>NC_071988.2:20385000-25385000 GCF_028885655.2 Pongo abelii
GAGGCAAAAAGGCAGAGCAGGATAGAATGAAGGCATCCTTCACTTGGGGTTGGCTTTTGAGGCAGTGGAGTATAAGTTCAGAATATGAACTCCAGGGACAGACTGCTGGGATCTCTTACTAGCTGTGTGACCTTAGGTAAGTTACTTAACATCTCTGTGTCTTAACGTCCTCATCTATAAAGAGAGGCATAATAGCACCTAGCTCATCACTCTGTTGAGGGAATTAATGAGTGACACCTTTAGAAAAGAGTGAGTGCTCAATCACTACCACCTCAGGTGTTTTTCACAAGTGTCTCCATGCTCTACTCAGACTTTGCTGGGTTGCCAGAGGAATCAATCTGGAGGAAGTGCAGTCCTCCTCTTATCATTCTCTTAATGAGAAACCTTCCATAGCTCCCTATTTGCCTACAGAACAAAGTTGAAGCTCCTTTGAAGAGCATCCTTGTCTCTCCATGATCCGGTACCTCCTTGAGGATTGCACCTCAGTGGTCTTACTCCTGTCGATACACTCTACCTGACAGCTCAGCTTCCTTCACCCAAACTCATTCTGGGCTTTTCCATTTCCAAGACTTTGCTAAAATTGCTCTATTTAGAAAAACCTTCCTACACCATCTCTGCCTGTCAAGTTCTTAAAACTCTTCCATGGAAACTTCAACCAGAATTGGATCAAATCTCTCTTTTTTGTGTTTTTATGGTACTTTTCCTACTTGTGATGTATTATATGATAGCCATATGGGTATACATTCTCTCCATTAAAGGGTAGGCTGCCAGAGGGCAGAGATCATGCCTTGCTAATCTAGATAGTCCCTACTGTGCCTCCATGGAGGGCACTTCTTACTTCATAGATGTTTGCTGGATAATAAAAGTCATCAATGATTAGGTGATTACTACACACCAGATGCTTTAATGCATTGCTCCTTCCTAGACATTCTAAAAGTAGGGATGATGATTTGCAGGTGAAACACTAGCCTCAGAGAATCTAAGTAGCAGGCTCAAGGTCACACAGCTGGTGAATGATGGAACCAAGCTTCAAATTCTGATTTGTTTAATGCAAAACCCATTACTTCATCCCATTATCCAACAGGGCTTTAAATGAATTAAAAATCCAAATATTGGCACAAGTGCTTATCAGCACAGGGGTGAAGGTTATACCCAAAATGATCCCCCCAACTGTTTTGTGACATTCTTTTTTTTGAGAGAGAGAGAGACAGGGTTTTGCTCTCAGCCCAGGCTTGAGAGCAGTGGCGTGATCACAGCTCACTGCAGCCTTAACCTCCAGAGCTCAAGTGATCTTCCTGTCTCAGCCTCCCAAAGTGCTGGGACTACATGCATGAGCTACCACATCTGACTGACATACTGTTTTATCCATTAACTCCAGTAACTTTGGAACATGAAAAGCATCCAAACTAGTAGTTAATTAAACTCAAGGATCTTTCTTCCTCCTCATTCACAGGATTAATATTACTTAAACACACACCACCTCGGAACTCAAAAGGGAGTTCTGTTTTTCTAATACAGTAAACTCTGCAGAGCCCTTCAGCTTGCCTTATATATGAATGTCCGTAGTCAAGTGCTTTGTGTTCACATTTAAAGTTGATGACCTGGGGCTGAGAAACATATGTAGGCAGGAACTTTTTTTTTTTTCTCCTTGAGATGGTGTTTCGCTCTTGTTGCCCAGGTTGGAGTGCAATGGTGAGCGATCTCGGCTCACCACAACCTCCGTCTCCTGGGTTCAAGCAATTATCCTGCCTCAGCCTCCCGAGTAGCTGGGATTACAGGCACGCACCTCCACACCCAGCTAATTTTGTATTTTTAGTAGAGATGGGGTTTCTCCATGTTGGCAAGGCTGGTTTTGAACTCCTGACCTCAGGTGATCTCCCGCCTCGGACCCCCAAAGTGCTGGGATTACAGGCATGAGCAACTGTGCCTGGCAACCGTGCCTGGCCGACAGGAGCTATTGAAGAGCATCAGAGCGAGAGTCCTTCCACTTGGTCTGGATGTCAAAATTACGGGTTCCTTTGCTGTTATGTTGTTCTTCCCAAGGCCTGAGGGTTTTTCTTTTTTTAAATGTTTACGTCATTAGCTCCAGCCTTTGTATTTCCCTCTCTTGCAGTGCTTATCCCCATATCTTCCCATGAATAAGTGACTTGACTTAGGTCTTAGTTCCAAAATTCCTATCACAGAGAGGCCCTTTCAAACCGCACTATATAGAAAAACCTCCCTCACCTGGCCCTGGAGTCACTACCCTCTGAACCAGTGTTATTTTCCTCCAAAGCATTGTCACCACCTGGTGTGTATATTTGTTTATTAAGTGTCTCCTTCTGCCAGAATTGCTACAATATAAACTCCTACCAATGAGGGTAGAGATTTTTGTTTGTCTTGTTCAATATAATATCCTCAATCGCAGAATGGTGCCTGGCGAATAAGAGGGAGTGAGTGGTTGTTGAATGAATAATCTGATTGATATTCTCACCTAAAAAGCTACCTGCTCTCTCACTGATCTGGCAGAGCCCAATTTCCTGTTACCAGCGTGCCTCCTCTGCCTGTGGAGCCTGAGAGATTTCCGTACTTTTTTTTTTAGGAAGTCCTATTCCTACTGCTTCTTTTTAAGGTGAGCCATGAGCACTGCATGCTCACACATATTGGCTGTGCTCTATCTTCAGCATTTAATGTGAATATGATTTGTGGTTCCTGCCTGTGTGAACAATGAAAGTAATATGAGGAAGGCAGCCAAGAAGGTTGCCCTGCCCAAAATATCTTAAAATCACTGGTGTGGATGATAAGTACCTTGGATAGCATCCACTCTCATCCCTTCATTTTCAGCTAAAAGAACACTGCAATCTAAATAAGTTACTTAACTACATATGCAACTCTTACCTTCAAGTCGCAGCATGGATTCAAACTAAAATATTAATCCAATATATTTTCTTCCTGTAGGGCCTTGAATTCCCTTTTAAAAGAGAAATATTAAGAGCATCCAACAGAAAGAGGAAACCTAAATACTGGCTCCAAATCTTTGTCCTCATTTGGATTACTTAAACTTGCTTAGCTTCGGTTTGCTCGTCTTCAAAATGAGGCCAATATCCCTCCTTCAGGAAAGTGTTGTGAGGCTTAGGTGCAATAACATTTCTAAAAGATACTTAATCTCCGTGGAGCACATACGTTTTCAAGCAGTGGGCCTAACACATAGACTCTTCCATTCTAAATACCCCTCTTTGAAGAAGAGAGGGGTTTACATTTCCGTCTTATGGATGAGGAAACAAAGGTTTTTGAAGGACTAGTCAATTTCCCCCACATCCCAAAGCATCTGAAGCCAGTGGGGCTGATAGCTGCTTGCTGATGGTCATAACATTTTCCCATGTGTCTCATGTAACAGTGGCCAGGAATACCCAAAGCATTCAATGAAACAAACATCACCAGCATAAGTAACCCAACACTTGATTGTGACTTTTTAAAAGATTTCTCGCCCTTTCTGTATTAATATTAGATACAAGAAAGTTCTGTGTCCCTGCCGTGTGTGTGTGTGTGTGTCTGTGTGTGTGTGTGTGTGTGTGTGTGTGTAGCAGATAAGTATGAAGTGGTAGTGAGAGAAAAGGGACACTGTTGTGACAGTTTGCCAAAATTTTCTTCTCTGCAGTGCATTCTCACATAACTACTGAGGAGGGTGAGAGGCTGTTTCAGGTGCCCCCGTTTAAGGAAGTTTCTTCGAAGCAATGTTGGGGAGTCCTTCAGCTCAGGCTCTACTGCTGCATGAAGGTTATCTCTTGCCTGTCCCCAGAAAAATGAACGTGCTTAATTAGAGACACTCTTACTTTTGCACTTCAGAGCATTTCCCTAAAGTGCAGTTTATTCAAAATCACCAGTTAACTAACAGTAATGAACCCATTTCTGCTTTGATTCCAGCAATACGGCTTTTGGAAGAAAAATAATGTTTATAAAATGAAAGACGAGTTTGCCCTTTGATGAACTGAGGCAGGGAACAAAGGGATTTTGGCACGTTATGTCAGGCTGGGAAGGCTTTAAAGAGAAGAGGAGAAAGGGGGCAAACTTTCTCTACGCTTTCACCACACAGTCCCAGTGAGTTGGCCTTCTCAAGACCTAACCTTCATTCATTTTGCTTCTGATTGTTCATCTTTCATTCAATTGTTAAAGTTGTGGTCCAGGTACTATATAAGCCAGTATGAGTAATAAAAAGATGAATACCCATTTTTCCATGAACTGATTATTAAGTATTGCATACCTGTACAAAAATATCTCTTGTAGCCCATAAATATATCTATGTACCCACAAAATTAAAAATTAAAAAAAATCCTTAGTCTTCACTAGCTTAAAATCTATTAAAAACAAAATTTAGATGATAATAGCTCATATGTGTAGAGTAATCACTATTTGACAGACTAGCACACGGAGCACTTTATATGGATTATTTCACTGTATCCTCTGTAAACCCTATGAGGCAGCTACTAATGCTATCTCCATTTTGCAAGGGGAAATTGAGGAATGGAGGCTTCATTGGATTATACCAGGAAATATCCAGCTCAGGATTGAAACCCAAGTCTGACTCCAGTGATCAAGAGATAATATTTTAGATGCCATTGAAAACACCTGAAATTCAAAGCAGCATCTGGTAAAAGTTTTTAAGAAAGTATGGAAAGTACCATGAGATCAGGGAAAGATGACAGGCTTTAATGGTAGTGGCAGGTAGGGGAATCGAACTAAGATCAGCTTTATAGAGATCACGCTGGGCTCGTACTATGTAGATACTAGGTGGTGTTTTTCTTTTCATAGCAAAGGCAATGTATATTACATGACCAATGGAGAAGAAAACTAGTCTTGCCAGAGATTTTTTTTTTTTTTTTTTTTTTTTTTTGAGACAAGGCCTTGCTTTTTCACCTAGGATGGAATGCAGTGGCCCGATCTCAGCTCACTGCAACTTCCACCACCTCCCGGGTTCAAGCAGTTCTCCTGTCTCAGCCTCCGGAGTAGCTGGGAGTGCAGGCGCGTGTCACCACAATCAGCTAAGTTTTGTATTTTTAGTAGAGATGGGGTTTCACCACACCCAGTCTTGCCAGAGAATTTACCCAGAGCCTGAAAGAACAGTCAGAGCCCATCTCGAATCACTTGCCCAGGTGCTCCTGGGAAGTTTCTTCCCCTCATTTTCCAGACTATCTCCCATTCTGGTGCGCAAAATCAGCATCAGTGACCCGCCTTTAACTTACTCTGTTCCTTTGGCAGTTACTTGATCCAAGAGAAGCCTGGCTGGATCTTAGGATTGAGTGAATAGAAAGCAAATTTTGCCCTTCAAAATGAACGGAAAGAAAACGAGCAGAAGGCAAAGGCATCACATAATAAATGTATTTTTCTTCCTTTTTTTTTTTTTTTTTTTTTTTTTTTTTTTTTTTTTTTTGAGATGGAATCTCGCTCTGTTGCCCAGGCTGGAGTGCAGTGGCGCGATCTCTGCTCATTGCAAGCTCCGCCTCCGAGGTTCAAGCCATTCTCCTGCCTCAGCCTCCCGAGTAGCTGGGACTACAGGCATGTGCACCACGTTGGCTAATTTTTTGTATTTTAATAGAGATGGGGTTTCACCTTGTTAGCCAGGATGGTCTGGATCGCCTAACCTCGTGATCCGCCCGCCTCGGCCTCCCAAAGTGCTGAGATTACAGGAGTGAGCCACTGTGCCTGGCCTGAGAAATGCATTTCAATAATAATGTGAAAAGACAATAAGCCGCATTTATGGCAGAGGCAGTACAATGCAGAGGTTAAGAGTATGCTTGGGTTTAAATCCCCACTTGGTTTCTTTAGAGCCATGTGACTTTGGGCAAATTGCTGAGATGAGTCATACAAAGCACTTAGAACAGAGACTGTCACCGTGTAAACGCTCAATAAATAATAGCTGTTATTGTTATTTATTGAGCTCTTGCTACACATCAAGTACTGTTCTAATTGAATTATCTTAATATGTCCATATAACAAACTCAATGAGCCAAATACTATTATTATTCCTAGCCACTATATGGATAAGAAGGACTAGGGCATCTGCAATTGAGGTGGAATTCTGAGGAAAACACATTGCTTACACCCACCCATGAAGCTGACCACCATCTTCACCATGAGTAATATAGGAAGAAATTATAAACTTATAATGGCTTGGCTTTTAAATTATTCTTCTTAAAAATGATGGAAATCACCTGTCATCCCAGCACTTTGGGAGGCTGAGGTGGGCAGATCACGAGGTCAAGAGATCGAGACCATCCTGGCCAACATGGTGAAACCCCATCTCTACTAAAAATACAAAAATTAACTGGGTGTGATGGTGCGTGCCTGTAGCCCCAGCTACTTGGGAGGCTGAGGCAGGAGAATTACTTGAACCCAGGAGGTGGATGTTGCAGTGAGCCGAGATCATGCCACTGCACTCCAGTCTGGCATCAGGGCAAGACTCTTGTCTCAAAAAAAAAAAAAAAAAACAATGTAAACAGACTGAAAATAACTATCTTGAACACTGATATTTGAGGACATCTTTGTCATCTTCCATTCTGAAACATTCCACAAGATGAACAGATGCAGTGAGGTGTTGGCATGACATCACTACAGATTCTACTCAAATTCAAGTGGGGTTTCAAAGGGTCCTATCATCATTTCCTTGAGGAAATCCACCTTCAAGGGCATATTTGACTGCTTCGTAAGTCTCATCAACCCCATGATCCATGAATCACACTCTAGTTCTAGACTAGTCTAGTCTTGTTTGGTCTAGTTCCATGACTAGACAATATCCTTAATGATGAAGGATCAACACCACACCCAGACTTCACCACCCATCCTTGTCCTAAGAATGAACAGCAAACACAAGCTGCTCAGTGGATAAAGGTAGTTAAATGGAGGAACAATAGACAGGGACTCAAAAAACTCATTTGAGCTGTACATTACCGCATTCTTAAAGGGCTGAAGACAAATGGGAGGAAAGGAATTGGTAGCAAGAGTGTCCAGCACCGGCAAGAGAGAACAGAGAACTAAGCTGTTGTACATATATATTGACTCGTGGTGCTCAAACTGTTACATGCATCAGCATTAACTAGAAATCTCCCTAAAAAGGAATCCTCAGACTTTTCCCAGAGATTCTCATTTCATAGGTCTTAGGTAGAGATCCTGGATCTCCATTTTTGTCAAAAGTTCTAATGATTCTAATGCAGGACTTCTCTGGACCATACTGTGAGAAACACTGCATTAATCTGCTCAAACACCCTCACCCATGTAAGGAACACATCCTCCCAGCTCATCAAAACTAGCTGAGAGTCACACCTTTTACAAACTTGACATGGTTAAGAATAGACGGGGGTTCCTTCGGTTTCTCAAACTTCTCTGGAAAGTTTTTTCTTCGAATAAAAGTAAGGCATTTGAAACAGATTGGGAATAGACACAAGTTCCTATTCCATATTTAAAGTTTTTTTTGTTTGTTTTTATTCAGGTCATTCATTTCCTGCATTCATGACAACTTTCTCTCATCAATGAGCTTTAGATACAAACTTTAGTAGAGACAGAGGACTGTGAATGATCCCACACTTTTCTGCATTGCTTCATAACCTAGCTCCCATCTTTGATCTCTCCCTGGAGAATCCGTCTTTCAGCTCCAAATGTAATCACTTAAGTGAAGGGCAGAACTGATGTGCAGCCATCTTAATAGCCAAGCTAAGTGAAGTAAATAGAATTGATGGATACAAATGTTCAGAAGTGTGAAGCTGATTTAGATAAAGTAGATATTTCAGTTTGAGATCTAATAAAAAGCAAAACAGCAGCCACATGGAGCCCTTTCCCATTACTCCCTGGAGCTAATCTTTATCTAAATCAATACTACAAAAGTAACAAAAGACACAAAGTTGTCTGATGCATAATTCATTTATTATGAACTCATGTAAGATGCAAATAATTGAAACAGGATTATTTATGTGATCATTAAACCCAGGGTAATTTCAACAGATTTTTAGTCCTGGTTAATAAAAATCTTAGTTGTGGATACATATTTAGCCAGATTTCCTTCCAAATATTTTCTCCTCTAACAAATTATTCCTCATTACAGCTGACATGTTGTACTTCCTCACTGTAATAGAGTATAAATAATTGTTTATCCTATTATTTTATTGCACCAAAGAAATATAAACTGTAAAAAGCAATATACAACAATCTCCTTGACAATTATTCATGCTTATATGCTGTAGTTTAATTACTAACAATTCTAACTGACTCACTTGTTATTAACTTTGATTTTAAACATAAATATTTGAAATAAAATACCTATGATAACCAAGTTATACTAGAATCGAATTATGAATACTAATTAAGTATATATTTTATTTGAAAAACACACAGGACATGCCGTTAGTAGAACCACACTGAAAGGGAAAATTATCCTCAATGCAATGGAAATGTAACCCATTAAATAATACAAAGTGGCCTCAAAGAATTAAAGATTAGCTTTTATGGATAACTGAGGGCATGCTATGTTAAATTTATTATGAGCAGACTAAAACTCTTTTGAAGGGTCATCAAAACAAGCCAGTCAAGCCCGACTTGCTGGTTTGATAACTCAGGATGGCACCTCTCTGAACTACAGTATTGTTTCATAGTTTTCTACTGCTGCATAGCACATCATCACAAATTGAGTGACTTAGAACAGCACAAATTTATTATTTCACAGTTTCTGTGGATAAGGAGTCTGGGTATGGGTTAGCAGAGTGCTCTATTCAGGCTTAACTCAAGATGAAGGCTCGGGCTGTGATCATATCTGAAGCTCTGTGTCCTCTTCTAAGCTCACAGTTTGTTGAAAGGATTCATTTCCTTGTAGTTTTATGACTGAGTTCCCCTGTTTTCTTGCTAGCTGTTGGACAGGGACCACTCTCATCTCCTAGACATTGCTCTTGGTGTCATGTTCTGTCTGCAGTGTGGTAGGCTGCTCTTTCAATGCTAGCAAGAAATGTCTTCCACGCTTCAAGTTTCTCTGACCTCTTTTCAGGGCTTGGCCGATTAGGTCAGGCTCACTTGGGATTGCATCCCTTTGGATTAACTCAAAGTCAACTGATTAGTAACCTCAGTTACAGCTACAAAATCTTTTCACCCATATAGGGTACCAAAATTATGGTAGCAATATCCTATCATAGTCACAAATCCAACTCACACTTGAAGGAAAGGGATTATATAGGGTGTGTACATCAGGGTCATTTTAGGTGTGCAATCGTGAGTCTATTCTAGAATTCTGCCTACCACAACATGTTTCTGCTCTAACTGCTGAGTGGCATGCTAGGTGTTCTGTGGTTGTAGGAGGCTGAAGGATATTTTTTTTATCTCATGCATTTTTCAAACTATATCTGAGAGGAGGCTCAGCATAGAACTACTGGACATTTGGCCACTGAATGCACAGAAGCCAATAGAAAGATGAAAAGTCCTGGAGTGTAAGCTGTCTATTAACAAGTCATGGTAATAAGGAAAGGAGAAGGGTCAGAAAATGCCTATGCAAAACTCTGGCTACCTAGTGTGGTCAGACTATATGTTGAATAGCTGGCTTCATCCACTGAGATGTATAAGGCAGAAAGAACTATCTAGAAAAGGATGAAGAGTACCGTATTTGGGACCTTAACACTATAGCTTGAGGCTCCATTTCTTTTAGAACAGATTCTTCTTGTATTTATAGTTTTATTTTTATTTTTCCTGCTTCCTGTTGCTCTGCTCTGGCTATGTTTCCACTATAGTTATGGCTGATCTTATGATCTATTCACTTCCTCAAGGTAGATCATAGTGAAATACTGCCTGGACACAAATCCTAACTGGATACTTCACTGGCTACACAGCTTTGGGTAAATACCATCTCTCAGTCTCAGTTACATTACCTATACAACACAGATAGTAGTAACATCTCAGAGTTGTTAAGCTGAAATAGAGTTGACCCTTGAACGACATAGGTTAGAGCCCCACAGACTGACTTATACACAGACTTCTATCTCTGCCACCTCTGAGACAGCAAGACCAACTTCTCTTCCTCCTCCTCCTCAGCCTACTCAATGTGAAGATGATGAAGATGAAAGCCTTTATGATGATCTACTTCCACTTAATGGTAAGCGTAGTCTCTCTTCTTTATGATTTTCTTAATATTTTTTACTAGCTTGCTTTATTGTAAGAATTCAGCACGTAATACATATACAACGTATGTGTTAATCAACTGTTTGTAATCGGTCAAGCCTCTGGTCAACAGTAGGCTATAAATACCTCAATTTTTGGACAGCTAAAACTTATACACAGATTTTCAACTGTGGGGGGCCAGTGCCCTTACCTCTGCATTATTTAAAGGTCAACTGCCCTTAAAATACAACAAGCTCCCAGACAGTACCAAATCGATATTAAATAAATACTATTGTTATTGTCATAATTAGTACAAGGCGGGTGTTACGGTTATTTTGCTCCCAAGGTATACCCAGAATCTAGGGCCATGTCTGATTTATGGCATCCACTCAATGCATGACTGTCACAATTCTGTTAAGCCTCTCTTCCCTTCTGATCTACCCACTGTATACCTTGTTGTCAAAGTGAAAGGAACATGTAATTCCCCAGCTTCGATTTTCAGTGGTATTTTGCTGGTATTTTTCATTTTGCAGAATGAAATCTGAAAGTCATGGCAAGGCATTCAAAACCCCTACCAACTTTCCAAGGAACTCTCCATCCTCATCTCCTGACAGACTGTGCTCACACTCTGTGTTCAGGTCATGAGGAACTACTGCTGTAACCCAAATGCCAGGGTGATTCCTCCAACGGCTTCCTTTTCCTTCTGAGAAGTTCTTACCCATCATTTAGGAATCAGCTTAAATCCTTCCACTTGGGTAGAGTCTTTCATGAGCCCATCTTCCAAAGACAAGATTAACCCCTTCTTCTTTCAGCTTTGTACCTATATTCAACTACCATCCTTTCAAGATTTATGAGCAGGTTGACATACTATGCCCTGTACAAAACTACGAATCCTGGGGAGGAAGGGCCATATCTGATTTATGTTTCTCTCCTCAGTACTTATCTATGTGCCTGAAATACATTAGTTAATCAGTAAATGTTGCAGTAAATGAAGGAGGAATGGAAAGGAAAAAAAGAAAGAAAAAAATGAATGGCATGCTATCTGGAGGGTACAAGGAAGATTTAAGCCAAAAGCATAACCCTCCAACAAAAATCACCATGTCTAGAATTCAACCATTAAATATTTAATTTTTCACATTAAGCATTCTAGGTGTCCTGAAAATAACTCAAATGGCAGAAAACTTTAATCATTAACACCATGGTATAACAGATTTTCATTTGTCACCTTTGTGCATGAAAAGTGAGACCACTGGCAACCTGGGAACTTGAAGCTGGTTGGCACTAATGTGTGAAGGCTATGTTGAGAGTCAGTTTGATAGCAAGTACAGAAGCTTACCCAACAAAATATCTAGCTAGTTGAACTGGAAAATCCAGAGTTATTTTAAGACAACGCAGAACGTTCCAGGACAATCCAGCGAATCATCAATGTGCTAAATGATGCTTCTTCCTCCTGTTTTATTTTCTATATTAACTGTTTACTGTATTGAACATTCAAATGCATTACCTTGAAATAATTATTTACTTGCTACCACCCTACTGATTGATACAGGCTGCCAAATTATTAAACCAAGTTTACAGAAGTCAGCTTCTGTACTGGGAATAACTGGCTCGGGGTTTTATAATATATATTCCATTTCTTTAGGTACCCAAAAATGCCCAGCATGGTATTCTCAAAGGTAACATCAGTTTGTTCTTATGAGCTGCTCTGGCCTTCACATTTCTTAGGTGGCCATTCAAGAGATACTTACGAGACAATTTAGTGTTCTTGTGGGATATAAATGCTTGTCATTAGCAAAGGGAAAACTTGGCAACTGGTATGGAGTATCGAGTATTTCAAATAGTTTTTACTATTGAGTTGGATTTGATCAAACTCTCAACTTACATGCCAACTATCCCCTTTTCATATTTTAAATCCTTAATGATTTAACATGAAGTCCATCAGCACATTTTGATTAATGAACATAGAAATCATTTTTATTAACTAATATGAAATTGTAAAAATATGTTTACTATTCTGTGTCCAAAAAACACCTTTAATAATTTCTCCATCGGTCTCTTTATTTTGAGAATAAAAGGTAACAATTTATGGAGGAAATCAAATGAGCAAATATCTATTTAAATAAACCAAGGATTTTTCAAGGAGTTGTTAACAATAATGTTGACAACTTGGTAAGCAAGCAAACACTAACTCCTATTATACATATAAGGTGACAATGTGTGACTATAAAGAATAGAAAGTGTGCATATTTATCAAGAAATCATTGAGAAGCTATATTATGGTTATAATGGTGCTGGCCTTGCAGAAACATTTTGGAGATCCTCTTTTGAGAACTGTTATGGTTTGGCTGTGTCCCCACCCAAATCTCATCTTGAATTCCCACGTGTTGTGGGAGGGACCCTGTGGGAGGTAATTGAATCACAGGAGCAGGTCTTTCCCATGCTGTTCTCATGATAGTGAATAAGTCCCAGGAGATCTGATGGTTTTAAAAACGGGAGTCTTCCTGCACAAGCTCTCTTCTCTTGTCTGCTGCCACGTGAGACGTGTCTTTCGCCTTCCACCATGATTGTGAGGCCTCCCCAGCCGTGTGGAGCTGTAAGTCCAATAAACCTCTTTATTTTGTAAATTATCCAGTCTTGGGTATGTCTTTACCAGCAGTGTGAAAACAGACTAATACAGGAACTGTCTTTAAATCCGATTTATAAATCATCCTTCCCTGCCTGCTTTAGCTGACACCTGGCTGCCCTCAGGTTCAAACTTTCCAAACCTCTTCAAATCACATTTTGATGATCACTGATTTACTTCTTGTAAACAGCTTTACCAAAGAGGGAGACATTTAAAAAAAGACAGGTAAAATAACACACAAGCAGCTTAGCTATTCTCATTAGCTCATGTAAAGGTTTGCTAGGGAAAAAGATTGAAATTAATGGTTAGAATAAGCCTTTTGTGTTATCATTAAATTTCAATTATGTACAATCCCTGCTTACCTTACCTGGAATAATTGGAAGTTCACAGCATCATTGTGAGTCAAAGCAATCCTAATAATTAATTTCTTGCTACTCAAGGTAGAAAGAGCCTCTATAATTCTACTCTATTTGGAAAAGGTATCATAGATTCACTATTCACTTAAGCCACTGACTTTGAATGTTTGAAATGGGATTTTGAAAAGGTCATTTTTCTATATATTTTATCAGTTATTTGCTTTTATATTTTTTGAGAGTTATGCATTGTGTATGTAAGTACTGTGCCACTATTGTACCACCAAATAGTGGAAGCGAAAATGACACACTACTCTACTTGTGTTTTTTTCTTTCTAAAATCCTGGGTTTTTTTGCAGTGCTTTTTGATATGTGTCTTATTAACTGCAAGTTTATACATGAACTTAGGATTCATTTGTTAAAGAGCCTGAGCATGAAGAGAAGCTTATTTTTCTCTTTATGAGTGTAATCCTGCAATTTTATAAGGTTAGTAAAAACCCTCTTGGGTTTATATTTTTCCTGGACATTAGAAACATGAAGAGTCTTTCAATGAGAAATTGTTTGAAAGGGAATTATATTTAGGCCATAAACAAGCTGTGAAAAAAACTCAACATAATCCCTCCTGTTAAAAAGGTTGAACTCCAGAATTTTACTAAATTGATAATGGTTGTACACACCTATGAAGAATGAGGAACAACTCTAAGCAGATGACCTATCAGGGCAATTTAAAGACAGAACTTATGAAATAAGTTGGAGCAAAATGCGCTAAAATACATTCGATGAGGTGCGAATTCTAGCCTGGTACTTAGGGCCTGCTCTATTCACAGGCAGAGGAAAATAGAAAAGATAAATCTAAAGGGAGCCAAGACCTGTCTGCTTCCCAAGGTCTACCAGGCACTGCTTGATCATGCTGGCTTTGCTTACAGCTTTGATCATTTGGTTGCAATTGACAGGTACTTGGACAAATCATATCTGCAGTCAGAATGGACTTAAGGAACAACAAATCAACAGACACATGCTATACACGGAGTGAACCTTGCCTTCAGCCTTGCTGTGAATTTATGCTGCAGTTCTTATAACTAGTTTTCCCCTTATGTCTAAATCCATAGTTTATTCCTAGTACCTGCCTCTCAATTACCCGGAATCTTTTCCTAGAAACTCTTCTAATGCTACCACACTCTGCAGCTCTGGAGGCTGCCTTCTCCTGGACATTCCACTGTTATATATGTCTAGGCCCATCACATCTTGCTGAATTCCTCAGAAATTTGAATCACCTAGTAGCCTGTTAAATATCTATGCACACTGGATAGTCCTCCCCTTGCGAAGGTGAACTTCTTTCTACCCACAGTCAAGTCCATCCAGTATATTCTCCTGGCCACCCTACACAGATGCACACAAGACACACACACAGATCCACACAGACATCAGTCAAAAACTTTTCCACAACCATCAGCTCAGTTCCGCTAAAACAGAATCCTTTAGGGTGTGTTTTTGTTTTACAAAACTGGTTGTGTCCCACTAATGGATAGCAAAATCAACTTGATGAGTTCATGATTAGCAGTATG
The DNA here is from genome assembly GCF_028885655.2 of Pongo abelii. Taxonomy (NCBI): domain Eukaryota; kingdom Metazoa; phylum Chordata; class Mammalia; order Primates; family Hominidae; genus Pongo; species Pongo abelii. Next base: position 20,399,646 of record NC_071988.2, read on the forward strand.
GAATAGAAAAGAAAAAGAAAAAAGAATAGGATAGAACTGGTGACTGTTTTGCAAATAGAAAAAGCATTATTTTGTGAAATCCTTTTCAGTTATATTTATTTGTGTTTTTCTATATGTTCCTGGTTATGATAAAAAATGCACTTCTTACTGTAGTTCATCATCAGAAAAGTTTTCTAAACCATGTATTAGAGCACTTGGAGAGAAAAGCATCATTTCTACAGTTAACCTTATTGAAATTGTAAATTTGTGATCTGAAACAGATTACATGTTAAACCAGTACTTCATTACAGACACAACAACAAACACAGTTTCATCTGATAAGCAAGTTATCTTCAAGGAAGCAGATAAGCAGAGTTAGGAGGGAACAGGCATCTAAATAATTACATTTTGATGGCACAATGAGGAAATAATCTCTGTGATTGAATGGTTTACCAATTTAGGTGCTCTGGCCTGAAGGTGCCTGGCTAAGCAGGGGCTAGCATACTCGGGCACTGGGAAACTTGAAAGAGTGAGTCAAGGAAACTATGGAGAAGGGCTTGGCATAGGTGAGCTCCAAGTGTATAATCATTCTATTGCTAACAAATTGTGTTGGGTAGAACTGGTGAAGAACAATGATGGTGAGACCTTATATTTGTCTATGTGTTAGCATTTTTAAAAGTATTTTTCTACCTACTATATTGTTTTAGTGAGGCATCTTAGATGCAAAATGTAAGGTGGTGCTCATTCTCAGGATTTGCAAGTACCCTGTGAGCTTTGCTTGCCTGGTCCCAGTCTAGGTCCTGTACATGAGATATGACAGTATTGATTCCTAGGCCGGAAGCGGTGGCTCATGCCTGTAATCTCAGCACTTTAGGAGGCCAAGGCGGGTGGATCACTTGAGGCTTCAAGTCAGACCAGCCTGACCAAAATGGCGAAGCCCCATCTCTACTAAAAAGACAAAAATTAGCTGGGCGTGGTGGTATGTGCCTGTAATCCCAGCTACTCTGGAGGCTGAGGCAGGAAAATTGCTTAAACCCGAGAGGTTGCAATGAACTGAGACGGTGCCACTGTACTCCAGCCTGGGCAACAGAGCAAGAATCTGCCTTAAAAAAAAAAAAGAGGAAAGTTAGTCCCACAGAATTTTAGCTGAAAGGTCATGAATTGTGGTAAATCTCAGTTTAAACCTTTGGCCTCCTGAGTTCTGGAAAAAATGCATTTTTTAATCTACTTCAAAAGACCTCAGTAAGAACTTATTCTGCATACATTTGCAAAGTAATGAACTGGCAAGATAAAGAGCCATACTATGGTTATTTGTTATGAAATGTTTGTTCAGAATGAAAGAATGGCAAAATGCAGCCAGCAAGGTTTCAGCCTTGAATCCTGCATTTAGTTCGAGGCACTTCCATTCCAGAAAGACAAAGACAAATTAAAAACCATTTAGAGAATGATAAAAAGATGAGTAGGGAAAAGAAAGGTTTGATTTATGAGACTAGATTAAAGGAGATAAATGCCTATTATGTGGCTTAGTGACAACCAGGGAAGATAAGAATCTACAAATATTGGGAAGATAAAAATATAGGTAATAGAGAAGATGTCTAAGTGTTCTACAAGATAGAACTAGTAAGAAAAATGGAATAAAATATTAAATGGGTAGACAATAAGAAGAAGGCTTTTGGCAAAAGGATTCATTAAGTGGGTAGCAATACAACATGGAAGATGGAGGGGTAGGAGGAGGAAGAGGGAAAAGAAGAAAGAATAAAAAGAACAGGAGTATGAGGAAGAAGAAAATGAAGGAAGAAACAAGGGAGGAGGAAGGGAAGGAAGAATGTGAAGAGAGAGAAGGAAGGAGAGAAGGAAGGCAGGAGGGAGGCAGCGGGAGAAGTGGGGAAGGAGGGGAGAAAGGAAGGGAAGGGAAAGAAAGGGAAGGGAAGGGAAAAGGAAGGAAGGAAGGAAAAGAGAAAAAGAGGGAAGGAAAAAAAGAGTAAGGAAAGGAAGAAAAGTGAAAGGAAGGAAGGAAGAAAAGAAGGAGGGAGGGAGGGACAGAGGGACGGAAGGAAGGAAGGAAAGAAGGGAGGGAGGGAGAGAGGAAGGAAGGAGGGAGGGAGAAAAGGAGGGAGGGAGAAAAAGAAGAAGGGAGGGAAGAAAGAAGAAAGGAAAAAGGAAGGAAGGAAGAAAGGAAGGAGGGAGGAAGGGACAGAGGGAAGAAAGGAAGGAGGGAAGGAAGGAAGGAAGGAAGGTGGGAAGGAGGGAGGGAGAGAGAAAAGGAGGGAAGGAGAAATGGAGGAAGGGAAGGAAGAGAAGGAAAAAAGGAAGGAGGGAGGGAGGGACAGAGGCAGGGGAGGAAGGAAGGAAGAAAGGAAGGAAGGAAAGGAGGGAAGGAGGACGAAAAGGAGGGAAGGAGAAAAAAAGGAAGGGAAGGAAGAAAGGAGAAAGGAAAAAGGAAAGAAGGAAGGAAGAAAGGAAGGAGGGAGGAAGGGACAGAGGGAAGAAAGGAAGGAGGGAAGGAAGGAAGGGAGAAAGGTGGCAAGGAGGGAGGGAGGGAGAGAGAAAAGGAGGGAAGCAGAAATGGAGGAAGGGAAGGAGAAATGGAGGAAGGGGAGGAAGGGAAGGAAGGGAAGGAAAAAAGGAAGGAAGGAGGGAGGGAGGGATAGAGGCAGGGGAGGAAGGAAGGAAGGAAGGAAAGGAAGGAAGGAAAGGAGGGATGGAGGAAGAAAAGGAGGGAAGGAGAAAAAGAGGAAGGGAAGGAAGGATGGAGGGAGGGAGGGACAGAAGGAAGGAATGAAGGAAGGAAGGAAATGAGGGACTATGTTTTGTCCCACTGTACTTAACAGAAAATATAAGAAATAGATTTCTGGCAGTTCTAAGGCAGAATGAACATCTTCCCAGAAACCTGAGCCAGCTGAGGAGATGGTATCAACACCCAACCGCAGGGGAGGAGGCCACCACTAAATCAGAAGGAGACAGTAATGAGGAGCTGAAGTGGGCTTGCAAAGCCATTACTCCTATTAAGTCCAGGGCTTGTGCACAGGCTACCTGCCAACTTTTGGCTAGCCCACAACACATAACAGTTACTGTAATTGAAACTGAATTATACTACTGTCCTGGCACACATTCTCCCCTAAAAATACAACACATAATAATGCTGTTAAAATAAGGACATCTGGAAAACAACCTAGAGTCCCATTGTTTGTAGCTGGCACCTGCCTTCTAAAGGAGTCCTTCATGCTTCGTTCTTCTACTGTATAAATGGTGACATGGTGAAAAGGGGCACTTCATTTAAGTGAATCCGAAGTTTAATGTTTGTTGAGAAGCAACTAGATGCCAAACACTATACCACTCCTGTTTTTGTTAAATAACCGTCTGTGATTGAGATTCATATCCCTGTCACAAGATTAAAAATCTGGTGTCAAAGAAGTTAAGTAATACATTCTAAATCACTCAAAAGATAAGAGAAAAAACCAGAAATAGAATTCTAAACTGCTTGTCCTTGTCCTCAAAATATTTCCATTATATCTAACAGCAATTTGTCCAAGGCATAACATTTAGTAAATGTTCAATTAATATGTGCATAATTGATAATTGTGCAGAATTGAATTAAAGGGAATTGATGGTGTAATTGAAATCTAAAAAGAATCCCTAATGACTTCTGGTGATGAATTGATGAAGTGTTGCCAAATTTTCATCAAATGTTGAAGTATGTATGAGTCAATTATGGCCACATTGAGAAATGCCATCTCTTTCGTAAGTACGTATATATATATATATATATATATATATATATATATATATATATATGGAATACATGAGATATGTATGCAGGCATGTGGTGTGTAATAATCACATTAGGGTAAATGAGATGTCTCTAACCTCAAGCTTTTATCCTTTCTTTGTGTTACATACAATTCAACTATGCTCTTAGTCATTTCAAATGTACAAATTAGTGTTGACTGTAACCACCCTGTTGTGCTATCAAATACTAGACCTTATTCACTCTATAGAATGATATTATTGTATCTATTAACCATCCCCATTCTTCCAGCCCCAGTACCCTTCTTGGACTCTTGTAACCATTATTCTACTCTGTATCTTCATGAGTTAAATTGTTTTAATTTTTAACTCCCACAATTAAGTGTGAACATGGGAAGTTTGTCTTTCTGTGCCTGGCTTATTTCACTTAACATAATTACCTCCAGTGTCATCCGTATTGTTGCAAATGAGAGGATCTCAATAATTTTTATGGCTGAATAGTACTCCATTGTGTTAATGTACCACATATCCTTTATCCATTTGTTTTTGATAGACACATAGGTAGCTTCCGTATCTTGGATATCGTGAATAGTGCTGCGAGAAAGATGGGAGTGCAGTATCTCTTTGATATACTATTATAACTTCCTTTCCTAGCAGTGGAATTTATGGATCAAATGAGTTTTAGTTTTTTTGAGGAATCATCAAACTGTTCTCCATAGGGGTTGTACTAATTTACATTCCTACCAATAGTGTACTAGTGATCCCTTTTCTCCATATCCTTGCCAGCATTTGTTATTGAATATCTTTTAGATAAAAACCATTTTAATTGGGGTGAGACAATATCTCATTGTAGTTTTGATTTGCATTTCTCTGATGACCAGTGATGTTGAGCACTTTTCATATATCTGTTTGGCAATTATACCTTTTCTTTTGAGAAATGTCTACTCAAATCTTTTGCCCACTTTTAAGGTGTATTATCAGATTTTTTTCCTATGGAGTTGTTTTGAGCTCCTTATATATTCTGGTTATTAATCCTTTGTCTGATGCAGAGTTTGCACTTACCTTTCCCCATTCTGTAGGATGTTTCTTCACCTGGTTGACTGTTTTCTTTGCTGTGCGGAAACATTTTAATTTGATATGATCCCTTTTGTCCATTTTTGCTTTGGTTGCCTGTGTTTGTGGGATATTCTACAGGAAAGCTTTGCCTATTCTAATGTCCTGGAGAATTTTCTCAATATTTTCTGTCAGTAGTTTCAAAGTTTGAAGTCTCAGATTTAAGTATTTAATCCATTTTTATTTGATTGTTGTATATGGTGTGAGATAGAGGTCTAGTTCCATTCCTCTGCATATGAATATCCAGTTTTCCCAGCACCATTTATGGAAGAGGCTCTCCTTTCATCAATGTATGTTCTTGCCCCCTTTGTCAAAAAATGAGTTGAGTGTAGATGTATGAATTTGTTTCTGGGTTGTCTATTTTGTTCCATTGCTCTGTCTGTTTTTATGCCAGTGCCTTACTATTTTTATTACTATAGCTCTGAAATATAATTTAAAGTCAGGTAATGTGATTCCTCCAGTTTTTTTTTTCCTTTTACTCAGGATTGCTTTGGCCTTTCTGGGTCTTTTGTGGTTCCACATAAATTTTAGGATAGTTTTTTCTATGTCTGTGAAAATTGCTATTGGTTATTTTGATAGGAATTGCATCAAATCCATGGATTGCTTTAGGTAGTATGGACACTTTAATAATATTGTTTTTTCAATCTATGAACATGGAATATATTTCCATTTTTTAATGTTCTTTTCAATTTCTTGCATCAGTGTTTTATGGTTTTCATTGTAGAGATCTTTCACTTCCTTGGTTAATTCCTAGGTATTTTATTTTATTTGCAACTATTATAAATAGGATTATTTTCTGGATTTCTTTTTCAGATTGCTCACTGTTGACATATAGAAATACTATGGATTTTTATAATGATTTTGTATGTGCAACTCACATAATATGAGTTTGGAAGTATTCCCTCCTCCTAATTTTTCAGAATAGTTTGAGTAGGACTGGTGTTAATTCTTCTTTAAATGTTTGATAGAATTCAGCAGTGAAGCCAGTGGGTCCTGGGATTTTTTCTTGGATATTTTATTACATCTTTGATCTTGGTACTTGTAATTGGCCTGCTCAGGTTTTGGGTTTCTTTGTGGTTCAATCTAGTAGGATGTATGTGTCTATGAACTTACCTACTTATTTTAGGATTTCCAATTTATTGGTATATAGTTGCTCATAGTAGCCTCTAGTGATCCTTTGAATTTCTGAAACATCAGTTATAATGACTCATTTTTCATCTCTGATTTTATTTGGTTTTCTCTCTTTTTTGCTTCTTTAGTCTGGCTAAAGTTCTGTCAATTTTATTTATCTTTTCAAGATACAAACTTTATGTTTCATTGATCTTTTGTACTGTTTTCTTTGTTTTCATTTAATTTATTTCTGCTCTGATCTTTATTACTTCTTCTACTAACTTTGGGTTTGGTTTGCTCTTGCTTTTCTAGCTCTTTAAGATGCTTTGCTGGATTGTTTATTTGAAATTTTTCTGCTTTCTTGATGTAGGCACTTACAGCCATAAATTTTCCTCTTAAGATTCCTTTCGCTATATCTCATAGGTTTTTACATGTTGTGTCTTCACTATCATTTGTTTCAAGAAATTTCTTAAATTTCCTTCTTAATTTCTTTATTGACACATTGGTCATTCAGAAGCTTGTTGTTTAATTTCTATGTGTTTGTACTTTTTTTGGCTTAGGATTGACTTGGCGATGAGGGCTCTTTTTTGGTTCCATATGAACTTTAAAGTAGTTTTTTCCAATTCTGTGAAGAAAGTCATTGGTAGCTTGATGGGGATGGCATTGAATCTATAAATTACCTTGGGCAGTATGGCCATTTTCACGATATTGATTCTTCCTACCCATGAGCATGGAATGTTCTTCCATTTCTTTGTATCCTATTTTATTTCACTGAGCAGTGGTTTGTAGTTCTCCTTGAAGAGGTCCTTCACATCCCTTGTAAATTGGATTCCTAGGTATTTTATTCTCTTTGAAACAATTGTGAATGGGAGTTCACTCATGATTTAGCTGTTTGTCTGTTATTGGTGTATAAGAATGCTTGTGATTTTTGTACATTGATTTTGTATCCTGAGATTTTGCTGAAGTTGCTTATCAGCTTAAGGAGATTTTGGGCTGAGATGATGGGGTTTTCTAGATATACAATCATGTCATCTGCAAACAGGGACAATTTGACTTCCTCTTTCCCTAATTGAATACCCTTTATTTCCTTCTCCTGCCTAATTGCCCTGGCCAGAACTTCCAACACTATGTTGAATAGGAGTGGTGAGAGAGGGCATCCCTGTCTTGTGCCAGTTTTCAAAGGGAATGCTTCCAGTTTTTGCCCATTCAGTATGATATTGGCTGTGGGTTTGTCATAGAGAGCTCTTATTATTTTGAGATACGTCCCATCAATACCAAATTTATTGAGAGTTTTTAGCATGGAGGTTGTTGAATTTTGTCAAAGGCCTTTTCTGCATCTATTGAGATAATCATGTGGTTTTTGTCTTTGGTTCTGTTTATATGCTGGATTACGTTTATTGATTTGCATATATTGAACCAGCCTTGCATCCCAGGGATGAAGCCCACTTGATCATGGTGGATAAGCTTTTTGATGTGCTGCTGGATTCGGTTTGCCAGTATTTTATTGAGGATTTTTACATCAATGTTCATCAAGGATATTGGTCTAAAATTCTCTTTTTTGGTTGTGTCTCTGCCCGGCTTTGGTATCAGGATGATGCTGGCCTCATAAAATGAGTTAGGGAGGATTCCCTCTTTGTCTATTGATTGGAATAGTTTCAGAAGGAATGGTACCAGTTCCTCCTTGTACCTCTGGTAGAATTCGGCTGTGAATTCATCTGGGCCTGGACTCTTTTTGGTTGGTAAGCTATTGATTATTGCCACAATTTCACAGCCTGTTATTGGTCTATTCAGAGATTCATCTTCTTCCTGGTTTAGTCTTTGGAGGGTGTATGTGTCGAGGAATTTATCCATTTCTTCTAGATTTTCTAGTTTATTTGCATAGAGGTGTTTATAGTATTTACTGACGGTAGTTTGTATTTGTGGGATCAGTGGCAATGATATCCCCTTTATCATTTTTTATTGCGTCTATTTGATTCTTCTCTCTTTTCTTCTTTATTAGTCTTGCTAGCAGTCTATCAATTTTGTTGATCCTTTCAAAAAATCAGATCCTGGATTCATTAATTTTTTGAAGGGTTTTTTGTGTCTCTAGTTCCTTCAGTTCTGCTCTGATTTTAGTTATTTCTTGCCTTCTGCTAGCTTTTGAATGTGTTTGCTCTTGCTTTTCTAGTTCTTTTAATTGTGATGTTAGGGTGGCAATTTTAGACCTTTCCTGCTTTCTCTTGTGGGCATTTAGTGCTATAAATTTCCCTCTACACACTGCTTTGAATGTGTCCCAGAGATTCTGGTATGTTGTGTCTTGGTTCTCATTGGTTTCAAAGAACATCTTTATTTGTGCCTTCATTTCGTTACGTGCCCAGTAGTCATTCAGGAGCAGGTTGTTCAGTTTCCATGTAGTTGAGCAGTTTTGAGTTAGTTTCTTAATCCTGAGTTCTAGTTTGATTGTGCTGCGGTCTGAGAGACAGTTTGTTGTAATTTCTGTTCTCTTACATTTGCTGAGGATAGCTTTACTTCCAACTATGTGGTCAATTTTGGAATAGGTGTGGTGTGGTGTGGTGCTGAAAAACATGTATATTCTGTTGATTTGGGGTGGAGAGTTCTGTGGATGTCTATTAGGTCCACTCGGTGCAGAGCTGAGCTCAATTCCTGGGTATCCTTGTTAACTTTCTGTCTCGTTGATCTGTCTAATGTTGACAGTGGGGTGTTAAAGTCTCCCATTATTATTGTGTGGGAGTCTAAGTCTCTTTGTACGTCACTCAGGACTTGCTTTATGAATCTGGGTGCTCTTGTATTGGGTGCATATATATTTAGGATAGTTAGCTCTTCTTGTTGAATTGATCCCTTTACCATTATGTAATGGCCTTCTTTGTCTCTTTTGATCTTTGTTGGTTTAAAGTCTGTTTTATCAGAGACTAGGATTGCAACCTCTGCCTTTTTTTGTTTTCTATTTGCTTGGTAGATCTTTCTCCATCCTTTTATTTTGAGCCTATGTGTGTCTCTGCACATGAGATGGGTTTCCTGAATACAGCACACTGATGGGTCTTGTCTCTTTATCCAATTTGCCAGTCTGTGTCTTCTAATTGGAGCATTTAGTCCATTTACATTTAAAGTTAATATTGTTATGTGTGAATTTGATCCTGTCATTATGATGTTAGCTGGTTATTTTGCTCATTAGTTGATGCAGTTTCTTCCTAGCCTTGATGGTCTTTACAATTTGGCATGATTTTTCAGTGGCTGGTACTGGTTGTTCCTTTCCATGTTTAGTGCCTCCTTCAGGAGCTCTTTTAGGGCAGGCCTGGTGGTGACAAAATCTCTCAGCATTTGCTTGTCTGTAAAGTATTTTATTTCACCGTCACTTATGAAGCTTAGTTCGGCAGGATATGAAATTCTGGGTTGAAAATTCTTTTCTTTAAGAATGTTGAATATTGGCCCCCACTGTCTTCTGGCTTGTAGAGTTTCTGCCGAGAGATCAGCTGTTAGTCTGATGGGCTTCCCTTTGTGGGTAACCCGACCTTTCTCTCTGGCTGCCCTTAACATTTTTTCCTTCATTTCAACTTTGGTGAATCTGACAATTATGTGTCTTGGAGTTGCTCTTCTCGAGGAGTATCTCTGTGGCATTCTCTGTATTGCTGAATCTGAATGTTGGCCTGCCTTGCTAGATCGGGGAAGTTCTCCTGGATAATATCCTGCAGAGTGTTTTCCAACTGGGTTCCATTCTCCCCGTCACTTTCATGTACACCAATCAGACGTAGATTTGGACTTTTCACATAGTCCCATATTTCTTGGAGGCTTTGTTCGTTTCTTTTTATTCTTTTTTCTCTAAACTTCCCTTCTTGCTTCATTTCATTAATTTGATCTTCCATCACTGATACCCTTTCTTCCATTTGATTGCATCGGCTCCTGAGGCTTCTGCATTCTTCACGTAGTTCTTGAGCCTTGGCTTTCAGCTTCATCAGCTCCTTTAAGCACTTCTCTGTATTGGTTATTCTAGTTATACATTCGTCTAAATTTTTTTCAAAGTTTTTAACTTCTTTGCCTTTGGTTTGAATTTCCTCCTGTAGCTCGGAGTAGTTTGATCATCTGAAGCCTTCTTCTCTCAACTCGTCAAAGTCATTCTCCATTCACCTTTGTTCCATTGCTGGTGAGGAACTGCGTTCCTTTGGAGGAGAAGAGGCACTCTGCTTTTTAGAGTTTCCAGTTTTTCTGCTCTGTTTTTTCCCCATCTTTGTGGTTTTATCTACTTTTGGTCTTTGATGATGGTGATGTACAGATGGGTTTTGGGTGTGGATGTCCTTTCTGTTTGTTAGTTTTCCTTCTAACAAACAGGACCCTCAGCTGCAGGTCTGTCAGAGTTTGCTAGAGGTCCACTCCAGACCCTATTTGCCTGGGTATCCGCAGCAGTGGCTGCAGAACAGCGGATTTTCGTGAACCGCGAATGCTGCTGTCTGATTGTTCCTCTGGAAGGTTTGTCTCAGAGGAGTACCCGGCTGTGTGAGGTGTCAGTCTGCCCCTACTGGGGGTTGCCTCCCAGTTAGGCTGCTTGGGGGTCAGGGGTCAGGGATCCACTTGAGGAGGCAGTCTGCCCGTTCTCATGGTACTGGTACCAAAACAGAGATATAGATCAATGGAATAGAACAGAGCCCACAGAAATAACGCCACATATCTACAACTATCTGATCTTTGACAAACCTGAGAAAAACAAGCAATGGGGAAAGGATTCCCTTTTTAATAAATGGTGCTGGGAAAACTGGCTAGCCATATGGAGAAAGCTGAAACTGGATCCCTTCCTTACCCCTTATACAAAAATTAATTCAAGATGGATTAAAGACTTAAACGTTAGACCTAAACCATCAAAACCCTAGAAGAATACCTAGGCATTACCATTCAGGACATAGGCATGGGCAAGGACTTCATGGCTAAAACACCAAAAGCAATGGCAACAAAAGCCAAAATTGACAATTGGGATCTAATTAAAGAGCTTCTGCACAGCAAAAGAAACTACCATCAGAGTGAACAGGCAACCTACAAAATGGGAGAAAATTTTCTCAATCTACTCATCTGACAAAAGGCTAATATCCAGAATCTACAATGAACTCCAACAAATTTACAAGAAAAAAACAAACAACCCCATCAAAAAGTGGGCAAAGGATATGAACAGACACTTCTCAAAAGAAGACATTTATGTAGCCAAAAAACACATGAAAAAATGCTCACCATCACTGACCATCAGAGAAATGCAAATCAAAACCACAATGAGATACCATCTCACACCAGTTAGAATGTCGGTCATTAAAAAGTCAGGAAAGAACAGGTGCTGGAGAGGATGTGGAGAAATAGGAACACTTTGACACTGTTGGTGGGACTGTAAACTAGTTCAACCATTGCGGAAGTCAGTGTGGCGATTCCTCAGGGATCTAGAACTAGAAATACCATTTGACCCAGCCATCCCATTACTAGGTATATACCCAAAGAACTATAAATCATGCTGCTATAAAGACACATGCACACGTATGTTTATTGTGGCACTACTCACAATAGCAAACACTTGGAACAAACCCAAATGTCCAACAATGATAGACTGGAGTAAGAAAATGTGGCACATATATACCATGGAATACTATGCAGCCATCAAAAATGATGAGTTCATGTCCTTTGTAGGGACATGGATGAAATTGGAAATCATCATTCTCAGTAAACTATGGCAAGAACAAAAAAACCAAACACCGCATATTCTCACTCATAGGTGGGAATTGAACAATGAGAACAAATGGACACAGGAAGGGGAATATCACACTCTAGGGACTGTTGCGGGGTGGGGGGAGGGGGGAGGGATAGCGTTAGGAGATATACCTAATGCTAAATGACGAGTTAATGGATGCAGCACATCAGCATGGCACATGTATCCATATGTAACTAACCTGCACATTGTGCACATGTACCCTAAAAGTTAAAGTATAATAATAATAAAATTAAATTAAAAAATAAATAAATAAATAATATTCATTGTTCTGGAAAAAAAATTTCTATGTGTTTGTATAGTTTTCAAAATTCCTCCTGTTACTGATTTTAGTTTTATTCTATTTTGGTCAAAGAAGATACTTGATATAATTTCAATTGCTTTGAATTTTTACAGATGTGTTTGTGGCCTAACATTGTCTATCCTTGAGAATCCATGTGCTTAGAAGAAGAATGTGTATTCTGCAGCTGGTAAAGATAATGTTCTGCAAATATCCAAGGTTCATTTAGTCTATGGCAGATTAATTTTGATGTTTCTTTGTTGATTTTCTGTCTAGATGATCAGTCTAATGTTAAAAGTGAGTGTTGAAGTCTCCAGCTATTACATTATTATATTGGGGTATATCTGCCATTTTAGCTCTAATAACAGTTGCTTTATATATCTGGGTGCTCTAGAGTTAGATATATATATATATATATATATACATATATATATATATATATATATACACACACATAGGCACACATATTTGTTATACCCCCTTGTTGAATTGACCTCTTTATCTCTTCATTGTTCTTTTTATAGTTTTTGTCTTGAAATCTATTTTGTCTAACCGTAGCCAGTCCTGCTCTTTTTTGGTTTCCATTTGCACGGAACATCTTTTTTCGTACCTTTTTTTTCAGTCTATGTGTATCTTTACAGGTGAAGTGTGTATCTTTACAGGTGAAGTGTGTATCTTTACAGGTGAAATGTGTATCTTGTAGACAACAGATCATTGGGTCTTGTTTTTTTGTTTATTTTAGTATGTTTCTTAATTCAGTCATCTACTCTGTCTTTTGATTGGATAATTTAATCCATTTACATTCAATGTTATCATTGATAAGTAGAGACTTACCCCTGCCATTTTGTTATGTGTTTTCTGGTTGTTTTTTTGGTTTCCTCTTCCTTTTTTCCTTCCTTTCTGTCTTCCTTTTAGTGAAGGTGTTTTTCTCTGGTGGTATGTTTTAATTTCTTGCTTTTAATTTTTTGTGTTTCTGTTGTAAGTTTTTTGAATTGAGGTTACCATGAGACTTGCAAATAATACCTTATAACCTATTATTTTAAACTGTTGTTAACACTGATTGCATAGGCAAACAAACAAGCAAAGGGAAAATAAAAGTTATGCATTTTAATTCCTCCTCTTTTTAAAGTATTGTGTCTTAAAAAGTTGCTGCAGTTATATTATTTGATAGACTTATCCTTTAGCGCTTTTACTCAATATATGAGTAGTTTACACATGACGATTACAGTGATATAATATTCTGTGTTCTTAATATGTTGTTCTGTGTGCTAAATATGTTTTTCTGTGACTTTGTAACTTCATATGATATTTTCTCATTGACATACCTTTCTTTCAGATTGAAGAACTCCCTTTAGCCTTTCTTATAGGACATATGTGGTGTTGATAACATTCCTCAGCTTTTGTTTTTCTGGGAAGGTCTCTATTTTTCCTTCATGATTGAAATGTATTTTCACCAGATTTGCTATTCTAGGATAAATTTCCTTCAGCACTTTAAACATGTCATGCCAATCTCTCATGTCTTGTAAGATTTCCACTGAGAAGTCCGATTCCATACATATTGGAGACCTATTGTTTGTTATTTGTTTCTGTTTTCTTGCTGCTTTTAGGATCTTTCCTTTATCCTTGACCTTTGGGAGTTTGATTATTAAATGTTTTGAAATAGTGTTATTTGAGTTAATTCTGCTTGATGTTTTATAAGCTTCTTGTACTTGAATAATATCTTTTCTAGTTTGGGAAGTTCTCTGTTATTATCCATTTGAATCAAATTTCTACCAGTAGCTCTCTCTCTCTATCTCCTCTTTAAGGCCAACAACTCAGACTTGCCCTTTTGAGGCTATTTTCCAGATCACGTAGGCATGCTTTGTTCTTTTTTAATTCTTTCTGATTTTTTGTCCTATGACTGAATATTTTCAAATAGCCTGTCTTCAAGCTCACTAATTCTTTCTTCTGCTTGATCAATTCTGCTGTTAAGAAAGTCTGATGCATTCTTTAGTATGTCAATTGCATTTTTCAACTCAAAAATTTCTGCTTGATTCTAGTTAATTATTTCAATATATTTGTTAAATTTATCTAATAGATTTCTGAATTCCTTCTCTGGGTTATCTTAAGTTGTGTTTCCTCAAGACAGCTATTTTGAAATTGTCATCTGAAAAGACACATAACTCTCTCTTTCCAGGATTGGTAACTGGTGCCTTATTTAGTTCGTTTAGTGAGGTCATGTTTTCTTTGATGGTCTTGATTCTTATGGGTATTCATTGCTGTCTGGGCATTCAACAGTTACGTATTTATTGTAGTCTTTGTGGTTGGCTTGTTTGTACCTGTCCTTCAGGGAAAGGATTTCAAGGTATTCAAAGAGACCTTGGTGTTGTGATCTAAGTTTTTGGTCACTGCAGCCACATCTGCATTAGAGGGCATCCCAAGTCCAGTAATGCTGTGGCTCTTGCAGATTCATGGAGATACTGCCTCGGTGGTCTCAGATAATTTCTGGAAGAATTCTCTGGATTACCAGGCAGAGGCTCTTCTTCTCTTCCCTTAACTTTCTCTGAAACAAACAGGGTCACTCTTTGTGTGCTGAGCTGCCTGGAGCTGGGGGTGGAGTGACAGAAGCACCTCTGTGGCTACCACCAGTTAGACTGTACTGAGTCAGACCCAAAGACAGTACAGCACTGGTGCCTTATTTAGTTTGCCCAAGGCCCACAGTAACCACTGCCTGGCTACCTGCCTGTGTTCACTCATTTCTTTAGGGCTCCACCATCAGCCTGTGGCAAATCCAGCCAGGCTTATTTCCTTCCCTTCAGGGCGGCAAGTTCCACTGGTCCCAGACAGGTCCAGAGATGACATCCAGGAGCCAGGGCCTGGAGTCAGAAACTTCAGGAATCTACCAGGTGCTCTATTCTACTGTGGCTGAGCCGGCACTCAAGCCACAAAACAAAGCCCTTCCTACCCTTCTCTGTCCTTTCCACAAGCAGAGGAGTCTCTTCCCTAGGCCCCAGGCCGATGGTGAGTACCACCTGGCTACCCCAGATGTTCACTCAAGGCCCCAGGCCACTTCAGTCACCTTGTGGTAAATGCTGCTGGGCCATAACTCTCCATTCAGGGCAGTGGGATCTAGCCCAGTGCATGTCCAGAAAGGAAAAAAC
Organism: Pongo abelii; assembly: GCF_028885655.2. Lineage (NCBI taxonomy): Eukaryota > Metazoa > Chordata > Mammalia > Primates > Hominidae > Pongo > Pongo abelii. The sequence continues at coordinate 20,414,749 of NC_071988.2, forward strand.
TGCATCTCTTGAGAGCAAAGTATCTTTGCCTTCTTTGGTATTTAAGTTATCACAAGTATATACTAGGCTTCCTCAGTCTTGCAAAAGCAAAAAATAAACCTAACATCTGAATAATTTCAATAAGTGCTAAGTCTGTGTAAAACAATGCACATAATAATGACTTTATGCCTTCTACGATAGTATGCTGACTGATAAATAATACTGACAACTAATATACAACATCTAATTATCTACAATATTAAAAAATACTGTTTTATATACTTCCAAGAGGATATAGAAAAACATACATAGTTTCCATACTTATTGAACTTATGACTGTACTGGCAGGCAAGATATGAATGCATGAAAATATAAAAATAATTAAGTTTTAAATACGTATTTGAGATTTTCTTTTCAACAGATTTTACTCTACTAATATTTATGGAATACTTACTATGCATCAGAACTTGTGTTAGGTATCAGTATACAAGAAATAATACAATGAGGTTATTTCTTTCAAGAACTCCACCATCTAGAGGGGGAGGAAAACTTTCAAACACACAGTTCCAAAACATCATCAGCAGTACAGAGAAAGCTATATGGTGCTATGGAATTCAGATAAGGAAAGGCTTAATTCTGCTGACAGTGGTTCTGAAGGTTTATCAAGGAAGGCTTCCCAAAGGAGGTGAGACTCACATTAGGTCTTGAAGAATGAGAGTTTCCCAGGCCAAAAAGAAAGAGCACTCCAACAAGGGGGGATATTACATACAACGCCATGCAGGTAGAAAGATTATCGAAGAGGGTGACAGACTGGGATAATTGTGATAAGCATTGTTAGCCTAATTACTGTTATTCAATGGGGAAGATGATATAAAAACAAGTTAAAATGTCAATTTTACATTTTTTCAGGACTACCAGCCTGTCAGTATAAATTGAGATGAGCTCAAGGCCTCCTTAAGTAGAATCTTAACATTGCAACTAACATATTAACAGGTTTCCCATTCATTAGTGTAGGAGAATTCATTAGAAAACAATGTATTCAGACTTCATAAGCAAAAGCATACCTTCTTCTTTAGTCTAGTATATCTAATTATATGAAGACTGCTATTAACATTAAATAAATCATCTAATAGATAATTTAAATGTGCAGTAGTGTTCAAAAGCAAGTCTACTTTTCAAAAGTAATCATAATTGCAGCACAAGCATCATGAAATATTTGATTAGTACAACGCTAAGGAGTGAGAATCATTTCTTACAAATGTACAATTAAAGAAGTTGTCAATTATAGCATAAATTGATCAGCATGTATATGATTCAAAAACATGTTAACCTGAATAAGTTTAGACTATCAGAACTACTGTTGTGAAATATTCCTTTGAAGCACTGACTGTAAAGAACACAGTGGAATCAAAGTTATAAGAACTATAGATAATAACATTTATAGTTACAGAATTCTGATTATATGAATTCCAGGAATTAAACATTGCACCATCCATTTTCACACAAAAACAAACTGGATAAATGAGTGATGACATTCATTTTGCCAGTTTACAAGGTACAGAAAAGCTTTATGTATTAATTCTGTCAATGAGAAAATAATAAATAATTTTGTATTTAATCCTATTTGAATTTAACTGAAACCCTATAGAGCATTCTGCATGAATGGTTTTCAACAAAAAAGTGATGTTCTTAAAGAATAAAGAGCTTTAGCTTCCTCTTCAAACATAAGAAGCATTGCCATTGAACTTGCTTACTCTTACCTCAAGTGAATGATTACCTCTTGCAAATGAATTTTAGCAGAATTTTCCAGCTCCAGCCTCAGTTGTTTCTTTTTGCTATTTGTTTTGTTGTTTTTTGAAATAAAGCTTCTCTTCACTGTGCTTTGCCCATCACTTGTGGCAGGAATCAATGGTACCTTAAAGATACCGACTCATTGGTGCAGAAAGCTAAAACCTGTCCCTTTAAAGCCCAACCTGGAACAGGACCGGAATTAAATAGGATTAACTCCTAATTTGTTCCTGTGTCCTGGTCTTCTATTGACTGTTTCCCAGTCCCTAATAATTGTCCTTGTTCATGTGTAAGACACTGTGTCCTCTTCTTCCTTAGTTAATTGAGTCTTTCGTTTTGACTTTCTATTCTCAACTTTGACTATTTTTTTTTGCTCTATGGGCTAAAACTAATATGCAGATACCGTTTTCCCTTCCTGATCTCAATAGTTCATAGTTTCTGTTGAGCAACTTATACTACATGTCACTTTAGAGCAATTACCTTTAATGCTTTTATGAAATTTCCCTCAAGATGCTTTTTAAAATTTATTTTGTGTCTTCCTTCCCTTCCTTTCTCTTTCTTCCCTTGTTCTCTCCCTCTCTCTCAGTCCTTGCAAACACATAAACACATATACTTTTACTACATTATCATGTACCTGTTGATATTGTCTCTAGGAATTTCATATGCAAGTATATATTTTGTATCTCATTTTGACAACATGAAATCTATGCACAAGGAGTCATCTACTTCCTTTGCCCAGAAGCTGGGGCCCAGTAAATTGTATTGAGTAAGCAAAGTTGTTTGGCTCATTTATTCACTAATTTGCTCATTCATTCAACAGATATTTATTAAGTGTTTGATATGTGTCAGGTCTTATACTAAGTGCTACATTCAATAATCAATATAGCCACAAGAAATTTTTTATGATATTTCACTTTCTCTCCCTTACAGATGTCCTTTTTATGGAACATTCTCTTCTACCCTGTTTTTCTAGCTATTTCTGCTCATCCATCATGATTCAACTTAAATACCAGGTTTTCCATGAAATGTCTTCTAACCTTTAGGTGTTTATCAGTTTCTTGTCTTTGCTATCATCCTAGAATATGGGATGTTTCATATTTCACAGTAATTATGTATTCACATGTCTGTTTCCTCCCAATTAAACTCACTTTGTGGGAAGAGACATGATCTCTTCCCCAGTGCTTGTAACAATGCATGGCACATCGTAGGTCCTTAGTCAGTTGTATACATGATAATAAGAGCATCTACGTGTACAAAATTTAGTATAAAGTCAACATCCAGCAGTTTAATAGTATTATTCATAATCAATCCCAAAACAAGTGATTCCAAGGACCTATAATGTTTTAAAAGCTAGTGTTAATCCAGACAAGTTTATTTACATAAAATGGAATCAGAAGCAGCAAATTTGATTGCCCTGTCCTCTAGAATATAACCTATTCGGAAGCCCATTGGAACTTTATAGTAACCCCTCTGTTGGGACCAGATAGATACTATAAGTTAATTAATATGGTATATTATAAGGAAATTAATCCAATGATTCTGATTTTTTTATTGTTAGAAGAATGAAACATCCCCAACAATTTGCCTATGCCCATTACTATTTTTATGGTAATGACTCCAGATTTACACCTCCAACAGCATTCCAAGTGTCTTATCCATCTCAATACCAGTTATGTCCCATGGAATAACTCAGAGATATTGTAAACATTATCTGTTCAAAGGAGAACTGTCAATTCTACCTTCAAACCTCCCTTCAATTCCCATCTCTGTAAATGGCACTGTCCAACATCTCAGGTCAGAAACACAGGCACAGCAACCCTGACTTGGTCTTGATTCCACCTTTTCTATCTCCACTCTCATCCAATCCTTAACAAGCCCTGCTGTCTTTATCCCAAATAGATTAAACCCTTCTCTCTATTTCCTGTAATGTATTACATCAGTGGAGAGTCCCATTTCTTCTTGTGTTTAGTACTGAAACAACTTCCTATCTGTCCTCCTTGTTTCTGATCTTGCTGTTTCCAATTCAAAGCATTTCTTAAAATGTGTACTATATCATACTGTTCCTCAAAACCATCCAGTGGCTTCCCATTTTATGTAGAATAAGATTTCAAATTCTTTTTATGGTTTATCAAATATTACCTGCCTCTCTAATTGTTCTTACAACATTTCAGCTTCAATGGTTTTCTTTGAACTCCTGTAAAACACCAAGGTCTTTACCAGCTCACAGCCTTAGCACAAGCTGTTCTTTCTTCCTGAAATGCTGTTTCCCTGCAGTCCTTTCATTATTGGTTCTTTCTTAGCATTTGGATCTCTGTTCATATTATCTGGTCATGCTCTTGAAATAGATGTCCCCTCAATCCCACAGAAACATGTAATTTTTCCATTTTTGATAATTTGATTGCTTCTTAATTCTCAACAGAATTGGTGATTTTGCTTTAATAATACTTGTCTTTATTCATGTCTTACTTGTTTTCCCTCCTAGAGTATAAATTTTTTTTAGGCAAGTACTCTGCCTCCCTCGTAAGTCTTTTTACCCCCAGGGACCAGTATGGAGTAAAGCATCTAAAAAAATGTGTGTTGACAAGCAAATGCAATAAAATAAAATAACCTAAAATTAAAAAAAAACAGTAGGCTTTAATTGAGCAACTACTTTCTGCACACAGATATATCTATAAATTCATAGACCTTTAATATTCACAATAGCACTGTAAGGTACGTTGTATCATTCTCATTTAATTAATGCAAAAAGCAAGTTTCTCAAAGTGTTAGTACAACTTTTGGATTTTAATGTAAGTTTCCTGAATCTAATCCCAGTCCTGTGTATTTTTTCATTCTATACTCCCAAAGCCATCATTTAATTTAAATATAGTTTTTACCTCTTGCTGACATTTAACCATTAATTTTTTTTTCCACCAGTTAAATTAAAAAGAAAAAAAAATCAAGGAAAATAAAGTCCATGGCAATACATACTGGCATTCTGTCTTTGAAAACAACCAAAAAAAATCAATAGAAATCTACTACATAAACCTGCCATAATAAATTAAAGATGTATTAAAGGGAAAGAATGGATGCTTCTGTTGTTAAGGCTTATGTCCAGTGGCCAAAAGGCAATCTTCTGCTGTTCTTTAATAGCTCGGTGCAAAAACTTTGGAAATTTTTATACCACTACTCTATCATAGCACTTTAGTAATAAATTACAGGAAGTAATAAGCATGTTATTTTCCTAAGTGTACCAAATTGTGAAACAAAGAGTTCTTCATCCAAGTGCCTACTGTCTGTTGCAAAGCCAGTTTAAGAAACCAGCTACAAAAACTCATCTTTTTTTTAAATCCAACAATCATTCATAGAACACCTAACTGGCAGGCAGTGGCATGGTGGTTGAGAGTTAAAGCTCAGAAATCAACAGTTCAAGTCTCTCCTCCACTCTGTGCCAGCTGTATGACACTGAATAAATTATTCCTTTTTCTCATTATTAAAATAGAGTTAATAATAATGTCTATCTGATAGGGTTATGGAGGAAATAAAAGGGTGAAATGATTAAAATGCCCACTATGTACTAAGATCTCCAAAAAAATAAGGTTAACTTTGGCTTCAGAATGATGTATTCTGAGGGGCATAAATTTATGATACTCTGGGTGCTGAGAATGTAAGTATTACGGAAGGGATAGCAAGATACCTGGCAGAGTGAATGGAGTTAAATAACCTTGAGGTCTTTTAGGAACAAGCTATTCCCTTACCATTTTTTAAAATAGCTTTTTTTGAGGTATAATTTGCTTATCAGAAAATTCACCCACTTAAGTGTACAACTGAATGACTTTTAGGAAATTTACAGGGTTATATAATCATCACCAAAATCTAACGTCAGAATATTTTCATTGCCTCAAAAAGATTCCTCATGCTTACTTACAGTAACAGCCGTTCACACCCCCGCCCCAGGCAAACACTAGTCTACATTCTGTCTCTGTAGATTTGCCTCTTCTGGATATTTTATATAAATTGTATTATACAGTATGTGATCTTTTGTGTGTGATTTCTTTCAGATCACATAATGTCAAAGTCCAACTCTGTGGTAGCATGTCTCAGTTTGCTTCTATTGCTCAATCATGTTCCATTCTGTCAATATAATACATTGTTTTGATCAATCACCAGCTGACAGATTTTGGAGTTGTTTCTAGTTTTTGACTTCGACAAATCATGCTAGTATAAACATTTGTATACAAGTCTATTTCTACACCTGTGTTTTCATTTCTCTTCAGTACATTCCCAGGAGCTCTCCTTTTCTATTTTATGGGAAAGATCTGCCCCTGAAAGCCCCCAGTGCAACTTGTTGGAAGTGGGTAGAGAGTTCTAATTCCAACTCACCAGTAACTACTCAGTGGTCAGCTCACACAATGAAGTAGGAAAAAAAAAAGGCACATCAGTTCTTGTCTCTGCCCTTTTTCCCCTAAATCCCCTTGTGACTTTGGAAGATAACTGGACCTCATAGCATCTAGGCATCTTAACTTGTGAACCAACAGCAGAAACTAGATGTTCTCTGAACTCTCTTTTACCTTAAAAAACTTATAATACTCTTAGTAACTAAAATTTTATAAAGAAATCCAAAAGGCACGATCAATGGATTATCTCCCTTGCCCCTGACATTTTCTGGGCATAGCCAGCACATAGCATAGTCACAAAAAAATATGATACTGAAAGCATTTGAATATTGTCTATTGCATGCAGAATCCAGGATTTACCAGTTGGCACCTTACACGTGCCTGTTTTGCTCTTAAAATTCTTGCATATCACTGTATTTATCTGTCCATATTTTGCTAAGGCAGTTATTTTGTTCAGAGTTAATTGGGCATAAAACAAATATTAGTACAAGAAAATAGGTGGATTGTTTTAATAAACATTTAAAAAGTATAAATCCAAGTAACTCCAAAATAGTCACCTCACTGGATTTACATTTCTTTATTCTGATATCACTCAGATTGGATATTTCCCTTTGGAACTGCCCTCCAAACTAGTGGTATAGCCAATTTCTAAAATTAATTTTCAAACCTTATTATGTTTAGCTTGTAGAAAGAGGTATAAAGAATAATACAATGAGCATGCATGTACCAATCGCAAAGCTTTAAAATAATTGATTACTGATGCTCTGGGGTCTATTAATACCCTCTCAACTTTCTGTCCTTATCTCCAATAATTTCTGCACTTGAGCATGACTGTCCTCACACATATATTTATATTTTTTTGCATATGTATGTTACCCTATGCAATATATGATATTGCTTTCCTAGTTTAAATATTTATATAAATGGTATCAAAACGGTATCAAACTATATGTATTATTTATCAGTTTGCTGGATTCATTCAATATCATGTTTGATGAATTTATTTACATTGATACGTGAGTTCTAACTCGATATTCACCTTGTATAACATTACATTTGTAATAAACCACAATTATTTATCCTATTTCCTATTGATATATATTTAGATGATATCTAGTATTTTGCTACCACAAACACTTTAGCTGTAAACATTCTTGTATCTATCTTCTCTGTGTACTTATTGAGGGGTTCCCTAGAGTTAACTTTACCTAGAGTTTCATTACCTAGGAATGAAATTTCCAGATACTGAGAAATGAACACCTTCATTTTTACTAATTACTACTGCATTTTCTCCAAACTGCACCCATTTTTATTCATCAAGGTATAAAGCTCCCATTTGTGCACAGCTCCCCAAAACTCAGTACTGTTAGACATTTTAATTTTCCCAGTTGCCAATTTGATTCTTAAATATCAAATTTAACCAACAATAAGTGACTATGTCCTCTGAATATACTTCTGTGCTTGGTTCTGTGTGGAATGCAAAATATGATATAGTGGCAGTACTACTGAAATTGGAGGAACCAAAAATTGAGCCTTCACTCCTGCCGTCTGTGAAAACCTGAGCAAGTTGTTTAACCTCTTCAAGCCTCAATTTCTTCATCTGTAATATGAAGGGTTGGACAGGAAAAATTTTCAAGCTCCTTTCACCTTCCATCCTACTTGACTTTATGATGCTCTATGGGAGCTTGTAAGACAGGAGGAGAAGCAAAACACACATAAGTAACTTTAACAGCAGACCCAAATATACATGTAGAAGGTATTGGGAGAACGTAGGACACTGGATCTAAATAGGGGCGAGGAATAAACTAGAAAGGTTTCACCAAGCGGATTGAATGAGATTCACCAAGATGGTATGGATGGAATAGAGGAAAGACGTTTAAGGAGAGGAAAGAGTATGGCAGATGGGGTCGTAAAAGACGACAGTGAAGGGAGAGGAGCAAGGATAGGGAGAGGGGCAAGGACACGGAGAGAGGCAAGGATAGGGAGAAGGGGTATGGCTGGAGCAAAAGGTGTTTAGGTGCATGTTGGGAAGCGGAGAAGATAAGGCCAGATATATTGCGATTTTTATTATGTCAAACTGTAATAAATCTTCATTATGTTATAGATAATATGATTTTTAAAACCCCTCAAAGCAATGTGGAATCAAATCTGCAAATAAGGCAGATAGTCATTTTATTTTCACTTTAAAATGATGCCATGAAACCAATTTCTTCTGAGGCCAATAGGCTGATTCTACAGTCACTTCTCAAGCAGGGCTGCTCAGGGGGTTTGAGAAATGGAAAGAAGTGTTGCAGAAAAAAGAATGGAGTCTCCTTGGGTGCAAGATTTGAACAGATATGCTCCTTTGGATTTTTGAATTTTATCAGGTGGTTTAAAAGATTCATTATTTTATAGTTATACTTGGTATTGAAAATTCTCAGAACCTGATAGAATTTTAGTATTCCCACATAAAATTTTTAAAGTACAAACTTTTTTTTTATTACAGGAAAAAAAATGCCTTCTAAGAGGCTTCAACTGGCTATGCTAGAATGGCTGAGAATTTTGAAAAAAATAATTAATGTACCTCATTTTGAATAAACTGATTTATTATTGGTTATAAACATGGACCTCACAGGCAAAATACCTGGCTTCAAATCTGGACTTTCCTATTGTAAAGTGGAATATTAATTTAAGCAAGTTATTTAAGATCAGTTTGTTAGCATTAGGATTGCATTTGGCTACATGTAACAAAATACCTAAATCAACTTCTTCCACCCGTGTAAGTGTCTTGTTTTTCTTATATCATAGGAAGTCAGAGGGGGGCTGCTGAAGACCGGCTCTATGGTATCGCTAATGACCCACGCTCCTTGCACTTTCTGCTCCGCCATTCTGGATATGTAGCTTTTGTCCTTGGGTTCAAGATAGCTCCTTTATCACTAAGCATTGCTTCTGAGTTTGAAAAAGAAACAAGGGAGAATGAACCAAAATCCCTCCCTTTGTAAGACTTTGTATTTTTAACTTGGGAGGCTGAGGCAGGAGAATGGCGTGAACCCGGGAGGCGCAGCTTGCAGTGAGCCAAGATCGCACCACTGCACTCCAGCCTGGGCGACCCAGCGAGACTCCCTCTCAAAAAAAAAAAAGACTTTGTATTTTTATCCAGAAGGGTACTCCACTCAAGAGACTTACTTAAGTCCCACTGGTTATACATTGTGGCATGGGAACCTGGAAAATCATTTCTTTAAAATACATTGCTGAGTGCATAGTGCATTGCTATCCTAAAGAAAATCAGGAATCTTTTAGTAAAAATGATGTCTAGCCAGGCATACTGGCATGTTCTTGTAGTCCCCGCTACTCAGGAGGCTGAGGCAGGAGAATGGCTTGAACTTGGGAACCAAAGGTTGCAGTGAGCTGGGATTGCGCCACTGTACTCCAGCCTAGGTGACAGAGTGAGACTCTGCCTCAAAAAAAAAAAAAAAAAAAAAAACAAACAAAACAACAACAACAACAAAAAATGATGTCAAAGTGAGAATTTGATAATGACAGTGCCTGCTATATATTGAAGAGTTATTTTGAAATTTAAAAGCAAAATGAAAGTCATAGCATATAGTAATAATTCAATAATTCTTACTACCAAAAGGATTATACTAATACGTAATTAATAATGTTATGTATATAAATATATATATTCCTCCAAGCACATGTTAATCCTTCGTGGCCCAGATCAAATACCACATCTACTAACACCCTTCTCTGATTCTGCCACTCAGATTCTTTTTCTTCATCACTTAATCAGCTATATTTGATGAAACACAAACTAATCTGACAAGTAAACAAAAAAGGATTGTATTGGAAAGATACAAAACTATAGAATTCAGAGTAGAGTTAGCTCCTGTAGGCTTTATAGGAATCCATAGAAACATGGGAACCTAAATAAGTTTCATGGGGGTAAACACCACCGAGCTTATGTTTTTAGCTTCTTGAGCTACCATAGCAGGAAGTAAGTCCTTGATTCCTACCAGGATCCACAATGGGATTGCTCTTAAATACGCAAGTGCTTTGCTGCTAGACAGATAAAGCATGATTGCTGTCTACTACAGGGTCACATGCACGTAAGTGGTTGACTTTGGTCAAATGACACTATGATAGCTCAGCGTTATCCAATTGCAGAAATGCCTATTTGTTCACTGAAATTCTGCTGAGTAACTGTAATAAGAATGAGAAGGAAATTGTTTCAGAGAAAATTGCGTGAATAAATTTAGAAGAAGTAACACATGGTTTTAATTCATAGAATGACAGGTGGAATGATTCAGTTTAGATGTAGGATATGGAAAGGCACTTACTAGCAGCTTAAAAAGCAAAACAACTAAGCAACATAATATACAAATTAAATATATTTGAATAGTAGCATGACAAGGTCACAACCATGACTCAAGAGACTTTATCTGGTCTGTTAATTGTATAAAGAAACAGAAACCATAATTTCCTGAATATAGGTAATAGATCTAACTATGGGATCTGAAGTGGAGATAAATAGAAAGGGAATAGGTGAGAAAATTAGGAAGACATAGTGGGGAAAAATTGCAATTGGAGATTATATTTAGGAAGCAAGGACGGAAGCTTTCAAGATCTCCTATGATTTCAAGCTTGGGTGAATTGGTGCTGCCAGAAAAGCAATGGAGAAACAAAAGGCATGATAGGCAGAGGAAGAAGAAAAGAAGATGCATGTCGTATATGTTGAGTTTGACATCCCAATAGAATATCTCCGAGGAAATATGCAGAATTTGAATTACATAACTGGTGTTTACCAAAGAAAAGGGCTGATGGTATAGAAAACCTTTTGCCATTTCTTATAATTTTCTAGTTTCCTCTACTCTTGTACTCTCATCAATCACTCAGTTATTTTGCATATGTCTAGTTCTGTGTAATTTCTACACTTGTCTGCATAATGTTATCTCTGTAAGGTGACTTATCTCTGTACACCATAGGCACTATTTTCCCTACTTTACAAGAGGAAATTGAGTCTCAGAAAGAGCCTACTTACTTTTCTTCTTACTAACGAATGAAAAGGCAATGTTAATCATCATTTTTCCCCCAATCGGTGAGCTATGAAAAAAATTTGGGGTCCATGCAAAATCATTATTATTATGTTTAAACTGTAACTCTACAAATTTATGATCTCCTAAAGCTTTCCAAGATCTAGTATCTCATCTGCCGGCAGATTTTTCAAATGAATTCCTACTCAATGAAAAACAGTTCATTTACATTTTAAAAACCTTGTCAGTATTAACCAGATTATTCCTTCTAATTATTCTTTAGGTCTGATCTTAGAAAACTATTTGAAGCCATCTGTTATTTAAATTCAAGTTTATTGCACATAAAAGAACAGAACTTGATTTATATTATGTCTGATTTGTTCTGATATGTATAGAATAATAACTCGGCAGAGTCTCATAAACAGCAGTTATAGTATGGTACAAGGCTGTGGTATAACTGCCACTGAGATTCATTATCACACACATCTTCTAAGGGCATCTAAAGGGCATACACATTTCAGAATTCTGTCTGTAATCACTATACGCCCTGCTGATATGCAACCAGAAAAACATTCTACTCTTAGAAAAAAAAAGGTATATTTCTAGTTTTCAGAACACAAACTTCTCAGATTCACAAACAAGGCTGCAGTTTAGTGTGAGACTCAATGGCTAAGTATATCTGTGGGAACTAAAGCTTCAGTGGAAAGAAGCATTAGGTGGATTTTTCAGATTTGTCTTAACATGGCCAGCTCTGTATATTACACAGTCTATATTCTATGTGCATAGGGCAGATAAAAGGCTCTGTAATTTGTTAAATAGTATCCCAAAATATTAGTCTTGCTGGGAACCTCAGAATGTGACCTTATTTGAAAATATAGGGTATTTGTGGACAAAATTAGTTTTGTGGATGGATGGATGAAAGTGGGCCCTAATTTCAATAAATGGTGTTCCATAAGACCACGTGAAAACACACAGTGGGAGGAAAGCTATATGACAATAGAGTCAGATTTTGGAGTAAGTGACAAGCCAAGGAACACTGAGGACTGCCAACAACTACTAGAAGCTAGGAAGAGGGAGGGAAGGATTTTTCCCTAGAGCTTTCAGAGGGAATATAGCCCTGCAGACACCTTTCTTTAAGACTTCTGGGCTTCAGAACTATGACAGAGTATATTTATTTTGTTTTACACCACCCAATTTTTTACAGCAGCCTAGGAAACTAACACTGGTTCTAAATGACACATTGACAACTCTAATTCTGTTTGCTTCCCTTACACAAGCAGAGAACCACTTAAGGTGTTACCATCTCCACACTCCTCCCATATCCTTGGTAAGTAATTGTGCAAACACATGGATAAAACACATGCATTTTGATATCTTTATGCAAAAGTGTCTTCAAATAAAAAATAATTTAAGAGAAATGCTAATCAAGTTTAAAATTACATTTTAAATCATTTCCTTTCATTAACAATTCTTATTGCCTTCCTAAATGTGCAAATTATTGGCACCCAAGGGACCCAAGGGAGTAAAAAGAGTATGACATGATGACAATATCTCCTTCTTGAAACACTTAAATTAAATCATAATAACCTGCACCTTTTGCTTCTTTCTTACCATTTCTGAGATACATGAATCAGTTCTTGGCCTCAAGTCTTTGGCAAATTTTTGGTGGGCTTGTTTACAAACTACAAATGCTTTGTGGTTTCTGCTATCACCAGAGTTCTGATGGCCCCAAATCCTCAATCTTCTTTATCATTAATCTGATTTGGAGCCTGATATCTTCAACTGCTTTCCGTAGTTGACTGACTTGTTACTTCAAACTGAACATTGTGCAGAATGCGAGATCTGCAATCAACAAGGTGCTATTTGGTAATATTAATCACATTATTTTCTTTGTGCTTGTGTCCCCTCTTATAAGGACTATTTTTCTTTCCTGCCCCATACCAATAAGAAACAAGGATGCAACAACAACAATGACAACAGACCTAAGTGGAATCTTGGAAGCATGCTTGCAAAGCTCATGCTTCCCCCTGCATAAGCTAGCTAAGACCAGGCATGGGGTAGGAGGAAAAGAGACAAGATTGTGACTCAAAAGTGTAGACGGAGGATTCACCAGAAGGACAGACCCAGGAAGGTGGGATCCTCACCATGCTAGAAAAAGAACATCCATCTCAAGGGTAAGGAGGGGATGAAAGAGAGACAAAAGAATAGATTCATGCCCTAGGGATAAAATAACTGAATGTCTTGCATACATATATAATATATACAGCATAGGAAAAAAAGTTACTTGTGACTATACAAAGCTATTTTTATATCATTTCCTTTAATCTTCAAAACAACTCATTAATAAACATTGTCACTATTGCTCACTAGAGGAAATTGAAAGCTTAAACATCATGCCCAAGGACACACAGCTACTAACTGCTGGAGTTAGAACACACTTCCTCTGACAATAAATCCACTGTCCTCTTTCCAATTTACTTTAGTTTATAACCCATGATTTATTTGCTTTTTTCTGCACTCTGAGAACTTGATAAGTAAAATTACAAATGCCTTACCCAATCATTCAAGGAAAAAATTTATTCACCCCTTATTCTCTACTAATTTCATATATGAAACACCTAATCGTGTTGCTAGGCTCACAGCTTGCTATATCCCCTACAGGAAAGAAAAAATCCTGCCACTTATGTATATGCACTTTTTTTCTCCTCCCTGTGAAATGTCCTTTCCTGATACAAGTCCTCCCCAAATGTCAAGATTTAAACACATCATTCTCTGTCCATTTTCTTAGCTAAGGGGTAGTAGTCTAGGTAAAGGTGATTTAAGCCTAGAGCTAAAGAGCCCTAGGTAGTATCATGTGTTTTGAGTAAAAAACTGTTCATTTTTTTCTGAACCTTGAGTTCTCCTCCCAAGGACTACTTCTTGCTCTCCACTTCCGTAAGAAAATGCTTCAGCCTGTTTGGAACCAGCAACATAAGAATAGAGAAAGAAAGGGTTTATGAAAGATGGACCCAATTATAGCAGTCTGCATTTTCTTATAATACTGGTGACAGCAGCAAAGTTGTGAAGCTGCTTTTAAGTCTATGATAAATAGGCTTAAATAGAAAAAGTTCTGCAGGTCCAAAGTCAATAAAAATGTACATAATGTACTTGGAGTTAGATAGTAAATGAGGTCACAAATGCACTGAAAGTGGAACTATTGGAAAACCACGGGTATATTTAGGTAGATACTACTTCAAAAAGAGAAAGAGAGAGAGAGAGAAAAAAATAAGAAAAAGTGAGGAGAGATGCCAGAGGAAATTCGGAAAGAAAGAAATCTATGTACTATGTCAACCTCTACCTTTGACAGGGAAAGCATCTCTTTAGGGAGTTATACATCCCCATCTTGCAAGTTTATTATCTCTCCTCAGTCAGTAAAATAGCTTCTATCATGATGAGCCTGTTCTTTATTCTCCTTAAAACAATTCGACCCATAGAACAAAAATGCTGCTTGTCTATGAAAGTCTTTACCAGGATCCATGAGCCCAGGGCATTTCCCTAGAAGCAGTCTTTCTCAAATTTATTGTCCATGAGAATTACCTAGGAATCACAAAATGCACATTTTCTAACTTCACCCCCAGAGAGTCTCAGGGGGAGCTTCAAACATTCACATTTTAAATGCAGATTCTGATGCAGGCTCTTTTTTGCCACACCTGAAACTTACAGGCAGGAAGAAACAAATGCTCAGAGGCCTTCCTATATGCCAGTTATAGTTCCAAGGGCTTTCTCTGTTCTCCTGTTGTTTTTATTAATAACTCATTAAATTATCACAACCACACTCCGAGGTAGATGCTATGAGACCCATTTTACCAATACTGGTAAAAGTCACAGTTGGTAAATAAACATAATTCAAGTCTCTGGTCTGTCTCATTGCTGTGTCCTTTTTCACTCCATCACATAGGAGTATGACTGTCTAGGAAAATAGGTTAACAGAGGAGACAAAGAACTCAGGAAGCATACAATTATGTGCACAAGACATGTGCTGACAAAGGACTATGAGTACAATCAATAAGAATTAGTGGTGGATTTTCCAATAACCACAGACCCTGATAAGTCTACAGAACCAACCTACAACAGGAAGTTGGGTGTTGGGTGAAGGACTTTATTGGAATCCATCTAATGTGGACCATGAGAGAGACGTTAAGTTGCCAAGGAGAATAAAAGCTTCATGTGGCTTGTTCACTATGGGAAATGAAAGGTCAAGAGAAAAGCGGGACTTCAGAGGATGAGGAATGAAATAAGCCCTGGAGCCATCTGTGGATGTAGCATAAGATCCATAAGCACATTGTTTCATAGGATTTGCAATAGCCAAAGGTCTTGGAAACCAAATTGCAAAGATCAGGAGAGAGTTTTAAGAAACAGTGGGGCAGATAAATTATATTTGTTGAATCTAAAAGGAGCAGCCACCAATCCAAAGAAAAAAATGGAATTTATTGTGTTCTGCTAATCCTGAGACAGCTATGATGCAAGAAAAAGAAAAGATGGAATGAACAAATCCCAGCTGACCTGGCATATTCCCAGGTACTTTCAAGTATGTTATCTTATTAAAGCATCACAAAATCCCTGATATGTAGGCAGAACAGGCATCAGTATTCCCAATTTCCAGAAAAGGAAATTAAAGTAACAATATTGATTACTGTTGTTATTTTTAAAGGTAATTCTTGAAGGCATGCTGTTAGTAAGTGTAGGATCTGGGACTGCCCACAGGCATTCTGACTCCTATGTTAGCGCTCTCTTCAAATATTGACATATACAGAGGCACAGACACTACAGAACTCAAGTCTGACAGAAAGTTCTGGTGTCCACCGCACCTATGTATTGTGTAGCTGTGGTGGTTTTAAAGACATATCCATACTGTTGTCGATATTCTTCTCTTCCAGTGGTGGAGTTTACTTCCCCTTGCCTTGAGTGTGTATTGGACTTAGTGACTTGCTTCTGGACAACAGAATAATGCAGAAGTGATGGAATGTCACTTCTGAGTTTAGATTATAAAGACTGTGGCTTCTGTCTTGGGAGAGCTCTCTCACACTCTCTCCCTCTTGGGTCTTGCTCTGAAGGAAACCAGCTGCCATGCATGAGGATACTCCAGCAGCTTATGGAGAAGTCCATGTGGTGAGGAACTGGGGCCAGTCCACAACCATCTGAGTGAACCTGAAAGCAGATCTTCCCCTCACTCAAGCATTGAGTTGACTGCTGGCCCAACCAATAGCTTGTCTGCAACTTCATGAGAGACCCTGACTCAGAAGCACTCAATTAACCCATGAAAATGGTGAGATAAATTTTTGTTGTTTTAAGCCACTAAGTTTGAGGTGATTTGTTATATAGTAATGGATAACTAATATAGCAGGGAATCAAATGATTTTCACATCACAGGCAATTCTGATTTATTAATCAAACCACATATTTAAACAGAAAAACTTTGTCCTACTCAAATGGAACCACTTTTTAATAAAAAAAAAATAGAGCTGTAGAAATAAGGAAGCTTTGACTATCAAGGAAAGCAAATGGAGGCTGATGGCCAGGGTATGCTCCCTGTCGAAAGCTGGCCTCCTCACCAAATCACCTCGACATTGCTGAACTTGTCCCCATTTTCTTTATTATATTAGCAGAAACTGCACAAATTAGAGATTTAATTGAGCTAACAACCATCCCATTAAAAATATGAAATTTTTCTGAGGGTGTTTAAATGACTCGTTATCCACTCATTACTTGGAATTAAAGCCCATTATGCTCCTAATAACTCATTGCTAAAACGGCCTGTGTTGAGAAATGGAGGATTTGATGAATGCAGGTGGCACAGTATGATTTCATTTTGGAGCACTTTGGGGGCCTGGGTAGAGGTCCACAGTGGGCTGACACTTTGGAAAGGAATGATGAAGTGGAGAGAGGCATCCTGGGTGGAGTGGCACAATGCCAAAGCCCAACTCAGGCAGTGTAAAATATATATTTTATATATATATATAAAAAATATATTATAATATATAAAATATACATATTATATATAATATATAAAATATACATATTATATATAATATATAAAATATACATATTATATATAATATATAAAATATACATATTATATATAATATATATAAAATATACATATTATATATAATATATATAAAATATACATATTATATATAATATATATAAAATATACATATTATATATAATATATAAAATATACATATTATATATAATATATATAAAATATACATTATATATAAGATTTTATTATATATTACATTTATATTTCATATATAATAATATATTATATATTATATATAAATAATATTATATATAATATATTAATATATTATATATTATATATAATATATAATATATTATATATGATATATAATATATTAATATATTATATATAAATAATATTATATATAATATATTAATATATTATATATCATATATAAATATATTATATATTATATATAATAAGAATTTATGATATCTTAAATATATATAAAATATATATATTTTACACTGCCTGAGTGTGTATATATATTATATTATATATATAGAAATATGTAATATATATTATATATAGAAATTATATATAATATATATTTCTATATAGAATTATATATAGAAATATATATTATATATTCACATTTGTATATATGTATATATTCTATAGTGCCTATATTCTATTTATAGTGCCTATAATAGCCTTGTAGGCAAGAATAAAGAGCCTTTTTTCTACTTTAAAATTAACCTGGTACTCATCATATCATGAGTTCTAATGGGCCACCCTCTCAACCTAACCAAGATTCGTAACAGAATTTGATGTGGAAATGAATTTCAAACTCATACTAACAAATAGGGTTTGGAAGACAGGTCATTTGTAAGCTGGGCTAAAGTCTAAAGCACAGTGCCTTAATGTAGAAAACTTAGACTCACAAACAACTTTTTTATGGTGTTATCTTTTAAATTTTAAGGATCTTTATGCTTCACTCAAATTACATTCTGTAGTACATTGCTTCTCAAACTTTATTGTGTATACAAATCACCTGGGGAATCTTGTTAAAACATGGATTCTGATGGGACTGAGGATCATGCATTTCTAGAAAGCTCCCAGGTGATGCTGATGCTGCGGAAACTCAGACCACACGTTCAACAGCAAAACTTTAACATACAATTTAAGAGAGCAACTGTAGATTTTCCATGATAAAAAAGATGACTCAATACTGCACCTCATGGTTTTAGGTTTTTGCTACGATCAAACCACCAAATCAACATGATATTTAATAGTGAAATTCATATTTCTAGACTTAAACCTAACATCATTTTAATTATTTTTAAATTTAAATTCTGGAACACCAATATAATGGTTAAGAATATAGGTTTGAAGTTAGAAACACATGGATTAAATGTTTAGTTCTGCAACCTTCTAGCTTTGTGACCTGGGCAAGTGAACTAGACCGAGCCCAATAAAGAGGAAATCACTTCAGATATTTCAAATGGAAGAGATTTAATATAGGGAACTTACTGCCTGGGTAATGTTAATGCTTAGGAGCCAAATAATGAACAATGAGGCTACCAGAAGAGAATCATAATAGCTAGATAGGGGAAGCCAGGATCTTCCCTGTGGCTAGAGAAACCAAAGGAGCAGGCAATGCTGCAGGAGCCTGGTGGAAGCTGGGACCCCAGAGGCTGTCCACAGGGAGCTAGACCCTCATAGGAGATGCCACTACTACTAGAGACACTGGTGAGGTGAGAGCTGGGAATTACTCTGTCTACTCTCTTCCTCCCACTCTTCAATCTCCCTCCAGTGTATTCCATGAGTTGAACTCAGCCATACGGCTGTCAGCAGGGAAGTCTGAGAAATGTAGCTCCTTGTGATGTGAAGCAGAGCTAGGGAGGAGCAGGAAATCAATCTGAGAGCAAACTGGCAAAGGATCAACACAGTGAGTTACTGACATGCTCTCATACTATAGCCAATGCTCTAACAGGCATCTGCAGAATATGGGTGTTGCGTATTTAAGTAAGATGTTACATATAAAGCATTGAGTATAGTGCTTGGTACATTATTTTTATCAGCAGCAGCAGCAGCAGCAGCATCTTTTTGTAATGTGACAGCATTTTCCCCCTTCATTCCTTCCTCTCTTTTCACCCATTTTCCTGTTGAATAAGAGTAGGGATCATGTGGAGTCTCAGGGAGATAAGAAATAATAAAATAATACATCCAAGCTATGCTGTGAGAAATTAAGAAAAAAAATCTGCTTGTTCCATCTACATGATAGAATCAGAAAAGCTTAAAGGCTTCCACTGGGCACACAGCAATAACAAGTTCTCAGTGATGTAGACTTAGGAGTCACGCTCACACCTGCAGGCCGCTTAAGGACCATCTTTTGGATTGTGCTGAAGAGATGGGAGAAAACGCTTTCATCCACACATAAAGGCCAGCTGTGTGGCCTGGAAAGTGACTCAATGGAAAGGGGCAGTTATTCATGGTATCCTTACCTGGATTTCAGGAGTATTGAGCTTGACTGGTATCTCGATTTTTCTCCCTCTTGACTAGGACCATATGTGCATGCATTTCCAGATGCTGTGGTCGTAACTGAGAAGATATATCATTATCAAGGCACTAACAGTCTTCAATGATGAAAAGAACTGTTTTTCTCAGTAGACTTGTTTTCCAAGTTAAGTTATCAAAAGCTTACAAAATAGACACAGTTGTCTCTGCCAGGTTATACTGCAAAGAAATCAGAGTGTTGGCAAATAGCTCCTCTGTGGAAGAAAACATAAGCAAGCATATTTGTATTCTGGCCTGTGCTCCTACAGCATAGGGAATGCAGCATTCTGTTTAGCAGTTCCATCCTGGTTCACCTTGTTTGGGAGTTAGCACGCAAAGCCCATATACAACATAACAGTCTCCCCCTGAAGACAACCATCACAGTTTCAGCTAACTCATTCCAACCTTAAACCAAACCATCTTAATATAGAACTGTTTGAATAGCAAAAATTATATGGAGAAGCCCATTGAGTTATTTATAAACGAGAAGCCCAAATGCATAGCTCTGTAATACTTCAGAGCTGTGCTGTGATATTTTATTTATTCATTACACATTTATTGAGTTAAAAAATGAACACAAAGCAACAATCCTAGAGACTTTTACCATCTGGCCTATGCTAGGAGCCAAAAGAATTGGTGCAGAAAATGAGTGCCATGAGTTCTGGGGAAAGAGAGTTAGCTGTGGGTTGAAGGAATCAGAAGGTCTCCAAGGTAGAGATGAATCAAGTTGGGTTTTGATAGTCTGGTTGAAGCTGGCCAGGTGGAACAAATGAAAAGGATGCATCTGCCTGAGAGAATTGGCTTTGTCAATTTCTTTGTGGTGGGAATAAATGAGTTGGTTGAGCAAGGAGATTAAATAAGATATGGTTCAAGAACCTGGAATTCATAGCTAGTCTGGCTAAGTTAGAACCTTGCCTTCACCATTTAGTAATTTATAAATAATATTGGCTGCATCACTTAACCTCAACTTCCTCAAGTCCAAAATAGGAATAGTACTAGTGCTTGATTCATGGGGTTATTTCAAGTATCTACAAAACAAATACAGAGGAACAACCTAACATATTATAAGTGCTCAGTCAACATTCAGGTACTATTATCACTTCCTTCTTCCAACCTATATTGAGTGCCTGCTATAGAGAAAGCAGAAGAGTAAATTGAGTCAGAATATGAAATGCTTTGACTGTAGGTGAAAGTACAGACATGTTTTCCTGATGAAATAGAGGAGTCGCTGGAGACACTGGGGTTCGGCAGGGACATGACAAGGGCTATTTTTAAGAATTAATCTGCTAGTATAGCGCATGCAATGTGTCGTTCAGCAACGTCTTTTATAAACCTTTAATGAAGCCGTAGAGAAAATTAAGTTGAGGAATCTCTTGGCATCATAGAAGGCATTTAATTACTAAGTAATAAATTTGGGGGCCCTTACAAATAATTGGGACTCCCACCAGTGGCTAGCTATACCCCAAGGAACATACAGACTGCTTACATGGCAGCCACCAGGGCCCTGGGTGTTTCTGGGTTCTTAAGGGTAGAGTGTGCAGGGGCAGGTAACCCACAGTTCTCCCTGTACTCAAAATGCGGAGCAACAAATTGCAATGGAAGTAGCCAATATCACAGGAAATGTGGCTATCATCTCTTCAGGGTCTTCAAGTATGGGGTACAAGCACAAGGGCTAGCATTCTCAGGGACATTAACTTTGATCCAAAGAGCTAGAGCAGCAGTTCTCAACCTTATGTTTCTGTGCTGATTTACATAATGAAGGAGTTTCTCATCTAGAAAACACTCCTGTGGGTGGACTAGGGTTATGAGCAATGCCTAGCCAGCTGCCTTTAAGTCTACCTCCTTCTTTCTCTCAATAACATTTACCTAAATGAAAGTATATTATAATCAGAGAAATAATTACTCTAATTTTATTTTATTTTACTCTAATTTAATTCTATTTTACTCTAATATTACTAAAGTAAATTATTCACCAATTTTGGTACTTTATCATTAGTAATAAATTACTTGGGAATCCAAAGAAAACTGATATGAACATACCAGGTTATCACTGATATTTTAACTAAGAATTTTGAGTCCAAAGACTACTTGAGTCATCCTCTATCATTCAGCAACGTCTTTTATAAACTTTTAATGAAGGAGAGAGATGACTAAGATGAGGAATCTCTTGGCACCATAAAAAGCATTTAATTACTAAGTAATAAATCTGGGTGCCCTTACAAGTAATTGAGACCCCCAGCAGTGACTAACTATACCCCAAGGAATACGCAGGCTGCTAACATGGCCAGCCACCCAAACACCCAGTTATTTATCTGGCAAGTACAAGGCATGAAACAAACTTCTGGACTCTTTTCTCTTTGCAGACTCCAATATGAATGGTGAATGTAATTTAATGGGTCATGGAAATGCAGAGCTGCAGAACTGATTATTATGCCCAGTATAAATGGAAGAGCTCTAATCTACAAGTGGAGGTGAAGCATCCCCAGTGGCCAGGAGGACAACCTTGCCCAATTACCTTTCCTAGAAGAAGGTATTGAAGTGCTAAGATGAGGATTTCCACACATCTCTGCTCAGGCAACACCACTCACCATCAACTGAGTTAATGCCCATCCTTAAATGTGTGTAACATGGGCGAAGTGAATTTTTTCTTTCTCTGTCATGCTCACTTCCCACTTACCTGCTAGAGTAAGAGTATACTAGAATATTATTTAGACATCTAGTTTTTAATAATATTCATTTTCATACAACATGATCACAAAGAAGAAACTGTTATATCTTATAATGGAAGAAAATCTGACTGTGGAGAAGCTACTGAGAAATGGTACATCTGCATTATGCTTTATGGGTGATTTAAAGGATTTTCAAATATTATTTTGACTATAGGTAAAATAACTGTATAATTTATCATACAAATTTGAAAGCATTTGAGTCAGACAGGATATTAATGATAATTAGGCTGAAATCACAGGCATAAATGAAGAGCCTCCTGGTAAATTAAAATGTAGTACCATCCTAAATATTTTGGGCTGAACTGTGTTTCCCTCAAATTTATATGTTGAAGTTCTAAGTCTCTGATATGGTTTGGCTGTGTCCCCACCCAAATCTCACCTTGAATTGTAATAATCCCCACATGTTGTAGGAGGAACCTGATGGGAGGTAATTGAATCATGGGGGCTAGATTTTCCCATACTGTTCTATTGATAGTGAGTAAGTCTCATGAAATCAGATGGTTTTATAAAGAGCAGTTTCTCTACACATGCTCCCTCTTGCCTGCTGCCATATAAGACATGCCTTTGGTTTTCCTTCACCTTCCACCATGATTGTGAGGCCTCCCCAGACATGCAGAACCATGAGTCCATTAAACTTATTTTTCTTTATAAATTACACAGTCTTGAATATGTCTTTAAATAGCAGTGTGAGAACATACTAACACAGTTTCCATAGTCTCCATACCTCAGAATATGACTATATTTTGGAACAGGGCATTTAAAGAGACAGTTAAGGTGAAATGAGATCATGAGGGTTGGCCCTAATCCAATATGGTTGGTGTCCTTATAAGAAAAGGAAATTAGGACACAGACATGCACATGCACAGAGGTAAGACCATTTGAAGGCAATATGAGATTATGACCATCTACAAGCCAAGGACAAAAGTCCCAGAAGAACTCTAACCTGCAGACACCTAAATTTTGGACTTTAAGCCTCCAGAACATGGAGAAAATTAATTTCTTTTGTTTAACTCAGCCAGTCTGTGGTATTTTTTGATGGAAGCTATAGCAAACTACATACTAATGATAGTGATTTTCATTTTAACCATCAGCCTTGAAACTAATCACATCATAAGATGAGGCTCTGCCATAACATCAGTTAAGTCCTGAGGCCATTTGGTTGAATAATTGATAAACTGCTTGAAGCATGACCCTATGAATAGCCCTAACAATCCATCTCAAGGCAGAGATATTTATCCCCCTTGTTTTATTGCCTAACAGCACTAAAAAAAGAAAAAAATCTTGGTTCTGTTCCAAGATGGCCGAATAGAAACAGCTCCAGTCTGCAGCTCCCAGTGTGATTGGCGCAGAAGATGGGTGACTTCTGCATTTCCAACTGAGGTACCTGGTTCATCTCATTGGGACTGGTTGGACAGTGGGTGCAGCCCACGGAGGGCAAGCGAAAGCAGGGTGGGATGTCGCCTCACCCAGGAAGCGCAAGAGGTCAGGGGATTTCCCTTTCCTAGCCAAAGGAAGCCGTGATAGACTGTACCTGGAAAAATGGGACACTCTCACCCAAATACTGCGATTTTCCCACAGTCTTAGCAACTGGCAGACAAGGAGATTCTCTCCTGTGCCTGGCTCGGTGGGTCCCATGACCATGTAGCCTTACTCACTGCTAGCACAGCAGTCTGAGATTGACTTGCAAGCCTGCAGCCTGGCAGGGGGAGGAATGTTCGCCATTGCTGAGGCTTGAGCAGGTAAACAAAGCAGCCAGGAAGCCTGAACTGGGCGGAGCCCACCGCAGCTCAGCAAGGCCTGCTGCCTCTATAGATTCCACCTCTGTGGGCAGGGCATAGCTGAACAAAAGGCAGCAGAAACTTCTGCAGACTTAAACGTCCCTGTCTGACAGCTCTGAAGAGAGCAGTGGTTCTCCCAGCACAGCATTTGAGATCTGAGAACAGACCGGCTGCCTCCGCAAGTGGGTCCCTGATCCCCATGTACCCAAACTGGGAGACACCTCCCAGTAAGGGTTGACAGACACTTCATACAGTGGGTGCCCCTCTGGGATGAAAATTCCAGAGGAAGGATCAGGCAGCAATATTTGCTGTTCTGCAATATTAGCTGTTCTGTAGCCTCCTCTGGTGATACCCAGGCAAACAGGGTCTGAAGTGGACCTCCAGCAAACTCCAACAGATCTGCAGCTGAGGGATCTGACTGTTAGAAGGAAAACTAACAAACAGAAAGGAATAGCATCAACATCAACAAAAAGGACATCCACACCAAAACCCCATCTGTAGGTCACCAACATGAAAGACCAAAGGTAGATAAAACCACAAAGATGGGGAGAAACCAGAGCAGAAAAGCTGAAAACTCTAAAACCAGAGCACTTCTTCTCCTCCAAAGGATCGCAGCTCCTCACCTGCAATGGAACAAAGCTGGATGGAGGATGACTTTGATGAATTAACAGAAGTAGGCTTCAGAAGGTCGGTAATGACAAACTTCTCTGAGCTAAAGGAGCATTTTCTAACCCACTGCAAGGAAGCTAAAAACCTTGAAAAAAGGTTAGATGAATGGCTAACTAGACTCAACAGTGTAGAGAAGACCTTAAATGACGTGATGGAGCTGAAAACCATGGCACGAGAACTTCATGATGCATGCACAAGCTTCAATAGCTGATTTGATCAAGTGGAAGAAAGGATATCAGTGATTGAAGATCGAATTAATGAAATAAAGCAAGAAGACAAGATTAGAGAAAAAAAGTAAAAAGAAACGAACAAAGCCTCCAAGAAATATGGGACTATGTGAAAAGACCAAATCTATGTTTGATTGGTGTACCTGAAAGTGACAGAGAGAATGGAACCAAGTTGGAAAACACTCTTCAGGATATTATCCAGGAGAACTTCTTCAACCTAGCAAGGTAGGACAACATTCAAACTGAGGAAATACAGAGACCACCACAAAGATACGCCTTGAGAAGAGCAACCCCAAGACACACAATTATCAGATTCACCAAGGTTGAAATGAAGGAAAAAGTGTTAAGGGCAGCCAGAAAGAAAGGTCGGGTTACCCACAAAGGGAAGCCCATTAGACTAACAGTGGATCTCTTGGCAGAAACCCTACAACCCAGAAGATAGTGGGGGCCAATATTCAATATTCTTAAATAAAACAATTTTCAACCCAGAATTTCATATCCATCCAAACTAAGTTTCATAAGTGTAGGAGAAATAAAATCCTTTACAGACAAGCAAATGCTGAGAGATTTTGTCACAACCAGGCCTCCCTTACAAGAGCTCCTGAAGGAAGCAATAAACAGGGAAAGGAACAACTGGTACCAGCCACTGCAAAAACATGCCAAATTGTAAAGACCATCAATGCTATGAAGAAACTGCATCAATTAAGGGGCAAAATAACCAGCTAACATCACAATGACAGGATCAAATTCACACATAACAATATTAACCTTAAATGTAAATGGGCTAAATGCCCCAATTAAAAGACATAGACTGGTAAATTAGATAAAGACTCAAAATCCATCAGTGTGCTGTATTCAGGAGACCCATCTCACCTGCAGAGACACACATAGGCTTAAAATAAAGGGATGGAGGAAGACCTACCAAGCAAATGGAAAGCAAAAAAAGCAGGGGTTGTAATCCTAGTCTCTGATAAAATAGACTTTAAACCAACAAAGATCGAAAGAGACAAAGAAGGCCATTACATAATGGTAAAGAGATCAATTCAACAAGAAGTGCTAACTATCCTAAATACATATGCACCCAATACAGGAGCACCCAGATTCTTAAAGCAAGTCCTTAGAGACCTACAAAGAGACTTAGATTCCCCCACAATAATAATGGGAGACTTTAACACCCCACTGTCAACATTAGACAGATCAACAAGACAGAAGGTTAACAAGGATATCCAGGAATTGAACTCAGCTCTGCACCAAGTGGACCTAATAGAAATCTACAGAACTCTCCACCTGAAATCAACAGAATATACATTCTTCTCAGCACCACATCACACTTATTCCAAAATTGACCACATAGTTGGAAGTAAAGCACTCCTCAGCAAATATAAAAGAACAGAAATCATAACAAACTGTCTCTCAGATCACAGTGCAATCAAATGAGAACTCAGAATTAAGAAACTCACTCAAAATCACTCAACTACATGGAAACCGAACAACCTGCTCCTGAATGACGACTACTGGGTAAATAACAAAATGAAGGCAGAAATATGTTCTTTGAAACCAATGAGAACAAAGACACAATGTACCAGAATCTCTGGAACACATTTAAAGCAGTGTGTAGAGGGAAATTTATAGCACTAAATGCCCACAAGAGAAAGCAGGAAAGGTCTAAAATCGACACCCTAACATCACAATTAAAATAACTAGAGAAGCAAGAGCAAACAAATTCAAAAGCTAGCAGAAGGCAAGAAATAACTAAGATGAGAGCAGAACTGAAGGAAATAGAGACACAAAAAACCCTTCAAAACATCAATGAATCCAGGAGCTAGTTTTCTGAAAAGACCAAACAAAATTGATAGACCACTAGCAAGACTGATAAGACGAAAAGAGAGAAGAATCAAATAGACGCAATAAAAAGTGATAAAGGGGATATCACCACCGATCCCACAGAAATACAAAATACCATCAGAGAATACTATAAACACCTCTATGCAAATAAACTAGAAAATCTAGAAGAAATGGATAAACTCCTGGACACAAACACCCTCCCAAGACTAAATTAGGAAGAAGTTGAATCTCTGAATAGATCAATAACAGGCTCTGAAATTGAGGCAACAATTAATAGCCTATCAACCAAGAAAAAGTCTAGGACTGTATGGATTCACAGCCGAAATCTACCAGGGTACAAAAAGGAGCTGGTACCATTCTTTCTGAAACTATTCCAATCAAGAGAAAAATAAGAAATCTTCCCTAACTCATTTTATGAGGCCAGCATCATCCTGATACCAAAACATGGCAGAGACACAACAACAAAAAAAGAGTTTTAGACCAATATCCCTGGTGAACATCGATGCGAAAATTCTCAATAAAATACGGGCAAACCAAATCCAGCAGCACGTCAAAAAGCTAATCCAGCAGCACGTCAAAAAGCTTATCCACCATGATCAAGTGGGCGTCATCCCTGGGATGCATGGCTGGTTCAACATACGCAAATCAATAAATGTAATCCATCACATAAACAGAACCAATGACAAAAACCACGATTATTTCAATAGAGGCAGAAAAGGCCTTCGACAAAAATCAACAGCCTTTGACAAAATTCAACAGCCCCTCATGCTAAAAACTCTCAGAAAAACTAAATACTGATGGAACATATCTCGAAATAATAAGAGCTATTTATGACAAACCCACAGCCAATATCATACTGAATGGGCAAAAACTGGAAGCATTTCCTTTGAAAACCGTCATAAGACAAGGATGCCCTCTCTCACCATTCCTATTCAACATAGTATTGGAAGTTGTGGCCAGGGCAATCAGGCAAGAGAAAGAAAGGGTATTCAATTAGGAAAAGAGGAAGTCAAATCGTCCCTGTTTGCAGATGCACAATTGCATATTTAGAAAACCCCATCGTCTCAGCCCAAAATCTCCTTAAGCTGATGAGCAACTTCAGCAAAGTCTCAGGATGCAAAATCAATGTGCAAAAATCACAAGCATTCCTATACACCAACAACAGACAAACAGAGAGCCAAATCATGAGTGAACTTCCATTCACAATTACTACAATGAGAATAAAATACCTAGGAATCCAACTTACAAGGGATATGAAGGACCTCTTCAAGAAGATTTACAAATCACTGCTCAACGAAATAAAAGAGGACACAAACAAATGGAGGAACATTCCATGTTCGTGGATAGGAAGAATCAATATCGTGAAAATGGCCATACTGCCGAAGGTAATTTATAGATTCAATGCCATCCCCATCAAGCTACCAATGACTTTCTTCACAGAATTGGAAAAAACTACTTTAAAGTTCACAGGGAACCAAAAAAGAGCCCGCATAGCCAAGACAATCCCAAGCAAAAAGGAACAAAGCTGGAGGCATCACGCCACCTGACTTCAAACTATACTACAAGGCTATAGTAACCAAAACAGCATGGTACTGGTACCAAAACAGAGATATAGACCAATGGAACAGAACAGAGCCCTCAGAAATAACACCACATATCTACAACCTATGATCTTTGACAAATCTTACAAAAAGTATAAATGGGTAAAGGATTCCCTATTTAATAAATGGTGCTGGGAAAACTGGCTAGCCACAGGTAGAAAGCTGAAACTGGATCGCTTCCTTACACCTTATACAAAAATTAATTCAAGATGGATTAAAGACTTAAATTTTGGACCTAAAACCATAAAAACCCTAGAAGAAAACCTAGTCAATACCATTCAGGACATAGGCTTGGGCAAAGACTTCATGACTAAAACACCAAAAGCAATGGCAACAAAAGCCAAAATTGACAAATGGGATCTAATTAAACTAAAGAGCTTCCGCACAGCAAAAGAAACTACCATCAGAGTGAACAGACAATCTACAGAATGGGAGAAAATTTTTGCAATCTACCCATCTGACAAATGGCTAATACCCAGAATTTACAAAGAGAACTTAAACAAATTTACAAGAAAAAGTCAAACAACCCCATCAAAAAGTGGGCAAAGGATATGAACAGACACTTCTCAAAAGAAGACATTTATGCAGCCGACAGACACATGAAAAAATGCTCATCATCACTGGTCATCAGATAAATGCAAATCAAAACCAAAATGAGATAGCATCTCATACCAATTAGAATGGTGATCATTGAAAGGTCAGGAAACAATAGATGCTGGAGAGGATGTGGAGAAATAGGAACACTTTTACACTGTTGGTGGGAGTTTAAATTAGTTCAACCATTGTGAAAGATAGTGTGGTGATTCCTCAAGGATCTAGAACTAGAAATACCATTTGACCTATTGATCTCATTACTGGGTATATAACCAAAGGATTATAAATTATGCTACTATAAAGACACATGCACATGTATGTTTATTGTGGCACTATTCACAATAGCAAAAACTTGGAACTAACCCAAATGTCCATCAATGATAGACTGGATTAAGAAAATGTGGCACATATACACCATGGAATACTATGCAGCCATAAAAAAGGATGAGTTCACATCCTTTGTAGGGACATGGATGAAGTTGGAAACCATCATTCTTAGCAAATTATCACAAGGATAGAAAATCAAACATCGCCTGTTCTCAGTCATAGGTGGAAATTAAACAATGACAACACTTGGACACAGGGAAGGGAACATCACACAGCAGGGCCTGTCAGGTGGTGGGGGACTGGTGGAGGGATAGCATTAGGTGAAATACCTAATGTAAATGACGAGTTGATGTGTGCAGCAAACCAATATGGCACATGCATACATATGTAAAAAACCTGCACATTGTGTACACTTACCCTAGAACTTAAAGTATAATAATGATAAAAAAAGTGATTCGGGTCCTGTCTCTGACACTTGCTAAGCACATGCTTAGTTGTGCATAATCAAATAGATCCTCTGAACCTTATTTGATTCATGATTACCACAGAGTAATATTTGGTCTACTCGACTCAGAGAGTTATTACATAGCTCAAACAAGACCAAAACAGTGATATGCAAACTGCAAAGCAGTTGTGATTGTTAATTTTATGCATCAACTTGACTGAGCCATAGGGTGACCAGATTGAGCATTATTTCTGGATGTGTCTGTGAGAGTGTTTCTGAATGAGATGAGATTTGAACAGTGTGAAAGGAAAATAAATCTTGGGGCCCCCAAATCACTAAGCTAAAGGGAAAAGTCAAGCTGGGAACTGCTTAGGGCAAGCATGCCTCTCTTTCTATTCAAAGTCATCCCTCTGCTCACTGAGATAAATGCATATCTGATTGCCTCCTTTGGAAAGGCCAATCAGAAACTCAAACAAATGCAATAATTTGTCTCTTATCTACCTATGACCTGGAAGACCCTTCCTCTTCGAGTTGTCCTACCTTTGCTTCCAGTTATCCTGCTTTTCCAGACCAAACCAGTGTTCATCTTATATATGTTGATTAATGTCTCATGTCTCCCCACAATGTATAAAACCAAGCTGTGCTCTGACCACCTTGGGCACATGTCATTAGGACCTCCTGAGGCTGTGTCATGGCTGTGTGTCCTTAACTTCAGCAAAATAAACTTCCTAAGACCTGTCTTAGATTTTTGGGGTTTACAATAGGTATACCCAGTAAAGTAAATGGCTCTTCCCAATTTGAGTGGGCTTCATCCAATTCACTGAAGGCCTGAGTGGAACAAAAGATGAAGAAATACATCTCCTTTTATTTTCTACTTCACTGCTTGAGCTGGGAAACTTCTTCTCATCTTCTCCTGCCCTCTGCTCCCCTGGTTCTCTGGCCTGAAGACTTAGATTAAATTACACCATTGGTATCCTAGACTCTCTAGCTTGCAGATAGCAAACTGTGGAACTTGTTAGCCTACATAATCATGTGAGCCAGTTTCTCATTTTATATATGATTATATAAATGATGATGTATGATATGTATATATTATATTCTCTAGAGAATCCTAATACAGTGGCCCATGCTATCAGGCATCATAAACCGAATGAGAGTAAGAAAGGCCATAAGTATTTGTAAATTTTACAGGATAATTATCACACTGTAAACACTGTACCCTGGTTCTCTTTTTGGATATTAAAAATAAATCAGGAAAATATATAAAATAACACTGAAAATGTTCAAGACTGTTTAAGGTAGTTCCATTCTCTTAAACTCATCTTTGAAACAAGACTCTAATAACTGTTCCCTATGGTGAGTTTCTTATCTTGACTCTTAACTATGTCATCAGCTAATGATGCAGTTGTAACCGCACAGTGAAATAGTGTTCTTGGCAATCAAATTGGTCCTGAGGTCAAACATTTCTTGGAGAGTATTATGAAGAAATAAGATGAATGAATCAATTCTATTCTGCATTTATTGCAATTCATATAAGATGAAGAAATATAATGTAGAAAATTGGTCACTGAATTACCAGCCACTAACATGGTATTATCAAGAAAATAAAGGAAATGAGATTTAAATCTGAGAAGGGGATTGTGTGCAAGAACAAGAATTTGCAAATAGTTTACATTAGATCCGTCTACTCATTCATTCATCAATTCATTCAAAAATATGTATTGAGCTCTACTGTGCATATAACTCCTGTCTCAAAATTTAAACTGTTGTTTCAGAATTTAGAATTAAGAGATATCTAATCTCTTACTGATTGATAGACATGACCTTGTACTTATTTGATTCTGGTAGAAAATGCTAATAAAAATAATCAAGAATTATTAGGAATCATTGACTATCCTTATTTGAACAACAAAAATAATTTTGATAAATTATCCATCATATTCTATTTGTGAATGTATTAGAAAATTAAAATCATTTAATAATAAATTTTGTTTGTAGCTTACCTAATTCCAAACAAACAGCGACAAAAAAAAAAAAAAACAAGAATATAAAGAGGCTTGCTTATCTATTCAAGTAAAAGTAATTCAGAACTCTTAAAAAGAATGTTGATTTTGGTCTTTAGTTTCTTGATGTCTTCTTTTTGAAGAAGTGACATGCTGTGGGGAAAACCTTTTTTATATTTAATTGTCTTTTTTGTGCAGGAAGTATTCCTAGCCAGTGTGTCATTATCTTTTAAAAGTATGAGAATACAATGAAAATTAATGGATTTCTTTAAACTAACAATAAACCTTCTTCATGTACCTTATTGTATTTTTCAAGCAGCCTCTAACGGAAAAAGAATACTGTGTTTCTAAAAATTCCCCACAGTGCACCACCACTTCTTTTATATGTTAAAAAAAATTCAAATTAATGTTATTAATAAAAATGTAGGTGAAACAGTCTAAAAATAGACCCAAATTTTTAGATTGAAATTATCAGTCCTTGCCTAAACGGTCATGTTTAGACAATAGGACAATTATTCTCAAATTCTCTCAAGTAAGAGGCCAGGTGTCAATATTCCCCAGAATTATTTGCAAGTTTCAAGTCCACAAATCCATTTAATTTTGCTTTAAATCAGCATCCGCTGCCACACCCTGGCAACCCAGAGGTGTAAACTGGCTCAAAGATGTGTTTTTCTTGTTCTGCACATTTATCATCATTATCGTCATCATCATCATCAGTTAATTTAAATGCTTTAAGCAGTCCTCTATTTTCCAGTTTCTTATTCTGAAATTACTCATTACTGACTTATTCTTAGACAATCTAGACATTTAGAAGGTAATCAAGCTTAGGGTTAAAGGCAAGCACTGGAGTCAGTTGTCTTAGTTGGTGACCTTACCTTGTAACTTGTTAGCTGGTTGACTCATTTTTTGATTCTTCAGATTCTCCATCTATAAAATGATGATAATAACAGTCCCTATTCATCATAATGAAATCATAATGATTAAATGCAATACTACCTGCAATTACCTCAGGAAATGGCATTTAGAAAATGCTCAAGAAATGTTAGTCATTGTTCTTATCTGCCCCCTGACAATATTCGTATCAGCAATCTCTTCTACAGTGGACTTTGCTAAAAGAAAGACATTGTCCAGCACACAGTTAATACTAAAAAAAATTACTCTTATTAGTGTCTAGCTTCTAAAAGGATTTGTTGACTTGCAAATCCTGCTAAAGTTTACTTTGTTTAGATAACTAGGTAC
Source organism: Pongo abelii (assembly GCF_028885655.2). Lineage (NCBI taxonomy): Eukaryota > Metazoa > Chordata > Mammalia > Primates > Hominidae > Pongo > Pongo abelii. The sequence continues at coordinate 20,447,927 of NC_071988.2, forward strand.
AATTAGGAACAAGTGGTTCTCTAGCTGTGCCTGGAGAACTAGTTACAATTTTTAAGCTGTCTGGAATCTTAAATCCTAAAGTCTCTCAGATTGGTTATTTTTTCATTCTCCTTTTTTTTTCCATAGCAACTAAATCAATTCCAAGAATCACAAAGAGAAAAAAGAATGACAAACCAAGGGTTGTAATCCTAGAAAATAAAGTAACATAACAGCATACATATTCTATGTTGCACTTGTCATAACCCTAAAGAGTTCATATTTGTAACTAAAATTAGCAGGAATTTATATTGTCCTTCAGGAGTAAAGGCAGCTGTGAGCTCCAAATTCTTCCTTCTCTTTTCAAAACTCCTCTATAACCCTTCACACCCTCAGAGAATAAACTCACTTAGCAAAACCCCAAAGAAGTGCTTGCCTAACCACTTGCGAATCAGATACCTGCTGGGGTAAGCAAGAGAGTACCCATGCAAGAATGAAGAGGAGAGGGGCTAAGGCTGGGATGTGCTCTGATAAAATGCACAATTCGAGGAAATAGTCTAACTGCACACTCAGCTCCTGTTGTCTAGCGAAGAAAAAGAAATATGTAAAATTCAAGCTGAGATACTATGAACAGTTTCATAATGAAGCTATATCACTTATTAGAAAATTATGCAGATGAACACTGTATTATGGCAGAGGGAGCCGCAGAATAGCCAAGAAGCTGGCTCCAGATGGAGACAGACCTCATGGTCAAGAAGGCAGTGAACCTTGTCTCCTGACCCAGAACTTGCCATTCTGCCAACTGCTGTTCATAAAATTGAAATAATAAGGAAGAACCACTAAAAATCATTAATTCTGCAAAACTAGTGGTATTAGAAAAGGCATGAGCTTTGGAGTCTAAGACATGTGATTTGAATTATGTTTCTTCCAGTTCTAGCTAGGTAATCTTGGGTAAAATACACTACATCTGAACCTCAGTTCTAGCTGGAAAACAAGATTATTAATACCTTCCTCTTGGGGTTGAGATAGAGATTGAATTAAAAAAATTCCCCTTCCCAAAGTAAAACACGTTCAGTCTTTATCCTCCCCTGCACAAATGAACTCAGTGCCTCAGGAGTACAGCCAGGTAGACAGTCACATCCTTCTGTGGAAGTGATACAGACATCCTCACTGCATGTGAAATGGAAGAAATATTCTTGTATATTGTTTAACTGAAGGATGAAATTAAAGTTAGAAATGCCGAGTAGGTAGCCCTTATCCCGCCATTTATGTGCATCCTTCCTGTCTACAGAACACAACTCAGGGAGCAAATAGGAGAACTACAATGGAGTGATAAGAAAAAATTGTCATTCTTGCATCTGTTATTTAGCCGTATCTCCAGCTCACCCATTTTATTATAGTTAATAACGATGGTAATCATTCACTGAGCTAAAGTACTAAGTACTTTATACATGGAATCTCACTGAATTCTCATAGTTGCTTTTGGAGATTAGTTTTTTCTTTATCTCCTTTTTGCAAATGAGAAAACAGAGCCTCAGAGAGGTTTAGAAACTTGTTTAAGATCATACAGTAGCTACTGAAGTTGAAGTCATGGTTTGAATGCTTGTCTGATTCTACATTCTCTCTTCTTGTCGTTGTCTTTCCATCCCTCTGACCTTTGACTGCCACAGTCCTGTGGCTCTCCTTCATTGAACTACCTAGTTAGATATACCTCTCCAGATCTAGCTGTGATCCCTTCTCTTGGACATCACTTCAGGCTTGTTTTCTGGCTCCAAATCTCTATGAATATAGATAAGAGATACACTCAAAACCTTTACCTAGCCTCACAGGGGTTTATCCTTGTAGCATAGACATATCTTCATGACAAAGTGAACCAGGAGTGTTTGAAGGCCTGCTTTGTAACCAACTGCATCAACATTAGGGAAATCACCAGATGCTTTCATCATTTTCTTCTGTAAAATAAAAATTGATAATGTGCTTACAAACTACATAGCTTTTTGGGAAGTAGGCAAATTGAATTTTTCAAATTCTCAGTGGCAAGCTGGGCAGTAAAACATAATTACTGATTTTTAATATGTACTTTGTGGCCTTTGCAATTCAAAGATGATGGTTTTGACTATCATCACTGTCAGTGTGAAACAACAAGAGCTCAAAGAGAATCCAAAGCTTGATATCATTCCTGCCCTCACTTTAGTGTTGAAATAAAAGTTCTTAAGGATTTGAAGAACATACTTAGGAGTTCTCTCCATAGCATTTTCATAGCACTCAAGGAAGTATAAGGATTAGCTACAGTGATCCTAAATGCTAATAACATGAATTTTCCAAATCAGAAAGTAAATACTCAGGGCATAGAAAGAGCTCTCGAGTACCATTGTGAGCCCCAAGATATCTGATAAAATATGAGTGTTTGGGTTTTGGTGGCTGGAAGGGTGGAGTGGGGCTAAGCTTATAGGTCAAAAGTTACTTATCTTTATTCTAAGAAAATGTGAGCCCCATAAGTTATCTCTGCCTTGATGATCCCTCTTTTACAATTCCCATTGTTAACACTTAATTTCTGTAACATTAGCTTACAAGGATTATTTCTCAAATGGAATTTCTGCCTCCAAACATAATAGGCTTACAAAAACCATATTATTTTCTTTTTTAAAAATTCCTAAATTCATTTATGCATTTGCTCTTACACCTATCAATGCATCCAAACCATATGTTTATTGAACAGATATTTATTGAAAGCCTGTTCAGTGCTAGGTACAGGGAGTTTAAAACTGAATGGCATGGTTTCTGCCAAGAGGAATATATTAGAAATTTATAGAAGGCAGAATACTATTATATAACGTCATCAGAGTTATAACAGTAGTGCAGAGAAATTGTTTTCAGAAAACAAATTTGGGCAGAGTACCCACGCATAGGAAACAATAAACATGTGTTGGATGAAAAAAAGAACATGTAATCCTCAGGTTAAAGATGGAAGGACCTCAATTAGGATAGTATCTCATGATAAACTTTTTTTTCTTTTTACAATATAGCACTTATTTTAAATGATATGAATTGATGAATGAATAAATAAATGACAAGTCAATGCACCTATATTATGGAACAGTAGATATCAGAAAAAGCTAAAGGAAATTTCAAGAGCCATATAATCAAATAGATCATAAGGACACACAAACCAAATTAACTGTAGTGAAAGATAACATGAGACAAGAACAATGAGAAATAAATAACAAATATGGGTGATTTCATAGTATGAAGAGTACTATTTGTTAGAGGCAACTATCTTAGAAGAAAAAGTACATGAGTTGGATTTTGATGGGTGGGGTCCTTTGCCTAAAGTCAGAAAAGGACATTGCAAGTGAATATAAAAATAGGAGAGCAAGGGAAAGAAGATGAGGAATTATGGTATTCGTTCCATCTTGCAGAAATGCAGGATGGAATGGAAAACTGGAAAAGTCAAGTTTATATCAAAGGAGAAAGGAGTTTTCTCCTAAGGGCTTGAAATCTATGGTGGGTAAAATGGAGATGTTAAAGTATTTGGGGCTAAAGACTAACATGACTATCTCTAAAATCCAAATATGCAATTATGTGTTGAATACTAACTTCATTTTCCAGATTATATTGAAATCATCAAAGGCCATTGTGGTGGTTCATGCTTGTAATTCCAGCACTTTGGGGGCTGAGGTGGGCGGATCACTTGAGGTCAAGAGTTCAAGACCAGCCTGGTCAATATGATGAAACCCCATCTCTACTAAAAATACAAAAATTAGCTGGGCATGGTGGTGTGCACCTGTAATCCCAGCTACTCTGGAGGCTGAGACACGAGAATCCCTTGAACCTGAAGGGTGCAATGAGCCAAGATCACGCCACTGCACTCCAGCCTGGATAACAGAGTGAGATTGTCTCAAAAAATAAATAAATAAATAAAAATAAAGAAAAGAAAAAGAAAAAAAATACTTCAAATCTTTCCTGTACCTAAAACAGTTGTATTTTTCCATCATATTTACATGTGATTTATTTGAAGCCATCTGCAGTTTGTTTCTCATTCTATTTTGTTTTCTCACCCAATAGCTATTTATTCTGTTGTTGTTATTAACCTTGGCAGCAAGCATTTATCTACAACACCTTCAGAATAGAAATTATTCAGATTAGCAATAATTTGAAGCCTGAGATCAGGATGATACATTTTTGTCCATTAAGGAAATGTTCATATTCCAGTTTTAAGCAGCTCATATCTGTCTACCAAACTCAAGAATACTTACATTCTGAAATATCGGAAATTACAAGTGTTAATTTTTTATGCAGATTGTTCTTCTATTCTGTTTTCTCATGCTTACCACTCAGGCTGAGCTCAGACTATGAATAAGTGATTAGCTGGTGTGAACTATGTGGCCATGTTGATGTTCAGAAAGGTATGCTTGATGATCCTATCATAGATAGTGTTTTGATATAAGCATTAGATTTAAGGCTTAGGAATTGCACTTTTCACACATATGTTTAAACATAGTGACAATTTCTCCTAATGTTAAAATGCATTCTCTGATAAATAAGGCTTGAATGCTACCAGTGAATATGTGGAGCTCAGTCAGCTATCTCAGCTGCTACAAAGATATAGCTATTACATGGTTGGTTTCACAGACAAGGAGCTACCCTCGTTAAAAAAATAAAATAAGAACTAGAAATACCATTTGACCCAGCCATCCCATTACTGGGTATATACCCAAAGGACTATAAATCATGCTGCTATAAAGACACATGCACACGTATGTTTATTGCGGCACTATTCACAATAGCAAAGACTTGGAACAAACCCAAATGTCCAACAATGATAGACTGGAGTAAGAAAATGTGGCACATATACACCATGGAATACTATGCAGCCATCAAAAATGATGAGTTCATGTCCTTTGTAGGGACATGGATGAAATTGGAAATCATCATTCTCAGTAAACTATCGCAAGGACAAAAAACCAAACACCGCATGTTCTCACTCATAGATGGGAATTGAACAATGAGAACACATGGACACAGGAAGGGGAACATCACACTCTGGGGACTGTTGTGGGGTTGGGGGAGGGGGGAGGGATAGCATTAGGAGATATACCTAATGCTAAATGGCAAGTTAATGGGTGCAGCACACCAGCACGGCACATGTATACATATGTAACTAACCTGCACATTGTGCACATGTACCCTAAAACTTAAAGTATAATAATAATAAAAAATAAATAAATAAAATAAAATAAACATACTCCAGCCTACAACCTGCAGAGGATGCTGCATGCAACGCAGTGATTATGAATCCTACCAAATTTTCAGCCATGCCAGCAATTGCCTCTTCCTCATATGGAAATCTTTGTAGCCCTGTCTTCAGAAGAAAAACAAAGGCAGAGCAAAAAACAAAAAGGAAATTCCTGTGGTAAGAGAGCTCAAGATTCTTGCTCTGGCACTTAAAAGAACAAAGCCAGTAATTGCCAGAGTAGAACAGACAGAGCACTAAAGATGGGACTGCAAAAAGCACTTGGGCTAGCTAGCTCAAGAAAGTGAAAGACAGGTTACACATGCTAGCCCTTGAGCTAGGAGAAACAGCTATTATCCTAAAGCTGAGGAGAACCCAATTTAGCAGTAAGACTAGGAATGAGGGAAAAAACACAACAACAATAAATCCTATCCCTATAGTCCCTGGTCTTTACCCAGTTAGAAAGCAGTAGAATGAGGAACAGAGAGAGAAAGAGAAACAGAGAGAGGGAGAGAGAAACAGAGAGGGAGGGAGGGAGAGAGATGGTTCCAGTTTATTATGTCAATTATGCATTAAAAATGGGGTTGTTATGGTCTAAATGTATTTCCCAAAACTTATACATTGAAGTTTAATCACCCATGTGTTAGTATTAAGAGCTGAGGCATTTAGGAGGTGATTAAGTCATGAGGACAGAGCCTCATGAGATCAGGGTCTTTAAAAAGGCTTGAGGGAGTGATTAGCCCTCTTCTGCCCTCCTGCCATGTGAGGACACAGCATTTCCCTTCTGATGCAGCTCTCAAGGTGCCATTTTAAAAGTGAAAAGAACAGCCCTTATCAGACACTGAACCTGCTGGCATCTTATTCTTGGACTTCCCAGTCTCTAGAACTGTGAGAACATAGCTTCCTATTATTTACAAATTACCCAGTCTCAGGTTTTTTTGTTGTAGCAGCATGAATAGACTAAGACAAAATCTTACTTTACCTTTTGACCAAATTAACATGCACAGACTGGGAAAGTAGATACATAACCTGTTTTCTTGTATCTGATTTGTCTTACTTCTACCTTTTTGCACCCATTTGATTCTTTTCTATCTTGTTGTATGCTGCTTACTTTATTTGCCTATCTTAGTGTTATTTTCTTCATTAGGGTCTGAGCCAAGCACTGTCCTGTATGCTGGAGACTCTACCTAATTGGACATACTTATTGCCTTTCAAGAGCTTGAAAGGAAGATCAAAACCAAGACTGGGTCAGGATATTTATTCTTAGCAAGTCATACATTTTATATTGAGAAGAATTTTAGAATTTGAAGTATGTTCATCATTCCAATGGAATTTTGATAAGAATTTCACCCAACCCATGCAACTGTGTCAAACAGAAAAATCCTGATGGAAAATTATGGCTCCATGGGGAGTTTGCTCTAGTGGAAATACATCTGTGTAGGAGTTCCTGTTAAAAGAAGACACATCGCTACATTTTACCTGTCAGGGATTTTTTTTAAGTCTACATATGCAAAGGCAAAGTTGTCACTAGCTTGTAAACACAGAATCTCTGGGGAGGATTTGCAATCTGACATCTTTCCATGTCTGCTGTATTTGATTCGAGATAGCAAAAATGCAAGTGGTTCCCCAGAGACTACCTATACAGGCAGGTTTGGAGCTAGTGTTTGTATCTTGCAGGGATTGTGAAATAAAGCATACCCATTTTTAACTCTCAACACCTCTTGCCAGGCTGAGATAAAACGGTGAAACAAAGTGGTCAGCCTGGAGTTGTGAAAAGAGGGTGGGATTTGGATTCAACAAGATGTGAGTTGAATTCAAGCTCTATCACTTTTAGTTGGGTAGTCTCTATGATACACTTTGATTAGGGTAGTGATACCTGCTGGAGTTGGAGTGATTAATGGAAACACTGCATAAAATAATCTTATTAGAATGACTAGAATTTAAGAAGCTGTTACACACACACACACACACACACAATAAATATGACATTGTTAGTTTGACAATACTGACTATACTACACATAAAAATAAAGTTCAAATCTGGGTTTAAGGTTATTCTTATGACATTAAGACCATTTGTGATTAAGAAAATCGTATCTAATACATGTGCTTATGTAAGGGAGACATACCTTTCCCCAAAAATAGCTAAAATGTATGGAACACATAATATGTGCCAGGTCCTGTTCAAAAAAATTTACATGCACGATACTCAACCATTTATACTAAATCCAATTATTAGTCCAATATTATCTTCACTCTGCAGCTTTGGTAACTAAGGCCCAGTGAGGTTAGGTAATTTGCCCAAGGTTACACAAATACTAAGTGATGTAGCCAAATAGATGTAGGCAGTCTGGTTCTAGAGCCTGTGAAGTTACTTATCGTACCATACTACCTATATTTTCCCTAAAAAGTCAACAATTATTGTTAGAGGAGAGGGGAGCCTCATATAGTATCAATTTAATTAAGAAATATCACCCTTTCCTTGATGAGTTTTAAGTTGAATAAAAAATAATGGATATAATTCTAGTTACTGTGTGGTTAATTGCTAAAACATTGCAGCACAACCTATGTATGTTCTGGATTATACAAGTGAAAGAATAACAGAGCAAAATTTGGAATGGCCAAGAACAGTCTTCATTCATTTGTCCTTCTATCCATCCATAAATCCATTCATCCACTAATCCATCCATCCATTCATTTGTCAATCCGTCCATCCATCCATCTACCTATCCTTTCTGATTGCAGTAAAGAGATGCAGAGCAAAATTTTACAGTTAGGTAGACCTAAATTCTAGCTCCTGTTTTATCACTTACTAGCTGAATGGTCTTGAGAAATTAAGATAACCTGATTGAGTCTCCTAAAAAGGAAAAATAATTAAAATGTACTTAATGGTAGTATTATGAGAATTATGTTTATAGACTTCTAGGCACAGTATCTGGTACAAAATTAACACTAAATAAATGATGGTTATCAATATTAACATTAAAGCTTTTATGTCAGGTACCAAATTACAGTTATATTCTGAAGATATAAAGATTAATAAGACATATTTCTTGCCCTCTAAAAGATTCCAGAAGTTTAGTAGGGACTTTACACAAGTGTTTTAAATGTGGAATAGTTAGTTCTACCATCGTTTAGGGATAAGGGAATCAAGAATACTAATAGTAGTTGGGTGGGCATGGTGGCTCACTCCTGTAATCCCAGCATTCTGGGGGGCCAAAGTGGGAGGGTCTCAGGAACCCAGGAGGTTGAGGCTGCAGTGAGCCATGATTATACCTTTACACTCCAGCCTGGGTGCCAGAGTGAGACTCTGTCTCTAAAAATTTTTTTAAAAGAAGAATATAATTTGTTGAGATTTTCTGATGTTCAGACGCTGAGCTAAGTAGTTATAGCACTTACTATCTCATTTAATTCCAATGAGAACTATTATTACCTCTATTTTACAAATGAGGAAAGTGAGGCATAAAGAAATGCAGTTTGTTGCTTGGAGTCATACTTTAAGAAAGGGAAGGGCCGAGAGCTTAACCCAAGTTATTATTATTATTATTATTTTTTTTTTTTTAGACGGAGTCTCGCTCAGTCACCCAGGCTGGAGTTCAGTGGCACTATCTCTGCTCACTGCAAGCTCTGCCTCCCGAGTTTACACCATTCTCCTGCCTCAGTCTCCCGAGTAGCTGGGACTACAGGCGCCCGCCACCACGCCCGGCTAATTTTTTGTATTTTTAGTAGAGACGGGGTTTCACCGTGTTAGCCAGGATGGTCTCGATCTCCTGACCTTGTGATCCACCCGTCTCAGCCTCCCTAAGTGCTGGGATTACAGGCGTGAGCCACCGCACCCGGCTAACCCAAGTTATTCTTAATGTGAAAACCTAAGAAGACTGCCTTTAAGCTACGTTTTAAACGATTACCTCCCATTTTTAAGTAGATAGATATCGAGGTGTATTAAAGACACAGGAAGCAGTAAGGAAAGTGACAAAAAGAAATCAAACTATGTGGCCCAGTTAGAAAATATCAGGTGATTCAGTGTTTATTCAAAAATTGTTTATTGAGGGTCCATTACATGTCAGGGATCTTTCCCAGATACTGAAGGTGCATGGCTGTAAAACATAGACTAAAATTCCTGCCAACGTGGACCTTATTATCTATCCTCTGGGAGGGAGACACCCAAAGTAAAATTAAAAACACACGATTAAGGAGTTCATTATAAAATAATATATAAAACATATAATAAAGTATAAAACCTATGTTCTAAGTGCTATTGAGAAAAAAAAAAAAAGAAGCAGAGAAGAGGTCAAAGTAGGTTGAAAGTAGGGAGATTTTCTGGTTTTAAATGGATAGTCAGGGAAGGCTTAGCCAAGAAGATGATATACGGACATATAAGCTCTGAAGCACTGAGAGTGAGCCATTTGGGATATCTAGCAGAAAAGCTTGCCAGGTACAGGAGGTAGCATTTTCAAAGACCCAGGAAGGAAAAATGACCAGCATGTCAGAGAAACAGACAGGAGGTCATGGATTTAGTAATGCAGAGGTCCTTGATGATAGCAAAACTCTGAACAGAAAGAACTCAAGAGACAGATGGAGGGGAAAAACTAGAGACTGTTCCAAAGTAACTCTCTGGAGGAAGAAATGAAATAAGGAAATAAGTGAGGTTAAGAACTATATATATATGTGTGTGTGTGTGTGTGTGTATATATATTAGCAGAACATAGAAAAAGAAACTAGCAATACAAGAGAGGAAAAGGAGAATTCTAGAGCCAAATCTTTGAGTAGTGGAAGGGGAAGGGATCTAGCTCACAAATATGGTTGATGTATGAAACTTGTGCATGTCTGGTGGGGGTAGGGGTGAAGGTGGGAGTGATTGAGGTCAAATAGGGCAATTCAGCCAGAGATTAAATTAGAGGTGTATAGGAACCAAATCTTGAAGGCTCTTCCATTACAGGCATAGATGTTTGGACTTTGTGCTAGTAAAAATGAGGATCTTTAAGGGTTCTAGGTACAGGAATGAAATATTCCAATAGGTTTCACCAGGAAGGTGAAACTTCTGCTGAGCTTTGAGGCATTTATGGGATTCGAATACATAAGAGGTAAAAGAAAGAACAATGTAGGCAAGAAGATCAACAGTAATAATGACCCAGAATGGGAATAATTTTGGCAGATGGGGAACCAGTTGAAGATGTGTGCTGGCAGATACCTCTAGGGGAAAGAAAGGAAAATGGGAGTTATACCTAAAAGGCTCTGGAATCAATCTGCTTACCAGGTGCCGACTCCATCACATACTATCTCTGTGACCTTGAGCATGATCCCTAATTTCTTGCTATCTAATCACTTGATATAATAAAGATAATAATAGTACCTTCCTCATAAAGAAAATGAAATTAAATCATATGGATAAAATATTACCTCTATGCCTGACACACACTGTTCTCACTAAATGTTAGTTGTTATTCTATATCGCATCTTGGGAACTTGGAGAGGATGTAAGAGATTGGTTCCAGATTTATGGAATGTACTAGAAAGAAACATGATTGAAAGCACTATGATTTCAGGAGGCTGATTATATTATGTAAATCTAAATATTGATCTCTAATATTCAAATTCATCATTTCAAAGGTCAAGGCTTATAACAGAATTCATCTAGACTAACCCTGGAGATAATATAAGAGTCAAAATAGCTCTTAAAGTTTAACAATTAAGCAGTTGAGCTGTGGAAATGGAAGGATATTTACGAGTAGCTTACACAAACAAACAAAAAAACACACATATATTATAAATAAACACAATGGGGATCTCCACACTGCTACCAAATTTTCATATTTTATGAACCACAATGTGCTAGAAACAAAATTTGGTGCTTCAGAAGAATGTTTGATTAATGATCATTTCTTTGTAATTAGTTATTTGAATGTACAGCAACATCAACATATGGAAGAATTCAGAAAAAAAGAACACAGTATTGTACCTCAGGAGTCTTTACATTTTCTAGAAGCTTAAATTATAAACAGAGTCTTATCTCACCTATCATGGGAGCAGATTGCTACTTATGTATCCATTTATAATTTATCTGAAAATTCCATTTTTTAAAGTTTCTGTATATTCAATGTATCAAACTGGATAGAGTTCTTTTTTCAAGTTTTCCAGTTTGGTGAATAGATAGATAGATAGATAGATAGATAGATAGACAGATATAGATATAGATATAGATATAGATATAGATATAGATATAGATGTGTATATATATGTGTGTGTATGTGTGTGTATACAACATATTGCTTTTCCTTGTTAAATAGCTTGTTAAATTCAGTTCTGTTTCATGCATTAAAGATTACAGCAGGTAGGTTTCTAAAAAGTCATCATAGATTCTACTCTGTTTGGGACTACATAGCTAATATCTGCAACTTAGGTGAATGTGAGAAAAATCACTTATTTGGTTTTGCAACTACAGATCTAACTCTCAAGCATTAAGATATTTCATCAAAGTGGTGTTGAAAGGTATCTAGTAAATTCATGAAATCTCATCCTTTAATCCAAAATTACTACAAGGAATATGAACTAAAAAAGCCAAAAGAGGCTATCACATGAATAATTAGATACTAGATCAGGCAGTTTTTGTGTTCAGTTCTCAAAATACTGAATATCTCAAAATAGTGAGGAGTGAATACAAGAGTGTTAATCAAGTTTACAAGAAAAATTTTATTCCCAAGTTGACAGGTACGTGGGTAAATAGGAAACTTAGCTGTGCCTCATATGGTTGTGTTGATAGGATTTAATTTAAGTGACTGGATGCCTACTAGATTATTGGGCAGAAAATATAATTTAAACATAATTTTGCCATTAATTAGTCTTAATGGATTGGATAAAATGGCTCAGTGAACAGATTATATTAAAAAAAAATTTTCTAATGGCAAATAAGCCTGTAAGAATATCCTTAGCCTAAGCAACATAGCAAGACCTTGTCTCTACAAAAAATTAAAAAATTCTCTGGCTGTGGTGGTGTGCACTTGTAGTCCTAGGTACTTGGGAGGCTGAGGCAGGAGAATCGCTTGAGCCGGGAGTTGAGGGTTGCAGTGAGTTATCATCGTGCCACTTTACGCCAGCCTGGGTAATACATAATCTGTCTCAACAAAAGAATATCCTTAAAATACAAAGATAAAATATAAAAAATTTTTAGTGAGATTTGAGAAAGTAGAGAGATAGAGTAGCCAATTTAATACAACTTTCAACTAAAAAGATCTGAGAGACTTATGGAAGTTCGTGTTGTAGAAATCTAGTGTTTGGTTTTCTCAGCAGATATTTTCTTTTCTTTTGGTAATAGCAGTTGGGGTTTCCTTTGGGAACCGATTCCATTTCATATTGTCATGTTATTTGATATCAATAAGAAGAGCCAAAAAATTTAAGGCCAAATTACCAAGGTTCATGGCCAGGTTCTGGCCCAGTGTAATGATCAACAAGTCACATAATCTTCATAAAGGTTGGGTTTCTCATTTTCATTTTATCTTGTTTATTTATTTATTTTTTTGAGATGGAGTTTCACTCTTGTTGCTCATGCTGGAGTGCAATGGCGTGATTTCTGTTCACTGCAACCTCTGCCTCCCGGGTTCAAGCGATTCTCATTCCTCAGCCTCCCGAGGAACTGGGATTACAGGTGCTCCTCCATGCCCGGCAAATTTTTTGTATTTTTAGTAGAGATAGGATTTCGCCATATTGGCCAGGCTGGTCTCAAACTCCTGGCCTCAAGTGATTCACCCACCTCGGCCTCCGAAGGTGTTGGGATTACAGGTGTGAGCCACCACACCCACCCTAGGGTTTCTCATTTTTAGAATAGAAGCAACATTAGCACTATGTTAGTAAAATGCCACCACGAATACTTTGCAGAATTATTGTAACAATTGCAATAGAGAAAGGATTGCTACATTGATATTAAGAACACCTAGGGGGTGCTTGCTAGTGTAAACCAACATGACTAACCACAATAGGTGAGTGTATTAGTTCATTTTCACCCTGCTGATAAAGACATACCCAAGACTGGGTAATTTACAAGGAAAAAGAGGTGTAAAGGACTCACAGTTCCACGTGGCTGGGGAGGCCTCACAAACATGGCAGAAGGTGAAAGGCGGAAGGTGAAAGGTGAAAGGCATGACTTACATGGCAGCAGGCAAGAGAGAGAATGAAAGCCAAGAAAAAGGAGTTTCCCCTTATAAAACCATCAGATCTAGTGAGACGTATTCACTACCATGAGAACAGTATGGGGGTAACCATACCTATGATTCAATTATCTCCTACCAGGTTCCTCCCACAACACACGGGAATTATGGGAGCTACAATTCAAGAGATTTGGGTGGGGACATAGCCAAACCATATCAGTGAGCTTCATTACAAGTTTTAAAAAATGAAGGCAACAACAGGTGAACTGTATGGTATGGGCATGATAACTTAATAAAGTGTTTTAAAATATGATGGCAGTTTATTTTCATCAACTGTTGGTCTTTTCATTATCAACATGAGAATAATAAATGCATCTTATATAAAATGAGGGATCAGGTTGATGTCTACTTGACGTTCCCCATGAACTACACTGGTATTAGGGAGATATTAGATACTCCCAGATATACTGGCTTTGGCTTCCTGGGAATGGAGTGTAACTTGGTGACGGCTAGGCAAAGAGCCTCAGGTATGCTCCCCATTCATGTGCAGAGGGCACAGCCATGGAAAGCATTTCTTAGACTTATTTATACCATCAGTACCCCAATGACAGAAGAAATACAGCCTATTTCATATTCATTTTAAAAAGTAACCTTAAACATCAGGCACACAAAGGAAGTGGTAGAGAATTTGGAGGTAATAGGGGAACAAAAAGTATTTAGTGTGGTAATTTAGAGGGTGTGTGGAAACTTCATGCAGATTTAAATTTCCCAACAGCTTGCAAATAGGTTGCTCAAGTATTCAAAAGCAGAAGTTTCTAGAGGTGCAATAGTCATAAAGACCATGGAATGTAGCCTTTTATGTTTATTGTTTTCATTTACATTCTGTCCAACCCTGAGTCTTGTAGTCTAAAAGGGTGTGACATGTGTGTTCAGTTGCATCCAAGAATGTCTGTTGAAGCTGAGTCTCTCCACTGTAGAAAAAAAACAGCCTGGGTTCAAATACCAGACTCACTTCCCAGTAAAGCTGGCCCATTGACTTGGGCCATTTACTTGTATTTTCTGAGCCTCAGTTCCTTCATCTGTAAACTGAGGGGCTAATAATGTCCTTACAGTACAGTGGTAAAGATAACATGGGAAAATGTATGTCAAATGCATAGGTCCAGGGGTATAGTGCATTTGATTAAGAGCACAATAAATAATTACAATTATCATTGTTACCCTTTTTGTGAATTTTTTTTTTTTTTTTTTTGAGACAGAGTCTCGCTGTCGCCCAGGCTGGAGTGCAGTGGTGCCATCTCTGCTCACTGCAAGCTCCGCCTCCCAGGTTCACCCTGTTCTCTTGCCTCAGCCTCCGGAGTAGCTGGGACTACAGGCGCCTGCCACCACGCCTAGCTAATTTTTTTTGTATTTTTGGTAGAGGCGGGGTTTCACCGTGTTAGCCAGGATGGTCTTGATCTCCTGACCTCGTACGGATCCGCCCGCCTCGGCCTCCCAAAGTGCTGGGATTACAGGCATGAGCCACCACGCCTGGCCATTGTTACCCTTTTTGATACAGTTGTGGGGAGTGAAAAATACTCACGTTCAAAAAGGTACCTTTCAAGGCAGAGTCTCCCTCCTAAGAGATAAGGAATTTCAGAAACACACCAGGAATCAAGATGGATAGAGAGTTTCTCACCTCCTGAAAATTACAGTCTAAACTTTTGACTTCCAACTTTTACCCCAGAGTATCTTAAGTTTGGGAGGAAATGTTTGTGTTTTCTCTAAAAAGCACAGAAATACCTTCTGCCTAAATTATTATTATACAACCTGTTTCTTCTTCTTTTGAAACCTCTGTGGCAGATAAAACTTATATGTTAAAAAGGGATTTAAAAAGATAACATTTGCAAAATTTTGTGAAACCTAATATAATCTTCTCCAAAGTGTAAGGCATTTGTTTTCCTTAAAGTAGAAATGGTTTCCATTTACTCCCTTCAAGATAAAACTAAGAATCTTAGGATGGTATGCCAGTTCTTCCATGATCTGGATCCCAGATTTGGATGCTAGCATGATGCTATGAAGCATTTCACCAGCCCCATAAGCCTATTTGTATTTTCTTAAACATAGCTAGACCTTTCAGTAATCCATGTTTTTTCATTTACAGTATTTTTTCTTCTGAACATTCATTCTTCTCCAGCCATTCAAGTTAGCTAGTTACTGCCTATCCTTCAAAATTCATCTCAAGTATATGCTTTTTAAGGAGGTGTGTTCTAAATGTCTCCATCTCCCACATCTGTTAAGTTACTGGCTCTTAATCTGTTTAAAGCATCCCTTCAGACCTGTATCATGAAGTTTATTATCAGTGTTATGTTTGCCTTTTTGCCTGTCTCCACAACTCATTTGTTCATGCCTTGAGAATAACGGGTCTTCATATCCCAAGACCAGGCACACAGGAGACTCAGTAATTGGTCCTGTTTAGACTTGCGGATTACACCCAATACAAAACGATGATAAGCAATGTTAAATGCTACAGCAGTGCCAGAGAATCAGATAATAAATGCATATGATAGATTATTATATCCACAGCAGAAGAGGTTATTTTAAGAACTACTGCTTGTTTTGTGTCTGAGTAAAGATGGAATATCAAACACAATTTTTTTGCGATCAAACGAAGCTTACTTACAGATAGGAAGACTTTTTTTTTCCTTTTTTTCTTTTTTTTATTTACAGTAAGGAATTAAATTAGAAAAATCATTTGCATTTTTACATTAGTCTTCTCTGAATATGCATGGCTGGTTGAATTCTGTCTGACACCTTCACAGAACTCGCTTAAATAAGCCTTCCATTACTAAATAAATTGCATCCATTCTAATTAAGGATATGTAGAGCATACTACTCGGACAGGAGAAGCAAAGTGCTATGAAGAGCTAGAGCTTCCATGGTAACCCTGCCAGGGATAATATAATTGATTCAAATGGTCTCTTCTGCCACATACTGATTCCATGCCAACAAACCTTGAAAACTGTCCATCATTTCACAGAGCTATTTATAGACCAAGTCCAGCTGAGACAAATAAATGGTGATAGAACTTCCAGAGACAATTACTACAACGAATCATGAAAGACACTCCTTGCTTTCTAGCTCATTTAGTGATTGATTACCATCAACAAGGTTTAAATAATTATGTAGTGAATATATGGGTAATTTACAGAAGGAAAGGGAAATACGTGTATCAATTCTTTTTGTATGGGGATCTGCTGTGGGAGAAATAACTCAAAACTCAAATGGTATAGGCACCACATTAGGCTTAATATTGGTACATCATTCTGCCTCATTGCTGGTTGTTTGCATCCAAGCTTGTCAGGCAATGTGTGAGAATATTATGCACACATAACAGGAAGTGATAAAGCCACATGAAAACCAAGATTCAGAGAGTGAGACAAAGCTTGGGTAGCACACTACTTTTTCATTCCCCTTACAACATATTATAGTTCCTCTGGTCCTAACCAGAGTGAGATAGAGAAATGAGTTGATTTCTGTAAACCAAACTTCTCAACTCTAGTAGCTCATATTCCTGACATTTGGTTTGGTTGCTGAATTTGTCAGCAGCACTTGCGGTTGATCAGGTGGTGTTTCACTGGAAGATTGGTATTTGTGCGTGGTGGTGGTGGCAGCGGGTACTTGCTATTTAGGATGCCATTTGCACTAAACCAATTTCATCGATATCCTGGTTAGACTAACTTGTTCAAACGTTCACTTCACTCCAGGTTATTTCCCACACTTTAAATTTGCTCCTGCATTGCTATCTAGGTTACGCTTAATAGCCTGCTGATTTAGAAGCCAGTCTCTCAGTCAATCATCAAGTTATCAGGCAATTCGTTTAGATTAAACCTAGTGAAATACTCACATTGAGCTCTTTCAGCTCATATTTGCTTTTGAAAATCTTGAGATTTCAAGATTTCATATATTTCACTCCCTCTTTAACAAAATGTTAGCGCTATATTTTAATATACTCTTTTTTCAATATGTATTGGTATCTACAGCCATAATAAATTACTTTAATAAAAATACTCCAATAGATTCATTTTCTTCTTTTTTGCTGCACAATATTATCTCATAGTGTCAGTGATGGAAATCTGCTCTCTATTTTTAGAGGGTGGGATGAAGTAAAGAAGTCTTATAAGTTGGCTCTAAATTCTAGAAGCTGAAATCCAAGGATCGTTCCAAAAGTCGGCAGGTGGTTTCCTATCTTTGTCCTTGTTTTGCTCTGAAAGAATTCCTCTCTTAAATATTAACCTGTTGAAATACTACCATACATTTAAATACTACCTAAAACTTTCTACCTTTTCCCTTCCAATTGCATTTGATCATGCCATGTTCTCAACCTTCACAGAATTTTAAAACAGTTTCCAGATATCCCTTAACACAGGGGATATTTATGTGTGCATTTATATATTTAAGTGATCATAGAAATTTAGTCTTTTATTAATCTCTATATTCTTTTCTATTTTTGTTTAAATTAAAATATAGAAAGGAACTAGAGCAAGACACCTTTATACACACTACATAGCTGTCTACATGATATTTATTAATAATTTTTCAAATTTAAAAAACACAGGGTGGAAATCATTTTTTTCTTCTTCAGACCAAGTCCCTCCTTCTTTCTATTCTGTCCAACAGGTTAAAAACAATCATTAATTCATTATGCATTATCCTCACAATCCATTTTTAAAATAGACATATTATCTATGCATGAGCAATATATCATACTGTGAGTTTTTTTCTTAATTTACATAAATTCTACTATAGTATATTGTTATGTTGCATCTTATTTTTGGTGTTCTACGTTACTTTTGAGATTTATGTTATTTTATATTAACCTAGTTCATTGCCTTAACCTGCTGAATAGTATTCCTTGCATGAATCTTTCACAATTTTGAATACTGTTAGCTCTACCTTCAAAATATATTCAAAATCCAACTACTTCTCACCACTTCCAGGCTACCACTCTGAACTATCCTATCTTGTTTGGATTATCGAACAGTCTTCTACCATTCTGCATGCTTCCTCCTCAGAGACCTTAAATCTATTCTCAAAACAGTCAGAGTGACTCTTTTAAAAGGTGTGTCATATTATGCCACTAACCTATTCGAAATCCTCATGTGGCTTTGCCTCTCTTTCACTCAACACTTTAAACAATGCTGCATTTAAGTTTTACTACTAGGTGGGAGAGTTTCTCTAAGGTGAATGCCTGTAAATGAAATTCTCCCTCTTTCATATTATTTTCCCAAGTGATTATAGAAAGATTTATGGTCACAGCAGTGACATATAAACTGTTCTTTAAATGCCTTCATAGAACCCTAGCGTATAGCTTTGTAGACAATAGATGGCAAATAATTATTTAAATCCTTCATCCTTCAAGAAACAGTTCCTATATTAGCCACCTACCATAACTCTTTTTCTATATCTCTTTCAGAAAGATTCATGCTTGGCCCTCCTGTATAGAAATTTTGTAAGTTACTTTCATTTTTGCATCTTCATGCTTCTTATTGTAATTATGTATGTCTGCTCCCCACCTGCCCACCCCCATCACCCACTTCCCCACCATAGTAGTGCTTGTCCTCTGGAACTGGGTCTTCATTGCACCCTAGTATCTAAGAAGAAAATGAAAATGTTCAAATCAGAGATGATCTACTACCAAGAACAGAGAAATTTTCTTACATATGTGATCCCCTTTTCATATCACCATAGTTGCTATTGGTGATTGACAGATATTGCTATTTTTTTCCATTTTATAGATGACAACATTGAGGGCCATTATTTTCTCATTGATAAAGAAGTAGGAAAAGGCAGAATGTACATTGTAAAAATGCTACACTAAAATCTAAGCATATTTTACTCTTGTCTGGGACATACACAGTGCTTTGTATACCCTTTTACTAAAAAACTTCCTAAGATAATACTATGTAAATATTGCTATATTTGATTAGCCAATATAAGATTATATTTACTTTGATCATATTCTTAAGCAAAAACAGCCTCAACAACTGGAAAAAAATACAATTTTCCTGTCTTTTACCCATAGGTTGTGAGTGTCTCTCTCTGTGTGTGGCAGGGTGGGGGTCGGGGGGATGATGAGGGAGGGAGAGAGAGAGAGAGATCCTATATTGTGCTTCTAGTTTTAAGGTCAAGTATAGATCACTCTTAATTTGAGGGATTTTTGACAGTTATTGATGGTTTGACTTTCAAGAATAAATCAATGAAATGTTGAGAAACAAAAAGCACCTTAAAGCTTACTTTGACAAAGTGGCCATGAATGAAGAAAATGAGACATTGTTAACCTGAAGCCATAATCATATTTTTGGCTATAGATTAACTACTTATTACTCACCATATTGGACAGACCTACTTTGTTCCTACACAACCCTCAAAACTCATTTTCCTCCATGTTCCAATACCTCTCCCCACTACTCACAGATACACTATATTTCCATTGGTCTCACACACACACACACACACACACACACGAATTGGCTTGAAAAATAGCCCATTGGTTTTCACAACAAAGGGAGAGGCACCTGATAAGCTTGTTGCAAGGTACATGTTCTCAGCTCAGCACCATTAACTCTAGGATGCAAGCCCCAGTGTGTTTGCCTCTTTGCTTTTTTAATCTGAAGAGTCAAAGCCCTTGTTTATTGCTACTGAAAGGCAGCAGTAGGTGAAACCAACAGTGTCATTGTCTAAAGATTCTGGCAATGGGTTTAAGTAAACAACTAAGAGATGTTCTGTGCCTTCATTAATAACTAAATGTCGGTGTGAGAGAAGGCATGAGATGTCATTTCTTCCAGTTATCCCACTGGCTTTATTGAAAACTCAGTTTTGAACAATGATTCTCTGCCTTTTCACTGTCACCCAATTAAGCTTGAAGCTTTTATTTTACCTTTTCAAGATCTCTATACCTCTCCAGGAGGAATAGGACACAATAGAGGGTTTTCACAGCATTGCAGGCAGATAGTAGATTTGTAATGATTAGCAATGACACATTCTATTTTGGGACTAGATTTATCATTCATACGCTTTCATTCTCCAGGTAGCATTTTTACTCAACTTTTAAAAATACTTGGCATTCTTGGCTCATTCACGTACATAGAAAAGATATGTAGCATTACCCCCACCCAAATCCTTTCAAATTATGTTGAATGTTGTCACCGAAATCATGTGTCATGTGTAACAGAGCTCAACCACTGAGCTGACGATTCCTGCAGATGAGTTAAAGTTTGAATTCACTATGGTTGATTTATTCTTAGTTTTAAAAGCCAACTTGGGCTTCATATCTTTCCAAAGATTACCTATTTATAATCATTATAACCATGTCAGTGCGTGCAATGGAATTGGGTCTTCTCACCCATTTTGGAATTACCAAGGAATAAATTAATGTTTCTATGACTCCCAGCTTTATTTTCTGTCAACAGCTATTCATTGAGGAGGAGTAAGTATTACATTGTGAGACACCCTGGAGATACAGCAGTGTGCACAAAGAGACCCAGTAACTCCCACATATCACCAATGGTCTAGCATGGAGGCATATATTAGTCAAACACATGCATATTTATGTAAATCATTGAAAGTATCAACAGGCTGCAGAAGAGACAGGAGCTATGGGAGCCTAAGAAAATGGAACAGCAAATGTTGAGGAAAGGGGAAACATTTCAAAAAGTTATCCTAAGTACATGTTGTATGACCTTGGGATGTATGCAGGATGTGGGAATGGATGGAGGAACAGATCTTCCAACAGAGATAAGAGCACATGCTGAAATATGTAGTATTTGGAATAAGAACAGACAGAGAAAACTCTGCCATGGACAGAGGTCATTGAAAGAGAGAGTATGGAAGGCCATGAGCCCAGTGAGGTAAACAGGAACATTCAGGACATCACGGGCCATGTTAAAGACTATGGCTATTCTAAGGGCAATGGAAGATATAGATGGGCTTTAAGCAGGACAGTGATCTGACCAGGTTTATGTTAAAAGAATCACTCATATTAAAATTGAGGATAGTCATATCTTGCATTGACAATATCAAAGGAGCAGTATAATGATCTAAGAGGGCCAGTAAGTTCAAAGTAAAAAGTTAAAATTCCAAGCATCCAGTAGAGTTAATAGGTGCACTCTCAGGGTATAATTGTAGCTATAAGAGTATCTGCTTCAATCTATTATTCAAAAACACACATCAATGCTCAAATTTTACAATTCTTCACTTAAAATGGAGCATCAATAGACGATCCCAAGATTTAGTAACATCTACACCTGCAGTAGCCTTTAAATCTGGTTAATAAAGATGCCTATTGCCACTTAATTGTTTTATCTACTGCACAGCAAGCTGAACCCATGGCTCAAATCTGAATTATCCATGAAACAAAATACCAGAAATTATAAATGAGGTATTACCACACATTATTTGATATAACCATTATTAAAACCTTAAAGATAAAATTTATTAGCACATATTTATTGAGTGCCCACAATATTCCAGATACTGTGTATATAACAGTGATTACCACCATTTGAATTGTGTCTCCCAAAATTCATATGCTGAAGTCCTAACTGGCAGCACCTCAGAATATGACTGCATTTGGAGACAGAGCATTTAAACAGGTAGTTAAGTTAAAATGATGCCATTAGGGTGGGCTCTAATCCAATGTGACTTGTGCCTATTGTCAGAAGAAGTCTGGACACATAAAGAAACACCTGAGATGTGCACACACAGAGAAAAGATCAAGACTCAGCAAGAAGTCGGCCATCTGCAAGCCAAGGACTGAGGTACCCAAAGAAACCAACCCTGCTGACACCTTGATCTTGGACATGCAGCCTCCAGAACTGTGATCAATAAATTTCTGGTGTTTATGCCACACAGTCTGTGATAGTTTGTTACGGCAGCCCTAGAAAGGAATATATTTAGCATGTTATAAATCTTTTTTTTGAACAGTTTACGATCTGGTGGGGAACAGAGATAAAGGTACAAAAAGAGAGAGAATAGGTTCTTTGATAAGGGGAATATAAGGTGCTATGGGACACCTACCCTTAATTTCGGGGTCAGAAAATGATCACTGGAGAAATGTATCTCTATGTTGAAGTCTATGTAGGAGTAGCAAGACAAAAAAAAAAAAAGAGGGTGGAAGAGTTTTAGAAAAAGAATGCATGCAATTATGCATGCAAAAACCTGTAAGACCAGATGACAAGTGTGAGAATCTGGATACTTTGCATGGAGGGGTCATTCAGTGAATATTTGCCGATTTTTAAAATAGATTTATCTATTACATTGTGGTTAAAATATCTTCAGATTTTACCTGGATTTATGCAAATGCCTATTCACTGGTTTTCCTGCTTCCATTCTCTGTCCCTGCTACCCTGTCTCACCACAACACTCAGAGGGTTCATTAAAAAATCTGAATTACGTCTAGTCACTGTCCTTAAGTAGCCTTGGAGGCTTCCTACAGCACTACCAAATAAGCAAATACACAGATAAATAAGCAACTAAATATATTAATAAATAACCTCTTACCTGCAAAGTTTGATATGATCTAGCTCATGCCTACCTCTCCTACCTACTTTAATTCTACTCTCTGACCCACACTAAGTCACCCCATCCCCAGCCACATGGGCTTCTTGCAGGGCCACAAGAGCACGCCAAGCTCAGTCCTACCTCACAGCCTTATACTTGCTCTTCCCTCTATCCAGAATACACTTTCACCAGTTTTTTGCATGTCTATCTCCTTATCTCATCACCTCCTCAGAAAGTCTCTAACTCATCTGTCTAAATACCCCTTCCTCCACTCCTCTATGGAATTATGTATTGTATCACCATCATTTATTTTTTATGTTAAATAGCATTTATCCTATATTAAACCACATTAAGTGGTTTTTTCTCCTATCATCTCTCTTTCTACCCAAACTAAAATTTAAACTCTATGGGAGTAGAAGTCTCATCTGATTGTGTATTGCTTTCCCCAGCAAAGTGACTGGAACACAGTAGATATTAAATAAGTGTATGTTGAATGATTAATATTAAACCATCCAAGTTGATTCTGATTGTAAATTCATATAATCTATCCTAAACATGAAACAGGGAACAATGGGAAGATTTTGAACCATTCCTGGAAAATAGAGGCAAATGTAATCCCATGGTACAAAAAAGGCAGCATTAAAACTACCTCCCAGATTGATGTAGAATAACTTGCAGCATGTTAAGCCTGTGCCTGTAACAACACATTGAACATTTCCCACGTGCGCACACATCACAGTGAATCAGAAAGGACAGAATTGATCCAGAGAGAGAATCTGCCGACTGGTATTGTCATTTGATTCTGAGCAAGATGCTTAACCATATAAAGTGTCCTGTAAATTATGGATGACAACACCGGCCACATCTACATCACATAGAGATAGTTTGGGAGGTAATGGGATTTTTACTTGAAATAGCTGAGCTCCCTGGAGAGAAGGCAGAAAGGGGAGATGAAATAAATTGCAGCCAAATACCGTTAACTCTATATATTTACAACATAATTTACACTGATATACTAAGCTATCGTGTCATTAAGAGGGGCGCTTTGTCTCTTTTCTGCAGATTACCTCCCTTATTGATCTCCATTTATTTATCTTCTACACTTTATGGAAAAGAGTTTCCTGGGGCTTCGTCAATACAGACTTTCAGGGTTGACAGACAGTACTAGAAGCAACTGGGTAGAGGATAGCACTGCCACAAAGGCACATCTAGCCCAAAGGGTAATGGCATTCAGAGTTTTGGAGGCATAGATTTAGATGAATGTGTTGCTTAAAATACTGATGGAGTGAGAGAGGTGACCAATATTGTTCTGGTTAAAAGGTGTTCATGGCCAAACTCTGTTTACCAGAATATGAGAGCAAATGCTGGGTGATTTAAGTAGGAGTCAAGACAGAACCTCCAGCAGGAGGTGGGATAAATGTTAAACAGAGAATGCTCCACACAAGACTCTAAGGCTCTACAAAGGGTTCTGGGCCTAGCAGAAAATAAGAACACAAAGATGAAGAGTATACAGTACAATGGTTAGGACTGTGGGCTCTCATACTGGAATGCCTGTATTTGAATCCTCTATCTCTTCCACTTCCTAAGTTAAGCGACCTCAAGCAATTGACTTTTCTTCTTTAAAAAGTTCAATTTCTTCATCTCCATAAGCGATCAGTGCTAAAACATATAGAATGATTGCGAATAGCAAAAGGATTCACATATTTAAAACATCTAGATAGGATTCAGCCATATAAGTAATAGTAAATTTTGTTTTTCATTGTCATTGTCATCACCATCATATCCCTTATTAAGGTACTAGATTGTGGCCATGAAGCTTAGACAGAGAGATTAGATGGGGCAGGTACTGATGGAGCCAACCAGAAACATTTCAAACCAGGTGCCACAGATTTAACTGTGGAATATCAGATACAAGTCTATTGGACAAATGACTGTGTCCCAAGTGCCACTAAATTATGGGACCTAGTTTTCCAGTAATTTTGCTGACCAAGTCAAAACTAGCTCAAACAAGGGATTGAGTAGATACAACTTTGGGAGAACTGGGACAAACCATGGGAACTTGATGATCTAACGGTCATCAATCAAGGAAAAAATATCACACTTGTCTCTTTCAAAGGCGAGATTTTAGTCTGTAATGGGTGGTATAAATATGGGGAAATTACTTTTTAGTAGCAGATAATGTAGAAACAATAAAGAAATTAACTAACTTTTCAGAACCTTGTGGTTTGTATGCAATTGCATTTTTCATTATGTTCTTGTATCCTTGCTCTTTCTTAAAGTGGAATTACCTTTCCCTCTTAGACAATAAGGAGAAATTGAACAACTGCTGGGACAATCATTTTCGTCACTAAATAGACATGAAGTTCCTCAACTAGTATATAAGAGAGATGATCTTTGTTTTACTGTTTATGGTGCCAGTCATCTGGCCTCTAAATTGACCTGCAAGCAGGGCTATACTTTGACCACTGTTTATATTCCAACCAGATGCAAGTGGAGTTATGAAAGACTGTCATCAAAAAAAAAAAAAAAAAAAGAACTCAGGGAAAATGCTCTCCATATTCTCTGTATCGCCTGTTGGCAAAACACAAAATTTCCCCTGTTGAGATACACCTTAATAAAAATTCTCAATGCATTTGTTAATTCATAAAATATTTCTGAGGATTACTATTAGTCACACATATATTTGGCAACACCAAGGCTGCAATGAACAAGGAACACTTAGTCCCAGCCTTAAGAAATCCTACTTTCTAGCAGATTCAGTATAAACAGAGAACTGAGGAACATGTACATTTTCATTTCTCAGGTGAGGAGGGGGACACGACTAACATTTTTAGGGTGTTTATGGTGCCAGACACCACGCTGGACACTCTATAGATCTTTGGAGGGGCAGCTTATCTTTTTGCAGGTATACTCAGTCAACTACATCACTGCTGTAGCTGCCTATCTAGCCTCATAATCTTCAAGGAAATAAGTCCACAAAGCTTGAAAGGAACAGAACATCCAGAAAGCTCTACACACACTATCCTTCCTCCTGCACAGTGTAAACTTTGAATTCTCATTTTAGTAGATAACCCACCAGAGAGAGATAACTTCATTTTGCTATGGGCTACAGGAGGTGAAGACAGAAACTGCATTTTGGAGGCAATGGCGTGAAGGTAGTTTAATTCCATGCCTAGACTTAGAACATGTTATCTTTAAACAGGGCAGGCAGGAGAAGGAAGGGAAGGAATATCAATTGATGCCATTGCCTTCACAAATCCTTGATGAACTGCTCAGTAGGGACTAAATAATTTGTAATAGCTATTGTGTTTATTGTGTATAGCTAAACCAGAAATGAGTGTTCATGGAAATGTCATTCTATAACCAAGAAAAAAAATAAGGAACAATGATCAGTTTGACATTTTAAACAAGAGGCATATTTTCATTTGGTTCAATAAGAAAAGTTTCTAAGCAACGTTTAATTATATTTTACACCAGATTTCAGGTGTGCTTAATTGCTGTATTAACTTCTTTACCAAGGTCTCCTAAAATACACTTGGTTACTATTCGGAGAATGTCTTTAGTCTCTCTTCATGAAACTTGGTGAGACAACAAACAAATGATATGTCATCAAAATTAACTTGTTAAAGGGGACAAGAATTAAAATTATACCTTAAAACTTTTCCATTTCTGAAAAGAAAAACAATGCACACTATTAAATTCCTGGCTCAGAAGGTGATCCAATATGAATCCTCTCTTGAATCTAACCAATCATTTTGGCCTGCTTGGGACTATAAGGTTTTGTGGACATTGGAGTTTCAGTGTTAAAATGGCAGAGTTCCCAGCAAACCAGCATGAGTTAGTCACCTTCCTCTCTTCATAGATTTGTCATGATAATTAAATAAAATAACGTCTATCAAAGGCATATCATAAAATACTTCGTACTCACAAGCATTACAAAATGTCAGCTATTGTTAAAGTACTTACTATGGCAGGTGTGGTGCTAAGCAGTTAGTTTTACAAGAGACCTTTCTGCTCCTGAATATCTCAGCTTGCATAATGGACGTCAGGGACAGCTCAGAGTGGGGAATGAGTAGACAGCAATAGATATCCTTTTCTCTGGGACGGGATGAAAGGCATTTACATACAAAATTGCAATAGTAGGGACAGCTGGAGAGGGCTGCCTTGAGCCTGTGAATAGGCTCCTGAGAAAGATTTCAGGTGTGCTGAAAGATTTCAGGTGTGCTGGAAGAAACAATGAGGGAAGCTAGTGAATTATCTATAGCTGAGTAAATTATAACGGATTACCATCACTAAAATATATTTATTTTATAGTCTAAAAGCAAATGTTATATTTTACATATATACATAACCATATATAATAAATATATATAATAGTAAATATATATAATTTTTAAAAGCCTCAACTGTTCCACACTAACTATACCTCTGAGTCTGAATTTTCTTGGCTGTATATGACATAAGAAGTGTCCCTATTTCATAATGAGGTTTTCTTCGATGAGTAAGTGAGATAATTTATGTCTATCACTTTTCGTGTTGTAAGTACTCAATATACCCATCGATTATTATCTTTTTATCTTTTTATAACAGTTTCATTGGGGCATAATCAACATATCATATAATTTAACCTGTTAAAGTGAATTATATTGAGTGAATTCAATAGTGTTCAGTACATGCACAGTTGTGCAACAGTCACCACAATTAATTTTAGAAGATCTTTGCCCTACAAAACATCCTTCTATCGTTTTAGCTATTACCCTCCACTTTTCCCCAACACTCCAGGCCTAGGCAACCACTCTAGAGAATTACCTATCCTGGATATTTCGTGTATATTTCATTTAATTAAAATTAAACAATATGTAGTCTTTTGTGACTGGCTTCATTCATTTAGCATAATATGATGACCCATGTTGTATCAGTAAATCATTTCTTTTTATTGCTGAATAATATTTCATTGTATACTTGTAATAACTTTTATTTATTTATAACTTGATGGACATTTGGGTTGTTTTCATCTTTTGAGTATTATAAATAATACTGTCATGAACATTCATGTGCAAGTTTTATGTTGACATATATTGTCTTTTTTTTTTTCTTTGAGACAGAATCTCACTCTGTTACACCAGCTGAAGTTCAGTGGCACAATCAAGGCTCATTGCAGCCTTGACCTCCCTGGGCTCAGGTGATCCTCCCACCACAAATTCCTTAGAAGCCGGGACTATAGGTGTGTGCCACCATACCTAACTAATTTTTTTGTAGAGATAGGGGTTTCACCATGTTGCCCAGGCTGTTCTTAAAGTCCTGGGCTCAAGCAATCCATCTGCCTCAGTCTCCCAAAGTGCCAGGATTACAAGTGTGAGCCACTGCACCCAGCACATAGGCATATATTCTCATCTC
Organism: Pongo abelii; assembly: GCF_028885655.2. Taxonomy (NCBI): domain Eukaryota; kingdom Metazoa; phylum Chordata; class Mammalia; order Primates; family Hominidae; genus Pongo; species Pongo abelii. The sequence goes on from NC_071988.2 coordinate 20,476,210, forward strand.
TATTTTTTTTTAATTATACTTTAAGTTCTAGGGTACATGTGCACAACGTGCAGTTTTGTTACATATGTATACATGCGCCATGTTCGTGTGCTGCACCCATTAACTTGTGATTTATATTAGGTATATCTCCTAATGCTAGCCCTCCCCCTTCCCCCCACCCTGTGACAGGCCCCGGTGTGTGATGTTCCCCTTCCCGTGTCCAAGTGTTCTTATTGTTCAATTCCCACCTATGAGTGAGAACATGCAGTGTTTGGTTTTTTGTCCTTGTGATAGTTTGCTGATAATGATGGTTTCCAGCTTCATCCACGTCCCTACAAAGGACATGAACTCATCCTTTTTTATGGCTGCATAGTATTCCATGATGTATATGTGCCACATTTTCTTAATCCAGTCTATCATTGATGGACATTTGGGTTGGTTCCAAGTCTTTGCTATTGTGAATAGTGCCGCAATAAACATACGTGTGCATGTGTCCTTACAGCAGCATAATTTATAATCCTTTGGGTATACACCCAGTAATAGGATGGCTGGGTCAAATGGTATTTCTAGATCCTTGAGGAATCGCCACACTGTCTTCCACAATGGTTGAACTAGTTTACAGTCCCACCAACAGTGTAAAAGTGTTCCTATTTCTCCACATCCTCTCCAGCACCTGTTGTTTCCTGACTTTTTAATGATCGCCATTCTAACTGGTGTGAGATGGTATCTCATTGTGGTTTTGATTTGCATTTCTCTGATGGCCCAGTGATGATGAGCATTTTTTCATGTGTCTGTTGGCTGCATAAATGTCTTCTTTTGAGAAGTGTCTGTTCATATCCTTTGCCCACTTTGTGATGGGGTTGTTTGTTTCTTTCTTGTAAATTTGTTGGAGTTCTTTGTAGATTCTGGATATTAGCCCTTTGTCAGATGAGTAGACGGTAAAAATTTTCTCCCAGTTTGTAGGTTGCCTGTTCACTCTGATGGTAGTTTCTTTTGCTGTGCAGAAGCTCTTTAGTTTACTTAGATCCCAATTGTCAATTTTGGCTTTTGTTGCCATTGCTTTTGGTGTTTTAGACATGAAGTCCTTGCCCATGCCTATGTCTTCAATGGTATTGCCTAGGTTTTCTTCTAGGGTTTTTATGGTTTTAGGTCTAACATTTAAGTCTTTAGTTCATCTTGAATTAATTTTTGTATAAGGTTTAAGGAAGGGATCCAGTTTCAGCTTTCTACATATGGCTAGCCAGTTTTCCCAGAACCATTTATTAAATAGGGAATCCTTTCCCCATTTCTTGTTTTTGTCAGGTTTGTGAAAGATCAGATGGTTGTAGATGTGTGGTATTATTTCTGAGGGCTCTGTTCTGTTCCATTGGTCTATATCTCTGTTTTGGTACCAGTACCATGCTGTTTTGGTTACTATAGCCTTGTAGTATAGTTTGAAGTCAGGTAGTGTGATGCCTCCAGCTTTGTTCTTTTGGCTTAGGATTGTCTTGGCAATGCGGGCCCTTTTTTGGTTCCATATGAACATACCTTGGGTATATTTTTGGGAGCGAAACTGCTGGGTAATACAGTAATGCTATGTTTAATTTTTTGAGGAACTGTCAGATATTTTTCCAAAGTAAATGCATCATTTTACTTTCCTGCCAACAGTGCATGAAGGTTCTAATTTCTCCATATACTTGCCAACATTTGTTATTATCATTGTTTTTTATTATAGCCATCCTAGTGTGTGTGAAGTGGTATGTCAATGTGGTTTTGATTTTCATTTTCTTGACAGCAGATCATGTTGAGCATCTTTTCATGCACTTATTGCCATTTTTATATCTTCCTTGGATAAACCTCTATTGAAATCCCTTGCCCTTTTCAAATTGGGTTGATATAAAATACTATTAAGTAATTTCTATACTTAGTACTTAAAGAGTACCTACTATGTTCCAAATACTTTGTAATTATAACCAGTAACATGTTAAAAGTAATCCTTCAAATTAGTATTATAATTTCCATTTAGTTTATGTTGGGACACTCAAGATCAGCAAAACAAGGAAAAACTTGCTAAGCTAACAAGAGGCAGATACAGGACTAGGACTAATGTTCAACTAACATGGAAACCCAAAAAGCTCAGTAATTTTTTGATGCTAGGTGGCCACCTGAGCATACTGAAGTAAATGAACTCATCCTCTCTTCTGATACCTTCTGTGATCCTCCAAATTTTATCAGGAATGTGCCCTAAATGCACATCTTTGATGCTCTCCTAACGTGGAGAATAAAATTCAAACTCCTCAGCATGCCACTGAGACCTACCCATACTTGATATGTTCCACCATCCCAGCCTCACTTGACGCCATTCCCTAACCCTGTACATCACTCAGCTGGAAAACCACAAGTTTCCCAGTGTCTTACAGGAAATTTGCATTATTCTGTCTCCTGGAAATAATTCTACTGATTCTATGGGCAGCTCAAAAGTCTTCATCAGCTGTGCTTAATTCTTCCTGTCCCCTGCAATCACATTCCTTTCCCTCCTCGGCACACATACCTTTCCTTAATTCAACCAGTACTGCTGTGTAAGTGTGATGTTCGTGATGTGTACAAAGTAATGGAGGCATAATAGTGGACATAGTCCGGTCCCTGACACTAGGAAGCTGAAAGTCTAGCCAGAGTCTGTTTCCACTGCTATCCTGTAAACTGTCTGAGCCCGGGGATAATATCATTAACTTTTATCACCTCACCAGCAAGCACATTCCCTGGTAAAATCCAGATTATAAAAAAGGTAATTCTGATATTTTACTGAGACTATCAATACTCATACATCTTACAGGAAGATACACTCTTTTGCTAATGACAATAAATGGAAGAAACTCTGGCAATAAACTGCTGAGAACTGCACAGCAGCACTTCCCAGCTATCTGCCATATGAGATTTAGAACAAAACAATGCAACCCAAGTGGGAAGGTGGAAGTGCACAATGAATATGCAAAGCTATAAACTAAGTGATAATTTTTGTCTTGATTGTGTGAGCTAACTATTAAGAAGATTATAATTAAGAGTTCATTTCTTATAGTACCAACAAGCATTTTAATCAACCTTGATAACATTAGCTCCAATTACCACTAGTAAACTTTAAAGATTCTGTTTTAAATTGCAATGAGTCAATAAATTCAAGATAGCACTTTAGGGGTAAATGTTAACAGGACCTTGTCATTTTCCTGAGCACTCACAAGCTATGGATGGGGGCTTCGTGAAGGCACAAGCAACAGTGGGATTTATGAAGAGCTATGAGCTTCACAAACGCTGTTTGTACTCTGGTGTGAAACTAAAAATAATTATCCTTAAGAATGTTTGATAACTGTTTGATCTATGAATTTTTAGCTTTATAGCTTTAAAGAAAGACATTTTATTTAGCCAAACAATCTAATAGACTAACAAACTCAAAATAAAGGCTGACAAAAAGAGTCATCTGAAATTCTCATTATTAACTTAACAACATTTGCATAAATTTGGACAGAGATGGATGGCTTTAAATGACTGTCACTAATTAAGAGACTGAAACAAACAGAAGACTAATAAAACATTATGTACAAAGACAAGCACATTAGCATATTCTATCTCATATCTCCCTTACAATGACATGAAGACAAATACTCCTGATTACACCTGAAGCAATAATGTAACTAAGGCAATAAATCACTTGAAGAAACCTAAGGGGGCTTCTTTTTAAATACATTGATTTGGGTATTAGGACTGTCACTGAAATATAAACATAAAGTGGAATCAAATTTTTTGTGATGATGTATCGCTCAAACATTTGCCTCTTTCCTGGAAAAATTTAATCAGTAGGTGGACATGTGACTATACCCCAGATGTATTTGTTTAAAAAAGACGGATTATTAGAAAATTATCTTTCAAATGTCCATCCGAATAGATATTTATCCCTAGTAAGGCACATCACAGGATTGAAAGTCAAGTCAAAAGTGGTTAAATGCTTGGGTGTTGCATTTTTTTTCTTCCCTTAAGAGAAGATCTAGAAGATTTTTTTTTTCAATGAATTTAACTCTAAAGTCTTATTTTTAAGATGTGTAACAAAGTTCACATTGCGGGGGAAAATTTGACAGTAGGGAAGCAAAGAAAGGATAGAACAACACTGGGCAGAGTCTAGCTATAACTATGCAGGGGTGGCACCACCCATTTTCAGAAAGGCCACCATAAAGAGACCTGGCAAGAAAGAAAGTCCCTTGTTGGATGAGCCACGGGAAATCTGTGATGCAAGGATTTCAGTATCTCAGACCTGATATCCATTAGCACCTTGGTATGCAAAATAAATTTGTTTTACAGACTAATGGTAATAACTGACATAAACCCTGAAAATTTCAAGTTATTTAGAAATGACTTTTTCAATCAAAATTTTGTTCTAACTTTTCCAACTATTAGAATCACACTATGATGTTATTTATTAGAATGTTTTGTAATTTTCTTCTCTAATGTGATTATCCAGTTCTCCACTGCCATCATTGAAATTTCCCACCAATTCTATGTATAAAACATTTTACATTTAGGTAAACTTAAAAGACACTTTAGTAGAGTGTTGATGAACACTCCAATAATTAATCATGTAAATACCCAGAATAAGCAGAATCTGTATAAAAAAATTTATGGTCCAGATACCCTGATCAAATGTCTGGGTAATTCATTCATTTACCAAGTGTTGGTTCAATCCCTACTTGCCTACTGTGTGAAGTGTTACTCTTAGAGAAGTTACTTATTTTCCTTAAAATCAACATCTACTTTTTTGTTAATCTACTGTGCAGCCTTTAGAGAAAAAATTATGAACCTATAGAATGTTTCAGATTCTTTCAACAAATTTAAGAAAACAGAATAACACTGCATGGTTCCATAATAACAATTTCAGTACTACCATCATTTGCATAAAAGCAATGTCTCTTTTACTATATAAGAAGGAAAAATATATCTAAAAATTCAGTACTCCTTCAGAGACCACAGTATCTACTGTCCTGGCAGTCTTTACAGTTTTCTCACTTCTTCGGGGGACAGTCTACCCTCCGCTTCTTCAGCATCTCCCTATCCTTGATTGACACAACCTCAGAGTAGTTAAGTGACCCAGAACTGACCAATCAGAAGTTTCTGCATTCCTGGTTTCAGTGATTAATTCAAAAACTAAACATATTTAAAAATCATGGCCAGTCAACTTTCACTGGGATTACTCATATGGAACCCATTATAAATATGCTCTCTTATCCTGCAATGTTGCTAACCTGGGAATGTAGGGCTCCTGTGTTCCCCATGCTACTTTTAAAAAGCTAACTGTCATAGGCTCGAACAAGAGCAATATACACGGGGAAACTGAGAAATGCATGATGGGACACTGATAGAGAGACAGTCCTGCTATCACTGAGTTCTACCTCTATTCTCCAGATCCCTGCTCCCTATAGATCATCCTTTGACTTGAACTACCCACAATGGGCTTCCTACTAATATATGTCAATAAACTTCACTTTTAATTCAGGGTGTACATTTTCACCCTGTAACTGAAAAAGTCTTGATTGACACTTCTCTTTTAATGATGTTGAATAAATTAGCTCTCATGCTTTGGCATTCTTTTATTAAATTTCCATTTATTGAACATTGACTGGGCTCACAAAGCACTGGGCTCACAAGCACTGGGCTCACAAAGAATAAGCCACAATCCTTATATTTAATAATTAAATAACATTTAATTATTTTATAATCCTTATATTGAATACAGAAAACTTAACACGTGTGGGGACCCACTCAGAACCCCAGAGTTGGTATGAAGATTATTTGATGCTGAAGAAACTTGAAATTCCACAGATGCAGAAAGAAGTCTTCTTAAAACTTCTCTCATCTGAGCAGAAGCAGAAACTTGTGACAAATAAAGCTTCCATAAATCCCTTTAGGGCAGGTCTATTCCCAGAAGAGAAACCAAGGGTAAACTACCACAGATTCCCTCTTGGGAGAGTTTCTAGGCCAAGAACGAGTGGAAAAGGCCACTCCTACCTCCATACACAAACATTATTACCATACATCTTTTAATCTCCTATCTGTTTTCCTAAAAATCTGTTTGTCTTTCCTAAATAAACCATCTGTTCTTCCTATAGAAGCCTTTTCTCCCCCACCCCTTTCCCTTCGTAACTTAGGTATATAGGCCTCTAACCTTAGTCACCTAGCTAGCTTGCTAGTTCATTTATTAGTTCTCATATTCATGGGAATAAGCCTTTTTTCCCCCTTTAATCCATATTTTGTCAGTTTAGCTCACAGACCTCAGAGAGCGAACTTAAGAGGGTACCAGAAAAGTTTTCCTCCCTGACACACATAAACCATTAACAAAATAAAAATTTATATATTTTATTTAAAAATGTATAGTATAAAAACTGTATATTGAGAAAACGTCCTATAGAGACAAACACATACACATATGTCGTCATCATCATCATCATTATCAACTTCATCAAAGTGCTTCTTTTAAATGATGTGGGGGTAAGGTAATCTTCAAAGCAACTATAATGGATCTTGACAAAAACATTTCAAAGTTCTGAATCACTTATTTGGTTTAAATGAGATTTATTCATCACAAATTCTTTGGGTCTCATCTCATCCAAATTGATCTCAAATAGAAAACATGCTTTTTATTCTGATCATTTACTTTACATAAAGGGCTAACATATGTATACTTCTCTTTGCAGGCAGACTGTGCTGAAGGCTATATATATATATATATAAAACTATATAGAGTCTCCTATATATGGTCTATATATACATATATAGTCCTTCTCTAGAAATACATACAAAATATCAGTTCAGTCTTCCCCAATATGACTGAAGTAGTCACTCTTATTATCCCCTTCTTAAAAATGAGGATCCTGGGCCAGGTGTGGTGGCCCACATCTGTAATCCCAGCACTTTGGGAGGCCAAGGTGGGCGGATCACCTCTGGTCAGGAGTTTGAGACCAGCCTGGCCAAGATGGTGAAACCCTGTCTCTACTCAAAATACAAAAATTAGCTGAGCATGGTGGCAGATGCCTGTAGTCTCAGCTGCTCGGGAGGCTGAGGCGGGAGAGTTGCCTGAACCCAGGAGGCGGAGGTTGCAGTGAGCTGAGATCTCGCCACTGCACTCCAGCCTGGTGACAGAGCAAGACTCCAAAAAAAAAAAAAAAAAAAAAAAAGAGGATTCTGATATTTAAAGTAGAGAGATAAACCACCAAAAGTTATAGAGATAGTTCAGGATGGAACTAGGTCTTGTCAAAGTAACCAATATCCTCTGGGTGGGCTCAAAGTTGTCACTATGACTCCTACAAGAAAACAACAGCAGGGGTGTCAGAGTCAGAGATGAAGCTGGAATGGTGAAAGCAGTTTGGAGTAATGGGAAGCCATGAACTGGAGGCTACGGTCAGACTCCAGAAGCTGGAAGAAGGCTAGAAAACAGATTCTGTCTTAGAGATTCCAGAAGGAGCCCAGCCTTGCTGACACCTTGATTTTAGCCCAGTGAAATGAATTCAAATTTCTGATGTGCAGAACTGTAAAAAATAAATGTGTTATTTTAAGATGCTCAGTTGGTGGAAATTTATTATAACTACAATAGGAAACCAAGAGAATCTCACATCATCTTTTCCCAATGGGGAAAATAAAAAGTAATATTTACATGGCATCTGCCTTGGCAACTGGGGGTGTTCTTTCAGAACCTATAGCTGAGGCAAAAAAATAAAAAATAAAAAATATAAAGAAGAATTAAGAAGATAGAGTCACATATTCAGGCCTCATTAGAAATTAAATCTGAAGCAAAAACCCTTATACTTGATATGCTAAGTATTAATAAATGTTATATCCAAATAGCAAGGTGACAAATTCTGGAAAGCCTTTCATCTGACTCTGCAATATCAATTTAAAAACTCCATTGGTGTTTCAATATTACAAAATGTCCTGGAAACACCTGGGATGATGGAGACATTGTGATTCATATTTTTATGCATGAAATAATATCATCACATTTATCAATAGCATACTAAGAGGGAGAGCATCAAGATAAATAGCTAATGTATGCAGGGCTTAATACCTAGGTGATGGGTTGATAGGTACAGCAAACCACCATGGCACACATTTACCTATGTAACAAACCTCCACATTCTGTACATGTATCTTGGAACTTAAAATTTTTTAAAAAGCTTACTAAATCACTGAGTTTTTTTACAGTATCCTTCAAAACAAGATATTAAATATTTACTAATCAGTGTTAATAAATATTCTAAATATTTTTAAATATAGCATTGCTTCTGCCTGGTCCAATGATCTAGAGTTAGTTTAATGAATTTGATGATGCTATCAAAAAGCTAAATACGGCAGTAGATCATTGATCACTTTTGCTATGAAAGAATGGGGACTATAAGTCAATAAATAAGTGGGGGCTCCTGTTTTCAATAGTTCACTGCCCTTGAGTATGTCATTTTTCCCTGAAAGGGATCAAAGGTGGGTGATGGACTATATGATTAAAAGTCATAAAAAGACATGTTATTCTAAGATGACTGGGTACAGAAAATCTCGTCAGCTCTTACTTAAGCAATTTTCCAAAAACTGGAAGGAAACACAGTCACACACACCATGGGGTCACTTCCTGCAGAGATGATTTGGGGACATAGCTGAATGAGGCTGAAAAGTCAGACCTCACAAGTTCATTATAGGTTTAGCTGAGGCTGGGGCCTGTCGGACTCTTTTTTGTTTGTTTCTTGGTTTGTTTGTTTGTTTTTTGGTCAAGGTTAAGTCTGGGTAAGTCTATTCAGGTATGTTTTTCCAGAATTTAAGCTAAAATGATGAAAACTGCCTTTGAACTTGAAGGTTCTGCGGTAAGTGCACAAATTAAAAGACATCTGAAGGTAGGAAGAGCAGATGTTGCCTTTCTTCTTAATTTGAATGTTCAGAAAAACCAGTAATTAGATTCATTACGTTAAAATTGAACTTAATTCCTTTAATCTGAAAATTTCAAAGGGCTTTCAAAAGCTCACAAATTGCTGTTAATCCCAACGGCACAAAGATGACCTATGTCATTTTAATGGTATGGTATGTTGAAATAAAAACACACGAGTTTGATTATTCCTCTGAGGGTTCAGTTTCGTTTTGCTCTCCCATAAATTAATTTGAAGAGAAAAATCAACTTGGTGTCAGTGATTAAGCAATAATTTTAATGCATACACATGCACATGTACATTTGCATACAGAGTGAAATTTATTCTTTAAATAGCTATAGAGAATCTACAAAAGCAGAGTACAAACTACCCGGAGTGAATAGTTAGTATCAATAAAACTCATATTCCATTTTTACTATGGACCTTGCTTCTAGCACCAGCATTTTGATCCCAAACACAAAAAGCACACTGGAATTCCTCTCTCTCTTTCTCTCTCTCTTTTTCTCTCTCGTAATCTCCTTCTTGCTATTATTCATAGCGCTAGAGAATTTTAGACTAGAAAAGACTTAAGAAATCACTTATATACTAGTTCTTCTTTTTATACCTGTATAAACTGATCAATCAAATTAAAGCAAGTTGACTGGGTAAATGGAGTTGCTAGTTAGGAAAATAGGAATTAATACCTACAGCGACTGCTGTCATCTCTTTCAAAATCTGTTTAAAAAATAATTACATAGTTTAGGAACACATAGTGTGGGAAATGGGTTTTCTTTTTTTATTTTTCCTTTTGCTTCTATCACATAGCATCCATCTTTCCTTCTCATGTTAGCACCTCAATCTAGATGGTAAGGAACTACTCTCCCACCACAAGCCCAGGCCCCTCCAGGGGGCTTCCAGGTTGAGGCATGTGGCTCAGAAGTCTAACCACTCAGAGCATGTTGTTGCCTTGGCCAGCGTGTAGGTTCTGTTAGGGCATGTGGTCCAAGGAGGGCCAATGAGGCATGAGGCCGCTTCTTCTGAAGCCGCTGGCCAGGAGGCAGCTGCTCTTCCCCACTGAGGCTGACCCTCACAGGATGTGATGCAGGCATTGTCTGCAACCACCTAGCACCAAGTGAAGCCAGAAAATAAAGCCATTAGAGAAGCCAGAGCTGAGAGATTAAACGGATTCCTAATGACATATTAAATTAAGTCCCACCTGAAGCCCAGAACTACCACCTGGGCCTCTCAGTTATGTGGGCCAAGAAATTGTGGGTTTATTTTTTGTTTTTGTTGAAGCCAGTTTGAACTGACTTTTAATTCACTTAAGTACTAACTGGGCTTGCTAGATAAAATACAGGATGCATGGTTAAATTTGAATTTCAGATAAACAGCGAATAACCTTTTTTTTTTTTTTTTTTGCGATGGAGTCTCACACTGTCGAACAGGCTGGAGTGCAGTGGCACAATCTCGGTTCAACCCAACCTCCACCTCACAGGTTCAAGCAATTCTCCTGCCTCAGCCTCCCAAGTAGCAGTATAAACATTTCCTATGCAATATTAGGAATATCTGACAATTCTAATTCTAATCATACAGCAAGCTATTTCTAGATGTGGAGCAGGGCCAGTAGAGAAAGGAGAGAGGCCCATGACAATAGCACAGAGACAGGTGCTGTCATAAGAAGTAGTAAGGTGTTGTATATACTTTCCTTTAGAGGAGAAGAGCTAGTTAGTTATTACAATGTCATAGAGAAAAGGCAATATATTTATCAAGCTGATGTTCCAAATCCCTTTTTCCTGCTCTGATCCTATCTCTTCCTTGGATTCAACCTCAAGTCCTGGAATTCATCCAGTAAGGAAAGAGGTAGCAACAGCCTCTATGTCAATCATGACCCAGTCTGAGTTCAGTTTAATTCATTGTATTCCATTAGGCATTTGCAGACATTGTGCAGAACATTGCAGGGGAGCGTGGGTGAAAAGGTCTTAATTGCCCTCTTCTAAAGGCTCTAATATGTCCAGAGGAACAAATATAGGCAAAGACAAGATAACTGTAATGTCTGATGGATTAGTATGGATGATGGGGGGAAAGGGCAACTTTGAAAAAAGGTGGGAGTTGAGCTAGACCTTTGTGGAGAGGTGTAGTATGTGGGGTGGGTGGGAGTCGTCATTTCAAACACACGTCTTCTTGCCACTTCCTATTTTTCTCTCTGTTCCTCTCCTCTCCTCTCCTCTCCTCTCCTCTCCTCTCCCCTCCCCTCCCCTCCCCTCCTCTTCTCTTCTCTTCTGTTCTCTTCTCTTCATTCTTTCTTTCTTCCTTCTTTTCTCCTGCTTTTCTAGTAATTATGATGTTGTTTATCAAATTAGCATCATCAAGTGCAAATCTACTGATGGGGGTGTGACCAAGCATCCAACTGGTGCTGGATTGGTTAGGGCTCATGAATATATAATTAAAATTCTATAAGAGTTGCATTCAGCAAATACGTAGAATTTTAAAGCTGGAAGAGACCTTTAGCACGCCCCTGATTTTGTAGGTGAGAGAACAAATTTGAGATCAGGTAACTGGTGATAGTTGTAGATCTGGGACTAGAAACCAATGAAGTTATGCTCGGCATGGTTGCTCGTGCCTGTAATCCCAGCACTTTGGGAGGCCAAAGTGGGAGGATCACTCAAGGTCAGGAGTTTTTGACCAGCCGGGCCAACATGGTGAAACCCCGTCTCTACTAAAAATACAAAAATTAGCTGGGCTTGGTGGTGGGGGCCTGTAATCCTAGCTACTCGGGAGGCTGAGGCAGGAGAATCGCTTGAATCCAGGAGGCAGAGGTTACAGTGAGCTGACATTGTGCCACTGCACTCAGCCAAAAAAGAAATCAATGGGGTTGATTCTGGAATCCAGGCTTCCTCACCTACTAAAGGCCATTAAACTAGCAGGCTTTATGTCCTGATTTTGTTCTCTCTTAAAGAGTACCAGGGGAAAATATACAACTGAAGTTTATTTTCATTTCATTCTCCATCAGTCTAGAATAATCTCATTTGGATATTTCTCAAATAAGGAAAAACATGGACTTTCTCTTTAAGGAATGACGAATTGTAAAGACTGTCCCATTTTACAAATCTCCTACGCCCATGTACAAAGGGAAACCCAAGGGGCTCCCCAAACACTTCCATTTGTCTTTTTCTGGGGCAGACCTATTAAGGTGCCACTGTTCAGAAAACTCAGCAGCAAGTTAATTTGCCCATGTTGAATGTGAGTCTGCTGAACTTGGGGTAAATTGATATTTCCCTATTTCAGATATAGATGTAGCAAGAAAAAAAATCCCTTTCAGATTCTTAAAACACTTGGACTGAATTGCTGAGAAAAAGCCAGCAACAGGGAATTAAGGAGCAGAGTATCCAATCTGCAATGAGAGGTACAGTGTAAAATCAGGTTATCAGTGAAAATGAGTCTGATGTGCTAATTCATAGCACATTCTTTATACTTACGTTGTGAGCCCATTAAATAATTTAGCAAGATTCTGGGGCCTTTCTCAAGGGAGGGCAAGTTCTAGAAAACAGAGGTTCTAGGCAAGCATGAGGAAAGTCCTTTAATGAAGGAAGAAGTCAGATCTATATTTTCCAAAAGCCCATGCTATTTATACCTCTAGCCCCTGATGTTTTAATAGTGAAAGAATGGTGCTGATTTTGACTTTTCCCTGAAGCACACACTTTCACATGCAAGGAAATGAATCTTTAGCATATCCTGGATGAAAAAGCAAGAAATGTCCTATTAACTTGAATGAGGCATTAAAGGGTCTTTGATGCATTTCAACTTCTAAAACGCATATATTTTCTCCTCCAGGTTACTTACAGTAGAAACATTCTTAACTCCTTTGAAATGCAGAATGAGAAAAAATTATTTGTCTTCTTCAAATTCACTGGCTAGATGGATTCTCTGCATGTACTTCAATTTCCTCCAACCTTAGTGCTATATTTTTTAAGGAAGTGGAGTTATTTGAAAATGATAATACACTCACGATTGCAAATTCAGATTTCTTCAGTGGAAGCATAAATAACTATTTCTTCCATGAATAGAAAAATGAGTCACAGCAAGTTTCCATGTAATACTTTGTCTCTTCATATTATCACAGTTGTGGATATTATACCAAATGGTAACAGAGAATAGGAATAGCTCATCCTGGACTTCTGTTCATAGAGAAAGACAAAGCAGCTTTGTTCTTTTGGCTTAGGATTGACTTGGTGATGCGGGCTCTTTTCTGGTTCCATATGAACTTTAAAGTAGTTTTTTCCAATTCTGTGAAGAAAGTCATTGGTAACTTGATGGGGATGGCATTGAATCTATAAATTACGTTGGGTAGTATGGCCATTTTCACGATATTGATTCTTCCTACCCATGAGCATGGAATGTTCTTCCATTTGTTTGTATCCTCTTTTATTTCATTGAGCAGTGGTTTGTAGTTCTCCTTGAAGAGGTCCTTCACATCCCTTGTAAGTTGGATTCCTAGGTATTTTATTCTCTTTGAAGTGATTGTGAATGGGAGTTCACTCATGATTTGGCTCTTTGTTTGTCTGTTATTGGTGTATAAGAATGCTTGTGATTTTTGTACATTGATTTTGTATCCTGAGACTTTGCTGAAGTTGCTTATCAGCTTAAGGAGATTTGGGGCTGAGATAATGGGGTTTTCTAGATATACAATCATGTCATCTGCAAACAGGGACAATTTGACTTCCTGACTTCAAACTATACTATAAGGCTACAGTAACCAAAATAGCATGGTACTGGTACCAAAACAGAGACATAGATCAATGGAACAGAACAGAGCCCTCAGAAATAACACTGCATATCTACAACTATCTGATCTTTGACAAACCTGAGAAAAACAAGCAATGGGGAAAGGATTCCCTATTTAATAAATGGTGCTGGGAAAACTGGCTAGCCATATGTAGAAAGCTGAAACTGGATCCCTTCCTTACACCTTATACAAAAATCAATTCAAGATGGATTAAAGACTTAAACGTTAGACCTAAAACCATCAAAACCCTAGAAGAAAACCTAGGCATTACCATTCAGGACATAGGCATGGGCAAGGACTTCATGGCTAAAACACCAAAAGCAATGGCAACAAAAGCCAAAATTGACAAATGGGATCTAATTAAACTAAAGAGCTTCTGCATAGCAAAAAAAACTACCATCAGGGTGAACAGACAACCTACAAATTGGGAGAAAATTTTTGCAACCTACTCATTTGACAAAGGGCTAATATCCAGAATCTACGAGATTCTACAATGAACTCAAACAAATTTACAAGAAAAAAACAAACAACCCCATCAAAAAGTGGGCAAAGGATATGAACAGACACTTCTCAAAAGAAGACATTTATGCAGCCAACAGACACATGAAAAAATGCTCATCATCACTGGCCATCAGAGAAATGCAAATCAAAACCACAATGAGACACCATCTCACACCAGTTAGAATGGTGATCATTAAAAAGTCAGGAAACAACAGGTGCTGGAGAGGATGTGGAGAAATAGGAATACTTTGACACTGTTGGTGGGACTGTAAACTAGTTCAACCATTGTGGAAGTCAGTGTGGCGATTCCTCAGGGATCTAGAACTAGAAATACCATTTGACCCAGCCATCCCATTACTGGGTATATACCCAAAGGACTGGAAATCACGCTGCTATAAAGACACATGCACACGTATGTTTATCGCGGCACTATTCACAATAGCAAAACTTGGAACCAACCCAAATGTCCAACAATGATAGACTGGATTAAGAAAATGTAGCACATATACACCATGGAATACTATGCAGCCATCAAAAATGATGAGTTCATGTCCTTTGTAGGGACATGGATGAAATTGGAAATCAACATTCTCAGTAAACTATCACAAGGGCAAAAAACCAAACACCGCATGTTCTCACTCATAGATGGGAATTGAACAATGAGAACACATGGTCACAGGAAGGGGAACATCACACTCTGGGGACTGTTGTGGGGTGGGAGGAGGGGGGAGGGATAGCATTAGGAGATATACCTAATGCTGAATGATGAGTTAATGGATGCAGCACACCAGCATGGCACATGTATAAGTATGTAACTAATCTGCATGTTGTGCACATGTACCCTAAAACTTAAAGTATAATAATAAAAATAAATAAATAAATAAAAAGAGAGAGACAAAGCATTTAGCTGCTAACAGGCCTTGTCAATTCCCTAAGGCTTCCTTGTAGGCGGGAATAACCCTAATCTTTTGCTGGTTTCCTAACAAAGGTAGTTGTATTCATAGGCTAACTCTCTTCCTTTTGCCCTTGCCCTTTACTGGTGTTTTCTAAAGTTCTCAGCTCTGCAATGAAACCTTCAGCATGAAACATCCACACAATCCCACCACCAAATGTCTCACCTATATCTGCTTACACAGCTTGCTCTCTCTGGTCATAGATGCACAACCAGGATCAGATCTTAGGCCTACTTTTTCACTGTTCTCTGGATCCCACCTCCTCTGAATAACGTGCCTACTCTCTTCTTCATCATTATTCTTCCCTCTTCGCAGGATTATTAGCATATAAGCATTCTATAATACATCCTATTTTTTTTTTTAAAGACTTCCATGGGTCCCCTCATCCCTGTGTAGACTGAAATGTCCTATGTTCTTTATAATTAAGTTCTTTTTCTCTGGCATCCCTTCTTAGGCATTCCTGAGCCCACAAGCCCATTCCAGTGAGACTATGATCTACACCACTCTATTGTCATGATCACCAAAGACTTTTACTAGTCCTCATCTTACTGAACTGATCAGCAGCATTTGGGGGTTGGTAACTGTTCCCTCCTTGAAATGTCTTCTTTCCCTGGATACAGTAAGATGCTCTTGGCAAAGCTTTCTGCCTCCAGGGTGTTTCTTCTCAGTCTCCATTATTTATTAAGTATAAGCTTAAATAACTTTACATCCTGGAAGGCCCCAAGGGCTGTCCTCAATAACATATGGATATGTTATTGTCCATATCCACTCACATTGAAATTATATTGGCTAATATTTGAAATATATCTGGAACCTATAACCAATTTCCACTGCTATCGTCTTAGTCAATGTCACCATCTTCTCACTTCCATACAATTGAAATAGGCTCCTAAGAAGTGGCCTTGCTGATGGTTTTGCCACCTACAGTCTAGTCTTTCCCAAGAGGCCAGATCTATCCTTTAAAAATATGTGTCAGATCTTGTCAGTCTTCCATTTGACACTGAGTATAACCTCATTCCTCCACTTTTCATCTAGAATAAAATTTAAAATTTCCACATGATCCACTCTGCATCATCTCTATAACCTAACAGTATGACTTCCGTGTCCTTCACCTAATTCCTTAATCCATTCCTGTTGCTATGACAAAATACCAAGACTGCATAATTTATAAATAATAGACTATTATTTCTCACATTTCTGGAGGCTGGGAAGTCCAAGATCAAGGTGCAACAGATTCAGTTTCTGGTGAGGACCCATGCTCTCCTTCCAAGAGGGTGCCCTGTTGCTCCTCTGGAGGGGACAAATGCTGTGTCCACACATGGAGGAAGAGCAGAGAGGCAAAAAGGGACTAAGGTGCTCTGTTCTGCTTCTTTTATATGAGCACTAATCCCATCCATGAGGGTGGAGAACTCATGACTTAATCACTCTCCCAAAGGCCTCACTTCTTAATACTGCCACACCAGAGATTAGGTTCCAACCTTAGAATTTTGAAGAGACACATGCATTCAAACCATAGCTGGTACTTTCCGGTAGCCATGCTGGATTTCTTGCTGTTCCTTGAATGCTCCACGCACACTCCCACCTGTGGTTCTTGCTCTCACAGTTTCCTCTGCCTGGGGGGGCTCTCCCAGCAGATATCAGTAGCTTGCTTCTCCAAATAATTCAGATATCATCCAATACATTTGTCCCTTGCATCCTCATTACTCTCTGTTCTCACCCACCAACTTCATTTTTCATAGTACTTACTATAACGAAAACATTTACTTCTTTATTTTTTTTCCTGCTTCTTTTAGAATACAAGCTCCTTGATAGCAGGAATTTATTTTATTCTCTTCCATTCCCTCAAGTATAGAACACTTCTAGTTCCTTAGCAACTGCTTAGTAAATATCTATGGTTGAATGCATCTCCATCTCTGTGATATAACCTCATCCATATCTACCTTCCTTACTGCCTTATGATGCCTCTGGATGTAATTTAGATTTTGAGTATTTTTTCTATTCCCAAGTATTCTAAACTTACACACACACACAATATGAGCTTACACATACACATCACATTTTTATAAACATGTACACGTATACATAGCATATTAAAAATCTTCAATGATTTATTCAACATCTAATATAAAAAAGTATTACTATATAGGATTGTAGACAAATTCTAAGAATGTTAAAGCAATTAAAAGCTATTATGTTATAAACCAACCAATAAGTAAATTGTATACATTATTTTAGTGAGAAAAAAATTCTGGAATGATGGTTAAATATTAGTCTGGGACAGATGGCAACTGCATATGATTTGCTACATATCCAAGAATTAACTGGTAACTACACTATGACATTAGTTCTAGGATAACTAAATCTTTTTTAATAGCTTTATAATTGACAAAAATTCTTTGCTTGACCAAACTTTAGTCAGGCTTTTGAATCTTCTCCTAGGCCTATCTGTGCATTTCCTTGTAAAAACCAGTTTTAGCAAGAACCTTGATGTCAGTTTAGAAGGAACACCCCACCCACACTCTGGGTTCATCTGATCATCCCCTCAATATCTAATCTCATCCTCCATCCTCTGACCTCCCCCAGGTCTGATCACCCTGGCCTGCCTTCAGCAAGACACTTGTTAGGTTGGTTTGGCCAGAATCCCCTGTCTCCCTGAAGTTCTTAGTAATTTTCCGTCCACTGACATGTCACCTAACCCTGGCTCCTTGAATTTAAATCCCCACTTTCCCATGCCATGTTTGGAGTTGAGCTCAGTTTCTCTCCCCCACTGCAAAAATCTCATTGCTGTGGTAGCTATACCCATCACAATGGTCATGAATAAAATCTTCCTTATTGTGCTTCCTTATTGTATATCATTGAGTAATTCTGTCTTTAACATAACTAAAAAACAAACAAACAAACAAACAAAAACCTCTGATAGTTTGTCCTTTAAACTAGAACCTCTCAAACATGTCAGCAGGTATTTCTTTCCTGTTATTGGAGCCCAGTATATTTGGCAAGGCAGTGCTTAAGGTGATAGGGATGAAGACCGCAGTCTGTGGATTCCCACAGAAGTGACTACATGCCACTTTCTAGTTCAGCAACTTGCTTTTCCTCTGTATGCTTCCTGAGAAGTCAAAGAAATAACATCTTTTAAACACCCAGGATCATGCATGACACATGGAAGGACCTAATAAATATCAGCCATTATCATTATCATTGCTATTTCTGTTAGTCCAAGTATTAGCTTCAAATACGTAAACTGCATATAGTTTGTTGGGGCAGTCTGAGGTTGCTCCATCTCATCATCAGGGGGTCTCAGTCCATCACAGCTAGTGGCCTGTCATCTTTTATTTTATTTTATGTTATTTATTTATTTATTTATGTTTTGAGACGGAGTTTTGCTCTTGTTGCCCAGGCTGGAGCGCAATGGTACGATCTTGGCTCACTGCAACCTCTGCCTCCTGGGTTCAAGCGATTCTCCTGCCTCAGCCTCCTGAGTAGCTGGGATTACAGGCATGCACCACCACGCCCGGCTAATTTTGTATTTTTAGTAGAGCCCAGGGTGGTCTCGAACTCCCGACCTCAGGTGATCCATCCGCCTCAGCCTCCTAATGTGTTGGGATTACAGGCGTGAGCCACTGCGCCTGGCCCTGTCATCTTTTAAACTGTAAAGACAGAGGGCCTTGCTCTCTAGCTGAAAGTCGATTCTTCTCAGCCTCTTGCAGCTAAGTAGCTAATGTGCGGCTGAGGAAAGGGAAACTTACAAAACTTTTAAAGACTATTTTGGAGGAAAAATGTCAAACTCTTCAAAAGAGAGGCATTAAAACCCTCTCTTGTCTCTTCCTCCTAACCTAATAGTGCAGAAGGGATAAATAATAGCATCAACAATATAGAAATATTTTCTAACTGCTAGCATCATAGCAGTGGCATCAAACAGAACCAGTAGCCACTGTGTTCTTCACCACCAACCACGGGCAAAAAGCAAATAGGCCAGTTTCAATTAGTAACATACATAACAAAGCAATACAAATTATGACTTTTATTAAATCACAACTCGAGCTCATCTTTATAATATTCTTTGTGACAAAATGGGAGAGATACATAAAATCATCCCATTGCCTACATAAATATGACAATTATCTCCAGGAAAAGCGCTGGTGTAGTTGTTTGAGTTTTGAGCTGAATTAGCCATCTTGTTCAAGAGCCAATATTTTTACTTGAGAGAGCAACTGACAAACTATAGTTATTCAGACTCAGATATTTGGCAGATATTTTCTTAAAGATGAGCAAAGTAAGCCTGTACCTTCAAGGAAACAATTGACGGTATTGGTGACTAATGATGAAATCTGAGCTTTCATGCAAAAATTATTTTCGAAAACTCATATCTGCTACCAGGGGCTTGGCAGTTTTGTGATACTTCAAGTCTTTACTGACTTTTAGGTTGATGGTTATTTTAATAAATACTGATTTTTGATATCATAGGATAAAAACTTTGATAACACTTGGAAATCTATATAACTTGGTGAATCAATATTTTCCAACATTATGCATAGAGAAAAGGTACATTCAAAGTTCAACATAGACCTTAAATGATTTTTATGACCACAATGATATGGAGTGACAAGGATCTCCTCTCATCTTTTCTGTGTTTACTGCGTTCTAACAAGATTGGACTCTTAATTTATGTTTTGCTTTGTTTTATTTAGTATGCCTCTTGGCTCTACTCATAGAATTCCCTCTTCCTAGAGAACTTTCCCCCACAGAGAGTCACATGGCAGGCTCACCTCATTCAAATCTCTCAATAAATGCACCCTCCATAAATAAACCATCCAGGTTAGCCCTGTCCAAAGTAACTTCCCTCTATATCTTTATTCTTCCTCATTTTACTCATAATTGCTGGGCATTTCTTAATAGATTTATTAACTATTGCTAGTCTTTTCCAAGGGAACGTAAGTGCCATGAAGTAGGAAATTTGTCTCTTTTGTTCACTGTGTGTTCCACAGCCTTGAACAGTGTCTGGGGTAAATTATGTACTCAACAGATGTTTGTTGAGTGAATGAATCAATGAATAAATAAACATTGTAAGTTCTAATACACTCAGGGTGAGAGCAGCTAAATATCTTAAACAAACTCACATAGCTTTGTTGGCTAAGCTATAATTGGTATCAGTTTAGTGCCAGAACCTAAACTCTTAACTAATATACTATTGCACATTTTGAACTCCCTAAAAATTTACAAGTGTACATTCTTTCATTTCCATTGCCACTTTTTATTTTAGTCAGATAATCTAATTTAATTGAGAAAGTCCTGTTTTTTGGTAGAAAAGCTGTCCCTCTTTCAATTCATACAGTTAAGGAGAAAAAGAACAAAAGTTATAGTCAGTTGTAAGGAAACTTCAAATAATTATACAGATATGGGCTATCAGGAATGCTGAAATAAATTTGCTCATTCATTGCAACATTGGCCAAACTGATCAATATCCACAGGGCAAAAAAATAAACAACTGAATGTCTCTAGGCCACAACTCTCTTTCTATGGATAATTTACAGAATTAGAAAATAGGTCAAAACACACAAGGCACTATAGAATCAGAAAACCAAACAAAGCCGGTAGACATTGAAGACATCCAATATTTTTGGTCCATTTCAAAATCTTGTGCAACTTTTTATATGTATTTTTAAACCAAAGGGCAATAAGTGTCTTCTAGTCCTAGGAGCAACAAAGTTAAGATTTGTATTATCTAGTCATATGATAATATAGAAATATTGACATTCAGAGCCTTCCCAAATTCTTTGTCATAATTTTATGCCCTCCAAGGAAAACTCAGTGTCAAGTGCTTATTGAGGGTAGCCTGTTTTGTTAATCAGGGGAATGTTCAAAGAGACAAATCGCAAGAATGAATTTAGAGCAACGTAAATTATAAAGATTCTGCAAGGAGGCACAGAGGAGAAGGAGAAGCCAAGGAAATATAGGCTAAGGATTTTGAGGGAGAGTTTCAGAAGGAGAAAAAGAGTAGAGTAGTGACATTAGGGACAGCTCCTGTGGTGTGAAGGTTTGAGGAGAGAGGTTTCAGGATGTTTTGCTGTGTTTCATTGCAAAGTAATTGTTTTCAGTGCAATTGTTTCAATTCAATGGTTTCAATGCAATGCAATTTAATTAATCTTTTAGACTTTTTTTTTGAGAAATGTTGTTAAAGCCAAATTACTTTGCTCTGTTATGTTTAGACTTGGAATTATATTTCTTTTAGATTCAACAACCAAGTTGTGGATCTTGATCAGAAGGAAGCCTGGTGTGATTCTCATTACAGTGACTTGCTGAGGAAATTTCATTAGTGGAGTCTGATCAGATATAGTGTTGACACAAGCTGTATTTCTTTCTACTATTTCACTTTTAAGTATTACTTTTAGTAAAGGTTAGTTCACAAACCAGTGACATCCCAAATCTGTTTCTTTTTTCTATGATCTTGGGCTTCACTGTCAAACATGGCAACCACCAGCCCCATATTGTTATTGGGCACTTTAAATGTGGCCAGTGAGACTGAGAAACTTAATTTTTATGTTATTTGATTTATATTTAAATTTTAAAAAGGAACGCAATTTAGTTTTAGGAAATCTTCAAGTATTTTTTTTTTTTTTACCTTTTTTTTTTTTAGAGACGGGGTCTTGCTCTGTCACCCAATCTGGAATGCAATGGCATGATCATAGCTCACTGCAACCTCGAACTCCTGGGCGGCTCAAGCAATCTCCCCATCTCAGCCTCCTGAGTATCTGGGACTACAAGTGTGTGCCACCATATCTGGTTAATTAAAAAACAACTTTTATTTTGGAGAGACAGGGGTCTCACTATGTTTCCCAGGTTGGCCTCAAACTCCTGGCATCAAGTGATCCTCCCAAGGCACTGGAATTACAAGCATGCACCCAGCCTTGAGTATTATTTTGAATATTATGTTTGTGGATCTGCTTTTCTGAACTGTAAATTTTGTAAAATTTCAATATAGATCAAGCATCTGTGCTGAAAATTTACCATATGAATTAAAATAGGTAAAAAAATACTGCAGCGTTTATAAACAGTGCAGAAAAGAAAAAAATATGTTATTAGAAATGTTATATTGAAGACATTTTGAAATAATATACTTTGGATAATTGAGTGACACGAAATATTTTAATCTAATATTTATTCTGTCGTGCAACAAATGTTTAATGAGTGCTTGCTATAAAGTACATCATTAGGAAAAAAGGGGTCGATAAAATTGGGCTGAACTGAATATAATAAGGTGAAAATAAATGTATGTGAGTGTATGAGTGATGGGAACCTAGGGGACCATGCAGGACAGAGATATGAGTCAATTCTTCCTGGGGAATTTGAGACTCTAGTTTGCCTGTCATAAGTCCTGAGGGTTTCGAATGGCAGACCAAAGCGAAGAGGAAGAGTCTTTGTAAAGCCATGGAAGCAGCATGAAAAACAATGAGCACGAGAAGAGTAGGAAGACCTGCCTGGTTGAATGGGAACATATTTTGGGAACGTGAAAAGAGTAGAAAAATAAGCACAATTTGTACCAATTGCAGTTGATGGCACTCTTTCTACAAGAGTACAGTAAATACACTGCAGAGTTTTAAAAGCCTTGAAAGACATGGAAAATAATAGTATATTTACTACATTTTGTTCAAATTAACAATGAGACCCATGGCTTTAAATTCAAAAGTATTCTACCTAAAGAGATACTGGAGACTGTAAAAAAAAGTCTATAAAGCATATTACTAGAAATTCTAATTAAAGTTGTAGTGGTTTTAAAATAGGTCTGCAAATTCTTTGACGGTCTTGCCTTCCAAAGGTGACGCTTGCTTCCCCTCCCCTGGAATGTAGGTCAGACTTAATGATCTCTTTGGAACCATAGAATGTGGCAGAATTCGTATTCTATGACTTGCAAGGTTATCAAAGGGATGTAGCTTCTGCCTGGTTTTTATTCCTGCATCACTGTCTCTGGGGGAAGCCAGCTTTCATGTTGTGAAGACATTCAAGCAACACTATGGAAAAACCCACATAGTGGAACTGAGGCCGCCTGCTGGAAGCCAGTACCACCTTGTTAGCCATGTGAGTGAATCGTGGAGTGGATCAGCCAGCCACAGTTAAGCCTGTAGGTGACAGAAGCTTGGATCAACACCTTGACTGCAACCTCATCAACAACACCAAGCTAGAACCTCCCAGCCAGGCCATTTCTGAATTCCTGACCCATGTAAAACTGTGAATTATAATCAGTGCTTATTACTTTAATGAGTTATGTGGTACTTATTTTTTCAGCAATAAATAACTAATAGAAGCACGTTATTTAAGAAGAAATTTATCCTATGTTTTCTGACCTTTCAGATATCTTGTAGGTACCTGAAGTGGCAAATGTTGGGATGAGGGTACCATCTTGGCAATAATGGTCTGGCAACATTGACAAAGGGATTGGATGGCCCACAGACAGACAACACTGAAAGGTGACAGGGTCTATTTTAGTCTTTCAAGGTAGAGGTGACCAGGAGAAAAGCGATGGCAGCAGAAATAGAGAAATAAAAGAGATGAAATCTATAAATGCCAGGAATTATTCATTCAAAGATGATATCACATTTTTTGAGCTACATTGACTTAGTAATTGGTGCTCCCTTAGAGAAAAATCCTTAGGTGCTTAGGAAGAGAGGTTCAATTTTAGACAGTAAAATTTAGGGTAACAGATGTCTTGAGGCTGGAAAAGGGGCAAAGAGTTTGTGTTGATGTAAATTGAACTTTGATGTAATTGTCAAGAGGCTTTCTTGGGAGGGGTTTGTTGATTTTTACTAAAAATAGCAGGAAAGCAAACTTTCAGATAGTGAGGGCCATTGATCAATATTTGGCCAATGAGTTGGTTTGCTTATGATATCCTGGAATCAATAATGATGGAAAATCTATCCATCAACCTTTGGCTGATGGTTCTCAACAATGTTACAGAAAGTAAATGAAGCTCTATACCACTGATATTAACAGAAACAGTGAAGACCAAAGAAAATGTCTTTCCTCAGTTCCTGTTAATAAGGAGTCAGAGTTGGCCAGGCAAAGTGGCTCACACCTGTAATTCCAGCACTGTAAGAGCCCAAGACGAGTGGATCGCTGGAGCCCAGGAGTTTGAGACCAGCCTGGACAACATGGCAAAACTCCATCTGTCCCCAAAACAAATAAACAAACAAACAACAACAAATACTTAGCCAGGCATATGGAGGAATGTGCCTGTGGTCTTAGCTACCTGGGGGGCCAAAGTGGGAGGATCACTTGAGCCCAGAAGGTCGAGGCTGCAGTGAGCCGTGACCATGCCACTACACTCCAGCCTGAGTGACAGAGCAAGATCCTGTCTCAAAAAAATAAAAGAAGTCAGAATTATCTTACCAGTTTTTGTTTTCTATTTCATTCACATTAAGTAGTTAAAATCTGGCCCTCTATTCATTCATTTTCATCATAAAGCTCCTTCTAGCATCCTCATGAAAGGAGGAAGAGGAAGAGCTATAGTGTACTGATAACAAACTATCCCCATGTATGGGGCACTTGACATACTCAATTTCTCTTAGCTCTGAAGTACTCTACCATGTAAGAAAGGGATGCTTACCCTCACTCACAAATCAGAAAATGAAGTGTAAGAGAAATGAATTGTCCAGAGCCTGGATTGGAAACACTCAAGCCTCTAGTCTAACCATTTTGCAGCTCTTTGACAGCTGCTTATCATACACACAACCAACAGTCATTCTCCCCTTTGTTCCTGCTCATACCATGTTCTTACCTAACCTGCTGCTTGAAAACCTGCGATCCCATTGCATCTCATGAAAAAGCCCTCTGATCCTTTCCATGGATTCCACATGGATTCCCTTTCCAAGCTTTCTCCACATTCTTTCTTCTTTCTTGAAGATTTCCACTACCTCAGTTCCTCACAGAAATTCATATGACCTCTAAATTAAGAGTTGGTGACACATGGCTTGACAGTGAAGAACTCTGGATTAGCCATTTATTAGTACTTTGGTTAATTGACTTGACTGTCTTCTGGAAAACAGGGAGAGACCATAACTTATGCTGCTGTGAATTTCTTCATACCTTGCTGATTACTGGCAATCAATTGCTTTTGTATGTGTATTTGATTTTAAAAGATCCAAGCTTGAAATTATGCTCAGAACCATCTCATTTGTTTCTATCATATGTAGATGCCTTTTAAATCTGTCTATAGCCTCATACTGGGTTTTATTTCCAGAAACTCCACCAGCTTTCTTGGTTAACAAAATTTTCCACAATGGTGCATGTCTTTTATATTTCTATGTTATTTTTATATGGTATTCTGCTACTTTTAACATGATTTTTCTCCATTATTCCCTGGAAAACTGCATCCTTTAAGATTGTAGGTCATGCTGACATTGGTATACAAGCATTCCTCTACCCCTTTTCCATTCGTGTAGCTACTCTGTGTTTAGATAGGAGTGAACATGACACATTGCCTCAGGGGGAGCTTCACTGCTATAAGCCAGAGAACATTGATTTATCTCCTTGCCCCAAGGTTATGTGCAGGACTGGCAAGTAGCCCATATATATGTCGATTCGCTGATGGCATTTCCTGGCTACAATAACTGGTTACAGAATTAGCAGGGGCCTTAGGTGGTCAAGTTAGACTAACCATCATATTTTTATTTGGTTGTTAGGGGGAAGCTATCTCTTGATGTAGACAAAGTGGCATTAGGATAAGTAGATGTGAAACGTGGTACTGACAGAACCATTTCCAAGCTCTGAGCTAAGCTAGCCTGAGGTTGGAACTGCCACATGGAAAAGGCCAGACTCAGGAAATTCATCAAGAAATGGCCATGGAACTTTGATCCCTAGCCCTGAAGTCAGCTTTACTTCTGGGTGTTTTTAGCTATATGAACCAATAAATGCCTTTAATTGCTTAAACCCAATTGAGTTGAGTTTTCCATTACTTGTAACTGAAAGCACCTTAAAAAAAAATCCAGATAAAATTTAACTCCCTTTGTAAAGCCCTCTCAAATCTCTACAGGCAGGTCAGCTTATTGACCCTTTTTTCTTCCCCATAACTTTGCTTATACAGCACTCATCCCACTGGAAGTGTTGCATTGCAATGAACTGCTTTATGACTTGTTTTTCCAGCACACTATGAGTTCAGTAAGAATAGGAACTAGATCCCATTCAGCGTCACATCCCTAGAGTGCTACACATTGCCCAGTTCTTTTAGGAGGCATCAATAAAGGAAGGAATGAATCTTCAGCTCCTTTACCCTGGTTCTTATTTCAGTCCCTGACAAGAACCAAGATATTCAACAGCTGAGGAAAATTAGAGTTTACGTAGTGTCTGGACTGTTGTATTGCAGTCTGCAGCAGTTCAAACTATTTATCACAGGGTTATTAGTCTCTCCTCCAAATCACCTTTAACCAAGTCCCATTACACTCCAATTCCTTCTGAAATTACTTACAGCTTCTGCAGAATAGACCACTTTTATGTCCATTCATTTATTTACTCAGCAAATATTTATCCTGCGCCTACTTGTGTCAGTCAGTAGTGTAAAAATACAACATTAATGAAAAAATCTTGGCCTTATATTCTAGCAGAGGAAGTTATAAACAAAATCTATAAGTAAATATAGAGTAGGTTAGATGGTGACATGTTCTATGAAAAAAAAAGCAGGGAAGTGAAACAGAAACTACTGGAGGTGGTTTTATTGCAATTATAAGCAGAGAGGTCAGGACAGTTTCAATGAGATGGTGACAACCAAAGAAGGTAAGGGAGATGTATACATACCTTAGAGAAAAAAAGTATCCAGAGAGAGTAAATGTAAAGTGCAAAGACTACCAGGCATATAAAACAAGGTCTGCAGTCATTAATCAACAGGAAAATGCAAATCAAAATCACAATGACTTATCACCTCACATGTATCAGGATGGCTATCACGACAGAAAACAAAAGATAAGTGTTGACAAAGATGTGGAGAAATTGAAACCCTCTCATGCTCTTGTGGAAATACCACTGAGAGAGCAGCTGCTATGATAAACATTATGGAAGAACCACCAAAAATTAAAACTAGAACTACCATAAGATACAGCCATTCATTTCTGGGTATTTATCCAAAATAATTGAAATAGGATCTTAATGACATATTAGTACTCCGATGTTCATTGCAGCACTATTCACAATAGCCAAGAGGTGAAAACAATCTAAGTGTCCATCAGTAGATGAATGGGTAAAGAAAATGTGGTACATACAATGGAATATTATTGAATTTTTAAAATGTAGATTCTGTAATTTGTGACAACCTGAATGAATCTTTTTTTTTCTTTTTTGAATTTTTAATTTTTATGGGCACACAGTTGGTGTATATATTTATGGGGAACATGAGATATTTTGATACAGGCATACAATGCATAATAATTACATCAGGGTAAATGGGGTATTCACGACCTCAAGCATTCATCATTTCTTTTTATTATGATGATTCTAATTGTACTGTCTCAGTTAGTCTAAAAGGTAAAACAAGTTGTTGCTGGCTATAGTCACCCTGTTGCGCTATCAAATGCCAGATCTTATTCATTCTACGTAACTATATTTTTGTATCCATTAACCATCCTCGTTCCCCCCAAGTCCCCACTACCCTTCCCAGCCTCTGGTAATGATAATTCTACTCTTTATTTGAAGGAATCTTAGGACATTATATAAGTGAAGAAAAACAGTTACAGAAAGACAAATACTGCATGATTCCACTTATATGTGGGTACCTAGAGTAATCACATTCATATAATCAAAGAGTGGAATGAATGGTTGTTGCCAGGGCCTGGAGGAAGGAGAAAATGAGGAGCTACTTTCTGTCCGTGGACAGAAAGAGCCAGTAAAAATGAATAAGCTCTAGAGATCCGTTGTACAACATTGTGCCTATAGTAAACAATATTGCACACTTAAATATTGCATATTTTAAAAGGTAAGAGACACTTTAGGAGGCTGAGGCAGCCTGACCAACATGGCAAAAACCCATCTCTACTAAAAATACAAAAAAAACCTCTCAGCATTTGCTTGTCTGTAAAGTATTTTATTTCTCCTTCACTTATGAAGCTTAGTTTGGCTGGATATGAAATTCTGGGTTGAAAATTCTTTTCTTTAAGAATGTTGAATATTGGCTCCCACTCTCTTCAGGCTTGTAGAGTTTCTGCCGAGAGATCCCCTGTTGGTCTGATGGGCTTCCCTTTGTGGGTAACCTGACCTTTCTCTCTGGCTGCCCTGAACATTTTTTCCTTCATTTCAACTTTGGTGAATCTGACAAAAACCACAATGAGATACCATCTCACACCAGTTAGAATGGCAATCATTAAAAAGTCAGGAAACAACAGGTGCTGGAGAGGATGTGGAGAAACAGGATATTTTGACACTGTTGGTGGGACTGTAAACTAGTTCAACCCTTGTGGAAGTCAGTGTGGTGATTCCTCAGGGATCTAGAACTAGAAATACCATCCCATTACTGGGTATATACCCAAAGGACTAGAAATCATGCTGCTGTAAAGACACATGCACACGTATGTTTATTGTGGCACTATTCACAATAGCAAAGACTTGGAACAAACCCAAATGTCCAACAATGATAGACTGGATTAAGAAAATGTGGCACATATACACCATGGAATACTATGCAGCCATAAAAAATGATGAGTTCTTGTCCTTTGTAGGGACATGGATGAAACTGGAAATCATCATTCTCAGTAAACTATTGCAAGGACAAAAAACCAAACACCGCATGTTCTCACTCATAGATGGGAATTGAACAATGAGAACACATGGACACAGGAAGGGGAACATCACACTCTGGGGATTGTTGTGGGGTGGGGGGAGGGGGGAGGGATAGCATTAGGAGATATACCTAATGCTAAATGGCGAGTTAATGGGTGCAGCACACCAGCATGGCACATGCATATATATGTAACTAACCTGCACATTGTGCACATGTACCCTAAAACTTAAAGTCTAATAATAATTAAAAAAAATAAAAAAAAAAATTAGCCAGGTGTGGTGGCGCACTCCTGTAATCCCAGCTATTCAGGAGGCTGAGGCAAGAGAATCACTTGAACCCAGGAGGCAGAGGTTGTAGTGAGCTGAGATCATGCCATTGCACTCCAGCCTGGGTGACAGAGTGGGACTTTGTCTCAAACAAACACACAAACCAAATAAACAAAGGTAAGAGAGTAGTTCTCATGTTAAATGGTCTCACTACACACACACGTACAAACACACATGGACACAAAACAAAGACCCTGAATGGAGCACCTGGTATGGGAGAGTAAAAACCAGGCTGGAGAGAGGCTGGAGCAGAGTGAATGAAGAGGAGATGGGTGAGAAAGATATGAGATGATAATATCAGAGAGATAAAGCAGGTCAGTAAACCACTGAACTCTTCCAATGTAGGCGTTTTAATCACGGTAAAATGAGAAGCTTCTGTAAAGATTTCACAGACAACACAGGATGACAGTCTCACCATTAGAAGGCTGCAAGGCACAGCCACGTGCATTATTCTGGGGCTAAGAAAAGCAGTTGCTTTAGCTCCACATAGGGAAGTTTTATTTAATTAGTATTTGAAAGTCATATCAAGTGGCTCTATTTCTTTCTAACAAAGCCCAAAGTCATATCAATGGCTCTATTTCTTTCTAACAAAGCCCAATGTATTTAATTCCTATTAAATATTTTAGCTAACCTGTCAGTCACATACTTATTAATATAAGGGTAGTGGCACATAAGTGAAAATGGAATACACAAAGAACTTCAAATTATGTGTAACTTGGTAGAGGGATTAGGAGGCATCTTGTAAAGATGTGGCATGTCTAGTGTTTCACTTTATTTTTCCTAAAAGAAGACGAGTAATAGAACCACCTTTTTATTTTCTCCTTCTGCAGGCCTGCTGCCTGTGATTGATAGCTATTAAATTAGGTTTTACCTCCCCAGATTGGTCTAGATTAAATACACTTATAGCACAGCAAGCCACTGAGAGACAAAGGAGCAAGTGGAAATTACTTTGTCTATTTTGGTCTTCATAGTTAAACATTCAAACATTTAAACATTCAAAGGAAAAGGGTTGGAAGACAGGAACGAAAGGAAAATGAATGAAATGAGAATTAAACACATTTCATTGTAAGTTCCTCAAATTTATAAATATAAGCTTGCACACAAGCATATTTCTTAAGAGAACTGACTTCAAATGCAGAAGCAAAAGAGGAATCTTCTGGAATACATAAGTTTATTGAGGTGATTTGTAGTATAGCCCTCTTTCCTGCCCTATCATGGGACTATGTGTCAGTCATATTTGAAAAGAATTTATTTGGGAAGAATTCCACTTGTTCAGGACTCAGACAGAAGACAGAATCATATGCTCCCTAGACAGTGATGCCAAGGTTATTACTTTGAAATGAGTAGGGTCAAAGTCATGCTAATGAGAGAAAAATGCTTTCCTCATGAGAAATTGTGTTCCCTTAAAGACAAATAAATGAAATCATATTTGCTGTTTCAAAGTGTTTGCCTTCCGTGTTTTGTAAGGAAATGATGGCAGCCTCCACTCTTGGAAAGTCTGAACTGGGATTGTAGCACCCATCATTCTTCTCTTTCTCAAGAGATCAGGGTCCTCACTCCCTCTCACTCTATGAAGCCAGTAAAGCATAGACATAGGGAATCCATATTTCACATACTGGCCAAACATAAGATGATGCAGAGCACAAGAAAGGAGAGACTGTATTTCCATCACATGTTGGAAAATTGTGTTTCTTGAGGTGTGTGTGTGTGTGTGTCTGTTTGTCTGTGAGTTAGTGTGTCTGTGTGCTTAGTGGGTCCAGGGATGCACCAGATAAGGGACTTAGGTAAATGTGGTAAGAAGATAAAAGAAAAAAAAAAAGAACATCAAGAGGAAATCTATGTGTGGTTATCTCTGAGGGTCTCGTGTGTGAATTTCCTCCCGTTTTGTGGCATTAAAAATGAGTTAGCTAAATAAAGTAGCATTTGCAAGTTCTTCTCCTCTGTTCTATTTTCAGAAAGGGTCAGAGAAATCTCATGATCTCCTGGAGAGACTCAATCAGAGCTGGATCTGGCTGGGAGGTCACATTGGCCCACCCGATGTTTGTTACTCAAGGGAGAGAATGCTCCAGAGAGCACGGTGTTTCTAGCATGAGATGTCATGAAGTAGTCCTCGGATTTTTCCCCCTTTGTGGGGCAGAAGGTAGAGCTTTGCCATATTTGTTCACAGATAATAAGGGACATATAGAACAATAAAGAATTCCACTTCTACAGTAGATCTTGGGACATCAGCTGGGGCAGGAGTCACTGTGCCAGGACATACACTTCTGGGATTGCCTCTCCTTTCCAGAAATGTGTTTCTCAGTTTGGCCTAAGTTGGACATTATATCAGTTGAATGGAAGTAAGTATTTAAAGGGAATGCAGAAGCAAGATCCAATGCTCTATAATGTTGGATTGATCTATGTTTTGGGGGCCTCCATGCAGAAACTCAAATAGTAGAACAAAGGAATTACTCTAGAAAGCAGAATGTGTGTCCAGCCTTGATTTCTGTAGCCAGATAACTTAAGTCGGAAACTGTGAAGGCTCTGTGATGATAACTATCTATTTATCTATCGATCTACACACACACACTCTCCCTCTCTCTCTCTCTCTAACAGGGACAGAAGACTTCTGGAACATGGATCAGACTATTTAGTCACAGAGCAGCCTGCATCCGTGCCTTATGCCCAAACACCTCCCGGGCAATGCAGTAAGAACCAGATCTCCCTGTGCATATAATAGGTATTGTACCATTAAAAAAGGAACCCCAGTTAGCTGGGCGTGATGTCAAAAGCCTATAGTCCTAGCTACTTGGGAGGCTGAGACAGGAGTATTGCTTGAACCCAGAAGGCAGAGGTTGCAGTGAGCCGGGATTGTGCCATTGCACTCCAGCCTGGGCGACACAGCAAGAGTCCATTTCAAAAAAAGAAAAAATAAATAAATAAAAGGAACCCCAGAATTATGAAACACAGAGCTTATATAGGGTGCTTTTCCATCTGTCCCTGCATCGCTCTGGAGAGATATAAAGAGAATTTTGCTATGCAATTTAAAAAAATCACCTTTTGGGAGGGAAGAAAGAAGGTCTTTCCTCCAACATCCTGCGATGTAAGCAAATGTCTTCAGGGGAGAGAGGAAGTGTCTATGTCTTCGAAGCTCTCTGCCTTTACACTTTCGGATAGTTGGGGCCATTACAGTTGTCCATCAATCACTCTTTAACCTGCGTGCTGATGTTCTTTGCTCAGAAGGCTCCAATCATGCAGAAACATGAAAATATTCATAAAGAGTTGTTTCCCTACAAGAGCCAGGATAATAATTCATCTCTTCAGAGTATGGTTATAAAGTAGAATGAGATTATTCAGGGATGGAGATAAGAAGCAATGAAAATCAAGGACCAGTCAAGAAATAGAGAAAGTATGTAATTCCTTCAGCCTCTAAGGGGAAGTAGCTTTGCCCATGTAGGGCCTTCCACTCGGAAGTTTTCACCTGTCCTCCATAATGCACTATGCCTGGAATACGAATCAAGGTTGATGCATCCTTCTGCTGCAGTTGCCATTCTGCCATACTATATTTTCCTGTTTTCCATGCTTCATTGAGATAGAAACTTTCCTATTTATGACTATAGTCCAAGCTCTAGCATCAAGCACGGTACTTGGAATGTGAAGCATGTTTAATAAAATAATGATCTATGTGTTATTCCCTTCCATCCCAAACAATAGCTTCCTAGGTGGATTCCTAGTGCATATTCCTAACTTTCATCATGTGATATGTATACCAGGAAAATGACGATGATGATGATGATGGTGATTTTGGTGGAGGAGGTGGAGATTATTGAGTTAGGGAGGCCAAATTTAATATCACCTCTATTATTAAGCTACTTGATTTTCAAAGGTGTTGCTTCTCCACCTATAATATAAATAATAATATCAATTATATTTAATACAGTAATATCTATCTTAAAATAACTAAATAAAATTATGTAGGTACAGTACTTAGTATGGTGCCTAGTGCCCAGCAGGGTTGAAAAATAATTAGTGACTGTTATTTATCATTGTTGATTTTCTTTTTAAAAAGCAGTAAAGCATAGGAGGAGAATTAAGGAGAGGGAGGAAAAGATTGAATTTTTTTAGGTTGATTCTATTAGGCTTTGCTCCCTGCCAAGTCATTGTTATCAACAATCCAAGGAGAGAAGGAAGGTGTAGAAGAGATTTAGGAAAGAACATTATGAGACCAAATCCTCCAAATGAATCCCAGTCCATGCAGAAATTGTACTGGCGACAGCTGTTAGATTTGGGCAGAGACTAATGAAGAATTATAAAGGAGGTATAATGCTGATTTTCCTTCTGAATTTGCACAGGGGTCATTCCAACGTCAAAAATAATTATAAACAAAGAGATTTCAGTTGTAGTTTTGACACTGTGCAAGAGCTAGGTCAGACCTCTCATGAGGGCTACAGCCTCCCTTATCTCTATTTTTACAATCTGTTCTATGTATCCTCATGAAGTAGACAGGCACTGCATACCTACTTGTCAATGTTGGTGAAATGTCCTAAGTTCCACTGGAAAAAAAAAATCAAAATATTAGCATTACTAAGGAATGCACTGCACCGGATATCTTGTTTCTTTTTCTAATTCAACTGTAAAACACAAAATTAAAATGGCGAAATAATGTTCTTTGAATATCTTTGTATCCCTACATTTATCCCCCTCCCACTGTCACCTCTGTACAATCTAGGCTGTCATCGTCTTGTTTATGAACTGCTGTAATAGCTGCCTACAGGGTTTTCTCTCTCCTGTTTTGTCCTATCCCCTGCCTCCAGTTAATCTATTGTCCACAGCAGTCAGTACGATATATACATCAGATAAATCAATATCTTGCAGAAAAGCATTCAATATCTTCCTATTAGGGAGATTCAAAACCCTCAACATTGCTTAGATCTTCCAGTTCCTACTCTGATCCTTTGCAGTGTTCTTTATCATTTCCTGACACTCTACCCTCTATTTCATACATCCTTCCCACTCTGGAATATGCAATTTCTTCTAAGTGGAATAACTGCTATTCAATTTTAAGAACGTACCTTCTGTGAAACTACTAGAAGAAAACATAGGTAAAAGCTTCTTGATATTGATCTGAGCAAACTTTTTGATATAATCTCAAAAGCAAAGGCAACAAGCAAAAACAGATAAATAAGATTAATTTAAACTAAAAAGCTTGTGTACAGGAAAGGAAACAATCAACAGAGTGAGTGAAGAGATAGCCCATGAAATGGGAGAAAATATTTGCAAACCATTTGATAACGGGTTAATATAACAAATATATAAGAAATTGAAGTAGTTCCATGGCAAGATAACAAAAAGCATGATCATATAAAGGGCAAAGAACCTAAATAGACATTTCTCTAAAGAAGACATACAAATGGCCAACGGGCATATGAAATGCTCATCATCACTAATCATTAGGAAATGCAAATCAAAACCACAATAATATATCACTTCACACCTGTTAAAATAGCCATTATCAAAAAGAGAAAAGATAGCAAGTGTTGGTGAGGATGTAGAGAAGAGGGAACACTTGTACACTGCTGGTGGGGATGTAAAATGGAAAACAGTATGAAGAATCCTCAAAAAGTTAAAAATAGAACTATCATATGATCCAGAAATCCCACTTCTGGGTATATATCCATAGGAAAAAAATCAGTATGTTGAAAAGATATCTGCACTCTCATGTTCATGGTAGCATTATTCACAATAGCCAGGATTTGAAAACAATCCAATTACCCATGGATGGATAAATGGATAAAGAAAATGTGGTATATATACACAATGCAATATTATTGAGCCTTTAAAAAGGAGGAAATCCCCTCATTTGTGATAATATGAATGAACCTAGAAGATATTGGGCTAAGTGAATTAAGCCAAGCACAGGAAGACAAATATTGCATGATCTTACTTATATGTAGAATCATAAAAAGTTGAACTCACACAAGAAAACTGTAGAATGGTGGTTGCTAAGGGCGGGGGTGGGGATGGAAAGCTATTGGTCAAAGGATAACATTTCAGTTAAGATAAGTAAGTTCTGGAGATCTTATATGACTATAGTTAAGAATATTGTATTATATACTTGAAAATTGCTAAAAAGACCATAAATATTCTGACCACAAATACACAAAAAGATAAATATAAGGTGATAGATATTTTAATTAGCTTGATTGTGTTAATAATTTCAAAGTGTATACATATATCAAAACATCACCCCCATATGAGAAGTCACTCTTCATTCTGGACCAATATAGGACCTACTGAAACTGTCATTTCCTCTATCAGAATTCATATTTCTTCTATCATATTACTTTCTTCAATATTATCTGTATTCTCTGATACACTAACAATATCAGTTATTTGCACCTAACCTCTCTGTTCTATGAGACATATCTCTGTTACAGAAAAATTGGAAGGAATGAAAAGAGAAAAAGATGATATTTAGCACTTTGTTTCATAAACACTAACTTAAAGCTCACAGCCTGCACACAATC
This sequence comes from Pongo abelii, assembly GCF_028885655.2. Lineage (NCBI taxonomy): Eukaryota > Metazoa > Chordata > Mammalia > Primates > Hominidae > Pongo > Pongo abelii. The sequence goes on from NC_071988.2 coordinate 20,511,914, forward strand.
ATGAAAACCAAGATGCCGAAATTACAGATAGAAGTATTTTATATTATAAAATTTCTGCAGCCTACTTTGTTTCTTTTTTGAGACAGAGTCTCGCTTTGTTGCCCAGGCTGGAGTGCAGTGCAGTGGCTCAATCTCGGCTCACTGCAACCTCTGCCTCCTGAGTTCAAGCCATTCTCCTGCCTCAGCCTCCTGAGTAACTGGGATTACAGGCGCCCGCCACTATGCCCGGCTGATTTTTGTGTTTTTAGTAGAGACGGGGTTTCACCATGTTGGCCAGGCTTATCTCCAACTCCTGACCTCATGTGATCTACCCGCTTCACCTCCCAAAGTGCTCAAATTACAGGCGTGAGCCACCGCGCCCAGCCTACTTACCTTTTTAACAAGCTGTAGGATAGAGATGATTGGCAAGATTGTTTTAAGGGAAGATCTCATAAGAGTAAAAGAGGAAGTAGAGAGGCTTCTTCTATTGAGAGATAAATAAGAGAGTGGTATGTACATGTTCACCTTCCCCTCTTGGGGGTGATGCTCCAAGTGAGGAAAAGCAAGCATGGTCACAACATTGAAGTAGTTGGGGGAAACATTGTGTGTGTGTGTGTGTGTGTGTGTGTGTGTGTGCATATGTGCTTGATTCCCACTTTTCATTTCATTACCTGGAAAAACTGCAAGCCTAGCAGAGAAACTACTATATGCACCACAATGTAACATAGTGCGACACAGACAGAAGTTTAGAAATTGAGAAGCCTTATTTAGAGAACTATGGCATGGAGAAAGCAGGTAAGGGCTCCAGAGTCCCAAGAAATGTTGTGACCACTGGTTGACCAGAAGATACTATGAGTTAAGATGAAGAAGTGACAGAATGCAGGAACTTACTACCATATCTAGAACCTTACTTAGACTTCAGCAATGAATGCCATTACACACCAAGAAAAAACAACTATGCCCAACTTTATCACAGTAGGCTACAGTTCAACATAACCAGGGCCCAGATGGGACCAATCACACTTCATTTGATATTCTTGGAAGTCAAGAGACAGCAACTGGACAAGGGAACTCTCTTCTAATGATGAGATGATCAGTAATATTTCTTTTGCACTCAGATGCTATCTTAGATAGGTAGGAGGAAAAGCAACAAAACCCTTTTACAATAAGAGACAAAGTCTTGATTGTCACTTTCAACATTAGACTGAGTATTTATGTAAAAGGCACTAAGTTGAAAAATAATTAAAGCAAAAGAAACTGCAGAAAACGTAAGTTTGAGTTCTATTGCTACTAAAATTGCAAGCGAGAACGTGAGTTCACTTAAATGAGATATAACTTCTAAATTTCCATTTTGCTCTACTTACAGAATGCATGTTCCTAATAAGGCTCATTTTTTTCCATATGTAACATTATATCTAGCACAAAGAAGCTGTCTTGTAAGTTGAATGACAAAGTAAATGAGTAACTAATGCTGATTTAGGAAAGGTAACAAATTAGTGATTAACTTCTAACATGTCCTCTTAACTGTTTGCCACAAATCACTATTTCTACACCTCCTCCCATCTCTGTTCTCCATGTCCATGTCACATAGTTCAATCCAACTGATTTTTTTTAATTTCACAGAATTTTAAAATATCAGCCATATGTTTTCACTAAAATCCATAGAGACAAAACCATGCTACCAGCCAGCATTTGCTCTTTGTTTGAATGTACAGTATTCTATATTTGAGCCATATGATTTATGAGAATTTTTTTTGAGACATTGTCTTGCTCTGTTGCCCAGGCTGGAGTGCAGTGGTGGAATCTTGGCTCACTGCAACCTCTGCCTCCTGGGTTCAAGCGATTCTCCTGTCTCAGCCTCCTGAGTAGCTGAGATTACAGGTGCGCGCCACCATGCCCGGCCAATTTTTTTTTTTTTTCTTTTTGTATTTTTAGTAGATACTGGGTTTCACCATGTTGGTCAGGCTGGTCTGGAGCTCCTGACCTCATGATCCACCTGCCTTGGCCTCCCAAAGTGCTGGGATCACAGGCGTGAGCCACCACGCCAGGCCGAGAATTTTTAAAAATATAGTGTTTCCTTGCTTCCCAAGGCTTGATGGAGGATGGGTAAAGGGATGCATAAAAGCACATTTACCTTTTGTACTAGAAAAGGCCTGGGGTCTCCATATCTGGACTATCTGATCTTTTCCAATATGTGTAAATTTCTTAAAAATAAATGAGGATTGGCTGGGCATGGTGGCTCATGCCTGTAATCCCTGCAATTTGGGAGGCAAAGGTGGGAAGATCACAAGGTCAGGAGATCGAGACCAGCCTGACCAACATGGTGAAACACCATCTCTACTAAAAAAATAAAACATTAGCCAGGCATGGTGGCATGCGCCTGTAATCCCAGCTACTCAGGAGACTGAGGCAGGAGAATTGCTTGAACCCGGGAGGTGGAGGTTGCAGTTAGCTGAGATTGTGCAACTGCACTCCAGCCTGGGTGACAGAGCAAGACTCCGTCTGAAAAAGAGAAAAGAAAGAAAGAAAGAAAGAAAGAAAGGAAGGAAGGAAGGAAGGAAGGAAGGAAGGAAGGAAGGAAGGAAGGAAGGAAGGAAGGAAGGAAGGAAGGAAGGAGGAAAGAAAGAAAGCAAGCAAGCAAGAAAGCTTCCTTTTTTTAGGTTCATCTTACAATATTCTTACAAAATACAAGATTTCTACAAAACCTAAGATTTCTAAAATCTAAGAAAGCTGAAAGGCAAACTCAAGCATTAAAAAGTGGAACTTTAGAAAATCACAGAATGTTCTCCATTTCTCCACTATTGTATCATTTTAAGTCAGCAGATGTCAATCAAATATTTTCCAGATAAGACAGTCATAGTGCCACATGTTGGAAGAAACAAAAACTGGGCTGGACAATCCTGTCCCCAAATGTGCATAGGCTATTTTGATGTATTTTTTATTTTTCAATGATTCTTCATAAATTCTTTGTCCTTCACAACAAAGTTATTTTGGCAAAACACCAAGGAGATAAAATGTATTCAGTACAGACATGAGATAGGACAAAATAATACGATGGGGGAAGGGACATTGGAGAGGAGAGGAGAAATGAGCACTCAGGAGAGAGGAAAGAAATAGAATGATCCTCAACAATCTATTTTTACTGGACCTTTGAAGGACTCTGGTTATATATTCTTTTCTCTATCTTGCCCTAACCCTTCTAAAATTATTAATAAAATAAAATTATAGGCATAAAATACTACCTTTCTCTAACATAACTTTAAAATCAATATTATGAGAGATTAACACATAGCCAATTTTCCTAAGTAATCTTAACTCAATTAAGCACTTTTCATTAAACACTTTGACTTATTAGGGGACAACTAAAACTGTCTATGATAATAACACTATAGTATTTTTTATAATGTGAATCTGTAGGACATTAAAACCTAACTTTCTCTAATCTTCCTAAACGTCATATCCGAAGTGAAATATGTGTTAAATATATATATGCATATAAAGTGGTAAGAATTTATTTAAGTAAAAGTAATCCTTTAAAGAATGGAGTATGAAAAAATAAAATGAATATGCAAATTTTTGAAAGATTTTTATATTCGAATTACATATTTGAACATACATACACACATATGTCATTAACACATATATATGTCATTAACCTTTACTATAATTCTTTCAGAAGTTATGATGATATAAATTACATTTTAAAATAAAAAAGAAATCTTGTGAATGTCAAACACATTTGCCTTCACTGTTGTACTGCATGCTAACATATATTAAAAGTGGCCGGACATGGTGACTCCCGTCTGTAATCCCAGCACTTTGGGAGGCCGAGGAAGTCAGATCGCTTAAGCCCAGGATGTTGATACCAGCCTAGGTAATATAGCAAGACCCCAACTCTATAGAAAAAAAATACAAAAAATTAGCTGTTTGTAGTGGTGCATCTCTGTCGTCCCAGGTACTCAAGAGGCTGAGGTGGGAGGATCCTTTGAGCAGGGAAGGGAGAGGTTGCAGTGAGCTGTGATCACACCACTCACTGCACTCCAGCCTGGGAGACAGAGTGAGATCCTGTCTCAAACAAACAAAAATACCAATGTAATATGTGGAAATATTATTGAGCAATAAAAAGAAACAAAGTATTAAGACATGCTACAACATAGATAAACCTCAAAAACTTTATGCTAAGGAAAATAAAGAGGCACAAAAGACCACTTTATTGTGATTCAATTCACATGAACTCTCCAACAAAAGCAAAGGCATAGAAACCATTGTAGTTTAGTGACCTAGATATGGACACATGGAGTCTTCTGGGTGTGATGAAAATGTTCTAAAATTGGATTGTTATAATGCTTGCACAACTCCATAGATGTAATGAAAATAATTGAATCGTATACTTAAACTACATACGTAACAATATTATGACATGTAAATTACACCTTAACAAAGCTATTTTTAAAATCTGACCATTTACTCTTAAAGTTGTCCAATATTTAGACTATACAGAAAGGAGCAAAATGTATAACAACTCAATACTTAAATTATGGAAACATTTTTGTGGTTTTTTTATTCTTTGAAAAAGCACCCTTTCCGAGGAGTATGTAAACATGTAGCTCCTTTAGGTTAAATGGAGAAAAATGTATCCTTTGATAAAGAGGATAAATCAACATTAAACGTGGTTTAAGGGAACAGTCAGAGTTAGCATTTATTTATTTAACAAGTATTTATTGAGCATCTACTATGAGCCAGGTCACGTTTTAAGCACTGGGGATAAACATGTAAAAAAAAATTAGTTTTAAAGCTTTTAATTTTTTCTTCATTGTTTCCAAACCTTCAGTGAAACCACACTTAACTTCTGTAAAATCCAAGCTGCTTTTTAATGAAATATTTTAATTAAGCATGCCACTTTTTCATTTTTTTTCTTTTTCATTTAAGATGCCTTTTTCAGATCATTCCCATTCTCATTATACTTCACACGGATCATGACCTTTCTGTTCTCACAAATGCACCCCAACTCAGTCTCAGGGCAAGAGCAGCTCTTTTTGTGCAATGGTAGGGTTTACCTAACTTGGGTTGGAATTTTCAATACATGACTGAGAGAATGTTCCAGTCTACTTAGTAGGAACCTTAACAAGAAAAGTGGACCTCAGTACAGTGATATTATGCTAGGAAATGGGTGTGTCTGTGAGGAAATTTTAGAAAAAGGTATGATTTACTTTTCCTAGGAATAGTCAGACTTAGCGTTTATTTATTTAACAAATATTTATTGAGCATCTACTATGAGCCAGGCAATGTGTTAAGCCACGGGAATAAATATGTAAAAAAAAAAAAAAAAATTAAGGCTTTTATTTTTTCTTCATTATTTCCAAACCTTCAGTGAAACCACACTTAATGACTTTTTTAATGGCATTGTGACTAATTTAAAAAGGGACCATACCAATGGTTGGGAAAGGCTAATGAAACCAAGTACAGCCTTCCCTACACTGCACTTCCTCCGGGGTCCCTCAGAGGTAGGGTACAGTAGTGAGAACTTCTAGCGGATACCCTGAAGGGGGCAGACTTGGTCTTCAGCAGAAACGCACTCTGCGCAAGGGTAACTCAAAGAAGGGACTGACTGAGAAGCAATGGTGCTCAATTATGAGGTTCAGATAAATCACCTGCAGGCTCATTAAAGTAAACCCCCAGGCTCCAGTCTCAGAAAGATGAACACAGTAGAAGGAGTGAGTAGGAGCTAGGTCTTGACATGATAGGCATGAGAACTGTCCACGTAGGGCAGAAGCAGGAAATGAATTTCGAGGAAGAGTTAGCTGTCCTCTTTTTCAAAGTCCTTAAGAAAACTGACAGCCAGAAACCATCAGAGCCAACGTGAATTCTCTTTCCAAGATGTAAACAAATAAAGGCATACCAGCTATATAGGTTTATGAAGCTGTAGGCTGATTTTCATGGTGGCCAAAGTAAGCATAAGTCATATGAATTTTTCTTATAACTTTAAAAAAATGTTTTCAACATAAAACAAATTAAGCCGTGAGAAGGGAGGGTAAAGGAGGGAGTATTTTTTTTTTTTTAATTAAAGGAAAATTTGATACAGTGCTTGAGCAGTGACAAATATGGTGACCTGGAGAAACTGGGGCTGGCAGTATCTGAGTGGGCTTTTAGAGGGGTAGGACTTAGTCAAATGGATGGCAAAACAAAACAATGATTATTACAGGCATAGTGCTGTCTCCGTCATTTTCTCATGCTGTTCCTTCTGAGTCAGAGAATAACATCATATAATCGATTTTAAGGTAGGAATTACTTGCATGAAATCCTTTTTAAATGTAATGTCTTGTTTTGCTAGTAACACAATTGTCCAGTAGGGCCATTAGACCACCAGGACACCGATAGAGTGCCGCAGCTGGGGGAGGCATAAAAGTCAACCCAAATAAAAGTTAAGTTTCTTCAGTTGATATTTTTTTACATAAGAAGAATTCATATGACTTCAGGTTACTTTGGCCAGCATTAAAATCAGCCTGCAGGCTTCAAAAACCACTACAGCTGACATGAGGGACGATGCCCATAATGACACTTGGTAGTGGGAGGAAGCTATCATGGAATCACAATATTTGGGCAATTTACAACAGGATGCCCATAGACGCAATTGAAATTGGCAACATCCAGATTTCATGTATGGTGGTATGCTTGCTGACTAATTAGCCACAAGGAAAGATGATATCCTGTGATGGGAATAGTAGGAATTAAGGTGCACATTTTCTAGGATGATTGTAAGCTTAGCTAAGCCTGTACAATAAGGAGGACAGACTAGACTCATTTCTGAAATGCTGTTTGATTGTTTTTATGAAATAGACTTTATTTTTTAGAGAAGTTTTAGATTCACAACAAAATGGAATGAAGAGTACAGAGTTCCCATATACTCTCTGCCCCCACACAAGCACCTACCCCATTATCAATAACTTATACCACAATGGTATACTGGTTACAATGGATGAACTTAGATTAATACATCATTATCACCCAAAGTCCACAGTTTACATTAGGGTTCATGCTTGAAACTCTACATTCTATAGGTTTTGACAAATAGGTAATGACATATATCCACTACTATAGTATCATACAAAATAGGTTCACTGCCTTAAAAATCCTCTGCGCGCTGCCTATTCATTGATTTCTCTCTACTCTTCCCTGGCGACCAATGAACTTTTTACTGTCTTCAAAGTTATGACCTTTCCAGAATGTCATATAGTTGGCAGCATACATTATAGAGTCTCTTCAGAGTAGCTTCCTTCACTTAGTCATATGCATTTAAGGTCCCTCCGTTTCTTTTCATCACTTGATAGCTCATTTTTTTTTTAGCACTGAATAATATTCCATGGCCTGGATGCACCACAGTTTATCCATTCACTACTGAAAGATACCCCGTTTCTTCCATGTTTTGGCAATTATGCATAAAGCTGCCATACACATTCACTTGTAGGTTATTGTGTAGACATAGGTTTTCAACTCCTCTGAGTAAAGGCGAAGGAGTGCGATTGATGGATCATATGATAACAGTACATTTAGTTTGATAGGAAGCTGTCCAACTGTCTTCTAAAGTGGCTCTACCATTTTGCCTTCCCAACAGCAGTGAATGAGAGTTCCTGTTGCTCCACATCCTCAACAGAATTCAGTGTTCTGGATTTTGGCAATTCTAGTAATGTGTGTAGTAGTGTCCCATTTTTGTCTTAATTTGCAATTTCTGAATAACTTTTTTATTCTGATAATTTATAATTCTGCAAATTTATTTATTTAGCCCTCAAACTGGGAAGGAAATTATTTTTAAAACCTATATCTTTAATTATTTGATCATTTATTCTTACCAAACCAAAGTTCCTAACTTTTCTTTCAATACAACTGTGTCCAATGTAACATTAATTAAGCATTTTTAATCCTGATCTTTCTGTTCATTTAATCCAATATGCACTGAGCATCTATTATCAGTCACTGTCAAGATAAAGAAATTTCCGTTAAAAGAGAACTATGAAATCATCATTTTTGACAAGGCTGATATACTTTGGTACCAATGACAAACCTAAGATAGTATCTTGTGCATAATGTTTTTAGCATTAGCAGAATTAATGTGGTTTTCTCCTCCTCTGGACTTTTATCAGGCTTGTGTTTTTTATCTAGTACAGTTTATTTCCCTATTGACATATCTTTTATCTTAATGAACTAAAATATTAACATGATTCAATACAAACAGTAGTCTATTGTTGCATCACGTTTTATACTTACTAGCATGTATTTTAATCATTGCCACAAAATTTCAAAGTGATAATGGCTTTTACAAATTACTTTCCTTCAAAGAGAAGGTAAAAAGAAGAAACTCTCCCTTGATAAGGGAGGGTTTATCAGCGGTATTCTATTAGCAAAGTAGGAGAGATCAGAACAGTATGGGGGGTAGGGTCATGCAATTACCTTTGAGGAAGTAAGCCATATACCCGCTATGAACACAGTACAGCAATGCTTATGACAGTGAAGAATCCTCAATTACATCAACCTGCCTTGGCTCAATTCTGTGGGTGATGCTTCAAAAGTCGTTTTAAAAATATCACTCAAGTAGATATTAGCATAATTTAGCCATTATTTATGAAGGGTTTAGGGTATGTCAACTGTTCTTCCTTTTTAATTTTTAATCCTTACAATAGCCTCTGGAGGTTAAAGTCACTATAGATAAAAATGGAAAACTAATAGGTAAGAAATCTGAGGCTCAGAGAGGCTTAGTAACTTACCCAAGGTCATTGAGGTGGCTAAGTGGCTAACCTAGGAGTCGAAATCCAAATAGATGGTAAACTCAGCTCTTTTCACCCTCACTATACTGCTTCTAAATTGGATCATGAAATACGAGTGTGGAGCCAAAGATAAAAATAGTTACACAATTTCAAATAAATCCAAAGACCTTCCAAAAAAAAAAAGGCATTGATTTAAGGTTTTATTTACAGAAAAACTTCAAACGAAACATCAAAGCAATGTAAAAAATGGAATGGAATCCACTTCTGGTGTGCATTTCTTGCCAGAACTATTTCATTCAATAATAAAAAATATGGAGGCTGAGGTTGATTGTCATAAACTCGCCATGATCATTTCTTCAATAATATATATTGAATTAAAGAGGAACGAAGGAGAAGGGCAAGGATATCCAATAAATTTTTAAAAAAAGGAAAAGTAAGGAATATAGAACTGTGTCTATGAAGATACATAAGAACATCAAAGAGTACCATGAAAAATTCAGGGAAAAGTTAAAGAGTCTGAAGAACCAAAGGAAATTCTAACTAAATTCAAGAAAGCTTTTCTTGAGAAGATTCCAACCACGAAAAAGTGAAATACGGAACAAATCATAAAGGCAAAAAGGGCATAAGTAAAATAATTATTTTTATAACCTCCATAGTACCAACCACAATTATTTAGTTTGCTTTGACATTGACCCTTCCAAGGCTTAATGTTATGAATATTTATATACTGCATAATGATAGCAAAAGACATTCATAAATGGCAGTCAATGATGTTCAGACATTTATAAATGTAGAACTGGTCTCCAAAGGCAATTTAGTCATCGATTACATGCTTTGTGTCCCAGAAATTATCCAGATAAGGGTGACATATTACCAGAGAGTTACAGAGCATGAGTTAGCACTAAAATGATGCAGAATGGGGATACCTAAGAAAATATAGGAGGATATTCAAATAGGGATTGAATTCCAAGATAGATTAATATTTTATAGATATATAGCCAATGGATTACAATGATTAAAGACTGAACTACCACTGCCAGGACAGATTAGTGTCCACGAACCCGATTTCTAATGAGAAACACAGATAGGGAACACTTTAGGAAAAAAAAAAAGTGACTAATGATCTCAATCACAATGTTTGGTACAGTTGACCCCAAACCACAATGATTAGTCATTTAGTAAAAAGTTACTGATAAATAATATTTCTCTAGTTACTGATCAATAATAATGTATTGAGTGCATATATGACTAAATGCCCTATACCTGCCCTATTGTTCTCATAATCTCATTAAAGAACAAAGATATAAGAATATTCATAGTGTATTCAACGTGCTAAAATGGAAGCATATATATAAAATCTCATAGAAGCACAGACATATGGTGGCAGAAACAGTACACTAAATGTTTACTGGAGAAAACCACATCAACAAGACATTATATAACTCCAAATAAAGTGAGGAAAAGTGTAGATTAGGTTCAAGTTGCCCAATGAATAATCACACTTATTTCTCCCGAGAGCCCAGTAAATATTGCTAGTCTACATTGCTTCTCAATCTTTGACCATAAAAAAGCACCTCAATTTAGCAAAGCACAATGGTTCCCACAAAGCACTTAAGGAAATCAGAATTGATTCTACTTATATTGATTTTGGGGAAGATATGTGCTACAAACGTGGAACAAAAGGTATGATGTTCAACAGTCCTAATGAGTGCATCTATTCACAAGTGCAAAACAAGGAGATACAATCTTATTGAAATTTTAGTATCTCTGCTCGAATTAGCTGGGAAAAAGACCAGTAACAAAGGCGAAGCAAATGATTTTTCTGCATTGTGCTTACAAATTATGCTCAATGAATGGAAGGTGAAAAGCCAGACATAAAGTTCCTGGAGGAAAAATTTAGGAAGGCAAATTGATGTGTAATCAATAGCTCCATCATTGTGCACCAGCATTCTTGGTAAAACCAAACAAATAAAAAACACCAAGATCAAAGCAAAGAATTTAAGAGTGGCAGGCTACAAACAGAAGGTAACATGGACCAGGTCAGATAACTGAACCACAGTTATAATCAGGCTGATTTTTTTTTAGTAGTGCAATCATCATTCTATTACCAGAATAGAAGATTATCAACCCCAGCCTAAGTTTCATGTCTGAATTCTGAAACAAGGTCTCTTGCAAGGGAGGCAGAAGAATCTCTAGATCAAAGGATCAGCCATACCTAAGTTTTTCTGTCATCCCAAAGGTTAACCTTGTGTAGTAGATTAACTTATTGATCCCAATTCTTTCTCCTATCATAAAATTGTATATCAATATTATTGCCTTATAGTAGGTGGAGTATAATTTACTATATGAAGAAATGAGATTCGCTTAAACCAATAGGATATTAAAAGACATAATTCAAGCTGAAGCTTGAAATATACATACGTAACTAAGTTTTCTGTTATGATTTAGTGATCAGCCATCAAAAGAACATTCCCTAGGAACTGTTGTCTATTCAGTCTGAGCCCAAGGACAAAAATATATGGGGCTGGGGGCAGTGGCTCATGCCTGTAATCCCAGAACTTCGGGGGGTCAAGGCGAGAGGAACACTTGAGACCAGGAGTTCGAGACCAGCCTGGGCAAAATGGCAAGACCCCATCTCTATTAAAAAACAGACAAAGAAACAAACATAAAATAGACCTAAACTGAACCTCTAGCCTTTAGCCACACCTAGCTAACCTGCAATGTGAAGAACAGATATAGCTTCGCCCGATTTAGATCAGACAAAATGAGTGTGAGAATAAATACTCATTGTAGTTTGGAGTTGGTTCTCAGCATTATTGTGGCTATAGCTTACTGATACACATACTCCTAGGTGTCAGTAATTGGTACCTTAATTATCTTCTCTTTTCAATCATGCCCCAGCCTTCTAGTCTATCTCCAATAACGAGGTTTATCCTCTGCTATAGCCAATTTCCTTCCTAATCTGAATCTCTTTAGTTGGATATTTGCTAACACTTGTCACACTTTCCTGATATTCTGCCTAATGAAACCTACTGTCGACTTGCTTCCATATACATAATTATCAACTGATTTATAAATAATACAAGACAAATAACAATTATTAATGTTATCGTTTGTTAAGAAAGAGTTACAGGTCAGGCACATTTAAATATGTGTTTTGTTTAACTTTCACAATAATACTGCAAGGCTGATTTTATAATTGGTATTTTCTGGGTTCAATTTATTTATTCTTTACTACTATTTTTATTCCAGGCTCTCAGCTCAGAAAAAGTAAGTAACCTGCCCAAGATATCCCAGACAGCTGGAAGAGATGCCAGGATTCAAACCCAGATGATGCTATTGATGCTCTTCTATGTCACATTGTTTAAACTGAGAGCATGAAGTTTTCAAGTAGTAAAACAGATATTCATGTTACAATTGAAAAATTTTTAAGGATAAGATTTGTCCATTACATAGATCTAAGGATACTGATAAAATTTCTCTTATCACCTGAAAGACAGTGTAAACCAACTTATTTGGCAAGTAAGGTCAGAGGCACAAAGAGGGTTGGATAAGGTACAATTCTCATAAAAATGTTATTAATTGAATATATCCTAAGAAAAATTAATAGTAAGGTTTTAGAATTTGAACTTTTTTTCTACCTGGGAAACTGCCTAGAAACATTAGCATCATGTAACATTTGAGTGCTGGGACTCTGGGACCATATAGGACACTCTCCCCACCCCGGACCAGTCTGTGGTCTGTTAGGAACCGCGCAGCACAGCAGGAGGTGAACGGCAGGCAAGTGAGCATTACTGCCTGAGCTCTGCCTCCTGTCAGCTCTGCGGTGGCATTAGATTCTCACAGGAGCATGAACCCTGTTGTGAACTGTGCCATGCCGGGGATCTAGGTTGCACGCTCCTGAGGAGACTCTAATGCCTGATGCAACAGTTTCATTCCAAAATGATCCCCGCCCCCCTCCCCACAACCCTGTCTGTGGGAAAAAAAAAAAAAAAAAAATGCTTTCCATGAAACCAGTCCCCGGTGGCAAAAAGGTTGGGGACCACCGATAGAGAACTGAGTTCAAATTCTGTGTCTAACTTTTTCTGGCTGGGTGTTCTAGATAAGTTACTGCTTTCTTGACACCTTAGTTTTCTCATCTGTAAAACTGGTCTAAGAGAAGTAATAACTTCATAGAGTTGTTGAGGGAGTTAGATGAAAAGTGTCTTGTAATTTAGCACAGTATCCAGAACAGGTATATTGTAGTCATCTCAACACATATGCACTGAACTTCTACAGCATCATTGAAAACAGGGGTCGCTCTTTTAAAAAGGAGATTGGCCCTTTCAAAGGACAGAGAAAGGCAGGGACCCATGAACAAAGATGGGGAGAAGGTAAGGAGAGGAGCAAAAAATTTAAATTGTTTTGAGAGAGTGTGTTGAAAAATGTAAACCAAGGCATGATAGAGACATGTGGACACGTGAATATATGTTTGAGGGGGTATAGTGGGTGAAGCTTTTTAAAAGATATGACTATGGATTACATTTCACATAAGCAACCAGATGCTATTCTAGTCAATGGGACTAAGGAAGGGCTTTGTTTAAAGGTGGCTGGCAGCAATCTAAAATGCAGCAACTCCCACTTTGTGCTGGCAAGATTAATCCATGTTTTGAGCTGCTGTTTTCACCTCTTCATTGTTTATCAGGTTTGAGTCTAATTGGGCTTGATTGGAATCATGGGAAGCCGCTAATTAAAATGATTAACAATATCAATAACAGCAAAGAGAATAGAAAAGAAAGCCTCTTATTTTTAATGGGCAGAACACCGATTCTTGGTGGCTGAATGAATAGAAGTTAATTGAGGACTGACACTGGGTAACACATTTCTGAAATGTCTATTTTCATGCTTTTAATAAAGGCACATTTTCTAGAAGAATAGGAGCTAAACCAAAATTATAAATACAGATAAGGTTTTTTTTCTCCTCTACTAATTGAATTAAAGCCAATTCTTAACCGCAGAATGTTTGCAGGCACCTTGTTATCAACAACTTCTACTGGATACTGTGCTTAACACTGGTTATATTTCAGCTGTGCCACTGACCTTTAAATTGCTCTAATCTGCTTTTATTTACAAATGCGGTTTCTGCAAATGAGCGTTGGACAGAACAGATTCGAGACACACTAACAGGACACAATCCAGGCTCAAGCAGAGAAGGAAAGGACAAGCTCCCAGATCGTCTTCTTACTATTCTATTTGACAATGTCAGTATGCCTTGTTTCCAGAACACAAGGGAAGTCATTTAGATGGCACATTTCTCTACTTAAAATGTTCACTCTCTGGCTAAAAGGGGGTTCATCATGTTGTTCCTGATGTCTAACCCAAGTTCTGCCTTGAAGTAGATGAGCTCAATGTCAAGAAAATCATGTGTTTGCATTTGGATAGTCTTACTGACTGCTGAGACTGATATATACCTAGTCAGAGCCTGGGAAACACCTGAGGCTTCCTTTTCTTCCTGCTAAAATTTAATCCAGAAGGACTCCGAATGAAGGCGCAGGAATGCTTGATAAAGTTACTTAGGTTCTAGAAACCTGAGATTGCCTTATACTTTGCTTATTACATCTTTACTCTTTTTTTGGACATTTACTTCCCATTAGGATTTAACTTCTGAATTATTTCTCTCCCTTGGTGTAAGGATAACTAACATTTGCACAGAACACCATTGTTTCTAAAATGCATTCCCAAAATCACTACACATTCCCTTCTCGCCACATCTCCTCCATTCAGGTAAAGCGATGGAGTGACTTTGTTTAGGAAACAGGTTCTGGAATTCTGTGAACTAAATTCAAAGACTATCTCTGCACTTTCTGTCTGTGTAACTTTGAGCAAGTTATTTAACCTCTTTATACCTCATGTCCATTCCTGCAAAATAGGAATAAATATATGATGGACCTACTGAGATCGCCATGAAGATTCTAAAGAGAGTTCTTGTAAAGGTGATTAGAATATTGCCTGGCTCAGATCAATTATCCGATAAATGTCAGCTGGGTTACTACTCGAATTATTATCACTATTCTGTGAGTTCTTTCAGGACATGGTAGCAGACCACACTTATCTTTGGATTCCCCTATGCCTAACACGGTGCCTGGCAGATAGCAGGTGCTTAACGAACAACTGTGACATCCTTTTACAAACCAACAAGTCCATATTCTAACACCTTCAATCCTTCAGATGGAGCCAGGATAGGAAAACACATTTTCTTATTCAAGTGCAATGCTTTTGCTGCCCCAGATATATCCCATCAAGGTGATAATTTATTTATTTTGCCTCATCCCCTGGACATACTAGAATGCTCAGCAATGGGAATGCTCCTTCCATACTTGATGAATTGAATTTTCTCTTTTCAATGCTGTCTTCTGGTGCGGCAAAAAAAAGCAGAAGATAATTGACTGTTTCACTATGCCTCTCTCGCTACATTGTTTCTCAGGCACCCTATATATTTTTTTCTTTTTAAAAACTATGTATCCGTATTCCTTTAGCACAGCTGTTTTCAACAACAATAACAATAAAAATTTTCAAAGCAAGACATACTTTCTTCAAATAAAATCTTTTCCAGAAGCCAATTTTTACAACAAACAAAAAGCGGTTCTTGGATATCTCTAGGAATTTTAAAAAACAAGACTAATGGGGCCTTGAACTCTCCATGCAGCTGTTCTTTCTCCATTTCCCATTCTCTTCTCCTAAGCCCCTGAGGCAGTTTTGTTGAACCTTTAGGGTTTCAGTGAACGCTATTTTAAATCCACTGTCTCAGGCCCAGCAATTTCGGATGCTCCTAGGTGCAACTTTTATTTACCGAACTTCTTTCTGTTAGTGGAACTGCTTCCGGTTTTCAAAGAGAGTAAATTGAAATATACAAATGCAGCATTAAGGATCTTCCAAAGTGGCTTAACTAAATACGCAGTGATAGTGTTCCTAAGCCAGATGGTAAAGAAGCCCTAACTCCTTTGTAACAAAATAAAAGGGCTGATAAATCTCTTACTTTTAATCTTGTTTTAATTAAAGGGGCAGTGGCTAAAGTGATTAGCCAACATGAAGTCAATGGAACTTAAGGTTTTATGTCTTTTTATTTTACAAATGTGTGTGTGTGTGTGTGTGTGTGTGTGTTTGTGTTTGGTTACTGATCTGAAGGAGAATACTGATTTAACTTTCATGCTCTTGTTATTTTAGTTTATACATGTAAACTCTGTTTTCCAGCAATAAGTTCTCTGAGTCTTGTTATGATCATAAAATATTTTGCTTTTGAATCATTAGATAGTGTGCCTTGCCAGATATTTTCAAAGCGTGTGTTCATTTAAAGGCAAAGTTTCTGTCTTATAAGTCTCTCTAGCTCTTCAAGACAACCTGCTTGTAACTGTTTACATACACCTCAAAGTTCGAATGAGGCCCAGGAAAGAGACACCAAAAGGCCATTTTGGTGGTGGGGAAGGTAGTATTTCTTTACTAGAGCTAAAGATTTCTAAGGATTCTTAATGCGATTTTTAAGTAATCTGCTGCTGTTTAATAAATGTATTTAAAGTTACTGAGCTATGCAATATGTTGTATAGATATATGTGATCTTTTTAAAACTTAAGCCAATACAGTGAATTTTGTCATTTTAATAAAAGTCTAGAATAAGAAATACATATTACTGTAACAATTTCTCTCCTGTGGGA
The DNA here is from genome assembly GCF_028885655.2 of Pongo abelii. NCBI lineage: Eukaryota > Metazoa > Chordata > Mammalia > Primates > Hominidae > Pongo > Pongo abelii. The sequence continues at coordinate 20,528,340 of NC_071988.2, forward strand.
ATATATGATTCAAATATGTCTTTTATTTAGGGATCTTTTTCTATAAGAGCCGGCTGTTGTGAATGTGAGTGGGATGGTCTATGCACAATTATGTTACCAATATTGTATGCTGAAAATAATCAGAAGGGAATTTTCATATGAAATCTAGATGGCTATATGAAAAAAGGTAATAATAGAGTATTAACAGAATACCAGATATTTAAACTAATGTGGACTTGTAAATAAAATTAATTCAAATTTAAGTTCATTTACATAATCATTTTATTAATTATAGATAATTAACATATGCTCATTTAAATGTTCATTTGAGGTTATAACTTAGGCAACATTGCTTTAAAAAAACAATTTCAGGAGAATTTCAGGGGTACAGCCAAGTTATATTCACAAATACTGGAAATGATTAAAAAGTAGAGAAAGGGCCGGGCGCGGTGGCTCACGCCTGTAATCCCAGCACTTTGGAAGGCTGAGGTGGGCAGATCACGAGGTCAGGAGATCGAGACCATCCTGGCTAACACGGTGAAACCCCGTCTCTACTAAAAATACGAAAAATTAACCGGGCGTGGTGGCGGGCGCCTGTAGTCCCGGGTACTCGGGAGGCTGAGGCAGGAGAATGGCGTGAACCTGGGAGGCGGAGCTTGCAGTGAGCCGAGATCGCACCACTGCACTCCAGCCTGGGCGACAGAGCGAGACTCTGTCTCAAAAAAAAAAAAAAAAAGGTAGAGAAAGAAGCCAACAAGAGGGAGGTCCTTGTCTGGCCATCACCTGCACCTGCCTATGTCTCTCCTATCATGTGGGAATATAGATGGCTTTTTCAAGGCTATGTTTATGAATATCGTCATTAAATATTTTTCCTGTATATCCGCATTAGTAAATGCCCTCCCAACTTCTAGTGGAATCTTAAACAGAGTTAAGTCTATCGCAATAAATGAAACTCGAGGTATGGAAACTCTTCCGTATAATTCACTGATAGTTTCAAATATGACTGGCTGACTAATACAACAAAGCCCCTTCCCAACCTCTCTTCCTTGCCAATCTCCACTACAGAGGCTGTGAAATGTACACATCTTCCAAGACTTCCTTGCAAGTTAGGATGATCATGTGATACTTCCTGGCCAATGGGAGGTAAACAGGAGTCTGCTAACGGCTGATAAAGGCAGTGCTTCCTGATCAATGGGACTGACATGGTCAGAGCTAACACATCGCTTCTCCCTTCTTCTTGCTTTGAGTATGGATGTTATGCCTGGAATTGAGGCAGCCATTTTATGAGTGAAAGATGCTCGCAATAGATACCAAACAATGGCTCTAATGTGGTTGATCTATAAAACTGAAATATGTTATTAGCTTCCTTCAAATTTCTTGATACATGAGGAACTTAAGGCCTGTTTAAGGCAGTGCTGGTTTGCTTTTCTACTGCAGAGGAAGCACCTATCAGTAGATCTGTTGACAAGCTATCTATTCATAACCCATCTACTCCACTTTATAAGCAAATTTCTGTGAATACTTCTAACTCTCACCTACCTCACCTTAGAGATCACAGTCCAAGCTCAGGCTCCTCAAACACTCTGGTTTAAAAACTCCAGTGAACTTGCTTATTCTCTGACCCAATGACAAAGGAAAATGAAAGCATTAAATTCAGAACCCTAGCCAAAACAATTAGGGTAAAGAAAATGGAAACTTTCAAATTCACTAGTATCCAGCTTAACATTGTTGCAATATCATTAATAGTACAAGCCATACAAATTTATGTGTAAGTAATCCATTTGGACTATACATTTGAAATTACCAAGTGAGTATATTGGTGAGTACAACCTTTACATGTGTTCACTATAATGAGAATAACCTTCTCTTAGGTAACCTACTACACAGAAGTACAGATCAATACTCCTAATGCAGAAACCATTTCAGGAAATATCAGAAGCTATCAATTGTCATCTAATTGGAAGATTGTTTTTCTAAGTGAACAGCTATAAAATTCTGACTGTTCAAATCACTGTAATCATTTTATTTGCCCTATTCTCTAGAGGAACCTTAAACAAACCCTCCAGTGATTGCTTTGTTATTTAAAATCTGCCTAGTAATTTTCCAGTGTATTAAAAGACATTCAGTGTTGACACTGCTAGGAAAAAAATTGGGCGTCTGCCGGATGGAACTGTTCATTTTCAGTCAACATAATTACTCCGTATTAACACATCTGCTATTTAAACAATATCACACTTTTTTGCTAATAATTTACTTGATGGGATCATACATCTCTATTCGACTTGAATAAATATCAGAATCATTTTTATATTGTTAAAATAGTGCCAAGCCAAATAAAATGATTGGGCTTGAGCTATTTAGTGTCAGTAACATAACTCAATTGCATGACCTCCTTTAACAAAGCAAAACAAATCAAAACAAACCAGCCTAACTCCTAGATATATAGCAATTCATGTAATATCAGGAAAAAGAAAATTAATAAATATAAAATATTTTTTCCAAGACCTTGAAGGCTTGATGAAATGCGCAATCAGTACCAAAGGCTGTCAAAATCATCTTCCTTGTCCACAGTTCTGACCACATTCTTCCTTTCTCAAACCTCCAGGGCTGCCTGTCATCTTCTGTATCAAATTTAAATTATTCTCACTGCTTCAGGGGTCTTCTATCTGCCCTTGTTACGACACCTTTCTTTCTTTTTTTTTTTTTTTTTTTTTTGAGACGGGAGTCTCGTTCTGTCCTCCAGGCTGGAGTGCAGTGGCGCGATCTCGGCTCACTGCAAGCTCCGCCTCCCGGGTTCACGCCACTCTCCTGCCTCAGCCTCCCGAGTAGCTGGGACTACAGGCGCCCGCCACCACGCCCGGCTAATTTTTTTGTATTTTTAGTAGAGACGGGGTTTCACCGTGTTAGCCAGGATGGTCTCAATCTCCTGACCTCGTGATCCACCCTTCTCGGCCTCCCAAAATGCTGGGGTTACAGGCGTGAGCCATCGCGCCCAGCCACAACACCTTTCTTAATTTCCCTTTCCCCGTTGTTCACTCACAAAAGTCCTAATTCGTAGGACTTTCACACTGCAATATAATTGATTAGAAGAATGAATGATGCATCAAAAGTCAAAAAGCACAGAATTAGGCAAATTATATTACCCTTATTGTCTTTTTCTCCTCCCATGGGAAAAAAATCAAGAACTACTAACAGATATTTTTCCTGCTATGTCTGTCTGTTGTAAGCACTCATCCTCCTATGATTACTTTCAAATCTACTGCACATTCCTCTTCATTTCAAATAATTTGTCAGATGTACTAAACAGGATTTTGTCATTTTAATAAAAGTCTAGAATAAGAAGTACACATTATTGTAGCAATGTCTTTCCTGTGGGAACATTTGACTCAAATATGCTTTTTATTTAGGGATCTTCTATAAACTGTAAAGTAGGTTTGAGGCTTTGGAGAAAGATTTAATATTTGTTGAACATCTAATATACTTACATTACTTCATTATTTCATTTAAGAAATATCCACTAAATATCATCTACAGAAAAAGACAAGATACTCAAGACTGGTGCTACTTTCCAATGCTTAATTATTTATGCTGATTTTCATTGTATGTTGTGTTGTATTGTTTCTTTGCTCTTACTTTTCAAAATGTATTCTCGTTTTGCATTGTTGCTGAGATCAAAACATTTGTACTCTGCACTACTATCTTCACCTCCAGAACCTGCCAGTGAAAGCTTATGACTGACAAATTGAGTTAGAGGGTACCATAGATATCTTCCTCTCCCGGGCTTGCAGAGATTCACCAGGAGGAAAAAAAAGTGAGACTCTTAATGATTTTTTCCTTCCTGGCACTTGTGGTTCATCATGTTACCAAGCATCAGTGCCAAAAGCCCTGACTGATTTTATCCACTGGGGTAACCAAAATCAGTTAGGATTCAAGTAAAGGGCAAAGATCTTTAGTCTATACCCTATGGCTTTCCATAGTTATTTTTGTTGTGTCCAATTCATCTCCTTATATTCTCCCTTGAATTTGTCTAGTCAGAAACCACTGTTAGCTAGGTTGATAATGATTGCTGCATTGCTAAATACAAGAGATAATGTTAGTCCATCTGTTACTTGGCACTTCAGGAACATTTGATCCAGTTGACCCCTCTCTTCTCTTACAATTTGTCACTTCCTTAGCGTCTAGCACACAATTTCCTAATTTTCTACCATTCTCACTGATGGCTTTCCATATCCCTTTGCTGGTTCTTTGTACTTTTCTCCGCCTCTCAACACTAGAGTGCCTCAGGGTTCAGCTCATGTATCCCATTCTTCTTCTATCATTACTTATTATCTTGATGACCTTATCTAGTCTCATAGCTTTAAATACCTTTGATATGCTAGCAACTCCCAAGTTCACCTCTATGTTATGGACAGCTAAGGTTCATATTCAACTGTTCTTAAATATCTAATAGGTCCCTAAAACTTAACATGACCACAGCCAAACTCTTAAGGATTCATCTGTATCACTTCCATTTGATCTTTTCAATCTCAGTTAATGGCAAATTCCTTCTTTCAGTTTCTTTTCACATTGCTTAGGCCACATTTTCTTCTTTTTCTCTCACAACCCATATCCAATTTGTCACAAAAGCATGTGTTGTCACTATGACAAAACTTATCAACATCTGAACATTTCTCATCCTTTCCAGCTCTATCTTATCCAAACCCTACTCTCTCTAATCTGTATCATTGAAATAATCTTCCAACTGACCTGTTCCCAGCTCAAGCCTAGTGAAGTCAGTCATTACTCTTTTCTGTGCAGAGCCTCCACTAGCTTCTCATCATTCTCAAATAAAAGTCAAATATCTTGCATGGCCTGAAAGTCCTGACACTCCTATCCCTTCCTCTGTGTGAATGTACTTCTCCCAGATAAGTGCATGGCTTGCCCCTTCACTCCATACTGCTGTAGAATATGTTAGTATAATCGTTAATTCTATCTTTCAACATATCTGGGCAATGTCTTCACAGCCTAGACATTGCTGTGAAGGTATTTTTTAAATGTGATTAATATTTAAACAAGTAGACTTTGAATAAAGCAGATAATGTGGCTCGACCTTACTCAATCAATTGAATGCCTTAAGAGCAACGACAAAGGTTTTCTGCAGAAGGAATTCTCCTGAAGACTATAACCTAGAAACTTTGTCTGAGTTTGCGGCCTGATGCTCTAAAGAATTTGGACTCAAGACTGAACATTAACCGGGCTCTTATAACCCCACTACATTGGGAGCCTGAGGTAGGAGAATTGCTTGAGCCCAGGAGTTCCAGACCAGCCTGGGCAATATAGCGAGACTCCACCTACACACATACACACAAGATTAGCTGGGCATAGTCATTTGTGCCTGTAGGTCCAGCCACTTGGGAGGCTGAGGTGGGAGGTTTGTTTAAGCCTGAGAGGTTGAAGCTGCAGTGAGTCATTACATCACTGCACTCGAGCCTGGAATCAAACAGGCACGATAAAAAATGATAAAGGGGATATCACCACCGATCCCACAGAAATACAAACTACCATCAGAGAATACTATAAACATCTCTATGCAAATAAACTAGAAAATCTAGAAGAAATGGATAAATTCCTCAACACATACACCCTCCCAAGACTAAACCAGGAAGAAGTTGAATCTCTGAATAGACCAATAACAGGCTCTGAAATTGAGGCAATAATTAATAGATTACCAACCAAAAAAAGTCCAGGACCAGACGGATTCACAGCCGAATTCTACCAGAGATACAAGGAGAAGCTGATACCATTCCTTCTGAAACTATTCCAAGAAATAGAAAAAGAGGGAATCCTCCCTAACTCATTTTATGAGGCCAGCATCATCTTGATACCAAAGCCTGGCAGAGATGCAACAAAAAAAGAGAATTTTAGACCAATATCCTTGATGAACATTGATGCAAGAATCCGCAATAAAATACTGGCAAACCGAATCCAGCAGCACATCAAAAAGCTTATCCACCATGATCAAGTGGGCTTCATCCCTGGGATGCAAGGCTGGTTCAACATAAGCAAATCAATAAATGTAATCCCGCATATAAACAGAACCAATGACAAAAACCACACGATTAACTCAATAGATGCAGAAAAGGCCTTTGACAAAATTCAACAGACCTTCATGCTAAAAACTGTCAATAAATTAGGTATTGATGGGACGTATCTCAAAATAATAAGAGCTATTTATGATAACCCCACAGCCAATATCATACTGAATGGGCAAAAACTGGAAGCATTCCCTTTGAAAACTGGCACAAGACAGGGATGCCCTCTCTCACCACTCCTATTCAACATAGTGTTGGAAGTTCTGGCCAGGGCAATTAGGCAGGAGAAGGAAATAAAGGGTATTCAATTAGGAAAAGAGGAAGTCAAATTGTCCCTGTTTGCAGATGACATGATTGTATATCTAGAAAACCCCATTGTCTCAGCCCCAAATCTCCTTAAGCTGATAAGCAACTTCAGCAGTCTCAGGATACAAAATCAATGTGCAAAAATCACAAGCATTCTTATACACCAATAACAGACAAACAGAGAGCCAAATCATGAGTGAACTCCCATTCACAATTGTTTCAAAGAGAAAAAAATACCTAGGAATCCAACTTACAAGGGATGTGAAGGACCTCTTCAAGGAGAACTACAAACCACTGCTCAATGAAATAAGAGGATACAAAGAAATGGAAGAACACTCCATGCTCATGGGTAGGAAGAATCAATATCTTGAAAACGGCCATACTGCTCAAGGTAATTTATAGAGTCAATGCCATCCCCATCAAGCTACCAATGACTTTCTCACAGAATTGGAAAAAACTACTTTAAAGTTCATATGGAACCAAAAAAGAGCCTGCATTGCCAAGTTAATTGTAAGCCAAAAGAACAAAGTTGGAGGCATCATGCTACCTGACTTCAAACTATACTACAAGGCTACACTAACCAAAACAGCATGGTACTGGTACCAAAACAGAGATATAGACCAATGGAACAGAACAGAGGCCTAAGAAATAACGCCACTTATCTACAACCATCTGATCTTTGACAAACTTGACAAAAACAAGAAATAGGGAAAGGATTCCCTATTTAATAAATGGTGCTGGGAAAACTGGCTAGCCATATGTAGAAAGCTGAAACTGGATCCCTTCCTTACACCTTATACAGAAATTAATTCAAGATGGATTAAAGACTTAAATGTTAGACCTAAAACCATAAAAACCCTAGAAGAAAACCTAGGCAATACCATTCAGGACATAGGCATGGGCAAGGACTTCATGTCTAAAACACCAAAAGCAAGGGCAACAAAAGCCAAAATTGACAAATGGGATCTAATTAAACTAAAGAGCTTCTGCACAGCAAAAGAAACTACCATCAGAGTGAACAGGCAACCTACAGAATGGGAGAAAATTTTTGCAATCTACTCATCTGACAAAGGGCTAATATCCAGAATCTACAAAGAACTCAAACAAATTTACAAGAAGAAAACAACCCCATCAAAAAGTGGGCGAAGGATATGAACAGACACTTCTCAAAAGAAGACATTTATGCAGCCAACAGACACATGAAAAAATGCGCATCATCACTGGCCATCAGAGAAATGCAAATCAAAACCACAATGAGATACCATCTCACACCAGTTAGAATGGCGATCATTAAAAAGTCAGGAAACAACAGGTGCTAGAGAGGATGTGGAGAAATAGGAACACTTTTATACTGTTGGTGGGACTGTAAACTAGTTCAACCATTGTGGAAGTCGTGTGGCGATTCCTCAGGGATCTAGAACTAGAAACACCATTTGACCCAGCCATCCCATTACTGGGTATATACCCAAAGGATTATAAATCATGCTGCTATAAAGACACATGCACACGTATGTTTATTGAGGCACTATTCACAATAGCAAAGACTTGGAACTGACCGAAATGTCCAAATATGATAGACTGGATTAAGAAAATGTGGCACATATATACCATGGAATACTATGCAGCCATAAAAAATGATGAGTTCATGTCCTTTGTAGGGACATGGATGAAGCTGGAAACCATCATTCTCAGAAAACTATCGCAAGGACAAAAAACCAAACACCGCATGTTCTCACTTATAGGTGGGAATTGAACAATGAGAACACTTGGATAGAGGAAGGGGAACATCACACACTGGGGCCTGTTGTGGGGTGGGGGGAGGGCGGAGGGATAGCATTAGGAGATATACCTAATGTAAATGATGAGTTAATGGGTGCAGCACACCAACATGGCACAGGTATACATATGTAACTAACCTGCACGTTGTGCACGTGTACCTTAAAACTTAAAGTATAATTAAAAAAAATTATGCCCAAACATAAAAAAACTTATTTCTTTCACTTAGCATATTGCATTTGGAAGGTATATATGTTATTAGGTATATTAATAGCTCATTGCTTTTTATTGTCAAGTAATACATCCCATTGTATGGCTATATCACAATTTCTGCAATCACTTTAGTTGAAGGACATCTCGATTATTCCAGTTTTATGTGATTATAATTAAAGCTACTATAAACAGGTGCATACAGAAAAAAAAAAAAAAAAGAAAAAGAGACTGAACATCAACTATTATCTGAATTTCTAGCCTGTCTGCCAGCCCTACAAGTTTTATACTTGCCATAGACATATTAGCCAATTCTTTAAAATAAATCTGTCTCTGACTGTCTCTCATATATGTATCTACATCCATATTTTTATCTTTCTCTATCTTTATCAGGAAGGTAGAAGGAGATTTGATCATTGAAAAAGTAGGCCATGTGAAGGTGGAGCAGAAAGAGACTTGAAGATGCTGGCCATGAAAATTGGAGTGATGAGGCCACACGAAATGCCAGCAGCCACCCAGAAGCTAGAAAAGGCATGAAAAAATTCTCTCCCAGGCCTCCAGAAGAAGTGCAACCTGCTGACAACTTGATCTTGGCCTAGCAGTGTTGATTTCAGGCATCTGGACTCCAGAATTGTGAGAGAATAAATTTCTGTTGTTTTAAGTCACCAAGTATATGCTAATTTATCATAGCAGCCACAGGAAACTAATACAGTAGTGACTTCCTTATCTTCAGGGGATACCCTAGTGGATGCCTGAACCACAGAGAGTAGCAAATCCTATATATACAATGTTTTATTCCTATACATACACGCCTATGATAAAGTTTAATTTATAATTTAGGTACAGCAAGATATTAACACCAATAATTGATAAAGTAGAACAATCATAATACACTGTAATCAAATTTATGTGAATATGATCTCACTCTTTCTGTGTCTTTCTCAAAATATCTTATTATATTGTACTCACCCTTTTTTTCTTGTGATCTGTTGACCTGCTTGAACTGAGAGCTACTAAGTGACTAACAGGCAGGTAGCTATACAGCGTGGATACCTTTAACAAAGGAATGACTCACATCCCAGGCAGGATGGAGTGGGATTGCACAAGATTTCATTATGCTACTCAGAATGGCAAGCAACTTTATACTTATAAATTGGTTGTTTTGAGGATTTTCCATTGAATATTTTGGACCAGGTTGACCATGGGTAACTGAAACTGAGAAAAATGAATAAGCGGAACTACTGTAGGCATTTTGGTACTGCTTTGGGAAGCAAGATGAGGCTATAACAAATGCCTAAAAATGAGGAAGTAGCTTTGGAATTTAGAATCTGTTGGAGGCTGGAAGCATTTTGAGAAGCATGAAAGAAAAAGTCTAGATTACTTATAATAGATTTTTGGTAGAAATATAAATGCTATGGATTCTGCCAGTCAGGGATGAGAGGAAGTGAGGAGTACAATAGAGAAAGGTTCTAGCATCTTAGAGAATATCTGTATATCATCACAAACTGATTGTTGGTAGAAATATGAAAGTTAAAGGCTTTTTTAAGGGCTCAAAAGAAAATGAGGAACATGTTACTGGAAACTGGGGGAAAGGCAATCCAGTTATACAGTGTCAGATAACTGAGCTTAATTGTGCCCTTCATAATTGGAAAGCAGAACTTATAAACTTAGATATTTAGCCGAGAACTTTTCTAAGCAAATTATTGAATATATGGCCTGATTTCCTCTCGTGGCTTATAGTAAAATGAGAGAAGAAAGAAAGAAGTTGAGGAAGAAACTGTTAAGCAAGAAGAAACCAACAGCAGATGATTCAGGAAATTCTCAGCCTACCCGGTATACAAAAAACACTAAAATTATGAGATTCAGTATCAGAAAACTGTGATCTGGACAGAAGGCCAAGGGTATGGAGGGACATCCTTTTTACTGCTGCTCAAGAGATTAGACATATAGCTGAGGGATCCACTCAACTGTCTCACCATAAGTCAGAAAGAGAGAGGCAGTTATCCAGGAAATAACTGGGGAGAACTTCTTGTTTGATGATGTAAATCCTCCTGACATGTATAGGAGGTCCATCAAGTTTTTGAGAATATTATACCATCAGAAACATTGCCAGCCTGGACTGAAACGGAGAGAGACAAGGCAAAAATAAAGAAGGTTATTGGACTTTCAAAATTCTACAGGCAGGAAACAGGCTGAAATGACTACTCAGCTGCAAACATTTTCTATTCTTCAAGAAAGAAGAAAAATGGCAGTGGGCTTTGTGGTGTGGCAGGCCTAACAGTCAGGGGCCCAGGCCCAGAAGGTGCTGGTGTCAGCCCAAAGAGCAGAGGTATGGGCTCAAAGGACATAACCTTGAGCCACAGAGGGTTATTCCCAGATCTTACACACTAATGGAGCTTACTTGGTTGAATTTTAAAATTGCTTGTGACTCTTCTTTAACTCCTATTTTTTCTCTTTTAAAATAGGAATGCCTATAACCATTATCTTATGCCTATAACCATGATCCTATGCTGGTCCCACCATTTGTATGTTGGTAACATGTTTTCTAGTTTCACAGTTCCAGAGATAGAAAAGAATTTTGCCTCAAGATGGATCATATTTAGAGTCTCACCTATACCTAATTTAGATCATTAGATAATAAGATTTAGGACTTTGGAGCTGATGATATTGTAGTAATTTGTTATAGCAGCCACAGAAAACTAATGCAGTGAGAAGCACTTTTTTAAAAATTGCAACACTCAGTCATGCTTTCTATATCCTCCCCTCCTTTATTTTTTCCACATCTCCATATCACATATATTTAAATTACTTTAAGAATAAGAAAACTTATATATACATATATATATATACTACTTTTTACTCTTTTTAAAGTTATTTGTCTCCCTCACCATTACAATATAAACTCCATAAGTGCAGCAATTTTTTTATCTGTTTGTTTTTTCACTGCTGTATCCCTAGTGCTGTGAATAGTGGTACTGGTACATAAGAGGTGCTCACAAATGTTTTTCAGTGATTAAATAAAAATTTTCCTTACATATATCCTCACAGAATTTGTCCATCCCTCCATCTACATTCCATCCATCCATTCACCCACCGACTTTCCATCTCTGTATAAATCCATCTACCCTCTTATATGTCTATTTAATAGCAAACATTCTTTTACTCATTAGCCCCAGGATCTGTGCAAGAAATTCAATGGTAAGTAAGACTTAGAACAAGCCTACAGAGTTATTTCCTCTTGATTGGGAAAACAGTAGTTGAACTTGAACTATTAAAACAAAATGCCATAATTATTACTAGTGGGGAAACAAAGGATGCCAGGGAAGCAAATTAGAATAATACCTAATCTAGATGAGAAAGTCTTCAGAAAATACTTTCTCATTATACAAACCTGGAGTATCATCTTTCTTACAACCAACAGATAATATAAATCTATCGAGTTCTCAAACTTAGTTCTGACTATACTATAGTAAAAAAATAAGTATTTGTGAAGAAATGAGCATTTGCTTTAAAATTTATTTCAGCTTAAATAATATTAATATTTATGTAAAGAGAGATGGGTGAATCTAACTGTCCACTTAAATCTTCCTTTTAATTCCCAAGAATAAATGAACTGTCCAAAGCACAATCAATATTAAAGACAATCCAGAATACTTTAGACTTTCTTTAGGTAAATATCTTGAGATAAGAAGGAAAGTGTTTGTCTTTCCTGCTGTTCAGCATTTTTGCTGACCATGAAAAAAGATGACGAAGTAAAGGGTGGGGACAAGAGAAGGGAGAGGAGGAGGAAGAGGAAGAAAGCAACAGCAGCATTTTAAAAGCAGACAGCTTGTAGTATATTTGAATTTAGACAATCTGGGTTAGCACGCTAAATTGGAAACCTGATAGTTCAATGGATTTGGATAAGCCACTTCACACATCAGTGCTTCAGTTTATCAGTTATAAAACGAGTTTGACATTTCCCTTGCCTATCTATGGAAGTATTATAAGAACCAAATATAAGCATGTGCAGATAGTTTGAAAAGTTTAATTTCCTTACAAATGTAAGTTATTTTTCATGAAGACATTTTATTGAGATTCTATGATGAGCCGATCACCACGTATAGTTATTTGAAAATCACAAATAATTTGGGATTTGCAATTGTGAGAATTGAGGGCATTAAACTTTAGATATTCTGCTTACAGATATAAGGACAAATGTGTGGTTTTAAACACAGAGCAAAAACGGCATAATAGTGAATGTGCAATAGGATAACAGAGGTGTTTCATACATTGAGAACAACAAAAAAATTGGGGTAATGGAAATTCAATGTCCTAGTCACAGGCAGTGGGGGAATTTTCTTAGATCTGTGATAACAGCAAGTGGTTTTGTTAATCTGAAGCTAGTTTTTGTTCTGTGGTTATTGCCATTCCTGAGTAATGAGCAACTAGATCGCTTTCCCATCTGGCATTTTGTGGCTGAGAATAGCAGTAGCATAAGGTTAAATGTCAGTGGTAAGACACAGTGGTTTATGTCATTTGTAAAATATGATCACAGACTCAAACATCCATAGTGATGTGATATACCAGAAAATATCACAATGCAAGTGAACCCAAATCCATGGGGGTAATGAAAAGAGATTAAAGTCAAAAAAGAGTTTTGAATTTTGGTTCCACTAACTTAATTGCCTATTTTGCTCTTTGCCCTTCATTTTTCTTATTTGTAAAATAGAAATGAAAAAATCCCTATTTTTCAAAGTCATTTGAAGAATTAAAAATGTGAATGTCCTTTAAGTTGTAACATGCTGTATAGAAGTTAGTGGTAACTGCTGTTTTTGTTTTTGTAGATAACCGAAAAATTGATTTTGTCCATAATGACAGATGAAAGCTTCCTTAATGAAGTTGCATTACACAGTCCCAAGCTTTACCAAACACATCAGTGGTGTGGTAACAGTTATCAAAACTACCTTAAGGTCGTCTCTGTAATTTTCGCTAAAGGACATGTGAGAAAATATTTTGTAAACATCTTTGCTGGTAACAATATACCAATAAGCTTCAAGTCCATTTTCAAGCCCAAAGTCAAGTTAGGATTTAAGGAAAAGGAAACTAGAAGAGAATAATTCTTAGGACATCTGAACATTCAAGATGGTTGGAGATTCTCGTTCATTTAAAAGAAAAGAATGTTATTCCTTACAAAACCTTATTTACTGAAATAAGAATTTCATATTTTGATAGATAAATAAAATAAGGGTTCTGTTTTTTTCAACCCCCTAACCGTCCAGAAGCTGGGAAGGAGAATTTGCCTCCCTAACTGCTGGACTTAACCCACAGGGACTTAGGCACTGAGGGGATCTGTGATTATCAACACAAGATGATAATAAGCCAGATAATTTCAGAATTTAGAATTTTAAGAGAAAATAAAAAATTCTCCCAAATGATACCAAGCATTGTAAATTCTACACATTACTCTCCATAGACATCTTCTAGCATACAGCTAAGCATCTTATATCAAAGACCCTGCCTTCATGGAGGTGGGAGAAGGAAGTTAGAAGCTGCCACAAGAAAAGAATCTTGGAGAGTAAAGAGTAGAAATTTCTGGAAAGGCTTGAGTCTTTCCTACTGCCATTGGCACTGCTCAGTGGTTGGGGGCTTGGGCTCTGTCATCACACTGCCTTGGTTCGTATCCTGGCTATATTTACCAACCACATGACTTCAGATGACTTAACCTGAATGGAGATAATAACACCTCCCTCATAGGGCAGTTTTGACAAATAACTGAAGAGGTAAAGCACTTAAAACAGCGCTTAGCACAAAATAATCACATGGTAAATATCAGTTACCACGATTGTAACTACTATCATGACACCCATGGCTAAAATGATCATCACCATTATTAGTAGTACTATTATACTATTATTTGTCCTGCATGTTAAAGTGTTTCTTCAAAGAAGTCAGAGCATGGGAAGAAAGCCACATTGTCTGCTATCTCTGAAAAAAAAAAAAAAAGGAGAAGAAAATAAAAACAGAAAAAAGGAAGTCCTTTTTGAAAAAGTCCTTCATAATACTTAATACCATGCAAGTTTTCAGGGTAAAGAGAAGCTGTACGCCTTAATAAAGGGAATGCACTCTATTGTTCTTATTTTAATTAATAGTAATAAACCTGTTTCATTCTGCATATGTACTTATTCAAGAAGCGGAATGGTTTTAGTAGATGAGAGTCTTGCAGCGACCCATAGTTTAGGCACCTTTTAGCCGTTGTTACATTATTTTCTAATTCCTTACGGCCAGTCATTTTAGGACTATAGGCTCAAAGAAAAGGTCCCCTTGTTTTGGAAGCGAATATTTGTTTCACAGTAATGTGTGAGTCAGCTGTCTGATAAGAGTGTGCAGGTTTGAGGGGGAGGTACGTGGGGGTAAGATTTAAAGCATCTAAGTTCTCTCCCAATGTTGACAATTATCTGGAAGAGGATAATGACTTAAAATTCCAGAAAAGAATGATTATGACAGGAAAACATAAGTAGTAACAATATATTGAACCCTTTATATGAAAGAGGTAGAAGGTCTGGTACCTAGTGAACATAATCTCATTGAATTCCTCCAGCAATCTTAAAATATGGGTTTTATTTACCTCATATTACAGGTGAGGAAACTGAGGCACAATTTGGCGATGTTTCTGCAGAGAACTAAATGATCCACAGAACTGAAAGCCCCATGTAGGCTTATTAAAATCCAAGACGCTCACTCTTTCCAGGATGTAAGCCTTCCTGGAGCCCTTCTTCATGCCAGTCTCACCCTTGGCCCTTTGCCTCAGGGAGCTCATTCAAGCCTCATCACAGAGCTGGAGGTGAGCTATGATTATCCACATGACACATGTGAGGGCACTGAGACCCCAAAGAATCCCCAGAAAGCAGATCTTGCATTCATGATCAGCAACACATAAATGCTGCCTTACAGTGTTTGATTTTCTGGTGGCAAGGTATGTCTTCTTAAATTGCCAAATGAACGCAATGCCCATCTCCTTTCAGCTAGCACATTTTCTCTTTGCCAGGGAAGCAGTGCTGCGTGATGGCTGAGTGCCTAAGCTCTAAAGTCAGACTGCCTGCTTTTAAAGCACTGTCCTGTCACTCACCAGCTGGTGAATGTGTGAAGTTTCATCCATTTCTTCATCTTGAAACAATGACCTCTGAGGCTTGTTGGGAGGATCAACTGAGTTAAGTCATGTGAAAGCATTGGAATAATGCATGGAGCCTAGTGAACACTCAAAAACCTTAACTACTGTTGTTGTTACGGTTGGCCCAGCTAGAATATATTTTGTCAATATGGTCCTCAGACCATCACCTCAGAATCTCACAGGGTAAGGCACCTCTATCATTAAGCTAAAAATCCCATTTTAATTCAACAATTGAAGATGTGGCCCAAGATTTTACTTTTCTCACAATCTCCCAACAGTGCCAACGCTGCTGAACAAGCTGCTTTAACTAGCAAGGAACCAGGGAACTTTATTGACTGCAGATTTAGGGGACCCTACTCCAGACCTAGTAAATCAGAAACTCTGGGGAGGCAACCCAGGGGAATAAATGTTTAACTCGCTCTCTAAGAGATTCTAAGGCCTGTAAAAGCTTGAGAAGGCTGTGAGCGAGGTTTCAGTTGGTTCTATTAACATTATTTGACAGCGCAATTCACTGGAGACACAGTCTGATCGAATTCCTGATTCATCATCTTGACTCCAGGGTAAAATGCTTCTGATATGCTAAGACACCCTCATCCCTTTCTGTAACAAAGGTAAAGAGTTAATTTTCCAAATGGGGTAAGTAGATAATCCTTCTCAATTTACTAACATAATTCACCCAATATTAAGAAGCATTAGAAAAGGCATCCATTTTGCAAGCACAACTAAGCAGTAGTTTTCTAGCACAAATATTAAAGGCAATAAAGAATTTTATTCAAGGTTGACAGCTTTAGCAAACAGTTTCTATTTTATATTGATGCTCTCTTATTTTCCATGTTTTTTTCAGCATTCTGGATATAGCACCACTAAAAAAATTCTTTTGGTTAAATTCTGAATAGTTTAAGCTTTAAAATGCAACTTATTAGAAAGATACAGGGGTAGGAATCCAAGAAAGATTTGGACAATCCTCGAGTAGGGCAGTGACCAGGTTAGCTCATAGGGTGACCAACTGCTTTAGTTTACTCAGGACCATCCTAGTATCAGCACTGAGAGTACCAAGTTCTGGAGAATCCCTCAGTCCCAGGCAAACAAGGCCAGCTGGTCCCACTAGTGCCAACCTGGCAGTAGGATTTCTATGTATCTCTTAATATGAGTCAGATTACATTGCTCTTATTCTGTGCTTTTCCAATTTCCAGATTCCTGAGAAAGAGAATTTTGCTGGATTAGCTTGGGTCAGATATCTACACCTGGCCCAATCAGAAGTAGGCAAATAACAAATTGTGCTGTCCTCCCTTTGCCTCAAGCTGTCCAGGGCCCGACACTGTGAAATAGGGACCAATTTGTAAAGAAGACAGTATCCAGGCAAGGACCCTAAAGGGCATCTATTACAGTCTTTCAGAAAGTGTCTCCAATTACTTTATAAACTCATCTTTCCTTTGCTTTGCTTTCCTGAATGCACCCAGGGATTTATGAGCTACTAAAATCAACTATGCTTCACTAGGTCGCAGCAGAGGGCTTGGTTGTGATAGAAAACAACTAAAATGTGACTAACATTCATTGAGCACTTGATTTATACAACAGATATATAGATGATAGATAGATAGATAAATAGATAGATAGATAGATAGATACGTAGTTTTATCAGATAAATCCAGTGATGTAGGTTCTATTGCACTCATCTTACAGATACAGAAACTGAAGTTTTTTTTTTTTTCAGTTATGAAGGCTAGGAATTGAACCAAGATTTTCTAGCCCTCAACCAAGTTTCTATCTACAACACCCTTTTTTTTCCTTTTCCTCTCTCCCTCCCTTTCTTTCTCATCCTCTCTGTTCCTCTCCCTATATATGTATAGTCATATTAATGTGATAGTCTTACAGATATTCTCATATATATGTATAGACTTAGATACAATTGTGTATGCTTAACAGTTAGGATTTTCCATATTAGGCTCAGAGAGAATTGGCTAAGTTGAACATTTAGTAAGTGGAAATCTTTGACGCTGCAGATTAAACTCAAATATTTTAATTCTGTATCTAGTCCTCCTTCCATCGTATTTCTCCAACAAACTTTTGAATGCCTCATTATCTGTTGTTTAATACAAAGAGAAGGAAACCCACCCCATTTTTATATCTGCAATAATGGCTGAAGAATTTCTTCTATGTCTTCTCTGGGCAAAGCATTTGCTGAGCACTTGATATGGTATTACCTTCAAACAAAGAAACTCTGCCAGTTACAGGGACATTAAGTAATTTCCCCAAATCCATACAGCAAAAATAGGGGCAGAGCAAGCCATCTGCCCTGAAATTCCTTGCCCTTTCCAGTTCACCAAACTGCATCTTTGAAGTCAGATCATGATTTGTGCACATATCCTACCAGTCTAAGCATGTTTGAATGATGGCACATTGTCTCACTATATTGAGGCAACTCTTCCTTGCTTTGCTGTTACTCATAATTAGCAATACAGTTACATCTTTCACTTCGGTCCAATTTTTATCATATCAATGTACTACCCACCTATATATTTTCTTACTTTATATTTCTTTAAATCAACTCATTTTTTATGTCTGGCCCTAGTAATTATATCCGTAAAGTCACAGATGTAGTGAACTTGTTTCATAATTTATAAGATGAATTACAATAAATATGTAAACATTTTAAAATGCATGTCTTAAGGAAATGTTTGAATCAACATCAGCCCACAAACAAAAAGTCACGTGTTTGTGGGGTCAGCTAGCCTGATCCAGCCTCTACAGCTCCATGTAGATTTGCTTTTCTTGACTATTGCCGGGTGGTCCCCACTATTCTCACGTAGCCAAATAAGTTGTTCCATTACAAAATTATAACTATTTTTTTACAGAATGAATTATAGATTAGGGTGCTCTGCATGAATTTGCAGATTCCCAAAGATCTCAAGATGTGTCAAGAGCTCCAAGGGATCTTTCATTTCCTATTTCACCGCCAGGTCACCCTGGGCTCCAGGCTATATTGAGCTGTTTTCACATTTTCTCTGATGGAACATTTTAAATGAGGCAAATTCTGAATCTGAAAATCTTTGGTGGCCTTTGTACATATCCTCTTCAGTTGTGGGAAAAAAGCATATCCATTGTATCTAACTTTTCCTTTTTCACTCTCCTTCCATTTTACTGTCTGCTTTATTGAGGAAATCTTTCTTTTAGTGGAGTCTAGATTTCTTCCTTTGCTACCATCTTCATTTCCCGCCAGATAAATCAGGTCTCAGCTTACGATCATTTGTCATCTGCTGCTTCTTCTCTGGAACCACCCTTAACAGCCTAGCAGAGCTCTGGGCTGTATTCCATGATCTCTTTTAATTCCTTGTTGGCAGTTTGCTGGCCCTTTCTCTTTACCTTCCTGCCAGGTTTAATGCCTTTTAGCATGCCAGCTCCGTTTTTCACAATTTTTCCAAAATGAGGTGAAAAATCAAATCTCTAGCTCCTAATTCTCGGCGAGCAATACTTTCAGAGAATCCTTCAACATCATTCACTCTCTCGATTTCTCATCTTCTGAGCTTCTCCATCCATAAAACAATCAGAAATGTCTTCTTCTTAATAACATAGCTCTTCTGGTATTGGGGAGTGGTGGGACTAGAAAAGAGTAGAGGTGTAAGCAATGCAATATGAGTTCATTCATGCAAATAAAATCACACTCCCTGGACAGAATCCTTCTTTCCCGCAGATCTATCTCTTCTAGAGAGTATGGGCAGATGGAAGAAGTGAGGGTATGCAGAGCTGGCATATGGCAGTCCCAGAACAGGGTCACTACCAAAAAGCAAATGCCAACCATGTGATACATAGGACTGCTGGGAATGTAGTCCATCATTGCTCTATGAAAAAAAAGAATACCTTCTCAAACATGACATTCTCTGAACCACATATAGACATACACAAAAATATAAAATAATCTCTAATCATGACCATCAGTTTTTGCCTGACTGTCTCAGTAGCCTGTTAGCTACGTTCCTGCCCTCCATCTTATTCCCTATGAATCCATCTTGTATACCGATGCCATAGTAACACTTTTATGATGTAAATTGAACCATGTCAATGTCCCACCTAATAGCTCCCACCTATGACTGAAATCAGTGAGTACTTCACAAAGAGTTTTGGATGGTTGGCAAGAGGTATAGTAGGAAAAGGAGTAGGGTGCTTAAATCATGCAGTCATGATGACAGGTCTCAGATGAACTTCATGATCACTAACCTAAAAGAGCCCTCAATGCTGTCTGGCTATCTGACTACTTTACTTTAGACTTTTCATTCCCCTATTCTCATAGCCAACTGATTCCTGTTGTTTCTCACCTCTGATTTCTTATACCTGTCTCATCCTCATTTTCAGCTTAAAACTTGCTGTGAAAATAAAAACAATCAGAAGAGAACTTCCACTAGCTTCTACTAGTAGACATTTCATGTACCTGTATCTAAGCTCATATACCCCTCTTGTTTCTGTTAATATAGACTAACTGAACCCTTTTCTGGGAAAGACCCATTCCTCACCTGTGCACAAGACTGCATCCCCTCTCACCTGCTCCAAGCTCCAGCTCTCCTCTCTTATTTCCCCTACATTATCAGTGTTTTTAATCAATATATAAAAACATAATTATCTTTTAACCATCATCATCATTATCATCATCAAAACCTCAGTTTTCTCATTTTCCCTCCAGCTACTGTTTGAAACTTCTCAAAAGAGTTTCCATGGTCACTCTCTTCAATTCCTTTACTCCAAATTCCTTTTGAACATGATTCAATCTGGCTTTTACCTTTATACTCACAAAAAATGGCTCTTTTTAAAGTCATCAACAACTTCTCAGTCCAGATCTTACCTAACCAGCGGCAGCATTTGATAAGGTTAAGGATCCCTCCTGGAAACACGTTCTGAATTTCGTTTCCATGACATTAAACTGTATTAGCTTTTCTATTTCTTTCCTCGTTTTTCTTCCTGTCTTGCTTGCTCTTCCTCCTCAACCCCATATGCTTTTAATGAAGCAATACCGCAGGGACTACATTTAGACTTTCCAGTTTGTCTGCACTCACACTCTCACTGATCTTACCCAGTCTCATGGCTTTATGTATAACACTGACAGCTCCCAAAAGTTTAGCTCCTCTTAGGACCTCTCTCCTGCCCTCCAGACTCATATGTCCAATTGCCTACTTGGCACCTCTACCGGAATGTCTGTTGGGTATCTCAAACTTGTCAGGTTCAAAACTGAGCTCCCGATATTTCTCACTCCCAAATATCCTCTTGCTTCACTCTCCCCCCATTTCAGGACAGGTGAAGTCTTCTAATTAGTGAGGTCAAAAATGTTAGTATCATGATTGTCTTTTCTTTTCTCACACTTCACATCTGATCTATGAGCCAATTCTGTCAGAACTACCTTAGTAGTTTTCAGCATATTCAGAATCCAACCACTTTCACCATCACCATTGCCTCTGTGCTGCTCTGAGCCTTGTTCATCTCAAGCTTAAATTATTGCAGTATCTTTCCAGGTGGTCTCCCTGGAAAGTTACAACCTTGTAATCTCCTCCCTACACAAGGGCCACAGTGTTCCTGTGCAAACACAAATTGGATGATATCACTCCTCTAGTCCAATCTTCCCATGGCTTTCAGTCTCAGAGTAAAAGCCACAGTCTTGCAAAAACTTTCAAGGCCTTGCAAGATCTGGCCCTCTCTTATCCCTCGTATTTTATTTTCTTTCCTATTGTTCTTTTCTCCATTCATTGTGTTCCAGCTCTTTGAAGTTCCAAGCATCCTCCTGCCTTGGGGCATTCACACATATTGCTTGCTCTACCTAATCACTCCCCTAATCCCCCACCCATCCCATATATGCCTGGTTTTTCTCTCACCTTTAGATTTTACCCAAATGTCATCTTCTCGGTGCAATTTTATTTAATTGCAGCTCTCCCTGTTGTACCCCTTCTTGCTCCTCTACCTTTGCTTGTCTCCATTGCACTTACCACTGCCTACTTGATTCTTGTCTTAGCTCAGATTGCCATACCAAAATACCATAGACTGCATGGCTGAAACAACAGAAATTTATTTCTCATAGTTCTGGATGTTGGGAAGATCATGATATGGGCTGATTCAGTTCACCCTTATGGGCTCTATTCCTGGCTTACAGACAGACTTCTTTTTGCTATGTCCCAACATGGCAGAGAGAGAGAATGCTCTGGCCTCTCTTCCTCTTCTTATAAAGATGTTAATCCCATTACGGGAGCCCCAACTTCATGACCTCATCTAATTACCTAATTACCATCCAAAGTCCCCACCTCCAAATACCATTCCATTGGAAATTAGGGCATTTTTACTGCAAAATTTCTTAGTGACTTTAGACAATGTTGTGTATGCATCTCCTGTGGGAGGTCTGGGCAGATAAAATTCCCAATGTTTCCCATATACATTTGACCACTGGGTTGTCAGGGAATCTTTTGGGATGTGTCCTTTAGACCCCTGCTAGTCATGATGTGGTTTGTGGACCAGTGCAGGTTCACAAATTATTTATTGCTTGTCTGCAATGAGAAAAATACAGAAATGGAGAGTCAATATTTAAAAAATGCTATAACAAATTGACAATGCTGCCAAGAATAGTCACGTGGTTTGGCTCTGTGTCTGCACTCAAATGTCATCCCAAATTGTAATTCCGACATGTCAAATGAAGGGCCTGCTGGGAGGTGACTGAATCATGGGGGTGGTCTCTAATGGTTTAGCACCATTGTCCCAGTGCTGTCTTGTGAGTTCTCATGAGATCTGGTTGTTTAAAAGTGTTTAGCATTCCCTGTCTCTCACTCTCTCTCCACTGCTCCACCATGGGAAGATATGCCTTGCTTCCCCTTCACCTTCTGCCATGATTGTAAGTTTCCTGAGGCCTCTCCAGCCATGCAAACTGTGAGTCAATTAAACCCATTTTCTTCTTAAATTCCCCAGTCTTGAGTAGTTCTTTAAAGCAGTGCAAAAATGGACTAATAAAAATATGAACAGTAGCTTGTGAGGTTTTTTTTTCACACTTCATTTTTCTAGTAATTCATCTTTATTGAGTTTTACAAAAGTATCCGTTCATGGCAGATTTAAAATAATAAGAAGAAAAATATTTCACTAGGGATAGAAAAAAAATTGCTTGGAAGTCCAGTCTCTAGACTTTTTTCCTGACATTCCCAGCTGCACCTTGTATGCCAACTGAGTCAACTTGCTCCTCTAAGCCCTACATGTGTCCAGGCTGTTCATCCGCTTGCCATGTCTTTCCTGCCTCACATGAATGATGCACATTTTATTCTTCAGAATTTGGTTCAGAGGTTAATGGTGCTAGAAAGAGTCTCCAGATTCCTCTCCATAAACTTGATGACCTTGCTTTACCTCCACAACTTTCTGGTAATCTTATCCTCAAATCAGTGCTCCACTGTTTTTTTTAATTTTATTTTTAATTGACACAAAATAATTATTCATATTTATAAGGTACAATGTTTCAATATATGTATACAATGCGTGATAATCAAATTAGAGTAATTAGAATATCTATCACCTCAATCACTTACTTCTTTGTGGTAAGAACATTCAAAATCCTTTATTCTAGCTGTTTTGAAATAAACAATACATTCTTATTAACTATAATCACCCTACTGTGCAATAGAACACCAGATCTTATTCCTTCTAAGTAACTGTAACTTTTTCCCCATGAACCATTTTCTACCCATTCCCCTTCCCCCTTGTATTTGTCTGTTTACACCCTGCTGATAAAGATATGCCCAAGACTGGGCAATTTACAAAAGAAAAAGGTTTAATTGGACTTACAGTTCCACGTTGCTGGGAAAGCCTCATAATCATGGCAGAAGGCAAGGAGGAGCAAGTCACATCTTACGTGGATGGCGGCCGGCAAAGGGAGCTTCTGCAGGAAAACTCCCTCTTATAATAACCATCAGATCTCATGAGACTTACTCACTATCATGAGAGCAGCATGGAAAAGACCTGACCCCATGATTCAATTACCTCCCACCGGGTCCCTCCCACAACACACGGGAATTCAAGATGAGATTTGGGTGGGTACACAGCCAAACCATATCATCAACTACTCTTCCCAGCCCATGGTAGCCACAATTCAATTCTCTACATCAGTGAGATCAACGACTTTAGATTCTGCATATGCGTGAGATTATGCAGTATTTGTCTTTCTGTGTTGGGTTTATTTCAGTTAACATAATGTCTTCCAGGTTCATCTATGTTGTCACAAATGATAGGATTTTATTCTTTATGCCTAAATAGTATTCCATTTTGTGTGTGTGTGTGTGTGTGTGTGTGTGTCTATGTGTGTGTGTATACCACATATATATATGCCACATTTTATTTGTTCATTTATTTATTCATTTTATTTATCCATAAATGTTAATGAACATTTAGGTCGATTCCATATCTTGACTATTGTGAACAGTGTTGCAACAAACACAAGAGTGAGACATCTCCTTGACATACTGATTTCATTTCCTTTGGATATATATCCAGCAGTAGGATTGCTGGATCATATGGTAGTCCCAGTTGTAATTTTTTGAGAAATCTCCATATTGTTTTTCACAATGGCTAAACTAATTTACATTCTCGCCAACAGTGTTTAAGGGTACCCTTTTATCCACATCCTTCCCAACACTTGTTATCTTTTGTCTTTTTGATAAGAGTCATTCTAACTGGAGTAAGGTAATACCTCATTGTGTTTTTGATTTGCATTTCCGTGATGATTAGTGATGTTAAATTTTTTTTCATATACCTGTTTGTCATTTGAATGTCTTTTTTTGAGAGATGTCTAGTCAGGCCTTTTGACTATTTTTAAACCAGATTATTTGTGTTTTTGTGATCGAGTTGTTTGAGTTCTCTTTTCTCTCCAACTTCATACCTCATCCCTGGGCAACCATTAATCTAGTTTCTGTCTCTAAAGATTTCTGTATTCTGGACATTCATATAAATGGAATCATAAAATATGTGGTCTTTTGTGCTTGGTTTCTTTCACTTAGTATAATATTTTTCAAGGTTCAACCATGTTGTAGCATGTACTCGTACTTTATTTCTTTTTATTGCCAGTGTTTGCTATTATTTTATTGAGAAATTTTGTGTCTACATTTATAAGAGATGCTGCTCTCTAGTTTTCTTTTCTTGTGCTGTCTTTCCCTGGTTTGGGCATAAGGATGATGCTAGCTCCTAGAATGGGTTGGGAAATATTCCTTTGTCTTCTCTTTTTTGAAAGAGTTTGTAGAGAATTATTACTAATTCTTCTTTAAATGTTTAATTGAATTCACCAGCAAAGCCATCTGGAATTGGGCATTAATTTGTGGGAAATGTTTTCGTTTGAAATTAAATCATTTTACTTGTAATAGGTTTATTCAGATTTTCTATTTCACTTTGAATCAATGGTGATTGTTTCTGCTTGTCTTTCTAGAAATTTGTCATGTTATCTAAGCTACCTAATTTGTTGGCACACAAACGTTCACAGCATTCCTATATGATCCTTTTTTATTTCTATAAGGTTGGTAGTGATGTCTCCACTCCCATTTTTGATTTTATCAACTTATACCTTCTTTCCTTTTTTCTTCAGTCTAGCTAAAATTTTGTCAAATTTAATTTTTTTCCTAAAGAACCAATTAGAATTCATTGATTTTTTGATTGTTTTTCTATTCCCTATTTTATTTACTTCTGTTCTAATATTTACTATTTTCTTCCTTCTGATTGTTTTGCATTTAGTTTGCTCTTCTTTTTATAGTTTCTTAAGTTGTCAGGTTAGATTATTAACTTGAGATGTTGTTATTATATAGACATTTGTAGTTATAAACTTCTCTGTAAGTACTGTGTAACCTGCATTCTATAATTTTTCATATGTTTTATCTTCATTTTCATTTCTCTCACAGCATTTTCTAATCTTTCTGGTATTTTTCAGCCCATTGATTATTTAAGAATGTGTTGCTTAATTTCCACATAATTGTGAATTTCTAAATTTCCTTCTGTTACTGATTTCTCATTTCATTCCACTATGGTTGGAGACCATACTTTGTATAATTTTTAAAAAATGTATTCAGACTTGTTTATGCCCTAGCATATAATCTATCCTGGGGAATGTTCCATATGTACTTGAGAAGAGTATATATTCTGCTGTTTTTGTATGGAGTATCATAGATGTCTATCACGTCTAGTTGGTATATACTGTTGTTCAAAGAAATAGAGGACTTGAGCAACACTATATACCAGCTAGACCTGACAGACATTTACACAATGTTCCATACCAAAGCAGCAGAAATACTTCTGACTAGTTGTTCAGAATTTATTTTTAATTTTAGTAAATATATTTCAATGCATCCATCTCACTTATTCATTTCTCATAAAAGTAATATGAGTAACACCCCTCTACAACCAAGGAAAAAGTGGCTATTTTGGATTCCTGTGATTCAGTAGATCACTGTAGAACATGAAATCACCAAATATTTTTGTGTAAGAACTCTCTGAAAATTAACCTTGACAGGATTGTTGGGGGATTAATGGCACAGGTGTAGACTGCCAGGCTGTCTCTCCTGCTTTGCACATAGCCTTTTTTGAGTATAAATAGAAGAAGAACATGACTGCTTTCTGCTATTTCAGGAAAGAACACACCCATCTATTTAGTCGTTCATAAGCACTGAGTTGAATGCCTACTGTAAGCCCAGCCCTAAGAGTACTTATAGTAAAAGTACACTTGATTCTACTATGACATAAAATCCAGAATCTGATGGCCAATCCTACTGACAGCAGCTAAGAGTAAGAACTTGACATGCTCACCAGGTACATAAGATGTACTTTCCAGATCAATGCTGGATTATGAATGCTTTCTGTCCACAGGGTTCTCTACATGCTCCTTTCCTTACCTCCATCAATTCCCAACGTGGGCAAGAAGGATTGTTGTACCCAATACCTCAGTCTACAAACTCAACTCTCTTCATTATGTCCAGGGCAATGCCCAGTGTCCTAAGACCACCAGTTGCAACCTCCTACAATAACCCCATTATATTGGCTAATTTTGTTGATATATCTGAATACATACATATCTGACTATAAAACGTGACTCTGAAACTTACTAGATATTGGACATTGACTTGTTTGCCTAACTTCTCCAGGCTTCCTCAGTCTTTTAATCTGGAGACCAGGCATGAAAAATATTTATTTCACAGAATTGTAGTGAGGGTTAAATATTTAAGATAAGGTACCTGACACATAGTGGGCACTCTCCAAGAGTGGTAGCTTAAAACATGCAAATAACAATTCTTGGCTCCTCATTCTGTGTTCTGGACTTACATGCGAGTTCTCAGCTAGGAGTTGAGGCTCATTCTGAAACTAAGCTAGTGACCTGGTCCTTCATCTGCTCCAGCACCTGCAAAGAACGTGTATACTCTTCCTTGGAGCAAGAATACCAAAGAAGTGAGGTGGAGTGCTTCCTTCTTTTAGTCCTCTGGTTGTCAGCTGGAATACTGACTGCTATGAATGAACTGACCACCTGGTACTATGCTTCAGATGGTCATTATCATCTAGCCCTTACAACACACAAGTTCACTATGCTCTACCCACTACACCTGGAGATCAGGATCATTGTCCTTGGACCTGTCTTGCCTAGTTCTTTTGCTTCCTCCTTTTCCCATTTGTTCAGGCTATTAAAATCCCAAAACCCTGCAAGACTCAGCCCAGTCAAATTATGAACACTAAACGCTGAACTCCAAAGTCTAACCCACAATTTTTACAGTATGCTGTGGATACATCTGACTTATATCAAGACACTTTAGGGAACTTATGTAACTCAACACTCAATGTTGACCGAGATGGCCCCCTAATCTAGGCCAGATGGCAAACTGATCATTAACCTCATTCTGATGGACTTGTTTTCCCCAAAATGAGCTGTTATAATTAATCCTCTGTTATCTGGCATTTTATCAACAAATATCATTCATTAACTAACATTTTCCCTGCCAGTTCAATGACAATTAATTATCACAGTGACAATCTGTGGCACTAAGGGATTCTGAAATCATCTCAGGATTCAGAGAGTGACAGAAAGAGAATAAGAGAGACAATGAGAGACAGCAAGAGAGAGAGGTCAAATCATGCTCAGTAGAGTGTTAATATTAAGGGTATAAATTCCAGGACATTGGGTATATTAATATACCCAATATATTAAGGGTATAAATTCCAGTGTTAATATTAAGGGTATAAATTCCAGGACATTGCTTCTGCAGTGTCCTGGAAACCCCATCCCATTTATACAAATGCCCCAGATAACTTCTCCTAATGGGGCTGTCATGTAATATATAGAAAATCAACATACTTTAGAGCTGGCTGAATTTCTTCAGCAAGCATGGCCTCATCCCCACCCCCATAGTAGTACCCCATCCCAGGCATAGGTCAAGTCCGTAGAGGTGAAACAAATCTATCCAATCCTTGCAGAGACAATATATCACTCACTATCATTATATTTACCATCCTACACTTTAAAAGAAAACAAACTCCTTACCCTGATTCTACAGCTTTTCAGAATGATTAAAAATCTTTTCTGAAATATGTCATGGCAAGAATCTCAATGAAAAAAATACAACAAACCAAAACCAAAACAAAACAAACAAACAAAAAAAAACCACACAAAACACAACATAATAAAACAAACTGGATACAATAACTTTTCTTCTGGGTTTTGGAATTAATTTTTACTTCTTAAGGATTGTTAACTTCAGCAATGGGATGAGTGCCCCATTTGGTACACGATAGGCATTGAAGGCATTTTGGTTTGTTTGTATAACAACAGTTAATAAAGAAATGTAGGTTTCCTGCAGCCAACTTCCAACAAATATATAATAAATATTTGAATGATATGTGTTTCCAAGTTGGAAGTGGTCTGTTTTTCTGGATTTGAGTCTGCTGTAGGAGCTATACGCAGCCTGCCTTATTGCTCACAACACTACACCACAATTGTGTGGCTGACGTTGGAACTGTGGTAATGGAGCCACTTGAGGGCTACTGGGTTAGGCAGAGTAAATGAACTGGCCTCAAAACCAAGGCCGTCTCCCTCTGCAAAAAGATAAAAGGAAGGAAGCAAAAGGTGGATATCTTCATAAAAACATTCTCAGATAGAGCATCTCATGTAATTCACAGCAGACATGCCAAGACATGATAAGATTCTTGTTATTGGGATTTTAATGATCCCAGAGTCCTGCTGTGTCAGTGTCCTGTCATATCAGCTCTGTGGCTTTGGATAAAAAGAGCATGGCGTTTTCTGAAAGTCGGAAGGCCATTGTGACTCATTTCTGAGACTGTCTCCCACTTAGGTACATCAAATAGGTATGCTGCTTTGATCAGGTTAAATTTTTAAAGCCCGAGGGCACTGAGGATGTGGCCATGTTAATAATGCAGAGCCGCAAAAACTTTAGGAAATATCCTGTTATCCCATCAGTGTGGGCAGCAAGCCTTGGGTAGCACCAGCAGACCCTGAGAGATCCTGCCAGATGGAAAGCTGGAACTGATGGCAACAAATTCTGCCCCAGAGGATCTTCTTTGAGAGTTACCCCTAGGGCAAATGGATCACTCTGCAAAAAGCTTACTGGAGAAAATATAGGGCTAGGTAATCACATGTTTGATTTCTTACAATCCAGGTTCCAAGCTCAAGAAAACATATTCCCAGATATAAAGTCAAAAAGAGAGAATAAAGCCAAAAACCAGGGTGAAGGAGAATGATCACATAGTTACTAAAAGAATTAAAATGTACAAGGAAAGACAATAAACATGAGAAATGAAGAAGAGAACAAATGTGTGAAAAAGACCTGAGATCAGGCCCTTGCTTAGCAGGGAGAAAAGAATATGAACAAGGCAAGTAAGGGACCCCGTACTGCAAAGTACTGCTTCAGTACCGGAGCAGAGCAGGCAAGAAAGACGGCTCCCAATCTCCAAAGAAAACATTTCAGAACAGGAGAAAATGAGGTAAGTTGTGCTTTGATTGCTTGCATTACACGGCGGACCCAAGTTCGCTTGAATGGTAAACGAGCAATGATTTGTAATAAATGGTTTAGGCTGTGGGGTTGGCTCTTCAGTCCTAACACAGTCCCACTCCCTGGGGACCAGCCATACTAGTGGCCACATGCCTTATAGGCTTTGGGGTCACCCAGAGAATGAGAAAAAAATCTAAGACAAGCATCTCTCATTGTCACCATTAATAGGAACTTAGAAACTGATTTTTGGATCACTTGCTCTTAAACTGTATTCAGATGTTGTGAACCTGGCTGGCTGATGAATCTAACCAAATTAACTCTACCTTAAAGCACAACCCTGTTTCGCTTTTTTGCTAGTGCACTTTTTTAATTATTCAAGCAAAACCGCTTTCTTATTCAATTTGAAATCTGCATTTGTGCACAAGTTTGTCTCACATTGCTCAACATCATCTATTAACTGTGTACACACAGTAGTGATTCTCCAAAACTATCTTCTAAACACATATTTAAAACACATACAAACAGAAGAAAACACTCTGAAATAAAATATACTTTATTCTATTATATTATTATATGCACTATTTTATTTATGTTATTATTATTTTTCTTTGAGACAGGGTCTTACTCTGTCTCCCAGGCTGGGGTGAAGTGGTGCAATCATGTCTCACCGTAGTCTTAACCTCCCTGGGCTCAAGTTATCCTCCCATCTCAGCCTCCCAAGTAGCTGGGACTACAAGCATGAGGCACCATGCCTGGCTATTTTTTTTTTTTTTTCCACCATATTACCCAAGTTTGTCTCAAACTCCTGGGCTCTAGTGATCTGCCAGCCTTGGCCTCCCAAAATGTTAGGATTACAGGTATGAGCCACCGCACCTGGCCAATATACATTATTTTTATCACAGCCACTCCTCCCTTTTTAAAATTTCCTCTGAGACTTCTTCCCAAGTTAATCATCAATCACTACAGAGTAAATTTTTTCAAGGGGAAAAAAGTCCTTCTATTTGAAATATACTATGAAATAATATCTTCATCTTAAAAACATGATTACAAGCATCTTTTAAAATATTATGCTTTCCTTTCAATGAAAACGTTTTGTAGAAATAACTTGGGAAACAAAAATGCTTTTCCTGGTCAAGTAGAGATTTTTTTCAGACAGCTCCTCTGCTGCCCTCTAAAGTTCAAGAAAAACATAACAGCTCTACTTTGCAGACAGCATTTTTTTTTTCCACTGAAATACCAGGATTCTCTAAACCTCAAAGATAATTGGACTCATTAGTCTCTGCTCTCAATACAGTGTGGCCAGGCACGTTTGCTCAAAGTGTACATGTGATAATACCGAATACAAAAAAAAAGCTTAAAGGGCAGGTGTTGATGGTATTTTTAATGCCATTGCTACTAAATGTGTCCCTATGATTCACGTGTTACTACACAACATAATCATGTAAATAGCCAGACTTTTATGTTTGGAAAATAATCCATACTTTTGGGATGTTCATAATTTGTGTTTGATGCTTTTCTGTTAACTATGCCACAATTGTGGCCAAAATATAATAAAAATGAGGACAGTAGACATAATATTGGGACTGTCTGCTAAGAAATAATACATAAAGCCATGACTCAGAAAGTGATGTATGTTGCTTCCTGAACTCACCCACTTTAATGACAGAGCCAGGGCCTTGACATCGGGACAGATTCTTAGAACCTGAAGGTTGGTAGTGCCGCTTCAGAGAAAGGAGGCAAGAGATTAGCAAAAAGCAGGCTGTATAATGACTAGTCTGGAGTGGAGAAGGGAGGGAGATTAGCTCCTTTCTGTTCTTTATGTTAGGGACAAGGCAGAGAGCAAAAGAAGAAAAGAGGAAAGGAGACAAGGAAGAAAGGAGAGAGAGAAGCAAGAGGCAGGGAAGAAAATGCAATATAGAATATTCATTGAGCCTCTTCTTTGAACTAAGTACTTTAACTTGTTCACAATAATCTTGTAACATGCTATTATCTGTTCTACAGATGAGAAAATTGAACTTCAGAAAAAAATAGATAATGTGGTTTAGTTGTACAGGTTGTGTACAGTGCAGCCAAATGCAGAAAGGACAGGCAAATGTACTAGACATTGCTTCCTCTGCACTTCTCTATGCTTTAACCAAATAACCTTCTGAGTTCCAGCTAGGGAGCTGGCAGGAGAAATGAAGAAGCATATGAAAAAATAAAGAGAGGCACACAGTCACAGACCAGAAGGAGGATTAAGGGTAATTACAACCCCAAAGAGCTTGTGGTGATTCACTAAAAAGCCACAGAGAGAAGCAGTTAGTTACAAGAGAATTCTTGGCCAAACGCCCAATTCAAGGGCCAGCTGTTGATAATTTAACAAAGGAAAAATGTCCTCTTTGAGCAGTACTTTTCACTTCAGCTCCACATCAGCAGCTGGTTTGGATCAGCAGGCAGGACAGGGCATCAATGCCTTAGGTAGAGGGGGTCTCAAAATATGGCTCTTGGATCAGCAGCATCAGCATCTTCTAGGGATTGGTATAAACATAAATTCTCAATGTTCTCCCTACCTCCAGGCTCACGAAATAGGCATATCTGGGGGTGGGGTCTAGAAATCTGTTTTAACAAGGCTTGCAGGAGATTATGGTGCATGCTTAAATTTGAGAACTAGGTTTGTATAAGTCCTTTAATTTGTTTGGCAAGTACTCTCTGTGGCTTTTACTATCAAGGCAAGTTTGAGAAGCTCTGTTTTTAGGAAATGAGGAAAAACTTTTGCCCTAGGCCCACTTAAAAATGCTTCCTTCCTCTGGAGAAAGCGATAGTAATTCAGATTCTCTTCCCTCATTTCAGCTGTGGATTCATTGAAATTAGGGCAGTAGAGTACCAATTCCCAGAGTGCTAATAAATTTGACTTCCTAATTCTGGGTGGAGGAACAGAATTGGGAGAGTTACAGAAGCTAGGGAATTAAGAGAATAATAATTAGCAAATTTTATCGGAATCTTTATCTGTGTATTTCAGTTCTAGAAGTTGAGTATTTTATATATTTTATCATGATTATATAAATGGAGCTAAATGAGTTTCCTGAAATTTACATTTTGTGCGCAGAAAACAGGCTCTGCCAATATTTATATGTTCTAGTTCCTATAGATTGTAGAGAAAGGGGAATGAGACAGTAAACAATGGGCTTAATTTCCTTTTCAACAGGGCTTCATAATTCAGTATCAATCTTGTGGAACAGATATTCCCATTTCACAGGTGAGGAAACTGAGTCTTCTCTGGCTACCTACTCAGCAATGGGCAAGATTCAAAAAGAATTCCTCCATCCCCGCATTTTAAATTCAAATGAGAGGACTTATGGTATCCCTTTGGGGTCAGAAAATACATCATACTTTATTTTATGTCCCTAATAATATCTAGTAAAACATCTGACAAACCATTTAATCGATTTCTAAATAAAAATATTCTTCTTTCATTTTATTGGTTGCATTTGGAGAAAGAAAACAAATACTTCATGAACTGAAATGTATCTGCATCATTTCTTGGCATGAATTCACTTTCTACTTTGTATCATCACAAAGATGACAATGTCCCATGTGGCAGAGGTGCCTTGAAGTTAACCAGAAGTTCCGGAAGCTTTTTCCATAATGTAGAGTTGTTGCTGGGAGTGGCTGCCCAGTCAGGGACTACATTCCTAGGCATCTTTCCTAGGGCTCTATAACAAATTCTTGTTAATGGAATGAGAGTAGACATAATGTGTGTCACATTTAGGGTGAAGCAGATAAGAAGCAAGCATTACCTTCCATTTCCCAATCCACTGAGTGCAGAGGACCCCGAGATCCTAGGAGATGGTAGAGCAAAAAGGGGGATAGAACCTGGAATCCTGAACCATGAGAGAGAGCAAAGTCTCCAGTCCCCCCAGAGTGCTCACAACATGAGTGAGAAAACCAATTTCATTATGTTAATTGGCTGAAATGTACGTGTGTGGGGGGGCTAATATTACTACAACTATCATTACCTTAATCAGTGCATTTAATTTCCTAGATTATCATGTTTTATGTTAGATGATGAGGTTTTTGAGGGTAGTTTCCATGTTTGGAAAAATATGGATTATATAGCTGAATCAGGAGCTGGGTTTTTCACTCATGAATTTTGAGGAACCTGGTGGTTTTTCTTCCCCTTAGCTTCTCTTCAAGGAGATACTGATTACAATAAGTGGACTATTTGAAACACAGTTCAGGTTATTGGTAAAATCTAGGCTATGCAGTCAGCTAGATCTGTATTCAATCCTTGGCTTTTCTCTAATTAAATGTATGAACATACTCAAACTGCTCAGGTTTTCTCCTCTTCTGCAAAATGAGGGTTAAAAATCCCTATATTCTAAGATTATTATGAAGATGAGAGTTAATATTTATAAATGCCTAGTATAGTGCCTGGCTCATAGCTAGCAGTAGCCGCTGGTGGTGGACTTCTAAAAATATGTCCTGCTACTTTTCAGGAGAGAAATATACTATGTCAAAGCCATCAGGTTTGGTCATGTGATTTAATCTGGTCAACAACGTGTAAGCAGAAAAGATGTGTCACTTGCAAGCTGAACCTGATCTCTTTCTTTCTGACATGATGATTGGCAGCATTTAGTCAGACATTGCTCCATTATACTGGATATCGAAATGAAGATGACCTGGAGCAAAGCCACGATTACGGTACAATAGGGCAAATGTTACTTTTGCTGCTGTAAGACATTAGGATTTGGGGACCATTTGTTACTGCAGCATAACCCAACTTTTCTGAAAAATACATAAAATATATATTTCTCAGTCAGGGAATACGGGGAAATCCTTTAAACTGTCGAACTCTCTATCAGGAACTGGGGCATCTAGTGCTTTCCCTGTCCCTCCCATCTTGCCTCCTAAGAATGACTAATAATAAAAACAGCGTAGGCTTTGTCCTTGCTCCCCTTCCTGGAGAGGCTGTAAAACTCTACAAAATACAGAAAATGATATATTTTCTGATGGTAAAAGAGTTTTTTAAAAAAATCTGAAGACAGAATTGGATCTCCATGCTGTCCTTTGGGAGTTCAGATTTTAGAAAAAGAAATTGGAGCTTTACATACATTTAACATACATCATTTAATTAGAGTATATATCTTCAGTGAGCACAAGAAAACTTCAGATAAGAGTTTCATATTTTGTAGTGAAACAAAGTTAGTATTGAAGGAGTCTTTTGGGTTGTGAGGAGCAACACAGAAGCCTGAAAATTCTTTTTTTTTTTTTTAGACAGAGTCTTACTCTGTTGTCTGGGCTGAAGTGCAGTGGCGCAGTCTTGGCTCACTGCAACTTACCCCTCCTGGGTTCAAGCGATTCTCCTGCCTCAGCCTCCCCAAGAGCCGAGACTACAGACAGGTGCCATTATGCCTGGCTAATTTTTGTATTTTTAGTAGGGATCGGGTTCCACCATGTTGGCCAGGCTGTCCTCAAACTCCTGACCTCAGATGATTCACCCGCCTCAGCCTCCCAAAGTGCTGACATTACAGGCATGAGCCACCGCGCCTGGACCAGGCAACTTAACAGAGGTGAATTCTTAACAGGGCTGAGAATTTTTAACAGGGCTGTGGAGTAACAGAACTTGATGGAAAGTTGGCATCTGTGTAGAATGATTCTAAAGCTTTCAGACAAATGGCAGAATCCTAGGGTAAAAATATCACCTTTATTTTCTTTCATGAACTATATCAGTGGAAAATATTTAGCTGAATTTCTCTTAAGAGTAGGCAAGACGAAAAAAATGAAGGCCATTGAGAATTGTGTCAATTACTCTAACTTTTCTATTATTATTATTATTGAAACTGCCACAGCGCGCCTAGCAATTTGCTGCTCTACGGTCCTATTAATCCAGAGTCTGCAGATGAAAAAAGCAATGTTTTTATGCTGACTTTACTATAATCACAGTGAAACAAAAAAAAAAAGATCAATTCATTGAACTCCAAATATGCCTCAGGTTATGATCTTACTTTATCGGACATTCTTTGTAACACTGAAGAGTTATTTCAAAACTATAAATTGTGAAAGTCTCCCTACTCTCCCTTCCACAGTTGCTAAGATATCTTAAAAAGAAAGCCTTTCCCCAAAGCATTATCTATAGTGATCATACCCTTCTGCAGAGGCTGACCCAGGTCAGGTAAGGAAAAAGGAAGGGGCAGAACAGAAAGGAGGGAGAGACTTTACATGAGGAGGAAACAAGCACATTAAAAATAATTAAAATCGGCCAGGCACGGTGGCTCATGCCTGTAATCCCAGCGCTTTGGGATGCTGAGGCGGGCTGATCACGAGGTCAGGAGTTTGAGACCAGCCTGGCCAACATGGTGAAACCCCGTCTCTACTAAAAAAAAAAAAAAAAAATTAGCCAGGTGTGGTAGCAGGCACCTGTAATACCAGCTACTCAGGAGGCTGAGGCAGGACAATCGCTTGAACCCGGGAGGCGGAGGTTGCAGTGAGCCGAGACTGCACCACTGCACTCCAGCCTGGACAAAAGAATGAGACTCCATCTCAAAAAAAAAAAAAAAGAATTAATAAAATAAATAAATAAATAAAAATAAAAATAATTATAATCAATACTTTGTCCTATGCTGCCTACCTTACATTTTTTATAGTTTTTTTCATACTCTCTCCTAACGTATTTTTATTAGGTGTTTAACAGGCCAATATATTTTTTCTAAAACACTGTTAAAATACACACATTGGAGACTACATATTTCTCTACTTTTATGAAAATTAGCTTTACCATTTGCTAAGTGTTTACACATTACAGTTACACTTTACTCCCGAAGGTACACTGAGTTGTATCCAGATTGATGCTAATTATCATCTTACAGATGAAACTGGGGCTTAGAGAAGATGTGACAGAAGGGACAGTGGAGCCCTGACCTCCGCACCACAGCTCATTCCACATGGAAATGCCTTTACCTACCTATGAACTGATACCCAGAGCCTGACAACAACTTTCAACACTCCACTCACTGACTTTTCTGAATAAAAGCAAGTTACGGGTTAAAATGTTGTCACTTGAAATTAACCATTATTTAACTAATGTCCCCATAATCAAGAGACACTGAGAGCATATATTTAATGTTGATCACCCTTGGCACACTGTTCAAAGACCTGTTCAGGATGATGAAAATCAAGTTCTCATTTCCAGGCCTTACAAAACTATACTCTGGAACTCCTTGAAGTGCAAATTTGGCTATATCGCAGCTACAGAGATGAAAGCTTTGTGAAACTCTGATATTCTAGTTAAAGACTATTCATATCCATTTCTATAGTGATTTCTGATTTTGACATATAAAAATATGTTCATATTTTTCACCTGTTCTAGAAGATGAAAAATCTAGCTGGTATAAACATGTTATTTAATTTTTAATTTCCACAAACCTCACTTTAAAATGCATAAACCATTTTATCATGAAGAGCACCTTTCTTTCCAATGCCTGTTATTAAATTCTTATTCCTGCAGTGCCTTCTCACAGACTAGTTTTCTACAAAAGAAAAAAATAAACTCAGTGCTTTTCATATGAAGACCCAGGGTTCTGCCTTCTAGATTAATTGCATTTGATTCAAATCTGGCTCTCTGTAAGTAAATATCTCTAGCCCAGAAGCAAAAGGAAGGGTTCACTTCAGGTGTTTTTATCTTCGCTTAAGAGTCAAAATACCTTCTGCATTTTATATAGGTAAAGCTAGAAGAAAAGTAATCTATACTTATACCTATACTTATATGTCTATCTATCTATCTATTCAGTTTTTCATTATGCTGCTGAAACTAGCATAAGAAAATTTTCTATCTCTGCTATGAATTAAATGTTGTCCCTCGAATATCATATGTTGAAGCCGTAACCTCCAATGTGACTAAATGTGGAGTTAAGGCTTTTAGGAGACAAGTAAGTTTAAATTAGGTTATAAAGGTGGGGCCATAATCTAATAGAACTTTGGCCTCATA
Source organism: Pongo abelii (assembly GCF_028885655.2). NCBI lineage: Eukaryota > Metazoa > Chordata > Mammalia > Primates > Hominidae > Pongo > Pongo abelii. Next base: position 20,565,771 of record NC_071988.2, read on the forward strand.
AGAAGAGGAAGATGTTTCTCCCCCAAGGCCCCATGTGAGGATTTAGTGAAAAGTTGGCTGTCTGCAAGCAGGATGAGCCCTCACCAGTTGGCCAGCACCTTGATCTTGGACTTGCACCCTCCAGAACTGTGAGAATATAAATTTCTGTTATTTGAGCCACCCAGCCTGTGGTATTTCTTTATGGCAACCCAATAAATTCCTATTTTAAATATGACTCCAAATCTCAAAGACGAGTCAATATGAGTCTATGTGCTAAACCTAGAAAACCTCAATGTCAAATCTGAGTTGTTAACCAGACGCTGTGATATTCATGTTTCTTTTTGTTAGGCTTCAGTATCTTCCTTTGGGGACCAAAATAATTGTGTGTGTCCCTTTTCTTAAGTGAAATCTGTCCCTAAAATGTAGAGCACTGTCTTCTTTGTGCTCCAGGGTTTTCTTCCTTTTCTCCCTGGCTCCGTCCTTGCTTACCTCCTTTAACAAATCCAGACAGGCGCCGTCCTGGGCACTGTCCTAGGTGCTGAAGATGCAACAGTGACCCAAATATGGTCTCTGACCTTAAGGAGTGTCCTAAGAGAGTGCTTGTTACCAGAGGTTTCTCGCTTCAAGAATGTTTCCTGAATACATTTTAAAAATCAGTGTGTGTTGTTAAAAGCTCAGTGTTACAGTTCTGATCCATGGGTTGAGTTATAATTAATTAGAGTTCCACAACTTATGTTGACCATATTCCCAAAGCCAATTATTCCTCAGTTTTTCTATTCAGGATTTTTCTTTTGCAAACAACAATCTTGGCTAAACTTTATGCGGCTCCCTAGGGCAACTTTGCATTGCCAAGCTATTTCTCAGGATTGTGCCTGACACTGAAGCTTAGTGTCTGAAGCAAACTTAATGAGCTCATTTTATAGTCTCTCCTCTAGGTCTTGATAAAAATATTAAACCCAAGGACCAAGACTGAATCCCTTTGAATATCACTGTCATTTCTGGATTCTGAAGTTAAAAATAGCCAGTTTCTCAGTAGAACACCCTAGTCAACAGCATATCAATTAATCTGAGTATTATGGGGGCCACAACTTCACAGCTTACTGATAAGCGTATCATGGGGGCAAAATCAGTAGCCTTGCCATGGACAAAGGTGAATATATATATAACTTTCCTTGACTCTCCAAACTTTTTCATTTAAGAGAGCAATAAATGAAGATGTGCTACTTGAAAAATCATTATGCTCTCACCAGTCTCTCTCAAAATATTTATGAATGGGTGTTATAATTAATTTCTTATGAGTGCACCATGTACAGAAGGTGCCTAATTCTCTGCAAAAGCAAGTCCCATTGGGGACTTATTCTCCCAGCTCCAAGCCAGTCTGAAGCATTCCCCAAGTGTCAGAATAACAGTAGGGTATTTTAGCCAAAGGAATACAAGCCTGGTGGTATTTTCTTGCTGATTTATTATAACTTTCATTCACCTTTTATTCTCTTATTTTTCTCTTACTGAAACGTTGTTATAAAACAAACCCATGAACAAAAATCTGTCTTCAATGTATCTAGCGTGTTACTGTCAACCTCTCAACATATTCTCCTACCCTTCAACAAATATTCTGTTCTTATTTATTGGAATAACCTTTGTTCTTCTTTTTGTATATTGCATTTTATTTTATTTTTTTAAAAATCTTTACTTCTATTTGATATGTTTTGGACTTTTCCTTTCTCAATCTGGTTAATTTCCCAATGTTGAACCATTTCAAATTAACACTGAAAGATAGAGAACCCTAGGCTGTTTTTACTATTTATTTACATATTTATTTATTGATGTGTTATTTCTTAGGTAGCATTTGTCTCAATGGAGATTTCATGTTCTCCTTTAACTTAGGACCTGGGCCTTTTAAAATCTAAAAATTTTCCTTAGTGCCTTCTAGAGTCATAATACTACACATTCTATATCATGCAAAACCCACAAGTATCTATAAGGCAGTAAGGTTCTTTTTAATGGGGTGGGGGAAATAGCAAACAAAACAAAACTGCAGCACATCAAATGTTTAGCATTAAGAAGATGTTTTCCAAATTGTTGAGGAAGTGCTGAAGAAAACGTTTTGGGGCTCCCCAGATGGCAACCATTCCGACTCCAAATGCTACCGTTATTTTGGCCCTCACAGGAAGTACTTTCCCCGTAAGACCTTGATTCAGTGATTGACCTTGGTTTTGATAATCTCTCATTCCCTTTTAGATTAGGAAAGTCCAAGAGAAAGCAAGACGGGGAATGCACTAATGATAAGCAGTATAAATTTCAGAATAGATTTCTCATCTTTCTAGTGTGATTATAGGGTTTCTAGATTCAATCTGGATCCCTTATACAATTCTGAGGGAGAGCATTTTACTAGTATGTTCTTTACAATTTGATCATCCGGATGGCAATATCATATACAAAAAAGAGAATTGGATTTCAGAGCTAGGTAACTTGGGTTAAAATTCCAACATTTTCACTTACCTTGCTCAGTTTTCTAATTTTAAAATGAAGGGTAGAGAGTCCTTTTATTACTTCATCATTTCCACAAATACATAGAGACTATAACATGCCAATCACTTTTTTTCAGGTTCAGTAAGCGAACTTTAAGGTCTCTTATTATTTCTCTGTACAAACTGTTCAGCTAGACCTCTGGGCTTATATGCAATCTTCCATGATTCAAAGTAAACCAAAATGTGGGCCAGCCCAGTATCTGCAGGGCATAAGTCTGCCAGAAGACACCTACTATCACCAACTCCTTGCACTTTAGATTGTCTAGTCTCATCCTGCTGCTGCTCAAAAAGAGCAAAACATAAAGCAAAATGGAAAATATTTTAAAATAAGGTATAAAATGTAATAAATAATGAGGAAAGCTAAAAACAATTTATTGAGCACTGGCCATTTGCATAACTCTGTGGGAAAGTGAATATGTGATGTAGTTTTTATTCTCTAATAGCAAAGCTCACATGGAATGAGACATGCATGCTAAAGGAGTGTACCTGGCATGATTAAGGCTAGAAAGTTGTATTGTATAAGGAGAGAGGACCACATGAACAAAGGGTGGCTTCAAGAAGAAAGATAGTGCTTGGTCCAGTTTACAAGTACGGTATAAGGTTGCTCTTTACAACATGCACATACACACACATACAGGTAATCTCAACATCCTTGTCATACAAAATAAAAATCAGGTAAAATAAAAAAGTATTAAATAGGTAGCAATTATTTCACAGTGAAATGTAGTTTCACACGTATTCTTAGGAAGAAAGAATTGAAAATAAACCAAATCTTCAAATTAATAGCAGAGAAAATATGTACAAAATAAATAAAATTTTTAAGGATAGATACAAATTAGTAAAATACACAATAAAACTCAGAAAAGTTCAACAATTTAAAAAGCCAGTTATTTGAAATTATCAATAACAAAAATTAATAGTTTTAGGCACGAGAATAATTTAAGAAATGAGAATATTAGGAATGAGAAACCCAGATAAATACTATTAGGAATATGATTGTATGTTAGAACTTAGACAGACACAAAAGAGATTTTTTTATTTTTATAATAATATATAAATTTAAACATTTAAATTTGAAAACAGATGCATTTCATAGGAAAATTTAAATAAATCAAATTGACTAAGAAGTTTAGAAAACCTACATAGATTAAACACTGTATAAGAAATTTTAAAACTAGTCATAAATTCATAACCTATTGCATACTAAAAAGTCAAATAAAATTGTTTTATGACAAAATGAAACCAAATTTCCAAAAACTAGCTATTCCTCACATTATTGAACAAACAGAAAGATGAACAGATTCCCAATTCATGTAATTGTACAAACTAATCCTAACTTTGATACTATAAAACAAACAAATAAAACAGACAAGACTAGTTACAACGACAATAACAGAAAAGTGAAAACACGAATCTTTTGTCAATAGACAAACAGAACAAATTATAATAGGCTTATAAGGAATCTCTTTAACTTGATGAAGAGTAATTAAGAGAACCTTATCAAAACACCATACTTTATAATGATGATTCATGAGAAGCAGTCAGTTTCACTAACATGACTAGAATACTCACTTGCATCAAGCAAAGCAAATGTAAAATTTAGAACCAATGAGACAGTTGAATAAAGTGGTAAGGCACAAAATAATCATTGAGAACCTATAACTTTGTATACCTCAGCAATAACCATACAGAAAATATACCAATTTATTCAGTTTAGAATAATGGCAAAATCCATAAAACATATAGAATAAGTCTAGTTAAAATTATTAAAGACTCATATGTAGAAACTGTAAAACATGAACGGAGAACATAGAAGAAAACCTAAATAAATGAAAATACATAAATATTCCTGGTTCAGGATATTTAATATTGTAGAGATGTGAGTTACTTCTTCATCTAAAAAATTTATAAATATTTCACAGTGCCAAACAAAATCCCAAAGGATGTTCTTTTATTGCACACAGCATGGCTACTTAAAACAGGGTGATAGAATAAAGGCAGGAGAAAAGCAAAAGATAAAGGCAGGAGAAAAGCAAAAACAGAAATATGAAAGGAGACCAGGACTGCCAGATATCAAAACCATAGTTAGGCACTGATATAGGTGTAGATAATTCAATCTTTGGAACAGGCTAGAGAGTTCCTAAATAACACAACAGTCATTTGGAAAGTTGAAATTACTATAGGAAGTAGAAACTACTCAATAAGTGTCCCAAGAAAAACTGGCTATTCAAATGAAATTTAAAAACAAATCTTGCAGTGAGTTCAAGGGTTTTGAGGGACTAACCAAGGAAAAAGATATGACCACAAGGTAGTAACAGAACACAATAAGGTCTATTTGAGCAGCGCTTTGACAGGTTTACAGGAAAAGGTGAGTCCCTCACAACATGAGAACTTTCAGAAGCAATGCTGCAGGAATCACTGTCCGAAACAGAAAGGAAGGAAAGGGGACACCTGGAGGAGACCCTTCCAGGACCAGAGAGGGGGCTTAACTAAATACATGATGGTGGGGACACTCTGGGTCAGAGAATTCTGAAGGGTCATAGTGGCTTGGGATCTTTCGTAGCCCTGGAGTTTATCTTATCCATGTCTAACAGAGGTTTGGTGCAGTTTCGTATGATATGCAAAACAGGCAGGCTCTAAATGGCTAAAAATGTGCTTAATGGGGTTATGTTTAAAACAATTGGATGTGTTAAAAATTTGAGCTTGGCATTGGTGGGCTTCTGGACTAATGGATTCCAGCCTACTGCGAAGAAGGGAAAAACACAGGGCAGGTCCACTATACGGGGCCACTTGTGGCTCATTGAAATAACAAAGCCTTACCTCACTTTTCTTTGCATGCCTGTTTATGCACACATCTCAGATGGATTAGAGGAAAACATGAAAAAGTAATGTGAGAAATGTAGGAAATTACATTTATAATATTAGGGTGATAAAGGCTAAATCTAAAAGTCACACATTTATGAAATAAAAGGTCTCCCATTATTATTGTGTGGGAGTCTAAGTCTCTTTGTAGGTCACTAAGGACTTGCTTTATGAATCTGGGTGCTCCTGTATTGGGTGCATATATATTTAGGATAGTTAGCTCTTCTTGTTGAATTGATCCCTTTACCATTATGTAATGGCCATCTTTGTCTCTTTTGATCTTTGTTGGTTTAAAGTCTGTTTTATCAGAGACTAGGATTGCAACCCCTGCCTTTTTTTGTTTTCCATTTGCTTGGCAGATATTCCTCCATCCTTTTATTTTGAGCCTATGTGTGTCTCTGCACATGAGATGGGTTTCCTGAATATAGCACACTGATGGTTCTTGACTCTTTATCCAATTTGCCAGTCTGTGTCTTTTAATTGGAGCATTTAGCCCATTTACATTTAAGGTTAATATTGTTATGTGTGAATTTGATCCTGTCATTATGATGTTAGCTGGTTATTTTGCTCATTAGTTGATGCAGTTTCTTCCTAGCCTTGATGGTCTTTACAGTTTGGCATGTTTTTGCAGTGGCTAGTACCGGTTGTTCCTTTCCATGTTTAGTGCTTCCTTCAGGAGCTCTTGTAGGGTAGGCCTGGTGGTGACAAAATCTCTCAGCATTTGCTTGTCTGTAAAGTATTTTATTTATCCTTCAATTATGAAGCTTAGTTTGGCTGCATATGAAATTCTGGGTTGAAAATTCTTTTCTTTAAGAATGTTGAATATTGGCTCCCACTCTCTTCTGGCTTGTAGAGTTTCTGCCGAGAGATCAGCTGTTAGTCTGATGGGCTTCCCTTTGTGGGTAACCCGACCTTTCTCTCTGGCTGCCCTTAACATTTTTTCCTTCATTTCAACTTTGGTGAATCTGACAATTATGTGTCTTGGAGTTGCTCTTCTCGAGGAGTATCTTTGTGGCATCCTCTATATTTCCTGAATTTGAATGTTGGCCTGCCTTGCTAGAGAAAATGTGGCACATATACACCATGGAATACTATGCAGCCATAAAAAATTATGAGTTCATGTCCTTTGTAGGGACATGAATGAAGCTGGAAACCATCATTCTCAGCAAAGTATGGCAAGGACAAAAAAACAAACACTGCATAGGTGGGAATTGAACAATGAGAACACTTGGACACAGGAAGGGGAACATCACACACTGGGGCCTGTTGTGGGGTGGGAGGAGGGAGGAGGGATAGCATTAGGAGATATACCTAATGTAAATGACGAGTTAATGGGTGCAGCACACCAACATGGCACATTTATACATATGTAACAAACCTGCACATTGTGCACATGTACCCTAGTACTTAAAGTATAATAAATATATATGTATAAAAAGAAATAAAAGGTTGAATTTTATGACAAAATATTTAACATTCTTCACCAAATTAATAAGAACTGACGTTTGTTAATATGGTTTGGATCTGTGTTCCCATCTAAACCTCAGGTTGAAATGTAGTTCCTGATGCTGGAGGTGGGGCCTGGTGGGAGGTAAGTGAATCATGGGGGGAGTTTCCAATGGTTTAGTACCATCCCTCTAGTCCTGTTCTCACGATAGAGTTCTCATGAGATCTGGTTGTTTAAAAGTGTGTGGGCCGGGCATGGTGGCTCACGCCTGTAATCCCAGCACTTTGGGAGGCTGAAGCAAGCAGATCATGAGGTCAGAAGATGGAGACCATTCTGCCGAATATGGTGAAACCCCATCTCTACTAAAAATAAAAAAAATCAGCCAGGCGTGGTGGCACACACCTGTAATCCCAGCTACTTGGGAGGCTGAGACAGGAGAATCGCTTGAACCTGGGAGGCAGAGGTTGCAGTGAGCCGAGATCGTGCCACTGCACTCCAAGCTGGGCAAAAGAGGTAGACTCCATCTCAAAAATAAAAATAAAAATAAAAATGTGTGTGGTACCTCCCCTGTCTCTCTCTTCCTCCTGCGCTGGCCATGTAAGATGTGCCTGCTTCCTCTTCATCTTCCACCATGATTGAAAGTTTCCTGAGGCCTCCCAGGAAGCTGAGTAGATGCCAGCATCATGCTTCCTGTACAGCCTGCAGAACCATGAGCCAATTAAACCTTTCTTCTTTATAGATTACCCAGTCGCAGGTATTTCTTTGTAGCAGCGTGATAATGGACTAATAAATTTGGATAGCATTTATAATAATGCTTATGCATATTGAATCATGTAATTTTCACTATGATTTATGAGAAAGGGGCTGGGTGTGGTGGCTCACGCCTGTAATCCCAGCACTTTGGGAGGCTGAGGTGGGCAGATCGCCTGAGGTCAGTAGTTCAAGACCAGCCTGGCTAACATGGTGAAACCCCATCTCTAGTAAAAATACAAAAATTCACTGGGTGTGGTGGCATGCACCTGTAATCCCAGCTACGCAGGAGGCTGAGGCAGGAGAATCGATTGAACCTGGGAGGCGGAGGTTGCAGTAACGCGAGATCACGTCATTGCACTCCAGCCTGGGTGACAAGAGCGAAACTCCATCTCAAAAAAAAAAAAATTATAAGATAGGTATTGTTATTCTCATTTCACTGTTAATTACATAACTCATTACATGGATCACCACGACTAAAATAATATGCAGAAGTGTCATATAATGTTCTATAGGTTATAGGCATACACTGCACAACCTGACATCTGTGAGTAGGGGTTGAGGGCTGTTTGGTCGGGGGTCAATTCCTGCAGCCTTTGATACTTTGATGTGAGCTGACCCTCTAAGATGGTACTGCATGTGAGTTGCACAACTGAACTCAGCAGCTTTCTTTCTAGGGTTCCTAAACTCATGAAGGTCTTCCTCACCTTTGTCCCTAATACACTACAGCTCCTACAGAAATGCCCTCACTCATCTACCTCATTGTTTATGTGTTTAGCATTCAAGAAAATCCAAGGGCCACTTTCTCTAGAAAGTCTGTCCTGGCCCAACTTGGCACATACAACAAGGTAAAACTGACCTCTTTCTTCTCCAATGGCCCATTGTTCCTTCCACAAACTACTCTCACAGGGACTTTAACATTTTATCTTGTTTATTTCTTTACTCCTCTGACTCCTTCACCAGATTGCAGGCTACTTGTGGTCAGGAACTCATTTGTCTTTCCATAAATGTTTCCCAGCATAGGTCACACGCATAGTGTTGAACAATTTTTTTTGTTGAATAAATACCAAGGTCCAGAGAGACATTGTACTGAATGGCAATTTGCAAGATATTGATTTTCTTTGCTGCCATTTGTTGATATTGTTAAACTTCTACTGGAGGGCAAAATTCATAGTTGTCGCTTCACACATGAATTAGCAAGGAGGCAATCTCAGCTCTAAAATCTTTACAGTTATCATAACACCCCCATCAGCTCACACTATTAAACATTATAGATAAATACTGTGACATTAAGTTTTGTGGCAGTGCAAATAAAAGTGTTAACAAGTAATGTAATTATACCACTCTTTTTTAAAAAAATTATTAAATGCTAACACTTCTCCATTTATAACCATTCAATTACTACTCACTGCCTAATGTCCACAATTCTTAACATGTCCTAGAATGGTCTCTAAAACCTGGCTCTTCTCTATGTCTCTAAATTTATCTCCTGCTAGCCCCTCCTAATCCCCACTCCCATCCATGCCACAGCATACATTTGCCCTATATTCAGATAACATTTTGCAAATTGAAATTGCAAGTTGTAATTGCCCTAATCCAATCTCAACTCTTTAAATCATCTCACAATTTTATGCTCTGGCATATTCTGCCACTTCAGCTCAGAATACCCTTTTCACTTTTGTAGCACTTCAAGCTGTCATTCATAATTCAAGTCTCAGCTTAAAAGCCACATCATATCCTCTATGAAACTTCCTCCCCCAGCCCCAGCAGAATCATGGGATCCTTGCTGAAAACTTCTAGGGTTCAAGGTGCACAACTTGTATCCATGGTGTTCAACACAATATTGTATTTGTCATTGTTTATCACATTTCTCATCTATCTTCCACCTTTTTGAAAGCAAGGATTGAGTTTGGCTTATTCCTGAATCCCTAATGTCTAACGAATGACCGTCCTAAAGTAGCCACTTCACCAAGGAGGGACGAAGCAGCAAACAGGAAAGCCTGGTTCAGGCCCATCTTTAATCACTAGTTTTGTGAAAAAGTTCACTGCTGCTTCCCACAGCTCGCCAGGCCTGGGATTTGGTTTTGACATGATTATTTTTCTTTTGCAGCATAGGAAGGAGGCTCATGAGAAGAAGTTTAGAAAAATCAACCTCAATTTTTCCCCAGCTGTGCCTCACCTAGCAGACTATCTCAGGACAGCTTCCTGGAAACACAGCAGCAGAAAGTAAGCTGCATTTATTTACTTTTTAAAAAATGTGCTCTGATACTTTTTGATCATTACAAAGAATCTTTCTGGGTGATACTGCAGTGGACTGACCTGATATGTGTTTCCTTCTTTTTTTTTTTCAGTGAATTGTTCAGTTCTTTTTGGAATACTGTGGGTGAGAACCTCAGGCAACACAGAGCCTTAGAAGTATGCTTTGGGCTTGGATTGGGACATGGACTTAATAATTCCACAACTCAAAAGCAACTTCTGAGATAAAAGCGGAATTTGTAAATATGTGAGATACCCTGAACCTAGAAGATGAGATATAAGTAATGTAGTTTAGGTGGTTTTGGTGTATTATCTATCTCCAAAATCAAAGGAAATGGAAGGATTCCTCTAAGAATCATCAGTAAAAATGTGAGTTTTGCTCATATTCGCATTTTGCCTAATTCTAGCCCTCCCTAATTTATTGACTGAAAGCTAAATAATATTAAGAGAAAATGACAAAGGTAATTTCCTTCCACTGTGTCATTTCCTATCAACTACGCGATTTCTTTATTTTTTAAGTTTTGAAAAATTTTAGGACAGTTTTTTGTTTCTATAAAAATTGCTAAGATAGTACAGAGTTCCCATATACGCTGTATGCAATTTCACTTCTTGTTAACATTTTATATTGCTATAGGACCTTCGTTACAATATTGACACATATTTATTACCTATTTTGAGATGGAGTTTTGCTCTGTCACCCAGGCTGGAGTGCAGCGGCGTGATCTTGGCTCACTTGCAACCTCCATCTCCTGGGCTCAAGTGATCCTCAGCCTCCTGAGCAGCTGGGACTACAGGTATGCATCATCACACCTGGCTAAATTTTTTGTATTTTTGGTAGATACAGGGTTTCACCATATTGCCCAAGCTGGTCTCGAACTCCTGAGCTCAAGTGATCCTCCCACATCGGCCTCCCAAAGTGCTGGGATTATAGGTGTGAGCCTCTGTGTCCAGCCCCATGTTTTATTTATATTTATTAACTTTTTCTCTTAATCCCTTTTCTGTTCCAGGATCCCATCCAAGATAACACATTACATTTAGTTTTCATGTCTCCTTAAGCTCTTCTTGGCTGTTAGCTTTCTCAGACTTCTTTTGTTTTTTGATACCTCATTCGTTTTGAGGAGTAAAGGTCAGGTATCCTGTACAATGTCCTTTAGTTGGCATTTGTCATATATTTTTTCTCATGATTAGAATAGGGTCATATGTTTTTGGGAAGATGAATGCAGAAGAAAAATGCCATTTACATCCCTTCATGTCAAGGACACATCTTATCAACATGACATCACTGTTGATGTTGACCTTGATTTCCTGTCTGGGGTAGTGTTTGCCATGTTTCTCCACTGTAAAGTCATTCTTTTTTATCCCCCCTTTCCATAGTGCTCCCTTTGGAAGGAAGTCCCTATGTGCAGTCCACATTTAAAGAATGGGGAGCAATGTTCCATCTCTGTGAGGTTAGGAAATCCACATTATCAGAAAGTCTGCAAAATCAGATACCTACAGAAATTATTTGGAATTCTTCTGCATAGAGATTTATCTATCTTCCCAATTTATTTATTCCATAATTTATTTCAGTATAGACTTGGATTTTTAATATATTGGGTTGTAATACAATACCATATAGCTTATTTTATTGTGTAAATTATCCCACCTTTGGTCGTTAGGAGCTCGTTCACTTGGCTCCTCTGTCCTTTTGGCATCATTGTAGATTTTTTAACTTTTTATTTATTTATTTAACACTTCCTTATTTTTAGTACTATATAATGATTAATGTTCAACTTGCATATGTTCTGCCCTAGTTCTAGAATCAACCATTTCTCCAAGGGGTCCTGGTTCCTTTTATTGAAAAATTGTATTAGAAACCAAAATCTGTGCACTAGATGTGTTCATTGCTACTGCGGTATTCTTGCTTCTAGGCCCTCTTAATTGACATAGAAGGCGAATATATGTCTGCATACTAACCCATCTATATGTATTTACCTATATCTATAGATATTTCTATATGTACCTATCTGTACCTATATTAAGCAAAACATGAATTCATACTGATATATCTGACTCTAATCCATTACCACACAGATCATTCTAACCTTATCTCTTTGCTTATCCATAACCTCCCACTCCAACTGTGAGAAATATGGCTCCCATATTCACCATCCATTTATTTAATTGTTCAATTCCAATATACATCTATAGCAGCAGCAGAATCATTAACTGTGTCCCCATGAACAAGAACTCAATTAATTTTAAAACTACCATTTTTAAATTATTTCCAAACTTTTATTTCTAACTTTGAATTTTCTTAAGCCTGGGAGAAATTCTGTAGGAAAAAGAGGAAAGATAATGCCAAGACAAATGAAATGTGACAAAATTAAAGAACATGCATATGGCTAAAGAAAGCTCTATATTAAGCCAGGTATAAATTCAGTAAGCCTGATAAAGAACATGGAAGAAGATATTTACATTTAGGATATTTAGATTAAGTAAACTATAATAGAAAAATAAAACCAATATGTCACAATCACATGGGAAGTAGGAATTAAGATATACACAAAAAGCATCAGTGTTGGCAGTGGGTAAATGAATCCATAACAGGGACACAGATTCCAGAAAGCAGAGAAAAGCAAAATTCCTAATGATTAATCAAACTGTCAGAGGCCAAGAGATCTACTGAAAATAAAAAAGGGTTGAAGGGTTGAGATATCGTATCCAGATATCCATGCCAAGGAAAAATGTGATGGTATTCAGGCACAGGGTCTTGTCAGCACTTCACCTCAGGGATTTTACAGGGTCCTGTGAGGAAATGTCTAAGCATGTATGAATTAAGGCTTATAAGAAAATAATTTAAGAGGATTTAGCTAAAATTAAGCATTGAAGAATGACTTTTTAGGATCCAACACAAAGCTGTCTCCCTCAAGAAGCCTTCTGAGATAGCCTTTTAGACACAGCACAATAGAATGTTCACATGATAGTTTTCATCAAATATTATTTGCATATGTTTGTGAGCTGGAGTGAGGCCTAGAGGATCAAGGACTGTAACTTAGTTCCTCTTGATCATCAGCACCTAGCACTGTGCTTGGCAAAGAGTGATAACTCAGTACTTTTGTATCGAGTAGAAGAAAGAAAGAAAAAAACAGAATCCCAGCCACATAGACACTCAGTTTACAAACATAGAGTTGAAAAAAAAAAAAAACAACTCCTTCCAGCACTAAATCAATACCCTTCCAATTGATTAGGAAGTAGGCCCTTGCCATGTTGAGTTCTCCAATGACTTTTCAAAAAACCTTTATTGCTGCAATCATATGTAATTCAGTGACTAAAACCTATAATGAAAATAAATTACATGAAGTCTTTTCATTAATCTTATTATTCTGCAGTCCCATCATAAATAGCTCACTAGCATCTTATATCTTTATTTTTCAGGGTAGTACAGCTAAGAAATTATATCATTATGCATTTGAGTTGTGTTCTAATTTCTGCCCGATGCATCAATAATACATTTAATTGTGTTATTCCTTTTTGCAGACAGTTCCATCTTTGGAAATTGCTTTAGTGATACAAAGGACTGAGGGGTAGATATTCTGTGTTTGTCCTCTAATTAAAATATGTCACTAGTTAGACTCAGAACACAGACAATTTTTTATCATTGGGAGTATTTAATCCCAAACTGTTCATAGAATGGGCTTATATAAACACTGAGATTTGACACATCCTTCCAGACTTAATGAAAAAAATATGATATCCCAAAGTTCTTGATTTGAAGAAAAAGTGAACTTTGATAACTTTGGTGAGATTTTCAATTTCTTGGCTGACTACAATTTATTTCTGAACAGTTAATTTACCTTTTGCATAATACTACAGAAGAATTTTGAGAACAAAGGATATGTGGAAGGTGCTCTTTTTATTTTTTGCTTTGAATGATACTCATTACGCAGATAATCGTTGAAGTTATACATTTTATGCATAATTTTAACAGATACATTTGAAGTGTATACATTTTCATAAACTTATAGGTTGGGAACATTGGGAAAGTTCCTTGGGCTTCTGCCAACTTATCTGTAAAAATGGGCTAACATTAATTCAACTACTTTTCTTATTTGAAGAAAGATATACCTGAATAGAAGCACTTGAATTTGATAAGGGAGAAATCACCTAGTGCAACCAAAGAAATACATTAACAAAAGATAGTACAGCAAGTTATAAATATTCAATCTATATATTTTTAAAAGCATCATGTGTTTGCTGGTCATCAGTTTATTGACTCTGAACTCCATATCCATCCTTCTTTGCTGCTCTGCAAAAATAGAGCTGGTACCTTTCACTATTGTTTCTTTTTTGGCTGACTGGATGTTAGGATGTTGGGTTTGGTCAGTAAAGGGTGCTAGAGAGGAACTACAGGAGGAAAGGGTTTTCCTTCTCTGTTATGGTGTTCTTGCTTGTTTGACAAAATTCCACAGTGCACATGATTTCTCTAGCACTATTCCTGCAGTGCAGAACAGCTAGCAGCTTCCTGGACCACCCCACTTTAACAATTTTGAGTCAAGTGCCTCTGAGATACCTTCTCATGAGCTAGTTTCCCTAAAATCACTGCTCTGCCCTCTCCAATCTTTGTGAGAATTGGAGGAGGGCAGGAGTTTGGATCAAACAAGGATATGGAAACAACCTTATTATCATCAATGACCAGATGATAATAAAAGATACAGAGGTTTAGGATTTTGTGGTATGATGAACACAGTGATTGTTAAATACTTATCTTTTTTTTTTTATTACAGATTGGGTTCCTACACAATTCAGAACTCAACACACCCTTTGCACTTTCTTCCTGTACAGACATGTTATTATCCACGAGTTCCAGTTTTGTTACCCCTGGAGGCTGCTTAAACAAGTAGACCTAATGTATTCTCTATTTCTTCCACAAAAGAAAATGTGAGCTACACAGAGTAAGACAGAGTTAGAGAAAAGAGAATGAATTATTCTATGAAAATATCATTTCAGTACTGCTAAGTCCTTGATTAGAATTTCTCAAAGTAGGGTCTGTTGATTATCAGCATCAGAAGTAACTGGAAGTACCAGGTAAATAACTCTAGCCCACCTCCTAAGATTCTCATTACAGAAGTTTGTGGGTGGGGCCCTGCAATCTGCACAGTTTGAGCCTTCAGCTGATTTTGATGCAGATGGTCCAAGAGCTACTCTTTGAGAACCAATTCTGAGACAAATGAATGTTTTAGAAATATTAAAACAGATTTCAAGACATCACTAAGTGAACAAGCAAGAAAAGATGTCTTTTATATCAACACCTCATCCAAAAGCTTTGTATTCCATTCCAAATGGCAGTTTATGCCTGTATAAGGAGCTAAGGTGATTGGGAGTAAGACTACAGGTAATTAGAGAAAGAAAGAAGAGAAAACCTGGTGCTAGAGAAGGGCTGATGTATGTTGCTGGGAGTCAATAAAGAAAAAACATAGAACAAGTCAGTGGCTTGTAATAAGACTGAATCAACAGCTTCCTGTCCTTATTGCAGGATCTAGTGGGACAGCTCAGCTTGGGGACACAGAATCAGAAAGTCAGGCCTCTCAAGTCCTAACAGCAATAAAGAGTTTAGCCCAATTCTAATGACAAGGTAGATATCCGGTAATCTCCACACCGGTGCTGTCATCTTGCTCTTGGTTTGGCTTTCATCAGCTCTTGGCTGATCCAACATGACTAGTCTCCCTGCCTCCAAGCTCAATCCACTTCAATCATTTCTCTCCCATAATATTTCAGTAGCCTCCACTGCCTACAGCAGGATTCCCCAACCTTGGGGCTGTGGACCGGTACCAGTCCGTGGCCTGTTAGGAACCGGCTGCACAGCAGGAGGTGAGTGACTGGTGAGCAGGCATTGCTGCCTGAGCTCCACCTCCTGTCAGATCTGGGCGACATTAGATTCTTACAGGAGTGGGAACCCTGTTGTGAACTGCACATGCGAGGGATCTAGGCTGCATTCTCCTTATGAGAATCTAATGCCTGATGATCTGAGATGGAACAGTTTCATCCCGAAACTATCCCCACCCTGCTCTGTCTGTGGAAAAGTTGTCTTTCCCGAAACTGGTCCCTAGTGCCAAAAAGGTTGGGGACTGCTGGCCTACAGGATAGGACTCCAGTTTCTCTCCAAGGGGCATGTGGAGGTGGTCACTTCTCCTTTATCTAAAGTAGATTAGTTGGATTTCAATCCATTTTTACACTGACAACTGTGTGATGTTAGGCAAATGATCTAACTTCACTGGCTGAAGTTTTGTCATCTGTAAAACACAGACATGAGACTCAATATACTATTCACATGAACTATGATGTAAAGAGCATCCTCTGGAGGAGGGCAATGAAGCAGCCTGAAAATACACACTTCAAATGATTGCCAGGAAGATTGATACAGTGCACACAAAGTCTATATGATAGTGCTTGGCACACACTCAGTCTTCAGTAAGAGTTGACTTGGATCATTATTGCCCCTCTGTTATTTCTTACATACTCTTGCTTTGCATTCTTACCAAGTAACTCATGGTTTTTCAAATGATGCTGTTTGATACCTCACACTTTAGCACCACTGTTTTTTCAGTGCAAATGCCCTCCCCTCTTCACATGATGAACGCCTACGCATCCCTTAAGTCCTAGCTCAGATGTCTCCTCTCTGTGGCACTCCCTGATTCCACCCCAACCAGTTTTTAAACCTGTATTTTCATTAAAGCTATATAAAGTCCACACCTCCATTATTACAATAAACCCTCTCCACAGTCATAAGCCTTTCATGTTGACAGTCTTCTACAGGAAGAGTATGTCTCAAACTGTGCCATTAGTTACACCACCTTCAAAACGGATGCCATATCCTTCTAAAATTTTACTGTAATTTACTTAATCCTTTTCTGTAAATCAATTCATAATTCTACTTATATAAATTTATCTCAAATGAGACTTTATATAATTCATAAAAAAATTAATGCATAGTTATTCTAAAATTAAATAATAATTACAATACAATAAAAACATCATATCCATCTACTAACTCATCCATTAGCAGCACTCTTATGGGAAAATCTGTACTGATATATAAAAGCTCTTTCAGTGCAAAGATATCTATCTTTATATCCCCAGTACCTATTATAATGTTGGTACAGAGCAACATCTTGACAATTTTAATTGCCATACTCTTTCAGAAAGCCCTGGCTTCAAATCTTGACTTTAACAAGGAGAAAGGAGTTTACAGATATTTATAAATTTAAAATTTACTATTAGAGTGAGATTTTGCAGAAAATAAAATTCACCCCAATATTGTTTATCTATAGAAACAAGATTCTCAAATCTGCAACTGAGCATATAGAAAAGTAATATGAAAGAATTTCCTTTGAATTAACTGAGAAGAAATTTTGGTTACCCGCCAAGAAACTTTTTTCTTTTGGTTATTTAGAACTATGACATTCTCCTTGGCCAATAGCTATATCAGAGTCAAATATGTGCCTCACAACAGCTGAAAGCCTGTGGTGTTTGTACACTCTTTCTGCTAGTGTTGACTTCACTTTTGAGTTTTCTCTTGTCCCTTTTGGGGGTTATGTTTTACTATTAAAACTTTTAAAAAGTCATTTATCTAATATTTTTATTGAGCCAGAGAAATAACTAATTCATTAATTAAATAAGCAACCCAATAAATCAATGAGTGAACAGATTGATGGATAAATATACAAGGTCATGAGCAGTCCTTAGATATGCTAATGCAATTGACCAGCTCAGCTGGGGGAAAATGAGTAAACACAAAAACCTTTTGTGACATGTAAATTAAAAAGCACCTTGATGGACGTATTTTTTCACTTCTTAGTCTCTTGTTACAACAACTTGAAGGCACAGCCTGTTGACACCAAAACCAGTTCAGTTTAACAACTTGGACATAGAGTGTAAGAAATAACAACTGTGCAGACGAGAAACAACAGAGGTGGGTGTTGGATCTGCTAAGAAAGTGAACCACACATCTTTCTCTCCATGAAGCACAAGACATATGAAATGAAAAAACAAACAAACAAACAAAAAAACCCACTAACTCTGATGCAGAAGCAAACAGATACTACAATTGCGCTGGCAAATGGTAAACTCACAGCCAGGAAAGGGGCAACCGATTTTCTTTGCTATTTATGTACTAAAGTCACTGGTCCCATTGGGAACTAGCTTACTTAAAAAGGCTACATAGGCTGGGTGCGGTGGCTCATGCATGTAATCCCAACACTTTGGGAGGCCGAGGTGGGCAGATCACGAGGTCAGGAGTTCGAGATCAGCCTGACCAACATGGTGAAACCCCATCTCTACTAAAAATACAAAAATTAGTTGGGCATGGTGGCATGCACCTGTAATCCCAGCTACTCAGGAGGCTGAGGCAGAAGAATCATTTGAACCCAGGAGGTGGAGGTTGCAGTGAGCCAACATCATGTCACTGCACTCCAGCCTGGGTGACAGAGTAACACTCCATCTCTAAAAAAAAAAAAGCTACATAATATTATAATTTTATTTATTAAAATCGCTTCCACATTTTTTATTTCAAAGCTTGAAGAATACTACATATGCATTGATTACAATTCAAACTTAATGGAATTCTGTGGCATAAATGCTGATTTGTTTTAAATGATAGCATAAATGCTGATTTGTTTTAAGTATAAGACAAATCATTCAGAAAAAAACTGGAGTAAAATACTTTCTTCTTCCCCAACAGAAATCTCATAATTATATCTATTTGGAAAATATATGAAACATAAATTTACATGAAGCGTAAAATAATTTGGATGTCATGTAAGAAGTCTTATATATTTTAGTATATACAAGGATTCTATAAGCATATGAACACTATGATGAAAAAATTTCTTTTTCAGAAAGCTTATTTAAAACCAACAATTACACAGTCACTTTGAAATAGAACGTTATAATTTTGCATAGACAATTTGATTTCAGAGTTAATAAATGTAACCAATACTTCAAAAAGCTGACTTATTTTCCAAGTAATATATCCGACTGTTTCTGCACATTTTATTACCATCTTTCTCTCACACACTTACATATAAAAGAGAATGAATATTCACAAATCAGATTTTATCCTAAAAATTTTAGAAAATGAAGCATCCAGGAACACAGACTAAAAATCTGCAAGTAGAATTTACAACTTCCTAAAATTAATTTGAGATAATCAAAAATTCAAGTTCACATACGAAGTCAATATTATTGAAATCCTTTTATGAAGCCCAACATGTAGGAAGCAAGCAAAAAGGCTACACAACTACAATAGCAAATAAAATCAACTAAAGTTATTTAAGCATTACATTCCTACAACACCAGGGTTTCAAAAAAGCAGTAAGTCTTTTTATTCATCTTGAAAATGCATGTTTTTCTGAAGCCATCATGGACACTAAGAGACAATTTCACTTAACTTTTAACTTTTATCACCCTGAAACTGGGTTTTTATAGGTGACAAACCTGATTTGGGAGTCAAACGGCCTGGGTTTTAGTTTCTGAAATCTACTACTCATTAGCTTATTTGACCTTTAGCAACTTCATCATAAAAAACTTCTCTGAGTCTTAATTGCTTTTTCTACAAAACATTAACAAGTATCTTTGCTACCAGAAGGATTAAATTAGACAAAGAATATGGAGCAGGTATGGAATTCAATCATGAGTTTTTAGTTATGAAAAAGTACATGTAAGTAAAAGGTCATTGCGTTATTAGAGATTCATAACTTCATTACAGTAGAAAACCTGTTTAAATGTATGGAAAATACATCTAGGAAATGAAGGGCATATTAGTGTTTTCTGTTTTTTAATTTGAAACTCAACAGTAAAAGTAGTGTCATAAATCCTATGTAAAACACATGTAACTCTTCACATGAGCTGATTATTTAGGCTTAAAATGTCACTTGGGAGCTTGTCAAAGTAAAACCTGTTGAATTTAGGAAAGCCGGATTAAAAGTTTCGACTATGGGAAGTTGAAAATTATACTGTGAGTCGAAGAGGAGGATGACATTAATCACATCTTCTTTTGACCCATTCTTAACATGCACTATGATGTACATCACAGCTTCATCTTCTTAACTCCTGTTTTCAAAGCATTGTTAATACAGATCAGTGTCAAAATAAAAGGTGCTTAAGACACTTTTTTGGGAACAGTAGCATAAATTTAGGCAAGACCTCTAATCTCTAACTTCTGAATTTCTTATAAATCAATGTATTTTTGCATTATTTACATTCATGAGGCACCTCTTCATGTTCTCTTGCCTCCCCAAGATGTTAGAGTTCTATGGCTAATCATGAAATTCTTGCCTGAGTCAGTGACAATATTTAAGCCTAAAAAAAAATTTAGTTTATCAACTGCCTTTCTCTCTCTCTCTCTCACACACACACACACACACACACTCACACACACGCACACACACACACACGCCATGTCCTAACTTGAGCAAATCACAGTTCAAGGAATCCGCAAATAACTTGTTATCACTTTGCACATGTAGGAAAGAAGTGACAGCAATCACATTAGGAACGGGACACAGTACTATCCTCTTACCTTTCATCTGTCTCCTTGGCTTTATTTGAATGAAAACAGTCACCATCATATCCACCATCTTCTCATTCATGTTTAAGATGTCGCAAAATTTCTTATCAAGCTGATACATTACATTTTCCCAAATTTCACATTTAGAAAAAATTTAAAAAAATAGCAAGATGAACAAAAAGGTTTTATTTCTCCAAAGGTCTTCAGCAGTCCTCCCAGTTCTGAATGGCAATGGTCTTCAACTCTGCAGCAATTATGGTCTTTACTCCTCCAATTCACATTTTGGGAATGCAGAAGCCTTGTGTGTGTGTGTGTGTGTCTGTGTGTGTGTGTGTGTGTTGGAAGGGGCAGTTTATATGTAATACCATGCAGATCCATAGTCTATGAACATCACCAAGGTTAACCAAGCTTAAATGCAACTATCAGCCCCTTGCCAGAATCTTCAGCAACCTCATTTTTTATATATTTGGTTCAAATTTCCCCTTGCTGACAATTTAAAAATAATTCTCTCTCTCTCTATCTCTCCATAGCTCTCTGTCACTCTGTCTTTCTGGATGAATAGATACATAGACAAATGAGGGAGAATTTTTTCTCCCTCTCTCTCATGCACACACACACACACACATACACACACGCACACACACAAGCACACACACAATCACCCAATGCAGGTAGCTTGCTAAAGAATATAACTCTAATTATGGTTTCTATCCAATTCCCCTGGAGTCCCCAAATTAAGGTTCAAAATTATGAGAGCAGTATAAAGGAGAAATTTACTTTATGAAAATTGTAATATCTTAGTAGCCCAAATCCCTTTACTATCAAAAAGAAGCTGAAAACAGCACATTCATCCCTATGTCAAGGTCTGATACGTGCTCAAAATGGGAATAAGAAAAAGAAAATGAGTTATTTTCTTCTACTTAACAGCTTAGTTCAGAATGAGAAAATTGAGGCGGAAGGCGTCTTCTTTTTATGAAAGAAGTAATAACCAGGCACTAGATAGTTTAGATCGTGCCTAAATGAATTGAAACTGCACAGTTAACATAAAAGAGAGATGTCAAACAATCTTTGCCATTGCCAATCATTTTGCCCTAAGAATATACAAATCCCCAGATATCAGGTTTTTAGTGGGCAGAGATTATATTTTCAAAATTTATATTTTTTTCTCAGATCTTTTGATTTAGCCACACTTGCCTCTTAAATGTTCCCTGTATCCACGACACTCCTTCCTTCTGTGAAATTTTGCCTAAGTTATCTTTATCCGAAATGTTGTTACTTCTTTCCTCCAGGCTCCTCCATTTCAGGAATAAATTATGAAATCAGAAATGTTAATTTTCCTTAATAAGGGAATCTTATTAAAAAAGACTTGAGAGCTGGAATAATTTAGACCAAAAGTTACAGGTCCTATTCCGTTTTGCCACACAGTGCGGGCTCACTATAACCCTCATCATGCTCTAAGAGATTCTTAGGGTCTCCATGTAAGATTGCATAATTGCTAATGCATTACAATTTTTGGAAGACATTTATACCCATAGTTTGTTGAATCTATATTTACCAGTTCTTCTGGATAAACACCTTCTCTTTTCTATTAAAAATGATTTTACCTTTACATCTAACAGTTGTCTCAATAGGCAGGCATGAAATTAGTATGATCTTAGGAACTAAGATTTATTTAATGTGACAAAATTCCAGTCCATTGTCTTCATCTGGGATTAACTTGACATTTTAAAAGTGTATGCTGCTTCTATACTTCATTTTTATAAAGAATATTACATTTGATGAGGAATAATTAAGGCAAAATGAAAACTGAGCTATAATTTTACACCTATCATCTTGCTAAAAACTAGTCTTGTCTTGTATTTTCTTGCCTTAGCCACTCTCTTTTGCCAAATTCTCCTAAATACACCTCTCTCATTATATAAAGCAGTCACACCAATTAACTCTTGGGGAGGTAAATGTGGAAAGAGGTAAGCAAAACAAGCAAGTGCCTTACATAACCTGTAGGTCCTTGAGGTACATATGCAAACAAAACTGTAATCATAGACCTCAATCATCCTAATAAGTCATGAATCATATAATAGCAATTTCAACTGTAATAAGTAACGTAACCAGTTATATTTTGCACTAAAAATATCAAGTATGAAGAAGGCATTTAACTACTTATTTGTCAAACTGGACACTTAAATGGACGGCTCATTTCAAAGCACATTTTGGGATCTTTTTTTTTCCTTTCAGCAAAGGTAGTCAGCAGCTGAAATGTCTATATGGAAGAACAGAAAGCCCACTCTGCTACTTTTTAAACCTTCTATAGCAGAAAAGTGACTGATAGAAGGATTTACTAGAATGGTCATAGAGCAAGTGAGCAGGGACATAGTTTAGCATTAATTCCCTAGAATGCTGAGGCCAGATGAAATCAGATGGAGTGAACAGTGTTGGTCAAGCTATGCTTCATATTTCATGAGAGCAGTGTCTTAGTGTTGGTGTTTGCTAACAGAGAAGCTATATCAAAAACAGCTTTCAGCTCTTGATTTCTGAAAAAGTAGTGAATATCCACATAGAATAGTGACTGACATTTAATTACACAGACCATGTCTAAACCACAATCCGGTCCTAAGCTTCTCAAACTTTAGTGTGTATTCAAATCTTCTAGGATGTCTGTTAAAAATGTTAATTCCCATGCTCCAATCCCATGCGCTCTCATTTACTGGCTCTATAGGGCTCAAAGATCTACATTTTAAACATCTCCTGAGCAATTTAATCCACCCACCATCATATATTGCACATGTCTGTACCCAGCCTGGTCAACAATGTTGTAATGATAGAGTGGTAGAAATGGGCCAGGCGCAGTGGCTCATGCCTGTAATCCCAGCACTTTGGGAGGCCAAGGCGGGTGGATCACCTGAGGTCAGGAGTTCGAGACCAGCCTGGCCAACATGGTGAAACCCTGTCTCTATTAAAAATACAAAAATTAGCTGGGCATGGTGGTGTGTGCCTGTAATCCCAGCTACTAGCGGCGCTGAGGGAGGAGGATTGCTTGAACCTGGGAGGCAGAGGTTGCAGTGAGCGGAGATCATGCCACTGCACTCCAGCCTGGGCAACAGAATGACTCCAACTCAAAAAAAGAAGAAAGAGAGAGAGAGAGAGAAAGAAAGGAAAGAAAGAAAGAAAGAAAGAAAGAAAGAAAGAAAGAAAGCAAGCAAGCAAGCAAGAAAGAAATGAAGACTATCTCTGTGTGGCTGATCTAAGTTAGGGGTCTTTCTTTAGGGAGGCTAATTCACCTGTTATCCAGTTTGAGGAAACATCCAGGCTGAATCTTTCTAGTTCCTCAAGTTAGCATACAATGATTTGGGGTTTCACACGGGATACTATCAGATGATATTTTAGATACAAATTGAGGTCCTTTTAAAAAGTCACAAACAAATCGTAACTGATATTATGTTTTAATTAGCTTCAGTCAGCCTACAAATATATGCATTTTGACGATGTTACCAAATTTGCTGTCCACTTTACTTAAAATCAATAGAACAGTTTGTTGTGAATTCAACAATCCTTATAGAAAATCTGTCCTCTTTGTGGTAAGGTAGCCAACAAAAGCTTATTAATATTGACTATAGTAACAAGTAATAAAAAGGCAACTAAAATTTTTACTTTCAAAGTAATTGTGCTCTAGATATTTAAGTAATCTGATTGATTTATCTCCAGAGTGACGATGGTATCATAAAGCCTCCATCTAATGAGCGTTGAGCTGCTTTCAAAGCAGTGTCATATATATAAATTCATTTGATATTTACAAGGTCCACAGAGCATCTTAAAGTTTAGAGAGACATGTTCTTGAACTGGTTCTGTGAACTGTAGTTTCATAGAATTTTTTTCCCCATCGGATTTCCTTATCACATAAAATAGCAGTACTACAGGAAAAAAAAAAAAAAAGATCAAGCCAAACTCAGAACTTATCAGCTCACATACATAATCGTTTTCTCCTACACTGATAGGTTGTGAGGCTGGCAAATTTCTATGAAAGAACTTTGTGACAGTCCCATTAGACAATACCCTTATGTATCCCAACAACTTTAAACTCAAGCAATATTGAACTATTTCTAGTTTTCTGCAGGTGCCATGCTGTTTCATGATTACACGACTTTGTCCAACTGTCCCCTCTGCCTGGGACCTCTGGCTTCCTTCTCTTTTCTGCCTGGACAAATCCTATTTTCCCTCTAAAACTCTACTTAAACATCATCTCCATGGAAACTTTCTTCTCTGTTCTCCATCTGTATTATTTGTTACGAACCCAACTTCCCCTGACTTTCAGCACTCAAAAGGCAAATCATGCATCTTATTCATCTTCATGGTGTCTCCTAAGTGTGATAGATGCTAAAAAATCAATGACCAACCTGAAACACAATATTAAAAGTGACTACTTTTCTCACTAAATCCATTTGAATCTCACATTAATAAGAATACAATAACTAGGCCAGGTGTGGTGGCTCACGCCTGTAATCCCAGCACTTTGGGAGACTGAGGCAGGTGGACCATCTGAGCTCAGGAGCTCAAGGCCAGCCTGGCCAACATGGATAAACCCCATCTCTACTAAAAATACAAAAATTAGCAGGGTGTGGTGGCAGGCACCTGTAATCCCAGCTACTCAGGAGGCTGAGGCAGGAGAATCGATTGAACCTGGGAGGCAGAGGTTGCAGTGAGCTGAGATCGCACCACTGCACTCCAGCCTGGTGAAAGAGCAAGACTCCATCTCAAAAATAAGAATACAACAACTTAATAGAAATAATTTATGACTATTATGTGGACATGTGCTTAAAGCAGTTATCCTACAGCCAGTTGATTTTTTTAAAATTTTTCATTTACATTTTCTTTTCAGTAGGAGGATATCAGAGCAGTTCAGAATGTAGATGCTGAAGCCAGACTGTGTGCAAAGCCGGACTCTTCCTCTTCATAGCCACCTGACATTGGAGAAGGCATTCAGTTATCTGGGCCTCACTCTGTTTTGTGTGAAATGACTAGAATAACAGTACTTGTCTCACTGGATTTTTGTGGGGATTATGCGAGTAAATGCAGGCAGAGTTCTTAAAACAATACCTGGCACCTAGTGGATTCTCAATACTGGCACTTTAATAGTTAGTACATCTACTAAAATTGTTAATTACCCATGATCAAAAGTATACATACAAAACAACCCTGGATATATTTATTCCTGTCACATCCATTCATGTTCCAACATGTTCTTTTGAATAAATTCAGATGGTTTTCATTCACTTCTTTACCCCCATACTTTTACTAGATGAGCTACATGGGTAAAACTATGTAATTAAGTATCTAAGTTATCATTGTTCCATTAAATATAATGCAAACTACATGTACAATTGTAAATGTTATAATAGTCACATTAAGAATAATATAAACTTACAGGTGACACAAATTTTAATATTGCTTTTTTTTTTTTTTTGAGACAGAGTCTCTCTCTGTAGCCCAGGCTGGAGTGCAGTGGCATGATCACGGCTCACTGCAGCCTCAAACTCCTGGGCCAAAGCAATCCTTCTGCCTCAGCCTCCTGAATAGATGGGACTACAGGTGTGGTCCCATCCGTCTTTTTTTTTTTTTTTTTGTACAGATAGAGTCTCACTATGTTGCCTAGGTTGGTGTCAAATTCCCAGCCTCAAGTGATCCTCCTGTCTCGGCCTCCCAAAGTGCTGTCATTACAGACATGAGCCACCACTCCCGGCAACAATACCTTTTCTTTAAAGAAATTTTTATATTATTTTACTTCTAATATTATTAAATATTATTTTAAACTTGCAATCAGTATAAAAACTATTGAGATCCATTGTACTAGCCACATTTTAGGCACTCACTGGCTGCACATGGCCAGTGGTCTGGGCACTGGCAATGGCTTTATTTTTATTTTAATTTTTTTTTTTTGAGACAGAGTCTCACTCTGTTTCCCAGGCTGGAGTGTAGTGGCACGATCTCGGCTCACTGCAACCTCCACCTCCCGGGTTCAAGCAATTCTCCTGCCTCCACCTCCCAAGTAGCTGGGACTAGAGGGGCATGCTGCCACGACCAGCTAATTTTTAGTAGAGACAGGGTTTGACCGTGTTGCCCAGGCTGGTCTCGAACTCCTGAGCTCAGACAATCTGCCCGCCTAGGTCTCCCAAAGTGCTAGAATTTCAGGCATGAGCCACCGCGCCAGGCCGGGCAATGGCTTTTTAATTCAAAGATGCTATTTCAACTCAATAAGATGCAGCTTTTTAAATTTGTCACTAGGTGGTGCTGGAGACAAATACAGTACTACTCCTTGACTAGAGGAAAAGTTCTTAAAATGATGCAGTCGAATCTTACAGTACAGTGTGCCTTTGGCTATGCTGATTACAAATTCTACAAAGATAGTTATGATGAACTAACAGGATGAAATTATCATCTTATAACAAGAAACAAGCAACATTAAGAAGCAAACACATCCTAATTCTGACTCATAAGTAAATTCAAAGGTGAGATTTCTATGAAAACTGGGAAGGAATAGATATGGATACTGATGCTAACCCGCATGTAAGGGGCCCTTTACATTTTACAGAGGCCTTTTGCAAACATCCTTTCATTTGACCCCACAGCAGCTTTGCACAATAGGTATGATTAATAGTCAGTCCTCTTTTACAGGTATGAAAATTGAACCTTAGAAAGATTAAGTTACTCCTCACTGTCATACATCCATTATAATATAAACCTCCTGCTGGAGACTTGGTATGACAATACCATTATTTATACCATTTCTACTTAATTCCTTTGCTTGTTGGGATGATAACAAAGATTAGCATTTATCAAAGAGATACTATGTGCTGTAGTCATTTGCTGGAACAAGAGTGTTATATATGTTATTGCATTTAATCCTCACAATCCTATAGCCTGATACCATTAATATCCCCATTACAGATGAGGAAAGTGAGCCATTATCCAAAAACAATCCACCCTCCTCAGCCACTCCTCAGGCTGTTCCAGACTTAATGCCTGCATAGCATATCTCTATCCTTAGCTCCTAAGATGTTGGACTTTCGTTTTTGAGTGAAAACCAAGCTTCTAAACTAGACTCACCTGATCTTCTGCTTTGTGTTTGTACAATTATTTATTTCCATTGCTGCTAGACTGTAAATATCCCCTGTCTTTAAGAACGGCAACAATCTGGCCAGGAGCAGTGGCTGATGCCTGTAATCCTAGCAGTTTGGGAGGCCTAGGCGGGTGGATCACTTGAGGTCAGGAGTTCGAGACCAGCCTGGCCAACATGGTGAAACCCCGTCTCTACGAAAAATACAAAAATTAGCTGGGTGTGGTGGCGCCTGCCTGTAATCCCAGCTACTCGGATAGCAGCGAGCCGAGATCGCACCATTGCACTCCAACCTGGGGTACAAGAGCAAAACTCCATCTCCAAAAAAAAAAAAAAAAAAAAAAAATGGCAGCAATCTGTCTGATGTTAATGAATTTTGGCTCTGAAAGCCTGTACTTCAAAAAAACTCATTGGATTCCTGACTTTTAAATTAGCTTACAGTTTTCTTTCAACTCCAAGAAGGTTTAATTTAAAATGTACTTAATAAGAAAGTATGCACTTCAAAGATAAGCAAATACAGTTTTCATGTGGTTTAAAACAAGGCCTTTATTGATCAATACAAAGGTTGGGGTGGGGGAAGAAAAATCAATACATAAAACAAGATACTTGTACTTATTCTGCTGATACTATTGACATCATATTACTCTTGAACAAAAAAATCAAGCAGATTTAGACAGTGGGTGTTTTTTTTACTTGGATATAAATATTTAAATGATTCCTTTTTGTTCTGATAACATAATGGAATAATGTGCATTCTAGTTTTATCCAAATTCTGCCATTTACTGGTTGTTAGTTACTAGACCATTAACAAGCTGATGATACTCTCTAAGCCTCAGTTTCCTCATCTCTAAAATAAAGCTAATATGTTGACCCCTCATTTTTATTTGGAACTTTAAGTAAACTAATAGATTTAAATTGTTTGGCCAGGCATGGTGGCTCACGCCTGTAACCCAGCACTTTGGAAGGCTGAGGTGGGCAGATCACCTGAGGTCAGGAGTTCGAAACCAGCCTGGCCAACATAATGAAAGCCCATCTCTGCTAAAAATACAAAATAAAAAAATAAAAATAAAAATAAGTTAGCTGGGCATGCTGGTGGGCGCATGTAGTCCCAGCTACTAGGGAGGCTGAAGCATGAGAATTGCTTGAACTCGGGAGGCAGAGGTTGTATGGAGCTGAGATCATTCCACTGCACTCTAGCCTGGGTGACAGAGCAAGACCCTGTCTCAAAAATAAAATAAAATAATAATAATAAATTCTTTGCCACATGCCTGTGTATAGTATGCATTCAGCAGGTATAATTCGTATTCTTCTCCCCTTAAATCTCCCAAACTAACTTGATTATTTTAACCATGCTTCTCAGGTATGTTAGCCTTTGAAATAAAAGTATTTCTAGCAACCTGATACTAGGAAACAGTGTATTAAAGAAATAATAAATAAAAGTCATTTTTAGGATATAGCTATCACTTTTATGACCTAAAGAAATAGTATAGGCTTCATATTATAATGACATTTTGTATGCTCTTTAAGGCAAGATTTTATTTATTTGCGTTTTCTTTTCAAGCCCTGGTGAATGTCCTCATTCTTGGGTTTTACTTTCTAGAAATGCTTGAAAATAGATAAATACCAATATTGCATTATGTAGATGACAAAAGACACGTGCATTAAAAAGTGTATATTTCCAAAGAAAATTGGAAAGATCTCCATCTTTCTATATAAAACTTTGAAATGACATTGATTATATTATAGAGAAAGGCTTTGTTTGGTAATTTTCTTAATCCCTAGAAATTCCAATCATCTTCAACTGAAGATGGCAATAACTCTCATTGTAAGTAGGACAACAGGAGCTCATGACATCCACAGTTGTTGGAGAATGAGATTTCTGACTTTCAGAAAATCATGTGTCTGAATTTACTGCAAATAATTTAAACTGTGGCTTTCAAAGCTGCCCCTTAGAGTCCCGTGATATCTTGTGCATAAGTCTCTCGAGCCTGCTTTACATTCTATTTTCTTTTTATATATACCTTTCTTTATCACTAGAAAGTGTCCCTATTGAGATTCAGAGACAAGACTTAATTTGATTTTGTGTTAATAATACCATCCAGCATAATGGCTGACACAGGCTGGTAGACAGTCGATACAATTTTAATAGAGTAAGAGAAAGAAAAAAAGGAAAGATGGAAGGAAGTAACAAGTAGGGAAAGAGGGAGGAAGAGAAGGAAGGAGGGAAGGAAAAAGGACAAAGGAAGGAAGGAAGGAGGGAGGGAGGGAGGAAGGAAGGGAGAAAGGGAGGGAGGAAAAAAGGAAGGAAGGAAGAAAGGAAGGAAGGGAGGGAGGGAGGAAAGAAGGAAGAAAGGAAAGAAGGAAGGAAGGAAGAAAGGAAGGAAGGGAGGGAGGGAGGAAAGAAGGAAGGAAGGAAGGAAAGAAGGAAGGAAGGAAGGAAAGAAGGAAGGAAGGAAGTCTCCTTTGTAACAGGATTGAAAGCTCATATTTATTTCAGTCTGCCTTTCTTAAAGTGACCGCATTTTGAACTGAGTTCATTACCCAAGCAGTCATTAAAGCAATCCTATTGAAATACTATTGCTCCTTTAATTTGTAATGACTTCACTTAACATCATCTTTTGTCTGAAAGGTTTTTATTTGCAGATGGCATTCAGACAAAAGGTTAGTCATTTTTTAATCAAATTTGAAGCACTGTAAATGACAATTGCTCCTTGGTAAAAGATGACCAAAAAAAAAAATCCAAGAAACTTATGTTTTATTTTGTACTTCTCCACAGTGTGGCAGCAGAGACTTAAGAAGTGGAAAAAGTCACCAGTTGCGGGGAAAAGTCATTCAGAGTCTGGTTCAGGGAGATTCAGGACACCGAGATACTCTCAACACATATACATGAGAATCAAATGGCAATAGGTTCATCTGTGCTCACAAGTCCTGAACAGAAGAAAATATTGCTTAACAAGCTTCTTATGTTTGCTGTAAGATATGCATTGGCTTTGCTGAAGTTCCCTCAGCATTTAATAGGTAAAATCTATTGGAAATGTTAATATTTCTTTTGGACTGAATAAAGGTCTACATAATTGGCTGACTTATATGATATTAATCTACTGAAAGAATGCCCAGTTAATTGCAGCAAACCTTTATTAAACAATGAACACAATCTTGCTTTATGGCAGATCTGTTAAATAAAAATAGCAGCAATCCCATATGGGTGTCACAAGGAGTAGATGAGATAACACACCAGGAAGTGCAAGTGGCTTGTGTGGAGTAAGCAGAAGATAAATGCTGTTACGTTGTTACCATTTTCTCCACTGCTACCATTGCCATTCCACCTCCACTCACCTGATACCACTATGTTCCAGGCAGAGAAACACTAGTCATTTGTGGAGAAACAAAAATGACTTAAGAGGACAGCTCTGCTGTGGAAGAGTTCCTTCTCCAGTAACAGAGATGAAGATGTAATTAAATAACCATGTCATTGTATGATATGAGAACAAATCCATCTACCTCCACATGTGGCCTGGAGTTACCTCCCACTCTCAACATACTGTCTACATGAATAGGAGTCCACTACTCTGTTTTCTTCATTTGCCTTTACCTTTACTATTTCAGAAGACTCTTGTTCAGGCAAATAACTTGACAGCTCATTACATTAAAGAAACTTCCTGAAAAATCCATCAACTCTTCATGAGAAAGCATCAACAGACAACACACTCATCTTTATCAACAGCTTGTGTTGGTGATATGTGAGAAGCTGGCATTGGACAGATAAGTACCAGAAAGTAGCATAATACACTATGCAACCTTTATCACTGGCATGAAGAAATCAGAAAAACATGGGTTTGAATCCTAGATCTGCCTCTTACTACCTGCAGGATTGTGTTCAATGTATTAAATAATCATCAGCATATTTTTTTATTCACCAATAGTATTTTCCCCAGTGGTTTGCTGTGAGAATGGAATAGTGTAACATAGGCAGACCCTTCAGCCTTCATGTGGCATGTGCTAAATGCTCAATACATTTTTTCTCATCTTCCTCTTAATCATTCTCTATTAACTGCTCTTTCAACATTGCTACTTTATTGTTTTTAGTTAGCTGTCATTTAGATAACCACAAGAGGAATGAAAAGAATCCAAATCCTTGGATGAACAACGGTACAAAACATATTTAGTCCACTCTGATGGTTCTATGGATCCTTACGACCTGAAGGTAGGAGAAGGATTTAGGAGAGCTTGGTTTACTAATAAGCCTAACAGAGGTGGAAAAATAGCACCTCCCACGCAAGAAAACAGGTTAAAATTATGATCAAACACAAGTCAGGTTTCTTTTCATAAAATAGATGTAGGTCCTTTCAACAAAAGAGCTTTGTAAATTACAGCAGATGACAAAGACCTTGAGAAAAGTGAAGTTATTAGCCTTGTGTTGTCACTCTTTCTAACGTGAGGCTGTCAGACCTTCTAAAAAACCAGAAAAATGTTAACTGTAAGATGGTCCCTGACCCTTTGGAGACAATGCAGTTTCCCTGATATAACCTTAGAAATGAACCATTTGGGTAATTTGCATGAGCTGATATTGTTTCTAAGTGGTATTTATGCTTTCAAAAATGACAGTAACATGATGTCTTTAGTAATATTTCCCAAGGAGTAAACATGTTCAGTTCAGCAGACAAAAGCATAGTGTCACTAACTCCAGGCAATCGGATTGCTACAAGCCTAATGTTTTTCAACACAGCACACAGAGGAAAAGGACAGATATTTTAGAAAAGACATCGTTGTATTATTGATATCCACACAATAAAATATAACTGCTTCAAGTAGAGTGTATGTTTCCACAGAGAACTCAGAGCCAACAAAAACAGCCCTAATGGGAAAAATAGTAACTAAATAATTATGGCTCTTCTTTCCTCAAAAGAATTAAAATTGCATTTATGGATAAGCAAACCCAATCAACACAGGGTCGTTGGAGGGTTACAGAAGAAACAAGATAAAAATAAAAACGGAAAAATTCAAAGTAAAAGGAGGGATAGAAATAGGAAGCAACTGTTAAATGACAACAGAAAAAAAAGTGAAAGAAAGACTCTCTCTCCATTAGATATTCTCAAATATTTGCCCTCACCTCTCACAAAGAGAATAGTGGAAAATATAGGCTGACCACTCCTTCCCAAGGAAACCATCATTATCTAAGTCTGATGTATTCATCTTCTGGGGGAGATGTGTGCCTGCAAGAAGACATTTCATTTATTTACCAATTAATTAATTAACTCATTCATATTTTCTTACTTCTATCCTAAACATGACCTATGAAGTCCATTTGATTTAGCCACTAACTATTTCCCAGTATTACCTAACACAATATGTTCTTACATTCCAGCTATCCTAAATTTCTTTCAGTGGCTTCACCATCTCCCTCCTTTTCTCTAGAAACGATTTCTTCCTTCTTTACCAAGCTGGTTTCCACTTATCCTTTAGGTTGGTGCTTAACCATCGCTTCCCTAGAGATTTCCATATGCCCCTCAACTAGGCTGGAGCTCAGTGATGGGGGCTCCTGCTCTGGAAAAACTCTCCACTTCTGTACTGACATACTCATTGCATTTATAAGTTTCTTTCTCAATGGGTGCTGTAGTTTGAATGCGCAAAGATCATGTGTTGGAAACTTAATTCCCAGTGCATTTGTGTTAAGAAGTAGGAAATTTAGGCTGGGTGAGGTGGCTCACGCCTGTAATCCCAGCACTTTGGGAGGCCGAGACGGGCGGATCAGGAGGTCAGGAGATTGAGACCATCCTGGTTAACACGGTGAAACCCCGTCTCTACTAAAAATACAAAAAAATTAGCTGGGTATCGTGGCAGGCGCCTGTAGTCCCAGCTACTCAGGAGGCTGAGGCAGAAGAATGGCGTGAACCTCAGAGGCGGAGCTTGCAGTGAGCCGAGATTGTGTCACTGCACTCCAGCCTGCATGACAGAGTGAGACTCCGTCAAAAAAAAAAAAAAAAAAAAAAAAAAAGAAGTAGGAACTTAAGAGTAATTAGATCATAAAGGCTTCAGTCTCATAAATAGCTTAATGTCATCATCACAGGACTGGTTCATTATCCCAAAAGTGGGTTCCTTAGAAAAGGACGAGTTTGGTCCTTCTTGCCCTCTCTCTCTCTTTTGCCATCTGCTCTTCCACCATGGGATGACACTACAAGAAGGCCCTTGCTTGATGTTGGTCCTTCAGCCTTGGACTTCCAAACTTTCAGAAGCATGAGCGAAATAAATTTCTGTTCCTTATACATTACCCAGTCTGTGGTATTCTATTATAGTAGCACAAAATTGGCTAAGAGAATGAGGTCTGTCTCTTGTGTTCACCGGTGTGTTATCATCTTCTTGCAGACCAGTTGCAAAGAGTAGTAGCTCAATTTATTATTCTTCAATGACAGAAAAAACAAATCAAGAAACTGGTCGATGAAGGAAAAACATCTAGCAAGAAAACCTACGTTGAGCTCTAACCTTGAGCAAAGTGCTATGAGAAGCAAGGGTGTAGGTAAGGGAGGAATCACAGTGTCTTCCTAAATATCTTCAGAAAAAGTTGTCATTTCCCTCTTTGTTGTCCCACAAATAATACTTGTATCTCCTGTATAATATACAGAAGTTCTCTTCATATAGCCCAAAGTTCAGTCAATGTACAAAGTAATCCAGCTCTATTGAGTCATCTAAAATCGAGGTCAGAAACTGTCACATGTGCATATCAAAGGGCAGAATAAGTCCTACCACAACAATCACCCTTTTCCTTTCACCCACTGAAAACTAATGAAAGGACCTGGGGAGAAGTACAGGAGAGACAAAGTTGGTGGATGTTCTTTTTCTCTCTCAAACTCCCCAAACTAAATTGGTTGTTGATATCTGTCAAAGTCACTAATCAATATTTAGAGTACTTATAAAAAGGAAAGGCTTGCATCAGTTTCATCTCCTGTAGGCAGGAGACCTGTAGCTGAAGAACACTCAGGTCTCCCTTAGCATGAGCCAGAAAATCTGTGCAGAACCCTGTGGAGTTGTGTCTGGGAAGAGTTTTTGAACACGAAGTTATGTCTGGGAAGAGGAAGTTTAGGAACATGAAGTTGTATCTGAGAAGATTTTAGCAACATGAAGTTTAGGAACATGGAGTTGTGTCTGAAAAGAGTTTAGGAACCTGAAGTTGTGCCTAGGAAAAGGAAGTTTAGGAACATGAAATTCTATCTGGGAAGAGTTTAGGAACAGGAAGCTGTGTCTGGGAAGAGTTTAGAAACATACACAATAATAGAGACTGGTTCCTGATTGCAGTCGGGAGAATACCAAAGACTGGTGGAGGGTTGGTACAGCAGCCCATGTGTGCAGAGAATGTGATGTAGCATGCCTGGGAAAAATGGGTACAGCTCATCCCAAGTCCATGAAACACTCAGGGGATGTCAGAGAATATCCTCATCGCTTTTTATGAAGAACAATGGAAATTCTAAGTCTTCACGAACAGCTGAAAAGTCTAACATAGATAAAGGGGTTGTACATCCTCCATGAAGGCAGGGCCACAGTGAAGCTGAATATACACTCCCAGGAAAATAATAAGTACAATATACTCAGAAACAACCACGTCAGAGTGGGATCCAGGACCCCCTTCCTGTAAATAACCATAAACACAGGTATGAAGTATTTTTCTCCCTCCTTACTCTGCCTCACCTACCAGAGGAGCTCAGTCATAAATGAAACAGGAAAGAAAGCAAAGAGTTTTGAACCTGAAATGTGATTGGGAATTTCAACATCCTAACTTTAATAACTAAAATTAATCAGAAAGTTATAGAAGATTCCCAATATATGAATGGAGGCAAAGAATCAGGGGAGGTACATAGTAAAATTGGAGACAATTTGTAAAAGAAATAAAACCATCTTGTGTTTATGCTCCAATGAATCGAGGTATTTCAATAAATTGGTATATTTCTGTTAATCATAGATTTTTTTTTTTATCTTGCCTAATATGAGTCATTACATGTCTACACTCCTTCAGGGTTAAGATTCTGCCTTACTTATTTCTGTAACAGCAACCCTGTTGCTGACATATTGACTGACATTCATTAAGTACTTGTTGAAGAACTGCTGTGCACATAAATTCAAATCTCCCTTAACAAAAGGTTAAAGAAACACTCAATCATGGGAGTACAATGCCACCACTAGTGCACCTGTGCTTGGTAATTACCCTCTCTGCATGCACAGCTTTCTCTAATACATCGTAGAAGACCTAAACTAGGAGACTTCTAATAACTTCTACCATTTACTGTGGGGTTTGCTATGTGGATGTTATCCTATTTATTCCACACAAAAGCCTACGGTGGTATTATTCTTCCCATCTCACACATAAGACAACAAAAGCTTTCAGAAGACAGGGGCTTGCTTCAAGGTCATACTGCTAGCAAGAATTGAACATGAGATTTCCCATCCCAAGTCTTTGAGATTCCAAATCCTGCTCCTATTCCACCCTCCCACATTTTTCATAGTGCCTCATCCCTGAATTTGGAATAAGATCGAGGGTAGCACACACACCCCCTACTCCATCAAACATTCACTGGCTATCCATGGGATCAATATATTGTCCTGGCAAGTCCATAGACAGACACAGTGAGCACGAATGCCTCAAATCCGGCATCACCCTGGGGAGTTAGTTACAGGAAATTACTTTCTTCCCTTTATTCTTCTTTTTTTCTTCAGCAGTCAGTTCTAAGACACCTAGTATAAACCATTTGCATTTTCTCTACAGTGGAGGAGACCCTAACCCCCTAATCATCAACGAAACACATATAGGCTGAACAGCAACCTGCTGGTGGGAGATGCAGTGGGTGAAGGTGAGCAGAGGAATCAGTCTATGAAAACTTGAAGCTCTCAGCCCCATTCAGCTCTCAACCACTCAGGGAGGCCTGAGGACACAGAAAGGACCTGCAGAGGTAGGACCTGCAGAGGTAAGCCATTACCACAGCGGATGAATATATCCCCATGCTGTGGTGGAGAAAACAGTCGTTTTTCATCTGTATCAGGAATGGGGTTCTACTAAGCTTGTATTTGAAATTACACAATTGAATCCCCTGTAAGTCATCTCTGTACTCTGAGCAGGCCAGTGATTTCTAAATGTAGACCACATAGGATGTGGCCGAACTGCCAGGATATTTTCGGGGACACTGAAACAGCTCCTTGATAAACCCCTGCATAGCCTGGAGCCCAAGAGGAGAGAGTTTGAGCCCTACTCAAATTCATGTTCAGGTTAAGTAAGAGCTAAGAGTTGACTGCCTCTTATGGACCATGCACTGTTCTAAGCACTTTAATTGATTTAGTGAATCCTCCCAACAAGCCTATAAAGAAATACCGTTATTACATCCATTTATCCCACAGAGCAAACCGAAGAAAATGGGGCTTGAGTAATTTTCCCAGGGTCACGGTTATCGACTGATTATTTATGTCTCCACCAAATTCACATGCTGAAATCCTAACCCCCAGTGTGATGGTATTAGGAGGTGAGGCCTTTGGGAGGTGATTCAGACTTAAGGGTGAAGCCCTCGTGAATGTGATTAATGCCCTTATAAAAGAGGTCCCAGGGAACTTGGTTGCTCTTTCACAGATGTGAGGATACCTCGAGAAATCAGCCATCTATAGCCCAGAAGAGCCCTGTATTAGTCAGGGTTCTCTAGAGGGACAGAAATAATAGGAGATATATATATATATATACACACACACATATGTGTATATATTTATATATTTATTAATATATATAAATTATATATTAATTATACATTAATTATATATATATAGTTAATTAAGTATTAACTCAGCTGATCACAAGGTCTGACAATAGGCCATCTGCAAGCTGAGGAGCAAGGAGAGCCAGTCCAAGTCCCAAAACTGAAGAACTTGGAGTGCAATGTGTGAGGGCAGGAAGCATCCAGCACGGGAGAAGGATGTAGGCTGGGAGGCTAGGCCTGTCTCTCTTTTCACGTTTTTCAGCCTGCTTTATATTCTAGCCAAGCTGGCAGCTGATTAGATGGTGCCCACCCAGATTAGGACTGGGTTTGCCTTTCCCAGCCCACTGATTCAAATGTTAATCTCCTTTGGCAACACCCTCACACACAGATACACCCAAGATCAATACTTTGCATCCTTCAATCCCAATCAAGTTGACACTCAGTATTAACCATCACAAGGCCCCTCACCAGAACCAGCCATACTGGCACTCTGATCTCAGTTTTCCAGCCTCCAGAGCTGTGAAAAATAAATGTTTGTCGTTTAAGCCACCAGGTCTACTGTATTTTGTTATAGTAGCCAGAATTGACTAAGAGAGTCACACAGCTAGGAATTAGTGCAGCTGGGATTTGAACCCAGGTGACCTCATTCTTAAGAGCTACATCATACTCAAGTGAATAATGTCTCTGCTTTTACAGGTCTTAGTTAAAATTCACAGAAGCGTTATTTTCTGTGGGGGTATCTAATTAAGAAGTGAACTCAGAACTTGGCTTGATGTTTCAGTACAGTGTGTAGCCCTGAGTAAGCAATGTGTTATGAAGAAGCCCACAGAGGAAATTTCGCAAGACAATCTATTTCTCCTTTTACCTTTAACTTGGATAGTTTATTTTTAAATGAAAAATGCTGTCTGCCCACCTGAGAAAATAATTTAGGCAAACATTTCTACCATTCTTGTTTCAATATACTTTATCCAAAATGTGTGATATTTATAGACTTCTTCAATTGGGGTAAGAAGTATTCCTGGGTTGACTTTTATGCAGGGAAAATGTATGCTCTTAAGGCATATAAAGATACTGGAGCATTCTTAATTTATTCCATTATCTTTTAATTAAATTGCCCTCTATTATCATCTTGAGAAGTAGAATTGTGAACTTGTTGAAGCATAGAATTGGGCATCCAGTACTTTTGTCATAATCACTGCATCTTCTTCAATTCATTTGTCCTTCAGAGCTTTATCTCTTTTGTGCCTTTAATTACCATCTACAACTACACCCAGCTTTGAAACACAGTGCTCCTTCCACAGGGCAGCAACCAACGAGGGCATCCAGTGACATCCAAAATATTTTCAGTGAATATTCTAAGCAAGAAACAGAACAGATACACTTTTCTCAATATTAATACCACACACTAAGAATTGTTCCATGTAATTTAATATAAACTATCTCATTTTATTGTGTATACAACTGCCTTCATGTGAAAAATGGGGCCAATGATAGAATAGTCCCTTTAATTCCCACATATGGTTGTGGTAAGGATTCAATGAATTCATGACATAAACTTCATGAACGGACTTAACACACAGCATGTTCTATCAAGTGTCAGCTCTTGCTCTTTTTCTTTGATCTCTCTACTTGGAAGCTTCACAATAATATCAAAAATAACATATCTAAAACTGAATTCATCCTGTTCCCTAGGACTACTTGCCATGCCACTACTCCCCTAACTTCTCTAACTCAGGAATAACATCATCATATCAAAAATCTGGTTGTAGGGCTGTCATCTAATTATTCCTTTCTTGCATTGCCCAATTGCAAGTCTGAGAGTGACTACCTCAAAAATATATCTTGACTATTCATTATCTTTACCCGAAGAACCACCTCCTCCAATTTGGACTACTGAAATGCCTTCCTAAGCGCTCTCTCC
Organism: Pongo abelii; assembly: GCF_028885655.2. Lineage (NCBI taxonomy): Eukaryota > Metazoa > Chordata > Mammalia > Primates > Hominidae > Pongo > Pongo abelii. Next base: position 20,604,893 of record NC_071988.2, read on the forward strand.
AATTTCATTCTTAATCATCTCTTAACTTTCTCTTCATAGCAGCCAGAGTAATTTCTACCCATGCAATAGATGGAAGTTGTTTCAATGATGTGTCTTTCTCAGATGTTCCAGAACAATCTGGAAAGCCTGTGTGAATTGTACAAAAGCATCCTCATCCATGGAGAGCATTGTAATAAAAAAAAAAAAGCTCCATTTAATAGTTCTTAGAAGCAGCTGTCTTTCAAGGCACCATACCAACTCTACCTCCTCTAGAGGGTGATGGGGAAACATAGTAGTTTTGAGAGACAATTTAAACACTAATTACTTCAGCATGTGCCTGTTATAGTTACTGCTGCATTAATAGAGGCAAATAAGTTGACAGGTGATTGTAAAATACAAGACTTTTAATATAATATGTGTTAGGATACTTTACTTCAGTCTACACATAATCATCCCCCATGCCAATTGACTGAGGAGATTCATTTAACACTTCAGAGACTCCAGGAAAAAAAAAATTGCAGGCACCACATTTTTTAACCTCTTTATGAGAGCTTTCTAAATGAATAACATTATTGTACAAAATGTTTTAGGCAAATATGTGTAGAGCAAAATACATTTTCACCTGCCACCATATATTCTGCAGCCTCAACTTTTTTTTCTTCTAGAGACAGAGTCTTGCCTTGTCACCCAGGCTGGTGCACTCTTAGCTCACTGCAGCCTCTAACTCCTGGGCTCAAGCGGTCTTCCAGCCTCCTGAGTAGCTATGACTAAAGGTGCCTGCCACCACACCCAGCTTACAGTATATTCTTTATGACTAATCCTTTCTACCCAAAGCAGTAAAAGAAAAAAATAAGACAAAAAATGCAAACTGCTCCTAAAATGCTCCTACCCTTACCCCATCCATCTGTAGCAAAGTGGCTAAAATCATGAGCTCTGGAGATAAATCCTACGTCTGCTAGTTACTACCTGTCCAACCATAGGCAAAATTTTCCATTCCTCTAATGTTAAAAGCATTGTCTGTAAAATGGGGATGAAAAGAAATCATAATATGTATTTCATTAGATCATTGAGTGGATTAAATAAGTGATATTTGTAAAGCACTTAGAACATTGCTTAGCACATAGTAAAAAAAAATATGTATTTGCTTATTTTTATTCCTGTTGCTAAGGTATAAATATTTGTGTCCCTGAAAATCCATGTGTTGAATACTAACATTCAAGCTGATGGTGTCAGGAGATGGGGTCTTTAGGAGGTGACTAGATAATGAAGATGGAGCCCCCTATGAGGGGATTAGTGCCCTTATTTAAAAAAAAAGGAGGGACACTATTCACCAACTACAGAGAGCTAGCTAGCCCCTTCCACCATGTTAGGTTACAGCAAGAAGATTGGTCCTCATTGGACATCAAGTCCAGTTTGATCTTGAACTTCCCAGCCTCTAGAAACTGTGAGAAGTAATTTTCTGTTATTTATAAGGTACCAAGCTTATGGTATTTTGTTAAAGAATCCTGAATGAACTAAGACACCTATGGTCTTTATTTTTTATGTGTCAATGCCTCTGTGCTAGATGAGGTGATTAATTCTATAGGTTGTGTGTGTGTGTCTGTGTGTGTTTACCACCATCAAATGCTATATTTAGTATGAGCATGCACTGTTAACAGTGACTTGATATGATTTAGTCATAAATAATATTCCCTGGAGCCAGGTTAAATGTAAATATGCATCAATTTTGGTAATTTTAAATGACTTAGTCCTCAATAATATTCATTCATCTTTTTCTTTTCTCTTTTCCTTTTCCTTCCTTCGTTCCTTCCTTCCTTCCTTCTTTCCTTCCTTCCTTCCTTTTTCTTTCCTTCTTTCTTTCTCTTTCTTTTCTTTTCTTTTAGACAGGATCAGTCTCTATCACCCAGGTTGGAGTACAATAGTATAATCATAGCCCAGTGTCACCTCAAACTCTTGAGCTTCAGTGATCCTCCTGCCTCAGCCTCATGAGCATACGGTACTACAGGTGTGTGCCACCACACCTGGGTAATTTTTTATTAATATTTTGAGTAGAGACAAGGTCTTGCTATGTTGTCCAGACTGGTCTCAAACTCCTGGACTCAAGCGATTCTCTTACCTCAGCCTCCCAAAGTGCTAAGATTACAACCACTGTGAGCCACTGTGCCTGGGCTTTTTTGCTTTTTGACACATTCACATGGAGGCTTTGAAGTACTCTTTTAATGATATATATTGGATAATGTATTTCTTCCTTAAAACGTTAACATGGATTTATAAGATCCAAACTGTAAAATATTTCTGCCATGTTTCTTTGCCAACATTTTTTTCCATACTGTGAGGGGACTCAGGTTTGGTTTGAGTCTGAGCTTCTTCTCCTCCTTTATTTTCTCCACTCTTGAAAGAATGGAGAAACATAGACATATCTGGGCGGTAGTGTGGGAAGAATAAGCTGGTATGCTCTTCTCTGCTCACTCCTATTTTCACCTGCCTCACTGTGGTAGCCTTTCTTTGCTCCAGTCCTTCTTATGGATGGGTTAACAGCGTCTATCATTCTTGGGGTTGGGGTGTAAGCCCATTTGCCTCTCATACTAAATAGATGTTTTGGCTTCCATGTTTTTCCTATCATTTCCCCACGTTTGTCCAGAATCAGATAAGAATTAGGTGCTATTTATTGTGTGTCCCCTAGACATTCCCAAAAATGTTTATATGACTGTAAGCTCTTGATTTTTCCTGAAGTGTTGTCTCATTGAGATTCTTTCTGACTTATGCAATAGCCACTATGACTTTTTTTTCTTATGCTTCTTTCAATTCTGTGACTATATCAAGCTCTTTTTCATTTTTGGCTTTTACACCTGCTAATGTTTTGCCTTTTTACTCTTCACTTACTTAACACTTATTCATTCTTTGGGTTTCATTTTAAATATAAATTCTTCAGGGAAACCTTCTAAGTCAGTCTCGTGTTATTCCCTTTCATTCCATCTAATCGTTTTCTTCCTATCACTTATTTTTCGAAATATTTTCTGTCTATCTCCATTATCAGATTGTAAGGGCCATTAAAGCAAAGAGTGCTGTCTGTTTGCTTGACTAGTGATTTTTTTTTAAATTTTTTGCATCATGCATAGTGCCTTGCACATAACAGGAAGTCAATAAATATTTGTTGAATCCATGAATGACTTCTGTCTTAATTTACTTGAACAACCACAAATTCAACATATACTATGTGCAAAGAAGTCACTTTGCTATGTTAGTTATGTGCTCCTGCCCTCTGGAAGACTGTTTTCCAATAGAGCCAGTACCAGCCCAGCTTGAAGCTATCAGAAAGTCATCTTCTCCTTCTCCTAACTTGGGGAATTTCCATGCTTTACTTGACAAATAATAACCAGCAAAGTGCACATCAATAAAGAACCACTTGTTAAAAGAATGAGCAATTTAACCAAAAATATCTCAAAAAGAGACTTCTATGTTAGATTTTATAACCACATGTAAATCACAACAGTATATGGAAAAATATTTAGATCATGATATTTCATTTATTTTGCATAGTTTGTCTTTCCAACAATATGGAAAACTTCTAGGAGGCAATAGTCCTAATTTCATCTCTGTATTCTTTAAATGCTTAGTATTAGTTGGACAATTTGTAGGTATTCTGTAAACACATGTTGACTTTACTGTTGAGTACTGAAAAGTAAAATAAGGATGTTCTCATTACTTATGAACTCAAATGTGAAGACGAATAGAGAGGCTTACATTTTAACTTCAGGAAAAATACTCAGCCACTTTCCCAACCCCCATAAAAATATTTAAAAAATGAAAGATGCCTCACAAAATAAGTGGTATCCTAAATAATTTACTCATTGGTATAGTGGCAGCTCATTTCCCAGAACCTGTAATGACATTTGTTTTTTTATTTAAAGGATAAGAATATAGCAGTGTTCATGTTATCACTAGGGTAATAATTATTGTTGCAAAAACCAGCTCCTATTCTTGTGGTTCTTTTAAATTGGGGATTTAGAGGTGTAGGAAGAAATTATAGATTATTATTCTTTGCTTCTTAAGTGATGCACTCTTCATATACAACTGAAATAATTAATAGAAATTCAATCTTCAAGTTATTGTGACATATTTTAGGAAATCAGCAGTAATTATTTCCTATCTAATTTTTATAATCATTAGTAATCAGGTAAGAGTTTATCTTGTTTTGAAAATAAAATTTTATTAAGCTTATAAATTACATTACAACAAAGAAAAATAAAGCAATTTTCTTATTACTAAATCAAAAACATTATCCAATTTTTTTTAACTGGAAGTTTTCTTGGATTAATGAATATGCAGACGGCATATGAATGGATGCCATCATATGATGAAAGGATCCATCATGAAAGGATGGATATGTAGACAAATATATGAATAAGCACCTGATATGTCTTGGATCTGTGTCCCCACCCAAATCACACCTTGAATTGTAATAATCCCTACGTGTCATGACATGGATCCTGTGGCAGGTAACTGAATCATGCAGGTAGGTTTTTCTAGGGCTGATCTTGTGATAGTGAATAAGTCTCATAATATCTGATGGTTTAATAAAGAGGAGTTCCTCTGCACATGCTCCCTCTTGCCTGCCGATATGTAAGATGTCCCTTTGCTCTTCCTTCATCTTCTACCATGATTATGAGGCCTCTCCAGCCATGTGGAACTGTGAGTCCATTAAACCTCTTTCCTTCATAAATTATGCAGTCTCGAGTATGTCTTGATTAGCAGCATGGGAACAGACTAATATAGCATTTAATAATATTCTCATCTGTATGTAACAAAATTGAAGTTATGCACCTTTCCTTGATTGATTGATATGTATATCAATCTATTCATATATAGAGAGAGATTGATTTATATATATAAAGCGTATAACTTTAATTTGTCTTAATAATCATGTATCACCTATTATTCTTGGTATTGCACCACAAGGAACACAAGTACGAAAAAGAATTCTATGAGATCTAGGATTTCATATTCTAGCACAATGGAGGCCGTATTTACAGAGACTAAGTTAAACTCCATACATTTTCCACAAACAAAATTTAACAATTTTTAAGGAAATATTATTAAAGAACACACAGAGCACTCCAGGTTGTCTATGCCTCTACTCATTGAAACAACTCACTTCTCCAGTAGCAGATGAGTTTTAATGAAATGCCTGGGCAATTTGAGGAAATGATTTTTCCTTATCAGATATAACCCACAACAAATCACAAAAGGGTACTTTTTAATAGTGTTTTCAGGGAACAGGTCTACCCCTACCCTTAGGCTGACAATAATGCTTTAAGCTTTTCCTACATACATCTGCACACTTAAGAGGAAAGAATTTGGCTTATAACATTTTAAACCTCATTAATTAGGATGCCACCATTACAAGGGTTATGGCATTCAGATAATGCCTAGGCTGCAGTTTCCACCTGAGTAAAGTAATGGTAGTAAGTGAACATATACTGTCCAAGACAATAATGAATATGATTTGTTGGGTTGTTGATTATATTAAACATAAATACAAAAATGAATAGGACTTCCTAAGGGAGACCCTCAGTTATTCTGATATTGTTCTACTCATTCCCTTACCTTGGCTAATATTTTTTTAAAACAAGCAATAAGAAAAAGATGAAAGAATCAACAATTCCTACCACATTGAGATGTGGAATCCTTGAGCTATATTACTTTTACACTCATGGAAGGTGTTGCAACGTAATGGAAGGGGCATGGACTTGGGCCGCAGGAAGAACTTGGTTCAAATTCTGGTCTTGACATTTCTAGTGAGGTTGCCCTATTTTTTAACCAGTAAAATTGGACTAAAACCTATCTAAGGATTAGTATAAATGTGAAATAAATGATAGATGTAAAGAGGCTACCACAGTAGTTGGCACATAATAGGTGTTCAAAAATTGTTAAATGACTGTTACATTGTAGCTGTTACAGAGGTAAAATTCAATGGATAGAATAGAAACCATTTACAATGCCTTGAAAAACTCAACTATGTCAGATTTAAAAACTGATTTGTATAATCACAAAAAGGAAAAGTAGGACAATCACATTAAATATTGTATAATCAGGCTTTGCAAATTCAATCTGAATTTCTTTCTAATTAGTCAAAATTAGTGAGGTATGGTTGTTGCATCTCTTAACTACTGTACCACAGGGTCCGGTCATCACCTGCTTCTGTTTATGTTTGCTGTTCCCATAAGGAATCCTCCTAGGTACAAGTCTCATTAATAGGAGCTGGAACATTGCCTAAATGAAAAATTTTATTTATTTCTTACTTCCTGAAGGAACTGCCACGGGGTCAGTCCTAATCAGCACTTCATTTTAATACATTATCATAGAGTTCTAAGGATTAATTTTATAAATGATTAATGAAAGTACTTAATTGAATGTCACTCTCTGCTGCCTCCAGCTATTACAGGTTGTTGCTCTCACTGATTCCAGATCGATGCTTTTTTAAACACTCAGCTTTGCAGTACTTTAAACTAGGTCTTCATTTAGAGACTCACCTGTGGCTCAAATAAAACAATCTGGGTTTTGAGTTATTGTTGTTGTTGTTTTTGGGATGATTGTACGATGCTTGACCAGCGACAGTTCATGTTGATTTCCTCCAACAGTTCATGTTTGCTTTCCTCCATAGAAACAGAAACTCGGCCGGGCATGGTGTCTCATGCCTGTAATCCCAGCACTTTGGGAGGCCGATGCAGGTGTATCACGAGGTGAGGAGTTTGAGAGCAGCCTGGCCAATGTGGTGAAACCCCGGCTCTACTAAAAATACAAAAATTAGCTGGGCGTGGTGGCGGGTGCCTGTAGTCCCAGCTACTCAGGAGGTTGAGACAGAAGAATCGCTTAAACCTGGGAGGTGGAGGTTGCAGTGAGCCAAGAACGCGTCACTGAACTCCAGCCTGGGCGACAGAGGGAGACTCCGTCTCAAAAAAAAAAGAAACAGAAACTCGATTTTAGGGGATGTGGCAAACACTCCAGCTAAGCTGCAAGTTCTTGCTCCCTTACAAGTGGTCATGTGGCATGGCTTTCGGCCAATGAAAAGCCTGCTTAAGATTTCTGCAAAAGTTTTGCTGTCCTTTTACAGGTTTTGCCCCTTCCTCCATATTGCTTCTGTTCTTTCCTCCTGCCCAGAGCTTGAAGGAAGATACAGTGCAGCAGCTATTTTTGGATTAGGAGAATGAAGACTAAGGAGACTGGAATCAAAGCAAGATTAATTCAGCAGTTACCATAATAGGCAGCAGCATGGATTTGGCCCATAGTCATTATTTGCTGACCCCTACTATAGATAAATGGATTAAGTTCAGCCCAGAATCAAGACAGAATAGGAAGGGAAATGATAATACAAACTGTGCAACTGCAGAGGAGGAGAAAGGGTACAAAATACATTAAGAACACCTGTGTCCACAGCTCACTCAGTGATGGAACATCAAGTACCAAGGATATGTACAAGTTCCAGACAGTGGTTAAAGCACACTTCCTCAGGCTAAGATAAGTTCAGGAAGTGGAAAAGTTCACCCTACAGCTGAGATAATTCAGTTTTGAGATAAGAGGATGAGTTGGAGCTGAAACTAATGGAATGTGCTATAAAATTGTATAGAAATCAATCTTAGTTTTTTTATCTTCTTTTTCTTCAAAGAGGGTTTGTTATCATAAAATATTCTCAGACCTCCTTCTATGCTTGTTATACTTTTTAAGACACCTTGGATGGTAGTAAATCCTTGGATTCCATTTAAGGATATAAGCAGAAAGAGTTGGGAAGAGACCGTGAAATCTCTCAAAAGAGAATGTCAAGAGAGGCATTATCATCAACATTATGGTCTCTCTTGCATGATCTCAGATATTATGAGATAAAATACAAGTGTACTATTGCTTTGTGAATCTGAAGCTATCTGGCCTTTCTTAACATGGAATACATCATGGCATGTCTTGAAAACTTAAGCTTTGATCATGTTCAGTGAACAGAGAGGATTGAACGTTTGATCAATCTAATGAGTTGAAACACAATTCGCAAGGAACTCTGAAGACTTTTCATTCTGTCATCATTCCACTATGTGGTAAATAATAGCTAGCACATATTGATCACTTATTAGGCATCAGGCACTTTGTAGTGCTCTGTATACAGTCTACAGTTGAGCTCATCTAATCTTCCAAACAGCAGTATAAGGTGTCATGACCATGCTAATTTTTCAGACAGTCTTATAGGGAAAGGGCAAGTTTCTTAACCTCAATTTGTATGAAGCACTAAGATATTTCAATGAATATTCTGGATCCAATGTGTTTCTCCTTATACTTTTTGGTGGAAAAAAAATCTGCTGTCAAATACATAATGTACTTTTGTTTCCTAGGTTATACAGCTCTAGCTACAGTCTTAAGCCCTACACAACCCTGAAATTGAGAGTAAACAAATGTCACAAACATGACTGTATTATTCTTTAAGACATTTTATTTACAATTCAGTTTGGTGAGTAGTTGTCTTTAAAGTTATTTAAATATTTGCTTTTCTTTCTATTTTGTAATATATCAATACTTAGTAAAATACAGTCTGAATGAATGTGTATAATCTATCACAATAATTTTTAAGATACCAGCAAAAATTTGGTAAAAATTGGGCAAATACTTGTTGATATAATATATTAATGCATAAGGGAGGCAATGCATAGAACATGAGAGCTCTCAGCTCTTTGTAAATGTCTTAAAAGCTACATAGGACTCATTGTTTAAGCTAATACTAGATCATTGGATAGGGAGTTATCAAAAGCTTCCAAGTACCACAATAAAATAAGTATATTAATTTATTTGTTTATTCATTCAGTAAATATTTATTGATAATTTTTAAGGATCAGACTAAACAAGATGGACCAAGTCCTGGCTTTCTCAGCACTTGCACATCAACAGACAGCTGTGTCCACGATCAGTAAGTTGAGGATGGCAGGACAGATCACCAGAACATAAACAAAGGTATGAGCTATACTCACAGCTAAGACACTGAGCTATCTGCCCTGGGTCTAAGCAAAGGCCACAGGGGTGGTTTTCCAGAAGCTCCAAGGTAGGTGCATGTATATCCAGATCCAATGTTCACACCTTGGAACTGTAATCTTTAAAAGCTAAGTTGAGGGCTCAAGTCAAAACATTTCTCTCCCAATAAAAACCATGACTACTTGCAGAAGGAAAAGCCTGGCTATTTGCTTTTGAGGGAGTCAGGAGCACTAACCTGCTCTTTCAGCTTGCAAGCTTGCAATTCTAGGCTTCCAGTGAAAACCAACCTGCTTATCTTGCCTCATCTAGAATTAGAGGGGTGACAGAGGAAATTTGGAAGTAGTTTTGAAAGCTGCAGTGCCTTCTTTCCTTTCCTTCTTTCTCTCTCTCTCTTTCCTTCCTTCCTTCCTCCCTCCCTCCCCTCTTCCCCTCCCTCCCTCCCTCCCTCCCTCCCTTCCTTCCTTCGTTCCTTCTTTTTCTTTCTTTCTTGACAGTCTCTCTCTGTTGCCCAGGCTGGAGTTCAGTGGCACAATCATAGTTCACTGCAACCTCCATCTCCTGGGTTTAAACAATTCTCCTGCCTCAACCTCCTGAGTAGCTGGTATTACAGGTGCTGGCCACCATGCCTGGCTAATTTTTGTATTTTTTAGTAGAGATGGGGTTTTGCCATGTTGGCCAGGCTGGTCTGGAACTCTTGACCTCAAATGACCCAACCACCTGGGCCTCCCAAAGTGCTGGGATTACAGGCGTGAGCCACTGCACCCAGCCTAAAGCTGCAGTTTCTTTAACTTGTTATTTACTATAATGTCAGGACAGGGCAAGAATCTTGAATCTGAAATAATAATGATGACAATGGGGTTGAGAAAAAGTAAAAAGTTATTGTCTGGGGGTAACATTATTATTTTGTTAACCTAGTATTTTAAATATATTATTTTATTCTACTTTAGGTGTTAAATATATGAAGTAGTTAATTGTCAGCAATAATATAATGTACAAGTCAAAGTACAAGAAAGTCTTATGCTTTCAAGCCTTGATGTAGAAAATAATTATATGAGGTAAGTTAAGAATGAGGTGGGTAGGAAATTGAGGGTGCCTTGCTATTTTCAGCAACTGTCAGAGTGTTTGGTGCATGATACATATTTTCTGAATATTTTCAGAAAATCATTTCTGATGTGTCAGTATACTTTGAGTCTTGGCACACTTAACTGCAAAACGAAGTCGCTGTGATAGAGAAAAAGGAATATGTATATATAAATGCAGAGATATAATGAGATAGATGCACATTTACATTTTAAAAATCAGGTATTCTTCACTGAAAAAATATGTGGGGTTCTTCTGAGGTTAATAATTATTACATAAGACCAATGATAAAACCACATTTCTTTGTTATGAAGCCTAAAATATTAGGTGTGTTTTCATGCAATTGCATTTTAAAAACAATTCTGTGCAATCATCTTATTTTGTAGTGATGTTCATAAACATACTTAATAATAGATACATTTTTTATTACAACAAAATACTACTTTAATAAAAACACCAAGTTATTTCGAAATGCACAGGAAAAGTTTCTCTCCATTGTTGTGCATGCTGAAAGACCACAGTGGGAAGCACACAGGCGGAGGGAAATCTCAGAAATATGAACTGTAATACCACACATAGCAGCATTCTGGTCTCACAAGTCAGTAGATACTTTCCCCACTAAAATTTTATTTCAATAATTAATCTAAGCGTTTTTCGTCTGAAGTATCTCTAAATCAGAGAAGGTTAAAATCAATCTGTATGTATGAACTTGCTGACAAGCTAGTGTAGCCACTTGCCTTTAGGTTTTTATTATTTTCCCAGTGGCTGATGAGAAGGCAGCAGTGTTAAGCCTGCTGACTGAAACATATTCTAAATTATATGGATCTCTGGAGGGGATGCATTCTACTTAACTTGGCATTTGTTTTAAATTACAGGAATCTACCATATTATATTATCCAAGATTTTTAAAAACAGCTTTTATTCCTTTTCTAAATTGCATCTCAAGGTTGTTAGATTTCCTATTAAAAGCTAATTAATTAAAGAGAAAATACATACATATGTGTGTATATATGTACACATACATATGTGTGTATATATGTACACATACATGTGTGTATATATGTACACATACGTGTGTGTATATATGTATACATACGTGTGTGTATATGTATACATACGTGTGTGTATATGTATACATACGTGTGTGTGTATATGTATACATACATATGTGTGTGTATATGTATACATACATGTGTGTGTATATGTATACATACATATGTGTGTGTATATGTATACATACATACGTGTGTATATGTATACATACATACGTGTATATATGTATACATACATACGTGTGTGTATATATGTATACATACATACGTGTGTGTATATATGTATACATACGTGTGTGTATATATGTATACATACATACGTGTGTGTATATGTATACATACATATGTATATATATACTCTTCTATACGTGCCAGCCAGAACCAACAATAATGTTGTTTCAAGCTATATAGTACCTGCTTCCAAAGAAGTTTAAAATCCTTTTTAGAGAACCAATTATTGATGTTTAAAGTCTGTAAATCATGAAGGTAGCAATACTTCTAAGTATCAAAATAAAAGCTATGAAATGCCATATCATGAATATATGCTCTCTCACTTAAACTGTTAGAATTTTCATTTTTAAAATACATTTTCTTGTATATATTTCAGGTATACAACACGATGTTATTCCTGCTCTGTTTGCTATTCAAAATCTCCCTCTTTTTAAAAAACATCACTAAATGGACTAAAAGCAAATTGTTTGCTTAATGGGTTGACTGATTTTTAAAGACTAAAAGAGTCAAATATAGACGACACCAAAATGTGGTCCAGAACCAATAGCTTGTCTAGCCTGAAGACTGGATGAATTATTCTATCCCATTTTAGACCATTTCCATCTGTTATTTCCAACACAAATTAAATAAGTCACAAGAAGCTATCATGATCAAGAATACCTTTCTGGAGAATAGCCATGTTGATTTTAAACTAACAGAAATTTATTTGTGGGTTAAATATGGATGCTTAATAAGGAAAAACAGAAAAAAACTTTTAATAGTCCCTCATTTATTTCAGGTACTGTGTTAGCTAGGTATTTTACTTATTCCTTCTCAGTGAATACTATAAAACCCATTTACTAAGAAATTGAGGCTAGACGATGTAAAAGAAATGAATCTGGACCAATTCCTGCAAATCATGTTAGGAAGTTACAAGAAAGTAAAAAGATTCATAGTCAATCAAGTGCTGTGAATAGCCATTGAGCTCTGGAAAGCCATAGAAGCAGACACATTAGATACAGGATAGATGGTTCCTGTAGAAACTTTACAGAAACTGCAAAAGCCTAAAGCTCCTTAAATGATGGTAACAGTAGGGTGGAGTAGCACTTAACCATATGACCTTTGGCTAGACTACTGTATTTGAATTACAGCTCTGTCACACACTAAATATATGATTATTGATAAGTTATTTACCATCTTGGTGCCTCAGGTTCCTTGTTTATAAAACTGAAATAGGACCTACTGTATAAAACCTGTGATAATTTGGTGACTAAATGCACATAAAACACAGCATAGTAATGTGTATAAAGTACACATATATCAAATGTTAGCTCTAATTATTTCTATGAAGACAAATATATTGCTTGTGGAACACATGGGGAGATCGATGTTGTCTTTACAGACACTGCAGTGCACTAGAAGAGCCTATCAGTAACATCTTGTTCTTTAAATAAATTACTAGCATTCATATGGTATTTATCCTGAACAGGGAATATGATAAAGGCTTTTATGGATTTTATTTTCATTTAATTTTAATGAGATTTTGATGAATGTACTGCTATTCCCATTTTGCAGGTGAGGACATAAAGGTAAAGTGAATTTTAAGAAGTTGGTTGAGTCCATAGCTGTAGTGATAGCGCCCATATTGAAAACCAAATCATCTGATAAGTCCAATTCCTGACAACTACATTATGGTGCCTTTCTAAGGGATAATGTGACACAGGTATAGAATGGTGACAATTGTAGCCATAAGTGCCCTTTCCATTTTCAGCCCTCCAGTGCTTCATGAAGTACTGTGTTCATGAGAGGCTGCTGAATGACTGCCTGTAGGACACATCTTCCCAGAGCCCACACTCCCTGGCAGATCACAGCCCAGGAGAACCACTAGTCCATCTGAAACCTCAGAAATAGCCCAGTGCCTGCAGGGGATGGTGCTGCAGCTTCAGACAGGACCTCCATGAGGGGCAGAAGTTTGGTGAAGTATCCCTGATCAGAGTCAGGTTCACATCGTAGGGCTCTGAAACATGATGCTGTCAATTCATCCTGAATTGTTCAAGGTCAAACTCTTAGGCATTGAATGCTATATCATTCCTCTCCACTCAATTCCATCCCTTTCCATTCCATCTCATTCCATTTTTTCCATTCGCTCCACTGTATTCCATTCCATTCCACTCCACTTCACTCTACTCCATTCTGCTCAAACTTATTAACTACTTATTACACTGCTTAGTCTGTAAGTAAGAAGCAGCTGCTGCTCTAAAGATGAATAAAATTAGGCTTAACACCTAAGGAGCTCTCAGGCTGACCAAGTTTCATTCAGCAGGCAAGTTTAAAGAGCCAAAATCTATAATTTTAATACTCTTAGCTCTAAAACTAGAATTGGCCACAGTGTTCTTCCAGTGTATAGAAAAGTCTACTCAGAAGGCTTTATTTTTGAGGACTTGGTGAGAGTTAAATAAGTTATTTTCGACATATGTTTTCAATGAAGCATGAAAACTAGAAAGGTGTGTTTTGCTGGCTGAGGATACTTCCTGGTAAGACTCAAGGTCTACCATCTCAAATTAGAGTTCTCTCAAAGGTGCTAAATTCTACTGATTTTTTTATGAATCGCATATTTCTATATTTTTTTGCCAAACTCTCCCTTCTGTAAAGAACCATGATTTAAGCTAGCAATGACAAACGAAGCATAGTTACTCTCATTTTATTTGCAGCATTTCAGACTCAACTATTTTTCTGAAACATCTATTTTATTTCAATAGAGACAAGAAGCCTGCTAGTTTCCTTAATCCTGGATTTTAAAAACATACTTCTATATGAATTGGAGAAATGAAATGTGCTCCATAGTTTATGTTATTCCTTATTTTTGGAATGTATCCTAATCTCAGGATTCTTCATTGCTCTGACTACATATTATGTTTATTTCCATCCTAATGTTTTTCAAAGATAGGCTTGTGGATTATCTAGATCAACAATCCCTAAAGGGCCTTTAAAATGTCAATTCCTGGGCCCTACTCCATTCCTGAAAATCAAAATTTTGAAGCAGAAACCCCAGAGTCTCCAGATTATCTCCCTCGGTATATCTCACCTTCTATCTCCCTTTGCAATCACAAAGCAGTGACCAGGTCCAGTGATGATATCATGGGCTGTCTGTCACCTGCCTGACAGTGATTCCTGGAGACTCTCACCCAAACAAACTCTCACAGAAACTAGGCAACATAAGAGAAAGGAAGGTTCAGCTGGGGAGGCTTCATTGCATCAGGAATGCCTATTTAATTCCAGAAGGTCAACAAGAGAAAACCAGGCCAACAGAGCATAAATGTCAACATTTATGGGCCCAGCTGGTGCCCTGCTGAGGCTACGTATTTGAGATTTTGCAAGCCAGGCAATACTGCAAGTTAACATGCTGCATAGATTCTGATTCTGCAGGAAAATTCTCCTTCAGTGTTGCATAGTTACATTTACTAATTCTGCTTTCTTAGTATTTTGTGTGTTTGTTTTACTTTGTATTTTAAGTTTCAGCTAAACAAATGACAAGTAACCAAAATACGAATGAAAGGACTATTTCCTATGCAGCTACTGTGTTTACATATATTACCTCATTTAATATGGTTAACAAGTCAGGGCACGGTGGCTCAAGCCTGTAATCTCAGCACTTTGGGAGGCCAAGGCAGGCAGATCGTTTGAGGCCAGGAATTCGAGACCAGTCTGGCCAACATTGCAAAACCCTGTCTCTACTAAAAATACAAAAAACATAGCTGGGTGTGGTGGCGCATATCTGTAATCTCAGCTACTCAGAAGGCTGAGAAACTAGAATCGCTTAAACTCAGGAGACGAGGGTTGCAGTGAGCCGAGATCACGCCACTGCACTCCAGCCTGGGTGACAGGGTGAGACTGTTTCAAAAACAAAAAGTAACACTTTGAGAAGAGGTTCTTATTATCTCTATATTAAAAAATAAAGCAAACAAAATGAACAGTGGATAATTATTTACCCAAAGTTAATAAATCTCAGCATTGGATCTTGAGCCTTCTTTCTTTCAAAGCCAAAATCTATATTTTATTCTATTACACTCTGCTGTTTCCAAAACAGGCCAGATAATTTCTACCCCTCAAACATTTACCAGTGGCAGAAAACAACTATGAAATCACACTAAGGCCATAAAGTAATAAGAGGAAATTTCTATAAAGCCACAAAACCATCTCATTTCCTTGTGGCGACACTTTATATTCATTCAATGAAGAATCAGGATCTACACTGCACCACACATCAGGGGCTGAATAGGCACAGACATACCTGGTAATCTTTGATTTCTCCAACTCTACAATAGATCAAGGTTCTGGCAAATGTAGAAGTACCTCAAACATTTCTGGTCATTTTCAAACTTAAATTCTGTATACAGTACAAGCATACTGTTGAGGGTGGCTTTAATGTTGTGTAAAACTGCAGCTTATGGATAGTGGTGATGGATGAAGTTGCCACACCCCATCACTGCATGCCATTCAGTACCTTTTATCCATTAAAGTTCAGGCTACCACATCAGCACTAGGATATTTTAAATCCTTATATCTGAAAGTACAGGAATCTCTCCACTCTTCTGTGTGTGTAGTGTAGCCCTTGGCACATTGCAGAAAACAAAAACAAAGAAAAAATACAAAAAATATCACCATCTGTACTGGGTTGAATAGTGTTCCTCAAAATTTCGTGTCTACTTGGAATTTGTGAATATAATCTTATTTGGAAATAGAGTCTTTGCAAATATAATCAAGACAAGATTAAGTCATACTGTATTAGAGAGGGCCCTGAACCCAATCTGACTTGTGTCCTTATCATCCTTACAAGAGGGAAATTGACCTGGCACAGTAGCTCACGCCTGTAATCCCAGAACTTTGGGAGGCTGAGGTGGGCGGATCACGAGGTCAGGAGATCAAGACCATCCTGGCCAACATGATGAAACCCCATCTCTACTAAAAATACAAGAATTAGCTGGGCTTGGTGGCACATGCCTGTAATCCCAGCTACTCGGGAGGCTGAGGCAGGAGAATAGCTTGAACTAGGGAGTCGGAGGTTGAAGTCAGCCGAGATTGCACCACTGTACCCCACCCTGGGTGACAGAGCGAGATTCCGTCTCAAAAAAAGAAAAAAAAAAAAGACAAGGGAAATTTGGACATGGAGATACAGATAATGAAAAGAAGGGCATGAACAGATGGAGGAAGAGATTGGAGTGATGCATTTATAAGCCTAAGAATGCTAAGGATTACCACCAACCACCAGAAGCTAGAAGAGATAAGAAAGGAGTCTTCTACAGCATGTTTAGAAGTAGTATGTCCCACCAACACCTTGATCTTAGACTTCTAGTCTCCACAAGTGTCAGACAGTAAATTTCTATTGTTTTAAGCCACACAGTTTGTGATACTTTGTTATGGCCACCCTAGGAAACTAATACACCATCCATAAATATCCATGTACCACATGCAAGATGCCATGCTTAGCGTTGAGAATATGGAACAATGGAGATGTATACCTGCAATCTGGACACATATCAGTGTCTATAGACATAGAGGAGGAAGGTAAAAGAGTGTTCCACTTCATTTTAACTCCAGTGTATTGCTTCTCTTCTAAAGAGCCACAGACAATGGCTTCTCATCCTCCTCTTCCTTGTTATTCCTTGGCTTACAAGCTAATGCATACATCATGGGGTTCCCAGTATTTCCTTTTCCCCCAAATATTTTATGCCCCATACTTGTGTTTATATTGTGATATAATAAAATGGCACAAAGTAGAAACACACCCTTCACATGGAGCACACATTACCCAGTGGTTTTATTAAGACTTATGTTCTGGCATCTGAGCTATGTGAAATCTCACTCAAGGCTCTATAATGCCGGTATGTTCTCTCTATGAATGTGGCATGACTGAAAACATAAAACTGTTATCACAAAACTGTTACATACATTGTAAAACAAACAGCTCTCTAATGTGGTTTGGCTCTGTGTCCCCACCCAAATCTCATCTCAAATTGTAATCCCCATGTGTCAAGGGAGAGACCTGGTGGGAGGTGACTGGATCATAGGAGTGGATTCCCCATGCTGTTTTCCTGATGGTGAATGACTTCTCACAAGATCTGATGGTTTAAATGTGGCAGTTTCTCCTTTGCTCTCTCTCGCTCCTGCCGCCTTGTGAAGCAAGTACTTGCTTCTCCTTCTGCCATGATTGTAAGTTTCCTGAGGCCTCTCCAGCCATGCAGAACTGTGAGTCAATTAAATCTCTTTTATTTATAAATTACCCAGTCTCAGGCAATTCTTTATAACAGTGTGAAAATGAACTAATACACTCTCAAAATCCATCCAATTCATAAAAGCACCATTTGAACTTCCGCAAATGCAATAAGGCCTCTGAAATTTTCTAGTTCCATCCTTTCCATCACCTCAGCTAAAGTATCTTCTCCTAAACTCCAGGACCTCCTTTTATAAGAGTGAGAATTCCTAAATTAAAATAACCAACAGAAAGTGCAAAAGAAGGAAGGGAGAAAGGGAGGGTGGGATGGAAACAAAATTGATGAGTGCAGTTGTAAGTTTCAGGGATTCTTTACATTCCTAACATTGGTTTATTTGGTATTATAAATTAAAAAAATTTAAAAATTATCCATAATTCCCAATGACTTTGTTTATAGATTTGTATCACATCTTACAGAAAATGGATCACTGAAATAGTCATGTCCAGATTGAGCTGACATTTACTGAGCTTCCCCTTCCACTTCAAACTCAGTGTCAGATACCATTTTATATGCTGTGTAAGAATTCTTTTGTGAGGCCGGGCACGATGGCTCACGTTTGTAATCCCAGCACTTTGGGAGGCCCAGGCAGGCGGATCCCGAGGTCAGGAGTATGAGACCAGCCTGGCCAACACAGTGAAACCCTGTTTCTACTAAAAATACACAAATTAGCTGAGCATGGTGGCAGGTGCCTGTAATCCCATCTACTCGGGAGGCTGAAGCAGGAGAATCGCTTGAACCAGGAGGTGGCATTTGCAGTGAGCTGAGATTGTGCCATTGCACTCCAGCTTGGGCGACAGAGCTAGACTCCGTCCATTGCACTCCAGCTTGGGCGACAGAGCTAGACTCCATCTCAAAAACAAACAAACAAACAAACAGACAAAAAAAAAAAAAAAGAATTCCTTTGTGCTTATTTACACAAGCTCAAATAGGAGTGAACAAAGTTTTATTAGCTTGTATGTAGTCATGCATTATTATAACCAATATTAATACTGGGTCTTAAACTTAATTAGGCCTTCAGATTTGAAAATCTCAATGTTTCTTTCTACTAAACCATGTGGCCTCACCAAATATATTTCTGTATGAATCCTAGAGCACATGTTATCTTGGGAGGAGTCTGTTTTTTGCTTTTACAAAACAGTCACATTGCCAAATATTTAAGAGAAGAAGTTGTACAATTTATAGTATATGGTCACACTGTCACCTGAAAACCTTTAATAACAAAAACAGACAACCTTACGTGTACACAGATAACATTTCAGCAACAGTTTTCTAACAGTGAGCCACAGCTAAAATTGTGAGCATGGGTACTTCAGCATGAAGGCTCAAATCTGGTGAATACGTACAAGAGAGAGGCTCATGAGAATTTGACCTTACCTTGCATTTCCCCTAAAAACAATGGCTCTGGATTCACCAATTCAGTGTTCAAGATGACTTTATAAAATATAACTACCCTAAATAATGATGATTCACTGTACTTTGTCTTACTCTTAAACATATACAAATTCTAGTAGCTTATGAAAGGATCAAGGTAACTCCTGTAGAAAGAAAAACTAGTTTAATCTTGTTTGATCCATTATTTACCAAACGTTTTTGACTACAGATCTAACTTATAAAGAATACATATTATCACCTCACAGGACAGGAATGCTTAGTGGCCAATGTTTGGAGGCCCTGCTGTAGGTGTTCAGATGTTTCTTCAGTCCTTCTTTTGAGGCCACGTGATCTATTATTTAGAGTGTTTTAAAACATCACTCATGACCATAAATCAAGAGATGAGGCCAGGCACGGTGGCTCATGCCTATAATCCCAGCACTTTGGGAGGCTGAGGTGGGTGGATCCCCTGAGGTCAGGGGTTTGAGACCAGCCTGTCCAACATGGTGAAACGCCATCTCTACTAAAAATACAAAAATTAGCTGAGAGTGGTGGCGCATGCCTGTAATCCCAGCTACTTGGGAGGCTGAGGTGGGAGAATCGGTTGAACCCAGGAGGCAGAGGTTGCAGTTAGCCGAGACTGTGCCATTGCACTCCAGCCTGAGCAACAGAGTGAGACTCCAGAGATTCTAAGACATTTCTCATCCACTTGGCTATCAATATCAACCTGAGTTGGTACTGCAGTCTGATAAAATTCCCAACTTGTTCTTTGATTAGTAGTGCTTCAGCCTTATCCCAATTTATTGACGTTCCTACGCTGATAAACCTACTCTTACCCTTTTCCTTTCCCTGAGGGAATGTTTATTCTAGTCTTAAACTTGAGCCAGGCAGTCAGGCTCTGGGAGTGAGTGGAGAGTTCACTGTATAAAAGAACGTCAAAGGTAACCTTTAAGGAACGCTGTGCCACCTCCAGAGTCAGATTTATAGTGGAGCTAATGAAGCTTAGGCTTCAGGCCCCTCCACTGCACAGTCCAGCATCCTACCCAATAAATTCTAGCAAAATGTTCAAGTCATATAGTCATATAAGTTTCCTATTTATTTCTTTTAAGACAGGGTCTCACTCTGTCACCCACACTGGAGTGCAGTGGCATAATCACGGCTCACTGTAGCTTTGACTTCCTGGGCTCAAGTGATCCTCCTGTATAAGCTTCCTGGGTAGCTGGGAACACAGGCACCTGCCACCATGCTTGGCTACTTTTAAAATTTTTTTGTAGAGATGGAGTCTCCTTATGTTGCTCAGGCTGCTCTTGAACTCCTGGGCTCAAGCAATCCTCCAACCTTAGGCTCCAAAAATGCTAGGATTACAGGCATGAGCCACCAAGCCCTGTCTAATTTTCTAATATTTAGAAAGTAAGATAGTTTAACTATAATTAGTTAACACTGCTACTTTTCTGCTACAAGTTTTCTACGGCGCACTTTCTTTCATATCTTTTAGACTTGAAGGCAACTGTGGGCATTTTTAGAATGCAGCTAAGTAAGAAAAAGTGTTGGTTTATTTATGGTTTCATAGCTTTTTATGTATAATCAGGTTATGGATGAGTGTCCTAGGGTAGGAATGGCTTCCACAAATGTGTCTACTGCCCAATGTGCCAACTCATCTAGTGTCATAATTCAAAGGTGACCCAAAAGTGAAATGAGCATCACTGGAAGTCCCCAACTCTGGAAGAACAGGAATAGTGGATGGACTGCTCATTTCAAAGTCAGTTAAGCCTAGTAACTTAGAGTCAAAAATATATTAAGGCTTCAAAAAAATATTTTTAAAGACTTGAAAAAATAACTCAAATAAAATCGAGCTTGAAAATATTTATTCAAAAGCTTGAGAAAGCTCAAATATATCATTTTAATTACAATTTATAAACATGTTGTAAAACATTTCAATAAAATAGCGAAGAATATAAAGCTCTTGATTAGGATGTTATGAAATTACCTTTATTGATTATTTATAAAACAAGTTGTTAAAGAAGTATGTTAGAATTTAAAGTAATAATATAACGTAAAACAAAAGTGATCAAAATAAAAAGTGAAATTGTCAACTTACAAATTACGTTGCATGAAGAAGAAAGTTGTAATAGCATCAAATATATATATAAATATATATATAAATATATGGAATACACCAAAAGAAACAATCATTAGTACAAGAGAGAGAAATTTTTACAAGAAGTAATGAAGAAGCTCTTGGATTCAGAATAGTGAATCTAAGTAATGAAGAGGAATATATAATGAATCAAATAATTACATAAAAAATTAATTTCATGTTGAAATGAAACAAATTACTAACATTTATTAAAATAACATAAAATGCAATACACCACCAAAATGAGACTATCAGAAGTAAACTGTTCAATGAATACTGTCAATTCAATGATGATTTTAAATTAATGTACAACAAAGCTTAAAATATCATCAAATATTATAACTTACGTTACTAAAGGAAATCAATAGACATTCCCAAATTTGACAATCCTAAAAATGTATATAATATTACAAATAATGAATTATGAAGTAAAATAAAACTTTCCTATTGACAATAAAAAATAAATGTTTATCAACTCTGTGATAAGCCTGAATTATTTTTTTATCTTCTCTACTAAAAGTAGTGCAAAATCATTCAACATTATGCAAGCAAGAACCAGGAAAACTATCACACAGATCTATAAGGCAGTTATTTTATTTTATAATGTTACTCTTTTAATTTTTTCATATGTATATCATTTGTCAGTTTTCTAAAAGTTGTAAGTTCAAAATTGATCATTCCTAATCCTAACTATTCATTTTTACACTTAGTTTTATAGTTTCAGCATGTATTTTTTTTTTCATAAGAGGGTCCTAAAACTGTGTAATCTCTGGATCCCATAAAACCTAAATCTGCTCTACAATAGAGGTATTAAATGATATAAGTAAACTTCAAAGCCAATTCAAAAACAGGGACCTAATACTGTTTATGTTGTTTGCTTTGTTGTAGCTAATGTGTCAGCTGTGAAAATAAGTAATTCAAAATTTGAGCTGCTGGAACTTTAAAATATTTTGAGCTTAAAGGGAATGTGAACTAAATCTCATAAGCAGACAGTTGTAAATTCAGCAGGTGTAACCTTTGTTTCTCTGATTATAGATTAGCCTTTTCCTTACCTACAATGTTTTGTAAAATGTTGCAAATGACTAAAGGGTGCCAGGGAAGAAGATCTCTTTCCTTTTAAGTGTTGATTTTCATTATAGATTACCTTCCATCTTTCTTCTCTCACATATACTTCATGACTATTGCATTGTCTCATATGGAATGTTAAATATACTCTTAAATTGGAAAGGAAATAAAAATAACCCTTATGGATAAGAAAAGGAACCATAATTTATTAAATTGTTGTGACTCCTAAACTAGCCTTGTATAAAAAATGTTATAATACTATTAAATTGATCTGTTTTCTGCCTATATAAGCAAGACCTTAACTTTTAACATCTGAGTACGGATCCCACTTCTCTGGAGTCCATATTTTCCGGATGGTCTTTCCCAGCTTTTTGCTTGAATAAACTCTTCAAAACTGGATTCTGATCCTTTCAATTATTTCAGGTTGACATAGCATTGAAAAATAGAGTACCATAACCTAGAGTCAGCCTATGAGAAATTCTCTCTCTCTCTTTCTCTCTCTCTCTCTCTCACACACACACACACAAACACATACATAAAAAATTTAAGACACTGTATTAATTTTATAGCTCCACATAACAAATTACCAAAAATTGAGTAGTTTGAAATAAGTATTTATTATCTCACAGTTCTGTAGGTTGGACGTCTGGACACACTTGACTGGGTTCTCTGCTGAGAATCTCACAGGCTGAAATCCAATTATACCTGGCTGGGCTCTTATCTGGAAGTTCCAAGGACTAATCCACTTTCATGCTCATTCTGGTTGTTGGCAGAAGCCAATTCCTTGCCATTGTAGGTCTGAGGTCACAATTGCATTGCTAGCTGTCAAACTGGGTGCTGCTCTCTGCAACCAGAGGCTGCCCTGCATTCCTTCTCACACAGACCCTCCATCTTCAAACCTTCAAGTGCATCAAGTCCTTTGCAAAACCCTTAGTTCTGGGAATTGCCCACCCCTTTCCTGGAAAACTCATGAATAATTCACCTCTTGTTTAATGTGTAATCAAGAGCCATAAAAATGGGCAACCAGCAGCTGTTGGGGCTGTTCTGCCCATGGAGTAGCCATTCTTTTATTCCTTTGCTTTCATAATAAACTTGCTTCAAATCTTTCTGGCTTGTTCTTCTGCCACTGATTGGAGAAAGCTTTATACTTTCAAGTTGTCGGAGGCGTTTGAACTAGAACGACTCCATCTTGAATAGGGGCTGGGTAAAATAAGGCTGAGATCTGCTGGGCTGCATTCCCAGGAGGTTAGGCATTCTATGTCACAGGATGAAATAGGAGGTCAGCACAAGATATAGATCAAAACCCACCAAAAGCAAGATGGCAAGGAGAGTGACCTCTAGTCGTCCTCACTGCTGATTATAAGCTAATTATAATGCATTAGCATGTTAAAACACTCCCATGACAGTTTACAAATGTCATGACAATGTCAGGAAGTTACCCTACGTGGTCTAAAAAGGGGAGGAACACTCAGTTCTGGGAATTAACCACCCCTTTCCTGGAAAACTCATTAATAATCCACCCCTTGGATAACATGTAATCAAGAACCATAAAAAAGGGCAATCAGCAGCCCTCAGGGCTGCTCTGCCCATGGAGTAGCCATTCTTTTATTCCTTTACTTTCTTTTTTTATTATTATTACACTTTAAGTTCTGGGTTACATGTGCAGAACGTGCAGTTTTATTACATGGCTATACACGTGCCATGGTGGTTTGCTGCACCCATCAACCTGTCACCTACATTAGGTATTTGTCCTAATGCTATCCCTCCCCTAGCCCCCAATCCCACGACAGGCCCCGGTGTGTGATGTTCCCCTCCCTGTGTCCATGTGTTCTCATTGTTCAACTCCCACTTATGAAGGAGAACATGTAGCATTTGGTTTTCTGTTCCTGTGTTAGTTTGCTGAGAATGATGGTTTCCAGCTTCATCCATATCCCTGCAAAGGACATGAACTCATCCTTTTTTAAAGCTGCACAGTATCCTATGGTGTATATGTGCCCATTTTCTTTATTCAGTCTATCACTGATGGACATTTGGGTTGGTTCCAAGTCTTTGCTATTGTGAATAGTGCCGCAATAAACATACGTGTGCATGTGTCTTTATGGTAGAATGATTTATAATCTCTAATGTATATACCCAGTAATGGGATTGCTGGGTCAAATGGTATTTCTAGTTCTAGATCCTTGAGGAATTGCCACACCGTCTTCCACAATGGTTGAACTAATGTACACTCCCACCAACACTTGCTTTCACTTTACTCTATGGACTTGCCTTGAATTCTTTCTTATGTGAGACCTAAGAACCCTCTATTGGGGTTTTCATCAGGATCTCTTTTTGGATAATAAAGGAATCATAGGACTAGATTTAATCACAAGATTAGATTAGACCCACTCACATAATTTTGCTATTTGAAGGTCAATCATTGGGGACCTATAATCACAGCAATGACATTTCACCATATTCTTAGGTTCTACCCACACTTATTTTGCAAGGGTGAGGGGTTACTGGGGGCCATTCTTAGAATTCTGCCTACCACAGACTTTCTATTAGGATTACAAGATTTATATTGAATGGGTAGTCTAAACTAAGGAAAGGCAAAAAGTTGACTCTTTACAGGGGGTTTGAGCCCTAGTTCATATAAAGCAGAGAAAACAAATCAGAGATAGCAAGAGACCAAGACAGATAGATGTAATTTGAAGAGAGAGAAACAGAAACTAACTTGCCATGAACCCAAAGATTGTATATTCTTTTTCCTCTCTGATTCACTAATGTTTGCTTTCTAGGAGAAGACATAACATATTCTAAAATGTTTGTTTTTCTTAAAAGGTATTTGCATTCCTAATTGGCATATTATTTCATAATTATACTTATACCAAATCTGAATGTTTGAGCCATTCTTATGTCTTCCTTCCATGATAAGTTGTTTATGTTGTGGAATGTCTGAGTCTATAATTAAATTATTGTCTCTAACAAGTTAACCATATCCATGCATATATTAACATATCATTATAATGTGGGAAAACATAGATGTGTACCATAGAACATCAAGCTGAATGGGGCTCTGCAGATCTGGGTTGGCATTTCTGGTAACTGGTCTCCATTCTGGAGGTTGCAAGGGGCAGAACTAAAAACTCCAGAAGAAAGAGAAAATTTATTCTTATCTGAAATAAAGAGAAGGTATGATAATAGGAAATGTTATTTTACAAATATCTACTCCAATTTCTCTTCCTTTCTACCACAGAAAAATATATTTCCTCATCACATTCATATTGTTGGGTTTGGCTTGGCTCTTGTGCTGTGGTGATTCACTGTGATCAAACCATGCCCCTGAGACTGGGCACTAGGACAAATAAATGTGGAGTAGAAATGCCAAAATCTGCTGTTCAACTGAGTCTCCCAGCAGAACCCAGTCTAGATCAGCTGAACCAAGTCACATACAGACCTGTGAATCTGAAGATAAATACTTGCAATTGCAAGCCCACTGTGTTTTGGGACAGTTTGTTACACAGCATTGATGCAGCCATAGCTGACTAATACAACAAAGAAAAGAAGGAAAAAATCTTGAGATACAGAATTATGTTTAAATTTAATTAAACTAAATATATACATATTTATGTCTGTACATTTATAGATTATATCTATATATATGACACACGCACTTTTTAAAAATAGCTCCTTTGGCAGAGTTTTGTGTTAATATTTTCATTAAAAGAGGCTCTTATATGATAATATTGCTCACAATGAAATGTAACAACTGTGTAGCTGGAAGCATTATTTCTCCTCTTTGGGCAACAGTCCCTGTAGTCTCTTGGTTATTCAGAATTTTAAAGTGACCATATTACCCTATAAACTTAAGCATATGCACAAAACTGCTTTTGGGGAAGGCTATGATTTCTAAACAATCTCAGATACACAAGGCCGAATATCTGTTATCTGTAACGCTTGAGACTACATATGTTTTAGATTTCAGATTTTTTTTGGATTTTGGAATGTTTGCATATGTATTTGCAGATAGAAGCTATTTTATAGCTTGGGGATGAGTTCCAAGCCTAAATCTAAAATTTGTTTATGTTTCATATATACCTTATATGTATAGCCTGAAGGTGACTTTATAAAATATTTTAATAATTTTGTGCCTGAAACATAGTTTGTGTACACTGAGCCATCAGAAAGCAAAGGTGTCCCGATCTCAACCACCCATGTGGACAGTCCGTGGTTGTCTGGCATCATCATCATTCCTGACTCTGAATTTATATGCTATTAATAAGCATTCATTTTCTTACATTTATTCACACATAAGTACTTAACAGTAAAATATATGGCATATTGCTAATGCAGTGAAAATATAATGTGTCCGGGGTAACCAAGCAGTACGGCAGTGTCACCAGAATACCTGTTATCTGTTTAAAAACACCAGCAATAAACAATGACAGCTCTTCACTTATTCAAAAATGTTTATATTTTGCAGCATTTTGGATCTTGAGTTTTCAGATTATGGATAGTCAACTTGTAGTACATTTAATTTTGTGATTTCTTTGGTTAAATAAAAAGAAAAAATCTTTGCAGATTTTATGAAGGTCACAACTGTCTCTTTGCATCAATAAAACCTCAAAAGAAAAAGAGGACCACTAGGATGGGAAGAACACTTCCAATGCACTACTGAAAACAATGTAAATGGTTGGGAAAGTTGGCCACAAAGTCTTCTATTTCAATAGTAATAACTCATCACTGTTGCACATAAAATGTATCTGCAAATACGTCTATAATGACTGCTAATCATAAGATTTCTTGTTCTATTCACTCTGAAGTCTAAAAAAAAAGAAGCAAACTATCTACATAATCCAATTGAATACTCATTATGTAAAGTGCTAATAATGTATACCCTCTCATATACAAAAAAAAAAAAAATGGATGGTTTAAAATTGCTTAGATCACAAGAGCCAATTACTTGGGCAGAATGGGGAAGGTGATATGAATGCATAAATCTTACATATATGCCTTACCATGGAGGGATAGCTTATATGCATGTGTTTGAAATGAGGAAAACCTCTCTCACTTATAAATTATCATTTAAGCATTCTGTAAAAATTTAAATTCATACTTAAGATTCAAATTACTTTTTCCATACAGAGCAGGGTTTCTCAATCGCCACACTACTGATATTTGGGACTAGGTAATTCTTCGCTGTGGGGAATGACATACTCATGATAAGTTGCTTAGAAGAATCTCTGGCCTCCACCTACTAGATGCTAGAAGCAGTCCCCTAGTCTGGAGTTGGGACTATCAAAAATGGAGACCAGGCCAAATGTCCCCTGGGGGCAAAAGCACTCCTAGTTGAGAACCAATGGTCTCTAGAAATACCATGCAATACATTCTTTCTTCCAATAATAGATGCTAATCACAAGCACACAAGATAGCCACAATTATATGATGTTTACTACTTGCCAGATACATAGTAGCTCATTTTAATTCTCACAAAAGTCAAATGACCTATATACCATAACTACCTGATACAATTTGGATGCTTGTCCCCTCCAAATCTCATGTTGAAATGTGATCCCCCATGGTGAAGGTGGGGCCTGGTGGGAGGGGTTTTGGTCATGGGGTGGATCCCTCATGAATAGCTCAATAACCTCCCCATAGTAATGAGTGAATTCTCACTCTATTACTTACTGTGACATCTGGTTGTATAAAAGAGCCTAACATTTCTCTTGCTCCCTCTCTCATATGACATGCCTGCTCCCCCTTTGCTTTAAATAAAAGCTTCCTTAGGCCTCACTAGAAGCCAAAGCAGATGCTGGTACCATGTCTCTCATACAGCCTGCAGAACTGTGACCCAACTAAACGTTTTTTTTTTTTCAAATAAATTACCCAGCCCCAGCAATTCCTTTACAACAATCCAAAATGGGCTAATACACTACTTCTATGTTACTAATGATGAGACTGAGTCATAAAGAGGTGACTTGTTCAGACAGTAAAGAGAGCCTGGATTTGAAAAAGGGCAGTGGGGCATAGAAGGATAAAGTCCTAAATGAGATTAACTTTGGGACAATTGGATTCCAGAGAGACTGGTACATGGGTAGTATATCCTATAGAACCCTCTGCTCACATGTTAAATCTGGGAGCTGAGCTAGATGACTTCAGAAGTCCCTTCCACAACTAACAATCTGTAAGTCTGTAAATTGTAGACAAATCTATTTGGTTAGATTTATTCCAATAAAGGCAAGCTGACCACATGTCAGATAAGGTCCAGCTACAGCATAATGGCATGATGGCAGCCATCCATCTTCACTGATTTAAATTCGTGCTGTTTTAGTGCATATATCCCCCTTAGATCTGTCTGCTATGAGAAAATTCTGCAAGGAAGAGAAGGCTGCTTACAAAACAGTCTTTCAAATTTCTCCATGGATCTCATTGCCAGGTCTTCAAGGTCAGGACCAATCACAGACATGGCTGGAGAATGCCCATAAACTCTTCCTCCTCTAATAGCCAGTGAGAGAAAGGGATTAACTTCTGGTCAGATGACTGTGACTATTAACATTGGAAGCAATTCTGTGCTTGAAAACTTGATCAGTCAAAGAGGGTAAACTAAATTAATAACGAGCACTGGAAGGAGGGAGCTCTTTTTCACCTAAGTCCCCATGGTCACAACAAATTAGATTAGAGTGCCTGAGAATATGCTAAATTCCTTTCCATAGCCTCATTGAAAATTTCTCTTTAGTACTTTATCTGTCTCTAGTCTTTCTTCTCTTGCAATGGGTCATTTCAGCTGCTGCTAAAACCAGCTTTCTATTACAGTTTCTCCTCATGTCATACAATTCCTTAAAGGCTGATAGCATCATCTGTCCCTGATTCTTGTCCATTTAACCTCCCTACAATCTTAGATACAACCTTAGATACAATCCAAGACTTGTACTCATAAATTTTAAAGGAAAAATAAAGCTGCATATTGCTACCTCTAATGGTAGGTTACTTTTGGGGAATAGAAGATTCCAGGACAGCTACTTCCTGTGTTTATTGATTATGAATCTTGAAGAAAGAAATTTTGTGGGAGTATAACATATACATAAATTTTAAAATTTCAAAAAACCCACAGTTCTCAATCTTTTGAATCTGCCAAAGCCAGCATGACATCGTGCCATGCCTAATTTCAGAGAGTACCTTCTCTCTCCCCTTCCGTACTCAGTTGTATTATCATACTTTAAAATGCTTTAGAGGTCACTTATGGTCACTCACGGCATATTCAGATAGTTCGTAATCCAATTACATTCTCGAAGATTTAAAGAACCAGAAACAAACAAAAATCATGCAAACATGAGCTACAGTTTTTATTGTATGTGTCTATATATAAGAGAAAAATGGAGATAGATGTAGATATATGTGAATAAATTGCTGCATGTAAAAACATTAGTTAATACACAAAACAAAAAATAAATACCTTTTTACTTCTTTATTTTAAATGCTAAAAACTTTCTTATAAGGGTGTGATTATATTTGGAAAACATACAAACCCATTTAGATTATTCAAAAGGAATACAATGATACAAATAATAAAGCTGACAAGATATCTAATTGGAATTCTTTTGGTTCTTTCAGTTTACAATGATAAATTTTACCACACTGAATAATTGTAATTTCTACCTGTGCCAAATCTATAGCCAGTCTCATATCTTCTTGCCACTACAATACTAGAAACTTTCCCTGACGAATTATTAAATGATCTTTGAAGTTGCTACAGTTCATAGAAATGTGACAGTCCAATGTGTCTTAGTGCTGTGAACCGTTACCAAAAAGACTAAATATCCTTGACAGCCTGATAAAAAATTAATTATTCTCCTTCCAATGGAACGAATGCAACTCTGCCAAAACCTGTTAAATGTGGAGCTTTTAGAGTTCTCAATTTCTTCTCTCTTGGAGAGGGCACACTAGAATTTTTCATGAGGATTAAATAGCATATGTGAAATATCTAACCTTGTCTAGTATCCACTGGATCTTTAGACCTTAGTTCCTTTTCCTATCTTAGAATTTTTGTCCCCCTAACCCCACTATACTAAATGCCAATGCATATTAGAACAGAGATGGCAGCACAAAATAGAAGAATAGAAGAAATATTGGATTATTGTGAGAAAGGATACCAGTGAAGAGATATTTACTTCAGATACAGTAAAATACTCAAATACTCCAAGCAAGTTTTTCCTCAGTGAGCCTCTGTTTCTGCCTATGTAGACATCATTCAACCCCTCCAGTTATATCTAGGTTATTGTGAAGATTGAAAAAACAGGGGAGAGCTTTTTTTTTAAAAAAAAAAACAAAACAAAACCTATGTGTTACAATATATAGATCTTATTTTCAACAGCGATTAGGTAATGGAATTAGTATAGTAAAGTTTTATTAATGAATGCTGTAATTAGAAAAGGTTAATTCAATATTTGCTCCCCCAGGTTACATTCATTTGGAAAAAAAATGCACTAATCTTGCCATTTAGTGATAACTCCTTCAGTTCGACCTACAGACACAAGATCTTGAAATAAAACTGTTGATTAATTTATTTACTCAGTAAAGATGCTACTGGATACAATAGAAATACAAGTCATAAATGTTTTGCAAACAATGATAATAATGAAAGATATTAGTCTTTTTCCT
The DNA here is from genome assembly GCF_028885655.2 of Pongo abelii. NCBI lineage: Eukaryota > Metazoa > Chordata > Mammalia > Primates > Hominidae > Pongo > Pongo abelii. The sequence goes on from NC_071988.2 coordinate 20,635,705, forward strand.
TAGAAATTAACTTAGTGGATTGAGACAGTTTACCAATCTTGCCTTACAAGAACTATTTTAAGCACCTAAAAAGTAATCATCCCAAGACAAAATAAAGAGTGCAGAGAGCACTTTGCTATTTCCTCCTGTTATTACAAAGCATAATAAATCCCTACTATGGACTATTTCTTGCCTGTATCCCGATTAGATATACCCATGAAGTTTGAAAATGTCTGCAACTGAGAATACTTTTATTTATAAAGCGGGATAGAGGTTGAGGAGGATGTAGAGAACAGATTGTTATCTGTACTTGCCACAGCAAAGCATATTTTTTTAATACTTAGTTTTTTAGGCTTCTTTTGGCAGATTGACCTTTCTTGAGAGTAGCTTATCTTGCTGTAGAGCAATATTCCCAGACCTCCTGGGGTTCACAAAGTTAAGAAGAAGGAGCGTCAGGAAATAAAGAAGAAAAGAAAGCAAAACAGAAAAGTAAAATAAAATTTCTGCTGAGTTAAAGTAGGGTGTAAAAGAGCCATGGAAATTCCAAAGGTTGTTTTAGAACCTCCTATTTCACATCCTACTCAGCTGTCCAGAAAAGAAAGCAGCAAAAACACTCATACTCTTGGGGAAACAAGCATTAGGTGGTGGCCAATGGGGGTTGAGGGGTGAGTCTCTCTTAAAAGGGTGAAGAAAGCACAGATGAAAAGGGCCAGTCAATGCAGCCTAGTTGTAAAAGCCTAGAAAATAACATCTGAAAGCTTAATGTGGGGCATAAAAGAGTTGGAATAACACGTTGTGAGCACAGATCAGTGTAGTCTGAGAGTTGTTTATTGCAGAAAGATCAGAAACATTCAAGTGAACCATAGCAAACTTCAAACTGCCATTCACCTCTCTCACTAGGTTTGTGTTAATCTCCATTCCGTAAATTGAAATCAATGACAGCAGCCTGGCAGAGGCGTTGAGAGAATTGAATGCGATAATATGTATAAAAATACCTGCTGTAATATTTGCATATCTTACACTCCCGATGGAGGTCCACTTCTTTTTTCTACTACCAATGCCAATGCTAGAGGCATAGATAAATGAGAAGCATAGAGACTGAGATGGGCCTCAACTGTCTGGAAGCCTTTTAAGATGCACTTTTCTGGAAGCCTTTTAAAATGCACTTTTCTGGAAGCCTTTTAAAATGCACTTGTCCTATCTGAGATTCTCCATTCTGCTTGGTGAGGCACCCTGATGAGGCATTTCACATGTGATCACAGGAGATGTCACCAAGATTATTCTGAGTTTTAATTTAATCCGTTGTAAATGGGGTCATGATAATTCATCATCTTATGTGGTTGTTAGGAGAGTTAAAGGATAAAATGAAAGCAAATTTCTTTGTGTGTAAATATTAGCTATTGTTATTATTACCCCCATTGTTAGCATAAAGCAAGAGAGTGTCTGTTCTCCACCTTTCCCTTCTTTAATGAAGACACTGGTCACTAGATTTAGGACTTACCCCAAAATGATTTTGTCCTGAAATCCTTACCTTAATTATACCTAAAAAGTTCATTTTTCCAAATCACATTCATAGGTTTTCTCAGGCTTAAGAGATTGACATATCTTTTGGTGGGGAAGGGGCAAAATTCAATCTACTATGGGGAGTTAGAAGTTAAGCATGTAAATGGACATACATTATTATGTAATGCCAAGTAGTGACAAATGCTCTAAAGTAAAAATAAAGTCATGTAAGGGGATAAGGGTGAGTGGAGGATGCTCTTTGGAGACAGCAGTCAGTAGAGGCCTCCTGAAGAGGTGACATCTGAGCTAAGATGTGACTGAGAGAGTGAGACATGCAATATGGGGGACATGTGTTAGAGGCAGAAGGAGCAGCAAATGCAGAGAGCTGAGCCAGGAAAGTCAAGAAAAATCAGAGTGGCTGGTGGCACAGCAAGTGAGCAGGCCAGCAGCAGGGAAAGAGAGCAGGGGGCTGTGCTTGTCACAAGAGGATTTTGCATTTTATTCTAGGTTTGATGGGGAGCCAAGACTGGGCTAAGAACAGCAGAGTCATATTCAATTTTTAAGGCAGACATTCTATTTTAAACCAAACTCCAGACGTGGAGCTAAAGATTTAAGTGGTATTATAATATCCTCGAATAATTGCTCTGATAATGAGAAAACTCCAAGAGCAATTCTTTGCCAATATTAGAACTAAATTCAGTTTGTCCTACCATGTCTTTTCATCATCTTGTGCTTCACTGAAAATGTCATGAGTTTGCAGAAACGATTCCTTCCGCCTGCATGCCCTTCCCCAGTGTGTCCCCTCACTCTGCTGTGGCTTGTCCCTGGTTTGTGTCACGTCCCCCAGATAAGGTCACTCACCCTTCCTCCATGCTCCAAGGTGCTTATTGCCCTGGGTGCCTACTTTCTCGTATCATTACCATCTGTCTACAAGCCTTCCTCCTTTTCTGACTGTACAGTTCTTTATGGTCACATGTAAATCTTATTAATCTTCATATTACCAGAAACTAGCACACTGCACACTAGGTACTGAATAAATGTTTGTTAAATGAATGAGTGAATCTTGGTCCTATTCAATTTTATTTTGCCTGAGTTTATATATTCTCCATCCCACTATTTAAATAAACATAGACTTTTTTCTTCTGTTATTTAATGAATAGCCTATAGAAAGGCATTACATTAGCATCAGGATACAATTACCATCTAATCATTTTTTAACAGTTCACTAGAACTGTACACAGTTATTAGCCTGTTCGTTGCTTGCAAATGCCTCAAGGAGCGAAATAGTGGTACGTGCTTTCCCCTGTGTTAAATTTGGGATCACAGAGGCAGGGCAAGCTGCATTAACCTGTCTGAGGTCACTCTCCAAGTCATCGCAATGGAGAAGCCAAATCATCAATGCAGAGAGCTGCTTCTTCCATAACTGTGATGTACTGAGTTCATTGAGCCATGCTGTATTTGTCATGCACATGAGTTCTGAAAATCAATAAAATCTGTGAACCATCCCACAAAAATAAAATTCAGTGAAAAGAGTCTGCTTTTCTCCCTTCAATTACTCCAGCATGAATGGACCCAACAGCTGTGGTCTTCAGTGGGACTTCCAGGGCAATAAGGTTTTTAGAAATATTGATTTTCTTGATTTATTAAATTTTCTTGTTTGAGCTTTGCCTACTTAAATGTCAAAGTTGAGCATGTGAAGCTGTGTTAAAGCATGATCTTCCTGGCAATAAGAATATGGAATAAAACTGGATGCATCTTTGGATATGAAATAGAAAAAAAATACCTGAATCATTTTCAACAAAATATATGCTCAAATACTGGTGGAGATAAAAACCAGTTCAGGTAGATTTCTTTGTCATGCTTGAAAAATACTTTTCTTCAAATACATATTAAATATATTACTACCTAGAACATCTAAAGTGAGACTCTCTTGTCACACATCTAGACTAAATTAGGATCCCTGTGACTCATGTCCCCAGTCATTCTACATGGTTGTCAGAGTTCATATCTCAACTCCAGATTCAGGTCCAGTTTGCTGGTCCATCAGAGGCTGGAAGCATGCTGTGCCAGGTGTGTGTGAAGACACAGCTGTGTGCTGTGAAAAATGCACGCTCAGTTAACCCTGGAATGATTTTAGATCCTAAATATTGCAAAGGAAAGAGTATCTTTTGGTTTTTTGTGCCTCAGTATCCTATTGACATAAATGAATTTTGCTTGATAAATTTGTAAAGCCAACAGCCTTTCGACAAAAGGGGTGAGAAACATATGTGTATTTTGTAATTGAGTAAAAATGGATTTTGAGAGTACTATGGAATATTCATAGATTATTGGCTTTTGAGTTGGAAGAGCAATTTGGGGATAATTATAATAATGACGATAATTAGTGACCATTTTTAAATATGGTTCTGTCATTGTATGATGTGTTTTATCAACAAATATATTAGGTACATGATTCAGTTATCACTACATCCAATTTAAAGAAGAGGACAATCCATTCTAGAGGAGTTAAATGACTTGCCCCATTCCCACAGTTGATTACTTTTCAGAGATGAACAACAAAGTCAATGCTTCTGTCTTCTTGGTTTACAAAGGAATTGCAAACCAAATTTATGAGAGTGATTAGCCTTCTCAAGGATGAGATGGGACTTTGTCTTTTAACCAGATGATTGCAGAAGTGATTGGCCATTATTGCTTCCTCAAACTTCCAGTTACCTTGAAATAACTCTATAGGACAATTTATTGCTAAGAATCTTCTATGGAATACTACTTCAAAAATACATCAGAGGCCAGGCATTGTGGCTCACGCCTGAAATCCCAGCACTTTGGGAAGCCGAGGTGGGCAGATCACCTGAGGTCAGGAGTTCCAGAGCCACCAGGCCAACATGGTGAAACCCCATCTCTACTAAAAATACTAAAATTAGCCAAGCATAGTGGCAGGTGCCTGTAATCCCAGGTACTCGGGAGGCTGAGGCAGGAAAATCACTTGAACCCTGGAGATAGAGGCTGTAGTGAGCTGAGATTGCGCCACTGCACTCCAGCCTGGTCAACAAAGTAAGACTCCATCTCAAAAAAAACAAAACAAAACAAAACAAAACAAAAACAGAAAACAAAAATGCATCAGTAGACATTACTTAAAACTATATAAAAATGTTGTTAAAGAAAATGCTCAGTTAAATTAAATATATTACTTTACTGCAGGACTTATCACTACCACCTTTAATATAAAAATATGCATTGCATATCTTCCAGTAGTGGGTACCATGTGGAGCACTTACTAAATGTGTTTCATCATGTGACTGTTTTATCAGTTTTCTCCTAAATAAATATTGAGAGCTTTGCAACACAAAGTTTAGTGCTCTATGGAGATGAACTTTCCTAGAGCTAATATTCATCACTAGTAGATTATACTGTGACAAAAATAATGTAATTACTTTGACTATTTTCCACCATGGATATTACCAGAATCACATTATTTCACAGTCATTATTAAAATGGTCAGAAAGATTAGAAGAGTAAAATACACTATGGGAAAAAAATAGAAAACTGAAAATTGCCACCATATCTACTTAGTCTTTGACAGGGCTATGTAAAAAATATTGGTCCTGTATATGGATGAACCTCATGACTTCTATAATATTTAAGTGGTGATTTTATGAAAACATTGTCCTTTTCTAAGGTCCCTGATAATCAATGTTTTGTATCTTCAAATTAGAAAGCTAGAGAGAGCAAATGCGTCATGGGGTTATGGAATGGAGAGTAGGAAACTGGTCCCAAGTGAATTCAAATACACCACTTGGGTCCCATTCATCTACTCTCTGGCCCATGGTACCATCTGGTCCTTCCATGAAGGTGCCCTTTGGAGACAGCAGAATATCCTAGGCATTTGCTTCAATTTTCCAATTTTAGACCCAAAGTCAAATGTTTCCCAAATGATTTAAATTGACACACGTAGGCCACTGGGATTTCCATTTCCTTCCTGGGCTTTGTAACTATAGAAAAACAACTTACGAAGGAAGATGTGGGGATTCTTCTACCACAGGTAGTCAGGTAGACCTGTCCCCAGAGATGAAAAAATGCACATGGGATTTATGAATGAAGGGTGATGGGAAGGGAAATTGAGGTTAATGCTGAGGTTTCTGGCTGAGAGTCTGAATACAGTTTACTGTGAGCGAAAGTGGTTATGGTGCTTTTTGATTTTCAAAAGTTAACTGAGAGGTATGCTGTGGCCAGCAGTGTTGGTAGCCAGAAACTTCCCATAAACCAGAGAGCACACTGCATCCAAGGGCTGTGCTAGAAATCAGCTTTGGTATGAATTTAGGACATTTGCAAGTATTATGCCTGTTACCTTAAATGGGATTTAGGACCTGGCGCGGTGGTTCATGCCTGTAATCCCAGAACTTTGGGAGGCCAAGGCAGGCAGATCACTTGAGGCTAGGAGTTCGAGATCAGCCTGGCCAACATGGTGAAACCCTGTCTCTACTAAAAATACAAAAATTAGCCGGGTGTGGTGGCGTATGCCTATAATCCCAGCTACTCAGGAGGCTGAGGCAGGATAATTGCTTGAACCTGGGAGGCAGAGGTTGCAGCGAGCTGAGCTCGCGCCACTGCACTTCAGCCTGGGCGGCAGAGTGAGATTCTGTCTCAAAAATAAATAAATAAATATATAAATAAAACAAAATAAATGAGATTCAGTCTGTGCTTTTTCACGATTTAAATTTGCCAAAAGAAATTGAAATTATACATTGCTAGTCTCATTAGAGAGTTCTGTCTTATTAGGTGACACTAATAAGAAAAAAAATCCATGTCCAAAAGCTAAGGCTATCAGGAGCATCTAGTTACAATGATCAAAGTGATGATTAAAGAAAAATAACTATTTCTTGCCTGTTCAAAGCCACGCCATTACAACAGACTAATTGAAATGTGAAGCAAAGATTATGTAGATTTTGCTTGCTGGATGTTGTAACATTAAGACTTTATTGATCAAAAAGAGGCAAGTAGCTTTTGAATGGTATTAGCAGTTCTTCTACTGGTTGGAAATTTATTTTCTGATAGTGTAACTTACCAGAGCTTCATCATGGTGTGAAGTGTATTTCAAGTCAAAAAAATTAGATTGAATCCGTAATGCACAAGGATCTTTGTGCCTTGTAACCTAGTGAATAAGAACATAGGCTTTGGAATCAGAAGAACCTCAATTTACATATAAACTTAGCCATTGTTTTGAAAAAGACAATCAAGTTTTCTAAGCCTCAGTTTTTTCAACTGTAAAAGTGGGATATTAACAGCCACCTGAATAAGTCTATTTATGACCAAATGGAATGAATACCAGGCCCTAGACCAATAAGTACCACATAATCATCAGCAAATAAATTGGGAAAATAATTATAATAATAATTATCACCCCTCTGTCAGGCTAGAGTGGAACTTGAGGTTCATTTAATCCAAGTCTTACAATCTGAATGAGGACACTGAGTCACAAAGTGGAAACAGTTTCAAAGTGCTTTTATTCATTCGATGATATATTGTAGACCCCCCATTTGTCAAGCTCTGTGGTAGGCACTGGCAAATGAAAGTATAAGCATTCACCATATATGCATTCACCATGTATGTATTCATACCCAGAACCATTCAAGGACTAATTGATGGCAACTGTCCCTTAAGAGTATACAGAAGGATACACATTGTGAATTTTGTGCTATAATGGAGGGCTCCACAGGTTGCTGATGGAAAAACAGAAGACACCATGACTCTGCCAGGAAAGCTACTTCAAAGAAAAGGTGGTAACTTGTGGGGTCTTGAAGGAAGAAAAGGATTAATGTCAACCATACAGACCTTCTAGAGTATGCAGAGAAAGTATCAACCATATTTTACTAATGAGAAAACCAAGAATTAGAAAAAATGTATTATTAGTCAATGGTTCCATGATATTTTAGGGGCAGAAATGGAACTAAAACTCAGGGCTTATCATCTGTATCTCTTACTACTTCTATTCTTTCTCCCATTCTCTCACACGAATAATATCTAAGTTTACAGAAAGAAATTAGTTCAGCAGTTTAATTACACTGTGGATAACTTTTAATTTATTCACTTCTCATGGAATTATTTCCTCTTGCTTGATTTATGCCCTTGATCTATTTCATTTTACTTTGATTTTCCCCTTTGTAATCAGATGATGCATCTTTGATAATATTTCATCCTCTTTCTGTATATAGCCATTTGTTTTTCTCCCCCTGGATAACTAATTCATATATATTCTAAAAATAAACAAATAATGTAAATGCAAATGGGCTTCAAATGGTACTTTACAAGCGCCTAAATTGAACTTTGTTTCACTTGTATCCTGATGCAAAATGTTCCTGACCTTAAGATCACGTCCCATAGGGCCATTCCAATTGTAAAATGAACTCTGCATCTGATTTTCAGGTTATTGGATCTACATGTTTACCATAACTCTGATTAAAGGCCTTTGCAGCAAATGGACTATAGCTGTTTTTGCAATTGAGCCTTATTAAAATGTAAAGTGTATCCATAAACATGTAAGTACCTATTATAGATCAAAGTTCAGAAAATTAAATATTCACAAATACAGCTCATTTTACAAAAACTACAGACTTGAAATTATCTAAGCCAAATAATCTTAGCACTTACCACCAAATAACCTTAGTTATTTCTGCAGCAAGATTTTATTTATGTTAAGCAACTTTTTTTGTGACTTAAGCAAAGGTTTTATTTTACCTGGAAAACTCAGCAAATATAGCTCTTACTCAAGGAACACTGTGGTAATATTAAGATATAAAAATGATAAAGTACCACCTAACATTATATCATTTAATGCATCAGCAATGAAACCATTTGGGGTTTATTTATTTTGCTGATTGACTTGATTCCCATCCTTTTGAGAGGTTAATAAAGTTGGGCATATTTCACGATTATTCAAATAAGACAGCAAACTTTAATTTCTGTAACGATCTAGGAGGGTTCAGCCAACAAGTACAATACTGTGTGCTGTTTTAGGATGTTTAGATTGTTGCCTCCACAAATGAACAATGAGGCCTTGTATTTGTTGATAGCAAGTAGATTGTACTGCAGAATTAAAAGGAAAGAAATCAATGCTGCCAAAATAAAACAATACAATTAGAACCACATTTTGACTTGTCTCAGAAACATTTTTTGGTATTAAAGTTATTGGGCTATTAAATTGCATGGGGAAAAATAATAGAGCTCATTACATGGAGTGTTCTGCTTTGCCACAGCTGGAGTCTGGATTGCACACTTTAATATTAGTTACATGTACTGGAGCAAGTTGAGGAAATACAGATTATTAAGAAACAACCTTTCCCATTAGGGGAGCTTCAATGTCCTCAGGACCTTTTGGGGGTATTAGTGGGAATATAAAGAAGAATGAAGTATCTTTTTGCCACACATTTTCCATATGAACAATAAAATCTATTAAAAAGCTTGTTTCTGTTTCAATATCTTTCCCTGATAGAAAGAAAAGAAAGAGGGAGTTTAAGGGAGAACTGATTAAAGACTGAAAATAGAAGGGATGGAACTACAATTTCCTTAGATAGCATTGAGACAGACAACTCTGTCTGATCGTTTGATAAGGCCAAAGATTAAATGGTAACTCAGAAATTTTTAATTATTCCCTCAACAATAATTTCAGGAACAACTCATAGGACTTGTCTTTTTACTTGTGGCCATTTAAATGATGGTGGACAGCAACAGTTCTATTGGTTTTCCTCATTTTGGGGAGTGGACCGGTTTTATGCATACTGTCTTCCACTAAAAAAATCAGACAAAAAAGTTAAAAAAAGCTGTTAAGGCAATTAAATTACTTACCATCATTACTAAGGAAAGAATGATAGATGCATGGTAATTGAGGATTTACTAGTTGCTAGGGATGGCAGTAAGAGTTTCACATACATTACATCCCTTAATCATTCATAAATCACTTATTTTTTTGGATAACAGAACCTAACCTTGATTTTTAGAAAATCACATTGCCTTCCACATTGTTCATTTATGAGAAGGACCCTGTGCCCTGGCTCAAAAGGTAAACATATGACCCAGATCTGGTTAATAAAAACACTGTGGCAATAAGGACAGACAATTAGGATGTGATTATAGCTTGGTCAGGGTATAGAATTCTGGAACTTTTCCTGAAAATATCCAATTTTGAGAAAAATTGTCTGGTCATCTACTGTGGATCTACAAGCAGCAAAATCTTTCTCTTCCTTTCTCTCTCTCCATTTGCCTTCTTCTGCCCTTTTTAGACATTCTAGTAACTGGCTCGCTCACCATGAAAACAGCTATAAAAGAGTCTTTTTTGAATGCAAAACAAATAAACCAAAGGTTTAATATATTTTTTTAAAAAATTGCTGAACCTGGGATACATAAGACTGCCAAAATACTTATTAAAACATACAAGCAATTCTAAAGGAGTCAGAATGAATGCTTAGAGTTTAAGTGACTATCATTAACATTTAATTTACCCAGGTGGATGTGCCATTCACCACTGATATTAAAGAGCCATTACCAAGAATGCACATACGAGCACATTACATCTAAATGGTCCCTTCACCTCTTTTTGGATAGCTTGTGGGAATCACTTTTAACTATGCTAATTGTTTATTCCCAGTAAACATTCATGCTTAAATGCCTCCAACAAAATAACATGTAATATTTGGGAATTTTGTGGTAACTTGATGACTTTTATTATCAGAACCATACCAGAACCAAATAAAGAACATGTTTTTGCGTGTTAAATAGAAATGAGAAAAGTTTTCTTAACCAAAACAAAAACATTTTTTAAAAAATGTAGTAAACTGCATATTTTCTAGGTCAACAACAAAAGCAAACCTCTCTTTAATAAGTATTTTATGTTGTAAAATTGGAAAATTTGTCCACATACAGGGATTTAAAATTGAATTATCAAATTTCAGATTTTAAACTAAATATGAAAAAGTGTTGTGATCTAAAAATTATTTCAAGCTTAAGATACCAAAGTGAACAAAAATACTTTCACATTTATATTCCACCTCTCAACACTCACGCAAATACACAGAACCCAAAATATCTTTTGCAATTATCTTAATTACTGTTACCTTTGATTTATCTTACAAGGGTAATGCATTTAAAATTATAATTTCTCATTAATGCCAGTTAGGTTTTACAGGATTTTAAAAACATTACTTCTTTGTTGGTTGGTCTGATGTTTTAAATATGTTTGATTCAAAGAATAGAGATGTTATAACTAAAGGATCAGTTTCCATAGGGCCATAATTTTGCAATGCTAATAACTACTAGATTTTTTTTAAAGATAGGTATTTCCCACAAGCATATTTGTATATATTGGCAGAAGGAATGGATATGTTAAAAAGTGATTCAAACACAAATGGTTTCCTTCAACTTAATGTTTTAAACTTTCTGTGTGTTTGAAGCATTTCTCCAAAAACATGATGATGGAAGATGCATTGGAAGAAGAATCTGAAAAGTCAAATTTTTATATAATGTCTGTAACTCCTCTGCTGTGTGAATATTGACACATTGCTTAACATTGCTTAATCTTTCTGTGTATTACTATATTCAAATTGGGAATTGCATTACTTGTATTACATATCTTTCCACAATTTATATGAAAACCAAATGGGATAATAGATATGATAGGCAATGAAAATTCCAAAATGCTAAATTAATGAATGGGTGCTCTGTTTATCACTTACCAATCTAATATTTAATGAGCTACTACTCAATATATAGATAATTTAGAAAAAGTACTCAAATATGACAGTAGGAGGGATACATAAAATATGTTAAGTCCTATAAGAAAGGTTTAGCTCAAATGCTAAGAGAATTCAGAGACAGGGAAAGATAATTTTGACTGAGAGAGAGGACTAGGAGGGAAAGCAGAAGTGACGCTATTTGAACTGGGTCTTGGGAAATACTAGTACCTGGACCTCAGATGAGAAAACATGTTTTAAGTAGGGGAGGAGGTCATGGATTTGAAGGTTTAGGGTTATCTATTGCCTGTTTTGAGTCCATGATATAATGCATTTCACTTCTTCAGTTAACTAAAAGAATCACCTAAATTGTTTAAAAGGAGAAAAAGGAGTAGAAGACCTAGAATAATCATATAACTTTTTACTAAGCAATTAATATATCTAAGACATTGTTTTTATGTATTATCTCAGTGTTGTGATATGAGTATTATTGCTATTATATCCATTGATAGATTAGAAAATTGAAATTACAACAAAAATTACTTGACTCCAAAACCACGGCTCTCCCCTACATCCTGCTCTATTATTCTCTTGTAAAATAGATTGTGGTTCTTTTTATTTCAGTAACTTAAAATGCTTTTCCGTTGATGTCATTCCTGCAGCTACACGTTGAGTGCAAAGACAAGGTTCTTGCTCTCAAATGGGAAGTAGTAAGTTGAACAGAGTTGTCCTTCTTCCATGGATTTAATAAGGAATTAGGATTCAGAAATGAGCTCTCATGTGCACCTATCCAGCCCTCCAACACCCACTCCTCAATGGACTAAATATTTAACTTAGGTGGAAAAGAACTCACACGTTGGAGGAGGACTAACATGTGACTTCCTTTGCACATGCCTCAGGATCATAAGTGGGGGGCCTTCTATTTGCTCTTTACATTCAGTCTTCTGCTCATTCTCACATATGCCCATGATTTTAAAAGCAAGCCACTAGAGTGTGTTTCTAAGAGCATAAGCTATAATTCAGATAAATGTGGAGAAAATTTGTAATTCTGTGTCTTAGTCTGTTTAGTGTTACTATGAAGAGATACCTGAGGCTGGGTAATTTATAAAGGAAAGTTTATTTGGCTCACCCTCCCACAGGCTGTACAAGAAGCACAGCACCAGCATCTGCTGATGGTGAGGGCTTTAGGATGCTTCCACTCATGGTGAAAGGGAAAAAGGAGCTAGTGTGTGCAGAGGTGACACAGCGAGAGACGAAGCAAGAGAGAGAGTGGAGATGCCAGGTTCTGTTTTAACAAACAGCTCTTACGGGAACTAGTAGAGGGAGAACTCCCTCATTACCACAAGGGCAACACCAAGCCTTTCAGGAGGGATCTAACCCCCTTGAGTCAAACATCTCCCCCAATTAGGCCATACTTCCAACAGTGAGGATCAAATTTCAACATGAGGTTTGGGTTGGGGGCTAATATGCAAACCATAGCTTTCCTTTACTAGCGGTGTGACCTAAGGCAAGTTGCATACAATGGAGATAAAAATCCTGTGTTAATCAGCTTGGGTTACCATAACAAAACACCATAGACCAGTTGGATCAAACAGCAGACATTGGTTTCTCACAGTTTCAGAGGCTGAGTAGTCTAAGATCAAGGGGCTGGCCAATGCCATTCTGCCTGAGGGCCCTCTTCCTGGCTTGCAGATGGCCGCCTTCTTATTATATCTTCACATGGTAGAGAAAAAGTGATCTCTGGTCTCCGTTCTTTTACTTTCAAAAGTGCTAATCTCATCACAGGAGCCCCACCTTCATGATTTCACCTAAATCTAATTACCTCCAAGGAGCCCCACCTGTAAAAATGATCACACTGGGGGTTAAGGCTTCAACATACAAATTTTGAGACACAATTCAGTCCATGGCAAATACTGTAGGGTAGTTTCAAACTTTCATAAACATAAATATGTGAACTATTTAGCCTCAAACCTGGCATACAGGTACACTGAAATGGCAACTATTTGTGTCACATGGCTATTCATGTTTTACATCCACATGGTACCATCTCCTACAACATTCACCTAAAGCAACTGATTGGCAATGCCATTCATTACAGATTTATAGCTATTCAGTAATCATTTACAGAATACTCTGTGTCTGGCACTGTGTTGGGTGAGGAGAGGAGAAAGTATATAAAAAGTTGAGTAATTTAAAACTCTTATTTTTGAAAAGCTCATAGAAAAATGAGGAGTACAGAGAGCTCTAAAGAGATTGCTGAAATATAAAATGGGATTAGACCATGGGGAAAACTGGTGACTGATTCTGCCAGACCAAATCAAAGAAAGCTTTAAAGAGAAGTGATGTTTCAAGCAGCTCTGGATATCTAAGTAGAATTTATCTGCCAGATAGCACAAAAAAAGAAGGATGCCCTAAGTAGAAACAATAGTATCTGAAAAGCAGGGAAGCATGAGCAAGCAAAGAACTGTAGGGAAACTAATGAGAGACAGGAATTTTTGGAGCAACAGTCACATACAGGAACAGGTAAAGAAACACAGTCAATGTCACTGAGATCTGGATTGTGAGATCCCTCTGATTCCACAATCAAGAGACAGGGGGGAGCCGAAAGTATTTTTAATTTAATGTTGGCAATAGTGTGAAGAATGAGTTGGTCTGGGACGAGACAGGTGGCAAGGAGGCCAGTCAGGACACCAGTAGACCTATTGATATGGTTTGGATTTGTATCCCTATCCAAATCTCATGTCAAATTATAATGCCCAGTGTTGGAGGAGGGGCCCATTGGGAAGTGATTAGATGATGGGAGTGGGCTTCCCCCTTGCTGTTCTTGTGTGGTGAGTGAGTTCTCAGGAGATCTGGTTGTTTAAAAGTTTATAGCACCTCCCCCTTCGCTCTCTTCCTCCTGCTCCACCCACGTAAGACATGTCTGCTTCCCCATTCGCCATCCACCATAATTGTAAGTTTCCTGAGGCCTCCCCAGCCATGCTTCCTGTACAGCTTATGGAACTGTCAGCCAATTAAACCTTTTTTTTTTATAAATTACCCAGTATCAGATAGTTCTTCATAGCAATGTGAGAACAGACTAATACACTTATACAAGACAGTGGAGGTAGAAAGGAAGAGACAATACTTAGAGACATTTGGGATTGAGAAGACTTAGAGCTTCCATTTTAGGTGGATTAAGAGATTTACTCCTGATGAGAGGTCAAAGGATTCCTACTGAACCAGATATCAGTTGCTGGGGAACAGTCATATGTGACTGCAACATCAAGGAACCCACATATGCAGCCTCGCACACATACAGGACATAAAGCCAAACTGCAAAAGATAACACATCAAAATATCTCTATATTTTGTAATGCCAGATTTGTGTAAATCAGAAAAGAACTGCCAGGCTCACCAACAACCTCATTAATATCACGATAACTATCAATATGGAAAACTGTTATTTCCTATTATATTTTTAAAAAGTCAAATTAATAAACTTTAATTATGAACAACCAGCATTTATTAATTATCTCCTATAATCACTATGACAGAGACAGTTAATTCCCTGCCCAGTATATATTCTTGCTTCTACTTTAAGAACAAAACCACAATTTTATTAAGATTAGCAAGTACCCAATTTAATGAATATATATGTGTAGATCTACATATTATATAGATACGTGTACATTTGTGTATATGTACACATAGCTATATTTTTTCCTTCTCTCATGAAGCTAGGGGTGGCCAATGAGATATGAATGGAAACCACTGGCTGATGTATCTGATGACCTCTTTATAGGGGTCTAGACTTATGTGGAAGGGGGCCCATTGTCCTCCCTGCCACCCACTCTTTCTTGCTTCTTGGATGAATTTGTAAAGGCCAGAACTCATGAATAGACATAAGCACCAATCTTAGTAGAATAAAACAAAATGAAACAAAAAACCTAACTATACATAATAAAAATTTAACGCTAAGTTGTATCAGCTAATATTATTTGGATTTTCTGATGTGTACAATGCAACCTAATTAACATGTCGTATAGCCAGCATCATGCTTAGAGCTAGGGAAAGCAAAGATAACTAAAATACATAAACGATCTGAAATACCACAGGATAGGGAATATAACTTTAAAAACAATACTTTTCCATTCCCCCCAAATAGTCTAATATAAACTGAAAACTGGATGAGGATGGAAGTTACTTTGTAGTCAGGACAATATTGAGTATCCTGAGGAATCAGTTCTCTATCAAGTAACATGAGTGATAACTCATACCTCATCTCAAAGCTTGATATTTTTCTAGATACCTGTGGGGCAGAAACACATGATTCCTAGTCCCAAACAGTTTACAATGCAGAAGGGAAGCCAGAACAGTACTTGATAATAAATAGCATATATTTGTAGCCACAGTCAGTGCTGCTATGCAGTTTTTAATTCAACAAATATTCCCCATGATAACTTGCCCTGAGGGAGAGTCATGAGTGTGCAACAATATTGCCTTCTTTTCAAAACTAGGTTTTGAGGGGGAGGATAAATAGAATACAAATCGTATTATAATATGGTAGACTTGTGTGAACTTAATAAGTGACAATCCTGGTGGACCCCAAATTCATGTGTTGAGTTTCTAACCCCTACCACCTCAGAATGTCACCTTATTTGAAAATAAGGTCATTGCAAAAGCAATTTCCAGTTAAGATGAGGTCATAGTGGAGTAAAGTGGGCCCCTAAACCAATATGACTGATGTCCTTATGAAAAGGAGATATTTGGACACAGACATACACACACAGGGACAAGGCTGTGTGAACCTGATGGTTGATATTGAGTGTCAACTTGATTGGATTGAAGGATGCAAAGTATTGTTCCTGCGTGTATCTGTAAGGGTGTTGCCAGAGGAGATTCACATTTGAGTCAGTGGGCTGGGAGATGCAGACCCACCCTCAATCTGGGTGGGCACCATCTAATCAGCTGCCAGCATAAAAGCAGGCATGGAAAGAGCAGACTTGCTGAGTCTTCCAGCCACCATCTTTCTCCTGTGCTGGATGCTCCCTGACTTCAAACATCAGACTCTAAGTTCTTCAGCTGTTGGACTCTTGGACTTACCCCACTGCTTTGCCAGGGGTAAAGTGCTTTGCCAGAGATCCAGGGGCTCTCTGTGGCCTTTGGCCACAGACTGAAGGCTGCACTATCGGCTTCCCAACTTTTGAGTTGTTGGGATTCGGACTGGCTTCCTGGCTCCTCAGCTTGCAGACAGCCTTTTGTGGGTCTTCACCTTGTGACTGTGTGAGTCAATTTTCCTAATAAAATCCTCTTCATATATTCATCTATCCTGTTAGTTGTGTCCTTTTAGAGAACACTGACTAATACAGTGAAGATGAAGGAAAAACTCTGGGTAATGCTTCTTCTTCATGGTAAGGAATGTCAAAAATGGTCAATAAACCACCAGACACTAGGGAAGAGGCATGGGTAAGATCCACTCTCACCGCATTCAGAGCGAATCAACCCTGCTAATGCCTTGATCTCAGACTTTGAGCCTCCAAACCTGTGAGACAATATATTCCTATTGTTTAAGCCACCCACACAGTTGGCGATACTTTGTTTTGGCCGTTCTAACAAACTAAGACAAGCTTTAATGGAGTCTATAAGTTTGTCAAGACATTTTTAAGTCCCATGCACTAGGACACTGATATTCTAAAAAAAACTTGATTAACAAGTAAGCCCAGATTTTGTTGAATATTTCAACATAATAACACTTGAAAGAACACAAGAGAAAAACTTTGCTTCTTGAGGAGGAAACAGCCCTGTTCTAAAACTGCTTACCATGAGTGCTAGTGAAAGAATTACAAAGAAAGTACAGAAGTTTGGTAATTTGATAGTAGAATATTATGAATTTGAGGATTCATGACATTCTTGGGATACATTTTAGAAAAACTGAGAAAGGGCTTCTTCACATAGCAAAGGAGGTAAAATTCAAAAATGATATAAAAATAAGCACTATGAGAGGATAAAAGAGAAAAAAGAATACATTGTGGGATCAGAAAAGGAGGTGGCATTTGAGAAGAAACTTGAAGGACGTTCTATTAATCAGAGTCTGGAGTTTCAGACAAAGTCCATTTAATACTGAGCATTGGTTACTTGGGTGATTAAAGACTGAAGCTTCTGGGGATGTTGATGTAACCCAGAGCTCAACAGCTTTAGGAAGTTGCTACCATTCTTCAGGCCAGCAGGGGAGAAAAAAAGAAAGAATGAACAAATCTGGAAGGAGAAGAAGCTCCCTGCAGTTGGTACTTGGACCTTTTAGGGAAAAAAAGCCATTGTTTCACACATATTAGACCACTGAGGGGTCCTGGTTGTTTTTTCAGACATCTCAGAGGGGCTCTGCTGTGTGTTGGGAGAATGGGGGTGGGCTACGTAGTACTCCTCCCACTCAGGTGAAGTGACATCAGGGCTAGAAGTGTCAAGGAAGTTGGAGGCTGAAGCCATAGTTGTCTGCCTCAAATGGAGAGGGAGACCCAACCTGGAAGTCAGAAAAGAATCCTTCTTCCAACTTCCACCTCCTGTCCACATTTCCTACTGGCAAAATCTACCCAGAGATGGCTGAAAATGGGAGTCTGGAAAATGTAATTTTTGGAACCTTAATCCTAACTTCTCAGAAAAGAGTAGGTGGTGGGTAGCGGTAGGACTTGGAACTAATAGCCAACAGGTAAAAGAGGCAGAGATGTAGAGGTTTTAATGTAAAGAAACAGGGTGAAAAGGAGGTATTTCCAGTCTCCTGAAGGCCCTGAGCGTTGGCAAAGAGTCTGGAATGGAAAAGGACAGGTTGGTCAATAATGGTGATTCCCTGATGTAGGTCAGAAATGGGTCTAGGTGATAGAACTGTTAATGTGAACAAAATATACAATAGCTGTTTGTAGACTATTTAATTTAACCTTAGCATCAAGCATGTAATATCGGAAGAAGTAGAAAATAAGTCTAAAAAGGGAGGACAGGAGCCTAGAACTGCATTCTGGATAACTTGTGGCATCCATATGGGAGAAGGACATATAACTCAACAAATCATGTTTAATATCAGTGGCTTTTGAAAATGAGTCTGAAGGATGTCAATGGATTAGGAACATTAATTCAGAGGGTTTATAGAATAGATTCACTTTTCCTAATAGTCAAAGTTATTATTTTATCATTTTCATCATTATCATTGTCATCACTATCATAATTACAATGTTTATCCAGTACTCAATATATAGCAGAAATTGAGCACTTTCCTATAGCACATCGAACCCTCCAAACAACACTATACAGCAGCTGTTATTTTCCCTGTTTTATATGGGAAGTAAATGAAGATCAAATAGAATACATTTTTTGGTCAAAGTCATATTGGTTCTAAGTGGTTGAACCTGGATTCAAACTCAAGTCTGACCCTAGATTTCTTTCTCTTAAGCATTACATGCTTCTACGTTCGAGAAAAGGACATCTAGACTCACACCTCCTTTCAAAATATTGTCATCCACAAGGTCACCTCAAGACTCAAGTGCCACCTGGCAGCTTGAGGCATTTCTCTTAAGTTCTTCATTCAGTTCATTTATAATCCCCTCTGAGTATTACTTCTCCTCCTTCTCACTTCTTTAGGTTTGTCACAGTCCTCTGAGATGACAGGCTGAGCAATGGTGATGAGAATTATGGTAATATAAATTCCATAAACAGAAGAGTCTGCCAGGAGTGGACACAAAGAGGTTCACAGAGGGCGCATCTGGGTGAGAGCAGCCCCAGCTGTTATAGCATATGTGCAAAATACTGATGTGCCTGCACATCCATGCAGACCTGATCCTAGCTGTTTATAAGAAAGGATAGTTAAATGCAGAAATGCAAATCTGTAGGCTGGATTGCTCTGTTTCCTAAGTCTTAAGAGTTTGGCTCTTTATCTTACACACATAAATGCAGTAGACAAAACCTCCACATAAATAAGCAGCAGGTGCACTAGCATTTTCTTGCCAAGGTATTATGCAAGTGTTAACCGAGCTGATCAGCAGAAGCACACATCCATCAGTTTCACTGCAGAAAGCAGGAAGAGGAAGGTGAAGATGAGCAGGCAGGTTAAACAAAAACTCATCTGGCTTGCAGAAGAGACACTTATTGCTCAGAGGAGGAAAGTGCCCAGGGGTCATGAGATGTGACAGTACTAACAGAAAATCCAGAGATTGCAAACTCTGATAAATGTTTAAGATTTAATGGGGAGTGTCCACACAAATGCAAAATGATTTAGAAAAAGGTAAATGATCATAACAATGTTAATAACATCTATCAAGCACTTTGTTGAGTATTTTGCTTACATTAATACCCCATTATCTAATCAATCTCATAGGATATGTATGGCACACTATTTCATTGAAGAAACAGATTCTTAGAGATGTAAAGCAACTTTCCAAAAGTATAGGTATTTTAGATGTAGATATTACAGACCTAGCAAATAAGATGCAAAAATAGAATTTAAACTTAGAACTGCCTAAGTTAGTAATTACTATAACCAAATGCTCTACTTCACATCCTGATTGCTGGGGATTCCATTTGAAATAGCCAGATCATATATAAGTGTGTATCTGTAAACAGAAGTACATCTATTTCTAAAAGAGACTGCTACTTGTCAAATATTCAGGCAAGTATGTGTTTTGGCTCTGTGATGTGATAGGACCAGTTTTGAATCTCCTATTTTAACAAAATGTACTGCTTATTTTTGCTATTTTACATCATGGAAACTTAGTTTGTTCAGCCTGAAGAGTTTATGATGGCCTCCTGTATTCTTCCTGTAATGTGTTCAAATTCTAGGGTAAAATAAATTTAAAACACAAACCCAGGATGTGTCCTTTTAAGCTCTTCTATAGGATATCATGTAGATAAGCCAATAAAAACCACAAAACTCCCAATTTGGTCAAAAGGGACCTTACGGTATTAATATATGCATCCTAATTCATGCATTCACTTAATTTCTCATCATCTTCCTTCTAAACATCATTCCATGCACATTTTATATAGCAACATTGATGGAAAAAAATGCATGGATCCACAAAGATCTCTCATCTTTTTTTTTTTTTTTTTGAGACTCGCTTTGTCACCCAGGCTGGAGTGCCGTGGCATGAACTCAGCTCACTGCAACCTCTGCCTCCTGAGTTCAAGTGATTCTTGTGCCTCAGCTCCCCCAAGTATCTGGGATTACAGGCATGTGTCACCACACCCAGCTAATTTTTGTATTTTTAGTGAAGATGGGGTTTCTCCATGTTGGCCAGACTGCTCTTTAACTCCTGACCTCAGGTGATCTACCTGCCTCTGGCTCTCAAAGTGCTGGAATTACAGGCGTGAGCCATTCCACCTGGTCTCATCCTTCTTTTCTTGCCTTTGCGGATTCTGTTCTCTCATGATCTTTTCCCTTTGTCTTAGTTGCACTACAAGATTCAGTTTGGTCTTCATCTTTTCAGCAAACTTTCCTTGACTTAGGTATTAGTGTCCATCTCAGCTATTCAGAAGCATCCCAGGCATGTTATTATTATGACCACTGTTTAGCGGTAAACTGTAGGAATGGTCATAGCGTTAGCAGTAGTAGCATTAGTAGCAGCAACAATAATGGAAGAGGTAGTGATACTCATACTTGACCTTAGTGAGTATCTCCAATATGTCAGGCACGGTACCGGGAACTTTAAATGTATGAACTCTAATCCACTAAAACTACATGAATCAGCATGAATTTATTATCCCCACTTTATGACTGAGGGAAACTGAGTTTCTCTTTTATCAGCGGCTGTTTCTCCCCAATTTTCTGTTTTCATGCTCCCCATTTTTCTCTCTTAAGCACCTTAGATATTTCTTTATTTATCTTGTATTTGTGTTCTATTGTTTCTCAGATTTCTAAATCATTGATTTCGAGTTTTACCCTTATTAATTCTGTTCTCCTTTCCTTGGGATTTTATTTTTTTTCTTTTCTAACAGTTTGAACATAATTGCTCAATTCACTTAAATTTTCCCATTTTATTAATTCATCTATGTAAGGCCAGTAATTTTCCTCTGAGCAATACCTTAGCTGTGTTCTCTAGTACCTAAATTTATATTTTATCTATTCTGAGACACGACTTTTTAAGGTCATTTCAACTTATAACATATTTTAGAATTAAGAGATACCTTCATCTAGGGGTGAATGATATGCATGTTAGTACACTAAGCTCCATTTTGACCAATTTCCAATGATTATCAGCCAGGTTACAGTCCTGACATAGCTGATAACTAATGTTGGAAACTGGATAGACTAGGACATTGTTCCTGTTGGCTTATGTGCCTTATTGATGCTGAAGAGCTAAGTTTAGTTAGTTTCAAATACCTTTATTTTGTTGATCTAAAATATTCTATGAACACTTTCCAAGAAGATCTACCTTTAAAACTTTCAAAATGGGTGTCAACGGCTTGGAAGAAAATTCGGGAGATAATAGTGGAGCACTCTCCCAAGTCAGGCTGCATTACTAATGCACTTAGTGTCGCAGTAGGAGAAAAATTCTAACGACTGTAACAGAGTTGAGTCATGGTTTACGGGCAGAAATTTTCTTCTTAATGAACATAGGAGAACCATGCATCTTACAAATGGTGGTGTCTTAGATTAATAAAAAATTAATATTTGTTTTCTGTAAGTTTATCGTGTACCTGAAATTTACAATTTCATTTTCATTTCCATTTTGACCTATGGGCCTTTGAGAAAGTTTTTGAAATCTCCAGGTGAAACTGGCCTTTTTCTTTTCAGTTTGTTTTTAATTTCCAGCTTTCTTGTATAGAGATCAAAGAGAGTGTTCTATATTTATATATTTAAATAATTTATTGAAGTTTTTGTGGCCTTAATATATGGCAGGTTTTATCAATATTTCCAAGCCATTTGAATAGAAAAAGATTCCCCTCTTTTGAAGAGACAGTCCTTATATACTTATAGGAGATGTTTAGTAGCCTTTTATTTAAATGGGGTGATAAAATTCTAAAATCGTTGCAGAAGGTGAAAAATTAAAGAAGGATCCAGATTTGAAGGAGACTATAGTCTTTAGTAGTCAATAGTGAACCCTCAAATTGAGAGTGTAAGGCAGAATGTACACTTCAAGAGCTGGATAATATGAACCAAGACTAACAGAAGCTAAAACTAGATTTCAGAGTGAAATCAGAAAGAAAGTATCTTTACAACAAAATAATGTCTTAATGCCTAGTCTCCCTACTACTCTTATTCTCAAGTTTGCCTTATTTCAGCATTCCCAGTATTTCTGTCTTTGATTTTTACCATTTCTGAGAATCTGAGAACTATCTGTACTATTATTAACCTGACAACTTTCTCCAAATCTGTTTTATACCAATTCACTCTCACTCGTTATGTAGCTTTGCATTTAGTAAAAATATCCATGAACTAATGGAATTATGTAACATGTATGTCATTATATATGACTGTTTTTAAAAGTTTGTCAACATATTTTCTAGAAGAATCTCACTGATCCTTTGTACAATACTGCATAACTAGTAAACATTTATGCTGACTCCAGCCTCTGTGAGAGACGAGGTGATGTTGCCCTCAAACTGACTGCAGGGAGGTCAGTCACAAAGGTGACAGCTGGGTAGCCATGGAGCTTAAACTAAGAGTCACTTGAAATAAGTAGAAGTAAGTACATCAGAGGCTAGAGACGGAACATTTGAATCAAGAGTCCAAGATGATTTGGAGGTTTTGAGATAGGAAAGTTTAGGGCAAATCACTTTGATTTTGAATTGAGTTCGATAGTTCCTACATTAGGGGTTGGATTTTCAGGAACATAAGAAGGAAAATGTTTCTGCCTATTATTTCTTATACCTAAGGAACAAGTGGGCTATTGAATGAGAATAATGTCCAATACCTTGCTGCTGATACTTCCTATTTTTCTCCTTCTCCTTATCTTTTCCTTTCCCCTCCCCATCTTCCTCTTTTCTCTTCCTCCTCTTCTTTTTCTTTCTTTAGCTAACTTCTTAGTAGTTATTTAGATACACGTTTTCTGTTATCTGCATAATTTGTCATCTTCACAAGGGTCTACATTCATCTCTGAATTTATTGTACTCTACTGAGACTCAGTCTCAAATATTTAAATCACATTTTATATTGCAATCTTCGTGTGATAGTTTATAACAAGCCATATTTATTTCAATAGTTAATTATGGAATAGGTAGATAGATGCTGCTTTGATAGTATGAAAAGTATCACAAATTATATTATTTCAAAAGAAAATTATAATTAAATGCCAGCTTCCAACAGTCACATACAAATCTGCATATGATCTGCCAATGCAGACAACCCTTAGAATGGTCTTGAAAATCCCATACTAAAGATGATAGAGCCAACAGATGGAAGGAGCTTGGGCCTCTAAGTCATCACTTGGAAGAGAGCCATTCATTTGCATATACTTCTTAGGGCTCACAGGTGAGCAAGAAAATAAACTATTTGGTTAAACAACTGAAATTTTTTTTAGTTTGTTGCTCACAGGAGTTGACCTATTGTGTGAGGCTTAGCAAATATCGGTAGAACGACAGACTGAGTCAATAAGTAAATGCTACTACTCAACATTTGTTTCTGCCCATAGAAGCGTAAATTTTTTAGTGGTTTGTTTCTTGTCTCCAACTTAAAAACCCTGACATTGGAGATTCTAAGAAATCAACTGATTTAAGACTGCTTCATATAAAGCATCTTTTATGGGGTGAAAACCAAGAAGCATAAAAGCCCACTGCTCTGCTGTATGCCAGTTCCCGTAGATATAACATAAACCAAGGTCACATCAGCACTAAGCCAGAGCACAGTATTTTGCATTTTCTGCTAATGCCGAAAAATACATTTAAATATCCTGTTACCGAAAAAAAATCTGAATTTTCTTTGAAAATTTTGGATACCAAAGTAGAAACATTAGACCTCGCTTGCATACTGACTAAAAATCAATGTCCTAAAATTGCTGAGTGCACTCAGAATTATTTGATATGCTGTCCAAACTTGTTTATGAAAATATATTTTGGATGTGAGGTATAAGTCCCTGATTACTCATTTATCCAAATTGCTAAATGTTTAAAGACTTCAAAGTAATTTAAATTATTCATTTTATTGATTTATTACTTTCTTTAATATTCATAATAGCTTTTTCTCTTAACTCTGATCTCACAATATTTGAAGTGCTATGATAATAATTATCATATTAATATGCTAATTTCTTCAAAGAGTATATTCAACTGAAACTTCTTAAGGTTTTAACCACTGTAGACTTAATTAGGTTAATTAAAATACTATTCTATTTTATTTTTACTTTGTGATTGCTCCATTATCATATAATGACACTCAGTAATATAATTTATTATTTATTGAGCATACCTTTTTTTCCTGAAACATTAGTTTTATGATTAACTTCATAAAAAAATTAAATAGGTGCATACCCTGTATGGTTTTACCTACTTTTTTTAGTTTAATAAATACCACCCCATACATGAATACCAACTTATCTTCCAGTCATATATAGTATTAAACACTACCAAATCTATTTAGCTAAGAGAAATTTACTTGGGCTTGAATATGCCATCCTGGATGCTACACTGTGACTTCAGCCTAAGGAGTTTCCCCTATCTGAAAAACCCTTGACCCTAACTGGACAGCAATAGTAATCTCTGTGTCAATTTCTAAAGAGGTTGCAGATTGCCAGACCCTTCATGATCTGGCCTTGCACAACTCTTCTGCCCTCTATTACTTTTAGAACTGCAATTCCAGCTGGGCACTGTGGCTCACCCCTGTAATCCCAGCACTTTCGGAGGCTGAGGTGGGCAGACCACCTGAGGTCAGGCGTTTGAGACCAGCCTGGCCAATATAGCAAAACGCTGTCTCTACTAAAAGTACAAAAAATTAGGCAGGCATTGTGGCAGGCACCTGTAATCCCAGCTACTTGGGAGGCTGAGGTAGGAAAATCGCTTGAACCCGGGAGGTGGAGGCTGCAGTGAGCCGAGATTGCGCCATTGCATTCCAGCCGGAAGAACAAGAGCAAAACTCCATCTCAAAAACAAACAAACAAATAAACAAAAAACTGCAATTCCATAAACGCAGTATATTCTTTGGTGCCTCTATGCCGTTGCACACACTGCTTCCTCCGCTGCAGCTGGCATTCTTTGCCTTGACCACCTAATTAGCTCCTTCCTCTATTCGGAAATTCTGTCTAGAAGATACCTTTCATTGCTGGTGTCATCATTTGGTATTTTCTCTTTTGCTTGTCTCTGCTTCTGTCATCATGTGCTACATCCTGTTCTCCATCACTTACTAGTGTTCATTTTATGCCAGCCACTTTACTATCCTTACATATATTCTGGAGAATTGTTTTAGAACCCTCACAAGTTTAACTTGTTATCCACATTTTAGAAGCAAGAAAAACTAAACTATTTGTTCACTCTGGCTAATGTGTAGATTATTAAGAGTTCAGGCCAGGTGCGGTGGCTTACGCCTGTAATCCCAGCACTTTGGGAGAACGAGGTGGGTGGATCACGAGGTCAGGCATTCAAGACCAGCCACCAGCCTTGCCAAGATGGTGAAACCCCGTCTCTACTAAAGATACAAAAATTAGCCGGGTGTGGTAGCGGGCACCTGTAATCCCAGCTACTTAGGAGGCTGAGGCAGAGAATTGCTTGAACCTGGGACATTAATGAGGTTGCAGTGAGCCGAGATTGCGCCACTGCACTCCAACCTGGGTGACAGAGAGAGACTCCGTCTCAAAAAAAAAAAAAAAAAAAAAAAAAAAGGGTTCATGCTAGCTAAACATGAATTTCTTCTGAATTCTACCTAAGGTCTGTCTGCTTCTAAGGCCCAATTTTTATACGCTCAGGTGAATATTTGCTTGTTTCCAGATATATATGACAAAGCATGGGCATTAACAAAGGAGAAGAAGAAAAAGGGAGCAGGAGAGACAGAAAATAAGAGACTAAGTAAGAAATTTTAAATAATTTAAATATGGCATCCACTCTTCTACTCAGTGGATGAATGACCAAGATTGTGCATTAGAATAAAGCAAATCTGTTCATCCGTGCCATCTCAACCCCTGGGACCTCACAGAATGTGAGTTTCTTCCAGTTCGAGTATAATGCTAGTATTTAATCACATGTGTTTCTTCTACCTCTTGGCAACTGAGGGCAAGCAAATGACTTCATCTTGTGCTCAGTTAAAGAAACAGTGACCTTTTCTGAGCATGAAGGTCATATATCCCACACTGGACTAACTCAGGGGCATTCCTTCTCTGTGATATTGCACCTTCTTAAAGTACATTTGTCTTGCATACGGACTTTAGAGACTGATTGTTTTGCATGCTGCAGGTGCTTAACAAATATCAATAGAATGACAGACTGAGTCAATAAATAAACGCTACTACTCAACATTTGTTTCTGCTCATAGAAGCCTAAATTTTTTTCGTGGTTTGTTTCTTGTCTCCAACTTAAAGAGCCTGACATTGGAGATTCTAAGAGATCAACTGATTTAAGACTGCTTCATATAAAGTATCTTTTATGCGGTGAAAACCAAGAAGCATAAAAATCCACTGCTCTGCTGTATGACAGTTCCCGTAGGTATAACATAAACTAAGGTCACATCAGCACTAAGCCAGAGCACAGTATTTTGCATTTTCTGATAATGCAGAAAGACACACTTAAAGCCACAGTACTGTTTGAATAGAACGCAAGTACAAGATGAGCCTACAAGTTCATCCAAAATAAATAAAACTGTGGGGAAAAGTTGATTTATTAAATTTCTTTCATCCCAGAAGAATACATTAAGAATATTATTTATATCCTTTGCACGTCTTCCTTCTAATTAGATTCCCTTGTGCCATGTTAAAAATTGATTTAATCTTATTTATTTATATTTTATTTGTAAACTGCTTGCTATGTAATCTATTAATTTGTTTCAATTAAATTCTATATATCCATTCATGCATTTGTTTATCCTCCCATGGATTGTTTCTTATCATAACTCTACATTCAGAATTCTGGAGGCATTTACCCACTGGGATTAACTACCCTCAAACACCTTGCTTTTTATTGCTGAAAACCCTTGTACTCTACTGAGAATAAACTGTTAATACTCTCCATGTTCTCAGAGTAAATGGATAATTCAGTACAGTTGAACACAATGTAATTCTAGGTTTTATTCTCCATAAATTGCCTTTTAGCATAGAGATAAAAACTTTATTTAACTAAATGTTTCCCTTTATCCTGACTCATGTAGCAGAACAAGAATATATAACACAGTAAAAATTCCTTTTGAAGAGTAGTTTTTTAGCTGATTTGGACGCTTTCCAATAAACTCAGTTTTTGACAGAACGCTTAGGTA
Source organism: Pongo abelii (assembly GCF_028885655.2). NCBI lineage: Eukaryota > Metazoa > Chordata > Mammalia > Primates > Hominidae > Pongo > Pongo abelii. The sequence goes on from NC_071988.2 coordinate 20,663,257, forward strand.
AGTAGGGAGATCCATTGTACATTACAACGAGAATTATCAATGGACCTTAACTACAGCTAAATATATCATTTCCAGTTGTAATATAGGTGCCCAAATACATGTTGTAATAAAACATATTTACTTGTGTAGTTAAGGAGTAATGTCTATATGCCACTGAATTTTACTAGCAATATCTGTGAATTTTATCTAGAATACTTAAACAGTATTGGGGTTCTCAGTGTATGCATTCTCATGTTTGGAAAGAATAAGGAATGAATCTTTACTGAGCCATGACCTTGAGCCGGAGACTCTTTTAGGCCTTATTTATCTCCTTTGATACCAACACTATCACGTTTGAGTATTATTGACCTATGTTCCACATAAAGACACCTCATCTGGGAACATTTAAACACAAGGTTACAATGTTAATAGGTGACAGAAACTACATTTAGCTCTGGATATGTCTTGTTTTAAAACCAGCCTTCTTTGTATACGAATGTTTTGCTCAAGATATTTAAAAGAAAATTGTATTTTACGAAATGAAGAATCCCTTGATGGGATTGCTTAATATCAGCTAGATAAAATATTTTTAAAAGTATACTACAGAATATTGTTGCATCAAAACTATATTTGCCCCAGGGTGGCATGGAGAAAACACTCTCCTTTATGTGATTATCCAAAAATTTTCATACAAAGTAAACAAATGTTTAAAATGATCATTCTCAGCATTCTCCCAAATATTTTTACATTTGCCATGCATCCATGCACACATTTAAAGCACACCATTATATCAAAGATGGTAAATGCCCAATCTTATTTCCCTCTCCTCTAGAAAATCATCTAGGCATTTATAACAAGTACCTTACACAGTGTCAAGGGGAGCCATTAAAAACATGGTATACAGAAATTGGATTTCCTTTCCTGAGTATTGCAATGAAGAATGGAAGAGAAAAGCCAGGCTGCTAGCATTTCTCCTTTTGTAAGGATATGTCAGCCCATTCAGAGAACAAATGACCCAAGTCAATGAGTGTGCTGAGAGCTTATCCAGGAGAGCTGACACTCAACTTGAGCTAAACTTATAAACTGTAGTGCATGTTCAATTTATTTTATCTTCTGCATTTCACTCTGTCACTCCACATGATGACATTAAGTACAGCCTTGCAAAGGAAATAGTATCTATTTCTGAAAGGTTTAGGTGAAACATCATTATATTTCCAAACAAAATGAAAACAAGCACCTTGGTAGAGGAACGGCATAAAAACAGACCAGCAGGAGGTCTGTTATTTTCAAGGGAATTGACAACTTGAGAAATTCACAGTTCTACATTTAAAATGTCTTTCTTTTTAGGAAAATTCCATGGCCTCTTCTGAAACATCTGGAAAAGACTGTAGACATGTTCTTTGGATGCAAGTTATGGATCCATACAAAACGTATTGATCCTTATATAATAAAACCCACAATATTCGGGGGGAGGTAAAGAAGATAGGAAGGTAATGGAAGAGAGTTTGGGCTACAGTCATGCAAATCTGGGTTTTAATTCTGACTTTGCTAGTCTCAAGTCTCTGCAGAACTGGGAAAAGTATTTTCAAAGCCTCTGCTCCTTCATCTGTAAAATGAAGATAATAAATAGTATCTATTGTATCTGCATAGTTATTAAAGGGCTTAAACGATAGAATATACCCAAAATGAAGTTTTGCATAATGCATTCTCAAAGACATTGTTCAGTACATTTTGACTAGCATTATTATTTATATTATCACAGCTTGGTTCAGTCCCTCATCACTTCTCACTTGGAGAACTGCCTCCTTCAGTCTGTTCATACTAAACATTTGGTCAAATTTATGTGATCCTGTCATTGTCTTAATTATTAACCTCTTACAAATACCCACTATTTAAACAGAATGTTTTTCAAACACCAGGTCATGATCCATTAATGGGTCATGAACCCAATTTAATGATGAGTCGAGACCAAACTTAAAAGAAGAAAGAATAAAATGGCATGACTACATAGGGCATAGAAGAATAGAATAGAATGGAATGGAATGGAATGGAATGGAATAGAATGAGATATTGTCAGAGAATATGACACATAGCAAAGGTAAAACTTATTTTTGAAATCATTTATTACAATTAGTATGTACGTGTGTGTGCTGGACTGTAATGTAAAATATATGTTCTTACTTACTAGGTAATATTCAAAGTCATCTGACAAGCATTGGACAGGATGATGTCCAACATTAACGCTCTGCTACTCATCTAGCCACTGACCCTGGTCACTCAATGTTCAAGACCTAATGAATGGAAAGTGGAAGATGCATTTTGCTTTCCTTTTACTTTTGAGTTGAGGTAAGTAGTTCAGTATGATGGAAAGTGGAGTACAATAGGATTTTGATTTTATGAGTTGGTAATTTTTTTAACCTAATTTTCTGATTCAATAATAGAAATAAATATACTTTAGACTTTAAATGCTAATAATACCCCATCATTGCCCTTCTTATTCTATCTTCAGAAAAAGTGAATATAATCATTATTGAAAGTATTATGCCCAAAAAATAGGATCAGAAATACAAGTTTAAAAATTTCTATGACCTGAGATTTTTGTGTACATATTAGAATAATATTTTTCCATTTATTGAGTCAAAATGTTTCTTTATGCAAATGCCTTTTCAAACAAAGATATTTCCAACACAAATCCATGAATCCAACTTATAAATAAACTATGAACACTGGATACAATGCATGCAAACAGGACATCTGGAATGAAAATGCACCCTCCTGAGATAACTGGGAAGTCTCCAAGCTAGTCACTCAAGCATGAAGTAGTCTTTCGGGAAGAAAGAGGATCAAATATGTTAAAACTAATGTGTGCACCCATCCTAGATCATAGCATTTTTAGTTTCAAAGATTCTCATTGCCTTTCTCACACTAGCAATGCTCATAAATCGGGCCTTTAACTAAAAATCCACAACTGCCCTAATTCTAAGTGGTAAGAGAGAATTCAAATGCAAAATCAGACTCATGTCCATGCTTATAATGTTTCCATTTCCCCTTTGAAGAAAAACCGCCCTCAGTAAAACCAAAAGTGAATTTTAATGCATATCCATCATCTTAAAAAATGGATTTTACAAATTAAGCATTACGAACAATTTGTAAGTGCATTCTAATACTGTACACAGAGTTGAGAGCCAAGGATTTTATCATCTGATAAATCTAAATTTAAATATCTGAGTTCAAGGCCTACTCAACTATTTTCTAGCTTTGTGAATTTGGGAAGTTATTTAGGCTTGCTGTGCTTCAGGATCCTCATGGGCAAAATTAAGATTAAAATATCTACTTTATAAGGTAGAAGTGACACTTAAATAAGGCAATATATATATGAAACAGTTACTCCAGGATCTGACATATAATAAGTGCTCAATAAATGGTAGCTATTAAGGTTGAGAATAGTCATAAAGAAGTCCTAGGAACTAGCTAAATAGTAAAATACCGGTATTATATACTCTGCCTTTCATAAAATAAGTGCTATTAGGGAAAATGTTTTAACATCAGCATTTAAAACTATAATATCTTAATGCAATTCCAATATAAATTTATGTTTAAAGGGTAAATTTTCAAGGTTGAAATACTGAACAAAGCCCATTATAAAAATGTTTTATTTCACCCATTTCTTCTGAGTTCCAAGCAGGGAAGATAAAGAAAGAAACCAAATGAATGGATGATTTTACATGATAAACTCGAGAAAAATCAAGATGGTGCTTCAGTGACACACAGAAGTTTCTTACACGTAGTGATAGTCAAAACTAGTTTACTGAATTAGAACATCATGTAAATATTTCATTGTAAGATTTTTTGTGTGTGGTAAAATTTCTGTTCTTTTCTTGCATATGTTATTTATGAACATAAAACATGCCTCACTCATCCTCATGAGTCTCCACAATGCCTGGCAGATAGCAGGCACTCAATGAACTTAATCTGAATAATAACATAAGATTTATATTACAAGTAAACAAGGATTTACTGCTCAGCAATCTGCATAGCCCATGGTTAGCTACAACCAAACCTTTGAGGTAGCCTGCCTTTACATGGGCAGTTGGAAAAATCTTTATCCTCATTTTAATTTTCCTTCTCCCATTAACGCTTATACTTCAGTGAGAATAAAGTTAAATGAGTGTCTTTTTCTTCCTAGGTTGCTTACATTTTTAAGCATAAATCTCAGACCTAAAAGTTTTGCTTCCCTTTTGAAAACAAAATTAATTTAGAAAAACGTAATCAGGTTTTAATTTTTTAATTCATAAAGGGCAACTAATTTCTCAACCTAAATTATAGCACAAATTTACCAAAATTATTTTAGTCACAAAGAATTTGCATACCATAACAGAGTCATTCTTCAAAAACTTAAAGCCAAATCTAATACACACACATTAAGATTTTAGGAAACTGACAAGCCAGAATATAATTAAGTGAAAATTTAGATAGTATAGACAGCAAACTGGCCAAATTAATTTAAAATAGGAAATTAATTGAGCACCTACAATTATTACTAATCCTCAAAATAACCAATTAGCTGGCATTATTCCCCCTTTAGAGAGAGCAAGGCTCAGACTCAGAGACATGTGGCTCAAGACCATGCAACCAGTGAGGGAAAATTCTAAATTCAATCCTATGTCAGTAAGCCTTCAAAGCTTGATTTCTTTCCACTACACTTTAGTGCTGGAATAAAAACTTGGAAGGAACACACTCACACAAAGAAAGACTGATAGTGATGAGAGGGAGAAAAGTGCGAATTTGAAGGAAGATGAAGTAACTTCTTGAAAACGTTTGAGCTTTGTAGAGAAGCAATATACGTAACCCTCTCCAAGCAAGCCTAACCATTTCTTATGAATGACTGAGTTTTATTTTATTTCATTTTTGTAGGAAAAAAACTGAGATGGAGAAAGCAAGTGGCCCAAGGCAAAAATAGCAGTTGAACAAAAAGCTTAACATAGTGAATACGTACACTTAGCACAGGATTTGGCAAATATAGTTGTTTCATAAACATTTTTGGAATATATAACAGTAATCATTAATAAGTATTCAATGTTCAGTGACCCCGGTGCTGGGGTAAGCATTCGGCATGTAACTGACATTTCTCATGACAGTGCTATGAGGTGGGTGTTGTTCTCATCTCCATCCTTTGCGTGAGGATACTGACATTCAGAGAGCTTATGCTGCATGCCCACTTCCCAAGTCGGTAGAGACCTGGCCTGGTCCAGGAACTCTGCTTCAGATCCCCAGATCCTACTTACTATGCTTCACTGAATGAATAGAATAATCAGGACATTCTTAGCTCAATCCAATTACTTATAAATCAAATTTTTGCTGTAAAAGTTTATCATCAAGACTTAAATTGCTTTTATAAAATAAAATAAATACCACTTACACAACTGAAATGAAGTGAAAACAAAGGAAAGAAATTGCCATATATTTCACTGTGTCATGAGAATAAGAGTCACTGATCTTGGCAGATCTGAAGCATCCTCTCTGCTCTTTAAATGCCAAACTGATAGATTGTCAGGACAAGTGAAAAATATGCCTGAAAACTCATTAATACCCATATATTACCGGAAGCATTGCCCGCAAAAACAATTATGCTTGAATATGTGATAGAAGTCTTAGTGTATAAAATCCATTAAGGCAGAAATTAGAAACGAGAGGAACTTCCAAGAAGCTTAATTTATTGATTATTATTTTCATGAAATGAGGGTGCTGGAGGGAAAACAAAACATTGAAATAATGGAACAGAGAAGTATAATTAAGCAATATGTATGATGTTTATCAGTTTGAAAGACTACAATGGATCATGATTATAATTAAGTTGAACAACTACCAAAGAATGCTCATTGATAAAATTAATACTTGCCTAAAAAGAGAGTCTCTATCCTTTGGTGAAGAAGAGAAACTGATTTTGATGAACAATAATGACACTGTTAAAGGATAATGCATATGTGTGACACTATACTAAGCACTCACCCACGCTGTGTTATTTAATTTTCTCAGCAATGAGTTAAGAACCAGCAATGAGTTAAGAACTCCATTACATAAATGTTGGGACAAAAAAGGCAAAATAAAAAACTTGACCTATTCCAGTACCATCCTGTAGTTTTCATTTATAGCACATTTCCAATTGTTAATTATACACTTAATTATATATCTATTTAAGTGTGTATTCATTTTTAAATTATATGTTCCATGAGAAGAGGGATCGTAGATTTAATTTATCTCTACATATCCAGAGTCTGGCTCATTGTAGGTGCTCAGAATATGTGTTGAATAAACTTATGAATAAAAGAGATGTCGGAGTTCCAGCATCTAAATGCAAAGACATTCCATCCATTTGCCTCCCCCAGTGTCTCCCTTTGGGTGAATGTGGAGGGGATGGGTGTTAGGCATGTGGGAGCAGCAGTGAGATCCCAGAACAGTTAAGGGGAGATTTTTTAAAAAATCAAAGGAAGGTGTGACAGGAACTGAATTAACCGATTCCAAAAAGAAAAGTTCCAAGATTTAAGATCTTCCCTTTGATACTAATCAATTTATTGAAGACTCTTGACAAAGAACAAGAGAAAGAGCAAACAAAACTGATAGGACAGAGCCTGATGCATTAGTCACTTGTCAAAATTTGTTGGTAAGTGAAGAGAAAGTATGTTTAGCTTCCAAGTCCATTTATAAAAATATGGTTCTCCTGATACTAAAATAATCCCTGGATTCTTCCATAATAAGGGAAAGGAAAAAATGTAATCATCACTTATGTGTGTGCTATTCTGAACTCAGGCTATTTTTTAATTGGAATAAAGTATCAAGTCTCAGCCTCATTATTTTAAAGTAGTAGTTCCCACAAGGTATGATTAGGACCATAATTTATAACAAAAGGCAAAAGCTGTAGTCTTATTCTCGCTAGCCAGGAGTGAAATGGTGTTCACTTATCAACAAAACTATCTTTATTCTCAAGAAGGCTGAAGTTATTATCCACCAAGGACTGCTTTGCATCTACTTTGAGGAATTAAGACATCTACACCAACTAGAGATGGCACACCATTGTTGTTTGTGTATATGCTATGTAGATGGTTAGATTTTATATCAAGACCTGGATTTATCATCTAAGGGCAGATGTGCTTAAAATCCTGCACTATTGGGTATAAGTAACTTTGTGGATGCCACACAGTCACTCCAGCTATCAGTTTTCTCATGTCAGAGACAGAATGATAATTCCTGACCTATCTCCTGAAGCTACTGGAAAAATCACAAATGAGGTAAGGGATATAAAAACACCACATAAACCATAAAGTGCACTTTTCATTTTAACATAACCCATCACTCTTTCTTTACATCATTCCATCTAATTTCTGCATTCAGGTGTCAATTTTGAGGATAGAAAGACAGTCTTATCCTCAGTTGTGCTGGCAGATCCAGCTGAGTAAATGAAGAGTTAGAGCTTGGGAAATGTGCTCTTCCCTGCAAACAACAACAACAACAACAACAGTAATAATGGCTAACATGTATTAAGTGCTTATTCTATGCCAGACAATTTTGTAACTCACTGCAGCTGACCTGCAGCAGGACAACTCCATTCTGATATTGGGTCAGGTCATGGGTGAACTAGCGTAGGAGTGACCAAGAGAACCATTGTGTTTGCCATGTTCATAGTATAAGAAACTGGTTCTTCAGCCTTCACTAGTTGGAGAAAGGGTATAGAAATATTGTCAGAGTGGGAGGAAATCTTAGCAAACAGTTAACACACATCTTGCCCAAAGAGATGCATATGAATACATATAGCCCTGTTAAATGCTTACATAACCAATGTTTATTTGAGCAGCTCCATGTATAAAGAACTTAATACTTCGTGAATCAGTTGCATTCCATTTTTGTATGCTTGACTAAGAAAATGTTCCCTTTCTTTGGTATTGTCTTAAAATCTAGCTTCCTGTTGCTTCCATCTATTGATTTTAGTTATCCCCTTTGAAGTCAAATTGTAAAATTCAAATAATTATTCCATGTGACAGCCCTTAAATATTTAAAGACATATATCATATCTTGGCTAAGAGTTATTTCCTCATTAAAACAAAATAACTACCAACATTATTTTTCTTTTAAGATATAAAAGAAATCTATGTAGATAGTGGTCAGATTCTGCCAATGAAATCATAATGATCTACTGTTCATCTATTTAACTTTGGGAAAACCTGGCTATAGGTGCTAGGCAATTACCAAATCAAAGGTTGTTATGGTGAGGAAAGTCTGAACAAATGTTTAAATCCCAATAACTTATCCCTGATCGTCCCTCCTCCCCTCAAGATGGCAACCTTAAACCAAAGGAGAAAATGGAAAGATTTTGATGCTAATTAGGTATGTGAGGTTTGCCTCCTCCTTCTCTATGGTTTGTAAGGCCATTCCAGATACATCAGGATTGTAATCCTAAGTGTCCTACACCCTACATCAGGAAATGAATTACCTATATTTCAGATATCATATGCAGGATACTTCTACTTTCTATATCTTTACTTATAGGGAGCTGTGATCCCAAACCCTACTAAAGGCATCCCAGACCATAGCAGAGGTACTCTAAAAGCAATTAGCTGGTAATGAAAGGAACAATAACAATACATTATACACTAATTGTAATTGAAATCTACTCCGTCTCTAGAGAATATTGTCAGATACGTAGCCAAGAATGGGATTTTATTTTCTAATTGTGTAAATGTTCATATTTTTTTGTATATCATAGTATTTGTAATTAGTAATAAGTCACTATGACATAAGGATTCTGCAACCATCACTTGGATTATTCCTCAATATTTAAATTCAGAGACACAGCAGGCCTGGTAGAACTAATCATCTTCTCATCCATTCAGAAGCAGATGAGTATCTCCTACTCTGAGCCTGGTGCCATGGTGAGCACTGGGAATAGAGATAAAAGAAAGTCAAATCATATGGAAATGGAAATAACGCAATAGTGAGAGATGAAAAGAAGAAACCATATTACTATAAAATAGTCTAAGTAATCAGTTAGAATATCCTGGACTCAGTGCTGTAGGGGCACAAAGATGGAGGTATATATATATATGTATATATATATGGAGGTGTATATATATATGTACATATATACATATACATATATGTACATATATACATATACGTATATGTATATATGTACATATATATGTACATATATACATGTTCAGGGTCGGAGAAAAGGATAGTAAGGCAAGGGTTCTAGAGAAGGTAATAGCTAAGCTGAGCCTTAAGGGGCAAAAAAAGCATATGAGGCATAGTCTAGACCACAATCTAACTGGGGAAGCAAGAAATAAAATATTAATGCAAAAGGGTTGAATTGGATAAGCAGACTAAATACTGTAAGCAAGGAAGATAAGAAACAAGAAGCTACATTTCAGAAGCAGCTGCTTCTCTGTATTTCGAACTATGTATGAGGTTTAAATAGTCAAAGGACAGAAGGCAAATTATGCTTCCTTTAATTCTCTCTTATACTCCCAAATTGTATTCCTTCATGACACTCTTCACAAGTGAGTAATAACTTATTAAAAACTGTCCCCCCCTTCTAAGCTGTAAATTACAGAGGATAGGGACCAAGTATGTTTTTTTCTCCATTGCATTGCTGCCATTAATTGCATAGTTCTTACCACCAAGCACCTGTTTAGTTAATATTTGTTAAATAGTCGAAGAATTAGATTAATGAATTGAATTTCATAAGATGCTAGAAAAGTAAGATGTTTTATAATATATTCATGGTTTGGTTTAGTGATGATGACATGTAAATTAAAAATAAAATTTGGAAGGAGCAACTAGAATTAAGGAAGGGCAAATCAGAGGGTAGGAAAAGATTACTATTAGCATTTCCAGCAAAATTTAGAGCTTGTATTGTCTTGATGTTTTAGTGTAAAAGTGGTATTATGAAAAAGGTATATTAAAGGATTAACTGGGTCCTATGAGCCAAAAAAACTAGAGGAGGAGTGAATAGCTAGGTGAATAGCTAGGCAGCTGGTGTCTCATTCATTCTGGTTGGAAAGGGATGAAACCTATTCTAAAGTGTTTTCAGTAGGTGTGGGAAGGGAAGAAAAGAATAGCTATCAAGGAATCAATTGTTTGTGAATAGGATGGCATAGACCTTATTTGGCAAGCAAGAACAGCTACATAATTTGCTGTGTCCGGGGAAAAATAAATTGCAGGGCCCCTTGTTTAAAGAGTATGAATAATCTCAAGACAGTGATACCAGAGGCTAAAATAAGGGTGGGGTCCTTCTAAGTATGTAGCCCTTTGCAACCAGACAGGCTGTATATCCATGAAGCTGGCCGGTTGTCAGGAATCTCATATAAAGAAAGGAGGAAAGAAGAAAGCAAAGAAAGAACGAATGAAGGGAACAAGAAAAAATAAAAGGTTTAGGGATTTTTATTTCAGCATATACTCAAGTTGTGTGACATACATATACATATATTAAAAACAACCTTTAATTGTACGGTGTGTCATATCTCCTAAGTTTAACATGTGATCCCAATGGGTCATTACTATCTTCAATGCACAGTAGATGTTATTAGTTTATTGTTTTGTAGAGAAGGGAACTAGACAACATGTTTCAACCAGTGTATCAGTAAGGCTATGCTTATAGACAAAACTGATCCTCTCTCTCTCTTAAAATTAGGTCTCATAATTTTAAACTACATAATAGAAACAATGTCCAATCAAGGCAGGTAAGTATCCCACTAATCTGCTGAATATTTCTCAGTGCAGAACCACTATGTCTATGTATCAATACTTAGAAATGGATAAAACACACAAGAACACTATAGCTTGTCAAGAGGAGGAGATTAATTCAGGTATTCAGATGTTTGAAAAATGTCTTATATAAAGAAAAGCTAAAAAAATGACAATATTTAACAAAGAAAAAGGAAGGACAAATGGGATAAATAGTGCCTGCATTTATTGAAGGATTACTCAGAGAATCTAAAATCATTTGAGTTACCCTAATAGGTGTCATGAAAAACAAGGAGGAACGTTATAGGAATGAACATTTTACTTCTGTATTAGGAAAACCTTCTGCCAGTATGAAGTCAAAAAGGAAAATGGCCTATTCCCAACAATTTTATTTTTACCTGTGTAAAGAAAAATTGTGAAATATTTTGAAATAGACCAAAAGAAAACACAAAAACAAAACAAAACAAAACAAAAACCACGGGCTATCCTGTCTGATGCAGCCTTTTGGGTATCTCAAGCTTTTATTGTCTTTGAGATATTTTGTAACTACGTAAATTATAAAAGCTGAAAATAATGCAAATCACTTTTGTCTATTGAAGTGCAAATTTGTAGTGTCTAAATGATTATTGCCCTATAACTCCTTTTGGATGTACTTGTAAATTCTTTTTAGCATTCTAGATTTGCCTATAATGTGTAGTTCTTTGAGAGTCACTTTGAATCAATTATAATATCTTACTGGTGCCTTCAGTAATTCTGGAGTTAAATAAAATTTTTGAGACGTGCGTTTGTTCTATATTTGTATGACAGTCTTGATTTTACCTTTAAAAACCTTTATCTTTTAATACTTACAAATGTGCAATTAAAGCAAGTTATTTTAACATCTATCAGAAACATTCTGAAAGAGATTCCTGAATTTGTAGCAGACTGGACTAAAATATTCTCAAAGGCACCTTTTAACTCTGATAATGTCCAATATATGAAGAAAAGGAATTAACACAAAGAATAAATTGTTCTAATTGAGTGACTTGGCGAAGGGAGGCACCATTGAAAGCCACAAATACAGTCCTATGGTGCTGCACTGGAAGTTGTCTGTAAGTGAATTCAGACTTACTGAGACCAAAGTGATATAGAGGGATAGTCATGGGAAAATATACAGGAGTAACAGAATTCGGGCTGAATTCTGGATGACAAAATTAGGGATCTGACTTAGAAGCCATTGACAGAGAGAAGCATTGAAATTATCACTATGACAATTATGCCAAGAAAAAGGAAGGGAAAAATCGGCAAAGAGATAACATCTGTTATTTGTGAAATCCTCAGAATGTGGCTATTGTTGGAGAAGAGAAGAGCATTTATTATTTGACACAACTTGTTTCCATCTTGGTAACTATGGATCATGGATGTCTCATTTTTTTCTCTGTAACAATGCAAGAGGACAAAAGACATATATAAGATATCTCATTTGGTTATTTTAAGTATTCTATCATAGAAAGTACTGACTTACCTTTTGATTTCTCATTTTATTCTCACAAGTTTTCTTAGACAAAATGGAAATTATGATTGATTGGTTGGAGTTTTAAAAGACCTGGATAATTTTGTTAAGGTTGATCATCACTATTATGCACAAATAATTTAAACAGGTACTTTGGCTTCTTGAGAATGGAGCTCTCAATAATTTTGTTCATAGTTGTTTGTATTCCAAGAACTTCTGAATCCAACCCCATGATTGAATTCAACATCATTGTAAGGCATGTGCTTATAAGAAAGCTGCATATTCAATCTTCTACTTCTTTGAAAGAGGTGAAAGTATAATTCTAGCAAGACAAATATGCAGGCCTAATTGATAATTTTTATTTCTGTATAGAGATTCAACAAGAGCTAAGGTGTCATAAGGAAAGTCACTGAAAGAGCTGACTAACACATAAAATGATTTTTTTGGTGTTTGAAGAGAGAAAGGAAGAAAAAACAATCTATGATTAGAGTGCCCCTTAGTTTCATTTCAAAGAGCATGAGGCTCTCATGGCTGCATGAGGCCTCCACTAAAACGAGATGAATGGGAAGGAAAAACTTATGAGTTTATTGAAATTGTAATATTACAATTTGCCAAGAGTTCTGATCTATGATGTCCAACAGTTTTCCAACTCCTTGGGACTCCCTCTAAAATGCTGCATTGCATATATTCATTCTGCAATTTAAATAACGTGTGTGTGTGTGTGTGTGTGTGTGTGTGTGTGTGTGTGTGTTTCTTAACAGAGTGAAAAAAAAAAGTCCTGCTATTCCATAGACACCAGGGCAAGGAGCAGAGTGTTTGTGTACACACATTGGACTGTAAAAATCAAGAATAAAATTCTTAACTTATGCTGCCACTTCTGGGCTGAATGCCCATTGCTGGTTTACTTTACCCTAAAATTGCAGGAATTAAAAATGTGATCCGTTTATTATCTCTGAAAGAGCAAAGACAGAGTGGGAGCCTCCGAGTGGTTTTGTGGTCGGAGTGCTCTGCTCTTCTGCTGACAGCCTGTCAGTGCCCTGTTCCTTTCTCATCCTTAATTAGAATTCTCGGATTCTGAGGTTGCCGTCTGTACCACATTTGCCACTGTGGTCCCTGGACCTGGCACAAACACGGCTCACCTCGTCCTGTCCTCATAAAATGACTCATTACTTTCTCCAGCTGTTATCTATTAGCACTGCAGATTTTGCACCAATTTCCATGCCAAGTCATCTCTCCCACCCTCCCCATTGCCCCACAACCTACTGGAGCCAGCTGGTGAGAATTCCCACACCTTGTTTAAGAGGACATTTTCTTGACACATCAAGACAGATGCATGCCCTTAAGTGCACATATGCCAAGACCTGAAACAGGATAATCTGTCCAGTTCTCAGTCACACAGATTTTGAAAAATCTAGTTCCATAGCAGCATTAATGCCATGTCAACATTTGAGACAAATAGTGCAAGAATTGTCTGTTACTGAGTGAGCCATTACTCAGGCTGTTCTCATCTGAAGAATCTTTGCGTTTAGTGTGTTCAAGCTAAAATAGGAATCATTTGTGTTCAAAATTACTTGTGAACACCTACTAGCCAACATAATTTGCTTACTTAATATACCTTGGGGACTGCATGTATGTAGGAAATGGAGCTAGGAAATGAGACTTGTGAACAAGCTGAAAGGGAAAAAAAAACAGGTTACCTTGAAAGATACAATACCAAATTTCTTGTAATTTAAAATAACTCCTCAACAGCAACAATGTAAAGAAAGACAGTTACTGTGTTCTGTGAACGAAGCTGCGCTCTCAGATTTCTATGTTCCAACTCATGGCATCCTGACTTACACCATATGTTAGGATACTATGATAGAGTTTAGAGATATAGAAATAAACAATTCAATATTTTTGAAATGAGCTATTGGCCAAAAGTACAAAATCTTTTAATGAACAACAACAAAAGCAACCAACAACAAATAAGGGAGAATAGCATAATAGTTATGACCAAAGGTTTTGGGCTGGAAAAATACATCTGCTTAATTTCATCACACTTTTGAGCAATTCTTAACTTTTATGAGAACAATAATAATATGCAGGGCTGGTGGGTAGATGATATAAGATGTAAAATTCTCAGGGCAATACTTGGCTCTATAGTGAGTCTTTGGTAAATAGAAACCAGCATTAGAAATTATAATGGGGAGGAGGGATGAAGGTAGAAGGAGGGAAAAGAGAGTAAAACATAGTCAATCATCAATCAATCAGAACAGAGCAAAATATGGTTGAATGGCTTAACTTGATCTCAGGAAGAAAAATGCTTCTCAGAGATAAAGATAATTTAAAAATTATATGAGACAAAAAATTGATGGAAGTGTCTACATAAAAATTTAAAACTTCTGCACATAAGAACAAACCATACACAGAATTAAAAGGCAAGTCAATTGCAATTATTGGTAGCAATTATTTAGGAAAGAAGAAAGGAGAGAAGTCAGAACAGGAATACCAGTTCACTTATAACTGTGCTAGTATTGATTTTTGTCTTTCCCACTTCCTCTTTTAAAAATTTTATTTATTTATTTATTTATCTATCTATCTATCTATCTATCTATCTATCTATCTATCTATCTTTCTATCTATCTATCTATCTTTGAGATGGAGTCTGCTCTGTTGCCCAAGCTGGAGTGCAGTGGCGTGACCTCAGCTCACTGCAACCTCTGCCTTCCAGATTCAAGCAATTCTCATGCCTCAGCCTCCAGAGTTGCTGGGATTACAGGCGCCCACCACCATGCCCGGCTAATTTTTGTATTTTTAGTAGAGATGGGGTTTCGCCATATTGGTCAGGCTGGTCTCAAAATCCTGACCTCAGATGATCTACCTGCTTCGGCCTCCCAAAGTGCTGAGATTACAGGCATGAGGCACTGGGCCTGGCCTATTTATTTCATAATTGACAAATAAAAACTATATTTTTATGGTATACAAAATAATGCTTTGATATGTGTACTCATGCTTAGCATTTGAATTAGAAATTGGAACCACATTCACAAAAGATAATGTATAATTATAGAATCATAACTACGCAAATATTAGAGGGCATTTACTATATACATAAGTCTAACTGGATATTGGTAAAGAAACAGTGTACATCAGGAAGAGTCAGTGCTTGGTGGCTTCTTAGAGCTGAGGGCATCACATTATGGCCCTCACTTTAGTGCAGGAAATCCTGTAGGTTTTTTGCTCTAAGCCACATATATAGCCATAATTCCTTGTTTCTCCCACGTGGCTGGGCTTTGTGATGTCCAGGCAAGATCTTATATTTGGAATTTTTTATCTTCTTTTCTATTGGGCTGTCAGTTGGCCACTTCTCAGGAATGTTATGAAGGAAATCTCTATATTTGATGATTTGATATTGAAAATAAGGTTATAGGCCTGTGATTACACCTGGTTTCTTTTTATCTTACTTAGAGGTTGTAGTGCACATTAGAACCTTAGAATACTGTGTTCCCTTAGAGACATTTAGGCTCATGCCATATCTGGAACAAATTCTTGTGTCTAAACGTCTCTAGGGGAAGACAGTATTTATAACAAGCGACTGCTTTGGGTAATGCAGTGAAATACACAAATATGTTCTTCATGCATTTTTACCTATGCTATACTTTGTGCCTTTTAAACTAAGTTTTTAAATTTGCAATTTGATCTACCCAACAGTTCCCCATTAATAGTAAACATTTATAGTTTTCTGATTTCTTGCTGGAATTATATTCACATCCAGATCTTCATTATTTTTCCATTTCCAGATTTGTTTTGTTCACCTACCTCTGACTTATGAAGCAAGTTCTCCTCCAGAAAATGTTTACTATTAATATATATATGTATGTATGTATGTATATATTACTACTAATATACGCATGTATGTATGTTTACTACTACTATATGTATGTATGTATGTACTACTAATATATGTATGTATGTGTTTTTATATATATATTTTACTATGTAGTAATTAATATGTATATACACACACACACCAATGCCTCTGTTTAATTAAGACAATTTTGTTACTAATAACATTAGACTTAACAAATAGAAGTTTCCCATAATGCAATGATCACCTGAAAACCATGAAAATCAACTGGCAAAACTAATGGTAAATATGTAAAAATCTGGGCTAGTACTATAGCTAGAAAGGCTATAGTGGTACTCTATGTTGGATGCCACTATCTTTCCTTAGGGAACTTTTAAAATAATACCAATGTCTTGGTTACAAACCAATTTTAATGAGTAGCTAGTGCTGAGTATCACTAACCTTATTTATGAAATTTTATAAAAAGGCCAATCGGAGAGGTAAATACCATATGTCTTTAACATTCCAAATTAATCACTACTCACCATAGCTTAGACATAAAATATGTAGAAAGTCCATAAGATTCTCTTTGACTGAAAGGAAGCCATAATGGAAATGGACATATAAGCAAAATCCTTTTATACTGTATTGCTATGATCACTATGTCAATATTTCATTTCCTACAGAGTTTCCTATTTACTTGGCACTTAAAGAAGAAGGAAATCACTCTTCTCTTTCCTTCAAGTCAAATGGCCAGGGAATATGGAGCCATGGGGGAATTTAGGAGGAGTACAGGTTGCGTTTTAGGGAAAATGGAAAGCTGCTTCTTGGCATCCTTCTTCATCAGAGGAACAATAAATGCTTTCATCTAAAGTCCTTTTCCTACTCTCAATTTCCCCATGGACTACCTTGTCGCTGGAGCCTCATTGACTCATAATAATTGGATATGCCCTGTTCTGTAATGAGTTGGCTGCTATCATGATAACCACTGCATAAATACCTAATGAAATGAGAGCTGTCTCCTCCATGCCCAGCCAAGCTGGTTGCCTCCTGGCCAAGAGAACATCCTAGAGGAAACTGCACAGACTGCGTGTTTTCTGCAGAAGTTCAAGTTAATAAAGTTTCAAACTAATGGCATTTTTTTCCACAACCAATCTCAAGGGCGAACGGCTTTAGCAAGGATGCTTGCTGGAGTCTGGAATTTGACTAATGAAACACTCATTAGCCATCTCCTTCAGGGTTTATCATGTTTAAGACTACCTCACCAATGAGGCAACTGGAATACAATCAAAGTCTAAATGGAAAGTAGAAATTGAAGTTCACCTTTTCTGGTCAAGAGATTCACACTGAATATTTTCTATTTATAAATAAGGCAATGGTATGATTTCTTGTAAGAGATTAGTTGTCTTCTAAAATTGAGATAACTTGAAATGTGATATTTTACATGTGCTTTATCAAATAACATCTTTAGTTATATATCATAGAAATGGACTGGCTGCCTTAAATAGAAAAACAATTAATTGTGTGGATTTTGAAAAGTACAGTGGCTTGATAGAAAGGCCAGGCTTTTAAACTAAAGATGGGAATTAAGGCAGTTCTGAGAATCTAAGTAGCATAAACTCCTCAATAAAGATATTCAATTCAGGATGCAATATCTAGAGTAAATGTGCTACAAATACTTTTCCTCCAGCCTCTTGGTGACAAGTTGACTGAAGTAACTCTGACCTTATGTTCTCCCATGTTCAAATTCAGTAGGAAAAAAAGTCCTGATAACATCAGTGAACGTTTCCTTGGGTATCATTGGCTCCAAAAGTCAGGTACTTATTTCTGAAGCAATTACTCTGATTAAAAGATTGTTCTTTGCTCACCCCTGAAATAAGAAAAAGCACAGAATCCACTCCATCTGAAACTCAGAGTCTAAGAGTTGAGGAGAGATGGTTCTTTCAAAGAAATTGTCAGAATACTTGTCACAAAAGAAGAACACGTAATTCCATGAAGGCAAAAAGAAATGTGTACTGTGCTGCAAAATATAGTCTCCACAAAGGTTTACAGGTAGAAATTAAAAGACAATGAAGGGCAAAGACGCATATTGTTCAACAGTTGTTCAACATTATATGTCATTAAGGAAGTACAAATTAAAACAAAACATGGCCAAAATCGAAAACACCAAAAACACCAAATGCTGGCAAAGATGTGGAGCAGCAGGAACTCATTCACTGCTAGTGGGAACGCAAAATAAGATTTGCTTCGGAAGACTGTTTGGCAGTTTTTTATGAAATTAAAAATACTCTTAATATACAGTCTAACAATTTGAAAACATATGTCCACCAAGACCTTGCACATGGATGTTTATCGCAGTTTTATTTATAATTGCCAAAACTTAAAAGCAACCAACATATGTTTCTGTAGGCGAATGAATAATTAAACTGAGGTACAGCTACACAATGGACTATTTTCAGCAAGAAAAATAAATAAGCTATCAAGTCATGAAAAGACACGGCTTCATAAGGAGAAACCTTAAGTGTGTACACTACGTGGGGAAAGCCAAGCTGAAAACGCTGTAGACTCTATGATTCCAACTATATGACACTCTAGAAAAGGCAAAAATGATAAAGACAGGAAAAAGATCAGAGGTTGCAATGGGTCACAAGGGCACAAGAGAAGAATAGGCAGAGCACACAGGATTTTTAGGGCAGTGAAAAGATTCTGTATGATACCACAATGGTATATCTATGTCGTTACACCTGTTATAATGCACAGGATGTATGACGCCAAGAGTGAAACCTAATGTAAACTATGGACTAGGTAATAATTATTTGTCAATGCAGAGTCATTGTTTTTAACAAATATACCACTATGGGGTGTGAAGTTGACAGTGGTAGAGGTGTGCATGTGTAGGGGTAGGGGATATACCGGAACTCTCTATTCCTTCTACTCAATTTTTTTTGAACCTAAAACTCCTCTAAAATATAAAGTCTATTAAGAAAAAAACAGGGGGAAGGGGGAGGGATAGCATTAGGAGATATACCTAATGTAAATGACGAGTTGGTGGGTGCAGCACACCAACATGGCACATGTATACATATGTAACAAACCTGCACGTTGTGCACATGCATCCTAAAACTTAAAGTATAATAATAATTAAAAAGAAAGAAAAAAACATATATGCAGGTCCCAGAAACCAGTACTCTACACTTTTCCTGACTTCCTTCTTGGCCTTCTCATTAGCACCAAGGTCCCTGGTACACCACAAAAAGCCAAGGCTTGAAGTTAGCTGAGTTTTAATTCTGCCAGCCTTTCCTTAGCTCTGTGACCCTGAGCAAAATGCCTAACCTTCACGTTCAGATATAAAATGACATAAACCTGTACAAATGACATAAACATCCAGTAACCACAAGCAATATTTATTGAGCACATACTATGTGCCAGACACTAAAATAAGCACTTTATGTATAATAACTAATTTAATCCTCACTTAACCTTGTGAGGTAGTTACTACTGTTCCCATTATTTTAGAGCTAAATAAAGGAATGCAGAAAGTGACTAAGCATGTTTCATAAAGTAACATGGCTAATAAGCATGAAAGTTGGAATACCAGCCCAGACAATCTAGGTCTAGAAGCTTTGCTTTTACAAATACACTGAATTTCCTGCATATATCATGTCCATACAGAGTAGGGTGTAAAAGTTTTAATTTCCTTTTCTTTCTCTATCCTCTCTCTGTTGTGCCTCTTGAATCACAGGAGTTCCACCAACTTTATATCATTTTTTTTTAAAGCTTACAAATAAATAAGTGGAGGGAAACTAAGGTAGTATTAGGAATTCTAGATTCCAAATAACTGTTTTCAATGGGTTGTAACTTTGAATAGATTTTTGTTTTTGAGTAAGGAGATGGATAACTGGGTAATGTATCTAAGATTGACATTGGACCAGTATTTCAACTCTTACTTAATTCGTCTTATCTCTACCTCTCTATTCACTTTCCCTTTCAGAAGAAAGAAGGGCAGCATAAAAATAATGTCTAATTCAGGCTTTTGGTATGAAATGGTTTTAGGTTTTGAAGAGTAATCCATTTATGGAACAAAAGAGTCTTAAGTGAGGCTCAACAAGAATCAAAAGAGTAATAACACTTAACACTGGGAAGAATGAATATTCAGAAGAGGCACTTTAGCTTCTATTACAGAAAAAAATATCATTGTTCCCTTCTTCTGTTCATAGATGCATATTGGTTTATATGACAGATTTATTCCTGAGTCGAGTATATCAAATGTTGGTTAAAATATTCACTCTCTGAGTTTTCTGTTTTGGTAAGGTGAACCCATTTTTTAAAGTAGCTAATTCTTTTGTAATGTCTGAGTTTCTTTTGTTGTGGTTGTTTTGTTTTGTTTTTTCAGTTTTCTGGCTGTTGCATATACCTACCTCAATTGTTGAGTTTCCAAAGATAAGGCAAGCCTCCTTCCTTTCTACATTTCTTCCTTCCTTCTTTCTTTGAGAAACATTTATTTAGACACTGGGCGGGGGGAATAAAGATGAATAAGATATGGGCCTTAAAAGATCAGAAATAGAGTTAAACAAAATTAACATATGGGAGTTGGCTCATCAGAGCAATGACACTGACTGCTCTGCTCACTGAATATTCATAAGTTCTCCTCACACCCCTTTTACAACTAGGTGGGGTCATGTGACTGACTCTGACCACCAAGCTCTGAGTGGAAGTAAAGCTTGTCATTTTCAGGCCAGAATACATAATTGCTGGTGCAAGACTTTCCAGCAAACACTTGCCTAGAAACTCAAGAAGCCACATATTCTGGATTGTGTTTTTCCAAAATGGGGGAGACATCCTCAGCCTAGATTGACAGTTAACTATGAGGAATTCAGCTCCCCACTACCCAGCATTAGACATGGGCCATGTATGAGAAATAGAACTTTGTTGCTTGAAGGAACTGAAAATTCGGGGTTAATTTAGGGGCTCAGCATGGCTTATCCTAATCAGACTAATATATTTATAACATGGGATGGAAAACACAGGGAAATAATAACATTTATGTAGATCTAACTGTGGGCCCAGAATTATTTTAAGTACATAACACATATCATTTCACGTTATCCTCACAACAATCCAATGAAGTAGGTACTACTATTATTTCCATTTTACAGATGAGTAACTTGAGGCACAAGCAGGTAACCAATTTGCCTACAAATATATAATAAAACATGTTGGAGCTGGGAATTAAACCTAGGCCATCTGGCTCCAGGGTTCATTACCTTAACAAGAATGCAATTAGAAAACAAAACAAATGCGCAATTGCACAATGGAAGTATACTGTCTCAGGGTTTCCTTCAATTTGGAATATTAATATTTAGAATCAACATTTGGCATATTCCATTTGGAATATTATGCTGGTGCAAAAGTAATTGTGGTTTTGGTCATGAAAAGTAATGGCGAAAACCGCAATTACTTTTTTTAAAAAAATTTATTATACTTTTTATACTTTAAATTCTGGGATACATGTGCAGAACGTGCAGGTTTGTTACATAGGTATACATGTGCCATGGTGATTTGCTGCACCCATCAACCTGTCATCTAGGTTTTAAGTCCCACATACATTAGGTATTTGTCCTAATGCTATCCCTACCCTTGCCCCCAACCCTCTGACAGGCCCCAGTGTGTGATGTTCCCCTCCTTGTGTCCATATGTTCTTATTGTTCAACTCCCATTTATGAGTGAGAACATGAGATGTTTGGTTTTCTGTTCCTGTGATAGTTTGCTGAGAATGATGGTTTCCAGCTCCACCCATGTCCCTGCACAGGACATGAACTCATTCTTTTTTATGGCTACATAGTATTCCACAGTATATATGTGCCACATTTTCTTTATCCAGTCTATCATTGATGGGCATTTGGGTTGGTTCCAAGTCTCTGTTACTATGAATAGTGCTACAGTAAACGTGTGTGTATGTGTCTTTATAGTAGAATGATTTATAATCCTTTGGGTATATACCCAGTAATGGGATTGCTGGGTCAAATGGTATTTCTGGTTCCAGATCCTTGAGGAATGCCACACTGTCTTCCACAATGCTTGAACTAATTTACACTCCTACCAACAGTGTAAAAGCATTCCTATTTCTCCACATCTTCTCCAGCATGTCGTTTCCTGACTTTTCAATGATTGCCCTTCTAATTGGCATGATATGGTATCTCACTATAGTTTATGCAACCAATAAACATATGAAAAAAAGCTCATCATCACTGGTCATTAGAGAATTGCAATTACTTTTGCACCAACCTAAATAGTATCATTTAGTCCCTGAAAAAATATTTATTGAGAACCTACCGTGTGCTGACTTCTCTGTTCAGCCTCAATCCTATCCTAGGTGGTGGAAAACTGAGAATCCCCAGGAGCATGTGAGAAATTAAACAGAGCAGCTTCAGGGGCCACTTGAAATCTCCTGCTTTCCAGAGCAACTTGTGTTGAAGCACAGAGAAAGTGCTGAGGGTTGTTACTTCAATAAATCCCCAAATTTGCATTAGAAGACAGTTAGTTTGTCCTTAGCGCAACCGACGCCTTGTATCATGGCCCAACTCTCCTAATTGTTCAGCTTTCATTCTCTGTTTCTTGTTTAACACAATGGTCTGTGTCTCATAGAATTCCAAACAGACATAGGCTACTTTTGTCATAAGGCAAATTGGCTTATAATTATACTAATTCAACTAATATTTATATTTTGCCATCTATAATAAAAATTTTCAACTGGATGAATTCTAATGGGCAAATATTTCAGTAAACCATAATTGGGCTTCAAAAGCAATTTTTATTAACGCTTCTTGTAACATATGAATAAACACATTTATATATATGTTACAAGAAGTGTATCGACTCTGTAAATGGTAACAACTGTTAACACTGCATTTTTATTTCTGCTGTTGCTTTTAGGAGATGACCTCCATAACCTGGAACAAAGATATTGTCTTTCTTAACTTGGCATGTTGCTAAAGTCATAGTCAAATCAAATTGTGAGTGCACTGTTTTGAAACCCCCCTCCCTATCTCCATCTACCTTTCCTGGAGAGGAAAAAATAAAAACAAAAAAAGAACAAAAACAAAGCTTGCCTCCACCTGGCTTTGAGCCAGGGAAGAAGAAGAAAGAAGCTTTTGTTATTGATGCTATTTATAACCCTGAATTACTCTGTTAGAATAATGGGGCCTGAGCAGGGGAAGATCTTTTGTTTGCTTAGTACAAACGCATCTTCCCCCTCAGTAAAACCTTACTTAGGATCACACTAAACAGCCACTGCAGGTACCAGGTGTGGAGCTAAAAGCTAGGAAAGGACAAAGATATTTGTAAAGAAGAAATGGAGAGGAATTGAGTTCCAGGCAGAAGATTTGGAAGTGGAAACCACCCTCCGAGGAGATGGAGAGCCAGTGGAGGATGGGTTACTATCTATCTGAAGCCTGTGGAGACTGAGGAGAAAATAAGTGTTTCAAGGGGTTTTGTCGAGTGAAACATCATGGGGGTGGTGGTGGTGAATGTGAAGTCGTCCCACCTACAATACCTTTGATAAAATATTGTTCATTGATATGGTTTGGCTGTGTCCTCACTCAAATCTCATCTTGAATTGTAGCTCCCATAATTCCCACATGTTGTGGGAGGGACCTGGTGGGAGATAATTGCATCATGGGGGTGGTTTCCCCCATACTGTTTTTGTGGTAGTGAATAAGTCTCAGAAGACCTGATGGTTTTATAAGGGGAAACCACTTTCACTTGGTTCTCTTTTCTCTCTTGTCTGCCGCCATGTAA
Organism: Pongo abelii; assembly: GCF_028885655.2. NCBI lineage: Eukaryota > Metazoa > Chordata > Mammalia > Primates > Hominidae > Pongo > Pongo abelii. The sequence continues at coordinate 20,687,094 of NC_071988.2, forward strand.
GATGTGCTTTTCACCTTCGGCCATGATCATGAGGCCTCCCCAGACACGTGCAGTCTGGGGAGATTTAATAAGTCTACTAAATCTTTTTCTTTATAAATTATCCAGTCTCAGGTATGTCTTTATCAGCAATGTGAAAATGGACTAATACACCCATGAATGTCTTCACACAATGTTCTAGAAAGAAGCGCCTTCCTGTTTCAAAATTAGCATAGGATGAAAGCCAGGCCTGTCTCAGAAAGCTGAGGGGAGGGCCACATCACCAAATTCTGCCATCAAAGCCACTTTCCTTCAGTTCATTGGCTTTCCCAAGGTATAAAAGAAAAGTGTTTTGTTTGATTGCTCCTTTCATTATCTACAGCTCCCTTGGAGCCTAGGTCTACTGTATTCATTCAAAAAGAGTTGGCAGACTGGGGATGACCCAAAATTACAGGATTGAGGACATTTTCTTAAAATATACTACCATGCTGTTTTTATTGCTTTAACAGCAAAGCATCCAGACAATGCAGGTTTTTAGGATATTGTGTTTTTCCAGAGAAATCAAATGAATTAGGTCCCCAGTGGTAAATATAAAAATAAAAAGAGGTCTTGTTCGATTTATAGGAAAACATATATTTAGCTATAAAGGAGAGAAAGAAAAAGACAACAGAAGAGAAAAGAAAAAATGCATTTTAAGAGAGTAATAAATAATTATGAACTGTTGATTCAATTGGGAGGGTAAATTATTTCAGTATGTCTGAAAAATGCAGAAAGCTGTAAAATCACTAGTGAGCATGCCACTGACTATTCTGGATTAAAGCAGCACCGGTTACCATTAAATGAAAGGAGAGAACACGGAAGAATGTAATATTGTGTTTTATGCATAAACAGTGTTCCAAGTACTTACTACATGCAACAATTTTGTAAGATTGATTTTGTGCCCATTTTAGCATTGGGGATAATTGTGTTTCAAAAAGGTTAATCACCTAGACCAGTGTGTATAGAGAACACGCATTTTAAGTTAACTGAAGAATAATTGAACTCTTAGTGTTTGCCAGGCTGTATACAAGATCAGGGTCAGAAAACTCTGTAAAGCATCAGACAGTACACATTTTAGGCTTTGCAAGTCATATAGTCTCTGATGTAATACTCAACTCTGCAGTTGTAGTACAAAACTAGCTATAGGAGATATGTAAAAAATGAGAGTGGTTGTGTGCCAATAAAACTTTATTTACAAAACCAGGCAGGCAGCAGACTGGATTTGGCCTGGGGTTTATCAACTCCTATGATTGATGATGAGGGTATGATGGTGAGAAAGTCAACTCATTAATCCCTCACAGAGCCTCTCTAATTCTGAAGACACTATTTCACTGTTTTCTTGCATCTGCTTTATTTAGACAGTGCTTCCCCCAAAAAAGATCTGAGATTTTCAAGCTAAAAATGTTTAACTACGAAAAGTAAATATTTGCAAGATCTACACATCAGCACCCTGGTTCTTTTGCATTCATGCACCAGTGGGGTCTCCCAACCCATCCAATACACGAATTTTCAGTTTGTCTCCATGTCTTTCCACAGTTTCCAATTCCAAGTGCAAATATCCTCCTAGCTGATTTCCCATTAAACAGAGCCACATTATGACTCCTGGAAGACACATCAGGTTAGGATTATTAGACTTATCTTCAGGGAACAGACATCTCAGAACATATCAGAATTTATGAAGTTGATGCATTTGATTAACTGTATCATTGCTGCAGTCCTACAGCTGGATCATTGTTTCGCTGTCAATATTCTTCAGATCTTGATTTGAGCATCCTTGCAACACTATTCCTCCTCTATTCACTTAGCTCCTGTGTGGAGACAGGGACCCTTCAGGAAATGTTCTACTGCCTCCTATGTTCTGCTTTGAATCCTCCTCCCCTGTTTCACATGTTAAAACAAATAATACATTTTGAACATTAATACACATTTTTGAAAATTATTTTTCAGTCTGTACAACCTTTTGATTCTGGTTACTTCCCTTTCTTAGAAAGGGAATCAATAACCAAGAGTGTTTTTAAAATAAAGTTTCTATTATAATAATTATGATTTATTATTTTTATAGTACTATAATTTCAGAATTTCCTTAAAGAAATTAATTTCCAAGTTCACAACTTTCCCCTCAAAATGCAAATGGTAACAAAAATAAGAAAGAAAAAAATGATAATAACTACCATGTATTACGTACTTAATAGGTGCCACAGACTGTGTTAAACACCATAAATAGATTGACTTTTTTATATACAAACATAAAATTATAAAATTAGAGGTAAGCTTGAGAGCAAAATACTACCACAGTAAGTAATTCAAGTGACAGTGCTGTCCTTTGTTGCTTCTACTACAAAGTGAATTATAGGGTTTGGCTTTTACTAGTTCAGATCTGTATTTTAGGTGTGAGTTCAATAATTGTTCTGAGCAGACTTGCTCTGGCCAAGCTGACTGCTGTATCCTGTATTAACTTGCCTGGTTTACCTACCAAAGGTGAATTGCTCTGGATGCCAGGAGAATTGAGTTTAAGAAGCCAGGATTTGGAGATAACCTATAAATATTGGGGGCAGGCCCAAAGGAAGTTGTAGGGAGTACTAAATATATGACTTGACGACAATAGAGACACAGCCCTATTCTCAAGGATTTTGATTCACTAAATCTGGGTAGGATTCAGTAATAAATATCATTTTCAACAAAAATCCTCAGCAATTCTGTTGCAGGTGGTCCTCAGATCACATCTTAAGAAATATTGATGTAAATAGAACTGTTTCAAACTGCCTCTTTCTTCATTCCCTTACTCCCTCTGCTAACCAAGTCCTCCCACTCTGTCCACTGAAAGGGCCAGGCTTGGTGATGCTGAGGTATGGCTTCCTCCCTAAAGCAAGTAAACAATACAAAAGCTTTTACGCTGAGCCAAAATGTTCACTTAATACCAACTTGTAACAGTCTCTTGTATTTTGTATCTAGATCCTTGATCCAAAACTATCTAAATTTGGAATGAAGCTGCTCAAACTTTCATAATTACTGACATTATTAAGATTTTAAATCTGTATAGAACTAAAGTTTTAATTTTTTAATTGATGCATAATAGATGTACATATTTTGGGGGTACACGTGATAGTCTGATACATTCATATAATGTATAAATTGGTGTAATTGGGCTATTCATCACCTTATTTATTTTTTATTTGAGAAATATTCAAATTATTCTCTTCTAGCTGTTTTGAAATATACAATAGATTAGCGTAAACTATAGTCATCCTGCTGATCAGTTGAATACCAGTTATTTCTCCTGTCTAACTGTGTATACTTGTACCCACTAATCAACTTCTCTTAAAGTTCTTATTTTCCAGCCATGCCTAGAATCTTGACCTAGTACTTGTGAACACTCATGCTCTGCATGTGTTTATAACACTTTCGATTTCCCCATGGTTGTGAGCTGTTCCTCTGAATTGACACTTGGATAGATGACCTCCAATACCCATGTTGCATTTCATTTCCATCATGAATACTTGTGTATGAGCTCCTTGCTACATCTATAAAATTGGATTTCCAGCCTTGCCTTATCTATCCTTGCTCAGGTACCTGCTAATAGACATCTCCTCTTGCAAATTCCACAAAGATACCAAATCCAATATCACCAACACAAACCTGATCCCCTTTTGGCATTTAAAAAAATCTTACTAAAGAAGACCATCACTAATCCAGTCATTAACGTCAAACAAACAAAACAAAAAACTGAGTGTCATCCTAGATCCCTTTATGCTTACCACACATCCCTTCATTTAATCCCCCAACCGTTTTCACAGGCACCAGTGTCCTGGGGTTCTATCTGGGCTTCCTAGCACCAATCTCCCTCCTCTCAATTCCTTCTTCACATTGCTGCAGTCCAAACTATCATAAAACCAAATCTGATTATGCCATTGCTTTTCTTTTCTCCTTAAAACACTTTAATGTTTTCACATTGCCAAAAGAATCAATTTCAACATCCATGCAATTAAAAAATGCATTTATAACCCAGAGACTGCCAATTTACCCCAACTAATCTCCATCTCATTCCATGTATATAATCAAAATTAAAAAATATATATATCCAGCTATAATAAGTACTTACAGTGTCCCAGATGTGCTGTTCTGCTTCTGACCCTGACCACTCCAACTTAAATCACCATCATGTTTTTTCTGCACCTCTGTAAGAGACTCTCCTTTCCCCTTTCTCTTCCCCTAAACATGTCCTCCACCCAACCCCCTAAGTGAATTTTGATAAAATAATAAGATCATGTCAGTCCTCTATTTGGCTCTCCAATAGCTTCCTGCCACACTGGATGGATGTTCATATTCCATCCATTGGTCTACAAGGTCTTCTATGATCTGATTGCTGCCTACCCTCTGCCCCTTCTCTCCTTCCATCCTCCCACTCTTTCAAATCACTCCAACCAAACTGACCTTCCTGATCCTCGCATGAGCCAAGCTCATTTCTGCTTTAGGAACTTTGCTCTCAGAACCTTCCTGTAGCTTTTCCTCCATGCTTATGCATGACTGGTTCTTACTCCTTATTCAGGTCTCAATTATCACCTCCTCGGAGAAGCTCTCCTTGACCACACCATCAAATGCTAAGTGTCCTCCCCGTATTTCTCTGTTACTTTACTGTGCTTTATTTTCTTCACGCCATTTCTCACTTAGCAAAATCACCTGAATTAGTTTACTAATATAGTCATGCCCCTCCCCCACGCAATTGTAAGCACACCATTTCCTGGCACAGAGCACTAGTTCAATAAGCATTTGTTGAATATCTCAATGTCTTTGCTTATGTTGTTCCTTCTGTTTCATATAGGCTTCTTCAACCTTGGGCACTGACTACTGGCTAGGCTCTAGAATATTCTTCAACACCTAGTTCAAACAACTCTTCTGCTGGGAAGTCCTCTTTCCCCCCAAACAGCATTGATCATATCTAGGTTTGCCTTGCTCCATGTCTCATTACAGCATCAAACTGTTTCATAACTATTTGCTTGCATGTCCTTCTCCCAAATTAGACCTCCTTGGAGTAAAGGCTGAATCTTATTCATCTCAGGATCCTCTGCATATAACATGGTTCTCCAGGGGCAGTAGATACTCAATAAATGTATCCTGAATGAACAAATAAATCTGCTGCTGCCCATACCAGATGTAGATAAGATGTGAGAACAGTGATGATCAGAGTGATGGAGCCTTAAGACTAATAAATAAGCTGAACTCAAGTCTCTCTCATTGTATGTGTGTGTGTTGACTTTTCACATGTATAGAAAGATACACACATAAAGTATGAATAATCCTCAAGTACAATGATTCAAAGAAATTACATATAATTAATCCTTATTATATTGCTCAGAATGTATTTTAAATATATTTGGTCATTTATGGCTAATGCAACAATTGTAGCTGCAACTGTAGCTGTCGGTACTCATCTTTTTGATTTACGTATGTCTGTAACTGTACTTACCTGAATTCATTGGTTCAGAATAAAGAAGGAAGAGTATGAAGCAATTCAAATATAATGCTTAGTTCAAGGGAGGTACTTTAAATCTCTTCTTAATTAAAGAAATAAAGATTCTTGGAAACCAATCATTGAATTTTAATTTTGCCATTTAAAATTTTATGAAACACTAATGAATAAGATATAATGTCCATGTTTACATACATTCCTATAACTGTTAAGTATTTGCTTGCATCCACATATCTATTCAGTTTTGATTATTCCTTTCTGGCAGTTTTATCCAATATATTTCTTTTTGGGGGAAAAAACAACTTTTAACAATACTTATAAGACTCGTGATTATTTCTCTCTTCTGTTGATTTTGCCAAAGAGCTTTAAAACATCTTTTATCACTCCTTCATTACATGGATGAATAAGCTTATTTGAGCATTTATTTACTAACTTTGCAGTTGCTCTAGTTTTCTAAATTTTGTGTTTTGAATCCTCTTCTGTGTCTGTAAAATGACCTTGGAGTGAAGTTGTATCTGCAAGTCACATAAAGCCATAAGAGATCATAGAGATCACTAAAATTTATTCAGACTTTTTGAGTATTTGCAAGACTGTGTGGGAAAGAAAAAGAGGAGGAAGAGGAGAAAGAAGAAAGAAAGGAAAGAAGGGAGGAAGGGAAGGAAATAGAGAAAGAATGTAAGACTTCAAATGCAAAGAAGAAAGTGCAAAATCCAGTCAAATGTTTTAGCTGGTTGAGACATGAAAGCAGGTAAGATATTACATTTCATAAACTAAGAGGCCAACTACTTTTGAAAATTTTGAAGCCCACAATATCTGCAATTCCAGGCTAAGCTAAAATCACTGGGTCCAACTTCTGTTATTTGGAAAGGCAATTGCCTGAGTGGCCATGAATCTTCCAATCTTAAGAATTAAAAGTAAGGAGCAATGATAAAAAAAAAAAAACCCAGTTAAATGAATGCTAATGACCTGTCTGACTAGTGATGTGTCTTTCAATCCCAGATGAAAAGTCACAAACAAAAAGATTTAACAAAATCAAAACTATAATATCTGAAATTATAGAATTGGATTCTCATGTCTAAAGATTTGCACATTTAGGCAATTTATGTTTCTGAGATGCTTAAACAAATTTAATCTAGTAGAGTGATAGTCTTGTATTATAGTTTAAAATATATTTTAATCAAAATATAATCAAGTAACTGATAGACTTGTGATTTTAAGTTGAAATTTTAGTAGACTTCTGTTCAGTAACAGGAAATCTAAGATTTTTTCATTCGTCGATTATAAATTTTAGGTTTTACTTTTATAAAAATTATTTAGTGAATAGAAAAGTTTGATTAAGTTAGACAGTTACCTCAAAATGAAGTAAAATATATTAATTTTTGAATAATATACCTTCTATTACTACACATAATTAGTGCTAATGAAATGGTAGTATCTATTGTTGCAATGCAGATGTGGAGTCCTTTGCTTAAAGCCCAATAAATTGTTTAGAAACCTAAGAGTAATAGATGAATGCCTACTTTTTGCTGTACATAAATCATCCTATGTGTTAGTTGCTCTTGCTATCCATTTACAGATAAAGAAACTCTAGAACAAGGGGTAAAGGAATTTAAGTAATCTGACTGTGTTTGCTCAGCTAATAATTTTAGGAACCAGAATTTTTACCTAGGGTTGTGTGATTTCAGTATAAAAGACTTATTAAACATTGTAATACAGCAATATACAGTAATACCACCTCTATCTTGTTTAACACATTATATTTTGCTCCTCAAATGGCAAGCATAAATGGGACCTTGGCAAATTGCAGGATTATTTGCTATTGGAAATTTTTGTTTAACAGTGAAAAATAACCTTCATTAATCTTTTATTCCCATACAGAGTTTCATAGATTGGCTATACTTAAGATAAAGCCAACTTTTACATGGACTACCTCTGAAGAATATAAATTGGATGCTATTTGTCTGAAGAAGTTAGGATGAGATTTGATATCCTTTTTTTGGTACACTAAATTTAGACAAATTCAAGCAATTCTTTTGAAAGTCACTGTGAGACAAAGATATTGAAAGACAAATGAGAAAAGTAAAGTAGCTAGTGGAACATCTTTATCACTTTGATCAATTATTTCAAAAGCCTCCAAGAGGTCAGATTACTTCGCTTTAGGTTTCCAAATGTATTAGGACATTTTCAGTGTAAATGGACAGTTAGTCTAGTGAAAGTGTTGTTCCTCTGGCATTTTCTGAACTTTAAAGGACACTGGGGTGTTTCTGGGAGTAGAACAGCAAGCCTTCTTTGGTGGGATTCTTGCTGGGCTGGTCACTAAAATGCAAGTGTAGTCCACATTGAAATGAGTAAAACTATTGACCTATGGCTCAGAAGCTAAGAGACCAAGGATGACATAAACATGAACACTAGCCGTTCCAAGGGACAATGCCATCTGGTTTGCTGTAGACGCTGTCAGAAATAGAAGACTCCTGAGATTCTCATTTTCACTCTTGGCAGATTGGAAAAGGCTAACAAACACTATGGCGCAAAGGTAAATAAACTTTCCTTGGAGGCTATAGGCTCCTCCTCAAAGTCAATGAGGCAAGGCAAGTACATTTTTAAAGTAAGTCCTTATTGAGGATCATTGGATGCTTCATTCTTGTGCCTTGCTCTGTCATAAAGTTTCTAGGGTGGGACCAATATGCCCAATCTCAAACATTCTATTTTTAATAATCCTTTTTACGATAGTTTTTTTTTTTTTTTTTTTTTTTTTTTTTGAGATGGAGTCTCACTCTGTCGCCCAGGCTGGAGTGCAGTGGCATGATCTCGGCTCATTGCAACCTTTGTCTCCCAGGTTCAAGCGATTCTCCTGCCTCAGCCTCCAGAGTAGCTGGTACTACAGGTGCCCGCCACCACACTCAGCTAATTTTTGTATTTTTAGTAGAGATGGGGTTTCACCATGTTGGCCAGGCTGGTCTCGAACTCCTGACCTCAGGTGATCCCCTGCCTCGGCTTCCCAAAGTGCTGGGATTACAGGCTTGATCCACCGCGCCTGGCCTACAATGGCTATTTTATTGACTAAAACTAAATTAGTTTTCACATGCAAACAAAGATAGTTAACCATTCCCTGACCACCATCAAAAAAATGGGGTGGGAGGAGGAGTTAGTGGCTCTGAGTAGATGGAAGTTGAGGGAGTCTTCTCCCAGACAGAAAAAAACCATCCTCTGTTGTCTTAGAAATGGTGGCCGATAGGTTTCCTTCCTTCTGTTGTTTTCTCTTTGGACAAGAAAAATATGTAGAAAGAATGAGAAATGCCTTAAGCATTAAATTCAGTACCCTGAAAAATCTTACTGGGGAGTTGAACCCATGCCTGGATAGCCAGAGAGAAAATTATATTATTTGGAGGGGAGCTTGGGGTGGTGGCCATCCAGATATGGGAACTCAGAGAAAGGATATTTCTTGCAACGGCAGCTTCATAATTTCTAAATAGTGATAATTTGATCAGATAGTGAAGGTGGTGGTGGCTGGTAGGACAGTAACATTGAGACTCGATATGTATGGCAAACAGGATCCTTTTAGCATATCATTGAGGATGGATGGAGAGGAAGACAGTTATCTTTCTGAGAATCCCTGATATGATCTGGGAACAGCAGTCAGCAGAGTCATTAGTTTTCTATTGCTGCTGTACCGAATTACCCCAAACTTAGTGGCTTCCAAAATTGCAAATGTATTACCTTCTAGCTCTAGAGGTCAGAAGTCTGATGTGGGTCTCACTGGACTGAAATCAAGGTGTCAGCAGGGCTGTGTTGCTTTCCCAATGCTCTAGGGAGGAGTTAGTTTCTGTGCTTTTTTGTTTTTTTTTTTGTTTTTTTGTTTTTTGTTTTTGAGACAGAGTCTCGCTCTGTTACCCAGGCTGGAGTGCAATGGCACCATTTCAGCTCACTGCAACCTCTGCCTCCCGGGTTCAATCAATTCTCCTGCCTCAGCCTCCCGAGTAGCTGGGATAACAGAAGTGCATCACTATGTCCAGCTAATTTTTGTATTTTTAGCAGAGATAGGGTTTCACTATGTTGGCCAGGCTGGTCACAAATTCCTGACGTCAGTTTTTATGCAGACTGCATTCTTTGGCTTGTGCTTGCCTTCCATGTTGAAAGCCATCAATGGTGAATTGAGTTCTCAAATCGTATTACTCCAATCTTCCCTCTGACTCACTCTTCCACTCCTTAGGACCCTTGTGATTTCATGGGTTCCCCACATATAACCCAGGAAAATCTGCCTATCTTAATGTCAGCTAATTAGCAACCTTATTTTTTTTACAATGTAGCAAAATATATTAGTAGGGTCCATGAATTAAGATGTGGCCACCTTGGGGTGCTTTCATTCTGTCTATCACAACGGCTATGAAAAACATGGTGTCTGGAGCCATATTGTCTAGATTCAATCCCAATGCCACCACATACTAACTATGCAACTCTGGACTAATGATACAGTCTCTCCATGCCTCAGTTTCCTCAATTGTAAACCACAGTGAATAATGCCTATCTCAGAAGGGTCTTCTAAGGAACAATGTGTTAATTTATGAAATGTGCTTAGAACAGCACAAGTACTCAATTAAAATGAACAATTCTGATGTCCACCTAGTTTACCAAGATAGAAGGTAAAATTATTAAATATATGGCGAGTGCCTACAAGCTTCAGACTTAGGAGAATTTGATTGCAGGTATCAAGAATAGACACTTACAAGTGCTTCCTAACATGTCTACACTCCAAATTCCCAAAGTGAATGAATGGCTCAGGAGATCCCAGGATCAAATCAGGTGGACACTATTAGAAAGCACCTGATTTGATCCCGGGATCTCCCCAGCCATTCATTCACTCTGGGACTCCGGGAATCCTTGCATGGGGAGAGCTTCTCACATATAAGCGTAATGTTTATCTGCAGCTCTGCCAGTTTTCTTAATCCTGTTCCTTTGAAGTCTAGCATTAAGTAGGCCTAAGATGCCATGCAAGCCACTGTCCATGGTACTGCTGGTCTCTCCAACTTGCATCTGCCTCCCTTTCTTACAGGTCACAGAAAAACCTATGCTTACCCTGGATTTTTCAGAACATAGTCACATAGCACAGCTGGTGGACTCCCTAGTAACAAAGCTATTTCCATTGTTCCACAATCATCTTCTTCACAAAAGAAAACAGGCTCCTGAAACTGGGGAGCTGAGATGCTGCAGGTGACAGTTGTATACAGTTGTATGCAAGGTTCTTGGGATCTCTTCCAGGTTCTAATTCAGGCCCGGATGCTAAGGCTTGCCCTGCTCTGCAAGACTTTTACTCATGGTGCTTTTCTCTTAAAGGCTTTATTGTTTTGTTTTTTAATGATGGTCCTTATTACAGACATTTCCCTCCCTACTCTACATTCCCTTTCTATTCCCTGTGTATTCTTCCATAACTAATTACCACAATCTTAGAAGCTTAAAGAAACACAAATTTATTGTCTGACATTTTCTATAGGTCAGAAGTCCAGTGGTGACTGCCACATCTTTATTTAGAATCTCACAAGCCTGATATAAAGGTGTCTGCAGGGCTGCCTTACTTTCTGAAAGCTCTAGAGGAATGTCTCTGTTCTTGCTCATTCAGGCTGCTGGCTGAGCTTAGTTCCTTGTGCTGTGCAACTGAGATCCACATTTCCTTGATGTCAGCTAAGGACCATTCTTAGATTCTAGAAATTACCCGCATTCCTTGGCTTGTGTCTCCTTCCTCCATTTTCAAAGGCATCAATTGTGGCTGAGTCCTTCTTACGTCAAACTTCTCTGACTCTTCTGTGTTCCTCTTCTGTTTTTAAGAATTCATGTGATTACATTGGGGCCTCCAGGATAATCTCTCCATATCGAGGTCCATAGCCTTCATCACATCTGCCAGATCTTTTTTTTTGCCATTAATATAACACAAAATAGTCACAGAATCTAGAGCTTAAGGTGTAAGCATCATTGCAGAACATTAGTCAGTCAAGCACCACCTCTTGTACTCCAGCCATCAGGGTCATTAGGTCTACATATGTCTGAAATTTTTGCTTCGAATTTTCTCCCACAGACTCCCCAGTTCTCAAAGAAAATCAAGGCATATGGCTGGGCATCTCTTTTACCATCCTTGAACAGTCTGTAATGGCCCAAATGTACTCCAAGAATGCAGCAATTGAAAACAAGTCACCCCGGAGCACACAGACTGGAGGTAGGTGGTGCTTCCTCACAGCCAAAATGTTGCCTCATCACTGACCAGCCAAAGGTGATCCATTTCATCCATATTAAGAGATACTGAAAATACTAGGAGAACTGATGAGAGATAAACTGACTTTCCTGGGAGAATTTAGTAAAAGATCTCCAAGAGATTATGTTCAATTTGAACTTTGAAGTATGCAGGGAGTTTAATAGGAAGAACAGGAATGGATAGGAGAAATCATTTGAAGTAAATAGAAAAGCAAGAATATGCTTGTGAATAATGAGAAAAATAAATTTTGAATAAAATTATGGGTGTGTGTTTGTATATGTATTGTATGTATGTGTGTTTGAATAAGGCATACTGATATTATGCATTGGTCAACCACAATATAGGAAAATAAATTGAAGGGCATCTCTTTAAATCTTACAGGTAGTCCATGCTTTCCACAGTACCAGCATTATGTTAAATGAATTCATTCATACTGATCAATTCCTCACTTCGCATGAGTTACAGTTAATACGGTTCTGTGCAAAACAAGGACAGCCTGTATGTCTATTTTTAATAAAAGATCTGAATTGCTGACTACAGGGCATACTCATTAATTCAGACACCTCTGAGGACAGAAAAATTTGCTAGGACTAGATTTGAAGGGGATCTTTAAAAATTAGAGCAACAAGTAATCACAATGAAGATGATATTTCTTAACAAGATATCCTCATGGAAAATAGAGAAAAGAGAAGAAGATTGCTTCCTTAAATTAGGGACACAGACTAGTGAGGTAAAAGAAAAGCAGAAAAATTATCTGTGAGTTATACTTGACTACAAACTGACAGGAGAACAAGAACATGTAGTGAGCACCCTACTATGTGCCAATACTCTGTTAATCTAAGTACTCTTGTGGTTATCACATTTAATACTCACAAATCTTTTTAAGATATATTTTATTAGGTGAATGTCTTGATGCTGCTGAAGATTGAACACTATCTGAATTGAAATATTATCTCATTTCTACTATTCCTCATGCCACACCAGGAATATTCTTGTCATACCTACTCTGATATTCTGGAAACAGGCAGAAACTGTTATATTTAGGAGATACTTCTCCTGCTACCTTAGGGATACTTCTCCTGCTGTCTTTAGATTATAAAACCATTTTGACTATGAACTACTTTTCAGTGGCAGGTTATAACAGGTCACGCCCTTAGGGCAATTTATAAGCTTGTTATGGCTACTATAACAAAACACTACAGAGTGAATGGATAAACCAGCAGAAATTTATTTTCACACAGTTCTGGAGGCTAGACATCCAAAATCAAGGTGTCGGTGGGGTAGGTTACTTCTGCAGACTATGAGGAATGATCTATTCTAGACCTTTCTCCTTGGCTTGAAGATGGCCAATCTTTTCCCTTTGTCTTCACATTGTCTTCCTTCTTTACATGTCTGTATCCAAATTTCATCTCCTTATGAGGACAGCAGTGATATTGGCTTAGGGTCCACACTAATGACCTCATTTTAATTTAACTCTGTAAGTCCCATTATACAAATATAGTTGCATTTGAGGTACTGGAACATATAATAATCTTTCTTTTTGTGAGGGAGGATGACACAATTCAGCCCATAACACAGAGGAAAAACACAATCAAAATTCACATTAGGGATTTTAGCTCTAAGAAATTAAATATGTATGTTAGAATACATAAAAACACCAATAAGAATATGAAGTCATTTGTGTAAATGAGTTTATTCATACATTTTCATACTGCTACAAAGAAAAACCCGAGACTGGGTAATTTATAAAAGAAAGAGGTTTAATTGACTCACTTTTCTGCATGGGTGGGGAGGCCTCAGGAAACTTACAAACATGGTGAAAGGGGAAGACGCACATCTTTTTTTTTTAAATTATACTTTAAGCTCTGGAGTACATGTGCAGAACATGCAGGTTTGTTACATAGGTATACATGTGCCATGGTGATTTGCTGCACCCATCAACTCATCATCTACATTGAATATTTCTCCTAATGCTATCCCTCCCCTAGCCCCCCACCCCCTGACAGGCCCCAGTGTGTGATGTTCTCCTCCCTGTATCCATGTGTTCTCATTGTTCACCTCCCACTTAAGAGTGAGAACATGTGGTGTTTGGTTTTCTGTTCTTGTGTTAGTTTGCTGAGAATGATAGTTTCCAGCTTCTTCCATGTCCCTACAAAGGACATGAATTCATCCTTTTTTATGGCTGCATAGTATTCCATGATGTATATGTGACACATTTTCTTTATCCAGTCTATCATTGATGGGCATTTGGGTTGGTTCCAAAACTTTGCTATTGTGAACAGTGCCACAATAAATATATGTGTGCATGTGTCTTTATAATAGATGACAGCAGGTGAGAGAAGAAGAGGAGTGAAGGGAGAAGAGCCCCTTATAAAACCATCAGATCTTATGAGAACTCACTCACTATTTCAAGAACAGCATGGGGGAAGCCACCTCCATGATCCAATCACCTCCCACCAAGTCTCTTCCTAGATACATGGGGATTATGGAGACTACAATTCAATATGAGATTTGGGTAGGGACACAGCCAAATCATATCAGTGAGCAATTAGGGAATTAACAGTGTCACATCTTGGTTTGTTAACATTGATGAAGACAAATATATAGCCACCAATATCAACTCTATCTCTTCACCTGGATTAAGGTTTTTTTTGTTTTTCTTTGTTTGTTTTTGTTTTTTGTAGTTGTTTTTTTTTTTCCTTTCATCATGGCGAGAGGTGCTTTAACTCTTCATTCTGTAATCCCACGAACAGCTATACAGATGTACCACACCTTTTTTGGAGGGGTGGGGGATAACATTGTTCAATGTCACTAGGCTTTTGTTGGACCAACTCAAGCCTGGAGGTATGGTTAGAAAGACAGAAAGGTACAAGATCAACCATGGAAGAATCCAATGCCTCCAAGCATTACATGTTAGGATAAAGATCAGAATCACTGTTTGCATTCTCAGTAAGATAAACTTAGAGAAAATGCCTGTTTTCCCCTTTCTCAGTGATTTAACTTTTTCTTAGTTATGAGAGAGACTTTAGAACAGCCAATAATCCACTAGAGTGAAGACATGATTGTCTTTTTAATAACAATGCCTCAAAGTGTAGGATATACGACTGTCAACTCAGAGTTCGAATTGAATGTTCCACTTTCATTTTATTTACGTTGTAGTAGAAAAAAAGATTGACTTTTTTAAAAAGGAGGTTTTTCTGTTTTATTTCATTTTAGGCTAAAATTGGTTGTCAGAATACAGCATCATTGAAATATTATGTGTACTGAACAAATGGAGCTGGGTTGCATTCCATAGTATGCCACCAAAGTGAAAAGAAACAAAGTTTTTGTATAGAAAACTGGCATGTTAATAATATCACACTCGGTGGCACATGCCTGTAGTCCCAGCTACTCAGGAGGCTGAGGCTTGGGAATCACGTGAGCCCAGAAGTTTGAAACTAGTCTGGGCAACATAGCAAGACTCCATCTCAAAAGAAATTGCACTTACTGGGGCTGAACCCTCAAGTCATTGAATCATGGAATTTTAAAGGAGAAGTCTGGCTTTTTCAGTTGTCTGGAGTGGATACTTAATTTAATTAAAGAGACGGAATACGTTTGACGAAAACAATTAAGCTACATTGGCATACTCTACATTGGCATCTAATATGATATGGCTATTTAATAAAAAGCTAGTATTCTGTTTGACAGATCAGTTATTCATTAAATAGATGGGGCAGAAATGGACATGCAAAATCGAAGCTGATTAATGCAGCAAAATATTCAATAATACTGTCACTTTTAATCCAAGCCAATGGCTTCAAGCACAGCAGGCAGCTTGATAGAGGGCAAAGTAATCACAATGCAATGTGTTAAGTGCAAGTTATAATAAGCACTATGTAAAGAGTATTATGCAAAAACAGAGGAGTTGTACCCTGACTTGCAGATATCAGAAAAATCTTCCTTTTAATAGAGGTAATATCATTCTTAGTTTTAATAGATGTCAGACAAAGAACGCATAAGTAGGCCATTCAAAGGTATGTAGAGAGAAAAAGGCCCTGTTAATATTCTGAGACCGTGGTTTCATCAGTCTAATCTTGAGTACTGTTGGATCAGTAGCCACTCCAACAAGTTGGAAAATGAGGGAATAACTGATATTTCTTTCATAATTCAGTGTATTCATTATGGTATACTGTTGCAGTCATGCCCCCAACATAAGCCAGCCTCCTATACCCATGCCCTTGGACAGCCTACTACCATATTCAATAGGGCTGATATGTGTTAACCAATAGGACATTGTAGAAATGGCACCATGTGTCATCAGAGGCTGGGTTATCAAGGAAATTTTAGCTTCTACCTTGTTTGTTCTCTTGGTTCAGTCTCTGTGGGCCACCATGCATGAGGACATTCAAGCAGCCTTATGGAGCAGTTCACATGGAGAGAAACTAAGGCCTCCTGCCAACAGCCAGCACCAACTGGCCATATAAATGAGCACCTCGATCATGAATGCAGACTCTCTAAAGCCTTTACATGGATGCAACCTCATGAGAGACCCCTGGCCAGAAGAACACAAGTAAGCTCCTGAATTCCTGACCCACAGAAGAGCTGTGAGATACTAAATGCCTATTGTTTTAAGCCACTAAATTTTGAGGTAATTTATTATGTGGTAATAGATAACTAAGACATGAATATACACTAACCCTAAAATAATCTCAAAATCCCTTCATGTTGTCCAGGTAGTACCATTAAATGTGACCTGCATGTTCTCATAAGTATACATGGTAAGAAATGTTCCATGCATTTATTTACATGTGTCTCTAGAAAAATATTCTACATGGAAACAATTCTTCTATTCATCAATGGATCCACGTAGGGCCCACCAACACTTTCATTTATTCTGGTGGCCAGGCTAGTGCAGCGGCTCATGCCCAGCACTTTGGGAGGTCGAAGTGGGCAGATCACCTGAGGTCAGGTGTTCAAGCAGCCTGGCCAAATAGTGAAAACCTGTTTCTACTAAAAATACAAAAAAAAAAAAAAATTAGCCAGGCATGGTAGCATGCACCTATAATCCAGCTATGTGGGAGGCTGAGGCAAAAACTTAAACTCAAGAGATGGAGGTTGCAGTGAGCTGAGATGGTGCCGCTGCACTCCAGCCTGGGTGAGAAAGTGAGACTCTACCTCAAAAAAATAAAACAATTTACAAAAAAATTCTGCTGGTCAGAGAAAATCAATTCAGCCTTTAGCTGAGTAGAATGAATACAAACTGAAAAGATTATTAGAGAGCGAATTTTATTCATGCAGACAACACGCTCTTGACATGAGGGATGCAGGTGTTTAGCCATATGCTTTACAAACTTCCAGGGTATAAAACCAGGCCAGAAAGAATTTTCTGGTCAAACAAGCTCAACAGCTTAATAGCAGTTCCAAAGCTAGGAGAAAATGAATGCACCCCTACCTTCCCTAGACTATTTCCCTCCTCCCAGCTGGAAAGAAAAAGGGAAAATAAACCCTTAAATATTTTTATATATATATATACACACACATATATATTTATATATATTATATATAGCTTAAATTAAGCTATAATATACCTTCTATTTAATGCATATTAAATCAAATATACATTATATATAAATAAAATAGTCACATTACCAGCATGGCACATCTATACATATGTAACTTACCTGCACATTGCGCACATGTACCATAAAACCTGAAGTATAATAATAATAATAATAATAATAATAATAAAAAAATTACATTAAATTAAAATTAAATATACATTATAGCTTAAATATACACATTTAAGCTATTATATAATTTAAGCTTATATAGATAAATTCATATATTTATGGCTTATATATGTATAATCTAAATCTAAATATATATCATCTAAATCTCTTACAGACACGCATTTTAAAACCCATCAAAAAAGCTGACAAGTCAGGAATCCGTTTTAGGACACCTATGGGCATATTCTGGGAAAAGAGTCTTAATCATTGAGAAGCAAACTCTGGAGCCAGTTCCATGGAGGGATCTTAAAGGCACACAACCATTGGTTTTACTGCACATGTGTCACCCTCTGAAGCCATCCTGCAACTCTCACATGAGTCATCTGCTCTGAAGTAGAGCACACCTATTTCTGGAAAAAAAGGATCAGACTGTCTATTTCTGAGTGTAGTTAGCATCTATGGAATAGGCTTTCCTGGTTAAAAACTAGTTAGTTAAAAACTAGGAAGTTAAGAGTAGTACAATAGAAAGAAAGAATGAAAGAAGGAGGGAGAGAAAGGAGTGGAGGTAGAAAAATGAGGAAGATCTTTCAGTGACAGGATAAAAATAAAAGGAAAAGAGAAAAATTAATGATTAGAGTAAAAGAAAACAGAAATAACTTTAAAAACATACATCATATAGGGCCAGGCCTGGTGGCTCATGCCTGTAATCCCAGCACTTTGGGAGGCTGAGGTGGGCGGATCACGAGGTCAGGAGATCGAGACCATCCTGGCTAACACGGTGAAACTCCGTCTCTACTAAAAAATACAAAAAAAAAAAAAAAGAAAAAAATTAGCCAGTGTGGTGGTTGGTGCCTGTAGTCCCAGCTACTCGGGAGGCTGAGGCAGGAGAATGGCATGAACCCTGGAGGCAGAGCTTGCAGTGAGCAGAGATGGCGCCACTGCACTCCAGCCTGGGTGACAGAGCAAGACTCCATCTCAAAACAACAACAACAACAACAACAACAACAACAAAACATAAAAGTAACAAATATTCTAGATACCAAACAATGAAACAGACAAAACTTGATAGCAAAGAATTGAGAAGAAAAATAAAGCACATTTCTAAAATGGAAGCTATTCCTGCCTCATCCCTAAATCTGCTTCCATATTTTAGACGACTGCAGTTTTATTCTCTGAGAAGACAAAAGTCTAGGAATCATTCTTTACTCCTCTTGTTCTCTCACACCCCACAACCAATTTTCCAGGAAATCTTGTTGATTCTATCTTGAGGCTCTTTCTAGAATGCAACCATTCTGCAACCTCTCCATGGCCACCACTTTGCTCTGAGCAATCCTTGTCTCTTGCCTGAATTGTGAAAATAGCCTATGAATTTGTCCTCTGGTTTCTATCCTTGCCCTTTATGGTCTATTCTGAATACAGAAACAAATGTGATTCTTTTAAAAGTAGGTCAGACCATGTCATGCCTCTGCTTTAGCCTCCAATAGCTCCCTATTTCTTTGAGCAAAAAAAAACACACAAGGCCCTACAAGTTCTGGCTCCCCAGTCACTGCCCTTGTCTCAGCTCCTTCTGCCCTTCCTCTTGCATTTTCATCATGCTCCAGCCTTAAAGCTTTGCACTTAGGGTCTCCCATTCCCTGAAGTGTTCTTCCTCTAATGTTTTTCCAAGCCTGATACCATCACCGTCTTCAAATTTTGGCTCAAATCTTACCTTTATCTGTCCACATCTTTCACGATTGCACACTTCAATCCTTCCCCTCTCACCTACCTCTTCTGTGCATGACTGATACTCTTTATTACCATCTAACACATCTCCAGATTGCTCTTCCCTTTTGAGAATCTCAGCACCTCCGGTGCAGAAGTCTTTGTCTGAATTGTTTACTGATGTGTTGCAAGGGTCTACAACAGGTCCTGAATACATCCCTGTGTCTGCATTAGTGTCCTGGGGCTGTCGTAACAAATTACCACAAACAGAGATTTACTTTCTCCTCATGTTAGAAGTTAGATGTCTAAAATCAAGGTGTCAGCAGGGCCAACCTTTCTCTGAAAGCTGTGGGGAGACTCCTTCCTTGCCTCTTCCTAGTCTCTGCGGTTTGCTGGCAATCCTAGATTTTTCTCGGCTTGTAGTTATGTCATTCAGATCTCTGGGCCTCTATAGTCACATAGTGTTCCTCCTGTGTGTCTCTGCATTTCTTCTTCTCTTCTTATAAGGACACCAGTCATATTGAATTAACAGCCCACCCTGCTTCAGTAAGGCCTTATCCTAATACATGTTACATCTAATTAATGAATTAGCTAATTAATTAATGACCTTATTTATAAATAAGATTACATCTTGAAGTGCTGTCAGGACGTCAACATATCTTTTTAGAGAACAAAATTCACCCCATAACAGTTCCCCAAAATATTTATTTAAATGAATCAATGAAGGTACAAAGTGATGTAAGTTCTTAAAAACATTCTTTGGCCAAGGGCAATGTGGGAAGTCCCTTACTATAGTTTAGTACATCTGAGTGAATACACACATTAGTAAGACAAATGTAGCTGCCTTGATAGTTACGTTTGAGTTTATAAGTATTTTTACCAAAACTGTCATTTGATAACAAATTAAAAGGTTGCGTATTGTGCCTTCTTTTACCATGGTTTTACATTACAAAATAGAGTAATTTTTAAAACGTATATATCAATAAATAGCAAGAAAGTAAAATTCAATATTAAATAAAGTTTTACAAAACATACTGTCATCCTGTAGTCCCTCTGCTATGAGAATCACAGAGAAGTGGGTCATTGTTTCAGAAAAGAATATGGCAATAAAAGTGAATTTAAATATTATGTCAAAGAGGAAAAACACCTCTTTGTGTTTTTAATATGTCAATCATTGCTGCATTTTTTATTAGAAGACACATGTTTTCCTTTAATTTCCCTAATGTGTTATAGCTTTATTCCTAAACCACATGCTACCATGATTCCTTTGTGTAATTTTAAGTAATAAATCATAAATGAATCATAAACAAATTATAGAAGAATTATTCTGCTCCAGTGCTCACAATGATTTTCCTGCTTTTTACTTTAATGTCTCCTATTCCTCCTTAATCCAATATTTATATTTATGACAAGCACCAGTTTTCAATCAAGAGAAAGGCTTCTGTGAAGTTGGTATTAGAGAATGTTTTATTCCACCCTCTATTGTCTAAATAAACATGTTCAGAAATTGATCTCCTCCTTTTTATGGATCTGGGCTGTTTCAAACACCCCCAGGCAAGAAGAGGAGATCCCGCTTCCACTTCTGATCATTAGTTTTAAACTCTGTCTTTGAAATTAGCAAAATCCTACAGGGACTCAAAAAGGTTACTTGTTCTTTCAGGCCTCTGTAAGTTTGAATTACCTGACAGGTACTGAGAAAATTATTTATAAAACAAAAACTTTTACAGAAGCCAAAATATAAGTGACAGAAAGGACTTTAGAAGGGACATGTTGTCCAGAATTATCTAAATTGTAATAGGTTGTATACCACTGATGGTACATATGATGCTGAAGGTAGTAACATACTATTCAAAAACAGACTTTAATAGGAATATATTTGTTTTACATTGGCATCAATTCAGTTTGCTGTGGTACTCTAAATACTCAGAGGTAATTTTTGGTGCTCCTAGTTTGGGTAGTTAACTTAACCAAATTCAGTATAATGCTAGCAAAAAGAAAGAAACAGCTCTTCAAGCCTGTGATTTCATAGCTACTACTGTCTGGGACAATACTCCCTTTAAAAAATAAGTCAATTGATTTAAAGCCCACTTAAAGAAATCAAGTATATAAAATTGTTATAAGGTATGTCAAAAAATATGAAGGTGGTAGCCAAAATAATGAAAATTTAGGAACCATTGATCTAGCAGATAAGCAAAATAGAGAAAGTAATCAAGTGACTTTTCAGATCGAGAGCTACCTTTCTAGTTGGAGAGTCGATCATTCTTTCCTCTTGGTTTTTGCATTCTCTCTTTCTCCTTCTCTCTTTTTCTGGTCTCTCTCACTCTCTCTCTCTTTCTGTTTGTATTTATATATTTTCTTTCTTTTCCTTTTTTTTTTTTTTTTTTTTTTTTTTTTTTGAGACAGAGTCTCGCTCAGTCGCCCGGGTTGGAGGGCAGCGGCATGATCTCTGCTCACTGCAAGCTCTGCCTCCCAGGTTCACGCCATTCTCCTGCCTCAGCCTCCGGAGTAGCTGGGACTACAGGCACCTGCCACCACGCCTGGCTAATTTTTTTGTGTTTTTAGTAGAGACATGTTTCACCGTCTTAGCCAGGATGATCTCGATCACCTGACCTCGTGATTCGCCTGCCACAGCCTCCCAAAGTGCTAGGATAACAGACGTGAGCCACCGTGCCCGGCCATATTTATATATTTTCTGTATTATCTCATATGTTCACTTGTTTGTTTCCTCTACCAAATAGTGAGTTACTTGATGATCCCAGGCCCGCATTTCATTTATCTATGTGTAAACACCAACAATACCAACTATACACTGCTCACCCGATAAGTGAGACTCAATACGTGTTTGTGCAGTGATTGGATAATTAACAGCAAAGATAGAAGTTAGTCTATTGGCTCCGACTTCCCTCCTTAAGTTCTCGTTCAGAACTATTTTCACTGTACCATGTGTCCAACATTTAATGCTTAGATATTCATTTCCAAAGTCAGAAATTAAAATAGAAAACTAATGCGCTCCACATTTTAAAAATCTTGAGAAATTGCTAATGATTATCAACTGAGATATTTGAATGTAGAAATAGCTTTTTAAAAAATTAGTGCTTGATTAAGCAAATATTCAACATGGTGGTACCACCGAGTTAAAGCAAGACTAAGAAAGATGAGTATTTATTATTTACATAAGTTTTGATCATATCCCTTGTTGTTAGCTGTATTGCATACTTTAGAAGACATGCAATCAGACAGTCCAAATTCTAATTGCAGATTTGCTCATTATTTCTGTCTGGATTTGTTCAAATCCTTAGAACCTTTGGAGACTGGAAGAAAAGTAACAATCCCAGGTAACCTGTTCCTGAAATAAGACAAATAAGGCATAGATCCCAAGGTGAGGCTCCCTTTGTTGATTGTATTCACCAAATACATAAATTTACTAATAAATTTTTCATTCATCATCTATCCAGTAACTAAGCACCTGCTACGAACCAGGACTTTAGCTGGTATGAAGGATACTAAAATGGGTAAGCCCTAGCCACTGTCTTCAAGTGTTTTGTGGTCTAATGGAAGATGCAGAAGGCAAAAGCTCAGATATTAAAAATCATAAGTGCTTTAGTAGATCACAATTGCAGCCAGAAGATGACACTTCAAATTAGAAGGGCTGTTACCTTGGGATTATGATTTCAGTTCTGTACGATTCTCTCGTCTCCTGTAAAATGGGTATAGCAATGCCTACTTCATGAAATAAAGTGATGTAAAGACCTTTGTACTCAATGTTTTGTGGAAGAAGTAAGGGTAGGTAATATACACCAGAAATTTTAGGCCCAAGGGGCAGCATGACTGAGCACATTAATAATTAATTCTGGAAATCCATGAATGGAGTCAGCCATAGGAATTGGAAAGTGATTTTTTAAAAAAGTGTTAAGGAGAGTGAAGATTAAAAGAGTAGAAGTCGTAAGTAAGGAAAGAATCATGGCCAGGCATGGTGGCTCACGCCTGTAATCCTAACACTTTGAAAGGCCAAGGTGGGCAGATCACTTAAGTCCAGGAGTGTGAGACCAGTCTGGGTAATGTAGCAAAACCCTGTCTCTACAAAAAATGCAAAAATTAGCTGGGCATGATGGCACATGCTTGTATTCCCAGCTACTCAGGAGGCTGAGGTGGGAGGATCTCTTGAGACTAGGAGGCAGAGGTTGCAGTGAGCCAAGATCACTCCTGCCTGGGTAATAGAGCAAGATGCCTGTGTCAAAATCAAAATAAAATAAAATAAGAAAAAAAATATAGTAGGCATAGAAAAATATTATTAGAATTTTACCCTCCTATCTAAAACTGTCCCCAAATCCTGTTAACTGAATAGAAAGAAAAATAGAAAATGAAAAAGAAAAAATAGCATTGATGAAAAATAGTTGCAAAGATTTGCCTGAAGAATCAGCCCTAGCTAAGTGTTCCAACTAAGCCCAAACTGTCTTATTACACATTCTACAACCCAGGAGGGGATGTAAGAGAATCCCCTACTTTTCTTGCTCTAGTTTTTACAGCTGTTGCCCATGTACTTAGTCAAGGTCGTGTGCTCAATCATCCAGTCCCGAGTTTTGCTTCTGATGCCCCGTCTTTCAGCACAGGCTTCTGACCTCTACCTCCAATCGGCTCCAAACCTCCCTGATGCTTCCCCAGCTCTGGGCCTGGTTGCTGATTCTTGTTTTCCTGAGATTCTGACTCCAGTGGTTTAACTAACAACCTTCCTAATTTTTTCTTCTTATAGAGATATCTCAGGCTCCGTACAGAAACTCTTACTAAGACTCACAGCATTAAACTAGAACACAGACAAATGCCTACAATGGATGTGAAGTGAGCCAAGCAAAAAGCAATATATAGGGAGTTTTGAGGATTGTTGCAAATAGTAGTAATGCTCCGACCAAAAATACTCAAATTTTTTTAAAAAGGCAAAACATCACTCTAGTCATAGTGTATGTTCACAGGTCAAGAGGATTCAGTCTGCCACACCTAAATAAACACTTAATGCTATCTAGATCTCTCCAGTTGAAACTGCAGCTGCCTCAGACCCTGGAGCGTGCTGTTCATAGGAAAATGTGTCATAATTTTGCCATCTTATTACTTATTTTCTCCTGAGATAGGGTCTTGCTCTGTCACCCAGGCTGGAGTGACGTGGTGTGAACATGCCTCACGGCAACCTCAACCTCCCTAGGCTCAAGCGATGGATCGTCCTGCCTCAGCCTCCTGAGTAGTTGTGACCACAGGTATGCATAACCACATCTGATGAAATTTTTGTAGAGACAGGGTATCACCATGTTGCCCAGGCTGTTCTTGAACTCCTGGGCTCAAGTAATCCTCCCACCTTAGCCTCCCAAAGTGCTGGAATTAGAGGCACGAGCCACCACGTTCGGCCACTTCTTTTTTTTAATAGACAAAAAGGCAAAAGGAGGTTTTCACAATAGACAATGAGGCTTAAGCTTGTTTTCTGAGAATCCAACACATTTGGGCACCAAGGTCTGAAGCTGGCCTGCTAGAGGTACATTATATAAAAGAAATTGATATTTGATTCACCCACTGTTAATACTCAGGAACATTCTGAGGTTGGAGCCAGTGCCTTTATCTATTGAACAAGCAGAAAGAAAAAGAATGACCTAAGCAGGCATAAGCTCCCTATAAGAACAGTGAAAGACACATATCTAAGAAGAATCTAAAGGGATCCTCACCCTACTTCAGGGCTGCCGTTGGCAACTGGCACCTCGAAGACTGGGAGGCCAGGGAACTTTGCCTTTCAACTGTAAGTGCTGGAGAGCTCCTTGCTGTCACTGTCTTCATGCTGTGAAGTTATTGTATCCTTTACTCATATTAAAGATGTATCTTTAGCCTGGAATCATTGGTACCTTTCTGTCAATCACTGTCACCAGGTAGCAACTACCAGGTAATTATTCACAGATGTACAAATGATGTATAATTAAAAACTGCTTGCTAAAGTCTTTTAATGACTTTACCCAAGGTGTTCCTCATTTGATCTCTGGGATAAGAAAAAACGGGCCCTTATGAGTATGTTAATTGAGGTCATAATTGGCTGATATGTATAATCAGTTTTTCCATGTGTTTCCTCAACCTTTTGCCTGCCTATCCTGCAATTCCACACCAATTAAAAAACAAATTTATTAAATATATGTGTTCTTCTTTCATTGCAAAATCTCTTATTCCCCAGAGTATTTCAGAAAGGGCAAGACAACCTTGCTTTCCAGCTGTTTGCAAGCATTATGCCTTTGAGTCATTATGCAGAGCTTTTTACAAAATCAAGACATGTATTCATAATATCTGTTAATTTAACATGTTTATATCACTGGAGCATGACTTCTGCATATAAAGAAAGACATATTTTAATAGTTAAAATTTAATTAAAACTATTTATAAAACTACATCATTCTCCATATTTATAATTTTTAAATAATCAGCAAAATCCTGAATAAGAGGCATCAACTTAAAAAAATAGTTTGAAAATGATTTCTCTCAAGGAAGGAGGAAGGAGTGACCTGAATTTTACAACTAGAAACTTTCTAAGTAACATCGGAATTGTCAGGGCAGGTTATACTTCACAAAATCAAATCAATTTCTGAATATGACTTGTTTTTCTGTATTTCTTCTGCCATCACTCAGAACTTAATAATTGGGGAAGATTTCAAATACAATAGGTGAAAATATTCAGTCATTTATATTTTTTTATAAGTATTTAACATTCAGTATGATAGAGCTTACGACATCACTTAAATGAGATTAAAGATGTCTGATCTTAGCCAACTACAATACTAGCAGCAAATGTCCTTGTGTTCAGTGCAGTACTATGATTTCCAATTAGTTTTTTCCATCGGCTTAATTTGAAATCATAATATCATAAACATTCTAAATTTGACATCGTGTGTCTTCATTTTAATAGTAGGAAAACAGATTTGTAATTTTTGAGCACTTTATAGATGGTGAATTATATCGCATACTGAGTCAAATCTTATTACTAAACAATTATGAATTTACCGGCTAGTGATTGGTATCATGCTACTTGCTAGAAAAATTACTAAACATAAGATATGCTTTATATGAAAGGAGATTACACCTATAAGGACAGGAAAATGCCTATTCGTCTTGGCATTCATGTTTTTATCCTACAAAGCTGAGCTCAATATTTTACCAACAGTAAGAACTCAACAAATATTGAATGGAATGGTTTCTCTAATAAAATTTCTCTCTCTCTCTCTCATTCACAGTTTTTTAGCTTATGTTGGTTCTCAAACTTTAGCTTTTAGTTTTGCATAAGCATTACCTGGGAGTTCTGCCACTTACTACTTTCTGCCATCTACTACTCTCAAAGTTCTTTTCAATTAGTTAAAGAGAAGCTTAGGAAGCTACAGTTTTCAGACCACCAGAAATACCAGCTTAGTAGTTACCAATAGTTCTTTCTTGTTGGAGCACCTCAGAAAAGCATTACCTGGGAGTTCTGGCACTTACTACTTTCTGCCACCTACTACTCTCAAAGTTCTTTTCAATTAGTTATAGAGAAGCTTAGGAAGCTACAGTTTTCAGACCACCAGAAATACCAGCTTAGTAGTTACCAATAGTTCTTTCTTGTTGGAGCAGCTCAGAGCAAGTCAAAGTATTTATTGAGAAAGAGTGGAATTTGAATAATAACCTTCCTTTCTGCTCCATCCCAGTGAAAGCAGGGTGGGTGATGGTGATATATATACTGTATATGTGCACAAGAATCTGTGCAGAAATAACATGTATCCTGGATCCCTCACTCCAGGCAGCAATTAGCCCTTTCTTCTCTTCCCTCCCCAAGAGGCAATGTACTACAATGAACAGCGCACAGGACTTCAGATCAGACAGACCGAAGAAACTTCAAATTCTGCCTCCGATACTTACCAACAGTGAATTTGGGCAAGTGACTTGAACTCCCAAGTCAGCTTTATAATATATATATAAGAAGAGTAATAACTAGCTCATAGGGCTTTTGTGGGAATGGAGAAGTTCATAGAGAATTTTCATAGCATATATTCCAGAATTGTAACTATTATTTTTTTCCATTTACGGACTGTAAGTTAAAGAAAGAAAATACAGTGTTACCAGTCACATATATTTATACACTAAGTGAAAATGTCACCGCGACTCAAAAAAATAAGTGGGTGTGGAATAGATGACCTTCGACATTGATTCTTAACCTGGGATGGGATGACTATATGATTCATATTGATATATTTATCCATATATAATTTGACATAGGATTTTCTAAATGTTGTCAGTTCAAAGTAGATCATCTGGCCGGACTAAAAAGTTATCATATTTCATATTTTAGTAGATATAAAATTTGACTCTTAAAATGTCAGTGCCAAAATCTTAGAAATAATATTCATGTTTTTACTGGAGTCTCAGATAACAATAAATAGATTTGTCAAATAAAAAAGGTAAAATATAAAATCTGAAAATGGACAATATGTTTCAACAAGTGAAGAGAAACAATAAAGTCGAAGACTCTTGGAGGCTGTAAATTGAATGCCAACTTTTTCACTTAGCTTCTCCCTCACTTATTATGCTCTTACAGGTTTTGAAAGACTGTAACAGGTCAATGCTCTCATAAATTCTTGAATATACTGAGATTAGAGTTCCCCTTCTGCTAGCTCCAAAGTTACCTAACTTTATGACAAAGTAACTGAC
The DNA here is from genome assembly GCF_028885655.2 of Pongo abelii. Lineage (NCBI taxonomy): Eukaryota > Metazoa > Chordata > Mammalia > Primates > Hominidae > Pongo > Pongo abelii. The sequence goes on from NC_071988.2 coordinate 20,714,920, forward strand.
AGAATGTGGCAATTAAGCTATGTTCATATTAGACATGGCTGCACCTATTTTTTTAACCAAAATGATCTCAGGTTCCAAATTATGAAGCACAGCAAACCAACAGTGGTTTTCAGGGACAAACTGAATATTTAAATAATTTTTAAATAAATGATCATGACTTTGTTGGTTCTCCTTTGCTGAGCACTAAAATGATGATGATGATGATGATAAAATAATAATACACATTACACAATCCCTGCAGTACTACTTAACTATTCTTTACTTCTATTTTTGAATCTATAAAATACAGATAACAATAGTATTTACCTCCATAGGGTATGCTGAATGTTAAATATGTTAATAAATCTGCTGATCTCAGCACATGGTAGGTTACATGAGAATGTCTATAATTACTATTTATATTACTATTTATAATTATCCCATTTGTAAAATTGAGGGCAGTGGGTATGTTGTTATCCCAATTGGGGAGTAGAGGAAGCTGAAGCTTGGTAAGGTCCGTAATATTCTCTCAAGTCCACCTGGGGGACATCAGTGGAAGTCGAATTTAAATCCCAGTTCTCTGATTACAAATACTCTTTCCCTAACTCAGAGCCTTCTCACAGAAAACTGCAGAAAGCTGGTGAACTACCCCATGTGCAGAATGCTCTATCAGTGACTTTGTCAGAGTAGCAGGGCCTGAACAAAAGCCAGGTCTGCCCTTCTTTTAAGTCACTCTATATAAGAGAGAAGTATTTTTGACATGCCTTTCAGTTAAGTGTACTTAAAGCAAAGCTCTCAAGCTTTCCAATAACTAAGTGCTAGAGGAAATAATGGGAATAGTCAACACCTGTAACTGAAAAATTGCTGACTGTGTGACACAGCAAATCATTACACTGTTCAAATACCAATTTATAAAGCTAGAGTGATCATAGCTGTCTGGGCCAATTCATCTCAGTCTCTCTTGGTTTGGAATGAATATTTGGTTGGTTTAGACAGCAAAAGCCTTTGACCCACAAATGAGAGGCTAGGCTTGCCAGATCTAGTAAACAAAACTACAAGCTTCCTAGTTGAATTTTAATTTCAGATAAACAGCCAATACTTCTTTAGTACGTTACAAATATTGCATGAGGCATATTTATACTAAAATATTACTTGCTATTTATCTGATATTCACATGAAATGGAGTGTCCTGAATTTTACTTGGCAATCCTAGCTTACTTTGAAAAGTTCCATCCTAAGACTGAACAGTTAAGGGAGGAAGTTGTTATAGAATGAATGTTTGTGTTCCTCCTAAAGTCATAGTTTGAAGCCCTAATCCTCAATGTGATGGTACGTGGAGATGAAGACTTTGGGAGTTAATTACAGTTCGATGAGGCCACGAATGTCAGGTTCTCATGATGGGATTACGGCCCTTATAAAAACAGATACCAGAGAGCTTGTTTTTTTTTGTTTTTTTTTTTTCACCCCCTAAGTGTGCACAAAGAAGAGGTCATGTGAGCACATAGCAAGATGGCAGCCACCTAGAAGGCAAGAGAAGAGGCTTCAGAATGAAACCTACCTTGCTGGCACATTGATCTTGGACTTCCCAGACTCTAGAACCAAAAATAAATTTCTGTTGTTTAAGCTACTCAGGCCATGGTGTTTTGTTATGGCAGCCCAAGCAGACTAAGATAGTAATACTAAGCACTTTGGGGCAGTGGCAACTACCCCATCTCACTCAAACCCTTCACCAATGGTGGTACCAAGCTGTGTAGACAACCCTTCTTTGCCTAAATTTCTTGAGTCCCCAAGATGTCCAATCCCTAAAGGAACTAGTATGTAAATAATGGGAGTCATATGGGTTCTTTTTTCCCATTGAACTACAGATCGTTTCTCCAGGATTGGCTGTACCTTTCCTATTTTGCTGTGCATTTCTAAAACTGAGTTCCATTTTATTTTTCCCCAGGCTACACTCTTTCAGGTTCCAGTCACTGTTGTGCAAATGTCTGGCTTACAATCTATGTTTATTTTAAAATCCCACTAAGAATGGATTTAGATATATAAAGTCCCGGCCTAGTCACTTTTAGTCCTTTTTCCTATTGCCTCTTAAATGTTGTTTTTTTTTAAATTTATTTATTATTATTATACTTCAGGTTTTAGGGTACATGTGTGCAATGTGCAGGTTAGTTACATATGTATACATGTGCCATGCTGGTGCGCTACACCCACTAACTGTTGTTTTATAACTGAATGCTGAAGTCAGATTTTCTTTTTTACTTCAGAAAACTTTTGCTATTGAACTGTGGAAAAGCTTAGCCTAAATGACAAATTCTTTTGCAAAATTTGTGTGTAGATTCCAAAATCTCCACCTTGTTAAATAATCTTTTCCAATTACTTTGGCACACACATATGAATCTAGACCTTTTCAGATTTCTACACTGCATTCTACACTAGGCAGTTTAGCTCTTGGTTATAAACCATGGTTTAGTTTCATTATAAACTATGGTTTGGTTGAGCTCTTGGTTATAAATTATGGTTTAATTTTCCTTCCATTCCTACTCCATTTTTTCCCAATCTGTCTTTCCCATGCACACACACATGCACGTTCACACACACAAAAAACTGTTAATCCTCACTTATTTTTCATTCATCTTTAAACATAATCAGTGCAGTGCTAAATACATAACTGCTGCTTAACACATCAGCTGTTGATTATTTTCTGATATTTGCCTGAATTACACTCAATTATTTTTAATTTTTGAAATTATTTCTGTATTTTACCTTATTATTAATCTAAGAGGAAAAGAGGAAAAGATTTTGTCTGGAAAAAATAAAATGATTCTCAAGAAATTTTCCATGAAGAACTTGCCAAAACATAATATAAAAAGAATTGTGGTTTCTGAAATTTACTTAAGGCCTCCTGGATGTTGATCTTTTCACTCTGAAGCTGATTTAATTTTGCCCCTGAGCTTGTAAGCACCAGATAATTTGCTTGCTTGGATTGTCACTGAGTCTAATAAGTGTCGGTCATTAATAAAACTTTTTCAGAACATGAGAATGATGTAGGAATGGTGCGGTTATATTATGAAAGTTGAGTGTAAATGATTCTTGGGAGGAAAAGATTTCCAAATTATGCAAAGAATGGAATTTACTCAACTTTTAAAGATCCAAAGGGAGGTAATATGCATGCAGTAATGCTTGTTTAACAGACCTGGGCTGAGCTTTTCTACCCAAAATAGGTATATTTTACATAATAATGCTATATATTGGTTTATTATAAGTTACATGAATCTGGATTCCTCTGTAAGTATTGCTTACTTTACTTCATTTCAAATTCATTATAGAATTCATGGTTCTTTTGTGCTTTTTTAGAAAAAGATATTTCCCCAATGCATATTTTACTTCCTTTCAGCCTGCTTCTTTACCTCCTCCAAAATTCTAAATTCTGACTATTAAACATGATTTAATGAGCTGAGAGTAGGTATGTTCCTTCTCTGTGATTACCCAATACCCCATGCATACCTCAATCCTGCCGAGTTGCAATCTTCATTTTGCCTGGCTATATCTCTTGTGCTAAACTACCGGCTCTTCAGAAGCAAGGTCGGCTGTTATCCTCAAGGTGCATAAGACCTAGCACATGCTGGTACTTGACATATGCTTGATATACAAATTAAAAATGAGCCGTGATGATCCCAGGCACTCAATACTAGTGGCAGTACAGTAAAGTGGCTGAGAGCAAGATGGTCTCTGCAGATCCTTGGCTTAAATTCCCATTGAAAACATTTCATTTCATTTAGAGAAATGTCACTTTGAAAAGTTCTGGCATTTTATGTCCTTTTTAATGCTAACCATAGTTATATTTATCTTTTTTACTATTATTCAATGTGATCCTATGTTGTCTGTACTTTTAATGGCACTAGAAAAAAACGAGTATCTCCCCACCAATAATAATGAGTCACACAAGTGAAACATATTTAGGTAAATAGAAATTTTGCTATATTTAACCAATCACTATTGAACTTAATACCATAATAAATTATACCCACTTAAATTTGATTAGCACTTGCAAGTTTATACACCTTTCCCATAAATTATCTTATTTAAAATGGCACATTAGCTTTTTAATTATATAAAAATTTCATGAATATGTGGTTTTGTGGAAAATCTGAAGTACAGAAGTATATACATTTAAATGTAGAGTTCTCATTAACCTGAGGTAATAAAATTGCACTTTCTCCATGCCCCTCCAAGATGTTGGGTGGGTCACAGGTCAGAAAACTTAGCAAGCCACGAGAGGTAGGCTGACAGATGGTTGGGACTTAGCAGGAGGGTTTGCAAAGCAGTGCAAAGCAATGCAAAAGAAAAGGTTTGCAAAGCAATGCAAAACAAAAGCTTGGGCCTGAAATAGAGAATCTATTTTAAAAGAAGACATATTGTGTCAATAGTTATCGCAATGATACTTGAGAGTTTAAGCACCCCAAAAGAATAATAAATCAATGATCAGCTTTATCAGATGTAACTGATTGTATTGCATCACTGAAGCTAATGTACAAGAAAATTATCCAGGGGAATTAGCTTGCCTAGTTTCATGGCTCCTTAAGGAAGCAATAATACTAACTACTCTCAAAGCAACAAGAAGGCTGTCAGCTGTAGGTGCTTTCATGTGAAATGCCCTTATTTGATGTCCTGCTAGAGTCCAATTCACTGCTAGTGTCCTTAGACTAAATAAAGAACAGTAGCTGAAGGATTTGCTATCATATCATAATGTGTGAAAAATGCTACAGTGTCCCTTTATGAGATATTAAAACTGCATGTAAATAGAAATAAAACTGCATGATGTCACCATCATGAAGCTAATTTTTAAAAAGTGTTCTTCAAATTCAGAAACAACTGGATACCTATAGGGAATTTAGATTCTTTTTGACTGGAAACATCAAGAGAACAACACACCTGTTTAGTTCGGCACAGTGTATGCTCTATTCTTGGGTGATTTCTACATGAAAATTAGTAATGTCTTGATGTCAGAAAACCATATTTCCTTTCTTTTCTTTTTCTTTCTTTTTTTTTTTGAGACAGGGTCTTGCTCTGTCATCCAGGCTGGAGTGCAGTGGTGCAGTCATGGCTCACTGTAGCCTTAACCTCCTGGTCTCAAGCGATCCTCCCACCTAATCCTCTCTAGTAGCTGAGACCACAGGCATGCACCACCATAGCTGACTAATTTTTTTTTTTTTTTGACTTTTTGTAGAGACGAGGACTAGCTATGTTTCCCAGGCTGTTCTCAAACTCCTGGGCTCAAGTGATCCTTCCACCTTGGCCTCCCAAAATACTGGGATTACAGGTGTGAGCCACCACAGCCGGCCAACATATTTACTTTAAAAAAACCTTCAGCACAGTGGCTCATGCCTGTAATCCCAGCACTTTGGGAGGCCACGGTGGGTGGATCACAAGGTCAAGAGATTGAGACCATCCTGCCCAACATGGTAAAACCCCGTCTCTACTAAAAATACAAAAATTAGCTGGGAGTGGTGGCACACGCCTGTCATCCTAGCTATTCTGGAGGCTGAGGCAGAAGAATCGCTTGAACCTGGAAGGTGGAGATTGCATTGAGCTGAGATCCCGCCACTGAACTCCAGCCTGGCAACAGAGGGAGATTCCATCAAAAAAAAAAAAAAAAATCCTTCAAAATCCCATTTTCTTCCCTATCATCACCATACTCGTGTTCATATTATCTAAGTCTTCCTAAATTATATTGATTACTTACTCTGCTTTTTTCTCTTTCCCCGGACCCTGCTGGTTTCGTTTCCAGCATCAAGTGTTAGGCTTATTGCCATCGATTCCTTAGTGCTTTTCTCAAACCTCTCTTTGCTGCAGACATGATGATTGAAAACAAACACACTAACAGATATGGCCATGAAACTTTCCTGTTTAAAATCCTTCAATGATGCCCTCTTCATCCAATGAACGGTTGTTTCCTTACTAGCCTCTAGACGCCTGCAAGAAAGAGCCCAAACTCCTTGGCATAGCATGAAAGATGTTTCTGTTTTTTGCCTAATGTATTGAGTAACATGTTTTGCTACTCTCCTCACACCTACTTTTCAGAAATAACAAATCCCATGTTGTGTCTTGAACACAATATGGTACTTCCCATTCCCATTTCTTTTCACACGCCCCTTGCACCTTCCGAAATGTCATCGCTCTCTAGTTCACCTGGCTACTTTCTACATAGTGTTATTCTGTGACGCTTCCTCACTATATTCAGTAAGGAAAATGTACTACCTCTATATCTTATTATTTCTTCTCTTGTTGCTCACATCACAAGTTATATATTAATTTGTTACATGTTTATTTCTATCAACACATGAGATTCTTGAAGGCATGAATTTTGTCATATTTATCTTCCTATCTCCAAAACCTACTATAAAATATGCTTCATAATAAACACTCAATAAGTATATGTGGTTTGAATAAATGTACTTAAGAGAAAAAGGTAATATAAGCCATGCTTTTATTTGAATTATTGATATTTTCTAGTTTTCCATTTATTCAAATAGTAAAATGTTACTAAAAATGGTAGAGTAGTTATGTAAACACTAGCTAAAGATGACCTATTGGACAGGCAATTTGCAAATAAATTATTTTCTTCTTAGATATGAGGTAAATCAATAGTAACTTAGCAATGAAGATATAAACTTAGACATTATACCTATATTCCAGTTGGAAAGGTGGATGGAGTTAATGCTATAAACACTTCAAAAAATGTATTTCTATCCTCCTAATATGGACATCTCTAATAGTTTCTGCAACTCCATGGTATAAAAACCCTCTGCTATGTCCTCTCAAAACACCTCCTCAGTCTGGGTCAGGCCTGCCTTTCCTCAATTCAATTCTATCTTTGTGTGCCCATATTCTGGACCAATTGTGCTCAACGGCATCTGTGCTTTATTTAGAATAAGCCCCTCCAAAGTTTCTAACTCTTGAGTCTTTAGTCTACCAATCTGTTCATCTTAAGTGAAAATTGATTTTCCTCTGACACCATTTTCCTTGAGGGTTATGAAATAAAATGAGATTTGGTGTTCCATCGTTTATACATCTACCCACCATCTATTCATTCAACGAATATCTGGGAGCGACATTCAAGCCACTATTCCATCACCCTTGCTCTAACTTCCCATTCATTAAGAATTATGCCATCTTTTATCAGCCTTTCTACATCTTTGTGCTATCTCAAGGAAACTCCTCAACTTTTAATTATTTGAGGACATGGACAATTTTACCTTTTTTTCCTTTTTTATATCCTTGGTTGCTTATGTCAACTTTCACAGTGATGATCTTCTAACATAATAGATTCCATGCTTTTTGATGTTCAGCATTATTGTTACACTTTAGTTTTCTACCACCCTACACTTTCGACTTCACAAATAGTCTTTTATCAGAGACAGAGTTTCGCTCTTGTTGCCCAGGCTGGAGTGCAACAGTGTGATCTCAGCTCACTGCAACCTCTGCCTCCCGGGTTCAAGGGATCCTCCTGCCTCAGCCTCCTGAGTACCTGAGATTACAGGTGCAAGCCACCATGCCTGGCTAATTTTTGTATTTTTTATTTGTTTTTTTGTTTTGGGGGTTTCATCATGTTGGCCAGGCTGTTCTCGAACTCCTGACCCCAAGTGATCCGCCCGACTTGGCCTCACAAATTGCTGGGATTACAGGCATGGGCCATTGTGCCTGGCCAACTTCCATCTTTATAATAACCTCTTCTTTGCCTTTCATGCAATTGCTCTTATTGAAAGTAAATAGAATCCTTTCAATAAATATCTGTCCCAGGGTTTATAATGAGCCACACTTCATGTTAAGTGCAAGACATACAAAGTAGAACCACGTAGGAATCCTATTCCAATGGAAGTAATAGGAGCTACAAACTTATGAGGGAAGCAGATAAGAAAATTCACCATTACATTAGACTCATATAGGTGCCACAAGAAGGGTATCTAGAGCAGGAGATGGAGGTCCAGCGTAAAGTAATGTCAGCTAAATATTTTGGGAACACTCTTCAAGAATTTCCAACTCAAATGCTTCCATGAAAGCATTAAAAACTATTCCATCCCTCTGGATGCCCCAAAAGAGTTTGCATAATTTTACATAACACACAAATAATCTTATATTGAGGTTATATTTATGACAAGTTTTATATCTATTTCTAAATGGTACATTCTTCCAGCAGACTGATTTAATACTCTTCGGGTCGCAGACGTTTTAAAAAATCTTTTTCATAATTATTTGACAAATTTATACCTATCTACTCTTTAGGGACTTTTGTACAAGCTCCCTCACAAAAATCTTCTAAAGTTAGAAGTTTATTGCACCCATTTACATAGAAGGAAACTAAAAATTAACAGCTATGTAAGGCATCTATCTTTACCTAGCTAGTAGACAGCAAACCTACATTAAAAGTGAGGTATAGTGGAGACTGCTAGGTAATCCCCCAAATTGTATTTTTGTTTCTTTTTGGACACATAGTTGAGCTGTATTTCCCAATCTTCAATTCCATTGGATTTGGCCATAAAACCCAGTTCTAGTTGATAGGATGTTAGTGAATATAATGAAAGAGATTTCTTGGCCAAGCTAAAAAAATATGCCACACTTTTGCTCCTTGATACTCCTTTCCTTTTTCTAGAGTACTGGGAGGTTAGTATCTTCTAGGGCAAATGTGAAAGTCATGCATTGAAGATAGCTAACCTGAACATCCACTTAGACAATTAGATGAGAGAGAAATAAATCTTTGTGTGGAAAGTTAACAATAAGGCAGGCTCTATTTAATACTACAGGTTATCCTACCTTATTGAATGCAGTAGACCAGCATTTATCAAACATTTTAGTCTTAGGACCTATTGACACTTTTAAAAATTATCAAAGATTTCTAAGAACTTTTGTTAATGTGGGTTTCATCTTGATATTTACCTTATTCGAATTTAAACTGAGAAATTATTAACATATTTATTCATTTTAAGATATAAAGTTAGTACATGTTAACATAAATATTGTTTTTGAAAAAAAAAATGTAAATTTTCCAAAATAAAAAAAATATTGTGAAGATTGGCACTGCTTTACCTTTTTGCAAATACCTTTAATATTTGGGTTATTAGAAAACACTTACATTCTCATATCTGCTTCTGGATTTAGTCTGCTATGATAGTCATCATAGAGCTTCTAGAAAAGTTTACCGTACATTTATTAGCAAAAGAAAATGAAAAGAGAAATATCGTCTCAGTGTTACTACAAAAATAGATTCATTTCTTGAACCAGCTAAAAGAATCTCAGAGGTCCACACCTCATTAATGATCACATTTTGAGAATTACTGCACTAGACCTTTGACAATAGAAGTTACTATGTTATCCACTATGTAGTATTTAAAATTCTTAGGAAAGCTATGGGTTCTTTCCTCAAAAAAAAAAAAAAAAAAAAAAAAAAAAAAAACACATAAGTACATACTTTTATGCCTAATTTAAGTGGTTTCCTAAAACCCCTGAATCTCATTCAATGGAAGTCAAAAACTTTCTCTAGAGTAGATGGCATGGCTTTTTTTAACTTTCATGTATCTTCTACTATACTGAGAAATGTACACTTTGTATTTTATATAATATCAATAAACATACGCTAGAAACAGAAAACATTAGAACCGGGAGGATCTTCAGAGATCATACTGTGAAATTTTCTCCTTTTCACATTTAGACTGTGCAAACCTAGGGAAGGAGAGTGACTACCTCAAGGCCACAGTGAACAAGATAAAGAAAGGATGAAGAAATAAAAACAAAATTTGCAAAGTTATGACACATCACTCATTCATATTTAAAATCTTTAAGTGATATAAAGTTATATATTCAAAGAGACAAAAATATTTTTAGAATTATGGAATTTAAGGAGACACATAAGCCATCTATTTAAATCATCTCATTTATAAGAAAAACTTACAGGATCGCAGAAGGATTAAACTACTTTGTTAAATTTACAAAATGGTAAAGACCTGGTTTACCAACTCTGAACAGAATATTATAACCACTATATCATATTTCCTTTTAAAGAACTCCCAGTTTATAGTCAATTAATAATCTCCATTTTGAAGCAAATTTATAAGAATAGCAACTGATGCACTGTATTTAAAAATAAAAACAAAATCTTCAGAATACTCCTTAATAATCCAGATTACAAAATTTTGTTCACTTTATTTTGCTTCTCCAGATTCAAAAATGAAGAGAGCAAAGGCTGGGAAAGTTAGTCATCTAAAATTCTATCTTCTTTTGTCAAAACAATATAACACAAATATAAAGTTATTTTAAAATAAATTGTTCTGGCAAATTGGTACCTTGGCCGAACAAGGAGGTTATGAAATCCAGTACCCCTCCATACTTCATTGAAACTTACTCAAATTACTGCAGTAGATTTTCCACTCTTGGAAAATGAGCAAATAAATGGCAGCATCCTTTCTAATGGCAATTCTCGACATTCTGATTAAAGTTCTGTTTTAAGTGCCCAGATACATTAAATCGATCCATTGTTTTCCATCCTTACAGATGGCCCAGAGTTCTAGAGAAGGATGGAGACTACAAAGAAACCATTCATCAGGATGTACTTCTTTTAACACATAATGTTGTTGGTTAATTGGGTTTTTTGAAAGAATCTGGTATAAATTTGGACTTGCATTCAAAGTCCCTGACAGAACTATTGCCAAGAAATGGAAAAGTAATGTTTTCCTAAAACTATTACTTGAAGATCTTGAAATAAATGACTTATCCATAAGTATTTAATAGTTTTCCTACGTGAAGAGCTGCCAAGACCCAGGCAGCACTAAAAAATGGAACCTTTCTATTGTACATTGTACTTAGACACCTGGTGTGGGGGCCGCATTTTTTCCTGCTGTGTAGCAGACAATGAAGTGTAATACTGACATTCTCTCTGAAACTCTCCAAAGTCTACTAAATAATTCCCTGTGTAGAGGTAGAAAGTTCACCCAAGAAACTCCCAAAAGGCACATAACTTCAGTCAAGTATTAGATCTTACTTTTTCTAACAGAAGCTAGACAGCAAAGAGAAAACAACTGATTTCTTCACAATGGCAAATAAGAAATAATATAACAGAAACCATTCTACATGAGTCCAAAGCAGAAGCTACAACAAATTACTTAACACAAAGCAATAGCAACTGGGCAATTCGACAGAATTGTGGATCCACGCCATGAATTCATGGCATCATTTTACTAAAAAACACAACAGTGGATGGCAGTCTTTAGGATATATCTTGATGGACACTAGGAAACATTTAATAATAGTTGTTGCCTGTTGTTTTGCTATTTTTGTTACTCAAGCAGCAGCGAAGAGGGAAGTAAACTAGTGTTTACAGCTGGCTCTCTGTATGTACAAGAAATTGGTTCCCGGACCTCCTTGGGATACCAAAATCCTGGGATGCTCGAGACCTGTAGGCTCTGTGGAACCCTTGAATATGGAAGGTCGACTGTACTGACCAGCTCCTAAATGTCAAACACTTGGCACTTTATATCCGTTTTAATTCTCAAAATAGTTCTCCAGGTCGGGTATCATTATTTTAATTTTAAAGATGAGGAACCAAGTTTAAGAGAGTAAATACTTTAGGTAAATACTTTAGTAAATACTTCAGGTAATGCCACCAGCTAGTAATTGCTAGAACTAGGATCCAAGCAGCATAAATAACTACTCACATGGGTTTATGACATGATGAGCACTGTGCTAAGCGACTTACCTGGATTGGCTCATTAAATCTTCCTCATAACTCTTCAAAAGAGGTCCTAATATTTTACTCACTTAAAAGATGAGAAAACAGGCCAGGTGTGGTGGCTTATGTAAGCATGTAATCCCAGCACTTTGGGAGACTTGAGGTGGGTGGATGGCTTGAGGATAGGCATTCAAGACCAGCCTGGTGAACATGGTAAAACTCCGTCTCTACTAATAATACAAAAATTAGCTGGGTGTGGTGGTGCATGCCTGTAATCCCAGCTACTCTGGAGGCTGAAGCAGGAGAATCGTTTGAACCCCGGAGATGGAGGTTGCAGTGAGCCAAGATCCTGCCATTGCACTCCAGCCTGGGTGACAAGAGCAAAAGTTCGTCTCAAAAAAAAAAAAAAAAAAAAAAGATGAGAAAACAAAATTTTGGAGTTGTTAAGGAGCTTGCCTAATCACACAAATCATAAGTGGCTGAATGGCAGTTCAAACTGAGACTGTTTGACACCAGAACTCCAACCTTTTTACTTATCATTCCATAATGTCTCCCAATTTTAATGTCCATTCTCTTTCCTCTATAGGAATGGGGCAGGGGGGAGAAAAACAGTAAAATTCACACTTTTCATTTTCTTCCTTCCTGTCATCTAATTCCTAAAAGAGTAAGACAATATAACACATCAGTACTTTTGGAGGTTCAAAAGATGCTAATGATAATTTATCTGAAGGTTTACTTCAATTGCTGAAGGAAATGTTTTCTAGAAGAAAAAGAGAGCTCAGCAGAGTACACAACTATATCCATATTGATGGATACCTGTGCAATAAATTTTCCAATCAGGGGCAAATCAAGGCCAATCACGATTCATCAGCAGCCTAAGAGACAGCATGGAGTCAAAGACAATTTAAAGGTACTTCACATGTCTTCTAAATTCTGGTCTGTTTCAGATGGCACTCAATGCACAGTCTAGGTTCAAAGATTTTTTTTCTCTGGCTGCACTTGGTGCAAGCTGTCAGGTCTATTTTTGGGGGTATCCTTTAGAGACACAACATAAAACTGTATAACCATGAAAAAGAAAATTCAGGAAAAAGCTGCCATTTCAAATATTTTTATGTTTTTTATCATAGTAGTGGGAGCTCTACCTTTACAAGGCAAACTGCAGCATGATCCTGGCAACCTCCCGTGTAAATGCAAGCAAATTACTAGACAATTGACATTTCCTGGGCAGCAAAGATTTCAATTTCTACACCTTGGTTTTTGGAAATTCTGTTCTGGCTAGTTGTATTTGAGGTTTAGACAGCCAAACAAATCTGCTGCAAAGAATGTTGCATATTTAATTAAGAATGCTCCATCTAGACACACATATTCTGTCTGCTATAGCCCTGAATGCCTGATTGTGTGATCATGTGAGACACAGAATTTCAGTCTTGAAAGATGGCTCCTCAGTGAGACTCCTTTTTTGTACAAAGAAAATTAGTTACGTGTGATAATGTTGCAAAACTAGAGCTAATAAGGTATCCAGGTGTGTTTTGATAACAACAACAACAACAAAACCCTACATTCATTATATGTACTGGTTAATTGTGACTAAAGAGTTATCTTTAAAGGAATAATTATATGAGACTTTGTCAGGCATAAGTATAAATTATGCTGCTGATTAATTGGGTTTTAAAAGAATGTGAATAAATTTGGATGTGAATTTTAAGTTCTTGACAGAACTATTGCCCAGAAATGAGAATGTAAGAAGATTTTGGATATTTAAGATTTTTCAGGACATGAAATGATTGTTTGAATTCTTCTATCAACTCTATTTGCTTCTATTTTCTTATGCTGCCAATCAAATGAAGGCAGCAGGAAATGCAATCCATTAGACTTAATCACATAAAGTTTAAATCACATTTAACTATTCAGTTGAAGAAAAATACCAGCAAAACTAATTACAGAACTGAAAAATGGCAATGATAAAATTGAGACCGAACAAAAAGACACGAAATACCTAAGAAATTGAGAATCAACAAATCTATACAATTGTCAGTGAAGACAGTCAATCTTTGTCATTAAATAATTTTAAAGAGAATTATTTAATTATTTATCCATCAAATGTCTTTTACATTGTATCACAATTAAAATTCTGGAGGTCTCCTTCATTAACTAGATGAAATTAAAATGATGAAAGGTCAATCTGACAAGAATATTGATAAATTGCACATAATGTTTCTTCTTGTTTCAAAAAGTGATATAAACAAGTTCTGGGACATTTAATTTAAAAATTGAGAATTGAAAACTTTTAAAAATATTGTATATTCCGTTATAGATAGATAGAAAAATAACTGTCTCATTCCTTTAGCTTATGGGTTCTCTGAGGATTAAAAAGAGTATCTTATTCTAATTTGGGAATTTTGCTAGTTGCTGAGTATGTCTATTCTAATTATATATTCTGGAACTGGGTAAAAAACTACAGGATAGATTTGGGGACCCACTGGACCCATTAATCATATTACTTCCATCAGCCCTACTCTGACTAGTCAACCACAGTGACATGCTTGTATCTTCTGGAATTAATAGCAGTTTAGAGTCAATGTCTAATAGTCCCCAAAGGTTCTGATTATTTCCTTTTTCCTAAAACACAGTCACCCGGTAAAAGGCCATGATTTGGGGTTAGAATTTTGTTCACTTGATCTAGAACTCTTTGACTTACACAGATCAAGTAAGAATTAGTAGCATTCCCATCCATTTAACTTCTAGGAACTCTATCATCAACTAGCCAATGCCATAGGACTGCCCATATCCAACTATTCTGATTGCCGCTTTGACTCTGCTTTCCATCATGGTAACCACACCCATCTTATCTTCTGCGACTGAGGGCTGCCACTTGGCCAGCCCCTGCCACCCCAGGATTCAATTACTCCCATTACATTTAAGTTTCCTCATGCAGTGGTAGCAGTTCCCACTGTATTTTCCGGCAGACAAAGAAAAGCAATCACAAAGCTCTTCAAGGATGCAGGGGTGCCCCTCATAAACTTGTTTTTTACACTTAGGATGAAAAGTGTGTCCTCTGGGTCATCCCAGTGTAAGTGAGCAGATCTTAAATGACACATTCAATCTAACATTCCAGTCTCCCTAAACCTTGGAATCTCTTATTCTGCAGTACAGGAAAGCAGTTCTAGCATTTCAAGTTAAATTACTGTGGGCCACCTTCTGATCCATGTTCCAGCCAACCAACCAACCAACCAACCAACCAACCAAACTGATACAGCCCTTTCTCAATCCCTGAGCTACAGCATTAAATTCAGAATCTCTGCTTCATGAGTTTCTTTGGATTTGGGAGGCAATACATTCCTTATTCTGGTTTGCTATACCAGCCTAGTAACAGAATGACCCAAAAAGCTGCTAACAAGAGAAGGCTCTGCAACAGGTCTAGGCTGCCATATAGGTGCCCTGCCACCGGGGTCATATGATCCAGCAGATTCAATGGTGCTCAAATTGTTGGTGACAGATAGGGATTCTATTTAAAATCTTTGACAGGACCATACAGGATAATCATAGTGCATATTCAGAATTTCAGACCAAAGCCCTGCCACTCTCTGCAGATAACTACTTTCCTTTTGAGAAACTGCTTTTGGCCTGCTACTGAGCTACAAGCCTAACCATGGCACACCAAGTTCTTCTGCAAACTGAGCTGCTCCTCATGAACTGGCCGTTACCTGTCCTACCAAGCCATAAAGCTGGCTGTACACAACAGCATTCCATCATCAAACCAAGAAGTGGTAAATATGTGATCAGGCCCAAGAGGGCCCTAAATGCACAAGTTACATGAAGATGTGTCCCAAATGCCCATGGTCCCCACTATGCTATATTACTACATCTCTTACAACCTGCACCTATGGCCTCATGTGGAGTACTCCACTGTCAGTTGACAAACTTGGGTCTGGTTTACAGATGGTTGTGCATGATATACAGGCACATACAATAGACAGCCGCAGCACTACAGTCCTTTTCTAGCACATACCTGAAGGATAATGGTGAAGGAAAATCCTCTCAGGCAGCAGAATCCTGAGTAGTGCATCTAGTTGTTCACTTTGTTTGGACGGAGAAATGCAAATATATACCAATTTATGGGCTGTGGTCAATGATGGTTTCTCTGGATGGTCAAGGACTTGGAAGAAATGTGATTGGAAAATTGGTTCAAGGAAGTTTGGGAATGAGGTATGTGGACAGACATCTCTGAATGGGTGAAAATCATGAAGATATTTGTGTGCCATGTGAATGCTAACCAAAGAGAGATGTCAGGAGAGGAGGGACTTTAATAATAACATAGATAGGATGGCATGTTCTGTGGATACCAGTCAGCCTCTTTTTTGCAGCCACTCTTATTGCCCAATGTATTCATAAGCAAAGTGGACACTGTAGCAGGGACATAGGTTACGCATTGGCTCAGAAACACGAACTTCCCTCTCCAAGGCTGACCTACTTATAGACACTGCTGAGTGCCCAATGTGCCAGCAGCAAAGACCAACACTGAGTTCTCAATATGGCACCATTCCTCAGGGTGATCAGCCAGCTACCTGGTGGCAGGTTGATTACATTGGACTGCTTCCATCATGGAAGGGGGGTAGTGCTATGTTCTTACTGGAATAGTTACTTACTCTGGATATTGATTTGCCTTTTCTGCACACAATGTTTCTGCCAACACTACCTACCATCTATAAACTTACAGAATGCCTTATGCCCTGCCATAGCATTCCACACAGCACTGCTTCTCATCAAGAAAATTACTTCATAGTAAACAAAGTGTGGCGATGAGACCATGATCATGGAATTCATGGGCCTTATCATATCCCCAACCATCCTGATGTTGCTGGTTTGATAGAACAGTGGAATGACCTTTTGGAGACTCGGTTACAGTGTCAGCTATGAGACAGTACCTTGCAGAGCTATAGCAAAGTTCTCCAGGAGTCTATGTATACTTTGAATCGATATCCAAAATATGGTACTATTTCTTCCATAGCCAGAATCATGGGTCCACAATTCAAGTGGTGGAAATGGAAGTGGCTCTATTTACTATTACAACTGATGACCCATTAACACAATTTTCCTTCCTGCTCCCATGACCTTATGCTCTGCTTGTTTAGAAGCCTTAGTTCCAAAGAGAGGAATGCTTCCAGCAGGAGACACAACAAAAATTCCACTGATGTGGAAGTTAAAATTCTCACCTGGTGACTTTGGGCTCTTCATGCCTCTGAATCAACAGGCAGAGAAGGAAGTTACAGTGCTGGCTGGGATAATTTATCCTGACTACCAAAGAGAAATTGACCTGGTACTCTACAATGGGAATAAGGAAGAATATGTCTGAAATATAGAAGATCCTTAAGGCATCCCTTATTATTGCCATGCCCTGTGATTAAATTCAATATAAAACTATAACGACTCAATTCGGGCAGGACTACTAATGGCCTAGATCCCTCAAAAATAAAGGTAAAATCTGGACCCTTACCAGATAAATAACTATAACCTATTGAGGTACTTGCTGATGGCAAAGAGAATATGTAAATGGTAATGAAATAAGAGTTACACCAATGTAACCAGTACAGAAATGGGAACTGTGTCATGTGTATTTTTCTTTTTTATTTTGTTATGAATATGTTCATGTGTGTGCACGTGGGTATCTCAAATATCTGCTTTCTTCCCTCTCTTTTCCCCTTACCATATAACATGAGATGTATTGACTTTATATTATAGTACTTAAGTAATGTCAACTTTACATCATAGTAGTTAAGTTAGAGGACATTGAGAAGAATAATCATCAAAAAGACTTTCAAGGACTTTGCATCCTCTTTTAGGGGAAGGGTTAGTGCATTTTTAGTTGTACACAGGATAGTAGTATTAACCATGTTAAGCAAAAGTATTGCCTTGTTATTGTCTTTAACTGGAGATTAATTTTGGTTTAAGATGTATATGAGCTCCAAGTTTACAAAAATGGACTCATGATGGTTAATTTTATGTGTTAACATGTAAATGACGGTATACAAATATTTGGCCAAATATTATTCTAGATGTTTCCATGAAGCTATTTTTTAGATGAGATTAACATTTAAATCAATGGACTTTGAGGAAAGCATATTAACCTCAATTGTGTGGATGGGCCTGATTCAACAGTTGAAGACCTTAGTAGAAAAAACTGACCACCCTTCAGCAAGAAGAAACTCTGCAAGGAGACTGCCTTCAGACTTGAGCTGTAACTCTTCCCTGGGTCTCCAGGCTGCCAGACTATCCTGCAGATTTTGGACTTGTCAGCCTCCATAATTATGTGAGCCAATTGTTTGAAATAAATCTCTAGACTGATAGATGATAGACAGGTGATGATGATAGATAGATAGATAGATAGATAGATAGATAGATAGATAGATAGGCAGAAAGATAGATAGATAGATATCCTACTGGTTGTGACCCTAATAAATGTATCCCCAATGCTTTACTCATTAAATTTTAAATAAACTTTTTCTTTTTCATTTTACATATTAGAAAAGACTTCTAAGTTGTGTAAGGAACTCTGTCCTGGTTTTAAAAAAAATCAAACAAAACCTTGGAAGAGTAATTTGACATTGTAATCCTTTCATTTCACAGCATCTCCATGAACTCAAGATTGCAATGTAGTTACCATCTACAGAGATCCAGAGTCAGTTTGGATTCTACAATTGTAAATACACAGGCAGAATGAACTTCCACCTGAGAAATCACAAGTCAAATCTAATATTACTTTTGGAGGAAAAGGGTTGGAGAAATTCCAATAAGGTAAGCTTACAGAACTCATGTCCAACCCAAGCTATAGAAGAGCATTATGGAATAAACTGAAATAACTAGATTGATGGGAGGCACAGCCTTGTTCTGTGGGAAGTGATGCATACCTTGAGGGGCATAGATCCACATTGTAGATACATTATATAATCTTGGCAATAAGACTTCCCATTTCCAACCCTAATTGCTGAAACCTAATGAAGGTGCAGCAGGTAAAAGCAGCAGATGAGGAAGGGGTAAGTCCACATTCGAAGCTACCCTGATCCGCTTACTGTTTCTGTGGTATTATTATTTTAGTCAAGGCCTAGGTTTACTCTGGGCATCTCAGAGTCCGCTGGAATTCTGGGTGGATCCCATAAATTCTCCAATAGTTGTCTCAGTACATTTAGTAATTTATTTATACCTTAGGTTTTGTTTTGGTTTTGTTTTATTTCATTCTGGCCTTTAAAATGGGATACTGCTTGTAGCTTGTAGAAGGCTTTGTTAATTTATTTTGATTTTTGATCTCTCTATGATTTATCATATGTCTTTAAGGCATATTAAGATTCTAGGAAAGAAAACTGGTGTAGCGAATTCATTTTTCTAAGAATCATAATTTGTTATTGTTTGCAAATAAATATCTGAGACTGTGGAATCCAAGAGTATCTGAGCTTAAAGGTACCCTAGGGTACCAGAGATAACTCTTATTGAGCATTACTATTTGCCAGACGTTGTATTAATATTATCTTCTTTATTCACAGAAATAATCATTAGAATAATAATAATTATCAATTATTAAGTACTTGAGTGTGTGCATAAGCACTCATGATTTTTACTTATAATAAAATTCATTCCAGTATAGCTGGAATGTGTTGCAAAAATATTAATTCATTCAATCCTGAAGACAACCATATGAGTTGTACCATTATTTCTCCTATGTTATAGATGTGTAAAATGATACAGAAAGGTTAAATAAATTGTCCATGTCATACATTTAGTAAGCAATAGAACTGAAATTAAAAGCAGAGACTAGCTCCCAGGTCTGTGTTTTTAACTACTGTATTAAGCGGTTAATAGAGTTTCCTTAATAAATATACATTGTTATTATTCTCATTTAAGAGATGAACATCTGAAAGTCATATTAGCTAAATACCTTGCAAAAGTCACAGTCCCTAAGCAACGAGTGTCTGAAATACTAGTGCGCTTTATTCTCGTTACAAAACCTTGAAATACTTATATGCCCATAGAAAATCTAGTGAAAATCCAGACAGATCCCAATTGTCACAGGTTGGGATCAATACCACTATTCTGTCTAGGCTCTTGTGTGGGACAGTTCCCAGTCTAAGACCTCATATCTGCCTATCTCTGTGCTGTCCTTGATCCCTGAACCAAGCCCCAAACCTGTACTCTACAATATCACTTCTGTCTGGGATGTGCTGCTCAGACGGGCTGTATGAGGGGCAACACAACCACATCAAAAACAGACTGTCTCCTCCTGCCATGGGTAGCAATGACCACAACTCTCAAATCATTTTGCCACTGGATACTAACATAAGAGCAGAAGACTCTATAATTTGGTGATGAATTCAGATCATTGGAGCACACATTTTATATTAAAACACTTCTGTGGCTTCACTCTCAATGGGCACACTATTTCAAATGCACTTTCTTATCTGTTGCAATATCACCAGACCTGCAGGAATATGCTCAAATCTCATTTCCTCCATGAATCCTTTTCTGATTCCTACAGTCCTACCAAGTAGTCTGTCATCTGAATCATAAAGAGCATATCTCTCACCTTATTTCTATCACCCTAATCCTTCATTGTCTTGATTTCTCCATCAAGATGTTAATCTTGTCCCAAGTAAAGGCTACATGATTACCCTCCACTTGGCCTTATGCTGTCAGACTCTGTATAGTAGATTCTATAATATTGCTCCCAGTGAACTGATCAAATTGGTTGAGTTGCCAATGTAGTTCCCACTGCCTGGAATAACATCATATCCAATCAAATGTCTTTCTTGCTATCCTATTAAATGTGCTTACCTACTGAAGTTAAGTCTATCTCCTCACTGGCTTCATCCACCTCTTCATTAATGAGTCAATGTTGTTGTCTTTGTTGGTATAAAGAGTAAGAAGAAGCACATAGTATATTTCTGTCGGTACTAATGTAAAGATACTGAATTGCTATATTGAATCACTACAGAATAGTGCTAAACCAAAAATTTAGATTTCCAATCAGATGTTCTTTTTTTTTCCTACAAGATTTTAATGAAATAAATAGTTTAAAAATGTCCTGGTATTTACATTTTCAATTTAACAGCCATGCCCCATGGTTGGCAAATGCAAACACATGGGACATGGCAATACTATAGGTGATTTGCTCTCCATTGCCCACGTGTGGCAACCCCCACTCTCTTGGTTTGTTACTCTCCCTGGCACTATCCATGAAGTTACTTAACACATCCCACTGATTATATCTATGGCAAATCAATCACATTCTACTACCCATTGCATTAAACATGAACAACTTTACCCTCTTATTTTAATGGCAAATCAGGGAGTCATTATTTAGAAGGCACAATCTCAAATGAGAAGCTAAAGTTTAGATTTACAATTTTATTTTCCCCCAATTTCTTCTAATCATTCTTATTTTCCTAGAATAAAAAATCTAGAAAGTTTTGCGGGGAAAAAAAATCGCAACAGTTTTTCAGTCTTTTGTAATTGAAAGTGAATAGAATGGTGATTTGAGGGTGCTCCAGAATCCTAAAGTATTCTAAAACAAAGACTACATTTTGCTTTCAAAATAATGCTAGATGACAAGTTAATGGGTGCAGCACACCAGCATGGCACATGTATACATATGTAACTAACCTGCACATTGCGCACATGTACCATAAAACCTAAAGTATAATAATAATAAAAAATAAATAAATAAATAAATAAATATATGTTTAATATTTAATATATCTTTTAATCTAATTATCTTTGAGTTGCAGTTTATCTTATATCTTAATTATATTTTAGTTAGCCATCACACTACATTTATTAACTTTACCAGAAAACATAGTACATGAACATATACACATTTTTGGGAAGAAGAATAATATAAATAAATGTTTCCATAATTCTACAGGGAAACTGATTACTATCATTTATCTCTCTAATAAGCAAACTTGTCATAACAATTTTAAACATTCTTTTTCATTCTCTCTCTCTTATCCTGATCTCATATTAATATGAGATCAATAAAAAAGACTGATTGGAAGGCAGGGGTGGGCACTGGCCATGGACCCTTACTTCGTGCTTATCATACACAATAATCCTTATTTTATTCCATTTTCTGAAAAAGACCTACTCCTACAGATTATTATTAAGAAGTTGACAGATAACTGACAAACTCATGAATAGAGAAAAAATAAATTCACATCACACATCACAAAGAACAATTAGCCAATTAGTCAAATTCCTCTTTGAGATCTGGGTTCATGTCTGTTCATTGTCCCTCATCTTCCTGCTAGCTAGTATTCTCTCTGTGTCCCTACACAAGACATGAACTTGAAAAATCATTCTATTGTTCTCAAAATTTCAGCTCTGGCCCTCAACTTACATACCCCACTCAACCATATCACAACTCACAGAAAAATCACCACAGGCTCCTCAGGCCTGCCCATTGGAAGATATTCTGTTACAACGATGCTTTTTTTTTTTTTTTTTTTGAGACAGAGTCTCACTCTGGTGCCCAGGCTGGAGTGCAGTGGCGTGATCTGGGCTCATTGCAAGCTCCACCTCCCGGGTTCACGCCATTCTCCTGCCTCAGCCTCCTGAGTAGCTGGGACTACAGACGCTCGTCACCATGCCCAGCTAATTTTTTGTATTTTTAGTAGAGATGGGGTTTCACCGTGTTAGTGAGGATGGTCTCGATCTCCTGACCTCGTGATCCGCCTGCCTCAGCCTCCCAAAGTGCTGGGATTACAGGCGTGAGCCACCGCGCCCGGCCTACAATGATACTTTTAAAAAACAGATGGATACACTGATGTCCTTCATCCCTGCAAAACGAGTTAAACCATATAAAAATATACTCCAAAAATTCATTTTAAAGCAATTTCTACTTTAAGTCCATTAAGCTGTAATGCCACATGTTTTGTGTGTGGCAAGTGTTTTAATTTATTATTTAAAATGAGAATAAATGTGCAAATAAGCAGTAAGAGCTCATTGTATGAATATGTTACAGTTCAGGGAAGAAGACACTGAGACTGTGTGAGGCTCTTTATAAACTGTTTAGTAATTCCTGGACTCTGGTAAATTATGGGGAGATGCAGTTTACAGACATCGTAATATCTTGCCTGAAATGGAAAGAACTGCCAGACACACCTTCCACAGTCTCAAGCTCTAAATCATAAATATGTTGAGCCAGTCGTTTACATCAATTTCAAACATGAAGGGCAGAGATTAGAGACACATTCAATAGAAAGTATAAATTGGCTGAATAATTATTTTCCAACATTTTCATTCACATATAGATCATTTCAAGAAGAAATCAGGGTAATCAAGCATTGGCCTAGCTCTGAAGTGGCAAAGTAGGGTTGTCTAGAAAGGAAAAATTCTGTCAAATTTAGCGTATTTATTTCCTGTTTACATAATCAAGTAGAGGCCCTGCACATCATAGAAAGTCAAATATTTGTTCATCTGATTATGACGTGATTTTAAACTCCCTTGTGTTTGCTTTATGATATATACTCCTGTCCCTCCTGTTTGAACATTTTATGGAATGTCAGTTTGGTTATAATTAATATACACTAACTCGTGTTCAGTATCGAGTCTATAATGACTTAACATTCTCAATCAATTTAGTGGAAGATAAAGACAGGATGTTGAAGTTCCCCTCATTCCCTGACATTATAGCTTACATTGAATGCTGAAGTACTTTTGTTTCTAGATGACCAGTTACTTTAACTTATAGTTATTTCGGATTAGTCGTTAGGTATATTGGAGAAATCACTGTTAAAACTGTACTGGAATGGCCTAGAGGAAAAGCATCAGAAGAGAAAGATCATTAAAAGATATTATTACCATCATCTTTATACAGAGCTAATTTTTAACAATCATTTTTACAGTCATGTGAATGATAAGTAGATGCTATCTAGAATTCCCAACATTGGAGCCCGTATTTCATTGAATTAACACTCAACAAAAACATGCTAAGTGTCTCTTAACATTACACTACATACTGATGCTATAAGAAAGAGACAAAAACGAGAAGGATATGTAAGGCAGTATGGCAACTGAAAATAAATATGTTCAAAATAAGTACCTCTCTTGGGTGGTAAAGGGATAATAGGAAGAATGGGATGTCTTATGGAGTAGTTAGTTCCCTACATCTAGGGTGTTTTCAAGCATGTGATCCATAGTGAAACAGGGCTTAAAAAGTCCCCTGTAGGGTAATAATTTGTAATTATTTATTGGCTATTTATGTCTTGTTTCTTTTATCCTCTTCACGGCCCCTTTTGCAAATGCCTGTATTTCTGTGTAGTTAAGATAAAGATAGCACTTTTTAACTTGAAGCCTTGCAAAGTGACATTTTTCTCCAAATGCACTTAGTGAATTTTTTTATACAACTCTAAACTAGAGCTGAATCAACTGTAGGGAATGTGCTGAATGTCCATCCATAAAGGAAAACAAGATTAATGATCTCTAAGTGTGAATGGGCAAAAGCAATTTACAAGAGTGAGTGAGGGTCATATTTTATCACAGGCAGGTGGCTTATTCCAACTTTGCAAACAGTTACCAAAAATGCACACAACCACAAATCTTTGGTCTTTCCATCCTCATGTGAAACCATTGTGTGTGCCAGACAAATGATCCTACTATGTTTTAACCCCAAACTCAATCTTTATATGTTAATGAAGACTAAAATAGATTGCTAGAAAACTCCTTGAAGTAGAAACTAACAGAAAAAGCATTTTCCTTCCCAACCCACTCCACAGGATCTGTACTTCACCCAGCAAGAAAAGGAGCATCAAATTTTGCTTCTCACTATGTGGAAAACCCTTAATGCATGGTCTGCTAATTTTGGAATTTAAAAATTTTTTTTCACCTTGGACTTTGTCCTTGTTCCAATGAATTGTGACTTTAAATCAGTATATCATATGGTGTTTGTTTTTATGTTTTTGGTAGTCATAATAGGGGGTGTTAGAAGGTATGTAATACGGGAGGACACTGGTAAAATCTTTCTAGTACAAATCATAAAATAACAAAAATAAAAACACTTGTTCCAATGATACTGGATCTCTATTCTTCACCTTGAGGTTTATGCCTCTAGCATAATTTGGGCACAGCCCACTCTAGTACTCTCTAAATAACCTGTGCAAGTTATTATACTTCTGCATATCTGAGGTCAGGAAAGAGGGGTCAGACATTTGGAACAACCAAAGGATATTAGACCTAGTAATAAAATGGACAGCCAAAAGATATTAGCTGTCTACTGCTGCATAAAATTTTACCTAAAACTTAGTATCTTAAAACAACATGAATTTATTATCACTCAGTTTCTGTGCGTCACAGCTCCAGACATGAAATAACTAGGCTCTCTTGATTATGATTTCACAAGGTCAAAATTATGATGTCAGCCAGGCTTCATTTCCATCTGGAGTTTGGGGGTCCTCTTAAAATCTCTCGTGGTTGTAGCAGAATTTAGTTCTTTGCAATTGTAAGACAAGATGCCTATTTTTTGCTGGTTGTCAGCATGGGGCCACTCAGCTCCTTGAGGCCACCCACAGTTCTTTGCCATATGGTCTTCTCCATCTTTAAAAGTGAGCAATGGTGACTCTCCTTCTGCTGAATCCCTTTCAGATTTCAAATCTCTGTTACCATAAAGAGCCTTGCCCTTTTAAGGGCTAGCTTGTGTAGATCAGGCCCACTGAACATGATCTCCTTTCTTTAAGTAAACTGTGCCAAATAACAATCTAATTATGAGAGTGGTATCATGGCATTGCATCACAAGCACAGGTCTTTCTCACAGTCAAAGGGAGGATATTCTACAAGAGCATGGGTCATTGGGGCTTATTTTATAATTCTGTCTACCACATAATTCTTGAAGGGAGTATCATAAAGCCAAGGCCTGAGGCAAGGCAAGTAAGCTGTTATCTTCAGGAGGGCTGGACAGAGAAGGCAAGGAGAGGGCATAACAGGAAATATGGATGTTCGCATGAGTGATGACTGCCATCTAATGAAGATTAGGGATAAAGAGGATATTTTGTCCAAGAAATGGCATTGTTAATACTCCATCTCACAACCGTTTAGAGAAATGGGAATAATTTTGTTAACTGCAATTTACCTCTTCCTAATGGAAAATATTCTAGCACAGTGACCTTGTGTGCAATTGGGTGACCAAGCTGATGTCTACCTACCCTGGGTAAAGCCAATTAGGAAATATGATGAATGCTGAATGACTCAAAAGGGCTTTACATAATTGGCAAGAGCCAAAGAAATGAATGAATTCTTTTACAAGAACAAAACATAACAGCAACAAAACAAATAAATGAAAACAGGATGTCCTTAGAATCCTCAATATAGGTTGCAAATTGAAGACTTTGATGGCAGACTTTCAGGATTCAAATCCTAACTTTCTAACTTACTAAATATTTGACCTTGGGTAAGTTATTGAACTTCATTTTATGTGTATAGAGCTACAGATATATACATCTATGTATATATATAGCTATGTAATACAGATATGCATATAAAATGTATATATAATTTGGACAAATGCCAGAAAAGTAGTTAGTATACAATACAAAGTCATTATTACTAGTTGTTTATAGTCCTCTTAATATTACTGGAACTAAAGTTTGTGTGTCTCAGCCCTAACACCGACATTGCGAAGTTCCAACAGGTCCACACCTCTAACACTTCTATATTTATTTATTTGCTCATCCATCTAATCTTCTGGATGGTAAATTTCTTAAGGTAAAAAAGTTGTGCTTCTCATTGATCTACCTTTTAGCGGACACTTTATGCTGGCTTGACTATCACACCAGCCTTAACAGTAAATCATCCTTGTAGTGTAAGTTTTCAGTTGTGGCAGGCTTTGTCAGCAACTTATTCATTTTACATTTATACTTCTAGCAGAACCTGGATTCTGTTAGGGGCAACAGTGTGTCAGGCTCTTTGGCCCACCACCTCTTTTGGTACCATTTTGATGAAAAAGTATAGGGAGAAATACCTCTGGCTTTCCTGTCTAAAATGGGGATGTCAGGCGGGAGGTGGAACACCCACTTAGTGACCCAAAGGAATATTCTAGAAGAAGACAGACACAAGCTAAAGACATTAGTCTGAAAGATGTAAGGAGCCTGAGACATTGGGGTCTGAAAACCTGCTGAAGCCATGCTGGAAAGGCTACTCCTGTGCTTGCTGATATATAAGGAAAATAAATTTTCCTTGAGCCACATGTTACAAGTGCCAAATTTTCCATGGAGCCATATGCTACAAGTGCCAGATTTCTGTTAAATGTAGCCTAGTACATGTTTTAACTGCTACAACAGTGTATTCAGCATTGGAGGCCAAAAGATCACCAAAGAATACAGTTAATCCATATTAATGTCATCTTCTGCCACTTGATGATACATAATTGGATGTAGAGCCACTGTTCAAGCAATGTGAGTGGCAGCGAGAGGAGGCAAACAAGGAGAATAATGCCGTAGGATGTGCTTAAGCATAACTTCAAGCAATGTGGAGCAATCATCCATTGCTGGGCAACAGAGAGAGGTTTCCATTTAGTGTTTCATTTTGCATGTGATATGTCATATAATTCAATCAGCCTGCTGGGGAAAGGGAATCACAAACAGAAAAATGTAAATGTGGCTACAGACCTCAAGAGCACCAGACCTCTCTGGTGATATTCCACAAATTCATTATGCATCTTTAGGCAAATACTCACATACACAGAAAAGTGTGTGTGTGTGCATGTACATTTGTGCATTGCAATGTATCTGTTTGTACATAATGATTAGCCTGTTTATTATTGAAATTCAGACTACCACTGCTGTTAGAAACACAGACCTGAGGCACACTGCCTGGGTTAAAATTCCATTTCTACAGCTTACTAGCAGCATAAACTCGTCTTCAGGCATCAGCTTTCTTATCTGCAAAATTGGTGCAACAGATCCTGCTTCACAGGATTATTATAAGGATGAAATAATTAATATGAGGTACCCAGGACAGGAGTTGGAACAGTCTTGTACCTGCTAGCTAATATCAGTTTTACAATGCCATAGAAGTAAATACGCTCTCAATTGTGCATGTACATAATAGTGGGTATACAAACACATACATACATATTCATATATCCATCCACTTCTATATAGATAAATGAAAAATCCATTGTTGTGATATGTGTAATGCTAGTTTACATGTTATAGAGCCTTATGAATTTTAAAGAGTCCAGCAGCATTAACAACAGCTGCTACTTATTAAATATTTACTAGGTGTCAGTGGCTGTGCATAGCGCTTTACTTGCATTGTCTTGTTTAATCCTCACAACATTCAAAGATCATAGGAAGTATTATTATAAGCACATTAAAGGATTAGTTACTTGCCTGTGGTAACAAAACAAGCAGGCAGAGGAACTGGACTTAGAATCCAAATCCAAATCTCTCAGTCTCCAGAGACTGAATTTTTGTGCTTGATGCTGTTATTTTTATTTTTTGCTCTACTTATTAACTTAGATGGCATGTCACTCCTGAATAGATTGAAGAAGTCCTCATTTAGGAAACTCAAATAAGTTTCTATTAATACTAGAAAGTACTCGAGTTAATTTCCACAAACAAATCTCTTATTTGCCATTAACCTATTTATATCCTAGGATAGTAGTGCTTGGAAAAATGTTAGAACAAAGAATAGATAGCTTTATAATGAAAATCAGAAGTATTTGCTCAATCAAATGTAGATAAACTAATACTTTCTGCTCATTCACACAAGAAGCAGTCAATTTACAGCTGAGTATACAGAATGAAATGTAATAAATTTCTCTAGCATACACACTTCCCCAAACCACGCAGCCCTCAGAGTATCATATAATTAGTTCCTTGTCACTTGATGACCATTTAGTTTTGCAATTGTTACTTAACTGCCTTAATAGTGTACCTAGTGCAAGGGCATTTAGTCAAAAGGATGCAATCTAAAGTGTATTCCACACTTCCACTCGCAATGGCAGGTGCCTAGGACATAGACGCATTCACCTAGGAAAAGGGGTGTCTTTTTTCTAATCAGCACTAAAGGCTGATCTTTGCTAACAAATACCTTGATTAAAATGTT
Organism: Pongo abelii; assembly: GCF_028885655.2. Taxonomy (NCBI): domain Eukaryota; kingdom Metazoa; phylum Chordata; class Mammalia; order Primates; family Hominidae; genus Pongo; species Pongo abelii. The sequence continues at coordinate 20,743,703 of NC_071988.2, forward strand.
TTTTTGTTTTTTATCTAAAGATATCTAAAGTTGTTTGATACCTTTAGATAAAAGGGCTGTGCCATCTTGTTCATCATCACCCAAGTACCTGGGGAAACACTGGGCTCATAGTAAGTGTTAAGTAAATGTTTAATTAGAAAACTGGGCCAGGTGCGGCGGCTCATGCTTGTAATCCTAGCACTTTGGGAGGTCAAGGCAGGTGGATCACAAGGTCAGGAGATCGAGACCATCCTGGCTAACACAGTGAAACCCCGTCTCTACTAAAAAATACAAAAAATTAGCCGGGCGTGGTGGCTGACGCCTGTAGTCCCAGCTACTCGGGAGGCTGAGGCAGGAGAACGGTGTGAACCCAGGAGGTGGAGCTTGCAGTGAGCAGAGATCATGCCATTGCACTCCATCCTGGGCGATAGAGCGAGACTGTGTCTCAAAAAAAAAAAAAAAGAAGAAGAAAAAGAAAACTGTATGACTAGTCTGCAAAAGGTGGAAAGAAAAATTGCTCCTCATTCCTTTTTCTTTCCTGTACTCTGCATAGTTAAGGGTTGATGCTACTTCCTAAATGTCCTCACCCAGAATATCTATGCAATGCCAATAAAACGAAAGACCCAGGGGCCTAATGTACTATTCCATCCAGAAGGCAGCAAGTATATGTGTACAGCATAACAAATAACAAGATTAGACCCCATATGAGCTCTCTTTTGCATAATGAAATTCCACATGTTAAAATACAGATTTATTTTAAGCCCTAGAAGTGCTGACCATATGCCTCGGTGGCTGAGGAGATGGCTACTTAATAGATAATCTGCAATGCAAGCCAAAGAACTAATCATGGCCATCTGATCATCATGCCCCATCAAAAGCCGAAATGAGGAGACAGGCAACAGAGCCAGAAACTGCCAACACATTTTACAAGCATGGAGAGACCAAGAGTCTAAAGGGAGGGCAGGAGGGATAAAATGAACATCTCCCTACCCTAAGCAACATAACAAAATAATAACAATAAGAACATGGCTGTTTTAGAGTATATTTGTGATAAAACACATGCTCCACTAAATGCATTATAACTATACTCTTATTTAATCTCCTTTCATTGGGGAAGTTGATGAGAATATTGACATCCCATAAAGGTAGAATATTTTCCAAAACATACGTCCTAAAAGGTGGGGTCCCTGATCTTAATTCTGTTCACAGAACCCAAGCTTCTGATCACTATCCTACAGAAGATGGCACATCATCCATGCTAAATAAATGCTTGTTTATTGAATGAGCATATAACACAGAGAAATCAAGTGTTTGTCATTAAGTGCATTTAACAGATCATCATGCATAAATTTTTGCCCCAAATCTGTTCTGCAAAATATTGATTATTATGAATGGGATGGCTCTAAAGTATCTTGGGCATCTCTCTGCCACCTTACTAGTGGGTAGAGGACAGTTTATCCTTAATTGATGACTGAGAATCAGGAGCTAAGCTGCATGTCTTTGAACTCCTTAATCTCTGTATTAGTTTGCTAGTGCTGCTATAACAAAGTAAAACAAACTGAGAAGCATAAACAACAGAAATATATTGTCTCACAGTTCTAGATGCAGGAAGTCCAAGATCAAAGCATCAGCAGGGTTAATTTCTTCTGAGGGTAGTAAGGAAGAATCTACTCCATGTCTCTCCTCCCTAGCTTCTGGTGGTTTTCTGGCAATCTTGGTTTTCTTTAGCTTGCCAAAGTAACACTCTCCATCTCTATCTTCAGGTCCACATGGCATCCCTCCTGTGTGAGCCTGTGTTCAAAACTCTCCTTTTTATCAGGACAACAGTCACATTGGATTAAGGGCCCATATTTCTGCAGTATGACCTCATCTTAACTAATTATATCTTCAATGATCCTATATTCAAATAAAGTTGCATTCTGAAACATTGGGGGTTAGAACTTCAACATGTGAATTTAGGAGTGCACAATTCAACTACTAACAGTCTCTTTTATTTATTTATTTATTTGCGTTTAATAACTTTATTTGACACCGAGCAGTTAGTTCTCATTGAAATCAACCGTAGATTTTTGAAAGTGGTGACAGGTAGAATAGGTATAGAGCCTGTTTGGTGAATCTTCATCTCATTGCTTTTCAGGACAGCCACCCAAGAGTACAAGATAGAACATTTGTTATTCCTTTATGCCACATAGCTTTGTTGAGTCTGGTATCAATGCACACATCTGGAGCTCTCATCTCTTTCATGGAAAATTTCCAGATCTCTTTCAGTGCCCATAAGACCTACTTCTTGAATCCCACTCCATGGATGCACCTCTGAATATTGATGGTGTATTCTCTGGTGACCTTCTTGTTGATGGCAAAATGGCCCTTCTTCTTGACTTTCTTTATGTGAGCTACTCTGCCAGGCTCAGGTTGGAAAGGAACCATAACAGTCTCTTACATCTGAGCCTTTGCACAAGATGTTCCCCACACTTAGGATACTCCACCCACCACTGTCCCCTTCCTGACCTCCACATTCCTTTCAACTGACTAATTAACTGCTCACATCACTGCTACCATTTCCCTTCATTCAGGAAGCCTTCCCTGACCCAGGTCAATAAATGTCAGCTAGTATGATGAATAATAATAATAGTAATAATAGCCGAGAAATATTAACCACACTGAGTAGTCATGTGGCAATAAGAGAAAGCACTATTGAGACTTTTCAACCGTGCTCTGTGATCACTTGCTTTTTAATTCTTTTATCAATCTTTTTTTACTTGCTTTTTCATTATTTTATTTATTTAATTAAAGAAATTAAGACTATCAGTGAGCATTAGTGTGTTGCCTCTCTTGGCTTATTATTTTCTGGTCCATGTCTTTTTGTGATTACAGATCTATAGATCATGTGTCTGATAGACTCTCTTTCTTCATTCTATACTTTGTGACTGAATCCAGGCAAGGCAAATCACTTTTAATTCTCATTTCCTCATCTCAAATCAGGATAAAATTCTTAGGCTGTAGAGTTGATGTGAGAATTAGAGATACAGCTAAGATAGTGCTGAAGTCATAATAGGCACTGAGGTACTCATTATTTGATATATTATAGTAGTTAGGATTATTATTTATGAAATTAGAATTATTAATGTTTCTTCTACTCCACAATGTATCAAAGTAGAAAAGCATTGATCTATCGGACTTATCTGTAAAATGAGAATAACAGGACTCTGAATGAGGCTCTTTCTTTGAGTCAATGTGTAAGGGTTCATGTACAGACCTCTGAAATCTACTGAGATTCTTTGGAAACTCTCTTGACTTGTCTTTGACCATAATCTGATGTTCAATGAGTCTGCAGCAAAGTGTTATTAGTGTTTTATCAAATGGTTTAAACATATTTTTTTTTTTTTTTTTGAGACGGAGTCTCGCTTTGTCGCCAGGCTGGAGTGCAGTGGCATGATCTCGGCTCAGTGCAACCTCTGCCTCCCAGGTTCAAGCAATTCTCCTGCCTCAGCTTCCTGAGTAGCTGGGATTACAGGCACGTGTCACCATGCCCAGCTAATTTTTGCATTTTGAGTAGAGACGATGTTTCACCATGTTGGCCAGGATGGTCTCAATCTCCTGACCTTGTGATCCTCCTGCCTTGGCCTCCCAAAGTGCTGCGATTATAGGCGTGAGCCACAGCTCCCATCCTAAATGTAATTTTATTTAAGATACACGGCATACAGATAAATATTGAAAGCAATAAAAATTCTACAACACCAGATCAACTTTCTAGAAGCAGACTTTTAAAGACCTCATTAAACATACTAAACACACTGTAATTTTACTTCTACAGGAGGTAAAATGATTGTTTATCTAACTTGGAGAAACCTTCCATTTCATCTTAAGTAATGCATCTGTAAACATAATAAAGTTCCAGCCTGTGAAGAGCACATCACATCACATCACATAGGGCATATCCCTTTTTTTTTTTTTTTTTTGAGACTGAGTCTCACTGTATTGCCCAGGCTGGAGTGCAATGGCACGATCTCAGCTCACTGCAACCTCCACCTCCTGGGTTCAAGTGATTCTCCTTCCTCAGCCTCCTGAGTAGCTGAGATTACAGGCGCCCACCGTCAGGCCTGGCTAATTTTTATATTTTTAGTAGAGATGGAGTTTCACCATGTTGGCCAGGCTGGTCTTGGACTCTTGACCTTGTGATCTGCTCACCTCAGCCCCCCAAAGTGTTGGGATTACAGGCATGAGCCACCACGCCAGGCCCACATAGTGCATATCCTTTAATACAACACATTTTGGTTTTGATGGGGTGGGGGCAGAATAGTGAAGCATACAGCATGACGTCATTGAGGATCACAGGCCTGAATTCCCTCACTGCATTGCCCTGTGACCTCTGTCTCCCTTGTGAAGTGACAAGGTCAGTCTAAATCTTTCCTTCAGCTTTAGGATTTCAATGATTCTGTAAGTTTTCTCCAATAAGAGGTTGGTTTTGCAATAGAATTTTAAAGTCAGTTTGCCAATGTATTCTACAGATAAAACTGAATTAGTAAGTGGACCTGTTCAAAGTCTCTCTAAACAATATGTATAATTTAATAAGCAGTTTAAAAAGTAGACCATTGATTATTAGATCAGCCACCTGTAGAAAATATGCTTTTGTGCATTTTATGGTGTGATATTTTCTTTCAAAAGTGTTACTCTGTGTACATTATGTCATTTTGGTATAAACATTTTGTTTATCAGAGCATCTCATTGCCTAAACATAAGAGACGAAAGATAATATGATTATCTTATATATTTTGATTAGATCTATTGAAGTTAAAACTAATTTTTAAAAACCTAAATCTTGGGTTAATTTGATTCAAAGCAGTTTTAACCATAAATTTTTGAAATCTTACTAAGAATCTCTCATCTCTTTATTCATACTCCTGGATGAAGCTAACAGATGTATCTTCTTCAAGTACAATTCTGATTATGCATTTTTTGAATGAATACATTTAATGGTTACCTTACTAGTTTTTCAATAAAATAACAACCCCTTAGCCTGGTAGTCAAGTCCATTTTATTTATACCTTCATTTCCCCTCAGCATTAATTTTCATTATTTTTAATGCATCAAATACATTTTCTAAGCCACCATTTCTTCATCTAGAGATTTGGATAATAACTTCTACATTTTAGGTAATTTTGAAGATTAAGAAAAATTAAATTTCTGTGGCCTAGGGTGTGTACTCAATAAACCACAATTATTGATTGTTATTATTATTTTTGAGACCCCAAGGTAAAAAGAATATGCTTACTTTAACAGAAGAAAACATGGTTTCAAGTCCTACACCTTACTGGTTATTCCTCATTTCCGGTAGGTTAATTAATCTTCCTGTGCTCTCATTTCTTTATTTGTCAAGTGGTTATAGTAGATGATTAATTAATGAGAGGATGGACTTAGGTTAAATACTTGAGGAGAGGACTCTAGTTAAAAGCACCAAGAGTTTGTTTCCCTTTTTGTTTGTTCCATGTGTAGCCTATATTTTAGCTATAGGTTAATTACCATTTGTTTACCATGTCTTTCCTTTCCTAACACTAAAAGTTTTCTCAGGCTAGTCCCTCAATCTATGTGCTCCTATATCCTATCTATCAATACTTTACCTAAGGCACAGCTGAGATATTTCCCTTATTTAAAGTCCTAGGATTTTTCCACCGGGAAATATCTTCCCTATCCTGTATACCCTCTTTTATCTTTCCAAATATACTTGTATATGTCCTCCTTATTTATATATACCTCTTGCTTCCCTTACTTAGACTATAATACATGAAAGGCAGAGATGGGAGCATCATTCTCCATATCTCCTAAATGACCTTTCCCAATGCCTTGCAGATAAGAAACATTCAATAAACAGGTTAACTACACTATGATTTTTCTGTATACTTTGGTCTCTATTTTAAACTCCTTGTTTCCCTTCTAAAGTAATTTCTACATTTAGGGACATTTCACATCAAGCAGAATATATAACATATTTTTACTTTCCATTGATCTACCCACACATCTTTTCAAATCTTCCCTGAAGATGTGCTATCATAGGTAGTCACAGATGACAGCTGGAAAAGACAAGAGTAAGTGTAGCTCAGGGGAATTTCAATAGTGGACTAACATGCCCTACTTCTGGCATCTGAGAAAAAAACACAGCAAGAAATGAGAAAGACAGCACTGTTAACTTGGACCTGGAGGTTAGAGTGGGCTCATCAGATGTGGGGTTCTCTGTCCACTACTCTAAATTGTTAATGCTATCCTTAAACAAGTCCAAGAATCTATGCTTGAAAGTTAGTTCCCTTTTCTAGTGGTGGTTGTAGTGATGACAGTGATACTTGTTATTTTCATTTATGTGGCAATTTCACTTATATATATCTCATTTTGACATGGAGAGGAGGCAGGGAAATACTCGTTAGAAAAGGGAGGTTCCCTGGCAAAGGCCCCACCCTCAAGCCTGGAAACTTGCAGCCCTAAATGAGAACAAGCATTCCTGTTTTTGTGCCCAAATGTTGCCTTTTCCGAGACCACTCTGGCCTGCCATGCGCCTATTCTGTGCCCATATAAACCCCAAGCTCCATTGGCAGAGCAGCAGAGCACTGTAGCAGAGAAGGAAAGAAGAGAGGAAGTGTCTGAACACATCAAGAGAAGTTCTGGGGACGACAGGCGAGGACATCAGCCACGGGACAGCTGAACTCAGGGGAACGTCATCTTCCCACTCCATCTCCTCTCCATCTCCCCATCTCGTTTAGAGCCACCTCCTTCATTCAATAAAATCCCCACATTCACCATCCTTCAAGTTTGTGTGACCTGATTCTTCCTGGACACTGGACAAGAATTTGGGAGGCAGTGGGTATGGGAACCCAAAAAGGCTGTCACACTGACTCTTCACTGAGCTGTTTAACACTTGAGCCATTCTTGGATAGCTGGGCTAAAAGAGCACTGTAGCACTCCTGGACACTGCCATGGGTCTGGAGCCCAAAAGTGCTCACTCTGGCTCCTGCACCTGCTCACTTGTGTGCTCCCCCTCCCATAAGGGGTTTGAGCATGCCACATTCACGTCACAAGTCCCACAAGGGGGTCAGGGAACTCTCCCATTTCAATTTGAATAGCAATCCCATTCTCTGAGGTAGTTGTTATTACATCTACCTTACCTATGAGAACACTATGGCTCAGAGTGATGAGCCAAATTGGCCAGAGTGACTAAGACACTCACCTGATAGAAGATTCTAGACAAAATATCTTCTCCTGCCCCCACCCTCCACCCTCCGTCTAGTTCACTGCCCTCGATAGGTTATTTTATTCCTTCATTTTTTAACTGGCATCTCTGAAATGCTGAGAGGCAAATAATGAAAGAAAAGATAAAATACTAGTGCCAAAGGCAAAGAAGAAAATACCAAACAATTTTAGTGTAAAAGTAACTAAATGTCCTTATTTCTATTAAAAAAAATAGCTTAGGTCAGAACTATATAAGGGCAGTTTTCTCGTGTAAGAGAAAATTTTCAGTTGCTGTAAAGGGTGACACAAGCAACCCAAGTGATCTGTAGACATTTTAAAAACAGGGCTGAGTCCAAAGTTTCTTTTCAGAAAGTTGTTAGGGCTTCCTCACACCACCTGGACAAAGGGATATTTGCTTGTAAGCAGCCTCTACAAGGGTATTTCATACACCCTGTGTCCTCCACAACCTGAAGCTTAAAGAAATACAAAGCAGAGTCAGCAGTGCCCTGGGATGTTTCTGACTTTACAGGTCTGTCGAGCTTGGGAAGATACTGACATTTGTTATATTTTTCTTAAAGCCTTTTCCAGTAATAAAAAGTACATCTTCTCTTCATTTCTACCAGATTTATTTTTATTTTTGTCCATAAAAAATGTCCAAAGTCACACAGTTTACGATCTGAATGCAGTGATTCCTCCGTACCAACACATACCACAGAATAAAATAAAAGTTGCTCACTGGCCAGAAAGATGGGCTACCATAACATCTGCCTACAAAGTGATTTGCTAAACAGCATTGGAAATGCATCTCCCATTAAAAATGTTGCATTAGGGAATTCATCCAGAATAATGACAGAAGCACAAAAGCAGGATTAATTAGAACCCTATTTCTTTATACTTAGGCCTCCTATGTAACATTATCTTCATATAATTTTGGTTTGTGGTCTAAAATAATTGTTTCTATATAAAAATGACTGTAATAGCTTTGCAGTTGCATGTGTTCGCTCTTAAAAACCACAGATTTCATATACAGAATTACCAGAAAAACTAAAATATTAACCAAGGAAAAGATTCAGGCTGGTACTGCACACATAAATATTGTTTTATCTGGAAAAAAGAGAATTTGGAGAGATGTTGTACCAACATCCTCCAGCATTTCATGTTTTCCAATGGAAACTTAAACAGTGTTTCTAATAACTTGATTCAAGGGTTATTTTACAAAGAAAATAAAATGCAAAGATATATTTTACATCAGTAATTTGAATTATACAAAAAAGAAGAAACTATTGACCATTTTTTAAAGAATGTTGCTATAATAGCTATTTCCCTAGAAGAGGTTTCAATGCAGTCAAATTTTGATCAGGCAAGTGGGAGAAGGTTAAGACCTTAGAGGCCTATTTCAGGATATCAGGGAAAAGGAAACTTGTAAAATAATTTTAAATCAGTTTTTTAAACTGATAATGTAGCCCTTATTGATAATGGTTTCTAACTTACTAATATTCTTGATTCTTTTGAGAAAAGAAGTTATGGATGACATTAAATGGATGACATTACTTAAATGTCATCAAATGGTTAATGGATGACATTAAAATGTGTATCAAGGTGACTGTGGCCTTCTTTTTTAAATAAAAAGTTTTCCTAAAGTGTGTAGATTGTTGAGCATTGTCTGCTTACCGTGAAAAGCTGATGCCTGCCCACAAGGGTAGCTGGGAGGTGCCCATCGGGGGAACATGGGGAGCGGAGTGTAAGCCTTTGGGAGCACCGTGCTATGACTGCAGATGCTCCCTGGCTGCTCAGAGCCCAGCTGTGACTAAGCCAAGGCTACTCTACTACCTGCTTTCTTCATGTCTTCAATGGCTTAGGACTGGCTTCATAACTAGCTTCTGGTTGTTGCTCACTGACCCACATAGGCCTTGAACCCGTGATCCTGACCTTGATTGTCCTAAGGCCTAATAACTATGAGTGGTATCTAACACTGACTGATTTTTGAAAGGTCCTGTAGAACCCAATAAGCTTCCTTCAGGCACTTCTGCACACACTCTGGGACATCCTTTGGGCAAGTCCATTCCAGAAGAGTTTGACATCTATGAAACAGAAATCCCCAAGCTAGATCCTTATATAGCTTCCAAAATCTCATTCTCACAACAGCACTATTTTGTTGGTATGAAATCAAAGGTAAAGAATGATGTTGCAACTTCCTCAAAGTCACAGTGCTAAATAACTTCAGAGCTAGGATTCAAACTTAGGTTTTTTTGTTTGTTTTTGTTTTGTTTCATTTTTTTTTTTTTTGAGACAGAGTCTTGCTGTGTTGCCCAGGCTAGAGTGCAGTGGCACAATCTTGGCTCACTGCAACCTCTGCCTCCTTGGCTCAAGTGCTTTCTCTTGCCTCAGCCTCCCGAGTAGCTGGGATTACAGGTATGCACCACCACAACTGGCTAATTTATTTTTTTGTACTTTTAGTACAGACAGGTTTCACCATGTTGGCCAGGCTGGTCTTGAACTCCTTGCCTCAAGTGATCCACCCACCTCAGCCTCCAAAAGTGCTGGTATTACAGGCATGAGCCACCACACCTGACAGGTCTTCTGATACCTCTATTGCTAATGCTCCTAAACTGCACAGCAGTTCTGCGCACTAGTCAAATTTTAAACCACCTGCAAATGCTCTACAGTAGATACACCTGTCAAGAAAAAAACAGAGGCAACCGAAACAAACACTCTCCCTAACCTACTTCTTAAACAGAGTCAAAAAAAAAAAACAGGAACAAAAGAAAGCAATTATTCCCATAGCATATTTAAACCAGATAAATATTTCTGCTTGCCATCTTGCAATTTGAAAGTTGGAAATGGCTTATGGTGAGTTAAAGAGTTTGGAATGTGGGCCTATCTAAGAAGATAGCAAAGTCGTTAAAAGCAAAGTTTTTGAGGTCAGGCACCTCAGTTTATCTTCTAGCTTTGTTGCTTATGATCTAGGTGGCTTTAGGCAGTTTGCTTAATCTCCCGTGTCTCAGTTGCTTCCCAGATAGACACTCGAGAGTTGAAAAATAACATTCCTAATATAATTCCTGTTCCTTCATCTCACCATGCCACCTATAGACTATTTTTAAAATGCCTACTGCGAAGATTTTTGTGCATTGCACAACTTTATGGCATTGTTTTTCTGTTAAATGTTTTTCATATATAATTTTAAAATTATCACAATAGTTGTTGTGACATGATTTGGTACTTCTTTAATTTTTAATAAAAGCCTAAAAAATGAAAATGGCTTGAACTTCCAGGTCTTGGAAGGTCCTGACTTAAACTCATGGATGCTTAATTTATCTGTCATATGATCTATTAATGGCTATCATACATTATTTTTTGGTGAAGATTAAATAAAATAGGATGTGAGGACCAGCACAATGTCCGACATATAGTGGGCTCTCAATAAATCACTTCTGTTATTTTTCAGAAAGAAATAAATACTCTTTTTAAGCTTTATGACTAGTCCTCTGATTAGCCAGCATACCCCCAAAGTTCAGGAAAGATATGGAAAGTGAAAATTTTATAACTTCTGGAAACCTCCTCCATGTCCAGGACCTTCCTCTGGGTAAAACAGAGGAAGATTTGTTTTCATGAACCTTTCTTTCTCTTTAACATTTAGAGGTCGTGGGCACAGAAGCCTTAGAAGACAGAAATTTAATTCAAAGACTAAATGCATAGGAATGGAAATATTGTAGTAGGTGATAGATTGCTAAAAAACCTAACTTTGAAATGTAATTGCCAACTTAAAAAGAAGTCAGGAAAAGCTGAGGAATGGTTACTACTGTCTTTTCTATCACAGGACAACCCCCCCCCCCCATTTTATACATGTATTTTTTTGTAAAAGTTAATCAACACAAATGTAAACACTAAAATAAGTCAAGGCTCTAAGAAGCACATATAGGAACATGTCAAACAAAGTATACCTGACTAATAGGCACCCAGCCAGTTGGCCTTTCCTACAAAGGAATTCTTTAGGAGCATTGTGTAGCACTGTCTGCAATGAACAAGACGGCATATCATAAGGGCATTATCAGGCATTTGGCAAAACTTGTGCTGGGGCTCCAACTGTGCTGGACACAGAATTCTCTCTGTTATCCAGGTCTTTATTTCCCACTTACAGGACCATGTGCAGCCAACGCCCTATATCCCCTGAAGCCTTCCTCCTTCCTCTGACCATACATGGCATCCCTTTGGCCTTTTGTCATTTTCAATTATTGTGAACCTAGGAAGGTGGAAACTAATTTTAATATCTGCTGTAATAAAACATAACAAGAAATATAAATGTATTAATGTCAAAAAAATCAGTTATTAGAGCCAATTTATTTTCCTTGGCTGACATTTTCCTGCAAAGATTTCTCTGTTGCTTCTGCCTATAGAAGAATTTTAGTTTCCTTTCAAACATTCTACTGGTGCCAAGTTAAGAAGTTACCTGAAAGAGAATGCATAAAAATCAAGTTGAAATGTCTCAGCTTTGTGTCTTTTTAAAAGATGAAAACATAATGCATTACTTAGGTAACACTGCTTCTCTGATTCAGTGGGACAGCTTGATGAGAGGATATATGATACTTTGTACATAACCATTGTTTTCTTTTTGTCATCAATAAGTTGAATCTTTACTTCATTAGAGCCTACCCAAATGCATCATTGCAATGGATCATCTCCCCACGTTACTGTATCCATTATGTGTAGAGCAAGTTCATCCAATTTCCCCAACATTTTATGAGAGAAAAGAACAAATTAAAAAGGCCTACTCTCTTACATATCAGGATGATTTATGCCAGTGTGTGAGCACACATATTTATATTTTCTCTGGCCCTTCTATTTGCTTAATATATGAAGGAGGAAAGTTAATATTCTTCTGAAAAACTCTGTTCTGGTCTCTACTGATTTGAACATAAAGTTCAAAAGGAGATGATATCTTATAAAGACTCTAAGCTTACTGCATTAAATTAACAATACTAATCTCTGTGTTTCACATGGTACTTATGCAGAGCAGCTTTATAGACATTAAATGAAAAAAATGCCAAAGCAGTCTTTTATATGAAAAGAAAGAATAGAAACTTCTCTACATGTCCCTTCAAGTCTTTTTAAAGGATATGGTTCAGCTAGTGGTGGTGGATAAGGGGGAGGAAAGAGAGTCACATTGAATGGGTTCTTCTCCTGTTTACCTTTCTTCAACTTCAGACCTTTCTAAATCCCACTGACCTGGAGGGAATAAACAGAGAAAAAAGAAGCATAGCAAGAAGTAGAAGGAGAAATAGACAACCATTCAAAAATGTTTTAAAAAATCATCAATCACCAATCTCAGGAACTCTGGGAAGGAAACCAGACAACTATAACATTAGAAAATCCAGTTATACTCCCCTTCCAGACACACACCATGGAGAAACTTGAAGAGGAAAGAGATGAAGCTAACTTCAGCCTCAAACAATTTTGCCCATGACATCAGAAGATGGTAGGACATGAAAGGGGAAAACTGCAGGAAGATCTCATAATTCTATAGACCTTAGGAAAATTCCGGCTCATCTCACATTAGTTTTCCAATTCTCCTTTTCCCATTTGTCTATGGAGATAGGATATTTGAGCAGTCCCAACCACCTCTATTCTTGATTTCACATGTCTGTTAATTCAAAAACCATGTACTGAAAATCTCTCACATGCTCTGCTAGGATTAATAAAGACATCACAGGTAAACAATGTCACTGCTAAGCTTATTGGGCTCAAGGTCTCACAAGGTATGTGAGAGAGGATGTTGGAGACAGAGCCAGGAATAGAAAGCTGTAACAGTGATATAAGTATGCATCAGGTGCTGTGAGATTCCACTCAAACATCTTGTCCAGACATGATATTTTTGTAATCAAATTTCAAGTCTATGATGATTGCCTAGCTGCACAGATAAGTCTTTTTCCAGAATAAAAGATAAGCCAACAATGACCACTTCCTTATTCCACAAATTGTTAGTCTCCATAGTAAGGTATGGAACAAAGTCTGGAAGGAAAATATTATGAAGAATTGTGAATAATGCTTCTACTTACTTATTTTTGGGAGAATTAAGCTAAAGCTTAATGAATTGTATTGAATGCCACTGAATCACAGTGGAAATTGATGGAAGAAAAGGAAGTTCTATGGTGGCACAGGCGGTGCAGCAAGCTGCCCATCATTGTACAGAAGTTCGCCTTCAGTACTCTGCAGCATCTTCTAGTTTGTGTGTACCTTGGTTAACTTGATAGATAGATCACACTATTTAGCATAGTATCTCACCCCAATCAATTCCCGTCAATAATAGACTGGATAAAGAAAATGTGGTACATATATATACCATGGAATACTATGCAGCCATAAAAAGGAATGCGATCATGTCCTTTGCAGGGATATGGATGAAGCTGGAAGCCATTATCCTCAGCAAACAAACACAGGAACAGAAAACCAAACACCGCATGTTCTCACTCATAAGCGGGAGTTGAACAATGAGAACACATGGACGCAGAGAGGAGAATGTCACACCAGGGCCTGTTGGGCGGTGGGGGGTGAGGAGAGGGAACTTAGAGGATGGGTCAATAGGTTCAGCAAACCACCATGGCACAGGTATACCTATGTAACAAATCTACACGTTCTGCACGTATATCCTGGGTTTTTTTTAGAAGAAAAAAAACTGCTGTATTAAGGCATAGATGAGAGGGAAACTGCATGTCATCATTTACTAAGCACAAGGTATGATGTGCTTCCTACATTTTTATGAAGATGTTTATGTGAAAACTTTTTCAATCATTAAAAGCATGTATAAAACTTAAATTAGAACTAAGTTCTGAATTGACATGTATCAATAACCCAAAATACAAATCAAGATTTTCAAAAATAATTAAGTACATATAATCAAGCTGCCCTCACTAAAATTATTACAAATATTCTATTATTATATACAAGAAGATAACAATATGCAATATATACAATTCTAACATGTTAATGAGAGCTAAAACTTTCTCTGATAATTCACAAAAGTGTTCAAATATTTGATTTTTTATCAATCTTAACATTTTATATTTCAGTTTCTCTATGTTTTGGACACAATATTTTAGCAGAGTAATACAATTTACTTATAATTTATAAATAAATAAACACAGTGAGAAGTATATACTCTCTATTTATATCTACATACAGTTGACCCTTAAACAATTTATATTTGAACTGCATGGGTCCACTTGTGGATTGTTTTCAATAAAAGTTACACCAAATGTGCCTGCCTCTCCTGTCTCTCCTTCCAGCTCCTCCAGCTCTGCCACTTTGCCTAAAAATCAGCAAGACCACCTGCCTGCTTCTCCTCCTCCTCAGCCTACTCAATGTAAAGACAATCAAGAGGAATACTTTTATGATAATCCACTTTCACTTAATGCATAGTAGACATTTTCTCTTTCTTATGATTTTCCCTGCCTCCCTCCCTCCCTCCCTCCATCCCTTCCTTCCTTCCAAGACAGGGTCACCTAGGCTGGAGTGCATTGTTGCAAATATAGCTTGCTGCAGCCTCGACCTCCCGAGCTCAGGTGATCCTCCTTCCCAGCCTCCTGTGTAGCTGGGACCACAGGTGCATGCCAACATACAGACAGAGTCTCACTTTGTTGCCCAGGCTGTTTTCAAATTCCTGGGCTCAAACAATCCTCTGGCCTTGGCCTCCCAAAGTGCTAGGATTACAGGCATGAGACACCATGCCCAGCCATAATTTTCTTAATAACATTTTCTTTTCTTTAGCTAATTTACTGTAAGAATACAACATTTAATACATGTAACATACAAAAGACATGTTAATCAACTGAATATATTATCAGTAAGCCTTTTGGTCAACAGCAGACAACCAGTAGTTAAGTTTGGGGGAGTCAAAAGTTTTATGTGGATTTTTGACTGTGCTGAGATGAGCACTCCTAAACCCACATTGTTTAGGAGTCAACTGTCTTTTTTAAATTTATAGAGCAGATAATGCAAAGTATGATGACCCCTATCATTAAAGAAGAAACTGAGGCACAAAGATGCCCACTCTAATAATTATATACCATTTTCTTTTTACGCCATTACCAATGACCATAATCTTACCACTATTTGTTTGCTATGCACGAACTTTTCATGAACATAAACACCAAGGCTGAAAGCATTTGGTATGAAATATATGTCCCCTCCTCCGTTTGATATTACTGAAAAAGAATCTATTTGGGAGAAGATGGAAATTTTCAAAGTAAAATGGGTGAACTGTTAGCAATGGTAAAAATTATACCTATACCTTGGAAGACATAAAGATTTTCATGACAACCTTATTTTAAATAATTATTTTATTATTATTATTATTATACTTCAAGTTTTAGGGTACATGTGCACAATGTGCAGGTTAGTTACATATGTATACATGTGCCATGCTGGTGTGCTGCACCCATTAACTCGCCATTTAGCATTAGGTATATCTCCTAACACTATCCCTCCCCCCTCCCCCCACCCCACAACAGTCCCCAGAGTGTGATGTTCCCCTTCCTGTGTCCATGTGTTCTCATTGTTCAATTCCCATCTACGAGTGAGAACATGCAGTGTTTGGTTTTTTGTCCTTGTGATAGTTTACTGAGAATGATGATTTCCAATTTCATCCATGTCCCTACAAAGGACATGAACTCATCATTTTTTATGGCTGCATAGTATTCCATGGTGTATATGTGCCACATTTTCTTAAGTTTACATTTTCTAATCTTCCATAAGCATATTTATCCATTCAGGAATATTTGTTAGTTTTTTATATAAAATACTCATAAATGGTAGAAAAATTAATTATCTTCACTTAAGATTTGCTACCAAATTGAAAAAGGCACATATCTGAAACGGGATGAGAAAGCAACACACCAAACATATTTCCTAATGATGAAATATAACATTGCTATTAAACTTAGAGAATAAAAACAATCGATCATATTGAACTTCAATTTTGTACTTTAACACCATCTGGTAAAATTACAGACAGAATCTAAAAAATATATGAGTAAACTTTTTTTTTTTTTTTTTTTTGCAGACAGAGTCTTGCTCTGTCGCCCAGGCTGGAGTGCAGTGGCGCGATCTCGGCTCACTGCAAGCTGCGCCTCCCGGGTTCAGTCCATTCTCCTGCCTCAGCCTCCTGAGTAGCTGGGATTACAGGTGCCTGCAACCACGCCTGGCTAATTTTTTTGTGTTTTCAGTAGAGACGGGGTTTCACTGTGTTAGCCAGGACGTTCTCCATCTCCTGACCTCGTGATCCGCCCGCCTCAGCTTCCCAAAGTGCTGGGATTACAGGCGTGAGCCACCGCTGCCGGCTGAGTAAACTTTTTTTTTTTTAAATTAGTAACTTGTTATGTTTTCCACTGGTTTAATCATTCTCTTTCTTTTAATAAAATTGAAGTAAAAATGACTTAGTGTCGTTTCGTTTCTGCTGTGTTTCTACAGGTCATATTCAGAGTTGACTGAGCACCATAAGTGTTCAGCCGACTTTGATTTTATTTTTATCGCATGCCTCATAAAACTGATTTAGAAACCTAAAAATGTGTCACTAAAATATTAAATTGTGAACAGTCAGAGCTTATTGAGTTTCCAAAATCTAACAAGAATGGCTGGCTATGAAGGCAAACAAACATTCTTCAAATGTAGCCAGCCACATTTTAAAAACTATTGGAGGGATCTTGAAGATTCAGAAGTGTATGATTGATACCGTGCCAAATTTTCAGAACCAGTAGTCTGTTTTTGGAAGACTTCTCCTGCATGGATGCCTAGTAATATTCCCATCATAAAGCGGGTTAGCTCCATTTTAAAATTATAGGGGAGGCCTAATACATTTGGAGAAAATTTCCATCCATTGGCATGTTTACATTTAATTTCTACACAGGCATCTTTCGTACATTATCTCTGCTTCACAGAATCTTCATCACATTTCAACTGTCATCAGAATCCGGTTTTTCTCTTGGCTATATACTTCATCATTTTCCTCTTGCTGTTAATGGGTCGATATGATTGATTGATGGAGCCCCTATTTTGAGAACACGTTACTCAGACTCAGGGGTATTAGGATGCTTTGGGCTGTATGTCACAGTAGCACCCGAAACCTATGCTGAAATGCCCACGTTGGAGGAAAACTAAATCCTAACGGCTTGCAAGAATAAATACTCATTTTAAATGACCAGTGATTCCAAGGAAAAAAGTTAGATACCCACAAAATTGAATTCCTTCCCAGCAGTGCCCCTTCACTTAAAGGTCTGAGTTCAAGCAAATGCGTCCCTCTAGAACCCAGTCCTGAACATTGAAGTAAATGAACAAATGCTCCTGGAAGTACGAAGGCCCCAGCAGTAAAGCTGAGCACTTCATAGACTCTCTCTCTTAGAGCCTGATTGATGCTTACTTAACTTACCAAGAAGGGATTTTATGCTAAGATAGATCAGATTTAAGATACTGGTTCTGACATGGACACAAGGAGGGGAACATCACACACTGGGGCCTGTCAGGAGGTGGAGGGCTAGACGAGGAATAGCATTAAAAGAAACACCTAATGTAGATGATGGGTTGATGGGTGCAGCAAACTACCATAGCACGTGTATACTTATGTAACAAACCTGCACATTCTGCACAGGTACCCCAGAACTTAAAATATAATAATTTAAAACAAAACAAAACAAAAAGATACTGGTTCTGTAACACATCTGCTGTGAGACCATGGGAAAATTTCCTGACTTCTGTCAATTTTGTTTTCCTTTTCTGTGATGGGATAAACACACCTATTCCTAGAATTGTTACAGGCTAGATCTGATATAATAACCTTCTGATAGTAATTTACTGATCACTTGAAACAAAGGTTCAGTGTATATTAAATATGTGTTTTTACATATTTTTCATTGGTCAAGCATATTTACTGGTAAGCATGTTTGTTTTCTTCTGTCTAGTTCAGATACCATGAAAGTATGATAAGATTCCTTCAGGAAGGCTCAGGTGACGACGGGGATGACCACATGTTCCAGGTGTTCTTTGTGTAACAAATTACCCTCAAAGTTGGCATATTAAAACAGCAAACATTGATCTCACAGTTCTTGTGGGTCAGGACCTTGTGAGTGGCTTAGCTTGGTGCTTCTGGCCCAGCATTGCTCATGAGTTTGCAGTCAAGGTACAGGCCAGAGTCACAGTCATCTGAAGGTCTGTCAGGCCTGGGAGATCTGCTGCCATGATGGCTCATGCACAAGACTGTTGGCGGGAGGCCTCACTTTCCTGCAGCGCGGGTTTCTCCAGAGGGAGACAGTGACGTGGCTCTTGGCTTACCCAGAGTGAATGATCCAATTAGACTGGATTAAGAAAATGTGGCACATGTACACCATGGGATACTATGCAGCCATCAAAAATGATGAGTTCACGTCCTTTGTAGGGACGTGGATGAAATTGGAAACCATCATTCTCAGTAAACTGTCGCAAGAACAAAAAACCAAACACCGCATATTCTCACTCATAGGTGGGAATTGAACAATGAAAACACATGGACACAGGAAGGGGATCATCACACTCTGGGGACTGTTGTGGGGTGGGGGGAGGGGGGAGGGATAGCATTGGGAGATATACCTAATGCTAGATGACGAGTTAGTGGGTGCAGCACACCAGCATGGCACATGTATACATATGTAACTAACCTGCACATTGTGCACATGTACCCTAAAACTTAAAGTATAATAATAAATAAATAACTAAATAAATAAAAGAAAAAGAGAGAGAAAAAAAGCAACCAGAATAAATGCTGCAGCACTTTTTTAACCCTAACCTTAGAAATGGCATAGCATCATGACTGCTATAGCCTGGTGTGATGTGGGAGGAGAGTATAGGAAAGTGTGAATACCAGGAGGTGGGGATCCTCGTAAGCAACTAGCATTTATATAACATCTCTCAAGTTATAAAGTGCTTTTCACAAATAAAACAACTCTAATGAAGCAAGAAGCCAGACAGTTGAAATTACCTGCCTACGGCCACAGTTATCAACAGCATATACTCAAAATGACTCAAAAGTGTTATTTTCCATTACATTCTTTATATCTTCTTGGTTCTCTTAGTTGATCAGGATATACTGATTTCTATTTTGACACTAAGTAGCTTCATCTTGATTAAGTTCTAATAGCTAAAGTATTGATTTTCATTTAAAATAAAATACAGTGCTTAATTATGATAGCAGACAGTTAATTTAAATAAATTATAACAATAAGAATAAAATACTTGTTTTAGAATGGCATATTTAAAAAATAAACCCTCTACTAACATAATATTGGGCCTTATTCCAAATCCCACTTTCTAAAAATTTAATTTATACTTTTATGAAAATGAATATAAAAACCAGCGGAAATGAGGTGTTACCTGATTTTCTATCTGTAAAGATGCAATCATAACTTTGAATCAACTATACTAACGTACTATACAGACTTGAACTAGCTAGTGGTGGTGCGTAACGAACTATGCTCCTGTGTTATTCCAAGTAAACAGCCAACTTTAAGCAATTTTTTTAAAACACAGCTGATTTCAGGATAAGTATTAAACAACAATAACTTACTTCATCATTTCTATATGACTGACTTGTAGTCAGTGTTACTGAAGAACTAAAGCTTAATTGTCAGTTAATTGACACATTATTGTACACGTTTCTATATGTGATTTAAAAAATCCTAACTCATTTTAGATGCAAAGAAACCAGAACATAGTCTTATGCCTTGCAGGGAGTGTTTGAAAACAAAAATGAAGATAAACAATGTCTTATCACAAGACTCAATCTTCTAAACACATTAGCTTTAAAAATGTTAAAAACAGATTTAGAGAGGAGAATATTAACGACTTGTCAGCAGAGTTAAAGTAATAATACTTATAGCTCTTTGCTATATGTATTGAGTTTGTGTCTAGTCTAAATTTTTTTTCATAGAGTAATAACCAGAAACTTAGCCCTGATGAACACTGAACATGAAAGACCACAGATCAGGCAAGATTGTGATGTGTGTATGTGTGCACACACACCCGTGTATATTTCTGCCTTATATACAGGATCATTGGTGTGGGCTCTCTCTACATCTAATTCAAATAAGCTTTTTGTAGGGTTAAACTGATCTCCATACTTCTTTATGAAAGTAACTTTAAAGAGTTAATAGTGTATGGTGATTATTTGGGTAATTTATCCCATAATGGCTATGAGCGGGTAATGTTCCTTAATTGTTTTGAATATTACATCTTGAAGTCAGCAGTGTTTTCACTTTTGCAAGTTATCTAAGAAAGTCTGAGATGCAGTATACTTGGTTGTTCCCAACTGTAACCTCTCTCATTGTACCTTTGAGAAATGAAGCTCAGATTGAGTGTCCTTACCCAACAAATCAAGAAGTAGAACTTGTTCCCTTGTTCTTATTTTGGGAATTTTAATTGTATATCATAACACTTTCATCTCCAGATACAACAACTTTGGCAGTATCTAGAGGAGTGTTTCCATACCTCAATCATCTGTGGATCCCATTCATGGTTGAACAGTACCTATATTTTACCTAGTATGTGTGAGTTTTGCCACACCTGAGTAACCTTTGGATCAGTATTTTTAAAATAAATTAGTTTTAGTGAAATAAATTTATTTTAAATCAAGTATCTAATGCTTATAAAATTACTGTTTTTCATAAATGGAAGATGCCCATAAAAATCTCTTGTAAACAAAATCTGGGTTTTTGTTTGCACTCCTATGCTTATTACAGCACTGTTTACAATGGCTAAGATTTGGAAGCAACCTAATTGTCCATCAACAGATGAATGGATGAAGAAAATGTGGAACATATACACAGTGGAGTACTATCTAGCCGTTGAAAAGAATGAGATCCAGTCATTTGTAACATCAATAATGAAACAGAGATCATTATGTTAAGTGAAATAGGCAAGGCAGAGAAAGACAAATATTGCATGTTCTCATTTATTTGTGGGATCTACAAATCAAATCAATTGAACTTATGGATATAGAGAGTAGAAGGTCGGTTACCAGACGCTGGAAGAGAGAAGTTGTGAGGGAGGTGAGGATGATTAATGGGTGCAAAAAATAATTAGAAAGAATGAATAAGACCTACTATTTGATAGCATAACAGAGTGATTATGGTCAACAATAACTTAATCATATATTTTTAAATAATTTAAAGAATGTAGCTGGACTGTTTGTAACTCAAAGGATAAATGCTTGAGGGGATGGACACCCCATTCTCCATGATGTGCTTATTTCACATTGCATGCCTGTATCAAAATATCTTATGTATCTTATAAATATATACACTTACTATGTACTCACCAATTTTTTTTATTAAAAGAAAAAAAACACCATCAAAAAATAATCTGGACATTTTCTAAAAATTTCAGTTTACCACCTTGCCTTGCTGAAGGTTGAGTTTCATATGTTTTCTCTTATGAAAAGTAGAAAGTCACATGTTTTAGGGTGTTGATATGGACATATGTGTAGTAACTTGAGGATGTCCACTGAGGCCATCAAAAGCCTGCAAGAAAACACAAAACGGACTGCTTCCATATTACATGATCCAACTACTTTTCAATGCCAAGTTTCAGTGTCATGTAAGATCAGCTTACTTCTAACAATATATGTATCATATACCTGGAGGACTTGTGATCTAGACTCTAGCAGAAAGAGAATGGGATTTTAGCCCAAGAATAGGGTCCTAGCTTGAGCATGATCACTAAGCTGTTCAGTAAATCTGGTCTGACAACAATTATATACTGAGAAAACCATATGGAGCATCAAGAAACTCAATAAACTTGGTCTTCTTAGGTCTCAGGTTTCTCTGAAAAATGATGGGACTAGGGTGGAGCATCACTTTGTCCCTTTCTAGAGTATGACTGCCTTCACCAGCTGTTTTCATGATCAACATTTTTGAAACTTTTACATTTTACTTCCCACAGTCAGAGAACTTTGAAGGCCCCAAAGGACTGCCACCTCACCTTTAACAAAGATAAATTAGAAAATATGAAATGAATGCTATCATCTTCCTAACATAATAACCTCAATACAAACTTAAGAGTGACATTTCCAAAGTCAAATCATAATCTGGATAAGTTGTCTTCAAGTCTTGTCAAAAGATGACTCTTCCCTTGGAAATCCTAGTGAAGATACCCAATTGCCTCTCCATTCTTGTTAAAGAAGGATTATTTTTAGATGAACAGGAGATCCTACTTTCCTCCCATTGCAGCAGAGATATTTCACACTTTTTCAACTAGTCCAAATTCAAAATGGTTATTCCTCAAAGATTCTGTCACCAGAAATATACTCATTCAAGGAACTTTGTACTCTGTCATATGTGAATAAATCAGCTTCATGTTCCAGGTCTATTTTATGCTATGTAACTTTTTTGTAGGCAATATTAATGAGATTTTAGTCTATTCTGTTATTCCTATATTGGAGTGTTTTGTGTTTTGACTTACTTATCATAGCTTGTATTTACAAAGATGGGACTCAATAAAGTTGGAAAATATATGTTATGAAGCAAATTTGTATAACTGGACATAACCCATGAAATACTGAGTATGTCTTTAAATACATCAGATAAGATTACATAATTAATACTGCAATCACATTTTATAAAATAAAGGTTTTTTAAAGGAAAGAGCAAAAATGTCTCTAAGAGTTATAACTGAGATTAATTGTCTTTTTCATCCATCAATCTTCTAAATTATATGTTCCAGAAAAAAAAAAAACATGGTGCACTAAATCTTAGCAAAGATAATGGATTTCTACAGAAGTACTTTAAGATCGGAGATATAGATTATGAAAGTAGTCCATTAAAAAACAGAAACGCCAAGTTAGACATTTTGGCTTTTACAAATAAATGTGAATTACATAAGTTAAAATCCAGATTCTGAGTCCCTCAGACCATTTAGGGATTACTGACAGTCTTCTTTTGGGTTCTTATTTTCAATATTACACATCCAAAGGCTTAACTTGTAAAAGGCATCTGGCCTGATTCACTTGAAGAATTCTATTTTAATTCAAAGGGTATATAATTAGAATACTAGTATTCTAGCACTTCAAGATATTTTTAAAGTTGTTTGAAAACTGCTATATTATCACAGAAGGTTCCTCACTGGCACAGAAAACGGAAAAGTTGCTCAATGTGTTCAGGATGCTTTTGAAGCTACCTTTTTATTGCTTTCCTCTCTTCATTTCCAGGCCATCAGTACCTCTTGAATTTACCATCACTGCCAGTTCCTGCAGCCATCTGCTGCCAAAAGGGTTTCCTAAAGCATTGCTGCAATGGTGGAGTCTCTCCACTCAAAGGCCTGTAGGGCATCCGTTCTGCTGGTATGCATGCCGATGCCACGACCCCTCCCCAATCCATATTTCCAATCATTTCTTTCACTCTGCCATATCAGCAATGCTTTCTAACTCCCGCTGCAGCCTCCACTGCTACCACCCTAGTCACAGCCACCACTCTTCCCACTGTTGGTATTCTTTTTTTTTTTTTTTTTTTTTTTTTTGAGATGGAGTCTCACTGTGTCACCCAGGCTGGAGTGCAGTGGCATGATGTCGGCTCACTGCAACCTCCTCCTCCTGAGTTCAAGTGATTCTTGTGTCTCAGCTTCCCAAGAAGCTGGGACTACAGCCATGAGTCACCACACCCGGCTAATTATTTTGTATTTTTAGTAGAGACAGGGTTTCGCCATGTCAACCAGCCTGGTCTTTGACTCCTGACCTCGGGTGATCTGCCTGCCTCGGCCTCCCAAAGTGCTGGGACTACAGGCGTGAGCCACTGCGCCTGGCCCCACTGTTTCTATTCTTGACCCTCCATAGTATGGGCCAGAGAACTTACTTTGTGAAGAGTCAGATGGTAAGTATTGGAGGCTTTGTGGGCCAGTTTCTGTTACAACTACTCAACACTACCATTATAATGCAAAAGGAGCCATAGGCAATATATATACGAATGAGCATGGCCATGTTTCATGCAGACTTTATCATTAGACATTACATTTCAGTTTTATATAATTTCCAACTGTCATAAAATCTTCTTTTGATTTTTTTTTTTTTTGGTTTCCATCATTTAACAATGTAGAGGCAATTCTTAACGGACCATGCAAAAAAAACAGCCAACAGACTGGATTTAGCCCACAGCCAGTAGTTTGCTGACCTCTGCTCTACAACTTAATTATAACTGCTGTGTTTAGAATCCTGCAGTGGTTCCCCATTCCGCTCACAACATGTGCTTAGGTCCTCACCATGGCCTAAAAGGCCTCATGTAATCTGGTTTCCCTTTGCCTTTCTTCTGTCTTCTCCATTTACTCCCTGGTTTTCCTCTGTTTCAGAAAACTGACCTGCTTTCTGCTTCTTGAACACATCCAACACAGCCTGCCTTGTGACTTCTGTACTGGCTGGTCTGTCTGCCTGAAATTTGTGTTCCCAGATATTTCTATGTTTCTCTTGCTTGCTTCAAGATTTTGACCAAATGCCATTCTCTGATAGTCTATCTTGACCACTCTATTTAAATTGTAACCACACTGTTGTGGACTGAATTGCGCCTTCCCATCCCAAATTTGTTTGTTGAAGTCCTAACCCCCAGTACCTCAGAACGTGACTGTACTTGGAGATAAGATCTTTAAAGGAGTGATTCAGTTAAAATGAGGCCTCTAGGGTGGGCCCTAATCCAATCTGACCAATTTCCTTATAAGAAGAGAAAATTTAGACCCACAGGGAGAAACCAGGAGCACACATGCACACAGCATAGATGGTATGAAGACACAGTGACAAGGTGGCCATCTGCAAGCCAAGGAGAAAGCCCTCAGAAAAAAATCCAACCTGCTCATACCCTGACTTTGGACTTCTAGCCTCAATTGCTGTGAGAAAACAAATTTCTGTTGTTTAGGCTACGTAGTCTGTGATATTTTATAGTGACGGCCCTGTTAAACAAATGCACACTCTAACCTCCACAGTCTTCCCAAACCGATTTATCCTATTGTATATTTACCCAGAGTATTTATCACCAACTGACATGCATTTTAATTTACTGGCTTAGTATGTGTATTATCTGACTCCCCACCACATGAGGCTAAGATCTTTTGTTTATGGATGTATCCAAAGTTTGCAGAAGAGGACCTAGCAAAGGATAGGTACTTAATGAATACCTGCTGGATAAATGAATCCTAGCAATGCATTCATCTCTTATATCCCCTGCCTTTGTTTCTTGGCTCTTCCTGAAAGGTCCACTCCCCAACTCCACACCCATGGCCAGTGAAACCCACCTCAAATATTAACAATGCTAAGAATGCATCTCTTGCCACCAACACTCTGTGCTCTTTCTCTTTGGAGTCTAGTAATACACTATCTGTATTTCTCTTGTGGCGCTTAATACATTCAAGCCTGTATTGAATTTTCTATATATACACATATCTCAGAGATATTGCAGGTTCCATTATAGAACACAGCAATAAAGTGAATATCACATTAAAGTGAGTCGTACAAATTTCTTGGCTTCCCAGTGCACGTAAAAGTTTTGTTTACACTGTACTATAGTTTATGAAGTGTGTTATTGCATTGTCTAAAAAATGGACATACCTTAAATTAAAATACTCTATTGCTAAAAAATGCTATCAACTGAGCCTTCAGTGAGAGGTAATTTTTTGCTCATGGAGAGTCTTGCCTCTATGTTGACAAATGCTGACTGATCAGGATGGTGGCTGCTGAAGGTTGAGGTGTCTAGTGTAATTCTTAAATAAGACAACAATGAAGTTTGTCATATTGATTGACTCTTTCTTTCATCAAGGATTTAACTGAAGCATCTGATGCTGTTTGATAGCATTTTACCCACAAGATAACTTTTTTCAAAATTAAAGTCAATCCTCACAAACACTACTGCTGTTTATTGACTAAGTTTATGTAACAGTCTAAATTCTTTGTTGTCATTCCAGCATTGTTCGCAGCATCTTCATGAGGAGTAGACTCCATCTCAAGAAACTACTTTCTTTACTCACCCATAAGAAGCAACTCTTCATCCATTTAAGTTTGTTCCTTAGATGGCAGCAGTTCAGTCACATCTCCATGATCCATTTCTAATCCTCTTTTTCTTGCTATTTCCATCACATCTGCAGCAACTTCCTCCATTGAAGTCTTGAACCTCTCAAAGTCATCCATGAATGTTAGAACGAACTTCTCCCAAATGTTGATGTTTTGACTTCCTGTCATGAATCATGAATGTTCTTAATGGCATCTAGAATGGTGAAACCTTTCCAGAAGGTTTTCAATTTACTTTTCCCAGATCATCAGAGGAATCAATATCTATGACAGTTATAGCCTTATGAAAAGTGTTTCTTCAGTAGTAAGACTTGGAAGTCAAAATTACTGTTTGATCCAAGGGCTGCAGAATGGATGTTGTGTTAGCAGGCATGAAAATAACATTAATCTCTTTGTCTATCTCCATCAGAGCTCTTGAATGACTAGGCGCATTGTCAATGAGCAGTAACATTTTGAAAGTAATCATTTTTTCTAAGCAGAAGGTGTCAACACTGGGCTTAAAATATACAGTAAACCATGCTATAAACAGACATGATGTCATCCAGGTTTAGTTGTTCCATTATTGAGCAGAGACAGAGTAGATTTAGCATAATGATTAAGGGCCCTGGGATTTTTACAATGATAAAGGAGCATTTGCTGCAACTTAAAGTCATAAGCTGCATTAGCCCCTAAAAAGAGAGTCAGTCTCCCCTTTGAACCTTTGGAGCCAGGCATTGAATTCTTCTCTCTACTTATAAATGTCCTAGATGGCATCTTCTTCCAATATAAATCTTTTTCTTTATTTTTTGATACAGGGTCTTACTTTGTCACCCAGGTGGGCTGCAGTGGCATGATCATAGCTCACTGCAGCCTTGATCTCCCTAGCTCATGCGACCCTCCCACCTCAGCCTCCTAAGGAGCTGGGACTATGTACAGTCTCGAGTAGCTGGGGCAACGTGCATGCACCACCATGCCAGGCTAATTTTAATCTTTTTTTTAAAGACAAGGTCTCACTATGTTGATCAGGCTGGTCTCAAACTCCTGGGCTCAAGTAATCCTCCTGCCTTGGCCTCCCAAAGTGTTGGGATTACAGGCATGAGCCACCGTGCCCAGCCAGGGGCTTCTTCATCTACACTGAAAATTTGGTTTTCAGAGGAACAACATTTATCAATGATCTTAGCTGGATCTTCTGAATAAGCTGCTGCAGCTTCTACATTGGCACTTGCTCTTTAACCTTGCACTTTTGCGGTATGGATATGGCTTCATGAACCAACCTGCTAGCTTCAAACTTTCTTCTGCAGCTTCCCTATCTCTCTCAGCATTCAGAGAACTGAAGAGAGTTAGAGCCTGTATTAGACCATTCTTGCATTGCTGTAAAGAAATACCTGAGACTGGATAAATTACAAAGAAAAAAGGTTTCGTTGGCTCACGGTTCTGCAGGCTGTACAGGAAGCATAGCAGCATCTGCTTCTGGGGAGGCCTCAGAAAGCTTCCACTCATGGCAGAAGGCAAAGTGGGAGCAGACACATGACAGACCAAAAGTAGAAGTAAGAGAGAGTGAGGGAGGGGGATGTCACATTTTTTTTTTTTTTTTTTTTTGAGACAGAGCCTCACTCTTTCCACCCAGGCTGAAGTGTAGTGGTACGATCTTGGCTCACCACAACCTCTGCCTCTTGGGTTCAAGTGATTCACCTACCTCAGCTTACTGAGCGTCTGGGATTACAGGCACACACTATCATGCCCAGCTAATTTTTTTGTAGTTTTAGTAGAGACAGGGTTTCACCATGTTGGCCAGGCTGGTCTCGAACACCTGAACACCTGACCTCAAGTGATTATGTCTATGTCGGCCTTCCAAAGTGCTGAGATTACCTGTGTGAGCCACCACGCCCAGCCAATGCCATAAACTTTCAAATGACCAGATATTGCAAGAACTCACACACTATTGTAAGAACAGTACCAAGGGGATGGTGCTAAACCATTCATGAGAAATCCACCCCATGATCCAATTTTCTCCCGCCTCCAACACTGGGGATTGTAATTCAACATGAGATTTGGGCAGGGACACATATCCAAACTGTATCAGAGACTTCCTCTGGATTAGGCTTTGGCTTAAGGGGGTGTTGTGGCAGGTTTGATCTTTTACCCAGACCACTAAAACGTTCTTTATATCAGCAATAAAGCTGTTTCACTTTCTTACTATTCATGTCTTCACTAGAGTAGCAATATTAATTTCCTTCTAGAACTTTTCCTTTGCCATGGCAACTTAACAGTTTGACATGAGATTTTAGCTATTTTGGCTTTCGACATGCCCTCCTCACTAAGCTTGATTATTTCTAGCTTTTGATTTAAAAGTGAGAGATGTGTGAGTCTTCCTTTCCCTTGAACACTTACAGGCCATTAAAAAGTTATTAATTGAACTAATTGTAATACTGTTGTGTCTCAGGAAATAGGGAGGCCCAAGGAGAAGAAAAGACATGGGGAATAGCTGGTCAGTGTAGCAGTCAGAACACACACGACATTTATTGATTATGTTCACTGTCTCATTAGATATGGTTGGTGGCACTCCAAAATAGTTACGATAGTAACCTCAAAGATCACTAACCACAGATCATCATAAAAGATATAATGATAATGAAAAACTATGAAATATTACAACGATCATAATGTGACTCAGAAACATGAAGTGAACATGTGTTTTTGGAAAAATGGCGCTGATAGTATTGCAAAAGTCAGGGTTGCCATGAAACTTCAATTTATAAAAAATGCAGTATCTGAGAAGTGCAATAAAGTAAAGAACAATACAATGAGGCATGCCTGTGTGTTTTATATTCTCCACTAAATGTTAAGCTCCTTTATGGTGCAGCTATCGCCTCATGCATCTTAAAATCCCTTACCGTACCTTCTGAATGTGCCACACGTATTAAAGACACAACAGACCTTTGCTGAAATTAGGAAGATTATTACAATAAAAACACTTGTTACTGAACAATTAAACATTGTGTCGGCCTCTATTTTAAGTCTTCATGTCATTTGCCTTTACTAACAAAAACCTCATGAAGGTCGGACTATCATTATCTCAAATTTATTGATAAGGTCACTGAACCTAAGATAAGTAACTTGCCCAAGATCAATGATTGGTGAAGCCAGAATTTTTTTTTTTTTTTTTTTTTGAGCTGGAGTCTCGCTCTGTCACCCAGCCTGGAGTGCAGTGGTGCAATCTCGGCTCACTGCAAGCTCCACCTGCCGGGTTCACGCCATTCTCCTGCCTCAGCCACCCGAATAGCTGGGACTACAGGTGCCTGCCACCACGCCTGGCTAATTTTTTATTTTTTAGTAGAGATGAGGTGGTGAAGCCAGATTTTAAGCACAGACCTATTGTTCTACAGATATCAGATATCAGGATCTATAGTATACTGTCTTGCCAGTTAAAAAAAATGCTTACTTTAAAGAAGATCATGTCTTTTGTGGGAACATGGATGAAGCTGGAGGTCATTATCCTTAGCAAACTAATGCAGGAACAGAAAACCAAATACCTGTGGTGCATGCACATTGTCCCAGTTACTCGAGACTGTACGTGTTCTCACTTATAAGTGGGAGCTAAATGATAAGAATTCATGAACACGAAGAAGGGAACAACAGACACTGGGGCCTACTTGAGGGAGGAGGGTTGGAGGAGGGATAGGAGCAGAAAAAATAACTATTGGGTACTAGGCTTACTACCTGGCTGATGAAATTCCATAAAACAAACCCTAGTGACACTAGTTTACTTATATAACACATGTACCTCCAAACCTAAAAGTTAAAAAAAAAAACTCTAAAGCACACAAAAAATGCTTACTTTTAAATAAAAATATTGCTATCATGTTAAATGAAATAAAAGGAAGCAGCATGTACCTGAATTCTTATGTGTTTTAGTAGCTGGAATGGACAGATTTCACATTTCCCATGACTACTTTTCTTATTCTAAACTCTGAGAGGGTAGTCTTTGTGCACTGGTCAAATTTACATAGCCACTGAAATTTTTAAATTCATATTTCATAATAAAATTCTTCTCTACATCTTATTTCACTGGTAATACTTGAAGATTTAAAACATAAAATAATGAAATATATTAAATATGTTTGTCTTTCCTAAAACTAGGACTTTAACATCTATGCAAATCTCTCATGCTTTTATAATATTTCATAAATAATTTAAAGAATGAGTAGGTTGTTAATATTGGCTTGTGAAGTAACTAATTTCTACATGTTATTGTAGTTTAAAATTTTTTTTACTATACTTTATATCCTAGGAAAAAGCCAAGATTAATAGTTAATCTTATTTTTGGTGAAAAAAAACCAAACTTTTAAAAAATTATTATTATACTTTAAGTTCTAGGGTACATGTGCACAACATGCAGGTTTGTTACCTATGTATACATGTGCCATGTTGGTGTGCTGCACCCATTAACTCATCATTTACATTAGGTATATCTCCTAATGCTATCCCTCCCATCTCCCCCCACCCCATGACAGGCCCTGGTGTGTGATGTTCCCCACCCTGTGTCCACTATGTTCTCACTCATAGGTGGGAATTGAACAATAAAAACAAACTTAATTACAAATTTTTTGAAAATTAAGGAGTTTAGACTCAAAAAGTGTTAGCAAGAATATATATTGCACATACTTGTGCAATATACAAGTCATCTGACATTTTTGGGTAGGAAATATATTTTGGTAGGAGAGTATTAAAGCATAATTAAGTAAAACCCTTTAAGTATATTAATTTATAATTTTATCATTTATGAAGGAATTCTTTGAGTCATATTTCTACCTAATTTCGAACATTTTAAAATCAATAGAAAGTGAACACATTTTAACATTTTCTAAGGAATTTAAAATAATTGCATAATGTTTTACATAATACACTACACCGATTTATAAGTATCTGAAACAGGACTTAGTGCTATTTGAGTGAGTACTGATTCCAGCCACTGTCCTTACAAATGCTGGCTTGTAAAAGTTCTCAGTGGAACCTTGAATTGGGATCACTTGATTTTTCCAATGAGGCAACTGATATCATGGGGGGAATATAAACTTGTCCAAGGTCACCTGCTAAGACGTGATGGTGCTAAGATAAAAGTTCAGGTCATTTTCTTTGCCAGGTCTAAGTGTTTCTACCCCACCAAGCCACCACCTGAGGCACTTGTCACAATGTAAGGTTGTGAGAACAATGTGCTTGTGGAATGGGAGAGTAATAAACAGTACATGGACCAATTAGCTGTTATGACCTTGGTAAAATCACTTGAATAACTCAGGTCCAGTTGTCTCTTCTGAAAATAAAGAAAGCAGACCAAATGATTTTTAAGATCCATTGAGATGTAACGTGTCTATGATCCAAGAATATATTCTGACACAAAAAATTCTTTATATAAGTGACATGATAAACATAATGTTGTCTATATTGTTGCCATTGTGTTAAGGACTTGTACCACTTTGAGTGCAAACAAGCTTCTCAACCTTCTAAGTTCAGGGATTGTGCTTTTACTCGAAGACAGGCTAGGAGGGCATCATTGGAAGGAACATTTGCATGTATTTGGGAACATGCCCAGCACTTGGCTGTATAGTTTCCCTTGGGGGAATTCAGTAGATACAGCATAAAACTGATCTTTAAAGTTCTAAAAGCTTTTTATAGAACTGGCTTCCTAGTTCTTTAAAGCCTTTTGACTTTTGTTTGGCTCAGGGAATTACAAGATGATTAGGAAATTCTTTTTGTATCTCCCATCATAAAACAGGCTCTATGTATCTTAACATGTTATAGAACAGGAACATGACTGATTTGGCAGCCATTAAGTCTCTTATCCTAATCTGGTGATCTTGCAAAATAAAAATCTTCCCATTGTATAGGTAATAATATTGAGCCTGGAAGATATACTACTTTCTCCAGGAGAAGAAAACTGCAGCTAGAGAACAGATCAACTTAAAGCCTGGTAATACTTTACTCAAAGCATGGTAATATGTTTTTTTGTGTGTGTAAAATATCTAAAATGATAGTACAGCCAAGGCGGTATCTGTTTCCAGTAATTTTACCGTAGTTGAAGATGGGGAGAACCTATAAATTTCTAATATTAATTTATTAGTTTATCTTATGGAGATATAACTATGTATTTTTTATTTAAAAAACATTAAAATTCAACTATTATACGTATACTATGTTCCCTGTAGAAAAATGAGAAAATACAAATACATTGACATTTATACATAAATCAACCGTAAGATGTATGACTTTTTAAATAAACGAGCAAATATACAGGACCTACCCCATTTAAAAATGTGTAGTTACACCTCCTCTGTGTACAGTTAGAATTCACACTTCCAAGGCTCTCAATTATCTATAACAATTTCTTATGATTGGAAGAAGTACCAGGTAGAGATAGAACAGCAGAACTATAACAGAGATTAGGATGAGCAGCTGAAGTAGCCAAGATCAGAAGTGATTAGGAAGTCACAATTCTACCAACCTTGGAAAAGATATGCAAAGAAATAGGCGGGAGATGGTGTAGTTTTGTCCCCTTAAAAGCACTGGTATTGTTCAATTTTGTAGTACTTCCAATGACTATGTAATGAACATTGACTGTGCCCCAGTACAGTCTAGGCACTGGATTACAATAATAAACAACAAAAAACCCAAAATTATTTTTAAAAGTTTATATTCCACTTTTACAGACATTTGTAAATATTCTATGTTATTTTAGGTAGTGGTAATTTTTATGGAGAAGATACAATGCCTCCCAGCTTGTCTGGGACAGTTTGGATTTGTGCCTGTTTACCTGCTGTGATGATTAAGATTGCCTCTTTTTACTCTCAAAAATGTCATAGTTTTGGTGACCCTCTCTGTAAAAGAAATTTCAAAACAATGATAATATGAAAATATGTATGGGAGGGGTTCTTTTGGACTGGATGGTCAGGAAATGTCTCACTAGGTGATATCTGAGCTGAGAATTAAAGTAATCACACAGCTCTTAAGGGTGAATTTGAATTTGAGAGGGGAAAACTATGTAGTCAAACAAAGACGTAGTTTAGATTCTGACAAATCTGGTTTTATACCTTAGCCCCAGCACACCCTAGGTTTGGAACTTTGGGCTCGGCTCCCTGTGAGATACTCAATAGTATACCTTAAGTCTAATAATGTGATTCAGAAATGAACACATTAAATTACACGGGCAAAGAAACTTATATTTATTTATGATATCCTCTCACAATACCATAAAGAAATAATCTATATTTTAAAGCAACTACTGTGCAGTACACACTGTGTTTGGGTACAGCTGGATAATTAAGTATTACCGTTTGAGTATCCCTAATCCAAAAATATGAAATCCAAACTGCTCCAAAATCTGAACCTTTCTGAATGCTCAATGGACACTCAAAGAAAACGTTCAGTGGAGCACTTTGGATTTCAGATTTTCAAATTAGGAATGCTGAACCAGTATATATTCTGCAAATATTCCAAAATCCAGAAGAGTCCAAAAACCAAAACACTGCTGGTCCAAGCATTTCAATGATGAGACACTGAACCAGGTTTTCTGTCTTTTAGAAGATTCTGATCTACCTGAGATATAACTTGAACACCTGAATCTGTTCAATACACAGGGTTGACTAGTAATTAAATGCTGAGCAATATGGGACAGACAACTTGTACTATCAGAGCTCAAAAGAAAATAAATCAATATACATTACAGAATGAAGCAGGGTTCCAAGGAAAGAAAATAGGATCTGAACAGGTGTTTAATTGATAAAATGCAATATTTCCCACCAGACCACTCAAAAAGCCATGGAAATATTGCTCCAGGCAGACAACAGGACCCTCTGTTGGGCTTGGCCGGTAGTTTCTGCAGCAATCTGGTTGTGTGGACAATTTAGCTTTTTAGCAAAACTTCCTGTTCCTACAAATAATCCCACTAATCCTCCCTCTCCCCAGCTGCTTCCTTGCCTTTCCTGCTTGGCTCCCCTCTCATAAGCCTCTTTTTTTCTAATTTTTTCAGAGGAACATATTTTACAGTCTCGTTGCTTCACCTACCTTGCCCGTTGTCCTTGCCTAAAATTGTCCTTGACTGAAATAGTAAGAGAGAGTTTTCCTCTGCTTTTTGAAATCTTAGCATATGTTGGTTGGTTGAGTTAACTGCTTCCTATTTATTTGCTGTACTGGCAGGTTGACACAGGGCAATTGGGAATCATGAAGGAATAGTTCAGCAGAACCACGAGACTCAGCTCTTAACAAGCACTTAATAAATGTTGGTTGAATGAATAAACGGCTATTATAGTTATTGAAAACTAATACAATTAAAGGCAAGTGAGTTTAAAAATCATAGTCATTTATATAGGTAGCTTTCTATTTATTCCTAATTACCAGGAAGCATAATAATTATTAGGTATTTCAATTATCTTTAGTGAAAATTAAATTTGAATAAAACTAATAGAACATCCTATAGATACCAGATCAGTAATAGCGACAAATTTGTTAAATGTGTGCCAGCAACAGAAATAATTGTACAAAGATCCCCATTTTACAGATGCGATGACCCAGCTTAGAGGGGTCATCTAATTGGTCTTCTCAGTTGTGGGGTTAGGCATAAAAGCTGGAATTCCAACACAGCTCTATGCTGTGCTGTTGCCTCTCAGAAGGATGGCTGGGGGTTGAGGCGAGAGAATAGCTCTCCTGGAACACATTTTCAGAATATAAACTTTTTCAGTTATGATGTAATATATTTATATTATTGTCATTAAGACTACGATGAAAAGGCATTAGAGGAAGCAAAACAAAGCCTGATAATTCGGATATGAGACAAGTAAAGAAGGGTGTCAAATGATGAAATGCTTTTTATGATGATATATATAACGATGAAATGCTCCCTTACTCCAAACCTTGGCACAGTACTTCGATGCCCACCCTGGCCACTGATTCAGTCCTACTCTCATATTTGTTCTTCCTGAAGTTGGAAAATAATGATTCATTGGCCATCCCCAGACATTATTACATGTTGATCTACTGCAGGGTTTTATTCACCCTCCTTTAAAAACATAAAGTGAACATTAGCCCCAAATAAAGAACACCTTGAGACATCCTGATGTCACTACTATATCTCTATTAAGAAGGAGAAATAAATAACGTTAAGCATAGAGCCATATTTTGTAGGGACTTGCTAAAAACTGATTTGTTGGCAAAACTAGTTTATATTGCAAATATACATATATATGTATATATATACGTATATTGTATATAATATATATATATAATATATATTTATATAAATTTATATACACATACATAAATATACACACCAACGATGATCTCTGTCATGGTCAGTTGGACTTTTCTTCCACAGTTAAGGGAAGCTCCTCAGATCCTACCTTCCCAAGCCCACAAATGTATCCCAATACTGGAAAAACAGTATTGGAGAGAAAATAAACTTCATCCAAGGAAAGCTGTTGATATGGTTTGGATGTTTTGTCCCCTCCAAATCTCATGTTGAAATGTGATCCCAGTGTTGGAGGTGGTGGCTAGTGGGAGTTGTTTGGATCATGGGGCTAGATCCCTCATGAATGGCTTGGTGCCCTCCCCAACGTAATGAGTTACTGACAGATCTGATTGCTAAAAAGAATCTGGGACCTCCTCTCCTCTTGCTTCCTCTCTTGCCATGTGACACATCTGCTCGCCTTTCACTTTCCACCATGATTGTAAGCTTCCTGAGGCCTCACCAGAAGCCAAGAAGACACTGGTGCAATACTTGTACAGCCTGCAGAACCGTACACCAAGTAAATATTTTTCTTTATAAATTACCCAGCCTCAGGTATTCCTTTACAGCAATGCAAAACAGAGTAACACAGCCATCAATATGCCTAACAAACACAAACCATAGCCGTATCTGACTGAGTTGTAATAACATTTTCCCATAATAACAAACGTCACATTATTTTCAAATATCATTTAATTTAGCTGATTATAATGACATTCTCTCAGAATACAGAGTCAATTTGTTTGAATGTATAGGTTTACTTTACTTCTGGAATGTAAAAAAACATACAGAGAAATATTTGAGAGAAGTTTTACTGTCAAAGTAAAAGATAAACAATGATAGCAAACGATGTGGTAGAATGATAGGAACCTCTGCATGACCCAGAGATATGATTAGCTTGCTCATGCTACTTTCAATATCTTTTGAGGGGAAGCAACATGACCACTGTGAGTAATTTTAAATAAAAAAGCCCAGTCAGTGGTAATACCAGTGGTGAGTGAATATAAAATAATCAATACTGCTATGAACATATTTCTCCTGCTTAGAGTAGCTTTCCTGCAGGTTCCTAGGATGGGGTCAGACAATGGAAGCAGTAGCAGAAACTCTGAAAGTAGGAGGAAAATGAGACCAGCATTTTTTTCTTCCCTGAGCTTTCTTCCTAACAGGCCTCTGTGGGTAGGCTATATTCCTGTACCCAAGGCCACCACTCTGTCTGGAAGCTTTCTAGTACAGTTTTCCTCTCCAGGCTCTGGAAATGGTTCCTATCTCTTGCCTCTTCAATAGTTTACTGTTACCAGCTGGAGCATACACATTACCCCTTATTGCTCCAACATAAAGTCATTTTATCAAATTCTTTTCTGGAGTGTAAGATCTCATTCCTGCCAGAAACAGAATTGATACAGATCACAATCGATGTATAATATCCTCAGTAGTCTTTGCCTTGTATTGTGAAACTTAAACATTTCTTTAAGTACTTAAACGAGGCACTGATGTGTAAGTGCTGAAGTTTCTGGTAAGAAAGCTCTGATTACCTTTAGCAAGAGGGGCAAATGCAGCTCTTTTTTTTTTTTCTTGAGACAGAGTCTCACCCTGTTGCCCAGGCTGGAGTGCAATGGCGCGATCTTGGCTCACTGCAACCTCTGCCTCCAGAGTTCAAGCGATTTTCCTGCTTCAGCCTCCTGAGTAGCTGGGACTACAGGCACCAGCCACCATGCGCAGCTAACTTTTTGTATATTTAGTAGAGATGGGGTTTCACCATATTGGTCAGGCTGGCCTCAAACTCCTGACCTGGTGATCCACCCTCCTCAGCCTCCCAAAGTGCTGGGATTACGGGCGTGAGCCACCGCACCAGGCCAAATGCAGCTCTTTCTATGAATATGAGCTCCTCCCTTTAGACCACGTACAACATGTTGATTAATTGAGCCAACCGGTCAACAAGTGAGTTTTAAGAGTTTTCCATGTCTAAGACTGTGAGATCAGACCACTTACTACTTTAAAGTTATGACAATGATAAAAACAGTCTTCTTTGGGAAAGAAGCTTTAACCCTGCAAGCTTACCTAATATACTAATTATAGGAAAAAGAACATAATTTGCAATGTAATAAAACATTAACATGCAAATTTCTTTCTGAAATTAAAGAAGGCAACCAGTAACCTGTATATATAAGTGTTTTGTTTGTTTAAATCAGAGATCATGTAATCAGATTTGGCAGAAATGGCAGATTATAAGAAGATTAAGCAACACCATGAATTCCCCACAAATGTCCCTTTAATCCTGATTATAAAGTTAAACAGGACAAAATAATTATCCTGATGAAGTTTAAAATGTAAACTCTGTTGGGAAAAGTAACACAGTGCCATAAATTCATTGGCAGTCAAGTGTAAACATTTTTCTTTGCTTTCTTTTTGCTTGAGAATAGGTTTCAATGGAAGAAAGAACACAAGAAAACAGTGTAACATGGTGGTATTTTATATGCATTTGAATAATAAGAATTTTACATGATGCTTTAAGAAATATAATCTTGTTTTATCAGCAAAATTTGAAAGAATGGATTAAAAAGTTGAAAAAAATAAATCAGCAATAGCATAATTTCAGAGCAGGCAGGCCAAGAGAATATAAACTGTGTATTTGACTGCCACATGTCAGGGCCACTTGAACTGGGAAATAGAAAATCCTGTCATTTTTTTTTTTTTTTGCCAAGATTCAACTTGAATTTTGCTAGTGTTTATTTATGTGAGGTCTTTAGGGGCACATCCTTTGTGTGAGATGTGTCTGCCCTATGTGCAAATGTGGCTGGGCTGGGGGATGAGAGAGTACATAGGAGAGAGAGGTTGGAAATATGATTCTGTGTTCTATCATCTCCAGGGAGAAAGAAGAGAACAAAAAATGGAAGGGCACACAGCCAGAAACAAACTTTGTCAAGCCTCCGATTTTGCTTAGGATCACCTCTTCCTTCTCTTCAGACTTCAAAAATGTAGTATAAAAAATATTTAAAATATTTAAGGCTGGGCACGGTGGCTCATGCCTATAATCCCAGCACTTTGGGAGGCCGAGGTGGGTGGATCACCTGAGGTCAGGAGTTCAAGACCAGCCTGGCCAACATGGCGAAACCTCGTCTCTAGTAAAAATACAAAAATTAGCAGAGCTTGGTGGCAAGCGCCTGTAATCCCAGCTACTTGGGAGGCTGAGGCAGAGAGAATTGATTAAAACCCGGGAGGTGGAGGTTGCAGTGAGCTGAGATTGTGCCACTGCACTCCAGCCTGGGTGATAGAGCAAGAGTCCGTCTCAAAAAAAAAAAAAAAAATTAAGTCTTTATATGACTAGCCTGTGGTGGCTTGACCCACAATACCTTAAGTGATGTCAAGTTTAAGGCTGGAAACCACTCAAAGAAAACTTGTGAAACAAATGTACAAATGTGCATCATCTCTCCCTCTCATCCTTTAATCTAAAGCACTCTACTTGATAGAATGATGAATTCTTACCTCCCGCTTTTAATGATATAATTTCACAAAATTTGAAATACTTTAACACACTAGTTAAACAACAATTCAGTGTTTCACAGAATTTTTGGGTTTAAATTGCTTTTGCTTCCCTTAGGTGGAGAATTCAACTTGGACATGCCTATAACTTTCAGACCTGAAGCCTGAAACAGAGCTCCAGGCAATATTTACCTCACACATATATTTAGGGAATTCTTGATAATAGAAAAATGTGTTCAGGTCTTGATTTTTCAAGAAAACAATGTACAGAATATTGAAAAATGTCAAAACAACCTTCAAATAAGTACCCTAAAACATGACAATATTAAATTTCACACATAAAGAAACAGTTCAAAACATGATATCTGCAATAACATTCATCCTTCTCAATGGGGCAGCATTCATATGATAGGGTGTTGTATGGGTTCCTATCATACACAAATAGAAGTGTCGTATTCTTGGAGCAATCCTAAGACCTATCTCCATTTATTTAGGTGTACAAGAATATATTGGGTAGCATGAGCCCCATCTAGAATTGAATATGATATGGTACATCAAGAGGCAGATCTCAAACTGAGAAGAAAATAGGATAATTGATCCTACAATGAACTGAGGCCATTAACTTGTAATATTTGCATATGGATTTCTGTGATTTACTATACATAACAAATAAACTTTTAAAATGCATACGTTTTTATGATAAATACAGACATTATATATGTTTGTAAAATACACTCTTTGAAAAGTGATTTGCCATAATAAAAAATATGTAGGAAGTTTCAGGGAAAATAGATGTATCTTATTTTAGCTGAACAAATCTTTACTTTTGAATCTGTACTCTCTAAAAAAATTATTTTAGAAATCAAATTAAATTTTTAATTTGTAAGCAATCCTAGGCATTGCCAAAACTTACATGAAAAGCTCTCACAAAAGGAAATTGCTTTTCTCTAACTTGCGATAACACTTATAAGACAAATTGAAGGAAAGTTTGTATCCACAAAAATTTCTTTGCACTTCCAATGTTCTATGTTTGTATAAATGACCCATTTTGGTATCAAATGAGAAGCAGCTGCCAAAAATAAAATTATATATTTCAGAATTAACTTGTTTTCAAATGTAAAACAAAATCACCATTTCCTCAGATAACACGATTGACCAACAACAACAACAACAACAAAAAAAAAAAAAAAAAAAAAAAAAGGGCTTATTGGTAAAAAGAAAAAAAAAATTACCCAAGACATGTTCCTGTTGTTTTAAATTTTTGATAACTACAAAGATACATGCTGATTGCTCAGGATACAATTAGCAGCTGCCTGCATATCCAACCTTAAAGGAAATTTTTTAAGCTAGTTCAACTCTGTTTCCTACTTCTTCATTAATTACTAGCTAAGGGACTTGAAAGTGTCCTAATGAATTTTACATTAGACTCTGTAATATGAATGGTGTATATTATCACAGCATCTAGTAAATGCATAAATTGGCTTTTCCAAGTAGCATTTTGAGTAGTTGTAAAGATTCTGGCTGGATATCACAAAATTTAGTATTAGAGACTGAGCCGAAAAGAATTTTTACAAGAAACAGGTTGCTGTAATCACATTTCGCAGGTCATAAATCTATGTTACTACTTTATGATAATCTGTTGGTCCTTGTTCTCAAAGTTCAAAGATGCTGTGCTTTTTATTTTTTTTTCTCCTGTGGTTCAAAAAGAAGAAAGCAATCCCACTTACAGTGATTTCCAAATACACATTGAATAAAGCTTAAAATATTACTGCTATACTAGCTTTCCATAATTTCCATATTATAAAGTACCATTCAGTGATAAAGTACCAACCACAGTGTTTTGGATTTAATACTTATGGTTTACAGCTTCCCAACCACTTACCATTTTCGTAAAATTCTTTGAAATCAAAAGTTTAAGAAAACTATTCAACAAACAGAATCAGCTAGACAGGCAGAAAACTGCACCTAAATCCAGTCAGAAACAGACAGAACCTTAGGATTGCCCTATCAGAGAGGAAAGGATAGACAACCATGGAAACCTCATGGAAAGCTTTCTTTTATAAAATATTTCTCTAATTTCATAGCAAGGTAAAAGATTACCTCTTGCTCATTTTCAAATGTGACATGATACCATAAATGGCACGTCATCCTTACTTGAATGTTTAAAGCTAATATGCAGGTAATGTCAAAGTCATAGTGATGGGACTAAACATTTGTAATCTAAAGGTGAAGACTGTGTGAGAAACACCACAGAGCTCCGAGTTGGCAAAAGTCAGATACACACTCTCAATGATTATTCCTTAAAGAATATCTAAAGTCACCACAATTCACATTACCTAAAGATTAAAATGCAAATATTAACAGGAAATTAACATTAGGATATTAACAATCTCTTAATATCTATTAATATTTGATGATGCTCTCTAAAATCATTTGATTGTCAGTTACTCTCTTAAAATGGTTTTCCCTTATTACACTAACATAATTGTATATGCAGTTTAGTTAACTATCGTCAAGACTTTACTTTGTTAAGTAAAATGTTGCTCAAATTCATCTCTCAGCTTTATATCAGCACAAGATCACCTCTTGCTCATTGTCAAATGTGACACGATATCACAAATGGCACATCATCCTTACATCATCCTTACTCACAGTGTGTGAGTTTCTTTACTCTTTTTTTCTCTTTATTTAGATTAAAGAAAACAAATATAGGTCAGTATTTGAAAGATAAAGCTCACAACAGTTCTTTATGACCAGAATCAAAGTGTGTGTTCTATTAACCAAGATTTGTCTCTCAGAAGTTTGATGATCTGTTAAAAAATATATATTATCAGTGTCAAGTATTTTAGTCCCACCTGTCACTAACTTAATGACAACATTGCCTAGGAATTTCATGGGCAACAAAACTGTTGGTTTAGCCTCATAATTTTGGAACATATTAAAAATATTTTCTTGCTATCAACACTTAGATTTAAATAGAATTTCTATTTCAATCGTGCAAATTTTTAAACATTGAAATCCACTGCAATGAAACAAATATCAAACCTCACATGGACATTTGACTCTTCAGCTGTTTTCATATTTTGCTCACATTTTGCAAGGAACCCAGAGATCCAAAAGAAATATCCTTAACTCTTTCACGGCCAAGCCCTATGATCAAACACACAGGAAGTAATCTACGGATTACAATAATCAAAGAGTTCTAGAGAATTTCTAAATATCTGCAGGAAGAAAATCTGTGTGCTTTTCAAGTAAACTGCAGCAATCAGGAAAGAAGAGAAAAATCCCTTGCACAATCATGTATTTAAAAAAAAAATCTTTCTACTCTGCAGATACTGTTTCCTGAAATTTACCAACAACACTGCCTTGAAGAGATAAAAAAAATACATCCATAGAATTCAGTTCTACTCCCAAAAGAGCTGCACTGCACACATTTTTAGAAACATAAATCTCAGCAAATACAGTTGCATTTTATTGACAACATTAAAAATAATCACAAGAAAGAAATAGTGAGCCTTTCCTATTCCATTTCAACTTCATTACCATGCTCTACTAGCCTCTACTGAAAAAAAAAAAAAAAAAAAAAAAAAAAAAAAAAAAAAAAAAAAAGTCATTACCTGTATGAAGAGAACCTGTTAATAGTCTGAGAAGGTACTGGGCAAATTTCAATATTTCACGTTTACACCGCTTTCTACAGCCACTCATCTTAAGCAACAAGGTATTCCTCTGAGGAGAGCCAGAAGTCTTTGCCAATAATAATAATAAAAAAAAGACAGTCTCTGAGGAGAAACTTCTGTCTCAGTTTATGCACACGCTGCCTTACAACTCCTGTGGAATTAGCTGTTAGCGCCTCAATCAGAAATTCCTTTAAAATGCTAGAGAAGCCAGATACAGCTACAACAGTAACAGGGAGGTGAGAAAACACGGCTTCTCAGTGTGGTGACCAAGTTCTTCTGTGGCAACAGACAGGCTGCCGGTTCACACTTGTAGTAACCCAGCTCTGGTTCGGCTCGGCATCCCCTCTCCAGAAGCAGTTGCAACCTCACAGACCATTCAGAGGGAGGCGGGGCCTGCGATGCCAGCTCATCAGTGAATCAGCATGTAAGCAGGTGAGAAGACAGATGACAGGTCACTGGGTCTGAAACCCTTCGGATACCAATAAAGGGAACTTGTGAGTGCACTCCAGCCTGCTGGGGAGGAATCTCAGGGCCCGAGGCTGTGCGAAATGAATGATTCCCAAAAAAAGGAGGTAGGGAGAGGGAAGCATGCTGCTCAAGGTCAGACATCAGACAACTCCCTGACACAGTGTAATCAGATTCAGGAAGGCTTCATGGGGGAAAGGCTCATTTGAGAAGCTGACCCTGATTCTAAACAGACTTGATGATTTACCACCAAATGGGGACAATGCTATTTTGTCAGGGATAAATGTATTCTTCTTCATGGGCTTAGAGGCAGAAAACAAGCTGTTTCTTAAAACTGGCTACATTTTCTGCACAGCGCGGGCTCAGGTATTTGGAAATTAGGATACATAATTGTCTCCTTTAAAACACAGTAGCCTAGAAACCACAAATCTTAAGCCCTCTACTTTGCCTCCAGGCAACAGAGCTCCAAAACTA
This sequence comes from Pongo abelii, assembly GCF_028885655.2. Lineage (NCBI taxonomy): Eukaryota > Metazoa > Chordata > Mammalia > Primates > Hominidae > Pongo > Pongo abelii. The sequence continues at coordinate 20,787,297 of NC_071988.2, forward strand.
ATTTGCTGCGTTGTCCTAAGAGAAAGAAGTGCCTCAGTTTCTTCATATTTCAAAAAGGCAAACACAACCATCACCCTACCAATCAACTTGTTTAACGTAATAGCCAGAACAATTGCAAGGATTTGCAATTTTCACACAGTACTTTCCTTTTAAGACATTGGGATAGAGGCAGTTGCTGTGAAAGCCAAAAAACTACAGGCTTGCCTTCTCTGAAAAAGCGGTTTTCCTGAATTCTTAAGTGCCTTAGGCAGTTTTCAGGATTTGTCTACACTCTTAATTTATACTCCTAGAGTTTTTGTTTATTTTTGTTTGTTCTGTATAAATATAAATATTATATCTGTGAGATTTAGCACAGATGGGGCCATATTTTAAATACCTAGACAGGCCTTTCGGCTTCTTTTTCTGACAGTTGCAATAATTCTAGTTGAAACTGATAATTCCCAACAGTACTACATATGAAATGATGTTCTTCTACACTAAAGAAAGAACTCCTGGACTCATAGACTGAAACACATTGAATGGAAACTCATTCTCTTCTAGAACTCTTCCCCATTCCCACCAGTCTCAGGGGTCTAACCATTCTAACCACTTAAATGGAATAACAAAGCATGCATTCTAGGAATTTTCAGAACTTTAATTGAAATTATTTAAGATATAAATAGACTCATACACAAAAAGCAGCAACATGCTTTCTGAAGTTCTTTCTCCTACACATTTACCATGAGTGATGGCATCCCTAAGTTTGAAATAGGCAAAAGAAATACACAATTGTAGTTCAACACTTGGTTTAATTAGTTGAACACCCCATTTCCTTATCTACAAAAGTGGGAATAGAATGCATATTTTATTTACTTGTTGGAGAGTAAAATAAGATAGGGAATGGACAACCTTAAGCACAGCACTTTTATTCATAGATGTAGCAATTATATACTGAGCACCTATTATGTTCCAGACATGGTTCTATGTGCTGGGAACACAGTGCTAACTGAGAAAGGCAAAGTCTCTGTTCTCATGCAGCTTACACCTAAACAAAGAAAACATCAAGTTATCAAATAATAAATAAGAACATATCCCATATGAGTAAGTGCTGTTGAACCAGGAGAGAACATTAAAACCAGCTGGCAGAATAGAAAGTGAGTAGGTTGAGAGGTCAGGAAAGAGATCTCTAAGAAAAGAAGTTAAGCAGGAGTTTAAATTACAAGAAGGAACTGACCGTGAGATGTTTAGGGTAAAGGGCACCTTGGGTGGAGGAAACAGCTTGTGCAAATACCCAAAGCTGGGAATGAGCTTAGCATCCTTAAGGAACAGAAAGAAGGGTGTGGCTGCTGAAACATGCTGAGCCAGGAGAGACTTCTGGGAGACATTTTCATGGATAAAGTCAGGGGCTGCAGTATGTGAAGCCTTATAGCTGGGGTAAGGGATTTAGATTTCCATCTCTTTGCCAGAAAGCCACTCTAGGGAATAGCAGACTTGTGTGATCTGCCTGCTATGTAAAGGATGAACTGCTAGGGAGCAAGAGTGGAAGAAGGAACACATGTGAGGGGGCATCACAGCAGTCCAGGTGAGAAACAATGGTGGCATGGCCTGGAGTGGAAATACAGGTAGTCAGTTTCCGGATGTAATTGAAAACAGAATCAGTACAATTTGGTACACTGAACAGGGACATGAGGGAAAGAAAAGAATTAAGAATGAATTAGTTTGGGACATGAATAACCGAATGGGTAAATTTAATGAGTTGATGACATAGAAATGCTATGGGATTGCTGGATTGTATGATAATTCTGAGTTTTTTGAGATCCTCCATACTGTATTCTAAAATAGCTGTACTATTATAATTTACATTCCCAATAACAGTATACCCAGGTTCCCTTTTCTCTGTACCCTTAGGATACTTGTTATCTTTTGTCTTTTGGCTAATAGCCATTCTAACAGATGTGCAATGATAGATCATTGTGATTTTAATTTGCATTTACCTGATGATTAGGGATGTTGAATGTTTCTTCAGGAACCTGTGGGTCATTTCTATGTCTTCTTTTGAGAAACACCTGTTCAGGTCCTTTGCCCATTTTTTAAAATGCATTATGTGTTTTCTTGCTATTGAGCTATTTGAGTTTCTTACATATTTTGGATATTACCCCTTATCAGATGTATGGTTTGCAAATATTTTCTCCCAATTGTGGGTTATCTTTTCACTGTGTTTTTGTTGTTGTTTTTGTTTTTTGCTATGCAGAAGCTTTTTAGTTTGCTGCAATTTCATTTCTCTATTTTTGCTTTTGTTGCCTGTGCTTTTGGGGTCCTATATGATAAATCATTGTCAATACCAATGTCCTGAAGCTTTTCCCCTATATTTCAGTAGTATCACAGTTCCAGGTTTTACATTTAAGTATTTAATCTATTTTGAGTTAATATTTTTGTATATGATGTGAGACAAAGGTCCAGTTTCATTCTTCTACATATGGTTATCCAGTTTTCCCAACACATTTTATTGAAGACACTGTCCTTTCCTCATGATGTGTTCTGGGCACCTTTGTCAAAACTACTTCTGGGGATGTATATAAAAAATTAAATTAGTATGTCAAAAAGATATCTGCATTTCCATGTTCATTTCATCATGATTCATAATAGCCAAGATACGGAAGCAACCTAAGTGTTCATCAACAAATGAATGAATAAAAAATGTGGTATATATACACATTGGAATAATATTCAGCCTTATACAAATTAGGAAATTCTATCATTTGTGATAATATGGAAGAAACTCAAGGATGTTTTATGCTAAGTTAAATAAGCCAGGCACAGAATAACGAATATTGTATGATCTCACTTATATGTGGAATCTAGAAGGGAAGGGCTGATGGAAAAAGGAAAAATGTTGGTCAAAGATTACAAAGTTTCAGCTAAACAGAAGGAATACATTTTATTGATCAACTGTACAATGCGATGACCACAGCTGCTAACAATGTATACTTCAAAATTGTGAAAAGAGTAGATTTTAACCATTCTCAACACAGAAAGATAAGTAGGTGAGGTAATCGAATTGTTAATCATCTTGATTTAATCTTTCTGCAATAACCATATATATCAAAACATCATATTGTAACCCACAAATATATGCCAAGTATTATTTGCCAATTAAAAACTTAAAAATATAAATAAATACAAATTAATACTGTCTGTAGTCTTCTAGGGTTAAGAGAATCAAAAAATCTGCTTTAGATATATTAGAATTTAGATATCTATAATGTACTAAAAAATTAAGATGGATGTTTTAATTCATTTAAAAATACATTTTTGGTGTTGTTTTGTTTTTTTGAGATGGAGTCTCACTCCGTCACTCTGGCTGAGTGTAGGGGCATGATCTTGGCTCACTGCAACCTCTACCTCCTGGGTTCAAGCGATTCTCCTGCCTCAGCCTCCCGAGTAGCTGGCATTACAGGTGTCCGCCACCACGCCCGGATAATTTTTATATTTTTGGTAAAGACAGGGTTTCACCATGTTGGCCAGGCTGGTCTCAAACTCCTGACCTCAGGTGATCTGCTCGCGTTGGCCTCCCAAAGTGCTGGGATTACAATAGTGAGTCACCACACCCGGCCTACTAAAAATACTTTTTAAAATGAGAGATAAAACTAGAAAACCTATAAATGTCAAAAGGATAATAGATATGTTGGTCAATGCAGTCTGCTACAACAAAATGCCATAGTCTGGGTGGCTAAAATAACAGACATTAATTTCTCACAATTCTGGAGACTGACAAGTCCAAGATCGAGGTGCCAGAATATTCAGATTTTGGTGAGGGCCCTCTTTCTAGCTTGTAGAGTGCTGTCTTCTCTCTGCATCCTCACACGGAGGAGAAAGAGAGAGAGAGGTGGTATCTTCCTCCTCTTATAAGGACACTAATTCTATCATGAGCACACTACCCTCATGACCTTATCAAAACCTAATAACCTCCAAATGTCGCACCTCCAAATACAATCACATTGAGAGGTTAGGACTTTACATATAAATTTGTGAGCAGGAAAAACAAATATTCATTCCGTAAGAGAAGAATACTGTAAACAACCCTACAACATAATTTTCATGAATTAGATGAAATGGAAAAATTCCTTAAAAAATACAAACTAAAATAATTCACCAAAGATTAAATAGATAATTTGAATAGCTTTATACCTGTTAAGTAAGTAAATTTAATTTACAATTTATAAAATTTTCCATTAAAAAAAACCTTCAGACCACATGGTTTCACTGGAGAATTCTATCAAACATGAAAAGAAGAATTAACACTAATTCTTCACAGTCTCTTCCAGAAAATAGACAAGAGTTAACACTTCATAATTCAGTTTATGAATACAGTATTGGCATGACACAAAAACTAGAGAAAGACAATATCACAGAAAAGTAAAGTACAGACAAATATCTCTTACAAGTATGGACTCCAAAATCCTAAACAAAATATTATCAAAGAGAAATTAGCAATATATAAAAAGAAATATATATTATAATCAGGTAGAGTTCATTCTGGGGATGCAAGCCTGGTTCAATATTAAAAAAATCAAAGTAGTACATCATATTATCAGGCCCCCCCACAAAAAAAAATCACGTGATTATATTCATTGATGCAAAAAAAGCATATGACAAAATTCAAAACTCATTCATGATAAAAAAAAAATCCAAGAAATAGGAATAGACAAACTGCTTCACTTTGATAAAGAACATCTACAAAAACCTATTAGTAACATTATGATTAATGGTGAAAGGCTGAATGTTTTCACCCAAAGATAAGGATCAAGACAAAAAAGTGCTTCAACCAATGTTATTCAACATAGTGTTGGAAGTGCTAGCCAGTACAATGAGGCAAGAAAAGAAACTTAAAGGTATACAGATTGTAAAGAAATAAATAAAATATTTCCATTTGCTGATAAGATGATTTTCTATATACAAAACCCAAGGAATCTATAAAAATTAAAATTTCTTTTTTTTTTAATTTTACTTTAAGTTTTAGGGTACATGTGCACATGGATGAAGCTGGAAACCATCATTCTCAGCAAACTATCGCAAGGACAAAAAACTAAACACCGCATGTTCTCACTCATAGGTGGAAAAATTAAAATTTCTAGTATAAATTAGTGTCTTCAGGAATGTCACAGGATACTAGCTAAACATTCAATTATACTACTTGAAAAAATCTGTAGTACTAGCAATGAACATATGGGCACTAAAATTTAAAATACAATATCATTTACAATGACTCAAAAAATGAAATAATTTGGTCTGTGTCAAACAAAACATATACAAGACTTATGTGCTAAAAATTACAAAAACTCTGATAAAAAATAAAAAGATGATTTAAATAAAACATAGGAAAGATGTCAGTTCTTTACTGCAACTGCAAGCAAAATTACAACAAGACTTTTCGAACATAGACAAGATTTTTCAAAAAATGTATATAGATGTACAAAGGAACTAGAATAGCCAGCACAATTTTGAAAAGTAAGTCTTGAAATCAGGTAGAATGATTTTGAGACTTATATGGCTGCAGTTCTCAAGTTTGTGAGGTATGGTTCCAACAGCAGATGAGCACATGGTTCAGTGGTGCAGAGTAGAAAGTGCAGAAATAGAGCCATACAATTATGCACATCTAATTTTGACAAAGATGCAAGAGCAGCTATTCAATAGAGGAAAGATAGCCTTTCAACAGTGATGCTGGAGCAAATGGACATCCATAGGCAAGAACCCAACCTTGGTGAAGATCTCACACCTTGTATAAATACTAGCTCAAAATACATCACAGGCTTAAATGTAAAATGTAAAACTGTTAAAGTTTTAGAAAAAAAAAAAAAAGAAAATCTTCAGAATCTAGGGCTAGGCAGAGTCCTTAGCAATGTTCATTGCTGGTAAAACAGATGTTTTCAATTAGTATATATTCCAAAAACATAAGCCATAAAAGGAGAAATTAATAAATTAGATGGCATCAAAGTTGAATACTTTCACTCATCAGAGACCCTGTCAAGACAATGAAAAGACAACATACAGAGTGAAACTGAAATATGCAAACCACTTATCTGACAAAGGATTTGTATCTAGAATATATAAAAACTTTGAATATTCAACAATAGAGAAGCACACAATCCAATTAGAACATGAGCAAAAAACATGCAGAGTCATTTCACCACAAAGGTAAAACAGATGGCAAGTAAGCACATGAAAAGATATTTAACAGCATTAGTAATTATTGAAATGCAGACTAAAACTACAATGAGTTATTACTACACATCTATTAGAATGCTAACATAAAATCAAAAATAGTGTCAAGACCAAATGTTGGCAAGGACACAGAAAAACTGGATCACTCATACATGGACAGTGAAAATGTGAAATGTTATAGTCACTCTGGAAAACAGTCTGGTGGTGTCTTAAAATTCTGAACATACATCATCTACAAAACCCAGCAATTATACTCCTGAGCATTTATCCCAGAGAAATAAAAATTTATTTTCACACAAAAACCTGTACACGGATGCTTATAACATTTTGATTTGTCATAGTCTTAACCTAGAAACAACCTAGATGCCCTTTAATGGGTGAATGGTTAAAGAAATTGTATATGTCCAAACCATGTGATACTACACAGCAATAAAAAGGCGTGAACTAGTGATAGACACAATTTAGATGGCTCTCAAGGGAATTACACAGAGTGAAAATGCCAGTCTCAAAAGATTACATACCACATGATTCCATTCATATAACATTCTCAAAATGACAGAATTATAAAAGTGGAGAACAGATCAGTGGATGCCAAGGATTAGGCAAAGGGTGGGGGCAGAAAGAAGTCCATTCACTATAAAAGTGCAACATGGCAGATCCTTGTGGTGATGGAAGTCTTCTGTATCCTTATTGTATCAATGTTGATATCTGAGTTGTGATACTTTATTATAGTTTTGTAAGATGTCACCACTGCAGAAAACTGAGTAAATTTTACATTGCATCTCTCTGTATTATTTGCTTATAATTCCATGCTAATCTACAATTATACCCAAATAAAAATTTAATGAAAAATTTAATAAATAAAATTTTAAAAATACCTTTTGAGCCCCTTCTATGCACTACTGCTTTAGGTGCTGAATATACGCGAGTGAATCCAACAGACAAAATTGGTGTCTCATGGAGCTTATAATGGGGAATGGGGAAAGAAACAACAGAACAGGCAAAGGGACACCGAGCATGTCAAATGGAGGGAAGGGATGGCAGGGCATGTAAAGCAAGGTGATAACAAAAGTCCTCATGAGAAAGTGATGATGTTTGAGTAAAATTTGAAGGTGGTGTAAAAGAGACCCATGTAGATACCTGGAATGTGAACATAGGTGCTTTCTCTGTATATGTAACTTTCTGTAGACCCTGGACAGTCAGCTAATATTCCACAAATCAATCTGTTTGAAAAACCTTCTCAAAATCAGCCCTCTGTAGAAGGTTCATTTTTCACATTGAAGCCTAGACCACCAGTATGATCAATATTTTCTCTAGGGAAAGTAATTACTAATCACCAATTATGTTGGATGTGTGCAAGGATCCCACTGCCTGTATCTATGTATTGTTGGGGAGTATGCAGGGAAAATAATGTTTAATGCTATCCTTGGGAAAACACAAAACGTAATTAGGAAGAGAACTATACAAATATCACAGAGTATTAGAAAACAAAAATGTTCTTTTAATGGTCAGCTAATTTGGATTAGATATAACTACCACTAGCAGCAATATCAAGAATCAAGAGTTGCATGTCCAATAATAACAGATGTCTTTAATATTTCAGAGATGTTTGAGCAAAGCCACTGTCATTTACAAAGAAATATAAGTGAACAGCTCATAAGGGCTTAAAGGTTTTCTAGATGAAACCAGTTTTGGCACATGGTAAGGGGACTACTAAAATTCCCAACAGTAAAGTTACAGAAAAATTTAGTTTAAATGCAAACAGGCTCATCATGTGATAAGAACAAAAGGTTCCTTGATGAGTGATGATTCCACAAGCAACTACTGGCCATGTGAAATAAGTTACAGAAGGACATAGAAGCGTAGGCTTATTTCAAGATATATTTCTCCTAATTGCATTTTGGAGGAAATGTTTTTCAGAGCAGCTCTTTCAGAGAAGGCCAAAGTCCAAATATGTGAAATCTTAAATGCACTTAGATGATCCTCATTGCTTCTTAGAATGGAAAAATAAATGTGACTGACTGATTAAGGGAAGAAGGTTGGCTTCCCTTCAAGGAATGAGGAGTGTAGTGATTCCCAAGAAGACTCTTCTCACAATGGAGTTTTCTCACAAAGACTGCTCTTCTCAAAACATCTTGGTGTATTCTGCGTATCTCAGTGGGAACAGACATTGTTATGCCTTTCAAATTGTCACAAGTTGCAAAATTAAACATGTGCAGCATAAAAATAGCACACCATGGGGCTGCAAAGAGAAGCAGAGCAGAGCCTTGCGGCAAAGTCACAGGTTTTGAAAGTGGGTCTTGATAAAATATCAGACTCACTACTGTCCATTAGAGAGGAACTCCCCAGTGCCAGGTCCATTATTATTCCAGAAGCTGTTCCCCTACTTCAATGAGTAAAGAGCCTGCCATGACACTACCAATGTTTGCGTCAACTTTGGTTATAGCTCTGTGAATACAAAGCAAGTCAAAATCAACCCTACTGGCATAAGAAGTCCTCCTTTAGTGTGGCTAGGTCTAAGTTGACCACAAACCATACGATAAACATTTTAGGTAATGCCTAAATGATGCCATTGTTGAGGGTTTCTGCCATAGTCTAATGTCACACAATGAAGACTAAACCATTGATAGATATGAGGATTCTGTATCACCTTGGTATTGAGTGCGACAATGTGAACAAATATTTACATGTAAACAGATTCACAGAAGTATCTACTAAATACAGATTATGAGCTTTAAAAAGTAAAACAAAACATCCTGGAGGGCCGAAGAAGTGAAATTTTTTCTAGAAGATGAGATTGAACTATTCTTTGTTTGGTTGTGTTTTTAAGGAGAGCCACGGTTTGTTATTCATGAGTGTTCAGAGGTAAGGAAAAGTGTTTACGACATACATGTAGATTTTGGACAAATAGTCCATTGGAAATGTGCACTAGGTACAGCTGAGGCTCCATTGATGAGACCCCACCCACCTAAAACTCTGTCTGAAGTCCTCATTATTGTTGTTACAGGAGATGGGAGCAGATGTGTTTAGCTGAGGGACAGCCCTGAGGGTCAGAGACAGACGCTTATATCATACTTAAAAGAAAATAAAAATACACTGGAGAGTCCTGTCCAATGGAGACACGACTGCCATCATGGGCTTGGAATTTGGATTCTGTGTCAGCATCCAGGACTTCAAAAAAGGAAAGGTTGAGGGGTCAGTAGGGTTAGGGGAGCTGAGTTTCCAGTAATAGATTTATACCTAGATTATAAGAAAAAAGGATGAGACGTGTCCTGAAGCCCAATATTCCATAAAATTAGGCTGACATTATCCTGAAACACACACATACATACATACACACACACACACACACGGATAATGTCAGCTAATATACATATACAAAATCAAATTATGAGAAATCCTCTTTTTCCCACTCTTTGGTGGGCCATTTAGAATAAGGAACTGGGGTTCCAATTTCACACTGGAACATAATATCAGATTGTTTACCTTTACTCAGATGCATTTTCTCAGCTATTAAACAGTCATGCAGTCTCCTGCCTGACATTTAGTTATAGGAAGTATTAAAATAGTATCCTACAATTATATAACCATTTTAAAGTGTTAATATATAAACTTTTTTCTTTATTGAGATCCCTGGAGCTCATCCACTTAATTGTATTTACACTCCTACCCATTTTTTCTCAAAGTACAATGTTTGGCCAATTTGCATCAGAACCACCTGGAATCCCTGTTTAAAATGCAGAATTCTTAGGCCCCGCCTCCAATATATAGACAGAATTTCTGAGTACGAGGTGAAGAGTCTTATAGATTTGATATCTCCTGACTTCTCAAAAACACAGACTTTTGATAATCAAAGTGACATAAGCCAAATATCATCTTGGAATGACAAGTCAAAGAAAAGCCAAAGAGCAAGCTGAAGATGACAAAATTATGGCTCTATAAAGTCCCAATAACCCACCAGATATTTCTGCCTAAAGCCACCTGCAGACCACTGAGAGGCTGGGATGTGGTCTTGGTAATGCATTCCCAGCCTTCCATTTCAAAACAAACCACAAGTGAGTCAAGGAAGCCTCATTTTCGGTTATATCAAAGACAATCAATAGGCAGCTTTAAAACAATGAGGTTGCTCATTTGGCTTAAACAGAAATCATCAACCGCAAGCAATCCTGTGGTGTCCATTGGAACCTAATGGACTCACACAGATTCGGTAAACTTTTTACAATATTTTACATTGCCTTTTTACAATATTTTATAGATTAGCCAGTTAACAAATATTTAAAAACAATTAGGCCACATATGTGATTTAAACTTTCGAATTCAGCATGCTATTTTCTCCCCTTCCTTTATTAATTTTTCTGCAGATTAGTATTTTTTAAATTTTATTACATATACTATTAGACTAATATAAATATGAGTAAGCTGAACTCTAACAAAAATATTTGTGTATTTTTTTAAGGGAGAGGCACAGAACTTTCTGTCTCATTCTCTTGTGAGGTGAGATCCCAAAAAAAACCCAATTGTGAGTCTGGGGTAACTAAGTGAAGGACAACAGCATAATAAAAGAAGAATTAAAAAGAACAATAAATGTCCTGACCTTCCCTTGGCCCCCAAACAACATATACAGATGATGAGTTGACTCAGTATATATTTATTGAGTTTCTACTTATCAGGTAGAAGTTGAGAGCTGAGTTTCAGATGACGTTAAGATACAAACTGAGTGTTTGGAAATGATGATTTACCACTCAGAAGAAAGGTCAATGTTGAAGGTCACATGGTGGTATCATTCCTGAAGACATAGCAATTAAAACTGAATATGGATAGAATACATGAAGGAGACAGAGGTGCCCTACAGGCTGTTGTCACATTGTCTCAGTTATAAATGGCATTGCCCTATTTTTCACTTGAAATTGAACTGTCTTACACTATTTCTTTATCATAAACAGATACTAGTTTTTAAGAAAGAGAAGATGCAAATAATTTTTTTTTAAGTTAAGATCATCAACAAAAAAACACGTCTAAATATTATTAAAAAATAAGGGTGGTATTAAAACAGAAGTATTCTTGATGTGCTCAGTAAAAAAGATTGTGTTACTTATGTAAAACACCTAGAAATAGTAGAGGCAATGGTATTACAGAATCACAGAAACATATATACTCAGTGATGTCTACACCAGGTTACAATTCTCTTTAGTGTGAATAATCCCTTTTGTGCTAAAATGTCCAGTGACGCTTTTATAACTACACTAATGCCATAGGCCAAATGCCAAAAGAGAAGCACATATCCTAGTCCAACAGCTAATAATTACTGACATCATATAATGATAACCACCAGAGCTGCCAGCACATGCAACTTTTAGATTAAATTGGATAGGAGGGCACACATTGGCATGCCCTGCTGGAAAATGCAGCAACAGAACAGCAACAAGACATAAATGCTGTCATTCTTCCCAAATTATATATTCTTGTTTTGACTTACATAAGGCAAAATATTAGATGATGTGGAAGATAAATACCTCTTTAGTACTTCATCCTACAAATCTAAATTCAATTTCGACTAGGTAAAGGCAAAGCTTGGCTCAGAAATCCTCTGTGCCTTTTGAATGTCCTTGAGTGTTTCCTAAGGATTCATTTCCCAACAGCAGTCTGAGGACAATCACTCTCACACACTCCCCTGGAACTTGCTGCCATACACCCTTCTCATCAGAGAAGCGTGATTAAATATTCAGGACCCTGCCATCGTGGTGCATAGCAAAGTAATGCAGGGCTCTGACCTCCTCCAGGAAAATCAGTCAGGGAACAAATGCATGACAACAGGTGGTACTAACTGTGTACTGTAACCAAAAACCACCTAATGCAGTTTTCATGTTACACACTCTCCAATGCTCACCGCAGAATATGTTGTACTAAAAGCTTTTTTAAATGCATGCTGCAAATTCATATGCGGTTCCAGCTACGGCTGACCTTCGGCTCCATGTGAACTCTGTAGCCAACATGTGCCTGGAAGGGGGGGAAGTGGAATGAGCCTTGGACTGAGTCAGGCTTGTGTCTAGCTCTCTCAAGGACTAAAGTTGGGCAAGCTGCTTCAGGTTTCAATCGCCCGATATGTAAAATGAAGGTATTATATTAAACAACATGTGTTTTATAATCCAATTCAAAAAAAATCTAGAGATAGAATTCTAAATATCATTAAAATAGCCAAAGAATGCCCTGTAATGTGGATCTACTTCCGTTTATTCACCCTTACCCCTATTGATAAACTTTTAGGATGTTTTCAGTTGTAATGCTATTTCAAACACTGCTGCAATAACCAGCCCTGTTCACATGTCCTCACAATATAAAGCTTTATTTTTTCTATAGGTTAATGTCATTAATGTAGAGGCATGCCTACTACCTATGGTTGAGTAAAAAAACAAGTTAAGAAGGTATGTGCATGTGATATGTATGATCCTACTTTTACGAAATAAAGCTACATTCTCTATAGGGGTGTATTTCATTTGTATAACATTGCAGCCTATTTTCTTGAAGGGAGAGAAGAGATGCTATAAGAAAAAGGAAACGGGCCGGACGCAGTGGCTCACGCCTGTAATCCCTGCACTTTGGGAGGCTCAGGTGGGCAAATCATGAGGTCAAGAGATTGAGAACATCCTGGCCAACACGGTGAAGCTCCATCTCTACTAAAAATACAAAAATTAGTTGGGCATGGTGACACGCACCTATAGTCCCAGCTACTCAGGAGGCTGAGGCAGGAGAATCACTTGAACCCGGGAGGTGGAGGCTGCAGTGAACTGCAGTGAACCGAGATCGCGCCACTACACTCCAGCCTGGTGACAGAGCGAGACTCCGTCTCAAAAAAACAAAAAAAAAGGAAAAGGAAACAGCAACAAAATGGAAGTTATCACAATATAGTGGTAATATTTAGAACATAAAACTAAAATGTATAAAAATATAAAACATTTTCATATACTGCTTTAAAAAAGAAATATAGATTAATGAAAAACTGATTTCATTAAGAGATAAAATATATAGGCAAATTTTAACTGGATTCCTTCTGTTGCTGTTTTTCATATTGTTTTTGCAGAAAAGTAACATGCAGACAAAAAGGGAACTAATGAACCTGTGATGTGCATTTCCCTGAGCAGTTCCAGAACTGTGAAATACCAATGATATCTACTTATTCTCTATGGGAAAGGCACCAGGATGAGAAATTAGTATGAACTAATCTTCACAGGAAACTTTTTTTTTTTTTTTTTTTGCTTTTATGAGTTTTTATTTTTTTTATTTTTATTTTTTCCTTATGATGAATTTATTTTTTTTCTTTTATTATTATTATTATTATTATTATTATACTTTAGGTTTTATGGTACATGTGCCCAATGTGCAGGTAAGTTACATATGTATACATGTGCCATGCTGGTGCGCTGCACCCACCAACTCGTCATCTAGCATTAGGTATATCTCCCAATGCTATCCCTCCTCCCTCCCCCCAACCCACAACAGTCCCCGAAGTGTGATGTTCCACAGGAAACTTTTTAAGTAGGTTTTATTATCCTTCAAAAAGCATAGGAAAACTGAGGCTGAGAAGGGTTAAGTAACTGGCCTATACTCATCGCAGCATAAGTATCATACCTTAAATGTGTTTCATTCTTTGCCTGACCCCGAACCTGTGCTCTGAAGCATTGTGGAACATCAAAACCCTCTCTGCCTTCCCTACAGCCCAAAAATTCTCTATTTTCTACTATGGGAGCTATTAAAATTACACTAGATAAACCTCTATTTTAAAAGTATTCAAAACAAAACACAACACACTTGCTTAGAACAATAATAATAAATATTACAGACTAATATAATCCTTCCTGTTCTAAAATATTTTTAAAGAATATGATAACTTTATATTGGGTCCTAGATACCATACTGTATTTAGGGAATTTACCAAGATAGAGCTGGCTTTATTGTAAGTTAAGCAAAATGAACTGGCCTTCTTGTAAACTGGGTTCAGTCTACTATTATCGGTTCTGTACAGTGTCTCCTCATGTGCTAGTGAAACAGGATGGGGGGTGGGGAACCTCCTTCTCATCTTTCACTAGCCTGAGAAGTATCTTTTCAATATTTTATAATTTTGCCTTTGGCAAAGGGCTGCTTATCTCCTGGGAATTCAGGCACATTTTGAAGATTTCCCCACAGCCAATGAGCACAGAATAATTATTCTCACAAAAGTTCTTAGGAAATGTCGCCTCTCTTGTGTCTCCTTTTTTCTAGATAAGCTCTCCCCACACCTTTCTCCTGAGATAGTCTAGAATCTCCCTTTTTATATTGCTGCAGAAACACAGATTCATTTCCACACACGTTTACTCCGGCACCTATAGCATAGATCAATGCTATGAACAAGTGCTATGGTGTGGGATTTAAAAGTAAATTTTCCATTCAGAGATTTTTTTTTAATCTGATCATAGCAGCCATTAGTCAACTTAGTCTTCATTGCCCTCCTTTTTATTTCTAAGCATGATTCATTCAGGATATAAGATTGCATGGGCAATCATTCTAGTACTAAACACCTTGGAAAGATGAGGACCATCTTCTTCCTCCCTGTGTATGATTCTCTCTGTTCCATCTTCCTTCCTTCCCCACTTCCTGCACTCTTTCCTTCCCTGTCCAGGTCCTGTTGAATGCAGACTCAGTCCATCTGTGCTTTCCAGGCCAGCTCTTTCACTTATTGCTCATGATTTTGGCGAAGCCATTGAAAATGTCTAAGCCTCAATTTCCTCATGGGTAAAGGAAGCTAATAAGGTCTACCTAATGGACCCACTCAATAAAATTCTTTGAGAATTAAGTGGGAAAATGTATATTAAACACATTGGAAACTCTTGTCTACAGGGGATATGTCATCAATGGGAGTTGTTACTGCTGCTGTTTCTACTAGATTCCAAATTGAGAAGAAAATCTTTCTAAAGCAAGTATCAAGTAGAGTCAGGAGGAAGCACCTAAAGTTTCTGCAAGTACCATGGCACATCTTCTTGAACACTGCTGGGATGATTATTTGGATAACAGGAGTTGGCACCATTTTAATTATTTTATAGGCAATATAGAAATATATCTGCACTCTTCTTTAAAAAAATTACTAATACATAATAGTTGTATATTTTTATGCGGTACAAGTGATATTTTGCTACCTGCATAGAAAGTGTAATGATCAAGTCAGAATGTTAAGGTTGTCCATCACCTCGAGTATTTGTCATTTCTAAGTGTTGAAAATATTTTGAGTCCTCTCTTCCAGCAATTTTGAAATGTACAACATATTCTTGTTCACTATAGTCACCTTACTCTGCTATTGAACATTAGAACGTATTCCTTCTACCTCACTGTGTGTTTTACCCATTCACCAGCCTCTCTTCCTACATGCCCTGCCCACACATACCCTCTCCAGCCTTTTTTCCCATGTTCTCTTTCTTTCATCACATAAACACTGGCTTTCTAGTCAATGGGAAACAAATTACCAAATGATCATATTTCACAGCACAAGCTCATGTACAAACCCATGATTAGACTTCAATCACCGAAAAAAAATCATAAAATTGAATGAAAATGATATGAACACGTATGCATTTTCTGACAAAAGAGTGCAGCACTTCCACTCAATTCTAAACAAATTATAATAATTCTGAAGTGATTCTATACTGAATATATTGTGTGTAAATACATCATCAGATTTATTTTTCCCTGGAAACCTAAGGAATAAGTTTAATATACTCCAAAAATAGAGTCTAGTGCAGTGTTTTGTCACCTTTGAGCTGTTAGTCCCCTTTGACAGTTTTATAAAAATTATAAACTTTCTCTCAAGATTAATAAATTGTCATCAATAATGGCTGTATTTTCAAAGGCTCCTGGTGGTAAATTCTCCCTCATAGCAGCTAGGAACATTCCACCTCTCCCTTCCTTGACATACTGACTACTTTACAATCTCCCCTGATATTTCTCTGCTCTCTAATCTCTTTTGTTCTTTGAGAGAAGGCCACAGCAGTCAGTCCTTCTACAGCATTGGCTACCTAGGACATGGACAGAGAATGAAAGGGACAAGGAGAAGGGGGCAAAAAGAAGACGGGACAGAAAGGTAAGAGAGTCAGACACAGGGAGGAAGGAGATAGAGACAGGAGAGAAGGAAGAAAGAGGAAAGGAGAAGAGGAAGAAAGAGAGGGAGGAAGGGGGAATTAATGCGGGAAGGAGAAGAAGGGAAGAGAGAATATGACTTGGTAGCTTTTTGTAGGTCAAGAAGTAGGTTTATGAGAAATATCTCTTTCAAACCTCTCAACTTCCTTCCCCACTCAACACATTTGCTCTAAGATAAAGGTGAAGTAATTGAGAACAGCCTGGCCTACAGCTTTTAAAGTGACCTATGAATGGATATTATATAGAATGTGTTAATAATTTTCCTTTGATGTATTTTATTTATTTATTTTTTTTTTTTTAATTTTTTTTTTTAGACGGAGTCTGGCTCTGTCGCCCAGGCTGGAGTGCAGTGGCCCCATCTGGGCTCACTGCAAGCTCTGCCTCCCGGGTTCACTCCATTCTCCTGCCTCAGCCTCCCAAGTACCTGGGACTACACCAGGTTAACGCCATTCTCCTGCCTCAGCCTCCCAAGTACCTGGGACTACAGGCGCCCGCCATCACGCCCGGCTAATTTTTCTATTTTTAGTAGAGACGGGGTTTCACTGTGTTAGCCAGGATGGTCTTGATCTCCTGACCTTGTGATCCGCCCGCCTCAGCCTCCCAAAGTGTTAGGATTACAGGTGTGAGCCACTGCGCCTGGCCTGATGTACTCTATTTTACACAACGAAGTTACTGAGCTATACTTTACTGACAAACTATTTCTTGGAGTATGAATGAGGGGGACAACTGCCTCCTTAGCGAACTGAACAAAAAAATCCCTTCTATGCCAGTTTTGCTCTTTTGTCTTGACACAGCATTAGATGTCTCTGACATTTTTGCTACAAGATAAATTATTTTCAACTCAGTTTAACAAATATGAATTGGATTTCTTATAGCTTTCCTATATCGAGCCCAAGAAATAGAAAAATTATATCTGCTCTAAAAATTGAGAGGACTGCAAATGTCAGGGGTGAGTTGCATCCATCAAAAAAAGTCCTAACTGAAAAAAGTTATTTTTTCTAAAAATTAATTTGCTATCTTCCTGAAAATATCTACTGTTTCCATGATATGGTTTTCAATCTTTTCTTTGTGCTTCTGATATCATAATTGCAAAATATTTCACTTGACTCTGCATTACTTATTCACCCATCAGTCAGCCATTTATTAGGGAAGGAACTGTAAAATCAGGTTACTTTGATACGACTTCTCTGATTTCTTCAAGATCAACATTAAAGTGGAAACACCTGGGATCTAAATAACTAGAGAAAATTTGCGTACAAAATGAATTAGCATCACCATTGAAAAGCCTCTTTTATCCTAATCTGAAGTTTATGGGGAGCAGCTAAAACTAAGAATAAAACAAATCATTCTTGGTCAGCTTTGATGGTCAGACAGTTGTCTATGGAACCCCAAGTCTATGAGCAAAGTAACTCAGTTTATGTACGGGCCAACATAATAGTCTTTTTTCAATTTTAATTTTTATTTTTGAGATAGAGTCTTGTTCTGTCTCCCAGGCTGGAATGCAATGGCGTGATCTTGGCTCACTGCACCCTCTGCCTCCCGGGTTCAAGCGATTCTTCTGCCTCAGTCTCCTGAGTGGCTGTGATTACAGGTGCATGCCACCACATCTGGCTCATTTTTTGTATTTCGAGTAGAGACAGGGTTTCACCATGTTGGCCATGCTGGTCTCGAACTCCTGACCTCAGGTAATTGCCCGCCTTGACCTCCCAAAGTGCTGGGATTACAGGCAGGAGCCACTGCCACTGTGCCAGGCCGGTAGTCTTTAGTTTCTGAGAAGAGGTAGAAACTGCTAGTTCCTTGAAACCCTATAATGAGGAGTTACTGGGTAAAGTTAGAAAGCTTAATTATAAGATGGTCTGATGGGCATGTTTACCCCCAACAAGTAAGTCAGTGTAGATCACATTTTCTGCCTTCCAGCCTGATTATTAACCCATTTGTTTCCTCACCTCCAAAGCTGGTGGTGACTCATCCCATGCTAAAATGGCCTTGTTGAAGGGAACAAATGGCTGTGACCTGATATTAATGTCACTTTGTTCCTATAGCCATTCCTCCTTTTCGGGTGACTGACTATTAAGAACTCAAGTGTAGGTAAATTTAGAAATACAGAAGCCACTTCTCTTCATACCCAGGTAGACGGACAGAAGCAAGTTCTCATGCTGGGTCGGTGTGCCCACTGTCCTTCCAAAGGTGAAACTACCACATTGGAGTTTCTTAATTTATTTTCCCATCTGATGGGTTTCAGAGATGCCTGCAAATCTCACCTTTCTCTCTTACACTCATCATTGTCGTAGTGTTTCTCAAACTCAGCACTATTTTGGGCCAAATATTTTGGTTTGTTTTGGAGGGGTACTCTGTGTATTGTAGGATGATTATCAGCATCCTTGGCCTCCATCTACTAAATGTCAGAAGTATTCTCCCACTGTGGCAACAAAAATGTTGCCAGACATTCTCTAATGTCTCCTAGGGGTAATATCACCCTGGATAGAGAACCACTCTACTAAGTCTATGAACTTGATTAATGAGAGTGCCACGGATTCTGGATTTCAGCCCTAGTGACTCAGATTTTACACGTGATTTTTCACAATATTATCTATATAATTTGCTATATATTAACTATATAACTCCCTAGAATACATTGGCTTATAAGCAATAAATCAGATGCACTTCGATTTAGCATTGAGCATTTTATAACCCTCAAGAAAACCTGAGCCTTTGTAAGAATTCAGTTATGCCAGAACCAATGAGACCATACCTCCCCAATATAAAACCCATCTTGCAAGTTATAACCACCTATATTCAACTAGTAGCCTAGGACTGGAGCAAAGAGCCAATTTGATTGCTTCTAATTTTTCTTTATTGGGTTGAACTAATTAGACTTTGCACATATTAGCCTATGTGACCTAATTCTTTTCTTCCTATGTTTTCTCTTTCAAGGCTCTTGATCACTGTCATTTTCATTGGCCCCACTCCTGCGTAATAGTTCCTTCTTTAATATAGTTCTCACTCCGACTTCTGTTTTATATTCCAAATCTGTGATCATCACTTTTCTCTTTCGTCTTTTAATGCATCACCAGCTTAGACCTATGGTACCCAGCTGGCCTCGATTCACTAGTGTCATCCTGGCATCTTTTTGACTCCTGTGTTCTGAATCTCTTCATTTCATGTCATGACAGAACACTTAGAACATGAAAAAGTAAGGGAAAGCAATTTAACAAAGGGGCAAAAATAGAAAACCACACATTCTCAGAAATAAGCATGCAAACTTTATAACTTCTGGGAACACCACATTATCACACGACAGTGTACCAAGTGTCATTTGCAGTAATGATTTTGAGCCTTCAATAAAGGAGTATGTGTGCTCTCCTTAAGAAGAAAAAAATACTATATTTAGAAATAGTTTCAAATCATCTGGTTAATATAGAAGTTGCAACACCTGAAAGGATAAGCTCGAATTTTCTGCAAAACACAGTTATGTGAAACACTATGTTACCTAAATATTTATTAGCCAATTTGTATTCATGCTTATTATGTTGAATTGTATATGATTGCTAGTTTTACAAATATTATAAAACTTGGTAAACATTTTATGAATATTAACAATTATGTATTCAACCAAAATAATACTGAAAGGTTTTCTGTTTGTTTGTTTGTTTTTTCAAGTTCCAGGATACATGTGCAGGACATGGAATTTTGTTACTTAGGTAAATGTATGCCAGGCCATACCACCCTGAACATGCCCGATCTTGTCTGAAACTTCTCTAAATGCAAGACAGTACAAACTAGCAATGCCTTCTTCAAAAGCCAAATACACTTAAAGTTTTATGAAAATAATCTTCATTTTGCTAATGTTTCATCAATGCTTCCTTCTTGCGTGGATAGCTTCATGATTCCAGAAACTCAAGAACATTAACTGAACAATAAACTAAGACAGTGCAAGTAATAACTCCACAAGACACTGCAAGTAATGACTCTATAGCCAATGGATAAATAAGAGAATGATGTGATTATTTTAATTAGCAAATCTATTTGCAAAGGACCCTTCACGGATCCTCAAGTTTCTGTTTTGCCATGTTTAGTGCATTTCGATTGCAAATGTCAACAACTGCATTTTTTGGATTCTAATCTCCAGCAGCATAATAAATAATGTGTACTGCATTTGTCATTTAAAGATGACAGCACTCAGCAGTAAGAACCTAACAAACTAAACAAGCTAAAGAATCATTAAGTTTCAGTACGCAAGTGCCACCTTAACAAGCAGTCATTGAAGTAATATTTTCTGCAATAAAACCCCTATAGTTGCTAATCATTGATGATAGCTGATGTTAGAAACCAATAACAGATACACATCTTCAATACATGAGATGGAATATAAGACAGAAAGTAAGTAAGGAGAAGGAAAAGGAGACAGAAAGAAACCTAATTATATCAGACACCCAGGAACTCTGAAATGAACTTGTTTCATCTCAGAGGAACATAAAGAAATGTAGAGGAGTCAATTTAAATTTATTATCTGCCTGCTGCTGTTTCAGCTGCTGCTGACAGACGTTCCATAGAGAACCTATAGGAAGAAAAGCATTTTTACATGTTCTCCTGGTAAGAAGCTGGGGTGAGGGTGTTGAGGATGAATGTAAATGTGAATATATGGTACTTCATCAGGACCAAGTTTTATGTTACCATCTCAAGGGAGCTAAGTAAAGTAAAAGTTCAATGAATATTTGCTGAAAAATAAATGATGCAGTGATTCCAAAACTCCCTAGAAATCCATTGTGTGGTTCAGTAGAGTCTAGTATTGAACCATGACCTCTCATCAGCAGTGACAAGAAGAAATCTTTGTGTCAGATAAAAGAAGAAACAACAGGGGCCAGGCATGGTGACTCAAGTCTGTAATCCCAGCCTTTGGGAGGCTGAAGCAGATGAATCACCTGAGGTCAAGAGTTCAAGATCAGCCTGGCCAATATGGGGAAAACCCATCTCTACTAAAACTACAAAAAATTAGGTGGGCATGGCAATGGGCATCTGTAATCCCAGCTACTTGGCAGGCTGAGGCAGAAGAATCACTTGAACCCGGGAGGCAGAGGTTACAGCGAGCTGAGATTGTGCTATTGCGCTCCAGCCTGGGCAACAAGAGTGAAGCTCCATCTCAAAAAAAAAAAAAAAGAAGAAGAAGAGGAAGAAGCAGCAAGCAGCAGCAGGAGAAGGAGGAGGAGGAGGAGGAGGAGGAGAAGGAGAAGGAGGAGAAGAAAAGAAGAAAGGAAGAAGAAGAAGAAGAAGTAGGAAGAAGAAGGAAGAAGAAGGAAGAAGAAGGAGGAGAAGGAGGAGAAGGAGGAGGAGGAGGAGAAGGAGGAGGAGAAGGAGAAGGAGAAAAGAAAAGAAGAAGAAGAAGAAGAGGAAGAGGAAGAGGAAGAGGAAGAGGAAGAAGGAGAAGAAAGAAGAAAGAAGAAGAAGGAAGGAGGGAGGAGGGAGGAGGGAGGAGGAGGAGGAGGGATGAGGAGGAGGAGGGAGGAGGAGGAGGAGGAGGAGGAGGAGAAGGAGAAGAAGGAGAAGAAGAGAAAGAAGAAAGAGAAGAAGAGAAGAAGAGAAGAAGAAGAAGAAGAAGAAGAAGAAGAAGAAAGAAGAAAGAAGAAAGAAGAAGAAGAAGAAGAAGAAGAGGAGGAAGAAGAAGAAGAAGAGAAAAAACAAAAACAAACACAAGGCCACTGCCAGTTATTTGATACCTTTTCTATATCTGCTAGCATCCACCAACTGGTGATAAGAGGGACTTCTTAATCTTCAAGGCTCCATTGAAACATGTCTCCACTTCTCTCTTACCCTCAGGAAGTATGCACTAGGCCAGTTGTGTTCAATACCACATACAGGGTTTTCCATCATAAGTACAGTACATATTTCTCCAATTTTTTTCATGTAAAATATAAATTGAAAAAGCAATCAGTGCAACAAAAGAAAATATTCAAAATCCAAAGACAAGTGGAGCCTCAGAGCAAATAGATGTTAAGAAAATCCAAGCTACTCTGCCTTCTTGATTTTCATATCTAAGTGCTAGAAAGCTCTTTTCTTATTTTGTTTTATTTGTTTTACAGTAAAAGAGAATGACTCAAAGCTGTTCTTTATTTTTTCCCCCAGTCTGTTTTTTTTTCTTTTCTTTTTTTTTTTTAATTGTACTTTAAGTTCTAGGGTACATGTGCACAACGTGCAGGTTTGTTACATATGTGTACATGTGCCATGTATATGTGCTGCACCCATTAACTCATCATTTACATTAGGTATATCTCCTAATGCTATCCCTCCCCTCTCCCCTCACCCCACAACAGGCCCCGGTGTGTGATGTTCCCCTTCCTGTGTCCAAGTATTCTCATTGTTCAATTCTCACCTATGAGTGACAACATGCGGTATTTGGTTTTTTGTCCCTGCGATAGTTTGCTGAGAATGATGGTTTCCAGCTTCATCCATGTCCCTGCAAAGGACACGAACTCATCCTTTTTTATGGCTGCATAATATTCCATGGTGTATATGTGCCACATTTTCTGAATCCAGTCTATCATGATGGTCATTTGGGTTGGTTCCAAGTCTTTGCTATTGTGAATAGTGCCGCAGTAAACATATATGTACATGTGTCTTTATAGCAGCATGATTTATAATCCTTTGGGTATATACCCAGTAATGGTATGGCTGGGTCAAATGGTATTTCTAGCTCTAGATTCCTTGTTCTTTAACACTAGAGCCTTAGTTTGGAGTTTGGTTAAACTGTTCAGTGAGCTAATTCCAATGTCTACATAGAAAGCACTTATTCCGTGAAAACAGTGTGATGTAATGACCTAAAAGTAGAGATTCAGTGACAGATCACCTGGATTTCCACTCTAAGGCTGCCTTTAATGGCTGTGTAATAATGGCCAAGTTACTTAACTTGTCACCAAAAGATTATGTGTGATTATTTCTGCATTCAGGAGATCTATAGTAATTTATGTTTTCTAGTTTATGTTTTATTTTTCTGCTTTCTATAATTCCTATAGTGAACAAATTTTAAAAACATAAGAAGAAAGAAACTTCAATTGGTGACAAGGTATCAAGTAAAAACGAACATTAAATGAAGTACCACCTTAAATGCTACACTTTACAAAGTTGGACTTCAGCTATAATCAACATAGTTTCTAATTTTAATCAGTTAATGGAAAGCATAAATCAGCCACTCAAGTTTTGCTTATAAGTAATTTCTGCAGGCAAGTATATATCAGAGTTGAAGTTCTTGATCAACTAACTAAAAATATCACATAAAAATTCTCCGACCTTCTCATTATCAAACACTACTTGGTTTTCATAATTGCAGTGTTGAGCTCTGGCCTACAGATAATGTTCTGATACATCCAATAATACTTTTGCTGCTACATCAATAAAACTTGGTTGTAAACTCAGCACTTACCATTCACACGGCTAACACAATTATGCCCATCTCCATAATAATACACCAACATAAAATCATCCTCATGGCTATATTAAAGTTAATTTCCTCCAAATTATATGCTGTGTTCATAAGACATGACTGTGCATTTAGACAGTGCTTACCTGTTAAGGGGCTCTGAACACTGCCTGTATGTTCTATTTATGTGTATACATCACTGATGCAAAAAGAGACAGCCTTTTATTTCAAAGGTATCTATGTTCTGATTTGCACTAAAAACTTAGACTCCTTAAGATCATAAATTTCATATTCAATCATAGTACCATTCTATTGAGCTCATTATTCAGTCTTTCACCAGTACAAACAAGAACTATTTTATGGAAAGTCATTCATTTATTCAATCTACTGCTAGTGCTAAAGAAAGCTGTAAAAGTAAATCTAAGCCAGCTCTGCATTTTGGGATGTCACAGCTCAACTGGGAAGAGAGGTATGAAAACAATTCCAGTGTATGCAGGGCTGTTATAGCCACACTTTAGGCATGTGAGGCGGGGGAGATAGGGAAGACAGAAAATGTGTTCAGGGTGGCATTACTAAAAAGAATTTGCAATGAGTTTCAGGAAATGAGTAGGTTTTTGGCCAGTGGGTAGGAGAGAAAACAAGGAAATCCCACATTCTAAAGAGAAACAGAATACCTGAACAGCGGAGACATGAATGAGCAAGGAGAGAAAATGACATTGTAAGAAAAATGCTCCCTTTTCCTCAGCCAAAAGTTTTCTTACTTTCAGATAGGATATGCAGATTTAATACAACACGTCATTTGGGCAACCACTAGAATTTTCAATTGAGAAGAGAGAAATCACAAGTCAATTCAAATTATAAAAGCAAATTTGGCAAGATCATACGGTTACTGCCATGCTAGAGGGAGTGGATGGGCATCTGGTTCTCTTGCCAGCTCTCTTTGATGTGGCCTGTTACAGCTTTGTGAGTTCTTGCTAAAATGTATTATTGCTGCCATTTTACTGTGCATATTACATTCTGCTCTTTCCACAGCCTATGGTAATATTTTTGTGCCACTCTATGGTTAAACATAATTTTAACTATTGAGACTATATATGCATTGGCAATTCAGTATGTGTAACCTTCAAGGGAATAGTTTTAAAAAGATTCTCGGTATTAACAACATGGTAAGGAAAGTGAGGTCTTCAGACAAAAACAAACAAACAGAAAACAGAAGTTCCATAAGGATTCTCACTGTCTATCTATCTACCTAGACATTTGGTTTACATGTATTTCTACAGAATAAAATTTAACAATATAGAAAGATCTAATGGGTCTATGAAAAGATTTGCTGCCACTGTCCCCAATCCTATTCATTTTCTCCAAGATATGATTTCACATAGATGATATAAGTTCTTCAGGCATGTGGACTCAGATTTCACTTACTAAAAACAAAATAACAATAAAATAAAATTTGTGATGTTGCTAAAATTCATATATTTCCCAAATTTGAAGACCCTCCTTTGAGTGGACAGGGTCCCCAGGACCCATATTAGAAAAGAAGAGCTTTTAGAGAATATTTTGCTAATATTCACTGCTGCTTCTCCTTTTTTGTGTGTGCAGTAACCTCACTTCTGATAAGCTTTTAAACCCATAGTCAGCTAAATCACATGTTAGGCCTTCACCTAGTATATTTACCCATCATCTCTTTCCAGTAATGTATAGCTTGCCTAAAATAATGTAAAGAAGAAATATTGAGTTCAGTATGGCTAGTGGAGATGTGGTTTGTAGGAAAACATAGGAGACAAGGTTAAAAAAGCACAAAGAACTCACAACAAATGGCTCAGAAAAAGAAAGTTTGGTGTCATATGGGAGCTCAGTCATACATGGTTAAAGAATTAATACACGTAAATTCCTAGCCATACACATACACATAGTCTATACTCGAAGGTATGTGCAAGGCTTTTCCTAGCCTTTAGATCAACTCAAAAAGGAGAAACTTTGATATAATAAATTTCTCACGGATTATCTGGTTGTGATCTATTTAATATAAATGAGTCCGGACTATGAAAAACACAGTTTTCCTTGAGTTTAGATTTTTAGGGCCTTCTCTCTGTAGGGCATTAAGGCCTCACAGGGTCATGATCATTTTATAATCTTTAGGAAAAGAGCCAAGGACATTCCTCAGCCAATTTTATATGCAGGTCTTACAGCAGAGGGGTAGGAGCAATTCTACAACTTGCAGAAGACTCAGGGAAGATTGTCAGGATGGGAGAATGCCATATGAGTTGGAGAGAAGGCTCCAAGCAGGTCCTGAATCGGAATAGAACCTACATGAATGATGGTACATGGTCAAGGATTTGCAGATTTGGATTTGTACATCTCTATCTCTTTTATCAAACACAACTGGTCAAACTATCACAGAGCATAGACAATGAGGTGTCTAAGAAAGATCCCTGAGAGCCAATGAGGTACAGAGTAAGAGAATGGGTTTTAAAGTCATGTAAACAAAAGTCTGAACTCCGGCTTTCCAATTTACTAGTTATTCACCCACAAAATATTTTCTTGGCCTCTCTCAGTCTCAAAGTCATCTATATAACCCTAAAATATTGTGGGAAAAAAGTTACAAATAATACAAGTGAGATATTTGGCATATGTTTGACATTAAACATGTATGAACTATTATTACATGAACATCATCTAGGAATGTGAGTTATAACACTAAAGTGCAATATTTCTGCATGTTGCTTGTGGAGCAATTCATCACTTTGTAGAGCAACTCACCACTTTACATAGGCTCAGTGAGGGCCTTTTTTTTTTAACCTCTTCAGTATCTTTAAATCTTTAAAGTTCTAAAAAAAAATACTGTATTTCCCTCTGTTGGTCTAAAAATTACTATTAAATTCTTGGATTTCACATACAATTTTATGCTCATTTAGTAAATATATGCACCTTACACATAACTTTTCCAAGTATTCATTCTGAAGTGAAGAGATGATGGAGACTGAAAGGTTCCATTAAATATCTTCTGCTCAGTGAAGAAAAAGACAGCTTGCAGGGCACGCTTAAGAGACTCAAGGAGTGTGTGACAGTCTGCAGCATAACAGACCTAACCATACAGTATCCAAAGGTCTTTGGACTTCTAGCTTGACATTCTCTTCCCTACATTATCTTTTGAGCTTCCTCTACTCAGTCCTTAGTCTTTCCTTTCTGGAGTTGCTTTGTAAACACTTTAGCTTCATAGAAGTTCCTGCGAGATGTCAAAATATTCCATCTCTGTATTTAATCAGCCTGACTTTGCATCTAAACCTAGTAAACTTGGGATATCATTTGTTTGACAACTCTGCCTTCACAAACCTATGATTCCTAATATTATTGGTTAAGGCATCACAGATTTCTTTTAAAACAATCATTCTCCATCAAAACACAAATCCAGAAAATCAGACTTCTTAGTAAATATTTTAAAACTTCCTACATAAAAAAATCCCCAGCTCCCTTTCTTTTCTTAGACTTCCTGTCACAACATTCACACCATTTATGAATAACAATCTGGAGCTGGTGTGTTAGAGTCAGGCTGAAAAATTGGTTACCTCAGATTCGCTTAGAAGTCATCCATAAAATATTCAATGGAGGCCGGGCGCGATGGCTCATGCCTGTAATCCCAGCACTTTGGGAGGCCGAGACGGGCGGATCACAAGGTCAGGAGATGGAGACCACCCTGGCTAACACGGTGAAACCCCATCTCCACTAAAAATACAAAAAAATTAGCCGGGCGTGGTGGCGGATCCCTGTAGTCCCAGCTACTCAGGAGGCTGAGGCAGGAGAATGGTGTGAACCCGGGAGGCAGAGCTTGTAGTGAGCCGAGATCATGCCACTGCCCTCCAGCCTGGGCGACAGAGTGAGACTCCGTCTCAAAAAAAAAAAAAAAAAAAAAATACTCAGTGGAAAAGAGGCAAGGAAACCTATTGGTTACAAAGGCAGCAAAATGAAGTAAAGCCACTGTCAGTGGATCATGAGAAAAGACAAGAAACATTCAAAGACACAATTGCTATCTATGACGCATCTGGCTCTGGCAGAATGATAGACATAAGCCTTTAGCTCTGAGAGATGGAGAGGATTACTGCTTTGGAACAAGGTCCTGTAATCTTTGCATTAGTATATCTGAAGCAAATGACCTTATTATTTTGATATTCTATCTTACCTTCTCTGTAACTGAAAATAGAGGACACCAAAACAACTTTGGCAACATTTTTCTTCTTCATTACTATTTTCCCTTAGAATAGTTCAATATTAACTGTTAAATTCTGATGAAGACTGTTTCTATCTTGGTGATTTCAAGTTACAAGCAAAGCACCTGGCACATAGCAGGTATATAATAAATGTTATGAAATTGATTTACTAATTAATTAATCAGATCTCTTCTGCACTAAAAGAGAGATGGCACTGTAAAAAGAAGAAAATAAATTCTGTTTCAAGAAGAATAAAATGAAAGGAAATCCATCACTGATGTGTACTGCTTTGGCAATATGTGTTTTCTTAATCTACAGCAAACAAACGTTATGTAGGTTAGAGGTATACATATGGAAATAGCTCCATTCCTATCAAGTTTATTTGCCTAGAATCTATACAGTAGGAAGTCTAAGGATAGCAATATTATGTCTCATAACTTCATTAATTTTGATGCTTAGCTCCAAAGCAACTAGGACATCAGTGTACTGTTAGCCTGGAGATGTTTACTTCTCCTTTCATACTCCTCATGGATAAATAACAAATCAGTACTACTGAAATGAGTTGCTTTTGGGGCAAGCAATGAAGCAGTTGCTCCCTCAGTAGCCAGCTTCAACAGCCTTTACAGTCTCTCAAAGAGGCATGTCTTCTGCACACTAATAAACTGTATTTTAAACTGCCAAAAAAGCAGCATATGAAACACTAAATGTGAAAGTGTCTAGGCATAAAGATAAGTCTCATGTAGCAGAGGAGGGTGAGTAATATTTTTGCCTAACTATGGGATGGCCTAGAGCACAAGTTAGAAAAATCATAACAAGACAGAAATTCGAAACCTAGGAATGTGTTCAAATGGTCCTAGAGAATACTGTCATTTAGGCCAGCAACATTTGAGTCCTGCTTTCAGGAAATGTTTGCTAAGACCTTAAGATTAGATTCCATGTCCCTGTGAATACCCTTATCTCCTCATGTTTTCAGAAATAAATCATTTATCACTCTGCACTGTAACTGCTTCTTTAATTGTCTACTTCCCTCCCCAAATGTTTGCTCACTGAGAAAATATCCTGTTCACCACCATTTATACAGTGGCTAGCACAGGGCCTGACACAAAGCAGATAAGCAATACATACGGCTTCAATCGATGGATCAATCCTGATTTGTGTCAATCATACATAAGAACATAGCTATAAATTCTCAATCATCTTTCTGTAGGTTTGGGAAAGTAGATTCTTTCATTATTATGAGGGGAAACCTATTTCCCCCTAGCCATAAGCTCAATCTGTCTAGGGAAGGGGAATCTATATGTTTGGCACTATACAGTGCAAAAATTATGGTAATCTGATAACTTATTTCTCAAATGTTTTGTTGGTTAGTACTCTAGAATACTGAAACACACAGAGTGGTCACATGGGCTATGTCTACTCTGAATGTGTTCCTCCAAAATTCATGTTAGGATCAAACACCCAATGTGACAGTACTAAGACATGGGACCTTTAAGAAATGATTAAGTCATGAGGACTCTTCCTTTCTGAACAGGAATTGTGCCCTTATACAAGGTTTGAGGGAGTATGCCTTTCTCTCTTCTGTCCTTCTACCATGGGAGGACATAATCTTCATTCTTTCCACCATGTGAGGACACAGTCTTCATTCCTCCCGCCGTGTGAGGACACAGCAAGAAGGTACTATCTTAGAAACAGACAGCAGCCCTCAAAAGACAGAAAATCTTCTGGTGCCTTAGTCTTGGACTTGCCAGACTCCAGAACCATACGGAGTAAATTATATATAATTTATCCAATCTGTGTTGTTTTGTTATAGCAGCACAAACAGACCAGGACAATACCCTACATTTAAAATGGTTATTTGTGGCCGGGTGCGGTGGCTCATACCTGTAATCCTAGCAATGTGGGAGGCCGAGGTGGGTAGATCACTGGAGGTCAGGAGTTCAAGATCAGCCTGGCCAACATAACAAGAACCCGTCTTTACTAAAAATACAAAAATTATCCGGGTATAGTGGTGCTCACCTGTAATCCCAGCTACTCGGGAGGCTGAGGCATGAGAATCACTTGAACCCAGGAGGCAGAGTTTGCAGTGAGCTGAGACCACACCACTGCATTCCAGCCTGGGCAACAGAGCAAGACTCCATCTCAAAAAATTTAAATAAGAAGAATAAGAATAATAAAAGGGTTATTTGCCTTTGTTCAGCCTATTTTTCAGAACAGCAGCCTACACACAAGCCACGACCTAAAATGCAACTAATAAACAGGCCAGACATTTCTTGCACACTTTTTCACATAGTATCGAATACTACACTGTACTAGTTTTGCTCCTACCCAAATGACTTACACTTTCTGTCTTCTGGACTCCTGTCTTTCAAATATCAGCCTCTTTTCTTCTCCATCTACACACACTTTCCAGGTAATTCCATCTCAGTAAACACTGACAATTTCCAAATTTAAATCTCTAGCCTGAGTCTCTTCCCTGAACTCTAGATTCATATATCAACACAGCCAATTGGATGTATAAGGAGCATTTCAAAACTAACCAAACCAAACTCCAAATCTCCTTTCCTCAACTCTGTTCCACAAAGTCTTTCTTATCTCTGTAAATGGCAATACCCTTCTTCCAGGTGCTCAGGTTAAGTCAAATAAGCCTTTTTCCTCCCACTCCACATCGAATCCATCAGCAAATGGTGTTGGCTCAATGTTCATAATTGAAGTAATTCAATGTTCATAATTGAAGTACTTCCCACCACTGCCACCCCACAACTGCAGGCCAAGCTGCTGTGATTTATGGCCTATTTATTGCAGTAGCCTCTTCACTAGGTGTCTGCTTCTGCCCTTGCTGCCTTACAGTCTAGTCTTTATGCAATAACCAGAGTGATCCTTTTAAAACATAATTCAAATCATGCCACACCTCTGCTCAAGTCTCTCCAATGACTACCCATTCCATTAGAGGAAAAAGCACTTAAACCACCCACATCATTTTTTTCTCTGTTTCCTCTCTGACCTCATCTGAACTACTGGCCTTTTCTTCACTCTGGATCACACAGATGTGATGCTCTTTTAAAAGACTCAACATGCCTTCCTCAGGAGTTTGCCTTTGAGGATCCTCCCCTGGGGAAGCCCTTCTTAAGGAGATCTCTATGTTTCATTGTCTTACCACCCCTCAGATCTTAGCTCAAGATTCAACTTTTCAATAAGACTTTCCAAGACCACCCTATTAAAAATAAATTTCCTCACACTGGATTCTTCTCTTTCCCTTCTTTGGTTTATTTTACTCCATAGTTTCCTCCAATATGATGCCACATATATATACACTCATGCATTTGTGTGCGCATGCACACACGCACGTTTATTTCTTGCATTTAATTCTTGGCAAATAATGTCTCTTTGAAAATAATGATCTCTCTCCTCCAGAACCTAAACTCCATGATGCACAGACTTTTATCTTTGTGCTAAGTGCTTAAATCTGAGCACCTTCTACAGGGTTTTCCCTACCCATACTGAATACAATTTTAATTAAAAAAAATATAGATGTATATCTGAATAGGAATCATTTGGGGTCTAGGTTGCCTTTTGCTTAGTCACTTTCCACCAACAATATCCTACTAGACAAAGAATCTTCTTATTTCATTATTAGAAACACTTTTGCATTTAGTTTACCAGGCTTAACGTAAATTAAAAAGGAACAAAGAATACACTAGTGACTACTTAGAATAGATGCTGCTATAAATCTTCTGGACCTAGTACTAACCTAGGTAATATAATTTGTTGGAAGCATATTATTATTCTAGAAGCAATTATTTCAGGTAAGATGCAAGACTTCTGTGACAAGAATTTCACCATGTCCTTTCACATAAATGCACAGTAAAAAGATTTTTGCTATGTTCTATGGAGCCTCAAGTGTTTTTTAAATGAAAAAGATGCACGAAATAAATAGTAAAACTTCTGTGAATGAAATGAATTAATACAAGAATTCTAAAAGCAAAGGTATGGCTCTGCTTCATTCCCATGAATGTTTCCTATAAGTTTACATGTGAAACAGAACTTTGCAAACTTTAATTTTAATCAAGAAACTATTTAAGTTGACAGTCGTTTTATTTAAAAATGAAATATATATTTCACACACTAAGTTTTCTCATTTCATTTGAATCTTTTACAAAACATAAACATATTTTATAATATATGGCACATTACAAAACTTGTCTTGTTTGGAAAGTATTTAATGCATAAAGTTTAATAAATCATAAATCAGACACGATGTGTGACTCATTAATAACAATTGGTTTGGAAAACTCTCCCTGAAGCAGAAATTGTTGGCTTGCTTCCCAATATCAAGAATCACTGTTCTTCAATGCCTGATGCTCAATGTCTAAAAACAGTTATTTTATGATTTTGCTTGTTCATCATTTGTTTCAGGTGGGAGGTAAATCTGGTTCCTTGCTGGAAGAAGATGTCAAAAACATTCAGTATTGCAACACGGATATATTATTATTTAGAAATGAATAAAATAAAATAAGTGCCTGGCTCAGTATCACCCAGTGATTAAATTGGGAAAGGGAGATCAACAGCCACATCCAGATCTTAAACACAGTAATACTCTGCTTCTTCTTAAACCCTCATTAACATCTGCAACTTAGCATTATAATTTTTCAAATTAAAATCTCCTTTTTCTAGACTCCGACCTCCTTGGAGGAAATAGTTCCGTGTTGTGTTTCACTCTAAGTCCATGTATAGCCCAGTGTTGGTGCATACTCAGGACATGCTCAGGAATGAATGACAGCAGGTAAGCAAGCTGCTTACTGGGCTGGTTCTGGTAAAGCACAAAATCACGCCAGTGACAGCCAGACAGGATATATATTGGGGGTGAGGTCTTTGCAAGGAAGGCTATGAGGCTTGGAGATATTAATATACCATAATGAAAAATAAGTTTCATGAGGGAAAAAAATTAATAAAACATCATAATGGGTAAAGGGGATGTAGGAGTCACGGGTGTGCCAGCCAACTTTATTTAGATATCTGCTAAGCGGAAATGTTATTTTGATTCAGATTTACTCTGAAATGGGCATCTGTTCAGGATCACAAACTTATACGCTGGAAGACATTACTACATAGGTCACTTGATTTTGGTTATTGTGCAACTTAAGAATCCATTCTAGGCCGGGCGCAGTGGCTCACGCCTGTAATTCCAGCACTTGGGGAGGCCAAGGCGGGCAAATAGCTGGAGTTGAGGATTTTGAGACAAGCCTAGGCAACCTGGCAAAACCCCATCTCTACAAAAAATACAAAAAATTAGCCAGACGTGATGGTACACTCCTGTAGTCCCAGTTTCTTGGGAGGCTAAGGTTGGAGTATCACCTGAGCCCAGGAAGTCAAGACTGCAGTAAGCCTTAAATGTGCCACGGCGCTCCAGCCTGGGCAACTGAAGTAAGAACCTGTCTCAAAAAAAAAAAAAAATCCATTGTGACAATAGACATTAGCCTTATGATTAAGTCCTCCAAATAACAGAGGTCCATTATGGGTGAGAGAGGCTGTCCCACCGTTAGACAATTTTAACTGGTAGAAATCTTCTTTCTCGTATTATCTCGCTTCTTTACACATCAAGAGAAGGTACATACACACAAAGAGAGTGAGCGAAAGAGCTATACACAAAAGATATAGCAGATTTCTGTCACAATGTTTAGACATACAGAAATACGCTTTCAACATGATAGAGGATGGAAGGAGAGGTGGAGGAGGAGGGGGTGAAAAGATCTAAAAGTAAAATATTTATAAGAAGAGTAGTTTGCTTCTAATCACGCTGTATTTTAGTTGGACTAGAAAGTTCTAAGAATATATGGCAAACAATATGCCAGAAATCTCATGCTCATTTACATCCCCAAGTTATTATTAAATTAAGATATTTTTATCACCACCCGAGCACTTCACCCCTGACATCCTAAAGGCTTAAAATCTGAAAATTTTACTGATCTTCAAAACCCAATCAAAGTTTGCACCATTAGGGCTTTATGGGAACAAGTCTGTAACTAGCGATGTTTTGCATAGTCCTCTGATATAAAGAACTCATGGTTAATGTAATCATGTGGTTATCTATATAATATTGTCACCATATGCCATCAAGAGATGAGATTGCCATTTTCTTTCCATGTACTAAAAGAATACCAGACAACCTGGCTAAACACATATGGACCTCCACCAAAAAATCAGAACAGCTAAGACAACTTGAGAGAAAGGGCAGGGCTCAATGAGAAACCTCAGAATTACCAGTTGACTAGTATTCCTTATTTATTATATATGCTCCAGCTATTCCAATAATTCCAAACACACATAAATTACATATATATAAAATATATATATATTTAATTGAATAAACTTGATTGTATAATTTTGGCTTAGTTTTTAGATACATCATGAGTTGGTCACTTACTTCTTCAGTTTATAAATTTTTAAAATGTGTAAAATAGGTGTAACGTGCCCAGTAATGAGATAGCTTGGAAAATCTACTAGTAAAAATAATTATTCTTCATTAACTCCCTTTATAAATTATATTAGATTATGCTTGAAGACCTTTTCAGTGCTACATGCTAGGATGAAATGATATATAATTGAGAAAATAATAAAAGACATCAAAACAATAGCTCCAGGTCTTAAAATATGAGATATTTCAAAGCATACTAAGTGATTGCCCGTCTCTCCTTAATTACTAAATTCAATTCCCGAGAAGTGACAAAAGCAGAAGTATAATATTGATGATCACCTATTGTGTTCTTTCTGGCTAGTCTGAAGCTCTGCATTTGTATTAAATTTCCACAATAACTGAAATAATTAATCTTGCCCAAAGTCAATCCAGCTGTTTCAAAGCAGGAAGGAGCCTAATGCAGAGTTGCACAGCCAGAACTCCGGGGCATCCTACCCTTCGCTGATACCTCCCAGAGCCCGCTCCTAACGAAGAGCTGCTGCCTCCACTCTCCTCGTCCCACTCCAGCACTGATCTGGGGTATTCGGTACTTGCCTCAGCTATGACTGCCTCAATACATTTGCCTGTCAAGGTGGCATCAGGGGAAGGAGAATACCAGTGTTGAAAAGTGATACTCTGTCTACTGATGTCTGCTCAGACTCCGAGGAGTAATCAGGGTCCAAATCATATAAAGGTAAATGAGAGAAATACAATTTCAACATTAAAAGCTTCATACCTACTCCAATCACAAAATATTGCTCTTCTATTTCTGCTTTATTTCTATATAATTTTACCTAACCAAAATTACTTAAAAAGTATATTGATATTAAAGATAACATGTTTTAAGAGAAAATTAAACTTCCTATTTAACTTTTAATAGAAAATAGAAAACTTTCACAAACTGTACTCTCCCCAAGTAGGAAAGTATGAATCTCAACGCTGAGCAAGAGGATAAGACTTTCCTTGGGCACTCATGGATGATTTTATCTGCTATGTCTTTGTGTTTTATACTTCTCTTCATTTTTTATGAGCCAATCCCAATTTTTACTCCAGTGCCCTGTTGTAATTAATAATCCTTTATATTCAACTTCCCGGTTTAAATTACTGTGTGGTTTCTATCTCCTGACTGGGACATGACTGATACATACAGTGAACTGAATTTGATAAACAGTGAATTGTATAAAGATATAGATACAGATATATTACTGGGGGATTTCTCAGATGGTCTCAAGTATGTTAATACATGTCACAAATTTAATAGAAGAATATGTCGTCTACAGAGTTTCACAAGCTTGTATACAGATACACACACACATACACGCACCATGGCACAAGATTAGTGGTCTGTGGGGCATATATTGGGACACAGATGTTCGAAACTATAGTATAGCAAAATTCCACCTGGTAGAATTTTTAAGACAATGCATGTCCATGGGAAATAGCAGTATAATTTTTGCAAGTCAATAATTTTCTCTTTTGATAAGAGAAGCTGTGGAATGATGTTTTTGAACACGTTCATGTCTTTAAGTACCTGAGCGAGAAAACACTTGCTCATGAATATCCGTGTGTTGCTACTGCAGAAAGAGTGGAGATTCTTGTGGGGAGTGGGGACGATAACTTCCCCAAGGGGTATAGCAGTACCTTAAAAGGGAGACGTAAAAAAATTCCCCCCATTTTAGAGATTCTATTTCATATTCCCTACTTAATAATTCCTTATTCAGAAAGTTTAGCCATTCCCATCAATGCAGGTGACATCCATGGAAAGTTGGAAACATAATCAGATTTTTGACTCTTTGCAGCTTGAGACAGTATCACTCAGGAAAAGACCTTGCAGAGGTCTCTGCTTTTAGAAATATATGACTTAAGTAATAAGTGTCAGGCACTATCAGAGTCTGGGGCTGTGACATGCTGCAGGATAGGGCACTGGTAGGAGCTATTATTACCTTTTATGTACATTCTCCAAAATGTTGTTAAGAAAATGTAATTACCATGGGGAGGCTCATTTATCTAAATTATTCCGGGCTACCAAAGAAACTTGACATGTAAACAATTTAGATAAGGAGTTTAATAATCTAGCAATACCAAGTGTCTGCAATCTGTCACTTGGTGCACTCTTATTCTTCGGTGGAACAGTCTGTTGTCCTTGAAGTGCTATTTCAGCGGAATGTACATTAGGAAGACAAACGTGACTCAGTATCAAGATAGTGAGTTTTAATAAGGCTAAAAAATGTACAAAACAGATTTTCAGCTACTAATATCAAAGTAGAACTCAGTGGAATTCAGATAATTGGCATTCTTCAATCCAGGGAACTCACTGAAATGGAAAATATATAAGATCTATAGGAAACTTCAGAAAATAATTTTGGATTATATTAGTATTTGAGTTGGAAGTCAATCAATCAATGCAAACTCTTAAATAATTTGAGTCACTATGTTTTGACCAATACTGTGCTGTGTGAAAGAAATACAAATAAAGCACAAGATACAATTGCTATCTTTAATCACTTGACTCAATTGGTAGACAAAAATTTTTTTAAAGTGGTTATAAATATAAACAGATTATTTACATAAGGAAATGTAAGATAAAATTTCAAAAATACAACAGAATTTTCAAAAGCTACAATCCAGGTCTTGAATGTACATTTAACTCGAGATATTTTCTATAGAAATTGACATTCACCCAGAGGAGCAAAGCCAGGCCCTAAGATATTTTTTAACAGTTGAGTATTTGCAGTACGTGAGATTCACATAAGACCAATTGCCTGGAGTGGTTCTTTCTTTATGAAATAGAATGACTTGGCTCCTATAAATAAAGAGTAGTGTAAAGAGAGACCAATAAGTTTCTTATTTCATGAAAAATGTTTTCACTCATTCATTGCCTCAACTGATATTTGCTGAATTTCTTCTGTGTTCCAAGTACCATGTTAAGTCCTGAGAAACTCAACAGTGAGATAATGTCCTTTTCCTTGAGGAGCTCATTGTCTGGCAGACAAGCAGATGACAATAGAATAATTGAAATAAAATTTGATAAGAGCCATAATGGGGCAAGTACGAAGTGTGGGAGTGCAGAGAAAAAGAAGACACTCATGGTATGCTAGAGCTGGCTTCTAATTGGCTTGTGAGAGCCAATTGCTAAATTTTCAGAAATTTTGTAAGCTACTCACTGAACATAGCCATTATTAAAAATTAAATTGGAAAAAGTTATAATTCAATAAATTAAATTTAAAACAAAGATTATAAATACTTAAAACTTAATTGCATCCTAATTATTTTACTGCGGCATAATAGTATCTGTACATTTTACCTTATTCAGTTCTATTGCATCTATATGATGGAAATGCCAAATAACGGCGTGCTGCTGTGCATCTGTTACCAACTCCGTGTTCACTGGCACCACGTTGGTAGCCTAAAATTTGCCTTAGTGGGAGGATTTGCACTCGGGAGTTCAGCAAAGCCTCCAAAATAGAGATTTGTTTTTGTTTTTGTTTTTCTACGAGAGCCTGTTTTTAAACACATAGCAGCATGCCACTGAGAACATGGAACCTAGGTCCCTATCTACTCCTGGTCAGAGAAGACTTCCTGGAAGAAGAGGAAGCAAAGATAAGCAAAATCTGTCACACAAAGAATGGGGACTAGCCTGCATAAACAAAAATCCAAACTAGAAACACCTTTGAAGTTATCTTAACCAATACTCTTATGTCTTCCAAATGTGATCATTTGCTATCATATCATATCTCTAATGAGAGCTCTTCACCTATATTCTAGTTTTCACTTTCAGAGCCTTTATGGGACTGCATTTTTCAGTCCCCTGGAAGCCATGCACAGCCATGTGACTTGGTTTTGCAAAGAGAATGCAAGAAGAAAGGAAATCAGTCATTTCAAGGTTAAAGCTGTTAGAGACGGCGTGTGACTTAATGTGCTCATTTAACCTTAATGTGGTGACTGTGGAAGCTGTCAGCCTGAGTCCCTGAATGCCTTTAATGAGCAGTCTCTCAACTCCTATTTGGATTGGTTATTATATTGAGTAAAAAATAGATTGGTCATGTATAATGAGTGAAAGGAAACCACTGAGATTTTGGGGGTTATTCATCACTCCAGCATGGCCCAGCCCATCTCAATTCGCCTCCCTATTAATCTCTCACCAGAACCACTGTACTAGCCACCTTCCTTCCTATGGCTAGTCTCAGCATCCTTCCATCTGTCCTCTGTACTGTAGAGAGATAGGTCCCTGTAATACTCTTCTACTTAAACATATTTAAAATATCCTTGTGACACACAGAATAAATCTATACAGTTTAGAACAGTATATTCAACAAGTACTTCATGATCTTTTCCTCAGATATTTGTGTCCCAACCACACTGAACTAGTCACTTTCTCAAACAGTTTTCCTGGCAACAGAATGCTCACACTTTGAGGCTTTATGCTATCATCCCATTCCTCATTTTGACAAACTCAAATTTAAACATCAAATACCAATTATTATGTCGCTTCATAAGTGAAGCCTCAAGTCACATCAGTTACCTCTTCCCTTATCTGTATTTTTACTAGCACTTTGCTCACACTTCCATGACAGCAAGGATCCTATGACATTATGAATATTTTTATATATTTCTCTATTTAGATTTAACTTTCTGGAATCTATTTTTGTATCCCAGGGATTTGACACACAGTGCTCATTAAAAGCTTGAGCTCAATGTATATGAGTGACTAATCTTTGATTTACTAAATATGGTCAGCTAGAACAGAATTTTCCTTTTGGTTTTCTTGACTTTGATTTTGATTAAGATTGTATCTTAGACTCCTGCTAGAGCTTCAGAAGAAAGTTCTGAGAATGACGTTGTGCACATGGTACCCTAGAACTTAAAGTATAATAATAATAAAAAGAAAGAAAGAAAGTTCTAATCATTTCCTCCAATCCTTTCACCTGAGGGATAGAAACCAAGACTTACAGATGTTGGGTGACCTGGTGCCTATTTAGTGACCAAGTCAGAAATACCACCTAAGATCTTCTCACCTTCAGGTGTAGTCATTTATCTACCTTGAGTGTGATGTACTAAAATGTTATCCTTATGTGCACCAATCAAAATTTCATGTTCCCATCATTCACATCAAACCATGCCTGAGAAATATAGTCACTGTTTTTCTAGTATTTCTCAATTTATTTCCATAGGCTATGTTCACACATATTGCTCTTACCTCTCAAATACTCTTTCTGGGTTTTTTTTTAATGGCCCAAAATATGTTGTGAAGTGGACATTCAATGAAAAGGCAAAAATGTTAAGGTAAATTTCAGAATTTCTGAACTGGAGGAGACCAGAAAAATCATCCAGTGCAAACTTTCCCTTTGACAAATTTTTAAAAATGAGATACTAAAATATAACATCATTTATTAAAGGCTACACAGTTGTCATGTGGTCAAAGCAAGAATGCATTCAGATTTCTCAACTCCCAGGCCAGGAGCCTTCTTCTAGCAGAATGCAGGATTTTCTTTTGCCAGTAACCATGGCCACTATTGCCTTACAGCTTAGGTCCCCGGTTCTGTGGCTGAAATTAAATAATACAAGTGAAATCCTTTTTATTTAAATACAAATGTTTAAAAATAAAGGAAAATACTCTGTAGAACCTAAAAGCTAAGTTAATAAAAGGCTTAAAAGTCAGCCGGACATGGTGGCTCATGCCTATAATCCTAGCACTTTGGGAGGCCAAGATGGGCAGATCACAAGGTCAGGAGATCGAGACCATCCTGGCTAATATGGCGAAAGCCCGTCTCTACTAAAAATACAAAAAAAAAAAAAAAAAAATTAGTGGGGCATGGTGGCACGCCTGTAGTCCCAGCTACTCTGCAGGTTGAAGCAAGAGAATCACTGGAACCTGGGAGGTGGAGCTTGCAGTGAGCCAAGATCTCGCCACTGCACCCCAGCCTGGGCGACAGAGCCCGACTCCGTCTCAAAATAAATAAATAAATAATAAAAAAGGCTTAAAAGTCAAATCTAACAAATTTGTTAATATTTTACAAGGCATATACTTGAAATCTATTTGTTTTTATTCCTCTTTCTATAATCCACTTGTAGGATTTGAAAAGAAAATCCCACAGTAAAATGTTCATTCAAATAAAACATGTGAGACAAGGGAATGCAAGCTGTTTAAATTAAATGAAATGACCTGATCATCCATTCAAGGCAACTGGAAGAGGGTTTAGAGTAAAGTCCTGTATTTAGTTACATGTTCGAAGTAAATGGGAAACTGCTGACTTAATAACTTAAACCTAAACAAAAATGAATCTCAGTCTTCTAAAAAGAGTCCCTGAAACAAAACCTTTAATTCCTAGAAAGCATCACAGTATGAATTTCAGAACGTTGCTCAGGGCTTGTGCTACATAAATGTTTGATAAATTAAGAATGTATTTTACGCTTACATGTGTCCTGCTTTTCACAGTGTCTCTGGTCAAATTAATGTAAGCTTTTAAAATGCTGCCTTTAATTCTCATGTACCTAATTCCATCCATTCTTTATGGCCAGTAAAATGTAACATACTTGTCATAACACCTCCATATATCAAGGTCTATGCTTTTGTCTGGCCATTTCCCCTGTCTTCTCCACTTTCTTCTCAATTTCCAGCAGCATGTATCACCTAGATTGCTTATTTGAATTATTATTCTGTAGCCAACAGCATAAGATATACAGATATATATGATGATCTATCATTAAACAAAAAGGGAAGATGAGTTTGGAGAATAGAAATTGTGGTTATTGAATAACATTATTATAAGACACGAATATCTTGATTCGGCTTTCATTAAAATCATCGTGAAATCATAGGCATGTATTTCAGTTGGAAGCAATTAAGGAGTGAAAGACCGTTGACCCAATTATCTTAGACAATACAGAGTGCTGGATTGACCACTACATTTTGCTGAGAAAAGGAAGGAAAGGTAAAAATGCATACATAGACTTATTTTAAAATTAGGTTAAACCTGCTCATCATAAAAGATTGAATCTCCGAATTTGTTTTCTAAACTGAGGAAAGAGCTTTCCTGTAATATTTTAATAGTTATCTTCCAAAAACTGTTGATGTATTACCCTAAGACCATACATCTGTGTTATAGGAATATGCACTAACATTTGCTCTAAAATGTAGTTAAATATATGTTTTAATAAGAATAAAGTATATAATTGCATTTTTAAATAAAATATAAACCCTAAAAGCTATCTTCAGGATTTGAAAATTGAATCTATGTTTCAAAAAGGATACTTTTTAAAGCTTACAGCTCTCAGATTGTTCCATCTCTTTTTTTCTTAGAACAATTTAGGCATGATATTGACAAAAAACTTGAGAAAATGACGTTTTTCCAAGAAGTATCATGAAAACTTATATTGGAAATTTTCTTACTAAAGATACATGACAGTTTCTAATTCTTTCAAATGAATTTCTATGTCATAAAATAACCATTTACTTTCAAGAAATAAGTGAATTACATATGCTCAGAAAACTCCCCATGCTACCCACACCACTATGATATAAGGAGAAAGTTATGCTTGTTAAAATACAGTTATGTCCAAAAATATTTGCCAGGTTGTCTTGAATAGCTCCTTTGAAGTACATCCTTTATGTCACCGCCAATTTTCTGTTTCTCTCATTAAAATATAACTACTATTATGCAAAAGAAGAAAACAATGAATAAATAAAAATGCTCAAACAAAAGTATCCAATGGTTGGTTCACAGGAAAAGCAAAATATGGTATCTACAAGGAAGCAGAAATTTCTGATTTAATTTGCTTTCATATTCACTCAACCATTAAAGCAATTGGTTTTAATCTCTGTATATGGGCTTAGTCCAAAAGGGTTTCAAAATGTGGATGACGTTGCATACACTTGAGTAACTACAGCCAAGCAACTTTTCAAATACTCAAGAATATATGTATACACATGTATATATGTATACAAAAGAATATATGTATACACATGAATACCTACATAACAAAATATATGTATATATGTATTGACACATGCATATATACATAGGCATACACAAACATACATATATACAGTTATGGTTTTCAATACTTAAATATTTATATATGCACAGTAAGCAAGTATAAAAGTGATTATATTCTTTAGAAGAAACACTTCTCCTGAAACTAAAGTATTTTCAAAGACCTACCCTTTCTGCCTTCGTTCATTCTTTCTTTTCTCCCTTCCTTCCCTCTTTTCATTCCTTTCTTCCCTGTCATCCTCCCTCCATTTTTCTATCAATTTATTCCTTCTTTCCATAAATAATTATTAATCATATCACATGTGCGAGGAACTGGTATATATAGAAGATTCAATGGTAAGCAATTAGAGAAGGAACCCCCCTTCACAGAGCTTTAATTGTGCTGAGTGTAAATCCATTAAAAAAATGAAAATCATAGCATTTCAAATCAGACAGACTTACATTCAAATCATAATAACATAACTTATTTCACTTATTTGGGAAATTACTTAACCTTGCTAAGTTTCCATTTGTTCAAAGGAAAGTGACAATAATTTTAATTCCATCATTTATCTTGAGAATTAAATAAAATCATGGATGAAAAAATCTGATGGAGAATCTGGGATTTAGCAGGTGTTCAATAAATGCTACATAGCTACTCTACCGGTATACATTTAACATTAAATTGCAGTTAAATCTTAGTTTCAATGTTGCAGGTTCACAGATGGTCAAGAAAGAAAATTGCTCAGGGTATTACATTGCTCTAAAGCAAACATTTTACTCAGAAAATGTGCTGAATAAACACTGGTTGAAAATATGTTGGTGTTACCAAAAAGAGGGAGAGAAAAAAAAAATTCAGAGGCAATGACACAGGGACTTGGAGAAACAGTGTGGAAAAATAAGCCCATGGTGGGCTTATTTTAATAAATATAGCAGATTAAAAGGTGACTGGTTCATCTTTTCTTGTTCATATAAAAGGCACCATTTTGTAATGCTGGCTTATAACATTTCCAAACCCAATTTTATTTTTTCCATTTTTATGAAGGAGGTGTTTTCATTTACTGGGAAAAGAGCTAGGGCAAGTAGGCCTCCAGCCATAGCAGGTAATATTCTAGGTTTCTATGAAATAAGTTGGTGCATGAAAAGATAGATAAGCTCGAGAAGGAAGTAGGTCTGCAGGAAACTCAAATAGCACCGTGGAAACAACTAACAGAATGGACGTTCTCACCAGGAAATGATCTGACCTCTATGAGCACACTGCATATTCCAGAAATCCAAGGCATGTCCTGGTCCATCTTAAATCTGCTTCTATTCCCCGAGGAAGCTTTTATCTCTGGGATGGGCTGGATGATTCTAAATGAGATTTGAAAACAATGGACTCCAGTGGAACCCAGCATCATCTATACTTTAAGCCTCACCATTACTTGCTATAAAATTCCAGAAACTCTGGCTGAATCCAGTAGTCTTAGTTTTAAAAAGGCAATTTTATGAAAACAATAAAGCAAAGACAGAAGCGTATTTATAGTGAGAGGGAGAGCACTTTTGAAACACTGGGATTTAAAGTGTAAAATCAACTCCTAACTGTTGATATCAATGTAACTGAAAAACACACTAGGCCGGGTGCGGTGGCTCACGCCTGTAATCCCAACACTTCACATTTTGGGAAGCCAAGGCAGGCAGATCACAAGGTCAGGAGTCGGAGACCAGCCTGGCCAACATAGTGAAACCCCATTTCTACTAAAAATACAAAAATTAGCTGGGCATGGTGACGCATGCCTGTAGTCCCAGCTACTCGGGAGGCTAAGGCAGGAGAATTGCTTGAACCCAGGAGTCAGAGGTTGTGGTGAGCTGAAATTGCGCCACTGCACTCCTGCCTGGGCAACAGAGCGAGACTCTGTCTCAAAACAAACAAACAAACAAACAAACAATACTAGAAAAAATGTTTCTTCTCCATAAATAAAAAACTCAAGTGCCAAATTGAAACAGCATTATTGTACCTAATGAAAAGTTTATTGAATAAAAGTCAGATTTCTGTACAGAGCTATGTGAAAATGACACTTCCAATGTTTTTGTTGTCCAACCATGCACTACATAGAGAGAGTTCCCAAACTAATAGGTCCCCAAAACTAATAGGATCCCTTACTGAGAGAGTCTCCTTTGCAGATGGATGTGTTAAATGATCTGGGCTTATTGCCCCTAAGTATTAAAATCAGCAATTATTTCCAATCAGACAGATTCTATATTTTCCAAGCAACCTTCCTGATTGAGATTTAGTTCCCTACATGGATTTTCCATTGTGATTAAAGGAGACCTCTGATTCACTTTACAATCATATTTCTCATTGCAAAGTAGAAATTTGGCATTTTACTTCATGTTCCTCAGTCTTTTATGAGTTTTCTAAGTATGAATCAGCATTTCAAGTTCCAATTACCTACGACAATGAAAAGATGGAATTACTAAAACATGTGAGATTTAGGGCCAACCAGATGTAT
Source organism: Pongo abelii (assembly GCF_028885655.2). Taxonomy (NCBI): domain Eukaryota; kingdom Metazoa; phylum Chordata; class Mammalia; order Primates; family Hominidae; genus Pongo; species Pongo abelii. The sequence continues at coordinate 20,832,194 of NC_071988.2, forward strand.
TGGTAAATTTGTCAAGTTAATGGTATGTATATGCAAATCATTCCTCAAAGCATGGCAGACATAGAGAAATACAACAAGACTGTCTCAGTTCTCAAGGAGTTTCCAAACCAGATGAGGAGGTAAGTTATATGTACATGGGAAAATAGAAAAAGACATGAAGGCAGTTTGAGGCCCCACAGAATAGGGAGATTTATAAGATATATAAACATATTAAGAGCATACACATACACCAACAATGAAAAGATTAGAAGGATATCTCCGGGTAGTGGATTAGATATGCCTTTATTACATTTATATTTTCTATAGTACACATGCATTTGCTTTTATAATAAAAACACTTAAAATGTTATCTGTAGAGTATAATAGGCTACTATACGCTGGAGCAGAAAGATCTACATTCGGATTTACTGTGGATCTGTAGAGATATAATCAGTAGTCACCAAGATTAAGTTACCATCAAAAATACTTATATTAGTTTCCTATTGCTACTGTAATTAATTATCACAAACTTGGCGGGTTGGTTTAAAACAGCCTAAATTTATTATCTCACAGGTCTGGAGTTCAGGAGTACAAAATCGGTCTAATTGGGATAAAATCAAGATGTTGGCAGGGTTGCATTCCTTCTGGAGGGTTCGGAGAAAATTTGACTTCTTGCTTTTTCCAGCCTCTAGAGGCCACCCACATTCCTTGGCTCATGGCCCCTGTTCATCCTCAAAACCAGCAATGTCTGGTATAGTCTTTATCATACTATGTCACTGGGACATTCACACTTTTGCCTCTTTTTTTTTTTTTAACTTACAGAGAATTTTGTGATTACATCACGGCCCACCCAGGAAGTATGGAAAAATGATCAAGGATCCATAACTTAATCACATCTTCAAAATCTTTTACCATGTACAGTAATATATTCATAGGATCCAGGAATTAGGACATGGGCATTTTCGTAAGTAGATTATTTTAAATACCAAAATAATATTTAAGAAATAAACACATTCCTTGACACAGTTCCTTTTTTTGTAGGGGGAGGTGCACACTTTTTTGTAGGGGAGATGCACACTTTCTCTTTTTCTCCATATATCACTTTTAAAAATACTATAATTCAACTTGAGTGGTCTAAGAAAATCAGCAATATCAAATTTGTAACTCACCACCAAGATAACAAGAGAGAAGATGCAGAGGTTATTCTCTGCAAATTACACAGTTTTCTTCTTAGCTACAGGAGCATCCTAGATGAGAAATTATGCTCTTCATCCATAGTTAATGGAATTTTGAAAATGGGAGGAGGTATTGCCATGGGACTTGATGTTATAAAGTAATGTTTGCCTGATTACTCCAGAGGCTAGACCTGCTAAAGCTACACCAGAAGTAAATCCACAGAACAGAAAATCTAGATTATAACCTTCCTGACAATCAAATATTGGAGAAGAATTCTACCAAGCTCAACTGCTATTTAATGAGCTACTACTGCAATGTCAAATGATGTAAGGTTAAGGACTGGCTTTTCTAATAAACATTTTGCAGACCTATTCATATTGAAGTTGTTGTTATCTCCTGGTAAATCTAACCGTGACCACAATCTATACAGCGAGGACTTGGTCTTTGCTCATGATTCACCCTCTGCCTACAACCCCTTGGTGAATATTTGTGCAACTTCCAAAACTTGGCAAAGTCACCCTCTTGCCCTTCCAGTGAAGTCTTTGTCTCTGTATTCCTCACTCTCATCTCAAATAACATTGACCTCTGCCTCCCTGGAATTCCACTGGACATACTTACAACTTTTGTGACCTTCATCTTTGCATGGTCTACATCCCCACATTAATATCCAGAGGTGAGAATTGGTTTGACTTATTTCAACCATTTTAAAGATAACCATAAGGCCAGGAAAAAGTTTACAGTCCGACAGAGCTATCCCACCTGCTCAAATATTGAAATGCTTCAATGAACACCTGCTTCCCTGAGCTTTCCCCTGGGACTCTCAACCCAGCAACTAAAGTGGTGATGCCTGGGCCATCCAGGAGCCTCTGGGACCCTGCTGTAGAACCACAGCCAAGGTCACTTCTAATTGGTCAGTGTCCAGGCTCCACAAACTTGACTGCATTCCCAAACTGCAGGACAGTATCTGGCTTATAATGGGCACTCAGTAAATATCTGTTGTATGAATGCATCTTATCAACATACCTTGTATGTCAATATATTTTGCTACAAAAAAATTAAAAACAAAACACGTTCCTCACAGTTTCACAGATGGTCATTCAAATCTTTGTTTAAAGTAGTTTTGCAAACTATATTTTCTACTATTTTGTACCGACCTACCGTGGTTCAACTTAGGAGAGATTCCGGAATGGCTAGATAATTTTATCTCACAAGTGAAAACAGTTTTATGTTTTAAAAAGAACACTACAAGCAAAGGAACAAAAAACAGTGCCTTGCAGAGATGGCATTTTTGATTGACCCGACAGTAAAACTAAATGAAATAAGTATAGAGCTATGGAAAAGAAAGACATGTCTAAATAGGTTCTAGAAAGATCTCCCAAGAAATAAAGTGGAAATCTTTGATAAAAAGTTCCACAAAGGAAGACTTTAAGCATTTTTAAGCAGAAGAATCACAAGTGAAAACAAGAAAAAACAGAGGAAAATGTTGCTTTCATCTTGCAAGACAAGTGTCCTTCACTTGAAATAAGATTACCGTAGAATTTCAAAGACGTTTAGCAGATTTCATAAAGTAGTAGCTACTCTTTATCTTTAGGTTCTTTGCCTTAATAACTGTGACATTTATGAAATAGAAGATTTGTTTTAAGTGAGGTTATTGTTCCATTTAGACAATGAACATTTTCAAAAGAATGTAATAGCCATAGAAAATATCTTACATGAAACAGTTCAGGGCATAAAAATCTTAAAGAAAGCTTTACTCTGTAAATTTAAAATTTACCTACTTTTGTGAGTCTGCACTTTCAAACTTGGAAAATAGTTATATTATACAGGTCCACATCAAATCACAGAAACACAAAAATTAAACTGTCAATGTATCAAAACTCTTGAGGAAGAAGGACTTTCTAAACTTTGAAGTACTATGAAAACAAAAGCACAAAGGAAAAGATGAATAATTGTGGAACAATAGTAAACATATACATGCTTTATGCTAAAAAAACAAGAAAATATTCAAAAGAAAAATAACCACTTTGCAACAAATGTAAGAAGCAAACAATAAGTATGTTTAATATAACAAGAGCATGTACAGATTACTAAGAAAAGCCATAAGACCCTAATAAATAAACAGGCAAAAAACAGTGTTTTTGTTTGCTATGATGCCATAACAAAATACAACAGACTGAGGGGCTTACACAATAGAAATATATTTTCTTGCAGATCTGGAGGCTAGATGTCCTAGATTAAGGTATTAGCGGATTTGGTTTCTTTGGAGGCCTCTCTCCTTGGTTTGCAAATGGCCACATTCTTGCTGTGTCCCCACATAGCTGTCCTCAGGCTTTATGTTGTCTGTGTCCTAATTTCCTCCTCTTATAGGACACCAGTCATATTGGATTAGGGCCCACCCATAGGACATCATTTTATCTTAATTACTTACTTAAAGCCCTATCTTCAAATATAGTATCATGCTGAGGTTTAGGTGTTCAACATATGTATTGAGGTGGGAAGCACAGTTTATCCCATAACAAACCACAAACAATTCAAAACAGAAATGTCTGAAACAGGCACGTAAAAATATTACATTTGCTAATAAGTAAAGGAATGCTAACTGAAGGTAAAATATCATTATATTTTTCATTTTTCAAACTAGTAAGACTTGAAAGTCTTTTAAAAACATTTTAATCCTGGCAAGGTTTCAGTTCAATGAGAACTTTGAATCTATTGGCAGGAGTGTAATCCGACAAACCATTTTGGGAAGCAAACTTTCAATATTAATCAAGATTACAAAAAATATTATACTCAGTCTAGGTCAATATAATCAAGAAAAAATAAGAAAATGCACATTTAGATATGAGCATATTAACTTCTAGGAAGATATCTTTACTAAAATATTATCTGACTCTTTTTTTTCTTTTTATTATTATTATTATTATTATTATTATTATTATACTTTAGGTTCTATGGTACATGTGAGCAATGTGCAGGTAAGTTACATATGTATACATGTGCCATGCTGGTGCGCTGCACCCACCAACTCGTCATCTAGCATTAGGTATATCTCCCAATGCTATCCCTCCCCCCTCCTCCCACCCCACAACAGTCCCCGAAGTGTGATGTTCCCCTTCCTGTGTCCATGTGTTCTCATTGTTCAATTCCCACCTATGAGTGAGAATATGCGGTGTTTGGTTTTTTGTTCTTGCGATAGTTTACTGAGAATGATGATTTCCAATTTCATCCATGTCCCTACAAAGGACGTGAACTCATCATTTTTTATGGCTGCATAGTATTCCATGGTGTATATGTGCCACATTTTTTTAATCCAGTCTAAAGACACATGCACACGTATGTTTATTGCGGCATTATTCACAATAGCAAAGACTTGGAACCAACCCAAATGTCCAATATTATCTGACTCTTATTCAAAATACCAAAAAAAAAATTGAACCAATCTAAGGGCTCACAATGGAGAAACTCTAATGTAAACTCAACACTTCATAAGCTGCTTTGCAGACATTAAAATGGTGTGAGTAATAAATATCAAAAACATAAAATAGTTACAATTTTGTTTTATAAAATGCAGTATGCAAAGCTATATATTAAAAAGATTCACAGAATAAAAGGAACAGGAAATATACCCACAGTCATTTCTTTAAGATAACACAACTGTTTGTTGTTATTTGTTTTTATTTACTGGTATTGCACTTTTAAAATTTCCAAAAAGCAATATTCATTCGTGTTTAAATAAAAACATAATGATTTCAGCTTGAGTAAAATTGGATTGAATATGCCAACATTTAGTTTCAATTCTATTAAGCGTAGCTCAACAGGTCAGCTTCTTACTTTAATGCTTTGCTTTCACTCTGCCACATGGTTTTTAACCAACTTTTATGTTGACATAAGTGATACCGTCACTCAACACCCATTTCACACCCAACCCATTTATGCCCCAGAAATAAAAACAGATCACTCTATGGGAAAAGATGGGGATCCCTATTATAAGAACTTGAGAATCCTTAGCAGGTCAAGTTCCCCTTTCAGGAAACCCTGGTAAGATCATTCTCTGTTCAGCTTTTCTACCTGAGATCATCCACTTTATCTGCTGAAAGGTCAGAGGCATGCATTCTGTAGACGTCTCAATAACATGAGACACTACCTTTCTGCTGCCTTTCTCTGTGACTGTGAGAGAAATATACAGCAAGGTGTGGCAAGTTCTACCACATGCATCTCAACTCTTAGTTCAGTGCAGGTTATAGAGTACTGTGCCAGAAGAACCTGTGAAATGTTGTATTTTACTTTTTGGTAAAATACCGAGATTCAAAGTACACTCAATCTTGGAGTTTGTGAGGAGCTCCAAATTGTAAACTTTGAGCAACTGATTGCCAATCAAAACTGCAGGACTCAAACTATGTTCATTAATTTGATGGATCTTAATTGGGACTCTTATTTTCCTACCAGACTAGAAGTGAGAAACATAATTGTAACGAGTTGCATAGTGTCTCACCAAAACTCACACCCACCTGGAACCTCAGAATGTAACCTTATTTGGAAATGTGGTCTTTCCAAATATAATTAAGGTAAAGATCAAGGTGAACTCATACTGGATTAGGGTAGGCTCTAAATGCAATGAAAGTGTTTTTACAAGACACAAAAAAGGACACACGGAGAAGGAGCCATGTGAAGTCAGAGGCTAAGGTGAGAGCGAGGCTGCCACAAGCCAAGGAACATCAGGAGCCACCAGAAGCTGGAAGAGGAAGGAAAGATTCTTTAGAGTCTTCAGAGAGACCCTGACCCTGCTGACTCCTTGACTTTGGATGTCTAATCTGGAGAACTGTGAGAGCATAAATTTCTGTTGTTTTAAGTAACCTAGTTTGTGATGATTTGTTATGACAGCCCTGGGAAATTAATACAGTGCTATATGAAGAAAATGATGCCACATTTCACAAAACTGTCCCTTTATATTGAGGCAGAAGGGTGTGGTGGAAAGAGCACCAAAAGAGCAGAGTCAAAGGGTTGGGTATTGGCTCCATGCTACAACTTTCCACTAGGCAAAACAGAGCCTCTCCAAATAGCTGCTTATGATAGATGTGATTATCATCTCAATTGCATAGGACTGTTAACAAGACAAAGGAAATGGTATATGTAATAAGCATTTGATAAGGTGTAGACAGAAATTTTGATTTTGTTGTTATTGTCAGTGGTTTAGAGTAAACGCCAATTTTGCACTAAATGTCTATTTAGGAAATATGAAAACAGACCAAAAAATATTTACACAATAAGTACATGTGTGGTTTACCTTTCAGTTCTTTATTATAGGATCTTTCTTGCCTAAAGGGTGGGTTTATATCATGAAGACTGAATTTGGACCCTGATGTGAATCATTTATCACATAGACAGGTGAATTATTAGGGATGTTTCCAAAGGGGGGGTAATCTGAGGCTGTTATTTTTAGGATTGCTGTACTATCATTAATAATCATCTCTTGTACTTGTAGTCATCTGAACTGGAAAAGATAAGAAATAGATAGCCCAGATTATGGTAAGGCAGCTTTTTAGTGTTTCTGATTGAAAAAAATAAAAAGTTAGGGACAAAGAATCCTGTCACTAATTTCCAGTTCCTGGGTTTTGATGGCATTCACCATCCTATTTCAGAAAAATGGTAGATGGGTGGCATCAAAGGCAAGAAAACTGATTGCTGTTATTTAAGTAATAACCACAGTACAATACTGCTTTTATAACATTCCAGGCTGTAATAACTACTAGAATAAATTATTCAATTCTTAAAGTAACAACTTAGGTGTACCATTCAGAAGATTAAACGTATAACTCTTGATTGTGAATCCCCTTATTCAATAAAAATATAATGTGGCAAATTGTTTCAAGCATTATCTCTAAGAATTGATGTTATCCAAACATGTTTTAAAAATTAAATAGAAGATGGATTGAAGGCTTCTGGTGTTCATGCTTTCCTCCCTATTAGAGCAGAAGGCAAGACTCCAAGCTCATTCTCAGTGGAAAATTGATGCCAAACCTAAGGTGTTGTTGTGAACAAAACTCACTGACAGCAAACAATTTCTCCAAAGCTCAACTCCCTAGGATCATTTTGTCAGTGTTCGGTAATTAGTTTCCATGATGATCACTGTCTTTTAGTGGGTCTACCTAGATGATTACATTGTTCTCCAGTCTTCTTTTGTGTTCCAGGGAAGGACCAATGTGGCAAGTGCCAGTTCCTCACTGCTTTGCCCTCTCCCCACTTGACACCATTCCCAGACATGCAGATAGTGGTGATGGTGGAAAAAAATTCACCGCCCTAGGAATTTCTCTCTAACCTCATTCATAAGTTCATATCCTCACCCAATCCTGGATGAGTCATTGTAATATTCAGCTAATGAGACCCGTCATTCTTGGACCTGTGCTTACCCTACATCCACATCTCCCATCACTGCCCTCCACATGTGCTATATTGCCGTCACACTGAGGGTCAGGGCCCTTTCACTCTTCCACATCTTTGGGTAGAGAGAACAGCAGGGCATGCCTGTTTGGAGCACACATACCGGAGATCCTTGCCTAAACACCCTCATGCTGAGTTCCTTGCTCTTCTCTTTGCCTCTTTTGACTATGTCTCATCAATATATATTCCATACTTAGAGTCTAAGTTTCTTAATTCCAGGCTGAGGCTGGAGCTATACAGTAGTTACCAATTATCTGCAGTTTTGCTTTCCGTAGTTCCAGTTACCAGCTGTCAATGGTGGTCTGAAAATATTAAATAGAAGATTCCAGAATAAACCATTTGTAAGTTTTATATCACATGCCCTTCAGAGTGGCATGATGAAATCTTGTGCCCATCCTGCTCCCTCCCTCCAGGGATATGAATCCTCCTTTTGTCCTGGGTTTCCACATTGTAGATGCTGCCTGCCCATGAATCACTTTGTAGCCACTGGTGATCAGCTCTACTGTCTCAGTATTACAGGGCTTATGTTCAAGAAACACTTTATTTTACTTAGCAACGGCCCCAAAGCACAAGAGTAGTGATGCTGGCAATTCAAATATGCCAAAAAGAAGCTGTAAAATGCTTTCTTAAAGTGAAAAGATAAAAGTTCTAAACTTAATAAAGAACACAACAACTTATGCTGAGGTAACTAAAGTCTATGGTAAGGACACATCTTCTATCCATAAAACTGGAGTGACACCAGCATTTCCAGTTCCCTCAAATATGCCTCCCCAGCTCTAGGTCTGATGCCAGGTTGGGAATGAGGGTGTAGTGATTGAGCTTGATGATGGTTTGACTATCAAGTAAGTGAAACATGAACATCCTTTGAGGAAAGTGGCTAATTATAAACATATTTTGAAAACAAATGCTACCATTTATTCAGCATTTAGTAGGACCAAGAATTAAGTAGTTTTTATATATATCATCCTAATCTAATTCTAGGCACCTGTAAGTTCAAACCATGTGATTGCCCTGAGAAGACTAATAATCTATTGCCCTTACAAACTGTATTTTCCAGATGCTCAACAGTTATTTCGAGGAGAAGCTGTGGGCTGGAGAATGGGAAGGTGGAGAAGGTAGGCTACTAATATGAGCATTCCATTTCTCCTACATGGCCTCAAACAATTCAGCCCTGGCCCCAAACATACAACTCCATTAGGCAACATAAAAGCCCTACAGTTAAGTGGGTTTGCCACACCTCCTAGCTAGATAAGACTGCAATCATCTATTTTTACTTAAGACTATCCATTGTAGGAAGTAGGGGGTCCTACTGTAGGACGTAGGGGGTGTCTTGATTATTTAGGCCTTGCAAAAAATGAATTGAGCCTGATCTCATGGAAATTCTACAGAGGTAGGTAGGGAAGAGGAGACTGGGTGAAGACATCTGGAGGAAGCTCTCAGCCAAATCCAAAGACCAAACATCCCCTTTGTCAAACAAATCAATGACTTGAATAAAAAGGAGGCAGAGCTAGTGTTACACATTTAAAGAGACTTGGAAAACATAACAGCAAATACCATATAAAGACTTTGTTTGGATTATGACGCAAACAAAGACACAATTAAAAAACTTTTTGAGACAATTGAGGAAATGCAAATATGGATATATGAACTGAATCTTAAATTGCATTAAAGGATTATTATTAATTGTGTTAGGTGTTATAATGACATGGTGTTTATGTATACACACATTCTTATCATTTGGACATGTATATTTAAGAAATTGTAAGAGAAAAGCATTATGTCTAGCATTCATTTTAAAATATGATCTCCTCAAATAAATTAATGGATGGAACAAGATTTGAAAATTGCTGACAATTGTTGAAGCTAGGTAAAGGGTGCATAAGCTTTATTGTACTATTCACTTTCTTTTGTTTGTGTTTGAAATTTTCATAATAACAAGCTTTACAAAAAGCAAATGCATTGATTCTTTTTATCTCAAAAAGAGACATTTGTGCCTGCCAGGTAATGTGTCCAAGTTTTAGAAATGTAACTGGAATGCTCAGATCAATTTAAATGTATATGAAATCACAACTGGGTTGAACACAGGTAGAGAAAAGGCAAGCAGAGCCAAGAAGAAAAGGCTTAGGGAGGACGAGTATTAAAACAACATCTGATGGAACAATCAATAATTACGTGCATAGCCACAATATGAAAGAAGTGAATGAACTCCAAGGAAGAGAAGTTCAAGTAAAAAGGTGGCAAAACTAATAGAAACTGTCTTTCTACTGTTCTGCAGGTGGTATAATCACCCTCCTCCTTCAAGATGCATCAAAAGTTATAGATCAGTGCTGCCTTTTCCAGCTCCCCAAGGCTGTTAGCTGCTCTCTCATATGAGATTCCACAAAGCTTTGTTCATACTTTTCTGGTTTTCTCCACTTTATAAGGGAGAGATGTTGACTAGCACCTGCCTTGGAATGTGATATATGTATATGCTTAAGAAATAGTGGAAGGAATGGATGCATGGTCTATTTGTCCATTTTCACACTGCTATAAAGAAATATCAGAGACTGGGTAATTTATAAAAGAAAGAGGTTTAATTGACTCACATTTCTGCATGGCTTGGGGGGCACCTCAGGAAACTTACAATCATGGTGAAAGGCAAAGGGGAAGCAAACTTGTACCTTCTCACATGTCAGTAGGAAAGAGAGAGTGAGCGAGCAAAGGGGGAACAGCCCCTTGTAAAACCATCAGATCTCATGACAGCTCACTTCACTACCACGAGAACAGCATGCGGCACACCACCCCCATAATCCAACCACCTCCCACCAGGTCTCTCCCTCAATACCTGGGGATTCCAATTCCAGATGAGATTTTGGTGGGGACACAAAGCCTAACCATATCACATGGGTACTAGAGGAAGAAAAAAAAGGGAGGGATGGAAGACAAAGAAAAATTCTATTCTTTCCTGGGAAGAAAAATTCTGAGGTCAGAGGGTTGGGACTGATATTTAAGAAAGACTTCCTGTAAATAATCCCAAACCAAGTAGAATCAGATGCTGCCTTTCTTTAGGAGCCTGCTACTAGGATTTTGTTTTGTTTTGTTTTAGCTAGGCTAAATCCCACACATTCTCTTTTGTGCAAGCAATTCATCAAATATGCCAGGCTGGAGACAGTTGAGATTTTTTATCTCTTGCTGAGAAAAGAAACTTTTCATTGAGCTATCACATGCACAGTTATTTTTATTTGACTCTCAGTTGAGATACCCCTGCTGCATAGCATATTGAATACTTTATTGACCATAAAATGTGCTGCTGCAATTAGAGGATTTTTTAAAATCTTTTTTCCAAGCATTGTGCCTTTCTAGAGGCACTTGGAAGCTCATTTCTGTTTATCAGTTTTTCAAGGATGTTTGCAATTTAGCAACAGTGAATTGGAAGTTCAGTTAAATATCTGGCATGTTTGAGTGAGTGTTTCCAAGATCTGCAATTAAGCAGGGCAGGGTAAAGTGTAGTGAGGCTCCTCATGCATAATCTGCAAAGGTTTTTCACACTATCTGAGGTCTTAGAGAAAAAAAAGTTCACTATGTAAATCAGGAGCAAATTCACTTAAGAGACTGCCTTATAAATCATTCAGCTTTGTCAGACAATCTCTGGGTGCACTAAGTGCTGGCGATCTTTGGGCTATTTTAGAGGCCATCACCTCTATTGGGTATCACCAAGTAAAACAGTACAGACCTCATGGAAGATACCATGTTTAAATAGCATGAGTTTTCAGACCTCATGCCTCAGGCAGAGTTTGGAACCAGGAGCTGAGGACACTATTAGTTGAATGAATGAATAAAAGAAAAGAGAATTCTTTCTGGTTTCTAAAAAAATACACCCTAGGTTACTCCCAGTAAGCCAACAGCAAATCAGAATGGAATGTGTGAGTTGCAGCAGGACTGGCAGCTCATGTAGGTTAAATGTCCTGTTGTGCATTTCCCTCCATGTGCCCTCACTGGGTTAGTAGGGAAGCCCGGACTCGTCTTCGAATCTCAAGCCGTGGACTGTGCTATTTCTGTAGATTTCATAGCTGCTGTCAAGAAAACTTTTTATTGAAGCATCATGCCTTTTGTGAAACTATAGTCAAGCCCATGCCCAAAAGCCATCTAGGTCTAGACCTCTGATGACATTCTGATGAGGTGGAGCAGGTGACTGCTACCGTGGAGATTCCTGTTCCACTCTCATCTTCTTCTCTCCATCTACTGACCCCCTCCTCCTACTATCCCCACCAGGAAATAGAGACTCCAAGAGCTATACTAGTTGTACTGAGAACCTAACAGGCATTGTGCATGCTTGTGATGCAGCAACGAATGAGACAGAAGTGTACCCTCATTTTAGGGAGCTCGAATTCTAGTGATTTAAAATAAGCCTGCAGTAAGGGCTTGCATCTCTCCACAGCAGTGATCTTACAAAGCATTGTACCTTCAATTTGTTTTTCTGTGTTGTTTTTTAATTCGCTCAATAAAATTTATTTCAGGTTTCTGCTCAACTGTCACTTTATAATGGAAAGTTCTCCTTCTAAAAAATATCCTTCTCCAACTACCACCACTCCACACCCACCTCTCTCTACCTTGCTTTATTTGTCTATACAGCCCTTACCACTACTGGACCAAGCTTATTTATTTATTAGTTTTTCTGCGTGTCTTTCCTTGCTAGAATATAAAGTGTTTCAGGGCAGCCAACTTGGTTAATTCATTGCTGAGTACCTGGCTTATGATAGGAGATGAATACATATTTGCTGAATTAATTAATGCATAAATAACCATAAGCAATAGGTATGACCATTATTCCTATTTTTCAAATGGGAAATTCACACTTAGGGAGGATAAGAAATTTGCCTAAAGTCACCCAGTACATAAGCAGTGAAACTAGGGCTCAGACCAGGTCTTCTGGAGCAGAAAGCCTGGCCTCTTGATCATTACTCTAAATTGTCCCACTTCAAATAATCATTTCTTTAACATGTCTAATAGTAGAAGCTTCCCTAAACTCTCAACTCTAGGATGGGATGAAGACACTGAATAGAAGAAATGCCACTAAATAACATATAAAGATAAAAATACAAAACTACAAATGTAATTCTGAAAAACTTCAGAATAAAATTTAGGACAGTTTTATCTTGTACAGAGTTAACATAAAAATATGTGCTTTTCGGCCAGGCACAGTGGCTCACATCTGTAATCCAGCACTTTTGGAGGCTGAGGTGGGCGGATCACCTGAGGTCAGGAGTTCGTGACCAGCCTGGCTAACACGGCAAAATCCTGCTGTCTCTACTAAACATACAAAAATTAGCTGGGCGTGGTAGTGGATGCCTGTAATCCCAGCTAATCAGGGGGCTGAGGCAGGAGAATTGCTTGAACCTGGAAGGTGGAGGTTGGAGTGAGCCAAGGTCACACCACTGCACTGCAGCCTGGGTGACAGAGAGAGACTCCGTCTCCAAAAAAACACAAACAAAAACAAAAACACATGCTATTGAAAGAACATGGGTGGCCGGGTGTGGTGGCTCATGCCTGTAATCCCAGCACTTTGGGAGGCCAAGGTGGGTGGATCACCTGAGGTCAGGAATTCGAGACCACCCTGGCCAACATGGAGAAACCCTGTCTCTACTAAACATGCAAAAATTAGCCGGGCATGGTGGTGTGTGCCTGTAATCCCAGCTACTTGGGAGGCTGAAGCAGGAGAATTGCTTGAACCCTGGAGGCAGAGGTAGCAGATGGCGCCACTTCACTCCAGCAGAGACAGAGCAAGACACCGTCTCAAAAAGAAATAGAAAGAAAGAACATGGAAAGAACAAAAGCTTTAGAGTCGAGCATGGATAGCCTGTCTCTGCCAGTAGTTATTCGTTCACCTTCTCAACCTCAGCTTTCATATCTATAAGGCAGGGCTGATGCCTGCCCACCAAGGTTGTTGGCAGAAGGAAATTAGATAATGAATGTAATGTTTCTGGCAAAACTTTAAGTTAAATGAATGACTCATTTAGTTATTTACTCTAATAAGTCCTAAGCAAATGGACAAATAAAATTAGGTTTCAGTTATGCATCTATTAATGCATAAAAACAGCAGTGCTGCGCATCACAAAGGAACAGGCAGACTTACCCCAGAGCAACTGAAACTGAAGGACAAGGGGCTAGTGACGGTCAGGAACAATGGTCCCTAATCCCAGGGAAGATGTTCTAAATGTGTTTATTTGCTGTTGCTCATACCGATCAATTGATCAGGCTGTGGAAGGAGGTATAGTGGCACCCAAATATTTATTTAGACATAACTAATGGACTTCCCAAGCATGGATAGAGAAGCCACTTAACTGGTCAAATATCTGGAAGAAAAAAAACCTGTAGTTAATCAAATATCTTTAATAAAAGTATTGGTAACACTCTGTGCATATTCATCAAACACTTGGTATTAATATTGTTTTCAAAAAGAAGTGACTGATGTTCTAGCTCTGATGTGGTCTTAGATATTTAGTTTGTCACAATTTCTATAGTTGCTGATAGGGCAGTAATGATCTTTTGTTGTGTTATGGTTGAATTGATACGATAAATTGCATTTTCCCTTAGATTTTATTAGAAACTATAAATGGCTCTATCACCTCTGAAACAACATAAGTCACGCAACACATTTTTAATTTTATCAGCCCATCTCCTTTTTTAGAATCAGAATATTTACTTGAAAACTGAAAAGTTTTAGTCTCCCTAGAGAAATGTCAACTGATACTTTATAGCTAAAAACATGGATTTTTATTTCTCTCTTTTTTTCCCAATTCCTAAAGAAATGCAGATACATTTCTCCTTGTTCTATTTGGCCAGTTTAGATCTTCAGATGGTTTTAGTCTTTGTCTGTTTGTTTAAGTGCTGGTTTTAAAATAGTTGAAGTATTATAAAAAATATCTGTTAGCCGGGCACAGTGGCTTACGCCTGTAATCCCACCACTTTGGGAGGCTAAGGCGGGCAGATCACGAGGTCATGAGACAGAGACCAGCCTGGCCAACCTGGTGAAACCCCATGTCTACTAAAAATACAAAAATTAGCCGGGCATGGTGGTGTGTGCCTGTAATCTCAGCTACTCTGGAGGCTGAGGTATGAGAATTGCTTGAACCCAGGAGGCGGAGGTTGCAGTGAGCCAAGATTGCACCACTGCACTCCAGCCTGGTGACAGAGCAAGACTCTGTCTCAAAAAAAAAAAAAAAGACAGAAATATCTATCAACTGCAGCCTCTCTCTTTCTCAGATGGAAGAAGTCCAAATGTATGTTTATTCGCTTAGTAACTATGTAACCACTTTAAAAGGGGCACAAATCTACCTTGATATCTCTGAATTACTTCTGAAATTATTTATCCTGAAAGAAAAATCAATGAACATTCCTGAAATTTGCCACTTGTCATTTCATGATATTGAAAAGCAAATGTAAAACTCGCTTTTAGAGAAAATAGGCCAGGCACAGTGTGGCTCACGCCTGTAATCCCAGTACTTTAGGATGCTGAGGTAGGCAGATATCTTGAGGACAGAAGTTCAAGACCAGCCTGGCCATGATGTGAAATCCCTATCTCCACTAAAAATAGAAAAATTAGCCAGGTGTGGTGGCAGGCACCTGTAATTCCAGCTACTTGGGAGGCTGAGGCAGGAGAATCGCTTGAACCTGAGAGGTAGAGGTTGCAGTGAGCTGAGATCCAGCCAGCCACTGCACTCCAGCCTGAGCGACAGAGTCCTGTCTCAAAAAAAGAAAGAAAGAAAGAAAGAAAGAAAGAAAGAGAGAGAGAGAAAGAAAGAAAGAGAGAAAGGAAAGAGAGAGAGAGAGAAAGAAAGAAAGAGAAAGAAAGAAAGAAAAGAAAGAAAGAGAAAGAGAAAAGAAAAGAAAAGAAACTATAATAAAATCATTCAGGATACCTCTTTGTGTGGGTTAGATCTCTGACAACAGAGAACGTAAGCTCACATGTGGGTTTGGACTACATAATGATTAAGTATCTATGTTCAGATATTATCTGTCCCAAGAGAGCACTTAGCAAATGAATCACAACATTTATTATGATGTAATGCCTCCTCTCTTTATGCAATTTGAAAACACTGGTTAGGAAATACATGGCTGAGAATGCTATTTTTCTTTTTTAGAAATGTCTTCAACATTTATTACAGATTGAGCCAGAGACTTGGAATCAACAGTATGGGGTTTAAATTCTGGCTTTACCAATTTCTAGCAACAAAAATATCACTTATTTGAACTTCCTTTTTTGCCTTTGTAAAGTAGAACTGGTGATGCCTGCCACCCAATCTATGACCCCATTCAATAAGTGTTCATTGAATTTAAATCTTGTCTACGAAGTTAGCGATGAAGCCACATAAATGACGTCTTGGGAAAATCAACCAATGAAGAGATAGGACTGTTCAGAACTTTTTGTAGTAACAGGTGAGCTAAGTATTGGGTGTAAGAGTATAGTCTGTGCAGATGAAAAGACATGCATTGGCGTGTGACTCCTAACTACTAGGTTTGTGTCCTTATGCAAGTAACTTGACCTTAATATGCCTTATTTTTCACATCTGCAAAATGGGTATGACAATAAGACCAACTCCCTAATTTTACTGTAAGAAATAAATTTAGAAAATGCATACTTACTACAAGGAAAGGAACACAGGAAACCAGTCAATAACAATTGTTGCTATTGATATTTATAATAAAAACAATAAGCAATATCATTCATTCAATTAAAGTTTTGGGGTGCAATCTGTGTACCTATACTGTTCTAGGTACTGGGGATACAGAGGTGAATAAAACCAACAACCTCTCTGTTCTCATGAAACTATGTCTGGTAAAGAATAGACAAGACAATGTCAATGCTCTGAAGACAATAAACAAAATAATGTGAATAGAGTAACTGAAGATGTGTGTATGGTTTTGTGGGAGAGTGCGTGTTTGGAAAGTGTCTTAAAAACAGGGTGACCCCTACATGTCTCTTTGAGAAAGCAAGGTTTGAGCTTTGACCTGCACCCTGTGCAGACTTTCTGCAGGACTTTGGCACATGCTTACTCAAGATGCATTTTCACTTCCTGCAATCCGTCATTTCTCTAAACCCAAGTAATAAATGAGATTCAGATTTTAATAGGCATACTTTGTTCATTTTAACAAAAGGGACATCCACAGTTGCATAAGTGGTGGATCCATCTTGGTCTTTGGAATTAGAGATTCCCAGCCATAAGACTTATTGGGTGGGTGATAGTGGACTCATTATCTAGACACGCTTAGCCTTACTTATCCCATCTGTAAAACAAACATGAAACAAAGCCATATATGGGCTGCTTCTGCCAGAGTCTGTGATGCAGAAGAGAACCTCCATATGGTAATTATTGTCACTATCAGCAGTAGAGAAATATCCTGGTTAAAACCTCCACTGCCCACTTGCATTGTGACCTTGGGTAAGATGTGTGACTTCTCTGAGCCTCAGTGTACTAATGTGTAAGATAAGGATAATAATAACAATAATAATAATACCTACTTATCAAGTTTGTGTGAGAAATTAATTGAGTTGTAGAAACCACTTTGAATGGGTTCTGGCAAAGAGCAAACTCAATAAGTGCTGCTTGCTTGTATTACTCATGACATTGACATCATGAATTACTAATCATAGGCTCATAGACCACTGTGAGAGAAAAGATCATTGACTTAGAAATATGTTGAACTAAGCTGTTCCCATGAAAATCTTTCCTAATAGTCAGAACAATTATGTGAACCATTTTGTATCTTTTAGAGATTTTAATATATTGATTAAATGTATCAACACAGTGATATGATCAGTGAATAGGAACACTTGCTTTTACAATTTTGCCCATTTTGATTGCTCTTTTAATTTACTTTTCTTAAAATTGAGTCCAATTGTCATCACATGCCTCTTCAATCAACATTGGCTTTATTTCATGTGTCCTTAACAAATCACAAAAGTAATTTGAACTCATTGCCAAGTAAAAAGAAATGAACATCTTCAACTGAATATTCTTGGTTTTACCATATAGCAGGACATAGAAATCTTTGTAGTCAAAGAATCATAGAACCTAAGAACAGTAATCATGCTACTTTTCACAGACATCAGCAATTGATCAGGACATTCTTTATTCTCTGACCCTGAATATGTCTTTGACCCTGAGATCTGGGAAGTCGTTTCTATACTGAGTTGTGGAAGAGGAGACCTATTAACCTGGTATCAGCTTCTCACTTCCGACGTGACTTCAGGGCAGTCTGAAGTCTTCACAGATAAATTTATTTTGCTGAGGTCACACAGCAGTAGACCTGGAATGACAACCTACATTCCAAAATTCTCATGCCCATGATCTTGCCACCAGTCCTTGTAACCTGTCATTAAATTCCTGTCTAAACATGGCTGCGGATACAGGAGGAACGGAATTATAACACAAGTCAAAGTCCTCATTTTTCACCTCTGCTTGAATTTAATGTACTGCTCCTTTAGATTTCTGCTCTCAATGTCTTTGCTCTCTTCTTTCTATTTTCATTGACATAAATATTCTGTTATAGCTAACTGATAAAGAAAGAACTACAGGTCTCAAACTATTCTATTCAGCTGCTCTCATACTCAAGAACAGCATCCCACAAATAGAAATATTGAATATAAATATGAACAATGATGTTCTCACCCATAATGTTGCTGTGCAGCTCAATTACTTATGGTTTTCCTTGCTGAAAACTTATCTCCCTTGCTACTCCTTCCCCTCAAAGCTTCCTTTCTTAACATTTAACTTCCAGAGCCTAAACTTAACTAAGCTCAGGTACTAGAATCTAGTGGTTCCATGAATGATTGTGCAAATCTTGAGTGCTCTGCTGATGCTAATAATAAAGCATGTCAGCACAAGAAAAACCCTAGTAATAACCATGCCAACAAAATGAGGGAAAACACCCAATCTCACGCCTACAAATTCATGCTGCTAATTATTAACAAAGAAAAATTTGGCTTAA
Organism: Pongo abelii; assembly: GCF_028885655.2. Taxonomy (NCBI): domain Eukaryota; kingdom Metazoa; phylum Chordata; class Mammalia; order Primates; family Hominidae; genus Pongo; species Pongo abelii. The sequence goes on from NC_071988.2 coordinate 20,850,755, forward strand.
ATTCAACCTTCAATTAGATACATGTTTTTATTAAAGTAAAATTCTAAATTTGTTCAATAAAACAGGCAAATTATGGGTTGTAGAGACTGACTTTATTAAAATATTTGTGTTCTATTGGCAGCACGGCAATGTGAAATGCAGAATTCGGAAGCCCAGGGCCTTACTTCTCGGCCTTTTCTGAATCAATTTGAGTACACAAGTAGCTCCATGGCTGTTTTCCCCTCTGTAAATCGAGTACATAATCAATCAGAGAGGATTAGAAATCCTCTCCAATGGATACCATTTCCACTATTTTCCATCCACACTCCCAATGCATTCTATAGAAAGACCAGCATGGAATGACCAAAACATATCTTAATAAGCTAAGTGTATTCATTTAATAGATATGCATTCACCAACTACTACATGCCAGGCACTGTTCTAGGTGCTTATAGTCTGATATTTTGCTCATATGAGAAAGAACTTATAAATCTCATAAAATTAAATAACGTTTTGCACTTGTAACAATTGACTATAAGAATAGGTTGAAAGGAGAGTGTGTACCTCTTCTTTAATTATGTACTTTATTAAGGACATCCTCTAATAATTTTTTGAGAGATGAGTCTCACTCTGTTGCCCAGGCTGGAGTGCTGTGGCATGATCATAACCCACTATAGCCCCAAACTTCTGAGTTCAAGTGATCCACCTGCCACAGCTTCTCAAGTAGCTGATACTACAAGACCTATCCATAATCTTTTCAACAATATAACTTCTAAATTGAACCCTGGTGGTTACCAAGGTGTGATACGCAGTCCTTCTTTGTGTACTTTTTTGTAAATGCCCATCTGAGGCCTGTTTGATGAAGAAATTCAAATAATCTAAAATTTGGAGAAAAAATGATGAATTATTTGTAATTATTCAAAATTTGATTCAATCTATAAGGCCAGTAGCAGAGAAAAATAACACATTCACTCAGTTGAACACCATACAGACATTACAATGACCTCTCTCTCTTTTTTTACAACCATCTTATAACTAAATTTAAAACATATAATTCTTACATTCATGTAAAAATAATTAAAATGCAACATATAATATTAACATAAATTTGTAAAATGAGTACAAAAAAGCAAAAAAAAAACCCTCTCAAAATAAATATACCACAATATTAAAAGTGTTTCTTATAACATAATTAATTTTTAATTATTTCTTCCATATTTATTTTTTCCAAATTTACTCCCATAGAGGAAGAGAGGGGAAAATTGTATTGTTTAACAACATTAAAAAAAATTGTTTACTTTCCAAATTGCAAATGACCTAAATGTCTAAATGGCTAAATGATGCAGAACAGGAAGTCCTAGTTATACATACAACTCAACACTTCCATGATGGGATAATTATGATAACATCCAACGTGGCTATACAAACATCATGATTTGAGAAAAATATTTAATGAAATAATTTTAAATGTAAAAAATCATATTATAAATCACTGTACACTATATAATCATATAATCCCCAATATGACTAGTGGAAATATTACAATGACACTTTCTAACAAAAATATAATTTGTGCCACATATGTAATTTTATTTTTCTAGTAGCCACATTTTAAAAAGTAATATGTGCCACATATATAATTTTATTTTTCTATTAGCCACATTTTATAAAGTAAAAAGAAACAGGTGAAATTAAATTTAATAATATATTCAACTCAATATATTCAAAATATTATTTCAACATGCAATTAACATAAAAAATTATTCATGATCTATTTCACATTATTATTTTACCACACATCCCAGTTTGGACCAGTTACATTTCAAGTGCTCATTAGCCATATGTGGCTTGTGACTACCCTAAAGGACAGCATTGCATTGAAATGAAACAAATATTAGAAATTGTTGTCTTTTCTCACTATGTTTTTCCCGTTTCTTATGCACAAGTTTCCTTATTTTATATTTTCCCCATTGCCTAGTACACTGCTAGGCTCAATAAATCTGAGCTGCCTTTAACTTATAAAATACTAACAAAATTAATTTTGAGCAGAACTGGTTGCTGTTAGTTAGACGAATCTCAGGAAAAAAGCCAAGGGTACTGTTCCTCATCTGCAAACATAAAACAAACCAGCAGGGACACTGCTCTTATTTTATTCTTTAGTGTTAAAGCCAACCATCATAAACAAAGATGGCATCTACAAGACAACATTTAAACACTTTACCAGCGTCATTAGTGGGCTGGGTCAATGAGACTCTTCCACCAGTCATCGAAACCATCTTCCAGTCATGACTCTTCTTTATCTGAATAAATGTTCACATGAAGAATGTGTATATATAAGTGTGAGAAAGGAAAGGAGAATCCCAGAAGATTGGGAGAGGGGTGTAGATGGATGGAATTGGAGGGAAGGACTCACATGATGATCTGACAGGTGCTCCCACTTCCTAAGTCTCCCTCTGGGACCACTGGGTGTAAGTCTTCTTGTCAAGGACAGCACTTGGTACGCAGTAAATGCTCAATAACCGCTTCTAGATTGAATGGATATATGCACAGTTCGTCTAATTTCCTTGTCAGGACACTCAGGAACAACGAGCACAGGTTCACCAGATAATAATTCCTTCATTGTGGTTGAGTTTACACAAATAAAATGTGAAGAACATTGCCCAGATTATCATTTTAAATATAGCTGCGGTCTGTGTGTCGTAAGAAAGCAAGCCCATGGCTGTGCATTCCTCTAACACAATAGGCACATGCCATCCAGTGCTTATTATACACAAGGTGCTGATGATTATGGTTATATCATCATATAACATAGAGACAAAATGGGCAACTAGCTCAGCCTAGTTATAACTAACAAATACACTTGGCTTTATCTCTTTCCATAATGAAGGTTTAATCATTCTCTTCTTTTTCTTTTACTGAATAAAAAGAACTGGGTAGAATTTTGAACACGATTCTACTGGCTAATAAAAACAACAGTGTCTTCAGAAGTGTGGAGCAAAAGCCTTAGCTAGTATTAAAAGGTAAATGTGCCATTCTAGAGTGTCTTCTGAGAGCCAGGGCATTAGCTGGCAATGGTAGGTATATAATAGCTTGGGTCTGTCCCCTGAGCTGGTTAAACTTGAGCAAGTTATTTCTCTTTTCTGAGTCTCAACTTTCTCAGCAAAAGGAAATAAAGAAAAACCAGCACAGTTATTCTGAGGATTAAATAACATAAGTAGAATGCTTCTTCCACTGTATATGCTAAATTTTTCATTTCAGTCTAGTTATATGCATCTTCCTTTTTGTTGAAAAATGAAGGTGACAAAAGCAAGAAAAGCAATCACTGATTTATCTCAAATTGTAAAAATTCTCAGGTTTGCTTGTTATTGTTTGAAAAAGGAACCCTCAGCCAACACACAGAATTTGGAAGCAGCCTGGGAGTTTTAATAGGTTTGCTAGGAAATGGGTTTCAGTGCCAGGAACTCCAGATCACAAGAAAATTTATGCAATTAGATCATTTGGTCTAAATGTGATTATGTATTTTAGTAATGAACAGTATGGTAAAGCCAGAACAATAGAAGGAAAGCAGTAAGAAGAAATTCAATTTAGTATAGAAGCTTCAGAGACCTGCAGAAAGGGAAATCATATATGCATGATAAGCAGGCATTTTCCATAATGGCTGGAGATAACAAGTAAATGATTTCAGACAATTGCGTGGAGGATACAGAGGGTACAGACTGGCAATTCTCAGAATGTGGCCATAACACCAGCCAGGAAGACAAACTTTGAAGTTCAGAACAGAAAAGGCAAAGATGTTAGAGGTGGTAGTACTGAGTCAGTGCCAATTAATGTGCAAAGTTTGCAACTCAGAAGAGAAATAAGAAAAGTCCAACCAGAAAGTTCATAAATGAGCTAGTTCAACTTGGAGAGAAAGTGGAAGAAGAGTGAGCCTTGGGCTATATCATGACACTAGGGCATTTGTTTTCAATGAAATATTTATATAAAAATGAAACAAGGTGTGTCATATTGGTACCCATAGTTGGTGATGATTAATTATGTCTGGTCAGGATCAGAAACTGGACTATATAAACCACTGCCAGCTAATGCATGTCTCCCAGAAGACATGAGAGGGTGGTGATGGCTTTGCTCTTTAATACTGGACATTTGCTCCACATCCCTGGAGGGAATGGGCCATAGGGAGGCTCAGAAATCTTTTCTGCCCTTTCCACCAAGGGCTCAGATGAGAGCAAGACTAAGGGACCTACTTCTCTGCCCTTTTTTGTTTGTCTGCTATCCTTTGTGCTCCTTAGGACTGGGAAGTCCTCAGGCCTCCTCCAACCCCCCAGATTAGCTGGAGGGGAGATGTGGAGTGTACAGGCATTGAAGAGAGGCGTTTGAAGAGTCAGGAAAAGAAGAGAATTTTCCATGGAAGATCAATTCATAACCCCTTTGCTCTTCTCATTAAAAGCTGTGTATTGGAGGAGAGGCTCTATGAGACCCATATCACAGCCATGTCAACTTGGGATGGAGCCTAGTGTTTCCGCCCCAAATTAAATTGAGCTACTCTCAGGGAGTATACACTGTGGCTACAACAGTCAAATAATAATAATATTAGTAGGAATTTAAGATGGGAAGTGCAATGGCTTTTGTCATTGTTTTATTATGAAGAGAACCTTTTTTTTTTTTTTTTTTTGAGACAGTCTTGCTCTGTCACCCAGGCTGGAGTAGAGTGATGCGATCTCAGCTTATTGCAACCTCGACCTCCAGGGCTCAAGTGATCCTCCCATATCAGCATCCCAAGTATCTAGGGCAGAGTCTAATCCTTTTTGTTTTATTGGTCCACTGGACTGGTCTTATTAACTATGTTAATGGTACCCACTGCTCCAGGAGAAGGCAATGGTAAATGACTATGTGTGTGTGTGCATGTGTAACTGTGTGTGCATGTGTCCATGTTGCTTAACAAAAACTGTTTTATCCCTTTTTTATGCAGACTTGCTCCCTTGGGAAAAAGTGGGCAGTTTCTGAGTTAGGGGCTGTTTGAAAGAGAGGAATTGTTCCCCTGGAGGAACATGGAATCAGGATGGTGACTTGAGCTTAAAGATGGACTCTGGGGTCAGAAACAGGGCTCCTTCTTCTTTTTCTTTTCTTTCTTTTTTTTCTTGTATAAATACATATAAATGGGTCTTGTTTTATTGCTCAGACTGGTCTTGACCTCCTGACCTCATGTGATCCTCCCATCTCAGCCTCCCTAGTAGCCGGGATTACAGATGCAAGCCACCTGCCTGGCTGAGGGTTCCTTCCACAGAATCCCTCAGGACCCAGAGATCTTAGCACCAGGCCGTGGGGAAAAAAAAAAAAAACTGAAGATGTGTGTGTGAGGACAGAAAGACAGAGACAGATCAAGGAAGGACAGAAAGACAGAGACAGATCAAGGAATCCCAGAGCCCAAGAGCAAAGATACTTAGGAAAAGGCATGCGGTAAACTAAGCGGCCATTAGATTAGAAAGGAGCCATCTGCAATAGCGGCACCATGTGGTAATAATGTGTCATAGCAGCAGTGGGCCAGGATTGTAGATTTCTCTTCCCTTGGCTTTTAAAGCACCTGATTAACGCTTTCTGGGTGAGGGCTCTTGAATTACACAGGAATGCAGAAGAAGGTGGAAGAATAGGAAAACTCAGATGTCTTCCTGCTAACGGAGCAGGTGGTGACCTGAACAATACATATTTTAACAAATGTGAGAAAGTAATTATTGGGATTCTACAAGGTTTATTCTAGGCCATCCTATTTTCTATAAGAAGGTAGCACTGCACTTGGCATGCACCAATCTCATTTAATATCTCAATAATAACCCTTGAGACAGTTTCTCTTACCCCACTTTATGCAAGAATAACTAAGGGTCAGAGAGTTCAAATAATTTGCACAAGGATTACTCGATTGTAAGAGTTTGAGCTGGGACTCACATGCAAGTTCATTTGTCTTCAAAATCCTGGGCTTCCAAACTCTGTTCCCCTTGCCTCCCCACAGTCTTAAAATAAATGTTTCCCGGGCTTCCCTCTACTGCTATCACCGTTGGCATAAAGCAAATTTGCTCGACTGGTGAACCTAAAATTTTCTAACAACAATGATCTGCATAATTTCTCATAGTTTAAAAAGTTCTTATGAAAACAATTTCCTTTTCAGTCTTCCCACAATTTGATAAGGTAGGTAAAATAAAGATTATTATTATCATCTCATTTTATATGCGAGGCAGGGAGGGCCCTAATTAATGCACTTATTTCAAAGTCTGGCATCTCTTAACAATACATTCATTTCACTCTTTATTAAACTGACCAGTATAGTCATGGACTGAGAGTCAGAAAGTGTGTGTTTTATTTATTCATTCATTCACTTGTGTAATTACAAATCCATTGAGTGTCTATCACCTATCAGGCATTATTTTAGGTACTGAAATACAGCAGTGATCAAAACAAAGACCCTGTCCTCTTGGGGAATGCATTCTAGTGAAAGAAACAGAAAATGCACAAGGAAACAATGATTTGAGATCAAGTGTCAGGTAGCGATCATGGCAATGAAGAAAAACAAAGAGACCACAAGAAAGGGAGTCAGGGAATCTCTCTTGGCAGAGCAACATCTGAGAAGAGGTGAGGAAGAGGACTACAGAGAAGACTTAATGCATTAAAGCTTTAGAAAGGAATTTGCTTTATGAAAGAATGAGGAGGCCATTGTGACTGGAGCCCAGAGAGCAAGGACGAGTGCTACCAGAAGACACTGGAGGAGGAGACAGATCACACAGAGCTTGAAATGCCTTGTTGAGAGTAAGGGAGGCTTATTGCAAGAATGATGGGAATCCATGTGGGGGTTCAGAGCAGGGTGGAGCAGAGCTGATACATGTTTAAAGGATACTTCCATGGCTCTGTGGAAATTTGACTCGGGGATGTGGGGTGGGGAGGCAGTGCAGAGAGAAATCAAGGAGATGGGGTTAGGAAGCAGATGGACTGACAGGTGAGAGAGGTCGATGGCTAAGAATAGAATGGTAACTGCAGCTGGCTTTATTGCCAATTATGCAATACTTTTAGGTTCTATGACCTTGAGTTTAATTAACCTCTTTGGGGTTAATTAGCTTTTTTTTAGCTTATTTTTATTTCAAAATACAGTTATTAAAATCCTTACAAGTCTGTAATGAAAGCAAACTTACAAAAAATTACATATCCTGAAATATATAAAACGTTAAATAATTGTTTTTCTCTTGCAATAGAGAAAATATACACAGTGGGGACCTAATAAGCACAGAATTTGATTCAGAAATGGATTTAAAATATACACACGATTTCCCGAAAGCAAGCATCAAATAGTTGTAAGTGCCAAAGCAACCAAATTTACCACAGACATATCTATTTCAGTATTGACAGAGCTCTTGGTTCTGGTTAAATAAATTAAAGATCGGAAAAATGATAAAATGTCAATTAAGAAAGCCAACAAAATCCCCTAAAGGAAGAAGAGAAGCCATTCTTCTTACTTCAAAACTGATCCTTGCTGAAAACAAAACTTCCAAGAATTTGCTCTTATTATACACGTCATTCCTTAAAGGGAAATTGACAGACATGGATATCAATCTCAGTTACACCACCAACTAGTGCCGATAAACTACCAAGCAAGAGCTTCTAAATTTATGATTTGTGATTAAAACAAATATTTAGTAAAATAATTAGATGGACTAAACAGCACTTTAGAGAGCTTTTTAAGACCTAGGATTTTGGATATAGTATGCATCTTAACACAAAAATCATCAATTCTATATTGATGACTAATAATAATAAAATAAGTATGTAAGCATGTGAAGTATAGATTCTGCTCTCTCTCTAAACAGTACCAGCAACTCCTGCAGGAGGGCTTTGCTTGACTTTTTGATCTCTGAGTACATTAATATTTTAAGGTAAATTCTGATTTAAGTACCCAAATGATTATAAAGCAGGGCTTTGCCTTGGTGTTGTGGTTACAATTCTGCATATCAAGGAAAAAGAGAAATGCTTCACTCCCAAGTCTCGCTCCTCATTTTCCAGTCTTGAGGTACCTCTGTTTACAAAGGATTTATCACTGCTTGTTTTGTACTGCCACCTGCTGGTAAGCACCAAAATTTATTTTTATAAATGATAAATGTATAGACATCCACTCTTAGTTGGTGTTACACTCTCAGATTTTTATAAGTTTTAAGAAAGTTTCTTTCACATTTGCAATTATTAAGTATTTCGTATGGTACAAAATTTTATATAACCATTAAAATACAGAAAACACAGATAAGGAATTAACAGTTGCTGCATTTCCATCTCCCAGAGATAATCTCTAGTATACAGCCTTCAAGAATACACAATTGGGTTATATGATGTTTATCATCTAAAATCAAATGTGATGGCATTTAATAATTATTTGTTGGATATATTACATGTAATCATATGTCAATTTATTTTCAAACATTTGGAATTTTTTTCAATTTTTTTTTGTTATTTGTTTGATGTAGCAATATCCTGGTTTTAAAACCTTATACTCAGCTCTAAGCTATATGAAATATTACTAGAAATATAGCTAGTACATCAGAGGACTTCAAAATGGGAAGGCCTGTGACATGTACAGACAAGTTCACCTCCAGAAGTCTATACGAATTCACACTCTTATAAAAGTGCTACTCTCTCCACACTGTCATCAGCACCTCCTTTTAAATATTTTTTAAAAAACTACTCCAATCATATCCTGAAGGAAAATTGGATACTTTTATCATTTATATTTATTTTATTGGGAGTGAACATTTATACTCATATCTATTAATGGTTTCTATCTTTGCATTTCTAAAATGCCTTATGTCCCTCTGCCAGGTTTTCTATTTTAGTGTTTGCATAAAAGAGGAAGTAATCACTTTTCATGTATGTTCCAAATACTTTTGCTGGTCATATATTATTTGATTTCATTTGTGGTATTTTTAACAATAGACATTTTCAGTATTGATTTAGTCAATTACATCAGTCATTTCCTTCATGTTGTTTGCCTGTGGTTTTATGTTTAGAAATAACTTCCTTGTTCTTAGAATTATTCACTATTTTATCTTTCCAATACCTTCTTTCATGCAAGAAGATTTTATCTAGATATTTTTCCTGTAGCAGTTCACTAAGTTGCCTGGCATGAGACTGAAGGTTGATCTACGAGTCATTATCACATTACACCATTTGTTTTTTCTGTACTTATAGGAATTTATGACACTGATGTGCAAAATATTTTGAGGACTTTATAAGGAATCCCTTATTACGTCTATTAATGGGCTAGCCATCTCTCCTCCATAGCATTCCACACTTATAAATTCTGTTTGTCAATAAAAAGTAAAAATCATATTTTACATCAAATAAAACTCACCATAAAATTCAACCACAAACAGATGCAGACTTCTTTTATTGTGAGGTTACTAAAATGAGAATGGGCCCTAGGAGGAGGGCAACTTGGCCAGCTGCCAATCAATTCATATCAGAAGGTTGTCTTTTTTTTATTTATTTCTTCTAAAAAAAAAAGAAAGATACATGTGCAGAACATGCAGGTTTGTTACACAGGTATGCGTGTGCCATGGTGATCTGCTGCACCTATTGACTTTTCCTCTAAGTTCCCTCCCCTCACCCCCTAACCCCCAACAGGCCCTGGTGTGTATTGTTCCCTTCTCTGTGTCCACGTGTTCTCAATGTTGAACATCCACTTATGAGTGAGAACGTGGTGTTTGGTTTTCCATTCCTGTGTTAGTCTGCTGAGGATGATGGCTTCCAGCTTCATCTATGTCCCTGCAAAAGATATGGTCTTATTCCTTTTTATGGCTGCATAGTATTCCGTGGTGTATATGTACCACATTTTCTTTATCCAGTCTATCATTGATGGGTATTTGGGTTGGTTCCATGTCTTTGTTATTGTAAATACATACTGTGTGCATGTGTATTTATAGTAGAATGATTTATATTCCTTTGAGTATATACCCAGTAATGGGATTGCTGGGTCAAATGGTATTTCTGGTTCTAGATCCTTGAGGAATCACCATACTGTCTTCCACAATGGTTGAACTAATTTACTTTCTCACCAACAGTGTGAAAGTGTTCCTGTTTCACCATAGACTCGCCAGCATCTATTGTTTCCTGTCTTTTTAATTACCGCCATTCTCACTGGCATGAGATGGTATCACATTGTGATTTTGATTTGTATTTCTCTGATGATCAGGGATGTTGAGCTTCCATGTTTGTTGACCACATAAATGTCTTCTTTTGAGAAGTGTCTGTTCATATCCTTTGCCCACTTTTTGATGGGGTTGTTTTTTTCTTGTAAATATGTTTAAGTTCCTCATAAATTCTGGATATTAGCCCTTTGTCAGATGGGTAGATTGCACAAATTTTCTCCCATTCTGTAGGTTGCCTGTTCCCTCTGATAATAGTTTCTTTGCTGTGCAGAAGCTCTTTAGTTTACTTAGATCCCAGTTGTCAATTTTGGCTTTTGTTACAATTGCTTTTGGCATTTTTGCATGAAGTCTTTGCCCATGCCTATGTCCCAAATGATATTGCCTAGGTTTTTTTCTAGGGATCTTATGGTTTTTGGTTTTAGATTTAAGGCTTTAATCCATCTTGAGTTGATTTTTGTACAAGTGTAAAGAAGGGGTCCAGTTTCAGTTTTCTGCATATGGCTAGCCAGCTTTCCCAGCACCATTTACTGAATAGGAGATCATTTTCCCATTGCTTGTTTTTGTCATGTTTGTTGAAGATCAAATGGTTGTAGATGTGTGGTGTTATTTCTGAGATCTCTGTTCTGCTTCATTATTCTACATGTCTGTTTTGGTACAAGTATCATGCTATTTTGGTTACTGTAGCCTTGTAGTATAGTTTGAAGTCAAGTAGTGTGATAACTCCAGCTTTGTTCTTTTTGCTTAGGATTGTCTTGGCTATATGGGGTATTCTTTGATTGAAAATATTTTTTTTCCTAATTCTGTGAAGAATGTCAATGGTAGTTTAATGGGAATAACATTGAATCTATAAATTACTTTGGGCATTATGGCCATTTTCATGATATTGATTCCTCCTATCCATGAGGATGGAATGTTTTCCCATTTGTTTGTGTCTTCTCTTAGTTCCTTGAGCAGTGGTCTGTAGTTCTCACATTCCTTGTTAGCTGTACTCCTAGGTATTTTATTCTCTTTATAGTGATTGTGAATGGGAGTTCACTCATGATTTAGCTCTCGGCTTGCCTATTGTTGGTGTAAAGGAATGCTTGTGATTTTTGCACAATGATTTTGTATCCTGAAATTTTGCTGAAGTTGCTTATCAGTTCAAGAAGTTTTTGGGCTGAGATGATGGGGTTTTCTAAATATAAAATCATGTCTGCAAACAGAAAACTTGACCTCTTCTATTCCTATTTGAATACCCTTTAATTCTTTTTCTTGCCTAATTGCCATGGCCAGAACTTCCAATACTATGTTGAATAGCAGTGGTGACAGGGGGCATCCTTGTCTTGTGCCGATTTTCAAAGGGAATGCTTCCAGCTTTTGCCCATTGAATATGATATTGGCTGTGGGTTTGTCATAAATAGCTCTTATTATTTTGAGATATGTTCCATTGATACCTAATTTATTGAGAGTTTTTAACACGAAGGATGTTGAATTTTATCAAAGGCCTTTTCTGCATCTGTTGAGATAATCATGTGGTTTTTGTCTTTGATTCTGTTTATGTGATGGATGACATTTATTGATTTGCTTATGTTGAACCAGCCTTGCATCCCAGGGATGAAGCTGACTTGATTGTGGTGGATAAGTTTTTTGATGTGCTGCTGGATTCAGTTTGCCAGTATTTTAATTGAGAATTTTCACATCAATGTTCATCAGGGATATTTGCCTGATGTTTTCTTTTTTTGTTTTGTCTCTTCCCAGTTTTGGTATCAGGATGATGCTGGCTTCATAAAATGAGTCAGGGAGGAGTCTCTCCTGTTCAATTGTTTGGAATAGTTTCAGAAGGAATAGTACTAGCTCCTCTTTTGTGTTTCTGGTAGAATTCAGCTGTGAATCCATCTGGTCCTGGGCTTTTTTTTGGTTGGTAGGCTATTAATTACTGCCTCAATTTCAGAGCTTTTTGTCTCTTCAGGGATTCGACTTCTTCCTGGTTTAGTCTTGGTAGGGTGTATGTGTCCAGAAATTTACCCATTTCTTCTAGATTTTCTAGTTTATATGTGTGGAGGTGTTTACATTATTCTCTGATGGTGCTTTGTATTTCTGTGGGGTCAGTGACGATACCCCCTTTATCATTTTTTATTGCATCTATTTGATTCTTCTCTCTCGGCTTTACTAGTCTAGCTAGCGGTCTATCTATTTTGTTAATTTTTTCAAAAAACTAGGTCCTGGATTTGTTTAATTTTTGGAGGGTTTTTTATGTCTCTATCTCATTCAGTTCTGCTCTGATCTTAGTTATTTCTTGTCTTCTGTAGCTTTTGGATTAGTTTGCTCTTGCCTCTCTAGCTCTTTTAATTGTGATGTCAGCGTGTCAATTTGAGATCTTTCCAGCTTTCTGATGTGGGTGTTTAGTGCTATAAATTTCCCTCTTAACACTGCTTTAGCTGTGTCCCAGAGATTTTGGTACGTTGTCTCTGTTCTCATTGGTTTGAAAGAACTTCTTGATTTCTGCCTTAGTTTCATTATTTACCCAGGAGTCATTCAAGAGCAGGCTGTTCAATTTCCATGAAATTTTGTGGTTTTGAGTGAGATTCTTAATGCTGGGTTCTAATTTAATTGCACTGTGGTCTGAGAGATTATTTGTTATGATTTCAGTTTTTTTGCATTTGCTGTGGAGTGTTTTATTCCCAAGTATGTGGTCAATTTTAGAATAAGTGCCATGTGGCACTGAGAAGAATGTATATTCTGTTGATTTTGGGTAGATAATTCTGCAGCTGTATACTAGGTCCACTTGATCCAGAGATGAGTTCAAGTCCTGAATATCTTTGTTAATTTTCTTTCTCTTTGATCTATCTAATGCTGACAGTGGGGTGTTTAAGTCTCCCACTATTATAGTGTGGGAGTCTAAGTCTCTTTATAGTCTCTAAGAACTTGTTTTACGAATCTGGGTGTTCCTGTATTGGGTGTATATATATTTAGAATAGTTAGGTCTTCTTGTTAAATTGTTCCCTTTATCGTTATCTCATGCCCTTTTTTGTCTTTGTTGGTTTAAAGTCTGTTTTGTAGGAGACTAGGATTGCAACCCCTGCTTTTTTTTTTTTTTTTTTTTTTTTTGCTTACCATTTGCTTCATAAATTTTCCTCCATCCATTTATTTTGAGCCTGTGTGTGTCTGCATGTAAGATGGGTCTCCTGAATACAGTGCACCGATGGGTCTTGACTCTATCTAATTTGCCAGTCTGTGTCTTCTAATTGGGGCATTTAGCCCATTTACATTTATGGTTAATATTGTTACGTGTGAGTTGGATCTTGTCATCATGATGCTATTTAGTTGATGCAGTTTCTTCATAGTGTCAGTGGTCTTTATATGTTGGTGTTTTTGCGGTGGCTGGTACTGGTTTTTCCTTTTCATATTTAGTGCTTCTTTCAAAAGCTCAAGCAGAGCAGGCCTGGTGATAACAAAATCCCTCAGTATTTGCTTGTCTGGAAAGGATTTTGTTTCTCCTTCGCTTATGAAACTTAGTTTGGCTAGATATGAAATGCTGGGTTGAAAATTCTTTTCTTTAAGAATGTTAAGTATTGGCCCCCAATCTCTTCTGGCTTGTAGATTTTCTGCTGAGAGGTCCTTTGTTATTCTGATGGGCTTCCCTTTGTAGGTGACTTGGCCTTTCTCTCCGGCTGCCCTTAAAAGTTTTTCCTTCATTTAAACCTAGGAGATTCTGATGATTATGTGTCTTCGTGTTGATCTTCTCATGTTGTATCTTAATGGTGTTCTCTGTATTTCCAGAATTTTCACTTTGGTCTGTCTTGCTAGGTTGGGGAAGTTCTCCTGGGTAATATTCTGAAGTGTGTTTTCCAGCTTGTTTCCATTCTCCCTGTCTCCTTCTGGTACTCCAATCAATCGTAGGTTTTGTCTTTTTACAAAATCCCAAAATTCTTGGAGGCTTTGTTCCTTCCTTTTCATTCTTTTTTCTCTATTCTTAGACAAGAATGCATATCTTATTTCAGTAAGGTAGTCTTCAATCTCTGATATCCTTTCCTCCACTTGATCAATTCGTCTGTTGACACTTGTGTATGCTTCATGAAGTTTTCATGCTGTGTTTTTCAGCTCCATCAGATCATTTATGTTCCTCTCTAAACCTGTTATTCTAATTAGCAATTCATCTAACCTTTTATCAAGGTTCTTAGCTTCTTTGAATTGGGTTAGAACATGCTCCTTTAGTTCAGCGTACTTTTTTTTACCCATCTTCTGAAGCCTACTTCTGTGAATTCATCCATCTGATCCTCTGTCTAGTTCTGCATCCTTGATGGAGAGATGTTGTGATCATCTGGAGGAGAGGAGGAGTTTTGTCCTTTTGGGTTTTCAGCATTTTTTCATTGATACTTTCTCATCTTCGTGAGTTTGTCTAGTTTTGGTCTTTGAGGCTGCTGACCCTTGGACAGCGTTTTCATGGAGGCCTTGTTTTGTTGGTGTTGTTGATGCTGCTGTTGTCACTTTCTGCTTTTTTGTTTTTCTTTCAACAGTCAGGTCCCTCTTCCGCAGGGCTGCTGCAGTTTGCTGGGGGTTCACTTCAGGCCCTATTCATCTAATTCACTCCTGTGCCTGGAGATGTCACTCAAGGAGGCTGAAAAAGAACAAAGATGGGCTCCTGCTCCTTCTTCTGGGACCTCTGACCTCGAGAGCCACCAACCTGATGCCAGTAGGATTGTTCCTGTATAGGGTGTCTGACAACCCCTGTTGGAAGGCCTCACCCAGCTGAGTGGCACAGGGAGCAGGACCCACTTAAAAAAGCACTTTGTCCCTTGGTGGAGAGGGTGTGCTTTTCTTCGGGGGAAACTCATTTGTCTGGGCTGCCCAGATTCCTTAGAACTACCAGGAGGAGAGGCTAAGTCTGCTGGTCCACAGAGAATGCAGTCACCCTTCCCCCTAGGGGCTGAGGCCCAGGGAGATCCGAATTCTGTCCTTGACCCTCTGGCTGCAGTTACTGGAGATCCTGCAGAGAAGCCTCACCCAATGAGGAAGGATGGATAAGGTTTATGCCTGAAGAGGCACTCTGGCCACAACTTGTGTGTTGGGCTGTGGGGACAAGCCTTGGGACCAAGCCATTTAGCCTCCCTGGCTCCAGCAGGGGAAAAGCACAGCCTGGAGCTATAGAAATGGGTGCCGCCCTTCCCCTGCCCAGGGAGCTTAGCGTTTTAGGTAGTTGTGAGTCCCAGTGCTGGCTGATGCCCCTCCCCTAAGGAGCTCAAATGGCTTAGACAGCAGGCAGCCACAGCCGGTGCAGGTCACCCCTCGCTCCAGGAGTTCAGTAGGCTTAAGCAGATTCCAGCTGAGAGACTGTAAGAATCTAACCATTCTGGGGTTGGGACACTAAGCCCTGGTGGCATGAGTTTGCAAGTGGGATCTTCCAATCCGTGGGTTGCACAGTTCCGTGGAAAAAACACAGTTTCCCCAGCTGGGTAGCATGCTCACTCACCACCTCCCTTGGCTAGGGAGAGGGGGTTCCCCTTCCCCATGTGGCTCTGAGGTAAGCTGCCGCACCCCACTGTTCTTCCTTCTCTCCATGAGTCATGCCAGCCTTTTTGTCAATTTTGATGAGAGAATTTGGATACCTTGGTTGCTGGTGAAGAATTCACATACTTATGGTTTTTTTTTCGATGGGAGCCTCCGTACGCTGCTGTTTCTAGTCGGCCATCTTGGCCCTGCCTCAGAAGTTTCTTGAACATGAGTCATGTATTATGGAGTTTTCCTACATTCATAATATGGTGAAGTAGAAAGTGTAGTGAACAGGCCTGGGTATCACAAAGTTAGCTCTGGCAACACTGCAACCCATAGAAAATCATCTAATTTATCCTTTCCTAAGTTTCCTTTACTTCTGATGTAGAATGAGGGAACTTGAGTTAATGATCTCCAAGATGTTGATATGGTTAGGCTTTGTGTCCCCACCCAAATCTCATCTTGAATTGTAATCCCATAATCCCCAGGTGTTGAGGAAGAAACCAGGTAGAGGTGATTGGATCATGGGGACAGCTTCCTTCATGCTGTTTTTGTAATAGTGAATGAGTTTTCATGATATCTAATGGTTTTGTTTTTTGAGACAGAGTCTCCCTCTGTCACCCAAGCTGGAGTGTACAATCTTGGCTCCTTGCAACCCTTGCCTCTCAGGTTCAAGCAATTCTCCTGCCTCAGCCTCCCAAGTAGCTGGGATTACAGGCATCCACCACTACACCTGGCTAATTTTTATATTTCTAGTAGAGACAAGGTTAGACAGGGTTTCACCATATTGGCCAGGCTGGTCTTGAACTCCTGACCTCAAGTGATCTGCCCACCTCAACCTCCCAAAGTGCTGGTATTACAGGTGTGAGCCACTGCACCCGGCCAAGATCTAATGGTTTTATAATGGGTTCTCCCGCCTTCATTCTACCACTCTTCTCTCTCCTGCTGCCTTGTGAAGAAGGATGTGTTTACTTCCCCATCTTCCGTGATTGTAAGTTTCCTGAGGCTTCTCCAGCCATGCAGAATTGTGAGTCAATTAAACCTCTCTCCTTTATAAATTACCCAGTCTCAGGCAGTTCTTTACAGCAGTGTGAAAATAAACTAATACAGATGTCTTCACTCTCTTAACTTACCACAAATTTATATTTCTCAGACACACTTGGATAATATCTCAATCAGGTCAATACAGTAATCAACAGTGATCACTATAATATACAATAATCACTAAAGCACCTTCATATGGTGCCACAAAGCATACCATTTTGAGGAAATAGAATTAAAAATGGGACATTTTTATACCAGATGTAATATGACTTAGCAAAGAAACTGCACAATTTTTACAGTAGGACACAATGGTGAATAACTTACATTACCAAACACACCATTAAATGGATAGAATAGCTGTCACTTCTGGTCAGAATTACATATAAAGAGAGAGGGTCACTCACAATCTTACACTTATCAAAACTCCTATTATAAACTCTACCACTAGCACATGACTGATATAATTTATAGGCAAATAAATATATACTCAGCAACTCAACTATCTTAATCAGCTCATTAAAAACATAGAGCTTTATTTGTTTATATTTTTAAACACTTCAGTTCTTTACTTCTTGAATAATGTTATAAAAATTTCATATGCTTTTTGTGATTTTCCTCTTATATATAGCCATTAATAAAAGTTGAAGTTTTACTTTAAATGCCCAAACCAAGGGAACATTTGCTTATAAAAATCTGTAAGTTTTGACTATAATCATATAAGCAATGTTTGACTATAAACTCATTTAGGGAAAATAAATAATAGTTTGATCATTATAAATAACTAAGTAAGGTCATAATTCTTCAAAAACCAATATAGGACAACTTATCTTTCTTTACCAGGTGAAACTAGTCAGTTCTCCCTCTGGGGCTGAGTTTCAGAGCAGGAAAAAATAAACAAATTGCTGCATAATTTTCATAACTCTTATGATCAAAAGGAAGCCAAATAGCAAATGTGTTTGTATGTTTTATTTTTGTTTCTTCTTCCTTTTTTTTCTTTTCCTTTTTTTTTTTTTTTTTTTTTTTTTAGACAGGGTTTCACTTTTTTGCCCAGGCTGGAGTGCAGTGGCACAAACATGGCTCACTGCAGCTTCAACCTCCTGGGCTCAAGTGATCCTCCCACTTCGGCCTCCTGAGTAGCTGGGACCACAGGTGCACGCCACCACACTGGGCAATGAAAAAAAATTGGTAGAAATGGGACCGCATCATGTTACCCAGGCTGGTATTGAACTCTTGGGTTGAACTCCCACCTCGGCTTCCCAAAGTGCTGAGATTACAGGTGTGAGCCACTGTGCTGTGTGTATATATTTTTTGTTTGTTTCTGTTTGAACCTAAAGTCAAAAAGAAAATTTCTCTTGTATTTCTCTGCAGGAGAGACACTGTATATTGTAACATAAAATATTACAAATATCATTTTTAGAGCAAAGGTAGAAGCACATTTTATATAAACCTAGAAGTATCCTTTGATACAAATTAAGGCATAATGTAAAAATCGGATTCTTGGAGGAACTAGGTGATATGATACAAGTATACTCCAATGAAATAATAATAATAACATCAACTAAATTTACGGAGCTCTCACTCTGTGCCAGCTACTCTGTCTCCAGGCTACCTATGTGCAAATTCCAACTCAGTCACTTATTAATTGTGTAACCTTGGGCAATTCTGTAGTTCTCTTTGTAAAATGAGGAAGGTACTAATTGCATTAGTACCCACTTCCTAGAGTTACTGTGAGGTTTTAAAGTATGAGTGTGGTGTGCGTGAGTGTGCATGTGTGTGGGCATGAGAGAGAGAGAGAGAAGATTATATTGTTATATAAATGAATCTTGCCTCTTCCTGTTTTCTATTCCATTCATTTATCTACCATAAGGGATTCCACTGTGATGAAAAAAAAAAGTATCTTGTTTCCTCAGAAAGACATTTAGAAATATGTAAACATTTTGCTTTCATCTTTATATTTATGGTAATTCTAAGGATATTATAAACTTGCAGTGGTAATTCTGAAGTATAATATATATTTAGGGTCACAAAACACGGCAGCAAGGATGATAACTCTATTAGCATTTAAAAAGCATAAAAATAATAATAAGCACAAATTTTCCTACTATAGTAACTGTAGCCTGAAGTTAAGAATAATAGCATGGTGACTGTAATTAATAATAATATATATTTGAAAATTGATGAGATTAAAACTCAAATGTTCTTATCAAAAAATGATAAGTATGTAACATATTGGATGTGTTAATTAGCTTTATTTCACAATGTATACATATATCAAAATGTCACATTGTATACCATAAATATATACACTTTTTATTTGTCAATTATACCCTAATAAAGCTTGAGGACCAGGAGAGGAAAAACAAGAATATACAAAAATGGAACCGGCATGATAGTTCATGTCTATAATCCCTGTGCTTTGTGAGGCCGAGGCAGAAGAATCATTTAGCCCAGGAGTTCCAGACCAGCCTAGGTGACATAGCGAGATCCCATACCTACTACACATTAAAAAATTAGCCAGGCATGGCATTAAAAAATTAGCCAGGTATGGTGGCACACTTCCTCCTGTAGTCTCAGCCTGTCAGGAGGCTGAAGCAGGAGGATCACTTGAGCCCAAGAGTTCAAGGCTGCAGTGAGCTATAATTGTGCTGCTGCACTCTAGCCTAAGCAACAGAGTAAGATCCTGTCTCAAAAAAAGAATATTATTGAAAAATGAGGCCTGCAACAAATGGCATATCACAATGGCTGCAAGACACGGTGATTTAAGAAGGAACTCGGATGCTTAGTAAATATTATGAAAACAATTCTGAGCCTCCAGATGAAGATAGTGGATGAAATCTACACAGTCCCTCTAAAACACCCACTAAAATGAGAGCATAAAAGTTTTTATAATGTTATGAACAGAGAATAACACAGAACAGGAGAGGAGAATAAGATTCTGGAATCAGGAAATTGTGAGGACGTATGGAATCTGATGTTGCCACCTGAGCTTTGTAGGCAGTACAACACCTGGAAGCAATATGATTTGCTTGCCCAACTCCCAAAGGGTCAAAAATTCCCCATGCCACCTGGAAGTGGTAGGGAAAGGGACAAAAAATAAACAGACTGCTTGAAAGTCCCATGAATAATCAGCAAGACCCATTCCATATGCTCCTACTCATGACAGCTGGGTAACCCACCACCTCCACCACTCTCAGCTGCCAAAGATTTGTGAGCTATTTTTTTGGAGAGGGTGAAACTGATGGTTTCAGGACTAGAGGAAATCACATGCATTTGAGGGAAGGGTACCATGCTAAACATAAGGGGGACTCAGAGGAAGTTATTTCCCGAACACTGAGACTCCCCAGACTGCTCCAACATCCCACTCACGTGAGTCTCAGTTCACAGCAGTGGCAGCCCGACAGGTAACTTACAGGCTTAAGACTGAAAGATGCTTTGCTCAGAAACGTATCAATCACCCTGTGTGAGTTTTCTAGGGCTGCTGAAACAAATTATCCACACACTGGTGGATTAAAACTGTGTAAATTTATTCTCTCACATTTCTGAAGACTTAAATTCTAACATTAAGGTGCTGTCTGGACCATGTTCCCTCTGAAGCTGCTAGGGGAGAATCCTTCCTTGCCTCTTCCAGCTTCAGGTAACCCCAGTCCATCCTTTGGCTTGTGGCATCATCACTCCAATTTTTGCTTGTGTCTTCACAGGGCTCTCTTCCTCTGTGTTCGAGTGTGTGTCTCTTCTAAGAACACCAGTTACATGAGGTTAAGGGCCCACACCACTCCGGTCTGACCCCATTTTAATTGACCTAAATTCATCTGATATGGTTTGTCTCTGTGTCCCCACTTGAATATTGTCTCGAATTATAATCCCCACATGTTGAGGGACAGAAGTGATTGGACCATGGGGGTGGTTTCCCCCATGCTGTTCTCATGCTAGTGAGCAAGTTTTCACAAAATCTGATGGTTTTATAAATGTCTGGCATTTCCCCTGCTTGTACTTCTCTCTCCTACTGCCCTGTGAAGAAGGTCTTGCTTCCCTTTCACCTTCCGCCATAATTTAAGTTTCTTGAGGCCTCCCTAGCCATCTGGAACTGTGAGTCAATTAACTTCTTTCCTTTATAAATTACCCGATCTCAGGTAGTATCTTTAGAGCAGTATGAGATCAGACTAATATAACATCTGCAATGACCACATTTCCATTTTGAGGTACTGGGGATTAGGTTTTCAGCACATATATTTGAGAGTCACTATTCACCCATAACAAAGACATTCTCAGATGAAGGAAAACTAAGAAAATTTGTCACCAGCAGACCTAGACCAAAAGAATGCCAAAGGAAGTTATTTATCTGTTATTTATCGAATAGAAAGGAAATACTAAACAAAGGACTCTTTGGACATCAGGAAGAAAAAAAAGAAAAAAATTATAAATGAAATAGACTTTTTCCTCCTCTTGAATTTTTAATTTTTGTTTTGTATCTAAGCAAAGATTATAACAATGCCTGATATTATTCTTAGAATATATACATGAGATATTAAAAACAATTATATGGGGTATATAAATGGTGGGGAGTAAATGGGCTTAAAGAGAGGTAAAGTTTCTATATTTCACTTCAACTGGTAAAGTGTTGACACCAGTAAACTTTATTAACTAATGCATATATAGTTTAATAGCTAGAGAAACCACTAGAAAACCAATAGGAAAAGAGATACAAGAGGTACTATTGATAAATCAAAATGAAATTCAAAAATGTTCAAGTAACCCAAAGAAAGGCAGAGACAAAAATAAAGAAATGAAAAGGAGAGAGAGAAAAATAAAAAAAACAAAAATATAATAAAAGGCTTAAGCACTAACAAGCATAACAACCATTACATTAAATACAAATACTCTAAATACACCAAGTAAAAGAGACTGATGGAGTGGAGTGAAAAAACACAACCTAACTACAAGCTGTCTACAAGGAACTCACTTCAAATATAATGATATATACATGTTGAAAGTAAAAAGATAGAAATAGATATGCCATACAAACAATGATCGAAAGAAAACAGGAGTGGCTATTTTAACATAAGATACAAAACAAATTCTTACCATATGACCCAGCAATCATATACCCAGGTATTTATGCCAAATTAATGAAAATTCATCTTTACATCAAAATCTGTACACAGCTGGATGTGGTGATGCATGCCTGTAATTCCAGCACTTTGGGAGGCTGAGACAGGAGGATCACTTGGGCCCAGAGTTTGAAACCAGCCTGGGCTACATGGTGAGATTCCGTTTCTACAAATTTTTTTTTAAAAAATTAGCCGGGCATGGTGGCATGCACCTTTGGTCCCAGCTACTCAGAAGGCTAAGGCAAAAGGATCACTGGAGCCCAGGAGGTGGAGGCTGCAGTGAGCTGTGTTACTGCCACTGCACTCCAGCCTAATAGAAGGAGATCCTGTCTCACACAAACAAACAAACTTGTACATAATTGCTTATAGTAACTTTATTTGTAATAGCCAAAAAGCTTGGAAACAGCCAAAATGTCCAATAGGTGAATAGTTAAACAAATTACAGTAGATCTCTGCCACGAAATACAATTCAGGAATAAAAAAGAACAAACTACCGCTATAAACAGCAACTTAGATGGATCTGAAAGTCATTATGCCTACTGAAAAAAAGCCAGTCTCAAACATTATATGATCCATGTAGGTAAAATTCTTGAAATGACAAAATTATAGATAGGGACAACAAATTAGTAGCTGCCAAGGGTGAGGGATGGTGAAAAGGAGGTGGAGGTAATGATAAATGAGTAGAATAAAGGGATTTTTGTTGAAAGGGAACAGTTAGGTATTTTGATCATGGTGGTAAAAGAAATCTGTAAATGTGATAAAATGACATAGAACTACATACATACATTATAGAATTTCAGTTTCCCGGTTTTGATTTTTGTGCTCTAGTTACATAAGAGGTAATAACTGGAGGAAACTAAGTGAAGGCTAAACAAGTTTTCTCGGTGCTATCTTTGAAATTTTCTATTCATTTATAATGTATTCAAATTAAATGGTAAACAAAGCCAAAACTAAAACTACCTTTAAAAAGAGGCAGACAAGGATCCCAGAAATGGGAAACGAAGCACCAGAGAGGAATAAAGTTAAACTAAAAAAAAAAAAAAATGTTTTCAACAGGCCTAAATATGAATAATGTGGATTGGGGCAGGCAGGAAACTACAGAAGAAATGTTTCCAAGATGAAACTGATAAATTATCCCAAGTGCTTGATCACATTGAAAAATTATTATAAAACTGGGAGCGAGTTTACAGATAAATTAGTAATAAGTACATTTAATCAAAAGCAAACCCAAAGCAGATGTCATTCCAGAAAAAAATAAAGGTAGGACATCAAAAAAGGAAATTTAAGCATAATAACATGAATCTTCTGAAGTCAGTGTTTATAGTCATAACAATATAAACATTAAAGACTTATTTACCTAAAACAATCACATAATAAAAAGATGAGAATATTATAAATGTACATATTGGAGGAGTGGG
Source organism: Pongo abelii (assembly GCF_028885655.2). Taxonomy (NCBI): domain Eukaryota; kingdom Metazoa; phylum Chordata; class Mammalia; order Primates; family Hominidae; genus Pongo; species Pongo abelii. The sequence continues at coordinate 20,873,948 of NC_071988.2, forward strand.
TAAACAGAGCTTAATCCCTATCTTCCATTATTATTTCTATTAATTTACAACCTCAACAGATCACATCAGTTTTGCACATATCAACGGATAAGGTACAAAACTGAAATATCAAAAAGTAGCAGCATAATTACATTATTTGACCAAAAATATTTTTCATAAGCTTTGTAGAAATATATATTTAATCAGATACATATATGTATTACTCTGTTTTCACACTGCTATAAAGATACTACCTGAGGCTGGGTAATTTATCAAGGAAAGAGGTTTAATTGACTCACAGTTCTGCATGGCTGGGGAGGCCTCAGGAAACTTACAATCATGGCAGAAGGCAAAGGAGAAGCAGGCACCTTCTTCACAAGGCGGTGGGGGATGGGGTCGAAGTGCCAGATACTTATCAAACAGCTAGATCTCGCAAGAACCCACTCACTATCACGAGAATGGCATGGGGGAACCACCCCCATTATTACAATTTGAGATGAGATTTGGATGGGGACAGAGCCAAATCATATCAATATACATATATAAAACACAAACATACTCAACTCCAACAAATTCTGTGCTCTGTCACTATATACAGAACAACAACTTAAAAACCTCTCAAATGACAAAACAAAAACTTTCTTGCCCAAAGAAAATATTCTTAACACTAGGAAAAAAACCATTTTTTTAATTTAAAAAATTATATTTTAAATAAAAACAAGGAGTTATAAAAATATTTTTATGGAAGTCTTTGAACTCGTATTCTAATATGCCAACCTGCCAAAGACAGAAACATCTGCACAAGCATGTTTTCTGGAAACTAGTCATAATGCCATATTTTTATCAGAAAAAATAAATATAAGTCGACGTCAAAAACCCCAAAGGTGTTACCATGAAGCCAAACATTTTATCCTCAAAGATATATTTTTATTTGGAACACTCTGATGAAAATCCAACTAGGTCAAATAAAAATGCAGAATTTACCATCAAAGAGTACACCTCCTGGCTCATTCACATAGCATTTTCATTTATCTTATCATGATCATGTCCCAAATTTAGTTTCTTTCTACTCTTTATCAGAGTAAATTTGATCACACTATATTTGATTCAATGTTGAGTTGATATTAATTAAATATTTTCAAAACCTTCATGACCAAGTGTCATTTCTTGCATACAAAGTCTTTTAAGCTAAAATAGCTGATGTACAGCAGAAATTAAGTTGTCCTTGAACTATGAAGATATATTACTGACTGTCCCCACTCTCACCCATCCTTTGCAGTCAATAGCTGGTTTAAACTATACGTACAGTAGTAAAGATTGGTTACTTTGGTCCATTAAGAATAGCGGTTTTTAATACACACTATTTATCAGAGTCACTCAGACCTCATCCCCAGAGATTATTTTTGTAGTAGCTTTATGGAGATATAATTCACATACCATAGAATTCACCCATTTAAAGTATCCAATTCAATCCATTTTAGTACATTTAAAGGTTTGTGCAGCTACCACCACAATTAATTTTAGAACATTTATATCACTTCAAAAAAAAAATGTGGCCGGCCACAGTGGTTCACGCCTGTAATCCCAGCACTTTGGGAAGCCAAAGGAGGCGGATCACTTGAGGTCAGGAGTTCGAGACAAGCCTGGTCAACATGGTGAAACCCTGCCTCTACTAAAAATACAAAAAATTAGCCAAGTGTGGTGGTGCGTGTCTGTAATCCCAGTTACTCGGAAGGCTGCGGCAGGAGAATTGCTTGAACCTAGGAGGCAGAGGTTGCAGTGAGCCAAGATCGCACCACCGCACTCCAGCCTGGGTGAAAGAGTGAGATTCCATCTCAAAAAAATAAATAAATAAATAAGAAATAAAAATAAAAAAATAACCATGAGCTATTATCCCCAATCCTCCCTTTTTCCAGCCCTAAGTATTCACTAACCTATTCTGTTTCTATGAATTTGCCTGTCTATATTGAATCATACAAAATGTCACCTTTTGTGTCTAGTTTCTTTCACTTAGCACACATTTCATAGCAGCACTTCATTCTATTTGTTGCAAACAATTATTTCATTGTATGGATATGCCACATTTTATTTATCCATTCGTCAGTTGATGGACATTTGAGTTGTTCCCACTTTTTGACTATTACAAATAATGCTGCCATGACCCATTCATGTACAGGTTTTGGTGTGGGCATATATTTTCACCTCTCTTTTTATTTGAGGGGGAGTCTTACTCTGTCGCCAGGCTGGAGTGAGTGCAGCGGCATGATCTCAGCTCACTGCAACCTCCGCCTCCTGGTTTCAAGCGATTCCCCTGCCTCAGCCACCCGTGTAGCTGGGAATACAGGCGTGCGCCACCACACCCAGCTAATTTTTGTATTTTCAGTAGAGATGGGGTTTCACCATGCTGGCCAGGATGGTCTCGATCTCTTGACCTCGTGATCTGCCTGCCTCGGCCTCCCAAAGTGCTGGGATTGCAGGCCTGAGCCACCACGCCCGGCCTCGCTTCTCTTAAATATATACCTAGAATTGAAATCTCTGGGTCATATGGTAACTACATGTTTAATCTTTTGAGCTACTTGTCCAAGTGCTCTCCAAAGTGGCTGCATTTTACATTCCCACGAGCAGTGGAGGAAGATTCTAATCTCTCTCCATTTTTGCCAACACCTGTTATAATCTGATCAGTCATTTTATTATTGCCATACTGGCATGTACTCCCAGACAGTTTGGTTCAATTGGTGTAGCTGTTGTATCCAGGCTGTATGCTTATTTATTTATATGTTATTTGTCTACATTGAGTGATTTAAAACCAGGATAGAGAGTCACTCTTTTTTTTTTTTTTTTTTTTTTTTTTTTTTTTTTTTTTGAGACGGAGTCTTGCTCTGTTTCCCAGGCTGGAATGCAGTGGCACGATCTCTGCTCACTGCAAGCTCCGCCTCCCGGGTTCACACCATTCTCCTGCCTCAGCCTCCCGAGTAGCTGGGACTACAGGCGCCTGCCACCATGCCTGGCTAATTTTTGTATTTTTAGTAGAGACGGGGTTTCATCATGTTAGCCAGGATGGTCTCAATCTCCTGACCTCATGATCCGCCCACCTCGGCCTCCCAAAGTGCTGGGATTATAGGCGTGAGCCAACGTGCCCCACTGAGAGTCACTCTTTTAGCCTCTATCAGAAAGTACCTCATATGATCAAGAGAATAAAGGTTATGTCTCTAGCCTAAGAAATTGGAAGCCATTTCTGCCAGGTGAAGGTAAACCAAATAAGCCAGTGATAAAACGAGATAAATGTGTGTATAGACAGTTTGAGCATCCCTAATCTGAAAATCTAAAATCCAAAATGCTCCAAGATTTAAACCTTTTTGAGCACCCGACATAACACCACGAGTGGAAAATTCTACACATAAGTACCTAATACAAACTTTGTTTCATGCACAAAATTATTTGAAAATGTTTAAATTTACCTTCAAGCTATGTGTACATGGTGCATATAAAACATGAATAAATTTCGTGTTTAGGCTTGGATTCCATTCTCAAGATTCTCATGATGCATATGCAATTATTCTCAAGTTTAAAAATCTGAAATCTGAAACACTTTTGGTCCCAAGCATTTCAGTTAGTTCTTCTTACTGGACTATAATCTACTGCGTTCATTCCAGTTTGTCAAACTCCAGCTGAAACAACTCCTCCTCAATGAAGCCTGGTCTCTCCAACTAGGGTTAGATGCTCTCTCATTTATGTCCATACAGGAAAACTCAGTACACTCCAGGTATTACACTAAATGCTCTTTGTCATTTATTTCTCACAACAACCCCATGAAGAAGTTATTATTATCCTAATTTTACATATAAGAAGCTGAGGTTCTAAACAATTAATTTACACATAGTCCTTGCACATGGCAGAGCCAAGATTTGTTCCTAGGGCTATTTGACACCAAAGTCACTGATCTTCTCACTAATTTGCTTGCCTTCCCATTATAATATTTCACACACAGCTGAAACCATATTGAGCAGATCTTGTATTTTAAAAACTAAATTTTTAAAAAATCTGCATTTTTGCCTCCATCATTAATTGTTCCTTTTTTCTCTATGTTCTTATTCATTCAACATTAGACATTGATTCTCTGCTACACACTGGCATATAATTGTATATCGGTTCTTCCAGAGCTGTCATTCTAGTGGGGGATGCAGATACCAATCAAATGTCCCATGGGAAAATTCCTTCAGATTATTTGTCTCTTGCTCCAGGTAGGAGCAAATGAATAAAAAGAAAAAAAAAGAGAGATGGCTTTGAAGGCACGCTGCTTGATACATTTCCCAAAAGAAAATTAAACTCAAGTCCCAGAAGCCAACAGCAGGCCTTGTCAATTAAATTTCAACCAGAAGACATTCACTCCTTTGCAAGTAAACCACACTGTACGTTTCAAAATTTGGGAGGTAAAGAAGAAGGAGTAGCCATATTATTTTCCACAGAGCAATTTCATATAAACTGAAGAGCAATGCTATTACAGATTATTAGGCAATGGACAATATAACCAAGGAGTTGACATTTTTATGGGAAACGAAAAATGAAAAAAAAAATTCTGGGATTAAAGACTTCCTTACTTGAAGGATACATTAACACATAGCTAAATGACAAAGTAGATGGTGCACAAGTTTCAGCATATTCGTCAAAGATTCATAAACAAATGTTCTAATCAATTACTTTAAGTTCTGTGCTATGAATTATGAGGAATGCAAAGAAGTCTCACCCCCAGCTTCTAACCTCATAAAACTACAGCCTGGCTTGCAAGATGGAACAAGATACATGCATTCTACAAACATTTACTCTGCCTCAGGCAGGTCACCAGACATCTCAGATCCAAAGGGGGGCTAAGGCAGCCTCCATCCTCAAGAAATTTACAGTTGATGTGGAGAAAAATCCCTACAAACACTGTTGTTTTAGTTCTTTAATGCAGAATAACTATAAAAATAGTTACCATTCCTTGAGCCTGACCTACAAGAGCCCCTGACATATTCACGACAACCCATTAAGTAGATATGCTTATTCCATTGTCATTGTAAAAATAGTCTAGCTGGCTGGTTGTGGTGGCTCATGCCTGTAATCCCACCACTTTGGGAGGCTGAGGTGGGCGGATCACGAGGTCAGGAGATCAAGACCATCCTGGCCAACATGGTGAAACCCTGTCTCTACTAAAAATACAAAAATTAGCCAGGCATGGCAGCGCGTGCCTGTAGTCACAGCTACTTGGGAGGCTGAGGCAGAAAGATTACTTGAACCTGGGAGGCAGATGCTGCAGTGAGCTGAGATTGCGCCACTGCACTCCAGCCTGGGCAACAGAGCGAGACTCTGTCAAAAAAAAAAAAAAAAAAAAAGAAGTATAGCTGAGGTTCAAGGGAGCCTATGTGTTTTGCCTCAAGCCACACAGCTAGTACAGGTATTACAACTCACACTCAACAAATTCCAAAGTTCAAGGTTTCTTCTACCCGCCCCGGGTTTCATGCCACCTCCCACAAAGGATTTTAATAAATCCATCTTAGTTGTATAAATTTTCATTTACTTTGGGAATGATTGTGTCTTTTAAAGTTTAATTTAAAATGTAAGTAAATTTCAGGTGCAGCATTTCATCTCAGCTGACAATTTATCACTAATGAAAGAGAGCTACTTCAAGTTGGACAATGGAAACCTCATTTTGCTTTAGTCTCCTGCAAAACCACCACTAGATGGCGGTACCTACACAGTTATTCTAAGGCCAGTAGGAAACATGGTCTCCTTTTCAGTAAGTAGTTGGCTTCACAAAAAGTACTTCTTTTAAAAATCTACATTTCTGTATTATTATTAGGTACAGCAACTGGGTCACAAAGGGGTGGAGGTTTAAGACTACGTAACGTCTTTGCTACATCTATGTGAAGAACAGGATGTGTCTTTCCTAGTTAGCTGATCGTCAAGACATTGAAAGTTTCTTATATCATTTCCTGAAACAGCATAAACAAAAGATCTAATTTCTGTGTAGATTATTGTTTTTGTGTCAATAAAAGGCAAGATATTTGTGCTTTCTCTTACAAAGAAGAAATCGAGGGAGGCAGAACCTTATGTTATTCCTTCTAGTTAAATAAATATGATGTCTAAGGCAACCCAAACAAATTGGGCCTTCCAAACTATTACTTATGAAAATGAACATCAGATTCAGTTTGCGTTTGTTTGAAAGGAAATTGATTTGAATAGGAACCCAGAACTGAAGTCCAGTTTCTTCCCATTTTCCATCTCCATATACATTTGACAGTAGCAAAAGCAAGGAAATATTATTTTGGTTATGAAACGGCCATGAAAAGCTGCCTCAGCATGTCATTTAAGGGAAAGAGCTCCAGGCAAAGCCATTATGCGGATGGGCAAATGGGAGGCGGCTGGGAAGAAACCGCATACTGCTTGCGTGAGTATTAAGTTTAAGCCATGGGAAGAGAGAATCAGAGGCTGGAAGAAGAAATAAAAATGATCCAAACTAAGCACTGTGCTGCTCATTTTCACAGGAAATAGCATCAGCCATTCAACAATCATTCCCTGATAAGTGTGTGCAATCCTTAAAACATTTTCAAAATTACTTAAGATTAAAAATGTATTTCATCAATGCTGGAAATCTAAGCAACCACTTTAATACGATACTCTACACACACTCATTGTATCCTGTGTTTAGAGTATGTTACAGAGTACACTGAAATTTCACATACACCAGAATAGGAGAGGAATTTCGGAGGCTTTAGAGGTGGGATTTACCTTTCCAAATCCTCAAATTATGACAACTTATGTTCCACTCCTCAACTTTAAATTTTTAAAAAAATTAATGCCCAGGACAAGTTTTGTATTATATTTCTATTTGAATATGAAATAGAAAACACATTAAGAAAAAAAAGAGAACTTTTAGTTACCAGAGGAGGGCGCTAGCCTCAAACTTAAAATTTCCACACTCCACTGATAAAGTACCTTTGCAATTCTGAAAGATGCTTCAGCATAATCCAGCTTAATCATTGCATTATCATCTTAGAAAGAACCCTAACCATATCCTTGGAGGGGTGGAATAACTGATTTGCATGATATTCTCATTTTCAATACTCAGAGTAGCCATTATAATTCCAAGTTAATGACAACAGAAGCTGAAAAGGTATCATTCTGTAGCATCACAATCTTCACAATTTATAACTTAAAAATGCTTAGCTCTTGCATTCACTCAACTGAAATGTGTGGCTCCTTTATTTGCCTGTGCACTCCACACACAAAAATAAAGCTATATCTTGGAATACGTCATTTTACAAAGACTGCTATTTTTCTTGGTATCTTAGTTTAAGGTGCAATAACAGACTACTCTAGGCTGGGTGGTTTATTAACAACAGAAATATATTCCTCACAGATCTGGAGGCTGGAAGTCTGAGGACAAATTGCCAGCATGCTTGGGTTCTAGTGAAGGCTGTCTTTGGGACTGCAGACTGCTGACTTCTCATTGTATACTCACAAGGCTGGCGGATGGGGCAAGTGAACTCCGGGGTTTTTTTTGTGAGGGCATTAATCTCACTCATAAGGGCTTCATCCTTATGTCTGAGTCACCTCCCAAAGGCTCCACCTCCTAATACCATCAGGAGGTATTAGAAGTTAGGATTTCAACACACGAATTGTGGGGCAGAGGGTGGAGGGGACATTCATACTATAGCATTTGAGCAACTGGAAAATAAAGCACACAAGTGAGAGTTTGAAGAAGAAAAGGAGAAAGAATGGGAAGGGTGCTTCTTTTAGAAATTCCTGTTCACTGCAGAAAACAAGACAAGAACAAGAATTTATCTGGGCAGAGAAGAGGAACACAACCGCGGGACTCACTCCGGCAAGTGAGATGTCCGTGTCCACACTCATCCTAACTGGAGGAAGGTTGACTCTGCTTTTTCCTACTTTTATGGCTTTGAGTAGGTTCCTTAACATACTTAAGTCTTTCCATTCCTCAGCTGTAGAAAGCAAACAACAGTAAGAACTACCTCTCATGCCTGTAATCTCAACACTTTGGGAGGCCGAGGTGGGCAGATCACCTGAGGTCAGGAGTTTGAGACCAAGTGTTTGGCCAACATGGTGAAACCCCTTCTCTACTAAAAATACAAAAATTAGCCAGGCATGATAGTGCATGTCTGTAATCCCAGCTACTTGGGAGGCTGAGGCAGGAGAACCACCTGAACCCAGGAGGCAGAGGTTGCAGTGTGCAGAGATTGCACCACTGTTCTCCAGCCTGGTGACAGAACGAGACACCGTCTCAAAAAAAAAAAACTACCTCATAGGCACTCTTCATCCCTACACTCTCTGTTTTTTTGAGACACTGCTTTCTGATTTTCTTGATGGGAAGGGTTGGCTTGCTTAGTTGCTTATTTATCTCTCTTGTTTCTCTCTCTCAATAGACCCTAAGGTTCACAAGCACATATACCATATCTGTCTTATCCTCCCCCCCATTCCCAGTGTCTGGAATGTGGCAGGCCCACAACAAATTCTAGCTGAAGGAATCAGCAAGGAGATGTTATCAAGCTCTACCAAAATACTAACCCAGAACTTGACACATGGTCAGTCATGAGAATTTCCACTACACTCTGCTTCTGTGACGTTAATTTTTATATTAATATATAAAATAATGGCATATATAGATTTTCAAGTGTGTGCTAATGGCATAAAATTGCCCTCATAAATAAATGAAGTCAAAACTTACTGATTTAAAGAAAACTATTAAGTAAATAATAGAACAGATGCTGTGTGTAAATGTTAATACGTGTGAAAGTGGTCATGGATAACAGAAGTTTGCAAAACTCACTAGACGGAGAATAAGCACAACAGAAGCCTGGCATCAAGAGTGAGGGTGGAGGTCGGAGGAAGTTTAAGGACTTGGTTTCATAGCTGGGCATTTCAGAGATGGCTGAGGCCAGCAGAGGGAAAAGCCGGGATTTCCCACATTGAGACTGCACAGGGCTGCAGACATAGATTTGTATTCCCAGGTTTAACTACCTCTCTAACTTTATGGAGGAGAATCTCTGATTGTGAAGGTTATGACTTACCAAACTACCCACTGGATGTCTTCCTGTAATGTTGAGAAGCATCCATAGTTTCCTATTTCTCTGTAAACACCAAACCTAGAAAACTACACATGAAAGTCAAGGGCATTATTCTAAATATTCTAAATGCTCAGAGTATGTGAGAGAAATTTGGAAAGAATCCTTTGGCTCGGAGTCAACAGATGAGAGAAGGAAAGCTACAGCCTTAAGTGTTTGGGGGCAGAAATTTTCCATTCCTGAGAAGCAAACTGAGGTAAGGATGGTCAACATTCATGGGCAGTCCCAGTTTTTGTTGTACCTTTAAAAAAACCAAAGCCTAAAATGAGTTTCTGAGAAAAGAAATCTATCCATATATCAATGGAAACTTGTATACCCAGCAAATATAAGATAGTATCAGTTCTTCAGCAGGAATTATCATGAAACCTGTGCACATTGACACATTCTGGACAAGTAGTTATTCTTTTTTGAGATGGAGTCTCGCTCTGTCACCCAGGATGATGCCACCCAGTGGCACCATCTCGGCTCACTGCAACCTTTCAACCTCCACCTCCTGGCCTCAAGCAATTCTCCTGCTTCAGCCACCCCAGTAGCTGGAATTACAGGTGTGTGCCACCATGCCCAGCTAATTTTTGTAATTTTTGTACAGATAAGATTTCACCATGTTGGCCAGGCTGGTCTTGAACCCCTGACCTCAAATGATCCATCCACCTCGACCTCCCAGATTGCTGGAATTACAGGTGTGAGTCACCATGACCAGCCTGACAAGTAGTTTTTCAATAAGAGAAAAACAAAATAAAATTCAAACACATATCTTATAATTTAAGAGGCAGAGTTTGGAAAAGAAATAAATACCACCTGAATCCTTCTTTTACGTGAAAATATTTAATTCCATTTAATCACACAAAATCTGCCCATACAAATTGTCTTCCAGGTCTGGGCCCCATTGCCACTTAAGGAAAAAATACATGAAAATATACCACAGGGGTATATACCCAAAGGATTATAAATCATACTGCTATAAAGACACATGCGCACGTATGTTTATTGCGGCACTATTCACAATAGCAAAGACTTGGAACCAACCCAAATGTCCATCAATGATAGACTGGATTAAGAAAATGTGGCACACATACACCATAGAATACTATGCAGCCATAAAAAAGGATGAGTTCCTGTCCTTTGTAGGGACATGGATGAAGCTGGAAACCATCATTCTCAGCAAACTATCACAAGGACAGAAAACCAAACCCCGCATGTTCCCACTCATAGGTGGGAGATGAACAATGAGAACACTTGGACACAGGGTGAGGAACATCACACACTGGGGCCTGTCATGGGGTCGGGGGAGGGGAGAGGGATAGCATTAGGAGATATACCTCATGTAAATGACGAGTTAACGGGTGCAGCACACCAACATGGCACATGCATACATAGGTAAGAAACCTGCACGTTGTGCACATGTACCCTAAAACTTAAAGTATAATTTAAAAAAAAGAAAAGAAAATATACCACAGGGGAAGATAACATTGATTGGATCATCTCAGATTTCACTTAATTCTATCCTGTCAGGGGCCACTTACTCATAAACTGCTTAATTGAATGGGTTCATTTTCAATCAATTGTTTTGTCTCATGAAAATATATACCTGGTAGACAGCATGAGCACTGACAGCTTCCTGAAGGCATCTGAGTATGTAGAGCAAGAATTGCAACATGAGGGATGCTGTAAATACAGGGTTGCCCTCTTGGAAGGCTTTCACCTACAATTCTTGGGGAGGCTTGGAGAATCTGAGACCCTGGCTTAAAAACTCACTGAGACGGCTGGGAGTGGTGGCTCACACCTGTAATCCCAGCAGTTTGGGAGGCTGAGACGGGCAGGTTGCCTGAGGTCAGCAGTTTGCAACCAGTCTGAAACCCCGTCTCTACTAAAAATACAAAAAAAAATAGCTGGGTGTGGTAGCATGCACCTGTAATCCCAGATACTTGGGAGGCTGAAGCAGGGGAATTGATTGAACCAGGGAGGTGGAGGTTGCAGTGAGCTGAGATCATGCTGCTGCACTCCAACATGGGCGACAGAGGGAGACTGTCTCAAAAAACAACCAAAAAATGAACAAACAAACAAATAAACAAACAAACAAAAACTCATTGAGACCTGAAGTTCCCTTCGTCTCTCCAGCCAAACCCACGATTACCCTCAAGTACTCAGCAAATAGGCCTTTGGTCCTTGCTACAGACTGAATTTTCAGTTCCCCCCAAATTCAAAGCCCTAACTCATCTCAAACTGAGATTGTATTCGGAGACAGGGCCTTTAAGGAGGTGATGAAGTTAAAATGAGGCCACCGGAGTGAGCACTGATCCAGTCTGACTGGTGTCCTTCTAAGAAGCAGAAATTAGGACATGTAAGTAGACATCAGGGAAGCATGCACACAGAAGAAAGGCAGTGTCAGGATGTGGTGAGTAGCGTAGTCAAAAAGGGAGGCCTCAGAAGAAACCAAACCCAGAGACGCCTTGATCTTGGACTTCCAGCCTGCAGAACTGTGAGAAAAACGTCTATTGTGTAAGCCACCCAGTCTGTGGTATTTTGTTATGGCAGCCCCAGCAATCCAGTACAGTTCTCGAAGTGAAAGCTGCCTGATAAATCACCCTGTGCAATGTCTATGAGGCAAAGTGATACTAATATAGAATCTTACTTTTCAGACAGGGAAAAATTTTAAAACAAATAGGTCACGAAGGATTTGTCTAAGTAAGTGAAAAATCCAGATGAACTTGAAATACTCTTCTCATTGGAATTGTCTGTCTATTTTGGATGCCATTTATATGGGACATCTCACACAATACTTTTTTTTTCTGTTGCTTTCTGAGTTGATTTTCTTAAGTATAGTTTAGTAAAAAGAGATGCAAGGGTACATTGCATAATCTCTGGTAAATCTGCAACTGAAACACACTTTCTTCTTTGAAAAAAAAAAAAGAAAATTCTCCGGGTGTGATGACTCACGCCTGTAATCCCAGCACTTTGGGAGGCCGAGGCAGGTGAATCACCTGAGGCCAGGAGTTTGAGACCAGACTGGCCAACACATGGTGAGACCCTGTCCCTACTAAAAATGCAAAAATTAGCTGGGTTGGTGGTGCGTGCCTGTAATCCCAGCTACTAGGAAGGCAGAAGCAAAAGAATCACTTGAACCCAGGAGGCGGAGGTAGCAGTGAGCTGAGATTCTGCCACTGCACTTCAGCCTGGACTACAGCGAGAGACTCTGTCTCAATAAATAAATAAATAAAAATTAAAACAAACCCTAATAAACATAGAGATCTCTGTGGTTTAGCTCTTATATAATATCACATTACACTATTTAAAGCAAGTTTTGTTCTTTACTCCGGTTTCTCATGGGATGTTATAGAACTTGGTTCATATGGCCTGTAATATACTTCTTACGCAATTTTTTCTCTTTCTCAATTATCTATAGCACAGGTTCTCTCCAACCTTTCATTCTCCAAAACTCTCTCCCTACATCAGCTTTCTCCACTCCCTGTAAGTCCAAGCCTTCCCCATTTCTTCCAACTCTTCATGGTGTTGACTGGAGTGACCTCTTCCAATGAGGTCTTTCCTACTCCAGACTGTCAGGCTTGGTCCTTCCCTGTCTGATCTCTGGCATCTCAAAATCCAGGACTCTCTCTGGTCATATAGACACACATCTTCATTTAACTTGCGTGAGAGAAAGATGTCTGAAATGAACCAGTTAAATTGTGTACTTGAGAAACGTACCCTTAAAGATAATGAGCCATTTCTTTTTTTTTAAATTAATTTATTACTATTATACTTTAGGTTTTAGGGTACATGTGCACAATGTGCAGGTTACTTATATATCTATACATGTGCCATGCTGGTGCGCTGCACCCACTAACTCGTCATCTAGCATTAGATATATCTCCCAGTGCTATCCCTCCCCTCTCCCCCCACCCCACAACAGTCCCCAGAGTGTGATGATCCCCTTCCTGTGTCCATGTGTTCTCATTGTTCAATTCCCACCTATGAGTGAGAATATGCGGTGTTTGGTTTTTTGTTCTTGCGATAGTTTACTAAGAATGATGATTTCCAATTTCATCTATGTCCCTACAAAGGACATGAACTCATCATTTTTTATGGCTGCATAGTATTCCATGGTGTATATGTGCCACATAGCCAAAAAACACATGAAAAAATGCTCACCATCACTGGCCATCAGAGAAATGCAAATCAAAACCACAATGAGATACCATCTCACACCAGTTAGAATGGCAATCATTAAAAAGTCAGGAAACAACAGGTGCTGGAGAGGATGTGGAGAAATAGGAACACTTTTAAAACGTTGGTGGGACTGTAAACTAGTTCAACCCTTGTGGAAGTCAGTGTGGTGATTCCTCAGGGATCTAGAACTAGAAATTCCATTTGACCCAGCCATCCCATTACTGGGTATATACCCAAAGGACTATAAATCATGCTGCTATAAAGACACATGCACACGTATGTTTACTGCGGCATTATTCACAATAGCAAAGACTTGGAACCAACCCAAATGTCCAACAATGATAGACTGGATTAAGAAAATGAGCCATTTCTTAAAAGCGTTCACCCTATCTTAAGAAAGGAGGCAGCCATCTCTAAGCCATCATCTATATGTGTGTGATCCTCTTATTTTTTGAATGACACATCTATGTTACTTGATGACTATAGATAGATATTATGGATTGGAAATTTCATTTTTTATGTCTGAATAATAAACATTCAGTGTGTGACTATGAAACTGATGCATTTATCAATGATTTAATTCTGTGGTTTGCAGGAGGCAAGATTACATGTTCTGGAAAAGCCCAAAGTTTGTGGATATCTCACCCTTTAAGTGATACAGTATTTTATAGTGAAATGATTGTTTTTATCAATAGTTGATGCCTAGCATGCTCCCTTTAGATCGAACGCTTCTGACATTGGCAAGGCTTGGACATATTCTGAGCAAGAGGCCCCATTTTCATTTTGTGTGAATTTTTGGTTTGTATTTTCTACCATCACTAGTCACAGAAGCCACTCAGCCTCCCCTTCTTTTCAATTGCATCCTTTGATCAACACTACCCACAATTATAGATACTGTCCCATCTATGCCTGTCTGCCTCATTCATTCTTTTTCTTTCTTTCTTTATTTTTAGAGACACAGTCTCTGTCACTCAGACTAAAGTGCAGTGGCGTGATCATAGCTCACTGCAGCTTTAAGCTTCTATGCACAAGTGATCTCCGGGCCACTGTGTGGCTAGGAGTACAGGTTTGTGCCACTGTGCCCAAGTTATTTAACTAATTTATTTATTTTTTAAGAAACAGGGTCTCATTATGTTGCTTAGGTTGGTCTTGAATTCAAGTTATCCTCCTGCCTCAGCCTCCCAAAGTGCTGGCATTACAGGAATGGCCTACCATGCCTGGCCTCCTCATTCTTTTCTCAAAAATATTAGTTTTTTAAAAAAATTTTACTTTGTCCATTTATGTTTCTTACACAATATTTATGTCTTTTGCTTTTGTATGTCTTATAAAAAGGTCTCAATTTTATTTGAGGTTTCCACATTTGAATGCTTATAACTTCTGCTTTCTTTGCAAATCTATAGGATTTCATTGTTATATTTGGATTGTATTTTGTTTCACTTTTTTACTGGGTTATCTTCTTATCACTGTAATTATTTATCTCAGGCACAATGAATTTTACTGACCTTCAAATGTTATACCAAAGCATTAATAAGATAAGGTATGTATTGATATCTGATTCTTAGAGACTGAACAGAGACTCTAAAGAAACTAGTTAACAACAAATGGTTTGATAGGGTAGCTGCCAAATTTACATGATAAACACTCTGGTAAGGTTCCCATGTCATTCCTAATGTCACTATATATATAAGGCCAATGGAGATGAAGGAATAGGCAGAATGAGAAAAAAGGCCATGCTGTGATATTAATCAGAATTGTATGATGTAAGGATATACGGCTTATTATAGGAGGGATATTTTCAGATTGCCCCCCACTCCTAGCTTACCAAAAAGCATCTTATAGTTGCAATTCTCCTTTCCTTCTTTCTCCCTCCCTCCTTAAGATGTTGCACTTAAATATATAAAATACAAAAAAAATACATATACACATATCTACACACATCTTATTCTAGGAGATTAAATAAAAACCTACATGTATACATATCAGACTTATATGCGTATATGTATTTGGATATGTGTATAGTATACTCTGAAGATGAGAAATAAAATGCAGGATGGGCGTGGTGGCTCACGCCTGTAATTTCAGCAATTTAGGAGGCCGAGGTGGGAAGATTGTTTGAGCTCAGGAATTCGAGACCAGCCTGGGCAACATGGCAAAACCCCGTTTCCACACACACACAAAAAAAAAACATATATATATATATGTATTTTTTTGTGGAAACAGGGAAATATATATATATATATATATATTTGCTGGGTGTGGTGGCACGCACCTGTAGTCCCAGCTACTTGGGAGGCTGAGCACTCCAGCCTGGGTGACAAAGCAAGACTCTGAAAAAAAAAAAAAAAAGGAAAGAGAGAGAGAAAGAGAGAAAGAAAAAGAAAGAAAGAGAGAGGGAGAGAGAAGGAAAGAAAGAAAGGAAAGAAAGAAAGAAAAAGAAAGAAAGAAAGAAAGAAAGAAAGAAAGAAAGAAAGAAAAAGAAAATGCAAAGAGCCACTCTTTTAAGCTATTCTCCAATAGATTAAGAGAATGAGAAAAAAATAAGCTGTTAAGCTTTTTGAAGGTGATGTAGTTTGAAAGCGAAGAAATATCTACTTTCAATGCTAGATTTCAGCTTTACATTTATAAGTTCCTCAGAAACTATCTGAAAGTTTTGTATTCTTGCACGCTTAGAAGGCATATGAAACAAAAAAGGTAAAGATAGAAAAAGCTACCCTGCTTCAAAATAATCAGTTCTTTCCGTGGGTTAAAAACTACTAATATATTTGGCTTATATATTTGGTATATCAATACTTTTCACCCATATATAATAAAATTCATTTCCAATCTTTGACTACATTATCAAAATGTTTTAATTAATTGACTATGAGCTGACATTGTCCTAGAAGAAATATCAATTTTTACATAACAGTCCATCCAGGAAAAAAATGAAAAAAAAACCTCTATAATTTCAACTTTTATATTCTTGAAAGTATGAACAGACCAAGAATTTGGTACTTTAATGATATACCATTAATAATAATAAGAGGTACTATTTACAGAGCTCTTACTAGGCATCATGTTAAGTGCTTTCCAAGAAGAATTTTCTTTAGTATTCACAACAATCTAATGAAGAAGGCACCATTATTTTCCCCCTTTTGTATATGAGGTAACTGAGATTTAGAGAGGTGAACTTACTTGGCTGAGGTCTATTATCTCTAGTAAATGACAGAGCCAGAAATTGAATCTAGGTATGGGTAACTCCAAGAACCACACTCTTAAACTTTTCTTTATATTACCAACGTTTTAAAAGACTTCTCCAAGTGCTAATCCTGGCTTATTGTATTAGCTTTTATAATCTTTGACATTAATATTGGTCAAAAGCTATATGATACCTGTTTGTTGGAGGAAGGCAGAGGTAGTGACTAAGAAATTAGTACAACAGCACTAAAATATTAATATATATTCACTTTCAAATTGCTTAGTTATGACTTTAACATGTTAAAAACAAGACAGTAAATATTTGTTGAATGTGCCAGGTGCAAGGGAGTTACAGAACTGGATAGGGATAAAGACTTCATGTTCAGGCCCTTAGAACAGCATTGAAGACACACTTCTGAACTCTGGAATGCTGTGATTTCTATGTCACATGTCAATCATTTAACAAATAAGTTCCCCTCCCTCCCTCTCTTTAGAACAGGGGTTAGTAAAATATACTCCATGGAGTAAACTTGACACACTGCCTATATTTGTAAATAAATCTTATTAGAACAAACCACATCCACTCATTTCCTTACTGTTTGTAGTTTCATTCATCCTACAATGACAGAGTTGAGTAGTTGTGACTGTGACTATACGACTGCAAAATTTAAAATTTCTACGATGGAGCCCACTATAGAAAATGTTTGCCAACCCCTCCACTCAATCTGGATAAGAATCTTCTTAAAGATAATCTTTATATACAGCACACATCTTTGATAGCTAAGCTTATAGCAAGATCCTGAATATTCTCCAGCCTCCTGAGGAGAAATGAGTTCTTTCCCCCTGAAAGTGTCCATTCTATTGGTGTGTTAAAAAATCAAATTATCAGTGACAAAATTATTTAAATCAAGTTGGTACTACATTATTTCGAGATCACTGGGAATTTTGGTTATGCTGTGGGGCTCTGTAACTGGCAGTTTTCACGGTTGATTTTATGGTTTTCAACTAAAATATTAAGAGACACTGAAGACTTGCTACAATTCATTGTTTTACATTTGCTTTCTTATTAGATTTGGCTTGTTTTGCAAAAGGGCCTTTACCATCATTTTCTTTCCTTTTCTAGCCAAAGCAAGGATTACAAAAATGAACCAAATCAGATCAATTCATATAGTAAAGTTAACATTTCTAAAGAACTAAAATAAAAAATAAAACCGTGACTCCCTAGGCAAAATACTTTCAAATAACATAGAAGTTTACAGTCAAAAGAAGCAAGTGAATTATTTGCCTTGAGACAACAACCCACTCCCCAATCATGTACATTTTCTGTTTTCAATGAATGGTTTCTACTTTCATCATCATTCACATGATGATCTAAAAAGAAAGGACTGAGGCAATAATAAAACAGGACCTAGAGGAATTGAAGGAAAATCCAATACTACTTATATTAATATAGAATTCCTCATACAAACTCCCTCCCCAAATAAATTGCAGGTATAGCAGAATATAATATACTGCCAAACATAGCATGTAACATTATGATGACGAACATAAACTCTCCCCAGGGCCTCAGGTAATCAAGCACGCTATAGCTTCGAAAAAAGATTATCATCATAACATTTGCCAGCGTTTCTCATGAGAAGTCTCTCCTGCCTTCTTTAGACAAACTGGGGCCAACACTTTCATTACATTCATTCTCCGAGTCAGAAACTTTGCAAGGCACTGTGCAAGATTTTTTGAGGACATCTTCTCAGAAAAATCGAGTGAGGTTTTATGTCCATTTTACAGGAAACTAAGGTTCAGACTTTTAAATATGTTCCCTCGGATGATTTAACTAGTGTCTGAGAAAGAACATATTCTAACACCAGTTTTCATAGCTTCATGTCCAAAGCACTTTTATCATTATATAAGCAATAAAAGGTATTTTGACATGTAATTTTTTAAAAATTTATGATAAAATAGTCAAGGAATAAAAATAAACCTCTAAAATAGATTGATAAATGTGCAGCAGTAGATGAGACCCAGTTGAATTTAAAAATCACTGGTCATATGAAACCAGTGACCAACCTCTAGTTGCACAAAAGGCTTTGTGCCTGGCAAGAGAAAGAAGGGAAAGGGAGTTAGATTGGTGGTTATAGAAATTGTGCCATGGATTTGGTACCAAAACAATACCAATTTGGGACATACAAGTCATGACATACATCACCAAGTTGTGGAGGCAGGAGGAGGCATTATTCCTCACATCTGCCCAGAACACTGCTTGGAAAATGGTGGTAAATGACACATGAAGAATTTTACTTATTTATTTATTTTATTATTATTATTACTTATTTTTATACTTTAAGTTTTAAGGTACATGTGCACAATGTGCAGGTTAGTTACATATCTATACATGTGCCATGCCGGTGTGCTGCACCCATTAACTCGCCATTTAGCATTAGATATATCTCCTAATGCTATCCCTCCCCGCTCCCCCCACCCCACAACAGTCCCCAGAGTGTGATGTTCCTCTTCCTGTGTCCATGTGTTCTCATTGTTCAATTCCCATCTATGAATTTTTTTTATTATTATTATTACTTTTTGAGATGGAGTCTCGCTCTGTCACTCAGGCTGGAGTGCAGTGGCACAATCTCAGCTCACTGCAACCTCCACCTCCCAGGTTCAAGCAATTCTCCTTTCTCAGCCTCCCAAGTAGCTGGGACTACCGGCGCACGCCACCATGCCTGGCTAATTGAAGGATTTTTATTTTTTTACAGCTGCACAGCACCAGGATATAGATATTGGGCTGAGAAGCAGTGGCTTCTTAGACAGTGCCATAATAAAACACCCTTCTTAAGAGCTATACAGACAGAAGTCATCAAGAAAAAAAAAAAAAAAAACAGTAGGAAAGGGATAGAGAACACAAACAGAATTCAGGTAATTTTTTTTCTTTTAAAAAGAATAATTTTAGGTGGGGTGTATAGGATAGGGCACAGAAGGGGCTAAGGTCCTGAAGTTCTTCATGGGAGAGAGAATGTTTAATGAGAATGGGAATTAATATTATTAATATTATTCTAATTTTTCTTAACCCCAGTCTACTGAGACTGAAGTGCAGACTGTTGCCTGTCTTACAAATCAAAACCACAGTATTTGACCACTATGCCAGGAATGTTAAAATCTGACTTTCTCCGACAACAAGTGAACATTTCAGTTTTTAGTGTTTTAATATTTACTATGAATAGTATTTTTCACTTAGGCTATTTAGTATTTAATAGACCTTACATGTCTTATCTCATTTACTAATCCTGAAAACCTTAGGCCTGTAGTAATATTATCCTCGCTTTACAAGGAACCAAAATTCATCGTCTCTCTGCCTCCCTTATGTTGCTTTGCAGTTTGGGGAGTATGGTTTTTGTTTTTGTTTTCCTAAATAAAGGCTGGTGCCTCTAAGGTAATCAGGATATGTATTTTTTATTTCCATATTGCAGATAAGAAAACAAAGGCCAAAAAATAATAAATTATTTAAAGAAATGTACATAAGAATAGAAACAGATCTGGGGCTAACATCAGGTTTCCTGACTCCTGGACTGACATTCTCTACATTGTACAACAATTACTCATTGTTATTTATCTTCAGCTTCTAGCAACAGACATGGGAATTAATCACTCTCTGGACATGTTTTTGAATGAAAATAATGGTTGAGTGGATGAATGGAAGGCTGACCTATTAACAAAAAAGCACAAAAATAAAGACACGATTCCAATAACATCTAAAAGAGATGGTTTTCATACATATCATCACATTTCCTAAACCGCATTCTCTCTCCAACATTGCACCCCAACTTTCATTCCCAGAAAACAGCCTTCCTATTCAACTGAGACAGTCAGCTTTAAAATTACTGATCCTGGAATTTTTTTAAGGGGCTTTAAAATGACCAATTATTACAACAGGATGGTATATTTCAAAACTTCCTCACATCAGTTCCTGAACCAACCTTCCTGAAATTCTCCCAGTTCCATGTCTTCCCTAGTACTTCATTTTTGACACAAAGGTTGAAAGTAAAGGGATGAAGGCCTCCTCCAGAAGACAGACAAAGTGAATTTTCGTTCCAGTATATAGCAGGTTTTTGACGTTAGTAAACGTAGTAAGCGTGCCATGCATCAAGCCGGTAAATGTCATGACATCTCTTGAGTTGCCCAAGCCAGAACACCTCCCTCTCCCTCCCACTTCCTTGATCCTAATCCATTATACAGTCTTATTTATTTTAGCAATAAAATATATCCAAGAAGAGTCTACATCTCTCCATTCTTACTTCCTCTGTTGTAACCCAAGCTTTTATCACTTCTCATCTAAATAACCCTCTGAGCCAGTCTTCCCACATCCAACGTGGATCCTCCCCAATATGTTATTCACACAACATCCAAAAATCTCTGTACAATGCACTGTGATGTGATAACACCGTTACCTTCCCTAAATCTTTCAATGGCTTTCTTTCAGCTCTTTGAAAAAAAGATCACAATTTTCAACATTCAGCCTCTAACACTGGACTTCACCTGCCCAATCCCCACCATTACCCTGCCCTCTATTGCTACTGGTCTTCTCTCAGTTTCTCCAAAGTGCTACCCAATCTGCTGTCTCAGGTCCTTTCCCTTTGCCCTTCCCACCTTTCCCCTTGTCTGTCCTTCTTACCTCTCAGTTCAATAGACACTTCCCCAGTGAAGCTTCCAGACCCCTGTTATACAAACAGGCAATTCCTGTCTTCAGAGCACTGATTTCATTGGCAATTTTCTACTAATTAGCAAATTATCTTACTTATGTTTGTCTCTCTGAACAGAATAAAAGCTCCATGAGAACTGAGACAAAGTCTCTTTATATCCATTTTACCTCCAAACATAAAGTACTTGACCTCCAGCCAAAGATCACCCAGAATAAATCAGCAGTCAAACAAAGCCAGGCTCACTGCAACAAGGCAGAGAGAACCACATGGAACTATGAAGGAAAGGTCTCAGTAGAGGTTATTAAGAGGCGCTCGGTACAAGATTTGGGTTTGTGTTAGAAGATTTTGTGGAAGATTCAGACAAATCTAATTTTCCTCTCGATCGGGGACTATGAATTGGATTTTTCTGTTGAATGCTGAAAAGCAAGGCCAATTCTATGACTGGATATCTTAGTAGTTTTCATTTAGAAGGCATGAAGGACAATGCAAGGCTAAAATGAAGGTAAAGAATCAGCAGTCATGTTAGCTGAGCGCACATGGTCATTTTCATGGCTTGGGTTGTGTTCTTGTTTTGTTTGTGATCAGACATGATTATAGAGTAGTCTTGTTTTTTGTCTCACTCCATCATGATCATACAGTGACCTTGCGTGATGTAGATATTCTGTGAAATTCTATATTTGATGAACAAACACTGAATTAGCAGTTACAACCAAGCCAGCTCAGTTGACCACGGAGACTTCACTTTTTCTTTTTCCTCACTAATAACTAATCCTGTGACTTGGTTGTAGAAGTCATTCATCAAATAATTGATGAAAACCTGAATGAATAAATTTAACCACTCTTAGCATCAGCTGCTTCATGTTTGGGGGATAACATTTCACCTGCTCAAATTAGACCAGAAAATGACTTTAAACCACTGCCACTTTAAAAACCTATAATTCCAAGATATTCAAAATTTACTTGAATATTCATATAACAGCCTATAGATATATTATCATAAATATAAAAAGAAAGCTAAGTTATAGAATTTTGTGACTTAATAAAAACTTTATTATCTCTCTCCACACAGGCACATACATTCCTAAACATACAATTTCATTCTGTCACATTCCACTGCCATTCCACTCACTAATAAACAATATATTGAAACCTGAAATGTTAGACCGCTAAGAACAAATTTATAGAAAGCTAAGAACAAATTTATAATGTTTACCTGACAACAGAGGAATGAATATAATTTAATGGAGAAGAAAAAGACCACAAATTAAAAATATTCCTTCACTGGTTTAAGAGGTAGAGATTAGGATCTCACTGTGAGAGTTCACTCTCATTGCAGAACAGAGGGCTGAAGAGGCAGAAGGACACACAGCCTTTTGAACATCCACATGTGGTAACGATTGCACTACTCTAGAAATCTATACAGAATCACTGGATATTACATTTGCAATGGGTGGACTTCATGGTATGTAAATTATACCTCAATAAAGCTATTACCAAACGAAAGTTGGTAGAACTCCATCTACATCTAGATTTATTGATATGGTTGGGTTCTGTGTCTCCACTCAAATCTCATCTTGACTTGTACTCCCCATAATTCCCATGTGTTGAGGGAGGGACCTAGTGAGAGATAGTTGAATCATGGGGGCTGGTTCCCCCAGGCTGCTCTCGTGGTCATGAATAAGTCTCATGAGATCTGATGGTTTTATAAGGGGTTTCTGCTTTCATTCTCTCGTGCCACCACCATGTAAGAAGTGCCTTTCATCCTCTTCCATGATTGTGAGGCCTCCCCAGCCATGTGGAACTGTGAGTCCATTAAACATTTTTCTTCCCAGTCTCGGGTATATCTTTATCAGCAGCATGAAAATGGACTAATACCTGTCTGTCCACCTAACAGGAACCCGAGGCTGTTTACCAAATATCCTGCAGTCTCACTCTTTAAAACACTTTCATCTGTAATATCTTTATACTCTCTGCCTCCATGTATTTTCCCTTCTATGGAAGATTTATCAAGCAAAATGGGAGTGGAAAATCTTACCCTTCCAGCTACATCCTTCCTGAGCCCTGGCCAGTAAGCAAGTTCATCTCACTTGAACACTTGAACCATCCAGACTGTGGACTTCGTATCCAAAGGCCCTGTGCTTGGCAGGGCATGATACAGGTGTGGCACATATTAAGCAACTCAATAACTGATAGTAGTGGTGTTAAGAATTAGGCATGATGAAATGAATGTGTCAAGAATGTAGGTTACAAATAGAGCTGCTTTTCCTTTAGGAGTTTTCTGTTTAGATGGACACATCAACTGTATCCTGGTTTTCTTCTGACATATAAAACAGGAGACAAGTGACATTAATAAAACAGCATGGTAGTTAAGGTTTTTTTTCTGCCTTTCATATGCTTAAATGTTACCAAAACATTATATACTCTGGACCTCTTCCAAAAGAAGCTGCATTAGAGGCTTCAGGTCAATGTTTTCTAAGGTACAGTCCCACAAAAGTCAAGGTGGGACAATAAAATACATACATTGTGTCATGTAGCATCACAGGGCGTTTATTCAGTACAATATAGCACCCCATATAGTATTTAGTTACTACTTGCCTGAAAAGAACATCTATGTCTTTCTGTCTTGCCATTTACAATTCTGTATTTATTTGAATTATTTCATCAGTGACCTGTAGTTATTATATTAATGTTATTTGTGTACTCAGAAGTAAAAAAGTGTGAGAAAATTGTTCTAAAAATTTGTCACCAGGGCCAGCAACAATTACTTTTATATAAAAGAATCTTGTTACAACCTATGCAAAAGAGGGAGATGACTGATTAATATTTTAGTTATACTCTTTCAATAAATATGTAGACTACCTGTCACATTTCAGGCACTGTATTCAGCACTGAAATACAACTGTGTATAAATGCACACTATTACCTTCTCAGAGTTCATGACCTATTGGGTTAGACATTAAACAAGTAATTATTTTTTAAAAAAACAAATCAGAAGTTGAAAGGGAAAACATATGAGAAGTATCAAATATGCATGGCTAAAGTATTTTTCCATGAAGACGAACAGGAATCTATAGACATTAAAACAGCAGTCCCCAACCTTTTCAGCACCAGGGATCGGTTTAGTGGAATACAGTTTTTCTACAGACCAGGAGGGTTGGATGGAATAGTTTTGGGATGATTCAAGCACATTATATTTGTTGTGCACTTTATTTCTATTATTATTACATTATACTATATGATGAAACAATCATACCACTCACCATAACGTAGAATCAGTGGGAGCCCTGAGCTTGTTTTCCTGCAACTAGATGGTCCCTTCTTGGGGTGATGAGAGACAGTGACAGATCATCAGGCATTAGATTCTCATAAGGAGCATGCAACCTAGAGCCCTTCACATGTACAGTTCACTCTAGGGTTCATGCATCTATGAGAATTTAATGCTGCCACTAATCTGACAGGAGGCGGCACTCAGGAGGTAATGCAAGCAATGAGGAGCAGCTGTAAATACAGACAAAGCTTCGTTTGCTCACTGAGACTCATCTCCCGCTGTGCTGCCTGATTCCTAACAGACCACAGACCGCGACTCGTCCATGGTCTGAGGGTTGGGGACCCCTGCATTAAAAGTCCAACTCCGTCCTGCATCTGGTAATTTACACATCTCCATGGAGGCCAGCTACCTGATGGCATGTGTGTTAATACATAGCCATCTAATCTGTGAATCTATGAGAAGGATGAGGGGTCACTCAATCTAGGACAGCTTGCCATGCATATCAATAAATTAAATTAAGGTTACCTATATAATCAATACAAGTTAATGGCTACTTATTGATTCATCAACAACTTATTCTTTCAAGTTCTGAAAACACATGAGTTGTTCCCAGAAAACATGTTAATAACCTGTGGCTTCAGGTTGATGAGAACATTCAACAATGTGTCATGACAATACTGTATTAGTGTCAGTGATCCTTCATCACCCGATTGGAATTAAAATTCTCTATTATTCAGCAGTCCACTTAATGGGACAAAATTTCTGACCTATCTAATCCTCATTAGACATACAACTAATTGCACCCATGAGTTACTGAAATAAAATTTGGATCCTCATGCATCATCAATCAAGGGTAAATTTAGCAAATTGGAGCCTTTTTTCAATATTGCTTCTGTAACTAAGTAATATATATGTAGAACTTTATGTAAAATTTAGGAATAAAACTGGAGGAATAAATATTTCCCTAAAAGCTAGGTTTACATTGAGTATGACTGGCCAAAGTGTTTGGTAAGTTAAATAAGTAAATAAAAATTGTATTAAAGTTAACATATATGCATACATTTAATTACAAAGAAAATTATTTCACCCAGAATGTATAGTTTTGACATATGTATATCATATATCATAGGGTAGAAAGGATAATATTTAGTGGTTTCTGGACTTGAGATGTAGTTTTGTTATTGTCACATCCCAACATGGAATAGGAATCTGCTTTAGTCTCCCTTCTTCCTTAGATCATAGTTAATACAGTTGATCCTTGAACACACAAATTTGAACTGCATGAGTGCATTTATACATAGATTTTCTTCTGCTTCTGCCACACCTTAGATAGGAAGACCAATCCTTTCTCCTCTTCTTCTTCCTCCTCAGCCTACTCAACATGAAATCAGTGAGAATGAAGACCTCTATTATGATCCACTTCCACTTAATAAATAGTAAATATATATTCTTTTATGAATCATCTTAAAATTTTCTTTTCTGTATCTTACTTTATTGTAAGAATACACTGTATAAAACACATAACATACAGAATAATGTGTTAATCAACTGTTTATGTCATCTGCAAAATTTCCAGTCAACAGTAGACTATTAGTAAAGTTTTGGGGGGAGTCAAAACTTATATATGGATTTTTGCCTGCATTGTGGATTGGCACCGCTAACTCCTACATTGTTCAAAGTAAACTGTATATGCAATGGATGGCTAGCCTTAAATGATGTGTGAGGAATGCGTTAATGATAACATTCAAATTTTAGAATTCTCTCCAGGTTTATTCTCTTTCATGAACATGATTCCATTAGCTCCAAATCTATAATTTTGGGGATGATTCCTTTGTCTAATCTGCACTCAACACTAGAAGAGAGGAGCTACAAAAGCTCTACTAGAGCTCTCAAGGAGAGAGTGGCTCTGAGAAGAAACTCTCCAAGATGGAGAATTCCTGACACACCATGCCAGGCTTCACAGCTCAAAGATTCAAAACATACATGTTTTCTCAGAAGAGCAATAAAGTCCATGATAAATTGCTCTGGATTTGAAAGCATTTTGTGATGGTTAATTTTATGTCTCAACTTGACTGGGCTGTGGGATACCCAGACAGCTGGTAAAACGCTATTTCTGGGTGTGTCTGTGAGGGTGTTTCCAGAAGACATTAGCATTTGAGTAAGTAGACTATGTAAGGAAGATCAGCTTCACCAACGTGGGTAGGCATTAGTCATTCTGTTAAGGGCTCAAATAGGACAAAAAGGTGGAGGAAGGGCAAATTCACTTTCTGTCTTGAGCTGAGACATCCATCTTCTCCTGCTCTTGGACACCACAGCTCTTCATTCTCAAGCCTTCAGATTCAAAGGCTTACACCAGTGCCGCTAACCCCTACCTTGGTTCTCAGGCCTTTGATTCAAATTGAATTTCACCACTGGACTTCCAGGTTCTTCAGCTTGCAGATGGCAGATTGTGGAATTTCTCAGCCTCTATAATATGTGATCTAATTCCCATAAAGCATAAATTAAACACACACACACACACTATTAGTTTTATTTCTCTGGAGAACCCTAATATGCATATGTTCACCTAAAACATTTTTAATGTAGGTATCTCATCTTTCCAGGCTTCATCATGCATACCTGGGCAGCTATCTAGTGTATGTATAACTAATGAAGAAACTAATGGTGTTATGAAGAAACTAATGGTGTTATTTTGCATATACCTAATAGATTTACAGTGTCTACAGTTTCCTTATTTAAACCACAGGAAGTTTAATTCTTTTTTGTTATTTAAGTCTACGCATGAACTTTACACACTCCAAATGCTACTATAATGATTGGCATTTTCAGTCATAAGTTTAATTTGTAGAGCATCTCTGACAGGTCAGACTTATATTAGCCTTTTAGGATTCACAAGGGAATTAATGAGACAAAGGTCCTGCCTGTTTAGAACGGACATCCTAGAAAGAAGTAAGGCATTAATCCAATTATCATGAAGATCATGTAATTGCCTCTTATGCTTAGAATGCATGTCATTCTTTTAAGGTATGGTAAATGGCAGCAACATTTTATAATCAAAGAGTCCAGAGCCTCCATTCAGACAGCTCACTGGGAAGGGCCAAGGTTAGATCACCAAGTGGACAGAGAAAGACACTATGAAGGTTGAACAAGAGGGGACTGAGACCAATGGAGACTGCTGAGCCTGTTAGGAAAGGAGGATAAAGATAAGAAGAAAAGAATCATTTAATACCACATGTCTACTATGTGATCTCATTATCCTATCAAGTACATAAAACAAGAATAATGCATAGAAATATTAAATAGCACAAAATCATAAAACTGGTAAGAGATTACAACTCCAAGAAGTGTGATCTCTGCTCAAAATTTTGTCAACTCCTCCTCCCCCCAACCCTCCCACCTTCTTTTTGCCCAAATCTCTTAAAAATCAGAGAGAATTTGGCTGGGCACGGTGGCTCACGCCTGTAATCCCAGCACTTTGGGAGGCTGAGACAGGTGGATCACGAGGTGAGGAGATCAAGACAATCCCGGCTAGCATGGTGAAACCCCGTATCTACTAAAAATACAAAAAATTAGATGGGCATAGTGGCAGGCGCCTGTAATCCCAGCTACTCAGGAGGCTGAGGCAGGAGAATGGCATAAACCCGGGAGGCGGAGCCTGCAGTGAGCCGAGATCACGCCACTGCACTCCAGCCTGGGCGACAGAGTGAGACTCCGTCTCAAAAAAAAAAAAAAAAAATCGGAGACAATTTTTCCTAGTACCCACACATTTTTTATGAGAAGGAAGAACTATTATTACAGATGACTGGCCTATTGCTAGGCTAGTGTATTCCCCAAAGAGAGGCAATGGATACCCTTATACATCAAACACCAAAGACAAAAAAACTCTTGAGTAAGAATCTGAATGAGGTAAACAAATTCAGAAAGCTGTGCTCATCGCAAAATGGGGAAGGAAAATACAGGTTTTGTTATCTTTTATTTATTTCTTTCTTTATTTTTTATTTTTTTTGTTTTTATTTTATTATTATTATACTTCAAGTTTTAGGGTACATGTGCACAATGTGCAGGTTACTTACATATCTATACATGTGCCATGCTGGTGTGCTGCACCCATTAACTCATCATTTAGCATTAGGTATATCTCCTAAAGCTATCCCTCCCCCCTCCCCCCTCCCCCCACCCCACAACAGTCCTCAGAGTGTGATGTTCCCCTTCCTGTGTCCATGTGTTCTCATTGTTCAATTCCCACCTATGAGTGAGAACATGCAGTGTTTGGTTTTTTGTCCTTGCGATAGTTTACTGAGAATGATGATTTCCAATTTCATCCATGTCCCTACAAAGGACATGAACTCATCATTTTTTATGACTGCATAGTATTCCATGGTGTATATGTGCCACATTTTCCTAATCCAGTCTATCATTGTTGGACATCTGAGTTGGTTCCAAGTCTTTGCTATTGTGAATAGTGCCGCAATAAACATATTGTGTGCATATTTCTTTATAGCAGCATGATTTATAATCCTTTGTGTATATACCCAGTAATGGGATGGCTGGGTCAAATGGTATTTCTAGTTCTAGATCCCTGAGGAATCGCCACACCAACTTCCACAATGGTTGAACTAGTTTACAGTCCCACCAACAGTGTAAAAGTGTTCCTATTTCTCCACATCCTCTCCAGCACCTGTTGTTTCCTGACTTTTTAATGATTGCCATTTTAACTGGTGTGAGATAGTATCTCATTGTCGTTTTGATTTGCATTTCTCTGATAGCCAGTGATGGTGAGCATGTTTTCATGTGTTTTTTGGCTGCATATATGTCTTCTTTTGAGAAGTGTCTGTTCATATCCTTCGCCCACTTTTTGATGGGGTTGTTTGTTTTTTTCTTGTAAATTTGTTGGAGTTCATTGTAGATTCTGGATATTAGCCCTTTGGCGGATGAGTAGTTTGTGAAAATTTTCTCCCATTTTGTAGGCTGCCTGTTCACTCTGATGGTAGTTTCTTTTGCTGTGCAGAAGCTCTTTAGTTTAATTAGATCCCATTTGTCAATTTTGGCTTTTGTTGCCATTGCTTTTGGTGTTTTAGACATGAAGTCCTTGCCCATGCCTATGTCCTGAATGGTAATGCCTAGGTTTTCTTCTAGGGTTTTTATGGTTTTAGGTCTAACGCTTAAGTCTTTAATCCATCTTGAATTAATTTTTGTATAAGGTGTAAGGAAGGGATCCAGTTTCAGCTTCCTACATATGGCTAGCCAGTTTTCCCAGCACCATTTATTAAATAGGGAATCCTTTCTCCATTGCTTGTTTTTCTCAGGTTTGTCAAAGATCAGATAGCTGTAGATATGCGGCGTTATTTCTGAGGGTTCTGTTCTGTTCCATTGATCTATATCTCTGTTTTGGTACCAGTACCATGCTGTTTTGGTTACTGTAGCCTTGTAGTATAGTTTGAAGTCAGGTAGCATGATGCCTCCAGCTTTGTTCTTTTGGCTTAGGATTGACTTGGCGATGCGGGCTCTTTTTTGGTTCCATATGAACTTTAAAGTAGTTTTTTCCAATTCTGTGAAGAAAGTCATTGGTAGCTTAATGGGGATGGCATTGAATCTATAAATTACCTTGGGCAGTGTGGCCATTTTCACGATATTGATTCTTCCTACCCATGAGCATGGAATGTTCTTCCATTTCTTTGTATCCTCTTTTATTTCATTGAGCAGTGGTTTGTAGCTCTCCTTGAAGAGGTCCTTCATGTCCCTTGTAAGTTGGGTTCCTAGGTATTTTATTTTCTTTGAAGCAATTGTGAATGGGAGTTCACTCATGATTTGGCTCTCTGTTTGTCTGTTATTGGTGTATAAGAATGCTTGTTATTTTTGTACATTGATTTTGTATCCTGAGACTTTGCTGAAGTTGCTTATCAGCTTAAGGAGATCTTGGGCTGAGACAATGGGGTTTTCTAGATATACAATCATGTCATCTGCAAACAGGGACAATTTGACTTCCTCTTTTCCTAATTGAATACCCTTTATTTCCTTCTCCTGCCTAATTGCCTTGGCCAGAACTTCCAACACTATGTTGAATAGGAGTGGTGAGAGAGGGCATCCCTGTCTTGTGCCAGTTTTCAAAGGGAATGCTTCCAGTTTTTGCCCATTCAGTATGATATTGGCTGTGGGTTTGTCATAAATAGCTCTTATTATTTTGAGATACGTCCCATCAATACTTAATTTATTGAGAGTTTTTAGCATGAAGAGTTGTTGAATTTTGTCAAAGGCCTTTTCTGCATCTATTGAGATAATCATGTGGTTTTTGTCTTTGGTTCTGTTTATATGCTGGATTACATTTACTGATTTGCGTATATTGAACCAGCCTTGCATCCCAGGGATGAAGCCCGCTTGATCCTGATGGATAAGCTTTTTGATGTGCTGCTGGATTTGGTTTGCCAGTATTTTATTGAGGATTTTTGCATCGATGTTCATCAAGGATATTGGTCTAAAATTCTCTTTTTTGGTTGTGTCTCTGCCCGGCTTTGGTATCAGGATGGTGCTGGCCTCATAAAATAAGTTAGGGAGGATTCCCTCTTTTTCTGTTGATTGTAAGAGTTTCAGAAGGAATGGTATCAGTTCCTCCTTGTACCTCTGGTAGAATTTGGCTGTGAATCCATCTGGTCCTGGACTCTTTTTGGTTGGTAAGCTATTGATTATTGCCACAATTTCACAGCCTGTTATTGGTCCATTCAGAGATTCAACTTCTTCCTGGTTTAGTCTTGGGAGGGTGTATGTGTCGAGGAATTTATCCATTTCTTCTAGATTTTCTAGTTTATTTGTGTAGAAGTGTTTGTAGTATTCTCTGATGGTAGTTTGTATTTCTGTGGGATGGGTGGTGATATCCCCTTTATCGTTTTTTATTGCGTCTATTTGATTCTTCTCTCTTTTCTTCTTTATTAGTCTTGCTAGCGGTCTATCCATTTTGTTGATCCTTTCAAAAAACCAGCTCCTGGATTCATTAATTTTTGAAGGGTTTTTTGTGTCTCTATTTCCTTCAGTTCTGCTCTGATTTTAGTTATTTCTTGCCTTCTGCTAGCTTTTGAATGTGTTTGCTCTTGCTTTTCTAGTTCTTTTAATTGTGATGTTAGGGTGTCAATTTTGGATCTTTCCTGCTTTCTCCTGTGGGCATTTAGTGCTATAAATTTCCCTCTACACACTGCTTTGAATGTGTCCCAGAGATTCTGGTATGTTGTGTCTTGGTTCTCATTGGTTTCAAAGAACATCTTTATTTCTGCCTTCATTTCGTTATGTACTCAGTAGTCATTCAGGAGCAGGTTGTTCAGTTTCCATGTAGTTGAGCGGTTTTGAGTGAGTTTCTTAATCCTGAGTTCTAGTTTGATTGTGCTGTGGTCTGACAGACAGTTTGTTATAATTTCTCTTCTTTTACATTTGTTGAGGAGAGCTTTACTTCCAACTATGTGGTTAATTTTGGAACAGGTGTGGTGTGGTGCTGAAAAAAATGTATATTCTGTTGATTTGGGGTGGAGAGTTCTGGAGACGTCTATTAGGTCCACTTGGTGCAGAGCTGAGTTCAATTCCTGGGTATCCTTGTTAACTTTCTGTCTCATTGATCTGTCTAATGTTGACAGTGGGGTGTTAAAATCTCCCATTATTATTGTGTGGGAGTCTAAGTCTCTTTGTAGGTCTCTAAGGACTTGCTTTATGAATCTGGGTGCTCCTGTATTGGATGCATATATATTAAGGATAGTTAGCTCTTCTTGTTGAATTGATCCCTTTACCATTATGTAATGGCCTTCTTTGTCTCTTTTGATCTGTTGGTTTAAAGTCTGTTTTATCAGAGACTAGGATTGCAACCCCTGCCTTTTTTTGTTTTCCATTTGCTTGGTAGATCTTCCTCCATCCTTTTATTTTGAGCCTATGTGTGTCTCTGCACATGAGATGGGTTTCCTGAATACAGCACACTGATGGGTCTTGACTCTTTATCCAACTTGCCAGTCTGTGTCATTTAATTGGAGCATTTAGTCCATTGACATTTAAAGTTAATATTGTTATGTGTGAATTTGATCCTGTCATTATGATGTTAGCTGGTTATTTTTCTCGTTAGTTGATACAGTTTCTTCCTAGCCTTGATGGTCTTCACAATTTGGCATGATTTTGCAGTGGCTGGTACCGGTTGTTCCTTTCTATGTTTAGTGCTTCCTTCAGGAGCTCTTTTAGGGCAGGCCTGGTGGTGACAAAATCTCTCAGCATTTGCTTGTCTGTAAAGTATTTTATTTCTCCTTCACTTATGAAGCTTAGTTTGGCTGGATATGAAATTCTAGGTTGAAAATTCTTTTCTTTAAGAATGTTGAATATTGGCCCCCACTCTCTTCTGGCCTGTAGAGTTTCTGCTGAGATATCCACTGTTAGTCTGATGGGCTTCCCTTTGTAGGTAACCTGACCTTTCTCTCTGGCTGCCCTTAACATTTTTTCCTTCATTTCAACTTTGGTGAATCCGACAATTATGTGTCTTGGAGTTTCTCTTCTCGAGGAGCATCTTTGTGGCGTTCTCTGTATTTCCTGAATCTGAATGTTGGCCTGCCTTGCTAGATTGGGGAAGTTCTCCTGGATAATATCCTGCAGAGTGTTTTCCAACTTGGTGCCATTCTCCCCGTCACTTTCAGGTACACCAATCAGATGTAGATTTGGTCTTTTCACATAGTCCCATATTTCTTGGAGGCTTTGTTCATTTCTTTTTATTCTTTTTTCTCTAAACTTCCCTTCTCACTTCATTTCATTCATTTCATCTTCCATCACTGATACCCTTTCTTCCAGTCTGCAGACTGGATCGCATCGGCTCCTGAGGCTTCTGCATTCTTCACGTAGCTCTCGAGCCTTGGCTTTCAGCTCCATCAGCTCCTTTAAGCACTTCTCTGTATTGGTTATTCTAGTTATACATTCATCTAAATTTTTTTCAAAGTTTTCAACTTCTTTGCCTTTGGTTTGAATTTCCTCCTGTAGCTCGGAGTAGTTTGATCGTCTGAAGCCTTCTTCTCTCAACTCATCAAAGTCATTCTCTGTCCAGCTTTGTTCCGTTGCTGGTGAGGAGCTGCGTTCCTTTGGAGGAGGAGAGGTGCTCCGCTTTTTAGAGTTTCCAGTATTTCTGCTCTGTTTTTTCCCCATCTTTGTGGTTTTATCTACTTTTGGTCTTTGATGATGGTGATGTACAGATGGGTTTTTGGTGTTGATGTCCTTTCTGTTTGTTAGTTTTCCTCCTAACAGACAGGACCCTCAGCTGCAGGTCTGTTGGAGTTTGCTAGAGGTCCACTCCAGACCCTGTTTGCCTGGGTACCAGCAGTGGTGGCTGCAGAATAGAGGATTTTCGTGAACCGCAAATGCTGCTGTCTGATCGTTCCTCTGGAAGTTTTGTCTCAGAGGAGTACCCGGCCGTGTGAGGTGTCAGTCGGCCCCTACTTGGGGGTGCCTCCCAGTTAGGCTGCTTGGGGGTCAGGGGTCAGGGACCCACTTGAAGAGGCAGTCTGCCTGTTCTCAGATCTCCAGCTGCATGCTGGGAGAACCACTGCTCTCTTCAAAGCTGTCAGACAGGGACATTTAAGTCTGCAGAGGTTACTGCTGTCTTTTTGTTTGTCTGTGCCCTGCCCCCAGTGGTGGAGCCTACAGAGGCAGGCAGGCCTCCTTGAGCTGTTGTGGGCTCCACCCAGTTCGAGCTTCCCTCCTGCTTTGTTTACCTAAGCAAGCCTGGGCAATGGCGGGCGCCCCTCTCCCAGCCTCACTGCCACCTTGCCGTTTGATCTCAGACTGCTGTGCTAGCAATCAGTGAGACTCTGTGGGCATAGGACCCTCCAAGCCAGGTGTGGGATATAATCTCTTGGTGCGCCATTTTTTAAGCCCGTCGGAAAAGTGCAGTATTAGTGTGGGAGTGCCCCGATTTTCCAGGTGCCATCTGTCACCCCTTTCTTTGACTAGGAAAGGGAACTCCCTGACCCCCTGTGCTTCCCAAGTGAGGCAATGCCTCGCCCTGCCTCGGCTCACACATGGTGCACTGCACCCACTCTCCTGCGCCCACTGTCTGGCACTCCCTAGTGAGATGAACCTGGTACCTCGGATGGAAATGCAGAAATCACCCGTCTTCTGCGTCGCTCACGCTGGGAGCTGTAGACCGGAGCTGTTCCTATTCAGCCATCTTGGCTCCACCCTCTGGTTTTGTTATCTTTTAATACCAACCATTAAGTTAACAAGAAAATTTTTTTAGCGCCAACATATTCCATTCCCACTTTACTCTTACTATAAGGGACACAGTAGGCAGCATTAGTCCCACTTTAACTAACAGAGACAGACATTTACTACATGATTGACTTGAGCCCTCTGGCTAGAAAACACTTGGCAAAAGTAACACAAATGAGAGAATCAGGGATTTCTTAGTAAACAGCAACACATTTCAGATTTACAATACTTTAAAAAGCTAAGATCAAACATGCTACTCAATCCTACTTGATAAGCTGCCTCCATTTCCAAGGTTAAAGATGGATAAGAGTAAAACCCAACATCTGATTATTCCATGAACTCTCTCATCCACTATTTGCCATAGGGTTTAACGTACTATATAAGGATTTGGGTGGAATAGGGAAGGAATATTTTAGACTTTAATTAAGCCACAGTTCATGTCTAAAAGAAAGCTTGTAAGCTAACAAAATGAAATAGATAACAATGTAATGCTATCCAAGAGTTTTCAATAAAACCTTGCCTTTTATAATTCCACTTCAGGACTTCTGAATCTGCAGCAAAACTCAAGCAAAGTGGGTAGGATTCGCTGAGCCTTCCACTCATGTTGTGATGGGAGCTACTCATATATGGCCACTGAATTTAAAAAGTAAATAACTGGAGAAAGAAGAGATAAAACAGCCTTGCAGACACATCTGAGTGGCATATTTGTTTTTCTTTTCCTTCCTGTAAGACTAAATGAATGTAGTATGTGTGATTTGACCAAGAAAAGGAATGTGTGGAATGACAGGATAAAGGTCACAGGATAGCTAGCATGATGCTTCACAGAATTTAAACTAGGCCCATGAAAGAGTGTTCCAAGAAAGCTGCAAAATGTGTCTCAACCAACACAGGCAAGATCTCGTGAGAATCCCTTGTCATGGTTGCAAATGAGGCCAAATGGCAGTTAATAGTGGAGGCTGCCTTGAAATTCTTAATATCCATAAACATTCTTACTGTTTGATGAGCTATACCGATTTTTCAGTGAATAAAGTTAAGCTGAAATACTTACAAGCAATCATGTGCTGGATAAATTCATACATGTTTGGCTCAAGAAAAAATGTCTCTAGGTATCCCATGTAACAAACAAATTGGTATATTCACAATAACTATTTTTAAGAAAATAAAAATTAATGCATCTAGTTCTACAAAAACAGGCTACTTTATTTTAGATTATCATCATCCTTTATTACTTAATTTTTTACCTTAAGATGAATGCTATTAACTGGACTCCTAACAGTCTATTAATTATTAACATCACCCTTTGAGAATCTAAGAAAATAAGCATTGTATTAGAAACAAATATTGCCCTTTTATAATACCCTCCAGAACAAATGTAATGGTGGGAATCCAGGCCCAGATATTTAAATTAATATTCTAGATATTACAGGGAATGCCGGCAAATAAATGCAAGATTTCTGTATTCCAGAAACTCATATCATAGCTGGAAAAAAAGAGACAAACTAAAAAAAGTAAACAACACAATAAGACAATACCATGAGCTATCAGCTGTCAAGAAGTTGGGCTAGTTATTAAATGTCAGCATCCATAAGAGTTGTTTAGCTAAATATTATGCTTGTACATACATGAAGCTGTAGTAAAATGAATCTCAATCCACAAACTCAAATTGCAAAAAAAAAGTCAATTTCTTTATTTTCTTAAAACCAATTTAAATTTGACTCTGTTCTAGCATCACACCATATGATAGAAAATCAACCACAAGAACATACAAAGATCCTACAAAGATCCTGGGCTCTTACATAATGCTAAGAAATTGGGTGCTTTCCCTACTTTTCAGTAAGGCTATTGGTCAAAATCACTGGTTTACCTACTGTCTCACCCAGGATAAGCTTTTCCACAGCCAGAAATTCTGATGTTTCTGTGTAATGCTTGGGATATAGGATTCCTATGCCAGGATCCAGGCTTTCACATAAGACTTGAGATACAGGATTCCTGTACCTACATCCAGTCTTCTGTGTCATACTCTGGATAAATCCCGTGCCTAGGTCCAGCTTGTCTAGGTGCCCCCAAGAGGCTACATCTTCTAATGGCTTCTAACCTTTCCAGATGTTGCCATAATCTGCAAAGCTTCCAGATACTCCTGGAATACTGCAAACCTCTGGATTCTGCCAATCTGGAAAGAAAAATAAGTTCCTTTCATTTATTTCTACTTTCCCTTTTTAGAACAATTCATATCACCTCTGCAACAAATCCAAGCTTCTACAGAAGAAACCAAGAGTTTCTAGCATCAAACAGTTTCTATTTTCTGTCTTGCAAAATCCCTAGCTATCTGGTTGAAAGGAGAAAAAAATGTATTTTAACAAGAACAAATAGTATTAACAACACAAATTCAAAATTATTACCATAGATTTTCCTGCTACCAACAACACAGATAAAAAGTTATTTAATAATTTTTACAACATCTAGACAAACATATAGGTAAGACAGAATCATCCATCTCTCAACAAGAAGTTGTTACCATCCTAGAGAAAAGCTTTTCAAAAACTTGCCCAATGGTGACTAACTTTGAAGTGTAACACATGTAAAGCAATTTGAGGACAAAGATCCATTTGTACTCACGATAAATGAGTACAAAACCCTAAAGAAACATAAGTAAATGAAGAGTACAGAGAAGAGAAACAAGCAAACTAATGCAAATATAATAACATAGTTGCATACAAAAACCCTTTAAAATAAATGATATACATTTCAAAAGTGTCAAAAATATTACCAGGACATATACTTTCTCACATCAAATGCAGTAAGGCATAACAGGAGACAGGAAGTCTCCCCTTTAGACCCTTGTGATTTATCCTTCATTTGATGAGCACTTGCTGCAAAAACAGAAAAACTCCCTGAAAGAGTTGCATCAATTACTTTTGCCAGTTTCTGCATAAAGGTAGAATCATTCATGTCCTAGATCTGAGCCAGTTTTGAATTAAATATGATACCAAAAGTACCTGTCAAAATGCATTGAGTGTCTCCTATCCAGATATTGAGTTAGGTGCTTTACAAGAAGCATTTCATGTAATAGCCAGAGAAATTCTGTCATGCCAGTTTTTTTTAATCATTATTTTACAGGTGAGGGAACCAAGGCTCCAGGAAGATAAGTCAGGTTTTCGAGGTCACACTGCTAGTGACTGGGAATCATGAGGTTATAATTCACATATTTCTAATCTAACCTTTTCTGATCTAAGACCCTATGAAATACCATTGATCTAAATCAAAGGGATATTTGAGCAAAAATACTAACCTAAAACCTTAATGAAATCTGACTGATATGGTTTGGCTGTGTCCCCACCTAAATCTTATCTTAAATTGTAGCTCCCACAATTCCCACATGTCATGGGAGGGACCCAGTGTGAGGTAATTAAATTACAGGGATGGGTCTTTCCCATGCTGTTCTTGTGATAGTAAATAAGTCTCATGAGATCTGATGGTTTTATAAAGGGGAGTTTCCCTGCACAAGCGCTCTCCTGCCTGTCGCCACGTAAGACATCCCTTGATCTTCTACCATGATTGTGAGGCCTCCCCAGCCATGTGAAACTGTAAGTCAATTAAACCTCTTTCCTTTATAAATTACCCAGTCTCAGGTACATCTTTATCAGCAGCGTGAGAAGAGACTAATACACTGACGTACTTCTAGGCATCAAAGGAACTGCCTGAGCCCCATTAAGAGCAAAAGGCTAAAGAGGGACATTTTCAGACTCGTACCTCTAAGGAAAGGAGGGACCTGCAATTGCCCAAACTTCAAAAGTCAGTTCACTACCTTCAGACTAAGAGGGCAGGTAATGTTTCCCCCAGGCATGTGATGTGCTCCGTGGCTGTCTCAGTGTTCAGTTCCACAGGAAATACCATCCTGATATGACAGAAACAATTAAAATTGACACAGAACTTGTTTCCATAAAACTAAGGAGTAAGTCTGAGGTCTAACAATCTTACTGGGGCAACTTTGGCAACATCACATCCTCCTTCTTAAGGCCATTTTTCAACAACTTTATAGAGTTGCTGGGAGTCAGACAATGTAAGCAAAAGTACTAGACAACCAACAGAACATTACACATATTATGCCTGTTATTAATTCATTTAAAAGTTATATAAGGAATGCTATGAGGATCGTGTACACCGGGTTAAGGTGGACTCTAAAACCATCTGCCTGGATGAATCTCATCTCAGCCACCAACTAGCTAGATGATCTTGGGCAAGTTACTTTGCCTATCTGTATGTACCCCAACCTCATCTGTAAAAAGGGGATAAAAATTGTCTTTTGTGAGAATCAAATGTGCTAATATAAAATGAAGATGATAATGTAAAATGGGGATACCAGTAAGGATTGTTGTGAAGAACAAATGTGATAATATATGTAAAGACTCTTGTAATGTTATAAGTTAGGTACCATTGTTAGTTAATATCAATCATTACCAAACCACCACCACCATCATCACTCTTAGTACATTATCACTAAAGATGTTTAAAGGTCTAAGAGTTATTTATGTAAGTGATGGAGTCCTCAGAGTTTTCAAACAAGATAAAAGGAAAAAAAAAAGCAAAAAGACCTCAAGCTTTAATATTTATAGCATAATTATTTCCTGTGGGTGTGCAGACTGACATCTACAAGTACATACCAAGACACAAAAAAAATTGCTATGTTTTGTTA
Organism: Pongo abelii; assembly: GCF_028885655.2. Classification (NCBI taxonomy): domain Eukaryota; kingdom Metazoa; phylum Chordata; class Mammalia; order Primates; family Hominidae; genus Pongo; species Pongo abelii. Next base: position 20,913,254 of record NC_071988.2, read on the forward strand.
TCATTTGATATAAGCTGGATGCAAATTATCCTGTTTGTGAAGCTAATTTCCATTCTCATAAAAGTACTGCCTGTAAAAATATTATTCTAGTACACTTTTTAAATGAGAAACTGAGTTCATGAAGTCTTTTATTCAGATCTCTCCAAGCCAGCACATTATCTTCTCCCCATTAAAGAGCTTTAGGCCATCTGTCCCATCGAGACTACCAGCTGGTATGATCTCCAGAAATATTCCTCAACTGTAGGTACTAATTGGGTTTTTCCATATGTATAAATTGTAGATTAACTGTATTCACCAATAAAAAAATTTCAATTTCATCTTTGTGGCAGGTGACCTGATCTGAATAATGAGGGTGAATCTCACAGGCAGGTCCTTTGGGATGGTTGTAATGTTTCTACTATCAAAGCTGTTGCTTGTGACAACTCTGGGACATTTTTCCTTATACAAAATCAAAGCCAGAGTTATGAACTCATTTAAAAGAGCAACTGTAACAGAAGCAAATGTAGGTTTAGAAGAAGTGATAATGACATCACCAGAAGAATGGACACTGCAAAAATGTACTCTAACATAGTGTACATAATGCTGTTATACAAAACATGATGGCTCTCCAAGATAAAATTCACCATTTCCAGATAGGATTAAACATAACTCTGAATATCTACGGACATGTGATTAAACATTATGTATTCAACAACCAAGCTATAATATAACTCATCTTTGTAAGGGAGACACTTAAAAAGGAGAGGAAAGGTAAGAACCTAAAAAAGTGAAATAATTCCCCCATCAAATAAAATGTCTATAGAAAAAGATGACTCAGGACCACCAGGAGAACTTCAAAAGCCAAGTCAAAGAGCTTTAGCATTTCAGACATCCTTAGAGTCAGTTGCTCACATCTCCATTGCATTCTCTCCCTCCCTTTCTCCCAGTACACAGCACCACCTTTGTTCTCCCATTAACCCTTAAACTGGGAAGTCTCTTACTATTTTCTCATCTTCCTGCCATCCTCTGATGAGGATTTGTTATGAGGACCTGTGTTTGGTCATCACAGGTGATCTCCACATCCCACCCCTATAATTATTAGTTGACCCCAAAGCTTTCATTAGGAATACTCTGTGCCTGACTTTTAAATCAGGTAGCAAAATCATTGTAAAGCTGCCCAATCTGGAAGCAAATTTCTTGGGTTCAGATCTTGGTTCTGTCACCACCAGCTTGACCTTGAGCAATGTGCTTGACCTCATTGCCCTTAGTTTCCTTATCTATAAATTGAGGATCATGACAATAGCATTTAGCTTTAAAAGCTGTTGTGAGAATTAATTAATTAACACATGTAAAGCTCTTAGAAAAATGTTTCATAATATGTGCTTGACAGATGTGAGCTATTATTTTCATGTCACTAATGTTGACCCTATGTTCTCCTCTTCTATTGGTTCCTTTGCTCTTATTATCTTCATTCCAATTCCACATATTAAGATCCTTGTCCATCCTTCAAGACCCAGAACTGTTGCCTGTTCTTCCACTGTTGCGGGAAGTCAGGGACCCCAAATGGAGGGACCATCTGGAGCCATGGCAGAGGAACATAAATTGTGAAGATTTCATTTTCATATGGACATTTATCAGTTCCCAAATAATGCTTTTATAATTTTTTTTTTATTTTTTTATTTTAATTAATTAATTAATTATTATTATACTTTAGGTTTTAGGGTACATGTGCGCAATGTGCAGGTTAGTTAAATATGTATACATGTGCCATGCTGGTGCGCTGCACCCACTAACTCGTCATCTAGCATTAGGTATATCTCCCAATGCTATCCCTCCCCCCCTCCCCCCACCCCACAACAGTCCTCAGAGTGTGATGTTCCCCTTCCTGTGTCCATGTGTTCTCATTGTTCAATTCCCACCTATGAGTGAGAATATGCAGTGTTTGGTTTTTTGTTCTTGCGATAGTTTACTGAGAATGATGATTTCCAATTTCATCCATGTCCCTACAAAGGACATGAACTCATCATTTTTTATGGCTGCATAGTATTCCATGGTGCATATGTGCCACATTTTCTTAATCCAGTCTATCATTGTTGGACATCTGGGTTGGTGCTTTTATAATTTCTTATGCCTGTCTTTAATCTCTTAATCCTGTTATCTTCGTAAGCTGAGGATGTATGTCATCTCAGGACCACTGTGATAATTGTGTTAGCTGTACAAATTGATTGTAAAACGTGTGTTTGCACAATATGAAATCAGTGCACCTTGAAAAAGAACAGAATAACAACGATTTTTAGGGAACAAGGGAAGACAACCATAAGGGTGACTGCCTGCAGGGTCGGGCAAAAAGAGCCATATTTTTCTTCTTGCAGAGAGCCTATAAACGGACACGCAAGTAGGGAAGATATTGCTAAATTCTTTTCCTAGCAAGGAATATTAGTATTAATACCCTGGGAAAGGAATACATTCCTAGGGGGAGGTCTATAAATGGCTGCTCTGGGAATGTCTGTCTTATGCGGTTGAGATAAGGACTGAGATATGCCCTGGTCTCCTGCAGTACCCTCAGGCTTACTAGGGTGGGGAAAAACTCTGCCCTGGTAAATTTGTAGTCAGACTGGTTCTCTGCTCTCAAACCCTGTTTTCTGTTGTTTAAGATGTTTATCAAGACAATACGTGCACTGCTGAACATAGACCCTTATCAGTGGTTCTGCTTTTGCCCTTTGCCCTGTGATCTTTGTTGGACCCTTATCAGTAGTTCTGCTTTTGCCCTTTGTCCTGTTCCCTCAGAAGCAGGTGATCTTTGTTAGACCCTTATTAGTAGTTCTGCTTTTTTGCCCTTTGAAGCATGTGATCTTTGTACCTACTCCCTGTTCTTACACCCCCTCCCTTTTTGAAACCCTTAATAAAAACTTGCTGGTTTTGAGGCTCAGGCAGGCATCACGGTCCTACAGATATGTGATGTCACCCCCAGCAGCCCAGCTTTAAAATTCCTCTCTTTATACTGTCTCTCTTTCTCAGCTGGCCAACACTTATGGAAAATAGAAAGAACCTACATTGAAATATTGGGGGTGGGTTCCCCCAATATTCTACCATATGCCCCTCAGCTTCTCATTCAAAAAGCATCAACCCCTGTTCTGAAATCCCCAGGGGGTAACCCCAAACTCAGCTTCACATTTTCTAACTTATATTGTAGAGATGCATGTTCATGTCTTGTCATATTTATATGTTTGTACATTTCTAGACAGTAGGTGCTGTGTTTGTGTTTCCCAGTGGCCTGCCATAATTGAAAACCCCTGATACATATACAGTAGATCTGAGCTGCTCAATTTTGTAGCTACTAGTGGTGTATGGATTTTAAACAAATTAAAATGAAATTAAATTAACAATTCTGCTCTTCAGTCACCCTAGCCAGATGTTAAATATTCAGTAGCTACATGTGAGCGCTGGCTACTATATTGGATAGCACAGATATAGAACATTTTCATAACCACAGAAACTTCTGTTGGATACTGCTGCAATAGATAGTACTTGAATAAATGTTTTTTAAATCCCCTCTGTATTTTAGAAATGTGATTCTCTTAGAAACTTTCTATCTCATCAGAGCTTTAATCAAACAAATGCTGAAAATGAAAATAAGATTTAGGTCATCAAGATAATTCATTCTGTAAGACTAGTAAAAAACAAACCAAAGCAAAACAACAAAACACTTTTTTTCCTACAAGTAGAGTAGTAGTGAGGGAACCAGGAACCAGTTTCATATTGCAGCCAGGCAAACAGCTTAAAACATGCAAAAGACATCACATCCTTTCAGAATAATGGAAAATGCCTACTCTGTGGTTCTAGCATGACCACACTTTAAGCCATAGCTAATTCATGCAAAATTCTCACTCAGATTTCTAAATTTCTTCATAAAGTTTCAAATAGAGTCTTTCCAGGAAATTTTTTTAAAAACTACATATTTTCTTTGCACTGATATTAGGTGAGGTTAAAACCCTGCCAGGGCTTCCTGTTGCACTTAGAATCAAGTCAAAGTCTTTTGGAATGTTCTTGAGTTTCATCTGTCACCACTCTCTCTGTTACTGGCTGGCTTGCAGCCATGCTGGCCTTCTTTCAGTTCATGGAAACAGGCAGCTCCCCAACCCTCCCAGCCAACACAGCTCACAACATGCTGCACAACACACACTGTGCAAGCCAGATTTCTTCAGTCTTCAGCTTGATTTTCACTTCCTCAGAGCTGTCTTGCCTGACTACTCCTTCCAGTACCTTGTTATTTTCCTTCACGTGTAACCTGATATTTGTTGTTTATCTGTTTATTGTCTATATCCTGCAGTAGACATTAAGTTTGGTGAATGCCAGAACTATACTCTTTTATTTCCCACTATTTACCCAGCATCTTATGTTGCAGTGGCTAGATACTTAACACATGTTTATTAAATGAAAAAAAGAAGGAGAATCTCAGATAATTAATTTTGTTGAAGGAAATAATGATTTTTATTTTTAAAAAAGGAATTTTAAGTTAACTTAGTTTTGTGATCGCCTTTATGTGTGCTGTGGGGTAAGGGAGAGAGAGAAGATGGAACGAGGTTTAATTTTGAAAATATCACATAAAACTATCAAATTTATCCTTTGTTCAAATTTGTAAGGTTTGAGAGACACTTACATATTGTTAGAAAATTATGAGACAGTCCTTTTTGGTGTGCAATATGAGATTTGGTCTCTTTTAGGGAAATAGTGAACTAAGATTTAATCTTAAATATTCATTAAATTTAGTGGCTTAAAATACTGCAGCAATGCCCAGATGGAAAGTGGCAAGATATTTAAGTTTGATATAGCTATCTAAATGTCCTCTGAGTACTTTTTAAAAAGCATTTTCATTAAAAATAACAAATTGTTTCACTCTATTAGTTTGAATGGGTTAGAAAGTTAAAAAAATAAAATAAGGCAGATACACTAAGAAAATATCAAATGATCATAAAAAATTAGATGTCTCCTTGAACTTATTTTTAATCTTGTGCCAATCACATTACATATCTATGTAATAAACAATATACAGTATAATAAATTATTTTAAATGACACTAGATTATAAGATATGTATGTATATCTTGTGTGTGTGTATATATGTATATATATACATATATACACATACACACACTCACACACATACAAGCAAGAAGTACTATAAACTTGATTTCCTATATATGTCGACCCACATGCAGAGCTGGTTCATCCATAGTCAGACAATACATTTTTGAAAATAAGCCAATTGGATGTATACAAATTTGGAGAAGCACTTAAGTTATGCAAAACCATACGAATTATGGTCCCTGAATTCAGCTGAACAAAATATACAAATTACTACCAGAGTGGCATGAATTCTGCTATCTTCCTCTGCCATTTTAATTCATATGTCAAGTTGTGACCTTAATCGAATGCAATTTTAGAACCGGAAGGGGCTTTAGAAAGGTTCGGATGATTTGTTTATTTTGCTCTGCTGATAATTTCACATTTGCATCATAATTATGTTTCTCTAAGTTCACTGACATTTCAGTTAGCTTCAATAATCATTAAAGTTTTTTCTTCTTTAATCTACATTTGGGTCATGCTCATAGGGCTGTTCATATGCAAAGAAACCCATCAGAAAATGGCTGATTTCCACATTGTATGGTCATTCTACTTTGAGACACTGAGGTTGAAAAATAATTGTCATTTTTAACTAAACATTATGCAACTGATAACCGAACATGGTTATCACTGATAACTATCAGGCATATTCATTTTTGGAAGATACTGAAACATATTTTCAGCTGTGTTATGCAATTCATACCAAGTACCTTGTTGCTATTTGAGGAAAAGACAGTTTTAATTTACATCTCCTAATAATAAAATGCAGTTCTCAGTGTTAGCAATTGTTAGCTAGTGAAAACTCACTATTCTTTAATTTCTACATAATATATATAGACGCCACTGTTACTCAGGTGGTTAGATACTCCAAGTAGATAACCTGACCTGCCAGCAATTGTCTTGTATGTCTTGACCCACCCATGAAGCAAGAGTTTAAAGCAAAAAGTGGAGGCACCTTTCAATTCCAATCTCTTAATCTAAGACCAAAGCATCCTCCTGTAGGTGTCACTGAAGCCCAAAAGATTCCCGTGAAATATACTTTTAAGGTCACTGAATTTTTCCACCATATATTCAAGAGGATACATTTCATTGGAGAAAGAGAAGTCAGAGCCATTCCATTTAAAAAAGAAATCAAATCTCTTTTCAGAAATGTTACCTGCAGTTGAACTTGAGCAGGGAAATTTAAAAATTTTAAATAGTGGCTGAAGCTTAGTATCATATGGAATTTTAAAATTAGTCACAGAATTAGCAAACCTGAGAATACATATTATGAAAATGTTTTAGTGGGCTGAATAAACTCTTCATTGCAGAGTGGAATATGCGGTTAGATAAATGCAAGTATCTCAATTTCAGGGTTTCTTGTGAATCATTACAGCCTCACTATTACCCAGTTGTCAATAATGATGTTAGATGAATGAATGAATGAATAAGTACAGTTGTCCACATTGTTCTATATTTGTAATAAACTTCATATTTAAAACATTTAAATTTAAAATTTTATACCCTATTCATTAAGCCTCTTATAAAATGTCACAATGAAACAATTTTACTTAAATAGTGATGACTACTACTTCTCCCTTGGAATACAACATCTTTTCTAACTCCCATTTTTACAATGCTTTTCCATAGGAGAAGCATGTTTGACAAATTCACCAAGATGAAGCGCTAAAGCTAATGTTTACAAAATAAAAAACGGGTGCAAAGAAGACATCTCCAACTTATTTAGCTTCCCTTCTACAATCCACAAAATAAAGTAATCATTGCCTCTGCATCAGGATTACACATGAATTCATCAGGATTTCTACCTGGCATCCTAGCATGTGATTTACCAAGAGACATATTGATATTGTCTTCACAGGACATAAAATAGAACAAATAATATTTTCCATTTTCATTATGCTTTCAGAAAATTAAATGACAAAGAGCATACTGGGAATCTGTTATGAGATGATAATAAAATTGTATAATTAGTCAGTCTCCAGAGGCAGAGCTGTTCTCCAGAAGTCTTCTTGAGGTTTCCTAAGGGAGAAACTTTCTTCCTTCTGGGATTTTATTAGGACAAATCCAGAGTCTCAACCCAATAATCCAACAAGCAGATATAGCCACAGGGTACTAATCCAAAATGTCATCCAGGACTCCACAATAATATTATCCAGAAACATATGTAGTCCCCTATTTTTATACTTAAATTTATCTCTTGTTAGTTTCTAACCATATATTCATCTAGTGTTTTGTTCCATGGTAAATTGGTAGTTTACATGGGATTACAATGAAGGGATTATAAAGAGGTAGAGATTATTTGCCCAGCAGATGGTTTATGTATATTTAAACAGATATGAATAAGATTTTACAAAAGAAAATATAAGCTTATTACCAGTACAAAGTATATCATTAATTTTTTTTTTTTTTAAGATGGAGTTTCACTTTTTCACCCAGGCTGGAGCGCAGTGGCGCGATCTTGGCTCACTGCAACCTCTGCCTTCCGGTTTCAAGACATTCTCTTGCCTCAGCCTTCTGAGTAGCTAGGATTACAGGTGCCTGCCACCATGCCCAGTTAATTTTTGTATTTTTAGTAGAGACGGGGGTTTCACCATGTTGGCCAGGCTGGTCTCAAACTCCTGAGCTCATGATCCACCCTCTTCGGCCTCCCAAAGTCCTGGGATTACAGGCGTGAGCTGACCAAATAATTTTTACATAAATAAAATATTTGGCCAAAGAGCTAAACTTAAATATAATTTTCCTGATTATAATTATAATTATTTAGACATGGCATGCGTATCTTTTAAAAATATCTAATTTGCTATTTCTCTACCTCACCTTCTTTCTTTTCTGAAATTCATAATGTTCAAACTTGATTAGAAAGATCTTTCTAGACAAATCTTTCATGCAAGAGCTACTGCTGACTTCATAGAAGGCATATTATCAATTAAACAGTACTTTGCCATTTTATAGTATACACTTTAACAAACTTTTAAAATATTATTTATATACATGAAAGAAAATTTGTTATATGGTTAAACCACAGTTTCAAATTAAGTGTATGCTAGAGGGGTTAAAGAAAACTATATTATTCAATTTTTAAAAAATAAATGCTAAAATTTCAAAGAAATACAAGCTTTCAACAGCTGCATTCTCCTTGACCAAACATAAATGTGCATGCCATTTTTGTTCTGTCTTAAAAAAAACAAACAAAAAAAAAAAACTACAGTCCTTCCAGATCTTCTACATCTCAATACATTGGTACATTTTTTAAGAAAAGATTCTTGGTCCCCACCCCAAATACACTAAATCAGAATAGGGTAAGGGAAGGATGGTGAAATTTACACAACAGTGGGCATACAAGGTGTTTCAATACACATCCCAAAATGTGAGAATGACTACTCACCTGAGAAATCAGGCTAAATAGTTAGAAAGGCAGTCAGTGACTCAACTTTTAAATTACTGAGATTCTAATTCTAAAAAAATGACTTTTAGGAATCCCTCTTAGTAAATCACACACACACAAAAAATGACCATCGATTTTTCCCATTCCTATATAAACACCCCTCTACAATGCAGCTTTGCAGCTCCTCCCATTAAGAGGTGGAATGCATATCTATACCTCTGGGTATCCATTTTTGGCCAGGTGACATATTTTTGCTAACAGGACATTAGTGAATGTGACAGAACAGAGAGTGGATAAGAGCTCGTGCAATGGGGCTTGCTGCTTTTTATATTTAGCTACCATGTGAAGAAGCCTGGGCTAGCCTGCCAGTGAAACAACCACCTTTGCAAAACATCGTAACAATGAGAAAAGCTCTGATCTAACCGACTCCATCTTGCTTCTAACCTCCAAGCTGCTCCTGTTATTCCTGGATATAGGCCAAAATAATGTTGGGAGAAACTTGGTTTATAGTTTAATTTTGAAACGAAGATTATAATAGCCATTTCCCAAAACAAATCCTCTTCTTGCCCAGGGACCAGACTGCCTTTGTAGGACTAACAAATTAGCCACAAGATTAGAAATACGGTTTAGGAGTCATGCAGCCAGAGGCCACAAGATTCTGAACTTCCTAAATTGCTCCTAAGGATAAAATCACTATTGTTAAAACCTAAGATTGGTGTTCAAGGCATTTTTCAGAACCTGCATTCTGATGCACCAGCTGCCACCACCCAGACCAGTAATCTGGCTCAACCAATTCTGTGATCAGAATCTGAAGAGAAGACAGCAAGAAAAATCCACTTAGACCCCCTATGATTTCATTTCCAACCTGACCAATCAGCACTCCACACTCTCTGGCCTCACACCCACCAAATTATCATTTAAAAACCCCAATCTCTGAATTTTCAGAGTCTTATTTGAGTAATAAAACTCTGGTCTCCTGTTCAGCCAGCTCTGCATGAATTAAACTATTTTTCTATTGCAATTCCCCTGTCTGGATAGATGGGCTCTATCTGGGCAGCAATCAAGGAGAACCTGTTGGGCTGTTACACCAGATGCTAGAGACGCAGGGCCCAGTTGCCTCCATCATTCAATCAACAGCAAGATATGGGAGAGAGAGGCCATGCTGTCCCCATCCAATCTACTAGCTGACTGCTAGTGAGTCCCAGAGACCAAAATGGCCAACCTATAGTATTGCAATAAGGCATGTTGCTTAAATAACTATTATTATAGGTGTTTTGCTGTACAGCAAAAGCTAAATGATACACCACTTTCACAAAAAAAGCAAATAGAAGACGATGTTTCTGATGTTAATTTTGGTAGTTTTCAAGCTTTACCACATTCTGGAATTATTTCACATGTTTTCATTTCAGGACTTCACGTAAGTGGTGGACATATCTGTACAGAACTAGATGAATTCAAGAAGTTTAAACATACGTTTTATCAAGTGCCACTGAGAGATGTGACTAGTGCAGGAAGAAAAAAATATATATAAAATGAACAAAATACTTTGTAGAAATAAACATGAAAAAAAAAACCTGCAAATGGAAAAACCAGCAGCTCTGACATTTATTTTTGACTTTTACAAAGGAAATTCACTTGCATTGTTGAAAATTTAAGTTTACCATGGTAACTGCTTCCTCACACATCATTTTTATTCCCAACAAAGGTATTTGTAGATGATGATATACACTCTGTTGAATAGGAAAGTTCCACCATAATGCTTGTGTAAGATATATTAAAAGTCAGATCGTCAGGCTACTTGTATATAAAGATTTTATTACACTCAAAGGATAATTAGAATGGTTTCCACAAGATTGAAGGTAATGACATGAAGTATGTGAAGATGTTTTAAAAGCTTTCAAGGGCTACAAAATATTTTATATTATTATAGCGACAAAAATATTATTTTGAAGGAGACTTCCACTATTTAATTTTATTCACTGATTTATTTAACATAAGAGCACTGTTCTGTGCCTGGCTCACGGTTACCTACTAGGTGCGTTGAAGTTATTACTAAGGTAGACAATTCCCTGCTCTCATGGAAACCATATTTTAGCAGGAAAAACAAGACAGTTTCAGGTGTCTATAAGTTCTGTGAATAAAACAAAACAGGAAAATGTGAGAGAGGATGGCAGATAATTTAGAATGGAGAATCAGGGACCCCTTTGGGAGATGACATTTAAGATGAGACCTGAATAAACAGATAGAGCCGGTCACGCAAATTTTAAAGAGCTGAGTATTTCACTAAAAGAGGACAGCAAGCTCAAAGAACCTAAAGTGCAAATGGAACTGGCCTTTTCAGTGTCCAGGAAAAGGCCAACATGGCCGATACCTAGCAAGACAAAAAAGAAGTGCTAAGGGATAAGGTTAGAAAGGTGCACAGTGGGCAAAGTATGTAGCGTTTTATAAGCCATGCAGAGCCATTTGGATCTTATCCTAAATGTCTGTGTATATTTGAAATCTACATAAGTCATTTTTGACAGTTACATGGGGATTTTGCCTACTTGACTTTGGTAATCCACCATATGAATATGGGAAGCATGGAATGTTAACTGAAGCAATACAACAATTTCTAAACTGACTACTAAATGAGTAAGACTCCGGAAATATTCTGAAAGGCAGAATATTTCCACAAAAGATTCACTTTTAAAACCCTTTAAATATTTCCTATACTTTTCCCACCCAGATATCTTGATCGTAGCTTATTTTGTGTATCACTAAAACAGTAACAACAATAAAAAAATACAGAACTAGTCAACAAGATGTTTTTTAAATAACTTAAATCTAGGATAAAAGCTATAAGACTTAATCAAAAATTTTTAAATGATCACTGAAATAGGATTGTTTTAGTAAACTGGTGTTCAGGTTGATTAAAGATATGATCACGTGTGAAAAAAATAAAGACAAATAAAAATTTGCAAGTAATTCAGAAGTCCAATTACTCTACTAAAACCCAAATAATAGTAAGTTGGAGAAAAGTCTGTGCTATACATAGCAAAATATATTTTATTCCCTCTATAAATTAACTGTATAAATTTGATCATCTACATATGCAAACTGAATGAACAAGTAGAAAAGGTCATGTTTTAGCAGAAAAGGGTTGAAAAGTTTGAGATTTCAAGTAAATACTGAAAACCTAAAAAGGATGGCAGAAGGGAGCTTGAAAAACTTTTCTGAGGCTGTTTCCACAATAGCAGTTTTAAAAATACACACAAGTTGAATAATACAGAAAATAAATTGCCATGAAAACAAATCTGAATAAATGATGTGTAGTGTTACTGCTTCTTTACATACAATATTTTGGTAATATAGTAGATTCCCCCTAAAAGTAAACTTAACACTGTATCTTAAATAATCATACAATTGGTTGAATACATAATGTGAATAAGCAATAAATTTTAAGAACACAAAATAAATTCCATTTGTGTCTAAATATTTCACTCTAAATAGGTACTCAGCTATAAAAATCCACAGTGTATGGTGGTTTTATTCAACCTTAAAATCTACAATATGCTATAAAAGGAAAAATGGTTACAGTTTGTGCATTTCAAATGCCTCCTTAGTAAAAATTCATAAAACTGCAACCTAGGAGACTTAAAAACAGAGTAAAATCAATGGAGTAAAAAATACTTCTTGAGAAATTTCAATGTTTCGCAGTATAGAAGGAACAGTCCTAAGGCTTAACAGAATACTTTAAAAAATTTCTAATGTACTGATCTGTTGAAACAAAAAGGAAGAACTTCAGAAAGGTCAAAAACAAAGTGAAAGCAGAAACTAGTAGATAATCAAGCATCAAAGTTTGGTTACTTCCTCAAGGTCTCTGCCAAATTCTGAAAACTATGAGATTCTTTTGTGTAAGGTGTACAGAGAGGACAGAAACCCCTACATAAATATAGAACCACAAAACAAATAATCTTGCCACAAAAAATAAGATAACAAGCAAATTTGCTGGTTTTGAATTTGGCACTTGGTTAAGAAAAAATAAATACACTTTCCTAAGAATCCCTAACCACAAGCTGAACCTCCTATGAATTTACAATTTAAATTTACACTACTGTGTCATACAAAACAGCAAGCCAAGAATTTCATTTAACATTTTCCAGGTGTGGTGGTGCTTCCTGATGTCTGAAATAACAAAAGAAAGCTTTCTCTAGAGTCAAATTATTTCAACCCAGGGCTGAAATAATTCTCATATACAAAATTTTGGGTAAAATGAGCAGCTCTAACTTATAAACAGGAAAAAAGGCACCATTAATGAGAGTCATGTAAAGAAAAAAAAACAACCTGTAGAAACAAGACCACAAATACTTCACTTCTTAGAATTATCTGCATTGGATGCTAAATATATCTATTAACAGTATGAGAAAATAAAGTAAAAATTACAAATATAAATTAGGAATAAAAGACTATAAAAGTTGGTATGTATATTTTTAAAAATCTAATAGGATTTTTAAAATAATATATAACAATTGAAATTAATACTCAATAAATGGTTAAACAGATTAGACACAGAATATTAGAACTGGTAAACTAGGAAGCAGATTTAAATAAGTCACCCTAATTGAAGGACAGAAAAACAAAGACAGGGGGAATATGAAAAAGTTAAGATACTCTGAAGGTAGTGTAAGAAGGTCTAATAACAACATAACTGAATTTTAGATGAAGATAATAGGAGAGAATGGAGAAGCAACAATACTCAAAGACATAATAACAAGACTTTCCAAAACTGTTGAAAGACACAAACCCTAAAATCTGGAAAGGAATATAAATTGAAAACAATGTAAATAAAAATAAATCCATTCCTGGACACGAGGCAGTAAACCTAAAAAATGCCAGACCATAACAAGATTTTAAAGCAGAATCAAAAACAAAAAGAAAAGAAAGAACAGATCGCTTACGGACTAACAGTGATTAGAATGATGACTGACTTCTAAATAATAGTAAAGGCACCATGAAATCATGTCTCCGAGTGCTGAGAAGAAAAAAATGTATATCAAAATAGAAGTATATATTCAATTTTATTGTTGAAAACCAAAAAGAAATCAATAAAATTTCTGACAAATGCCCAAGTAGAGTTTACCACAAACACACACTATCTAAAATAATAACAAATATTTTTAAGGCTGAAGGAAATGTTGCCCAATGAGAGCTTTGCAATGCAATAAGAAATGGTGATAAATACATGGCTTAATATTTTGGTAACTCTGCAAAAATGCATATAGGGGAAAAGTAATACGGGATGGAAATGCAGATGCTTTTCAACATATGATGAGGTTGTATCCCAATATACCCATCATAAATTAAAAATATTGTAAGTAAAAAAAAAAAATTAAATGCTGGCAACACAGCAGACAGTCCCCAATTTGCGATGGTTTGACTTACCATTTTTTTACTTTACAATGGTGCAAAAGCAATCTTTGGGTTTGGATTGGTTATTGATTTCAATAGACACCATAACCCCATCACAAGACAAGAAACTCTTCAATTTATGATAGAGTTACATCTTGATAACCTTTGTAAAATAAAAAAAAATCATATGTCAAACCATTGTATGTCAGAAACCATCTGTAGAGAGAAAAACAGCACTGACACTGAAAGGGTGTGATGGTCATTCAAACATTCTGAAATCCTTGTATAGCTTGAAAAGATGGGTACACATCTCTATTAATCATATATTTCATTAGTAATAAATGGTAAGGTACAAAGGTAACTAGTAGGAGAATACAAATTGAGTGTAGATTTTCCAAAAAAGTAGAGGAAAAAAATGGAATAACAAAAGAAAAACCTAAAGAACAGCAAGAATGAGTTTTAAAGCATAGAATACAAGGACTAAGAAAAAGCACAAATAATACAGAAAAAAATTCAAATTAAGTTGTCCTCAGTTTAAAATAACCTGTTACAAAATGTTGTATATAAGCTTCACAGTTCTACAAAGCAAAAACCTATAGTAGCCATAAAAAATAAAAACTATGCAATCAAAGCATACCAATAAAAATTAACCTAATAGCAGAGAAAGAAAGAAAAAGAGGAAGAAGGGAACAAAAGTTCTATAAAACAACCAGAAAATAATTGTTTTAAATGACAGTAATAAGTTTTCATCTATCAATAATTATTTTGAATTTAAATGGATTAAATTATCCAATGCAATCAAAGCATATTAGGTTAATAAAAATTAACCTAATAGCAGAGGAAGAAAGAAAAAGAGGAAGGAACAAAAGATCTTTAAAACAACCAGAAAATAATTGTTTTAAATGACAGTAGTAAGTTTTTATCTATCAATAATTATTTTGAATTTAAATGGATTAAATTATCCAATCAAAGGCATAAAGTAGCTGAAGGAATAAACCAAAAGTTAAGTACATGCAGCCTACCTACCAGAGACTTACTTCATCTTTGAGGAAACACAGGATAAATATTAAAGATGGAAACATATTTTCCACAAATATAAATCAAAAGACAGCATAGGGAGCTAAATCTATACCAGATAAAATAGACTTTAAGTCGAAAACTGTAAAAAGAAGAAAAGGTTATTCTAGTATAAAAATGGCTCAATTCATCAGGAGAATATAACAATTATAAATATATATATGTACCCAAAATGAAAGCATTTAAACCTATAAAGCAAATATTAACAGTTTTGAAGGAAGGTAGATTTTAATACAATCATAGTAGGAAACTGGCCAGGCGTGGTGGCTCATGCCTGCAATCCAAGCACTTTGGGAGGCCGAGGCGGGCTGGATCACTTGAGGTCAGGAGTTCAAGACCAGCCTGGCCAACACAATGAAACCTCGTTTCTACTAAAAACAATACAAAAATTCACCGGGTGCCACTGTGCTGTAATCTCAGCTTCTCAGGAAGCTGAGGCTGGAGAACCTCTTGAACCTGGAAGCCAGAAGTTGCAGTGAACCAAGATCATGCCACTACACTCAAGCCTGGGTGACAGAGCAAGACTCAGTCTCAAACAAACAAATAATAATACTAGTAGGAAACTTCAATACACATTTTCAGCAATGGACAGATCATTCAGACAGAAAATCAATAATGAAACAAACATCCAAATTAAAGTATATGTTAGGTCAAATGGATATGAAAGACATATATAGAATGTTCCACCCAACTGCAGCAGAATACACATTTTTCTCAAGAATTAATGAAATATTCTGCTGGACAGATCATATATTACATCCCAAAACAAGTCTTCAGAGATGTTCAAAGTTTAAAATCATTTCAAGTTCTTTTCCTGACCACAGTGGTATTACTAGAAATCAATAACAGGAGAAATCCTGGAAAATTCACAAGTATGTGGAAATTAAACAACATGCTCCTGAACAACCAGTGGGTCAAATAAGAAACTAAAAGGCAAATTTTAAAATATCTTGAGACTTACAAAAAATGGAAACACAACATACAAAAACTTCTGGGATGCTGCAAAAGCAGTTCTAAAAGGGATGTTTATAGCAATAAAGGCTGACATCAAACAAGAAGAAAGATCTCAAATAACCTGACATTATACCTAAAGAATCCAGGGGGAAAAAAATCAAACTAAGCCCAAAGTTAAAGAAGGAAAGAAATAAAAGTCAGAGAAGAAATAAATGAAATAGAGACCAGAAAAATAATGGAGAAGATCAAATAAACCAAGAATTGGTTTTTTGAAAAGATAAACAAAACTGACAAATATTTAGCTAGATTAACAAAGAAAAAAAGAAGACTCAAATAAAATCAGAAGTGACAGAGGAATCACACTTAACAACTGATTCCACAGAAATACAAAGGATCATAGAGTCTACTATGAACAATTATACACTAACAAATTGAACAACTAAGAAGAAACAAATTCCCACCAGCATACATGTCCCAAGACTAAATCATGAAGTATGAGAAAATCTGAGCAGACCAATAATAAGTAGATTGAATCAGCAATCAAACATTTTTCATCAAAAAAAAGCCCAGGACCTGATGGTTTCACTGGTGAATTCTACCAAATATTTAAATAATTAACACTAGTTCCTCTTAAACTCTTCCAAACACTGAATTGGAGAGAACACTTCCAAACTCATTTTATAGAGCAATCACTACCCAGATATGACAACCAAACAAGGATACTGCAAGAAAAGAGAATTACAGACCAATATCCCTGATGAATATAGATGCAAAAATCCTTAACAAATACTAGCAAATCAAATTCAATGGCACATTAAAAAGATCATATACCACATATCCCTGATGAACCTAGATGCAAAAATCCTTAACAAATACTAGCAAAACAAATCCAACAGCACATTAAAACAGCACATATATCACAATCAAGTAAAATTTATCCCTAGGATGCAACAATGGCTCAACATACACAAATCAATAAATGTGATATACCACATTAACAACCAGAAAGACAAAAACCATATAATTCTTTCATAGATGCAAAAATGAAGCATTTGACAAAATTCAACATCCTTTCATGGTAAAAACGCTCAACAAATTAGGTATAGACGATAATAAAGGCCTTAAATGACAAACCCACAGCTAATATTATACTCAACAGTGAAAAGCTGAGAGCTTATCCTTTAGGAACAAGAGAAAGATGCCCACTCTTGCTGCTTCTATTCTATTTTTATAAGGGTGTGCTATTTAGTGTATTGTGGCTCTGACATAACGACGGACAGACTGGAAATGCCAGAGACAGACCCAGTACTATATGGAAAGACGGTGAACTGTGTCAATTAGAGGGAAAAAATGGGCCTGGGGCAACTAATTACCCATGTGAGAAAATCATCAATTTGAAACCCGCTTTCAATCCAAAACAATTCCAGATGAATTAAATTCTTTAAAGTGAAAAGCAAAATTTTAAAACTTTCAGGAAAAAAGTTTCACCCTACCTTACAGTAGGGTGAGATTATTTTTAAACACAAGACACAAAATGTAAACTACGAAAGACGATAATAAATTCTACTACATACCAGTTTAAAGAGTGAAAAGACAAACCAGAGATAACAGAAGGGTACTTACACTAATAAATGACTATTTGCAAACTCCCATGACTAAAAAGTGAAAAAGAAATAACATAATAGAAAATTTTAAATAATCTATAAAAAATAAAGAGGTGATCAATCTCACTCGTAATTTGGTAAACGCAATTTAATTATTAAATACCATTATATATAACTACTAACTTCTAAAAACATTAAAGCTATCCAGTACTAACCATGGATGACCCTGTGAATCAATCCAAGCTCTCAATAATTATTAGTAAAGTAATTATTAGGAGTGTGGAAAATGGTGCACCAACTTTGGAAAAGTTTTTCCAAATGTTTTCTTACTTTTTTTTGTTAGTTTTTTGTTGTTGTTGTTGTTTTTTTAACTAACAATCTTACTTATATATGTTTCCAACATTTACAAATTAAATTATCGGTATTTTCATATCCTATAGCCCAGAGTTCTTTTCTGAAGAAGTATTCATGTATATGTATCAGGGGCCATGCATGAGAATGATTTCTACTATTTATAAAGACTAGAAGCAAACAAATACCAATCAAAAACAGAATGGATAAATCAAATGAGGCATATTTGATTCAATACAGTTTAACACTGAAAATGAATAAGCCACAGGAAATAGCTTCAGCAAGGACTGACCTAAAAAAAAATTTAGCAATAAAAGCCACAAAGAATACATTCAGTATGACTCAACTGTACATAATTCAACTACAAGCAAAACTAAAAATATATGGCTTATGGGTACCAACACAGGTGGTAAAACTATAAGAAAAAACAGGGCAAAATTAAGCCAAAATTCAGGATGGTAGGAACCATTTTTGGGTGGACTGGTTGTGAGGCTGGCAAGTGGCATACCACCCCTAAATTACGTGCAATGTTTTATTTTTTGAGCTGGGAAGTGGGTGCATTGTTTTCACTTAAGTTCTTAAGTGGTAGATCATTGTGTCTTACATATTCCGTAACGAATTTTTTTTAAATTACAAAGAGAAATACACAAGAAGGACTCAGCTGCACTTCTTGATGACATGCCCTTTCTTTAGACACCCTGAGAAAACTCAATTATTGTACATCAACAGCTTTTGCCTGAAAGTAGAAAGCCTAGAAAGGAGATAATTGCCTCTCCACTATCTGTGATTGGGAAACTATAGCCCGCTGGGAAAACCCAGGTGTGCAGTGATGCCAAGAGATGTCCTATTTTTTTCCAAGTTTTAACACAAGAGAATGGTGTTTGCACTCCCTTCAATTTATTCTACTTCAATGTACATTTTCCAGAAAAAAAAAATTGAAAAAAATCACAAAACATGGCTGTTGGAAAATTTGCAGTTAACTAGTTCTCTAATATGATGATGTTTTACATGATACCTTACTTCACACTGTAAAAGGTGCTGGTCTCTAAAGGACAGGGGAATGCTGTTATGGGAAGAAAGAATGGAAAATCCTGTCTCGGTATTTTCTAAAAGCAAAGGAGCTTCTTCCCAGAAGAGCTCAGCAAATGTCTCCTGGGTTTCAACTAGTTCCAAGGCCCTGAAACCAGGATTGTGGGCAGACAATTGGGATATATTAATGGGCTTAATCTAGGAGCCGGATGAACTGTCTTCTTCCGAAGTGCAGAGGTATTAATATGTTGGTGAAGTTGCAGAAGCTCAAAAAAGCTGGGATAAATTTTTTTTTTTTTTTTGAGATGGAGTCTGGCTCTGTCACCTAGGCTGGAATGCAGTGGTGCAATCTCGGCTCACTGCAAGCTCTGCCTCCCAGGTTCATGCCATTCTCCTGCCTCAGCCTCCCAAATAGCTGGGACTACAGGGGTCTGCCACCACGTCTGGCTAATTTTTTGTATTTTTAGTAGAGATGGGGGTTTCACCATGTTAGCCAGGATGGTCTCGATCTCCTGACCTCGTGATCTGCCTGCCTCAGCCTCCCAAAGTGCTGGGATTACAGGCGTGAGCCACCACGACCGGCCAAGCTGGGATAACATTTTCAAAAGAAAGAGGCATGGCCAAGCGCGGTGGCTCACGCCTGTAATCCCAGCACTTTGGGGGGCCAAGGTGGGTGGATCACCTGAGGTCAGGAGTTCGAGACCAAGCTGGCCAACATGGTGAAACTCCACCTCTACTAAAAATACAAAAATTTAGCTGGGCGTGGTGGCAGGTGCCTGTAATCCCAGCTACTCAGAAGACTGAGGCAGGAGAATCACTTGAACCTGGAAGCAGAGGTTGCAGTGAGCTGAGATAGCGCCACTGCACTCCAGCCTGGGCAACAAGAGCAAAACTCCATCAAAAAAAAAAAAAAAAAGAAGAAAGAAAAAGAAAAAGAAAGAAAGAAAAGAAAAAGAGGCAGTTAGATAGAACAGAAAAAAAATTGACAACTACTCATTTTTAGGGTTTCCATAGGCTGTTTCTTTCTCCTCCATACCTCTCAGAGATAATTAAATAATTTCATTATTGTAAGTCCATAGAAGTTGTTCAAAATGAGTTAGCTTCCAAAATTTAAATTCATTTAATTAAGATGGCTAAAAGACAGAAAGAAAATTTTATAAATTGGAGTTTGGGATCCTGAATAATCCAAGCTGATTATCTGCCATTGCTAGTGAAAAGGCTTTTCTTAGAAATTCCATCAATATTTCTACTAAAATAATGCCTTAATTTATTTTGGGCAGCACTGGGCCAATTATCTCCAGGCACGTTTTTCTCCCTATGCCTGTCATTTTGTGGAATTACATTAAATTGTGTTTAAAAATATTCCATAAATAATGAATTATTGCAAAAATAATTTATTACTCACTTAAAAGCTATAAAATATTAAATATAAAACTTAAGGACAAAGAAGTAATTTCTAATTCACATTCCTTACACTAAATAATAAGGCTTGCATCTTCTGTTGTACTATGGGAAATAAAATATTTCACTTGATTATTTCCTTTCAGGCTCCAAAAGGTAGAAAGAAGAGTGAAAACTCTTTAATCTTCAACCCCCCTGGACTAGCAATAACTAACAGGAACCCCCTGAAAGTGACATGAAAAAAAGTCAGGAGACCAGAGTGCCAGAACTTCTGTCAAGCTAATTATTCTCATGGTATTGAAAAATCACTCTCACTCTTCTGCTGTAAAAGTGGGATGATCGTAATGGACAATTCCTAATGTTCTTCGTGAACTGGTAGCTCACATGGGGCTTTATTACTCCCCACTGAGAAAATAATGAGAGGGCGTGGTCTCATGGAGAACCTTTCCACCCCAGCCACGGAAGAATGAAATAACTTCCTTAGTGAATTTCTTCTATGTATTCTGGTTACCTGTTGTTCTACCATCATTTTATATCTATGGATACATTAATGCTATGACCACACAACACTTTTATGAATTTGTATTGGGCTATATATTAACATTGATATCACTTAAAAGATAGTACAGCCATCAGCACTATGTTCTGTGCTGAATTTCCCGCCATTTCTCTTTCACCAGTGTAAAGAAGTATACATTTATATCTATAGGGAGGTACAAACAGTTTGGGGCTCTGGATCCTTAGAAAGAAACAAACAAAACACTTCTGTACTTTCTTACTGGACTACAAAATTTTCTGCCCATATTATATCTGATCAATCAAAGTAATGAACTAAATTTTTTCTCTTGAATATCTCATTCCCTATTACTCATAATAGCCACATGATATTTACTGTTGCATATGATTTTCTATGAATGTCCTTCAGTCAAATAGTTCAGTTACTTAAAATATAGTAAGCAAGAGAAAAAGTCATTTTTGAGGGCACAATTGTGTTTTCTGAATTACATTAAAACAATCATTTAGAACGAAATATGCCTCTAGCAAGTTTGATCAAGATAAACATAAAATGCTCCATTTCTTTGAAATTTATATTCTCTCAACACTGAATTTTATTATATTTAAAAGTTTTTTAGCATATATAAGTGTATAGAAATCCTAGTATCTATGTTCACAAATAAAATGTAATTGAATAATAAATCCAAATTAAACTTAATAAATAGTATTATATTCCATTATAATTTGCAAGGTATTATCTAAATTTAACAATGATTTATTTGTATTAAAGTTCATGTGATGCAAATATAAGTCAGATTATAGAAATCTGAAGTTAGATGTCTCTAAGTCTTCCAGAGGAACTTTAAAACAATGCCAAGTATTTGAAAAATATTTTGTAATATATGTCAGATGACACACTTCCCCCATCTTTCCTAGAAAAAGAGAGAAGACCAGGCGCAAAGGCTCACATCTGTAATCTCAGCACTTTGAGAGGCCAAGGTGGGTGGATCACCTGAGGTTAGAAGTTCGAGACCAGCCTGACTAACATGGAGAAATACTGTCTCTACTAAAAATACAAAATTAGCCAAGCATAGTGGCGCATGCCTGTAATCCCAGCTACTTGGGAGGCTGAGGCAGGAGAATCACGTGAACCTGGGAGGTGGAGGAGGTTGCGGTGAGCTGAGATCGCGCCACTGCACTCCTGCCTGGGCAACAAGAGCAAAACTCCATCTCAAAAAAAAGAGAAGAAATAGTGTGCTTTTCTATAAGTACTTTCTCTTTTTTTTTTGAAGAATGTGGACCAGTGCTGGACATGGAATCAAGCTTGGGATAAGAAGAATAGCTAGAGGACAAAATGCCGGTGTACGGGTTATTATGCAAGCATGGTGCCTTGGATTTCCATCTCATATAAGGTGGAAACTCTCCCTCCCCACCCTACATCTTGCCACTCTCATGAATTCCAGGATAGTTGGTAGTTTCCTAATCAAGAGCTTACTTATCAAAAATACTCCATGGCTTTTGTAGAAGCTTCTTCTGTTTGACATTTCCTCACTACACATTGATTCTTTACCATTACAAAGTACCGTGAAGGTAAGTTCATTATGCACAGCAGATGTGTAGGGCACATTTGGGATAATGGAGAGGGGTTAGGGCATGGCAAGCACAGAAAACAACTTGAAATAAGATATTAGATACAACTGTGCTGAAACTCCACCAACCAGCCCCAGCATGAAGAATGTCATTCCAGTGATGGGTCTCCATAGAGCCTGTACATTCTACGACACTAGTGAGTCTCCTCTGTAGTCTGCAGTCTTCCACTGTAGACGACGTTGCACAAGTTGCTCTCTGAATTTACAAATGCCTTTTATTTTATGTGCAGAACAGCTGTTTCTCTTGTGTTGTGCCCTGCTCTTGCTAAATATGCATTTTGAGGAAGAGGCAATGCTGAAAGAAGCTAAGAGGGGTTGAAAACTCATGTTTCAAACCAAATGGCTCAAGATGGTGCACATCTGTGTTTTCTTCTGACCAACTTATATCCCTCTTTTTCCAATAATGGCACCCCAATTTTGCTTTGAGAAGCTATCCACGCCCCTTGAATAATACGTTGGTGGGGTTGTTGAAGAGTTTTTCTTTCCCAAGCCAAGAAATGAGCAAGGCTTTGAAACTATGTTCTCTTAATACCTTTTCACTAAAATTTTAGTCTTGAACAGAGTGAAACAAGCACATAAAATGCCCAGAATTCATCACCTTAATGGCATCTTGAAGACTCTATGTATTAATTTGTTATAGCCAGATCTGCATAAAGGCTCTGGTTTACTTGAAAGTCAATGTCTCAGAATTTTCTTCAGTGCTGTGAGCTATCCTGTCTCATCAATAAATTTCTTTATTCTTATGTCATGCACCACCAGTTTCTATTGCTGACAACCAAATTAAACTAACTTATATCATGGGGATATTTTCCTAACAGAGCTCCATCCGCTTTGAAATTAATTGTTGCTACTGAGTATGTGAAATAAACCATTATAAATTGCTTTTTATGTGTCTTCCTAATATTTGTTTCATAAAATTTATTTTTAAAATAACTATAAAATTATTTTTTCCTGCTGAAGCTATCCTCGAAAACTTTTAGGAAGAACTCTGAGGCATGTTCTTTCTTATAATTCTCATAATGCTTGTGAACTAAGGCAGAGATCACCAACATTCTTAACATCAGGACATTCTACCATTTTACTTTCTCAGGTCATTGCATTTGAAAAGGTCAATACAGATCATTTAATCCAAACTCAGCAGCCCAAAAGGAATTCTTTCCATATCATACCTAACAGATGGTTACCTGGTCTCTTTTTAAACACTTGTTAGCAGGAAGCTATTCGTTTATTTGACCAACCCATTACAATTTTATAAGAATTTATCATGAGAACGTTCTTCCTTGTGTTGAAAAAGAATGTGATTTCCAACCTTAATCTTTCTCCCAATGTCTCTTTTCCTCTTCATATGCATCCAGGAACTTCTGCCTATAAATTTTATTTCTGCATAAGTGATCATGGCATCTGGCTACCCTTCAAAGATTTTAAGATGACTGTCCAATTTCATGGAACATATCCCTGTTCTCCTAAAAGTATTCCAAGCAAATCATTGAACCATATGAAATCTATAGGTCAAAATCTATAGGTTGTTTTGAAATTTTCTGAAGGATTCTTAAAGTGATTGGAGACACAGGGTGTCAAAAATCCTAAATGATATTTTTTAAAAATTAGCTCTGAAATAAACAACAAGTAAGGATTAGTTGTTTATAAAATATTATGGTGGTTCCCTTAAAACAATCATTTCTTAAGAGTCAGTGCACTTAAGATTGTCTGAAAACAAGTTATAACTTCAGGCTCTCAAACAAAGTTGCTTCTTTTGTGCAGCAGCAGATTAAAGGTGGCGTCCTTCAGCAGCAAAGTCTATGCTGAAGACCACTGGAAATGCTCCTCCTTTTTAGGAACCCCTCTCTCAGAAACTGATGACAATCACAAGAAATCACATACCTTGGCAGAATCTGCAAGTGCTGAAAAAGTAAAATGCTTTGAACATTTGCCGGGATTTATTATTCATCAATAAAATATATTATTTGCTAATTCATGCCCCCAAATAATTATGTCTTTAAAATTTTCAAAGTCATAACCATAATAGGCAGAAAGTTGATTCAGAGTTCAGTAAGATTTTTTAAATGTCTACCATATATGTCTCTGACAAGAGGCTCCTCATACCTTATTACTAATTTGACCTACATTTTATATACAAATACTTTTACACTAGATTTTTAGAACTCCAATGAGATGCTTTTGCTTTTTTTAAACAGTCTATGTTGCCATTTCAAATTGGCACATTTTTTCACCTAATACAGATTCCTAACAAGTGATGTACAAACGCTTTTTATGTACAAGTACTTTGACACTAGATTTTATGTACAAATGCTATATTTTATGTACAAATACTTTTATACATTTTATGTACAAATATTTTAACACGAATTTTTTAGAGCCCTGTGGAGATAGTTTTGCTTTCTCTAAATATTGCATGTTGCCATTTCAATCTGGCACATATTTTCACCTAATATAGATTTTTAAGAAGTAATAGTCTTCTAAATTGTCTCTGATAGTTCTTACTTCAAATATTACTTTCTTTCATATTAAGGTAACATTATTACAACGATGATTAATGTAGGGCTAGTAAACAGCTTGGATTTTCCTCTAGACTCTGCCATTTCTATTCCTTACTGTACCTTAATTTCCTCACCTGTAAAGACAGCCATTCTACCAGCCTCACTGGAATGTTGTGAGGATTTAGAGTTAATTCCTTGTAAAGTGCTTAGAACAGTATCTGGCAAATAATAAGTGCTCAGTAAAAATTAGTGTTTCGTACCCATATTTTAGAATTAAAACTTTATTATCAGAAAATAAATGTTTTGCTTTATATTATTTTAAAGTAGATGTTACTCAAATCCTCTTAAAGAAGGGTAAAAGCCCCAAATTCGAGCAAAATATGTGATTCATCCTGTAAATTAGTATCTTTTGAAAACTAAGTTAACACTTGTTAAAAGCTATTGTTATCTATTGGGAGAATGTAAAAAATAAAACTCAGCTACTAATAATAGCTTCCACTTCTTGAACACCTTTTATATTACTGGGACTTTGTCAAGGATCTTATATTATATCTTGATTAATCTTTCCTAGCATTATATAACTGATATTTTCATTTCCATTTTGCAGATGAGGAAACCAAGGATTAGATAATACAGTCTGATGGGGTTTAAGACATGTTACTCCCAAAATATGGCACCTTGCCATTGGAGACTATAGCAGAAGCAGGAAGGTCATTCTCACCTTCCCCTCAAATTTGGTCCTAAAATCCAGGAAGGACTTTTCTGAACTTCCCTTGAAGCGGGTCATAAAAGACCCTCATTCCAGAGTGGCTTCCATATTCCCAGAAGAAAGCAAAATCCTATCTCTGAAGAAACAAGATACAGAGGAGAATCTGAACCAACTGGCCCTGCTAAGTTCTCCCCAGTTTATTTCCATTACATCACACTCCATTTTTCCAATCACACTCCATGCTGCCTCTTCATCAAACCTAGCATATAAACTCAACTTGACATGACTACCAGAAATAGTTGGAAAGAGAAAGAAAGAATGTGGCAATTACAATTGCAATTAATATGACAATATGAGGTCTTCAATGAACAGACAGGGTAATCTCAAACTCCTCAATAAGTTTTATGTTTTATTACTTTCATGAAAATGAATGAACAACACATAACACAGCACAGTGCCTGTGCACAAACATTCAAGAGGTGCCTAGATAGAATAACAGGCCTTTCAATGCATTCAATTCCAACATTTGCTAATTGCCCCTAAGCATAGTAACTGCAAGGAATAGTCCGATAATAAATGAGTTCTCACCACAGAGAGCTTGCAATGCATTCACTCACTCACTGACTCTACACATATTTATTTAAATCCTTACATGTTGAAGGTAATGGGAACCAAACATGAATGAGTCAAGAATCATGCATTGAAGAAACTCACCGTATTTCAGAAGAATTTAGGACACCTATACACAAGCAATTAGAATAGAAAATAGGAAAAGTATTTCCTAAGAACACAGAGGACATAGTGTTTGAGAGATTAAAGATGGGTACATGGAAAAATTATCATTCTTCAGCCTGCATAGTGAGATATACATTTTGTATACATTATATGCTTCAAATGTTTTTAAATAAATATAACACATGGGTTATAAATGTAGAGATTTATTTATAAATGTAGAGATAGGAAAAAAAGCTGGTTGGTAATTATAAACAGACAAACAGCATAAGCACAACAATCTGACAGTCAACTCCAAAATATGGAATTTCTTGGCCCTTTTTTAGCACTCTTTTCTTTGCCTCTCCTATGTCCACACCAGAACTGCAATTTCTAGATTGCAGTACCATGGTGAATGGGGATCATAATCTTTCTGCTAGCTGACCTCCATTTTTTGAATCCTGCTTCCTTTTCCAAGTCCATTGATGAGGTGAATGAAGTCCAAGAATGCCTAGGTTTTCAGAATTTACATGGGTATTTTAAGAAAACCTCATTCCAAAACCCAAATGTATCCCTGCTTTATCTTTATGAGACTACATATTTCCACAGGACACAGTGTTCATGAAGTCATTCTATTATTAAATACATGTGTTCTATGTTATACTGAAATTGATAACCCACTACATTACCTCCCAAAGAAGGTTTGTGTAAACTTGTCACAAAAAAAGAAGTTCTAAAACTGTACTGCATATTTGGATGCAATTTTGATTTATGGTTTTAATTCAGGAAGCAATATCAAGAAAATAGGAAGGATGTTTAAAACCTACCCACATATACTTACTTATTTGTCGCTTTGTTTGTTTCTAGGCACTAACTCTGCTTCCTACTTACAACATTTCAAGTACCTCCCAATACCATTGCCCTATTATCCAAATAGAGGGTTGGCAAATTGCTTCAGTAAAGGAGCAGTACATGTTTTAGGCTTTGCGGGTTATACAATCTTTATCACAATTACTCAACTCTGCTGGCATAGCACAAAAGCAGTCATAGACACTATGGAAATTAGTGTGGCTATATTCCAATAAAACTTATGTATGGACATTAAAATTTAAATTTCATGTAAGTTTTACAAGTAACAATATTATTATTCTTGTAACTTTTATCAACCATTTATAAACATAAAAATCGTTCCAAGTATACAGGCCTTACAAGAACAAGTGGTGGGCCAGATTTGGCCCATTTGCTTACCCCTGTC
Source organism: Pongo abelii (assembly GCF_028885655.2). Classification (NCBI taxonomy): domain Eukaryota; kingdom Metazoa; phylum Chordata; class Mammalia; order Primates; family Hominidae; genus Pongo; species Pongo abelii. The sequence goes on from NC_071988.2 coordinate 20,940,862, forward strand.
CTAAATCATAACCGTGATTCTTAGAAAATTCTTTTTTCCAAAAGTATAAGAGCAGATTTTAAGTGTTTACCTACTTTTCTTGCTTTTTGTCTTCTAAAAGGAAGTTACATAGGACCTTGACACTTCTTAGTAATAAAATTTACTTTTCAGAGCACCTTATATCAGTGATGCAGGGTGAAAAAGTTAACCCTTTCTATTCGACATGTATCTTGGCACCGGACTCACTAACTGCCTAAGTTAGTTAACTGGATTAACTAAATTAGACAGCTTCCCCAGTACAGTGTTTTTTGTCTTCTAGCTTTGTGATAACTCATCCAACTTTGAAATGTCTTAGTAGCTGGATTGGCTAAATGATCTGACTCACAAAATATTTTAGTTTTTAGTAAGTATCTGTTCAAAGATTCTTCCCTACTGCAGTCTTCTCCTCAATAACAGTCATATTAAATATGCCCTAGTGCTTATACATGATTGCCTCTGTTTTTTTGTTTGTTTTGTTTTGTTTTTGCTGCTAAAAGATTTGATCAGCTAACTCAGTCTCTTACTGAGACTTAATGTCATATAATATGGATGCTTCAATATTATACTTACTTATTTTAATTTTCCTATTGTGCTCTTTTCAAAACACTCATAGATCTATAGTTTCTTTTTAAGCTCTAATAGTAATTTCTATCTTGTGCACCGCACTGGGATGAAATTTGAGATACTAATTTCCATGCACAGAACCAACATTAATGTTCTAACTTGTAACATAAATTCAATTCTTGCCAAGAATTTGCATATTTCAGAGAGATAACATATAGACAGATATAGATACAGATATAGAAAGATAAAGATATTTACACATATATGGCAAGGGGATATACACAAAGAGAGATAGAGAATGACTAGAGTTCACAGAATACAGCTAGACTTCCTAGTTCAAATCCCAGCTCTGCTTCTTCCTATCTCTGATCTTTAACAAGTCATCTAACCAGTCTGTCTCTGTTTCTTCCTGTAAAATGGAGACAGTAATGACATGCACATCACAGGTTTGCTGCGAGAATGAAATGATTAAAGAATGCTTACTAGCATAGCATACATTCAATAAGTGTTGGTTATTATTATGATGCACCAGCTCCCTGCATTTGTATTTGACTGATTTACAGTGACCTAATCTCAACTTATACTAGCTTGAGGATTGATTTGTTAACCCAAACGGCAAGTCCAAGGATTCAGGTGATTCTATTTTCTGGAGGCTCAATCAGTGGGGCCAAGGGTTCCAGCTATCCTGGGTTTTCCATCAGGCTCCCACCATGACATGGATAAAATGGTAAGTGGCAACCCCAGACCCATATACAACTGAGCAATACCTGTTTTTTCCATGTACTCTGGCAGAAAGTAGCCAAGGAGAACACTGGCCCAGTGCAAAGCATATGCCAATCTATGTTGGATAGAGAAGGGGAGATGAGTCAACCCCACCTAATGTATTCACAACCAAGAAGATGAGAAAAGAGATCCTGGGTAGATAGGAACAACAGATAAGCACCGTTATTCACAATTCTCTTTATAGACATTACCCTTTGTTTATTCTGCAGGTGAGCCAGTTTGGCCTTGTCTCTATTGCAAAATCCACAGGTCCTGATGTTTCAGTTCATCACATTCTATAACCACCAAAGTGGTAGTAACAGAAGTAATACCTTTTTTCCATACTTGATCTCCATTTTATAATAAAAGCACCCTGACAATCTCAGGTTAGTAAAATGCAATAGTTGAAATACACTCAGTGCTGTACTTTTTACATGTCGCTATCCCCTAGGGGTATTTCAAACGAAGACCAGACTAGCCCAGTAATTAAATGCCCCCAAGCATACATGGTAAAGCCATGTTATGGCAGATGTACTTTTAACATTACACAATGATGTCTAGCAGCACACAGTGGAAAAAAAAAACATTTTCTTGTTTCAATTCTACCACTTATTTTAGAAACTAGACAAATCAAACACTAAGTTTCCATATTTCTAAAAGAAAATCTGAAATATCCACTTGAACAATTACACAGCAATATTGTGAGGGGATTAAATGAAATATCACACGCAGAAGTACTTCATATGTGTAATGAAAATACTTAGTAATATTATCTGCAATAATTATATTGTTTTTTGTTTCCTAATCCTTCTCTTAATCACAAAAATGATTTCTTTCTTTAGTCTCAGATTTCTTTTGTGCTCTTAGAATAGCTGTCACTTGACACCCTGTTGTCATCCCTTACACAAAATATTTCACCTTTTTTTATCTTTTCTGACACTACTATTTACTCACTTTCTCTGCAATTTTTATGCTCATCTCTACATTCTCTCTCTTTCTCCCTGTCTCATTTCCTTCTTTGTCTCTCTTTGCTCAGTTTTATTTTTTTAATTGGTCATTATCTCTTCACTAGCAACAAAAGCCCACTTCTCCTTTTTGCTGTGTGGCAGAACCACTGCAACATGCTGGTTGGAATGTTCAGATCTTGACTTCATCTCGGCTATTTGACTCTATTCTGTCAATTCAGAATCACTGCAGAGGAGCTTCTGAGTTTGGCACCATTCTGAAGGTTTAACATTGTGGGAAGTCTCACTCCAGATAATTAAAAAGGTTGAACTTCTCAGCAGCTCAGATATTTGAGTAGCCTCTCAAGTTCCACTTAATGAATTAATTCTCTGTGCTTCTTGAAAAATAAACCACTCACCCTGAAAAGCCCGTGGCACCACCTGCCTTCAGCACAAGTATTCAACATATGTGGGTGTTTGGGAGGACTGTTTTAGACTGACCTTGGAACTGGAAATAAGAGGCAGCAGCTGAAAGCAGACAGAACACACAGCTTCATAATCAGGCAGTGCTGAGGTCAAATTCTGGCTCCATCGCTCACCCAGCTGTGTGAGCTCCAGCAAGTTATTTAGGTGTTCTGAGTGTCAGATGACTAATTCATAAAATGGACACATTAACACCTTTCTCATGGAAATTTATAAACACAAAAAGCACTCAACAAGCAGAATCCATCAACATTCTCATTATCATTTTTGTTATTTAAAAAATCTAAACATTGCTCTAAAATATCCATAAGGGCCTAATTCTTTCAAGAGAGGTTCTTGATCATCACCGCAGGTAAATATTATGTGTTAGATTTCAGATGGCACCCACCTTGGGAGCACCATTATTGAACTCAATCCTTAAACTATTTCTAGAAAATATGAGTATAATCCAGAACATGCAATCAGGTTGTGGCTGGGAAAATATGTTCACTCTGGCAGCAAGTATCACAGGGTGCTAAGAATACATGTGGGTTGTAAAAATGAATGGGACCTAAGAAGATACTGCCACAAGAGAAAAGGGTTACTTTGTGAGATATATATATGTGTGTGTGTGTGTGTGTGTGTGTGTTTTCCTCTAAAAAAATATATTGTGAAACAGCTGATTGGCACATGCCAAACCTTAGTTGTGTTTTTACCAGCTGTTGGAATCATTCCTTCTAAGAGAAACAAAATAAAAGGAATCACTCCGTCTACCTGCCTGTCTCAGTTCATTTGCAACGAAAATATTCATTTCTAATGAATGCAATATTTTATGACATAGAACAGGATTAATTCTGTTGTGCAATCCTGAGACTTTATTCTGTATTCTAATCCACTCTATTCTTTTAGCTGTGCAAAAAGAATAGGAGAGTGCTTATGGCAATATCAATTATGCACATCTTGAAAGGGGGCATTATAAAGAGAGAACATTAAGGTGAACCACTGTGTTAGCACGTAATTCCTGTTATAAGTGGCTTTTTTTCTAATCTAATGGCATCTCTTTCTATTATAAGAGTGGATCTTTGCAATCTGCAAATCGGTCTGGACATCAGAGAAGAAAGTCACCTAAAAACAAAACAGTTATTGAAATTTTGCCTCATAGAGACTGATCAGCAGCAAAAATCAGCTCTAATCAGTGTATGCTCACACCATCCCAGCAGAAAAAAATCAATCCGAAATATTGATCATCATGTTTTATTTTGCTGTCAGAGACAACTAGTACCAGATATGACAGTACTTATACAAAATGATGACAATAATTACCTGAATTTATATCCAATTTAGATCATTATTCAAATTATTTTAACAATATAAAGAAAGAATGCTAGATGTGAAAATTCTAAGGCAGTAGATGCTGCTCTTTGATAATCTTTATGCACAGAAAAAGAATTCAGTAATTCCCAAGTTGATAATACTAAATTAATTATATACTATCAAATTTTGATAAATGTGTGTGTCTGTGTGTGTGTGTGTGTGTTCCTATTCACTACACAAAAAAGACTTAGGCCTTGAGGGCATAAGCAATGTAAATGTAACTATAATGGCAAAGCTTATTTGCTAAAAAAGAAAAATGGGCCTAGAACTTACATATGCTGAATTCCATCCAGTATTCCCACAACACATTTAAACTGGTGAAAATAGTAAGTTCAAGACACAGTAACTGAAACAGAGTTATTTTGTGAGATAAACAGCAAAATCCACAAACCTCAAATAACTTTAAAAGCTAAATTAAAAAAAATTTAAGGACATTATAGAGATCTTTATTTGGTGCTGTTTAGGACATATAAAATAATATCATCCCGACCACCAATAATATAGATGAAAGCCATCAGGCAGGGTCCTCATACTTCAGCAACCGAGAGACACTAATGAAAAATGTATGTTTTATTGGTTACTAACCTGGGTGACACAGTGGCCTTGTTGTAGGGCTCATGCTATGATTTGAATATTTGTCGCCTCTAAAACTCATGTTGAAACTTAATTCCTGGGTTAATGGTTTAATGGGTTTTAATGGCATGGGACCAGTGGCTTCATAAGAAGAGGAAGAGAGAACTAAGCTAACATGCTCAGCCCCCTCACCGTGTGATGCCCTGTGTCACCTCTGGACTCTGCAGAGAGTCCCTACCTGCAAGAAGGCCCTTCAACCTTGGACTTTTCAACGTCCATAACTGTAAGAAATAAATTCCTTTTCTTTATAAACTGCCCAGTTTCAAGTATTTTGTTATGAACCACAGAAAACAAAAAAAAAGCTCATTTAATTTCAATTATATGATTTTTTTTTCATTTTTAAACTTTTATTGGAGTACAAAATAAGATTTTTTACATCAGTTTGATCCCGATAAGATCATCTTGAAACTGGAGATGGTCCCATTCACCTCAGCTCACTGACTCCATGCTCAGGCTTGCTGTGGAGCTCATGCCTTTTAACCCAAACACTACATATTCCCTCATTAACCGTGCACTCAACATTTGTGCAAGATTCAAAACTGATTGTTAGGCATGCATAAATAAAGCAGAAAAAGTCTCTAATCATCATAAAGCCTAGAGTCTTGTGGGGCAGACGGGGCAGACTAACACAGAACATAATGACACAGGAAAAAAAAAAAACACTAAAAGCACTGTGAAGGAACACAATAACCTAGCTGTGGTAAGGGAGGAGTAACACTCAAGTTTCGAAAACAACATCAAGAAAACTGAAATAAGGTTGAAATATGCTGATATTTTTAACTTTTGATCCCGCCCTAGCAGACAGAAGAGAGCCACAGGCATTAGTGCAGGGAGGGAGGAGAGGAGAGGGGTTAAGCTAGGGTTGAGAGTCCCTCAGGAAGGCATTCAAATCCCAGTTACACAGATGAGAAAACCAAGGCTCAGAAAGGCTTTCTGAAAATCCAACACTGCATGTTCTCATTTATAAGGGGGAGCTAAATAATGTATGCATGTGGACGTAGAGCGTGGAACAATCACACTGGAGACTCAGAAGGGTGGGAGGGTGGGAGGGGTTGAGGGATGAGAAATTACTTAATGGGTACAATGTACATTATTCAAGTGATGGTTACTCTAAAAGCCCAGACTTCCCCTAAAGCAATAGATCCTTGAAGCCAAACTGCACTTTACCCCTTAATTTTATGCAAGTGTTTAAAAATTAAAATGAAAAAAAATACAAACACGGGCTTGTGTGATTCCATAGCCTATAGCTTTATCCCAAGGCAAGGGGGCACACCTTAAGACAGCCCCCACTTTGGTGAAGGGTGCTAGTTTCTGGGAAGCTAGCAAAACATATCACCAACCAAATTGCGGAAAAGCTATATATACCACGTACACTAATAATAAAAAATTGCCAACATGAATCTCCAAGCTTTAGTTTTTTAAATTGTCAGATGGGTGCATAGGTGAAGGAGACAAGAAACACTGACCAGGGGAGACTCTCAAGATACTGGAACCCTCGTCTCAGTTCTGTCTTAATAATATTTTTGCTTTTGAGTTAATCGTTTCATGCCTGTATGCTGTCTATGGTACCCTCTTAGTATAAGAAGTCTAGACATTAAAAACCTCTACAATTCAATTAATATGTGTGTGTGTGTGTGTGTGTGTGTGTGTGTGTGTTCACAGATTATAGAGATTCACAGCTGACAGAAAATAACTTCTGGGAGATAATTTTCTAGTGGGAAAGAAACATCAACAATTCATTACAAACCAATAAGGTCACTGTCAAGATAAGTGTGTGGGGACCTCCAAGGAAGCTCTCCATTTTACTAGAGTCCAGAGAGTCTGTCCCGGGAAGGCTCCCAGACTACAGCTCATTGGTTTATTCAGCCAGTGTGTACTGAATGCTTTTTATAAGCTTTGTCCTCATTGAGGTTCTGGAAATAAATATTGTCAACAAACCATGGCCCCTGCCTTCCATGTGGCAACTCACTATCTCTGCTAAACCCCAGGGAAAGGGTGGTTCAGTTACTTTTTAGGAAGGATTCTGGAAGAACTGAGAATGTTTACCTCTTCTAACAGTCTTCTCTCATTCACGTTTAATTTAATTAGAAATGGTCTAAATCAAACTTCAGCAGAGCAAAGCAACAAAACAACCTGAGAAACTCTATTTGTTAACAGGGTAGATTTAAGTCGATGTTCTCTAACACAGTAAACATAAGCTTAAATGTTCCCTAATTAGAGATAGTGTGAACCCAGCAGAGAATACCAAGTCCTGTGGGGTGAGCCCACAAAGTCACATGTGCTCAGTCACATCAGTAACTCAGCATCATACACGACACATTCAAACTCACTCTGCATGCAACTGGTCCGTAGATTTTATTTACTTATTTTCTGCATTTTCTATTCATATTTAAAAAAAAAAAGAATTCTAACAGTTTTACTGTAGACCTTTGCCTTAGCTCGGTTGGTACACAATTCCAAAATTCACCTATCTCACTAAAACAGTGAAGAACCATGATTTCCTTACTGTTAACAATTCCCCACAAAAACAAAAATGAATCAGGTCATTGTTACTTAAGTGATAAGTACCTCAGAGAAAGCTTTTTAACATGCAATCACAAATCCCTTGTTGAAGAACACTTTTGCTAACAGTTTTGCCTTGCTGAATTAGGAAAAAACATTCTTTCAAGGACAGTAGTAAGATTGACCAGGGTTCTTTGTACTCTCTCTATTTGAAGAAATTGAGCCAATTCAGTCCAAGTCACTTAACTCCTGAGTCTTGATTGCCTAATTTGTAAAACTGTTCAGCTTCCTGCCAGACTCATAGGGTTGTAGTGGGGGGTCCAGTAACATAAGGCAGCATTTGGAAAGTTGTAACAAAAAACAAAAATGATTATGAAGTCACTTTAAAATATAGGGCTCTAATATTTTACTGTCAATCACTTTCAAAGCAGTGGGACATGGTAGGCAAAACACCGGTCTGGGAAATGAAAGACCCAGGAGAACTAAGTTTTCATCTGGGTTTATCAGTGGCTGATTGACCTTTGAATAAGTCATATAATATTTTCTGAGCTTGTTTCTTCCTACTTATTAGAGAACCTGACTATATTATTTTTAAGTCCCTTTTCATTTATGGGAATCAGTGTTTCCATGATCATTTGTTAATTCAATTGACATTTTCTGAGCACCCTCATGACCCAATCACTTCCTAAAACTTCACTTCCTAATACTATCACGTTACTTATTAGGGTTCAACATATGAATTGGAAGGATGCAACAGAAACATTCAGACATGCAAAAGTTACACATCGGAATCTGACCAGAATCAAGAAAACATTATTAATCCACCAGGCCATAAACATAGGGGAATATCTGAGAAAAGCTATCTGTCTAGGGTATCCGTAAGAAAACAAGGTTAAGCATGAAGATAATGAACCTTCAAGGTAAGAACTAGCTGGGCAGCCACAGGCAAGTCACTTAACCTCCCTGAACCTCAGTTTATTCATCTGTCAAATAAAGAGTTCGGGGTCATGTGCCATCCATGGTCCTTTGAATAGCATCTAATATTGTCATTAACTGCTGCTCTGTGCAAGGCCTTGAGTCGATAGAAGAACCACATGACCCAGGTATGGTAATAAGTTCAGTGATCACACAGCCTAGGTTGCTCAGGGCAGTGTCTATTTATGCCTGTTGTCCTCAGTAACTGTTCATAGCCCCAAGAGCACTCTCTCTTCCCAAGTTTCACTCTTCAAAGTGTTCCAGTTTGAATGCCCACACATAACCATCACCCTAGTAATCAGGCATATACGCATAAGCTGATAAAGCAAGATGACAAAACGGTAAGTATCAAGAAAGGGACAGACTTAACTGCTCCTGCACTCAGCAGTGCAAAAATTAACAACCTGTTTTCTGGATTTTCTAAGGCTTCATGAAGAAGTTGAGACAGAATTTAAACCTACAAGATGAGATGCTAAATGGAGGGGATTCCATACAACATATACAATTACGCTGAATGTCAAACTGCTTCTCATCTCACATATTAACTGCAGAGCAGAGTTTTTACTTTTTTTTCATCAATGTTATATTTAACTTAATCATCTCCAAATCTACATTGGTCTTCTCCTCTTTTGAGTGTTTATGACCCCAATTGCTTAAATTCCCCTCAATGTACAGGTGAAGAATGACAAAGGCATTGCCTATCCTGTGTGAATCTAGTAAATCCCTGTCTACCAGACTTTGAGAATTGTCTGGGATCTACCCTTGGCACACCATTCTTTGTACTCTACATTTTCTCTTTGAGAAATACCAGTCATCTCTGTTTGCTAGAATTGACTCCTAAACCATATTCTAAGCGATTGTGTTGAGCCTTGACATCTCTTTTGGAAACCAGGCCCTTCTTTCCAACAACTGGACATGGCCACTTGGATCTCCCTATTTCTTCTTTGGACTCTGAAGCTCATCCTCTCTAAGAGTGCTAATACAATATTTATTCTATTTCATTGCGATTAAATTCTTAAATGTGCATCTGCCTTGAGAGTTTGGACTGTGTTTTAATCAATATTGGATCATTAGGGCCTTTTCTTGTATCTCACAGTTTCCAATGAATGGAAATGGCTGTTGCTTTTCATTCCCTGTTCTATCATTTGCTCCTGCCAACTCTTCCTATTCTTGTCTTTGAATAGAGATGACAGATACCCCCAGGATTTTAAAGGTCATTTAAACATCGTCTGTAAGCAACAGACAGAATCTTCCCCCTACAGGGAGTTCAATGGAGAGCCGTCCGTTGTTCAATTTTCAGTATCAAGCTAACTCAGAAAGGGAAGAATCACCCCTGTATCTCCGCTTCCCCATTTTTCTAGCATCACAGTCTACATAAGAGTTTTTAGTTTATGACTTTGTCTCTCTCAGTCTTCTCTCCTGCCAGTGACTATAGTCTGACCTCCGTTAGCTTTTCTTCAATCTGTTTTACAAAATCACTCTGGCATTCTATTTTCATCTTTGTTTTCCAGTGTCTAAACCACTGAAGCTGTGACCTTTCAAGCAAATGTAGCAATGGTACCAGCACATCCTCTGATTGAAAAATAAAAAGTGAGCCCATAGGTAGTATAATTATTCTGTGTGTGCAGGAGTGGTGTCTGCACTTGCAGAAGGCAGATAATTGGATTTCAGATTACTTTTAAAAATATGCACATTCCACCTGAGCCCTAGCAGTTTCTTTTTTCTGGGACCCTAGAGAAACTTGAAACTTCCATTCTTCTATAAGTTCTTACCCATATACAATTGGCTTCCGGGTCCTACCTGTTCTATCCCCTGAAAGTCACTAGCCCACTCTTTATTCTTCATTTTTTCTGTCTCCAGAATGCTTTCTACTACTGCAGTACTCGCCACCATTATAATCCATCTGGACAGTCTGAAACTATCTTCTTGTTTCCACTCTTGCCCTTCTTCCCTCCATCTTCTACACACTTCCTAGAATTACCACAAGATTCTATCTAGTTGGGCTTTTCCTTCAAACATTGTCAATGAAACCTTTTAGCCCACATACATTCTTTTAAAATTTAAATCAATTAACAACATTGAAAAATCAGAATATTTCCGTTAACATGAGATTTTTTACTTAACAGTTCTGGCAATTCTAGGCCACCATTCCTATATGGTCACAATTAGCTGGAGCTGACTAGTAGCTGCCCCATAAGGAAAGGACAGAAGCTGCTCCTGTTGCCATGGTCTGTCCCACTCACTATTGTTAATATTTTGACATCACCTTGGGTGGGATCATTTATCATGGTGCTGATATCTCACCAGAAGACTTCACTCATTTACAGGCTGGCTGGTTCCTGGAGACTGTGTGCACTCTACTCTATGTCTTATTAGATGTAGGGATGCCAGAATAATAACTAATAAGTACTCAGAGCTACATTTGAGGGATAATCCCAAATGGGGATTAAATTTATTTGAGGGTTTCTGTAGATGAATATAAAGTTGTGAGTGGCTCTCTTTACAGACATTTTAGTAAACATCTTATTGATGCCAGTGGCAGCCCATCTGGAGTGGCTGCTGCCATGATGCCAGATGCAGTGGGAAAGGACTGGCTGGGGCTGCCACCATGGAGTCAGCAAAAGCCAGGAACAGGCAGAAGCTCCACCCACTTCTGAGCTGGCAGGGCAGGAGCCTTGCACTCCCCAGGTGCAGCTGTGGCACCCAGCTGTGGCTGCAGACCTGGGCATGCGTGTGCTCTTGGGGTCTGGAAGTAGGCAGGAGCCCTACCTTCCTTGGCACACCTACAGCTGCCCAAGCTGTGGCTGTAAATCTGAGCATCTCTGCACTCTCAGGAGCCCTGGAAGCCCTCCCCTTCCACTGCCTGGCCTCTTCCTACTCCAAGCGCCTGAGGGTGCCTGCTCCTTCTGCCTGGCCTTTCCCCACTCCAAGAGCCCACTCCAATCTCAGAGCAAAGTGGAGGCTGAGCCTGAGTGCTGTTGCGACCTGGCCAGGTATGTGCACTCTTGGGGCAGCACTGACACACCAGCCCCCTGCTGCCTTGGACTCCTCCAGACTTTGGGCACCGAGGAGCATTGGGTGGAGGCCAAGGGCAGCTCAGAGCTGGCCTGCTGGCACCACTCAGCACAAACAGTCTTGGCATCATGAACAGTGGCAGGAGGCAGATAGGCTCCTGGGTGGAAAGACACAGGTGCCTGGTGAAGCCCCACCTTGAAGTGGGGAAAGGCCTGAAGCCTGGGGGCAAGGCTACCAGTTCTGCAGAGTGGGAACTTACAATGTTTTTTCTGGGCCTGCCCATGGCCTCACATGGACCAATCAGCATACACTTCCTCTCCTTTGAAGTCCATAAAAACCCCAGAACTCAGCCAGATTCAAAAAGAGATGACATGACCACCAGCTGCAGAAAGGAGCTACCTACCCCCAGGATCTCCTCTCTGCTGAGAACCAAAAAGAGATCACAAGATGATCAGCTGTGGAAAGGAGCTATGCATGCCAGGGTCTCCTCTGCTGAGAGCTGAAAAGAGATGACAGGACCACCAGCTGTGGAGAAGAGCTACCCACACCAGGGTCTCCTCTCTGCTGAGAGCTGAGAAGATGATGGAATGACCAGCTGTGGACAGGAGCTACCCACCAGGGTTTTCTCTCTCCTGAGAGGTGAGAAGACAATGGAAAAATGGACCTGTGGAGAGGAGCTAACCACTCCAGGGTCACCTCTCTGCTGACAGCTGAACACTCGTCAGGACACCCTGCCTGAGGAAAGGAGCTACCCACTGTGGGTCTCCTCTGAGCTGTTTTATAACTCAATAAAGCTCCTCTTTGCCTTGCTCACTCTCCACTTGTTTGCATACTTCATTTTTCCTGGCTGCAGGACAAGAACTCAGGTCCTGCTGAATGGCAGGGCTGAAAGAGCTGTAACACAAACATGGCTGAAACAACCCCCTTGCTTGCCACATCGCAGGCAACAAGGAGAGAAGGGCTGTGGCCCTTCAAGGAGCCCAGACTTAGTAGCTCCCAAGCCAGGGCTGTGATACCCTCTTTGGGGTTCTGCAGTTCCTGGTCTCTCCAAGCTTCTTAGTGCCACCACATTCCCCAGTGCCAGCTGTGGAAGCTGCTTGCTGTACACCTGGTCCAGCAGCAGCCTCACAGGGAGGTAGCACCCGTGATGGTGCCTGGAGCTGCCCACCCTACAGCAGCCAGCATGCTTGGCTGCGCACAGTGGCTGGACCCCATGCTCACTCACTCACACAACCCTCACCACTCCAGTCACCCTTGGCAGATATGGGATCCAGGCTGGTAGCATGAGCTGAACTCAACCCGCCAGGTCAAGAGGGCCCAGTGGGCAAGAGCAAAACTCAGGCAAAGGCGCCACTGGCCACAGAGGTTTCCAGCTGGTGAAGTGACACCCCAAGGATCTCATAACATTATCAAGTTTTGTCACGGTCACTTCTATAATTGGATATTTTCAGTGTGAAAGAGAACAAAGAAGAAAAATGGCTAGGAAAAAGTTTAATTTCTTGATAGCTCTAAGAAGTGCTTTTCTTGTCATTTTCTGGATTGATTACTAGCACAAGAAAAAATGAAAGTGTCTCGGCTTTCTCTGAAATGAAATTTAGCTTAAAACCCTAGTGGCCCAATTTCTGCCTCATTTCATTCCCTAACTCTCCATGGAGTTTACGTAGAAATTATGGTTATGTGATGAAGAATTCAACTCAAAAGGTTCACTGTAATATTACAATAAAAATTACTTTTACAAGCACATTGGCATTTTAATATATTTAGTTTATAATAAGGTACCACCAAAATAAAGTTAAAAGCAAGATAACTTGCTATCACTCCTAATTATGTGTGCTTTTTAGACAAAATTTTAACACAGCTTAAAAATTTTCTCATAAATCAAAATCAATTAATTTCCTTTTTAACAGTATTTAGGAAATCCTACTGATTACTGTTTTAAGATAACTTATTTTCCTAAAGTTATTGTGGCTGTTAGTTGAAACCAGAGTATCCTAAGGCATATTCATATAGAGTAACAATTGTTTATAGTTACTAGGCTCCAAATTTAGAAAACAGAGGAAATTTAGAAAAACAAACATGATGTTATAATAAAACTGTGTGGAAGAAGAGATGGGAATGTATAGGATTATCCAACCCTCACGGCAAAATCAGACACAAGGAAGATCCTCGAAATCACTGCTCTTAGATAAGGGAATTTTATCAGACATAGGACGTAAGACCAAAAAGGGTAACTGTGAGTAACAAACTTCAGCCAAACATAAATGAACAATCTTCCGGCAACTTGCCACAAATTGCTGAACTAATCATCCCTATGCACACTTGGCAAAGGGCAAGACATTTCCGGATTTTTTGTGGAAGCAGGCAGAATGGTCGAGAGAGACAGACACTTGACTTCCCTTCATCGCTGTCCTGCTATCCCTTTGAGGACCCTTTCACCTGGCTTAATTGGCCTGTAAGGTATTGTTAGACTAACCACTTCTTAAGAATAGTGCTCTGGGGTGGATCACGAGGTCAGGAGATCGAGACCATCCTGGCTAACACGGAGAAACCCCGTCCCTACTAAAAATACAAAAAAAAAAAAATTAGCTGGGTGTGGTGGCGGGCGCCTGTAGTCCCAGCTATTCGGGAGGCTGAGGCAGGAGAATGGCGTGAACCCGGGAGGCGGAGCTTGCAGTGAGCCAAGATCGCGCCACTGCACTCCAGCCTGGGCAACAGAGCAAGACTCCATTTCAAAAAAAAAAAAGAATAGTGCTCTCATTTACCTAAGGAATCATGTCAAATGGTCTACTTCTGCAACTAGAGACTACAGCTATCAATTAGTATCTGAAGGGAGTTTAAAAAATTGATTCAGATGAGAGTGGTGGCTCATGCCTGTAATCCCAGCACTTTGGGAAGCTGAGGTGAGGAGATCGCTTGAGCCCGGGAGTTGGAGACTAGCCAGGCAACAGAGTGAGACTTATCTCTACAAATAATAACAATTACAAAAATTAGCTGGTCATGCTGGTGCATGCCTGTAGTCCCAGCTACTCACTACTTGGGAGGCTGAGGTGGAAGGATTGTGTGAGCCCTGGGGGTCTAGGCTGTAATGAGCTGTGATGGTGCCACTGCACTCCAGGCTGGACAACTGAGACGCTATCTAAAAAACATCAACTGATTCAAAAGGGTATTGAATCAAACATAATTTTTAAATGCATGTATTCATGATCAAGGAGAAGATTTGTCAATAATTTTTGTTTTGTTTTTTTGAGATGAAGTCTCACTCTGTCGCCCAGGCTGGAGTGCAGTGGCACAATCTCAGCTCACTGCAACTTCTGCCTCCTGGGTTCAAGCAATTCTTGTGCCTCAGCCTCCCAAGTAGCTGAGATTACAGGCATGTGCCACCACACCCGGCTGATTTTTGTATTTTTAGTAAGCGACAGGGTTTCACTATGTTAGCCAGGCTGGTTTCGAACTCCAGACCTCAAGTGATCCGCCTGCCTCAGCCTCCCAAAGTGCTGGAATTACAGACATGAGCCACTGTGCCTGGCCAGATTTGTCAAGAATTTAGAAGAGTTTAAAATGTTTCATATTTGAGATGACTATAATTTTAAATGTTATGACTTTTTTCCCTATTTTTGCTAAAAGAACATAATTATTTTATCTCACCTAAATATGCTTAAAAAGAAGTTTGATACTTGAACAGTGGAATTTGAATTCTGAGATCTCTTAAAACACTTTTAAGATAATTGGCTTATCATATAGACTCAGATTTCTACTGACACTAAAAAAAAAAATCAGATACAACATTTTGTTTTTAAAGGACATTTAGAGCCCAGATCTCAACATGGATGCTTGTATACACAATTGAAGTTATACGCATAGCTTATGTAGTTGTATAGATATACATGTGACAAAACTATGGCTCCAATAATGTGCTAGTGTCACAGTCCACAAATATTCATTCTTTTATTCTGCTAAATCTTGAAATTGATTAATTTCTTCCCTTATAGAAAATTCTGAAATTTTTTTCTTACCCCCAAAACTGCCTGTTCCTCCCACCCAGTCAACAGCCACCCCATTCAAAAACTCTCAGTGCTACAAATGGCAACTATGTTTTCCAGAGCAGAACAAACTATTCAAGAATATCAAAAATGGGGCAGTTGTCAGATGTACATAGATATTAAAGATTGAGTATTTTGTCATCAATTATTCAAGTTGTAACATCCTAGAACTTAACTCATCTCTTCAATAATTTCACATGCTCATTCTAGCAAGGCTTTTCATATTTCAAATATTACAAAGTATAACTTATTTCCTTAAAGATGTTTTTCAAGTATAACCACACAATGGGAGTTAACAGAACTCACTGGTTTCGAGGGATATGAATTTTTTGGTAAATTTATATAATAATTCAATTTAAAAAGTCAAATTAAACCTTGGAGTCATCTTTGTGTGCTCTCTTTACCACTCTGCATCCAATCTATTAGGAAATTTCTTCAGCTCAAACTTTAAAAATATTCCCAACCTTGGGAGGCCAAGGCAGGTGGATCACCTGAAGTCAGGAGTTTGAAACCTGCCTGGCCAACATGGTGAAACCCCATCTCTACTAAAAATACAAAAATTAGCTAGGCATGGTGGTTTGTTCCTTAAACCCAGCTGCTTGGGAGGCTGAGGCAGGAGAATCGCTTGAACCAGGACCCAGGAGGCAGAGGTTACAGAGAGCTGAGATCATGCCACTGCACTCCAGCCTGGGCGACAGAGTGAGACTTCTGTCTCAAAAAAAAAAAAAAAAAAAAAAAAAAAATCCCAGAATCTACTTTCACTGCTGGCACCACTATTAAACTGAGTCCATAGCCTCTGTCTCACACCTGGACTCATACAGTGGCCACCGACCATTGTTCTTTCTTCCAACTATTGTTCTTTCTTGATTGACAAACATAGCCCCAGCAAACGCAGGTCAGGTCATGTCACTTTTCTGCTCAAGAACTCTTTATAACTTATCTCACTCAGAGTAAAACCCCATCTTAACCATGGCATGCTTGATCTGGCCCCTACTCTATGTCTTCTCTCTTTTCCTCTCACTGCCTCCCACCCCCCTCCAAGCCTCCTTAAACATCTTGCTGCTCCTTCACTACAGCCAGGGATAATTCCACCTCTGAGCTTTTCATCTGTTCTTCCCTTTGCTCTGAAGTCTCCTCCCCAAGAAGTAGCCTAGACCATACCCTCACATCATCCAGGACCAAATATCACCTCATCAGCAAGGTCTCTCTGGCCATCTAATCTAAATTTGCCCCTTTCCCATCACTCTCTGTTACTTTAGGCTGCTTTACTTTGTTTCTCAGAAGGAGGTCAGCATCTACCTAGTTAGCATGCTTAGTGTCCATCCATAGGCAACAGAAACAGAGGGAGACCACAGGCAGGACCTCATCAATTCTTCAACAAATATTGTTATTTATTTCTTCATGCCAGGCATAGTCCTAGATGCTGACAATATAACTAATAATAAAATAAAATTCTCTGTTCTAAAGGAGCTTAAGTTCTCATCAAAAGAGATCAGACTAAATAAGTAAAATACAATCAAATGGTGGTAACTGCCACAAAGATAAAAAGGCAGGAAAGGAGAATAGGGAATGCTGACGGGTAAAAGCACAGCAGAGGGGTGGTAGTTTTCAGTATAGCAGATACACAAAGCTTCATTGAGAAAGTGACATTTAAGTAAAGGAAGGGCTGTATTTGTCTTGATCACTGATGATTCCCAGCCAGATGGTAGGTGTTCAATAAATATTTGTTAAATGAATACGTAAACAGAATTAAGGGGCCTGGCGTGGTGGCTCACACCTGTAATCCCAGCACTTTGGGAGGCTGAGGCAGGCAGATCATGAGGTCAGGAGATCGAGACCACGGTGAAACCTCATCTCTACTAAAAATACAAAAAATTAGCCGGGTGCGGTGGCCGGCACCTGTAGCCCCAGCTACTCGGGAGGCTGAGGCAGGAGAATGGCGTGAACCCGGGAGGCAGAGCTTGCAGTGAGCCAAGATCGCACCACTGCACTCCAGCCTGGGCGACAGAGCGACACTCTATATCAAAAAAAAAAAAAAAAAAAAAAAAAGAATTAAGGTAGAATTCTCAAACATTCACCTTAAGTGATTTTTTTCCCCATACTTTGGTACTGTTAATACCACCAGTTTCATCGTCATCGCCAACAATAAAGGCAAAAAAATTAAGCGTTCATACTACTATTTTTGCTGATGTGGCAAAAAACAAAAAAACTGTTATTTTACGAAGTCGTTATTCTTTATCAAAAGCAATACAGAATTATTTCAGGTAATTCCTAGTCAGCTTTCGGTAAGTGTGTTATCCATATATATGACTAATAAATTCCACAGATTGAATTTTTTTTTTTTTGGCAGATGGTCTATTTAGAAGGAGGTCAGCAGATAGAAATAGATGGAAAAAACTATTTTAAATATTCCTGGATGAAGTAGATAGCAACAGGATTCTGCTTCCTGGCCTGTGGGAGTGAGTATGTCACATAAACCTGAACCATCAAATATGCAGTATACCCTCTCAGTTTGTCGGTAAGGGGATGGCTTCATTAACGGAGTAAGGACAATCAGTGCCCTGCCGCTATTTTTGATAGATGGGGAGCGGGAAGGTATTGCTTCTCTTTTCTGAAGAAGGAAGAGAGGAACACAACAAATAGGACAATGCTAGAATCCGTCTTACCCAATGCATGAAAAGAATGAGGCCAGACCCAAAGCAAGGCAGTGACACACAGGGCTTAAAGCAGGAGAAGAAATGGAGAAACAAAAAGTAGAAAGGAGAAAAAAGAGAAAAAGAACCCTCATGATCTTGCTTGAGCTCCTAGATCCAACCATACCTGCAACTATCCCCACAGATCCATTTCCTGTATTAGCTGTCAAAGTTGAAACTGGTCTCTGAGCTTTGTGACTAAAGCTGGCCTATGAACACATTTACAAAATAAAGGATTATTTATTATATGTGCAGAGGCTAAGGTGTCTCAGTTTTCCTTGGCAAATGCAAATATTAAACAAACTACAATTATAATTTGCTTTAACACAAAAACAAATAGTCTTTGATTTTCCTATAATATACTAATGAAGACCTGAAGTAATGTTTTTCCACAGTAGAAATGTAATAATTTTATGAAGCTCTGATGAATAGTGGCTTTGTTACATGACTAGCATCAGATTAATATTTCCACATTCCCATGAACTCATTGTCATAATATAATAATCCAAAGATGGGTTATAGTTTTTAGCACACTTTCTCACTATGAGATGGCTAAACTGCTTAAATTCCATTTTTGCTGCCTCTTAGTTAATTTCCATGGATAATACCGCAATATATTCTGCATAAACCCAAAATATTCTCAAACATTTATAAGCAAGGCAAACACAATAGGTAACATAGATTATTCTATTTATTATCAAGAATATTCACAAGATCACTTCATTTTATTTTGTCCTATACTGATACAAACATGCTTCTCCATAACAACCAGGTTTTTAGGACCATTTCATTTTTGCACATGTGCTTTAAGAAAACTGGGTTGGACATGATAATGCCCTGTATGAAAAAGCAATGAGAAGATGTTCATTTGTGTGACTCATCAAAACTGCCAGACTGAAATATCTCAGGATTCCTCCAGTTATTAGATATCTGTCATACATGTTCATTCCTGGGATTCCAGAAAATAAAAGGATTAGAACAAGCTATATATTTTTTCAATTGATGAGGGATGAGAAACATTTCCTTCCCTCTCTCATACATCTACTTTTATCCACATGTCTGGTATTGAGAAAAGGGTGCCAGGGCTAGAATTTAGATTTGTCAAAAAGAAAGAGCTCCCAGAATCCCTCATACTGAACACCAGATCCTTATGCAAAACTCCAAAGTCCCATGAAGACTGGTTGACAAATGCAATTTTAATTACCTTCCAGTGAAATAAAAGAGAGAAAGAATCCTGGGTAATTGGCATAAATGTGGAAAACTGGGTTTCCTACCAGACATATGCAGAAGCAGCAAGCAACTCAGTTCAGCACATGCCACACGCTGATGATCTGGGCATTGACAAGATGATGCTGAAATAAACTAGATGACTGAAATAAAGTTAAAAAGAAATATCACCACTTAGTGATGGAACTCCATGCATGGTCCCAAGGAGCTATAAGAGAACAATGCCTATCTTTTTTTTTCTGCTGTTTCATACTTGAAGAATTTAAGTCAAATTAAAAAAAAAAAAAAAGCTCATTCATGAGAAGAGAGAAAAAAAATCCTAAATAACAAATAACTTTCTTTTCAAGATGATAATTTATCTGTTTGACTTCTGAAAGATAGATCCCTATAGGAAGCAAAAGATGATTCAGTGGTTCACTCACCATTCATTATCACTTCCATCATCAATAAAAACAAACACAAACAAAAAAAATAAAGAAGAAATAAGTGGGTGAGGAAGGGAGGAAGAAAGGAAAGGAGGAAGGGGAAAGGAAAGGATAGAACAAGACAGGATAGGACAAGAGAGAAAAGGAAAGGAAAGGAAAAAGGAAAAGTACAAGGAAAAAGGAAAAGTACAAGGAAAAAGAAATCAACCTGACTCATAATGTTGTACTGATTTCTGAATTTCACATCAAAATATGACAAATGAGACTCTTTTTTAATTTTAATTTTATTTATTTGTTTATTTTTTTGAGATGGAGTTTCGCTCTTGTTGCCCAGGCTGGAGTGCAATGGTGTGATCTCGGCTCACTGCAACCTCCGCCTCCCAGGTTCAAGTGATTTTCCTGCCTCAGCCTCTGGAGTAGCTGGGATTACAGGTATGCACCACCATGCCCAGCTAATTTTTGTATTATTAGTAGAGATGAGGTTTTACCATGTTGGCCAGGCTGGTCTTGAACTTCTGACCTCAGGTGATCTGCCTGCCTTGGTCTCCCAAAGTGCTGGGATTACAGGCATGAGTCACCATTTGTAGGTGCCTGGCCAACAAATGAGACTCTTTTAAAACAACTAGAAAGGTTTCAATCATACATTTGCCACCATATATATATATATATGGTGGTATATGCTTTATATATATATATATATATGGCATCTATCTATGAAGTGACTTTGATGAACTTAATAAAAAATAAATCTCAATACAAAAATAAATGCAACAAGACTACAAGAGTTATTTCAGAAATGATTGCCATGGCTGCACTGTGGATTTAAATAAAGCTTGCAGAGTTGCATTCCTATGGCTTGGTAATTAAAATAATTTGTTTTTTCTAAATGTTACAATAACATACAGATAATCAGCAGCTTAAATTGAAATTGGTGCAAACACTGAGACTTTGCACATCTTCTCTGGATTCAGGCAAATCACAGCAAGTCTTCTCCATTTGCACAACTAACTGAAATTTGTTATGTAAAATTGCCTTCTCCACTTCTCTGAGGAGGACCAGGGTCAAGCTCTGTTTATTCAGGGGAAAAAGCAGAAAGCAGCTCCACTACCATAAATAAACCTGTTGTCTTTTGCCGTAATATCTGTAGGGAGTTGCTGCTCCCATTCATAGGACAGGCGCCCCAAATGAGGTACAGTCTGGCCGTGAAATGTAGAAGGAATTAGGAGAGACAGTCTGTTCTGATTTTTAGGAATCTACACTTAAAGAGTAGGAATGGTCACGTGCATAATGCATACAAGATACTAGAAGAGAAAGGAAAAGCAGGTATAAAGTATGCCATCCTTATCCATGCACATCGACAATGACAACAAAGCACTTGGTCCATAAATACTGGTCAAACTGTATTTCTGTTTCAGAAAAATGTAAAACTCTCAAACTAATTCCACACCTATTCAAAGTGAATTCCATAGTTCAGCCTGGACTTCTTTTTTTTTTTTTGAGACGGAGTCTCGCTCTGTCGCCCAGGCTGGAGTGCAGTGGTGCTATCTCAGCTCACTGCAAGCTCCGCCTCCCCGGTTCACGCCATTCTCCTGCCTCAGCCTCCCCAGTAGCTGGGACTACAGGTGCCCACCACCATGCTCAGCTAATTTTTTGTATTTTTAGTAGAGACAGGGTTTCATCGTGTTAGCCATGATGGTCTCGATCTCCTGACCTCATGATACAACGGCCTCGGCTTCCCAAAGTGCTGGGATTACAGGCATGAGCCACGGTGTCCAGTCAGCTCAGCCTGGAATTCTAATGCTTCAACTTTAGTGTTAATTTGTATCAGAATTAAA
Organism: Pongo abelii; assembly: GCF_028885655.2. Lineage (NCBI taxonomy): Eukaryota > Metazoa > Chordata > Mammalia > Primates > Hominidae > Pongo > Pongo abelii. The sequence goes on from NC_071988.2 coordinate 20,962,331, forward strand.
TTTAAGTATGTGTCTTTCTTGCTAAATTGTATTAAAAATTGTACTCTAAATCAAGGTCTGCCTCCATGACATATTGCAAATACTAGAGGTGCAATAAACTGTTGAATTTAATGTAATGAATTCAGTGCAACAATTTGAAGGAAAGGTTCATTTAAGTAAATCACCCAATGTAGAAGTAGAAATGAGTCTCACTTTTCATAAAAAAATTTACCAGAGGGGGTGGGGTGCTGTAGAAAGCAAGCATACCAACTTTCTGCTCATAAAGTCTTGATATGAATTACTAGAGTCAGAGTTAGTTTGCAAATTCTCTACTACTACATTCTCTGTCTCTGGAGTCCAAAACATGCACAATACTGGACAGCAGCTTCTACAGACCAGTAGCGTTCTTCCAATTCCTTAAAACAGATCACACTAGAGGTTAGGACAGGATTGACCTCTGCAGGGCAAAGGATCACTGATGAAGCTAGTCACAGAGTTTTCTCAAGACAGAAAGCAGAGATGCTGGAGCATCCCATAGCACAAGCCACAACCAGGCCAAAACCTCTACATGGAAAAACGGTTCTCACCAAATCAATTGAGCAAGTGAGAATCCTCTAAACCACAGAAACAACAGTTACAGGAATCCCTCAAATTTAATAACATATTCTAAATAAATCTTTTTATCAATATCAATCTTCGTAATCTTTTTAGAGCCATGTTTTCATCACAGTGAGCCAATAAAAGAAAAGCATTTGTACCTTCTAATTTACAGAGATGGTCTTTTTTAAAAAGATGTCCAAATGATCTTCAAGAATCCTTTCGGGTCATTCTAGTGCACCCTATATTTTTGTCAGTTACCTTAGTTTTAAAATCATCCTTCACTGTAATAAAAAAAAAAAAAAAAGAATGAGAATTCCTTATCTAGCCAAAAATATTTTCTGACCTAGAAGTCTTGCTTGAATTGCTCCTAGTGTAATCAGAGGGGAAGGGATAATTAATCTTTCCAGTCTCTGAAATCCTATGGATAGCATTTTCATGTGTATTCAGTAACCTAAACTCACAAAGGCCAACATCGGAACACATTCATTCCTGACCACCATTGACAAAACAGCATAGATATTTTATTGAAAGTTTAGGGCTTCAGAACAATAAAATGGGATTATCAAAAACTGTACTATTTCCAATAACCCAAAGTTATTTTATCAAGGGGATGTATACATTACGCATTTTATATGTGTATACTTGTACCCCATAAATATGTACAGCTTTTATTTATAATAACTAAAAATTAAAATTTAAAAAAGAGGTTGTATAGGCTTAGAGTGGAACCCGATAGGCTAAATGTATGACTAAGTCTGCTACTGATCACTGCCATGACACCATTTTCAAAAGACCTAACTTCTACACCTCTTGGTTTCTTTATTAGTAAGATAGAAGTAAGAATATTAGCAACCTCTAGTATTTGATAGCTAACACTAAGGTACTTGAAAGAGTGTCTGGCTCATAGGCACCCAGTTAAATGCTAACTATTGTTACTGAATCTAATTCTATTTCCTCAAGGAAACAGATGTGCTGACATCCTTAAAAAGTAGTAATTGACTGTCGATTTGGAGATAATGAGAATCCATCCTGAAACACATTTCAGGAAATACAATTTAGAAAACATTTACAAAGGCAGGTGGTATAGACCATGGGGTGGCTTCATATCACGCCTCCAGAACATAGTGCCATAAAGAAAAATGATAAAAACCCATTGGAACTGATCTTTCTTTGACCAGATATTTACACGACAGGTTGATAGCAAAAGGTGTTTATAAAATAGGCTGACGGCAACAGGATTATTTGTTAAAATGTTCTCACTGGGAAAACAAGTAGAAGTTCCAAAATAAGCCTGAGGAGAAGCACCTCTTCACTTTCTCAGAACACTGAAAACCCTGTAACCTAAGTTGACCCTATCTATTCCAATCTTATGGGATCATGGGTTTCTTTAATATCCAAGCAACTTGACCCCATTCTCTATCCTATTTTCTTGGGGGACCTCTTGCACTGCTGCTATTATTTCTGAGCATCCTAGGGGAGGAAGCCTCGATTTTCTTATCATTTCTACCCCAATTTTCTCCTCCCAGCTAGATCCTCATTGCTCTGTACACCATCCTGTGTTCCTCATATAGCTCCTTGACTCAGCCCATGTGTGGAGTATGGAGAACTCCTTTTCCTTTATTCTCCAGAGCACATCCTCCACCCAGTAGGCTCCTAGAAGGTTGAGAATGACACTTGAGGTAGAATCCAAAACAAAACCAAATCTAAATTGTATTATTTGACACTTTTAAGTTTCTGGGCCTTCCTGTCTTCAAGGTTTTCTTTCTTACTATTCATTCTCCTCCTAGGTCTCAACCTGGGCCATGATCCTTCTGAAAACCTTTCGAGTCCCCTATTTCTTCCCAAACTCCAAGGCCCCAGACTTTGTTGAACAGCCAGGGTCAACCTAAATTCCCTGTTCCTGTATTATGCAAAACAATTCTTTTCGTTCTCTCTTATGTTTTCACTTTTAGGAATTTTTTTTCCTTTAGGGCTTACGCTTGTTTAATATCTCTCTCCCTCACTCTTCCCCCCAACCCCCACATAGAGAGATAAGGAGATAGATAGATAGATACATAGATACACAGATACATAGATAGATATAGATCTATAGATAGGTATATTGCATACACACATACAACACACATACAAGCCTGATGCCTGGCTTAGGCAATGAGGTGTCTTTGAGAGATAACCAGCCAGTCTAAACGCATTTAAATTTAACACACGAAATACCTGCATATTCTGTCATAGTAAATAAGTGGGCTTTTTAGTCAGCAAAATCTGGCTGGATCACATCCCAGGACTGTCTTATACCATCTGTGTATCTGCGGCAGGATAAGTAAGATTAGGAGGCCATACTAGCTGTTCCCTTTGTAAGAAGCCCAGTGGGCTCCAGGTCCCTTGCAACTTAGCGTCACCTTAGTGTGTCAGCATCTAACTGTTTTGCAAGGTAAAGAGTTTGCAAGGTAAACTCTTTTGCATTCCTATAGGATACCACCAGACCGCCAGATGGTTACATGTTCTCAATACCTAGTAAGGCCTAGAAAAGAGAACAAAACTATTTTATTTGTGATGTACCTCCCCCAATCTCCAACCGATCAGCACTGAAAGCCCAGGAAACTACTAGCTACAAATTTCTGCCTTGTGGGGGCTAGGGATTTCTCTAGGGTCCCATATGCACAGCTAGGCTCAGGGTCTAGCTTATAGTAACCTTTATGTCATAACAGTAAAAAACACACCCCTAGGTGGAGATTTTATATGCTACTGATACATGTGATGCATGTTAGAATATGTAGATGCTAAGCAAATGCTCCAACTGCAGATCTGCCTTTGCCTACTTGACCTCATCAGTATGAGTACGTATGAACAGCTCCCATAAAAAGAATTCCTCTTAAGGCACTATCTGCCATCTCTCCCTTTGAGCAGCTTGCTTCGCCTCTCAGAGTATACTTTTGTTTTCCAATAAGCTTCTTTGTTTACTCTGACTTTGGACCCGCTCTCAAATTCTTTTGTGTGGCAAAGTCAAGAACCTGAACCAGCCCACCAACAACATATTCTTGGACAAGGTAAGATCTTGGGAACCTTTCTGAAACTCATTTGCTCATTTATGATAGAGGGAGCCATATTTCAAATTTGTTGTCAGGATTAAACAAGATGAGGCACATGAAGCAATTAACATACTACATGGATTAGAGTAATTATTAGTAAAAATAAATAATAGCTAACTAAATTCAAATCGGGTAAGAAGCAAATACCAAATACAAGTAAAGGAAAAAAAGAATAGACAAAAAAAATGTGGTTGACAAAAATTCTCTCCTTGACTAAATTTTAACCAGGATCCTCTGAGTCCAATTAAGCCCCATTCTTGAACATGTCCTTCAAGAGCCCAGTTTTTGTTTTTTTTTTTTAATACTTTAAGTTCTAGGGTACATGTGCACAACATGCAGGTTTGCTACATATGTGCCATGTTGGTGTGCTGCACCCATTAACTGGTCATTTACATTAGGTATATCTCCTAATGCTATCCCTCCCCCCTCCTCCCACCCCACGACAGGCCCCGGTGTGTGATGTTCCCCATATAAATCATACTGCTATAAAGACACATGCGCACGTATGTTTATTGCGCCACTATTCACAATAGCAAAGACTTGAAACCAACCCAAATGTCCATCAATGATAGACTGCATTAAGAAAATGTGGCACATATACACCATGGAATACTAAGCAGCCATATAAAAGGATGAGTTCATGTCCTTTGTAGGGACATGGATGAAGCTGGAAACCATCATTCTGAGCAAACTATTGCAAGGACAGAAAACCAAACACCGCGTGTTCTCACTCACAGGTGGGAATTGAACAAAGAGCCCAGTTTTAGCAAGATTCCTCTCAAGTTGCTTTCGCCAGAATCCATCAATATCTTATCACCCTCAATATCTGATACAATTTCTCATCTTCCACCATCTCCCAGTGAATGTGATCACCCAGTTTATCTTCAGCAAGAATCCTATTAGGCCAATTTAGCCAGATCCCCTGTCCCCCGCTTACCCCTGAGATTTCCTCTTAGTAATTTTCTGTTCACTGATCCCCTCTCCTCCACTCTTCTCCTTGGCTTTGATTTCCCATTATTTCTTGTTATATTCAGGTTTGAGCCCAGTCTTTCTCCCCTGCTGCAAAGTCACACTGCAGTTTTCCCTGCACCAGTTGGAATAGTCCTGAATAAAGTCTGCCTTACCATTTTAACAAGTCTCTGAATAATTTTTTTTAACACGGAGAAAGAAAAAAAGCAATGGGAAATGATGATGCCTTGTCCCCTGGTAGTACAGAGAGCTTAAATGTCCTATCAGCTGCAATTCCCTGACCTGGGAATCTCTGCAGCCCTCAGAGAAGGGGAGAGCCAGAAGGACCCAGCTGATCCTGACTACAAAAGGTTGATATTGCTGAACTACTTCACAGCCACTGTCTTATCCCCAGGAACAAAATCTCCTCCAACCCACCTACCTTATTTCTCACAGGCCCCCTGAGAAATGTGAACGCCTGGCATTCATCATTCACACTCAGGGCTTCTGAACTCCTACTCCAGCACTATGGGCCAGGATTTATTCTATCAGGTTGCTGCCTTTGTCCTTCAGAGTGTTGAATATTTTGATAATCCCCTTTAAAGGCAGGAGTGATCCACAGGCTAAAGAGAAGCAGCAGGCATTTTGACCATCGTAGGTATGAATAGACTCTTGTTTCATTCCAGGTCGAAGTACAGAATCGTGACCCAAAGGCTAGTGATCCAAAAATGAGATTTTTATAATGCCTTAGAATACATGAAGAAAGGAGGGACAGAGAGAAAGGAGATGCAAAGACCGCCTGATAGAAGTTATCTTAAGAAGGAATAGATAATAGATTCAGTCACCATGAATGTATTTCACTCTTTCTGTGTCTCAAATAATATGCATACAACCCTAAGATCTAATTTATTTCATTTCAGCAAGGTGAGTATGCCTGAAGAGATGTACTGGCAAATATTTTTCAAGAATTGTTAAAATTGTCCTGAGGTTGTAAAGCTTCATTATTTCTAACTAAATGGCAAACATAGTGTTAACTTTTTCTATGAAGGCAGTATAGAACACATCCATACAGCTGTCACAGAAAATGTAACCTTCACCTTACAATTGTTTCTTAGATTCCACTTGGAAGTGGTCTGGAGCTTAAAACCTAATCATTCATGATTTCCAACATGGTCCATTAGCTCCAATATTCATATATAGATTCATTGATATTATTAGTAAAAATCTTTAGAAATGTGAACCAAAGAAAGGTATCCACCATTTTGTACGTGCATTTTCTGTCACTTTTCAAAGTATGACAGAATTAGAAAGAAGAGAGAACCACATGTTGCCCAAATAAAACCCAATCTCTTTGAATGTTTAAATATTAAATTAATTTATTCAACAAAGATTTGGAGAGCCTACCAGGTATAAGGTGATATATACTTGAAATGAGCTTGTAGTAAAAAGGTTTCCTCTCATAGAAAAGGAGTGTTACTAAACCTAAATGATACAATGCGTTATGCAAACCAACCATACAGCTGACCCACAGTTGAAAGCACTTACTGCCTCATAGCCATGCCCATCAATTACAGAACTCGTTTCTGCTGAGCCCTAGATAGACCTGAAAATCTACCTCAAGAGAACAATTCAAAGACTGTATTATCAGTCCATCATAATTAAAAGAAATGAAAATAATTTGGCCTTTTAGAGTTAGCTAATACACACATACCACAGTGCCTGGCACAAAATAGTCACTGAGAAAATGTTTGGTCAATGAATGATTCACTGAATTGACTGTTGAAAGACTGAATTATTACTATTGGACAAAATCATGAGACTAAACATTTAGGACAATCTATCTGAACATACAAACAGCCTTGCCAACCACAACAAAATTATAAAAATAAGACCGAAAGGAATCCCTAATTGAAAGCATCCCGATTACAAAATAAGTCCTGAAGTGAATTCTGTAAACAGATCAATAGGAAGTTTCCAATAAATAGGTCTTGGAGGAGTAATCAATGGTGTCTGGGTGAAAGATTCAGCAGGCTTCTAAACAACAGAGGGCATGTATCTTTGAACAGATTCCTTGGCCATTTGAGGGCAGGAAGGTGAACAAGGCTGAGACCTATTGTCAGGCTAGCTGAAATTCTACGTCCCCATGCATTTTGTTCACTCTGCTCACACAAGATAATTTGCTTGCTCTCTCTACATTTTCTGAAGACTTGCAAGGCAAAAATCCTGGGATCTTGCCAAGCTGTATTACATTCACTGTGACTGATAAGCATGGCCGCAACAAGGAGTAGCACTGTTATTCGAAGGGGGCACCTAACCATATCATTGGGTGGAATTGTTAGACCAGAATGGTTATGTCACATTCGATTACAATGTACACAACATGTTAAGTCTAAAGCAGGAATTATTTATAGAACCCAACTTTCATTGTTAGAGTAGCTTCCTGAGACTGCTTGAATTCTTATTGTTCCCTCCTTCTCTAAATTGCTAAATGTATCTTATAATATTTTGCTGACTAATCTCAGTTGCCTCTTCACATTTACTCTCTGTCCTTCTCCATCATGCTGCATGAGGCCGTCTGTCCAAACTGCTTTACCTGGGTTCCTGAGCTCTCTGGCTTTCAGCTGGTTTGGGGGTTGATGGAGACAGACGTTAGAATGTATGTTCTCTGGGATCTGACCCACAGAGGGAGAGAGAATGGCTGTGCTCCTTTAGATAAGGCTGTAACTCCTATCAGGAGGTACTCCCCTACAGTGATAGCCACAGTTCGCTCCAGATTCTAGAAAAGGCTTCTTCCCCTCCCAGTTCCATGGGTTAGTAATGGCTCCTGATATTTGCTACTCCTTGGGTGCTACACCATTCTATTTTGATTCTTTTTTACCCACATATTGGTAAATTGTTCTTTCACTTAACCTCTCTTCAATCACCCTATTTCATGCCAGGATTCTAATTTATATAAATACATATCACAACATTTAGCATTCTTTTTACTATTTTTACTACCTTTCCATATTTCCCATCTGATTCCTGTATAAATTTCTAATTTCTAACTTGATTGTATTTCTCTGAGACAAGGAGTGTGCCACATCCTCTGGGCTCATAAGATTTCAATAGAGGGTAGGAATTGATGTGGTTCTTGAACTCTTATTGCTGGGAAGGAGGCATATTTGAGAAGAGTTCTGACAACAAACAACGACAACTAAAAATTGTTGAGAGCTCACTATCTGCCAGACAACTGTGACAGACATTTTCCCTATAAGTCTTGTGTTTTCTATAACTACCTTGTAAGTTATAACTTATTATTGTCATTTCTTAAGATAAGGAATCTGAGGCACAAATGTAACTTAAACAAGGTCACAGAACTAGTCAGTAGAAAAGCCACGATGCAGACTTGCGTCTGATTCCTGAGTTCATGCCCTTTCCCACTATTTGAGATCATCACTCATAATGGACACCATGACTATTGCTCCAGTGAGCCAACTGCTTCAAATGGAGCTGATTCTTCATTAGACACAGAGTCACCAGCAGCCAATAGAGATAGGATTTGATTAATTCTGGAATTAAATTCAGACAAATAAATAGATAGAAATAAGTATTTCTGTGGTTCATTTTTTTCATCTATTTACTCATAAAATGCTTTTCTACGTTGAAATAGTCAGTGGTGATTTGGACATGTTGCACTTAGTACTCCATATCTATGAGTTGTATTAGGCATTTCTATACCAGTAGAAGTGATTTTTTTGGCACAACGTCTAGTATGCTGTAAGCACTTCATAAATATTATAATCAATTAAGTTGTTATAGAAGCCTTCTTGTCACCAGAAATCAATGCCTGTGTTCAGCACTGAGAGAAGAACATTGTATCCTTCACAAACAAATACGATTTTTGATTATTTGATGCTGAAAAATTAAATACAGCAAATTTTCAGATGAGTATAATTGCACTGTATTAATCGCACAGGCCTGATTTCATTATAGTAAATGCTAATTTAATGTCAGATGCATTTTTTCTAATTGGCACTAGAAATGCTTTTACTTCACACGCCACATGAAAATATTTCAGATCATAGAATTTCAGAAGAAAATACAAGCTATTGACTTAGGGGCATTTCAGGACAAGTAAAATACATTCAAATTATGGTCTACATAGAAAAAGGAGACTTCAGAAAAATCAATTTAAGTTCTTAATCGTTTTTGAACCATGGATCCCTTTCACAGTTTTGTGAAGCCTATGGCCTTCTTCTCAAAACAATGCTTTCCAATGAATAAAAGAAAATACATAGGTCCATAAAGAAAATTAATCATATTGAAAAAAACTATAAAAAATTACAAAAGTAAAATTGTGATATAGTGATACACTTCACTATAAACGTATTAACTATCAATATGTAGAAATGGGTCAAATACTGTAATTTTTAACTATATCTGTAACAACTGCAATGTGATATTATGATTATGATTCTATGATTTTATTGGAGGCAAAGTTGCACATAATCTCTGTGCTTTGTTGCTTACACACCCATAATTTAAGGACCTTAAATTAACTAGAAGTTAGTAAAACAAAGATTAAATTTTTATTCCTATGTAAGTTCACTGAACCCTTAAATTCTATTGGTGGGTCCTGGGTTAAGAAACAGAAGCAGGATGGTAAGCGGAGTACTAAATGAGGAAATACATTAATTAGAAAGACAGGAGGAAGGAAAAGACTCCCTTTCTCCAAGACTAAGTGGAAAGAAAACTGGGGCTGTTCGAGTGGAATTAATTTTAGAGCCAAATATACTCTTGCTCCACAGAACAAAATAAAATGCTATTTTAAAAAAATAAGTTAAAATAGATTTCAAGCAGACTGCCTCATGAAAGTCTTTGAAAACAGAATGTGCTGAATTTTGAAGTGATTGACAGGATGAAGTGTTTTTTAAAATTTCTAATGTATATTTCATCATAAAAAGTGAGTGAAAGTTCAAAAAAAGAAAATGGTAGGACTATACATTTATTTTATATACATGATAAAATCAAACATGTTTTGTCAACGGGAGACTTGAGTCTGGATTATTTATGTTAGCACACTCTCAAATTTGTAGTGATAACAGGCCATGTGCAAGCCAGCCCATCTGTTAGTGGCCAGACAATCTTAGACAGGCACCACTCAATTGCCTGGATTAGGAGAAAAAAAAAAAAAAAAAGGATTAAATATCAGCAAAAATACACTGACTAAGAACAACATCAGCAGATTTAAAAATAGGTCCATTAAAACCAAATACTGGGCTGGGTGCAGAGGTTCACACCTGTAATCCCAGCACTTTGGGAGGCCGAGGCGGTAGATCACCTGAGGTAAAGAGTTCGAGACCAGCCTGACCAACATGGTGAAACCATGTCTCTACTAAAAATACAAAAATTAGCCGAGTGTGGTGGTGGGTCCCTGTAATCGGAGCTACTTGGGAGGCTGAGGCAGGAGAATTGCTTGAATCCGAGAGATGGAGGTTTCAGTGAGCCAAGATGGCACCATTGCACTCCAGCCTGGGCAACAAGAGTGAAACTCCATCTCAAAACTAAATAAATAAATAAATAAATAAAACCAAATACTGAGCTACCATTCTCATTAAATGTATAACATAGTACCAAGGTTGGTTTTATGGTGTCACCCTAAAATGGATCAGGAATTTAGAGGGAATATAGTAAGTATGAATTAACAGGACTAAATGATCACCATAGTAACAATCTAGTTACTCTGTATCTTAAGTCTCTCCTCCTAATTTCCTTCTTTTCAATGGCCACACTGAATTTCGGGGTTCTTGGTTTTTCCTACCGCTCTCCTTTGTTCTCTGGCAATGACTGCCCTCCTGCCTACCTGATTTTTCACCACTGCATACTCTGACCTGAAGAACTTAGTTCCATTTTAGTACAGATGACTAATCTCCCTGCAGATGCCTCTATTCTTTCTGGACTAGGTGTTCTCTAGTCCTGCTTCTGTTTCTAACCCTTCTCCTTTTACAAGAATATCTGTTAGATATTAAATCTTGGTCCAGCAAAAACCTAGAAGGCCTTTTCTCTCCATGTCACACAATCTGATAGTAGACATTGAGGAATGTTCTGGGGTTGTGGACAAAGAGCCAGAGCCTTCTCAGAACAATTCAGATATGCTGAGTGAGCACAGAGAGATTTCTGAGAACAGGAGAGTAAGAACTTCCGGAGAACACAAGGCCCATGGAAGCTTACACTTTTGTATGTGTGTGTTTTGGGGTTTTTTTTGTTTGTTTGTTTGTTTGTTTTGAGATGCAGTCTCTCTCTGTTGCCCAGGCTGGAGTGCAGTGGCACAGTCTCAGCTCACTGTAACCAGTGGTATGGTCTCTGCTGACTGTAGCCACCACCTTTCAGATGCAAGTCATTCTCCTGCCTCAGCCACCCAAGTAGCTGGGATTACAGGCACGCACCACCACACACAGCTAATTTTTGTATTTTTAGAAGAGACGGAGTTTCACCATGTTGGCCAGGCTGGTCTCTAACTCCTAACCTCAAGCGATCTATCTGCCTCGACCTCCCAAAGTGCTGGGATTACAGGCATGAGCCACAGTACCTGGCCTTGCCCTTTTGATTTGAAGATCACTGTGTCCTCTGATCAATGCTTTCTGCATACAGAATAGTTTTCACATCTTCTGCCTATATTAATTAAGTTCATATTGTTTTCTGCTATTGGTCTGCATCCTTTCACCTACTACTATCACCCTTTCAAGAAGTATGTACTTTCTCTGTAAATTAATGTTCCTGGTCCCTTCCAGCTAAACCTAGCAATATCCAAGATGACAATGAGCAATGCTTTCAACAATTTAATTTAGCAAATTTACTACTTTAAAGCTTAGATCATTCTTAAGGCAATTTCTATATTTAAATCAATTATTTTATTTTCTTTTTATTCTGGACAACATGAACACATACATGAAGACTCATAGACAATACAATGAAATATGGTCAGACAAGCAAGCTACATGTACTTCCTACACCTTGTGGGCCTCAGTACTCTCATTTTTACAAAAAGGACAGTGGATGTTATTAGAATGAAGTGAGATGAACATAAAGAAGTGAGCTGAGTACTACTTAGTGGCTCCTTAGGTGGGAGTTCCTAGACCCTTGTGGGTCCATGGCAATACTTTCATGTACTTATGATGAAATTCAAAGAAAAATGCAATGAATTTTTCAGAAGACAAAATTTATCCAACTAAAATATTGTTTTGTATCCTTAGATTATCATGTGCTGCCTACATTTTTGGGTAGAGTTCTTTCTTTTATAAAATCATTATGATTATAGACAGTAGCTTCCCCCCCTTAGGTCCTTTATATTGCAAAATGAAAATATGAACATATGCCATGTGATCACAGTCCACTTTTTTAAAAAATTGCACACCCTCAAGGAACTTAGAGAGGTCTGAAAAGCTTAGATCCTTGTCATAAGGCAAAACAGTTTCTAAGCATAGTTGAACTGTTAGTTGTCTTGGAAGCTCAGAGGTATCATATTGAAACCAAGCAAACACCATGAACTGGAAATGTTTTGGCAGTGCTACTTACCCCTATACCTCAGCTTCCTCTCCTTGTCAGAGGCCACGGACCTGTGAGTCATTCCTCTCAAATCAGAGGGCCAATCTGACCAGCATGGCTGCCCCCTTCAGGCAAGCCTGACTGTTGGCCGAAGAGTTCCCTGGACTCTTGCGTTCAGGCTTCTTGTCCAAACTTTAACTCAATAGATCGACTTCATCATTTTGTTCTGTTTTCCTGAACCTAAAATCATATCTTGCATATTGTAAAGATTTAGAAAACACAGGAAAGTATCAAGAAGGAAAATGGAACTCATCAATAACCCACCATTAAAGACAACCAATTTTTCCCTTTGAGTATTATTTTCTTGTTTTGATAATTCATATATTATTTTTATTTTTATATAATTTGAATAATAATCTATTGATATGGTTTGGCTGTGTCCTCACCCAAATCTCATCTTATAGTTCCCAAATCCCCACATGTCATGGGAGGGACCCGGTGGGAGGTAATTGAATCATGGAGGCAGTTACCTCCACGTTAGTCTCATGATCGTAAGTTTTCATGAGATCTGATGGTTTTATAACGGGCTTTTTTCCCCACTTTCACTCTGCACTTCGCCTTCTTGCTGTTATGCAAAGAAGGATGTGTTTGCTTTCCCTTCCACCATGACTGTAAGTTTCCTGAGGCTTCTTCAGCCCCGCAGAAGTGTGAGTCAATTAAACCTCTTTCCTTTATAAATTACCCAGTCTCAGGTATGTCTTTATTTGCGGCATGAGAATGGACTAATACATCTATGTATAGTTGACTGTCTTGCTTTTTAAGGAGATATGGCATGGGGAGACTTTTGTCACGCTATTAAGCATTCTCCGAAATCACTGCATTTATTCACCAAAAATGTTTCATCATATATTTTTTATTATTTAAAAATAGCCTAATGGAAATGTTTGTTCATAAATCTTTGTAAGAAAATATAATTATCATGGTAAGCAAATTAGCAGAATTATTGAGTTGAAAGGTATGAAATTTTAAGGCATTCCATGTAGTCAATATATATTAGTTTTCCTAATTTATACTCTTACCATCAATATAAGAATGTCTGTATCTCCCATATTGGTACCTATTCTTAACCACAGTTAATTTGAAAATTGAAAAGCCAGCAGCTAGTTATTTTTATATTTTCACTGTTAAAACCTATTGAAGTTGAACATATTTGATCTTTATTAGTCATAGCTCTTCCTTGGTCATTGTTATACAGGTTGAATTAAGTTTTTTTTCAACATAATGTTGTTATTATGTTTATTTCTAAGGGAAAAAGAAGAGAACAAAATGATATTAACTGAGAATTTACTGTATGGCATGTATAAAGCTTTATTCCAATCTTGTAGTAACTCTCATAATTATTCTGGTGGATAGCCATCTAGGTTTCCCAGTAAATGGAAATGCTAGAATCCAAACCAGGTGTGTCTGTCTTGAAAACCTTGAGCTTCACAATCTGGTACACTTCCAGGAATGCTATCAATGTATGCAACTTAACAATGACTCTATAGTTTTAACCTCTTACTTCTTATGTGGATTTGTCAAGGGTAAAACTAAACCAGAAGTTGCAAAAATAAAGATAAAACCCTTATTAATTGATAGTTTTCCATTCTTCCTTTCCCGAGAATACCTGCTTCTTTGTTTGGGAAGACTTTTGTGATGTTAAATTGTTAAGTTCTAATTGTTGTTGGAGTATAGCTCATTTTTAAATCCTTACAGTGAATTATAACATTTTTTAAAGTCTCCAAGTTCTTAATTTCCTGGCTTTATTCTAAAAGAAATTCTCTTATTTCACTCTAGAGAAATTTTGCTGTCTGTCTTGACCAATATTTTTCTTACAGATTGGGCTGTCATTTGTTTTTCGCTAAAGACATTATTCAAAGACAAATTAACTCTTTATATTGAAATAATGCAAATGAATAAACATGCTGTCATAATAGGATAAATGTAGAGAGGCCAGCTTTTCTTCCTAATGTTAATATGTTGGATTATATGTAGGGTTTAAAAGCTAAATGTGAAGGCAGTGAAAGAAAAATAGTACCCTAGGATAAAATAGTAAATATTATTTTCAATCTATAAACATATGATGAGTATTTGAAACCTTAATTTCAAACACATTCAGGAAAATATACTACTATAACTAGGCCACTGTCCTTGAATTTTCAAGGGCTTTTGACCTGATCTAATTATTCTGGTGAATAGACTAAATTGCCTTGATCACAACTATATAGTAATTGTTAAGTTGCACACGTTGATACACACAGTATTAAGCAGAGTTAAAAAGCAGTAGTATATCTTGGTTTGTGGAAATTACCCAGTAATAAAAACTCACAATGTAAATAAAGGTCATTTATGTATTAATAAGTTTCTAAATATGTTTAGGGTGAATTGCAAGTAGCCCATTGTTAATGACAGTTTCCCAAAACACCAACTTTAAAATCTTTGAGGCATCTTAGCCTTGACCCAAACTTAGCTCAATATTTTTCTGCTGCTTCATATAAAACAAATGCTACCAGGTACTCACAGAAATCTGAGAACCTGCCACTCTCATTTACTATAGACCCGTATCCCATGAATATATTAAGATGGGAAAAGATACTACGCATGGAAAAGATTATTTCCACACAAACTGGGAAGGATCAAGGCTGGTTCCAATCAAAGGAAATTTGAATCTACTAATACTTATTAAGCAGAAATTGTATCTACTACATTTATAGCTGTGTCTTCATATGAAAGTGAGTGCAATTAAGTATATTATGTATGTGAGATGTCACCTCCTCTTTCTGGAATTACTGCACAGTTTAATAGACATCAAAGAGTAAGATTCATAAGAAGGAAAGCACTATGCTATGACATTTAACACTGGCTTATTCAATGCTCAACTGACTCATAAAGTGAGTATTACTGTCTCACCACTGTGAGTGAAAAAATGAGGCTCAGAGTGATTAATTTGCTGAAGGTCACACAGCATTCAAATCTGGTAGGCAGGGGCTTGAACAGCCACTAAAGAAGATAGAAAGAAGCAGAAGACAGCGAAAAAAGCATTTTACAAAACATGAAGAGTTTTTCAAACTTTGTGTTTTGAGACTTAGTTGATCTTTAATGTCTCCAAGGCAAAGTTCAAAGTTAAGAAAAATATGCATTTCAAGGAGAAGAAAAGGAGAAGAATATTTGGAGTTGGGACATGGAAACATAAGTAGATGGGCAGAGGAAAAGCTTGCAGAAGAAGAAAAGGAAGCATGTAGGAGACCAGACAGAATCAAAATAGAAACTGAGAGACTGCACCAAAAGTAGCCTAAAGCAGTCTTTCAAGTGGCTGAGTCCCTGACTTCTGTAGGGAAAGGGCAGAGGGAGTTTGAACTAGTGTGGACTTCAGGAAGCTTGGGCTTCATTTAAATGCATGGAGAGCTCATCAGCAAAAATGAAATGGAAGTCTCATCCATGAGTGGCTTTTCCTAAGGAGGGTCTCAAGAACTTCTTTTCCAGAATAACCAGACATTGCCATGTGAGCTTCTGAGGTACTATAGTTTTGCTAATGTAGTAAAAACAAATATTAAAGAACTCAACAGAACTTTTTAATTCCTGATTATTTTTTTCCCTGAAATTCACTTAAATTCCATGTAGTTATTTAGAATCTGGAAATAAAATTAAAATGTACCCTGAATAGACCTTATATTCTATGCTCTCTAGGCCCAAGAAATAACATTCTAAGACCAAAAGATAGATGTCAAAGAAAGGCAAATAAGCTTTATAAAAGACATTTAAATGGACAAATTAAAAGTTTGTTTCTGAGTTTTTGATTTTTTATAAGAGACAAGGTCTGCCTCTGTCACTCAGGCTGGAATGCAGTGGCAATCACAGCTCACTGCAGCCTTAAACTCCTGGCCTCAAGAGATCCCCCTGTGTAAGCCTCCCAAGTAGCTAGAACTGTAGGCAAGCACCAGCATGCCCAGCTAATTATTTAAAAATTTTTTTTAGAAACGAGGCTTACTAGTTGCCCAAGCCGGTCTTAAACCCTTGGCTTCAAGTGATCCTTTCGTCATGGCCTCCGAAACTGTTGTGATTACAGACATGAGTCACAGTGTCTGGCCTAAAACATTTTTAAAGTTGGGGAGAGTTAGATTAGACTGATAAAGGTATGTTAATATCAGACTGTATATTTTAAAAATCTTAGATACACAGTCATGTGTGATGAACCATTGATCCTGTGTTCTGTTTGATCCAAAAGCAAAGAACTTTCTTTCTTTGTGACTACTACTTTGGCAGACACATAATACCAATTAACTTTGAACACATTTCCATTTTAGCAAATGTCATCCACGGTGCCACTGACTATCCACATTCTGTATCTTTTTTCAGCTACAGGCTTATTGAAAATAGGGTGGAGGTCTTTCCATGGTGTTTGTCTTTACATTAGTGACTAACAAATTCCTGGCCCATAGCAATCACTCAATAACTTATTGATGACACCTTCCAATCGACTTGATGAATGAATGAAGTGAACGGAGAATGGACAGGGTGACCAAATGAATGGCCCAATAGAGACTTCTTTTTGGAATAAGCTACACACACATTAAATATTTCTGTTGTTAGAAATATTCGGGAGTAGGTCACATCATCATTTGCTGGGAA
Source organism: Pongo abelii (assembly GCF_028885655.2). Lineage (NCBI taxonomy): Eukaryota > Metazoa > Chordata > Mammalia > Primates > Hominidae > Pongo > Pongo abelii. The sequence goes on from NC_071988.2 coordinate 20,979,142, forward strand.
TATAGTAGCAGGAACTCAAATGTAAGGTAATTAATAGATTAAAATTGCTTTGTAGGCTTCCTCCAAACCGAGAGCCTTTCATCCTATTTACTGTTAATAGCATAAACGAATGTAACCTATCCGAGGGAGTTGTAGGAAGATATATTTTAGGATGATATTAAGCCCAAGAACAATAACATACATTTGTTTCAAAGCATAAGTACTTCCCATTCGCTGGTGGCATAATGGCCAGTTCTTGATGACAGGCTACTATGCAACATAACACCTCATTTCAAAGGAAGAAGATGGGGAATAGCGCATGGAGAAAGGTGGTACTCAAAGGGCCACTCAGTTCTGAGTGCTACGATGCCCACCAACGTTGGGAGGAGCACTTCCAGACAAGAAAGTACAATGGACCGTTCTTGTCAGAAGAAATGCCCTCCTCATCTAGCCCCACAGTTAGAGGCCCGGTCTCGGCACAGTAGTTCCCCAAGACGGCCAGATGGAGGGAGCTCATTATCTTTACAAAATTCCAAACGGGATAAATGGGACTTATTAATTCCCCAATGGAGCTACCATTGAGGGCTCTAAATTTGTTATTTACAATCATCAAATAAGCAGAAAGAAAAAGAGAAAAAAAGAGGAAAGAAAGGAGGGTTGGAGAGAATCCACTCAGCAGCTGATCTATGATAAAGGCTTAGACAATGTGTCTTCAGGATACGTTGCTAGGGCCAACCAGAAGAAAAGGAATGCCAACATCATCACTTGCTACTGTCCCCCTCTCTCACTACTTTCTAGTCATTCTGTCTCTCTTACAGATTCTGAAAGACGATGACGTCACCACCACAGTCACTGCCTTCCCTATCCCTGAAACTCTCTACCACCAGGTCTTCAATGGCTCCTGGCTCCAGCTCACTATTCAGGAGTCCATCTCAGTGATTCTCCACCAACCAAAGTACAGTAGCCTCCCCTCCGCTATTGTTATTTTCAAACTTGATTATTTAATTGGCTCCTTCATGGCACTTGTCACGATTTGTATGTTTAATCCATTTACTTCCTTATGTTCCACTTTGCCCATTAGAATATAAGCTCCATGAGAGCAAGCACAGTTTTGTGTTGTTCACTATAGCATCTCTAGTACTTTCTGCATTCCTAGGATGTAACTGGGGTCCAATAAATAAATACAGAAAGCAAGATGAAGGAAAGGAAACAGAGGCTGAGGAAGAAATACTTGTAGCATTTATCTTATTTTATAAAAGTCTTCCATAATTTCATTCAATATTCATTTATCAAGCAATTATTATTGACTGCAGGAAGCCACTACATTCTGTAGAACTGAACATTGTTTTATTCGTGAAGAAAGTCTTATGAAAAATACAGATGCCATATTCAGTAAATGAGTAGTATTTTGCTTCATTGTTATTGCAAACTCCTAAAAAATGCAGCCACATCTTCATTTCTTGACCCTTGATCTACAACTCTTTCTTTGTCTTGTAGCCTAAGAACTGCAGGAAATAGAAATCAATCACTTTCCCACCAACTTCTATTTCTTGTTTTCTTGCCACGGGTTCTATTCACCCACTTAAGCATCTTAAGTCAATCAAATTTTTATAACCAAATCTCCTTAACAAATGCAAAACTCACTTCCCACCAAACAACCCTAATTTAGCACAAACTTTAAATTTCAAAGGAAATTTGAACGTGCTTTGCTTTAAATGTCAGGACTAGATTTTCAGACGGAATAATTAAGGGGGAGGAGACACTTCCTTCCAATAAAATAGATTGCTAGTTTGTGGAAAGTACTAAGAATATTATGTTTTTTTCCATATGCTACTAATGGGCATCCTGATGATCACAGGAAGCTTGCTTCTTTGTCCTGATTGCCACGAAGATGAGAATATTTGCACTGAAATCCAAAGGATAGACATCCGCTCTTAAAAGGCAGATCTATCGGCTTGTGTCTTCTATTACGCCTGCAGTTTTCAAGTATCATTACTCATTCTCACAACAATCCATAATCCCCTTGTCATGTGGATGAGGCTTGTGGATTATTTTTTCTTACTATTATATAATATGTCATATTTCTTACATAAGTAAGCAGTTTTTTAGAACATGAAATTCTGTATTGTTTGGAATGAATGAGATTCATGCAGTTTTCGAAATGTTTTGGAAATTTTACTGAAACGTATTATGATTTTCCAGGTTTAATGTTTAGGATCTGATCATCGTGACTGAAAAGTTACGTTATAAAATGATTTATACAGCATAATTTTCCAATTCATTGGGGGTAAAATTAAGCTCCATAAGTGCCAAAAGCTTTCAAGATGCCAGAAAACAAATAAAAAGCAGATCTTTGGAAATGTTTTTGCCCAACACAAGCATTTTTCACACTACATCCTATCTGCTCTCCAAGGCTGTTTTCTGAAGGTCCTTCCATCTCTCTAATTATATCAGATAAGGCTTCTCAGTTACCAAAATGTACTGTCCCTCTTCAACACTTAACCCTAATGTATTTTTACAGAGGGAATAAGCGGATGGGTTTCTGCCAACACCAGGGAGCTATAAACAGTTCCCACAGGGGGTGACAGACAGGGTCTACATAAAGCTTCCATCAAAACTGTAAATCCCAAATCTGTGAATGCAAAGGTTTTCCATATTGAAAAGTGTGATCATGATCTTTGTGTCTTACCAAGAGATGTGACATTTAATAACTTTGAATGTCTCCAAAGACTGACTTCAAGATCAGTGATATTCTCAGTGAAGTAAATGCACCCGATACCTGTGGCAATCATTGAGGGCACACACACACAAATTAGATTTGGCTAAATTACAAAAGCTCTTCTTCTTTTATTTTTCATTTTTCTTCATTTTTAAGATGTTTGTTATAGTAGGAAACTAAGCTGTGTATAATAAACTCTTTTGCTTTATAGAGTGTGAGCTTTCAAATGATTACAGCTTGAGGACACACAATCACAAAAGTTTGAAGACCACTGAAAAAACTGGATGAAATCAAACAGTCAGGAATACAGGCTAAAAGCCCTGGTCTTAATTAAAGATATACTAAGCAGCAAGCTATTGATATCATTGTCAGCTTCAGAACAAAGATAAAGTACAAAATTTTTTAAAAAGAGAAAACTGACTTTGTGTAAAATATAGACTCCAGACACAAAATACATAGAAAATGTTGTCTCTAAGAGTGGATGATAATGGCCTGGTGTCTTAGTCAGTTTGGGCTTCTATAACAGAAGTACCATAGACGAGGTGGCTTAATCAACAGAGATGTATTTGTCATAGTTCTGCAGGCTGGAAGTCTGAGATCAGGGTTCCAGCACGGTCAGGTTCTGGTGAGGACTCTCTTCCTGGTTTGCAGTTGGCCATATTCTAGTTGTATCCTCACTTGGAGGGGAGCAGAAAGAGTTAGCTCTCTGGTCTCTTCTTACAAGGACACTAATCTCATTCATGAGTGTTTCTCCCCCCAGACCTAATCACCTCCAAAAGGCCTTAGTTCAAAATACCATCACTTTCGGGATTCGATTTCAACATATGAATTTTGGGAGAACACAAATATTTAGTCCACATCACCTGTGGACAGGATGCTCCAAAGAGATTTTGAATGATGAATTTCACCCTTCCCCCATTTACCTTCCTAAATTGTTTCAGACACAGAAACTTACGAAAGAAAATGAATATTTTCTCTTTAGTCATTGTCATGCTTAAGGAAATTATGCTGAACTCATTTGCATGGAGATGATTCAGCCTTCTGAATGATTTCCTTAACTAACACAGTTATTATTATAGATGAGGTTATATAACTGAAAAGCTTAAAAGAGGTTGTAACCATCCTTGATATATTCTAACTCATAAAGAAAATATTGCTGATGATTGAAACCAGTTGATTTTGCAGAATATTTGCTGATCATAAAAAGCCTTTGAAATTACTTTTTGAATTTCCAATGTAAAGTTAGGGCAACTGAGGAAAAAGAAACTTCTGGTAAAACTTTCTACCTAGTGTTTTATCATTAGTTGTTCAACTATGATAGTTCATATTGATGTAACACTTACTATGTGCCAGGTATTGTTCTGATTCTTGTTCATTATTTCATTTTATTGTCACAACAACTTTATGACTTATGTATTATTAGGTATGATTATTATCACTGCTTTACAGAGAAGAAAATTAAGGCAGAGAGAAGTTAAGTGACTTACGCCAAGTTCTCACAGAGCTGGGATTCAATCTTTGCTCTTAAACTCACTAAACTAAACTGATTCTGAATAAGGATAAATACGACAAGTGTAACACTCTGACTCATACACAGAATAACTTAAAGAAGAGTAAGGGAAAACTGGTGCAGGCCACAAGAATTACTTATAAAGGTCCTCTGTGGAAGATTATGCAAAGTGTGTTGGATAATGTTTATCTTTTAACAACCAAAGTAGAACTGGTGACTAAATTCTCCCCGTGCATAGACTCATACGATTCAGATGCAATGAAAAATGAGTCAAAACTTCAGGTTCGTATTTCCATAATAATGTTGCACCCAAAGGCTTGTGAACACAAGAAGATAAAAGGAAACTAGAAAGAAACAAGACTTTCAAAAAGACTAGGACACATAAGGGTGATTAAGAGCCACTCTCCTCAACCGTTTTCCTTTGCCCTCAGGTTCAATCATGCCAGAAGCAGTTAATTCGATACCCTCCCCTTTGCTAATTTCATATTTTGTATGCTCTGTGTCATTGCATTTACCATGCTATTATAACTGTCACACCTTCTGAAGGGCTTCTGCTCCTGCTCAGAGCTGGCCTACAGATACTGTCTTCATGACTCACATAACTGCTCAAGGCTTTGCTTCCTCATCTCCAATCTGAAACTTCTATCTCGCTGAGCTTTTTTGGTCTTTGGCTTCATATCCAGTTTAGCTCTTTTTATGCAGTCACATGTATCACCTGTCAAGTTTTACTGTTACTACTACAAGTTAAGCATATTGAATCTGAAAACCTGAAAGTCAAAATGCTCCAAAATTCAAAACTTTTTTAGCATCAACATGACACAACGACAAGTTAGCCTGAACACACTATTTTTCACTATATTAATGGCATGTCATATTTTTATTGCTAAGTATTTATATGTGAATGAGTGTAAGAAAATGATTGCTTATAGGTACAATATAAATTTAGAGTCAGGAGTGACAGTGATGCCAAACAACCACAGGTTATCCACACAGGTGGCTGAGATAGTGACACTTTTGTTCTTCCATGGGTCAATGCATGCAAAGTTTGTTTTATATACAAAAATTATTTAAAATATTGTATAAAATTACCCTTGGGCTATGTATATAATGTGTATATAAATCATAAATAAATCTCATGTTTAGATTTGGGTCCCATCCCCAAGATATCTCATTAATTATGTATATGCAAGCATCTCAAAATCTGAAAAAAAAATCTAAATTCTGAAACACTTCTGATCTCAAGCATTTTGGATAAGGGATATTAAACCTGTACTATTAATAGCTACCTGAAGGCATTGCATTAGGTACTCAACACTCATTTACCACAAATGTAGATCAACCATGCAAGGCAAGAGCTACATCCCTATGATGCTAATACACAAGGGAGGCCAGAGGTTTCTCTTGGGGAGTGACATTTGAGCTGATAACTTAAGCACGAAAAGGGTTTCAACTTGTGAATACTAGAAACAACTACCCCAGGCAGATGGTTCAGAACATGTAAAGGTTTTCGAGTAGGAAAAAACCTAGAACTAACAATAAGCTAATGTGGCTAGCGAAAAACCTGTGAGGGGCAGAGTAGCAGAGTGGCCCAAGAAGGGACCATGCAGGCCAGGCAAGCCTGAATAATGCTGGCTTCATGAATGTATTTCCTCCACTCAACTATGTACTCAGTAATGCCATAGACCGTGTTTCCACGTTTGATTCATGTGGGCTCCCAGAGTCTAGCATGTTTGCTCACCCTTAGTGTTAGTTTGAATATTGGTTTTGGAATTGCTGGTGGCATTGATGATGAATTTGTTGCTGGTATCCACAATGGAATTGGTGGTGGTATTGGCGATGGAATTCTGATGGGATTGCTGGTCATATTGATAGAGGCATTATGGTAGTACTACTATTCACTAGAGTAGAAACACAGTGAATGTCTACTGATGATCACCCCCTAAATGAAGACCTGTCTTAATGCACCATATGTTATAATTCACATCATTCAGAGGCAAATGATAGTTAACACTGAAGCCTAGATGAGAAGGTGAAAAGCAATTAAAATGTTTCACCTGGTTTTATTAACATGCTTGACCAGAGGCAGACTTAAGAATTTGCAAAAGCTGAATTTAAATAATTTATATTCCTTAATGACCACATCCCCAGCATAATTCTTTCTGTACTTCTGGAATATGCTCTAACTCTTGTGTAAATACAGTCTGACTCTCCTTGAATCCCTTAAGTGTGATGTCATCTGAGAATGTTCTTCATAGAAATAACAGATTTGAAGAGCCTAAAGACCAATTTTATATTTTATTAGTAATTTGGTATTCATCCAGATGGGGAAAGGGACCAGAAAACATCCTCTTTCATGAGAATGTTATAAATCACAAATTCCCTTAAAAATGTACAGGCGGCTTCATACCGGATACTACTACAAGGATGAGGAAGACACAGTCCCTGAACTTTGTATCCATCTAATGATACCACTTATTCAGCACCACATACTTGTATTAAGCACATCATGTCTATTATATTATTTAATCCAATGGAAATATTATTATTCCAATTTTATACTTGAGGAAACAGGCCTAGAGAACTGTCTTTCCTCTTGGGAAAAGCATGCATTTATGTCAGCCAGACTCTGATGGATTTCAATAGTGATGGTACAATGTCCAAGAAGCTGAAGAAGAAACCCAGAGCCAGAGAATGAAACATAGGGTTTATTAAGAACACTTACATACAGGGTAGTTCAGTGGTGGCAGGGTAGACAAGAGAACTGTGACCACTTGTAAAAAGCAAGCAGTTTATATAGCATTTTAACTTAGTTTTCTCTTCCAGCAACCTCCACCTGGCATTCTTCATTTAACCCAAAACAAACAGCCTAGATACTCTGTATGGCCTGTGTTCCAAGGAACGGGCTGGAGGTTCAGATATTCCTCATATATAAGGAATGAATCCCTGGGTTGAACACTCTTGGATTTCTTAGACTCCACATAGGGTCTAAGAATAGAATTCAGGGTATGCTTAAATTAAGTGACTGCTGTCAGGTATATCTGCCATACAACTTGCCATTCATGAATCTCACCTCCCCTCTTGCTCCTTGGATAAAGAACCTGGGAAATATTTAAGTATTGCTTAGTAGATCAATGAACCTTAAAACTAAGGATCCAGGTTCTATGGGTGAGAATTCCATAGGAAAGTTCCATAGGGTTCTTCGGATCCCTAAGAAAGGAGTCAGCAACAAAGAAACACCTGAAGGACAGACACTGGTGATGAATCTGAAGTACATATGGGCACACCCTCTCTGAGCAGGGTGACAGATTTTTACCAGTGTATTGTGTAGAGTGAGGCCAGGACTTGGAGGGAATGGAAGACCTAAGTGCACAGGGTCTAACAATGATCAGTTAACCTCAACAAGTAAACAATTAATTCATTAATCATTTTGTGTTTTTCTCATAACATTTTGTCCAAAGGAATTTAAAGCAAAAATCTGTATCAAATAAGAGAAAACCATTTGCTGAACTCTACCAATAATTCTTTTATGCTTGGCTCACTGGTTTCTGAAATTCTACAATCAGAAAGTTGTCCCTTTAAATCAAAGCACTATCCTTAGAAATAAATTAGGAATTACTAGGCATGGTATAATGTAGAGTAAATTAATTTGCCTTTGTCTCTTTTTCAGAACAGTTTTGATTAATTGAGAGTTGTGGTAAGAATTATAATTAATAAAGAAGGGGAAAGTTTGGAAGGGAAAGGCTAGGGGAGATTTCTGTCAACTTACAGTCTAAAAATTACAATGTGAAAATCTCTGGATTTACCGAGGTATATCCCTAATAGATATATGTACATGCTTACTAAAGATATGTTCCAGACTGTTGAGAGAATGCTGTTGTCAATAGCTAAAAAACTGAAACTGCCAAATTTTCCACCAATACTAGAATAAATAAAATAATTGTTTTATATTCATGCAAAGAGCCAAGGGTAAATTAACTATTGCTACATAAAACAACATGGATGAATCTGACAGATGTCAGATGTCATGATCAACAAACAAGGCCTACACGAAAGAGTTCATATTAGGTGACTCGATTTATCCAAATACAAAAAAAAAAATGGTGAATCTAGGCTATGCTGCTAGAAGTCAGGATTGCCATTACCCTCACAGGGCAGAGCAGTTAGTGACTATTGTAGAACAATAGGGAAGTTTTTGTGGTGCTCATTAGAGTGTGTACGTTTGGTGTGTGAAAATTCCTGGGGCTCTACATTAATCACATGGCCATTTTCTGTATGTATATTATGACTTAAAAAAAAAAAAGCAAAATCAAAAAAGTAAAAACAACAACAACAACAACAAAACTATTGATTTTGCATCAGAAGTCTACTTAAAAAATTAGGTCCAACAGGTTATACAATCTTAGGTGATCACTTAACCTCTATAAGTCTTAATTAAGTTGTCTATAAAATAGATGCCTATCACAACGGATTAAAATAGATTACAAATCGTAATATGCTTTGTAAATGATAAAGTTCTATACAACTGTTAATTATTTAGACCAGTGGTTTGCAACTCTTGCTGTGATTAAGATTCACCTAAGAAGATTAACAGGGGCAACAAAATAGGTATGTTATTCCCACTACCCTACAGATTTTGATTTCCTAGGTCTGGAAAAAAGCCAGTGCATCTCTATTTTCAGCAGTTCCACAGGCGATATAGCCACAGCTTTGGGCCATTGATTTAGAAAATATCTTCTTATTTCAAAAGTTAATACCCCATTTCGGTTTTGTTTCTGAGATCTGCATAACTCATCTACATTTTGCCAATCACAAGTTACAGACACAATGACATTTCAGGTAATCTAATGCATTTAGATGACAAATATCTGACGAGTAAGCAAGAGCCTTACTGAGCAAAAATATATTTCATATTAAACCAGGCACCCAGAAGCAAAAATTGTGTGTGTGTCTGTCTGTGTGTGTGTGTGTGTGTGTGTAAAACTCACAAATAAATTATAAGGGCAGAACACCTTCCTAGTAATATCCAAAGCCTGAGTACATGCCATTGTATATCTATGCCAGAAATCATGATCCAATTTATGCTTTGGTTTTATTTTCCCTCCACTTACGAAATGAACACCAGATGTCGAAATAGTTTTTTATAACATTTCTTTTGACATCCTTTTCATGTTTTTAATAGTATGTTGTTACAACGATGAGGCTTCTTAGACTTATAAAATTGCTAGACCTCAAGAAGTATATCAGTTCCCATCAATGAGTAAAATGTATAAAATCATAATGGTTTGGAGTTTTTCTTTGAATCCCTATGATATTCAAATTGCATCATTCATCTCCCCCTAATTTTCTCCTTAGACAAATTCATTATACACAAGAAAGAGTTCAGAGCAAAGCAATCCAACATTTGCAATTTACTTGTGTACATGTTGCCCCAACAGTAGATACTGAATAATGGTTGAATTTAACAGATTAGTCATTTTGAGACTAGATCATTTCCTATAGGCAAAAATAAGATACTAGATTTTATGTAGCCCAGTTGTTGAGATGCAGTTAAAACCAACTCTTCCTCAAATACATGAAGCTGTAGTTGCATGATATTTTTATTGGCCAGCATACAGTTTTGTAGTGGATTACATCCGAATTGAATTTTCAGTGCTGCTGTGTGCATATTAAGTGTTTCCCTTACTTCCTGCTTTAGGATCCTAATTAGCATTATTCATAACCTTGAAAATAATCTAGTCCAGTATCTTTCTACACTTTTATCATATATATGTTATGGAATAATCTGTCACCTAGATCACATACTGAATTTTTTTTTAAATAAAACAATGAGGCCAGGCAGGGTGGCTCAAGCATATAATCTTAGTACTTTGGGAGGCCCAGGCAGACAGATCACTAGAGCTCAGAGGCTCAAGACCAGCCTGGGCAACATGGTAAAACCCTGTCTCTACTAAAAGTACAAAAAAAAAAAATTAGCTGTGTGTGGTGGCACGTGCCTGTAGTCCAAGACACTTGGGAAGCTGAGGCAGGAGGATCACTTGAACCAGGAGGTAAAGGCTGAAGTGAGCCGCGATTGCGCTACTGCGCTCCAGCCTGGTTGACAAAGTGAGACACAGTCTCAAATGAATGAATAAATAAATAAATAAATAAATAAATAAAACAATGAAAAGCTACTTTTTAACACAATCTCTCCTCAAATTTTTCTTAGAAACTTGCTTATAGTTAATTAGGTATGGTTCATTAATTCCTACCTGTTCTAAAAACTAAGGTACTATAAAAATAACAGGTACATCATTTGTGACTATCTGAGGAAACAGAGCTTACAAAAAAGAAACCTAGTGGTAATATAGAAATAATATGTCATTTTCCATTTTCAACAAATCATGTCATCAAAGACATAATGCAGAGAATTATAGAATATTCAACAGCAAACATTAAAAATTTACATTCTGATTAGTGTTATTTTATCACTTATAAATAATTTAAATAAAAGTTTGGTACTGTTCTGTTATTTGACATTGCTAAGGTATGAACTCGCCAACAAAACTTGTTTTTTTTCCATCTTCAAAGAAAATCTAAACTTTAATCTTTTACACAGTGTAGGGATAAAATCCTTCTACCACTTAGTGCAGAGAAGATGCTGAGTTAAATGTCTTGATACCTTAGTACTCCATCTCTTTCCTTTCTGTTGCTTCTGGAAGCCATCTGAAGATTGACTATCATTCCTATAGAGCTGACTCAGTCTTTCCTCATTGTCTCTGTCTCTTTAATCCATGTTCTCTTATCTCTTCTCTCTTCTTCCCCGACTTTGTTCCCTCATTTTCCAGGTGAGTTGGGGGGCTTTCCATCCACAGGGGGACTGCTGCCTTACATTTCTCAATTGGAAGATGAATCGGTTGGACAATTTTGTGGGACATCTTTGATATAGATGTCTTGCTAAACCTTGATACGCCCTAGGGTTTTTGTTTGTTTTGTTTTGTTTTCTTCTTTGTTTTGGTGATAAGATAATCTTGATTGAGCAAAGGTCTAGAAAGATGAGCTTACTTTTGGTCAAAATGAGACAGACAACTGATTTCAACATTTCTTTTTCTCTAGGTATGTGATAAGGACAAAAGATAAAACTCTCTCAAATGGTAGTTGAAATATAGATTTAAGGGTGCTGTGAACAACAGAGTTGCCTTTAAAACCATTTCATCAGCACAATACCATGGCTGAAAGCATGAGATACTAAGATTTACACTATCTACATTCAAGCATCAGCTCTACCACTTATTAGCTGTGTAACCACGGCAACCTCTCTATGTCAGTATTAGGAATGATAATAAATCCTATTTAGTAGGATCACCTCAAGAATCAAATAAGTCCACACATTTAAGGCACCTAGAATAGGCCCTAGCAGAACACAAATGTTCAAATATTAAATTATTTTAATATATTTTGGGTTTCATTAGGCTAGCAAAAGTAAAGTAAGTATCTATAGTCTGGATAGTGAGAATCACAACAGGAAAGTGACTACACTGTACTTTGCATGAACAAAAAGGAGCTAATTAGAAAGTGGCCCATGGCATCTGTCCTCAGATTGGGAATGGGAAAAGAACCTTCCCCTGTACTCTCCCAGTTGGTGGCCATCTAACAACATCCAATAAAACTCAGATTGACTTATTTACACCTCTCTTTTTCTATCAAGGTGCCTTAATGTTGCTAAGTGATGCTAAGTTCTAGGGTGATTCTAGGGTGCCTGAACCATCCAGACATCCCTAAAGAATAAATGAAGGGTTGGTGGAAAGCTGTTTGGTCTGTACTGATGAAGCCTTGCCAACTCCATCACTAATCCAGGGTTTCAGATATTTTACTATAAGTTTGTTTGCTCTAATCCATGCTAAGACCTTTCCATACATAGTCTCACTTCCTCTTACAACAACTCTATGCAACAGAGTTCATCATTTTCTCCACCTTACATATGCAAGTTCACTATTTGCCAGGCACTTAAAGTTCAGATAAAAATTATGCAGATACAGTCACCACTCTCTTAGAACGTACACTCTCATAGAGAAAAGACATTTAACCCTATTAATAAAATAATGTGCTTAAAATTGTTATACACACCTAAAGGAGCGCCACAAGGTACTATCAGCCCATATTATATGGAAACCTGGTTCTAGAGACTACAGAAGGACAAAGTACATGTAAACATATAGTTGGTAGCCCATGGAATATCCAAGAAAAAGGACTTGTGTTTGCAGCGAAGCTGGGGTAGGAGGTATCATGGCATATTCTAGGATATGAGAGAAGACCTGGCTTGTTGGGAGTCACAGAGAGAAGAGGAGTAAGGACAAAGGAAAATGTGAGTGTGGTCTGTTGAGGCTATCATGAAAGGCCTCAGGATCATGTTAAATATTTTGGTCATGATGCATATGACAATGCACAACCATTTAAATATTTTAATCAGGTCAGATGCGGTGGCTCATACCTGTAATCCCAGCACTTTGGGAGGTCGAGGTGGGCAGATCATTTGAGGTTAGGAGTCTGAGATCAGGCTGGCCAACATGGTGGAAACCTGTCTCTGCTAAAAATACAAAAATTAGCTGGGTGTGGTGGCTCACACCTGTAATCCTAGCTACTCGGGAGGCTGAGGCAGGAAAATTGCTTGAAGCTGGGAGATGGAGGTTGCAGTGAGCCAAGATTGTGACACTGCACTCCAACCTGGGCAACAGAGTAAACTCTCAAAAAAATACATAAATAATAAATAAATAAATAAATAAATAAATATTTTAATCATGGAAATAACATGCTTATATTTGTTTAAACCCTGGCTGTAGTGTATAGATTGGATATTGCCCCTCTCTCTTGCATTTAACTCTTCAGCCTCTCTTTGGTGATATTTCTGTGTAAAGCTTTATATAACACTGTAAAATTTATGCTTTACTTTTACTATAAGAGAACAGTATGCCCTTTAGCCACATTTCATTTTTTAAAAGATATTTATAATCCTCAAGAAAAGATAGCAAAGGCATTGTCTATAGAAATAGAGATTTGAGAATAAGAATAATTTTTTTCCTTTTTGCCTACATTTTAGTATTTCAGAATTTCTAATAAGACAGTAAAAGAAAAGCATGCCTTTAAAAGCAAGGTTCTAATTTACATACCAACTTAATTGGCCATGAGATCTTCAACTTCTATTTCTTCCAGCACAAGTATCAGATTTTTTTTCTTGCTCCTGCTGTAAAAATCCTTGAAGAGTAAATAGATTTATGTAACACAATGTTCTTAAAACTTTGACCTAGTCATAATTCAGTGTGATTTTAATTCCTTTATACCTAAGTGCTAGGCAACATGCCACAATGTGAAATAGGAAGGGGAAAAAGATATATTTAGCGTTTGGAGGGCAAGAAAATTTTCAAAAACAAAAATAGGGCTAATAATTGTAAAAGGGCTTTAGAATGAATAATCTAAAGGACTTCCAGGAATGAAAATGAAACACTCTTAGAGAACAGAGAAAGATGATCAACTAGAAGCCTCCAGTGATTGTCTTCTCCACAGGAACTCCAAATTGAGCAACTATTCACACAAAAAAAGCAACATCATAAGAACCAAAAATCAGGTGGGCATTCGCAGCACCTGGTTTTAACATCATATTAAGGAAAGAGGCACTGAATACAGGAGGGAAGACGGTTTTGTATGGCCTACACCACTCCATCACCATCCCCTGGCAGCAGGCACGTGGTGTAGAGAGAGAATCTGTGTGTTTGGGGGAGGGAAAGTGCAGTGATTATGGGACTTTGCATTGAAATGCAGTGCTGCCCTGCCACAGTGGAAAGCAGAACTCAGAAAGTAGGACAGGGAAGAACTCAGCCAGTGTGGATGGAGGGAGCATCTAGACAAGCCTTAGCCAGAGGCAAAGTGTCCATCCCATTGGTCCATATCTGAGTTCCTGCAAGCCTTGCCACCATGGGCTAAAGTGCCCTGGGGTCCTCAATCAACTTGAAAGGCAGTATAGGCCCCAACTGCCAAACTGCAATTCCTGGGCAAGTCCTGGTGCTGTGCTGGGCTTGGAGCCAGTGGTCTTGGGATGCACATGACCTAGCGAGATGCCAACTAGAGCAGCCAAGGGAATGATTGCGTCATCATGCTTCCCCAACCCCAGGCAGCACAGCTCACAGTGCCAGGAGAGACTCCTTCCTTTTGCTTGAGAGGTGAGGGGAGAGTAAAGAGGGCTTTGTCTTGCAACCTGTATGCCAGTTCAGCCACAGCAGGATAGGGCACCAGGCAGAGTCCTGAGGCTCCCATTTCAAGCCTTAGCTCCCCAATAACATTTCTAGACACAGCCTAGGCCAGAAAGGAACCCACTGCCTTGAATGGAAAGAGCCAGTCCTGGCAGGATTCATCACCTGCTGACTAATAAGCACTTGGGCCCTGAATAATCAGCAATCATGCCCAGGCAGTAATTGCTGAGGGCCTTGGGTGAGACTCAGAGCTGTGCAGACTTCAGGTGTGACCCATAATAATCCCAGTTGGGATGGCTATGGGAAGAGACTTCTTCTGTTTGAGGGAAGGAAAGAGAAGTAAAGGGGACTTTGTCTTACAGCTTGGGTACCAGCTCAGCCACAGTGAGCTACAGCAACAAGTACACTCTCGTGGTCTCCAAGTACAGGCCAAGGTCTTAGACAGCATTTCTGGACCTGCCGAGGGCCAGAGGGAAGCCTGGTGCCCTGAATGGTGCTGGCCTGGCAGAACCCCACCATGAGCTGATGGTGGTTGTGGCCATAGGGAGAGGCACCTCTGCATGTGGAAAGGGGAGAAAAGAGTGGGAATGAATGTGTATTGTGATTGGTGTCAGCTTAGTCACAGTAGAATAGAAGACCAAGTAAATTTCATCATGACTAAGTGGTATTTATCCCAGGGATGCAAGGATAGTTCAACACACACAAATCAATCAATGTGATACATAATGTCAAAAGAATGAAGAGCAAAATCCAAATGATTATTTTGACAGGTCCCAAAAAAGGCATTTGATACAATCAACATCCCTTCATGATAAAAACCCTCAAAAAACTGGGTATAAAAGGAATATACCTTAACACATAAAAGCCAAATAAAGAACAAATCCCCAGATGGTATCATGCTGAGTGGAGAAAAACTGAAAGCTTTTCCTGTAACATCTGGAACAAGACAAGGATGCCCATTTTCACCACTGTTATACAACATAGTACTAGAAGTACTAGGTAGAGCAATCAGACAAGAGAAAAAAGTAAAGGGCATCAAAATAGGAAAGGAAGAAGTCAAATTATCATTGTTTGAAGATAATATGATCTTACAGTTGAAAAAACCTAAGGACTCCATCAAAAAAAAAATATTAGAACTGATAAAAAATTCAGCTAAGTTGCAGGATACAAAATTAACACAGAAAAATCACTAGCATTTCCATATGCCAACAATGAACAATCTGAAAAAGGAATTAAAAAAAGTAATCCCATTTGCAACAGCTACAAATAAAATAAAGTACTTAGATGCAAACTTAATTAAAGAAAGGAAGGAATTCCGCACTGAAAACTACAAAGCATTGATGCAATATATTAAAGAGGACACACAAAAATAGAAAGATATCCCATGTTCATGGATTGGAAGAATCACTATTGTTAAAATGTCTGTACTACATAAGCAATCTACAGATTCAATGCAATCTCTATTAAAATATCAATGACATTCTTCACCAAATTAATATGGAACCACAAAAGCCAAAGCCATCCTGAATACAAATGAAAATTAAAAAAAAAAAACTGGAGGAATCACATTCTGACTTCAAATTAAGCTACAGAGATACAGTAACCAAAACAGCATGGTACTAGCAGACACACAGACCTATGGGATATTTTGTTTCAATTCTTTGATTGCATTTCTAATAGCAATAGATTTTCTTAAATTATAGAAAAATCTCAACATATATTTCAAATGTGAAAACATATCAAAAGTTTTCATTGTTTCTGTAAATCTGGGTTCACAAAATTAACCACTAAGAGAATTTGCAGATGGTTTACTAAAATAAGTCTGACTTAAAAGTAATTAGAAAATTTGGAGGTACTTCAATTTAACAGAAAAAAAAATCATGTAAATAGAAAACCAGAGTGTCCTATCTGATAAGACTGATAGAAGCCTATTGAAAATAATAGAGCTTCTCCACTAATTTGGTTGACTGATTCATTTCCTGAATGAGTAATCCTCATCTTTGCCTGCCTTTACTTTAGCAAAGAGAAAGGTCCTTCTTGCCTGGCTCCCTAAAATGAGAAAGTAGTGCCAATCCAGAAAGCTGCAATGGACTTGGCCCTCTGCATTGATGCTGCCATAGCTTTTGGGAAGTGTCCTATAGGCCATCAAAAGATTGGCAACCAGGGACTTTCCATATTTAGTGGATTAACTGCATTTTCCTAAATATTTCATTTTTCAAAATTTTCTACAACTATACTTTGAATATACTACATTTTTAAAAATTTGCATCTTGAGTTTTGATTTCTGATTGCATGTCTAGTCCCTAGGAATAGTGTAAACATTGTGATGCTAGCAATAATCTATACCTTTCTACTTTTTTCCCTGCCATATTTCTATTTTATGTGTTCTCCATTGCATGTAATTCTGACCAGTAAGTACATGCTTCAGATTCAGATCCACTTCAAAATATACTGAGTTTTCTGTGCATAAACGTCACTTTAATGACTATAATAGTTCATCTTATGAATGTACCATAAATAGCTCATTTCTTCAGTGTTCAACATATAGGCTACTTCTGCTCTTCTGTTATAATAAATACTGCTTCAATGAATATCATTTTCCATAAATTTTCATTTGCATTTTATGCTACTTTTAAGGTAGAATTCCAGCAGAAAGATTCAAAGATCATGAATACTTTCAGTTATTGAGATATATTGCCAAGTGCTTTCACCAGAAGTTGTAAAAGTTTTCAGCTGGAAACTTCTTATGATAAAATGTTATTTAAAAAGCCGAGGATAAAATTTAACATATAGTGTGCACTTAACCTGTGAAGTACAAAGTGAGGGGGTAGGAGTGGTCTGGCTGAAGGAGAACTATTTTATCACTGCCATTGTTTAGAATTGCCCAAGCATGGTGGTAACAAAAAGCAGACCCACTATTAGTTGGTTTTACTATTGCTATTAAATTCCCTTCAAACAACGCATCCTCTTGTGCTTACACCTGAGAGGGCCACTGCTTTTAATTACATAAATTTATATACATAAAGTAAGAGCCATGTATCAAGTTGTTGACACAAGCAATGTGTAGTTTATTTATTAAACAATATCTATTGTGTGCTCTTCATGTGTCCACACCCCATGAGGTGGTAGAGATAGAATGTTAAATAAGACAAAGTTCATGCTCTCAAGAGGTAAAGTGGGGGCTGGAATTATGGGAGATTTTTTATTCTCTTCTACATACTGGCAGTGCCCACATTTTGCAAAAATGAACAAATTACTTTTATTTTTAGAATAATAATAGATGCATTAATTACTAGAAGTTAAAACTGCTATGATGAAATCTATTACTACGCATTCTTTAATATTGCAAACTAGATTCATTACTCTCTCCACAAAATTTTGTTTTCATACAAGGGGTCATTTGAAAGTCCCAAAGAGAGACAATATAAAAAATGCAAATTGATGAATGTAGGTTGAAAAATCTGGGGAAGTTTCCATGTTCAAAATAGGCCCTCCTATTCCCTCCCCTGATCCCACTGATCTGCCCATAGACACACCCTCAAAAAGTGTCATGGAATTCCTCAGATACAACTAACTATATATACTTTATAAATTTAATAGAATCACAATTACAAAAAGGATTTGAGGATGTTACGAACTGTGTCTGAGTCATTGCTAAGTCATCAGCTATATTACTTTCAACTTTTCAAATGTTTGAAGAACATGTGCTTTGTTAGAAACCTGGGGGAAGGGATGGGAAAATTCTCTGAGAAATTTCTGCCAAGAGGGAAGGAATGAACAGAAGTGATGCCTGCTTGGGTGGTGTCACATAAGATGTGGGAGTTGAGGCCTCATGAATACAGGACATTTCCTTCATTATACAGAGGATGTCATCATCCATTTATTTATATTACAAATATTTTTGGTACACTTAAGTTATAAACATAAAGTTATCCTGGGTATATAGAAGTGAATTAAATATTTGAAGTTTTGTCCTTATGGTTCTTACAATTTAATAAGTCTAATAAAATGAGAAAACAAAGTAAATAAATCCATATTTTCAAATTTGTTATAATATAAAAGAACATGGTGGTCTGAGAGAGAAAGATAAGGGGCCTTTATATGAGATGAGATGTTCACAGAAAGGCCTTCTGGGAAAGAGACATTCCAGCTGAATCCCAGGGCAAAAAGGTGCTAGATATTACAGAGTGAAAGGAAAAACTGTCAGGTCAAGGAAATGGCAAGTGAGAGGCTATGATGCAGGACTGGTAGCATGAGAAGCTCTGAGCGATCATTTGGCTATAATGAAATGAACAAGTGGGAGAATGGTGTGAGAATGAAGTTGGAAAGGTGGGTAGAAATTAAGTTATCAAGTAGAGAGATATCTGGAGACCAGTAGACAGAAATATATGGTTGACACTTGGAGGGATTTGGGAAAGGTTATAGTGGAAGGGATTTCATAGAAGCAGGACTGCGGTGACTTCAGTACATATAGGAAGACACCTATTTTCCCTTGGAAGAGAGGACCCAGAAAGGCGAGTTCACAGGGAAATCACAAATGTCACTGTTTCTGGGCATCTGTGCAAGTCCTAGGTAGCAGGAATTGGAGGGAGAGGGTATCAAATGGTCGGCCTGCCCATAATGTCTAATGACTAAGCAACAGTACAGAGCATGGTTACCAAGTAAACTGGAGTGATCACTGGTCATTTACGTCCTACTTTATCATGTAGCCACTGGTGCAAACTGCTAATAAAATGAAATTCAGTGTCTCTAATCTCTGATTGTGTCTACAACATGCACAGTATGTTTAAATTTGATGGAAGTATAGAATGATAGTTTATTTCTTTATTCCTTCTGAAGCCATCTTCCTCTCAATTTGAGATATTTTTTTGACATGGATAATGCAGGTCACAGAAGGAACCCTTCTTTTTTCTTTGAATAGACTAGGAATAGGAATGATAAATAACAAATAACTGAAATTCAAGTCAATCTCAAGCCAAAAAGAAAATCTGATGATATAATGTTATTAACCACATGGAAAACCCACTTTGATTGCTACACTAATTCTGCTACCTATAATAAGATTAGTGCAGAAAAGATTGAATGAAGTCACTTCAATATTAATTGGTCTTTCAAAGCTTAAACAGAAATGGCTATTTTAAATTAATTTAGGAAGACTATAGGCACTGATTTTTTTTTAATAGTGGCGTGAAAAGAGAAAAAGTAAGTGCTAAGAGGCTTAAGAACATTATTAAACTCATTTATTATTCTTTTTTTCATACAGAGTAAATTATAGAAATCTTACAAAATCAACAGAAGGAAAGATAATAGGCTATCATGAAATATGCAATTTATTTTTTAAATGGGAAAAGAACTATTGAATCATAAATGGAAGAACCATTAAGAAGTTATGTAAACGTTTCCCCTTCGAGTAATATAAATCCCATATCACCCTAATGTCTATGCCCCAATAGTTTTATTCATTATCATAAATTTCAGAAGTCTCATTCTTTCATAAATTTTCATTTTTAACAATTAAACAATTTTATCATCTCATATCTTCAAAATATATTCTGCAGTTTGTTAAAAAGAAATGGGACTTGCCTAGCGATTAACAACATAGATAATGGATTAACTTGATTTTGCTTTACTTCATTGTTATCTTTCACCTTTAGGAATTACAATTTTTAAGACTGGAAACAGAAAAGACCATGGGTAGTCCAAAATTTCAGACATCATGAATATTCTTTGTTATAATCCTGCCATAGGGACTTTGCATTAAAAACAAACAGGAAAAAAAATTCTTCAGTCCCCTCCCTAGCTTCACCTCTTACCAAGAGAACAGGCTCATGACCTAAGAATCAAATAGGTTCTAGAGTCAGACATACCTGGATTCAAATTCTTGTTCCTCCATTTATTAATACCATAATTATATGCTTGAATAAGTAAGTTATTAACCACTTCTGGGCCTCAGCTTTCTACTCTAGAAAGCAGACACAAAGATATCCCACAGGAACCACTTACAGTGTATGTGACAGGATCTAATATAACACTTAGCAGACATTAGCTGTTCCATAAATATTCATTTTGCTTTCCTTAAAAGTCAGTTGGCATACATTTTCAAAATCTGGCTGATTGAACCTGTGTCTCACCGAACATCTTTTCAAATTCTAGAAATCTACTGCAGAAGTTTAGGGTCAAAACAGTGGAGTCAACCTGAATTATCTTGGAGAGAAGACATAAACTTTCTAAGTCTATTTCCTTGTCAGTAAGATGAACAGTAACACAGCCTATTTCACTGGGTGAGAGCAGAATTTCTCAGCCTCAGAATTATAGACATTTTGGATGAAATCATTTTTTGTTGTAGGGGGTTGTCTTGATAATTCTATGATATTTAGCAGCATGACCAGCCTCCACCCAATAGATGGCCTAAGTAGCTCCATCCCAAGTCATAACAAACAAAAACATCTCCAGACATTGCCCAATTTATTCTGGGGAACAAACTAAGCCTTCATTGAGAACTACTGGATTAGAATAAGTAAAGTAACTTGAAAATTACTTAACATAGTACCTGGAACACAGTAATTTTCAATAGATGTTAGTTATTAATTTTTACCCAGGTATAAAATTAAGGATTGCATTTCTGATTATGTTATCTCTTCAATATTATGCAAAAGCATTGGTGACAGTAAAGAAACTGCTCGAGGACGAGCCAGATTTTTCCATAATGAACCCAAAGCCACCAAAAATAAAATGATTAGATACAATTCTTTTGGGCAAATATTCATTTGGACCTTGGGTATAAGGTGATGCTGGCATCCTGCTCTGCCTGACCTCCTTCTAGGGACCATTCTGTCTTTCCTAATTGGTGCCATGCTGTGTCTCTTAAAGCAAGGTTACATCATGCTGCTCAGGAAGCAGGCTAAGCAATGGGAATAACTCAACTCTGCATTGAGTTATGCCAGTTTGGGCTTCATGCAGGGCTGATGCAGCTTGCACATGGCTATCACTCCTTTTTCTTTTATTCTATTATTATTATACTTTAAGTTTTAGGGTACGTGTGCACAACATGCAGGTTTGTTACATATGAATACATGTGCCATGTTGGTGTGGCACATATACACCATGGAATACTATGCAGCCATAAAAAATGACGAGTTCATGTCCTTTGGAGGGACATGGATGAAACTGGAAACCGTCATTCTCAGAAAACTATCGCAGGGACAAAAAACCAAACACCACATGTTCTCACTCATAGGCTATCACTTCTTTCAGGCTCTCCTTTCTTTCAAAAAGCCCTCTGCCAAATCTACCATGTGACCAGCATGTGTGCACATCTTCTGTGTATGCTTCAAAAGTGCAGGTGTCACAAATAAATGAGTTCACAATTTAGGATGGAGTTAGTAGGTTCTTGACTTTCTCTGAAAGTTAGAAGTGTGTTATAAAAACAAAACTTACATCTATATGTAAGTTGACTGCATCGGACTCACCCCATGGGCATTAGAGTGTGACATTAGTAGTGAGCCATCAGTAATGTCCCAATAGATCCCACTGACTTGCCACACATAACACTTGTTTGCATAGACCACAGGACTGCAAACTTCAGCAGCCACTCACTCCCAGTCAAATCCAGGCCCTCATCTCTTTTCCAAATAAAGTGTTATTGAAACACAGCTACATTCATTTGTTTCATTCATCTATGAGTGTTTCAGGCTACAGTGGCAATGTTAAGTGGCAGAAACTATATGACCCACAAGTCCTAAAATATTTACTACCTAGTTGTGGTAATCTGATAATGACTCCCAAAGTCATTGCTATGTTCTAACTTGTGAATGTTACCTTATTTGGGAAGAGTCTTTGCAGGTGTAATAAATAAGTTAAGGATCATGAGGTGACATCATTCTGGTGAGACAAGGACAGCAAAAGTGTCCTTGTCTGAGACAGGTAGAGGGAGATTAGACACACTCAGAGGAGGAAAAGCGAATGTGAAGATAGAAGCAGAGATTGGCGTGATGTAGCCACAAGCCAAGGAATGTCAAGACATGTTGGCAGCCACCAGACTCTGGAAGAGGCAAGGAAGTGTTCTCCCCCACAGCCTGCCACGGAGGATCCTGGCCCTTCAGAGCCCATGCTGGCACCTTGATTTTGGACTTTTGGCTTCCAGAACTGTGAGAGAATAAATTTCTGTCTGTTAGAAGCCACCACGTTCAGGGTAACTTATTACAGTGGTCCCAGGACATTAATACTCTGGCGTTTTATAGAAAAAGACTTTTGCAACAGGCAAAACCTGTACCAATCAAATATCTACCACCCAACACAAGGAAGAAAATCTTTACACACACTATAAAAGCCGTCTGCATACCCTTCCCTGATAACACCTAAATGTGATATTTACCAAGCCTGTGTATATCTTTTTACATTTATCAATAAGGTATGCATCCAAAGCAAAACAGTATCATTTAGAATATGTTACATTTTACATAAAAGGTATATTTTTATGTAACCTCTAAAAGTTGCTTTTTTAGCTCACTATAACATTTTTAAGATTTATCCACTTTGATACACGAAGCTTTAGTTTCTCTCAATGTTTTAGTATATCACAATTCCTTTATTTACTCTCCTATGGATGGACACTAAAGTATTTCTCATTCTCATTATGATGAAGAGTACTGCTACACTTTGAGTGTGTTGCCCACAATTCATGTGTTGGAAATGGGGTTCTTGGAGTGGCAATGTTGGCTGGTGGGTCATTGAGAGGTGATCAGGGCATTAAGAGGAATTAATGCCACTCTTGAGGGACTGGGTTAATTCTCAGAGCAGTAAGTGAATGAGTTCTCGCTCTTGCAGGACTGGATCAGTTACTGAAAAGAGTGGGTTGCTATAAAGCAAGGCTGCCCCTCACGAGTTGTCTCTTTCACTCACACACTAGCTTGCTCTTCTGCTTTTCCACCATGTTATGAGGCAGTATGAAAGCCCTCACCAGAAGCTGCAACCATGTTCTTGGACTTTCTAGCCTCCAGAACTACAAGCCAAAATAAACCTTTTAATCGCTACAAATTATCCAGCTACAGGTATTTCGTTACAGAAACAGAAAACAGAGGAAGACAAGTACTATTATGAACTTTTTTATGTATGTCTCTTATGCACAATTGTAAAAATAACTCCAGGATTTTTATTTAGAAATGAACTTTACGGGGAATGTGTCTCTTCAGCTTTATGATGTCAATTGCCTTTGAAAGGAATTCAACAAATCACACTGCAATCAGTAGTGTTTCTGTGTTCCTGTTTCCCTAATCCTCACCAACCCTTGACATAAGCAGGTTTTTAAATATTTTTACCATGTATGAAGTAAGCATTTGCTCTTTAGAGTAAAGCTTGCCTTAGTAGACAATAATAACATTTTATAAATGTTAACTCCCCAACTTCATACTCACAGTGGAAATAAGGAAGCAAGGTTATGATGGAAAAAATACCAAAAATAATAACAAAAGAATGTTTAAAGACAGTTTAAATTGTATCTGGTATACAGTTGGAGTATGGGCAAAAAACATTGGATTAACTGTGTGTGACTTTAGGTCAACCATTTTAACTCTTGTGCAAACTTTTTTTGTTCATTAAACGGGAGGTTACTCTCTCTGTGGCCCCTTCCTGCTCCAAAAGTCTCTGCCTGTAATAAAAAATAATAAAAATAAATAGAATCCCAAGCAAAGCTGGCAATTCTATCACTTTAATGCCTCTTTTCTTTAGAATATATGAACACTTGCACAAAAAAGTCATATATCCTTTGGGTGGTTTTCTGCTGTATCTGCCTACCTCTATAAAGCAGGAACTATTCCACACTTCCCCTCATTCCTTCAGCTCCAGCTATCCTGGCCTTCTTTCATTCCCTATTGCTCCAAGAGGGAACATTCTTGCCACTGTGTGACTCTAGCTAATCCTTCCCTCCTTCAGGTCTTGGCTCAAGTGTCACCTGTTTAAGGAATCCTTCCCCAAGCTCCCCGTCGAGATCAAATTCCCCTGTGATGGCTTCCTATGCAACACACTTATCCTTGTAATACAGGCAAGTCCATCATTAGGCAATGAATGAGGTTCACCATTCAATCATATAAAATGTGGGATCATGTTAGAGTGAAGTTTGTGGAAAACCATTACTTTTCAGTTTCTCTTTACTGTCACAGAAGGCAGAAAGATAAACACAGTGAAAGGTATCTGGAATACAATGCACTGAACTAAGAGTTCCAAATAATAATGGGATTGGAGAGGGAGTTAGGGATCATTCAGTTCCTTATAAGGTTTAGGAAGGATTTTAGAGCTTATTCTCAATTTAATTAGAAATCATTTTATTTCTACAGTGTCTTATTATATTTTTCTTCCCCAATCATAAAGTAGTTGAAAAAACTACTGAACTACCCTTCAACTCCTTAATGAGGTTTGCCCTAAGAAATTAAGAACTGGAAATTGAGAATGGAGAATGAACACTGGATCAAGCATCAAAGGCAACTATGTTATAACTGGTTCTACAATTCTGAGTTTGTGTGTTATGGGATAAGTTTTCTTGAGTTTTAGTCCACATGAACTCTAGTTTATGTGTCATTAGATTAATGTCCATCTTATTACCTGAAAATTAAACTTCAGGAAGGTAGGATTTGGTGTAAATACAAAGTAAATGTTCAGTAATCACTGGTTGAAAGGAAATGAAAAGAAAAAAAGAACCATATCAATAGTTTATTACTGGGAGAGAAAAAGAGAATATGACACTATAGAAATAATACACTTTATCATTAAATTTAGGATAAGCTTCAAAGTCCTTTCTAAACCCTCTAAGGGACTGAATGATACCTACCCTCTCTCCAGTCTCATATTCCTGTGCCCCTCACTCATCATCCTCCAGCCAAGTAAACGTCTCTAAATTCTTCAGTCACCCCAGGCTTCTCCCCCTGCCTGGAATTTTCTTCTCCCACATCTTTACTTAAGGGTATCCTCATCTTTCTCACCTTGTCTTACACATCACCTCCTCAGAGAAACTCCATCTGAAAAGCCTATTTAAGCCTAACCTACCCATACCTCCAAATCCAGTTATTACTTTCTGCTGCTTGTTTATTTCATAGTCTTCTTTCTAGGCTTAGAACACATTTCTTAATTTGCTTTGGGTTTACTCGTGTGTTAACTTCTTTATGTATGCAAGCTGCATGAAGGCTTACCTCTTTGTATTCTCAACTCCTATCACAATAACTGGTTCAGAACATATACTGTGTTAGTTTGTTTTCATGCTGCTGATAAAAACAATCCTGACACTGGGTAATTTATAAAGAAAAAGAGGTTTAATGAATTCACAGTTCCAAGTGGATGGGGAGGCCTCACAATCATGGTGGAAGGCAAAAGTCACGTCTTACATGGCGACAGGCAAAGAGAGAATGAGAGCCAAGCAAAAGGGGTTTCCCCTTATGAAACCATTGAATAGATCTCATGAGACTTATTCACTACCATGAGGATAGTATGGGAGAAACTGCCCCCATGATTCAATTATCTCCCACCAGGTCCCTCCCACAACATGTGGGAATTATGGGAGCTACAATTCATGATGAGATTTGGGCGGGGACACAGCCAAACCATATCACATACTTAATAAACATTAGGTGAATAAACAAACGAAGATGATGCTACCCTGAAAGCATAGTTACCTGTGCAGGGAGAGGGCACAGAGCTCATAAGGATAACTCAGAGGAACTACACTGTCTCTCTCTGATGAAAGGCTCAAACACTGACACATCTACCCAAAAGAAGGAGATGAGGCTGTCAGGTAGTATCCAATCTTCACTTCCAGCCAGCAGGACAGGCAGCTGGAGTCATCAGCATCAATGTAAATGTGTTGTCTATAAGGTCTAAATTACATCAATTTATCATCAAACTAAAATTTAAAACATTTTTTAAGAAAAATACACAATCAAAACATATGAAAGTATTTTATTCCAAGCAGCTTACATGATTTCTCACGAAATTCTGGATCTTTTCAAGGTCATCAGAAAACAAAACCAAAGCAGACTGGAGGCTTCTACATATCCAGTCTCCTGATTTCATCATAGAATTAAATATAAGGCCTCATTTAGGAGGATCTTGTGAAGCTCCAGAGATTCCCTCAAAATTCATTCTGAAATTACAGACTTTAGTTCTAAAAACAACCATGATTAAGCATGACATCTACAGATGCTTGCTCTTCAATAAAGCTGTAATTTGGGAAAAATCAAAGCCATAAGGCACTAAATTATATAAGGGAGGCTTTTCATTACTCTCTAATCTAGCTCACTCTGAGTTAAGAGGCAAATGAAATTTGATTATTTGGCCAGTTACTTTTCAGCTTCTGTGTTTAATTTACTTTTTCTCAGAAGATTAAAAAAGTCACTCAAACTACTATTAAATGTAGATTTGAACTTGAGTTTGCTTTTTTAAGATCATTTGTTAAGTGATTAGTATTTTTAAGGGGCCGAGGCCATTCATTTACTATGATTTACCCTAGCTTAGTCAATAAGATGCCTTAATTAAAGTATAGCTGAAATCTGCTATTCATTTTTTAAAATAAGTATTCCAAATAAAAGTGGAAAGCAACCTTATTTTTTATTGACTGTTTACAGTTTTTTAATTTTTTTTTCTGGTGCATACAATGAGTTGACAGCCTCAACTAACCAAAGAACTAATTTAACATTTAAAAAGATCAATTTTGGCAACTTTAGAACATTCAAATTGAAAAGTCCTCTTTACAAAAAAGGAGCTCAAACAATAGTCTCCACTAAGGTGTTGCTGCTTTTTTAATTAAGATATGAAAGATGGAAGTTTTATAAAAAGATAGCCAACCCCTAACATCTACTGCAATGTTCCTATACTTGTCAATTAGACAAGATACAAGTTTTCTGTGCATAACATGGCAGCTATTTATATATTCTACAAAAATGTTTTAATGGATTTATAAAGAAAAAGAAAACTGGTTATAAGATTCTCTCATTTTAACTGTCTAGTACTTCCTAACATCTATGTCCACGCAATGAAACCACCTGAGCTTTAAAATAAAGAGAAAAAGAGAGTGAGAATTTTTTACAACTCCAATCCTGAGAGGCACTTGACTTTTTGAGATGGGATTTCTGAAAATATTCCTAAGTCCTGAAAGGCAGAAAGAATTGATATTCACACACACACACACACACACACACACACACACACACACACACAGAGTCTGGTATTGGTGATGTACCTGCTAGACCCCTGCCCAGTATCATCAGCAATAGCAGGGTCCTTTAGTACTTGGTGCTTGGTCCCATCTTGTAATTCAATCATTAATGTTTTCATGGATCCTAATTCAGGCACAGCCCTCCGGTCTTCATCAGTACAGACACGGATTCTTCATCATCATTGCCTGTTTGGCCAAGATATAATCTCTCTTTTTGTTCTTGCTCTTTCACATAAAAATTCCCTTTACATCTGAAGATACTAATACATACTTTCATGTCACTAATTCTACAACATTTGCAAAGCACTAACTCACCCTCACTGATCTCCTGGCTTCCTAAAAATTAGGTGGTAACATTTCTTTATCTCTTTTACATCAGGAAATTGCCTTGTGCTATAACCATAACTGCAACATTATTTCTGTGATAACTCATCGAGAACATCCCTGGCTTTTCAAAACTCTCATTTTTTAAACTATAATGAACACTTATCAAATCCCTATTATGTGCTGAATATTGTTATGGGTATTGGGGATACAAAGATCGTTATGATATTGTCCCTGTGTTCAACGGGTTTGATGATTATGGTATTGTCCCTGTGTTCAAGGGGTTTATTCTCTAGTCAGGAAAATGGAGAATCTGACTGATGTTTTTAGTAGTGTGTGAAAAGTTTCATCATTTATTTACTCAGCAACTATTTGAGCACCTCATATGCATTAGTCACCATATTAAGTGTCAGGTATACAATGGTGAATAAATCAGTTCTGGTTTTTGTCCACATGTTCATGGAGTTTACAATCTAGTATAGGAAACAAACAATAAGCACTGAATAAGCATAATTTTAAAAGTCAAATCAATGTCAGAGCTATGACAGAAATAATGTGGATAAAGAAATACAATATACTGGAAGGGGTAGAGCTCAACAGTGAGGCGGCTATAAAGGTTTCCCCAAGAAGGTGAGGTAGGAGCAGATCTGGAAACATAGAATGAGCTGGCCATGTGCAAAGGTCCTGAGACTGAAAGAAGGCTGGCATAGCTAAGGATAGGAAAGGGCAAGGCCAGTGTGACTGAAGCTTAACAGAGAAAGCAAAGAGTGGTGCAAGATGAAATGGAGAGGTATAAGACAGATCATATATTACATGTTTTATATAATATATATAATATAATATATAGAGAGACATAATATATATTCCCTTCATTGCAATAAGAAGTCATTGAAATTCTTTTAGGTTGTGGGCTATATTTACATATTTTTAAAATTCCCCTCTGAATATCATGTAGAGAGTAAACTGAAGAAGACAGGAGTGGGGGCTATTGTGGTAATCTAGGTAATAATGGTGGGTTAGACCATCTACTCATTTAGCAAAAGCAATCACTGAGCTATGGTGCCCTTTGAATGTGTCCCCTCCAAAATGCAGGTGTTGCAACCTGCATTTTAATAGTATTAAGTAGTGGGCCTTTAAAAGGTTGTTAGGCCATAAGAATGCTTTCCTTTGAATGTTTCTTATAAAAAAGGGGCTTGGTAGCCAGGCATGGTGGTACATGCCTGCAGACCAGCTACTTGGGAGGCTGAGGCAAGAGGACTGCTCGAGTCCAGGAGTTGGGGGCTGCAGTGAGCTATGATGCTACAACTGCATTCCAGCCTGGTGACAGGGTGAGACCCTGATTTGTATTTTGTTTTTTTTTTCTTTTTCCTTTTTTTTTTTTTTTTAAGGTATTTGGCTCTATTGCCTTTCTGCCTTCTGCCATGTGAGGACACAGTATTCCTCCCCACTGTGAGGGGAGTCATCTTGGAAGCAGAGAGTGGCCTTCACTAGCAACCTCTCTGATCTTGGACTTCCCAGCCTCCAGAACTTGAGAAATAAATTTCTGTTCTTTATAAATTATGTATCTCAGATATTTTGTTATAGCCACACAGACAAATTAAGATAAGTAATTTCTTGTGCCAAGCACTGAACTAGGATTTAGCACTGAATAAGAAAAATCCTCGCTATGAGAAAGCCATCAGTCTAGTTGGAGAAACAAAAGACAACTGAAGTAATCGAATAAGCATTATATGTTGTGTGATAACAAGGACTATTAAAAAAATATGGCAGGGTAAGAGATTATAGCATTTGGGAGTATTGATGGGGTTATGTTCTGAGTGTAACAGAGAATCACAGAGTGGTCTAAATCAGCCTGGGGAGGGAATGAAGACTTCTGAGAAGAGAAAACACTTGAGCATAAGTGGGATAGTCCAAATAATATAAGGATGGGGAGATGGGTGGAGGGATGTAGGAAAGTGGATGTAGAGGAAGGTTTCAGGAACCACACCCCCAAGGCTTGAATGAAAGTTTCAGTGTAGAGAGCCAAGGAAGATGAGACTAGAGCCAGCAGAGGCCACCGCATGAAACAAAGGCCTGTGCAAAGCTAAGAATTTGGCCCTTCATCCAAGAGCTATGGAAGGGGCCTTAAGCAGGTGAATAAATTAGAACTATCACGTTTGGCATTATGGAAGATGGTTAGGAAGGAAGTCACTGGGAGACAGGGAAGTCAGTTAGCAAACATTGAGCATAAGCCAAAAGATGATGGTGCCTGTTAAAGTAGTGGAAAAGGGGGGGAACTGAGAGATATCAAGTATGTAGAATGGACAGAACTTATCACACTGCTGGGATGTGTGCATAGGGGTGGGTGGTGGAAGGGAGAATAGTCTAGTGGACCACATTGTGAGATGCAAAATCCCTTACAACCTGCCCTTTCTATATGCTGTGACCTCACCTATGCCAGTGCTCCCACACCCTGTGACATTACCGGTGTTCTGTCAGCCCCTGGACATGCCAGGCTCCTTCTCAGCTCATGGTCTCTGCACCACGTGTCTCTCTGTCTAAAATGCTTCCCCCAGGCCTTTGCTGGTTTATCCCTTCTCTTCAGGCAGGTCTTTCTGCTTACATGTCACCCACCTAGAAAAGGCTTCCCTGATCATCCTAGGCCGATCTTGATTACACGTCTTCACCTGCTCCTCTCTTGCAAATCATCTTACTTTTAAATCACATACATGTCAATTTTCTCAGAAGTTGGTTTATCCACACTTCTATTTACATGTTTATTTACATATATGGGGAGAGTCATCGCTGAGCTCCCCAAGAGCAGTGGCATCACCTTCAAGGTTCACCACTCTGTTCCCAGCCCCTTGCAAATCCTCAATAAATATTTTTTGAATGAATGGATGGATGAGCAGAGGAACTGGGTAACAAATTACATACAGGGCTTAAAGCTTAGTAGTGAAGCTGCCAAGTATAAAAGGTTCTTTTTTTTGGAGACACACAAATTAAAAACAGAAAGGTACGCATTTGAAAAAAAAATCAAAAGATGAAAAAGACAAAAATGAGAGCAGTTGAATCTTCTAATAAAATGTTTACTTTAGACCAGGGTGCTGTAGAGGCCCAGAGAGTCAGTATTTTAGGCTTTGCAAGCCGTAAGGACACTGCTGTAACTACTCAACTCCGCTGTTATAAACATAAAGCTGCCACAGACAACACATAAACAAATGGACATGCCAGTGTTACAATAAAATTTTACTCACAAAATAGGCTGAAATTGGCCAGAGAGGGATGGTTTGCTGACTCCTGCTTTAGACTAATCTAATAAAGGCAAAAAAGAGTGACGCACAATTGAAGCATATAAAGAGGACCTAACCTTATTGAGACTTTTCTATGTGCTAGACCTTTTGCAAGATCCTTTGTCTACAAAACTCATCCAATCTTTTTAACAACTCCAGTAGATAAGCATCATTATGAACATTTCGAGTTCCAAGAGGAAAAATAACTTATCTAGGTCATACAGTTAAGGAGCCAGGCTTTAAATCCAGGAGGTCTTTCTCCTCCAAACCTCCACGATCATCATATATGTTTTTATCAATTCTTCCCTTACAGCCACAAAATACCTTCCTATCCCTTTTTGGAGAGAGGTATAAACATCTGTGCATGTGACATAAATATGTTGATTTCAACTCCACAAACATTTACCTATTACATAGTATGTGCCAGGCAGGCATTGTGAAATGTGCTGGAGATTCAAAATTGTAGAGACCATCTCTTTCTACGATTTGTCAAACTGTAGCTTGTTAATGTCAGGCTCTGAATTTCAAAGTATGTCATGTTCTTTTTTATTTTGCTAGAATCGCTAATGGTGCTCTCCACCATATTAATGATGTGTCTTCCATGGCCCTTTCTGCCCTTTGTAAACAACCACAGGTGTGGATTTTGTTTTGTCTGTGTGCAAGGCTTGCTGCTGAGACGTTTCCCCATTAGACTGCTGCCCACAGCACCAGCTGTTGTTACAAACTGCTGATTCCCAGCCACACAGCTTTTCGTTTCCAGTTGCTTCAGATGGTATAATTCGCTGTGTCCTTGAAGCCTGCATCCATATGTTTGGGTCAAAATACCTTCTCATCCTCACTGGACCAACATAGTATCAAGAATGTTATTTCTCTAAGTGTTTTTCAGACAGGCTTAAGAGTAAAGATGTGAATATATGTGCCACTGGAGTACAATTTTTAAAATACCTGCTTCTCTCCAGCATTGTCCTGTGTGACTTAGAGTTTAGCCAATAAAAATCTCCTATATTTCTTAGCTAGTTATTAAAATTATATCTCAAAGTTACAATCATGCCTTTTTTTCCAGTTACTTTTTAGGCAATGATATCAATATTTGAGAAAATTGTCTGAGGAAAAGGAAAAAGTCCTGATGTCATAAGCAATCTCAGACTATTCTTCACTTTTAAAACTTTATTCAGCAGCCTGTACCTATAAAATTTAGGGTATGGGATTATTTCATAGAAATTCTCCATGATTACATGTTTCCTTATCCCATTACAGTTTCAACAGAAGCAATCAATATTTTACATTATCAGTGTACCATCTACCAACATCCTATTCTATCTATAAAAAGAAAAAGTCATATAGGGAATATTTTGTCTATTATTTTCAAAGAACCACCACTTTCAGTATTTAGCATGGGTCACTGTGTTGGAAATCAAAGTGAATGCTATTCTGGGAAAAAGCTGGGCTTTGAGGATTTTCAAATAACAACTCAAATGACGTTATTTGTTACCTAGCTTGCTTTGGCCAGAGTTCTGTCTCCAGCAGAATTGGGGCCAATCAAGAGTTAGGATGCTCCTTCCTATCAGCAATATCAAAGCTTCTCCCTCTGTTTCATCCTCTGAGTCAAAGGAGTCAACTAAACACTGTAAGTTCTCTTTCTTACATCCTAAATTGTTCTTCCATCCTCTCCTCCTGCACCTCTCTCTTCTAACACCTGAGGCCTTTGAGAATTCTCAATAGCATGGATGCAACAGATTCATCAACCTTGTGGCTTCTTTGCTTCAGGTTTGCTCCTCTGTGGTCCATTCCTTACATAATCAACTAGTGTGATCATGTCATTAATGATAAGAACTAATATTTACTTAGTACAGTTTTGTTTTTTGTTTGTTTGTTTGAGACAGAGTCTCGTACTGTCACCCAGGCTGGAATGCAATGGTGTGGTCTCGGCTCACTGCAACCTCCACCTCGTGGGTTCACATGATTCTCCTGCCTCAGCCTCCTGAATAGCTGGGATTACAGGCGTACACCACCACACCCAGCTAATTTTTTTGTATTTTTAGTAGAGACCGGGTTTCACTATGTTAGCCAGACTGGTCTCAAACTCCTGACCTCGTGATCCACCCACCTTGGCCTCCCAAAGTGCTGGGATTACAGGCATAAACCACCACACCTGGCAGAGTACAGGTATTTTTATGCATTACTAATTAAATTCAAAGGCACACAGATACGCCCCAAACCACTATCAATGCCATTTTTCAAATGAAAACAAAACAAAAAAAGGCTTAGAGAAGTTAAGGACTTGACCACATCCAAAGAGCTACTAAGGAGCAGATTGAGGATTCAAACCCTGGACTGTCTAATCCATATGTGACCTTGTTGTGTCATTCTATGCAAAATTTCTATTTCACAGATACAATATCTGATTGATATAGCTTAGGTCAGATTCCACCTTTTGCCAGAGAGAATAAGGCAGCTTCAGTTACAGTTTTATTAATAGTATATCTAATAAAAGAGGGGTCGATTTTCAAATAAAATAAAAGAAGGTTGTAATTACAAGACAAATGAATAAGTACTGGATTGGCAAAAGCAAGAGATTCATGTTAGTTTCTCTCAGTAATCAACTGAAATCTCTCATTCAGAAATGATCTCAAATTCTATTAGATAGATACAGTAGACACTCCACCTTGCAGTGAATTTGGCTCTTAGAAAGAGAGTGCTACAAGATGGACACTAAAATATGGATTAACTGAGTGGTGTCATTGGGCTCAAGAACAGGGAAGAGCTAGGACTTTGACACCCCCATTGGGTGGTGGCAACATGTTTGGTAAAAATGTGACCTATTTTACCTTGACTTAGAGACCTTATGCCCACCAAGTGGCAGTATTAGGAAAATGTCAACACATTGGCTATATCTTTCTGCCTTCAGAAATGTCCTATAAGAGAAATGAACCTACATCAGGGTGAAACAAAAAATAATGGAAATATAACTGTGATAAAAACAGGCACTTTGAATGCTGTACATCTCATACTTTGGAATCTTGCTGGATGAAAAAAGTATATTTTTGTACCACCCCACAGTAAGTGGTAGATATAGGAAAACTAGAGCTCAACAGGAGGTAGAGCTGATAAGATTGGAGAACTAGTTCTTTCCATGCACATCGTATTAGAAAAAGAGTTCCACAGGCAAAGACACGAAACTGTGGATTTGCTGAGTGGAGTCAGTGGGTTAGAGAACCGGGGAGAGTCAGGTGGTCCAGGCTAGGACTGTGACAACCCCCTCCACTGATGGTAACATGGTTGGTCAAACTGTCACCTGATTCACCTTAACTTAGAGACCTTATGCCCACCAAGGTAGAAGAATACTAACCAGAGTAAGATGCCCTGCCAGCAAATACAGAAATAACAGTGGTGCGTTTCATTTGAAACAAATTTCTAATTTTCATACGGAGAGGCCATTCAGCTAAAAAAAATAAGAAACCTTTGGTTTTAAGACAATGTCCGGTCAGATCACTAACTATGGTGATCAGGGGATGAAATTTTCATGGGTGAAAAAATAGACTGGAAGCCTATTAAGTATGTGAGGAAAACGTTTTGCCAAGGAAATCCAAAAACTAGCCACCCTTCCCTAAGTCAATTCTGAGATCTTGGAACTCCATTTCTGGGGACCTGTGCTGTTATATCTGGGTAGACCTGTGAAGTATATCCTTACCTATAATTGACCCCAGTTGGGACCATGGAGAAATATAAACAAAGAACATCTTGTAAGACAGAACAAGAGGCCAAAGGGGATGATGAACAAAACAGATTCTTCCAGAAAGCAGACCACCTAGGCTGCCCCATAACTGACTACAGAATTTAATCCACTGTCACAGTAGAGAGTTTTGTCTTAACAGTTCTGCCCCTGTCCAGCAAGATGTGTGTGCTGCAGATTGTAGACTATAGCATGTTCCTTTCCTGTCTTTTTCCAAATGGGAATCTAATTGCAGTTTACAATTGCATATTCAGAATATTGGGGGCCAATTAAGTTTTAACTACATTGAACAACTGTGAAAATCCATATCCAGTTACTATTGAGATGACCATAAATAACCCAGAGATCTTGGATTCGAAGATAGATAAACTGGATGAAACTTGGGATGGTCACTCTCAAGGAGAGGGTAAGCACATTCTAAGTAGCTTTGGTAACGTTAAATATATATTTGGGAAGAAGCTTTGATACAGATGTGAGACAGCCCAATGGATGAACCATACCATTCAGCATTAGTAGCCTACCCAACGGCCATTTCTCCTTTCCTCCTTGA
Source organism: Pongo abelii (assembly GCF_028885655.2). Taxonomy (NCBI): domain Eukaryota; kingdom Metazoa; phylum Chordata; class Mammalia; order Primates; family Hominidae; genus Pongo; species Pongo abelii. The sequence continues at coordinate 21,014,647 of NC_071988.2, forward strand.
TAAGAGAAATATGATTATGTTTAAGGTGGCAATATGCCCAGCTCCTGGGATAAATTATGATGAGTCTATCTAGATAAATCATGGGGTTCCCATAGCCCTTTGCCAAATACTCACTTTCCTACTCACCTTGCAGCTTCAGGTAGCCAAAGGAGAACTAACGGTGAGAATATCAGGGGTGGAAAAGTTCTATACTCTGATAAAGGGAATATTTCCCTTTCTTGTCTATACTTAGAAAAATGTGGAAGTCATTTTGTGATTATGAAGCAAGCAATCAATGCAAGGATAAAAAACTCACATGCTGCAGATTGCAGAAAAGTGAGAGAATCTGGATCAGATTTCTTGTTAAGTAAATCAACCTTATAACTGATGTCATAGTGGAGATTTATGTTACAGTTAAAAAAAGGTCTAATTAAAAAACCAATTTATAAGCTGTATGCAGCATATGGAAGAAGGACACATATTTGAAGAACAGGAAGCAAAGATGATGATCAAGTCTTTCTGAATCCTGACTTATTTAAAGACTACTGTCTATACCGTTCTTGAAATTGTTATTTTCACAAAGTATTATCTTTTCTTTAAACTGATGCTGAATTTGTGTAGTATGTGGAAGTTAATAAATATACAAAGGGTCAAATCATACCAAAATAGACAAAACACTTTACTAAATACAACTGAGTACAGTTGACTCTTTGTATCTGTAGGCTCCACATCCTTGGAACCAACCAAGGATTGAAAATATAGTTTTAAAAACTGTCTGTACTAAATATGTACAGATTTTATGTGTCATCATTTCCTAAATAATATAGAATTGCAACTATTTACACAGAATTTGCCCTGTATTAGAGATTATGAGTACTCCAGAGAGGTATTCAAGTATACAGAGTGACATAATGGATCTTGGAGACTTTGGGGTGTTATTTGGGAGGTGGGTGAGGAATAAAAGGCTTCATAGTGAGTACAGTGTACACTTCTCTGGTGAAGGGTGCACTGAAGTCTCAGAATTCACCACTATAGAACTTATCCATGTAACCAAAAATCACCTGAACCCCAACCTATTGAAATAAAAATAATTATAATTAAAACAATAAAGTACATGGGAGAATGTACATAGGTTATATGCAAAAATATTATATCATTTTATATCAGGGACTTGAGCATCCATGGATTTTGGTATCCAATGGAGATCCTATAACCAATCTCCTATGGATACCAAGGGACAACTGTATTTACTGAACTGTTACCAACAGGCTGCAGATATAGTCAGATACTAATGGACACTTACAATTGAAAACCTGTTAAGAAGTGCACTGTACATTTTCTTTGTTTGCTTAAAAGCAGCTTCCTAGAAGCTGTCTAGTTCTACCTCGTGTTAATCTTTTCACATCCTACAGAGTTTTACAGACTTTTAGAATGCATCCTGGTAAGTGCTGTCTCTCTAATCATTGGACTTTTACTTTTAAGGCCAGCTTTAGAAGATATTTTCCTTTAAGTGCTTGAGTTTTCCTTGTTTAGCTTCTCTGATATTTTTTTCAATTTTACTTCTTTTACTCTGCTTAATACTATATCTATTCATTTTTATTTAACAGTTTGTTTCTTCCCTAACTAATTAAGATTCTCAGTAGCATTTGACTGAGCTGTCACGCCTTCCTTCTAGGTTTCCATGACATCACACTCCTTTGATTCTTCTTCTCCATCTCTGATATTTACTCTTGGTGCTTTTGCTGTGTCCTTCCTTGCTCCATCTCTAAATGTTAAGAAGTCCCAAGACATATGCCTCACCTTCTTCTCTTCTCTATGCATGATCTTCCCATGGGTAATCATGCTCTGTCCCAATTTTAAAGAAAATATACATTACAAGGCTCAAACATTAATATCTTCAATCCCAATCTCTACTCTAAAATATATTATCTAATATATCCAATTCCCTAGTTGACATTTCTACTCAGATATATAGAGATACTTTAACTCTGACATATCCAAAACCGAATTGGTTTTTCAGCCCGTTTCCATTCTTCTCTTTCCTCAGTTTTCCCCATGTCAGTAAGCAAGGCCACCACCCATGCAGTAGCTCAAGCCAAATGCCTGGAAGTCATCCTTCCTTCCTCTCAGTTCACATCTCTCAGTTCACAAGTCTGCTTACTCTACCTGCACAATACATCTTGAATCTAATTCCATTGACATCCCAATCTAATTTAGTCACCAACACTTCCTGCCTGGGATACCACCATAACCTCCTAACTCATCCTCCTGCTTCTTTTCTCCCCATCTCAATATCCATTTCCCATAAATCAGCCAGAGTGGTCTTTTTAAAAATGTAAATTATATCCCATCACTTCTCTGCATGAAACCCTCCTCATAGTGTCCTAACACATTTAGATTCAAATCCAAATGCAGCCTCCAAGGTTCTCCCTGGGTGATCTGGCTCCCACCTATCTCACTAACTCATCTCACATCTCTCTGCCTCACTCCCTATGCGATAACTTCTCTGGCCTCTTTTCTCATCCTCATATAATCCCAGTTTATTCTGCTTTGGAGTCTTTGCATTAGCAGTGTCTTCTCTCTGGAAAACTTTTCCTCCAGATAGTCACATAGATGAATTTTACTTATAATCTAGGCCTCTGCTCAAAGTCAGCTCTTCAAAGAGGCCCTCTCTGACCAATAAACCTCAACAAGCCACCCTACTGCTCTTGGCCCATGATGCTGCTTTCCTTCCTTCCTTCCCAGCAAGCACTGTCTTCCTCCAAAATAACCTACACTCCTTGAGAGCAGGGACTTTGCCTGACTCTGTCATTGCTGTGTGCCTATTTCCTAGACACATTACACATGCCCAGTAAGTATCCAGTGAATTGCAAATAAGTTTATTGGGTTCTTATGCATTAGGGAACCCCTTCCTAAAATTCCCTTAGCTCCTCTACCTTAGGAAAAGTATTTTCTTTTATATGCTTCATGGTTTGAAGATTAATCAGAAAAGACATTTTGGAGCCAATTCTTTATGCATTCAATCAAGAAATATTTACTGTGCCAAACATTTTGCTATACAAAGAAAAATGAGACAGCAGATTCATTATCTAATGGTACAGAATGGCATGAAAATGAGTAAGTACAATATAAACTGAGATCAATCAAACTACTAGATACCTACTAAGGTGGCCTTGTGCAAAGGGGGCCAGAAGTGGAGTGAAACAAAAATCAGTAATGAATACAGAAGAAGGATGACATTTGCTACATATAAATGAGTCAGAGGTTGAGCTCTATAAGCTACAAGGAGAAAAGGCTGCATTTGCTTCATTTCTCAATCCCATACAATGATGCCCTCCAAAATCACAATTAAAGAAGGAGAGATTTTTCTTTGTATGCCACAATGTTATTATAACCTGAAAGTCAAGTTTTACTGAATTCAAGGACACTGCTTCCAAGTATCTTATGTGATTCAATTACATACAATTCTATATTATCATAATGCAAGGTGACAGATTACATAGAACTGCCATAAAATAGATGCTCTCTCAATTTATCCTCCTTCTCACAGCTGCCACCCTATTCTCTGCCAGCTTCCACTGCACCCTCTATCATCACCCACTGCCCATGTCCCATGGCTTCCCATTACACTCTGATCTCTGATACAAAGAAAATAGGACTAAGCTTCTACCAACAGACTGGCCTGCCCACTGGCCTTCAAATGTGCCTTACTCAATCCCACATTCTCAACCCAACTACCCATTTAAAATACCTTTTCTTCTTATACCAAGTATGGTGGCTAATACTTGTAAGCCCAGCATTTTCGGAGGCCAAGGCAGATGGATCATCTGAGGTCAGGAGTTCGAGACCAGCCTGGCCAACATCGTAAAACCCTGGCTCTACTAAAAATACAAAAATTAGCCAGAGTGGTGGTATATGCCTGTAATTCCAGCTACTTTGGAGGCTGAGGCAGGAGAATTGCTTGAATCCAGGAGGTCGAGATTGAAGTGAGCCAAGATCGTGCCATTGCACTCCAGCCTAGGTGACAGAGTGAGACACTATCTCTAAATAAATAAATAAAATAAAATACTTTTCCTTCTTGCTTCCAATATTCAAATGTTACCCGTTCTTCAAGTTCAAGGGGCTCATCTCCTCCATGAAGTCTTCCCCTCCAGCCACTCTAGCCCACTGTGGGCTCATCCTTCTCTGACTACACACAGCATTCATTGCCTCTGCTGGCTATTTGCAGCTTTTTACAAACCTCCTGGAATTGTTTAAATGTTCATGTATCTGAGTTTTAACAATCTCCTAACTAGATTATTTGATTTTTTAATATGGTGGCTCTGTCTTCCAGTTCTTGTCTATCCATACCCATAAAAAACAGTGGTGTCACCAGAGGAAGTGACCAGTTCCCAAATCCCAGCATTTTACCTGCGTGAACATGTTTTGTCATGGTGCCACAGAAGGGAGTCAGGTATAGGGCAGGAGTATAGGTTAAACCAATGATTGGGTTTCTACTTCTACAATGCAAATCCTTTTACACTTAGACCAAAAATTTTAGGTGTCAATAATCACATATCCAGAAAATTGGTAGATACAAATACTGTCTGAGATAAATTAATGTTTCTTGTTGAAGAAAGAAAAATAAACTCCTTTAACTGAATAGTAATATAACCACAAATGGTTTTTGTAGACAAGGAGGACAATTTCTATTAATGAATATATTTCTTTTTTTTTTTTTTTTTTTTTTTTTGAGATGGAGTCTCACTCTGTCGCCCAGGCTGGAGTGCAGTGGTGTGATCTCGGCTCACTGCAAGCTCCACCTGCCAGGTTCACACCATTCTCCTGCCTCAGCCTCCCATGTAGCTGGGACTACAGGCGCCCACCACCACGCCCGGCTAATTTTTTTGTATTTTTAGTAGAGACGGGATTTCACTGTTAGCCAGGATGGTCTCGATCTGCTGACCTTGTGATCTGTCCGTCTTGGCCTCCCAAAGTGCTGGAATTACAGACATGAGCCACTGCACCTGGCCAATATATTTCTATATAATTCAGCCACATGGTCTTTGGACTAGGCTTCTGGATTAACAACAAACAAAAGCTTTTTCTCTTATCTGCAAGAGCAACTTTACTGGCTGTTGTCTCCATCAATTTCATAAGGGTCAGTGCTAACTCCACAAGCATAGATTTGGAGTAGATAAGCTGTTAATTTCAAATAATTTTCTCAACACTCACAGTGGAAAGAGTTCTTCAGGCTGCTGCCCTAGGGTCCCTTTCCTATACCCCTCTCCTCTCTCTCCTCTATCCTCCTCTGTCACTCTTCTATAATCTACCACTCCTCCCCAGCCCCCAATTGTTTAAGTTGAGTTTGATTATGCTATTCCATTGGTACCTTCTGCTGCTCTTAAGCTAATGTCCTGAGTCCTTAAGATAGTGGTCAGTGATCTCTAGCATGCATTTTCCTAATCTCTCTTGTATCACCTCTCTTCTCTCTCCTCCTTACTCACTCTACTCCAGTCATACTTGATTTCTTTCAACTCTTAGAGGATGTCATTTCTTTTTTTTGTTTAATTTTATTATTATTATACTTTAAGTTTTAGGGTACATGTGCACAACGTGCAGGTTTGCTACATATGTATACATGTGCCATGTTGGTGTGCTGTACCCATGAACTCATCATTTAGCATTAGGTATATCTCCTAATGCTATCCCTCCCCCCTCCCCCCACCCTACAGCAGTCCCCGGTGTGTGATGTTCCCCTTCCTGTGTCCATGTGTTCTCATTGTTCAATTCCAATCTATGAGTGAGAACATGTGGTGTTTGGTTTTTTGTCCTTGCGATAGTTTGCTGAGAATGATGGTTTCCAGCTTCATCCATGTCCCTACAAAGGACATGAACTCATCATTTTTTATGGCTGCATAGTATTCCATGGTGTATATGTGCCACATTTTCTTAATCCAGTCTATCGTTGTTGGACATTTAGGTTGGTTCCAAGTCTTTGCTATTGTGAATAGTGCCGCTATAAACAGATGTCATTTCTTTTTCATCCTCCAGGGCTGCACTCAGGAGATTCCCACCACATGAAATTCCTCTTCCCCCCACCCTCTATTGTCTGCCTAACTCTCACTTCTTTCAATTAAATGTTACTTCTTTATGAAGGTCTCTAGGAAAGTTTAAATTCCTCTGATGTAGTCTTTAATGACAATCATGAACTTTCTTTGGTAATACTCATAAAAATAATTTAGTATCTAGAGGTCTACTATATATCAAGACCCCACGATAAGAGAGACTGTGTCTCTCTTGGTGACTGGTGATCCCAGCAAATTCCAGTGTCTGGCATATAGTTCATACTCAAGAAATTTGTTGAATTAATAAATGATAATGGGACACTGGAGCTGGAAGACCTAGGTTGGAGCCCCATTTTTGCTTACTGTGACCTTGGACAAATCGCTTATCTCACAGATCCTCAATGTCTTAATCTTCAGAAAGGGCATTATCATCACCCACTTCTAGTATACTGAAAGAACAAAATGATATATATTCAGCCAAAGAGTTGGTAACTTGGAAAAGATTTATACAATTTAGCTATTATTTTTAATTGACTAAAGATAGCCATAAGATTCACTGAGCTATATACAGCCAATACTTAATAAGCAATTGCTGTGGCTAAAAGCTTTCTATGCATTAGCTCAAATAATGCTAACTTTTACAATACTTCTAGGAGGTCAGTATTGTTATTATAAAGCCTCTTTACAGGCGGAGACAATTAAGTCACAAAGTAAGTGATGAATCTGAGATTCAAATTACAACAGACCCCAAAGCTTAAGTGAGACCACAACAAGCCTACCTCCCATTACTACAAATTCAACTCTATTTCTTAGAAGAAGAGAGTTCAGTTTTCAGAGCAGACAAACTATAACTTTGCTCAAGAGTCTAGTATAAAGCTGATAAGCAAGGTGGTTTCACTATTTGAATCATTGAGAAGAATCCAACACTTTAAAGAACCCTCATAATCACCATGACCATTTGTTAAGTGGGCCTTGTGTGCCAGTCTCCAGGATAGGCACTTTACAGTGGCCAGTCCTAAATTTCTTCAAAACCATCACTTTACCAATGAGAAAATGAGACTCAGAAAGAACAATTCAAACAATCTGTCTTCCTATAAGTCGAGCTTCAAGGCCAGGGTTGATCCCACCTCTCTTTAACTCCAAAACTGTGCTCTTTGAACTACTACATCTTAGACTGCCTCTAAGAACCTATACTGAGAAGCCTCATAAAAACATTTATCTTTAAGAAAAGCATATCCATTATTAAGATGTATATCCTTTCTCTAAGTATGTTGTTTATATTATTGTAAAATACTAGTGAAACAGATAACCCTGTGGCCATGTATATTCATTCTCTATTGTTGCTGCAAAGAATTACCACAAACCTGGCTGAAAACAAACAAATTTATTATCTTACAGTTTGGTAAGTCAGAAGTCTGACACTGAACTAAGACTAAAGTATTTGAAGTAGTGGTGCTGGGTTTCTTTCTGGAGGCTCTAGGAAAGAACTCATTTGTCTTTTCCAGCTTTTAAGGCCACCTACATTCCTGGGCCTGTGTTCCCCTTCTATCTTCAAAGCCAAAAACTTTGAATCTCATTAAGCATTCTTCTTTAGTGACATCTCTCTCTGACTACAGTAGGAAAGGATTTTTATCTATAAGGACCCATGTGATCAGACTGGGCCCACTGACACCTGATCATCCTGGATAATTGCCCCATATCAAGGTCCTTAACTTGATTATATCTGCAGGGTCCCTTTAGCCATTTGAGGTGACATATTCACAAGTTCCAGGAATAAGGAATATGGACATCTTTGGAGGCCCTTTAGTCTCCCTATTACACCAAAGCAATAGATCTGCTAGGGGCCCACTCCACCTCATCTCCTAACACTCTCTGGGAAGAAAAGCAATACTCAGTAACTTTCAAATACCAGGGACTCAATGGAACCCTCAAGACACAGCAGAGGAGGCCTAGAAATTAGAAAGAGAGCAAAAATGAGAGCTCCTGGAGACCTGTATCCATGTCTTGGCCTCATGAATGGCCATAACCCGCCTTAGAGCTGGGGCATCCCAACAAATTTCAACATAGTGTATTTATAATGCTGTGGCTAGAGAATGAGTTACAAGTAATTTGTTTATTTTTTTATTTTCATGTGTAATATTCAAGTCACATTGCCTTGTTTCTAATGAATATGGGAGATGTATCAGTCTTATACACAAATTTGGGAGAATCTGATAAAGAGTAGAAAGAACAAAGGCTTTGGAGTCAGATGGACATTAAATCCACATGCTCTGACAATTGCTGCATGAGCCTCAGTCCCTGTATCTGTGGAATGATGACAATACTCACCCACACGATGTGGATACAAGGATCTAAACCATTTATACATGTACACCCTAAAACAGGGCCTGACACCTACAAGAGCAAAATAAATGTTAAGCCCTCTCCAAGCAGTCTGCCTACACAGGTTATAAGTATAATAATCATAGCAAAAATATGATCTTCATTTTTGGATCCTTTCTCTTCTCACCCACTCAGTAACTGGAAAAGTGCCTAGTCCAGATTAGAATATATATATATATATATATATATATATATATATATATACACCATACTGAAGTTTTCTTTTCCCTTTGAATCTAGAGAATAAACTCCTGGTTTGGATCAGTGATGAATTAAAGCATCAGTTTGGGATAGCAAGACCTAATTCCCTGAGTCACCCTCTGGAGCCCTTGGACACTGCTATATGACTTCACAATACTCACACACAGACTGTGAAACTTAAAAATGATCTTGCATACAAGCCATGGTGGGTTATTAACATACAAAATGGATTAAAATACATAAAACAGCCCAATTCATCACACCCAGCATATCTTTAATAAGAGCACAAGTGACAACTGGATGAATGCTTTCCAGAAACCTGAAGACAGATTTAAATCACAAAATACCCTGTAATCAAAGAGTAAGTCACCTTTTCACCTAATGCTAAAAGAACATATAAATTAGAAGAATTTGTGGTAAACAAACTAATATTTTAGAAGCTAGTTGGTGTTTTCTAGTTCTAATCATTCATAAAGCCCAAATGAAGACAGCCTACAGTATATGTCTGACTCTTGCAGAAATAGTATCTATTTGGGATAATCTCCCCCTGATTAAGCAAAGGATTATAAATCCATGACACACTTCTCAAATCCTAATCCCCCTTCTCTGAAAATGATGCTTCCTCCTATTTCAAAGAATGCAAATCTGTTGCATAGGTCCTCCCCAAACCTAATTTCTTCCCTAATGTCTCCAAGAAGAGCCTCAATACTCCATATTCCTTCCCGAGATCAACCTAACTACCCACTTAAACACTTAGTCAATGTATATCTACAAACTGAGGGTATAAACATAAACAACATCCCATCTCTGCCCCAGAACAACTCACCCTCTTAGAGAGACATATACAGCAATAAAGTATTGCACAAATAGTATTCAGCACTTAGGAAGAGTAAACTATATCCACCAATGCAGCCAGATCTCAAAAACATAATGCCAAGTGAAAAAGTCTTAAAATACACTATTTGTGTAAGTTTAAAAACATACACATAAAACATATTAAACACTGCTCATGCATACTGACATGTCCATATAAAGGATATTAAAATTAATGGAAAAGATACACACCAAATTCATGGTAGTGGTTGTAACTGCAGAGGAGAGGCGACTGAAAAGGCAATGTTGTAGGTGATAATAAATATGTCAACTTTATTGCTAACATTTTATTTATTTTATGGAAAAAAAGGCTGGAAGCAAATATTTTCAATAATTGTTAACTAGCAGTTTGGGGCAGGAATCCCCAGGTATTTGTTACTGTCTACATTTTTCAGTATTTTTATAAGTAATGAAAATTGAAATAGCCAATTGCACCATGTGTCTATATGGCATATACAAGGTACAATAGTACTCTAAAAGAAGAACAGTTCTTTCTATTGTGCTTTCACGCCATCGTTCTCCACTACTCAAACACTGCTCTAATGAGGCCAATGCCTATAAACATGCCCAAATTTTTCCTGCTAAACAAAATGAACCTGCCAGTAGTTACTCCCAAGAACTGCTCAGTCTATTCCTTTTCTTTCTCAGCTAAACTTCTTAAAAGAATTGTCTACACCTGCTCTCCCACATGTCCTTAATCTCCTTACTCATATCCAAGCCCACTGCAATCTGGCTTCTGCCCCACTTAAATTGCTTCAACTCCTAACTGCCAAATCCTTTCAATTCTCATTTTACTTAACCATGCAAAGCACTTAAGATAATTGGCCAAATATTGGAAAACTTCCCTTGCCTTGGCGTCCACAGTACTACTCTTGGCTGTCATTCCTTTTACCTCCTTACATGTTCCATCTCTGATTCCTTCTCCTGTTGCAGTCACTTAATTCTAGTCTGTTCCTCTAGTAGTACATTCTAAGCTCGATTCTCCTCCTAAGGGACCTCTTCTGTTCGCATGGCTGTATCTGCAATCCACTGGCTCCTAAATGTGTATTTCTAGCCCCTTCTGGGATCAAGACACACACCTTCAACTGTGAGCTGGCTATCTTACATTCTTTGCAAGTATCCCAACCTCAGTATGTACTAAAGCAGCCATATCCTCAAGGATTCCACTGAAGATGAAAGCTAGACATGGGGAAAACTTCTCTACTCCTACTTTTCTTCCTCTTATTCTGATACAGAATGTCTTCTTGATTACACCTGCTACTGTATCTCTCGAATGCAACACCTCTTCTCTACCTTCCACACTGCTTTAATTCAGGTCTCCTGGTCTACATTGTTCATACCATTTTTCTATCTAGTTCCCATGACTTCTGTGGAACTGCCTCATAATTTCCTGCTAAACAGAAGCAATTGACTTTACCTTGCTTAACACCATTCAAGAGCCTGCAGATTTTAGTTTAAACTCCTCAGTCATAAAAGCAAGGCTCTGAAATAGTCTACTACCATCTACCTTTCCAGTCTTACTTTTGGATACATTTTTCTACACTGCCAATATTCAAGCCACATGGACCTCTCACCATTCCCTGTCTATGGCTCGATTTTTCACACAAATCTGAGCCTTTGCACAGGCTGATCCTACCTCCAAATCCCTTTCTCTCTCCTCCACTCGATAAATCTCAACACAGTTTTTTAAGATTCCATTGGGATGTCATTTCCTTTTGCAATGTTTCCTTAGCTTCTCTAAGTAGGTAGTTATTCCTGCACCTTTGCTTCCATGAAACTTTGTAGCTGTCTCTACTTTAGCACTTATGTCATGTTGCTCTAAGAGCTACTTGTCCACATGTCCCTCTCTCCCAGTGAATTGCAAGCAGGTGCTAGGCTTTTGCGACAGTTTATTAATTCAATGAGTATTTGAGAGCCAACCATCAGCAGGCCCTGTTCTAGGCTTATGCCATAAACTGAACAAAACAGACAAACCCTAAACTCATGGAGTCTCAATTGCTGAGGACCAAATTATGATTAGTAAACCTCAGTCATGATTTGGAGATGTTTAAATCATCAGTAAGGCCATTACAAAATCAGAGTGTTAACTAATCTTACTGTGGTAGCTTTTGCATGTCATTATAGAACAACATCTCTAACTAGAGCCCATCTTTCATTTCTTTGCACCAGTGACAGAAATATGCACCTACTATAGGAGCTTTAAATGATTGAAGCTCAGCATTTTTTTTAATGAAAAATATCCTTTTCTTTTTTTTTTAATTATACTTTAAGTTTTAGGGTACATGTGCACAATGTGCAGGTTAGTTACATATGTATACATGTGCCATATTGGTGTGCTGCACCCATTAACTCATCATTTAACATTAGGTATATCTCCTAATGCTATCCCTCCCCACTCCCCCCACCCCACAACAGGCCCCAGTGTGTGATATTCCCCTTCCTGTGTCCATGTGTTCTCATTGTTCAATTCCCAGCTATGAGTGAGAACATGCGGTGTTTGGTTTTTGTCCTTGCAATAGTTTGCTCAGAATGATGGTTTCCAGCTTCATCCATGTCCCTACAAAGGACATTAACTCATCATTTTTTATGGCTACATAGTATTCCATGGTGTATATGTGCCACATTTTCTTAATCCAGTCTATCATTGTTGGACATTTGGGTTGGTTCCAAGTCTTTGCTATTGTGAATAGTGTCCCAATAAGCATACGTGTGCATGTGTCTTTATAGCAGCATGATTTATAATCCTTTGGGTATATACCCAGTAATGGGATGGCTGGGTCAAATGGTATTTCTAGTTCTAGATCCCTGAGGAATCGCCACACTGACTTCCACAATGGTTGAACTAGTTTACAGTCCTACCAACAGTGTAATAGTGTTCCTATTTCTCCACATCCTCTCCTTTTCTTTAGATGCCTGTAGGACCCCTTCCAAGAGACAGTATACAATTACACATTGTAGTTGGGTAGACCAATATTGACTCAGTTTCTCCACAAGTCAGCAGACATCAGACCCACACTGCATGAATTCAAGAAACAGAAAAACCACAGACAAGCTCTGTGTGGTTGAGTCAGAAAACATCCACATGTTAGTGTGGTAACCTATACCACATGCCTTTTTTAAATAGGCACTAGTATCACGAGTATCTAATGTAATCTTTGAGTATGTTGTAGACAAAAAGATTTAGGCTTCTCTGTAACTGATACATGTGTCATGAGTGAAACAGTGAGAAATTCAGAAAACGGAAAGAATTTGCCACTAACAAAAAAGGACAATGCAGAGTCTGATCCATGAAGAAAAGTTCTCAGTTGGAAGAGGAACAACAGCAACTGGCCTGAAGCCTTGAGGAAGGATGAACAGTTAATAAGAGATTGCAAGGTATCATTACCTATGTGATACTTGCTATTTGTGTTAGCAAACAGAAAAATATATAGGGAAGTTACCTGCTGATACAATTGCACATTGCTGATAGTTATTTGCCGCTCGCTGGTTTGTTTTAGGCTTTAAAGTCTTCTATATCAGACTTTTCTCTTTATACTAGTAAAGCATAAAGAGAAATGCCTGTACAAAAGGTTACTGGTATCATTTTACTGATGTTCTGACAGAAATCAAAACTTTCGGGCCAGTCAACTGAGCACGCCTTACTTTAAAGGTCAGATACAAAGATGAGGTGAACCAGCCCAATGAAATCCTAAGTCTGGTGTGATCATCACTGGGTGTGTACACCTGGAATCAGCAATAAAATATTACTATTGCCATAGTGTCTACTATTATCTAAGAAAAAAAGGAGACAAGCTCTATTAATAATTAGCATACATACTTCTAAATGTATACATGTGTAATCTATGAAAAAATCTATAAAAATGAAGAACATGCCCTAGATTTTTTACAGATAGGGGTCCGTGATCAAAACATTTTGGAGACTGCTGACCTAGACGCCAGATGACTAATCGTGAGTTCTAAGAAACAGACCACAGTCAGATTTCAGAGGTAAAGCAAAGCAGAAAAGAAAAGGTAAATGAAAAAAAAAAAACAAAAATAGAACACCAAAATACAGAAAATGAAAAAATTATTCCAGATATCACAAGGGCAAGCAGTACAAATACATGATCTACAGTTTGCTGATTACAGAAATATTGTCTTCTGTTTTTTGCTGGGTGCAGGGACCAAGATCAGATAATGTGATGTGACTATTTGGTTATCTTTTTCCCCTGCTTAAAACCTGTGACCACTTCTCATTGCTCTTAGAGTAAAGTCCAAATATTTAATAAAACTCAGACTCTTAGCCATCTGGACCTTATCTTTTGTCACCTGCTGTCTTTTTGCAGGGGTGGAATGGGGGGATGGGAAGGACCTCCTCATTTCACGTATGTTCTCTAACCTTGTTCTTGTCTATCTCTAAGTGTAATTCAAACGTCGACCCAATTTCTAATTCCTTTGATCATTATTTTCTGACTTATAAAACATGTTAAGTCTTTTTCCCATATGTTCCCATAGCCTCCTGTGCTTGCTTTTCTGAAAAACTCAGCATACTCAGAATGTATTTTTCAAGGTCTTTCTGCCTTGCTAGCCATCTGTGAGGACAGGGAAGGTATCTGTAACCCCAAAGCACACAGCACAATGTTTGATTTATAAGAAGTGATAAATAAGTGTGTTCATTGGAGTGAAGTTGAATGAAATGTGTCCTGACACCCAGAGAGAAAAATAGTTTGCCTCTGAGCTGCCCAAGTACTTGCTAATTTAATAGGATGATGGCAGAAATATGAGACTTACCTAATAGTTAAAATAATATTTGACTGCTGTTTTATCAGTACCTTTAAAGGCACTTCATATTCCACTGGTCCACAAATATTTGAGTGCCTCAACGGGTCTTGAAAGTGCTATGGTGTCTTTACTCTGGGTTGGCAGACACCCAACAATTAATTAAAACTGCTTTCATTAAGGCACAATATTGAAAGGATTCATGACTTATTCTGGCAGGACAGAGGATAGCTGAAGTTTATTGCTTGCAGTAATGTTATATATTCTGAGTTGGTTAGTCTTAGCAAGATTCCCTGTGCCCATTGTCCTTGGAGGGGGTTGGAAATGCAGGTGCATGATCAAGCAGTGGAGGGAAGGGAGTAAGAGCGGCTATGCAAATGCAATGCTCCAGATAAAAATCTCTTTGCACAGGATGAGATACATCCTTCAGAAGCTTGCCTATGCACTGCACTTCCAACGACTAGGCTGCCCCAGACTCTTATCAGGCACTAGTTTGTCCACAGTGGTCATTTTCATCAATTCCTTCAACTCAAGCTCAGGGAGGCCCTGCAGGTTACTTTCATTGCCATCTAAACCCGTCAAGCATTTAATGGTTCTTTTTCCCAACCCACAAAGCTAGGTACTGAGATTTCCTCTTCCCATGTAATCACTTCCCACCAGGCTCCACCTTCAACACTGGAGGTCACAATTAAACATAAGATTTGAAGGGGAGAAAACATCCAAACTATATAAGATCTCTATACTGTATATAATACAGAAACCCACAGGGAGATTTTCCAGTTCATTTGCTCTTTAACTGCATGCACCACCAAACTGGACAACAAGCACTAATTCAACTAAGCCAAGCCCAGTCCTCCCAGAACAATTCTAGCTCAACTCAGAGTACCACGTGCCACCCTCCACTCTTCCCCTGTCCTTCCCTGTCCAGGCAGGACAGTCAAGAAATAAGAGTTCAGAGTACAGGCTGTGGAGCAACGATGCCTTGGTTAATAAATACACTCACTCTCTCAATCACTAGATGTGTGACTTTGGGCAAGTTGCTTAACCCCTTTGAGCCTCAATTTACTTATCAATAAAAACGATATTCAAAACTGCTTGAGTGTCCCTCTTACCAGGATATTCCTCTAGCACCCCAAATATAATATTGAACTCAATACTTTTGGCCCTATGTGCATGCACATGTACAAACACACACACAATTTCCTTCTTCTGTCTTCTGTCATCTGAATAATATCCTCCCATCACCATAAGCAAAGGCCTTCATCAGTCACCCCAGCTGGAGTATAGAGCCTGCCTAGGTGCATGCCCTTGACTCCTGCTCCTCCTTGATCTCCCACCTAACTCCACTCACACATTCAGTCAGTTACAAAGACCAACCACAATGCCCCAAGAACCTGCCACCAACACCCTTCTCGAACTAGACCTTCCTACTTAATGCCTCGACAACTTTGATGACTTCTCAATGACCTTTCCACCTGGAGACTCCCCCTTCTTTAATCTTTCATTTACATCAGACAAGAGGACTCTTCCTAAAGCATCACTTTTATTATGCCATTATTGTCCTCAGAAACCTTAAATACCTACCCACTGCATAAAATCCACATTTCTTAGACTCTCCAATGTCATGTCACAGCCTCACCACTTCTCAGGTCACCACCTATGCCATCCAAACTGCTGTCCCTACACATTTATTCATGCCTCCTCACTAAATGCTTCTTCTAAATCCCTCTGAACTCCACTGGCTATTCAGAGTCCAGCTCTTCCACAGAATCTTCCCCAACAAGTCACCCCAGAGTGACCTCCTGTTCCCTTCTGCACTAGAGGACCAGATTTATCCCTTCCAGAGAGCAAATGTCACTTCCTCAGAACTCCCTCCCTCCATGACCCCCACATATTCCCAATCTTTCCTCTCTCCTGACTTCTCATCCTCATGATTAAAGAACATTTTTCTTGGGCCAAATAATTATAAAAATGACCAAAACTCACATTTACAGGGCCTTATCTATTTGTCAGGCACTGTGCTAAGCACTTCATATGCATTAATTCAGTTAATCCTCAATGCAACCTGGTGATACAGGTTCTCTTCATTGATTCACAACTCAATATAGATTTGAGTACATTTTCATAGAAAGACAGTAGAAAATAAACAAATATACCCAAAAGAAATAAAGATTATATATATATTTATATATATATATGTGTGTGCACATGCATAGCTACACACAGATAGTATATATAAAACAGCATTATAAAATAATAGTACAGCATATATCATATGTCTATATTTTTTTCTTTTACGAAGTATATAAAAACTATGAAGGAAAGTAAAGCAGGGTAAAGAGATTGAGAGATGACAGGGATTGAGAGATGATATGGTTTGGCTGTGTCCCCACCCAAATCTCATCTTGAGTTGTAGCTCCCATAATTCCCACACAGAACTCAGCGAGAGATAATTGAATCATGGGGCGGTCCCCCCATACTGTTCTCGTGATGGTGCATAAGTCTCACAAGATCTGATGGTTTTATAAGGGGTTTCCCCCTTTGCTTGGCTCTCGTCCTCTTTGCCTGCCGCCATGTAAGATGTGGCTTTGCTCTTCCTTGTCTTCTGCCATGATTGTGAGGTCTACCCAGCCATGTGGAACATGAGTCAATTAAACCTCTTTCCTTTATAAATTACCCAGTCTCAGATATGTCTTTATTAGCAGCATGAGAACAGACTAATACAAGAGACACAGGATGGGTTGTTATATTAGATGAAGTCATCAGAGAAGAACCATATCAACAGAGACCCAAATGAAGTGAGGAAGAAAAGCAACAGAATTACGGGGCAAGAATGGTCCAGGCACACATTAAGAAACTAAACTACAGAGAGGCCATGTGGCTTCTCAAGGTCACGTGATAGCAGGCACAGTAAGTGAATCCTAATTCTGACTCCAAAGTCTTATCCTTAGCCACCAATCCTCACCTTCCATTAATGTTCTGCAGCAGTTCATTCTATTAGCCAGCTCTGGATTTTTAAAATTCTCTTTTTCCCTGTTAGTTAACAAATATGGGCCTTCTACGTGCCAGGCACTGACCTCCATTCTTTGGAGGTCACTTACCTCTACAATTTCTTCTCCAGGTATAACACGTTTCCCTGGTTTCACCTCCATCTCCCACCCTTATTCTTTCAGTTCTGACTCTGGACTCTATACCTTATCCAGTTCATGACTTCAGTTACCATTATCTTTCTGCAACTAATTCCCAAACTGGGGTCCCAGTTTAATTTGATAGCCAGCTTCTTCGGAGCAAGACTGTGCCTCATTCATCTCTCTATTCCTAATACTCGTCACAATGCTGGACATGTAATAAATGTGTGCTTCTCTGAAATGGATTAAATTTGAACTCTACATTTCCATCTGCCTTTGGGACAGTTTGACCTGGATGTTTTCCCAGCATCTCAAAATCAATATTTCTAAAAATGAACACATTATCTTCCCTCCAAAACCTGTTCCTCCTCCTATATTCCTTGTCTCTCACTGCAGCACCACAAAGTATCACAGTCACCAACCTTTCCATCTTTCTCCCCCACAACAGCCATCTCACCTTTCCATTCCCACTGCCTTTACCCTTGTTCAAACGTTTGTTTTCTCTTGCCTAGACTAATGGGACCGCCTCCTCATGATATCCCAATTAATGGTACTTCCTACACAGCTATGCAAAATTAATTCCCTTCATTCTGTCACTTTTTGTGAAATTTGATGGTCTT
Organism: Pongo abelii; assembly: GCF_028885655.2. Classification (NCBI taxonomy): domain Eukaryota; kingdom Metazoa; phylum Chordata; class Mammalia; order Primates; family Hominidae; genus Pongo; species Pongo abelii. The sequence goes on from NC_071988.2 coordinate 21,032,635, forward strand.
CTATCCACAAAATTGAACCTCAGTATCATGTTCCAACCCATATGGCCCAATACCTATTGGGCATCTTCTCCACTTTGATATCCAAGAAGCCCTTAAATTTCATTGTTCTCCAAAACTGACCATTCAGGTTTTGTTCAACCGAACCTCCTTCTCTGTATTTCCCATCTTGGTAAATGTATGCCACCCAACAGTTCCTCTGGCCAGAAACCGAGAGTTGCTCTTGTCCTCTATTTGTCTGATGTGTATTCTCTGCCTTCCACTGCATGACCAATGCCTTGCTCTGTCCTTCATTATGTCTCACCTGCAGCTATGCCACAGCAGGTCTCTGCCTGCTGTTTTACTCCCTTTTTGTCCATTGGCTACATCGCCAGTTATATTCCCAGTGTGCAAATGTGGTCATGCTCTGCTCTTGATTGAAATCTATCAGTAGTTTTCATACCGCATCACATCTTGACCATGACTACTGTCCAGCTTCCCATCTCACAGTTTTCTTCTTCCCCACACATTCCCACAAAACCACACAAAATTCCTACTGTTCCCTGATAGTAGTACCATGTTCTCTTGGTCCAGCCTCAGGACCACAGCTCTCCCTGCCTGAAACATTCGTAATTCACCTGCCATCTCTCCCTGAAAAATTCATTCTCATCCTCCAGTCCTATCTAGTCTAAGTAGCTTTCTATGACTGTCCCACTTGCGTAGTGTGATTTATACCTGTTTCCAAAGCAGTCTGTGCTTGGTGTTATTACAGAACTTTTGAAGTTCTAATTTTCATCTCTCATGTCTATCTCTTTAGATTCAGGGCTTCTTTTCCATGGGATATTTTTCAACTCTGTATTCTAGTACTTAGAAGAATACTTGAGAAATGAATGTTCAGTATATGTTTTGTGAAAGAATCAGTTGGCTCACATTTGGGGAAGCCCTCACTGATATGAAGGAGTAGTAATATTATTTAGTCTACAGAATAATGCTCTTTTTCTACGCAAGGTTTGTGTTGTATTATACATGATTCTGTATTATACACGATTCTGTATTATACACGATTGTGTTGTATATACACAATTCTAAAAAACCACTATCACTCAATAACAAACCATGTGATTACGATAGATTTACTGTATGTTCCTTCAGCTTATTATTTCACAGAAGACAAGGACTGCAACTACTGATATCCTTCATTAAGAACATACGATGGGGTCCTAGGAAGGTATTTAGCACGTGGCTTTGAAGATGAAATAAACTAACATACTCTATGTAATTAATACACAATTTCGGTCAAGTAGAAGTCTGGGGTAGAGAAGGAAGATATGATTTAAATGTTTAATTCCTATACCCTAAACAATTAACACATCTTTTTATATTCTGAAATATTTACTAGCACAGTGTCTCTCATATAGCAGGTGATTGATAAATGCATTTTAAATGAACGATTGTTTAATAACATTCTCAAAAATATTTCTAAAACTATCACAACACAAATTGCATTAAGGCTGAAATTATAACTGTCATTGATATCTAAAATTTTGCTGTAATAGTAGTTATGGAAGGCCACAATCTCCTGCTCAGGGATCCAAGGATAAATAAAGCTATGTTTCAAATTGCAATTCTTCTAACAAGTTAGTTTTACACTTTTACAGTTTAATCTTCCCAGTGTAGTGGTGGTGGACTTTTCATTCTCATTGGTTATTCTGAGAGGTGAACAACAATTTTCAAAGTACTTTTTAATGACTAATTTTCATTTGGAGGTTATATCCATAACTTTAACTAGAGGACTTACGGGGTGTAGCGGTGACTCCTGTACTTAAATTACATCAGAAGTGCTAGTATTTATTACCTTCCAGCTTCCCAGTTTAGATGTGTGCCCTTGCATTGGGAGATATACCTAATGCTAGATGACGAGTTGGTGGGTGCAGCGCACCAGCATGGCACATGTATACATATGTAACTTACCTGCACGTTGCGCACATGTACCATAGAGCCTAAAGTATAATAATAATAATAGTAATAATAATAAAAAAAATAAAAAATACAAAATAAAAAAATTAAAAAAAAAAACTATCTTACAACATCTCCATTTAAAAAAATGAGATTTATTCTATAAACCCACAGCAAGAGAATTCCCTCACTCCATGTCCCTGGATATTGTATTTTACACGTTCCGGCTTCCTTTTTCCATGTTTCTCAATGCCTGGTTCTGCACTCTCATTGTTTTATGCTTGTCCCCAAGATTTTCCTCCCCACAACTTTTAAATTAACACAGTGCACCTGTGTTTCAGAGTCTGTGCCAACTCTCTCAGATATCATGACTTCAGCAGAAAATGCTGATGAAACTGAACCATGAGTGGACATGGAACAGATAACCACTGCAATAACACTGTGCATCACAGTAGAAAAGACTCATCTTCAAATTAAAGGGAGTTTATAAAAATAGATGATATGGAAAAAGTGATTTAAAATTCTTGGAAAGGATGCGAGAAAAATTGAGCAGAATGTGACTTTCACAAGTGCTTGAAATATTAGATGATGTATAATAACATCCTTACAATAAGTGATTCCCAAAATTAAGTTTAAAAATTAGAGAAACATCCTATTTAATTTGAAAATTCCTACACCAATTTGAAATGCCTCTGCCTACACCAGAACATCATGTAAATTCCCAATAAGAGACCTGAGCATTTTCAATTCCTTTAGGATTATCTTTAAACAGAAGTTATAGCTCACTTGCACTCTCCAAGCTTCCAAATCATATTTGTTTTATGAAAAAGGTGCATTTCTTTACAGACTTCCAGTATCAAAGAAGGTTTTTAAAATCTTTAAAATAGCTTAGATAATGTAATGTCTTTAGGTGACTGAAAGATAAACCCATATTACAATTAGAAAAATTGGTAGAGGGCAGGAAGAAATGGACAATAGAACAAACACAGAACTTCAAGCCCACTTCTTCTCATAGCTTTATTCTATAGGACCCCAAAGAGGAAAAGGTCAAGTTCAATATCACTGTGTGCTTCCACTTGGACAGGAACAGCACTTATACCAACTGGAAGTAATTTTGCTTTTAAACATCTATCTCATTTCATCCTTAACTCTGTTATGGGAATGAATATTTTAAAATAAACATGTTTAGGCATTTATTTTCTCCTCAACTTTACTATCAATGCCTCGTGCATATTCAGTTACTAAATCTTGGATAAACAGTAAGCTCTCTAGAAGTAGACTCTATGTCTCAGTCATCCCAATACTAAGTAGTTTCTTTGTAAATATTTGCTGAATTGATCTCATTTCATCATTACAGGATCTTTATAAGCTACAAGTAGATATCATTACCACCATTGTACAGAGGAAAAAAGAAAGAAACAGCAACATTAAACTCAATGGCTACTTCATATATTCTTGCCTTTCTAAATTAAATTAAAATTTCTGTAAATTAAACTTCTCTCCAAATTTAACTTGTTCTTAATACTATATCTCACAGAGTTGTTTTATAAATGTCTGTTTGTTAGTTCTATATTATTTTGGTTTTTTTTCTCAAATTCCCTGTGGACACAAGAAGACTGGAGGATCAGTTCCACTACAGTAGAATGGGTTGGAGTACAACCCTGTATCTTTACCTTTAGACGTAACCATAAGACACTTTTATTCATGGAGTGAATTACCATATGCAAAGCATGGATAAAATGTATGGGCTAGACCATTTTTTAAAGTAGTTTCTCATGCTATCATAATGAATATTCATTAAATTATAAAAAGTTATAACCCAAAATAAAACCCCTGGTAGAATATCTATTTGGAGATGTAAATCAGTTTAAGAGCTACATGTGCTCTATATACCCGATATTATTATGAAACTCATGAAGACATTTAGAAGTCATGTCATTTCTTGTAAAAAAAAAAAAAATAAGATTTTCAGACACCTTATCATATGTAACAATGTACAAACAGCACAACAAAAAAAGACATAGATTGTGGGGGAATCGTCATTAGACTGCAGTAGATACTGCTATCAGTCCAATCTGATTTTGATTCTGATCTGGGCTATGATAATGTCACTTCTTAAATAAACTGCTTCACTCAAAAGCTCCTTCAAAATATTAAGAACTGTTGACAGCTGGAGATGGAAGTCTATTTTTCCTCCAAAACCTTTTTAAAGTACAGACCTATTAAAAAAAAAAAAAAAAAAAAAAAAAAAAAAAAAAAAAAAACAGATCTAACTCCCTAAAGACTTTTCATGAGCAGATGCTGCCTGAATACAAGAGGGGACATTTCCCTAAGTCAATACAAATTTCAGGTAATCAAAAAGTTATAAATTGTTGCTGTAAAATGTTTTGAGGCCTTATTTTTACCTAAATAAATAATTGGGATGGGACAGGTAGAGGGAGAGAAGTTTCTAAAAGGTCAATAACATATCCAAAGGGTATTTAAACTGACAACCTATTTCCAATGAGAGAGCCACTCAACCACACTGGCTGTGTTCGTTCAGGAAGAAAAATCAGCCTTAACATGAGCATGAAGGCCAAATGCTCAATATGGAAAATTCTATATTTATATCCGTGTTCAAATTATTCCTTATATTGTCAGAGTGTGTGAAGAGCTTTTATGTTTAAATACTGACAGTCACCCCTTTTTCAGGTTTTCTAATGCTATGTGCATGTATGCGCATATAGCACAGCCTATAGCGAAAAGACTGGGCAAGAAGAGGAGATACAGCCACAGCAGTGACAGCAAAGGAGCTGAACTTCTGCCTGTCTCAGCCCTGACACACTTTTCAGTTCCCACTTACTTCCCTTTCAATACAGCCTGATTTTTCACTGTGAAATCTGATATAAAAGGAAATGCACCTGAGGAAATGGGTGTATATACACTGAATGACGTCTCCATGCCTTTTTAAATTTTCCCATTCCTTTCCACATCCACTACTGTAATGCAAGGATCTATTATCTGATGAGAATAATGGTGGTGGACGTGGTGGTGTAGGCATTCACTCACTGAGGGGAAATTTACAAAGGACCATTTGTGGGGTTAGGGGCCAGGAGATGTGAGGCCCCTCAGACTACCAATGTTGGAGGTGATCATTGATCTGGAAGGGAGTAAGAATGAGGGAATGTCATAGCAACAACACCCATGACACTGATGACTGCCCTAAATACACAAAACCACTGGGCATCTATTAAGCTCTTTCTCAGAAACAGTGTGCACTCTGATAGTCATGGTGCTGTAGATGCAAGAACATGCACAGTTCAAAGGAGCATTATCTTGATGTCATGTACTGTGCTCATAAACTCAGTCCACTGAATGGAAAGACATGGAGCGAAAAGTCACTTCCAGCCAACGGCTTAACATGCAATCAAATGTGAATTGTAACTTTGGTCTTTGGTGGGTCTACCATGGGACAATGTGATTTAATTCAATCAATATGTTTAAATATCTACTAGTTTTTTGTTTTGTTTTGTTGTTTTGTTTTTGAGACAGAGTCTCACTCTGTTGCCCAGGCAGGAGTGCAATGGTGCGATCTAAGCTCACTGCAACCTCTGCCTCCTGGGTTCAAGCGATTCTCCCTGCCTCAACTTCCCAAGTAGCTGGGATTACAGGTGTCCGCCACCACACCCAGCTAAGTTTTGTATTTTTAGTAGAGAACGGGTTTCGTCATGTTGGCCAGGCTGGTCTCAAACTCCTGACCTCAGGCGATCTGCCAGCTTCAGCCTCCCAAAGTGCTGAGATTACAAGTGTGAGCCACCATTCCTGGTCTAAATGTCTACTAGTTTGTGAAGCATTGTACAAGTGCTTACTAGGAGTACAAAAATTAGTAATTCTTGCATGGTACTACTTGCCATCAAAAAGTCAACAGAACATCTGCAAATGAGACAAATTATGTCCAGTTAATTCTGCCTTGTCATTCAGATCTATATCAACAATAAAAGAAAAACAACTTATGAAAATTCGAAGAATAATTATTTGGGGAGGAGTCAGGGAGAAATCAGTAAGGCTGCAAGAGAAGGACACTACATTTCAGATGTGTCTTGATGGATATACAGATTTTCACCGGGCAATGTGAGGGCAGGAAGTTAATTCTAAGCAGTGGGTAAAACAGGAGATATAGCTGGTTATGGTTCCAGCTACTCGGGAGGCTGAGGCAGGAGGATTGCTTGAGGCCAGGAGTTCGAGGATGCAGTGACCCATAATGGCACCACTGCACTCCAGCCTGGGCAACAGAATAAGACTCTGATTCAACAGAAAAGAAAGAAAGAAAAACAGAGATATGTTTGGAGACCAGGGAACAGTTCAGTTTAGCCAGATCAAGGTGTAGACCTAGCTGCGTCATGAAAGAAAATGTTAGGATGGAAAGCTATCACTGCATCATAGGAACCTTGAAAATCAAGCTAAGGAATTTGTATTTTTGATTCTATAAGTAATGGAGGGGGGCATTAAAAGATTTTGTGCAGGAGAATCTATGACTCAAGTTAGGTTTCAGTAAATTTAGTTGGTTTTGAGTGGGGAGAAGCAGTTAGTGCAAATAGGATGTAACCATCATGACCTAGAAAGGATGCTTTGAACATAATCTTGGTGGTAGAAATGGAAATTGAAGGAAGATACAGATATAAAATACAGAAAGAACCAATAAGTCTTGGTGACTTATTCATCATGATGAGAATACCATAGAGAAGGAGACTCTTTTGCTTTTTTTTTTTTTTAACAACATGCCTCAAAAAATGTTGCCACAATAATTGTTTTCAGAAGATAGAGCATGTCTTTTTAGACATACCGACTTTAAGGTGCTGGTAAAACTTTCTTATGAGTCTGACCAGCAGAAGAGGAATGGAGCAGACTATACACTCAAGAGATAACTCCCCATCAAAATAAGAATCAAAGCCACACTTTGATTAGGAAGAGAGTATAAAGGGAGAAGATAATTAAAAGACAACCATGTGAAAGGCTGCACGAAATGGGCAAAAAGAGGAAATAAGTGTCATAAAAGGAGATCTGACTGGGCGCGGTAGCTCACACCTGTAATCCTAGCACTTTGGGAGGCCGAGGCGGGAGGATCACTTGAGGTCAGGAGTTCAAAACCAGCCTGGCCAACATGGTGAAACACCATCTCTACTAAAAATACAAAAAGAAAAAAAAAATTAATCGGTCATGGTGGTGGGCGCACCTGTGATCCTGGCTACTCTGGAGGCTGAGGCAAGAGAATTGCTTGAACCCAAGAGGCAGAGATTGCAGCGAGGCAAGGTCACGCCACTGCACTCCAGCCTGGGCAACAGAATGAGACTCCATCTCAAAAAAAAAAAAAAAAAAGAGAGAGAGATCTGAGAGAAATCAGAGAAAGGAGAATAATTCAGTGAAAGTGGGAAAGGCTTCATTCATTCAATATCTGTTGTTGAGCAAATATTACAAGTCAGACTTCATGCTCAATACTGGGGATAAAGTGGTGGACAGGACAGAATACTCTGCTCTCACAGAGCTCACAGTCTTCCAAGACATGTTGGTAAACAGCATGAAACATCCCAGTGAGTTCAGGAGGACACGAATTGAGAAAAGTCCCTCAGGACCTTTAACCAAATGAATACTTTTGGAAAGCAAAAGGGTGCTTCAATGCCCAAGGGTAAATTAATTTATAATAATGGGTGCAGTTATATAATTTTAAAAGATTTTTCAGACTTGGAAAGGATCCTTGAACAAATAAAATACTCACTCTCCACAATCCCCTCCCCGCCTCACACGTTAATCTACTTGAAATCATCGCTAAGAAGAGAGGCTATTGAGTAAAAAAAACATTCTGCTATGTATTATTGAAAAGCAATATTATTCACATGTTCTGGAAAATGTGAGAACACGAAAAATAAATAAAAGGACAAAAAATAGTAAGAAGGGCTTAATAATTTAAGCCCAGAAATATATCTTCAAAACAATCAACCACTATCTGGCCTACAATTCTCCAGAAACCTTGCACACATATTTTATATTGCATGGCTCATTAATTTCCAAACCATCCACAGCTTTATTTTATGAGAGGGCATAAGCTTCAGGCCTGGGGAGAGAGGGTGGCTGAATTTCAACACTTCGTCCTATCATTTGTTTAGTACACCCCTTACATTTATATGACATAAAGAAAATAAAATAATGATTGTATGATGAAAAGCTTTTCATGGATTCAGAATAAATGGATTTTTCAATATTACCCTTGTGGAATTACTAATTTGAGTTTGCCTTATTTTTAAAAAACATGAAACTTAAGCCAAAGCCACGATACATCCATCAAATGACAATTCAAAATTGAAGAAATTTTTTTACTCTACTATTGAAACATATATTTTCCTCATTTTTAGTTGTAGATTACATCACATAACATCTGCCATCCCTAAGTTAGATGGCACAAATTAAGGACACCAATGAGTAATTTTGTAGGGTTTTTTTTCCTCTGACCTTATTTCTGATTCTCTTTCAAACATAGTTGAATTATCATCTCCCTCTGTCTCTCCACTATTAGCAGGATTACGTCTGATTTTATAGCAGGAGTGCAAAATAATGGGATTAGACAATGAAATGAAAAATGTATTTTGGTCAGGCTTTGGGTTTAACATGGAAGCTGGCAGGGCAAAATTGAGCACTCTAATTTGTAAGAAACCTTCTCTACTTGTATGTGCTTATGCACAACTCGCCCATTTTCTGTCCTCTCTGGCATTAACAATGTCAATTACAGTGATTTACAGGTGATGTTCATCAGTTAGCATATTAGATGCATTTACTTGTTGAGAAGAGAGTACAGAATGAATTTTTTAAACTAAATTATTATAAAGTTTCAGAATTGCAACTCGACTCTGTTCTGTCATTTCCAGCGTTTCCTCTCTACTTTCCATTCATGTAGTTTCATCCTTTGCCTTTCAGCAAGCCATTTTTCACAGTGTTCTATCTCTAAGTCAGGTCATAAAATACACACACATACACACACACACAGACTCACACTTCTCTAATTCTTGATTTCTCTATCATCCACCTACATTTCTCTCAGTTAGATTTTCCAGTTAAATTTTGCTTAGATTCCAGCTAAATCATCTTATAAACCTCCATCCCAGAGATACATATTCAAGGAAAAACTGTATTATAGTACAAGATAGTTTGGAAGTTATATAAATAGCCTACTTATTGGAAAGAGAACAAGAGATCGGGACTATTATTTTAAAACAAAAATGGAAGACAGAGTTTAAGCCTTTAAAAATCATCCTTTCTCATCCCAGGATTAGTAAAGACCACCCTATATCTGATCACAAGTAAGCAAAGTACTTATGCATATGTTTGGTGAAAATAGTATTACATATTTGGGGATCATTCTCTAATATTAGCTTTGAAGCAATATCAACAAGAATAAAAAAATCCAAACTATTTTTTCTTTATTCCTCCCATCATATGACAACTAACTAAAAATGTGTGAATACAATTCAAGAAACAGGTGTCAAATCAATTCTCAGCCAGAAAACTCATCACTTTGGTCTCACCTTAGCCAAGGTATAAATCAACATATTTCTGTTCTCTAAATAAACAGTGAACACATGCTGATTCTGGAGATAGCACTAAAAGGTTTGCTTTTTTAAATGTATAGTACTCCCCAGGTGTGACTTCATCTTCATTTCTCATTTATAGTGATTATGGCCACCCATGGCCCTGTGCATAGACTAGACATGCTGATTCAATCCCCATCCGGTTGATGGAAGAACAGGCACAGTCAAAGAGCTGTGGTCACTGAGGAGTCAAGCAATGCAAGCCATCCAGATCCCGAGACGACATTCCTGCCATCTGCTCCAGCCTTGAGTTCCCTGGGCTGCCGTGTGTGTGAATGAGGCTCTAACAGGACAGCGCTAGCCCTCTACCCTATGTTTATTCTAGAGAACTGCAAAGACAGAGACCCTACGAACTCAACTCAACACCCAACAACTACTCAGCCCTCTACATTAAACACGCCACTCAAGAAACATTTGCTCTCTTAAAGATCGTAAGCATTTCTCACAAGAGATATTCTACATATGCTTGGCTCGTAATGAGTGGGCATCTCCAGGCATAAGTGGAAACAGAACTAAACACAGTTACAAGTCAAATGTGGGGCTTTACAGGTGATGTTCATATTACTTTTTCCAGTCCAAAAGGATTCAGACTGTTCTCTTTAAAATTTCATATTCAAGTGAGACTAGTGTCCTCCCGGTTACAATGACCTTAACTATTGGAGTGAAGAAAAGAAAGGGAGGGTGTCCATTTCCATTTCTCATGGCCATAAATTCGAATGACTGACTCAAGTTGTTGAGGTGACTCCATTTCCCGGAGTACTAAAGAATGCAGCAAGTGGAAACACCTCTTTGCTTGCAAGTTTACAGCCCTCGAGTCCAAGTTTTTCACTCTCTAAACCCAAACTATGCTATAGCCGTATGTGACCCCTTAGCTTATGTAATCCAGGAGAGGTCCAGCCCTTTATCACTCTCATGTGCCCCAAAATCACTTCCATTCTATTTCTGGCTCTTGAAAAATACTCTGTACACATCAAAACCACCTAATAACAAATCGATGCAACCCAAGACGCTTTGTGGCAGGGCATCGTCTCCTATTTCTCTACGGATCCCACCAAACAGCAAAACATTTCTCCCTGCTTTCGCAGAACGCACGTTTCTCTGAAAGCCAAGCTCCTAACAGTGCCCGATACCTTTCCAAGGCTGTACTGCATATAAATTATTTCCAAGTGTCACTGAGGACCATTTTCACTGAACACACTAAATTGAAGCTAGCCATAAAACAAGCCATACGCTCCTGCTTTAGAATCCGACATGGGCAAGATGCCGCCAGTATATTACCAGAGGACAAAAATACAGTTGTAATGAAGAAACGTGTGGGGGCATGAAGGAAAAGTGGAAGGAGAGGATCAATACTATTTCAGCTCATTAATCCCCAGGTGTTAGGGGAAGGAAGCGTGCGGTCTGGAGTCATCTGGCAGATGCATAAACAACCTCGGAAATTTTCAGAGAAGGCAAAAGTACGCACAGGATCGCAGGGGACCCTGCCACCGGCGAGTTTCAAACACACTTCAAACATCTTTTCTTCCCCGACCTGGATCTTGCATGCACCCCCCTCTCCTTTGCACCCCATTCCTGCCGCTCCCACCTCCCATTCCCAGTCCCTCCAGGTGACTGTGTCTCATGCAGCGAAGGCAACAAGCGTCCCCAGCCGAGGAAGGGAAGGGGCAGCCGTCTTGGCTCGCGAGGGAAGGAGGGCGGAAGCGAGCGCCCGCTCGCAAGCTTATCGCATCCTACCGCCTGTGGAGCTGGCCTCCTCCAGCTGAGCCGAAATGCTTTCCACCCTCCTCACATTCATGTCTGGGGACGCAGGGTGCAGAAGCGAGACTCGAGAGTCCACCGGCCAGGGGCGTCTGTCGACGGGTCTGCACGGGAGCGCACCGCCGCTCGGCCCGGGGGCGTCCGTGGCGCTAGGAGCGAGAGCTTCGGCGGCGGCTGCGGGCAGGGCGCGCGGAGCGGGCTGCAGGTGCGGGCGGAGGCCGGCGGGGGGCGCCGGGGGCGCTGCGCGGCCCTTGGCGGCGGGGGCGCGCGGGCTGGCGGGGGAGGCCGAGGCGCGGGCAGCTTCGAGGCGGCGGCTGGAAGCGGGCGGGCTGCACGGGCGGCTCGAGTGCGGGGACCCCCAGCCCCTCGCCCGCGTGGGTGCCGCCCCTGCCACCTGCTGCCAAGTCACCGGACTGGGGGTGCGGGGCGGGGGCGGTGCGGGGAGAGGAAAGCGCAGCGGGTGGCGCGGTGCCTCTGGCGACAGAGCAGATGGATCCGTAAGAGACCCGAGGTGACTTCGAGCTGGGCAGGGCACCCCCGGGAGTTGCCAGCGGCTCTCAGCGGGCGCCTCTAGGACCCCTTGTCACTGCGCGCAGCGCCTGCTCTGGGGAGGGGCTCGAAGCCTCGCCTTCTTAACGCGCTGCTGCGTCCCTCAGGGGCTCCAACTCGGACAGCTAGGCTGGAGATACTGCTGCACAAAGTTAGGCTGAGTTCGAAGGACACCAGAGAGGAAGCGCAAGGAGATGCCCTTCTCCGGAGCCGGGCAGAGCGCCAGAACTCCTAGACAGGAAACTTTCGCCATTGAAGCTAGAACCGGTCATGCGACTCGGCTAAGTGTGGGGAAACACTGGCTCTAGACTCCAGGTGAGCATCGCAGGGCCGAGGTGCACAATACCACCTTGGAGAGAGGGGGTGGCGTAGACTGGTGGCATTTTGGAGAGGCATCCATGTGGGGGGTTACATGTGAGATCTCCCAGTCAGGTCAACCAGGAGGTATCGCTCACCACCCCCAAGGTCATTTGCCCTTCTAAAGCACAGTAAGGCCAGGAATAGTTGGGACGGTAAAGAGAAACCAATAGACCACTTGTGGCCATGGTTACTGTTTGAGAAGTCAAAATTAAAATGCAGATTTCTGTGTCCCCAAGAGTCAAGTGCATGAAGCCTCTCTTTTCAGAAGAAAGGTCAAGTTGACCCGTTGTCCAGGCAAACTGAATTAAAATTCCCTCTCACTCTCAGCTGCAAGGTCAGTTGGCCACGACTTGAGTGGAAGCCATTTCTAAGTGTTTGTGAAACGATTTGCCTTCCCTATGGCTGCTGGATTATTTATACACACTGTCACCAAGTGAAATCTTCCCCCTTTGTCCAAGTAGGTCTCAGCTGACACCTTATTGCCATTCTCCCCACCCCCAAACCCACGAGCGATTTACTTAGTCCCTTGAGCCCTTATAGCATGTATTTGTATATTTCTTGAGAGCCCTTTACTCTTTTAGTTCATTGTTAAGGAGACAGATACTGACACCCCATTGTCTGGGTTCAAATCCTAGTTCCACTACTTCATAATCGTGTGGCCTGGTACAAATATCAGCTATAACTGGTACCTACATTATTGTTTTGTTGGGAGGATTTAAGAAACTCAATAGATGCAAAGGGCTTAGAGCCGTGACTGGCATGTAGCAATCACTGTATAAAGACAGGCAACCCTGATTCTTGAAGTTGAGAACAAAATATATTGACAAAGCAATTAGAAAAGTTCCTTGCACATAGTTGGTCTTCACTAAACATTTGTTTTTTCATTATTCAGCAAACATCTAGTAACTACTATGTACAAGGCACAATTATAGGCACTGGGATACCACAGTGAATACAACAAAGACCCTCAGTTATTGGCTGACTATCTAGAAGGCAGAGAGACTGACAATAAATCAAGGAATCAGAAGTGATCTGCTAGGGAGACCACTTTTATATAGGGGGTCCATGAGGGCTTTATGAAAGAGGCAACATTTAAGTGGAATCCTGATGAAAGTGAGGAGCCAGCCATGGGCATCTCAAGGGAGAAACAACTTCCAAGCAGAGAGAACAGCAAGAGCTAACATAAGAACAGCATGTTTGCAGGGCAGCCAGGAGGCTGACAGGGCTGAAGTACATTGAGAGAAGGAAAGGGTAACAGAAGAGAAAGTCAGAGAGGATGGGATCATGTGCAGTGTAAACATTTATTGAATTTTGTCTGCATACTTTTATAGCCAATGCATTCTTCCCACTTGCCAGCTTCCTCATAACAAGTCTTCTCACTGCCCATTCTATCAGATTCAATCATTCGATTCTGTTGCGTGCCACCTTCTCCCTCTTCTGCAGACTTCTCATAGCAAACTTCCAACTTACTGACCAACTACTTCTTTCTCTTTTTCTGTAGCTAGCACTCTTTCCAGAAACCACCCACAACTTTGAATCACTAATACTTGTCCAACTCCAAATTTTATCTTCTATATGATGACTTCTAAAGCTACCTGAGCATGCTGGTTTGGATTCTGCAGCCTGGGTTGGAATGCCAGTTCCAACTGTGAACAAGCTGTATGTTTGAGGACTAATAACCTCCCTCAGTTTTCTCACTCTAAAATGAAGAAAATAATAGTGTCAGCCGGGCAAGGTGGCTCACGCCTGTAATCCCAGCACTTTGGGAGGCTGAGGTGGGCAGATCACCTGAGGTCAGGAGTTCGAGACCAGCCTGGCCAACATGGTGAAACCCCAACTCTACTAACAATACAAAAATTAGCCAGGTGTGGTGGTGCATGCCTATAATCCCAGCTACTCAAGAGGCTGAGGCAGGAGAACTGCTTGAACCTGGGAGGCGGAGGTTGCAGTGAGCCGAGATCATGCCATTGCACTCCAGCCTGGGTAACAGAGCAAGACTCTGTCTCAAAAAAAAAAAAAAAAAAAGTAAGGGAAAAAATAGTGTCTACTTAACTATTGGGAAAGATTATATGAGGCAGCATATGTAAAGTGTTTAGGATGGCCCCTGGCACATAGAGTCAGTAAGAGCTACCATCGTAATAGTTATCACCATTATCATCATCATATTTTGTCATGATGAACTCAAGAAATGGCACCACTGTATTCTACAACAGGTCTAAGCAACCTTCCCTCACAGTGTGGGAAGTAATACACAACTCCTTTCTCATCTCCAAAATATGCAGAACATTTTGTTGGACCAAACTACCTTTCAAATCTTATCCAATGAATATCTGCCCATGTTGGCCCTACTAAACGTTTACCCCTTGACTAATTATAAAGAAGACAACCAAATCATGTAAAGTAGACACTGTGCTGAAGAAGTTTGTAATATATTAATATATATTGTATTAATTATATAATATAATCATTATATAATATTAATATATTAATATATTTCCAAAATATTTGTATGGGATTTTAGCTACTACAAATTCCAAGTCCAGATCTTTTTACTCAGATTCTTAGTCATTGCGAAATATCACAGAATAATTATCTTTTTACTGCCACATTTACCGCCATTTTTGATATTTGGGACCGAAAGTCCAGGATGTCTCTGTCTTGCTTGTACCATCTCCTTATTGGCTCTTTAAGTACTTCAAATAGTTATAGAGAAGAGCTTCATAGCCCACAGCATGCTCTGCCAGCTTCTTATTACTCCTCCGATGCTGTAGCAATCCTAGCCTGTCTTCCCAACCTCAAGACACGTGCACAAAGATTGCTACCTTCTCTGACTAACCCTAGATTACTCTCTGTATAGCATGGATGTGTATTTTTCCCTCAAGGAACCATATTCAAAATTGAGTGCAGAAATAGGACACTCACCATGTGCCAGCCATGAATCTCAGACTTTATGAACATTATTTCATTTAATCTTTACAAAGCACTGGGAGATAAGCACTGTTATTATCTCTATTTAACTAGTGAAGAAATTAAGCCTCAGAGAAGGGAACTGGTTTGCCAGTTTTATAATAGTAATCAGTATATCTGGGCTTTGAACCCAACAGTCTGACTCAAGAGCCCCCACATTTAATTACTACAGTGTACTGTCACCCTGGACTAGAATTTTGATGCTCTGGACTCTGACATTTCCTAGTTCTGTGTCCTCCAGAAAGTCACTGATCATTTCTAAGCTTCAGTTCCTCTTCTGTAAAAAGGGGAATTTCTGCTTCACAAGGTCATTGTCAGGATCAAGTCAGGGAATGAAAGTGAAAGCTATATATAAACCATGGAATGTTGTAGAAGCATCCAGGATTACTTTTATTATTTCCTGATTTTTTATTGCTTATTACCTTTATTGCTTTGTCTTTTCTGAAAGCCCCTTACATTTTGGCACAATTCTCCCTGGCTCACCAGAACTTAGGTAGTAACAGTAAAACTTCTATTATTTCATAATTGTTGAGCACTTACACTAGGCACCTATGCACTGTGTTAAAAACTCTATGTCATTGTATGAATTAGGTCTAAGAAAAATCATCATATATACTTATTCTTACCCTGATTTTAAAATGAGACTGAGACTCAGAGAGGTTAAGTAGCCCAAGGACAGCCAGCTGTGAAGGGGTGCAGCTGAGATTTGAACTCACATTCATCTAATTAAAACACTAGCGCTTTCAATTGCTTCTTGATGGTTCTTAAACTTTAACGTACATAAGAATCACCTAAACAGTTAAATTAAAAACTCCTCTGCTCCAGCCTGTGGATGGATTCACTGAGTTTGGTGGGGAGATCTTAGAATGTAATTTATTTTTTAATTAATAGACTTTTAGAGCACTTTTTGGTTTTCAAAAGAAAAAATGAGCATGCAGAGTTCCCATATACCTCTCTCCAGCAACCCCTCCCCGAGTTTTCCCTGTTGTTAACATCTGGTATTAGTGTGGTACATTTTTACAATTGAGCCAATGATACATTATTTTTAACTAAAGTCCATAGTTTAGATAGGAGGCCTAATCTTAGAGGAAGAGGCCTTAGAGGAGGAGGAAAAAAAAAAGAAATCACTCAGAAGAAAGGCCATGTGAGGACACAGCAGCCATCTGCAAGCGAGGAAGAGAGCCCTCAGTGTACACAGAACTCTACTGACACCTTGATCTTGGACTTCCAGCCTGCAGAACTGTGGGAAGGTAAACTTCTGTTGTTTAAACCACATAGCCTGTAGTATTTTGTTGTGGTAGCCCAAGCAGACTAATACATACCCTAAGATCATACTTTGAGAAATCACTACTCTACACTAGAGGCAAGAAAGTGTGGTCTGAAATCCACCAACATCTACATCACCTGTGAGTTTCTCAGGCATTCAGAATCTGGGGCCCTGCCTCAGACCTCCTTAATCACTATCATCATTTTAATAACATCCTCAGGTGGTTCCAGGTAAGCACATTAAAATGTGAGAAGGCTGGGAGTGGTAGCTCATGCCTGTAATCCCAGCACTTTGGGAGGCTGAGGCAGGAGGGCTGATTGAGCTCAGGAGTTTGAGACCGGTCTGGTCAACATAGTAAACCCCATCTCTACGAGTAATTCAAAAAAATTGGCCAGGCATAGTGGCTCACACCTGTGGGTGGTGGCGCCCAGCTACTCAAGAGTCTGAGAGAGGAGGATCACCTGAGCCCAGGAGGTCGAGGCTGCAGTGAGCTATGATGGCATCACTGCACTCCAGCCTGGGTAACAGAGTGAAAAACCCTGCCTTAAAAAAAAAAAGAAAAAAGAAAAAAAAAAAAGCGAGAAGTCCTGCTCGACAGCACACTGGGCACACAGCTTTGTGTTTGTTTACTTATATACCTTAGGCTCCCTCGGAGCCATACAGAGCTCACTGAGCAGAAGAAGAGGCTAGTGTTACAATCAGCTCACTGCACTTTACCCTAATGAGACAATCCAGCTTCATTTTTATGTCAGCCGTACTCACATGAATAGAATCACTTATTATCTCATTAGGTTTCAAGCAGCAAATATCCCTAACCTTGATCATGGGACTACACTTGCAAATTTATTTCTGATTTTTAATCTCTTGTATTATAATAATCAGGTAAAATAATCTTCTTTGAGATCCTAACATTAAAGGAAATATTAATATGCCATAAAGAAACAAAAATGAGGTAAACATTTTAGAGCTGCCAAGTTAATTCCAACCTTCCTGTGGGATTTTTATATTCAGTTCCTTATCTGATCTTTACAACTCTGAAAAGTTGACAGCTCAAATTTTATAATCCCCATTTTGCAGAAGAAGAAACTGAAGCCCATGGAGATTAAGAGACTTATTTTCACAAGGCACGTGGGATGCAGCCAGGTCACAAACCTTCATCATCTGACATCTTTCAGCACTTGCTTCTGTAAGGTTTGCCAAGTTTATAAAAGCTGGAATACTGCCAAATGAAGTGTAAGTCTCTAAGCATCAAAAGTCAGGTTTGCCTTGCAACTTTGTCTTGCAGGATAAGTCCATATTACAGATGTAAAGTTATTATTTCACTTCATTGCAATGACCCTTGACTTGTGGACTTCTGGAAATCCACTGGCTACATTCTGTATGTAGCAGGAGAGGTGATTAGAGGATTCACTTCAGGATGGAGATTTAGTTTAACCAGATAGTTCTGCAAAAACTTAAATATCATTAATGAGGTTAATGCTGAAAAGGTTTTACCTAAATTCCATATCTCTAGGTTCTATACTTGAATGTGTTATAATTGGTAGATAGGTTCATTAAATTCCAAATCACTTTATACCTTTTATCCTTGTATTTTCTTTAATTGCTCATTTGCCTGTATGAAGACTAAAAAGTCAATCCTTGAAAAGTAAGAATTTGCTGGTTTGTCTGCTGACAGTTTGAATAAAACCATTCAAAAGAGATGTTGTTAGGACTAAATGAATCCATTTCTAGAATATTCTTTTTTGTTGTTGTTTTTTGAGACAGAGATTTGCTCTTGTTGCCCAGGCTGGAGTGCGATGGTGCGATCTCTGCTCACTGCAACCTCCACCTCCCAGGTTCAAGCGATTCTCCTGCCTCAGCCTCCCAAGTAGCTGGGATTACAGGTGCCCGCTACCACGACTGGCTAATTTTTTGTGTTTTTAGTAGAGACAGGGTTTCTCCATCTTGGCCAGGCTGGTCTCGAACTCCTGACCTCAGGTGTTCGAGGAACCCACCTCGGCCTTCCAAAGTGCTGGGATTATAGGCGTGAGCCACTGCACCTGGCCTAGAATATTCTTTTTAACCAAAAGTTGGACATAGCTGAAAACTATTCTAAATGACTATTTTCTTCCAATATTCCAATATCTAATTCAAAGACATCAAGTCTTTGGAAAGGAAAAAAGAAATAGGAGAAATACGTATTTCTGATGTGTGCGTAGCTCAAAGCACTATATTATATTGTTGATAAGGAAGTTAATTATCTCGTTATATTTAAGATTTATTCATTAAATTGGTACTTTGGGTAATTAATGTTTAATTTGTTTTGTTTTAAAATTCATTAGTAAAATTAAAATCCTTTATACAAATTAGAGGTATTATAGGAAGACTGAGAACCTATTTCTTCAGAGTAAGGTAAAAAAACAAAAATGCCACAGTCTGGGCCTAGAAAATTCAAAACTTGGTCTAACAGTCTGTCAGACTTGAATAGTGAAACTGCCGCATATACACATCAAAATCGATGAAGAACTTGACACTCAAATTCAGGTGTTAGTTAACAGCCCTCCAACAAATGAAGAAAATAATGGAAAAGGAAGACTGAGACCCTGTAAGTCTCAATGCCATTAGATTTTTTAAAGTCCAGAGTCTTCTAGATAGGTGATATGATAAAATGGTATCAAAGAGAGAAAACCTAACTATGTTGGAAGAGTGAATGCTTACAGAACAAGCACATTTGGATTTTGGGAGAGTTAGGGAACATGCAATGAAAGATACACCCCTAATCATGGAAGCAGACTCAGTTTTAAGGACACAATCACAATCAATTCGCTGCACTTCAGTGAAACAACCTTGTTTCACTTTTGTGTCAGTTCTACTCACATGGATAGAACTGTTTATTATCTCATTGGGTTTCAAGCTGTCAATAGGAACTCAGGGATGGTGGTGGTGAGGGGAGTGGGGATAAAGAAATAAGATCATAGACTACTGGATAACGAGGTCGTCTGATATGAGAAGTCATTTATATTTTATTTCCTTTGTTGGTTTTTGACAATGACCTAAGAATCTTGAATCATTCATAACACATGTCAAGCCAGGCACTGTGTAGGGAAGATGTTAACAGGGGAAAAGAAAGAGTCCCTTCCTTCAAGGAGCCAGCATTCTAGTGGTAGATTTGCACAAGGAAATAAGCAACTTTAGTAAGAAAAATGAATGCTTATATAGCACTCTCTATGTATTTTGTATGTGTTAACTTATCCAATATTCATGATCCATGAGTCATATGTTAGTTTTTGCTATATAAGAAACCTCCCCCAAACATAATGGCTTAGCATAATTATTGGTTTAGCTCACAATTCTGTGGTCTGCCAATGTAGGCTGTGCTCGTCTGGGCTCACTCATGCATCTGTGGCCAGCTGGCAGAGATATGGTCATCTTACATGTCATGCAAGTGGTTGGAGTAATAGGTACAACTGGACCATGTCTCTGTCACCATCCAGATGACTAGCCCGTACTTCTTCATTTGATGGTAGCTGCAGAGTTCCCAAGAGCAGCAAGAGGGAGTAGGTGCCATTGTACAGCATTTTCCAAGCCTCTGCCTGGGACACATTTGTTACTGTCCCATTGGCCAAAGCAAGTGACAAGGCCAGCCCAGATTCAAGGAAGGAAGAAAGAGTTTAACTTTGATGGGGGAAATTACAATGGCATATTGGAAAGGGATATGCTATAGTTTGAGTGTTTGTGTACCCCCAAATTCATATGTTGAAATCCCAACCCCTAAGGTAATGGTGTTTGAAGGGGGTCTTTTGTGAGTTTACGTGGTAATGAGGGCTCTGCCTTCATAAATGGGATTATCGCCCTTATAAAAAAGGACCAGAGGACTAGCTCATTCCTTCTACCATGTAAGGATACAGTGAGAAGGAACCAACTATGAGCTGGAAATCTGATCTTCACCAGACACTGGATCTGCTGGCACCTTGATCTTGGACTTTTCAATCTCCAGAACTGTGAGAATTAAATTTCTGTTATTTCTAACCTACTCAATGTGTGGTATTTTGTTATAACAGCCAGAAAAATCTAAGGCAAGATAGATACAGAGAAGGGAACAATTTGTGATCATTTTCTCTATCTACTCCAGGAACTATTAATATCGCCATGAGGCACAGAGAGGTTAAAGAACTTAAAGCTTAAGTTAAAGCTTTTTGAGCTACAAAGTGACAAAGCCAAGATTCAAACAAGGCAGTCTTCCTTCATCACCAAGAAGCTACCCACTATACTATATTGCAAATGCCACAAAGGGCTGATTCCTGTGCTGTGGGAACACAAAGAAAAGCCTCCAATTCAATCTTGGGTATTAGGGAAGCTTTCATAGATGAACCTAATGTCAATTCCAAATCCTAATGGACAAGCATGTATCAACCACTTGAGAAGGAAGAAAGAAGAGGAACATTGTCTTAAAACAGACCACATATGCAAAGTACCAGAGATTGAGAAAGTTTATGGTGCAGAGAGCTGCAAGTAGTTCCCTGGGCTGGAGAGCAAGTTCTGTGGCAGGAGAGGTGCGCTGTGGCCACACTATGGCAGTCTTAAAACCAAGCTTTGGACTTAAGTTTTAATCAGAGACATCAGCAGACCACTGAAAAATTTCAGTCCAAGGAATAATAGGTTTAGATAGTGACTTTAGATTCATCACTCCGGCAGTCATGAAAAGAATGGAATCAGGCAACATGGCAAACAGGTGGAGTCATTTCCAAGGGTCATCCAGTGACTAAACAATAAAGTCTGATGGCCTGAACTAAGGTAGAGGCAATGGGGATTTAAAAAATGACACACTAGAAAGATAATTAGAAGGCAAGACTTGATGACTGGTAAATGTGATGAAGGAGTCAGAATGATGATGCCCGAGTTCTGGCTGAGATGCTGCTTGGATGATGGTACCTTTCCTGAACCATGGAGGTCACAAATAAAGGCATTTCAGAGAAGGAGATGACATCTTCTCATTTGCATATGAAAATGAATTATTCAACTGTGAGATGGGAATTACCCTGGAGTTCCAGAGAGAGACCGGGTTGAAGAAATAGATCCAAATGTCATCAGTTGATATGGTTTGAATTTGTGTCCTCACTCAAATCTCAGGTAAAATTGGAGGAGGGGCCTGGTGGGAGGTGATTGGATCATGGGGCCAGAATCCCCCTTGCTATTCTCGTGATAGTGAGTGAGTTCTCACAAGATCTGATGGTTTAAAAGTGTATTGCACTTCCTGTTTCACTCTCTCTCTCCTGCCACCATGTGAAGAAGGCGCTTGTTCCCCTTCACCCTTCCGCCATGATTGTAAGTTTCCTAAGGCTTCCCAGCCATGCTTCCTATACAGCCTGTGGAACTGTGAGTCAATTAAACCTCTTTTCTTCATATATTAGCCAATCTCAGGTAGTCCTTTATAGCAGTGTGAGAACGGAGTAATACACTGGTATACAGAAAAGAGTGGCCAGGGAAAGTGTATGTCCATAATATATTGCATTTAATAGGCATTTTTCTGTACCTTGAACAATTTCAAAACACTTTACACTATTTAGTTTAATTTTCACAACAAGTCTATGAGGTAATACTGTCATTATACTCATTTTACAAATGAGAAAATTAAGGCACACAGTTATGAAGGTGCACAGTGGTAGAGCCAGCATTCAAACCTGGGTAATCTGGCTCTAGACCTTATGCTGCTAAACATGAAGTTATACCGCTCCTCTGTACAGAATGAGGAAGGATTCTACTGCAGAATACTGCACAATACAAATACTAACCTTGGCTTACCATGGTGAATGAGGTACAAAAATCCAACCTTCAAAAAATGTCAGTTGGTAAGAAATGTAGGGTTGTATCATTGTGAGGTGGCTAGGAAAAAATACACACTCATTCATTATGCACAATCACAAAAAAACACAAAATCGTGAAAATTACATTAACAGATAACACACTAAACTGAAAAAGTCCCAAATAACCCCAAGGCAGAGGGCAGAAGCCCTTTTTAATTCCATCCCACTAAACCTATTGCTTCTCCATAGAAGATAATTATGTTAGTCTTCCCCACTGAAGAACTGGGATGGGGCACAGGATTGGAGCCAATTTTTAAATGAATTTTATCAGAATTCTGGCTATCCCTGTGCCATGAAATCAAGCAAAGAGAATTTTCCAAGGAGGCAGAGGCTTAGTTACAAGAGGTAACAAGATGTCAAGGACACCAAAACCTGAAATAACTTATTGATAGTATTTAGGAATAAGGAGATCAGGCCGGGCGCAGTGGCTCATGCCTGTAATCCCAGCACTTTGGAGGCCAAGGCAGGTAGATCACGAGGTCAGGAGATCGAGACCATCCTGGCTAACACGGTGAAACCCCGTCTCTATTAAAAATACAAAAAATGACCCGGGTGTGGTGGTGAGCGCCTGTAGTCCCAGCTACTCGGGAGGTTGAGGCAGAAGAGTGGCGTGAACCCGGGAGGCAGAGCTTGCCGTGAGCCGAAATTGCGCCACTGCACTCCAGCCTGGGTGACAGAGCGAGACTCCATCTCAAAAAAAAAAAAAAAAAAAAAAGATCATTAGTCACCTTCCTACAAGGATTAGCAAGAAATTCCTTGTTCATATATTTAAGATTGTGCTCTGAAAGTTAACATTGTTTTATTTTCCAGGCTATCATTGTGTATAATTGGTATTTCCAGATAATAGTAAGAGCTACCGTTTTTTGAGCACCTATCATATGCCAAGTTCTGTAATTGGCACTTCTTATTATGTCTGACAACTACCTACAATGTAGCAGATTTCTTTTCCGTTTGACAAGTGAAGATATCCAGGCTTAGAGCAGTTATCTGAGATCACAAGTCTGATCATTGACAAAACTAACATGCTGCTTCAAAACTCACCAGGTTCACAGGCTTTGTTTTTTTGTTTTTTGTTTTGTTTTGTTTATTCATTACACTCTGCAGTCCCCCTAGTGTTCCTATGACAAAAGAAGGAATGTCATCAATCGTATCTGCTGATTCAAGGATCTCATTTTAATCAATTTTTCCAGTGTGGGCTGCCTTCACAATTTTGTCTGGTGTTTCTAAAGCATAGACATTCAAACATTCTCTGGCTTTGCTTGTGGAGATGTTTGAATAAGTAATAAAAAGGTCAAAAGCTGAAGACAGGATAAGGAGGAAGGAAGGATACTGATGTCTTACTCCTTTCGTTGGAGAAGGCGGTGGCTGGAAAAGGGAGGACAGTGCTTCTTGCCAGTCGCTTTCCTACTGAGGCACAGTTACTGAAACCAGCATTTTATGATGGGGCCAGTTCAACTGTCCAAATCCAGTCTCCCATCTAAAACTACTTGGAGGGGACGTTCATTTACACAGCTAAATCAGGGACTGAGAAGACCTTCCAGAGGGGAGTTCTGAAGTGGATGTCAGCAAATGGAGTCTGGAGCTTTTGCTAACTACGAGATACCTTTTATCTGACCTCAGTACCTTTTTATCCAGTTCCTGTGCTTACCAGCTAGGGCATTTTGATGGCACTTGAACAGTGGAAGATCTATAGCGAACAGGAGATAACCCCTAATATGGAGCATTCCTTCTTGCATAATGGAGCTTTTTATACTGTGTAGACATTGCAAAGCCATGTTTGAAAAGAAATAATAGTCTTATTGCTCATATTGAGAGATGAGATTAAAAACTAGTATTTGCTGAACACTTAAGTGGCAGGTACTTTTAAAATATATATATTACATGTATTATGTATTACCTCATTGAATACTTATTTGAGGAAGATGCTACCAAATTCTCATTTTCCAGAAGGAAGGACTGAGGCAAGGAAAGTGGAAGTACCTTACCAATGCAGCTAGCTCCACTGAGCAGGTGATTATCCAGAAGTGCCAAATAAGTGGATTCAGTTCAATAAAAAAAAGTTCAAAAATATATCAAGGTAAGAATAACCAGTGTGTGGAAGCAGAACATTGGTGGGGCCCAAAAGCAAACCAGTACGAGTAGTGGAGAAAGCTAGGCCAACAGGGAACCCGCACTGGCTCTAAAGTGAGAAGAGTTGGGTTTTTATGTTTGCCAGTCATATTGGTATAACTTTGAACTGATGTTTAACTTCTTTTACCATTAGTTTTCTCATCTGTAATGTGCGAGTAGCAAGGCATCTCTGGGGTGAAATGAGAATTAAGTGTGATGGTATGTGAAAAAGCGCTTAGTACTTGGACATTATATGTTAGATCTTATAACAATTCAGCATGATCCATCTGTCCAATGAATTTAAGTTGATGATTATTCTATCATCAAAAGAGTAATGATAATGAGACGATTTGTGAAGCTAGGTGGGCATGAGAACATAATTTTTTTAATTAATGGAAATTTAGCTAATGGCACATCATCATGGATCAATAACTAAGCAGATGGTAAAAGTAAAACAATTATTATTGTTTTTGGTAACCAACCCAAATGCAATAGTTTTAGAATATTAGAAATGAGTGCAAACCATGTTTGGGAGTAAAGGTCATTTTCTGATAAGGAATAGCAGTGCACAAAAATATGCTAGAGATGAAAAGCATGATGTCAGCATCCTAACAAGTAAATGTGTTAAATTAATGCAAAATTCCTGATTGCCCAGTCTAAAGTAGAGAGAGGCATCCTCCCTTTCACTCCATTTTTGTTCTCCATCACAGTGTTTTCTTCCTTTATTACCCATGATTTATCACAAATAAATTATAAATACATATCTTTTCTGTATCATATTATTTAGTGGTCATCTGCCAACATAGACACACACACAGACACACACACCCACTCCTGTAGTCTCTGGGAGGACTGAAATTGCATTTGGTTTATTGACAAATGAATATCTAATACCAGTGCCTAAAACAAAATATCCACTCAATAAAAGTATGAGTAAAAGAATGAATGAGTCTTCTGTTTTCTGGGTTATTTCTGCTACATCTCAAGGCACCATGCATAGACAAGGACACAGTATCACTATGTTCACACAGTGAACATACGATACTTTGTAAGCTTTTCAGAGAACGTTATTGAGACTGATGGGCATACTGATTGTAGAGGGATGGTGGTGGGTGGGGAGGATGTTGTGGAGTGCTGACCTCCCGGAACTATTCAGGGAATGTAAAGAAGCATTAACAGAGATGCCGAGTACCCAGTATCTCAGTTGTGGCATGCTTAGTTCAACCTCCAAATGCAGGTGCCTCTCCCCAGCACTGCACTGTGTGTCCAGGTTCGTTTTTATCGTACTGTTGTCTTGGAGGCATTGCAGACTGTCCTCTCTAAACAGCCATTGATGGTCATTCTCTCTCCTAAAGTTACTGTCTGCTTTGCTGGCAAAGATAGATGCAGATAATTAAAGTTCCCATTTACAAGAAGCCCAGAGGAATGAATAACAAGGACCTGGGTGAAGTTCAGGTGAGAACAATGATCCAATCCAGTCTTGAACTCATGAGCAGTGTCCCTAACACCTGTCCTCCTGGCTCACCTGAGATATGCTGGTAGGGAGCACTACCTTCTGACCACTTTCCTGGCCCCTCATAATCTCAGTGCTTCCTCTAAAATCTCTTCCTCCCAGGTCCCTACCCAGGGTATATCTTATATTTTTCCTCTTACTATCTTCTTGTCTCTAAGATTAAAACTTGGTGAATAATCAGGAAGGTTCTGATCACACATGGCCTAAATTAGTATCAGCAGGAGGAAAATCAGAACCCTCTTCCTCAAGAGAGGAAGAAATTTTTGTCTCCTGAAATACAACTATGCTAACAGCATTCTTTGAAATTGGATCCTAATGAAAATGACTGCAATATCTACTGGGAAATTCCATGTTCTCATCCTCATCTCCATAAGCCAAATGACTCTTTATGATCCACTAAGAAATGCTGCCAATTCTAAATGCTTCCCATGTTTCTATCCACCACTCAGAGGAAGGAATAATTACTAGACCTGTCACCAAAAGGTACAAAAAGACTAGATATCCTCAGAGTTGAAGGTAAATAAGGGTAGGTTTATCTCAGAAATACTTGGAGAAACAGAAAAAGAGAACAACTAACACCAGACTATGATTTACCAAACACAAGAAAACCTTATACAGACAGAGCTTCATGATGTAGAAAAAAAATTAACCTCCTTTTTGCCTGGCATCTTGTATGAATACATTCAAAAGGCTCTTATGGCTTGTCAAGTGCTAACTCAAGGTCCAGACTCCTGGGTCCCATTAGACACTATCATGTGCATTATCTAACACCTTTCTTTGGGGACCAGAGCTGAAGCTTTGTTTTCTGGGGCTCAAGCTTGCCTCATCCTTGTTTTTCTCCTTTCTTAACCAGTTCTACGCTGGGATTCAGCATGCCTTGGGCATAAATTCATCTGAGTTACAACAACTAGTTTTAAAGCCTAAGGAAATATCATTTAAAAAAATAGGACAAAAGGAGTTATCAGTCTGGATGACAAAACTTTGACAGGTCAGAACCTAGTTGGAACTTCAAAACAGCCTTTTGTTTTGAAGTTCCAGCCAGGTTGGAACAACTAGGTTATTTCGTTTTGGGAAGCCTTTATAATTTTTTTCATGACTCTTATTAAAAATAAGTCAATCTCATTGTTTTATATACACATGAGAAAGTATATATGTGTATAGACATGTATACACATAAAGCATTGAGAAATTGCCTTCATTAACATTTGCTAGGATATGTCTAATATATTTACTTTTAATTTCACTCACAATACTGTTTTCCTTCCCAGAAGAATATTTATTTGTAATTAGGAAATTATAATAAGAAATTTTATAGTTCAGCAAATAAAATTGTAAAGGCAAAGAAAATCAAATAGGAATGAAGAGTTTAGACATTAGCCCTGGAGGGCTGTCTCTGGCCTTGTGTCACTTCACATTCACTTAATATATGCTTTCTTTGGCTTGTTGATAAGAACACGAGTAAAAACTGCTATAGAAATAATATTCCTCCTTTCCTCACACATGATTGTCATTTAACACTGAAGAGCAAGAAAATAGACCCCATTTAGAACATCACTTCAGACCAAAAAAACAACTGAGGCAGCTGAATGTACTCCCTCCTGCCACATGATGACTGGGACAACAGGATGAAAATAGTGCGACACAAATGGAAACGTCAAAGATTAACTTTACATCCTGACATTCCTATCTGAACAATCTTGAGCTAAATTCTCTCTCTTTATGTCAAGGAACACACACTCTCGAGGCATTTTGGTTAGCAGTCTCTCCACCCACCATCCAGATTCTCTTTTTCTGGGATATGTTTAGGTGTTGGAGAGAATCACGTGGTTTGCTCCAGAAATCATTCTCAGCTACATCTAGTTATTTTAAATCACTTCCCAACAGCAGACACTGCAGAAAACTTTCAGTGTGTTAAGTCTTCACTGACCAATTCCTCCCGCTCTTCACCTTTTCCCACCCTGAAGATAAAATATTACAAAGGCAGCTGAGCACTGGAGAGACCAGGGACATGAAGCAACACCATCTCCCACACTCCCCCAAGTGCATCATATCCAGCCTCTGAAGAGGGAAAGTCAAGAAGTCACAAATGACATCTTGAGGTCTTGGTGGGGAGGAGTTGTAATATTCAGAAGCTGCACGGAGCTTCTCAGTGATCCTGTAAAAGTTGTCTGTGGGTGGTGGTATTTGAGAATCCTTCCCACTGCAGTCTCCAGAGGCATGAGAGATGGGGCAGAAGTAACAGCCTTGCTCAGAGAACAGATGCCAATGAGTTTTACTCTCCCAGCTCCCCCGGCACTCTGTATAAATCGAGTCCTCAATAAATATTTGCCAAAAACCAAGGCTTTCAACAATCCAAATAGCTTATTCTTTTATCAGTTTACTCTTCATATGAAAATATAATTGATAAGCCCTCTTTTTTTGCAAGGTCTTAGCATTGAGTTCAAATATCTACTTTTACAGACAAGGTACCAACATCGCAAAGACTTAGAGCAACTTGACCAAGATGGCCCAGTTAGTTCCAGTTGCAGCCAAGACAATTTGGCGGCTGTTGGACCTTGACCCTCCTTGCCTTCTTCAAGCTCATACCTCCTGTGTCTCTCTTATGCCAGCTCACTGGTCTCCTTTCCAACCTCACGATTTTCCACATGATTCCCTGTGCCAGGAATGTTCTCCTTTCCTCTTTTAAGTTGTTCTTTCCCATTCTTCAGGTTTTATTACAAATATCACTTCCTCAGAAAATTCCTGACTGCCTGGGCTAAAGTATATATCCCCTATGTTTTCATTTCTCTTTATCTTTCAGAGTATCTTGTTTCTTTCATGGCCTTTACCACAAATTGCAAATACATATTTTTTGGTGTGTATTCATTTGTTTAATAATTATCTCCTCCCCAACACACACCTGTCATCTCCTAGAAGACAGCACTATATTTTTTTTTCAAATAGGTATGTAGTGCTAGGCTCAGTGTCTAGCACAAAATAGCTACTCAATAAAGATTGGTTGAATAAAGAGTTGGATGATTTTTTTGTTTCTGGGGTTATCATTTCTGCGCAAAACAATGCACAGTTGTATCCCTTCAATAAAAAGATAACTGATGATGCATTTAGCTTGTCAGCTGATTTCTCTGGATCATTTTGGCATTATAAAAGGCGCAGGTTAGCCTGAAAATTTCATTTCTAAGTATTACCACTGATCATCAAAGGAATGAATTAACGATGAAAGACATCCAAAAATCAAAATGCCATTGTACGACATCTGTCACCTTGGGGTGACACTTCCTCCAAAGAGGGTAAACAAGGAAGCAAAAGTATTGCAGTAATGCAAATGAGCATTTGAATACACACTCCAGAAAACAGCAGTGGACAAAACTTGGAATTAGCAAATATGACATTTACAGTTCAGATCACATGTCAAAAAGACATAATAATTTATTTTTGATACATCAAATGAAACAACTTAAATTTTTTCAGTCTCAATAGTTTCTCCCCTTTTGTTTATTGTCATCTTATTCATTTATCAAGAAAGCCCTTCAAGGACTCTCTAGTGCCTTCAGGATGAAGCCCACCCTCCTGTGAAGGACGTGCCTGGCCTCCCATAATCTATCCCCTACCCTTTCCTTTAGAGTCACACTCTAACATGTTATCAACATTGAATGCTATCAGTTAAGTTATACTGCTAGACTCCTTTATTATTAAGCATTTTTGAATTTCCACAATGTAGAGAGAAATGTTTTATGAGGAACCTCACAATAAAGTGATATGGACTAAAGAACATTACTAGATATCCTTTAAAACTTACATCCCTAAACCCAGATGATAGCAGACTTGAATGGGGAGATGTTCACACATATGGATGATGGAGCTCCACTCCAGAAATGCTGAAATTTTAGGGCTGGAAGCTGTTGATTTCAAGCCTTTTCTCCAGGAGGGGTAGGTGATAAGCCCGGGATCACTGATATTTCAAGAAAAAATACAGTTTAATTATTAGGTAGCTGCCATTGTATTTGGACAATAATCTGTGTCAGTTAAAGAATTAAAACAATATAGTCATTTGACTGTTGAACAGAGGTATTCAGTTTGGGTAAAAATCCAATCTTTGAGATGAGGAGCAGAATTTAAAAATGAAGTGCAATGAAAAGATTAACTTTGCCTTCAATGTGAAGAGTGAGATACTGATGGTTAGATTTTCGAAAAAGAAAAGTCAATGAATCTTAAATGAAAATCTATTGTTGGTTAGGCCCTCAGTGTGAGTCAGAGGGTACCTCAAGTTTAGCAGCAAGTTGACCACTAAAGAAACCAGATGAACTCAAGTTCAAACCTCAGCTCTGACTTGTAAGAGGCACATGACTTTAGGTAGCGAACTTAACTCCTATAACACTTTGTTTTCTCATCTGTTCAATAGACATAATTTCTGTCTCATAGCACTGTTGTAAAAATCAAGTGGTAAAAAATACATAGCATAGAACCTGGCTCATTTAAGAGCTCAATTTTTCTTTAGGACCCAATGCTAAAATAGTCTCATAAAGAAGACGTACATATAAAACCAGAAAAGAGTCAATTGCCAAGGCAATCCTTCGCAAAAAGAACAAAGCTGCAGGCATCCTGCTACCCAGATTCAAACTATATTACTCGGTTAGAGTAACCAAAACAGCATGGTACTGGTACAAAAACAAATGCATAAACCAATGGAACAGAATAGAGAACCCAGAAATAAGACCACACACCTACAACTATCTGATTTTAACAAAGCTGACAAAAACAAGCAATGGGGAAAGGATTTCCTGTTCAATAAATGGTGCTGGGATAACTGGCTAGCTATATGCAGAAGATTAAAACCAAACCCCTTCTTTATACTATATTCAAAAATTAACCCAAGATGGATTAAAGACTCAATGTAAAACCAAAAACATTGAATGCTATCAGTTAAGTTATACTGCTAGACTCCTTTATTATTAAGCATTTTTGAATTTCCACAATGTAGAAATGTTTTATGAGGAACCTCACAATAAAGTGATATGGGCTAAAGAATATTACTAGATAAAAACGTTGGAAAACCTAGGCAATACCATCCTGGACATAGGGACAGGCAAAGATTTCATGATGAAGATGCCAAAAGCAATTGCAACAAAAGCAAAAATTGACAAATGGGATGTAATTAAGCTAAAGAAATTCTGCACAGCAAAAGAAACTATCAACAGAGTAAACAGACAACCTGTAGAATGGGAAAAAAATTTTGCAAACTATGAACCTGACAAAGGCCTAATATCCAACATCTGTAAGGAACTTCAACAAATTAACAAGAAAAAAAAAACTCCATTAAAACATAAGCAAAGGATGCGAACAGACACTTCTCAAAGGAAGACCTACATGCAGCCAACGAGAAAATGGAAAAAATCTCAACATCACTGATCATTAAAGAAATGCAAATCAAAAGCACAATGAGATACCATCTCATACCAGTCAGAATGGCTATCATTAAAAAATCAAAAAATAACATGCTGGCCAGGTTCTAGAGAAAAAGGAACACTTATACACTGTTGGTGGGAGTGTAAATTAGTTAGTTCAACCATTGTGGAATACAGTGTGGCCATTCTTCAAAGACCTAAAAACAGAAATACCATTCAACCCAGCAATCCCATTACTGGGTATATTCCCAAAGGAATATAAATTGTTCAATTATAAAAACACGTGCACATGTATGTTCATTGCAGCACTCTTCAGAGTAGCAAAGACATGTAACCAACCTAAATGCCCATCTATGATAGACTGGATAAAGAAAATCTGGTATGTATACACCATGGAATGCTATGCAGCCATAAAAGGGAATGAGATCATGTCCTTTGCAGGGATATGGATGGAGCTGGAGATCATAATCCTTAGCAAACTAATGCAGGAACAGAAAACTAAATACTACGTGTTCTCTCTTATAAGTGGGAACTAAATGATGAGAATACGTGAACACATAGAGAGGAATAGCACACACTGGGGCCTATCAGCGGGTAGAGGATGGGAGGAGGGAGAGGATCAAGAAATACAACTAATGGGTACAAGGCTTAATACTTGGGTGACAAAATAATTTGTACAACAAACTCCCATGACACAAGTTTACCTGTGGAACAAACCTGCACATGTACTGCTGAATTTGAAATAAAAGTTTAAAAAAATGTACAATAAGAAATTTAACTGCCTTAGAGAAAATTCTTCCAGTTTGTCATGAGAATTTGTCTGACTTATTCTAAGGCATGCGTTGGTGGTAATGGAATGCCCCCATTATACCCCAAAATTTTTTTCTGTCATAACAACACAGGAAATCAAATTAATGTTCCTTGGGATATATATGTATATCTAATATATATATACAATATTATAATATTAAATATATGTAATATTTTAAGTGCATGAGAAGTATAAAACTTTTTTCTGTCTTTTCTGGTTGTTTGAGGTGATATCTGTGGCTTGCAGTGGACATTTTGTAACAAGTACCTATGATGCACACTGAACTTGTCACTGCCCCTGTGCAGGCCCTAATCCAAAGAAGCATTGTTTAGTTTCCTGAGTACTTGTGACCTAGAGAAAGACATGTTTCTACAGAGGTTTTCAAAAGCTGGCATGGCAAAGCATGCATAGTGCTTAATACTTCTTTCCAGAATTTGCATATGTCCCTCCTGTTCATATCTAATTGGCCAAAACAAGTCACGTGGCAACAGAGATAGACTGGACACATGCAGAGGGAATGGCTCCAACCAGCGAAGTCTCAGATACCAGAGAGAAAGTCATTTGTTGAGGTTAGTGAGGTTAGTTTCGTAAGGGTTTAAGCATTGAATAGCAGATGAGGATAATGAAAATAAGAGATGACTCTAAAGGCAGTAACATGGAAACACATAAAATTCCTTGTAAAACCTATCAAGAAGTTTGAATTTTATCTTGAAGGCAGTGAAGAAGCAGTTATGGGTTTAAATAGGAAAGTGGCATAACCTAATTTCTACTTTGGAATGATAACTCTGGCTATAGTGTAAAGACTACACCTTGAATTACCAGGAGGGTATCCAAGCGAAGATATGCAGAAAATAGTTGTGTACACAGGAATGGAAGAAGTCATTGGGGTACAGACTTTAGAATTTCCAAATGTGTCACCTTGGATCAGATGTGGCCCACAGACTTGATTTGTTTGCCTGCAAGGATGTAAAAGACATTGAATTATAAGGTCTTTTGATGGGGCATTTGCTCCTCAGTTGGCTGTGATCCCCACCATTACTTGTCCTTTCCCTTTCTGGTTTGCACATTTTGTTAAGTAACTTGCTCCTGAAGGCATTTGGTGTGTGACTTCTGATATAGTTAGGGTTGCAGAATAAAATATATGATGCCCAATTAAATTTGAGTGGCTTTTAAAAAATTTCTCATATTTTTATTTGCCAAAGCTGCCAACATTAAGTATACTTGATAATTTAAGCCATAGCAATGGATGGTATTAGCAAGGACAGCATGTAGGTTAGAAGAAAGAAGAAAGTAGCTTCTAGACAGTGCCTGGCACATAGAAGAGAGTCAATATTTACCTTACATGGATAAAGTCTGAAGGAAAAAGCAGAGAATTATCAACATTTAAGGAACAGTTAAGAGAAATGTGATGGAGAATAGAAGTAGAAAGGAATCCAAGAGTACAGAGTGAATGAAACCAAGAACAAAAAGTACCTTAGGAGAGGTCAACAATGTCACATATTGCAGAGATATTAAACAAGGTAAGAACTGAAATTTTTCCACTGAATTTGTGACAGGAACATCACTGGTGTCCTTGCATGAACATTTTGATAGAATAGCAAGGGCAAAAACAGTTGTCTTCAACTGAAGAAATGATGAAGATAATGTGTAGACAGAACATATAACTCTTCAAAGAATCTTAGCCATGTTGGCAGTGAAGGAAGAAGTTATAGCTGAAAATAGACATGAAGTCTAGAAACTTTTGCCTTTCTTTTAGAGATATGGCAAAGAGAAGGAATAATCACTGTATTTTCTTAAAGAAGCAGACCAATACATGCTCCATAGCACAGCTAGAGATTTTTCTTAGGAAAAGGGACATTGTTGTAGCAGAAACGATGAAAATCTGTGTCTATGCAAGAGTTCTGGTAGCAAGAGCTTGAGAAAAATTCTATATGAGGACTTCTACATTTTTCCTGAGAAGCAAGAATGAGGTTTTCTGTTGACTTTGGGTATGGTGGGAGCTGGGAAACAGAGAGTGGTAAGAAGGTTCCAGTCATCTGAAGAAGATTTCAGTGGTCATGTGGATTTTAGGGAAGAGAGCTGGATTGGAAAATACAAGAATACTGAGTAGAGTTGAGTGCTCTGTTGGATTAGAGACTACATTCAACCCCAGTGTGCCTTCCAGAGTTCCAACACTCTGCAGGGCTCTGGAACTCCCTCTCTATGGTGACTCAAGGCTTTCTCTAGGGTATTGCTTCAACATGAAAGAAATCTGTATTTACATGCTGTGCCCCTGCATTAACTCTAGATTTTTAAGTAATACTGCTATGGATTAATAGAAATGAGTAGCCTGAGAAGGGAAGAAGGAATTAAATCAGGGATAGCTCTAAACTTTGTGTCTTTCTTGGCTGGGCTCATCTCCTTACATTTTTTAGAGCTAATACATTTGTGTTCAATCAGTTTTTAAAGTATTTCTATCTCTGACTTTTTCTCTAGAACATTTAATAAAATATTTAATTCTTCTTCATTTGAAGAGAAATTTACCACTTAGTGAAACAGCTTAAATTTTACATATTCCACATTTTTAGATGATATTGCAATTAGATACTCATTTTTCAACAAATAATTTTTGAATGTCTTTATATGCCCAGTGCTCATATTACTAAAGGAAAGTATCTGCTCTCAGAAACTTTGACCAAATTCAGTTATTTAAAAGTATCTACCTTTCAAGAAAACCTAGCACATTAAATCTGACTTAAAAATCCAATGCAAAAGCCAAAATACAAAAACTGAATAAATAGGTAATAAATAGTCCCTTTATAAATGGATTCATGATAGGTTCCTTTAAGCAAGTTCTCCTAGAGTATATTAATACAATTTCATTTAAAGACCCCCCTCAGTTGATCCACAGCCTTTTAGGAAAATATCCATTACATTGAGTGAGATGCCTCTTTGTCTGCCAAGTCACCTCTGTAATTCATACATACAATTTTGTGCATTCATTATAATCCACTTCTCTTATCACCCTTCCTTCAAGGGCATTGGTGAATATAAGGGGAATTTTGTGTGGGTGCTTAAGTGAAGAACATCTCAGTGTTGGTAAACTCTCTCTCCCATTCAGTTTTCCGGTTGTTCTTGCATTTATTCCATCACAAGCTGCCTTGGTGACATGTTTTACCTGGTGCTTATACTGTGCCTAAGGAGTGATATTGACCATGAAGAATTATTGGAAATATCTTAAGCTCCATGAGTTTAGGAACTTTGGTTTAGGAACTTTGTCTCTTTTGCTCAACGTTTTGTCTTATTTTATTTATATTTTACAAACAGAGAATATTTATTATGTGCCAGGTACTGTTCTGAAACACACATATGAATTCATCTAGCCTCCATGGCAACCCTATAAAGCAGGTAAAATCATAATTGCTTACTAATGAGGAAACTGAAGACAGAGGCTACAGAACTAATGAATGAAAACACTTAGATTTGGACACAGGTAATCTGGCTCCAGATCCTGTGCCTAAAGCCACTATGTTGGACTTCTGTCTCACACTTTGATGTCACCATTGAATTTTTAGAACAAAGCACAATGCCTACCATATTGTAGATGCTGAATAAATGAACAAATAAATTAATTAACAGAGGCAAAATAATGGGTTACATTTACATGCCCTTTTCACTAAACCACTAGTTCTCTAAGGTCAACATTTTACCTACTTCACACCTCCAGAATATAGGTTCTAATTTCAGAATCTGCTCAGTGATTCCTTTGGTTGAACCAGTAATTGTCAAGTGCCCACCCTGATAAGTGCACTGGTGATATATCAGTTGATTTACCAACTAGCGTGGGACGAAACCTCCTTATTGAGATGAATGGGGTGTAGTTCTGGGTTTGGTGTGTCAGCTGCTGAGACTGGACATCATTTAACTTCTGGAGCACAACAATCTGTTTCTGAGTATAGCCGACCCTCAGTATGCCTGGGAGATTGGTTCCAGGAACCCCCTGGGATACTAAAATCCTCAGATGCTCAATTCCCTGATACAAAATGGTGTATTATTTGCATATAAACTACGCACATCTTCCTGTATATTTAAAATCATCTCTACTTCATTTATGATACCCCATACCATGTGAATGCTATGTACATAGTTATACTGTATTGTTTGGGGAATAATGACAATAACAAAAAGTCTGTGCGTGTTCAATACAGAAAATTGTTTTAAATATTTTCAATCTGTGGTGGGTTGAATCATTGGATGCAGAACCCATGGATATGAAGGGCTGACTGTAACTACTAGAATATTCTGAGAATGGATTAAATTCAAAGCAGCCAACCTAACAACGTCTCTGTTACATATCCGTAACTTTTCAGTGATTATTGTCAAGTACTACAATCTTGCAACATGATTTGAATATTATTATTGCTTCTCATGGATGAAGGGGCATTTTCATCTAGAGATTAAGCCCGAAGAAACTGCTACAAAACAATTTGAATTGTAAGATACAAGTACCGGGAGATATAAAGAGAAACACAAAGAGAGGAGTATAAAGGTAGAGGTAGTAATTGCCTTCTCTGCAAAGAGAGACAAATGAAGAGAGCTTCTGTTTTAAAGATTTTTATGGAGAGGAGTATTTCCATGACAACTGAGTACTTAGTTATTCTAATTGCGGGAGAAACAAAGCATCTGAAAAGTCAGGAAATATGTTCCAGGCACACGGAATAAATCTCAGCTAAACTAGGAACATGGATGTTTCTTTAAAAGCAGAGAAAATTCACCAATAGACTTCTTATTTTAACTCAACATAAAAATAAGTGACTATTTCTTGAGATTCTCTAGCTCATTTCCAATGAGATGTTAACTTTTAATATTGGTTTGAGGTACACAAGACTCGACACAACCATAACCTTTGAGTCTTCATCTTAATTATTGAAGATTAAATTAACTGAGGAAAATATGAAGTGTCCCTGAACTGAATCTGATGGGAATGTGACAAAATCGTGGACTTTAAATTTAGTGCTAACTGAATGATCTGATATATCAAAACAGTAATCTCTCTTCACTAAAATACCTTTCTTTACAAAAGGTATTATAACCAAAAATCAGTACTCTAAGATTTGTTCAAGAAATATTATATATTAGTTAATGTAATCTGAGGTACAGCAAGCTGACTTAAGTCAGGTCTAAGTTTAACCAAAATATACAGAAAACAATGACTTTTAATGTAAGACTATTCTAATCCAAATGGACCATTTTCTCTTTGAGGAATTCTATTAAGTGTTGCAAATCATTGCCTTAAAATATGTACTTCCTTTCTCTTTCACCAGAAACATACTTCTTCTGACCCTTTCAGGCATTCTCCACTGCAAGTTGAGAGTGTGTGTTATTGGCAATCCATGTATACAAATGAGGGGGTGATGAATGCATGGCTGTTAGATTTGGAAGACTTTGGTTCAAGCCCCGTTTCAGTCATTTCCTAGCTATTGATCTTGGTGAAATCATTTAACCACTCTAAGCTTCAGTTTTCCCATCCGTTTAAGATGTATAAAAATGTATCCACTTGGATGTTCATACAACAAATTTTATTGTACACCAGGCAAGAGATTAAGCACTAGAGATAAAAGGAAAATTGTTGTCACTGTTGAGAAGTAAGTCTACTAAACAGAGAAATAGTCTAGTAAAGGAGACAGGTATAAAGCATATGTATTTGATATACTATGTAATCAATTCTATTTTAAAGATATAAACAAAGCATTAGTTGAGCTTGAAGGATGGGCAGATAACTTCTTGAGGAAGATGAAAACAGTTATTGAGAGTCAATGATGCTTGAGTTTTCTTACATGACTATGCTGAATGGATGAAAGCAGTAGGGGAGACAGGGAAAGAAAGAATCTGGGATGAAAAAACATCTGTGTTCTCAGGGTCTCCAGTTGTATTAGTCCATTTTCATACTGCTATGAAGAAATACCCAAGACTAGGTAATTTATAAAGGAAAGGAAGTTTAATGATTCACAGTTCCACATGGCTGGGAGGCCTCACAATCATGGCAGAAGACAAAGGAGGAGCAAAGGCATGTCTTACATGGTGGCAGGCAAGAGAGTGTATGCAGGGGAACTGCCCTTTATAAAACTATCAGATCTCATGAGACTTATTCACTATCACGAGAACAGCACGGGAAAAATCCCATCCCCATGATTCAATTACCTCCCACTGGGTACCTCTCACAACACATGTGGATTATGGGAGCTACAATTCAAGATGAGATTTGGGTGGGGACACAGCCAAGCCATATCACCAGTCTTGAAGGAGAATGACAAAGTTCAGAGAGACTGGGGCATGGTGGCAAGTGGAGGGAGATAGTGACAGGGATGACGTCATAGGCCACTTTTCAGATGCTTAATATGCCAGGTTAAGAAATTGGGAATTTTTCCACAGGAAAATGGGGAAATGAGATAAGTTATTGCAACGAGGATTAACACAATCAGACATTAATTTTTCCTGAAAAATAACAGACTTTTGCCACACTACTTAATTTGAAGCAATGACTGACTCTACTAGTCCTAAAGCATAAGTTTATGCAAAGCCCTCATGATGAATTAGAAGTTGGTTGCAAGTAAGGTGAACAACTCATGCCCTGGGACTTTCTCAGTTTTAGAATTAAAAGTCCTGCTTTCTGGGAATCTTCTCAGTCATAGTCAAACTCTGATTGCCAAGAACTCTCCAAGTTTGAGCACTGAAAGTCTTGTGTCCCAGGATCCTCTTCTGCTGAGTCCTGAGCAAACTGAGATGGATAAATCACTCTAGTTCTAGTTGCAAAACTGGCAGTAGGAGTGATGGGAACAGATGGGCCCTGGCTGCAGTTCTGTGTCTGAGTCAAGCTGCTGTTAACTACATGCACCAATGGTGCTTTCCATAGTCTTGGAAAACTGAAGGTGAATACCTAATGAAGAAGAACATGTAACAATTATTTAAAAATTAACATTACTATATACTTCAGAATAAGCCTTCTGATCTAGTTATCCCCTTTTCTTTACATATTCTCAGCAAAGATAAAGTGTAGTCTTTTAGTTTTAGCAAAATAGAATGTTCTCTCTTATACTCTACTTCAAAGAACATCAGGCAGCAGTGAAGCAGTTGAGGACCTGGTGGTTGAATGTGTCTCAGACAGCTGAGGATTCAGAGTGGTATGTGACACTTTCAGCACTAATGGCTTCACTTACTTTGAGCATGAAGATAAATGAATATTCCTGGCCTGAGCAGACATGACAAATTAGGCAGACATCAGGAACTAGTGGGAGGGAGGGAAAGATGGAAAAAGAAGACGAGAGTAATAGTAGTCGATTCATGTGTCCATCCCTTGTGGATTCAGAAAGAGACAAACACGAACAGTGAAGATATGTTTCATAGCATCCTCTGAATTCCAAATAAAATTGACTTCTTTCTGGCAATGGATAGGTGACTTTTGCAGGTCACAGGACAGAGCTATACACAACTTAAGATTACAGGCAGTGAGTTTCAGAATTTGGAATGACAATACCTCTATCTGTGGGCCCAAAAAAGTAGTTGTCTTCGTCTGTTTGGCTTGTAAAACAAATTACCTTAGACTGGATAATTTACAAACAACATACATTTATTGCTCATAGTTCTGGAGAGTGGAAAGTCCAATATCAAGGTACCAGCAGACTTGGTGTCTGATGAGAGCTTTCTGCCTGCTTCCAAGATAATGCCTTCTTGCTGTCTCCTCGCATGGTGAAAAGGCTGAATGAACTCCCTAGGCTTCTTTTATAAGGGCACTAATCCCACTCATGAGGGCTCCACCCCCGTGACCTAATCACCTCCCAAAGGCCCCACCTCTTAATATTATTGCAGTGGGGATTAGATGTAACGTATGAATTTTGGGGGACACAAATATTTAGATGGTAGCACTAGTTTTATATGAAGACACCAAAAGAACTTCATTCAGTACAAGGTGGTTTCCCTATAAAGATGTTCCAGCTACATAAACCACCACAACTGCATTATAAATAGATTCTAATGTGTTTCCAATGTCCAAAGAGAATGAAAAATATAGAATATGCAGTCCACTTGTTCAAGGTGCTTATATAGTACCTTTCTTTAAGGAAAAGGCAAAAACACTTTCATGTCATCAGCTGAGTATGGTTGCCAAGATGGGTTTTCAATTTACTGCCTTGATTAAATAAATAAATAAACAAACAAACAGTACAGCAATCTAAAAGCTAATATTAAAATTTCTAAAGCACTTTCTTTTTATTGTTTCCTGGGGAACTTGCTTTACTTTAGAGGCATGTAGCTGTTCTGTAAACGGAGAGGAAGAATATGCTAGAGGATTTTTTCTAAAATTTGTATATTTCCTTTTGTAGAATAGTATTGCCTATTAACAGTTCCATGACTTTAAGTGTTTTACCAATTCATAATGAGTGTATGTGTGTGTGTAAATATTTTAAATTATTCATATGAAAATAGTCTATATTAAGGAATGAGATAATTTTATTTAAAAAGCACAAAACATGAAAAGCTATTAAATATTATTATACTTCAAATATAACAAGCAGTAAAAGTAGGTATGATATACTGCCATAATAGTATTATGCTTGGTGTTAAAATTATGTCAAGAATTAACAGTATTAAGAAAATTCAAAACTAATAAAAAAGAAAGAAAAACTTTGTATTAATATAATGTGTAATAAAGTACTATTATAGGAAATATTAAATATACAAATTTAGTACTTGCAAAATTCATCCTAGATGACTACTAAAAAGTCTCAACCTCTTGTCATACATTCAGAGAATTTGTGTAAAATGTATTTCTCTGGGAAACGAGCAAATTCAGGTAGTAATATAGTATCGCCTTCCTATTTAACTCTAGTTTTAAAATATCACTTGTCACATGGTATGATAGTAAGAGGTATGATCAGAGGCTGTCTGGACCTTCAAGTCTCATAAGATATAATACGTTCATTGTTTCCTGTATTTTGAGGATTACCTACTAATACCTTGAAAGTCTCTTGTGTAGCATGGAATGCAGTTTGGCACATTGTGATTTAATGATGACAAGAATCCTTATAAAGTGCATTCTAAAAATAAAACTTAAAATACGAGGCCAATTTTACGAATGTCTTTGTCCCACTAAATGAGTAAACCATCTAATCAATTTAATGCCTATTTGCCTGTCTGCACGACGCATAAATTCTTTCAATTATTTGGAAAATGACTTATGTGTGGATATTCACATGATATCTCAATTTGAATGTATTGTAAGTACTGACCCCAACT
Source organism: Pongo abelii (assembly GCF_028885655.2). Classification (NCBI taxonomy): domain Eukaryota; kingdom Metazoa; phylum Chordata; class Mammalia; order Primates; family Hominidae; genus Pongo; species Pongo abelii. The sequence continues at coordinate 21,074,032 of NC_071988.2, forward strand.
CCTATGGAGGGTGTTAGAAAATCCTGGTATGTGTCCAAGTAGTGGAGCTGACACCCAGCGTTGTTTGGGCCACTCTGCCTAAAGCTGCAACTTTACACACCATGAGTTCTGCCCCTTCCTCTTTTAGTTTTTTAAGGGATTAAAATCCATGACAGAATCCAGGGTCAATTCAGCCTCTACTTTCAAGAAAAATAAGTGTTGTAAAATCGTTGGAAATGTTTAGCTTAAAGAAAGGCAGGAACATATTACAAGCTTCAGTCTTCTAAAGCAATGTCAAATGAAAGAAGGGCTAGACAGATTCTAATTTTTCAGAATCAGAAGTCAGATAAGGCTGGGTATGGTGGTGCATGCCTGTAATCCTAGCATTTTGGGAGGCCGAGGTGGGAGGACTGCTTGAGGCCAAGAGTTCAGGACCAACCTGGCCAACATAGTGAAACATCTCTAAAAAATATATAAAAATAAAAATAAAAGAAGTCAGATAAATGAACAGGAGCTCAACTGAATGGTGCCCATTCTTACTCAGCACTTAGGAATTCTGGCAATGAGACTAATGAGAACGTGTTCCTGGTTTTAGAAAGTTTGCGGACAGTCTATAACAATGTCTGAGTCTGTTCTCCCCTTCGTCTCCTAAATTTTTAAAAATTTGACGTATTTTGATTCCTTCAAAGAGTATTAAAGCAACACACCACATAAGTTTATGTGCTTAGTTGTCATGTGTACTTGATGTAAATTATAGGAAGGGCAAAAACTATTGCCTGCAAAGGCTTATGCTCAGGGCTTTGAAGCCACATGCCAAGCACCATTTTGCCAATAATAATAGTCAGGACACCTATTATAACAATTAGATTACTAATCCTAACAAATTGCCTTTGGATCACTGCAATTTGCTCGCCTGAATCTATTCATTCTTGTTGGGTTTTATGTTAATACTCTATCCAACAGTTATTATTACCTAGACTGTTTCTCAGCAACTACCATATCATCCTCCAGATGGGTGTTGTTACAATTCCGGATGAAGAGCAGTGGTTCCTATTTTTTGAGACAGAGTCTCACTCTGTCCCCCAGGCTGGAGTGCAGTGGCATGATCTCAGCTCACTGCAAGCTCTGCCTCCCGGGTCGCGCCATTCTCCTGCCTCAGCCTCCTGAGTAGCTGGGACTACAAGTGCCCGCCACCACGCCTGACTAATTTTTTGTATTTTCAGTACAGGTAGGGTTTCACCGTGTTAGCCAGGATGGTCTCAATCTCCTGACCTCATGATCTGCCCGCCTCAGCCTCCCAAAGTGCTGGGATTACAGGCGTGAGCCAGCGCTCCCGGCCTCCTATTTTATATTTAAACATAATTGTGTGTCTGACAATTACCTGTGCCAAATGAGGTCACATTGTGTAAAAGCATACCTGTAGATGGTTGGATAACTATTTGCCTACCTAAGAACTCCATAATATTAATTTTGAATAGATTATGGGGAATGTGGCCCACGAACACATTCTGAAATAATGCTAAATTATAATAGAGCTCAGACCAAATTGTTTGTCTCTGTCAGGAGAAGCACATTTCCCATGTTGGAGGTGAACAAGAGGGTTGATGTTTGGAGGAACCTTCCTCTCTTTCTCCATATATGGATTTTGGCACATCACTGAGGGGATCATATACCTGTATAATAAAAATAACAACAAAAATGATAGCTAACATTTACTATGGATCTACAATGTGATAAATCTTGTGCAAAGCAGTTGTGTACATTCAGAAATTCATGCAACAAACATTTTCTGATTGCCTTTTTTGTGCCTGACAATGATCTAGGCACTGGAGTGCAATGGTGAATAGGAAAAAAATAACAATTGCCTTCATGGAGTAAATGTACTATGGGGAAAACAAGAAATAAACCAGTAATCAAAGGAACACAAAATGTGAGACTGTGAAATGTGCTATGAATAAGGCAAACTGGATGCTGTAGGAAGAAAAAAGGAGGGGGGAAATGGCTGGTCAGGAGAAGCCATCCAACATGATGACATGTAGGGTAAAGAGTCAGCTGTGTCAATATCTTCCAGACACAGGGGAGAGCAAAGAAGGCCTAGAGCTCCACACACAACATTTTGCCATTTATTCCTCAAGCAATCTTAACACATGAGGATTATCAGTCCCACTGAACAGATGAGAAAACGGAATGTAACGTGACCAAGTTCCTACAAGATAAGAAGTGGGAACGATGGTATTTAAATTCCCACCTAATTAAAAATATACTTTTCTTATTCCCTTTTTATTTAATAGAAGCATACTGCATATATTATCCTGATTCTGTTTCTTTTTTCTCTTGAGAGTATATCTTAGCCATCTCCGCAAATGAAAGTAGTTAGATTCTGTCTTTGTCTCATCTAATATCACTATGAATGTATACACCCATGTTTTAGCTTGCAAACGCTGTCATAGAAACATACCTGAAATTAGGTGACTCAAAAAACAGAAATGTATTATCATGTAGTTCTGGAGGCTAGAAGTCTAAAATCAAGGTGATGTCAGTGCTGGTTCCTTCTGAGGGCTGTGAGGGGAGGCCTTGTTCCAGGCGTCTCTCCTAGCTCTGACAGCCTCCAGCATTCCATGGCTTGTAGATGGCTGTCTTCTCCCTGTGTCTCTTCACATCATCTTCCTTCCACATGTTTCTCCTTCTGTGTCTAAATTTCCCCATTTTATAAGGACACAAGTCATATTGGATTCGACATACCCTAACACCTCATTTTAACTTGATTACATCTTTAAAGATCCCTTTTCCAAATAGGCTCACATTCTGAGATACTGAAGGTCAGGACTGCAACATACCATTTTTGGAGGACACAATTTAGTCCATAACAATATATATCTACTATTTTACTCAAATGGGGTTATTTTGCATGGCGGGGTGCTTTGTGGTTTTTGGTTTGTTTACTTGTATCCAATGTAATCTTTGGTTTCTTGTTTCATTCTCTTCTCCAACTATGTATCCACTATGACTACCATAATTATGCTCTAAGGTAATCCATGTTAGCACCTGGTTTATTGTTTTCTTACTTATCTACACACATACACATGCTATATATATGAACCATATATTTACAGGGAGTTTTAGTTTTAGAAAGATAAGATGAAGAGTAGTGTTTAATGTAATTCATATTTTACAAAGGAGTAAAAGAATAAAACAAAGAAATAATGGCTTTGTAAAATATGAATTTACATTAAACAGTACTCTTCATCTTATCTTTCTTATTGAACAATATCAGTTATAGAAACTTCCTTATGTCAACTCCTATTACTTGATCATGAGAGTGTTATAATATTCTATAATGTATATGTACTGTCTTAGTGGGTTTGGACTGCTATAACAAAGTACCATAGACTGGATGGCTTACAAACAACAGAAATTTGTTTCTTAGAGTTTGGAAGCCTGGAAGTCTGAGATCAGGGTGTCAGCATGCTTGGGTTCTGGTGAGTGCTCTCTTCCAGGTTGAAAACTGCCAACTCATCACTTTGTCCTCATTAAAAGAGAATGGGAGAGCTCTCTGGAATCCCTTTCCTAAGGGCACTAATCTCAAAATGGGGGCTTCATAGTAATGATCTCATTACTTCACCAAACCCCACCTTCTAATAACACCCTATTGGGGGTTAGTATTTAAGCATATGAATTTGCAGGGGGAGGGGCAGGACAAAAACATGTAGTCCACTACAGGCGCCGTAACATATTCTACAATTTTGTTTGTTAGGCTTTCTCAAGCACTCTGCAATACTCTTCCTCTCATTCAGAGGTATTCATGGTTGATTGCTCCTAAAGATAAGCAATTTCAATGTTGTGTTATGTGACAGCCTAGGAATTCTATTTAATCCATCTTCAGGAATTAGCCAGCCCTGTCCACAATCAAGCTCAACACAATACGTCACTAAATGTAGCCATTAAATAAAGGGCTTTGGGAATCAGGCTTTTTCCTGGTCTAACTGGTTCATTAAACCGTTCAACGCTGGCTAGTTAGTCTTTCTCTTCATGCTTCTCCATTTCCTCATCTGTGAAATAGAGATAATGGTTGCAGCTACTTCCCAGTGTTGTTGGAAGGGCTGATTTCAGGAAGCTTTTTTCAAAGTCCGCAAGATGATTCAATAGTAAGCATTCAATAAATATGATTCATTTTATTTTCATTATTCATGCTTTCTCTTTCTCATTTTGATCATTTTTATTTCCAGGCTCTAAGAAATAACCCACTAACTATCTTTTTATGAATCTTTAGTGATTTTAGTTAAGTACACAACTTCATAGTTTTCTCATTGTGAATGGTGCCAGCATATTGACTGCACTGCCAAGTTTTATCCCTAAGAAGTTTCCTGTGAGAAGCGAGAGGGAGAGAAGTTGGAAAAGATGGCAGAGTAGACAACTATTGAAGATTCTCCAACACCACCTGTCGGTTAACACATGGATACAATGTGCGGCAGAAAATACTGGAATAGAAATTGAAGTATTTAATGATGTTCAAATTAAAAATCTTGGATAATTATCTTGCTGCTTCTTCCTGTGGTATATTGTTATAGATACAGCAACACAGATGTACCAAAGAATAAAACAAAGACCTCTAGAATTTAAAAAACAAAATGTACTTGCCAAGTAAGAGAGTACAAGTAAAGAAATTTACTGTGTATTTTGCAAAGAGGAAGAAACTGCGGTTTCAATAATTATGAAGGGATTTTCCTGGTGATCATGCTAATCGAGCATTGAAAGCTTGCACTTGAATGTCACAGAATGAGTCTGAAATGCTTTACTAAACAATTTCCTTTGTTCATTGGCCAAAACATGTCTTCAGTTTTGTCTAGTAAGAGTCCGGTATACTGAGTCACTTAAAGTTCATGTTAATTTAACCAGTTCAGCTGGTTGGGGTCAGTTATAAGAAAATACAATATTCCATTTTGATACTGCGTTAGTAATTGTCCCTATGTTAAAGATATTCACTTTCAGAGAAAAAAAAGGAGTCCAGCTTCCAAATGCTCATAATACCTTATTTGTATGCCATCTTTACTTTTAGATCAATGATGAAAATCCTAAAATATTTACCATTAAGTTTAGCAATTACTCATAGATTAAAAGCTACATTTGAGATTTTTTAAATTTCCAAATTATTTGGAGTAGAATTGATAATTCTAGATTCGTATGCTAATATTCTAAACCATAACAGTTATTAGGAAATGTGATGAAAACATTACTTTCAGTGTTTTTGACACTGTTGAAAATATATACCACATAGTAATTCAAAAGGAAGTCAAAGTTATAAAGCAATGCTATTCAGTATCCATGACAGGCAGCAGATTAGGGTAACTTCCTGTGACATGCTTTGTCAAAAGGGAGTGGGTGTAAAATGTGGATGTCCGGGAGTAAGAAAAATGAGTTAAAAAGAAAAGTTTGCATTTACAGGCTAAAAGGCTTGCAAAAGCCTGCACTGTATTACTTGGGTGATGAATAATCTCCATCAGGTAAAAAAAAGTGATGAAGCATTCATAGCAGAACCAGTTTCTATATATTTAAAAGTATCATTGGCAACAATAACATTCCCTTAAACCTATATCACAGTATTTTTCATTCAATTAAGTATCTCTGTCAGTCTTTGTGTCTCACTAACCAAATGTGGGCTCTCCTGGGCCATAATACATTTTCCTTACATGACTTAGGATGTCCAATGCCAACTGATTACTTAACAGACGGAGTCATTTCATGCAAGCCTTAGGATAGTACTGCTATTTTGGTCTCTAAAAAAATCACTGAAGATAGGTCTCAAATTTTAGAGGCAACATCATGAGCTTATGTTTTCCCAGTCTTCATTTAGAAATAGAACATTCTAATATTTCATTCTCTGTTGTGTTAGGCCAAGATTCTACCAATAAATATACAAGGAACAGTAGATCCAAAATAACAATGGCCATATACCATTTGCATGATCTTTTGGTTTTGAATATCTCCTGGAGGACACAGTGAACTCCAGCATCTCCATACCTTGTCAGGGGTCTTCTCAATGACTGATGCAGTGGGTGCCAATATGGCTCAAGAGGCTCCTGTGAGAGAGGAAGCCACAGCAGAAGAGGAATAGATAATTCTCTAATTATCATGCACACAAAGAATCACTTTTGTGGCTAGTGTTCCCATATTTAAACATATATTCCTACTGAGGAGAAGAGGGGTACTGACTTGTTGTGAGGCATCTACATGGATTAAGGGACTGCCTGCAAGTTTGTTACTGTCAGACTATTTCTGAGAGTATGTCCAGTCTCTGAGGACACACGGATGGAGCCTGTTCCTTCTTAAGCACAAGTTGGATTACAGGGATCCTTTAATAAAATTTCCAAAGCACAGTCTATGAAGAAAAAAATGTTACTCTGATTTCAACGAAATTAAGAAATTTTGTGAAGAAGTTAATGGGTAATGGGTGAAAGAAAGGGAGGTGATATGCACAATGCCTTAAACTAATATTTCACTACCTGGAATGAAATTAAGGAATTTTGTGAAGAAGTTAATGCATGAAAGAAAGGGAGGTGATATGTACAATGCCTTAACTAAGATTTCACTATCTGGAACCTACAGGGAATTCTTATAATCAACTAGAAAAGAACAAAAGAAACAGACAAGCAGTTTACAGGAAAAGAAACTCCAAATGCTCACAAGAATTTGAAAGGACATTCAAAATTGAAATCAGAAAAGGCAAATGAAGACATCAATGAGATACCCCATTACACCTTTTAAATTGGCCACAATTGGAAAGTTGGATATTGCCCAGTGCTCACAGGGATGTGGAGACCCTTGTGAGCTGCTAATAAGAAGGATAGCTGGTATAGAATTCTGGAAAGCAATCTGGTACCACCCAGACTAATTTTATAAACACACACACACACACACACACACACACACACACTCATCCATTTAACACTATTGTGCTAAATCTTCATCATACTTTTATGATCCAAACTAGGAGTAACAAATGGCACTCCAGAAATGCAGACTAGCAGCAAACTATTCTACTATAGTTTGGAGGATATGTGCTTGTGCATGAGTATGAATGAGAGAGAGAAAGAGAGAGCACACAAAGTATATTGGATGAAGATAGGGTAGAAATCATGTAATATCAGAGTTTTTTTAATGCATTTGTATACTTTCACAGAAAGCATACATTCTCCACTGGAAATGCCATTGCCCCTTCCTTTAGCTTACATACAAAATTTCACCCTTTCTACCACCTTCCTGGCCCCATGGGCATTTGACTTGATATCCCCATGATGCTGTCCTGCTCAAGGTATTCCCTCAAATACCTTGAGAACATTCAAAAAGTGAAGGGAGGCCACTGAATAGGCATAATCCTGAATTCATAGAACAAAATGACTCAAGAGAAAAACACAACTCCTTCTTGAGGGAACTATAATTCTACACATTACACATTGCCGAAGCAAACATATGCAAAATGTTTTTTCATTATATTTTGCTTGATTTGGGTTGCTTGAACAGCAAGCTAAAGAAACTGAAGAGGAAAAGGACAGAACCTAAGAATTCTCTTTTTTTGCTTCACTTTGAGTCATTTGCAGAATGACACATCATAAGAAGATGGGAGCCAATTTTCAAATTTGGATCCCTCAGTCAGCCATCCATCCACAATACTTGGAAAGCCAGCAGCCCCTTCTTGCCAGCTTTAAGGGATTTAGTCTGCTAATAAAGGCTTTCCAAATGGACAGATGTATGAACGCTGTTTCATGGGCCAGATACTAAAATCAAAACTCTGTCTGCAAAATTCAAGAGCAATGAGATTGTGTTGCAAAGGCTGGTTGGGGTGGGAGGGAGCATATGCAGCCATGGAAGATTACTGCAACAGGCACTATTCAGTCTGTTTCTCTGCAAATGTAGAAACATCTACTTTGTCATCAGAGGCCCTGTGGATCTCTACTGTGTGCTTTACACAGCCTTATTTCTGCCTAGTAGTAAGGTCATACCTAGACAATGTACTATTAAGTGTTAAGCAAATTTACTTGAGAAGAATTAAATCCAGCATTATCATTTTCCTATTTGTGTCCAATTCTCAAATATGCCATTAGAAAGTATAGGAGAAATTAGGAAATTTCTCTTAAAGATAAAACAAGAAAAATGTCCAAATTATAGTAAGAGGAGGGCTTTCAAAGTCGTATATTTAAGTAGATAAATGCCAATCTTTAAAACATATTGTTGCCTTTAATACCAACTTCTCGTTAAGCTGTTTATGTCTGCCCATTCGATTAACCTTTATTAAGTGCATCCTGCCTTCCAGGCACTGTGCTAAGTAATGTGTGTGTTTGTATGTGTATGATCACATTTAATGTTACAACAATCCATAAGGGGTATTTGATACATCTTTTGAAATACGATTTATACTTGTGAAACTTTTCCACCAACCATTTCATTATTTTTTAGTCAATTAGTCATGAGTTATCTAGAACTAACCACACCTAGGTATACACACAAAAAAGAATCATTTTCACAGACATACCCACACACCCACACAATGTACAAGAATGTTCCTGGTAGCATTGTTCATCATGGCCCAACCCAGAAGTCACTCAAATGCTGGTTACTATTGGAATAAATTTTGATTTATTAAAATAATGGAATACTATACAACAATGAAAAGGAGCAGACTTCAAGTACCTGTGATACTGCAAACAAATGTCTTAGTCTGCTTGGGCTGCTATAACAAAATGCTATAAACTGGGTAGCTTATTGTGAAAGAAAAATAAATCTTGGGTCCCCCAAATCACTAATCTAAAGGGAAAAGTCAAGCTGCGAACTGCTTAGGGCAAACCTGCCTCCCATTCTATTCAGTCATCTCCCTCTGCTCACTGAGATAGATGCTGCATATCTCATTGCCTCTCTTGGAAAGGCTAATCAGGAACTCAAAAGAATGCATCAATTGTCTCTCACCTACCTGTGACCTGGAAGCCCCTTCCCTGCTTCAAGTTGTCCCCACCTTTCTGGGCAGAACCAATGTACATCTTACACATAGCAATTAATGTCTCATGTCTCCCTAAAATGTATAAAACCAAGTTGTGCCCCAACCACCTTGGGCACATGTCGTCAGGACCTCCTGAGGCTGTGTCCAGGGCATGCGTCATCAATCTTGGCAAAATAAGCTTTCTAAATTAACTGAGACCTGTCTCAGATATTTGAGGTTCACATTATAACAGCAGAAATTTATTCCTCACAGTTCTGGAGGTTGGGAAGTCCAAGATTCAAATGCTGCCAGGTTCAGTGTGTGATGAGGGCCTTATTCCTGGGCCCTAGATGGCACTTCCAGCTGTGTACTCACATGGCGAAATGTGTGAGAGAGCTTTCCCTGGCCTCTTTTATAAGGGCACTAATCCCACTCATGTGAGTTCCACTCTCATGGGCTCTCATCACCTCCTAAAGTCTCCACCTCCTAATCTCATTACCTTGAAGGTAGGATTTCAACATATGAACTTGCAGGGGACAAAATCATTCAGATCATCGCAGTACACCTCGCATAAATAATGCTGATTGAAAAAAAGCAAGTGCAAAATGTATATGCTCTGTGATTCCACTTACAGGCAAAATTAATCAAGGCAGGTGAAAGTCAGGATAGCGGTTACTCTTGGGAGCATTCAGATCACCTGGAAGTAGTATACGGGAGGAACCTGGGCTGCTGGTAATGATCTGATCTTTATCTGGGTGCTGGTGACATGAGTGTTCATTTTGGGATAATTAGAGCTGTGACTTTCTCTGTGCTTTGTATACTTCAATAAAAAGTTTGTGAACATAAAAGTAATCACATATATACAATTAATGATGAGAAATATTTGCTGTATAGTATTCATTCAAGTATTTGCTGTAGAATGTTCAAATTAAAACCTAAAAATCTTACTCCATGAATGCCACTTGGTAAATTTATTACTGTATATTGGCAGAGAACATAGAAAGTGGTGAGAATATATTAAGGTTTTAGAGTTAATAGTAGGAGTATTTGTTTTTTAACTTCTCTTGATGTTAGTATAACATTATGTCATTACTTTTAAATGGGTGAAAGCAATATGCTCTGAATAAGATTCCTCTAACTGGCTTGTTCACTACAAACCTCTCTAAAACTCGAGGAGTTTGGGAGCTGGCACAAGTGTGCCTTGAAAAGGCCTAACTGCTTCATAAGCCAGTTGTGATTTATAACTGTACAATTACTCTTCTATCATCAATGCTACTTTCAGATCACATAGAATATTAGGAATATTCCCTCCTTGGATTATTCGGATGGCAATGATGTCTCAGGACCAAGAGTTGGGGTCAATGACTCCTTCTCTGGCACTAAGCATGAAAACAGAATGGCCACACGCATGCTCACGTGTCCACATAATAGAACAATTTTTATTACTCATAAAATGGGACTTCCACAGGAGAAGCAAAATCTATAATCATATTATGGAAGGTTCTGTCTTACAACTTTTTCAAAGAGAGGCACATCAGGCCATTTTGAACTCTAAGCTGAAAATTAAAAGCAATGTCCTTTTAAGTTCCCAATATGAGGACACAGAGCAATAATCTGAACACCAGGTGGCAATTTGGTATCCTAACAGTAACACATAGGAAGAACAAGAAATTCTCCAGTTTCCACTGAAAGTGAATATTCATGGGCATACAAGGGCATGCCAGGAAAAAGATCATGTTTTCCTTCCCCTTTTTGCTGTCTATCTCCTCTTATAATATATTTTCATAGAAAGAAGAGTTCCAGCAGGCTGAAATTGAGGAAGATTTCATCCTAAATATAGGGACCTGCTGGTGCCGTGTATGGCATTCCTTTCCTTTTTCTTCTACTTATTCTAAGTGTACCCAGTCATAACTTTATACATAAAGATGTCCCAAAGAATCCTACTCCATGACAATTATGCCTTTCCCTTGACTTATTTCTCATTAGGGTAGCAAGTAAAATAAACCTACTAAACTAGTTTTTGCCAAACTGCAAAATGTATTGGTGGATCATAAAGATGTCCCATGGAAAACAAGGGAAAGAAGCCCATCTTAATTTTAAGAAAAAGTAGAGCCAGTTACAGGAGAGTCTGGGGCAAAGCCCCAGATTTACCCTACCCATTGTATTATTTATCTTGTCTTGTATGTGTCCTCCTTTCCCAACTCCTCCTTCTCCTCCTCCTCTTTCCCCTCTCCCTTCATGCCTCCCTCATTCCTTCTCATTCTTTGAAATGCTAAACATACTAACCATATAGGATTACTGCCACCCCAGCATCATATCTGCAAATAATTGACTGCAAGCCCTGAATCCCAACTCTAGACTAATGTTAAAGATTATTATAAAGTGAATATAGTTAATAAGAATATATTATATATTTCAAAATAGCTAGATGAGATGATTTTGAATGTTCTCATCATAGAGAAATGATAAATGTTTGAGATGATGGTATGATAATTATTCTGACTTGATGGTTACACAATGTATACACGTATTAAAACATCACATTGTACTTCATAAATAATTTGAACATTTTGGGAGGTGTGAGAATAGCCTAAGCCCAGGAGTTTCAGACCAACTTGGGCAACATAGGGAGACCCCCTTCTCTAAATAAATAAATAAGTTTGACATGGTCACACACGCCTGTGGTCCCAGCTACTCAGGAGGCTAAGGTGGAAGGATTGCTTGGGCCCAGGAGGTTGAGGCTGCAGTGAGCTGGGATTTTGCCATTGTGCTCCATCCTGGGCAACAGAGTGAGACTCTGTCTCAAAGGAAAAAAAAGGATTATCTTTTTGGTACTATTTGGTTCTACTGTCTTAGATTTGTGGAAGATGTCTTTTTGGGATATAACACAATAAGCTCTCAGTTCATAAAATTTTAATGTTTTTAAACATTAGTTAAGGACCCCCACCCTAAAACACTCTTCTAATTCCCAAAGATGAGAAGAGAGAAAAGCCACACTTTGCCTGATTGATATAGTTTGATGCTGTGTCCCCACCCAAATCTCATGTTGAATTGTAATCCCCGTGTATCAGGAGAGGACCCTCATAGGAAATGATTGGATCATGGGGATGGATTTTCCCCTTTCTGTTCTCATGATGATGAGTTCTCATGAGATCTGATAGTTTAAAAGTGTGTGGCACTTCCCGCTTCGTTCTCTCTCTCTCCTATCAACCTGTGAAGAAGGTGCTTACATCCCCTTCATTCTTCCGCCACGATTATAAGTTTGTTGAGGCCTCCCAGCCATGCTTCCTGTTGTGGAACTGTGAGTTAATTAAACCTCTTTTCTTCATAAAATACTCAGTCTCAGGTAGTTCTTTATAGCAGTGTGAGAACAAACTAAAACACTGACTTAATCTGTTTTGCGCCACTATAACAGAATACTACAGACTTAGTTATTTATATGAACAGACATTTATTGGCTTACAGTTCTGGAGGCTGGAAAGTCCAAGATTAAGGAGTTGACATCTTGCCAGGGCCTTCTTGCTGTGTTATAACAACAGAAGGCATCACATGGCAAGAGAGTGAAAGAGACAGAGAGAGGCCAAAATCCTTACTTTATAAGGAAACTACTCCCTTGATAACAAACCTATTCCTCAATAACAGCATTAATCCATTCATGAGGGCAGAGCAATCGTGGCCTAATCACTTCTTAAAGTTCCACCTCTTAATACTATTACAATGACAATTAAGTTTCCAACACTGCTTTTTAGGAACACATTCAAACCATAAAGCTGTATGAAATTCCCTTATGTATGTCCCAGACAGTGTGATTGTCATGGGCATGACTGGCATTCTGCAAATAAGACAGTAGATTCAGTACTAAGACCAAATATCATATTACAATTTCAGCATGTTATCCTCCCATGTAAACCTTCTAATTGACCTTGGAATAAATTCTAAATTGCTGGCAGGTTCTGATGTGACGCAGAGTCTTGCATGCCGCTGTAACTCTTCTTGTATCTCTTTTTACTGTTCACTATGATTTTCTCTGCTGTCCTCCTTTATGTACCTCAAACATGCCAAGATCTTTCCAACCTTAAGAGCTTTGTCTTGGCTGTTCCTTATGCTTCAAAATACCCTACTCCCACCACCGCCACATTTTCTTCACATGTTTGGCTCCTTCTCATCCTTCAAGTCTCATTTTAAAATTCACTTTGGGTAAATCTTCACTGGCCACCCTCTCTATAATATTTTTTTCAGAGTTACTTTTTATTATATCATCCTCCTTATTAACACTTATCCTAACCTATAATTGTCTTGCTTTTTATAAAATGTGTTTATTTTTATTTCCTCATACTAGAATATAAACTCCACAATTGCAGAAAATTTTTCTGTTTGTTCACTGCTTTTTCCTCATCACTGAAGAGTGTCTCCCATATTTGGCAGGCAAAAAATTTTTAAAAATCAAATAAAAAATGACTGTAAACTGGCCATTAAAATAGATTTATTTCAAAATGGAAAATTAAAGCTACCTTAGTTCGAAATCAGAGCATTAAAATGTTTACTGGTTAGAGATGGTAGATTCAAAACAGGTCATTGCTCCTGAACATTCTTTGTGACCTAGGCCTATGGAGAAATAGATATCAAGAGGGAGCCGTTGAGATCCATGCTTTAACAGGCTCCTTCAAGGTCCATACTGACAAGTGTCAGCCAAGTGGAGGAGAGGGCATTATCCCATTTTCAGATGAGTAGAAAAATAGGAATTTAGTTAAATGGTGCAGCTTCTGTGAAAAACTGCTTGGCACTTCCTCAACAAGCTAAACATAGAATTATCAGATGACTCAACAATCCCACTCCTAAGTATATGTCCAAAAGAATTGAAAACAGGGACTCAAACAGAAAGTTTCATGCCAATGTTCATTGTATCAGTGTTCACAATTGCCAAAAAGTAGAAACAAACCAAATGTTCATCAACAGATGGATGAATAACAAAATGTGGATACAGACAATGGAATTATCTTTATTAGCCATAAAAGGAATGAAATTCTGATACATGCTACAACATGGGTGTACCTTTAGAACATGATGATAAGTGAAATAAGCCAGACATAGAAGGAAAACCATTATATGATTCCACTTATATGAAATATTTAGAATAGAAAAACTAACAGAAACAGGAAGAAGATTAGATATTACCAGGAGCTGGGGAGTTTTTGCTTAATGATTATAGAGTCTCTCTTAGGAATGGAGAAGAAGCCACATGTTCTAAGCCACAGATTGGGAGAAATATTTGTGAAACACATATGTGATAAATGACTGTTAGCCAAATACTCAAAGATTTCTTAAAACTCCGCAATAAAAAAAAAATTATAAAATGAGTAGAATATATTAATAGAGACCAAGAAGATGTACAAATGGCAAAAAGCAGAGGAAATATGCTTAACCTCATATGTCATTAGAAAATTACAAATTGAAAGAACTACACACCAATTAGAATGATTAAAATCCAAAACACGGACAAGTCTTGTCATCAAATGCTGACAAAAATGTAAACCAACAGGAACTCTCATTTATTGAGAGTACAACCTATCAAAACTAAATCATGAAAAATAGAAAATCTAAATAGAACAGTAACAACTAAGGAGATTGAAACAATAATCAAATATCCCATTAATGAAAAGCCCAGGACCTGATGGCTTCATGGGTGAATTCTACTAAACATTTAAAGAAGAATTAATACCAATCTTTCTTAAACTCTTCCAAAAGATTCAATTAGAGGAAACATTTCCAAACTCATTCTGTGAGGCCAGCTTAAGTCTGCTAACAAAACCAGGCAAGAACATTACAAGAAAATAAAACTATAGGCCAAATCATTAATGAACCATAGATGCAAAGAGCTTCAACAAATACCAACAAACTAAATTCAACAGCACAGTAAAAGGACCATACACCATGATTAAGTGAGATTTATCCCTGGTGTGCAGGATGGTTTAACATATACAAATCATTAACTGTGAAAAAATTTATTAACAGAATAAAAAATGAAAATCATATGATTATGTCAATAGATGCAGAAAAAGCGTTTGACAAAATTCATTACCTTTTATATAAAAACTTTCAACAAATTTGCTGTAGAAGGAATTTGCTAAAGACTATATATAAGCCCATAGATAACATCATAGAGAAAAGCTGAAAGCCTGCTTTTGCCACTTCTATTCAACGTACTAATGGCAGTACTAACCAGAGCAGTTAGTCAAAAAAAAAATCCATATGAAAAAGGAAGAATTAAAACTGTCTATTGTTTGCAGATGACATGATCTTATGTATAGAAAAACCTAAAGACTCCTTTAAAAAATGTCAGAGCTAATAAACTAATTCAGTTAAGCTATAGGATACAAAATCACCATATGAAAATCAGTTGTGTTTCTGTATACTGACAATTAACTATCCAAGAAAGAAATTAAGAAAACAATTTCATTTACAATGGCATCAAAAAGAATAAAATAGGAATAAATTTAACCAAGAAGTTGAAAGATTTGTACATTGAAAACTATAAACATTGATAAGAGAAATTGAAGTAGACATAAATAAATGAAAAGATATTCCATGTTCACAGATTGGAAAAATTAATATTGTCAAATTATCCACACTACTCAAGGTGATTTACAGACTCAATGTAATCCCTATCAAAATTCCAATTTTTTTAACAGAAATAGGAAAAAAAACTAAAATTCATATGAAACCACAAAAGATCACTGAATAACTAAAGCAATATTGAGCAAGAAGAACAAAGCATGCAGCATCACACTTCCTGATTCCAAATTCTATTTCAAAGCTGTAATAATCAAGACACTGTGACACTAGCATAAAAACAGACACATAGATTAATAGAACAGAATAGAGACCCCAAAAATAAACCTATGATTTTATTGTTGTATTTGGCTGTTCTTGCATTGTTATAAAGAAATACCTGAGACTGGGTAACTTACAAAGAAAAGAGGTTTTCCTGGCTCCCAGTTCTGCAGGCTGTACAAGCATAGTGCTGGCATCTACTTGGCTTCTGGAAAGGCCTCAGAGAGGTTTTACTTGTGGCGGAAGGTGAAGTGGGAGCAGGCACATCACATGGCAAAAGCAGAAACAAGAGAGAGTGTCAGGGGGCGGAGCTACACATGATTAAACAACTAGATCTCAGGAGAACTTACTCACTATTGTGAGGACAGCACCAAGCCATGAGGGAATCCACTCTCATGATCCAATCAGCTTTCACCAGGCTCCACCTCCAACATTAGGGATTAAAATTCAACATGAGATTTTGGCAAGTTCAAATATTCAAACTATATCAATCATCAACTAATCTTTGATAAAGGTGTCAAAAATGCACATCAGGGATAGGATAGTCTCTTCAATAAGTATTGCTGGGAAAACTGGATATCCACATGCAAAAAATTAAAATTGGATCCTTATTTTCTGCCATACATAAAAATCAACTCAAAATAGATTAAAGACTTGAACATAAGATCTGAAACCACCAAACTCCTACAAGAAAATGCAGAGAGAAATTTCCATAACTTTGGTCTTGGAAATGATTTTTTGATATGACACCAAAAGCACAGGCAAGAAAACAAAAATTAAAAAGTGGGCTTAAATCAAACTAAAAAGTTTCTGTACAGGAAAAAAAGAAATCTATAAAATGAATAGGCAACCTATAAAATGGGAGACAATTGTTGAAAGCATACAGTTGATATGAGGTTGATATCTAAAATACATAAGGAATCAGTGTAAGTCAACAGCTACTAGTCATAATAATAACCTGATAAAAAATGGACAAAGGACCCAAATGGACATTTTTCTAAAGAAAATAAACAAAATGGCCAATACATGTGTAAAAAAATGTGCTCAACATCATTTATAATCAGGGAAATGCAAATGAAATATTACCTCACACCTGTTAAGATAGCTGCTATAAAAAATTCAAAAAACAACGAGTCGACAAGGACATAAAGAAAAGAGAAGGCATATATACTGCTGGTGGGAATGTCAATTGGTACAAATGTTATGGAAAATAATGTAGAGATTCCTCAAAATATTAAAAATAGAACTACCATATGATCCAGCAATCCCACGCCTGGGTATTTCCAAAGGAAATGAAATCAGTAATTCGAAAAAAATAGCTACACTCCCATGTTCACTGAAGCATTATTCACAATGGCCAGGCCATGAAAACAGCCTAAGTGCTCTTGACAGATGAACGCGTAAAGAAAAAGTGACACACACACACACATGCACACAGACACACAAACAGTGGAATGTTATTCTGCCTTAAAAAAGAAGGACATCCTGCTATTTGATGAGCATGAATGAATGTGGAGGACACTTATTTCACTATGTGAAGTGAAATAAGCCCAGACCCGAATGATAACAAATACTGCATGATCTCACAAATATATGGGACGAGGCCATTCTTGCATTGCTGTAATGAAGTACCTGATACTTGGTAATTTATTTAAAAAATAGTTTTAATTGGCTCCCAGTTCTGAGGCTTTACAGGAAGCATGGTGCTGGCATCTGCTTGGTTTCCGAGGAGGTCTCAGGAAGCTTACAATCATGGCAGAAAGCAAACGGTAAGCGGACACATCACATGGTCAGAGCAGGAGCAAGAAAGAGTGGGGGAAGGAGGTGCCAAACACTTTTAAACAACCGAATATTGTCAGAACTCACTCACTATCTCACAAAGACAGCACCAAACCATGCAGGATCCACCCCCATGACCCAAACACCTCCCACCAGGTCCCACCTCCAACATTGGGGATTGCAATTCAATATGAGATTTGGGTGGGGACAAACATCCAAAATATATCATATGTGGAATCCAAAAATGTCAGACTCATAGAAACAGAAAGTGGAAGGTTTGTTACCAGGGTTTGGGGGGTAGCAGTGGTAGTAAAATAGTGTGATGTTGGTCAAAGGGTTCAAACTTTCAGTTAAAAGATTAATAATTTCTGGAGACCTACTGTACAACATTGTTACTAGGGTTAATATTAATGATGTAGAAGATGGCCGAATAAGAACAGCTCCAGTCCACAGCTCCCAGTGTGAGCAATGCAAAAGATGGGTGATTCTGCATTACTGGGTTCATCTCACTGGGGCTTATAGGACAGTGGGGGCAGGAAAGTGGATGCAGCCCACTGAGCGTGAGCCAAAGCAGGGCGAGCCATCGCCTCACCCGGGAAGCACAAGGGGTCAGAGAATTCCCTTTCCTAGCCAAGTGAAATGGTGACAGATGGCACCTGGAAAATCGGGTCACTCCCACTCTAATACTGCACTTTTCCAATGGTCTTAGGAAATGGCACAACAGGAGATTATATCCTGCGCCTGGCTCGGAGAGCCCCACACCCACAGAGCCTCATCCATTGCTAGCACAGCAGTCTGAGATCCATCTGCAAGGCAGCAGCGAGGCTATGGGAGGGGCGCCCACCATTGCTGAGGCTTGAGTAGGTAAACAAAGCGGCCAGGAAGCTCAAACTGGGTGGAGCCCACCGCAGCTCAAGGAGGCCTACCTGTCTCTGTAGACTCCACCTCTGGGAACAGGGCATAGCCAAACAAAAGGCAGCAGAAATCTCTGCAGACTTAAATGAACCTGTCTGACAGCTTTGAAATGAGTAGTGGTTCCCCCAGCACGGAATGTGAGATCTGAGAATGGACAGACTGCCTCCTCAAGTGGGTCCCTGACCCCTGAGTAGCCTAATGGTACCCCTCTGAGACAAAGCTTCCAGAGGAACGATCAGGCAGCAACATTTGCTGTTCAGCAATATTCGCTGTTCTGCAGCCTCCACTGCTGATACCCAGGCAAACAGGGTCTGGAGTGCACCTCCAGCAAACTCCAACAGATGTGCAGCTGAGGGTCCTGACTGTTAGAAGGAAAACTAACAAACAAAAAGGACATCCACACCAAAACTCCATGTGTACATCACCATCATCAAAGACCAAAGGTAGATAAAACCACAAAGATGGGGAAAAAACAGAGCAGAAAAGCTGAAAATTCTAAAAATTAGAGCGCCTCTCCTCCTCCAAAGGAACGCAGCTCCTCACCACCAACAGAACAAAGCTGGATGGAGAATGACTTTGAGGAGTTGAGAGAAGAAGGCTTCAGATGATCAAACTTCTCCAAGCTAAAGGAGGAAGTTGGAACCCATCACAAAGAAGCTAAAAACCTTGAAAAAAGATTAGACAAATGGCTAACTAGAATAACCAATGCAGAGAAGTCCTTAAATGACCTGATGGAGCTGAAAAACATGGCATGAGAACTACGTGATGAATGCACAAGCTTCAGTAGCTGATTTGATCAACTGGAAAAAATGGTATCAGTGATTGAAGACCAAATGAATGAAATGAAGTGAGAAGAGAAGTTTAGAGAAAAAAGAGTAAAAAGAAATGAACAAAGCCTCCAAGAAATATGGGACTATGTGAAAAGACCAAATCTATGTCTGATTGGTGTACCTGAAAGTGATAGGGAGAATGGAACCAAGTTGGAAAACACTCTGCAGGATATTATCCAGGAGAACTTCCCCAACCTAGCAAGGCAGGCCAACATTCAAATTCAGGAAATTCAGAGAACACCACAAAGATACTCCTCAAGAAGAGCAACTCCAAGACACATAATTGTCAGATTCACCAAGGTTGAAATGAAGGAAAAATGTTAAGGGCAGCCAGAGAGAAAGGTCGGATTACCCACAAAGGGAAGCCCACCAGACTAACAGTGGATATCTCAGCAGAAACTCTACAAGCCAGAAGAGAGTGAGGGCCAATATTCAACATTCTTAAAGGAAAGAATTTTCAACCTAGAATTTCACATCCAGCCAAACTAAGCTTCATAAGTGAAGCAGAAATAAAATCCTTTACAGACAAGCAAATTCTGAGAGATTTTGTCACTACCAGGCCTGCCCTACAAGAGCTCCTGAAGGAAGCACTAAACATGGAAAAGAACAACCGGTATCAGCCACTGCAAAAACATGCCAAATTGTAAAGACCATCAATGCTAGGAAGAAATTGCATCAACTAATGAACAAAATAACCAGCTAACATCATAATGACAGGATCAAATTCACACATAACAATATTAACCTTAAATGTAAATGGGCTAAATGCTCCAATTAAAAGACACAGACTGGAAAATTGGATAAAGAGTCAAGAACCATCAGTGTGCTGTATTCAGGAGACCCATCTCACGTGCAGAGACACACATAGGCTCAAAATAAAGGGATGGAGGAATATCAACCAAGCAAATGGAAAGCAAACAAAGGCAGGGGTTGCAATCCTAGTCTCTGATGAAACAGACTTTAAACCAAGAAAGATCAAAAGAGACAAAGAAGGCCATTACATAACGGTAAAGGGATCAATTCAACAAGAAGAACTAACTATCCTAAATATATATGCACCCAATACAGGAGCATCCAGATTCATAAAGCAAGTCCTTAGAGACCTACAAAGAGACTTAGACTCCCACACAATAATAATGGGAGACTTTAACACCTCACTGTCAACATTAGACAGATCAACGAGACAGAAAGTTAACAAGGATATCCAGGAATTGAACTCAGCTCTGCACCAAGTGGACCTAATAGACATCTACAGAACTTTCCACCCCAAGTCAACAGAATATACATTCTTCTCAGCACCACATCACACCTATTCCAAAATTGACCACATATTTGGAAGTAAAGCACTCCTCAGCAAATGCAAAAGAACAGAAATTATAACAAACTGTCTTTCAGACCACAGTTCAATCAAACTAGAACTCAGGATTAAGAAACTCACTCAAAACCGCTCAACTACATGGAAACTGAACAACCTGCTCCTGAATGACTACTGGGTACATAACAAAATGAAGGCAGAAATAAAGATGTTCTTTGAAACCAGTGACAACAAAGACACAACATACCAGAATTGCTGGGACACATTCAAAGCAGTGTGTAAAGGGAAATTTATAGCACTAAAAGCCCACAAGAGAAAGCAGGGAAGATCTAAAATTGACACCCTAACATCACGATTAAAAGAAATAGAGAAGCAAGAGCAAACACATTCAAAAGCTAGCAGAAGGCAAGAAATAACTAAGATCAGAGCAGAACTGAAGGAGATAGAGACACAAAAAACCCTTCAAAAAAATCAGTGAATCCAGGAGCTGGTTTTTTGAAAGGATCAACAAAATGGATAGACTGCTAGCAAGACTAATAAAGAAGAAAAGAGAGAAGAATCAAATAGATGCAATAAAAAATGATAAAGGGGATACCACCACCGATCCCACATAAATACAAACTACCATCAGATAATACTATAAACACCTCTAAGCAAATAAACTAGAAAATCTAGAAGCAATTCCTGGAACATACACCCTCCCAAGACTAAACCAGGAAGAAGTTGAATCCCTGAATAGCCCAATAACAGGCTATGAAATTGAGGCAATAATTAATAGCTTACCAACCAAAAAAAAGCCAGGACCAGACGGATTCACAGCCAAATTATACCAGAGGTACAAGGAGGAGCATGTACCATTTCTTTTGAAACTCTTCCAATGAATAGAAAAAGAGGGAATCCTCCCTAACTCATTTTATGAGGCCAGCATCATCCTGATACCAAAGCACCAAAGCCTGACAGAGACACAACAAGAAAAGAGAATTTTAGACCTATATCCCTGATGAACATTCATGCAAAAATTCCTAATAAAATACTGGCAAACTGAATCCAGCAGCACAAGACAAAAACCACATGATTATCTCAATAGATGTGGAAAAGGCCTTTGACAAAGTTCAACAACCCTTCATGCTAAAAACTCTCAATAAATTATGTATTGATAGGATGTATCTCAAAATAATAAGAGCTATTTATGACAAACCCACAGCCAATACTGAATGGGCAAAAACTGGAAGCATTCCCTTTGAAAACTGGCAGAACACAGGGATGCCCTCTCTCACCACTTGTATTCAACATAGTGTTGGAAGTTCTTGCCAGGGCAATCAGGCTGGAGAAAGAAATAAAGGGTATTCAATTAGGAAAAGAGGAAGTCAAATTGTCCCTGTTTGCAGATGACACGATTGTATATTTAGAAAACCCCATCATCTCAGCCCAAATCTCCCTAAGCTGATAAGCAACTTCAGCAAAGTCTCAGGATACAAAATCAATGTGCAAAAATCACAAGCATTCTTATACACCAATAACAGACAGAGAGCCTAATCATGAGTGAACTCCCATTCACAATTGCTTCAAAGAGAATAAAATACCTAGGAATCCAACTTACAAGGGATGTGAAGGACCTCTTTAAGGAGAACTACAAACCACTGCTCAATGAAATACAAGAGGATACAAACAAATGGAAGAACATTCCATGCTCATGGGTAGGAAGAATCAATATGGTGAAAATGGCCATACTGCCCAAGGTAATTTATAGATTCAATGCCATCCCCATCAAGCTACCAATGACTTTCTTCACAGAATCGGAAAAAAACTACTTTAAAGTTCATGTGGAAAGAAAAAAGGGCCCGCATTGTCAAGACAATCCGAAGCCAAAAGAAGAAAGCTGGAAGCAACATGCTACCTGACTTCAAACTATACTACAAGGCTATAGTAACCAAAACAGCATGGTACTGGTACCAAAACAGAGATATAGACCAATGGAACAGAACCCAGCCCTCAGAAATAATACCACAAATCTACAACCATCTGATCTTTGACAAACCTGACACAAACAAGAAATGGGGAAACGATTCCCTGTTTAATAAATGGTGCTGGGAAAACTGGCTAGCCATATGTAGAAAGCTGAAACTAGATCCCTTCCTTACACCTTATACAAAAATTAATTCAAGATGGATTAAAGACTTAAATGTTAGACAAAAAACCATAAAAATCCTAGAAGAAAACCTAGGCAATACCATTCAGGACATAGGCACAGGCAAGGACTTCATGTCTAAAACACCAAAAGCAATGGCAACAAAAGTCAAAATTGACAAATGGGATCTAATTAAACTAAAGAGCTTCTGCACAGCAAAAGAAACTACCATCAGAGTGAACAGGCAACCTACAGAATGGGAGAAAATTTTTGCAATCTACTCATCTGACAAAGGGCTAATATCCAGAATCTACAAAGAACTCCAACAAATTTACAAGAAAAAAACAAACAACCTCATCACAAAGTGGGTGAAGGATATGAACAGACACTTCTCAAAAGAAGATATGTTTGCAGCCAACAGACTCATGAAAAAATGTTCATCATCACTGGCCATCAAAGAAATGCAAATCAAAACCACAATGAGATACTATCTCACACCAGTTAGAATGGTGATCATTAAAAAGTCAGGAAACAACAAGTGCTGGAGAGGATGTGGAGAAATAGGAACACTTTTACACTGTCGGTGGGGCTGTAAACTAGTTCAATCATTGTGGAAGACAGTGTGGCGATTCCTCAAGGATCTAGAACCAGAAATACCATTTGACCCAGCCATCCCATTACTGGGTATATACCCAAAGGATTATAAATCATGCTGCTATAAAGACACATGTACACATATGTTCATTGTGGCACTATTCACAATAGCAAAGACTTGGAACCAACCCAAATGTCCATCAATGATTGACTGGATTAAGAAAATATGGCACATATACACCATGCAATACTATGCAGCCATAAAAAATGATGAGTTCATGTCCTTTGTAGGGACATAGATGAAGCTGGAAACCATCATTCTCAGCAAACTATCACAAGGACAAAAAACCAAACATCAGTCATAGGTGGGACTTGAACAATGAGAACACTTGGACACAGGAAGGGGAACATCACACATCGGGGCCTGTCATAGGGTGGGGGCAGGGGGAAGGGATAGCATTAGGAGATATACCTAATATAAATGACAAGTTACTGGGTAGAGCACACCAAAATGGTGCATGTGTATACATGTAACAAACCTGCACGTTGTGCACATATACCCTAGAACTTAAAGTATAATAATAATAAAAAAAAGAAAAGCAAAAATAAAAAGAAAGAAAGAAATAGCAAGGATAATACTATAGTTAGCCAGCAGTTATGCATGAAATGTTATTACAGAAATTATTTAACTGCTATGGGAAATGTCCTGACTTCAGACAAAGTGAAAGCAAATCAACAGTGTAGGACTTCTGTCAACAAAATGAAGAGAAGAAATTTAAGCTCAGATTCTAAGCAATTTATCAAGATAGACTCTAATTTAAAATATGTCAAACTGAGCACAGAGAAGAACTTTTACAAAATACTCAAGAATTTCAGCTTATTTAAACATAATATACTCTAGCTCTCCTCCTCTGTTAAAGATTTTTATGAAAAAAAATCTTTCAATAAAAGTAATCTTTAAATATATACATATATAAATGATGTACTGTATACTCAAAAATTGCCAAGAACATAGATCTTCAGTATTCTCACCCCAAAAGGATAAAGAAACTATGTGATGTGATAGATACGTTAATTAACTTGATTGTGATCATTGTGTCACAATGTATATGTATATTAAAACATCACAATTTATATCTTACATATATACAATTTTTACTTGTCAATTATTCTTCAGTCAAGCTGGATAAAATTACAGCAAAAATACTTCTTTAGAAATAAAAGAAATTAGCTACAAAATCCCAAAAAGACACAGAAGAAGCTTGAATGCATATTACTACAAGAAATAAGCCAATCTAAAAACGTTACATACTACATGATTACAATTACAGTGTATAGCATTCTGGAAAAGGCAAAACTATGGAACCAGTAAAAAGACCAGTAGTTCTCAGGGTTTTGGGGGAAAGGAGGAATAAATAAATGGAACACAGTGATTTTTAGGGAAGTGAAGCTATCCTGTGTGATACTATAATGGTGGATACCTATATCATATATTTGTCAAAACTCATAGAACATACAACACCAAGACTGAAAATTAATGTAAATTATGAACTTTGAGTGATAATGTGTCCATTTTGGTTTATCAATTGAACAAACGTACCACTCTGGCACAGGATGTTAATGACAGTGCCTGTGTTTGTGGGGAGGACATATACGGGAACTCTTTGTACTTCCTGTTTGACTTTGCTATGAGTCTTAAACTGTTCCACGAAGTAAAGTCCTGTTATAATTAATTACTGGTTTAAAAAACAACCACAGTTTTGGAAATAGTAGTGACATTTGCACAACATTGTGAATGAAATGAACACCACAGAACTGTAGACTTAAAGGTGACCACAATGGCAAGTTCAGCAACATTGGGTGGGTTTGCAGCACCCAGAGCTCTGAGTGTCAGCACCTTGGATAGGGGATGAGCTCCATAGGCCATGTGAAGTTGTTTAATAGATATCAGACTTCAGCAAGGGAGGGTCAAAGACATAGGAGCATTAATAGGCTATTATTAAATGCATGAGAGGACCCTGTGGATACTCAGAAATATCTGGAAAAGAAACAGTTGCTGCTGCAATTCTGTTTATGATTATTATTATGAATTAATTTATTCCCCATATGAGAAGAAGGCCTAAGGAAATGTGAGTTATGGAAACATGGCAGAATGTATAAACTGTAGATTATCTTTCTGCCTAATTCTGAAACCTACTGTACTCAACTCCCTTACCTTTGTTGAGGGCCTTGCCATTTTCATAGACCCTCAAATTTAAAACTTTGAAGAAAATTGAGATTCTGCCTTTGCCTCACCCCTCTCATACCCAATCACTCCCTGAGTTTTGCAGATTCTTGCTTTTCAATGTCTCTCATATTTACTTTCTTTTAAACATCTTGTTTTAGGCTTTTATTACACCTGCTTTGTTTACAGCAAAAGTTTTCACCTGTTTCTAGTTCACGTTCTTCCCCTTTAATCTCATCAGTGCATGCTTCTGCCAAATTTGTTTTCCTAACAGCCAAGCTTGTCACTTGAGTTCAAGATAGACTTGTCATTCCTGATTACCTGCCAAAGTGCCTCACTCTGGAATTCAAGTTCCTCCACAACGTAGCCATCAGTTTGCAGAGTATTTGTTAGAGGTCAACACCTGATAATGAAAAAGGATTGAGCAGAGGAATCAGTCAGAAGGTAATACAAGCCTAACAAAACCTTGGCCATCTCATCAGGGAGCTTTCCAGAGAATATTGTCCATTAAGCCTCTCTTTAGGCTTAAATGATCTCACCTTTATAATACCTTCAACCACCCACCTTAGAAATAGTCATGACCTGGGGCAAACTGATTCTGCACAACTGAGGCAGCCTTTGAAGCAGCTGAGAGGTGGAGGCTGTCTTTTAACCAACTTTCCTGCACCTGGGCACAGATGCAGTAGGCTGCAGTTGGAGAACCTTCTTTCTACCATGACAAACTTCCCAGCCTTCTGTCTCTCGCATCTCCTTAATGCATATGCTTGGCTCACATCAGTTAGTCTCTTAACACTCCCTAAGTCTCGTGCTATGTTTGCTTATACAGTTTTCTTTGATCTTATGAACCCCATGAGTTTCCATTGTTTCAATGACTTAAGATCACTCAATGCCCATCTCAAATATTGCCTTCTACAGAGAACTTTTCTTGAACTTATGAATTGAATATAATCTCACCTCCCCTAATTTATTTGATTACACAGCTGATAGTCCTGCTTTTAAGCACTGTTATTTTTATTCTCTTCCTTGAACCAACATAAATATTATGCACGTAATGTGTTTAATTTACTTTTATAACTCTTAAAGAATCTGACATGGTACTGTGATTTGAGAGACCAAACTAGAACCCCTTTATCAACTAAGACAGATCATAAGGTTGAGAAAACGAAGTTAATTATGAGTTGAGGGTTCAAGGCCCCACTGACAGGGCAAATTTCTAAATTCCAGGACTCTAAGCTCCCTAACAATAGGAGCTATCAGACCTCTCCTAATTCTGATTTACAACCAGAGCACTGCAACTCTGATTGGACAGAGGACCTGCCTCACAAACATTATTTCCTAATGAGTTACTGCAGACATTAAGCCAGTTTCAGACAGCTTTGAGAGGCTGCACAGATCGCCCTCATGTCCCATAGCTCACCTTTTGACATAAAGAGGC
Organism: Pongo abelii; assembly: GCF_028885655.2. Taxonomy (NCBI): domain Eukaryota; kingdom Metazoa; phylum Chordata; class Mammalia; order Primates; family Hominidae; genus Pongo; species Pongo abelii. Next base: position 21,101,030 of record NC_071988.2, read on the forward strand.
AAATTCTACCACATTTTAATGCTAAAATGCCACCCCAAAGTGAACATGGGATGTATGTTACTTATATGTTTACCCATTGTGCATGGGCTCAGCTCCCCTCAAAAATAGGTATAGCTTCTCCCCCAAATCTGCTAAATATGTATGACTCTATTTTGTAATATGGACTCTGTGAGGCATAAAACTCCACCCGTCCTCTGCCTCGTGGAAGGGAGGGCACACCCAAATAGGGTGCCCTATTTTTTTTCTACCTTTATTTACAGACATATCCAGTTAGTTGTAAGCACAGGTGCTGATGTTGGAGATGCTAGAGTTAAGAGCTTGAGTAAGCCTAGCAGAGGAGGGAGTGAAGGGATGGAGAGAAAGACCAGAAATACATATTCCAACAGTGCTCCCAACCTTCATAGAAATGTGGACAGGAAGAGGAAAAAGAAGGGGACAGTGTGTTACTTTTAAATATGGAGAGTAATTTTCTGTTCTGGTTTATGAGCTGACTCTCCAAACGCAATTACAAGAGAGAAATTTTCCAGAGATTTTTTAGCATGACACCATTATTGGAAGAAGTAAATACTACTTTTAAGGACGTTCATTTTGATGGGCAAAATAAGATATATTTATTTGAAAAGCAGTTCTATTACTTAACAACAGTGTTTCTAAAAGTAATGGTACTGGACCAATGATATCAGAATCACCTGAGAACTTCTTAGAAATGTAAATTATCAGGTCTACCTACCCCTACACCTGCTAAATTTAAAACTGTGTATTTTAATTGGTCTTCTACAAGATTCTGAGGCTTGCTGAGGTGGAAAACTACTGCGTTAGAACCACATATTTTTCTGCACGATCTTCCTGAATTGTATACATTAAGCTATGTCTAATATGTTTCGGTAAAGCTGGTTTAAAATTAGAAAGTAAGATGACTCCTTGTGCTAATTCTTTTTTTTAAGTATGCAAAGCAATTCTTTTAAATGGAAAAAACATTAATTATGATCCTATAGAAACAGCTGTCTATTGCCCAGGGAGCCTTCTGCTTAGAAAAGTAAAATCTCATACTAAAACAAGTATGCTGTTTATTCAGAGATGAGTACAGGAACCATTTGCTGGTGCATTATCTACATAAATTACATTTGTTTATAATATTAATCAATCAACCACATTAAATATTTCATCTTCTTGGGAACATTAGAGAAAACCACTTTATCAAAGTAAAAAGTTAGGTAAGGACAGGAAGGTTGGAAAATTACACATAGTACTCAAACTGATGAATTTTCTAAATATTTTTAACACGGAAAGATATATGAGTCAATATGATGCTAGGGACTCATAGGCATATTTTATGAAACTACTTGATAGACAGAGCTTATACCTAAACCTGTGGTATTATTAGATTTCATAAATTAAGTGGATGATGACTGGTCAAATACTCAAACACATCTCTCTTTACATTGTGACCTAGTTCATCTTTTTTTTTTTCCTCTTTCATTTTTAAGACATAACCTATCATGACTGCTTTGTATGTGTAGGGAGCTATGTATTCACAGTTAAAAAATGATGCCTGTTAGATTTTCCATTAGAGTTTTAGTGTTGCTTGCAGAAATACACCATACTCTTATTGCATTTATATATTTATATGCTTTTCATTCAAAACTAATTTTATGATTTGATACATGTGCATCCAGTCAATCTCATTACATTGAAACAAGACAATTGGAAAGAGACACATATTGCTGAGAGATAATATAAGATACCCAGAATAAAATCTGGGTATAATACTGACTCTGACATTTTTGAGTTCTATGATCTTAGTCAGTGTATTTAATGTTTCTGGTTCCAAGGTTCTCATCTTCTCATCTCTAAATGAAACTAAACATTATATAAAATTCATAGAGCTATCATGAATATGTCAGCAGGCTAATTGTTCTTCATATGGCCCATCTCAGCGACATCCCTCTCTCCATATACAAGGCAGTCACTTTATGCTTGAAGGGGGCAAGTTTCTTTTGGAATCAGTGAAGGAAATGGACTTTTTATATACATACTCTATAGGCAAAGGACAGACAGAACCAAGCAGTATAGGAACAGAGGGAAGCATGAGGATGTCAAATGTAGGAAGTCCCAGAAAATGTTGGAAAGGCATGTCTCTGGTAACAGGCCATGTATATTGAAAACAAGTTAAAGCAAATTTCTGAAGGGACTGGGAAGTACCAGCTGCCATCTTGGCTATGTGTAATGAATAAATTGCAGTCTCTTTCCTTCTGAGTATTAACATGAAATTCTAGCTCTCCTACTCCATTGCTGTGGCCGAGGTTAAGAACCACAGAGACAGAGTTATAGAGCGCTTTCTTATCTAGGCTCCAAATTTGTACTATGGCTTGCAACAAGGCTGAGTTGTCAGGAGTATGCCAAAGGCTTCAGCTGTGGGAAGGCTGTAAGGCTGTTCAGGAAGAAGAGCTAGACCTTCCCTTTCCATGTCATGGAGACATTGTCCCACATTGAATATAATGACCCTAATTCAGGGTTCAACCAGCTCTAATAGATCTCTCTTTCCAATAACGAAGTGCTTCCTGGATTCAGATTCAGAAACTCAGCACAGCTATATCTGGCACCTATCATGTCAAAAAATAAATGAGCACAGATGAATACAGGAAGGTTCAGTCAGAAGAATGGAGGAAAAAGACAGCAAAAGTACTCTCTAAATTTTTTTCTAAGCAGTAATCACTTTTACTTTGGGGAACACCACCAACAGGCTAGTATTTTTTAAAGGATATATTTTCCTACAGAAAAGTATTGGACTTTTCCAGGTTAGAAACATCTGAGAACACATTTCTCAGCTTATGACTTCTATACTTCTGAACATAAACATAAATACATTAACAACTATATATTTAAATGTAGAGAGGTAGATACACACCTAGTTTTTTTAAAGGATATATTTTCCTAAAGAAATTTATCAGACTTTTCCAGGTTAGGAATATCTGAGAACACATTTCTCAGCTTATGATTTCTATACTTTTAAATATAAATGTAAATACATAAACATCTATATTTAAATATAGAGAGGTAGATACATGCATATGTATATAAGGAGATAGTCATTATTCCATATACTCTGTAGTTCAAGTTGAGGGATAAATGTTTGGAGACTAAAGTCAACCATAATAGTAAATAAAGGAACTGAAAGTCTATGTGAGTGAAATGGTGAAATAGTTTGACATAAAAAAGCTGTTACTATTTTTCTGATTATTTGCTACTATGACTGTTCAGACTTAAAAAAAGAAAACAAATAAATCACAAAATTATTTTACATGTTTTAATTCAATGATGGGCTTTAAACAAGATGCATTTATTAATAGAAAAGGAAAGAATTTTATTATATCATGACTACAGGTAATTTTATATGGTGGTTTTCAGGACATCTTTTGAGTTGAGGAACATACTGTTTATCAATCATTAGAATCAAATAGCCTTACCACAAGTAAAGTGCTATAAAGTGTGTAAAAGACGTAAAGCAAATACTGAAGAAAACATGTTGCAACCCAGATGACAATAGGTTAATTGCATTACCATTTAAAGCACTCATTTAATATAAAAAATGTTGATAACTCAATGGCAAAATGGGCAAAAGATAAGAATAAAGACCTCACAAAAATGCAATAGTTTATTAACAGATAGATGTAATAGAAGAAATCCAAATTAAAACAAAAAGTACTGTACCATTTTTCTTTTATCCTATTGGCGAAGATAAAGTATTAGTCAGCACATAAGAAAATGAGCAGTGTTCTACATGACTAAAAACGAGCATCCAAAAATTTGTCAATAGTATCAAAATTAATATGCATATAGACTTCCATCTAGACATTCTACTTCTAGAAATTCATCCTACATGTTTATACATAAGCATGCACAAAGGTATTTAAAAGAATATTTTTTCCAGCATTGTTACTTAAAATTTAAAAGACCAGAAATAACCTGAATGCTCAATAATAGTAGACTGATCTCGTAAATTGTGGTTTATAGTGCAATTAAATACTATGTAGACATAAAGAAGAATGTTATGCTGAAATGGAATGTTCTCTAAGTTAAATAAATAACAATGTAGTGTGTGTAATATACTGAATTCTGCATTAAATTTTTTAAAAGTCAGTGTATAACATCACTACTACTAAGATATATCTGCATCGTGTACCTCTGATATGATGCAGACAGACATGGAATTCTTGACAAAGATATATAAATATCTAATCGTGAGAAACAGAGGAACTTAAACTGATAGACATCTTCCAAAGTCACTAACTAGAACTCACAAAAAAAATCAAGGTAATGAAAGATAAGGAAAGACTGAGGAACTGCCCAAGTCTAAAGGAAACTGAGACCCAATAACTTAAATTGTACCCTGGAATAGAAAAAAAGACACTGGCGCAAGAGATTGGTGAAATTTAAATATTATGTTGTCAACTTATTATTATTATTGACCTGATATTAATTTTTTGGCTGTGATAGTTGTACCATTGTTCTGTAAGCTGTTAGCATGAGAGGAAATAACTAAAATATAATATATACATGAACTATCTGCACTATATTTGCAACTTTAAAATAAATCTAAAATTAATTCACAATAAAAATTTTAAAGGCGGGGCATGATGGCTTATGCCTGTAATCCCAGCACTTTGTGAGGCCAAGGTGGGTGGCTTGCATGAGCCCAGGAGTTTGAGACCAGCCTGGGTAACATGGCAAAGCCCTGTCTCTACAAAAAATACAAAAATTTAGCTGGGCATGGTGGTGCACAGCTGTAGTCTCAGCTCCTTGGGAAGCTGAGGTGGTGGGAGAATCACTTGAGCCTGGGAGATGGAGGTTGCAGCGAGCCACTGCACTTCAGCCTGGGCAATACAGCAAGACCCTGACTCAAACAAAATTTTTTTAGTCATCACAAGTATTATATATGCACTTATAGGTATAGGATATTTCTGTAGGCACAATAAACTATTGACAATGATAGCATCTGGGAAGTGTATAAGAGGAAATGGGTGTTCTGGGGAAAAAAATGGATACCTCATTTTCATTGTATTTCCCCCACCTATTTTTTTAACAATATGCATATATCCTATATTCAGTAAAATTTAGTAAATCGAGAGTAAAGAAGCAATGATTTAGCCTGTGAACATAACCTTTGTAATATTAAAAATCAGCTTTGATATTTTAAGTTTCATCATCAATGATTATTACAATGCCTTCATAAAAAGTATTCAAATGAAAATGCATATAAACTATTGCTCTGTGTGTGTGTGTACACGTATGCCCACATATGGACATATATTCTAAAAAAAGAGCCTTAAAATTGATATTGTATAAATAGAACTTTAAAATATGAAGAAAGATAACCTCTGATATTCTTTGTATCATTTTGAGTAAAATTGAAATGAATTCTGCAAGATACAACTTCCTAATGCAGTGAGTTCTACTTATTCAAGCTGAAGTTACTGTTGTTTTGAGCAACTTTTGATATTGGTTCACCAACTATGAGTACAAAATCAAATTAGGCCAGCCATGAGAACTCATGCGCCTCCAAGGACATTATGTATACTTGAGGTTTTCCCTTCTGAATTTTCTTCCTAACGTAGAATCTAGTAAAATTCTCTGACATAAATTTTTGTGGAACAAATATATTAACATAATAATATCCTGTGCACTTAAATTATTTGTCTACTTTTAATCATCTAGTTTCAATATAGCCAATATGTGCACCGAGATGTATAAATTTACACAGCAGAGAAAACCCTGCAAAGATAATTTCTGTAATTGAAAAGTTTAGTAGGAAGGTATAAAACAAAGCAGAGATTTTCATTTCACGGCATACTCTTCCTATACTCATTAAGGATGTTTAGGGCTGACTGAGAGTGCTAAATACAACAGGAAGAACTAAGTGTTTCTTTATTAGCATTTATAAAGCTTCCATTTGCTGAAAGTGTGGTTAATTTTGCATTGCACAAAGCCGTCTTTTAAAAAATATATGGTTTCATTACTTTTATCAATGCTAGAAATATAGTGAGGTTTTTTTTTTTCTAGTGAATCATAAGCTGTTCCCAGTATTGTTCTCCTCTTCCAATTGATTTTCTAAAAAGTAAGTTTTCAAGATGTATCTTGTTTTGTACATAAGACCAAATCCAAGAGTGTTTTCATATTCTGGGTCACTCGTTGAATGGAGCTGAAGCATTATTAGTGATAAAGGAACAAATGAAGACCTGGAGGAAAGAACAATACCACATTATAGTTGTGCTAGTCAATTGTCTATTTTCTCCAGCAACCACTTGAAGAACATTCTTTGTCATCTTCAGAAATAAAACCTAGCTCACTCTTTTCATAGTGGAAGAACCTTTAAAAGCCTATTGTAGGCTTTTGTAATATGGGTGCTAAGAAACCACAGAATGAAAATCATGAGTTCAATTAATTTTTTCCCAGTCATGAAGTCGTCTGCAAAAATCAATTTTGTCCATGACTCCCTTTCTACAGGCTTATTTTTGATTATACTCTGGTTCGGTATGAAACATGTGATAAGTTCCTTTATTTTTGTGCATGACATTTATAAAGTGATCAGAAATGGTTGCTGAAGTGCTTTCAAAGCAGAAAAGCTCTTTTGACAAATTCAGAAAATTTATTCTTGCCAGCATGCCCATTTCAAATGTTAAAAATAAGTTTGTGTTCATTCCAGAAGATCATTGGGTCCAAAGGTGTAATTGCAGCTGTGACATATTATAATTCAGAGGTGGATAGCCTATCAGGATAATAAGATGAAACTCTTTATTAACTCTTTGTGGAGAGTTCTCTTTCTGTATATGTGTTTCTCCTATATTTGCTGCAAATATTTTAAGGAAGCATCAACTTGAGTTTCTGTTACCTAGACACACTTGGGAATAAATGCTTATTTTGATGAGTAGACATCATGTGTTTCAGCTGTACACCTTTAATTACAAGTGAGAATCAGGTGTGGGAAAATATGCCTCTTTCATTCAAGATCTTTAAATTTTTTTTCTTTGAGCTTGAAGAGAACTTATGTCTCTTGAGTCAAGGGCTCTGCCTAAAACCTTTCCGAAATGATCTCATCCATATCCATGGATTCAAATACCATCTAGATGCTGATGACTCCCATTTTAAAATTTATGCCACAAACTATTCTCCCACTCTCCAAATTCTCATTTCAAATTTTCCACTACACAGCTCTACCTGACTGTAACTTGTTCAAGGAAAATTAATATTTATTTTAACCTCACTGTATATCAAGAGTTATGCCAGTTTCTTTATAGCTTTACATACCTACCTCACTTATTCCTGGGTTACATGCTCTTTGAGGATGGACGCTGTATGTTTTTATATTGCTATGTCTCCAGTGCTAGATATCATGTCTACTCTATGGTTTTTGCAAACATTTGCAGAATAAATGAATTAATCTTCACAACAAATCCGTGAGTACTTGGAGTTAAGCCAACTGTAAGGTTAAGGGCACAGTCTGCCAGACTTCCAAGTCTGTTCAACACTTCTAACTCCAAGGAGTTAGTGTGCAACTAAAAGTTAGGGGGAAAAGAATACATAAGAACACCATCACTTCTGACACCAGCTGCAAGTTCAGGAGTTTCTCAACAGCAACCTCATGTTTAATAATTTGCTACAGTCTCACAGAACTCAGTGAAAGCTACTGTACTCACAGATATGGTTTATTAAAGCAAAGGCCACACATGAGAATGAGCCAAAGAAAGAGATGCTTCTGATAGAGCCTAGGAAGATTTCATATGTGAAGATTTCATTGTTTCCGGGATGCTTTACCTTCTTGCCATTGATGCATGGCAATATGCACAGTTGTTGCCAATCCTGGAAGCTCATTTGAGCCTTAGTGTTCAGAGTGTTCACTGGGGTTCCATTAAGTAGACATGATTGATTGATTGACACACCATGTGGTCCAAGGGGACCATATATCAGTCACCTTCTCAGCGTAAACTTCAGGTTTGGTCCTAAGGTCCCAATGTGAATGACAATGACATTCCTATTGCTTGGGAAATTCCAGAGGTTTAGAGGCTACCTCGAAGAAGCCAAGGACAAAGGCCAGACCTCTCCTTGAGCAAGGTCAAGTTCTTTACTAGATATTGATTATATCCATTTTATAGATTAAATGAAAATATTATATACAATAGTTGAGACAACTAGAGTTTGGACATAAGACTGCTTGTTTCTGAAGTCCATCTTCTTTTGAATATATCTGCCTTCTAAAATGCAAATTCTTTTCCCATATTACTAACCAGTTCCACCTCTTGCATTTTTTATCTTGGTTAATGCCATCAACATATTTTTAATTTCTCAGTGTACAAATATTTGTCTTGTCTTCCTACCTCTCTCTCACTATGACAATCCAATTAGTTGCCAAGTCATATCAATTCAATTTGTTTCAGACATGCTTCTTCAATTTGGCTCTTTCTCTTCACTCTTTGCTGTTAATATGTTAGTCCCAATTTCATCATTTCTGACTTGAATAGTGCCACGTTGCTTTAACTAATCTCTCTGGATTATCCACCCACACCCATTATTTTCTGCTTCATCATCATATTGACCTACAAAAGAAGCAGAGGTGTTCATATCACTATTCTTAAAAATTCGTGCTGGGGCTGGGTGTAGTGGCTCACGCCTGTAGTCCCAGCATTTTCAGAGGCAGAGGCTGGTGAATCACTTGAGGCCAGGAGTTTGAGAACAGCCTTGCCAACATGGTGAAATCCAGTCTCAACTTTCTATTTTTTAAAAAATAGAAAATTTTTAAAAAAAGAAAATAAAAAAAGTTGCATTGGGTCCCTGATGCTTGTAAATAAAATTCAATCTCTTTAGTATGGCTTACTTGGCCTTGAACTATATAAACCTAAACTAATTCTAACCTCCTCTCCCAACACCATCTCGTGCATATTCTATGATCTCTGTAGACTTTAATCATCCCATGAGCATAATAGGACTTATCACAATTTCATGTTTCTTTCATTAGTTTTGGCAAGAATTGTCCTTGTCTCCTTCTTTATCTATCACAATCCTTTCAATTAAGATCTGGTTTAAATGTTACCTCATTGGTGACACTTATACTCATTTCTCTAGACAAAAGTATTTGCTCTTTCTTCAGAGCTTCTACCATTTATTGTACCCATTTTTGTAATAGTGTCCAACATATTTTATTTTATTGACTTGCATATGCTTTTAAATATACTTTATACACTTTACGATGACAGAAACTCTGTTTAGCAAATGTTTAGAAAGCTCTGTTTACAAAGCTCTTTATACTTAGTAGGTAATCATCATATAGTTTCTGAATCACATAAACTGTTTGGATGAGGTACCATGTGATGTTTAGAACTGCACTTGCCACGGCTACCACATGGTATGGGCTAAATAAATCCTTGTATAAAAACTAAACTGAGTAAATGAATAATGAATATGTGAAGGAATGAATATCCAGTCTCTGGAAATATCATCTAATTGGTCATTGAATCACCCAGGTCATTGAGTTTAATAGACTTAATTTTTTAGATTAAATAATGAAAATAGCTATCCTGAAATAAAATAAAAAACAGGTTTTCAAAATTAATCTAATTCCCTAGGGATCATTCTATGAGTTTTAATAATTTCAATATAATAAACAGTTATTTGGGGCATACGACATGTCTGGTACCCTTTTGTAGGCACTAAGCAGTTCTCAAAGATAAATAACAGACAAAGCCTCCTTTTAGAAAGCTCAGAGTACAATAGCGATGGGACATTAGAGGCCGTGGAGTGTGGAATTTTACCACAAAACATGTTCTAAATAGTGTCAGGATTTGGAGTAGGAGTGATCAAATCCATTTTGAGGGTCATTCAATGATTTATGCCTTGGGGAGGATAAGGCCACATTGAAAAAGGCAGAGCTGAGAGAAAGAGGCACTCTTATTGAAGACATTACCACATGTGGAGGCAGGGAGTATCAGAGGACAGGTCGTCAGTTTGGCAGTGACATTAGATGTGTGTACATAAAGCAATGTTTCTCCAAGTCTAACCTATGAGACCTCTAGGAGTCCCTGAGACCCTCCCTTTCAGAAAATTCATGAGGTAAAAATCATTCTCATAATAACTGTAAGACAATAATAGTTAAAAAAAGTGTTTGCATTTTTACTGATGGTGCAAAAGCAATGGTGAGTAAAACTGCTGGTTCATTAGTAGAAATTAAGGCCACATCAACAAACTGTATTCACTCATAACTGTATTCTGCATTGTCATACATGCAAAGAAACAATGAATGATTCTTTTCACTTTCACTTAAGAATGTCCCTAAAGAAGCAGTTAACATTTCTAATTTTACTAAATCCTGATCCTTGAGTACGTGTCTTTTAAATATTCTATTTGACAAAATTGAAAATACGCATAAAGTACTTTTGTCTATAGAAGTGAAACCGTTATCTCAAGGAACAGTACTTGTGTGGTTGTTTGAATTATGAGCTGAAATAGCTACTTTTTTTCATAGAACGTTTGTACTTGAAAAAAGTGACTGACAAACTATTATTATTCAGACTTTGCCATGTCTGCTAGAAATTTCCCAATGTTAATGAAGTGAGTATGTTACTTCAAAGAAAACAACTGACAACAAATGTTTCAAATGATAAAAACTGAGCTTTCAAACAAAAGTTAGAATTTTTGAAACTTGTACCAAATATCATGAGCTCGATTACTTCCCATTATTTTCTGATCAGATTAGTGGTTATATTAATGAATGCGATTTTAAAAATGTACCATAAAATATGCTAGCATTTGGAGGATCTTCATAACTCAAGTGAGCCAATTTTTTCCAAATGACCAATGATATTAGAAAGTTATGCATAAATAAAAGATCCAAAATGCAAAACATATCCACAGATTTTATTTTGTTTATTTATTTTTATTTTTTTGAGAGAGAGTTTAGCCCTTGTTGTCCAGGCTGGAGTTCAATGGCGTGATCTTGGCTCACTGTAACCTCTGCCTCCCAGGTTCAAGCGATTCTCTTGCCCTAGCCTCCCGAGTAGTTGGGATTACAGGCATGCACAACCACGCCTAGCTAATTTTGTATTTTTAGTACAGACAGGATTTCTCCATGTTGGTCAGGCTGGTCTCGAACTCCCGACCTCAGGTGATCAGCCCACCTCAGCCTCCCCAAGTGCTGGGATTACAGGCGTGAGCCACCATGCCCGGCCAGATCCACAGATTTTAATGTAAAAGAGTAAGAAGAGGTAATATATATATATTTTTCTATTGCATATTGCAACTAACCTCTAAGAAACTACTCTTTGTCAAGTTTTGGCATACTAGCAAATGGTAGTATCAACTGTTTTCTGAAAAGGCTATTAAAATGCTCTTTTTTTTCCAACTGTGTGTTTTGTAAGACTGAATTTTCTCTGTATACTTCAATCAAAATAACATATTGCAGTGAATGGAATGCATAAGCAGATACAAGAATCTAACTGTCTTCTATTGAACCAGATATTAAAGAAATTTGCCAAATGGTAAACAATGCTATTATTCTCATTAATGTTTTAAAGATGGAGTTATTTTTATTAAAATATGTAGGTTATGTTAACATATAGTATTTTACAATTTTTGATGAGTTTTAATAAAGGTTTTAAAATATTTCCATTTTAATCTCCACTATGGTAATTAGCAGATATGACACAAGCTCTATTGTATCCGCAATGATTTTTAACAGTGTAAAGGGATCTGAGACCAAAAAGTTTGAGAAGTACTGAGATAAATGAATGCCATAAAGAAATGCCACAAACATTTTCAATTCATCCTATATAAAGAATATTTTCTATATATCAGGCTCCATGGAAGATTCTGTGTTTATAGCAGGCAGATAAAAAACAGACCCAATCTCTCCCCTCATGAAATTAATAATCTGATAATAATCTGTCACATTATTGTATATTATTAAGGGTGGAGATAATAATCTATCACAAAATCGAGTCTACAGTTACTATTGACTGTCATATTTCAAAAATTTGATTAACATGTCAACATAGAGATAAGAAAAAACACTGTATAATTATTTCTAGAGATTAATAGAAAACTGTGAATATATTTTTCATTTATTCATTTTGCAGGAACTACTCAACATTATTTAATTTTAAAATCTGCATTTGAATGCATTTATTTTATTTTAAGGTATACTTTATTATAAGTGGCCCATAGTTGCTTGTTTTATGTAATATAATTAATATTTTTAAACTGTAGAAATTTAAAAATATCTACTTATATCTAATGCAATTACTGATAGAATGGATTTTAAATTTATTATCATATTATTTGTTTTTTACTTGTTCCAACTGCTCTGTCTTCCTTTTTCCTATGTTTTGTCCCCATTGAAATTTATTATTTTTCCCTCTCTGTTAGCTTGATTTTTATAATTTTATTCTATCCTTTAGGGGTGATTCTACCTCAGGGTTTCTCAATCTCAGCATTCTTAACAATTTGAGCCAGAAAATCCTTTGTTATGAGAGGAACTTACCTGTGCATTGTAAGATTTTAGTAGCAGCAGTCACATCACCCTACTTGTGACAATAAAAAATGTCTCCAGATATTGTCAAACGTCTTCTGGAGGAAGTGTCTCCAGGTATTGTCAAACGTCTTTGGGAGGTCACAGTTATTCTTGGTTGGGAACCATTGCTATAGACTCAGCAAAATTTTAATGTAAATAAGAACATGTAAATAAGAACTTTTTTTCTTTTTTCTGGATATGGAAAGCACTTGCAACATTTATCTCTATTTATTCCTCCTCACAACTATTACAATATACTTGTTGCTATTTTAATTTTCTGTGTATTTCAAATTCCATAAGATATTATAATGTTTTTCATCATTAGTATTCAATTGCCCACATATTTTCTATTACATAGTTCTTCACATCTTCCTGCAAATCTGATCTTCTTCCTATGATTATTTTCATTTTACTAGCAGAATATTTTTATTTTCTCTGGGGTCATATGCTGGTGATAAATCCTCCCTGTTTTTGTTTGTCTAAAAATTCTCTTATTTTACAGTTATTTTTGAAGACTGTTTCCAGAGAGTATAGGCTTGTAGGTTGACAGGTTCTTGTTTTTGTTTTGACAGTTTGACATTTTATTTCATTGCTATTCTTTATCCATTGTTTCTGTGAAAATCAGATATTAATTTAATTGTTGCTCATTCAAGACATACTTTCTCAGATGCTTTGAAGATTTTCTAATTTCTTTGGTTTTTAGCAGTTTGGCTGTGATGTGCCTTAGTTTGGTTTTCTTCGTATTTATCTGGCTTGAGTTTCATAGTGCATCTTGAATCTGTGGCTTGAAATCTTTTGTCAGTTTGGAAAAATCACAGCTATTTTCTCTTCACATATTTCTCTGACTCCATTTTCTTTCCTCTTCTCCTTCTGGAACTTCAGTTACATGTACATAGATGTTTTCACATTTGTGTGTTTGTGCAATCATTTTGTCTCTCTTTGCTTCATTCTATGTATTTCCATCTGAGCCACCTTCTATTTCCCTATTTTTTTCTGAGCTATATCTAAACTGGCCAATAAATCTATTCACTGAATTATTGATTGCAATTATTGTATCTTCTCAATCCATAATTTCCTTTTGATACTTTTATAAAATACTTTTCAGTTCTCTGACAAAATTCCCAATTTTATCTTATTTCTAGAGCATATTAAGCATAGTTATTTTAAACTCTTTATCTGATGACTCCATTATCTGGATTGTCAGTACATCTATTTATATTGTCTAAGCCTTATTTTGATTGTTAATCACATTTCTTGTTCTGCATATGCCTGTATGATTTCATTTATGCTCCAGATGCTACCTATAAAAATTTGCCAGGATAATTTGAGGCCTTGGACAATGGTATCTTCTTCCACATTTGGGCTGAGTAATTCTTCACTGCCTTGGTAGCTTTCCGATTGCTTAATGCATTTTTTTGGCACAATTGTTCTTTTTAAATTATACAGGTTGAGGCCAATTTTTGTTTGTTTGTTTGTTTTTTGTTTTTTGTTTTGCCAATGCCTTACACACGATATGACGCCCAAGTGTGCATTGCTGGGATGCAGCTCATGGCATGTGTGACTCATTATGCAAGTTCAAGATTACCCAACTGGGTCTTTTCCATATTAAACAAGATTAAACCTCTGAGCATGCATTTGGATATTGTAAAAGTATCTAATTGCTATAAAACTTTTGAAATACTCTTAATTTCTCTATTTTTCTTTTTCCTGCATGTCTCTAGTAGTCTGGGGACCACATTTTAGCGACACTGCTATAGAACACACTACACTATTCAAGAAAAAGTAAGGAAATTCTTGGTTAAAGGAAGAGAACTAAAATAAGCAAGACTTACTTTGCCTTGAGGAAAAAAAAATTATATGCTTAAAACCAAATTAACAAAATTTAAATAAATACATGGGCTAATCTTTAAAGGATTTTGCTCTAAAAAAAATTCAGCAAACATTTGCTCAACTATCCCCATGTTGTACAGAGAACACTGTGCCTTGAGGATTATTTAAAGCAAACTAGAGAATTTCATTTGCATATGTACTAAAACCTCATTAATTCAAAATCTGATAATTTGCCCAAGTAAATTAATACTGTAAGAAGAATTACAGTGAAGTATTCAAAACCTCTTAAAGAACTAAATTTTCAATCATTCTCAAATACTTTAGAAGCAGCTTTTCTCTTATAGAAATTAAGAATATGCTAATTACAAACTCCATGTATTTGTTTTTACAGCAGTAAGTCTCATAGAAGTGGAAGCAATGTCTTGTGAGTTTGTTCTGTAGCATGCTCACAAAAAAATTATTTGAAATAAACAGAATTTTTTTTAATGCTTCCAATAATTTAGCCAAAATTTCTACCTCCCAATGAGTTCAAATTTATAGCTTTAACTAGAATATCACTGTATAAAGAATAAAGCTTTTGGGGCCAGGCACAGTGGCTCATGCCTGTAGTCCTGAAACTTTGGGAGGCCCAGGCAGGCAGATCACCTGAGGTAGGGAGTTCGAGACCAGCCTGACCAACATGGAAAAACCCTGTCTCCACTAAAAATACAAAATTAACCAGGCATGGTGGCACATGCCTGTAATCCCAGCTACTCGGGAGACTGAGGCAGGAGAATCGCTTGAACCCAGGAGGCGGAGGTTGTGGTGAGCCAAGTTCGTACAACTGGACTCTAGCCTGGGCAACAAGGGCAAAATTGTGTCCCCACCCCACCCCCCAAAAAAAAATTAAAAAGAAAGCTTTTTAGTGGAGTATCTGGGATATCTATTGCTTTTGTTTGATCAGTGTCCATTCCTCTTTATTTTGTAATACAAACCTCATTTTTCCTAGGCCTTTCTGTAAATCCAAGTTATTTAGCTATGTGACTAAGTCCAAGTTATTTAGGCAAGTGACTGACTCCAGGAGTGAGGTATGAGTTAGACAGAGCTAATCAGAAATTCCATCTCTCTGACTACAATCACTCATTCAAAGATAGGCATGTGACCAACAATGAGTCAATGAAAGATACACCCAAGACTTTTGCTGGAACTCAGGAAAGAAGCTTTTTCTGCAGACATTTGCAAAGCAGAAGGTTGTAAGCTTGAGGTGGTATATGAGCAAATATCTACTACTATTGGCAAAGAACAGTTGAAAATTAAGCTAACATCAAGAAAAAGGGGAAAGGAGTGCCAAGAAAAGGAAAAGACCAGTAGCTAATGCTTATTGAGAGGCTGGATGCAACCAGATCCTGAACTAAATTTGTACTACGAGAGACCTCTTGTACCTGTGGGTCAACAAAATCCACATTATTGTGAAAACAAGTTGTTGGGTCATTCACAAACAAGACTCAACTAATTTTACTGTTTATTTTGTTATGTGTAGAGGGCCACAGCAGGACTGGGAATAAAAAGAAATTCAGTAAATAAAATGCATGCCAAGGAAATTATAATATTGTTGGATGGAAAGAATATTAGTTGTTAAATCCCTAAAGACAAGAACTTTGTCATTTGATATTATTCTGAGTGCTCAGCAAAGTAGGCACTAAATAAGTATTAGCTGAATGATGGAATGCACATGTATGTGTATTCACTCATTCATCTGACAAACAATTATTGAGGACCTATTATGCCTCAAGAACTATTCTTGGAGCTAAGAATACAGCACAGAACCAGACAAAGTTGCCTGTTGAAAGATTTTAAATTCTAGTTGCCATAGACTGCAAGTGTGTGTCCTTCCAAATTTCTATGTTGAAATCCTAGCCTCCAATATGATGGTATTAGGAAGTGGGGCTTCGGAGGATGCTTAAGTCATGAAGGGAGAGGCCTTATGTATAAGATTATTGCCCTTATAAAAGATATCCAGAACCATCTCACCTATTCCACCATGTGAGAGCACAGTGAGAAAATGGCCATCTATGAATCAGGAAAGAGGCCCTCACCAGGCAGTGAATCTGCCAGTGCCTTGATCTTGAACTTCCCATCCTCCAGAATTGTGAGAAATAAATTTCTCTTGTTTATAAGCTACTCCACCTATGGCTGTCTTATAGTTATTCTGTTTATTTTATGTCTCCTCCAAATGTAAGCTCCTGTGCTTTGCCTTTGTGTGACACAGTATTGGCCAAGACCCTGGAGAATGGAAAACAGTTTATCTTTTTGGTTCACTTTGTGTTGCCCATGCTAAGACATGCTCCAACAAAGCAGGTGTATTGATAGGAAAGAGGGGTTTCAAACTGGCTAATTGTGACAAATTTAATAAAGGGACAATTTATAAACATGTGGGCAGTGTGAAAGGTCAAGAAGCAGGACCACTTTAATAGCTACCCATTACTATTCTCAAGCCTGAAACTACAAAGAGGGGGCAAATCCCAGAACTCAGAAATAGCAGCTGTGATTGCAGAAGCCTTCTTCATAAGAGTTGTGGCCATCAATAGAACATACCCAACCCACAACAATCCTGCAGGGAGAAAGTCAGAGGCTAAAAACTCTCCCCTTCCTCACTTTCTTTCCTCTCTCTTATGTAGGACTGGATGGCCAATCCCATTGGTAATTCCATTGACCAATCCCACTGGAAGCCCAATGTCAAGGGAAATAATTGATTTAGCCCACAGAGGTAGCCTTCTTAGAGCATAGTGCTTGGGTAGAGAAGGATGAAATGTAATTTATATCTAGTACACTAATAGACAGATGCTTAAAATGGTTGTTGCATGAAATACATATAATAAATATATAGAGATATAAGTTAAATTATATATATTATGAAATATGAACAATAAGACTTCACTATATAACTGAGTGACTGTGAAAGAGTTCATGGATAAAGCACATTTGACTTAATTTGATCTCATCAGGTCTTCGAAAAATCTTTTACAAGGAACTATATAGAAGAGTGTGTTCCAAACTGGAAAAACGGCAGCAAGGTCACAAACACACAGGCAAGTTTACATTGATCATGCAGTACACCTGCTTGACAGCTTATTAAGCATCTACTTCAATCATTCAGGAGTGATATGATGAATCCCAAAAGTAGGGTGGTGACAGTAGGAATGGAAAACAAGGGAATTTATGACAAGGAGACAAGGGAATAGTCAATAAGACTGCTGGGGGCACAGGGTTGAGGCTGGGGTCTGAAATCTCTGATTTTCCCATATCTCTTCTCCAAGGTCCTGGCCACTATTGTAGCTCATAAAATCCGATATAAAAAAGGACAACATTTGTTTCGGACTCTCCAGGAAAGAATAGAATGGATAATAGTGGAATCTTCTACATGTAATTTCAATTCTCATTTTCTGGAATTGTCCAATGCTGACTTATCCACTCAATGAAAGGGGAGGAAAATACACCCTGCCATTAAGAAAGCAGAGGATCAGATGGGCTTGTCAATAGCAAGACTTTCTGAATTGTGTTATGGTTGGGAGATCAGGAATAGAAGCAAGTGCTGTGTCTCAGCTGCAGCATGTCCAAAATGCCAAAAGGGAGCCAGAGAGACCTTTCTTTTTAAGCTTTTGCAGGCCACACAAGAAGCAGTAGATAACAGCTCTTTTCACCTAACAGTCATTCATGAAATTCTTTCCTTTATGTGAAACAAGTGAAAAAGTTGAGAGACAGACAAAAGCAATTTATTCTAATGTTTTCTTTCTTCATTGGTTGGAGTTCAAAGACTGACCATCCAGATATGGGTCACCCAAGACCCAGAATAAGGCAAACTATGCAACCTGTGTTCCTGGAATGAACCAATGAGAGAAATGGAAGTGACTAGAAAATATGCATTTTAATTCAATTTAGCAAACATTTGTTAGTTCCTGATATGGTAAAAGTGCTATTCTAAATTTGGGAATACCCAAATGAATAGAACATGCTCCTCATGTAGCTAAGGGAAGATATAGCTATCAAAAGGCAAGTCAAACTGAATTAAACCCTATCATGGAAGGGTAATCAGTTAGAGAAAGGATATAGCAGATATGCATGGAAAAGTCAAAGAATGTAAAATCAGACACCTTAACTTGGAGACCTCATGTGTCATTTAGAAATGTCTTAGCTGTTTAGACTGTTATAAAAAAATGTCATAGACTAGGTGGTTTATAAAAAGCAGAAGTTTATTTCTCACAGTTCTGGAGTCTGGTAAGTCCAAGATCAAGGCAACAGCAGATTTGGCATCTGGTGAGGGCCAGTTTTCCTGGTTCACAGACAGCCATCTTTTCACTATGTCCTCACATGTCAGAAAGGAGTGGGGGAGCTCTCTGAGGCCTTTATATAAGGGCACTAATCCCCTTTCTGTCAGTTTCCCTTTTATAATCTGATCACTTCTTGCTAACCCCCAAGGTGATAGAACCTTTGGGGAGGTGATTAGATCATAAGGGCATAGACCTCATACATGGGATTAGTGCTCTTATGAAAGAGACTCCAGCAAGCTGCCTTGTTCATGTCAATCATGTGAGGATATGGTGAGAAGATACCATTTATAAGCCAGGGAGTAGGGCCTTACTACACTCTGAATTTGCTAGCTCTTTGATCTAGGACTTTCTAACTTCCAGAATTGAATCGTGAAAAATAAATTTCTGTCATTTATAAGTTTCTGTTTATGACATTTTGTTAAACAGCCAAAAAGGACCAAGTCATCTCCTAAAAGCCCCACGGCCAAATATTATTACATTAGGAATTAGGTTTCAACATATGAATTTGAGGTTTCAACATATGACATGAACATTCAGTGTATAGAAGAACAAACGTGTCTTTATCTGTAAATATAATGATCATAGCTATGACTCAAGAAGATTGCAATGACTACATAAGGCAACATATGATATTGTTTTGTGTAATTAAAAAACTCTACGTAAATGCCAAGTACATCACCCAGTAGGTAGCAAGCACTTAATAAATATTGTTAAAGGAAGGAAGAGAGACAGAGAAGTAGGGAGGGAGGTAATAGAACAAGGAAAGGAATAAGAAAAAAGAAGGGATTAGAAGGAGAATGGAGAGAGAAAGACTGTTGTAAACCGGATGACAGTTCTCAAAACTACCCAGGTCTTAATCTCTGAAAGCTGTGAAGGTTATCCTGTATAGCAAAAGTAATCTTGCATATATGATTAAAGTGAGGATCTTGAGATGAGGAAATTATCTTGGATTTTCTAGATGATAGATCCTAAATGCAATCATAAGGTACCAAGAGGGATGTAGAGGGAGATTTGATAGAGACAGAAGAGAAGGTGCTGTGACAACCTCAGCAGAAAAAATGAGAGATTAAGGATGCTACACTTCGGTCTTTAAAGATGGATTAAGGGGCCATGAGCCAATATATGCAAGAAATGCAGCTCTAGAAACTAGAAAAGGCAAAGAAATAGATTATTTTGTGGAGTCTCTGGAAGGTGCATAGCCCTATTGACACACTGGTTTTGGCGAAATGAAGCTGATTTCAGAATTTTGGCCTCTGAACTTAAGGGAATAAATTTATATCATTTTAAACCACCAAGTTTTTGGTAATTTGTTACAACAGCAATGGAAAGAGAGAAAAGAAAGAAGAAAGGAAAGAACAAAGGTACCCCTTGGCTCGCTTACCCTTCTCTTTTCTTGCAATTAGGAAATCTCCCATGCCCCTCTCCTATCCTGCTGCCAGCTTTTGGAAAACTATACTCAAGTATTGAGTAAAGAGTAAGAAAAATAGTTGGTGCAAAGGTGCTAACCCTCTATGAAGATACAACTCCCTGAAATGGCAATGTGTTATTTCAGGTCACTCATGGCCATTAAATACTTGCTAAAGATTCAACTGTTTTCCTGATCCTCATCTATAGTGAATTCCTCCTCCTTCTCCTCCTCCTTTTCTGCCAGAGGGGGAAGTAACCATAGTCTCTCTTCTATGAGAGTCTCATCACTTCCTATTGTTTAGCTGATTTATGTTGTTTATGTTTGCAAGCTCTCTGCTGGGTTTTAAAAAACTATGCTTATCTGGTCTGCTTCGGTTGCTAATGTAAGAATAATGGTCACTATTAGAATCAGAAGTCTGATATAATAATATTTTTCTGCATCTGACAATTATAAATTTACAAATACTTCTGCTGAGAAAAATTACATTTTTTTCCAAAATTAATGCAATATATCCACAGATGTAAGCCACAGATCATAAGCCACTGAAACAAGTTCTGAGAACCTAAAACAGAGTGATTACAAATTATCTAGACACATTGTAATAAAACTAATGAAAAATAACAAAAAATCAAAAACATAAAAGCACCAGATGAGATAAAGACATATTCCCTTGAAAGGAACATAAATAAGACTAACATCTGTCTTCTCACTAGCAATAATGGAAGTCAGAAGTTGATGGAAATATATGCTTAAAATTCTGAAAGAAAATAACTGCCAAGCCAGAATAGTATATTTTTTTAACAAAAGGTAAAATGTTTGCATTTCCAGACAAGCAAAACAAAGAGAGTTAATCAACAACAGACTCACACCAAAGAAAATATTGGGGGAATCCTTCAGACAAAAGAAAAATGATCTTACATAGATTTTTTAATGGAAGAAAGAATGAAAAATGATAGAAAATGTAAATAGGAAATTAAGTATAGGTGAAAAGTAAATATATAAAAATTAACAGTAATGTCTTATGGAGCTTAAAATATGTATTAAATTCCATTTTAACCATAGAACCACGGAACAGGTGGGAGGTATGTGAGGTGCACTGAAAAAAAATACCAAAGATATTTCATTGTTTCTTTCATGTAGTGGTAGAATTCCTTTCGCCAGCCCCAAATCTGAGCTGGCCATCTGACTTTCTGTGACAGTAGAATGTAGAGGAAGTAATTTTATATCAGTAGAGTCCAGGCCTCAAAAGACTTTGAAACATTCCCCTTCACTCTCTTGTAACATTCTTTGTGCAATGTGTGGAAGCTCAGACTGGACTACTGAATAGTGAGAAACTACATGGAGAGAGTTTTAGCTAACATCCAACATCAAGTGACTAGACATTTCAATGAGATCAACTTAGACATTGTGTCTTAGACCCAACTGAGTCACCAGAGGCTTGCCTTCGTATGAATCAGCACAGGCAAGGACAGCAGAAGATCCACCCAGCTGAACCCAGCTCAAATTGCAGAATTGTGGACAATAAATCATGGTTATTTTAAGCTATGAAATTTTAGGGCTGTTTAGTATGCATCAATAGATAACCAAACTAATGTATTACATGATCAATTAGATTTTAGCAATAGTTTAACCCATAAAAATTTAGATAATCTTAGCATTTACTTAACATTTTGAGGCATTTTCACATCTTTAATAACATTCTTCGAGAGGGTTGAGGATAAATAGAACTTTTTCAACCTTTACTAGGAGCTAATTTCTAAACTAATGTTTACCCTTTAAAAATAAGCTTAAAAGCAACATTACACTATATTCTGCCCATAGAGAAGAGATGTATGCAAAGCCTTGCGTATTTTATGTTTGTTTGTTTGTTATTGTTTTTGTTTTTGTTTTTGTTTTTTTGTTTTTTGCTTTTTTGAGATGGAGTCTCACTCTGTCGCCCAGGCTGGAGTGCGGTGGCATGATCTTGGCTCACTGCAACCTCCGCCTCTTGGGTTCAAGCAATTCTCTGCCTCAATCTCCTGAATAGCTGGGATTGCAGGCGCCCACCACCACACCTGGTTAATTTTCTTTTGCAGCCAAATCAAAATTTAAAACACTACAATACCACGGTGAAGAACAGGTAGTTATTTATTCCCTTTTATTGATTTTCCTCATGAATCTCATTTCAATAGTAGTAGGAAATAAAACTTTAATTTTAATTCAGTCAGAGCATAATGGAATAATTTAAAGTCACTTTAGGCTCTTCACTGTCTTTAAAAAAAATGACTCAATTTTTTTTTCAGACTAACCCCTCTTCTAGCTATTTGCAGCTGCTTCAAGGTGACATTTGCACATAACTTAGTGTTTAAAAAAATCCTATTTTAATTTTTCCAGTTAAAAACACAAAAATGAGAGGCCCCTGGTGCCTTGTTGGTCTCTAGTTGTGCTGCCGAGGTGTGGACGTTCTGATCCTCCCTGTAGGTACACTGCTGGCATTTGCTAGTTTGTGTAATTCCTGGCCATGCTTATTCAGCTGATTAGGTCCTGGTAGTCTCTGCTGCAGATTCAGCCTTACCTTCATTCTCACTGGTGACCCAAAAGACCAATGTAAACCTAAGACTCAGGTACTCCACCTGTAGTTTTGGCTTTGATTAAAGGTTCACCCCATTTAGTGAGTTTGACCCAGCCAGGCTCTAATCATCCTCCAAATGAGCCTTAGGGGAGCATCAGAGTTTCTTCCATGATTTGAGAACACTGAGTCAGTCTCTTACTCCATCTCACCATGCAGTTTTCTCAGGTTATTGCAAGGGGGAGCTTAAGATTCATCTCCCAAAGTTTCTATCTAGATGTAGGACAAACTTCCCCTGCTATTAGTTTTCCCACATCTTCTCTAACTTATCTCCCCATCTCAGACTTCAGTCCAAAAAGGGAGACTAAGACACAAGAGGCTCAACTCTTCTTTCAATCTTATCTCCTGTGTCTCTCCCTATTTACCCAGGAAGACAAGAGTCAAGTTTTTCTCTTCTTTCCGTATGACCAGAGGAGCTCCCTACACTGTAACTTCTTCTTAGACCTACTCCCCATCTTTTCCTAAGAACATGTTAGACAAGGTTGTAGGGATAGAGAAACTGGCATGATTAAGGAACCAAATTGCAAGAACACTTGAAAGCATGTTCCTCATATTTGCATTTCAATAAGTAGGTATTGGTCAAGCCTGTTTGGGAAGAGTTCCAGGTTTCAGAACCGAATAACTGTTAAATAAAATTCATAGAAAGCCATTGATTGATTTGGACAGAGCTCTGCACTAGGCCTCAACAAGCCAAACCAAAATGGAGTCACTCATGCTAAAATAAAACATCACCAAGCCAAAACTAAGTTGTTTATCTGAACTTCTAAGCAATCAGGAGGAAGAGAAATAATAACCAAGTTCCAGGCCAGTTTTAGTTGGCATAATAAGGACATTTTCTCTGCTTTAACCTTTACAAGGAAAATAACTTTGAAATAACCAAACTGCTTTCTGTTCTTTTTTCTGCTTTCTTCAGTTTTTTTCTGTCTATAAATACTCACTGCCCATGTTATGGAGTAGAATTCTCCAACCTCTCCTGATCATGAGGGCTTCCTAATTCACAAACAGTTCTTTTCACAAATAAACTCTGTTAAATTTATTTTGTCCATTTTTTTTTCCACTACCTAGGGTTAAACCTCTCTGATCCTATTGTTATGTGTGTGACTTTGGGCAAATTACTAACCTCTACACATCTCAGTTTCCTCATCTGCAAAATGGAGATAATTACAGTACCTATCTTATGGGGTTGTGGTAAGCATTGAATGAATTAGTGTAGGTAAAGCGTTTGGAAATGAGTCTAACACTGTTTAATCTCTCCTTAATTGCTATATAATGTGGACTATAAGTATGTGTAATCTCAGAGATTTGCCTCCAAATTAAAACAAAAGAATAATTTGATAGTTTGAAGTGATAAATAATATTTCAGGCACTGTTTCTGCCACTGAGTTCTACAAGTTGTTATTGGAGCTTGAGAGAGGCTGAGTTATTTGTTTTTTAGGGTGTTTTTTCCCCCCACCCAGGTTTTGACCCTCCAGTTCACTGGGGCTTGAAATGAATCTGCAGTAAGCTTTATTATTTGCTCTGATTCAGTGTGGGATAATTGTTATTTAAATAGGACTGTAGGTGTGTGCTGGAAGATGTTAGGTGAAGCACCGAGGAAGCAAAAGAGAATAAATAACCCTGCCCTTGAATTGTTTACTGTTCTATTATGGGAGACACAGAAAAAGCAGACTAGAAGTGATTCAGTTCCAAGAGGTAAGTAGCCATTTACAATTTCACTGAGCAGATGCATTTCCATCCAAAGAATATTCACCAATTAAATCTGAGACTATTTGGTGATGGTATGCTGGGTTTTCTACTCCCCATTGCCTCCATCTAAATAAACAAAGCAGAACTCAACTATGTGATATCCCAGTATAGAAAAAAGTAAGATGGATCTCTAGGTACCTAACTTAATTACAGAACCAGGGAGTGATGTAGAAAGGCCTCAGAGAGAAATAATCTCAGAGCTAATAAAAGATGTGTGCTGCATGAGACACCTCTGTTGAATAGGAGTAATCACTGTAACCCAGCGTGGCACCAGGCGTTCAATCAGCTCTGCCTTGGCTCTTTGTGGCGATTGCTCAACAGGGTGAATTAAACAAGCACCTTTGCATGATCATTGCTGCCTTTCAGCATCATGCTCTGCAGAGCTACTCTCCAGAATGACCAACTCTATAGGATTTTATAAAGAGAAGATTTAAAAGAAAGGATAAAAAGGAAAGGATTCTTGACGTCCCAGTTTAGGTAAGCTTGGGTCCAGTGCCCCATAAAAAAATAAAAATAAATCATTAGGCTCTTTTTCAGTGCCATCAATATGGCTTTTCTTTTATTATAGTAAATATCTCTGGGTCAGTATCATGCCCAGGAATGAGATAAAATAAAACAAAACAAAATCCAAAAAATTATATAACAGTGAATCAACCCAGGACACAGCACCATAAATATCTTCATTTTACAGATGATGAATCTTAGGCGAAAAAGAGACTGCTGGAAAATAAACAGCCTGTATTTAAATTAGTTATATGTAATTTTTTCTCATTAAAATTCAACATTATTTCAGCATAGTTAACATAAAATAGAGGAGAAATATTCAGGCAGCAAAATTAGTCATTGTATCATACACTCTAACATCTCCGTCTGTGATTTCATTTTTACCATAGTGTTTCTGAACGATGCTTGCCTTTTCCGGAGAGTTATTTTCAGTGTATGTTGATTTACGTTGTTTACAATTCTGATTACTTGTTAAGACATCTTTTAAAAGTAGTTTTGTTTATACAGGTCATTGCACAACTGAGATAAGAAAGGAAAATGGTCTGCTAGTCTGTCATAACAATGAAACAAAAAAATTAGATGTGTAGCAAAATGCTTTGAAATTGAGTTGAAAAAATCAGTTCAATTCACTTGCCTATTAATAAAAGGAAATAGTTTTTGAAAGCAAATAGCTTGGAGTCATAGAAAATACAGAAAACGCTGGTATTTGCTTTGATTTTCCTTATGATGCAATAACCACATGTGCAGCCGAGAGAGAACTATAAAAAATACAGAAAATCAAAAAAGAAAAAAAAAAGCTTGATTTACTTAAGGGGAAATTCATCCTGATTCAGGGAAAAGAGGCAAGACGTGACGAACAGGCCGAATGAAGAATCATTAGTTTTGTAAGCAGAGATTAGAAATACTGGAAGCACTATCTATCTTCATAACAACCAAACTGGAATAAGCACTGGTTTCAGTAAAGATTCGGGGTTTGTCTTCCTAGTGGGCATGTTTCCAGGAGAACTGAAGCTCTTTCTAAATAAAATGGAATAAGTGTTAAGTCAGATGTAGAAGTTTATATATGAAAAAGATGTTCCAATCCTATTGTCAAAAAAAATCGATTCAGAATGTTTGTTTCCATTGTACTTATATATTGATTCCTCATAGAATTTCTTTATATGTTACTCATACCATTCATTTCCTGGAATACCTACCCTCCTAAATTCAACTAAATTTAAAATTACATTTTTGAGTTTTTTTTTTATGTTCTAGACACCCATATTATAAAGAGGGAATATAAAAATCAATGACTTATTTCCAGCCTCCAGTATATGTTTCCCATGTTGAACTTCACATCCTCCTTAAATCCCATCTCAATTTCTATCTCTTTTATGAAGCCTTGTAAACTATTCCATGACGAACTTCCCATTTGAAATCTCATTGGACCATACAGTTTAGCACTTACTTTTTCTGTGATTTTTTTTTCCCACAACAATATGATTACTCATTTATTCAGTACATAGTGATCATCATGTTTAACTGGGGATCCAACAGTGAAAAAGACAAACAACGATTCTGCTATCAATGTGTTTGCATTCTAGTATAGGAAGGAAGATAATAAGAAACAAGAAAATTTGAACTAGTGATAGGAACTGTGAAACAAAGTCATGTGGTTGAGAGTGGTGAGAAGGGGAGATATTTGAAGTAAAGATGGTTAACACTCATATAGCACTTCTTTTTTTTGAGACGGAGTCTCACTCTGTTGCCCAGGCTGGAGTGCAGTGGCGCGATCTCGGCTCACTGCAAGCTCCGCCTCCCAGGTTCACGCCATTCTCCTGCCTCAGCCTCCCGAGTAGCTGGGACTACAGGCGCCCGCCACCACGCCTGGCTAATTTTTTTGCATTTTTAGTAGAGACGGGGTTTCACCGTGTTAGCCAGGATGGTCTCAATCTCCTGACCTCGCGATCCGCCCGCCTGGGCCTCCCAAAGTACTGGGATTACAGGTGTGAGCCACCGCTCCCGGCCTAGCACTTCTTATAAGTCAAACAAAATTGTTGCTTTATAAAGGCACTTATTGTTCTTTTATAAAGGCCCACCCTAATCCAGAATAATCTCATCTTGAGATTTCTGACTTGATTACATTTACAAAGACTCTTTTTTCCAAATAAGGTCACATTCACAGGTTCCAGGTAGACAGTGTCTTTTGTTGGGGCCTATCATGCAACTCACTAGAAGGCTTAAACCAAGCTTCTGAAGTGGATACAATTGTTATCCTCTTACATATGAAGATGCTCAAGCACAAAAAGAGTAATTGTTGTGGGCACATACCTAGCATGCAGTGCAGTTGGGATTTAAACTGAGATACTGGCTGGGCGCAGTGGCTCATGCCTGTAATCCCAGCACTTTGGGAGGCTAGGTAGGTGGATCACCTGAGGTCAGGAGTTCGAGACCAGCCTGGCCAACATGGCGAAACCCTGTCTCTACTAAAAATACAAAAATTAGCTGGGCATGGTGGCGGGTGCCTGTAATCCCAGCTACTCAGGAGGCTGAGGCAGGAGAATCGCTTGAACCTGGGAGGCAGAGGTGGCAGTGAGCTGAGATTATGCCATTGCACCCCAGCCTGGGCAACAAGAGTGAAGTTCCATCTCAAATAAAATAAAATTAAATTAAAATAAAAAATAAAAAAATAAACTGAGATACTGGCTTCATGGCCACTGTGCTTAACCACTATTCTATATGGTGTCAGATCCAGGCTCTCAAGAAAGAGTTTGAGACCCAAATGATAAAAGAGATTCTCCTGGTAGGAGGAACTATAACTTCAAGTATATTTGTTCTATCTTCTCAATCAGATGGTATTAAAGTTCTAAAACATGGTTTCAATTTTCTAGTCACCCCTAACATCAAGAACTGGGGGTCTATGGCCCTCTCCTTCAGTTTGGGAGAGCTTATGACTGCAATCATGTAATGTAGTTCAGTGGAAGTGACGTTGGCTATCATGCTGTGAGCAAACTATACCACGCAGAGAGACCATGTGTGCACATTACAGCTGACAACAGTAGTCTGCAAGTCCTCCCAAGCCAGGTGCCAGACACATGAGTGAACAAGCTTTCAGCTGATTTCAGTCTTTAGCTGTGGGGTCACCTCCAGCTTATGCTTCTTTCCAGAAAGGCCAAGATATTATGCTGCAGAAACAAGCCACAATGTTGTATCATGTCAAAATTTTTGTCCCATGGAACTTGTGAGCATAATAAAATGGCTGTTGTTTTATGTCACTACATTTAGGGTAGTTTGCTATATAACAAGTAGTTAGCAGACACAGCCATGCCTAAATCACATCCCATGGGGCTAAACACAGAATAGGTATAGAGGAGGAACAACAGAAAACAGGTATTTATCAACAGTTTCCCAGGAGACTGGAAGTAATGCTGTAGCTATTTCAAGCAGGAAGAGAATTAAGATTAGTAAATTAAATGCTTACAAACTTTTGGGAGGACAGGAGAAAAGAGGTCAAAAACTGCTGATGTCCAGGAAGTCAGAAAGGAAAGAAAATCAGGGATGTTGACACGGATGGACTTCTGTGCCTGCAGCACAGAAGCAGGTGTTTTGCAGGGTTTAGCCAGGAAGCTACTTCAAATTTTATGTCTGCTGTCTGCCCCTGTGTCTGCCAGGAGCTGCTGCCAGAGAATAATGGTTTATCTTTCCCTTTCACCTTCCAACTCTTGGATGAGTGCCAGTCATTAGCCAAACCTGTTTTGTAAACCAGATCCCACATATAGGGAGGGTCTCAGTAGGCAGGAATGGTGCTGAGATTCAACAATGTCTGACATCATCTATCCTTTCGGACACTCAGCATCCATAAATAAAATTACGCTGATGTTTAAATTTCAGAACAACAAGACAACAATATCATTCTGGTAAATCTGATCTAACTGTTTCTCACACAAATAATGCCATACTCATTATCTCCTAAAGTGAGGAAACCCAGGTTTTATCAGCATCTGTATCCACCTCTGAATGATGTTCTGATGTTCATTCATTTTCTTAAAAATCATAGTTCAGTTAAATTCCTCTTTTGTAGTTTACTGACTAAATTATAAGGTATCTACCACCAACACTTTTTTTCTTTTTTTAAATTATTATACTTTAAGTTCTAGGGTACATGTGCACAACGTACAGGTTTGTTACATAGGTATACATGTGCCATGTTGGTTTGCTGCACCCATTAACTTGCCATTTACATTAGGTATTTATCCTAATGGTATCCCTCCCCCAGCCCCCCACCCCAAGAAAGGCTCTGGCGTATGATGCTCCTCTCCCTGTGTCCATGTGTTCTCATTGTTCAATTCCCATCTATGAGTGAGAACATGAGGTGTTTGGTTTTCTGTCCTTGCAATAGTTTTCTCAGAATGATGGTTTCAAGCTTCATCCATGTCCCTGAAAAGGACATGAACTCATCCTTTTTTACGGCTGCATAGTATTCCATGGTGTATATGTGCCACATTTTCTTAATCAAGTCAATCATTGATGGACATCTGGGTTGGTTCCAAGTCCTTTCTATTGTGAATAGTGCTGCAATAAACGTACATGTGCATGTGTCTCTATAGTACCATGATTTCTAATCCTTTAGGTATATACCCAGTAATGGGATCTCTGGTTGAAATGGTATTTCTAGTTCCAGATTCTTGAGGAATCACCACACTGTCTTCCATAATGGTTGAA
This sequence comes from Pongo abelii, assembly GCF_028885655.2. Classification (NCBI taxonomy): domain Eukaryota; kingdom Metazoa; phylum Chordata; class Mammalia; order Primates; family Hominidae; genus Pongo; species Pongo abelii. The sequence goes on from NC_071988.2 coordinate 21,130,690, forward strand.
CTAATTTACACTCCCACCAACAGTGTAAAAGCGTTCCTATTTCTCCACATCCTCTCCAGCATCTGTTGTTTCCTGACTTTCTAACGATCACCATTCTAACTGGTGTGAGATGGTATCTCATTGTGGTTTTGATTTGCATTTCTCTGATGACCAGTGATGATGAGCATTTTTTCATGTGTCTGTTGGCTGCATAAATGTCTTCTTTTGAGAAGTGTCTGTTTATATCCTTTGCCCATTTTTTGATGGGGCTTTTTGATTTTTTTCTTGAAAATTTAAGTTCTTTCTAGATTCTGGATATTAGCCCTTTGTCAGATGGGTAGACTGCAAAAATTTTCTCCCGTTCTGTAGGTTGCCTGTTCACTCTGATGGTAGTTTCTTTTGCTGTGCAGAAGCTCTTTAGTTTAATTAGATCCCATTTGTCTATTGTGGCTTTTGTTGCCATTGCTTTTGGTGTTTTAGTCATGAAGTCCTTGCCCATGCCTATGTCCTGAATGGTATTGCCTAGGTTTTCTTCTAGGGTTTTTATGGTTTCAGGTCTAACATTTAAGTCTTTAATCCATCCTGAATTAATTTTTATATAAGGTATAAGGAAGGGATCCAGTTCAGCTTTCTACATATGGCTAGCCAGTTTTCCCAGTACCATTTATCAAATAGGGAATCTTTTCCCCATTTCTTGTTTTTGTCAGGTTTATCAAAGATCAGATGGTTGTAGATGTGTGGTATTATTTCTGAGGCCTCTGTTCTGTTCCATTGGTCTATATATCTCTTTTGGTACCAGTACCATGCTGTTTTGGTTACTGTAGCCTTGTAGTATAGTTTGAAGTCAGGTAGCGTGATGCCTCCAGCTTTGTTCTTTTGGCTTAGGATTCTCTTGGCAATGCAGGCTCTTTTCTGGTTCCATATGAACTTTAAAGTTGTTTTTTCCAATTCTGTGAAGAAAGTCACTGGTAGCTTGATGGGGATGGCATTGAATCTGTAAATTACCTTGGGTAGTATGGCCATTTTCACGATACTGATTCTTCCTATCCATGAGCATGGAATGTTCTTCCATTTGTTTGTGTCCTCTTTTATTTCATTGAGCAGTGGTTTGTAGTTCTCCTTGAAGAGGTCCTTCACATCCCTTGTAAATTGGATTCCTAGGTATTTTATTCTCTTTGTAGCAACAGTGAATGGGGGTTCACTCATGATTTGGCTCTCTGTCTGTTATTCGTATATAGGAATGCTTGTGATTTTTGCATATTGATTTTGTATCCTGAGACTTTGCTGAAGTTGCTTATCAGCTTAAGGAGATTTTGGGCTGAGGTGATGGGGTTTTCTAAATATACAATCATGTCATCTGCAAACAGGGACAATTTGACTACCTCTTTTCCTAATCGAATACTCTTGATTTCTTTCTCCTGCCTGAGTGCCCTGGCCAGAACTTCCAACACTATGTTTAATAGGAGTGGTGAGAGAGGACACCCCTGTGTTGTGCCAGTTTTCAAAGGGAATGCTTCAAGTTTTTGCCCATTCAGTATGATATTGGCTGTGGGTTTGTCATAAATAGCTCTTATTATTTTGAGAAATGTTCCATCAATACCTAGTTTACTGAGAGTTTTTAGCATGAAGGGCTGTTGAATTTTGTCAAAGGCCTTTTCTGCATCTATTGAGATAATCATGTGGTTTTGTCATTGGTTCTGTTTATGTGATGAATTATGTCTATTGATTTGTGTATGTTGAACCAGCCTTGCATCCCAGGGATGAAGCCAACTTGATCGTGGTGGATAAGCTTTTTGATGTGCTGCTGGATTCGGTTTGCCAGTATTTTATTGAGGATTTTTGCATCGATGTTCATCAGAGATACTGGTCTAAAATTCTTTTTTTGTTGTGTCTCTGCAAGGCTTTGGTATCAGGATGATGCTGGCCTCATAAAGTGAGTTAGGGAGGATTCCCTGTTTTTCTATTGATTGGAAAATTTCAGAAGGAATGGTACCAGCTCCTATTTGTACCTCTGGTAGAATTCGGCTGTGAATCTGTCTGGTCCTGGTCCATCACTTTTTTTGGTTGGTAGGCTATTAATTATCGCCTCCATTTCAGAGCCTGTTATTGGTCTGTTTAGAGATTCCACATCTTCCTGGTTCAGTCTTGGGAGGGTGTATATGTCCAGGAATTCATCCATTTCTTCTAAATTTTCTAGTTTATTTGCATAGAGTTGTTTATAGTATTCTCTGATGGTAGTTTGTATTTCTGTGGAATCAGTGGTGGTATCCCCCTTATTGTTTTTTATTGCGTCTATTTGATTCTTCTCTCTTTTCTTCTTTATTAGTCTTGCTAGCAATCTATCAGTTTTGTTGATCTTTTCAAAAAACCAGCTCCTGAATTCATTGATTTTTTGAAGGGTCTTTTGTGTCTCTATTTCCTTCAGTTCTGCTCTGATCTTAGTTATTTCTTGCCTTCTGCTAGCTTTTGAATGTGTTTGCTCTTGCTTTTCTAGTTCTTTTCATTGTGATGTTAGGGTATCGATTTTAGATCTTTCCTGCTTTCTCTTGTGGGCATTTAGTGCTATAAATTTCCCTCTACACACTGATTTAAATGTGTCCCAGAGATTCTGGTACGTTGTGTCTTTGCTCTCTTTGGTTTCAAAGAACATCTTTATTTCCGCCTTTATTTAGTTATTTACCCAGTAGTCATTCAGGAGCAGGTTGTTCAGTTTCCATGTAGCAGTGCAGTTTGGAGTGAGTTTCTTAATCCTGAGTTCTAGTTTGATTGCACTGTGGTCTGAGAGACAGTTTGTTGTGATTTCTGTTCTTTTACATTTGCCAAGAAGTGCTTACTTCCAACTACATGGTCAATTTTGGAATAAGTGTGATGTGGTGCTGAGAACAATGTATACTCTGTTGATTTGGGGTGGAGAGTTCTGTAGATGTCTATTAGGTCCACTTGGTGCAGAGCTGAGTTCAATTCCTGGATATCCTTGTTAACTTTCTGTCTCATTAATCTGTCTAATATTGACAGTGGGGTGTTAAAGTTTCCTATTATTATTGTGTGGAAGTCTAAGTCTCTTTGTAGGTCTCTAAGGACTTGCTTTATGAATCTTGGTGCTCCTGTATTGGGTGCATATATATTTAGGATAGTTAGCTCTTCTTGTTGAATTGATTCTTTTACCATTATGTAATGGCCTTCTTTTTCTCTTTTGATCCTTGTTGGTTTAAAGTCTGTTTTATCAGAGACTAGGATTGCAACCCCTGCTTTTTTTTTTGCTTTCCATTTGCTTGGTAGATCTTCCTCCATCTTTTTATTTTGAGCCTGTGTGTGTCTTTGCATGTGGGATGGGTCTCCTGAATACAACACACTGAGGGTCTTGAGTCTTTATCCAATTTGTCAGTCTGTGTCTTTTATTTGGGGCATTTCGCCCATTTACATTTAAGGTTAATATTGTTATGTGTGAATTTGATCCTGTCGTTATGATGTTAGCTGGTTATTTTGCCCGTTAATTGAGGCAGTTGCTTCATAGCTTCGATGGCCTTTACAATTTGGCATGTTTTTACAACGGCTGGTACTGGTTATTCCTTTCCATGTTTAGTGCTTCCTTCAAGAGCTCTTGTAAGGCAGGCCTGGTGGTGACCAAATCTCTCAGCATTTGCTTGTTTGTAAAGGATTTTATTTCACCTTCACTTATGAAGCTTAGTTTGGCTGGATATGAAAATCTGGGTTGAAAATTCTTTCCTTTTCTTTTTTCTTTTTTCTTTTTTTTTGGGGGGGGGGATGGAGTGTCGCTCTGTCCCCCAGGCTAGAGTGCAGTGGCACAGTCTTGGCTCACTGCAAGCTCCGCCTCCCGGGTTCCTGCCATTCTCCTGCCTCAGCCTCCTGAGTAGCTGGGACTACAGGCGCCTGCCACCACGCCCGGCTAATTTTTTTGTATTTTTAGTAGAGACGGGGTTTCACCATGTTAGCCAGGATGGTCTCAATCTCCTGACCTTGTGATCCACCTGCCTCAGCCTCTCAAAGTGCTGGGATTACAGGTATGAGCCACCGCACCCTGCCAAAAATTCTTTTCTTTAAGAGCGTTGAATATTGGCCCCCACGCTCATCTCGCTTGTAGAGTTTCTGCTGAGAGATCTGCTGTTAGTCTGATGGGCTTCCCTTTGTGGATAACTCAACCTTTGTCTCTGGCTGCCCTTAACATTTTTTTCTGCACTTCAACCTTGGCGAATCTGACAACTATGCATCTCACTGTTGCTCTTCTCAAGGAGTATCTTTGTGGTGTTCTCTGTATTTCCTGAATTTGAATGTTGGCCTGCCTTGCTAGGTTGGGGAATTTCTCCTGGATAATATCCTGAAGAGTGTTTTCCAACTTGGTTTCACTCTCCCTGTCACTTTCAGGTACGCCAGTCAAACGTAGATTTGGTCTTTTCACATAATTCCGTATTTCTTGGAGGCTTTGTTCATTTCTTTTTTTCTCTAAACGTCTCTTCTAGCTTTATTTCATTAATTTGATCTTCAATCACTGATACCCTTTCTTCCACTTGATCGAATTGGCTACTGAAGCTTGTGCATGTGTCATGTAGTTCTTATGCCATGGTTTTCAGCTCCATCAGGTCATTTAAGGTCTTCTCTACACTGTTCATTCTAGTTAGCCATTCGTCTAATCTTTTTTCAAGGTTTTTAGGTTCCTTGCAACAGGTTTGAACATCCACCTTTAGCTCAGAGAAGTTTGTTATTACCGACCTTCTGAAGGCTACTTCTGTCAACTCATCAAAGTCATTCTCTGTCCAGCTTTGTTCCATTGCTGACATGGAGCTGTGATCCTTTGGAGAAGAGATGCTCTGGTTTTTAGAATTTTCAGCTTTTCTGCTCTGGTTTCTCCCCATCTTTGTGGTTTTATCTACCTTTGGTCTTTGATGTTGGTGACCTACAGATGGGATTTTGATGTGGATGTCCTTTTTGTTAATGTTGATGCTATTGCTTTCTGTTTGTTAGTTTTCATTCTAACAGTCAGGACCCTCACTCAGCTGCAGGTCTGTTGGAGTTTGCTGGAGGTCCACTCTAGACCCTGTTTGCCTGGGTATCACCAGCGGAGACTGCAGAACAGCAAATATTGCAGAACAGCAAATATTGCTGCCTGATCCCTCCTCTGGAAGCTTTGTCCCAGAGGGGCACTCGCCTGTATGAGGTGTCAGTCGGTCCCTACTGGGAGGTGTCTCCTAGTTAGGCTACACTTGGGTCAGGGACCCACTTGAGGAGGTAGTCTCTCTGTTCTCAGAGCTCAAACACCATGCTGGGAGAACCACTGCTCTCTTCAGAGCTGTCAGACAGGGACATTTAAGTCTACAGAAGTTTCTGCTGCCTTTTGTTCAGCTATGCCCTGCCCCCAGAGGTGGAGTCTCTAGAAGTAGCAAGCCTTGCAGCACTGCGGTGGGGTCTGCCCAGTTCGAACTTCCTGGCCACTTTGTTTACCTACTCAAGCCTTAATAATGACGGACACCCTTCTCCCTGCTGGGCTGCTGCCTTGCAGGTCGATATCAGACTGCTGCGCTAGCAGTGAACAGGGCTCTGTGGGTGTGGGACCCTCCGAGGCAGGCGCAGGATATAATCTCCTGTGTGCCATTTGCTAAGACTGTAGGAAAAGTGCAGTATTTGAGCGAGAGTGTCCTGTTTTTCCAGGTAGAGTCTGTCACAGCTTTCCTTGGCTAGGAAAGGGAAATCCCCTGACCCCTTGCACTTCCCTGCTGAGGCAATGCCCCGCCCTGCTTCAGCTCACCCTCCGTGGGCTGCACCCACTGTCCAACGAGTCCCAATGAGATGAACCAGGTACCTCAGTTGGAAATGTTGAAATCACCCATCTTCTGTGTTGATCACGCTGGAAGCTACAGACCAGAGCTGTTCCTATTCAGCCATCTACCACCAACACTTTAATACAAGGAGGAAGGGAAAAAGAATTTGGTAAATGTATATTTAACAGTGAAGAAAGAAAATGTGCATAGCTACTGTGTTCTCAATTCTGTAACTGGTTGTTCCATGTTCTCTATTCTCTCAGCCAAAACTTCAGCAGATAATGGCTCTTTACTTGAAATAATAGCCCAAACCTCCATTCCTGAGGGTCTGAAACATTAGTGGTCTTGACCACAGAGTTGCTTTAGTCTTCCATCAACTTTGGCCTCCAGACATTGTTGAAGTACTAAGAAGGGTCTCATAAAATTTCCTTCCAATAAATTCCTATTGTGTAGCAGCAACCTTATTTGTCCTTGATAAGCAGAATCAATTACCCCAGAAAATAGAGTAACTTCCTTTCTTAACTGTTAGTTCACTGGTATAAAGAACCCAAATCACTAGCTGACATACACAACTTTTAGTCATTATGATCTTTGTTGTTTACCCAGTGTACACTTTCTCCTTTAGCAACTAAGACTTCAAAACCAGTAGATCCAAGCATCATTGGGATGAGAAGCACAACTTTCTGAGTAGACCATTAAGGACAATAATGAGAAACAGGCATTTTTTTTCTGCCTTTTTAGTTCCAAGACCTATATATTTTGGCTATAGGTGATCCATAAATTGATCAGAAGGTATAAAAATATATCTCACTGAGTAGGGCAGCTATCCAATTATGCAAGGTGTTGTTAGCCGTCTTAGTAATCTATTCTACCGATCAACCTGCTTAGTCGCTTCTGGGTAATTGGGTGAATGTCGAGAATGTGAGTTAGTCAGTTCCAAAGATGTGAGCCAATGCCTCATTTCTTAAGCTGTAAAGCAAAAGCAATGCTGTGTGGGATATTGTGATATCAAATGAGGCATTCAGGATATCCATGGATGGGACTAGGTGCAAAATCATTGTGGGCAGGGAAAGCAGATCCCTATTCAGAGGGTCTTTCCCAGTGAAAATGAAGGTTACCCTCCTGGTGGTTGGCTATTACTTGGGGAATCATTTTATACTGGAGACTCAGCATTTGCTGAGCCTCCACTATTTGCAGGCAGGTAACTCAGGAGCAATCACAAACACGATAGTTCTTAGTTGGGAAAGTCCTTGTTCTTGAGGCCATGTATAACTCCTATTCTCGCTGCCATAGCAACTTTATTCATTAGGCTGTTGAGCAAGTGTATCATACCCATACATTTCTTCCCAGAATTACTTGCTACTCTACCACAAATGTAGTCTTTCAAAATCTCTGATAATCTAAGCAAACCATTATTTGCTGCCCTTGTGTTAGTGTAGTTGATTATTACTTTGGTCATCTCTCCTTCCAGGCAAGTTGAACAACTGCGTGCACTGTTTAAAGCTCTTACCCCTGTCCATGAAGGCCACATCAGGGTTTGCTATAATGGTCCCAACACATCATGCAGACACATATGTGAGAAAGAAATACTGATAATTTTCTTCCTTCTGGTACCCTGGATAAATTTTAGGAAATAAACCTCATGATAGTCCTTCAGAATAAGTGCTGTATGCTATAATGATCAACCCCAAACCCTCATTAGCTTTGTACAATGAAAGTTTATTACTCACTCCAGAGTCCAACAATATTGGTGTATGTTTGTGCGTGTGTGTGTGTGTGTGTGTGTGTATGTGTATGTATTAGTGAATAAGAGGGTAGGTTATGCTCCATACAGTCAGAGACACAGAATTTTCCATTCGGTGGCGCTGAAATCTTCTACATGTGACCTCTAAAGTCTCCATGGAAGTAAAATAGAGTTTTCATGATGATTTTTATGGAGAACTACAGAATTTTTAGGAGAATATTACATGTGTAAGATTTTTATGGGTCTGTGGTCATTGAAAACAATGGCTCCAATAATCTCCTACATCACTATGAATCTCCCTTTGCAATGTGATTTTGAAGCTTTTCCCATCCAAAGTTAGAGTTTTATTCTCTTATCCCTTGAATCTTAATTTGGTCCTGTGATCTTCTTTGGCCATTGGGTTATCATAAATGTGATGCAAACAGAAGATTGGAAAATGCTTAAACATTGGGGCTTGCTCTCTCTTGTTGGAAGCCCCAAACCACCATGTGAAGAATCCCAGGTTAGCTAACTGGAGCAACTATATGGAGAGAGTCTCAACCATCCCATCTGTCCCAGCTGAAGCCTAAACACATAAGTGATGACATCCTAGTCTCTACAGCCCTACTCTAGTTACAAATTTACCTCCAGAGATCATTCAGCTTACTCAGATCTGAAGATCTGGGCAGACTCAATGAATCATGAGCAAATAAAATGATTGTGTTGCTTGAAACCATAAAGTTTGGTGTAGTTTGCTATACATTGAAAACTAACTGATATAGGGCCAGAATGGGAAGAGGCTTATATCACCTCACCTCTTCCCACATTTCATTAATCAGAACTCAGTTATATGTCCCAACCTGTTTGCAAGACAGCTGAGTGATGTAATTTAACAATAATATCAGGAAGAACAGGATAGAGTTGATAGACACATAGCAAGTTTTCTCCACATATATGTCCCTTTAGTCACCAGTTATTTGGCAAACTCTTCCTTTTACACATAAAACACATATGTAAGTTCCCTAAGAAAGCAATCTAAAGTGCCACTTAAGCTCTGCAACTATCTCAGTACCTAAGATGTCTGGGTGATGTACAGTTATGTTAATCACATTCAGATATATCTTGCTTTGTTTTGGTAATCTATGAATCAAAAAAAGTTATCTTCCCTGCATCCTTCACAGGCATACTCAGAATACTGCAGCGGAGAAAGCACAGATGATTGTAGTAACCTGGTGGATCTGGCTTGTACCAGTGCAGAGTGTGAGAACCAATTGTGTACACATCTTCCCAACTCCATATTCAATGACATCATGTTGGTAGCTTAAACTCAGCAATAGGAGTATATATACTATAGAAAATGGCAAGGGCTATACAACAGGGCTTTTTTTCATTAGAGATCCCATTTTCCAGAATGCTATATTGATGATTGTAATTAACACACTCATGAAGAAAAAAGAAAAATGAGAGAAGTTGGGCAGTCCATAGAAATGACTAAATATTTTGGCACAGGCATTATGATGTCCCTCTGTCATGCAAGTAGGAAAATTTTGTTGGTTAGGTCACAATTCTGTATTCTGGAACTAACTAACTTACTCTATTTTTCTCAGTATCTTTGCCTTGCTAGAGATTCTTCCTTGTCTTTTACTCCCCCGAGTCACATATTAAGTGTGTGCTATGGTTTCAATATTTGTCTCTTTCAAAACTTATACAGAAGTTTAATTGCCATTATAACAGTATTAAGAAATGGGGCCTTTAGGAGGTGATTAGGCCATGAGGGCTCTACCCTACAAGTTCTTCCTCCTCTTACTCCCACCCTCTTGCCTTCTGCCATGTGATGGTACAGCAGGAAGTCACTTCCCAGACACCAGCACCTTAATATTGGGCTTGCCAGCCTCCAGAACCATGAGCTAATACATTTCTCTTTATTATAAATCACCCTGTCTATGGCATTCTGTTATAGCAACACAAGATGGGCTATGACAGTGAGCATTATAAGGTATGCTCTTCTTGGCGTCTGCACAACTTTCTCAGCCTGCTTACTCCTGGAACAAACTAGGTATCCCAAAACTTGTTTTACAACTCAAATGAAGAAATTTTTAGTCCAGGCTGGTGGAGGTTTTTGGAAATACAATTTGTCCAAAACCTTAATATACTTCCCATGTATTTGCTCCCAATCAGTTTCATGTGCTGATAAAACCAAAATCCTTTTTTCTAAACATAGCTCTCAAATCTGTTTTATTTGCCTTCTCACTTTCTGCTTCTTTCTTAATAGAATGGCTTCTACCTTGAGGCTGTCAGGCTAAAATGGGCCATAACCTTAATCTGCTATTTGCCCCAGGGCTTGGTCTTCATAAAATTTTATTTCTAGAATTATTTATCTATTGTGTCTTCTCTATGTGGTATAGAAGCAACTGGTTTTTCCAATTCTTCATGACTTTGCATTTCCGGATTCATTTTACACTCTTTCATTTCTGCTGGCAAGCTAGCCAGTTCTCATCTTTAGTAACTTACACACTGACAAGCTCTTCTCAAATACTGTTCCTAGCATTGTGGGAATAGAAGGCATATTGTCTGCCTTCCAACTTATTATACAAAACAGTTTGTTTTGTCACTGTGTAACATGAGCTATCATCCTTCCATCCCCTGTCATGAGTTTCTTTGTCACTTGCTGCCTGACCACCAAATCAAAGACACTTATTTCAAGTATTCATTATGGCAGCGCTCTATTCCTGGTATCTATTTCTCTAGGCAGGGAAAACAGTATTGCCTGGTAAAATAACTAAAACCAAAACCTCAGTGACTTAACACTGTAAAAGTTCATTTTTTTTTTTTTTTTTTTTTTGAGATAGAGTCTCACTCTGTTGCCCCAGGCTGGAGTGCAGTGGCCGTGATCTCAGCTCACTGCAAGCTCCGCCTCCCGGATTCACGCCATTCTCCTGCCTCACCCTCCCGAGTAGCTGAGACTACAGGCGCCCACCACCATGCCCGGCTAATTTTTTGTATTTTTAATAGAAATGGGGTTTCACCATGTTAGTCAGGATGGTCTCGATCTCCTGATCTTGTGATCCGCCCGCCTCGGCCTCCCAAAGTGCTGAGATTACAGGCGTGAGTCACTGCACCTGGCCTAAAAGTTCATTATTTAATCATTTACTGTCCCATGAGTTTAGAGTATGAGGACTCTGCTTCATAACACCATTTAGAGACTCAAGATCTTTTCATTTCATTGTGCCACCGTTCAACTTATCAGCAACCAGGTTTACCATGACGGGAGAAAGAGAATGGAGAATTGCATGTGAGAGATTTTTATGGATCAGGCCTGGAAGTAGGATATACCACTGCTGCTCCAATCTGCTGGCCAAAATTCAGTCACAGAGCCAAACCTAATGGAAGGAGGCTGACAAGTCCAGTTTATCTGTTTGCCCAGGAGGAAAATAAAACAGGTGCAATGAACACACAACATGGCTTCTGGTTTAAAGTCAAACAATTGGCTCAATCTCAGTCCTACTACTTACAAGCTCTGCAGCTCTGTGTGGGTGTTTCTCCATTTGTTAAAAAGTGATACTTATACAAGAAAATTTCTTTCTTATTGCTAAGGTTTGAATGTTTGTCCTCTCTAAAACTCATGTTGAAAGAGTCTACAAAGGGGAAATATTGAGAGGTGGGACCTTTAAGAGATTCCTGGGTCATAAGACTCTGCCCTCATGAATGGATTTATCTATGCATGGATTAATGGCCTAATGTGTTATCACAGGAGGGGAACTTGTGGCTTTATAGGAAAAGAAAGAGAGACCTGAACTAGCATGTTAGCATTCTCAGCCCCCTCACCATGTCGTGCCCTGTGCCACCTTGGGACGCTGCAGAGAGTCCCCACAACAAGAAGGCTCTCACAAGATGCAGCCCTGTGATGTTGGACTTATCAGCCTCCTAAATGTAAGAAATAAATTCATTTTCTTTATACATTCTCCAGTTTCATGTATTCTGTTATATGCAACAGAAAATAGACTAATACACTTATGGATATTTCTCAACCCAAACTATTAATCAAATATGGATAAAATGAAAATATTTTCAGAACAGTAAAAGGGGGTATAGATCACTTTTCATTTTCTTCCTTGCAATTAAGAAGGGATATCTGACTAACTGGCCAATGGAATAGGAGAAGTAAAGTCTGTCAGTTCTGAAGGGAAACAATGAAGACTCTCCTGCTCCTTAACCCCTCAGCTCCTTTGACCTTAGGATCCACTTATTTTGTCAATAAAAGTTAGGGGCATGTCTATCATCTTGGGTCCCTAAATAATTTTATACATTAATATGGGGAATGGAGCCTGTATGAGTCTGTTTTCACACTGCTGATAAAGATATACCAGAGACTGGGCAATTTACAAAGAAAGAAGTTCATTTGATTTACAGTTTCATTTGGGTGGGGAAGCCTCACAATCATGGTGGAAGGTAAAAGGCATGTGTCACATGGCAGCAGACAAGAGAAGAGAGCTTGTGCAGGGAGACTCCCATTTTTAAAACCATCAGATCTCATGAGACTTATTCACTATTAGGAGAACAAGCATGGGAAAGACCTGCCCCATGATTCAATTACTTCCCACTTAGTCCCTTCCACAACACGTGGGAATTCAAGACAAGATTTGGGTGGGGACACAGCCAAATCATATCATTCCATCTCTGGCCCTTCCCAAAATTCATGTCCTCACATTTCAAAACAATCATGCCTTCCCACCAATCCCTCAAAGTCTTAACTCATTTCAAAATTAACTCAAAAGTCTCCAGTCCAAAGTCTCATCCAAGACAAGGCAAGCCACTTCCACCTATGAGACTGTAAAATCAAAAGCAAGTTAGTTACTTTGTAGATACAATAAGCATACAGGCATTGGGTAAATACAGCCATTACAAATGGAAGAAATCGGCCAAAACAAAGGGGCTACAGACCCCATGCAAGTCCAAAATCTAGCAGGGCAGTCAAATCTACAAGCTCCAAAATGATCTCCTTTGACTCCACGTCTCGCATCTGAGTCACGCTGATGCAAGAGGTGGGTTCACATGGTCTTGTGCAGCTCCACCCCTATGGCTTTGCAGGGTACAGCCTCCCACTCCCCCACTGGCTGCTTTCACGGGCTGGCGTTGAGTGTCTGCAGCTTTTCTAGTCACACGGTACAAGCTATAGGTGGATCTACTATTCTGGGGTCTGGAGGACGGTGGCCCACTTCTGACAGTTCCACTAGGTGGATCCCACTAGGGACTCTGCGTGGGGGCTCTGACCCCACATTTCCCCTCTGCACAGCCTTAGCAGAGGTTTTCCATGAGGGCCCTGCCCCTGCAGCAAACATGCCTGGGCATCCAGGCATTTCCATACACCCTCTGAACTCAAGGCAGAGGTTCCCAAATCTCAATTCTTGATTTCTGTGCATTTGCAGACTCAACACCACGTGGAAGCTGCCAAGGCTTCAGGCTTTCACTTTCTGAAGCCATGGCTCCAGCTCTATGTTGGTCTCTTTCAGCCACCGCTGAAGTGGCTGGGACACACAGCACCAAGTCCTTAGGCTGCACATGGCAAAGTGACCTTCAGCTTGGCCCATGAAATTATATTTTCTTCCTAGGCCTCCAGGCTAGGAAGGAGGGGCTGCTGTAAAGGTCTGTGACATGCCCTAGAGACATTTTCCCCATTGTCTTGGGGATTAACATTCCGCCACTTATGCAAATTTCTGCAGCTGGCTTGAATTTCTCCTCAGAAAACGTGGTTTTCTCTTCTAGTGCATTGACAGGCTGCAAATTTTCCAAGTTTTTATGCTCTGTTTTCCTTTTAAAACTGAATGCTTTTAACACCACCCAAGTCACCTCTTGAATGCTTTGCTGCTTAGAAATTTCTTCTGCCAGATACCCTAAATCATCTCTTTCAAGTTCAAAGTTCCACAAATCCCTAGGGCAGGGGCAAAATGCCACCAGTCTCTTTGCTAAAACATAATAAGGGTCACCTTTACTTCAGTGCCCAACAAGTTCCTCATCTCCATCTGAGACCACCTCAGCCCGGACTTTATTGTTCATATCACTATCAGCATTTTGGACAAAGCCATTCAACAAGCCTCTAGGGAGCTCCAAACTTTCTCACCCTTTCCTGTCTTCTGAGCCCTCCAAACTGTTCCAACCTCTTCCTATTACCCAGTTCTAAAGCTGCTTCCACATTTTCGGGTATGTTTTCAGCAGCCCCACACTCTGCTGATACCAATTTACTGTATTAGTCTGTTTTCATGCTGCTGATAAAGACACACCCAAGACTAGACAATTTACAAAAGAAAGAGGTTTATTGAACTTACATTCAATAAATTAATTCAATCATGGTGGAAGGTGAAAGACATGTGTCACATGGCGGCAGACAAGAGAAGAGAGCTTGTGCAAGCACTGTGCCAGCCCACACTGAACACACACCATGAACAAGAAGCAGACATGTGTTGAGTTAAGCCACTAAGATTTGGCAGTTAATTTGTTTACAAAGCCTGGTGGTCCTCAATTAATGTTGCCATTACTCCCCAGGGAACATTCAGCAATGTCTAGAAATGGTTTTAGTTACCACAACTGAAGGGATGCTACTGGCATCCAGCAGGTAGAGGCTGGGAGGTGACACTAAATATCCTACAATGCACAGGCCAGATGTCACAACAAAGAATTATCTGGCCCCAATGTCAATGGTGCTGAGTTTGAGAAACCATGATAGCCTACCCTGTCTAACAAACAATATCTCAAAATGTTTTCTGCAGTCCTTTTGGAAAGCTGCTGAAGATGCTCTGCCACAAAGATCCTTTCTGTAAATCGAAAGTGGGATTCAGAAACCAACAGAATCCTCTCAGAAGAGCGGGAGTTCTCAGGTGAAAGTGACAGGGCTTCCCCAGAGACAGCAGGCCTACAGATCAACTGGCCAAGAGTACAGAAAAGGACAAAGGATAGTGGGAATAAATCCCTCTGGAAAAGACATCATGATATGCTGCTTCATGTGTATGAGTATATTAATAGCAACATTTAAGATCTGTTCAAAAGTTTTTGAATTAATGGTATAGATGGAGAAAACTTAGTATTAAAAACAAGGCAATTATCTACTCCAAGCAGAGTTGTACAAGAACGAAATGATACACGGTAACATGCATAATACAATACATAGTAAAATCTGAGTTATATTTAAATTTTATAATACCAAAACAAATATATATTTTTTTATTTTATTATTATTATATTTTAAGTTTTAGGGTACATGTGCACAATGTGCAGGTTAGTTACATATGTATACATTTGCCATGCTGGTGTGCTGCACCCATTAACAACAACAACAAAAAAAAACAAATATATTGATATAACCAGAAGGTATAATAAAACTGTATTGACAAGGTAGGGAGAAAGGGAGTGTATACATGACTGTGGCTATGTGTGGAGGGGTGGAGGGCAGAGAGAAGGTGTTAAACAGTTAAATCCTCCATTTCTCTCATAAGAAGTCAATGAATAACAGTTAAAATGGAAAAATCACTAAATAGTAATGTAAGCATATTACTTAGATATATGAGGGTACATGCCAAAAGAAGCAGCTAAAAGTAAATTAAAACTGATTGCTTTTGTAGAGGTGGAAATTGAGAGGGAGTAATTTTGTAAGGATACTTGTTTTTTATTATAAGCTTAACAGGACCACTTAACTTTTTAAACCATGAACATATATTACTTTTGGCAAAAGCAAAATAGTTTTTACAAAAGTGAGGGTGAAATAAATCAATTTTCAGGCACTAAAATGACATAGCCCATTGGAAAATCTTCTGTAACGTGTAAATTTCAGTGTGAATGCTAGTCATGATAACCGTTACAGTGGATGCTGAAAAATGTTAATAATTGATGCCAGGCCTCAGCATGGGTGCTGTCACGTATTTGTTCCCCAGCTGGTCATCTGTAGCAGTCAGCATGCAGGGACCAAGTACCACCATTGCTACCCAATTCCTTATCAAGAAACGAGAAGACATGGTTCCTGCTAATCCTTCAACAAACCTTCCCTTACTGTCTACCATGTAGAAGGCATAAACACTACCCTCAGCATAGTGGTGGGGATGAATGTCCCTGACCACAAGATCTGACCCGTGAGTTCGGATACTTCCTGGCCAAGATGTATTCCAAGTTTGGCCCACTTCCTAAACTCTCTTTAGTTGGGAGCTTGACATAATTTATATAGAGAAAGTATTACCAGATTCCTCTCCTATCATCCCAAGCTTCCTGCCAAACTTCTACCTTTCCATCATCTGAATTAATGGCTTGTTTTGTTTATAGAGTTGTCCCTTGGTATCTATTAGAAACTGTTTCCAGGGCCCCCATGATACCAAAATCTGTGGATGCTCAAGTCCCTGATATCCAATGGTGTAGTATTTTCATTTAACTTATGCATATCCTTCCATATAGTTTAAATCGTCTCTAGATTATGTGTAATACTTAATAGACTGTAATGCCATATAAATAGTTGTCATGCTGTATTGTTTAGGGAATAATGACAAGAAAAAACATCTGTACATGTTCAGTACCGAGCTATTTTTTTTCCAAGTATTTTTGATCCCTGGTTGGTTCGAATCCCTGGGATGCACAACCAACAGATTTGGAGGGCTGGCTGTATTTTATTTGGTACTTACTATATTCTGCATATTATAGTCAGCTCTGTATATTATCGCTGGTGTCTTTCCCTCTCATCTTTAAGATTGGAAATATGTTTAGTTCATGTTGCAACACAACATAACAGATAAGAACATGGTCACTGAAAACAGTGTGAGTTTGAATCCAAGATTTGTTACTTTCTAGCCCAATGTAACCTTGGGAAAGTTACTAACTTCTCTGTGCCTCACTTCCTTTTTCTATTATGAGGTGGAGATAATGAGAGTATTTAACCTTATACACTTAATATAATGATCAAAAGAGTTAACAAATGTAATGCTAAAAAGTGTTTCTGACACATAGTAAAGCTATATAACTTATCAATGAATATTAATATCATGGCACATAAAAACACTATATGATTGTTATCTCTAGTTGATTTTAACATTATTATTAGTTCTTAAGTAGGATCAAGCACATACCAGACACTGAAAAAAAATCATATTCATGAATATGATTCGATTGCACAAAACATTCACAGAGACCTGAATTAACTTCTGCCCGCCTCCACTCCTGCCATATGAACCATGGAAAAGTGCAGTTCAAGAAATGCAACTGAGACACTCCCAAAGGAAAGACAGCTCAATCTCTATCCCAGTGTTTCTCAACACAGCATTGGACAGATTCACCTCTGGGACTTTCTAAAAAGATTCACCCCAAAGAATCTACAGGACACACTGTGGGGCAGCCAACCTCTCAAAATTTCAAACAAAGCAAGATGCGTAGACTTCAGTGATTTCAGCCTTGAATTCAGCTCCCCAGGCCCCACTTCTTCCATGCACCCACGCTTAGCCTAACTTCTGTCGACTTAACAACTTAAATGTCTCTTCCTTAGAGGACTCAGAAGGTTAATTATGCAGACTTTCTCCCAACATCCAATTTTTTTTTCATAGCATTCATCCACTTCTTATGTGTTTGATAACTGTTGCAATATCAGCTTTCCAAGGATGGGAACGGATCTGCCTTCTCTCCACTGCACATGAAGCATCTGATTCGGCCCAGGTGCATTATTACAGAGTTTACTAAAAGACACATTTCTTTCAAATGAAGAAATTACAGTCAACTTAATAAAGGAGGCGATTTTCAGGCCAGGCTAATAAATTTTTACTTTTATTTTGAGACAGGATCTCACTCTATTACCCAGGTAAGTGCAGTGGCATGATCATGGTGCACTGCAGGCTTAACCTCCCGGGCTCCAGCAATCCTCCTACCTCAGCCTCCAAAGTAGCTGGGACCACAGGCATGCACCACCACTCGTGGCTAATTTTTTATTTTTTAAAGAGACAGGGTCTCACTATGCCTAGGCTGGTCTTGAACTGCTGGACGCAAACCATCCTCCCACCCCAGCCTCCCAAAATGCTGGGATTACAGGTGTGAGCCATTGCATCCAACTGTAAACTTTTAAATTTCATAATTTTTTCTAGAATAGTATGAGACTGAATAATATTTTATTTGCATATAATTAAAATGTGTTGGAGCTTTAGTTTTCAATTCAGTTTGAATTATGTCATTAATAATGGATTGAGATTATTGAAACTTAAATATTTCCCCAACATACTTTGAAATGTCCTAGAAAGCCTATTGACAAATATTTTTCTTATTTCTTGAGTAAACAATGGATTTTAAAAATGCCAAAGAGTTTGACTTCTTTTGATTCCACATATGAGATCACGTAGTATTTGTATTTCTGTGTCTGCTTATTTCACTTAGCATAATGTCCTCTAGGTTTATAGAACAGAGAATAGATTGGTAGTATCCAGAAGCTGGGAGGTGGAAAGTGGGCTGGGAAGTTGGGAGTGGAAGGGGGTTTCAGTCAAAGAGTGTAATGTTTCAGTTATAAAATGAATATATTTTGGAAATCTAATCTATAGCATATTGATGATAGTTAATAATAATGTATTATATACTTGAAACTTGCTAAGAAAGTAAATCTTCTTACTGGATATAAAAGATAACTGTGAGATGATGGATATATTCATTAGATTGATAATGGTAATCATTTAGTGAAATATTCAGATATCAGAACACATTGTACTCCTTAATACAGGCAATTTCAAAAAATGCAAAGTGCTCAAAGAACAATAGAAGCAGTCTTCATTATCTATGTTTCTAAAATGAAGATGACTTAAATTCAGTCATTTCTATACAAGATCATATTTAAAGAAAAATAATTGTTGTGTTGATCATATATATCTATATTCTCTGATAGCTTATGATGGTCAAACAACTAGGTGAAAATTAAAAAGTGTGGTCAACTATCACTTAGAAGGATGTTTGTTTCTAATAGTGCCAAACATTGGGATGTTTCAAGACAGCTTAAAGCTTGACATTCAAAAGAAAACAAGACCATGACTTTCCTCACCCCCAATACACACCGCCCCCCACACACACAGACACACAACACACAGACACACACAACCACACACACACACAGACACACAGATACACACACACAGACACACACACACAACACACACACAGACACACAGATACAGACACACACACACACCACACACACACACAGACACACACAACACACACACACAGACACACAGATACACACACACAGACACACACACCACACACACATACAGACACATGCACACACCCACCCCAGAGTTTTTTAACTGAATAACATATTCATTCAGGTGCTTTGGTGTCACCAAAGACACAGAACTTTTTTTTCTAAACAAGTATATCATATGCAGTTGTCTACTCTATCATCCTTATATTTTAAGATTTTTTTTTTGAAAAATGACAGCTTGATAGCTTGCATGCTCTCAAAAGAAGAGAACAGTCTTTTCACAGAGTGAATTGAGCACAAATGAAGTATTTGACAAGAAATTGTGGTTTAATTATTACGCTTGCCTACCTGTGGGTACAAGGTAGGTGTGGATTTTATTACATGATCTCTTTTGGCTGATGGGAAAGAAGAAACCAGCTAGAGTACTTTAGTTACAACTAAGGTGCAAACACAAAATGAAAAGGGAAGTGGGGGCAGAACACAAAAACCTCTTTCATGTGGAAACTGGTCATGTTCACAAGGTACAAAAGGTACCCCGGGGAGAAAGTGAAAAACAACACAATTATACGCTGAAACAGTAAGAATTACAGGTTAATTTCCTCATCCACAAAGTGTGCACAATAATATTCATTATGCAAGAAATATAAAAGAGATTAAGGATAGGGAAAATTCATTGTAATTTAATATAATCATATTATTTTATGATTACAGTGGATATATTTACTACAGAAAATTTGTAAGATACATAAAAATATAATAAATAAAAATCATGAAATCTCACCTGGCAAATGATACTTAATGCACATTTTAATGCATTTATGTTCATATATATATTCATTCACTCAACAAATATTTATCGTGTGCCTACTATATTTCAAGGAGTGTTCTAATCCTTGGGACAGGCAAATGAGCAAAAAAAAAAAAGAACTCAGAAAGATAAAAACTCCTTCCTCACAGAAAACACATTTTATTGGAAATAGGGATGGTACAGGGTAGTGAGCAGGGGATAGAAAAAAACAAGTGGTAAAAAATAAGCATAATACATATGTGTGTCATGCAGTATATTAGGTGATATTATAAATGATGAGTCCTATGGGGGAAGAAAAGCCACGAAGTGAAATCTGCTGTGGCCAGTTCACCTACAGCCAAGGCGCAAAGGAAAGTATCAGTTTCTGTAAGAATTGTTCACAGAAGATCCTTCAAGTCCAAACTAAGAAAAAAACATTATTTACATTTATTGCCAGGCCCATCCCAAACATTCGTGGACCTCGGGTAAAAATAACATGGAGACTTTATATACTCTATGTCTAAATTCAAAAAGTATAAATCGAGCTGAAAAAAATATAATGGAAGATGTCCTATCTCCCCACTTTGACAAATACAAAACCTGGAAGGCTAGGTGTGACTTTGGAATTCATGAACTCTTTGAAATTCTGTCTCAAAACAGAGTAGAGACAGGCAAGCAGGCCAGGCCTTGATTTACTACTTGTCCTCTTCTCACTCCGCCCCATTCTGTCTTGTACTGTGAGGGACTTCAGAAGCAAGCATGTGGACACCCAAGCCCTCCTGTTCATGCTTTACCCATACTTCCACCCCCGCTTCTGCAACAGCCACCCTGTGGCCATGGCTCAGGCCTCCATGTGCTCACACAGTTATCCCACCCATCCTGAGAGAAGAGGCCCAGGTAGACTCTGGAACATTAGAATCACCTGACACATATCCCTTGGGGCTAAAGGCTCATAAAAATCACCAAAGGAGTCTGAGGGAAAGGTCATGAAAGATCTGCATTAGGGAAAATCTGTGAGGGATTGCAAATATAAATGAAGCATTTTTTTCCCCTTAAACAACACTTCTGACCTTAAATGTATGGGGAGTTGATATGGTTTGTCTGTGTTCCCATACAAATCTCATCTGAGTTATAACTCCCACAATTCCCATGTGGGAAAGCGGTTGAATTATGGGGGCAGGTATTTTCTATGCTGTTCTTGTGATAGTGAAAATGAATCTCATGATATCTGATGGTTTTAAAAATGTTTTCCTGTATAAGCTCTCTCTTTGCTATCATCCATGTAAGACATGACTGCTCCTCCTTGCCTTCCTCTATGATTGTGAGGTCTCCCCAGCAATGTGGAACTGTAAATCCATTAAATCTCTTTTTCTTCCCAGTCTCAGGTATGTCTTTGTTAGCAGCATGAAAATGAACTAATGCAGTAAATTGGTACCAGTAGAGTAGGGCACTGCTGAAAACTTACCCAAAAATGTGGAAGTCACTTTGGAAGTGGGTAACAGGCAGAGGTTGGAACAGTTTGGAGGGCTCAGAAGCAGACAGGAAAATGTGGGAAAGTTTGGAACTTCCTAGAGACTTGTTGAATGGCTTTGACAAAAATGCTGATAATGATATGAGCAATAAAGTCTAGGCTGAGGTGGTCTCTGATGGAGATGAGGAACTTGTTGGAAAATGGAGGAAAGGTGACTTGTTATGGTTTAGCAAGGAGTGTGGTGGCATGTTGTCCCTGCCCTAAAGATTTGTGAAACTTTGAACTTGAGAGAGATGATTTAGGGTTACTGGTGGAAGAAATTTCTAAGCAGCAAAGCATTCAAGAGGTGACTTGGGTGATGTTAAAGGCATTCAGTTTTATAAGGGAAGCAGAGCATAAAAGTTCAAAAATTTGCAGCCTGACAATGCAATAGAGAAGAAAATCCCATTTTCTGGGGAGAAATTCAAGCTGGCTCCAGAAATTCACAAAAGTAATAAGGAGCTGATTGTTAATCCCCAAGACAATGGGGAAAATGTCTCCCGGGCATGTCAGAGGTCTTCAGGGCAGCCGCTCCCAGCACAGGCTCAGAGCCCTAGGAGGGAAAAATGGTTTTGTGGGCCAAGCCCAAGGTCCCCGAGCTGTGTGCAGTCTAGGGACTTGGTGCCCTGTGTCCCAGCCACTCCAGCCATGACTGAAAGGGGCCAAGGTACAGCTTGGGTCGTGGCTTCAGAGGGTGCAAGCCCCAAGCCTTGGCAGCTTCCACATGGTGTTGAGCCTATGGGTATACACAAGTCAAGAATTGAGGTTTGGGAACTTCCGCCTAGATTTCAGAGGGTGTATGGAACTGCCTGGATGTTCAGGCAGAACTTTGATGCAGGGGCGGGGCTCTCATGGAGAACCTCTGCTAGGGCAGTGTGGAAGGGAAATGTGGGTTCTGAGACCCTACACAGTGTCCCTACTGGGGCACTGCCTAGTAGAACTGGGAGAAGAGAGCCAATGTCCTCCAGACCTCAGAATGGTAGATCAACCTACAGCATGCACGGTGTGCCTGGAAAAGCCGCAGACACTCAATGCCAGCCCATGAAAACAGCAGGGAGAGAGGCTGTACCCTGCAAAGCCACAGGGGCACAGCTGTCCAAGACCATGGGAACCCACCTCTTGCATCAGCGTGACCCAGATGCGAGACATGGAGTCAAAGGAGATAATTTTGGAGCTTTAAGATTTGACTGCCCTGCTGGATCTCAGACTTGCATGGACTTTGTAGCCCCTTTGTTTTGGCAAATTTCTGCCATTTGGAACACCTGTATTTACCCATTGTTTGTACCCCCATTGTATCTAGGAAGTAATTAACTTGCCTTTGATTTTATAGGCTCATAGGCGGAAGGGACTTGCCTTGTCTCAGATGAGATATTGGACTCTGGACTTTTGAGTTAATGCTGAAATGATTTAGAACTTTGGGGGACTGTTGAGAAGGCATGATTGGTTGTGAAATTTGAGGACATGAGATTTTGGAGGGGCCGGGGTGGAATGATATGGTTTGGCTGTGTCCCCACTCAAATCTCATCTTTAATTGTAGCTCCCACAATTCCCACATGTCATGGGAGGAACCCGGTGGGAGGTGATTGAATTATGAAGGCAAGTCTTTCCTGCACTGTTCTTGTGATAGTGAATGAGTCTCACAAGATCTGATGGTTTTAAAAGTGGGAGTTTTCCTCCACAAGCTCTCTCTTTGCATGCTGCCATCCATGTAAAATGTGACTTGCCCTTTTTGCCTTCTGTCATGATTGTGAGGCCTCCCCAGCCATGTGGAACTGTAAGTCCATTAACCCTCTTTTTCTTCCTGGTCTCAGGTATGTCTTTATCAGCAGCATGAAAACGAACTAATACAGTGGTTTTCCATACCAAGCAATTCAATTCTTCAAGACCAACTGGGTGTCCAAGCATCCAACTCTCACACTAACTACCCAGTGTTTGCAAAGACCCCACAGTTTAAGCTTAGTCCCACAATGCTGCTTCCATTTCAGTTGCCAGCCACAAATGGGGTACCTAGACTACCCACTTTTCCACCCAGCTGACTATAAATTCAGGTGTTTCCATGACCAACCCCTCCCTCACGCCTTGATAATTCCTTAGAATGACTTGAAGAACTCAGGAAATCACTTTACTTACTGTTATCAGTTTATTATAAAAAATACAACTCTTCTATTTCTATGCTAAATGGAAGATATATGTATAGGAGAAGGTATGAAGGGAGCATGTGTACAGAGCTTCCATGCCCTCCCAGAACCTTAAAGTCTTAACTGATCTGGAAGTACTCCAAACCCCATCATTTAGGGGGCTTTATGGAGGTTCCATTAGTAGGCATAATTGATTAAAATCACTGGCCATTGGTAACTGAACTCAGTCTCCAGCGCCTCTCCTCAAGGGATTGTGGGCGTGAGGGTGGGATGAAAGTTCCAACCCTCTAAAAATGGCTGGGTCTTTCTGGTGACCATCCCCCATCTTGTATATCTAGGTTTCCCCAGTCATCAGTCATCTCATTAGCATACAAAAAATACTCAGCACTTTGGAGCTTCCAAAGGTTTTAGGAGTTATTGCTAGGAACTGGGAAATAAATAATTTTTTTCTTTCTTTTTTTTTTTTTTTTTAACTATACCACAGGAAACTCTCTAAAAAGAGCAGTATGAGTCCTATGAGAAATGAGCCAATTCTAATCTTCCCTACATGCAGAAGGCACTGTTCCAGATGATGAGCACACAGCCACGTAAGGCTATGACCCTTCTCTACTCATCCCCTCTTTGTGTGGTTGTACCTTGAGGAATCAGAAGCTCAGCTGCTGAGCAGAAAACAAGATAATCAAAGATGGTGGAAGAAGTCAACCACATGTCTCCTCCCTAATGGGGCTTCCAGATCTGAAGCAGTGTCAAGCTGATAGAAGGTAAGTAGCCCTATATGTGTTATTAGATCAGAGTTTTGATCATTACACTGATGGCTGGACATTTTAATTACTCAAAGGAGACAGTTCTTAAAACTAAGGAGGAGGAAAAGTCCATGGTGCAAAGCTAAGTTTTCATCCAGGGGCAGGGAAAGGAATAGCCCTTAGAGCAAATAGAACAAAACAATCGGGGAAAGAACAAAATGGCTTTGTTGGCATTTCACATTCCCTAGGTCAATAAAAATTCACATGACCACTAGGTAGTTGAACTTGTTTCTTTACTGGGGTTCTATACATCACGACACGTGGGGGCCCAAGATTTATTTGTGCTCCATTGTTTCTAATAGTTGATCCGTTAAGAAACTTGATTGTATAATGTTTTACTTATTTAAAAAAGAAAAATTTGAGGAATAATTTTAGAACAACATACTTTTGTCAGGTATCTTCTTTACAAGTACAAACATAATTCTCTCTGGGATGTATACTATCCTGAGAGCTTTCCTATAAGAGCATATCCTTTGTTATATATCTAATTTGCGTAAAGAATATTCTTGGCACTGAGTTCCACATAATACTTGCCTTCAGTGGCATGGTCATTAGAAAGTTTGACTGATTATAGTTCACGGCCTTGGGCCATGGCCCACTTCTTAGATTGATCATGAGTTGAGCAGCTTCCAAGAGTTAACTGCAGGAGCAATTCAAACCTTGGTGTCATTTGGTTCTGTCTCCTACGCTTTAGTTGATTGATCTTTCCACCTTCCCATTTGGAAAAGAGGCTTTTGAAAGAGGAAAACATGAGCAGTTATAATAGGATTTTTGAAGTTCCTTTTGAATATCCCACCTTTAGTTCTTGGGGAACCTTGTCAGCTCTTTCTTATTTACTGTTTTCAGCGACTTAATCACTTTTTCCCTGATGAGTCACTCTTCAAAAATGGCAGCTCTCCATGATTGACTGGGACTGTTGGAAAATAGGCCACCTTGCTTTCAAGTATCTTTTATAACATTTTTTTCAGGAATTTAGGCTTTGCTTGCAGAAAATTAAAATTCATTCTATTAAGTATGTCTTCTTACTCCGACAGCTCATCAATTAGTGACTCTAGGTTCTTGGACAGGTTTAATCAACCCTTCCATGAAGAGGCAGTTTTTATTTTGGAGTTGACCTCTGAAGCCCAGCTCCTTCTGTTATTCTGTTTTTCCACATTCTACTTCTCTGTCTTCTGGGTTCCTGTTTGAGAACATCCCTACTTCCATATATTCTTTGGGAATTTTCATGAGATGATTATCCCTAATCACGTAATCAAATAGTGTCTTTCTCATCTACCCCTGCACTTCTCTTGTCCTCTACCTAAGGGAAGGTCCTTATAATTGGCTTCATTCTTTCTTTTTCTCTTTTTCTTATGCATTTACAAATCTTCAAACTACATAATATTTGTCTTGCTCTAACCAAGTAAAATATAGGAAAAATGTTTGCTTGCTTAGAAAGAAAGACTTTAAGATTAGCATAGATTCAAGTTAGGTCTCAAGTGGGATTAAAGTATATCTGGGCATCTTCAAGTGAACAAAATTATAAACTCCAGGGGGATAGAAATTTCATCTGTTTTGTTCATCAATTTATCTCCAGATCTATTAGAGTATTTGGGGCATAGTATTCATCCAATAGTTATATATAGAATAAATGACTGCAAGAATAAAAATTGGAAATATGGAAAGAAGAAAAGTAGCTAAGAAGGAAAGAAAATTCTATTTTTGGCTTAAAAAAAGAAGATATTTACATTTATGTCCGGTAGCAAATTAGAATAGAAAGGCAGCATTGAGCATGGTACTAGAACCAGATATTAATACCCAACCCAGCACCATGGACACATGTCCAAGGTGGATGAAGAGAGGAGCTCAGGTAGAGATAAAAAGCTGTCCTTCTGAGTAACTTTGTGGTACATAGAAAGATATGAGGCCAGGCAATAGACTGAGACTCTATCTCTAAAAAACACACAGGATGTTTGGTTTTCTTTAATGTCAAGTTGGCAAAGTGGAGCAAAGAGATTTTCTCATTTCCAGAAGAGACATACATGTCTTCAGCACAGTGACTATCAGAAATACAATCTTGCATTAGTTCCTGGAAAATTTGTGACCTTGGAGAGAACTGAAAAACATACCCTTGACTTGTGCATCAGTTGGGTCAGGCTAGTGCCAGAGTCAAAGAAATATGAGACTATTAGTATCTTATATGAAACACCTCTGGGGACTCCCAGGAAAAAAAACTGGGTTTGAATTTTTAAAAGACAAACTAGAATTCTTATAGCTTGTGGGAAAAAATAAGAGTCAGTAAAATTTGCCTTATTACATTAATGTAGCAGTATTATTATCATTAATAAATTAATTCAGTAGTTTTTTTTTTTTTTGAGACAGGGTCTCGCTCTGTCACCCATGCTGGAGTGCAGTGGCATGATGATGGCTCACTGCAGCCTTGACCTCTAGTGATCCTCCCACCTCAGCCCCCTAAGTAGCTGAGACTGCAGGTGTGCGCCAACACGCCTGGCTAATTGTTGTATTTTTTGTAGAGACAGGGTTTCACCATATTGCTCAGGCTAGTCTCAAACTCCTGGACTCAAGCAATCCACTCACCTCAGCCTCCTAAAGTGTTGGGATTACAGGCATGAGCCATTGTACCCAGCAATTCAGTAGTTATTTCTGAATGGCTACCATGACCCAGGCACTATGATAGGTGCTGGAAATACAATGTCAGCAGAACCCAGTTTCCATCTCAAAGGATCTTCCAGCAGGGCCTAGGCATAAGAAAACAGGCCCTATTATAACTAGGTGTGATATGCACGATGATGTGATACATGCTGACTGCAGAGTATTGGGGTAGCCCATAAGTGAGCCACATGCTTGAAAAGCTTTTGGAAAATCCAGTTACGCAAAGTTTGAAAACAAGACCCAGAAATCAAGAGTTCAGATGAAGGCCAAGCTTCTGGCCACTGAGCCCATGGTCTAAAGTTTTCTTTTTTGAACATGAAGTAATTCCACAGCCATGATTAATTCCTTAAATGCATTTTGTGACCTAAACTTTTATAAGGAATCTCTTCTTTATTAAAATCTTCTTCCAATCAATTTCCCAATTGGAAGCACACCTGCTACAATAAATTGAATATAGCACTGACTTTTCTTTTCTCCCAAATAGTTCACTTCTTATGTCATAAGCTAGAATGGTAGGGGATGAATTATTAAGCAAATACTAACTATAATTAACCTTGACCTGATGCAAATATATATGTGTGTGTGTGTATACATATATATATGTTTGTAAATGTATTTGTAATGTAAACATATATATGTTTGTAAATGTATTGCATAGAGTTGACTAGCAAGGTCAAACAATTAAACTCTTTTGAGCTAAAATGTGGGTGTGATCAAAACAGAGACACCTCTCACCCCTGGCAGTGCTGAAATCAGAGTAAAAACACTGCAAATGCAATCCTCTCAGTATCAAAGAGCACATTCATTATTCTTGTTGAGCACGTGACATACATCAAACAGGGTGAGTTAAATATTTTTACAAGTCACTCATCAAATAATGAGATTGTTAAGACATCCAGGCAATGCAGAAAAGGAGCATGGTTTTCTTTTGTAATAATTGATTTGTTCAATCATGAATACCCCGAACAACAGCAGAGAAAAAAAGTGAGAACTCTGGTGCAGAGAAAATAATTAAAAGAAGTCCAATATTGTTAAGTGTTCAGAGAAACACTTAACGAAGGGAAGGAAAGCAGCTTCACACAATTTATACATAATGGCATTATTTCAGATTAAATGATTACTGTAAAGTAATGATGTCTAGCGAAATGTGGGGCATGTAGATCCTCCACGAGATTTATAAAGAAACTACCAAACTATTTATTTTACCATTTAATATCCCACAGGACATTGCTGAATTACTGTGGGGTATAGCTAATTAAGTTCAGAAGAAAACAGACTCAGGATCAAAGGTTCTACTTAAATTCACCTAAGTCAAGGTTATCCATTCTGTCATTTCAACAGAGCCTTAAAATAAACAGTGACTCATGCCTAGAGTCTAAGTCAAAATGTCTAATGAATACCCAATAAAAATGCTTCATATTAGGCTAGATATTGGTATTAAATAAAAGAGTTAAAAGAAATTTAAAACCTATTCTTATGTACTAAGAGGCATCTCCAAATACCTTTATTCATTCATGTCCAATACAATATGTATTACTGTGTATTATACAGTCCTTACTATATGCCAGGTGATCTCCTAAGCACCAGGAATACACAAATATAAAAAATTACATAGTATTCGTCTTCCTGAAGGAGCTGACGCTACTTTATAGTAGAGAGATGAGTATTTGGTGACATAAACACAAATGTTAAGTGTTGCAACAGAAAGGCAAAAGTCCAGAGATGCTTATTCCAGCTCAGTGCTAGGAAGAACTAGGTAAGGCATCATAGAGAAAGTGATCTTTGAACTTCATTCACCTTGGAAAGCAGAGAATCTGGGGAGAGATTATCTTTCCAGGAACAGAAAGGAGGCTGAGCAAAGATGCTGTGAGGCGTAGAAATTTGTAGGCAACTGATCCAGTTCCCTTAGAAAGAAAGAATAGCATATTGTCTAACAGCAGAGGCTCAGGAGATGGACACGCCAGGCTTAAATCCCAGCATTCTCACTATCTGTGCAACCTCAGTTACCTCATCTAATCTCTCTGTGCCTCAGTTCACTGGAAAATGGGGACAGAAGTAGTAAATTGGTAACAGAGTGGTTCTGAGGATCGAAGGAGTTGATGTAGTGGTGCTGGGGTACAGGGTAAGTGCTGTATAAGGGTTGATTCTTATTGTCTATCATTGGGAGTAGAATAATTTATTTTTGCAGCCTTTCCTGCCAATTTTCTAATTTCTTAGATTAGCATGGGAATCTGGCTTTAGGGAATGTCACAGTGCATTTATTACAAACTGAGCCAAATGATTTGAAGAATCATTATTAGGGATAAAATGATTATGAAATATAGAAGATACCTGTGAATTTTAAGAGGCTGTTATCCAATGTAAAGTGGGTAAATCAAAGAAAATGTCATTGATCTTACTGAATCTAACTATCATTTTTTGTCAAATATCTACAAAGACTTCTACAGTATGTTAAGAGTCTCAAACACATAAGTAGTCAAGACTAGAAAGACTCTTTCTTCTTCCTTTAGCAAAGTGGGATATATATATACATATTCCCCAGTGTTTTCTAGGATTGAATGAATGGATATCTCAAGTGTCCAAAGCTGAGATGTAAATGCTAACAAATTAACATGCTGCTATGTGTTACTGAGTGTTCATTACTAGCTTTGATGATAAGCACAGTGCCTGATTTATGTGATAATTAGGATGACAGTTTCCCCTTCCAAACCAGTTTTCAAGGGACATATTGTGTTGCTACAGCTGCTATCCCTCCAGGGAGTTGGGAGCATGTGCTCACTGACCTCACTGGAGTGCCATGGCTGCTATGGGCAAGCTTGTGAGGAGGCTTCAGCTCAATGTGCACATCCAGGGTTTACTTACCCCAACGTATGTGTCTTTTCCATGTTGCTACTCACAGAACACTTGACCAACCAAACAAATTACAAGAACTAGCCAATCTCTTGTACTCTGAAATGAAACGTTATTCTTGATCTATTCTCTAAAATATGCAGATGATTAATTAAAATTCTCTTAGAGTTGCAACATCAAATATTAGAGAAGCCAGACAAGCAGCAAAAATATACAAAAGGGTGAGTATTAAACTTAAGTGCTAACCTGCTTACAACTGAACATTTGCCCAATTCAATTGTGCTTGCAAATACTGTGCAGATCAAACCAAGTGCTCAAACAAAGAAATACATCTGGATTTTAGGCCACCTATTTTCAATTCTTGTAAAGCTTCACACCTTCATTTTGTTTTCTTGTTCTCAATAGTTTTAGTCAATGATCTCTTGCTTGATTCTCCTCCTGACTGTCTACTTGCCTCCCCTAAAGGGACATGGGAAGCCAATTGCGTGCCTTGGGAAGGAGTGGGATGATTGTGACCCTGAATCCCTACAGAGAAAGAGAGTAACATGCAGGAGGGAAGGCAATGAACTAGAGTTTGTAGGAACCCCGACTAGCTATGTACCTTGAGCAAGTCACTTGATCTCACTTCATCCTCGATTTTCTAATCTGTAAAATGGGAATAATATTATGGTCCCTGATTCTCACGAAGGATTTCTGCAAGAGTAATAAAAAGTAATGCGGACATTTTAATTATTATGATGATGCCCAAAGGGAAAGAGGAAGAGGCTCTATTTACTGCATAAACAGCCACAGCTGCAACTATTAAGACAGAGGCAGGTTTAAAACATTTTTTTTTTTACATCACAGAGGACCTGATGAATTACCCTTATATCTTCTCTCATTGTAATAACAATGTTCCAGTTTCAAAAATTCAAGATTAATAACAACTGTGAGATTTAGTCAGCTTCACACATCTTAAGTAAAGCCTGGCAAGAAGGAAAGTAATATCTTCTTTATTCAACACACATCAATACCTCTCCAAGAATATTACTGGTTTGTTTTTGCATCAGTGTTGGAAAATTTAAAAATGTGTTTAGCTAACAACTTTCTCCTTG
This sequence comes from Pongo abelii, assembly GCF_028885655.2. NCBI lineage: Eukaryota > Metazoa > Chordata > Mammalia > Primates > Hominidae > Pongo > Pongo abelii. The sequence goes on from NC_071988.2 coordinate 21,161,200, forward strand.
GCTTTTCAAAACACATTGCTTTTCAGACACTTTATTTATAGATCATCTTTTAGTTTTCTTTCACTCACTGTGGAATCCTACATTTATTTACACTCGATATATTCCTAGCAGATGTTGCCCACTGTTAAGATCCACATATAACAATTTAAGCAAAATTGAAGAGAGTATATTTAATGGTATTTTTAAGCAGCTATGTATTTCTTTCTTCTAACATAGTAAAATAAACACAGAAATCACACATCTATCGTATAGGAGCTAGTATGAAAACATTAAGAATCTCTATTATTAACACAGGACAATAATGACATGCTAACATTGGGTTATAATATATTCCTACTATAAAGATGTATATCAATCTTGTCAATCCCATGCAGGAAGAAAAAAAATCACTTCCAGGTATCTTGTACATAAAGTTATAAATTTGGATGACACCTCAAACAATCATTCTGCTTTCAGGTGTGACTATGTCTGAACCATCAAGGTTCATTGGTCTAATCAACTCAGAGATGGCTAATAACCAGTGGGGCCTCCTATGAGCCAGAGATTTTGCATTACATTTTCACATAAATGAGTGTGAAATGTTAATACTCCAATTTTCACATTTTCCTGTATTCATGCCTTTTGGCAGTTGACTTCAACACTGTCTGGCTTGGCCATATGACTTCCTTTAGACCATGAAACCTTAACAAATGACAGTGCACAGAGTCTTGAAAAAGTGTGTGCATGCCTCTGCACTTTCTTGCACTCTAGCTCTTTCTTGAGAATGAGCCTGGGCTAGCCTACTGGAGGATAATAGAGGACTTAGAGCAGAACTAAATCATTCCAGAATTGGCCTTCCTAGACCAGTCAGCCCCCTGTAAACCTGGGCTACCTGCAGATACAGAAGCAAGTTCTAACCAGTAGAAGCTAGCCCTGATCCAGACCTGTAGACTGGTGAGAGATAACAAATAACTTTTTAAAACACTGTTTTTTTTTTTTCTTTCTGGAGGAAACGGGGCATTGGGTGGAAAGGTATGCAATCACAGGTAACTGTTACAATGAACCTATATAATTTCTTAAAGACAACATGTGAGAGATATATATGTGTATATATATGTATATATGTATGTATATGTATATATATGTATATATGTATATATGTATATATATATCTCTCACATGTATATATATATCACATGTATATATATCTCATATCTATATATATATAAACCTCCATGTGTGTGTGTGTGTGTGTGTGTATAACCTCCATGAACAGGATATTTGAATATTTAAATTTCTGTTCTGTAAGGTTTTTTCTTATCAAAACCTTGATCGTTAACTGGAGTGTCTTTTTCTGTCCTCAGCAAAGATATCGATCAGTGCTTGCCTTACAGAAATCCTTCAGCACCCAAAGGCATGATTTAGGAAAGTCACTGAGGGCACTTGAATATTTAGCCACACCTGACCATTTTTAGCTTTTTAGTCTTTCTTTATATTTTACTTTATTTTTAATTTTATTTGCAAACCCTTCACTGTCTTTTGGTACTCTTTCCTAAAATTCATTTCATTTGTTTGTATCCATCTTCATTAAAACAAAATGAAAGACAAGCAAAGCAATCTTTAATAAGAAGCCTAATTGTTTACAACACTATTTTGTATTTGGCATTTCCTGTTCAAAACTTTATAATCTACTCATTGTAAATAAAGACTCAGATTTACTCAGGAAATGTACAAAAGTAAGAGTGATGACTTCTAAGTTGATTAAAGACTCAAGATACAAACAAGTTTTTTGAAAAAGTTCAACAGCACACAAGAAACAAAACTTAAATAAAAGTAAAAAACAAAACAGAAAAATATATTTGATTTTTCTTTTATGCCAATGAGGAAAAGTTGTAAATTTGACAGACAAAAGAAAAAAGTTATAGCTTGTTGTTTTTCCTTGCTTCATAGATATAATTATAACTAAATGATCTTCCAAAAATACTATGTCAGTTTACACATTTACCAGTAATATAGGAATATCCTCTTTTCTATTGACAGAATACTTAAAATTTAAACATATCTTTTAATAATAACTATTAGTAGTGCAGTATATTTTTTATTCCTTAATGTGAAAAGTCTTTTACCAAGGAAATAATCATAGAAGTCCCATAAATTTAGGTGTAACACTGTTAGAATACTGTTAAATTCACAGTAAACTGAAAATAACTTACATTCCTAATCATTAATGACTGGTAAGCAAATTATGTTAAACTATGTTATACCTGCAGAGTAAAACATTATATGGTCTTATTAATAAGGATATTTGCTGATAAGAGAAAATATATACACTAAAAATAATTCAACTTAAAAATATTTAAATTATTATCTCATTTTAGTAAAAGAAAGATATATATAAATAAAAAGTCTAGGCTGGGTGCGGTGGCTCACGTCTGTAATCCTAGCCCTTTGCGAGGCCAAGGTTGGGGGATCTCTTGAACCCAGGAGTTTGAGACCAGCCTGGGCATCATAGGAAAATCTCATCTCTACTAAAAATACGAAAGATTAGCCAGGTCGGGTGGCGGTTCACATCTATAGACCCAGCTACTTGGGAAGCTAAGTTGAGAGGATCACCTAAGCCTGGGGAGTTTCGAAGCTGCAGTGAACAGTGATTGCACCACTGTACTACGGTGTGGATGATGGGATAAGACCCCATCTCAAAATAAATAAATAATAAAAAGTCTAGAAAATTACATGTTAAATACTGTGTAGACATAAGAGAATCAGTTTCTGTGGGGTTTTTTTTTTTTTTCGCTTATCTGTGTTTCCTAAGTATTTGATAATAAACATGAGCTATTTATAATTAGAAAAACAAGTGAATTGTTAAGTAAGGAATGGGCAAAGAATCTAACAGAATTTCATTAAAAAGTTCTAGAAATTATTGTTGATTGTACACTCAATTTTTGTTTAGCCAACAATTATTTATTATATTTTATTTTCCATGTGCCAAGGGATGCAACATCGGAGAACAAAACTATCTCTTGCCTCATGGAGCATACCTTTTGTGAAAGAAACAGACAAGATGCCCATGAAATAATTATGTATCAGGTGATAATAGTTGCAAGGAAGAAACAATAATCTATGCAAGGAAAGAGACTAAAGGGAGACACTGCTTCACTGGGGATGACTGAGGAGATGACATTTGAACAGACTGAAGTGAGAGAGCCATGTGGATATCTGAGGAAAAAGCTTTCTTGACAGAGAGAATAGCAAGTGCAAAGGCCCTGAGGCAACAGTGTTTTTATTGGATATGAGCACCATGGCCGTCAGATAAAAACAAAGATATTTTAGATTTTAGTGACAGAACAGTAAAGAATGAATATTACTGTATACTCTTTATTGATCAAATTTCCATGAGGATATTGTGTTCAATTCAGTTTTTGGTATCACAGTTTAAAGAACACTGATGAATCCGAGTGAGTCATGAAGAAAGTGCTCAGGATAATGAGGGGGTCTGGAAATGGTGTCACTGGAATAATGGCAGGAAATCTAGTTGCTTAATTGAAGAGAAAGAAGACCTGACACAGACACGAGAAGGCTTTCATGTTGTCATGATAAACTCATTTGGTTTGGCTTCAGAAAACAAAACTAGAATGAAAATTATAGAGCAGACCTTAGCCAAGTATAAGAAAGAAGATTCTAACAATTACACCTTTTCTAAAGATGAACATTAGTAGTGAATCCTAGTCCTGGAGTTAGTCTGGGGTTGAGAACTCCTTGTCACAGGATCCTGTGAGGTTAGTCCCTTCCATCAGGAGGAGCCAGATTGCCACTCTTATTTTGCAGATGACACGTCAGTTAGCCTGAGATGATGAAAACTTACTTCCAATGGGTACCACTGGAATTGCCCCCTGTGGGGTAGCATTCTGGTGAGTATCATTACTGGACTTTTTTTTGTTTGGTTTTTTTTTTTTTTTTTAGACAGAGTCTCATTCTGTCACCCAGGCTGGAGCGCAGTGGTGTGATCTTGGCTCACTGCAACCTGCACCTCCCAGGTTCAAGTGATTCTTCTGCCTCAGCCTCCCAAGTAGCTGGGATTACAGGCGCACGCCACCATGCCCAGTTAATTTTTTGTATCTTTAGTAGAGATAGGGTTTCACCATGTTGGACAGGCTAGTCTCGAATTCCTGACTTCATGATCCACCCGCCTTGGCCTCCCAAAGTGCTGGGATTACAGGTGTGAGCCACCATGCCTGGCCTATTACTGGACCTGTTACTTGTGGGGTTCATGGAACAATACAGCTGAAATACAAAGAACTAAATTTACAGAATCCTAGAACCTCAAGTTGCAGCAGGCCTGTGACATCCTTCAGACAAAGACCATTCATGGCTAGAGCTTGAAGAGGGAGGTGACAACTGTCTTCTCAGCACGTGTGGAATGTGGAGATAGAGGCATCTGGCCTCTAATTCAGTAGCAGATTGGGTTGTTTAACAAATGCTTAAGTTAGCAAATGATGGTTCTATTTTGATAGGTGTTAATCAAAGCTATTGTCACAGAAGCACAGTCTTTTGTTACAATCTGTTCTTTGATAAATGTGCAAAATATATCATGGGGACTTTTCCTAGAATTAACATTGCCTGAAGTATAAGGTGTGAATAAAACATATTAGGGAATGACTTTTTAAAAATATTTTAACAGGGCAGGTGCGGTGGCTCACACCTGTAATCCCAGCACTTTGGGAGGCTGAGGTGGGCAGATCACGATGTCAGGAGTTCGAGACCAGCCTGGCCAATATGATGAAACCCTGTGTCTACTAAAAATACAAAAATATTAGTCAAGCATGGTGGCGCACACCTGTAGTCCCAGCTACTCAGGAGGCTGAGGCAGAAGAATTACTTGAACCCTGGAGGCGGAGGTTACAGTGAGCTGAGATTGCACAATTGCACTCTAGCCTGGCCAACAGAGTGAGACTCCGTCTCAAAATAAATAAATAAATAAATAGATAGATAAATAAAATATTTTAACAACACATCACACCTGCACACTCCCATACAAACTATTACTTTATTATTATTTTCCAAGTAATACGGACAGCTTGTGTTCTGCTTGAGGCACAAGACACTCTATTTGGCCCTTGACAAAGTATGTCCCAATCACTATATCCCCATCACCTTGCCCAGGGTCCAAAATAAAATATGTCCTCAAAAAGTGACTGTGAGATGAAAAAATGATTGAGAAAATTACTCATAGATCATACATCATCCCAACACCACTGAGGTTGTTCAGAACATTTTGGAACTCTGCTTTAGAATTTAACATCAATATTATTATTTAAACTTTCTTTAGTAGTTACAAATTTTATCTTTGAATCCTGTATTTGAAAATAGGCAAGCCTCACTTTTGTAACCTGTAAGGTTACAAAAATTGGTAAAAGTACTTTACAATAAAGAAAATAGAGTAGACTTTAAATAATGGGAATGTGATTCATTAGTGCCTTCTGGAATGGCAGAGAAGGAGCAACTCTCTTTGAAATATACCACACCAGAGTCTGTCTCATCTCCACTGCCACTGCTCTGGTGCAACTCTCTTCATCTGCTACCTGAAATATTGCAGTCTCCCCCTTAAAACGTCTTGTTTCTATTCTCTTCTTTCATTCATTAAGTTCAGAGCTCAGAAGCAAAACTTTATTTTGCTTAACCTAAAACCATTGTTTAACCTAAAACCATTATCTAACCTTCCTAAGCCTCACTTTTGTAACCTGTAAGATGGGGATAATATTAGAAACACCACCTTCACGTAATTTCATTAGGACTAGCTGAAGCCGTATGAGATGTGCTAAATGCTGGCCATTGGTATTATGTCATTCCTCTGCTTACATTTTTGAGCAGCTTCTTTATCTATGGTTGAAACTGAAACTCCTTGACGTGAACCTCAGGACTCCTCATGACTGGAGCCTGAGTTCCACTCCCCTTTTGAGTCATTCCTCCATCTTGCCATCATCTCTCTCCTTATCCCACAAGTTCTAACAAAGCAGATTACTCACCTCCCTGTTACTTCATAAATTGCTCCAATGACCTGCCTCCTGGAATGTCCTTATCCCATCTCTTTATCTGATGAAGATCTGCTCATCCATCAAATATCAACTCAAAGATCAGGGCTTCCCGGTGCCTCCATTTTATGCTAATTACTTATTTACGTGTTGGTTACCTCCCTGGACTGTGAGCTGCTCAGGAGGTTATAGATCTTGTTTCCCTCTGTCTCCCCAGTGCTTAGCTCACTCCCTGGAAATAATAGTCTTGCTGAATAAATTTGAAGATTATTCCGAAAGAATGAACTACAGAACTACTCATTTCTGCAATGGCACATTGCAGATCTTAGAGTCTGTGTAGCCTCTGGGTCTGCCTGACTTCTTAAAGGGAAAGATGCTGATAAAGATGATGTGTTTCAAGCTAGCACCCATTACTAGTTGGTGACATCTGAGGTCTAGATTTTATGTTGACTCTAATTATGAAATCAGACCACCTACATGCCTATTTAGTTTTGAAGGAAATGAGTATAGAGAGGAACAAATGAATAAACATGCTCTTTCTCTGTCTTGGAACCTATCACAGTGGACAGCATTAATGTGTTAGCATGGGTGTATCTTATAAGCACCTTGAGAGCTGAGATGGCCTTACAAATCTAACAAGAAATGAAGGTTTGTCACATAGTAGGTGCTTAATTCATTCTTACTAGATTGGATTGAAAGACAAACGATATATTTCGAGTGAGGGAACAGGAAAAAGACACCTAAATTGTGAGATGAATATGAAAACTGGAGACTGTCTTTCAGACCGAGTGCTGATGAGAACAGGTGATAGACTTGGCAACAGTGATGGGGCTGCGTCAGCTTATTTTTTTGGCATTGTGACTGAGGACGCTGGTTGGAGTCATGAGAAATGTTCATCAGACCTTCACTGTGTTCCTTCTGCTCTCAGATATTGCTGTTGCAAAACACATCTTGAGGTTTCTCTCATCACTATCCACTAGCATGTTAGGGGGAGCTCTTCTGCCTGGTTCTCAGTGCTCCTGCTTCTACATCAGTAAAAATTATGATGATTTTGGAAATCATCATTCTAGTGATTGGTGCAAGGATTCAGGTTTTGCCCTTATTGACAATTCTGGTGGATTGGTTGAGGAGGCCGGCACTGTGTTGAGGAGGATTTGGAGGCTTCCTCTAGGCTGAGTGGCAAAGAGAACCATGATCAATTATGAGAGAAAAGGAGGTGGAATATATGCAATGTATTTATAACTCTTAGATTAAGTAGTCCAAGCCAATACATTGGCAGAAAATAATTGAATCAAGAAAATCATTTCCAGTCACTTTTAATTGTAATAACAGACAAGTTCAATATTTCTAGTAACAATGAGTTTGACAACAGATACAGAGTAAAAAGTTTAGACTGTGCTTTTATAAAGAATGGGAGAAAAGAAATTAGACTTTTTATAACTACATGTGTCAGAAATTGTCTTAGGTCTGGGAAAATTGTCAGAATCAAAATGGAGTCTCTTTGTTAAAACCCTGACAGATAGGGCCATGAAGCGGGGGTGTTCTCACACACGTACACATACCTGGTAACAAAAACTATCACCAAAAAAAATGCACAGATCACAACCTTGCACAAAGGCCACCACAAATGTCACACAGAAAATACTTATTCGAGGACATCTGGCTAGTGACTGTTGTCCAACCTTGGACTGACACCATCCTTGTTATTAATCCTTATAGCCAAGCATGTCTCAAAACAGCTTACCTAACTCATCTTATCTTTCCTTTAAAAACCTTTGTCTTCCTTTACCTCCCTGAATATACACATGCATGTTCCCACTGCAATTCCCAATCCTGAATAAATATCATTTTTTTAGAAAGTCTCCTTTCCTAAAGCCTGTATAGAAAGCATGTTATTCAGGTTTGACAGTGCTATAAAGTAAGTATTTGCATTGCCATTTAACAAATAAGGAAAGTGAGGCTAAAGGGGAATAAGAAACTTTGCCAGGTCCCACAGTTATAAGTGGGCTCTTGTTAGGGTTTGGTCAAAGTGTGTTTGATGATAAAATGACCATGCTCCTTTCACTGTGCCACGTGTGATCCCTACACACATACATATTGACATGGTTTGTCTGTGTCTCTACCCAAATCTCAAGTCGAATTGTATCTCACAGATATCCCACATGTTGTGGGAGGGACCAAGGGGCAGGTAATTGAATCATTGGGACCAGTCTTTCCTGTGCTATTCTCATGATAGTGACTAAGTCTCACGAGATCTGATGGGTTTATCAGGGGTTTCCACTTTTGCTTCTTCCTCATTTTTCTCCTGCTGCTGATGTAAGAAGTGCCTTTCACCTCCCACCATGATTCTGAGGCCTCCCCAGCCATGTGGAACTATAAGTCCAATTAAACCTTTTTTGTTCCCAGTATGTCTTTATCAGGAGTGTGAAAACAAACTAATACAATAAATTGGTACCAGTAGAGTGGGGTGATGCTGAAAAGACACCCGAAAATGTGGAAGTGACTTCAGAACTGGGTAACAGGCAGAGGTTGTAGCAGTTTGGAGGGCTCAGAAACTTTGTGGGAAAGTTTAGAACTTTCTAGATACTTGCTGAATGGCTTTGCCCAAAATGCTGATAGTGATATGGACAATAAGGTCCAGTTTGAGGTGGTCTCAAATGGAGATGAGGAACTTGTTGGGAACTGGAGCAAAGGTGACTCTTGTTATGTTTTAGCAAAGAAACTAGCGGCATTTTGCCCCTGCCCTAGATATGTGTGGAACTTTGAACTTGAGACAGATGATTTAGGGTATCTGGCAGAAGAAATTTCTAAGTACTAAAGTATTCAAAAGATGATTTGGGTGCTGTTAAAGGCATTCAGTTTTATAAGAGAAGCAGAGCATAAGAGTTTGGAAAATTTGCAGACTGACTATGCCATAGAAAAGAAAAATCCATTTTCTAGGGAGAAATTCAAGCCAGCTGCAGAAATTTGCATAAATAGCAAGGAGCCTAATGTTAATCCCAAAGACCATGTGGAAAATGTCTCTAGGGCATGTAAGAGACCTTCAAGGCAACCTCCCATTACAGGCCTGGAGGCCCAGGAGCAAAAAATGGTTTTGTGGGTCAGGCCCAGTGTCCTCATGCTGTGTGCAGCCTAGGGACTTGATTCCCTGTGTCCCAGCCACTCCAGCCATGGCTGAAAGGGGCCAATGTACAGTTTGGTCTGTAGCTTCAAAGGGTGGAAGCTGTCAAGCCTTGGCTATACCAAGCTATACCTTGCAAAACCACAGGAGCAGAGCTGCCCAAGACTATGGGAACCTAACTCTTGCATCAGCTTGACCCTGATGTGAGACATGAAGTAAAAGGAGATCATTTTGGAGCTTTAAAATTTGAGTGCCCCACTGGATTTTGAACTTGCATGGGCCCTGTAACCCCTTTGTTTGGCCAATTTCTCCCATTTGGAATGGCTGTATTTACTGAATACCTGTATCCCCATTGTATCTAGGAAATAACTAGCTTGCTTTTGATTTTACAGGCTTATAGGTGGAAGGGACTTTCTTTGTCTCATATGAGACTTTCGACTGTGGACTTTTGAGTTAATGCTGAAACAAGTTAAAACTTTGGGGGACTGTTGGGAAGGCATGATTGATTTTGAAATGTAAGGACATGAGATTTGGAGGGGCCAAGGACAGAATGATATGGTTTGGCTGTGTTACCATCCAAATCTCAACTTGAATTGTATCTCCCAGTATTCCCACATGTTGTGGGAGGGACCTAGGGGGAGGTAATTGGATCATGGGGGCTGGTCTTTCCCGTGCTATTGTCGTGATAGTGATTAAGTCTCACGATATCTAATGGGTTTATCAGGGGTTTCCACTTTTGCTTCTTCCTCATTTTTCTCTTGCCGCCAATGAAAGAAGTGCCTTTCAGCTCCCGCCATGTTTCTGAGGCTTCCCCAGCCATGTGGGACTGTAAGTCCAATTAAACCTCTTTTTGTTCCCAGTTTCAGGTATGTCTTTATCAGCAGCATGTAAGTAAACTAATACACATATGCACATACATGCATGTAAGCCCATACAACTATATATACATGTGTACAAATACACAGATATATACACAAATATATGTATGTGCAATGCAAACTTCATATATTGACTGTAATTTTAGAAAATCAAGAATTAAATAATAAAGGTCCGTAAGACAATGACTCAGCACTCTAAAGGTCTTTTCCTTACCATCAGTTCCCTTGGGTCTTAATTCAGATCCCATTGTCTCTTCATTTATATGGCATTCTAACAACTTGTTCATCCTAAATATAGGAAACTTTCTAGAAAATGTTACAAAGACAGGCAAAAAAGTATAGCTGACAGACAATCACCAAAAAAGACAGATGAAAAGTGTGCCATCTTATTGCCCATTACAATAATTATCACAATACGAGTAATGATTGCTTTTTGAGGAAAGATTAACTCGTAATCAGCATAGTCTATCTGAAAGGCAGAAATACATCTGATACATTTAAAATAGATTTTCATGAAATATTGCATTTTTTTAGGTTTAAGCACTCCAGGGTATCCCTCAGTTACATAGAAAATTGATCAGTAGAGAATTCATTCATTATGTAGCTAGGTTAAGTACAGAATTAAAATGAGGTACTAGTATATAAAACATTTGTAGAATTCTAGTGATAAAATACAAGCATTTTATAAACTCAGCAAAATATGGAGAAGCTTTTTGGGTTGGGAGCTTGGGCCTAGTACTAAAATTTGCTGTTTTCAAGGTGGCTTTTTTCCCATCATTCAGAACGAAATGCAAAACTAAGAACAGTAGCCAGTTCCATGAACTTTCTCACCTTGCATCTTTGGATAAAGAGGAAGTTTCTTTTTTAGCTTACTATCAGCTTAAAATTGCAAATAAGTTTGAATGCCACAGCTATTTGGTAGATGGCTGGGTTCCCATGGACACAGAGTGTCAAGAATCACCTCAACAGGAACGAGGGAAGTAAGTAATGAAGGTTATAATCTCAAGGGATAGGAAAGACAGTTCCTGGAGAGAACTACTTTGCCCAAAGTCATGACATTAAAACAGACCATATGTCTTCCTGTTTGAATGTGTGCATCTATTTTGTCTCTACACTGTCTCTTTTGTTCACCTTGTCACCCTGAGAATCACAATGAATGGTCTAAAAATGGAGAAATCACAAGAGTCCCAACCATAGAAGTCAAAACCAAACCACAAACTGGCTAAATTTGAAACTTATAAAATAAAAAGCAAAATGACTCACCACCAATGGTATAATTAAAGACTCTTTCAGAAAGAAAGCCCTCCCTGGCCTGCAGTTTATTCATCCTCCAACCACTGATCTGCCTCAGTTTCCCCCAGTGTGACTGGGACAGCCTGTCTCAAAGAGGCACAACCTGAAAATCAAACATGAGAACATTTTCCCCACTTTCTGTGTAGATGCAGATATCCTCAAAGAGTTACTCTACTGTTACTCGTCCCCCTCCTGTTCCAGGCCGACCACCACACACCCACCAAATACAACACATTGCATCTTCAACAGTGATGACCACTTGTGTATGTTGTTAACTTTTCTCTGGTCATATTAAATCCCTCCTTCTGGGTCCTAGAAAAATGACATTTTTAGTCCTTTTCCTTTTGTTCCTAGCCTACCCCTTAGCCTATTTGATGAGTAGAAGATGAAATAACATACAGAAGGATGCCCAGCATGACCAGGAAAATGACTCATCTGGCCAAATAATCTGTCCCATGGAAAATTACTGAGCCTTGCCAAATGTATATAGACATTAATTCCTAAAATACTACAGGAGAGGTTAGGGGCTTTTCAGGCTCTGGTGTCTAAAAGGTTTCCATGTTATCTTGATCAGGGTTTCTAAGCTTTCAGTCCAAGCAGTGGATACATTTTAAAGTCTTAGGAGCTCCCTCATACTATATGCCAGTTTTTATGTATATTTATATGTTTATTTCTTTAATGGGTGGAATACATCATTTTCCCAAGCATTTTGGGGTTCTAGCCATCAAGTTTTTATTCACTCATTTAACTCATATTAACTGAATTATTTAAATGTGCTAGGTACCATGATAATCACATGGGTATAATAAGAAATAAATCAAACATAATCACTGACCTCACAGAACTTAAAGATTAGCAGAGAAAGAAGACCTTTAATAAGAAAGATATTGGGCTCGGCGTGGTGGCTCATGCCTGTAATCCTAGCACTTTGGGAGGCCTAAGGGGGTGGATCACCTGAGTTGAGGAGTTTGAGACCAGCCTGGCCAACACGACAAAACCCCCTTCTCTACTAAAAATACAAAACTTAGCTGGACATGGTGGTGACTGCCTATAATCCCAGCTACTCGGGAGGCTGAGGCAGGAGAATCACTTGAACCTGGGGGATGGAGGTTGCAGTGAGCTGAGATCGTGCCACTGCTCTCCAGCCTGGGTGAAATGGCGAAACTCCATCTCAAAAAAAAAAAAAAAAGATATTAAATAACAAAGACATTCAATAGTGCCATCATTCAACAGTGATGACAGGAACTACAGGGTACTTTGATAACATGTAACATGGGGACATTTTGAGAGATAAATCTATTATCAGCCATATTAGTAGCTGAAAATATATATCATTGCAGAGGTTTATTGGCCTTACTTTGAAGTGATTTCAGTAAAGGTATATATCAAACTACCACAAACCTCAACAGCTTGAAACAACAAACATTTATTTCTCCTTCATGCATGTGTCAGTTAGCTGAGCTGGTTTGGTTCTATATCGGTCTAGGAGTCTGCAGATCAACTGGAGTGACTAAGCGGGGGTTCATGAAATGCATCCTGAAATATGTTCTCTTTTTTTTAATTATTATACTTTAAGTTTTAGGGTACATGTGCACAACATGCAGGTTAGTTACATATGTATACATGTGCCATGTTGGTGTGCTGCCCCCATTAACTTGTCATTTAGCATTAGGTATATCTCCTAATGCTATCCCTCCCCCTTCCCCCCACCCCACAACAGGCCCTGGTGTGTAATGTTCCCTTTCCGGTATCCATGTGTTCTCATTGTTCAATTCCTACCTATGAGTGAGAACATGCAGTGTTTGGCTTTTTGTCCTTGCTATAGTTTGCTGAGAATGATAGTTCATGTCTAAAACACCAAAAGCAATGGCAGCAAAAGCCAAAATTGACAAATGGGATCTAATTAAACTAAAGAGCTTCTGCACAGCAAAAGAAACTACCATCACAGTGAACAGGCAACCTACAGAATGGGAGAAAAGTTTTGCAATCTGCTCATCTGACAAAGGGCTAATATCCAGAATCTACAATGAACTTAAACAAATTTACAAGAAAAAAACAAACAACCCCATCAAAAAGTGGGCAAAGGATATGAACAGACACTTCTCAAAAGAAGACATTTATGCAGCCAACAGACACATGAAAAAATGCTCATCATCACTGGCCATCAGAGAAATGCAAATCAAAACCACAATGAGATACCATCTCACACCAGTTAGAATGGCGATCATTAAAAAGTCAGGAAACAGGTGCTGGAGAGGATGTGGAGAAATAGGAACACTTTTACACTGTTGGTGGGACTGTAAACTAGTTCAACAATTGTGGAAGTCAGTGTGGCGATTCCTCAGGGATCTAGAACTAGAAATACCATTTGACCCAGCAATCCCATTACTGGGTATATACCCAAAGGATTATAAATCATGCTGCTATAAAAACACATGAACACGTATGTTTATTGCGGCACTATTCACAATAGCAAAGACTTGGAACCAACCCAAATGTCCAACAATGATAGGCTGGATTAAGAAAATGTGGCACATATACACCGTGGAATACTATGCAGCCATAAAAAATGATGAGTTCATGTCCTTTGTAGGGACATGGATGAAACTGGAAACCTGCAATATGTTCTTCTCACGGCAACTGCAGAAGCACAAGAGGTAAGATAAGCCCACTGGGTAGCTAACTTCAAGCTAGCTTATGTCACATCCTCTAACATCTCATTGGCCAAAGCAAGACATGTGGCCAAGCACAAAGTCAAATATGGGGAAATATATTCCATGCACCATGAGGTCGAAGATATGAATGTACAATACTGCTGTTACACAAGGGGGAGAGAAGAATTGGAACCAATAATTCAATCTACTGCATTTGGTTTGAAAAATCCTGATTGTACAACTTACCTATTGCACGGTTGCAATTAAACAGGAATTAACATTCTTAGGAGTAAACACGTTTGAGCATGATTTTTGGTTTCAAGGAACTTAAGTTCCTCAGGGAGATAAAATATCCATAGGGCAGGGTGAGGAGGACCTCACTGTCACCTGGGTCGGGTCCTCTGAATTCACTAAGATATTCTCAGCTGTCACATTTCCATGAATATATTCATGTTCATGGAGGAACTGCAGGGCACCCAGCTCAGGGAAGGAAAAAGGAAGCATCTCTTTCATCAAGGTAGAAAAAGATAAGGGTACTAGAAGAGCACAAATAAGGAGCTACACAGAGCTACTGCTTCAGATTGGAGGATGGTGCTGTGGAAAGCTTGCAGAGAAGAGATCTTAACCTTGAAACTTGGCTTCTTATTAAACATACAAAGACTGGAAGCAAGGGCATTCAAAATCCTCTGTCAATGTCTAACCAAATTTTCTCCACTCAGATGTGGAGTAAGGGAAAGAAAATAAAACTTTGCCTCACACAAAATATTTCCAGTTTAATTAGAGAAAGTCAGAACAAATGCACAAATTCTCCAGCCATGTAAATATAGGAAGCTTCTTAGCCTCTCATTTCCCACGAGGGAGTCTCCTTTTCCTAACAGAATCTTTATTAGCCCATTTGGAATTGGAAGAAACCTGTTCTGAACAATAAAATCCTAATGCCAGATTTTTAGCTATGAGGTCCTTAAAGGTAAGCCTGTGTTTTATCAAGTCTTACCTGACTACCAATACCAAGAACCTTAGTTTATACAAAACAGATGTAAATAAAAAGGCTTTCCCGACATGAATTGAATGTGAGAGGACATTATAATCCAAGAGAGGGAATTTTAACAGATTTGTGAAGTAGGTACTTAAGGTTGTGAATGGAAGAGGAAAAAGGAATGATTTTTAAAACTGTTCTATGATCTCATTCTAAGAAGAATTTGAAGAAAGTGGTGTTTGCTGATTGCCTAATATGCATCAGACATTGTGCTAAGAACTTCACATCTCTTACCTCATTTGGCCTTCACAGATTCCCTATTACTTATTACCCCATGCTATATATAAGGAAACTAAATAGGAAAAACTTTCACTGGGTCACAGAAGAAGTGAATGCCTGACTTCCAGGTAAAACTAGTTAGAGATGCTTCTAACCTTCTGTGTATGTCTGGCTACCCATAAGGGATGACCATAGCTTTCCAGTCCACATTTTCTGTCTCCTGAAACCTCATAATAACAATAGGAAAGCAAAAACATGGTTTAACATCTAGCCTTCCATGGATGAGAAGGGCAGGGACAAAAAAGACAACTATCAGAAAACGGAGTTCTCAAAGGCTCTGGAACTGGCAGTATCAATCACCTCTAAACATGGGAATGAATGATGCAATGAAAAGAAGAGGATTGGTTTAAAATATCAGAAACAGTCAGATCCTAGATGTCTTTTCCTAATTTGGGCTGCTAGGCATCTTACCTCTCCTTACCTCAGCAATATCTGGAGTTTTATTGTTGGAGGTGAAATAGCAAAGGGTCTTTAGACTGGGAGGCACCAGGTAAAATGAAGTCAGAAGTACCACAGTGGAAACAGGAGGATAGTGTAAACTTGTCCATACACGGTGGGTGCTGGAGCACTTTGTCTGCTGTTCCCACCCCACTCCTGATGCTAGCAGTCAGGGCTTTATCCCACTTTAATCTCCATGTTGTGCTACTTCTAGTCATAATGATGCAATTACTGAATATTGACATAACCCAAATTCCAGGTAAGTGAATTGAGAGGACAGGGAATAGCAAGGGCATGAATGTGTGGTTAGAGACAATGAGGAGGAAAATAGTATGCAAATTTCATCTCATCTTTGAAAGTGGGAAGTCAACAGATGATGCCCCAAATTGGGGAGGAAAAAAGAATACGTCATTCAATGTGTTATGTAGGCATTGGATGATAAGGCCAAAATAATCAGATCAAAGAGGAAGTGATTGCTATCAAGGCTAGAGACATTAAGTAGAAGCTTGTAGGGAACTGTTGTTGTTTACAACCGATCTTGTAGAACTAGTTAACTCTTCAAACTCTGGGCATGTTGAACTTTGATATAACAATTAAAAAAGAAGAAGAACAAAGGGAGTGGTAGAACTATGCTGTCTCCTACTGGGAAATTCTCACACTGGGAATTACTAATTTCTCTGGGAATGACATTGTAGCTGATACTGTGTGGTAGAAAGCAAGCGCATGGCAGAGCCAGGTTCCAGCCTGCTTCTGCCAACAACTAGCTGTGTGACCTTGGCCACAACACCTTCCTTTATCTCCCTTGGTCTCAGCTTTGTCACCCACACAAAGAGGTATTGAACTAGAAAATCTCACATCTTTTTGATGAGATCCAGCAAAGGAGGAGAGGCCATGCAGCAGGTCAAGAGCCAGTGAAATAGGAGAACCCTGAGACAAAGGAAGGAAATTGCAGCAGTTTCCCTCTCTATCCATCCCTCTGTCTACACCTACTTCCTTTCCTATCCTCTGTTGTTAGGATCCTAATAATGTCGTGTGGCTGTCCTCCTGGCTCTTTGTGTCCCCTCCAGTGGTGGCCTCCCATTCTTCTCCCCTAGGGCTGTATTTACTGCTAGCCCCACCTTTTTGCCAATCCCTCACAGACCCTGGACTTTACCCAGCCTGATTAGACACTTAGAGTTCAGTGATTCTTGATACTATTGAACCAAAAATACATTTGAGAATCGGATGATGCCCTATTAACCCTTTGAAGAAGAAAAATCACCACATATACTCAAAATTCTGCTTTCAAATACCTCTTGAATCCCATTGCTGAATTCTATAATCAGACCTTAGAGATTGATGGGTTAATAACGGGAGGGATAGCATTAGCAGATATACCTAATGTAAATGATGAGTTAATGGGTGCAGCACACCAACATGGAACATGTATACATATGTAACAGACCTGCACATTGTGCACATGTACCCTAGAACTTAAAGTATAATAAAATATATATATATATATAAACAATTAGTACTTTATTTGGTGATTTTTTAAAATTTACAAAACTATTTCACATATATGATCACAATACGGCTTTTCTCAAAGTAAAATGCAGAAAATCATGGCCATTATAGTTTTATTTTCATCATTGTGTTGGGTACTCTCACACATAGATGCTTTTTTTATTCAACAGTTCAAGCAAGTTTCTATTATGACCATTTCTGAGAAGAGGACAGTTTGGCCCAGACAAAACCATTGAATATGTTAGAGTGAACAAGGAGTTAGTTTAATAAACAGACAGAAAGGGGATGGTCTCCCAAAGTCAAGTCTCTTTTTTTTTTTTCTTTCACATCATAGTCCAAGATGAGAAGGCAAACTCTGCTTGAGGGAGATATTTAAGCAATCCAGATTCTTTGGCACTATAGAACCCAACATGTGGTCTTCAAGATGGTTCCAGGCACTGATATTTTCAGGCAGTGAGAGGGAAAAGAGAAAGATGTCTAGAGCAAGTATCTTTTAAGTGGGTGAGATGGAAGTTGTACACAGTTACTTCTGCTGACCATTGGTGAGTGTTATGAGCAGAATCATGTTGCTCCAAAATTTATATGTTAATGTACTACCTCCCAGTACCTCGTAAAGTGACTGCATTTGGAGATAGAGTCTTCAAAGAGGTAATTAAATTAAAATGAGGTTACTAATGTAGGCTTCAATCCGATATTACTGGTGCTCTTATAAGAGGGAATTTTGGCACAGATGTACACAGAGGGAAGACCAGATGAAGACGGGGGGAAAATATTGCCATGTTTAAGCCAAAGAGAGAGGCCTCAGAAGAAATAAATGCTGTTGACACCTTAATCTTGGACTTCTAGTCTTCGTAATTGTGAGAAAATAAATGTATGTTTAAGACATCTGGTAGTACTTTGTCATGGTATCTCTGGCAAATTAACACAGGTACAGTGGAAACTTGGCCAAATGACCATTTCTAATGAGCTAGGGAGCTGTGTGCCTAGACAGAAGGGAAAAACAGAAACAGTGGCAAACAAGTCTCTATCCACTGTATTAATTTACTTTAGGTTGTGTAGCTTTAAGTTGAACAAATTATTCAAATCTAGGATTTCTAGCTTAATCTCTAGCACTCTGTCTTCTGTTTTCCCCCCACCAACATGTCATTGAAATGTTGACTCTGGTCTTTGGTGCCTAAATGCATAGTAGAAATAATTTTGAAAAAATTATGAAGAGCTAATAGGAAAAAGATATTTAGGAATCTTAACATCACCATATGCAAATAGGTTTCTTTTCTGCCTCTAGGAATGATCAATTTGCTGTGGGTTCATAAATTTTGTTAGGCCAACAGATCTCACAGCTGCTACAGAAAAATCCTAAATATATATCTCTGTAGAAGGGTAAATTATCTTCTGTGTTGAAGCAGTTTTCCTCTGAACTGTGCTTTTCCCCTTTATGCCATGGTTAGAACCCTTTTCAAGCTTATTGCTGCTGTGATCTTCTGTGCAACTCTATTTTAAGCTGTCTAAGATGGAATGAACCCTTCAGCTATTACTCTTAAGAAAAAAAAAAGAAAAGATTTGTACTGTAGTCAATATTGAACCTGGAATTAGAGAATCTCTGTAATACTGTATTCGGAGTTGGGAAAAGAAAAAGAGGACTCTTGAAACCATGGAAGACAATACTTAATTTCTGAAATAGGTATTGGAGTGGATCTTAGCATGACTGTATGTGGATAATATTCTGTGACTTCATGAACATAAACTAGCTATTATAGATTTCGCCAGTAAAGCAAAAACACAGAGGAGCCTTTTCAATATGACTGGAACAACTGGGATGATTAAATTATGCTGGTAGGTTATGTAAGGTATTGCCCTTCTTATTATGTAAGACATAGTTCTCAAACTTGATACCTACAGGAATTCTGGTGGTTCACATAGAGGGTGAAACAGGCTCCATTTTAGGTGAAAATTTGTACATCCATTTATCTAATAAATATTCATTACTTAATGACAGCCTGCCTTCTTCTATGTACTGAAGAGGGAGTCCTTACCCCTGTAGAGCTCACAAATGACAACAAAAGACACTAAATAAATATATGGTCTGAAGTCAGTTATATATGTTGTCATATATATGTCATATATGTATGAAAACCTCTTTAAGGATTTTTTAATCAGGGAGAGACATGATGAGATTTACTTTCTAAATTTTAGTTTTGGTGTAAGAAAAGAGACCAGGGAAGAGCCCATTACAGTAGTCCATTGACAATGCTGAGTAGGATGAGGGTGGTAAAGGTGAAATAAAAAGATAGGATTCATGGTACATGTGGAAGGTAGACTCTGAAGGATTGCTGAAATAATGAATGAGGAATGTGAAAAGAAGAAAAGTGCCAAGAAGGATTCATCTTCAGGGCTTGAGCAATTGGATGAATGGTGGTGTGTTTCTGATAGAATGCGCAGTGGGGGTTGTAGCAAGTCAGAGTGTACAACTTATCTGAACCAAAATAGGGCAGCTCTAACTTAGCTCAGAATGATGAAGGCTATTTTCTCTAACACATGTGATAATTACCCTTGTTCTCTTGTTGCAAAGACACTTTACAACCTAATTCTTCTCTTTCCCTATAATAAGCTTCAGTATGGCTGCATGACAGATGCACCTGACAGCAATAACTTAAGCATACCCTGAGAATGACTCTATGGTCTAAGAAGAGTGTTGGTTTGGAATTCCAAGGTAAGGAATCTGGGTGTGGCCAACCCAGAGATACACTCCTTATCTGTGAAGGACATCCAGCCCCCTGGCCCACACTTTTCAACACAGGCCATACAAGGGATAGAGTATCGAGGGAACCAGCCCCCAATATTTAAACGTAGGTCCTTTCTATTTTCCTTAAGTGTCAGCTGGTCTGAGAAATAAAGAGAAAAGTACAAAGAGAGGTACTTTACAGCTGGGCCTCCAGGGTGACATCACATATTGGTAGGTCTGTGATGTCCCCTGAGCCGCAAAACCAGCAAGTTTTTATTAGGGATTTCAAAAGGAGAGGGTGTGTATGAACAGAGAGTACGTCACAAAGATCACATGCTTCAAAGGGCGAAAAAGGAGAACAAAGTTCACATGCTTCTGAGGCCAATAAAGATCATAAGGCAAAGGGCAAAGCAAGATCACAAGGCAAGGGCGAAATTAGAATTACTGATGAGGGTCTGTGTTTGGCTGTGCACGTATTCTCTTGATAAACATCTTAAACAACAGAAAACAGGTTCGAGAGCAGAGAACTGGTCTGACCTCAAATTCACCAGGGTGGGGTTTTTCCCCACCCTAGTGAGCCTGAGCGTACGTACTGCAGGAGACCAGGGCGTATTTCAGTCCTTACCTCAATTGCATAAGACAGACACTCTCCCAGAGCAGCCGTTTATAGACCTCCTCCTAGAAATGCAATTCTTTTCCTAGGGTCTTAACATTTAATATTCCTTGCTAGTAGAAGAATTTAGTGATATCTCTCCTACTTGCATGCCCATTTATAGGCTCTCTGCAAGAAGAAAAATATGGCTCTATTCTGCCCCACCCTGCAGGCAGTCCGACCTTATGGTTGTCTTCCCTTGTTCCCTAAAATCACGGTTATTCTATTTGTTTTCAAGGTGCACTGATTTCATATTGTTCAAACACACATGTTTTACAATCAATTTGTACAGTTAGATACACTTATAGTGGTCCTGAGGTGACGTATATTCTCAGTTTATGAAGATAACAGGATTAAGAGATTTAAGACAGACATAAGAAATTATAAGAGTATCATCTGGGAACTGATAAATGTCCACGAAATCTTCACAATTTATGTTCAGAGACTGCAGTAAAGACAGGCGTAAGAAATTATAAAAGTATTAATTTTGGGAACTGATAAATGTCCATGAAATCTTCACAATTTATGTTCCTCTGTCGTGGCTCCAGCCGGTCCCTCCATTCGGGGTCCCTGACTTCCCACAACAATAGAGGCCCTTTGTTTCAGGTTAAATGAGGTTTCTAGGTAGAGATTGCTAGGTGAAGGGTGTTAAATGAAAATGCTGTATAAACTGCATGCTTTCACAAATGGCAGCTCTTATCCTGTCCAGCTGACTACTACTGGACCTGCCTGGGATGAAGGTCTTCAATAAACCCTATGTTTTGTTCATTGGTTTCTTGTCCCTTCCTTGGCCTCTCAGACATGGTGCCATCCCTATTGTAATCAACTAGGATGTAGATGCCTTTATCCACCAAATCTCTCACCTTCTTTTCTCAAGCCTGTTCTTGATACCTCAGTCTTTTCTGCTGACTTCACTGTGTAGCCTCTGAGTTTTGGCTCTAAACTTAGCAGAGAACGGATAGATGATCTGACCTTTTCCTCTGGTTTCTGTGATCATAGAATTCTCTAGGAAAACATTTCAGGATGGTGGTGGATGTTTTGAGACCAGGAGCATTACAACTGCTTTTGGTGTGATCTAACCATGCAGGACGTGGTGCAAATTTCTCTCTCTCCAAATGACACTCTTTGTATTTTTTCTCTGTGAACTGGCTAATGGTACAATAAAGCACCATATCTGTTTGTTTATTTCTAAATTTCAGCTCGAAATTGACAACATAATCTCAGAGATAGTACCCATGCAGTTATAATAAATCTTGAGATCAATATACCAATAGCATATTTTTCAAAACATGATTACAATTTTGTGAAGTTTATTCTGATGGAAGCCTAAGATGTCATCAAACTTCTAGGAGATCTGAAACCATTTAACTAATTTTGAGTAGGCCTTAACACTGAGAGCGAAGCTGGTCCACTTCCTTATTTCTTTCATTGAAATGATAATTAAAGCTTCTCTACTCTTAAGTGATTGAACCCATGCTGATTTTCACGGATGTGGTTGAAATAAATCAGACCAAAAAAAATGTATGGCTTTTTACTGAACTCTTTGAGATTAAATCTACACAACTTTGCCAACCTAATTAAATATATGTGAATATGTAAACAGCATAGTGAAAACTCTATTTAAATAAAAAGCTCTGAATTCTGAGTTACAAGTCTGATTAGAGTAATATTACTGAATCAATTTTTTTCTTCATAAAGCTTACTTTTTACATGACCCAATTCCAGAGAGCTTCCAAATTTATGGTTCAATTTAATTTTATTTAACTATGGTCATTAAAAAGACCACAAATTTGCCATTAATCATTGATTATATTCAATCAGCATTCAAGGTGACTTATGTTTTCTCACTACTTGCTACATTACAATTTGCCAAACAGGCTTCCTGGCATGAAATGAAACACTTATCTGTAAGTAGCTGGAGATTTCAGTTCAGACAGTACTAAGTACTTATTGATTACACTTTCTAATACTTTTTCTCTTAAAGACCCAGATTATTACTGACTACAGATATGTTTATATTTCTAATTCTAGAAGATGAAAATTTTTTCTTGGTGCTGTGGTGACAAAATGGTAAATTCTACAAATGACGCCCAAACTGGTTTCATTGTTTGAATCATTCTTTATAAAGAAAACTTTAAATTTCTACTGCGATTTAGCACAATGTTCTTTCAAATCATCTTTTCTTGTGTTGATAAAGGGAACTGCCTGAAGGCAGGGCCCTCATGTCATTCATCTTAATGTCCCCTGTACGCTGTGCCTGATTCACAGAAGATAATTCCTCTGTGTAAAGGGATTTTGTATATTCTCTGAGTGAGATACTATATATTAAGTTGTAGCAATCATTTTTACCTCTTCCTCCCACCCTATACTAGATGAGGTGAAAAGCTCAAAACAATATATTTCAGACCCTTCTATGGCTATGTTTATGGATGCAGTGGAAGCTCTACCAATAGGACACAGAAATGCAAGGCTTGAAAGGTGAATGGTGAAGGGAAATAGAACCCCAGGTTACCACCCCAGAACAGGAGATGCCGGGCTCCTCCCCAGTGCAAATGGTGTGAACTTCCATGGCTCCACCCCGGTGCACACTCCTCCCAGTGCACAGGATGATTGGAGATTCTCCAGGGACCTCTTTATACTTCGTTGTCTCAATACCATTAGGTAATATCTTTACTGCAAAAAAGGAGATCCCAAATTCTGATATTATGTCAAATAAACTCCACTGATTCCCGAGCATCTTTATGAGTTAGCATTGCTAGAATTATATTTAAGGTCAAGTTCTCAAGCATTGATAGGTATCGTTTGCCAAAGGGAACATGAATCCAAGGAAAAACATGGCACATCTTGTTGGAGCATCCATTGCATTCAGTGCAAAGAAATTTCAAATACAATTTTTCAAACAGAGAGTTACATTATGGAGGAAAAAGCTAAACTAGATGAATTTGTAAGGTAAGACATGAGATTTTAATGCAATTTCTTCCCCATTATTCCCCATATACATAGAAAATAAGTGCTCAGGCGTTCCCTTCTGTGACTCTTAAAGGAAGATTTAGCTCTTTTGTTTCATGGGTTGAGAGAAGAAGCTTCGCTCATAAGCCTGGCCCTTTAGACCCTCAATTTCTTCATTACAAAGTAAGAAACAATGGCGCATGCCCTACTTACCTCAATGAGCTGTTGTGAAATAATATATGAGGCAGCTATAGAAAATGATTATGAATATGAACTCTGAAACTTGATAGCTAGAATTCAAATAATAGCTCTGTCATTTTCTGTCTTTGTACCAGTGGAAAAATTCATTACTTTTGGTTTCAATTTTTTCATCTTAAAAATGGGGCTGTTTATAAATAATAATACCTGCCTCATCAAGCTGTTAAGGGAACCCTGTGATCTGATGCAAATAAAATTCTTAGAATAGCACATGTCACATAAGATCTTATTATTTGTTATTATTAAAAGGTAGAGCCATTTTGAATGACATCTTTCCTATTAATAATGTTAATAACAAACATATATTAGGTGCTTCTCCGGTGCTAGAGATCTAATATGCATTATGTCATGGAAAACAACCTTAGGAAATAGGTGCTATTATCAATAATTTACAAATAAGAAATTTAAAAATGGAAAATGGATAAAAGCTTGCTCTAGGCTGAAAAAAAGAAACAACCAAATAAACAGTGGGCTTGGAACGTGAAAGCTTGATTCTGACTTTGGAACCTGTTCTGTCACCTGACTATGGAATTCAGGTCTTCTTCAGAACAAGCTCAGATGGGCAGTGATGAGGAAATGACAGATCACCTATATCAAACACCATATGTCAAACCTCAATCTAGACTATGATATATCCCATCTCATTTAACTCTTGCAATAACCACACAATGTTGAGATTCTTTTGTCTATTTTTTTAGCGATAAAGAAAGAGGTAGGACTAGGATTCCAATCCATGTGTATTTGCCTGTAAATCTCTTGTTATTTCTGCTGCCATTGTTCTATTAATTTTCATCTGAAAGAATCTGAAAAAATAGTTATCTGCCTCACAGGAACCCCTAGAATATAACCTCACATGAGACGGGATGAAAAATTCACACTACAGAAATTTCAGATGGGCTAAAAGCCAGAAAATGCTATTAGAAAATGATTTGTTTTGACTTTTAAAAAACTACTTGGGATTTAATGATTGCTAGTTTTTAAGTGCACATCTTACATATAGAGTTACACCCCTTATTGCATGACTCAGTGTAAGACGACACTGAATTACTGTTATCACTGCTGTTGAGTTAAATATGACCCAATGCTGTAAATGTGTTCTGCAGTATGTTACACTAAAAGCCTGACTAATCATTTGCTTATGTTTGTTGAATCAAATACAACTAGGCTAAATTCATTCCACTGTCTTCTTTCAAGCTGATAGGGTGGCTTTATCAAGCTACTAAAAGGAGATGAATGAGCAGAGGCTAAAAGAATTCTGATTCTTCTTTCTGTAACAAACATCACACAGTAAACCTTCAAAGGACAGGGGGGATCAATTTCTTTCAGTCGTCAGTGAGGACACAATAAGTGACCTGGTCAAGGGAAGAGAGGCCTGAAAATGGCCTCTCTCCTGATGTCTCTCCATTTCAAAAGAGTGGATGATGTTGCTTCTATTTATAAACTCTTCTGAAAATGCATGAGCTTTGCAAGGCCTTTTTTTTTTCCTCTGTGGCTGCATCTTGAAAGGGCATAAATTAGAATAACAACATCAAATAACCTAATATCTTGGCATCAACAAAGGCAATTTATAGAAACTTGAATTTACTATCAAGCAGTAAAGAAAGGCACATAAAAGGGGCATAGAGGCATCTCGATTTTGTAAGGGGTGAAGGCACTTTGACTAAGCAGAAATCTGTAAATTGGTAGTTGATGGATGACAAGCTGAGGCTGTTAGGAGGGGGAGCCTGGGCTTTGGTGGCGGGTGGACGCACCCACTAGTTGTACCACCTTGTGGAAGCTATTTACCTTTCGAATTTCATTGATCTTATCTATAGAACTGGAGTAATACCTCACAGGATTAATGTAAAGGCTAAACAATTAACATGTTTGAACACCTAGTAGAGTGTCTAACCAATAGCAGTAGATGCTCAATAAATAGTAGCTAGTGGTATTAGTGTCATCACCGCACTACCACCATCATCATCATAGTTGTATGCAAGAGATCAGAAACCATTGCCATCAAAATCTGGTTGCATTAATTTGTCCAAATCTATCACATAGACAAGTTGTTTTTGATGGTTTTCAGTCACTGATTCTTTTAAAAATAAAATCTTGCGAAAACCCTCCAAATATAAACCATGTGACCCAGCTTTAGAGATTGGGCATTAAAAGTGTATAATGAGAAAAGGAGAACAAGAACACATACTTTTACAGGGATTCTGAGCTGGCACCCCCTGCTTCTCTTATATGAAAGCAGATCTAGGCTTTCCAGGCTCTTAAAATCCACAGAGACTAAGGATCATCCTAGGTCACCCTGTAAATAGCAATCTTGCTTTAGCTGCGGTCCAGGACTCCCCTGGGAGTTATGAGCTTAAACTAAGCCTCATCTAAAATTTAGACAGGAGGAAACAGGGGCACCACAAAAAGTTCTTCCCTGCCCTGACACCACCCCATCCCCAACTTCGAGGGCATGATGTGTTTTTCCTCTAAAATCAAAGAAAGAAAATGAAATAAAGTCGAGAGTGCTCACAGAAAGCAAATAATTATTATTGACTAAAATTCAAAGCTGACTTACTAGATTTTAATTACAGGATGTTCCCATCTCCTAATTGACTGTTATACACTTTTAAATTAAGTTTAATAACAGTTAGAGGGCACATGAAGAGTGTTCAGCACGTGCCAAGCATGGTTCTCAGTGCATTGTGTGTTTACATAGATAAGGCTCACAGTAACCCTACAAAGTAGGTGGTACAAGTATCCTTGTTTTTACAGAAAAGGCACAGAGAGATTGAGTGACTTATCTAAGATCATACAGCTAAAAACGGCAGAGTCCATATCAGAACCCAAGTTGATGGGTTACAAAGTCAGTGCCCTTTATCTGCACTGGCTGCCTCACTAAAGGAGAGAACTCAATGTTATAATAGTATTGAAACTGCAGGCTTCTCTGGGGATCATCTTCAGATTGAATAGACCTGATTTTATTGTATTTTGCTTATTCAATATTATCTTATTTAGTAAAACTCCTGTAAGTATTTTAAAATCCATAATGGTTTCACTCTTCTTCCCACCACATTGTTTTATAAATGTATTTAAAGATACATAGCTATGGGTCTGTGAGGTAACCTACTACTGTTTAAATATTGTCCTGCTGGTTAAAAATACATTGAGAATTGTTCGTTTTTTTTTTAAGGAAAAAGTAACTTTGACAATCAGTTTTGAAGATGTTCTAAAACTTCAGGGCATCTATCATTTCAACAAGATGACTCACAGTTTTAATTAACTATTGATTAGGAAAGAAAGTAATATGCTTTAGTCAGACACACTGAGAAAAGTGTTTAGAAATTCTCCTTTCTCAATTAAGCAACTGTTTTCTGATCAGAAGGCACTCGGTTCTTAAATGATTGGTAGAAAAGAGAAAAAGAGAAATTGAGTCATCTTTGTTCATTTTTCCTTTTGTTATGACCTGGAAAACCATATATGGAGTGAAAGGGTGGAGGAAAAGAGCAGATTGGAATTTGAAACTACCTTTTCAGTGGGAGATGAACTAGGGCCAAAGGAGGAAGGATGCCTGCTGACAACTGTCATTTCCACAGACTTACTGGAGCAAAATGATGTCTAATGTTGAGAAGAAAAATTGAGTGTCTAGATTTTTTAAGTAGCTCAGAATTCTCCTTTTGGTGATTTTTTAAGGTAGAGCTGGTTTAAAGGCAGAAGATTATAGAAACGGCCAGGGATTTAAGGGGAGCAAATAAGGGTGTCAGGTTTTTGGATTTAGCTGTCCACTGGCTGGAGGAACTGAGAAAGCTTACGGTAGCAAAGCCTTTGGCAAATGTAAGTCAAAATAAATTTTCAGCCCAAGACAAAATTATGTTATGTTGAAAACAGTTCGGTTAGCACAATGTTCTTCCATGTGCCCAGGCAACAAAATTTCTTGGGATTTTTATTCCCCCTTCTCTTTTACTGTTTTACTTCTATTATGAAGAAAATGTAGCTGCTTTATACTGAGATGAAATTTTTAAATGCATTCAAGTGTGGAAGGACTCAAAGCAATCTTCACAATTCAAAGGTTCTATTGGGAGGTTTAAGACTTAGAGGAAAGTAAAGAAGTAGCCAATTGTACGGAAGAATTTAAGTCTGTTCTAGGGAAAGAAGTTATCATAGTGCTGTGGGTTTATTAGCTTTATTACTTACTGATTAATAAAAATAGGACAAAAATAAGGAATTTTCTCAATTAAAAAGTTTTCAATATATTAAAGCAGTGCGAAAAATGAAACTGAAAGACATACACATTGCTGATCTTTTACTTCCTATTTTCAAATTTATTATGAATATTTTATGGATTGGAGAGGAGAGATAATCTCAAATGGTATGAAAAATAAGTCATGATCTAGTATAAAGCAGAAATAGTAAAGGAGATCTCCAACTTAGATTTTGGGTTTCTAACATAGCAAAAATTTTTATCAAAGAACATGCAGACAATGTCAGAACAAACCAAATATAATCACCATTATTTCATTTCTTCACATACAAGGACCTACTGCCAAACCATATTCTCATTTTTACCTTTGAATATTTCCTGGCTTTGACCATACTACAGGTGTTCATTCCCTTAGAATCTGAAGCCATCTGTCTTTGAACGTGCTGGCTCCTGACAACCCAAAGCCGGGTTCCTGTTGGCTTTTAAGAGTTTACCAGCTTGGAGAGGGACAGACCTCTTCAAGAAGAGCAAGAGAGCGGAGGAGATGATACCAACAGTTTGGAAGAAGACATTGTGTTGGGCACATATGCTAGCATGGTTTGGTCCTAGAACTAGCCAGAGGGTTGAAAAACAGAGTGAGAGTTTCATTACCCACCTATGGTTTAGGCCCGATTCCAAATCTTGTAATTCCCTCTCCCTAAATTCCCCCAGCACACTTAACTACATGTTCAAAGAATTACAGACAGCATAGTTCAGCATCAAACATAATGACTGTGCCACTTTCCTACTGCTAATGCCAAGTCTTATCACCCACTTCTCTCTCCTTCCCATCTTGCAGTAGCACTAAAAAGAGGATATCAAAATAACAACTATTAAGGATTACTATTATCCTAAATTCTGGAGTATTACATATGCATGTGAAAAAAATTACGTACTTTACATTGTATCTACATGATCTATGTGAAATCTTCTGAACTATCATAGATAATATTTTTGAAACCATTTCCATAGTATGTTCCATACTAAATCTTTCATTATTGTGAAGGTTCTTACTAGAAATGAGCCCTTCCAGGGCAGGAGCCACAGTCTATGTTTTCGTCATACTCCCAGGGCCTAGCACAGTGTCTTACTACATTCGCTCAGCATTCATTTATTGAGTAAATTTTTTTGTGAGGCTGAATACTGTACTTGCCAGTGATGGCAGAAATGGTGAAAGAGATAGAAAAGGATCCTGCTTTCGTGGAGCTTACATTCTAACTTCCATAGCAGATGTTCAGACACACAATGAATGGTTTTTCTAATAAATGAATGGTTGAATAAACAAAAGAATAAATGAATGAATAAATAAGTTTCTACGGGGCAAAGATTATCTAAATTTGAATACAGAGTTCACTTTGGTCTGGTTTCCACCAGTCCATCGTCCAACTCATGAAATGGCCCAGTAGAATTAGAAATGTGTGTGTGGGTGGAGTGGGGTGGGGGTAGGGGGTTAGTTATGTGCCTAATATTTCATTCTCAAGACTGGTTGAAATGGTAGATCATTTCTAAGCATCGATACTATCAAACAGCAAATTACCCCGGTAATGTATTTATAAATTAACATTTTCTAAAGAATGCTTTACAGAATCTAATTCTGCCTATTGTTACTTGATGTTATGCCAAAACAGTTTTGTATGATGAAACAAGGTGGGGAACACTTAGTTAGAGAAGTTTCTTTTTTGGTAGGTCTTAGCAGAACTTTTAGCATGATAATAAGCAGTGCGCTTCCCTCGGATAATGTGTCTTCCAAACTTTAATAGAAAATTCATTTTTGAGAAAAACTTAATAAAGCACACTTTGTTTAATATGGATATGAATAAAGGTAGTGGAAATTGCTGCTCTGCCTGGATTCCCTCTTCAGGATCAATGCACTTGTCTTAGTCAATCAGCCTGCTAGAATAAATGACCATAGATTGGCTTAAACAACAGATACTTACTTGTCATAATTCTGGAGGCTGGAAGTCCAAGATAAAGGTGCTGGAAAACTTGTTGTCTGGTGAGAGTCGCCTTCCTGCTTGCAGGTGGCTGTCTTCTCACTGTATTCTCACCTGGTAGAAAGAGAGAGAGCTCTCTGAAGTTGCTTTTCTAAGGGTGTTCACCCCATTCATGAGGGGTCCACCCTCATGACCTAATTACCTCCTCCAAACTCTACCTTCTAATATCATCACCATTAAGGTTAGGACTGTAACATATGAAATTTTGGAGGAACACATGCATTCCATCCATAACAGCATTCATCCTCTGCTCTTGACAATGTTGGTGGCTGAATGTTCATAGATGCACTCTCCTGGGCATTGCCCTCAGCTCCAGGGTCCTGCCCCCTGGGTTTGACCTGTGGACAATGACGGGGTGATGAAAGGGTAAAAGGCTCACTCACCCTTGTCTCAATTTGAGATACAGCTTAAGGGGCATCCTAGCTCTAGAATTCCCTGTAGGATCAGATAAAGACCCAGCTGCATCCGCACTGCAGGTCAGCTTCTCCCTCTGTGCCAACCTGTCTTCTTCACTTCCTTATGGGTGTCTCTCTCCCAGAACACTCCCCAGTAAAATTTCTTTATGCAATTCCCCATCACCAAGTCTGTTTTTTGGAAATTTAATCAAGACAATGAACGTTATTCCAATTGATCTGCAAGGCTCAGGTGAACTTTGAGCCACTCACTTCGGTGTGACCAAAAGTATGCTTTCGAAAACATTTGATTAATAGATTATTGAGGCTCAATGAATGTTCCAAGTCATTGAGAAACCCTCATTATAAACACCTCTTTTTCTAAAAACCTGTCTCAAGTTTTTGGTCTATACAATTCATTTGCATGATCACCATGGGCAGCATGTGCCATCGTTTCTTTTATTGGCATTACATTTTTATTTAAATTCAAAGTCAGCTCTCTCATGTACTCAAGCCATCAGCAACATAGTTTCAGACTCATTTTGCCTAACTTTAATGTTAAACCCCTTTATATTGTGTCTTACCCAAAAAGGAGTAATGAATCTATAAATAAGGAGGAAAACCAAATGTCATTCTCTTAATTTTAGTAATTGTGTTTTGCTGAAATAGCTCTAGTATGAACTACAAGCTTTCTAAGAAAAAACAGTCCTGACTTTAAGCACACTGGACTGTAATCATATACATTTACATACATACACACATATGCACAGTTGTATACACACAAGCATATTAAACAGCTGAAGGGAAGTAAGAGATATCCTTGTGAATCCCCTCAGTTTTATTGCTGAAGAAATTGAGGTCCATTGAGGAGAAGTGACTTATTTAAGGTCCCATAGAGAGTGGTAGGATGAAATCTGCATCTCCAGCTTCCAAAATATAAACTTAAAATGTCAGCCTGTTGTTCAGATGCATGTTGGTGGGGCAGGCAGAATGGCTATTAGCTTCATCCCATACCCAAAATTATTTAGCTGTAAAATCACAATAGAATTGTTTTACACAGCCGCATGTCTCATTTGACTTCTAAATAACTTGATTAAGCGCACCTTTTTGGGGATGTAATACATGCATAAAGCTAAGGATACATGTAAACAGGACTGTATAAAAACTACCTTTCAATCTCACCCCACACCAGTGAGCATTATGATTGATTAAATC
Organism: Pongo abelii; assembly: GCF_028885655.2. Taxonomy (NCBI): domain Eukaryota; kingdom Metazoa; phylum Chordata; class Mammalia; order Primates; family Hominidae; genus Pongo; species Pongo abelii. The sequence continues at coordinate 21,192,811 of NC_071988.2, forward strand.
GTCGGTAAGAGATTCAATCAGCCATCCAGCAGTCTAAAAATCTACAATTCTAAAAAAACATTTAATAATGGAATGCGAACTGAAACAAAACAGAACACACAAACGCAGATTGGCCTCACTTTAACAATTTCATCAGAAAGTGGTTTTTATAAACATATTTTTCTGTGCTCATCTTTTTATAGATTCAATCAGCACTACCTCACAGAAATCACGCACAGAGATTCCATGGCAACAGCCACATTCTGCACAGACACACACACAAAATCAACATGCTTAAATAATTATAATTCACACCCACTTAAGTCTATTGGATTTGGATCTCAGATACAAAAATAGCTACAATAATTTTTTTGCCAATTAGGAGCAGCTCTGTTATTAATGTTTTTGGTAAATTTAAACCATGTGATAATGGAAAATGAAAAAGCAAAACCCCAAAGAGAGGAATAAACAGTTCAGCACTGGTCTAGATCCTGTCACCATCAGCTGATTCTTTTGGGTTCATTTTTCAAGTGAATTTTCCCTCAATCATGAGCTACTTAAATGGAGCCTTTATTGGCAGTAAAACAGAATTGGTAGAACATGGGATCAGTACTCTTCCGTCCAAAAAAGTAAATGACTGTTTTAAAATTTCAATCTTTTTCTCTATTAAAATAATATGGCTTTGAAAACCAGTTTCAGAAGAAAATTTCTTGATTTGAGTAATTGTTCAAGAGTCATGTTCCCGAGGTAACCTTGGTTTTACTTGTTGAGCACCTGAGGGACATGAATACAAAGAAAAGTTAAGGCTGGATCCATGTAATGTCAGCCATTAAAATAGAGCAACAAATTCCAGACACTATCTTAGGGCAAAGGCTATAAAAAAACTCAGATTACCTGTGGCTTATGGTGGTGTTTTGTCAAATTTTATAATGCTGACCAGTTACAATAGAACCGATCTCAGTTCTCATTCAAAATGGAGATTCCTGGCTCTCACTCCTGTTCCACGGAATTCGAATCTGTAGTGTTCTTCTACTGATGAAGCAAGTGATTCTTTGGTAAAACACCAAAGGAGTGAGTCCAGACAGGAAGTACCTACCAACAACTAGGAGCTGACATGAACTTTTAAAGGAGTAAGATCTGGAAGTTCTTTAAGCCTGGTAGCAACATGTAGCTGCTGTGGCTTTGTGATATCGTTCCTGTTAGGAAAATGGGGTATAGTGGGCATGAAAATGCATCTTAAAGATTAAAGACCATAGTCAGGCCCGGGCGTCTTGGCTCACGCCTGTAATCCCAGCACTTTGTGAGGGCGAGGTGGAAGGATCACCTGAGCCCTGGAGGCTGAGGTTGCAGTGAGCTATGATCATGACATTGCACTCCAGCCTGGGCAACAGAGTGAGACCCTGTCTCAGAAACAAAACAAAACAAAAAAGGCAATAGTCAGGGCGTGGCAGCAAAGACAGGAGTTATCCAAGAGCCACTCAGGAGGCACAACTGGGCATCTACCTGATAACTACCACACTATCGTCTGAATTAGAGTGTCTCATTAATAATAACCATAACAATGAAAGCAACGTCAATAATTACAATCCATTTTTATAACTCTTTGCCATTTGCAAAACTTAGTTTATAATGTCCATGGAAATGAGCATGGAAGGATTGAAGAGCAAAACCATAGAAAGTCAGGACAGACCGTTTTATCTTCTTTTGCTGAACTTGACTACAAACTCCATGAGATCCTGACCTCTGCCTTCTCAAAAAGTGACTGGTTTATACTAAAGTCTCAATCAATATTTTTAAAATCATTAACAAATGAATGAATAATACAGGACATAAAGAGGATGTAATTTGCAGAGAATGAGAAGAAAGCACTTTCTTAGATAATACCTGACAGTATATTGTTCCCTGTCTAAATCAAGTAACTAAATAAAACCCAGTATATGACAGCAGTGAGAGAGGGAGAACATTCCAGCACAACTGCAAGAGGGTTTGATGACCATATTTTAGAAATTGAGAGCAGCAGCTATTGGAGTCAGCGTGCTTACATAGAGTTGCTCAGCAACAAAGACGGAAAGAATTAGCAAGATTTGTGGAAATTCAGTTGCCAATCATTTAAATTTAAACACTGGGCCCCTGAAGTCAGAGAGACTGCTATAAGGAAGTGATCAGTCCAATGTCAGCTGATAGGACACAGCCTAAAACACTAAAGAGTGGAGAAATATTTCCTTCAGTCACAGATGTCTGAGAATTTCACCAAGACTTTAACAGAGAGTGATTTATCTTCCATACCAGAATTACATTCTCATTAGACCTGCGATTGATGTAGTTTGGGGTGGGTATATGGGAGGTGTTTGTGTGTGAGAAAAAGTGAGTTTCAATATCATTGGGCTAATCAATATTTGGTCACTGTAAAAACTTACTCCTGGTGTTGTTGAAGCTAAATGTACAAATTCAGAGAGCTTCTGGGGCCCCAAGTATACAGAGCATGTGAATAGCTCTCTCTCCCCACTTCCTGCCACAGACACAACACACAGACACCCAAAAGGGCAAGACATTACTCACACCATTATCTTTTTTTTAATGTCAGAAGAACTCTGTAAGTTTAGTGTAGGCTTAAGTATTTTCATTTTATAAAAGAAGCAATTGAGATACAAAAAATACCGAAAGTTCACAAAGTTAATAAAAGCTAGAGCAGAGATTTAATCCTAGGTCTTCTGATTCAAAGTCACTTTTTAAAAAATACAGAATTGGGTACTGGAATAAGATTAGCTATTTTAATACAGAATTATGTTTTTCCCCCAAATACAGTCTTTAAAATGTCATGCTATAATTTTATACCCATAGTTTGGCAGAGATTCACCATAAAAAGTTCAGATAAATTTCCATTTTACAATTCTGTGTAAAAAAAGGTGAAATCAGAAATGAATACCAACTATTCTAAGTTCAGATTCTATAAATTTTGATGAGTTAAGAAAAAAGATGAAATAAAAGAAAAAAGAATATTGAAAATTTTCATGTGGAACTTCTATTTATAAAGGAAATTTATGTCAATAGAGAACTTAAAACTATTAATCTTTTTATTGGAGACACCTGGCAGAAATCACCTTAACCAAATGATCAAAGTTAACCTCACCTTTAAAGAGACAAACTGGCTTTAGATGTTCCTGGGAGGCTGCTTAGAAGGACACAGCATCACTTCTGTGAAATTCTGCTCAAATATGCATAACCTGAATTTGATCATGAAAAGACATCACACACCCACAATACAAAATAACTGCTGTGTACTTTTCTAACGGTTCAAACCCATGAAAGAGAAAGAAGAGACATAGAAACTGTTGCAGATTAAAAGACACTAAGAAAATGTGATAACTAAATGCAACAAGTGATCTTGGTTGGCTCTTGAACCATTATAAAAAACACATTAATGGGACCATTGATGGAATTTGAATACAGTCTCTAGATTAGACAGTAGGATTATATCAATGTTAATTTCCTGATTTTTCTAAATGTACTCTATTAGTAATAACATTTTGGGAAACTAGATGACGGATATATAAAAATTTATTATATTAATTTTTCAACTTTAAGTCTAAAATTATCTCAAAAATATTTAAAAATTAAATTTAAAAAATTTAAATGGGTAGATTTCATATTGTGTTCTTACCACGATAATTTTTTTAAACAAAATTTAAAATATGATCAATCTTTGTGCTGCAAAAGGTCTTACTGATAAGGCAATTAAATCTCATAGCTGAGTATTGTAACTTGTCCAAGGTTGCAAAGACCTTGAATCTTGGTCACCGGACACTGATGTTCTTTCTTTAGTACTACTTCCTACTTCATCCTCAATTCTCTAAAAACATGAGGACACTGACATCAGCCTGCTCTTAACATTTCATGTCTTTTTCAGAGACAAGAGGATGATGTTGACAACAGATGTTGACCATGTGGATGTAACAGGTCAGCGCTTTGCCCTGGAAAGCACTTGTTAACAGCAGCTCAAGAGAGAATGCCCAATGAAGCAATTATGTGTGGATATATCTGAAGGTGAGGGCTTATTATTAATGGGAGATCAAAGATCACAATTTAAAAAATCCACTAAGAATTAAAATACACAGAAAAATTATAAACAAATAAGGTAAATGAGGGAATTATAGTGGAAGAATAGTAACCAAAGACTGTGGCTTAAATCAGTGGTCTTTAAACATTTTTGCTCACTTATTCATTAAAAAGATTTTGGGGAACTTGCACATCTTTAAGTTGACATCTAAAATTTGCACACCTTTAAGTTGACATCTAAAATTTTATCTTTGGCATATAACTAATTGCAAAAGATATAATTTCTGGCAAATTCCAAATAATGACACTTTTTAATTAAACTGTCAGGTAACTCTGTAATATCTCTCCAAAGCAATATAAACACAACAGCAAGATGAAAGTCATGATCATTTAACAGATAAAGGCATGCTCTTCTTTTCCAGTTGAAAAGTTCACATTATTTTTATTCATTTTAAACTAATATTTCCATCCTAATTCTCTCACAGAGTTTTATCCTAAAAGAAATTTTCGTACATGAAAGCCTTTCATGATCACCGAATCATGCTTCAATGCCACAAAAATATGAGGGTAAATTGAAAGGTAAATTGTGTTTAAGCATCCAGTGACACTAAGGCTCTAAATATTAAATATTTTTCTGGATTGAGCTACAATTATAAATATCATAGGTTTTAATTTTTAAAGAAAAACATAAATAATTACTCACACAAGAAATAAGAATGTTATTGGTAATAATCTCTTAATTAAATGGATGTGGCTGGGGCTTTTCCCTGTATAGTTCACATATCCAAAGATGAAGACTACTCATTAGCATTATCATCGATACTGTTATAATAATAAGACAAGGTTCAGCACTAATTCCATTCTTTGTTTTTATTTTTTACAGATTTAAGCTTAGAGAAAAATTTGTTCACCTAAATCAAAGAATGAGAATGGAAAGAGTTTGATTTTAGCAGGTCATTTAATTCTTCAACTCCTTCTGTGTATTTGACAAAAATATCACATAGCAATCACTTTAAAAATTATTTTTAATGACCTATCATTAAACTATTTTAAAATATTTGATTTTGAATATTTGATATTTAAAATATCAATTATTTGTAATGAACTATTTAGTTAGATAGTCCTTCAGTAATATTGAATTGAAAAGCACCTGTCTTGAACAAGCAAATTTTTACCCAGACATGAAAGTCACCCCCTTTTCCACAATGCTACCAGCATTTCCAGTTGCCTCTTGTTTGTGGATAGTGTAATGTTTCCACCCCACTGTAATGCATCAAGGAAATTATCTAGACGTTGACAGCCAGAAATTTTTGTAAAGTGGGAGAAGGTGTGTTATGAAGGGCAAGTGAGATTCCTCAAGACCAGGCTTACTCCCTTTAAGAGCAATTTTGGGGGATAAGGAAGAAGGGAATTACATGTGGAAATTGAGGAGCTGGAAATTGATTCCCTTAAAACTATCCATTTCTCAGATCCCCCTTGGAAAATTTTGTGTATATCCAGAACTATGCATATGCCTGGGTCATCTTAGATTATGCTAGGCACAAAGAATTTTCACCAAGACAGCACACAAAATGCAAGCTGCATGGAGGAAGACATTTATGATGGTGTCACTGCATTAAATACACGTCTTCAAATTATGAAACTACTTGTCAAAGTGTCTTCAGAGGAAAACTAGACCTTTGAGTTATTCCAAAAAAAAAAAAAGTGGTTTCCAATGGTACATTTGAAAATATTGCATAAGTCCCCTCTGGGAAGGATTACAATTCACATTAGCACACTCGAGTCTCTGAAAAGTCTTGCAGTCAGGAATACAGATTAACTTTATTTAACTCAGAGTTTCACAAATATATTTGCCCATGTACCTCTTTTTTATTAACATCTTCCTGAATACACTTTCAGGTTGCTGAGCTATAGTTTTATTAAATAGAAAGGTTATGTCAAATCCTGACAGCGACCAAAACTTTGATAGTCATCTAATAAATATTTGTTACCCAATTTATGGATCACATGTAAAGGGAATTAGATTGACAAGAAACATTAAATAGAAATTGAGGAGCACGAATTTTATCATAAAGGAAATCTTCAAACAAACTCATTAAACTTATCAAATAGAAGCTGGTATCATCCTGAAAATAAAAACCAAAGCTATCACCCAGGGAATCATCTCAAGCTCCCACCATTACTTACCCTCTGGGAGCCTTGGCTCTGAGGGAGGAGTACATCACGTAAGAACTCTCAATGTGGTCATTGCAACAGGATCACAGAGGAGGAAGCCTTTGGGCCACCGTGACATATGCATAATCCTGTCATCACACAACGGTCATTGGGAGACCTTTTATCTGGGTGGGGGAAATCATTGCTTTTTCTATTCATACAATGAGAATCTAAGGGTAGAGCTGACTCTCCTTTGGTAGTCACTTTGCAATAGGGAGAGAGCAGAGGTAATGTGCCCCATAAATAACTCTGTTGGGTACGATACAACAAAGAGAGAACTGCATGGGGTGCAGAAAAGCCTGACACCGTCTCTTTTCCATTTGCCAATTGGATAAACTCAAATATTTCCCCAATTTCACTGAGCCCCAGTTTTCCCATTTGCCAAAACGTTACCAACTTAAACATATCAATGGATTATGTGATCCCTTCTTTTTAACTGTGGAAGGGAAAACTGCCTGCTTTTATAAAGAGTACTTCAATACTTTCTTGCCTTAGATGCAAGAAAACAATGTCCCAGTAAGTATTGTCTTTAATTGACTTAATTGCCTAAGTGGTTCTGACACCTTCCTTCAGAATATAGCTTTTAAGTAAACAATCAGAATTTTTCAGAAGTAAAAACTTTGACCTTTTCAGCTTAAAAAGATCATAAGGACACAAACAGAAGATATCCTGCATTAAAGAAACAAGGTCAACTTTTATAGTGTTTTACAGTCTGTTATATCTTTGAAGAAAAAGTGTCACAAATTCCAACATTCATAATCACAAATTTTTTTAGCCAAGTAGAAAGATTTTATAGATTAAGAAAATTTATGTTTTTTTAAATTGATGCATCTATTTGGGCAAATTTAATTGCTTATATCAAAAAACTTATGCAACTGGGAGAAAAGATTTTAGTATTAGTAATGATGAACAATTAAACAATGAAAATTAAGAGAGAAAGTATTCTTTTCATTCTCAGTGGATAAAGAATAAGTTTAATTAACACAGGGAATGTGTTTCTCCCCCACCTTTCTCTAACAGAGATGACAAGAGAAAGAAGACAGAATTAGGTCATTCCCTCTTGATGACTGTGCTGTAACAAGGGACAAAATGAGATAAGCTTATTTTACAAGATAAATAAGTGCCATTTTTCTATGATTACTTTATATTACGATGTTTTTCCCTTCCCCATGTCTAAAGTTCTTTTTGTGTGATATTTGTAAATTGGACATGGAGGACTTGCAGCAGTAAGGGTTTCATTTTTCAGTACGTGTTTGCATGAAATCAAATGTCTTCACCTAATACATTCCAGGGGAAAGCTCTCCCTGTTTGTGTTTTTATGACACTACCTCAGATCATTTCAAAGTAGTATCCAGAGTCTCAGTGAATATTGTTTTTCATATAACTTTAAAACTCCACAGTCTGACATTCAATAATAAGCACAGAATAAAATATCAACTATAAGAAGCATGTTGCCGAGAACTTGCAGCCCACCTGAATTATTTTATTGAACATGACAGGGAGGAGAAAGGATGCAGTGATTACATGATGGATTATGAGCCAGAAACAAGGTGTTCCCTAAGGATTCATAAGTCCTATTCAAAGGAACAAACCAAAGGAAGTGGCTGGCCACTGTGTTTTTCTTAAAGTGTCTCAAGTCTTCATCCAAATAAGAATAGGTCTTCATAAAGATAACAGTACAATTCAATGGACAAAGAACACTATCACATAGCCAAACATGTCACATCATGTGCCTAGCAAGAAGTGATGGCAAATTTGTAGCAAGAATACCAAAAATATACTGTACCAAGAGTACAATATCATAACATCATAGTACTACGTTAAAACTGCTAAATGTTTTTGTAAGTTAGAAGAGGTGAAATTTCAGTGGTGTCAAATGCTTCAATCTAATAACTGAGAAAAGCATTACATATAAAATTAAGGATTTTCAACTGCTTATTGTATCAATCAGTTTTCTTCAGAGAAACAGAATCAATAGGATATATAGAGATATAAGATTTATTATAGGAATTAGCTCAGGTGATTATGGAGACCAAGAAGTTCCACATTATGCCACCTGAAAACTGGAGAACCAGGAAAGCCAGTGGTATGTTTCAGTCTGAGTCAGAAAGCTTGAGAACCACGGAGCCAATGGTGTAACTCCTATAGAGTCTGAAGGCCCAGGAACCTTGATATTCAATGTCCCAGGGAAAGAGAAAATAGATTTCCCAGCTCAAGAAGCAAGAAATAATGGGCCTTTCCTCTACCTTTTTGTTCTATTGGGCCCTCAACAGAAGAGAAGATGCCTCCCCACATTGGTGGGTACACACCAGTCTTCTTTACTCAGTCCACTAACTCAAATGCTAATCCCTTCTGGAAACTCCCTCATAGACACACCCAGAAATAATGTTTTACCAGCTATCTGGGCAACGCTTACCCCAGTCAAGTTGACACATACAATTAATCATCACACTTATTTAGTGTTACTTCTGGGAGAACATGCACTGATTCTATATTATCATAGATTTAGAAACCAGTTCTTTTCCTTTTTTCTATGTTCAGAGATTAGTATATCTCCTACTTAACCTAATTTAAAACTTAGGCTCTGTTGTCAGATGAGCTGGACCTGAGTGAAAGCTCCACTTCTTACTGAGTGTGATGTAAGGCAATTGACTGCCCTTCTCTACCTCAGTTTATTTTCACCTAAAAAATGCAGATAATAAAACTGCCTCCTTCTTAAGGTTGTTTTAAGGATGATGTAAGATGACACTGATGATGTACACCCATACACCTAGAGCTCTATCAACTCTTTGAATCAATGGAGCCTCTTTCATTCCTTGGTCCCCTCCATGTCCAGTCAGCCTCATCCCGGTTGTTCTTTCTTACCAAGCCTGGATTTCATGGTTGATCACCTGAAACACTTCCTCATCGGCACTCAATGACATTATTATATTATTATTGTCCCAGCAAAATCCCAGTGCTAGCTCGCTATTAAACTCCACCTGCATTCTTGGCTTCTAAGACTCTGCAGCTGAGTGTTGAATAAACTCACACAGTTATGCACATAGATGTTACTACAAAGTATTCTCTCACACATCACCTGAGACCTCAAACCTGCCCAATGGCATTTCTTTGTATCCTTAGCCAATACTTGTCTTCTTCAGCTACTATCTCAAATTATCTCCTCATTCTCTAGGGTTCTTATGATAGACAAATGTTTGTGGCCCCCTCCAATTCATAGGTAAAGACTTAGTGATGATATTAGGAGATGAAATCTTTGGGAAGTGATTAGGTCATGAAGGTGGAGCTCTCACTGACTGGATTAGAGCCCTCATAAAAGAGGCCCCAGAGAGCTCCCTCACCCCTTCTACCATGTGAGGACACAGTGAGTAGATGGCCGTCTATGAACCAGGGAGCAAATCCTCACCAGATGCCAAATCTTCTAGCTTTTTTATTTTGGGCTTCCCAGCCTCCAAAACTGTGAAAAATAAATTTCTGTTGCTTATAACCACCTAGTTATGGTATTTTTTTAGAGCAACCCAAACAAACCAAAACAGTTCTGTTGCCTTTTCCAATTAAAAAATGATGAGTTCCTGTCCTTTGTAGGGACATGGATGAAGCTGGAAACCATCATTCTCAGCAAATTATCGCAAGGACAAAAAACCAAACACCGCATGTTCTAACTCATAGATGGGAATTGAACAATGAGAACACATGGACACAGGAAGGGGAACATCACACACAGGGAACTGTTGTGGGGTGGGGGAGGGGGGAGGGATAGCATTAGGAGATATACCTAATGTTAAATGACGAGTTAATGGGTGCAGCACACCAACATAGCACATGTATACATATGTAACAAACCTGCACTTTGTGCACATGTACCCTAAAACTTAAAGTATAATAATAAAAAAAAAAACTTTCCTGATGTGTTCACACTGTGAGGTGCTTTGAAAGCCAACACCTCACAGAAGACAGAGCACCTTGATTGACAGCCCTTTATAAAAATTGTATGCACTGTGAGAGGAGAGTTCTTAAAGTAAGATGGGGAGATGTTGTTAGCAGAAAAAAGAAAACAGATGAGGGGAATACAGAGTAATTGATAGACAAACTCTCCAAGGTATGTTGACTGTTTTGGTTCTCAAGCCAGCTATATTTCCTAATATATATTTTCTAAATGTGCTTCCTGGTTATGTCAGTGTCAGATCTTTCAGTTGCAAATAAGAGAAACCTGACTCCCAGTGGCTTCAATAAATAAAGATGTAGTTTTCTCACTAAACGAGAATTCTGGAAGGTGCTGGTCAAGGGCAGGTGCAATACCCATGGTTCATCTTAGGGACGTTCGCTCAAAGTGTGGTCCAAGGGCTGCTGATGTTAGTCTAAACTGGTCTGTGATGATCTACGGATATAATTGTGTCCTCCCAAAGTTTATATGTTAAAGCACTAACTCCCTGAAATGTGACTATTTGGAGATAGGGCCTTTAAAGAGGTAATTAAAGTTAAATGTCATCATAAGGGCAGGGCACTAATCAAACATGACTAGTATCCTTAAAAGTGGGAGTTGATCAATGAGAACACATGGACACAGGGAGGGGAACATCACACACCAGGGCCTGTCAGGGTTGGGTGTCTAGGGGAGGGATAGCATTAGGAGAAATACCTAATGTAGAAGACGGGTTGATGGGTGCAGCAAACCACCATGGCACATGTATGCCTAGGTAACAAACCTGCATGTTCTGCACATGTAACCCAGAACTTAAAGTAAAAAAAAATTTCTATTGTTTAAGCCACACACTCTATGGTATTTTTTTATGGCTACCCGAGCAAACTAATACAGATAAGACAAGCATAGAAAATTGGAGTAAGCATTTAGAAACTTGGATAACAGTTTGACAAAATTATTTTATGTCTTCTGAATCTAATAAAATGGAGGAATATGTATTTTGAGTGGATTTTTCATTTTTAATTCATTAATTTTTATTGTGTTTTAATCAGCCCACAATAGGTTGAATTTTTTTTAAGTTATCTTTAACCACAGATGGTGTGAGAAGCACTGCCTTAGGGAATCCATGCTCTTTTCATATTTCTTTTGGCTTTTGTTTTTGTGTAAGTAACTTCATGGCCTCAAGATAGCTGCTATACCTCCAAGCATCATATCCTTATTCCAAGCAGGAAAAAAAGGAGAAAAGTTAAAGGCGAAAGTAAGTAGAGGTGCCTGTTGAATTCATCGCTTGTAATCAAGAAAGTGAAAACTGGCTTGGTGCAGTAGGTCACACCTGTAATCCCAGCACTTTGGGAGGTTAAGGTGTGAGCCCAGGAGTTCAAGACCAGGCTGGGCAACATAGCGAGACCTTGTCTCTACAAATAATATTTAAAAATTAGCCAGATGTGGTAGCATGTACCTGTAGTTCCAGCTACTCAGGAGGCTGAGGTGGGAGAATCGCTTGAGCCTGCGAAGTCAAGACCAGCTTGGATAACATAGCAAGTCGTCATCTCTACAAATAATAAAAAAAAACAGCCAGAAGTGGTGGTGGGTCAGTAGTCCCAGTTACTTGGGAGGCTGAGGTGGGAGAATTGCTTGAGTGTTGGAGGCTGCAGTGAACTGTATCGCACCATTGCACTCCCACCTGGGCAAGAGAATCACAGAACCAGACCCCATCTCAAAAAAAAAAAAAAAAAAGGCATAAACTTTCTGGAGAGCTCATATTAGAGACTTCTGCTTCCATTATGTCTTAGTGCATTTCTGCTGCTATAACAAAATGCCACAGACTGGGTAATTTTTAGATAATAGAAATTTCTTTCTCTCAGTTCTGGAGGCTGAGAAGTCTAAGATCAAGGTTCCAGGAGATTCAGTGTCTGGTGAGGGTTTCCAAGATGACACCTTGTTGCTGCATCCTCACATGGCAAGAGGGCACAAAGGGGTAAATGCACTCCCTCAATACCTTTTATCATGGCACTGATCCCACTCATGAGAGAGAAGCCCTCATAACCCAATCACCTCCCCAGGCCACTCTCTTAATACCATCACCTTGAAGGTTAAATTCCAATGTATGAATTTTGCAGGGAAACCAACATTCAGGCCATAGTGATCTATTAGCCAGAAGGGAGAAGGGAGATAGCAATTGAGTAACCTTAAATGTGTAATAAACTGGTTTTACATCAATCTCGTGAGAGCTTAGGTAGTATAAGTTTAGATCCTAGTTCTTTCTAAATATGTGATGATAGATGATGATAGATAGATGATAGATAGATAGATAGATAGATAGACAGATAGATAGATAGATAGATAGATTGCACTGCCCTATGGAAAATCCACCAATATAGGACTCAATTGGGAGGTCATGCATGTAGCAGCCAGTCAGCCTTTCCTTTTAATTCACTAAACCAGCAATTACTCCATCTTTTATATATATGCAAGGCAGTGTACTCATGGGAGTGCTTTAACATAAATTGCCACATTTAACATACGTAACTGTTTTAGCAGCACCAGGGACAAATTCTAAGACAATAAATTTAGGTTATTAGTTAAAGAATAAACTTCCAATAACCACCCCATTCTAAGAGTCTTCATATAAATTGAGATTATTTGGTAACTAGGCATTAGTTTAGCACTTTCCATCTTTTAAAGTTTTGATCTGGAAATCCATTTTATATTGTTATTGGTTCTATTTGAATGATAAAGGAACCATACACAATATTTGGGAAATAAACCAACATCACACCACCACACAACTGGTACTAGAAGTCAGATCTTCTGAATTACATATCTCATCATTTTTTCACTTTTCATAATAAGACCAATCAGGATTCAAAAAGAGACCCATTAATGTCCCTAAAAAACTCTTTGCTCCAGCTCTGCTAGCCTCCCTGTTTCCTGCTCACAACTAAATAGTTACATCCCTGCAGGATATTTAAATGCTAAAGTATTTTTAAGATGAATGTTTTCTCTCAAGGTAAGTACAATTTCTTGTGTGTGTTTTCATTCTTTCACTCATTTGAAAAAATGGGACACAGCAAAAAAGAAGACAAACAGGATTTACTAGAAAACCATTTACCTCAGTGACTAATAAGACATAACTGTGAAATTTTTACCAAAAAAAGTTGAGTGCTTTTTTGCCTAGGTTGAGATCTCTCTTTCTCAGTCCTCTATACTTTTTCACTAGCTATTATGTCACCTTCCTCTGCCATCAGACACTGTAATAAAAAGCCATGTCTGAGGACAGGAGCAAGATCATTCATGAAGACAATGTAGACAAAAAGTGAGCAGACTGTTTCTATTTCAGAATCTCCCTACCAGCCATCCTGAGCCCAATGTGACAATATCTTGTTGTAAAGATCATGTAAAGTAAAAATTTATATTAAAATGTCCAACATTGAAGTGGCAGATTTTTTTTTTGACCCAGTTTAAAATAGATTCAATTACTGTGTAGATGATGTAATGCCCTCAAACCTACACATGTTGTTTTACGGCTCTTTCAAATGCTATCCTACCATTGAATATCCAATCATTTATGCCAGTAATTGCTGCGATTCTTGAACATAATTGATATGTGCTTATTTAGTTTACCCTTCCAGCTATCTGAATATGGAAAGGAAACAAAATAAATCAAGATCAGTGCCTGGTACGTTGGGATATAATCTACAGCCTGAATCAAAGAAAGTAAGACATGTAACAGACAATTCTGTGCAATGGAAAGGGCTCTGGAAAGCACATTTGAATCCCATTTCCCAGTGGTGGATCAATGGTCAAATCACTTAATCTACCTGGGTCTCAATTGTCTTAGATATTTACTGCCTAGGATGAACTTTAGGATCCTAGGATTCCTTCTGCTCTGTGGTTTACAAAGGTTAAAAATTGATAGACTATTGACTTAATTCAGACCTATCTTTGTGTGCCTTTGTATATTTTGGCCCAAGATATTGTGAATTAGTTCCAAACACTTAAAAATTGGGAAACATTTGTCACTAATATAGGTTTCCATTTTCTCGTGGAAAAAAAAATTAAAAATCCAGAAAGAGTAGACTCATATTTCTGGTACTCCACCTTTCAGATGGGACCTGTACTTTCCATACTAGGACAGTTTTCATTGTTCCACATTGTCTCTTGACTTGTGTTATCTGTGTGTCCCTTACTGCCAGATGGTTTTACAATCCTAACTGTCAGGCCTTTATATTTGCAGTTCCTTCTTCATGGAATAACAGACCTCCAGATATTCACCTAACCTGGCTTTATTTTCTTCTGAATAGTTATCATATCTGAAATTATGCTTTTTGTTTGTTTGTTCATGTTTGGTGCTTGCCCGTTACTAGAATAAACCCTTTTCAGAGAGAAAAGACTTTCTTTTGTTTGCCAGAGTATTGAGCACATAAAATAATGTTTGGCATATGGTAGGTATCAAATAATTATCCATTGATTTGTTGTTGACTGTGATTCCCTGCCATTCTGGAATTTGTATCTTCTATTTGCCAAGCAAAGTGTTTTAGGAACTACTTTTTTATGAGAAATATCAGCCCTCACTGTGAATATGTTTAAAAACAAATGGTGTTGCCTTTCTCTCAATTATTCAGGAAACACATGATTACTGGAGAATGATTAGAAAATATGGAAACGAAAATCACTCATAATCTCATTCAACTGAACTATGTATTTCAAAATGTCGACTTGCTATTTCAGTGTTTTTTCAGGAACTATGTGCTTTTATTACATGTGCTTAAACTTTCTCACATACTCTCTGAGAGAATCATTCTCTCCCTCTTCTGCAGTCATTCATATGATAAGAAATTTCTCCAAACCTCCATCTTCTCAGAGAAGCACTGGGGACAAGTAGCTCCTGACACGTCTAGGCCCACATTTGTGCATTCCAGGAAAAACAGGAAGGATTCATCTGATTGCTAAGATAATGATGGCCTGATATAGATTGTTTCTTTTTTCTTTTTTTTGGCCATGGGACAGCATTCTATGGTCTTAACAGTTGCTGTTGAGAAGCAAGCCCTTGTCATTGGCTCTCCCCATCAATGGTCCCAAGGCCATATGACCTTCCTCTTGTGGTCTAACTCAGGAACTACTCTGCATACTCATCCATCCCCCATGGAGTCCCAAAGCCTAGAGTTATAAAAGGTTATGACAGACCCCACTTAAGTTGACTTCTCCAATTCATCTTTAACAATGATAAAGTAATACTGTAATTTATATTTCACATGGCTACTATATGTATTTCTCTATAGGTTCAGAATGTCAAAGAAAGGATGAGTGGTTTTCTTCATTGCAAATCCCCCGAAATAATCATTTCTACAACCTGATTTTTCTGTAAAAGCAACTTGCCCAACCCGCAGGCCACATGTGACCCAGGACAGCTTTGAACGCAGCCCAACACAAATTCATAAACTTCTTAAAACGTTGTAAGATTTTTTTCCAATATTTTTTCTAGTTCATCAGCTATCACTAATGTTAATGTATTTTATGTGTTGTCTAAGACAATTCTTTTTCTAATGTGGCCCAGGGAAGCCAAAAGACTGGACACTCCTGTATTAAAGCTTGTTTCATTATTTTGGACACCACCACATTTGAGATGGTTCACTTAATGACAGGCTGGCCACACTACTGATCAATGCTGCTTCCATCTTTAGCAGCAGATGTTGGGACATCTGCTTCCTGAGGAATGCTGAGTGTCTTGATTGCTCAGTAGGAGC
This sequence comes from Pongo abelii, assembly GCF_028885655.2. NCBI lineage: Eukaryota > Metazoa > Chordata > Mammalia > Primates > Hominidae > Pongo > Pongo abelii. The sequence continues at coordinate 21,208,729 of NC_071988.2, forward strand.
AGTAATACTGTGTAGGAGGATGTGGTGGTCTTTGCTTTATTCCTCATTCCATCCACACAATCAATCCAATTTAATCCATCTGAAGATGAATAGTCTCTTACAAATTATGTTTGAGCACAGATCCAGTGGCTACATAGTCATTTTTAATGATTTTTATTAATTTTAATTTTTTTGCTAATTTCCCTGCAACCATAATCTTACTGTTAAATTTATTTTTAATTCTGTTCAGGAATTTATTTGCAATTTAGACTTGGAGCATGAATATCATTGATTCATTGGTATTATTGATTCAACTCTTCCGCTTACATGAAGTGATTAAACCAAAATAGTCTGAGGATGAGAAATATGACCTAATCTTGCACGGTCTCAGAGTGCCTTGAAAAGGCAGCCTGGGGCTATGGGCTGCTTCTTCCTTCCATTATGGGAAATGAATTATTAGAACAAAAATCGGAAATGAAGCAGGTCTTCTCTGATCTAGGCAAATGTTCTCTTGGGGGGACCCCTAATGCATTCTGTATTTTCCCAATTTCACTCCTCATTACACTTTATTATCATCACTGGTTGATTACCTATCTTCCCTTCTTGACCATCAGTTTTGTAAAGGCAGAGAATTTGCCCGACTTACTTAAACCTGGATTCCCAGTGCTACCATGCCTGTAGCTTAATAAATGCTTTAATAAATCCTCTTTAAAATATCTGTTGAATGCAAATCAACATATCAGTGCAAGGTGGAAGTGAAAGTTTAGAAAACACGAAATTTGCCACATAAAACACATGAGTTTAGCTTCAAAAATGGCAGTACAAGACTAAAAAGATCAGAGTGGTATCTTTTCTGTGCTCCATGCTCCTAATAACTCCTTCACGCAATCTCCATCACTCATGAGCAGAGACCAGAAAAGCGACACTCTAGAACAGATGCTACAGTTAGGCAGTTACATATGGAAAAGGAAAGAGAAAACCCAGCAATGTTTTAAAAAAGCAAAAATATTAAATGAATTTGCACATCCAGTAGTATTTTTTATAAAACCAAGACATAACCAACAAAGAATAAATAGTAATACATAAACAGTCTAATCTAATAAAAAAGGAGGTAAATGCAGGAAACTAAGAAACAGAAATGGGCCTAATCACAAATATTGGAATTTAAAAAATTATTGGGTGTATAAATAATGCCTTGTGCTAATAAGTTGAACTATGCAATGAAATAAATGACTGTGTGTCTGTCAGACAAAGCAGAGGAATGGGGAGGTGGGGTGGAAGACGTCAATATAGACTCATGAAACAGAAGGCCTTAATAGATCAAACATTATGAAATACATTCAGAAAGGTTACTGGAGATTTTTCTTCCAAAAACATATGTAAGTTAATGTGATGAGTTCTAAATATTAAATAAATAATAACTTCAATGCTGTATAAATTATTTCAGAGCATAAACACAGTTGGAAAGATTCCATATTGATTTTCATAAAGACAGTACAACACTGATTTGAAAACCTGGTAAATAAAGATCAATATCGTTTATGAATACTTATAACAAAATTATAAATGAAATGCTAACGAATAAAAATGTGAAATAATATTTACTCAAAAAAGAGCTCATCAAAGAGATTTGAATCAAACTGGGGAGAAAATAATATCAAGAGATACCAAAAGGCTAGTTTCAAAAATTTGTCCTGCAGCTATGATTTTTTTTTAAAAAAAAAACCTCTTTGCCCACAATTTTTAAAACCTTAGTATTTAATGTGATGAAAAATACCAATTCCAAATGCTGAATTACTAAAGATATTGCTATTAATCAGAAATAAGAGAAATATGCTTACCATCACTAATATTATTTAAGTCCAGAAGTTTTAACAGTGCATTAAGATTTAAAATTAAAGAGTTATATAATTGAAAAGGAAACAAAATTATCATTATTTCTAGATATGATGTGTATACTTTGAAAACCCAAGACAATCAACTTAAGTATCATAGAAAAATGTCATTAGAAATAAATCAGGGAAATGACTTAATCAAAATAAATATATAAAATTCAATGTCTCCACTTCCCCCAGAATAGCTAAAGGTAAAGACTGACTACACCAAGTGTTGACAAGAATGTGAAGAAACTCAGATTCTTATAAATTGCTGGTAGAAATGTAAACTGACGAAGTCACTTTAGAAAACATTTCATCAGACTTTCAAATGTCACATTTGCTTTACCAAACAACTCATACATTATATTCCTAGATATTTGGCCAAGAAAAAATGAACATCTATGTCAATACAAAGACTTGCATATGAATGTGTATAGCAAAATTATTCATAATAACCAAAGTTAAAAAAAAGATGTCCACCAACAAGTGAATAAATTAAATGTGGTATACCCATACAATGGAATATTATTCAGCCATAAAAGGAATGAACAATGTGGTTGAATCTTAAAATCATTATGCTGAGGAAAGTAATCAGACACAAAAAAGTACATCCTGAATGCTTAATTTATATAAAACTCTAGAAAAGTAAATAAATCTATAGTTAAAAATAAAGGTAGATTAATAGTTGTCTGAGATAGGGGTGTGGAATAAAATGGGCTGCAAAGGAACAGGAGGAATTTAGGGGCAGTGATGGGAAGGTTTGGTTTTGGTAATAGTTTCATGAGTGTATACACCTGTCAAAACTCATCAAATAAGTATGAATTATTGCACATATATTATACATCAATTAATTTATTTTAAAAATACAATAGAGCCTTCTGGATAAGAAAATCTAAAGATCAAGGCACACTCACATTGTAGTATATCCTAAAGTTAAAATGTCTAAAGTCTTTTATCTCCTCAAAATGTTTTATTGGCTTTTATTTGCTTATAGACTCTATGCTTCATTGCAGTAACTAATTACCAAAATGTTAAGATTTGAAGATATTGATACTCATGCAACAGCAATATGAAAGATCCTATTTGTTTATCCCCCATTTCTCCATTATGTAGAAAGACAGAGACAAACACACACACACAAACACACACACACAGAGAGAGAGACAGAGACAGAGAGAAAGGAAGAGACAGAGATTAACTTTGCTGAAATGGCAATGCCCAGCTAGAAACTTGTTTTCCCTAAATTTCCTAGTTGAGGCTTTTAGAAAATTTACTGATTTGATAATAAAAAGGGGCATGCTCAGTTGACACTCACATTTTACCCTTTATATTCTCCCTTTTTTTCTGACTAGATTGAATGAGTGGTCTGGAGGTACAGCAGTCATCTTGTGACCAAGAAGAAGAAAATCAAATGCTAAAGATGGTAGAGCAAAAAGAGAGAAGATATTTGGGTCAGCCCTGGAATACCTATCATATTCTCCTTGCTAGATGAGAAAAGTCAGTCCTTTATAATTTTCATGTACAGCTATACAAGCTCCTCTGACTCCAGCAGGTGTTGAATTGAAATCAATCACATGTTGTTGCTACTGAAATGAGATTTAAATATCAAGTCATTAAGTTCGTCACGATGCAGTTGATGAAACAGGTCCAGAAAAAGTTAAGTGAGTTTTCTAACAGGAAACAACCCAGAGAGTCAAAGCTGGAATCCAAACGTCTTGATTCTCAGTTCAGCACTGTTTCCACTGTTCCTGCTGCCACATTAAGTAAAGGAATAAAACGCTTATTGGTGGCCTACTCTGTGTTAGGTACCGTACTGGATGATATCAGAGGGCAGAACTGTATAAGACCACACTCTTTTCTCATAAAGGGCATACAATCTAGATCAAGAGATAAAACTCCATCAGACTATAAAATATACAAATAGTTTTAAAATACAGCTTGAGAAATTAGTCCCATTACATTTTGTACCACAATAGTATAAGCCCGTATCATACATAGTAAGTAATAAAGTGTTTGTGTCCCTATTAAGAAAACATCACTTTGGGTAGATATCATCACAGATGTTTGTTTGAAGGAATGTTGTTTGATTTTTCTTGAGGGAAAAATAAGGTTAAGGTAAGTAGAAGACAATAGGGAGGACATTCCTAGAAGGCATAAATGCCTTTGGCAAAGAGGTGTTGGTGAAAATGACCATGGATAATCTTGGGAAAAATACAAATGAAATAGTTTGACTGTGATGGAATGTTTTGTTAGCGTTCTTATAGAAAATGTGGTAGAGGGCATAGGTTAGGACTAAAAGGTCCTTGAATTACAGGATGAATAATTTTAACTTTATTCTTCAGATAATAATCAATGGATAATAGGTTTTTAACCATGGAATTGACTCAGCAAAACTGTTGAGAAAGATAAACTTGATGTCCATAACTTGAGGAAAAGAAATAGAACAGGAAAGATGAAACTAGGCCAGGCGCGGTGGCTCATGCCTATAATCCAAGCATTTTGGGAGGTCAAGAGGGGCAGATCACTTGAAGTCAGGAGTTCGAGACCACCCTGGCCAACATGGCAACCCCATCTCTATGAAAAATAGAAATAATTGCTGGGCGTGATTGTGGGAGCATGTAATCCTAGCTACTGGGGAGGCTGAGGAACTAATCGCTTGAACCTGGGAGGTGGAGGTTGCAGTGAGCTGAGATCGCTCCACTGCACTCCAGCCTGGGTGACAGAGTGAGACTGCATTTCAAAAAAAAATAGAAAAGATGAAACTACATATTTTTTGAAAGGCATATGCAACATGTGGATATATATACACACACACGTATATGCATACAATTATATGTTTATAATATGTACCTAATATGTATAATATACATATACATAATTCTAAATCATAAGCAAATGAGCAATAAAATATGTTAAGAGTTGTCTATTTCAACACCCAGTATAGTGCCTGGAACACAGTGGGTGCTTAATCAGTGTATGAATAATTCATTCACAAAGTAAATGAATATTAATGTCCAAACCAAAATATTACTGTAGACTCTTTTGAGCTAGAGATATTAAGGTATCCACTACAAACCCTTCAAATGTATGTAATCTATATCTCTTCCTAGATAAAAATGTAAGTTTTAAGGATGACTGAAAACTGGTAGTTACCTAGGTAACCCATGAAATAAAATTCATGAGAATTAAATTCTGGTTGTATTTCCTTTACTGTCTGCCTTTTGAAAAGAGGCAACAGATATAGCATCAAAGCTTCCACTTAACAAGCAGATCAAAAAGAATAGATGACTTGATTCTGATATATCTAAATATCTACTTATGATTTCAGTCACCTTTCTTTTGAGCTTTTGGTTATTTTTAGAATCACTTTTCAACAGTGACCAAATGAGTTCACAGACTGAGAACTTAGGTGAGATCTATACAACTGCAATTACTTGAGTATTTTTTTAAATTAAAAAAGGCTTAAGGGTTTCTGAATGACTCAGATAATTAGATAAAAATGACTCGCCTGTGCTATCTACTGAACCATACATGCCAAGACATTTAGGTAGTGGCCAAAATTTGCTACTCTCTCTATTTAATGTTCAGAGTAGCTATTTCAAAGGAATACTTCTTTGAAAGATGGTCATGTTACCAAATCACCAAAACACCAGGGTAATCAATGGAAAGTGTCAATCAACCATCTAGATCTGTTGAGATCTGGTGCTTGATTTACAATAAATGTGGCTGATTCTGTTGCTTTTACTCTGGCAATATGGCATCTTGTCAGATAATGGTACTCCCAGGGAGAGACACCAAAAAGAGTGTCTGCTGGATTCCAAAGCTTCTGTTAAAAAGATAAAAATATGTTTCTCTAGATCCTGAGCAACAAAATTGACTTATTTCATGTTTCTCTCCATCAGAATTATTTGTGCTAATACATAATATAGTTTAATGTTAATTCTTTTGAATTTTAAAAATTCAGCTATTCAATCAAGAGACTATTTTATCCATGTAGAATTTTTATAATCATAGGTTATAAGAACATGAGAGACCATTACGTTGCTTTTAACTAAAGTCAAAATAACCTAGGAAATTCTGTCCTTTGTAGAGTCACAGGGACTGGTCTTTGGCATCCAACTTCAAAAATTTTTTTAAAAAGTACACAAAACATGTGCTATATGCAGCACAGGAGAGTATCCTCTGAGTGAAGGGAACAGAACATTTCCTGAAGAACATTTTCAGGACACAAAGCGAGAAAAGAGGACCTCAATAGATCTAATGGCTTCCTTGACATGACTAAAATTTTTAGGGTAGGGTTCTGGAGAGAAGAAACAGAAACAGAGAGAGAGGAGAGAAAGTTCCAGGATCTATAGAGGGTTCTACTCAAATCTTAGGCTGCCGACTGACTACTGGATATCTGTGAGAAACTACTAAACTGAGAGAGAAAAAAAAAACAGTAGAAAAAGGCAGATGAGCAATCAATCTCCAGAACTGACTATGATCAGAAATAGTTTGTGTTCACAAACCAGCCCAAGTGGAAAGATTTTTAAACACATGGAACATTGAATATAGTTTTGAGAAGAGAATTGCATTGGTGGTGGAGCTAAATCAGCCCTAAATAGCTACCTTTGAACTCACCTAAGAAAGCTGAAAAGAAAGATTCAAAGGATCAGACTGTTCAAGTAACTTAACTGTGTCCTAGAGCAAAACCGAAAAATATTTAAGTAAATACCAAAAAAAGAGAAATTCAACATGAAAATCTGTGTCTATAATCCATCCAAAAATTACCACACATACAAAATGTATTACAATAGAATTTATAATAGGGAGAAAAATTAAGCAAAATAAATAGTTCACAAATTACAAACATGATGTAATTAGTAAATAAGAATATTAAAATTTTATTCTTATACTTCTTATTTCCAAAAGATAGATAAGTGCACGAGTATAATGAAGCAAGAAATAAAAATTTTAAAAACACCCATATCAAACTTATTGTATCAGGAAATAAAAAATACAATGCCAAAATACACTTTATGGGATTACCAGCACATTAGACAGCGTAGAAGAAAAGATTGGTCATGTGAAGGTACAGCAATAAAAACTGTTTTTTTAAAATCCAAGGAAAATAACTGAAAAAAATCAACAAAGCATGAGAGATATGTGGAAGAATATTAACTAACCACACATATATGTAACTGTAATAGCAGAGGGGAAAAGGATAAAGAAACAGAAAAAGTATTTGAAAAAATAATGCTAAAAATTTTCCAAATTTGAAAACAATAAACCCACAAATTCAAGAAGCTTAATGAGCCCAAAGCACAAAAAATAGGAAAATAACTACATAAAGACAAATGATAATAAAACTGCTGAAAACCAATTAATAAAGAGAAAATATTTGAAAATAGCCAGGAAAAGACACACTGTGAATCAAAGACAAAAAAAAAATGCATCAGTGACAAAAAAAAAAAAAAAAAAAAAATGCATCGGGGGCCAGTGGCTCACGTCTGTAGTCCCAGCACCTTGGGAGGCCAAGGCGGGCAGATCACGAGGTCAGGAGATGGAGACCAACCTGGCTAACATGGTGAAATCCCATCTCTACTAAAATACAAAAAAAATTAGCCAGGCGTGGTGGCAGGTGCCTGTAGTCCCAGCTACTCGGGAGGCTGAGGCAGGAGAATGGCGGGAACCTGGGAGGCAGAGCTTTCAGTGAGCCAAGATCGCGCCACTGCACTCCAGCCTGGGCGACAGAGCAAAACTCCGTCTCAAAAAAAAAAAAAAAATGCATCGGCATATCATCAGAAATAATGCAACCTAGAACACAGTGGAGTGACATAGAAGAGATAAAAAGAAAATAGAAAAAGTCAACCTAGAATTGTATAAGGATGACTACGTCTTTTAAAAAATAAAGATGAAATAAAGACTTCTTAAGAAAAGAGTCATCACTCCTAGACAGCATTATAAGAAATGTTAAAGGATGTTCTAGCAAAAAGATAATGACAAAAAGAAATTTAGATATTTGCTAAGGAATGAATAAAACCAGAAATCATTAATATGCTGGTAGGTAAACATGAAATATTTTTATTCTATTTAAGAAATGGGATAAAAATAAATTAAAATAAAATTATTTAAAAATAATAACTTGCCAGGCACCGTGGCTCACGCCTGTAATCCCAGCACTTTGGGAGGCTGAGGTGGGTGGATTACTTGAAGTCAGGTTTTCGAGACCAGCCTGGCCATTGTGCTGAAACCCCACCACTACTAAAAATACAAAAATTAGCTGGGCTTGGTAGCGCACCTGTAATCCCAGCTATTTGAGAGGCTGAGGCATGAGAATCGCTTGAACCTGGAAGGCGGAGGTTGCAATGAGCCAAGATTGTGCCACTGCACTCCAGGCTGGGTGACAGAGTGAGACTCCATCTCAAAATAATAAGTAAATAAATAAATAAATAATAAAGTAAGTAAATAAAAATAAAAATTTATTTTGGAGTTTATTATACACATAAAAAAGTATGTGACAACAGTAGCACAAAAACCAGGTAATAAAAACAGAAATATAATACTAGAACATTCTTATGCTGTGCTTGAAGTGGTATAGTATTATTTGAAGGTAGACAATAATATGTTAAACATGTATACAATAAAGCATAGAACAACTGCTAAAACAAAACATAACAAACAATGAAAAAGCTCAAAAAGGTACAACTAATAAACCAATAAAGCAGGGCCGGGCACGGTGGCTCACGCCTGTAATCCCAGCACTTTGGGAGGCCGAGGCGGGCGGTTCATGAGGTCAGGAGATTGAGACCATCCAGGCTAGAACGGTGAAACCCCGTCTCTACTAAAAATACAAAAAATTAGCCGGGCGTGGTGGCGGGCGCCTGTAGTCCCAGCTGCTTGGGAGGCTGAGGCAGGAGAATGGAGTGAACCCGGGAGGCGGAGCTCGCAGTGAGCCGAGATCGCGCCACTGCACTCCAGCCTGGGCGACAGAGCGAGACTCCGTCTCAAAAACAAACAAACAAAAACAATAAAGCAGATATAATTCAATTTAAAAAAACATTCAATTATTCTAAAATAAGAGATATATTAGTTTCTATTGCAGAATCACACATTAACCCACAACTTATCAGTTCACACAACTGATATTTATTATCTCACACAGTTTCTGAGGGGCATAAACTCAAAAATGCCTTAGCTGGGTGGTTCTTACTCAGGGTCTCTCAGGAGGTTGCAACTAAGAAAATCACTCTGCCTCCTTCAGCAACATGTAAACTAAAAGTGGAACAATACAGAGAAGATTGGCATGGCCACTGCACAAGGGTGACATGCAAATTTGTGAAGCAGTTCATATTTTTGGAGTAGGATAGCTATAGTTAACAACAATGTATTATACATTTCCAAATAGAAGTGAGGACTTTAAATGTTCTCAACACATACAAATGACATATGCTTGTGTTAATGGTTATCTTAAATACCCTGACTTGATCATTACACATTTTATGCATATAATAAAATATTACATGTACTTCACAAATATGTTCAAATATTATGGATCAATAAAAACAGAACATAATCAGAGAAAACCATCACTTAGTAATTGATAAAACTAGTAGATAGCAAATTAGTAAGAATGCAGAAGATTTGAAAAACAGGATGAACAAACCTGACCTAATTAACATTTATAGAACATTTCACCCAAAATAGTAAATTATACATTCTTTTTATGTGACATGAAATGTTTACCAAGATTAACAATATTTTGTGTCATAAAACAAGTCTCAATAAACTTAAAAGCATGTTCTCTGGCCACAGTGAACTTAAATAAGAAATAAATAACACTAAAAAATGTGGAAGATTCCTAAATATTTGGAAACTAAACAATAAATTTTCAAATAACTCATGGTTCATAGAAGAAATACAAAGGAAATTAGAAAATATTTTAAACTGAGTAAGATGAAAATATGGCATATCAAATATGTGGGGCATAAGTAGTGGGTAGAAAGATATTTATAACATTAAATGTATATGTTTGAAAAGTAGCAAGTCCACCATTAATATCTAAACTACCACTTTAAGAAGCAACAACAAAAAAAGACAGCAAATTAAGCCCAAAGTAAGAAAAATAAAAAGAAATAATACGGATAAAAGAAGGAATCAATGAAATGTAAAAATAGACTAAAAAAGAGAAAAATCAATGAAACTGAAAGCTGATTCTTTGAGATCAAGAAAACTGAAAAGCCCCTAGCAAGACTGATCAGGCTTGAAAGAAAATATGAAATACAAATTACCATTATCAATGATAAAAGAGGAGACATCACCACAGAACCTATCAAAATTTTTAAAATTGTACAGAAACGCTGTAAATAAGTTTAACAAATCAAATAAAATGGACAAATTCCTCAAAAATTAAACCAACATTCATATTGAATTACATGCATACTGAATTTATATTAAATTACATATTCAATGTGTAATTATATATTCAATATGTAGTTTGAGATTCACTATATGAAGAGACGACAAAACAAAAACTGCATAATCATCTCAATAAATGCCAAAAAGCATTTTACAAAATGCAACATCTAGTCAGATAAAAATTCTCAGCACACTAGTAGAAGAATAAATAGAATGGATTTTCCTTAAACAGATAAAGAAAATCTTTATTAAACTTGTAATTACTATGACACATAATTATGGAAGACTGAATATTTTCCCTCTAAGATTGGGAACAAGGCAAAGATTCCCATTTTATTACTTCTATTAATTTTTTTCTACCGGTCCCCAAAAGTGCAATAAGACCAGATAAAGAAATAAAAGGTACATGGATTTAAAAGGAAGAAATAAAACTACCTTTAATAACAAATGACATGATTATCAGGGTAGAAAATTCTAGGAATTAATATCAAAGACACAAAAATAATAAATGAATTTAGCAAAATTCCAGCATATGAAGTTAATATACAACATCCATTATTTTTCTACACACAAAACCAAACAATTGGAAATTATAATAAAATAACACTACTTATAATAGCTTCAAAAATAAGAAATACAATAAATTTTGAAAAATAACGTGCACAGCATATAAACTGAAAACAACAGAACATTGCTGAGAAAAACTAAATATCTAAATAAATGCAGATACAGTGCTTAAAAGGCATTAAAAAATTCATAGTGTTAAGGTGTCAATTCTCAAACTGACCTATACAGCCAACAAAATCTCCATTAAAATTCCAAAAATTTCATTCTAAAATTTATATAGAAATGCAAATAAACTCTAGGATAGCTAAAACAATTTTGAAAAAGAACAAAGTTGGATGACTTTACCTGTTTTCAAGACTTATTTTACACTAGAATGTTAAACACAGTGTGTTGGTATAAAGACAGACACATAGATCAATGAAACCTCACAGAATTCAGAAATGAACCCACACTTTTTTTTTTTTGAGATGGAGTCTTGCTCTGTCACCCAGGCTGGAGTGCAGTGGCATGATCTCGACTCACTGCAGTCTCTGCCTCCTGGAATCCAAACTTTTATGACTAGTTGATATTTGACAAAGTTTCTAGGGCAATTCAACAAGGGAAAGGATTATCTTTTCAGGAAAGTGTATGAAAAAATTGAATAACCATAAGCAAAAAAAAAAAAAAAGAAACAAAAATACAATAAATTTGGACCCGTGACCCTTACCTCACAACATAAAAATGACCTGGAAATGTATAATAAACTAAATGTAAAATATAAATCTGTAAAATTTTTTATAACAAAGCACAAAGGAAAGTCTTAGTGATCTCATATTAGGACATAAAACTCATTCACTTTAAATGATAAAATAGCCAATAAATTAGACTTCATCAGAATTAAATATTTTGCTCTTCAGGTGAAAATGAAAGTTCAAACCACAGACTAGAAGAAAATATTTGCAACACATATATCTGACAAGGATTTGTATCCAGAAAATACAAAAAACTCCCACAACTCAATAATAAGGAGACAACTTAATTATGTTATTTATCTTATTTGATTCTCACAATAACCCCGTGAAGTGCATCAGTAGCCCCATTTTAGATAATAAAATTATTGCTTAGGAATATTGTAAGCCTAAGTCACACAGTAAGTGACAAAAGAAGTTTTCAAATCCTGTTCTTTGAGATTCTTAAGCTCAGGTTTTCATTAACTATACCACCAAAGCACTACTTTTCAGAAAGCTATAGCAACCAGATTACATCAAATGCTTTATAAAAGAAATTGGCATAATTAGGCCTCAGGATCCCTCAAAACACACACACATACACACACCAACCACACACACACACTGCCCCCTCACAACCCCAACACACATACCACACACACACACCACATACACCCCCACACACATACCCTCCAACACACCACACACACTCACACACACACCCCCCACATGACAAACACTCCACGCACCACACACATACACCACACACATACATACGCCCCACACACAACACACACACCTCCTATGCACACATCCCCACCCCCATACACCACACATACACACACACACCCCCCACATCCCCTCCCACACACTCCACACACCACCCCCCAACACACACACACACTTCTTCCATAATTTTCAGTTATTTCCTTGGAAGAACCATGGTTAACAGACCTCACTATGAAGAATCTGTTTAAGATCTTCCAAAATTCTTCACTGGCTAAATTGAGGAAAGCTATTCCTGCTGTTTCCCAGTGCTAAATGAAAATGCAAGACCCTCTGTTTAAAAACTATTAAGAATCTTAGGACAGAAACAGCAGAGTGTTAAACCAAGCATGGTGCCTTCTCAGTGCCCTGTGTGTACTTCTGTCTGTAGAGATCAGCACTTGCCCAGGCCTGTAGTACTGGCTCCTCATATGGCTGAGGTGGGAGGGCTGCTTGAGCCCAGAAGTTCTGGGTTACAGTGAACCATGATCACACTACTAAAGTCCAGCCTGGGTGACAGAGACCCTGTCTTCAAAAAAAGAAGAAGGATTTTAAAATAGGAAATAGGCACTTGGCGATAACAGATGTAATGTTACTTTGTCATGGGCTATATAAGGCTGTTTCTATGAGATTGTGAACCCATTGAGGGTTTTGGGGATGCAACTGAGTTTGCAACTAATTATGAGATAAGGGAAGCATTCGTCAGGCAGACACACGGATAGAATTACAAATCATCACCTCTATCAAAGCTAAAGTTGATACTGAGAAACTTTGGAGCATAGAGAGAAGGTCTGATTGCCTGGCTAATGGTAATACACTCTAAAAGAAAAGCTACTCAGGGGGAGGTTCCATGATGGCCAAATAGGAACAGCTCCAGTCTACAGCTCCCAGCATGAGCAACACAGAAGACGGGTGATTTCTGCATTTCCAACTGAGGTACCGGGTTCATCTCACTGGGGCTTGTTGGACAGTGGGTGCAGCCCATGGAGCAGGGCGGGGCATCACCTCACCCAGGAAGCTCAAGGGGTCGGGGAATTCCCTTTCCTAGCCAAGGGAAGCCATGACAGATGGTATCTGGAAAATCAGGACACTCCCACCCAAATACTGTGCTTTTCCAATGGTCTTAGCAAATGGCACACCAGGAGATTATATCCCGCACCTGGCTCAGAGGGCTCCACTAGCACAGCAGGCTGAGATCCAACTGCAAGGCAGCAGCGAGGCTGGGGGAGGGGCGTCTGCCATTGCTGAGGCTTGAATAGGTAAACAAAGCAGCTGGGAAACTCGAACTGGGTGGAGCCCACCCCAGCTCAAGGAGGCCTGCCTGCCTCTGTAGACTCCATCTCTGGGGGCAGGGCATAGCTGAACAAAAGGTAGCAGAAACTTCTGCAGACTTAAATGTCCCTGTCTGACAGCACGGAGTTTGAGATCTGAAAATGGACAGACTGCCTCCTCAAGGGGGTCCCTGACTCCTGAGTAGCCTAACTGGGAGACACCTCCCAGTAGGGGCTGACTGACACCTCATACAGCCAGGTGCCCCTCTGAAACGAAGCTTCCAGAGGAATGATCAGGCAGCAATATTTGCCATTCTGCAATATTTGCTGTTCTGCAGCCTCTGCTGGTGATACCCAGGCAAACAGCGTCTGGAGTGGACCTCCAGCAAACTCCAACAGATCTGCAGCTGAGGGTCCTGATTGTTAGAAGGAAAACTAACAAACAGAAAGGAAATCCACACCAAAACCCCATCTGTATATCACCATCATCAAAGACCAAAGGTAGATAAAACCACAAAGATGGGGAGAAACCAGAGCAGAAAAACTAAAAATTATAAAATCAGAGCATGTCTTCTCCTCCAAAGGAACGCAGCTCCTCAGCAGCGATGGAACAAAGCTTGACAGATAATGACTTTGACGAGTTGAGAGAAGAAGGCTTCAGACGATCGGTAATAACAAACTTCTCCGAGCTAAAGGAGGATATTTGAACCCATCGCAAAGAAGCTAAAAACCTTGAAAAAGGATTAGACGAATGGCTAACTAGAATGAACAGTGTACAGAAGACCTTAAATGACCTGATGGAGCTGAAAACCATGGCACGAGAACTATGTGATGCATGCACAAGCTTAGTAGCTGATTTGATCAAATGGAAGAAAGGGTATCAGTGATTGAAGATCAAATGAATGAAATGAGGCGAGAAGAGAAGTTTAGGGAAAAAGAGTAAAAAGAAATGAACAAAGCCTCCAGAAATATGGGACTACGTGAAAAGACCTAATCTACGTGTGATTGGTGTACCTGTAAGTGATGGGGAGAATGGAACCAAATTGGAAAACACTCTTCACCAGGAGAACTTTCCCAACCTAGCAAGGCAGGCCAACATTCAAATTCAGGAAATACAGAGAATGCCACAAAGATACTCCTTGAGAAGAACAACTCCAAGACACATAATTGTCAGATTCACCAAAGTTGAAATGAAGGAAAAATGTTAAGGGCAGCCAGAGAGAAAGGTCAGTTTACCCACAAAGGGAAGCCCATCAGACTGACAATGGATCTTTCGGCAGAAACTCTACAAGCCAGAAGAGAGTGGGGGCCAATATTCAACATTCTTAAAAGAATTTTCAACCCAGAATTTCATATCCAGCCAAACTAAGCTTCATAAGTGAAGGTGAAATAAAATCCTTTATAGACAAACAAATGTTGAGAGATTTTGTCACTACCAGGCCTGCTTTGCAAGAGCTCCTGAAGGAAGCACTAAACATGGAAAGGAACAGCCAGTACCAGCCACTGCAAAAACATGCCAAATTGTAAAGACCATCAATGCTAGGAAGAAACTGTATCAACTAAATATAACCATCTAACATCATAATGACAGGATCAAATTCACACATAATAACATCAGAACTCACCCATAAATGATGAGTTAACGGGTGCAGCACACCAACATGGCACATGTATACATCTGTAACAAACCTGTTCGTTGTGCACATGTACCCTAGAACTTAAAGTATAATAAAAAATAAATTAATTAATTAAAATAAAAGAAAAACTACTCATACTTCATAAATGGGTAAATGCTCCAATTAAAAGACACAGACTGGCAAATTGGATGAAGAGTCAAGACCCATCAGTGTGCTGTATTCAGGAGACCCATCTCATGTGCAGAGACACACATAGGCTCAAAATAAAGGGATGCAGGAAGATCTACCAAGCAAATGGAAAACAAAAAAAAAAGCAGGGGTTGCAATCCTAGTCTCTGATAAAACAGCCTTTAAACCAACAAATATCAGAAGAGACAAAGAAGGCCATTACATAATAGTAAAGGGATCAATTCAACAAGAAGAGCTAACTATTCTAAATATATATGCACCCAATACAGGAGCACCCAGATTCATGAAGCAAGCCCTTAGAGACCTACAAAGAGACTTGGACTCCACACAATAATAATGGGAGACTTTAACACCCCACTGTCAACATTAGACAGATCAACAAGACAGAAAGTGAACAAGGATATCCAGGAATTGAACTCAGCTCTGCACCAAGTGGACCTAATAGACATCTACAGAACTCTCCACCCCAAATCAACAGAATATACATTCTTCTCAGCACCACATTGCACCTATTCCAAAACTGACCACATAGTTGGAAGTAAAGCACTCCTCAGCAAATGTAATTGAACAGAAATTATAACAAACTGTCTCTCAGACCACAGTGCAATCAAATTAGAACTCAGGATTAAGAAACTCACTCAAAACCACTCAACTACATGGAAACTGAACAACCTGCTCCTGAATGACTACTGGCTACATAATGAAATGAAGGCAGAAATAAGATGTTCTTTGAAACCAATGAGAACAAACACACAACATACCAGAATCTCTGGGACACATTTAAAGCAGTGTGTAGAGGGAAATTTAAAGCACTAAATGCCCACAAGAGAAAACAGGAAAGACCTAAAATTGACACCCTAACATCACAATTGAAAGAACTAGAGAAGCAAGAGCAAACATTCAAAAGCTAGCAGAAGGCAAGAAATAACTAAGATCAGGGCAGAACCGAAGGAGATAGAGGCAAAAAAAAAACCTTCAAAAAAATCAATGAATCCAGCAGCTGGTTTTTTGAAAAGATCAACAAAATTGATAGACCACTATCAAAACTAAAAAAGAAGAAAAGAGGGAAGAATCAAATAGATGCAATATATAATGATAAAGGGGATATCACCACCAATCCCACAGAAATACAAACTACCATCAGAGAACACTATAAACACCTCTACACAAATAAACTAGAAAATCTAGAAGAAATGGATAAATTCCTGGACACATACACCCTCCCAAGACTAAACCAGGAAGTTGAATCCCTGAATAGACCAATAACAGGCTCTGACATGGAGGCAATAATTAATAGCCTACCAACCAAAAAAAGTCCAGGACCAGACTGATTCACAGCCGAATTCCACCAGAGGTACAAAGAGGAGCTGGTACCATTCTTTCTGAAACTGTTCCAATCAGTAGAAAAAGGGGGAATCCTCCCTAACTCATTTTATGAGGCCAGCATCATCCTGATACCAAAGCCTGGAAGAGACACAACAAAAAAGAATTTTAGACCAATATCCCTGATGAACATTGATGCAAAAACCCTGGATGAAAAAATCCTCAATAAAATACTGGCAAACTGAATCCAGCAGCACATCAAAAAAATTATCCACCACTATCAATTTGGCTTCATCCCTGGGATGCAAGGCTGGTTCAACATATGCAAATCAATAAACATATTCCATCATATAAACAGAACCAAACACAAAAACCATATGATTATCTCAATAGATGCAGAAAAGGCCCTTGACAAAATTCAACAGCCCTTCATGCTAAAAACTCTTAATAAACTAGGTATTGATGGGACGTATCTCAAAATAATAAGACCTGTTTATGACAACCCCACAGCCAATTTCATACTGAATGGGAAAAAACTGGAAACATTCCCTTTGAGAAACGGCACAAGACAGGGATGCCCTCTCTCACCACTCCTATTCAACATAGTATTGGAAGTTCTGGCCAGGGCAATCAGGCAAGAGAAAGAAATAAAGCGTATTCAATTAGGAAAAGAGGAAGTCAAATTGTCCCTGTTTGCAGATGACATGATTGTATATTAAGAAAACCCCATCATCTCAGCCCAAAATCTCCTTAAGCTGATAAGCAACTTCAGCAAAGTCTCAGGATACAAAATCAATGTGCAAAAATCACAAGCATTCCTATACACCAGTAACACATGGAAAGCCAAATCATTATTGAACTCCCATTCACAACTGCTTCAAAGAAAATAAAATACCTAGGAATCCAACTTACAAGGGATGTGAAGGACCTCTTTAAGGAGAACTACAAACCACTGCTCAACGATATAAAAGAGGACACAAACAAATGGAAGAATATTCCATGCTCATGGATAGGAAGAAACAATATCGTGAAAATGGCCATACTGCCCAAGGTAATTTACAGATTCAATGCCATCCCCATCAAGCTACAAATGACTTCACAGAATTGGAAAAACCTACTTTAAAGTTCATATGGAACCAAAAAAGAGCCCGCATTGCCAAGACAATCCTATCCCAAAAGAACAAAGTTGGAGGCAACATGCTACCTGACTTCAAACTATACAAGTCTACAGTAACCAAAACAGCATGGCACTGGTACCAAAACAGAGATATAGACCAATGGAACAGAACAGAGCCCTCAGAAATAATACCACACATCTACAACCATCTGATCTTTGAAAAACCTGACAAAAACAAGAAATGGGGAAAGGATTCTCCATTTAATAAATGGGACTGGGAAAACTGGCTAGCCATATGTAGAAAACTGAAACTGGATCCCTTCCTTATACCTTATACAAAAATTAATTCAAGATGGATCAAAGACTTAAATGTTAGACCTAAAACCATAAAAACCCTAGGCAAATAGAAGAAAATAGAAGAAAACCTAGGCAATACCATTTAGGACATAGGCATGGGCAAGGACTTCATGACTAAAATACCAAAAGCAATGGCAACAAAAGCCACAATAGACAAATGGGATCTGATTAAACTAAAGAGCTTCTGCACAGCAAAAGAAACTGCCATCAGAGTGAACAGGCAACCTACAGAATGGCAGAAAATTTTTACAATCTACTCATCTGACAAAGGGCTAATATCCAGAATCTACAATGAACTCAAACAAATTTACAAGAAAAAATCAAACAACCCCATCAAAAAGTGGGCAAAGGATATGAACAGACACTTCTCAAAAGAAGACATTTATGCAGCCAACAGACACATGAAAAAATGCTCATCATCACTGGCTATCAGAGAAATGCAAATCAAAACCACAATGAGATACCATCTCACACCAGTTAGAATGGCGATCATTAAAAAGTCAGGAAACAACAGATGCTGGAGAGGATGTGGAGAAATAGGAACGCTTTTACACTGTTGGTGGGATTGTAAACTAGTTCAACAATTGTGGAAGTCAGTGTAGCGATTCCTCAAGGATCTAGAACTAGAAATACCATTTGACCCAGCCATCCCATTACTGAGCACATACCCAAAGGATTATAAATCATGCTGCTATAAAGACACATGCACACGTATGTTTATTGTGGCACTATTCACAATAGCAAAGACTTGGAACCAACCCAAATGTCCAACAATGATAGACTGGATTAAGAAAATGTGGCACATATACACCATGGAATACTATGCAGCCACAAAAAAGGATAAGTTAATGTCCTTTGTAGGGACATGGATGAAGCTGGAAACCATCATTCTGAGCAAACTATTGCAAGGACAGAAAACCAAACACCACGTGTTCTTGCTCATAGGTGGGAATTGAACAATGAGAACACTTGGACACAGGGTGGGGAACATCACATACTGGGGCCTGTCGTAGGGTGGGGAGAGGGGGGAGGGATAGCATTAGGAGATATAACTAATGTAAATGACGAGTTAATGGGTGCAGCACACAAACATGGCACATGTATACATATGTAACAAACCTGTTCATTGTGCACATGTACCCTAGAACTTAAAGTATAATAAAAAATAAATTAATTAATTAAAAGAAAAGAAAAGAAAAAAAAACTACTCATACTTCAGCGATGGAACTGGAGATCCAACCTGCTCACAGGGGAAAGGCTTTTAAGCCTAAAATTAGAGTGAATGAGAAAGGGTATAGCTTTTCTGCCAGCAGACAGTCCCCAAAGCAGAAGAAAGAGGGCTACACTATGTTCAATACTTTGTTTCCTAACTTACCAATTATTGGGGCCCGTCTCCTGCCCTGGGGGAATGACCAGGAAGGATGACACAGGAGGCCAATTGTGTTACTCTAACAGAGGTCGCTGCAAATACAAACAGAAAACAAGGGGGTAAGTTCTACCCTCCTCCAACAGAGGGCAGCATTCACGTGGTAGACCTTATTCTATCTCCCGTCTCAGCATCATGCTCAAAACGTGTTTACTTGTTAATCAAGTTGTTAACTGTCAGGTTGATGACCTCCAAAGACAGACCAGCTTTTAGAGTCAGTCTTGGTGTTCCTCTCTAACTGTACGCCCCGAGGCAAGTAATCGAGCCTCTTTGATTTCATCAATTGTAAAATCCAGATGGTAAATACCTAACTCACAGGAGCCTGGTGAAGGTTAATGTCCGTCAAGAGCTTATCCCAATGCTGGTGGGAGGGAGAGAGGGGTTCAAAGAGGCGAGCTCCCCTCTTCTTTTTTCTAATAAAACCTGCTCTCAGAAGAAAAAAAAATCTAGTATACATCATTGTCATTTATGCTTCCTCCAATGAATTTTCCTCTCAGGGCTTCTTTTTTTTTTTTTTTCTTCTTTTTTTTTCTGTTTCAGCCCTTTCCCTCAGTGTTAGGAAAGGCTAATTCAGTCACTTGTAGTTAGCAGCCAAAGTAAAAGAATTCAGGAGGAGGGTGTCTTTCTGGAAATCAGGTGGAAATCAGGATGTCTCTGGAGTATGCTGTTGTCATTATTTTCAATTCCACCCCCTTCCCACACTCCACGTCTGTTTCATGCCAAATTCTTTTTCTCTGAAGGATTGTCAAGGGGACATATGTCCCTTAGATGGCAAGAGGGATATGAAGGATAATGGGAAGTGGGGAAAGAAATAAGAAAGATTCGTGTCCTGATTGCATTGCCTCTAAAAACAAATGAAATGGGACTCAGGATCTGTGACTTTGCATTGCAATGTTTAGAGAATTGAAACCTAGCATGTTTGCTTTTAATTGCTCCTTAATGGTGTACAGAATTATAAGACATTAAATTACTATAGAGGAGTGCAGACAGAATTACTTTATCTGAGTAAAGTCACCTTTAGCTTTTTAAGTTAGCCATTAGGCAGCCTAAATGCCAGAAGATGCCACAATTACTAGTTCTGTTGAAAGCACAGTAGAATATATTCCTGAGGAGTTAGACCCCACCCTCAGCTGGATATCATAAGAAAAGCAAATGCCAAATACCTGTGCCACTTTGCCTGAGGTGCCTAGTATATATCAACTCTATTGCAAGGAAATCGGTGTAAGAGAAATTAAAGCTGCAAAGGGAACTTGAGAGCCACATAGAAGCTGCTTTGTATAGTGGAAATGACACAGCCTTTGGGAACAGGCAGGACTAAAATTGAATCCCAATTCTATTTCCTTGTTGAGGGACCTTGGGCAAATATTTTTCCCATTAAGTAGAACGAATACTGACATGGTTCATGGCTTTTGTAGTGACTGAATGAGCTGCTTCATGGTGGGTGGTACTGCAGACTAGTAAAGTGAGTAGGCTTCCAACCTAGAATGCCCGGTTTTGAATTTTGCTTTGCAGTATGACTAGCAGTGTGACCTCACTTAGTGTGTCTCTTATTTCCTCATTCATAAATAAGACTATTAACATTACCTATTCTATACAGTTGTGAGAATTAAATGAGCTAACGTATATACAGTAGTGTGGAACTTAAAAAGGACTTAAGAGGCTGGGCATGGTGGCTCATGACTGTAATTTCAGCACTTTGGGAGGCCGAAGAGGGCAGATGGCATGAGGTTAGGGGTTCGAGACCAGCCTGGCCAACATGATGAAACCCTGTCTCTACTAAAAATACAATAATTAGTTGGGCATGGTGGCACGTGCCTGTAATCACAGCTACTCAGGAAGCTGAGATATGAGAATTGCTTGAACCCTGGAGGCGGAGGTTGCAGTGAGCCGAAATCGCGCCATTGCACTCCAGCCTGTGCGACAAGTGCAAAACTCAGTCTCAAAAGAAAAAAAAAGGACTTAAGAGTCATCAACTGTTATGTAAAATACCTACTACTAGAGGGCTGGATTCTTTCTCCTTTTCTTCCTCATAATTTTATCCATCAGAACAAAGGTTTCACAGCAGTTTAAATAATTTGAGGAGGTCTAAATAAACATTTCTTCCAAAATCATTTCCCCAACAGTCTAAAACAACCATTATGGGTTATTTTGGTTACAGGCACTATATCCCCCATTATAATAGAAAACACATAATCTAGAGAGATACATTATTGCACTATTCTTACATCGACATTATCAACTTCTGTAGATTAATTTCATCAATACAGTTCCAACTGTTCAAAAAGTCCAAGAATGGAGATAAAACCTTCAACAGGTAAGTTTTGAGGAGATCATAGGAAAGGACAGAGAAATGAATGAGCCGGGAGAACTCTGGCTTGGATTTTATAAGGCAGTGGAGGAACCCCTGCGTCATCATGGGGAATTGGTGTGATGTCAAATATATGTGGGATTTAACTTTGTACTCTTAAAACAATATATGCCCATTTTCCCCACCCGCCATTTAGGTGGATTGTTTATCTTGGCTATTCTGAATAATGCTGCAGTGAACATGAGGGTGCAGATAACTCTTCAAGATGCTTATTTCATTTCCTTTGGATATATACCCAGAAATGGGATTGCTGGAACATAAGTTGATTCTATTTTTAGTTTTTGAGAAATCTTTATACTGTTTTCCACATTTATTTCCATATTCTCATTTACATTACCACCAACAATATACAAGGATTCTCTTTTCTCCATATCCTTGTCAAAATTTGCTATCTTTTGTCTTTTAAAAAAAAATGCATCCTAACAGGTGTCAGGTAATATTACATTGTGGTCCTGATTTGCATTTCCCTGATGATTAGTGATCTTAAGCATAAAAATAATTAATGTTTATTGAAAGCCACTTTGTATAAGCTAGACACTATTCGAAGCACTTTGAATGTACTGATTTCTTTAGTCCTGTGAGGTCCTATTATTCCAATTTTATGGTAGAGAAAATTAAGATAAAGAGAAATTAAGCTTGTCTAAGTTCATATAGGTAATAAATGGATGAGCTGGCATTGCAAACTAGGCATTCTTGTTGTTCCCAGTGTCTTCACCATTGACCAGTAAGTTCTATTGCCTCTTCGCTAAGATATACTGAAACAAGTGACAGTCCATTTTCTTCCATATTATTCATACTACCTCCCTTTTTTATGCCTTGAGATACATTTTAGTTGGTACACTGGTACAGTTAGTGGTTTCTTTCTTGGCCATGGCATTGACTGTAGTAGCTATGAACAGTTCGTGCAAGACTCCAGCACATCCAGGTAAAAAATAGAAAAGAGAGCTCAACACTTTGAGCTAATTACATGCTGAATGTTTTTTTTCTTCTGCTGAGTTGATCGAGTTTTCAACATAACTGCTGCCTATACAACAGTCTGTTTGTGTGCCAGTGAACGTGAGGTTTTTATTTTCCCTAAGTAATCTACTCCTTATATGTCATTGAAAGTGACATCACAATGAATTTATCAGTTCAAGCAGTATTATTATTTTAAAAACACATGGTGATCTGGAGGATTTTGTGGTTTTCAAGTAACCTGTTTTATTAATTAATCATAAGTGTTTTCTGGTGTTGATTAAATTTCCATGGAGAAAGAGATAGCAAAGGATATGCTGGATATGTCCAGAATCACACAGTAAAAGCTAAGTCAAATAAAGGCTAATTATATTAGCTAATATTTGAGTACTTTTTATAAATCAGAAATTGACCAGGTGGATTCCTATAGACATTATCTTATTAAATAATCTCAACCTTAAGAGGCTATACTGTTTAGATATACATTCTATGGGAAATGTTGGTTTAGAACTATTATATAGAATTATTGGTGAGAAACGGAGGTTTAGAATAACTAAATTATTTTCCCAGGATTAAATATATGTTGTGGGACCAGAATCTAAACCAATTATGCTTGGCTGCAGACTGCAAATTCTTAGATTTACTCTAGTCTATCTCTCTAATTATTTGTAGTATGGTTATGAGGATATTTCATATCCCAAATTCTGCCTCAATGGCTCAGTGATCTTCTCTGAGAATAAATTGTGATCATTATAAATCTTAACTACTCCCTGAAAGACACCAATGAGAAGAATCATAAAGTAATGTGTAACGCTGAAGTGGGTTCTGCTGAGGTTGGATGCATTATTCATGCTGTTCTCTCACCTTCCTTTGTCCATATATTAAATATGCATTTACTTTTCAAGATTAAGTTCAAAGTCACTGACAACCTCTTTGATGTTTGTCATAATTCTCCATTTCTTCCTTTTAGTAGAAATTGTACCATTTCTATTGTGAACTGATGTATAGCATATATTACGAATCCCGTGTACATATATTGTGAACTCAAGGTATACAGGCCAATCTTGGCACTGATAACTCTTTATTATACTTCTTTGTTTATCTATCCCTGTTTCTAGACAGCATATTCCTAGAGGAAAGCCACCATACCTCATTCATTTTTGTGTCTCCAGAACCTAGCACAGTAATAAACATGTATTAGTAATGTATTGTTATTTGTTGAATCAATCCATCAGTCTATAAACCGTTAGTGGGAAAACGGACTGCAATAGTGACATATGGTTCATTTGGCTCTGGAAGAGTGGGTTTAGTGGGTTGTTACATATAAATGCCAATCTAATAGTCATAGTGTTTGAAAAATAAAAGACATCATTTTACTTCTTGTCTTTTCATTTAGCTTTTAAAAATCAAATATTTATTATTTCATAAAGAATGCATGTCTATTATTGACAATTTAGAAATATAAATAGGCAAAATGAGAAAATAAGTTATTCATAATTCCAGCCACAGATAATCACCGTGAACATTTTTACAGGTGCCATGTAGAACTTTTCTATGTAGACAAATCTGTGAGTTATTCAGCATGTATTCTAACCTGTTTCTAACATATCTTTCTGAAACCTAGAAACTAGAAAGCGAAAAAAATGCATCCTTTGCCAGTTTAGTTCTTGATATAGTTTGGCTCTGTGTCCCCCCAAATATCATCTCGAATTGTAATCACCACATGTTGAGGGAGGGACCTACTGGGAGGTGATCGGATCATGGGGGCAGATTTCCCCCTTGCTGTTCACGTGATAGTGAGTGGGTTCTCACGAGATCTGGTTATTTGATAAGTGTCTGGTGCTTCCTCCTTCTCTCTCTCTCTCTCCTGCCACCATGTAAGATGTGCCTTCTTTTCCCTTTGCCTTCTGCCATGGTTGTAAGTTTCCTGAGACCTTCCAACCATGCAGAACTGTGAGTCAATTAAACTTCTTTTGTTTATAAATTACCCAGTCTTAGGTAGTATCTTTTAGCAGTGTGAGAATGGACTAATACAGCTCTGCATGTGGGTTAGACAAGATTTAGTGGAAGAGAGTAAAGCAATGTGATGATATTACTTGGAGAGACTCATGGCAGAAATGCTTGATTGTTTTGAGACAGTGAAGGTGGAGGTTCTAGTGTGTGGTCTGTGAAAATATGGATGTAGCGGGAGGACAGTGACACAGAGGAGTTCCTGATAGAACAGTCCTGTGGTATTGATGACGGTGTTACTCAGCAGCCCCTGTACTAAAGTCTTGCCTTCAGTAGACACTACCTTGAAGGAAACTGCTAATGATCATTCCAAGTAATTATTTTGCCATTCTGCAGAATGGGTGACCAGTGTTGCATTCTCTAATGACAATGCATACTCATTGTGTTTGATAGATGTGTTTCTTTGATATGTTTTTCTGGTTACAAGGCATCTGTGCTTTATTCCCCATCTTCTCCAGCACCATCCCCACAAAATACAATTCTGAAGTTCACCTATTTGTAATTAGATAATCTGTAAAAAAAAAAAAATCCTATTAAACTAACGGAACAAATTGTATTCTTTCTAACTAGATATCCTAGCAAATAGGTTAATTATTAAAATAAGTGGTTGTCGGTAACACACACTCAAGAAAAGGGAGATCTCAGGTTGGTACTGACCTAATTAAATGTGAAGACAGTGAGTATCCATTGTCATTAGAGAATGTAACAGTGGCTGCCCATTGCACAGAGTGACAGATTGTTACTTGGAATAACCATTTGTGGCTTCCTGCAATGCACTGTCCATAGAAGGCAAGGCTATGGCACAGGGGTGCCAAATAACAAACATCATCATGAAGTGTACAGAATAGACTGGTAATTCGTAACTGTGTAGGAGGATGTTAAAAATTTAAAGCATAAACATGTGGTTTTAAATTCTTAAAATGCAGTCACGGAACTAAGGAGTTTCTATAACTGTCCTAAGAGTACATTACTCTTATTATAAGGGTACATTACTTCTTATTGCTGCTGATTTGATGGAGACTATGATCAGATCCAAAATGTGATCTTTCAGATTACTGAAATACAGTATAGGTTAAATTCTTAGCCAGACCTCCTACATGAGAATTAGGGTATTGATTGGGAAATAATGACACTCTGAAAATTGGAAGAAGAACATTTGCAATGATTTGGATAACTTTTTATACCTTAAACCTCCCAATTCCGCTGAACCTCCTTTGCTGTCAGAAACCTCCCCTTTTGGAGCTGATTCTTGTCATTAACTCTTATCTAACATCTACCAACTGTCATTGCCTCTAAGCCTAAATGTAGAGGCAGATTCTAGCGTTCCTGGGGTTAAGGAATAGGGGATTACAAAGTCAAACCTGAGATGAGAAGACTTGCACACCAAAACGCTCCAAGGTTTTGTTAATATGTGTCAACAAAAAGCATGGATAATTATGTAAGGACAGATTCTAAGGGAGATACAGTAAGTATTTTAGACTGGGCTTAATTTATTGATATAAATACTTTTGCCCAAAATACTGCACTCAATGTGCTGGGTGGAGCAACTCATGGTTCTGGTTGTTGGTCTTGTTGGTTGGCTAAAATCTGTATTCAACTGGGGAGTAGACTAAGTGAAATCAAGGCATCAGAATTCCTGTGATCATGCAAAGAAAGAAATAAATAGGTTTAAAGACATTGAATTTGTGTAGTTAATCTATTATATGCGAGCCATTTACCCACACTTTATATCCCCCAAGAGATCAAAGACAGCATTCTCTTCACTACAAGACTGGGAAGTAAATTGGTGAGCAGAGCACCACCCTCTTAGAAAAGTGGATGTACTTTGGATAAAGGGAGGAGGCACTGCCATTGAACAGGCCCCCTCATTGTAATCAAAATGATGATATCTCTTGGTGGCACTTAAGCAGCTGAGGCAACATGAAACAGCTAGCAATAATTTGTGGCAGGGCTCAGGAAGTAAAAATGGTAGCTTGACCATTAGGGATCTTTGCATGATGCAGTGGCTATAATCAGGTTAATGGTATCCCCTGGAGCTGTGCAACAAGATGGTATCATTTCTAGGAATGATAGAATGGTAGTCCACTAAGATTCTAGTTCCTCTGTATGACAAAAACAAATTCAGTCATGTGTTGCTTAATGGTGGGTTGATGTTCTGAAAAATTATGTCCATAGGCAGTTTCATCATTGTGTGAACATCTTAGAGTATACTTATACAAACCTAGATGGTGTAGCCTACTACACACCTAGGCTGTATGGTACAGCCTAGTGTTCCTACGCTTCAAACCTGTGCATCAGGTGACTGTACTGAATACTGCAGGCAATTGGAATGCAAGGGTGTTTGTGTATCTAAACATAACTAAATGTAGAAATAAATACAGCATAAAATATGAAAAATGATACACCTGAATAGGGCACTTACCATGAACAGAGCTTGCTGGACTGCAAGTTGCTCTGGGTGAGTCAATGAGCGAGCGGTAAGTGAATATGAAGGCCTATGATATTACTGTATACTACTGTAGACTTTATACACATGGTACACTTAGGTTACACTAAATTTGTAAAAATATTTTTCTTTCTTCAATAACAAATTAAACTTCACTTACTGTAACATTTTCATTTTATACACTTTTTATTTTTTTAACTCTGACTCTTCTGTAATAACACTTAGGTTGAAACACAAACACATTGTACAGCTGTACAAAAATATTTTCTGTTCTTTTTTCCGTAACACTTTTTTCTATTTTTAAAAATATTGATTGTTTACTTTTAAAATTTGTGTTAAAAACTAAGACCCAAACACACACATTAGCCTAGGCCTACACAGGGTCAGGGTCATCAATATCACTTTCTTCCATCTCCACATTTTGTTCCACTGGAAGATCTGCAGGGGCAATAGCATGCATGAAGCTGTCATCTGCTCTATAGCAATGACTTCTTCTGGAAGAAGACCTGCTTCTGAAGACCACCTGAGGCTGTTTTACAATTTCTTTTTTAATAAATAGAAGGAGTACACTATAAAATAATGATAAAAAGCATAGTAAACATGAAAATCAGTAAATAGTAATTTATCATTTTCAAGTATTACATACTGTGCATAATTGTATGTGCTATGCTTTTATATGCCTGGCAGTGCAGTAGGTTTGTTTACACCAGGATCACCTCAAACATGTGAGTAATGTATTGCACTACATTACTATAGCTACGGCATCACTAGTTAATACGAATTTTTCAGCTCTGCTATAATTTTATGGGACCATCATTGTGTACGCAGTCTACTGTTGACTGCAATGTTGTTATATGGCACATGGCTGTAAACAAACAAAACTCTCGTATGTTAAACAAAGGGTAAAGATTCCTCATTGAATTCCCATATCTTTATTCATGAACAGTGGTCTAGGTCATGGCAACATATCCTCTCCAAATTGAAAGAAAAGTTGTTGCATTTCACATTTTTTAACCATTAAGAAAGGACAGTATTTGGTAGTCTTTGAATTTTGGAAACATCACACACCTCATGTAGTTGTACTGCTTTCAGTTACTGAGTTACTCATATGGCTTACAGGTTCCACAGAGGATTGTGAACTCCAGTTCAAGCAGTTTTGCCCTTCAGCTCTAATGATTTAGTAGATATAATGGTGCCTAAAATGTCTATGGTTGACAAGGATGTTCTATGGAGCCTATTACGAGCCTTAGAAAGAGAACCACAGTTAGTCTGAGAAAACATCTGTGCCCTTTTTGGCAGGTAGTAATTCTTTGTTTTAGAAATAGTTCTTGGCTTGCTATTGGAGCTTTGTAGAGAGTGAACACCTAACAATGAAAAAATATGTAGCTGTGTACCCTAAGCTATCCATCATAAATTATTTTTGCTTGATGAAAGAAATCATATAGTCAGTTGTGCCCAGAAGTATTCTATGGTCAAGTGGAAGCTGAATATACAAGATGTAGCATGAGCAGATCCTTGGAGGTACAAGTATTAATAATTTGCAAAAATGACTCTCCCAATATGCCTAGCCCTAAGGTACTATCACTTCTTCCTTAATCTGCACCTATGCTCTCATGAACAAATCCTAATTATAGACTGACTGACCAAGGAAAAAGCTGACTTGCAGAAGGTTCTTCATAATATGTTGAGCTGAAAGTATAATGCTGTGATATTCAATTGAAGCCCTGAAGGATGATTAAGTAGGAAATGCTCCTAGTTTATAAAACTATGAGCGGTCCATCTCATCTTCCCCATTCATCGAGAAGTGAAGGCTTGAGATGAGTCTCTACAACAATTCATGAGTGGTGGCTATGTGAATTGAATTGGCTAGTAACATAGTCTTAGAAAAAAAAAAACCAAGATTTGAAATTTGATAAGATTTGGAAAAGAAATACATGCATGAACCGCTAGAAATGAGTTCAGAGCATAAGAATATGCATGGCCTTATCAATGTTTACCACAGGGCTCCCACTGTCAGGGAGGAGAGTGGAGGAAGTTCTTACATGTAAGGTTTAAAAAATGTTATCTTCTGTGGATTCATTTAACCTCTTTCCAGAGCCATAGCAGTGATTGCTCTAAGTATTCATGAACAAAGTGACCAAGGTGGAAGTATGGGCAATGTTCATGTGTAGAACATGAACTTCTCACCACATCTGACTGACCATGAGGAGCTCATTCTCATTCGTGTCAACAATGACCATTTCTAAGCCTGATATGATAGCCCGTCCTAGGGTGACGAACCTGCCACATGGTAGCAGAGTGAGAGCACAGGAAATGCAAAGTGCCTTTTTCTTGGTCATACGTTGTTAACAACATCCTTGGGTTTACTGAGGAGACTTGGTTCTTAAAGAACAATGCAATGGACTGGCAAATACATGGCAGTGTGTCTCTCATAGAACTAAGGGGTGAAAATAGGCATAGTATCTTGCATTGTTACACACGTTTAATTTGGCCTACTTACAAAAGAAAATGGTATGTATATATATATATATGATCTCTAGGAAACTAGGCTCTGTTCATTCGTAGGTCTGAGTGCCCAAGAGAGTAATTCTTTCATTACATTAAACATGGGACTGTCAATGGCCATTCTGAGATCCTTATGTTTCTAGATGGACAGGGTTATTAACCATAATTATGAATGAAAAATTGATCCTATAGAATGAGAGTTAGGAAAAATATTCTAGACTATTAGAGATAATTCTAAGTATCTTTTAGTGTTCCCAAGTCCAGTGTAAAACATTAATGTAAGACAAAGCAACCCCATATAGAGAGTCCATCAAAGGTTCTAATACCTCAGAGCTGCAAGATTCATTCATCTTGGGTGAAAAAACCCAACAAGCCAAGGTATTTGTAAAGAAAAATAAAACATGAAATGCATAGTCGAGGAAGGGCATTATAAGCACCAATGGCCTCATGACCAATTGCAGTACTGAATTTCTTCTTGGTCCTATATTTTTGGAGTATATTGGTGGTGGTTAATTTTATTACTTAGTCTATAAGTTATAAAATGCTAATGCAGGACTTTGATTCGGTTAAGGTAAGAAAGAACGCCAGCTAGTGTTGAATGTCGTGACTGACAAGACATTGCATCTTCCCTCTGGAAAACATACACTGAGTACAATTTTATTTCTGTGAAGGATTTTTCTGTCTGTTTAGTGGAGTACGTTGTATAGTTGTTTAAAACTGTGCACATGGAAAAGAATATGTCTAGTCAGTGTACTGAAAGGGTTGAACTATGGTAGATAAATTAGATCAGCTCACTCACCACTCACTCCTATCCCCATTTAGGATTGTACCACATTGTACCTTATCTGCCTGTATTAGTTCATTCTCACACTGCTATAAAGACATACCTAGACTGAGTAATTTATAAAGAAAAAAGATTTAATCAGCTCATGGTTCTGCAGGCTGTTCAGGCTTCTGTTTCTGGGGAGGCATCAGGAAACTTACAATCATAGAGGAAGGCAAAGGGGAAGTGAGTACGTCTACAAGGCAGGAGCAGGAGGAAGAGAGAGCAAAGGGGGAGGTGCTACACATTGGTCAAACAACCAGGTTTCATTAGAACTCTATCAAGGGACAGCACTAGAGGGATAGTACTAAACATTTAGAAACCACCCTTATGGTTCAGTCACATCCCACCAGACCCCACCTCCAATATTGGGAATTACAATTCAACAGGAGATTTGGGTGAGGACAAAGAGCCAAACCATATCACTGCCTATTCTTTGGAAACCAGAACACATATTTCCCAGTTCTTTTACCATGAGGGTTCCACGTGTTCCAGTGAGATTATTCTACTCTACAAACCTTGAAAGAGGAAAGTGAGCAACATGAGATGGCAGCCTCACATAAGGAAATGATATCTTCTTGCAACTATAGTGGTAAAGACATCTGGTTCTCTAGAGTAGCATTGATGCAGGTTCTATGTTGACATACTAAGTTCCAAGTAGCAGATGGCAGCAGAGGTAGAACTTCTCCTAGAACTGTCTCATGATGTGGCTGGGTGATACTCCTTTTGTTTTGTTCCTGACTTGGGGATATGCAAGCCTAATTTCCTGACCTTTCTGAATATTCCACGTGCTACTAAATATCCTTAAATAATACCCTAGCAAGAGTTTTTCTGTTGTTTGCAATCATGAATCTTGACCAATCCAATAAAATATTTTTTACATAAAGGGATTATTTTACTTCATAAACGCTATATTACAATTATTTTTTCCTTTTTTTGAAAAAAGTTGAGATATAATTTTCATACAGTAAAATGCACAGGACTTGGCTGAATGGTTCCATGAGTTTTGACACATGCCTAAACTGTGTAACCCACAACCCTATTCAGACATAAAAATAATTTCACTAGCCAAACAAATCCTCTCATGCCACTTCAAAGTAAATTCTCTTCCTCCAGAGGCTACCCCACTTCTTGCTTCTACCACAACAGATCAGTTTTGCCTATTCTAAAATGTCTCATAAATAAAGTTATGCAGTAAGTGCAACTTTGTGTCTGTCTTCTATCATTTAGCATGTTTTGAGATTCAGCCATGTTATTGTATCAATAGGTTATTCAGTTTTATTGCTGCATTGTATGAATATGCCACAGTTTTCTGATTCATTCTCCTTTTGATGGACACCACATTGTTTTCACTTCTTGGTTATTGTAAAGCTGCTATAAACATTTTGGTACAAGCATTTTTATTGATACAAGTTTTCATTTCTCCTAGCTAGATATCTAGTAGTAAAAGTGATGGAACATAGATTAGGTGGGTATTTAAGCTTAGAAGAAACTTTCAAACTATTTTCAAGGTGGTTGTACTACCATTGTTCCACCAACAATGTTTGAGAGTTCTAGTTCCTTCATATCCTTAAAAACATTAAGACTCCTCAGTGTTTTTAATGTAATAATTTCAGATGAAGTACAGAGGTATATCATTGTGGTCTTAATTTTAATTTTCCTGATGATACGGTTTGGCTGTGTCCCCACCCAAATCTCATCTTGAATTGTAGCTCCCATAATTCCCATGTGTTGTGGAAGGCACCTGGCGGGAGGTAACTGAATCATGGGGACGGGTCTTTCCCATGCTGTTCTCATGATGGTGAATAAGTCTCATAAGATCTGATGGTTTTACAAAGAGGAGTTGCCCTGCGCAAGCTCTTTTTGCCTGCTGCCATGTAAGATGTGACTTTTTTCCTCCTTCACCTTCTGCTATGATTATGAGGCCTCCCCAGCCATATAAAACTGTGAGTCAATTAAACCCCTTTCCTTTGTAAATTACCCAGTCATGGGTATATCTTTATTTGCAGTGTGAGAGCTGACTAATACACCTGATTATTACAATATTGACCACATTTTCACATGCTTATTGGCCATTTGTATATTTTCCTTTGAGAACAATTTAAATTTTTTATGTATTTTAAAGTTGGGTTGTTTGTAGGAGTCCTTTATATTCTGAATATAAGTCTTTTTTCAGATAGACGTATTGCAAATATATTCTCTTAGCCAATGGGGTTTTTATTCATTTTCTTAATGGTGTGTTTTGATGAGTTGAAGTTATTAATTTTCATGAAGTTTAGTTTATCAATTTTTTTCCTTTTATACTTACTATATTCTATAATCTGTCAAAATGCTTTGCCTACGCCAAGGTCACAAGTATATTCTCCTGGCTTTTCCTAGAAGCTTAATGGTTCTAGCTTTTATGTTTATGTATATGATTCAAATTGAATTTATTTTTGTGTAAAATGTGAGGTAGGTGTCAATGTCTATTTTCTTCCATGTGGCTATCCAGTTGTTCCAGTTCACATTTGGTGAACAGTGTTTCTTTACCCATTTAATTGCTTTGACATCACTGTAGTAAATCAAGTCACTCTGTTTGGGAAGGTCTATTTCTAGCCTTTGTAGTTTTTCACTGGTCTTTTTCTTTACACATATGCCAGCACTACACTTTTTAGATTACTATAGTTTCATAGTAATTCTGGAAATTGGACAATGTAAGTCATAATATGTTGCTTTTTTTCCAAAATTGTCTGTTATTTTAGGTTTTTTCCCTCCCATGTAATTCTTAAAATTACCTTGTCAATTTCTACCAGAAAGCTTGCTAAGATTTTGATTGAGGTTGAATATATAGAACATTCTGGGGATAATCACATCTTAACACTGTTGAATCCTCCAGTCCATTTTTATAATATAACATATTTGCTCATGATTGTCATGTAGTTTTCAGTTTAGAAGTCTTGCATATCTGTCACTATATTTATTCGTATTTTGTTTTTATATTATAATTGTATTACTTTAAATTTTACTTTCCAATTATTTACTAGTAATAAATAGAAATACAGTATATTTTTGAATCTTGTGATGTTGCTAAATTTACTTAGTTTTATGGTTTATTTATAAATTCCTTGGGATTTTCTACATAGAAAATTATATCAGCTGAGAATGAAGACAGTACATTATTTTTCCCTTCCTAATCCATATACCTTTGAGGCAATTTTCTTGCCCTTCACTGGCTAGGATTTGAAGTACAATTTTGAATAGAAGTGGTGAGATTAGATGTGTTTGCCTACTTCTAGAACATATGAGAAAGGGGTTACAAGTTTGACCATTAAGAATTATTTTGGCTAAAAGTTTAGTGAAGAGGCCATTTATCAGATCGAGGAAATTCCTTGTTTCTACTTTGCTGACAGATTGCTATCATGAATGCGTGCTTCAAACTTTGTCAAATATTCTTGCATCTACCAATACGATCATAAGATTTTTATCCTTTTTTCTGTTACTTTGGAATACTATACTTATTAATTTTAAAAAAAAATTTCCCCATAGGGAAACAGGTGGTGTTTAGTTACATAAATAAGGTTTTTTTTTATTTTTTATTTTGGGGAACAGGTGGTGTTTAGTTACATGAATAAGTTCTTTAGTGGTGATTTCTGAGATTTTAATGCACCCATCACCTGAGCAGTATACACTGTACCCAGTTTGTAGTCTTTTATCCCTCACACCCCTCCCACCATTTCCCCAGAGCCACCGAAGTCCATTGTATCATTCTTATGCCTTTGCATACTCATAGCTTAGCTCCCACTTATGAGTGAGAACATAGGATGTTTGGTTTTCCATTCCTGAGTTATTTCACTTAGAATAATGATCTCCAATCCCATCCAGGTAGCTGAGAATGCCATTATTTTTTTCCTTTTTATGGTTGAGTAGTATTCCATTGTATACATAGGCACATTAGTCTATCACAATTTTGTTATTCATTCATTGATTGACGGGCATTTGGGCTAGTTCCATATTTTTGCAATTGCGAACTGTGCTGCTATAAACATGCGTGTGCAACATCTTTTTTGTATAATGACTTCTTTTCTTCTGGGTAGATACCCAGTAGTGGGATTGCTGGATCAAATGGTATTTCTACTTTTAGTTCTTTAAGGTATCTCCACACTGTTTTCTATAATGGTTGTACTAGTTTACATTCCCACCAGTAGTAAAAGTCTTCCATTTTCACCACACCCCCACCAACATCTATTATTTTTTATTTTTTGATTATGGCCATTCTTGCAGGAGTAAGGTGGTATCACATTGTTGTTTTTATTTGCATTTCCCTGATAATTAGTGATGTTGAGCGTTTTTCTAGATTTTTCTTGGCCATTTATATATTTTATTTGAGTATTGCCTTCATGTCCTTAGCCCACTTTTTGATGAGATTGTTTGTTTTTGCTTGCTGATTTGTTTGAGTTTCTTGTAGATTCAGGATATTAGTCCTTTGTCAGATATATAGATTGCAAAGATTTTCTCTCACTCCATGGATTGTCTGTTTACTCTGCTGATTGTTTCTTTTGCTGTGCAGAAGCTTCTTAGTTTAATTAAGTCCATGTATTGATCTTTGTTTTTGTTGCATTTGCTTTTGGGTTCTTGGTCACAAAGTCTTTGCCTAAGCCAATGTCTAGAAAGCCTTTTCTAATGTTATCTTCTAGAATTTTCATGGTTTCAGGTCTTAGATTTATGTCCTTGATACATCTTGAGTTGATTTTTGTATAAGGTGAGAGATGAGGATCTAGTTTCATTCTTCTACATGTGGCTTGCCAATTATCCAAGCACCATTTGAATAGGGTGTCGTTTCTCCACTATATGTTATTGTTTGCTTTGTTGAAGATCAGTTTGCTGTAAGTAATTTACTTTATTATTGAGTTCTCTATTCTGTTCCATTGGTCTATGTGCCTATTTTTATACCAGTACCATGCTGTTCTGTTTACTATGGCCTTATAGTATAGTTTGAAGTCAGGTAATGTCATGACTCCAGATTTGTTCTTTTCATGTAGTCTTGCTTTGGCTATGTGGACTCTTTTGGTTCCATATAAATTTTAGGATTGTTTTTTATAATTCTGTGAAGAATGGTGGTGGTATTTTGATGGGAATTGCATTGAATTTGTAGATTTCTTTTGACAGCATGGTCATTTTCACAATATTGATTCTACTCATCCATTAGCATGGGATGTGTTTTCATTTGTTTGTGTCATCTATGATTTCTTTGAGTGGTGTTTTGTAGTTTTCCTTGTAGAGGTCCTTTGCCTCATTGGTTAGGTATATTCCTAAGTATTTTATTTATTTTATTTTATTTTATTTTATTTTATTTTATTTTGTAGCTACTGTAAAAGGGATTGAGTTTTTGGTTTGATTCTCAGCTTTGTCACTGTTGGCGTATAGCAGGCTGCTAATTTATGTACATTAATTTTGTATTCTGAAACTTTGCTGAATTTATTTATCACTTCCATGAGCTTTTTGGAGGAGTCTTTAGGGTTTTCTAGGTATTCAATTATATCATCAGCAATTAGTGACAGTTTGACTAATTAATTTTTGGATGTTGAAACTATCTTACATTCTTGGAATAAGCTCTACTTGGTCATGTTTTATTATGATCTTTACATATTACTGATTTCATTTGCTAATATTCTGTCCATCTGTGTTTATGGTGGATGTTGGTAACGTATGATCATAGACATTCTGGCAATGTCTTGTCAGTTTTATTCTGTTTTAATATTTTCTGGAAGTGTTTGTGGAAAAATGAGATTATTTCCTACTTACATGTTCAGTTAAATTCCCCAGTATAGCTACCTAAATGTGATGGTTTCTCTCTGCAAAGTTTACAAATTATGAACTCAATTTCTTTGACAGTTGTAGGGCTATTTAAATTTTCTCTTTTTTTATTGTGTCAGTTTTGTAGATGTGTGTCTCTCAATAAGTTAGTTCCTTGCTTCAACATATACAAAATAACCAATGTGATACATCATATCAACAGGATGAAGGACAAAAACTATATGATCATTTCAGTCAATGCTGAAACAGCATTTGAAAAAATTCAACATCTCTTCATGATTAAAAAAAAAAAAAACACAAAAAAGCTGAGTATAGAAAGAATCTACCTCAACACACTAAAAGCCATATACAACAGAATGACAGCTATTATCGTACTGGTTGAAGAGAAATTGAATGTTCTTCCTCTAAGAACTGAAACAAGACAAAGATGCCTACTTTCATTACTGTTATTCAACATACTACAGGAAATCCTAGCTAAAGCAATTACAAAAGAGAAATAAATAAAAGGGCATTAAAATCAAAACAAACATCAAATTATTATTGGTTGTAGATCTAATCTTAGAAAAAACTAAAAATTCTACCAAAAAATTATTAGAACTGATAAACAAATTCGGCAATGTTTAAGATACAAAATCAGCAAACAAAAATCAGTAGCATGTACATATGCTAACAGTAAACAATCTGAAAATGAGATCAAGAAAGTTATTCGATTTACAATAGCTACAAGTATAAAATATAATACCCAGAAATAAACTTAACCAAAGAAATGAAAGATCTCTATAATGAAAACTATAAAACATTGATGAAAAAAATTGAAGAGGACACAAAAAGTGGAAGATATCCCAAGTTCATGGACTGGAAGAATCAATATTGTTAAAATAATCATACTACTCAAAGCATTCTACAGATACAATGCAATCCCTGTCAAAATACCAATGACATTCTTCATAAAAATAAAGAAACACTAAAATTTGTATAAAATCAAAGACCAAAATAGCCAAAGCCATCCTAAGCAAAAAGAATAAAACTGAACAAATCACATTATCTGACTTCAGATTGTACCACAGAGCTATAGTAACCCAAATATCATGGTATGGGCATAAAAATAGACACATAGATTAATGGAATATAATAGATAATCCATAAATAAATTCACACATCTACAGCGAACTTATTTTCAACCATGAGGCCAAGAACATACATTGGAAAAGGACAGTCTCTCCAAAAAATGGTGCTGGGAAAACTGGATATCTATATGCAGAAGAATAAAACTAGACTCCTATCGATCACCATATTCAAAAATCAAATCAAATCAAAATGGATTAAACAGTTAAATCTAAAACCAGAAAATTTGAAACTACTAAAAGAATTGGGGAAGCTCTCCAGGACATTCGCCTGGGCAAATATTTCTTGAATAATCTCTCAACAGCCTGAGCAACCAAAACAAAAATGGATAAATGGGATCACATGAAGTTAAAAAGCTTCTACATGGCAAAGGAAATGGTCAAGAAAGTGAAGAGGCAGCCCACATAATGGGAGAAAACGTATGAAAACTATCCATCTGACAAGGGATTAATAGTCAGAATATATGAGGACAACAACTCAAAAGGAAAACAATCTAATAATTCAATTTAAAAGTGAGCAAAAGATCTGAATAGACATTTCTCAAAAGAAGACATACAAATGGCCAACAGGTATATAAAAATGTTCAACATAACTAATATTGCTCCAGATAAAACGGCTTTTATCCAAAAGACAAGCAAATGCTGGCGAGGATGCTGAGAAAGGGGAACACTTATATACTGTTGATGGTAATGTAAATTAGTATCGCCACTATGAAGAACAGTATAGAGGTTTCACAAAAAACTAAAAATAGAACTACCATATGATCCAGCAATCTCATTGCTCAGTATGTACCCCAAAGTAAAAAATCAGTATATCGAAGAGATATCTGCACTCTCATGTATATTGCAGCATCATTCCAAACAGCCAAGATTTGGAATCGACTCAAGTATCCATCAAAAGATGGATAATATTTTTTAAATGTGGTTAAGTGTGGTACATATACACAGTGAAGTATTGTTCAGTCATAAAAAGGACATCCTGTCATTTACAACAACGTCAATGGGACTGGAGGACGTTATGTTAGGTGAAATCATCAAAGCACAAAAAGACAAATTTTACATGTTCTCACACATATGTCGGGGCTAAAAATTAAAACAACTGAATTCCTGGAGACAGAGAGTAGAATGGTGGTTACCAGAAGCTGGGAAGGGTAGCTAGAGGGTGCAAGGAAGAAGTAGGGATAGCTAATGGATACAAAAAGATAGTTAGATAGAATGAATAACATGTAGTATTTGATAGCACGACAAGGTGACTACATAAATCAACAATGATTTATTGTATTTCTAAAAATGACTAAAAGAATGTAATTAGAATGTTCCTAACCCCCCAAAATTATAAATGCTTGAGGTAACAGATATCCTAATTACCTTGATATGATTATCATGCATTGTATGCTTGGATCAAAACATTATATTTACCCCATAAATACGCACATCCACTAAAATTACCTAAAACCCCTAAGAGTTAAAATTAAAGTCAGTTCTTTTACTTTGAGTAATTAAACTCATTGTCAGAGTATCTTTCATAGTAGTCCCTTATCATTTAAATGTCTGCAGGATTTGTAATGATGCACATCATTACTGATACTAATAATTGTGCAACTCTTTTAGTCCTTGACAAATTCAGATAGAATATTAATTCTTTAAAGTTTTCAAGAGTTAACTTTGATTTTTTTATCTCTACTTTTACTTGTTTTCTATTTCATTGATTTCTACTTATCTTTATTTTTTCTTCTTTCTGTTTATTTTGGGTTTAATTTACTCATTTAATGAAATTTCTTAAGGTGAATTCATTTCAAACCTTTCTCCTTTTCTTATATAAGCATTTAAACATTTAGCAGTAATTAGTTGTATTGACAAATTTTTATATGTAGTCTTCATTACCACTCACTTGAAATACTTCCTAAATATTTCTGATTTTCTAATGATATGGTTTGGCTGTGTCCTTACCCAAATCTCATCTTGAATTGTAGTTCCCATAATCCCCACGTGTCATAGGAGGGTCCCAGTAGGAGATAATTTAATCATGGGGCGGTTACCCTCAGGCTGTTCTTGTGATAGTGAGTGAGTTCTCAAGAGATCTGATGGTTTTATAAGGGGCTTGTCACCCTTTTGCTTGACACTTCTCCTTGCTACTGTAATGTGAAGAAGGACATGTTTGCTTTCCCTTCCACCATGACTGTAAGTTTCCTGAGACCTCCCCAGCCATGCTGAACTGTGAGTCAATTAAATTTAATAAATTACCGAGTCTCGGGTATGTCTTTATTAGCAGCATGAGAATGGATTCATACACCTAAATATCAATTTGGCAAATGATTTACTTTGATGTGTATTGCTTAATATCCATATATTTGAGAATTTCCTTGATATCTTTATTTCTAATTTACTTCTATTTTGATAAAATATAATCCTTTGTGATTTACTTAGACATTTTTAATAGCCCAGCACATGGTCTACCTTTATAAATGTTCCATGTACACTTGAAACTAATTTTCATTTGGCAGTTTTGGGAAGTAGTGTTCAACATACACAAATGAGGCTAAGATGTTTGATGCTATTGTTCGGTCTTTTTATATTCTTATCAACATTTTTTGTCTATGGTACAAATTAGAAAAAGAGAAGTGAGGAGGAGCCAAGATGGCCGAATAGGAACAGCTCCGGTCTACAGCTCCCAGCGCGAGCGACGCAGAAGACGGGTGATTTCTGCATTTCCATCTGAGGTACCGTGTTCATCTCACTAGGGAGTGCCAGACAGTGGGCGCAGGTCAGTGGGTGAGCGCACCGTGCGCCAGCCGAAGCAGGGGCGAGGCATTGCCTCACTCGGGAAGCGCAAGGGGTCAGGGAGTTCCCCTTCCAGGGGTGACAGACGGCACCTGGAAAATCAGGCCACTCCCACCCGAATACTGTGCTTTTCCGATGGGCTGAGGAAACGGTGCCCCAGGAGAGTATAGCCCGCACCTGGCTCAGAGGGTCCTATGCCCACGGAGTCTCGCTGATTGCTAGCACAGCAGTCTGAGATCAAGCAGCAAGTCGGCAGCGAGGCTGGGGGAGGGGCGCCCGCCATTGCCCAGGCTCGCTTAGGTAAACAAAGCAGCCTGGAAGCTTGAACTGGGTGGAGCCCACCACACCTCAAGGAGGCCTGCCTGCCTCTGTAGGCTCCACCTCTGGGGGCAGGGCACA
Organism: Pongo abelii; assembly: GCF_028885655.2. Classification (NCBI taxonomy): domain Eukaryota; kingdom Metazoa; phylum Chordata; class Mammalia; order Primates; family Hominidae; genus Pongo; species Pongo abelii. The sequence continues at coordinate 21,249,544 of NC_071988.2, forward strand.
GACAAACAAAAAGACAGCAGTAACCTCTGCAGACTTAAATGTCCCTGTCTGACAGCTGTGAGGAGAGCAGTGGTTCTCCCAGCACGCAGCTGGAGATCTGAGAACGGGCTGACTGCCTCCTCAAGTGGGTCCCTGACCCCTGACCCCCGAGCAGCCTAACTGGGAGGCACCCCCCAGCAGGGGCAGACTGACACCTCACACGGCCGGCCAGGTACTCCAACAGACCTGCAGCTGAGGGTTCTGTCTGTTAGAAGGAAAACTAACAGAAAGGACATCCACACCAAAAACCCATCTGTACATCACCATCATCAAAGACCAAAAGTAGATAAAACCACAAAGATGGGGAAAAAACAGAGCAGAAAAACTGGAAACTCTAAAAACCAGAGTACCTCTCCTCCTCCAAAGGAACGCAGTTCCTCACCAGCAACGGAACAAAGCTGGACGGAGAATGACTTTGACGAGCTGAGAAAAGAAGGCTTCAGACGATCAAATTACTCCGAGCTACGGGAGGATATTCAATCCAAAGGCAAAGAAGTTGAAAACTTTGAAAAAAATTTAGAAGAATGTATAACTAGAATAACCAATACAGAGAAGTGCTTAAAGGAGCTGATGGAGCTGAAAACCAAGGCTCGAGAACTACGTGAAGAATGCAGAAGCCTCAGGAGCCGATGCGATCAAATGGAAGAAAAGGTATCAGCCCTGGAAGATGAAATGAATGAAATGAAGCGAGAAGGGAAGTTTAGAGAAAAAAGAATAAAAAGAAACGAGCAAAGCCTCCAAGAAATGTGGGACTATGTGAAAAGACCAAATCTACGTCTGATTGGTGTACCTGAAAGTGATGGGGAGAATGGAAACAAGTTGGAAAACACTCTGCAGGATATTATCCAGGAGAACTTCCCCAATCTAGCAAGGCAGGCCAACATTCAGATTCAGGAAATACAGAGAACGCCACAAAGATACTCTTCGAGAAGAGCAACTCCAAGACACATAATTGTCAGATTCACCAAAGTTGAAATGAAGGAAAAAATGTTAAGGGCAGCCAGAGAGAAAGGACGGGTTACCATCAAAGGGAAGCCCATCAGACTAACAGCGGATCTCTCGGCAGAAACCCTACAAGCCAGAAGAGAGTGGGGGCCAATATTCAACATTCTTAAAGAAAAGAATTTTCAACCCAGAATTTCATATCCTGCCAAACTAAGCTTCATAAGTGAAGGAGAAATAAAATACTTTACAGACAAGCAAATGCTGAGAGATTTTGTCACCACCAGGCCTGCCCTAAAAGAGCTCTTGAAGGAAGCGCTAAACATGGAAAGGCACAACCGGTACCAGCCACTGCAAAATCATACCGAAATGTAAAGATCATTGAGACTAGGAAGAGACTGCATCAACTAACGAGCAAAACATCGAGCTAACATCATAATGACAGGATCAAATTCACACATAACAATATTAACTTTAAATGTAAATGGACTAAATGCTCCAATTAAAAGACACAGACTGGCAAATTGGATAAAGACTCAAGACCCATCAGTGTGCTGTATTCAGGAAACCCATCTCACGTGCAGAGACACACATAGGTTCAAAATAAAAGGATGGAGGAAGATCTACCAAGCAAATGGAAAACAAAAAAAGGCAGGGGTTGCAATCCTAGTCTCTGATAAAACAGACTTTAAACCAACAAAGATCAAAAGAGACAAAGAAGGCCATTACATAATGGTAAAGGGATTAATTCAACAAGAAGAGCTAACTATCCTAAATATATATGCACCCAATACAGGAGCACCCAGATTCATAAAGCAAGTCCTAAGTGACCTACAAAGAGACTTAGACTCCCACACATTAATAATGGGAGACTTTAACACCCCACTGTCAACATTAGACAGATCAACGAGACAGAAAGTCAACAAGGATACCCAGGAATTGAACTCAGCTCTGCACCAAGCAGACCTAATAGACATCTACAGAACTCTCCACCCCAAATCAACAGAATATACATTTTTTTCAGCACCACACCACACCTATTCCAAAATTGACCATATCCTTGGAAGTAAAGCTCTCCTCAATAAATGTAAAAGAACAGAAATTGTAACAAACTGTCTCTCAGATCACAGTGCAATCAAGCTAGAACTCAGGATTAAGAATCTCACTCAAAACCGCTCAACTACGTGGAAACTGAACAACCTGCTCCTGAATGACTACTGGGTACATAACGAAATGAAGGCAGAAATAAAGATGTTCTTTGAAACCAACGAGAACCAAGACACAACATACCAGAATCTCTGGGATGCATTCAAAGCAGTGTGTAGAGGGAAATTTATAGCACTAAATGCCCACAAGAGAAAGCAGGAAAGATCCAAAATTGACACCCTAACATCACAATTAAAAGAACTAGAAAAGCAAGAGCAAACACATTCAAAAGCTAGCAGAAGGCAAGAAATAACTAAAATCAGAGCAGAACTGAAGGAAATAGAGACACAAAAAACCCTTCAAAAAATAAATGAATCCAGGAGCTGGTTTTTTGAAAGGATCAACAAAATTGATAGACCGCTAGCAAGATTAATAAAGAAAAAAAGAGAGAAGAATCAAATAGATGCAATAAAAAATGATAAAGGGGATATCACCACCGATCCCACAGAAATACAAACTACCATCAGAGAATATTACAAACACCTCTATGCAAATAAACTAGAAAATCTAGAAGAAATGGATAAATTCCTCAACACATACACCCTCCCAAGACTAAACCAAGAAGAAGTTCAATCTCTGAATAGACCAATAACAGGAGCTGAAATTATGGCAATAATCAATAGCTTACCAACCAAAAAGAGTCCAGGACCAGATGGGTTCACAGCCGAATTCTACCAGAGGTACAAGGAGGAGCTGGTACCATTCCTTCTGAAACTATTCCAATCAATAGAAAAAGAGGGAATCCTCCCTAACTCATTTTATGAGGCCAGCATCATCCTGATACCAAAGCCTGGCAGAGACACAACAAAAAAAGAGAATTTTAGACCAATATCCTTGATGAACATTGATGCAAAAATCCTCAATAAAATACTGGCAAACAGAATCCAGCAAATCAATAAATGTAATCCAGCATATAAACAGAACCAAAGACAAAAACCACATGATTATCTCAATAGATGCAGAAAAGGCCTTTGACAAAATTCAACAACCCTTCATGCTAAAAACTCTCAATAAATTAGGAATTGATGGGACGTATCTCAAAATAATAAGAGCTATTTATGACAAACCCACAGCCAATATCATACTGAATGGGCAAAAACTGAAAGCATTCCCTTTGAAAACTGGCACAAGACAGGGATGCCCTCTCTCGCCACTTCTATTCAACATAGTGTTGGAAGTTCTGGCCAGGGCAATTAGGCAGGAGAAGGAAATCAAGGGTATTCAATTAGGAAAAGAGGAAGTCAAATTGTCCCTGTTTGCAGATGACATGATAGTATATCTAGAAAACCCCATTGTCTCAGCCCAAAATCTCCTTAAGCTGATAAGCAACTTCAGCAAAGTCTCAGGATACAAAATCAATGTGCAAAAATCACAAGCATTCTTATACATCAATAACAGACAAACAGAGAGCCAAATCATGAGTGAACTCCCATTCACAATTGCTTCAAAGAGAATAAAATACCTAGGAATCCAACTTACAAGGGATGTGAAAGACCTCTTCAAGGAGAACTACAAACCACTGCTCAAGGAAATAAAAGAGGATACAAACAAATGGAAGAACATTCCATGCTCATGGGTAGGAAGAATCAATATCATGAAAATGGCCATCCTTCCCAAGGTAATTTACAGATTCAATGCCATCCCCATCAAGCTACCAATGACTTTCTTCACAGAATTGGAAAAAACTACTTTAAAGTTCATATGGAACCAAAAAAGAGCCCGCATCGCCAAGTCAATCCTAAGCCAAAAGAACAAAGCTGGAGGCATCACGCTACCTGACTTCAAACTATACTACAAGGCTACAGTAACCAAAACAGCATGGTACTGGTACCAAAACAGAGATATAGATCAATGGAACAGAACAGAGCCGTCAGAAATAATGCCACATATCTACAACCATCTGATCTTTGACAAACCTGAGAAAAACAAGAAATGGGGAAAGGATTCCCTATTTAATAAATGGTGCTGGGAAAACTGGCTAGCCATATGTAGAAAGCTGAAACTGGATCCCTTCCTTACACCTTATACAAAAATCAATTCAAGATGGATTAAAGACTTAAATGTTAGACCTAAAACCATAAAAACCCTAGAAGAAAACCTAGGCAATACCATTCAGGACATAGGCATGGGCAAGGACTTCATGTCTAAAACACCAAAAGCAATGGCAACAAAAGCCAAAATTGACAAATGGGATCTAATTAAACTAAAGAGCTTCTGCACAGCAAAGGAAACTACCATCAGAGTGAACAGGCAACCTACAAAATGGGAGAAAATTTTCGCAACCTACTCATCTGACAAAGGGCTAATATCCAGAATCTACAATGAACTCCAACAAATTTACAAGAAAAAAACAAACAACCCCATCAAAAAGTGGGCGAAGGACATGAACAGACACTTCTCAAAAGAAGACATTTATGCAGCCAAAAGACACATGAAAAAATGCTCACCATCACTGGCCATCAGAGAAATGCAAATCAAAACCACAATGAGATACCATCTCACACCAGTTAGAATGGCGATCATTAAAAAGTCAGGAAACAACAGGTGCTGGAGAGGATGTGGAGAAATAGGAACACTTTTACACTGTTGGTGGGACTGTAAACTAGTTCAACCCTTGTGGAGGTCAGTGTGGCGATTCCTCAGGGATCTAGAACTAGAAATTCCATTCGACCCAGCCATCCCATTACTGGGTATATACCCAAAGGACTATAAATCATGCTGCTATAAAGACACATGCACACGTATGTTTATTGCCACATTATTCACAATAGCAAAGACTTGGAACCAACCCAAATGTCCAACAATGATAGACTGGATTAAGAAAATGTGGCACATCTACACCATGGAATACTATGCAGCCATAAGAAATGATGAGTTCATGTCCTTTGTAGGGACATGGATGAAATTGGAAATCATCATTCTCAGTAAACTATCGCAAGAACAAAAAACCAAACACCGCATATTCTCACTCATAGGTGGGAATTGAACAATGAGAACACATGGACACAGGAAGGGGAACATCACACTTCAGGGACTGTTGTGGGTTGGGGGGAGGGGGGAGGGATAACATTGGGAGATATACCTAATGCTAGATGACGAGTTGGTGGGTGCAGTGCACCAGCATGGCACATGTATACATATGTAACTTACCTGCACATTGGGCACATGTACCATAAAACCTAAAGTATAATAATAATAATAATAATAATAATTACAATAAAAGAAAAAAAAAAGAAAAAAGAAAACAGTAAAAAAAAAAAAAAAAAAAAAAAAAGAAAACACCATATTCTTCTACTGCACTTCTGTCTTTCCAACTGGCTAGGTTGCTGGTTGGAGTCAGAGTTGGTGCAGCCATTTTGGATAAAGTCTAATTCACTTGATGAAAAGTGTAGACAGAAACATAAAAGGGTTCCTGGATCTGAGAACTGAGGTTCTGAAATTATGCTGCTTATATATATCTATGCTGCTTATGTAAGAGAGAAATAAATTATATTATTTCAACTTAAAAAAAAAAAAAAAAAAAAAAAAAGAAAAAGAGAAGTATTAAAATCATATAGTGTTAAATTATGATTGTGAATACGTCAATTTTAAGCTCTATTTTAGCTGTATACACACATATTTTAGCTATATACACACATAGGAAACAGGGAGTCTTTTCCCTATGGCTTTTTTTCTGTCAGCTTTGTTGAAGATCAGATGGTTGTAGGTGCATGGTCTTATTTCTGAAGTCTCTTATTCTGTTCCATCAGTCTATGTGCCTGTTTTTGTAATAGTACTATGTTGTTTTGGTTATTGTATCCCTAAGGTACTGTTTGAAGTCATGTAACATGATGCCTCTAGCTTTATTCTTTTTGCTTAGGATTGCCTTGGCTATTCAGGCTCCTTTTTTTGGTTCCATATGAATTTTAATTTTTTTTCTAGTTCTGTGAAGAATGTCATTGGTAGTTTGGTAAGAATAGTATTGAACTTGTAAGTTGCTTTGGTCAACATGGCACTTTCATGATATTGATTCTTCCTATCCATGATCATGGGACATTTTTCTATTTGTTAGTGTTTTGTCTTATTTCTTTGAGCAGTGTTTCATAATTCTCACTGTAGAGATCTTTCACTTTCCTTGTTAGTTGTATTCCTAGGTATTTTATTCCTTCTGTGGCAATTGTGAATAGGATTGCCTTTCTGATTTGGCTCTTGGCTTGGCTGGTTTTTTTTTTTTTTAATAGGAATGCTAGTAATTTTTGTACATTGATTTTGTATCCTGAAGTTGCTTTTGCTGAAGTTGCTTATTAGCTGAAGGAGCTTGCAGGCTGAGACTATGTTGTTTCCTAGATATAGAATCATGTTGTCTGAAAACAGAGATAGTTTGACTTCCCCTCTTCTCATTAGGATGCCTTTTATTTCTTTCTTTTGCCTGATTGCTCTGACTAGGACTTCCAATACTATATTCTATAGGAGTGGTGAGAGAGGGCTTCATTGTCTCATTCTGGTTTTCAAGGAGAATGTTTCCAGCTTTTGCCCATTCAGTTTAATGTTGGCTGTGGTTTTATCATAGACGGCACTTATTATTTTGAGCGATGCTCCTTCAATACCTAGCTTATTGAAGGTTTTTAACATAAAGGAGTGTTGAATTTTACAAGAGACTTTTCTGTGTCTATTAATATAATCATATAGTTTTTGTCTTTAGTTCTGTTTATGTGATGAATCTCATTTATTCACCTGTATATGTTGAACAGATATTGCATCCCAGTAATGAAGCCTACTTGATTGTAGCAGATTAACATTTTGATGTGCTGCTAGATTTGGTTTGCCAGTATTTTATTGAGGATTTTTGCATTGACGTTCATCAAGGATATTGCCTGAAGTTTTCTCTTTTTGTTTTGTCTCTGTCAGGTTTTGGTATCAGGATGATGTCAGCCTCATATAATTGGGGAGGAGTTCCTCCATGAATTTTTGGAATAGTTTCAGTAGGAATGGTAGCATTTCTTCTTTGTACATCTGGTAGAATTTGGCTCAGGTCCTAGGATTTTTTTGGTTAGGTAGGCTGTTTACTACTGATGCAATTTCAGAGCTATTTGTTGGTCTGCTCAGGGAATCAATTTATTCCTTTTTTAGTCTTGGGAAAATGCATGGGTCCAGGAATTTATCCATCTCTTCTAGGTTTTCTAGTTTGTGTGAATAGAGGTGTTCATAGTTTCTGATGATTGTTTTTATTTCTGGGTCAGTGGTAACATTTTCTTCTTTATTTCTAATTGTGTTTATTTGGATCTTCTCTCTGTTCTACTTTATTAGTCTAGCTAGTGGCCTATTTTAATAATTTTTTAAAGCAAACTCCTGGATTCCTTGATCTTTTGAATGACTTTTTCTGTCATGATTTCCTTCAGTTCAGCTCTGATTTTGGTTATTTATTCTCTTCTGCTAGCATAGGGATAATTTGTTGTTGCTTCTGTAAATCTTCCAGTTGTTATATTAGGTGATTAATTTGAGATCTAACTTTTTGATGTGGGGATTTAGTGCTATGAATTTCCCTCAACACTGCCTTAGCTGTGTCCCAGATATTCTGATGTGTTATATGTTTGCTCTCATTAGTTTCAAAGAACTTATTGATCTCTGCCTTAATTTCATTATTTACCCCAAAGTCATTCAGGAGCATTTTGTTTAGTTTCTATGTAATTGCATGATTTTGAGTGATTTTTCTCTTGATTTCTTTTTTTTTTTTTGACCATTCCATACTTTCTTTTTTTATTATTATTATACTTTAAGTTCTAGGGTACATGTGCACAACATGCAGCTTTGTTACATATGTATACATGTGCCATGTTGGTGTGCTGCACCCATTAACTCATCATTTACATTAGGTATATCTCCTAATGCTATCCCTCCCCCATCCCACCACCCTGTGACAGGCCCCAGTATGTGATCTTTATTGCACTATTGTCAAAGAGTGTATTTGATAAGATTTCAGTTCTTTTGCATTTGCTGGGGATTGTCTTATGTTCAGTTTTGTGGTCAGTTTTAGTGCCATGTGCCATGTGGTGATGAGAATAATTTATGTTCTGTTGTTTTGGGATGGAGGTGTATCAGGTCCTTTTGGTTCGATTGTTAGTTTTCTGTCTCAGTGATCCATCTAATACTTTCAGTGGAGTGTTGAAGTCTCCCAATATTATTGCGTGAGAGTTTATGTCTTTTTGTTGGTCTTCAAGAACTTGCTTTATGAATCTGGGTGCTCTTGTGTTGGGTGCATATATATTCAGAATAATTAGGTCTTCTTATTGAATTGAACCATTTACTATTATGTAATGGCTTCTTTGTCTTTTTGATCTTGTTTTGGTTTGAAGTCTGTTTTTTCAGAAATTAGTATGGCAACCCCTGCTTTTTTCTGTTTCTAATTTTCTTGATAGAATTTCCTTTATCCCTTTATTATGAGCCTATGGGTGTTATTAAATGTGAGATGGGTCTCTTGAAGATAGCATACCATTGGGTCTTGCTTTTTCTAATCCAGCATTCTACCCTGTGCCTTTTATGTGGCGCATTTGGACCACTAACATTCCAGGTTAGTATTGATATGTGTGGATTTGATCCTGCCATTGTGTTGTTAGCTGGTTATTATGTTGGTTTGTTTGTGTGGCTGCTTTTTAATGACACTGGTCTATATGTTTAAGAGTATCTTTTAAATCTCCATTGTTAACTATTCAGTCATGTCTCTTATTTTTTGTTGTCAGAGTTGTTTATTATTTCCCTAGGGATTATAATATATATCCTTAATTTATCTGTCTGTAATAAAGTAATGCTTTGAAAGTAATGTTATACTATTTAATGTGTAATGTAAGATCCTTACAAAATATACATCATTTTACACACTTTCCTTTTTTGGTGATTGTCATAGATTTTCCATCTACATTTGCTATAATCTCTACAATCTGTTGTTATTAATGTACCTCAAATAATAAAGAGGCTCTTAAAAAAATGACAGTCTATTTATCCACATATTTGCTATGTGTGATTTTTTTTTGTATTTGAGTTTCCATCTAGTTCATTTGCCTTTAGTGCAAAAAACTTTCTTTGACATTTATTATGTGCTTGCCTGTTGATGAAATCATTCTACTTGTATTTGTTTGAAAATATTTTTTATATCATCCTATTTTAGAATGTTTTTAGGACAATAAATCTAGCATTTAGCATATAGTAAGATGAGAATTGATATGGAGGAGGAATTAGAGTTACGGGAGTATATGGAAAAGGAATATTGCCCTATTTAGAAGAAGTTGAAAAAGGTTTACAGCATAAGTGATATTTTAACTAATGTCTGAAAGATGAAAAGAATTTGGAAGATTGTTGAGTGAGAGAATCAGAGAGGTCAGTTAAGATGTTTTCAAGCAACAAGAAATATAATTTACTTAACCAAAATTCTACAGTATATTTTGATTGTTCCCTTTATTCCTTTTTACTATAATTAATCTATTTGCATTTGCTAACTGCAGTATCTTCAAAATTTTATCTGCATATACTTGCAAGATTTACTCATAATAAAACTTCTAGAATTAAATATTTGAAATAAAAATAATGTACATTTTTTGTCTTTTGTTACATATTGATTGGTGAAATTCCTTCCAGAGTGGTTTTATTAATTGACATTTTCATCAGCAGCCTGTGAGAGTAATAGATTTTATATTCTTGAAGCTTAAAACACAATTGTTGAAGCCCCAGTTTCCTCTTTAGTTCCCTTTTCTCCATCATCATTGGGGCCACCTACAGATCCATTTTTCCCAATTCCCAGAAAAAGTCCAGACCTGAGGTGGAGACTACCAGGACTCCTTCAAAGCACCATTCTTGATCTCTGAGATAAATAACTTTTCCTGTCAGGCCAACTCAATTATTGCCCCTGACCTCATGTGCATCCTTTTGTCCTCGCTGTGATAAATTGGTTGGAACCTTAGCTTCTTCTAAAATGAAACTCCTGACTAACTGTTAAACATTTCCATCCTAGGATTGAACACTTGCCTGGGGATTGCATCATTCTGTCTGGATTCATCCTAGAAATTGCTGTCAAAGTCTTCCAATGCCAATTGTTTCTCTGTCTTTTACAATGTCACCCACCGTGAAACCAAATGTTACTGTTCTCTGTTTACTCATAGGGAAGTTCCGTACAGGACACCTTAAGTTAAAGGACTTAACTTAAACCTACATTTAAAAAAAAAAAACAAAACTTTTATATAATAAAGATATTTACAACAATGTCCAAAATTTGTTTTTAATAACCTCAATCATATCAGGGATATGCATGCATACTGAACATAGAATAAAAATTTTAAGACAAAATAACCTGAATTTGAACATAAATTTATTTGTTGTGGTGAAGAATGTCTTTACTTGCTGACATTCATATTTTGTAAAATGTGAATTCAAAAATTTCAGCAAAAGGGGCTTTATTTTTCTGAGAGCTCACCTGCAGCAAGTAAGCTCTTGCTGTAGAATTTTATAAAAATTCTAAAGCATCCATTCTATGCAAGAAAAAAATCATTCAATAAAATAAGTTTCAAAGAGGTTATATTTTGCTTGGTTTTACATACTTTGTAAATAAAAGCATACCCTTGCATTTTATGTTCTTGCCTTCATGGTACAACATCTATAACATTTCATCATAAACCAATGAAGACCTGTGCTCTTTTTTTGAAACTTTGTGTTCAGAGGTATGTGTGCAGGTTTTTTACATAGGTACAATTGTGTCATGGGGGTTTGTTATAAAGATTAGTTTATCACGCAGGTATTAAATCTAGTACTCATTAGATATTTTTCCTGATCCTGTCTCCCCTCCTACCCTCCAGCCTTTGATGGGCCCCAGTATGTGTTGTTCTCCTCTCTGTGTTCACATGTTCTCATCATTTAGCTCCCACTTATGAGTGAGAACATGTGGTATTTGGTTTTCACTTTCTGTGTTAGTTTGCTAAGGATAATGGCCTCCAGCTCCATCCATGTCATGATCAAGAAAGGACATGATCTCATTCTTTTTTATGGCTCCATAGTATTCCATAGTGTGTATACACCACATTTTCTTATCTAATTTGTCACTGATGGACATTTAGGTTGCTTTACTATTCTAAATACTGCTGCAATGAACATATGCTTGTGTCTTTGTAGTAGAATGATTTATATTTTTGTGGGTATATACCCAGTAATAGGATTGCTGGGTTGAATGGTATTTCTGTCTTTATGTCTTTGAGGAATCCAACCAATGTCAAACTATATTACAGGGCTACAGTACCCAAAACAGCATGGTACTGGTACAAAAATAGACACATGGGCCAATGGAACAGAATGGAGAACACAGAAATAAGACCACAAACCTACAACTACCTGATCTTCAACGAACCTGACAAAAATAAGCAATGAGGAAAGGATTCCCTATTCAATAAATGGTGCTGGAATAACTGGCTAGCCATATGCAGAAGATTAAAACTGGACCCCTTTTTTACAGCATATATAAAAATTAACTCAAGATGGATTAAAGACTTAAATGTAAAACCCACAACTATAAAAATCCTGGAAGACAACCTAGGCAATACCATTCAGGACACAGGCATGGGCAAAGATTTCATGACAAAGACATCAAAAGCAATTGTGACAAAAGCCAAAATTGACAAATGAGATCTAATTAAACTAAAGAGCCTCTGCACAGCAAAAGAAACTATCATCAGAATAAACAACCTACCGAGTGGGAGAAAATTTTTGCAAATTAATCATCTGACAAAGGTCTAATATCTAGCCTCTATAAGGAATTAAAACAAATTCAAAGAAACAAAAACCCATAAAAACGTGGGCAAAGAACACACTTTTCAAAAGAAGACATACATGCTACTAACAATCGAATGAAAAAAAGCTCAACATAACTGATCCTTGGAGAAATGCAAATGAAAACCACAGTGAGGTACCATCTCACACCAGTAGGAATGGCTATTACTAAAAAGTCAAAAAATAACAGATGCTGGCAAGGTTGAAGAGAAAAGGGAACACTTATACACTGTTGGTGGGAGTGTAAATTAGTTCAACCATTGTGGAAGACTTGTGCTTTTATTGAATCTGTCCCTTAATGAAGTTTTTTTTTTTTGTAAATACAGTTACACATGTACATAGTGTGTATTTCATTAATCTTTTAGTTGTCCACAGAAAAGATAAGCTGTGTGTGCTTACAGAAATATTAATTCAATGAAGCATTCTTATCTTGGGGTTTGAATATCTTCATCTGATGTGCAGACGTTGATCCCAGCTTCCATTCACTCCCATACATACCTTGCCACAGAGAAGTATGGACGATCTAAAATTTCAATAACAAATAATAGAAAAACACACCTACTATTTTATATTTTAGTGCCACCGCCGCCACACTCACACACACAGACACCTCCAAGCAGGGTCATCATGAATTTATTCTTATCACAGGTAGCAACCACAAAGTGTGCATTCACGGGATGGAAGCATACCAGCAATCCTCTGTACTGTCTGACAACAGTGCTGGACCAGAGAATATGAAACAGAAACCTCGAATTAGGAGTTTTGTGATTTTCTTGCTTGCCTGACAACCTGAAATGTGAGGTGAACACCTGTATAAATTTCTCTGCCCAAGGAGTGTGGAAATGCATCCTGCACCCCTCTTTATATTCCATCAACTTTTGTCACATATTCTACCCATCCTTTCAAGCCCCATCTTAATTGTTGCCTCCCCCATAAATGTCTTTTCTGATCTCTCATAGCAAATATGAGGAATCTCCCTTCAAGCACTTTTTTCGCCGTGATGGTGCTTTACATAAATTGCAATGTAAGATAAGCATCAATATGAAAGGGAAATTGGAAAGACTCATTGGATTATATGGAAGAGGCACATTGCCCAGAGGGAGTTGGAAAAGGTTTTCAGTGTAAGTGGTATGTAAACTAATATCTCAAAGATGAAAAGAACAAGGCAGATTGGTGAGTTATTTGTAAATATCAGTTACCTTAATTTCTTAATTGAGCGTGTACCATGCACCATTTACTGTGCTAAGTATTTTCAATGCTTTTACATGTTTTCTGTGCTTTATACTTTTTTCCAATAATAAAAGCCATGATATTATCCTTGACTTGTCTCTTCTCTCACATCCCTCTTACAAACAATCAGAAAATCTTTTTGATTTTTTGGTTAAAATAAATCTAGAGTCTAACCCCTTCCCATCACCTTCTTTGTTATAATCTCAAATCAAGTCATATTCTTCTGAATGTCTTCTAATCCTTCTCCCTCTTTCACCATTGTCCACACTCCTGCTTTTCCCTACTTTTAGAACTTCACTTCAAATTTAAGTCAGATTAAGTCACTCCTCAGGGAAATCCTTAAATGCTCCCCATTACCCTCAAGTAATACCAAAGTCCTTACAATCATCAACGAAGTCCTACGCAATATGATTCTTTTCTCCCATTCCTGATTTCATTTCCTAAAACCCTACTTATCACCTTCTCTGTCCCAGACATGCTGGCTTTCTTGTTCTTCCTTCAACAAGTCAAGTTTGCCCCTACCTTAGCATTTTGTATTGGATGTGGTCTCTCCCTAAATTGCTTTTTCCAAGATGTAGGAAGGCAATATTCATCACCTCCTTCAGATCTTTGCTTATCTGGAAATTTCTCTATGAAGCCCACCCTGACTACCATATTTAAAAGTTCAGCCCTCTCCACAGGCCCTATTTCCGGTTATTTTATTCTGCACTACTCTACTGTTTCCCCCCACCATATCATTCATCAGCTTAACACATATGATACAATTCACTTCTTTATTAAATCTATTGTTTATCTTCAACCAATTTCCCTCCACTAGGAACTTAGTCATAAGAGGGTAGGTATCTTTGTCTATTTCATTCACCAATATATATTAAGCATCTAATATAGTCTTTGGCAAAGAACAGGCATTCAGTAAACATTTTCCACTGAATGAATTAAATCACTTAATTATTTCAATAAACCTAGAGGATAGGAAAAATTCTCTTAAACTATTCTAAAAGGGCAATTAATGACGTCATTTCCTCCCAGCCAGTTATTGGCAAAGATTCAAACACAGATTTGGGATCAGACCTTTAATCCTAGCTCCAACTTTATTATGCTTCCTTACAGAACTATCCTGCAACGTCTTTAAGAATAGGAATAGTATGTACCCCACAAACTTTTATGTCATCTCCATAATGTATATATTACGTTACACACAGTAAGTGTGCATTTCACATTTATGTAATTGCCCTTAGCCAGTTTTTCCCAAGAAACAAGGTCTTTTTAGCTTAATGGTCTTCCTACATTGGCCCAATAACAGTTGCCAAGAGAACATATCATACTTCCCTAGAAAGAGACCCAGAAATGATCTGAGTAAACCAAAGCCCAGAGGGGTCCAGTGGCCTGCGTTAGGGCTATACAACTACTTCAAGAAAATATCAGGACCCAGACTCTGCCATCATTTATCAAATTTTGTGATTTTATTTTTTTAAATGAGAACATGCTTATTCAATTAGATTGCAACTTTTTGAAGGCAGAGATTGTGTTGTCTCTTCTGAGTGCCTTGTAGTGTATGCATCACAATATTAGGTACACCAAGGGAATTCATAAATACTTGTTTATGTCCAACAAGGCTGAAGCTAGACTGGTACAAAAAGTAGAACCAACACAATTTACCTGGATGATCAAGCAGAGCTAATGAGAGGAAGTAAGAAATAAAGCAGGCTTTCTAAAACAGCTAATAAGCAATCAATTCCAACTCTAAAATTCATCATAGTTTCTGAGATGGAGTTGGAAATTAAATAGAATTTGGAAGATTTTTGAATCAATAGTCTCCATGGTGTTCATTTTAATTCAAGAAGGAAAACAACAGCAAGAACTTGAGAAGACTGATAGATTGCTCTTTGATCAATTCTTTCCTCATCCCAGTTGTAAAAACAAAACCATAAATTTTACTAATTCTTATTTTGGCGAAAAGATTTTCAGGAGCATAGGTGGATGGTGACAGCCCAAGAAATCATGGATTCATCAATGTACAAAGCCCAGAATCACTGCATTAGAGCAATTCTCCCTTTCAGAGTATTGTCCCAAAACTATGGCTCTCACAGTGTCAAGCCAAAAACCTATTAAACAATTTAGAATTTTTATCTTTGTTCAAATAACTTTTCCTCCATTTCTGTGAGCAGCTTGAGAATAATAGCATCAATTCTCATGATAGATAAACAAGACATGGTCCGGTATTATATAGTTTTTAGCTTAACTTTTTCTTATATTGGATGACTTTTAACTTCTGTAAGAAAAATGTTCTAATAAACTTGCTTTGGTCATATGTTAATCTTAAAGGCCTTTCTAATGATACCTGTAGCCATATGCAGATGTTCCTTTTCTAATATGAAAGTTCTACACAATTCCATAGCATGAGCAAGTAAACCAAATTAAATATAAATAAGGTAATGTAGAAAAAAGCATTAAGAGAGACGTCAAAAGAAGCTGGCTCTATCTCAGCCCTACCATTACTAGGGGCTGGAAGGCCTTTGTGAGAGCAAAGGCATTTAATTCATCCATTTGCATGAATTAAACCCATGAAAGATCTTCAAATGCCCAGGACCTCTGCATCTAATTTAAACTCATATAAAACGTTGTATTTGCATCAAACCAAGGTGCCATGTGCTCCTTTCCATCATTCATTAATTTTTTAAAATGTGTATTATGTGCCAGTTTGATATAAGACCCTGTGTAAAGTTTGAAGGACACATAGTGATAAACAAGACCAACTTGGGTCACTCTTCTCAGAGAGTGTGCTACTTAGGGTTCTCAGAGAAACAGACCCAATAAGAGGTATGTATGTACATACATATAGATACAGTCCACTGCATACAACCTTCTGGTCAACAAAAGACCACATAAATAGCAGTGGTCCCACAAAATTATAATAGTGTATTATTTTTTAGAATTGTGATTGTTGTTTATTTTCAACTTTTATTTCAGATACAGGGGGTACATATGCAGATTTGTTACATGGGAATATTGCATGATGCTGAGGGTTAAGGTATAGATCCTCTGGTAATGAGCATAGTGCCCGATGGGAAGTTTTTTTTCTTTTTCTTTTTCTAGACGGATTCTTGCTCTGTGGCCCAGGATGGAGTGCAGTGGCGCGATCTCGGCTCACTGCAAGCTCCGCCTCCCGGGTTCACGCCATTCTCCTGCCTCAGCCTCCTGAGTAGCTGGGACTACAGGTGCCCGCCACCACGCCCGGCTAATGTTTTCGTAATTTTTTTTTAGTAGAGACGGGATTTCACCGTGTTAGCCAGGATGGTCTCAATCTCCTGACCACGTGATCTGCCCGCCTCGGCCTCCCAAAGTGCTGGGATTACAGGCGTGAGCCATCGCGCCCGGCCTTTTTTTTTTTTTTTTTTTTTTTTTTTTGACAGTCTCACTCTGTCACCCAGGCTGGAGTGTAGTGGCCCAATCTCAGCTCACTACAACCTCCGCCTCCTGGGTTCAAGCAATTCTCCTGCCCCAGCCTCCCGAGTAGCTGGGATTACAGGTGTGTGCCACCACGCCCAGCTAATTTTTGTATTTATAGTAGAGACGGGATTTCACCACATTGGTCAGGCTGGTCTTGAACTCCTGACCTCGTGATCTGCCCCCCTCAGCCTCCCAAAGTATTGGGATTACAGGCATGAGCCACCGCGCCCGGCCCCAATGGGAAGTTTTTTAACCCACCATGCCTCCCTCTACCCTCTAGTAGTCCACAGTGTCTACTGTTCCCATATTTATGTCCATGGGGGCTTAATGTTTAGCCCCCACTTACAAGTGAGAATATGTGGTATTTGGTTTCTGTTTCTACATTAATTTGCTTAGGATAATGGCCTCCATCTCCATTCATATTGCTGCAAAGGATATTATTTCATTCTTTTTATAGCTATATAGTATTTTATGGTGTATATATACCACATTTTCTGTATCCAATCTGTCACTGATGGACACCTAGATTGATTACATGTCTTCGCTATTGTGAATAGTGCAGCAATGAACATATGAGTGCATGTGTCTTTTTGATAGAATGATTTACTTTCTTTTGCGTACATACCCAGTAATGGTACTGCTGAGTCAACTGTTCTAATTTATTTTAGCTATCTCCAGACTGTTTTCCCCAGTGTCTGGACTAATTTACATTCCCACCAACAGTGCTCCCTTTTCTCTATAACCTCACCAGTATCTGTTTTGTATTTTCTTTTGTTTATACTTTTTAATAGTAGCCATTCTGACTGGTGTGGGACAGTATCTCATTGTGGTTTTGATTTGCATTTCCTTGATGGTTACTGATGCTGAGCATTTTTTCACATTTGTTGGCCAATGTATGTCTCATTTTAAGAAGTGTCTGTTAACGTCCTTTGCCCATTGCCCATTTTTAAATGGGGTTGTTTTTTGTTTGTAGATTTAAATTCCCTGTACATTTTTATTTTACCTTTTCCAGTAGATATGTTTAGATACATAAATTCTTATCATTGTGGTACAGTTGCCAACAATAGTTGGTACAGTAACAGACTGTACAGGTTTGTAGCCTAGAAGCAATAGGTTATAACATATAGCCTAGGTGTGTAATAGGCCATACCACCTAGGTTTATGTAAGTGCTGTAAACTCTGTATTTGTACAATGACAAAATAGCCTAAGAATCCGTTTCTCTGAACATATCTCCATCATTACATGATGCATGATTTTTTTGTGTGTATACATATGTATATACGTATGTCTATATATGGATATAAATATACATACAGATTTATATATACACACAGATATGTGTGTGTGTGCATGTGTGTGTGTGTATCTAGAGAGAGAGAAAGAGATTTTGATTGAGATTTATTTTAAAGAATTGGCTCACTTGATTTGAGAAGGCTGGCAAGCCCAAAGTTGATAGGGCAAGACCGTCAGGCTGGAAACTCTAGGGTAGGAACTCATGTTTCACTCTTGAGGTAAAATTTCTTCCTCCTTAGGGAAACTTCAGTTTTGCTCTTAAAACCTTTCAACTGGTTGGATGCTGCCTATTCACATCATGCTTTACTTAATGTCAGCAAGTTGTAGATGCTAACCACATTCACAAAATACCTTTGCAGCAACACCTAGATTAATGTTTGATTAAATAAGTACTATAGCTTAACAAAGTTGACAGATAAAACTAACCATCATGGGAAGCTTACAGTTTTTTGAGAGATAGACATTGAATAGATGATTATACAACATAATATAAATCACATGGTAGTATGAGAAGTAGCAGGGAAGTTAGGCTGGTCTAGGGTCCAAAAGGCTCCCCTGCAGAACTGCCATTCAAGCAGAGACCTAATATATGAACAGGAGTTGGCCAAGCCGCTAGGAGAAGAATTGCATTTCTGCCATTTTGTTCAAGCTTAAACAAAAGCCCTGAGATAAGAAGGGACCGGCACATTTGAGAAATGGGAGAGAATCTGAGGCAGCTGGAGCCTAATAAGCTTTGCACTTAAATGTCCTTAGTGGACAAAGCAGATTTGTGGGGACAGAACTAAAAGCTTCGGTTTCCATTGGATCTAGGCCCCTAACCTAGATGTTATTAAGATATTAGGGAAAATATGATTTTATTATTCTATCGATTCCATAGTTAATGTCTTCTCCTTGTCTGCTACTAAATGTAGAATAAAATCATAGGTCTCTGAATGTTTTTAGGATCAGACCCTGCCTTACTGTCTTGACAGAAACTCCTACCACTGCCCTCTTTACTCTCATTCTCCCATCACACCATTGCTTCTCAAACTGGCTAGTGTTAGTCCAGTTTCGGGGCCTTGGGAATCACTCTTCTGGTCTCATGACCACTCCCCAAGATTTCACACAGGAGGAGCCTTCTCAGCTTTCAGATCTCAAAAATCCCATCCCTCCTCTTTCCATTTTCTTCATAGTAACTCATTGAGATCTGAATCTTATTTGTTTTCTTCTTTTCTTAATTTCTAGTATGAAAGGTCCATTAGGTCAAAGATTTTGACATTAAACATTTAATACATATTTACTAAAACTATGAATTTAATATATTTGGTAAACCTTGAGCTTAACTTTATTCATCTAGAATGGATTAATAATGTATGCCTGTCAACTGGACCACCAAGTTATGTAATGGAACATGCATTTAACACACTTATAAATTGTAGAGGACTACAAAAGTGATTCTTCTTGATACAACCAGAGGCTAAACTTTTTCTGGTTGACCTTGTGACTTTTATTTTTTGAATTTTTAGTTTTTTGTTTGGCTTCTTTATCGAGAAATTCATGCCTACACTATAGCAAAAGGTCTACAAAGGAATCATGATTTAAACAATGTCCCAGATAAGCCATCATAAGGCAATGTGAGATGAAATAAAACTGCTGTAAAATGGTCTGGTTTCATTGCAGCAGAACCATTCTAGAATTATGCCCAATTTTTAAGGAGAAATGTTTCCAGCCTATAATAGACTGGGTGAGTAAGAAGAACACAAATTTTAGAGTAAGATGGAGATGGGTTCAGAAGTTAGCTACTTGCTCATTATATGTAAAATGTGTAGATAAAGATGCTTAGCCAAAAATACAAGGCTGTCATGAGGATTAACTGACATATATAAAAGCATGTACGCTAAGTTTGGCACACAGTGAGTGCTAAAAAATTATAATTACCATTGCTGCCACAATAACATTTAAAGGATGAGTATAGCATTTTCACACCATTCCAACTATGCTGAAAGACTGCAGGTGATCAGTTTATCTTACACTAGATGAGATCTGAAAGGGAACCATGGAGTTGCAAGCACTGACATAATGAGGGAGGAGTAATGACTTTTATTCTCCAAATAATAGCATAGTAGAAGCTCCCACACTCAATAGCTTTGGGCAGTAGCTCCTGAACTCAGTCTTCCACCATATTTCTTTGTGCTTTCATCCCACTAGAGAAGGCACTGGTGAAGACAAATGTGAAGACTGAGCTGAGAGTTGCTCAGCCAAGAATAATAATATCTCCTAGCTTTAACAATAAGTCAATCCTTCCTGTTTCTTACAGATGTCAAAGCTTACACCTCTGGCTGCAAAAACAAATGGCATGGCAGTTTCATGGCATTTTCCTTCCCTTGATAAAAAGCTGATTCCTTAGTTGCCTCCTCTTTATTGATTTGCTTTGTGAACTTCTCTTGAATTCTGACTCTTTAAAAAATCTAGTCTATATGGAAGACTGTAAAATCAGGGTGCCCAGAAAGAGAGGGGAGTATTAGCCTGGCTCCTTTACCTTCCCTAGAGCCTCACTGTAGTGCCTCCACAGGGAGGTTGGCCCAGTTCCTTCCCCATCTACTGGTGGATGATTCATGTCCATTCAAGAAGAGAAAAACCACTGCCTTGTGATTCAGCAACAACTGTTTTATTTGTTTGTGTAGTTGCCTATTCATATGCCACAATTTTAAGGTGTTAATTTAAAAGATAAGGCAAAGTTCCTTTTAGTAGAAAGCTAGGGCATCTTGCTAAATGTTGAGCAGGCCAAGCTTCAATAAAATTGAGTACAATTGAGTGTTTTCTATACAATGGAATTTTTCTAGGAGCTGAGGATGCACTTGGGTAATCCTGCCTTTTATCAATGACAGGCCATAAAACAGGCAATTTTTTGTGTGAATTGTTAGAACATGGAGTGATGGGAGCAAAAAGGAGGGCACCTAACTCTAATCATGGGCTGAGGAGGGGAAGGTTATGGATGGCTTCCTGGAAGAAAGAAGAAATCCAACACAGGATACTGAAACTCTTCTTAGCATACAATGCCTGACAGCATGTGAAAATAGGATTTGGAGAAAAAGACAAGAGTGTATGTATTAGTCAGTTCTTATGCTGCTCTAAAGAACTGCGCAAACCTGGGTAATTTCTAAAAGACAGAGGTTTAATTGACTCACACTTCCACATTGTCGGGAGACCTCAGGAAACTTACAGTCATGGGGGAAGGCAAAGGAGAGGCAGGCATCTTCTTCACAGGGCAGCAGGACGGAGGGGGTGCAAGCAGGGGAAATGCCAGGTGCTAATGAAACCATCAGATCTCATGAGAACTCATTCAGTATCATGAAAACAGCATGGGGTAACTGCTCCCAAGATCCAATTACTTCCACCTGGTCCCGCCCTTGACACATGGGGATTACGGGGATTACAATTTGTATTAGTCTGTTCTCATGCTGCTAATAAAGACATACGTGAGACTGGGTAATTTATAAAGGAAAGAGATTTAATTGACTCACAGTTGCACATGGCTGGGGAGGCCTTACAATTATGGCCAATCATGGCCGAGGGTGAATGAGGAACAAAGGAACTTCTTATATGACAGCATGCAAAAGAATTTTTGCAGGGAACCTCTCATTTATAAAACCTTCAGATCTCATGAGACTTATTCACTATCACAAGAATAGTATGAGGGAAACTGTCCCCATGATTCAATTCTCTCCACCTGGCCCCACCCTTGACATATAGGGATTATTACAATTCAAGATGAGATTTGGATAAGGACACAGCCAAATCATATCCCAATTCAAGATGAGATTTGGGTGGGGACATAGAGTCAAACCGTATCAGTGTAGAACAAGAGTGGTAGCTAAGTTACTGGGTCACATGGAGAAAAGTATGAGCTTAAACTAGATTCACTTAGATAAGAGGCTAATTCTCACAGATTTTTCCATCTCTGTTTTGATTTTGACGATAGCATGATCAAAAGATAGGACTGATGGAAAGACAGGCATGTAAGGTCATAGTACCTGAGATGAAAGTCAGCACTAAATGAAATCCAGTGCCAACTGGGACAGGATGGGAGGTGGGAGCTTTGCAACAGACATCATTACAATTGCCAAAAGCCTAGAAAAAAACTGTTTCCAGCCCTCAAGGAGCCAGAGAAAGTGCTCAAGGCCATATGCCACCAGAGCTTCAAGCACCTTTGGAGCCTCTTTAAATCAGGATGTCTGACTCAGAAGATACAAAGACAGGGAATGGTTTTTTACAAGACTTTAGTTCAAAAGAAAATGAATAGCAGAAAGTGGTCTTAGAGATATTGCTAAGTTGAATATACCTTCTTTCCACTTTTAAAATAGTATTTTATTATATATTATTTTCTTTACCAGGGTATACTTATTATTATTTACCATCTTGTTTCAATACAAAATATATTGTTTAGAAAAGTAAAGTGGTTGTGGGAAGTTCCCCATTGGATCTGTGCATGGGGAGACCCACACTTTCAGAGGCTCGGGGAAGTCTTGATCAGCCCTGAGACCATTTTATTGTAATTATTCTTCTCTTCAGAGGTGGTGTCACCTGAGTGCTCTCAAGACTGAAGATAAACCAATTCCATGAAGCAAATACCAAGGGGAATTTTTGATCTAGAGAAATAAGAACAACAGAAAATGTAGTTGCATTAGTTCGTTTTCATATGCTATAAAGAACTGCCTGACCTGGGTAATTTATAAAGGAAAGACGTTTAATCGACTCACTGTTTAGCATGGCTGGGAGACCTCAGGAATCTTACAATCATGGTGGAACGTGAAGAAGATGCAAGACAGCTTTTTCACAAGGTGTCAGAAAGGAGAAGTGCTGAGCAAAGTGGGTAGAACCCCTTATAAACCTTCAAATCTGGTGAGAACTCTCTCACTGTCATGAGAACAGCACGGGGAAACCACCCCCATGAATCATTTCCCCTCACCTGGTCTCTCCCTTGACACAAGGATAACAGGGACTACGGGGATTACAATTCAAGATGAGATTTGTGTGGGGACACAAAACCTAACCATATCAGCAATAAAGGGAATTCTATATATACACATACTTACATACATACGCACATACATATACAAATAGACACACACATATGTGCGTGGTACTTAATTTT
Source organism: Pongo abelii (assembly GCF_028885655.2). Taxonomy (NCBI): domain Eukaryota; kingdom Metazoa; phylum Chordata; class Mammalia; order Primates; family Hominidae; genus Pongo; species Pongo abelii. Next base: position 21,272,622 of record NC_071988.2, read on the forward strand.
CTATATCAGTTTAATTAGTTTAGCTCTAAACCTTTACCAATATGGACAAAAGACATGCTCCTGCATAGTTGTCCCTCTTAAAAAATAATTGATACCTTTGACAGATGGGGATAATAATTGATTAGTCATTAATCAAAATCTTCAAAATAATCCAGGTGTAGCGGTATGCACCCGAATGTCTCAGCTACTTATGAAGCTGAGACAAAAGGACCACTTGAGCCCAGGAGTTCCAGTCCGGCCTGGGCAACATAGCAAGACCCTCATCTTTAAAAAATAATTTTTAAAACGTTTCTCCAATTTTTTCCTTCTTAACTCTTGACTGATTTTTAAGGGATTCAAGACTCATTTCCAGTCCAGGTGACATCTTTTTTGGAAGTATAAACATTAATCAATTTGCATTTTGTCCCTAATATTTTCATTGTTGTTGTTGTTATTTTCTTTTCTTTTGGCATTATATAATGATGGTATTTAGAGGCATGGAAACTCTGGTAATTACAACAACAAACTAGCAAGTAGCTATATCACTAAAATAGCCAAGCTTGCTGTCTGATACAAAAGCAATTACATTATCATCAGTCTTTCTGGGAAATAAAGAATATTAGACTTGTTATATAATTGCCCACAGAATGTTAAGGAATTAAAAATAATAAGATTTAACCAGAAAGCGTCTGAATTTTTTCTTCGGGTCTCCTGGTTGATGAGTTATCCTCTTGGTCCTGCTTCTCCCCTGCTTCCCACGTGTATGCTTTCAAGTCTCTTAGTATCACAATTTGGTGCTGAACAATTGAATAAAACATACTTTGAGTGGGAATTCCTATTAACATCCAGTATTCCCTTACAGTCTACTTTCCATTATCTTTCTATTCCCCTCATGTACGGAGTTGATAATGTAATACAACATCTGCAATTATAAGTGTTCATAGTGAATACTACATCTGAAACTCAATAGGCTATTACTGTGAAAATTTGCATGTGGCAATCTGACCAACGAAGGTTTCTGACTGTCTTAAAAATGTGCAGAGAATATAGTTTTAAAAATCTGATTTCACATTTTTTGAGACATATCCCCACACCTTCCCCTCCCATTTGATTTCAGAAATGGCTTTGTGGTAAGACAGGAGGGTAATTGTATTCCAAGGAAAGAGCTTATTACAAAGTCTTACGTGTTCGGGGCATCATGGTTTCACCGATTTGGAGGTGAGAACAGCTCTTTGAGTTCCATCCCATTGAATAAAATATCCCTAATTAGAGTTAAACTACTTAAAATTCTGTAAAGAAAGTGCCTATTTTAGTATATTTGTAGGAGAAAACTTTTTAAAAGTGTTAAAATTTCTGTGCTTCTTTCCACTAGAAAGATGAATTAGAACAAAGATCTGTTTAGAATCAAGGGGTAGAAAGAAACTTCATAGAAAAAATAAGGCCTGATCTGCTCTCTGTGTTCTCTAGAGCATCCTACTGGCTAAAGCCACTTTGCATTGCCCTCAGTGGAATGAGATTGGAAAGGCAGCCAAATAAATAAAAGTCTCCTATAGAATTTATAGGTGTCAATAAATGTCAGCCTGAATACTGAACTCAAATTATCATGGTAGATAAGCAATGTTCTGTGGGAATTTCCCTGCAAACAAAAAAGAGACAGTGATTTCATATATCTTGAAAACTCCACCTCTTTTATTTATATTAGCAAACAAATGAGCGTATACTCTGTACTAGACTCATAGTAAAAAGAAAAATGAAACTTGGATTCACTGCAGAGCCTGCTGACCACCTTAAGCACTCTTCACTTTCATAATGAAACTGAAAAACTTGATAGATCCAATACACACATGTACACTTAATATATACACAAATCTATCTCTGTCATCTTTCCCTAACTTCAGCCAGAGGCAAATAGTCCATATAGAATACTCTGTCTTGGCTTCTTTCTAAGAAGTAGACACAGGCTTGAGATATAGATTTAAGCACTTGAATACTTTCAGCATAAAATAGTGACCAAAAGAAAATGAAGATTTGTTACATAAATTATAAGATTACAAAATCTCAGTGTTAAAGAAAATTTAGGAATTATCCAATAATTGCATATCCAAATAAGATAGAAGGCATGCCTTAGCCAAAATTAATCATATTATCAGGACTTTTAGAACTCCCACTTCTGGGCAACTATAACAAAATATATCCATCAACTACTAGTTAATTAAATGAAAATAAACTTTGCCGCCAAAAGGCTGGAATCCTTGGCAGTGATCAACTGTATTGATTGGAGTACTTTTCATTAGTTCTTCCTGAGAATGAATGATTAAATTAGTTGATGAAGACAAAGTGCACAGACATGGGTGAATATTTATGGTGGGGAAAAAGTAGTGAGCATGCGAGTACCTCCTCACTATACCTAGGACAGTCTCTCTTAAATTGTCAAGTTTCAAAATGGACTTAGGTTTCTCTGGGTTTCTATTGCTCAAATTACATGTTTTCAATCATTTCTGAATACCTACCTTGTGCCACCTCCTCTGCAGTTCCTGTCATTTTCATTTTCACCATTATCCTATCACTTTGGCTCCACTGAAAAATGCCTGGATTCCTTCATTCTACCAAAAAACACTATTACAGTGTGTATTAGTCTGTTTTCACACTGCTGATAAAGACATACCCGAGACTGGGCAATTTACAAAAGAAAGAGGTGTAACTGGACTCACAGTTCCAAATGGCTGGTGAGGCCTCACAAACATGGAAGAAGGCAAGGAAGAGCAAGCCACATCTCATGTAGATGGTGGCAGGCAAAAAGGGAGCTTGTGCAGGGAACCTCCTGTTTTTAAAATTATCAGATCTCAAAAGACCCATTCACTCTCACAAGAACAGCACAGGAAAGATGCCCCCCATAATTCAATCACCTCCCACTGGGTTCCTCCCATGAGGAGGAGCCTGTAAAATCAAAAGCAAGTTAGTTACTTCTTAGATACAATGGGGGTACAGGCATTGGGTAAATACAGCCATTCCAAATGGGATAAATTGGCCGAAACAAAGGGACTACAGATGCCACGCAAATCCAAAATACAGTGGGGCAGTCAATCTTAAACCTCCAAAATGATCTCCTTTGACTCCATGTCTCATATCCAGGTCACATTGACCCTCTTCTCACAGCTTCATTAGCTGGTGCTCCAGTAGGGACTCTGTGTGGGGGCGCCCACTCCACATTTCCTTCTGCACTGCTTTAACAAAGGTTCTCCATGATGGCCCCACCCCTGTATCAAACTTCTGCCTAGGCATCAAGGCATTTCCATACATCTTCTGAAATCTAGGCAGAGGTTCCAAATCTCAGTTCCTGACTTCTGGGCACCCACAGGCTCAACTCCATGTGGAAACTGCCAAGGCTTGGGGCTTCCACCCACTGAAGCAACAGCCCAAGATGTACCTTGACCCATTTTAGCCATGTCTGGAGTGGCTGGGGTGTGGAGTACCAAGTCCCTAGACTGCATACAGCAGAGGGACCCTAGGCCTGGCCCATGAAACCATTTTTTCCTCCTAGGTCTCCAGGTCTGTGATCGGAGGGGCTGCCACAAAGATCTCTGACATGCCCTGGAGATATTTTCTCCATTGTCTTGGTGATTAACATTCAGCTTCTAATTACTTATGCAATTTTCTGCAGTCAGCTTGAATTTCTCCTCAGAAAATGGGATTTTCTTTGCTATCACATTGTCAGGCTGCAAATTTTTTTAACATTTATATTCTGTTTCTCTTTTAAAACAGAATGCCTTTAACTGCACCGAAGTCACCTCTTGAATGCTTTGCTGCTTAGAAATTTCTTCTGCCAGATTCTCTAAATCATCTCTCTCAAGTTCAAAGTTCCACAAATCTCTAGAAAAGGGATAAAAATGCCACCAGTGTCTTTGCTAAAACATAACAAGAGTCACCTTTGCTCCAGTTCCCAACAAGTTTCTAATTTCTATCTGAGACCACCTCAACCTGGACTTTATTGTCCATATCACTATCAGCATTCTGGGAAGAGTCATTCAACAAGTCTCTAGGGAGTTCCAAACTATCCCACATTTTCATGTCTTCTTCTTAGTCCTCCAAAGTGTTCCAGCCTCTGCCTGTTACCCAGTTCCAAAGTCACTTCCACATTTTTGGGTATCTTTTCAGCAGCACCCCACTCTCAGTACCAATGTACTGTATTAGCCTGTTTTCACACTTCTGATAAAGACATACCAGTGACTGGACAATTTACAAAAGAAAGAGATTTAATGGGCTTACAGTTCCACATGGCTGGGGAGGCCTCAAAAACATGGCACAAGGCAAGGAGGAGCAAGTCACATCTCACATGGATGGCAGCAGACAAAAAGAGAGTTTGTGCAGGGAAGCTCACGTTTTTAAAACCATCAGATCTCTTGAGACTCATTCACTATCATGAGAACAGCACAGGAAAGACCCTCCCCCGTAATTAAATCATTTCCCACTGGGTTCCTCCCACAACACATGGGAATTGTGGAAGTTAGAATTCAAGATGAGATTTAGGTGAGACACAGCCAAATCATATCACAGTGCTTGTTGGTGTAGCAATCATTTGATTAAAGTTGGGAATAACACAAATAAGTTAAAGCAAGCGACAGTGTTGGAAAACTAAGTTTGAATATTAGAGTTTGCCGCCCTAAAACTTTTTACCTATTCCTGTCATGGAGAAAAATTTTGTTGGCCAGGCCCTTCTGCAGGTTTCTGTTTCTTTCCAAGTATCTTGAATTCCTCTCCTAATTCCCATATATCTCCTCTTTCCCAGCCCTTTGAAGACTCTCATTCTTCCCACTTCCACCATCTATAGAGCTGTTGTGAATAACATCAAATTTCCAGATATGTGGTTATAACTTTCAGACCATCACCAAGGGGAGGGACAACACTTTCTAATATCAAAAAACCACCAATATTGTGTTTGTCTTAATAGAAGAGAATTTATCCTTTCTAATAGGAATTTTACCTTTCTCCAAGATCAATAGACTTGTATCACTGCTTTCTTTTCAAAATAATATATTTTTCCTCCTTTTATTCATCCACCCATTAATTCCATAAAAAGTTATACAGTTCCTACTATATAACCCACTATATTAGGCTTTTGGAAATATAAAAATTGAGGTAAATAAATAACAAAATCAAATATTATCAGATCAGTTACTAATTTTTCTTGTATCTACAATGGTTAAGAATATCTCAATGAATGGCTCGATTGATTTTGAGTGTTCATATTTCAGGTAATGACAAATCGGAGACGGGTTATTTGACTTTAACTGATTCATTTTTAAAGTAATGAATCTTTTGCCTTTAACTAACTACTTTTAAACCTCTTAGATGCCAGGGATAACATTAACAAATCTGAAATATATTATCCCTTCATAACATATGCTCATGTCTAGTAGAGAACACAAACCTATTTTCTCAGGTTAGGTCTGTCAGAACAATAAAGCTTTCTGGCCATGTTCTATTTTATGGGGAACTTTATTATAGACTCAATTCAAGTGACTTATTTTCAAATGTTTTGATACTGGTTCCAAACAACCTTCAGAGAGTAGGTACCTGGTAAAAAATCTGAAGAACAAATGTAATATGCAATACTTAACCAGTATTTCTTCCTGAAGGTGTAACAGTGGGCTTTTGTTTATTTGTTTCCTTTGATAAATGTATCATTCCAAATGTGCCTTTTGTGATCATAACAACCTAAATTGCTTCTTTAGTGGGACAACATAATGACTCTCATTGGTATGGGTGTGTGTGTGTGGTTAGTCATGACCCAAGTAAGGGAAATGTGGTGGGTTGTCAGCTGAGTCAGAGCAAACCCCACAGCCTAGGGAAATTATACTTTATCATAATGATATCTGAACTGAAATGTCCAAGTGTTCATGCCAAGTGGGGTGAATCATTGCTTGGGCAGTGCATTCAGAAGTTCCTAAACACCCATTCCTAAGTGGAATACCAAACCTCCCTCATTTCCAGAAATTGTCCATTCTAATGTCATTCTATTATCTTCCATTTCTTTCTATCACATGTCAGGTTAATCTCCTCACAGAAGGTGTTCTCCCTCCTGAAATGATTTCATATATTGTTGTTCCAAAGAGAGTGGAAGAAAGAAAAGCATTTGAATGTAAAATTCTACTTTGGAATGATTGCTAGAGGGAAAATGGTAGGTAACAGCAAAAAGGAAGCCTTGGCTCAGGCCCCTTAGAGCAATAACTCTTTCTGACTAATTTTCCCTGATAGGCTTTACCCCAAAATGAAATCAAGGCTAGTTCATCTCTAAGTTTAGCAACCCTCCAAGTTCCAATGTGCTTCATTTTGGGATTTCTGGAGTAGAGCTGGCCTTAGCAAACTGTGATGCAGGTAAAATTTGGCTCGGTGTGGGTTCATCTCAACATCCTTGGTTTCCTCACTATCCCTTCGTCCTTTGACATCTATTTCCTAAAGTCTTCAAGAGCTGAAATAAATTTAATGGCAGATTTTTCAGACACCTCGGTATTTTATGTTAGGGGCCTTCCAAGAACCAGGCAAATCATATCTGTGAGAATACAGTTGTCACTACACAAAGGATGGCCACATTTGGAAGAGCTACACAATGTCTTCACAATATTTTTCTACTCAATCGACTTATTTTTCCTCAATCTATATTTCCCTTATTAGTGATTATCTAAGTTAAACATGAAAAATCTAACTTTTTTCAAGTGAGTACCGACCATGTCCCAGATACAATGTTTTCTACATGTAATATCTCATTTAATCTCTAAAACAACCCTGCAAGTCTAGTATTATTATGACTATTTTGTAGATAGGGACATTAAAATTCAGATAAATTAATTTTGCTCAAGGAGCTAGGCAGTGTTTTTCCTAACTTAAACCCATGTCTCTCTGACTCCAAAGCTATGTTTTCTTCTACACATCACTTCACCACTATGATAGGCTGAATTGTGTGCCTCCTGCTCAAGATTCCTAAGTTGAAATCCTAACACCCAGCATCTTAGAATGGGAGCTTATTTGGAAATAGGGTCTTTACAGGGGTAATCAAGTTAAAATGAGCTAATCCAGTATGACTGGTATCCTTGTAAAAAGGGTTAATTTGAACACAGAGACACACATAGAGAGCAGATGAATGAAGAGACTTAGTGAGAAGACAGCCACCTACAAGCCAAGGAGAGAGGCCTGGAACAGATTCTTTCCTCACAGCCCTCAGAAGGAACCAACTCTGAGGACGCCATGATTCCAAACTTTTAGACTCCAGAACTGTGAGTGATACATTGCTGTTGTTCAGACCACCCAGCTTGCACTACTTTGTCACACCAGCCCTGGCTAAATCATGTAACCCCTCGCCCAGGTCTTCTGGAGACTCTTCACGACAGACAAGAAGGATCCATAAGATGCATATTACTGTGAGCACCACCAGAACACAAATCATTTTCTCTTCGTATTTACTTAGGACACTTAAAACCTGATTTGGTATTTCTTATACCCTACAACTCATTTTTATTCCACCAGTGCCTTTTGTATCCATCAACTGCAAGTCTTTCCTCCTGTTAAACCTACCTCTTTCAATCACGTCTCCTTAAATCTTATTTTGCTATAGAAAAAGAGTGCTAAGAGCAGAAGTCAAACGAAACCCTACTATTCTATTTTGGGGGAAATTCCCACCGAAGTCCTCACTTTAAATTATGATAGCAAATTTCATCACTGTAAAACCAAACTCAAAGACAGAGAATTGTGGCCTATTGGGAGAAAGAAAAGAAGAAGACAATAAACAAGGCTTTTGAATTACACAGTCATTAGTCAGAAACTGAGTTTGCCACCTTCTGACTTGGGACCTTAGGCCTATGATTCAAGCTTCCTGAATCTCTGCCATACTCACAGTCCTTTTCTTATTCATAAAATAAGCCTAGGGCCTCCTTCACTACATAAAGGAGGTTAAATGTACATTCAATATCTAGTCAATAGGTAGGTAGATAGATAGACAGGTAGAATGGATAGATAGATAGATAGATAGATAGATAGATAGATAGATAGATAAATAGATAGATAGATAGAGAAAAATGATAGATTAGATAGATACATAGATAGATACATAGATAGAGACATAGATAGATAGATAGATAGATAGATAGATAGATAGATAGATAGATAGATAGATCAATCTCCAGTATTTCTTTTTCCACTGTCCCCTTATCCCAATTAGTGTTCATTCTGTCTGCAAAAGTCTGTCTTCTAAATAACATGGACCTTGATGGATTAAAATGCTTTTTATTTTTCCCCTGAGTGAAGAGATGAAATAGCAGTCATGATGTATAAGAGCAATGCAGTTGAATTATTTGGGAATATTTTGCTCCCAGGAGAGGCTGTCTCAGAAGATACTATAAGTACAACATTCAAGATGAATTTTACCGTAAGTCAGAAACCATTAATCTAACATGATTCCTCCCTGCTGTACCTCATTCCTACATCTACTTATTGATTAAATGGGGAAAAAAAGATTGTATTGTACTTGTTCAACAAAACAGAATCATGATAAATGCTGCTGAGTTAACAAGTTCCCAGCGGTATCACAGCAAGCTGGGCATGAAAAATAAGAAATAGGAGAATGCTATCAGTTAAAGCCTTGAGATAAACTTCATTTGGGGCACTTCATTGTCTTTGGTCACCCAGCTGTGTTTTTAGAAGGCCTCTAACAGCAGGATAATAAATTTCACAATTCTACCACTAGCAAAAGACAATACCGTAAAATCTATCTTCCCTGGAGAGTGTGATATTCCAAAACATGGTTTGGAATACTATTTTGGTGAAATAGATTGTGTCTGAGTGTTGAATCATGATTAATAAAAAGACATTTAACTCCTGTGGGACCTTCCTATCTGATTAACTGTGTGTTTTGAGGCACAAAAATTCTGCAAAATGGAAGATTTATTTTATGCCAAAGCATGCTGCTCAACAGAGGGTAACTATCTAGGAAGGGCATTCTGTTTCATCCACAAGCTGAGCTAAGACCAACTCCTAACCCAACTCCCAACAACTTAAGCCCAGGCTTTGATGGAAAGCAGCCAGTTTAGGTTTTTTTCCTTCTTGCAAGACGAGCTTCCTCCAGTGTCTTTTCTGCTAGCAAACTCCATTAATGGCTACACTGCCTGGCTTCAAATTCTAAGGCCACGCCTATCAGCACTTTGGCTTTGGACAAATTACTTAAATTCTTTGTGCCTCAGTTTCCTCATCTATAAAATGGGGATAATATAATAGTGCCTAACTCAGAATTCTTATGACAGTGCTTGTTCCATAGGAAGTTAGAACATAGGATTATTTTAAATAAAATAAAAAGTGAAGCTCTCTGTGTTAGTTATTATGTTTTCACCATTCTTTTAAATACTTTACATGTATTCAATAATTCAGTTTTCAAAATACCCTATAAGGTAAATTCCTCTCCAAGAGATGAAGATACAGACCTAGAAACTTTAAGTAGCATGCAAAGTTTATGCAGTTGCTAGGTTCACAAGCTTATGAGATTGTGACCCTTGGATTCAAATGAAGGCATTCTGGGTTTAATAGCAGAGTTTCTCAAAACATGAAGTTTTTGAGAGAAAAGCTTTTAGGTATTTGACATTCTTTTTTCTCAAGTTAACTGGGCTCCTATGCAAATTTTCCAGGCAGTCAAGACACAAATACATGGTAGATCTTTTCCAATGCAGCCTGCTGATGACTTCTATTGGCAGTTTCTGTCACTGAACAAGGCTTCAGGTACCACTTCTTCAGACAGTCTTTGGCAGGCAGAATTCTAATATGCTTGCCAAGATTGTCATGCCCTGGTGTACGCATAATCCTCTCTGTGTTCCATGATTGTAATCAGGACTTGTGAATATGATAGGACATCTCTCCCATGACGATATGTTTTGCAGATGTAATTAATTAAAATCCCTAATCAATTGACTTTGAGATAATCAAAATAGAGATTATCCTTAGGAGATTTGACTTAGTCAGCTGAGTCTTTAAAAGAGGTCAGTTACGCAAAGTGAGAGAAATTCTCCCCCTGACCTTAAAGGAGCACACTGCCACATTGTAGAGAGGGCAATGCAGCTGAGAATAGCAGGTGGGTTTCAAAATCTGAGAATGGCCGCCAGTTAATATATGGTAAAAAAGTGAAAACCACACTACTACAGCTGTAAAGAACTCCATTTTGCCAGCAACAAAGGAGCCTGGAAGAGGACCCTCAATCCCAGATAAGAATGTAGTCTTGGCTTTGGGAGACACTGAGCAGAGAAACCAATTGAGTACTGCTCAGAATTCCGACCTACAGAACTGTGAGCTAAGACATGGACATTGTTATCACCTGCTTTTTTTGTAGTAATTAGTTATGCAGCAATAGAAAATGAATGCACACACTGGCCGGGCGCAGTGGCTAATGCCTGTAATCCCAGCACTTTGGGAGGCCGAGGAGGGCGGATCACGAGGTCAGGAGATCGAGACCATCCTGGCTAACACGGTGAAACCCCGTCTCTACTAAAAATACAAAAAAAATTAGCCGGGCATGGTGGCGGGCGCTTGCAGTTCCAGCTACTCGGGAGGCTGAGGCAGGAGAATGGCGTGAACCTGGGAGGCGGAGCTTGCATTGAGCCGAGATCGCGCCACTGCACTCCAGCCTGGGCGACAGAGCGAGACTCCGTCTCAAAAAAAAAAAAAAAAAAGAAAATGAATGCACACCTCATTGCATTATATATTCACATAGATAAGAGAGATTCATCGTGATAAGTCAATTGTATGGAAGGTTTTTCCGAGCTGGACAGTAATATAGCTATCACTTGATCCGATGTTTTTATTATTCAAATGAAAAAGCTAAAAACTAGATGGAGAAAGTTATTTACAAACTGAACACTAGTATCCAGGTGGCTCACATCCAATTTCATTCTGTCTCATGTCTACTGTAGAACATGCCAAGCATAAAACTGAGATCTGAATCCAGGAGCTTTCATTTCTCCATCCATGTTCTACTCCATGGAACCTGAGCTGTTTTCCTGCTGAATTGCTACCAGTGATGAAAAATGTAAATCTGCCCAAAGAAAGATGTGGAAAAAGCTATATGGATAGATCAGTGTGCTGGCTTAGTGACTTCCTGTGTTAAAAGGTGCCATTTTTCCAAGCCACAGGATGGACAGGCAATAGTTAATTTTTATATGTGAATTGGATTTAGATCATACTCTGGAACACATGCAGTTAACATCCCCAGGCCATTTGTAGGTTGAGCAGAGCAAAAGCTAAAAAGTTGCAGCGTATAAAGTGTGCTTTCTAATACCTTGGCTTTCGAATAAAGATCAATATTACTCCCAGCCCCCATTTTATATGAAAAGGCTCATACTGCAGTGTTTATTGGCATAGGCTCTGGAGTCAGAGACCTGAGCTTGAGTCCTGGGTTTGAATATCACCTTCTAGGCATATTATCTTAACTCATATGTCTCAGTTTTCTCATCTGTAAAATCAAGATGATGATTATAACTATCTCATTAGGTTTTGTGTACATTAATTGAGTTAATGTGTGTCCTTAGGACAATGTCTAAAACACGGTCCATACTTATAAATGTTAGCCAGGATTTCTTATGTTTCAGACCCTAAATACTTGATTTGAAAAACAAATATTTAGGCCCATCAATTTTTCAGGTGTTGCTGTTGTGATTTTGGCTTATAAACTCAAACATGCATTTCCTTCAGTTACATTCTATTTTAAATGTAAAAAGATGCATGGTGCTTCACAAGTGCCAATGCTGCTTAATTAAGGAAAAAAAATTGTGCTTGAGTAAAGCAAGTCAGTGATTTCAGATGGCACTCAAAGGAGATTAATAGACAATTTTATACCAATATTTTTTGACATGTTATTTTCCTTGTTAAAGAGCATCAGTGCATTGCTCTATGTTTTATTAAAAGGTGGGGGGAAGGTGATGCCAAGATGGTCAGCACAGGAATCACTCATCATTTTCCCCAAAGCTGTGTGTTCTAGAAGTTCTCTGAAATTAAATTGATGATTCTTCACTCTCTGGAAACAAAAAGATCTATCTTTATGTACTAAATGAATATGCGATTGTTCCTAGGCAGGGGATAGTGTGTTCATGGAGCTACAAGACTATATTCAAAATATTCAACCTACAAGATAGAACAAGTGTTCCTGTAAAGACTTGCCAGAGCCTGCTGGTAAAATATCAGCCTGTCAATAGTGCAAAAACTCCACTTAAATCCGAGCTCAACTTTGCCACTAGAGTTTGATGGGGGATTGGGGTTAGATTTATGCTAAAGTATAGAAAATCTATCCACAAACACATGGGCTGGGATGCAGAATGAGGGATGGGGATGCATTTCCCAAGACAAGAGATTCTGACAAGAAATATCATACATGGCTACTATGAAGGAGTTGGTTAAATTCCAAATTTGACATTTGAATGATGGTATAAATGGTTCTAAATTCTTCTGCATGTTGGGAAGTACCCATAAGCCCATTTCCAGATACTAATAAATATATCCATTCTGCATCTGAGCCGTGATAAAACATGAAAGTCAGATGAGATTAAGTAATCAGAGTCTATCACATACAGAGAACCACTGGCTCTCTGCTATTATCGTGGATAATTTCCTGCTCTGTGGGTAGCAAATGACACAGAGGAAATGGCACTGTGCTATTGACAAAGGAAACAATGCCTGCTTGGAATCCAGCCTTTCAATTATCCAATGATGTTCTGCCTTTTCTGATATGAGGATATGTATATTACCTACCCAGAATGAGGTCATCAGTAACTTAGGTTTGGAATGAGCCCAAGTTACTTGTGAGCTTATGTTAAGCTTTATGTGTGTGCTAATAGGCAGAACATAAAGGCAATGTGTCCATATTAATTTGACTATTGCCAAATTTCTGGCTATGACTCAATGGGATTCCCCTGGGTCTGAAAGGTACAGTAGTTAAAACTAGATTGCAGTTGCTATAAAAATACTACAGGAGTTAAAAGGAAAAATATTAGATACTATCTCAACATTTCTTTATTAAGAATGAATGAAATGGGCCTGATGCGGTGGCTCATGCCTGTAATCCCAGCACTTTGGGAAGCTGAGGCGGGTGGATCACCTGAAGTCGGGAGTTCGAGACCAGCTCGACCAACATGGAGAAACCCCGTCTCTACTAAAAATACAGAATTAGCTGGGCATGGTCGCGCATGCCTGTAATCCCAGCTACTCAGGAGGCTGAGGCAGGAGAATCGCTTGAACCGGGAGGTGGAGCTTGTGATGAGCTGAGATCATACCATTGTGCCCCAGCCTGGGTGACAGAGCCAGACTCTGTCTCAAAAAAAAAAAAAAAAATGAATGAATGGCTTCCTCAAACACTCAAACCAATCTTGAGACAAAAACAAAAACAAAACAAAACAAAAAAACTTTTAGTTAATATGATGAAAAGTCTTAGTTAACATGATGAAAATTTTATGATACAAAGATTATGTGCTCCTAACTCAAGCAGGAGCCTAACTTAGGCTCCTAACTCATTGCTATATGTTAAAAATAAACTCAAAACTAGACAGCTCTAATCTTCGGTCTTGTAGATACATTTAAAAATCTGGCCTCCATATCATGGTTTTTATAAAGAAGCTGCTTTATATGAATTTATACAGTTTATGGGAAGTCATTCCTAAAAGAAAAAAAAAATAAGTAAAGCCTTGCCCACAGGCTGAAGGAAATATCATCAGGGTTCTGAATGAACGATCTGGCAAAACCCGGAGGAATAATGGAAATATTTGCTGTTCCATTCTAATCAAACAGCATCAAAGCGGATCTTCATCTTACATCTCAGAGTTTCAGAACTCTTACTTATTTGCCCACGTTAGAATATAAGGTCCGTGGAGAGACATTGTCAATCTTATTTATTGATAATATTCCTGGTGCTTAAAATAGGACCTGGCATTATTATAGTAAATGCTCAATAAAACAATGAACCTCACTTTGTACTAGGCAGTTTTAAAGGCAATTTCCATGTCTTAACTCATTTAATCCTTTCAACCACCCACTGTGTAGACATTGGTCTTATTCTCATTTTACGGGCATGGAAACTGACGTACAGACGGTTTCAGTAATGCATCCAACATAATGCACGAGCAAGTAAAGGAAGCCGGGATTTCAATCCAGCTTTGCAGGACCCAGAGATTCCTCTGTGACCACTGCATTCTGATTGAATAAATAGAGAAACATGACTTGTGGAAAAGATGGGCACTTGAAATAACTTTATATAGAATCTGGACAAAAAAAAACCTCAGTTGTTTTGACTCTCTATAAAATGGAAGAAACAGGGCAGAGAGCACCAATGTTTATCAGCAGTAACATCAAAATCACTCCAGTGCTCTAATAGCTCTTCCAGTCCTGACAGCAAGCTAAATACTTAATTCCCTAACATCTCTCATTGCATCTAATGGATTCTTAGTCACGTGCTGCAGAACAGAAACAATACTGAACCCAGGAACCAGGAGATAATAACTACCATTTAATAAACATGCACACACTCCATGCCAGCCTTGGGATAGATGCTTTCTATACTACCTCATTTAATCTTCCCAAAAACTCTATGAGATTGTTATTATTATTGTTATCAACATGTTAATAGGTGATCAAGTTTAGGCCAAATAACTGCCAAGGACTTACTGAGTCAAAAATACTGCTGGTAAAAGGCAGAGGTGGGACTTGAGCTCAAAAATCCCATTAAGAGACAATAATTTGTGAAGTCAGGTAGATATGAGATATTTGTTTCTATGAGATATTTATGAAGGTAAGTGAAGTTAAGGAATGTCATCACAAGGTAGAAAAGGGATTTGAATCCAGGTCTACCTGACTTTACAAACCATGGTCTCTCGATGGGATTTTTTTATTTTTTTTATTTATTTATTTATTTATTTATTTATTTATTTATTTATTTTGAGATGGAGTTTTGCTCTTGTTGCCCAGGCTGGAGTGCAATGGAGCAATCTTGGCTCACTGAAACCTCTGCCTCCGGGGTTCAAGTGATTCTCCTGCCTCAGCCACTGGAGTAGCTGGGACTACAGGCATGCACTACCATGCCTGGCTAATTTTTTTTTTTTTAGTAGAGATGGGGTTTCTCCATGTTGGTCAGGCTGGCCTCAAACCCCTGACCTCAGGTGATCTGCCTGCCTCGGCCTCCCAAAGTGCTGGGATTATAGGCGCGAGCCACTGAGCCCTGCCTCAGTGGGATTTTTGAGCTCAAGTCCCATTTCTGCCTTTTACCAGCAGTGTAATGTTTTGACTGAGTCCCTTGGCAGTTCTCTGGCCTAAGCTTGGTCATCTATTAACGTGACAATAATAATAACAATAATTTATTAGTCAGCCTATCCAGGCTTTCTCAAGGCTGTTGTAAGAAAAATGTATGTAAAATGACCAGGTCATTTCCATTAGAAATTTGTGATGTGATGTCTTCCCAGCTTTACAACACCCCATTCCACAATATTCTACAAAAGAAAACTAATGCAATGGACAAAAATACAAAACTTAAATAAAATATACAATTAAATTGGACTTTTGTTGTTTTTCTCATTGAGTCATTTTGGGTACATTTACTAAAGCTGGACTTAGCCCCATTTTTTTAGGCCCCACTGCTTATCCTCAGCTCTGGCTGCTATAACAAAATATATATATAGGTATATATATAACTAGGTATCTTAAACAACAGACATTTATTTCCCACAGTTCTGGAGGCTGGGAAGTCCAAGATCAAGGTTCTGGCAGATTCACAGATTCAGTTATTAGTGTGGACTATTCCTGGCTTGCAGACAATGCCTATTCACTGTGTTCTTATGTGGCTATGGCAGAGAGAGGAAGTGCTAGTGTCCATTCCTTTTTCTATAAAGACACTAATTCCAACACAGGGGGCTCACTCTCATCTAAAACTAATTGCTTCCCTAAGACCTCACCTGCTAATACCATTGCATCAGGGTTTAGGGCTTCAATATACGAATCCGGGCAAGGAATACAAACATTTAGTCCCTAACATCACTTTTGCTGATGCTCTGAACTCAGGCCTAATTTGCCTATTTGATAATCCTACATTTGGAGATGGAGTTATAAACTGAAGTACTGTGTAAAGGTATAGAATGATCTTTGGTTTGGTTGTTACTATTACTCTACACAGAGTTGATTTTTATTCTCAACTAGCTCCTAACTGCTCAAGAGCTCCTTACAATTGCATCCTCCTAGCTCTGTGCTTAAAAATCCCCTGCCCAGGAAAGCTGTCCATGATTCACTAAGACTGGATTAGACATCCCTCTGTCATGCTCCCATAGTGGTCTGTCCTTCTCCCTGTCATAGTGATATGGACAGGAGGCAGGGAAATATTGGGTAGAAGAGGGTGGTTCCCTGGCAAAGGCCCCAACCTCAAGCCTGAAGACCTGCGGCGCTAAATGAGGACAGGCATTTCTGGTTTTGCACCCAAAAAGTTGCCTTTTGGCTCACCACACCACCCCTCCCGCCCCCATATAAACCCTTAGCAGGCACACACACAAGCAGCTGAACGTCAAGACCAGCAGACCAGCAACAGTGGAACAATGAGGCAGAGAAAGAGAGAAGAGGAGGGAGTCTGGACACGGAGGGGAGTTTGGCCAGAGGTGGTTGGAGAAGAGCCCAACTCCAGGGGAAGACCACCTTCCCACTCCATCCCCGCTTCCGGCTCCCCATTCATCTCACTGAGAGCCACCTCCACCACTCAATAAAATCTTGCACTCATCCTTCAAGACTGCATGTGATCCGATTCTTTCAGGACACTGGGCAAGAGCTCGGGATACAGAAGGCTGTCACACTGGCCGTCTTCCATTTCAATAAGGCAGAGGGTCCACTGAACTGATTAACACACAAGCCATCTACAGATAGCAAATCTGAAAGAGCTTTGTAATACATGCCCACCTGGGCTTCAGGAGTTGCAAACACCCACCCCTAGATGCTTCCATGGGGCTGGAGCCCAAAAGCACTCACCTCAGCCTCTGCACCTGCCCATCTGCATGCTCCCACTAGGGGTTTGAGCTGTGGGGCAACCAAGCAGGTGAGTCATACCCCTGTTGCAGGTCCTGTGAGGGGAATCAGGGAATTCTCCCATTTCAATAGCATATTCCAACATTTTGGACATAAAAAATATAGAGTAATAGAAGGAAAGGAAGTCCCCTACAAATTCCCTCCCTTGGTTTTACTAAATAATTGGATCAGATTCAGTATTCTGGAACCCAGTATTTTGGAACCCAGAAAAGGAAAAGAAATTTAAGGACAAAAGCCCCTGCACACATTTCCCCTGTCTTCACCCAGGTGGCCAGCTAGCACCACTGTGATAATGGCCCTCATAGGGAGTTTGTGGACTTCCCCCCCCCCCCCCAGGGAGTGCATTCATAAATGGAACTCAGCAGGCAGCATTTTTTTTAACAGCCTGGCTATCCGGAATTCATGTGGAAATCAATGGGAGGCAAGTACACCTTAGCACATCTTAATGGCATGCAATCTCACTCAAAAGCCTAAATGAGCAAAGAGACAATTTAATTTTCAGGGTAAAAGATGAGGCCAAGGTGGAACATGCAGGACAAACTCCGGAGGTGCCCTAAGACTGAGCACGACTAAATGGGAGATTTATTGTTTTCAAGCAGTCACAAAAAAACACAGAAGAGGGAAAATCATTAGCGAGACCCGCCAGTGACCCCATCTGATGCTGAGTGCCTGCCAGAGGCTGAATGTTAAAATTCTACTGAGAGAAAAGGAAAAGATAGAAGGTCATGGTTACATAAACCCCTTTCCTAGGAGCTTTCCTAATACAGACGGGGGAGGAGAGAAAGTGACATAGGGAGAAAAAAGGAGCAATACATGGGAATTGGATAATGGGAACTTGTGGGGTCCTTATCTATTGGCATGACACTTCAGTGAGAATGTAAAAGCCTGAGCGTCCCCAGGGAAGGGGACGCACAGGAAGGAAGAAAACTAACAAGAGGCATTTTAGGGTTTATAATTATGAGTCTTAGCAACTTACTGTTATTTTTTAAATTATAAATCTAAGAGTTAAAGAATATAACTCAGTTCTTTGAAAAATAACTATCCCTTTTTCTGTAACTTTCTACTCACTTCTTAATCTCCAGAGTCATCACTTCCTACTTTTTCACTCTTTCTTCCAAAATTTGCTACCTGTATTAGGCAGAGTTCATTACAGAAACAGAACAAATGGAGATTTATTATGGAAATTGACTCACACAATTATGGAGGCTGAGAATCCCATAATATGCCATCTGGGGGTTGGAGGTAGAAGAGGTGGCTGCTGCTGTCATAAATTGTGAAGTCCAAAGGCCTGAGATCCAGGAGTTCTGATGTCCAAGTGTGGCAGGCCAGGTCTCACTAACACAGGCCTATGTAAGAGCTTTTCAGCACTGACTGAGTGGTTAAAGAGTAAAAGCTCTTTTTTGGTTCCATATGAAATTTAAAGTAGTTTTTTTCTAATTCTGTGAAGAAAGTCAATGATAGCTTGATGGGGATAGCATTGAATCTATAAATTACTTTGGGCAGTATGGCCATTTTCACAATATTGATTCTTCCTATCCGTGAGCATGGAACGTTTTTTCATTTGTGTCCTCTCTTATTTCCTTGAGCAGTGGTTTGTAGTTCTCCTTGAAGAGGTCCTTCGCATCCCTTGTAAATTGTATTCCTAGGTATTTTATTCTCTTTGTAGCAATTGTGAATGGGAGTTCACTCATGATTTGGCTCTCTGTTTGTCTGTTATTGGTGTATAGGAACGCTTGTGATTTTTGCACATTGATTTTGTGTCCTGAGACTTTGCTGAAGTTGCTTATCAGCTTAAGGAGATTTGGGGCTGAGACTATGGGGTTTTCTAAATATACAATAATGTCATCTGCAAACAGAGACAATTTGACTTCTTCTCTTCCTATCTGAATACTCTTTATTTCTTTCTTTTGCCTGATTGCCTTGGCCAGAAATTCCAATACTATGTTGAATAGGAGTGGTGAGAGAGGGCATTTTTGTCTTGTGCCAGTTTTCAAAGGGAATCCTTCCAGCTTTTACCCATTCTGTATGATATTGGCTGTGGATTTGTCATAAATAGCTCTTATTATTTTGAGATTTGTTCCATCAATACCTAGTTTATTGAGAGTTTTTAGCATGAAGGGATGTTGAATTTTATTGGTGGGCTTTTCTGCATTTATTGAGATAATCATGTGGTTTTTGTCATTGGTTCTGTTTATGTGATAGATTATGTTTATTGATTTGCATATGCTGAACCAGCCTTGCATCACAAGGATGAAGCCGGCTTGATTGTGGTGGATAAGCTTTTTGACGTGCTGCTGGATTCGGTTTGCCAGTATTTTATTGAGGATTTTCGTGTCAATGTTCATCAGGGATACTGGCCTGAAATTTTCTTTTTTTGTTTTGTCTCTGCCAGGTTTTGGTATCAGGATGTTGCTGTCCTCATAAAATGAGTTAGGGAGGAGTCCTCTTTTTCTATTGTTTGGAATAGTTTCAGTAGGAATGGTACCAGCTCCTCTTTATACCTCTGGTAGAATTCGGCTGGGAATCTGCCTGTTCCTGGGCTTTTCTTGGTTGGTAGACTATTAATTACTACCTCAATTTCAGAACTTGTTATTGGTCTATTCAGGCATTCTACTTGTTCCTGGTTTAGTCTTGGGAGAGTATATGTGTCCAGGAATTTATTCATTTGTTCTAGATTTTTCTAGTTTATTTGCGTAGAGGTGTTTATAGTATTCTCCGATGGTAGTTTGTATTTCTGTGGGATCAGTGGTGATATCCCCTTTATCATTTTTCATTGTGTCTCTTTGATTCTTCTCTCTTTTCTTCTTTATTAGTCTGACTAACGGTCTATCTATTTTGATAATCTTTTCAAAAAGCCAGCTAATAGAACCAGTGGCCTTATACAAAGGCTGGAATGTAACAAAAGCCCACCAAGAGTTTTGCCCAGGCCTTTCCTGGGCCTTGAAGGATGACAAGATAATGAAGGAATTCTTAACAGGACCTGTTTAGGATTAAACAAGTTCTATTGAGGGTCTGAATAAACTCCTCAGACCTCTACAAACAAGCTTATTGGGAGTCTGAAGGAACTCCCCAAACCTTTATGATTTAGCAGGAGACAAGATAAGGGTAATCACCCCTGGAACCTGGACCCATTTAGATTAAGTACATTTACTGAGGCTTCAGAGGAAGGTCTTCAGGACTCAGATCTAAGTTATAGGTTAGAAGAAGTTAGACTTTTGTCTTTAGATGAATGCACACTTACACATAAACATATAGCTTAGAAGGAATGTAAGCTCTAAAAACTTTGTAATTTTGAGTTGGGCTGGCAATATTTTCCAGGCCTTCTCCCTCTACCTGGTTACAGAAATAAACTCCCTTCTTTCCCAGTTCATCTGCTTCTCATTATTGGGCTGTGAGAATAAGCAGCATGACCCTTGATTTGGTCTGGGAACACAAGGGCTGGAGAAGATGGATGCCACAGCTCAAGGAAGGAAAGAATATACACTTCTGCTGCCTTTTTTTCCTATTCAGTTCCTCAACAGATTGGATGATTCTCATCTACACTGGGGAGGGTGATTTTCTTTACCAAGGCTACTGATTCAAAAGCCAATCTCTTTTGGAAACATTCTCATAGACACAGCCAAAAATCATGTCTCATCAGCTATCTGGGCATCCCTTAGCCCAGTTGAGTTAACACATAAAACTAACCATCACACCACTTAATTTTAAAATAATATATCTTGTTTGGTATTATTTTAATTTAGCAGCTAGAGATATTATCTAATTTTCTCCTACTAAGGAATACAAAGGTTTTGTTTGCTCGGTGTCCTCTGTGCTAATCATTGCTGTATCCTTCTCTTTGCCTGAGCTGCAAAATTTATCCCAGTAAGGTTAAACACATCAAGGACTTTATCTAATTTTTCCTTGAAGATCTCTCTCATGGAGTCCTTCTTTCCTGGGTTCCCCTTGGCCAGCTGCATGCCAAGCATAATGGCCTTCTTTTCATTTTCATCACTGTCTACTTTGGGGGCTCCCTGTGTTGTGGATATCATGCTTTACTGTTTATTATTTTTATCTGCCTGTATGTGCAGAGTGAGAGGATCTGTTAGTCACACTGCTGATAAAGACATACCTCAGAATAGGTAAATTATAAAGAAAAAGAAGTTTAATGGACTCACAGTTCCACATGGCTGGGGAGGCCTCACAATCATGGCAGAAGATGAACGGCATGTCTTACATGGTGGCAGACAAGAAAGAATGAGAACCAAGCAAGTGGGGAAACCCCTAATAAAACCATCAGATCTTGTGAGACTTATTCACTACCACAGGAACAGTATGTGGAAAACCATCCTTATGATTTAATTATCTCCCACCAGGTCCCTCCCACAACATGTGAGAATTATGGGAGCTAGAATTTAAGATGAGATTTGGGTGGGGACACAGCCAAACCATATCAGAGGCCATGGGCAATAAATTCATTGAGATCTTGTGTGTCTGAGAATGTAGTCATTCCTCCCTCAGACTTGATTTACAGTTTGGTTGAGAATATAATTCCAATTAGAATTCATTTTCCCCAGGACTGAGAGGCATTTTTCTGTTGTCTTCTAACTGCCAGTGTTGCTATTGAGAAGCTTGATGCTATTCTAATTCCTGCTTATACGTGACCTGCTACTTTTTTCCTTGTCTAGCAGTTTTCAAAATTCTTTCTTTAATGCTAATGTTCTGCATTTTCCTGATGATAGGTCTTAGTGTGGGTCTTTTTCTTTTATTCTTCTATATAAGAAGTGGGCCCTTTTAATCTGGAAAAGTATGGCCTTCGATTAAAAGAAATTATTTGTTCTCTAAAGTATTGATTGGAAAATGTGTTTAAAAATCTAGATTCCACTTGCAATACTTTCATAACCTAATCTCAGCATTGAAATTGTATCTATTGGCCCTATTCAATTTCTTAGAGGCCAGTCAATAAATCTGGCTTACATTCAAGGGAAGAAGATTACACAAGCATGTCAGTATGAGGCTGGGGGTCAACAGGCTGCCCTTAGAGACTGCTGACTACATCTTACATAAAAATAGACAAGAGTCATAGTCTCTTCACTTCATCTGCTTATCATGAGAATAAACTGTGTTACCTGGTGGTGATATTGTGCCTCAAATCTCATGTAAAGGATTTTCCTGGGGGTCTTTTATAAGAAGAGACCCTTTGTAACGAGAAATATTCAGGTTTTTTTTCTATTTCCATTGTAATCTACAATACATTTTGGGGATAAGGAAATAGTCAAAACATGCATGCACAAAATATGGTGAAAATTTTTTATGAAAGAGATGTTTTCTGTTATTCCCCCAGAATAACAGCTACAACTATTCTATTAGATGACCTCAGCCTACAAACAGTATTAATAAGAAAAACCACTACTAGGAAAATTAGGGTAAAAATTAGGGTAATTAATCATAATTAATTTGGATAAAATATTCATTTGCTTCATAATTAAGGTGCATAAGGATAAAAGATTACTTCTCAAAAATGATACAAATCAATGAGTCAAAATTTTCCTTCATTTTACCAACAGAGATGTTAATTTTAAAAGTGATTACTCAAATTCAATTGCAGTTACCTCATTGCTCAAAGAAAAGCCCTAAAACCCAGAAAATTAAAACAAAGGTGTTGTGTTTGAGGCTGTTTCTATAACTGCATTACTTCCAGTGGAGAGAAAAATCAGGTAAATTATTATGTATTTAACACAATCTGGGTGGTTAATTGAGTTTTTCTCACTTTTAAATTGATCGTTGCAACTATAGCACAACTAGATTTCTTCTCCGAGTTTCCTGTATGACCGACTAATTATTAAAAGTCCCCCAACTCTGGACACAAGGCATTTTGAGACTTTGGATTTAAATGGGTAATTGAACAGATTATCTAACCACCAGTTGTGTGTGTGTGTGTGTTTTACAAATGTGCTGCACTTTATATTAGTCTTCTCACAAAAAATATTGTAAGTTGGCATTGATTATTACGTGCAATATGTGAGCTATTTTGAGCTCAGCTAAAGGTGAGCAAATGTGACATTTATTTGAGTTAGAAATTGGTTGCGCATTATGGGACACTATCCCTTTCATTGCCAATAGCCCAGTGAAAGATAACAGTTTCCAGCCTTTCTGCATCTCAGTGTGGCCAGGTGACTATTTCTCACTTATGGAATGTGAGCAGAAGTTAGTTAGTTCCTTCCAGGACAGGGCATGAAAAAAGCAAATGCATCTTCTCCAGGCTCTCTTTTGTTTCTTCTACCAGATGATTGGGCTCAGCCATAACAAAAATAATTAAACCATGCAACTCATTAAATAATTGAAATATTCATTACACAATGAGGCCCAGAATTGTTTACCACTAATAAGAATTAGTAAAAACACTTTCTACCATCTAATTAGGGAAACTGCTGAGTTTTCATCACGATCACCTTCCACTGGAAATGACCAATGGAATAAAGCTTAGGTGTCTCCTGGCTTTCCTTTCTTACTGAGTAAGATGGGACACAAATGCCAGTGTTTATTTGTGTGCCAGGGTAAGTCTTAAAGTCCACACAACTAGAGAAACACATTCAGTGACAGTCATGGTAAGACAACAAGAATCACAGGTCTTTTTCATGAGATGGGGACTTGCTTTGAAAATATTATAACTTTACAAAAACTTGGATTTGTTCTGACCAAAACAGGATATCCTCCAAGCATCCTCCAAGAAAGCTTATCACATTGCCAAACAATAAAAAAGTCTCCTATGGTTGGTCAGATCTTAAAGAATACAGGTGTATGTCAGGGCTGCCAGAATAAAGTGTCACAGACTGGGCAACTTAAACAACAGAAATTAATTTTCTCACATTTCTAGAGGATGGAAGTCCAAAACTAAGGTGTTAGCAGAATTGTTTTCTTCTGAGGCCCTCTCCTTGATTTGGAGATGGGTATATTCTACTCGTGTCTTCACATGGTCATCCCTCGGCACAAGTCTGTGCCGTAACCTCCTCTTCTGATAAAGGTACCGGTTATATTGGATTAGGACTCACTGTAATGACTTTGTTTGAATTTAGTTGATTCTTTAAATACCCTATCTCCAAATACAGTCACGTTCCAAGGGCAAGAGATTAGGACTTCAACATATGAATTTGGGAGTGGGGAGTGGGAGACCTAGAAATAGGCAAATTCAAAAAATCAACATACTGCCTCAATCGATAATATTATCTCCAAAATTGCTGATATCCTTTCTACTATGTTTTAGACAGTAATGCACCTAATCATCCTCCTTCAGAGTCAGCTAGGGAACTATCACTATCTCTCAATTGTGCCCGTATCTAAATTTATTTTCTAGCTAACATGTCTATTTAAAAAATGCCCTTTTAAGCCCCTTTTAGAAATTGTGAATGCAACCGGTAACCTCAAAATAGTGACGTTTCTTTGCAAGGGAAGACTTTTGTATAAGTATTGCTGGAACTCACAGAAGTTTCACCTGTCATACTTGACAATATTAATTTTTTTTCTGCCTTAATGAAGGAAGTTGTACATGTCAAGAGGTTTCTTTGCTTTGTTCTGAAATCACAGACATCCTAGAGTCCTAGAAGTGTTATCTACTTCCTTCAAAGTGTGTTATTTCATCTGAGTGAGGTTTTTAATAACAGCCTCTTCAAATGGTTTTGGTTAGGAGAGGACGCAGAATACCAAGATGTCTTCTGCACAGATGTTGTCTGACTTACAAGAGAATTAGTCTTGAGGGGCTTGCTTGAAATTTGGGCAGAAGTTGCATGTTTTTATGAGAAAAGTAAATCATATTCTCAGGACAGTCTGAAAGGGTGAAGTCCATTTATGTCTTTGCACAGTTGGCAGCTACGTGAGCACTTAAGAATGAGATAAATCATTTAATTGGAAGCCCTGTAGTCACTTTATGGGTGCTCCTGGCCAACTCTTTATACATTTGGCCAGCTCACCACATTGGAAGAGATTAGAGTCAGAAATGGTTGAAAACTTCCCAGTGCTGGAGGAAGCATTTCAGTAGAATGAAGTTGGAAAATGATAAAATCAAGTCAATTTTTTTAGAAGTCTATAGGCACTTGGAAATATTATAAACCTCTGCTGAAAATTATTTCTGCTAGATGGAAAAAAGGTTTCTAATTTTTTTCCTGAAAACATAGGTAACAATCAATGATGAAATGCCTAAAGAGATTTCTTCGTTGAGTTGAGGACACAGAAAGTGAAATCATGAATTCAACCCCCAAGAATCTCAAAAATATTCAGTGTTTCAAGAGATAAATTGTCCTCGTATAACAAAGAGTATAATGAGAATAAACATTTGGTTTCAGTCAGGGTTTTCAGCACTTATTCCTACAAAAATCAACATCGAAATCATATGGATATCACCTTTGACCTGCATATTGCTACTTCAACATGCACTCTGTGTCTGAATGTCTCATTAAAATCAAACTAAATGAAACTGGTATTAGCACAATTTAGATTTCTTTCAACTATTTTTCCTCAGAAAGTTGGCATAATTTTTGTAAGAAAAAAAAAGAGAGTGAAATAATTACAATTCATAAAAAGTATTTCTAATCTTAATCATGAAATAAAATCTCAATCAATTGCTTTTATTGCTCTATAAATTTTGTTTCAGGGAGCAGAACTTGGTCCTAATCAAACTGTCAAGTACACCCATCTGGACTATACAGTAATATGGGCCAGTGGCTGTTATGTGTCTCCCATTTCCCCCTTTTGGAGCTAGAGTGTTTACTGCATTCATCCTACACCTGTGCAGCACAGTATAATGGATGGGTGAAGGGCAGTAAACTTGCTTCTTTAGTTCACTACATTTTTTAAATTAAGAGGAACTGTGACCAAAGAATCAAACCCAAGGAGCCTCATCTACAACTGGACCTGATTTAGATGATGAAATCCTTGACCCAGAGCCTTAGACTCATACCCTAATCTTAGTGGACAAGACTGGGAAATTTAGGGGAGGGAGAGAGCATATTTTACAAGTGGGAAAATAAAACCAATTTGTGGCCAGAGGGCAGAATATAGTGGTTTTCTCAAACATGCCAAAATTTGTTGACCTTCCCATATAGAGAGGAGGAATGCCTGCTTCTTTCAGGACATTCACTCTGGAGGAAGCCAGCTACTGTATAAGATGCCAAGTACCCTGAGACTACCTATAAAGGCCAAAGGTAGGCATTCTGCAGCACAGCACAGCTGAGTCATCAGCCAATGGCCAAGAACAATCACTAGTTAGTTAGATGAGCTATAGTGGAAGTCCAGTCTTGTTAAACATTTCAATGTCTGACATCTAACTTCAACTACATAAAAAAACTCCAAGTAAAAACAGTCTTTCCCAAATTCCTGACTCACAAAATCATGCATAAAATAAAATGATTAGTTTAAGTCACTCAGCTTTAAGGTAATTTTAAACAAAGTATTAGTAACTTTAACAGCAAACCACAGAAGTGAAGTTGGGCAAATTTGAAAAGAAAGATAAATTTATTGGAGCAATAAAATGTGGTTCGTAGTGTCAAATGCACAGATGTTAGGGTGTGTTCTTGGATGTAGGTATCAGAAACTACTCAGTAGTCTCATCTGAGTCCTTCAACTGGAGTGAATGATTACCAAAAAATAAATTTTGTTATTATGTTTGCCTCCCCCAACTCAAGTTTAAAGTCTTCAATTGGCCTAGCTTTTGGCCATTGTCAACCATTTGGACAGGGAAAGGCACAGTATTTTGATTTGTAATCCCAAAGTTGCAGTTACCTATTGCCATTATAATGCTGTATACAGCAATAAGTAGTAATAAATTACTACTGCATCACTGCTCATGGTCAGCTAGGGAGCTCTGCTAATCTTAGTTGAAAGTGCTCATATATCTAGGGGTCAGACAGAGTTGTATGGTCTGTGATGACCTCAGCTTTTTGTGTCCTGCTTCATGTGTCCCTCATCTTGCATCAGACTAGCCCAGCCATGTTCTCATAGTGAAAACAGAGGCACAAGAGAAAGGAGGGAAATTCCCAAGGTCTCTTGAGACTAAAACCCAGAACTGGTTCACCTTCACCCCTACTACATTCTTGAGGGCAAACTCAGAATCAAGGGATAGGGAAAATATACTCAATTACTTCTTTAAGTGTATCTGTTAAGTCACAAGTTGAAGGGCATGGATACAGAAAAGGGTAAAATGCTGAGGTCATCAACACCAATTCCCACCCTCATCAAGGCTGCACTCACTGGGGGAAGGAACTTGTCAATGGGAATTGAAATTACCAAAAAGGAGATATAAGTTAATTTTGAGAAGCCAATTACAACTATAAAGTAAATTTACAATAACGTTTTGTGTATGTGTAAGTGTATTTAGGTATTTTTTTTAGTAAGAAGTATAAAGTTTTCATCACATTCTTATCTCAGTTCGTGACTTGGAAAATTGCCTTTCATCATGGCTCCGATTCTGGTGGCTCCAAGTCAGAAGTCTGCGTGTGAAGACCAGTGCCATGGCTGTGCTTACTGATGGAAAATAGCAGCCATGAAGGAACGCTAGCTGCAAATGAGTCTAGAAAATATATGGTTCTTCTTTTACCTTTCCAGCCTCAGGGGTAGACTAAGGTACACAACCCATCATTGTTATCATCCTGATTATATCAGGTTTTCCCAAGGGAAGCAGAGTGCGGTAGAGCCTTATATGCCTGAGGGTGGAGGTTGTGGAAGCTATAAAGGCAAGGGGAAGGTACGATTTTCTAAGAGAATAGGATGGCTTTCAACCCACATGGCAAGAAAAACATCACCACCACCTTAGAAAAAAAGAGTAGAACACACATTCGGGTCTCACTTCATCTCTGAGTAACGTTAAGCATATTTAACCTCACTAAAATACTGGTACTGTCCTCAAAGACGTTGGTGAAAAACTAATGAGATGATGGTTATGAAAGCAATTTTTGCAATAATAAAAACACTACTGAATTCCATTAAGGATCTGAATTTCCAGAGGCAGAGAATATGTCCAGTTCTGTTATTTCCATGCATGGTGCCTGGCCTAGAATTATATGTCAACACATGTTTGCAGATCATACCAACAAGAAGGCATAATTCTAATGGGAATAACAATGTTTAGAAGTCTGAGGATTGAGGAAGAGGAGGAAAGGGAAAAAAGATGTTCTTTTCCAAAAGTCATAACAAAGGAGAGACCTACTTGGCTTCCATGGAAAACTAGACTTCATCTTAACTACAGGAATATTTCTAGGGATTCAATAGCCCTTCCGATGAAGAGTTCTAAAAAATCAGAATATTGTTGGCTTTTAAATTTTAGTCACTATTCAAATACTTAAGATTCTTATTCTATGTCTATGCGTTCACTTATTTCATAAGTTTCTGAACCTCATCATCATAAATGACAACTGCAATACCTTTAGAATTAACAAGACAGTCATATTATCAGTGGATTCATTTGCTGTCTTAAAAGCTGTTATTTTATCTGCATCTGAAAGATACCAGAGAATCTCATAAGAGGCAAGGCAATTTTCCTATTGTTATATGTTTTTTCTAGAATCAGACAACGTTCCAAATACAGGCTAGTAAATGGAATGAAGCAAACACTTGCTGAACCACCACAATTTCAGGGACTCTGCTGAGCACTGTACATAAGTCATCAACAGGCCTGGGTAGAGCCACACTATCACAGTTACAGTTGTCATCCATTCTTTCTGAACTGCAAGGTTCTCCTCTCTAAAAAAAAATGAAAGCTCCTGAACCATTCCATAGGGCTATTAAGATAATGCGTACAAAGGTAAAATGTAAAATGTGTAAAGTGCTTAACAAATTGAGTGATCTTTAGAGTTTTAATTTCTGAAATAGTCTATTCAAGTTATAAGACATAAATATTTTTAAAATTCAAATTTGAATTTCTGAAAATGACTTTCAGCTTAATGAATTTTCAAAAATTTAACATGGGAAATACTGAGGATATGACAGAAAATTACAAAAGAAAAGCAAATTAGTATGATAAGCGTAAAATAAAGAATTAGAAACATTTCCAGAATATATACTTGAAGTAAGTCCAAGGCTCATCCTACCAATGTCTTTTAAAATTAGCAACAGTTTCTAACAGTATCTTTAGAAGTAAAGGACTCTTCACAATAACGTGTATGGAAATTTTTACTTTGCTTAAGCTGATAAAGACTCATATTGACTAGATAAAATATCTCGAGAAGAAAATCAAATTACACGCATTATAAACTTCAGACTTGCAGGTGACAAAATCAAATCTGGATTCTCTACAAAAATTTCAAATCATAGAGTTGAATTTAGAATTACCAAAGTTTTGACACTAGTGTCTCCTTTAAAAAAGACCATATACACAGCAAATGATTTTGCAAAATATGACCTGTCAAGTTCCGAGTGACAGACTCCTTATTGGTTATAGTCAACAAATATTTCTAGGTTATGATGCTTATGAAGAAAAAAAAAACATGATTTGCATTGTCCAAGGTGGGTGCTATTTCAGATACAAAAGCAATGACTTTAAACTGGAAGAGAAACAGAAAAAGAAGCTTGCTTATCATAGCTCTAATAAATGGTGACGGAAAAACAAATAATTACTTCAGTAAAAACTTCCAACCATCATCTAGAATATCATCTGAAAAAAAAAAGAAAGCTGAACTTAAGAATGAGTGTTACTAAAGGGTTACTGCTTCACTTCTATTTTGCTTTAGTTTTTCATAATTTATAATTCCACATGATTTGCCAATTTTTATCCTCTTAACTTCTTCCTTGATTAATTCCATCATCTGCAATTTTTCTCTCCTTAGAATGTTTGTGAAGTAGAATGTATTCTTCATAGATCTTCCCTTTCTTTTATATATATATTTTTTTATTATACTTTAAGTTCTAGGGTACATGTGCACAACGTGCAGGTTGGTTACATATATATACATGTGCCATTCTGGTGTGCTGCACCCATTAACTTGTCATTTACATTAGGTATATCTCCTAATACTATCCCTCCCCACTGCCCCCATCCCACAACAGGCCCCGGTGTGTGATGTTCCCCTTCCTGTGTCCAAGTGTTCTCACTGTTCAATTCCCATCTATGAGTGAGAACATGCAGTGTTTGGTTTTTTGTCCTTGTGACAGTTTGCTGAGAATGACAGTTTCCAGCTTCATCCGTGTCCCTACAAAGGACATGAACTCATCATTTTTTATGGCTGCATAGTATTCCATGGTGTATATGTGCCACATTTTCTTAATCCAGTCTGTCATTGATGGACATTTGGATTGGTTCCAAGTCTTTGCTATTGTGAACAGTGCTGCAATAAACATACGTGTGCATGTGTCTTTACAGCAGCATGATTTATAATCCTTTGGGAATATACCCACTAATGGGATGGCTGGGTCAAATGGTATTTCTAGTTCTAGATCCCTGAGGAATTGCCACACTGTCTTCAACAATGGTTGAACTAGTTTACAGTCCCACCAACAGTGTAAAAGTGTTCCTATTTCTCCACATCCTCTCCAGCACCTGTTGTTTCCTGACTTTTTAATGATGACCATTCTAACTGGTGTGAGATGGTATCTCATTGTGGTTTTGATTTGCATTTCTCTCATGGCCAGTGATGATGAGCATTTTTTCACACGTCTTGTGGCCACATAAACGTCTTCTTTTGAGGAGCGTCTGTTCATATCCTTCGCCCACTTGTTGATGGGGTTGTTTTTTTCTTGTAAATTTGTTTGAGTTCTTTGTAGATTCTGGATATTAGCCCTTTGTCAGATGAGTAGATTGCAAAAATTTTCTCCCATTCTGTAGGTTGCCTGTTCACTCTGATGGTAGTTTCTTTTGCTGTGCAGAAGCTCTTTAGTTTAATTAGATCCCATTTGTCTATTTTGGCTTTTGTTGCCATTCCTTTTGATGTTTTAGGCATGAAGTCCTTGCCCATGCCTATGACCTGAATGGTATTGCCTAGATTTTCTTCTAGGGTTTTTATGGTTTTAGGTCTAACATGTAAGTCTTTAATCCATCTTGAATTAATTTTTGTATAAGGTGTAAGGAAGGGATCCAGTTTCAGCTTTCTACATATGGCTAGCCAGTTTTCCCAGTACCATTTGTTAAATAGGGAATCCTTTCCCCATTTCTTTTTTTTTTTGTCAGGTTTGTCAAAGATCAGATAGTTGTAGATGTGTGGTATTATTTCTGAGGGCTCTGTTCTGTTCCATTGGTCTATATCTCTGTTTTGGTACCAGTACCCTACCAGAGGTACAAGGAAGAGATGGTACCATTCCTTCTGAAACTATTCCAATCAATAGAAAAAGAGGGAATCCTAACTCATTTTACGAGGCCAGCATCATCCTGATACCAAAGCCAGGAAGAGACACAACAAAAAAAGAGAATTTTAGATCAATATCCCTGATGAACATCGATGCAAAAATCCTCAATAAAATACTGGTAAACTGAATCCAGCAGCACATCAAAAAGCTTATCCACCATGATCAAGTGGGCTTCATTCCTGGATGCAAGGCTAGTTCAACATACACAAATCAATAAATGTAATCCAGCATATAAACAGAACCAATGACAAAAACCACATGATTGTGTCAATAGATGCAGAAAAGGCCTTTGACAAAATTCAAGAGCCCTTCATGCTAAAACTCTTAATAAATTAGGTATTGATGGGACGTATCTCAAAATAATAAGAGCTATTTATGACAAACCCACAGCCAATATCATACTGAATGGGCAAAAACTGGAAGCATTCCCTTTGAAAACTGGCACAAGACAGGGATGCCCTTTCTCGCCACTCCTATTCAACATAGTGTTGGAAGTTCTGGCCAGGGCAATTAGGCAGGAGAAAGAAATAAGGGTATTCAATTAGGAAAAGAGGAAGCCAAATTGTCCTTGTTTGCAGATAGCATGACTGTATATCTAGAAAGCCTTATCATCTCAGCCCAAAATCTCCTTAAGCTGATAGGCAACTTCAGCAAAGTCTCAGGATACAAAATTAATGTGCAAAAATCACAAGCATTCTTATACACCAATAACAGACAAACAGAGAGCCAAATCATGAATGAACTCCCATTCATAACTGCTACAAAGAGAATAAAATACCTGGGAATCCAACTTACAAGGGATGTGAAGGACCTCTTCAAGGAGAACTACAAACCACTGCTCAACGAAATAAAAGAAGATACAAACAAATGGAAGAACACTCCATGCTCATGGATAGGAAGAATCAATATCGTGAAAATGGCCATACTGCCCAGGGTAATTTATAGATTCATTGCCATCCCCATCAAGCTACCAATGACTTTCTTCACAGAATTGGAAAAAACTACTTTAATGTTCATATGGAACCAAAAAAGAGCCCGCATTGCCAAGTCAATCCTAAGCCAAAAGAACAAAGCGGAGGCATCACACTACCTGACTTCAAACTATACTACAAGGCTACAGCTCTCCCCTTTCTGTAGCAGAAAGAAAGGAATCTACTGCCACAAGGAAAATAAGATAAACATGGAGATATTACAAACCTTCAAAACAAACCCAGTTCTCAATAAAAACAGTCTCTGTTCTCCAAGATCTGACTCCATGCTGACTACCCAAAACCCCACATAATTCTTTTCTTTCCTTAATTTCTGAGGCAAAAATTCACCAACTTCATTCTTATTTCAACCCAATACCTCCATGAGGAAGCTGGAAGTTGATAATGATGTGCTTGTTTGACCTCTACTCAATCCCTCATCTCTCCCCTACTCTGAATACCATGGGTGGTGATCCCTGGGGACCATGTTTTGAGTCTCTTTGCCACCTGCATTTGGGTGGGAAGCACAGGAGACTGATGGGCAGGAGGAAGAGAAAGCCCATGTATCTTTCCTCTATCTTTTTGCTTTAGGCATTGATAGGGTTTGGCTCGGTGTCTCCGACCAAACCTCAGGTCGAATTGTAATCCCCACATGTTCAGGGTAGGGGCCTGGTGGGAGCTCATTGAATCATGGGGGCAGACTTCCCCTTTGCTGTTCTTGTGATAGTGAGTGGATTCTCATGAAATCTGATGGTTTAAAATTATGTGGCACCTCCCCCTTCACTCTCTCTCTTCTGCTCTGCAATGGGAAGATGTGCCTTGCTTCTCCTTTGCCTTCGCCATGATGGTAAGTTTCCTGAGGTCTTCCAGTCATGCTTCCTGTTAAGCCTGTGAAATTGTGAGTCAATTAAACCTCCATTTTTTTCATAAATTACACAGTCTCACGTAGTTCTTTATAGCAGTGTGAAAACAAACTAATACAGGCATCATCTCCACAGAGGTCCCCTCAGCTCTCTGGCCCCAGCTCCATGGGCCAGTTCCTGCTGAGAAGATAAACATGGTTACTACTTCCACTGGTGGCCCCAGCTCCTCTTTTAGTCCCTCCAACTTGAGGGTTGATAGCAGCTTCCCACAATTGCAAGTCCTTCACTTTTATAAGTACCTGTAATTGATTCCTTTCGTAATAATTTAGCATGGATTCTTCTGGCAGGCAGAATATTCCCTGATAAGGAAGGGTATGGTGATGATTCTCTCTTCATGAAAAGACTTGAACAGGATTATTAAACTACTTATTAACATTTTTTGTATCTCTGCTTCTGGTGTGAGAATCATTGTAATTATCAGCAAAATTCTAAGAAAGTCAACTCAATGAAGGTATTACTTCCAGGAAGATCAGATCCATTTCTGGAGGTTTGAACTTCCCACTAGGCAGCATTAGTATCAAAGAATGACTTAGTTAGCCATAGTCTCCAAAAGTACCTAGCTCTGCAATATGTACAATTTAATTACTTTTTTTTTTTTTTTTTTTTTTGGAGATGAAGTCTTGCTCTGTCACCCAGGCTGGAGTGCAGTGGTGTGATCTTGGCTCACTGCAACCTCCGCCTCCAGGTTCAAGCAATTCTCTTGTCTCAGCCTCCCGAGCAACTGGGACTACAGGCACATGCCATCACACCCAGCTAATTTTTTGTATTTTAGTAGAGATGGGGTTTCACCGTGTTGCCCAGGCTGGTCTCGAATTCCTGAGCTCAGGCAATCTGCCTGCCTTGGCCTCCCAAAGTGCTAGGATTACAGGCCTGAGCCACCACATCTGGCCTGCACAATTTAATAATCTTAATTGCATATAAAGTGTCATGCAAAAGTAGTTTCAAGCTTCACCTTCATGCTTAGCATGGAAGAATACTGTCTCTAAATTATTCCTATATAGCAGTTTTGGAGAAACCAACACATTTGGATGATGAGCAAGGCAGGTGACTACTTATGGAACTTTTGATTTATCCTTTTCCAAAAATTTGTTTCTTTTGGAGCTTCCCTATCACAGTCAATAGCAATTCAATTCTATTACTTCCTCAGTTCCAAATTCCCAGTGTCATCCTTAACACTTTCTTTCTATCATACCCTATATCTAATCCATCATAAGTCCCATAAATAAGACTTGTTACCACGCCAACATAGTCTAATTTATCTTCGTCTCCTGCCTGGACAATTGCAGCAGACTCCTGATGATTGCTATGCTTCTATTCTGAACCTTCTGTAATCTATTTTAAACACAGCAGCTATAGAGAACCATTAGCAACTCTATTATCTTATTCTTCTAACACCACCAAGTAGCTCTCAACATTCTCAGGAAAAACTCAAAACTTTATTATAAGATTCACAATACTCTACATAATCTGTCCTCTTCTTTCTGACCTTCTCTGCTACCTCTTCCCTCTTTCTAATTTCATTACAGTAGCACGGGTATCTTTATTGATCCTCAAACATACAAGCAAGTGCCTGTCCTCTATAATTGCCATGAGAACTCTTCCTCAAATTAATAAAAGGATAGAGATGGAAAAAAGTGTGATTATTCATTAGAACATTGAAGTTGTATAGAAGAAATTTCCAAATTCCCTTGACGTCTCTCTCCTCAGCCTTGGATAAGCTCAAATAGCTATAAAAAGCTTTCTATCCAAGTTTTACCTTCTCTCCTCTAGTCAGGATCCTGGAACTCCATCTTGGTCCCTCAAAATTTTATCTTCTACTCAGCTTTTACGAGTCAGTTAGCTTGAGTATGACTCCCTGTCTGTCTGCTTGTCTTAATTCCAGCTTGGCCCTGAGATGCTGTCTTTTAACTTCACTCTGATGCATAATTTTTGTCCTAAGGGCATGTTACACTCTATCCCCATACTCAATTCCAGCTCTTCAAATAACGGGGCCATAAATGATAATCTGGGCCCTTTTTGAACAGAGGTAAAAATAAGAATGAAAACCATGCTATTGAATATACAAATTTAATTAAGAAGAATTTCAGTAGATACCTGAATTCTATCTGTATTGTAGGACTATTTTGTGGAATATCTAAGGAACTTTCTTGTGTTAAACTCTTTGGAGAAACAGAATTATATGTCCCTAATTAATATTTCAAGAGCTTTAAAAAAACATTACCTAAAATCACTGGGACGGGATAACATTATAAACCCTCTAGACTGAAAGAAAAGGTAGCAAAAGTAGGAAAGTCATGATAACATTGAAATATTTATTATCTGCCAAACACAGGTATTTAACATAGAGGAAAAAGAATGTTTCTTTGTGAAAACTAATTCATAGGAAAGAGACACACGGAAGACCAGGTGAGGTTTTCACATCTTCCTCCCTTAGACAATAAGAAATGAGGCCAAAACAGCGTATGTACCTCCAGGGTTTTTCTTTCTCTCTCTGTGGTAGAACCCACGGCAGTTCTTAATGAATTGAGGAAATAATATAAAGTCTGTGTTTCCCTCCTTATTCAAGAAGGAAATACCCCTGAATATAAAGCATTTAACAAAATCTCAGAAAAGAAAGCAGAGCCAAGCTTTGTCACAAAGATAACACAAGGACCCCGTTAGATCCCCCACTTCCTCCAGCTTCTTCAGACGCTGTATTTCTGTATACAGAGCACTATATTTCAGAGAAGGTTAAGACAGTCAGATGAGGAAAAAGGAAGTCAAGATAAACTCAGTCTACTATGTATTAGAACAGATAGAAGCCTGAATAGAATATTCATGTTTAGCACAAGTAGGTAGAGGGAGAAAGGGAGGGAGTGAGACAGAGAGGAAGGGAAGAGGGAGAAAAAGGTAGGGATGAAGAAAGGAACAGACGGAGAGAAGAGAGGGAGAAACTGAAGAAAAGAAAATAAATAATGAAAAATGATTGAGTATGGCACACACATTAAAGATTTAAAAGTTCTAACTTTTTTGTGCCTGGAACCTTTGGAAGTCTATGGGCCCTTTTTTTAGGATAATATTTTCAAGTGCATAAAATAACATTCATAATATTGTAAAGGAAACCAATGATATTGAAAGTACAGTTATCAAAATATTAAAACAATAAATCTGGGATACCAGAATATATATGCTTATCTATTAGTCCATTAAAGAACAATATAAAATGGTGTATTAGTTCCATCTCACACTACTATAAAGAAATACCCAAGAATGTGTAATTTACAAAGGAAAGATGTTTAATTGACTCACAGAGCCCCATGGCTGAGGAGGCCTCAGGAAACTTACAATCATGCCAGAAGCAGAAACAGGAGCCCTTTTTCACAAGGCGGCAGGGAGAGAGTGTGAGCATGTGAAGGAAGAACTGTCAAACACTTATAAAGTCATCAGATCTCATGAGAACTCACTCACTATTAGGAGAACAGCACGGGGGAACCACCCACATGATCCAAGTATCTCCCTCAGGTCCCTCCCTTGACACGTGGGGATTATGAGGATTACAATTCAAGATGAGATTTGGGTGGGGACACGGAGCCAAACCATATCAAATGGTAGATATGATAACTATTATAGTTCAAAGTAGCAAGGAACATAAAAACATTTCAATATATCAGCAACTATTATAATGTAATGTGAAAGTCTTTGTGATTTCTATTAGTGACAAGGTCACAGGTACTGCTAGTACTACTGAAGGATGTTGCCTAAATTCTTAATTAGAAGACCTGTTACATTTCAGTTAGAGATTAATGAACTTAAAGATGTAGTTTTTTATATCCAAGTTCTTATAACCTAAGAATTATATTCAAGAGAATGCAAATGGAGGCTTTTGATCAAAGAGTTTTTAAAATATTACTGTATCCATTAAAAATTCAACATTCAAAAACTTTACTGTTCATTAAAAGAAAAGAAAATACTGCTTT
The DNA here is from genome assembly GCF_028885655.2 of Pongo abelii. Lineage (NCBI taxonomy): Eukaryota > Metazoa > Chordata > Mammalia > Primates > Hominidae > Pongo > Pongo abelii. Next base: position 21,309,822 of record NC_071988.2, read on the forward strand.
GCTACTTGAAAGGCAACACAGGTCAGTTACCTTGAGGAGTGCCACTATAGGACTAAGTCCTGGATTTCATTACATGGCAGTTTAGATTGCTGTTGCTTTGGGTGATCTTTGTTTTGTTCTGGTTTGTTTGCTATAATCTACAGAATGGGGACAAGACATCTACCTTACAAGGATTGTTATTGTTGCTTCTGGCACATACAAGTGAATTCTCAAGAAAAGTCCGTTTGCTTCCTTTTGTATTACTGGAACACCTGAACACCAAGGAGACCTCTGGACCAGCCAATTTTGTAATAAAATCTATGCCTCTAGTCACAAGGGATGAAAATGTGAGACTTGATTGAAGCAAATTCATCTGCAAGACTAAAAAATTTTTAAAACATAAAGTTTTAGCAATTTCAGATAGCACTGGACATTTACTTCCTAAATGCTAACATTTTATCTTTTTGGAGAAGTGACTTTTTATAGGGTTTAACTTTTTATTATTATCCTTTAAGTTCTGGGGTACATGTACAGAATGTGCAGGTTTGTTAGATAGGTATACATATGCCATGGTGATTTGCTGCACCCATCAGCCCATCTTTGAAACCAATGAGAACAAAGACACAGCATACCAGAATATCTGGGACACATTTAAAACAGTGTGTAGAGGGAAATTTATGGCACTAAATGCCCACAAGAGAAAGCAGGAAAGATCTAAAATTGACACCCTAACATCACAATTAAAAGAACTAGAGAAGCAAGAGCAAACAAATTCAAAAGCTAGCAGAAAACAAGAAATAACTAAGATCAGAGCAGAACTGAAGGAGATGGAGACACGAAAAACCCTTCAAAAATCAATGAATCCAGGAACTGATTTTCTTGAAAAGATCAACAAAATAAATAGACCACTAGCCAGACCAATAAAGAAGAGAGAAAAATCAAATAGAAGCAATAAAAAACGATAAACGGGATATCACCACCGATCCCACAGAAATACAAACTACCATCAGAGAATATTATAAACACCTCTACGGAAATAAACTAGAAAATCTAGAAGAAATGGATAAATTCCTGGACACATTTACCCTCCCAAGACTAAACCAGGAAGAAGTTGAATTCCTGAATAGACCAATAACAAGTTCTGAAATTGAGGCAGTAATTAATAGCCTACCAACCAAAGAAAGTCCAGGACCAGACGGATTCACAGCCGAATTCTACCAGAGGTACAAAGAGGAGCTGGTACCATTCCTTCCAAAACTATTCCAAACAATAGGAAAATAGGGACTCCTCCCTAACTCATTTTATGAGGCCAGCATCAGCCTGATAACTTTTTTTGAATAGAAAATTATGTTTAGATTTTGAATACAAATTACTTATATCCAAAAATATTTTAAAATGCTGACAGAAACACTTAAATTCTAAGGCTGAATGAGTTCCAGTATTCATTAAAATAATGGTAGGAGGAGAGGTGCTGAAAGGACTGCTTTCTTGTGTCTGGAACTATGCACAAGCCTTTTAAAATTAGGAATGGGGGATAAACCCAAGGGCTTAGGAATAATTCTCCATTTGGCAAGGGAATTTCCTTGAGGCAGGAGACAGTAGCCTGGAGAGTATTAATGGATTTATGAAAGTAGTTACATCATTGTGGTTTCAGAAATGATTTTAAAGCTTAGCAAAATGTGAAATTAATTTTTGATTTTCTTGCCCCAGGTTCCTCTTTAAGTCTCTATCCTACCATTAAAAAAAAAAATTATCTGTGCTTTCCTTTTGCTGGAAACAAGTTGCTCCTCTTTCCAAATATTTGTTCTTTGTTCATTCACATTTAAATTTATTCTTCCAAATATTTATCAAGTCTTTCTCATGTGTCAGACACCGTAATAGGAACTTGGAATACAAAGTGGAATAGAAGATGGTCATTTCTCTCAATGGGCTTAATGGGGCAGATGGTGCACATCAAAAATAATGCTAGTAGAGCAAAGTAGCGCTGCTACAGAAATAGTGAGCATACAGGCAGGAGCATCAGTCCATGGAGAAAGCACAGGGCTCTGCTTGAGCGGTCAGGGAAATTCCTCCCAGAGGGGGAGATGCTTAAGATGATACATGACTGATAGTAGCATTTTACCAGGCACAAAGATGGGAGGGGAAATGGCCTGGGCCAAGTTAAAGAGGCATGACACAGTGGGGTCTTCAGGGCCTTGTAATGAATTCAGGAGGGCTGGTGCAGAGCAGTTATCAGGTGCTGCTGAAGAAGGACTTGCTGAATTGGAGAGGAGGTGGATGCTGGGGCCACGCGCACACAACTGAGAAGTTCTCGCTGGAAACACTGTGCATGACAGAGTTCAATCCTTGACTTTGTGGACAGCAGGCCATTGATGAAGTCATTCTGTAAGATCTGTCATTACTTCAAACTTCAGAAAATAATCCTGACATTGTGCCCAAATCAGTGCAACACGTAATGCAGGACTGAAAGGCAACCAATTCTGCCCAGGGTAACCTGGTGTTTAAGAGCTTGTACTCTAGATTCTGAGGGAGGTGGGTCAAAGACTGGCTGTTAGCAGCTCTGTGGCCCTAAGAATTTATTTAGTGGTTCTGATCCTCAATTTCCTCAACTATAAAATGAGGATGGTAATAATAGTGCCAACCTCATAAGAAATCTTGGAAGGCCTCATAAGAAATGCTTAGCACAACACCTGGCAGAGACAGAAACACTCAATAAACATTAGTGATTGCTTTCATTGTCTGTCAAGAAATTGCAAATCACTCAAGGAAAAGCAGAATTCAAGAAGGCTATGTTACAAGCTGGTACTACATATATGATACTCGGTATCAATCACGTTTTCGAAGTTATCAATGAAGAAAATCTAGACATGGGATCTGGGTTTTCTATCTCTTGTGTGTGCACGCTCTTTCTCTCTGTCTCTCTCTCTCTCTCTCTCACACACACACACACACACACACTCTCATACTCCAAACTACTGAGTAGTAAAATGAAGGAAATCCACACCAGTGTGAACTGGATTAATAAAATGCTTATTTTCATAAATTCATAAATTTTCACACATTTGTGTTAACATTTTATTAAATACCTTCTTCAGTATTTCTGTTAAATTGAAACGAAAAGGGTGATATAATGGTTTAGATCTTTTAAATATTTATTAGCTTTAGTTCATCAAGTTCACTTCAGTTTATTTAATTGACACGATTTTATTTTCCTCTCCTTACATAAAACATCCAACAAATGCATTACCCAAAGTAATTTCATTACTGGAAGAATATTCATTAAAATGTTTATGAAGTCCTGTGCTTTGATGTAATTTGAACTTTGCTCAAAAGCTTTCAGAGCTAAAGATCCTCTGATTCCAAAGCAGTAAACACTGTAAAACCCATTCCCCACCTTTGCTTCTTAAAGATCAGTTACGCTTTTCCATAGGTGAGAGGTCTGTTGTAACTCCCAACCAAATTTCAGATGCAGGTGAATTGGAACGAATACCCTGAGAAGCTGCTCCCAACACTGGCTTCTTGAGGAAAGCTGATCTCTCCCCTACTCCTTCCTGTCTCCTTAACTCTAGCCTATGAGATAGAGTTGGTAGAATTTTTACAAACCTCTTTCAACAAAATGAGGTGAAATTAGGCTGCAGCCAGGTAAGGTGACTGCCCGAAGACATGCAACTTCAGAATGGCCAGGACAAATCCAAGACACCTGCTTTCTGCACTGTATAACCATCCTAATATCACCAACACCTTCTTCCCGCCAGTGAAGCAAAAGCACATCCACTTATATTTCCTTTCATACCACATGTTTATAGACAAACACTAAAGAGCAGGGCTTTTTCTCCCAAGATCAAATTGATACCTTACATTGCCATCGAAAAAAATTGAGTAGCAGACGAAGTAGTTACAACCTGTCACAGGTGGCCAGCATTCAGGGGAAGGATTAAGCAGTGGTTGAGAGCCCAGGCTCCACAACCTGTTAATTAACTCCAATTCCTGAACTGCCATCTCATTCTTAAAGGAGAATGACACTACTTTCCTGATAGGAATGCTGTAAGGTTTTAACACAATATTTTATGTAAACCCCTTATCCCAAGGGTTGACATGAGCATCATCAACTGTAGCAAATGAATGGTTGCTGATGGTAGTGATTCTAATAGTGGTGGTAGGGAAGTTATTGTGGCCACAGAAGAGTAATGGAAGAAATGGAGGCTGTTGGAGTAATCGTAGTAGTGACAGTGGTGGCAGTCATAGAGGCGGTAATAATATTGTTATTGTCATTGATGACAGTATTGTTAACACAGTGATTATGGCTCATGCCTGTAATCCCAGCACTTTGGGAGGCCGAGGTGTGCGGATCACAATATCAGGAGAGGGAGACCATCCTGGCTAACACGGTGAAACCCCGTCTCTACTAAAAATACAAAAAATTAGCCAGGCATGGTGGTGGGTGCCTGTAGTCCCAGCTACTCAGGAGGCTGAGGCAGGAGAATGGCATGAACCTGGGAGGTGGAGCTTGCAGTTAGCCGAGATCATGCCACTACATTCCAGCCTGGGTGACAGAGCGAGACTCTGTCTCAAAAAAAAATAAATAAAAATAAAAAACAATTATTCCTCACTCAATTTAACTTTACTCACTGTCTCTCCTCTTTTAATTAATGTAATTTCTCTCAAGACTTCTATCTTCTCCCCTCAAGTTCACCTGACTATGGATTCAGTCCAGTCCATTCTGTTCTAGGGGTATTTAATCTCATTTTCTCCGTCAAAAGCAAACTCATAAAACAAGAACAATCAAAGGCCCAGATTTGCCATCTTTGGCCAAGGGGCTCATCCAGACAGGATGAACTAGGTGGAAGTTGGTTGAAGTCTAGATGACTTCCAATCATGCAAAAGCATTTATGTGAAAGAGAAGCACTCAACCTTTTTAAGGAAAAGAGGAGAATAGCAACCTGGGTGTATTAGTCTGTTTTCACATTGTCATAAATACCTGAGACTGGGTAATTTGTAAAGGGAAGACATTTAATTGACTCACAGTTCTGCATGGCTAGGGGGATGCCTCAGGAAATTTACAATCATGATGGAAGACAAAGCAGAAGCAAATAGCTTCTTCACAAGGTGGCTGGAAAGACAGAGAGAGTTAGAAGGGAGAAAAACCCCTTATAAAACCATCAGATCTCATGAGAACTCACTCACTATCGTGAGAATAGCATGGGAAAAACTGCCCCCATGATCCAATCACCTCCCACCAACACCATCCCTCAATACATGGGGATTATGAAGATTACAATTCGAGATGAGATTTGGGTTGGGACACAGCCAGACCATATCACGGGACTAAAGAAAAGCCTGAGCCACCTTAGGCTAGTTGCTGGGAAGCAGTTTTGCTCCATTCTGTCAACTTTTATTTGTACATGAAGCAGCCCTTCAGGTTAGGAAGTGAAGTAGACATCTCTGCTGCATTGGACACATGGATGGCTCCATCCTTGAATGTCATTCCTTGGTCTCCCATGGCATTCTCTTCTTTCATCTCCCTCCTGCCTCTCTTTTTTATTTTATTTTATTTTATTATTATTATACTTTAAGTTTTAGGGTACATGTGCACAATGTGCAGGTTAGTTACGTATGTATACAAGTGCCATGCTGGTGTGCTGCACCCATTAACTTGTCATTTAGCATTAGGTATATCTCCTAATGCTATCCCTCCCACCTCCCCCCACCCCACAACAGTCCCCAGAGTGTGATGTTCCCCTTCCTGAGTCCATGTGTTCTCATTGTTCACTTCCCACCTATGAGTGAGAATATGCAGTGTTTGGTTTTTTGTTCTTATACACCTTCTTTATGGTTCTTGGTCTCTGCTCATCTGCTAAATAAATGTTGAAGCTCAAGAGTTTTTTTCTCAACTTCCTCTTTCATCAATTATTCATTCTAGTTGATCATTTCATAGTTTTAAATTTCTATTATAGAAGATTCTCAAATCTCAATATTTAACCCAAAACCTCATTAAAATTTCAGACTAGCGGATACAGCTGTCCCATGTACCCACCTGCCACCTCTAATCTGGATTAGATGGTCTGTTGATAAATGACACACCAAGCTACCTCTATTGTTGCATCTATTCAATGGTGTAAATACCCATAGAAAATGATCCTTAAGTAATGAACTTTATATTACACAAATGAATTGTAGAAAAACATTATCTCTAGATAGGTGATACATACTTATAAAGCATACTGTTAAGAATTAACTGTGCAGCCAGACTGCTTATCTCCACCCAGCTCTTCCACCATCCTTGAGACTGCAAGCAATTCTCTGAAACCGTCTGTGCCTCAGTTTTCTCATCTGTAAAATGGTGATGATAATTATTGTTTTCTCATAGAATTGTTGTGACTATTAAATGAATTAATGTATATGAAGTTCTTAGAATCAATGTATATAAAGTTCCCAGCATCTAGTAATCATTGCTACTTATTACTACTATTTCTCTTTCTCTCTCTCTCTCAAACTATTATAACTTTCTCTTGGTAAGGTGAAATCTTTGACCATCATTTTATTCTACAGTAATTAGGTCAGAAACAGGCCTCATGTTTGAAGTCATCATAGTAATCATAGTGATATGGTTTGGCTCTGTGTCCCCCCACAAATCTCACCTTAAATTGTAATAATCTCCACATGTTGTTGGAAGGACCCAATGGGAGGTAACTGAATCATGGGGGTGGGCTTTTCCCCATACTATTTTCATGATAGTGAATAAGTCTCATGAGATCTGATGGTTTTATAAAGGGGAGATCCCCTGCACATAGCCTCTTGCCTGCTGCCATGTGAGACGTGCCTTTGCTTCTTCTTTGCCTTCTGCCATGATTGTGAGGCCTCCCCAGCCACGTGGAACTGTGAGTCCATTAAATCTCTTTTTCTGAATTAAATCACCCAGTCTGGGGTATGTCTTTAATAGCAGTGTGAGAACAAACTAATACACATAGCAATACGGTTTGGATGTTTGTCCCCTCTAAATCTCATGTTGAAATGTAATCTTCAATGTTGGAGGCCTGGCAGGAGGTGTTTGGGTCATGAGGGTGGCTCCCTCATGAATGTCTTGGTGCCCTCCTCACAGTAATGAGTGAGGTGAGTTCTCTCTCTGTTAGTTTGTGTGAGAACTGGTTGTTTAAAGGAGACTGGCACCTCCTCCTCTCTCTCTTGCTCCCTCTCTCACCATGCAACTTGCCTGCTCCCCGTTCATTTTCCGCCATGACTAAAAGCTTCCTGGGCCTCACCAGAAGCCAAGCAGATGCTGGTGTCATACTTGCATAGCCTGAGGAACCATGAGCCAAATTAACCTTCTTGTTATAAATTACCCAGCCACAAGTATTCCTTTATAGCAACAAAAACAAACTCATACTCATAGTCATCATAGTAATAGTGAATGACTGAACGAATGCTCTTGTTCAGTCACACACTAAGTCACACACTAAGAGAACCAGGAGGCTGACAGAGAATCAGAGGAAGGGGAGAGGGAGAAGGAAAAACAAGATTTGGATGAAGAAAAATAGGTTTTATAGGCCAACACATTCTGACAGGAAGATAATATGGATGACAAATTACTAGAAGGGAATCTTGCTTCAGCATTATCGTGGCTGGCAGCATTGTGCTTGATGAGAAATTTCCTTTTGCATTTTCTTCTCCAGAGAAATTACGGCCAGCCCTCATGAATCAGCCTCAAAGTCAGGCTGAACTTTGGGCACTGCTGTTGCTGAAGAGCTGGGGCCTGCCTTTCCTGCTGCCTGGAGAGAGTGCGGTCTCCTCCTCACAGCGCTGTCCTCCTGGCCTCAGAAGAACCCCTGAGGCTTCCACTTGTCAGAGAACCCTCGGGGGTCCCTGCCTGAGGTCAGACAGAGCAACTGAGAGAAACGAAGCTTTTGACACATAATCCCTTCACCTCCGAAAATGGAAATTGTGGAGTGATTGTGAGGACAAATGAGATAATTCCTGTGGAAGCATTCTGAGTGCTTGGCAAGGAAGCTCTCATTTTGTGAGACCTTGTGTTTGCTTCTTGTTAAAGAATTTTCTTTTCAAAATTCTTTTCTGCTGGTTTAGGAATAAAATTAGTATAGACTAATGAGAAAGAGCTTTCAATAAACCCTTCCTCAGAGGAATATGAAAGAAGCTAAATTTTTTAATAAAATTAAATTTAAAAACTAGCATCCAAAAATGACTTATAGTGTTTCCTCTCATCAGGCTACAGTTTCCCTTAGGCAGCCCCCATTATGCTTTAATCAGAGTTTTGTGTTTCCTCCTAAATTTAAAATTTGAGAACGTCACATCCCCGTTTACAACCCTTCACTGGTTGTCTGCTGGATTTCATCCTGACAATAGGCTGCAAATTTGGCCCAACCTACTTAGTTGAACCCAATTCTCTCTCAACATCCTTGTCTTCAACTCTGAACTCTGTGTTTACTCAACTACTTGCAATTCCCAAAAAGGATATTCTCTAGGTTTGATATATTTGGGAAATAAAAACTATAGGATGCCCAGTTAAATCTGAAATAAGATAAACAATGAATGCCTTTTTAGTGTAAGTATGCCCCAGGTAGGCTTAATACCTAGGTGATGGGTTGATGGGTGCAGAAAACCACCATGGCATACCTTTACCTATGTAACAAACCTGCACGTCCTGCACATGTATCCCAGAACTTAAAAAAAAGTAGGCCCCATGCAATATTTGGGACATACATTAAAAATTATCTGTTGTTTATTTAAAGTTCAAATGTTCAAATGTAACAGGGTATTTTGTATTTATCTGGCAAACTCAGCCGCTCTGACCCCACAGACCAGCCTTCAAAACACACCTTAAGTGAACACATCTTTCTTCCTTCTTGGTCCACCTCAGTCTGGTTTTGTGGCTTTTCTCCATCGGCTTACTCATCCGCCTATGTTGACCCTTTCTATAGAACTGACTACACTAGTTGGAATCATCACTTTACTTCTAAAACTCAATCATTAGACTATAAATTCCACAAGGTTAGGGCTTATGTCTCATTCATTGTATCCCCAAATCTTAAAAAAAAAGGAACACAATATAGCCCGGTTCAATATTTACTCATTAAATGAATGAAAAGAAATTCGTTGTTTACAAAGCATTTTTCACAACTCAGCATGTTATCTATAGTCATGTGCCACTTAACGACAGGGATATGTTCTGGGAAATGTGTTGTCAGGAAATTGTGTTATTGTACAAACGTCCTAGAGTGTACTTAAGCAAACCTAGATGGTGTAGCTTACCACACACCCAGGCTATGTGGTACAGCCTATTGCTCATAAACTACAAACCTGTGCAGTATGTGCCTGTACTGAATACTATAGGTAATTGAAATGCAAAGGGAATATTTGTAAAAATCTAAACATAGAAAAGGTACAGTAAGTATATGGATAAATATACAGATAAATATAGATAAAGATAAAACATGGTACACCTGTATAGGGCACTCACCATGAATGGAACTTGCAGGACTGGAAGTTGCTCTGAGTGAGTCAATGAATGAATGCTGAGTGAATGTGAAGGCCCAGGACAATACTGCACACTACTGCAGATTTTATAAACACTGTACACTTAGACTACACTAAATTTATTTTAAAAATTATTTCTTTCTTCAATAATAAATTAACCTTAACTTGCTGGATGGCCATCATTGTATATATTGTCCATCATTGACCAAAGTGTTATTCGGAGCATGGCTTACTTCTATAGTGTATATACGGAAATGGGCTTTCTGTCCCAAAGTAATCCAAGGGGATCCGTTTAAGTATCAGTCCAAGTACATTATAACTGTAATCAAAATCTCCCACCCTATTTCAAATAAACTCACACCTTTCCATGGCTTACAAGTCCCAGTGTAACCTAACTCCTGGCTATAACCTCAGCCTCATCTGTGGCATTCTTCTCCCCACTCATTGCCCACCCATAGCGCTGACATCCTTACTGTCCAGGACTGTTCTAATCAAAGCTCTGCCTTGGGGACTTTGCACTTCCCTCTGCCTGGAATCTGTTTTTCAGTATAGGCAGGATTCCCTGCCTCACTGTCTTTAGGCTGGAGCGCTTCCTCATGAGAAAGGCCTTCCCTGGTCTCCCTCTCTAAAGTAGCACCCCTGTCATGATCCATGCCTTCATCCCATTTAAGTTCTCTTTAAAGTATTCATTCTTATGTGATGTTTTACTGTGTTTTATGTACTGGCTTACTTATGCTCTGCTTTTCTTAGTAGAATGTTAAGTTTTGTGAGGACAGGGACTTTGTCTTCTCGCTGTATCCCCAGCACCTAGAACAAAGCCTGGAATGTGTAGATGCTTAATGAATACCTGTGGAAGAAGGAAAGAAGGAAGGAAGGAAGGAAGGAAGGAAGGAAGGAAGGAAGGAAAGAAGGAAGGGAGGGAGGGAGGGAGGGAGGGAGGGAGGGAGGGAGTCTTCGTACTCTGGAGCCTGAATTTTTTTTTCACATAAATGGAAGCTTAAAATATATGTGTTACATAGAAAGGACTATGTTACCTTAAATTTACTCTAAGGTATACATGAGTAAAATTAAAACCTTCCAGAAAGCAAAATCTTCAGAGACGGTTGAGGGTGCCTTTTGTTACCTAAGGGTTGTAGTTAGAGAGTGGTGCAGAAGGAATAAAAGCCACAACTGGAAGAGAACATTGATTAAAAGAGTGGGTGATGAAATTAGGGATAAACCATGGTTCCTGTAAATGTTGGTTTACTTTTAACCTTGTATTTTTCCTCTGTGATCACCCCATCTCCACTACCAACAGCACTGTGCAGACATCTTTAATTGCCAACCCAACATCCATTCCAACTTTCTCTCTTGTTAATAAAACCCATTTTTGGCGGGGCTGGGGTGGGGAAACAATGTGCCCAGCCTTAGTCTATGGATCATGAATTGAGCTAATCCAAGGGTCAGTAAGCATTTTTTGTGAAGGACTACATGGTTAACATTTCAGAATATGTAGGCCATATGATTGTTGCCTCAGCTACTCAGTTCTGTTGCAGCATAAATGCAGTCATAGAAATCACATTTATGTAGGAAAATGAGTGTGGCTATGTCCCAGTAAAACTTTATTTACAAAAACAAGCAGTGGGCAGATTTGGCCCATGGATCATAGTTTGCCACACCTTGACCTAAACAATCTTGTTCCCCACATTCTAAGTCTTCCATTAACTAGAAACAGGTGTTTTTTGTTTTTTTTAACTGAAAATGAGACAAGTAGATCTAATTACTGTGATGAAGGAAAGGCAAAGTATAGTTTCAAGAAAAATTTTACTTTCCTGATAAGAGGAGGAGTGACACATTTCTGCTTTTTTTTCTTCTTTCCTGGCTTACCAAAAATATAGCTAGAGCTGCATCAGCCGCTATCAGACCATAATGGAAAGGATAAGAGAATAGCTGAGTCTCAGCCCTGACATCACTGCATCCTCGAATCATCAGCAACCAGCTACCACCAGAGCTCTTGAAATGTGAGAAAAGTAAACGCTTAGTATTAAATCCACCCCAGTTTAGTTTTTGATTACTTTCAGACAGATATATTCCTAACTGATAAAGACACATACAGAGATGACACTCACACCAGCATACACATTCTCGCCCACAGAGGCACACACTGGCACGGAGAACAGGTGCTGAAGCATAGTCCCCAGAGAGTTAACAGTGATTGCCTCTTTCCCAGGTGTGTGCCGGTCTCTCCTTTATGCTTTCTGTTCTGCCTTATTGTTGCTATAATTGTAAATAACTATGAACACTTTTTTCATTTTAGGAAGAGAATAAATTTTAATTGTTTGAGCACTATCTGCTGACATGTTCACAAGAACAACTAACTTATTCCCTAAAAATTCCAGGCTAATGTATGAAGAAAAAAAAAAAAGACAAATTTGAAGATCTGGTGCCCAGGGAGGGGAAGGAAGGAACCAGACAGAATGACCAGTCACATGGAAGCTAAATTGACATGGAAGCTAAATTGAGTGAGCCTCCTCACTCAGACCGCTTAGGAGAAAGAGTCAGAGTCCCTCATATTTGGTCCATCTCCATTTCTATTACTATGCTAGAAAGACACTTGGGGCTTGTTTTAAATCCTGCCTTTTGCATAATGTAATCTATTATGAATTAAGTTGTGCCTCTATGCCCTGAAAAAAAAAAAGACATATTGAAGTACCAATACTGAGTGCCTCACAATATGACCTTATTTCGAAAGAGCCATTACAGCTGTATGGTTTAAGTTAAGATGAGGCCATACTGGAGTAGGGTGGACTCCCAATCCAATATGATGAGTGTCCATAAGACAGCTGTGTGAAGACTCAGAGACACACAAAAAGAACACCATGTTAACAACGAAGGCAAAAGTTGGAGTTATGCATCTGGAAGCCAAGGAATGCCACCGATTGTCCACAAACCAGTAGAAGCTAGGAATAGGCAAGAAAGGATTTCTCTACAGGTTTCAGAGGGAACATGGCCCTGCTAACACCTTGATTTCCGAGTCCCAGCTATCAGAACTGTGAGACAATAAGTTTCTGTTGTTTTTGCCACCCTACTTGTGGTGCTTTGCTCTGGCAGCCCCAGGACACCAACACAGCATCTTTTTTGTTATTCTTTTCCTCAAGGATAACAACAATTGCTAAGCAACTTTCTAAAACACTTAGATCTCCAGAAATTCATTTCATTTTCCAAACAATCTTGTGAAATAGGTTAAGTTATATGTATCATTTTTTTAATGAGAAAATTTAGGTACCAAAAAGCTCTTGACTGTGTCTACTATCTCTCCCATTATCCTACTTGCTTTTTTGGATCATAGCACTATTTGAATGTATCTTTTTTCATCTGTTTACAAATTTTTGTTTCATTTAATTTCAGTGAGGAAAAGAGTTTATCGGCCTGCTTATTGCTGGATCTCTAGTTCTTAGAATAGCATCTGGCACGTGGTTCACAATATACATGTATCAAATCAATGACTGGAAGGATCTAAGAAAGAAGGACGCTTACATCTATTAAACACATTATATCAGACATTTGCTTTCTGTACTTTTCACATTTTATCCTCCTACCATTTAAGAAAAAAATTGTTACTCATGATTTACATATGGATAATTAATGCTCAATGGATGTACATCGTTTGCCAATAACTACACAGCCAAGAAATGGCAAAAATAGTCAGTCTTCACCAAGCAATTTTCAAAAATTGGTTATGGTATAGCAAAATTCCATGGAGTGGAATTTGGCAATATCTACCAAAATGCCTTGAACAATTACCCTTGATCCAGCAACTCCATTCTATAAATATATCTCAAACATACACAAGCAAATAGGAAAAGAGAAGGACCAAAGACTACTCATGGCAGCACTATTTATAATAATAAAAGATGAGAAACAATCTAAGATCTAAGTGTCCAACAAAAGGGGGCTGGTCGAATAAATTTACTGAGTAAACTATGGAATATTGTCCAGCTATGAAAAAGAGTGAGAAAGATCTTTATATACTGCCATGAAGAGATCTGCAGGATATTTTAAACAAAAAAGCAAGATAAATTGCATAATAAAAAGAATCATTTTTATTAAGGTGAGGAAAGACCATAAATAACTATATATATGCATATGTATATATGCATGCGTAATTTGTTTACATTTTAAAAATTAAAAATTGATGGATGTAAAACTAAAAAAGTATTAAAGAAAGACAATGAAGGTAAGGAAAGGAAATAAGAAGCTAGAACGCTCAGAATGCCCCTTGTTTTATTGATTTATTTTTACATAGAGTCATATAAATGTTTACACACTTAAAAACAAAATTAAAACAAAAACAAAACTATAACCTCCTAAAATAAAACAAAAACAAATAAATTAGACTGTATTTAAAATTGGTGGCATGACCACTTCATGAAGTATTTTATCTAACACTTTAAAATACAGTATTTTTAGCTCAGTCATTGTGGAAAGCAGTTTGGCAATTTCTCAAAGAACCTAGAATTACCATTCAATCTAGCAATCCCACTATTGGGTATATATCCCCAAAAATATAAATTGTTCTACAATAAAGACACATTCACACATATGTTCATTTACAATAGCAAAGATATAGAATCAGCCTGAGTACCTATCAGCAGTAGACTGGATAAAGAAAATGTGGAATACACAATGGAATACTATGCAGCCATAAAAAAGAACAAGATCATGTCCTTTGCAGCAACATGGATGAAGCTGGAAGATATTATCCTAAGCAAACTAACATAGAAACAGAAAACCAAATACCACGTGTTCTCACTTACAAGTGGGAGCTGAACATTGAGTACATTTGGACACGAAGAAAGGATCAATAGACACTGGGGCTGACATGAGGGTAGAGGGTGGAAGGAGGGTGACGATAAAAAAACTACCTATTGGGTGTTATGCTTATTACTTGGGTGATAAAATAATCTGTACAGAAAACACCCACAACACACAATTTACCTATATAACAAACCTGCACATGTATCCCTGAATCTAAAATAAAAGTTAAAAATAAAAATAAATAAAATAAAATTCAGTATTTTGACTGTACTTTCTTACAGGGATAAATTCTAAAAACAAAAAACAAAACCTGCAAAGATGTCTTAAACCAATTTCATCAATCTGATTGTTAGTAATAATAAAATCAATCAATTGTATTAATGTTAGAAATGAAAATGTTTAACAAACATATTCAAGAATGAAAATAAAAGTGGTTAAGCAAAAATGGTGTATTGTAACCTTTGGATTGGAAATATGCTGTAAAGTCATAATTTCTCTCTCTGTCTACTGAGATAGTCTAAAACAATGCAAGAACAACCCCTAAGTGCCCAAATCGTGTTCTCTAAGTACTGGAAATGAACAAAGGATTCTTGGGGAAATGGACAACGCACTGTCTGGGCTTAAAATGTACAAAATAAACCTTGGATAATTTGTAGTGCCAGAAAACAAAAATGCTATTGTATGCCAGGTACAGTGGTTCACACCTGTAATCCCAGCACTTTGGGAGGCCGAGGCAGGAGGATAGATTGAGTCCAGGAGTTCAAGACTAGCTCTTGACAAAAAGACACAAGGATCCAACTTTTAACGGGTTTTTCATTAGTCGCAAATGGGATCATTTAAGCATCAAAAGGAAATGAATGACAGCATGGTGGTTGAAACATGCATATACAACAATCCATTAATTCATAGTAATATAAAAAAACTAATTGGTCTTCCTAAATGGTAGCAAACCAATCTTTTCAGTATTCTGTAAATTATTAAATAAAGGAAAAAACAGGCATTTATCTTGTTTTCTATGTCCAAAATTTATTTTAAGGTAGCTAAATAGTGGATGAAGAAAAGTTATTCTTTAAGGAAGAATTCCAGCTAATAAATACAGAAAGAATGATCTTAAATAAACACCATTTTGTAACCCTTAATGACAACAGATCTAAACAATAATTATCAATGGCTGCTGAAACCATGAAGATGAAAGACGGGTGAAGAACTTTTAATAACAAGTGAATCAGGCTGACAATCCCTGCATTCACTTGTATTAATATTAGTTTTCTGTTACTGCTCTAACAAATACCGCAAATTTAGCAGCTTACAACCACACAAATTTATTATCCCATGGTTCAGAGGTGAAAAGTGTGGGTTAGCTTGACTGATTTCTTTGCTTCAGGTTTCAGAAATCCCAATCAAGGTATCAGCTGTTCTTGGCTCTTAGAATCTGCTTCCAAGTTCAGTCAGGTTGTGAGCAGAATGAAGTTCCTTGCAGTGGTAGGACCGGGGTCCCATTTCCATACTGCTGTCATCCTGAGTACTGCCTAAGTTCTTAGAAGCTTCTCTTGGTTCTTGTACCCAGGACCCTATTTTTCACAGCCAGCAACAGCATATCAAATTTTTTTCATGCTTGCAAGCTCTGATTTCCACACATACCATATTTCTCTTCTGCTTCTTCTGACTTCTGCTGGGAAAGGTTCTCTTCCTTTAAAGAGTCATGTGATTCAATTAAATCCACCTGGTTAATCCCTCCTAATCTTCCTATTTTAAGGACTGTAATCTTAATTACATCTACAAAGTCCCTATTGCGACATAGCATAACATATTCACAGTTCAGAATCAGGCTGCAGATGTCTTTAGAAAGTGGGGTCACTATTTAGCCTACCATACCACTCATCAATTTTAACCTCATTAAAGTGTGGTTGATAACTGGCAATCATGTGTCCCCTGATGCAATAGGTGGTACATGGTACCACCTTTGAATTATTTTTCTCCATCCTTGCCCCTAAAAAAGGATATAATCAAGCCTCTATGACTACCTCACAGTTTTATGGTAAATTATGAGGATAAAAAAAATGTTTAAATACTACATGATATGATCGGTCAAATCTAATAGAAAATTCTAGGCTGGGAGTGGTGGCTCACATCTGTAATCCCAACACTTTGGGAGGCCGAGGCGGGTGGATCACGAGGTCAGAAATTCGAGACCAGCCTGGTCAACATAGTGAAACCCTGTCTCTACTAAAAATACAAAAAATTAGCCGGACGTGGTGGCAGGCACCTGTAATCCCAGCTACTCCAGAGGCTGAGGGAGGAGAATGGTTTGAACCCGGGAGGTGGAAGTTGCAGTGAGCCGAGATTGCGCCATTGCACTCCAGCCTAGGCAACAGAGTGAGACTCCATCTCAAAAAAAAAAAAAATTCTATAGGGCAAATATCCAGGATCTCAACAAATAGACATCAGAAAAAAAAAATTAAAAGGATAGGAGAAGGTGGGTGGATATAAAGAGATTTATAAGACATTTTGATCAAGTGCAATGGGTGGACTTTGTTTGGATCCTAATCTAATCAACCCAACTGGAAAATATATTCCTAAGGAAACACTGGGAAAACAAACACCTATTGATTTTAGATTGTAATAAAGAATTATTACCAACTTTGTTAATATTGTGGGATTTTGTGTATGATATTGTGGGGTTTTTGAAAGTTCTTACTTATTAGACATACATACTATTGATGGTAAAGTGATGTGATGTCTAGGATTAGTTATAAAATAATCCAGGAAGAGAAAAAAGAGTGGTAGGAAGACATCAGTGAAAGAAGATTGACCAAATCTTAATAATTGTTCAATCTGTGTAATGGATACACAGAGGTCCACCATACTATTCATTTTACATTTGTATATGTTTGAAATTTTATATAATAAAATATCATAAGGTGGACTCATTTCACTATATTTTATCACCTCTCAAAGTCATTTATATAAACCAGATTTCTACAGAACAATCACATGAAATACTTTGGCCTGGCCTACATAATATATCTCAAATACAACCATATGTTACCACCTCACCACAGCATTGTATATCCTGAATTACTGCAGTAGTCATCCACTGATCTGTTTTTACCTTTGCTCTTCTCTTCAATGTTTTCCATATAATAGCTGGAATGATCTTTCTAAAACATAAATTATATCATGTGCTTCTTCTATTCAAGCTTGCCAATGGATTTCCATTGCATATCAGTAAAATCCAAACTTTTACCAAATCCTATAAGGTCCCGTGTAATATAGCTTCCAGCTTGCTCTACAGTTTATTTCTTATCTATTATCCTCCTTTCCTAGCTCAATCCTTTCCAACCACCCTGGCCTTCTTGCTGGTTTGTCAAATAAGTAACGGCTGCCACAGGGCCTTTGCTTATGTTTCCCCTCCCAGGAACATTCTTCCCTTAAATTCTCAAATTTGTTCTTCTAGTTCCTTGAAGGCTTATCTCAAATATTAACATTCAGAGAGTTATTTGACCATTCTTTCCCAACATCCTTCGAGACTTATGTCAAATATTAACACTTCAGAGAGTTATTTGACCATTCTTTCCAAAGAGCACCCAACAATCCTCTAAATCCCTTTATCCTCCTTGATTCTTCACCATAGCAATCACCATTTGTGTTACATTGCCTTTATTTTGTGTCTTCCTCATATGATAAATGTAAGCTTCATGAAAACAAACACGGCTTTTTGTTCAAAACTCTATCCCTGACATCTAGAGTAGAGTCTGGTGCTCAAAAATTGATTCTTTAAATAAATATTGATTAAATGAGAATTAAAATGTGGTCTCCTCATCCCAAGCCACAGTACTAGGTCATTTTTTTCTTCCATTTTTAGTATTTCCATTAACTAATATTAAAGGAACATAGAAAATTCTAGGTGTCTACTAAGTAATGGTGACAATGTTAAGACAAACAACTTTCTAAGTGAACTTAATAGCTGTTCAGAGGTATTAAGCCAGAGAAAATAATTTATCACCTGGGAAATTCTCTAAAGATGGTTTTCTATTAGATACGTTTTAGAATTCTTCAGCTAAATAAGGAAGCTGCAGAAATTCAAGATTTCCATCTTGATTGTGAGGTCAAGCACCCAAATTCCACTTTGATTAGCTAGAGTATGGCAGTAAGATAGAATTTTAAGGTCTACTCATTTAGGAAAGAACTGCTTTCTCCCCTTGATTCACAACCTTAGGCAAAGTTCAGACTTTCCTTAAAATGCAAAAACTGCTCATCGCTCAGTTTTCACGCACATCTCCTTGAGTTCTGGATTCTGTTTTGTATTTTCCCTTTGTATAAACTGTCTGTTTATTTTTATCCACAGGCTTGTTATCCAGCTTTTACCTTTTCGCAGTGACATTTTAAGGTAAACCTGAAATTAAACTGCACATTGGCAGAGAATTTGGCAGACATAATATATAAATAACTGTATCCCAGATTTTTTTTAATGCTCTCATTTTTACTTCTCCTCAGGCTGAAGAATTTAAAGCATATATATTCTAGTGGAAATACATATATTTTCATTAATTTTGGTGGTACATGACTTGCAATCACTGAATGACAAGTGTGCACCTAAAATAAGATATATGTCAAAGCAAAGGTTGCTAGAAAAACAGCAGATTTTCAGATGTACTAATAAGAAGTAATGTTTCTGCAGGCCTATAAAGTTTACAAGGGACATTTTTTCTTTCAGTTTTTTTTTATTTTTAATTTTATTTTTTGTAGACACAGGGTTTCACCATGTTGCTCAGACTGGTCTTGAACTCCTGAGCTCCAGCAATCCTCCTGCCTTGGCCTCCTTAAAGTGCTGGGATTGCAGGCATGAGCCACTGCATATAGTCTTTTTTTTGAGACAACATTTCTTTCCCTAGCCTGAGCCCCTGTTAAACTGCACCACTGTCTGCCAGAACTAGAATAGAGTTACTGTTAAAATGTCTAGATTGTATTCCCAATCAATCTGTTCACTTATTACCTGTGTGATTAAGAATGCTCTCTACTTTTATGAAAAAGAAATGACACTTGCATACTTACATTAATTGAGGTGATGTTTCTAAAAGAGTTCAAGAGAGAACCAACTACACAACAACAACAACAAAACAAAACCATATACATGTTTACTTGTTTCACTCCATTCTGTTAATTACCATGCTTCTTTTCATCACTCCAATAGAAATGCCTACAAAAGCAAACTGTATCTCCCTTTTATCATTTCCAATGCCTGGTCCGTGCTGTATGCACATCTGCAATCTACTGATTTACGGACCTTTCACTAAACCTTAGAATACCACTTCTTTCCAGTTCTTTGGTCTCCAACACCAGCCTCTTAAGATTAGAGTGGCAGTTATAAATGAGGCTTTGTAGCAACCTAAAAATAACTTCACAGCATCCACAAAGAGACTCTTCATCAGTTTCTACTTCCACTGTGCAGAAATGACCACGTCAAAAAGCTCTGTTAGTGAGTGACTGTCGATGTGACAAAGTACACAGCGTTTTTAGTATACATCTTGTTCGAACTGCAAAATATCTTCAGATGCTCACGTAATTCATAGCTGTCTTAGAATGAAGTAGCATCCAAGTAGCATTTACTCTTATAGTTCTACGCCAAACACTCACCTCTTTGCTACGTGAGAGAGTCTTGGCCTTAGCTATTAACACTGTGAAATAAAAACTGCCACGTCCCCGTGTTTACTGAGTTCAGAGCATTGTTTTTTGGTATGCGTCCCAAAAAAATAAAAATAAAAGCAAAACCAAAAACACATGAGACAGTCAAATAATTTTTTTAAATGTTTCACGTTTAAAAATCTTCCTGAAAAGTCACACGTTCATTTGTATATTTAAAACTCAGAATAGACCCACATTAAAGAAATTTTTTCTCCTAATGCTATCCTTCCCCCTTCCCCTACCCCACAACAGTCCCCAGAGTGTGATGTTCCCCTTCCTGTGTCCATGTGTTCTCATTGTTCAATTCCCATCTATGAGTGAGAACATGTGGTGTTTGGTTTTTTGTCCTTGCGATAGTTTACTGAGAATGATGATTTCCAATTTCATCCATGTCCCTACAAAGGACATGAACTCATCATTTTTTATGGCTGCATAGTATTCCATGGTGTATATGTGCCACATTTTCTTAATCCAGTCTATCATTGTTGGACATTTGGGTTGGTTCCAAGTCTTTGCTATTGTGAATAGTGCCGGAATAAACATACGTGTGCCTGTGTCTTTATAGCAGCATGATTTATAGTCCTTTGGGTATATACCCAGTAATGGGATGGCTGGGTCAAATGGTATAATGGGGTTTCTCCATGTTGGCCAGGCTGATGTTGAACTCCTGAGCTCAGGCAATCTGCCCGCCTTGGCCTCCCAAAGTGCTGGGATTACAGGCATGAGCCACCGCCTAGCCCAAGCTGAGTCTTTTATAGGTATTACCTAGTGGTTAAACTTCTCCCTCGTCCTGGCCTTGTTTCCTGTCATTCCCTCTTGCAGATGCAAATCCTGAAAACCACTCCTAATAAATTTTCTGTCCACTAGTCTGCATCTCAGAATTTGCTTCCCAGCAAATGCAACTCACGACAGTGGCATCGGGGCGGGGGGGACATATTAGAGATATTCCCTGAAAAAAGTAAGGATGAGACACTATAAGATCTGAAAATTGCAAAGAAATAAAAGGGGAGAAATAGATGAAAAACGATTGGCAAAATGTGAATAATTGTTGAGACTGAGTGATGAGTACATAAAAGTTCATTGTAATATTATTCTTTTATGTGTGCTTGAAAGTCTCCATTATAAAATATTTTGAAAATATTGTTTCTCAAACTTGCCAGAAAATCATCTTTACAAGTAACACTATTATCATCTTGGGACAAATTCGATGCTCCTTTGTTCCCAACTAGGGCCTAAATGAGCCAGGGAAAGTTTCGCCAATTACTTCCTATGGCACAGAAGAATTCTACTCTCTCTGGGTCTGAGTTTTTCAGATGAGCCTCATTAATGCTAATGAAAATGTTACAGGTGCTAATGAACAGCTAGCACTCTTTAACTCCATAGACAACTAGCCAAGGTAGCTGCAGAAGCTTGGAAATCAATTGTTGTCAGATGGCACACCCACCCTTAGAGGTAACCTAAATGTGCAGAGCTTGTTGGACTGGGAAAATTCCCCAAGATATAGGAGAGGAAGTAGAATGAGGTCAAAAGCCTCGGGAAAGTAGACCAAGGAAGCAGAGCCAATTAACCATCGGAGCTACCACTCGGACAGTTGGAAACCGAGAGCTGTAATTACTTCTCATTTGCAACATTAGCCTTCCTTGAAATCCTAAGGAATGGCCTCTGGGCTGCTCTATCGGACTTTGTAAATCAGAAGAGGAACACAGCTCCTTTCCTCTCAGACCCAAATAGCCCAGGATGAATCTGTTACCAACTCACAAATGGACGAAAAATACTATTAATAATGGAGAGCAACCAGGTTTGTTATTTGAGGCTTCTTCCCTTAATTAAGATTCCCTTCTTTGAGTAGCCTGGAGTGTTGGGCTCCTATTCACCAAGCCATCTGCTCTGCCTTAGTTTTTCTCCCCCTCCCAATTCTCCCAGAGGAATCTTTTAAGCTTCAACACATCGGCAGTCCTGCTCTGAACTGAATTTGCATCTCCAACTGAATCTATTTTAAGGTTTCTTTTGTGAACCTAATGGCTATCTCTAGTCACTTTTCCGCTTTCAGGGACTGATGGCGTCTCCTCCGAAGACTCTCCAGAGGGCCCAGTTCTCCCCCAGGGCTTCTGTCTGACACAGGCAGACACTCTCCACCACGGAAACCATCTGGCAAAGGAGCATCTGGTAGAACTTTTTACCTTTTTCCTTTAGGACTCAGAAGAAACTGGTTCTTTCAGAACCTTCTCATTTTCTTTCTCCTCATTTTCACAGATACGCCGCTAACTCAAGAGCATCTTTGGGCCAGGAACTGGGAAGGATCTCCCTTGTCTCAATTGCTTTCCTGACTTATGTAACCCTCTGTGACCCTGCTCCCTCCCTCCCTTCCTTCTGGAGGCCTCACTCTCCTCACCCTCCACACTCCAGCCAGCTAGGTTTCACTTCAGGTCACAACACACGAAGCTCGTCCCATTGCTTCCTAGAGACTTCACACTGTGTTCCCTTTCCCTTAAAATATCTTCCCAACCACTGTCACATGGTTGGTTCCTTCTTGCCATTCACATTTCAGCCTGAATGCCACCTCCTCAGAGAGAGCTTCCCTGACCACTCAAACTGAAGTGGCTACATAGTCATTTTCTTTCTTTTTGTAAAAACATTTTTAGAGACAATGTTGCTATGTTGCCTATGCTGGACTTGAACTCCTGGGCTCAAGTGATCCTCCTGCTTCAGTCTCCTAAGTGGAGACTACAGGCTTGGGCCACTGTACCTGGCTTTACCTGGTTTTAATGGTTTGTACAACACTGATTTTTTATTTATTTCCTGTTTTCCTCACTTCCAACAAGTATGGCAGTTCCACAAGACAAGAGACGTCTTCTCCTTCTTGCTCACTGCTTTCCAACTGTTCCTGAAACCATGTCGGGCATTTGGTGGGTGCTTAATAAGTATTTGTGGAATTAATTTTTTATTGCATCCTTATAATAACCGTAAAGGTGCACATTACTACTCCTTTTCGACAAACAGTAAAGGGAGGTTCAGAAGTTAAACATCATGCCCAAGGTCACCCATGTCTAGCAAGGAACAGGTGCAGGATCCCAGCTGATGGCTAACCCTACCCCCTCTGACAGTCAGCCAGGTCTGTGAGACCTTGGGTGAGATATAAGGATGTGTCGAGATTTGTCTGCAAATTCTATAAATGCAGTTTTACTTTGTACCTGGAATGTATGACCTACAAGGCGCCTTAAAAACCATTTAATTGTTTGTCACTTGCACTAAGAAACAAGCCAACCCACAAAGGGAGAATGGCCAAAGGCAAACATGTGGTCAAGGCAAACCTCAAGCTGAGCTCTGCTGATTCCTGTTCATGTCACAAGCCACCATGTTTAGCTGCACCTGTCGTGCCCTGCCCAGAGGTGCTGGGAGGGGAGGTGGCTGGGACTGGAAACAAGCAGCTGTGCAAGCGCTGCCCCCCACATGCCTGCCCAC
Organism: Pongo abelii; assembly: GCF_028885655.2. Classification (NCBI taxonomy): domain Eukaryota; kingdom Metazoa; phylum Chordata; class Mammalia; order Primates; family Hominidae; genus Pongo; species Pongo abelii. Next base: position 21,333,234 of record NC_071988.2, read on the forward strand.
AGGGGGCGCCATTCTCTGCTTTGCACCTAATGAAGCTGCCTGCCATCTCTTCATTTACTTGCTTCCTTGAAGAACACTGATAATGTAGAAATAAACTGTTTCCAGTCCCCTGGACACCCGCAGTATTCAGAGGAGTAGCTGAAGGTGCTGCAAAGTTATTCATCTCAGAGGAATGCTGACCCAGGTAGTTGCTGACTCATCATTTCTCTCTTTTATTAATGTATGAATCTAAATATAAAACATTGTAAGCAAGCACCAATCTGAGAGTTCAAAAAGATGAAATATTATTATTCCGAGGGTGCTTGAGTTTATGCCTCTTCTGTGTCCAGCATTTTTCTCTCTTTCTCTCTCTTCCTGAAAACACTCCTACCCAAAAATAAAATCACACTTGTGAGTCCTCAATATCTGATGAATAAGAAAATAGTTAGAATAGGCCGAGAATCTTCCAACTTTAAGGATGCTAGAAAAAAGTCTAGAATAAAATGTTTCAAATTTATCTTTTGGTAGTGGGAGACAGGAGATGATTTTTTTTCCTGCCTCTTTCTGTAGTGATTTCCTATAGGAAGCATGTATTACTCTTATGGTAGAGGAGGAAAAAGCCTGTATTTTAGAAAAGAAAGTGAAACAGGAAGGTAAAACTGTAGGTAACAGCTACTGGCCAGGTTCTGGAACCACAAACAGAGTTGGCTGCAGCAAGCTGAACAGGAAAAAGTACTACAAGTTAAAGCTTTTGCCATTCGAAGCAGGAATAAGACTGTGGGTCCTTCCTGTGTGACAGCAGGAGGACAGCAGGACCTGGAGCTGGGAGGAAAAAAAAACCCAGACCCAAAAGAAGGAATTCTTTTTATAAGCACCTTTGATTTGGATGGCAGGCACATCGCTCTGTTTCAAAAGAAGTGTCGCTGGGCTCTGCCTCAATGCCTTCCGGCAGGTGGCCAGGACCAGCAGACCACTTGCGCGCCACTAGGCTCTGTTTGTTTTCTTTGGGCTGGACTTTGCCTGTCTCCTATCAAATAGCAGGGGAAGGAGTCCGGGAAGGGTTCAGAGATAAACCCCAGAGAAAATCGTGTATCAAAAGGAAATAATAAAGCCTAGAAAGACCCAGGGAAGGGAGGAAAGAAAATGCGTGCTCGAACTTTTAAAGAAATGAGAAAAGTGACTCTTTCGCTTTTGTATTTGTAAATTTTTTCTCTCCTTCCTCCTTACTGCCACCACCCTCTAAAGAAAAGTCTGAAAGCAAAATTCCTCTCACTGAGCTGTGCCCAGGGCTGGCTTCAACTTCTCCAGAGCACCCAAGGTGGCCCAGGTGGGGAAAAGAGGATGTCAGTCAGCTTGGATTTCATTGTCTCCTGAAATCTAGTCTGAGACTCCAGTACCTTCCTGGGGCATCTAGCAACAAAGAAAGCATGTAGATGTGTTCAAGAAGGCACACTAAGGGGTTTGGTGGAGAAGCAAGTCCAAGACCAGAATTTGCAATCCCAAAGCTAGAAGTAAGGGGTCAGGAAAAGGCAAAGGGGAAAATGCAGGCTTTTTCTTTGGAACAGGGGTTTTCCTTGGATGCAATTGCACAGAGCTGCCTATACTTGAGTGCTGGCGCTGTGACACGTGGGTAGCTTCGCTGGAGTTAAAACTAGTTCCATCGCCAAGTCAATCCTAAGCCAAAAGAACAAAGCTGGAGGCATCACACTACCTGACTTCAAACTATACTACAAGGCTACAGTAACCAAAACAGCATGGTACTGGTACCAAAACAGAGATATAGATCAATGGAACAGAACAGAGCCGTCAGAAATAATGCCACATATCTACAAGTATCTGATCTTTGACAAACCTGACAAAAACAAGAAATGAGGAAAGGATTCCCTATTTAATAAATGGTGCTGGGAAAACTGGCTAGCCATATGTAGAAAGCTGAAACTGGATCCCTTCCTTACACCTTATACAAAAATCAATTCAAGATGGATTAAAGACTTAAATGTTAGACCTAAAACCATAGAAACCCTAGAAGAAAACCTAGGCATTACCATTCAGGACATAGGCATGGGCAAGGACTTCATGTCTAAAACACCAAAAGCAATGGCAACAAAAGCCAAAATTGACAAATGGGATCTAATTAAACTCAAGAGCTTCTGCACAGCAAAAGAAACTACCATCAGAGTGAACAGGCAACCTACAAAATGGGAGAAAATTTTCGCAACCTACTCATCTGACAAAGGGCTAATATCCAGGATCTACAATGAACTCCAACAAATTTACAAGAAAAAAACAAACAACCCCATCAAAAAGTGGGCGAAGGACATGAACAGACACTTCTCAAAAGAAGACATTTATGCAGCCAAAAAACACATGAAAAAATGCTCACCGTCACTGGCCATCAGAGAAATGCAAATCAAAACCACAATGAGATACCATCTCACACCAGTTAGAATGGCAATCATTAAAAAGTCAGGAAACAACAGGTGCTGGAGAGGATGTGGAGAAATAGGAACACTTTTACACTGTTGGTGGGACTGTAAACTAGTTCAACCCTTGTGGAAGTCAGTGTGGCGATTCCTCAGGGATCTAGAACTAGAAATTCCATTCGACCCAGCCATCCCATTACTGGGTATATACCCAAAGGACTATAAATCATGCTGCTATAAAGACACATGCACACGTATGTTTATTGCAGCATTATTCACAATAGCAAAGACTTGGAACCAACCCAAATGTCCAACAATGATAGACTGGATTAAGAAAATGTGGCACATATACACCATGGAATACTATGCAGCCATAAAAAATGATGAGTTCACGTCCTTTGTAGGGACATGGATGAAATTGGAAATCATCATTCTCAGTAAACTATCGCAAGAACAAAAAACCAAACACCGCATATTCTCACTCATAGGTGGGAATTGAACAGTGAGAACACATGGACACAGGAAGGGGAACATCACACTCTGGGGACTGTTGTGGGGTGGGGGGAGGGGGGAGGGATAGCATTGGGAGATATACCTAATGCTAGATGACGAGTTGGTGGGTGCAGCGCACCAGCATGGCACATGTATACATATGTAACTTACCTGCACATTGCGCACATGTACCATAAAACCTAAAGTATAATAATAATAATAATAAAAGAAAAAAAAAAAAAAAAAGAAAAAAAAAAAAAAAAAAAAAAAAAAAACTAGTTCCAAGGACAGATTCTGTGTTGACTACTTTGGCAGGGTGGTCCAAGTGAGCTTTACATACTTCAGCAAGAGGGCCCTGTAAGAGGGGAAGACAGTCAGGCCCAGAGAGAACGTAAGGGCTTAGGAGACTCATTGATTCATTTCCTTCCATGAGTTTTATGTGTGACTTTGACACATTGGGCCAGGCACCAGGAATACAATGCAATCACCCTTCCCACCCCTGGACTCGCTAATCAAGAAGACAGACATTAATCATATACAAACCCTATACAAACAAGTCAAAATTAAAACTACAGGAATTGATAGGAAGTTTTGGGGTTTAGAAGGCTAATTCTTTGGAGCCATCTCCTCACTATCTGAGTTCTGACTTATTGAAAGATGCAAAGCATCTAGGCAGATGGAGACCAACAAAAACTAGCCTGGAGTACAGCATTAGGTGTGCAACAGCAATGGCTACCTTGCTATGGTTTTCCTTGGGGAACATTGAGCAGAAGAGACTCTTCCCCAGTATTCTTGCACTGAACAGATGTGGAAAGGAAACAGAGGCCCCAAAAGACCTGCACCAGTGACTATCAGACGTCAGCCAGACAACTCACCCCGCTTCCTGGGGGCAAAGAGTAAAGGCAAGGCTGATGGCCAGGACTGTGTAGGGAAAACTCCTCTTCTTGGAGTACAGGGGTGGGAATGTGTCTCTCCCCTACTTTCCCTGTGTTTCTGTTTCCTTAACTTTTTGGGCTTGGCCATTGAGTCAATCATCAGCCAGGGCTATGTGGCTGATTGTTTCTTGAGGGCTCAGCAAACTCTCTGTGCCGTCTAGCTCCTGCCTTCATAAGTGCAGAACTCAACACTAACTTCTTCTCTTTGAGTATACTCCATACTCCTGGGTACCTTTAGGGCACTTTAGGCTTTGCCCCACCATCCCCGCCAAAAGGTGACCACTCTGCACCTACTTTCTATTTGATATTCCACCCCAAATGTTATCCATATATTAAGAAAATCTACCACCATTTATTGGCAAAGCCACTGTTTGGGTGTTGGAAATATAAATCCTTGGCCACAGCTTAGGAGGTTAACATAGCCAGATCCAAACTCAGGCAATGTGCCCCGGTATCCATGTGGATTATCAAAAATCCATAAAGAATGGTTTCTCCCTTGTCCTTCACCACAAATTCTAAATAAAAGCCTCTCCTGGGCACCACTAACACTAGAAGTGCTAACACCAGAAATCTCTGCCACACACATGGAACTTTGTTGTAGCTTCAACTTCTGACTTACAGACTTGGCAGAAAGACATATAAACGATAAACATAGCAGTTCTGCCCACTAGTCTCATAAAGACATGATCTTCGAAAGTATCTCTTTTCCTTATAATCAACTTTTTAAGAATGGTGTCTGCTCTTGGGGCCCTCAGATTTAGTACTGCTGAATGCAGTACTGTAAAATTGTGATCTTCATAGTTTTCAAATATTCTCCTCTGTGTGAATCACCATACAGTGTAGTGGTGTGAACTCCAAAAAGTCAGAGCTAATACGCAGGGTAGAAGCAAGAACTCCACACAGGCTGAGCTAACACACAGCATAGTCATGTGAACTCCACATAGCCTGAGCTAACATGTAGGGTAATAGCGTGAACTCCACACAGCCTCAACTAACACACACAGTAGTAGCGTGAACTCCACACAGCCCGAGCTAACACACAGAGTAGCAATGTGAACTCCACGCAGCCTGAGCTAATACACTGTGTAGTAGTGTGAACTATACACAGCCTGAGCTAATACACACTGTGTAGTAGTGTGAACTATACACAGCCTGAGCTAATACACACTGTGTAGTAGTGTGAACTATACACAGCCTGAGCTAATACACTGTGTAGTAGTGTGAACTATACACAGCCTGAGCTAATACACTGTGTAGTAGTGTGAACTATACACAGCCTGAGCTAATACACTGTGTAGTAATGTGAACTCCACACAGCCTGAGCTAATACACTGTATAGTAGTGTGAACTATACACAGCCTGAGCTAATACACTGTGTAGTAGTGTGAACTCCATGCAGCCTGAGCTAATACACTGTGTAGTAGTGTGAACTCCACGCAGCCTGAGCTAATACACTGTGTAGTAGTGTGAACTCCACGCAGCCTGAGCTAATACACTGTGTAGCAGTGTGAACTCCACGCAGCCTGAGCTAATACACTGTATAGTAGTGTGAACTATACACAGCCTGAGCTAATACACTGTGTAGTAGTGTGAACTATACACAGCCTGAGCTAATACACTGTGTAGTAGTGTGAACTCCACGCAGCCTGAGCTAATACACTGTGTAGTAGTGTGAACTCCACGCAGCCTGAGCTAATACACTGTGTAGTAGTGTGAACTCCACGCAGCCTGAGCTAATACACTGTGTAGTAGTGTGAACTCCACGCAGCCTGAGCTAATACACTGTATAGTAGTGTGAACTATACACAGCCTGAGCTAATACACTGTGTAGTAGTGTGAACCACACAGTCTGAGCTAATACACACACACGATAGTAGTGTGCCTGCTAATGAGTGTGAACGGATACACACAGTGGTATATAAACTGATAAACAGTAAAAATTATACAGTGTAATTGTGTACACAACTACAGCGTAAAATAGTCTAAACTATTGCCTCATAAAGTAGGAGGAACTCCCACACTCAGGAGTAGGAAGCACCCTCAGTATCACAGAGTGAACTCACACACAGTGCCACCCAGTACACCGCAGATCACATGATCTTTGAAACTTTTCTATAGATCCAAAGTTATTCCAAAATAAAATTTTAGGTTAAAGAAAACCTTTTTGTTGCACTGTCTTATAGTTTACAAATATTGTCTTCTAGCAGCCTATTGCAATCACGCTTATGGCCTATTATTCCAAAATGACTGTAGTATAACTTCAAATTTGATTCTGAGCTTTCTCGTTGAGAAGTGTAAGACCAAGAAACTATATACTGCTTAGTATTGAAAAGAAGGAAATATCCTAGTTCCTTAACACAACCAAAGCCTTTCCCAGAAAAATAGTCTCAAATAAGCCTTTTTAAACGGGCTATCAAGTGTTGTGAAGAGCAGTGTTCTCAGAAGCATTTTTACAACAAATGTAATCATAAATTTCAAAAGATTCCTGGAAGTGACCTTCCATGGAAGCTGAAGTAAGGCTGAACAACAATTCTGAGAAGAGCATTCTGCAAAAAAACTAAACAAGTTCCTGTTAGGTATGTCACTTCCTGGCGGTTCAGCCACTTACAGAGATAGAATACAGATTGCCAGGGAGAGTAGGCAGAATACACGTTCTATACACTACTCCCAGCAGCACCTCTTCCTTCAGTAGGGCTTTTGCTTGGAGCTGGAAAGCAGAGAGTTCAAAGTTGACTCTAATCTAGACAGCAATACCAAGATTGTGAGTAGCTGGTTGGAGACATCTCACTTGAGTTAATACACAGTTATTAAATGAAGAGACATCTTATAGGATTGTGTACAGGAAAGATAAACCTTTTGAGTAAGCCAGTTGTGGGAAATAACAATCTCACACTAATTAATTGGTAAGGCAGTGAGCAAGTTACTCAGCCTCTTCCAATAAGGAGAATAATAACTACTTTGTAGTGTTCTTGTAAGCAACTGGAAATTTATCTGGCCAATAATGGCTATAACTTAAAATTATTGCGTGATGCTCACCTACACATTTTAAACCCTTTACAGCTATAATCTTCTTTAAGCTTTAAAACAATCCAATTTTTTTTAGTAGACAAAATATTTTGATATAAAGTTCGAAAATAGAAAAAGCTAATTGACAGTGTTAGAAATTAGCATAGTGATGACTCTTGTGGCTCCAGGGAAGCATGACAGACTTCCTGAGATTGCGGTTGTGTTCTATTTTTTTACTTGTGTGTTCACTTTGTGGAAATTCATTGAGCTGGACACATGATTTATATACTTTTTTGTCAGCTTTTATTTTAGATACAGAGGGTATATGTGCAGATTTGTTACACGGGTATATTGTACTCAGGTAGTGAGCATAATACCAAATAAGCAGTTTTGTGACCATGCCCCACTCCCTCTGTCTGCCCTCTAGTAATCTGCAGTGTCTATTGCTCCCATGTTTATATCCATGGGTACTCAGTGTTTAACTCCCACTAAAAAGTGAGAACATACAATGTTTGGTTTTCTGTTCCTGCGTTAATTTGCTTACAATTATGGCCTCCAGCTTCACCCACGTTGCTACACAGAACATGATTTCATTCTTTTTTATGGCTGTGTAGTATTCCATGGTGTATATGTACGGCATTTTCCTTATTCAATCCACCACTGAAAGGCACCCAGGTTGATTCCATGTCTTTGCTATTGTGAATAGTGCTGTGATGAACATACACACACATGTGTCTTTATGACAGGATGATTTATATTCCTTTGGGTATATACACAATTATGGGATTGCTGGGTCGAATGGTAATTCTGTTTTAAGCTCTTCAAAAAAATCTCCAAGCTGCTTTCCACAATAGCTGACCTAATTTTCATTCCCATCAGCAGTGGATGAGCATTCTCTTTTTGCTCCAACCTTGCCAGCATCTGCTATTTCTTTACTTTTTAGTAATAGCCATTCTTATTGATATGAGATAGTACCTTATTGTGGTTTTAATTTGCATTTCTCTAATGATTGGTTATGTTGAGGACTTTTTTTTATATGCTTGTTGGCTACATGTATGTTTTCTTTTGAATCATATCCACTTTTTAATGCGGTTGCCTGCTTTTCACTTGTTAATTTATTTAAGCTCCTTATGGAAGCTGGATATTAAACCTTTGTTGAATGCAAAGTTTGTGAATATTTTCTGCCATTCTTTAGGGTGTGTATTTACTCTGCTGATCATTTCTTTTTCTGTGCAGAAGCCCCTTAGTTTAATTAGATCCCACTTGTTAATTTTTGGTTTTGTTGCAATCGCCTTTGGAGATTTAGACAAAAATTCTTTCTTTGCCAAGGTTGATGTCAAGAAGACTAGTTCCCAGATTTTCTTCTAGAATTTTTATAGTTAAAGCTATTAAATTTAAATCCATCTTGAGTTTACTTTTGTATATGATGAAAGGCAAAGGTCTAGTTTTATTCTTCTGCTTATGGTTAGCCAGTTAACACGGCACAATTTGTTGCATGGGGAGTCCTTTTCCTTGCTTATTTTTGTTGGCCTTATCAATGATCAGAGTGGTTGTGTTTACTATTCTGTTCCATTGGTGTATGTGTCTGTTCTTATACCAGTACCATGCTGTTTTTGTTACTGCAGCCTTATAGTGTAGTTTGAAGTCAGGTAGTGTGATGCCTCCAGCTTTGTTCTTTTTGCTTAAAATTGCTTTAGATATTTGAGTTCTTTTTGGCTCCATATGCATTTTAGAATAGCGTTTTCTAATTCTGTGAAGGATAATCTTGGTAGTTCAATAGAAACGGCAGTGAATCTGTAAATTGCTTTGGACAGTATGGCCATTCTAACAATATTGACTCTTCCAATCCATGAGCATGGGATATTTTTCCACTTATTTGTGTAATCTCTGATTTATTTCAATAGTGTTTAATGTAGTTCTCTTTGTTGAGATCTTTCACATCCTTGGTTAGCTATATTCCTAGGTATTTCATTTTCTTTGTGGCTATTGTAAATGAGATTGTGTTCTCATCTTGATTCTCAGCCTGAGCATTATTGGTGTGTAGAAATGCTACTTATTTTTGTACATTAATTTTGTATCCTGTAACCTTGCTTAAATCATTTATCAGTTATAGAAGCCTTTTGATGGAGTGTTTGGGGTTTTCTAGGTATACAATTATGTCATCAGTGAAGATAGTTTGACTTTTCCTGTCTGGATGCCTTTTAGTTCTTTCTCTTGCCTGATTGCTCTGGCTATGACCTCCAGTACTATGTTGAAAAGGAGTGGTGAGAGTGAGCATCCTTGTCTTATTCCAGTTCTCAAGGAGAATGACCACTCAATATTTTCAGTCTCATTTCTTCAGATGAAAAAACAGAGGCCCAGAAAGTGAAAATAACTTGCTTAAAGGCACAAAGATATTACTGCTGAATTCATATCTCAGCTCCAACAAGTACTAGCTATGTGACCTTAGGTAAGTTATTTAAATTCCATGTGTCTCAATTTCTGTATTCGTGAAATGGGGATAACAATATTACCTCAAGGTTGTCTTGAGGATTAACGATAGATGCAATTAATAATACATGTAAAAATAAATGCTACATGTCCAGAAGAATGCCTAGCACACAGGAAGTCCTCAGTGATGGCTAGATTTTTATAGCATGTGAAAAATCAGATGAGAAGGTGTTAAATCTGACACTGTAGAAACAGAGGCAATTACATAAGGAGGGTTTCCTCATATCAAAAGCTACCTGAGGTTTGGCTGGAAGATAAGTTGCAATAAAACTAGACTTTTCCTGTGGAAGCAGCAGGATATCTTATGTAATATATGACCGACACTTAATACAGTCTCTAATATTATATGCATCATATTTGCCATCATCAATGAACATTTTTTAGCCCTTATTGAATCACAGCATCAATCAAAGAACTTAGAGACCAGTAGAGGTACAATACCAAGGATCTCCCATTTGCAAGGTTGATGTAACCCTTGAAGGTTCTATTTCTGCTTAAATATTATAGGAATGATCATGTACCATTTTCACTATTTCTGTCTTATATTCATTTCACCTATTTTAATATTATAAGTTTTCTCTAGGTTGAGCCAAATTTTTATCAATTCAGGCTCTATTGAACCACTAAAAATGAGTACCATCCACAATGACTTTCTGCCTATGTGAACATGACATCAAGAAACTAAAATAAACGAGAGTTAATAAAAACCGAGTAGTAGGCTTACATTTTAAACAGACTATTGAACTAGGCATTTAAATGCATTTGAAGTCCAAATATGGCTGGAATCCCTTCTATACTTCGCTTCAAGTGATGGTTCAACTTTAATTTCTACAAGGACAGAGTAAACATGATTTCCCAGAGCCAATTATTTTATCTTTGTACTCAGATTAATCGTGAGACCAAAATTGTATCATTGCAATAAAATAGCTTCACCGTGCCTGTAATATGACATTATGATTCATATTTATACATACACACACACACACACACACAATATATATTTGTTCTTGTCCAGGGTTCCTGGCTCATAACTCCCATAGCCTTTGTAATAGCCTTTGTTATAATGATAGGGCACTTTGGGCCTCAGAAGCAGGTCTCAGAAAACAGAATCTTTTTTTTCTGAACTTCTGTCTTCCTTTCACCTACTGTTTTTCTTCCCCCCCACCCCCCTCAACTCAAGATGGGGAGAAATATTACCTCACCTTTTTGCTTTGGAGCTGGCCATAAGGAAATTCTCTGACCTACTTTGTCTGATTATGGATCATAAGACCCTCATTTCAGAAGAGGTTCTGCCCCATACTCTGGAGGAAGGAATGCTGCATGGAGAGGCCAAGAAGAATCTGAACAGATCTTGTTGGTTTTCTGCATCTATTTGTATTAGATCATACCCTCCTTGTCCAATCACATTTCCACACAGATACCCATGCTTCAATCATGCCTATCCAATGCAAAAGGACATGGTACAGAAGGCTTCTGGGATAACTGAACACAGGAAGGTTCCTGGAGGGTGGCACACCTGGGAAAGTGTGGAAGCCCCACCACTCCCCCTACCATACCTTGCTCCAGGTATCTCATCATCTGTATCCTCTGTAATATTCTTTGTAATAAACTGGTAAATTTGAGTGTTTCTCTGAGTCCTGTGAGCCACTCTAACAAATTAATCAAACCCCAGAAAAGGGTCATGGGATCCCCGATTTATAGCCAGTCAGTCAGAAGCACAGGTCAAACAACCTGGGTCTCAGGCTTGACAGCAGAAGGAAGGAGTGTACTCTTGAGAACTGAGCTCTCAACCTGTGGGATCTGATGCTATCTCCAGGTAAATAGTGTCAGAATTGAATTAGAGCACACCCAGCTGGTGTCTGCTGCGCAGCTGATTGCTTGCTTGAGATGTGGGGAAAAACCCACATACATTTGGTCACAAAAGTAGTCTATATTGATTGCTATCAAGTGAGATAATAGAAATAAAACACAGTTTGTGTCTTTTCCACTGATACTGCCCAGCTCAGGGCAATTTTCTTGCTATATTCTTACAAAATCTAAATTGCTATTATATATACTTTTTGACCTTGGTACCTCCAGTCTTTCTTTGGACACAGAATTCCACTGTTCTCAAATTTAAAATATATTCTATTATAAAATAAAAATTTATCAGAAATACTTGTGACTGTTATTTATCAAAGAAATGATTTATTACAGAGATAGCAAATGTGTAACACACAGACCATCACCCTCTCCTATGTTGCTCCAAGCAGACATGGCAAATCAACCATATTTACTACTCCATTCTGTTGAGTTTGACACCATCTCAGCCTTCAACTCAAATAGCACTATAGTAAGGAACAAAGGGTAGCACAAGATTCATAGAAGAAACTGAGATGTTTTCCATTTTTCATCACCTATTTGCCATCACCCGTTTGTTTGATCAAAAGCAGCCCTTATGCTATACAGTTGCTTCCCTGTCCTATTGTTCCCTCTGGGCAGGCCCAATCTGTCAGGGCCTGGAGAACAATCCTAGCTGCCAAGAGAGTGCAGATGCACCTTTTATAGTTCAGTATTCTGGGTTCCTCCCAAGCAGCATTATCCATGTGAACCACACACTAGAACATGGATATGACACTGCACTATTTATTTCCTGCAATGACTCCAATCTAAGGTCAGCATCAAAAGAGAAATGTCAGCTATATGTGGACACTCTCTCCAGAACTTAGAATCAAGTACATCTTTTCATACTAAGTCAAATCCTTCCCTTTTTGCTAGTGGTGAGAAATTCCTCTCAAACTCCCCTCCAGACCTTCCCTTGGGGCGGGGAGGGGTAGAGGGGGAACTAGAGAAACCACATGTGGCCCCCATCTCTATTCTTTACTTCAGTAGGAACTGATTTTCCTCTTATAATGTTTTTATAATAATATGATACCTCTGAAAATCAGGGCAACAAGGGTGGCATAAGCACTAAGGAAAGGCCATGTGAGGACACAGTGAGAAGACTAACTCACTTTGGTCATATTTTTTTCTGTGCCCTCTGTGACTCTCACTGTATGGTTAAAAGTATGCACACTATTTCAGCTAGCCTGTTTTATATCTCTCCCTCCATGAGTCATAACCTGAACATCTTCCCCAAAAACTTCCTATATTTACATCCTTGAAGCTTTCCCCCACTTTCTATATATTAGCATTGCTCTGATCAACACCTGCCACTCATCACAAATAGCTGGTTCTAGAAAGAACCTGCTGGCCCCTTCCCTTCCTCACTGCCAGCATCCAAAGCTTCCATCCCAAGATCTTTCACTGCCTGCTTCCTGCCCTGGGTTTCCTCTCTTCACTACTGCTCATTTGACTGGCTTCAGACTCACCCATCAGATCCTATGTGATGTTGCCCCTGTGTGAACAGGGGCCTTCTACTGAGACAATAATGTATACTTGCCCATAGGACTATGCCAATGGTTGTTTGCAGGGATAATATTTGTAACAGGGATAATTTTAAAAAAGGAAACACTGTAAGGGTGAGGCAAAGATGCCTAGTTTTTAATTAAGCAAGAGATGTCAGCTTTTGAGCCATCTGGGCCCTACAAAACTCCTAAAGGATAAGACTGTCTCTCCTACTGGTATCCTTCTGGTTCACTCAGCTCTAGCCACATGGGTCTCATTGCAGTTTCCAGAACATGGTACTGCCTCTGGGTTTTGCACATGTAATTCCTTCTGACTGGACTGCTTCTACCCTGACTGTCGGCACAGCTTTCTCCATCGTTCCTTCATGTCTCTATTCAAATAGAAAGAAGGAGTCTCTAATGACCCCATCTAAAATATAAAATTTCATCTCTCCTACTTCTCACCACCCTTTCCTGGTTTACTTTACTCCTTAGCATGTATCACTATTTGTTATAGTACATATTTTAATAATACTTATTGATCTTGCTTATCTGACCATCTCCCCCTCTAGAATGTAAGTCCTAGGAACAGAGAGATTTTGAACCTTTACTTCACTACTGCACGCCAAGTGCCTAGAATAGAGCCTGGCAATTTTGGCTAGTCCATACATATTTGTTGAATGAATGAATAAATGAGCCAATAGTAAAAAGTTGAAGCAGAAAGCAAAAATCTATTAGAATGTGTCTTAGCTTGGGTGGCTGTTACAAAATATCATAGACTGGGTGGCTCAAACAACAGAAATGTATTTCTCACAGTTATGGAGACTGAGAATTCCAAATCAAGGGACCTGTAGATTTGGGAGCTGGTGAGGGCTGTCTTCCTTGCTTGCAGATGGCTGCCTTCTCATTGCGTCCTCACATAGCCTTTCTTCAATGCTTACTCCTGAAGGGAGAGAGATCTCTGTCTTCCTCTTCTGATAAGGGCACTAATCCCTTTATGAGGATAAAGGCACTAATCCCTTTATGAGGATGCTGCCTTCATGGCCTAATCTAAAGATAATTAATTCCCAAAGACCCCACCTCCAAATACCATCACATTGGGGATCAGGACTTCAACATATGAATTTTAAGAGGTGGTATGGTTTGGCTCTATGTCCCTACCCAAATCTCACCTTGAATTGTAATAGTTCCCATATGTCATGGGAGGAAACTGTTGGGAGGTAATTGAATCATGAGGGTGGTTTCCCCCATTCTGTTCTTGTGGTAGTGAATAAGTCTCACAAAATCTGGTGGTTTTATAAACGGGAGCTCCCCTGCACATATTCTCTTGCCTGCTGCCATGTAAGACATGCCTTTGCTCCTTGTTCACCTTCCATCATGATCGTGAGGCCTCTCCAGCCATGTGGAACTGTGAGTCAATTAAAACTCTTTCCTTTTTAAAATACCCAGTATTGGGTATGTCTTTATTAGCAACATGAGAACAGACTAATACAAGATGATGTAAGCATTCATCCCATAACATGACATAAGCTTTATGGGGGCAGAAAGCTTATTTTTATATTTCCTGAGTGGCTACTATATGCCAGACACTATTCCAGATGTTGGGAATAGTGCCTGGCATATAGTGGTCACTCAGGAAATATTTGTTCAGTGAGAACCAGAGAAATTGTAATATAAGTGCTGAGCTAACATGTAGCATATCATCAAATCACAGAAGTGCTGTTAATATACAGGCTCAAATTTCTATTCACCAAAATTATGCAATCATTTATCAAGATTATTAATTAGAATGTTGGTTTTGTGCTAGTGACACAGACTCAAGTAAACTGGTTTAAGTTAGAGGGCCACACATCATAAACCAGATAGATTTTTGTTTCCCTCTCACATAATAGTCCAGCTTGTATAGCAGTTCTACTCTGTCAAGTCTTCAGAGGCCTGGAAATTCTGCTTTGTGGCTCTACCATCATTAAAGTGTGATCTTTGTCTCTGGTCCAAAGCAGTTTACTTCCTTATCTGCAAAACAGAGTAGTAGAGGGTAAAGAGAGAAAGAAATGCCATACCCCTTACCTTACAGGGCATATGTAGAAGTTACAGTCATCACTGTTGCTCACACCCCCTTGGCCAGAACCAAACCACATGGTCAGACCTACCCACAAGTTAGGATGGAAAATGCAGTTGCTATTCTAAGGAGCTATAACTATGGGCTTCCACTGTTATAAAAGAAGAGATGAACACATTTAGGTTAGAGCTAGCAGTCTATGCCAGAGTATATATTTTAAAATAATCATTTGAAATTAATCCCAACTTTGTGTAAACAATTGTTGAAGGTGAGTAATACATATACAGAGGGTCATTATACTATTTTCCCTACCTATGTTTATGTTTGAGAATTGCATTGTAAAGCATTCTCAAAAATTTAATTGCATAAGCCTCTATCATGGGATTTTGTTGGTGTTTGAATTAAGTAGGATTTGGCATGGTTCATTATATCATCAAAAGATGGAAAGGGGCTGGGAGATTTACAGGGTTTTGAAGGACTCCCGAGACATTGGACAGCCTATGTGGTACTGGATAGTTTTCCTCTGAGCCAGCTGCCAAAACAAAAGCATAAACAAGAAAATACTGACCTGAGAATTCTTTTGAATGTCTCAATCGCTATGTTATCGTGGTGGCTCCAGAAAGCACACAAATGCCTGGAGCAAGGATCCTGTTTCCAAGAGAGGATGTTTGATTCAGGCTATTCCAAGCAATACCCCATCTTACCTGTGCTCAGGGGGCCACCACATTACGGCCATACCACCAGTTCTGCTCCAACCTGCTTCTGGTTTTTCTTTATAAAGCATATTGTGCCCAACTTAATAAACGTAGAATTTTATTTTGTAATTACTCATTTTCTCTCTCAATTTTTGAAAGTCATCCCTAACCATGAAATGCATGTTTCACAAGTGGTTCCTGACGTCTTGCTAATGAGACAGCATTTAGGACCTTAAAGCCTCATTGGAGCAACACTTCTTAGAGACTAACTCATCAGCTCTGAGGACTAATCCAGACTCTCCCACTCATCAGCTTTAAAACCTTGGAAACCCAGGGAAACTGAGGCCTATTTCCTGCACTTATGCAATGAAGATAAGTCCTTCAAAATCAGCCTGTCATGAAGGGTGCATCAAAACATAAGTGAAAGTGATCTCTAAATATAAACATAAGGATTCTTTCAAGTTCTTATTCCTTCTTAAACTTAATCTTCTTAAAGACTTAAGAATATTTTTCCTTAAGTTTTATAGTTTCCCCTGGCCTCATCATACTATCAATAAAGTAAGGGTTGCATTCAGAATTCCACACTCTTCTCTGACTGTACCCACTCAGCATTATCAGACCTCCAGCTCCCCTTCAAAATCCCTGTAGACTCCTAGAAGTTCTCAGAGGAGCTATGAATTTATTACTGTTTCCCTTTCAGGAATGGGGTGGCCTGTACCATCATTATTCTTGCTTTTCCTTTCTCTAGTCATCTTCAAGACCTCAGAAAGCTGTCACCACAATTAAGGATACCTCTTTATGAGAACTGTGGTTGCCAAAGACAAATGTGACAGATACTAATTTACAACTTCTACTCTTACCTTTGGTTCCTGCTTTTATTTCCTTATAACCAGTTCAGCTATTTTACACGTGTGTGTTGTTTGGAAATTAGTCTGTTTTAATTTTCTTTAACCTGGTATACATCATTATTCCAAGACATCAGTCTTAGCTGAGAGTTCTGACTGCCTTCACTTCCATAGTGAAGTGAAGACATGCTCTCACCACCTTAGGTTTACACTCTGCTCTTGGGTCTCAGCACTGGGCTGTGGAACTCTCACTTCTTAGTGGAATTTTGATGAACTGATTCTTCTGGCTCAATCTTAATAACCTTTTCATAGAACATTCCGACAGGAGTTCATGGCACTGGACTGGGAGAATATTTGAGAAAAGGACATTGTACTCCAAAATCTCCTTCCTCTCTGATTCTGTGGCATTATTCTTGAATCAAGCTATCATTTCTCATTTCTTCTTTTCCTCATTATGATTCTTCATAGGAAGGTGTTTCCACATTTCATGCAAATAGACTCCCTCCAACACTTCTTCATGTCCAGGCATTTACGAGTTTTAGGAAAGACACAGCTCTGGACTGATCTAAAGTACCTACCACACTTTATGAGCTCCTGTCCTACAGACTAAATATTTTTGCCCCAAAAACTCATATGTTGATATCCTAATCCCCAATGCAATGGTATTAGGAGGTGGGGCTTTGGGGAGGTAATTAGGTCAAGAGGGTAGATCCCTTGTGATTGGGATTAGTGCCCTTGTAGGAAGAGACATGAGAACTTGCCCTCACTCTCTCTCTGCTCTCTGCCAGGTGAAAACACAAAGAGAAGATGGCCATCTGCAAACCAGATCCAGACACCGGATCTGCTAGCACCTAGATCTTGGACTTCCCAGTCTCTAGGACTGTGAGAAATATATGTTTGTTGTTTATGCCACCTATTCTATGATATTTTTATTAAAGCAGCCCAAACTGACTAAGATATCCAGTCTGTGCAAGTGAAAATCTTTTCTCCTTACCTTATATGAAAAATGAAATGCCATGGATTAGTGAGTTAGTTCAACTACTCAGATTACCAGAATTTTTCATGTTCCAATATTTGTAGATTACATCTAGAGACAGAGACAGCATTACTGGAATTTGTACATCACAGGTACAATGTGAACTCCGGACTTGAGAAATTCACCATATGATGATCTTTCATGGGAAAGAATACAAAAATATTGCAATTGACTGTGTTCACTTTTCTTATTACATTTTTTGCTTCTTCTCTTGGTTCTCTGTCTTATTTCTGGATCTTAATAAACTAAAAATAGATTGTTTACTGCTTAAAATTTCTTTGTTTTATGCCTTGAGCTACACAAAGAAAAAAACAGTCAATCAAATATACCCAATCTTCCTATAAAAAGAGATAAAAATATTCAGGATGTTCCAGACATAAGATTATTCTAATTTTTAATCCTGTTTTACAGAAATCAGAGAGTTGGGTCTAAATTTAACTGAGTCTGACCTGCTTCATCTAGACTCACCATTAACAATGAGAAAGAATTTTAAAATCCCCAATTCCTATCAGTTTCTATTATAAATCAAAAAAGCATTTCCTTAATCCTTATCCCCAAAAGCAGTTCATTATCATTTCAAACTTAATATAAAGAATTCTGCTTGAAATATTATGTAATTTTAGAAAATTTGATTTTAAAATAAATGGAAATTAAGCAACTTGATAAAATTATGTTTATAAACTATTAATCTATCTTAAAAGAAAATTCAAAAGGATGCTATGCTAATCTTATGAATTTGTCCTAAAAATTGTAGCTGTTTCTTTAAAGAGATGTAGATTAGCAGGTGGCTAGGGAGAAGTCTTTATTAATTTGAAGATATCTTGACCCTGAGTCATCAGCCTTTCAATTTTTCTCTGGAGGAGGAAAGGGTTAATTTATATTATTTCCATTTTTGTCCAGGAAGGACAGGCTCTAGGATCTGAATTGCCAAGTTCAGTGCCAAGGCTGCACAAAATAATGAGAGGCCATATTACAGATTCTTTTATCAGCATCTCAAAAGGCTACATACCCATCAAAATACCACACTAACCCTCCTGAATAGATAAGTATACAGTTTGGTATGAGAATAAGAAAGTCAATCTCTCCTCAAGCACCTTTTCCCATGTATTTAACTTTGTCCTAATTTCTTTGCAATCTGCTTAGAGCCACAAATTTAAGATAAAGGAGATGGGATACTTAGGGGCTTATCAGTTCTCATTATATCATTCCAGATAGAGAGAGCGGCTTGACATCCCACTCAAAAAAAGGCATGGCAGAGGAGGTCAGAGGACTGAATCCCCTACAAGACTCTTGACCAAGCATTTAGTCTTCTAGTACCATTTATTGAACCCATAGCATTTTGGCATAAGTGATTCTTCATCCTTTGAACAGAGGGTCTGGGCACAGGAAAAAGGGCAAATTCAATAATATTTTAAAGAAATAGCAAAATGGCTGATGTAAATGCTGCCTTATCACTAACTACATTAAATTTAAATAAGCACTTGAATCAAAGACAGAGTTTGTTAAAATGAATACAAAAACATAATCCAACTATTTGTTGTCTACCAGAGATACACTTTAGATTCAAAGACACAACTACATTGAAATTAAAAAAATATTCAAATAATAAGCAAAAAGAGCTGAAGTTTCTATACTAATATCAGACAAAACAGACTTTAAGGGTAAAATTATTTCTAGACACAAATAAGAACATTTTAGGACAAAACGATCACCCAATCAGGAAGCTATAATAATTATAAACATATATTCACCTAACAAAAAAGCCTGAAAATACATCAAGCAAAAACTAACATAATTGAAGAAAGAAATAGAAAACTCTACAATATTTGGAGACTTTAATACTCTGCTTTTCACAATAGATTGAACAACTAGGCAAATTATCAACAGGAGTATAAAAGACTTGAACAATGTGATAAACCAACTATACCTAGCAGACATCTATTGAACAGTTCAGCCAACAATTGCAGAATACACAGTCTTCTCAAGTGCATATAGAACATTCTACAGGCAGACTGTATGTTAGGGTGTAAAGCAAACCTCAATAAATTTAAAAGGATTGAAATTATGCAAAGTATGTTATCTTATCCTAATGGAGTTAAGTTAGCAATCAGTAATTGGAAAAAAATTGAGAAATTCATAAATATGTGAAAATTGAACTATACAGTCTTAAATAACCATTGGTCAAAGAAGAAATCACATGAAAAATTATAAAATGTTTTCAGATGAATGAAAACAAAAACACAATATACCAAAACTTATGAAATTCAGCTAAAGCAGTGCTTAGAGATAAATTTATAGCTGTATTTATCTAACTTTTAAAAATATTTATTTCAATAGTTTTATGAGTACAAGTGGTTTTTACTTACAATTGATTAATTATATATGTGTATACATACATACACAAATATATGTACATATATATGTGAATACACACATACATACACATATATACACACACACCCACAACATTTTTTTAATCCTCTCATTGGCTGATGAGCACTTAGGTTGATTCCACATCTTTGCAATTGTGAATTGTACTGCAATAAACATACAAGTGCAGATGCCTTTTTATATGACTTATTTTCCTTGGGTAAATACCCAATAGAGGGACTGCTGATCAAATGGTAGATCTATTTTTAGTTCTTTGAGAAACCTCCATACTGTTTTCCATAGAGGTTGTGCTAATTTACATTCCCACCAATTGTGTTATAAGCATTCTTTTTTCACCACATCCTCACCAACATCTATAGGTTTTTGACTTTTTAAGAATAGCATTCTGACTTGGGTAAAGTGGCATCTCATTGTGGTTTTAATTTGCATTTTCCTTATGATTAGTGATGTTGAGGATTTTTGTATATGTTTGTTGTCCATTCGTATATCTTCTTTTGAGAAATATCTGTTCATGTCATTTGCCTAATATATAATGGGATTTGTTTCTTTCTTGCTGATTTGTTTTAGATCCTTTGCAAATTCTGGATGTCAGTCCTTTGCAGGTATATGGTTGTGAATATTTTCTTTCATTCTTTAGGTTGTCTGTTTACTCTATGGATTATTTATTTTGCTGGCAGAAAAGTTTTAGTTTAATTAAGTCCCATTTATTTATTTTTCTTTTGTTGAATTTGCTTTTGGGATCTTAGTCATAAATTCTTTGTCTAGGCCAATGTCTAGAAGAGTTTTTCCTAACCTTTCTTTTAGAATTTTTATGGATTCAGGTCTTACATTTAAGACTTTAATCTATCTTGCATTAATTTTTGTCTATGATGAGAGATAGGGATCAAGTTTCATTCTTTTTTGTGAACACCATTTATGGAATAGAGTGTACCTTTTCCAGTATGTGGTTTTGTGTGTTTTGTCAAAGATCAGTTGGTTGTAGGTATTTGACTTTATTTCTAGGTTGTCTCTTCTGTTCCGTTGGTCTATGTGTGTAATTTTATACCTGTGCCATGCTGTTTTGGTTACCATAGCCTTCTAGTATAATTTGAAGTTGGGTAGTGTGATGCCTCTGGCTTTGTTCTTTTTGCATAAGATTTCTTTGGCTATTTGGGCTCCATTTTGCCTTCAGATAAATTTTAGGATATTTTTTCCTTATTCTTTGAAAAACGACATTGGTATTTTGATAGGAATTGTATTGAATCTGTAGATTGTTTTGAGCAGTACAGTCATTTTCACAATATTGATTGTTGCTATCCATGAACATGGAATTTTTTTTTCATTTGATTGTTTCAACTATGATTTCTTTCAGCAGTGTTTTTTAGTTCTCCTTGTAGAGATTCATCATCACTTTGGTTATGTATATTCCTAGAGATTAATCTTTTGCAGCCATTGTAAATGGGATCGAGTTCTTGATTTGAGTCTCAGCTTGGCTGTTATTGGTGTATAGCAATGCTACTGATTTGTATAAGTTGGTTTTGTAACCTGAGACTTTACTGAATTCATCAGTCAAATCTAGAAGTCTTTTGGAGGAGACTTTGAGGTTTTCTAGGTATAAGATTATATCATCAGCAAACAGAGATAGTTTGACACTCTTTTCCAATTTGGATGCCCTTTACTTCTTTCCCTTGCCTTATTATTCTGGCTACCATGTCCAGTTTGGTGTTGAATAGAAGTAGTGAAAGTGGGCATCCTTATCTGTTCTAGCTCTGAGGCAGAATGCTTTCAACTTTTCTCTATTCAGTATTATGTTGGTTATATGTTTGTCATATATGGCATTTATTATTTTAAGGTATATTCCTTCTATGCCTAGTTTGTTAAGGTTGCTTTAAATGAAAAGATGCTGAATTTTATCAAATGTTTCTTTCTACGTATATTGAAATGATCATATAGTTTTTAATACTGTTTACATGGTAATCACATTTATTAATGTGCATATGTTGAACCATCTTTGCATCCGTGGATGAAACACACTTGATTGTGTTGAATTATCATTTTGATATAGTGTTGGATTTGGATTGCTAGTATTATGTTGAGGATTTTTGCATCTAGGTTCATCAGGAACATTGATCTGCACTTTCCTTTCTTTGTTGTGTCCTTTTCTGGCTTTGGTATCAGAGTGATACAGGCTTCATAGAATGAATTAGCGAGGACTCCTTCCTTTTCAATATTTTGTAACAGTTTCAGGAGGATTGGGGTAAGTTCTTCTTTGAACATCTGATAGGATTTGGCTGTAAATTCTGGCTTTTTTGTTGTTGGGAGATTTTTTATTACTGATTCAATCTCGTTACCCATTATTGATCTGTTTAAGATTCCTATTTCTTCCTGATTCAAGCTTGGAGGATTGTATCTTTCCAGGAATTTATCAATTTCCTCTAGATTTTCCAGTTTGTGTGCACAGAGATGTTCTTAGTAATCTTGGGCAATCTTTTGTATTTCTGTGGTATCAGTTGTAATGTTTCCACGTTCATTTCTGATTGAGTTTTATTTGAAACTTTCTCTTTTTTGGGTTAACCTAGCTAGTGGTCTATCAATCTGGTTATCTTTTCAAAGAGCTAACTTTTAATTTCATTCATGCTTTGTATTAATTTTTTGTTTTAATTTTATTTAGTTTTGGTCTGATCGTTATTTTTCTTTTTGATAGCTTTGGGTTTGGTTTCTTCTTATTTTTCTAGTTCCTTGAGGTATGATATAAGATTGTCAATTCCTGATCTTTCTGTCTTTTTGATATAGGCATTTATCTCTAGAAACTTCACTCTTAGCTCTGCTTTTGCTGTATTCCAGAGATTTTGAGAGATTTATAAACATTAATATAAAATGAAAGATTTCAAATAAATACCCTAACATTCCACCTTAACAAATAATAAAAATAAAAGAGCAAACTAAATTCAAAGCAAGCAGAATAAAGAAAAAATAAACGTTAAATAACTGAAATCAAGAATAGAAAAGTAATACAGAAAATCAACAAAACCAGAAGTTGTTTCTTTAAAAAGGTCAACAACATTAATTAGACTAAGAAAAGAAAAAGAAGATTCAAATTGCAAAAATGAGCAATAAAAATTAGACATCATTACCCGTCTTGCAGAAATAAAAAGGATTAAAAGAGAATACCATGGGCTGGGCGCGGTGGCTAACGCCTGTAATCCCAGCACTTTGGGAAGCCGAGGCAGGTGGATCACAAGGTCAGGAGATCGAGACCATCCTGGCTAACACGGTGAAACCCTGTCTCTACTAAAAATACAAAAAATTAGCCAGGTGTGATGGCAGGCGCCTGTAGTCCCACCTACTCTGAAGGCTGAGGCAGGAGAATGGCATGAACCTGGGAGGTGGAGTTTGTAGTGAGCCCAGATCACGCCACTGCACTCCAGCCTGGGTGACAGAGCGAGACTCCATCTCAGGAAAAAAAAAAAAAAAAAAAAAAAAGAACACCATGAAAAATTGTATCTGACAAATTAGGTAACCTGGGTAAAACAGAGACATTTATAGAAAGATATAAACTACCAGAATTGAGTCAAGAAAAAGTGTAAAACCTAATTCAGATTCAAAAAAGTAGCAGACAATCCATTGAATGGGGGAAATCTCTTAAAACTCAACTGTAGAAAGTCAAATAACTCAATTAAAAATGGACAAATCAATTGAATGGATACTTCCTCAAAGAAGATATACAAAAGCCAGTAGGTACATCAAAAATGCTCAACATTATTAATCACTAGGAAAATGTGAATCAAAATCAAATTGAGATATTACTTCACTTTCACTGGAATATATAAAATAAATAATGGACAATAACAAATATTGACCAGGACGCAGAAAAATTTGAACCCTGGTGGAAATGCAAAATGGTACAACCACTGTGGAAAACAGCTTGGCAGTTCCATAAAAAGTTAAACATGGAGGTGCCATATGATCCAAAAATTTATCTTCTAGGTATATAAGAAATGAAAGCATATATCCCCATAAAACATTGTATAAAAATATTTATAGCAACATTATTTATAATAGCCAAAAAGCAAAAGCAATTCAATGTTTATCAACTAATGAAAGAATAAATAAAATGCTGTGTTCATAGAATGGAATTTTTTTTGCACTAAAAAGGAATGAAGCACTGATACATACTACAGCACAAATGAACCTTTAAAATATTATGCTATATGAAAAAATCCAGTCACAAAAGACCACATGTATAATTACATTTATATAAAATATCCAGAATAGACAAATTCATAGAGACAGAAAGTGGAGGGTCTCAGGGAGAGGGCAATGGAATGATGAAAAATGGATTTTCTTTTTTTCTTTCTTTTTTGAGACAGAATCTCGCGCTGTCACCCAGGCTGGAGTGCAGTGGCATGATCTCGGCTCACTGCAATCTCTGCCTCCCAGGTTCACGCCATTCTCCTGCCTCAGCCTCCCGAGTAGCTTGGACTACAGGCGTCCACCACCACATCTGGCTAATTTTTGTACTTTTAGTAGAGACAGGGTTTCACCATGTTAGCCAGATAATCTCAATCTCCTGACCTCGTGATCCACCTGCCTCAGCCTCTCAAAGTGCTGGGATTACAGGCATGAGCCACTGTGCCCGGCTGAGAAATGGGTTTTCTCGAGGGGGCAATAAAAATGCCCTAAAATTAGACAAGTGGTTATGTTTGCACAACTCTCAATATATGAAAACATTTTCATTGTACTTGATAGGATAAAATTCATTATACACATGTTTTATCTCAATAAAGCTACAGAAAAATAATAAGCAATGGACCAGATCTGATCCATGGTTATAGTTTACAAACTCTTATTTTAGAATGATGCTTACTATATAATAGTGCTATATGAATATCTGTTCAGTGAATAAATAAAGTATCCTGTGCCTTCAAAAAAATCACAAGTTGGCGTTAGGCAGGCAATGAAGTAAGGCCATGGCATTTCAGACATTGTGAGAGCATGAATGAAGGCACAGAGGTAAAATTAATGGAGTATGTATGGAGAACCATGGTTCAGTGTGCACAGATCAATAGTGTAGAATAAGCACTGTCTGGAAAAAAGAGAGAAGAGATAGAAGGAATCACAGGATGAAAGAAAGGCCTTATGCCATGTAGGGAGTAAAGATAGAACACCATTGCGGCAACAATAGGGAGTTATTGACAATAATGATAGAGATGGAAGAACAATGACAAGGAATTATTACAATGATGATAGGGATAGAAAAGGGAGATGGGCTTAAGAAATATAGAACACATATAAAACCCTGAATAGACCAATAACAAGTTCTGAAATTGAGGTAGTAATTAATAGCCTACTAGCCAAAAAAGCCCTGGACCAGACAGATGCACAGCCGAATTCTACCAGAGGTACAAAGAGGAGCTGGTACCATTCCCATTGAAACTATTCCAATCAATAGAAATAGAGGGACACCTCCCTAACTCATTTTATGAGGCCAGCATCATCCTGATACAGAACCTGGCAGAGACAGAACAACAACAACAAAAAAATTGTAGGCCAATATCTCTGATGAAAATCCTCAACAAAATCCTGGCAAACCGAATCCAGCAGCACATCAAAAAGTTTATCCACCACAATCAAGTCAGCTTCATCCCTGGGATGCAAGTCTGGTTTAATATATGCAAATCAATATACATAATCTATCTCATAAACAAAACCACTGACAAAAACCACATGACTATCTCAATAGATGCAGAAAAGGCCTTTGATAAAATTCAACATTGCTTCATGCTAAAAACTCTCAATAAACTAGGTATTGATGGAACATATCTCAAAATAATAAGAGCTATTTAGGACAAACCCATACACAATATCATACTGAATGGGTAAAAGCTGGAACAATTCCCTGTGAAAACTGGCACAAGACAAAAATGCCCTCTCTCACCACTCCTATTCAACATAGTATTGGAAGTTCTGGCCAGGGCAATCAGGCAAGAGAAAGAAATAAAGCGTATTCATATAGGAAGAGAGGAAGTCAAATTGTCTCTGTTTGCAGATGACATTATTATATATTTAGAAAACCCCGTCGTCTCAGCCCAAAAACTCCTTAAGCTGTTAAGCAACTTCAGCAAATTCTCAGGATACAAAATCAATGTGCAAAAAATCACAAGCATTCCTATATACAATAATAGACAAGCAGACAGCCAAATCATGAGTGAACTCCCATTCACAATTGCTACAAAGAGAATAAAATACCTAGGAATACAACTTACAAGGGACATGAAGGACCTCTTCAAGGAGAACTATAAACCACTGCTCAAGGAAATAATGGAGGACACAAACAAATGGAAAAACATTCCATGCTCATAGATAGGAAGAATCAATATTGTGAAAATGGCCATACTGCCCAAAATAATTTATAGATTTAATGCTATTCCCATCAAGCTACCATCGACTTTCTTCACACAATTAGGAAAAACTACTTCAAATTTCACATGGAACCAAAAAAGAGCCCGAATAGCCAAGACAATCCTAAGCAAAAAGAACAAAGCTGGAAGCCTTATGCTACCTGACTTCAAGCTATACTACAAGGCTACAGTAACCTAAACAGCATGGTACTGGTGTCAAAACAGATATATAGACCAATGGAACAGAACAGAGATCTCAGAAATAGTGCCACAAGTCTACAACAATCTGTTCTTCCACAAAACTGACAAAAACAATGGGGAGAGAATTCCCTATTTAAGAAATGGTGCTGGGAAAACTGGCTAGCCATATGCAGAAAATTGGACCCCTTCCTTACACCTTACACAAAAATTAACTCAAGATGGGTTAAAGACTTAAATGTGAAACCTAAAACCATAAAAACCCTAGAAGAAAATGGAGGCAATATCATTCAGGACGTAGGCATGGACAAAGACTTCATGAGTAAAACACCAAAAGCAACTGCAACAAAAGCCAAAATTGACAGCTGGGATCTAATTAAACTAAAGAGCTTCTGCACAGCAAAAGAAACGATCATCAGAGTGAACGGGCAACCTACAGAATGGAAGAAAATTTTTACAATCTGTCCATCTGACAAAGGGCTAATATTCAGGATCTACAAGGAACTTACACAAATTTACAAGAAAAATACAAACAACTCCATCAAAAAGTAAGCAAAGGATATGAACAGACACTTCTCAAAAGAAGACATTTATGCAGCCAACAAACATATGAAAGAAAGCTCATTATCACTGGTCATTATAGAAATGCAAATCAAAACCACAATGAGATACCATCTCACACCAGTTAGAATGGTGATTATTAAAAAGTCAGGAAACAACAGATGCTGGAGAGGATGTAGAGAAATAGGAACACTTTTACACTTTTGGGGGAGGTGTAAATTAGTTCAACCATTGTGGAAGACAGTGTGGCAATTTCTCAAGGATCTAGAACTAGAAATACCATTTGACCCAGCAATCCCATTATTGGGTATATACCCAAAGGATTATAAATCATTCTACTATAAAGACACAGGCACACCTATGTTTATTGCAGCCTTATTTACAATAGCAAAGACTTGGAACCAACCCAAATGCCCATCAATGATAGACTGGATAAAGAAAATGTGGCACATATACACCATGGAATACTATACAGCCTTAAAAATGAAAGAGTTCATGTCCTTTTCAGGGACATGGATGAAGCTGGAAACCACCATCATCAGCAAACTAACACAAGAACAGAAAACCAAACACTGCTTGTTCTCACTCATAAGTGGGAGCTGAACAATAAAAACACATGAACACAAGGAGGGGAACATCACACACTAGGGCCTGTTGAGGGGGCAAGGGACAAGGGGAGGGAGAGCATTAAGACAAATACCTAATGCATGTGGGGCTTAAAATCTAGATGATTGGTTGATAGGTGCAACAAACCACCATGACACATGTATATGTATGTCACAAACTTGCACATTCTGCACATGTATCCCAGAACTTAAAGTAAAATAAAATAAAAATAAAAATATATAGAAGACACAAAAGGTTACATTTGTTGATAAATGAAATATGAAGAGTAAAAGAAAGAGAAGCATCTAGAGAATCCAAGATAACTCCCATCTTCCATTAAAGCCTTTAATCCTTCTTCATTCAGTCTCACAGGAAAAAAAATCATATATGAAGTAAAAGATGTTCACATGCACCCCAAATATGTGCTAAGTGTGGGATAAAATAAGAATATTCACATAAAGAAAAAAATCTAAATCAAGGGTATTATTGGCAGGAGGTGGGAGTACAGGGTTATTGTAGGAACTTGAATCTAAATGCCCTGAAATTCCAAGAGTATCATCATGGCTTTGGCTAGAGATTTAGTGTATTCACTCTTGAAGAGAGGAAGAAATACCTGCAAACACACACACACACACGCAATGAGCTCAAAGTCCAAATTCTTAATTTATGCCTATCAAGGATCCATAAAGCAATACAAACCTTCCAATCTTCACACAAGTTCTTGCTCCCCGCAGAGGTTGTTCAGCAGTGCTGAGCTGACCTTCAGATGAAAAGCTAGTAGGAGGTCCATGAAATGCAATATCAGGAAACCATATGACTTCACAAATGTTTTTGTATGTTTCTCCAGAAATCCTTACTAATTTAGAAATTCTAGTTAATTTCTTTATACAATTATACATGATTTTGCAATGGACACAGCAGTGATCTATTTGTAATTTTGTTTTCCAATAAATTTATAGTGAGCAAAAAGAAAACTGATAGAACGAAGTATTGTCAGGAAAATTATTGATAGGGCTTGTTCTGCTGTTAATTTTAATTGTCCTAATTAATCTGGGCTCACCCAGACCTGTCTTCTGATTCTGCCATTAATTAGTGGTTTGACCTTAAGCAAGTTAGTTTTTCTTTATCTGTCAAATGAAGGAGTTGAACTAGAGCATCTTCTAAGATTCCTTTCACCTCCAACAATATTTGTATTTCTCAAATAGGAATTAAACTGTTAGTTGTAATCTAACATGTTAAATTTCTTTGCCCCGCCATACTAACTATAGTAACTGAATCACTAATAAACTAATCGCTAAAAAACAGCCGAGAAAATGTTTCAGTTTAGGTTCCGGGAGAGAGTAGATGGGTATTCAGTTTTTAAACTGCATGCTTCAGAAGTTTTTATAGAATAACTAATAGAAATGTGTTTTCAAAGAAACCTGGATGATTTATTTTTATAAACCTAAAACTGCTCTGCGTGTATCTTCTAGCCCTGTGTAGCCAATGTAGATGTATGTCATGTTGTGAAAGAGTGTCCTTGATTATAGAATCCTGTTCCCAAATTCCACTTACCACATGGTAAATACTCTGCAGTAGTTGTTTGACAAGTGGTATTATTATCTCCATTAAGTTATTCAGTTGGAAGTTATGCTTTCCTTACTATATAAATGCTTTTAAACAATGACCCATTTGCAAATAGGCATGTCCATAACTATGAGATTAGATAATACCAATATTGCATTTCCTCTGACTTCAGCCAAGCATAAACGCGACAAATGGGTTTATCGCTCCACTCTCGTGTTCAGCTAAAATTAGAGATTTAAATTTGAATAGTACTAAATGGCTCTCTACACTCAGGTAGCACTCCCTTGACCATCTGCCAATGTGCACGTTTCCTAATACAGAACACCGCTCTTGCTGGCAAATTCGTTTCCTCAATTTTCTAGAAGGTACAGAAAAACTCAGCAAAGCATAGGCTCTAGCCTCCTCTTAGAAGTAGTAAACACCTTAAACAATGAAAATCATCTGTTTCTTTGAAAAATTAAAATACGATTTGGCATACATATTTTCTTTGGGTAGAGCCTTACCTTGGTAACATGTTCAGTGGTTGACTATTTATTTGAATCATTTGGGAGCGTTTTGAAGACAGATGAGCTTAAATCACATCTTTAAACAAAGAAAAATAAATTTAGACTTCATCAAACATCTGTTATTTTTTGATACATACTGAATCCATTAAGTTAATTCACCTTATGGAGTAACTCACAAGAAGCTCTCAGCACAACACGGAAGACGAGAACATTCAGTTATGCAAATTATTTCCACTTAAACTGTGCCCGGTGAACAACAGAAAGAATAAGTGATTCAAACTGTATGCTAATCACCTTTGCATCTACTGAGCGAGGGCCGACAGTGTCAGATTTTCTGCAGGATTTGGAAATGACAGTGTCTTTGAGGGTAGAATCCCTGCCAGGTCATCCATATGATGGAGAACTATTCTTAGCTTCCAGTAGGTTCTCCACTTAAATCTACTTAGTGGGTGACCATTTTCCTTTGCTAGGATATTAGGATGAGTTGAGATAATTAAACAATACCTGACAATTTTTCTCAAAGTATTCAGTTTGGACCAAATTAAAAGTTGGCTGCAATTTATTCCCTTGCACTGTAGCTAAAATCACCTTTGGTCCTTTGTAACTGAGTGGGAGATACTGGTCACTGCTACTTCGCAGCAGCCTCAAGAACCTCTGGGTTAGAAAGAAATCATTCCTGACTTCTTGTGAGATTTCAGATTTTATTAATCATGACTAAGAAGGTGATTCTACAGCTAAAAACTTTGATACCAAGGGTCATAGTGGGATTTAGTACATCTGAAAAGCTCTGGTGTGCTTAGAGTAGCAAATTCTGGCTCGAAGAGTTCTTTCAGATATTCCAAAGACTGGTTTTGGCCATGTACGATGGCTCATGCCTGTAATCCCAGCACTTTGGGAAGCCAAGGCAGGCAGATGGCTTGAGCCCAGGAGTTCGAGACTAGCCTGGGCAACATACATGGTGAAGCCCAGTCTCTACAAAAAAATAAATTAAAACAAAAAAAGACTAGTTTTAATATACTTATACAAAACAAAAAAGCTATCCCCTCCATTCCCTTCCTTTCCCTTGGGCTTTTTATTTAGAGTAGTTTTAATGTATTGAGGACTTACTTTTGAGCCAGATGCTGTATCAAACATTATTTAATTTTCTTTAATCTTCAGAATGACATTATAAAACAGAAAATTTTATATTCATTCTACATTTGAGGAATCTTGAGCTCTGAGAGTTTAAGTTATTTACACCAAAAGCAAGGCTAGAGTTTGGATTTGAATCCTGATCTGAATGACTTCCAAAGTCCACGATGGTTCCAATGTGCTACCCCATTCCCCACATAGCAGGAATGAGCTATGTTTCCCCTGACCCCAAGGCCGTAAGGTTCCTTCCTCTACCCCTGTTATAGTTCATCCAGGATGCTACAACAAAGTACTGTAGACTGAGTGGCTTGTAAACAACAAGGATTTATTTCTTACCATTCTGGAGGCTAGAAGTCTCAGATCAGGGTACCATCATAGCTACTTTCTGATAAGGGCCCTCTTCTGAGTTGCAGACTTTCGACTTTTTGTGGTGTCCTTCCATGGTAGGAAAACAGCAAGCTAGCTCTCTGGCCTCGTATGCAACCACTAATCCCATTCATGAGGGCTCCACTCTCATGGTCTCATTACCTCCTTAAGGCTTCATCTCCAAGTAGCATTAGATTAGACTTTAATATATGAATTTCAAAAGACATAAATATTTAGTTCATAACATTAGAGCCAAGATTTGAACCCTGGCCAAATGACTTCTGAATTCCATGCTGGTTTCAATGGCTACTTCACTGTCTGCCTAGCAAGTTATGATCACCCTGACCCCCAAGGCAGTAAAGTTTTTTTTTTCTACCTGTAGGTTTAGTTTGAAGTTTTAGTCTAGAGTTCAAAACTCACATGCCTTGACCCTTCTCAAAGAATTCTAATTCAGTGAATCTGGGAGCAGGCAGTTATAGTTTCCTAAAGTTCCCCAGTTGGTTCCAATGCATACTTCTAGTTGAGAACCACTGATCATATAATTTAGTGGTCCTATACCATGAAAGTCCATGTATACATTCTTAGACATTGAGAGATCTATAAAAAATTTTCAGTGTTGTGTTCCCATTTCAATAATATTTTTAAAAATTACTGCTGTGCTTTGAATATGGTTTTTCCCCTCTGAAACTCATGTTGAAAGTTGATTCCCAATGTAACTGTGTTGAGAAGTGGTGGGACCTCTAAGAAGTATTTGTGTCATAAGGGCTTCATCCTCATGAAGGGATTAATACCACTGTTATGGGACTGGGCTAATTCTCAAGAAAGTGAGTTCTCCCTCTTAAGGGTCTGGATTAGTTATGGCTGGAGTGGGTTATTATAAAGTGAGGCTGCCCCTCATGTTTTGCTCCTGTTGCACATGCCAATTCCCCTTTCTGCTTCTCCACCATGTATGATGTGGCATGAAGCCCTTACCAGAGCTGCCGCCATGCCCTTGGAATTTCAGCCTCCAGAACCATGAGCCAAATAAACTTCTATTCTTTAACAATTACCCAGTCTCAGGCATTCTGTTATAGCAACAGAAAACTGACTATCACTCTAAGTCAATTCTGGATATGAATAACCAAGCCCTGCCAGCTGACTTTATCAATTTCTATTTGTTTCAACTTTGTAGCCATTCAACAGATATTTATGTTCCTAACATATGTCATGCAATGTACAATGATAAATAAGACAATAAGCACGTTTCCTGATTAGCAAAACGGTGTTAGAAATAGCATTATCTCAACTAATTTTCAACAAAGTTTCCAAGAACAAACAATGAGGGAAGGACAATCTCTTTAATAATTGGTGTTGAGAAAACTGGGTATCCATATGCAAAAGAATGAGATTACACCATTATCTCACATCATACTTAAAAATCAACTAAAAATGAATAGAAATGTAAACATAAGACCAAAAATTATAAAGCTACTAAAAGAAAGCATAGGAGAAAACTCCATGATACTGTCTGGGAAATTATTTCTAAGATAAGACTTCAACAGCTCCACAGGCAACAAAAGTAAAAACAGGCAAATGAAACTGCATCAAACTAAAAAGTTTCTGCACAGCAAGGGAAACAATTAACAGTGTGAAGAGACAACCCACAGGAGATTGGAAGAAAATGTTTGCAAGCCATACATATGATAAAGGTATAATATATAAAATATATAAGGAACTCAAGCAACTCAATAGCAATATAACAAATAACTCAATTTAAAAATGGGCAAAGAATCTGAGCAGACATTTCTCAAAGAAGGAGATGAATAGCCAACAGACATATGAAAAAATGCTCAACATTTGTCTAATCATCAGAGAAATGCAAATTAAAATCCCAATAAAATATCACCTCATGCCAGTTAGCATAGCTATTATCAAAAAAACGAATAGTCAAAAATGATCATGGTGGACCAGAAGCAGGAGCAGATTACAGCTCCGACTCAGACGGACAGAGCAGTATGTGAAGTCTTGCTCCAGAACGACTGCAAGAACAAACCAGGAATCCCAAGAGGACCTACAGACCCTCTGAAGGAAGCTTAGACTCCTCCTGCAGGACCTGGGAGACACCCCAAATACTGCAAGTGCCCAAACTACGGAAGTGGAAATGGGATATTCTCCACTCCCGAACACACACTCACACTGGGTGTGGGGAAACTGAAGGTCTAGTTTGCGGGAGAAGTTTCCGACCTTACCTGGAGCTGAGTCAACTTAGAGAGCCGAGTGAAATGCAGGGGTGGAGGAGGCAGTGGGAAGGGCCCTGGGAGCTTGCTGGGTCCCCAGGCAGGCCATTCCTGCCTGGCACCACAGGGATCCTTTCAGGAGGGTGGCCAGAGGTGCGGGGAGATAACCACAGGGAGTAGGAGGTCTCCAGCTGAACTTTGTAACAATTTGAACCAGGTGAGAGGCCTCCTGGCCAGAACTCAGGAGAGGGTGTAAATCTAGCATGCAGACTCCACAGGTGGGGGAAGAACCAGAGCCCTTTTATCTCACGGCTGGGAGGCGGGCAGCCTGGGACAAGTTCTTAAGCCCTGCTCACCCACTGCCTGGAAATAGACAGTGCTGTTGGGGGTGGCACAATGGGAGTGAGACCAGCCCTTCAGATTGTGTGGGAGTTGGGTGAAGCCTGTGACTGCTCGCTTTCCCCCACTTCCCTGACAACCTGCGTGACTCAGCAGAGGCAGCCACAATCATCCTAAGTACACAACTCCATTGACCTGGGAACCTCACTTCTATCCCCAACAGCAGCCAGAGCAAGGCCTGCCCAAGGAGAGTCTGAGCTCAGACATGCCTATTCCTGCCCCCACCTGATGGTCCTTCCCTATCCACCCTGGTAGCTGAAGACAAAGGGCATATACTCTTGTGAGTTCCAGGGCTCCGCCCACCACCAGCTCCTCTCCATACTAGCACAGCTGATGCTCTCCGGAAAGCGCCACCTCCCAGCAGGAGACCAACCAGCACAAAAATAGAACATTAAACTACCAAAGCTAAGAACCCTCACAGAGTCCATTTTATTGCCTTTCCACCTTTACCAGAACAGGTGCTGGTATCCACAGCTGAGAGACCCATAGACAGTTCACATCACAGGACCCTGTGAAGACAACCCCCAGTACCAGCCTGGAGCCTGGTAGATTTACTGGGAGTCTAGACCTAGAAGGGAGACAACAATCACTGCAGCCTGCCTCTCAGGAAGCCACATCTATAGGAAAAAGAAGGGAGTACTACATCAATGGAACACCCTGTGGGATAAAAGAATCTGAACAACAGCCTTCAGCCCTAGACCTTCCCTCTGACAGAGCCTACCCAAATGAGAAGGAATCAGAAAACCAACCCTGGTAATATGTCAAAATAAGGCTCTTTAACAATCCCCCCCAAAAATCACATTAGCTCACCAGCAATGAATCCAAACAAAGAAGAAATTTCTGATTTACCTGAAAAACAATTCAGGAGATAATTATTAAGCTAATCAGGGAAGCACCAGAGAAAGGCAAAGCCCAATGCAATGAAATCCAAAAAATGATACAAGAAATGAAGGGAGAAATATTCAAGAAAATAGCATAAATAAAAAAACAATCAAAACTTCAGGAAACATTGAATATACTTATAGAAATGTGAAATGCTCTGGAAAGTCTCAGGAATAGAATTGAACAACTGGAAGAAAGAAATTCAGAGCTTGAAGACAAGGTCTTTGAATTAACCCAATTCAACAAAGACAAAGAAAAAAGAGTAAGAAAATATGAAGAAAGTCTCCAAGAAGTCTGGGATTATGTTAAATGACCAAACCTAAGAATAATCAGTATTCATTAGGAAGAAGAGAAATCTAAAATTTGGAAAATATATTTGAGGGGATAATTGAGGAAAACTTCCCAGCCTTGCCGGAGACCTAGATATCTAAATACATGACGCACAAAGAACACCTGGGAAGTTCATCACAAAAAGATCATCACCTAGGCACATTGTCATCAGGTTATCTAAAGTTAAAATGAAAGAAAGAATCTTAAGAGCTGTGAGGCAAAAGTACCAGGTAACCTATAAAGAAAAACCTATCAGATTAACAGGCGATTTCTCAGCAGAAACCCTACAAGCTAGAGGGGATTTGGGCCCTATCTTCAGCCTCCTCAAACAAAACAATTATCAGACAAGAATTTTGTATCCAGTGAAACTACACATCATAAGCATCATATATGAAGAAAGATACAGTCTTTTTCAAGAGAACAAATGATGAAAGAATTCACCACTACCATACCATCACTATAAGAACCGCTGAAAGAAGCTCTAAATATTGAAACAAATCCTGGAAACACATCAAAACAGAACCTCTTTAAAGCATAAATCACACAGGACCTATAAAACAAAAATGCAATTTAAAAAGCAAAAACAAAAAACCCAAGGTACACAGGCAACAAATAGCATGATGAATGGAATGGCACCTCACATCTCAATACTAACACTGAATGTAGATGGCCTAGATGCTCCACTTAAAACATACAGAACTGCAGAATGAATAAGAACTCACCAACCATCTGCAGCCTTCAGGAGACTCACCTAACATAGAAGGACTCACATAAACTTAAAGTAAAAGGGTGGAAAAAGACATTTCATGCAAATGGACAGCAAAAGCTAGCAGGGGCAGCTATTCTTATATCAGACAAAACAAACTGTAAAGAAACAGCAGTTAAAAGAGACAAAGAGGGACATTATGTAATGGTAAAAGGTCTTGTCCGATAGGAAAATATCACAATCCTAAAATATATGCACCTAACACTGGAGATCCCAAATTTATAAAACAATTACTAATAGACTTAAGAAATGAGATAGACAGCAACACAATAATAGTGGGGGACTTCAATACTCCACTAACAGAACTAGACATATCATCAAGACAGAAAGTTGACAAAGGAAAAAGGGATTTAAACTATGTCTTGGAACAAATGGACTTAATAGATATATACAGAACATTTCATCCAACAACCACAGAATACACATTCTACTCGACAGTGCATGGAACTTTCTCCAAGGTAGACCATATCATAGGCCATAAAATAAACCTCAATAATTTTAAGAAAATTGAAATTATATCAAGCACTCTTTCAGACCACAGTGGAATAAAACTGGAAATCAACTCCAAAGGGAAGCTTTAAAACCATACAAGTACATGGAAATCAAATAAGCTGCTTCTAAATGTTCATCGGGTCAAAATGAAATCAAGACAGAAATTTAAAAATTCTTCAAACTGAATGACAATAATGACACAGCCTATCAAAACCTCTGGGATACAGCAAAAGCAGTGCTAAGAGGAAAGTTCATAGCCCTAAATGCCTACATCAAAAAGACTGAAAGAGCACAAACTGACATTCTAAGGTCACACCTGAAGGAACTAGAGAAACAAGAATGAACCAAACCCAAACCCAGCAGAAGAAAGGAAACCACCAAGATCAGAACAGAACTAAATGAAATTGAAACAAAAA
The DNA here is from genome assembly GCF_028885655.2 of Pongo abelii. NCBI lineage: Eukaryota > Metazoa > Chordata > Mammalia > Primates > Hominidae > Pongo > Pongo abelii. Next base: position 21,369,765 of record NC_071988.2, read on the forward strand.
AATATGAAAGATAAATGAAACAAATAGCTGATTCTTTGAAAAGATAAATAAAATTGATAGACCATTAGCAAGATTAACCAAGAAGAGAGAAAAACCAAATAATTTTATTAAGAAACAAAATGGGGAGGGGGGAGGGATAGCAGTAGGAGATATACCTAATGTAAATGACGAGTTAATGGGTGCAGCACACCAACATGGCACATGTATACATATGTAACAAACCTGCACGTTGTGCACATGTATCCTAGAACTTAAAGTATAATTAAAAAAAAAAAAAAGAAACAAAATGGGAAATTACAACTGACACCACTGAAATACAAAAGATCATTCAAGGCTACTATGAACACCTTTACAGACATAAACTAGAAAACCCAGAAGAGGTGGATAAATTTCTGAAAAAAATATAACCCTCCTAGCTTAAATCAGGAATTAGATACCCTGAGCAGACCAATAATAAGTAGCGAGATTGAAATGGTAATTTAAAAATTACCAACAAATAAAATTCCAGGACCAGACGGATTCACACCAGAACGCTACCAGACATTCAAAGAAGAATTGGTGCCAATCCTTTTGACACTATTCCACAGGACAGAGAAAGAGGGAATACTCCCTAATTCATTCTATGAAGCCAGCATCACCCTAATACCAAAATCAAGAAAGGACAAAACAAACAAACAAAAAAAAAACTACAGACCCATACCCCTGATGAACATAGCCAATATACTTAACAAAATACTAGCTAACCAAATCCAATACATATCAAAAAGATAATCTACCATGATCAAGTGGGTTTCATACCAGCGATGCAAGGATGGTTTAACATACACAAGTCAATAAAGGTGATACACCACATAAACAGAATTTAAAACAAAAATCACATGATGATCTCAATAGATGCAGAAAAATCATTTGATAAAATCAAGCATCCCTTTATGATTAAAACTCTCAGCAAAACTGGCAAACAAGGGACATACCTCAATGTAATAAATGCCATCTATGATAAACCTACAGCAAACATAATACTGAATGGGGAAAAGTTGAAATCATTCCCTCTGAGAACTGGAACAAGACAACGATGCACACTCTCACCACTCCTCTTCAACATAGTACTGGAAGTCCTAGCCAGAGCAAGCAGACAAGAGAAAAAAATAAAGGGCATCCAAATTGAGAAAGGGCAAGTCAGACTTTCACCATTTGCTGACAATATGATCATTTGCCTCGAAAACTCTAATGACTCCTCCAGAAAGCTCCTAGAACTGATAAAAGAATTTAGCAAAGTTTCCGGATACAAGATTAATGTACACAAATCAGTAGCTCTTCTATACATTAACAATGACCAAGCAGAGAATCAAATCAAGAACTCAATCCCTTTTACAATAGCCACAATAAAATAAAATAAAATACTTAGGAATATACCTAACCAAATAGGTGAAATAACTCTGAAAGGAAAACAAAACACTGCTCAAAGAAATCATAGATGACACACAAAATGGAAACACATCCCATGCTCATGGATGGATAGAATCAATATTGTGAAAATGACTATACTTCCAAAAGCAATCTACAAAGTCAATGCAATCTCCATCAAAATACCACCATCATTCTTCACAGAATTAGAAAAAAGATTATAAAATTCATATGGAACCAAAAAGATCCTGCATAGCCAAAGCAAGACTAAGCAAAAAGATCAAATCTGAAAGGCATCACACTACCTGATTTCAAACTATACTATAAGGCCATAGTCACCAAAACAACATGCAACTGGTATAAAAATAGGCACACAGACCAATGGAACAGAATAGAGAACCCAGAAATAAGGTCAAATACTTACAGCCAGCTGATCTTCAACAAAGCAAACAAAAACATAAAGTGGGGAAAGGACATTCTTTTCAACAAATGGTGCTGGGATAATTGGCTAGCCACATGTAGGAGAATGAAACTAGATCCTCATGTCTCACTTTATACAAAAATCAACTCAACATGGATTAAGGACTTCTGAAACTATAAAAATTCTAGAAGACAACATTGGAAAATCCCTTCTAGACACTGGCATAGGCAAGGATTTCATGACCAAGAACCCAAAAGCAAATGCAATAAAAACAAAGATAAATAGCTGGGACTTAATTAAACTAAAGAGCTTTTGCACAGCAAAAGGGACAGTCAGCAGAGTAAACAGACAACCCACAGAGTGGGTGAAAATCTTAACAATCTATACATCTGACAAAGGACTAATATCCAGAATCTATAACAAACTCAAACAAATCAGTAAGAAAAAAACAAACAATCCCATTAAAAAGTGGGCTAAGGACATGAATAGACAATTCTCAAAAGAAGATATACAAATGGCCAATAAACATATGAAAAAATGCTCAATCTCACTAATGATCACGGAAATGCAAATTAAAACCACAGTGTGATACCATGTTACTCCTGCAAGAATGGCCATAATAAAAAAATCAAAAAACAGTAGATGTTGGTGTGGATGCGGTGATCAGGGAACACTTCGACACAGCTAGTGGAAATGTAAACTAATACAGCCACTACGGAAAAGAGTGTGGATGTTCCTTAAAGAACTAGAAGTAGAACTATCATTTAATCCAGTGATCCCACTACTTGGTATCTACCCAGAGGAAAAGAAGTCATTATACGAAAAAGATACTTGCACACGCATGTTTATAGCAGCACAATTCACAATTGCAAAACCGTGGAACCAACCCAAATGTCCATCAATCAATGAGTGGATAAAGAAACTGTGATTTATATATGTGATGGAATACTATTCAGCCATAAAAGGAATGAGTTAACGGCAATCACAGTGACCTGGATGAGATCGGAGACTATTATTCTAAGTGAAGTAACTCAGGAATGGAAAACCAAACATTGTATGTTCTCACTGATATGTGGAAGCTAAGCTGTGAGGATGCAAAGGCATAAGAATGATACAATAGACTTTGAGGACTTGCGGTGAAAGGGTGGGAGGTGGGGGAGGGATAAAGCCTATAAATAGGGTGCAGTGTATACTGCTCAGGTGATGGGTGCACCAAAATCTCACAGATCACCACTAAAGACCTTACTCATGTAACCAAACACTACCTGAACCCCAATAACTTTTAAATTATACAAAAAATAAAACAAATAAAAACAAAACAAAACAAAATAGTAAGTGTTGGCAAAGATGTAGAGGAAAGGGAAGCCGCATACACTGTTGGGAATGTAAATTACTACAGCCATTTTGGAAAACAGTATGGAGGTTTCTGAAGTGAAAAGTAGAATTATCATATGATCCAGAAATCCCACTTCTAGGCAAATATCCGAAGGAATTAAAATCAGTAATGTAAAGAGATATCTGCCCTCCCATGTTTATTTCACCAGTATTCACAATAGCCAAGATATGGAAGCAACCTAAGTGTATATCAATGGATAACTGGATAAAGAAAATATGGTATATATACACAATGAAATACTGTACAACCTTTAAAAAGAAGGAAATTCTGTTATTTGCAACAATATGGGTTCAAACTAGAGTACATTATGCTAAGTGAACTAAGCCAGGCTCAGAAAGACAAGTACTGTATGTGAAATCTAAAAAAGTTGTTCTCATAGAAACAGAGATTAAAAAGTAGTTACCAGATGACGGGGGATGGGGGTGGGGAGGGAGAAGTGGGGAAAGGACAGATGTTGACAAAGGGTACAAAGTTGCAGTTAGACTAAATGAATACCTTTAGTGATCTATTGCACTCTATGGTAACCACAGTTAATATATTGCATACTTCAAAATTGCTAAAATATATTTTTAATATTCTAACCACAAAAAATAATTTGGTGAGGCAATGAATATGTTAGTTTGATTGACTCTCTCTATAATGTACACATAGATTAAAATGTAACATTGTATCCCATAAATATATGCAATCGTTATTTTTCAATTAAAAATAAAAAGTGACTACTTCAAATGGTTGCTAGATTTTAATAAAATAATATATATGAGGTGCTTAAAGAAGGAGTTAGCATACAGTAAACACACAGGGAATGCTAGATATGGTTGTTGTTATGGTTATGTCTTTATTTTTCTAGTAAATTTTAAAATGTTAATTTTGTATATTACTAAGGACTATAAACAATTATAAAGCAGAGTAAAAAGATTGATAGTGGAAGCTGATGGGGGTAAAAGGAAGGCACTGCCTAGTGGTCTGGGAGATCCTCTCTGTGAAAGTGATATTTAATTAGAAGCCTGAATGAAGTGATGGAGCAAGCTACATGACAAGTTGGGGAAAAAAAATTCCAGATTAAAGGAAGAGCCAGTACAAACATTCCTAGGCAGAACAAACTAAGGTGTTCAGAATATTTTACTTGTTCAGCTACAGGAGATCATGTAAGAAACAGAATGGAATTTTTTGTTTAGATTCAAGGGTACATGTGCAGGTTTGTTACAAGGGTATATTGTGTGATGCTGAGATTTGGGTTCCTATTGATCCTGTCACCCAAATAGTGAACATAGTACCCAACAGATAGTTTTTCAATCCTTTTTCCCCTTCACTCCTACCTTTGGAGTCCCCAGTGTTTATTTCTCCTATCTTTATGTCTGTGCATACCCAATGTTTAGCTCCCACTTATAAGTGAGAATATGTGGTATTTGGTTTTCCGTTTCTGCATTCATTCACTTAGGATAATGACCTCCAGCTGAATCCATGTTGCTGCAAAGGACATGACTTCATTCTTTTTTATGAGTGCATAGTATACCGTGATATGTAGGTACCACATTTTCTTTATCCAATCCACCACTGCTAGGCATCTTGGTTTGTTTTATGTCCTTGCTAGTGAATAGTGCTGTGATAAACATATGAGTACAGGTGACTTTTGGGTAGAACAGTTTATTTTCCTTTGGATATAGAACCAGTTAAGGTGTTGCTGGGTTGAATAATAGTTCTATTTTTATCCCTTTGAGAAATCTCCCAACTGCTTTCCACAGGGGCTGAACTAATTTGCATTTCCACCAACAGTGTATAAGCATTCTCTTTTTCCTCCAACCTCGCCAACATCTGTTATTTGTTGACCTTTTAACGGTAGCCACATAACAGAACTTTTAATGGGATGTTTCTCAAAAGGCCAAAGATCTTCTCATGGGCTTAATTGTGTACCCTCCAAAATTCACATGTTGAAGTCCTAACCCCTGGTATCTCAGCATGTGATCATACTGGGGACAGGGTCTTTACAGAGGTAATTAAGTTAAGATAAAGTCATTAGGATGTGCCCTAATCCAATATGACTGAAAAGTTGGATACAGATGTGTACAGAGGGAACACAATATAAAGACAATGGGAGAAAATGGCCATTGAAAAGCCAAGGAAAGAGCCTGGGAAGGACCCTTCTCTCATGGCCCTTAGAAGAAACCAACCCTGCTGAAACTTTGATCTTGAATTTCTAGTCTTCAAAACTGAAACACCCAGTCAATAGTAGTTTGTTATGGCAGCCCTAGCAAAAAAAAAAAAAATACAGATACCCTCAAGAATAAGAAGAATATTTTTCCCTTCGGATGGGTCTATTCATTCTTCAAATTTAAAAGTTTATCTCTAAAACTTTTCGATCTATTCAAAAAGGTAGTGTTAATTCAGATTAGATCTTCTAGGACTTTTGCCAAGTAACTTGGTCCAATGGGAAGAAGTCTAGAAGCAAACTAGTTCTCTTGGAGGTATTTGTATCAGTTAAGGCTCAATTGACATCTTTGAAAGCACCCTGAACAACACAGAATTGCTAAGATTTCTCATGAATTGATTTAATGGCAAGAATTAAGATTCTGGGTAAAGACTACAGATCAATCTTCTGTTAAGTTTCTAAGCATTTGAATCTCCCTTACCATGAGGTCTCAAGTCTTCTGTTTATAGAACACCCTAAAAGTCAGACAATGTCAGAGCCTACCCTCTAGGCTGTGTGTTCAGTGAGTACTGCCCAGGAATCTGTATGCAAGAATAAGAAATGCTACCATTTTGACAATGAGGAAGTTGATGACTAGACTACTCTTCTACCCTTGGAAGTGCCTGATCAGAAAGAGAGGTGACGCTGGAAGAACCGAGCCACATGTTCAGCAGGACTGGAGGAAGAAAAGCAGGAACAGGACAGAACTAAGAGCTGATAATGGGGAAGTGAGGACTGAAGCCAGACTAAAGCCTCCATCACAGAGGGTCCCAGCTGGGTATGGCTTTAAAAGGTGAGCATGTGATTATCTCAAGTGGAAGACGAATGCTTAAAGGATGAGACTACCTCTGAAAATAGAAATGTTGTAGGGAAAAGATTTGACAGCAATGTAATGAAAGTGGTACCCAAGCAACCAGAAAGAAAAAAACATTTTCACCAAGGATAAGATGTTCCAGCAGGCAATGTTGCCATGGCATTTCAAAGGGCTGGTTGCACCAGAATCTTGACTGTAAATGGAAATGGAGCCATAATCAAGTGGCATTCAAACTGTGGCATACTATAATTAAGTAATCATTTGAACCGATGGTTTTAATAAGTTTCTCTGCACAAAACCAGCACTCTCTTCAATTCCTGACACATTCATTATAATTAGCTCCTGCTTGACATTTCCTAGTAGAAAGGCTAAACATCCAAAGTTTTCTTTACTTATTTATAAATAACAATATAATGAGTTAAGCTAAAATACTGGAAATGTATCCCTTATTAAAATATAGTCAAACCTCCTTAGAAACAATGAGTCACACATAAAGCAAAAATAATAAATTCAGTTCCAGATATGTGCTATGAAGAAAAGAAGATTGGTTAAAGTGAGGGAAAATTGCTGGAAGGATTGTCTGTTTACTTCTCTGAAGTGAGGACATTTGCAAGGAAATCAGAATGATGAGAAGGAGCTGGCCCTGATCAGATGAGAAAGAAAATTATTCCAACCAGAAGGAAAGGGAAGTGCAAAGGTCCTGGGGTAGGAATAAACTTTACATGACTGCAGAACAATAAGAGGAGCAGTAAGAGTGAGTTTGCTGTGTGAGGCAGCAAGTGGAAGAGATGGGATTAGAGAGGCAGGCAGGGTACAGATTATGTAAGGCCCTGTGGAGTGAAGAAAGGAATCTAGATTTTATTGTAGTAGCAATAAGAGGCTCCTAATGGCTTTTAGCAGGAGGGTGACATTCTCTGATTTATCTTTACAAAAGTTCCCACTGGCTGCTCTGAGGAGACTATAAAAGCAGCACCAGCCGGGCATGGTGGCTCTCGCCTGTAATCCCAGCACTTTGGAAGGCCGAGGCGGGTGGATCATGAAGTCAGGAGATCGAGACCATCCTGGCTAACACGGTGAAACCCTGTCTCTACTAAAAATACAAAAAATTAGCCCAGTGTGGTGGCGGGTGCCTGTAGTCCCACCTACTCGGGAGGCTGAGGCAGGAGAATGGCGTGAACCCAGGAGGCAGAGGTTACAGTGAGCCGAGATCACACCACTGCACTCCAGCCTGGGTGACAGAGTGAGTCTCCATCTCAAAAAAAAAAAAAAAAAGCAGCGCTAAGGTCAGCTAGGAGGCATTATCAAGCCAAATGATGAAAGTGGCTTCATTACAGTTTGTTAGGTAGAGATGATGAGGAGAAATTGCTGATGGATTGACTAAGGGATCTAAGAAAAAGATGAACCATTGAAGAGTCAAAGAGGAATCCTAGGTTTAGGGCCAAAGACAGTGATGACATTTATAGAGATGAAAAATCTTGGGGAAGAATAGATATGATGGCATGTACTATGAATAGATCTGTCTGTTCATGTTAAGTTTGAGATACTGATTTGACCTTGACTGAGATATTGAGTACAGAGTTGAATATGGAGATCTTGTTCTCAGGATAGAGTTTTGAGCTAAACCGATAGATTTGGCTTCCCCTGGTATAAGTAGAGTGCACTTTATAGTTGTGGGTGTGACAGATCACCATGGGTATAAATTTGATAACTAAGAGAAGCTCTGAGTTGCTCTTGCATTCTGAGACCTGATGAAGAGATGAAGCCAGCAAGGCAGTCATGAAGAAATAACAGTATGATAGAAAGAAAACCCAAAAGCAGGGTATGGTCAACAATTACAACCCATGATAGCAGTTCAGATTAAATAAGGACAAAGAAATGACCATTGGGCTTGGAATTAATTACAGAGGAAGGAAGTAGAGACATTTGAGGGAAGAAGCAGACTATTTCAAAGTTGTGCTTTCAGCAGGGAGCAGAAATAGCCTGGAGGAGTCACTGAGGCCAAGAGAAAGATATTTTCAAAGGCAATATTAATGAATATATAGTAAGCCAATAAAAATAACCCAATGCAGAGAAGTTGATTGATTATATTAATTAGGCTAGGCTAAGTTATTCTGCAGTAACAAATAAAAGACAAAGTCTCATTTTAAGACAATAAAATTTTATTGCTCACTCTTGACCATAATCACTAGTGGAAGGGAGCTGGGATGAAGTTGCATTTCCCTGTTTTGGTTTTTATTGCCATTCAACAAGGCTCTTTCCATGTCAACACAATGCCTCTAAGTTCCTTTAAGGGCAAAAGAGAACATGGAGGGCCATTTGGGGGATTTGATGGCCAAGTCTGGAAGGGGTGCACATCACCTCCACCCAAAATCCACTGGCCAGAACTCAGTCATAAGGCTCCACTAACACAACAGAGCCATCAATATGGTCTTCCAGTGTGATCAGCAGGAAAATAAAATGAGTTTAATAAATACCTAGCATTGCCGCTGCAATAGCCCCTACTTCCTGTCACCAAATACACATTTCATTCTTTCTCCTATGTGTAGAGCATGCTGATGCCTTTCCCAAGGCAGCAACTGAGGGACCCAATCTGCATTGAAACCAGCTCAAAGCCTAGGATTTCAGGGTGACCTCTTCATTTACATCTGATGTGGCTCCTTATGGTTCAACACTCTGTGAACTAAAAAGAGAAGTTATCCTTCTCCACTCCCATATACAATGTGCAGTGGTGGGGCAGGGGCAGAATAACCATATATACACTTCCACTCAGAAGAGTGCTTAAGTGAAAGATGCTTAGTAAGCAGTCCCTGGTCTGTAGCAATTCTGAAATGCCACTGGGCCTATGCTGTAAAGTCCTCTACTATAGAAGGGAGAAAAGCCTCTTGAATAAACCCAAATTCTCCTCCCTGAAGGAGAAAATCACTTTCTTTTTGTTCTTCATGATCTTAGGTTGCACTCCAAAACATTCTTTCTGCTTTATTATGCGTCTTGCCCACCTCTACCGTGGGTGCTGGAGAGTGTGCCCTCCTTGAGAACTGCACAGCTCACACGGCCCACATCCTGCATGAGAGTTGTTTTAAGACTCGCTCAACAGTAATAGGCTTTTTTTTATATAAGGCTCAAGAATTATTTGGCAGCAAACTCCCTGAAATAATTAGTAATCTTCTGATTGATTTACTTCTAGTTAGATCCATGTACTGTTAACTATATTCAAAGTTCTTTTGTGAATTTAAAACACAGATCTCTTTACTTTCATACTTCCTCATCCCCATGCTTGCCTCTCTCCATCTAATGGCAGCTACCTTGAGGCTACTAGGCATGAGTAGACTGGCTACTTCTCTGCCTCAAAGCTGGTATCTACCTCTAAGCTGAGTCACTCCATTCAATGAAGAAGTCTCACTGGGTCTTTGTATCTCAGAGCCTTTTAAAATCACATCTTTTTCTTGGGGTCTAAAAGTACTTGACTTTTTTTTAACAGTTCAGGGTCCTGGCTTTTAGACCTTTTTCTTCTTTATTTTTGATTGGAAACTGTCCAGTTTTTCCTGAACTCATCCTTTTTTGTACCATATTTCACTGATTTTAAGATGCACATTCATTTCTCATTTTAACGTCTTTGAGATTGGGCTGCATTTCATAATTTTTGCAGGTATAATGTCAAAGTTTAATTGACTTTTTCTGTCTTTGTTAGTGCAACATAAAATAGATGTATGTCGTGTCTGCAACATATCATAGTCTATTAACTGTAGAAATACTTTGCAAAATGTAGTTTAAAAGTAACCTAAATTTGACAGTTTTTCAATCTCTTCCTCTAGAAATGTAAGCTCTGCAGGCACGTAGCCTTCCAAGAGACCACAGGTGTCAGGTTTACCGAATTTTGGCCACCATATCTGATATGGTTTGGCTGTGCCCCACCAAAATATCATCTTGAATTGTAGTTCCTATAATCCCCACGTGTCGGGGGGAGGGATCCAGTGGCAGGTAATTGAATCATGGGAGTGGTTACCCTCATGCTGTTCTCGTGATAGTCAGTGAGTTCTCACAAGATCTGATGATTTTTTAAAGGGCTTTCCCCCTTTGCTCAGCACTTCTCCTTGATGCCACCATGTGCAGAAGGACATGTTTGCTTCTCCTTCCACCATGATTGTAAGTCTCCTGAGGCCTGCCCAGGCATGATGAACTGTGAGTCAATTAAACTTCTTTCCTTTATAAATTTCCCAGTTTCAGGTATGTCTTTATTAGCAGTATGAGAACTGACTAATACAGTAAATTGATACCGAGAATGGGGTGCTGCTATCAAGATACCCAAAAATGTGGAAGCAATTTTGCAACTGGGTAACAGGCAGAGGTTGTAACAGTTTGGAGGGCCTAGATAACAGGCAGATGTGGAAAGGTCTGGAACTTTCTTAGAGACTTGTTGAGTGGCTTTGACCAAAATGCTGATAGTGATAAGGACAATGAAGTCCAGACTGAAGCGGTCTCTGACGGAGATGAAGAACATGTTGGGAACTGGAGTAAATGTCACTCTTGCTATGTAAAGGGACTGGAAGCATTTTTTCCCTGCCCTAAACATCTGTGGATCTTTGAACTTCAGAGAGATGATTTAGGGTCCCTGGCAGAAGACATTTCTAAGCAGCAAAGCATTCAAGAGGAAGCAGAGCATAGAAGTTTGGAAAATTTGCTGCCTGATGATGCTAGGAAAGAGAAACCCACTTTCTGGGGAGAAATTCAAGCCAGCTGCAGAAATTTGCATAAGTTATCAGGAGCCAAATATTAATCACCAAGTCAATGGGGAAGTCAATGGGGACAATGCCTCCAGGACATGTCAGAGAACTTTATGGTAGCCCCTTCCATCACAGGCCTGGAGGCCTAGGATGAAAAAATGGTTTCATGGGTTCCCCTGCTGTGTGCAGCTTTGGGACTTGGTGCTCTGTGTCTCAGCCACTCCAGTCATAGCTAAAACGGGCCAAGGTACAGTTCATGCTATGGTTTCAGAGGTGCAAGCCCCAAGCCCTGGCAGCTTTCAAATGGTGTTGAGTCTGTGGGTACACAGAAGTCAAGAATTGAGGTTTGGGAACCTCCACCTAGATTTCAGAGGATGTATGGAAATGCCTGAAAGCCCAGGCAGAAGTTTACTACAGGGATGGAGCCCTCATGGAGACCCTCTGCTAGGGCAGTGCAGAAGGGAAATGTGGGTCAGAGCCCCCACAGAGTTCCCACTGGGGCACTGCCTAGTGGAGCTGTGAGAAAAGGGCCACCATCCTCCAGGCCCCAGAATGGTAGATCCACCAACAGCTTGCATCATGTGCCTGGAAAGCTTCAGACACTCAACACCAGCCTGTGAAAGCAGCCAGGAGGAGCTTTGCCCTGCAAAGCCTCAGGGGCAGAGCTGCCCAAGGCCATGGGAACCCACCTCTTGCATCCGTGTGACCTGAATGTGAGACATGGAGTCAAAGGAGATTATTTCAGAGCTTTAAGATTTAATTACTGCCTCAATGGATTTTGGATTTGCATGGGGCCTGTAGCCCCATTTTAGCCAATTTCTCCCATTTGGAATGGGTATATTTACCCAATGTCTGTACCTCTGTTGTATCTAAGAAGAAACTAATTTGCTTTTGATTTTACAGGCTCATGGGCAGAAGAGACTTGCCTTGTCTCAGATGAGACTTTGGACTTGGCTTTTTTAGTTAATGCTGGAATGAATTAAGACTTTGGTAGACTGTTGAAAGAGGATGATTGTGTTTTGAAATGTGAGGACATGAGATTTGGAAGGCGCCAGGGGTAGAATATTACGATTTGGCTGTGTCCTCACACAAATACCATCTTGAATTATAGTTCCCATAATCCTCACATGTTGTGGAAGTGACCTAGTGGGAGATAATTGAATCATGGGGGTGTTTACCCTCATGCTGTTATTGTGGTAGTGAGTTTTCATGAGATCTAATGGTTTAATAAGGGGCTTTTCCCTCTTTGCTCAGCACTTCTCCTTCCTGCTGCCATGTGAAGAAGGACGTGAAACATGTCACTGCCATGATTGTAAGTTTCCTGAGGCCTCCCCAGCCATGCTGAACTGTGAGTCAATTAAACCTCCTTCCTTTACAAATTACCCAGTCTCAGGTATGTTTTTATTAGCAGCATGAAAACAGACTAATACAGTAAATTCATACCACAGACAGTGGACCTTAAACCATCTAGGTTTCTATCTATGTTCTCACCACTTGCCACCCAATTGCTAAGCAAATATCATGGTACCACATCTTAGTCTGGCACAGTGATTTTCTCTGCCACCTCTAAGAAGAAGGTATACACATGCTTGTACAGTTTGGTTTAGCCTTTTGCTCCTTACCCCACCCCCATGAGAACAGATGTCTCAAGAAGAATTATATCTTTCAGTCAAGGGCCCAAGATAAGACACAGGGAGCAGAGCTTAGCAGATGTGTAAGTTAAAACCAGAAGATATAAGGCCTAGATGGTTTCAGAGCTGATTTTTATGAACCATTTCAACAACAAATAATCTTTGTCTTATGCAAATTGCTTCACAGAATGTAAAATAAAGCTCCAAATTCGTTCTACAAAACTAGAGTAACATTGATACCAAAACTAGAGAACAATAGCACAAGAAAAATATATTTAAGCCAATCTCACATAAAAACACAGAATAAAATTTTAGACACATACTAATATAATAAATTTAGCAGTCTGTTTAAAATATATACCATAACTAAGATGGGTTAATCCTAATAATGCAAAAATAATTCTACATTAGCAAATATATTAATCAGCACACTAACATGTTTTTTAATATATAATTATTTCAACAAATGTAGAAAAATCATCTGACAAAAATAATTTCATAATGAACATCTTTAAACCAACTAAAAAAGAAGAAACATTGTTTTTGTTAATAAAAGTCATATATCAAAAAACCACATTAAATTCTTTTTTTAATGTGACCAAACTTTAGAATAATATCTTAGAATAAAAGGGTAAGAGAAGTATACAACTAACATTGTTTACATTCAGCAATGTATAAGGCCATAGCCAAGAGAAACAAATAATATATAAAAAAGGAAAAGTAATAGGAAAGTTTGTGTCAATTTGCAAACAATATAATTGTAGGAATTCCTAGATAATCTACCAATAAACTAATAGAGTAACTAAAATAATTTAGCAAGGTTTCTAGATGCAACATCAGGAAGAAAAATGAACAGCCTTTTTTATACATGTAATAACAATTAGAAAATATAATACAAAATATTTATAATATCAAAAAATTTGTGTGCAGGAATAACTCTAACAAAAGATTTTCAAGACATTGATGAAGAAAATTAAAACCATTACTGAAAAGGAAAAAAATTAGAGAAGAGGCTGCTCTAAATAAATAAATAAATAAATAAATATACTATATTCATGAATAGGAAAAGTCAAAATCTTAAAATGTAAATCTTTCCCCAAAATTATCTTTAAATTAAATGCAATGCAGTTTTAATCAAATGTTCACCACAGAACTTTGTTTCGTTGCTTTGTATCATTCTGTTTTTCTATAGAGAGCATGGCAAGCCAAGTGTAAATTTCATGTGGAAGATAAGATTTTTGAAGAAAGTAAGATAATTGCCTCATCTGATATTATGAATTATTACTAAGTTAAAGTGATTGAGAAAGACCTGATGGGGAGGCCAGTGGAATAAAACAGAAAGCACAGAAACAAACTTTTGCCTGTATGACAACAAAAGACAGTATACTAGTTTTCTATTGCTGCCATAACAAACCACCACAAATGCGATGGCTTAAATAGCACAAATTTATTATTATTACATCTCTACAGGTTAGAAGTCCAACACAGATTTCGTGGACTAAAATAAATGTATTGGCAGGATGGTGTTTGTTTCAGGCATCTGTAAGGGTGAATCAATTTCTTTGTGTGTTCCCACTTCTAGTAGCCAGCCACATTGTTTGATTCATGGCCCCTTCCTCCATCTTCAAAGCCAGCAATGTAGCTTCTCTCTGACCATTCTTCTTCCTCTGACTCTCTTCTTCTGCTTACCTCTTCCACCTGTAAGGATCTTTGTGATTTCACTGGGTTTTCCTGGATAGTTTGGGCTAATCCCCATATCTTAATGTCAAGTAATTAGCATTCTTAATTCCATCTGCAATATTAATTTTCATTTGCCATGTAACCCAACATATTTACACATTCTGAGGATTAGAATGACTTTGGGAGACTGGTATTCTGCTTACTACACACACACAAAAAAATTTAAATCAATGAGCACCAGAAGCATTCAAGTTATGTGAAGCCCGAAGCTTATAAAATTTAGTGCAGGTGCTCTCTTTAAGAAAAAGAATACAAAAGTATTTTGCAAAAATTGACAGACATATATGACTCTGTGACCACATTGCTAAATTTATTTTCAGGGCCATGGAAAGAGTCTATTCAAGTGATGGTCCCTGAAGCTTATGTTTTATTAACTTTCTAGCAATTCTACCACAAGTAAAAAACAGACTACTTCATACAGGTAAGCTGGAATCATTTGTTAGCTATATGGACTAAGACACAAATGAATTCCTTTGTCACTTCTACCAAAACAAAAAATCTCAGTGGATTAAAAACATACATACAAAAACAAAGCTTCAAAACATTTAGATGAATAATGAAAAAAATATTTTTTAACCTCATGGTAAAGTATTTCTTTGAAAAGTCCATATTCTAAAGAAAAATACTGACCTTTTTAATTACATTAACAGTCAATTTTTTAATTAAAATTTTAAACTCTGCTCTGTTCCTCTTAGACTCCACTCAACTGTTTCTGTATTCATCCCAGCTCCTCCCCATCTCCAGTCTGACCTCTATGGATGCAGCAAGAGTGAGAGGAGAATGTTATATTTTGTCCTCCCAGAAGTAGTAACTTTAAGATTGGCTATAAGATAAAGACAGATGGTCTGCATATAGGAGATGGACACTGAGCACTTCCCATACAACACTGTTCAGTATCCTTCTTGACAGAAGAAACTCAGTCTTACTTTGTAATCATTTTTTCCCCAAGACTGTTGGACAATACCTGTTCCATGTAGCATATGACCCATATATGACCCATGAAAGAAAGTCTTTGGCTGTCCTTGTATAATTTTTGTAACCACGAATTTTTTTATTTAAAAAGAAAAAGACTTGCATGACTATTAGAAAGCATGGATATTTAGAATCAGAGGGAGAAATTAGTGTGGGAGAAAAGATGACCATTTTCACACATCTTTCCTACAAGGCTGCTATGACAGTTAATTGAGTTTTCAATAATCAGTTTATGTTCAAAGTTTATACTCCTGTTTATAAACAGAAATGAACTTAAAATGTGGAAGATAGCATCCAAAGATTCACATATTTAAAATCCTATAAGAATTTCTGGAGCCAGATCTGGATTTAGACTACAGCGGTGGAGGCTCCTGGGTGTTTGTACTTAACCAGGTTCCATTTCCTCATCTTTGGCTCTTCATTTGCTACAAGTAGGACAGCTTGACTAAAACAGTTGCAGGCACCTTTTTTTCTATGCCTGTGGTATTCTAAATTCTGATATTGTGCAAAAGAAAAGCAATGAGGACTGGTCCTCAATGTTCCTTTGACTGCCATTGCTTCCAAGTGCCAGAGGGAGTCAGGGAGCTCACAGGCTGTCACAGATGCTCTCCTTAAAAGAAATAGCATGTCAGGTGCCTCCAGTATCTCCTACTTTCAGCCAATTCCTTTGGCAGCTTGCACAAGCACACTGTCACTTGAATTTCTCTAACAGAGACAAGGAAAGGGCCAACTAGGTTATCCTGAATTTGGTGTCCTTGCACAAACGCTGTCACTTCTCCACACTTCCTCCACTGGGTGTGAGAGCTGTTTAGGCTACAACAGCTAGCCCTCATTTTTTTTTTTCAGCTCAAGTTAGGATGTTTTTTTCATTCCTTCAATTATCACACATAAGGAGGAAATGGGAGGTTAAGAAGAAAAGGACATGCATCTAGCATATTCTATTACATTTTATTTTCTCTGAGACCCTCTTTATTCTCTTCCTAGGCTCAGGAAACCAGTAGTAAAAACAGTAGAAATGAGTCTGCATCCCTGCAGTGGCGGTGCCTGCCATTCTGTGTGTGTGTGTGTGTGTGTGTATGTGTATTCTTCCACTTTTATTTTAAGTTCAGGATGTGCAGGTCTGTTACATAGGTAAATGTGTGCCATGGTGATTTGCTGCACAGATCATCCCATCACCTAGGTATTAAGCCCAGCAGCCATTAGATATTCTTCCTGATACCGTCCCTCCCCTCTGCCCCCTACTGACAAGCCCCAGTGTGTGTTGTTTCCCACCATGTATCCATGTGTTCTCATCAATCAGCTCCCAGTTATAAGTGAGAACATGTGGTGTTTGGTTTTCTGTTCCTGAATTAGTTTGCTGAAGATAATGGCTTCCAGCTCCATCCATGTCCCTGCAAAGGACATGATCCAATTCTTTTATATGGCTGCATAGTATTCCATCATGTATATCTACCACATTTTCTTTATCCAGTCTATCATTGATGGGCTTTTAAGTTGATTACACGACTTTGCTATTGTGAATAGTGCTGCAGTGAACACACACATGCATGTATCTTTATAATAGAATGATTTATAATCCTTTGGGTTTATACCTGGTAATGGTATTGCTGGGTCAAATGGTATTTCTGCCTCTAGGTCTTTGAGGAATCACCACACTGTCTTCCACCATGGTTGAAATAATTTACACTCCCACTAACAGTGTAAAAGCATTTCTTTTTCTCCACAACCTCACCAGGACCTGTTGTTTTTTGGCTTTTTAGTAACAGCCATTCTGACATCAGATGTTATCTCATTTGATTTGCATTTCTCTAATGATTAGTGATGTTGAGCTTTTTGTTACATGTTTGTTGCCTGCATGAATGTCTTCATTTGAGAAGTGTCCATTCATGTTCTTTGCCTACTTTTAAATAGGGTTGTTTGCTTTTTTCTTGTAAAGTTGTTTAAGTTCCTTGTAGACTCTGGGTTTTAGCCCTTTGTCAGATGAATAGATTGCAAAAATTTTCTCCCATTCTGTAGGTTGTCTGTTCACTCTGATGATAGTTTATTTTGCTGTGCAGAAGCTCTTTAATTAGATTCCATTTGTCAATTTTTGCTTTCATTTCGATTGTTTTTGGCGTTTTTGTTATAAAACCTTTGCCTGTGCCTATGTTCTAAATGGTATTGCCTAAATTTTCTTCTAGGGTTTTTATACTTACGGGTTTTACATGTAAGTCTTTAATCAATCTTGAATTAATTTTTGTATAAGGTGTAAGGAAGGGGTTCAGTTTCAATTTTCTGCATATGGCTAGCCAGAACTCCCAGCCTCATGTATTCAATAAACAAACATTTGCTTGTTTTTGTCATTTGTTGGAAATCAGATGATTGTAAATGTGCAGTCTGATTTCTGAGTTCTCTAACCTGTTTGAATGGTCTATGTGTCTGTTCTTGTATCATTGCCCTTGTGTTTTGGTTACTGTAGCATTGTAGTATAGTTTGAAGTTGGGTAGCATGATGACTCCAGTTTTATTCTTTTTGCTTAGCGTTGTCTTGGCTATTGGCTATTCGGTCTCTTTTTTGGTTCCATACGAAATTAAAATAGTTGTTTTTTAATTCTGTAAAGAATGTCAGTGGTAGTTTAATGGGAATACCATTGAATCTATAAATTACTTTGGGCAGTATGGTCATTTTCATGATACTGATTCTTCCTATCCATGACTGTGGGATGGTTTTCCATTTGTCTGTATCCTCTCTGATTTCTTTGAGTGGTGGTTAGTAGTACTCCTTGAAGAGGTCGTTCACTTCCCTTGTTAGCTGTATTCCTAGGTATTTTATTCTCTTTGTGGCATTTGCGAATTGGGGTTCATTCATAATTTGGCTCTCTGCTTGCCTGTTGTTGGTGAATAGGAATGCTAGCAATTTTTGCACATTGATTTTGTATCGTGAGACTTTGCTGAAGTTGCTTATCAGCTTTAGAAGCTTTTGGGTTGAGACAGTGGGGTTTCTAGGGGTAGGGTAATGTCATCTGCAAACAAAGATAATGTGACTTTCTCTGTTTTTATTTGAATACCCTTTATTTCTTTCTCTTGCCTGATTGTCCTGGCCAGAACTTCCAATACTATGTTGAATAGGAGTGGTGAGAGAGGGGATCCTTGCCTTGTGCCAGTTTTCAAGGAGAATGCTTCCAGCTTTTGCCCATTCAATATTATATTGGCTGTGAGTTTGTCATATATGGCTCTTACTACTTTGAGGTATTTTCCTTTAATACCTAGTTCATTGAGTTTTTAACATGAAGGGATGTTGAATTTTATCAAAGGTTTTTTCTGCATCTATTGAGAAAATCACATGGTTTTTACCTGCCATTCTTGTTTCACACCAATCACTCTGCACTGAGAACCAGTCTCTCAATTCTTTCATGTTTCCTTCTATGTACTATATAAATCCAAACTTACCACTTCATTCATCCAACAGATACACTTTCAGGAACTGCCAGGCCCTGCATTAGTGTCTAAAGATATAAAGATGGATGGAATATGGTTTCTTGCCTAGTAGGAGCCTCAGATTTATGAGCAAAACAGTGTAGCACCAATAGTAAGTTCAATGCTAGGTAGGCTGTGTGTCAGGGCACACAGCTGGAGCACCTAGCTCAGCCTGGAGAAATTAGAACAGGCTCCTAGAAGGAGTGACACCTCAGCCGGGTTTCCAATGGAAAGGAGAATCCATCTGAGAAGGGAAAAGAGACAGGTACAGTCCAGACAGAGGAAATAATATGTTCAAATGCAGAGTTTCTCAATCTCAGCACTCCTCACATTTTGGGCCAGATAATTCTTTGCTGGAGTGAGAGGGCATTACATTGTCTGATGTTTGGCAGCATGCTTGGCTTGATCCTTGTTCACTAGGTAACAGTATCATTCCCTCCCTCAGCTGCAGCAATCATAAATGTCTCCAGACATCTTAAATTTTAATTCTGTGGGACAATATCACCCCAAGTTAAGAGACACTGAACTAAGAATGGGAGGAAGAAGTTGAAGCAGGTTGATAGAGCTACAGGAGGCAAAGAGTATATGGAAGAGAGTATGGGAGATGGAGAAGCAAATAGAAGCCAGATCTTTGAAGGACTTCCATGCCTTTCAGTTCATTTGAAAAACAGAACTAGAAAAATAGTCCCAGAGGACTGTGTTGAGGGTGAAATCAGATTACATGTGTAAATAAATTTGCATAATGCTGCCACATGCAGAAAAAGATTTGTTCCCTCTCTTTCCTGCTTAGTTCCATTGTCCACAATGGAAGCTAGGGTGATCAAATGAAGGGCAGCTAGAGGCTGGAGTTAGGGGTGGGCAGGGCCTCTGAGGAAGGAACAATTAAGCCACAGGCAAAACTGACAACTGTCTAGCTGGATATGTTCCCGCCTGGACAACGAAAGCTCTCAGTCGTCCGTCCCCATGACTCTGCCCTTACCCACTTCTGAGCTTATCTTTCCAAAACACCTGGCTCACCTATGTTAGTCAGGCACACTTCTTTGTTTAACATTTATCTCAATCCAGCAAACAACTACAGTGTTTCTTAGATAGACATGTCAGGTCATGGGAAAGAGGGAATATACATGATAATAGACAGAACCTCTAGGTTTCAGGATTTCCATGTAAAGGGTGGAGAAAATAGCACATCCTGCTCCTCCTCTCAGGAAAACCTTTCCCTCTCTAAGTCCACAAGTTCAGGTCCCAACTCAGGCATCATTTCCTCTCTGAAGTTGTCCTGGTGGCTCCCCGGTCCTGAAAAGAGCTCGAGCTCCCTTTTTCTCTGCAACTCACAGCATTCATGCACTCCTTCTACCATTGGCCTTAGTGTGTTGTATTGCAACTGATTTTTCTGTTCATTTGTTGACTGGTCAAGGATTTTAAGTAACTTGAAGGCGAGCGTCCTATATTTCTCAAATATTTGTTGTATTAATGTGTGAAGACACAGTGCTCCAATAAAGCATTCCAACTGCCTGTTGAATGTAAGCAAGCAGAGATTTTTTTTAAAGGGCACTTTTGCCCTCTCCACCTGCCAATGCTTGTGTGTGACTGACGTTCTAGCTAGCACACAACTACTTTCAGTTCTTTGCTCAGATTTTTTAACCACCCTTGTTAGTTTCCTAGGAGTGCCATAACATGTCGTAAAATTACCACAGACTTGGTGATGTAAATTTGTGTTAGAAATGTATTCACTTAGTTCTGGAGGACAAAAGTTTGAAATCAGTATCACAGGGCCAAAATCAAGGTGTTGGCAGAACTGTGATCTCTTCAGAGGCTCTAGGGGACATTCTTGTCTTGCCCACCTTCTGGTGGCTGCTGGCATCTCTGAGCTTGTTGCTGCAGGACTCTAATGTCTGCCTCTAGGATCACACCGCCTCGTCCTCTTCTCTGTGTGTCTTCCTCTGTGTTTCTCTTGTAAAGATTATTGCCATTAGATTTAGGGCCCAGAAAATTTAGGACGATCACTTCATCTCAACATCCTTAACTTGATTGTATTTGCAAAGACCCTTTTTCTAAATAAGGGCACATTCACAGACTCTGGGGATTAAACGTGGTCATACCTTTTTGGAAGCCACAACTCAACCCACTCTACCACCCTTCACCCATGATGCACTATTTAGAAATCAAACTAGCTGCAGCCACTTCCTGCATCCTTTTAACCTGTTGGAATTCAGCTTCCTAGATAAAACTAATAGATAACGTGTATTCTTTTGAGCTTTGTATAGTTACATAACATGTGTCCTTTATAAGTGCTTTTCTCTCCTCAGCATATGTGACAGAAAGACCACTGTGCTAAGTTAAGCATGTGAAGATGGAGTCCTGGGTTTACACCTTGTTAAGAAATCAACTGCAGTTTCCTTGTATGGAAATCAAGGGCCTTGCATGAGGCCATGGATTGCTTTTCACTTCGCCATGCACATCTCCTCTCATTTAGCCTTCATAAGAAACCTGCAAAGTGGGAGCTGTTTCAATACTGATTCATAGAAATCAGGAAACTGGCTTTCTATGATTAAGCAATTTGCCCATGATCACAAAGCAGATGTGAAAAAGATAAAGGTAATAAGTGATCTATAAAGATAAGATGTGATGTGCATTTCCACCCAGTCTTTGCTAGACTCCAAAATCTCTCATTTGCACTAAACCATGCTAAGCATCTCTTCAACCATATCAGGGATAGAGAACTCTCCATTTTATCCAGAGTTAATCTAACATAAGATTTCATCAGAAATCCAAACTCAAAATACTACAAATGCACACACACACACACACACACACACACACACACACATGCACACATCTATTCACCAAAGATTCTATGAATAATTAAAAAACAGTCTTCATCTGCTTGACACTAAGTGTTGACAGGGCCCTGGACAGAGGCCTGTGTCAGCATTCTTCAGAGACTTCACAGAATTTGACAACTGCTTGTAGCTAAACAAACCCCCTGTCAAGAAGACCAGTTTTGGTGTAAAAGTTTCTGCAAAGAAAAAAATCTCTTCTCCTAGATTGCCAACCCAGCCTCAACAAGACAGTGACCCGATTATGACTATCTTCTTGTCAGTTGTTACTTTGATCCTGATTTCATGGTTCAGCTGTCAAATAGCCAATCCTAGTTGAAGGCCAAAGCTGCAGTGAGAGAAGAAAGAGAACAGTAATACAAGTAGTAAACTGAAAAGGGAGCTGTCTTCATCTGGTGAACAGGTATTCCCTCCTCAGAACACAGCTTTTGAAATATTTGGCCCTTGCATTTGCAAAGTAATAATTCATCTCATCATTTTTATTTATTGCAAACACGTGTGAATGCCAGAGATTCTGATTAGAAGAATGCATCAGTATTACCATTCTGACTTAATGTACTCATATTCAGAAAGCCCCAACTCTTAGCACAAAGGTCTAATACTGTCCCAGGACTTAACATCTCAGAGGATGAGACAGTCAGACTATTGGGGGTGAGAAGAGGTTGATGAGATAAAGAAGTGGTAGGGAAAGAAAACCTTGTACTCTTCCTAGAGGTTGGAGTGCTGACCCCCCATACCAGGGCTCATAGATGGGGAACCCCCAAATTAGGCAATTGGGATGTCATTCTTGAGAAAGGCCCATACTGATGGCTCATGCTGACTGAAGGGTGTATGAGCTCTTTGGAAGAAGCTTGTGACCACCCTAAGGTAAAGCTAATCTGTTGCTAATAAATGTCAGATTATGTCTTTAATTTTCTCAAAAGTCTGATGAGGCCAAGGTTATAGGACCAATTTGCGTGTAGAACTTTTAACTCCCTCTTTGCCCATGGCCACAGGTATACCCTTAGTCTCCCAGGTTAGGTATCTAAGATCCCTCGGCTTCCTGGTCACAATGATCATTATTGCACCTAGACACCTACTTCAAGCCTTTGTTTGACTATCACCTTCTCAATGAAACTTGAGCTGGTCATGCTATTTTAAATGATCAACCTCCCACCAAGGCACATCTGACATTCCTTACTCTCCTTTTTATTCTATCTGTAGTTACAAACAGCTTCTGATAAGCCCTATGGTTGACTTATACGTTCTATTTTTTTTTTATTTCTTATCTCCCCTGCTAGAATGTAAGATCCATGAGGCCAAGGATCTTTGTCAGTTTCATTCATCATAGAATTCAACATCTCCAACACTATCTGGCACATTGTGAGCTCTCAACAAATATTTAATCAGTGAGTAAATGCAGACTTCCACACAAAATGCCAAATACAGAAGATCCCAATTTAGGGAAGTGGTGACTTAAAAGTAGAATTGTATTCCAAAGATGATCTTTCTGTTGGCTTGTTTGTTTAGGGTAAAATCTTTTATTTATTTCTTGTCACAGAAATCACTGTTGGAATTTCTAGAAAACCAGATTAGAAAATCAGATTAGATATATGATCAGAAAAAATCAGAAAAATGTTCCCCAGCATGGCTAGGTTGTGCCCTGCCTTTGGAGAGTTCTTATTTAGAGACTGTGCGCTGGAGTCAGCTTCCAAAGTTTCAAGTTCTAGGCAACCTACAGAATAGGAGAACATTTTTGCAATCTACCCATCTGACAAAGGTTTAATATCCAGAATCTACAAAGAACTTAAACAAATTTACAAGGGAAAAAACAAGCAACCCCATCAAAATGTGGACAAAGGATATGAACACTCACTCCTCAAAAGAAGACATTTATGCAGCCAACAAACATGAAAAATGCTCATCATCACTGGTCATTAGAGAAATGCAAATCAAAACCACAATGAGATACCATCTCATGCCAGTTAGAATGGCGATCATTAAAAAGTCAGGAAACAACAGATGCTGGCAAGGCTGTGGAGAAATAGTGACACTTTTACACTGCTGGTGGGAGTGTAAATTAGTTCAACCATTGTGGAAGACAGTGTGACAATTCCTCAAGGATCTAGAACCAGAAATACCATTTGACCCAGCAATCTCATTACTGGGTACATACCCAAAGGATTATCAATCATTCTACTATAAAAACATATGCACACATACGTTTATTGCAGCACTATTCACAATAGCAAAGACTTGAAACCAACCCAAATGCCTATCAAAGATAGACTGGATAAAGAAAATATGGCACATGTACACCATGGAATACTATGCAGCCATAAAAACGAATGAGTTCATGTCCTTTGCAGGGACATGGATGAAGCTGGAAACCATCATTCTCAGCAAACTAACACAGGAACAGAAAACCAAACACTGCATGCTCTCACTCATAAGTGGGAGTTGAACAATAAGAATACATGGACACAGGGAAGGAAACATCACACACTATGGCCTGTAGGGATGTGAGGGGCAGGGGAGGGAGAGCATTAAGACAAATACCTAATGCATGCGGGGCTTAAAACCTAGATGACAGGTTGATAGGTGCAGCAAACCAACATGGCACGTGTATATAACAAATCTACACATTCTGCACGTGTATCCCAGAACTTAAAGTAAAATTTTAAAAAATTAAAAATAAAAATACAAGTTTCAAGTTCTGACTCTACCACTTTCTTGACCTTGTACACATTATCAAAACTCTGTAGGCCTCAGCCCCCCATTTAAACAGAGGGTAATAATATTAGGTTTAAGTAAGATAATCCATGGAAAAGTTCAGCACTATGTCTGGCATATTATCTCTCAAAACGAAATTCTATAATACTTTTAATCCATCTTGACCTGGTAGCTTTGAGCCAAAAGAACATACCCACATACGTATCAACAAGTAAAGCCAGCCACAAACACCCATGTTCACAACAATCTCCCAGGAATTCCCTCAATTATAGCCAACCAGTTCCTGAATCTGTTCCACCAGGGTCCTAGTTTGTAAATCTAGTTTCCTATTGATATTCATGTTCTATCATGTTGGTATCTCTAGCTACTAATGCTGCCTCAAGAAATCTGACTCAAATCAACTTTCTTGGCTCTCCTGACTTAAACCATGTGTAAGGAGAATATGCAGCCAAAATAGTACAAGATCTGAATCTCAACCTATTGAGCTTAACCTTGGCCTAACCAACTGGCTTGATTCTCCTTGATTAGAAGGTCTTGAATTTTCTCAAGCATAAACCTTTGGAGTTTTTTGTTTGTTTGTTTGTTTGAGATGGAGTCTCGCTCTGTCATGCAGGCTGAAGTGCTGTGGCATGATCTCTGCTCACTTCAACCTACACCTACTGGGTTCAAGCAATTCTCCTGCCTCAGCCCCCCAAGTAGCTGGGACTACAAGCAAGTGCCACCAAGACCAGCTAATTTTTTTGTATATTTTAGTAGAGACAGGGTTTCACCATGTTGGCCAGACTGGTCTCCAACTCCTAACCTCAAGTGATCCGCCTGCCTTGGCCTCCCAAGGTGCTGGGATTACAGGCGTGAGCCACAGCACCCAGCCTCAAGCATAAACCTTTAATATTGAATCCATCACTTATTTTCTTTCATTTTATACAAAATATTTATTCATTTATTCATTACTTCACTCAGTTTTTACTGAGCATTATTTTATGTATTTATTCACTGACATTAGTGCCAGGATAAAAAATTAATATACACAAAAAATACTGCTGTGTAAATTATCCCTATGACTTGCAATATATGCAATGACATGTAATACGTTTTCTAGCATACTCAACATAAACTAGGTGACTGTACATCTTGCTACCTTTGAATCACAGTAATAAACTATCAAAGCAAAAGACAGACATACTAATTCAGATCAATAGAGCTTAATGTCACTGCAAACTTATTAAATGCTGTGCCACCACTGCCTTTCTCATGAAGGAAGAATTGCCAAAGAATATTAATAAATTTCCAAAATGAAAAATCTTATATAAGGCCATACCTAACTGAGACATATATCATTCCTTTTACAGTTCAGATTTTCAAATACATAAATGGAACAATAAATTTAGAGGGAAGCTATTCAACATTCAGTGCCTTCAGTTCTTGCTCCAGGCATTCTCTGTTAGCAACAGAATCATCAACGTGATTCCAAAGAATTGAGCTCTAGTTTCTTTTGATCTTTGGGAAAATCCAATTTTAGAACCACAAAAGTGAATTACTCTTTCATTTTACCATTACCAAATATATATATATATACCTTATATATATAGTCTTTGATTTGATATGATTAAATTATAATCCCTTGTTTTGTTATTGTTCTTGCTCCTTTCAAATTGGATTTTTCTAAAAATCTTGTTCTTTGTGAAATGCTAGTGGAGGTACACAGAGAGCTTTGTAAGTGTTCCTTTCAGCACTGTGGTGACATACGGTTGAACGGACAAGATTGTAGAAGCAGATGACAGAGTCTGCAGGCTTGGAGGTAAAGGCATTTAATTATAGTTTTAGTTCAGAGTTTGAATTTCTTGGGGTGCATCCAAGGTTTCTGCCTCAGTATCAGCATCTATAAAGCTGGTAAAGCACAACTCTTTACCTCTCTTCTCACAAGAAAATTATTGCTCATATCAATTCCTATTCAGGAGCTCTGGCTCCAAGAAAGCCAGCTACCTGGGAATAATGATGTTTAAAATACAGTTTCAGATCTGGAGGTGAAATTTGCCATATTAAACTATCATGATTATTAAATATAGAGCAAAGGCAATATGATAAGACAAGAGCAATATGGGAACCATTCATTGAGCACATTGCAAATGTAAAGCATTCTGCAGGTTGCTTTGCATACCTCATTGTGAATTCTCACCACCATCCTATAAGATAAGTATTCTTCTTCCCACCTTTTCTAAAAAATAAGCTAAATGAGGTTGATCGAAGTCAAATAATTTGGATATGTTCCCACATATAACAAGTAGCAGAGCCTGGGATTAAATATAGCTTCACCTCAAGCTCTTATGAGCAAGCTATAGCTATGAAATTGCCATGAATTTAGGGGGAAGGAGTAGGCATCCATACACATTACAGGTATCCCAACATCTCAAGTGATCACAGGGTGACTCTGTGTGTGTGTGTGTGTGTGTGTGTGTGTCTGTAAAACATCAGCTCACTTGCTCCTTTTTTCTCCTTTGTTACTTTTTTCCTAAGTCACAGCAAATATTTAGCCATCTTTGGGCCCTTCCACGAAATATTGGGCTTAGTCCACTGGTCCTAGGTGTTGCTCCTAGTAATAGCTCTTGTTGGATATTAAACAGAGAGCATCACTACACTTCTGCGTAATACTTCCTGATGCTCTGATAGCCACAACCCTCTGAAAGCAATGAGACTAACCCTTTTTGATGCCTTTGTGTCCATGTTTGATTTTTTGTGTGCTACTAATAAAAACTTAACATTGGAGAATAGTGATTCACCAACCAGAGCACTTGCCATTCCTCTCAACACACTGCAGTCTGGTCTAGCTCTGTGCCTCTGCCCATGCTCTTCCCTCTACTTGAAATGTCTTTTGCTCCTTCTCTGTCTGGTGGAAATTGTATCACTTGCTTTTATTCTTTATGGCCAACATCAAATATCACAGCCTCTCAGAAGATTTACTTAAATTACCCAGATAGAAATAATCACTCTGTTTTCTGAGTTTCTATTAATATTTTATATTATACTTTAATAAGAATATTTAGCATCTATTTAAACAGAATCAGTTGCATCCACCTTCTTTATCATATCTCATCACTGTATTCATGCATCTAGCAGAATTTGGCAAATAATAGCAATTCAGTAAGCATTTGTTGGATTGCATTGGCAAACAACTCCATATTTACAAATTTTCAGAGACTGGAACAATGATCATAAACTGAAAAGGATATCTTGGGAAGTAAATGCTGAATTAGATTTAAGTTTCAACTTCTATATAATGATTTTTCTGGAAATAAAGTTCTGAAGACATTGACGAAAAAGAGCCAGAGACAACTTGGGTGTGGGGTCGGCAGAAGCAAAGGTAAATACTGCTGGGAAAGAGATGGAAACGTCATGCCTGCAACTCAAGTTTTCCTTGGACCAATGTTCTTATCTGTAGCCCTTAACGATATTTAAAAAAACACATTTGTAGAATGCTGAAACATAAACAAAATGTTTACTGAAGGAATCATCTGAGGCAAGGAGCATGATTTGTCTTTGAAAATAACTTGAGTCTCAGAAAAGTGTTGGGAGATCACATGTGAAGGTCATGTAATAAGTTAGAGGCTGAGTTGAAACTGAGAACCTGAGTGTTTTCTTTCACTCCAACTCTATGTTCTTTGCCTTACTGCATACGCTGTTAAGTGTCAATCAACAACTTTCAATTGGCAGTTAGCTGCAGCTCACCCTTCTCCATCATTATCCCTTTTTATCCCTTTTTCCAGTTCCCTTCACTTTTCTCCCTGAAACCACAATGCAGACTCTTTTAGATTGTCACTTTATGAAGAAAGAGCACTGTAAACAATGCCAGGTGCTCTGCCTTGCCTTAAATCATTAAACCCTGAGTCTATGGCAGAAAAGTGACTATTGGAAGCAAATTGGTCTTTTCAAATACACCTGTTCACACAGAAAACAGTCACTCCTGGGAGAATCATCCTAAAATATTGACTCTTCTACTTTTCAGTGTTCTCCAAGGTACTGCCATTTAATGCACTTGAATTTAAAAAAAAAAAAAAGACCAACAAAAACTTCTGTTTTCTAACAGTATTTCATGTCTACTGCTCTATAGCTCCACAAATTTCAAGTCAATAAAAATATATTGAGCATCTAATATGAGTCACGCCCTGTTGTGAAAACTGAAGATTCTCCAGGTTATATGAGATATGGTCCTTGCCATCACTGTGGTCTCGGGAATAGTTAGTTATAATACAATGGAGGGTGAAGCTATGCATCAAAGAATGAGTAGAGTGGTGCCACGACAAGTTTATAGTTTCCTTCAGCTCATTCAAAGCTGCCCACCTGTCCAGCTACCCTTCTCTCTCTTCCTAAGCAATATCTCTTTGTATTGTTCATAGTAGTTCAAACCTTCACCACAACCCTCAAGTCGTTAACCCTAACACCTCAGCTTTCATAGTCAGCCAAAATCTTGTCTCTTACCTCTCAGAAAAGTTTAACAAGTCCCTCAACTTTGGGAATATTGCAATCTCAACTACTGAGTCAGCACAGATTTATCTATACCTTCTTCCCTCTTTATTCTCCACTCTCTCAACTTGTAAAACATGATATTTCTCCTCCCATAGGCATCCCATGTCCTCTTGAGTCTCCAAGACCTCACATCATCAAACAGCTTCCATCGGTCCCGTCTAGGTAATATTTTCTACCATCCCTGGTTCCTTGCTCTTAGCAGACAAATAGATATGAGTTTCTCTCATTCTCCTGGTACCCAAGTCAGAAACCTAGTAGTCATCCTTGCCTCTTCTCCACCTCCACAATCTGTCACCATACCAGAGAGTCAGACTCCTAAGGACAGCTTACACCTGCCCGCAGTCCCACTTCATAGCCCCTGCTTCAGTTTAAGCCCACATCTTTTCTTACAAGGGTCGTTCCAACAGCATCCTGACTAGTTCTCTCTGGCTCCATTCTTACTTCTCTCTAATTCAACAATTACCATGCTTCCACAGAGAACTTTCTAAAATCTGAAACTAATAAAGCCATGACTCTGCTTAACATTTTTTCATGGGTTCCTTGCCTATAGAACACAATTAGACTCCTTTGCATAATGTACAAGATTTTTCCAGATCTGCCTCCCACCTATCTGGCTAGCCACTCTGCCTCTCCCACTTGGTCTTCCAGCCTTGTTAAACTTCTCTGTTTCCTCCCACATCCCTGTACTTTTGCTCATGTTCCCCCCTCTGCCTAAAACACATTGTCCCTCCCAAATGCTAGCCTTGACAAGTCTTCTTTCTTTAAGAACCTTCAGGAAAATGTTCATGACTTCCATCAGGTCCCTCCCACATGCTCAAACACACTCTAACAGTGTGGTTAGTGATGTTAACTATTCAGGGAAATCAGAAAGGGCAAGTAAATTTACCTGTCAACTTACCTTTTTTTTTAAGAACTTGATCTAAACAGATTTAATCCATGTGTTATTTGGGTCGCTGCTTCTTTGAATGTAGCTCTGAATTATGATAACCTCCACTCATTTTCCTATTTGAAATAAAACCTTGTTTGTAGGTAAGTGAATTCTCATGTCAGGAGGAGTCGGTTTGAAAATTCCAGTTGTAAAACACAGCAGATGAAGATAGCTCTGGGGAAAGAGCAGTCAAAGGCAGTCAATCATGAGACCCTGCTTTTCAGTAAGCAAAGCCAGATGCTACTGTTGTAGGTCAGCAACAGGCAAACTACAAATCAAGTAAATTATCACATAGGTCATGCCAAGTATTAAGACCTTGATGGAGGTCAAAGTTCCTCATTTCTTGGCAGAAAACATGCACTTGTTTTTCACCAGAAGTAAATAAAAGAAAATAGCTCTTTGTTCGGATCATTTAAAAAAATAATCATATGTAAGCCAGCCACTGGTGGACCCTAATCTAAGGACAGATTCCAATTGTTGTAGAGATGAGCCGACAATAGCCCAACTGCATAGTGGTTAAGTGT
The DNA here is from genome assembly GCF_028885655.2 of Pongo abelii. Taxonomy (NCBI): domain Eukaryota; kingdom Metazoa; phylum Chordata; class Mammalia; order Primates; family Hominidae; genus Pongo; species Pongo abelii. The sequence goes on from NC_071988.2 coordinate 21,400,032, forward strand.
ATGGTCTTGGGAATTCATTTGCCTGGGTTTAAACCCTGGCTCGGCCACTTTCTGGGTGTGTGGCATGAGTGTGATCATTTATCTCTCTGTGTCTCTGTCCGCTCATCTATAAAAGAGGAATTACAAAAATAGTAGTAATGTTTGTGACACAAACTTCCCGCTAAGATTAAGTAACATATGCAAAATTTCTGGCCCATGTTAAATGTCCAATATGTGGTATTAGTAGTTATCTCATCATTAAATGACAAAAAACTAACAGAAACTATTAAGAGGAAAATGGTTTTATTTTACAATTTTTGCTCATGTTTCACCCATCTCCTAAATCTCACTTCTAACCATAGTTTGTTTGTTTGTTTGTTTGTTTGTTTGATAGTACAGTGGAGCTTCATTCAGGGCTTTGGTTGAGAAGGGGTTTTGACTGATGCAGTCAATTCTATTAACAAAATCATTTTTAATCTCAAATGATTTTTTAAGTAATTTTAATTTCAATGAGGAGATCTCAAATTCCTTCCTACATATTTCAGAAAAGATCCCAGCCCACAATTGTGTTAATTCCATCAGCTTTCCCATTGGAAGGTGGTTAGTTAAGAACCACACATGTTTTAATGCCACTATTGATATGGTTTGGCTATGTCCCCACACAAATTTCATCTTGAATTGTAACTCCCATAATTCCCGTGTGTCATGGGAGGAACCTGGTGAGAGGTGATTGAATTATGGGGGCGGGTCTTTCCTGCACTGTTCTCATGATAGTAAATGAGTCTCACAAGATCTGATGGCTTTAAAACTGGCAGTTTCCCTGCACAAGCTCTTTTTTTTTTTTTTTTGCCTATTGCCATCCATGTAAGATGTGACTTGCTCCTTCTTGCCTTCCACCATGATTGTGAGGCCTCTCCAGCCATGTGGAACTGTAAGTCCAATAAACCTTTCTTTTGTAAATTGCCCAGTCTTGGGTATGTCTTTATCAGCACTGTGAAAACAGATTAATACAGTAAATCAGTATCAGTACAGTGGGGCACTGCTGAAAAGATACCTGAAAATGTGGAAGAGACTGGAACTGGGTAACAGGCAGAGGTTGGAACAGTTTGGAGGACTCAGAAGAAGACAAGAAAATGTGGGAAAGTTTGGAACTTCCTAGAGACTTGTTGAATGGCTTTGAATAAAATGCTAATAATGATTTGGACAATAAAGTCCAGGCTGAGGTGGTCTCAGATGGAGATGAGGAACTTGTTGGGAACTGTAGTAAAGGTGAGTCTTGTTGTGTTTTAGCAAAGAAACTGGTGGCATTTTGCCCCTGCCCTAGAGATTCGTGGAACTTTGAACTTGAGAGAGATGATTTAGGGTACCAGGCGGAAGAAATTTCTAAGCAGCAAACCATTCAGGATGTGACTTGGGTGCTGTCAAAGGCATTCAGTTTTAAAAGGAAAACAGAGCATAAAAATTTGGAAAATTTGCAACCTGACAATGCAACAGAAAAGAAATTCCATTTTCTGAGGAGAAATTCAAGCCAGCTACAGAAGTTTGCAGAAGTAACAAAGACTCAAATGTTAATCCTAAAGTCAATGGGGAAAATGTATCCATTGCATGTCAGAGGCCTTTGAGGCAGCCCCTCTCATCACAGGCCTAAGAGGAAAAATGGTTTTGGGGGCCAGGCCCAGGGCCGCCCTGCTGTGTGCAGCTTAGGGATTGGTGTCCTGCATCCCAGCTGCTCCAGCTGTGACTAAAAGGGGCCAAGGTACAGCTCAGGCTGTTGCTTCAGAGGGTGGAAGCCACCAAACCTTGGCACCCTCCACATGGTGTTGAGCCTGCAGCTCCACAGAAGTCAACTGAGGTTTGGGAACTTCCACCTAGATTTTAGAGGATATATGGAAATGCCCGGATGCCCAGGCAGAAGTCTGCTGCAGGGGTGGGGCCCTCATGGAGAACATCTGCTAGGGCAGTGCAGAAAGGAAATGTGGGGTGGTAGCCCCCACACAGAATCCCTACTGAGGGAGCTGTGGGAAGAGGGCCACCATCCTCCAGACCCTAGAATGGTAGATCCACTGATAGCTTTCACCATGTGACTAGAAAAGCCACAGACACTCAGTGTCAGCCCATGAAAGCAGCCAGGAGAGGGGCTATACCCTGCAAAGCCACAGGGGTGGAGCTGCCCAAGGCCATTGGATCCCACGTCTAAAATCTATGTGACCTGGATGTGAGACATGGAGTCAAAAGAAATCATTTTGGAGCTTTAAGATCTGACTGCCCCCACTGGAGTTCAGACTTGCATGGAGTCTGTAGCTGTTTATTTTGGTCAATTTATCCCATTTGGAATGACTGTATTTACCTAATGCCTGTACCCGCATTGTATCTAGGAAGTAACTAACTTGCTTTTGATTGTACAGGCTTATAGGCAGAAAGCACTTGTCTTGTCTCAGATGAGACATTGGACTGTGGACTTTTATGTTAATACTGAAATGAGTTAAGATTTGGGGGCGCTGTTGGCAAGGCATGATTGGTTTTGAAATGTGAAGATATGAGATTTGGGATGGGCCAGGGCAGAATGATATGGTTTGGCTGTGTCCCCACCCAAATCTCATTTTGCCTACCGCCATCCAAGTAAGATGTGACTTGCTCATTTTGTCTTCCACCATGATTGTGAGGCCTCCCCAGTCAGGTGGAACTGTAAGTCCAATAAACCTCTTTCTTTTATAAATTGCCCAGTCTCAGGTATGTCTTTATCAGCACCATGAAAACCCACTAATACAACCATACTGGGCACTTAAGTCATGGAGAAATTCCCTTACAAAAATTATTATTGCCCAGCCTATTAATAAGGAAAAACATCCTAACCTACCAGAGGTAAAAGTCAGCAGAACTTACCTTGGTGTTTATTTTAAAAACTTAATTGTTGCCCTTAGTACCTAAAGCAAAATTTTACATTTGTCAAAACTGCATAAGGTATTCAAAAGTAATGGGGGAAAAAAGATTTTGGTATTTATTTTGATCTAGTTACTTTAGTTGAAAAAGAAGAACAAGAAGGATGGTTTCAATCTTTTATTTGTTTTATAAAGTTGCATTTTTAACTCATTTACATACTGATACTAAGGAATCTATTACTAATTAAAATATATAGATGAATACTGTCTGAGTTTTAGGGATAAATAGAAGATAGATACACACACATACACACTCAAATATAGTGGTTAGGATGGGATGAAATCAGAGGAAACATTTTCTAGTTACTTTTTGCAAGGGATTAATGGTTTTGCACATGCACAATCCATTCTGTTACCACTGTGTTTTGTATGTTTTGCTCTTTTTATCTGAAATTCGTTTCACTATATTCCCAAAAGAAATAGCCTATGAGATCATGAATTAAAATTGTAAAGAGGGTGAGCAATTATTCATGTAGGAACCAGGCACTGGGTTCAATGCTTCACATACACAACCCCAGTTAACCCTAATGTCAGGGGAAACTACTATTATCCCCATTTTGCAGATACAAATTAAATAAGACAGCTAGGAATAGGCACTTTTTGCTTCACAGAGCTGCCTCATTCTATAACATTGTTGTTTTTAAATTTCGCGTCAACTCTGACTTTTTTTTCTCTTAGCACTTATTTTCTCTTTCCTCATGGGTTTGACTGCTTCTGTGAGACCTTCTCAGAGTCTTCAGGTCTACCCAGAACTTCCTCTCTTTCCCTCTGTCTCTCTGTTACACACACACACAAACACACACACACACTCACACAACCACACACATGCACATGCATACACATGCACACACTTCTTAAAGTATAGATCTAGAAGTCCTCTTTCATTCATTCAACCAATATGTATTGATCACCTACTATTTTCCATGCTCCATTCTAGGCATGGGAGATATAAGAAGCCTTCTTAGAGCTTCCACCTTGCAAGGGTAACAGATATAAGCAATACATCAAACAAAAAAACATGTCAATGCAGCTGTAGCTAATGTTCGTATAGAATACAGATTATGAAATAAGAGCATCTAGCATGCAGACCTAACCCTAAAACTGAGGAGAAGATAACTAAAATACTATGTTCTTTGAGAACATATGGCAGAGCAGTGAACATCCCTCTTTGGACAGCTCCACTTGCTTCCTGGAGTGTGACCTACTCCTCGCAGCCTTGACCTTGCTTTCCAACTGCCTGAAGCAACTATACATTCTTGCTCCCTGACACCCTGCCCTCCATGCCAGACCTGACCAAAGGTTGTCAAAATATCAAAGCAACAGGGTTCAACAAGTGGATTCTCACCGTCATGATGTCTCTTCCTATGACAGTTTTTTCACATATGTGTGCTATCACTCCTATTTTCAACCCATTTTTAGGTGGCATTGGATTTGAGATTCTATCTTAGGTACCTTTCTTTCTCTTGATTACCCTTGCTTTTAAATGTGCCCTATGAAAATAGACATGGGAGAGTTTTACTGTTACAAGATTCTCTTAGTTCTTGTTTATTAATTCTCTCAACCAAATATATATATATATATATATATATATATATATATATATATATGTATGTATATATGATATCTATTAGGTGCCAGGCACTATGTTACTCACTGGATGTGAAGCTGGGGAACAGAACAGGCATGAGTCCTTCCCTCAAGGAGCATATATACTAGACAGATTCTTTGTTGATATATAAATACTGATTGCTCAATATTTATTAAGGTTTTTTAAAAAATGCTTGGCCGGGCATGGTGGCTCGTGCCTGTAATCCCAGCAGTTTGGGAGGCCAAGACGGGTGGATCACTTGAGGTCAGGAGTTGGAGACTAGCCTGGCCAACATGGCAAAACCCTGTCTCTACTAAAAATACAAAAAATTTAGCTGGGTGTGGTGGTGCCAGCCTGTAACCCCAGCTACTCGGGAGGCTGAGGAGGAAGAATCACTTGAGCCTGGGAGGCAGAGATTTCAGTGAGCCAAGATCACACCACTGCACTCCAGCCTGAGTGACAGAGTGAGATTCCGTCTCAATAAATAAATAAAAATTAAAATTAAAAAAGTGCTTAGCTCTGTGAAAGATGCAGCAGCAGCAGACACAAGCATCCCTGGCTTACAGAACCCATGTTCTTATGAGGGAGACAAGATCTAGGCACAGAGAGCAACGCATGAAACTATACTGCCAAAGACAAAAATGGATGTTGAATGGCCAGAGAACATTTATCTGAGGAGATGAGATTTGACAAGTGCTTTGAAGGAAAAATAACCTTGGATAAGTGATTAAAAGAGAGGAAGCCATCCAGGGTGAAAATGACAGAGGGCCACCTGAAAAAATGAGAGAGGACAGCAACAAGACAGGATGACCTAGATGGCAGGCTTACCAGAAATAAAGGAGGTGGAGCCTTACACACTAAGATCAGCTATTGAGAATTCTTTTTTTTTCTTTTTTTTTTTTTTTTACTTTTTTTTTATTATTATACTTTAGGTTTTATGGTACATGTGCACAATGTGCAGGTTAGTTACATATGCATACATTCAACAGATAACGTGAAGCTCCTCTTTTCATGGTAAATGAAGAGTTGTTCTTGGATGCCTTTCTAATCCTTCTTATGCTGAAAACACTATCTTTGAGAAATATATCTGGATTTGAAGGTCAAAGAAATAAGAAGCAGAGAGGCAGATAAGAGCATTATTGGCTTGGTTAAGGTGTGGTGATGTCTGTACAAGTGTGTAACCAACAGGACTAGAAGAACAGATTAACCCAGGATATAATACTGCAGTCTGTGTTAGCTAATAAATGGAATAAATGAGGGCATGATGGGACGAAATATGGGGGAGGGAATGAGGGAGAGGAGGGAAAGAAGGATAGACATAAGTGGATATCAGAGGCAATCTCGATTAAGGTGAGGCTTACTGAACTTTATCGGGTAGTGCAGCTTCTGCATAGAAATGTCCTGTGGTCATTTAAAACCATGGGCATGGTGCTTAGGTAAGAAGGCTAGCCTGGCCATCGGGGTGTCTTTGAAACAGGTGATTATGCAAACTACGAAAACACATGAGCCTGGTGGATGGAAGGGATGAGAGACAACCCCAAACTCCCAGAAGCCAAAAAAAGTTAGCAATAGCTACCTACTAAAAAGACAAAAATAGAATAATTGGACTTCAAATGGAGAAGATGGTCAATTATCACATTTAGCTGTAAACTCTTACCTCTGATTAACTGGTCTACCTGTTCTCTCAACCCCTAGCTTTTGACGTGGGTACCATAAGGCTATGTGAAAAACTAGATTGGGTGAGAAGGTAGCATCCTAAATCTGACTTTTGCTACAGGGCTGTCTCATATTGCCTGCCAGAGATCACAGCAGGAGGTTTGGGGAAAAGGTTTGAGAACATAGTCTTGCTAAGTTGCCTCTTTGGAGCCACCTGTTAACTGATTCCATGTGGAGTGCAGAACTCTATCATACCCCAAATGACTTAATTCTCTGTCATTTAACATTTTAGTCTGTGGAAAGACAGCCTTGTGAGCAGAGTTATGTTCCCTTCCTTCTCTGATTGCAGATTGGCTAGCTCTGACCTCAGTTCATCTTTTACATAGGACTTGGCTGAAAAAAGCAACAAGAAATTAAACATGTATATGCAATTATTATTTGTCAACTAAAAGTAAAAGAAAAAATGTAAATCGTCAGAAAAACGATGATAGCAAAAAAGCAAAGAGAACACATACCAACATTCTGAATATTTTCCTTTTCCCTAAAGCTAAAGGCTTAGTCAGCATGTGATCAGTTTTCAAAAGCATCACTAGTAAAAAAGTTACTGTTTTACCACAGCATACACACATAACAAGAGGCACCAGCTGTCCAACCTGCACATTTGAGTCCCTGCTGCTCACCACCAGTTGCTAAGCCAATATCACATTTTTAGGTTCTGTTAAATCCAGGACTCCGAAGTGTGGAATTTTGAATAAAGGGGGCCAGTAGTTTGGCTGTAGTCACAGAGATCTAAAATAACAACGGCCTAAACAAGATACCACTTTATTTTTGTCTCGCATATAAAATTCCTAACTGCTAAGCCAGCAGAAGCCAGAGCTCCTTTCTGCTTGTTTTTCCTCCAGCTCTAGAATATTGTCCATTCTACATGGTCCAGAACAGTTCACTGTCGCAGCCACACTCTTAACAACTGGAAGCTGCACCATCTTTCTTTCTTCTTTTAATAGACTCTATTTTTTAGAGCAGTTTTAGCTTTACAGAAAAAAAATGATGCAGAAAGTGCAGAGAGCTCTTTTATTCATGTCTTATTAGCCAGATCTTAGTCATTTGCTCACACCTTGCTGTAACAGAGACTGAGAAATATGGTTACTATTCTTGGGGGCTTTTTTCCCAGATTTTTTTTTAAATCAAGGTTTTATTACAAAGGAGAGAAGAATGGACATTGGAAATAACTAGCAGTCTATCACAATAACTATGTCACAATTATAGTTACATACTAATGTGGGTGACTATGGTGCAATGTCTCCCTTTTCCACTGTATTTTAAACTTCATTAGGGCCAAGACTATATCTATTTTTGTTGATTGTGAAATTCCAGCACCAAGAACAGTGCCTGGCATTTAGTAGATATTTTTAAAAATATGCTTAATAAATGAGTAAAAATTGCTTACCTTAGAAAAAAATATTTGAAGGCAAAAGTAAGGCTGAATCTTGGAGATCTCTCTCTAAATATCAGACTTAGAAGCTTAGAATTTATTATTTTTATTCTTTATTCCTTATTTCAAAACTCTTCTGTAGAATGCTAATGACTTATGAGGTTTAAAAGTATAAAAGAGTAAAAGTGTTTCGTGGCCAAATAATGTAGAAAATACTGCATATTATAACTCTTTTTGTGACTTTTTAATGTTTATAATAATTTTAAAACACCGACAGATCCTTCAGTAATAAATCCATTTAATTTACCAGTTCTCAATACTATTGAATCACAATGCCCTTTTTGAAAGAAACATCTCTTAGCATCTTGTGGAATACTACTGTACCATAGAGTATACACTTTGGGAAATGCTGCATTAGACAAAACTATTGAATGTTTTGGAGCAGAGAGAGTTCACTGTCAACTGGTGTTTTTTGGAAGGATAATCTAGTGGCAGGGAAAGACTGGAGGGAAGATGATTTGGGTAAACAGTTCTAAAAAGGCTAATCAACAGTTTTCTAATGTTTATGCTTTCGAAAGATTGGCAGTAGCAACTTGGATTTCTCCATACCAGGATAACTAAAGCTACAGCAGAAAAAAAATTTTAATTACCTCGTGTTTGTTGTTTCAGTTAATTATATTTTGAGGTCAACTTGTTTCCTCCTTCAGGACTTTACCAAATAACATTTTAATTTCCCTCAAATCTTTAGACGATCACTTTTTTAAACTGATAACTGATTTGCTGCAATATTCTATCACAGGAATAAATGATCAGCCAAAAATACACACCATATACTGAACCTTACCAAATTATAAAACTAATGTCAACTCCAAATGTATAATAAGATGCACTATAAAATATTTTTTTCTCTTTGTATTTATTTTTAGGTCCCAATCTGCCACAGCTAAGAGTATGCACTTTATTTTTGCTATATATCCATGTCTTTTTAATTTCACAATTTAAACTAAGCAACTTTTTCCTTTCTCTTTTCATTTTCTCAATTTTGCTGACTTTGCTTTAAAAAACTATTCTAATCCAAAATTTTTTCTTTGCTTCATTCATTTACTACATAGGAATCTATTCAAAGACTTTACTGTGTGTAGACACACCTCTAAGTTCATCTACTTAAAAAATTCTATTAACTTCACAATATTATTTAACTGGTATATAAGAGGGAATTGAGGGGGGAGAAATATTATGGAAATCAATCAAACCAAATTTTGTATTGCAATCTCTTATTCATTATTGTGAATAATCTAAATTTAAAGTGTTTATGCAAAATAGAATTTAAGGACAATGCAAACTACTATTGAATGTTTTTCTATGATCTTACAAATTCTATCACATTATCAAAAATATCTCCAAACATTTCATACATTTTCCTCAAATTACCTTAGTTCGTATGGGAAACCACAATATGTCACCCTAAAATATGCCTGTTTTGCATAATATTGTTTTGAGTTGAAGGTAATTGAAAAGCGGCAGATTCAGGAAAGCTCTCTACCCTTCCTACTTGCCTAAAAGCAGGACACAAATTTACAAAGACAAAAGGTATCCTACCCCACACGCCGATTCTACCAGAGATAACAAAGTTTAACCACTGAAGACAACTTGACACCCTTCCAGGCTATGGATGGCACAGGGGAACCTACATTGACAGGCTTTCCTAACTGGCCTTTATCTGTCATTTATTTGCCTTTCCACAAATTGCCACCTCAAGAGACTCAAAGTCCTTTCCTTTGCCGTGTCATTTCTCTAAAAATGTACTGTTCAGTTTTTTTTTCCTGCTAACAATTCACAACAGTCGCTGGAAGATGAGGCCATGGGGTATATTCATTCCTCAGTGCTGTCCCAGGCCCTGATGTTCACTGTTTCAGTCTCGACTTTTTTGCACTGTCCTGGAAGTCCTGCAGTCAACCTGTACTGGAAACCTTGAGTTAAAAACCCAAATTAGTTAAAACTTTAAATTTTCACTTGGGTCTTGGGAGTGACCTTGGGGCTTTATGCATCTGTGGGTGTATATTCCTCTGATATTCCAAAGAAAAGTGACAAGTATCCTCACAGGGGTGTATGTGTGTGTGCACGTGCGAGTGTGTTTTATGACACAGAGCAGATAATAAATACCTTTTGAGAGAGTAAATGAATCTCTTAATTATCTCTTAATTACAGCCTGGATGCCAAAGGAAACATCTGCTCCTTCTAGACAATGTGGGTTGACTTTTCCTTTTGTGAGATAAATTGATAGATGATAGAGATAGATGATAGATAGATAGATAGAAGATAGATAGATAGATAGATAGATAGATAGATACAATGTGTGTGTGTCTGATCTTTTAGACTTTGGGTCATCCTGAATTAAAACCTATTTTGGTGGTGACGGAGCTCAGAGAATATTTCTTCTCTCGCCTCTCACTCCCTTTGAGCCGTTTGACTCTAGCCTGCTTGCTTTCTTTCACTTCAAAGCAGCATGCAGGAACAGCAGCTCCTCTGGAAGTCAGGGCCTGCTGTTTCATGGACTAATTTATCCTCTTCTGCTTTTCTCTCCAGCTGCTTCCTCCAACTCATGCTCCCTGAGTCACTTTGCCATAGCAGCAAAGGCTCAGGGCATTCTGTGACGCTTTCTTTCAGAAGGCCATGCTGTGCTCATGAGTTCACTGAGGGGGTGTCTTCAGCTTAGCAAGTGATGCAGATAACAAACCACAAATGCCAACTCACAGAGGAGGTTTCTGTCCAAGGGCCAGTCATGTTTGGCCCTTCCCACTGAAGGACATGAGCCATTATTTCCAAAGAACCAACAAGCAGAGGTCCTGACACTTGAGACTGTGAGTCTCGGAGTAAGGAAGAAAAAATAATATGAAAAAAAAAAACCACAACCAAGGCCCCTGACCTTAGAGCCAATTTCCAGGTGAAAGCAACAGTTCAGAAGCTTTGTTCCTCCCGGGACTCGATGTTATTTCAGTAAGAGATTACTTCTTACTGGCAAGCACCTTAGTGAGAGCTAGATTAGGTTGGTTTTTCCTAACACACTGCTACTTTCCACTTCATGGAAGGACGGGATGTTGTTTAAGAGGGGAGAGAAGAAAACAACCAGAGAATATGAGCAATTTAAGGAAGGAAGTTGGAGAAGTCATGGGTAAGACTACTATGTTACCTTATTAAGGGATTTGGGAAAATAAGAACCTAGACGATTTTAGTCTTGAAGAGAAGCCTCTAAGACCCAAGGAGGGTATTGAGAGAGGGAACATTGTATCTTTTCTTTGTCTCTAAAGGGTTTTTAATTTTTTATTTACATCAAACAAATCTTATTTCCCATTTCTTGTTATTTCTATTCACATTCTCCTTCCTTCACTCCACCCAGGCTATTTATCTCTACCATTTCTCCACTGCCCCAAACATGTCACCTGCTTCTCCAAATGGCACATACTCTCCTTTTCAAGTCTTTACTCAATCACCTTCTTATGAGGCCTTCCCACCCCACGCCCACCTCTGAAAATTCCCTAGGCCTCTTTTCTTTTCTTTTTTTTTTTTTTTGAGACGGAGTCTCAGGCTGGAGAGCAGTGGCGTGATCTCGGCTCACTGCAACCTCCGACTCCCTGGTTCAAGAGATTCTCCTGCCTCAGCCTCCCAAGCAGCTGGGATTACAGGCACGTGCCACCACGCCCAGCTAATTTTTGTATTTTTAGTAGAGACAGGGTTTCACCATGTTGGCCAGGATGGTATCCATCTTCTGACTTCGTGATCCGCCCGCCTTGGCCTCCCAAAGTGCTGGGATTATAGACGTGAGCCACCACGCCCACCTAGGCCTCTTTTCTAACTTACTTATTTCTTTATCACTTATTGTCATCTCACATACATTTTACACATTTTGCTTACTTCCTTTCTGTCCGCATCACTGAAGTGGGGACTTCTATCTGTTTTGTTTGCCTCTATTCCTAGAGAAGTGCCCGGGTCAGAGCAGAGTCCCAGGAAGCATTTGCGGATGGAATGCAAGAACAAATGAACGAATGAATTGCAGCCTGGCTGCCAACGGAAACGCTTCGGGATTTGACCTGCTTCTTCTCCCTTCAGACAATGTGGTTTGACTTTTCTTTTATTGTGTTTGTTGAAAGCAAAAGTAAAAATTCTATTCATCCATTATAAAAACAAAAGGAGGTGTATTATTTCCATGAGAATCTCACAGTTATATAGATCCAGGTAAGGCTTCATCTAAAATAAGGGATTGTCGGCCGGGCGCAGTGGCTCACGCCTGTAATCCCAGCACTTTGGGAGGCCGAGGCGGGCAGATCACGAGGTCAGGAGATCGAGACCATCCTGGCGAACACGGTGAAACCCCGTCTCTACTAAAAATACAAAAAATTAGCCAGGCGCGGTGGCGGGCGCCTGTAGTCCCAGCTACTCGGGAAGCTGAGACAGGAGAATGGCGTGAACCTGGAAGGCGGAGCTTGCAGTGAGCCAAGATAGCGCCACTGCAGTCCGGCGCCCGGACAAAAGCGTGACTCCGTCTCAAAAAAAAAAAAAAAAAAAAAAAAAAAAAGGATAAGGGATTGTCCATCTGGGCATGAGATAAATTCCACCAACTAGCAAGGATCTTCAAGTCACCTGTAGGCGCTAAGTCACCTTTCCATCTTAAATTCACTTTTTACAGCAAAGGATGCCTGGTGTTGCCTGCTGTTCCTGCAGCATTGGTTCATATCACAAGTGGGCTCAAGAAAGAACAGAAAATTTGAATCACCATGGTGCTGATATGCATTGCTGCAGTGCAGCAGAATCACCTATGTAACTTCTGCACCTGCACCCTACCTGTAGGGATTCTTATTTCCTCCTCTGAAGAACATGTAGAGATGATTTTGACACCCACACAGGAGGGAGATCCACTAAGTTAGGGAAGCAATATATCACTATTCATTGCTTTGCCTGCAATTCCTCCCCATTATCTCTTTACTTTAAAAAATCAGCATAATTTCCTTGTGTGCAGGTGTGTGCTTGTGTGTAGGAATGCCAGGCATATGAAGAACAACCTACAACTATTACAGGGAAACTGCCAAGAATAAATGTCAGACTTTTCAAAAATTTTGCTTAGGGTGGGCCCAGTGCCCAGGAAAGTGGGTTGGCCTGGAAAACTACAACCATTTATAATATTCTTTTTATGCAAAAAGACATTCTCCTTTCCAAACAATAAGGTCACAAAATAATTTTTTAAATAAAATTGGTTTATAATTGGAGAGCTGCCTATAAAACTGGAGATTTAAATTTTTAAACACAAGGTAAATCACGGATCAGACTGGCAAAGACATTTTCTGATGGGTATACCAAGCAATCTAGGAACAGTTTACATTAGTTTGATTGAAATATGAACAGAAGATGTAGCTATCAGCTTATGTTTCACAGTTCATAGTAACAGCTCAAGCAATAGTAGCTATATTTTAAGAAAGACAAAGACTAAAGACTGTGGTTAATGTCTGACACAAAAAATCTCAGACATCATGGTGGCAATTTTAGAAACTGTACTTTATAAAGATTTGCAAATTGTTGCCCCTTTTTGCTACTTAGGCACTTCTCAAAGGAAGACATTTATGCGGCCAACAAACATATGAAAAAAAGCTCATCATCACTGGTCATTAGAGAAACGCAAATCAAAACCACAATGAGATACCATCTCACACCAGTTAGAATGGCGATCATTAAAAAGTCAAGAAACAACAGATGCTGACAAGGCTATGGAGAAAGCGAGACTTTTACACTGATGATGGGAGTGTAAATTAGTTCAATCATTGTGGAAGACAGTGTGGCGATTCCTCGAAAATCTAGAAACAGAAATATTGTTTGACCCAGCAATCCCATTACTGGGTATATACCCAAAGGATTATAAACCGTTCTACTATAAAAACACATGCACACGTATGTTTATTGCAGCGCTGTTCACAATAGCAAAGACTTGGAACCAACCCAAATGCCCATCAATGATAGACTGGATAAAGAAAATGTGGCACATATACACCATGGAACACTATGCAGCCATAAAAAAGGATGAGTTCATGTTCTTTGCAGGGACATGGATGAAGCTGGAAACCATCATTCTCAGCAAACTAACACAGAACAGAAAACCAAACACCGCATGTTCTCACCCATAAGTGGGAGTTGAACAATGAGAACACATGGACACAGGGAGGGGAACATCACACACTGGGGCCTGTCAGTGGGAGGAGGGCTAGGTGAGGGATAGCATTAGGAGAAATACCTAATGTAGATGACCAGTTGATGGGTGCAGCAAACAACCGTGGCACGTGTATACCTATGTACCAAACCTGCACGTTCTGTACATGTATCTCAGAACTTAAAGTATATATAAAAAAGGGAAATATATTAAAAAAAGGAATGACAACAAAATGGAATGGGAGCTGAAGGTAGATGTGTCATCAATAGAGGATTATTCTTAGGATGTGAGAATAATTATTCTTAAGATCTTTGAATGTTTGAGTGCTAATGGGAAATATTCAAGAATGAAGGGAGAATGGATGGTACACAAGAGGAAGTGGAGATTGCATTATGTTTTAGCAAGTGAGAGGAGACAGAATCTGGTTCTGAAGTGGCAAGGAGCACATATATTTCACCCATAATAGGAGATGAGGCAATGGATAGGAGCACTCTCCATGACATACCATATTTCTCTGTTCTGTAAAATGATCATGTATTCAGCAACATTGCTACAAGATCTTATCAGTATAATAATTTCATATTTTTTGTAGTTCTTGTTAATTTATGTAGATACTCATGTGTCTGCAAAGAAGGACAGTTTTATATGTTGTCTTCCTTTCCAGTTGATAGCCCTCTGTAATAGCGATTAGTACTATCCATCAATATTTTCATATCTTCCCCCTTCTTGATCTGTATAAGGATTTTACTTTGTAGCTCCCCTGCTCCTCAGTGGGGCTACATGACTATTTCTGAACAATGAAGTTTTGAGCATTTAATTGTAGATGCTACATCTACCTAAGCTGTTATTTCCCTTAGATCCAAAGACTGGCATGTTTAAGATTGTGGTTATGCCATCCTCACCTTAGTGATAATGAGCCCAGACCTTCTGCCAATCATGTAGATCATTTAGCATGAGCAAGACACAAATTCCTGTGATTCTTAAACAAGTATAATGCTTGAGTTTTATGAACTGCAACATAAGTGAGCCCATTCTGATTAATATGGTTCTTTTTTTTTTAGCTGATTGCATCGTGTCAGGATCTCCAATACCATGAGGTAGATAATACAAGGTGGGAGTACAGACTCCTGTATTATTAAGTGGCATTAGGTACTGTTTGTCATAAGCCTTTTATCAATTAAGTAATTTTCAATTTATTTAGAGTTATCCAGAATTTTTATAATAAATGGAAACTGGATACCATCAAATGCATTTTCTGCACCTATTCAGTTAATGTGATTTTTCTCCTTTAATCCATTAGTGAAATGCATTTCTGTTATTACACATATTTGAATTCCTCAGTAAACCCTTGTTTAATCATGATTTAATGTTTGTTTGCAGTTCAGCACTTAAATTTGTAAGTGGGAAGGGCCTATCATTTTATTTATCATATTATTTTCATTAATATCAATGCCCTTAATTCCACCCTTCTTTTTTATTTGCCTCATCTTGTAACTTCAGGCCAAGTGCAAAAAGTATTAGGGGTGATATGGTGGAGTCAGTAATTAAGAAATAATAAAGTCCCAGAGTAAAGAAAAGGAAAGAAAAAGAGGTATGAAAAGACAGGAGCATATTTTTAGGCTGAAGAGATGAAGTGCATAGAGAGAATTAAGGTGCAATGGAAAAAAAATTATTAATGGAACAAGGCTCCAGAGTAGAGAAATATGATGGTGTCTCAGTCAGTTTGAGCTGCTATTACAAATGACCATAGACTGGGTGGCTTACACATTTATTTCTCACAATTCTGGAAGTCCATCTTCTCTTTCTCCAGCCATTGAACTTTGATTTTCTTTTGGAAAACTGCCTCTTCTATGCTTTTAATTTGTATAATTTTAGGAAAGACACATTTCTGAGGCATGGGATGCCTCAGTGACCCAGGCATGTAGCCCAGGCCAACATACAGTAGTTGGCTCCAAGGTAAACATGTCTTTATAGCTGTGGACATTATAATCAATAAGCATCAGTCCTGGAACTATTGCTGAAAACATGGGGTAGAAGAAGCTCCTTACTGACGGTGACAAACTGGTAGAATGTAATTCTGAAGCTGCTAGGAGGCCCAAATGAGGAAAACACGTATAACAAGCCAAAAGAAGAAAGACAATTCAGGATAAGAAAAGAGAAACATTCTTGATAATGTCATTTGAGTCCTGAGATACATCCATGCCAGAAGATGAACTCCTTAGTTTTCGGATACAACACCAGTGAATACCTTTCTCTTTGGAAGTTTGAGTTTGATTTTTGAATCATTAAAGACTCATCATCTTTTTAAATAACCACCCACAACATTCTTCCCACTTACATGCCTCTGAGGCATCTACTGTGTATTGCACTCAATCAGTGTTTATGGCAAAGTGACTTCAATGGTCGTTTCCATTGTGATATGGTTTGGCTGTGTCCCCACCCAAAACACATCTTGAATTGTAGCTCCCATAATTCCCATGTGCATGAGAGGGACCCAGGGGGAGGCAACGGGACCATGGGGGCAGGTCTTTTCCATGCTGTTCTCATGATAGTGAGTAAGTCTCATGAGATCTGATGGTTTTATAAAGGGGAATTCCCCTGCACATGCTGTCTTGCCTGCCGCCATGTAAGACATGATATTGCCCCTCATTCTCCTTCCATCATGATAGTGAGGCCTCCCCAGCCATGTGGAACTGTGAGTCCATTAAACCTCTTTCCTTTATAAATTACCCAATCTCAGGTATGTCTTTATTAGCAGTGTGAGAACAGGCTAATACATATGGTTATGTACATTTCCTGCCTCTTCATCTAAATGTCAGTATTGGAAGGCAGTCTATTATAGATCTGCAGCCAGACTTCCTGAGGTTTGAATCCTGGCTCCACCACTTACCTGCTAAGTGACCTTAAGCAAAGCACTTCACCTTTTTGTGCTTCTGATCCATTATCTATACAATGGGAATTATAATGGTAACACCTCACAGGGAAATTGTAAGGAGTTAATATATATAAAGCCCTTGGAAAAATATCCAGTACATAATATACATCATACAAGTAAGCCCCATATAAGTGTGAGCTATTTTTATTATTATAATTATCACAATGATGATTATGATCATTATTAGTTATAACCCCACTGCCTACTGCAGTGCCCCTTAATTATAGAATGAATCACTCTTAACTATTACATAAGAGGATTTTAATATGTTACTTGTTTTTCTGATCCTACAGTGTTAACAGGGACCAAACGACCAAAGCATAGTGAGACAGCCTCTGTCAGCTCAGTTCACAATGCTATAAATGTCCCAAAACTTCCTGCCTCATTCTTGCTATTTCCTTCACCTTTCCATCCATTCCCAGCCTTAATCAATTCCTGCCCTTTTATATTCATCTCTCATGCCCAGCATTCAATAGGCCGTCAAACTTAATGGTAGAGTTTAATCTCAGCATTTCTCCTCCGTCACTGTTGGGTATTAATCTTCCGTCTTTTATCTGCTTCTCTCATCTGCTTCTCTTATCTTATGCTAGTTTCCCTCAATTACCACACCCTGCCCTCCCATGAGGGTAGATCAACTAACCCCTTGTCAAAAGACAAAGTTACAATATATTTGGTTTCAGAACTAATTAACTTTATTTGTGATGCATGAATCAGCGCACCCTCCATTCTACAAAACAGAATAAGTGAGCCCACTGGGAAATGGCAGAACGGTGGGATTTATAAGGTGGGAACAAGAAAACAACAATAGAAAAAACTGATTGGTTAACATCAGGTTACTTCAAGTTCCTTTTTTTGATAAGGGTTAATGCAGAGGGGACTTCCTTGTTATCCTGGCTCAGGTAGACTGGAATCTTCTGTTTTCAGGGAAAATCAAACAGTCTGTTTGGGAATCTATGTACTTCCTTAAAGTTTCAATTTGATGATGTGGCATTTAGCATGAGTGACTCCAGTTTAGCTTGGTCTGGTCTATTGCGGGCCTAGTGCAGAGGCTCAGTCCGAAACAATGGGCCATAATTTTGCATAACAACCTAAGAAAAGACCATCTACTCTACTGCAAAGCTTTAGGACATACCTTAATCAGGATTTAAAATGTAGCTTCCAAGACACAGGAAGTAGCTAGTACTTTGTATTGGAAATGGACTAAGAATGAACATATATCTTCTCTTAAACTAAAATCTCTCCTCATGTCTGTTTCTTCTGTAAGTTTAAGGAGAATTTCTAGGTTTGGTAGCTCCATTCCATGTCAGTGGTACTCAGTCACATGAGTAGGATTAGGATGCTGATGGCGTCACATTAATTGCTTACAATCTAAGGAAAGTGGGTGGAAGCAAAGAGGGCCAACTAGTTTTCAAGACCTGAGGACCATTGATTTCTATTTAAAGAATACAAGATGTATTTAATTAAGGCCCAGCCAGTTGTGAGAATTTCTCATCATCACCAGTCTCAATACAGAAATAACTGCCGTCATTCAGAATGTTATCTGAAACAAAGTGGAGGATGAAGTTGGCAAAAGGCTCAAAACCCATAAAAACACTTATGATTTAAACATGAGATGTTTCCCTGTGCTAAATTTGGAATGATTTGCTGGTCGACAGTCCTGTTGGAGGAAAGAAAATGCTCAGTTTGGGAAATAAAGGAAGAAAACATATCAATGTTTTGCCCATAATATTGGGAGAAATAGAACTATCTGAACCATATGAATTCAAAAAGTACTTGCATGACAAAAACACATTTACTATATTTAGAATATGACTTAAGAACAGTACTTCAAACTCCCAGAAATTCACTAGTGGAATTTTTAAAGCAATTTTTAGTTTTTACATAATAAATATATATGATATACTTTTATATATGAATACACCCAGAAAATTTTTCTGTATGGCTTGCTACAAAAATTATTACAGGTCAAATAATAACTCATGAAAGCTTATATAATAACAGAGGTCATGTAATGTTGGTTGCTGATTTTTTTTTCACCCAAAACAAAGTAGGAAGGTGCACATGCCATGTTAAATATTGAAAAAAACTAATGTTTATTTAAGAGGGAAAAATGAGCTCACCCATCAGGCCTTGGTGTATAATTTTTTTCTAGGTCAGTTTTCCCAGAAGCAGACCCTGAGATGAAGGTTCATAGGCAAGTGATTTACCAAGTAAATGCCTATTAGTGATCCTAATAAAAGGGTGAAGTAAGCAGGAAAGTGAAGGTGAGGAAGCCAGATAAGAGTGTGACCTCAAGCCTTTCCCACACAGGATAACCTCAGCCTAATCCCACAGGGGAGCTCTGGAGAGTAAGTTACATCTCAGAGTTGTACTAATTTGTGTCAAGAGAGTTGGGCTTTCAAATTCCCACATAGTCATGGGCTAAGGGTCACACCAGGAGGATGGAAATTCCCATGCGTTCAGTCAAAGGCTCCAGTAGGCTGAAGAAAGTCTTCCAAAAAATTGCTATAGTTTATGAATGACGTGAACAAAAGAATGTTAAAGCCTGAGGACACACAGGATGTTCATTTATTTATCTAAATAATGCCCTACACCATTATTATTACCTTTCTTATCTTAAAAAAATAATGCCCTATACCATTATTATTACCTTTCTTATCTTAAAAGGTATTATTACCTTTCTTATCTAGATAAACATATATGTACAATTCAAACACAGGGTATCATCCCAATATGAGTAGGTAAGTTTAATTTGCCTATATGAATCAACTCAAGTTGAAAAGCCTTTACTCTTTTATCCACTATTTTTTATTTATCCAATCATTCAAAAGTATTCATTGATTGACCACTATGGAGAGTCTATTTGACACTGTTGTCAATATCTTTGGTGTCACAAAAAAACTTGTTTTGAATCCTGGCTCCACTGCTTAACAACAATATGACTTAGAGAAAATGACTAAGTCCTCTAAGTCTCTGTTTATACAAGTGTAAAATGGGAACAATCATATTAAGGATTCAACCACATAATGCGTGTAACTGACTTTACACAGTGCCTGGCACATGGTAAGTGTTCCATACATGTTAGTTAATATAATAACAATAATGATAATGATAATGTTTGAGTCAGAGTGATAACTTCTGTGTATGAAATAGTATACTTGAAAGGAAAACAAGATTGCCCTGCCTCAGAGCTTAATATCTTAGAAGTTAACACCTAAGTAAATATTTAGCAATAGAAAAGATAAATAAGTAATACAACAGAATAATGTATAATTGATGCTGAATGATACACATAAAAAAACAGATACCCCACCACTAAAATCTCCTCCTCACTAATATATTCTCCACAGTTACACCTGTGTTCTGTTTCTAAAATATAGCTTTAACAGTGAGACTCCTCTGTCTGTAAATTGTTGATGGCCCTTTCTCACCTACATAAAAGTGTCTAGGCATCAAAGCATTCACCCATGACCTACATGGTCCCCAAACCTCACAACGTAACTATAGTCACATCTTTTATTTCATCCCCCTTCATGTTTCACCACAACTATCCAGAATATGCAGTATTTTTTTTTTTACTTTAGTGTCACTGCTCAAGTAGTCCCTTCAATGTGGAATATGTTTTCTCCAATTCTTACTGTTGAAGTTTTCCATCCTTGGATGTCCATCCCAAGCATCACCTCTTGTACAAAACCTCGCCATCTCTTTCATTCGAATTACCTCTCCCCATCCATGTTCATATGGTACATTATGTGCTTTACACATAATCAGGTACAGCAAATGTTTAGAGGAAAAATCGCTTGGAAGAAGAGGTTTGTGCACAGAGTGGCTGGCCCAAAATGCAAAATGTCAGTCTTTATATTAGACTGGAAGTTTCTTGAGGCCTGAGATGACCTCTAAGATATCAGAAAGAACTTATAAAGGAAGAAGAAACATTAGCATAATTATAATATTATAGAAATGAAAGGAGGATAATTTCAAGGAAATAGACAAGGGGATTTGTATTAGTCCATTTTCACACTGCTGTAAAGAAATTCCTGAGACTGGGTAATTTATCAAGGAAAGAGATTTAACTGACTCACAGTTCCACATGGCTGGGGAGGCCTCAGGCAACCTACAATCATGGTGGAAGGAGAAACAGACACTTCTTACATGGTGGCAGGCTAGAAAGAGAGAGTGAGTGTGTGTGTGTGTGTGTGTGTGTGTGTGTAGGAGGAACTGTCAAACACTTTTAAACCCATCAGATATCATGAGAACTCACTCACTATCACAAAAACAGCATGAGGGGAAACTTCCCCCATGATCCAATCACCTCCCACCAGGTCCCTCCCTCAACACATGGAGATTCTGGGGATTACAATTCAAAATGAGATTTGGGTAGAAGCACAGAGCCAAACCATATCAGAATTGATGTCACATACTTCAGACAAGTCAAAGAAAATAATGATTGAAAGAGACCTGTACAAGTTATTGGTTATTTTGGGAAATGTGATTTTCCAAATATACTATACTTATTTACTATACAAATATATTATGATAGAAAGATAGATGAGAGAATAAACAGTGAAAATATAAAACTAGGAGTGGTATACTAGTTGCTCAGAGTACAAATAAGTTATGAGAGACATGGAAGCTGGTGTATGAGATTGAGGAGGTTTTGTCAAGAGGAAGTAATTTTCAAGATTTTTAAAAAGTTATTTTTTGTTAAGGGACAGAGGGAAATGATTCATTTAAGAGAGATATTTAGGTCAGGTGCAGTGGCGCACATTTGTAATCCTAGCACTTTGGAAGGGCTGAGGCAGGTGGATTGCTTGAGCTCAAGAGTTCAATACCAGCCTGGGAAACATGGTGAAATCCCATCTTCACAAAAAATACAAAAATTAGCTGAGCCCGGTAGCTTGCGCCTGTACTCTCAGCTACTTGGGAGGCTGAGGCAGGAGGATCAGTTGAGCCCAGGAGGCAGAGGTTGCAGTAATTCAAGATCGTGCCACTGCACTCCAGCCTGGGTAACAAAGTGAGACCCTGTCTCAGAAAAAAAGAGAGAGAGAGATTTAAAATGCAGGAGGAAAGAATTATTTGAGAAGGAACGGATTTTTTTTTTTTAGCTAGACTCAAAACTGATTACAGTTAATCAATGTAATTGTATAATTCCTGTAATTTTATAAAAGGAAATTAAAACCATTCAAACACCAACCTGACCTTTTTGTAAGTTAGCATCTCTCCATTATGTAGGTAGACTCATGTATTTGGATTACAACAACTATTGTTTGTCCACTGCTCCACTCTTAGGGAAATTCTCAACTGGTTTTATATAACCTTCTGGAAGGCTGAGGTTCTCCCTTCAAGCTCCCATCCCCATGCAAGATGACGAGATTCCCCACTCTCTGTTAAAGGAAGTTTCTAGGTATTCAGGACTGCTAAAGTGCAGCTTGTCTGTCCATGGAAGACACAGTGGCAGGTGTAACCCTGGAGGGTATGTTTATCAGAGGTCATTTCCGAAAAAGGGCCTTTCCTTTTCCTCTCACTTTGAGAATTCCTAGCGTCATCTTTCAGTTCTTTCCCCATAGAGTCACATTCTGCTTTTTCTTTTCCCTTTCTCCAGCTCCAAGCCCTCAATCTTGTGGTCTATGGGAAAAGAAACAAAACAAAACATGACCCAAAAATCTGTTTAGCATTTAAGTTAATGATTTCTTTGAGTCTTTTTTTCAGCATTGGTGTGGCTGAAGTAGGCAAAAAACCCTCAAGATACTAGTGAGAGGAAAAAAAGGGTAGGAAAATACATAGAAAACAAACATTAATGGCCTGAGACACACCCTTGCCAGATTATTGAACAGATTAATAATAATAAAATGGTTTCACTCTATTTAGTGCTTACTACGTGGCCTTTAAACACATAACTTTTGTTTTCAAACATATAACTTATGTAATCATCACAACAACCCAATGAGAAAGGTGCAATTATTTTTATCATTCTACAGATAAGAAAACCAAAGGGCAGAGAAGTTAAGTATTTTGACCAAGGTGACACTGGTGAAACTAGAATTTTGAGTCTAAGCTGATCAGTTCCAATTCTATACTCTTGATCACTACTCCACATTTTAAAGATATAATGTTCTTAGTTTTGCTGAATTACTATTTCTCCTAATTAAAACAATAACAACAACACTTCTGGATATTATTTCAAATATAAATATTATTTTGATAAGATTACCTTGTAGAGAAAGACTATTTCATGTAAGTCAGGGAATTAAAAATCAAGATTCCTTGGCTCCTGTACTGGCCCAGCTACCAAAGCAGAATTACCAGTGTCTAGTGAGAATGAAATCATATTGAGAATATTTTCTGTTAGACTCTCAGCGGAGTGATACTCAGTAACTAGTTAATTGCCCTGATTTATATTGATGATTTACAAAACTGCATATAACTTGCTATGAAAATATGTAGGTGGTTGTTAGATATCTGAAGAAATGTGGAATTGCCAAAATAGATTTGTCTCAGTTGTATGATTTCAATTAAGTTTTTAAATAAGTGCTTTATACATTGCTTAATTTGAAAATCATCTACAGATATACAGCATATATATTTCATACGAATTCTCAGGTATGTAATGATAGCTATCTCCGTAAACTTGCTATAAATATTCTCAACATCCAAATGAAATTTTCCAGAGAGAATCATCTATGGACACAAATAGAAATGTTACAGAGGAAAAATAACAAACTAGTAATTACCTTTGGTTTCCCATAGACTTTCTATAGAGAATTAATTCCTCCCTTATCTCGGCAGTATCTAAAGCAATAGTTATCAATCTCTAGTTTGTTCATTCAAAGGAGCTAGTTACATCTTTAAAATGTAGATTCTGAAACACCTCCAGGGCTTCTGATTCATTAGGTCTGGAAAGGACCCGAAGTCTGAAATATATGTGTATGTGTGTGTGTGTGTGTGTGTGTGTGTGTGTGTGTGTGTATACACACATATATATGTGTGATATTTTGGTATTTTATTGATAGGAATAACATTTTGATGATTTTTTCTTTTAAATTTTATTTTAGGTTCAGTGGATGCATGTGCAGGTTTGTTACCTGGGTAAACTACGTGACGCTGAAGTTTGAAATATGAATGATCACGTCATTCAGGTAGTGAGTATAGGACCCAATGGGTAGTTTTTCAATCCTTGCCCCACCCCAACACTCCCTTATCTAATAGTCCCCAGTGTCTATTGTTCCCATCTTTATGTCCATGTGTACTCAATGTTTAGTTCCCATTTATAAATGAGAACATGTGTTATTTGGTTTTCTGTTCCTTCATTCATTTGCTTAGGATAATGTCCTCCAGCTGCATCCATGTTGCTGCAAAAGACGTGATTTCCTTCTTTTTCATGGCTGTGTAGTATTCCATGCTATATATGTACCACATTTTCTTTAACCAGTCCCAATCTGCATGTTAAATAATTCCTGTGGGAATTCTGATGCAGATGGTTAGCCCCTCACACTCCAGAAAATACAGATCAGAGGCACATGAAGTCAGGGAAATGTGTGGCTGTTTTTGACATGCATGCTTTGCTCAGGTGGCACCTGGACAGAAGGCCACTTACCTGGCTTTGTTCACTCTATGGACCAACAATTGGCTGCATGGTCAAAATGTGATTTAAAAATTAAGATACTTCCTTAAACCACTGCTGAAGGAGCCAATGACTTGAGGTTTCAAAAAACACAAAAACTAGTTGAAAAGGACTCAACCTGGAATGTAGAATAAAATATTTTTATTAGTTACTCAACAGTTAGTGTAAACAAACATGTATACAGCAAACTTTTAGAAGCTGTTAATTTCTCATTCCTCTTCACAAAAAGACTAAAGAAGCTTTAGCCTAGATGAGGTGGGGGTAATGCTTTTGTCCTCTTATTGCATGACTCATTTATTTGACTTGGCTTAATGGGATCTACTGACTCTTATCTTGCCTCACAAATGTGAATGTCAATTCTGGCACGTGGTACACTGTGCTAATTTTAATATTTTTAGACTATTTCTAATTGTTCATAAAGATCTTCATCAATTATACATCTATATCTTTGGTTACTCATATTTTTATTAGGTACTATACATATCTGTGTGGAATTAAAAACTTGTTTTTCCTCCAACTTGGTTAATATGTTGACCACGTCCAGCTGCAACAGATGGGGATGGATATCATCTTTGTTGTGACCCAGTGAGGATGATAGAGGCAGCCTTCCCTTTTCACAGGAAGAGCAGGGCTGCCAAATGGAGTGATGTCTGAAACAGTTTCCAAAAATGGGAAGAAGGTTTGACTGTTTTTAGCACGTGTCACATAATCCAATGCCCACAAGGATGCTGCTATTTAAACATACGACTCCCCCTTCATTCTCCCTTCTGTGTGGGTTGCACAAGCTTAGTTAATGTTACTCTGTTGGTTCTTTTGTGATACAGACAGAGTTTCATCAAAATCTACTTGTTGGGGTTGCAGTTTAAGGTGGAAAAGAAAGACATTTATAGTGTTCTTGGAAAGTTTGGAATTTCACAAATTAGATTTTTTTAGGTGGGAATAAACTGTCATAAAAGAATAAATTGTCAACACACCAAGACCTGTACAGAGACAACTGATTATTTTTTTTCCAATTACTTCTTTCAGGGATAATTTAATTTTCTAGGAAAAAGGGATAAATAGCATGATGATATATTTTTTCTTTACATCCTTCATTGTATGATTTTAATCTGAAAAATTTTTAATTCATAAACAGTACAGTGCTAATTGAAAGAGTTAGTTACTCTTATGCTTCTGCAGTAAGCACCTCTGATCTCTAAGGTACCTCGGGTAACCAGTGCACAGATACGAACTCTGAAGTAATCTGCAGCACTGGGAACTGGAGTCCACACAGGAAACCCAAAAGCATTCAAGGTCAAACATCTGCAACCCAAAAGTATGGTGTAGGAAGCTTCTGAAGTCAATCAGAAAGAATATCCATATTTCAGCTACATTAAAAAGTATGAGAGAAATCTGTTATCCTAAATGCAAAGTAAACAAAATAAAATCTTGTCTTTGCCTTTAAGACTATGTATTTTAACAACAACAAAAGAGTAGAGCCACTCTCTGCCTTCTGCTTTAACGTAAATTCATTCTAGTTACATTCTCATAACAGAGCTCCAGAAGCAGCTGTATTTTACTTTTCTTTCTCAGACATATATCAGAATTCATATATCAGAGCCTACACAGTCTCCATTTTGAGATATCTAACACTTCTCAAGATTTTAAAGCTTTTTCTGCCTATACAGTCTCCATTTTGGAATATCTTACACTTCTCAAGATTTTAAAGCTTTTCTTTCACCCATTTGTGTGATATTTCAGGGGAGGGGTAAGTTTTTGCTTTTTCCTTGCAACATTTTTACTCAAAGTCCCAACCAAATTTCTTGTTAAAAGAACCATCCAGCATTTGTATTTTTGATGATTACTTTCAAAGCAAGGAAACACATCAGTGTGATTAAACTGAAAACAAAATAAAGTTGCAGTTTTTTCTAAAATAAATAGGTCCCAAAGCTCAAGTGAATATTGGTTCATTAGTTGTGACAAATGTAAGATATTAACAAAAGGGAAAAGGGCCATGCATGGTGGCTCATGCCTGTAACCCCAGCACTCTAAGAAGCCAAAACATGAGGAATACCTTGAGGCCAGGAGTTTGAGACCAGTCTGGGTAATGTAGCAAGACCCAATCTTTATTTAAAAATGAAAAAATACTCAGGCATGGTGGTGCATGCCTGTAGTCCCAACTACTCAGGAGGCTAAGGCAGAAGGATTGCTTGATCCTGGGAGTTCAAGGGTACAACTAGCTGAGATTATGCCACTGTACTCCAGCCTGGGTGACAGAGTGAGACCCTGTTTCTAGAATAAATACATAATTTTTTTAAAGACAAGGGAAATCTGGAGGTATGTATATAGGAACTGTCTATACTATCCTTGCAACTTCTTTGTAATTATAATAAAACTACAGTTATGACCTGCATAATGATGTTTCAGTCAACAGCAGACTGCAAATTATAGGAACAGGAGGCAGCCAAATACCTAGGCAGATTGGAGAGGGTCTCTGGTGAAACCCTACCTCCAAGCCAAAGACAGTTTAAAGCCTTGAAAAACTAGCTACAAGCTAAATCCTCAGACCAGATTGAAAACTTGTCTTCCTGTTTGGCATGCTTTCCTCTGCTTGATCCCCTCCCTTCACCTATTGTACATATATCTACTCTTTCCTAATTGGTTTTCTATACTGTATGCCCACCTTGGAGTGGTGTCTTTGCTTTAACCTTTTTTACATACTCACAAACCAATCAGCAGGCACTCCCCATTCTGAATCCATTAAATGCCCCAGGCCCAGCCACATGGCGGGGGTTTTCCTGGCTTTGGATAGGGGAACCACCCTTCCCCAACTATATCCCCTCTCCAATGAGAGTTTTCCTTTTGCTTAATAAACTTTACTTCACTCACACTCCCGTGTCCATGAGCCTAATTCTTCCTGGTCATGAGACAAGAACTCAAACCTAGCTGAGCTAAGGAGCAGAAAGACTGTATCACATATATGAAGGTGGTCCTGTAAGATTATAATGGAGCTGAAAATGTCCTATTGCCTAGTGATGTCAGAGCCATGGTACTTGATATGGTTTGAATTTGTGTCCTCACCCAAATCTCATGTCAATTTGTAATACTCAATGTTGGAAAAGGGGCCTGGTAGGAGGTGACTGGATCATAGGGTGGATTTCCCCCTTGCTACTCTCAGGATGCTGAGTGAGTTCTCACACGATCTGGTTGTTTAAAAGTGTGCATTGCCTCGCCCTTTGCTCTCTTCTTCCTCTGACCATGATTCCAGCTCCTGCCTGCTTCTCCTTCACCTTCTGCCATAATTGTAAGTTTCCTGAGGCCTCTCTAGCCATGCTTCCTATACAGCCTGTGGAACTGTGAGCCAATGAAACCTTTTTTCTTTATAAATTACTCAGTCTCAGGTATTTCTTTATAGCAGTGCAAGAATGAACTAATACAGTAGTGTTGTAGCATAATGCATTATTCCCATGTTTGTGGTGATGCTGGTGTAAACAAACCTACTGGCTGCTAGCCGTATAAAAGTATAGCACATACAATTACATACAGTACATAATACTTGATAATTATAACAACTATGTTATTGGTTTATATATTTACTATTATTCAAATATAATGATTTGCCATTACTTTAGAGTGTACTCCTTCTGCTTAATTTCTCAAGTTAACCAAAAAATAGCTTCAGGCAGGTATTTCAGGAGGTATTCCAGAAGAAGACATTGTTATCCTAGGAGGTGACAGCTCAATGAGTGTTATTGCCCCCTGAAGACCTTCCAGTGGGACAAAATGTGGAGGTGAAAGACAGTGATATTGATGATCCTGACATGGCCTAGGCTAATGCTGTGTTTGTCTAAGTTTTTAACAAAAAAAGTTTGAAAGTTATAGAAAAACTTTAAAAGTTAGAAATAGAAAAAAGCTTATAGAATGAGGGTGTAAAGAGAAAATATTTTTGTATAGCTGTACAATGTGTTTGTGTTTTAAGTTGTGTTATTATAAGTGTCAAAAAGCTTTGGAAAATTTTAAAGTTCATAAAATACAAATGTTACCATAAGCTAAGGTTAATTTATTGTTAAAGAAAGAAAACATGTTCAATTAAACTTAGTGTAGCCTAAGTGTATAGTGTTTATAACATCTACAGTAGTATATGGTAATGTCCTAGGTGTTCACATTCATTCACCACTCACCACTCACTGACCCAGAGCCAGTTCAGTCTTGCAAGCTCCATTCACGGTAAGTACCCTATACAAGTACGCCATTTTTTATCTTATATACCATATTTTTACTGTACCTTTTCTATGTTTAGATCTGCTTAGATACACACACACTTCCCATTGTGTTCCAATTGCTACAGTATTTGGTATAGCAATGTGCTGTACAGATTTGTAGCTGAGGACAAATAGGCTATACCACAGCTTAGGTGTGTAGTAGGCTGTAACATCTAGGTTTGTGTGAGTAAACTCTGATGTTTGCACAATGACAATGATGTTTGCACAAATTGCCTCATGATGAGTTTCTCAGAACATATCCCTGTTATTAAGCAATGCATGACTGCATTTAAAAATATACATTTAAAGCTTAAGGTACAAAGAGCAGAGATATAAGGTGAAAATTACATGAACCTTTGAAGATTATCTAGTCTAAACAAATGCTGAGTGTCAGAATGTTTTCATCAACATCACCCATAAGGATTGTCTAGTCTAGATACCCTTGAATTATATTTCATCAGAAAAATTTTTAAGCCAAGGAAACCCAATAAATATATTTTGGACACTCCTCTAAGAGAAAGTTACCCCCTTTTTTAAGTGCAAATCTCTCTCTCTGTGTGGATTCCATTTTAGAAACATTCTTGGGTTCCTAGTAAGCCTTTAGCTCCTCAAGGACTGGGACTCTTCAATCTTTGTACTCTCTACTCAATACATGTTAAATATAAAACAAATCGAATTCCTTGTAGTAGTTTGCTCAGGCTGCTGTTCTGTGTGGGAAATGTGTGAGGGGAGAAGAAAAGACACATCCACAATACCTTTGAGGGTAAACAAGCTTTATCCCAACTAAATGGCAATGCAGCTATAATAAGCAAATGATATAATAAACAAATTAATATAATAAGCCAATTGCAATGGGAAGGGGATAAGGGAAAAGATATATATATATATAGTTATACTCACCAGACTATCAAGGATTCACCACCAGACTGGGAAGCAACAGCCTGGGCTCCAGAGTCAGCCACTCGTCCATGCACAGATGAGGAGAAGTCTCATGAAGCATCCGTGCAGTCTTGGACTCTAGCTCTTTTCGTAATGAGTTGTTTGACATGAGGCCCAGTCATGAGGGCCCTTCACGACAAGGCTCAAGGAACACAAAAAGGTCAACTTGTTTTTACGATTGTCTATTGTTTTTCAATAACTAACATATAGGGATAGATTAAAATAGACATTTCTCCAAAACAGCGCTGGATGAAGGCCTCAAGGAGTCCACACAGCCTGTTCCGGGACTTGGTGACCATTGTTTGTGGCCACGTTCAATTGAGTTCACATTTAATATTTAACTTTTCCTCCACATTTGGCCTCAATTTCATACTCAATTGTAGGAAAATACCCTTACAGATACATGGGAAAGGCACAGTTGATATAGATTACAGATACAGGAGAATTAAAAGCACAACTAATAAAAACCACACCCACCATGGTTTTGCAAGGAGAGTCATATTGTGAGAATTGTCACGGACATACACATAACATTCAATATGCAGTAAAGCCCAAACCCCTCATTGGGCATATCTAATGCCATTCCATTTTTCTTTTCTTTCCAAGTAAATTTTTTATTATTATTATACTTTAAATTCTAGGGTACATGTGCACAACGTGCAGGTTTGTTAATGTGCCATGTTGGTGTGTTGCACCCATTAACTTGTCATTTACATTAGGTATATCTCCTAATGCTATCCCTCTCCCTTCTCCCCACCCCACAACAGGCCCTGGTGTGTGATGTTCCCCTTCCTCTGTCCAAGTGTTCTCATTGTTCAATTCCTACCTATGAGTGAGAACATGTGGTGTTTGGTTTTTTGTCCTTGCAATAGTTTGCTGAGAATGATGGTTTCCAGCTTCATCCATGTCCCTACAAAGGACATGAACTCATTCTTTTTTATGGCTGCATAGTATTCCATGGTGTATATGTGCCACATTTTCTTAATCTAGTCTATCATTGTTGGACATTTGGGTTGGTTCCAAGTCTGCTATTGTGAATAGCACTGCAATAAACATATGTGTGTGTGTGTCTTTACAGCAGCATGATTTATAATCCTTTGGGTATATACCCAATAATGGGATGGCTGGGTCAAATGGTATTTCTAGTTCTAGATCCTTGAGGAATCACCACACTGTCTTCTGCAATGGTTGAACTAGTTTACAGTCCCAACAGTGTAAAAGTGTTCTTATTTCTCCACATCCTCTCCAGCACCTGTTGTTTCCTGACTTTTTAATGATCACCATTCCAACTGGTGTGAGATGGTATCTCATTGTGGTTTTAATTTGCATTTCTTTAATGGCCAGTGATGATGAGCATTTTTTCATGTGTCTGTTGGCTGCATAAATGTCTTCTTTTGAGAAGTGTCTCTTCATATCCTTTGCCCACTTTTTGATGGGGTTGTTTGTTTTTTCTTGTAAATTTGTTTGAGTTCTTTGTACACCTTATACAAAAATTAATTCAAGATGGATTAAAGACTTAAAGGTTAGACCTAAAACCATAAAAACCCTAGAAGAAAACCTAGGCAATACCATTCAGGACATAGGCGTGGGCAACGACTTCATGTCTAAAACACCAAAAGCAATGGCAACAAAAGCCAAAATTGACAAATGGGATCTAATTAAACTAAAGAGCTTCTGCACAGCAAAAGAAACTACCGTCAGAGTGAACAGGCAACCTACATAATGGGAAGAAAATTTTGCAATCTACTTATCTGACAAAGGGCTAATACCATTCCATTTTTCAATACAACAGTATGCAGCTGAGCAAATTTATCTGCTAACAACCTAAGTTCAGTGCTACTGTCATTAAGAGCTTTATTTTACATGTAAGCTTAATATTTTAATTTATTTCTGTAGCAGGATCGTACCAGCGGCAGGGGAGAACACTGTGATAGGGTACACCACCAGAGGGCCTGGTACATTTGTAACCAGTGATGTTTGTAAGCATTTAGATTACTGGGGAGGGGAATATCATCCCGATGGTGAATGAAATTAATGGCCACCCCCAAGTGCATCTCCCCCTCCAATGTGGGGGCAGCTATCACCACCCATAGAATCCACATACCCAGAGGGCTCCCCAGAGAACGGGAAGAGTTCTCCTATAATTGAATTGCTGTAATGTGTAATTTAAGTAACAAAGGTGCTGTGTTTCATTTGGGCTTGGGCAAAAATAGACTGTTTGGTCTGGTTAAAAGAAGTCCAGGTTATTATCCCACCCCCATTGGTATTGGCATATCCATTCGGAAATGTTAGCAAGGATGATTCTCCAAGGTAGCCCATTTCTGGCAGCCTCTGGCAACTCGACACATAGCCAGCACTGACTGCAGTCAGCTTGTGTTGTCGCAGTGGCTACCCAGGTGGTGAACTCATTCTCGGCCTTAGACGTGATGACCCAAGTACTGATTACTAGCAGACAGGTTAGTCTCTGTAACAACAAAAATAGAGGGGAACATGATACTGTTTTTCATCTTTAGGAAATTGTGCTATGCCTTCATTTTCTGCTCCCATAGCTACAAGTTCACCAGCCTTAGGGGCAGAATCTGATGGACACTGTACCCATATTTGCCTCCAGGATTATAAGTTGCCCTCTCTGGTGGACCTGAATTCTCCAGTTCTATATGTTGTTTCTATTGGGGCAGAACTTTTCTCAGTGGTTGACAAGGTACCACTAACAATTAAACAACCCGCAGCTGCAATTTTATAGCAAAAGAATCCGGAGTGGTAGTGTATAAAATGACCTTTAACTCTCCCCGGTAATCACTATCAATTATACCACCATAGATTATAATGCCTCTCATTGCAAGGCTTGAACATGTTGTAATCCATTTATCCGCATTTGAATTTGCAGTTACGGTGGAAATTTTGGCCTGTTGATCTGCTTGCTGATTAAACGGTCTGTTAAGAGAAAGCAGAGACGCATGAGCATCAACATGGAAAACAGTGCTAATGGTAGTGTGTGCCAGGATTCAGATATCTCCCCAGTATTCTTTTCCCCAAACCTCTTCATTCCCAATTAACCATTTGTAAGACCATTTGCTACTGACCAAGAGTTGGTATACAGGTGACAAATCCCTCTGGCCTCCTCCTGAATAGCTTGGAGGATGGCTACCAATTCAGCCAGCTGGTTGCTCCCATCACTTCCTTCATCAGAACCAGTGAGTTTTGGGGGAACTCATGACCCAAATCATAATCATAAAGACATCATGGTTGAAGCAGATGTGCTCCGTTTCCAGCGAAGCCCAATAGCAAGCTAACAGTTGATTCTTGAAAGGGGTACAAGCTTTGCCAGTCTCTGGCAGTTTCCAGATCCAAACCACAAAGGTACCCTCTTCCCATCTTGTTTCTGCCTAAGGCTCCAATTAGCATGTTGTTGTAGTTCTACTGGCCCATCCCGTATGGGCCGTAGATTTAGGACCAGTTGCACTGCTTGTTTAGCTTGTTCAAAAGCCATGCTCTCTTTCTCCCCCCAGTGAAAGTCATAGCGTTTTCTAGTGACTGCATGCAGAGGTTCTAAAATGTTACCCAAGTGGGACTATGATGTCTCCAGAATCCAAACAAGTCAATAAATTTCTGGGCCGCCTTCTTAGTGGTAGGGGTTGCAAATTCTAGTATTT
Organism: Pongo abelii; assembly: GCF_028885655.2. Classification (NCBI taxonomy): domain Eukaryota; kingdom Metazoa; phylum Chordata; class Mammalia; order Primates; family Hominidae; genus Pongo; species Pongo abelii. The sequence goes on from NC_071988.2 coordinate 21,433,208, forward strand.
TAGCCTTAGCCTTTGTTAAAATGGACTATTTCCCTTATTCCATAGGATGCCAAGGAATTTTACAGTTTGTGCAGGTCCTTGAATTTTACTAGGGTTAATTTCCTGGCCTTCAGATAGGAGATGGATTTTTACCTGCTCCAAACCCTGGCTGACTAGTTCTTCAGTTTTACCCTAACCATGCCATTCAGATAGCTGCTTTTTTCAGCAATAAGCTGATAGCTTTGAGCCTAATCAGTCAAGACATAGGCCTGGCATTGGGCCAGGGCCAGCCTGGAAGTCAGATTAGCATTTTCCTTTTCCAGCTTACATTTCTCTTGAAGCAACCAGTCCCTATCTTGACACATTAAATTATAAGCAGTAAGCAAGCACCATCTATGCCGGGAAATTCCCTCAGCATCCCCTTTACCAACTGGGATTCCCTGCAGCACTTCACGCAGCCAAATGTTGAAATCGCACTACTTTAGATTACCAGTTATCACAAAGGCCAGTTCCCCTGGGCCATTCAATCACCAACAAGGAAAACTGAGGGAGTTCCCATCCCAGGATAGCGGAAGACCCTGAGTTCCCAGCCCAGACCCTGTGGCTAAAAAATGTCATGCTTTTGCTTTGAAATCCTGTTTGTGACGCCAAAAATGTTCTATGCGGGAAACGCATGAGGGGAGAAGAAAAGACACACAATACCTTTAAGTGTAAACAAGCTTTATCCCAAGTAAATGGCAATGCAGATATAATAATCAAATGATAGAATAAGCAAATTAATATAATAAGAAAATTGCAATGGGAAGGGGAGAAGGGAAAACAGATAGATAGATAGATAGATAGATAGATAGATAGATAGATAGATAGATTTGCACACACCAGACTATGGAAGATTCACCACCAGACTGGGAAGCAACAGCCTGGGCTCCTGAGTTGGCCACTCATCCGTGCAGATGAGGAAAGGTCTCATGAAGCTTCGGCGTAGTCTGGGACTCTAGCTGTTTTTGTAACGAGTTGTTTGGCATGAGGCCCAGTCATGAGGGCCCTTCATGACTGGGCTCAAGGAACACAAAAAGGTCAACTTGTTTTTGCCAGTGTCTATTGTTTTTCAATAACTAAAGTATGAGAATAGATTGAAATAGAGATTTCTCCAAAACAGCACTGGAAAAACGCCTCAAGAAGCTCACACAACCTGTTCCGGGACTTGGTGACCGTTGTTTGTGCCCACATTCAATTAAGTTCAAATATATTTAACTTTTCCTCCACAGCTGCCATAATAAAATACCAAAGACTGTGTGGCCTAAACAACAAAAATACAGTTGACCCTTGAATAATTTGGTGGTTCGGGGCACCAACCCCCCATGCAGTCAAAAATCTGCATGTAACTTTTGGCTTTCCCAACACTTAACTACTAATAGCCTACTGTTGACCAGAAGCATTACTGATAACATAAACAGTTGATTTACACATATTTTGTATGTTACATGTATTATATGCTATGTTCTTACAATAAAGTAAGCTAGAGAAAAGCAAGTGTTATTAAGAAAAATCATAAGGAAGATAAATATGTTTACTATTCATTAATTGGAAGATTGGAAGTGGATCATCCCAAAGGTCTTCATCCTCACTGCCTTCATGTTGAGGAGGCTGAGAAGGAGGAGAACGAGGAGGAGGAGGGAATAGTCTTGCTGTCTCAGGGATGGCAGAGGCAGAAGAAAATCCAGATAAAAATGGATCCACACTGTTCAAACCTGTATATATATATACATATATATATATATACAGGATCTGTATACATAATCCATCATGGATCATGTATATATATACACACTCACCTTATTAGTCCTGTCCCTCTAGAGAACCCTGATTAATACAGATTTTGGTATCGGGAGTGGTTCTAGAGGAAAAAAATTTTAAGGATGAAGTTCTTTAGTTGGTTTGGGGGTTTCTGGAGTTGGTTGCTTAATATGACTAGACCCCAAAATGCTAAGGACTCTACTTCTACTAGTATAGAGAACATGGAGAGTCTTTGGCATGAATTGTTTAGACAGTTAAGCAAAATAAATGCATTTGATACTTCTGATTCACCACTCACAACAGGCAAGGAATTTAGTGATTCTATATATAATATCTTTGACCACATGTGGGAACCAAGGAATATAATGAAGTTGGTTGGTTGGTTGCTCCCAAGTTCACTAGACAAAGTGATGAAAGGAAACATTTAACTCAGAGATTCTGTCTCTCAGCTCCAGAAGCCTATACTGACCCTCAAATCTTTTAATACTGCCCTGAGTGAGAGTCTTATCTCCTGTAGGGAAAGAGCTGAAATTGTGGAAAATCAGAACAAGCTCTTATCATGCGAATGGCTGACCTGCAATAAAAGATGCATGCACAGACTTGTCAGGTGTCTACTGTTAAGGTGAGGGCATTGATTGAAAAAGAATGGGACTCTGCAACTTGGAATGAGGACATGTGGGAGGACCCTGATGAGGCCAGAAGCACTGAGCTCCTAAATTCTGATGAGCCTTTTTTTGCCAGGGAAACAGCCTCCCACCCACACCACCTCCCCTCCCCTCCCTAACCCAGCCTTGCCACCTTTGTCTGAGATAAACCCTTCACTTCCTGACACAACAGTGATGGCCTCCCCTGAGGCAGTTGCCAGGCAAGACAATGTTGATTCTCCTCAAGACCCACCCCCAACGCCCCTGTTTGCTTCTAGACCTATAACTAAAGTCCTGGCAGGCCCCCAGAGGTGAGGTTCAGAGTGTGACCCACGAGGCAGTGTGCTACATGCCAAAAGAACTGCTTGAGTTTTCTAATTTATATAAGCAGAAATCTGGAGAACAGGAATGGGAATGGATATTAAGGGTGTGGGATAATGGTGGAAAGACGTAAAGTTAGATCAGGCTGAATTTATTGATACGGGCCTACTAAACAGGGATTCTGCATTTAATGTTGTAGCTCAGGGAGTTAAAAAAGGTTCCAATAGTTGATTTGCTCGATTAGCTGAAACATGGATCAAAAGATGGCCCACTGTGAGTGAGCTGGAAATGCCTGACCTCCCTCGGTTTAATGTAGAGGAAGGGATCCAAAGGCTTAGGGAGAGTGAAGTGCTGGAGTGGATTAGTCACTTTAGGTCTACTCATCCCAACTGGGAGGGTCTAGAAGATACACCCTTCACCAATACTTTGCAAAATAGATTTGTGAGGGAAGCACTTGCATCCTTGAAGAGCTCTGTGATTGCTCTTTTCTGTATGCCAGATCTTATAGTGGGAACTGCAGTCACTCAACTACAAGATTTAAATGCAATGGGAATAACTGGATCCTGGGGTGGCAGGGGCCAAGTGGCAGCACTCAACCATGAAAGGCAAGGTGGGCATAGCTACCGTAATGGACAGCAGAGGCAAAGCGGCAAACAGAATAGTCTGAGAGAGAGAGAGAGAGAGAGAGAGAGAGAGAGAGAGAGAGAGAGAGAGAGAGAGAGAGAGAGAGAGAGATATATCAGAGGGAGGGATAGCATTAGGAGAAATACCTAATGTAGATCACAGGTTGATGGGTGCAGCAAACCACCATGGCACGTGTATACCTATGTAACAAACCTGCACGTTCTGCACATGTACCCCAGAACCTAAAGTATAATAATAAAAAAAGCCCAAATCCAAATTCTAGTTAATCATTGGGCTTTGTCTCTGCCTTATCTTGTAAATGTGGGTGAGTCTGAAAGTTTGTGGAACTTTCCTTTAAAAAAAAAATAAGAAATTTACCTGACTCTGATTTTTCTTGAATTTTTCTACTTCTCAGAATTCCTCAAAGAATGTCCACAGCCATTTGACAGTTTCATTCACCATTTGTCTTAGCACCCTAGGTTGCAAGTCACTGCAGCCAAAAGGTTATAATTACAACAGTCAGTTGTTGCCAGCTGCTTTCTTGTAATCTTTTCATCCATCTGAACGTGTCACTCTTATCCAAGTTCATTCCATGTTAGAGTCTATGTTGTCTATGCAGACTTCACCTGCCATTAGTCCACTGCATGAAAGTTCTAACTCTAAAATTCCCAGCCTCTGACTGTTGGATAACTCTGTTTTACATCAAGGCATGCATTCATTCATTTATTTAGACTCTTACCAAATATTGACTAACCAGGGACACTCAGACACTTACTAAAGGGTTAACACTTATCAAAGGTCTTAAATATGTTTTCATTCTTTGTCTATATGAAGGCTTTTGATCCTCACAACAGCCTTATGAGGTATATTTCATTATTATTGTGTCCATTTTTAGATTATTAAAATGATACTCCAAAAGGTTAGATACTTTTAATTATCACAAGATGGACAAGGCATGATCCCAACACTCCAGTTCACAATCCAGTCATCTCTGAGCCTATGAAGTCTAAGTCATCAGTCCAAACAACCTTAACTGATACACTAATGAAGAGCTTCCTGAAATTGGGGTTAACCAAAAGCAGATCAGAGGATGCAAATTGTTAGGGAAATCAGGTAGCAAAGACAGAAGATAGAGGAAGGGAATGAGAAATGTATCCATGAACTAAGGGCGTTATCCTTTACAATATTAGAGCTTGACTTATGTCCTCCAAAAAAACAAAATCTTAACCCCTCCTGCCTGAAGACAAGACCCTGTCTGGAAATGTAAAAGAGTCTTTGCACATGTAATCAAGATAAGATGAGGTCATAATACATTAGGGTGGTTCCCAATCCAATATGACTGGTATCCTTATGAAAAGAGAAAGCAGAGACATAGGGAGGAGAACACTGTGTGAAGATGGAGATGCACAGCGGGACGACAGCCATGGGAAGATGGAGACGGAGACTGTGGTGATACTGTCACAGCCAAGGGATGCCTCGGGCAACCAGAAGTTGAAGGAGGCAAGGAAAGATCCTCTCCTCAAGACTTTAGAGGGAGTATGGCCTTGATGACACCTTGATTTCAGACACCTAGCTTTGAGAAAAATGAGAGAATAAATTTCTGTTGCTTTAACCCATCAAGTTTGTGGTACTTTGTTATGTCAGCCATATACGAAACTAATACAGCATTCAAGGCCAATTCAAATGCCACATCCCTGATGAGTATATTACTGGACACTTATCAACTTAGAATGAATCACTCTCTCTGTGGTAGACCCACAGGACTTGATTCAAACTTGACTTGACATGTCCATCATATAGTATGCACATTTATTCACTAGCTTGAAACTGCCTTTAACTCTTGGGCCTACGTAGCACATTGCCTTATATATTAGCAGTAGCTCAATGAACATTTTTTGATTGGAATTATTGACCTGAATTATCTCAGAGAAGAAAAAGAAGAATGTATAGACTAAACAGTTGTAGCCAAATTTTTTTTAAATAGCATAAGTTTAGTGTTCAATAGCTCAGAACTTAAGTTGTTATTATATTAATTTTAAATTTATTATAAATTTTATGAAATTTGACTTAATGTTATCACTTGAGTTTAGAGACGAAGCCAAAAATGAAAAATTTCCGTGCACCACCAACATGAAACTATAGTGGAAGTGGATTGGCATAAGCTTTTCTAGTATTGAAGAATTTTAGGAAATGTGAGGATTCCACCAATCCAGGCATCATTCTATTAAGAATCATTTTTCTCTTCTTCATAAAATAGGAAAGAAAACATTGTTATTTTAAGCTAATTATTTTGTATATAATTTCTGGTTGATTAAGGCTTACCACTAGTACTAGAATAGCGAATCTTCGGTAAGGAAAGCTATAATTGAAACAAAAAAGTTAACTCTGTAAACTACAACAGTATCTAATAGCAACTTTTCACACCTCATAGAGTAGCCCTCTGCCTTCAAGGTCACGTTTCTATCCCTCTCCTTCTGCCACCTGAATGTGCCTGGCAGGGGGCAGGGAATAATTTCAACGTGATCCTGTGAAAGATAATTTGATGCATTCCAAAGCCATATAGAAGTAAACTTTGCATTATTTTTTATTTGCTTCATAAAGCATCGCACCTTTTCCTCTAAAATTAAATTCACCATTTATACTACTCTTATTGAAATTGCCATTTAGGGAAATTATAATTAAGAATCTCCTTTCTCCCTCATCAAAATGTTAACTCCTTAAGGATAAGAACCATATTTTATAACTCTGTATCCCATGTAGGATCATTTCTGGCACATTTTGAGTATTAATTGAGTACTTATTCCATTAATACTGGCTAAATTTAATTTAGGATATTTGTGCCATGGCCCTATTCCATTAACACATATAAACTAAACATTTACAAGCATTGTCCAATTACAGAGAAATCCTGACTCAAAAATAATATACATTACAATCACAAACTGAGTTTACATATCACGGATTTCTTTACAAGTTTATAACCTCTCCAGATGGGTTATAGAATTAAGCAAAGAGACTCCACACACCTATCTACTATAATTTCCCAGTTTATTTAGCCAAAAGCACAAGAATAAAAGGAAGAAATGTTCTACCCTGAAGAATAACAAATGTACCCACATTGACTTTTACTTGTTGCTAATGTGGCACTGAGTTACAGCACAGGCTACATGGCTAAAAAAGAGAATGAAACCATGGCTCAAACAAGACAGAAGTTCACAATTCTCTCATGTTACAGCCCAGAGTTGACAGGTGGTCCGTGGTAGGTAGGAAGCGATACTCCCCCAAAACCATACAGGAGAATGGACACTGGAAGACAATTAGAAATCTCTAATTAGCAATCACTAATCTGTAGCTAATCACCAATTAGTTTCTTTCAGTGTTACTGTCTACCCAGGAAGGAAAGAGTTGAGAAAATAGGTAAATATATGCTAACTTCATAAGTCTTACTGTCAGAATATAATCATGATTCTCACAAACCTTATGCTAACAATTTGTTATTCATTCGATTTAAGTAAGATTTACAAATATCGAGGTGTCTTGTTTCTTGAACCAAGTTTTCAACGAGCACAGTATCATGTTCCTCTAAGGAGAAAAAAGGCCCAAATGTCTCAGAGTAATACCTCTGCCCACCTCTTCATTGTTCAAGAAAGCCATATCCCCACATTCACTCTTCTTCACAGTTGCTTGTATTGATTAATTTTGCTGCATAAAGAAAATCTCAAAACTTAATAGCTTATTATTTATTGTGGTTCTCTGAGTTTGCTGAGGACTTTCTCTGTTCTGTGCCAGCACTGCTGGGGCTAGGTGGTCTAGAGTGGACTCATTCATAGATCTCGTGGTTGGCAGGCTAGTTAGTACGATAAGGACACCCACTGAGACAGCTGCCTCTGATCCACATGATCTCATGTTTCATATGCTTCTCTCCATAGTGGTCCAGGGTTCCAAAGAGAAGCAAGGAAGAGTAAACTCCATGAACAAGTAACTTTCAAACCTCTGCTTGTATCAATTTTGCTAATGACCCATTGGCAAAAGAAAGTCACATGATTATTCTTAAATTCAAGAGGTAGAGAAGCAGACCCCAACTTTTGAGGGGAGGGGCTTAAAATATTATGACTATTTTGGCAAACAATGACTGTCCACCTCCTAGCCACAATCACTTCAAATAATCCCAAATGGAAAATATGCAGACCCACTTCCAGGGCCCAAGAAATCTTGTCCAATTATAATGTCAGGCTCAATGCCCATAATCTCATAGTCTGTATCAAGCCCAGATGCAGATGGGGCTACTTAGCCAAATATCAACAAGAGCAGATCTTCTTGATCTGAAAAGATGAGTTATCTACGTCCCTTCAAAAAACACACTGGTGAGACAAAAACAGGTTAACCACAATGGATACTCCCATTCAAAGAAAGGAAAGGCAGGAGGCAAATAGCAGTCATCAGCTGATATGGCTTGGGCCTGTGCCCCCACCAGACCTCATGTTAAATTGTAATCCCCAGTGTTGGAGATGGGGCCTGGTGGAAGGTGATTGAATCACATGGGGCTGGTTTCTCACGAATGGTTTAACACCATCTCCTTCGTGCCATTATCATGTTAGTGAATTAATTCTCATGAGATTTGGCTGGTTAATAGTGTGCAGCACCTCCCCCATCCCCCTTTTTTGCACCTGCTCTGGCCATGTGACATACCTGCTTCTCCTTCACCTTCTGCCATGATTGTAAGTTTCCTGAGGGCTCCTCAGAAGCCAAGCAGATGCCACCATCATGACTGCTGTACAGCCTGCAGAACCATGAGCCAATTAAAATACTTTTCTTTATAAAATACATAGTCTCAGGTATTTCTTTACAGTAATGCAAGAATGGTCTAATATACCAGTCTATATCAATTGCAAAATCTAGCCAAGTATATGTCATCAGGGAGCAGGAAATATTCCTTGATTGTGATGATCAGGACCCAGTTCCTCTCCCTGGGAGTGGTTACCCTCTGCCCCACCCTCAGAGCTCTTGTCTTCTCCCTTTGCAGCATTCTTTCTTTTCAATAAAAAATGTCACACATTCACAGCAGACTGCTCCTCAGCCTTCCTCCTGATCATAGAAAGTTGGGATCCCAAAGGCCTTTTTTCATTTCACTGTTTCTGTCCCTTTTGGTTCAAGCTGGCAGTGCTTGTACTGGCATACTTCTCCCTAAAATTATATGAGTGTCCTGTGAAACTTATTTGGGCTTACTCTATACTCCAAAAGCCACATCTGCAATTATCTCAGACAGGCCTCTGTATATTGCACCACATATCAAGTAACTCAGCAATTGACCAGTACTAAATCTGACTCTTTGTTTTTGTTTCTGGTTCTGATTCTGATGGTTTCTGGTTGATTGTGCACATACCAGTGGCAGCAGTGTAAAAGGTGGGTTTTAATATGGTCATTTTATTAAGAAATTTCTGATGAGCTTGAGGTGTCAGGAATGGGTAGGATAGGAAATATAGAATCTGGCACACTTATTAGCCTTTTTGTTTTTGTGTTTATATGTTTTATTCGCATCTGTAGTAATATGGGACCCTTCACCTCTAAAGATTCTTCTTTGTTTATCCGATAACTCTGATGTTTTAAGTATTTACTTAGTAGGAACCCAATATTGTCAAAATCTGTGAAAATGGAATTTCTATAATGAAAATGAAAAGAAACCAAATGCTTAGCTAGCTTTCTTTGATTTCTCTAAATGAATGAATAATTCCAAAGTAATGTCCCAAGACTCTTTAGGGCTAAAGAGAGGACAGAGAAGAAATTTACATCATTTTGCATTGGACAAATTGAATCAGAAAAAAAGGTTTTCTAAAAGCCATGTAAGCCAAGAATTAATAGTTCCTCAAAATATAATCAGACTCAGTCTTTAGAAAATGATAAAAATCAATGACATTACTATAACGTGTATGGACAATGAAAAAATGTCCTGCCAAATTCAGAAGAGAATAAGAAATTACATAGATCCTCAACAACAATGCTTCCTTGACTGATCAAATGATGCTTAATTACATGGTTTTATGTTGCTAATTGAGAAACATTCTTATTAGCTACTGAAGCCTCTATTTCAACCATCAGTTCTCTAGATCTTTTGCAATCAGTTCCTTTAATTTGTAAGAGTGATAAAATTTCTATCTTATTAAGGGAAAATATATTTGAGCAAACAGTTTTATATGCCTTGGTTACCTCTGGGGGAATTAATAAACCATGTTATAAGTTATCTTAAAATCTAATGGAGTGGAGGACATTACTCCCAGTTGTGAGGGAGTAACTAAGATAGACTTGTCCACCCATCATAAAGAACTAGAAAAATGGACTAAATATGTGAAACAACTGTTTTTGGAAATTGGAGCACATATATCAAAGAACTATGATCCCTAACATAAGATAAATAATCAAAACGGACAATACAATCACTCTGGCTTTCTTCCTGCTGGTACTTTACAATCCATGCTGGAAGAAAGAACCCGGGCAGAGCATAGGAGAGTCACTAAGTTTGTGAAGGGAAGATTGGAATTCAGGGATGCTCATGTGGTTGGAATTTGTAGGAAAGAACCAGAGATGAGGGGACTGTGCAAGGAAAGAGCTCCAGGAATCTGACAGCGATCTGCTCCAAACTATAACTGAATGCTAAGCTGTGCTTGCATGGGGTAAAATTTCACAATGTCAGGAAAGGACAATTAGAGACTATAAATGAGACAATTCTCAGAGCTCACAAAGGAATGAGAGACTTCTGAGTTTTAACAAACTATTATTGGAGAGGCTGCATTGCCCACCTGCGACATTCCCTACCAAGAGTAGAGACTTGAGAGGTATCATTTCTAAATGATAAACTAGCCTTGCACTAAAGGCTACACTAGACATGCCCTTTAAAACAGGCCTTTAAAATATCAAGTAAATCTGCAAGTAATTTAACTCCCTTCCAGAAAAAATGCCAGTGCTCCTTAAGAAAACTCAACAACATAAAAGTCAACACTCAATAACAAGAATCAAAACATGTGGTATCAAGTAAACTAATAACAATAATTATAGACTGAGAAGCTGGAAAATGGAACCCAGTATCCGGGAAAAAAAACAGTCATTAAAAAATGTTTTAGGCTGGGCGCTGTGGCTCACACCAGTAATCCCAGCACTTTGGGAGGCTGAGGCAGGTGGATAATCTGAGGTCAGGAGTTTGAGACCAGCCTGACCAACATGGTGAAACACTGTCTCTACAAAAAATACAAAAATTAGCCAGATGTGGGGGTGTATGCCTGTAGTCCCAGCTACTTGGGAGGCTGAGGCATGAGAATCACTTGAACCCGGGAGGCAGAGGTTGCAGCGTGAGCCATGATTGCACCACTACACTCCAGCCTGTGTGACCGTCTGAATAAAAAAGTTTTAAAACCTAGAAATGATGATCCTCTGGTAGTTCATGAGCGTGATGATTGGGTATGTCATGCACATATGTGAGATGTGCCATACTTGCAACTTGTTACCTTAACACTCCACTGTCAACATTAGACAGATCAACGACACAAAAAGTTAACAAGGATACCCAGGAATTGAACTCAGCTCTGCACCAAGCGGACCTAATAGACATATACAGAACTCTCCACCCCAAATCAATAGAATATACATTTTTTTCACCACCACACCACACCTATTCCAAAATTGACCACATAGTTGGAAGTAAAGCTCTCCTCAGCAAATGTAAAAGATCAGAAATTATAACAAACTGTCTCTCAGACCACAGTGCAATCAAACTAGAACTCAGGATTAAGAAACTCACTCAAAACCGCTCAACTACATAGAAAATGAACAACCTGCTCCTGAATGACTACTGGGTACATAACGAAATGAAGGCAGAAATAAAGATGTTCTTTGAAACCAACGAGAACAAAGACACAACATACCAGAATCTCTGGGACACATTCAAAGCAGTGTGTAGAGGGAAATTTATAGCACTAAATGCCCACAAGAGAAAGCAGGAAAGATCCAAAGTTGACACCCTAACATCACAATTAAAAGAACTAGAAAAGCAAGAGCAAACACATTCAAAAGCTAGCAGAAGGCAAGAAATAACTAAAATCAGAGCAAAACTGAAGGAAATAGAGACACAAAAAACCCTTCAAAAAATTAATGAATCCAGGAGCTGGTTTTTTGAAAGGATCAACAAAATTGATAGACCGCTAGCAAGACTAATAAAGAAGAAAAGAGAAAAGAAACAAATAGACGCAATAAAAAATGATGAAGGGGATATCACCACCGATCCCACAGAAATACAAACTACCATCAGACAATACTACAAACACCTCTACGCAAATAAACTAGAAAATCTAGAAGAAATGGATAAATTCCTTGACACATACACCCTCCCAAGACTAAACCAGGAAGAAGTTGAATCTCTGAATAGACCAATAACAGGCTCTGAAATTGTGGCAATAATCAATAGCTTACCAACCAAAAAGAGTCCAGGACCAGATGGATTCACAGCCGAATTCTACCAGAGGTACAAGAAGGAACTGGTACCATTCCTTCTGAAACTATTCCAATCAATAGAAAAACAGGGAATCCTCCCTAACTCATTTTATGAGGCCAGCATCATCCTGATACCAAAGCCTGGCAGAGACACAACCAAAAAAGAGAATTTTCGACCAATATCCTTGATGAACATTGATGCAAAAATCCTCAATAAAATACTGGCAAACAGAATCCAGCAGCACATCAAAAAGCTTATCCACCATGATCAAGTGGGCTTCATCCCTGGGATGCAAGGCTGGTTCAATATATGCAAATCAATAAATGTAATCCAGCATATAAACAGAACCAAAGACAAAAACTACATGATTATCTCAATAGATGCAGAAAAGGCCTTTGACAAAATTCAACAACTCTTCATGCTAAAAACTCTCAGTAAATTAGGTATTGATGGGAAGTACCTCAAAATAATAAGAGCTATCTATGACAAACCCACAGCCAATATCATACTGAATGGGGAAAAACTGGAAGCATTCCCTTTGAAAACTGGCACAAGACAGGGATGCCCTCTCTCACCACTCCTATTCAACATAGTGTTGGAAGTTCTCGCCAGGGCAGTTAGGCAGGAGAAGGAAATAAAAGGTATTCAATTAGGAAAAGAGGAAGTGAAATTGTCCCTGTTTGCAGATGACATGATTGTATATCTAGAAAACCCCACTGTCTCAGCCCAAAATCTCCTTCAGCTGATAAGCAACTTCAGCAAAGTCTCAGGATACAAAATCAATGTACAAAAATCACAAGCATTCTTATACACCAATAACAGACAAACAGAGAGCCAAATCATGAGTGAACTCCCATTCACAATTGCTTCAAAGAAAATAAAATACCTAGGAATCCAACTTACAAGGGACATGAAGGACCTCTTCAAGGAGAACTACAAACCACTGCTCAACGAAATAAAAGAGGATACAAACAAATGGAAGAACATTCCATGCTCATGGGTAGGAAGAATCAATATCATGAAAATGGCCATACTGCCCAAGGTAATTTATAGATTCAATGCCATCCCCATCAAGCTACCAATGACCTTCTTCACAGAATTGGAAAAAAACTACTTTAAAGTTCGTATGGAACCAAAAAAGAGCCCGCATCGCCAAGTCAATCCTAAGCCAAAAGAACAAAGCTGAAGGCATCATGCTACCTGACTTCAAACTATACTACAAGGCTACAGTAACCAAAACAGCATGGTACTGGCACCAAAACAGAGATATAGACCAATGGAACAGAACAGAGCCCTCAGAAATAACACCACATATCTACAACTATCTGATCTTTGACAAACCTGAGAAACACAAGAAATGGGGAAAGGATTCCCTATTTAATAAATGGTGCTGGGAAACTGGCTAGCCATATGTAGAAAGCTGAAACTGGATCCCTTCCTTACACCTTATACAAAAATTAATTCAAGATGGATTAAAGACTTAAACGTTAGACCTAAAACCATAAAAACCCTAGAAGAAAACCTAGGCATTACCATTCAGGACATAGGCATGGGCAAGGACTTCATGTCTAAAACACCAAAAGCAATGGTAACAAAAGCCAAAATGGACAAATGGGATCTAATTAAACTAAAGGGCTTCTGCACAGCAAAAGAAACTACCATCAGAGTGAACAGGCAACCTACAAAATGGGAGAAAATTTTTGCAACCTACTCATCTGACAAAGGGCTAATATCCAGAATCTACAATGAACTCAAACAAATTTACAAGAAAAAAACAAACAACCCCATCAAAAAGTGGGCGAAGGATATGAACAGACACTTCTCAAAAGAAGACATTTATGCAGCCAAAAAACACATGAAAAAATGCTCATCATCACTGGCCATCAGAGAAATGCAAATCAAAACCACAATGAGATACCATCTCACACCAGTTAGAATGGCAATCATTAAAAAGTCAGGAAACAACAGGTGCTGGAGAGGATGTGGAGAAATAGGAACACTTTTACACTGTTGGTGGGACTGTAACTAGTTCAACCATTATGCAAGTCAGTGTGGCGATTCCTCAGGGATCTAGAACTAGAAACACCATTTGACCCAGCCATCTCATTACTGGGTATATACCCAAAGGACTATAAATCATGCTGCTATAAAGACACACACACACGTATGTTTATTATGGCACTATTCACAATAGCAAAGACTTGGAACCAACCCAAATGTCCAACAATGATAGACTGGATTAAGAAAATGTGGCACATATACACCACGGAATACTATGCAGCCATAAAAAATGATGAGTTCATGTCCTTTGTAGGGACATGGATGAAACTGGAAATCATCATTCTCAGTAAACTATCACAAGGACAAAAAACCAAACACCGCATGTTCTCACTTATAGGTGGGAATTGAACAATGAGAACACATGGACACAGGAAGGGGAACGTCACACTCTGGGGACTCTTGTGGGGTGGGGGGAGTGGGGAGGGATAGCATTAGGAGATATACCTAATGCTAAATGACGAGTTAATGGGTGCAGCACACCAGCATGGCACATGTATACATATGTAACTAACCTGCACATTGTGCACATGTACCCTAAAACTTAACGTATAATAATAATAAAAGAAAAAAAAAACTATAAAACAACAACAACAAAAGAAACTTGTTACCATGTCTGCACAACGGGCATCTGACCTGAAAAAAAAAAAAAAACAACTAGAAATGAATTTTATGATGAAACTATCAAACAAGGATTTGAAAAAGCTATTGTTAATATGATGAATATTTAATTTTAAATAAAAACATACACATAATACAAAATACAAATAAGATAATCAAGTATTAAAGATGAAAAATACAGTACTTAAGATAAAAATTATCCTGGATTGACTTAGTATAAATTAGATACTGCAGAAGATCTGTAAACTTGAAGATAGAGTAATAGAAACTACACAAACTAAGGCACAGAAAGAAATAGATAAAAGAAAAATACACAGAGGCCAGGCATGATGGCTCTTGCCTATAATCCTAACACTTTGGGAGGCTGAGCCAGGCAGACTGCTTGAGCCCAGGAGTTTGAGACTAGCCTTAGCAACATGGTGAAACCCCATCTCTATTAGCCAGGTGAGGTGGCATGTGTCTATACTCTGCTACACAGGAGGCTGAGGTGGGAGGATCTCTTGAGCCCAGGTGGCAGAGGTTGCAGTGAACCAAGATCTCTCCACTGCACTCCAGCCTAGGTGACAAAGTGAGACTCTGTCTCAAAATACAAAAGAAACAAATAGACAAAAAAAAAAAAACTTCAGTGGTTTTTGGACAATATTAGGCTTCACTTATAAGAAAAAGAAAAATATTCAAAGGAATAAGGTTGTATATTTTATAAATTTGATGAAAACAACATACAAATCCCTCCTCCCATAAAAAAAAACCACGAAGAAAAGCACACCAAACACATTATAATAAAATTAATGAAGACCAAGAATAAAAAGAAAATTTTTAAAGTAATCAGAGAGGAAAAAAGAGACATCAGATATAGTAGAAAAATGTAGAGAATTATTAGTGTTCTCATCAGAAAAGTGCAAGCCATAAGACAATGTAGCAAAATCATTTAAGTCCTAGGAAAAAAGTTAACCTAGAAATTTATATCAAATAAAAATGTCCTTCAAAACTAAAGACAAAATACTTTTTCAAAGAAATCAGTAAAAGAATTAAATTCTAAGGGTTTTTGCTGGAACTATAAAAAATATTAAAAGGTTTTCAGGTTGGAGAAGAATACTAGATAGAAACCTGGATCTACATAAAGGAATAAAGAGTGCTGAAAATGGTTAATATCTGGGTCAAATTTGAAACTTTTTCTTGTTTTTAAATTTGTTTAAAATATATTTTGTTTTGTAAGGAAAAAACAGCAACGAACTGTGTGGTTTATAATATAGAGAGAAGTGAAGTATATCTAGAAATAGAACCAAATATAGAAGTGGGTAATGGAATAGAATATTGTTGCAAGGTTCCTCCATTGTCCATGAAGCAGTGTTATGTCATTAGAATGCCATAAGAAATTAGAGGGGGTAGCTGAGATGGCCAACTAAAAGCAGCTAGTGTACACTGCTGTCATGGAGAGGAATGGAACCTCCTCAACACAGGGGAACCTCCCCAATCCAGGGAAGCGGTGAGTAAATATGCAACCCCAGGAACCCATGCTTCTCCCACAGATCTTTGCAACCCTCAGGTGAGTAGATACCCTCATGAACCCATTCCACCAGACCTTCAGTCTGACACACAGACCTACATGGAATCCCAGCAGATAATGGAATCTCTGCTCAGTCACATGCAGAGACCTGGGAGCCTTAGATACCTGGGCTTTCCGGGCTTCCTCGCAAAACCAGCTGAAACTCTGGCAAAGCAGGTCAGGCCTCCATACATACCACTAGAAAAGGGGCAGAATCCAGTGGGCTGAGAAGCAACAGTCTATGGGCCCTGCTTCCATGGCACCTCACAGGATAAGAGCCACTGGCTTGGAACTCCATCCAGCCACTGGTAGCAGTGTTACACTTCCCTGAAGAAGAGCTCCCAGCAGCAAGGCCAGCCACTACCTTTGCTGTTTGGCTGACTTCGCCATTTTAGCCTTCAGGCTTTGGAGAGTCTGAGGTGACCGGGGCCTGAAGTGGGCCCCCAGCACAGCACAGCGGCTATATGCAAACGTGGCCAGACTGCTTTTTTTTAAGCAAGTCTCCAGCCCTGTTCCTCTTCACTGGGCAGGACCTTCCAACTGGGGTCTCCAGCTACCCTCATCAGTGTTCTCCAGCAGACAGAGTTTTGAAACCTCCCTGGGACAGAGCTCCCAGACGGAGGGGCAGGCCACCATCTTTGTTGTTTCATAGTCTTTACTGTTGATAACTCCAGGTACTGGAAAATCCGAGGTGACTAGAGACCGGAGTAGACCCCCAGCATACTACAGTAGCTCCTCGGAAAAGTGACCAGACTGTTATATAGGTGCTTGTCCCCATAGCTCCTCACCAGGCAGGTCCTCCAAGCCTAGGCCTCCAACCACCCACTGCCAGGCTATTGAGCCAGTAGCAGCTATGCAACAATCTGGACAGAGCCACTGGGGGCAACTGAAAGCCTCTCTGCCCTCTGCAGTGGAACTGCATTTACTACCCTAGGACTAATGAAGAAGCAAAGACCCTAAGTGCCTTGTCCATACCTTCAACAAGCTGCAGTTGACCCAAGCAGAGGAAACCAGTCCATCTCCCACAGGTTCTGCACACCCCCACCCCAGCTTGCTCATAACCAGACAAGGAACCCTTGGCTTGGGCCCACACACAGATCCTCCATCCTGGGATGATTGCACTGAGCAATTGTTGACCTGCATCTTTCTGGGGTGGAGCCCTCAGGAGACAAGCAAAAGACCCTTGGCCACAAGGACTACTAAGGTCCCTTCCTCTGTTGCCTCCAAGTAGGGGGAGAAACATAAACCCTGAGATGGCCTTAGTGCTGCAGTGGGCAGTGCAGGAGTGACAAGCTGCAATCTACAGCCAGCACCCAATGGGGAGAGAAGCCTAAACTTTCAGAGCATTGAGAGGGAACCCAGTTGCAACTGTGAGGAAACATAGGGGAGCCACACAACCAAACAAGAGTCTACCAAGTGACCAATAAGCCTAAGTACCATCTATTGGATCACACCCCAAAGCTTCAACACCAAAATACCTTGCTAACATACCCCCTTGTGAGACCAAAGACAAGAAGTCTGCTTCAAATAAAGACTCTGCACAAAGCACGGTACTGAGAAAACATCCAGTAAAGAAGTTCATTGACTGTACTCAACCAATGCAAGAACGCTAATAACTCAAATGGCCAGAGTGTCATATGTCCTCCAAACAACCTTACTGGTTCTCCAACAAGAGTTCTTGACCAGGCTTAGCTGGTTGAAATGACAGAAACAGAATTCGGAATATGAATAGAAACAAAGATCATTGAGGTTTATGAGTATGGCAAAACCGAAATCAAGAAAACTAAGAATCACAATAAACACTACCACAGCTGGAAGATGAAACAGCCAGTATGAAAAGGAACCTAGTGAATCTGGCAAAGCTGAAAAACACAATACAAGAATTTCACAATGCAATCATAAGTACTAACAGTAGAATAGACCAAGGTGAGGAAAAAAATCTCAGAACTTAAAGCCTGGCTCTCTGAAATAAGACAGTAAAACAAAAATAAATAAAAAATAATGGAGAGGATTGAATAAAACCACCAAGAATTATGGGACTATGTAAAGAGGCCAAATCTATGAGTCACTGACATCCCTGGAAGGGATAGGAAAAAAGCAAAAAACTTGGAAAACGCATTTCAATATATTGTCCATGAACATATTCCCAACTTTGTCAGAGAGACCAATAATCAAATTAAGAAAATACAGAGAACTCCTGCAAGGTTCTACACAAGAAGATAGTCTTGAAGAAACATAATCATCAGATTTTCTAAGGTTGAAATGAAAGAAAAAGAGCAGGTCCCCTATAAAGGGAACCCCATCAGGCTAGCAGTGGACCTCTCAGCTGAAACTCTACAAGCCAGAGGAGACTGGAGAACTACATTTCACATTCTTACAGGAAAAAACTTCAACCAAGAATTTCTTATCCAGCCAAACTAAGTTTCAAAAGCAAAGGAGAAATAAGAACTGTTTCAGATAAGCAAATGTTGAGGGAGTTTATTACCACCAAATCTGCCTTACAAGAGATCTTGAAAGGAGGATTAAATATAGAAAGAAAAATCATGATCAGGTAATACAAAATTACACTTAAATGCAAAGACCAGTGACACTATAGAGCAACCACACAAACAAGCCAGCACAATAATTAGCTAACAAGACAATGACAGCATTAAATCCACACATATCAATACTAACCTTATATTTAAGCGGGCTAAATACCCCATGAAAAAGGCACAGGGTGGCAGGTTGGAGTAAAAAATATGCAAGACCCAATGCTATGCTGTCTTCAAGAAACTCATGACACAAATATGTTCAAAATAAAGGAATGGAGGAAAATCTACCAAGCAAATGAAAAACAGAAAAAAGCAGGGGTTACAATCCTAATTTGTAACAAAACAGACTTTAAACCAACAAATATCAAAAAAGACAAAGAAGGGCATTACATAATGATAAAGAGTTCAATTCGACAAGACATAACTACCTTAAATATATATGCATCCAACATGAAAGCACCCAGATTCATAAAGCAAATTCTTAGAGTCTTGCAAAGAGACATAGACTCCCACAAAATAATAATGGGATGCTTCAACCGCCACTGACAGTATTAGACAGATCATCGAGGCATAAAATTAACAATACCAGTGATCATTAGAGAAATGCAAATCAAAACCACAATGAGATACCATCTTACACCAATGAATAATAAAAAATGCTGGTGAAGTTGGGGAGAAAAGGGAACGCTTATACACTGTTGATGGGAGTATAAATTATTCAACCATTGCAGAAAGCAGTTTGGCAATTCCTCAAAGTGCTAAAGGAGAACTACCATTTGACCAAGCAATCCCATCACTGGGTACAAACTTCTCTGTCTGGCTGGCTCTAATCAGCTCCAGAAACCACAGTTTTAAAATACTCTGTGATATTCAATTAGAATACAGGTCAGGGTGACTGGTAGAGTGAGAGTTCCAGATTTGTATCGGAGTACCAATAACTAACCAATGGTGGTACTGGAAAGAAAGTCTACATACCCAGAGGAATATAAATCATTCTGCCATTAAAAACACATGCACTCAAATGTTCATTGCAGCACTATTCACAATAGCAAAGACATGAAATCAACCTAAATGCCCAACAATGACAGATCAGATAAAGCAACTGTGGTGCATATACACCATGGAATACTATGCAGTCATAAAAAAAAACAAGATCTTGTCTTTTGTGTGAACATGGATGGAGCTGGAGGCTATCATCCTTAGCAAGCTAACACAGGAACAGAAAACCACATACCACATGTTCTCACTTATAAGTCGGAGCTAAATGATGAGAACTTGTGAACACAAAGAAGAGAACAACAGACACTGGGGTCTACTTAAGAGTGGAGGGTGGCTGAAGGGAGAGAAGCAGAAAAAATAACTAATGGGTACTAGGCTTAATACCTGGGTGATGAAATAGTCTGTACAGCAAACCCCTGTGACATGAGTTTACCTATATAACAAATACTCTCAAACCTAAAATAAAAGTTAAAAAAAAAAGAAATTAGATATGTATTTTGCAAACCCTGAGATATCCACTAGAAAAAGAAAAAAGATCAAACAGGCCAATAGTGAAGATAAAAAGAAATATTAAAAATACCCTATCAAAAAAAGAGCCAGGAATAATGGTAAGAAGGAACAAAGTAGAAATGGGACAACAGAAAACAAACAGTAAGATTTTGACCCAGCAATATTAATAATATTAAATTATAAGCTAAATACTCCAACAAAAGGCAGTGATTTTCAGACTGTATTTTTTATAAAGCAAGATTCAACTATATGTGATATATTTAAAGAATTCATTTTAAATACACAAAGATGGGTTAAAATAAAAAGATGGAAAAAGGATATATGAAAGATTTAATAATAAGAAAACTGGGGCCGGGTGCAGTGGCTCACACCTGTAATCCCAGCTCTTTAGGAGGCCGAGGCGAGCAGATCACGAGGTCAGGAGATTGAGACCATCCTGGCCAACACTGTGAAACCGCGTCTCTACTAAAAATATAAAAATTAGCCGGACATGGTGGCACGCGCCTATAGTCTCAGCTACTTAGGAGGGTGAGGCAGGAGAATCGCTTGAATCCGGGAGGCAGAGGCTGCAGTGAGCCAAGATCCTACCACTTCACTCCAGCCTGGGTGACAGAGAGAACTCTGTCAAAAAAAAAAAAGAAAAGAAAAGAAAACTGGAAAGACTGTATTAATAGAAGTCAAATAGACTTTGAGACAAGAAATATTACCAATAATGAAGTCAAATATTTTTAAATAATAAAATTATTAATTCATAACAGACCTAACAGTCCTAAGTTTGCATGCATCTAGCTGCAAGATTTCAAATACATTAGTAAGGAAAACAACATAACAGAAAGGAGAAGTAGACAGATAGAAAATTTTGGTTAAAGTTTTCTCTTAGCAACTGAGAGAAAAAGTAGACAGAAACCAACAAGGATACAGACATCTTGAACAACACTGAAAATCTAACCCAATTTACCTTTATAGAACACCACATCCAGCAACAGTATAATGCACATTCTCTACCATGCTTATAAAATATTCAAGGTAGGTCACATGCTCAGCATAAAATAAGTTTCAAATTTGACAGGATTAAAGGCATACAAAGTATGTTCTCCAATGCGAAAGGAACTAAATTAGAATTTAATAACAATAGTCATATCTAGAAAATCTCCTAAGACACTTCTAGGCAATGCAAGGATCAGAGAAGAAATGACAAGGGAAATTAGAAAATATTTCAAAATGGCTGACAATTTTTTAAAATTTTAGGGATGAAGCTAACACAGAATTTTGAAGACAATGTATAGCTCTTAATGCTTAAGCTAGGTAAAAAGAAAGATCCAATATCAATGAACAAAGTTTCCACCTTAAGAATAGAAAGAGGAGGGGGACAAGACGGCTGACTGGATGCAGCCAAAAAGTTCCACTCCCACCCAGAGGGATCAGATTATTAAGTAAACCACAATAATTTGGGCAGATCTTCAGAAAGAAAATGCCAAAAATGGGTGGAGAGGCAAGACTAAAGCCAAGGCTGAAGAGGGAGGTCACGGGGAACCCTGCACGGGATACTTTAACCCAGGGATTGGTTCCTGACTTTGTCCACTGGGAAAGGGGTGAGTGAGGGAATTCAGGAATGGCTCAGTCTCAGAATGGACCTCTGGGATCCTAGCTACAGGCGACCTCATGTCCCCGTGGATGCATGCACTGGCAGGGGATGTCCTCGGGGAGCAAGCAAAGACAGGCAGGCCTTCAGATGGCACAAAGCATAGGAGCTTTTGTGTGCTGGGTAGTTCTGGTTGAATGTGGCCCTAGACACTCATCCCCCAGGGATCCCCATACCCCTCCAGGAGGCACCGGCCCCAGCTGACCTTCCAGCTAGGAGAGAGTGGGCAGTTTCCCCATGGGACTGAAGTATGCCTGCTCTACAGGCCCTCCTGCTTGCTGGCCCCTCCCAGGGTCCATACCAAGCTGCCCTGCATAAGCTGGTGCAAAGCGCAGCCCCGGCAGCCCAGCACTGCTGCATCTGAGCACTTTCCTGGCAACCCAGGAATACATCAGATCCAGAATCCCAACCCGAGCTGCAGGACATCCCAGTGCCCCAGGGCTGCAACATGTAGCTCGGGAGTATGAAGCTGAGATCTGTGGCCAGCCCTCAAACAGAGAAGCAGCCCCCACCATCAGAGCAGTGAGAGGGGTGAGAAACATGTGTTCCTAGGTGGGGGCAGTAGCGGTGCATGCCATCCTCTGCAGGGCCAGTCCAGAAAGATGTGGAATGTATCCCTGCCAGCCTCTGCCTGAGGGGATACTGCAGCCTGGAACACCTAAGAAAAGAAATGCAGGCGCAGCACCATTGATCGGTGGGGACTTCCCCAGAGCCCAGAAAGGACCTGGTGAGGAGGCCATCTCTCTCCTCTGCCTACCACAGAGCAGGACTGAAAACAAGAGGAAGTATAAAAGCTACACGGCTGGGTATTAACCTAGCTACCAGCCATTGCTCTTAAGCGCCATCTACTGGATAACAGCCTAAACTGTAATACCAAAAACTATGCCTATGAAACGAAGCTCACGAATTCACCCACCCAGGTGGCTGGCAAGATGGCCGAATAGAAACTGCTCCAATCTGCAGTTCCCAGCAAGATCAATGCAGAAGGTGGGAGATTTCTGCATTTCCAGCTGAGGTACCGGGCTCATCTCATTGGGACTGGTTAGACGGTGCAGCCCACAGAGGGCAAGCCGAAGCAGGGTGAGGGCTTCCCTCACTCGGGAAGTGCAAGGGGTGGGGGAACTCCCTCCCCTAGCTAAGGGAAGCCGTGAAGGACTGTGCTAGGAGGAACAATGCATTCCAGCCCAGATACCATGCTTTCATCATAGTCTTCGCAACCCACAGACCAGGAGATTCCCTCAGGTGCGTATGCCACCAGGGCCCTGGGTTTCAAGCACAAAACTGGGAAGCCATTTGGGCAGACACTGAGCTAGCAGTTTTCCCGTAACAGTGCAAACAAAGCTGCCCGAAAGTTCGAACTGGGCAGAGCTCACAGCAGCTCGGCAAAGCCGCTTTAGCCAACTGCCTCTCTAGATTCCTCCTCTCTGGGCAGGGCATCTCTGAAAGAAAGGCATTAGCCCCAGTCAGGCGCTTATAGATAAAACTCCCATCTCCCTAGGACAGAGTACCTGGGGGAAGGGGCAGCTGTGGGCACAGCTTCAGCTGACTCAAACATTCCTGCCTGCTGACTCTGAATAGAGCAGCAGATCTCCCAGCACAACGCTGGAGCTCTGCTAAGGGAAAGACTGCCTCCTCAAGTGTGTCCCTGACCCCCATGCCTCCTGACTGGGAGACACTTCCCAGCAGGGGTCAACAGACACCTCATATAGGAGAGCTCCGGCTGGCATCTGGCGGGTGCCCCTCTAGGAGGAAGCTTCCAGCGGAAGGAACAGGCAGCAATATTTGCTGTTCTGCAGTCTCGGCTGGTGATACCCAGGTGAAAAGGGTCTGGAGTGGACCTCCAGCAAACTCCAGCAGACCTGCAGAAGAGAAGCCTATTAGAAGGAAAATTAACAAACAGAAAGGAATAGCATCAACATCAACAAAAAGGACATCAGCACAAAAACCTCATCTGAAAGTTACCAACATCAAAGACCAAAGGTAGATAAATCCACGAAGATGAGGAAAAACCAGCACAAAAGGCTGAAAATTCCAAAAACCAGAATGCCTCTTCTCCTCCAAAGGATCACAACTCCTCGCCAGCAAGGAAACAAAACTGGATGGAGAATGAGTTTGACGAATTGACGAAAGTAGGCTTCAGAAGGTGGGCAATAACAAATTCCTCCAAGCTAAAGGAGCATGTTCTAACCCAATGCAAGAAAACTAAGAACTTTGAAAAAATGTTAGAATTGCTAACTAGAATAACCAGTTTAGAGAAGAACATAAATGACCTGATGGAACTGAAAAACACAGCACAAGAGCTTCGTGAAGCATACACAAAGTATCAATAGCTGAATGGAACAAGCAGAAAAAAAAATATATATATATATATATATCAGAGATTGAAGATCAACTTAATGAAATAAAGTGTGAAGAAAAGATGAGAGAAAAAAGAATGAAAAGGAATGAAGAAAGCATCCAAGAAATATGGGACTCTGTGAAAAGACCAAACCTGTGTTTGATTGGTATACCAGAAAGTGACGGGGAGAATGGAACCAAGCTGGAAAACACTCTTCAAGATATTATCCAGGAGAACTTCCCCAATCTAGCAAGACAGGCCAACATTCAAATTCAGAAAATACAGAGAACACTACAAAGATACTCCTTGAGAAGAGCAAAAACTAAAGAGTTTCTACACAGTGAAAGAAACTACCTACGGAGGAAGTAGACAACCTACAAATTATGAGAAAACATTCACAAACTATGCATCTGACAAAGCTCTATCCAGAATCTGTAAGGAACTTAAATCAACAAGCAAAAAACAAATAACCCCATTAAAAAATGGGCAAATAACATGAACAGACACTTTTCAAAAGAAGAGATATACAAGCAGCCAACAAACATATGAAAAATGCTCATCATCACTAATCAGAGAAATGCAAATCAAAACCACTATCAGATACCTTCTCATACCAGCCAGAATGGCTGTTATTTAAAAAAAAAATCGCAAAAAGTAACAGATGCTGAGGCTGAGGAGAAAAGAGAATGCTTATACACTGTTGGTGAAAACGCAAATGAGTTCAGCCACTGTGGAAAGCAGTTCAGAGATTTCTCAAAGAATTTAAAACAGAGTTGCCATTCGACCTAGCAATCTCATTACTGGGAATATAGCCAAAAGAATTTAGATCATTATACCAAAATGACACATGCATTCATATGTTCATCACTATGCTATTCACTACAGAAAAAAACATGGAATAGACCTAGGTGCCCATCAATGGTGGACTGTATTAAGAAAATGTGGAACATATATACCATGAAATACTACACAGCCATAAAAAAGAATGAAATCATGTCCATTGCAGCAACATAGATGGAGCTGGAGGGCATAATCCTAAAGGAATTAATGCAGGAACAGGAAACCAAATGCATCTTCTCGCTTATTGGGAGCTAAACATTGATTTTCCAAGGACATAAACATGACAGCAATAGACATTACAGATTACTAGAGTAGAGAGGGAGGGAGGATGGCTGTGGGTTGAAAAACTACCTACCTGGTATTATGTTCACTATCTGGGTGTAATATATGCATGTAACAATCCTTCACATGTACTTCCTGTATCAAAAATCAAAGCTGAAATTTAAAAAAAATCTATCATATATATAAATATACACACACATTAAAAAAAGAATAGAATGAAATGGCTTCAACTTGATAAAGAGCATCTAAAAAGAACAATTTAAAACTGTCATTATTTGTAGGCAACATGATCATGTACATAGAAAAGAATGTACAAGAAATTTATGATAATAGTTAAGTAAATTTGCAGGGCAATCAATATTTATGTAAATTTATTGTTTTCCTGTATTTTATCCTGTTGCTTTTCTTTTCTTGTTAATCCTGTTCTACTTTCTTCCACTTCCAGTTCCCAAGTGTTAATTTGTTATCCAGCCTCCTCATGCACCATATTGAAAACAGAGCCTTCAGTTAATCGTAACTCAGAAACCCACAGCAAATTGTAAAAACGGACACATCATAAAGTCTTCTCATCCTGTATGCACACTCATTTATGACTTTACAGTTCTTCCCATCAAGAGATGCAGTCTAGTCTTTACTCCTTGAATTTGGGCTTAGCTATGTGACTTACTTCAGTGGATGAGACATTAGCAATGTGTCAGGAGCAAATGCTTGAAAAATGCTGTGCATTGGAGTTTACTCTCTGGATGGTCTTTGGAAGCCTGGGACTACCATAGGAAAAAATTCAAAACCAGCCTGCCGATAAGAGAACACGTGGAGCAAAGATAGCATCTCAGCTGAAGCTCTCCTAGACTCTCCAGCCACAACCAAGAAATAAGCCAGCTAACCCTAGACTTCAGCCACACCATCTCAGACCAGAAGAAATGTCCACCTGATTAAGAGAACAGCGAGAAATTCTTATTTTAAGCCACTAAATCGTGGTAGGGGTTAGCACACAGTAATAGCTAACTGATAGATGTTCCTTCTGCTTTCATTTCAGTACTGAGAGCAATTCACATGCACATAACTCACTTCAAAGTCTCATGGACCCAGCAGGTTTGGGAAGTTAGATGCTAATAAATAGTAATGATATTTGTCCCAATAGTTAAGTTGTAAGTCATCTTTATTTTTTAAAGACATCGATGGATAAAATTAGAAGTGAAAATCACATTATGTCTAAGTTTAATTTAAAATGACCTTTACAAGAATAAAGGAAAGGAAGAAGGAAGAAAGAAAGAAAAAGAGGAAGGAAGGGAGAAAATAGAGAAAGTAGGACACAATGTTGATAATATAGAATATTAATAGATGGTGTATTTGTCTGTTCAGGCTGCCATAGCAAAATACCATAGACTGGGTGGCTTAAGCAACAAAAATTTATTTTCTCACAGTTCTGGAGGCTGGAAGTATGAGATCAGGGTGCTAGAATGGGTAGGTCTGGTGAGGGCACCTTGCAGGTAGGTGGCCAACTTCTGTGTGCTCACAAGGCTTTTCCTCTTGTGTGTAAATTGGAGAGACAGAAATCTCAGTGTCTCTCTCTCTCTCTCTCCTTCTCTCTGTCTCTCGCTCTCTCTTTTTCTTATAAGGCCACAAATCCTATTAGATTAGGACCCTACCCTAATGAACCCATCATCTTTAATTACCTCCTAAAAGCCCTAACTCCAAAAACATCACATAGTGGGTTATGACTTCAACATATGAGTCTGGGGGAGACACAATTAAGTCCATAGTAGAAGAAAATTCATTGTCCTGGTCTAATTTTTTAGACATTTGAAAACATTCTTACAATTTAAAAGCATAACCATATTTTATCTTCTACTCTTGTTTATGCAGTAAGAGACAAAAATTCTCCCTAGAAGAAAATTCTGGAAAGCTCCATGATCCCTTTATACATGATCTTAAGTAATTAGAAAGTCCAGTTCAAGATAATACAGTTGTAAGTTTGCTTTAATATCAAGTCTTCTCCTATCTTCCAGATTGTTGGAACTGCTATGATTCAAAGCCTGGAATATAAATGAGGTAATAGTCAGTTTCTCCATTTCTACACCTTATCTTCCATATCAATCTAAAGGTAGCTTTATCCTCTGTGAGGACTTACATGTTGGAAAAATGAGTGGAGGTATCATTAAGTTGGCCTTGAGCTTTCTGGGACCCACTCTGCTCCATTTCCCTTGACATAGACAAGGCTATTGTTGGCCTTCATCTCTGAATTCTGCCAACAAAGCATCAGCCTATGTATTCTTTCTTAGTTACTTCAGTAACAAATTATCATATCACACATTCATTATCACAGTTCTGGAGGTCAGATACATGAAATCAGTTACCTACTTCAGAAGGCTCTGGTGAAACGGAGAGAGCCTGTTTCCTACCTTTTCCAGCTTCTAGAGACTGTCTGCATTCCTTCATTCCCGCCACGTCACAATGACCACTGCTTCCAAAGCCACATCTCCTTCTCTGACTCTGACCCTCCTCCCTCCCTTTCAAAAAGACCCCAGCAATTATATCAGGCCCACCTGAATTATCCAGGATAATCTCCCCATATCAAGGTCCTTAACTGAATCACATTTGCAAAGTCCCGTTTGCCACGTGAGGTAACATATTCACTGATTCTGTGGATTAAGACATAGGTATCTTTGGGGGACTGGCATTATGCCCACCACATCCTGTCTCTCTGTACGTTTCTTGGAGTAGGTAAGTTATTACTTATTAAGTTATATATTACTTATTATGTCTCAGTTTCAAAAAAAAAGAAAAACATAGCAGCCTTTCTAGGTCTCCTCATAGAAATCCCTCCCACTAGGTTGGAGGCACAGAAGGCAGCACTTCCTTCTCCTTCTCCAAATATGGCAATAGCTTCTGCAAAGATCTGTCTTCCCCAGTCCTCTTCTCAAAAGTCTGTGACCTCTTCTTTTATCCTTAGCATGTCAGATGTATCTAGTATTTTGGAACAGTTCCACTTTTTTTTTTTCATAAAATTTGCATGTGATGCTTTCACACCATTTGGTGCCCTGATATTCACTGAATTGATACCTCAGTTGACACTGAAGCAGGGAGAGTTGCATTCCAACATTCTGCCCATAACTATTTCCCTAAAGTAGAAATATGAAATTATAAATGGTTCTTCATGAATTGCTAAATTCTTAAAGCATGTCTTCTATGTCATGACAGAATGTATCTGATGAGTCAAAAGGAATTTCAATATTCAAAGGTGACTATTAAATGAGTAACGTTCTATAGAACACAAAACTATTTTTAGAAGAATATTTTTGCTTCTGAATAGCTTTTCAGTCACAGTTACACTGCTCCTTCTTGAATTAAGAACTATCACTCAACCAATCTCCTGTTCATATGAAAGAGAATAATTTTAGCTGGAGAGCAAACCTCACCTACAAAATGTTAAATGCAGATATGTGAGACTGGCATACTCTATTTTGCTGAAAGAAATGTATTACTTCAATCTTAAATGTCTCTCTACTAGTATAATGGATGGTTAAAATAACTTTTAAAATCTATAAATTTATGATGAAATAAATTGTATTCACATTTTTATTCCAATGGCAAGAATGAATTAGAGTGTTTATCTAAATTATAGAATTACGGCATTTCATGATCAGATCTGGAGTATTTCTTCCATCAAACATTGAAATTAAACATCTCTGAGAACATGCAAAAAATGAAATGGAGGCTCTCTTAGTATATTAGTTTAAATTCTTTTTGGATGCAGGTAACAGAAATCAACTCTAGCTTCCACAACAAAACAAAAAAAGGCGGAGTGGGAGGAAGGGATTCAATGAGAGAATGTTAAACCTAAGCACTAAAAGACCTTGGGACTTTTTTTGTCTCTTTACCCTCTGTTTTTCTCTATCATCCTCTCTGGCTGCAGTGTTACATAGGAGAATTTATCACTGCCAAACCTTTCCAAGTCTCACATGCAATGACACACACAGGCTCAAAATAAGGGGAGGGAGAAAAATCTACGAAGCAAATGGAAAGCAGAAAAAAGCAGGAGTTCTATTTTAGTTTCTGACAAAACAGGCTTTAAACCAACAAAGATCAAAAAAGACTGCCATTACATACTGGTAAATGGTTTAATTCACCAAGAAGAATTCCTAAATTACCAATTCAGCCAATAGAAAAAAACAACTTTTTCTTAGTTCAAGTTCCCAGGGAAGAGACTACCTACCCTGGTTGGAGTCAGGTACCCATTCCTGGATAGCTGACCATGGCCAAGTGATCACACTGCATGATGGTTACTCCTGCTGTATCCATGCTGTATCCTGCTGTAAGGTGAAAGGGTACAAGAGAGACAACTATAGCAGGCCATTCCAAAAAAGTGTTTGGATAGACCAGTGCTGAATACCTAACAGGCTGTTCACCTCCGGGCATATAAATACCACAGAGGTCATTGAAAGTGTCTATTTTCAGGGTTGTATTATGTTTGCTTCTTCTATGTCCAAAAGTGGCACCTAGAAAGGTCACTTTTTATATTATCATATCTGGTTGTAAAAACCAGAAAATGCAGGCAGTACAAGGTTAACCACCAAATCCAAGTGGTCGTAAACTTACAGAAGAGACAAACCAGAGCCCGAGTCATGACTTATAAACTACCCAGGGCTCTACCCCTAAACCTGGGTTAATTTTTTCCTGTGG
Organism: Pongo abelii; assembly: GCF_028885655.2. Taxonomy (NCBI): domain Eukaryota; kingdom Metazoa; phylum Chordata; class Mammalia; order Primates; family Hominidae; genus Pongo; species Pongo abelii. The sequence continues at coordinate 21,463,105 of NC_071988.2, forward strand.
ATGTGGCCATTTGAGGGACTCAGCTTTATTTACTCATCTCAGCTGCAACTCTTCGCTTCTGTATGCATCCTTTGGCCTGTCCTGTATGGTCATTAAGAGACAAGGCCTTTAGTTCACAAAACCCTCCAGGTTACCATGGTGCCAACTTATCAGTTTAAACCTGAAGTCAATAAAGTGTATGGAAATCTCATATAAACACCACTTATTAAATACGGTTTGCATTTAATGTCGGGAACTTTAAATTGTAATAAACTCTCAAATCATTTTAACCTTTTATTCTGTTTTTACTTGTTGGTTATAATCATTCTAAAGATACAGGGTTTTCTTCGGCTTTTCATGAAGCTAAACTATTTCAGGGATTGCTCTATGTGAGGAGATAATCTAAATCTCATGTCTTCAGGAACATGGCTAGGACTGTTTTACAGTAAGATATTCCCCTAGGATTTTTGCCTACACTGAGACAAATGTACATTATAATGTATACTCAAATGAGAGCACATTCAAGAATCTTCACCAAATGGGATTCACTTCCAAAATCACTAATGTCATGAAATAAAAAGAAAAAACTACCAGAATGAGGAGTTATAACATATAAGCAAAAGCCAGCATGGTGGCTCATGACTGTAATCCCAGAATTTTGGGAGTCCAAGGCAGGACGATTACTAGAGGCATGGAGTTCGAGACCAACCCAGGCAACATAGCAAGACCCTATCTCTACAAAAAAATTTAAAAATTACCCAGGGGCAGTAGCATATGCCTGTAGTCCCAACTACTCAGGAGGCTAAGGTGGGAGGATCACTTGAGCCCAGGATGTTGAGGCTGCAGTGAGTTGTGATCACACCACTGCACTCCAGCCTGGGTGACAGAGCAAGACCCTGTCTCAAAAAATAATATGTGCAAATACGTACACACACTATATATATATATAAATAAAATATATAGATGGTAAAGGAATCTTTGGAAGATGAGTAAAAACAGAAATTATGAACTAATTTAAAAAATGGTTTCTCACTGAACTTTAAGGTAAACAGAAGTAGTCTAAACAATGTTCAGAGGGCAACATATAGCTTTAGATATATATATCTGAAAAGGAAAATAATATTGTATATATACTTACAAAGGAAAATAATTAAAAACCCACTTTAAGAAGTTAGAAAAAAACAAAAATTTAAACTCCAAAAACATGGAAAGAAGGAATAAGAGCAAAAGGCAGTAATAGTAGAAAGCAAGCATTCCATAAAGGCCATCAACAATGCCAGCATTGCTTTTCTAAAAAGGTTAATAAAAGTAACAATTCCTTAACAATATTGAATTTTTTAAATGAAGAACAGAACAAAACAGCATTATCAGGGATGAAAAAAGTGACATTGTCACACACTTTTAAAAGAAGAGAGAATATTATAAATAATTTTACAACAATAAATTAACTTGGATAAAACATATTTCTTAAGAAAATAATATAACTTTCCATGACTGAACAACAAAATATAGAAAATATTTAATAGCTCAGTATCTATGAGGAAATTGAGGCTTTAAGTGAAAAGTAGCCATGAAAGAAAACTTGAGGCCCAGATGACTTCACTTAAAACTTTTCCAAATACTTAAGGAATAAATAATACCAATCTTACAAACACTCCTCCTGAGAATAGAGAATTACTAAAGCATCACAATTTATTTAATGGAGTCAGTATATTAATTGACCTAAAACCTAATAAGGAATTAAAAGAAAATTATAGACAAACTTCTTCCATAAATGTAAATAAAAAATTTTTAAAATACACAAGCAAATCAAATCCAGTGATATACAGGAAGGATAATATTTTATGATCAAACTGTTTATTCCAGGAATGCAAGGTTAGTTAAACATTCAACTTTCACTCAATGTGCTTGACAATAGTAACAGTAAAATAGGAAAAAAAACACATTTTAATAAATACAGAAAAGGCACTTAATAAAATCTAAATTCCATTCATAGTAAAAACTAAGCAAACTAAGGATAAGAAAATTTTTCTAATATCGTAAAAGGTATCTATAAAACACCTAACTCTAATATATTAAAAGGAGAAATAAAGGATGACTATTGATGCAAAAATCTTGATCAAAATACCAGTTAAAGCATATTGAACTGATTTGACACCACAAACAACTGAGATTTATTCCTGTAATACAAGGATGGTTCAACATATGCAAATTAATGTCATAGTAACAGAATGAAAGAAAATAATGTTGTCATCTCAATTGATACAAAAAAGTATTTAACAAAATTCAGCACTTTTTCATGATATATACTATCAACATACTAAGAACAGAAGGAAAGTATCTCAACATAATAAAGACCATATGTGCAAAGCCCGCAGCTAACATCATGGTGAATTGTAAAAAAATTAAAAACTTTTACTCTAAGATCAGGAATAAGACAAAGATTCTTGCTTTTACCACTTCTATTCAACATAATACTGGCAGTCCTAACCAGAGCAGTTAGGCAAGAAATAAAAGGTATACAAATTGGAAAGCAAGTAAAATTACCTCTATTCAAAGATGACATGACTGTACATGGGGAAAACTCTAAATGAAATCAGCAAAGCTGCAAGGTACAAATTCAACATGCAAAGATCAGTTGCATTTCTATCTATCTATCTATCTTTCTGAAGAGAAAATTAAGAAAGCAATCCCATTTATACTAACATCAGAAAGAATAAAATAATTAGAAATAAATTTAACCAAGGAAGTGAAAGATTTGTACACTGAAAACTATAACACATTGATGAAAGAAACTAAAGATGACACAGATAAAAATGGAAAGACATCCCTGTTAAGGGATTGGAAGACTTAACATTGTTAAGATGTCATTGTTACCCAAAGTGATCTCTAGACTGAATGTAATTCATATCAAAATCCCAGCAGCACTTTTTACAAAAAAGAGAAAAACCCTTCCTAAAATTCATATGGAATCTGAAGGGACTCCAAATAGCCAAAGTGATTGTTACTTGCTGAACTGTGACCACCCACAATTTGTATATTAAAGCCCTAATCAGTACCTCAGAATATGACTGTATTTGGAGATAGAAACTTTAAAAGTGTGATTAAGTTAAAATGATGCCTTTAGTGTGGGCTCTAATACAATCAGAATTGTGTCCTTATAAAAAGATAAAAATTTGATACATTGAAGGACACCAGAGATGTGAGTCCACAGAGGAAAGGCCATGTGAGAACAAAGCAAGAAGGTGGTCATTTGCAAGTAAAGACAGAGGCCTCTGCAGCAAACAAGCCTGCCCACCTTGAACTTAAACTTCTGGCCTGAGCTGAGAAAATAAATGTCTGCGGGTTAAGCCACTGAGTCTGTGATATTTTGTTATGGCAGCCTTAGCAAACTAATATAGCAATCTTGAAAAAGAAGAACAAAGTTGGAGGTCTCACACTTTCTTATTTCAAAACTTATTACAATACTACAGTAATCAAAATAATGTGATACTGCCAGAGAGTCAGACATAGAACTTTATTTCTTACTTCAGTCAAACTACAAAAAATAATTTAAGGCAGATTAAAGTTCTAAATGTGAGTGCTAAAACAATCAAGCTTCTAGAATAAAATACAGAGAATAACATCATAACCTTGTGATAGGCAATGATTTTTTAAACATAAGACATTAAATGCTAACCATAAGATAAAAGATTGATAAGCTGAACTTCATTAAAATTAAGAACTTTTATTCAACAAAATACATTAAGAGATTCAAAAGGCAAGACTGAGAATATTTAAAATTGATATATCTGACAAAGGCCTTTTATAAGAAAAAAGACAACTCAATTTTTTGAACAAGTCTTGAACAAGCACCAAACAAAATATCCAAATGACCAATAAGCATATGAAAAGGTATACAACATCATTAACCATCAGGAAAATGCACGTTACAACCAATGAGATGTTATTCTGCCTCTACCAGATGGCTGATACTGGTGACGATGTGGAGTAGCTAGAATTCATGCATTGCTGATGTGAGTGGTTTAAATAAGTAGATGTTCTACTTATTTTAAATAAGTAGATGTTCTATGATCTCAGCATATATCCAAGAGAAATGAGTCCTTATGTCCACCAACAGACAAATGTAAGAATGTTCAATATACAAGAATGGAAGTTATGATAGTCAAATATTAGGATACCACAATAGAAAAAGAATGAATTCCTGCTAAACACAGTATGGATAAGTATCATAGTGTTGAACAAAAGAAAACAAACACAAAAAAGATATAAGATATACAGAGTACTATTCTACCTGTAAAGTGTGCAAACAAAAAGTAAGCTAATATATGGTGATGGAGGTTAGAATGGTGGTGACCTTTGGGGAACATATTGACTAGAGGGGGTCACAAGGGAGCTTGCTGGAGCACTGGCGATACTCTACACCTGATATAGGTGCTACTTAAATGATTGTTTACATATGTGACAGTTCAGCAAGCCATACACATAACATATGTGCATTTTATTGTACATTAAATAATGAAAAACAATTTTAAGAAACAGCTCCAAGGTAATTTATTTGCTACAAATTTAATAAATTGTAATTATAAGTTCAATGCTGCAACATTACTATGACCAAGTCAAACTTTTAGAAAATGAGCATTCCAATACAATCATTTCTAATATAAGTATTATAGGCCATTATAATAGATACCAATTTTTTATTTACTTACTGAATTCTTTGCAAATATACATCAAAATGTTGACTCTGTTAGTGGCCACAAAAAATAAATACCTAGGAATAAATTTAACTAAGGAGGTAAAATATCTCTACAAGAAAAACTATAAAATACTGATGAAAGAAATTGAAAAGGACACATCACACAAAAAAAATTGGAAGGCATGCTATGTTCTTGGACTGAAAAAATTAATTAAAATGACCATACTGATAGGACAGGAGGCAGGAAAATTCTGGGCAGAAGAGGGCAAGTCCCCAGTGAGGGCCCTAACCTCAAGCTGAAAAACCTGGAACCGCAGCCCAAAGTGAAAATGTACATCCCTCCTTTACCGCTTGAATGTTACCTTTTCAAAAACCATCCATGGACCACCCTGTCCCCCATCCTGTGCCTAGAAAATCCCCAGAACTCAGCCAGCAGTGAGGAGAAGCAGCAGAATGTCAGAGTCTATGGTTGGACGTCAGAGAGAAGCAGCTTCCCTTCAGGACAGCTTGATGGCGTAGCTTCAGAAAGGAGTCCAGCCAGGACCGCCAGACTTCAGGGGAAGATTATCTTCCTGCTCCATCCCCTTTTTGGCTCCCCTTCCCGCTGAAAGAGCCACTTTCAACAGCAATAAAATCCCTCGCATTTACCATCTTCAATTTGTTCTTGCAACCTCATTCCTCCTGGCCACCTGACAAAAACTCAGGTACCCTGAGTGCAGGTGCAAAAGGCTATCACACTAATCCTCCACTGAGCTGTTAACACTTAAGCTGTCCACAGATGGCAGAACTAAAAGGGTACCCTAACACTTCCTCTGGGGCTTCAGGGGTCAAAAGCACTGCCCCCAGGCACTGCCGCAGGGCCAGTACAGGGTCCGCTCTTGCTGGCACCCAAAGCCCTCACCCCAGCCCCTGCACTCACTCACCAGCACTCCCCCCTAGCAAGGGGTGAAGCAGCCAGTGAGTGGAGCTCACCCCTGCTGGTGCCAATGTGCCCAGCTAGTTCCAGCACCTGTGCACTCCAGGTCCCACCTACGAGGGGGTCAGGGAAATATCCTGCTTCAATGCTACCCAAAGCGATCTACAGATTCAATCCCATCCCTATCAAAATACCAATAACACTCTTCACAGAAAATTTTTTTTAAATCCTAAAATTTGTATGGAACCAAAAAGCCCAAATAACCAAAGCAATCCTGAGTAAACAGAACAAAGCTGGAGGTGTCACACTACCTGACCTCAAAATATATTACAAGATTATAGTAATCAAAACAACATAGTATTGGTATAAAATTAGACACATAGACCAATGAAACAGAATAGAGCTTCCAGAAATAAATTTATTTATTTACAGTCAACTGATATTTGACAAATGTGCCAAAAACATTTATTGAGGAAAGGACAGTCTCCTCAATATGTGGTTCTGATAAAACTTGTATACATATGCACAAGAATGAAACTAGGTCCCTATCTCTCCCATTAATACAAAAATCAACTCAAAATGGATTAAAGATTTAAATGTAAGACCCCAAACTATGAATCTATTATAAGAAAACTTAGAGGAAACACTTCAGGACATTGGTCTGAGATAAGACATTATAAATAAGACTTCAAAAGCACAGGCAAAAGAAGCAAAAATAGACAAATGGGATTAAATCAAACTGAAAGCTTTTACACATCAAAGGAAACAACCAACAGAGTGAAAAGGCAAACTACAGAATGGAAGAAAATATTCGCAAACTACTCATCTGACAAGGAGTTAATATCTAGAATATCTAAGAATATATAAGAAACTCAAAAAAGAATCTGATTCAAAAAACTGGAGAAATGAACTGAATAGCTATTTCTTAGAAGAAGATATAGAAACGACTAACAAGCATATGAAAAAATGCTCAACATCAACATCACTAATTAGGGCAATGAAAATCAAAACCACAATGAAGTATTTCACCTTAGAATGGTTATTATCAAAAAGACAAAACATAACAAATGCTGGCAAGGATGCCAAGAAAAGGGAACTCTTATAAAATGTTGGTGGGAGTGTAAACTAGTACAGCTATTATGGAGAATAGCATAAAGATTCCTCAAAAAACTACAAATAGAAGTACCATATGAGCCAGCAATCCCACTACTGGGTATATATCCTAATTTGGATTTGTGTTCCCTCCCAAATCTCACGTCAAATTGTAATCTCTAGTGTTGGAGGAGGGGCCTTGTGTGGGAGGTGATTGGATCATGGGGGAGGATTTCCCCCTTGTTATTCTCATGATAGTGAGTTCTCATGAGATCTGTATTTCCCTGTTTAAAAAAGTTTGTAGCACCTCCCCCTTCTCTCTCTTCCTCCTGCTCTGGCCAGGTGAAGACGTGCCTCCTTCCTCTTACCTTTTTACCATGATTGTTAGTTTCCTGAGGTCTCCCCAGCAATGCTTTCTGTACAACCTTTGGAACTGTGAGTCAATTAAACCTCTTTTCTTTATAAACTACCCAGCCTCAGACAGTTTTTTATAGCAATGTGAGAACGAACTCATGCATATCCAAAAGAAAGGAAATGAGTATATCGAAGAAATATCTGCAACCCCATGTTTATTGTAGCACTACTCACAATAGCCAAAATATGAAATCAACCTAAGTGCTCATTAACATATAAATCAATAAAATATATACACATGGAACACTATTCAGCCATAAAAAAGAATGAAATCATGTCATTCACAGCAATATAGATGAGACTGGAGGACATTATGTTGAGTAAAATAAGCCAGGAACAGAAAGATCAATATCTCATGTTGTCACTCATATGCCATAACTAGGAAAGTTGATCTCAAAGAAGTAGAGTATAGAATAGTAATTACTAGAGGATGGGAAGGGTCGGGGTGGGGGAACAGGGAAATACTGGTTAAAAGATACAAAATTATAGCTACATAGAAGAAATAAGTTGTGCTGTTCTATACCACTGTAGGGTGACTATAGTTAACAATAATGTATTATATATTTTTCAAATAGCTAGAAAACAAGATTTTGAATGTTTCCCAAAATAAATAAATGATAAATGTTTGAGGTGATGGATGTGCTAAATTACTTTGATTTGATAAATGTTTGAGGTGATGAATACTGTATGCATCAAAACATCATTATGCACCCCATAAATGTATACAATTAGTATGTGTCAATTTTTTTAATGTTGACTGTGTTAGGGTTCTCTGGAGAAACAGAATAGCAGTTAGATACAGATACATCGATGGAGACATAGAAGAGATTATAAGAATGTAGCGCATATGACTATGAAGCCTGAGAAGTCCTACAATCTGCCCTCTGTAAGCCAGAAACCCAGAAAAGCTGGTGGTGTCATAATGAGTAGTAGTGATGAGTGTAATAATGAGTCTATGTCACTTTTGTTATAGCCGCCCAGGTGACTAAGACATTGACCATCATATAATTTTCAAACTGACTTGAAATCTAACATTTCTGGTTAGAACCAACAATCGATCTGTGCTTACAAGTACATTATTCATAGTGACAGACTAGATAGGAATAAAGCTCACTATTGTACGTACTGGGAATCTATCCTGTGGCAGTCTTGTTTATTTATGGACTGAACTATCTCCCTTTCTTTCCTATACACACAGCTAGACTATATTTCCTAGCTTCCTTTGCAATTAGGCATGGCCACAACTGCATTCTAGCCAATGGACTGTGGATACAAATGACAAAAGCCATCTCCAGGCGTGATCCATAAAACCCTCCCATGTGCTAACCTCTATTGTCTGAGTAACGACCTAGAGGACAGAGCCACATAATGGCGGACGCCTGTGTGAGGAGAGCCCCTGAGGAGAGCTGCCAGCTTAGTAACATACATGCCAGATGATTATTCAGTGAGAAACTTTCGTGTTAAGCTCCAGAAATACTGCATTTTTTTTTAAATAGTAGTTTACCCAGACTCAACATGAAAGTTTTTTCTATAGCAGTAAAAATTGTCAATCATGGTTGACCACTAAATTAACATCTTTATTCAGTTGTATAAAGGAGTGGATGTTGGTAACAAAATATCCTATTTAGTACTGAAGCTCGCAGTTTTCCTGCTGAATCTGTTCCTCAACATAGTCTTCAACCTAACTTGGTACTGTTGTCAGAGGCGTGTAAACCAGAGCAACTCCATCTTAAAGAGGAGCTGGGTAAAATGAGGCTGAAACCTACTGGGCTGCATTACCAGATGGTTAAGGCATTCTAAGTCACAGGATGAGATAGGAGGTCAGCACAAAACACAGGTCAAAAAGACCTTGCTGATAAAACAGTTTGCGTAAAGAAGCCAGCCAAAATCCACCAAAACCAAAATGGTACGAGAGTGATCCCTGGTTGTCTTCACTGCTACAATCCCACCAGAGCCCTGACAGTTTACAAATGCCATGGCAATGTCAGGAAGTTACCCTATATGGTCTACAAAGAGGAGGCATGAATAATCCACCTTTTGTTCAGTTTATTATCAGAAAATAACCATAAAAAACGGGCAACCAGCACCCCTCAGGACTGCTCTGTCTATGGAGCAACATTCTTTTATTCCTTTACTTTCTTAATAAACTTGCCTTCACTTTGAACTGCAGACTTGCCCTGAATTCTTTCTTGTGTGAGATCCTAGAACCCTCTCTTGGGGTCTGGATCAGGACTCCTTTCTGGTAACATATTTCTGGTAACCACAGAAGGGACTACAGTGCAGAAACCCTGACCCAACAGCTCCTTTTGGGTAAGTGTTGGGGTCCTGTAACATATTTCTGGTGAACCACAGGAGAGACGATACTAAGGAGACCCCTGACCCAAAGGAAGTAGACTGCAGCACTAATTGGATGACTTTGGGTAAGTGGTTGGGTACCCGGGTAAAGAATGGGATTGGGTTAGAGGCCCAACTTAGGGAAGTTAGAGACTCTCCTAAGACAGAGTGGGTTAAATGCTCCTCTTAATAAAAGGCAAGGACGCTTGACCAACCTTGGGTTAGAGGCCTGACTTTGGAGGGTTAGAGTCTCTTCTAAGATTTAGGGGGTTAGAGGCCCCTCTCAGTAAAGTCCACCTTAGTTAAGAACAGGTTTGGCACTACCAGATGTTAACTGCTATTCTCTTTGGATTCATCTGCCTTGTACTCTTTGCTAATGGCTGTGGTTGACAGGGTTAGGCATGTACAGGATCCTGGGACATGGGAAGCTTTTTCCTCCCTAAAAGGGGAAAGTTGAGAGCTAATAGGATTGCTGGAAAAGATCCCTTTGCTACCAAGAAGCAGCCACCTGAACTTTTCAGTGTCGCTGCAATGGGTGGGTCTTTCTCTGGCCTCCCTGAGCATTTCACCTGCCCCACTCTGCTAGAGGCAATACTTTTCTCTCTCTCCTTTCCTATCTTTTCTGTTACTCAGGGCAACCATCCTGCCTAGAGACTACATGTTGAAACTCCAAGTCGGAGGTTGGATTAAAGATGAAGGGGCCCATGTGGGGCAAATGTAAGCCTTGCCAGTTTGATATTGGGTACTAAGCACAGTGGCTAACGTCTATGTTTTATCACACGTATTTTGCTCTGGCCAGAACAAAAAAAAAAATGATTTTCCTTTAGGATGTGGCTTGGCCCCCAAGGCGATGGTGCCACAAGCCGGATCATTAGTGCTGGTCAGGAAAGGGAACCCAGAAGCCTGGCATGCCGGCAAAAGGGTAAGAATTTCTTACCAGATTTCTGGCTTCTATCTCTCTATGCAAATGATTGAATGAATAGAAAAAAAAAAAATTCAGAGTTTATCTCCTCTGTGAAGTTTGTAATTGTGAAAAAGAATTCTAAGGCCAGTCTTAAGCTGGTGTATTTTGTGCTATGAATTCGTTTTTCTGTGTTGAGGGGTACTTCAGGATAAAACATGGGCTTAGAATACCTGTAAGCCTGCTTTTCAAGACGACCCAGCAAGCTCATCAGTAACAAACTTGGCTGCAGGTCCCTGAAACAAATAAAAAACTAAATGAGGGCGGACGCGGTGGCTCACGCCTGTAATCCCAGCGCTTTGGGAGGCCGAGACGGGTGGATCATGAGGTCAGGAGTTCGAGACCAGCCTGGCCAACATAGTGAAACCCCATCTCTACTAAAAATACAAAAATTAGCTGGGTGTGGTAGCGGGCACCTGTAATCCCAGCTACTTGGGAGGCTGAGGCAGGAGAATTGCTTGAACCTGGGACGTGGAGGTTGCAGTGAGCTGAGACCACACTACTGCACTCCAGCTTGGACAACAGAGTGAGACTCCGTCTCAAAAAAAAAAAAAAAAAAAAAAAGAACTGGATGAAGTCTCCACCTTCTTTTAAGTCCTTGGGAGCTTGACCTTTCAACCATGTGGAAGTACATTCTCTTGGTCTTCGCCTTCTAGGAAACAGAAATTTTAGGGTTTATGTCATAGTTAGCTCTAAAAATCATATTAAACAGTTAAAAAGTCTTTGCTAGCTCAAAATTAACTACCCTAGACTTCTTCTGGGAAAGGGAATAGAGACTACCCCGTCCTGTAGTTCAGTAGCTAGGGTTTTGCACTGTAACAGTGGCGGTCAGGGTTCAATTCCCTACCTAGAAAGTAAGTCATTTCTGGTTTACTATCTGTGTGACTTTGTCTATTCTCTTTTCCTCTGCGGACTGTCTTAAATTTTCCTTGCTCTAAGCACCTAGGAGGTTATTTTTGGTAAAGTTCAGAAGCTAGAAATATTGGCCACTTGGCAAGGCTAAAGTCGGGTAATAAGAGATCTGAAACAATTTCTTTTTTAAAGAGCACTATGGTTAAAAGTTAGCTTAATTAAAAGTGGATAAACTATAGATACATTTAAAAGGCCTTTATGTTTTCCTCTTCTTGGAACTCGTTTTCCTGTAAAAAGGTTTTTTTCTTCTCAGTCGACTGAATGGTTTTTCTTTTTTTTTTTGTTTGTTGGTTTTGTCTTGCCACTCAATGCATACATGAGAGGCTCTAAGGTAACTTCTGGTAACCTGGGATTCCTTGGGAAAAACAGAGGAGGCACCACAGCACCACAGACCCCATTTTGAGAAAAAAAACAACAAAACAACAACAACAACAACAACAAACTTGTTTTCCTCATGAAACCCCAGGAATTAAAAACAGATAGCTCCCTCTCAAAATCAAAGGCTGTGTTCTGTTTTGCATTGTGTTATCTGACGGTTTTGAGTTTTGGGGGTATCAGAAATTACTTTGCGTTATGAGAGAGCTTTGGTGTGTAACAACTAGGTAGGAAATATAAGGGATGACTAATAGTAGTTATGGAGGAATACTTGACTCTTTGCACACTTGGATCAGAGAAGCATGCTCTTGGCCATCTGGAAGATAAGCAAACATCCCCACCCCCTGCTGGGAGATGAGACTCCCATGAGGGATGGGCTGATTACAAAAGGGGCTGATTAGCTTTGGGTTGCCTTGCAATGAAATGCAGGGTAGAAGCACTGCACTGTCTTCCCCCATAGTATTCTCTCCTTTTGGGGATCCAGGATCCAGTGTAAAATGGCACCCTTAATTTTGGGGATCTGTCTTTGCCTTCAGCTGCTTATTTGCTGCTTATTTGGCCCTAGAAACACATGCTTTCCTGGCCCTGTTGCTCCAAGGGCTCCACTCTGAAGCCAGTGATACAATTAAGAAACTGGCAAATAAAGAATCTTACAAGTGGTAAATCTTCTATTTATGTGTTGTATGTTTATATGTAAAAGGGCTCTAATTAATTGGCTTTAAAAATAAGCACTTAAATATTTTGTCAGAAAAAAAGAAACTTTAATGCCTTTTTGTTCATAGGACTTTAGTAATCTTTTGAAAAATAGACAGTTTTAAATATTATTGGTAAAATAAAATGACTTGAAAATGTAGACATTTGGTCTAAATTAAGGCCAAATATCAGATTTGTTAAATGCTTTAAGGTCAAACTGGGTTTGACCATCTTGAGTTAATTTTTGTATAAGGTGTAAGGAAGGGGTCCAGTTTCAGTTTTCTGCATATGGCTAGCTAGTTTTCCCAACATCATTTATTAAATAGGGAATCCTTTCCCCATTGCTTGTTTTTATCAGGTTTGTCGAAGATCAGATGGTTGCAAATGTGTGGCATTATTTCTGAGGTAACTATTCTTTTCCATTGGTCTATATATCTGTTTTGGTACCAGCATCATGCTATTTTGGTTACTGTAGCCTTGTAGTATAGTTTGTAGTCAGGTAGTGTGATGCCTCCAGCTTTGATCTTTTTGCTTAGGACTGTCTTGGCTATAGGGGCATTTTTTGGTTCCATATGAAGTTTAAAGTAGTTTTTTCTAATTCTCTGAAGAAAGTCAATGGTAGCTTGATGGGAATAGCATTGAATCTATAAATTACTTTAGGCAGTATGGTCATTTTCACGATATTGATTCTTCCTATCCATGTTTTTTCCATTTGTTTGTGTCCTCTTATTTGCTTGAGCAGTGGTTTGTTGTTCTCCTTGAAGAGGTCCTTCATATCCCTTGTAAGTTGGATTCCTAGGTATTTTATTCACTTTGTAGCAATTGTGAATGGGAGTTCACTCATGATTTGGTTCTCTGTTTGTCTGTTATTGGTGTATAGGAATGCTTGTGATTTTTGCACATTGGTTCTGTATGCTGAGGCTTTGCTGAAGTTGCTTATTAGCTTGAGAAACAATGGGGTCTTCTAAATATACAATCATGTCATCTGCAAACAGAGAAAATTTGACTTCCTGTCTTCCTATTTAAATACACTTTATTTCTTTCTCTTGCCTGACTGTCCTGGCCAGAATTTCCAGCATTATGTTGAATAGGAGTGGTGAGAGAGGGCATCCTTGCCTTGTGACGGTTTTCCAAGGGAATGCTTCCAGCTTTTGCCCATTCAGTATAATATTGGCTGTGGGTTTGTCACAAACAGTTCTTATTTTGAGATACATTCCATCAATACCTAGTTTATTGAGAGTTTTTAGCATGGAGTGTTTAATTTTATCAAAGGCCTTTTCTGCATCTATTGAGATAATCATGTGGTTTCTGTCATTGGTTCTATTTATGTGATGCATTACGTTGACTGATTTGCGTATGTTGAACAAGGCTTCATCCCAGGGATGAAGCTGAGTTGATCGTGGTGGATAAGCTTTTTGATGTGCTGCTGGATTAGGTTTGCCAGTATTTTATTGAAGATTTTTGCATTGATGTTCATCAGGGATATTCGCCTGAAATTTTCTTTTTTTGTTGTGTCTGCCAGGTTTTGGTGTCAGGATGATGGTGGCCTCATAAAATATGTTAGGGAGGAGTTCTTCTTTTCTATTGTTTGGAATAGTTTCAGAAAGAATAGTACCAGCATCTCTTTGTACCTCTGGTAGAATTTGGCTGTGAATCCATCTGGTCCTGGGCTATTTTTGGTTGGTAGGCTATTAATTACCGCCTCAATTTTAGAACTTGTTATTGGTCTATTCAGGGATTCGACTTCCTCCTGGTTCAGTCTTGGGAGGGTTTGAATTTATCCATTTCTTCTAGATCTTCTAGTTCATTTGTGTAGAGGTGTTTATAGTATTCTCTGATTGTAGTTTGTATTTCAGTGGGATCAGTGGTGATCTCCCCTTCATCATGTTTTATTGTGTCTATTTGATTCTTCTCTCTTTTCTTCATTATTAGTCTGGCTATCAGTCTATCTATTTTGTTAATCTTTTCAAAAAAACAGCTACTGGATTCATTGATTTTTGAAGGGTTTTTCAGGTCTGTATCTCCTTCAGTTCTGCTCTGATCTTAGTTATTTCTTGTCTTCTGCTAGCTTTTGAATTTGTTTGCTCTTCTTCTCTAGTTTTTTTAATCGTGATGTTAGGGTGTTGATTTTAGATCTTTCCGGCTTTCTCCTGTGGGCATTTAGTACTACAAATTTCCCTCTAAACACTGCTTTAGTTGTGTCCCAGAGATTCTGGTACATTGTGTCTTTGTTCTTATTGGTTTAAAAGAATTTATTTATTTCTGCCTTAATTTTGTTATTTAGCCAGTAGTCATTCAGGAGCAGGTTGTTCAGTTTCCACGTAGTTGTGCAGTTTTGAGTAAATTTCTTAATCCTGAGTTCTAATTTGATTGCACTGTTCTTAGAGACCTACAAAGAGACTTAGACTCCCACACAATAATAGTGGGAGACTTTAACATCCCACCCTCAATATCAGGCAGATCAAAGAGACAGAAATTTGACAAGGATATTCAGGACTTGAACTCAGCTCTGGACCAAGCAGACCTAATAGACATTTACAGAACTCTCCACCCCAAATAAACAGAATATACATTCTTCTCACCACCGCATCATACTTATTCTAAAATTGACCATATAATTGGAAGTAAAATACTCCTCAGCAAATGCGAAAGAATGGAAATCGTAACAATTTACCTACTTTAAAGCCATTAGATTCCAGATAAGGCCTGGGGACATGTGGACTTAGCCACGTCCCCTAGCTATGCTGGAGCATCAGCTCTTATCTGCAGTTCTGCCTGGTGTGTCCTAGGCTAGACACCACACCTAGTACACAATTACAATTTCTTACTAACCAGAGTTTTCACCAAAAGTAAAAGTTGCTAAAAGTTAACATTGTAACATATAATTGAGACTACTGAAGAAACAGTTTTACATGCAAGGTGTCTTAAGGAAAGTAAAATGTACTTTTGGTAAATATTATAAGGCATGAGAATGTGGATTTTTTGCCTAAAGGGTTAAATAATTGTTTTAAGTTAGAATAAAGCTAAAGGTTTGAACAGTTGTGGAAG
This sequence comes from Pongo abelii, assembly GCF_028885655.2. Taxonomy (NCBI): domain Eukaryota; kingdom Metazoa; phylum Chordata; class Mammalia; order Primates; family Hominidae; genus Pongo; species Pongo abelii. Next base: position 21,478,528 of record NC_071988.2, read on the forward strand.
GTTTGAAAAAATTAATTGTGAGAGATTCTGTGTGCAAACATATTGGCTAAAGTTAAAGGGGTATTATTTAGTTTTTCCAAAAATTAAACATTGGAATAAAAGCACCACAGGTTTTTCTTAGAGCACTAATCTGCTCTTTCACAAAAATAAAGGGTTATAAAAGTTTTATAAGAATCTTATCTTACAGTTAAACATTAAAATTGGGTAAACAAGTCCATATGATTTTATTAAAACTTGGGTTTCAAATTAATAGTACGTTAATGTAAAGGTAAAATTTGGCTTATTTGGTACAAAAATCATACAGGAAGCATTATCAAATGTGAAATAGTGCTTTGCTTTCTTCGGACTATAGTTACATAAATGTGTTATTGGTATATGTTCCAAAGTTATGGGAAACTCCTGTAATTCTAATATGGTTTAACGGGTTAATAATTGTTATGTAAAATTTTGTGTGTCCAAATTTCCTTATCAACTGTGGCTTTAACAGTGGCTGTCCTAAAACTTCCAGAATCGTTCACAGACAATTGTTGTGTTTCAATCTCTTTAGAAGGTGGTTTATAATCAACTATAGAACTCTAGCAGGTGTTCTTAAATGCAGGTTTTTCTGATAACTTTGTAGATTGTGACATCAGAATAAAGGAAAAAGCTTTCAGAACTCTCACAGAGAGCTGAAATGTTCATAACTATCAAATAGAAGTTAACTACATGGACTAAACTGAAGAAGTGTAATCTTTTTAACTTTGCTTAAAATGCTGCTGAACCTTTGTTTTGCTTTTCAGAGTTAAGAATACTTTTCTTTCGAGCTATTTACAGCTTTTAGCAATTGAGTAAAATATCCTCCTGTGAACAAAATTTGGAACATATTTCTCTCTACCTGATTTCTACAAAATTTGGAAACTGTGAGAATTCTTAATTTATGGCTAGTTATTTGCATAAGTGCAATAACAATCTGTTTTCTTTTGTAACGAGACACAACTGGAGAAATTGGTTATTTTACCAAGGCTTCAACTGGAATGGTGTGTTTTCCTTTAAGGAATCAAACCTGACTTGTAGAGCCAATAAAAGCCCTCTGGGGAACTGGCCTCATACCTTGCCTTTACAGTCCCTGTATAGGGTTTCTGAACTATGGTAAAGAATGTCTATTTCTCACAGGCCTAGGAGCCCAAAGTTATCTTGGGACCTCAAAAAGAAAGGAATTTACCTAACTTATAGGTATTTGAAGATATAAACTCATCGAGGGGCTCAGCTTTAAAAAAGTCTTACCTGAGATTCCTTATGAAACAGAGTTCCTTTAAAGCCAATTAAAAAGCCTATGTGAAAAATAATTATTCTTGCTGTACTTTATACAAATAATCAGGCCAATTATAATAAAGCAAATCAGTCTTACCATAATTTGTCTTTAGTAAAAATAGGAAATTGGAGAGAGAAATAGTATGTTTCAAGAACTATGGTAAACTTGTTATTAAATTCTAGTCTCATCTGTTGTTTTGTTTCTGCAATTTAGGCTAATCCTGCTTATTCCTGTGAACCAACCAGTGATCTCTGACTGCTGCTCAGAAGAAACAAGAGGGATGGGTAATATAAAAATCTGGATTAGTATTCTAATTCTGGGCACATTACAACCAGCTAACAACCCCATACCAGCTTAGTTCCAACAGTTGCCCAGTTTATAAAAAGCCTTCTAATTTAGTTTACTTGGAATAACTTTATTTTGCTTTACTTTTATGGAATATATTGCTGTTCTACTCTTCGTGTAGGAATACAGGACAAGCTTACTCAATGTTTTAAATTGAACACTTATTAATCTGCCAGATATCACCTCTTGTCGAAACTCGAGTCATAAACGGCCCTCGCCATACTGATGCTTTCTGATTGAGCTCCTGTCTACCCTGAACACGAGAGACCCTAACAGTTAGGCAGGAATATCATCATTCCTATTCAGCCTGAAGAAGTTACAGAAGATGAATCTTTGTCCCTCTGCAACCCTTAGGATTAAGGGTTCTGTTATAAAAGGGAGGGTGGAAATGTCAGAGCCATGTAAACCAGAGCAACTCCAACTCAAATAGGAGCTGGGTGAAATGAGGCTGAAACCTACTGGGCTGCATTCCCAGACGGTTAAGGTATTCTAAGTCACAGGATGAGACAGGAGGTCAGCACAAAACACAGGTCAAAAAGACCTTGCTGATAAACAGTTTGCAGTAAAGGAGCCAGCCAAAATCCACCAAAACCAAAATGGCCATAAGAGTGACTTCTGGTTGTCCTCACTGCTACACTCCCACCAGCACCATAACAAGTTTACAAATGCCACGGCAATGTCAGGAAGTTACCCTATATGGTCTAAAAAGGGGAGGCATCAATAATACACCCCTTGTTTAGCATACCATCAAAAAATAACCATAAAAATGGGCACCAGCAGCCCTCAGGGCTGCTCTATGGAGTAGCCAATTCTTTTATTTACTTTCTTAATAAAGTTGCTTTCACTTTGCACGGTGGACTTGCCCTGAATTCTTTCTTGCACGAGATCCAAGAACCCTCTCTTGGGGTCTGGATCGGGACCCCTTTCCGGTAACACTGTGAACTCAAAATATCTGAGACAAGTCTCAGTCAATTTAGAAAGTTTATTTTGCCAAGGTTAAGGACGTGCCCATAACACAGCCTCAGGAGGTCCTGATGACACGTGCCCAAGGTGGTAGGGGTACAGCTTGGATTTTTACACTTTAGGGAGATATGAAACATCAATCAGTATGTGTAAGATGTACACTGGTTTGGTCTGAAAAGGTGGTACAACTCGGTCTGGAAAGCCAGGAGGGGGCTTCCAGATCATAGGTAGATAAGAGAGAAACTATTGCACTCTTTTGAATTTCTGATTAGCTTTTCATTGAATACACAATTTATAGTCACTTATGCCTTAGTCTGGCTTAGTGAAACAACAGGGCAAAGGAAGCAATCAGATATGCATTTGTCTCACATGAGCCAAGGGATGACTTTGAGTTCTGTCTGTCCTTAGTCCACAAGGAATTTCTTTGTGGGCACATTGTGAGGGAAGTATGTAGCTTTTTTTATCTTCATAGCTATCTTATTTTAGGAACAGAATGGGAGTCAGGTTTGCCCAATGCAGTTTCCAGCTTGACCTTTCCCTTTGGCTTAGTGAATTGGGGGTCCTGAGATCAATTTCCTTTCACAGTACTCATGACCAAATCCAGCTTTGCAAGCAATCATGTCTTGCAAATATAGGTCCTGATTAGAACAATCAAAATTTATCCATAGAAACAAGCCTTCATTAGTATTATATTGCAAAACAGGGTGAACACAATGATTACAAAATTGAAGATGTGATTAGCTGGATTCTTTGGAATGCATCTGAAGAGTCTTCTGAAAACATTTTGAATTTTTTGAAAATACCTGATAAAGGTCTTCATCAGTATCTTCTTAAAGCAGATGGCCGCAGCAAATAATGGATTAAATATACGTACATACACACACTCTCTTTTCTCCTACCATTTTGTAAATATGATGCAATTAAGTCAGTATGTGTTTTAGGCAGCATGAAACAAGTTTGTTGAACAGAAGTCTAGTGAGATTTGGGCCAGGAAGTAATTCTAAGCATTCAACTTTATGAGAGAAGGTAGTGGTCAACCTCCATCAATGACTCTATAAATGTAAGCTTCTTAATACTATGGTCCTGTAAATTCACATTCAGTATCTACTTCTAAGCCTCTGGCATCCCCAGTGAAAGGAGGCTGAAAAAAAAGCTTTATCCAAAGGCTACCTGGGGCCTCACATAATACAAAGCTGGATTGGGTCTACAAAAAAGGTGGAAAGACCATGTTTATCAGCCTACAACAACTAAGCTAACACACACTGTACATGTTCATCAATCAATATCTCCCACAGCCCAGTTACGACCACTGCTTAGGAGCTTCTAATGGCCAATAAAAGACATGGCTGTGAAATGATCTGAGTAGGTCAGAAGGATTCAAGAGAGTTCATACCAAAACTAAACAAACAAACAAAACGCAGAATTTTATTGGTTACAATCTCACCTTTGTCTAAGACCTAGCAACACGCAGTCACATTTTTAGCACTGGCAGAATACAAACAATGAAAAATTTCTCCTTCAGGAGTTTGCCTTGTTTATACAAATAAATCTACTGATTTTATTTTGAATTTATTATTGCTTATATTTCAACATAATATATTGAATATTATATATTATTCAATATATGTAAACATTCAATATGTTCAATAATATATTATAATAAATATAATTATTGCTTATATTTCAATATAAGCAATAATCCATGTGACAGCATTAATACAAGTGTTAGGAAAAATATAACAAAATTAGCAAAAGTGATGGAATGACTCAAGTTTGGAAAACATCATTAAGTGATTACGAACAATCAAATCACCTCTCAGATAAAAGCACTGGAGTCAATACTAAAATAACTAAATGATTACTGGAATCCAAAAATAAAAACAGAATTAAGATTTGTTTTAAATTTTGGATTGCTGTTGTATGCCTCACTTACCTTGATGATTTAGTTTAATTCCTGTATCAGATGTTTTCAGTTAATGTTTTTACTTCCTAATTTTGTATGTTCTCAACCAACTTTAGTTTGGGCATTCTGAACTCAATACTTGAAACATGTAAGTCTGTTCTAACACTGTTGCTTCTCTATAATGAGACCTATGTATAGATTCCAATCAGCACCTAAACCTAAGTTGCCATCTGTATATATTACTAATATAAATATATTGAACATAGATATAGTTACATTGTTAAATTTATCCAAAATATCTTGAGATTTAAAAATCAGTTGCCATCTATTAATGACCTGAAATATTAATATACATTTACATTAGTATATAAATCTAGTCACAAAAATAGTCATACACAAATCTAATTTCTCATTGTTACCCAAAAAGCAGGTTAGTATATAACATCATATATGTAATCTGTAGATATAATGTTTACATTAAGAAAATAACTTTTGGCTGGGCTCAGTGGCTCATATCTATAATCTCAACACTTTGGGAAGCAAGGGTGGGAGAATCACTTGAGGCCAGGAGTTTGAGACCAGTCAGGGCAACACAGCGAGACCCATCTCTACAAAAATAAAAAGAAAAATAGCCGGGCTACTGGCTTGTTCCTGTAGTTCCAGCTACTCAGGAGGCTGAGGTGGGAGGATCGCTTGACCCCAAGAGCTCGAGGTTACAGTGAACTATGATCCCCACTGCACTTCAGCCTGGGCAACAGCGTGAGACCTCAACTCTAAAAACAAAACAAAACAAAAAAACTGTCATGAAATAAAAGAATCATAACTGTTTCCTTAAGCAGAATATAACCAACTACACCTTATTATGAAACTAAAACTTAAAACAACTAGGATAAGAATAAAGTCTGATACAATTTTATAGATAATAAACACTGTAAAAGCAATGAAATGTGTTGCCAAGCACGGTGGCCTCAGCATTGGCAAACATGGTTCTAGCTGTGGGCATGGTATAACCTGCCAGCATGTCCAGCAAGCCAGAAATTCTTTGGATCTTAGTTGTCAAATTTTTTAAATTAGGAAAATGATCATGCTGATCTCTAAGAAAACTGAAACATCTGTTAGCAGTTTACAATTCTATGAAAAATAGAGAATCTCAGCTATAAATCTTAAATGACAAAGGTGGAGGGAATACAACATATTACTCACTTCCTATATACAAATATCAAAACTCTAATTGAAATACTAAGGATGAGTAAGTGATCGCTCATCACTCTCCACGCTATGAGTAACAAAATCCCCTTGAACATTTTTAGCAGAATCTCCATCTTCTTCCAAGTGTTTGGTTTCTTTTCCAGTCCTTCCCTACTGCCAGCACCTGTTCTGCTACCTAAAATAAGGCATGTTTAAATGAATAAATGCTTGCTGAATGGGCAACATCTTCCAGGAAGGAAAATTCCTCACTTCCTATGCAGAGGCAGGAAAAAGAAGAACAAGAAAGTTATCTCCCTAGGTACAGCTGACCAGCAGGTCAAACAGGTTAAACACTGAGCTAACAAAAAAATAGTGATAAATAAGAATTATTCACTCCATTTCTTATTAGCTTATCTTTGTCATTTCCAAACACCATCTTGAACATAATATATCAATTTATCAGGAGACCATAAACCAGGAATTATATCCAAATCTATCCACTGGCTGCTTTATTTCCCCCACCATAAAATAACGTCTCTAAAACTCAAACCTAAAAGGCTTAATTAAGTAGAACTATCAGTTTTAATATTGTCAAGCAAAATAACATTTCTAATGCAGTAACCCAGTGAAAAGTGAACGTTTACACTAGAATGGGTAATCTCAGGATGGCTCAGAGAATTGTTCTCTGTACGTAAGCAGTTAAGCTCTCAGAATTTGAAGTTTATTAAGCTAAATGGCTTGATTCTTTTTAGCATTTCTTGAATATGTACTTTTGAATCCAATCTGATTCAAACCTTTAGACTTCCGCTGAAAAGAGATCAAAGTTGTGTCAATTTTGCAGACATTGTCTTGCATACGAGGGAACTGAGAACCACAGCGAGACTCAGGACTGGAGATGAGTTAGACTGCAGTGTAGCGAAGACCAGTGAGTGAGAACTTTTGCGGCAGAGCTGTTTTTAGAATTCTGGAATGGGATTTAATCAGTACTTCAGCATGAATCTAAGGAACTTTACCTGTTTAAGTACAAAATAAAAGTCAACGTAAGAGCCAATATTGAAGAATGTGAACCTTAAATGGTAGCTCTTCATTTGCATTCAAGAATAATTTTCGTGCAGCAATCACCCCCACCTGGCCGCACCAAAAAGAGTAAGAAACTTAAGCTCGAACATAAAGCAATGAAAAGGCCACAGCCATGTTGAAAATAGCATTACTAGGATCCAAGGAATAACGCAAAAGTAAGGCAATGTAAGAAGTTTTTCAGGCATTTCCATTTTCAAAAAACATCCTGAGAGATCCTTTTAAAACCTGGTAGCATTTAAAACTAGACTTATAAAATACAGCAACCCAAAAATCACTTTGATTTATGTGCCAAAATCAATACACTTAACCATGCAATATATATATAACTGACTTATGTGTAATTAACATACCCCAAACCACTAATTTCATTAAAATAGAACTAAATGCTTGTATTGTAAAATATAAAAATAACAGATTGACACAATAACAAACACCTATTTATTATATTAAATACAAGCCTGAAATGTTAAGTACAAATTACAGATTCCAAGAAATTACATTTCACATCCCAAAATGTCCTGTTGGTGCTTTGACAACTAAAACAATGTTTTAGAAAGATTTTATTTCAGATCCTAAAAAATAGCAACAACTTGGGGATAAAAATAAGTAAAATCCAAAACTTCAAAGTTTATTCCAAATTCTTTTGAATCCCTATGGTGGCTGTAATCAGTTTTTAAATGTTCATAGCTTCAAGGAATGTGAATATCACAGTTTATATGAATTTCTGCCTAGGAAGCCCAGCAATGTTACACAGTAGTTTCATGTTTCCATAATCCAGTCCTAACATTGCCAGTGCTATCGGTACCGAGCAAGGGTCCCTCCTGCCCATTGCTTTTAATTGGTCCATTCTGAATGGCCAAGTTAAGGCCATAAGATTTCTGCTGATTTTCAAGTTCAACCACAGCTGGCTTCCTTAACGCATCTTTTTTACTACTGGTTGAAACTGGCTTTTCAAAATTTCTGCTGCTTTTGGGAAGTGTGCTACAAGCATCGCTGCTGTCTTGCTGGGGTGGGTTGTACTGTCTCTCTCTGTAGGCTAAATAAGCTCTTCGGCTCCTTGAGTGTCCTTCGTTATTGCCCAGCCGGCTTTTAGGTAAGCCGTTCTGCACGCTTCCTTCCACGCTCGTTGGGACATCATAGGCATATTCTCTCAGGACTGTAAGTCGGCTTGCCCGGTGTCCTTTACTTCTGTTTTTATGGTGGCGGCTTGAGTGCACATTTGTTCGAAACTGAACTTCTAAAGGTGCCACGTGCATTTTAATATCATTGTCCATCGAATGTTCTGTCAGACTATTATCAAGCTGAGGGGTGGAGTTCAAAGGTAAAGAATTGGCATGGCACTGAGCTGCAGCCGCCTGCAAGTTTGTTAATTTGCAGCCCTGGGAGGAATTTTTGAAGCTTGAAGCACTTTTGTTTGTGCATGAAGACTCCGCACTGCTATTGGGGCACTTGGGTGCCTCTCCATTTGTCCCACTAGAGTTGGGGGGCTGGACATTGACTTGCACTGAATACGAGCTCCGTCCTGGGCAGCAAGTCATGATCCATGCAAGTCTAACATCCTCCCTATTAACACAATGGTGGACCATGAAGAATGCACTGAAGCTTAAACATGTGGCTCCAAAAACGAAGCTAAAAACCAAGTCCAAAGGGTAATACAAAGAAATAGCCAAAGCCCCAAACATCCACAGTGCAACATATAAGAGCAAAGTAAGGCTGGCCCCCAAAAGCTGAGAATGAAAAGTGTGCTCATTTTCCAAGGCTGATGTAGAAATCAGAGACAAAGACATTGAATCCTGATGATTTATTTCACCATTTTCATTGGCTGCCAATCTCTGTTGCTCCTCCGTGGGCTCCTTAAGCTCATATTTGCGCTCAGGATGTCTTTTCAACTGAATAAATATGCTCAGAAAGTACATGCAGTTTACAAAAGTGATGAAGCTGGCTGGCCCATAGAAGGCTCCCAAGGAGGGTTCCCATGCCATCCAGCAACTGGAAAAGAAAATGGTAAACCAGATCGATGCTATATGTTTCAACAAATTATTTAAGAAATTGCAATCACCTGTAATGCCTAGAAAATACTTAAAAGAGAAACAACTGGGTGAAGTACACAGAGAATATAAAATACTCACTAGGGTGCATTTGGCCGACTGCCATAATTCTTAATGTTCGCTGCTGCAGTTATGCCGCAAACAATGATGGGGATACCACCACCAATCAGGTAAAATCTAGAAGGAGGAATCAGGAAAAACCACTCATCATTCCATTTCTTAACATGCGTCTCTCATAATATCTCAGTATTTCAAAAGTCATTCCCTGAAGATTAATTATTATCTTTATTCCAGTAATAAGCTGAGAGTTAAGTTCGGGAGGCTGATTTATTAGCAGTAATGTGTTTTTGTTTCGTTTTTTAGATTTCTTGTTTTAAAGCACAAGGTCTAGTAAGTTTCCCAGTAGATGAAAGCTGATCAGCTTCTGCCACCTTGTGGACAGGCAAAGCAACACTCTGCGCCTGCTGGTAGGATTTCAGCTTACTTCAGCTTACTTTTTTTTTTTTGTAGCAGGAACTGGCTTCTTTTAGATTCAGCTGGTGAACTGAAAAATGCCTTAGTTCACACAAAAAATGTAATGACATAGTAATTACTGACTAATGTTCAGCTCAGCCTGCATGTCCCAGGACTGCCCACTGCTGTGTATCTCATCCCCAGTCCACTGAAATTGAGGTAAGGAGGGTATCTGGATCCCAGCAACTTCACAGAGTGCAGAGGCCCTACTTGACCCCTTTTCCAAAGAGAGGTGGGGACAGCAAGGGAAATGATGGTGCAATAAAACTGATTGAAACAGAGCAGTGACTGGTCCTACAAAGAAAAACTCTGTGCTCATCTCTGAGCTCCTTCATCTCTCTGAAAAGAAATTTCCATCCTGGGTGAGTCAGAATCTTAATTTTGTGTTTGCTCCTTCCTGAGACATTGCCCCAAATCTTGCACTGGGTGGATAAACGCAATATCTGTGATACATTTGTCCATATATTGTTTCTTTATCGTACCTAGTTACTAAAATCCTTTAACATGATGTTAGTACTGCTGAAAATTACCCTATAAAACTATAACTCTGCCTTCTATTCCACAGATTAGAAAGATGCCAATAATATGTGACCTTCCCCTTCTTCCTGCTATACTAATTCACATCTGCTTCTTACCTGAAAAGAAAGCATTATTTCCAAAATTAATCTTGGGTCCTATCACCCTCTCTGTCTTCTTTCAACGCCCCCTACCCCCATTCTTGTTATCAAATAACCCTATTTTGCATCTTTAAAATCTTCTCTACTGCTTATTTCTAGCATGCTTCTCTACTGCTTATATATATACTGCTTATATATATATACATGCTTCTCTACTGCTTATATATATACACACACATATACACACGTGTGTATATACATATATGTATATATATACACATATATATATGTGTATATATATATTCATTCAAGTTTCCCCATCTTCTAAAACTTTCCTGGAACTATCACTACTTTTCTCTCTTCCTTCTGCAAACACTGGTACCACGACTTCCTTGCCTTTATCACCTTATTGTCAGCTGTACCCACTTACCACCATGATGCTAAAAATGTCCTCTCTGGGGTCAGAAGAGTCTCATGGGCAAATCTCATGTCCCACCCTCCAGGCAGGCAGCAGTGTTGCTCAGGCTTCCTTAAGCTCAAGGATATGGGGGAAGCAGGGCTAGAGGGCAGAGCTTGAGCTGTCTAATGCAAAGAGGATACTTGTGTGTCATTTGGGGACTGCAGGGTGTTTGAAGCACCAGCTGCCTTTTCCTTAACTCTTTATCTCTCTTCTCAGAACCTTATAGGAATGAACAGCTGCTTAAGGTTAAGATTCCCACGTTTCTGAGCCAAACACCATCATCTCTCATTTCTCTTAATAGAAGTGAGGGAGGTGTCAAATCTCATCCTACAACATAACTCTGGGGCCACAGAGCACCCCTGCTGCTCCTTGTCAAACACAGAACCACTCTCCCGCAAATCTTCCATGTTCTCGGGTGTTCTCTTTCTGCAGCCAAAAATCCAGTGACTTTTTCCATGCCCCATCTATTAAACATTAATAAGGTCCAAGTATCATTCTTTTCTTAACTAACTTCTCCCTGGGAGATCCTATTCATTATCATGGCTTCAATGACCACATAAGGAAATGTCTCCTGCTCCTCCTAGACAATCTCTAGCTTGTCCTCTCTGCTGAGCCCTGGACTTCTAAAAAATGTAAACATTCCACAAGAAAGTACTGATGAGCCTGCCACCCCGTTTCCCCTCTCCATGTCTACCCCGCCCACCTGCCGTTTCTGCTTTTCCTATCTTATTTCTCAGTGGATGGAAACACCCTCTGTCAAGGCACGCTAGCTAGCTAGAATAGACAACTTGCAGCCATCTTCAAATTTCTCTCCCTCACACAACTCTTAAATCCAGCTGGACATCAATCCTAGAGGAACTGCCTCAAGCCTCTCAAACTTATGTCCTCCTCTCTGTTCTCCCTGACACTGTTCAATAACCTCAGCAGAATTCCTTATTCTTGGGAATTCTGATTTATACTCCATAATAGAGCCATAGCTATCCTTCTAAAATGACACCATGTCAGGCCACTCCCTTAGTTAAAAATCTTCAGTGGTTGCCCACATTTTAAATAGGACCCACAAAGGCCTCAAAGCCAGCTTTCATCCTGAATTCCTGCTACTTGACACCAAACATCTGAAGCTCCAGCCAAACCATTCCTCAAGGTTTCCTCAGCTCACTCTTCACTTTTACACTTTGTCCTGATCACAGTAAAGCTCATGCCAGTGGTCCAGCATTTCCTAACAACTCCCCACCCCCAAAATTAATGGCTTCTTTCTTTACATTTTCAAAGAACCCATCTCCACTATGCTTCTCACACAGCGCAGTCAGTGCTCATGCCTGTCTCCTCCTGCAGACTATAAAGTCCCAAAGGGCAAGGAAGTCTTCTCTAAATCCCTGGCCCAGAGCCAGTGACATATCAGGCATTCAACAAGCTTGGTCATCACTGATAGATTTTATTCATCCAGCATGATAATCCATTTACCATTTTTCATATTATAATGGATAGGAAAGACATACAAGTCTTTTTGTCCTTTGCACAGAATAATTAAACTGATACATACTTGAGTATGACATAAGACCTCAAGGAAATAAAAACAGCTGACAGTTTCATAGAGCCGATTATATGGTCAATCCCCTCTTAAGTGATTTGCCCATTTACTCATTTATTCCTCACAACTAGAGGATGGGAGAATCAGCCCCACTTTTGAGATGATCTTGGAAGGCTCAGAGAGGGTACGGAAGTTGTCTGAGGACTCGCAGCGGGAAGGATGCCTAAGCCATTTTCAAAACCAGGCAGTCCTGCGTACAAGTCCGTCCTTTTACTTCCCAAAATTCACTCAGCAATTTTGTTATAATTTATGATTATGCTTCAATGAAAGCAAACAAAACAATTAACCTTTAAGATAATACAACAAAGATATGAGATACCTGAGCATTGGTCTTGGTGGAGGTGGTGGTTCATCAGGATCCTGGCATCTTTTAGCTTTTTTAGTGACTTGTTTGTAGATATTTCGAGCCGTCACTCCTACCCATAGGACTGTGGCAAGGGTGGAATAGTGAAGAATTATCCCAACCTACAAGGAAGATCAAAGAATAAATAAAAGAAAAAAAAATGTTCCTACTAAGGCTTATCTCAAAATTGGTAAGTAACTCAGAAGTCTGATTTGAAAACAGCAGGAAGGCCTATCCTAATAATCAACTCTGTTGCCTGCTAAGGCAACACCGCGTTCTAACAGACACGTGACAGGGAATCACGTTTCTCAAATAACACAAAACCAACAATTGGCTCTAGGAAGCCCACAAACTACCATTTATACCAAAGATGACCTTTAATACAGGACAGAACTGGCTCCTGGACATTAAACCAAAAGTGTGTTTTTCATAGATGCGACATTATACATTAGAGTTCATTTTTTCTTTTTTTTTTTTTTTTTTTTTTTGAGACAGAGCCTTGCTCTGTCACCCAGGCTAGAGTGCTGCAGTGTGATCTCAGCTCACTGCAACCTCTGCCTCCTGGGTTCAAGCAATTCTCCTGCCTCAGCCTCCTGAGTAGCTGGGATTACAGGTACACACCACCATGCCTGGCTAATTTTTGTATTTTTAGTAGAGAGAGGGTTTTGCCATGTTGGCCAGGCTGGTCTCAAACTCCTGACCTCAGGTGATCCATCTGCTTCAGCCTCCAAAAGTGCTGGGATTACAGGCATAAGCCACCACGCCCGGCCTAGAGTCTATTTTCTAACACTCTTTTTAAGGAGGAATATATAGAGGGCACAGGTTAACTACAGGGTGAAGGCCACCGCACACACAGAAAAAGTTCCAGAGTAAGAGACCTGAGATATAATTCAGAGCTTCTACACATTGTAGCAGTCACAAAGCAATATAATAATATATTGATGGTTAAGAGGGTGAACTCAGAAATGAAATTTTCCTTGATTTTTAAACTGGTATTCACCTCTTACCTGCTGGGTGACCTGAGCAAAGTCACGTAAGACCTAAAGTGCTGGCTTCCTCACTTGGGAACCGAGAATAATATAAAAGTACTGTAAGGTTAAGTAAGATGGTCCACATTAAGCATTTAGCAAATCGCCCAGTATGTGACAAGCAATTAGCAGAAATAACTATATTATTACTTATTAAGAATGTGATTTTGAGGAAATAATGCGACCTCTCTGAAATTAACTTTCCTCAATTTAATAGTGGAAAATTATCAATCGCCACCTCTAGGGGTTTCGTAGGAATTGAATGGACACAATACAAGGGATATAATAGGTGCTCAGTAAGTATAGGATAACCGCAATATATGCAAATGATATACACTTAAGTTTCTATTTATCACATGACCTGTATATGAAGCAACTCTAGTTGAGGATGAAATTCTAGATGAAGATGTGAGGAAATGAGAGAGGCTGAAATTTTAGTTTAAGAAAAGTAAATGTCATATGTCACTGGAGTATCAAGGACATAATCCAGCTTTCTTAACCAGTAACTTGCTCTTTTTTTTAATCACTGCTTTTTTATATAATTATTACAGCTAAGATTCTATTAATGAAATTCCAAGAAAAAATCTGTCATTCTAAAGGGATGCCTCTCCAACCTCAAGAAAATCAAAGGTCGATAATAAAAACATGGACCACTGTCCAGAGTTTATTTTAATGAGAACCAATCTGCAGCAATCACTTGGTGACCTGAAAGCCCAAATCTTATTTTGCAGGAGAAAGCCAGGGTGGTCCCTCTCCAGATAAACCTTGCGATGGCTCTGAGGTGCTGGGAGGGGGGATCACGTTTGGCCCAACTACAAACGTCAAAAATGATCTTAAAGAGAAAAGTGGCTGCATGGTTCCCATTAGTTTTGCTGACTGTGCTGTGAAAGCAAAATTTATAGACAGAAGTGGAACAGAAAGCATAAAATAACCCTTTGAGCTATCTAAAGTCATACCAAATATTGTAAGTAAAAATAGTACAAATGAATTTGATGCATAGAAACCAATAAATTCAAAACAAATCAGATGCTAACTCAAAATGGTCAACTCTACTATTGCTGGAGGTGTCTCTAACACAAAGGTCAAAAGAATGAGGTAGGGCTCTAAAATACAAAAGTAAAAATATAGGTTAAAAGTAACTCCCACATAGGAGGTGTCAAACAAAAAATTTTCTACAGGGAACAAAACACATCTCTAGGCACTGAAGTGTTTTCCATGGCATTTCTAAATTTCCAGAGGAGGTTTACTCTTAAAGATACTGAAGCATGATTATTACCAATAGTGGAATTTCAGGGGTATGATGACATCTGCTAACACAGGAAAGCAAATCACTAAATAGTCTACAAATTTCAGAAAAAATGAGTGATTAAAATCTAGTAGGAAAGATTTTTTAATCTTTTGGAATGTAGTACTTCCTATTGTATTCTCCATCTGACACTTCGTCTACATGAAATACAACCTTGCTATCACATTTTCTTCCAAATAAATCAGAGATGTACATGGCAATTCTGTATACTGTCTAGAAGTAATCTAATTCATAAGGCATGTAAATAATTACTATTATTAACTAATGTTAAATGAAGTAGATTATTACTCAAGAAAGCCACCTTACCTCGGGACATTAATTTCCAAACTTGTAAAATGGGTATAAAATAATTATCCTAAAAAGTTCCACTCTATGTATTTGTTATCTAACTGTAAACTCTCACATACTAGAGTTCACTTAACCACCAATATGCCTACAGCAGTGCATCATGCATAACAACTGTGCCAAAAAATAAACTTTATGATGAAGCATATAGATGATGAATATGTAAACAATTAAAATGTTAACAGCTTCCATTAATAAATGCCTGCTATGTATCCAAAAACATATTCTTGCATGTGATTTCACTTTATCCTTTTATCATCACCATTAGGTCAGTGTTAACCTTGAGATATGAAAACAGAGGCTAAGACTGAGAGAAGTCATCCACCAGAGATTACACGGTCAGTAGCACGGCTGTGATTCAAACTGAAGTTAGATGGTTCCAAAGCCCTTGCCCGTTCTACTCTCCTACGCTGCCCACTACTAAGTACTAAAGCAGAGTGATGGGGGCTGAGAGGCACTTGGAATCAAACGGACTAGCATTTGAATCATGCCTCTGCCACCTAATGGTCCTAGTGACTTAGGAAAAGTTATTTCAGTTGTCTATGATTCAGTTTATATAGTTATAAAATACACAAAGAAAAACTACCTCCTAGGGTTAATATGAAAGTTGAGACATAAAACATGCACAGTAGTTGACAAGTAGAATGGTCTTAATATTCACTGATTAGATTTTTCCAAATACATCTCTTGTGCCATTGCAGCAATCCTCTACATAACAGCTCTCAAGGCCACCTAACAAGGGCAGCTGGCACTATATTTAATAAATTCAATCATGCAGTGGTGGAGCAACAAGGTATCTTAGCTAAGATCCAGCTGAATCCTTTTACAGCATAGCTAAGAAAACCAAGGACCAAAAAATTAATGACCAATTATTTGGCAGTGTATCATGAACCAGAACACAGATCCCTTCCACACTTGAGTCAATGGCCCTTGCACTTCGTCACTCAACTTCTTATTTCTCCTTCCGCACCTTTAGCAAAAGAGAGTTAAAGGCCGTAGAAAGCACCTAAGGTCCTACCTGAAATGAATTTAGGGACCAAAGTGAGAAGTACCTGGCTGGTAGCACCTTTAATAACCTCAACCAATCACTGTGTGGGAAGAAACTACATTACAACCCATTTATACTGTTCATAAACTATGTAAGCTCACAAAGGGAGATAATAAAGACAAACTGCACATAAAAACATGTACACGTGAGGGCTCAGGTTTTGAGAGGGAAGAACCTTAACAATCATTTAACTTAACTAGCCTGACCCATTTTATAGAAGAAACATTAAGCCCTACTAGGTTAAGGGACTATTCACATAAGCTGTTCTGGCAGACACAAAATTAGAACCTAGCTACTAGGATCTGGAATTCTAGGTTAGTCCTTTTTGCATTCTACGACTCTGCTCTCGGCCAGTGATTACCTGAATTGAGTATTACAGTGACAAAGTGAAGCAAGGAATGTCTGAGTCAGAAATATAAGAATGATGCTATGTCTTTCATCAAAGGGAAACACCTTATAAACATAGAAGAGAACGACAGTGAAACATCTAGACTTGCCTTTCCCTTTTCTTTTGTAAACCTTTAACGGCATTTGTTCTTGAAGCCCTAAAAACCCATTGCAATTCCTCTCTTTTTCCATTTAGAAATGGTAGAAAATTCCACTCAGGATAATGAAAGGCAGTCATCTTTACAATGGCATCTCTCCATTCATTTCCTTAGTGAAATAAATTTATGTGTCTGCTTCAAGAAATCAATGAATACTTTTAGATACAATGAAGACCTTTATTGCCAATGTGTGCTGAGTACTGTCCTAATAGAGTCAAAATGGCTCCAGGTTTGAATGCATTCTAATGCGCAGACAGAGGCTTCTTTTTGTTCATTCACCCAGTAAACATTTGCTCAGCACCTACTATGGGTCAGGCCTTGTGCTGGTCCCTGGATAAGCACCAGTGAATCAACTACTGTAATTCTTTTTTTTTTTTTTTTTTTTTTTGAGATGGAGTCTCTCTCTGTCACCAGGCAGGAGTGCCGTGGTGCAATCTCAGCTCACTGCAACCTCCGCCTCCCAGGTTCAAGCAATTCTCCTTCCTCAGCCTCCCGAGTAGCTGGGACTACAGGCGAGCGCCACTATGCCCAGCTAATGTTTGTACTTTTAGCGGAGATGGGGTTTCACCATGTTGGCCAGAATGGTCTCGATCTCTTGACCTCGTAATCCACCTGCCTCAGCCTCCCAAAGTTCAACTACTATAATTCTTATGCTTGTAGAGCTTGGAGTCCAGGGAGAGCTTAGAGTTCAGAGATAGTAAATAGTAAATCATAAAGTTTCATAGGCAGCATGGAATTTTAGTAAGGACCTGATACGGTTTAGTTGTGTCCCCACCCAAATCTTGAATTGTAGCTCCCATAATTCTCATCTGTCGTGGGAAGGACCCAGTGGGAGGTAACTGAATCATGAGGGTGGGTCTTTCCTGAGCTGTTCTTGCGATAGTGAATAACTTTCATGAGATCTGATGGTTTTATAAAGGGGATTTCCCCTGCACATGCTCTCTCTTGCCTGCTGCCACAAAAGACATGATTTTGCTCTTCCTTTGCCTTCCACCATGATTGTGAGGCCTCCCCAGCCATGTGGAACTGTGGATCAATTAAACCTCTTTCCTTTATAAATTACCCAGTCTCGGGTATGTCTTTATTAGCAGCATGAAAACAGAATAATACAGGTCCACAAAATAACACTGGGGGATACAGGAACAGAATCTCTGAAACAGTAATGATAAAGTAAGACCTGCAAGATAAGTGGGAGTCAGCCACATGAAGAAGGGGAGAAAGACTGAGAACACAGAGGAGCTATCTTCTACACATGGATGTAGCTGATCTGAGACCCATCATCTGACTTCTTGTAGGCAGTTTGTTTACAGATGTGTAGTAACAGCCTAAAACAAAAATATATCACACAGATAAGACATAATTTTATCAACAATACTAATATAATAGTGGTAACAGGTAACATTTATTAAACAGTATATGCCTGGTACTCTTGAGAAGCTTGAGTCATTTAATCCTCTCAACAACTGTTACACATACACATTTTAAATTGGATCTCAGGTATACAATATTGGATTAATCATAAGCCACAGTATCATGACACAGTCTAATGAGTGGGCCCAGCACAACCTGCCTTTATTCAGTTAGTTATTGTTAATAGTATGATAAGTACATAAGAATCTACCAGCAAGACACAAGGTAGGACCTTGTCAATAACCTGTTAACTAATCATATGACTCCCTCATCACAGGTAACTATCACCCTATTATATCCTCTGTATCATCACCCTATATCCTCTGTTCATCACTCCCTTGCTTTCTCTTTTATAGTTTTATTGCACCTATTTTTTGTTAAAGTGGGCTATTTTAGTGATTTCTACCTTCATTAAAAAAAAACAAATGGTGAATGTTAATTTATAGGACTTACTTTTCAACTTTTCACTTAAAACTAATTTGTGCTCTGCATTGCTATAATTCATTGGTTCTGACTCTTGTATAATACCACAGGGTTTGTTTGTTCACTCTCTCTGTGTTGGGCATTTGGGTTGCTTCCAGGTTTTTGATATTGCATATAGTGCTTCAATGAATATTCATATCCATGCTCATATTCATGTGCACACAGGCAAGGTTACTCTGAGTACAGGAGTGGGGCTGCTGGGTTCCAGGGTACGTGAACACGTAACTATAGAAGGCAATGCCTCTCAGGGGACGTCCACTTACATTCCCACCAACTATGTAAAAGGATCCTGTGAGTCCACATGTTCATCAAGACTTGGCATTATCAGGCTTAACTTCTGCTGACGGAAAAGGCATAAAATGGTAACTAATCATTTTCATTGGCATCTCCATGACCCCCATGCTGTTGAACATTTCTGCACACATGTGCTGAATCTGTGTGTTCGCTCTTCTACAACATGCTCATCCATTCTCCTACTTTTTCTTCTGACTTGTTGTGATGTTCTCACTGATTAGTTACTGATATATTTTTTACTCGAATGCTGTTAGTTGTATGGATTGTAAACAGATTCCTCCAATTTGTAACTTATCTTTTCAGCTTCTTTAA
Source organism: Pongo abelii (assembly GCF_028885655.2). Classification (NCBI taxonomy): domain Eukaryota; kingdom Metazoa; phylum Chordata; class Mammalia; order Primates; family Hominidae; genus Pongo; species Pongo abelii. Next base: position 21,497,641 of record NC_071988.2, read on the forward strand.
GGGCTCTTGATAAACAAGTTCTTATTTTTAGTCAAAATTACTTTTTTCTAGTGGATGCCTTTCACTGTCTTATTGGACTTCCTTATCTTAAGGTCTCCAACTTTTTTTTAAAGGGTTTTAAGATTTCGGTTTGGATATGTAAGTATTTAAACCACCTAGAGTTGACTTTTTTTTTTTTTTTTATGTGGCATGAGGTATAGACCCAGTTTAATCTTTTTCCAAATGGATTTTCTCCAGCTCCGTTTACTGAATGGTGGTCTCTCTTCCCCAGCTGACAAGGCACATCCCCTCTGTTGTATGTCAAAGTTCCCACGGGTCTGCCTCTGGACTCTCTATTCTATCCCATTGGCCAATTTATCTCTGCCTACTGCTAATACCACACTGGTTTCACTTCCATAGCCTCATAAACCCTGATGACTAGAAGACAGTCTTCCGGCTCTGCTCCTCTTTTTTATTAGTGTCTTGTCTTTCTTTGGTCATTTATTTTCACATAAATTTAAAAATCATCTTATTGAGTTTCATAAAAAATTCTACAAATTAATCTTAAAAGGAATTGCCATCTGGCTAATATTAAGTCTTCCTATCCTTTGACCTATTATATCTTACCATTTATTTAGGTCTTCTCTAGTACATATTTTAATTTTACCCGTAAATCTTGAACATTTTTCATTATTTCTAGATACTTGATCGTCTTTGACACTATGTAAATGCTACCTTCTCATTATGCTTTCTCATAGTTGTATTTCTGCACACTAGCAGTCGCTCTTTGCTAAACGTTCCTATTAATTCTAATAATTTGTGTAAATTACTTCAGTTTTTTAATATAAATAATCACATCATCCAACAACTCGATTATCATTCCCAATTTATAGGTGAGAAAACTGAGACACAGAAGGATTACACATTAAAATCAAAATCTCAAAAAGATACCTGCACTCTTGTGTTCCCTGAAGCATTACTCACAGTAGCCAAGAGATAGAAACAACTTGTATGTCCATCAACGACAAACAGATAAAGAAAATGTGGTCTCTACATACAATGGAATATTATTCAGCCATAAAAAAGAGGAAAATCATATTCACCAACATAGATGAACCTTGAAACATTATGCTAAATGAAATAAGTAAGTCAATGAAGGACAAATACTGCATGATTCCACTTATATGAGGTATCTGAAGTAGTCCTAACTCATAGAAGCCAAGAAGAGAATGGTGACTGCCATAAGATTGGGGGAGAAGAAGAAAGGGGTCATTGTTCAATGCATACCGAGTTTCAATTATACAAGATGAAAAGTTCTAGGTATCTGCTGTACAATGTTGTGCTTCCAGGGAACAATACTGTACTGTACAGTGAACAATTTGTTTACAGAGATCACATGTTATATATTTTTTTAATTACAGTTTTAAAAGCAAACAAAAGAAAAAAAAAGGTTAAACAGATCGCCCATAGAAACACAGCCGATAAATGGTAAACTGAAATCCAAATCCAGGCAGCCTGAACTTTCAATTACTACATTCTACTTCTTGCTATCATGCATGTGAAAAACAATATACAAACAAAGAAATAAAATGTTACATATTTTCTATTCATAGATTGAAGAATTTCCATTTTTATATTTATGCTGCAAGAAAACTGTTCACTAAGGCTACATATGTAATAATTTATTGGAAATTAAGAGTAAGATATTTTTAAATTCTTCATATTTATCTAACCTAGTGTCATTTTTATATCTTTATGATTAACTCTTTTTCTAATTTTTGTTTTCATCAACACATAAAATAATTTTTAAAATTCTATCAGAAAATGTCACTTCTCTTTCAGCCAAAGTCAGAATTTCATACATTTTAAAAATAAGTAATAGGCATTGTAATAATAGCCATAAGATGTAACACTAAATTCCCAATGATAAAGGGATGAGCTGTTTAAGTTATATACTCAGTTGCAAAATGGTAATTTAGAACAGGAAGTAAACTGGCAGATTGTTTAAGTGACAGACAATAAATTTAACTTTAATCAGTTAAAGAAAAGGTATTAAAGAATGATTTTTTCTTTTTATAGTTAATGAAATTATTTTCTAACACCAGTAATTTTTTCCATTTCATTTTTTCACTCTGACTTACTGCTTGGCAGACGCTGGCATTCCTGGTCTGGGTTATTCCTCCCACAAAGACCACACAGGTTAGGAAAATATGAAAGCACAAGTTCACAAGCATGTGCCAGCTCTTGAGGCTGATTCTAATCAAACTGTTTAAAGAAGAGAGAAAATGTTAATATTCAGTCTAGTACATAAGAAGAAGAAAACTATGATGTTCATCTTAAGTTAATTCCAACTTCATCAAAGGCAAAAGTTAAATATTTGATATTTAAACATTTAACAAACATATACTACCAGACACACACAAATACACACACGCACAGATCTGAGACATCATTTAACTCGATCTAGTTTCTTAACATTTAACTTTATGCACTTAAAAAGCCATTTATAGAACCACTGCACCCACTAAATGCTAAAGAAATTCTCCACAATAAGAAATGCATGGGCTTTTGTTACTAGGATGTCTTAAGACGACTGGATTATCTGCTTGGCCACCTAGAGATTTCTGCAACATGCCAATGGGTCTTTTTTTGACCCACTGGTGCAGGTCTAAACACTCAATGCATTTCTTCCTGGACTTCCATAATAAAATGTTGAAGTCTTTCTTTTTTTTAAATATATATCAAAATCTCCTTTTGTTTCTTAACTAAATGTCAAGAAATGCCATATACATCTAGCTTAAACAGGAAAATACATTCTAGCAGAACGTTTTGTAAAGTGAATTTCTGCTTAGCGAATCCTTTTAGTTCATTATTTCCTACCACAAAATAAAAGTTTCTATAGCTTTGCCTCCAATTAACAAAAAACGTATCCCATGCTTAAATGCCACAAATTTTCTTAAAAATGTCATCTATAAAATAAAGAATATCATAATAGGCAAAAAGTCATAAAATAAGAGCAATAATACAGTCTGATACCTAGAGATACCCCTTTAGGTACCTCTGCAGGTAAGAAACTTCTGCCTCACTTTACCTCCTATTGCACCTGTGACCCGCCCCACAGTCTCCAGTACATATTTCCCATATTCTTTTCTAGATACAAACCCAGCAAACTGACTGGTTGCTGTAAAAACTGAATTTAACATCCCAAATACTAATTTTTTATGTCTCTAATGGCATGAAATGAAGAAGGCATGTATATATTCTAAAGTAATCATCCTTACTTTGGAAATACAGGATGATAACAAACTCAATTTTGTCCTAATTAAATGTGAAATAAAGTCCTTCAAATTAAAGTCCGCAGATCTATTTTGTCGAGATGTATTTCTTACCTGTGATGGTATATGTAACTGACAATGACGGCTAAGAGACATAAGAGGAGAATGATAGCGGTAGTATAAACCACAGGGTGCAGGAGGCTGGCTGCCTGGGTGTATAGTTCAGATCCTGTCAAATCCTGAGGGCAAAAAGAAAGATTCATTCTAGCAGCACTTCTCTCCACATTTAACTACTGAGATTTTTTTGAGTGATGAAAACACATCAATAAACAAAAACTCTGGCCCTTATGTCTCTTTATTTTATTTAGACTAATGTTTCACGCTATTTTCCTAACATGTTACTTTGCTTTCCTAACTTCTATGGTGTCAATTGCTTATGGCATACCCTCATTTTACACTGGACCATCTTTTTTATAAATTGAAATATTGACTCTGCTATGAGGGTAAAAGAGAAATCAGCCCCCTACATTTAGGCAATTCAGAAAGCATAACCAGAATTCATCCTTTTCAATGCCCTTTAAGCCCAGTTATCACTCTGCATATTCACTAGCTGATCAGACACAATGAGAGCAGTATCTCTGAGGCTACAAAGCCCAAAGACACCTCTCTAACTATCTGTAGTCAACTTCAACTTCAAGTTCCTCAAATACAAACGGACCAAACACTGCATAGGGCATTGAAGACATAGCAGTAAGACATGGCTCCTGTCCCTGAAGAGGTGAAAATCACAGGGGAGACACATGTACAATTAGATCATAACAATGTTTGATGAAGATAAGTAAAGCACAATTATGGCAGCAAAGAGGAAGAGCCCTGTAAGAGCTCAAAAATCAATAAATGGCTGAGCACAGTGGCTCGCACCTGTAATCCCAGCACTTTAGGAGGCTGAGGTGGGCAGAAGGCTTGAGCTCAGGAGTTTGAGACCACCCTAGGCAACACAGGGAGATCGCATCTCTACAAAAGATATATTTTAAAAAATTAGCCAGGCCTGGTGGTGTGCACCTGTAGTTCCAGCTACTCGGTAGGCTGAGGTGGGAGGATCACTTGAGTCCAGGAGGTCAAGGCTGCAGTTAGCCAAGATAGCACCACTGCACTCCAGCCTGGGCCACATAGTGAGACCCTTTCTTCAAAGAAAAATAATTAAAAAAAATAAATAAGCAATAACAGCACGTCACTTATAGAACACTTACAGGCATTGACTGTGAACAATCTAGGCATTGTCTGTGTCCAGCACCGTAACTGTATGAGGTTAGCCCCATTTAACCAAAGCAAGTTGGAAAGACACCTCCACCCTGGCCACCACGCCAGATAACCGGGGTTGTAAGAGTCAAAGCAGTAGGTTTACCAGATCCCTTCACTAAATTCTCTTTCTGCACTGACTCTTAAAGCTAAAAAGTGACTACTGAATAAGCGAAGGAGCCCACAGTGGATATACCTCCAATTAGGAAGCTGTTATTAATAAAATATCTGAAACAAGAAAAGCTACATTAAAAAAAAAAAAAAAAAAAGGAAGAGAATAAGTGACAACCAGACAAGGAAATAGAAGATGACCTCAATAGAGTAGGAAGGGAAGGGGCAAATTTTCCCAAGAAAGAATCATAAGTTCACAATCTACAATTATAGATCTAAAAAGATGGTTATCAGGATGCCTAACAAACCCCTCACCTTATCAAATGCTGAACAGTTAATGACAAAAACCACAGTAAGTGGGAAGCAGAGATGAGAACACAGGAAACTGAATTCCAGCTAGACTACTCAACTACACTATGATGAGCCTCTAACTTACAATTCACCCATTTACTTGAGAAATATTGAGTGCTGGCCACGGCCAGGCACAGTACCAAGTAATGGATATACAGGGAAAGACAGAACACAGTTCCAACCCTTGGAGGCCCTGCAGTCTGTAAATTAAGTACACAAAAGGTAAAAGACCAGAGAAAAGCGTGTCGGGACCAATTCTGAGCAATTTGCCTTTGTGAGATGCCCATAACACTAGCCTGTAATACATGGCCTCAAAATAGTTGCACTCTGTTAAAAGTCCAGAATATTAGTAGGGAAATTCAAAGAAATGTTGGGATAATGAAAACCAGTTAGATGCTAGTGAGAACAGACACATTTTCCTCCAATTTCAATGAAAAGCTTCTATTCCAGTACAGAACTAATACTGAGGATAAACTTTCAATATCTAGTTTAGCTTCTCAACTCCTTTTGTGCAGTGCCTGCTTTAGATTACTGCAGGAAATGTTCAATAACACGTTGCCACTTACCAGCTATAAGACTTGGGGCAGTTACCTCACTATAAAATGGAGACTCCTCTAATCATCTTAGGAGGTTTGGAGAAGGGGTAGAAGAAAGGCGGTAAAAGTGCCTTCCATAGCCCTTGGCAGAGAGTAACAACGGGGGAGCTGGATACCATCAAATAAAACATTCGACGAAAAGCCAATTTATTTCTCAAAATATACTCTATATGGCATTCAAGTTTAAAAGAAATCAGTTATTTTTGGCCAGGTACAGTGACTCATTCCTAGAATTTCAGAGTTTTGGGAGGCCCAAGGCAGGAGGATTGCTTGAGGCCAGGAGCTTGAAACCAGCCTGAGCAACATAGTGAGATCCCATTTCTGCCAAAAATAAAAATGAAAACATTAATGGGGCATGATGGTGCGCGCCTGTAACCCCAGCTACTTGGGAGGCTGAAGTGGGAGGATCACTTGAGCCAGGGAGTTTGAGGCTGCAGTGAGCTGAGATTGTGCCACTGCCCTCCAGCCTGGGCGACAGAGCAAAACCCTATTTCTAAAAAAAAATAAAAAATAAAATTAAAAAAAGAAATTGCTACTTTTCAAAAGTCAAACAAATGTGACACAGAATGAAAAAGAAACTAGATGTTGAAACAGAGGTCAACAATGACTGAACAAAGGCATGAGTACCTCTGTCACTGGTCACACAGGGCATTGCTTCCACACGGGCATTTTTTTGTCAACATGTTTTTATTGACACATAATAATTGTATATATTTATGGGATACATGTAATATTTTGATCCATATATATAAGTGTAATGACCAAATCAAATTGGGAAATATGAAATATGCAATAAATATGCAATAGATTATTGATAACTATAGTCACCCTGCCATGCTATCAAACACCAGAATTTATTCCTTCTATCTGTACTTGGTTGTACTCATTAACCAACCTTACTTCACTCTCTCTTCCTAGACCCTTCCCTTCCCAGCCTCTGGTATTTTCCATTCTCCTTTCTACCTCCATGAGATCAACTTTTTCAGCTCCCACATATGAGTGAAAACATGCACTATTTGTCATTCTGTACCTGGCTTATTTCACTTAACAAAATAACTTCCAGGCTCATCCATGTTGCTGCAAATGACAAGATTTCATTCTTTTTTTTATGACTGAATAGTACTCCTTGGTGTATATATACCATATTTTCTTTACCCATTCCTCTGTCGATGGACTGATGGACACTTACGCTGATTGTATATCTTGGCTATCGTGAATAGTGCTGCAGTAAATGTGAGCGCAGGTATCTCTTCAATACACTGATTTCCTTTCTTTTGAATATATACTCAGCAGTGAAATTGCTGGATCATACGGTAGCTCTATTTTTAGTTTTTTAAGAAACTTACAAACTACTTTCTATAATTGTACTAATTTACATTCCCACCAACAATGTACGAGAATTCTCTTTTCCACATTCTATTATTTTTTGTCTTTTTGATACAAACCACTTATCTGTGGTAAGGTATCTTATTGTGGTTTTGATTTGCATTTTCCTGATGACTAGTGACGGTGAGATTTTTTCACATACCTGTTGGTCATTTGTATGTCTTCTTTTCAGAATACCTAGTCCGATCATTTGCCCATTTCTTAAATCAAAAATTTTTTTTATGTTGAGTTCAGTTCCTTATTATTCTGTTATTAATCCCACAAAAGCATTTTTGACCTGCCCACATGCAAAGAGGTCTCCTGCTAAAACATGAACCTAGGGAGAAGTATAGTATAAAGGGCCAGATAGTAAATATTGTAGACTTTGGGGGCCAAGAGGCAAATCAAAGCTGTTATGCAGGTAATATTAACCATGTAAAACAGAACTACCAGGAAAATTAAAAGCCATTATTAGCTTTCTCACCTTTAAAAAAATCTGGCTAGATTGGGCAATACAAAATAATATAAGGCCGGGCGCGGTGGCTCACGCCTGTAATCCCAGCACTTTGGGAGGCCGAGGCGGGCGGATCACAAGGTCAGGAGATTGAGACCATCCTAGCTAACACAGTGAAACCCCGTCTCTACTAAAAATACAAAAAATTAGCCAGGCGTGGTGGCGGGCACCTGTAGTCCCAGCTACGTAGGAGGCTGAGGCAGAAGAATGGCGTGAACCTGGGAGGCGGAGCTTGCAGTGAGCCGAGATCAAGCCACTGCCCTCCAGCCTGGACGACAGAGCAAGACTCCGCCTCAAAAAGAAAAAGAACATAAAAATATTTATGGCAATTGAGAATTTTAGAACACCAGGATAGTAAACAAGTTAAAGCTCTACAATGAGAGAGAGAAAGCAGAAACCTGAATCAAATTATTTTCAATTATGGTAGTAAATAAATATAGGCTTTATGATAACAAAAACATTACTAAACACACTATATAAAAATGGTAGTATGAGACACCTCTGAGTAAAAAAAGTAAAATTGTTGCTCACATTTGCAACACAGTAATAAATAAAATAGAAAATGACTCTGCCCTCCGGCAACCACGTGACCACAGTCCATCACTAAATAGTAATCTTAGTTACTCTTCTACTCAGTACAAACTTTAATAACTAAGCCAGGAAATGAAAACTAAAGTTCTCCAGAGAAGTTAGCTGAACTAATACAGAGAAATTAAACATCAAATGTGTGTTAAAAAATCACAAAGATGAGCATTACTAAGGACTCAAATCAATGGAAAAAGTTTTTAAAACTGTTTACTTGTCAGAGATTCATATATTTACAAGTGTTACTTCAGGCCTCAGAATTACTGAATATAAAATCAGTGGAAGTTTTCCATAATTATCACTGTATCAATAAGAATAATTAAAATAAGTAATCGTCTAAATTCACCAGGATCTGAGTAATGGAAAGGAATCCAAAGAAAATATATCAGGGCATCCTGTGTGTCAGGGTATAAAGAATTATAATAAGAGTTTACCATTAAAATTTTTAAATAGACCTGAAATCAGAAATGTAAAAAACCAAAAATTTAAAAAGAGGACTATGACTTACTTCTATGTTGCTTTTTCCCCACCCACTAAGGAACAAAGAATACAAATTTAAAGATTTTATTCTCCCTACCTCACATCATCAACAAAAAATCAATTCCAGTCAAATTACGGAACTAAATATAAAAGGTAAAACGTATTAAAGCTTCTTGAAGAGAACAAAAGAGAAGATCTTCATAATCTTGGGGTAGAAAAATTTCTTAAACAGCATTAACTAAAACAACAACAACAACTAAGAAATTACACTTCAGAAAAATTAAGAAACTCTCTTCATAAAAAGACATATTGAGGAAAAAAAAGGCATGAACTGGGAGAAGATGTATGCAACACATAAATCCAACAGGGAGCTCATATTCAGAACCCATATTAAGAAGTTCTATAAATAATAAATAAAACGAAAGCCAAAAAAATTAAAAATAGGCAAGACCTGAGCAGGAACGTCAGGAAAAGGGGATACCCAAACTGCCAATAAAAAGCTAAAGAAGTGCTCATCATCAATGGTCACTAGAGAAATGCAAATTAAAACTAGAATGATACATCACAATACTACCACCAGAAGACTAAAATGGAAGATTGACAATTTCAAGCATGGCAAAAATGTAGAGCACCTGGAACTCTCATTACTGTTGAGACCATAAACCAATATAACCACTTTGGTCAATTGCATGGCTTTAGCTACCTAAAGCTAAACAAATGGAAAGCCTGCAACCTAGCAATTTCACTCCTGAGTGTACATGTCCCTCATAAAACAATACATGAGTACTCACAGCAGCTTTTTCTTGACACCTAACCTAGAAACAGAAATGGCTATCAATGATAAAATGAACAAACTTTGGCATATTGAGACAATGGACTACTACACAGCAATGGAAAAGAGCTAAATGCAAAAACGAAGATAAATTCCATCCATGTAATGACAGGAAAGAAACCAGACACAAGTGTACATACTACACAACTAAAGTCTAAAAACAGGCCAAACTTATGGTGAGAGACATCAAAAGGGTGGTACCTGGAGATGGTGGCAGGAACTGACTAGAGAGAAACACAGGAGCACTGTCCAGCACTCTAGTACAAATCTTGTTCTTATATATTCTTTTGTAAAAATATAATCAATATTTGTGCACTTTGCTCAATACCTCAATTTAATGAAAAAGGAACACCAGTTGGTCCCTTTGATTATCAATTCCACTTTGGAGAATTTGTCTCACAGATGCTCAACTAAATGTGTAAAATGACACTGCACAAACCACTAGAAACAAACACAACAGAGAAATATCTAAATAAATTATGGTAGAAACATAATAATCAGAGATAAGAAAGAATGAGGAAACTCGTATATTGATTTGAGAGGATTTCAGAAAGAAGACTTAGCAGAGGGATCATTAACACAGATTCCAAAATGAGACTGTGAATTCAAATCCCAATACCAGCACTAGCTTTGTGAGCATGGCATTTAACCTCTCTCTGCCTCAGTTTCCACATCTGTACAGTGGGGGTGATGACAGTACTATATGTCATGAGGCTGTTATAAGAGCTGAGTAACTGAATGTATATAAAGACATCAGAGGAATGGCTGACACATAAGTACTCAATAAAGATTGGCCACCACTACCACCATCACCATCCTCCTCTTTAAGACACATCATCACCATCATAGTTAAGATATGTTGCTCTATAGAAAAAAGCACGGTTTAGAACAGTGTGTGTAGCATGCAACCTTTGTGCAAAAATGCAAAAAAATAGAAACATATATTCATTTTTGTTTCCATAAACACGAGGGTCTCCTCAACAATATGCAAGAAACAAACAGTAGTTACTTATCAGTGTGATGCGAGAGATGGGTAGGACTTCCAGCTTTCACTGTATTTTAATGTGTAGAAATAAATAAAACATTACATCCATGTGAGTATAGTACTTATTTTAAAATTATTTAAACAAAAACATCACTAGCATTTATGTTCAATTATAGAGTAAATGATATCAAAGTTGCTTTGAATACCATTTTAATCTATAAAATGACACATTAAGATGGTATTCAGCATGTTTTATATAAACAAATGTAAAAGAATCACTAGAAAAAGAAAATTAATGAATGCTCTCTAGTTTCATATTTTTAGGTGAACACAATAACAAAAGAGGAATCAATGTATATAAATTAGCTTATCTTCACCACTAGTGATTAAAGTATTAAGTACTACATAGTTTGAACCTAATCATAACCCTACTTTCTATTCAGTTTTCTTTCTTTGTTTTTTCCTGCAGACACCAGCTCCTGTGAATCTTCCTGCCCCACCTGGCTATTTCAGATCATATCATTCAAGCAAATCTAATTTCCACTTAATTTTTTTTCTGGCCCCCAGTGAGACCTTAGTAAATAATTGGTATAGCAGGATGTATACACAGATTTATGAACAAGTACATTCTTTATGTCGCATTTTTTAAAAATTCAAAACTCTTAAAATCAGATAAAGGAAAGTTTTACGGACTATATCCCAAGATAGGAATTTAGACTTACTACATAAAATGATATATTAAGATCATATTCAAGAAAAATAGGATTTTATCAATTTTTAAAAGCTTAATATAAGGAAAAAAGATGCTGCTTTCTAATTTGCTTTCTAATTTTTTAAAAACAATTTCTTCAATCCTAAACATAACTTTAACTACCTAAAAGTGGGTATAATTTCATTAACTTTTTCTTTATGTTTAATTAGCAACTAACTCCCATGCAGTAACTTTAATTTTGTCAACAATTTCAAATACATTTCTCTTTGCTGCCTCTAGATGGCACAATTACATTTAAGAAAAGGAAAAAGTCTGAAAAAGAAAAAAATCTTAGTACTACTGTATTTTAGCTTTAAAGAATTGTGTATTACATTTTTTAAGAGATTAAAAGTCTGAAAGATAAAAGAATAGCTTATTCCTTCCAGAAAAGGATTATACTAATTTAATAGTTTTGAAGAACAGCTAGGAAATTCACAGATAGATGCTTTAAACTGGTATTAGATTAAATAAAACTAAAAGTTTCACATGGTGCAATATCATAGCGAAGGCTTATAAAATGCATTTTTGTGTATATTTTGCGTTTCATTTATTTTGCTCAATTTTTTCTTGTTAACTATTATATAAATTTCTGACAATGTTGAATATTATTTCTCATCAGTACATCACAGTTTATTTTATACTCAAAATCTGAATGAGAAAAACACTTTCAAAATGGAAGAGAAAATGCCACATACTTTAACGCTTCATGCTTTAATTTAAAAGGTGGCAGTGGCTCATGCCTGTAATCCCAGCACTTTCCGAGCTTGAGGCAGGCGGATCACTTGAGTCCAGGAGATCAAGACCAGCCTGGGAAACATGGCGAAACCCAGTCTCTACTAAAAATACAAAAATTAGCCAGGCATCGTGGTGCCTGCCTGTAATCCCAGCTACTCAGGAGGCTAAGGTAAGAGAATCACCTGAGCCTGGGAGGTAGAGGCTGCAGTGAGGCGAGATTGCACCACTGCACTCCAGCCTGGGCAACCGGAGTGAGACTGTCTCAAAAAAATAAAAAATAAATAAAAGGTGACTACACAATAATAAAATGTGAACTTACAGAAACCAGACTCATGCTTACAGAAATCAAGACATCTTCCATTTACAAAGAGAATCAGAATCATAAACTGTCAACACTAAAGTTAATCCCAATTGAATAAAGGGCCTTTATATATACAAATATACAAATATAGCCGAGTCTATAAACATACATGTTTAAATATGTTGCTTGCACTTGTATAAAATGCTCAATTATGTCAACGAAAAGATAATCCCTTTACTCTGATAAATAATCTATTCACCTTTCTGCTTGCTTGACCTGTTTACCAGGTAAGGTATAAGTTGAATTGAAAAAATAAATAAATAAATAAATAAAAACACATAAGAGTCAAAGAAAATTATTTATAATCCAGGCTTACTTCAAGATCATTTCTAGTGCTAAATGCTATTTTTTTAAGAAAAGAAAAATTCATGAAATATAAAATATATCATGTTTCAAGGTATTTAGCACTTTGATAAAACATTTTCTAGAAAATAGATTTACAGCTGGAATCAGAAATAACATAGAAGTTCCTCACACCCAGAGTAACCTCAAACCATTTCTGGGAAATGTCTTTCACACTCATCAGTAATTCCTTCCACTACACTGTAAACATACTCCATGATGTCAGTATTTATAATAATCACAATATAAAATAAGAACTAGCATGGTTTATTTCATAATTATCTGCTCAGGAGTCAGATTCATTTAAAGACCTCATTAATAAAAACACTTGCTCCTGTACATTAACAACTGTTATTTTACTCCCAAAAAATTACAGGTTGAGTATCCCTAACCCGAGAATCCTAAATCCAAAATGCTCCAAAATCTAAAACTTTTCAAAGAAAATACTCCTTGGAGGATTTCAGATTTTTGGATTAGGAATGATGAACTGGTAAGTATAATGCAAATATTCCAAAATCTGAAAAAATCCAAAATCCAAAACATTTTTAGTCCCAAGCATTTCAGATAAGAGATAAGACTCAACCTGTAATAAGTGTTAACAATGGCAAATAGCAGAAAACAACACTAGAATGGCATTAAAACTGAAAAGACATTCTTTGTGTCAATACTGTCACTTGCAATGACAAAAATGAAATTATCATGATTAATTCTAAATTCAAATAGAGTCTAACAATTACGACATGTAGTGGGAAACAGCGCTAGATTGCAAAGTAGGAAAATGTTCTTTCGCTACTCACTGTGTATCCTTCGGCAAATGAAATCACTCTTTCTGGGCAGAGGGAATCTGACTGTATCAACAGTCTGTCCAAGTTTTAAGGTCAAGGACTAACTGAACTGATTGACTTAGAAAGTTGATTTAAAATTCCTATATACCAAACTCAATCCCATACATTTCACTTGGTAGTAACTTAATTTCCCTTTAAAATCAAAATTAGAACTCCTATCATCTCATATAATCAAAGGGAGCAAATTATGTTAAAAGTAAAACAAAACAAAACAAAACAAAACACTTCATTTGAGCTTAATTATGCATAGCAAAAATTTAGAATAGTGTTTATGCATAAAGTTAACAACTGCCATACCATTAAAACTGCATAGTTACTAAGGGAGTAGCACTGAATCGTAGTGATATTTTCATCTGAATAGAGTATATGGCACCCATCTGACTTCCAGCCTCCTTGTCCGTTCAGCAAATCGAAATCCCACCGGGCTGCAACAGCATCTGCTCCATGTGCAATTCGACGCAGTGTCACATTAACAGGGATGTGGTGGGTATCTACATTCACACCATCTGGAGAAAATGGGAAATAAAAATATTTCTGAAACAAACTTCATAAACAATTAACAAATGTCAACTTCTACAGTAATGGGTACTCTGCAAGATCTTTTTTCGCTAGTGACTCATTAAAACGAGAAAACACTAAAATAAGCATTTTTAGGAACAGTCAACTGCAAGGCCTCATTGTCCACTGACTACAGGATAACATATGCCAAATACAAACCTATTTTGGTGAGAATCACAGGGGTAACCACAGTACGTCGTTTTCCATCATCAGCCAAATTTGTTGAATTTCCAGTGGCTGGAAAAAGCTTTCCATTGCGGAATGCAATGAGTTGAAGCTTGTAAAGAGAGTCATCAGTTGGCCTGAGTTCTCTTTTTTGCTTTGGTGAGAAAAGGGAAGGAGGAAGCTGAATAGAAGCCTCCACAATAGTATTCTGAAAAAATATATATACATAAAAAAAAGCTCACTACATTAGTACATAGAAACCAGAAAAAAATATGTCAGATAGTTACAAAAGTGGTATAATTAGGTTGACTTCATTTTTTAAATTGTATATGCAAAATTTAATAGTTAAAAAAAATCAGTCAAGCAAAATGTCAACACCACATAACATAGATTAAAAGAAGTATAAAACAGAAATGCAAACTTTAAAGAGTTAAATAAGTAAACAAGAAAAGTGTTTCAAATTACAAAGTTAATTTTCCCATGATATTATATGTTGAAGTAGATAGCATTAAACAGATCAAGGATCTCAATGATCAGGCTGTATCAATTTTACAATGATAAAATATGATAAAGAAGCATAAATGTAGCATATCACAAATGTGAGTATAATTAATTTGGGCTTATGGAACTTTAAGGTGATTTATGATGAATTCAAACTGCCACATAACAAAAGAATGAAATTATACAAACATAATAGAGGTTTAGATTCAGTACACTTAGCAGAAATTTCCTTGAGACTAGGAAACACATTTAGAAAAAAAAAAATAACACATAGGAACAACTGAAAATCCTGACTGATCACTGAATGTTTTTCAGATTTCTTCATTGAGGATTTTTAAATAATAAATTATTCAGCATTCAGTAAAAAAATATATATACCAAAGAAGTGAACAATTAACCATCTAAAAACATTCCATAGTTAAAAAATTTATTATACAATCTTTATCTTGGCCTCTAACCTCTCTTCTTCTAATTCCATATTCACCAGAATTTCCCCTTAAGAAACAAATCGAACCATGTTATTCCAGTTTAAATAACACCTTGGTTCTGCAATGTTCAAATAATACTAAGCCCAAATCCTAAGTTCACCATATAATTTGATGAAAATCTATTGCTCAGATGTATCCCCTGAATGTTCCTATAGCACAACCTAACACACAGCTACACTGAGTTATCAATTTAAGTTCTCCTATATTCTTTTTATGCCACCATGCTCACTGCACAGACCAGCATCTCTACCTGAAATGCTCCACTATTCTTTTGTCTCACAAACTTTTGAATTGGTGTAACGGAAAGTGGATTAGAATGAAAAACGTTGGCAGCCAGGGGGAAGACTTTATACAGAGTCCTTGAAATAGGGCTTTTTTGGACAGTTAATTACATCTCCTCAGTATATTGCATCTCCAGATTAGCTGTTCCCTCTTCTGGACTCACACAACACTCTGCACACATTAGTCATGACACACACTTGCAGCCCCATGGTGTAGCTCACTGTCTGCTCCTCAAACCAGAGTATGAGGATTTGGGGTGCAGTCAATCTCACTCACTTTTTGAAACCTCTAGGTTAATAGTTCCTAGCACTTGCATTTGATCAAAATAGCCCACTGTTTATGAAATGAACAATGTCTGTATGGCATGTTTATTTTAAAAACAATTCTACTTAAGCAAATGATTGACTTTAGAATTAACAATGTTAGATCACAGCAGATACCCATAAATATCTTTTCAATGTAAATATTTTAGAAGTTTGTATATTACTTTTAAATTGAAGATGCCAAGAAAATATTTAGCAGAAATATTTTGTTTGAGAAGATGCATAAAAAGGTTCTGGCTATTCTCACTCACAAATATAATCTAATGTGAAAAAAATTATAAATTTATTCACTAATCTAGATTTCTATTAAGTACACAAATTTCTCCTAAGTACATAATGACACATGCAAAGAGAGAAAACAGATTAGTTAAAAGTTCCAAATCGTGATAAAGTATTACATAATGCACATTTATTAAAACTCAAATAGTATAAAATTCATAAAATAATATTGTTATACACACAAAATGACTTGAAAACAAAGCATAGCTCTTTGGGGAAGTATTAGTAATGATAAATCAAATTGATTTAAAAGAAATCACTTAAATTTTTTAAAAGAAAGTTAAAATAGGGAATAACATCTATACTTTCTAGAAGTTAGAAAAGGTCTCCTACACAAGTTTAAATCTGTAGAACCAATTTAAAAAAAAAAATGTACAAAAAACCAGGAGTATGGACATATTACTGGGTGACCAGAGCTATATACTCATGGCTGTTACATATTTAAGGCTTCTAAAATATCCTTCCAAGTCCAATACAAACATTACTAAATAATAACTGCAGGTTCCCTGGGATGTAGAGAGTGGCCTAGGGGTGCCAATAAGGCAAACTTCAGCCGTATCAATAATATTTAGATTTTTATAGTAACAATGGAATACTTGTGTATTTAATTTCTTTAAAAGAAATGTTGATCATTATTTACAGAAAGATTGTAAATCTATTAGTCACCACAAAACATTTACTTAATTTGGTGCATTTATCATGATTATACCTTCTTCCACCTGGCCTGAGGATGGCAAGCACGAAGTTTGTGAGTTCATTTAACCATACATTTATTTTAAAATATATGGATTACAGCAATGGAAAAAGATAACGAACACACGAATGAGAGGTAATAAAGTAGAAAACTCCCTCTTAAAATCCTTTGGGAAAAACAAGTTTTCGGTTTCCAATATTTACTATTGAAAAATCATACACCAAGTAGAGAACATGAGATCTGAAATAAGAAAGGATTTGGGTTCCAGCCTCACCACTCAGCAGCTGGTTAACACTGCACAACTTTGTTTAACCTCTCTGAGTCTCATCTGTCAAACACAGCTAATCATCTTTGTAAACAAATGGTTGTGAAGACCAGATGGAATCATGACCATGTCAAGCACAAAAGGCTAGGGAACTGTCGGTGGTATTTTTTACTGTTGTTACTGCAGCACCATGGAAGATGGTTATCTGGGGACTGGGGCAGAGGAAATGCCCTAACTAAATTGCCAAGAATAATCTAGAACGTCATCATGTTTTGACTTCTACCATTCAGTTTCAGTGTTCATTTTAACATTAAAAATTGATGAAATACGAACACACATGAAATGATTGTTACCACACAGCTGCTTTTTTTTTTTTTGCTAAATTCATCTATATTTCACTATTTACAATGACATTAAGCTAAAAGGAAAATGATAAGCATAATGGAGGTTAACTCAAATATTTTCACTAGATCGTAACATCTTTCCTTATCAAAAAATCTGGACTTCCTCCACTATGAAGTTAATAAAATGTTCAGAAATCTTTATAGGTTAAAATCTACAGAATTCTAACATGAAAATCAGAATGAGCCAAAGAAACATCTGATTCGAAACAATAAAATACTAATTTATCTATGTTTTCTTGACCACTTACTTGACTTTAAACAGACAGATGCTATATCTCCTAATTATTTTCTTGTATATAATTATTAACTGCATACCACCTTTTGAGTTTCTCACTGAAGATTAACAGCAATTACATTTGACTTTAGAATTAATTTTTTAACTGACTTTGTTTGCTAATTAAGTTTGGCTGTTAATTTTATTCAACATTTATTGAATGTTTAGTTACTCTGGGCTTGGAACTATGCAGAGCCTGGAGACATATAATGCAATAAATACACTGTGGTCCCTGTCCCCCAAAATTCATAATCTAACAAAGGAGAGATAACAACAGCAACAAAACAATAAGAGCTAATACTTACTGAGTGCTTACTCTGTGCCAGGCACTGTGGTGAAATGTCTACATATTTACCTCACTTAACCCTCTCAACAACCCTTCGAGTTAAGTACCATTTCATGATCTGCATAACAGCCGAGAAACTGACATTCAGAAAGGTTAAGGTAGTTGCCCACATTTGCACAGCTGTTAAGTTGGGGAGAGAACCTGAACCCAGACTGTCTGGCTACAGAGAGACCACAGTCTTAGCATATGGCCTCTCACTGCAGCTCGCTCCACCACTGTATCACCTTATAATTATTCTGAAGAATGAACAAAGCACAACGGGATTAACAGGCAATGGTTAATTCTGTCTGAAGAAGAGAAGGAAGAATCCAAAGGCAGTTTTAGAGGGAGAATAGCAGGAATTTCACCAAACAGGGATGGACTGGAAAAGTGCAAAAACGAAGGCAGGAAGCAAGAAGATGCATAATGACTGGCCTGAAAAATTCAAGAGACTTCAGCTGGACTGAAGCTCTAGATATCTGGGATGTGTAAAGAAAAACTGATTTCTAAATTCTAGTCAGGTGAAGTATAAAGAACTAATTATTTCTCCTTTTTGGCTACATTACAGCTGAACTCAAAACACCAGCTTATTTCCAAAGCCCTCAGTAAAAGTAAAGTAGTTTACTGAAAACAGACACTATTTTGTTATGCTAACATATCTGAGTTATGGTATCCACAGTGAAAGGAAACATTTCATTGACAAAAAATTGGAAGAGATTTGATAGATGCTGTCAGTAAGAGGCAAGTATTAGGCAACTCTGTCACCAACTGGTGACCAACTGAAGCCAGGTATGAAGTCACTGATGATTCCAGCATTAGGCTCGCCCTCAGACAACCAAGAAACCCATCTTGGTTCTCAGGCTCCCACGTGTGACAGGCAATGAGAGAGAGATGAACAAGGCATTATGGGAAAAACGAGGAAGAAAAATAAAGGAGACAAGGGTGGGAGTGGAGAACTGGATGAGATTAGGCAAAATTTCTTGCAGTGACATTTCTGCTGGGTGTTATCACCAAGGAGCTGGGAAGGGAGGGGAGGAGTAGGGATTCAAGTAGGAGAATTAGCACAAGCCTGCTTGAGAATGACCAGGTAGTAGGGAGAGGAACCAAGGAAAGTTTGCTGTTGCTGGATTAAAGGGAGAGATGGGAAGTACTGTGGGGAGACAGGGAAGACGTCAAATGATAAAGCTACTGAACAGTCTCTGGAGAGACATGAGACATTTATGAAGGGGTGCACAAGGTCAATTTCCATTCGGGGAGGATCCAGGTAGAATGCTCACAACATTAACAACCTGAAATGGCAGAGGCATTGACAATCAGAACAGCCTGCACAGAAGGGAAGGCTCCCAGAGGCCTCCTGTTTTGCAGGCGCCAGGCCTTCAGGTGTGAAATGGTGAAAAGAGAGGTCTGGGTGGTGTTCCCAACAGAAGAAGCAGGAGGGCTGAGGAAGCACTCAGAGAACTGGGACAGCAGCTATTTGCTAAATAGTAAGGAAGTATTTCAATATTTTACTAAGTGGCACCGTTGTACTGATACATGTTAGCTGAAGAGACAGCCTAGAGACACAGAGACTAACTAGGAAGTTACCACGGTTTGTGCAATACAGGATGGGAGTCCGAAGCAGGCTGAGGAGGGAGTATAGAGGGAAGGACAGAGATTCTGAAATATGCAGGAAGCAAATCAAGGAGGCACCTACTGCTAAGTAATGACTGCCTCTTCATGGGTTTAATTTCACATACCAGCATATGCTCCCATTTAAAGGCAGTGCAATCAGTTTCTGGATGTTCAGGTTTTCTAGTTAGTATATTCAAGGGATTAAAAAAAAAAAGGATGCAAAGAAAGGGCAAAAACTGCCCTAGTATAAAATATAAAGTTAAGTTTTCTGTTCAAGTGCTAAAGCTTAAGCACATTTTATGCCATTAACATTAGAATTTTTAACTAATTTTCTGTCATGAGGGATATGTTCCTTTTTCATTCAGTTTAATCATGTCCACCTATGAAGCACGAATAATAGTGTAATGTGTCCTTGCTCTCTGGCCACAGGATGATCTTAAAAGGATCGAATAGCATGAAACTGACAAATCTGAGTGTCCATCTAGAGCCTTCTACTTTAGCAAGTAGAAACTCTCCTTACCCAGAGGGGTAGGTTGTGAAATTGATGAAATGTAGGGTTTCATCATTTTTAATCCCTTTCTACCAACTGTGATCATCTAAGACAGAAGTGTTCATCAATTTTAAGTATTCCTCAAAAAATACACCTTTCTCTCATGGGCTTCTCTGTGTTGCTGTTTCTAGTCTTTTATAGTATGTCTGTGGTTTTTTTGTTTTGTTTTGTTTTTTCCCAATATAAGACACAATAAGGAAAGTTGAGCAGGTCCAAAGGAGTGTGGCACAGTGCATCAAATACTCTCTTAGCGCCAATATTAACAGGCATATCTTGCCAATTTTCCTCTGAGTACAGGGTATCAAGTAAATATATTATTATCAGACATTTCGACCTAGTTGAGATTTTCTTGGGCAGTTGGGATTTTCTAAATTTAGCAAATTGGCTCTCTTTAATGGTGGTCACCAAGAAAAAGTATACAAAAATACACTAATTCGTTCACTCATTCAATATTTATTGAGTGCTCACACTAAACCAGAACACCTAACACCTGTTGGATCAGTTATTATGCAGCCATTAAAATGACTGGAATATTGTTTGTGATATTATTGAGGGACAAGACAGAAATAAAGTACTGTGAGATTAAAAACCGCAGAGAATATAATTACACATGCCCACAGAAAGCTAAGTGAAAAAAATGTGGTTCCATTAGGGTGCTGGAGTTGTGCCTCCTCTATTTGCTTCAATACAGTGTAGTCAAATATATCTAAACCACCAATTTTAAAAATCGGTAAAAATGCTTTCATTTTGCTTGCTTCAATGAAACACTTTTTTTAAAAAAAGATATATGACATATTTGTGTTTTCTGCCAAAAATTTTGATATACAGCTTGCTTGATTAAACACCTGGTCTCAGGGTTGACTTCTCCACTAGGCTTGGCAAGCACAGTGCCAAAGGCTCATGATACTTTTAGGGGCCCATGAAAACATCTTATTGTCTTAAAATCAGGAGCAAAAAAAACAAATAAATAAACTTTTAAGTCAAATAAAATTTTTTAACATGTAACATTAGTATATTTGCATTTATACCATTGCAGTTATAAAATGTAATTTCTGATATTTTTATGTAGAGAAAGGGAATCAAAGGCAAAAATGCCTAGGGCCCATGAAAGTCGTAATGCAGTTCTTCCTGGTTAGAGTTTTCTTTAAAACAGTAGCAAAAGCAATAATACCTATCTCCCTGAAAAAAAAAATCTTTTAATAAGGTTATTTTGCAAAGCAGAACATTTGGAGCATTCTAATTTAACTGTAAATAGTCTTAAATGATTGCAGAATGTAACATACCTTTAGTGCCAGACTCGAAAATGTATTTGAAACATTGCACTTAAAGCTCAGCTGCTTATCCAGGTTTCCATCTGGATCCCGCCTCCCATAATCCGAAAGTCCTGTACGATCAGAGGCTGCCACTTTCTGGAACACGGTACAGGTCATCCCCGTGAAGCCAGTAGACTTGATGACATAAGCTTCCAGAGCAATATTGGGTGAATACTTGAAAAGTCAATCAAACAGGAGTTATGAACGATTTATAGTACAAAGGAAAAGCACTTTCAAAGACTTTTCAAACACAAAACACTATGCATTAGCCAAACCAGAAAGCCCAGGTTCTTCCTAAACAAAATCACTGTGTAGGTAACTGGCAGAATAAAAAAAAAAAAAAAAAAAAAAAAAAAAAGACCCTGGAATGAAAAGGATGTCCTAAAATGGAAGGGAGACCAAAAAAAAAAGGAAAAGAAGAAGTCATGAAGTACGGAAGATCAGGTCTAAGAAGTCAATTAAAAATAATCTAAAGAGCACTTCGAAGGAAACAACAAGCTAAAAATGGAAGCATCCTGAAAAAAAAATTCAGCTAGAGAAATCAATGGAACCTCTAAATGCTCATCTTACAGGAAAAATGAGAGCTAAATATTAGAGTTTGGGAAATGCACTCGACACATCTGGCCATATTTACTTATTTCTTTTACAGGAAGATCATTAACTCTTTGCATGAAGTTTCACCAATAAAAGCTTTACACACTCTCCAAAGCTGTTTCTTCAGAAAAGGAAGAGAGACATTAATTTAAATAGTAGGAAATGAACAGATTTAAAAATCAAATTAGCCTGGTCAACATGGCGAAACTCCATCTGTACTAAAAATACAAAAAATCAGCCAGGTGTGGTGGCACATGCCTGTAGTCCTAGCTACTCAGGAGGCTGTGGGAAAAGAATTGCTTGAACTTGGGAGGCAGAGGTTGCAGTGAGCTGAGACTGTGCCACAGCACTCCAGCCTGGACAACAGATCAAGACTCAGTCTCCAAAAAAAAAAAAAAGGCAAATTAGGTCAGAAAATTCATCTGAAAAATATGGCACCTGCCCTAGAGTTTTAAAGGAATTCAGGAACAAGAGTGAACCAAGGGGAACCACCAAAACATACGACCTGTCAATACAGACAGCCACCAGGCCCACTTGCTGGAGGACAGAGTGGGCGTGAGAAGTGACAAGGAGCCACATCTTCACATCCAGCAGAGTGACAGGATTTACCATAAATTCTAGGGACAACATGGCATCTCTCTCCTTTAAGGATGATTAAGTATATGCCTATCCCACAGGCATATACTGTGGCACCATTCTAAGTACCACATATAGATGTCTTTTTCTTTAAAGCATGAAATTTTGGTGCACGATGCTTACAATCTATTAGGAAATAAGATACAAATTTAAAAATATAAAAAGTAAAGTAAAATTTGGCAAGTCTTATGCATGTGATAGAAAATAATTAGTGGTTCCCAAACTTTTCAAGCATAAAGAATCTTTGTATTAGTTTTTGCCTCACAATGTAAACATAGTGAAAAGTCTTTTTAATTCAACTTATTTGTTAATAATGTGTATTCTAATTTTTTACTAGTCAAAGACACATGTAAACAACCACCAGATCTTCTGACAAGCAGCATCATTCAGCCCAACACATGAAACCTTGGTTGAAAGAAAGAAATCTGTCATTTTGAGGCACCTGTGAAGCCATATCATTTTACTTATTATACGTAGATGTATCATCTCCTGAAACTTTGTTTACACATTGAGATGGTATGCAAATTCCTACTATGACCTTTATTGTACCCTTGGGTTCTCAGAAAAACAAATGCAGTTCAGAGACAGGGGGGAAGTTCTTCCAGCTGATTAACAAGCATGGCTAAAGGATAAGATTTAAAATGGATCTAAATGGCCGAGGTGGACATAAATATGACAAGCTAGTCTCAACTGAGGTCATGAATCTGAGAGGGAAACTCCACTGACTTACATTACAAACACAGTGACCTAGCCAGGCGCGGTGGCTCATGCCTGTAATCCCAGCACTTTTGGGAGGCTGAGACAGGTGGATAGCTTGAGATCAGGAATTTGAGACGGGGCCAACGTAATGTAACCCCGTCTCTACTAAAAATACAAAAATTAGCCAGACATAGTGGTGCTTGCCTGTAATCCCAACTACTTAGGAGGCTGAGGCATGGTACTGCTTGAACACGGGAGGCGGAGGCTGCAGTGAGCCAAGATCATACCACTGCACTCCAGCCTGGGTGACAAAGCAAGACTCCATCCCCAAAAAAATAAATAAATAAATATTGAAAAAAAGAAAAAAAGAAACCACAGCAGCAAAAAAACAGAGACAGTAGCCATGCTGAGACTCTATTTATTATTCCAAAAAGAAAATACTAAACTTAATTGAGCAAAGGGAGCAATAAAACATGGTAACATCAAAAAAAGGTCTCAGAGATCAACAGGAAAATAGCAATCTTGAATTGTGTAAAATCACAGGAGGAAGTTAGAATATTCTACACTATGTCAGCTCAGTAAAATAATTAGGAAATGAAAATTATGGACCAGATCAAACTATGATTGCTAAGGAAATATCACATTATTTACTGTATTCACCACCTTTTTAGGACAAAAAAGTAAGCAGTATATCAAGAAATTTACAACTGTTCAATTTAGCATAAATAAAATTTAATACTATGTAATTGAGTGATCATTATTTATTAATAAGTCATTATCCCAAGAGTGAGATTGACTGAAAATGCCAATAGCTTCACAAGTGTTGGAGGGCATCCCAGTTCTCTTCTGAGATTGAAACCTGGGCAAACAATCAGGCATTCTCTCAAAATATCCTTCAGGGCCCAGAACAGAGTATCAGCTCAGATGGACCATGGGTATGTGCCAGTGGGGCAATATAATAGTGTTCTTATTTTCCATTGCAGAAACACTTTCGGTGGATTAGATGGTGATAAACATTCAAAATACAGATTAAGAAAGTATTTTCCAGTTCCCAAGAAAACATTACTCAAAAGCAAAATTAACTCATAAAATGTTAAGACGAAATTCTGTAATAACTTATAAAATGTTATAACTTATAAAATGTTAAGAAACTCTGTAATAACTTATAAAACGTTAAGAAGAAATTCTGTAATAATCAGCAGTAAGAGAAGATATCCACCCCATAATGGAGAAGACACCTATCTCTTTCGAGTGAGAGCTGTGTGAAATGCACTTTTTTCTCAGGAGTCTATGATAATGTTACACTTACTGTTGAATAAACGTGAGCTCCACCGGCTAGCCGGTAGGTAGCAATGCGCTGAAGACACTGCACAATCCTACTGCAGGCTTTAGCTTCCCTCTGCGCCAGCCACAGGACACGTTCATCAGCCAACATGATGTTACTTGCAATGTCAACCATCACATCACCTAGCTAGCAGGGGTTCAGAAGAAAAAAGAAAGATCTTTAAAACCACCATAAACTATTTCGTAGAATCAAAATCCTAATGGACAGTGAGATTGGCCTTCAGTCTCAAATTCCACAAGAGAACCCAACAGGCACTTTACTTGTTTCTCATGAAAACATCTTCAGATATGAACAGTTCATTCAAGTATAGCCATTTGGTGACATTTAGCTCAAAAGAGCATATGTAAGTGGCCACCACATCACTGGTGAAAAGACTGCCAGGTGTTATCTCAAATGGAGGAAAAGAAAGGCAATTAGATTAATTAAAGAGAAGGAAAGGATGTCACACAATACCAGAATAAAAAGATCTTGACTGTTCATCTAGAAAACCATTTATAAACACTTCCTTTTTGTGCATGCATTAGCTTAAATCAAACTATTATTATTAAGAAATACACACCACCAGCAGGGCGTGGTGGCTCATGCCTGTAATCCCAGCACTTTGGGAGGCCGAGGTGGGTGGATCATTTGAGGTCAAGAGTTCGAGACCATCCTAACCAACATGGTGAAACCCCATATCTACTAAAAATACAAAAAGAATTAGCTGGGCGTGGTGGCCCATGCCTGTAGTCCCAGCTACTCGGGAGGCTGAGGTAGGAGAATCACTTGAAGCTGGGAGGCGGACACTGCAGTGAGCCGAGATCGTGCCACTGCACTCTAGCCTGGGCAACAGAGTGAGACGCTCTAAAAAAAAAAAAAAAAAAGGCAGGCAGGCAGACATACTACCCACCTCTTTAGTCTCTGCTCATATTCAACACTGTAGGGATGCCCAGCTACTGCTAGGTCCTTGTATGTGTTGTATGATCTCACCCCCATCCCCTTGCACACGTGGTTTCCTATACCTTGAATGAACTGCATCTTCCCTTCCTCCCAACGCAATGAATGCTTTTAAGATCTAATACAATAAAATAAATGCACTCTTCCACTGTTTGTTTTACTTGTTTCATTTATTGGATTCTTTTTATTCGCTCACTTCGTAACTTACAGATGTAAACAACTGTCAGGAAATGCCACTGAAAAGTCAACCGACTATTGTGTACCATAACTTGTACGTCTCACCTGAGAGAAATAAATTGAACCGTCTAGGGCTAATGAGACGTACTGGTGTCAAGAGGATTTTGTATTGAGCAAAATGTTCAGGAGAGGGAGACATGCAGCAGAAAGAACAACAAAAACATTCCAGAGGTAGCATCAGAGAATTTGCAAGCTGGCTGGACCTCTAATCAACAAGTAAGCATTAAAACACGTTAAGCCCCAGTGCAAAGCCAGAAAGCCAGGCCTCTCTTAACAGATGTCTTTTGATCATCCCAGAAGATCTCCACTGAGATTTCAATCCCGTTTTGCATCCAATACACTTCACACAATGTATAATTATGGGGGCTGAAGAGGGTTTGGAAGAAGTTCAGTCCATCCCACCCTGATTCACTTTACAAAAAAGTCAGGCCTTTGGAAATCCACCAGATCCCAACCCTGGAACCGTGGACTGAAGCTACCACAGAAAATACACAGATGAGAACAGGACTTCAAGTGCTGACCATGAGTACCTAGCCTGACCACTTCACCTCTTGGTATCTCCACTTCCTTTCTTCATAACTACAGATAATAATAGTCCTATCTTTCTGAATGTTGTGGAGATTAAGTTCCAATAAAAAATACAAGGTTCCTAAAACCGTGCCTGGCACATGGCAAGCACTCAAAAAATGTTGGCACTTTTACTGTTTTAATCCCAAAATTGGCCTCTCTTTTAAGATGATATAGACTCTAGAAGTAGTAGGAGGGTTGTATTTGCATGTCTGTGTTCACATAAAAATAGGACCAACGCATCCAACTAAACTGCCACTTGACCCTCTGTAAAGTCCCACTCTCCCCCAGCTTGATCCTATTAAAATAAGTTTTCTGACTTTTTATTGCCCTTACCATAATGTATCACAACTTTTTCCTTATTTTACCTCCAATGTAAACATCTTGAGGGTAGAGACAACAAAATGTCTTACGTTTATATCCTTATTCACTAGTACAAGAGCTGATGTAGAAGCCAACAGTTATCAATGTCCATGTATCCGATATGTATCAATATTCATTTTAAACGTTCACGATTACTGTTCACTGACTATTTATTGAGGGCCAATGTGAGCCAGACACTGGTGCAACAGCAGCAAAAGAAAGAAACAAGCTCTATCTTCAACCTTATAGTCTGGTGAAGAAAATGCAAAACAAGCATATAAATCCATTTTTAAAAAGTGATTTAGATTGTGATAACTGCTACAAGGGAAATATGCAGAGAAATATAGGATATAATGAAATTTAATCCAAACACCCTATTTTAATGAACTAACACATTCTCAAGGGGTACTTCCCCCCAAACCAAAGATATTAACAAGATCAAATGACAAATAATTAAGAAGAGCCTGTAATCAAGCTCTGCAGAATCCTCAGTTGGTTCATTTTTTTATGATTCATTGGAACATTAGCATCCTAGTTCATGTTCCTACTAACAAACAAGTGTGGGGGTGAATGTCATTCTACTAGAAGCCCTTACTTCTGGAGTTATAAAGAAGGGTATTGACTCTTGCTATGTCAGTTACTGAATCTGTCAATCAGCTGTTTATACAGACGCTAAACTAATAAGTCCAAAATCTTAATGGGAATTCATAGTAGTTGGAATAACAAGATTTTGTCTATTATTCTGACTTACTGTTATTTGAAGATTTTACACAAAAATAAAAGAGGTAAAAGAGATAACATGGTAAAATATGCTTTATGGCTAACAAAAATATTAATAGAATTCCCACTGGATGCAAAACTTTAAAATACACAAAAATATTGATTTTATTGTAAGGCACCACTGAAATATAGGCAGTGTTTACAGATTGGCAAAGTTACAACTAAACTTATTGTTTAATACTTCTTTGAAGTTTTAAATGTAGGAATTTTATAGGGACCTGACATGAGATCTGATGGGCACATCATCTTTCTTGAAAAATTCATCATTATTACATAATCAAAGAACTACTGCTATGCCCTGCTAGATAATGCCAGTAAAGAAATTAACCTGTGTTAATAATTATAAAAAACAACAACAACAAATATCTCTAAGAAGGTACAGGACTAACAATAGTAATTGCTTTAGTTGAGAACAAGCTATTTTTCTCATTATTTCACTCCAAATGGCTAAGAATGGAGGAAAGGGATTTGTTGCCAAAATATTCCCTAGAGCAGATAATCAGAAAATGTTATATGCTTCTGTAGCTTGGTTACAGAAGTAGCTTTGAATATGTCACAGTGGCAAAAAGTGACACAAAAGGGGTAACAATGCATGAAAAATTACACTGGATTAAAATAAGTATTCCTGAAATCTGACACACAAAGCTCATTTAAAAACTGCAACCAGTGTAAGGAGAACGCATCAGATTTCTCCTTGGCCTCATTCCCTGAAGGCCACTCCAGCCACAAAAGGGTCAGAAGGACTCCTCCACCTGCTCTTGCACCTGTCACACTAAAGTGGGAGAACCAACCGAAAACATGAGCGAATGGACTTTATCGAAGATAAAATGGGGAAGAAACAAATGCACCACATTAATGGCAATGAAAGTGCTCAATGTCAAATGTTGTAAGAGACAGGATATTTCACGTTCTTAATATACAAATGGCTTGGAAGTTTTATCAAAATTAGGTCAAAAATATGTTAGTTTAATAAATTTCTGATGTTATCATATTAATATACAAGATAATACATAAACTAAACTTGATGATATTTAATGTATAGTCTTTAACACTGAAGACATAGTATCTATGAGCCTGGAGTTAAATACTCCTAGGTTGAGATCTCAAGTCTGTCACTTACAAGTTTAGATGTCCCTGAGCAAATCAGCCTCTGTGAGACTCAGCTTACTCATTTGTAAAATGGGACCAAGAACTCTACAAGTGCTCAGAACATCTCACTCCATGGTAAAATAAGAAAAAAAAAAAAGCAGAAGACGAATATCTTCACATACCCAGTAAAAATATAAATTAAGCAATTCATGGAGTTTTTGAGAAAGGCCAAGTGATCTAGGCCCTCCCATATTTACATTTTCAATCATCGAGTAGCAAAGGAATACTTTTGTTCATTCTAATAACCAGAAAAGCAAGAATTAACAGACACATGCATAGGTGGAGCAATGGTTTTGGAGATGACAAATAGAGGAACCTACAAGAAATGAAGTTCAAACTTGACACCATCATCATCATTGCAGCAGCTGATCCTATTAAGCTCAAGTAGTCTTCACAATGTTCTCCTGGTTCCAAATTAAGTACACTATTGAGATCATACCTATTTCAAGGTATGTTATTACACTGATTAATGATGGAACTGTTGCATTCTGAAAGTCAAGTTTTAAAAGTGTATTTGTCACCCTTAACTCACATCTGACCTTACGTGCCATGGGATACCTCTGCAGGCTTCTCAGCAGGTTGCTTAGGTAAGCATTTGCTATTCAACAAGAGTCTAACTGTGATCATCATCAGGGTTATGGCAAAGGTTAAAGCTCTGATTTTACTGAGGTATAGGAGTAAAGAGAATGATGAGGATGAGGGTAACAGTGGAGGAACTGAAGAAATGGGTGGAAGGGGAAAAGAGGTCGAGAAGAATATTGCACATAAGGCATGGCAGGAGTTCTCAGATCATGTAATAACCATAATTCTTCAGGAGAGATGATGTGTCTACCATCAGGTCTCATGCTTGATCCTCATAAAGTCCACACATTCAAAACTTTAAAAAAAAACTGAACAATAAATTTAGTTGTAATTGTGCTAATCTGTAAATATCTCATATATTAAAAGATAAAACATCCCGAAATACTGATTCTACCCTAAGGTGTTACTGAAATAAATGAGATTACAAACACGTATGTGCACTTCCTTTTCTAGAAGTACAGAGGACTGCGTACTCTGGAGAACTCCAGCAGAAAGTGAAAAATGCTGAAAGGAAAACAGTTATCTTTGTAAATGCATCACTGAGAAGTAGGAAAATGGAGCCTCCTCCAAAACCCAGTCGCCAAAGAACAGCAGAAATCCGAAGAGCTCTGAGGTTGAACTCTGATGACCACGAGGTATGTTTTGACTTCCACACAGGGCCTAGGCCATGCCAACACAGGGTACCAGGAAAAGACTCCCTGTTACAAAGCTAGAAACTCAAAGGACACCACCTCCAGCATCAGGCCTAGCCAGCAATCACTCAGCTTCAAGGAAGGAGAGCCAAGAAATGTGCCTGTTTTGACCTGGGCAAGAGGTAGAAGGAGGTTAAAAAAAAAAATTATTCTCTGACAATCTGGAAACACAAGTCGACCTTCAAACAGGTCCTTTATACTACTTTCATGTTCTTAAAAACCTCAAGCTAAAAATTAATTTTAAAGTGAGTCCCCCTACACTGGCACTTGGCAGAAGCAAGCAAATATCACGGTTAAGGATACATTAGACCTTTCTCATTAATGCTCCCAATCAACCAACACTTATTGATATGGTTTGGCTGTGTCCCCCCCAAAATCTCATCTTGAATTGTAACTCCCACAATTCCCACGTGTTGTGAGAGGGACCCAGTGGGAGATAATTGAATCATGGGGCAGGTCTTTGTCATGCTGTTCTTGTGATAGTAAGTCTCACGATATCTGATGGTATTATAAAGAAACGCTTCCCTGCACAAGCGCTCTCTCTTTGCCTGCCACCATCCACGTAAGGCGTGACTTGCTCCTCCATGCCCTCTGCCATGATTGTGAGGCCTCTCCAGCCATGTGGAACTGTAAGTCCATTAAACCACTTTTTCTTCCCAGTCTCAAGTATGTCTTTATTAGTAGCGTGAAAATGGACTAATACAGTAAATTGGTACCAATAGAGTGGGGCGATGCTGAAAAGATACCCAAAAATGTGGAAGCAACTTTGGAACTTGGTAACAACTAGGGGTTGGAACAGTCTGAGGGCTAAGAAGAAGACAGGAAAATGTGGGAAACTTTGGAACTTCCTAGAGGCTTGTAGGTCCAGGCTGAGGTGGTCTGAGATAGAGATAAGGAACTTGTTGGGAACTAGAGCAAAGGTGACTCTTGTTTCATCTCAGCAAAGAGACTGGCAGCATTCTGCCCCTGCTCTAGAGATTTGTGGAACTTTGAACTTGAGAGAGATGATTTAGGGTATCTGACAGAAGAAATGTCTAAGCAGCAAAGCACTCAAGAGGTGACTTGAGTGCCGTAAAAGGCATTCCATTTTATAAGAAAAGCAGAGCATAGAAGTTTGGAAAATTTGCACCTTGACAATGTGATAGAAAAAAAAAATCCCATTTTCTATGGAGAAATTCCAGCTGGCTGCAGAAATTCGCATAAGTAACAAGGAGCTGAATGTTAATCCCAAAGACAATGGTGAAATGTCTCCAGGGCATGTCAGAGGTCTTCATGGCAGCCTCTCCCATCACAGGCCTGGAGACCTCTCAGGAAAACATGGTTTCATAGGCTGGGCCCAGGGTCCACGTGCTGTGTGCAGTCTAGGGACTTGGTGTCCTGTATCCCAGCTGCTCCAGCCATGACTAAAAGGGGCCAAGGTACAGCTTGGGCTGTTGCTTCACAGGGGGCAAGCCCCAAGCCTTGGCAGCTTCCACGTGGTGTTGAGATTGTGGGTGCACAGAAGTCAAGAATTGAGGTTTGGAAACCTCTGCCTAGATTTCAGAGGATGTATGGAAATTCCTGAATGTCAGGCAGAAGTTTGCTGCAAGGGTAGGGCTCTCATGGAGAACCTCTGCTAGGGCAGTGCAGAAGGGAAATGTGGGGTCAGAGCACCCACACAGAGTCCCTACTGGGGCACCAACTAGTGGAGCTGTGAGAAAAAGGCCACTGTCCTCCAGACCCCAGAATGATAGATCCACCAACAGCTTGCACTGTGTGCCTGGAAAAGCCACAGACACTCAATGCCAGCCTGTGAAAGCAGCTGGGAGGGAGCTGTACCCTGCAAAGCCACAACGGCAGAGGTGCCCAAGACCATGGGAACCCACCTCTTGCATCAGTGTGACCTGGGTGTGAGACATGGAGTCAAAGGAGATCATTTTGGAGCTTTAAGATTTGACTGCTCTGCTGTCATGTGAATAAGTCTCACAAGATCCGATGGTTTTGTAAGGGGTTTTATAATTTCCCTTTTCACTTGGCTCTCATTCTCTTTGCCTGCTGCCATGTAAGACATGACTTTGCTCCTCCTTTGCCTTCTGCCATGATTGTGAGGCCTCCCCAGATGTGCTGAACTGTGAGTCAATTAAACCTCTTTCCTTTATAAATTACCCACTCTTGGGTATGTCATTATTAGCAGAGTGAAAACTAATATAATGGGTAAATAACTGTCTTGTTTTTATTAATCTTTCTTAAATATGTGTATGGCTCATACTTATTTCAATGTTTAATATTAGAAATGTTTGGGGTCTTTATTTGGAAGTTTGGTGATATTTTGGTGACCAGAAATGATCTCTAGGGATTTTATAAGTCTTATTTACATCAATTAGCATATAGTCAATTTGGTTTCATTATATATCATTTCATTTAAAGTTGCAGTTTCCAAGAACCTATAGATGACCTTAAGTGAGGGCTTGCTGTATTGAAAATTGTTGAAGCCAAGCAGAGGTACAGCATAGGTATTAATGATAATATTCTCCTATTCTTTTGAATTTTCCAAGAAAAAGTTCTTAAAAAGTTAAACCCCCCCACCTAAAACAAAACTAAAGCAACAATAGAAAACGGAGCTGTTACAGGGGTTCTCAAAGCCAGTGTCAAAGTCATGCTGCCTGAAACATCACCTGAAACTGACTAGAAATTCAAATTCTCTGAACCCATTTCAGACCTGCTGAAATGGCAACTGGGAATGGCAGGGAGGGGGAACTCAGGCAGCAATCACTGCATATAACAAATCCAGCAGGTGATTCTGATGTCTGGTGAAGTTTTAGGAACAAAGTCCTAGAAAAGCTTAATAATACAGAAAAGTCTGGCAAGTAAGATCAAGAAAAAAAAGAATACAAAATAATCATAATTGTCAATACAGAAGCGATGACACTTTAAATCAATGAAAAAGCCATACACTTGTAAAAATCTATATATAAACTAGTGTAAGGTGCGTATCGCACTCACATATTTTAAAATAAGAGACAATAAGGGTGCCAGAAAGCATTACCAGATCTAATCTTTATATTTAACTTTCCCATCTTATAAAATACGCATACTGTTTTCATAAGAAAAATCACTTTAGTAAATACATAACAGACACGTCTGTTGCCTGACAGACAACCTTTAACTGTTTTTAAAAGGATCCCCTAAATATATCACTTAGATCTGGCAGTTTGAGAGCTTTTAATGCCTATCCTGAGACAACAAAGTGCCAGCTTGTGTTGGCCAGGCTCAATCACAGAATAAAAAGCAATTCCCCCACAATACTTTAGTTATGAAATCACCCATAAAAGAATAACTTTCAGACATAATACAAAAATCAATTTAATTAATTATTTCTCTACCTAAAGCTAGGTGCATTTTAGGATAACTTGGCATAATTTTATGCTGTGGTAATTAACTTAAAATGAAGCCCTTAAGCCTCCTAATTTTTTTTCACTACACTAATAAATGGTGAAAGCTATGGCCTGTGGTTCAAATTGCCAAAGAACTGTATGTCAGTCACTGCATCACACGCAATATTATCACATTTATAACTCAATTATTCGATCCTGAATATTTTCCTGTTTCTCGTGCTGACAGTTAATAAGTTGCCATCACTTGCTTCCGAAGATAATCATAACTTTTCTGTCCTGTGTTAACCAGTAAAAATGACAGCAATCTTCTTCACACTAGATTTTTACAGAAGTAACTGATGCACTCATAATTGTTTAAAAGGACGTCCTTCTTAGCATCTGAGGTCATAAAAATGTTTTATTTCCTAACCTAATAAAATAATAACCAAGCTTTGCAACTATTTTGCAAAATTGTTCGGCTGTATTTGTGCACATACACTTTTCAAACTATACAGAGAAAACAGCATCCCCATTTGAAAAATGAAGAATAAGCCCATTAGTTATTAATTAATAACTAATGAAACCATGTCTACTTCCAGTTCAGTACGATGCTTCCACCTAAGAACCCGTCAACGCAGCTGACCATTCTTCCACACGCTGGCAAACAGTTCAACATACACCTCTGGACACCACGTTGCTCAAGTTGACAGGTGAGCAAAACAGGGTCACGTCATAAACATGTATTCTTCAATGGCGAATGTTCTTCCATGTCCACATTCCAAATGTCATTACAATTATTCTAGTAACTAGAAACATCCCACTCCCGGAAATGACTGCTAATCCTGTGGGCAGCTAACCTGTCATCTTAAGCAACAATGGAGCACGATATTAATCACAGAGCCAGAATCCAAACGGCCTCTCCCAGTGCAAGGAAAATTCACTGCAGGAAAGTGGGCTGTGCCCTGGAGACATAATCAAGTATCAGGAGCAATTATTAGGAAATCATGGCCCCTGAAGTTCAGAAAACAAATGAAATGTTATCCCGCTGACAAGTGAGGTGGCCTATTTGCCTAAGTCCCGTTTATATACTTATATCTATTTTCCTTCCTTTAATAACTACATCCTATCAAGTAAAGTGCCTAATGCACTAGGGCTACGGTTCCAAAAACTTATTACCACAATGCAAGATACTAATTGTTATATATATATATAATATATAACAATATATCTATATTAGATATATAAATATGTAATATGCATATTAGATATATCTAAATATATATTATATGATATATTAGAATATATATGTGATATAGGTGTGTGTATATATAATTGATATATAAAAATATATTAGAATGATTTAGGAAAATAAGGCTTATTATTTACATTTTAGCAATATTAATGGATCTGAGAAGTTCTACATAAAGAAATATGCAGGTTTTGTTTAGCCCAGTGTTTTCCCCACAGCTGTGTACAGAGCACTTTTAAAATTGCAAGTCAGGGCCACATTGTATGAGAAGCTGAATGTGATGCTACAGAAAACTCTTATGGATGAGTCAGGGATCTTGGGTTCTGTTTTCAGGCCTGCCCTAACCTAAGCGTGGGCTTCAGTTTACAACTTGCTTGAGGTTCCCTCTACCTCTATAATTCATTTTTTTATAAGTTATATCACAAAAGAAATTGTACATATAAAGTTCTCATGAAGCTTTAAACGTAAAGCTTAAGAACACAATAATTCTGCCCCTTGAAAATTACTCAAAACATTAATTTGCTGCTCATTCATTCTGTAAACTGTGCTTGTCAATTTTTTTCCCCTAAAAGACATCATGTGGACAAGCATATCATGGTTTCAATGTGGTCCCGTTAAAATACGCCACTTTTAGAATTCACTGCATTTTTAAAACTTGTATAGTCCAATCATTTTGAATTTCAGAAAAGTGCCTAAATAGCCTCTCATTTCTCTAGGACATTACAAGGACAATTAAAAGGTATTTACTACAAGATCTGGGTGACTAAAACTCTCATTACGAAACATGAGCGCAAGGGTATGTGGGGAAGAGAAATCCAGCGGGCTGAGCTAAGCAGCCCTGCCTAAGCCGCAACGTGGAGGCAGAACACTGCTTTTACTGCTTTCTCACCAGTGACCTCTGCTATATCTCTGGACCTTAATGTCCAAGAACTGAGACTTCACCTCTCCCAATCCCAGTAACAACCAGGTCATAAGAGAAGAAGCAGAAATATCTCAACAAAATTCTGGAAATTGAAAAGCGTGCTTTTAGTTCAAATATGATAAAACATAAACCGGCCTTAAAATATACAGACTGAACTCTGTCACCCTACCATTTGTTGACACCGTATGCTACAAATCTGAATTTAGAAAAGTACCTCTTTAGATTTTTCCTCTTTGGTAAATCTTCCAAATTTTTCAATCATTTCCGCCACAAATATTACATCCATTTTGTCAGAAAAGTTGGCTGCTTCCACAGTGTAAGCCAGTAACTGTCGAGCTGTTGCCACGGCATTGGTAAGATTGAGGGGCATCTACATTTCAAAGGCAAAAATGATCAACAAAACAGTCATTAGCAAAATGATCAACACAATCCTGACATTTTCACTTTGTGTTTCAAAACAGCAATGAATTAAAAAACTTTATTATTTACTCATCATGGCCTTCTTAAAATGCTTTACAAACCCAAGAAAACTGGAATTTTAATGGAAACTCACTGCAGGGAAATTTTTTCAAGCTTGGAGTGAAAGACAATAATACATAAAAATACATGAGGTTAACATGTTGCACCATCTATCTCTTCTCTGCCTATCCAAATTCTACACATACCTCAATCCCAATTGCTTAATAAAGCCTTTCCTGAGTATTCCTGCTGGGAGTGATCAATACCTCCCTTGGAGCTCCTACTGCACAAGAGTACAAACTACTTATTTGGCACTTATCTTTATTGCCATGCACTGCCAGTAATGTTTTATATTTGTTTATCTACTGACTCTAACACGGATTTAGCACCTAACATTGCAAAAGGATTTTTACCAGGGGCTAAGGGGCAAAAGAAAATACATGACACACAAGCCATCTTCCACTTGCTTATAGTCTGGTAAGGTTTAAAAAGATGCATAGAAGCAAAGATAACAAAAAGCACATGAGTAGTTCAAGTATTCTAAGCAATCGCTTTCAACAAAGTGATTATAAAAGGAATCCAAGAGGTGGCTTTCAATGTGAACTCAAAGGAAGGTTAGGATTCTGTCCGGTGGATACAGATTTAAAAAGATATTCAAACAACGGCACAAAGGGAGACGGTGACTGGAAAGGAAGGATTCTATAGAGGGCCTTGACTAGTGATTAATATGGACCTGATCCTGAAGACAGTTAAGTCAACTAAAGTAAAAACACCAAATCCTTATGTTTTACCTAGTATTAAAAAAAAAAAAAACTTATGTATTTGGTTTGAATACCATGTTTTCTCCACAACACAAGTAAACTTGAAGACTTTCTAGTTACCTGATTAAACATATAAAGAACTCTAGTGACATCATTTGCATACTGACAGCGAGAATAATCATCATCTGCCCAAAAGCCACCTCTATCACATCTGCGCCAAGCTTTTCTCTCATCCTGTGGGTTTCCAGGATATATCCCACTGCCATGGGTGTTCCGCGTACACTGCAGATATGCAGTAATGCCCGCCAATGTTCTGGGCCATCTAGAGATGAAGACAAAATAGTACAAGAAAATCTAAATGACACAGGTACATCAAGAATAACAATAGCGGAGAAAAAAATCAAAGATGAGGACGTGTCATGTCAATACAACCCTGACACGGGTCATCAAAACTGGGCTGGGAGAAACCTTTGTTATTTGAGCTCTATGTCCCCAAAACTGAGAATGAAATTCAACATGTTTAATACAGGTTACCATTGATACTTATCACAGGAACCACTAAATTACAGTCAGTCACACCAAAATAGAATTCATTACAAAAACCACATAAATAGATCAAGCAACACTAAACTAAATTCTATTAATGCAGTGGGAATTTAATTGCATAATATCTTAAGCAATGTCAAAGATAAATAATTCATTGATCTATAAACACTTAATTGCTCTATTTTTAAAAATGTAAAGCACTCAAAACTATGAGAAAATAGAAAATCTACCATAAATAGTAAATATCATATTATGATTATTTGATAAAAGATGTTGAATATAACAAAATTACCAAATATCATATATTTCACTTAAAAGCATGTACTAAATATTATAGATCAATACTTAATCTACATAAAAGACTTATCCATTGGCAATAATAAATGTTGATTTCCATATATTGATGTCAAGAATAACTTTTTTAAAAAGAGCAATGGCGAACTAGCTGAGTATAAACATGTTATTATTGCTTCTTTACTTTGGATTTAAAAGATTAACACCAAAGGGTTCTCCCACCCTTGAAACACTGAGGTTAGAGCCAGGAGGTAACAACTGAACCCATTAGAGACAATGCAAACTGGGTAATAAATGATTTTTATGCTGCTTCAAAGAATAACATATTTCCCTTTGTTCATATCAACTATAAACTAATTTTTTAAATCCCTGAACATAAATAAGATCAAGTAAATAAGATATTTAAAGATGTTTTAAAGCATCTTTGAAAGTAAAGAGAGTTTAAGGTAAAAGCTGTCATCTCTTGCAAATCCTAAACTTTCTACTAAAATAAATAAATAAATAACTCCCTTTGCTTAAACTAACAGAGCTCAACAAATCCCACCTGGGATTCCACGGCTCCCCAGGTTTCAGGCTACCCAACAGCTTTCATTTCCCAAAGTCCTTCTTGCTTGATTTCCAGAAGAACTGAACAAGGGGAGAAAATTAGATAGGTGTTTCTTCTAATTCTGACGCCTACTGAACTGCCAGTAGTGAAAAGTACCTTAGCAATATAAAACCTTCCAAGGTTCATCTATAAAAGAGCCATTGGGTGGGGGGAAAACACAGAAAATACCTTACTTAACCTGTTTGAATTTTGTACTCTTTTACCAGAATATCTCAAATGTTTCCCTAAGGCAATGGCTCTTATACAACAAAAACATTTGTTAAAAATGACTCTACTTTCAGAGATTCTTCAATCAACAGGTCTGAGATAAAGTTCAAGCACCCCTTTTGTTCATCTCCATAAGTGATTCTGAAATCATTATTCTAAAGGGTAGTCCTCAGACATGCGCAGGTCTCAAACTTTGTTACTCAGGACAGGAAACCAATAATGTGTCTTAGACAATGGAAGGATCTGGGGCAAATTAAACTTTTCCCAGTATTTTCCACGACACTGACCTGAAATCACCTTTGTTGTTTACCACCCTCTCTGGAGGACAGTACTGTGCAGAACTCTCTAATACCACAATATCCACAGTCCTCGTATTATTCCCACGTTTGGTCTGGACATGACAGCCCCAATTTCCAGTAGATCCAGCCTGAATATTAGAAATGGTTAGGGCACTGCATAAAGAAAGATTTTAAAAAGAGAGAAAATATGATTAGGCAAAAAAGGAGACAATAATGGGTCTCAATCATTCATTTAGCAAATATTTCTGAATGCATATTGTGGGGTAAGCACTTGCTATATAAAAATGAATTTAAAAAATGACTCCTTCCTTTAAATCCTTCAATCTCAAGGCAAAAAAGGAAAGAGATCTTTAAAATACACAATCAGGGCAATAAGAGACACATGAATCAAATGCAATGCTATACGACGCATGAGAATTCTCCTTGCAGAAATAGGGAGAGCAGAACACTTCACAGAACAGGAATGGCAAGTAATCCCAGCACTCTGGGAGGCAGAGGCGGGTGGCAGGAGTTCAAGACCAGCCTGGCCTTCAAGATCAGCCTGGCAAAACCCCGTCTACACTAAAAATATTTTAAAAAGTTAGCCGGGTGTTGTGGCACACGCTTGTAATCCCAGCTGCTTGGGAGGCTGAGTGAGGCTGGAGGATGGCTTGAACCCAGGAGGCGGAGGTTGCAGTGAGCCAAGAGAGCACCACTGCACTCCAGCCTGGGTGACAGAGCAAGTCTCTGTTTCATACACACAAAAAAAGAACAGGAATGGCAAGCCCAAAGGCAGAAATATCGTCGTACATTCTTTAGCAAAACTTGGAGAAGTTTCCAAGTCACATCTCCCTTCTCACAGATTCTGAAGAAAATATTCAAACATGAAAAAAGATTATTATGAATTTACATAATTAAGAAAATGTTTAAGGTAAAATATAAAGGGTTACACTAGAAACAAACCAGTTACCTCCCTAAAAAGATTTAGTAAATTACCAATTAATACTTTCACAAAAGGTTTCCATGTTAAGGTATATTTCAATTCATAAAACAGCTGTGTTTCTAAATGGCTGTCAGTAAATCCAATCTCCAAGATGAAATCATAATTCTCTAATATAAAACCTATTAATTAAGGAGCAAATGTCAGAGCCTTCAATTAACCTTTATTTCCCCCACAGGATCCAGTATGCCTTGCTGTTATGTAGACACAAATGGTAAGAAATAATTAGACAGAAAGTATGTATCATTTTAATTAACTTACAAAATTATGTCTTGAAGTAAATACACATTTGTCCGATCTCCTAAATCATTGACGGCTACAGCAAATGTTCTAATAAAGGCTCAAGACACTTTTATATTATGAATCATCAAAGAAAATGTTGTCTTTACTAAGTTAGAAAAATAAACATAGTGTAATTAATATTTTTAAAATAGAGTGACACAAAAAAGAGTTTGACATTAAATTTAACTTTGTCCAACACTCTACTTTATAAGTCTTTACTGAACTAGGAAGAAGTATATTTTGGCAATGAAAATCATTCCTTAATCCAGAAGTTCCCAAAGACTGTCTTACTTCACAGAACCTTCACTGACATGGCAACTTTTTCATGGTGCACCGCCCCCCAGCTCAAAAAAATACCTATGGTGGTTTCTATTACTAAATTAAATCCCCAAAATGTCTATCTATATTCAAATACTTTAGTAGCCATTTGAAAAAAGTAACACACATAAATTTGAAATAAAATTTTTATTGTATTCTGAAATAACAACTACTTCTTAATGAGATATGTGTGCCTGCTGGGCACTCTAAAATTAATCTAACCTCAGATTCGGATCAGACAATGATGCTCATTTCTTGTTCTACAATGACTTTTACACATAGCACTTGCTTTGCATCACAGTAACTGTCCAAAGTTCAGCATCCCGAAGTATGACACTATAATGGAGTGTTTCTAGTTTTCTTACTCCTTTTTTCCCCTTCAATCTCCCAATCTGCAAATGTTTCCTGGATAACTTTAAGCAATACTTTTAATATCTAAAACCAAGCACCGGAATAACACTTCCAGGAATCCTCAAGGCAGTAGATTTGGAGATTTAAAAAGAAAGAAGTAGCTTCAATTTCAACTCCTAAGAAAAATGCTGTTTCTTACTGATGAAGAATCAAAGACATGGGGAGATCAATGAAAAATCAATAGGAATCTCAGATTAACCAATGCAATAACCACATATTTCTTTCTTCTATTTTTCTGGGGCAAAATCTAGGTAAAGAACTGTCTCAGTCTTCACATGAAAGATTTTCATGTTAGTCAAATGTCCCTACCAAAAAAAAGTTAGGCTAACTTGCTATCCTTAGAATTAACTTTTTTTGCATTGCTAAATATAATTTAAATTTAAGCATGACTTGCAGAAAGACTTATACAGTAAATTTACTTACTTTATAGTCAAATAATTTAGAGTTCTAAATTAATCAAAGCTCTTTTACATAGAAAATGGTTCTACTTTTAAAACTTTACTATTGAATTATACATCAATTATTGTCTGTTTATACAATAAACTGCTTAGTGTACAATGTGATGAATTCTGACATATGTATAGGCATGTGAAATTATCGCTACAGTAAAACTAGTGTAACAATGAATATATCATTTCCAACGATTAATCTTATCCCTTAATAAGGGAATTCTGCTTCTAGCAATCACTGAGCAGCTCAGATATTAAATCACCCTTCCCACAGCTAACAATTATATGCCCCTGACAAATTATAAAATGACAATCATTTGAACACATGTAGATTGATCAAAAGCAGGCAATAAATGAAGAGGAGTTGATATGAAAAACAAGGGTTTTTGGCACTGGGAAGTAACTGGATTTTTTTTTTAATGGCTTTTGCCCAAGGGTAGGCCTCACTCAAATAGAAACTCACAATCTTATTGGCTTAAAAAATCAGAAGACAGAGGTAGAAAGAAGTCAGGCTGGAAGCCCAAACTTCTATATATAAAATGCACCAAGATCTCTTATTGATCCTGAACTACACTTGCAGGTAGAGCAGAAACCAAGACTTTAGCTTCTGCCTACCAGAGAGGACAGAGCTAGGAGTTAGTTCAGCCAAGCTAATTGCCTGACCAAAGTCAGCTCTCTTTAGGGGAATATAACAGAATCCAGAGTCAGAGGTCAGCAGACTTTTTCTTCAATGGCCAGACGGTAAATATTTTAGGCTTTGCTGGCTAGGAAGCAATATTAAGAATGTTATGTAGGGAATTATGTAACCATCTGAAATGTAACCACTTAAAAATATAAATAACATTCTTAGTTTACGGGCTCAGTAGACTAGATTTGGTTCACAGACTGTACTTAGCCAACTTCTCCTCCACAGCAAATCATTCATAATGTCCAGTCTATAACCAAAAACTGTCAGACATATAAATAATATTTTTTAAAAAGAAGAAAATATGAGCCATATTTAAAAGAAAAGCAGCCAGTAGCGATAACCACAAGATGGCCCACATGTTGGAATTAGCAGGAAAGGATTTAAAAGCATCTACTCTAAATGTTGGAAGATATAAATGAAAATATGCTTCTAGTAGACATGAAATCTCAAGAAAAATTATAAAATAGCCGACTGCGTAAGTCTTGAATCTCAACTCAGAGAACTCGAGATTTGAATGTCAACTGAGTACCTTTAGTTTTTCAGTCATCTTTCATAGCACCCCTGTGAGTTTGCTGTGATGTTACCCTAGGAGGCCCTGGCAGAGAGTTTGAAAACTGCAGCTCTACTGAAATAAAAATACAAGCCAAGTTCTAGGTGAGTAGAAAGAAAGAAGAAAGGGAGCGGAAAACTCAACGTCTAGAGGTAAAAATTTTACCAAAGTAAAATATCTGGTAAGTGATAATATCATATATATTCTTAGTCTATTATACTTTATAAAGTTCATTTGAATTAATTATTTTGGTATTCACACCAATCATGAGGTTGATAGTTCAGATGTTACATTCTTTTATACTAGTAGGTGGAGAAGGTAAGTACCTTAAAATATTGTATCAGTCAATTTTTTGACTAGAGTCAATATCAGGTGATTACTAAAAGAGAAAATATAAGCTTAGCAGTAGGAAATAGTTGGAAATTAGGTTTAGCACTAAAAGTTTACATTTTTCCTCCAAAAACTTTTAAAAAGTCTCCAATTTCTAAAGTTTCTCTTTGAAATTAAGCCTTTTCTTTAAAAACTGGATGAAAAGATGGCTATTTAATTTTAGAAGATGAATAAGAACCAGGAAAAGGAAATGCCAGATGTTTGCATTTTTAAATACAAGAAGATGAAATATTAATTCAAATTCCGCTAAACATTACACCTCCAAAAGGATAAATAAAATATACAGGCACAATTCTTCATTCAAAAAAAAAAAGTTTACCTTGCAATCAAGGAGCAGTTGTGAATCATGTTCTTTTCAACAAAAATACCTTGTGATTCATCGGTTTCAACTATTCTCCCATCCTGATACCACAACACTTGCATGTCCTGATCAATATATGAAGCCATGCACTGGAAAGGAAGGCTGTCTCCTTCAAACACAACTTGGCGATGAGATGGAGTCATGTAGAAAGACGGCAATTCAAGCGGAGGGTCTAGAGACAGTCAAACAAAGATTCAGTAAACAAATATAATTTCCAAACACCATAATTAAAAGTTACAGAAATTCTAGGTAAAATTATAAAAACAGAACAACAAATATTC
Source organism: Pongo abelii (assembly GCF_028885655.2). NCBI lineage: Eukaryota > Metazoa > Chordata > Mammalia > Primates > Hominidae > Pongo > Pongo abelii. Next base: position 21,541,065 of record NC_071988.2, read on the forward strand.
CTCAATAACCAGCATGCTACTGTTAGTGTCAACCAGGCTGCTACTGAGTTTAGTGATAACAGATAACAACAAAATTAAAAAGAAAATTTCATAATCAGTTCTGACATTTACAGTTATTCCTCTTCAGTGGTATCATAAGAGTATCAGATGATTACAGAAATGAACTAAAAGAACAAGCTGTGCTCTAGAAAACGGCATCAGTGATAAGTAAATGCTGATATTTACAACTTTAAAATACACTTTGGAGACTGCATTACCTTTGATTACAACACGAGTTTTTGGCTGTAAAACTAATGCATGTTCTTTGCAGAAAAATCAGAACATTTAAAGAAAACAGAAAAAAACAGTATTTTAAGATCCCATATACCATAAACAGTTTTTAATCAGTTTTTTCCTTTCAGTCAGAAAAATAAAAGATTTTAAATATATGTACAAAAATGTACACAAATGACATTAGTTCATTAAAAGACTTTTAAATATGTAGTCCATTTTTCTAACATGACAATTCTACTTTTAGTAGTACTGTATCCTAAAGAATAATAGAAAATATGCAAAAATGCATACAAAGAAATTAGTCCTTCCATTATTTATGAAGGAAGAAATTATTAATGAGCTAAATATGCTGTAATAGAGAAGTTGTTAAACTATGGCTTCATCTATACAATGGGTTGATATGCATCTATTTTAAATGAGAAAATATGTTTACATTAATTCAACTTAAAAAAGGTTATAAAATATCATTAGAGTGTAACGATATTTTGGTTAAAAAATAGAAAAAAGTCGTAGAAGATGATACAAAAAGGTCTTAACACTAGCTATCTTTCAGTCATGAACATAAACATGGTCTTTGTTTCTCTGCTTCTTTTAATTTATTTCTTTGCACAAATCTTAATTTTCATTCAGTGAGCATATTTTACTTGTGATACAACAACAATAATAAAGAGAAAAGGAAAAAAAATGATAGATTATTTCCAAAGAATGACTAAACTGGGACCTCCCCCCATCACTTTAGGACTGTTTTTGTTTCATGGGGTTGTGTGTGTAGGTGTGCTTTTTAGTTTTTTTTTGTTTTTGTTTCTTTTTCATTTAACACATGGCAAACATATTATTTCCCTCATTTCCCCAGATATTCTTCAAAATCATGATTTTCGATAGTTGCATTCACTGAATGGATATGTTACAAGTAATTAAACCAATCCCCTATTTTTGAGAATTTAGGATATGCTTATACACAGAGTCTGAAGATTTACATACAAAGCTGATCATTTCCTAAGAATTAACTATAAGATACAGAATTACTAGATCTAACTGTATCAGTTTTTTTTTTGAGATGGAGTTTCACTTTTGTCACCCAGGCTGTAGTGCAATGGCACGATCTCGGCTCACTGAAACCTCCACCTCCTGGGTTTAAGCAATTCTCCTGCCTCAGCCTCTCGAGTAGCTGGGATTACAGTCACCTACCACCATGCTCAGCTAATTTTTGTATTTTTAGTAGAGACAGGGTTTCACCATTTTGGCCAGGCTAGTCTCAAACTCCTGACCTCAAGTGATCCACTGGGATTACAGGTGTGAGCCACCGCGCCCTGCCTGTATCAGTCTTTTAAGAACACTGAAACATGTTGCTTCAAAAAGGCTGTATCATTCACATTCCCATCCACACACAGGATGTGTGCATCCTGAGATTGTGTTACTACAGACAAATTCACGAGTTGCCAACTGATAGAAAATCTGAAAATCTATTATTTGAAATTGGTTTGCATAAAGAAAGCTGATGTGAACCTAAAACAGCTACCTTAAAGACAACTGAAAAAAAAAAGTCATTTAATCTAGCTGACTTAATTGTTGGCATAAACTAAATATTATCAAATCCATAATGATTACTGGCTGCATACTAGTTCTGTCCAAGTATAAAGAGAATCTTACAATTTGTCAAGAAAAACATGGTAGCAAGTCAAAATATGGTAAATGCTTTCTCAGTTTGGATTTCTCCCTTACCGCATGTCAACAGCTCCTGCTTCACGCCTGTGACTGGTTGGGCCTGCAGTGACTTAGGATAAACACACCTGGTATCCCGTACCGTGATGTTCCTCTCCTTTACCCAGCGATGCATCCACAGTATGTTACAGTCACACAAAAGATACTCAGTCTGGAATTCCCTGTAACATGCAAATACAACTTAGAGATTACAGTGAATAAAATTAAATAGCACTTTTGTTTTATATTGGGTTACATTTCTGGTGGCAAGCACAATACTGTTCACCCATACCACGCCTAAAGTACATTTCATCAACTAGCTACAGTTTCTCTCCAAGGAGCTGAATTGCAGAGTGTTGGACCCCAACACTGTTCTTGCTGATCCCCGATTTCTGCTTTGGATGAAATTTGGTAGGCAAACAAAGACTCTTTGGCAGATATCCCTCTTCAATGCAACAAGCCACTGAACGCCAGAGTTCTAGAATACCAAATCCCATTCCTTTTTGTCTGTCAAGCTTCTACCCATTTATCATGCAGTGTGTGGTATTAATATTGAATCTTGAAGGCACCCCCAATTTTTCACCATCATTGCCACATTCTTGGCCTAAATGCCTACCAACTCTGTTGATTCTGGCAATCAAACAGCAACCTAAAGCAATACAGATTGTTTTCCGTGGCTATATTCTGTATGTCTAACTAGACTGTGAACTTCCCTAGGGTAGGGACTGTTTCTGACCCCTTCCTGCTATGCGCCAAGTGACACTATAGATATTTACAAATGAAAGAGATAAAGACCCAACAAATCAAAAGCATACAAATAAGAATACCTCAGCTTTGATATAACAGATAGTACAGAAATGTCTTTATATGAGGCAAAAAGCTTTATAATTTGGCACTTGGATGCAAGAAGAAGAAAGGATAAACAAAGCTGAGATATAAGCACAAAATCTCTTAAATACTATAATTACTAAGCACTGACTATTCATGTGCCACACATTTGCTAAGTCCAGCTAGTAACAATAAATGCAGGACCCTGTTCCTGCCAATATGGAGGGCATCATATAATAGAAGAATCAAAATGTAAACATAACTAAAATAGAATGCAACATGTTCTATAAAAATAAATCCACAAAGTGCAATAATGTTTAAGTGTGTGTGCTTCTAACACAGCTAGACTGTTGGCCCAGGGTTCACCTCAGTAGTTTCGGCAAAAAAGAATAAGGAAAAAAGAAAAGGGATCGGATGTAATACAGCATAGAAAATAAATTTAAACAATACCAGAAGGAGGACATGACAGACTCCTAATTCCTAAGCACCACTTTATGGTCAGTTCCTAACACTACCAGGTAAAAACACTGGCAATTTCCCCCATTTGGGGGATGAAAATACTTCCCACGTTCCTGCTACCCAGGGTCTCAAAAGCCAGACTAGCTTTTGTCTTTTTTATTTCCTAATCTTTGCAGAAATGGCTGACCTGAGCCCACTAAATATGCCAAAAGGAGATGTTTCTGCTCAAAGGTAGTCTTCTGGATAAGAATGGTAAGGGTGCCAAAAAGACAAACAAGATGGAGTATGGAGTATGAGCCAAAGTGACTCCAGAAGTACATACACATGCCTGCTATGATGGTGAGGAGCTGGTTGGGGCTCCTAATAGCTATTAGCTACATCCCAAGGAAGACTCCTAAATGAGATTTAAATGACAGGTGCAGGAAAGGAACAGAGATGAGAGGAGAAGTCAGAGTACATCGAAGAGAGGAATCAGGAGAGAAAAACTCTTTGCCTGGAAGAAAGACACTCAATCCCATAAATTACTCACAATGAAAACCTGAAAAACATTATATTTAACTGTAATTCCAATAAGCTTAGGATAATTTATAGTCTGAGATATGTTAAGGTTTATCTGAAAATAGTTACTTTCAAAATAACTTCTATGCAATCTCTCAGTTAACAAAACTGGGGGAAAAAAAATCAACCAATTCTAAAGCTACAAGAAACTGTAAATCAGAACTTAAACTGATTTCATAAAGTAGGCATTCTAAATAAATATCCCTAGAAACATCAGTAATAAGCTGTAAATCTGATTTTAAGTGGGGGGTGGGTTTACAGGATAAAATTAAATTCCTAAAGTATAAAATATTCTTACAAATTCTTCATAGGAAGGGATACTTTATACTTTGGAAATTTAATTAGTCAAACAAGGCAACATTTTATGATTTGAAAAATAAGTCAAAAAGAAACAATTACCAGTTTACTTACTCTAAATATAGATTAGAGTAATATGGTATCCTAAGGAGAAAACAGTTGTCCTAGTCTAAACATTATTCAGGCTTACTGTATGTTTTTCAATGTGAATGCAAGCTCTCAAGTGAGAGTCTACCTTGACAAGATTGTCCTCACAAAGTCTCTGAAACCACATAATAAATGTTTTTAATTTTCAAAAAGACATGAAAATCAAAAAAAAAGAGAAAAAAATTATTACTTACAAAGACCGTAATGAGGCAAGATAATCAAAAGTTCCTTGAGATAATGAAGAAAACAAATTCCCCGAAAGGTTTCTGAAAGACAGAAAACAATTTCACTTTTAAAAATACAACTATCTATCATTTTATCCTATTTCGTATTTTCTAAAGCATCCTACAGTCATTAAATAATGTTGTAAAGAAGTCATGAAAGTTTCAATGCTTATAAAGAGGGAGTGATTAGAAAATACTTCCTCCAAGGGTGAAGAAGAAAATTATGCTTCACCTTATACAAAGTAGTAAATACAATTATTAAAAGCATATTAATGCTAGATAAGAATTTTTCTGTCAAATATCAGGTGAACCTAAAAGGTACCCTAACTGAATTCCCACTAGAATTACTCTAAGTGTTCACTCGCATCTAATTTAAGAAAGCAGTAAATAAAAATGTAAAAACAAATAGAAAATAAATAATTAAAACTTTAAAAAATAACAAAAGGAAAAGGATGGCCTCGATCAGCAGCAGTAGCGTACTAAACATGACTGAAAATATGAGGAGAGCGGGATGAGTTCAGGGCTTAAAATGAGAGACTGGGGATATAATTCCATGTTGCTCTTGGGCACATCAGTTCTCTAGTCTATCCTGTGTTAGCGGGCTTCAACACATAACCTGAGTCTTGCAGCGTTTTGAATGAATGGAACTCAGAAACCCCTATTCTACAATGTGAGTGGTTTGTTATACCCAAAATGATTTGACCGAATTACTTCTTTCATACCGGACGATGAGCTCTAGAGCTAGGGGGAGGAGGGCCTGTGTGTGTATGCACTTCCGTGTACAGCCAGTAACATGCTGGAGTATAAATGGTGCTCAATAATTGCTCATTGCTCAGGATGGACACCTCACCTTCAGGGGACTTCTAATGCTAAAATGAGACTGAGTGGCTCTGGAAAAATCGCATATGCTCAACCTCCACAAGATCTGTTCTATGCCTGTTATGGTATCAAGAACAGGCAGAATTTAGACCTTAAGTTCTAGAAATGAGGTGGGGGTGGAACACAGCAGAGGATGGGATAGAAATCCAGAGTCCTGCTACTTAGTCCTGCAACTTCTCCTCTGGAATCTGGGCTGAATCCTTCACATGTGAGAGAGAGTGACCATCGGGCAGATGGATTTCCAAGTGGAGTTGGAGAAGAGAACTGATCAGGAAGAGGTCAGCTGTTCCTGGGACACCTGTAGCAACATATTCCTGGATGGGAAGACCTGATATCACACAATGGCCAACACTTTACAAATTAACCTCCAATGACCTTCAGCAAGAACAACACTGGATTGGTTTTTATATTTTATAATTTTTTTTGTAAGAAAAAGGCTGGATTCAGTGATTCTCACAGAATAAGTACCTAGGAACTTAAACAGAAAAGAGTATTTGCAAATTGAAAGGAGGAAAGGGATGTCTTTTTTTTTTTTTTGGCCTATCAGAGCAGATATCAAATGTGAATTGTGAGAAAGGTGTGCTCATGGCAGTATACATCACGATAACATTTTAAGAAAATAAAAAAGATAAAAATCATTTTGGCCGGGTGCAGTGGCTCACACCTATAACCTCAGCAATTTGGGAGGGCCGAGGTGGGTGGATCACCTGAGGTCGGGAGTTTGAGACCAGCCTGGCCAAAATGGTGAAACCCCGTCTCTACTAAAACTACAAAATTAGCTGGGTGTGGTGGCGTGTGCTTGTAATCCCAGCTACTGAGGAGGCTGAGACACGAGAATGACTTGAACCCGGAAGGCAGAGGCTGCAGTGAGCCGGGATTGCAGCACTGCACTCCAACCTGAGCAACAGAGTGAGACTCCGTCTCAAAAAAATAAAAAAAATTTTTTTTAAGAAAGTAACCTAGATGCAATTACAATCAACAACTATGTATGTTATGAAGCTATCCCATTTTAATTATATGATTACTGAAATATGCTTAAAATAATGAATGCTAGAAGACAAGACATGGTAGGTAAAACTGAAGTGCTGAGACAGGGCAATGGGTACACACACATTCCTTATATGTACAATTGTCTCCGATTTTCTTTAAATGTTTGCAAGATTCCGTAACAGTAAGTTAGAAATAAATATCTATCCTTCAAATGTAGGACTTAAGTATAAAGAAAAGAATTGGGCCAGGTGCAGTGGCCCACACTTGCAATCCAGCACTTTGGGAGGCCAAGGCGGGCAGATTGCCTGAGGTCAGAAGTTTGAGACCAGCCTGGCCAACATGGTGAAACCCCATCTCTAATAAAAATATAAAAATTAGCCAGGTGTGATGGTGTGTGCCTATAGTCCCTGCTACTTGGGAGGCTAAGGTGGGAGAATTGCTTGAACCTGGGAGGCAAAGGTGACAGTGAACCAAGATGATACCACTGCACTCCAGCCCGGGTAACAGTGAAACTCTGTCTCCAAAAGAAAAAAAAAAAAAAAAAGAATTGCATCTTACAGCAACCACTAGGTTCTAATATGCATATTATTAGATATTTCCCTTGGAAATCACAAAGGAAGGGATCACATTAGAGAAGGACATGCCATCTTCTCAGTAAATCCCAACGCAAACCAATTTTTCCTTGAGTGTTGAAACAGACTGCCATTTGTATGGCTGAACATAAGTGAAGTAATTAGCTTGGATTTGGGGGCCATAAGCAATGACACATATTTTACGACATTACAATCGCAATCTAGCTCTGAGATGCTCACTAAATAAATACGTAAATAAATAAAACTAAGAGGGAGTTGAGAATGACAAGAGCAAAGTCACTGCTCCTGTATCACAATAAGCTCATAGAACGGAGCAGCAGGTGAGTTACCCGCCCACCCCCACCCTTTATGTTTTTTTTTTTTTTTTTTTGAGACAAGTCTCACTCTGTTGCCCAGGCTGGAGAGCAGTGGATGGAGTGCAGTGGCTCACTGCAACCTCTGCCTCCCAGGTTCAAGTGATTCTCATGCCTCAGCCTCCGGAGTAGCTGGGATTACAGGTACATGCCACCAGGCCTGGCTAATTTTTGTATTTTTAGTAGGGACGAGGCTTCATCATGTTGGCCAGGCTGGTCTCGAACTCCTGACCTCAAGTGATCCACTCACCTCGGCCTCCCAAAGTGCTGGGATTACGGGCATGAGCCACTATGCCCGGCCACTGTTGTTTCTTACTCTCACTTAATTTGACTTTATTTGCTTATTTTATGCTAAATAGATACATTTGAATTCCTAAGAGTTGCATGTGTATATGATGCATCATTTATTATACAGAAGCCTTTATCAGGGCAGATTAGGTAAAGGAAGGGAAAATGCAATTAAATGCAATCTCCATCTACAGAGGAATAACTAAGTTACAATCTGTTCTATACCTAGAATATTCTGTAGCCACTGACAAGCATGAACTAAATCAACCTGTACTCTATTAAAAACATGTTAATATGTTGGTAAATTATTTTTAAACTGAGTTGCCAGGTACAGAGCATTTTTAAAGCTCTGCATGTGTGTCTATGCATTTCTGGGTATAACAGAAAAAAAAAAATATATATATATATATATATATACCAGATCATTAATACAAGTTATCTCAGGATAATGTGACTGAAATGATGAAGGGAAATCTAATTTTTCCTTCATATGATTTTATTACTCAGTAACAACCACCTTTTTTGTATAAAGGAAGTTCTTTATACAAACATATATATATAAGTTGTATGTATGTATTTATATACAAATACACACACAACACATGTTTTCATATAAAGGAAATTGTAAAGGGAAGTTCTTAGAAATACATATATTTCTGATAGGGAAATATTACAGATATAACTCTTGAGGAAAAAATACAGGTATTAGATTGACCAAAAAGAATAATTTGAAAAAATTTTGGTCTGTAGATCTCCTGACAGAGATTTTGGTCTGTAGATCTCCTGACATTTCTCTGTAAATTAACTTCCTAAGTGAAGGACACAGGCTTCACAGAAGTCCATTACTGGCTCCCCGTTTGGTCTGCCAGTTATGTCCACTGTTACAGTGGGACAGAGTGAGAACCTTCACAAGTAGGACTATACTTCCCCGAGATAGTTCAAGAGAACTTCTCCATCAGCAAAGGCAGAGATTAATATATAGAATTAATCAATTTTACACCCCCACCCCACCCATGTCTACTAAGGCCTCTGACATACTTAAAGAAAGGTTTGTTTTTAAAAAAAAAAAAAAAAAAAATTCTTAACTTAAATTTCCAAAGCCAAGACTTAATCAAAAATGACGAGAAATCTGGCTGAGAACGCCTAGGCTGTCCGCCAAGGTCTCATCATCCCTTAGCCAAGGAAGTTTGAGGTCCCCATTTGAAGAGTTACCAGAGGAAACGGCTAGAACAGTGATCCACTCTAGAATTCCTTCTTTTTGTATACCTTCTCTTTCGGGTGGGAAACAGTAACAGGAAGATCTCTGATTCCTAATCTAAGAAATGTATTGCATGCTCCATTCCTAATCATATTCTCTTTTCTACTCATTGGACTGAGAAAATGCTATTCTCCACATCTGAAATATGAGCTGTTATCATCCTTCACAACCAGCATATGGCCTGGCTCAAGAGCTCAAAAATCTGGGGACAGTAGCAGCCCATGCAAAACATTTTAAGTTTCCTGATCCACAGCTCTAGACCTGTGCCAACCCAAATTACGATAAGCAATGTCACTGCAACACAATGTTGAATGGTAAGAAGTTTCCTTAATTGCCATGTTGTCTTTAAAAAGTATTTAAAAGATGTAGGCCAGGTATACTGCTATATATGCCACAGACTGTTCCATTTAGAAAATCCACAATAGGAATGATAGACAGTGGAGAATCACATGCATGAGCGGGTAGGAGGAGGGTGGATGATGAGAAATTACTTAATGGGTATAATGTACATAATTCAGGTGATGGATACCTAAAAGCCCTGACTTGACCACCATGCAATCTATGCCTGTAACAAAACTGCACCTGTACCCCAGAAATCTATATAAAAATAAAAATAAATCAAATTTAAAGGCCACTATAATCTATTATTACATGAACTATAAGATCATCTCAATCAAATCTCAAAGTGGGAAGCTTGGCAATATTATTTTTATGTTTTCATGTTTTACTTGGATGATGTTCATTATGTTCCATGATGTATAAATTCTCACAACAGGTATAAGATAACTGGTAAAAATGTAAGAGACAACCCAAGTTCTAAACCTACCAAACATTTTAGTTCTTGATGAAGGAGGCAAAGGAAATAATAAGACAATAGCAACCTGCCCTAACAGAAGCTCTGTCTCACCCAGCTCTTTTGCCTAAAGAACATTTGCTGATGTGTCAAATCCCTAGGCCAAAGTTAGAAATCAATCTAAAACTAAAATCAACAAAATAGTAGGCTCCAGTTTACTATTTTGTTTTTCATTACTTCAGTCATAGCTGTCCAAAAACATAACAAAAGCCTCCTTCACAGATGTATGGTTTTGTCAATTCTAATGCAGTCCTCAAAAGTAAAAATACAGCCAGGCGCGGTGGCTCACGCCTGTAATCCCAGCACTCTGGGAGTTTGGGGTGGGTGGATCACAAGGTCAGGAGTCTAAGACCAGCCTGGCCAAGATGGCAAAACCCCATCTCTACTAAAAATACAAAAAAAAATTAGCCGGGTGTGGTGGCAGGCACCTGTAATCCCAGCTACTCGCAAGGCTGAGGCAGAGAATGGCGTGAACCTGGGAGATGGAGGTTGCAGTGAGCCAAGATTGTGCTACTGCACTCCAGCCTGGGCGACAGAGGGAGACCCCATCTCAAAAAAAAAAAAAAAAAAAAAAAAGTAAAAATACAAAAATCTCAAGAAGAGATTTTAAAAAACACTGAGATAGAAATGTTTGCAGGGCAGTTACAAAGGAGTTAAGAAGCAGTTAATTTAACTAACTTCAAGTCATGAGTAAAGCTGCACACCAAATCAGTCTTTTATTTAAAAACAAAAATCAGGCCACATACCTTTCCCTGAAAACAAAAGGACACACTGAAAACAGCTACAAATTTCCTATGCAGCACGAACATTCTGTTCTACTCTAATAATTGATTTGAAGTCTCTTCCCTTACTGTATAGATGAAAGAATCTCATCATTTAAGCCCCTAATTGGTTTTTCAAAAGTAACTTGAAATACAGGAAACATTCTAGAAAGCTACAGGAAGAAAGAACCGCAAGTAGACAACGCTTACACTGACCTTCCACTCTACATCTAGCATTTCATGTGGAACCCTATTCCCAGACTGCTTGTCTCTAAAACATGATTTCACTCCATTTTCCAATATAAATGTCTTTCAGTGGCTTCCTATTGTTTAGTCAGTTCTAAGCCCCTATCTGCTTTTCATACATTTCAAAATAAAGCTCTATTATAAATAATCAGCCTTATGTCTAATTACTCTCAAACAGAACTTCTTTATTACTTTTATTTTTTTGAGACAGAGTCTTGCTCTGTCACCCACAGCTGGAATGCAGTGGCGCAATCTTGACTCACTGCAACGTCTGCCTCCTGGGTTCAAGCAATTCTCGTGCCTCAGCTTCCCGAGTAGCTGGCACTACAGGCATGTGCCACCACGCCCGGCTAATTTTTGTATTTTTAGTAGAGATGGGGTTTTACCATGTTGGCCAGGCTGGTCTCAAACTCCTGACCTCAAGTTATCTGTCTGCCTCGGCCTCCCAAAGTGCTGGGATTACAGGCATGAGCCACTGTTCCTGGCTTAAAACTTCTTTATATTTTTAAAAAAGATATAAACATACTTGATGGCTCATACAAAGTTCTTTTACATTTATATTCTATATAAATTATAATAAACAGATATAGATAACTTAAATTTTAAATAATCATTATAACGTTGAGCTACTATTAATCCTACTTTGTAGCTGAAAAACAGAAAAGTTCAGAAAAGTCAAACAATTCACCCCAGATCACATGGTCAGAGGCACAATTCAAATGGTTATTTTACTCCAAGTCCACCAGCCTTCCCCTTGACAAATGGCCTTGTTCTCATTTCCACCTTCATGTATCATTAGTTTGGCTTCTTTTCCTTTCTCACTATCCAGAGCTCTGCAAATCTTCTGGGCCATCAGTTCACATTTTACTATTTCCTAGAAATTTCCCCAGACTATCAAAGCTTTTGATCATACCGCTCAGCATGAACGTGCTCTCTGTTGCATGTACTACACTGTGTTATGTGGTGTGTGTGTGTGTGTGTGTGGTGTACATGCACATGTGTCCATGTGTGTGGTGTGGTAAGGTAGCATTATATTCTGAGGAGATTACATCCCCATGATTAAATTGTGAGCTCCTTGTCCCCTATGGCTTCTAAAACCCCTACAGTTGCTACTTATAATTAAATACATCATAAGTTTCATACATATTTAGGTACTGGCTCAAATGTTTCCTTATCTTCTAATGGGAAAGAAAAGATATACTTACAGCCGAACCAGATTGGTGAGTCCTCGAAATATGTCTGCATTCAGACATCCTATTCGATTGTTTGTCAGATCCCTAAGGAGAAGGGTGGAAAAGTGTCTTCAATTAGTTCTCTTGGTTAATGAAGGTCTCATGCATTCAGTATTCAAGAACAGCACCCAGGTATCACACAAGACCTTTATTCTAGCATCTTTGAGATATTTACTCTACTCAAATGAGATAAAGATAGCAGTGAGGCCGAAAATCATCCTTGCTTTCACTTACTGCTGGCACGCACAGACTCAATGCTGCTCAATTATAGTGCCCTCTATATTTCAAGCACTTACTCTTGCAAAATTACTCAAGATAAAACTGGAGTAGTAAAAATGAGACTGAAACTATCTTGCTGCCTGCAATACAATTCCTTAGATGACCTACACAGTTAATTATGCTGGGGCAGTTGGAGAACTGAGTCCAAACTCAGGCAGTAAATGACAGATAATGGATAAAAGGGCAAAATACTACAATGATGGAACTTTCATTTCCTCAGGAACATCTGAAAATACCACTTTCTGACTTCATTCCTTAAATACTCAGAAGTTTCAACTATAATGAAAAAAAAACAACTGTGTTAGCTTTTAGTTTACAGATCTATCATTCAGACTCCTAGCCAAATTACTTTAACAATATCTATGATATGGCCCAATTATTTTTGCAATCACTCCTCATTTCTATTTCCTATTAAATGTTACCTCTAAATATTTTTTACTTCTCCTCAATGAAACCTTTTTCTTTTTACCTATGTAAAAGTTTTAGTTAATATTTTGTTCTATCCCTCTTTATTTACTTTGCTTCACATCAAGGACAATGAACATAATTTTATTTTTACATTTAATCAGAGACCCGCGCTGGTTTAAAAGTAAAAACTTTATGTTGGGAGACAACCACTGACAATATCTGTAACTTACACCTGGGATGGCATGACTCGCATCACTGTTTTCAGTGGATTTAGTAAGCCCTATGCAAGAAAACCCTAAAACAATGAATCTTAAGTTTTCTTAGTTGCTAGACTTGGAATAATTCATCACACGTTGAATTCTGACAAAATAATTAGAATAAGCTCCCTAAGTCAAACTTTCAAAAATATTTTCATCATATTGCCTCCAATGTCCCTATTATTCTCTGTCAGAGAGGTACGCATTCTTTGAGTTACTCTTCAGTAAGGCGATCTGCACCATCCATTTCAAACTAAAAGTATTGGATTCCAAACTGTGTACTTGGTCATGTAGTAGTCTCACCAGAAATTCTAAGAACATAATATTTGAATCAGGTACCTAACTCATTTGTTTTTTTTCCTTGACTATTTCAAAAGTTAAAATGAGATGGTTTAATTTTAGGTGTCAACTTGGCTGGATTGAGAGGCCTCAATGGCTGGTGAAGCATTGGTTTGGGTGTGTCTGTGAGGGCGTTTCCAGGGGAGATTGGTGCGGGAGTCAGTGGACAGAGAGAGGAAGGACCTGCCCTCAATATGGGTGGGCACCATCCAATCAGCTGGGGCCCCGCTGGGACAAACAGGCAAAAGAGAGGGCTTGTCTCTCTCTGCTCTCTTTCCCCTTCCATAGCAGGATGTCTTCTCCTCCTGTTGTTGGACATCAGGCTACAGGTTGTCTTTTGGACTCTGGAACTTGCATCAGTGGGCTTCCTGGGGCTTTCAGGCCTTCGGCCTTGGACTGGGGACTGCAAGGTCAGCTTCTCCAGTTCTGAGGCTTCCAGACTTGGATTGAGCTATGCTACATAATTCATAGGCCCTCCAGCTTACAGAAACCCTATTGTGGGACCTCTCTCCCTCTGTGATCATGTGAGCCAATTCCCCCTAATAAATCCCCTCTCATACATCCTACTGGTCCTCTCTCTCTGGAGAGGCCTAATACAGCACCTTAGGTAATCCTGGTCTTCAATAATTTCATAGTTCTGCCTTCCCTCTCTTATGGCAACATTTGATAAAAGAATCTTAAGCAATACAAGTCTTTATCTGTACTCGTTTTTCTGTAGCTCCTAAGTATTTAATCACGTCGGACTTTTTCTTTCAAATCCCAGTTGATTTTCCTTTTAATTCTGGGTTTCACTGTTAACAAAAATTAGGCATCTTCTTGTAAATTGTTGCGTAAACAAGCATATCTAGGCTCTATTTATAATCTTGTCTCAATTCTGAGCTTTAAATGGTGCTATTTCCATTGATTCTCTGGGAAACAATTTCATTACAGCTATACCTACTTAAAATGGTATTTAGATATTGATAATGGGTTTTTATTTGGATTGAGAATCAACTTAAATTCGTTGATAAAACACAAGAGAAACTGATGGATCTAGGGTTCACCTACTTCTGATAGTATATTCTTCAGAAAGCCACTTCAACTTCCTGATTCAAATTATTTATAAACTAAAGGCAAAGGCATGGTATAGTAACAAAAATACTTTATGTGTTCTTGTTAAGGGAGATGCACAATTGAAATTAATGACTTAAGAACCCATAAGAAAAACAGTCTGTATCTATGAGCAACTAGCAAACATTACTACTGTCAAATATCTTTATATTCCGTTGAGTTTACATACAGGACTTCTTCAGCTTGCAAGTTGTGTACCCTAAGTTAATTATAAGTCATCTGTTTGGAATTAAGAATGTATCTTCTAGTGGGAAGAATATTATAAATGGCAATTACCTTCCTAAGAACACAAGAGACTACTTAACGTGTAACACAGTGAAAGACTACTAAGGCAATGCCTGGTACAATATCAGTAATTACATTAAATACTCCTGAACGAGAATTTTTAAAATTCATTTTGGATGGCAGTGCTTGAGAGATTATTTACTGAAAGATAAATAACTAGATGGAGAATCTAAGATAGTCTGCAGTATCTAAAACATACTGAAGAAACTGCTTTTTATTAACAATAGGTTTTCTTCAACCTATATCTCAGCATAGAGATACAATCAGCATTAATATTTTTATTTCCTAAAAGCTGTGACTACAACAGTGTGGAACACAGAGGGAGGGGATAAGAAAAGGACCTGACAGTATAATTTCACATTCCTCCCATTGAGGGGAAAAAATAGATTGGAGGGAAAAATATTCTAAAAGTTCTCATACTTTCACATCAGCATCACTAGGAGGGATGGTTGAAATAAAAATCATTCAGCATCAGCACCAGAGTTTCTGATAGGGTAGATCTTAGCCCCTACACTTTTGCTTTCTACTTGAGGACTCACGTTCCTAGGCATGGGGGCAAAACTGACTCTGGCACAGACAGAAGCACAAAGAAAGTGAGTCACTGCTATAAATCACACTCACCTGCTGCTGCCCCGCAACTCCCTAATGACCTGTGTCTCGAGGTGCAGCCTGTCTACGGTCATGCTCCATATCCCCTGCCCGTGTCTGGATAGCTGAGTCCTAACAACTTCCAAGACTCTTAGCAGCTAAACTCTAGCTACTGCTTCATCTCTTTGTAAACGTATTTCAATTCCATGTGCAGACTCTTGGCCGGTGTTCGTAATTCCATTAGACTGCAAACTCCTCGAGAGCTTCCTGATTTACCTGTGTGTCTCCAGACCCTTGCTCACAGCTGGGCTCACAGGATGAACTTCATGAATTTTTGTTGAACTGAACTGACGCCAATCACCACCTTATCACTTTGATTACGCTGCTACACCTGTTTGATAGTCCTTTTACTGAACTCTAAACCTGGCTTAGTCCCATGCAATCTGATGCCTAATGTCTACCCTCCTATAATGCTTACCTTCCTTACCTAGAACTCCAATCTCCACTACCACCTACCCCAGACCAGCCAGTTTTTCTAACTTGTTCCATTAAAAGCCTTCACTAGAAAATAATAAAGTACAGAATGGGCAGAAGAGAAGAAAACTGATTAGTAGCAAGATCTCCTCCAGATGGCCCTGAGTTTCTAATGAGCGCAGACAGACTGATAAACACAGGGGAACACCACTCGCCCCCAGGAAACACTGGGCATGAAATTCCCTGCTGATTCAAATTGTAACTAATTTTAAAAGACAAAGAGAAAATCCTTTAACTCCCACCTTTCTTAATCTTACAGAATTCTGACCCTTAAGACTGCCTAAGAGAGAAAAATAGGAGGAAAGCTACAGACGATAGGTTTTTAGATGAAAGATATTTTACTTGCAAAAGCAATAAAAAAATCTTTTGCAAAAAAGAGCATGACCAATTTTTACAATTGGATTTGACAATAAAAAGGAACGGGTTTTGCAAATACTGAATGTTCTCACTTATAAACGGGAGGTAAATGATGAGAACACATGGACACACAGAGGGAACAACACACACTGGGGCCTTTTGGAGGGAGGAGGGTGGAAGAAGGGAGAGGGTCAAGAAAAACAACTAATGGGTACTAGGCTTAATACCTGGGTGATGAAATAATCTGTACAACAAACCCCCATGGCACAAGTTTACCTATGCAACAAACCTGCACTTGTACCCCTGAACTAAAAAGTTAAAAAAAGAAATAGGTTTTAAATGACTAAATAAGACAGAAGATGTCAAAAGTATTAGGATGGAGAGTCAATGTCAACATTTAAGTCATGGCATAATTAAACTAAAAGCAGTCATACCCAGTGTTATTATGCAAATACTACAGAAAACTAGTAAGACATAAAAAAATACCCACACACATTGGAGGGGGAAAAAAAAAGTAAACTTTAAGTATATAAGAACCCCAAAAAACAAGAGACAGAGCCCACCAAAAGGATGACTATAAGGAAAATAAAACCATGGATCTGGTCTCTCTCCCTGATCTTTTGTCCCTGGTCTCCCTACATTTATGTGGTTTCTCCTTATTGCTATCAGAAATATTCTGAAATACAAATCTGATCATGTCAATTCCATAATCAAAAAGTTCTGGTAGCCCCCCACTGTCTAAAGAACAGATTAAACATTTTTAATATAGCAGGTCTTCAAAAGCCCAGTCCCTAACCAGCCTGATCTCCCAATATTCTTTGCCCTCTTTCTACTTTCTGGTCTGATCAAAGAACTAAACTATTGTCCCAAGAGATACATTCTTAAACACCTGCACCCACTCTGTTTGGAAGGCCTTTTTAATACATATTCATTCCTTGGGAGCAAGTTCAAATCTAAACAAGTCAGTGGCTCTCATGGCAGGCTGTTCCCATTGCAGGTGGTCTCTCCTTTCTCTAGCAGGTTATGTTTATGATTTTACCTGTTACAGCACCTGTGTGTGCGTTCAGATGTATTTTCACTAACGACTGAAGGGTAGCAGAACATGCCACCCAAAACACGTCATGTTGGCATAAGGACTATTTCCAGATACAGTTATTGAAAAGCAGATAGATACAAGAAAAGCTCTCTGCTCTACCCTATCTGACTAAAAGCAGGACATAAATTTACAAAGGTGTCCCTCCTCCCCTCTCCACCAGAAAGGACAAAAGTTCCTCCCAGGAGAGGGCTTTAGACCCTTATCACCTTAGACAAGGCACCAAAGGAATCTACGTAACAAACATTACTAATTAGACTTTATCTACCATTAGTCTCCAATATATTTGCCTTCCCACAATTTGCTTTCCCTTAAGAGACTCAAGGTCCTTTTCCTTTGTCTTGTCACTTCTCTAAAAATGTATTCCTCCTTGTTGAAATACTACATAAGCCAGAGTCCTAAGCCACCTCTTTTGAGAATTACTCTTTTCCTGAGTTTTCTCAATAAACTTGTTTTTCTCTTGTTAATCTGTCTTTTGTTAGAGGTCCAAGCTGAGAAACTAGAAGGGTAGAGGGAAAAATATTTTTCTTCCCCTACATTATCTATCCTCCCCACCCCAAGAGTCTGCAAGATCTTCCGAAGAAGTCAGGGCATGGTAAGTGGCAAGTGCTCAGTAAACACTTTCAGAAAGGATAAAGGACGGAGAGACAGTCCTCAAGGCTTTTGTGTAGAGCCACTTCTCAAATGTGGGCCTGCTCAGACAGCAACTGTGAAAGGAGCTTCATATAGGAGATAGGGGAGTTGTTTAGCTTCAGAAGCAATAAAAACTGGTCCTTAGGTTTTAAAATCGTAATATATAGATACACATGAAAATGGCAAGACTCTAAATCATTACTTAAAAGGAACCTCTGTTTATATGGCATTTACAACAGACACAGTTTGAATGGATTCATAATTTGAAAATCGTCTACAGATTATGTCCGCTGGCAAAGCCAACATGGTAATGATTTTAGTAGCATAAGAGTAACACAGCCATCCACCACCAAACAAATCAAAACACTGTGCAAATTAACCACCTTCTCAGCTACTTATATAAAATATTCTTTGTTTTTCTTTTTGTTTTATTGAGGCAGAGTCTTGCTCTGTCATGCAGTGGCACAATCTCAGCTCATTGTAGTCTCCCACTCCCAGGTTCCAGTGATTCTCCTGCCTCAGTCTCCCAGGTAGCTAGGACTACAGGCACACACCACCATGCCAGCTAATTTTCATATTTTTAGTAGAGATGGGGTTTCACCATGTTGGCCAGGCTGGTCTCGGATTCCTGACCTCAGGTGATCTGCCCACCTCAGCCTCCCAGAATGCTGGGAATACAGGCATGAGCCACTGCGCCCAGCCTCTTTCTGTTTCTGCATCAGGGACCTGGCCAGGTAAAGCTAAAAAAATTATTAAATGTCCACTTTTCATCATGTTAAAGTAAGTTGACAGCTATTTATACAAGCAACAATTCAAACTCATAAGCAAGCAATTCAAACACTTACAATCTTTTTAGAGATGACAGTCCCCAGAAGGCACCTGGATCTATACTACTAATAAGATTGTTTCGGAGGTCCCTGTTAAAAATAAAATAAAAGCTATTCACATATCAACACTGCAACAAGTATTCAGGCACAATACACTTACCTGCTATACAAAAAAAAACGAAAGTATAATAATAAGAGGAGGAAACTGAAGCCAAAAGGGTTAAGCCAAGATCAACCCAGTAGTAAAAGGGAGAGTCAGAATGCAAATTTGACAAATCTGGCTCCACAGCCTTTTGGTTTGGTCAATAAAATAATAAAAATATACATCATAAAAGAAATATGTGACCTAATATTATTTAACTTCACAATTATCACTGAACTACAATCATATACATTATTTCTATAATTTCTTCCTTAGTATGCCATACTTTGAATATCAAAGTAAATCTAATTACAACTGTGACAAACATCATTCAGTTGAATTTTTAAAAACCATCTTCAAAAATAGACACTCTAAAATTCATGTCTTTTGGTTGTTCATATATTTTCCCTTCCCTGGCCTTCTATATTTAGGTTTTTTGGGGGGGGGGTTTTGTTGTTGTTGTTGTCATTTGAGACAGAGTCTTGCTCTGTCACCCAGGCTGGAGTGCAGTGGCGTGATCTTGACTCACTGCAACCTCCACCTCCCAGGCTCAAGCAATTCTCGTGCCTCAGCCTCCTGAGTAGAGGGGGTTACAGGTGCCTGTCACCATACCCGGCTAATTTTTTGTATTTTTAGTAGAGACACGGTTTTGCCATGTTGGCCAGGCTGGTCTCGAACTCCTGACCTCAAGCAATCTGCCTGCCTCAGTCTTTCAAAGTGCTGGGATTACAGGCGTGAGCCACTGCACTCGGCCTATGGTTAGGTTTTCTATGAGGTGAGGATATAAAATAAATGTGTGATAAAACACAATATATAGCTCAAAGCAAAGATGCACAAGCTTCATACCATGTGGTATTTGATAGCAACCACCATTTATCCTATTCTTCTCAAGTATGCTGGCACGTCCATGCAAGAGCACTACCACTTGGGGGTGGGAGGCAGCAATGAGTGTCTCAGCTACATCCCTCTACTCGTGTGGTTTTGCAGACACGCTATGGCTACAGCTCCCCTCCTGGTCGCTGGGCTCAGCTGGGGACTCGCCATTTGCCTATACAAGTGTTTGGCTAGACCTCTGTGGAGAGCTGACAGTCTAAATACAGTCCCTTTCCCTAGACCACACTCTTGCCAGTGGCTGGCCCACACTTCCGCTTTATGGGACACCCTCAGCTGGGTCTGTTTGTCAAGACTCACCTACAACCTTGTCTACTGAAGCCAGAGTGGCCTCTGCTCATCTCCCAGGGAAGCTGAAGCCATATGGAGAACTGAAACTCTTTTCAGTTTTTCTTCTCCTGACATCTTTACATAACAGTTGGCAACCTTGCCCATTCTTTACACAGCCACGTGTAAACTTCCAACACTACTCTTCATTTAAGGATGCACATGCCATTGGTGAAACAAAACAGACATGTAGAGAAATGCTCAGTACAAGCCAAAGTAACCAGTACCTCCAGGGTTCCTTAGTCCCTTACTTACTTGAAATGTACAAGGAACCGCTGGCGCCACCTGTCAGCACAACACTGTGCTAGGCTCTTTAATAACAATTGCTCCGTCATGGCCATGCTCACCTGTGCCCAGGCAATCTAAATTATTTAGAGGAAAATCTTCAGTTTGTCTTCTCCATCCTCTCCAAATCAGAAAGCAGCAGGCATCCCTTCTCTACCTATGCTCCAAGGAAGTCTGGCTGCAATGAGCACAGATTCATATGTTTTCTTCCATCCGATCAGAGGCACATTCAATGTTACTGTCCCACCAGCTAATGAAAGTGAACTGCTGTACATGGCATGCCTCATAACATGCGAGTTTTCTCTCAGGCTCATTCTAGCAATACAGCAAAAGTTATAACAACAAAGCTGGTTACTAGCTGGATTCCCCAGAAATTTCACAGAAGCATCCTGAGGAGGTTGGCCCTTTGCGCAGCAGCAGGGGTTGTCATTCATTTACCGTAAGCCCAGCATTTTTGATGTGTCAGTGGCACTGTGGCTTCCAAGCTATGTGTGCTGTTTAACACCTGGTGATAGAGACTGGACTAGAAATTCTCAAGAACGTTGCTCTGGAAATGCAACCTGTGAATCCTGGGATCACTGTGGCCTCCAGCAAATTCTATGGTCTTGCATCTCATCCTCATTTTAACACACAGGCACTCCTCAGTAGCTAAGGTTGGGATTGCAATTGTACCGCCTCCCCACAATGAGAACCAGGTTTTTCTAAATAAAACCAAACTCCCTGCAACCACCACCCCCAATACTTCACAATATTTTAAAAAACAAAATGATTATTAAACATCAGTATAAAATCCATGCTCTGATTACCATCACTGGATAGGTATTTCATTTATCAGAATTCTGAAAACTTCATATTCCACAAGAAGAAAACAGCTTTGTCAATGCTGGTAACTACCCTAACTTTTTGGGTTTTTGCACCCTGGCCTCTAAGACATTTTCTAAATAAAGTATCTGAAAAGATCTGAAAAAGTCAGGAAGCTTCACGAAATACATTTAAATGGTCAGAAAAGGTCTTAGTAGTCGGGTAAACTCACAAATCCCATCCTTCTCTCTGGACTTCCAACCAGCTTTTAAGTTCTCCTCTTAACTTGGAGTGAAAAGATGGTCCCTGGTGTAGCAATTTCAACAGAAAGAGGAATATTATGCAGAGGATAAGTTCCCTGCTGTGAACGCCATGGCCCCAGCATCCCTTATCTCCAGGCACCTGCTGCAGCAGACACTGACGGCATGGCAGCGCTCACGCCTGCAGTCCCTCTACCTGCAACTCTTCCCCATGCAGCTTTCTCTTGGGCACCTCCTGAGAGTCAACCCATGAAGGTCAGAGGTAAAGGGCATGAATGGTCACAGGAAGAGTCCTCACCCGGGAGGAAAATAGGATATCCCAGAGGGCTGGGGGGTCTGAGTGTGCTCCTTGCTGGCTCCCAGCAGTCCCCAGTATCAGCTGCCTGCCGCAGGAGCTGCTTGGGAAGACATTGCCCTAACGGCTGCCCTTGCTTCTCATGGTCCAGCACCAAATATGAGGGCTGTTGGGCAAACCTCCCAACCAAATCACTACACTGAAAGCTCACCTGGGGACTTGCTTCTGGGGAAATCAGCCTGGTAATGTGAACCAGCCAGTACCCAGGCCAAGCAGAGACCTAAGGAAACTCTGCCCACTCCATTCTGAGGACAAATAGCAAAAGGTATAGACCAGAATCCATTCAAAAATTCCAAACTTCTACAGTGAGTGAAGGTGGGAAAGGTTTGCAACTATCAAGGATTCCAAAATTTAATAACACTATAATTATTGCTATCAATTATTTAATGTTTAATTTTTTTTTTGGTTGGGGGAACAGCCTTCTCCATTGCTTTAAGATGGAAACACCTCTACTTCTCCGTATGGTACAGGTAGTACCCCCAAATTTTCAACACCATCCCTTCAGGCATGACACCTGATCAACCTTGTGCAGATTTTTCAAATACTCTGGCCTTAGCAATTATATGACTTTGGTCTAACTAAACCTAGGACTTGTGGGAGAGGGAGGGATGAGCACAGACATTCCCACTGGTGTGATAAGAGGTCAAGATCTGAGACTGGAGCTGCTAACGGCCCTGTTGCTACAATCCGAAGAAGCCAACAGATGAGAAACGAGAAAAATGGTGAGCCCCTGGATCCAGCCAAGCCTGAAATCCACCTCTAACTCTGGGCTGTTTGGATGCACAAACCACTAAATATAGTGAGTTGGTGTCTATCACTTATCAGACCATTAAGACCTTAAAATCACCCTAGGAGGCAGTGTCATTGTTTCAGATGAGGAAACTCATGCACAGAAAGATTAAGAAATTCGGCCAAGTTCTTGATTTTAATAAGTGGCCAGGATTTAAGTGTATCTTTCTAACTGACACAGTGGAGATTTACTATAGGAACCAAGTAAATTTATAGCTAAAATAATAGGAAAATAGGTAAACCAAACACACTGAAAAGTTGGCCATGATCAAGTTGAGTTGCTGGAGATAACTCTTTCAACTTCTCCATATGTTTGAAAAACTAAGTTATTTTATGTGGTAACCTCCACCCTTCCAATTAGGCCTCAAAGTCACTGCCTCTCTGTCCTGGTCATCATCATCACCCTAGCCCAGGTTGTAAACCACACAAGTTCTCACCTGTGTCCGATTCTCCATTTGAAGTGATCTTTTTAAACACAGACCTGATCAAGTCTCTGCTCTGATTCAAACCTCAAAAAGATCCACAGTCCCTCAGAAGGAAGTTCAGGTGCGTTAAGGTAACTTCCAAGGCTACCCGTGGTCCCAGCCTTGCCCACCTTTCCTTCGCCAACTCTCACTTCTCATCTGCTCAACACCTTCCCTTAACACTCACCCTGTCTCTCTTCATTTATACCAGTCATACTGCAAGACATTTCTAGAAAGGGTATTTCCTCTCACCTCTAGACCTCTGCACCTGGGATTCCCTGTCCCGAACGCGTCTCAATCTCCAACTCACAACTTCACCTCATCCCTCTTCACCCACGTATCCTTGAGGCCTTGGGTGAAACTCCATTCCTTCCTCCAGAAAAATACCTGTGAATGCTGAGTACACTGGCTCACGCCTATAATCCCAGCACTTTGGGAGGCCGAGGCAGGTGGATCACCTGAGATCAGGAGTTCGAGACCAGTCTGGCCAACATGGTGAAACCCCGGCCAACATGGTGAAACCCCGTCTCTACTGAAAATACAAAAATTAGCCAGGCGTAGTGGCGCACGCCTGTAGTCCCAGCTACTCAGGAGGCTGAGGCTTGAACCCGGGAGGTAGAGGCTGCAGTCAGCCGAGATCACACCACTGCACTCCAGCTTAGCGACAGATCAAGACTCCGTCTCAAAAAAGAAAAAAAACCTGTGAACAACAGTGCTCTGTGCCCTGTCCTGTGGCATCTCTTATCATGCTGTACCAAGTGCACCTCAGTTATTTCAACTGTCTTCGCTGAGAGACCACAGGTTCCACAAGAGCAGGCTCTGCTCCACTAAGCAAGGGGGAGACACGCAATATAGAGTGTGTGGATGGAGATGTTCATGGACAAAAGAACACACCAAGGCTAGGAGACAGAATTACATTAGCCTTTCTATAAAAATATTTTTAGTAAGTTATGGTTGGCTACAAAATTACAAGGCTGTTCATAAAGCCAGATATTATGGAGAATGCGGTATCTCATTACTAATCATTCCCATTTCTCCATGAAAGTAGACAGTCATGACGTCTGCAGTTGACCTTCGAATAATTCACCCAACATATGTAGGCATATTCCAATACAGAAGAAAAAATGATAATTACTGAATTGTTGAATCTGGGTAGGTAAATTGGTAATATGAAAGATCATGGCATTGCCCTTTCAATTCTTCCGTATGTTTAAAAATTTTCATAATCAAATGTTTGATCCCCAGCATTTTAAGTCCCAGGAGGTACAGTTAATCATCAGGACTGACTTATTAGTTCCTATCTCCCTCCCTGCAACTCCCCAACTGACCCTCATTTCAACAAGATAAGATTATTTTATGAAAAAATTCAACCTGTATGTTTTTGACTTGTTTTGCATAAGCTAAAAAGCTCTGTAAATAGAAATATATAATGTCAGTTCCATTTTTTTAAAACACACGTTTCCCTTTTCAGATTTTAAATAGCATCTACAACGGGAACTGAGTTAGCTAAGGCAGTACATCAATTTGGAGTCAATGATGAACTGCATGTTTCTACAAAATACCTCTCATGAATAACTGAGTACTGTAATATGATTTAAAGATGTACTTTTTCTTAAATAAAAAACTCTTGACATATTATATAACATTTGATAATAGCCATATTAATCAGGCATTGCCAAAAGATATTTATAGTCAGATTCTCTCATTTAACATCCCCTTTTACCCCACCAACCCACAGCTTCCCTAGTAAACAGGAGTCTGACTTCAGGATGTATGGCTAAATCTGAATACACTGGATCATTAAAGCATAAATGAAAAAAAGCACAAGAACTGCTTAAATAGAACTAAAGGAATATTTTAAGTTCTTGGTAAAAGAACTACCTCCTGTAGGAAAGAACATGAAGTATACCAGGTAAGATGCCTTTAACTACAAGTATCAGAACCCTTAACTCAAAATGGCTTCCACAATCACAAAAGTAATTATCTGGCATTACAGGAAACCAAGAAGTCGGGCCTTTGTGGTTGGTTCCATGCATCTCTCAGATCCACCATCCTCAGAATGTAACTGTGCCTTCAGGCTGAGCCTATGGTATCCCAGGTTCAGAAATCACCTCCAACCACAAAGTCATAAAAAGGAACAGACTTTCTTCTCGTACCTCTCCTTAAAAGCCAGGAAATCTTTCTCCAAACCCCACAGCAGGCTGCTCTGCTCCTCATCTCTTATGGACTAGGACAGACTCTGTCAATAGCTGGAAGAGATACTGAATTACCTTAGCGGCCTAGGGGTAGGATTAACATTGGAAAGTCAAACACACTGACCAGTAGGCAACTGTAGTGTCAGCAGTGAAGAGAATATGGGGGAGGCATGTCACTAAATACTGGTAACTAAATATATAGCACAATACAAGAATGTCAATTCCATAAAACGAAGACAGAGATGGGACTCGGCGCGGTGGTTCATGTCTGCAATCCCAGCACTTTGGGAGGCTGAGGCGGACAGATCACTTAAGGTCAGGAGTTTGAGACCAGCCTGGCCAACATGGTGAAACCCCATCTCTACCCAAAATACAAAAATTAGCTGGGCGTGGTGGCACACACCTGTAATCCCAGCTGCTTGGGAGGCTGAGACAGGAGAATCACTTGAACCTGGGAGGTGGAAGTTGCAGGAAGCCAAGATCATGCCACCACACTCCAGCTTGGGCAATAGAGCAAGACTCTGTCTCAAAAAAAAAAAAAAAAGACAGAGATGGAAGAAGGAAGGAAGGAAGGCTATAGACTAGTGAATGGATGGATGATGGATATAAAAGTCTCAGTGCTAAAAACAATCTAAAAAAAGGTATCTACCAAAAAACCAAGGGGAAAATTTATAGGAAGTATAAATTTTAGATAATTCTATCTTCTAATAATAATGTTTTTTAGCAAGTAGGCCAACAGGGACTATTATTATGCAAGTTTAGCAGCCTAACAGCATGAGGCTATAAGATCAAGGATCCAAAACATCAATTACCTGGGGAAAAAAAAAGACCCCTTGGTTGATGTGACAGAAGGGCCTATGTACTCTTCCTGCAGATGTCTGCTCACTTCCCTCCCTCACCTCCCTGTGTTCTGTGCTTTCCTCCTGGAGGAGGTGTCCCCGCACACTCTACTGAAAACCAAAGACACCCTCAACCCACAGAGAGCCCCCTCCTAATTGGTTTTGCTCCATGGCACTTACCACAATCTATCATCTTCTTTACTTGTCCAAATCATTTTATTTATTGTCTATTTTCTCAATCACTAGACTGTAAGTTACATGAGGCAGACAGTGTACACTACTTGTCTTTTTCACTTGAAAAATGTCCAACACACAGTAACTCTCGATCACTTCATTGAATGAATGAATCCTCACTGTATTTATCAGACCAACTGGTGCCTGACCCACACCCACTTCTTCCCACACTATGCTTTCTCCTAGACAATCTCATCGCCACCTACAGCTTCGAGCCCTTAGACTCAAATTTGTAACTCTAGCCCAAATGTACCACTTCTTTGAGTTCTCAATGTCTCCATCTGGAAGCCTAACAGCCATCTCAAAAGTCAACCTATCCCACATTCAGTGTGGTATAGGATACCGTAATCTGTGCCTTCACAAAACCCCAGGGGATTCTGACGCACATGAAGTTTGATAAACATGGTCTAGTCTAGGGCACTGGTCTCTAAACAGAGAGTAGGAGCTTTAAATTACCTGAGACCTGACACGGCTCCCTACTTCCACCCCATCCCAAATCATCTCATCCAGCATGACCAAGGCTCTCTCTTCAAAGTCTTTCTAAATTTCATCCCATTCCACCACAAACTTGCAGACATTCACAGCGCTGGCACTCCCAAACTTGGTATCCTCTCACACATTTTCTTTATCCACAGTACTTGAGATTTGCTTACTATGTACATCCTATGTTTCTCCCTGTTACTGCATATGTTCCATAAACCGCAAGCCTAGCACAGTGTGCGCACCTTAAATGTTTGTTGAATAAATTTAAATCAGCTACATGGAAAAGACTCATTACCTGTTGAGGCAATACTTGTACCAAACCTTCATATTAAGCTAACTACCTTTTTATGATTTTAATTAATATGATACAATACACATGCATCAGTTATCTACTGCATAGACTTCTAAAATAAAGCAAACTACCTTCAAAAAGGTGAACCAAAACTAGAAAACTAGCTTCGAAGACACCATCAGGATTTAGTTACTTTGTCATAAAAAATAAAACCCCAAATCCAAGCTCCTAAATTTAAAAAAAAAAAAAACTCAACCTAAATATTCCTGTGAAAATAAAGCACACACACACACACTGCTATCTTCCTACATGGGGCAAGATCAGAAACAAACGATGTGTCATGTTCATTAGTTCAACGGAGCCAGCTCTTACTATCTCAGCCCACTCTCCCCACCTTACCCTACAAAATCCTAACCTTTATTCTGTATGACTTGGCTCCTGTAATTTCAAGGCCACAGCTTTGAAGTTCTGACCTTGGTGTGAGTAATTCCTTCTTCTGCCAACCATCTTTTACACCATATCCTATCTGCTGTATTTTCAAGTCGTCCGGTTATTCTGTTCTCATCTTCAGGACTCTCTAACTAGGCAAATCTGAATGGCAAACATGTTATTTGGCCGGTTGTGTCTCTTAGGTGGAATTCTCCCAGACAAGGGTGAAAATAATGGCTTTGCTCAGGGGGTGACCCCAGAATGCACCAGTAGAAAAGTGGGAAGTGAGACAAGAGAATGATGCCCAACAAGGTGAGCTGCTGAAGACGTTACCACTGAGGTAGCTGAGACTCAGTCCCTGGGGACTCT
This sequence comes from Pongo abelii, assembly GCF_028885655.2. NCBI lineage: Eukaryota > Metazoa > Chordata > Mammalia > Primates > Hominidae > Pongo > Pongo abelii. Next base: position 21,568,870 of record NC_071988.2, read on the forward strand.
GAAGCCAGTGGAGAAGGCACCTCAGGGCAGCCCCACCTGACAGGTGAGGCAGGCAGGGTAGTTATCCATCATCTGCTATCAGTCGCTGGTTGAGGGTTGCTGAAAGCAGGAGTGGGTGGATGGGGTGGCTTCCACCCCAGTACCGGAGCCAAGAATGTTCTCAGGCTTTCATTTGGAAGACATAAGGAGAGACGCACAGGAACAGTCAGTGCTGAAGGAATAAAGTCTGCTCCTCTGGATGAGCAGGGAGCACCGAGTGTCTCCTTCCCAGGGCCAGAGCAGAGCAGCTAAGAGCCCAGCCTTTATTATCCTTAGCAAACTAACACAGGAACAGAAAACCAAATACCTTATGTTCCCACTTACAAGGGGGAGCTAAATGATAAGAACTTAGGAACACAAAGAAGGAAACAACAGATGCTCGGGCCTACTTGACGGGGGAGGATGGGAGGAGGGAGAGAAGCAGAATAGATAACTTTTGGGTACTGGGCTTAATACCTGAGTGATGAAATAATAGGTACAACAAACCCTCATGACATGTAACAAACCTCTTTAAAATAAAATAAAATAAGTATAAATGGGAAAAAAAGAGCCCAGCCCTTTCATCACTCTTTCTTTCTTTCTAAAGTGGGCTGCTCTCCCACAAAGACAGTATGGGAGGCAGGTCCCAACTGGGCATGCATGTTCCCCCCAACACTGCCAGACTGAGGCCAGGACTCAGGTCTGGACCGTGATGTGTGTGTACTTCTGATATGCTGAGCTTAGAGCCAGTGTAGATAAAGACGTTCTCTAACACAAGAGGCCCAGGTCTCAGGGTCAACACTGGGTTTTCACACTGAAGTACCCACTAATAAACTGGTCTTTCAAAGTCCCTTATCTATATATTTACCTCTGTGGTCCCAACAAAGGAGTGAGGAAGTATTTTGGGATTTGTGAACAAACAGAACCCGGCTGAAAACAATCACAGCACCTTAGTATCACCCAAAATGGCTACTTAATTTGTTTCTAACATGTACAGAGATTTGTTAGCTTTAAATGGCTGAAAATAAGGTCAAAGACAAGGGAAATTAAGAAACAGATGCAAAAAGGGTAGTAATTCACACCACAGCACAGAACATTAGCTATGCTGTCTATACTTTTTATGGTGTGCATGAACAGCCACATCAATCTTAGGTGCCAAAAATAAAATGTGTTTCTAAACACAACAGACACTATTTATAAACTAGGAGTGCCTGCCATCCTTCCTTTTGGAAAGGGAAGACCACACTAATGCCTTTCATTATCAACTAAGCACATACTAAATGCCTGACACTGTGTTATATGCAAATGGTATCTGTCAACCCAGTAACTTTTCTTTGCAGGGAACAGAAAACATAATAGGAATGTACTGTCTCACACAATGATCCAAGGCAGTCTTGCTTCGACAGGTCCTCCCAGGCTTCCTGTCTGCTTTCCTGATAGTCCCAAATGTCCATTCCTGAACCAGTAGTGACCATGGAATGTGTATGACGGACCGTCCTTAGCTTAGGCAGGCCTAGAGCCAAGGGTGTGATCAGCATACTCTAAAGCACATGGACGACATGGAACATGATAGGAATATTGAAATAAAGTGCTATTACTGTGCCAAGAACATTTAAAAATATTCCTGTGTGTTTCTGTGTGTATATATACATATATATATGTACACACACACACACACACGTATATAACCTAACTTAAAGACATGTGATCTAAATGAAAAGAACAGAGACATGCACAAAGAAATGAAGAACACTAGATCATATATATTTACATACACATCAGGAACCTAAGCAATGAAGTCCTGCACAAGTTCAATCACAGGAGAAGCCTCTAGGTGAAAGAATCAAGAAAAGGCCATGCAGAGAAGTGGAGAAAGTGAAGCTGAGCAAAGAGAATTGAGAAAAATGAGGACAGTGTGTTATTCCACAGAAACGGACATCTCACAGTGTAGCTCCCTTATGTATTGTGAAATTTTATCCTAAATGCATGAGTTAACAAGGGAATTTGAAATGTGATCCCGGAATAGCATTCAGAATACAAGTAAATTAAATGTCCATTATCTGAAACTCACCAAAGCAAAAATGAGTGCTACCTGTAACACATCATAAGCAAAACTAGACCTAATCTCTAAGAAAAATATATATTTACAAATATATCACATTCAAAGACATCTGAATAAAATATCAAAGTTTATACAAGCATTTTTCCCCTTGACTTCACATCCTTGCTACTGTTTTCGCCATGTGACATGAAAGTTTGGCCTTCCACCATGATTGTAAGCTTCCTGAGGCCTCCTTAGAAGCCGAACAGATGCCAGCTCCATGCTTCCCATACAGCCTGCAGAATCGTAAACCAATTAAACTTCTTTTCTTTACAAATTACCCAGTATCAGGTATTTCTCTACAGCAATACAAGAATGGCCTAACATGGCATACATATTTCAGGATATAGAATTTCAACACAGCATCGATGCTTTAAGCTAGCATACTTAAAGTCAACAAAGTATGGTCCATGACCTCTAGTATAAGTAAAGATTTACTGGAAGACATCCACATCGATTTATTTACCATTCCTAAGTATTGTCTTATGCAATACTCATTGGCTTATTATCTAAGGCTGCATTCACACTTCAACGGCAGAGGTGAGTCACTTGTGGCCAGCTGTGAAGACCCAATTTACTTACTATCTGGCCCTTTACAGAATTTAGATAGTTACTTGCTTTTTAAAATAAAATTCTTAAAATTTTTCATTAAAAAATGTTAGAAATACTCAATTTTTATTTTGAATAGTTGGGAGTTTAGTCACAGATTTACAATGAAGATTTACAACGAAAATCCATTAAACAAAATAATAATGAGATGATAATTAAAGAATACTCACAATCTTTCAAGGAGACTTAACCCAGAAAATGAGCCATTCTTCAGCGCGGATATCTTATTGTTACTCAGAATCCTAAAAAACACCAAAAAAAAATAAGTTGCCTAATATACACTACCAATATCAAAGTAATTTCGCTTATTATGTTTAAATCTATGAGGAATTCTAAGACATCATGTATTAGCCAGAATGTTTGAGATGGCTGAAAAAAAGTGAGTGTCTTCCCCTTTCTCTGAGAAACCAACTATTGAAAGTAGTTCACTCATGCAGCTTGTCACATCTAAATTATTTCTATCACACATAATCAAAACTTTAAGAGAGAAAAGTCAATACGTAATAGCTCTAAGTTCAACATAAAGAATACCATACCATGTACATTTATATAATTAATCAAATTATGCAAGTTGAATACACATTTTTAAACTGGAAACTTAGCAGAAAAATGCATAACCTATGATCTTGTAAAATACTGACTTTATAAAGAAATAAGGTATCTTCTAGATATCATTTCAATAAGGCTGAATATTATTTGTAATTTAACAATATACAAATCTACTGTCCATTTGTGTAAAAATATGCTTTTCACATGCACTCACAGACAAACACAGGTAGCTGAATCATAATATATCTCATGCTTTAGGACAATGTTTATCAAAAATAAATTGAAAACAAAAACTGACTCAAAGAAGTCATAGTTGCACCTATCCCAAAGGTCAGACTTGCCTAAGAGACTTCATATTATCTGGCACTCTCTCTAGGCTTTGTAACTTTATGTAGCTTTTGGAGCCTGAATATCAATAATGAGCATCCATGAATGAGGTGAAAATGCTAGTTATCTGAATTGGGGAGTGGGAATATCAAGGTAAGGAAAATGAGAAAACCAAGGCACAAAAGAGTTAAGTAAAGGGCCCAAGATTACACTAGCCAATGGCAGACCCAGGTTTTGTACCCAGGAGTTCCTACTCCAAACGCCAAGTTCTTCAACATACACTAATGTTGGTCACGAGGCACACTACAGGCATCTGGGGCAGAAAATTCTCCATCACACACAACATTGCATAACCTTCAGGGGCACCCTTCACAATGGGTACAGTGTGAGCTAGTGTTTCTTGAGACAATGCAACACAGCACTTCTTTGTATATACAAATGTAAATGGAGCATACCTCTGGGTCAGAAGATTTTAGGTATTATTATTTTGTCTAAAAAAAACTTGGATTCCTGGTATTAAAACAAAATAGCCATTTGACATTTGATTTTCTTTTATCTAAGTGAAATTTTAAAATCCCTGCAGATTAACATATCAGAGCCTTTTCTTTTAGGAATTCCTAAAGTGAAGCATACCTGGGTTTCGACTCCAGCTCTATCCCTTTCAAGTTATGTTGATTTTAGGCGAGTCACACCTCCCCTCAGTAACAGAGTTCCATTATTGATAAAATGGGAAGAATAAAATCTACCTCACAAACAGTAGAAGGAATCAGAAAAACCATGACATACTCAATGAGTATCCATTAAGTTTCAAATTCTGTTTCCTTGGTTCTAAGACACAGATCCTCCCTCATTTCAATGTTTTCTGACGTGTCAACTCAAGAATGGAAAACCAAACATGGTATGTTCTCACTCCCAAGTGCGAGTTAAGCTGCGAGAATGCAAAGGCATAAGAATGACACAATGAGGCCAGGTGCGGTGGCTCACGCCTGTAATCCCAGCACTTTGGGAGGCCGAGGCGGGTGGATCACGAGGTCAGGAGATTGAGGCCATCCTGGCTAACACGGTGAAACCCCGTCTCTACTAAATATACAAAAAATTAGCCGGGCATAGTGGTGGGCGCCCATATTCCCAGCTACTCGGGAGGCTGAGGCAGGAGAATGGTGTGAACCCAGGAGGCGGAGCTTGCAGGGAGCCGAGATCGTGCCACTGCACTCCAGCCTGGGCAAGAGAGCGAGACTCCGTCTCGGAAAAAAAAAAAAAAAGAATGACACAATGGACTTTGAGGAAAGGGTGGGATGCGGATGAGGGATAAGACTACACACTGGGTGCAGTGTATACTGCTCGGGTGATGGGTGCACCAAAATCTCAGAAATCAACACTAAAGACCTTATTCATGTAACCAAACACCACCTCTTCCCCCAAAATCTACTGAAACAAACTAATTTTTTAAAAAATGTTTTCTGAAGTCCAGATGTATCTTACAATCCAAGTATATTACTGGATTGTATTCTGTCCCTCCACCACCCGACAAAGCTATTTGTTAAGTTACTAAAGCAAGGATAAGTCTTTAATCATTGGAATCAAGAAAACATGGTGACCAAAAACATTCCGATGAAAATACAATTTCCTCTCATCAAAACCACAAAGGATTTGTTGTTGTTGTTTTTAAAAGGCAGTTAGCACAGGCAAAACAGAACTGAGACTCACATATGGACTCAAAGCTCACTTCTGGAGCAAGATTTCCCAAGCAGCCCGGCAGAGCATACCAAGAGCCTATGACCCTAGCTATCCCAAACAGTATCCATCCTGAGCCGGCACTCACCAAATTGACAAAAGGTATTTCCAGCGACTTTATGTCAGCATGACGTAAAACAGACAAAAATCAGAAACTCCCAATGAGGTCAGTTATAAGAAGAAGAGTTAAACAAATTATAATACATCCAAACAACAAAATTGTATGCCTCCAATAAAAATGATTCTTTCAAAGGAAACCTGATGAAGAGAAAAATGCATACAAGCTTTTAAAAAGCAAACATGAAAACGATATCCTTGATTGACAAGATATTTCTGACTCTGTATAGTCAAAAATAATAATAATTGGGAAGAAAACCTATCAAAATGATCGCTATTTTAGTGATGAGGTTTCTATTAATTTATTCTTTTTGGGTTTTTCTGTTTTGGGTTTTTTTTTTCAGACGTAGTCTTGCTCTTGCCACCCAGGTTGGAATACAGTGGCATGATCTCAATTCACTACAACCTACGCCTCCAGGGTTCAAGTGATTCTTGTGCCTCAGCCTCCCAAGTAGCTGGGAGTATAAGTGCCCACCACCATACCCAGCTAATTTTTGTATTTTTAGTAGAGACAGGGTTTCACCATGATGGCCAGGCTGGTTTCGAACTCCTGACCTCAGATGATCCACCCGCCTCGGCCTCCCAAAGTGCTGGGTTTACAGGTGTGAGCCACCACACCTGGCCAATTTATCTTTTATTCTTTATAATCCTGCAATATCTTTTGAAATCTCTAAAATAAGACTTTTTTTTAAGTATTTTTCCTCCTGGTAATAAATATAAGAATCTTAATTGCTAAGTACAGCTTGAGGTTGAGTTTATCTTAGAAATAAAAACAAGTAAATAATTTATGCTTTGAGATTAAAGAGTCACATTTATTTATTTATATTCAATAAATGTTTATATAGTGACTGACGTTAGAAACTTCACAGGCACTAAAAGTAGTGCAAATAACAATGGTGCTGTATTCAGAGTCTAGGGTTTTAACTGCAACCCCACAAGGAATAAATGATTCAGTTTGTGTGACAGTCACTTCACTTTTCTAGGTAGACTTCAACTTCATTTTTAAGACAAAAAAAAAAATTAGAATGATTACCGAGATCCTTTCCAGCTAGTTTTAATTTTCTATATTTAATTACTATGTTTTAATGAGCAAAGCTGTCAAACTTTGCAGTCACTAAGAATTTAAAATAAACCAAAGAACAGGGAAATGAAAACTACACAAACGACCAAGCTCAGTGACATTAGTGTTCTGTTTCTGAGTAAAGAATGAAACCCAAACATGAGTAGCTTATAAAACACGGCCAGGGGAGTGGCTGAATTACACTCACTGCAATTCCGGAATGTTTCGGCCAAAGGACTGTCATTTCCTCAGTCATAAAAGCTTTAGTACGAGAAATGATAGATTTTATTGACGAAAGTAAAAAGGAAGACATTTCATCACACTTAAAAAGTTATAACTGTAACCTTAAAAATATAGTTTACAACCTCAAGTTAATATATTCAGTCTACACATTATTTGATGTGTTTAAGGATTTTGTGCAAGTAAACAGAATCAGTATGAATAAATCTACTCTGCAGACAGCTTTTATACTCAATTTTGAAATAGGGGACTGTGGAACTAGCAAATGCATAATATCATGTATCATTATAAACCTAAAACCCATTCATAATCAATATTTTTGCTGACATCTTTGAAATTTCAAACTTTCTAGGAGGTAAGTAAATGAAAAATATAAAACTTGACTGAAGTCAGAAAGCTTATATACACCCATTTCTGTTCTATACTAATGACGTTACCGCCACATGATCTATAGACAATGCTCAGGAATGCTACTTGGAGCTCTCGCCTCTTGAATTTCAACACCGTTAAGGAAGTCCTTAATGTCCATTGCTACCATTTAACACAGTACCAAGTTTTAGTTTGGTATATCGCTTATGCTGGAATACAAAAACAGGAGTGAGACTTACTATACATATTTTTTTAAAAAATCAAAAAGTTTATAGAGCAGAAGAAATAAAAATTAAGTAGTATTAGAAGTTCTCAGTTGCTTGCTATTGCAAGTCCCAGAATGGAGTGAATCATGGAAAACTGTTGACAACACTCACACCTTGTATATCAGAAGGCACAAAATAATTATCCTTTTGAGAGAAATTTAAAAATATATTTCAAGAGTACTAAATATTCAGATCAAATATGTTGGAGCTATAATTTGGGGCATCAACCGTTATAGGGAAAAATCAGATAATCAAATAGGGTTATTGTAGCAGGTTGAATGGCTGAAGCGGGTTGAAAGGCATCTCCCGGAACCTTTGAATGCGAAAGTGTGAATGTGACCTTGTTTAGAAAAGAAGTGTTTGTGGTTGTAATTAAGTTAAGGTTCTAGAGAGGAGAGCATCCTGAGTTAGGGTAGGCTCTAAATCCAATGCAAGTGTCCTTAAAAGGTAAGAAGAGAAGACAGAGTTCAAGGCTCTATGAAGATGAAGGCAGAGAGATGAGCCTCAGAAAGAGACAAAAGTTTAAGAAAAGCAGATTTACAACCCATAATAACTAAGGATTTCCCAGAACTAAGGAAAAGAGCAAATAGGAAATTTGAAAATGTAGCACATTTTAAAAATTTCTTTTTGATTGTTTTTAAATCCATAAGCAATGTTAAAAGATAAACAATAAATATTTATAATTCCTATTAAAGGCAAAGGACTAATTTTCTAAACATACAAAGAATTCTTTAAAAAAAAACTAAGAAACAAAAAACCTCCCCAATAGATGTGGCCCACAAACACATGAAAAAAAGCTCATCATCAATGGTCATTAGAGAAATGCAAATCAAAACCACAATGAGACACCATCTCACACCAGTTAGAATGGTGATCATTAAAAAGTCAGGGGCCGGGCAGAGTGGCTCACACCTGTAATCCCAGCACTTTGGAAGGCCGAGGCGGGCGGATCATGAGGTCAGGAGATGAAGACCATCCTGGCTAACACAGTGAAACACCATCTCTACTAAAAATATAAAAAATTAGCTGGGCGTGGTGGCGGGCACCTGTAGTCCCAGCTACGTGGGAGGCTGAGGCAAGGGAATGGCGTGAACCCGGGAGGCGGAGCTTGCAGTGAGCCGGGATCACGCCACTGCACTCCAGCCTGGGCGACAGAGCGAGACTCCGTCTCAAATAAAAAAAACAAAAACAAAAGTCAAGAAACAACAGATGCTAGAGAGGATGTGAAGAAATAGGAATGCTTTTACACTGTTGAAGGGAGTGTAAATTACTTCAACCATTGTAGAAGACAGCATGGCGATTCCTCAAGGACCTAGAACCAGAAATACCATTTGACCCAGCAATCCCATTACTGGGTATATACCCAAAGAATTATAAATCATTCTACTATAAAGACACATGCACACATATGTTTACTGCAGCACTATTCACAACAGCAAAGATTTGGAACCAACCCAAATGCCCATCAACGATAGACTGGATAAAGAAAATGTGGCACATGTACACCATGGAATACTATGCAGCCATAAAAAAGGATGAGGTCATGTCCTTTGCAGGGACATGGATGAAGCTGGAAACCATCATTCCCAACAAACTAACACAGGAACAGAAAACCAAATACCTCATGTTCTCACTCATAAGTGGGAGTTGAACGATGAGAACACATGGACACAGGGAGGGGAACATAACACACAGGGGCCTGTCGGGGGGTGGAGGGCTAGGGAAGGGAGAGCATTAGGATAAATACCTAATGTAGATGACAGGTTGATGGGTGCAGCAAACCACCATGGCACATGTATACCTATGTAACAAAACTGCACGTCCTGCACATGTATCTCAGAACTTAAGGTATTTAAAAATCTCTTGCCAAACAAAGAAAAAAGAAAAATCGGCAAAAGCCTTGAACAGATAGTTCAGGAAAAATAAACACCAATGGATCACAATCAAATACAGGGATGTACGACAACCTTAGTTATGAGAGAAATACAAATTAAAACAAGATGTCACAAATAACTTTTCACAGTGGGGGAAAAAACGTGATCACACGTTTTATATTCTGAGGGACACAGCCGCTCATATTTTGCTATAAATCAGTACAATCAGCTGGGCATGGTAGCTTCACTCCTGTAGTCCCAGCTACTCAGGAGGCGAAGGTGGGAAGACTGCTTGAGCCCAGAAGTTCAAGATCAGCGTGGGTGATATATATAGCAAGACCTGGTCACTTAAAAACAAAAAAAACAAAAAAAATCAAAACAAAACTGTGGAGGGTAAAAGTATAAACATATATACACTATTTCATCCATTTATTCCTCTTCTGAAAATTTACCCTAAAGACATACTTGCACTTGTACAAAATATATTACATATTACATCTCATATAATTATATACAACAAAATTATTCATTGCACTACTGTCCATAAAAGCTAATTGCTGTATACTTACATTGGTTCCAATAATAGGGGATTTTATGGAATTCTTTTGTCTATCTACAAAATGAAATACCAGAAAGATGGAGTGTTGTAGGACTCAGGGAGAGGAAGCACTTTAGGTATTCACACAGAAAGATCAAGGCATATATTTACATATTTAAAATTTCCACTCTTTGAGGCCCTAGTATGCCTGTAATCCCAGTGCTTTGGAAGGCCAAAGAGGAGGATCGCTTGAGCCCAGGAGTTTGAGTTTAGAGTGAGCTATGATCTGGCTACTGCACTCCAGCCTGGGTGACAGAGCAAGACCCAGTCTCAAAACAATAAAAATTTCCACTCCTTGACATTTCTGATTTTCCATTTTACAAATTGTACTAATGTAAATTGATACTGTGTTAGACTTAGCCTGTATAATAATATGTGTTATTGCTACAACATTGTTTATCAAGTACAAGAAAAAGAGATAAGAAAGGAAGGTTGGCTAGATTTTGGGCCAGGTGAGTCACTAACTTCAATTGGTACACATCCTAAAGTTTTAGAGCCACCTGTGATAAGCAAAAATCAGGAATGTTAACGCCTCAAAAATAAATTTTCAGTGCTTTCCTTCATTTACCCCAGTCATGAAAACTGGTGACTCCCAACATTCTTCAAAGTTCTAGTTCAGAAGCAAAAAAACCCAACCAGCAACTGGTTTTCTTTAAAGCCTAAGACCTCTAAGAACAGTGTTTAAATTTTTAAATGCATGAAAAACCAATCAGAACAATACCTCATGACACATGAAACTTGTATGAAATTCAAATTTCAATGCTCTTAAAGGTTTGTTGAAAACAACCATGCCCATTTGTTTACATATTGTTGATGGCTGCTTTTTATTTTTATTTGTATGTTTTTGTGAAAGTTTTACAGAGTAAAACAGACTTGTACAAAGGATTTCCCCTAAATTTTCCCTTTCAGAAGATACCTCCTACAATAATTTTAATAGGACCAAGAGTTACCAAATATTGAGGATGTGCTAGGACAGCAGAGTTGAGTGGTGGCAACAGACATTCTGGTCTGTAAAGCCTAAAATATTTACTAATTGATCTTTTACAGAAAAAGTTTGCCAACTCCTGTTTTACTCTGTCTCAGCTTATTCTGTTTTCAGATAAATGCAAATCAAATGCTATTTTCTAAAATAACTCTTCCTAGTAAAAATGAGAGTATCTACTGAATCTCAAAATTCTCCATCCATTTGATCATTCTTCATATTAAAATTATATTTAATTCCACATGGCATCAGCGATTAAATATATTTTGTCATAAGCACGGTTAGTTACTTGGTTAATCAATGTCTCTTCCTTTGGTTGGATGCACTGACTCATTCATTCATTTTTGCAGAAAATAATTCTGGCTGGTATGCTTTAGCTCTTGTGTGTCAAGAAATGTTTTACCTTCACTCTATTCACCTTGTTTTAACACTTCTCATTATTTGAAATCACTCTGTTCAGGCATTTGTGTATCTACCATTTCTCTCACAACAAAGTAAAATACATAAACCACAAAAATATTTTCCAATTTGACCATAATTGCATCCTCACAAAAAAATAACATAATGGTGAATATCTGAGTGATCATATTGTGCAGTGAATATACTCAATCATTCTTCACCAGAACCCTGTGATATACTGGGTCCGGTGGCTTACACCTATAATTCCAGCAATTTGGAAGGCTGAGGCAGGAGGATTGCTTGAGCCCAGGAGTTAGAGACCAGCCTGGGCAACACAGTGAGACCCCAACTCTTAAAAAAAAAGTAAAGACAATAGCCTGGCGTGGTGGTGTGAGCATGTAGTCCTGGCTCCTTGGAGGACTGAGTAGAGGGGATTGCTCAAGCCCAGGAGGTCAAGGCTGCAGTGAGCTATGACAGTTCCACTGCACTCCAGCCTGGGCGACAGAGCAAGACCCTGTCTCAAACAAAACAAAACCCATGATGTAGATATTATTATTTTCTTCAAAACAATTACCAAAAATTTGCAAGGCAAAAGAAATTAGCTAACTTGCTCAGGTTCACATGCAGACTAAATGGCAGAGTTAACATTCCAGCAATGTCAAGTACGAGTGACTGTTGCAGCCACATGCTCCTACTCAGCTGTCTTTCTAAAAGAGGGCCTTGGGTCAAGAGAGCAGTTAGCTGAGGGTCCCCAGCCACAGATGTCTAGAGGATCTGCCTCCGTCAATTTTCAAGCAGAGTCATGCGCTTTGCAGGCAGTCCCCAGCCCATGACTGAGCACAGCAGTGGTAGCGGGGCTCTGCATTTCTACCCAGCAGACTTCTGGTGGGCAATCTCTACCAGAGTTTTGCAAAGGGCTGGCCAAGCCTTTCTCATAGCTGTAACACAGTCTCAGAACTTTCCCTCCCCTCTCCTTTCACAGGTGCTAGACCTGCAATTCCCATCTGAAGACTTCTTATGCCTGTTTCTGTTTTCTCTCTTTATTTTTCATAGTAATTCCCCCTAGTAAACATCTTAAACTCCTAGCTCCACTCTGGCATGTGCTTCCCAGGAGACCCAACAGACAAGGTCCCACAACATCTGTGCAATGAATGAATGAAGTAAAAAATAAAACTGGGCTTAAGTTTCTATGTTCAAAGATCCTTCCCTGAGGATATAATGACATAGCACCTATAATTTACTGGCATGCAGTGGTACAGATCAGAAATATAAATCTCAGTCCCAGCCTTATTCCTTCTTAAGTCTTATGGGATTCTTTTTGGAAATCAAAAATTCTACCAGAGTATGTCTAGTATTCTTTCTTCTCTTCATACTGCAATAAAAGTGTCCTAAGATACTTTTTCTACATGTTAGACCTTCTAAACTTAAAACCACCTTAAAACTGATAGCAAAAGAATCTTCCAGCTGTTAGGAAAAGGAGGAAGTTAAGCATTTATCAGTGGTTGTCATTGTTGGCACACACACAAACTGGTTGAATTTTAAGTCTGGATCCTTAATTATGGCTTAATGTTTATACATTAAGGTTTCACTATGATGCAGCACTGAAATAAACAGTTGTGTAATAGAAGATTGCATATGCTATGACAGTCAGCATAATTAAAGGCAGAGAAATATCAAATCTCTCAGAATTTGACGCTGAGGAGAGGATGGAGGAATTTATTCGTGTGTCATAGAGAACTATCATTCAAGCAGCTCACAACTCTGGTAAGCTGCCGGCTAACTTATAAGAAAAACAGTTAAACTTCCAATGATGCATGATTACATTTTTTTAAAGCTTGTTAAATTAACCCCAAGTAAAAAAATGCAAAACCTAACACAGGCATCCAAATTGTATTATCACAATCTAAAGATGCTAAAGAAAAAGTCAAGATTACTTTCATGAAAAACTGTGCAATTACAATGCAGGCAATATACCCTAAAATGATTTTAAATATATTTTCCACGCATATATAAAAAGAAAAAAGAATAAAGGGGTAAAATGCTAGTAATATAGGAAAATCAGGTAAATCTGGGTAAAAAATACAGAGGTTCTATCCATTATTCTTATTAATAGTCATGTAAGTTTGAAATTATTTTCAAATAAAAAGTGTAAGCAGGCCAGGCGCAGTGGCTCATGCCTATAATCCCAGCACTTTGGGAGGCCAAGGCGGGTGGATCACTTGAGGTCAGGAGTTCGAGACCAGCCTGACCAACACGGTGAAACCCCGTCTCTACTAAAAATACAAAAATTATCTGGGTGTGGTGGTGCACACCTGTAATCCCAGCTACTAGGAAGGCTGAAGCGAGAGAATCGCTTGAGCCCAGCGGGTGGAGGTTGCAGTGAGCTGAGATCACGCCACTGTACTCTAGCCTGGGCGACAGAGTGAGACCATGTTTCCAAAAAAAAAAAAAAAAGCGTAAGCCGCTTTGTATTAAAATGACACCATGCAGAACACAAATGGTTAAGTGACTCAGCATGAGAAGGCTGGGGGTGACAGAGGTGCTAAGGAAGTGGCATTTCATTGGCTGGGAAAAAAATATGTACACATTTAGAGAAACCAGCTCTTAAGAATAATTACATCTCTGGCTCCCTCGCTGAAAAGTTGTTTGGAAATAAGCATCTGACTGTTGATGGCATCCTTGAATCAAAGAATTGTTTAGGCTGCCTTTTTTTTCTCTATCTGCTCTTAGCTGGATATTCCATCTCTTAGTTCCAGCTTTCACATTTCTTAATTCTGCTTCAAAATTCTCATCTTAATAACGTTCTGCTTTGAATTTTGGAATAAATCCTCGGCTTAATTTTCCAGAAGACTAATTTTCTTAAGTCCTTAGTTGTTTCCATTTCTCCCTTCAGCCCACCTACTGACCCCACACCAGCACTTTTTTTTTTTTGAGACAGGGTCTCGCTCTGTCACCCACGCTGGAGTGAAGTGGTGCCATCTCGGCTCACTGAAACCTCTACCTCCTGGGTTCAAGCAATTCTCCTGCCTCAGCCTCCTGAATAGCTGGGATCACAGGCATAGGCCACCGTACCTGACAGTTTTGTTATGTTGGCCAGGCTGGTCTCGAACTCCTGGCCTCAAGTGATCCACCCACCTTGGCCTCCCAAAGTGCCAGGATTACAGGTGTGAGCCACCATACCCGGCCCACACCAGAGCTTTTTAACATTATAATCCCACACTTAACTTGTAAGAACTCCTCCTTTGCTCTACCTTTTCCATGAGATGCTTTTTTTTTTCTTTATCAGTTGCTCTGCTCTTGGATCTGAGACTATGAATTAGAATTTTCCTGTGTTAACTTTTCCCCAGTGGTTCCATGGGACTGGTTTGGTGGCCTCTCCATTCTGTTGATTTCTTCTCAAATGTCTGATGATCTTTCTTGGTTGCTGGCTCATATTTACAAACGTGGGGCTAGAATGCTCACTATTAGTTGCTGCGGAGGGCTTCTTTAGCACACATGAAAATAATGGGGAATGAACTGCCTTTACTTCTAGGTTCAGAAACCTCATATCCATGGAGATGGAGACACAAAAGATACCTGGCACCTGCTACAACTTCTCCCTCCTGCTATACAGTCGCCCACTATATTCTGCCTTGGCAAATCTCCCAGATTATTTAAAACTAAGCTAAATGGCCTTGTTGCAGAAGCAAACTGGACCACTAACCCCTCAGAGCCAGACTGAGAGCAGAACTGGAGCAGCTGTTTCAGGTTATTAATTCCTGGCCAGGCGCTCTCATTAGCCACTTTTGTTGCCACCCCCTACGGTTTCAGTTCTTGGGAATCATCCAGGATGCTGTTAAGAAAATCCATTTTTCTAGTTATTCCCACTTCTGTCTCTATTGGGTTGTAAGTTCCTAGTTCCTTTGCTGTGGAGTTTTGCCATCAATCTGATCCCATCTGCTTTATTTATTCCACAACGTCCTCAATGCTTCCGGGGTCTCTGGAGCAACTTTCTCATTTTTCAGCCCTGTTATGGATCTTTTCGTATTTTTGTTTCTTCTATTGTTTTCAACGGAATTTTGAAAGGAAAGAAGAAAAAGTAAACAGATGCGGCTCACTGTATATTCACTTAGGGGGCCATAAAGGGGTCATTTCCTCAAAGTAGAGCCTCCATCCTCTTTTATATGTCCTCTCTGGATGCTAAGTGATTCATGAACGGTTTGGTTTCTAGCCCATCTTTTCCCCGTCGTGCAGGGAAAGCTACAACTCATAGAAAAAAGCTTGACCATTATTACTTTTAATCACAAGGGTATCTGCGTAAAACAAGGAAACCTCATACAGCAACTAAAATCTAAAGTCCCAGGTCCTCTGTAAAACAGTCAGATGTCCCTGACCACAACCCTTCTTAAAGTGCCATACTCATCTTGCCCCAACAACTCAAAGAAAGGGAGGCAGATGCAGGGGAACCTCCAAGGGGTGAGGATGTGGTTCAGTGCCCTGGCCGGCAACTCTAACCTATTTTGTATTTAGGGTCATTTTTCCAGTCTCCACCCTCCCTCAATAATTACTGAGCATTTAATAGTAATCGCAGAAGGCAAACTCCGGAATACAAAATACTAGAATTTGAATCTTAACACCAGGATTTGGCTTCATGACTTTGGACAAGTTCTTAACCTCTCAGTTACTTAATGCCTCATCTGTATATCATCCCAGGCCTTTCTAAGAGACAATACAAGGCTTTTGTAAATATGTATGAGAATGTGCGGTGAAGCAATTAAAGCAGGCCCTATGACTGCTTTCTAAGATCCAAGCAACTGGACATCACAGCTAGAGAATGATAAAGCTGATAGTGGACGTTTTCATTACCAGCATCTTCTGGTTGAATACCAACCAGGCTGGGCTATTGTGCTCTCTCCTGAGAAGGTCAACAGCATCTACTCCACCACACCAGTCTCTCTCAACTGTTAACACCTCTGGGGTTCACGAACATGCCTCTAAACATGTTTTCACTAACAAGGTAAAATAAACTAACTCAAACCTACAACTTCACAGATATTGTTTAGATAAGTATTTTTAAATGAGCAAAATTTAAATTGAGACAATATATTCTAAATCAGAGGTCCTCAACCTTTTTAGCTCCAGGAATTGGTTTCACAGAAGACAATTTTTCCATGGATGGGGGAAACAGGGATGATTTCAAAGGCATTAGATTCTCACAAAGAGCATGCAATCTAGCTCCTTCGCATGTGCAATTCACAATAGGGTTCATACTCCTATGAGAATTCTTAACGCTCAGCTGATCTGACAGGAGGTGGAGCTCAGGCAGTAATGCTTGCTCACCCGCCACTCACCTCCTGCTGTACAGCCCCCATTCCTAACAAGCCATGGACTAGTACTGGTCCAAGGTCTGGGGGTTGGTGACCCTTGGTCTACACAACAGTATAAGTGGTATCTAATGACAAAGCAGGATGACGGCACACTGTACTCATCTAAAGTTGGAAACACTATACCATTTTCACCAACAAGAGAGCCACAGAGCAGGACAAGAGTTTGAATACATAGCCTCTCCAAAAAGCTCTTTGGCCAAATGCATTTGGCAAGCACTACCTGCCAAATAAAACCATTCTAAATTGAAGATACTTACTCGAATTTGTGTTGTTAAATATTTCTCCAATTTATCTAACCAAGAAACTCTCTGAAGTGATAACACTACAATGGCCTGCCAAACCCACTTTACAGAATGTTGAACTACAGCTGCCAGGCGCCTGGGAAGCAAAAGGCAAAAGTGTGGCGGGTGAAGCCAGAGCTTGGGGTGCCGGATGTCAGGATGCCTAGATCTGAATCCGTGCTGCCACCTGACACTAGTGTAAACTTAAGTGACAAGTGATCCCTGCTCTGACCTTCAGTGTCGGAATCTATAGACAGGAATAATGGTGCTGATTTGTTTAGAGCAGGGGTCAGCAAACTGTACCCTGTAAACTGCTTTTATAAACAACATTTTATTGGAACCCAGCCACCTTCACTCATCTGTGAATTGTTTTATGGCTGCTTTCACATGTATAGGGTTGTGTAGCTGCAACAGAAACTGTACACCTAAAATACTTACTAGCCGGGCCTAGACAGCAGGAGTTTGCCTACCCTTGGTGCAGAACATTGGTTCTCAACTCTGACTGCACATCAAAATAATTTATGAAGCTTTAAAAAAAAAAAAAAAAAAAAGTCAAAGCCTTGGCACCCCCTGGATCAACAGACAAAATCTTAGGCTGTGGAGATGTGACATCATTTAACTCCCCAGATGAGCTCAGTTGGTGCCTACAGCACCAGGCTTCAGGGGGCTGGGACCACCCCCGAGCCTCGTACAATTCGCAGGCTAACAAGAGCTGTAAGGGGTTAACCCAACGCAAGTGTGAAGAGGACCATGGGAGGCAGAGAAAAGCATGGCTACTTCAGGGATCTAGAGGCCAGAGAAAACGTGGGAACAATCCAGAAGTCTGCTTTTAAGGACACGGGGCTATCAGAGGGGACAGAAAGTAACAGTACAGAAATATAAAAGCAGACAGACCTGAGTCAACTAAGAAGATTCAATAACAGCACAGAAAATTAAAAATTTGGGGAAAACATAATTTTACTTTAATTCAGTAAACAAAAGCCACTACTGGGAAGCAAATCATGAAGACCCCTATAGTATATGCAAGTAATATAAGTCTCCTGGGAGAAAGAAAGGAGAAGAGTGGCAATAATTAAAGAAATAAAAGGAAATGCCTCCATAGAAAGTAGAATAGAGGTTACAGGGGCTGAGGGAGGGAGAAATTGGGGAGATATTATTTAACAGGCACAGAGTTTATGTTGGGAATTGTGTTAGTCCATTTTCATGCTGCTGATAAAGACATATTTGAGACTGAGTAATTTATAAAGGAAAAGAGATTTAATGGACTCACAGTTCCACATGGCTGGGGAGGCCTCATAATCATGGTGGAAGGTGAAAGGCACATCCTACATGGCAGCAGGCAAGAGAGAATGAGAGCCAAGCAACAGGGGAAACCCCTCATAAAACCATCAGATCTCATGAGACTTATTCACTACCATGAGAACAGTATGGAGGAAACAGCTGATGATTTAATTATCTCCCACCAGGTCCCTCCTATAACACGTGAAAATTATGGGAACTATGCTTAAAGATGAGATTTGGGTGGGAATATAGCCAAACCATATCAGGAATGATGAAAATATTTTGGGTATAGATCATGATGGTTACACCACAGGCAAATGTCTTTAATGGCACTAAATTGTATACTAATAGTTAAAATGATAAACATGTATGTTTCCCCACAACAAAAACATAATGTATAAATATAAATACGTACATGAGCAAAAAAAATAATGAAAAGGAAATATCTTTCATTTGAAGAGAGACTTGTAAGACTAACTACAAGCCAGGGAAACTGATGGAAAAGATGCATAGCTGGACACATTCTACTAAAATTTCCAAATTCCGTAATAGAGAAATGATCCTTCAAGTTTCCAAACAGACATGAAAACTTGTGGGTATTTCCATCACTCGGTTTTAATATCTTTCCTACAGATTTGGTGAATGGAGGAGAGTTCAGTATATTCTGCCTTCCCAAACCATCTACAATAGTACTTCTAACTTCAATCTCTGCAAGGTAAACAATTATTCAAAATGAGACAGCCAGTCAAACATATCAACAGGTAGCATATACTATAAGGTCACAATACAATTTATCATCAAACACACTTGAGGATAAAAAGAGTTGCCATTAATAATTACACCGAGACAACAGATTCCAACCTGGGCTCGTGGTTATCCTTAACTCCTGACATGGTTGAATAAATAACCATTCAAGTTTCCAGGCATTCTTATCAAAGATCTGACATTTTAAAAAATAAAGGAGGCCTGATTTTTTTTCTATTTTCAATTCTTTATTTAGCAGTGTCATAAATAAAAAGGAAATAACCTATTTTTCTGCCTTAGCATTAAACTGTAAGTTTACATGAAATTAAATAGCATTTCGTTAAGAAAAATTGAAGCGTTTTTAATGCCATAGTAGGTATCTTTCAAAAATGCCTAAAAATGAAAAACTGTTTATTAAATAACACTTCATCTTATCTTATGAACACATTAGCTTCAAGAGAAAAGACAACCCATTTTTTAAGGTGTCTGTATATCAATAAAGAACACTGGACACTTAATGTTTATGAATATAATAAAAGCCGTTTTATTTGGCATTTTAATCTAATTGAAAGCTTTCTACTGGGACAATCCTGAGGTTCTCATAGGAGTCTGAGTCTCTGACTTTTTTTCAGCCAAAATTCTTGATGTCGGACCTATTACTCATTATTTCAGAATATATTTGAGCAACTATTGTGTCCTGGGAGTGACAGCAGAAATACAAAAACAGACCTCAAAGACTAATATTACACAAGTGTACACTAAGTGTTAAGTGCTACAAGAGGGATATGTAACTGATTCCAAGGGAATACAGAATTCCAGTGTTGCTGAAAAGTAAGATGATTAGGGGAAACATTTCTGAACTTTACTGTAAAAAGAAAAACAAACAAAACTAGTGGAAATTTAAAAGGCAGACAAAGAAGAGGAAAATCATTTAAAGTGAGATAACCTTGCAAAGATCTGTATTTGTTTTCTATTGCTGTGTAACAAGTTACCACTAACTGAGCTGCATAAATCCACACCTGTTTATTAGCTCACAGTTCTGTAGGTCGGAAGTCCAGGCACAGGGAGTGAGCAGATCCTCTAGTCAGGTGTAAATGGCCCCAGAGAACCGAGATACCAAGTGAGGGTGTTCCTGAGTTCATGAATGGGTCAAAGGAGGGAGGGAGAAGGCAAACAAGTGGTCAGAAAAAGACAGGCAGGCAGATGTTCTGGGTGTCCAGCTGAAAACATCCAGGAAAAAAACTGGAAAACAATGTGTGCTAAATTAGATAAGCTCTTTCTGCCTGCAGCCAGCACTCTCAGAGCAGTGAGCACAAGGTCCTCCTATCAATGGTAAACTCTGTTTAAATATAAGCCTGTTAAAATTCACGAGAAGAGTAATAAAACTCCAGGGCAGAAGTCAAGAAACTTGCCAGGTGCCAGACAGCAGATATTTTGGGCTTTGCAGGCCAAGACGTAAGATCCATAATATGATGTAGGTACTTATATAATGAGAGGATACAAATACTTACACAAGTTTTTATTGACAAAAATCAAAATATAACAATTGGGTATAATTTTTTCTAATACTTGGCAAAGATGCTCTCGACCAAACCTTTAGTCAGGTTCCTTTGAGCCCTCTTCTCGAGGGGGCCTCTACTTTAGCCTTCAGTGTCTGTCCCTGCAGAGTTTTGGCAAGAATCCTCCAAAGTCAGTTTAGAGAGAATGCTCCCACCCACGATATCTGGTCAAACCCCTCTCTTCCAACATCCGCCAAGTGATATCTGATCATCCCGGCCTGCCTTCAACAAGAATCCTCTCAGGGTCCTTTAAGCGAGAATCTCGCTACCCTTGATGTCTCCTCTTAGCAATTTCCCATCCACTGACTCTCCAACCTCTTCAGCTATAAACCTCCACTTGTTCTTGTTGTATCTGGAGTTGAGCCCAGTCTTTCTCCCATACTGTGACGGTCTTGAAACCCATCACAACAGTCTTAAACAAAGTCTTTCTTACCATTTTAACAAGTATTGGAAAAATTTTTTCTTTAACACACTGGTCAACTATGAGAAGAATGGATTTCTTTTTGTTGGGGGAATAACATTTGACTTAATCAGAGTTCCCAATCATCAGATCAACTGCAAATGCATAAAGCTACTCTTAGCTACATAAAAGCAGGCAGGGTTGGGATTTTTGGTCCTTGCTCTTTAGAATGCACAAGGGAGAGAAAATAATATTGCTAAGAAATCCTAATACACGTATTCCTTCCAATACACTGCCCATGTTACAGCACCACAGTAGCACTGGAAAAACTGCATTTGGTGTCTCAGGAGGGAATGCAGGAATGTGGAGGCGAAATAGCACATCAAGGAAGAAAGTCCATCCCATCCAGCCCTTTGTCTCCTCCTATTTCCTTAAGACTAGTTCCATTAAAAAAAGAGAATACTGGAAATAGATCTTAAACAACAGAAATCTACTGGCTAGATAAATCTAGGCCGGGTTGTAACTTTTAATAGTTTGCACAATGGTTTTTAAACTTGACTGCAACTCACCGTTTTCCTTCAATAACCCAATATACATAGACATTGGACATTATTCATTCATATATTTAATTACAAAGATTTACTGAGTGCCTACTATGTGCTTGATAGTATTCAGGGTGCTGGGGAAAACAGAACAAAATAAAGAATCCTGCCCTTATGGAGTTTACGTACTAGTGGGTGGAAGAAAAAATAAATAAGCAAAACATAGAATATGTTAGCTGTTGAAAATTTCTATGGAGAAAAATAACATAAGAAACAGTGACATAACATAAGAAACAGTGGAGGTGTAGCTGGGTGGATTTCTCTTTTAAAGAGTGTGGTAAATGACATTCTCACTGAAAAGATGGCTTTTCTCTAAATGATTTTTATTTTACAGTAACAGTAGGCATGCAATGTAAAGAATTAGAAAACAAAGACTAGCCAAACCAAGAAAATAAAAGCATATCCCCATCTAGAGATGACCATTTTAACACCTTAATAAAGCTCGTTTCCAACATTGTCACCCACATATATTTACAAGTGTGCATTTTGCATACACAAGATGAGATTACACTGTAGATACTACTGTTACCAGCTTTTTAAGCTGTTGATCTCCACCTTTCTCTTTTTAAGAGACAGGGTTTCACTCTGTCACCCAGGGTGGAGTGCAGAGGCACAATCATAGCTCACTGCAGCCTCCAATTCCTGTGCTCAAGAAATCCTCCCATCCCAGTATCTCAAGTAGCTGGGACCACAAGTGCACACCACCACGCACAGCTAGTTTTTGTATTTCTTTGTAGAGATGAGGTCTTGCTATGTTGCCCAGGCTGGTCCCAAACCCCTGGCCTCATGCGATCCTTCTGATTCAGCTTCCCAAAGCACTGGGATTACAGGCATGAGCCACTGTGCCCAGCCTCCACCTTTCCATTTCAGTATCTTTCTAATCTCATCTAACACATGTATAGGGTTAATCATGTGTTAGATGAGATTATCAGGCAATAATCAAGTTTCTAAAAGAAGACCTCCAAAGATCTTTCAAAAAGATCCTTCATAGATGGTTTATCCAAACCAGTATCTAAGACCACATGTGTATCTTGAGTGTGTCCCTTGCAACATAACAGCACCATCCAACCTCTCTTTTTTTGTTAGACAAAAAAAAATAATAATGACTGGTTTGGTTGGGTCTTTGTGGTGCTGTTTTGATAGTTTCTCTGCTCTTCTGGCAATTCCTGCAGACTGGCATTAGATCCAAAGCAGAGACTCCCAACCTTTTTGTGCATTGGACTATGTTACCAGTCTGGTAAAGCACTGGGACTTGTACCGAAGGTGGGGCCTAGCAATCTGTTTTAACAAGCCCTCCCGGAAGATTCAATATGTACTCATTTTGTCAGAGGCACATGAACCAGGGCAAGTCCATCTTAAATAGGAGCTAGGCAAAAAGAGGCTAAGATCTACTGGGCTGCATTCCCAAACAGTTAGGCATTGTAAGTCATAGGATAAAAAAGGAGGTCGGCATAAGATACAGGTCATAAAAACCTCGCTAATAAAACAGGTTTCAGTAAAGAAGCTGGCCAAAATCCATCAAAACCAAGGTGGCCACAAGAGTAACCTCTGGTGGGCCGGGCACGGTGGCTCACGCCTATAATCCCAGCACTTTGGGAGGCCGAGGCGGGTGGATCACAAGGTCAGGGGTTCAAGACCAGCCTGACCAACATGGTGAAATCCCGTCCCTACTAAAAATACAAAAAAATTAGCTGGGCATGGGGGCGGGTGCCTGTAATCCCAACTATTCAGGAGGCTGAGGCAGGAGAACTGCTTGAACCCGGGAGGTGGAGGTTGCAGTGAGCCGAGATCGCACCACTGCATTCCAGCCTGGGCGACAGAGCAAGACTCTGTCTCAAAAAAAAAAAAAAAGAGTAACCTCTGGTCGTCCTCAATGCTACACTCCCACCAGCGCCATGACAGTTTACAAATGCCATGGCAACATCAGGAAGTTATCCTATATGGTCTAAAAAGGGGAGGCATGAATAATCCATCCCTTGTTTAGCATATCATCAAGAAATAACCATAAAAATGGGCAACCGACAGCCCTCGGAGCTGCTCTGTCTATGGAGTAGCCACTTTTTTATTTCTTAACTTTCTTAATAAACTTGCTTTCACTTTACTCCATGGACTCACCCTAAATTTTTTCTTGCACGAGCTCTATGAACCCTCTCTTGGGGTCCGGATTGGGACCTCTTTCCTGTAACAATTTGAGAACCTCCTGAGTAACATATGCTATATCCTACAATCAAGAAAACTACTACACATATTACCCTAAATAAAACTACTACAAATTACTATAAACTGAGTGGAGCTTTACATTTTTTTAGTTCTTTTTGTTAGAACACTAAAGTTATATAGTCAAAATCTTCAATTCTAATTAAATCTTCTGTGTGTTTCATTTTCAACTTAAAAGATTATTTTTAGTTATTTTTAACTAAATAATACATTTACAGAAGTCAAAGGTGAAAACTATATACAAAGAGAACCAACTTATTTCAGTAGACCCCCTCATGTGGGGCATACTTCCAAGACCCCTAGTGGATACTTAAAACCGTGGATAGTAGCAAACTCTACATACACTCTGCTTTTTCCTATACATGCATACCTATAATAAAGTTTAATATATAAATCAGGTACAGGAGATTAAAAACAATAACTAAATAACAAAATAGAACAATTATAACAATGTACTGTAATAAAAATTATGTGAATGTGGTTTCTGTCTCTCTCTCAAAATATCCTATCGTACACTCTTCACCCTTCTTATGATCCATCCATCTAATAACCAAGCCAGCTACTAAGTGACTAACAGGCAGGTAGCATAGACAGCATGGATACCTTGGACAAAGGTCTGATTCAAGTTCCAGGCAGGATGAAGTGGGACAGCACAAGACTTCTTCCCACTACTCAGAATGGTACACAATCTAAAACTTATGGCTGCCCACAGTGGTGCACACCTATAATCCCAGCACACTGAGAGGTGGATCGCAGAGCCCAGGAGCCTGGGATCAGCCTGGGCAACCTGGTGAAACCCCGTCTCTAGATAAAATAAATAAGTAAAACTTATGAACTATTTATTTCTGGAATTTTCCATTTAACTGAAACCACAGAAAGCAAAACCATGAATAAGGTGGGGCACTACTATTTTGGAAATAGATAAAAAAGGAAAACAAACAAGGACTTATCTTGGCCTTCCTGGATAAAGTGACTTCCAGAAAGCAAAGTAATTGATCAGGAGTAAATTTCTTTTATAAAAGTATCAGAGTTATAGGTCGGGCGCGGTGGCTCACGCCTGTAATCCCAGCACTTTGGAAGGCCGAGGCGGGCGGATAACGAGGTCAGGAGATTGAGATCATCCTGGCTAACACGGTGAAACCCCGTCTCTACTAAAAATATTAAAAAATTAGCCAGGCGTGGTGGTGGGCGCCTGTAGTCCCAGCTACTCAGGAGGCTGAGGCAGGAGAATGGCATGAACCCAGGAGGTGGGGTTTGCAGTGAACAGAGATCACGCCACTGCACTGCAGCCTGGGGGACAGAGTGAGACTCCGTCTCAAAAAAAAAAAAAAAAAAGTTTCAGAGTTAATACATGAAAAAATAATAATACAATTAGAGTATCATCATTCTGCAACACTAATTATAATTGATTTAGGCAATGATACCAACAGCTGTTAAACATCATTTTTAAAAAAAAAAAGATATTCTATATCCCATTAATGTAAGTATATACATCACCTTCTTGCCAGAGGCACACTTAAATCTCAGAAGTGAAAAGTGGTACCTCAAAATAATTTATATCTGTCAATGTGAATTTGCATTCCCTTTCTGTGAAGATCCGGAAATCTCCTTTGACCTTTACAACACATTGGTTATGAGGACAGGCTCTGGAGTCGGGCTGACTCGGCCCAAGTCCTGGTTCCATCACTTACGTCTGGGTGACCTCAGGGAACTTAATGAGCTTCTATGCCTCATTTCCGCAAGCACAAAATAAGGATAATCATAATGATCTCGTTAGGGAACTATGAAAAGCAACCAACACAACATTTAAAACACTTACCACAGGATCTGGCACATTCGGAAAACATTACCTATTATTATTTTACCACATTTTCAATGGATCATCTGTCTTTTCTTACTAATTTACATCAGTTCTTAATACCTAGCAACCAGCATTTTTCCTCACCACAGTCCGTGGTCCAAATCCTGGGAACCTCTCTCTATTAGAATATACTGGGAGAGCACACTTTGGAAATTATGATTCAAGAGTGAAATTGCTTAATATTAAGTACAGAACCTAAATAATTCTACCAGTAAGAAATCTTGAGACCTTTTGTAAATATAAGTGGCTGAGCCACTGTTAAAGTAGGTATTGAAACTCTACTTCAAACGGTGAGGAACCCTGATATATACAAAAGGCCATTATGAGTCCAATACTGGACAACCAAAGAAACAATTAACGCACGTATATAAACAGAGTTTTGGGCTTCCGGGGCCACTGGCAAATGATGGCACATGTGCCACCACCCCCCATACCATACCCATGACAGATCATTATTCAGTCCTGTCATTTCCCTGATAAGCTCACAAAGCACTTCCAATAGCTATTCCCAATTTATGGGGGCAGCCATTCAAGAAATCAACTGGCACCACTGGTTCTACCGCAGAAACCATCAAAGGCAACTATGATCCAAATGTACTTTTATAACTTTTGGGGCGAATCATAACCAAAAACAAGCCTGCCCACTTAGAGAGAGTTAGGTGGGGAACAGAGGGAGACAACAGAAGGTCGACGGGGAATCGGCCAGAACACTGGTGTCAAAGGATTCTGTAATAAATATGTGGTAATACAGGCAAAGTCATAAAAGGTGGGGGGAAATGCAGGCAAGAAAAATAACACTGTGATGTGATAAAGAACCTGCACGATGTCCATAAAGTCTGGAAATTAACTTTTTTTAAAAAAAGTGTGCGTATGTGTGTGTATTTGTATACACAGTCATCAAGGACATCTTCACTATAAAAAAAAGTCTCTGTTTCTGACATGACACCCTGCAGGTTCATCTGGTACTCAGAAATTCAGAGAAGCAGGCTGGTCTACTCATGGAGTTGGGGTTCAAAAGCCTATATTCCTATAGCAGAGAGAGGAACAAGAGACATGCAAAGGGGCAACCAGAGTTCACCTATTAAAAGAGCTCCAGTGAGGCCGGGCACGGTGGCTCACGCCAGTAACCCCAGCATTTTCGGAAGCCAAGATGGGAAGATCACCTGAGGTCAGGAATTCCAGACCAACCTGGCCAACATGGTGAAACCCTGCCTCTACTAAAAATCCAAAAAAATTGGCCAGACATGGTGGCGGGCGCCTATAATCCCAGCTACTTGAGGCGTAGGTTGCAGTGAGCCAAAATCGCATCATTGCTCTCCAGCCTGGGTGGCAAGAGCAAAACTCTGTCTCAAAAAAAAAAAAAAGGGATCAAGTGTTCAGGCTGGGTGTGGTAGCTCATGCCTGTAATCCCAGCCCTTTGGGAGGCTGAGGTGGGGGTATTGTTTGAGCCCAAGAGTTCAAGGCTACAGTGAGCTATGATCAAACCACTGCACTCTAGCCTGGGCAACAGAACAAGACCCAGTCTTAAAAAAAAAAAAAAAAAAAAAGGCCAAGGACAGTGGCTCACACCTGTAATCCCAACACTTTGGCAGGCCGAGGCAAGCAGATCATCTGAGGTCGGGAGTTCAAGACCAGCCTGGCCAAAATGGTGAACCCCGTCTCTACTAAAAAATACAAAAATTAGTCGGGGGTGCTGGCGGGAGCCTGTAATCCCAGATACTCAAGAGGCTGGGGCAGGAGAATTGCTTGAACCCAGGAGGCGGAGGTTGCACAGTGAGCCGAGATCGTGCCATTGCACCCCAGCCTGGGCAACAAAAGCGAAACGAGTTTCACAAACCAAAAAAAAAAACAAAAATAAATACAAATCAAGTGTTCAGATCTTAAAGACAGGAACTCAGGGACAAAAAAAGAAAACCAGTTAACAAGGCCGGGTGCAGTGGCTCACACCTGTAATCCCAGCACTTTGGGAGGCCAAGTTGGGTGGATCACCTGAGGTCAGGAGTTCAAGACCAGCCAGATCAACTTGGTGACACCTCGCCTCTACTAAAAATACAAAATTAGCAGGGCATGGTGGTGCATGCCTGTAATCCTAGCTACTCGGGAAGCTGAGGCAGAAGAATCACTTGAACCAGGCAGGCAGAGGTTGTAGTAAGCCGAGATTGTGCCACTGCAATCCAGCCTAAGCAATGAGCCACACTCCGTCCCAAAAAAGAAAAAAGGAGGGCCAGGCGCGGTGGCTCACGCCTGTAATCCCAGCACTTTGGGAGGCCAAGGTGGGCGGATCACAAGGTCAGGAGTTTGAGACCAGCCTGACCAACACGGTGAAACCCCGTCTCTACTAAAAATACAAAAATTAGCCAGGCGTGGTGGCGCATGCCTCTAATCCCAGCCACTCAGGAGGCTGAGGCAGGAGAATTGCTTGAACCCGGGAGGCAGAGGTTTCAGTGAGCAGAGATCACACCACTGCGTTCCAGCTTGGGTGACACAGCGACTCCATCTCAAAAAAAAAAAAAAAAAAAAAAAACACAGAAAACCAGTTAACAAAAAGAGAGCTCAAGATCCCAACACAGGCATTAGCCCTAGGGGAAAGAGGGCAGGTCTCAGCTTGTGAGGGCAATTAGTAGTGAGAAAAGGCAAGCAAAGATCCGGAAGCAGGCAGGCCTGAGGCTTAAGTACAAGTAGCCCCAATGCCCCCCTTCCCCGAACAAGTAAACAACCCTCACCCTTACTATTATAATGCAATATAATGGTACAATCAGCCAATTCTAATAAAGCGACTGGAACTTCATTAAATGTGCATGTAACTTCTGTGGCTTTAAAAAATACACGTTAGCAATGTTGTTAGGTTTGGTTTCGTATGTAAAATCACAGAACTTTAGCAGTTAAAGAATCAATAAAGATAGCCTAGTTCAAAAACCTTATTTTACTAGTCAGGAAAGTGAAGGCCAGAAATGTGATTTGCTAGGCGACACAATTCTATTTGGTAGAAAAACCAATGCGAATCCTCACATCCATTCACAGTCTCATACTATTTCCCTTTATCCTCCATTCTGATCAACTTTATTAAATAAGGTATAGGAATGACTGTTCCCTGCTCACCCAGCAAAAGCATGACATGTAAAGAGAACTAGAGTGTTACGAATTCATGTCACTTCAGATGGAGGCCTCCCAAAAATGCATCTACTCCCCCTATGATGTTCTTATTCATCTTAACATGGCAGCTGTTTGAGATAGGGTCATTTATTATTCCACGATAAAATTTTCAATCTCAAGAATGCAGCAGATAAGCAAAGAAAGACTGATTGTATAATAAATGGATGATGCTACAAACCTAAGTATAAATGCCATTGGTCATCTCCACAACCACTTAATCACAGTAAAATAGGATGTTAAAATTCTTTCCTTCAACAGTTGTTAGTTACTTGGACAAAATATGCACTAGGTGAAAATTCTCAGTTACAGGTTGTATAGCCCTCATTCTAAATGTCTGGGACCAAGAGTGTTTTTGATTTCACGTTTTTTCAGAATTTGGAATATTTGCATTACACTTACTGGTTGAGCATCCTGAACTCAAAAATCTGAAATCCAAAATGCTCCAAAGAGCATTTCCTATGAGCATCATGTCAACCCCAAGAAGTTTTGGATTTTGGAGCATTTTGGATTTCCCATTTTCATATTTGAGATGGTCGACCTGCACTTTGCTTTCCCGTCTGTCAGCCATCGCTAAAGGAATGCTTCCATGTAAACAAGTTTTCTGTAACCTGTTCTACAAAAGGCTTACCCCAACAACACTACCAAAGAAAGCACTTAAGGTGTGACTTTCATGAAAACAACAGTACTCAGAATTGAAGGCCAGAAGCCAGGCCCAGCAGCCTATGTGTAACCTGAGAAGATCAATTTACTTGTCCACGCTTCAGTTGGCACTCCTGTAAAATGTAGACAATACCGAGCTCATAAAGCTGTTTTAGCAACCAAGTGAGAGGTTGTACGGGGAGCATTTGGCACAGCACCTAGAACACGATAAATATTCCAATGTTGGTTGTTATTAGAACTTTCAAATCAGTTAAGGACACTTACAACAAAGTTCTGAAAGTCAAAGAGCTCTACAGACACCTGAAGTTTCTCTAGTCACAGTAGTTCACGAATATTACCAAACCAGTTTTAGGAGGAAGTTAAACTAGCAGTAGAAATAAATCTCTCCTTTAAAAAAGCAAGACAATAACAACAACAGGTTTTTTTACTCTGTTGTGATGGTTAATTTTACTTGTGAATGTAAACTAAGAGGTGCCCAGATAGCTGGTAAACCATTATTTCAGGGCGTGTCTATGAGGGCATTTCCAGAAGAGATTAGCACTTAAATTGATAATTGAGTAAAGTAGATGATCCTCCCTAATCCACTTTGGGGAAGACCAAAGTAGACTGGTCCTCTTTAAGTAGACCGCCTACTTTAAGTGGGCATCTTCCAATACACTGAGGGCCTGAATAAGCAAAGAGGCAGCAGGGCAAATTCGCTCTGTGCTAGAGCTGAGACACTTGTCTCCTGCCCCCAGACATCCGGCCTTAAGTTCTTAAGTTTTCAGACCCAGCCCAGGACTCACACCCTCCCGTCCACCTGATTCTCAGACTCTCAGACCTTTGAACCTGGACTGAAACACATCACCAGCTGTCCTGGTTCTCCAGGCTACAGATCATGGGACTTCCTTATAACCATGTGAGCCAACACCTACAACAACTCTCCTCTTAAATCTATCTCTTCATCTAGCCTATGGGTTCTGTTTCTCTAGAAAATCTTAATATACCTTTATATTAGGTAACTCTACAGGGGTTCCATCAAAACGAGAAACAGGTCTATGAAATTAATTTCATGAGAAGGCTAAAGAGAAGTGTTTTCTGAAATCCCATTTTCTTGAAGGAGAAAATGAGAAAGGCCAGGATCTTCAGTTTTCCTTTACTATCCAGCAACATCCCAACAAAAAAATAAAGGCATCACTAGAAAATAAACTTTGGGTCAGAATAAACTGCAACCATTAAGGCTTATCAGCTTCATAGACCAGCAAAATAACACAGAAATTAAAGAGCAAGAAAGAATCTGAATGAGTCATGTTATGCTCACCTCCCAGAACTCTCTTACCAGTCACCGAGGGAGCCTGTTATTCATTGACTGCAGGTCCTGGGGACTCCCCACGTTTCCTTTCCATTGTAAAGCTGCCACCACCTACACTCCCTCTGGATATACTAAGACTTAGTATAAAAGGTCTAAACAATTTCCTCTCCCATTTTTTGCTCCACACAGTAACAGAACAATGCCAATGTAAAAAGTTTTATAATCACAAAAAAATGGGAAAAGATGAAAAAAAAACTAATACGAGAACTAAGAATATTATAAAACTTAAAAAAAAAAAAAAAAGTCTTACAAAGTTTCTGTCTGTGGTTGCTAACTTCTAGCTAAGCTGATGGACAAGTTTTTCAACTTTATCCCTGAGGGAAGAACTCGAATGTGTAATTTTTTTTTTTCCCATCAAGGAGCTCTGAAAAGTCAAATCCTAGTAGAACAGTTCACTAAGGTTCCTTAAGTGGGCAATAATCTCAAGCAATCTCTATTTCTCATAGGTTCAGACTGGAAGACACCTATTCCCAGGAGCCTTATCTCAAAAAGCATAGCATCCCCTAGGAGGTACTACCCCCTTCCTGTAACTATTTTGGAAGGGAAACCACTCAGCCAAGATAGCCAGGTCCTCCTGAGATCGACAACCAACCCAAACCAGGTGAGGGTGAAAGAATGGTTTAAGTAGTAAATACAGTTGCCGAATGCAATAATTAGTAAGTATGAAACCAGGTGTGTCCATCAAGCTAAAGGACCAGAAGAGGAAGAAGTATGTAGTGATGAACTTTAAAATGGTCTAATCTAGGCAGACTTCAGCAAGAGCATGGGACAGAAGATGGTGGTATATAGGCCACATATAGGGTGGAATGCTGGAAATTAGGACAGGCATTGAGATATATCACATGCAGAATGGCAGATATATCATATGCTAGACAGCAATAGGCTGAAACTGAAATAAGAGTTTGTAAGGAAATGAAGAGGATGGACTCAAGCTAGTTTTCAAGAAGTTCACTTAAGAAAGAGTGGTCACTCAAGCATGGTGCTACAAAGGAGTATTCTGGGGAGAGGAGCTTTTTTAACAGAGGAGGAAAGGAAGTGGCTATGTGCAACAAGGAGAAACATCACAAACTGGGAGAGAACTTCAAAACAGAAAAAAGAAAAGCAATGGCTTCTCAAGAGGTAGGTGGGAACTGGATCAAGAAATGAAAAAAAAAAAATCTGGGTGAAAGACACTTTTTACTATCAGATGAAGAGTGGGAGTTTAAGCCTTGACCTTGTATGTTGGTTATGTTGCTTTGAAGAGTCTCAAGTTTATCCATGACAGATTCATCCTGCATAAGACTAATGCAAGATTCTGACCAGTCCTACTTAAGGAAAAAAAAAAAACAGTAAGAAAAATGAGACCTCTTTGTACAAAGATTTACTGAGTGCTTACATGCTAGACTCTAGGGATGCAGAGATAAACATGGCCATCAAGAGTCTACAATCTGGTAGGAGAACTAGGGTTGTAAATAAATAATTCCAAAACAGTATGACAGCTGTCATAATGCAAGCGAACAGGAGGTAAGAGATGGTCCCAAGGAATGGAAGAGCCAGCCTAACACTGTCCACTGGGGTAGACTGCACTTCCAGGTTACTGGAAAGACTTTAGAATTCCAACTGCATCTTAGTCACAAAGGAAGAGTTTGCATTTGGTCTCATTTAAAACAAATAAACAGGTTAAAAATAATAATAAATCTAATAGAAAGGATATCCATCTTAAACACTGCCCTGGAGATGAATACACCAGTAGTCAATCTCTCTTTGCCTTTCTCATAAGAAAAGAATCAGGAAGAATTGCACAATAAAACAAAGAATGTTTTTAAGTCTTATCTTGATGGGAAATGAATTAATTACTTAGATCCAAGCAGGCTTAAAGAAAGAACATTTCAACAACTATGTTAAAGAACCTGCATTACAGTTATATCTCCATAGTTGCTCTAACTTTCTTTCAATTAACTAGAAGGAGGCACAACCTGCTTTCTACTATTCCACCCACAATACAAGGCCATGGTAGCACTGGCTGTTAAATGCCTGTCACTATACTAGGTGCTACGGATACATGAGGAAACGAAGTCTCTGACACCTCAATAGAACTGACATTCTAGATAGGACCAGGTCACATACTTGGAATCATGTATTCTAACTGAGCAACGTCCTCATATTGGGAGTGAATTTAATTCACGAACATTTACCGATCGCATTTACTAATCACATACTGTGTATGATGTATACAGTACTTGGGGAGAGGGTAGAGAATGGCACTGAGACTGGGGAGCTTAGACAACTTAAGGGAACCTCTACGTCCCCCTAGTCTTGGTAGGGGCACATTTATTCTTCCTGTGTGGAGACATCTCAGCCTTCAAGAACAATTCTTGAATACGTGGGGTGCAGCACTTTTACATACAGAGTTAGCAATTTTCACAAAAGATTTTTTCACGCTTATCATAGCACTGTCTTCAGACAGAATTATAAAAAGGGCTTAATAAAAATTCTAAATAGAGTGAAGCCTGAATTGTCCATGGTGAGGGTGATGGATAATTTAGCCGTGTGTGTGATACCCAATTCTACATACCTGCCCCCAATCATGGTGAGTACTCAAGAACAAAAGATTGCAAATGTGCACAATTCAAACATTATGCAATTTAAACTTCAGAAGGCAAAATAGGGGAAAGAAAAAAAAAAGACAAAAAAATGTAAGTTTGAAAAACTTTATTTAAATTAAGAACCAAGAATGTCAGTCATCTGAAATGAGGCACTAAAAGAAACTACCAAATGCCTAATACCCGAGTTGGTTCAGTTTCGCAGCCTGACAACAAAGCTATGTGTCCTGAAAAAGAAAATCTCGTGTCTCTCCAAGGTGCCTGTCAACAGCAGGCCCTCAAATACTGTTGGACAGATGCTTGCTGCTGTTAGCCCTCTCATTTTCTTCATTTAACTCCACAGTACATCTCTAAAACCTTGTTGTCCTTACCCTTGGCTTCAGCACACCACTCTCTGCTTTACCAATAGTCGTTTTTCCTGGCTCCTATGAATAAGGCGCTGTCCTGAAGGTCTCAGCTCTCTGTCCTAGAAATGTCTCTTGATTTCATCGTCTCTGCTCTGCTTGGACCAGCCCCTCCCTCCCACATGAGGCAGCTGCCCTCAATTGGCTCCTGTGCTCTTTCTTCTACCTTCTTTTGTTGTGGCAGATGACTAGGGTTAACCCTTCAGGTCGCTGGGCTACTAAGCAGCAGGTTCTCAACCCAGGTGTTATCAGAACCACCCCACGGGGCTCTGAAAAATACCAACGTCCAGGCCCCATCCCTGAACAATACATCAGAACATGAAGTCTGTGGCCCAAGAATCTGAACTT
The DNA here is from genome assembly GCF_028885655.2 of Pongo abelii. NCBI lineage: Eukaryota > Metazoa > Chordata > Mammalia > Primates > Hominidae > Pongo > Pongo abelii. Next base: position 21,602,922 of record NC_071988.2, read on the forward strand.
TTAATGCTTTCTGTTGATTCAAATGCAAGGTTGAAAACCTCAACCACAAACTGACCAACCAGGTTACAGGAAGGTAGGGATAACTACTCCTCTGATGCTGGGACCTGGATGGATGCAAGCCTAGTGCAAAGGGCTCTGGCCAAGAGCATCCTTCACCATTTCACTCCAGTGCACACATCATCATTGTCTATCTGTGTCATGGCATGAAAAATCTTGGCTAGAACTGCCATAAATAATGCAGGTGACTGTGTGAGTCACTTAGCAAGTCTAAGACATTCTAGGTGGAAAAAAGGTTTTGTGCCCAGCAGTGGGACATGGGAAAAAAAGCAATGATGGTCACAGAGCAAAAAGATCCATCAGTCCCTTTGGCAAGGTTGTTCTTAAAACCGTCTTGCAAATTCTCCTTTAGAAACTCCTGTTGCCCATTTAGAATTTCTGAAATTCTGGCCAGGCACAGTGGCTCATGCCTGTAATCCCAGTGCTTTGGGAGGCTGAGGTGGGCGGATCATTTGAGTGAAACCAACCTGGCCAAGATGATGAAACCACATCTCTACTAAAAATACAAAAATTAGCTAGGCATGGTGGTGGGCGCCTGTAATCCCAGCTACTCGGGAGGCTAAGGCAAGAGAACGGCTTGAGCCCGGGAGACAGAGGTTGCAGTGAGCAGACATCGCACCACTGCACTCCAAGCTGGATGACAGAGCGAGACTCTGTCTCAAAAAAAAGAATTTCTAAAATTCCACGGTCATCCCCCTGCTGTTTTAGCAGAGTATAACAACAGAGGAAGATGCAGATTAAATCACATCAAAAACAGCTACAGGGTCACATCTAACCGAGGGGAGGTATGACAGATATTAAATAGCTACAAGGCAAGAGGTGAAGCTCTAGGAAGAGGTACAAGACTAAGATAAAACTGGTCTAGTAGACCAAAAGAAAAGTCAAGCCCAGAGGTAAGAAGTCACATACATCCACAAGCTGGGGTGGCACTGAATATTTGCTAAATGAATGCAAAAGCAAGTTTAGGATACAAATTTAGGAAACTAGGGCACAAATTACCAAGAATGCAACTGGAGAAGAGTAAATACCAAAAGTGAAAGTTTTGGTCTTTGGCCAGCCCACACTGTATGCAGGAAGGCACAGGAAGGCATAGATTTACCCTGGGACTCACCACCTGCAGACAAAAAAGAACAAAACAACCAGGGGTGTTGAAGATGGGGGGAGAAGTAGGAAGGTGCTGGAGTATTTTTCTACCAACCTCTTAAACCTTCCATTTTTACCCTTCAGGCCCCGAACAGGAAAGATCTGAGGACAAGAAATGCTTTGCTGGATGAAAAGCAAAATAAGGCCGGGCACAGTGGCTCATGCCTGTAATCCCAGCACTTTGGGAGACCAAGGTGCACAAATCACTTGAAGTCAGGAGTTCGAGACCAACCTGGCCAATGTGGAGAAACCCCAACTCTAGCAAAAATACAAAACAGCCAGGCATGGTGGCGCGTCTGTAGTCCCAGCTACTCGGGAAGCTGAGGCACAAGAATCACTTGAGACGGGGAGGCAGAGGTTACACTGAGCCAAGATCGCACCACTGCACTCCAGACTGGGTGACAGAGTGAGACCCTATCTCAAAAACGAACAAACAAACAAACAAACCAAGGCAAAAGCAAAGCTTAGTATCTGCAATGTGCTCAGTGTGGTACTAAAAGTGGCCAAGACAGACATGTGCCTTCTGGGAGGCACCTACCTCATCTCTGTCCCACTCTACCCGCTACACATAAGTAATTCCCTTACTAGACATGCAACATTTCTGAAACTTTAGTCAAGACAGAAAAAAAAAAATCCTTGGGAGGAATAGTGTACTTCTGTAAAGCTCCCTCTTCAGACTAAAATTGTATTTGAACATAAATGCAAGCTAAACTGTACATCAAGCATTAAAATTATATTGTTTTACATTAAAAACTTATTGAGCAAGTTTGCATCTATAGCTTCCTAATCTTTGCAAAAACTGAGTTAATAAGCTACTAATACTCGGCTGGGCGCGGTGGCTCACAACTGTAATCCCAGCACTTTGGGAGGCCGAGGTGGGCGGATCATGAGGTCAGGAGCTCGAGACTATCCTTGCTAACACGGTGAAACCCCATCTCTACTAAAAATAAAAAAAAAAAATTAGCCAGGCGTGGTGGCGGGTGCCTATAGTCCCAGCTACTCAGGAGGCTGAGGCAGGGGAATAGTGTGAACCCAGGAGGTGGAACTTGCAGTGAGCAGAGATCGCGCCACTGCACTCCAGCCTGGGCGACAGAGCGAGATTCCGTCTCAAAAAAATAAAATAAATAAAATAAGCTACTAATACTCAAAGAACTCTGTATTCTGATCTTTGTTTATAAGAAAAATGTTGACACAATAAATTAGCTATGTTCTCTAGAGTTAAGATTCCTCCATAGCATCAAGCCAGTAAACTACTGCCTCCTGAGAAGCAGCTGAATGGAAAAATAAGTCATTGAATAGTCTTCCAAGAAACTTCATCCCGTGTCATTTTCTGAGTTACTTTCAGGAGTTTTTACTTCTGTCTTTGTTTTTTAAACCATCTTTACAGGCTCCTGGGAACAGAAGCTGGAGCTGCACTGGGAGCAACCTCACCAAAACATTACCATATTCGTTTGTTTTGGGACTTGGTATCTTGCCAAACCCACCAACTTCTCTCATGTGCTCTCCTGGTGCTGGAGGACTCCAAGCAGGCAAGAAACAACAGGATTTTGAGTCTGGGTGATACGCAACCCTGTCATCATATCAGAAAAGCTTACGACTTGCATTCATGGACCAAATGCCAAACTGTGCCCTCAATCCTGCAAGATTTCTGAGCAATATTCCCGGTAGGAATTCGAGCCACTTTCCAACACAGTCTTTATGTGTGTGCTTGCCACACACACAAGATCAAGTAGATCACATGTGACTGCAGATAGATTTAACATACCCATCCTTGAATCAGGGATCCCACAGCTATGAACCTAATAAACTAAATAAACACATGTTCTCATTTGCTTTAATAAGGTAAACATGAATTTGCATCCGTCTTCTATCCCCCACTTTTCCTGCTTTTCCACCACGTAGTCGTATCTCTGTTAGCATTACTCTTGCCCATAAAGAACAATTACGTACCCACCCATACTCGAGGCGCTGTGCGAAGACAAGTCAGAGTCCTTGCTTTCAAGGGTATATGCATTCTGAGAGAAGCACCAGTATCATAGAAAGTGACACAAGAGCACAAACACTAATAGCTACCTGGGTTCAGGGATGGAAGGATCAAAATGCCACAACAGTGAAGAGTTCGTAGCAGCTGAGTTGGGTATTAAAGAATATCCCAGAATTTCCCAGACAGGGGTTCCAAGGTAAGGGTGTCAGCAAAGGTACACAGGAAGCAAAATATAAATTCTCAGGGGACATTGAGAGGTACACCTTGGTGAAGAGCAAATAATTTGTATAAAAGACTGACCCTTGGATGAAAGCATCACGTCTTATTTTAACCCTGAACCACTGGCCACTGTGTTTACAACATAACACCGCCTCAACCGATGTCCATGGAAAAAGTAATCTGTGCTGGGTATTGAGAAATCAGGCTGCAGACGTATATAAGATTTTGCATTCATAGATAACAATCTTACTCTTGATCCAGTGGCTCTGCTGGTGAGAATTCAGGCCGTGACGTCTTGCTGGGCTACAGATTATAATCACTTTGCTCCTCTCTCCCCTGGCTGCACTCACCTGGCAAAGAAGCAACCTGGCCACACCCAAGGATTCCCATCACTAGGCTGAATCCAGGTGGAGAAAAACAATTGCACTGACCATCTCCCTTTGAATCTGATCAGAAGGCAAAACTGGGAAAAGATCCTCCCTGCTGACTTTCCTGCAATCCCCAGTAGGTTCACATTCCAAAAGAACATTTCTCTTCTCTTTCCCCTTCCTCTTGGCCCCTTTTTCCCTCGCCCTGCCTAGATGTCTTTGAGAAAATAGAAGCAACGGGGCCAGAATTCCCTCTTCGTCCCACCTGCACCCCACTGCCCTCCCGCCTGCCTTGACACCCATGTTCCACCCTTTCTCCCAAGACAAGGTATTCTGCTGAACCCCTACCCACTCCAGAAGGGATTGCGCCAGGTTCAAGAAGAAACCCAGAGCTAGTGAACAGAACATGGAGTTTCACTGAGGGCTTACATGCAGGGGAGAGAGTTCAGTGCTGGTGGGCTGGACAGGAGAACTGCATGCCCCAGTGGCTACAGGCTGAGCAGAGAAACTCTCAACTTGCAAAAAGCATGCAGTTCACAGCCGGGAGTGGTGGCTCACGCCTGTAGTCCCAGCACTTTGGGAGGCCGAGGCGGGCAGATCACGAGGTCAGCAGTTCAAGACCAGCCTAGCCAACATGGTGAAACCCTGTCTCTACTAAATATTCAAAAAAATTAGCTGGGCTTGGTGGCGTGCACCTGTAATCCCAGCTACTCGGGGGGCTGAGGCAGGAGAATCGCTTGAACCCAGGAGGCAGAGGCTGCAGTGAGTCAAGATCGCCCCACTGCACTCCAGCCTGGGCAACAGGGCGAGACTCCATCTCGAAGAAAAAAAAAGCATGCAGTTCACTCAGCATCTTCACTTAGCACCTTCCCCGCAACAGTCTCCACCTGGCAACCTTCAATTAACCCTAAAGGGCCTTGATCCCCCATATGGCCCATGTTCCATGGGATAAGATGGAGACTCACGTGTTCCTCATAGATAAGAAATGATTTTCCGGGTGGGCCACTCCCAGGCTCCCAAGCTTGGAACTCCAAACCACATTCAGATGCGTCTGCCATACAGTCATTCTCAGGCTATACTTAAGTTATTGCTATCTGGTGCACTGACTACACATGTGGAGAATGAACTTCCCAGGTGCCATCAAAAGCCAAACCCTTCATCTGTGCTCCCATCCCACTTCTCTTTTCAGGCCACCCAAATTGGCTTATTCACCTGTGATGCATGGACACTGCTCACGGAGGGCACCAGACTCCAGGCCATCAAATCCAGTGGTGTTTATTCCTTGGTCTTTCTGGCTTAATCTCTCAACACCTCAACTGGGAAGGCCATTCCAGCCTTGACACATAAACTTCTCTTAGCTTCCAGGATGAGATTCTCCCCTGGTGCTCCCCACAGCCTCTGCAGAGGCTCCTTCTCAGCCTCCTGTTCATGTTCCTCCACGTTCCAGTGTGATTCTGCCTGGGCTACCTCCTCTCCCCTCTGTGCACTCTCTCCTAACTGACCCCACCCAGGCCTGTGTTTGAAATACCACATACGAGCCGATGGTTCCAAAAGCTCTCTCCACTATTCGCCCGATACAGTCTCTCCACTTCAAGTGGGCCAGCCACCACCTGCCACCCTTCCTCCCGAATGCCTTCTCCCCACTCAATCCAATCCTTCCCTTCCTTTAGCCCATGCTCAAGTCCTAACTTCTCCAGGAAAATAAAATACCTTCCAAGGACTCCCCAGCCACACTGATCTCTCCCGTTTGGGCTTCCTGAAGCACTGAAACAGTCTCCAGCACAGGATTTATTACTTAATGAGGGATAGTCTTTTAATTGTTCCCTAAATGTCTGCTTCCTATTGTGCAAATCCTTCCTCCTAACTAGATTTAAGTCTCTGAACAATACGAGCATTTCTTTTCTTGTACTTTGTACTGAGCCACACTGGTGATGTCCAAAATAACTATTAGTTCTTTGATAACAAACATGAAGAACCAAAACTCTAACACTATTTTTGTGTGTTAGTCTGAGAAAAACCTGGAGGTTATCTGACAAATTACAAGTAATTTTTGTTTTATATTTTTATTTGTCTAGAGTCACCATGTAGCATCACGAGGAACCTGCATTTAGAAAGGCAGTGATAAATCTGTAAAACTTTCCATCAATGAAATCCTCAGAACTTTCAAAACTTACATTATTGAGCAAGATTTAATATAAATCACAGAAATATAGTAAGTAAGTATATTTTCAACAAAAACATTAAATGTAGGTAAATTTTTATTCAATTTCTGTGTTGTAATAATAGAAGCAGTTTAATCCCTCAATACAAAAGTCTACCTGAGACACGGGGAACACACAGTTAAGCCTAGGATTTCTGCCAGACCTTTCTTTAAGCATAGCTACAGAAACAAGTGGTGTTCATCAATACTGTCAAAGGATCTGACTTTCAGGCTATGATGAAGACCAGTTCATCCACTAAATAGAAATAGCTTTATTTTTCATGATTAAAAAAAAATTAAATCCCATCTTTGCCATTCTCCCAGTTCCCATCAGTTAATTTTCCTCTCTGTGGCCACATCACAACTCAGCTGAAAACACCTGGCCACACCTAAGTGATAAAGGCTCAAAACAGGGAGCCTGGCTGTCCTCGACTCGGCCGCTACAGACTCCGCTCTGACCACCCTGGGCACTAGACACCTTTGACATTCCAGCAACAGCAACTGCACAGCAGCATAACCAGATACTGTCCTCTCCAAACCCGTGGGCACCTGGGGTCCCCCACTTCCAACCCATCATTTCCTCCCCTTGTTCCCTCACCGTTTTCTTCACAGTTATCTTTTTCTTTCTTTTTTTTTTTTTTTTTTTTAAGACAGAGTCTCACTCTGTCACCCAGGCTGAAGTGCAGTGGCACGATCTTCACTCACTGCAACCTCCGCCTCCCGGTTCAAGCGATTCTCCTGCCTGCCTCAGCCTCCCTAGTAGCTGGGATTACAGGTGCAAGCCACCACGTCTGGCTAATATTTGTATTTTTAGTAGAGATGGGGTTTCATCATGTTGGTCAGGCTGGTCTCGAACTCCCAGCCTCAAGTGATCTGCCCATCTCAACCTCCCAAAGTACTGCGATTACAGGTGTGAGCCACTGCGCCCGCCCCACAGTGCTCTTTTTCCTCTTTCCAGAATTGGCTCAGGATCCTCAATCCCACTAGGATTGAGGGAGAAGGAGGCCTTGGTTGCCCTCCTCTGGGTTTCTTTTGCTGCATGTGCACCCTGGTAATAGAGCATCGACCATACTGTTCTGAGACTTAGTCATGAATTTTTCTCCCCAAATATCTGTAATTTCCTGGAGAAGAAAGACCATGTTTTTATTTGTATTCTGTCGTGAGCTGCACAGTGTTTCATAGAAAGAAACGTCCAAGTCCTGACCTTTTAACGTGATCTTACTTGTAAACAGGGTCTTTGCAGATGTATTTAATTAAAGGATCTTGGGATGAGATCATCCTGGACCTAGGGTGGACCCTAAATTCAATAACTGGTATCCTTAAAAGAGAAAGGAGAGGACTTGAGACACACAGACACACAGACACACAGGGAGGCCAATGGAAGACAGATGCAGAGACTTAAGTGATGCTGCTCCAAGCCAAGGAAAACCAGAAGATGAGAGATGCAAGCATAAATTCTTCCTAAAGTCCTCATAGAGAGCACAGCCCTGCTAATAGATTGATTTGGGGCTTGTGGCCTCCAGAACTACGAGCGAATAAATTTGTTGTTTCAAGCCACCAAGCCTGTAGTAATCTGCAGCAGCCCTAGGCACTACCACACAGTCCAAACTTCAACACGCGACCTACTACCTAGGGGCCACTCAACAAAAACTGTGCTCAACTAAGATGAAGGCAAGGTGAGGAATGAGAAAGCATCGGAACTGCAGGATGGGAATATGGGACGTGGACTGAGATGCTACTATGAGAATTCTAGTGAGCGAGTCCCTTATCTACAGTAACTCTAACTCTTTCCCCAGTAAAATGAGGAAACTGGCCCATAAGACCCCTCTATGGGGGGCCTCATATACCTTGAACCCTCTTCAGCCAGAACAACTTTTCTCTTTTTTTTTTTTTGAGATGGAGTTTCATTCTTGTTACCCAGGCTGAACCGCAATGGTGCCTTCTCGTCTCACTGCAAACTCCACCTCCTGGGTTCAAGCAATTCTCCTGCCTCAGCCTCCTGAGTAGCTGGGATTACAGGTGCCCGCCACCATGCCCAGCTAATTGTTTGTATTTTTAGTAGAGATGGGGTTTTAAGCATGTTGGCCAGGATGGTCTCGAACTCCTGACCTCAGGTGATCCACCCACTTCCACCTCTCAAAGTGCTAGGATTACAGGCGTGAGCCACCACGACTGGCAGAACAGCTTTAATTGATCCTTAATTGTATCTTCTTCCCATTCACTAAACAAATTTTATTATTTTTTTTTGAATCGGAGTCTCACTCTGTTACATAGGCTGGAGTGCAGTGGTGCGATCGGCTCACTGCAATCTCTACCTCTCGGGTTCAAGTGATTCTCCTGCCTCAGCCTTCCAAGTAGCTGGAATGACAGGCATACGCCACTATGCCTGGCTAATTTTTGTATTTTTAGTAGAGACAGGGTTTTGTCATGTTGGCCAGGCTGGTCTTGAACTCCTGACCTCAAGGGATCCACCCGCTTTGGCCTCACAAAGCGCTGGGATTACAGGTGTGAGCCCACCATGCCCAACCTTAACTTTATTTTCATCTAAAAAGCTTTCAGGCAAAAAAAAACAAAAAAACAAAAAAACTGGATTAAAATGACATTTCATAGTTACTTATATTTTAACCAGTTCCTAAAAAATGTAGTAAAATCGTTTAACTGATAATATGCTCAAAATCAATTCACCACCATATCCCCTATTTTTTTCTGCAAAGCAAAATCAACAATTTACTAGTAGTTGACCTAATCCAGCTGAAATTGTGGACACTTTTAAGTCAGAAAAACTGGACCTAAACATGAGTCAACGTAAATGCCACTCATTGACCCAAAACCTAAATGTTTATAACATAACTGCATGATGACTAATTTTTGCAGAGTAACAAAGAAAATCTCCTCCAACATTGGGATCTTCTCCACTTGGACTGTAATTAAAGTCCCATACCGAAAATTTCCACTTCAAAGAATCTGGCTAAGAAATAAATAAATATAACTGCTGCCACCACCAAATGGTAACGTGTTAGTAACGGAGTCAAACAAAACAAAAACTCTTTCACCCATCTTCATGCCTCCATAAATAGACACATAGACACAGTTTTCATGGTTAAATGTTTCCTAATTGAAAAAATGGAAATGAACGGTAAACAAAGGTGTTAGTAATGAAATGTATACCTGGCCTACCTGTATATACTCCTGCTGAATTTGGGTTACATTTAAAACCATACTTTAAGTGTTTTCATAGATCATGCTGCGGCCCTTGCATTCATGTTTGTATAGTGGCTGCCTTGATTCTTTTTTTAGGAAACCAACCAAAACAACATAGAGGAACCCCGAGCCAAGGGACTCACATTTCAGTTGAACAAAATACCCATGAGAAACACTTAGACTCAAAACTTTCCAAACCAATTCATCCTTCTGCAAACAAACTCGACAGTCACTGGGGCCAACTGTTCAGCTAGAATTGGCAAAACTACGTTTGCAAAACTGAACCGTGAATCCCAGCACAAGTGAGTTACCAAAATTTTTCCTTCCAGGTGGAAACTCAATCCGAAAATCAAAAATCCCTCGAGTTGGAAGGCTCAACAAACCCACAGTTTTCAGTTCCAATGTTCCTGGCTTTTAAATATGAGCCCTCACAGACACGAAAACGGGACTGCAAGGTACATAAACAGATTGATCTGAAAGGTTTCCAGCCCTTAATAACAACTCTATCTTAAAAGGTGCTCTTTAACTGTAATAAAACTAAGATAGCAAAAGGCAAAGGAAGCGTCTTGGGGTTTGGGCTCGCACACAGTCCTTGTGTTTTGCAAACTCTACCACGTAAGTGTAACTTAATTTGCAAAGAAGTAGAAGGACTGGCGCTTGTAATCAAGCACTGTGTTTTCTGGAAACCCAAGCCCAGGATGAATGAGCTTTAACTCTGTCGACTGCGTGTTTACTTGCATCCTCACGTGGCACCGCGCAGCCCAAAAGCGCTGCGCCGGGGACAGCGCGGGGAGCGTCTAAGAACCCGAAAACTTTACTTTGCAAACTAGTGGAGCTGGGAGGCAGCTCGGACGCAGATTCCCTTGCCTTTCCCTGAACTGCACCCATGCCAAGCACACGAGGTCTTTCCTAGCACCACCCCCTGCCTACAGCTCCACACAAAGGCGCGTGGGTGCCGGCTGGCCCCCGCTCCAAAGTTGAGCGGAGAGATAAGAAAGAGCCGAGCGGGGGAGGATCGGGCGTCGCGGTAGATACTCACAGGGTGACCGTGCGGTTGGGCAGAGTATCTGGGGGCACGACCTGCGCGAGCTCCAGGCTGCTGCACACCACCTTGCCCTCGGCGGCGCCCGCCGCCCTGCCAGCCCCTCGGGGCCGCCCATCGTGCTTGCAGCCGGCGGGCAGCGCCACGGCGCCGCCGCCGCCGCCGCCTCCCAGCAGCGCGAGCAGCGCTAACAGCGGGAGCGGCAGCAACAGCGGCGGCTGCGCGCCGCCCCGCCGGCGTCCGGGTGGCTCCATGCTGCGGGCCGGGGCCTGCGGGGCGAGCGGCGGCGCACTGGCCTAGCGGGCCGCCCCGGAGCCCAGGCGGGCAGGAGCGCGGCGCGGGCCCAGCGGCGACCGGAGCCTCATGGCGGCCGGACGACTGGCCTTCCCCGGCGCCGACATGCTCCTTTGTCCGCTGCGGCTGCGCTGGGCCTCGAGGGAGCCGGGGGTCACGGCCGCACGGGTCCCAGTGCCGCTCTACCGCCCGGCGCGAGCACCGCCTCCTCCTCCGCCGCCGCCGCCGCTTTTGCCGCTGCCTCCTCCCCTGGCCAGGACCCGCGGCGGCTCCTCCCCGCCCGCCGCCGCCGGCCGCCCCCGCCCCCGCCCCCTCCCCTCCTCCTTCCCGGCTCTCCTGCTCTCCGTGTCTGCAGCTGCCCGGGACTTCGGGGAGGAGGCGCGCACTCCCGGGACCTGCCGAGCCCGACTCCGACCCGGTGCGCGCCCGGGCCTCGGCCTCCGGGCAGGAGTTGTGGGGAGCCCGCGGGAAGGCGGTAACTCGTAGAGAGAACGGAGGAAAGTTCGAGACCAAACTCCACCCGCAGTGGCCACTCTCCTGCTCGTTTCCCTTCGCCGCCACCGCGCTCGCACCTCGGTCACAGGACAAAGCCGTCTTGTGCGCTCCTGGAGACTGCCCATGTGGCCCAAGGAGCCTGGCCCCGGAGGATGGAGTAGGGACGAGAGTAGGGAATTTCCCTGACCAACCCTATGGGAAAAGTACCCAAAACCAAGTGTTTCGGAAGGAATCGCCTTCTCACCTCATTATGGTAGTCTTATTTGTCCCAAATACACTGGAGCCAGGAAACAGGTTCCTCTTCAATACAGTGAACAATCTGAAGCTGTTTCTGGCCTTCAGCAACAACAGCGATGGTCTCTAGAGGATGCATCTGGACCTCACTAGAAAGGCAGCCTTTTGAAAGAAATTTGACAAGCAAAGATGCTTGAGATGTTCACCAGTTCGAGCAATAATGAGCAAACCCTCCAAGAAACCCCAGCAGAATTGATTACTCTGACTTCCAGCCTCGCCCTAACATTTGCAAGCCCAGGGCTTACCTACCCTATGTTTAAAATTTTACAAGGACTGTATCATGCTAATAAAATATATTCTGTGCTCCTGCCTTGAGAAATTACCTTCATGACAACCTGGAAGGTTTGTAAGCAGGATTCTCAGACACCTTGGAGTTTCTCCCTGAAACATGGCAGGTGGGAAAGAGTCAGATCCAAATCTTTGGCCTGTACAACCTCACCGCCTTTGCTTCCTGTGCCCAGCTATCTTCAAGGACAAGAGGGGATTTTTTGTACCTGTGTGTGAACACCGCAGCCCACAAAACCAAGTTCTGTTCACACTTTCTAACAGCCACCCTCTGTCTGCGTTTCAATCTCAGGTGTGCCTATACCAGTTGTTGGGTCCTTCATCGGGAGGACAGTTCTCAGAAGAAGCTAGCTCAGGGCCAAGAAGTGGCTTTGGTAATACCAGTCAGGGAATTCCAGGGTCCTGGGTTTTGGGGACATAGTGGGTACCCAGTCTATAGGTGCTGGCCTGGAGATTTTTCACCCCATAAGAAGAGTCAGGTTGGTGTCCTCTAAAATGGAGGGCGTAGAACACAGTTTTTCTTGCTTGGGTCTAAGGACACTACTGCCTCTGGCCCCTACAAAATTTATCTTAGAGACCAATTTGCAGGAATCTATTTATCTGGCTAGAGCTTTCTCAATGGGAAGTAAATAAATGGTCTCCATTTATCATACAGTGTTGTATTAAATTTGAATAGCAGTTCATTTGACCAACCCAACCATGTCCAGTGCTGTCTAATAATACATTCTGTGATTGTATAGCTGTTCTAGTTCTTTGCTGTCTAATATGGTGGCCAACTGTGGCTACATAGTGTGTGGAATGTAGATAGTGTGCAATAAGAATTAAATTTTTCATTTCATTTTAATTAATTTACATTTGAATTTAAATGCCCAGTGGCTACCCTGTTGGTGTTGAACAACATAAGCCCAGACTCTATGATGGAAAGAAAAAGTGGGAGATTATCTGCACCATTAAGTGACTTCGGATCTATAAATAACCTTAGCAGGCAAACTGGTGCCTCTGTGTTGAGGTGGGTGAAATGGATCATATTTCTCTTGAATTTATCTGAAGAATTATTATTCCCTAACAAAATCATGATCTGTTTTTTGATTAAGATAAAACTTTACTACAGATTGAGCATTGAGCATCCCTAATCCAAAAATCCAAAACCTGAAATGCTCCAAAATCCAAAACTTTTTGAGTTCCAACAAGTAATACCTCAAGTGCAAAATTCTACACCTGACTGCATGTGATGGGTCACCATCAAAATGCAGACACACTATGCAGTTTACTAGCATCCCCAAGGGAAAAAAGCCCCTCCCAGCCCTTTTCTGCTGCTATGTATCTTTTCAGGGCATGCCCAGATTCCCCCATGCAAGCGTGCCCCCCAAAGGTAATCAAATGGCATGTGTGCAGGCTGGATTCGCCAAGGACAAGTTCCCCACAATGCCCACACTGGGCCTTCATCTACGTGCATTACTCACTGTGGGTTTGCTTTTTTGTTGTTTTTTGGTTTTTGTTTTCCTTTTCTTTGCTCTGTGGTGTAAAGCTATTGTTGATATAAAGAAATATCAGGCCAGGTGCAGTGGTTCACGCCTGTAATTCCAGCATTTTGGGAGGCCAAGGCGGGCGGATCACAAGGTCAGGAGTTTGAGACCAGCCTGGCCAACATAGTGAAACCCCGTCTCTACTAAAAATACAAAAAATTAGCCAGGTGTGGTGGCGGGCACCTGTAATCCCAGCTACTTGGGAGGCTGAGGCAGGAAAATCGCTTGAACCCGGGAGGTGGAGGTTGCAGTGAGCCGAGATCGTGCCACTGCACTCCAGCCTGTGTGACAGTGCAAGACTCCATCTCCAAAAAAAAAAAAAAAAAAGAAATATCAAAAAAGCCTGCAGTTAATCTGTGGTTATCAGTGATAAGAAAAAGAGGAAGCATTTATTATGTTTATGCAACAGAGCGTCCAGCTGTTAGAGAAACTGGACAGTGGTATAGGTATGAAATTTCTTACAGAAAAGTATGGTGACAGAGTGACCGCCATGTATCATCTGAAGAAACAGAAGGATAAATTGTTGAAGATCTATGCTAAAAGTGATAAACACAAGTAAATGAAAAATAGGAAAACATTGTATGATGCAAAATATGAAGATCTCAATTGTGCACTGAAAAAGTGGATCCATCAGCATCACAGTGACCACATGCCACTTAATGGTATGCTGATCATGAAACAAAGATCTATCACAATGAATTTGAAACTGAAAGGAACTGTGACTATTCAACAGGCTGGTTGCAGATATTTAAGCAAAGACACAGCATTAAATGTTTAAGGATTTGTGGTGATAAAGCATCTGCTGATCAGAAAGCTGTGGAAAAAGTCATTAATGAGTTTGCCCATATCATCGCTGATGAAAACTGGATACCGGAACACGTCTATAATGCTGACGAAACATCACTATTTTGGCATCATTGCCCCAGAAAGACACTGACGGTGGCAGATGAGACAGCCTCTATAGGAATTAAAAATGCCAAGGACAGAATAGCTGTGCTGGGATGTGCTAATGTTGCAGGCAGGCATAAGTGTAAACTTGCTGTGATAGGCAAAGGTTTGTCCTCTCTTTTTTTCAAGGAGTGAATTTCTTACCAGTCCATTATTCTGCTAACAAAAAGGCATGAACGACCAAGGACATCTTTTCTGATTGATTTCACAAACATTTTGTACCAGAGGCATACAGTCACTGCAGGAAAGCTGAACTGGATGACGACTACAAGATTTTAGATTCCTTGACAACTGTTCTGCTTATTCTCCAGCTGAAATTCTTATCAAAAATCATGTTTATGCCATATATTTCCCCACAAATGTGACTTTATTGATTCAGCTATGTGACCAGGGTATCCTTAAAGCATTGAAGGATAAATATAAAAATACTTTCTTGAACAGCATGCTAGCAGCAATAAACAGAAGAATGGGTGTGGAGGTTTTCAAAAAAAGTTTAGTATGAGGCCGGATGCAGTGGCTCATGCCTGTAATCCCAGCACTTTGGGAGGCCGAGGCAGGTGGATCACCTGAGGTCAGGAGTTCAGGACCAGCCTGGCTAACATGGTGAAATCCTGTCTGTACTAAAAAATACAAAAATTAGCCAGGCCTGGTGGCGGGCACCTGTAATCCCAGCTACTCAGGAAGCTGAGACAGGAGAATTGCTTGAACCTGGAAGGCGGAGGTTGCAGTAAGCTGAGATCGCACCATTGCACTCTGGCCTGGGTGACAAGAGCGAAACACCATCTCAAAAAAAAAAAAAAAATTTAGTCTGCAGGATGCCATATATACTGTTGCCTATGCTTGGAACATAGTGACTATAGACAGAGTTGTGCATGCCTGGCACACTCTCTGGCCTGCAACTATGTTCAGTGATGATAAACAAGGTAGTGACTTTGAAGGATTGTGTATGTCAAGTGAGAAAAAAAATAACGGCTGATCTACTTACACATGCAAAAAATATACCCCCAATGTCTGTCTGTCTGTAAGCTGGAAGAAGTGAATATCAAACAATGTTTGTCATGGATAATGAGGCTCCAGTTGTTCATTCGCTGACCAATGATGAAGTAGCTGAAATGGTTTTGAATCAAGTTGATCATGATAATCAGTGACAATGAAGATGATGTTAACACTACAGAGAAAGTGCCTATAAATGACATGGTGAAAATTTGTGATGGGCTTACTGAAGGCCTAAAGCAATGTTCATTCATAACAGAACAAGAAATCATGTTGGTTTATATAATCAAAGAGGGACTTCTAAGATAAAAACAGTTGGTAATGGGGCAGATGACTGGAGAAAACATTTTAAAAAGGCATCCAGCTGAATGCCTCAGAGGACCCACTTTCTAGTCCTTCAACTATTTCTAAGATTTCTTCTTATCTAAAAAAATAAAATACAGTGTACAGTAACTATATAATTAAAACACAGCATCGTAGGTGGAGACCGAACATGGCTGTTGCTTGTTGTTGTTATTGTTTAACAGCTGATGGAGGTATTCTGGGGGTGCTACTCTGCTGCTTAGTTACCCTGAACACTTTATTTTTTCACTGCATTAATGGTATGTCATGTTTTCTACTGTTAAGTACTTATGTGTGAATAAATGTAAGAAAATGATTATTTATCAGTAGCGTATACATTCAGAGTCAGGAATGATGGTGATGCCAAACAACCATGGATTATCCACGTGGGTGGCTGAGCTAGGGACACCTTTGCTCTCTGATGGTTTGATAAACACAAACTTTGTTTCCTGCATAAAATTATTTAAAATATTGTATAAAATTACCTTCAGGCTATGTGAATAAGGTGTATATGAAACATAAATAAATTTTGTTTTTAGACCTGGGTCCCATCCCCAGAATATCTCATTATATATATGCAAATATTCCAAAATCCAACATAAAAACACTTCTGGCCAGTTATGGTGGCTCATTTCTGTAATCCCAGCACTTTGGGAGGTCAAGGTAGGAGGGTCTCTTTGAGGCCAGAAGTTCAAGGCTGCAGTGAGCTATGACATCACCACTGTGCTCCAGCCTGTTGAAAAAGCAAGACCATGTCTCAAAAACAAAACAAAACAAAACTTTTGATCCCAAGCATTTGAGATAAGATGTGCAACCTATATAGCAATACGATAGATTTTAATAACCATAAAAACCATTTATATTGATGTAGCCAGAAATAGTCATGTGAAGTTAAAGTATGGGAATATTTTGAAGTCTATAGTTGAAGTAAGTAAATGTGTCTATTTTGAAATGTTTACCACTAATACTAATATCAATTTGGTATATATCCTCTTTTTACTTCATTGTAATTGAAAAAGTTATTAAAAAGTACAGAATTTTCAGAAAAAAAGAGATATCCAAGTGGTACCTTGAATCCAAGGATTAATATGGAGAAAATGTTTTTATTACAGGGATAATTTCAGCCACTGTTGCACAGAAATCACTCATACTATCTTTGAAAAAAACAACAGGTCTTTATAGATCACATACACTAGTATATTAAAGCTGGAACTAACTTGAGAAAGTATATTTTTCAGCACTGTAGTCATTCGAATGCCCAGAGCCCTGAATTATTATTATATCCCAGCGTGGGTTTATGAGGACATGACAAACAATCCTTTCTACACTTACAAAGGTCTCAGAGGATGACACTTTCTGAAATTGTCTCTTACCCCTCAGTCACACTGGAATCTAAGCTTGAATTAAGCTACCCTAGCATGGACAGCCTCTTGCCAAACAGGTCTATCTACTGCTGATCCTCCCTCAGGCCTCAAGAGCATCACACTATTTGCAGCTGAAGAAATTAATAGGTCCTTTGAAAGTTCTCACTGTGTTTGTAATTGTTCTACTTTAGAATGTGCTATAGAAATCACTTGTTAACCATACTCGGGCATATATTGTCCAGCAGAACTGTATTGCATCAACTGTTGCTTTAAGGATGGTAGATGGACCACATTCCAATGATTCTGTGTGGCGAATCCTGTCTTACTGTGTTATGTGAGGCTCGTAGGAGAGTCAAGAGAAATACACAAATATGCTTTGTTTTTCTTCTTAATAGAGAAACTGTATTAACTCTGTGTAGGTATGTGTGTAAGTATATATATTTATATGTGTAAACAATGAGTATGTATATATGTAAGTATACATGTTTATATAAAATATGTGTGTATCCATATGTATCATTAATGATTTTTTTCATGTCTTTCTTGTCTACCAGACTGAGCTTCTGAGAGCTTTTCTTTACCTGCTTCTTAAATCACTCCGTCCCACCTTCCATTATTGCCTATTACATTACTCTAGAATCTAGACTTGTTATCTAGATGGAATCTTGATAATCTTCACAGCTTTTCCAAACCTGCACATAGCTTATTTTCTTATTTGTTTACATTTTTATGTTGTTAGCCTCCCCCACTAATATCAGCTCTATGATGCTCTTATTTACTTTTTATGACACATACTGTTGGTTGCTGCCACAGAGCCATTCTCAAACTTTTTCTCCCTTAGAGCTAGGTAATCACTTTCCTAGCCTCTGTTAGTGGTCATATGGCCCAGTCGTAGCCAAGAAGAATTAAAGGCTATGCTATTCAATATGGTAGGTGTGAACCCGGAATATCTGAGACAGGTCTCAGTTAATTTAGAAAGTTTATTTTGCCAAGGTTGAGGACATGTGCCTGTGACACAGCCTCAGGAGGTTCTGATGACACGTGCCCAAGGTGGTCAGGGCACAGCTTGGCTTTATACATTTTAAGCAGGGAAGGGACTTCCAGGTCACAGGTAGGTGAGAGACAAATGGTTGCATTCTCTTGAGTTTCTGATTAGCTTCTCCAGAGGAGGCAATCAGATATGCATTTATCTTGGTGAGCAGAGCGAAGACTTTGAATAGACTGGAAGGCAGGTTTGCCCTAAGCAGTTTCCAGCTTGACTTTTCCCTTTAGCTTAGTGATTCTGGGGTCCCAAGATTTATTTTCCTTTCACATAGCCTCTAGACACATGTGGGTAACCAAATTTATTTATGTATTTATTTTTGGGACAGGATTTCGATCTGTCACCCTGGCTGGAGTGAAGTGGTGGGATCATAACTCACTGTGGCCTTGAACTTCTGGGCTCAAGCAGTCCTCCCACCTCAGCCTCCTGAGTGGCTAGGAAAATGGGCACACACCACCATGACCAGCTAATTTTCTTTTTTCTTAAGGGATGGGGTCTTATGTTGCCCACGATGGTCTCAAACTCCTGAACTCAAGCAATCCTCCTGCATCAGCCTTCCAAAGTGCTGGGATTACAGGCTTGAGCCACTGCGCCTAGGTATAAATTTTAATTTTAATTAATTAAAATGAAATAAAACTAAACATTCAGTTCTTTAGGCAGTCTAGCCATACCTCAAGTGCTCACAAGCTACATGCCACCGGTGGATACCATTTTGGACAACACAGACTATAGCATAGTTCCAACATCTTAGAAAGTTATTCTGGTCAACACCAATGTGAGGGGAAGTTGACTGAGAAGCTGCAGGATAGAGTGATGTGTGTGTGTGTGTGTGTGTGTGTGTGTGTGTGTGAGATGAAAAGAGGCTTCCATGAGAAGACCTCTCTCTCACCACACCCATTCTTCATGCTTTGGACATGGCCTTGTGAGAACATTGTCCTGTGAGGCCTGGAGCTGAAGCAGGTATTTTGTGACCACCAGACAAAGAGCCTAAAGGAAAATTCCAACATAATAAAAGGTAATGGAAGGACAGAAACCATTTAGGTCCCTGAGGTCATAGTTGAACTGCCAGTCAACTCTCTGGATTTATTTATCAATAATGAGTATTCCCAGGTTTAAGCCACTCCTATTATGGTTTTCTAGGGCCAAGAACAGTGCCTGACACATAGAGTGAACTCAAAAACACTTGCTGATTCACGTAGTTAAATTTTATTCATTTTTATATTCTAAACATCATGGTTCCTTGTGTATATTGGCTAAGGACTAAAAGTTTTGTTAGAAATAAATATTTTGAATAACTAGGCATAGACTCCCAGCTAAAGTCAAATAACTTGAGATGATTGACTAAAGTTCAGTCTTCTCTAGTCAAATGGAAATCTGTAATGTTATGATGAAATTAACAGCAGAACAGCAATTTTTAGCACTTGAAATGTCTCAATGACACCTCTTTAAGCCCTGTTAACAACAGACATTCTCTGTTTATTTTTGCATCATTTAATGTTAATTTGTTAATTTTGACAGCTGTAGTTTATATTTTTGGGCATTACATAGCATGTGCTATCGTATGAGCTTGGTCATTATTCAGGATCCAGATAGGAACAGCAGTAGTATCTCAAATAACCTCCAGCTTCTTTAGATAGCATTGGCTCCTGTTCTGTCTTACTAGTTGCTAGAAATACTGATGTTTGGCAAGTCGCTATATCTCATCTTTCAAAATGAAAGCTTGAACTGGAATCAGTTTTAAAGTGCTATGATTTTTATCCTGCTGAACCATGAATTCTTCTTTTGTTTGTCTGCTGCAGCCAGACTATTATTGGAGTGTATTCCTGTGACAGTTAAATGCTCTCTTTAGATGATCAAATACCTTTCTGAAATGGTATATTCTTTACCCACTCCAGTGTAATTACCATCAATTGTAAATATAAGGAAGAAATATAAGGCAAAAATTGACCAGCAGTGCCATGTGGGGAATTACTTTCATGCAATGGTAGTTTCCAAGTATACAACCAGGCAGGTGAGCACAGATGTCATTGAATAGGAAGGCTCACAGTTCAAATTAAGATGCTCAAATCACACAGTTTATTCTATCTATGTTTAGATCAATCTAAAACATACAGTGAGAAGCAAAGGAAAGAGGGTAGATTAATCCATGAAGGATAGGGTACAAACAGATGAAAGGTCACATCACCTGAATATCACACAACGCTCACATGAACTGTCTGGATTAATTCACATTTTTGTCTTTCTCTTGCCAAACTCAGCCACATCAGCTTTCCCCACTGACGGTGTGATTGCAAAAACCAGAGTTGAGGTCTGAGAACAAAGTGGCCCAACAGATGTAAAATACATGGGGCCAGTTGCTTTATTAGAGAGATGCAGGGGCAATGATGCCGGGCCACAATTATAACTTGCCAAATAGCCCAGTAAGTATTTATGTACTTTATTATTCCTCTTGGACAGAGGATATATGGGGCCAGACTGTATGTCACCAATGGGTGGCTTATTTTCAGTGCAATAAATATTGAGTGCCTCATATGCCTCATATGCATATTTCATGAATCAATGAATATTTGGTGCATACTCAGTCCTTCTATTCTTTACTATGTTTAAGTACTTTTCTTATTTGTTCCACTGTTTTTGCCAGTTTACCACATAAGTACTCAACTTACTTTTTCTATGTGTCATAAGCTATTGGCTTCTGTACTTAGTATTATATATTCTCCTTGCTTTCCCCCCTTATTTTCCGTAGCAGAATTAAATATTCCTAAATAATACTGATAACATATTACATGAAAGAAGAAAGAACAGAGTTAGGGAGAAATTTAAAAATATAGCCCATACTAGAAATATAGCTAGTTTCCCCCCAAAACATTATTTTCTGAGTATCTATTGCCCAAAGATAATTGCAATCTGCCTTTTCATTTTGGCTATCTATGTTATTATCAGATTTTGTCCTGATAATACCAACTATAATGACGATCATCTGTCAGCCAACTAATAACTGTTAATGATAGGCTCAGTAGCAGATTTGCCAATCGTGAAATTTCATCAAAATCTTTTTTCTTAAGCAAAGGAAAAAAATTCTACTTCCTTTGTGTCAGTTAACATGCCAAAATCCATTTGTTGAGCCAAGCAGAATGAGAAGGGATATTTGAAATTATGTCTTTCTTAACAAAGTAATTACAGTGGTAGTCTTGAATCTACCTCTGAACCAGTATGTTGATAACACAAATAACTTCCTGTTATTTGGACTTATACATTTATTTTTTAATACTTTGTTATATCACTTAGAGGCCTCAAACATTATTACATTATAAATAATTTGGTTGTATAAATTAGTGAAATATAAAAAATTTTAATTTAAGGCTGGGCGCAGTGGCTCATGCCTGTAATCCCAACACTTTGGGAGGCCAAGGCAGGTGGATCACCTGAGGTCAGGAGTTCAAAACCAGCCTGGCCAAGATGGTGAAACCTCATCTCTACTAAAAATACAAAAAATTAGCCGGGCGTGGTTGTGGGCGCCTGTAATCCCAGCTACTCGGGAGGCTGAGGCGGAGAATTGCTTGAACCCGTGAGGTGGTGGTTGCAGGGAGCCAAGATCGCGCCACTGCACTCCAGCCTGGGTGACAGAGTGAGACTCCGTCTAAAAAAAAAAAAAAATTTAACGTAAATACATTACTTTACTCATTACATGAACATTTTTAGTACTTTGGTAATATGATTATTTTAGTTGACATGTCAATAAATCAAAACACATTTATATTTTTGTATAACTCCAAGAATGCTAAGTTTAAAGGAAAGTACTCAATAAGCATTGAGTGCCTCATATATATTTAGTGAATCATAAATATTTGGTATATATTCAGTCCTCCTATTCTTTACTACATATAAGTAATTTTCTCATTTGTTCCACCATTTTCATCTGTTCACTACATAGACAGGAAAAACAATTGATTTTGAAGTCAGGAAATCTGGATTAACATATAGACTCCAGCTTTAGCTGGCTTACCTTGGGCAAATTACTTAACTTCTTGATACCTAATTTTCTTCATTTTCTGTGAGGGTTCAATTAAATTAAATTAAAAACAATTTTTAAGAGATAGGTCTCACTCTGTCAGCCAGGCTGGGGTGCAGTGGCATGATCATAGCTCATTACAGCCTGTACTTCCTAGGCTCAAGTGATCCTCCCACCTCAGCCTCCTGAGTAGCTGGGACTGCAGGTGTGCACCACCATGCCTAATTTCTTATTTTTTGTAGAGATGGGGTCTCACTTTGTTACCCAGGCTGATCTCCAACGCCTGGGCTCATGTGATCCTCCTGCCTCAGCCTCCCAAAGTGCTGAGATTACATGCCACTGTGAGCCACTGTACCTGACCTAATTGAATGTAACTTTGAAATCATGACTTTCACATAACAGATGCCTAATAAAGATTGGCTGAATATGAATCTAGCCCATTGCCTCATATTCCAGATGAAGAAATCGAAACCGAGAGAGGTAAAATGAATGTGTCTAAGGTTATATCCTTGGTTCATGTAAAATTTGAACCACAACTCTGGGTTTTGGCATAATTCCATTCCCTTATTAACCTGTCATCAGATTTTCCTATAAATCTAGTAAAACATTATGATTTAGATAAGTCACTCACTAAATTTCTGTTTCCCTACCTGCAAAATTGAAGGGTAATAATTGTCTCCCTACATTCCAGCAATATTAGAAAGGTGAAGAGATAACGCATGGGAGAAACCACAGGGAAAAACATTCTATGTAGCCGTATCATTATAAACATAAATTTGAAAAGCATTTAATCTTTAGTAACACTACATTGCAATTACATATATCAGTTTTTTCATCTCTAGATCTCTAAATCCCAACAATGTGAGTGCTGTGAACATTCTTAGACAACAATTCCACCAGCAAGGCAAAATGGAGAATTGAGTCAATCATACAGAAAAGTCAGGAGAAGGCAAGCCCATATTCTTCACATTGCCTGACTTTTACAGTCCTGTTTGTCCAATGAAGTACCTCGATTATCCTCATCCCTTTGTAAGTGAATATCCATCCTTCTGCAGATTAATATACATACATTCTAAGTTCAGCTCAGTAAAAGCTTCTGAATGTATGTTGCATGAGAGAGGAAAGCTTTTGTCTTATTACTGTATTTTCAGCACTTTGAATAGTGCCTGGCATGCAATAGACACTCCATAAATATTTACTGAAAGAGTGAATAAGCAAAAGAATGGATAGTATTTCTCCATTCATCAATTTGAAGGAAACCTCTTAATTATGTAAGCATAAAAAATATAAAGCAAGAAGGTACCCATTGCCTTGAGAGGATCTTTTTTTTTTTTAATAGGTTGACTAAAACTGTTTTTTTTTTTTTTGAGACAGTGTCTTGCTCTGTCACCCAGGCTGGAGTGCAGTGGCGCGATCTCGGCTCACTGCAGCCTCCGCCTCCCAGGTTCAAGCAATTCTCCTGCCTCAGCCTCCCAAGCAGCTGGGATTACAGGAATGCACCACCATGCCCAGCTAATTTTTGTATTTTTAGTAAAAACGGGGTTTTGCCATGTTGGTCAGGCCAACCTCAAACTCCTGACCTCAGGTGATCCACCCACCTTAGCCTCCCAAAGTGCTGGGATTACAGGTATGAGCCACCCTGCCCAGCCTAAAACTGTTCTTTTAAACATCTTTTTAACTTTAGCACAGTCATATGCTCTAACTAAAAAATAATAATAATCTCATACCCTTGCTGAAAATTCCAGACTATTTATAATATTGCCTATTCAACATTGCCTCTTAAATGTTTAAAATGGTCCTCAGACTCAATGTCTCCCAATAGCATCACGATCCTAACCTGTAAAGCAGTCTTCCTCCAGGATTTTCTATCATAGTGAAAGGGGTAGGGGAAGTGTCATGTGAGTAAACTTATAGGGGCAAAGGAGATTCTTGGTAGAAGGGATGGAGACTCTGAACACCAAGACCCTTTTGACATACAGTAGCATTATGTCTCTCTTAAGTAGTCTTGAGGTAGTTCTATTGTGAGTAAATAACATTTTAGCTGCACTCTGGGAGAGGGAACAGCTGGTGGAAGGATCTTGTAGCTGGAAAGAAAATGGCATATTTGGGAAAATGAGAAAAGACCAGGGCAGTGAAGCAGAGGGAAAGAGTGCTATCCAATAAGACTGGTGATATAGAAAAAGCTAAGATCCAGGGAGGCTTGTGGCTTTGTTTATTAAGAATGATGTTTTTGGCCAGGCATGGTGACTTATGCCTGTAATCCCAGCACTTTGGGAGGCTGAGGCTGGTGGATCACCTGAGGTCAGGAGGTTGAGACCAGCCTGGCTAACATGGTGAAACCCCGTCTCTACTAAAAATACAAAAAATGGCCAGGCATGGTGGCATGCGCCTGTAATTCCCAGCTACTTGAGAGGCTGAGGCAGGAGAATGGCTTGAACCCGGGAGGTGGAGGTTGCAGTGAGCTGAGATCATGCCATTGCACTCCAGCCTGGGCGACAGAGCAAGACTACATCTCAAAAAAAAAAAAAAAACAAAGAATATTTTTCACTTTAGTGAAGGTTGAAAGCCATTGAAGGATTTAAAGCAAAAGAAAGACAATAAAAGTTGCATTTTTATATGCCTCTTTCGACTCCTGTGTTGAGATTGGAAGGTGATGAGAGATTGCACAATAATATATTCTGGGAAACCATTAGGAGTTTGTAGCTATAGATCAGAGATTCAAGCACCTTCAACTAGAAAGATGGGAATGAAGATGAAAAGAAGTGAAAGTGATGACACGGTATTTAAGAAACAAGACTCATTTTCATGATCGTTTGGATAGAAGACATAAGGGAGGGAAAATGTGAAAAATTACTCCGTTTTTTTCCCTGAGTGGATGTGGATGCCATTCATTCACCACAGTATGATGCTGTTGGGAGATGTTGAGTCTGAGGTCCATTTTAAACATTCAAGAGGCAATGTTGAATAGGCAGTGTTATAAATAGTCTGGAGTTTTCAGCAACGGTGAGAGATTATTATTATTTTTAGTTAGAGCACATAAACTTTATTTGAAACCATATGTGTGGATGGGATTCCCTAGGTAGAAAAATTAGAAGAGAAAGGAAAAAGGATAAGGTAGCATTTATCCTAAAGAAAGCCCACTTTTTTATTTTTATTTTTATTATTTTTTTGAGATGGAATCTCTCACTCTGTCACCCAGGCTGGAGTGCAATGGTGTGATCTCAGCTCACTGCAACCTCCGCCTTCCCAGTTCAAGCAATTCTCCTGCCTCAGCCCCCCGAGTAACTGGGATTACAGGCGCCCGCCACCACGCCCGGCTAATTTTTATATTTTTAGGTTTCGCCATATTACCCAGGCTGGTCTCAAACTCCTGGCCTCAAGTGATCTCCGGCCTTGGCCTCCCAAAATGCTGGGATTACAGGCATGATCCACTGCACCCTGCCAAGAAAGCCCACTTTTAAATGCTGGGAGAGGAGAAGGAAATGCAGAGATGGAATAAGAGAAGGTGTTGACAGCAGAGAAAGAATGACAAGAGAATACAGAATGAAACCTAAGTGTGGCATTTCCTTACGAATAACATAATCAGAAACTAGTGATAAATCCCTGTGATCATTTGATGTTTTCTTCCCTTGCCAAGTTAATGAGATCACTTACTGTCAAGCAAGATTTTAAAAAACCTTTGTTTATCAAGAACACTATGTATTTTAAATTAACCCCGCTTAAATTGCCTTCAGAAACACCAAAGGAGTTAAACACCAATTTAAACACAAAAGGGGAAGAAAAGACCAAAACGAAAAGCACAAAATCCGCTGTCCTCCATGCCATGCCCAGCTACACTCTGTCCTCCCCACCTCCATCCCCATCCCTGAGCAAACATATCCTTTTACCATTGGTGGCGCAGCTTTTTGTGCGATTGCCTCTGAGTTTTACTAGTAACTATTGGAATTCCAGCTGACTCCTCTTCAGCTGTTACAAGAGTCAAAAGAGAATAATTATTTTCTTTGTGTCTCTGCTCAGTTCTCAGGAGACAGAACTGAAAATTTCTTGCCAGATGGCACCTGAGGATGCACTTCTGAGGATTTTTACTGTCATCAAGTTATAATGCGGGATGCCTGAGAAGTTAATCATTGAATCAGGGCCAACTTTTGCCCATTTGTGGCCCTTAAAGATAAATATTTAGTCTAATTTTTACAAGGTCTCCAGCAAAAGCTTCCTCTTTGGGCAAAAATAGATAAAAGTATTAGGGCAGACTTTTAGAGAGAATTTTTCTTTGTCTCCAGAACATTAGAGTAGAGGTTGGTAATCTTTTTCTGTAAAGGACCGGATGGTAAATACATTAGCTTTTGCTGGCTAACACAACAGTCTCAGTTGCAACTACTATGGTGAAAGCAGCAATAGACAATACATGAATGAATGCAACTGTGTTTCAATTAAACCTTATTTATAGCCATGGAAATTGGAGTTTCATATAATTTTCATGTGAAATTATAATTTTATATGATTTTCATGTTGTTATTCTTTTGATTTACTCCCTATGCACTTAAAAAATACATAAACCATTGGAACTTGTGGACTTCATAAAAACAGATGGTGGATTGACCCCTGCCCTAGAGGAAGACCATCATGGCAGCTTTTCTCCTGAGTTGTCACCACCTGCTTCCCTCCCCTAATAAGTAATTCAGAAAATTCAATTCCAGTTGTTGAAAATGAAAATGTTAAACCTTAGGGATAAAAAAATCCCTAGCAATATTAGAGTTCAGTTTCTCCAGCATTCTTATTTAAGGCAATCTTAGTAGTCTGCACCATCCGAGGATAGCCATTTGCTTGTGGTTGATAAGACGTAATGGTGACAGCTCAGATAAAGCTCCCAACTACAAATTCTCACAACTCAAGCTGAGGTTGAATCAGAACTGTTGTCAGTAAAGATGGTGTCTGTCAATCTTTGGGCTGCAAAAACTAGGACAGAGCTGTGATTGTTGCTGCAGATGTTTGAAATGTAATTAAAAGCACTTAGAGCCATTTTGAGAGGGAATCTAACCCAAGAAGTTCTTCTTTTGGTATCAGCCTGTAAAATCAATATGAATTCTTGAAATTCATTTTGAATGCTCAGGAGCCCTTAGCCTGAAATGACCTTGGGCCAATAATGTTTAGTAGGATAGAATGTGATACAACTTTTTTACAGTTATTTCACTCTCTGTATTTGTTCCTGGCTGACTGTCATAAATTTAAATATTGGTGGGAATGCCTCAAGCCCTCATATTGAACAAGTAACCTCAATTGCACCATCTACAAGAAACACAATTCTGGTAAAAATGTAAAGATAAGGATGAGAACCAACTCCCTTGTGAGTCTTTCTCCATTGGCAAATGGATTTAATTCACATCTTAAAGTTTCATAACAGGAATATATTCCAACAAGAGTCTGCATGTGTTCAGAATTTTTAGAAGTTTTTCCTTGCAAACAGGCTGCCACAACCATTGTTGCTAAGAGATAGCACTAGGGCAATGATTTGTTCCTCTCTAGTAATAGGGACACTCATTTTACCAGTAAAGTTATCCAACACATTCAACAAGTGCATTTAGTCACAAAAATTGCATCATCTGTACCCTCTTTAATCCTCTGGAAAAACAGAGTGAGCCAACCAGCCAAACCACCTAGATTCACCTAGGAACGTTAACTGCCTACTCAGAGTCTTGACTTGAGCCCTGATGATCCCTCATTCCTGCCTCTACAGTCAACATTGATTATCCTCTTATGAAATAATTACTGGCAGGCCAGGGGGGATCTATACTGTTTTTGATTTTATGAGACTCTTATTTGATTCCATCCAATATACGTAAGTATTGCCAGGTTTTATTAAATCCACTTTTGTTTATCACCCGCAGGTCAATTATGTCTTTCCCCTAGACATCCCACCACAGCCCTTACATGAATTTTAGGTTAGAGACCTAGTCTTCTGGAAGAAAAAAAAATCCTGAATCCAGGTTGAAAGGACCTAACTCTGCCCTCCTAACCACCAACACTGCTGCAAAGCTATAAAGAATACAATCTTGGATAGATTTAAACACCAAAACTGAAACTGATTTGACAATGGTATAAATTTGGACATTCCTCATTGCCCTGTGTAGTTATTTAAGAATAAGCTTATGGTTGTCTTTTTTTCTTTCTTTCTTTCTTTTTTTTTGGAGACAAAGTCTCTCTCTGTTGCCCAGGCTGGAGTGCAGTGGCACCATCTTGGCTCACTGCAACCTCTGCCTCCCAGGTTCAAGCGATCCTCCTGCCTCAGCCCTCCTAGTAGCTGGGATTACAAGAAGGCACCACCATGCCCAGCTAATTTTTTGGTATTTTTAGTAGAGACGGGGTTTCGCCATGTTGGCCAGGCTGATCTCAAACTCCTGACCTCAGGTGATCTGCCTGCCTCGTTCTCCCAAAGTGCTGGGATTACAAGCATGAGCCACTGTGCCCGGCTTTATGGTTGTCTTAAACAAGAGGGAGGGAGGTGTGATAAGGTGTGATGGTTAATTTTATGTGTCATTGTAACTGGGTAACTGGGTTACGAATGCCCAGATTGCTGGTAAAACATTATTTCTCAGTATGTCTGTGAGGGTGTTTCCAGAAGAGGCTGGCATTTGAACTGATAGATTAAGTAAAGAAGATCACCCCCACCCATGTTGGTGAATATCATCCAATCTGTTGCAGGCCCAAAGAGAACAAAAAAAGACAGAAGAAGGACAAATTTGCTCTCCCAACTTGAGCTAGTCCATCCATCTTCTCTTGCCCTCAGATACCTGGTTCTCAGCTTTTCAGGCTTGGATTGGAACTGGGTAATGTCACAGAAGGAGAACAGATCTGGCTTGCAGAAAATAGATCATGGGACTTCTCAGCTTTCATAATGACATGAGACAAGCCCAGTAAATATCTCTTTTTGTCTCTCTCTCTCTCTTCTGTTCTATTCTATTGGTTCTGTTTCTTTGGAGAACCCTGACTAATACACAAGGCCAAACGTGAGGCCAAACATATAACTTTCTCCCATTTTCTCAACCTGCTGACAAGGCCAGACATGTACCCTTCACCTTTTCCCCTTAGCCAGCTTCTCATTCTTTGTCTCATGAGTGATTAGCTAAGATTAAAACTGTATCTGTCCTGAAATTAACCACAGAGATAAAAGTGTCCTCTTTAGCTAGTTAACTAAGCCTCTCCTGATTGCAAAACAATTTCAACTGTAGGTTACTTGTACCT
This sequence comes from Pongo abelii, assembly GCF_028885655.2. Lineage (NCBI taxonomy): Eukaryota > Metazoa > Chordata > Mammalia > Primates > Hominidae > Pongo > Pongo abelii. The sequence goes on from NC_071988.2 coordinate 21,631,970, forward strand.
TGTCTATGACCCCCATAAAAGCCTAAGGGAAAACCACCCTGCTGAGAAACTCTGATCTTGAGATCTAGGGTGTACTCCCTATTGCAACAGTAAGAATAAAATCAATCTCCTTACTTGATCAGCTTGTGTCTTTGACAGATCTAAGGCAGGTAGAAAGGGACATTTCCATCTTCCTTTTGGAATTACTTTACTGGGTTTGGTCTCCAACAAGTCCAGTCATGTGTAAGAGTATATTTCTAGGTAGTGAGAAGAATTACCTTAGCTTGATTGAGGCAGATCTGGAACTAGGTATGGGACTAGTAAGAAAGAAGTTCTACAAGGACCTCCTCATGGAAGATAAATAAATTATATAATTGCTATGGTTTGAATGTGTCCGCTCCAAAATTCATGTTGAAACTTAATCCCCTTTGTGGTAGTATTAACAGGTAGACCTTAGGGAAGTGATTATGTCACAAGAGCTTTACTCTCATGAATATATAAGTGCCTTATAAAAGTGCTGGAGGGAACTAGCTCAGGACCCCTTTGCCTTCTGCCAAGTGAGGACAAAATATTCAGTGCATCATCCTGGAAGCAAAGACTGGATCCTCACTAGATATCAAACCATGATCTTGGACTTTCCAACCTCAGTCACAGTGAACAACGAATTTATGTTCTTTATAAATTACTCAGTTTCAGATATTTTGAGCACAAATGGACTAAGAAAATAACATAAAGTTCATCATTTTGTAGCAAGTTACTTTTGGTATTTCTTTCCCTTTTTGTACCTTTTAGCCTTCAGTACTCAGTAAATTACTTTCAGTCTTTCAGTCTGGTTCCAGCTGCACCATGAAGAATTAAGAGGAGAGTCCTGTGTTCCTTCCTAGAAGAAAACGTCAAGGAGGGAGCCACACCCTCTCTAGGTAGCAGAGAAAATTAGTGAAAAATCTCTTAATACAAGACCAAGGTCTTTGAGGTCTGACTATCTCTTTCACCAGATATTCTTCCTGAATTGACAATTTCTAAGCTGAAACACTAACAACTTAAAGAAAGCATAACATTTTCTCTCACTTCACAGGCAGGTAGGACATGTAGTTTGTGAGCCTTCTTTTGAGTAGGGGTGAACACTAGCCATATAATGACATAAGATATAATGAAATAAGAAAGTAATATTGGAAATTCAACTCTTTGGTTTTTCCCCTCACTTATATAACTAGTATATTACAATGATTTAGGACCTCCCAAATGTCTCTGTAATTCATCTTCTACCAATAACATAAATACAGTGTAGACATATGGACTTAAAGCTAAGAAGCAGGCCAGGTGTGTTGGCTCACGCCTGTAATCCCAGCACTTTGGGAGGCCAAGGTGGGAGGATCACAAGGTCAGGAGTTCCACGCCAGCTTGGCCAACATGGTGAAACACTGTCTCTACTAAAAATACAAAAATTAGCCAGGTGTGGTGGTGCATGCCTGTAATCCCAGCTACTTAGGAGGCTTAGGCAGGAGAATCACTTGAACCCAGGAGGGAGAGTTTGCAGTGAGCTGAGATCATACCACTGCACTCCAGCCTGGGCAACATAGTGAGACTCTGTCTCAAAAGTAAATAAATAAATAAAATAAATAAAGTTAAGAAGCAGAAGCATTAAACTCTAAGCCTTCTAAACTCTTGCTCTCAGGGAGGATGTTTAATAGTGTTAATATCCACAACACAATTTAGAATTACCTCAAAATACAGAGAAAGAAAAGAAATTCCTGAGTTCTAAGTAACTAGGAGTACACATTATGTGGAAAGAATAGATGAAAGACCTTCCATTTTTACTGGAGATGATGATGTGTCTGCATCAATAATGTAAACTTCGAACAATTACAGATGCAGAGACTGGAAATAATTCTCTACAAGACTGAAAGTTCTCTGAAGCTGGTAATAAGCCTCTGATTAATGATGAGAGAATGAAGTAGGGCCACACCTCAGAAGATACAAGAAAGAAGATTGGCAGAACTCATAAATGAAGAAGAGAAAAGATATCCAATGGATCATTTTTAGAGACGCTTTTTTTTTTTTTTTTTTTCGAGATAGGGTCCGGCTCTGTCCCCTAGGTTGGAGTGCAGTGGTGCAATCATGGTTCACTGCAGCCTCGACTTCCTGGGCTCAAGTGATCACCTCACATCAGCCTCTGGAGTAGCTGGTACTATAGGCTTGGGCCATCACACCTGGCTAATTTTTTTTTTCTGTTTTGAAGAGATAGAATCTCACTGTGTTGCTCAGATTGGTCTTGTACTCCTGGATTCAAGTGATCCTCCCACCTTAGCCTCCTGAAGTGCTGGTATTACAGCATGAGCCCCTATGTCCAGCTCAGAGATGCTTTACTAGCATCTTAATCACAAACCTGCTGGATCATCTAAACACTGTCTATGCTACATCACTTTAAAAATAAATGTATAGAGAGATTATCTATAAACATATGTATATACCTTGTCTATGTTATATAATTTATCTACCTATCTGCAGATTATTCAATGACAACTTTTCCGATTTGAATACAAAGGTCAAGAACTGAACCCACCAGCCCTCCCTCACAGCTTGGACACTGAGGAGCAGAAATGCCTGCTCCTCTCACTCCCCCTACAGTTAACTGTTTATCTTAACATGACTTTATTTTCCCATTGTCTTCATTGGTGTGTCTTCATTCCCCAATTACCCATCAATTCTTCACTGAAAATCATCAACAGATGGTTTGCACTCTATGATTCTTTGAATGTCTCACCTTGCTGTTTTCAGCAATCCTGGGCTTTTGTATCTTAATCTTTACACAATTCTAACCAAGCTTCCTTGCACTGAAAGACCTACCTTGAACTAAACTGATTCTCAATAAATTCTGACTTTGCTTCCCTACTGAGACATTACCAAAGCTATGCAGAAAGGTATTCTCCCTTAATATAGTGAACAATTTGCTTAGCTTCATCTTATCAAAAGATTATGTAATATTTGAATAGCTGGCTTTCTACAAGATCTTTTTTAGTTGTTTTGCACAGAGCAGAATTACACATCTAGCTTTCAAGAACATTTATAAATGGCCAATTTGTGCTGTCCTCTTTAAAAGATAAATTGTAACTTTATTTAGAAGACAGCTTTCAACAGCAATTGCTATATTATCATGGTAATCTTGAGAAGTATATAATGGTCTTAGTAACTTTGCTATAAAATCTTGCAAGGAGATATGGCAGGTGGGATATTTATTATTTTTGTTGGCACATCATGACTGAGGTTGTCTTCTTTCTTGCCCTCATATAATGTATTATGTGGACTCTGTCTTACTCCTGGCCCTCAGGGGATTTGCTGCTGGGTGAAGAATGGAGATCACCTGATACCACATGACGTGCACTGCTATGACAGTGCCTGAACTCCTTTCCTAATGGCTTTTGAACAGCATATTCTCTTAAAGTAATCCTTCCTTTGACAGAAAATGTATTATACAATGTCATTGCTACAAGCAGAGAATTAGTATAAATATCTGAGTTTGAGCCTAATTACAGGTTTGCCAGTACTAAAGAGTATGCAGCTTCTATGTACTCATAGTATATAGGAGCTCATATCCTATTGGTTTATGTGCCCTAACTCTGTGTTAAAAGCACCTGTAATATTTAGAACTGAAATCATATATTGTCTGCAATTTATTTCAAACAGTCTGGTGGGGGTTAGGGGAAGAAGATTTATAGATGAAACAAGATTAGCCTTGAGGTAGATAATTTTGAAGCCAGGTGATGGATGGATAGGGTTTTAGTACATTGTTCACTCTACTTTTGCATATGTTTGAAATTTTTCATAATATAAAGTGGAAAAAACTCCACATATTCAGTTTGGAAGTGGGTTCTAACAGTTGTATTTGTTAGCAATCTTTTTGGTTCTTTCAAAGGGTCAAATCTGTTATAGTCAAGAGATATAGGCCCAGCATGGTGGCTCATGCCTATAATCCCAGCACTTTGGGAGGCGGAGGCGGGGTGGATCTCTTGAGTCCAGGAGTTTGAGACCAGCCTGGGCAACATGGTAAAAACCCATTTCTACAAAAAGGTTCCTAAAAAATCAGCCACGGACGGTAGTGCATGCATGTATTCCCAGCTAATAGGGAGGCTGGGGTGGGAGGATCGTTTGAGCTCAGGAGGCAGAGGTTGCAGTGAGCCAAGATCACACCACTCCATTCTAGCCTGGTGACAAAGTGAGACCTTAAAACAAAAACAAAACAAAGGAAAACAAAACACCATTAGGGAGCTTGGAATGATTTGAAATCAGTGCTGAAGCTCTAGGAAGAAAAGTAAGTAACAAAAGAGAACATTGTGGGGCTGTCAAAGTATTTTGCTAAATTTCAATTTATGAAAAAGGAATGAATATACCTCAAAGATTTCAAGATTTTATCTAGTCTCCCAGTATTAGGCGAAGAACTAGTTTTGATTCATTTTTATAGCATGAGATGGAATCCCTCAAGATGTTCAACTGAAAGAACATTACATAATAGTTTATAGTAAAGCAGAGGTATGCAATTTTTTTCTGAAAAGGCCCAGATATTCAATATTTTCAGCTTTGCAAACCATATGGTTTCTGTTGCAACTGCTCAGTTCTTCCATTAGAGCACAAAAGTAGCAATAGACAATAAGTAAGTAAATGAGCCTGGCTGTGTTCCGATGAAACTGTATTCATAAAAATGGGCAACAAGCCACATGAAGTTTTTCGGTTATTTTATCAGAGTATGGAATGTGGAATCAAACAGAACTGTGTTTGTATCCTGACTTTCCTATTTGTTAGCTATGTGATCTTAGGCAAGTCACTTGATCACTTTGAACTCTAGTTTTTTCACTTATAAAGTGGGGAATTATAATATCTGCCTCATATGGCTGTTGAGAAGAATATGTAAGATGGTGCATGTGAAGCACTTAGCTAAGTGGTTGGTGACAAGAATTATTAGCTATTATTAGTCAATGCTTTTTTGGGTACTATGTAATTTATTACTTATATAGTTACATGCGTTTTACCGTTTTCTTAGCAGACAGCACTAAGATCTTTTGACATTTAAGAAACTGAGATTCAAGTGTAAAATATCTATGCAGAATTATCCCAATACACTGGTTTTATCACCACCACCATTGTCATTGTCACCTTGTTGAGGTTCTAGTTGATCTACCTGATAATACTTTTTCTCTACTTCTGTCTCCAAAATTGACCCCTAATAAAGACACAGGAGTCAGGCTTAGATGGAAATTAGGATATCAGCTTTAGTCCTGATAAAACAGAACTGAGGAATGTGGTTTAATCCATGGCCACCAGGGTTGTCAGATATCCTCCTACATTAGATGATTTTACCTACTCAGTCATAGGCAGTGTTGGACAACCATGTTCCTCCCTTTTGCATGAATCAAATCTGACACAATAAGCTTTGTGCGTGGCAAAAAAAAGGTGACATGAATGCATGTATCCTTCCTGTAAGCTGGCTCCAAAAGGAAAGAGAAAAGGGTCTGAGCTGGACAGACCCAACTTTCTTCTCCCATGTTTACAAATAAGATAAATAAGAGGAGTAGGAAGAGAATTCATGTGTGTTACTATAGCTAAAGTCACTCTCCAAGAGAATACAGAGATAGAGAAATGGAGAATTTCCACCGGTCTCTAATATTAAGTCAACGATGTGCTGGGAATGGTGCAAGGAGCTTTATTTTGATTAGCCTGTGGGATCTTTACAACAGTCCTTTGAGGCAGACTTATGAATAAACAGCCTTAGAGAGGGAGTGATGTATCTTCTCCAAGGTTGTTGCCCAGGAAGAAAGTATTAGAGCCAGGATTCAAATCCATGTTCAGTTCCTTGACTCCAAAGCTCAGGGAGCTCTTGCTGCCAAACCTGTGCCTTCTGAAAATAAAACAAACAACAAACCAAATGCAAACCAACAGCAAAGGCAATGAATTCAATTTAGACCTTGTGTTTGTGAGCCCAGATTGATGGAGAACTATCAGTACTTTATTTTCTAGATGTTTACAATGTATTTGCTTAATAGATCCTCTCTTGGATTTTTATCTGAGATCTATGGTTGTTGCTTTAAAAAAAATCTATATTTTATTTTTTAAAAAACAGAGCAACATAGAGCTACCTTTAATTTTCTGACTTCTACACTACTCTTCATACCAAATAGCAGTGCGAGATTCCATCTACAAATTCCTTCAGCTTCTGAGGATGTAATTTGCTTGGTCTTAGAGACTTAAATTCAGAGTGGCTAAGTTCTCTTTTTACTATATTTTCAGCTATCTTGGGCTAGGATTCCTTTTTTTTTTTTTTTCTTAAATTGGACCTTTCTAACTTGAAGGAGACTAAATAGAAATATTTTAGTATTCTCTCACCTGTTAACATTTTTTTTTTTTTTGAGATGGAGTCTCGCTTTGTCGCCCAGGCTGGAATGCAATGGCGTGACCTCAGCTCACTGCAACCTCTGCCTCCTGGGTTCAAGTGATTCTCTTGCCTCAGCCTCCTGAGTAGCTGGGATTACAGGCACCTGCCACCACACCCGGCTAATTTTTGTATTTTTATTAGAGACTAGGTTTCACCATGTTGGCCAGGCTGGTCTCGAACTCCTGACCTCAGGTGATCTGCCTGCCTCGCCCTCCCAAAGTGTTGGGATTACAGGCGTGAGCCACCATGCTGGGTCCATTGTTATCCTTGAAAAGTAGGCCTATTCCATGATTTATTTTCTTGCTCCAAACAGTTGAAAAATCCTTATCATCTTTAATGTCTTTAGTACCTAATTCACTTAGCTTTTTGCCTTTCTAGGTATTGTTAGAGGTTCCTATTACTCTCTTATATTCAGCTTCAAGTGTTAAGACATTACATCATAGGATGGATGCAACAGTAATCCCCTATAGGGCCATATAGCATACCTTTCAATCTGTTCTCAATACATAGTATTGGTATTGAAAGGCAATTTGAATCAAATTGTTAGGTTCCATTTTAAAAATGAGTAAGATATTCTGACATTTCGATAAAATTATGTCCTTTTCGATAGCCATACATTTAGAAGTTCTATTAAAACAACCAACAAGATTATCTTACAAGGTTTTTTTTTAATATACTTTTAATTCTCTTGCTTTCCCAATTGCTACAAATTTTTTTAAAATGTGGAATCTGTTGTATTTCTAGATAATGCTAGTTTTAGCAAAGACCAGTTATAAAAAATTTGGTGTGTTTTAGGGAATTTGGTTTAGATTGCCCTTCAAATACAAAATTAAAGCTACTGACCCACCATTAGTAGGATACAAAATTTGAGTTATTTCCCCTGTGTTGGTGATGGATTGTGCTGCCTGAGCCACTGGCACTCCTTTTCACATTAGCCATTGTGACTAATCGCAGGCATTTGCAAGATGATTAGCCAAGATTAGGGGTACATTCTGTGATTATGAAACAGATTTTTTCTTTATGTGAAAAATTACTAGTTTATAATACCATTAAATTATGATTTTGCTCCGTATTCTAGCCAATGATAGGTTGTTAATAGCAATTTATATTCTTATGACTATTTATGTGCTGTTTGCTAAGACAGCTCCTGAATAGAGCCCCGTCCCGTCCTCATTTTTCTCTCCTTAAATGTTTACAACTGTCAAATTTACCAATTTCACTGCTAAAGAAACAGTAGTTCATTTATTTATTCAACAAATGTTTATTGAACATTTACATGTTAAGCTCTGTTCTAGCACTAGGGATACAGCAGCAAACACATCAGTCTTTTCCTTCCTTGAGCTTTTATTTTGTTAGGGGGAAAATAATACACATAATTACTTATAATATATATGTATATAGGTAAAGGCATAAGTAGATATAATAAATAGAGAGAAGAATATATAAGGGAAGGTAAAAGGGCCAGGGAGGAAAATTGTTTATACTTTATAAGGTGATTAGGGAAGGTCTTACTGATAAGGAGACATTTGAGCAGAGATCAAAGAGTGAAGGAACAAACCATGTGGATATAGACAGAAAAGTTTTCAAGCAGAAGAAAAAGCAAGTACAAAGATTCTAAATAAGGGAGCATGCTTACAGGTTCAAGAACATCCAAAAGGTCCATGTGAAACAAAAACACAAGAGTGAGAATCACAGGAGATCAAGTCGGAGAACTAATGGCGGCCTGATCAAATATGACCTCAATGCCTAGCACAGGATTTTGGCTTTTACCCCAAGTGAGATTGAAAACTGTTGGTTGATTTTAGGTAGAGGAGCAGCTTGATCTGACTTTTACAGTCCTTTTGGCTGCATTTAAGGTTAGACTTTAGCGAGATACATTAGTTAACTATTACTATGTAACAAATTGCATCAGTATTCAGCAACTTAACACAACATCCATTTTTGTGGGGTCTTCACAAATTTGTAATCAAGGTGTTGACTGGGGCCTCAGAAATGCCAAGGCTCAACTGGGGCAGAATTTGCCACCAACCTCATTCAGTTGTCAGCAAGGTTCAGTTCTTCAAGGGTTGTGGGGCTGAGGGCCTTAGCTCCTTGTTGGCTAATGGCCAGAGGCCACTCTCAATTCTTACCCAGTAGTCCTCTTCATCAGGACAAGCAAGTATGAAGAGCCAGAGATGAAATCTCAGTAAGATAAAAGTCAGTGTATTTTGTAACCTAATCATATAAATAACATTCTGTCACTTCTACTGTGTTTGTTTCATTAAAAACCAATTATGGAAACAACTGAATTGTCCATTGATGGATGAATGAATAAAGAGCTGTGGTATACATATACAATGGAATATTATCAGTCTTTAAAAAGAAGGAGTAGGCTGAGGCAAGAGAATCACTTGAACCTGGGAGGCGGAGGTTGCAGTGAGCCAAGATCATGCCGTTGCACTGTAGCCTGGGCAACAAGAAGGAAACTCCATCTCATAAAAATAAAAATAAAAAAATAAAAAAGGAGTAAAAAAGAATGATATCATAGTTTTTGCAGCAATATGAATGGAACTGGAGGCCATTATTTTAAGTGAAACAACTCAGAAACATAAAGTCAAATATCACATCTTCTCTCTTGTATGTGGGAGCCAAATAACGTGTATAATTGGACATAGAGTGGAATAATAGGCATTGCAGACTCTGAAGGATGGGAGGGTGAGGGGGTGGTGATGAATGAGAAATTAATTAATAGGTGCAAGGTACAGTATTCTGGTGATGGTTACATTAAAAGCCTAGACTACATTACTACACAACATATCCACATAACAAAACTGCATTTGTCCCCTTACATTGATACAAATAAAATTTTTTAAAAAGAGAGAAAAAAGAACAAGATTCTTCCATTTGCCACAACATGGATGGAACTGGAGGATATTACACTAAGTGAATTAAGCCAGACACAAAAAGAAAAATACTAATACTACATTATCTCACTTATACACAGAATCTAAAAAAAAAAGTGGTTAAAACCACAGAGATAGAGTGTTTGCTATGGGTGGTGGGAGTGGAGAGGAAATGGGGAGATATGGAGATATAGGTAAAAGGATAGAATGTTGTAAATATATAGGATAAGCAAATCTAGAGATCTAATGTACAACCTGGGGACTATAGTTAATGTTGTATTTGGGATATTTGCTGTGTGGATTTTAGATGCTTATGACACACACAAAGGAAATTTAACTATGTGAGATGAGAGAGAGGTTGATTTGCTTGACTATAGCAATCATTTTTCTATGTATATATATGTATATATCAAAACATCATATTGTCCATCTTAAATATATGCTTTTTTTAAAAAAGCAAATCATTATGTCCAGCCTACATTCAAGAGGAGGAGATTATATAAAGGCACGGGTACCAGGAGGCAGAATTATTGGGATCCGTGTCAGAAGCAAGGAGGCAAGGAAAGACACAAGGAAACAATTTAGAGTGTTACTAATATACTGTTAGAGATATTGATGTTTCCTTGGCTTTGTATATGTGGAATGCTAGTGGCTAAATTGTTCCAAAAGCTCTGCTTCCTGTGCAGATTCTGGATGTATTTTGAAGTTCAAACTAATAATATTTAGTGAGGTATGGGATATAGATGTGAGAAGAAGAATAGACGCAAGAGTAACTATGGCATTCTGTATACGCCACTGGAAGAATGAAATTGCTGTTTTCTGAAATGGCAAAAACTTGCAGGAAAATATTTTGTCAAGGATAGGAAGGAATCAAGTCTTAGGTTTTAACATGTTGACTTTGAGATGCATTTTTGATCCCCAAGTAGAGGAGATGACTTGGTGCTTGGATATATAAGCCTAAGTCTAAGGTAAAAGGTTTGGCTATAAATAAAAATTTGAGAATCATTATTATTTATATTGCATTTAATGCCATTATGCTAGATTGAATCACAGTGTATGCCAGAACTTCTAGAGACTGTGGTAAAATGAAAAAGAATATTTTTGTGAGAGATTCATGGCTGAAGACCAGTTAAACCTGTATAGTTTAATTATTTATGTCCCCTCCTGTATTAGTACATTTTCACACTGCTATAAAGACATACCTCAGACTGGGTAATTTATAAAGAAAAGAGGTTTAATTGACTCACAGTTCTGCATGGCTGGGGAGGCCTCAAGAAACTTATAATCATGGTGGAAGGGGAAGAGGCACATCTTACATGGTGGCACATGAGAGAGAATGAGCAAAAGCAGGGAAACCAGCCTTATAAAACTCTTGGATCTTGTGAGAACTCACTCGCTATCACTAGAACAGCATAGGGAACCACTCTCATGATCCAATCACCGCCCATTTGGTCCCTCCCTTGACATATGGGGATGATGGGGATTTCAATTCTAGATGAGATTTAAGTGGGGACACAGAGACAAACCATATTACTCCACTCCTCATTTCTCCAAAATTTCACATCCTCACATTTCAAAACACAATTATGTCTTCTCAACTGTCCTCCAAAGTCTTAACTCATTTCAGCATTAACTCAGAAGTCCACAGTCCAAAGTCTCATCTGAGAGAAAGCAAGTCCTTTCTGCCTAGGAGCCTGTAAAATCAAAAGCAAGTTAGTTAATTCCAAGATACAGTGGGGGTAGAGGCATTGGATAAATGCTCCCATTCCAAATGGGAGGAATGGTCTAAAACAAAGGGGCTACAAGCCCCATGCAAGTCCAAAATCCAGTGGCACAGTCATTAAATCTTACAGCTCCTAAATAATCTCCTTTGAGTCCATGCCTCACATCCAGGTCACATTGATGCCAGAGGTGGGCTCCCACAGTCTTGGGCAGTTCCCCCGCTGTGGCTTTGCAGGGTACAGCCCTCTCCTGGCTGGTGTTGTGCCTCCAATTTTTCCATGTGCATTCTGGGGTCTGGAGGACAGTGGCCCTCTTCTGACAGCTGCACTAGAAAGTGCCCCAGTTGGGACACTGTGGGGGGCTCCAACCCCACATTTCCCTTCCACACTGCCCTAGCAGGGGTTCTCCATGAGGGCTCCACCCTTGCAGCAAACTTCTGCCTGGACATCCAGGCATTTCCATACATCCTCTGAAATCTAGGTGGAGGTTTCCAAACCTCAATTCTGACTTCTATGCACCGGCAGGCCTAACACTACATGGAAGCCACCAAGACTTGGGACTTTCACACTCTGAAGCAATGGCCTGAGTGGTACTTTGACCTCTTTTAGCCATGGCTGTTATGCAGGGTGCCAAGTCCCAAGGCTGCACAGAGCAGCAATGGGGCCCTGGGTCTGGGCCCATGAAACCATTTTTTCCTCCTATCCCTTCAGGTCTGTGATGGGATGGTGTGCTGTGAAGGTCTCTGACATGCCCTTGAGACATTTTCCCCATTGTCTTGGTGATTAACATTCTGCTCCTCGTAACTTATGCAAATTTCTGTAGCTGGCCTGAATTCCTCCTAGGAAATGTGTTTCTCTTTTCTATGACATCGTCAGGCTGCAAATATTTCAAACTTTTATCCTCCTCTTCCCTTTTAAACTTAAGTTTAAATTTCAGATCATCTCAAGTTGAAAGTTCCACAGATTTCTAGGACAGGGGCAAAATGCTGGCAATCTCTTTGTTAAAGATAGCAAGAGTGACCTTTGCTCCGGTTCCCAACAAGTTCTTCATCATGATCTGAGACCATCTCAGCCTTGACTTCATTGTCTATATCACCATGAGCATTTTGGTCAAAACTATTCAACAACTCTCTAGGAAGTTTCAAACTTTCCCACATCTTCCTCTCTTTTTCTGAGCCCTCCAAACTGTTCCAACCTCTGCCTGTTACTCAGTTCCAATGTTATGTCCACATTTTCACATATCTTTATAGCAGTACCCCACTCTTGGTACCAATGTACTGTATTAGTTCATTTTCACACTGCTACAAAGACATACCCAAGACTGGGTAATTTATAGGCTTCATTGACACACAGTCCTGCATGGCTGATGAGGCTTCAAGAAACTTACAATCACGGCGGAAGGAGAAGAAGCATGTCTTACACAGTGGCAGGCAAGAGAAGGCAAGCAACCGCAGGGAAAACTGCCTTATAAAACCATCAATTTCATGAGAACTCACTCACTATCACTAGAACAGCAAAGAGAAAACCACCCCCATGATCTAACAACCTCCCATCTGGTCCCTCCCTCCACAAGTGGGGATTGTGGGGTTGTTATACAATTCAGGATGACATTTGGGTGGGGACACAGAGCTAAACCATTTTATCGCCAAAATTCAAGTTTCAAATTCCAAGGTGATGATCTTGAAATGTAGGGCCTTTAGAGGGAGTTTAGATAATAAGAGTGGAGCCCTAATGAATGGGATTAGTGTTCTTATAAAAGAGACCTGAGGGAGCTTGTTTGCCCCTTCCGCCATGTGAAGAGACAGCAAAAAGACACCATCTATGAGAAGGTGATCCTCACCAGATACCTAATCTATTGGCACCTTGGTTTTTGATTTGCTAAGCCTCCAAAATTGTGATAAATAAATTTCTGCTATTTATAAGCTACCTAGTTTATGCTATTTTATTGTAGCACATAGAATAGACTAAGAGAGCAGCCACCTTTTCATCTCTAACAAGAACAACTTTTTGCGTTATGCAAATCAGTTAAGTTTCTTATAGTCCTGACCTTCCAGAACAAAATTCTGGCTCCAACTACAGGAGGACAAATCTTTAAATAATCTTGACCACTCCACTGTTTCCCCTCTTGCTTGCAATCTTGTGCAGAATATACTGAGAATGCAACATCCTGAGATAAGAAAAAAATGTCTAGAACAATCTGGGCTGTGTTCTGATTCTTTCCAGAATGGAATGTTCTGCAATTCTTGTGCTCCATCATCCCTGTACTGCCCAGGGTGTAAAACCCAGAGCAGAGTGCTTGTGGGGATCCTTAGCTATAAGTCATGCGCAGACAAGACTCCATCCAAACCTATGCAGCTTTCTGGAGCCTTGGGGAATGGGCTTGCCATAGATCCTAGGCTTCTGTTTATTCTTGTTGCCTATTTGTGAGTAATACATTTGCTTTTCCTGACATGTGTAAGTATTCTGTCTCACTGGATTCATACCTTGGGAGCTGGGTTTATGCAAAACCTCTTGCCAGACTTAGGAATCTTTGTACTGCCTTTCCATTTTTTTCTAGTCAATATTTATCCAAACCAAGAATTTGGATTGCTTAAAGGCAAAAGCAAGCGTATGTTAATACAAAGTGAAACTTCTGCAATTACAGGTCTTTCTTAAAAGAACTTCACAGATAAATCTTTTTTTTCTTTTTTTTTTTTTTTTTTTGAGAGAGAGTTTCACTCTTGTTTCCCAGGCTGGAGTGCAATGGCATGATCTTGGCTCACAGCAACCTCTGCCTCCCAGGTTCAAGCGATTCTCTTGCCTCAGCCTCCCGAGTAGCTGAGATTACAGGCATGCATCACCACGCCCGGCTAATTTTGTATTTTTAGTAGAGATGGGGTTTCTCCATGTTGGTCAGGCTGGTCTCAAGCTCCCAACCTCAGGTGATTCGCCTGCCTCAGCCTCCCAAAGTGCTGGGATTACAGGCGCGAGCCTCCATGCCCAGCAGATAATTCAGTTTTTAAAGGCAAGTTTCAGTTCCTGGAATACATTTTTCTAGCTCTTTCTTCACTCGTTGATGAATCTCATTTATTATTTTTACCTCAAAAGTCATTTATATACTGACAAGCTCCAAAATCTGTATTTTACACTTCAAACTTCTTTCCACAAGTTTCTGTTCCTTAATTTTACCTGTCCTCTGGCCATCTTGACCTAGAGTCCTAGATAGATTGGAAGTGAATTCATGCTGATTTCCAAGAACCTATTCTGTCCCTTTAAGTTTATGGCCTCATCATCTATGTAGCTTCCTAAGTCAAAAATTTAGGGGGCGTCCCAAGATTTCCTTCTCTCTCACGCTCTGAATGTTAATGACAATAAAATTAATGACATAAAGGAGATTTATAAATATTATATCTAATTGTCACAATAACCTCATTGTATAGCTATTATTATATCTTATTAATAAGAAGGGGGAAATAATTTGTCCAAGATCAAAAAGCAAATTAATGACAAAACCTAGAGTTGAGCTAACTCTTCCAGGCTACAAATTCAGCACTCTTTCTACTTTTCAATGTTGCTTCTTCAATCATTTATTAATCTTGTCAGTTCTATATTCAGAAGCATCTCTGCATTTCAATCTCTCCTTTTCTAATGTGTTGTCAAGAACTTAATCCAGAACTTGATTATTTCTCACCTGGACTATTAAAATTTTGTCCTATCTGGTCTCCATTCTTATTGCAGTTTGTAGTTAAAGGGTCATATCAGAGTCATCCTTCCAAAAAACAAAAATGATTATACCATTCCATTTCTTTTATTGTTTTGTTTTGTTTTTTGAGATGGATTTCACTCTTGTTGCCCAGGCTGGAGTGCAATGGTGTGATCTCGGCTCACTGCAACCTCCACCTCCTGCATTCAAGCGATTCTCCTGCCTCAGACTCCCAAGTAGCTGGGTTTACAGGCATGTACCACCAGGCCCAGCTAATTTTGTATTTTTAAGAGAGATGGGGTTTCTCCATGTTGGTCAGGCTGGTCTCGAACTCCTGACCTCAAGTTATCTGCCTGCCTCAGCCTCCTAAAGTTCTGGGATTACAGGCGTGAGCCACTGTGCACGGCCCATTCCATTTCTTATACAGCTTTTTTTTTTTTTTTTTTTTTTACTCTCACTGCATACAAAATCAGGTGCAAGACTTAATTTAATATTTTATTTTCACATTTAAGATCCTTTTCAAATTCTACCCAAATCCAAGTTCAGAAGCCACCATGCATCCTTTGTTCCAGAAATTTCAAACTTTTTTTCATTGCCTGACTTTGATCGTTTTTCTAAAATGCTCTGCCCTCTCCTCTAACTATAAAAGCCTTTCTCAGGCTTTAAGGTCTAATTTATTTTTAATTTAATTTAATTTTATTTTATTTTATTTTTTGAGATGGACTATCGCCCTGTCTCCCAGTTTGGAGTGCAGTGGCATGATCCTGGCTCACTGCAACCTCCACCTCCCGGGTTTAAGCGATTCTCCTGCCCCAGCCTCCTGAGTAGCTGGGATTACAGGGATGTGCCACTACACCTGGCTAATTTTGTATTTTTAGTAGAGATGGGGTTTCACCATTTTGGCCAGGCTGGTCTCGAACTCCTGACCTCAGGTCATCCACCCGCCTTGGTCTCCCAAAGTGCTGGGATTACAGGCATGCTCCACCACGTTCGACCTAAGATCTAATTCAAATGGTTCTTCCTCTGTGTGGCTTATATATATTTAGCTAAAGCTAATTTCTCTTTCTCCTGGGCCCTCAGAACTAATTTCTGTTTACATCTCTCCTTCTCACAGTAGAGATTTTTTTAAATAATTTTTTTTACGTTTCAAAATGTGATTTTAAAAGTTGGGAAATTCATCAGTTCTATAGTGGTAAGTACAGTTATTACAAAATGTGATGCTGTGTATTGGGACGCTGTATATTTGAGTCCATGAAATATTTGAAAATTTTGCCCTAAAATTAATTCTTTATGTAGAATATTTTGGGCAGCACCCAAGTAATCTGGAAAAATGAATACTGTACAGAGATGTATCCTCTTGACCTTTCTTGGTTTGGTATATTAGTTTGTTGATGCTGCCATAGCAAAATGCCACAAACTGGGTGGCTTAGATAACATAAATTAATTTTCTCACTGTTCTGGAGGCTGGAAGTCCAAGATCAAAGAATTAGCAGGTTTGGCTTCTTCTGAGGCCTCTCTCCTTGGCTTGCAGACAGCCACCTTCTCTCTATTCCTCACATGGCCTTTTCTCTGTGCACGTGCATCTCTAGTTTCTCTTTTTTTATGTCCAGATTTGCTCTTCAGACAAGGACATTGGTCAGATAGTATTAGGGTCCACCCTCATGACCTCATTTAACCTTCAATATCTCTTTAAAGCTATATCTCCAAATACAGTCACATTCTGAGGTTCTGGGAGTTCATGCCTCAACATGCGAATTTTGGGGAAGGAGTGGGGCAAAATGGTGCACGTAACAGGATTGTATGGAAGTATAATTTCTCACATAATATTCAGTTTTCAAAAATTTAATTGTACAGTAAATCACTTAAAGTCATCAATGGGATCTTGGGAACAGTGAGTTTAAGCAAAATGACGTATCACAAAGCCAGTTTTGCTATAGGCAAGGTGATTAAGCTTTTATGGCATATTTCTGGTCACAAAAACATCACCAAAGTCCTAAATAAAGACCAAAAGACTTCTAATAGTAAACATTAAAATAAATATGTGCTATATACATACTTAAGAAAGATTAATAAAAACAAGTATGATTATTATTTACCCAATTTTTATCTCAGATTAGGGCTGCTGGTTCTTGGAGCCTGTCTAGGCAGCTCAGAGTACAAGGCAGGAACCAGCCCTGGACAGGACACCATCCCATCACAGGGCACACTCACACACACCCACATTTACCCTCACTCAGACTGGAACCATTTAGACATGCCAAGTTACCCAATGTTCACAGCGTTGAGATGTGGGAGGAAACCAGAGTGACTGGAGAAAACCCACAAACGTAGGGAGAATCTGCAGACTACATATAGACAGTGGGCATGGCTAGGAAGAGATTTTTTTTTTAATCTGTGTTAAAATGAAATGTTGTTGAATGAAACGATGATATCTGAGGGGTTGTGTTTTGTTCTGATATAGTGTGGTTAATATTATCTAACATTATAACATTATTTTAGTGGCAAATATGAATTTGTATGACATAAAAATAATATTTGTATATATTCAGTGGCTTCTTAATTCTATATTTGATTTATTTATAATTAAAATAAGGATACTGATTATATAAATTAAATCTTATATTTGATTCTGAGTCACACAATATTTCGGGCAAAGTCTTAACAGCTCACATTTATTTACATGAATTATTTCCTGTTAATCATATGCAATTATAAGATGCAAGGTACATCACTGATTTCCCCTCAGAAAATTTTGAAGATTTTAATTGGTTTTATTACTTATGGTTGCATAACAAATTACTCCAGATATTAGGCCTAAAGATAACAAACATTTGTTATCTCACACAGTTTCTGAGAGTCAGAAATCTGGGATCAGCTTAGGTGGGTGGTTTTGGCTCAGAGTTACTCATTTCACTACTAACATATCAGACCTAGGGTCATCTGTAGGTTTGACAGAAGCTGGAAGATCCACTTCCAAGCAGCTCACTCAAGAAGCTGTTGGTTGGATGCCTTGTTCTTCAGGGCTGATGGCAGGAGGTCTCAGGGCCATGAGAACCTCTCCATAGGATTGCTTGAGTATCAGCTCAACATGTCAGTTAACATCCTTCAGAGCATGTGGTCCAAGACAGAGCAGGCAGAAAGCCACAATGCCTTGGAAGTGTAGTCTAGTCTTGGAAGTCACACAGCATCATTCCACAGTATTCTACTTGCTAGAAGTTAGTCACTAAGGTCAGGCTTCCACAAGTAGAAGGGAATTAAACTCCAACTTTCAAAGAAAGAAGAATTGAAGCCTTTGTAGAAATATTTAAATCTAGCACACTCTTCTTGAGCAAGATAATACTAATTAAGAGGATATCTTAGTCTGTTTGGACTGCTGTAACAAAATACCTTAAGCTGAGTGGCTTATAAATAACCAAAATTTATTTCTTACAGTTCTGGAGTCTGGGAAGTCCAAGATCAAGGTACTGTCAGATCAAGTTACTGTCAACTCTCTGGTGAGGGTTGACTTCCTGGCTTATAGATAGCACCTTCTCACAGTGACCTCACATGAGTGAGGTCCCCTTGTGGTAATGAGTGAATTCCAGCTCTGTTAGTTCCTCAAAGTCTCTCTGGGAAATCTTTTGTAAGGACGCTAACCTCATCATGAGGTCTCTTCTCCCACGACCTAACCACCTCCCAAAGGCCCTACCTTCAAATGTAGGATTTCAACATATGAGTTTTGGTGAAGGGGTACACAAACATTTTGACCGCAGCAGAGGATCACTTAAATTTATATACTGAAAATCTTGGTATAAGAATCCAGAGCATGAGCTATTAACATGGGAAGAAAATGTTATATATTATAAATTTAAAAGGAATTTGTAGCCCCCCAAAAGAGCACTGTAAAATCAAAGATAATCAATTCCTGTGGTTTGAAGCCACTGTCTGTGCTAATTTGTTACAGTAACCTTAGGAAAGTACCACAGTACCTTTGCAAGAAAACAGACTATAAGAGGACTGAGGCACTTTCAATTAACACAGTGAACATGGGAACTGTAATTCAAAGAACTATGGGGCTTAGAACATATGGAATTATTACTAGATGGGCCATGAAGGTTGCAGTTGCTATTTCCACTGTTTCTCTCCAACACCTGGCAGACAGGTTGTTGTCACTGTCAAAGATGCAGTGCCAATCCAAGTTCATTTTCATCATGGGTGTAGGGCAGCCAAGAAGACTTTATATCAATACATATCTGCAGCCAGAGTCTATGTAAAGGAATTCCAATGAAATACCTGCCTTGCACCCAGCTGGCTCAGCCTATGAACCTCCATAGCTGTATGGTACAACAGCCCATTATCTTAGATAAACACAGCTCATTCAATGTCTGCTCTGCATAATGAGCCAGAGACTCATGGTCAATGAGTCCAATCACGTTACAATCACCACCAAAACAAGGTACAAATCAAATATGACCTTCAAGTTGTCCAAACTAGAAGGAAATAGGCTTACCCCTAACATTTGTGGGCTCTGGAGAACAGTGCAAATGGAGGTCTATTTACCATAGGCCTAAATATCTGAAAGTTATAAATACAAATTAACAAACTGTTATATAAAAGATATACCAATTGCCTGCTTTGAAAAATACACCTTTACAATAGAAAACATGAACATATGTGTAAAACTATGGTTTTTATATGATTGGTAGCAAAATAATGAAGATGACTGAATTTAATTATTAATTGCATATGCCTCAGTGTCTTCTTGATAAAATAACAATGTTAGGATGAGTGATAAAATATAAATTTGTAAATTTTTATGTATATGTTTCCTAAATTTTTTTTATTTTCTCCATTTCAGGAGTATCAACAATTATATTACAGTGAATATTTTCCCATTTTATACTCCATTGATAGCAATTATCTAAAAGAGTAAAAATTTCCATTTTATTCTAAATAAATGCAGTTCAATATGTTTTCATTAAAATACAAATTAAATGTAAGATATTTTCAAAATATCTTCAAGTCTAAATATTTTCAAAAACTTATTTCTATCTTAGATTACTCAAAATATAAATATGAATAACAGACATAAAAATTTTAATTCAAAATTACTCATTAAACCTGAAATTCATTTATTTTTAAATACAGTTACAAAAATGAAACTATTCACATTCCTTGTATTCCTCGTCCATCAAATTGCTAATTAAAGGTTGTCATTAAGCTTCACACATGTTATGTCTAAGATAACGTAATACAAATTTGAGATAATATTAATAACTATTACAAAATATCCACCAACTGCCATGTGCAATATTGTAAATATCATGCTAATGAATTCCTGAATACCTCCTGAGCCACATCTTGACATACTGACAGTAAAAGATACTTAAGCCTGAGTCTGTGGCATTTATGTTACCTGAGAGAAAGGATCTGGTAGATTAATTTGTTGATGCTCATAAAGCATTTCCGCTGTTCAAATCCTTCCTGCACTCTGAAACATTATCAATGCTTTCAATGCCCCCAAAGAAAACCTTTACACAATAACAATCACTCCCCATTCCCCTGCTCCAATTCACCCCAGCCCTAAAAACATAGTTCATTTTCTGTCCTTACAGATTTATCTATTCTGGACATTTCACATGACTAGAATTAGACAATACATGACTTTTTGTGTCTGGTTTATTTCATTTACCATGTTTACAAGATTCCTCTATGTTGTAGCATGTACAAATCCATTTCCATTTATTGTTGAATAATATTCTATTGTATGGATACACTTATACATTCATCAGTTGATGTAAATTTTATTGTTTTCATTTCTGGCTATTATGAGTAATACTGCTATGAACACTTGTGTACAAATTTTTGTATGAATGTACAAAGGAGTAGAACTGCTAGGTCATGTGGTAACTCTATGTTGAAAATTTTGAGGAGTACCAAACTGTTTTCTAAAGGAATGGCACCTTTAGGCATTCTCAACAGCAATGTGTGAGGGTTACAATATCTTCACATCTCTAACACTTGTTATTGTCTTTTGTTTTTATTATAGCCATCTTTGTGTGTAGGAGACGATTTTGATTAGCATTTTCCTAATGGTTAATGATGTTGCTGTGGTTTGAATATTTTCGCCAAACTCATGTGGAAATTTAATTGCCATTATGAAGGTATTAAGAGGTGGAACTCTTAAGAGATTTTTAGACTTTGAGGGCTCTGAATGGATTAATGTTAATATTGAGGGAGTGGGTTTGTTATTATGAGAGTGGGTTGTTATAAAAGCAGGTTCAGCTCTCTCTTGCTCTTGCACACTCTTTTGCCTTTCAAACTTCTGCCATGGATGATGCAGCAAGAAGGCTCTCACCACATGCTGGCATCCGGATATTGGACTTAGTTCTTCCAGAACTGTCGAAAGTAATTTTAAAAAAGTAAATTACCCAACCTGTAGTATTCTGTTATAGGAATACAAAATGGACAGAGACAGAAAATTGGTACCAAAGGGTGGGCGTTGCTATAACAAATACCCCAAAATGTAGAAAGGGCTTTGGAACTGGGTAACAGGTAGAGGCTGAAAGAATTTGAAGGAGCAGACTAGAAAAAGCATAGATTGCTATAAATGGAGCATTAAGAGCAATTCTGGTGAGGGCTTAGAGGAAAAGAAAGGCTTAGGAAACATTTGAAACCTTTTAAAGATCAGTTAACTGGTCATGATGAGAATATTGATAAAAATATGGACAGTAAAGGTCAGTCTGATGAGGTCTCAGGGAGAAATGAGGAATCAAAAACTGAATAAGGCTGTCTTTATTATAAAGTCTCATAGGACTTGGTTGAATTGTTTCCATGCTTGAGGGCTTTATGGTAGATAGAATTAAAAAGTGATAAACTGGGATATCTGGCAGAAGAAATATTTAAGCAAAATATTGAAGGAGCTGCACGCATTTTGACTGCATATAGTAAGATGCAAGCAGAGAAAAATTATTTAAAGATGGAATTTGTAATTAAAAGAGAAGCAGAACAGAAAGATTTAGAAAATTCACAGCCTAGCCATGTAAAGAGTAAAAAGGTGTGTTTATGAGAGCAAACCAAAGGTGTGGCCAAGTGACTGTTTTCTACAGAGATTAGTAAGGATAGAAGAGAGCCAATTACTACTCATAAAATAATAGAAAAATGACTCTGAAGGCATTTCAGAGATCTTGGAGGCAGGTTAGAACCTTGAGGGCAAGGTTTCTAGAGAGGTCAGGTTGGACTTCAGCATTTGCTTCCCAGGGCTGGTTTGGAGATGGCTCAACCATGCCCAGGTATGGTTCGTGCCACAGCTCCAAAGGCTTCAGGCTATAAACCTTGGCAGTGTCCATATGGTGCTGACTCTAAAGACACACAGAGTTCATGAGCTGTGGTACCACAACAGCCTCCACCTAGATTTCAGAGAATATTAAGGACAGCTTGGGGGCCCAGGCAGAGACTTGCCACAAAGATAGAGCCACTGCAGAAAGCCCACACTAGGACAATGCCTAGTGGAGCCCTGGAGCAGTGCCAGGGCAGCCCCCAAGACCACAGAACTGTAGAGCTATCGCCATGCAACACTTGCCTAGGAGAGCTGCAGACAGAGACTCCAACCTGTGGGAGTTGCTGGGTGCACTGTGCACAAAACCATAGGGATACGGTTGCTTGAGGCCATAGGGGCCCAACTTTCAACTTAATGAACCCAGAAGGCAGGACACAGAGTCCAAGAAAAATCATTCTGGAGTTCTTAAGTTTAATGCCATTTTCCTTATTGGGGATTTGGAACTCATTTGGGGCCTGTTACTCCTTTTTTTTTTTTTTTTTTGAGACAGTCTCGCTCTGTTGCCCAGGCTGGAGTGCAGTGGCGCAATCATGGCTGACTGCAACCTCCACCTCCCCAGTTCAAGCGATTCTTATGCCTCAGCCTCCTGGTTACTCCTTAAATTGCCTGTATCTTTCTTTTTCAATGGGAATGTCTGTCCTATGCCTGTCCCACCACTGTAATTCGGAAACATGTAATATGCTAATTTCACAGGCTCACAGCAGAAGAGAAATCTGCCTCAGAATGAATTGTGTCTTGAGTTTCATCCATATCTGATTTAGATGAGACTCTAGACTTTGAACTTTTAAGCTGATGTTTGAACAAAGTTAAGACTTTTAGGGTTATTGGGATGCGATGAGTGTATTTTTTTTATGTGAGAAAGACATGAGTTTTAGAAGTCTGGGGGCAGAATGATATGACTTGAATGTCCCCTTCAAAACTCATGTTGAAATTTAATTGCCTTTGTCATAGTATTAAGTGGTGGGACCATTATCTCCCCATTAGTCCAGGAGAGCTCTGCCCTTATCATGGGAGTGAGTTTCTTATTTTGAGAGTAGGTTTTTATAAAAGTGTGTTTGGCCCCCTCTTGCTTGCTTGCTTTCTTGCTGTCTTGCTCTTCCACCTTCTGCCACAGAATGATGCAGCACAAAGGCCCGCACCAGATGCTGGTGCCATGCTCTTGGACTTCTCAGCCTCCAGAACTATTAGGTAAATACATTTCTCTTCCTTTTAAATTAGCTAGTCTGTGGCATTTTATTATAGAAACATAAAATAAGCTAAGATGATGATCATTTTTTTCATATGCTTATTGGCCACTTGCATATCTTCCTTGGGAAAAAGCCTATTCAGATCTTTTTCTCATTTTTAAATTGGGTTATTTATCTTTTTATTATTGAGTTCTAAGAGTTCTTTACTGGATATGAGTTCTTTCTCAGGCATATGATTTGCATATATTTTCTCCCATTTTCTGGGTTGTCTTTCACTTTCCTGATTATAATGTTTCTGGTACAACAGTTTTTAATTTTGTTAAAGTTTATATGGTGGTTAATTTTATATGTCAATTTTACCGGGTTACAGGGTGCCATTATTTGGTCAAACATTATTCTGGGTGTATCTGTGAGAATGTTTTTGGATGAGATTTATATTTGAATTGATATACCGAGTAAAACAGATTGCCCTCCCTAATGTGGGGGGACCCTCGCTCAATCAGCTGAAGGCCAAACTAAAACAAACTGGCTGATTCTAAGAGGGGACCCACCTCTCCTCCCTGGCTGATTGAGCAATGATGTTGGTCTTTTCCTGCCTTTGCACTTGAACTGGAACATCAGCTTTCTTGAGACTCAAGCTTGCTGGTTTTCAGACTGGAATTTATACCAATGACTCTCCTGGGTTTTCAGCTTGGGAACTGCAGATCTTGAAACTTCTCAGCTTCCATAATCATGTCGGCCAATTCACTATAATTAATCTCTTTCTATATGCATCCTGTTGGTTCTGGTTCTTTGGAGAACCCTGACTTATACAATATAACTTATTTTTTCTTTTGTTATTTATAATTTTGGTGTCATATCTAACAGGCTTTGCATAACCCACAGTCATGAAGATTAATGCCTATATGTTCTTCTAAGTGTTTTATAGTTTTAGCTCTTATATTAGGATTATGATCCTTTTTGAACTAATTTTTGTGTATACTGTGAGAAATGATTCCAACTTTATTCTTTATATGTAGATATTTAGTTTTACCAGCATCATTGATTCATAACACTTCTTACTGCCCATTGAATTGTCTTGGCACCCTTGACAAAAATCAATTGACCATAAATATGGGTATTTATTTCTGGACTCTCTATTCTATTCCAAGAACTTATGTGTCTACTGTTATATTACCACACCATCTCGATGACTATAGCTTTGTAGTAAGTTTGAATTTGGGAAGTGTGAGTGTGAGCATTCAATCCTCCAACACTAAGTATGATGGTAGCTGCGTTTTTTTGTAGATGCCCTTTAAGTTGAGAAGGTTTTTCTCTATTCCTAGTTTGTGGATACTTTTTATCAAAATGTTGTTGGTTTTGTCAATGCTTTTCCTACATCTGTGGAGATAATCTTGTCCTTTATTGTATTCATGTGGATGGTGTAGTACGTTCATTAACTTTTGGATGTTGCGTTAACTTTGCATTCTGAGGCAAATCTTGTTTTAAAATTCTGAGTCAGTGCTCTTTTGACACATAATGCTGAAATATATTAATAATGCCAGATAGCTTGTTATAACATGGTGGAACCAACTCTATGATGCTTGGATTTTTGAGGTTTTTCAATCTGAAGACTGGATATACCTTAATATTTCAACTGTGAATTGAGATTTATTTTCCTACTTGTGTTCCCATTTTCATTTTCTTTTACTCATGTAGCAATGAAATTTTCAACTCAAATGAAAATATGATGAGAATTATAAGCCCCAAAGTTAAAAATAGAAATCACACAAAAGTTGGCCCACAGCATTAGTTTGCTAAGGCTGCTGTAGCAAAGTACCACAAACTGAGTGGCTTAAACAAAAGAAGTGTATTGTCTCATATTTCTGGAGGTCAAAAGTCTGAGATCAAGATGTTAACAGGGTAGTTTCCTTCTCAGGGTTGTGAGAAAGAATCTGTTCCATGCCTCTTCCTTATCTGCTGGTGGTTTGCTGGCTATCTTTGGTATTCTTCAGCTTACAGAAGCTTCACATGGTGTTTTCTGTGCCCAAATTCTCCTTTTTATGAGGACACCAGAAGATGTTGGATTAGAGCTCAGTTTAATGACTTTGTTTTAACTTGATTATCTCCATAAAGACTCTGTCTTCAAATAAGGCCACTTTCTGAGTTCCTCAAGGTTAGGACTTCAACATATGAATTCAACCCAAACAGGTATCCTTTGAGAAGTGAATCAAATTATTTTCTGTAGCTTCCAGGTAAACCCTTGAAAGAAGCTTTAAAATAACAAACTTGAAAATGATATTTCCATATTTACAGTATTTAATTCTTATTCATGGAATAAGGTAAAATACTAATTTTTGCATATTTGAAATTTTTTGTTTGATGCTAGAAACAGTCTAGATAAGAACTAACTGCCATATATTCTAACACCCATTATTCTTTATGATGGTTAGAACAGATAATTCTATGAAGAAAACGCTTATAATAATGGAATTCTAGGGGATGTCAGGTGTACTAGCTGTGGTTTGAGTAAGTAAACTTTTGTTGTATTGGGAGAGAAAGAAAGAAAAAGGAAAGGAAAGTGAAAAAGTGGGAGAGACAGAATGAACGAGAGCAGTAGACAAAGTAGAGAAAGAAGAGAAAGAGACAGCAACTCTGATAGATTAATTCTTCACTGGTGATATGACTGTCAGAGACAAATGGTTTAGAATTACCATAGATTTTAAAGTCAGATTCAAACAAAACTCTAATAAGTCTCTGTTCTGCATGGATAATGCTGTTAAGATGATATGATTTTTTTTCCATTTTATGTTTTAGGGTGCTGTCAGAGGATTCAAATCTTTTGCATCTACTTCCAAAATTTACATATTCAACTATACTGACATTTACCTAAATGTTTTATCTTCTTCCTCCCATTAAACAAATCATGTTTGAGCTTTGCAAGTAGAAATCCAAGTTTTGCAATGCAAACATAAGCTGAGTAAATACCAAATAATTATTAGACAACTTGTTTGGAAATTTAAAAAACTAGGGCAGTAACTTAATATTCTAATTATGAACAACTACATAACTGAGAGCCTTTTATTGTTCTAATAATGTGTATGTAAACTAATTATATGAGCTAATCCTCTAAATAAGATTAA
Organism: Pongo abelii; assembly: GCF_028885655.2. Lineage (NCBI taxonomy): Eukaryota > Metazoa > Chordata > Mammalia > Primates > Hominidae > Pongo > Pongo abelii. The sequence goes on from NC_071988.2 coordinate 21,658,285, forward strand.
TTGTGATTTATGGAACATTAATTTAAATGGTTGTCCAAAGCCTGATATTCTCCAGAGTCCATTTTTAAAAATATAACTCTTTTAAGAAATGAAATATGTTAGACTATGTAAATTTACTTAATTTAAAAATTGTAGTTAGTAGCTTCTTGAAATGACTTTGAAATAATGTATTCCCAAGCTTTGCTTTTAATAGATACATTAAAAGTTGTTTTTATCTTGTCACTCTTAAGCAATGGCATTACCTGGTCATAACAGAAATTATACATTTATTTAAAAGAAAATCTCCATTGAAAATGACATTTTCAGAGGTTCACAAAGATCAGAGAGCTAATATCAGCCTTCAGGGCTTGCACATATTAGGAATGCATAAATGGATAATTTGCAAAACAATGAGTAAATCTAGGATATATACAACATATACATTAAAAATTATAAACAAATTAAGGTTGTTTTTGAAAATATTCCTCATTCCTCACAGATTTTTATATAGTAAAATTTGAGGCTTCAGGGCAATAACTCAGGGTAATAACAGGTTTATGAACCTTATTATATCTTTTAAGCTTACAATTTGACTTAAATTTTTAGTGCAATAAATCTTGTAGACCATGAAATTAATTTTTTTCTTTTCTTTTTTTTTCTTCTTGTACACACAGCAGAGTGTCTAGTTAGAAATCAGTGCTTCCTGCTGGAGAATGAAAGATGAAGGAAGACATACGATATTCAATATGTATTAGCTGATTATTTTTCATCTGCATAAGAACACAATGTTGTAAATAGAGCAAGGATGCTTTTCATATATTCTGATGGACCCCAAACATTGTTTTAGTGCATATTTATTGTATGCTTATAATATTTTCTTTTATATAACAAGAATTAGCTACTCTAGCATTGACATCTGAATTAGGGATTTTTGGGGGGGCTATTTTTTCCGTGAGTTTGGAAATTTGTTTTGCTCTGGCATCATAAACCCAGCTTTCTGAGCTTAGATTTCCATCTCTATATGTTAAAGTCCTGAACTCCAGTGGAACTGTATTTGGAGTTACAGCCTTTAGAGTGGTAGTTAAAGTTCAATAACGTCATAAGTCTGGGGCCCTAATGCAATATTACTGATGGCCTTAAAAAGGTCCTAGATATGTGTATACACAGAAAAAAAGCCATGTGAGGACACAGTCAGAAGGTGGTGATCTGCAAGCCAGGGAGAGAGTCTTAGGAGAAACCAAACCTGCTAACAGGTTTTTGTTTGTTTGTTTGTTTTTGAGATGGAGTCTTGCTCTGTTGTCCAGGCTGGAGTGCAGTGGCATGACCTCCTCTCCACCTCCTGGGTTCAAGTAGATTACAGGCACCTGCCACCATGCCTAGCTAATTTTTATATTTTTAGTAGAGATGGGGTTTTACCATGTTGGTCAGGCTGGACTTGAATTCCTGACCTCAAGTGATCCACCCACCTTAGCCTTCCAAAGTGCTGGGATTACAGGTATGAGCCATCATGCTCAGCCGAAACCTGCTAACATCTTGATCTTGAATTTCTAGCCTCTGGAACTGTGAGAAAATAAATGTCTGTTGTTTAAGCTATCCAGCCTATGGTATTTTATTATGGCAGCCTTAGGAAACTAATACAGGGACACTTTATATATATATATATATATGCACAGGGTCAACCGGTCTAACCTTTATTAATTGGAATCTTACAAGGAGGAGGTGACAGAAAACATATTTGAAGAAATAATGGCTGAAATAGTCTAAATATGATGAATAGTATAACCACACAGCTACAAAAGACTCAGTGATCCCCAAGAACATAAAAACACTCCATCAACTCCCTTATACCAAGGCATATCATATTCAAATTGCTGAAAACTAGCGGTAAAGGGAAAATCCGAAAAGCAGTGCAAGCATAAAAGACACAGTCTATTCAATAGAGCAAAAATAAGAGTTATTAAAGTTTTATCATCAGAAACTGTGCAAGGTAGAAGAAAATAAATTGGCATCTTTAAAGCATTGACAGAAAATTTCAAACTAGAAGTCTATATTTAATGAAAATATCCTTCAAAAGTGAAGGCAAATAAAATTATTTTTGAATAAGCAAAGCTGAAAGAATTCATTACAGACAAATCTGCACTAAAAGAAATATTAAATTACCCATTTTTTTAGGTGAAAGAAAAAAATGGTATCTGATAGAAATTAGGATCTACACAGAGAAATAAACAGCACTGAAAGTGATAAATATGCAAGTAAACAAATACTTTTTCTAATTTTAAAATTTCTGTAAAATATAATCAATTATTTAAAGGGTAACAACATATTATGGGGTATAGAATGTATGTAGAATTATTATTTTTCTGTACATAGCACAACATTCAAAAATGTATATAGATTTTAATACATGACTAAGGTATGACAACAATAGCACAAAATGTAGAACTGGGGGAAATAGAAGTATATCGTTTTAAGAGTCTTTCACTATATGTGAGAGTAATATAGTATTATTTGAAGTTGAGTTTCAATAAACATGTTTATTTAAAACCCTATAGCAACCATTAAAAAATAAAACAAGGAGATAGTTATTAAAAAGCCTACAGTGGGGATAAAATGGAATATGAAAACATGGGAGAAAATTTTTACAATCTACCCATCTGACAAAGGTCTAATATCCAGAATTTACATGAAACTTACACATATTTAAGAGAAAAAAACCCATCAAAAAGTGGGCAAAGTATATGAACAGACACTTCTCAAAAGATGACAGTTATACAGCCAATAAACATACAAAAAAAGCTCAACATCACTGATTATCAGAGAAATGCAAATCAAAACCACAATGAGATACCATCTCACACCAGTTAGAACGGCGATTATTAAAAAGTAAGGAAACAATAGATGCTGGCAAGGCTGTGGAGAAATAGGAACACTTTTACACTTTTGGTGGGGATGTAAATTAGTTCAACCATTGTGGGAGACAGTATGGTGATTCCTCAAAGATCTGGAGCCGGAAATACCATTTGACCCAGCAATCCCATTACTAGGTACATACACAAAGGATTATAAATTATTCTACTATAAAGACACATGCACATGTATGTTTACTGCAGCACTATTTACAATAGCAAAGACGTGGAACCAACCCAAACACCCATCAATGATAGACTGGATAAAGAAAATGTGGTCCATATACACCACGGAATACTATGCAGCCATAAAAAGGAAAGAGACCATGTCCTTTGCAGGGACATAGATGAAGCTGTAAGCCATCATCCTCAGAAAACTAACACAGGAACAGAAAACCAAACACCACATGTTCTCACTCATAAGTGGGAGTTGAACATTGAGAACACATGGACACAGAGAGGGGAACAGTACACACATGGACACAGTTGAGAACACATGGACACATTGAGAACACACATGGACACATTGAGAACACATGGACACAGTTGAGGGGGTGGAGGGTGAGGGGAGGGAACTTAGAGGACAAGTCAATAGGTACAGCAAACCATTTTGGCACACATATACCTATGTAACAAGCCTGCACACTCTGCACATGTATCCCATTTTTTTTTAGAAGAAATAAAGAAAAAAATATGTACATAATAAAAAAAGAAAATATACAAAATATCAAATGAAGTTAGGGAAAAAGGATAAAATGAGTAAAAAACAGATGAATAAAAGAAAACACAAATAAAAAAGTAGTAAATATAAACCAAACCATATGAATACTTACATTATATGTAAATCTTCAATACACTCCAACTATAAGATATCAATTATCAGACTAGATGAAGAAAACAAGACCTGATTATATGGTGTCTATGAGAAACTCAGTTTCCATATAAAACATATATAAATTTAAAGGAAACAGATGAACAAAAGATATGCCATGCAAACACTAAGATTAGAAAACAGAAGCGTGTATGTGAATAGCACATAAAATAGATTTCAGAACAAGGAATACTACCAGGCATGAAGAGTGACAGTTTATAATGATAATACATGGATTAATCCATCAAAAAGACATAAAAATCCTCAATGAATATATATCAATAAGGGAGCTTTAAATTTCATACAGTAATAACTATCAGAAGTGAAAAGAGAAATAGAGAAATCCACAATTATAACTGGAGGTTCCAAGGATCTACTTCTACTAGTTGATGGAGCAAGAAGGCAGAAAATCAGGAAGGATAGAGAAGACTTCAATTGTTAACTACTGTTGACCAAATTAAACTAGTGGACATTTGTGGAAGACTTCATCCAACAAAATCAAAACACAAATGTTTTTTGAATACACACAAAACAGTCACTAAAATGCGTCATAAGCTGGTTCATAAAGCAGGTGTGAATACATCTTAAAGAACTGAAATTATACATTGTAACATAATGGAAAATAAATATTTAGTCATTGTCCTCAGTTCCTGGCACATGGCTCCTAAAATCCTTTGGAATCTTTAGAATGATAAGAGTGTCTTTAGTATGTGAATGAGATGATTGGTGGTTGGGAACACCTAGATAGCTCCAGGATGGTGGCGGGTCACCAGAAAGACCAAGGCATGATTAGAGAGTTGGAACTTTCAGCTCCACACCCTGACATCAGGGAAGGGAGATGGCTTGCAGGTTGAGTTAATCATCAATATTCAATGATTTAACCAATCATGCCTACGTAATGAAACCTCCACAAAACCCCTAAGTGATGTGGTTTTGAGAGCATCCAGGTTGGTGAACTTATCCCGGTGCTGGGATGGTGGCATGCCCAGAGAGGGCATGGAAGCTCTGGGCCACACCCCACACCCTCTATACATTGTCCTATGCATGTCTTCCATTTTGCCCTTTCTGAGTTATATTCTTTACAATAAACTGGTAATACTAAGTGAAGTGTTTTCTTGAAGTCTGTGAGCTGTCCAAATAAATTATCAAATCCAAAGAGGGGTTCATAGGACCCCCTGATTTATAGCTGGCTGCTCAAAAGTATAGGAGGATCAGGATTTCAACTGGTGTCTGTAGTGGGGGCAGCCTTGTGGGGTCTGCCTTAACTCTGGGTGTATAAAGTCGGAACTGAATTAAATTGTAGGATACCTAGTTGGTGCCTAGAGAGTTGGAGAATTGGTTGGTGTGGGGCAGATATTCAGTGTCAGAAGTATCGTGAGTAAAAGAGTTCATACATATTATCTTCCCTGACCACACAAAATTAAATTAGAAGCCAATAACAGAAGACATCGGGAAAATCCCCAAATATGGAAATTCAGCCCATGGGTTAAATAATAAATCATAAGAAAAATCAGAAAATTTTTTAGTGAAATGAAAAAAATGTATTAAAAATTGTGACTGGCATGGTGACTCATGCCTATAATCCCAGCACTTTGGGAGACGCAGGCAGGAGGATTACTTGAGCTCAGGAGTTCAAGACCAGCCTGCACAACATGACAAAAACCCATCTCTACAAAAAACCCAAAAATTAGCTGGACGTGGTGGTGTGTGCCTGTAGTCCCAGTTACTAAGGAGGGTAAGGTGGGAAAATCGCTAAAGCCCAGGATGTTGAGGCTACAGTGAGCTGAGATTGTGCCAATACACTCCAGCCTAGGCGATGGAATAAGACCCTTTCTCAAAAAAAAAAAGAAAAAGAAAAAAGCGTATATGCAAAGAAGTTAGAGTAGCCAAAAAGCATTTTGAGAAGGAACAACATTGTAGGACTTAACATTATCCAATGTCAAGATTTACTATAGTAATCAAGGCAATGTGGTTCTAACATTAGAATGTAAAAATACGTTAATTGAATAGAATAGAGAGTTCAGAAATATGTAAACACACACACACACACACACACACACACATACACACACAAGTTTAATCAATTTTCAATGAGGTGCCAAGGAATTAAGGGGGAGGAATAGTCTTCTCAACAAATGGTGCTAAAATAACCAGATATCCATAAGAAAAGAAATGAAACACAACCTTTATATCATACCATACACAAAAATTTACTTGAAATGAAACATAAAATATAAAGTTATCAATATAAATAAAGTGAACATTTACATATAAAGCTATAAAACTAAAATCATAGGATAAAAACTTCCTGGTCTTGGTATAGGCAAAATATTTTAGGTAGGCCACAAAAATCATGAATTACAGAAGAAAAAATACCTGGGAAATTAATTTGGCTTCATAAAAATGAAATATTTTGTTCTTTGAAAGATAACGTTAAGAAAATAAAAGGCCATGAACTGGCAGAAAATATTTCCAATGCATAGACAGTCATGTGCTGCATAATAACATCTTGATCAGTGGACTGCATATATGATACTGGTCTCATAAGATAATAATGAAACTGAGGCCAGGCGTGGTGGCTCACGCCTGTAATCCCAGCACTTTGGGAGGCTTAGGTGAGTGGCTCACAAGGTCAGGAGTTCGAGACCAGCCTGGCCAACATAGTGAAACCCTGTCTCTACTAAAAATACAAAAAATTAGCCAGGCATGGTGGTAGGTGCCTGTAGTCCCAGCTACTCAGGAGGCTGAGGGATGAAAATGGCTTGAACCTGGTAGGCGCAGGTTTCAGTGAGTTGAGATCGTGCCACTGCACTCCAGCCTGGGCAACAGAGCTAGACTTCGTCTCAAATAATAATAATAATAATAATAATGAAAATTAAAAATTACTGTCGCCTCGTGAGATATCATAGCGGTCATAACATCATAGCTCAAGTCATACCTTTGTGTTTAGCTGTGTTTAGATAAACAAATACGTATCATTGAAATATAATTGCTTACAGTATTCAGTACAGTAACATGTTGTACAGGTTTATAGCCTAGGAGCAATATGCTATTCATGTCCTTTGCTCACTTTTTAATGGGAATATTATTATTATTATTTACTGTTGAGTTGTTTGAGTTCCTTGTATATTCTGGATATCCTTTGCGATGCAGAAGTTTTTTAGTTTAATATACTCCCATTTGCCTATTTTGCTTTTGTTGCCTGTGCTTTTGAGGTTTTAGCTATAAATAGTTACCTAGACCAATGTCCTTAAGTGTTTCTCTCATACTTTCTTCTTATAGACTTAAAATTTTGGGGTTTACATTTAAGTATTTAATCCATCTTCAGTAGATTTTTGTGTATGGTGAGAGACGGGAGTAGACTTTCATTCTTTTGCATATAGATATCCAATTTTCCCAGCACCATTGATTGAAAAGGTATCATTTCCTCAGTATATGTTCTTGGCACTTTTGTTGAAAATTTGTTGGCTGTAAATATGTAGATTTATTTCTGGGTTCTCAGTTCTGTTTCATGGTCTCTGTGTCTGTTTTTATACCAATACCATGCTGTTTTGGTTATTATAGCCTTTTATATATTTTGAAGTCAGGTAGTTTGATGCCTTCAGCTTTGTTCTTCATGCTCTGGATTGCTTTGACCATTTGGGCTCTTTTGTGGTTCCACACAAATTTCAGGACTGTTTTTTTCTATTTCTATGAAAAATAATGATAAAATATAATAATTCCCTTGGGTAGTGTGGTCATTTTAATGATTTTAACTCCCCGGATTCATGAGCATGGGATGTCTTTCCATTTGTTTGTGTTCTCTTCAATTTATTTTGTTAGTATTTTGTAGTTTTCCTTGTAGAAAGGTCTTTCACCTCCTTGGTTAAATTTATTCCCAGGTATTTTATTTTTATTTTTATAGCTATCATAAGTAACATTGCCTTCTTAATTTCCGTTTTTTTCTTTTTCTTTTTCTGAGACCGAGATTTGCTCTTGTTGCCCAGGCTGGAGTGCAGGGGCACAATCTTAGCTCACTGGAACCCCCACCTCCCAGGTTCAAGCAATTCTCCTGCCTCAGGCTCCTGAGTAGCTGGGATTACAGGCGCCTGCCACCATGCCCGACTAATTTTTTGTATTTTTAGTAAAGATGGGGCTTCACTATGTTGGCCAAGCTAGTCTCAAACTCCTGACCTCAGGTGATCCACCTGCCTTTGCCTCCCAAAGTGTTGGGATTACAGGAGTGAGCCACTGCACCCAGCCTGCCTTCTTAATTTCTTTCTCAGCCAGTTCATTATTTGTGTATAGAAATACTGATTTTTGTATGTTGATTTTGTATCCTGAAAACTTACTAAGTTTATGTGTTTTGTCTAAGAGTTTTTTGGTTGGATCTTTAGTTTTTTCTAGATAAAAGATTATGTCAGCTGCAAAAAGGGACAATTTGAATTTATTGTTTAACATTACTGCTGGTATTCTGTAGTGATAGCATTTAAATCCTTTTATAGACAAGTGTTTAATATTGTTGTTTGGTGGTTTTCCATACTGGTAGCATTTGAGTCCTTTCTCTTTCTATTTTTGTGTTTGCTCTGTGATGGGCTTTTTACTTTTGTGTGTTTTCATGATAATAGATATTGTATTTTTGTTTATAGGCGTAGAACTCCCTTAAACATTTGTTATAGGACCAGTCTAGTGGTAATGAATTCCTACAGCTTTTACTTTTTTTGGGAAAGAAGGATTTTATTTCTCCTTTATTCATAAATTATAACTTTGCTGGGTATATTATCCTTGACTGACAGGTGTTTTTTTTTTCCTTTCAGCACGTTGAATGCAACACACCATTTTATCCTGGCTTGTAAGGTTTCTGCCGAGAAATCTGCTGTTAGACCGATGGTGGTTTCCTTACAAGTAAGTAGATAACTTTCTCTTATTGTTTTTAGAATTCTCTTGTCTTTGACTATAATGTGCCATGAATAAGATCTTTCTGAATTGTATCCGTTTGGAGATCTCTGAGCTTCTTGTATCTGGATATCCAAATTTCTTGCTAGACTTAGAAAGTTTTCAGCTATTAACACATTAAATAATTTTTCTATCCCGTCTGTTTCCTTTTTGCCTTCTTGGACTCTGGAAATTTGAACATTTGCTTATTTTATGATATCCCATATCTCCTATAGGCTTTGTTCATTCTTTCTAGTTTTTTAAAATTTTTGTCTGACTATGCTATTTCAGAAGACCTGTCTTCAAGTTCTGAAATGTTTTCTTCTGCTTGATTCACCCTATTATTGGAACTTTTGAATGTATTTTGTATATCACTTAATAAATTCTTCAGTTCCAATTTTTTTTCTAGTTTTTAAAAATAATATATATCTTTTTGGTAACTTTCTCATTCATTTCCTGAATTATTTTTCTTATTTCTTTGTATCGTTTTTCTGAATTCTCTTGGATTTCACTGAGCTTCTCTAATATTATTTTGAATTCTTCTGGGATTTCAAAATTGTTTTTTGATTGGGTCCTGTTGCTGAAGAATTACTGTGTTCCTTTGGAGGCATCTTATTTCTTTGTTTTAAAAATATTTTCTGTGTCCCTACATTGATATCTGCACATTTGGTGTAACAGTTGCTTCTTTCAATTTTCTGATTTTGCTATCATAGGGCAGGACTTTTTTCCTGAAGATATATCTCTGGTGTTGATTGGGTAGGGTACTTGGCTTCAGTTCTGGATATGCACAGTGATGTAGTCTCCATATGATTTCTTAGTTGTAAAAAGCATCAATAATGTCTGTAATTTCCTCAGCGGCTTAGAGTGCGGTGGTTAGTGGAGGCTGTGGTGAAGTTTTGCTGGGGACTTGGACACCAGGTGGGCCTCTCCTTGGGCCCCAGTGGTGGTAGCAGTGGGCCACACATTCTTGTCTTTGGGTCCAAGTGTATTGTATACTGCCACTAGTGTTCTAAGTTCAAACTGATTCTTGGGCCTCAAGGAGTCTTACTTGGGTGCCAGTGGTAGCAGTCCTGGGCTAGGAGGGTAGGCAGGTTCTTGGGCCACTGGACAGCAGGTGTGGTCTTGGTGATGTTAGTAGCAGTGGTGGGATAATTCTCTGGCTCCCAAGCAATTTGTGCTGGTGTTGGTGGTGACTGTGATGGGCTGGGTGAGCCAATTCCCAGGCTTGGGGGCGTGTGTGAGTGGATGCCAGTTGTGGTGGTAGCAGCAGGTTGGGTGGGACAAACTTCAGACCTTCAAAAGGAATGCTCAGGTGCTAATGATGATGGATTGATCTGTGTGGTCCCCAGGCCCCCGAATGGTATGCTTAGGCACTGGAAAATCAAAGCTGAGCCGGGAAGACTGTTCTTAAGCCCTATGATGGTGTATGCAGGTACTGACTGTGGTAGTCAGGAGGAGATCTCCAGGTCTCTGACAAAATGCTTGGGTTGAGTGGCAGTGATTGTACTCTAGTCTTGCTGCTTGCAAGACTGGGACTGCTTTCATTGGCAGCAGCTATATTTAGGTGCATGGGGAATACTTGTTTTCTCTTGTTTTTTCAAGGTGGTGGTAGGCCACAGTGGCAGTTGCTGTTGGTAGGGGAGTATTTCCTTGGAACATGTAAAATGCACAGTTGCTTTGCTACGGGGGCAGCAGGGAATTGTCAGTGGCTCACACTTCGGCCATGGCAGTGGCTGCAGGCCCGGAATGTCAATGGAGCTCCAGCAATGTGGAGATGCAGTAGCTGTTGGGCTCTTCAGCCAGGATGTAGTCTGGTGGGGATTGGGTTCTCAATAGGGTGTCTTACTGTAGCTGCTTAGGGTTCAGGGGTGTGTGGGACCCAGCATGAGCTCCCTCTCAGGAACAATGCCTTCATGCAGTCTCCAGGCAGCTGCCTAGGTAAGTTTTGGGGCCTGCTAGTATCTAGAAGCTCTCCTATGGCTAGGATTACAGGAGTCCACGGTGGGAATGTGGATTGCCGAGGGCCACTCACTCTTTACCTGCATGAGGGAGCCTCCCTAGGCTCCCAGCAGATCCCAGATGATCAGGCTGCCTTGCTTCCTTCTCCTTCTTTGCTTTAGGTGTTTCTAGTCACTTCTCTGGAACAGATATTTGAGTACCAAATAAACAGATCAAATAAACAGGTATTTGAGTACCACTATATGTCATCTCTTATTCTTTGTCCATGTCTATGTTTTTCTCTTTTGTGTAAGCATATCTAAGATTACTACTATATATATACATATATGTGTGTATATATACATATATATGTCTAAAAAATATATATGTATATATGTATATATGTGTATATATGTACATATGTGTATATACATATGTACATATATACACATCATATATATACATATATATGTATATATATATTTTTTTAGACAGAGTCTTGCTCTGTCGCCCAAGGTGGAGTGCAATGGCACGATCTTGGCTCACTGAAACCTCTGCCTCCTGGGTTCAAGCAATTCTGCCTCAGCCTCCCAAGTAGCTGGGATTACAAGTGCCCACCACCACACCTGTCTAATTTTTTTGCATTTTTAGTAAAGACAGGGTTTCACCATGTTTACCAGGCTGGTTTTGGACTCCTGACCTCAAGTGATCCACCTGCCTCAGTCTCCCAAAGTGATAGGATTACAGGCGTGAGCCACCATGTCTGGCCTCCTACTTTATATTCTTTATCTTATAATTTAACATAGGAATCTTTTAGGGGTTTAATTATGCCGTTTTTAAAAAATCTTTCTAACGTCTCTTTTTTGTGTTGTTTCTAGTAGTAAGCTTATTATATACATACAGTGCCTTTACCTAGTGTTGTGCTAATAAACTGGTTCCCATTATAAAAAGCCAAATTTGTTTGCCAATTTATATGGTATAAATGTTCCCATATAGTCAATTTTGATACTATGTGCCAGTTAGTACTGCTAGTTTGACATCACTGAATGTGAAGTTGAAAACAGGTGCACACAATTGGCTTTCTCAAGTAGGTCTGCAAGAGACAGCTCCAGCCCACCACAACCTTTATCTGTAGAAATCCTACTACATTAGGATTGAGAATCCATTCTTTATAGGGAATTTGACTTTGCTTTTGTTGAGCACCTGAAACTGTTCCCAATGTCAGGCCACTTTATATTAATTTCTTAGCTTTTTTGGAGCATGTAGATAGTTTTGAGTTGGATCCACAAATTTATTTGAGGAATGCTTCTTTTTTGTTATGTTTTTATTTTTTTAAACTGACAGTCATAACTAATTGCATATATTTATAGGTTAAAATGTTATATTTTGATACATGTATACATTGTGGGAGGACTGCTTCTGTTAACAGATTCTCAAAGGAGAAGTTCTTTTTGTATTTTCCTTCACTCAAGGCCAAAAATAGTTCCCAGTTATATCCTTTTGCAAGGCTGATATTTTTCTATTCAGCCTCCCATTCAGAGTGTAGCCCTTTAGGCTCTTGGCTTTATTCAGCATTTCAACTTCAATTCCCTATTTTGTGAAGGCTTAAGACTTTCAGCTATTAAAACCCAAGGCTCTTGCTTTTTGGAGGTCAGCCAATGCCCTTGGGCTGGCTGCCAGCTTTGGCGCCTGCTTACCAGTCTAGATTCATTCTGGGATCCTTCACTTCTGAATACTTTCTTATTCTCTTGTGAGCTTAACTATGCATTTAAAATAATTGTGAAAAAATGTTTATACAGTGTTTTAAAGTGTTTTATAATGGAAAGGTTTTGAGGATATGTAGACTGTAATATTTCTAGAAGCAGAGTTTCCATTTTAAATTTCTAAAATTCTATACACCTTTTCTGGTTATCTATCTCTGCATAATGAATATTACAAACTTAGGGTTTGTAAGAACAATCAATTAATTATGTTTATGATCTGTGGGTTAAGAATTTGGACAGGGCTCAGCTGAGTAATTCTTCTGCTCTATATGGTATCAGCTTGTTCACTTGTGTTTTTCAGCTGGAGGCTTGCCTGGTTTGGAGGGTCCAAGAGGGTTTCACTCACATTTCTGGTGCCTTGGCAGGGACAGCTGAAAGTCTGATCTCAGTTGATTTGTTCTGTTCTATCTGTCTATAGTCTCACAGCCCACCATTATGATCTCTCCAGCAGAATCACTGTACTTCTTAACATCATCACTCAGGGCTCAAAGAGTAAATGCTCCTAGAGTCAGAAGTGGAAGCTACCAATTTCTAAGTCTAAAGGTCTGCACATTGTCACCTTTGTCATATTCTGTTGGTCAAAACAGTCCTTGAGCGCAGACTGAAGAGGAGGAGGCAATATAGAGATCACCTCGTCTCACATTTTCCCTCAAAAGATGAAGAAGCCAGGATCTAGAGAGATCAAATAAATTGCTACAGTCACACTGTGGCTAGTGTCATGCTTTGGATCCATTAAAGAATAACCCAGTTTCTGCAAATGAAATCGTCCAACTGGAATAGACCCAGGAATCATTGCTACAGATGCTGGTAGGAAGTCCAGAAGATAGAACAGGTAATGATAACCAGAAAGTAAGCCAACAGATAACAGGTGGTAGTTTTACACATGAGTTGGTCTGCAGTTCAGTGTTTAATAACTAGGTATCCCAACAGGGGAATAAAAAACTGATGATATTCAGAAATCCAAGAGACAATTAATCAAACAGATATTGAGGACCACTATACTCCAGGGACTGAAGCATTAGTGAGACAAGGGCAGACACAACGCAGTTCCTGGCCTTGTAGGGCTTAGGAATTGGGCCAGCAGAGGGCAAGCAACCAGAAAGTCTATTAACAGGGAATAAGGCCCTAGCTACTGGCAACTTAGACAGGCAAGCAGAGTTCTAGTTCTAGAAGTGCCGGAATACTGAGATATTTTCCAAGATGAGGATGTGAGTGCAAAGGCCAAGGTAGAGATCTCGTTCTGATTAGAGTAAAGATGTGTATCCGATATTAGGGACAAAGCATTAGCACATTTATTGAAACTGGATAGGTGGACATAAAGATGTGTATGCTGAGTTTTGGAGTTTATGGCTAAAGATCCTTAAATTTTTTAGGATTTTCTCCGAGGCTCACCTAAACAGAAATGAAGAGATTGAAAACATAACCAGTAGTTTATTATTGAAAACATAGGAGATGACTAAAGGAAGTGAATCATAGATACTGATGAGCAGCAGCAAACGATAAAAGGTAACCAAATGGGTAGGCAAAGAAATTAAGTTGTCACAGCTAGTAAATGGGTGATTCACAAGTGTAATATACAGTAACGTAAGTAGTAAAATTGGACTCTGTATTTCAGAAGTTATATAGTTAATAGCCTACGAAGGCTAGGCAGCAAACATAAATTAGGATGCAGGCTGTTTTGGACTGAATTGTGCTCCCTGAAAATTCACTCCCTTAAATCCCCATGTGACTGTGTTTGAAAATAGTATCTTTAAGAGGTAACTCAGGTGAAAAAAGTTACAAGAATGGGACCCTAACCTGGTAAGACTAGTAGCCTTATAGAATAAGGAAGAGAGACAGAGAGAGAGAGAAAGAGAGAGATCTGCATATACAAAGAAAAAAGGTGATGTGAAGACACAGCAAGAAGGTGGCAGTCTGCAAGTCAGGAAGAGAGCCCTCAGCAGAAACTGAACTTGTCAGCATCTTGACCATGAACTTCCAGGCTCCACAGTTGTGAGAAAATCATATCTATTTTTTAAGACACCCAGACTTTTGTATGTTATTATGGCAGCCCAAGGAGACTAATACACAGACCAAATTTAGTATAACAGGGCAAGCAGTAGAGAATACAATTGGGATTGGTAGACAGAGCCTTGAAGTAGAGCACAAAAGCCTCTTCCAAAAGGAACAGATGCTACTGAGCTCCAGTGAATTGAGGTTGAGCTTGGTGGGAGGGAATAGGGAAATATATGTAAAAAAATGTGGTGGTAGATATTGATAGCTTCTTTTAGGTTAGGCAGGGCTCTGAAAGATTATCCTCAAACTGCTCTCCAAGGTCCTCATTTGCCTTAGGCCAAAATGTTTTTTAAAATGAATGGAGATGATATACATGAAGTTCAGGGTAGGGCGAGGGGGTAGTTGAGACAGTAATCCTTTCAAATTTGCAGACCACCTGAGGTGGAGGGTGGCTCATGGCCCTCAGTGGGTTCCTCAGATGACTCTCTCCCTCATAACCTGCCAGAATTGATAATCTTCGAAGCCCTGGGGTCGAAGCTCTGATCTCTTAGTAGATGTCTCTGTCCTAAGCCTACTCTAGGATTCCTAGTTCAAACCAATTAAAAATATTGTGCGGTTTTGACTAGATAGTTCTCCAAAGTAGATATACAAATGGCCAAAGAGCACATGAAAAGATATTCAATATCACTAATCAGTAGGGAAGTACAAATCAAAATCACAATGAGATACCATCTCATATTCATTATCATGGCCATTATATATGTAAAAAAGAAAATAACAAGTGATGGTGAAGGTGTAGAGAAATTGGAACTTCTGTGCTCTGTTGGTGAAAATGTAAAATGGTGTAATTGCAATGGAAAATAATATGGCAGTTCCCCTAAAAATCAAAACTAGAATTACCATATGATCAAATAATTTTACTTCTGGGTATAAACCCCAAATAATTAAAACCAGGTTCTCCAAGAGATATTTGTACAACTATGTTCATAGCAGTATTATTCCTAACAGCCGAAAGGTGGAAGCCACTCAAGTTTCTATCGGCAGACGGATGGTTAAATGAAACGTAGTATATACACATAGCACGTTTATATGTATATAAGCAACATTTGGCCTTAAAAAGGAAGGAAATTCTGACACATGCTACAACATGAATGAACCTCGAGGACATTAAGCTAAGTAGAATAAGCCACTTACAAAAAGATAAATATTGTATAATTCCACTTGTATAAGGTACCTAGAGCAGTGAAATTCATAGAGCCCAAAAGTGAAATGGTAGTTGCCAGGGGCTGGGGTGGGGAGGAGAAAATGAGGAATTTTTAAACGGATATAGTTTCAGTTTTGCAAGATAAAAAGTTCTGGTGATGGCTGCACAACAATACGAATGTGCTTAATACCACCGAACTGTACTCTTAAAAATGATTAAGATGGCCAGGCACCATGGCTCACGCCTATAATCTCAGCACTTTGGGAGGCCAAGGAGATGGATCACTTGAGGTCAGGAGTTCAAGACCAGCCTGGCCAACATGGCGAAACCCTGTATTTACTAAAAATACAAAAATTAGCTGGGCATGGTAGCAGGTGCCTGTAATGCCAGCTATTCAGGAGGCTGAGGCATGAGAATCTCTTGAACCTTGGAGGTGGAGGTTGCAATGAGCTGAGATCATGCCACTGCACTCCAGCCTGGGCAACAGAGTGAGACTCTGTCTCAAAAATAAAATAAAAAATAAGAGGGTAAATTTTGTGTTACATGTACTGTGTCATTATTAAAAAATTATTTTGCAGGCTAACACCACATGAACCAAACATATTGGTGAGCTGGAACAGCCTACGAGTTGCCAGCTTACAACCTTCAGGATTTAGCAACAGCTGAAATGGCCAATATAGGACCAATAGTAATGACTGAATTCAGCACGATGATCTTGAAGTAAAGAATAAATTCAGCATTATGATTTTTTTTTAAAGATGTTTGTCTATTACTCAGGCAGGAAAAGTTACTTCCCATTGAGGTTCAATATTGAAATCTTATTTAAATTTGTATGTTGTAAACTTTGATATAACAATTGATAGCATGACTGGCAAGGGAAAGAGGTATATCATAAAACAAAGAAGAGCTTGTTGCTCAGATAAGGAATGAAAATAAATTTGAAAGCTTTAAGACCAAGATAGGAATTTGTAGAGTTAACAAAAATGAAATGAATTTATGAAAATACATAGGTTCTTATTGCTAGAAAATAAAAAAATAGAAGAAACAATTTTTAAAAATCTGGTCATTCACTATATGCCTGTATATATTATTTATACACATATATTTATATCTTGTTTATACATAAATTATGTAGATGGTCTTTCATACTTACTCTAGATGGGTAACCCAGTGGTGAAATGAAACTTCTGTACATGAGAAGTCTGGAAACTGAGCTGAGGTTTCCTATTATTTCCCAGTGGACTAGTAGAGAGTACCTTCTTTCTCCTTTTACCAACAATCTCTAAGAAAAGGACAGTGTTTGAAAGCCTCCACTTTTATAGAGTTTTCCGGTATAGCCATTCTAATGCCAATACTCTCAAAGTGAAAGTGAACTAAAATAGTCAAACCAAACTATGCATGAGATAAGTGCTTATATAACCACAGAAAATGAATTCTGAGGGAATCTAGAACAAATTAATTTGATTTCCAGTGCTTCCTGGAATGCAGTCTAAAAACAAAAGAAACTGCCTAAGCATGTGAACTTTGGTAGCTATTTTTTGTCTGGATTAAATTTTAAATTGTGACTTTAGGATTTTTTTTTTGTATTGTTGGTAAAGCAAGTAAGTAATTTGTTTCATTGCAAGTCAACAATTTCAGTGTAAGAAAAAGGAGATGTAATAACTGAATCAATAGTTTAAATAGGAATGCTGCACTATTGGAAAGATTAATATAAATTTGTGGTGTTCCAGGGCTGGAAAACATTGTTTACAGCCCTGTTCACTGACATGGTCCAGGGCAAGGTCATTCTGTGGTCTACGCTAGTGTTCAAGAGCAAAGGACCTTTTAGAAAATGGTTCATTGCATGTATGGGCTGGAAATACAATGTGAAACTCTACGATCAGGTTGTGCCAGGAAGGAGGGAAGCTTTTGAAGATTCATGGTGTTATGTCAAAAGACCACAGCAACCAATTTAAGGTGTACTTGAGACAATTCGAGCACCAAAAGGAGGATAATAGTTTTGGTCAGTTGACACACTGTAAATCTGAAAAACTATTAGTTCATAATAATGTGCAAAAGAGAAAAAAAATAACTGAGTGTTGAGTCTTGTTATTCAATCATGTTAGTGTTATTAACTAATTTATTGTATGGCTAAAGAGTGTAGAAACAAAAAATGTAAATGTGTCAGCTCAATGCATTTTCTGACTCAAAGGGAATATGAGTAGAATGATACCACAAGTTGTGACCTTAAATCAGACATAAAATATTAAAATTAGATTGTGTATATATACATATTAGGTTGGTGCAAAAGTAACTGTGGTCTTTGCCATTTAAACTAAAGAGCTTCTGCACAGCAAAGGAAACTACCATCAGAGTGAACAGGCAACCTACAAAATGGGAGAAAATTTTCGCAACCTACTCATCTGACAAAGGGCTAATATCCAGAATCTACAATGAACTCCAACAAATTTACAAGAAAAAAACAAACAACCCCATCAAAAAGTGGGCGAAGGACATGAACAGACACTTCTCAAAAGAAGACAGTTATGCAGCCAAAAGACACATGAAAAAATGCTCACCATCACTGGCCATCAGAGAAATGCAAATCAAAACCACAATGAGATACCATCTCACACCAGTTAGAATGGCGATCATTAAAAAGTCAGGAAACAACAGGTGCTGGAGAGGATGTGGAGAAATAGGAACACTTTTACACTGTTGGTGGGACTGTAAACTAGTTCAACCCTTGTGGAAGTCAGTGTGGCGATTCCTCAGGGATCTAGAACTAGAAATTCCATTCGACCCAGCCATCCCATTACTGGGTATATACCCAAAGGACTATAAATCATGCTGCTATAAAGACACATGCACACGTATGTTTATTGCCGCATTATTCACAATAGCAAAGACTTGGAACCAACCCAAATGTCCAACAATGATAGACTGGATTAAGAAAATGTGGCACATCTACACCATGGAATACTATGCAGCCATAAGAAATGATGAGTTCATGTCCTTTGTAGGGACATGGATGAAATTGGAAATCATCATTCTCAGTAAACTATCGCAAGAACAAAAAACCAAACACCGCATATTCTCACTCATAGGTGGGAATTGAACAACGAGAACACATGGACACAGGAAGGGGAACATCACACTTCAGGGACTGTTGTGGGTTGGGGGGAGGGGGGAGGGATAACATTGGGAGATATACCTAATGCTAGATGATGAGTTGGTGGGTGCAGTGCACCAGCATGGCACATGTATACATATGTAACTTACCTGCACATTGGGCACATGTACCATAAAACCTAAAGTATAATAATAATAATAATAATAATAATTACAATAAAAGAAAAAAAAGGAAAAAAAAAAAAAAAAAAAAAAAAAAAAAGAAAAAAGGCAAAAACCACAACACAATTACCTTTGCACCAATTTAATACATATATAAGCATATGTTCTAATATATTATTGGTAATATATAGTGATATTATATATTGATGTATTAATACACAATAATATACATTATATATTGATATATAATCATATATATTATACTGATATATGTTCATATATCATGATTATATATTAATATATCATGACATATTAACATATATACATCGTATTAATATATAGTATACCATGATATATAAACATATATAATATACCATGATATGTAAACATATATGATATACCATGATATGTAAACATATATGATATACCATGATATGTAAACATATGATATACCATGATATGTAAACATATATGATATACCATGATATGTAAACATATATGATATACCATGATATGTAAACATTATGATATACCATGATATGTAAACATATATGATATACCATGATATGTAAACATATATACCATGATATGTAAACAAACATACCATGATATATAAACATATATAATATATGATATATAAACATATATAATATATGATATATAAACATATATAATATATGATATATATAAACATATATACTATATATGATATGATATTATATATCATTATAGATTACCAATAATATATTAGTACATATACTGATATATATGTATTAGGTTGGTGCAAAAGTAATTTTGCTTTTTTGCTTTTTTGTGTAGTTCTATAGTTCTAAGAATAAAAAAATTTCGAGAGTCATCAGGCCCAAAGGATTTAAAGTTACATTTCTCAGGAGCCCATCAAAGGCAAAGGCCTTCAGAATTAGAAGAGGGATCACGTTTCTATTACTTGAAGTTTTCCAACTTGAGTGAAAGAACTCTTACTAGACTAAAGAATTAGATCATACAGATAACCCGAATCCATGGGAGTAGGCTAACTGATCCTCTTAGAGTTGTGAAATCATTGGGTTTCAGCCAACCAAAAATTGGGTTCAGCAACCATAGTAACAAATAGTATCCTTGTGAGGTAAATTTCTCTCAATAATGTCAATTAAAAGGTATGGGGACTGTTTTCTTCACATGAATTAGCATGTTTTTCAACCTGAGAATATTTACAACTAAGTACAGAAATGTTAAGAATGAAGCTCTACGCTTCTGCACAGCAAAAGAAACTACCATCAGAGTGAACAGGCAGTCCACAGAATGGGAGAAAATTTTTGCAATCTACTCATCTGACAAAGGGCTAACATCCAGAATCTACAAAGAACTCAAACAAATTTATGAGAAAAAAACAAACAACCCCATCAACAAGTGGGTGAAGGATATGAACAGACACTTCTCAAAAGAAGACATTTATGCAGCCAACAGACACATGAAAAAATGCTCATCATCACTGGCCATCAGAGAAATGCAAATCAAAACCACAGTGAGATACCATCTCACACCAGTTAGAATGGCGATCATTAAAAAGTCAGGAAACAACAGGTGCTGGAGAGGATGTGGAGAAATAGGAACACTTTTACACTGTTGGCGGGACTGTAAACTAGTTCAACCATTGTGGAAGACAGTGTGGCGATTCCTCAAGGATCTAGAACTAGAAATACCATTTGACCCAGCCATCCCATTACTGGGTATATACCCAAAGGATTATAAATCATGCTGCTATAAAGACACATGCACACATATGTTTATTGAGGCACTATTCACAATAGCAAAGGCTTGGAACCAACCCAAATGTCCATCAATGATAGACTGGATTAAGAAAATGTGGCACATATACACCATGGAATACTATGCAGCCATAAAAAATGATGAGTTCATGTCCTTTGTAGGGACACAGATGAAGCTGGAAACCATCATCCTCAGCAAACTATCGCAAGGACAGAAAACCAAACACTGAATGTTCTCACTCATAGGTGGGAATTGAACAGTGAGAACACTTGGACACAGAAAGGGGAACATCACACACTGGGGCCTGTTGTGGGGTGGGGGGATGGGGGAGGGATAGCATTAGGAGAAATACCTAATGTAAATGACGAGTTAATGGGTGCAGCACACCAACATGGCATATGTATACATATGTAACAAACCTGCACGTTGTGCACATGTACCCTGGAACTTAAAGTATAATAATAAAAAAAAAAAAAACAGAAAAAAAGAAGGAAGCTCTCTGCCTTGTTGATATTTTATAGGCTAATAATAAACATATTATTGGCCAGTGGAATCACAGTCTTAAATAATTTGAAATGGCTATTTAAATAATATGCAGTATTTAATTTATGACTTTAAGAAATAATCATATACGGTTTTATCTCATCTAAGAAAACATTAGGTTTACATTATTTACAAGCATTGCTCATTGAATTTATAAGAATTATTGAAGACCCAGGAAAATTTTATTTCCTGTATTAGCCAATTGTAGTATTTAAAAGGGAAATTCTTGAGGTGATCCAACTGCTAAGTGTTCTTCCATCACAGAGTATCACTCCTCCCTATTGTCACTCCTATTCTGTTCCCCAACACCTCACTACCTGATCTACAAATTGGGGGTCTGAGTGTTCAAAGGCCACCTAAACATGGCAGGTTATTTAGTCTCCTTGTTCACAGGCTCTGGCTGTATCCAGAAAAACTTCTCATGGCCTAATTCACTGCTCCCTGTCCTAGTCTTGTTATTTCATAAAGTGACACACTGGAGGATAACAATAATAACAATAAGAGCAGGGTGCTTTGATTTTCTCGAATAACAGTATCTCATCATGTGTTCTGCTCAATTTTTTCTATTTATTTGTTTATTTTATTGTTTTTGAGACAGAGTCTTGCTCTGTCGCCCAGGCCGGAGTGCAGTGGTGCTACCTCAGCTCACTGCAACCTCCGCCTTCCAGGTTCAAGTGATTCTCCTGCCTCAGCCTCCCAGTAGCCGGGACTATAGGCTTGTGCCACCATGCCTGGCTAATAGTTGTATTTCTAGTAGAGACGGTGTTTCACCATGTTGGCCAGGCTGGTCTTGAACTCCTGACCTCAAGTGTTCCACCCATCTCAGCCTCCAAAAATGCTGGGATTACAGGCATGAACCACTGTGCCCAGCCCATTTTTTCTATTCATAATGATACGGGAGGTGGGCAGAGAAGTGCTGGGTAGAGAAGAATGGGGCCCCTGGAGAGGGCCACATCCTTGGGCCTGTGCCCTATGGACCTAGGTGAGAACGGGGACTCCTGTTTTCATGCCCAAATGTTGCATTTTTCAAGACCACTCTGGTCCTCCATGCCCCCCAACCTGTGCCCATATAAACCCGAGACCTTAGTGGGCACAGACACAAGCACAAGCAGCTGAATGTCAGAACTAGCAGACCAGTGATGATGGAACAACATGGCAGAGAAAGAGAGAAGAGGAAGGATGTCTGGATGCCCAAGAGAGTTCAGCCAGGGGCAGTTGGAGAAGAGTCTGGCCGCTGGGAGGCCCGATTCTAGGTGAAAACCACCTTCCCACTCCATCCCCCACCTTCCGGCTCCCCATCCATCTCAATGAGAGCCACCTCCACCATTCAATAAAACCTTGCACTCATCCTTTGAGCCCAAGTGTAATCTGATTCTTCTGGTACACTGGGCAAGAACTCTGGGTGTTCTCAGGGTGACAGCCTCACCCTGGCCCCCTGCCCTTGCAGTAAGGCAGAGGGTCCACTGAGCTGATTAACACCCAAGTCATCTGCAGATGGCAAATCTAAAAGAACTTGGTAATACACACCCATAAGCACTTCAGGAGTCACAGATAGCTACTCCGAGAGGCTGCCATGGGTCCAGCCTCTGCACCTGCCCATCTGCATGTTCTCCCTGGGGATTTGAGCTGTGGGGAAACCAAGCAGACGACACCCCACAGACTAATTCTGAGGGGAATCAGAGAACTGTCCCATTTCAATAACATTTATAAAGCAGGGAGGCCAGTACTATACAGGGCTCCATTGGGTGGGTAGGGGTTCTGCACTCATTTAGAAAATGACCACAGGTGACCTTTGAACAATGCGGGTTTGAACTGTACGAATCCACTTATACGTGAATTTTCTTCACCTATGCCACATCCGAGATAGCAAGACCAAGCCCTCCTCTTCCTCCTCCTCCTTTCAGCATACTCAATATTAAGATGATCAGGATAAAGATCTTTACAACGATCCACTTCCACTTAAGGAATAGTATATATATTTTTTCTTCCTGATGGTTTTCCTAATAACATTTTCTGTTCTGTAGCCTAATTTATTGTAAGAATACAGTACATGATACATATAATGTACAAAATATGTGTTAATTGACTATGTTATTAGTAAGGCTTCAGGCCAATAGTAGCTATTAGGAATTAAGTTTTTGGAGGAGTCAAAAGTTGTACATGGATTTTCAACTGGGAGGGGGATTAGCTCCTCTAACCCCTGCATTGTTCAAGAGTCAACTGTATCTGACTTTTCCATCAAAGGGGTTATGCCCATGTCCTGGTTGTTCCATATCTGCTCTTTGGATGGGCTAAGGGTTTCCAAGTTGTATTAGTGTCAAAAATAAATTGCTCTAGAAATAGATTTCTTTCAGGGGGTCATAGACTCAGATCAAGTTTCTGATATTATAGAACATACTTTCTACATGTATGTAAAATCCTAAATGTCAAATAATAACCTCATATTTTTTCCCACTCTCAGCACTCTGACAAAGTAAGAAGAGGAAACTATGACATTAAAGAAACACTAAGTAATTTTTCAGTGAATAAGGGTGCAAGTGGCTGAGACCTTCCAATGATCAATACATGTGAGAAGCCATTCTGCATTCTGCGGGCTTCAGGCCACTGAAATCATCAGGAACAATGCAGAAAGCTTCCAACTTATATTCTGGCTATTTCTCTCCAAAGCTAAGAACACGGTAATGCCATTTACAAACACTTGTTCTGGCTGCCCTTCCTTTTCTCTATACATACGGGCTACCAGTTCAATAATATATTTTACACCAATGAATTCTTTCCAGCTGGAGATGGTCTGTGTAAAGGAATTTTGGACTAAAACTGCCTTATACCTGGATGGACTGTGCCCTGTGAAATTCTCTCAATCCCATTGCTGAACTGTGCTTAAGATCACTGTTATGTATGCTCCCGTCTCATCGTTAAGTCTTCCTGCATGTTAACCAGGGACCTGCAAATTCTAGGCCTTAACTACATCAAAGTAATCATGGAAACAAGGGGGATTTCTATAATTTACAGATACCACTGAAGAGTTGAAAAGCTCAGAAAGGGACTCTTAGTTTTTACCAGTTTGTGGCAGCCTCAGATTTAAAATGGGAAAACGCAATTGCCTTGGGCCATTAGCCACTGGCTAAGGGAAGTCCACAACATAATCTTTTTTTTTTTTTCTTTTGAGAACGGAGTTTCACTCTTGTCACCAAGGCTGGAGTACAATCGCGCGATCTCGGCTCACTGCAACCTCCGCCTCCCGGGTTCAAGCGTTTCTCCTGCCTCAGCCTCTGGAGTAGCTGGGATTACAGGTGCCCACCACCATGCCTGGCTAATTTTTGTATTTTTAGCAGAGATGGGGATTCGCCATGTTGGTCGGGCTGGTCTCAAACTCCTGACCTCAAGTGATCCACCTGCCTCAGCCTCCCAAAGTGTTGGGATTATAGGCGTGAGCCACAACATAATCTTAAAGATCTGGGAGAGGAGGGACAAGCAACCTCAGGGCCACAGCTTCAAAATAAAAAAACACTTGGTTAATTTTGTGGCTGCCAGTAGAAAGGTCCTCCTTTCTTGTCTCTCTGCATCCTACTCTCCATCTGCTTGTAGACCGCCTCTCAAATTCATCCTTCTCTAACTCTTCCTCTGTCTTTTGATGACATGGTTGTTTCTTCTTTTTCCATATTTTCCTCTCAGCCCATGGTTATATAAGTCACTATGAAGTCCTTTCCTTCCAACTACCGCCATTTTGACCCTTCTGCCCATTCCCAGGATGCTTGTAATAATTCTCTGCTTGAGATTTTTTGGACCACCCAGTTTCTGCCAACTCAGGCTGCAGATCAGCATGAGAACCAGTTGTGGTTACAACTTCAGAGTGCTTTTCCCCCTTGTTAAGGATAGAATTCAGACAGCTACTTCT
Source organism: Pongo abelii (assembly GCF_028885655.2). Lineage (NCBI taxonomy): Eukaryota > Metazoa > Chordata > Mammalia > Primates > Hominidae > Pongo > Pongo abelii. Next base: position 21,683,336 of record NC_071988.2, read on the forward strand.
TCTTGTGGACGTCTGAGGGTGTAGAATGTAAGTGTTATTTCTAGTTCACCCTTATTTTGAGGACAAGTCCTGGCAAAGATTCTTTGTGTGGCCAAACTTCAATCAGACTTCTGAACTTTTTCTTAGGCCTGTCTGTGCACTTTCTTATAAAATCTAGTTTTAGCAAAGAACGCTACTAAGTCAGTTTAGCAAGAACCCTCCCACCCCCAACATCTGGTCATTCTTGATCATATCCCTCATCCTCCACCCACGTCCTGGGGTAATGTCAGATCACATGAACAGCCTTCCACAGACATCCTGGCAGGTGGATTCAGCCAGAATCCTCCTTATCCCTGATGTTTTCTTTTCATAATTTTCCACCCACTGACTCTTACCTTGCTCCTTGGCTATAAATTCCCACTTGCCCAGGCTGTATTCACAATTGGGCCCAATCTCTCTCTTCCACTGAAAAATCCCATTGTAGGGGGCCTTATATCTTTCATAGTGGTCCTTAGTAAAGTCTGCCTTACCATGCTTTCACAAGTGTCATTGAATAATTTTTCCTTTGGCATCCTTGCTTTGGAGGAGAGTGTTTCCTATTATTTTCCTCACTTTGCGAGGCCTTGTCTCCTGTATTTGTCTCCACTTTAGGCCTTATCTCCTGTACTTGCAGAGCTGTGACAAAGTGAGGATTAACTTTCCAGGATTCAACTAATGCCTTCATGCTGAAGGTCATCACACGTTGAAGTCCTCCTCTGCTCTCTGGGTTATTACATCCCTTGTTGTATTGGGAGTAATAGCATCTTCTCTCAACCTGGATATTGAGGACTCTATCACATGGTGAGTGTCCATCCCTTCAAAATCGGTAGTAATACTAATTTCTTCCCTCCTGGATATAAGAAACAGTCTCACAGGTGTGGTGTAGGCCCCTTGCAATATTGGGAGTAACATCACCTCTCCCCATGTGGTTATTAGGGACAAAATCACAGGGTGGGTGTACACTTCCTATGTTATTGGGAGTAATGTCATCCACAAACCCCCTGGATAGCAGGAACCATATCACAGAAGAGGGTATACAGCCCCTGCGATATGGCCAGTAATATCATTGTCTCCCCCACTGGATATTAGGAACAATATCACAGGGGTGTGTATACCTCCTGCGCTATTGGGAGTAATATCATTCTCTCTTCTTCTGGATATTAGGAATAATATCACAGGTGGGGTGTACAGCTCCTGCGGTATTGGCAGTAATGTCACCCTCTCCCAACCTGGATATTCAAACAAAATAACAGGGGGGTGTATACCCCCTGCGATATTGGTAGTAACATCATTCTCTCCCCCACTTGATATTACAAAACAATATTCCAAGAAGGGTGTACACTCTCTGAGATATTGAGAGTATTATCATGCTCTCCCCAACTAAATATGAGGAACAATGGTGGTGGGGGGGGTGTATATCCCCTGCGATATTGGGAGTAATATCCTCTCTCTCCCTGGATAGTAGAAACAATATCAAAGAGGTCGTGTACACCCCATGTGATATTGGGACTAATATGATTCTAATCCCCCCGTGATATTAGGAAGAATATTATGGAGGGCGTGTACACCCTCTGCCATATTGTGAGTCATATCATTTCTCTTCCCCTGGATATTAGCAACAATATCACTAAGGAGTGTACACCTCCTGTGGTACTAGGACTAGTATCATTCTCTCGCCCCCTGGATATCAGGAACAATATCACAGGGGTGGTGTACACTTCCTGCGAATTTGGGGGAAATGTCATGCTCTCCACCTTTGGATATTAGAGACAATATCACAGGAGGGCTCCACGCCCCCTGCAATATTGGGAGTAATATCATCCTCTCCCCCCCTGCATATCAGGAACCATATCACAGAACGGATGTACACCCACTGGGAGATTTGGAGTAATGTCATCCTCTACCCGCTGGCTATTAGGAACAACACAGGTGGTGTACGCCTTCTGTGATATTGGGAGTTATAACATCGTCTCCCCCTCGATATCATTAATAATATTTATTAATATTAATAACAATATCAATTATTAATATTAATAAAATGATGCTAATTAATGTCAATCATTACTGTTAGTAATTAAAGTGCTTATAATGAAATTAATGTTAATTATTAATATTAATAAGAACGATTCATATTAATAATCAATATGGAGATTAGCAATGGTAATTAAAAGCTTAGCAATTGATATTAATAACAACTATTACTATTAATAGTTAATACCATTATGTTAGAAATCAGTATTCGTTACTATCAATAATTAATAGTATTAGTAATTAATAATCATTCATAATACTATTAACAATAACTATTAATAATACTATTATTAATTAAGAACTATTAACAATACTATTAATAATTATTAATCATACTATCGATAATTAATAATAATTAATGATTAATAATGACGTTATCACTATTATCACTTCTAATACCGCACAGGGTCTACACCCAACTGTGATGTACCCCGTGTGGCATTAGAAGGGAGGGAGAGCATGCTATTCGTTTCAATATCACAGTAGGTGTACATCCACCCTGTGATATTGATTCTAACACCCATGGGTCAGAGTATGACATTGCTCCCAATAGAGCAGGGGGTGTCCAGCCACCCGGTGATACTGCTCCTACTATTCACAAAAGAAGAGAATCATATCACTCCCAATATCGCAGGGAGTGTACACCTCTTCTGTGATATGGTTCTTAGTATCCAGAGGGGGAGAGGGTGATAATCCTTCAAGTATCGCAGGATGTGTACAGCCACCCTGTGATATTGTTCCTAATATCCAGGAAGGGAGAGGATGATGTTACACACCCCACATAGCAGGAGGTGTACACCCACCCTGGGATATTGTTCCTAATGTCCATGGAGGAGAGAGGCTGATATTACTCCCGATATCGCAGGGGGTGTCCATCCACCCGGTGATACTATTCTTAATATTCAAAGACCGAGAGGTTGATATGATTCCCAACATCGCGGAAAGTGTGCAGCCCCGTGTGATATTGTTCCTAATATCCAGAAGGGGAGAAGATGATATTACTCCCCATATCACAGGAGGTGTACAGCCACTCTGTGATTTTTTTTACTATGCAGTGGGGGAGAGGATCGTATTCCCAATATCGCAGGGGGTGTACATCCCCCCGTGATATTCTCCTTAATATATGATGTGATACTTTATATACATGGAAATATATGAAAATATATTTTTATATATTCAGATATATATAAAATATATAAAATAGACAATGTGATATTTATTATATATAGTAATTTTTTTTTAATATGCGGGGGTGAGAGGATGATATTCCTCCCAACATCGCAGAAAGTGTACACCCCCACCCCCCCGTGATATTGTTCCCATGATCCAGGAGGGAAGAGGATATTACTTTCAATATCGCAGGGGGTGTACACGCCCCCATTGATACTGTTCCTAATTTCAACGTGGGAGAGGATGATATTACTCCCAGTATCGCAGAGGTTATAAACGCTCCTTTGAAATTGTAACTAATATCCGGGGGGGAGAGGATGATATGACTCCGTATATTGCAGAGGGTGTACACCCGTCTTTGATAGTGTTTGTAATTTCTAGATGGGGAGGTGATATTCCTCACAATATCGTAAACACGCGGTGTGTCCACCGTGGATCGTAGTATGCAGGGGAAGAGAGAGGGGTGACATTACTCCCCATATCGCCAGGCCTGCCCAACCCGCCTGTCATATTGTTTCTTATATCCAGAGGAGAGAGGATGATATTACTACCAATATTGAAGAAGTTGTACATGCCCCCTGTGATGTTGTTCCTAATATTCACATTGGGAGAGGATGATATGACTCCCCATATCATAGGGGGTGCACACCCCACCTGTGATGGTATTCCTACTAACCAGAAGAAGAGAGAATGATATTACTCCCAAAAGTGCAGGGGGTGAACACCCACCACGTGATATTGTTCTTAATAGCTAAAGGAAAAGAAGATAATATTACTCCTTCTACTGCAGGGGGTGTACACCCACCTGTGACATTCTTCCTAATATCCAGGGAGGGAGAGCATGATATGACTCCCAATCTTGCCATGGCTGTACACCCACCCTGTGATATTGCTCCTAATATCCACGGGGTAGAGTATGACAGTACTCCCAATAGAACAGTGAATGTACATCCACCCGGAAATATTACTCTTAATATTCAGAGAAGGAGAAAATGAGATTACTCCCAATATCACACAGAGTGTACAACCCTTCCGTGATATTGTTCCTAATATCCGGAGAGGTAGAGGATATTACTTTCCATATTGCAGGCTGTGTACACCCATCCTGTGATATTGTTCCTAATATCCACGAAGGGAGAGAATGATATCACTCCCCATAGAGTAGGAGGTGTACACCCACGCTGGAATATTGTTCCTAATATCAAGGGGGGGCGGGGAGAGGTTGATATTACTCTCAATATCGCAGGGGGTGCACATCTCCCCTGCGACATTGTTGTTAACATTCAAAGGAGGAGAGGAGTACATAACTCCAGATATCGAAGAAAGTGTAAAACCTCCTGTGATATTGTTCCTAATATCCGGAAGGGGAGAAGAGGATATGACTCCCCGTATGGCAGGGGGTGTACATCCACTCTGTGTTATTTTTCCTAATATGCAGGGGGGAGGAGGATAATATTCTTCCCAACAAGGCAGGGGACGAACACCCACCTGTGAGATTGTCCTTAATATTCAAAGGCGGAGGAGATGATACCACTCCCAATATCACAGAAAGTGTACAACCCCCAGTGATATTGTGCCCATGATCCAAGTGAGTAGAGGATGGCATTACTTTTAATATCACAGAAGGTGTAAATGCACGCAGTGATATTGTTCCTAATTTCAACGTGGGAGAGTACGATATGATATACAATATCACAGAGAGTCTAAACAATCCTGTGATATTGTTCTTAATATCAAGGGTGGGGAGAGGATGATATTAGTCCCAATGCCGCATAGGGGGTACACCCGTCTGAAAATAGTTGGCAGCTGCGAGAAGGGGAGATGACATTCCTCAAAATATGGTAAACACGCGGTGGGACCACCATGGATCGTAATATCCAGGCGGGGAGAGGGGAGTGATATCACTCCCCGCCTCGCGGGGGGTGTCTTCACCCCCCTGCGAGGTGGATCGTAATATCCAGGGGGGGAGAGGGGGGTGATATCACTCCCTGCACAGCGGGGGGTGTCTTCACCCCCCTGCGAGGTGGATCGTAATAGCCACGGGGGGAGAGGGGTCCCCACATCGCGGGGGGTGCCTCACCCCCCGCGATGTGGCTCCTAATAGCCGGGGGGGGAGTGGGGGTAGCTCTCAGTCCCCGCATCGCGGGGGATTATTGTGTGTCCATTCTTTGCAGTCTCGTTTTTCCAGGGTATTAGGAACAATTTCACGGTGCGTGTGTACACAGCCTGGGATATAAAAATTAATAGTATCCTCTGCACCTCCGGATACTAGGAACCATATCAGCCATTGGGTGTACACTTTTTCTGTGATTTGAGTAGTGTCATCCTGTGTTTCCCTGAATATTCGCAGAAATATCACAGCGGGAGTGTGCCCCCGCTACTCTCTTGGGAGGAGCATCATACTTTACCTACTGGAAATTCGGGGCAATATCACAGACGGGTTGTCAAGCCACCGTCATATTTCAAGTAATATCATGCTCTCCCCCACTAGTTATGAGGAACAATATCACAGGTGGATGTGTACCTTCTCCGGTATTGGGAGTCATATCATCATCTCTTCCTTTGGATGACTGGAACAATATCACAGGGTGGGTGTACACCCTGTGCATTTTTGGAAGCAATGTCGTTCTCTCTTCTTCTAGATGTTACGATTACATCACAGGAGGGGTGTACACCTCTTGTTATATTGGATGCAATCTCATCCTCTTTCAACCTGTATATTTAGAACAATATCCCATCGGGGTTGTACATCTCTTCAATATTGGTAGTAATGCCATCTTCTGCTTTCCTGGATATAAGAAACAATATCACAGGAGGTGTTTACAGCCCTGGCAATATTGGGAGTAATACCACCTCTCCCCTGTGGTTATTAAGGACAAAATCCCAGGGTGGCTGTAGAGTTCCTACGTTGTCGGGAGTAATATCATCCACTCACCCCCGGATATGAGGAACCATATCACAGAAGAGGTGTACACCTCCTTCGATATTGTCAGCAATGTCATCCTCTTCCCACCTGGATATTAGGAACAATACCCCGGGGTTGGGGGCGGTGTACACCCACTGCGATATCGAAAGTAATATCAGCCTCTTTCCCGCTGGATATTAGGAACTGTATCACGTGTGTGTGTGCACCTTCTGGGATATTGGGAGTAATATCAGCCTCTACCCCGCTGCATATTAGGAGCAATATACGGGGGGCGGGGAGGGTTACACCCCCTGCGATATTGACAGTAATATTATTCTCTTTTCCCTGCACATTAGGAACTATATCACAGGGGTGTGTACACCTTCTGCAATATTGAGATCAACGTTATCCTCTCCCCCATTGAATATCAAAAACATCACAGAAGGGTGTACACCACCTGCGATATGGCCAGTAATATCATCGTCTCTACCTTTGGATACTAGGAACAACATCACAGAGGGTGTCTACACCCCCCTGCGATATTGGGCATAATGTTATCCTCTCTTCCCCTGGATATTAGGAACAGTATCCCTGGTGGGGGGAGGTGGAGTACATTAAGAACATCACTGGGTGTGTGTACACCCCCTGCGATATTGGGTGTAGTATCCTCTCTTCCCCAGGATATTAAGAACAATATCACAGGAGGGGTGTACAGCCCCTGCGTTTTTGGGAGTAATAGCATCCTCTCCCCCTCTCGATATAAGGAACAATATCCCAGGGTGGGTGTACATCCCCTGCGCTACTGGGCGTAATGTCAACGTCTCCCAACGTGGATATTGGGAATAATGTCACAGGGGGGTGTACACCGTCTTCGATATTGGGAGTAATATCATCCTCTCCCTTCAGCATTGTAGGCAAAATATCGAAGGGGTTTTACAACTCGTGCGATATGGGCAGTAATATCATCCTCCTCCCACCTAGATATTAGGAACTTTATCACAGGCGGCTGTACACTTCTTGCGATATTGGGAGTAATATCATCCTCTCCCATCACGGACATTAAGAACAATATTACAAAGGAGGTGTACACCCCCTGCGATATTGAGAGTAATATTATGCTCTCCCCTTCGGGATATTAGGAACAATATCGCAGGAGGTGTGTGCAACCCCTGCGATATTGGGAGTAATATCAACCTCTCCCCCTGAATAGAAGAAACAATATCACAGGAGGATGTACACCCCCTGCCATATTGGGAGTCACATCGTTTTCTCCCCCTCTGGATATTCGGAACAATATCACGGTGGGTGTGTACACCCCCTGCGATATTGCCACTAGTTTTTTCATCGTCTCCCTCCCAGCATATCAGGAACAATATCATAAGGGGGTGCACACCCCCTGCGATATTGGGGGTAATATCTTCCTCTCCCCTGCTGGCTATTAGGAACAATGTCACATAAGGGGTGTACACCCCCTGCTCTATTGGGAGTGATATCATCCTCTCCGTCCCTTGATATTAGGAACAATGTCACTAGGGAATGTACACCTCCTGCAATAGGGAGACTGATATCATCCTCTTGCGCCCTGGATATTAGGAACAATATCACAGGGTTGGTGTACACCCCCTGCGAAATCGGAAGAAATAGCATCCTCTCCACCTTTGGATGTTAGGGACAATATCACGGGGAGGTCTACGCCCCCTGCGATATTGGGAGTCATCTCATCCTCTCCCACCCAGGATATTAGGAACAAGATGACGGGAGGGATGTACACCCACTGCGATATTCTCCATAATGTCATCCTCTACCCCCTGGCTATTAGGAATAACATCATAGAGGGGTGTACACTTTCTGTGCTATTGGGGGTAATATCATCCTCTCCCCCCTGGATATCAGGAACAATTATATTATTATTAATATTAATACACATAATAAACATTAATAGTATTCATCGATATTAATAATTACAATAAAGATAGTAAAAATTAATCCTGGTTAAAAATAACGATTAGTAGTAATAATTAATAGTAATATCACTATTAATAAAATGATGATCTCGGTAATTAATATTAATTAATTAAATCAATAAGTGATTAAAATAATTTAACAAATTATTAATAATAATTTTAAATATAATTTTTATAGAATTATAAATAATTATAAATATTTACAATCATTATAAATAAATATAATGAAATATATAATATATTAAATATATTATATATGTTTATTATATATTTTATATATTTAATATATATAAAATAAATATTAATATTTATTAATAATTAATAAATAAATTAATAAAAATAGGATTAATAACTAATATTACTGATAAATGACATTAACATCAATAATTAATTTTAATGGTGCATGATCATATATTTAAAATTATCGATATTTAATGTTACACTATGAATTAATATTAACATTGATAATTATTACTAAAATTGATAACTGATGTTTAATAATTGATAATATTATTACTCCTAATACCGCAGGGGGTGTACACCTACCTGTGATATTGTTCCTAATATCCAGAGACGGAGAGCATGATTTTGGTTTTAATATCGCAGTAGGTGTGCACTCACCCTGTGACATTGATCCTAATATCCAGGGCGTAGAGTATGACATGACTCCCAACATAGCAATGAATGAACAGCCACCCGGTGATATTGCTCCTAATATTCACGGAAGAAGCGTATGTTATTATTCCCAATATCGCAGGGAGTGTACACCTCTTCTGTGATATTGTTCCTAGTATCCGGAGGGGGAGAGGATGATAATAATTCCAGTATCGCAGGCTGTGTTCACCCACCCTGTGATATTGTTATTAATATCCTGGAAGGGAGAGGATGATACTACTCCCCATAGAGCAGGAGGTGTACACCCACCGTGGGTTATTGTTCCTAATCTCCATGGAGGGGAGAGGCTGATATTACTCCCAATATGGCAGGGGGTGTACATCCACCCTGTGATATTGTTCTTAATATTCAAAGGCCGAGAGGTTGATATTACTCCCAATATCGCAGAAAGTGTACACTCCCGTGTGATACTGTTCCTGATATCCAGAAGGGGAGAAGATGATATTCATCCCCACATCGCAGGAGGTGAACACCCACTCTGTGATATCTTTCCTAATATGCAGGGGGAAAGAGGATAATATTATTCCCAATACTGCAGAAGATGTACACGCCCCACCATCCCCTCCCCCCCGTGATATTGTCCTTAATATCCTTCTCTGCCCAAGGCAGAGAAGATGATATCGCAGAAAGTGTACACCCCCCAGTGATATTGTGCCCATGATCCAGAAGGGAAGAGGATGATATTACTTTCAATGTCGCAGGGGGTGTACACGCCTCCAGTGATCATGTTCCTAATTTCCACGTGGGAGAGGCTGAGATTACTCCCAATATCGCAGGGGTTATAGACACTCCTTTGATATTGTTCCTAATATCGGGGGGGAGGAGAGAATGATATTCCTCCCTGTATTGTAGAGGGTGTACATCCGTCTTTGATATTGTTCGTAATTTCTAGAGGGGGAGATGACATTACTCACAAAATCGTAAACATGCTGTGTGTCCAACGTGGATCCTAATCCAGGGAGAGATATTATTCCCCATATCGCGGGGGTTGTCCACCCCGCCTGCCATATTGTTTCTTATGTCCAGGGAGGAGAGGATGATATTGCTACCAATATCGAAGAAGTGTACACGCCCCCTGTGATATGGTTCCTAATATCCACGTTGGGAGAGGATGATATTACTCTCAATATCACAGAGGTTGTACACCCCGCCTGCGAATTTTTCCTACTATCCAGAATAAGAGAGAATGATATTACTCCGAATAGTGCAGGGGGAGCACCCCCCCTCCCCATGGGATATTGTTCTCAAGAGCTAAAGGAAGAGAAGATCGTATTATTCTTTGTACTGCAGGGGATGCACACCCACCTGTGATATTGTTCCTAATATCCAGGGAGGGAGAGCATGATATTACCCCCAATATCGCCGTGGGTGTTCACCCACTTTGTGATATTGCTCCTAATATCCATGGGGTAGTGTATGACATTACTCCCAATATAACAGTGGGTGTACATTCACCCGCCGATATTGCTCCTAATATTCAGGGAAGGCGAAAATGATATTACTCCCAATATCGCAGACAGTGTACAACCCTTCTGTGATATTGCTCCTAATATCCGGAGGGGGAGAGGACGATATTACTTTCAATATCGCAGGTTGTGTACACCCACCCTGTGATATGTTCCTACAATCCAGGAAGGGAGAGGACGGTTTTGCTTTCCATAGAGTAGGAGGTGTACACCCAGGCTAGGATTTTGTTCCTAATATCAAGGTGGGGAGAGCGTAATATTACTCCCAATACGGCAGGGGGTGTACATCCCCCGAGATATTGTTCTTGCCATTCAAAACAGGAGAGGATGACATTACTCCAGATATCGAAGAAAGTGTAACCCCCCGTGTGATATTGTTTCTAATCCAGAAAGGAAGAAAAGGATATTAATCCCCATATCGCAGGAGGTGTACACTCACTCTGGTATTTTTCGAAATATGCAGGGGGGAAAGTGAATAATAATATTCCCAATTTCGCAAGGGTTGTACACCCCCGTGTGAGATGATGGTCCTTAATAACATCCCAAAGCGGAGGGGATGATATTGCCACATATATGGCAGAAAGTGTACACCCCCCAGAGATATAATTCCCATGATCCTGGAGGAAAGAGAACGATATTCCTTTAAATATCACAGGTGTACACGCCCCCGTGATATTGTTTCTAATTTCATCGTGGGAGAGGAGGATATGACACACAATATCGCAGGGAGTAGAACCACTCCTGTGATACTGTTCTTAATATTCAGGGAGGAAGAGGATGATATTGCTCTCAATACAGACGGGTGTACATCCTCTGTACAACGAGGGTGTACACCCGTCTGTGAAATAGTTCATAATTTCCAGAGGGAGAGATGATATTACTCACAATATCGTAAACAGGCAGTGAGTCCACCATGGCTCCTAAGAGCCAGTGGGGGAGAGGGGGTGGCTCTTAGTCCCCGCATCGCGGGGGGTGTCTTGACCCCCCTGCGAGGTGGATCGTAATAAACATCCTTCTATATGGGGAGTAACATCATCCTCTCCCATCCTGGTTATGAGGAACAATTTTCACCCGGTGTGTGTACACAGCCTGCCATGTGGAAAGTAATGTCGTCCTCTCCTCCTCCGGATATTAGGAACAATATCCCCAAAGGGCTGTACACTTTTTGTGATATTTCAACGAATATCCTGTGATTCCATGAATATTCGCAGAATTATCACAGGGTGGGTGGACGCACCTCCACTGCTCTATTGGGAGTAGCATCCTAATCTACGCCTGGAAATTATGAGCAATACCACCGGGGTGCACAGCCATTCCCATAGCAGAAGTAATACCACGCGCTCCCTCACTAGTTTTTAGGAACGATATTACAGGGGGTGTACATCTTCTGGGGTACTGGGAGTAATATCATCGTCTCTTCGTTTAAAGATTAGGTAGAATATCACGGGGAGTGTACACCCCTTGCTCTGTTGGAAGTAATATCATTCTCTCCTCTTCTAGACATTACAAATAATGTCACAAGCGGGGTGTACATTCCTTGTTATATTGGGAGTAACAGCTCTTCTTTCACCCTGCATATTAAGAACAATACTAGATGGGGCTGTACATCCCTTCTATATTCGGAGTAACACTATCTTCTCCCCTCCTGGATATAAGAGACAATATCACAGGCGGGGTGTACACCCCTCGTTGTATTGGGAGTAATAGCATCTTCTCTCAACCTGGATATTGAGGACTCTATCACATGCTGAGTGTCCGTCCCTGCAATATTGGTAGTAATACTAATTTCTTCTCTCCTGGATATAAGAAAGAGTATCACAGGTGTGGTGTAGTCCCCTTGCAATATTGGGAGTAACATCACCTCTCACCATGTGGTTATTAGGGACAAAATCACAGGGTGGGTGTACACTTCCTACGTTCTTGGGAGTAATATCAGCCACAAACCCCCTGGATAGCAGGAACCATATCACAGAAGGCGGTGTACAGCCCCCGCGATATTGGGAGTAATATCAGTCTCTTCCCCGCTGCGTATTAGGAACAAAGTAAAGGGGGGGTGCGCTTTACACCCCGGCGATATTGGGAGTAATGTTATTCTCTTCTCCCTGTACATGAGGAACTATATCACGGGGGGGGGGGCTGTACACCTTCTGCGATACTGGGATTAATGTTATCCTCTTCCCCACTGAATATTAGGAACAATATCACAGAAGGGTGTACACCCCCTGCGATAAGGCCGGTAATATCATCGGCTCCTTCCCTGGATATTAGGAACAATTTCATAAGATATGTACAACCCCTGCGCTATTAGGAGTAATATTATTCTCTCTTCCCCTGGATATTAGAAAGAATATCACAGGCGGAGTGTACACCCCACCCCCTGCGATATTGGGGGTAATATCCTCTTTTAACCTGGATATTAGGAGCAATATCACAGGGGGCGTGTACACTTCCTTCGATACTGGCAGTAATATCATCCTCTCTCCCCGTAAGTAGCAGGAAAAATATCAAAGAAGGGGTGTACATTACTTGCAATATTGAGAGTAATAGAATCCTCCCCTCACTTGGATATTAGAAATAATATCATGGGTGGGGTGTACACGGCCTGCGATATTGGGAGTAATATTATTTTCTACCCCCACGGATGTTAAGAACAGTATCACAAGGGCGGTGTACACCATCTGCGATAATGGGAGTAATATCATCTTCACTCCCCCTGGATATTAGGAACAATAGCACAGGCAGATTACACACCCGCTGCAACATTGGGAGTAATATCATGCTTTCTCCCCTGGATATTAGGAACAATATGTCATGGGAGGTGTCCAGCCCATTCCATTTTGGGAGTAACATCAATTTTTTCATTGCTGGAAATAAGAAACAATATAACAGGGGTGGCATACACACCCTGTGATATTGCCAGTAACAGAGACTCCCCTCCCCCACGGGATATTAGGAACAATATTAAAAAGCGGTGTATGCAGCGATATTGGGATTAATATCATGCTCTCCCCCATGGATATTAGGAACAATATCCAAGAAAGGGTGTCCACCCCTTGCGATATTGGCAGTCATTTCATCCCCCTCTCCGTGGAGTTTAAGAACAACACCACAGAGTTGGTGTACACGCATTGTGATACTGGGAGTAATGTCATCCTCTTCCCCCTGGATATTAAAAACAATACCACCGAGGTAGTGTACAACCCCCGCGATACGGCCAGCAATATCTGCGTCTCCCCTACTGGATATTAGGAACAATATCACAGGGATGCGTACACCTCCTGTGCTATTGAGAGTAATATCATTCTCTCTTCTTCTGGATATTAGGAATAATGCCACAGGTGGGGTGTACGACTCCTGCGGTATTGGCAGTAATGTCACCCTCTCCCAACCTGGATATTCAGAACAAAATAAGAGGGGGGTGTACAGCCCCTGCGATATTGGTAGTAACATCATTCTCTCCCCCACTTGATATTACAAAACAATATCCCAAGAAGGGTGTACACCCTCTGAGATATTGAGAGTATTATCATCCTCTCCCCAACTAAATATGAGGAACAATGTTGGTGGGGGGGGGTGTACACCCCCTGCGATATTGGGAGTAATATCCTCTCCCTCCCTGGATAGTAGAAACAATATCAAAGGGGTCGTGTACACCCCGTGTGATATTGGGACTAATATGATTCTAATCCCCCCGGGATATTAGGAAGAATATTATGGAGGGCGTGTACACCCTCTGCCATATTGTGAGTCATATCATTTCTCTTCCCCTGGATATTAGGAACAATATCACTAAGGAGTGTACACCTCCTGTGGTACTAGGACTAGTATCATCCTCTCACCCCCTGGATATTAGGAACAATATCACAGGGGGGGTGGTGTACACCTCCTGCGAATTTGGGGGAAATGTCATCCTCTCCACCTTTGGATATTAGAGACCATATCACAGGAGAGGTCTACACCCCCTGCAATATTGGGAGTAATATCATCCTCTCCCCCCCTGCATATCAGGAACAGTATCACAGAAGGGATGTACACCCACTGTGAGATTTGGAGTAATGTCATCCTCTACCCGCTGGCTATAAGGAACAACACGGGTGGTGTACGCCTTCTGTGATATTGGGAGTTATAACATCGTCTCCCCCTCGATATCAGGAATAATATTTATTAATATTAATAACCAATATCAATTATTAATATTAATAAAATGATGCTAATATCAGTCATTACTGTTAGTAATTAAAGTGCTTACAATGAAATTCATATTATTAATACTAATAATGAGTAATATTAATAATCAATAGTGACATTAGCAATGGTAAATAAAAGCTTAGCAATGGATATTGATTAATAACAACTATTAATATTGATAATTAATAACTAATAGCATGTTAGAAATCTGTATTCGTTGCTATTAATGATTAATAACACTATAATTAATTATTAACACAATTCATAATTAATACTATTCACAATTAATGATTATTAATCATATATTGATAATTAATAATTATTAATAATACTATTCACAATTAATAATTATTAATACTATTCACAATTAATAGTTATTAATAATACTATTCACAATTAATAATTAATAATGCTATTCATAATTAATAATACTATTCATAATTATTGATAATACTTAATGATTAATAATGACATTATCACTAATACCACTTCTAATACCACACAGGGTCTACACACAACTGTGATAGACCCTGTGCGGTATTAGAAGGGAGGGAGAACATGCTATTCGTTTCAATATCGCAGTAGGTGTACACCCACCCTGTGATATTGACTCTAACATCCATGGGTCAGAGTATAACACTGCTCCCAATAGAGCAGGGGGTGTCCAGCCACCCGGTGACATTGCTCCTACTAGTCACAAAAGAAGAGAATGATATCACTCCCAATATCGCAGGGAGTGTACACCTCTTCTGTGATACGGTTCCTAGTATCCGGAGGGGGAGAGGATGATAATCCTTCAAGTATCGCAGGATGTGTACAGCCACCCTGTGATATTGTTCCTAATATCCAGGAAGGGAGAGGATGATGTTACTCCCCACATAGCAGGAGGTGTACACCCACCCTGGGATATTGTTCCTAATGTCCATGGAGGAGAGAGGCTGATATTACTCCCGATATCGCAGGGGGTGTCCATCCACCCTGTGATACTGTTCTTAATATTCAAAGGCCGAGAGGTTGATATGATTTCCAACATCGCAGAAAGTGTGCAGCCCCGTGTGGTATTGTTCCTAATATCCAGAAGGGGAGAAGATGATATTACTCCCCATATCGCAGGAGGTGTACAGCCACTCTGTGATGTTTTTGAATACGCAGGGCAGGATAATATTATTCTCAATATAGCAGGGAGTGTACAACCCCCTGTGAGACTGTCCTTCATATTCAAAGACAGAGGAGATGATACTACTCCCAATATCGCAGAAAATGTACACCCCCTAGTCATATTGTTCCCATGATCCAGGAGAGAAGAGGACGATATTACTTTCAATATCACAGAACATGTACACGCACCCAGTGATATTGTTCCTAATTTCAAGGTGGGAGAGGATATGACACCTAATATCGCAGAGTAAAAACACACCTGTGATATTGTTCTGAATATCAAGAGTTGGGAGAGGACGATATTACTGCCAATACTGCATAGGTCATACACCTGTCTGGAAATAGTTCGTAATTTCAAGAGGGGAAGATGAGATTGCTCACAATTTCGTAAACAAGCTGTCGGTCCACCGTGGATCATAATATCCAAGGGAAGAGAGGGAGGTGATATTACTCCCCATATCGTGGGGAGTGCCCACCCCCCTGCGATGTGGATTGTCATATCCAGGGGGCAAGATGGGGATGATATTACTCCCCATATCGAGGGAATGTCTACCCCACTGCCATGTGGATCACAATATCCAGGGGAGGAGAGGCGGGTGATATATTACTCCCCGTATTCTCTTATGATCTCATGCCTCCTTCCCAGCCCAGAGATGAGACTTTCCTTACCTAATGAGGAAAGGACAGTCTCTTCAACAAATAGTGCTGGAAAAACTGGATATCCACATGTGGAAGAATAAAAATTGACCCTCATCACACAACATACACAAAAATCAACTCAGAGTGGATTAAAGACTTAGATGTATGACCTGAAAATGTAAAAGTACAGAAGAAAATAGAAGGGAAAACCCTATGATGTTGATCTGGGCAGTGATTTTTGGGATATGACCCCAAAAGCACGGGCAACAAAAGCAAAAAGAAAGAAATGGGATTATGTCAAACTCAAAAGCTTCTGCCCAAGCAAGGAAGTAATCAACAGAATGAAGAGACAACCCATGGAATGGGAGAATATATTTGGAAACCACATATCTTATCTGATAAGTGGACAATATCCAAAATCTATAAGGAAATCAAATGACTCAATAACAATAAAACAAATAACCTGATTTACAAATGGGCAAAGGATCTGAGTAGATATTTCTCCAAAGAAGACATGGAAATGGCCAATTGCTAAGAAAGTAGATTTTAAGTGTTCTTTTTACGAAAAAATGGTAAGTATTTGAGATAGGGCTTTGTTAAATAGCTGAATTTGGCCAATCAACAATATATATGTATATGGAAACATGTTGTATACTATAAATATATACAATTTTTACTTGTCATTTAAGGTAAACAAATTTTTAAAAATGAAACAAACAAAAAGATCTGACAATTCCGGAATGAATGACTGAGATAAAATGTAGTGATCTGATCATCTTGAAAGGTCATTACAATTGATGGAATTATTTTGGCTGTTGTGGAATATTTTCCACGTGGCCTTGTTTGGAAGCAGGGTTATAAATAAGGTCATCCTTTCCTGATTCTAGGGATGTGAAATCAAACTTAGTATTTTAAAATTTTGTTTTGAGTTGGGCTTCCACTGGTAGAAAAATAAATGAGAACTTAATTCCCATTCTTTGGAATTGAAAAAATAGATTTTTAAACCAAATAATTCGTCTACCTTTGCTGTGGTGGAAAAGTATGGGTGTCTGTGACAGTGTTTCTTTTATCAAGTGAAAAAACTTCAACCCAGACTGGGCTAATTTTTCATTTGGTAATATGGCCATATTAGGGAAGCAATCATTTCCAGATCTTCACTGGCATTTTAATTACTAACTTTTACATTTCACATGTTTAATGGAATCTGGAAAAGGAGACACAGATTTTAGTCTTCTTGGCTTGTTTGTGGGTATAGAACAATCTTAACTCAGATATCGTGGAAGTCAGTGGGCTGTGTAGACAGGATCTTCTGGAGAGCTGATTGTTCACGCACTGCAAAACTCTCTTTCAATTATTGAAATCAACTTTTTTCCAATGCCTCCCAGCAAGGACGATTCTGAGGCCTTTGAAAGCAATTTTTCATTTTATTTATTTGCAAACTGACACATCTCGATGTTTGCTATGTAACAGAAGAGCTGATTTAAAGCAGTAGGCTGCTAAACCTAGCTCTCTCCCTACCTCTCCCTGCCTCTGCCACCCTGGATCCTGTGGCCCTCAGTACTGTTCTGTATCACATGTTAGAATCCCAGAATGGCATTCTAAATAGGAGACAGGCGACAGAATAGTAAAAATTGAGTGAATTTATGATTCAACTGAGAAGATTCTCTCTCCAGTATTCTTTTCCCCAGTAAAGTGATTGTACTGATTTCCTCGTCAATTTGGTCACTTGGAAAGTTCAAAGGATTGAGCAAATTGCTTTTAAAGAATCTCCATTTTCTACATATGTATGTCACCTACTCAAAATCTTATTGCCCAGTTTAAATTGTTTTATAACAAATATGTTATACTTCCCTCAGCAATCCCTCAACTGTAAGAAAAATGCATTTTTTTCTTCTAGTGATAACTAGTAAGTTCATTGCATTTCTTAGAATAGAAACATTGATAATTGATAACCTCCACACATCTCCCCAGTCCTCCTGTCTGTATTATTAGCTTCATATGGAAAGACTGTGTGTGTGTGTACGTGTGTGTGTGTATGTGTCCATAATAAAAGAGAAATCTATTGTGCTAAGGAGAGTTTCCAATCAACAAGTTTTGCCTTGTGAATTACAGTTTTAAAGTACTTTTGATTATTAAATTTATTGCTATTTAAAATCCATCTTTAGGAACCTTGCTATTAATACTAGAACTTTAGTTACAGTCTCAAGTTTGAACCCCTCCCAAAAAATCTCATCTCCTGGAGCCTGCTAAAGTGTATAAAATATGTTCAGAAAAATACATCTTGGCCACCCATGGAGTGGAATGGAGAGCTGGTGGGATGTATGGCTGAGAGGAGAGGTTCAAGACAGTGCCTTTCCTGGTCACAAGGTCAGGGTCAATATGGCTCACATGGGTGATGCCATTTTCTTCTTGTTCTCATAACATCCAGAAGATGTGCTGGCTGATCAGCATTTTTGCAGAACTGCTACTTTGGTTCTCAGGGAGTGCTCTAGAATATATTTACATAACTTGAGAAAAATGTCTTGAGCATATACTGTATGGCCAGTACTGTGCCTGAGCCCTCGTAGTGTCTAGATGTGAACTGTAGTTAGAGTCTCATTGTTAAAAGTTGTTTTGTAGTTCAGTCTCTTCTGCCAGCTGGTTTTTCAAATGTTTTCCTTTTTGAGACAATCACAATTTCCTGTATATGTAAATTTTATTGTTAAAGATGAGTACTGATCTTTGGACTTGATTTTGGGTCATAGGCTTGCAAAGCTTTACTTAAGACGTCAGTAAGTAAAGGCCCATGACTGATTTGTAGAATCACTGAAATAATAGTAAGACTCTACGTCTCAGAAGATGAAACAGAGTCTTAGAGAAGTTTATTATTAAATTAGACACTTTTATTTTCTTTTTCTTTTTTTTTTTTTTTGAGATGGTGTCTCACCCTGTTGCCCAGGCTGGAATACAATGGCACGATCTTGGCTCACTGCAATCTCCATCTCCCGGGTTCAAGCAATTCTCCTGCCTCAGCCTCCCAAGTAGCTGGGATTAAAGGTATGTGCCACCCCACCGGCTACTTTTCGTATTTTTAGTAGAGATGGGGGTTTTGCCATGTTGGTCAGGCTGGTCTCGAACTCCTGACCTCAGGTGCTCTGCCCGCCTTGTCCTCCCAAAGTGCTGGGATTGCAGGCATGAGCCATTGTGCCCAGCCAACAGTTGCGTTTTTAGCTTGAATTTTATACTCTAATTTCTGATAAGAATTTTTATTTGGGGTGTATTATGATATTTGAATATCTGATATTTTGTGCGTATGGAGATTGCAGATGATTTACCAGATTTGCAGAGCAAGTAATAGAGGACAGTTTATTCCTTCTTAGTTTTCACTTGCTCTTCTTCCACATGCGTTAGCCACTGTCAGCTCCACTCCAGACGAGATAGAGCTTCTTTTCTGTCTGAGCATGAATTTGCTAGGAGCCATGAGATAAGTTTTTTTCTTAGGTAACACAGTTATTAAATAAATATTCACTGAGTTTAATTTATGAACAATGAAAGTAAAACCAGACATGATTCCTTCCCAAAAGATAAGCGCATGTGAAACAGTGGGGAACGCATCATCTTTCAGGTTACCAGTGTATGGTGGCACTACAGGATCAAGGTTGTGTATTATAGACAATAAGTAAGGAAGACATTTCTGAGCTGATTCTAAGATCAGAATCTGGTGATGTGTTAATTGAACACTTGGCAATTGCTTTCTTAGTTTACCCATTCAGATTACTTATCCTATTGAGGAAATGAAGATAGAAAAGATTGGTGGCTTTATTATACGTTACACTGATGCTTTGGGTTAGAGAGCATGGGTTGTATAAAATATTTTAAAATGCAGATGGATAATTTTTAGACCAGTTAGGATGGCTATATTAGAGAATCCAAGGCAATGTCTGCCATTATCTTTACAACACGCACTGATTTTTTTGTGTACCTTGTCATTATGTAAGCTGCCTACAGGGCTGTGGTAAGTCACGGACAACGTTAAGGAGAAGGGTACATGTCGAGAAACTAAATCACATTTGGAGAGGAGACGTAACAAAGGTAGGGTTCAGAGGTTTACTGTAACAATCCCAAATTTGGAATGAAAAAGTTACTCTCTGTTTAGCGTTCAAGTTGGGAGTTTGCCCTGCAAGAGACAGTCAACCACTGACTTCACTCGAATGTGCTTGGAAAGGGAAGAACTTAAACCAGTCATGAACAGGAAAAGAAAGCCAGGTTTTCTGGAAACATCGCCAAAACCCAACAATTTCTCAGAATTTTCTGAGGCACCAGGGGGGTGTTTGCATTTCAATGGAAAAAGTCCTGAAAGCGCCTTTCCGGCGGTGATGACCTACCCACACGAGAACATGCCTCTCGCAAAGGATCTCCTTCATCCCTCTCCAGAACAGGAGAAGGGGAAACACAAGAAGAAACACCTGGTGCAGAGCCCCAATTCCTACTTCATGGATGTGAGATGCCCAGGATGCTATAAAATCACCACGGTATTTAGCCATGCACAAACGGTAGTTTTGTGTGTTGTCTGCTCCACTGTCCTCTGCCAGCCTACAGGAGGAAAAGCAAGGCTTACAGAAGGTTGTTCCTTCAGGAGGAAGCAGCACTAAAAGTACTCTGAATCAAGATGAGTGGGAAACCATCTCAATAAACACATTTTGGATTAAAAAAAAAAAGTTCTGAAAGCTCTGGAAACTATTCTCAGTTTTACTTTCTCATTGAAAGGCAAAAACCATGGCTGTAAATAAGAGACAGAAGCACTTGCTATGGCTTTGTTAAGAGTTAAGAAAAGGGACCTCTGGAAAATTTGAATTGTCCAATCCTTTGCCACAGAGCCAAGACAAAGTGGTCCAAGTCATAATGGCAAATAGAAAATAAAAGTACTTCCTCTCTGAGAGAAGAAATAGAAGTAGCAGTTTTTATGGGGGCCCTGGGGTGGGTGTGGGCATTCACTATCTTCAATTTCAGACGTCTTGAGTTTAAGGTGCCTTCGAGAGCTGGAGGTAGATAGCAGGACTGAAAAGCTGGGTATAGATTCAGGAGTTGTTGGCTGGCGGAGGTGCAGCTGGATTCATGGGCCTTGGTGGCACTGCCCAGGGAGTAATTTATAATATTACTCTTAATAACATATCTTTTGTGATTTACCTTGAATCTACATAGAAGTGCAGTTATATTTCTTCACACCATCAAGGAGACCTAATTGTCTCCAGTCACTGATAAGATAAATGATGGGAGAGGGTGGGGTGCTCAAAAGCCAGTCTTTTCTGGGGACATAGGTCAGTGTGTCTCTCCCGGGTCCCTCTGTGCCGCAGCTACTCCTCTTAAATCTTGATTCAAGGGCTTCAGAAGCTGATGGCATAGTTATGAGAGGGGTGAAGACTGTGACTGCATTTCCAACAGACCCTGAGGACAGTTGGGAAGAATGTGAGTACGGAGTCCTAATATCCAGTGCCATCTGCCCCATCTCACTCTCCATCCTTACCCTTTGCCCTTCCACCTTCAGTTATTCATTCAACACGTGTTTTCTGAGCACAAACTGTGCTCCAGGCACTGGGCTGTGTGTTGGTGGTATAGCTAGCAAGACAGATTTGGTCCCTGATCTTATGGGGCATCCTTGGGGTCAGAGTGGGGTAGGGAGATACAAAAAAGAACGCCAAGAATTATACTTATGGGAGTAATGAGATGGAGAAAACACTTGGTGCATGAAAGTGCAAGAAAAAATTTGGCGCAGGAAAGCATGAAAGAGGAATCCTGGCTCGCAGGTGAGGGAGGGTATCTGGGAGAAACTGAGCCAGGCAGAATCATTTCCGTTTCCTGTCTCCGTGACTTATTTCCTCTCTCTTGAATATTCTTCTCCATTTTGTTTGCCTAGTTAATAGACCAGGGCATGGAGCAAGCTGGTTTAATCACTGCATCAAACAGAAGAGTAGATACAGATAAGCTCATTTTACAGATTAAGAGCCTGAGCTCAGAGAATTTAAATAATGTGCCAAGTTAACACAGCTATTGCTGGAGCTGGTGTCTCAAATCTCTGTCTTAGTCATGTCTGGCTTTTCTCAGCTGCATCATATATTAAGCAATCTATTTCTTGTTTAATGTCCGTTAGATGAACTGATGTCAGGAAAGCACCAGGCATATGCCTATTACAAGAGAGTATGGTGGTTAGGAACATGGATTTTTGAGTCAGACAGAACTGGTTATGTGTCCTCTTCTGTCGTTTTCTCTCTGGGTGACCTTGGTTATCTTATTTTGTTTTTCTGAGCTTCAGTTTCCTTATCTGGAAAATGAAGATAGTAACAGCATCTACCTTGTTGGATGGTAGGAAATGCCTGTAGAAATTCCTTAATGTAAATATGTTCTCCATAAATATGAGATATTTTTATTGATTTAGGCACTGAATATTTTTGAGCAATTTCTATATGATAAGCAGTTTTTAGGTAAGTATTTGTTTTTTATTCTGCTTTTTTCATCTCTTTCTCCTCTTCCTTCTCTCTTACAACATGTAGCAAAGTTAAATGTTCAATGGCAATAAAAACGAGTGAGAAAAAAGAGAAGGATAAGACAATTGAGAGATAGAAATGGGAAAGAGAAAAGAGAAACTTAAGTGGAGGCAAAAGCAAAGAAAGAAAACAGAAGAAAAGAAATCACAATTATGGGTAACAGGAAGGAACAGTGAACACTTGAGGAGAGTGGGTAAGGAGAGAAACTACTGAATTACAGTCTCTCCAAGCTATGATCTTTCCAATATTTCAACTGCTTCGACACAAAACAGCTGTTTTTGTTGTGAGGCTATTCAAGTTGGTCCAATAAGCTAATTTCTATGGTCCTCTTGGATGCAAGGATTGAAACTGTGATTTTATTTGCCAGTTCTTTCAATTTTTGGATTTAATTCCTATTTTTTTTTTCTGCTTGAAGCCAAACAAGCCTAAAATATGAGGACTGAGGACGTAACACAATGTGAATGTCAAGGAGAAGTTTCTATTGGAAATAGTGCTCTGGTTTGACAAGACCATCAGAAGCTGAAAACTGACATAATCTTAATGTATATAAGTAGATAAGGCTGCTCCCCAAGGGGTTCAATATGCTTTTATAGATTTATCATTCTATCTTCCTTCCAAGTTTTGCAGGAAAAATGAGATGATTCTTTTGTTTGCAAATTTACAGATAAATAAATCAAGATAGACTTGTGAAATAACTTGCCCGAGGTGACTCTGTAAAATGAATGGAGAAGTCAGGAATGTAGTCCAGTTCTCTAATTCTAACCCGGTAAACATTAGTTAGCAGACTATCTTGTTTTTTAAAGAAACTCAAAACCTTAAGGAGGAGCTGCAACTTGATAAATGAAACACATTCAAAATGTTTGGCCCTATTTTATTTCTTAGGTTTGTGTCTGTACATATTAAATGGGGATGGCAATAGCAAAAACCAATCAATTACATTTGGCAGGAAAGAAGTAGAATAAGTTGGCGTTTTCACTATTAGGATTTATACATTTCATTGGATTTCAGATATCTAATAGATTTGGGATACGGCTCTTTAATATTTCCATGTATTTAGTTGTCTGAAATTAGTATTGGTCAGCCAGCCTCCCCTCCCCTTGCATTTCAGGTTAATGCCAACAATGATGTGTGTGTCCAAGAGGGTTATGGAGGAGCAATGGAGGGGTGCACCCTGACTCTGACACCTTGTTCTGAAGTATACAGTTGCTAGACAGAGTTCTTTCTCTTGTTCTCTGGAATGCGGTGAAGAGGAAGGAACCAGCTGTCTTGGGTTGCAATTTCAAAATGTCAAGTTTTCTTTTTATGTGTATATGTGTGTGTGTGTGTGTGTGTTATGGCCATGGCTTGGCAAGAAAAAGATTTTCACAGGTGAAGGGATGGCCTGCCCCTCCACACCTGTGGGCGTTTCTCGTGGGGTGTGACGAGAGACTGAGAAAAGAAAGAGACACAGAGACAAAGTATAGAGAAAGAAAAGTGGGCCCAGGGGACCAGCGCTCAGCATATGGAGGACCCGGGCTGGCACCGGTCTCTGAGTTCCCTCAGTATTTTTGGATCATTATCTCTACCATCTTGGAGAGGGGGATGTGGCAGGACAATAGGGTAATAGTGGGGAGAGGGTCAGCAGGAAAACGTGAACAAATGTCTCTGTATCATAAACAAGTTAAAGAAAAAGGTGCGGTGCTTTGATGTGCACATACATAAACATCTCATTGTATTAAAGAGCAGTATTGCTGACAGCATATCTCACCTCCAACCCTAAGGTGGTTTTCTCCTATCTCA
This sequence comes from Pongo abelii, assembly GCF_028885655.2. Lineage (NCBI taxonomy): Eukaryota > Metazoa > Chordata > Mammalia > Primates > Hominidae > Pongo > Pongo abelii. The sequence goes on from NC_071988.2 coordinate 21,707,850, forward strand.
GTAGATGGAATATACAATTGAGTTTTACACCGAGACATTCCATTGCCCAGGGACGAGCAGGAGACAGATGCCTTCCTCTTATCTCAACTGCAAAGAGGCCTTCTCTTTTACTAATCCTCCTCAGCACAGACCCTTTATGGGTGTCGGGCTGGGGGACGGTCAGGTCTTTCCCTTCCCATGAGGCCATATTTCAGACTATCACATGGGGGGAAACCTTGGACAATACCTGGCTTTCCTAGGCAGAGGTCCCTGCGGCCTTCCACAGTGTTTTATGTCCCTGGGTACTTGAGATGAGGGAGTGGTGATGACTTTTAACAAGCAAGCAAAGCACATCCTGCATAGCCCTAAATCCATTAAACCTTGAGTCCACACAGCACGTGTTTCTGCAAGCACAGGGTTGGGGGCAGGGTTACAGATTAACAGCATCTCAAGGCAGAAGAATTTTTCTTAGTATAGAACAAAATGGAGTCTCTTATGTCTACTTCTTTCTACATAGACACAGTAACAGTCTGATCTTTTTCTTTTCCCCACACACAGGCAAGGGGGATGAGTCCATAAGATGACACTAGAATAGGGGATTGGCTTGGGTGCACCAGGGGGCCAGAGACATGGGTCATCCCTGGAGACAGGAGTTGGGACGCTCCCCTGGGATGGAGACTGGAAGTGCAAGAGAGAAGAAAGTTGTGAGGTCAGGAGCATGGTGGCTGGATAGATCTTCAAAGTATGAAGAGCATTAGCTTCTGGGTCAGATCGCCCAGGTCTTCCACCTATTAATTGGGTGATTTTAGGACAATGTCATCATTCCTGGCTCCCTAGAATCAGACCTTAAGTCAAGGGGTTGAGACCAAGTTATTAATTTCGTGTTGATTCCAGGAAACACTGGCAGGAGAGTAGGGAACTGAGAAAGGAAAGGCACAGAATACAGGGTGGATTATCGAGCAAGTTAGCACAGTGGGAATAGGAGCTGAATTCTACTGAGGAGCCCTCAGAGCAAATGGAGAACACATCTTCCCAGAGTTATTCCACACAATCCTATTGAGGGAAGAGAGAGACCCTCTCATATTGTTTTATATTGTTTTATACTCAGTACCTGTTTTAAGAAAAAACAACAAGGAAGCAAAACCAAAGACAGGCAGCCCGGCGCCAGGCCCAAAACCGGGCCTGGGCCTGCCTGGCCTAAACCCAGTAGTTAAAAATCAACTCATAACTTAGAAACTGATGTTATTAATAGATTCCAGACATTGTATAGAAGAACACTGCGGAAGTCCCTGCCCTGTTCTGTTTCTCTCTGACCACTGGTGCATGCAGCCCCTGTCACGTACCACCTGCTTGCTCAAATCAATCACGACCCTTTCATGTGAAATCTTTAGTGTTGTGAGCCCTTAAAAGGGACAGAAATTGTGCATTCAGGGAGCTCGGATTTTAAGGCAATAGCTTGCCGATGCTTCCAGCTAAATAAAGCCCTTCCTTCTACTACTCGGTGTCTGAGAGGTTTTGTCTGTGGCTCGTCCTGCTATATTTCCTGGTTCCCTGACCCGGAAGTGAGGTGAGGTGACTGAGGGAGGGCCTGGGCAGCCCCTTAGGCAACTTAAGCCTGCCCTGTGGCGCATCCCTGAGGGGGACTCCGACCAGCCTGAGTGAAGCAATCCAAAGAGCACTCCTGGGTAGGAAATTGTCCCGGTGGAACGCCTCACCAGAGCAGCATGTAGCAGGCCCCCGCGGAGGATTAACACAGTGGCTGAACACCGGGAAGGAACTGGCATTTGGAGTCCAGACATCTGAAACTTGGTAAGACCAGTCTTTTGAACTTGCCCCACTCCATCTGAGTGGAAGCATGGCCTGATCACCCATGGTGTGCCTGTACTGGCACTTTTGTTCTGGTTTTGACTTGAACTGGATACTTTGGTTTTGGTTTTTGACCTGGCTTGGATTTGTGGATACTCTGATTTTGGTTTTGATTTTGGTTTGGTGTAAACTGCAAAAGTGTGTGTGTGCCCTTTTACCTGTTCTTTGTTTTGTGGTGTGTGTGTGTGTGTGCGTGGTGTGAGCGTGGTGTTTTGTCTCGAAAAAACATGGGTCAGGTGCAAAGTAAGCCCACCCCACTGGAAACTATGTTAAAAACATTTCAAGAAAGGATTTAATGGAGACTATGGAGTCACTATGACTCCAGAAAAACTTAGAACTTTGTGTGAAATAGACTGGCCGGCATTAGAGGTGGGTTAGCCATCAGAAGGAAGCCTGGACAGGTCCCTTGTTTCAAAGGTGTGGCACAAGGTAACCTGTAAGCCAAAGCCCCCAGACCTGTTTCCGTACATAGACAGTTACAGCTGGTTTTAGACCCCCTTCACCCCTCCACAGTAGTTAAGAGAACAGCAGCATAAGCGGCTGGCAGAGGCAAGGAAAGACCAGCAGAGAGTAAAAGAGGCCACCTATACCAATTCTAAGTTAATTTAGACGAAACAAGGTCTTATTAATAGCAAAGAATAATTGAAATCCCAAACTTACAAGGTTTTCAACAAAAGTGAAGTTTGCTGAAAGTTAACAGTGTAACATGTATTATGGTAACTTCTAATCTTGTGGCCTTAGACAGTCTAGTTCAACGACATAAAGAAAGTTTGCTTTAAAAAAAAGAAATGGTTATCTTCAAAAAAGAAAATCATAAGGAGACATAAAAATGTAAATTTTTACCTACATTAAGAGGTTAAAAAAATTATTGTTTTAAAAGTTTAAGCAAGTTTTAAAATGTTAATTGTAAAGAAAATTCTGTGTGTAAACATATTAGCTAAAGTTAAAAAGGTATCATCCAGTTTTTCTGTGAACTGGACATTAAAAATGCAACAGGTTTTTCTTAAAGCAGCAATCTGCTCTTTAACAAAAAATATAAAAGGTTAAAAAGAGTCTATAAAATCTTACCTTATGGTCAAACATGAAAAATTGAATAAATATATCTACAAGGTTTTCTTAAAATTAAGTTTGACATTAATAACACACTAATATAAAGGTAAAATTTAACTTCTCTGGTATAAAAATCATACAAGAAGCATTATTAAATATAAAATAGTGTTTAGCTTCCTTTGGTCTAAAAACTAATAAAAATAGGTGCTAAAAAGACATTCATTTTACTAGAGGATCATAGAAGTTAAAGACTTAAAACAAACTTTGACAATTAAGACAGCGTACCAAGATGCAAATGCCTGGGTGAAATGGATCAAATATTCCATCTGCACGTTAAACAAAAGCAATTGTTATGCTTGTGCACATGGCAGTCCAGAGGCCCTGATTGTCCCCCTTCCACTAAGGTGGTCCTCCAGTCGACCAGGCGTGGGTTGCATGGTAGCTCTTTTCCAGGATTCTACAGCCTGGAGTAATAAGTCATGCCAAGCTCTCTCTGCTCTATCTCGAAGTCCCTGCGGGTCAGCCACCGAGGGCCATCCAGCTTCCGTCTCCCAACACTAAGTTCACTTCGTGTCTCTCACGGGAGGGAGGAGACTTAGATTCCTTGGAGACCTGAAGGGATGCAGTGAGCTTAAGAATTTTCAAGAGCTTATCAACCAGTCAGCCCTTGTTCATCCCCGAGCGGATGTGTGGTGGTATTGTGGTGGACCTTTACTGGGCAATCTGCTGAATAACTAGAGTGGCACTTGTGTTTTAGTCCATTTGGCTATCCCTTTCTCCCTGGCATTTCATCAATCAGAGGAAGGAAATAATAATAATAATAATAAGACATCATAAATCGAGAGATGCCCCTTATAGGTCTTTCAACTCTCACATCTATTTAGATGCAATTGAAGCCCTGCAAGGAATACCAGATCAATTTAAAGCTTGAAATCAAATAGTTACAAGATTTAAGTCAATATTTTGGTAGATGACAGTCAATAAAAATGTAGATTAGATAAACTACATCTATTACAACCAACAGCAACAAGCTTTTCAGGAGTTAAAAAAAAAAAAACTCATGTCGGCCCCAGCCCTGAGGCTACCTGACCTGACAAAACACTTCACACTCTATGTGTCAGAAAGAAAAAAAATGGCAGTTGGAGTTTTAACCCGGAACGTGGGGCCCTGGCCAAGGCCAGCGGCCTCTCTCTCAAAACAACTAGACGGGGTTTCCAAAGGCTGGCCCCCATGTCCAAGGACCCTGGCAGCAACGGCCCAGTTAGCGCAAGAAGCAAATAAGCTAACTCTTAGGCAAAACCTAAACATAAAGTCTCCCCATGCTGTGGTGATTTTAATAAATACCAAAGGACATCATTAGCTAATAAATGTTAGACTAACTAGATACCAAAGCTTGCTCTGTAAAAATCCCTGCATAACCATTAAAAGATTGCAACACCCTAACCCCGCCACCTTACTCCTGGTGTCAGAGAGCCCAGTTAAACATAACTGTAAAAGTATTGGACTCAGTTTATTCTAGTAGGCCCAACCACCGAGACCACCCTTAAACATCAGTAGACTGGGAGCTGTACGTGGATGGGAGCAGCTTTGCCAACGCCTGCAAAGTGACTCTGAAGAAAACAACAAGCCCTGCTCCAGTCACACCCGGAAGCTGACTGGTCCATGCACGGTCGAAACATGAGGAAACTCATTGCGGGACTCATTTTCCTTAAAATTTGGACTTGTACAATAAGGACTTCGACTGACTTTCCTCAGACTGACAACTGTTTCCAGTATATACATCAAGTCACTGAGGTAGGACAAAAGATTGCTACAGTCCTATTATTTTATGGTTATTATAAGTGTACCAGGACTCTAAAAGAAACTTGTCTGTATAATGCTATTCTATCCAAGGTATGTAGCCCAGGAAATAACCAAACTGATGCGTGTTATGACCTATTTTAAGCCTCCCATGATCACAGTTTTTAAAATAAAATTAAGAACTGGTCCTTTTCTAGGTGACACAAGTAAGGTAATAGCTAAAACAGAAAAAAGAGGGGTCCCCAAAAATGTAACCTTCAAATTTGATGCTTCTGCTGCTATTGATAGTAAGCAGCATGGGATAGGATGCGGTTCTCTAGATTGGAATAAAAAGTTACACAGCAGAAAATAAGTACATCTGTCAAAAATCATATTGATGTGAGATGTGTCAATATTGGTCTTGTGTCATTTGGGCTACTTAAAAAAAAATAAAATAAAATCCTGTTTGACTCCAAAAAGGAAAAGTCAGCCCCTCCTGCATGAGTGGGAGTTGCAGCCTTTTAAAATTGACAATCACCAACCCTTCAGACTCAAAGTAAAATTAAAAAAACATTAGGCATTGATGAAAAAGGACTAGATCCTAGTGTAAGCATCCTAATAAAAGGAGAGGTTCAAAAATGCTCTCCAGAAGCAGTATTTCAGACTTTCTATGATAAACTAAATGTGCCAGTACCTGAGATTCCAGGAAAAACTAAAAATTTGTTGTTGCAATTAGCGGAACACATAGCCCAGTCTCTACAAGTCACCTCATGTTATGTTTGTAGAGGAACTGTAACAGCAGATCAATGGCCATAGGAAGCCCGAGAATACGTTCCTACAGACCCAGTTCCTGATGAATTCACAGCCCAAAAGAATCACTCTGATCATCTTTAGATTCTAAAAGTCTCAATTATTAGATAGTATTACATAGCTAAAAAAGAAAAAGGATTCATTCATCCTGTAGGGCAGCTTAGTTGTCTTGGGCAAAAGCTGTATAATAGTACCACAAAAACAGTTACATGGTGGAGTTCCAATTACACAGAAATAAATCCATTCAGTAAATTTCCAAAGTTGCAGACTGTTTAGGCCCATCCAGAATTCCACCAGGACTGGATGGCCCCCACCGGGTTATACTGGATATGTGGACACAAAGCTTATGCTAAGCTGCCTGATCAGTGGACAGGTAGCTGTGTAATTGGCACCATTAAGCCATCTTTCTTCTTACTGTCCATAAAAACAGGTGAACTTTGGGGCTTCCCAGTCTATGCTTCCCGGAAAAAAAAAAAAGAGAAAATGAAGCATAGCCATAGGTAATTAAAAAAATGATAAATGGCCCCCTAAAAAAAAATCATACAATACTATGGACCCGCCACTTGGGTACAAGATGGCTTATGGGGATATCGGACCCCCATCTACATGCTCAACCGAATCATACGGTTGCAAGCTGTTTTAGAAATTATTACTGATAAAACTGGTTAAGCCTTGACTGTTCTTGCCCGGCAAGAGACTCAGATGAAAAATGCTATCTATCAAAATAGACTAGCTCTTGACTACTTGCTAGCAGCTGAAGGAAAAGTGTGTGAAAAATTTAACCTTACTAATTACTGTCTACACATAGATAATCAAAGGCAAGTAGTTAAAAATATAAAGATATAACAGAACTGGCACATGTACCAGTGCAAGTGTGACATGGACTCAATCCAGGAGCCATGTTTAAAAATTGGTTCCCAGCAATAGGAGGACGTAAAACTCTTATAATAAAAGTAATAATAGTAATAAGAACCTGCTTACTGCTCCCTTGTTTACTATCTGTACTTCTTCCAATGATGAAAAGCTTCATCACTACCTTAGTTCACCAAAATGCTTCAACACAAGTGTACTATATAAATCACTATCGATCTATTACACAAAAAGACATAAGCAGCAAAAATAAGAGTGAGAACTCCCACTAATAAAAAGTGAGAGTCTCAAAAGGGGGGGATGAGGAAAGAGAGACACCCTCTCATATTGTTTTATACTCAGTACCTGTTTTAAGAAAAAACAACAAGGAAGCAAAACCAAAGACAGGCAGCCCGGCGCCAGGCCCGAAACCGGGCCTGGGCTTGCCTGGCCTAAACCCAGTAGTTAAAAATCAACTCATAACTTAGAAACCGATGTTATTAATAGATTCCAGACATTGTATAGAAAAACATTGTGGAACTCCCTGCTCTGTTCTGTTTCTCTCTGACCACCAGTGCATGCAGCCCCTGTCACGTACCATCTGCTTGCTCAAATCAATCACGACCCTTTCATGTGAAATCTTTAGTGTTGTGAGCCCTTAAAAGGGACAGAAATTGTGCATTCGGGGAGCTCGGATTTTAAGGCAGTAGCTTGCTGATGCTCCCAGCTGAATAAAGCCCTTCCTTCTACTACTCGGTGTCTGAGAGGTTTTTTCTGTGGCTCGTCCTGCTACACTATCAGCTGTGGTTGAAGGTTTCTGCAGGGAGAGTTGTGGCAATTCCAGTCTGCTCTACAGGCGAGCAGGGTGGACTCACTCAGGTAGAGTCACAGGTGTGGGTAGTTAGTTGCAAGTCTGGCTAGAGTGCAAGAGAATGTTAAGAGATGAATAAATATGGGAAGGCACAGCTAGCACTCTTACAGAGAGTCCATTAACATTCCTGAGTCTTTTTTCTCATTTTTAAAGTGGAAATTCCAAGAACTATTTTGGAAATGTTGATATGTAAGTGAAGACATTGGCTGGATCCAGGACCCCAAACACTCTGTCTTACCATAGTAAGAGATCCCAGTTCTGTCTTCCTATACTCACTCTTCCTTTGGAAGTGTCCATGGTGTATGTTTGTGTCTATGCACACAAACAAGGCTGAGAAAAGGAACACACTACAACTAGATGGAACCCTAATCCTGTTCAGCTAAGACTATATAGATTTGTGGGAATTCTGTTGCTCAGAGAAGGCAATCCTAACTTTGGGCAGGAGGCCTCTTTGGACCCTTTAACCAAGAGCCATGCTAAAATATCAGCCCTCTGATTCTCATACTCTGATACTGGGAAAAGATAAGTCTTTTTGAGAATTAACTAGATAAATGCAGCTATAAAGTACCTAGTACAGTACCTGCCATATAGTGTCTGCCATATAGTAGGTTTCTCCAAAATGTGAATGCATCCTGTCTCTACGCCTTTCTTCTCTGATTTTCCTTAAGTACCGGGCACATCATTTATAATGCTGCTTTCCCAACTTCAGATTCAGATGACTATGAGAACAGGCCCTGTGCACATAAGCAGTCACAGAGGTGGACGCTAATTCAATTAATAGTATCCACAGGCCAGTGGGCAACCAATGAGGGGACCTGGAGCAAGAGACACTGTCCAAGTGGGTAGAAAGTAACTAGCTAAATCAATGTGTCCATTTCCCTTTTGGGCTGTAGACTGGAAAATATGGAGAGTGGCCAGTTATTAAGGGGTAGGAGGAGAGAGAGAGAGAGATGAAGAGAGAAGAGGAGGCACAAAAGTAGCAGAATAGGAGTCTGAGAGGGCATCTGAGTCAAGATAAGGTGAAGCTGGGGGCTGTGATGTAAGTGACAGTCCTTTTCCAGGAAGCAGCATATACCTGCCCCAAACCCTGCCCAACACGCCAATGCCTGCTAGTCCAAAGCCACTTGAGTCCTGGGAGCAGCATTGCCATGTGCGAGAGTGGTAGGGGCACTGGCAGGAATGCATTCCATTTGTCTCACTGGATTAAACATGTACTGGTCCCAGATCAGATTGGCCTGTGTCAGCACCTTTGAGTGACACACACGCCCCTCTGGCTTATGTCACTTGCATATTTGACAACTCAGCTATACTCAAGGCAGCTCCCCAAAGCCTGGTCTAACTCTCACCGGAGAGCAGGTAGCTCACACTCTGGCACTACCACGTTACCTGGGCCCTGAGTTAGGAAGAGAGATTGCCTGTGGTATCAGATCATGCCATGGGGATTCTGAGTCCATGCCGAGTGGGGTTTTTTTCAGGATTTCATTCTGAGAAAGAATGCAAATGAAGAATATAGAATTACACTAGCAGCAAAGTAGAAGGACAGAAGGGAAGATAGGAGTCAAGTGGGTTGTCATATGATGAGGTCAGAGTGAATAGAGCCCTAACGAAACTAAGCGAGCATCAAATGGATATTTGCAAGGTCTATGTATTCATGCATTCAGATACATTTTATCAACTTTATTTTTAGAATATTATTTCATTAACTCTAAATTTTGAAGCTTTTTGGGGTTTCCAAAATGGGTTACCTCTCCTAAAAACAGTTGTACTTGATTCAAGATGCCAATTAAATGGGTACTGGAGGCAGCCAAGGCCACGGACTCTCCTTTTGTTCTCTTTGTGAGGGCAGGTATAAGCTGCACTGATCCTGACCTTTAGGCATGAGGATGAAAGTCTTCAGTATCCGTACAACTTTACACCCAAGAGCTGGTGTAGAATGAGTTCCTCTGGCCATGGGAGGATCGCAGAGGGGTGCCTGCCACCTGCAGCCCACCCTCAGTAAGTGCAACTGTGCAGCTGGCAGAGGGGAGGGAGCTGGGGGCACGCCAACCCTTTCTGTTACTTCCTGTAGGCATAGCCCAAGTCTCAGGAAGCAGAATATACACAGGGTAGGGTGGGATGGGGGAGGGGAGGGGAGCTGTTTCTTCCCCCACCCATTACCTACTAGTCCAAAGCCACTTGAACCATGGGAACAGCAATGCTAACTACAATAGCTGCAGGGACCTGGAAGGGGACTGGTGATGACATCAAACTGCAATGCTGTTTTACATTGAGATGTTGATGGACAGGAGTCTACCTAGTCTTCTCTAGGGACACACATATCATAAAGCAGGCAAGTATAACTCTCTAAGCATTTCTTAGATGCTGTATTATCACCCCCTTCCCTCACTACAATTCTGTAATCTCCACCTTGGGAGGAACAAACACGTCTTATTGCACCTTGCCCAGAAATAATATCACAGCTTATTAACTCCATCTACTCCCCACACAAGGGATAACGACTGTCCACAGAAGGGGTAAGGAAGTCTCAAGTGTCACATGGGGAATTTTCCTAGGGCCTTCCATCATTTTAGGCCACTAGTAACTCACCTATAGCCAGTACTGTAGCAAGTTGAGAGTGTATGGATTTGGGTACCATTCATCTGTAAAAAGCAAAGAAAAGACTTGCACTTCTGGATTAATTCACAGACCTGTGGGAAGACCCTCTTGTCTCACCTGTGACTCATGACCATATTTTGAGATTCCCAAGTCCCTGGAGCCTGCTTCCTCCTGAGCAAAGAGGGTTGTCTTTATTTCACTTGGCAAGGAAAGTCCATTTGTTTGTCTCCAGTCCTGCCAGCGGCTCCACTCTCCTTCAGTTATGGGAGACCTCCTGAAGCAAGGCTGGAGGGAGAGGCTGTGTGGTAAGAGTGAGTTTTGAACGAGTATGAACTGAGGGCTTTACATGCACCAGGTGCTGCACAAAATAATTAATTTAATCCTCACTCTGGCTCTGACAGGTGGTTGAGGTCATATCTTTATTAAACTTAGCATTTTACAATGGGCAATTAATTGCTGGAGGTGGGATTAAAATCCAGTCTTGTCCAGCTCCAAAATGGTATGTCTCTCACTACCTAACCCATGCTTGCCTCTCAGTGACATCACATCTGTAACTATAGGAGTGTTTCCTTGCTATCAGATACAAGTGAACACAATCCTTTGTACCAAGTTACCTTGAGGTAGCCAAATGTGCCAGAGTCAACTCTAGTTAGAATGAATGAGGACATCACTCCACCTTTGGTTGCTTCAGTTCTCCAATTTAAAATAATATATGTTAGGTACCAAGAACTGATGCTCTACTGAACAATCCCAAATACTTGGAATGACCAAAGTACTAGGCTCTTGCTCCCGGAAAACAATGATGTAAGCCAGCACTGCCTGGACTTTGGGTCTTTCCTCAGGTAGCATAAACCACACAGAGATTGTGATCATCTGCTCAGGTTTTATGCCAGCCTTGCAACAAATCTCCTTATCTTCGTGGGATCTTTATCTTCACTTCTGCCTCCACATTACTGTTAGAAACATATACCGAGACTTGGTGGTTATGGAGTAATAATATCTTCACTCCATCGATGTTGGTTTTTTTCAAGAAAATTTATTTTAAATCTTGGCACTTCCACAGCTGCAAATCTGGGAGAACGAGCCAGCCCTTGTGGGGCTGTGTGTGTTAGCTGGATTGGGGTGAAAGGGGGCAAGCTCAAGGTATCTTTCAACCCCTGATAAACTCCCAGGGACCAAGGAACCTGGTACCCATGGCTTTTTATCATTGAGATGCTAGCTCTATAATGCCATCTCCCTGGTGATTTCTATATTGAAGAACATTTGTTTCCTGCCACCAGTAAGAGACCACCTGAGTGTTCAGTTGCAGTATCTTCAACTCCCCGGATGCATCAGTAGCATTGTCTTCTCTGGGCTTCTCTTATAGAACTCATTTTTAGCAAAGTCAAGTTTCCATATTCTAGGTAGTAACTTATCAGATGGATGGTCAAAAAGATGGAAGTAAAACATTTTCATGTACTGCATTTCAGTTATTTCCTCTGGGGTTTTATCACCCTTCAGGTGGTTGTCTCCAAAATAACAGGTGTCATTCTGCTCCATTAATCAGGTTCCCCTACCTTTATCCGGGCACTTTTCTCTTCAGCATCTTCTTCAAGGTATTTCCAGTTGCCCGCCCTGAACTGTTTCAGAATGAGGAGGACATCTGGAGGAATTTACAGGTGCATAGACCAATTTGCAAAAGAACCTGTGAGCCAACGTAGGTTGTGAGATGCATATCCCACATCCAGTTCAGCCCAGTAACTTGGGGAATGGGGGAGAGGTAGCTCTGAAGACCAGACTTAGTACATTTTTACCCCCATCCATGCTTGCAACTGTAAGTTGATCTTAAATCAGTACTTTTAACCAAGTCAACCTCAATCACTGGAATAGGATACCCAGCTGAAAAACTTGGGGTCACTGAATCAATCTCTTATCTGTAAGAGATAATGATGTCTATCCAATGGGGTTCTGAAAAATATGTAATGCCTGACATGTAGTGTATACTCACTGAATGTGGCTTTTAACCACAACATTTATATTTTTGCCAAGAGTATCACCTTTCTGCAGCAACCCTGAGAACCTCACACTAATCTTGTCTTAGATTGCTCATTCCTTTCCTATATTTAGACACCAAACTCTGTTCATTTTTCCCTTGAAATGTTCATTCCCATGATCAAGATTTTGCTTAAACACATTTTGTTTTCATGTCCAGATTATTATCTCAGCTGGAAGAATTAATAAGCAACAGTCACCCAAGAAGTATTTACTGAGCACCTACTATGTGCACTATTTTCTGGTGTTGGGGCTAGGGGCAAACGACTCTGACAAGTCTCTGTTCTCAAGGCACTGACATTCATATGGGTGAAGATAGATAACAAACAAGGAAAAAATTGGACAGATAAAAAATTTAGGTGGTGCCAAGTATGATGCAAACACCAAAACAGTGACGCAATAGAAGATGTCAGAGGGAGAGTGGGAAGGTTACATTAAATAGATGTCCAAGGAAGATCTCTCTGAGGAGAAGCTACTAGGGCTGAGATCTTAATGACAACAAGGAACCCAAGGGCTGGAAGCAGAGCGTTTCAAACATGGCCAGTGGGTGCAAAGGCCCTCACACGTGAATGGGCCCGGCCAGGTGGAAGGACAGAGGGCAAGGCTGTTGTGGTTGCCTTGCAAGTGTGAACGGCCCAAGATAGGATGAAAGAAGAGGTCGGGACTACACCGTATAGGAATATCAGATCATGGTCAGGGCTTTGGATTTTTCAGGGGTGCAGTATAAGCCATGGGGAGTTTTAGACAGGTACAGAAGTAATTTACATTTTCTTTCTTTTTTTTTTTTTTGAAACGGAGTCTCACTCTGTTGCCCAGGCTGGAGTGCAGTGGCACGATCTCAGCTCACGGCTAGCTCTGCCTCCCGGGTTCATGCCATTCTCCTGCCTCAGCCTCCCCAGTAGCTGGGACTATAGGCACCCACCACCACGCCTGGCTAATTTTTTGTATATTCAGTAGAGATGGAGTTTTGTCCTGCTGGCCAGGCTGGTCTTGAACTCCTGACCTCAAGTGATCCACCTGCCTCAGCTTCCCAAAGTGCTGGGATTACAGGCGTGAGCCACTTCGCTCAGCATTATAGTCCCTTTATATATAATCCTTTTTTAACTTATCTCAATCTGAATGTGGCTTCTGTTTCCTTTGGGACATTTACTGATAGTTGGTGCCTTTCACCTGGGGACAGGTGCAGCTGCTGGGGGCTGGTAGAGTAGGCTTGTGGCATCACCATTGCCTGGGGTAGTTTGCTTATCACCTGAGTATTGAGATCCAAGGCTGCTGCAGGAGGTATCTCGGCAGGTGTTTGGTATAAATGGGGAGAAAATTGGCAGGCGGTAGGTGATAGATGGTAGATGGTGTGTTTATGAGTCAGGTGGAACAAACTGAAGACCTCTAGAAATCATTCTGAGATGGGATGAAGCCAGAGAAACGGTTTTATAAAAGTTTTTTTTGTGTATTTGAAACTTTAAAGCTGACATTTTCTGAGAAACACCCATTACTTCGATGAGAAAATTGAGAGTTCAGTAAGTTATTAATTTACCCATTTAGTCATTCATTCAGAAAATACTGAGGGCATATTATGTACTAGGCACTGTATTGGGCATAAAGTGAATGAAACAAACAAAAACCCTCATGGGGTCATATTTGAACCCAAGTCGGTCTGCCTCTCAACACAGAGTTCTTTCCACTGTCTCAAACTGCCTTCTATTAAACATTTGATAACTCTCATTTTTCCAAAACATGACATGAAGGACTCAGTCCTCTGCCATTTCCTGGAATCATGGGCTACTTTTGCATCTTTTCTTCTAGATGTGCACTTTCAGCTAAGCTTGGCAGGATCTCCAAACTCCTAAACTCTGTGTCCTGGTAAGTCATCACCAGGACTAATCACAAACGTTAATGTTGGTGCTTATTACTGAGCCGTTGGGCCTATTTTTAAGAACACAAAGAATGAAAAGATTAGCTCCCTACAAGCTCCCCCATCTGTTCAAATGGAAAAACTTCACAAAGCCCTAGGATGCTGGGCAGCGCAGATTCCAGCTTGTGATTTTAAGGAGTATTAAAAAAAAAAAAAAAAAAGGAAACAATTATTTCAGTGTCTCTCCAAATGAAAACATCTATTTCAACTCAAAGAATACTTTGTAGCAGCAGAATGTAGTGAGTAAGATCACAAACTTGGGTGTCAGTAAGACTGGGTTCCAGGACTAATTCTTCATTTTAGTAGCCATGTGACTTCAGGCAATTTCCTTAGCATCTGTAAACCTTGATTTAGCCTTCTAAAATAGAGATTATCAGAGACAATCCCTACCTCATGAGGTTTTCATGGGGACTAAATGATATCATGCACGTTTCATACTTAGAGTAGTGCAGGTCACATAGTAAGTGCTCAATAAATATAGTCACTATTGTTATATGCATTATCTCTTTCACTTACCACAACCTTAAGAAGGAAAGAAAAAGTGATTATGTAATCTAAATATTTGTAGCCGGGAAAGCAAATAGTTCTTCTTACAGTTTTATAAGGAGAACATTTTTGATTAATTTAAAGGGAAACCATAGACATTTAAAATAAAAAATAGAAGCAGAACCCTGATGTGGCTAACACAAGTTAGACAACATTTATTAAAGTTCTAAAGCTTTATAAAAATTGTAGACCAAATAGAAATCCATAAAATTTCCTTTATTTTATTGCTCATAACTAACTTAGCCACTAATAAATTAGTACAATATTTTATGGATATTTTCAGAGGCAGCTCTTATAATTTTCAGTTGACAACCTCAGCAAGGTATTGGTTACATGAAATGCATGTTCATTCTCAACCACCCATCTGTTTTTTTTCTCTCCAGAAACAAATATTTTCATTTTAGACTTCAAATTCCTATTTCCCATTTAGTGTGCGTTACTTATATCTGCTGTTTTATTTTTCTTGATGTATTTATAACAAGTGAGAAAATCAGATCTAGGCCCAGCTTACAGTTATGGAAGTTCTAGTGTTCTTCAGGGCAGAGCTTCTCAGGCAGCAGACTATGGGCAGTAAACAGGTGTGCCATGGTATTTGCCCCCTGGCTCCTGGGTCTACCAGTCAGGGCCTGGGCCAGCCCAAATCTCTAAGCTCATTGCCCTCCCACCTTCAGCAGAGCAGTCTTGTCCACTGTGTGTGCTACACAAATACCACCTCCTTCCATGTGTGCTTCTCTTGGAGAAGGAGGTGCTTTGAGCTGTGCCCTTCCAGAACAAGGCTAAAGGAAATGTGCAGGATTGACCCTGTGTTTCAGAGTAGAGCAGAAGAAGAGAGCACGAAGCAACCAGGATGAGGAAGAGGTGACATGAGGGACAAATGCACAGGGAAAGGAGGGAAGATGGGAGGTCTTTCTGCCTAGTGGTCAGAAGGAAGGTCAGATGGCGATGGCAGGATCCTTAGACTAGAAAATAAGAGGCTTTCCTCTTCTTTAATGTCCAGAATCGTGATTTATTTCTTTCCTTCATTACTTGTAGTTGTTCAAAGTGAAGAAATTCTTGGGAAGCTATTATGAAAACTATTTACAACTGAATGCATTCCCAATTACAAGCACTGGACCAGCATTATTTGGGTTTAGAATTTGAGCTGACTGAATGGATTATGAGACTCATGTGAGTGTCCCCTGGCTGGCGGGTCATGGCCTGAAGCTGCACTGTGCAACCTGCAATGTGTTTCATAAAAATACTCAACTGAGGTAGCAAGTACTGGTGCTGGTGGCAGTGTTATTTCCACTCACAGGAGCAGTGTAGCTCCGTAGCAGTGCTATCAGTTTATAACTATGTGAAGATTTGCGTATGAGAACCTCAGTGAACTGACAACACATTACTGATTTACTCCAGTAGTGTCCTGTGCTTTTTATAGATTAGCACCCCTGGGCAGCAGTCCATCTGGCTTGCCCTTTAGTTTGACCTGGCCTGTAGCATGGGTTTTGGAATTCACAGACCTGAGTTCAAGTCTGAGCTCTACCACCATTAGCTGAGCAACACCGGGCAACTTATTTAACATCTCTAAGCCACTGATTGCAAATCAGAGAGATGTGATAACAATAAAATTTACTGCACGGTGTTGCTATGAACACTAAATGAATAATGTGTGCCACGTATCTAGAAGAGCTTAACACATGTTCACTCTCCTCTTCACTCCTGCAGCAACAGCGAAAATCATCTGTAGAGTTAACAGTAAGAAGATCTTATATTAGTAGCATCAGATGCTGAATAAACTCACAGAGATCAGTGCCTCATGCTCAACTGGTAGGCCTAGTGAGGGACTCAGGAAGAAAACATCTCATAGGAGGACAAGAAAGGGTGTCAAAGAAGTAGACACTGAGGAAACAAAAAAACCCTCTGGAACCCTGACTACCATTCAGTGAGACAAGACTGACAATTAAAACAGAATAGACATAATACGATCCATGCCTCAGTTCCTATGCCTTATGTTATACAGTTTGGCAAAATGTACATAGTTTATTCATAATGCTGCTTTTAATTTTCTCAACTGTTTTTATTTCTTTCTAAAGTGTCTGGCAATCCCAACTGATAGACTCAATTGATCATTTAGAGTAGAAAGGGTAAGTTAGGAAAATCCAATCTTGACAATTTTTAATGATTTTTCTGATGTGTTAAAAAGATGGGACACTATAAAAACTATGCTTTATATGACAGCTCTTGTAAAAAATCAAGGACAAAGTATAATTGAAAATATTCTTTCATTTTTCGAAAGAAATCTCTTTTAAATTCTTGGAAAAGATCAGGCACAGCAAAAGTGAGATAAAGCCTTAAAAATATGTTACTGGTGTCTTAGACTCCAAAGTAGAAATATACACTCATTTTAAGTTGCAAGAATAATAATCTAGATTTTGGGGATTTTAAAAATTTCATCTCTTTTCCTTAAATGATTTTGAAACAAGGCATGAATATAAATAATACATATAGTACTTCTGGATTTAAACGTCTTTGATGAAATGATGGTACTGGCTTGGAATCTCTCTCTCTCACCACACACACGTTCATATGTGCACATGTACGTGTACCTGTGATGTAGCTGTTCAGAATTGTTTGGCCTTCCGATGGATTGGCCACAGACCGTCCTGTCATGGCACCATCTTACCAGTCATTCTTTCAGCTTCCTAGCTCCCCTGGCAGTGGTAGAGAAGATCCCAAGTTATTATCAACTGAACAAGTGAAGGAAAGTTGGGTATTTTAAGGCACATGAATTATTTTAGGATTTCTGGTTGTCCCTGGTTAAGTTTTTGATGATTACTGAAGATAAGAAAACTAGACTTAGACTTAATTATTACTTTCTTCAAAAAAAAAAAAAAAACCAAACAAACAAAAATAAAACAACTCCTGCAGAGTTTCAGAAGATTATGGAAATTGACATGATTTCCTAATGTTCCAATTGGTAGATATCTTGGGCTGGCCTGAGGACTTGTCATTTCAGTCTCAGGCAGAAACTACAGATACGCTTTTTGGGGGATGGGTCAAAAGGAGACTGTGACTGAAACACTGAGGGCTTTATTCTTCCTTTTGTGAATTCTAACACTAATCATATTCATCATAAAAGACGTTTCCAATACTGAGAGAGTGTAAGGCAAAAATCAAAAAGGTCACTTCACCCTTAATCACACCCCCTATGTCTTTAAAATCAAGAAGACAAATACAAAAATCCTTGTATATTCAATGAAAGCTTTCTGAATGCTATGTAAGGAGCCGCTTATATAAGGGACTGCTTATCTAACATTCTGAAAGTTTTTGTTGCATTTACAGGGATTTTTATATTTGTCTTTTTGCTTCTTACACATGTAGGGCCATGCTGTAGATGCTCTTCAGCTACTTCTGTTTTTTGCTTTTGTTTACCAGTATATGGTAAACACCTATTTTGTTGGTCCCTATAGATCGAACTCATTGTTTTCAATAACTGCATTGTATTCTACTGAATAGAAGTCCTATAATTTTGTGGGCAGATAACTATTGTGTTTAGAAATTTCTTATTACAAGCAATTTGTCAATGAACCTTCTTGTAATCTTTGTGTACTCATGCAAGTATATTCTATAGGTTAAATTCTTAGAAGTGGAATTATGTGGCCAAAAGGTGTGTGTGATGGTTAATATTGTGTCAACTTGATTGCATTGAAGGATGCAAAGTATTGTTGTTCCTGGGTGTGTCTGTGAGGCAATTGCCAAAGGAGATTAACATTTGAATCAGTGGATTGGGAAGGGCAGACCCACCCTCAATGTGGGTGGACACAATCTAATCAGCTGCCAGTGCGGCCAGAATAAAAGCAGGCAGAAGATGGAAAGATTAGACTGGCTAAATTTTCTGGCCTCCATCTTTCTCCCATACTGGATGCTTCCTGCCCTCGAACATCAGAATCCAAGTTCTTCAGTTTTGGACTCTTAGACTTACAACAGTGATTTGCCAGGGGCTCTTGGGCCTTCGGCCACAGACTGAAGGCTGTACTATTGGCTTCCCTACTTTTGAGGTTTGTGGACTTTGGGACTGGCTTCCTGGCTCCTCACCTTGCAGATGGCCTACCGTGGGACTTCACCTTGTGGTGCTGTGAGTCAATTCTTCTAATAAACTTTCCTTCGTATATGCATCTATCCCATTAGTTCTGTCCCTCCAGGGAACCCTGACCAATACAGTATGGAAATTTACATTTTTGGTTATTATTGCTAAATGACCATAAAAAGGTAATATATATTTACACTCCTACCAAAAATGTATGAGAGTTTGTTATTTCACCCACATCCTCTAGCCTTTAGCATTGTCAGACTTTGAAATTGTTGGCATTGCTATCTCATGTTTTTAACGAACATTTAAAAAAATTATGAGTGAGGTCAGTGCTTTTATGTTTACTAATCATTGGTGTTTATTTTTCTATAGCTTGTCCATTTTCCACACATCTAGTTTTTATTTATAATAGTTTTGTTGCACATTAAAGGAAATAGATACTTGTGTGCCAAATTCTAAATAAGTTTTAAGTCTGCTGTGTTTTGAAGTCATGAAAATTTTTTTGCATGTGTGTCAATGTCTTTAATATGTGTATATAAATTAAATATTCTACAATGATGCATGCATTTCATACCATTCTTAGAAAGGCTTTTCTCAATCCACAGCTGTTTTTTAAAAATGAGCTATTTTCTCCTATGACTTTTACAATATTTTTGATGATTTCTTACCTTATAGTTAAAAATTTAATACATTTGAAATTTATTTTGGTGTAATGCTTGAGGAAAGGATCCAGATATGTTTGTCTTCTGGGTGGTTGGTCAGTTTTGCTCAAAATACTGATTGAAATCATATATCTTTCTTCTACTGATTACCACTTTACTTACACAAAATCTTCACATGGGTTCAAGTCTACCTATACTCACTCTGTTCCACTGACTGTTCTCGTTTGAATTTATGCAGGTTTTTTTTTTTTGAGACTGAGTCTCGCTCTGTCACCCAGGCTGGAGTGCATTGGCTTGATCTTGGCTCACTGCAAGCTCCGCCTCCCAGGTTCACGCCATTCTCCTGCCTCAGCCTCCCTTGTAGCTGGTACTACAGGCGCCCCCCACCAGGCCTGGTTAATTTATTTTTTGTATTTTTGGTAGAGATGGGATTTCACCATGTTAGCCAGGATGGTCTCTATCTCCTGACCTTGTGATTTGCCCTCCTCGGCCTCCCAAAGGGCTGGGATTACAGGCGTGAGCCACCACACCTGGCCACGAATTTATGCACTTATATTTTAATATTCTTTACTAGCTAGTCTTCCTTTTTTGATTCTCTCTCTCTCTCTCTCTCTCTGTGTGTGTGTGTGTTAAGCCCTAATAATAAAAAGATAGAAGTTTCTATACAGGTGGAAGGTGACCTTGGGTTGTGAGTATATATTTGGCAATTAAGCTGCCAGATAAAGATGAGTTTATTCCACAAAATAGTTCTTGAAAGCCTACTGGGCCAGGCACTCTCCTGGGCTCTGCAGACACAGCAATGAATAAGAAAGAAAAGGTTCCCGTTCTTGCTGAGCTTACATTAGAGAGTGGGGGAGGGGCGTACAAACAATTAGCAAATAAATGTATACAGTCTTATTGTGTCATGAAGTGAAATGAAGAAAATAAATTAGGGTGATGAGCTAGAGAGTGAGGGAGGAGGGAGGTATTTTAGATAAGTTATTTGGGGAAGGTTTTCTGAGTGACATTTGAGCGTAGCCTTAAGTTAAGCTTCAGTTTATCATATCTAATTTCTTTCTAAATAGCTTGACCTTGATACTTCAGTGTCTAAAATAGAATTTGTTGTCTTTCCCTTAAAATCTGTTCCCCTCTGATCTTCACCGTTTTGGTCAGTGTTATCATCGTAGTTCTTAGCTGTCCAGACCCTGAAATTTTGGGGCCATTTGCTTCTTTGTTTCCTTTCCCATATGACCCATTGGTAGGTCCAGAGCACCTTCTCCAGGGTGTCTCCAGCATGTTTCTGCCTTGGCCATTACCATGGTGTGTGCTTGAAATTGCCTACAATGAGATTATCATGTCTGCCTCTAAACCAGTGTCTCTGCCTCCAGTGTCTCCCACTTTCAACCCAGACTCACCCTGCTGTGATGTTAAGCTTCTAAAATACAGATTTCTGATCAAAATCTTTGAGCTGCAAATGGAAAATATTTTGCTTATAGAATGACATTAGACTGCTTTATTTCAGATTCAAGATCTTGCAAAATCTGAGATCTGCTCAATTCTCAACTCTTCTTTCCAAATGAATGCTTCCTATCTGCCAGGTACAATTCTAAATGCTGTATGTATTGATTCATTTAATCCACACAACAACTCTTTGAGGTAGGTATTATTATTATTATTATTTTTGAGACAGGGTCTCACTCTGTCAGCCAGGCTAGAGTGCAGTGGCACAATCTCGGCTCACTGCAACGTCTGTCTCTGGGGCTAAAGCGATTCTCCCGTCTCAGCCTCCCAAGTAGCTGGGACTACAGGCACATGCCACCACACCTGGCTTATTATGTATTTTTTGTAGAGATGGGGTTTCACCATGTTGCCCAGGCAGGTATTGAGCTTCTGGGCCCAGGTGATCCTCCTGTCTCGGCCTCCCAAAGTGCTGGGATTATAGGCGTGAGCCACGGTGCCTGGCTGAGGAAGGTATCATCATAATTGCCACCTTATAGATAAGGAAACTGACGCATGGAGAATTAACTGACTCGTCTAAAGTCGTGGAGCCAGCACACAGACATCCATCACTGCAATAGAAGAAATCTGGCCTCTTCCCTTGGTGGTATATGTTACCTTCTAATGTTTCAAGATCTATTCCTGCTTGTGTGTGATTGAATGTCGTTCCTTCTGGCAGAAATCCTCTTTTCCCAGCTAATTTTTGCTTGTCTATGTCCTCAAGTCCCAGCTCAGGTAGCCTCCTATCCCCTTCTCTCACCAGCCTCATCCTCATTAGTGGCTTCCACCCCTGAACTCTCAGGACAGTTTTAAGATATATCACCCACTACTACACAGTGGAGCAGATGATTTTGAGCACATCTTCTGTTTCTGCAACTAGATTGCAAACTACCTTAAGGTAGACACAGTGGCTTATTCCTCTGGGGCCCTAAGAAAGACCTAACTGCATAGTAGGTACTTAATGTTGATTGTTGACCATGTCAGTCATAGAACACTCAATGGAATAAAGCTTGTGTCTAGATATTGGTGACAACTTTAGCACATTTGAAGTATGCTGTGTAAAAATTTCAGAATAAAGACAGAGAAATTCACTCAACAAACACTTATGAAGCATATGCTGTGCACCTGGCATTGTTGTCAGTACTCAGGAGGCATCCCTGAACATGTGAGACATAGTAAGAATAGACTAGGTTGTGTTGCAATAGCAAACAATTGACAAGACACAGTGGCTTAAAAGGAAAGGTTTATTCCTTTATCATACTCTATGTCCTTTGATGGCTGCCAGGGGAATAATGTTCGAATTAATCACTCAGGGAGCGAGCCCAGTGGAGCAGCCTCCATCTAGAAAGGTGCAGATGCTGTGTCAGAGGGAGGAATGGACATGGCAGATGTGCTGGCTGGGAAGAGCTCTGCCCACAGCAGCAGCACGCATCCCTTCTGCTCACTTTCTATTGGCCAAAGCAAGTCACAGCCACGCCCAACTCAGGGGCTGGGGGGCAAGGAAATCCACTCCTACACTAGACCTGGAAGGACAGAGCGCCCATGGCTATGGATAGCCCCCACGACTCCCCACAGACAAAGATTTCTGCCTCGTGGAGCTTATTCCAGTCTCTCAAGGGGGACACAGACAGTAAGTAATAGACACAATAGGTAAGTTAATGGTAGAACATGTTAGAAGATGACAAGAATTATGAGGGAAAAAAGCAGAGCAGGGTGAGGAGACTGTGGTGGAGGTGTGGCAGGGGTGTGGAGGGGAATGGGGTTTTCATTAAGATGGTTACATTGGGCCAGACGCTGTGGCTCAAGCCTGCAATCCCAGCACTTCGGGAGGCCGAGGCGGGCGGATCACTTGAGGTCAGGAGTTCCAGATCAGCCTGGCCAGCATGGCAAAACCCCATCTCCACTAAAAACACAAAAATTAACCAGGCATGATGGCATGAGCCTGTAGTCCCAGCTACTCGGGAGGCTGAGGCAGGAGAATCACTTGAACCCGGGAGGCAGAGGTTGTAGTGAGCCGAGATCGCACCACTGCACTCCAGCCTGGGTGACAGAGCAAGACTCCAACTCCAGAAGAAAAAAAAAGGTGACATTGAGCAACGAATTGAAGGAAGTGACAGAGTCAGTCATGCAGCTATCCTGGGAGAAAGAGTTCTAGGCAGAGGGAGCAGCAGCGCAAAAGCCCTAAAGGGAGAGAGAGCATGGCCGTGTGTTTAGGCAGCAAGGAAGCCAGTGTGGTGGAGCAGATGGGGACTGACAGAGTTTGGGGCATGAGGCCTTGGGGATTCCAGCTTTTCCTGCAAATGGTACAAGGAGCCGTGTCAGAATTTGAGGCAGAAAAATAACCCGATTTCACTAACTTGATAAAGGATCTGTGTTGGGAATGGGCTCTGGGAGGGTAAAGCTAGAGGCAGGGGGTGGCGGCGAGCAAGACAGTGATCCAGATGAGAGCTGAGGCGGCTCACCGGGGGATGGCGCTTTTCCTTGCCATGGGCTCTGATATCAGATTTCCTTTCAAATGTGTGTTTTAAAATGCAGCTTTGGCTTCAAACGCTGCGTGGCACTAAGAATGAAATCCAGTTTCTTCCCACGACCCAGAAGACGGCCGAGCTTCACCCTCTGGCTTCACCCCCTGGCACCCCGCTCCGCATTTACTGAAGCCAGCTACACTGGCCTCCTTTTGGTCACTTGATCACAACAAATTCTTCCAGCCTCGCAGACATTCCCTTTACCTAGAACATGTTCTCTCCTTTTTCATGTCTTAGCTCAAATGTCTCCCATTGGAGAGGCTTTCTCTGACCTCAAGGAGGCCTCTCCTGTTTATTGTTGGTCTCACCACTCCGTGTACCTCCTTCATGGTGGTTACTGCAGTCTGCAGTCCTATAGTTTACCTAATTTCTTTTCAGTGGTCTATTTCTTACTGCTAGAACGTAAGCTCTATAATCAGACAGCTGGGATTGGCTGTGTCTTGTTCTGTGTGGAAATTCCAGTGTCTAGAGAAGTACTTGGCAGAATTAGGCACACAACAAGTGTATGCATGAAAACAATGAATGAGTCAAGAGTCCCAAGGGATGAGAAGGCACCAAGGAGGTGAAGGTGCGGAACAGTGAGTAGAAGGCCCCAAGTTCAAGTAGTCTCATAAAAGCTGGAGAAGGTGTTGGTTTAGATCAAGCTTATCCAACCTGCCGCCTGCAGGTGGCATGCAGCCCAGAATGGCGTTGAATGTGGCCTAACGTAAATTTGTAAACTTTCTTAAAACATGAGATTATGTTTTTTTGCAATTTTTTAAAGCGTATCTGCTATTGTTAGTGTTTCTGTATTTTATCTGTGGCTCAAGATAATTCTTTTTCTTCCAATGTGGCCCAAGGAAGTCAAAAGACTGGACACCCCTTTAAACGGGAAAGTGTTTTTTGAACCCCAAAGTGGGTGCCATCACTCTGAGCATGCTGCGCCCTTATCATATTCTAATGACCTGGTTTTTGTATCTGCTTCCCCCACCAGGGGCTATGTGCTATTCTTATTTTATCCCTGGTGCCTACGGGTTCAAGGAATATTTTATTGCACCAAACTATACTGACTGCTCATGTGTTCTGACTCTCATGTTGAGCTCTCTAATTAGATCCTCATTAAAAATAAAATCTTATCATGAATCTTGTAGGGCCTTCATGGAAAAAAAATTGTGCATGCCTGCCATGATATTTTGGACACACTGAGATGTTTTTAATCAAGTCACCATCTGGGCCATATATTTTGGTAACTCTATTTTATTGTGTTCCATCAATTCATGGCAGCCTCACACAATCTGAAGTATGGCATTTGAACTATGACCTATAACAACTCAGGGAGATGCCTATTTCCTTCCTGAAGTTTTAAGATCCAAGGCAACTTGAAATGAAAGAAATAAGGGACTAATAAGATGAAAAGCAGTCTTCAGGAGTGGACAGTGGATACAGGCAGGCATGGCAAAGATGGTTAACCAGGTGAAAAACTGTGAGTAACCAAAAGAAGCGAATGCAACACTTTCTCTAGTCACTATCAGTAGTGTGTTTTCTGTATTTTATAACTGCTGTTGAATTGATTTTTTCTGAAACCCTATCGGTGACTTGAGCTTTAGGTTATAATTTTGTTTCTGATTTAAAAATTAGCTTCCTTATGTTTGCATGGTGCCTGGCAGCTTTCAAATACTTCCATCATCCATGATCTCATCCGGTCCTCCCAACAAGCATATAGTAGGCAGAGCGGGCATACTTATTTTCTTTCTTTTTTTTTTGAGACAGGGTCTCATTCTGTCACCCAGATTGGAGTGCAGTGGCCCGATCTCGGCTCACAGCAACCTCTGCAGCCCAAGCTGAGACGATTCTCCTGACTCAGCCTCCCGAGGAGCAGGGATTACACGCATGTGCCACCACGCCCGGCTAAATTTTTTGTATTTTTAGTAGGGATGGGGTTTCACCATGTTGGCCAGGCTGGTCTTGAACTCTGACCTCAAATGATCCACCTGCCTTGGACTTCCAAAGTGTTGGGATTACAGGCGTGAGCCACTGTGCCCAGCCCAGGCATACTTATTTTCATTTCACAAATGAGGAAAGAGAGGCTTGGGGCTCTAGGCTCCTTGCTCCAGGCCAGAGAGCTGTTACACGGCAGAGCTGCAAACATGGGTCTTTTGATAACACACCTACTGTGTCCTGCCACCCTTACTTTGTTGTTTAAATCTATTGTTTTATTAGATAAGGTTCTCCTGAGCCAAGATTTCAGTTGCAAGTGATGTAGTGAGCAAGTGCTTCCAGGAGAAGCCAGTGAGGGTGGAGGGAAGAGACACAGGGAATGGGAAGGAGCCCACACTCAGCCTGACTTTCCTTTTTGCTTGTATAAATGTATGGCATACAAGTATAATTTTGTTACATGCAGAAATTGTGCAGTAGTGATGTCAGTGATTTTAGGGTATACATCACCCAAATAATGTACAGTGTACTCCTCACATAATACCTCACCGTCTGCCCCCTCCCACCGCCCCCACCACTCCGAGTTTCCGTTGTCCATCATTACACACTCTAAGTCCATGTGCACACATTATTTAGCTCCCACTTATAAGCGAGAACATGCAGTATTTGTCTTTCTACGTCTGACCTACTTCACTTAAGATAATGGCATTCAGTTTCATCCACATTGCTTCAAAGGACATGATTTTATTCTTTTTAATGGCTGAACAGTATTCCAATGTGTGTGTGTGTATATATGTGTATATATATATATGTGTATATATATGTGTGTGTGTGTGTATATATATATATATATAAAACATTTTCTTTATCTTATTCATTGATGGACACTTGGGTTGATTCTATATCTTTGCTAGAGTTCAACCTGATTTTTGAGGGAGGGGTACTGCAGAGCATAAATTACATCTCAGAATTTATTCACCTTGGGGCAAAGGAGTTGGTCTTTTGTATTCCTACATACTTCTGTTATTGGCCAGTCAGCAGGAGGTGTCCCCCACCACAGGGAGGAACCAGGAGAACAAGGAGGACTCAGTGCACTGAGCAATCTTCTCATGGGTGGGAGTGCCAGCCTGTTAGCAGCAAAGCACATTAGAGGGGCTCCAACAATGTACTCCAAATCTACACTCAACAGGAGGACTAAATAAGTGGGATAAGCAAAAGCTACTTAGAATTTTAAAAATGCTGCCTGAATATAAGAAATCATTTTATTCTGGTGCATTCTTAGGACAAATGGAATAATTCCAGAACCTTCTTTAAAATCAGAATCAGATACACTTGCAGTAATCTGACTCTCTCCCTGAGGAATCTGATATGAAGACACTCATTTAGAAAAATGAGTTGTGGCCAAAGCTGGATATTGTTTCACTGAATTTACAGAATTAATTCTTTTAACTCATTCTTTTCAGATAAAAGATCAAGCCCAGCGGACAAGTGATTTAGCCCCAGGCCACATAACTGGTAATTGACAGAAGCTGAATGTGAAGTCAGGTCTCCGGACACCCAGTCCAGAGTCCTTTCCAGTCCCTGCCTGCCCAGCATTAGGAACCGATTTTGCTTTCTAGCTGGGCCAGACAGGGATCCAGGAGGGAAGAAGTGAGGGAGACATCCCCTTCTTTGACTCTGATCTTCAGCATTTTTGAAGCCCACTCACACATGGAGAGAGATTAAGTCTATTGAATGCTTTTCAAGTCCTTCTCTACCGTGGATGGGAAGGAAAGCATTCCTGTGACTCATTTGTAAAGACTGCATGTGTGACAAAGTCACATGAATACAGGAAGTCATCAGGCCACAGTGAGGAAAGGAAGCTGGGGACAGGGGGCTGCTTTGCTCCTGAGAAGGCCATCACAGTGACAATTGTGATCTGAAGGTCCTCAGAGTTTAGTAGAAGGAAAAAAATCCATCTCCTTGCATTTTTCTTCAGGCAGTCTTATGCAGTGCTTATGTACAGCTGCCTCGTCCAAGGGTTTGTCATCTTGTTTCTTCCTCTTTTATAAGGAAAGATGTTATTTGAAGGAAAAACATGAGTGAGAGATGAGGGATCTGAGCAGTCTCATGTACCTTGCCAGGCCCTTTTATGGACTGGGAGCATCCTTCATGCAAAATTCATGGAGTCATTCTTATGAGAAGTTCAGCATGCATACTGTTTTCTATGGTCTTAGATTTCTAAGAAAAATGTGCATCTCTAAAGAAAAAAAGTTACTTGCCAATATATAAAGCCTTTCAATTTGTACTGAAGCTTAAAAAAAAAGTTTAAACAAAACCCAGATGGAAGCTGTCTAAAATCCTTGGGTTAGAAAGAAGATTGCATCAAATACAATAGCAAGTCCTAAAGCAATAGCCTGCTGCAGGGAGTACAAATCTATCCTCATTTAGTCTACATGTAGAGTAGCCTTTCACTACCAAGCCTTGAGCTTAAAGTTGGCTGCAGTTATTGGAAATCATTTCCAAAGGTAATTTGTTTAAAAAAACAAAAAAAAGAGAAAAAAAGAAAAAAAAGTAATACGGATTTAAAGATACCTTCCATACATGTAGAAAGCCAAGTCTGCCATGCTAGTTAAAATAACATGGGAGAAATCATTGTTGCAGTGATGAGTTTTGAAAATAATCTAAAAGGTCTAGGGCTATACAGATAGCAATTTAATTTTCTTTCCTTATCCATTAGTAGAATTGTTCCTATGTGTATTGCTAAGCTAATTTACCAACACCATATTATAAGCATCTGAAAAAGAATATGCATTATTACACTTACGAGGGAATTACTGAGAACCATTTGCTTTCATTAGGTCAGGGATATTACACTGAGGCCAGGCAGACAACATTCCCATGAGCAAAAGTCTGACTCTCCAATGACTTTTGAGAGTCTTGGTGACTCTCAAATGTCACCAAGTGGTGATATTTATATGCAGGGGCAGGGTGTCCAACATGTCATTAGAGATTTTTCAAAGGGCATATATAGCCAAAGTCACTAGGGCATGATGCGTGCACTACCTTAATAAGTCAAAAAAAACCTTCATGGGCTCAGCAGGAGTACACCAATACTCATGTTCATCAGTGAATGCTAAATGAGTCCCCCTTTTTAGATGCAGGCAGAAAGAGAGCAGGTAAGTGCATGTGTAAGAAATAAGACATGTTTTGATGATTCTCAGACATCTGCTCTTTTCCTGTGTTTTTTTTTCTCCCAATTTGTTTAAAGGGGAAAACAGATTTTTTTTGGAATAAAACGGAAATTCATAACAAATTTTTCTATTTTATTTAATTAGAAATCTGTCTCAAAATTTTTCTTTTTACTCTTCCCAATTAACCCATTTATTTTCCCTTTTTCTGATGCGTGTGTGTGTGTGCTGCTCTTCAGAGTGGATTCCTAAGGACAATGATAATATCTATTTAGATACTTTATTTAGGACCTGTATGTTTATTAAGTTTTAAATCCTTTCATTTATTGTTTATTAAGTATTAATAATCATTTAATTTATTGCCACCCCTCACAAATGTATAGAGCATCTCTCGTGTGCTAGAACTTTCCTAGCCACTTGAACCCACTTAGATGAAAAATAAGACATCTCTTCTGTTCTCACAAATATTTGTCTGTTTTTGTTAGCAAAGACAGAAGTGTCTATCATGTGAGTTTTGTGATGCAGAGGAATAAACACATGTTCATAAAAACATCTGACTTCTAGTGTTACTTCTAACACTTACCAGCTTCGTAACCAGAGGGAAGAAACTTCATCTAAGTCTTAGTTTCTTCAACTGTAAAATGAGAAAAAATAGTATCAGTCTTACTTACCTCACAGGGCTGTGGAGAAAATAAAATGAAAGTAAACATTATGAAAATGCCTCATAAATTTCAAAGTGTTATGCAAATTCAAGGCACTAATGCATTGAGTAAATGGCAGACTTGGTGCCTGGCTCAGAGCTGAGCAGAGTGGGTTCCCTACAAATGGACGAACCCAAGAGTCAAGACCTTAGCCAATAAGAATTTTCTAGGTGACTTATGTGACATGGCCTATATCTGTGGTTTTCGTTGTTTGCTTTTTTTTTTTTTTTTTTTTTTTTTAAAGATTGTGGCAAGTATGTCGGGGCACAGAAGGGTCTTTTATCCTTGGGCATGTTACCTTGTGCTTTTGCCTTTTGGAAATATGCCCATCCTATTTTGTTGTGAGAGTTTGACCATAAATAGTTCTCTTCTAAAATGTGAACACTTTGTGCCTTTTATCTTCCTGCTGGCAACCCCTTGCATCTTTCTTTCATTTTACAAATAATAATGCTTATAATATAATATTTGGGGAAGGCCAAAAAGGAGAAGTGAGAAAAACATCATCCATAAGACAATCACTATTAACATTAATTTCTTCACTTTCTTTTTCACTATGCATATATGGAAAAAAACTGTATTTGGTTTTATATAGTTATGGACAAACTGCATATCCAATGTTATAGTCTGCTTTTGTTTCCCACATAATGTAAAATAATAAATTTCCCTTATTTCCATTTTTTTCTGCCCTCTTATCATTCAAAACTCATGTTCTGCCCCATCTTCCTTTGGTAGCTCCCTATGTTTTGCTGATTTGATTTACAAGGCCTCATTTGCATTCTAATGACATGTTTCTGCCACTAGAATCCATCTCTCTTCTTCTTCTAAGAGTTAATTTAATTGTCTATATTTCTTATTTTACCATGAGCTCCTTCAAGTAGGAGCCATGTCTATTTGACTTTTTGTACACAGAGACCAGATCAGTGCTTGGCGTAAACTGCTCAAGAAATATTTGTGGAATAGACTACCAATTCCTATGATAAATTCTTAGCAAAAATCATGTGTGTCTGCCCTCTAGACCATTGAGTTGATAAACTATAATTTCCTTAAAAATACCTCAATTGCTGGTTTCCATACTGTTACTACATTACAATTAACATTTTAAATGTATTTTTTCTGTGTTTGATTGTTTTTAAACTTAAGATTCATAAATGAGAAATTCTAGGTCTCAATATTTTTTAATGACATTTGACATGTATTTTCCAATTGCTTTTAAAGAAGTTGGATCTACTTTCATCACTTTCAAGATATATCCCAGAGTTCATCAAGACTGCATTAAGACAGGATGGATACTCCTTCCTCCAGGAACCCTTTTCTGTTTCCCTACCTGCTCTACTTGTTAAGCTTAGGTGTGTCTCCTCTGCGCTTCTATATAACCCTTCACTATAGAGTTAGGATGTTTTGTTATGGTTATATATTTATTTGTCTTTCTTCCAAAGAAGACTATGAGCTCCTTTAAGGGAGGAGGCAAATGTAATAAATTATTACAATCCCTAGTGCCTAGAGGTGTAACAGATTCACAATACATTCTTATTGACTGTAAGAAACCAGTGCTTAATCCAACTATATAATAAAATTGACCCATGAATGAGGATAATAATGGCAATGATTATGTACCAAACATAAATTGGAGGATGAGAGAGACGAGTAGACTACGGATTTATTCTTTACTCTGGAAACTTTGACAGAATTAATGTTCAGTACATGCCATAATGTTCGATTATTCCACAGTTCACACACTGGAGTCAGGAAGTTGCCCAACACTGAATTTTCCCTTCTCCATCAGCCTGCCTTTACTTCATTTTATACGTCATGTTTCCTTCCTCTAAAAATTCTTAGGGTTTACCACTTCAGCATGCAGATTAAATTACTGGTAGTGCAGCCTAAGGCAAGCAGTCCTATCAGTGCTAAATCTGTTAAAAAAGAAAGTCCACACTTTTCTTGGGGGAAAAAAAGGTTTTATAAGAGTTCATAATGAATATTTTACCAAGGGCAGAAAATGAGCAAAGAGGTATGAAAGAGGCTACAGGATTATTTCCTAGCAACCCATCAGCCAAAACAAAGCCTAAATATGCTATGTCCTAAATCCCAGTGCAGAAAGAATATAAGTGATCTTAAAGAATATATGTGCTTTTTTCTTTGTTCAGTTTTTCTTCAACGTGCTGATCAATATCATCTGTATAGAAATGATCATTAAATATGTGAGGAGAGTTCTGTGATGTTGATGGAGCCACAGGAGGGTCCCTTTTTCTTATATTCACATTCTCTAATAGCAGAGTGGAATTATTGCATTTTTTCTAGTTTCCCAAGTTAAGAAGTAGATTGGGAAATTAGAATTGCTTACAGGCTGAATTTTACATGTTAAAGGCTTTACATGTTAAAGGCTTTTGACTTAAAAAGATATTGGTAAGAAAGAGCCAAGGGTTTCTTTTTATAAGGCCAAAAACATAAATATGCGTAACCAGAGAAAGTCCTTCACACCTAAATACCAAGTTATAAAAAAATCTTGCTCCTAACCCATGTAGACAAGATGCTTACTCTTCAGGGTGAGGTATCCACCTCCATTCCACTCACAAAAAATAGCCACTTATGTCTAGGATCCATCAATGTGTGAATTCTTGACACTTAGCTGCAGCAAGTATTTGCTAAGTGGCATATTCAGAACAGAGCCGGATCTATCACTCAAGTGTTACTAATTTCCATTGTAATGAGCACTTGAGAATGAACAGTAACTTCATTGTTCAGGAATACATGTGCAATCCTGCTGTTGATCGCCAATAAACGTGAACTCATTTTCCAACCCTCAGAGCTTGCCTCTGGCACATGGAATTTGGAGGTATGATTTCTGTGGGTAATTATCCCACTTTGCATGTGTACAGTGCTTTGTAGTTAACAAAGACTTCCACATCCAGTAGAAGCGGTGGCCTGACAATTTAATTATTACTATTAAATTGAAATCTAACTGTAATCATTTCTGACAAGTTCCCTATCTTTGTCAGCAAATTTAGTGGGTTGAGTCAACTACTAAGTTGAATCCAGTCCATTTTCCTCCATGCCGTCATTGCCCTAGTTGAAGTTCTTATCAGCTCTCTCGATCAGCTGCAATATTTCTTCTAACCGGTCTTCTGTATTCCAGTCTCCCATCCTCCGCTTCCCACTTCCCAATAAATCCTCCACACAGCAGTCAGAATGACCTTTAGAAAAGCAAATCTATTATGTTATTTTCCCTCCTTAATGTCATTCAATGGCTTACAGCCACCTTTAAGATAAAGTACAAAATCCTCCACAGAGTAAAAGACCCATGATCTAGCCTCTACCCAGAGGCTGAATTCTGAGTCCCTCAACACTGAAAAGATTACAGTGATCCACTTTCTACTTCCTCCTCTCTTCATCCACGTGTAATTAAGAAGGGAAGAAACTATAAAACATGAAACAATGTTGTAGTTAAAATAGTTTCTTAAAACAGTTCTGATTACAAAATTCTGGATAAATTTATCAAATCCACCTCCCTTTGATCTCTGGTCAGAGGATTACTTACTTTCTAGCCAGCCCTTTGATGCTTGTAAGATGACTTTTAAAAGATGTTATTTTAATTTTTTTTTTTTTTTTGAGACAGAGTATCACTCTGTCACTCAGGCTGGAGTGCAGTGGCTCACTGCAACCTCTGCCTCCCGGCTTCAAGCAATTCTCCTGCTTCAGTCCCTGAGTAGGCAGAACTATAGGCGTGCACCACCACGCCTGGCTAATTTTTGTATTTTTAGTAGAGACGGGATTTCACCATGTTGGCCAGGCTGGTCTTGAACTTCTGACCTCAGGTGATTCACCTGTCTCGACCTCTGAAAGTGCTGGGATTACAGGCATGAGCCACTGCATGCGGACTTATTTTTAACTTGGTTGGTTTTAGTGGAAGGGTCAGTATGCAAACCCAGCCTACCATATTACCAGAAATGGCTCATTACAAGATTTTCTAAAGTTGAACCAGACTCCTGTCTTATAAGAAACCCAAACTGGTTATATACTATTTTCAGTTTTTTGTTTTTTTTTTTTAAACTCATTGCTGTATTTGGTTTGCCATGATAATATTGTTTTGGGGGTTTTGTGTCTGTGTTCACATGTCAGATATGTCTATAATTTTCTGTGCTTGTACTGTCCTTGTCTATTATTTGTGTCAATGTTATATTAACCTTGGGAAATGACTTGGGAATTGTTTCCACATCTTTTATTCTTTCATAGAAATTGTATAATATTGAAATTAAAATGTGACAGATCATGACTGTAAAATGAATATGCTTTTTTGCAGAAATATTAAAAATCAGTGATTTTGTCATTAATCATTTAAGTTTTCGATTTCTCGTTGAGTCAGCTCCAGTAATTCAGTATTTTTCTAGGAGTTTGTCCTCTCACTTAAGTTTTAAAATTTATTGGCCAAGAGTTTTAAAAACCTTGTGGTGTTTTCATCCCTAATGTATCCTTAGTTGTTTCCTTTACATTTCTAGTATTGTTTCATGTTGCTTTCTTTTTTTCCTGATCTATCTTTCCAGTGGTTCATAATTTTGTTAGTTTTATTTGCATATAACTTACATTTGGCTGGACTGAATGTCAGTATACTTGTTTTCTATTTTATTAACTTCATTTCCTATCTTTGTTATTTTCTTCTTTTTATCCTTTTGAACTTATTATAGTTCTTTCTTTACCTTCTTATTTTGGATGCTTAGAGCTTAATTTTCAAGTTATTTGTTTTTCTAATACTGACTGAGTCTAATCTAAAAATTCAAAATCTGAAATGCTCAAAATCTGAAACTCTTTTGAGCACTGACATGACACTCAAAGAAAATGCTCATTGGAGCAGTTTGGATTTCAGATTTTTGGTTTAAGAATGCTCAACCAGTAAGTGTATAATGCAAATATTCCCAAATGTGAAAAAAATTCAAATTCTGAAATAGTTCTGGTCGGAACTATTTCGGATAAGGAATACTCAACCTGTATATATACATATTAGGCTATAAATTCCCTCTGTAAACATAACTTTATCTCCCACAATGTTTGATATGTACTATTTTTATTGTGAAGTTTTGTTTATTAATTTCAATTATAATTTATTTTTTATTTTTTATTTTTTTCATGTTCTCAAAAATATTTAATGATACAAAGGTTCATCTGTTAACTGAAAAGAGCTGAACAGAAACCATACATATTTTGTAAAATACACACACACACTGCAGAACCCCAGCTGAGACACCTCACAGTGTCAGTGATTACTATGTGGTGGTGGGCTGGAGGATCATTTTCTACATGTGTAAGCTGCTTATAAAATTGTAAAAGCAACAAGTGGGGGTTTATGAAAAACTTTCAGGAATGGGTTATCTGTGGTGGCCGTGAAGCTTACTTCCTCAATGGCTTTTTGACCACAGGAAGCTTGGCAGCAACAACAATTTTAAGGTGAACCTGCCAGAGGCAAGATGAGTAAGTAGCTGTGGATTCATTTAGTTTCTGCATCCCTCCAGCATGACCGTGAGTAGCACAGCCGTGGTGCCAGCCTCCTGAGTTTACCATCTCATCAGAGGCTAGCCACACACTAGGAGTTACTGACCGTTTCTACATGCTGGAGACTGTGCTAAATCTCTTATAGACATGACTTCACTTACTCCTCACCCAGGAACACTGAAGGAAGGACAATTACCCCATCTTCAAAACACAAAACAGACTCAGGCTAAGCATCTTCCTGCAAGTTACACCACTGACAAGTGGTAGAGCCAGGATTTGAACTCAGAGCTCTATAATCAAAGCCTGCTGTCTTATCCATGATCTTGCCATCCAAACCCAAAAACAAATGACCTAGGCCGGGCGCGGTGGCTCATGCCTGTAATCCCAGCACTTTGGGAGGCCGAGGCAGACGGATCACGAGGTCAGGAGCTCGAAACCAGCCTAGCCAACATAGTAAAACCCCGTCTCTACTAAAAATACAAAAAAAATTAGCTGGTGTAGTGGCGGGCGCCTATAATTTATTTTTGTTCTTCTGGGTTACTGAAATTTTTGTCATTGGTTTACATCTTAACTATATCAACGAATGTGGTTTGTGTGATACTTATTATTTAAAAATTGTGGATATTTGCTTTATGGTCTAGTACATGGTGAAATGTTTATAAACATTCAGTGTCTTCTGTACTTGTTAAGTGAAGTGTTTTACATGTATTTCTTAGATCAAGTTTTCTAATTGGGTTGTTTAAATGCCCTCTATACAGTTTGTGTGTGTGTGTGTGTGTGTATGTGTGTCTTTTAGTTGTCAATTGCTGAGAAGGAGTATGCTAAAATTTCTCACTGTGATGAGGTACTTACTTGTAAATTTTATCAAGTGATTTTACAAATCTTCATTTTTTCCAACTACAACAGCAGTATATATTAGTTATAAAAAACTCATTTATAGTTGTAAAAATACAAAAATATATTAATGTTAAGATTGAATAGGCCTTGTATTTCCACATAATAACCGTGAGCAATTTGGTATGTAATTCTTTCACAATATGTTTTCTAGGTAAGGGTGTGTGGGGTGTGTGGGGGGTGTGTGTGTGTATTCCTAGAAAGCATTATGACAATCGTTTTTAAATTGGGAGACTACATTAGAGTAACACTTTAAAAGGAACAGCTGTGACCACCATTTTACTGAGGAGAGGCCATTTTAACACCAAAAAAAAAAAAATGTAATCCACCTGTCAGATTCTTCCAATTCCTTCAGGACTGGATAAATTTATCTTAAACTTGACTTAAATCTGTGTGGCAAACTCCATTACCTTATTCTAGGTTTGTCTGAATTCCCAGGTACCTTATATTCTCATGACTGCATCTTCCTTTGAATTCATACTGTTTTGTGCACAAAGGTGACAACCAGCTTCTTCGAAAACAGTCACAACAACAGTAACAATCTCCCCTCTCCATTCATGAGTGTAGTAGGCAAATCTGAAGCCTGTGACTGGTGTAGGCAGGATGGTAGTGAACGGTGTGTGTGTGTGTATAAAGTGGAAGGAAACAGAAAGGATCTATTTGACTAAGAAGAGAAAATTCAAATGGAATATCAGACCGCATGACTCTAACTAAGCAAGTCCTTCAGCCCTCCTAACCCAGCCTCACTCTTCTCTAGAATTTTTTATCTTGCTGACTTCTCTCTTTTTCCCCTTGTTTCTCTGTCCCCACTTTACTTCTCATTCCCGTTTTCCAAAACAATCAAATTTTTCTTTTTTCTTTTAGGAAAAATCATTTAACATTCAATTCTTTTGAAGTGTGGTCATGCTCTAATATCACTTTGATTCTTATTACAAGACATTTTCCCAAAAAGTTTACTCACTAAGAGGGGGTCTGGAACTGTTAGGATAGCAAATCCTTTCCACTTTTTATGAAATAATATTCCCAGGAGTGGGATTACTGGATCATATGGTAATTCTATTTTAATTTTTTGTTGAGGAAACTCCATACTATTTTCTGTAGTGGCTGAACCATTTTACATCCCATCAACAGTGCACAAGCGTTCCAATTTCTTCGTATCATTATTGATACTTGTTTTCTATTGATAGTGGCCATCCTAATGGGCTTGAGATAATACGTCATTGTGGTCTTGATTTCCCCACAAGACACTTTTTTTCTACTTGAATTGGAAGTCAGACATAAAGTAGAAGCCATCATTTTTTCCTGAAAGTTAGGGTTGCCAATAAAATGCAGACTGCCTAATTAAGTTTGAATGGGGATAAACAAAAACAATTTTTTTTAGTATAAGTATGTCCCAATACTGCATGACACATATTTATATTAAAAGAATATTTGTATGCAATATTTGGGACACATTTATATGTGCCTACAAATTATTTGTTGTTTATCTTAAATCTAAATGTACCTGTGAGAGGCGACAGCGTGCTAGCAGCCCTCACTTGCTCTCCGCCCCTCCTCGGTCGTGGTGCCCACGCTTGAGAAGCCCTTCAGCCCGCCGCCGCACTGTGGGAGCCCCTCCCTGGGCCGGCTGAGGTCGGATCCGGCCCCTTCCGCTTCCGGGTAGGTGTGGAGCGAGAGAAGCGGGCGGGAACCGGGGCTGCGCGCGGCGCTCGCAAGCTAGCGCAAATTCCGGGTGGGCGCGGGCTCGGCGGGCCCCGCGGGCCCCACACTCGGAGCGGCCGGCCGGCACTGCCGGCCCCGGGCAGTGAGGGGCTTAGCACCCGCGCCAACAGCTGCGGAGGATGCGCCGGGTCCCCCGCGCCGCGTGAGAATTTGCCGGGCCTCAACCACCTCCCCACGGGGCAGGGCTCGGAACCTGCAGCCTGCCATGCCCTCACTCTCACCCGCAGTGGGCTCCCGCGCGGCCCCAGCCTCCCCGACGAGCGCCGCCCAGTGCTCCAAAGCGCCGGGTCCCATGGACCGCCCAATGGCTGAGGACTGCGGGCGCACCGGCGTGGGATCCACTAGTGAAAGCCAGCTGGACTCCTGAGTCGGGGACTTGGAGAACTTTTATGTTTAGCTGGAGGATTGTAAATGCACCAATCAGCACTGTGTCTAGCTCAAAGTTTGCAAACGTACCAATTGGCACCGTGTCAAAATGGACCAATCAGCTCTCTGTAAAATGGACCAATCAGCAGGATGTGGGTGGGGCCAGATAAGGGAATAAAAGCAGGCTGCCAGGGCTAGCAGGGGTAATCCAATAGGGTCCTCTTCCATACTGTGGGAGTTTTGTTCTTTAGCTGTTTTTGATAAATCTTGCTGATGCTTGCTCTTTGGGTCCACACTAGATGTGTGAGCTGTAACTCTCACCGTGAAGGTCTGCAGCGTCACTGCTGAAGCCAAGGAGACCACGAACCCACCAGAAAGAAGAAACTCAGAGCACGTCCAAACATCAGAAGGAACAAACTGCGGGCACACCATCTTTAAGAACTGTAACATTCACTGTGAGGGTCTGCGGCTTCATTTTTGAAGTCAGTGAAACCAAGAACCCACCAATTCTGGACACACGTGGACATTCTCTATTTTTATTTGCTGAAGCTGGCAACATTAAGTGCAGGGCACCAGGCACTGCTGTGGCTCAGGCATGTCGCTGTGGATAAGTGGTTCATCTTTCAGCCTGGGGAAGCAGCCAGATCTAGAACACCTCCAGCAATTGCCATATCTTTCAGCTTCAAAAGGCCTCCAGCAGGGGACAGGTGAGTGGGCCAGGTGTGTGTGTAGCTCTGTGATGGAGAGAGCAACTTACCCAGCAGGACAACCCTATCATTCATACTAGAAGCTGGGAGATAGTGAGACAGCTACATGGCTTCCAAAACATTCTAGTTGATTCCGTGTAGCATTGCAGATTACAATTTGTCCTTCATGTTCATCTCTTCTGGAGTGCTGGACATGATGACTTCAGGCTATAGCCCAACCTCAGCCTCACCTTGATGATCTAATTGGCTCTCAAAACTGTGTAAGATCAAATCTTTGGAATTAATCACATATAGCATCCTTTCTCTCCTCTCCCCTCGCCACTAATTCACCTTCTCAGAACAAATCCTGAATGATGCACGCTGGAATGTGCTCATATCCATTTTTATATAAGGACACTAGATCTCAAAGATACTAAGTAACTTGTCCAAGGTTATAGAAATAGCAAGTGGCAGAAGGAAGCAATATTTGATCTTGGTCTATCTACCTCGAAAAGACATGGTCAGATTAATCTGTCTTCAGAAATACAATGGGGTGATCACACATATGTGGAATATTAATTGATCGATGAGTGTCACATTCAAAACAAGCAAGGTAATTAATCTAATTCAGCACGAGTGATTAGGTCTCATTAATACTGTATTTAGTAAGTGAGCATGTAATTTCTTTTAAGAGACATAGATAAATTGGAGGAATTTTTAGAAGACCAACTAACCAGAGAGGGATTTAGGAAGAGAAAATGTTAATGAAATAATGCAGGCAATGAAGTATACGGCAAAGAAGAGGAGTTCTAGTTAGAGCATAAGGGATTCAGCAATATGCACGGAAGTGGGCAGAGAAAGACATACAAGCCCAGGGCATTAACAACAATTTTTAAGACGAGCAAGTTCCTTGCACATCATCTGACATTCTAGAAAACTGTAAAAGGTGCATACAATTCCTAAACTACCAGTTAAATGCTTAAGTATCTCAAATTATTTCAAATAAGTGAAACTTCCCAAGCCAAAGGCCTGGCCCCCACCACTTACTCCCATATTTCATCTGTTATAAGATGTCCTTTTTTTCCCCACTTTTTTTTACATAACAAATTAGGATGCGTTTAAGTCTCGTTGTTTTGCTTTCTTAGCAGTATATAATGGTGCATATTATAATCAATGGTATTTTACCATTTGTAAAATATAGTAACTACGCGATCTTGGGCAAATTTATCAATTTCTCTGTGCCTTCATTTCCTCGTCTCTAAAGTGGGATAATAATACCTCTTGTATAGGTTGTCATGAGGAGTAAATGAGCAAACTAAACGATGTGTTTAGAGCAGAGTGACAGTTATCTGTTGACACAAGAATGCTGCATTACACGCCACACCAAAACTTGTGGCTTAGAACAATAATCGTTTATTATTTCAGCTTGGTGGTTCTGCTGAAATGAGCTGGGCTTCACGGGGCTTACTTGTGCATCTGTGGCCAGCTGGGGTCCAGCTAGGAAGCTCTGCTAGTCATGGTGGGGCTCTCTCCCATGTCTGGAGCTGTGACTAGAAAAAGCCTTTGCTTCATGTGTTCTTTGATCTCTGGCAGGCTACCCTGGGCTTACTTTCAGGGTGGTGGCAGAGTTCCAAGAGCAAGCATGGAGGCCCAGGCTCAGAGCTGGCACGCCATTATGCCCATGGCATCCTATGGCCAAAAGCATGCCACAAGGCCAGCCCAGATTCAAAAGGTGGGGAGATAGACTCCATCTCATAATTTGGGAAGCTGAAAAGAGCCTGGGTATTAAGTTGGGGGCTGGATAATTAGGATAATTAGAACATTTTGTTGGATAATTACAGAAACATTGGTTTAAAAAGCAATGTACTGCAAATGCTGCCTGGCACACAGTGTGTGCTCAAGAAATCTTAACTATCATCGCCATCATCATTATTAATAAAGTCCCTCAGAAATTATAAATTGATTCGGGCTGGTTTAGTGCAAGTTGGTTAAAGGAAGGATAGTAAGTTGACGGTGGGTATGAGGTGTGTTGGGTACAGCCAACGTACCTGATGTGCACATCAAAGGCTCAGAAGTATTGAGTCTTCGAATATAAAAGTTAGAAAAGCTGAGAGTCCAGCTACTCTCAGTCCTTTACCTTATTGGGACGAAAAATGAGTTCAAGGGAGGTGAAATGACCTGTTCAAATTTACATAGCAGAAGTACCTGAATGCCCAATTTCCATGCCAATACTCTTTCTACCATAAAACGCTGCTTCTCTTCCAAGTATGACTGAGGGGAAAAAAGATCCTATTTCCTATTAAGTCCGCAGCAAAATAAAATCTCAAATGAATACAACACGTAATAAAATAAGCCCTTAAATAAACGATCATAAATACATGTTTATTCATCGTGCCACTTTAAATATAAGCTTTTAGTTTGTTGGAACTTATGAGTCCTTTTTAATGATGTCCAAATATTGTATAATATCAAAATAATTTTTATTTTAATTAAAGTCATCTATTTCCAATTTTATATATGCATAGAATAAATAGATTTTTTGTTAGGCTTCTGTAAGAATGGGCAGCACATAAAATTCATATATACTTTTTAAGAAGCAGACAAGGATAAATTTCTGTTGGTTTAGAGTTAGAATAAAAACACTTAGTTTTAAATAGTAAACTTGAGTTACTATTTCAAAGAACAAAGTCTGCAAATAGACTTAGTAGAATAATTGAGCATCAAAGACACTGAAAATATTTTTTATTTACAAATAAGTTGGTCTGAAATTCACAAATTGAAGGTAACATTAAAATGCCCAGCAAAATGCGTTTATTGTTTTGTTTACTAATAAGAACTACACACACTGCATAAGATCTAATCCTTAGAATATGGAATTAATTATATATATGTGTATATATATTATATATTATATATATAGTACTTATATTTGTATGATTGTGTATGTGCTATTTGCTCCCATATACTCAAGGGTACGTTTATTAGAGTGCAATGGAGAGAACACCAGGTTTGAAATCAGAAGAACTGGGTGTGAATTTGTCAGTTATACAGGCTTGGGTAGTCTTATAACTTACTTGCATAGAGGAATGTTATATTTTAAATATTTATAGAAGAAGCCATGTAGATAAAAGACAAAAGAAGTTTCTTGTATTTCCACAAAATATTTGCCTGCCTTAATTTTTCTTAAAATTATGATAAAATTTACTATCATAACCTTGTTAAGTATACTGTTTAACAACGTGAGTGTTTAAACACACTCACACTGTTGTGCTACCATCACTACTACTATCCACCCACAGAACTCCTCTTATCTGTCTTGCAACACTGAGCCTCAATAGCCCTTAAACACTAAATAACTCTCTATTCTCTATCCATTAAACATTAAATAACCCCTCATTTCCTGCTACCCCTAACCCTGGTAACCACCATTCTACTCTCCTATCTCTATGAATTTTACTACTCTAGACCTCTAGACACCTCATATAACTGAATCATAGAGTATTTGTCCTTTTGTGACTGGCTAATTTCACTTAACATAATGTCCTCAAGGTTCATCTATGCTGTAGAATGTGTCAGAATTTCCTTCCGTTTTCAGGTGGAATCATATTCTACTGTATGTGAGTTGTATATTGATACTGTACATACATATATGTTGTATGTTCAGATGGAATATGTTCAGGTGGAATATATGTTCAGGTAGAATATGATTCCACCTGAAAAAGAAATGATATTTCTGAAAAAGAAATGAATATTTTGCTTATCCATTCATCCATTGGTAGACATTTGGGTTGCTTCTATCTTTTTTAGGCTATCATGAACAATACTATTACAAACATGGATGTGCTCCACAAAATATTTTTATTTTTGACATACTAAAAATATACAAGTTGACATCAGGGTTAGTCAATGGTATGGTTTGAATGTTTATTATCCCTTAAAATTTATATGTTGAAATGCTGACATCTAAGGTGATGACATTAGAAGATAGAAGTTTGGGAGCTGATTAAGTCATGAGGGCAGAACCTTCATAAATACAATTGGTGCCATTTTGAAAGAGCCCTGGCTGGGCGCGGTGGCTCACACTTGTAATCCCAGCACTTTGGGAGTCCGAAGCAGGTGGATCACAAGGTCAGGAGTTCGAGACCAGTCTGGTCAATGTGGTGAAACCCCGTCTTTACTAAAGAAATACAAAAATTAGCTGGGCATGGTAGTGTACACCTGTATTCCCAGCTACTCAGGAGGCTGAAGCAGAATTGCTTGAACTTGGAAGGCATAGGTTGCAGTGAGCCGAGATTGTGCCACTGCACTCCAGCCCAGATGACAGAGAAAGACTCTGCCTCAAAAAAAAAAAAAAAAAAAAAAAAGAGGAAGGAAAAGCCCCCAAGGGAGCTCATTCCCCTGTTCTACCTTGCGAGGACACAGCTCAACAGCACCATCTATTAATCAGAAGTCAGGCCCTCATCAGATACAAGCACTTTGATCTTGGACTTCCCAGCCTCCAGAGCTGTGAGAAATAAATTTCCGTTGACTCAGTTTATGTTACTTTGTTATAGCAGCCAGATGGACTATTCATTGCAACAAAATTTCCAATTCATTTTGGTGGATCTGGAGAGGCTTAAACAGCTCTTGAATTAAACCCTTTCCACTGTGGAGGGCATAATTGTTTATAGACCATAAAGCTACGTATAAAAATATATATTATTATTTTTTTTACTTTTATTTCAAGTTCTGGGTACAAGTGCAGGTTTGTTACTTACACAAACTTGTGTCATTGGGGGTTGTTGTACAGATTATTTCATCAGCCAGGTAATAAGCCTAGTACCCATTAGTTATTTTTCCTCATCCTCTCCCTTTTCCCACCCCTAACCCTCTGAAAGGCCCCAATATGTTTTGTTCCCCTCTATGTGTCCA
The DNA here is from genome assembly GCF_028885655.2 of Pongo abelii. NCBI lineage: Eukaryota > Metazoa > Chordata > Mammalia > Primates > Hominidae > Pongo > Pongo abelii. Next base: position 21,750,715 of record NC_071988.2, read on the forward strand.
AGTGTTCTCATCATTTAGCTCCCACTTACAAGTGGTAAACCAAATGCAGTATTTAGTTTTCTGTTCCTGTGTTAGTTTTCTATGGATAGTGGCCTTCAGCTCTATCCATGTCCCTGCAAAGGACATGATGTCATTCTTTTTTATGGCTACATAGTATTCTATGGTGTTTATATAGCACATTTTATTTATCCATTCTATCATTGATGGGCATTTGGGTTGATTTCATGTCTTTGCTGTCACAAATAGCGCTGGAATGAACAGATGCATGCATGTGTCTTTATAACAGAATGATTTATATTCCTTTGGGCCTATGCTCAATAATGGGATTGCTGGGTTGAATGGTATTTCTGTCTTGAGGAATTATCACACTGTCTTCCACAATGATTGAACTAATTTACATGCCCACTAACATGTTCCTTATTTCTTCACAACCTCAACAGTATCTGTTATTTTTTGACTTTTTAATAGCCATTCTGACTGGTGTTAGATGGTATCTCATTGTGGTTTTGATTTGCGTTTCTCTAGTGATCAGTGATGTTGAGCTTTTTTTCAGTATGATTGTTGGCAACATAAAATTTTTAAAGGAAAAAAATGACATGTGTGAACACTGTCCTGAACTGCCATTCTATATGAAGAAAAATCTATGTAGTTCTCCATCATTGCTAGTAACAGATTAATGCACTTACCGAAGATCTGCTTTATCCAACGAAAGGTCTTTTCTGGTTTGATGTCTCTTCTCATATACTTCCCTGATCCTCTCAGGATCATGATACACTTCTGGATGGTTTTTTTTTCATGCTTGTTGGAGCTGACAGAAGCCTCAGTGTAGGCTCAGGTTCTCTCTGCCTGCATACATCATGCCAGTGTTCCTGATGCTGCTTCAGGGTATTGGTGCTGCCACTGGTTGTCTTCTTAAGACTCTCTACAAACTGGGTTTTACTGGCTGAAGCCCCTCTGCTCTTAGATTTCTCCTAAACTCAGCATACTTCCTATCTACCTTCCCCTCATTGCTTGCCACACCTCCTTAGAAATGCATACTTCTTTCACAGGAAAACCATCAGTAATCCAGACTACATTTTGGTTCCTCAACTATTTAGTGCCTGGTCTTTAGTTGGAGACACACTTTGTGACCCAATTCCTTTGAAGCTTGGCTTTGCCTACATAAAATCCAACTTTTTTTTTTTAATATAAAGAGAGAGAAAAGGGAAACTTAAAAAAAAAACCTAGGTGCCTATAAGTTAACTGCTAAAACAATTTTGGTACTCCAAAACCAGTTAACTCATTGTTCTATTTGATATAATCCCTTCTCTCAAACAACACATATAGCTAATTGCACTGGGGCAGAGTTAAAGGGAAAAAGGATAATGAACTCTAGGTTTTTACTCAGGCCTGGGTGATCCAAAGATAACTATAGATGGGGAGGAGAAGAGAAGTTGAGAAAAAGTATAGCTTGGAGGATTTGATTTGTGTGACTGCGACTTGAGCATGGAGAGGGATGGGCTGGCTTTCAACACTTGGGTACCACGATTTTCTCTTCCATGCAATGAGGATGTTAAGTGGGAAGGAGAGCTGATGGTGCTATGAGGGATGGGCAGGAAGGAAGGAGGTTCAACATGCACTGACACCTGCCAGGTCTGTGCACATTGGATATATTATCTTATTGATCTGCACATTGACAGAAGACAGGAAGAATGATGAGTTCCAATTTTATAATAAGAAAAAGATAGGACCTGGGGTTAGAATCTTAAAACCTTAATTAAGCATCATATCTTTTATTAATATCATACAATTTCAACTCAAGATTATTTAGGAATAAACCAAGAAGAAAGGTGGTGCTCCTGATTCTTTAAACTCAGTTGATTCCTTCACTCTGTCTGCATCTCTGTTTACCCAAGGGATAAACAAAAAGATAGGAAAGGGGAGAAGAAAAGGCTTGCAACCTTTTTGTAGGGCCTTGAATCATTTGGTATTGACTGGAGAAACTGCTGCCCACTGAGGGTGACTATGGAATTAGAGACCAAAGCCTGAGCTCTTCTACTAATGCAAATATCTTCTTACTTAGTAATTTTTATGTTCGATTTGTGCTTATTAAAAATCTTTTTATAGCACCCCTGAAAAATAAGTGAAGTCATGTGGCTAGGTTAATACTGGGGGAGAAAGAAGGGGGGAAAGTGAAGTAGTGAGGATCAATTAAAAATCAAAGGTCACCAGATACTTAGTAGGAAGACCTCAATCTGTCTGTTCATACCTGTGCCCAAAGACTGTGTATTCTGATATCAGTCCTGTAAATTTCTAAGTGACTATATACTGGTCCAGTCACCCTTGAGCAAATTATTCAATTAGAATTTTTTGTCAGTATGTAGTATCTAATACACAGTATCTAACAATAGGATTGTGGAGAGATTAAGTAAGAAAGCTTATATAAGGTGCTGAAACAGGGCATGGTTTGATAAAGGATAATAAGGAAGTTAGGAACATGGATTCTGCAACCAGATTGTCTGGATTCAAATACTGTACATACTGTTTACCAGCTGGAAAGACATTTCGCTTCTCGTAGAAATTTCTGAGGATTAAATGAGTTAATCTATGTAAAATGCTTAGCAAAGTGGCTAATAGAAAGTGTCCAATAAATGTTAGCTACTAATATTCATACTGTGAGCATTGTAATCTACTCTCAAGATGCTTTCAGATTTTTTTTAGCATCTATAATTTATTGTAATAGTCTGTTCTTGCATTGCTATAAAGAAATTACGTGAGACTGGGTAATTTGTAAAAGAAAAGGTTTAATTGGCTCACCATTCTGCATGCTTTTCAGGAAGCATGGCTCCCTCATCTGCTTGGTTTCAGGAGAGGCCTCAGGAAACTTGTAATCATGGTGGGAGATGAAGGGGGAGCAGGCACATCACGTGGTGAAAGCAAGATCAAGAGAGAGGGAGGAGGTGCCACACACTTTTAAACAACCAGATCTCAGGAGAACTCACTCACTATCCCGAGGACGGTACCAAAAAGATGGGACTAAACCATTCATGAGAAATCTGCCCCCGTGACCCAGTCACCTCCCATCAGGCCCCACCTCCAACACTGGGGATTACATTTCATCGTGAGATTTGGGTGGGGCAATATCCCAACTACATTATCTCTATTATATCATCTGCATAACATTCATCAGGTTCGCTCCAAAGGTCATGTAACCTACCGTGTACAGTGTGTTAAAGGAAAATCCTTGGCCAAATTAAATTTAACAGAGTTTAACTGAGCAAAGAACAATTTGCTAATTCGGCAGCCTCCTTAACCAGAGTAGGCTCAGAGAGACTCCAGTACAGCCATATGGTGGAAGGAGATTCAGGGACAGGAAAAAGAAAGTGAGATAGAGAAAATGGAAGTGAGGTACAGAAACAGCTAGGTTGGTTACAGCTCAGCCGTTGCCATATTTGAATGTGGTTGGAACAGTTGGCCCCCTTTGCCCAAAACTCGGCGATTGGTGCAAGTGTGGGCTATAGTCTGCTTATACCTTTATTTAGGTTATAGTTTACTATGTACAGAGAAATTTTTAGGCTGAACTTAAAATATTGTAAGGAGACAGCTTTAGGCTAAACTTGATTTAACAAGTGAAAATACAGAATTAGGAAATAACAATGTAATTAGAAGAATTCTTAGCATCTTTGTATGTTCAGTTCTCTTTATTTAGTTCATTACCTGCAATTAAAAACGTTTTAATCACAAGTCTCTCAGTCTCAAACCTGTTGTTTTGCATTTGGTAAATGTCTGTTATTTCTAATAGGTATTTGCATCATTTTATCATTTTTCCTATCTAATTTACTAATATTCTTCATGAAATTAGTTGGTTTCTTGAAGTGCTCCCCAGAGTTTTATTAGTTGATAATTTCTTTGTTGATGATAGTAGCTTTTTTATCCTTGGAGAAAGTTTTCTACAATATTAATGGGAGTCTGAACTGATCTTCTAACCTTCCTACATGCCTAGAAACAAGCTTTTTGTAGAAGGATAGCGATTATAGAACCTTTCTCAATTTTGCCAGTCAGACACCTTGAAGAAATCAATTAGTAGGCAAATTATTAACTAATTGAGCATTTAGAGTGTTCTTACTTTTGAAAAATCAATTAGGCCTTTGCCCTTAGTTTTCAAGCATTATTTCATTATTAATTGTTTTAAACAGCAGTTCATCTGCAGTGGATCCAGATCAGCTGACAGTTGTTTTTTGTTTATATTCTGTGCTTAATTGATTAATACAATGAGCTGAAAACCTTTAACATCATTGATCATGTCATGGAATGCTGAGTAATTGGCTGGCAAAATGTGATTTTTAAAAATTAACGATTCAGTGGTTCAAAGGAATTCAGTAGCAGATTGCAGTCAGCAAAAAAAGAGGATTTTTGGTATTTCTTCAACATGGATGATCTGAAGGATAGTTCCACCTCATTCTTGGAGCCAATTTTTTTTTTAATCTTCATTAGTGATAATTTCTTGTACTATATTAAGCACAGTAGGTCACATTTATTATTTTAATGACGCTTTTATTTCCACTATGTAAACACAGCTTTCAATGAAAATTTGAAAAGATTGCCATTTGTTGTCAAACTGTTGTCAGAACTACAAAAAGAAGATTAAATTTGTAGGATACAGTTTCATACTTTATAAGGTCTTCAGGTGGAAGCAATGGTGGGAACTGGGTGGAACACGAGTTAGAGGTCTTAGCTCAGGAATTTGCTCTGCTAAGAAAATTTTCCTGAACCTTGTCTCTGTAAGCTCTGAGTCCTTTTCTAAGCTCCCATGGCTCTTTAGATGTAGCTGTGTCCCTACAGTTGTCATAATATTATTGGGTTTATTTGCATGGCTTCCTTGTCAATGAGACTAAACTTTCAGAGGTCATGGACTTACCTAAGCACTTTTGTATGTTTAGTATGGCACCTTTTTTTGGAACAGAATTGATGCTGAATAAATATTGGCTGACCAAATGCAAGGAAATGTGTACACACACACAGAACATTTCATTTAGTCAGGAATACATATTTTGGTTATACATGTGAAAAATCCACTATTATTATGATTATGTACGTATGTATCTATCTATCTATCTAATTTACCCATCTTTCCTTAACATTTGAAATCAAAGTCCCTGAGTTTCCAAGATATATCTCACAAACATGTAAAATTTTTTCCTTTGGCAAAACCTCAGAGTTCAGCCAAGGTCTTAGGTCAACTGCTGAAAAGCATTTTAATCCGTGTTATCCCTGTTTCTTCAAACACTTCTTGAGCTAAAATTTTAAATCAGTGTTCTCCAAAATGCATTTGATAGAAAAAGGTACCTCAAGGTATTACTAACAAAAGGATCAAATAAATTTGATAAAACACGGTAAATTTATCCCTTTGGGAAATGCACAATGTGCGTTACAATATTAAAGTTTCTCAGAAGTCCAGTCACAACTTTGCACATCCCAAATTTTTTTTACACTGAAATTCTTTTTTGTGAATCATTCACTAATATCTCTGGGAACTAACGGTCTATAGAATCTGTTTTGAAAAATGCTGCTCTAACAACAAATAGGTCAGAGATTGTGATTTTTGTTGTGCTTCAGGTATGGAAAAAATGTGATGAGGAAAATCAAGGTCTTACAGACTGCTCACAGGCGTTCTAGCCTGTTAGTATGGCAATTTTAACTGTTTCATTTTCCATGTATTTGTTGCTTTCTTTTTTAGTAATAGTTGTTTATTGCAGAAAACTTGTAAAACAGTTAAAAGGAAAAAGGAAAAAGTCTTTCTGGCTGTTTTCTTTAAAAGGTTGCATCCTCAAACAGATTTGGGAAGTGTGGGGTTAAACAAAGTTAGACTTTTATGCCTTTTCAGGACTTTAATATGATCACTAATGGACAACTTGTTTCTCCACCGGGGCTATGGTATACGGTTTTTCCCAATTTTGTGAACACAGGCTGCTCTTATTTCTAAGCATTTTGGGGAACAAGGCTTGTGGGAACTCTCTGTGTATAATGAAGAGACATTTGGAAGACCTCCATTGATTGCTACCGATACTCACTGGGAGGTCAAGGTCTCCCAAGATTACACAATCTGAGACACTGGAAACCCATTTCAAGACCCAACAACTTGTGACAGTTATTTTTACCCAAGGACTGAGCTGTGGCTCAGGACACAAGGACCCAGATGGAGAGAGCTAAAAATAATAAAATTAAAATTAATATGCATTTGGGAAACAATTGCTCAGGCAAACCAACATGCGCAAATAATGGATTCTGTCCAAAGCTTCATTTTCCAAACTGAAGAACAATAATATGCTTATTAACCCAGGTGAATGTCTAAACAGATTCTTGGCAGCCTATGATTAGATAAAGGAGCTCATTGCATCCTGAATGCAATTTACGTAGTTAAAATTAAGCACCATCACAAAGGGACAAAGATGAGATGCAGTAAAGTTCAACCGATTGTTACTTTCAAATTTTCTTTCTCACGTTCTTAATTCCGAGTAACTTTGTAATTTAAACATAATTTTATTTTCTTTCCAAAATGGTTGTCTGAGTTTTACCTTAATCGTTGGGTGTTCGGGAGGCTGTGGTACAAGATGTTTATTTCTTAGAAAAAAAATTGTTAAGAATCTATAAAGAAAATTAAATTATGTAACCTTTTTATGCTGTCAGTAATTCATGGTTAAGGAAAAATCGTGGTTTAATACTTTTGTCATTTGTAGATGTAGCAGCTGCTGATAAAATAGGAGGAGATTCCTTAAAAACAATTTGCAAATGATAAAGATTTAATATTTAGAGGAGCTTGATTTCAAAGCACATTTAGTGTATAAAAGTCTGTTTCATCATGGGAAGAAAAGGGTACTTTTTATAAGTACAAATTTAAAAGCAAGTGAATAGTAAAATTTAAAGGAATCATGGAAAAATTCTTATAAATATTTTATTTAGAAACACTGTTGTGTATTATAAGCTTGGAAGTAAGTTATGTTTTATAAAATTAATATTTTTAATTGACAGATCATAAAGGTATACCTTACAGAGTAAAATGTGGTGTTCTGGTATACGTATATGATGTGGAATAATTAAATCAAGCTAATTAAAATATCCATCATCTTACTCGCTTATTTTATTTTATTTTATTTTTTTTGAGACGGAGTTTTGTTCCTGTTGCCCAGGCTGGAGTGCAGTGGGGTGATCTCGGCTCACTGCAACTTCTGCCTCCTGGATTCACGTGTGACTCTTCTGCCTCAGCCTGCAGAGTAGCTGGAATTACAAGTGCCCGCCACCATGCTGGGCTAATTTTTTGTGTTTTTAGTAGAGATGGGGTGCCACCATGTTGGCCAGGCTGGTCTAGAACTCCTGACCTCGGGTGATCCACCCGCCTGTGCCTCCCAAAGTGTTGGGATTACAGGCATGAGCCACCGTGCCCAGCCCTTACTTGCTTATTTTTTGGTGGTGAGACATTTGAAATTTACTTTCCTAGTTATTTCGAAATATGCAAAATATTATTATTGACTATAGTCACCCTGCATGCAATAGATCTCAAAACTTATTCCTGCTATCTGAAACTTTGTACCCTTTGACAAATAATTTCCCATTTATTCCTTGCTCCTCACTGCCCCTCCCCAGACCCTGGTAACCATCCTTCTACTCTGTGCTTCTATGAGATCAGCATTTTTAGATTCCACATGTGAGTGAAGTCATCTGGTATTTGTCTTTCTGTGTCTGTCTTATTTCACTTAGAATAATGTCTTCCAGGCTTAACTACATTGTTTCAAATAACAGAATTTTCTTCTTGTTAAAGGCTCAATTGTATTCCGTCATGTATGTATACCACATTTTCTCTAAACATTCATCCATTGATGGACACTTACATTGATTCTATACTTTGTCTATTGTGAATAATGCTTCAATGAACATGGAAGTACAGATATCTCTTTAACATACTGATTTCAGTTCCTTTGGCTGTATACCCAGAAGTGGTAATGTTAGATCATATGGTAGTTCTGTTTTTATTTATTTGAAGAACGTCCATGCGATTTTCCATAATGGCTGTACTAATTTACATTTCCATCAACAATGCACAAATTCCCCTTTCTCTGCATCTATGTTAACACTTCTTATCTGGTATCTTTTTGATAAAAAACCGTTCTAACAGGCATGAGGTGATACCTCACTGTATTTTTGATGTGCATTTCCCTAATGACCAGTGATACTGTTGACCATTTGTATGTCTTCTTTTGTGAAATGTTTGCGTAGGTGTTTTTTTTTAAATTTTTAAATTTTTACATTTTAATTTTTTTTTTTTTTGAGAGAGAGAGAGAGTCTTGTTCTGTTGTTACCCAGGCTGTAGTCCTGGAGTGCAGTGGCTTAAACTCAGCTCACTGCAGCCTTGAGCTCCCAGGCTCAAGCGATTCTCCCATCTCAGCTTTCTGAGTAGCTGGGACCACAGCCATCAGCCACCACACTTGGCTAATTTTGTTTTTTTATTTTTTTATAGAGACGGGGCCTCACCATGTTTCCCAGGCTGGTCTCGAACTCCTGGGCTCAAGCAATTCGCCCACCTCAGCCTCCCAAAGTGCTGCGATTACAAGCGTGAGCCATTGCGCTTGACTTCTTGCCCACTTTTGAATTTTTTTTTTTGTATTTTCTTGTTATTGAGTTGTTTGAGTTTCTTATATATTTTGGATATTAACCCCTTATCAGATGTATGGTTTGCAAATATTTTCTCCCATTCTGTGGGTTATCTCTTCTCTATGTTAATTGTTAAAGTAAAAATTTGAAAGAGAAAAGATATCAATAGATAGAAATGGTTAAAAATAATTTTTTAAAATCTGGTTTTGAAATAGATATAACCATTTGCTGAGCACACGCTGTATATAGGCATTTACTGAATATTTTATGTGAATTATTTCATTGAGGCCTGCTATCCACCCAGAAGAAAGTATACTTTGTTTGTTTCACTTTAAACCTGAAACAAGGTAAAGAATGCCTAGCACAGTAAAGAGAATTAGTATAGAACACAGCTAGCGACAGGTTCTCATCAATTTTGCAATAAAATGATCATAGTATCACCAAATCACGTTGTTTTTTTCTTTTTGTCATCAAAGAATGAATCAGAATGCCACATTTGATTCTCTTCATAGGTGGATTTTTCTTCATTTAAGAGCATTAATTTTTGATTTCTTATAAAAGATATATTTCATCACTTATAATTCTTCTCTTTACATCATCAATAAAAATCTGGATAAAATAAGCCTTTTTATTATGTAGAATTATAATAATTATAATCATAATAATTCTTCCCATCTTTTACTTAATGTAGCCTAGGTAAATGACAGTGAAAAAGCATTTTGTGTATAAAAGTGCTATCAAGAGCGCTACCTTCCAGGAACATAAATTGATACGTGGAAGAAGAAAGGAGCCAGGTGTGATAGCTTCCAGCTGCGATGGTAGTGGGTATAGAAGGAAGAGTATGTGCATATTTTTTTGTCTTTAAAAATTTTAAATAAGGAAATGAGAGAAAGGAGAGAGAGAAACTAACCCAAGGACAAAAAGCAGAAACTCTTTATGGAATTGTGTTTAATATATTGTCTTAATGTTATTGTAACTTTTTAGGGATTTTTTTAATAGAAGAGAAAAAAACTTGTGTTTATATGTGTGTGTGCATATATATATATACACAAATAAGCATGAAACTAACTGCATTACAAGAACTACAGATACCCTTCTTTTTAAAACTCATTTTCTTTTCATGTTTATGAAGGTGAGGTTTAAAAACACAAAAGGCATTCAATTCAGAATTATAGTTTTCACAGAAATTGCAGCATAATTCTATTTCACACTTATTCATATTTTATAAAACATACGACCATTTCCAAAACCTCTGGGTATAATAACATATTTTAAAATACCAACACAATTACCAGGCTGAAACAGAGCACTAACTAGGTATCCTCTCAAAGAAAACCATTTCACACACCTACTCAGACTTACATATTAAGCCAGAAATTTAATATTTCAAATATAAAAGAACAAGTGATCATTTCTTTGGGATTTGTAGCTTTGGATTTTAGACTTCTATTTAGTATTTCAAATGGGGCACTGCATTTATGTAATTTCTGGGTGGGTATTGAATATATGAGCTTTGATGATAAACTGGCTCTCCTTCATTTCCTTGAAATCAACACAGAATTGAATACCTATTTTAATATGTGTTGGGCTTTCTGCATACAAATGAAGCATTACTAAACAATTCCAACTGTGTGTTTTAAGAAATCAGCACAGGTCAATGTTTTCCTAATGCTCTGAGTCTGGGGAACATAAATAATCATTTTAATTCTCTGGTAGACACTGAATTACATAGTAAATTATCTCAAGCTTGGGAAAGCTCTATTTTTTAAAACTCACATATTCCTTCTATATGAAGAATCTGAGATATGAATTAACTCAAATGGTATTCAAAATTTTGACTAAAATTAACTGTAGCACTTAAAATAATTCTTACTATTTTAAGGAAGAAGCTTTGGAGACCATTTAAAAAAATGATTTTATTGAAGAAGAAAAAGGCAGAGAGAAGAAAGATAATTAATAGGGTATACTGAAGATGAGTAATGAAATGAAAATATACAGATTTGCCAGAGCCCCAAGCACTCAGTATAATATTAATCAAATCTTGCCAACTCTTAATTGAAATAATTAGAAAACATTCTTAGCCTGCTTGATCATGTTGGCATTTTAATTAAACCCTCTTGGATTCCAGAGAAAACAATATATATATATTTTTTTGGAACTCTTTTTGTTCAACTATTACCAAAAATACTTTTGAAGGTAGTAACCAAGTAGTATAATTGGAGTCTGGATGTATAGGAACAGGACAGAACGTGCTACCATAGATTCAAAATGTTGGCTTTTCAAGAAGTTGTCTATAAATCTGCACCTACAAGAAACCCAAACAATGAAATGTGGATTTAATTAGAACGAACTTCCCACATTTTTGGAGATAATGCTATGGTTATTCTTCTATAGCATGTACCTAATAGAACAGTTCTGGTCTAGTGAAATAAAGATTTTCAATAAATAAATAGCTCACAATTTAATATATACTTATATAGTGTCCTAGATGCCAAAGACAAGTTCTTGGTGCTCAGAAATATTAACTCATTTAATCTTCATAACCACCTTCTAATATTGATGTCACTTTTATTCCCATTTTAATGATGAGGACAGGGAGGCACAGGGAGGTTAAACAATTTTTCCCAGATTGTATAGCTAACTAGCTGCAGAGTGAGGATTTCAACTAGGTAGTCTGATTTCAGAGTCTGTGTGTTCAACCTCCACACTATGCCTCCTAATGCTCCTCAGATGCCTTTTGCATATTCAGCAGGCTGATTTGGTGGTACACGTATATCATCACATTTAATCCGCAGCATGGTTCTGCAAAGGAAGTGTGATCATCATCATTTTACAGATGGGGAAAAAGAGGCTCAAGAAAATTAAACACTTGATCAGGTTTAGACTACCAGCAAAAAGGATGTCAGTCCATTTCTATCTGACTCTAAAGTGCATGCTTTTACTGACCTCTTTCCAATATATTATTGTGTTTTAAAGATTCAGGCGTTTCATTTAGCTACCTTACATTGTAAATAAAATTAAGATATTATTTCAGGCAAATTGAACTTTAAGATATTATATCAGATAAATTGAAATTTTATTGAAATTTAATTGAAATGTATCTGATTGTGGAAGGTTATTCATTCTTGCACCCAACATTTACTAAACATCCATTAAGAATGGATTTAAAACTTGCCCCCATTTTCTGGGAACAAAATTACCCTAATTTTGATGTCACTTGCAATAAAGCCTTCTTCCTTGGCAATACTTGTGTATTAGTCTGTTCTCACACTGCTGATAAAGACATACCCAAGACTGAGCAATTTACAAAAGAAAGAGGTTTAATGGACTTACAGTTCCACGTGGCTAGGAGGCCTCACAATCATGGAGGAAGGTGAGGAGGAGCAAGTCACGTCTTACATGGATGGCAGCAGGCAAAGAGAAAACTTGTGCAGGGGAACTCCTCTTTATAAAATGATCAGATCTCATGAGACTTATTCACTATCATGAGAACAGCACAGGAAAGACTTGTCCCCATGGTTCAATTACTTCCCATCAGGTCCCTCCCACAACACGTGGGAATTCAAGATGAGATTTGGGTGGGGACACAGCAAAACCATATCAACTTGTTATCTCAGTGATTGGTTTTCTGTGCAGTGAGCAACAAGGCCTAGGCCAAACCCCTAGCATTTGGCAATAAAATTCTAGGAGGAATCTGGGTTTTATGGGGCCAGAACCATATATAATATGGGAGACATTCTTTAAGATAAAGAATACAAATTATGCATGTAAATTTAGATATGTAAGCATTTAATAACTACTCACTATGAATGACCAAAAGTACAAATTATGAAACCATTATACCGTGATGCAGTCTACTGCCGATGACCTTATCATGCTGGGTGGGTTTGCACAGTAGGCAAGAGTTCTTTCAGTGGGAAATTAGCAACAGCTTAATTATATTAATAGATGGCCAGGGCCTTCCCAGGCTTTTGAAATAGACATGGGTGTAAGCTTCATCAGCTCCCAGTAAATCCAGATTTGCAGTAGGTCTTCTGGCAGGCACCCTTTCTGTTCAAGGCAACGTTTTGCCCTACAAGAAATGGTGAATTTGCCAGCCTCAAATAGTATTAGGCCAGTAGCAGGATTATGTGGATCTAGAGGGCTAGAAATATAGGCAGCAAGAGAAAAACAAACAAATGAAAACAACTGTGTTCTTTATTTTTGGTTGGATTATACTAATCTGGAAAAATTGAACAAAATTCATAATGATTTATAAAAAGTGAGAAAATAAATCTTTGTACTGTCTCCCTACCCCCAAAGTTACAAAGAACATTGGTAGGTAGAAACCTTGCCTTAAAATTTGATGCAGACTGAGATAGAAGGAAAAACAAATTTCTAAGCTTCTCTTGAGGCTTTCTAGAATTAAGAATGATGAGCAAATGTAGCGGGAAAGTCATTGTAACGCTCCCAGTTTCCTTTTCATTTTTAAGTTGACTAATAATAATTGTACATACTCATGGGGTACATAGTAATGTTTTGATACATATAATATATAGTGATAGATCAGGGTAATTAGCACTTTCATCATCTCAAACCTTGAGCATTTCTTTGTATTGGGAACAGTAATCTCCTCCTCCTAGCTCTGAACCCTTCATTTGGGCTGGAGAAGGAAGAGGAAAAAATGAGAAGTGAAAAGTCAATGATAGAAAGTTTATCTCCATTCTGGGCTGGGAAACCTTTGGAGATTCACTTACTCATAAGTAATTATTGTCCTTATTATGCAATGATTCATTTGATTACTTGAGTAACAAAAGGCATAAAGTGAATTAAAAAAATAAAAGTACCCCTCTTCTCAGCTCCGTTTCCATCTCCTCTCAGCAAGTATTTGCATTGGTCATGGGAGACCAGAAGCCTATAGGAAGAATGAAGAGTTATCATTTCACTTTACACTAGTCTAGGGACAAGAAAGAGATCAAGGCCTCTCCTGTCAAAGCAAATACTAGATTGTTTCACAGATTCTCTACCAAGGAATATTTGCAGTAGAGAGGCTGATCTCTGGGCATATGAGAGTCTTCATCTTTTTTTCCTTTACGAGTGCAGAGCCTGGGGCACAAGAACAAACGGAGACCCAAATGCCAATTGTCTAGTTGTTTGAAAGTTATAAATCAAATAACAAATCATTAAATAAAACGTAGTTATTTCCTACCTGGAAAAGATGTGCTTTCATAATGACGAAATGGAAAAATATGTGTAAAGCTGTGAATTTCAGGTGACTGAAAGTTGGCTAAATGTATCAAAGATGACTGATTTTATTATTTTGCAAATGGCTAGATGTTCCATTGACAGATCAAAGATTTACAGATAAATAATAAATATGTATGTAATATATACATTATATATTTAGTTTATAAAATATGTCACCTGCATTTCAGCAGAATCACTAATTGTCATCAAATTTTTACATAATTTGTGTTTGCTTGGCAGGAATAATGTAAAGTAGGGGATGGGGAACATCTTAAAGAAGCAGTTACTGAATATTTAAGGTTTTTCCAGCTATATTGTTTCTGTTACAACAGGTCAATTCTGCCATTATAGCACTAAAGCAGATACAGATAATATGGAAACAAATGGATGTGACTATGTTCCAATAAGACTTTATTTTCACATGCCATAGTTTGTTGACCATAATCTAAAAGATTTAAAAACAAATTAATATTTAATTTTTGTACACAATTAAATATATTCTCATTAAGAATGTAAAGCAAATATTAAAAGAAACAGTTTTTCACATATAGGTATCCTTTAAAATATTTACGTAATCTATTAAAATTAAAAGAAAATCAAATTATGCTTATTAAATTATAATCAATGATATCAAATGTTTAAAACAAATTATTTAAATGAAGCTAAACTTTTAATCTTTCAAAGTTTAATTATGCTTTGTTAAAAATGTTTGTATTAAATATGTATGTTTCTTTTTAATTTTGGCATTCATTATTTTTTCATTTCTGGCATTTGATATCCATCTAGTTGCCAGTGTAATGAATTAGTAATACCCATTATGAATGTTACATCTAGACCTATACCTATACAAATTTAAGTGTATTGTGATTGCTTAGCATTTCAGAATGATCTTTACTCCCCATTTGCAATGGTTGCAAAAACGTAGCTAATTCATAGTTGCTAATTTGCAACTATGAACTGAATCACAAAGACAAACAAGAATATTGATAAATGGCATAAGCTATACTTATATGCAAGAATCTATTGTATTCATGCTATGGAAGGGAATGTCTTTTCAAGTTAATGAATTCATATTTCCTCCTGCTGAATTTCTTCTCCTGCTCAAATGGTGTGCTTACTCTGGATCCCTATCTGTCTCTATCATTGGCAGTGGCACAACCCACCAGCCCACAGCATTTGAACATAATTACTTTTTATTTAGGTAAGATAGGTCATGAATTAACATAGGTATTTCTCTGAGGACTGAATGGTGTTAGTCACAAAGGTGATGTTTAGCGATGTACATACTACCTTGCTTGTTCTGAGAACCAGTTATTAAATGACAGACACACTCATTGTTTTAGGAGAGAAAAAATATTTCTAATGAGACAGATTTGGGTTTGGATACTTTTTTTGGTAGATAATATTTTTTAATACAAAACTTTAAAAAAATTGTGACATAGTTTACTACAATAAAGTGTACAGATTTTAGATGTAAAATTAGATGAGTTTTGACAAATGTAAACACCTATTTAACCAACACCAAGATCATGATGTTGAACATTTCATCATTGCAGAATCTCTCTCTCTCTCTTTTTTTTTTTTCCAGACAAGATCTCACTCTGTCACCCATGCTGGAGTGTGCAGTGGTGCAATTGCAGCTCACTACAGCCTCTATCTCCTGAACTCAGTTGATCCTCCTGCCTTAGCCTCCAAAGAAGCTGGGATTACAGGCTTGCACCACCACACCTGACTAATTTTTCTATTTTTTTGTAGAGATGAGGTCTCACTATACTGCCCAGGCTGGTCTCGGACTCCTGGGCTCAAGTGATCCACCCGTCTTGGCCACCCAAACTGCTGGGATTATAGGCGTGAGCCACCTTGCCTGGCCTTGTCTGTCTCCTTCTAGTAAATCTCTATAACCAATCAGAGGTAACCACTGTTCGAATTTCATTTTGCCTGTTTTAGCACCTCATATAAATGAGATCATATGGTATGTACTATTTTATGTCAAGCTTCCTTTGATTAATGCAATGTTTTCCAGATTAATCCATTTTTTATTTTGTGTAGTCTGTAGTTTTTATGGCTGAATACATATAACTTATGTAAATTTATATTTAAAATTCCTAGCATAATATATATTTATTATAATATATGTCTATTCATCCTTTCACTTGTTAATGGACATTTGGTTGTTTCCAGTTTGGACTATTATGAATAAAAAAGATCCTTACACAATTTTTTGTAGGGACATATGTTTCTTTTTGATAAATACCTAAGAGTAGAATTATTAAGTCATAGGGTAGAAACATGTTTAACTTTATTAAAAAACTTTCAAATAGTTTTCCAAAGTGGTTGTACCATTTTTGTATGAGAGTTCCCACTGCTCCTCATCTTTGCCAGCCCTTGAAATTGCATTAAAAAAATGTTGGCCAATCTCCTAGGTATAAAGTAGTATTTATTTTGGTCTTAATGTTCATTTCCATGATGATTACTGACATTGAGCACCTTACAATATGCTTTTTGGCCATTTGTATATCTTCTTTTGTGAAATATTTGTTCATACCTGTTGCCCATTTAAAAATAATTAGGCTGTTTGTCATTTACTATTGATTTGTAGGAATTCTTTATATATTTTGGGCATTATATATATATACACACACATACACATAGACATATATATTACACATATATATGCATTTATATATACATACACATATGTACATATATAATGCATATTTGCATATATATGTATTATATATGTGTGCGTGTATATATATGTAATGCATACTTTCTCTTACTCTGTCATGCCTTTTCATTTTTTAAATTCTATTTTATGATAAAGATAACTTTAAAATTTTGATGACCCATATGCTCTTTTACACGTTGTTGTAAGGCTGAGTTTATGATATGTAGGGTTCCTGGAAAGTACTGGGTTCAGGTTAGCAATCCCTCTTCCCGAGGTCTAAGCCTATTCTAGCTCCTTTATTTTTTATCTGCTCTCAAGGGAGACTTGTAGTTTTGGAAATATTCCAAACCCTGTTCTCTCTGATATGTGTTCTTGACATTCATTTTAAAGGGCCATGTTACAGTTGAGCCTTGAACACCATGGGTTTGAATTGCACAGTTCCACTTGTACGCAGATTTCCTTCTGCCTCGGCCACCCCTGAGACAGCAAGACCAACCCCTCCTTTTCTCCTTCCTTCTCAGCTTTTGCAACATGAAGATGAAGATATAGGACTTTATGATGATCCACTTCCAATTAATGAATAGTAAATATATTCTCTCTTCCTTACAATTTTCTTAACATTTTCTTTTCTCTAGCTTACCTTATGAGAATATAGTACATAATATATATATAACATACAAAATATATGTTAATTGACTGTTTATGTTATCAGCAAGGCTTCCAGTCAACAGTAGACTATTAGTGGTTAAGTTTTTGGTGAGTCAGAAGTTATACCCAGACTTTTGACTGCATGGAGGGTGAGGACCCCAACCCTGGGTTGTTCAAGGGTCAATTATATTTGATTAGCAAGAATAGGAGTGCAGAAGAAGATAGAGTCTTTCTTGCTGTGATGTCTCCTTCAATACATTACATGTATGGTTGAGACAAGTTACTGCAGGTCTCATACCTGGAGTATTACTTATTTTTTTTTTTTTTGAGACAGAGTCTCTCTCTATTACCCAGGCTGGAGTACAGTGGCACGATCTTGGCTCACTGCAACCTCCGCCTCCTGGGTTCAAGTGATTCTCCTGCCTCAACCTCCTGAGTAGCTGTGATTACAGGCGCCCGCCACAACGCCCAGCTAATTTTTGTATTTTCAGTAGAGACGGGGTTTCACCATGTTGGTCAGGCTGGTCTCAAACTGCTGACCTCGTGATCCGCCCGCCTCGGCCTCCCAAAGTGCTGGGATTACAGGCGTGAGCCACCGCGCCCGGCGAATATTACTTCTTTAGAAAGAACTTGCAATATGTTTTAGGCCCCAAATCTGAATCCTTTAAATAAATAGTTTATTAGCTTTCTCTGGAGCTGTTCTCTCCAGAAAGCTAGGCATGAGTGTAAGTGATGAGTTAATGTAGTCTGAGGTAGATACTTCGTCTTTTTCACCACCTTTATCTCCTAAAATACATGCTAGGGGACTTGGCTAATGTGCTCAGGATACACCAGCCACAAGTTCTTTGGACAGACCTAGACATAATTAAGACCCAAGATCAGTAAGTATGATTTAGACAAATAAATGGGTAAGAATTAAAACAACTAGAATAATAACTCTTTGAACCCTTCTACCACTTGCTTTCACACACTAATCTCATTGGTTTTTCTTTATTTCTAAACATGCCATCATTTCTCCTACCTCAAGATATGTGTACTTTTTCTCCTTCTTTTTCTAAAAATGTCTCTGTTTTCTCTTTACTTCACTAGCTAGAACTGTTTCAGAAACTTCAAACAATTGCCCTTGGTTATGATTTTAATTTATGTAAAGTTGACATCAATGCTGTGACACAGTAATATAGTTTGAGGTGGTATTTTATTGGGACTTCATTATACTGCCTCTTTAACTATCTAGCCCCCCTGAAAAATCACTTGTGCCCAGACAGTGTGTTTTGTTCGTTAATAAACCCTGGTACCTAGCATCTTGTTGTGCTTGAGTAGAGGCCCTGAACTAAGCTTCCAGTTTAACAGTGACACCTCTGTATTAGGAAAATACAACTTCACAGTCATTTGACATTCCCCGTTTCATTGCAGTGTTCATGCGTCCACTAAAGTTTATAACCAGGACTAGACTGGGGCTCTAAAAGAATCCCTCCTTCCATCTCCCAGGATGCCTGAGGGTTTCAGTATCTTTTCCATTTCTTAAAGATTTAGGGCACTGTTATTCTGGGGATGTTGAGTAATTAAATAAGATGTCTAGGCTAGTTCATATTATAATCTACTGTTGAGAATAGGGAAAGGGGAAGGGGCACTGGTATTAATAGAGACTGAGTATTGGCAGACACAGTCTAGGAGCTTTACATAACCAGTTTCATTTATGATAGCTGATAGGACATTAAGTTTTTTTGAGGAGATAGGGATAGGAATATTGATAACAAGTAATGATTAAAACTGTGAATTCTGGAGTCAAGAGATTGGCATTCAAATGTTTGCCCCACAACATGTAAGCTCTATTATCATAGACAATTGGCTCAAAAGCTCTCTAAGCCTCAGTTTTCTCATCTTTAAAATGTGCATAATAATTATATGAGTCTGTTTTGTGACAACAAAAAAAACATAGATTTAGTAGCTTATAAGCAATAGAAATTTATCTCTCATAGTTCTGGAGGCTGGGAAGTCCAAGATCAAAATGCCAGCATATTTAGTGTCTGTGAGAGCTCACTTTCTCATTCATAGATGGCACCTCTCACAATGTCCTCGCATGGTAGATAAGGGCAAACAAGTTTCCTGGGGCCTCTTGTATAAGGGCACTAATCTCAACCATGAGGGCTCCAGCCTCATGACCTCATAATTCCCCCAAAGTTCCCACCTTTTAACACCATTACCTTGGGGGTGACAATTTCAACATATGAATTTGGGGGGACACAAGCATTAAGACCATGGCAATTATAGTATGTACTTCATAGGATTGTTGGGTGATACGTGATTTAAAAGAGTAAAGAACCCCAAATGTAGTGCCTAATGTATAATAAATGTTCAATAAGCATTAGCTATTATTATTATTATTATTGATATCAAGGATAAGACCTCTGGGACATGAAAGCTCTCAAATTTAGGTGAGAGAAATTCTGTGAAGTGGGAAGAGTTGGCAAGGAAAAGGTCTGTTGAATAATTTTGTATCCCCAAACACTGTCAGTATGTGTATGTTTTGAAGGGAGTTGTAAAGGGTAGAAAATAATTAGGATGACTTGAAATTTGGCAAAGAGAGGGGTAGAGTAAAGCAAGGGTCCCCAACCTCTAGGCCAGAGACTGCTACCAGTCCGTGGCCTGTTAAGGAACCCGGCTGCACAGCAGAAGGTGAGCGGGGAGCTAGCGAGCAAACTTTCATCTGTATTTACAGCTACTCCCAGTCACTTGCAATACTGCCTTAGCTCTGCTTCCTGTCAGATCAGTGGCAGCATTAGATTCTCATAGGAGCACGAACCCTATTGTCAACTGTGCATGCAAGGGGTCTAGGTTGTGTGCTCCTTATGAGAATCTAATGCCTGATAATCTGCTACTGTCTCCCATCACCCCCAGATAAGACTGTCTAGTTCTAGGAAAACAAGCTCAAGCTTCCCACTGAGTCTACATTATGGTGGGCTGTATAATTACTTCATGATATATTACAATGTAATAATAGAAATAAAGTGCACAATAAATGTAATGCACTGGAATCATCCTGAAACCATCCTGGGCCATGGAAAAACCATAACCATCCTGAAACCATCCTGGTCCATGGAAAAACCATAAATAAATAAAGTGCACGATAAATGTAATGCATTGGAATCATCCTGAAACCATCCCTGGTCCATGGAAAAACAGTCTTCCATGAAACCAGTCTCTGGTGCTGAAAAAAATTAGAAAATGCTGGAGTGAAGGAAGTAATTTATATCACTTCTTTTGTGTCTGGTTCTTTGATCCCTAATCCCTTTTTGGGGGGTTTTATTAAGCAAAGAGTCAGAAATTAATAAGCAACAAGGACTGCTGACATTCCTTTCACTCCACCTTCCTGAGAACTTCCAACAGGCCGCTGTCCTTCCAGTCTGTATCCACCCTACCCCACTCCACTCTTACATGGGTACTATTGTGTGCAGGGTTCAGGTGTGTTAGATTGGGGACAAGTAAACCCAGCTGAAACTCCTGCATCTGCTGTCAGGAGACTGGCCTCTCCTCGAAGGACAAAAAGCGGTCTTCATGCTTTTTTGCTTCTCTTCCTGCATCTTCCGTCACTTCACATGTGTGCATGTGGGGTATCTCACTCCTCTGTATCCCCAGCTTGCAGTTGTCAGAGCATGAGTGGCAGTGTGGGCCTTCTGCAACATGGAGCAGAATTTATACAAAACTTCGTCAGGAGGGTAAGGGGAGAAAAGGTCTCTTATCACACAAACCAGAAAAGGCAGAGGGAAACTTGCCTGGCAGTGCGAACGGCATGTTGTTGCTCATCTAAACATCTTAGATATTTGGGAAAAATGAACATATGCATGCAAGCTCCCACATGCATAAAAGGAAATTCCATTCTTCATTAGCTATATTTTCCAGCTTTTATCTCTCATTTCATTCCAGATTCTTTTGTTCTCATAGCCGTGCTTTCCAGCAACCAATTAATGTTTTCTCTGATAGATGTTTCTTTTAAAGGGTAATCTGTCTTCAGTGTTAAGCTCAACATTCTTCTAACTTCTAAGAGAATAGAAGATACATAAAATTAAAGAGCTGAGGAGAAGAATACGATGTGTTACCTTCCTGAGTTCTGAAATGTCAGCTCCAACTAGTTGGATTTAAATACTATAATATTTTCTGTCTTATTCATGACAGTACTCTTAGCTAGGATTTTAATGCATGTCCATATAGGGTAAAAGAGAAGGGACAAAATTCCAAATCCACATTCATATGTGGTTTCACCTAGAGAATAATGAACTTTTGGTTATGCTCAGTGTTTGCCAAGGAGATTTATATAACAAATTGAGACCTGAGAGGACACAGCTCAAACTCTTGTGCTGTGTTGGTTAAAATTAGAGCAGGTTACAGGAGAAACAGTGACATATAATACATCTAGAATTTAAAATAACTTGTAGTTTTGTTAATTTTTGGAGATTGGGCTTGGTATCATATATTTCCACTTCTAATTCTTAAAGGAATGATTAAAACAATTTCCTAAATAATTGTGAGATTTTCTCTTCTTTATGAAAGTGCATGTATTGTTTTGCTTGGTTTCCTTTGCAAAGCATATGCTGGTAGCTATCAGGCTGTATTTTTAAGATACATAACTTGGTTCTGTGTGGCCAATTATGAGAACCTTATTGGGGTTTCGTCACTGGAAATAATAATGATTCTGCCTAGTCCACCATGTTCTACATTACAAAGCATAATGGCATTCCCTATGTCCCTCAATGATATGCTACAGAAATTATGTAACTACTTTGTAAAAACCTATGCTCTTTCTTGCTTTTCATTAATATACTTCTGAAATAACATTTTCAGTTTTCACATACAAGTCTGACCTTAGAAACCCACAGAGTTAGACACATTTGCCAGCCTGTGGGACAATTTGAACAAGTCAGATGATTTGGGCACAGAAGTGTTCAGTTCTTCCAGGACATATTTGATCATTTGCATTCCATCAAAGATTTCCAATCCTTATTTACAGGTGTCATCAAATAATTCAAGGATCAAATTCCTACAATATTGACTTGAATAAAGTGAGTCTTATGCATGATCTGGCAGTTGTGAGGCTATTCATACCCTTTTAAAATATTATCCAGGTGTTTACATATTTCCAAGCTAAAAAGAAAAAAAAGCTTAGGCCTTCTTATCTTCCCTTTCATCCTTTTGACTTTCCATTTTGTAGGCCCAAATTAAATTCTGTTTTTACATCTTCAATGATATAAGCATTCAGGGCACCATGAAAAATAAAGGCCTTATTACTTCATAATATGTTCGGAATTGTGCATAATTACGTTCAGTTGATTAGTTGGCTGTAGTAATTGCAAGACCATGGAGTGACTGAAATTAGAAATGGAAAAGACCAATTGGATATCATTATCTTTCTTTCTGTCAAGAGAAGATTGTTCTCTGAAATGCAGTGTGTGTGTGTGTGTGTGTGTGTGTTTGTGTGTGTCTTAGCATTCTCCCTCAGCTACATAAATAAGCAATTTGATACTCTTGTTTAGATAGAAGTAATAGAATGCTGAGAAATAATAGAATCTAGTTTGGATGTTGCCCCACCCAAATCTCATTTTGAAATATAAAATGTAATCCCCAGTGTTGGAGGTGAGGCCTGGTAGGAGATGACTGGCTCATGGGGGTGGATATCTTGTGAATGGTTTAGCATTATCCACTTGGTGCTGTTCTCATGATAGTAAGTAAGTTCTCGAGAGATCTGGTTGTCTAAAAGTGTGCGGGCTCTGGTGTCTGCACATAGCATGAGGCCCATTTGGTATGGGATGAAGCAAGAGGTGGAGAGAAAATGGGCGTGTGGCACAGCTGGGGCTTGGGGGTCAGGGATGCTGATCCCCACATTTTCACATCCTGAAACAGAATTCTAAGAAGTCTTAGACTCTAAATTTGTGTCTGGCCTTCCAGTTGTAACATAGGAATAATTTTTTTCAAGGTGAAAGAGCAGAACATATTTTATTTTATTTAAGAGTTTGTTAACATGACTTATATCTTCTGATATTTAGCCATATTGCATATGACTCTCCATTTTTGCTATTGTCCTGTACTCTGCCAGTGTAGGTGGCAGGCCTGTGCATAAATCCTAGGTCTTAGGTAAAAACCAAAATATTTGGACACCCCCTCTAATTATCAGTGTCTGACCTAACTTGTCATACCTAAGTGTCATTGTCTGAATCAAAATGCTCCCTTTGGGCTAAAGCCAGCTACAAATTTCTGGGATCTGGTGTAAAATGAAAATGTAAGACCCCTTTTGAAAAAGCTGAAGAAAAGTATTAACGATGCTTAAATATAGAGTTATTTTCTTTCTTCTACAGGCCCTCTTGAAATTTTATGGTTCTTTATTTGCCATTTCATGTCATCATAACTTGAAAAAGTTAATTATTAGCTAGCGTAGGCTTTATCATTTGTCTTTATATTGTGCAATGCCAATTTTAAATGCAACTATAAGAGCATTTAACTCACATGTAGAATCACCAAAATTATGTAATTTATATTTTATAGCTTATACATGTATATCAACAAAAGGAGTTGGACAATAGGAGGAAGAACATAGTTGATCCCATGAGATAATTTGGGTTGAGAGCTCGGTTTATGAACCCAGTGAGACACTCACATGGACTTCTAGAATTAGCTATCGAAGAGTTTACAGGAAGCAGGAAATCCCACAGAAACGGATAGTTCTAAAATTAGGAAATTTGGACCATCTGTTAGTATATTGTTTTTACCCATGGGATGATGAACATTAAGGTAATCTGGGATAAATATAAAATGAAAGATGAGGTAATAATCACTTCCTTTTACTTCTGTGTAGATTCACCACGAAAGTGTGCGTGAGAGACACCAAAGTTCTTTCTTGCTTACTTTTTAAATAAGCTTTGTGAATCTATTTTTAAAATGGCTTTATTGAGATGTAATTTACATACCATAAAATTCACCCATTATCACTGCACAATTCAGTAACTTTTAGTAAATTTACAAAGTTGTGCAGCCAGCACCGCAATCCTGCCTTGGAACCTTTCTATCAACACAAAGGGTTCCCTTGAAGGCAATTACCACCCCCGATCCCAGCCCCAGGCAAGCATTGATCTGCTTTCTGTCTCTATGATTTGCTTTTCTGAAAATTCCATATAAATAATCTAATATTTGCAATCATTTATGTTGGGCTTCTTTCACTAAGCATAATATTTTTGAGGCCCACCCATGTTGTAGTATGTAAAAAGTAATTCATTTCTTTTGGTTATTGACTACTATCTTACTATATGGATAGATCACATTTTGTTTATCTTTTCACCAGTTGTTGGCTGTTTGAGAGGCTTCCAGCTTTTTGGCTGTTATAAATAATGCTGCCATGATCATTCACATCTTTGGTGGACATCAGTTTTCATTCCTCTCAAGTAAATGCCTAGGATGGAATTGCTGCATTGTATGGTAAGTTTCTGTTTACATTTTTAAGAAGTAGCCATATTGATTTCCAAAATTTCAAGGTGTTCTCCCATTAGCAAATCCTGACCAATATTTGGTATTTTCATTCTTTTTGATTATAGCTTTTCTAGTCGCTGTGAAGTAGTATTTCATTGTGATTTTAGTTTGATTTTTCCTGATGATTACTCATGTTGAACATCTTTTCATGAACTTCTCAATCACGTTTGCATCTTTCTTTATGTCTATTCAAATCTTTTGTCCTTTTTTTAAAAAATGGATTGTTTGGCTTCTTACTGAGTTATAAAAAGGCCTTTTTTTTTTTACCATGAGTACAAGTCTTTTCTTAGTTATATATGTTGCAAATATTTTATCCCAGTCAGTGTCTTGCCTTTTCATTATTAAACTGTATATTTTGAAGGTAAAAAGATTTTAATTTTGATAAAATTTATCAAAGATATCCAATTTATCATTTTTTCATTTAACACATTTTGCTTTTGGTGTCATATCTGAGAAATACTTGCTTAATCCAAGTCATGAGGATTATCTTCTATTTTTTTTCTAAATTTAATAGCTTTAGCTCCAATATTTAAGTCTATAATCCATTTTTGAGTTAATTTTTATAGATGGTGTGAGGTCTGAATTAAAGTTTATATTTTCAGTGTATAAAAATCCAGTTGTCTTGACATTTGCCTTTCCTCAAAGATGACAAGTCATTGACATCTTTGACAAAAATCAATTGACTATAAATGTGAGGGTTGAAGTCTTTCTGTGTTACATTTACCCTCCTTTTTCTGGTCTTAAGGACACAGGGGATGATAGAATATCTCAAAATTACATGTATGCTCATCCCACATTATGCACAGTAGTGTCAGAATAACAAGACTAATATTACCAGCACTGGCACAGTGGCTCATACCTTTAATCTTGGCACTTTGGGAGGCCGAGGTGGGAGGATCACTTGAGCCCAGGAGTTCTGGACCCACATGGGCAACATGGTGAAACCCCATATCTACAAAAAATATAAAAATTAGCTGGGCATGGTGGCTAATTTTATGTTGTTCTTTTATGGTTCTCCCAGCTACTTGGGAGGCTAAGGTGGGAGGATCACTTGAGCCTGGGAAGCAGAGGCTGCAGTGAGTCGAGATCACACCACTGCACTATAGCCTTGGTGACAGTGAGATCCTATCTCAATAATAGTAATACCAGCACCAATATAACTTTCCATTGTAAAGGAGAAAAAGGATTCTCCTTTCCTTACCCATCACAAGATTTAAGACTGACATTCTTCTAACAAAAGACAGATTAACAAGAGAAAAACATAACAAATTAATTTCATCAACATTTTACATGGCACAAGAGCCTTCAGAAATGATCTAAAGACCCAGGGAAAACTAAATATTGTTATGGATCTGTGCAGAAGTGTGATTGGAGGACAAAAGGGTATGATCTAATGGATATAAACTAGGGGGAACTTAGCAAGGCCTGTTTGTTCTGATTATTCTTTGCCTCCAGGTATAAGTCAGAATCCCTCTGGAATGAGGGTCATATCAAGTCACACCACATACTTTGAGGGGAAGTAAGTCAGAGAATTCTTTTTATGACCTCAGGAGAGAAAGGTAGGAGAAATCAGAGAAAGAGAAGATCACAAAGACCTTTCTGCTTCTGCAATTTTCTCAATTTCCTTCAACTTAAAAAAATACTCAGTATTCCAAGATGTCATATTTTGGGGGTAGCATTTCCATCACCCCATCACCATTTATTTTTAAAAGTGATCCACTGAAATGCCGACTGGAAGCTCGGGGTAAGAGCCTCTCAGGTTGAGGCTCCACTCTGGTGTGATGTGGCTGGGCGGTCATTGAGGAACCCTCAGATGCCATTATCCCTTGATTTTTCTTCTGTTTTCAGTTCCCCCATAAAGAGATTCTCTAATCTCCAGCCAGTAGACAGTTCTGGAAAGCAGGAAAGGAAAGAGGTTGCACCATAAATACATTTCCATATAGTCACCCTTTTCATGCTGTAACTTCTTAATTAAACTGCATGTCTCTGAGTCCTGTGTCTCTGACATTTCTTCAGAGAATAAGCAGCCATTCTTTGGTTGCAGAAAAAAAAGGATAATTCCTCTACTGCTTAATAGGGTCAAACAAGAGGTGTGGTGGAGCTGGCTTGAGCCAGCTCTCTGGAAGACATGTGTTCATGTCTTCCCAGTTCTGTGTTGAGTAACATTATATTGATAGCTTGAAATTGGCCATGATGGGAATATTTACATCATAAAAATTGGCAAACAGGGCTTTTTATTGGGGGTGGGGTGGAGTAGGGAGCTGGTTACCAGCACAGCATTGGATCTTATCTTGCTGCTTATAAGACACATTTTTGATAACTCCTTCATTGCTCAACCCTACCTAGAATATCATTTTTAGATTTTGGAATTCCAAGGGCTAAGTCAGCTTGCCAGCTTGCTTCTGCGCTGTCTCCTACTGGTAGCTTTGGTTTTGTTTTTCTCTGTTTTGCTAAATCTGTTAATACTTGTCCATTTGCTTTCCAGTTTCTCACACTTTGTTATCTCTTCTCATTCTGTTTGTCAGTTTATCCTTACATTGTTATTTTAAGATTATTAGAAAGAAGGATTGAACACAAAATAAAGGAGTATTCATTTAACCATATTTAATTTTAAGTAGCCTTTAGCTTTAAAAAGTTTTCTTGGATTTTATACACATGAAAATACATAAAGATGCTATGCCTCATCTTTCTGCTCCCTCAGCTCTACTCTACAGATATTAAAAATGGGTTTAAAATAGCCATTTTCTGTCTTACAGAAGAACATTGTGAAGAATTATGTAATAAAAGGGGGTTCTCATGTTTAAAAGAACAAAACATAACACGGTGACTGATAGGATGTACTTCAAGATGTTAAATGTTAATTACCTCTGGGATTGTGATTCCTATTTTCTTATTTTTGTTTCTCTAATCTAACACATCTACAATAATTCTTCATTATTTTAGAAGCAAAAAAGTAAAAGTTATTTTAAATGGAATACAATTTACATACAAACGAACCCAAAAGTATTATGATAGAATTATTTCGCAATTCTTGGGAGTTTACTGAGTTGAGAAAAGGAGATGTAACATTAGAACATAACCTAATTCTAATGTCTAATTCCAGGGCGTGTTGTGTTTTTTGGCATATCCCTGCATTCCTCAAACATATGTACACTTTGGGGTTTCTAAAAGTAGAATATTATTACATAGATCTTGGTGGGAAGTGGAAAGTTGCAAACTGTTGTCACTTTCAGTTTCACATTTCTTCCTGTAAATTGAGAAAGACGTTGTTCTGCCTCACCAACTGAGATATTCTATAAATGTTCAGCACACACATGTGTACAATAACATGAAAGCTTTCATTTGTCTTATAAAATCCTTGGGTGGCAACACCACTATATTTTTTTTAATCTATAGAAGAGTGGGCTTTTGAAATTTGAGACCTTGCTTCTTACCCTGAAGGAAAATTAGGAAGGAAAAAAAATTAAAAGGACCCTCTATTTTCCTGGTAATTTCAATTTCTTATGCCTTGTCTTTCCCAGGGATTTCAAATACTTCAACTGTAGTAGACTTGTTGAGGCATTCCCTACTGGCTGCTGTTCTGCCAGTAATCACCTTGACAGCTTTCTCCTTACTTAGCTAGTGTTAGGAGCACCATGTGAGAGAATATTCGAACTGGCCAGAGAATGAGTGGCCAGAGCCCATTTTGAGTAAATTTGACAGCTTTCAAATTCCGCTGAAGATATAAAACCCAGACATAGAAACAGGTAGGATTTGTAAAGGTCAGGGAATACAGATGTCAGCTGTTACTAGAGGACCCATCTCTGAGATCTCCCTGGAAGACCAGTCTCTGACATCCTTTCTTGGCTATGCTCCTGAGGCCAAATGCCAGACCATCAACTATAGGGCAGCACTGGCAGGAAGAGAAGTGTTTTATATGTATATATTTTGTACTTTAAGTTCTAGGGTACATGTGCACAACATGCAGGTTTGTTACATATGTATACATGTGCCATGTTGGTGTGCTGCACCCATTAACTCATCATTTACATTAGGTATATCTCCTAATGCTATCCCTCTCCCCTCCCCGCACCCCACACAGGCCCTGGTGTGTGATGTTCCCCTTCCTGTGTCCAAGTGTTCGAGAAGTGTGTTTTGAATGATCTAATGGTCTGCGGGGGACTCCACAGGCAAGGAGCTTCACATATAGTGCTTCTTGGTTAAAAGTAATGATCTCTTAAGTAAGAGGTGGTTGGGGTAGTTATTTTGGTCTCAGCAAATCTCTAAGGAGAGAAAAAAAATTAATTCACAGGATCTCGAGGGGCAGGACTAGGCTAATTTCATGTGCTAAGATTATGACCTAAGCCCTTAGTGGCCCAGCAAGAGAAGGCAGGGAGACTTGTATGATTAAACAGAGAACCTCCATGCTTTGAAATGAAACATGAAGCTTGTTAGAATTGCAGCTAATATGGGTATGCTTGGACTTGGACATGCTGAAAATGCATGCTTGTGATTGCTATTATAAAAGATGTCAATATAAAGGCTTTGTGCTGTCAGTGAGCAGTTGTCTTCTGCCATTTTGATATCTGAGGGGGTCCTTTAATTGCTCCCAATCTTAATCTTTTTTTTCTCTAAGCTTTTAATATTTTCTCAAAAGTAAATCTTAATCGAATCTCTTAATCAGGCTAGCTTCTCTTCTTTGAAATTACTTCCCTTTGACAATATCTTAATAGTAACTAAGGCATCCATGCAGAAAATTAGAAACGCATTGCCTGTTCACCTCCCATTATTATCCCCTACTCAGGAAGCTGGGAATGGTGAGTGGGTGCTGTTGGCTGGAGCTCAAGGTTTTGTGAAGCAGGGAGATATCTTTAAGAAAGACTAAACCTTCTTACAGTCATTATACCATTCTTGGAATCCATCTCCTTTCTCCTTCTTTCCTTCCTTCCTCCTTTCTTCCTTCCTGCTTCCCTCCCTCTCTTCCTTCCTTCCTTCTTCCTTCCATCCCTCCCTCCCTTCCTCCCTTCCTTCCTTCCTTCCTTCTTCTTTCATTTCTTCAGCTCTTTTTCCTCCTCCTCCTTCTTCTCAAATATTTAATAAGAAGCTACTACACAAGAGACTCTGTGCTGAGTGTTAGGAAGAGATATGCAAATTAGAGCAATACACTGCTTCTGTTCTAAAGGAATACCCAAACTGCCGGAGAAGCTGCTAAGACATAGAAATGAAAGATTCAGGACTTGGAGTCAGAAAAACTGAGTTCCAATCCTGCTCTTCTGTTTCCTGACTATAAGTCTTTGCCCAAATTATATGCCTTTACTTAACCTCTATTTTCTTATCTATAATATGGAGTTAATAATAATACTTTTCTCAGGTAGTTATTTTTGGAGGATTAAATGACATAGAACAGTGTCTAATATATATTAGGCACTTAAAACTGTTGGCTGTTTTTAGGGGAGATAGGATAGACGTACAAATCATGTAAAATAGTTTATATTAAATTAGCATTATATCAGTAAAATATATTAAAAATGAAAGGGAGACAAAAATCAGTTATTTAAGAAAATGTTAAGGAAGATACATAGCAGCATAAATTCTATGAAATGGGTAATTCTTACAGCTCATAAACTTTAAAACTAAATGATCTTAAAAGCTCTTTCAATGAGAGTAAAAAGTATGCTTCATTTCTCTATTTTTGACACTAAAACCCACTGTCACTTTTACTGCTGACATATTTGAAGTGAGTGAACAGGCACATGTCCAAGATAAAGTGGATTCTGGGAAAGACATGAGAACTTGAAGAGAGTGAAACATCTCAGAAAGGTGATGCTGTTAGGCTGTCAGAAGCGTGCATGAGATAAACAAGAAGCAGTCAAGAGATGACTCATGGAAGTGCCTTTGCTGTAAAACTGGGTGTTTAAATTGTGTACATAATATATTGCAATGTATAGAATGATGGAGAATCAGTCAGGCCACACACAAAAAAGCCCAGAGTAAGAATATATTGTGTTTTCAGTTTTAAGCCAAGATAAATAGGCTTTTATTCTACTCAGTAGTTCTTCCTTCTTTCTTATTTAATTTAAAATTATTTGCTCTGCATACTACTTGCTTTTTGTAGGAAAGGAGCATGCCTCATACCTCATTTTTTCATGGAATGCAGCAAGATGCTGAGCACCTTAGTCCTTAAAGGAATCTTATAACTTTAGTTAACCCCAAAGCTCTTGTTTTACAAATGCCAAATATTAGACTCTTAACTAATGTCTGTATGTTGGTTGTACGGATTGAGAAGGGTATTTAGGAAAAATAATCTCTAGAAGATAAAAATTCAACATTCTTTATTTTGACCCACAGAAGCCTGCTGAAGAATGCTTTGGTCTCCTACGTAGATTATCTCACTGCCCAAAAATAAACTTTAATCATCCATGTAGAGACATTTTCCAGCACATTTCAAAAAGAGATGAAATTTCTTTTATCTGGATCCTGGAGTTAAATTTACGAAGATTTGGAGTATTAATGAAATCATATTTAACCATTACATAAATGATGAATTCATACATATGAAATAAACGTGTATATAATCACCCATGATGATTATATATCAGAAATTGTTCTAAATATTCCCTGTAAATGAAATAAGTTAATTGTAATAACTCTCAAAAATATGTACTATCTCTGTTTTGTAGTTGAAGAAATTGAAACATAGTTTGACTTTAAGTACTTACAACTATTGAGTACCAGATCCTGAATTTCAACTCATGGAACAGAGCATGTGCTTGTAACCAGTACACCTTACTGGTTTTTGTTGTTATTGTTCAAGAGCAAGGGTGTTAGGGGGGCTTGGTTATGTTAAAAGAAAAACTTCACACACAATAAATTTAACAGAGTTTATTTTCACATAAAAAATTTATGAATTGGGCAGCACTCAAAACTGGAAGAAGTTCAGAGAGCTTCACTTTAGCAGCATGAGGAGCAGGCTTTTACAGGCTAACCACAGAAATAAACAAATTACCTTATTAGGTGGGAACTGGATCTTAGAGTTGAAATAATCACATCAAGTCAACAGTCAAAATACTTCTTAATCTTTGCATAGTGCTTTATAGTCTTCTCATTTCTTCATTCATGAAACATTTATTTAGCATCTTCTATGTCCTACAATCAGCTACTGTAATTACTAATATAATAAATTATATTTTGAGAAGTATCATTTTGCTAGATTTATTTTTCCTGAGCTTATTTATACCTACCTGATTTTTACAACAACCCACCCAATTTTAGTACATGCATATTACAGGTAGTAAAATTGAGGCATAAAGAGACGAAGTATCTTGCTTGCTGTTCTCACAGTTGGTAAACCACAGAGCTGATTCAAACCCAGATATTTATCAAGCTCCAAAGTTCTATGCTACTTAGGAGAGCTACCTTCCAGGGGCCCATGGTCCAGAGAGAGCATCAATATAAAAGTAATTGTGATGTATTATGATAGGAATGAACACAGAGTCATGTGGATGTTTGTGGCTTATTTATTTCCTCAATTTTTCATGTGTTTTGTTCACACATTCTCATGATTTTGTAAGCTATTATAGTTTCTCTAGTATGTTATTTTTTTCTCTCTCTCCTGCCTTAGTTTTTAATGGAGAAAATATGAGTTTAGAGTAGATTTAATCAAAATAATCAGATTGGTGAGTGACTGAGCTAGGATTGAAATACAGGGTTGTCATGTGTTAAAAAATACAAGTTCTTAGTTGAATGAGGTGGTATGCACCTGTAGTCCTAGCTACAGGAAGCTGTGGCAAGAGGATCTCATGAAGCGAGGAGTTTGAGGCTGTGGTGTTCTCTGATTGCACCTGTGAATAGCCACTGCACTCCTGCCTGGGCAACATAGCAAGACCCTATCTCTAAAAATAAAATGGATGCACACACCCACACATACACAAAATAACTATACCTTCTACTACTTATTGAAGTCAGTTCGGTGCTATGGTATGGTGGGGAGAATTTACTTCATCTGCCTATAGGACTCCTGGCTGACAAGTGGCACTTGGACTGAGGCTTGCAGGATAAGAAGCTCACCAAGTGAATGAATAGATAGAGGGCATCATATATTGTAGAGACAGAATATGCAAGCACACCTGGGAGAGAGAAGCAGAGTCGATTTGGGCAAGAGAGAATCATTTGCTATGGTTGCTGACATGAAGTGACATGTCAGATGAGCTTTGATTTCACATAATATAAATAAAATACTAGTTCAGAGAATGTAAAAAAATAATGTTGACTCTAGGGAAATTAGATAGAATCTCATAGGAATGATGTTTGAAACTTGAAGGATGAGTAAGAATTGGACAAATGGAGATGGAGAAGAAAAACTAATCCACACAGCAGAAACAACATTAGAAAAGGAAAAAATAAATATTCGGTCTGTGAATATAAATCATGAATAGTCATTCAGTTTGACCAGACTTAGGTATATGAGTCTGAGAAAAGAAGCTCTGCCAAATCTAGGAAAGCTTTGACTTCCAGGCTAAGGAGTTTTGTTTTACTTGGAGGATTCACTGACAGAACCTATAATCAAAAGTGTGTTTTAAGAAGTTGGAAGTTGATATAGAATTAATTTATAACAAACTTTAATTAAAAGTATTGTTAGATTAATTTTTGTCAAAATCAACATTAAAACCAATAACCCAATTTTACCTGTGTATCATGTTTTTTATTTTATAACAGGTTGTAGGATTCCTCTGATCCTTAAACAATAAAAGTGGCAGGCAGTTGAGGAACCTTGAGAAATAAATCTTAGGAAATGTTCCCAAGCCCACTTTGTTCCTAATGGTTATTCAGATCTGACTCCGGGCTGGGAATTTTCTGAGTATCCTCATGGTTGGCCCTGGCATGTTTTGGGTTTTGGTCTGTTTAGTAGGAACAAAAGGCACCGAAGTTGTCTCAGCCAAGTGGCCTCCCAATTAATTATTTTAATAGTTAATATACATGCAAAATAAGTGACTTTTTAAGATAACAGAATTATTTCTGGACTTGACTGGATATCTATAACAATGCTTTATAATAACAATCACAATGCAAATCTATACAGTGATTTATGTGAAAGTAATAATTCAAATTTACAGGCTTCCCAGTGGCTGTTAAGATGATCTTTGTAGCATTCTAATCCCTTTATGAGCACCCTCCAGCCGACCTAGCATTGTTCATGTTAAGAGCAAGTAGAAAGCAATTAATTCTGGGACTGATTCCCATGGATCTTATAACTGTCAACACCTGTCTTAAATTTCTAATTTATAAACTAAGGCAAGTGGAAATACTCTCTAAGATACTTTCTGATCTTAAATAAAAACAACCAACATTTTACCTTTCTTTGCTTTATCTTCATATAATTACAGCAAAAGGTACCTCCACTCGCTGCTGTGATGCTTGCCATGGGTATCAGATGCAGCTGCTGGAACTGTTTTTTTTTTTTTTTTTGGAGTGACTTATAAATCATGAACAGGTCACAAATTGTGAGGTCTTAGGGCCTGGGCTTGTTCACCAACAGAAAATTAACTTTTGCTGATGAAGTACATTTGAGCCACAAGTAAGTGATTGTCTATTCAATTTACGGGTTTTAGAGAGATTAAGGGAGGCCTCAAGATGAGAAAGAATGACCAAGATGATTCATGGAAGATGGACATGCAAAGATGTGGCAGAGCTGTAGAAAGCTGGGTTTGAGTCCATTTCCCTCCCTCCCTCCCTCCCTTCCTCCCTTCCTCCCTTCCTCCCTTCCTCACTTCCTCCCTTCCTTCCTTCCCTCCTTCCTCCCTCTTTTCTTTCTTTCTCTCTCCTTCTTTCCTTCCTTCCTTCTCTTTCTTTCTTTCTTTTCTTTCTTTCTCTTTCTTTCTTTCTTTTTCTTTCTTTCTTTCTCTTTCTCTCTTTCTTTCTTTTTCTTTCCCTTCCTTCCTTCCCTCGCTTTCTCTCTCTTTCTTTCTTTTTTTCACCAAACCTTACTTTTTTCCCCTGATCCTTCCTTCCCTCCCTGCTTCCCTTATTCAATGAGAATCCCAGGAGGGCAAGGACAGGTTATTTGTAGATATCACAATAGTTAACATAGGGCCCAAGTACTCAAGGATCTTAAAATCTACCTAGAAAAGAAACTTTCTAGGTTTTAGACAAAAACCTAGACAAAGAAAGAGTCTTTTAGACAAAGGAAAGAGTCTGTTAGTATAACCTTTTAAATAAAGGTGGTAACAGTCTAGAAAGTCAGAAGTCAGAGCCCCAAACAAAGGTGATTTATGTTTCCGTGAGTGTCCAGAAGAAAAGGAGGATGGTACTTGGGTTTTAATCTCTAGTGATTCCCACACAATAAAACCACAGTTCCCACATTCCAAATAACTTTCCTTTCACCTATTGATGTAAATACACAATCTTACTTCTGTGGGAAGCCTCTTCCTTCTCAGCCACATTTTGTTAGGAAAAGTCTGGATTTTGCCTAAATGGAAAATGATGATTTTAAAAAAAAATTTAGCCTCATAAAAGGCAGAATGCGTGGGGCTGCAATGGTTGTCCTCTTGCAGAGTGAAGAGCCAAAATCTTCACACCCTCTTCACACATTGGAGCTTAGCTTTGAGTGTTTAGTGGTTTAAGGAAGAGTCATGACCTGTGCCGAAGCCAATAGATTTTACTGTCAAATAAATCCCGATTCCACTCCTTTCTAGCTTTGAATTCATCAGATTGCTTAGTCTTAATAAACTCCCATTTCTACATCTGTAAAAAGAAAATAAGACTTCAAGCCTTAGGACTGTTGTATAGAGGAACTAAGCTTTGCAAAGTGGGTAGAATAAAGCCTGGTTACACTTGATTCCCTTCCGCCTCCCTCATGAATACCTGGTTCCACTATGAAGAATGAGAAAAGCCTTAAGATAAACTGAAGCGGTTAAACCTGTCCCAGGCCTGGGCATTGTGAACCCAAGTCCCATACATATTGTCAACAGTTACTGAAAGAATGACACAGCTGCCTGTCTGTTTTTCTGACCTCTCCTTCCTCAAATCATCTGTAGTTTATCTATGGATTAGGTGTTAAAGAAAAAGAGACATAAATGGTCAAGTCTTGGCTTGGAAAATCTACCCTATCTTTTATTCAAATCTCACTCTGTAGTGCAGGTCTCCGGACTCAAGCTGTGTTCTGGAATGTGACATTTAAGCTGAGGTGGAAAACTCAAGTGCTGGAGCTGACTTCAGCTGGTGTAGAGAAGCATGACTTTTTTCCTGCCTGTTGTTGCATGACTGTTGTTGGGGCTCAGGAAGTGATACTCCAAAGTACAGCACCTTGGTGCACTGAGTACTTTGAACTAAAGTAGATTGGAAGGGCCTCAGAAGCAAAGTCTTTCTGCCTTTTTCCCATCCTCCTATCTCCTGTTTTTTTCTCCCTTGGAATTGATTCATTGAAAGCAATATTCTTTTCCCCTAAGGTGGGTCGTACAAACTCATCTTCCCCAAAGCAAGTCATAAAACCTAAACAAGTCACACTCCCTCTTTTCCTTTGAAGCAAATCATTTCAAATGGATCTTGTCCCATACCCAGGAGGAAGAAATGCTACATAGGGAGGCCAAGAAGTATCTGAATAGTCTGGCCTTGCTGGGTTTCCCCCTGTTACCATTAGATCATACCCTTTTGTCCAATCATATTTCTACATGGCTGTCCATTCTTCATTTAATCTAAGCATAAAAAAAGTTAGTTTTTCCTGGGTCTTTGAGTCTTTATACCCAAAGTCTCCTGTGTCACATAAAACTTTGATTAAATAAATTTGTTATACTTTCATTAACCTGCGTTTTAAAATAAGCTTTTAGAATTGACACATAATATTTGTATGTATTCGAGGTACATAGTGATGTTTTGATAGGTGTAATGTATAGTGATCAGATCAAGGTAGTTAACATATATTTATCATTTTTTTGTTTTGGGAACATTCAATATCCTCCTTCCAGCTATTTGAGACTAGATATTATTATTGTTAAGTATAGTCATCCTACAGTTCTATAGAATACTAGTACTAATTTATCCTATCTGGCTATAATTTTTTATTTTTATTTTTATTTATTTATTTTTTTGAGATGGAGTCTCACTCTGTCACGCAGGCTGGAGTGCAGTGGTGCCATCTCAGCTCACTGCAACCTCCGCCTCCCGGGTTCAAGTGATTCTCTTGCCTCAGCCTCCCGAGTAGCTGGAACTACAAGCACGTGCCACCACGCCTGGTTAATTTTTGTATTTTTTTAGTAGGAATGGGGGTCTCACCATATTGAACAGGCTGATCTCGAACTCCTGACCCCGTGATCCACCCGCCTCGGCCTCCCAAAGTGCTGGGATTACAGGCATGAGCCACCATGCCTGGCTGAAATTTTTATATTTTTAAAAATCTCTCTCAATCCCCCACCTCTTCTCCCTACTCTTCCCAGCCTCTAGTATCCTCTGTTCTACTTTTTACTTCCATGAGATCAACATTTTTGAGCTTCCACATCTAAGTAAGAAGACGCAGTGTTTAACTTTCTGTTTCTGGCTTAATTCACTTAACATAATGTCCCTCCAGTTCCATCCATTTAATCTGTCTTTTCTCATAAGACTGTCAGTCATGACCCTTTGATGGGGTAGAAAAGGTATCACACCATTCCACACCTTGTCACAGGCAAGCTATCTTCAAAAAGTATTATTCTAAGCTATGTAAATTAACCCAAGTAGATTCTTTGTCTTCTTTTTATAACATCATTTAAATAATGGCAACTTTTTTTAAAAAAAGCATTTTGGTAGTGTTCTCTTCTTTAAGTATAGTGCTGATCCAACAAAATGGAGTGCCAGAATTCTGGTAGTATGTTGACCCTGGCAAGAGATATTTGCCTAAAATATGCTGTTCACTTGAAATCTCCCTCTTGGTTTGGAAACCTGGTTTACTGTTTTCCAGTCAACATGCTACCAATTATTTTTGAGTGAACCAAAATATCACGGGTTTTCTTCACTGTGGTTATTAAATCCAGTGCCAAGCATGTATCAACACATATTTCCAGAGTTATTTCTCTCTTTGCTACTTTTACTTTTATACCAGAGAAGGGGAAAAAGTAGAGGCAGTAATTTCTCCTTTTGTTCTCCTCCTCCTCCTTCTCTTTCTCCTCCTCCTCCTCCTCCTTCTTCTTCTTCTTCCTCTTCCTCTCCTCCTTCTTCTTCTTGGAATGGAGTGGGCTGGCACAATGGCTCACATCTGTAATCCCAGCACTTTGGGAGGCAAAGGTGGGCAGAGGAGGGAGTTGGAGACCAGCCTGGCCAACATGGTGAAACCCCATCTCTACTAAAAATACAAAAAAATTAGCTGGGTGTGGTGGTGCATGCCTATAGTCCAAGCTACTCTGGAGGCTGAGGCAGGAGAATCTCTTGAACTCGGGAGGCGGATGTTGCAGTGAGCTGAGATCACGCCACTGCACTCTAGCCTGGGTGACAGAGTGAGACTTGGTCTCAAAAAAAAAACAAAAAAACAAAAAAAACAAAAAACAAGTAAGAGTGGAGTGAATAGACTTTGGCCAGGAGTAAAAAGAATAGGAATGGAGTGAATAGACTTTGGCCAGGAGTGTAATTTTTCTGCTCCTTTGGTTATTGTTGGAAATATGCCTATTGGAAAGTGGAACCACCAAGTGAATGTGCCTATAAAGAGGAATATAGAATTCTCTGATGTCCCAGCATGCTAAAACATCAAAGTAAATTTGGGCAAAACTCTTCTAGTATATGAACTCTAAGGTAGAAATATGCTCTGCCTGCAAGAATAATAATAGACTCTGTCTTCAAATGGGGAATTAAAATGCTGGAAAGAAAGATAGGACTTGGAATGAAAAAAGCTGGACTTGAGTGCTGGCTTTGCTGACTTATTACAGAGCTCCTTCAGGCAGTTCTCTGGTTCTCTTCTTCCTTTATAGATGTTGTGCCTTACTAAATGACCCTTAATATCATTTCCATCTCAAAAGACTCCATGACTCTAACTGAGGATTCCTCTCCAAATTCCATGAACAGAGCCTTTTTAGTGCTATGTTTTATGATTCTGAATGAAGGTGTTCCTTTCCTTTGACCACTGTAGAAAAGGGGGAGAGGGTCCTGGCAAGACACTGTGGGTAGTTAACTGCTATGCCATATGACACAAAGAACAGCTGCACTACAAACATTTCCCCTTCCAAATAAATAAATAAATAAATAAATAAAATGATGTGCTGAAGCGCACAAAAAAAGAGTAGTAGAAGGGCAAGAGCTTCTGGAATGTTAGCTTTATTTAGCCCAAAATGATTGGCAGCCAGTTGTGACTTTATTACTGAATGCATCTATGTTGCCATTCCAAACAGTTGTTGCAAGTGCTCGAGAGAGAACAGTAAGCCTGTGTAGCTGTTTTTCTTCTCTCTTCTAGTTGGGTGAAGAGAAGTGCACATTAAACCTGCTTTGAAAAATATTAGTGATTAGAATCAGGGTCTGTCGATAGTTCTGTAGAATTTATCTACTCTTCATGTGGTCTTATTTCAAGAAAAATGTTTTCCCCTTACTGACATATAATGCCTACTTATTGTACAACATTTGTAAAAACACAAATGTAAATGAAAATAAATATTGTCATAACCTCAACACCAAGACATAACCACATTTTGGAAATATATCTTGTAAAAAGCCAAAGGGGAAAGGGTGATAGGAAATGAATACATATGAAAATTGAGACCTGGAGAAGTAACCTTTGCTGCATCTACGGATTCTTTATACTACAGCGCACTTCCTCAGGGGCTCAGCTAAGCATTTCAGAAGAGTGAAAGTGTTGTTGACATTTAAAAGCTACAGCATGGGCTTGGGATAAGGCAATTCTGTTCTCTATTTCTTAGAGAAGAAAAGAATCCCAGTGCACACCAGGAAAATAATTTTGGAAACTCAGTTAATTGTGAAGGTGAGGCTGAGCCAGCTTGTGGTTAAAGCTACAAAGGAAATATTGTTCACTTCCCATAAATGATTTCCCGTATGTAAAGTGGGGCCGATCCTAGCAGGTGATTTCAGAGACATGGAAACATTTAACCACAGATGAATAAATCTTGCAAACACATTTTTTAAAAATGCAAAGAGTAACCTTTAAAATAAAATCTGTGGCTGTCACATTTGGAGACTGAAAGTTCAAAAAGCAGGGCTTGTTTATACCAACCACAAAGGCTAGGGATCTGTGGTTTTATTGGATTTCTCATCCCAAGAAAATATTTACACTTGGAGGAGAAGATGCGTTTTTAGCTATAAAAACCATACATAGCATATTTATGGACAATATTGCAAATAAAAATATCTTTTTTTCCTTAGCCTGACAAAACAGACAGTTCAGTTTAAGGCATCAAAAAATTAGGTAAAATAATCACAGTTCTTTTAAATGTGTGAGGCTTTTTATTTTTAGTGGAGATGTATATGGGTGGTTGCCATGAAGGAGAAAGATCTTTGGTGAGTGTCCTGCTTTCTGCTGCCACAAAATTCCAGTCACTAGAGTTTTTGGAAGTCTCGATCTGTGTGCATGAGAAGAGAAAAGAATACCATGAGAGAGAGCTAGAAAGAAAAAATAGTATGGACATAGCTCAATTGACCAAAGGCGAAATGAAATAAATTAACATTGTGTGGGAAAAAAAGACAATTTGGGGAAGTTTAATAATGTTGGTCATTTATTTATTTAAAAAAAATATATATATTTTTGAGATGGAGTCTCACACTGTCACCCAGGCTGGAGTGCAGTGGTGTGATTTTGGCTTACTGCAACCTCTGCCTCCTGGGTTCAAATTTGAGACTCTGTCTCAAAAAAAATAAATAAATAAAAAATAAAACAATGATTCTCCTGTCTCAGCCTCCCAAGTAGTTGGGATTACAGTTGCATGTTACCATGCTCGGCTAATTTTTGTATTTTTAGTAGAGTCGGGTTTTCGCCATGTTGGCCAGGCTGGTCTTGGTCTCCTGACCTCAAGGGATCCACCAGCCTCAGCCTCCCAAAGTGCTGGGATTAGAGGTGTGAGCCACCACGCTTGGCCAACAATGTTTGTCATTTAATGATTGACAATCAAATTATTTTTTAAAAAATTGATTTAAGGGTCAATTGGTTTGAGGGGGAAAAAACCCTTCAAACTAAATATTAGCTTTATGCATTAGCATTTATGCCATAAAACAAAGTTTTCGTTTTTAGTTGAAGCTTGGACGTTTCTGAGCAGCAGAGGCAGAAATAAAAAAAAAAAAAAGCTGGCTGGGCATGGTGGCTCATGCCTGTAATCTCAGCACTTTGGGAGGCTGAGGCGGGTGGATCACAAGGTCAGGAGTTCGAGACCAGCCTGACCAACATGGTGAAACCCTGTCTCTACCAAAAATACAAAAATTGGCCGGACTTGGTGACACGTGCCTGTACAATCCCAGCTACTCAGGAGGCTGAGGCAGAAGAATCGCTTGAACCCAGGAGGCAGAGGTTGCAGTGACCCGAGATCGTGCCACTGCACTCCAGCCTGGGTACCAGAATGAGACTTTGTCTCAAAAAAAAAAAAATAAATAAATAAAAAATAAAACAAAAGCTGTCTTCAAGCTGGGGAAAGTGATCCAGAAATAAGTGTGACAACACAGACTGGTCTTTTGTCTTTCCAAAACTAATAACTGAATGCATTAGAATAGAAGGGATCAGATCTCCTCCTGAATATCCCCTATCTCCTCCCTCATTTTTATAGTTCAGATTGCCTCACTGAAGGATATTAGGAAAACTCCATGACAAAACCATATAAAGAATTTCTCAAACTGTACTGTAGGGCTGAAATTTAATTGCAGCAAGGGTAGTGCAGGGAGATGAAAGTTTACCTCTATTCTCTTAGGGTTCCAGCTGGGCCTGAGAATTAAATTGACATAAGATAGATTCACAGGAGGATAACATGCACAGTTTTACATGTCCACGGGAGCCCCTGTTAGGAAACGAAGACCCAGAGATGTGGCAAAACCTGAGTGCTCATATACTAGGTTGAACAAAGAATGGCAATGGTGTAAAAGTAGCTAAAATGTACAGGGAGGCTGAAGGAAGGTACGAGTTACAGCAAGACCTGTTTGTACAGATTTTTCTCAGCTTTGACTGCCTGTCTCTTGTGACAAAAATGTTTCTTCTCTCCTGGTAGAAGGTAGGCATCTTTCACATGGGCGTTCTCTCCTGTCTCCAGTTACAAGAATATTTCCTTTTTCTTGGTACAGAGAGGGCCGATTGTCCTTTTTTTCCTGCTATTTTTTAAGTGCCTTTAGATCAAAATAATCCTTATGCCAAAGTGGCATACTATGGGGTGGCACATTCTGTCACCCTTCAGTGCAAATATTGTTTGGAATATGAAAATGAGTGATGGCAACAAATGTTTTTGGTTTGCTTGTTTGTTTTAGGTTATGATGGAATTTCAGGACAATACTATTTCAAAATATGACCCCTTGACATTTGAGAAAGCAGGAGACACAGGAAAGTCACTCTCACCTTCCCCTCAACCTTCTCCCCTGAAGCAGGTCATAAAATCCGGGAAGGCCGCTCTCTGACCTTTTCCTGCACTTCTTTCCTGAAGTAGGTCATAAGGCCCTCATGTGAGGGACACCCCTCTAATATCAAGAGAAAAAAAAATCCTTGTCTCAGAAGACTCAGCAACACAGTGAAAAATATGAACAAACAGAACTTGCTAATCTTCCCCTAGTTTATTACCATCCTATCATACCCTGTTGTCAGCTGGCTTATTTTAGCTGTTGTATTCCTAGGAAAAGAATCCCTGTCTAACCCAGGTTATACTCTCTTCAGAATCATC
Source organism: Pongo abelii (assembly GCF_028885655.2). Taxonomy (NCBI): domain Eukaryota; kingdom Metazoa; phylum Chordata; class Mammalia; order Primates; family Hominidae; genus Pongo; species Pongo abelii. The sequence continues at coordinate 21,793,183 of NC_071988.2, forward strand.
TGAAAGCCAAGTTACTACTTTGAGTAAATAGCAAGGTACCAACTGTGGGCCTGGCATTATTTTCAGGGATTCGCATGTATCATCTCATTTAATCCCAGCAACCATCCTGTGAATTAGGAGTGATGACCGTTGTTTTACAAACATAAACGCTTTGGTTTAGGGTGGTCAAGGAATGCACCCAAGCTTAAATCATATCTAGAAAACAACCAAACTGTGCCTCATGTCTGGCTTGTCAGTTGATACCCAAGCCTATGCCCCTACCCCTCATTATTCTAGAAAAGAAATGTCACCCGTAATTTGAAAATACTAACTCAATATTCAAATCACTTTCCCAATTAAAAAATGATCAATCCTTCTTTATGGTTTGAAACTTCTGCAGTTTCTACCCACTTTTGCACAATCTTCAGGTCCTTCGAAAAGTTGTTCTTGGTGTTACGTTTTGAGTTTGTAATTGAAGTTGGCAATAGGGTAAATCTGCCATCATCAAGCTACTCTGCCATTATAAGAAACTAGAACTTTTGTTTTTATCCCAATTATAATGTCTTTGTGTTTTCTCTTTTTGTTGGTGTGTGCAATGTCTGTCTTTTCAATGAACCACTAATCACATGAGAGGCGTGCCATAAAACAAAGCTTTCAAGGTAATCTGCATTTGTCACAAGCTCCCTCCCACTGACTTTGACTGCCACTGCATATTTTATGACCTCACCTTGATTTCAGGAAGAATACAAATATATGGCTTATGCTGTGTGAATTTTGATTATTGTATGTGAGCATTACAGTGCAAAAAATCATTAGTCAGAATGCAAACACATACAACACACATGAGATGAGAATATAATAATCTTTTATAATCACTAAAATAAACAGATTATATGGTAGCTCCAAATGTTATGGAAATGAAACGTTAAGTTCAGGGCTGTTATTGTGCCATGTACCATTGGGCAATTCAGAGGCCCCCCAAAGAAGGGAATGTGAGTACAGTACAACGTTGCCTTACAGAAGATGGAGAGGAGAGACTTTCTGTTGGGTGCAGAGCCAGGGAGATGCCCCTCCCCATCAGAACACCACACTGGGTGGACGGAGCTTTACGTCAGCTACGCTAAGATCAGGAACCTTCCATTTTTCTGATGAAGTCCTCTGAGGAACATCCTTATCTGCTCCCTGAGCCTAAATCCCGATTTCACTTCAGTCAGTGCTCTCAGAGGTTTCCTTCCCCCCATTAATGACCTCCTGGACACAACAGAGCAAGGCAACACCCCATAGTTTTCAGTATATTCTTCTCTCTGCCTCTCCATTTCGTTTCTCTACTCTGAATCTATAAGGTATTGGGAGGAGGCATTACCTCTAGGAAAACTAGAGGTAACTGCCTACTTACTCTTAGATTCTTCCCCAAGTAACAAGGAGTAAAAATGGGATGCTATTAAAACAAAGCTGGGGAACTTCAATTAGTAGACTATAAGAGGACTTAAATGTGGACCATATGTTCAGGGACTAACTGGGTTGGCTTGGCTCACCATCGTCTTTCTAGAGTTTAGTATGGTTCCTGGCTCATAGTAAATGCTCCATGTATTTTTGGTGAATGAATTGATGAGAAAAAAAGACTCAATGAGCCTTTAATTCTTAGCTTGCCTGATCAAGGGAATCCCTACTCTCAGAGAAGTTATGAATTAATGAGGAAGACAGGCAACTAAGCAAGTTTTAAGACAAAATGTTATATGAGTGTTATGCAAAAAGGCATAAAAGGGACAATGGAAACACAGTGCTGGGGGACCTGGCTTGTCCTGGGGAATCTGTTCTTAAAAAAGTAACCTTGAACTGGTCAATGGGAGATAAGTAAGGATTAGCTAAGATAAGGGAGAGAAAAGTTCCAGACCAGGAAACATCATTTATGAAGAATCAGCCCCAAGAAAGAACATGGATCATAGTAGATTTGAAAAGCTGAAAAAAGTTAAATACACTTATGAGAGGAACACTGGTGTGCGTGTAAATAGAAGGAGACAGGAAACTGATAATGCATACCTTGCTGATATCAAGAAGTTTGAACTTCAGGGACAGAGGCAATCACTGAGCAATTTGTGTTTTGGAAAGTACTCAGGCTGCAGTAGAGTATGTTGAATGTGAACAAAACTGGAAGTTGGGAGCCTATTTAAACCTTTCCAGCCCTGAAGGGATTTCTTTTGGCTTTGATTAGAGAAGAGGCCACAGAAATGAAGGTAAATTGACATACACAAGACATGTCAAGGAATCAGAGTCCACAGTGTTTGTAAGGGGGTTGCAGGTGGCAGGAAGCAGGAGGAGGATAAATGAAGGGTTTAGATGGCATCCAGGCTCTGCAGCAGTCTTTAATTATGGACCCAAGAGAGGAAAGTCTGGGCAGGTTCTCCCAGTTCTAAAGCTGTGCTGGCTTTCCAATCTAGTTGATCTAAAATAATTTTACTATCACCAAAATTGTTCTGTTTCACTCTGTTTTTATACTTTATTTGGCTTGATTTCATTCTTTTATGCTTCCTTTCCAGATCATGGGCTTCTAATGCATTGCTTGATTTACTGTGGGAGGAAAGTGCTTTTGAAGTTCCAAATCCAATCCCTGAAGCAAGATTAATAATCAGAGATCCTCTCCAGTGTGCAAATCCTGATGGGACTTAGGTGGATTAGCTACAGCCTATTCCCGAGGCATGTGGCACACCTGTGCGTTGCCACAAATAGTTCAGAAATAACACCAGTTCATGTCTACAACAAGGCCTTTGAACTTGAGTATTCTCTTTCTGGTATTCAGTGCTGGAGCTGCAGTGAGAGAGTGCAGTTACCTAAATTTTGCCCCCGAGGCACCTTACTTATCTCACCATAATCTCAGTTCATTTGAACACTTCTCCAGATACTCTGTAGGAATACAACGGAGTTAGCTTGTTTCAAGGGAGAGTTTTTTTATTGGGACGATGACCTAATTGGCTAAGTCCAAGTTTGTGGAAAGAACATATCTGAGGAATCTGAATCAGATCAATGAAATAGAGTTTCTAGCAGCTGCACTGTGAATAACGTCCTGAAAGATGCTGCTGCTAGAACTCGATTCCACAGCTATGGGTGTTTGTTGGAAGGTACCCAAAAGGGATTCCAAGGGCCCTGCCTCTACTGACTGCTGTTTATTCTTAAAGCACTAGGCTCAACAGTTGAGCTTTGTGTGGTATTGAGTGGGTTTTGTGATTACTTGTTTGCCATTGTTAGTGTCAGCCTGTCAACACCTTGAAGGGCAGAGCATTTTTTGTTTGTTTTGAAAATTACTCAATAGCAAATCCTTAATTATACAGCAGTATGGCTTTTTGAAAGGTTGAGTGATGTACTGCTGTTGTTTTAGATTTCTTTCATGCTAAATCTTACGGGGTGTATGGCCTTCAGTAACTAAATGCAAATAATGCAATCGAATCCCACTTGAGCCTGCCATTAATTATCTCACATATATCTTCATTTCCAGGCTGGTGATGTGGGCCAGCATTCAAGACAGCTAGAAAAAATACCCACTAAAGGTTTTGAAGTTCCTTTATGTGGAGGGATTTATGATACATAGACACGTGTGAACCATACACACATACATGCATGTATGCACACATCTGCTTTCACATCTACACACATCTCCACACATCTACATCCACATAATACCACATGCATGGATAGATGTAACACATGCACATATAAATGTGTCACACACATCTTTACACATATATGCACACTCACATGTTTACTGTGTTTGAAATTTTTGGTTGCAAGTAACAGCAAACAAACTCAAATACACCTAAACCATAAAAGGAATCCATAATTTCACAAAGGTTATTTCATTCCCTCTTTCCTCTATGTCCCAAAGTTGATCCTCTTTATGTTTGTGAAATGGCTGCTAAAAACTTCCGTATTGAGGTGTAGCAGGAAGAGTATGTCTTTCTGGATAGCTTCTTTGGAAAAGTGAGGAAGCTTTTTTCTCAGAAATCTTAACAGACCTTCTCTCATTTTTTATTGTTGGAATTGGGTTTCAAGCCCATCACTAATTTAATCCCTGTAACCAATGAGATGTAATATGAAGACGGCCTTAAATGCATCCCTGGAGCTGACGAGTTATTACGTGGGGCCCAGGGTCAGATTTTCCAGAAACATTTAGGCTGCATAGGGTAAAAAGCAGATACCCAGTGGAAAATCAAATTCTGTTACCAAAAGGTAGGTTGTCCGAATCCTGGGTGGTTCATGTTAATAAATGTTCCTACCCCTGGCTCCTGCACATGTACACACACACAACACAGCTGTCAGAATTTCCACAACCAAAGATTCCCTTTGTTACTGAATTACTTTCTACACCTCATGTTTTGACAGATTCTGTCTACTAAGAAACTGAGAGCAATATGATAACTAATTCATTTTTGCATTTTCATGCCTGAGAAGCTGGTATTACCACAATGAGTTTATGTAATTCCAGCTAATATTAAAGCAATACAATTGATGTTTTAGGTAGCCTGGGAGACCTTATAGGAAGTAAATGTACAGTTGTAATTAGAATTATTGAAATCATAAAAATAGCAGATTACTTGCAGGAGTTGGGGGCCTTTTTGAGAAGCAATTTTGTAAAATCTGCCTTCTTAGGTCAAAATTTGGCTAGACCTTTCTTGGTAAATGCAGGAAATCATGATGAATAATCCATTGCACAAACCACTGCAAGTAGATGTGCCCTTTGCACCTGCCCCTCCTTCACGTTCCCTTCCACTTCCTTTCTTCTCCAATGACATGGTATCACTGAAGAGGCTCTCCTCTGGAAGAAAATACTTTGAAGTCATTTAACTATGTTAAAAAAAAAAAAGCTCGAGGAAGCAGTTTGTTTTCAGAGAGTGTATTTATCAGCAACTCTCCACTCTCAGTAGTTTAGAAAAATAAAAGTTTATTTCTTATTTACGCCATAGTTTAAAGTGGGTTGTTCACAGGCTGTTATGTGGCTCTGCTCCATGCTGTGATACAGAGAACCAGGCCCCTTCCATCTGAGAAGTCCTAGGGTCTTGGAGTCTTCCAGTGGAGCCTGTATATCCAGCCAGTGGATGAAAGAAGAATGATGATATGTGGCTGAAACATGAATGATTATGCAGGCAGATTGTAGTGTCCCAGCCTGGCAGTGGTACACATTACTTCTGCCTACATTCCACTGGCCAGGACACATAGTAATGTGGCCACAACCATTTGTAAAGTTGCTGAAAAATGTAGTCAAAAAGTGTGGCAAGATGGAAAGGGAAACAAGGGCGGTTAGAACACACAGGCATCTTTGCTACAGATAGACAAATGTTCATTTAGAATCTTACTTTTTCTCCTACACAGGTATGCAGGAACATTTTGAATGCCAGAGTTTTTGAATCTCAGCAATTCAAATTGGGAGGGTCAAGATCATGACTAATAGGGCTGAATTCTTACTAAAGAACAGCTTGTTTTACAGTTAACAAATAAAGTTTTCTGCAAGATTTTTTTTCCCTTTTTACCTAGAGGTCCCTGAATTTACAGTCTCTTCGTGATATGGTTTGGCTCTGTGTTGCTACCCAAATCTCATGTTGAATTATGATCTTCAGTGTTGGAGGGGCCTGGTGGAAGTTGATTAAATCATGGGGGTGGATTTCTGCCTTGCTGTTCTCATGAAAGTGAGTGAGTTCTCATGAGATCTGGTTGTTTAAAAGTGTGTAGTCTCACACCTGTAATCCCAGCACGTTGAGAGGCTGAGGCGGGCGGATCATGAGTTCAAGAGTTCCAGACCAGCCTGACCAACATGGTGAAACCCCGTCTCTACTAAAAATACAAAAAATTAGTTGGGTGTGGTGATGCATGCCTGTAATCCCAGCTACTCAGACGGTTGAGGCATGAGAATCGCTTGAACCTGGGAGGCGGAGGTTGCAGTGAGCCGGGATCACACCACTGCACTCCAGCCTGGGTGACAGAGCGAGACTCCGTCTCAAGAAAAAAAGAAGTGTGTAGTCCTCCTTCACTCGCTCTCTCCTGCCGTCACTTGAAGACATGCTTACTTCCCCTTCATCCTTCTGCCATGACCGAGGCCTCCCAGCCCTGCTGCCTGTATAGCCTGTGGAACTGTGAGTCAATCTAACCTCTTTCCTTCATAAATTACCTAGTCTCAGGTAGTTCTTTACAGCAGTGTGAGGACTGATTAATATACTTAGCAGTCTCAGGACTTCTAGAAAGAGCACACCTGTAGACAAAACTATAATGCAAGTAACTTATGTTTGCTTGGGGAGTAGACAGAGGTTGGTGACACTCATGAATAAAAAGGTTTGTTGTGCTGTTCTGAGGCAGTACCTTTAGAAGGTGGCAGGACATCAGAGGAACTACTGTGTGGCTGTGATGAGCAGCAGTTGAACATAGAACCTCAGAGCTTCACCCCTGGAGAAGCCTTGAGCCCCGAGAATCAGTGGACTTGAAGAGACCATAGTAGACCTGGAGAGTGGGCATCTTGGCATTAACTGGTACAGACCAACACTGGGAGGTAGGGGAATAGAAACACCAGGTATTACAAAGAATTTTGGTCTTCATAAGACCCAAATTTTCCTGTGTGGCCCTAAAATGAAGTGGAGGGGGCCCAAATACAGTAATGACAAATTAAATTACCAGCCAATCTTCCTGGATGGGACCATGACGTCAGACTACTTTTTGTATACAGAAAAATCTAAAATACAATAATTCTTTCTTACCTGAGATGATGGCTACAAATTCATGCCTTAGAGCCGTTTGGGCCCTAGTGCAGGGCAGATGAGTGAAATGAGCTCTCAGAAACGTGAGAAAGATACAGAGGGGTGCTGGGTTGCAGTGGAAGGTCTTAGGAGAGGGGTAGAAAGTGAGTTCAAGGAGGGCTATGGTTATGAAAATGTGTTCTGTGGACTCCTTGAGGTCCTCAAGACCCATTTGGGTGTCTACCAGGTCAAAACCCTTTTTATAATGATGCTAAGATATGATTTGCCTTTTCCACTCTTGTCTGTTATGCTTCTGTGAGTGTACAGTGGAGTTTTCTAGAGACAACAAATTGAATAAGAAGCAGATAGGAGCATTAGCTGTCTTCTATTAAACCAGGCATACAAGAGATTTGTAAAAATGTAAAACAATGACACTCTTCTCACTAAATATCTTTGTTTGTTTGTTTGGGGTTATATGGTTATTTTTCATAAAATAAGTAACTTCTGTTAACATGCTCTTCATTGCTGTTTAAAATGAAGTCAACAATAAATGTTTTTTTAAAATCTCAGTTTTAATTTCTAATACAGCAAATATATTAATATAATATTAAATATAACCCACATGAAAGAAAAAAAGTTCTTTTGGAACCACAATTATTTTTAAGAGTGTAAAGAGATCCTGACACCAAAAAGCTTGAGAATGTTGGATTAGAACAACAACCCAATCAATGTTGAGAGAAATTAATTCTGTCACTTGCGGACTAATAACTTCAGAGTATGTGAAGCACTGAGAGGGTAGATTGTTTCTTCTGGAGAAGTATCTTTAGAAGAGCAGTAGTAATTAGCCAGGGGCGACTGGTGTAGACAGCCATTAGTGAAATAACTGAATTTAATACCACTTTATACTGCAACTTGCAAACCTAAAAAAAATTGCAATACTGCCATCTAGTGTTCTATCGTGAAAACATTTCAATATTTATTTTTTCTCTCAATTTACAATTGCTTCAGAACTGAGTGACAACATAAGCCAAATTTAATAGTTTGCCATGCATTTGTTAGGCAATTTCACCAAACATGTACCTTTAAATATCTTCAGTGTCTTTTCCAATTTCTTTCTGTATATAATCTCTTCTTTCTTCTTAGAGTTAGGATAACTGGAGAAGGTAGGATTTCAACCTACTTATACCTGGTTTCAAACTTTATGTTCCTGTCATTACACAATGTAGAATGATTTAATGGGAATGTAGAGAAACCGAATAAGTAACTTTCCTCACTTTGGTTATACATACCTCCTCTCTTTCCATAGTCTTTTGTTTGTTTGTTTGTTTGTTTTTTGAGATGGAGTCTCATTCTGTTGCCCAGGGTGGAATGCAATGGTGCAATCTCGGCTCACTGAAACCTCTGCCTCCCGGGTTCAAGCGCTTCTCCTGCCTCAGCCTCCCGAGTAGCTGGGATTACAGGCGCCTGTCACCATGACCAGCTAATTTTTGTATTTTTAGTAGATACAGGGTTTCACCACATTGGCCAGGCTGGTCTCGAACTCCTGGCCTCAAGTGATCCGCCCGCCTTGGCCTCCCAATCCATAGTCATTTTTTTTTAAATAAACTTTTTATTTTGGATCAATTTTAGATTTACACAGAAGCTTCAAAGATAGTACAGGGAGTTCCCATGGCCCCTTATCCAGTTTCCCCTGCTGTCAACATGTACATTTCTGTGGAAACCCTTACCCACTGGGTTCCTGGCACAGTGGACAGAAGTTCCACACCAATGAACATGACTGAAATTTCAGAAATAGAAACTTGGGGGTCAGTGAGGGTGGGCTGGGGAAACAAAAAAGTTTACGTATAAAAGAACAGGACTTGTATTCTCATCAAACTTGTCAGTAGCCACACCAGAAGCTAGAAAACCAGGAACCAATGCCTTCAAAATTCTGAGTGAAAATTATTTTCATCATAAAATCCTGTACAAAACTGCATATTAAGAGCAATGTTAGACTAAAGACAATTCCAGAGCAACTACAGAGTTTTGAAATATTTATGTCCCATGCTCCCTTTATCAGACAGTTATTTGAGGATGTGCTTCTCTAAAGCGGGAAAAGAAACAGAGAGAAAGACCAGGGGAGAGGTGAAGAAGCCTCTCTGAATGATGTGAAGGAGATGGTGGGTCAAAGCTCCATGGTGTCCTAAAAAATAAACAGTGCAGAATGGAGCAGGAAGACAGAGTTGTTTGAACAACGCAGAGATGTATTCTTCTGTCAGAGTGTTTGGGGATGAATTAGTAATAGGTATAAAGAAGATGAAATAAACATAAAGATCAGGCAGTGGATTAACCCTAGAGAAAATTAAAAGTTGCATGGAAGCATGGTATGTATACTATATGGCTCGGCTTTGAGCCATACAGACTCATAGTAATATAAATATTGAATTCATTTAAATGAAAAGGTAATTTTATCATGTTGGCTAGATGGGAGAAGGTGGAAGAGAAAGAGGGAGGGAGGAGGAACAGAGAGAGAGAGAGCACTAGATCCTCTGCCTTATACCCAGAAGTCAATAATTACCTAAAATTGAAAAAAATAAGAAGCAACACCCTATTATTTAAACAATGTGGGATTAAATATCAGAAGAAATGGTTAAAAGTGGTTACCGCTACAGAGTACGGATCAGGAATTGGGATGAATGAACTAAGTGAAAATTCTAGTAGGATTATATGACTTTTTAAAACAATGTTCATGTTACTTTAAAAGGCAAAACATCAGGTAAACGGGTGCCCTGCCAAATCAGGGACTTAGCACCCAGGGTTATCAACTCTGTTAAGAATCAGGGAGTGCTGGGGGAAGAAAGTATAATTGATGGCCTTGTACAAAGTGTCTTGGATTCTTATCAAGGCTGTGGCAGTCAAGTGTCCTTTGCCCCTGCTTCCTTCTTGTTTGCATAAATATTTGCATTCTGAGGCTCCATTCTGGGGTGAGAGCTCATTTTCTGTTTGCACAATTGCCTGGCTCCGCTGGCCAAAGTGTACTCTGCTTCTGGCCACTGAGGATCCCAGTAGACAGCTTCTTAAACCATGGCTTTCCCTGTGGGATTTGGATGGGCGGCAGCCACTGCAGCTTATCAAGTAGAAGGTAGGGGACACTCTCTCCCCTTCACTGGGATGGGAATGCTTTATTTCTGGTGTGTTCTGTGTACCTGAGGAAGATGGTGGGGTAAGGAGGCAAAAAGAAAAGAAGCAAAGAATTGAACACTCCACAATGTTATCAATGAATTTGTTTCCCTTTTCAAACATGTCAGGGGTGGGGGCTCACATTCTCTTGTCTCTTTCTTTAGGCACAAGGAAGGGTGGAGGGATGAAGAGGTGAAAACCAAACTGTGGCTGGATTTTCAGTCAGTCCAAACTCAGCTGAGACGTCAGTTTACATTGGACCAGCTGTATTAGTTGATTTCTAGAATCCATTTGCCCCAACTCCTCTACAAAGGAGAATCATTTTTTTCTATTGGATGGAAAAATATTGGGTCGATTTTTTCAAAGATTGGGAAAAGTTCCCTGTTCTGTTCTTGGTGAGCGCCAAGCCAAGCCTAATCTTGTAGGCCACCATATTTCCTGGGGCAGCTGAGAAGTAAATCGAAGCAAATAGTAAAGAGCACGCAGAGTGGCTGTGGAGCCTGAGTTCTGGTCCTCATCCTACCACACACGAGTGTGTGAATTCTTTGTCCTCCTTGAGTCTCAGTTTCTTCATCTGTGAAATAGGAAGATTAGCTTTACTTTTCTAAAACACGTTTGTCCCCACTTCCCTCCTGCAGGGAATTAGAGATTGTTAATAGCTACCATGGAGAAAATATTTATTTGGTCAAATAAGTATGTGAAACCCTGGATTAAACAAAGCAAAGTGAGTTATTGTAGTAGCTTCCTAGGATTACCGTAATAAAATATCATAAACTGTGGGGCTTAAACAACATAAATTTATCCTCTTACAGTTCTAGAAGCCAGAATTGGCCACTGGAGGATATAATTAGCCAAGTTAAGGTGAGATCATACAGGAGTAGGGCAGATATGCAATCCAATATGACTGGTGTCCTAAGAAGGAAATTTGGACACTGAGAAATTTGGAAATTTGAAAGAAGAAAATTTGGACAAAGAGACAAGGAGAACACCATGTGCGTGAGAGGGAGATTGGAATGTTACAGTAAGCTAAGGAGTAATAGTCGCCACCAGAAATTAGAAAGAGGCAAGAGGGATTTTACCTAGAGACTCGGGGGGCCATGAGCCTGCTGACACCTTGATTTTGGAATTCCAGCCTCTAGAACTGTGAGAGAATACATTTCTGTTGTTTAAGCCTTTCATTTTGTGGCACTTTATTACAGCACCCCTAGAAAACTTATACACCTAGAAAAACAAGTCAATCAATCAATGAAATAATGACTGCTGTGGTAAGTGCTATGGAGATAATAGGATGTTGTGGGAAAGGGTCACGTGAAAACCAGTTCTTCAGGATGGGTCATCAAGGAGGATCTTTGTGAACTAGCATCATTCCGTCTAAACTTAAGGTATGAGGAGGAGAGTGCCATTTGAATATGGGGAGATCTTTCTAGACAAAGAAACAGGACAAGTTGATCCTGGTACAACCCATGCTGCCTGTGATTCCTAGCTTCAATTGCTATTTTGCCATCCTCTAGAATGGGAAGGAGGAATCGCTACTACACAGTTGTGATAACTGCCATGTAGAAGACATCTCCCACTGGGGGATTATGTATATTATTGCACATATATGATCTGTGATACAAGGCTCTTTTAAAGGAACGTCTGACAATGTCCTGGTTGGATGAGATTCCATGCCACCTTTCTCGCTACATGGGATCTTCTTTCATCTTCTTCTAGATAATTTCCACTTTGTTGTAGAGGGTGACTGAATAGGCTGACCCTCTGGAAATAAAAACAAAAGCAATGATCTTGGTTAGTTTCCTTCTCAAAAGAGAGGTCGGAAAAATCCGAGAAAGCATGGTAGAGCACCAGAATGGTGTAAATAGAATCAGATTCTAGAAGCAACAAAGCATTGGTGATTATTAAGATGAGTTTTGGGGGAAGACTCTTTAGACTTGGATTCGATCTCTCCTTTTACTAGATTTGTGACTTTGGCCAAATGACTCATCTTCTCTGTGCCTCCTCACCTGTAAGATGGAGATTATTATGGTGTCTCCTGTGTAGCACAGCTATGAGGTTTAAATAAGATAATGTGTGTTAAGTGCTTGGCATTTAGTAAGTGCTCGATGCATCATATTCATATCTGGGAGGATCACAAAAGGATTACAAAGAATGATTCACTGTGGAACTCTACAGTTAACTTGGCATAAATATGCAGTTAGTTATACAAGACAATAGAGTGGGTTTCAACTACCAACTTTCAGTTCCTGCCCACGTAGGACCTGGAGGTAACCTTAACTGGCCCATTCTGAGCTCCGCTCTTCACATGACCTCAATACTGTTGCATCTCTTCTGTCTGCTTGGAGCCAGTTTGTCCTATGATCTTCGGACTTGGGCTTGCTTCTGCCATATTTTGAGGTCTTTATTTGCAGCCTTTAACCTGCTATTAACTATCTATAGTTTACTAGGTAGGGTACTTGATCCAGCATGCTCTGCCAAGAGCCATCAGCCTGCTATCTTTGTCAACTCACAGAATAACTTTTGCATGCTTGCTTGCTTTCCACCCTAGGAGCTTTTCCTGATCCTTTTGTGCTGTGTGTGAATTTTAGCTCAAGCACTTACTAGCAGAGTGACTTTGGGCAAATGATATATTTAAGCCTCAGTTTTCTTATTTGTGAAATTTGAAACATAGTCATACTCTCTCTGTAGATTTGTTCTAGGGACTGAAGAGGTAAGCATATTTAACTGTGGTGTAAGAGTGCCCCCATGTAGTGCTCACCAAATACTAATATTAATGCCAATACTATTATTATTTTTCTTTCTCCTGGCTGTATTCTCTTGCACTCTGAGAGAAGGAGAGTTACACTGTCTACTCCATTTAGTGGGAATGGTCATTTCTTGTTTTGACTGCTAGTTAGGATCTATTCCCTCCTTGCTCATGCTTGACTACTTCACCAGCAGTTGCCAGGAGAGTTACTGTTTAACCATTTCTCCTGCCATCGACTGGATTATAGTGCAGGAAGTTCACTCATGGCTTTATCAAATCAGCATGGCTTGGATTTAAAAGCCGAGAACAGCCTGTCTCTTTTTGATTTTGATAATCTTTGCAGTTTTGTGCTGCCCTGGCCTTGGAAGGTCTGTAGATGCATTGGAAGTCACGAGACACTCAGCAGAACTGAGGGCTGAGCCTGAATTGTATTTGTAAAAAAAACTAACACTTTTAAAGATTTGTTATAAAACATTACCACGTATCTCTTTCTACTGTCTCTCTTTCCACTGTATTTCAAAATACAGTTGTCTGTATAGGTATATTTGTTTTCGGATACTCTCTTGGAATCCCTGAAGAATAACTAGCATACTCTCCCTCACCCTCACTGCGAAAATGGAGATATTTTGTCTCCATATAGAAAATACTGTCAGGGTCTTTGCAGGTGGGGCCCACTGACAGGGGCAGGGACTGGTCTTATCCCCAGGTCTCCTAACACATTGACTACTTGGTTGCGTATCTTGCCGGAATCACGGCCTTTCCTTTGTCCTGTCCTTGTTCAGATCCTTTCTTCCTCTCCTCTGGCTATTTCACTGTTCATGGTCTTAGAGAAGAGTTTAATGTTTATTACATAAGAGTTGACTGCATGGTGCCTTGAGCCTTTTGGAAGAAAGCACAATATAAATCCAATAAATAAATAATAAATAAATGGTATAAGCAGGAGGAAAATTATGTGTTTTAGGTGAGTTGTAAAGAACCATGTAAAACCTATAAAATGTATTTGTTAGACTAAGAGGCAGGGAAGAAAGTGCAAAAAATCATTGTACATACAGAAGTGAGTCTCCCGCAATATTTTTAAGTAGAGAAAAATTCCCATGATTTTTAACCCCTTGTGAAGCTGACTCTGTCCTCTGTGTTTGGCTGGAGGGAACGTGAGGCGCAAAAACATCAGGTAGCTCTGTGGCATTTTGTTTACTTTGATGGTAGGCCGTGGAGGAGCTATGAAAATGACATTGAGGACCCAATTCTACACTTCTTTTGAGCTTCTAACTCCCAGTGATTTCAGGGAAGGCTCTTAAGGAGCGAACATGCTTTGCAAAATCCCACAAATCCTAAGCAAAGTCTAAACTACTGTGTTAATGCTTCCTAGTGGGATCTGAGTTTGTGGTTTTTAAGGAGCCAAAGGCCTCAGTTTTATGAATGCCATTGTGAATCCTTGATATTAATCTAACATAACAGTTGATTTTAAGTTTGACTTTGGTTTTATGTCGGCAGAAATTGGGGATTGCCTCAGACTTTGGGCGTCTCTATTTGCCATACGTTAAAGGTGGATTCTTGTAGTTAAGACATTTGTGTGTGTGTGTGTGTTTCCTTAAAAAATTGGAAAAAGAACATGGCAGCTGTATTTTTTGGTTTTAAGTTGAGTTTACGGTGTTTCTATATAGGCTGTTTTTTCTTTGGTCCTTTTTTATAAAAAAACTCAACTGATTCACACAAACCTGAGCTGGAGACACACTTCATCTACTCGTTGTAAATGTCAGCACAAGCCCCATGTTTCTCTAAGACCACTTCCTGATTGCTTTCTTCACTCAACGGATTTTAACTGTGTGTCTTGGTCTCTATTTTCTGCCAAATCCCATGGATTAAACATCGCAGTCTGAGACTTGATCTCTTGGCTGCTCTTGGTACTCTTCAAGAAGAGGAATATCCAGACAGATATGCTCCTTGTCTGGACCACCTAAGAAAGAAGGAAGGGAAGCAGACTTATGGTCATTTATTTCTCAGTATGTAAGGAAACAGGGAGCAGAGAAGTGGGCATTTACTCATGAAATTTATCATAGCTTAAAAGTTGACATGACAGAAACCATTCTTATTTCATTCTCCCAGTTTCAGATTTGAAATTCACAAAAATATCAGATATTTCTCTCCTTTTTTTTGTACCATGAAATTAATGATGTAGGCATCATTGGAAGAGTATAGGCTTAGAGAGGGATGATATTCAAATATTAATCAACAAATACACTCCCCATGCTCACCAATCAGATGCCAACTGTAAATAGTAGGCATAGACTAGACTGACATTTGGATTGACTGGTCCGACTGGACGTCAGCCATACACAACTACTGAGGCCACATTTAGATGTATTGATTGAATTTCAACCTTGGGCTTAGGAGGGGGACACATCTAAAATATATCGGACTCCATTTATAGACTACTATATAGTTTAATTATTTAACTTCTCTAAGTCTCCAATTTCTCACTTGCAAATTCCTAATGCTGATCTCTCTTTCTTTTTAAAAAATTTCATTGGATGAATGTTGGAGACCTTTTTCTTACATTTTGTGCTTCTTTGGATCTTGATTAATTTCTTCAACTTTTTATTCCAAATGAGAATACTTTAACTGTGTTTGGACTTTAGCTGAATTCATTCTATTTTTCAACTCCTCTATTGAATATTTATTTTTGGCACTCATATTTCTAATTTTTAGGAATGAATTATTTAATTGCTTCTGTTTCAGGAAGCCATATTTTATTTTCTGGATGTTGTCACCTCTCAAATCTCTTTAATAATGCTAATTTAAAAAATTAAGTTCCTGATCCAGCAATCTCACATCTGGGTATTTACCCCAAAGATTTGAAATCAGTTTGTAAAAGAGATGTCTGTATTTCCATATTCATTTCAGCACTTTTCACAATATCTATATTGGAATCAATCTAAGTGTCCATAAACAGATGAATGGATAAAGAGTATGTGGAATATATACACAATGAAAGACTATTCAGCCTTAAAAAAAACGAAATTCTGCCCTTTGAGACAATGTGGATGAGCCTGGAGGACATTATGCTAAGTGAAATAAGACAGGCACAGAAAGACAAATACTGCATGTTCTCACTTATGTGTAGAATCTAATACAATCAAACTCATAGAAGCAGAGAACAGAATAGTGGTTATATAGCTAGCGAGTGGGGGGAATCTTGGGAGATAATGATCAGAGGGTAAAAATCCTCAGTCAGATAGGAGAAAAAAAATTTTTTTTGAGATCTATTGCATATCAAAAATTATTAACTATATAGTTAATAATATAGTATGTTTCAAATTTGTTAAGAAAGTAAATTTCAAATGATCCCACCATAAAAATGTTAAGTATTTGAGGTGATGAATATGTTAGCTAGCTTGATTTAATTTTTAAAATTCGTATTCATAAATAATGTCACTTCATACTGTGTAAATATACATAATTATACATGACCAATTTACAATAAAAACTTTTAAAATTAATTTCTCTGTCTTTTTTGTGTGTATCAAAGAATTTTGGTCCTTATCTTTTGGGTTACTTGTTTTTTGTCAAATGCCATATGATGTTTATGAATGAATGATTATCTTGATTAATATCAGTAACTGATTTAGGCTTCCTTTGAAGTTAGATAGTTCTATGAACTGAGTCAGGGATGGCTCTATAAGAAAACAGAGTTCTGTATAAGTTGGTGGGATCTATTGACAGTCAGTCATCTCACAAAAGATTATGGGCGTGAGTGGAAACAGTCAAAATTTAGACCTTGATAACTGCCATATAGCAAGGACTTTAAGGAAGAGTATGCTTGATTTTAACTTTTGTATTTCCTTTCTGCATGTCCTTTCAAGTTCATGTTTTTAGCTCTAGAGTTTGTTCTGCTTTTTTTCTGTGGCCTCAGTAGCCATGATAGGAGTCCTCCCCAGTCACACCTCTCACTTTTATGAAGCATTTCTTAGGACTTCAACATGGGGTAAAGGCAGAACCAATGACCCTGTTTATGGAGAAGAAAAACCCATCAAGCGAGCTATAAGATAGATAATCCTTTAATTACCATAATGATTGCTCTGAGGCCTGGTCTTCTCTCCGAATTGGTTGGCCCAGAAAAGTACTTTAGTAAGTGTTTTGTTCTATTGGGACCTTTTTTGTTTGTTTGTTTTCAGCTCAGTTGTGGATTCCTTCTCTTATTTACTGTTATTTCAATGGGGTTGTGAGAAGAAAAGGAATTAAATATGTTCACTGTATTCCCCACCTTGAATTGGAAATCTTTAAAGACTTTAACATAATATTAACTTATGTAGAAGTCTTTATTAACATGCATTAATATTTGAAAGTGCCTCATAAATCATGAGGTTCTATTCAAAGTTAATGAATGAATTGCCCGCTTTTACCATTATCATCCTCCTTGTCATCACTGATATATCCAACTTCTAGAAGTTTTCTAGTCCTGTGCTTTTTAATAAAGAAGATGAGTGCTATAGACTAAATGTGTGTGTTCCCCTCAAATTCATAGGTTGAAACACTAATCCCCATATGTGATGGTATTTGGAGGTGGGGCGTTTGGGAGGTGATTAATCAGTGATATGGTTTGGTTGTGTCCCCACCCAAATCTTACCTTGAATTGGAGATCCCATAATTCCCACATGTTGTGTGAGGGACCTGATAGGAGATAATTGAATCATGGGGGCAGTTTCCCCCATACTGTTCTTGTGGTAGTGAGTAAGTCTCACAAGATCTGGTGGTTTGATAAGGGGTTTCCCTTTTCACTTGGTTCTCATTCTCTCTTGCCTGCCACCATGTAAGACGTGCCTTTCACCTTTTGCCATGATTGTGAGGCCTCCCCAGCCATGTAAAACTGAGTCCATTAAGCTTCCTTTTCTTTATAAATTACCCAGTCTTCGGTATGTCTTTATCAGCAGCATGAAAGCAGACTAATACAGTCAGGAAGGCAGAGCCCTCACGAATGGGAATTCTGCCTCATATTAAATAAAAGAGATCCCAGCCATGTGGGAATGCAGAAAGAAGTCAGCCATCTATCAACCAGGAAGGCATCTTCACCAGAACTTGAGTGTGGTGGCACCTTGATCTTAGACTTCCAGCCTCTAGAACTGTGAGGAATAAATTTCTTTTCTTTTTTCTTTTTTTTAAATTTTACTTTAACTTCTAGGATACATGTAATTAACGTGCAGGTTTGTTACATAGGTATACATGTGCCATGGTGGTTTGCTGCACCTATCAACCTGTCATCTAGGTTTTAAGCCCGCGTGCATTAGGTATTTGTCCTAATGCTCTCCTTCCCCTTCCCCCACACCTTGTGACAGGCCCCAGTGTGTGATATTCCCCTCCCTGAAGACAGCATGGGGATTCCTCAAGGATGTAGAACCAGAAATACCATTTAACTCAGCAATCTCATTACTGGGTATATACCCAAAGGATTATAAATCATTCTACTGTAAAGACACATGCACATGTATGTTTATTGCAGCACTATTTACAAAAGCAGAGACTTGGAACCAACCCAAATACCCATGAATGATAGACTGGATAAAGAAAATGTGGCACATACACACCATGGAATACTATGCAGCCATAAAAAAGGATGAGTTCATGTCCTTTTCAGGGACATGGATGAAGCTGGAAACCATCATCTTCAGCAAAGTAACAGAGGAACAGAAAACCACACACCACATGTTCTCACTCATAAGTTCGAGTTGAACCATTTCTGTTCTTTATAAGCCAGTCAGCCTATGGCATTCTGTTATACCAGCCAGAATGGACTAAGAAAATGAGCTAATGTGGAATTAATGGAATTTCAGACAGTATAACAAGAGAAAGCAAAATATTCAGATACTGTGAGAAAAGTCATAGTAGGGGGAGGTGACTATGACCGAGCAAGAACACATGTCTCGTCATCTGCTTTTGAGGTCAGCTGATCCAATCCATTTGCATTTTTCATAATTTATTACCTCCCTCAATTCCTGAACACAGATTCTGCATCTACCAAGTTTTCCAGTACCTCAGCTGGCTTCATGGGCAGTGCCGAAAGATATCTGCTGTCCTCCCTATGTATATATGTAAGTTATTTATTGATAAGAGTCAGTCTGCCTGTTTGTATGTTCTTTTTTTTTTTTTGGAAAGGTTTATTTATTTATTTTGAGATGGAGTCTCACTCTGTCGCCCAGGCTGGAGTGAAGTGGCACGATCTAGGCTCACCACAACCTCTGCCTCCCAGGTTCAAGTGATTCTCCTGCCTCAGTCTCCTGAGTAGCTGGGATTAAGGCACCTGCCACCAGGTCTGGCTAATTTTTGTATTTTTAGGAGAGACGGGGTTTCACCATGTTGGCCAGGCTGGTCTTGAGCTCCTGACCTCAAATGATCTGCCTGCCTTGGCCTCCTAAAGTGCTGGGATTACAGGCGTGAGCCACCGCGTCTGGCTGTATATTCTTTTGTATCAGCAAGGTTCTGAGTAGAGTGGGTGCTAATCACACATGTTTAGAAATGTTTTTTGTATTATGAAAGGAATACAAGATAATTTTAGGACATTTAAAAGATACAAACAAGCCAAAAATAGAATAATCAGCCAGTAGATATTTAAAATTTTAGAATATGTATTTTCAGTATTTTTCTATGTATCCATAGACTTACATGTACATATACACTTATTTCTCTGATAAGAGCATTCTGTAAATGGTTGTGGTTTTCTTAACACACTTAGAAATATCTTGATAAGCTATAACATTTCTCTGCATCCTTTCTCCTCTTCCTGTTCCCTTTCTCCCTTATCTGTGTTTCTACAGTGCATAAGGATGTTACACAGAAAGCTAAATGTGAGCCAATATATTTAACTTTGAGAAACCAGATAAAAAAACTGTATCTTAATTATTTGTTTGGTGTAGGGGTTCTATCTGTTGGACCACACAGTCATACATGAATTTTTTTGTCATTACTAAATTAGTCAGTTAAGAGAGGACATTTGTTTACTTGAATAAATATGTGCCAGCCTTGTACTGGAGGAAAAAAAGGTGTTGGTTGTGCTGTTCCTTCCTCAGATTGCCCATCTGGTAGGGGTTGCTTCCTAGCTAAGTTCACTGGTGCACAAGGTTAAATGAATCTTTAAAAATTATTAGACCGTCACACAAGTGCCCAAACCAGAAATATGCTAGACTGTTCCTCTTACTCCTTCCTTTATTTTACCAATTCCTTTTTATTCGATCTCCTCTAAACCTCTTGATTATACCCATCTTCTTCATTGCTACTACCTTTCCTTTACTTCTGGAACATAGCATTTCTTTTCTTCTTAAAATCTCCTTCTCTCCTCTCCACTCTTCTCCAATTTCTCCTGCATATTACTTCTAGCACTGTCTTTTACAAATCTGACCACATTATTCCATTTTCTGAGAGAGAGGATGAGCTCTGAAATCAAACAGACTGGATTTAAACCCTGACTCCACCACTTACCAATTGTATGATCTTGGAAGATATCTAAGCTTTGCAGGCCTCAGTTTCCCTATTTGTAAAATGAGAATGGTGATAGTGCTTATCTTGGGATCATTGTAAATATAAATGTATTCATAAGTAACAAATGCATAGAACAATGCTGTGCAAATCTTAACTGTTCAATAAATTTCAACAATTATTAAAAAACTTGAAATGTCTTCTGACCTTCTACAGGATAATTTCTGAACTTCTTGAATAGCAGAAAAAAACCCTGCAATTTTCTCTCTGACTACAACTCCAGTTTCACCTCTTGCTTCTTCTCTATTTGTATCCTACTCTTTGACCAAAATAAAGCATATGGAATTTGCTAAATGTGCCATGACCTTCATGCCTCTGTACCTTTGCACATGCTGTTCCCTTTGCTTGAATATACATGACTATTGGCATCAACAGAGATCAAAAGTTGATAAAGATCCGGCCTTTCTCACTTCCAGGCTGGAGCTTGAGCTACTCCAGCACACTGCCTCTTTCATCTTTTATGCTACTCTCCCAAGTGTGTTACTGTGAACTTGGCAGTGGTAGTAAAGGGCTCGATGACTGATGGGGCAAAGGGAACCCCTAAAAGAGGTTTTTAGTATATATGAACAAACATTATATTAACAATTTGGAACAGCATGGATAATATGCCTTTTTACCTGGGGGCGTTTGAACATAACTCCATGTATCTAAAGAGGACTAACATCATGAGAGGTGTTGATATGACTATTGCAGCCGTGTGCTTGTATTTTGCATGTCGTGGGTGGTGCCGTCAGCAGCAGCTGGGGCCCTGCTCTTTTCCTTCTGTTCTACTATGTGGCCCTCTTCCTTGGGGCACCCTCAACCAGACGAGCAGATCTATATTGGCTTTGGATCTTTCTCAAGGTGCCTGCTCTTCCTTTCATTAGCGTGGATAATCAGCATTTGATTGTAAAGTATGCCCAGGCCAAATACAAGGGCTTTTAAAATCGTCTGCTGTTTTAGATTATCCAGGCCACTGATCCCCCTTCCTTAGCGTGGATAATTGAGAGTGGACTGGGCTGAAGAATGTTAAGCAGAACCGATTGACAAAATAAATGAGATTTAAAAAATCCTTTACATTTTAATAATAGAAAAAAGTTTTTTTTAATCTGAAAGAGCTTATTTTATATTTCAAAACTGTAAATTTATTTGGCTTTAAATTACTTCAAAATAGGAAAATATTTCCTATGATGCACCCATTTAAAACCTATTTAAAATGTATACTAATTACAATATGCACTTAATGGAGTTAAAGGAAAAATGGAACATACAGACAAGAGGTTGGAAGTTTCGGATTCAATGTGAAATCTTCTTATAATCATGTTTATATTTCATCAAGGTAACAGAGGGTAGGAGCCACTTCCAAACTCTGAAAATCTCTCTCTTGATAGTGGAGGCTGCAATTCTTTGCTTCTAGTGAACAATAATCATTTAGAGACAGGCATTTAAAAATGTATGTATAAGATGAACAGAATTCTGATTTCTGGGAATATATGATCAAATTCACCCCTCATTATTTCATCTTTCCCCATGCCCCTCCAAATGCAGGTAGAAATGTATTTGCATGTCATTTGACTGGGAACTGAGAGGACATTTTCCCAATGGAACAATGCTGTAAACGGGGGTAGGTGTCACTAAATACCCTTCAGGTGTGTAATGAGGATAAATAGATTTGGGGGTTGGCCTGGGAATTGGAAACATAATGTAAGAGGCAATGGTGAGTTTCTGGGCAGGTGACTCATAAACAAGGTTTTTGAAACATTACCCATTTTAATGTTGGGAATTGCCAAGCTCAGCCTTAACATCTCCCACAACACCTATGAATAATCATTTAAATACAGGCTTTGAGACTTGGGGGGAAAAAGCATATTATTTACTCTAAAGACAATAATCTTCCTTGGAGTCATTGTATTCCATCATGCAGATGCATACTTGGGGATCTTTGGAAAAGCAACATTTTCTCTTGATGGTCCATTACTTCATTTATCTTCTAAGTTATTATCCAGGACTAGATTGCAGACACAGGTTAGGGCTGCACGTCAGCCACTCTGTAACAGTGTGGGAGACTAAGGTTCTTTCACAGGGAGAAATATTACAAAGGGGCTTTGCTCATTCCCTATTGCGTTTGTGTGAAGAGCAGGATACAGTAATGGAGGTAATGGGGACTCTAGTGCATCTTTTGGTTCCTTATAGTGCTGAGAACTTGGCAAATGTAGGCACACATAAATTCTTGTTCCCAAGTAGTTTGATGAAGGGAGAACTGAGAGGTTTTCAGCATAGATATTATACAGCTGAGACCAAATATCCCCTTAGGGTCATCCTAGTACTCTTTCCATGGCTGAAATAAAGACCAGATACAACCATCCTAAAGCTATGATGTGGTTGGCTTGTTGCTGGATAATGACTTTTCTCATGCTTGGAGAAAATTACGTAAGAAGATTCAGAAAAGTTCTATCCCAAAGATCCGCATCTGCAAAGATGAACAAGATTGCAATGTCTGGATTAAGTTCTCTAGAATTTAAAGTTCTGTCTCATGTTGTATTTGGAGACCTGGCTTCCCTAGCATGAAATGAATAATTAAATTACATTTTATTTTTTATGTAGCTAGTAGTTAATCCCAATTAGAAATTTATCTGCTGCGGGTAGTAGAGCCTGGGAGTATAAAGGTGAACAAAATGATCACTTGAATCTGACATTCTGGGTGGGGAGAGAGGCAGGTACATGACTACAGTAGGATGTGACAGTCCCAACAATAGAACAGACAAAAGGGTGTTTTGCAGCAAAGGTGGGCAGGATGGGGAAATAAGAATAAAGTGTGTGAGGCCGGATGCGGTGGCTCATGCCTATAATCCCAGCACTTTGGGAGGCTGAGGCAGGCAGATCACGAGGTCAGGAGTTCAGGACCAGTCTGTCTAACATAGTGAAACCCCATCTCTATTAAAAATACAGAAAAAAATTAGCCAGGTATGGTGGTGTGCTCCTGTAATCCCAGCTACTCGGGAGGCTGAGACAGGAGAATCTAGTGAACCCGAGAGGTGGAGGTTGCAGCGAGCCAAGATCATGCCATTGCACTCCAGCTTCCAGCCTGGTCAACAGAGAGAGACTCTATCTCAAAATAATAATAATAATAAAGTGTGTGAGATTACTTGGGGTATCTAAGTTGGGTTTTATGAAGACATGTTTTCTGTTTTATTTTGTTTTGTTTTCAGGAAAAGACACAAGAAAGGGCATATCAGCAGAAAAAATATTTTGATATGAGACATAAAAGTATAAATACTTCTGTTGTATTTTTGGAATGGTGTAGTCATGTACAGTTAAGTAGGCACATGAGTTAGAATTCTAATACTTTAGGATGTATTTGAATCACTTGGAGTTCTAGTTAAAATGTAGATTGGGGGCCTCATATGAAACTATAATAACAGTATTCACAGATGAGGGCCCGGAATTTATATTTTTTGTAAGTGCCTATGTGATTGTTTTGTAGATTGCTCATGCTTTGTTAAAGCCTGCCATAGGCTGTGTTTTCTGATGACAGGGTTAATGGCAGAACCTGAAGCCTTATGTTGTGATGCACATAAAGTGCTAGGCTAAGGAATTAGTGTTAGCATCATGTGCATTAGCTATTTGACAACCATAAAATATACTTAGTCAAAGGGTGTAATACAGTCAGGTCTGTATATTTGAACGAGTTTTGATGGCGGTGTGGAGAATAAACCGAAAGAAGGAGATACAGAGCTTGGGAAAAATTGTTGGGTTATTGCCATAGATGAGGCAGATGATGATGAAGACCTGAATTTGGGTGTCAGGAACAGAATGGAGAAAAAAAGAGTAAAGAAACATTGAGGGAAAACCAAAAGGATATGTTCATGAATGCAATTTAGGGCATAAAGGAAATAGGAGGAAGACTAAGGTGACTTTTGTGATTATGGTTTAGGTAACTGACTGGCTGAGGATGCCATGAAGAGAAGTAAAACACTAGAGAAGGAGCAGACTTGGAGGTTGTGTGGTAGAAATTTAACAGCTTCAATTTGGATTTGAGATTCCTTAGGGTATTTATAGAAAATTGTCTGGGAGGCAACTGAAAATTTCTGTCTCCATTTCAGGTTGGATTTTCTGGTAGAAAACCACAGCTGATGGTGAAAGTCATAATGAAAGAGAATGCTTGAAAGAGGGTGATAGAGGGAAACAAGAAGAGAAGCAAAGATGAGCAAGGTTGCAATGTCTGGATTAAGTTCTGTAGAAGAATTGAAAAGTCTCAGGGGAAACCCACACAGAACTGACATTCTTACAGAACCTTAGAATGACTGAGAAATAACTTTAGAACATTTCTAGTCTGGTGGTTTTTAAATGTGTTTTGACGTAGCAAAACCAGGTTTTCAAGCAAATCTAACTAGGTCTTCTCTATCGTTGCCGATGAAACCCTTCTTTATGCTGACAATAGATATATAGCAACAACCATATGTAGCTACCTTTATCGGTGTTTAGCATGAAAATTTCAGAAAACTGCATTCAGGGAGCCATGTTGATACACCAGAAGAAATCTGCCAGGACTAAAGATCGACCCAATAATTCCCGAGGTACCTTCAGGAAAGTCAATTTATTTTTGAGTCAAAGGAACCTCAAATTATCCTAAATGGCATTGCTGCCACCAGAGAGTTCTGTTCTTAATTTAATAAGCTGCTACAAGTTCCAAACCAATGTTCCTTCTTAGAAATATGCTATGGGATGTAAATCTTTTTAAGTGCATTTCATTGTACCAATTGTTTCATTTTGAAAAAGCCCATTGGTTTATTATTAAGTGGTCTATTTAATAGTGTCAATAACTTCTAAAACTGGAGACTAGGCATTGTTATTTTAGATGCTTTAATGATCTCAATTGTCTAAGTTGCTTGCTCTTGGCTTATTTGCTTGACCTTTGTCTGTTTTAATGATCTGGAAAAATTCCTCCAAACTATACAGAGTTGACATAGTGGCTCTTTATATATGTGATACAAATCTGAAAATACTTTATTAGAATAAGTTTACTAATAGTATTCAAATGACTGGACTAGGTCTATACAATCAAAGTGAAGTTGATAACTGCAAATTTTAGAAGAACCAAAAGCTTCAAGTAAAAATTCAATTTCTGGGAGGTGGGGTGGGATAAGGGTTAAAAAATTACCTACTGGGTGCAATCTTCAATATTTGGGTGATGGGTACACTAGAAGCTCAACTCCCACCATTATGTATGTAATACCCATGTAACAAAGAAGCAAAGATTTTTCCCAAATCTAAGGAAAGAAAATCGACAAAACCCAAAATAAGATCACAGTTCAATTTCTTGCAAAATAGGTTTTACTTATTACTTCTGTGTGTTGAGTTAACTATAATTATAGAATTACTATCCAGAAAAAAACTGGACGATTATACTGCAAAATACTAATACAGAGAGGTAATATAAACTGGTGGTTTTTAGTGATTCTACACTCTTGAGAACCAAAATTTCAAATAAGAAAGCTAAAATTCCAAATTTGACTTCTTATATTCAAAAGTAATGTGGTCTTGTTCTTGTTTAGTATCTTTAAGGCTTACTTTTCTCAGGCGAATAACACCTATTGGCAGTTTATTGGAGTTTATTGGCAGCATAAAATAATTTAGGTAGTCTCTTAACACAGGGCTTGGCTTTTAAAACAGGACTTCAGTAAATGCTAACCTTTATCATCATAATTTTTATCACCGCTATTACCACCACCGTTATCATCATCATCATCATCATCATCATCCTTCTCATCATCTTCATCATTATTGCCATCAGGTTGTATGTTAGTTTGGCTCCTGTGAGAAACAGATACCAAGATGATATTGAATGTGCGAGAAATTTATTCAGGGAAATGAACATCAGGGAAAATGGGGAGGGAGCCAGGAAAGGCTATCACGCATGTCTGACAAGCGAAGGAGAGAGTAAAGGAAGAAAGGGAGTTGGGGTGAGCCATTTAGACTACAGTGCAATTCAAAGGGAAGTTCATCAAGATCTTTGGAGAGTCCTTGATCCAAAGTCACCTTTCAGAAGAGTCACACATCCTCCAGGAACAGGCCTACTTTCTTAGCTTTGCCACACTCAGCATTGACTGAGATCAGCCTGGGGAACTGTGGTGTCAGTAGAAATGCTGTGACATGTTTCACTGCTCAGTGGCTGAGGACTCAGTCAGTTATGCTCCCTGAGCTTGGAGGTAGGTTTGTGTAGTGTGTTTCTATAGGTGTCACAGACAAAATTGTGGGTGATTAAAAAATATCCCATTTTTTGGTATTTTATTAATTATCTATATTTAACCTGCATTATTTAATATTTGAGGGAAGAAGTAAAATAAATAATTAAAAATATTTCCTCTTGCTTGGGTAGCATTAACTCTTTGAAACTTGCCCAAATCTCACAGTAACTGTTTAGCTTTTTAATTTGCATGAATATTCTGATACAGCTCTGCTATTACGTCAACAGCACCTTTCCACGACAAGTTTTATTTTCTTGTTCCAACTTTTTCCATTTAGAAACCTGATTTGATTACAGTGTGAAAGTTTAAGTGTTTGAAACAGGATTCAATTAAACTAGGTCATTCTTGGGGCTCTGAAAATGGTAACTGGCCTTAGGCAAATGAGAACAAAAGTTATAAAACTCAGTTGGATGCATCACAACATTTAACATCTTTAAGGAAGACGTCTTGCCTAATAGATTCAATTTAGAAATATTTAGTGTAGGTCATCAGCTTAAGCACCTAAAAAATGTGTTTGTTTGTTTCTCCCTTTAGTTATAACTAGAATCGGAACACCTGGACTCTAATCTACAAAATAAACAATTTGTGCTGGGACCTTGAAGAAAGTCAATTAGTTTCTGTGACTTTACCAGTAGGTTAAAAAGGAGATTGTAATATTAGTGAATAATGTGCTTAGAGATGTTTGCATAAAAGATGCTTTGTCATTGTAAAGTATTATTGAATATTTATGGTCTATCAGACTGAGCCAAATGGCCCAGAGGAAAAAACAGTCAGATTTATGTAAACCTTGTTCAGTGTCCCAGATACTTCAGGATGGGTACTCTATATATGAATAAATAAATAAATGGTATAAATATTATTTTAAAATTTGAAGGTACGTCAATATTATCTGGGGTGTTAGCCAATGTGCCTGACCTATGACATAGAAATGAAATGTCTGCCTCCAGGTAACTATTTCAACCTCATAAATATTTTTAAAGCCAGAGGCATTGATGGCAAGTAATGTTTTCTTAGAGTTTTGTGTCTGCAAATAAAGGTAAATTATATCTTTACCTAAAATCTACAAGAAATGATTGTCTCTCATCCAAAAGGTTGCTCAGAGAATTCCCAGATTGAAATTGCCTGTTATACTTCTTTCCCTTTCTTCTAAAAAAGTATTTTACTTACTCTTGCACAGTAGTTTTCTATCACATTATTGTGAGAGATCAGAGCCTCTAAGAAGAAAGAAATTAGCCATAAACACTGCCCAAGGACTTAATGGATCTTACTGAGCCACACCATGCAGATGTATTGGAACATAAATAGGTATAGGAGATAAAAGGCACAAAAGCAATCTGTTTGGATTGGGTCACTGCTTAATCCAAATGGGTTCAGCAAAAGAATTCATGAAACGTGACAGTGTGCCAAGAGGAACTTGCTGTGACATTTCAGATTCCCCTACCTCTTCTAATTAACCACTTCAAGTATAACAAAACTTACAGCACATACAAATCTAGTGCAACCCATCTGTACCAAGCGCAGACCTGTCCGTGGAGGATGGATGGTTCTGCTCTCAAGCAATGGACTATGACACAATAATATCTCAAGTTGGGCTTTTAATTTCTATGATACATTGATTCTGAACAGCATTTTTCTAAAAGACAAAAACTATACCAGAGTTGCCTTTTGACATGGCCTGTCATTAAATGCATTTGGATATATTGCATGGATCGAAATATACTGCAAGTTTAATAAGATATTTGAAAATATAAAAATCACACGTAGAAAAAGCTCACCATCATGGTAATGATGAGAATAATAACAACAATAGTTGCCTTTTAAAAAAAGCAACTATTACTTGCCAGTCACTATGCCAGACATTGTACACATGTCCTTACAAAAACTTTGCGAGGTGGAGATAATTATTCTCTTTTTATAGAGGAGGACAGAGACTCAAAGAAGTAAAGTTGTCCAGGGTGAATTAGTATGTGGAAAATGTAAAAATTTTTGTGGAATTACAGAAAAAACTCCACAAACCCACATTCCTGCTTAGGCAAGTCAGGAATTCTTGCCTCCTTAGTTGATGGGTTTAGAATAATTTTTTCAGGTGCTAATATCAGGGTATAACCCATTTCTCTTCATGTACAGTTCTTCAAATCTACCTGTTTGCAGCCCTTCTTTCTTCTCTTGAGAAATAGAAACTAGGATTTAAACCTCAGAATTATGCCTCAGTATCTACAGCACTGTAGTGCCTCATAAATATTAGTTGAAATGATAAATGAAAGATACAATTGCCCCAATGCCTCTGATATTCATTAGTCAAAAGAGGATGGAATTAGCCCATTTCCATGAATGTAAAATTTATATGTGTATTCTAGAAAACATATATCAAAATGGAATTATTTTAAATAAGATGTTCATATTTAACTGGCAAACAGAATCAATCTACCGTGCCTAGTTCATAGAATAGATCTGGGGAGTCAATTTTTGTGCTTAATTGTTTGTACAAAGAAAATCTTTGACTTATGAATGATAAGAAAATAATGAAAATTGAGTTAGTGCTTATAAAATTCTTGAATTCTTTTGCTTTTGCAATCAAGCCAGGCAGATTTCTAGGAGTTGAGGTTTCTTGGGGTATTTTATGTTTCACATGACGTCACCAAGAAGTTACGGGTCAATAGAACTTTGTAATGTTCATGTAGCAGAGGGAGGAAAATGTTAAAGGATTTAAGTGTTGCAAAAGGTGCTTCTTCTGGGCAACAGAGGTTTGAATGTAGGGCACCTTTTGCATTTTAAGCATTAATGTTTGAACTCTTGTCCTACAGTTACGTAATAAGACAACTTTATTTTTTTTTAAAAGAGAAACAGAAAAAAAAGTCTACTGAGAAAAATACTTGCTGCCCTTGGGGACAGATTTTGCAGTACATTTTTGTACAGGAGTCATTCTCTCCTGTCCGAAAGCTCTGGAACAGGATGAATGTCCTTCTCAAGGTTCTTAGAGCCCAGAGTCATGACTGACTACACGCGTCAGAAGAAACACAGAGATGTATGGGCAAGATTCAGTGGGCACACCCACAGGTCTGAGAGATCACTGGGCTGGCGAGGCATTGCAGCCAGGCCACCAGCTAGTCTAGAAAAAGAAACCAGAACTGCAGTCGTCGGTAGACTAGCTAGATAAGGGTCGGTTCCCTCAAGGACTAGTTACTCTGAGATCTGTTCTAAGGGGAGGCAGCCCATGAGCAAATATAGCCTAGTATAGTAGGTATAAGAACTGTAAATTAACAATAACATTTATGTACTGCCCCCCAGCAAGTCAGTTTTAAATTCAACAAATTTCCTCAGTAACTTTGGCAAACAGGAAGACCAGGTGTTATCCTCATTCTCATTTTACATATGAGGAAACTGAGGCACAGGGAGGTTGAGTGAATTTCCTAAGGTCACAGTGATAGTAAGCTACAGAGGTGAATTAATGTATAGAAAATATTGACTGAAAGGCTGGAGAGCACAAACTTTGTTCAGTAATATCTGACTTACAATTTTAGTTCTGCCAACTGCTAGATCTATGACCTTCTCTAAATCCTTGAACTCAAGGAAACTTCAGATTCCTCATATTTAAATGGAAGGGAGGGAACATGAGTAGTTATGAAGCATGTAAAGTGCTTAGCATAGTGCTTACCCCATTATAAGGGCTCAATAAATGATAGCTACTATTACTATCATGATTTTTTTTCCACTATACCATTCCATCCTTCCAAATGGAGCTCAGATTAGCATAGTGACAGTCAGAAGCTGAAACCAACATAGAGTGATCAGAAGCTGAAACCAATGTAGATGGATGGATTTTCCTATCCATATCCAGTCTCTATGTTGCAGCTTAGACCAGCACCCAAAACACTAATTGTTATCTTGGTGCTGTAGTTGACATTCTACTTTGTCATCTGTTACATGTATGTTGTACTAGTTATATCTATGTTTCTAGTTTACGTATTTAGTATTCCTTAGCAATGCTCTGATGGATGGAAAGAAGAGTTGAGGTTTTGTTGCAAAGACAGAGCAAAGTGTCTTTCACTAGATAGCGTGATTCAATGCATAAATAACTGAATACAAAGAGGCTTAATTGAAAGATGAAAGAATAATTGCTGTAGAATAGCAGAGGCAAAAGCAGCTATGACAAAAAGCCGCCTGTCTTAAACAGAGCGAGAATAAATGAAGAAGGAGTTTGAGAAGTCTTTGTAGCAAAAGATCATAAGAAAAGAAACACCAGTGCAAGGCTGGAGTCCAGAAGAACAAGTCCCAGAACCAAGACTGATATATTCCTGTCAGAATTTATCACTTCTCTAAATTACCAGGTCAGTAGTTAAATTATAATCACATTCTGTTATGTATTATACTGGTTCGGTCAACAAATGAGACTTTTAGGAAACACTTATAAAAGGAACTTTGTTTCTGTTTCCCAATATCCCTTTACACTTGCTTGGTGGAGATAACTCTTCCCTTCCATTTAGAAGAAAATGTAGGTAGGTTCTATTTCTCTGGTCACCTTAAATTTTATTGTGTACTGGATATTTTCTATTTGCCTATCCATATCCAGTCTCTACTTTTTCTTGCTCTGGGCCAGCCCATGTGGGTTGGCATCAATGGATTCCATTGTCCTTTATCTTCCATTTGGACTTGATCAGTGGGAAACATTAGCAAGAGATAGGAAGGTAAGTGGGTGGAGAGAGAAACCAAAGTCTTTATCCTGCTGGTTTCCTTCCTGCTGGACTGCAGTGGGTTGGCTGTGTCCCTCGACAAATCTCCTCCTCTCATGCTAGGCAGCCTTTGGCAAACTGCTACTCCCTGCAGGTTTTGGAAACCAATTCTGCCCCAGCCCCTTCATGGGCAGCAATGACTTCCTGCTGTTGCAAGCCCTGAGCTACTGCACTATCCCTTGTTGCTTTCCTTGAACCCTGCTCACACCATCGTGAACAGTCTTTTTTTTTAAGCTTTCCTCAATAACCCAGTCTGAGTGCTGTCTGTTTCCTGCTAGGACCCTGGCTGATGCATATGGACACTTTAAGTTGCAAAATACCGTCTAATTTTGATGCTTAGAATAATCTAACTATGAAGTAGTTAAAATTCCAAATTGAATTTAGAATTAAGTCTTTCTTAGCTCTATTGGAAGAGGGAGCGAGGCCGTGGTTCTTTCTCTGCCCCCTCTTATTTCTGCCTGTTTACCATGGTTTCTGACCTAGTTGCCGGAGAGGTAATAAAATGGAAAATTCTTAAGGTGGCATCACATGCTCTGATTTCGGTAGATATTTAGAGTTGATTCTTTTTCTTACAGACATTTGTGTGGCCGACTGCTGAGAAGTACTCTAGTATCTTAGATGCAGGTGATGCTGTGTTCTTTAGTTCATCACTTTCTCTGTCCTGTGGGCATCTAGCCATTTACCCTAGCTTCCATTTGTTGAGGTCTGCAGTGATTTGAATAGCGACCCCCACAAGATGTGTCTGAGTCTTAACCCTTGGTCTCCATGAAAGTGACCTTCTTTGGAAATAGGATTTTTGCAGATATAATTAAGATAAAGATCTCGAGATGAAATTACCCTAGATTTAGAAGGAGCCCTAAATTCAATAAGTGTCCCTTATGAGAGATAGAAAAAAAGAAGACACAGAGACACAAGGGGGAAGGACATCAGAAGACAACAGCAGAGACTGGAGTGATGCATCAAGCAGCCAAGAAATGCCAAGAATTGCAGCAGCAGATGGAAAAGAGGCATGGGATAAATTCTTACTTCAGTGACTGCAGAAGGATCCAACCCCACCAACATCCTGATTTCAGACTTCTGGGCTCTACAACTATGAAAGAATACATTTGAATTGTCTGTAGTCACCAAGTGTGTAGTGATTTGTTACAACAGCATTAAGACATGAATACAAACTCTGTTTGCCTTTGTAGGCCTCCTTGGAGAGATGCTAAAGCATCACTGTGCTTACTCCTTCACCTGTGCCGTGTCTTGTCCAGGGGAAACATAAGCATAAGCATATCCTTTTCTCAGTCTCTAGGGCTGCAGGAAGATCCCAACCCAGCTTCAGTTTTCCTTTGCATCTTATTTCTTTCATCTTCTTTGTTTCTTTCCTCTTGTTCTCTTCTTGGGTTCTTGATTCATTCAGTAGAAGTTAAGACTCCAATTCATCATATTCCTTTAACTGAAGGGACTCATACCATGACCTCTGAGTAGTTCATTTGAGTGCTGAATTAGTCTTCTAGGGCTGCTCTAGCGAGATACCACAGATTGGGAAGCTTAAGCAACCAAAATTTATTTTCTTACAGTTCTGGAGGCTGGAAGTCCAAGATCAAGGTGCTAGCAGGCTTGTTTTCTCAGGAGGCCTGTCTCCATGGCTGGCAGACGTCCACCTTCTCGCTGCCCTCACATGGCCTTTGTCCTATGCCTGCATCCCTGCTGTCTCTTCCTCTTTTTATAAGTACGCCACTCATATTGGATTAGGGCCCCATCCTAGTGGCCTCCTTTTAACTTAGTTCCCTCTCCAAAAGCCCTGTCTCCAAATATAGTCATATTCTAAGGTATTGTGGGTTAGAAATTCAACATATGAATTTTGAAGGAACACTATTCAGTCCATAGCAAGTGTCCACTTTTAGGTTGAAGTGAAAGGAAAGTAATCATCCTCCCATTTTCTTTGAGGCATGAAACGCCCATTACACGGAGAGTTCTGTTCAAAGAAAATACCTCTTGAAAATCCTCATTAATCTCCACCCTTGATGTGGGTGAGAGAGTCAGGTATTGTGACCCCTGTTTGGGAAAATGCATTTGTGTTTGCAGCTTACATCAGCACCCAAAACACTAATTGTTATCTTGGTGCTGTAGTTGACATTCTATTTTGTCATCTGTTACATGTATGTTGTACTAGTTATATCTATGTTTCTAGTTTACGTATTTAGTATTCCTTAGTATTATTCATCTTAGAGTTGTTTTGATTTATCTCAACTCAGTTTTCAAAATCTCATTTCAGAGTCTCACTTAAATACTGTTAAGTACTTAAGTGAATAAATGGAGGAAAGAAAGAGAGAAAGAGAAAGGAAGAGAGAGAAAGAGGAAGAGAGAGAGAAAGAGAAAGAGAGTAAGAGAGACAGAGTAAAGTCATTCAGCCATCTAGTTATATTTCTTTTAATGTCAGGAAACCAGTTATTTAGATAATGCATTAAATTAATAAATATTTATTTGTTTGGTCAGTTTTAGTGATCCTTTTTAAAAACAAACAGGTTATAGCTATATCTACAGAGGGAATATGATGTGTGTGTGTGTGTGTGTGTGTGTGTGTGTTAGGGAGGGTGGTGGGAGGGAATGTCCTCGTAGGCAGAAAAGGGAAAGGCCAATCTTAAACGAATAGTTGTCCATCAAGTCAATACTCTCAAAATATTTAAGACGAGTTTGGACACTTATATCTCATGAAGTAACTATGTAAGTTGTCTAATATCACACAGTCACCCAGTCACCCATACTTTGAAGAAATAATTAAACTTAGTGACAAAACTGAATTCCAACTCCTTCCATATGTTAAGTTCCACAGTGAGATAAAAGCAAGTATGGCTAAGCTTGAGTCTTTTATCCTGGGAATGTAATTTACTTCTCAAGTCCTAGAGATACTGGTCTTAGGAGGGCTGGGGAGCTTTATTTCTTAACAGAGAAATCTTGAATCATGTCATTTGTCTAGGACCATTCCTGGTGTAAAGATTCTTGAAATGCTGAGTTGATTTTAGGGTTTCACTATGTCTTTGTGAATGAGACGACCAAACAGGCACAATATGCCTAACCAAACTCTTATCTATTTTCTAAGGTAAGAATTTCTGAAAATCTGGACAGTAAACTCTCCAATTGGGAAAAGTCCATTTTAAAGCATTTAGCTGCATTAAAGATGTTTATTTTCTTAAAATAACATTAGTAACACATTTTTCCTTAAAATTATTCTGCTTTTATTTTCTTAATCTAAGATTTAGTTAAGAGTTTTTTTAAAATTCCAAGCATATAGATTGGAGAAGGTGGTATGTAGACTTATTTTTTTGTTGTTACTCTTTCTTCCTCTTTTCTCCTTCCCTCTCGTTCTCCCTTCTCTCCTTCCTACTTTTCTTTTGTTTTTCCTTCCTTCTCCTCTTTTTTTCCCTCTTTTTTGATTGGTTGTCAGATAATGTAGCCTGTATGAATTATATATGAGTGAAAGTAATTTTATTGTTATTGTTGAGTATGAATTTCTGTCTGTCTCATTCTTTCATATGGATATATGTATCATTTGTATGTGTGTATACACATACATACACATATAAATATACATAGACATATATACACATATGTGTGTACCATACAATTTTACAATAATTTTATTGCTGTTGAGTATGGATTTCTATCTCTGTCATTCTTTCATGTGTGTGTGTCATTTGTATATGTGTATATGCATACATACACATAAAAATATACATAGACATATATACACATATATGTGTAGCCTGTATGAATTATATATGGTGTTTGAAAATAATTTTATTGTTGTTGAGTATGAATTTCTGTCTCTTTCATTCTTTCGTACGTGTGGGTATATCATTTGTATGTGTAAGTATACACATGCATATACATATAAATATACATAGACATATATACATGTACGTGTGTACCATGGAGAATAACTTTACAAACTATTTTAATCAAATTATCTTTTTCTTTGTCGGTTTCTGAGAGAGTATCTCATTGTGTTAGTGGAGTTTTCAACATATTACTGCATCTAGGTACGTTTTTACCTGTAGATTTCAAAACGCGATTGTTACATGCATAAAAGTTATTGTATATAGTTTTAGTACACTGTAACTTTTAATGTGAAAATATTACTGTTCATTCAATTTAATGCTTTCTAATTGTATTAATTTAAAATATTATTAATATTGCTAAATGTACTTTTTAAAAATATTTGCACGGTAAATACTTTTTTCTCTTAACCCTTACCTTTGTTCAAACAGGAATATGTAATGAATTGGTAATTTTTGTGCTTACCAATATGTTTCAACTTCTTTTGGCCATATTACTATGGTATATTTTCTAATGCTATAGTTTCCTTTTGTATTTTCTTTCTTCTCTTCTAGCTTTTCCCCCCATCATTATGTTTTGCTTTACTCTTTTTCCCATCTAGTGCAGTGTTTCCCAGGAGAGGTGCTATTGACGTTCAACATGGCCATTTCTTGTTTGTGTTGGCTGCTCTCCACTTTATTATTGGTTGTGCCACTAAATATCAGTAGCATCCCAGTCACTGGGACAACCAAACAACATTTGTTCCTTTCCACATGCCTCCAAGGGGTGTCATACCACTCTGAACTGCAAATAGGTGCTCACTACTTTGGGATCTAAAAGTCTATGAGTTCTCTTCTC
Source organism: Pongo abelii (assembly GCF_028885655.2). Lineage (NCBI taxonomy): Eukaryota > Metazoa > Chordata > Mammalia > Primates > Hominidae > Pongo > Pongo abelii. The sequence goes on from NC_071988.2 coordinate 21,828,923, forward strand.
CTGTGGTTATCTTTATTTTTCTAACTGAATGTTTAGTTTTGTCTCTGTAATATATGTGCATGGTTTAAAAATTGAAATAGAACATTGAGAGTCATACCACCCAATAGCAAAGAATCATCTTTTTTTATCACTCTACTTCTTATGTTCTTGAATGCCAACACTTTTAATTGTATTTACTTCTATGTAAATACATGCATATATAGTTATTTGATTTTTCCAGTTGTGAACATGACATATTGACTTCCTATTATATACGATGAATTTTTTCTTTTTCTAGTCTGAATACAACATTATACAAAGTAAACTTTCTCTTCTCCATTTTTCTAATTTGGTTATTTAGCAAATTTTGTTTAAATTGTGACTCAGTTCTTACATCATTTTTAATGTAAATATTGTGCACAACTGAGCCACTGATGTCCTAAGACTGATTTTTTTCAGTAGAGTTTTTGTTTGGTCTGAGTTAATAATTGTCTTTGTTTTTGTTGTCTTTCTTTTTTTTTTTCTTCTTATTATTATTGTTATTATTATTATTATTATTATACTTTAGGCTCTATGGTACATGTGCGCAACATGCAGGTAAGTTACATATGTATACATGTGCCATGCTGGTGCGCTGCACCCACCAACTCGTCATCTAGCATTAGGTATATCTCCCAATGCTATCCCTCCCCCCTCCCCCCACCCCACAACAGTCCCCAAAGTGTGATGTTCCCCTTCCTGTGTCCATGTGTTCTCATTGTTCAGTTCCCACCTATGAGTGAGAATATGCAGTGTTTGGTTTTTTGTTCTTGCGATAGTTTACTGAGAATGATGATTTCCAATTTCATCCATGTCCCTACAAAGGACGTGAACTCATCATTTTTTATGGCTGCATAGTATTCCATGGTGTATATGTGACACGTTTTCTTAATCCAGTCTATCATTGTTGGACATTTGGGTTGGTTCCAAGTCTTTGCTATTGTGAATAATGCCGCAATAAACATACGTGTGCATGTGTCTTTATAGCAGCATGATTTATAGTCCTTTGGGTATATACCCAGTAATGGGATGGCTGGGTCAAATGGAATTTCTAGTTCTAGATCCCTGAGGAATCGCCACACTGACTTCCACAATGGTTGAACTAGTTTACAGTCTCACCAACAGTGTAAAAGTGTTCCTATTTCTCCACATCCTCTCCAGCACCTGTTGTTTCTTGACTTTTTAATGATTGCCATTCTAACTGGTGTGAGATGGTATCTCATTGTGGTTTTGATTTGCATTTCTCTGATGGCCAGTGATGGTGAGCATTTTTTCATGTGTTTTTTGGCTGCATAAATGTCTTCCTTTGAGAAGTGTCTGTTCATGTCCTTCGCCCACTTTTTGATGGGGTTGTTTGTTTTTTTCTTGTAAATTTGTTGGAGTTCATTGTAGATTCTGGATATTAGCCCTTTGTCAGATGAGTAGGTTGCGAAAATTTTCTCCCATTTTGTAGGTTGCGTGTTCACTCTGATGGTAGTTTCCTTTGCTGTGCAGAAGCTCTTTAGTTTAATTAGATCCCATTTCCTTTTCTTAATTTTTTGCCCACTGTCTGCCAGAAATGTAAATTGTGTCTTGATTTACTCAAACGCATCAGAAACTTTCTTTTTCTTTTCTTGGAGGGATCCTTCTGGAAACTTCCATCCTCCTGTGACATAATAATAAAGTGTGCTTCCACGTGGTGTGGTGGTTTCCCTTGTGACTTTGGAGGCTCTTGTCCTGTGCTGCTTCTAGATCAAGGCATCTTTGCTTACCACAGCCTCAAAGCTTTCCATACCGTGCTTATGTATAACACTCTTAATGAATGTTAGTTGTAAAAATAAACAAAATTTTCTTCTGAAAGAACACCAAATCACAACTTATACGGGCATTGACTTGAACTTTTAGTCACATTTTACCTTTCAAATAAAGAATTTTCAATTACTTACGAGCACGACGAAGATAACTTCTGCACATGTCTGTGAAGCAATGAGACAGTAAACACCAATATTCCTATTTTATGTGAAGCACACCCCACAAAAAGCATTTTACTGAGCGTGCACTATTTTGATACATGATTCTTACTACTGGAGGGACACAGACAGGTCAGTAAAACATGGACCCTGCTTTGACAGAGCTCAAACTAAAGGAGGCCAAAGAAAAATGTTTTTAAAATGACTCAGCCAGGCGCAGTGGCTCACGCCTGTAATCTCAGCACTTTGGGAGGCCGAGGCAGGTGGATCACGAGGTCAGGAGTTTGAGACCAGCCTGACCAACATGGTGAAACCCCGTCTCTACTAAAAATACAAAAATTACCTGGGTGTGGTGGTGTGTGCTTGTAATCTCAGCTACTCAGGAGGCTGAGGCAGCAGCATCGCTTGAACCCTGGAGGCAGACGTTGCAGTGAGCCGAGAACGTGCCACTGCACTCCAGCCTGGGTGACAGAGCAAGACTCCATCTCAAAAAAAAAAAAAAAAAAAAAAGACTCTAGCACTATGTGTTATTTGCAGGGTGGGTATTCAGAGGAGGATGTGATAATGGTGGGGAGTCAGAAATGCTGCCAAAAGGAGGCAATGTGGTGATGTCAGTTTTGAGTTTGGAAGGAAGAATAAACAGACAGATACTTACATACATGTACCCCATCCCCCTTAGTTATTTATTTCTTACTTGACATGATTTCCTTTGTGCAGGGTCTGTGACCTCGCAAAGGCATTGTCATGGCAATTGTTAAAGTGATATGATACCATTTGTAATGATGTTTTCTATATCAGGAAGCTGAGGGCCCTACAAACCAAGTTATACAAGCCAAGACATTGATTCTTAACCACAGGCAAGTATGCAAATATTAACAGTTAGAGTCTTTTCTACATGTGCATTCTGGCATCAATAGGGAGGCCACAGAGAGAAGAAAAAAACAAACAACAACTGGTCATTTGCATTGAGCCTAAGGGAGGAGAAAATAACTAATACTTGTTGAGCACATATTATTAAACATCTGCCATGTACACTACTAAGCATTTTTTCTCTGGCTACTAGAACCCTACGAAGTAGATAGTATCTTCCTATTTTACACACAGAGAGGTCATGTAAACAGTAAGGGGTAGAGACAAGACATAACTCATTTATGCCTGCCTCCAGAGCCTGTGCTCTTTCCATAATCCTTTGCAACGTGGGAAGTCTTTGATATTTGATAAAATATCAGTATTTTACATTTTTGTGGAAATCCCTTCTATGTTCTAATAGGATGAGAATTACAAACACAATTTTATTTTCTTCCAAATTACTAAAAATAAAACACAGGATCTTATCATTTCTTGCCAAACATATTGCAATATAGCTAACTGGTCTGGTTTGGGTTTCTGTGCATTCTTTTTCCAGTCACCCCAGCACAGCCATTGAATTATGCACTTGCTTTCCCTCGATGAGAACTCTTACTCATCTTTGAACACTCTGGCTTAAAATGTTTTCTCCTGGGCAAGTATACCTGACTTCCAACAACAGAATTAATTATTGAGTGCCTGTTCATTAATTTTCCCACAGTGTTTTTTTTTAAAACAGGTTTTAATACAACTCTTAATGTAGTTTAAGAATTTCTTTGTATAATATCAAGTAGATTGTGAGACCCTTAATGAGACCTCACCTAAGTTGTAAGTATTAGTAATAGTCTTCAAGGAGGTTAATCTATTGGTGTTGATAAGGGAAGACTCTAAGGGTATCACATTTTGCTGTTTGGTTATCAGCTATGTGATCATGGGAGATAAACTCAATATTTACATGCCTTGGTTTCCCTTTGTACTTATTTGTAATAATCATAGTGCATTTTTGAAGGGTTAGAGTGAGGGAAACAATGGGATGGTTGAAGTAAGCTGTTGGTGTAGTGTTGACAGAAAACTAGTGCTCAATAAATGGCCTTTACTATGAACAATGAAATTATAAAATTGATTTTGTTAGATACACAATAGATAATATTTATAATGTCTGTATATAGTATTAAAAATGATATTCACCTACTCACCACATTTCCAGAACCTCCTCCAATATCGTCTGTCTAGCCCTCTGCCCAGTGGTATCCAGGAAAGTGAATTTTGCATTTATCAATTTTTTGCTTATATGGTCTTGCTACATGAGAATGTATAGCTCGATAATTTATTATTTAATTTTACATGCTTTGGGACACTATATAAATGGCAATGTATTATGTGTATTTTTTGCAACTTGCTTTTTCTCTCTCATAATATTTGGGAGATTTATGCACATTGATCTGAGAAGTAGTTCAGTCTTACTCCTGTACAGTCTTTCATTATAGAAATATGCTATAGTTTATTGATTTATTGTCCCAACAAAGGAAATTTGGGTTGTTTTCAATGTTTTTCTTTTTTTTTTTTCTTCTTTTTTTTCCCTGACTGTTGCATTCATGGATATATATGTCTCCTGGTCTATTGTAGAAACAGGGTATACAATGGTATGTGAATTACTGGGTTTTGGTGTATGTGCTTCTTCAATTTTGGTAGATGTTTCCATACTATTTTCCCACCAGGACCATATACACATTCCTGCTGAGCAACAACCTCTCCTACGCTGGATACTGCCCAACTTTTAAATGTGTGCCAACTGTGTAGGTGTAGAATTGTATCTCATTGTGGCTTTCATTTGCATTTTCCAAATTTTTAACACTCTCTTACCTTTTTAAAGAAATGTTTACTAGCCATGTGTTTTCCCTTCTGTGAAGAAACTCTTCACGTCTTTTATCCATTTTTCTGTAGTCTTGTTGGCTTTTTTAATGGAAATATTCAAATATAATTGCGGATTTCTTGTAGTTCTGTAAGTTTTTGCTGCATGTATGTTGAAACTCTGTTATTTCATGGATAAACATTTAGGATTGTTAGGGCACTACTCATATGTGAGTTCTGAGTACTGTCACTTCTAATCCTTTGGGTGATTTTTCCATCAAACTCAGATAGTTTCTTCACATATGTGCCTTAATCAGTATTCTGCATGCTCAGGTGTGACGTTCTATGGTTTTTGTTCTCTCTCCTTGGAACTCTTTCCTCCCTGGTGCTCTACCCTGAGAATTCTAGACATCTAGGTCTCCCTGGGTCCTCAGCTTTGTCTCCTCAGCTTAAGAAGTCTGCCAGACTCTGGGTTTCTCCTCTCTGCACTGTGTCTTGGAAACTTCACAAGGTAACAGGATGGAACAGTTGTACGGCTCATTTTTTCCCTGGCTGTGGATGATCACTGTTCTTTGTTGTCTGAGGCCAAATGTCTTCAATTTCACTGTGTCCTATATTTTGTTTGGTTTTCAGTTGTTTTAGGCGAGACAGTAAATCTAGACCCTGTTACTACATCTTGGCAGAGAGGAGACATTCAGGTCTTTTGTATTGATTTTTAGGAGTTCTTTATGTGTTCTAGATAAAAGTTTATTATTGGTCATGTATGTAGCAAATATATCCTCTTACTTTGTGCCTTGCATTTTAATTTCCTTAATGACTTCTTTTTGTAAATACTATTTCTTAATGTAGTTGAATTTCTGAGTTCTCCCCCTTTAGGTCTAAGCTCTTTGAGTCTTTTAAAGATCTTATTCTCTAACCTGAGGTTACAAAAATATTCTGTGTTGTCTTCTAAACATTTTAGAGTTTTCCTATTTAATCCACCTGTTTATTATGTATACATGTAGTGAGGTGGGCATCCATTTTCACTAAAAAATATATAAATCAATTTTCCCAGCATTATTTACTGAAAAGTGCCCCTTTACTGACTAGAATGCCATCTCTTTTGTATATTGAATTTTGTATATTGAATATGCATGGTATTATTCTGGGGTCTCTATTAAGTCCACTGATCTATTTATGTAGGCCTATGCCAGTGCCACACTAAGCTACTTATTATAAATTTAGTCTAAATCTTACTATATTTCAAGATAAGTTTCATACAATTTTTTTTGAGATATTTTAAATACTCTTGGCCCATTTATATTTCATACAGATTTTAAAATCAACTTACTAAATTCCTTTAAAAAACTGTTAGGATGGGTCGGAATTGCATAGCATTTATAGATCACTATTAGGAGATTCAGAATCTGGATGACATTGAATCTTTGTATTCATAAACATGATATTCCTTCATCTATTTAGATATTCTTGGAAGAAAATTTTACTTCCTTTCTTATCTTTCAATAAAATTTTATAATTTTCTAGACAACATGCTTATACTTCATTTATTATATATACATTTAGGTATTTTTGCTATTTATATAAATGTTACATTTTATAACTGTTACTATGTATAGAATGCATTGTCCTTTATTAATTTTGTATCAAGCAAGTTTACTGAGCTAAACTCTATAAATTTTATTCTATTTTAATTTATTTTATTTTCAGTTCTGGGGTACGTGTGCAGGATGTGCAGTTTTGTTACATAGGTAAACGTGTGCCATGGTGTTTTGCTGCACCTATCAATCCATCACCTAGGTATTAAGCCCTACATGCATTAACTATTTTTCCTGCTCTCCCTCCCCCAATATCCCCTGCCCCAGACAGGTCCCCATGTGTGTTGTTTCCTTCCCTGTGTCTACGTGTTCACATTGTTCTGCTCCCACTTATAAGTGAGAACATGTGGTGTTGGTTTTCTGTTCCTGTGTTAGTTTGCTGAGGATAATGTCTTCCAGCTCCATCCATGTCTCTGTAAAGGACATGATCTCTTTCCTTTTTATGGCTGCATAGTATTCCATGGTGTATATGTGCCATATTTTCTTTATCCACTCTGTCATTGATGTACACCCTTATTTTTATAATTCATCCTTACATTTTTTTTTGGATGTTTTACGTAGGTAATCTTACAGTTAACAAGTGATTGTTTTGTTTTGTTTTGTTTTTTTCCTTCCTAGGGCTTATATTATTTAGTTAGTTTTATTTCAGTGTACCTCTAATTAACAAACCTTATGTAATGTTGAATAGAATTGATTATAGCAGACATCCTTGACTTTTTCTTGATCTTAAAAAGAATGTTTTTTAGCATGTAGGTTTTTTGTAACTATTAGTTACTACAATAGGGAGATTGCCTTTTATTTCCAATTTACTAACACTTTTATTCATGTATACATATATGATGTATTGAGATGACCACATGGGTTTCTATCCATTAATCAGTGTTTAATTACATTAATGAATTTTCTAATGATAAACTAGTCTTGTATACCTGGACTATAACTCAGATTTGTAAAACATTCTTTTTTATACCTGTTCAATTTGGCAACCCGTTATTTTATTTACATGTTTGCAACTGTGTTCATGAGTGAGATTGGCTTATACTTTTTGCTTTATTGTAGTACCATTTTCTGGTTTGGTATCAAGATTATAGTAGTCACACAAAATGAAGAGAATATTTTTTTCTTTTTTATTTTCTGGGAGAATTTGCACAAGAGTAGAATTTTTTGTTTGTTTCATTTTTTAAATGATTGTTGGAACTCAGTTGTAAAACCAACTGGTCTGGCATTTTCTTTATGGAAGATTTTACTACCAATAATTAGTAACTACTGATTTAATTTCTTAAATTGTCAAAAATTTCAAGTTTTTCATTTCTATTTGAGCCAATCTTGATGTTATAATTTTCTAGATTTGTCATTTCCATCTAACTTTTCAAATGTATTTTATAAAGTTTTTAAAATAACATATAGATGCTGTCAGTTTAATCTCTGCAGCTTCTTTAGCTATGTTCCCCTTTGCATTTCTAACATTTATTTTTACCTCCTCATTTAAAAAATACACACCTCAGAGGACTTACTATTTTCTTAGACTTTTTTAAAAAACCATCTTTGGTTCTGTTAATCTCTATCCTGGGTTTTTTTCTATCTTATTTTTTCTAATCTTACCTTAGTTTCTCCTTCTGTTTTCTTTACCATCCTTCTCTTCCTTCTTTTATTTGTCCTCTTTCTCTTCCTCTTTTATGTGATTAGCTCAATAACTTTGAGGTTTGCTTCTTTTCTAATACGTATGTTAAGGCTTTCTATTTTGTCAAGGCTTTCTATTTAAGTACCACTTAAACCAGATGACACAATGTTTTAATATTTTGTGTTATTTAGTTTTTATTATATTTTTGGTAACTACTATTATTTATTCCTTCTTTTTCCCTTAAGTTCTTTGTGTGTGCATTTTCATATTTCTGAACTTTTGGGGTTTCCTAATTATCTTTATTTATTGAATTCTAACTTAATTGGTCAGATATTGTTATCTGTATTTCCTCAAACTTGAAATTTATGAAGAGTTTATGGAACAATTTGTGCACAACTTTTGTAGTGTTTTTTGTCTGCTTGAAAAGTATGTATTCTTCAATTATAGTGTTTGTTATTTTGCAATGTTATATATATCAATTAGATCAAATCTGTTAATGTCTGACTCTTTTCAGTGGCTGAGAAAGAGGTTAGTTAAATCCTCCCATTTTGGAGGTGGATTTGACAACTTTTTTCAGTTGTGTCAATTTTTGCTTCACATATTTTGAAGCCATATTCTCAGGTGCATGTATATTTAAAATAGTTTTATCATTATGTAGTGACCCATGTTCTCTCTAGTAATGGTTTTTAAGTCTTTTTTAATGCTGTTTTATTTGGTGGAGGGGCAGAGTATCATATTTTGACTTTCAATTTTCTTATATCTCCATGTTTTCAAAGTGTGAGTATAGTAAACAGCATATCATTGGATTTCTAAAATTTAACAAACAGTGCATGTTCTCACTCATAAGTGGGAGCTGAACAATGAGAACACATGGACACAGCACGAGGAACAGCACACACCAGGGCCTGTTGGGGGGTGGGGGGTGAGGGGAGGGAACTTAGAGTACAGGTCAATAGCAAACCACCATGGCACATGTATACCCATGTAACAAACCAGCACGTTCTTGCACGTGTATCCTTTTTTTTTTTTTAGAAGAAATAAAGAAAAACAAAAATAAAAAAATTAAATATGGTACTGAAGCAAATAAACCACTAATAGCTGAAAAAAAAATTTAGTCTGACCATGTTTTTTCACCGAGTTTACTTCATTGACTTACATTGTTAGAATGGATCAGTTTTATTGTGTCCTACCATCTTACTTTATGCTTTTTATTTTGCTATTTTTCGTTTTTTTATTTTCTTGCTCTTTTTTTGATGTATTTAGTTTTCCCCAGCTGTCATGATGGTTAGGAGTATGAGCTCTGAGATCCAACTGTCTCAGTTAGAATCTTAGCTTTAGCATTCACTAATCTGGGCAAGTTACTTACCTCTCTATTTCTGTTTCTTTTTCTAAAAAAGGATGGCAGTTACTTTATAATGTTGTTGTGAGGAGTTACTATATATAACATGCTAGAATGGAGCCTGGCACAGAACTTGCTATTTGGCTTTTCTTTAAAAACTACAAGTTTCATTTCTAAGAGTGCTTTACTATAAATTTTGACCTAAATACAAAATGTAACAAAGTAAAATATTAATCAATATCTTTTTTCCTCTTCTTAACAATATAAATGCCTGAGAACACTTTAACTCTGATATTTTACCATTTGATTTCTAGGGTTTTTTCTTTTGTGCTATAGCATTTTAGTTTTATCTACTTGTTACTCTTTTTAATTCTCAAAAAATAGAAAATTTGTTATTGCTTTATATGTTAATAGTTTGTTTAGATTATCTACAAATTTACTTTTTTTACTGTTCTGTCTTTTCTAATGTTTAATATAATACATTTTCTTAATTTATTTTCATGCTAAATTTATTATAATAAAATGACTTAAAGAATCAAAACAAGATTGTTTCTGAAACCATCAATATCTTGCCACTTTCATGTCCCCTTCTCTAGAAGGCGACTCTTTTAACTCTTTCATCTTTTTACCATTGACTTCTGAATTTTAAATTAACATGCTATTATTACTAGTTCTTGATGTTTTCTACTGTAGGCATAATCAGTTAACTTCTCATTGTGAAAGATGAGGATTTATCTCTTTGTTAGTTTTCTTTCCTTCTATCTTCCTACCTTCACTACTCCGTGAAAGATTCCAACACCATAATCCCCCCCAAATAATCAGATTTTAATTGTATTTTGATCGGTGGTCAGGGGTTACCTCATTGTAACCACTGAAACTTATTTACACCTGAACCACATAGTATACTATCATTTTTATTTTCCAGAACAACATTTTCACACAAAGTTAATACTTGTTTTCTATTTGTTCATTTTGTTTTCTGTGTGTTTATTGCTAAATACATCTAATATTATTTTTTATTTCTATACATTTTCTGTCATTCTAACATACTAGATAGCCCTAGTGATTAGTGATGTAAGGAATCTTTCATGTACTTATCACTACTAATCATTAGGGAAATGCAAATCAAAACCACAATGAGACATTGCTTCACACATAATATGATGGCTACTATTAAGAAACAACAAAAAAACCCAGAAAATTTCAAGTGTCAGCTAGATCGTGGAAAAATAGGACATCTTGTGCCCTGTTGGTGGGAATGTAAAATGGTGCAGGTGCTATGGAAAACAGTATGGTGGGTCTTCAAAAAATTAAAAAGAGAATTACCGTATGATTTAGCCATTCCACTTCTGGGTATATGCCCAAAAGGTCTGAAAGTAGAGTCTTAAAGAGATACTTGCATATTATGTACATAGTAGCATTATTCAGAATACACTGGAAATAACCCAGTGTCTATTGGGAAATGGTGGATCAACAAAATGTGGTACATATGTACGATGAAGTTTCACCAAGCCTTTAAAAGGAAGAAAATTCTGACTCACGCTACAGCATGAATGAAGCTTGAGGACGTTATGCTGTGCAAAATAAATCAGTTACAAAAAGACAAATACTGTGTAATTTCACTTTTCTGAGGTACCTAGAGTAGTCAAAACCAGAAAGTAGAATGGTGGTTACTAGGGGCTTGGAGGAGGAAGGAATGTTGAGTAATTGTTTGATTTTTGCAATGTTTTAGTTTTGAATATTTAAAAAACTCTGGAGAAATGATAGTGTTGATGGTTGCTAAACAATATGAATATATTTCATGTCACAGAACTATACACTTAAAAATGGTTACGATGGTAAATTTGATGTTATTTTACCACAATTAGAACAATATTTTTGTTACTTCAAGATACACGTTAAAATGATTACAGATTGAATGAGGAAGCTTGGGTGGATTCAGACAAAAAAGATTGGCAAAATGTTGAAAACTGCTGCAGAGGAGTGACAAGTACATGGGTTTCATGCTATTCTACTTTTTATGACTGTTGAAAGTCCCATGATAATTTATTTTTTTAAATAAAACCTACGTAATGGTTACTTTTATGTGTCAACTTTACTGAGCTATGAGATGCCCACATAGCTAGTAAAATATTATTTCTAAGTGTGTCTGTGAGGGTGTTTCTGAAATAGATTAGCATTGGAATTGGTAGACTGAGTGGAGAAGATTACTCTCATCAGTGTGGGTGGGCATCATCTAATCAGTTGGTTTGAATAGAACAAAAAGCAAAGAAGGGAAAATTTGCTCTGAGCTGGATATTTATTTCTTGCCCTCATACATTGGCACTCCTGATTCTCGGACTTTCAGACTTAGATTCAGTTATACCACCAGCTTAACAGCTTTCCTGGTTCTCCAGAATGCAGATAGAAGACTGTGGGACTTCTTGGTTTCCAAAATTGAGTGAGCCAATTACTATAATAAAACTATATATCTCTACCTTATTGGTTTTGCTTTTCTGGAGAACCCAGACTAATACAACATACTAGATATTCTATTTGTATCATCTTCTCGAGGAAATAGCTCTCATAGCCTGTCGCCTGCTCAAACAGACTGGACACTCCCTGTGTCTACTGCATAGCTATCATCCTGGAAGTTTCCCTTTGCCTTTATACTCCTGCATGAGTTTGCCAGGACTGCCAAAACAAAATACCTTTTGTCTGTATTCACACATTCCTGATCTCTCTCTCTCTTTTTATAAGGACACTAGATGTTTTGGATTAGACCCTCACCCTTATAACCTCATTTAACAATCATTACCTCCTTCAAGACCCTATCTCCAAATCCAGTTACATTGGGGTTTAGAGCTTTAATATATAAATTTTGAGGGGCCACAATTTAGTCCATATCTAATATGGTTTGACTGTGTCCCCACCCAAATCTCATCTTGAACTCTAGTTCCCATAATCCCCACGTGTCATTGGAGGGACTTAGTGGGAGGTAATTGAAACACAGGGGCGGTTACCTCCATGATGTTCTCATGATAATGAGTGAGTTCATCTGGCTTTACTCTGCACTTCTCCTTGATGCTGTCATGTGAAGAAAGGCATGTTGGCTTCCCCTTCTGCCATGATTGTGAATTTACTGAAGCCTCCCCAGCCCTGAGGGATTGTGAGTCAATTAAACCTCTTTCCTTTATAAATTACCCAGTCTCTCAGGTATATCTTTATTAGCAACATGAGAACAGAGTAATACAATATCACTCAGTGATTTTGTCAATTTCTTCTTCTGAATTTCTTTTTTCCTGGATCCTATATCTTTATCTTTCTTGATTACATCATTGTTTTAGTAAAATTTATCCTCCAGTAATATCCAGAGAGGAAATTTTTGAGAGCTCATATATCTGAAAATATCTTTTTCCCATTCTCACACTTAATGGTTTGATGGCTGAATTGTGGTTACAAATATTGAGGAGTAATTACCCCTCTCCACCCAAGTTTGAATCAAGCTAATTTTTTTGTTCTCTCTTTCTGCAGTTTGGGTTTGTCTCCAGTTTTTTCTTGCATAGGACATGAAGTCCTTGCATACCAGCTTTTTGTGACCATCTGTATTTATACTTTTCATCTTTGATGCATCTTAGACTTTGTCTGCTTTCTCCCTTGTTCCACAAGTCATTAAAATGAAAGCTCGGATGGTCTGAACTTAGCAGACACTCCCAGTACAAAAGCCTGCATCACTACTCACTTAGGCGTCTGAATTACCCCTCCCCCTTTGTTTTTGGGTCACCTAACCTCCTGCTAGAGTAACAGTGTATTAAAAAGTGTATTTCCTATATGTAATCCAACAATCATAATTGTCTGGAGGATGGCTCTAAGTATGCAGTCACCTGGAAACAGTAGTCTTATTCATCATAAAGGACATCATGCTTTTAGAATGTGGGCATAATTGCAATGGGAGAAAATTTCTAATGGACAAATGAGTTATTAATATCATTCATATAGTGAGATTTACATTAAAACTACTAACAAATATTGGCCTTTATATGATTTTTATCCAATTTCAGTTATAATTGTTAGTTATCAATTTGAAGATTAGTTTTTTTAGAAACAATGTTGTTTAGTTCTGCTTTGTCTAGCTAGTACATGTGGAGAATGAGGGACTCCACCTCAGTACATGTTCCTGCTAAGTGACATTGACCTGTTAAAATTGTCAAAACTTGTTTTAGTTATGTTACTTGTACTGCTTTCCAAAATGTATAGATTATGTTTTGCACTTCTTAGTTTTGATAAATGAAGTAGTTTGATCATCAGTTGACTTTTTCTTCATCACTCTGCGTAATTATTACTAAGAGCAACATGGTCCAATGGCAGAATCTTAGACTTCTAAGATCTGAATACAAATTTTAGCACTGTTACTTCCTAATGGTGTGATCTTATTCAAGTTACTTGTAAGTGATGTGGTGAAGCCAGCTTGTGCTGACTCATGAGAGCCTACTGAGTTTGTGTGAGCTGATTCTTTAACACAGACTTTATTAAAAATTACTTATATAAGCTTATAGGTAAATAATGTATATCAAAAACAAAGTAAATACTTATAATCATTACTTAACTAATTACCAAATTTCATTGTTTCTATGGCCTTGAGGTAATTTAGATCTCTTGTATCTGAATAGGAGAAACACTGTAATATGGTGTGCTGCTACTGCTCATCTTTTCCCAGCTCTGCCTTCACTGATACCATGGTTGCAGAAATTGGCTGATGCTAGAAGTCATTATTTGATTTATTGTTTTGCTAGTTGTCTAGACCTTAGAAAGTGATAGGAAACATGTTAATAGTACGGATTCAACTTAAAAGTGTGTCATGTCTGTGGCTGTGGTGTTGTGAGTAGCGCCAAAAATTGAGGAGACAGTTACCAGTGTTTGAAAACTGTTACCTGATTCAACAAAGAAGTAGCTCATGTCAGTGGTAAAAAGTGAAGTTCTGGTACATCTTTTGTCTTCTTTTCCTTCTACCTGTGAATATAAGGACAAATATTAACCAAAAGTCATATGATAACTACATGCATTTGTCAAATTACAACTGTAGGTTGGCTACTGATATGGTTTGGCTCTATGGTGCCCCCCACCCTGCCCCAAATCACATCTTGAATTGTAATCCGCATGTGTTGAGGGAAGGTCCTGTAATCCCCACACATCAAGGGAGGGAGGTGATTGGATCATGGGGGTGGTTTCCCCCATTGCTCTCATGATAGTGAATGAGTTCTCATGAAATCTGATGGGTTTATAAGTGTTTGAAAGGAAGCACTCCTCCTTTACTACTTCTCTCTTTTTTGCCACCTTGTGAAGACAGTACCTGTTTCCTCTTCCCCCATGATTATAAATTTCCTGAGGCCTCCCCAGCCATGCAGAACTGTGAGTCAGTTAAACCTCCTTTGTTTATAAATTACCCAGTCTCAGGTAGTATCTTTATAGCAGTGTGAGAACAGAGTAATACAGCTACCAATATGACTTTGCCAAAAATCTAAAAGAGCATCCTATGAGAATCAGTTGGTTATATGGAGTTCACAGAAAAGGGCATTGCATAGTTTATTATTTGTAAATTGTGTATTATGCATACTTTATATCAGCAAAATTGATAATAAACATATATACATATAGGTCTATACTTATTTTTTAACATATAGCCAGTTAAATATATACCAATACACCATTGCTTAAGCTGAGATTAAGCTTTTTCATTTATTAAATCAATCATTCAAAACTATGAGCATCATACTTCAAAAATTTTAGTTTTGTGTTTGTTCCTATTTCATTCTATGAATACCACTCTTCTTTTATCCCTATTCCTCTAAACCCCGTGTGTAGACATAACTTGAGAGTCATTGGAATGTGTAAAACTGTTTGCTTCTATAATTGCATGGCTCCAAAGTAAAATACTTTTGAATATTCATAGCTTTTTTGTATAGATATTTAGTATTCTACCTCGATATCAATGACCACTTTTGCTTTTGTCAGAGCTCCTTCTTTTAGCAGCCTCTTCTGTATCCTCTTGGCGCCGTCCATGACTTCTTATCACTCCTGCTGTCCTGAGGTTGGAACTGGAGACTATACCTAATCCTTTTAGATCTGTGCACAAAATATGAGTATGTAGATGTTCAATGAGGTCATTGTTTTCATCTATTTTACTCTAGCTGTGACCTCTTTTCTTACCTAATAATTATAAGATATTACATATTAGGCTTATAAAAAGGGATTGCGAAAAATGTAATAAACAGTCCCTCATATACCTTCTACCTTGTTTAATGTGTGAAACATAAGAGATGCATTTGAAGGCCCTGTAGACCCCTCCCTGGTTCCACTTCCTTCTCTTTTCCTCAAAGGTAATCACTCACCTGAATTGATCATTCCCAGGCATGTGATACTTCTACCTCACATGTATATGCTCAGAACATACGTGGATTGTCATACATATTTTTAAATATATAAAATATGATAAACATACTGGGTATATTCTTTTATTAAATTAATGGACTTTATATTTTAGATCAGTTGTAGGCTTACAGGAAAATTGAGCAGAAAGAGACCTCCTCTGACTCCAGCCCACACTTGGATAAATGCCCTTCCCTGGTTTCTGAAAAAGAAAGGGCCTTTATGTAAATTCCCCAAAACATGAGACACAGCGTAGTTCACTCTGGTATCCCCTGGACTTGTTATCCTGCTTGACACATAACATTTGTTGACTCAAGAGCAGTATGAATGAATGAATTTCAGATAGCAATATCATATAAACAATGGTGGAAACCAGGGCTCCCTCCCCTCCAGAGATGGACTGGAGCAGCACAGCCTCCATTGTCAGAGAATAGGAGAATAGGGTTTAAATGTCAAGGGCCACACATAAAGTCCCAAGATCCTGTCATGCATAAGGACAAGGCGTGTCAGTCATGGCCAGGGGGGAATGTTTGCAAGGAGGAGATGTTTTCAACTCAGATATTCATAAACCAGGGCCTGCCTCTGTTTACCAGCTGGGAGATCTTCAGATAATGAACCATGAAAGCCTGCTATGCAGCGGCGCTGTGCAATAATTTTTCATTTGCCACCAGTTAGCTTCAGGGATCAAGGACAGCTAAACACATAACCCGCTCATGCATGTTATTTTAAAGGCATATTTTAAAGTTATAAATATGGTACATTGAGTTAATGAGGTATGTTCTTTTGGTGACAAATATTTACATTCCACATATGCCTCTTGATGTCAAGAGTGTAACTGTTTCATTTTCTTCTTTTTCTCAGGAGGCTGGGATGCAGATGGAAAAGGCCCTTGTGTCTGGGACACATTTACTCATCAGGGAGGAGAGAGAGTTTTCAAGAACCAGACTGGCGATGTAGCTTGTGGCAGCTACACTCTGTGGGAGGAAGATTTGAAATGTATCAAACAGCTTGGATTGACTCATTACCGCTTCTCTCTTTCCTGGTCACGTCTGTTACCTGATGGGACGACAGGTTTCATCAACCAGAAAGGCAAGTGTTTCTTAAAAATAGAAGGTTGCAGCTTTAATTCAAGGTTATTGCTGCAGTCTGGCATAATTAATCCAGTATGCTATTCTGCAATGTAGCTTTCAAATTGCAAGTTTTTAGAGTGATTATGGGATAAATTTTTTGAAGTGGGTTTGCATTAGTTTTCACAGTAATATTTTGGTTTTCTTTGACTGTTGATATCTTTTCTGGGGGTGGCGAGTGGGAGGGAGGTTAGAATAAGTGTTTTATTATGTAACATGAGTGTTAATCTGAAGGTAAATTAAAAAAATTTGTATTAAACTATTTTCAGTTGTGTAACCCTGTGATGAGTTATGAAAAGTCCTGAAGAACTTGAGATGATTCTAAGCACTTCAATTAGGGCTGAATTAGTGGAGCTAATTAACTAGCATGGGGTTAACACCAAGGCCCCTGGAGTTCACTTACTGAAGATTAAGTCCAGCTACATCACTTACTATCTGTATAAACATCTCTTGGGCATCTCTCAGTGCCTCAGTTTCCCCATGAATAGAAAAGAATGCTGTAATAGTGACTAATTCAGAGAGTTGTTGGAAGGTTAAATGAAATAATCTTTGTAAAGTGCTTAACACAGTAGCTAACATTTCAAAAGCATTTAGTAAGTGTTAGCTATTCTTCTTATTATGCCTTGTAAGTAAAAGGACCAGTCATTGCTCTATTGAATGCCTGTTATTTGTGAGGCATTTTCACCCATTTTTTTAATTCTCACCAACAGTAGGGAAGGCATAGTGATCATATTTTAGAGAGGTGTATGTCCAAATCCACATATTTGGCAAATGGCCTATCTGTTATTTAAACCTAAGGTCTAGCTAGCTCCTTCTACAAAACATGGTTGGAAAACTGTGACCTGAAGGTCAAATGTGGCCTGTCACCTGTTTTTGTAAATAAAGTTTGATTGAAACATAGCCATGCTTGTTCATTACGCATCATCTACAGTTACTTTTCCACTTTAATGGCAGAATAGAGTAGTTAGGGCAGAGACCATATGGCCTGCAAAGCCTCAAATATTTGCTATCTGGTCCTTTACAGGAAAAGTTTGCCAACCCTTGCACTACAGCATATGGTTTCTTAATGAAGACACTTTATTACTACTTTATCTTAGAAAAGATTTTACACCATCCATGGTGCTGGGACTAGGTGAAGCAACGAGGTGCCTAGGGCATAAAATTTAAGGAGAGCCTCTTAAATTTAAGGAGAGGCCTCACTTGCATGACCTAAGAGAACACCTACTTGCCTCGCCATACTTCCCACCCCAAGAACCTTTGTTAATACAAAGGCATTATTCATGAGTAACTTATGTGATTCCCTATATAGAACAACCCTTGATGACAATTCCTAGATGGGCTTGTGCACTTGAAAAGAAAAGCTCATTTTATTTAAGGTGGGATAATCTTCACATCATGAAATAGATTGCAGCTCATGAACTCACATGTAGTATCAGCCTTAGAGTAGCTTCCCCAAAATAGGGACAGTTTAGGATCATCAGGCTCCTTCCCTGATTCTAAAGACATTGGCCCATGACCAGTTGCTGCTGATTAGATGTCTACTTTCTTGCCATCTCTGACTAGTTTTATGTTGAACGGAAGGTAATTTGTTGTTCAGTTTAAAAGCGAACTTATTATCTTCAATCTTCCTAATCCAACATCCGTATTCTCCCTTCTTTCTGGCACTACCATACTCCAAAGTCTAAAAAACAAAAGTAACCTTTGAATCCTTTCTTTTTCTTTTCTTCCTCCATCTAATGGGTTGCTGAATATGGTCCATTCTAATTATGACTTTTTAACTTATCTTCTAATCTTTCTTTTTGCCCCTGCCCTAGTTTAGGTATTTGTCATTCTTACAAGGACTTCTTGATATATCCTTGATGAATCTATCTGTTCTCACCTTCTGTCTATCCTTTACTTTCTATAAGATGCCATCATAGCAATTTTCCTAAAGCTTGACCCAAATCATATTGGTTTGGATCATCTCCTGCTAAAAATGAAGCAAGATGTGCGGTGGCTCATGCCTATAATCCCAGCACTTTGGAAGGCTGAGGCAGGTGGATCACCTGAGGTCAGGAGTTTGAGACCAGCCTGACCAACATGGAGAAACCCTGTCTCTACTAAAATACAAAATTAGCTGGTTGTGGTGGTGCATGTCCGTAATCCCAGCTACTTGGGAGGCTGAGGCAGTAGAATCGCTTGAACCCAGAAGGCGGATGTTGCCATGAACCAAGATTGCATCATTGCACTCCAGCCTGGGCAACAAGAGCGAAATTTTGTCTCAGATAATAATAATAATAATAATAATTTTAGTCACCCAAAGCCTCAATATACAGTCCATACTCCTTCATATATCATTCCAGGCTCTATTTGACTTAGACTTAATCACCTCCAAAAACTTTGCAGTTTTGGAGGTGATTACCCCATGCGTATGATCACGCAATATCCCAAACACACATTGGTACAGGTCTATAATCTTTTATCTGTAAGTATAAGTAACCCACTACTTATTAAACATACCATGCAGTTTTCCACCTTGTAGGAATTTGCTTAAGCTTTTTATTCTGCCTAGAATGGGCTTTCATTAACCCCAACTATACCTGCTGAAGGCCTGTCCTGCTGTTCAGGGGTAGCACAATTGCCCTCTTCTTTACGGTATTTCTCTATTCTAAGCCAGAAAAAAAAATCTCTCTTTTTTTTATTCTCATGGCACTTTGCAAACCTCTTAAGATATTTCTCACATTCTTCATTGTTAACTGTTACTATAGCCCATGTTAGACTATGGGTGCCTTAAGTTTAATTCAATTCAACCAAAGTGTGCTGAATGTTTATTGTGTCAGGGACTGTGCTAAGTACTCATGACATTCATATTAGAGAATCCCTGGAATTGTTTACAGTGTAATGGGTAGATAATTCTGCCTTGTTACCCTTGTAGTATAGTCCGGCACCATCCATGGAAGGGATTCAGTAGAAATTATTGAATTCAATTGAATTAGGTCAATAACAGTCATAAAAATAACTCTAAGTGTAGTAATGCTTGCCTTTCATTGAGCATATAATACACAGAGCTCACCATGCAAACATTGCACATATTTTTGTTGATTTAATGTTCATAACAGTCCTATGAATGAGGGACATCTCTAAACAGAAGGAATAATGCTAACATGGGAAATAAGGTTAGGCATAAATTTGCCAAGATGACAAATTTAGTTAGGTTCAACCTAGGCTTGTCTGACATAAAAAATCTTGCATCTAGTCTAGAGCTCAGTCAGTCTGGCCAAACCACTTGAATTCTCTGTGCTACATTTCCCTGTTGGTTAAATGAAGTAGAGGCCTCATGGTACTAAAACTCCTTGCATTCATTCTAGGAGTTTAGAGTTTTTACTGAGCTTCCATTTGGGTGGTAAACAACAACAACAACAAAAACCAAAAACCTACCAACTTGTAGTATTGGTCCACAATGCCATATCTGAAGTTCTAAAATCCAAAAGGCTCTTTTTACTAAATCTTTCTAAAATTAAATTGGCAGCAAAAGCTAACTTGAATTGTTGTGAATATTTATTCTGTTTGGTGAGAATATTTATTTATTTTACTACAGACATATTAAGAGATATTGACTCAGATTCACTGAGAGTGTTAATATATGGTATATGCTCTGTGTTTCCTTTCTAAAACTCAAACATTCTGAACTCATATGCCCCTAAGATTTTCAGATACAAGATTATGTACCTGTACCAGTATGTCAACATATAAAGCTTTGAAAACCAACTTGAGATACTCAGAAGTTTGTAGAGACACATTGTAGATCAGAATCCAAGAGCCGGGAAACCGAAACCACTGGATAGTGGAGGTGGCGGTACCGGAGTCATGGAAACCACCTGAATATTGTGGAGAAATTGCTCATGCAGATCTCACGTGGGGATCACGTGCCCGTAGCACTGAGCTTTTTGTGTTTGGCCTCAGCTTTGGTAAAACCGTAGCTGATTAATATTGCAGACTTTGCTTTGAACAAGAGGGCACTGGAGGTGCATCCAGGAGGTGGAATTTCAATAAGCAGTTGTTCATTCTTGTGCAGTGATCTGTTGAAGCAGTTGGAATGGTTTTAACTTGGAAAGGCCATCTCTTTTTTCCCATTTAAATATTTTCTCAAAAAGCATGCAAAGAATTAGAAAATCCCTGTCACTGTTCTTCCCAAGGAACCCCCTTTTTGTGTTTGGCTATCCATTTCAAAGCTTGATTATAGGACATTTGGGAACTTGTAAAATTCTGTGTCCCCAAACTAGAAGAATGTTTTTATGAAGTGGAATTGTTACAGACTGTCTCTTTCAAATGTCAGATTTTCAAGGTTTAACAAGAAAAGATTGAGTTGGCAACTGAAATCACATATTCCTGTATTTCTCAACTGTTCAAGTACACGTTCTTATCTGCCACAAATGTAAATTTCAGGCGATTAGTGGGAAGCCCAAGTATTGCAAATAAAAAAAGGGGGAATATTTGTGCAGAATTTAGTGCTCACTTTAAGGTTTAAAATATGAGTTCTCTTAGTAGGAATGGTTTACATAAATTAAGTAAACAAGCATTAATCTTGTATTCTATGTGGGGCACTATAATAGACTGAAAATGGCCCTCCAAATGTGTTCATGTTCTGATTCTTAGGAATTGTGAGTATATTAGCTTGCATGGTAAAACGAACTTTACAGATGAAATTAAGGGAAGGATTTTGAGAGGAAGAGATTGTCCTGGACTATCTGTGTGGTCGCAGTATAATTACATGGGTCCTTAAAAGAGAGAGGTAGAAAGATCAGAGTCAGAGAGAAGAGGTAAAAGAGATAAAAGCAGAGGTGAAAGAGAAGAGGTGAGGATGAAGATGGGAGAAGAAGCCATGAGGGAAGGAATGCAGGTGGCCTCTACCACCTGGAAAAGGTAGAAAGATGAATTCCACCTGAGAGCCTCCAGAAGGACTATAACCTTGCTGACGTCTTGACTTTAGCCCAATAAACACTGTTTTGGACCTCTGGCCCCCAGAACTGTAACATAGTGCATTTGTCTTGGTCCTGCCACTAAGTTTGTGGTAATTTGTATTAGCAGCAATAGGAAACTAATACAGGCAGTGTGGCAAGAGAACACAGGAGCAGTTAAAGAAATTGATGGGAGGTGGGGGATCACGAGGTCAGGAGATCAAGACCCTCCTGGCCAACATGGTGAAACCCCATCTCTACTAAAAATACAAAAATTAGCTGGGTGTGGTGGCACATGCCTGTAATCCCAGCTACTCGGGAGGCTGAGGCAGGAGAATCGCTTGAACCAGGGAGTCAGAAATTGCAGTGAGCTGAGATCGCACTCCAGCCTGGGTGACAGAGCGAGATTCTGCTAAAAAAAAAAAAAAGAAAAGAAAAGAAACTGATGGTGTGAATGGTGTGAATCTAGAAAAGTGTGAACCAAAGAAAGGTGTAAACTTGATGCATGGTAGGCATGAGATCAAAGTGAATTCTATGTTACTTTTTTTGTTGAAAGAGGATTCTTGATCATTTTTTTTTTTTTTTTAATTTGAGACATCATCTTTGCAAGTTCCAGCCACGCCCTCTTCTAGGGGAATTCCCCTATATCTTTGTTTTATATAATCCTGCTTGACTCCAGGTCACAGCTGACAGGACAAAGGAAAGACATTTTTTCCTGGATTTATAATGAGCTGTGACCTCATGGAAAAATACGAGCTTGCTCCATTGTTTTCCTCTCTCAAGGATGTTTGGAATTGAGGTACTGAGAGGCTGAGTTGGTTGGTGGTTGGCACTGGGGCTCAGAAGTAGCTTTGGCAGGTGGGACAGCCATTTTGAGACCATGACAGATTGAGTGTGTAAAGAAAACTGGTTCTTTCTTAAGTATATATTTTTCGATTTTGTCTCTGCTGCTTGACTCAGAAGGGAAAGCTGTTTCTGAAAGAAGAAATGGAGGAGACGTGTTGAGAGAAGCTGGGATGGAAGAGATCAGTTTTCCCTGAGAAGCAAAGATTTTCTCAGCTCCCAACTTCAATTCTTTTGACTTCCACTTGCCGTTATTTTCTGTCATTGAGTCCCTGATCTATTTCTGTCATTTAAAATAATGTCCACTGCATCTATATCTACGACCCAACTGCCCCCAATGCCACCTTTGTATTTGAGTTCATCTGGGTTGGTTGGTTTTACTTATATCCAAAAGACCTCTACCTCAAATATGTTTCATATTTTCTAAGATCAAATAAGCAGAAATGAGCTTAATTAGAGAAGATAATATTAACTATGAAAGAAATCTATAGAAGTTTTAACCCTTAAAATAATCAATTCTGTCCTAAATACCCAGAAGCAGAATGGGATCCAAATGACCTCTCAAAGTTTCAAAATCCCTAGATTGGTAACAGGCGATCATTTAAAAAATACACATTTATTCAGATAATTTGTTTATCAGTGACTTACACCATTCTGAAAAACAAAGTTAAATAACCCTTTGACAGATTTATTCTCATTCAATACTCACATGTTCCTAAGGTGGCAGTATTAACATTGCCATTTTACAGATGAGGATACTGAGGTGTAGAGAGACCAAGTGATTTGTCCAAGATCCTTTGACTGAGTTTTCTGGGTCTGGGGCTCTCCTCTTAAAAATCCCACTCTGGCCGGGCGCGGTGGCTCAAGCCTGTAATCCCAGCACTTTGGGAGGCTGAGGTGGGTGGATCACGAGGTCAGGAGATCGAGACCATCCTGGCTAACACAGTGAAACCCTGTCTCTACTAAAACTACAAAAAATTAGCCGGGCGTGGTGGCGGGCGTCTGTAGTCCCAGCTATTCGGGAGGCTGAGTCAGTAGAATGGCGTGAACCCGGGAGGAAGAGCTCGCAGTGAGCCAAGATCACGCCACTGCACTCCAGCCTGGGCAACAGAGCGAGACTCCATCTCAAAAAAAAAAAAAAAAAAAAAAAAATCCCGCTCCACTTCATGGAAAAGTTTCATTACAATATTGAATAAACTGTATGATCAAGAAGTGAAGTGCTTAATTCTGGGATAGTGAATATTAATTATGCAATGCTCTGTTGCTCTGCTGTGCTGATGAGTGAGAAAAAAATTTTCTTAAAATTTACTTATCTTCATTTCAACAGACGGTTATCATGTGGTTTGAATTACATTGATTGGCCATCGTTAATGACTTCTCCACAAAGAGGGAAAAAGGAATTTGATATTGTGATCAGGTCCGAAGTAGGTGACCATGAAGGCTGGTAAAATAGAGTCACATGTTTCTGGCTCAGGAACATTAGTAAACATGAGAAGTGGGATGTCATAGTGAGAACAGCTCAGTCTTTGTAGTGAGACAGACTGGGATTAAATGTGGCCCATGCCATTTGTCAACACTGAGACTCTGAATCTCAGTTTTCTCATTTTTAAATGGGAATAGAAACACCCATCTCTAGAGCTTAGCGCTTGGATTTGGCAAAATGCATGACATCTGGTACATATAGTACGAGTTCAATAAATGAAAGCTAATATTATTTTCATGTTCAAAGTCAATGGAAAGAGTTGGCTATGAAAACCCTCACACATACCAATACCCAGATTATTTTATCATATTATCTTTAGATATCTCATTCACAAATATAGAAATGTGGGTTTACAGGGGCCCAGGGGTGGGATGGTGAAATACTGTCTTTGAGAGAAAAAAGGAAAGTTTATAAAATTTCATGAGTATATTAGTTTTACTGCTACTGTAACAAATTATCACATATTAGCTGCTTAAAACAACAAAAATTTGTTACCTTAGAGTTCTGTAGGTCAGAAGTCTGACATGGGTGTCTGTGAGGCTGAAATCAAGATACCTGCAGGGCTGTGTCTCTTTCTGAGGGATCTTTGGAAGAGTCTGTCTCTTGGTGCATTCAGGTTGTTGGCAGAATTCAGTTCCTTGTGATTGTAGAACTGAGGTCTTTATTATCTTGCTGGCTATCAGCTGAGGACTGTTCTCAGCTTTGAGAAGCCATCTGCGTTCCTTGGCTCATGGTCGGTGTCCTTCCTCCATTTTCTTTCTTTTGAGATGGAATCTCACTGTGTTGCCCAGGCTGGAGTGCAGTGGTGCGATCTCGGCTCACTGCAAGCTCCGCTTCCCGGCTTCACGCCATTCTCCTGCCTCAGCCTCCTGAGCAGCTGGGACTATAGGCGCGCACCACTACACCCAGCTAATTTTTGTATTTTTTTAGAGATGGGGTTTCACCATGTTGATCAGGCTTGTCTCAAACTCCTGACCTCGTGATCCGCACAACTTTGCCTCCCAAAGTGCTGGGATTACAAGCATGAGCCACTGCGCCCGGCCCCCTTCCTCCATTTTTAAAGCCAGCAATAGTGGGTTGAGTTTCTCTCAAGCTGCCACTTCTCCTCCTCTTCTTCCGTTGTTGCATCTCTCTGACCCACTCTTCTGTCTTACTCTTCCACTTCTAAAAACTCATGTAGTTATATTGGATCCACCTGGACACTCTAGGGAACTCTTCCCGATTCAAGGTCCATACCTTAATTGCATCTGCCAAGTCCCTTTTTCCATTAAAGGTAACATGTTCACCCGTTTCATGGATTAGAGAATGGACATCTCTGAGGGGAGGATGAGTTATTCTGCTGCCAAGTGAGAAATAGCACAGAAGTGTGTCTTCCAAATATGGAGTTGTTATGCATGATTCACAGTACATTCCAGTTTGCAAAATAAATGAGCTGGTGTCAAAAATACCCACTTACCCAGACAGAGAGAAAACACATGATTGTGCATAATTTGGCTTCTGCTTACCTTGCTCATCTCTCACCATTCTATTCCTCTTTTGACACACTCTCCTTATACTGAACTTTTTATTCCCAGAAAGTGAGTGAATATACAAACACTGGCCAGGTCATATCTGATAATAAAACTCCGACTGACAAAGGAAACCCAGGAAGCCAAACCTTAGCCTCTGCAGCAGTCAGCCCAGAATAGTCACAGTGTGGTCAACTGATACCTTCTCTATTTTCTAACCCCTGCTCCCTGCTTCCAACTCAGGCGCAACCTGAGAAAACCAAATGTGCTCCCCAAACTAATCAGAAAGGATGCCCTGCTTCTAGTTAGCTCTCCAATAGCTTCCCAAGGCCAACAGCCTTTAATCAGGGCACACCCAAGAGTTCTCTTTTTTCCACTCTAAAGCTTTTCCTCTGTCCTGACTGTATTTAAATACCTGCCAAATGCAAGTATTTGGTGGCTGACTCTCTTGCTATAGCAAACTCTGAGTAAATAGTCTGTTTTTCTCGTTTGAGTGGCCTTTATTTTAACATTTCCTTTGTGTATTGTTTTTGTTTCCTCTTTTTCTCTTCCTTGATCACATTTTTCTCCTTACCTTAAGTGATTAACTTGTATTCATATTTTAAATATCAGCTTAGATGTCACTAATAACAATAATAATTACTATTTCGGTGATAGCTAACCTGTACTGAGCCCTTACCATATGCCAAGAACTGTTCTAAACATGTTTAATTTATCAACTCATTAAACTCTCACAACAATTAATTGAAGATTTCTCTTATTATCCACATTTCTCATACAGGAAAAGATAATTCAGAGAGATTAAGGATCTTGCCCAAGGTTGCAGAGCTAGTAGGTGAAAGACTTAGGACAGAATTTAGATGGTCTGGCACCATAATTCACTCTTGAAACAATTACGCTACATTGCTTTCAGAATATTTTCAAATACCCTGAGTTTAGGATGGATATCCCTTCTCATATGTTTAAATAGGACTCTGTAATTTATCTACTACTCTATTGTAATTGTTTATGAATTTTTCTGTAGTCTCTGCTACTAAGCTCCCTGAGGGCAAGGGTGGTGTTTGTTTTGCTTATGTTTGTATGTCAAGCATATAGTAGTTTCTCTATCAATGTGTATTTAAGGAATTAACAAACAAATGATCGAATGAATGAAATACATACAAAAGTGTGAATTGTTATTTTTAAAAATTGAAGGCTCTTAAGAAAAAAGAAAGGGACCTTTTCCTTAGGCGAACTTTCAATGCAACACACTTCTACATATGACTTCATAATCTTTATCCAGGAAACAACTTCTTAAAACAGGGCAGCTTCTGTTGTCTAAGCTTAGGTTGCCTCCATATTTTTAAATATAAAACCACATGAAATACTAATATCAGCCTCTTCCCAGAAAGCCTCTTCCAAGCTAATCGTCATCATTAAGCTAGACTCAGTGAATTCTTGACATAAATTCTGAGCCAGGGCATGTTCAATTTAGAAACTTTCTTCTGAACTCTGCAGCAAGCCTAAAAACTCTCTCTTACACACTTGCAGTCCTGGAAAAACCACATGAGAGCCAGAGGTGGCTATGTATCCCCATGAACTATGTTGGAGTTTTAGAGCAAACCTCCAACTGGGTACTTTTAATGTCCTAAGCCTCTGGCTGTCTGTCCTTGTAACCCAGATTCTGGGGCAGATGCTGAGCTCTCGTTCATTCTCAGTAGGTCTCTTTTCCTAGACTTGTGAGACTAGTTGTCCTGGAAAAGCATTAAGGCAGTCATCTGGATCAATTCCTTTACTTTATATTGAATATCATTGGATCCATGCATTTATTAAACAAATATTTATTAGCCTGTAAATTTCTGGTACTATCCCAGGATTTGGAGATCCAGAGGTGAATTAAACAAGCCCCCTGCTATCATGGGGCTTATAGTCTAGTGGGGCTAAGAGACAAAAATGAGCATACATACAAATGCATGAAATCATTTCAATAAGTATGAAAATAACACAAAGTTAGATAACAGCGATCTGCCTAAATGTATCCATTTCAATATGTTTATCTTTCAATCATGTCACCCCATTAAACTCCTACTTCTTGATCAACTACTCTTCTTTGGAACTCTCAATGTTTCCTCTCAGTCTTTCATTGATCATATCGAGGAAGTAATAAAACTTGTTTTGAAAAAAACTCATTCAGAAAATTGTTTTTGATATTCTCCCTTTTTAAAATGTATTGCCAATATACTACAAATAACTTTTCTTCTTAGGGCACTTTTTTTTTCCTCCTAGGAATTGATTATTACAACAAGATCATCGATGATTTGTTAAAAAATGGGGTTACTCCCATTGTGACACTCTACCACTTCGATTTGCCTCAGGCTTTAGAAGACCAAGGAGGTTGGTTGTCAGAGGCAATCATTGAATCCTTTGACAAATATGCTCAGTTTTGCTTCAGTACCTTTGGGGATCGTGTCAAGAAGTGGATCACCATAAATGAAGCTAATGTTCTTTCTGTGATGTCATATGACTTAGGTATGTTTCCTCCAGGTATCCCTCACTTTGGAACTGGAGGTTATCAGGCAGCTCATAATTTGATTAAGGCTCATGCCAGATCCTGGCACAGCTATAATTCCTTATTTCGAAAAGAGCAGAAAGGTATGGTGTCCCTATCACTTTTTGCGGTCTGGTTGGAACCAGCAGATCCTAACTCAGTGTCTGACCAGGAAGCTGCTAAAAGAGCCATCACTTTCCATCTGGATTTATTTGCTAAACCCATATTCATCGATGGTGATTATCCTGAAATTGTCAAGTCTCAGATTGCCTCCATGAGTCAAAAGCAAGGCTATCCATCATCGAGGCTTCCAGAATTCACTGAAGAAGAGAAGAAAATGATCAAAGGCACTGCTGATTTTTTTGCTGTGCAATATTATACAACTCGCTTAATCAAGTACCAGGAGAACAAGAAAGGAGAACTAGGTATTCTCCAGGATGCGGAAATTGAATTTTTTCCAGATCCATCTTGGAAAAATGTGGATTGGATCTATGTGGTACCATGGGGAGTACGTAAACTACTGAAATATATTAAGGTAAATGCATGATTTTTTGTGTGTCCATGTACACCCAATTATGTGAAGGTGGGCAAGACAGGCATATGTATATATATATATGGACCTGAAAAAAGAATTACTTTAGGTAATAGCATATACATTTGCTGGCCTGGGAAGAGCAGATTAGGATTTGAGTTGATGAGGGGTAACTAGCCGGTAAAGGCTTCAAAAGCAGTGGTCAAAGTCTAGGATTTGTTGTTAAAGTTAGTTGTGGCTATAGAAGTAATTTGGACATATTTTTCAATGTGGTGTTACAACTATGATTATAAAAGACATTTTAAGGATTGAGATAGTTGGATCCTTTCTTTGAGTCTCAGCTATATTGGATGATATCCAGTTAGCTAAAATTAAAATTTCAAGTACAGGTTTTCAGAACCCCTCCTGTGGGGGACGTACAATGTAGCTGCTGGCAGGACTGAGGGGTTAAGGAGCAGTGACAATCAACAGATGCTGATGGAAGAAAGATATTTCTGTCTTCTCATTATAATAAGAGTCATTTGACTGTCTTCATGGACATTTGCACAGTTTTGCGTTTCCATTGTTAGTTATAAAAGGTCAGTGCATGGAAAATTAAGTTAATAGGGTCAGTGCAATTTGATGAAAACTAGTTTTGGGGTTGTAGCTAACAGAAGATAGAGGGTAACGTACCTGATTTTATGAGCTTTCTTTTTTTAAAACATCTGTTTGGAATAAAACTTCTGTTCTTTTTTTCTAGGATACATATAATAACCCTGTAATTTATATCACTGAGAATGGGTTTCCCCAGAGTGACCCAGCACCTCTTGATGACACTCAACGCTGGGAGTATTTCAGACAAACATTTCAGGAACTGTTCAAAGGTACAGTTTGAAATGATGAAAGATCAATTGTGCAAACTTAATGTAATTTTCCCATTTGCTTATTTGCATTCAGCAAAGACCAATAATTTTTGAAAGCTGAAATCCATGTAAATCAATGCAAAGCCATATAATTAGGAGAGGGGGAAAAGAGTATTTAGGAAAGAGGAAGTGGAGGATTTTGGCCTAGCTACAACCTCCTGAAATTGAATCAAGTAAAAAGCGACTGTCTTCAGCATTTTGTGACTCCCGGGTGAAGGTGACAAGAACAGAAGGAGTGGTGGCTGTTGGGAGAGAACATCAGTTATTACAAAAAAGATTAGCACTGATCAACTATAACATGCTTATTTGCATATTTTAATATCCTAACTACCAAAAAAAATGAAATGACAGGATTTTTAAAGAACCCAAATTAAGCATCTGTGCAATAAACTTAAAAATGTCACAAGTCCTCCATCAATGTATGTTGCATTTAAGCTGTAACCAAGCAGCCCAGTTAGAAACATTTTTATTGTCATATGGAAAATGTGAGTTGTGTTTTAAGATAATGTTATTTTAGTACCTCTTTTCCCTCCATGGAATTCTTTTCATATGAATTCTTATCATATTTGAAAACAGTCATGAAGGAATAATCTTTAACTGGTAACACACATTTCTAGGCCAGTTAGCACCTCCTCTCCTATTATTTGTTGTTTCCCAAATTTAATTCCTCTTTTTTTTTTTTTTTGAGACGGAGTCTTGCTCTGTCGCCCAGGCTGGAGTGCAGTGGCGCTACCTGGGCTCACTGCAAGCTCCGTCTCCCAGGTTCACGCCATTCTCCTACCTCAGCCTCCTAGTAGCTGGGACTACAGGCTTCCGCCACCACGCCCGGCTAATGTTTTGTATTTTTAGTAGAGATGGGGTTTCACCGTGTTAGCCGGGATGGTCTTGATCTCCTGACCTCGTGATCTGCCTGCCTTGGCCTCCCAAAGTGCTGGGATTACAGGCATGAGCCACTGCGCCCGGCCAATTTCTCCTTCTTAAAAAGGAATCATGTCATAGCAACAAAATCCAATGTAAAATAAGACTTTAAATTTCCTTTTTTTTTAAAACCACGATAGCCACACTTATTTCTTATCATTCTGAGAGGTTCCGACATTATTCTTTCTAAAATTATTAGTATTACATGGGTAATAACCAGAAGGAATTCTGGAAAGTGACACAAAGTGGTCTTTCTCCAAAACCTGAAATTTATTGACTGGATCCTTCACTCAGGCCTGGAGTTTATTGGCAGAGAGCAACTGGATTCTTGCAATTTGACCCAAGTGAAGAAATTATTTTGTATTACACACAAAATAGATTCTTCCGGGTAGGAGTTCATCTTCTGATAAGAGAGGGAAATCTCTAGTTTTCTGAGATTCCTCTCCACTTCTCCCTGTAGATGGGTCCTATTCATAGTTAATCTATTGATATTCCCAGGCTTTATCCTGAAGAACAAATAGTCTAGTTACTACCCAGCAGATTTATGGATGGCTACAGGGAACACAAATGACTTGCCTAAAATTGCTGTGTG
Source organism: Pongo abelii (assembly GCF_028885655.2). NCBI lineage: Eukaryota > Metazoa > Chordata > Mammalia > Primates > Hominidae > Pongo > Pongo abelii. Next base: position 21,859,916 of record NC_071988.2, read on the forward strand.
TATTTTTGGGAAAAGAGAGATAAACAGAAATTGCTTTTTTTTTTTTGTTTCCATTCCCAGCCTGGTACTCTGTTCAGCGCTAATCATATAGAGGCATTTCGTTGTTTTTTCAAATAGTTTCAAGTACCTTATACCATCCTTTACATCTTTAATGCTAAATGCTTAATGATCGACCCCAAACTAAGGTGATTCAAGGATAGAAAAGTAACAGAAGGTAAGAGTGGAAAATGAGAAAAGATTTGGGTTTCTAAGAGACAGGAGAGAATAGGGTTAGGACAAAAAATATGTTTCTCAATTTGTTGAACTTCTATTTTGTCTTCAAATTACTTGATGAGAGGTTTATTAGGCATGTAAAACATTTACTGTCTACAGCATCTATGTTCTCTTCTGAATCTTAACAGTAGGCTAGCTATATTCACTGTAATAGACACATACTCTTTTTGTTTTGCCTTTTAAAAAAACTAGACTTTTTAAATGTGTAGAAATGTATATATTGAGAAGAAAAACATACGCATAAATGTATTTATTCTGGACTGGGTATAGTGGTGTGGTAACTTTTTTTTTTTTTTTTGAGATGGAGTCTCGCTCTGTCACCCAGGCTGGAGTGCAGTGGCACGATCTTGGCTCACTGAAAGCTCTACCTCCCGGGTTCACGCCATTCTCCTGCCTCAGTCTCCCAAGTAGCTGGGACTATAGGCACCCACTACTACGCCTGGCTAATTTTTTGTATTTTTAATAGAGACCATAGCCAGGATGGTCTCGATCTCCTGACCTCATGAGCTGCCCGCCTCGGCCTCCCAAAGTGCTGGGATTACAGGCATGAGCCACCGCGCCCCACCATGGTGTGGTAACTTTTTTATGTATTCTCGTAGTGGACACCAGTTATTTCTGCTATGGTGCAACTCTCTTTCCTCTTTCTTCTATAAAATACTCGCCTCCCCATCTACATGCTTACCACAGGGACATCCATGCAAGTGGAATACAATCCTCCTCCTTGAGCAGATAATCGACTGGTCCAAACGTAGGCACAGGACGTGAGCTGGGACAATTTCAGTTCTTCCCTGGGACTTAGAACATAGACCAATTAGTTTCTTAATCTCTTGGACTGGGTTGGGTGGATGTAGCTTTGTGAGCCACCGGTGACTCAGTTCTACCCTGTAAGCTTAGGCACAGTGAGAAGGGAAGATATCCATGCATTAAAGGAAGGGAAAGTAAACATGGAGAACTTCCAGACAGCACTGGAGCCTCTGCTTTTCATTTTTCCTGAGATCTGTCTGCATGCAAGTTCTCGAGAGACATTACTTTCATCATAATAAAGTGCTCTTTGTGCTTAATCTTATTCTAATTGGGCTTCTATCTCTTGAATAAAAAGAGTTGTAATTGATACCATCATCTCGTTTCCTTCTCAAAACAATGATATGAAGTCATTACTCCTACTTTATAGATGAGGAAACTGAGTTTCAAAGAGGCTACATTATTTGCTAAAGATCATAAAGGCACTAAGTAGTATTTCCTGGAACAAGGCTGAATGCATGTATATTATTATTATTATTAACTATTTGGTGTGAGATATAATCTGTAGTTCAGGGCTCTCTGAGTTAAAGTGTTTATTTGTCCCACCACACAGAAACTTTTCCTTATGTTTGGTTACTTTGGGCTTGCATGTATTTTTTCAAAGTGCTTCATGCTCTCTGTGAAAGAGCGGACAGGTTCTGTGACCTTGAGCAAAGCTCAGACCCCCCATATCCTAGTTCTCATCAAAAGAGCAGAGCTGAACTTGCTAATCAATTTTCTGAGACTCCTCCGAGGTAATGCTGATGATTTTGGTTGGCAAGAACTTTAATAGTAAGAAGCACCCTGTGAGCAATTAAAAATAATGACAGGCCAAGAAGATATTCCTGGGAAGTGCTGCAAGTGAGAAGTCACCAAAACCCAGGGAGTCAGACGGATGATAGCTCTGTGATTCCCATGAACAAAGCCTTTCCTCCGACATCACACAAATGGACAGGCACATAATGATACTACAGATGGATCAATGGGTCCGCTTGGAGGTCTTACTGATCTCTTCAGGTAGATTCCCACAGCAATTAATCGAGCATTAAAAGGTATGCTAATGTTTCTGTTTCCTTTTGGAATATGAGGAAAAAGAGAGAAAAAAATGTCATTTTAGAATAAAAAGAGAGAAATCAGCTAGTGCCTTTTAAATCTTTGCATTGTTTAATTGTATTAAACACCTTTAAATAGGTTATATTTTAATTAATATAGATGCAGGTGAGAGTAAAGGATACCAAAAACTTGAAATAACATATAACTAGATTTGCATTCCAGATCTGCAAATTATTCAGTAAGGCACCTTTAGCAAATTGCTCAACCTGTCTAATCCTCAGTTTGTTTATCTATAAAAATGGGGATAATGTTTTTTTTTTCTGGCAGGGTTGTTATATTGAGATTCCATTTCATGAGCTAATGTGTAAAATTCCCTTAGCAACTGCCTGACCCATAGTAGCTCCTTAACCAATGGTAACAATTATTATTATTACAAAATGTGCACTTTTAAAAACATATCTATTATCTCCAAGTTATTCTCCTTGTTATTAAAAAAATGCCATTCCAAGACTTGTTATTTTTCTATCCCCCCCACAAATTATAGCAGACTATTTCCCCATATTTATGTGTTTCTCTTCCTTTTTGAGGAACTTCTGGATGTGTGTTATAACATTGGTCCTCTGGCTTTTTCTAGTGTGAATTGCACTGAGGAGAAAGCAGCACCTCCATTCATTATTTCCCTGTGGGAGGTGACCAGATTAGGTGAAAAGTCAAATCATTGACAGTGGAAACTGCTGTCAAGCAACTGGGAATTGTTCCACCACTTGAATCTTTGTATATGTTTGGGATTCAATGACATTCAAATAGCTAAAATTTTCTTGTATCATAGGAATTTTTATTATATTCATAACATATATGCCACTCCTTGATACTTAAGAGCCAAGGGCAATTTTGGCTTCATATGTAGATGCACACAAATGGATACCTCTCCAGTCTAAATGCTTTCATGGAGATGAAGAAGGATGGGGAGCCAGAGCCATTGCTCCAATGGCCGATACTGCCCCCATCACCTAAATTATCTTGAAAGGGGATCTGAGCGGTGCTCAACCTGTTTCTCATACCTACCCAGCACATGTGTGCTTTTAGCCTGGCTTGTGATCCTTCTTCTACCTGGAATGCCACGCTCTTTGCTTTCTTCCTGGCCCACTTTTGTTTGAAGTAGATGAGTGTGCTTGAAGTCAGAGAAAACATAGGTTTGAGACCCTGGTTCTGCCCATTATGAGCCCAAAACCTTAGGGAAAATCCTGAAACAGGCAACCACTTCAGTCATCTAATCTCTAAAATGGGGATAATAAGAACATTGATCTTCTAAAGAGTGGTGAAAAATGAGCAAGATAATGCTTATGATGCCTAAAAAAAGTCTGGCACATTTCCTAAGGATTCTGTAAATGATTGACTAATTTTTTTGGGGGGGTGGGGGTGCTGTGAATTCTCTGAGGGCCAGAGCTTTGTCTTTTTTTTATAATTTTATCTTCAGCTCTAAGCACCATGACTGTTATATAGCAGTGTTATACACATATTTGTTGAATTTGGTTCTATCATGGAAAGGCTAGATAATGAATAATGAGAAATAAATGACTAAATGGTTGGGAGGCATATTTTCTTTCCCTGAAGAAATATACCCCACACACTAAAAAAAAAAATGCAGACTTCTGAAAAGTTTCTGAGCCAGTCCAACTTTCCAGGCAGATCCATGCCTGAGTTAGCACAGCGGTAGATGATTGCAGAGAAGGTTTGTTAATGACCAGATTTCGGCTTTTAATGACAAAACCCCTCAGCAAGATGTCATCGAAGTTATTGAAGACTTCACTGAAAGTGTTGAAGCTGATACATTGTAACAAGAAGGTTATAAATCTTGCAGCTTGGATATACCACCAAGACAAGATGCTGAGCACAGAATCGCCCTGCTGTTGTCTGTCAGCATTCTCCCTCCCCCTACGTCTTTCCCTTCCCACAGAGAGCAGGTAAAGGAGAAATACATCTATTTCCCAAAGTAGTGCAGATCTGGCAGCCACCTGCCTATGCCAATTTCAGATCACAGAGGCCCATTTAACTGGACAAAATGTGTTAAGCACCTGTGTTTTTCTAAATGTGCATTAGAAAAAAATCCTAAGCATTAGGGAAAGATCTCAAAGGTTAATATGGTGACCTTTTAGAAACACCAGCCAATTAAAAATCTATTGCAAACTCAGAATAGAGACCCAAATACCTGAATATAGATTCTCACTCTGTATCTATTGTTTTATTGCTTCTCAGAGGACATCTTTGTCACCTTGGCCCCTAGGAAGCAGTTCATGTCATAACTCCTGTTAAATATAACTGTATGGCTTTGGGGCCATGTGGGGTGGGATTTGGATTGACTCAGCACTGCTAACAAGGCTGCTCCTGGCTGCACTGGATGGCTGCTAGCCACAAGGGGCCAGGTCAGAACACAGAGGAAGAACGAGGTTGAAGGCTGGGCATGAGAATGGCTAGTGGGTGCTAGTATACAGAGTGTGCAATTTTTGTTTTTTAATTTTTTTAATTGACAAAAATTGTATCTATTTATTGTGTGCAACATGTTGTTTTGAAACATGTATACAATCTAAAATGCCTTAAACACATGCATTACCTCACATATTATCATTTTTTTTGTGGTGGGAATGCTTACCATCTACACTTTTGGTAATTTAAAAGAATATAACAGATTGTTATTAATTATAATCACCATGTTGTACAATAAATCTCTTGAATTTGTGCCTCCTATCCAACTGAAATGTTGTCTCTTTTGAAACAGCATCTCCTGAGTTCCCCAGCCCCATAAACAAGATCATTTATGTCTACATATGCTCTGAATGCCTTAAAATGTTGGATGTTATTCTCACCATCTACTCTCTGCTTCTATGAGATCCACTTTTTTAGATTCCACATATAAGTGAGAGCATGTGGTATTTGTCTTTCTGTGCCTGGTTTCTTTCACTTAACATAATGTCCTATAGGTTCATCTGTGTTGTTGCAAATGACAGGATTTTATTCTTTTTAAGGTCCAATTGTAGGACCATGCTGTTTTGGTTACTGTGGCCTTGTAGCATAGTTTAAAGTTGGGTAATGTGATTTCTCCAGCTTCACTCTTTTTGCTTAAGATTGCTTTGGCTACTCGGGCTCTTTTTTGATTACATATGAATTTTAGAATAATATTTTTCTAAATCTGTGAAAAATGACACTGTATTCCCCATTTTCTTTATCCATTCATCCATTGTGGACACTTAGGTTGATCCCACATCCTGGCTATTGTGAATAATGGTGCAGTGAACACGGGAATGCAGATATCTCTTTGACATACTGATTTCATTTCCTTTGGATACATGATAGTTTTATTTGTGGAATGTGAAAAGTCATGAAGAAAATAATTTCTTATGTTTGTGTCCCACTAGTCTACATATGTAGACCACACTTAGACTCAGCCAGGGTTTACAGAGTTAACCTTAAAAAGGGATATGCCAGATGCCCTTCTCGTTTATTTCCCCCTACTACTTCCACCCATGGCATACTTGTCGTTTGCCCTTCCTTCCCACTGGGAAGCGTGGAAGAGGAGAATGCATCGAAGTAGAAAGTCTGCAGGCTTTGGAGAGGAAAGATGAACATAGTTCTGTGCTCTAGTGGTGTGTCTTTGGGTAAGTCGTCATTGGTACTCTCTAAATGTCAATTTCCTCATCTGCAAAATGGGACTAATGCTAACTGCTGTTCTGCCTAATCCAAGGTCAGTTGTGAAAATAAAATGAGATCATTTATATCTACATATGCTCTGAACACCTTAGACTGTTAGATGTTACTCTCATATTTGATATACATACTTTATGCTTCTGTTTAAGGACATTCATCACTCTGGTCAAAATACGTTATCTGGACCTCAACATTCTCCACTGCCCAGGAAAGGGGTTGGTGTTCATTATTTGGGTCTTTTCAAAGTCTAGATTCTCAGATTTTATGAATTTATTTTCCTGCACATTTCTATACTGCTATAACATTGTGACCAATTTAAGAGTTTTTAGAGAACATGTACTATGACCAAGTGATTAATATAGTGCTTAATAAAGCCAGAATAACACACACACACACACACATTCACACATACACAGAAATATATATATATACATACATATAATCTGTATGTCTCTATCTAGCTACCTATCTGTGTAAGTTTATGTAAGTTTTTTGATGAGCTACTTCACCACACTTGTCTGGTGAGGCATATATTGATGTGGTCAGAAACCTAAACCATTTATCAGGCACATTCTCTTAGAAACATAGAACCTGGCATACCTGCTTCACAAGAACAGGTTTCACGGAGTTGCCCATGTGAGAAGCAGCTTGATCACACATCAGAGAATCTTTCCTTGTGCTTTTTAACTGGAAACCATTATATTCTCTGTCTGTAGTATTCCATTATCTATGCTGTGCTCCAACTGATGGACATCGCTTTGGGCTTTTTAACTCAGTTTCAACTACTCTGAAGTGATACTTAAGGTCTCCCACCATCTCAGGTCCAGTGAATTTTAAGAATACAATAAAGCCTTTAAAAAAATCAGATGATTTCAAACTAACCTTTCTTTTTTTCTTTTTCTTTTTTTTTTTTTTTGAGAAGGAGTCCCAGGCTGGAGTGCAGTGGCGCGATCTCAGCTCACTGCAAGCTCCGCCTCCCAGGTTCATGCCATTCTCCTGCCTCAGCCTCCTGAGTAGCTGGGACTACAGGCGCCCGCCACCACGCCCAGCTAATTTTTTTTTTTTGTATTTTTTTAGTAGAGACAGAATTTCACCGTGTTAGCCAGGATGGTCTCAATCTCCTGACCTCGTGATCTGCCCGCCTTGGCCTCCCAAAGTGCTGGGATTCACAGGCGTGAGCCACCGTGCCCGGCCGTAACCTTTTTTTCATGAAAATGTATAGTGTAACAGTAAGCAGAAGCTCAGTTTTTATTTTCACAACTGTGAAGACCAATAAGGAAAACAATTGTTATTTATCTGAAAAAAATTAGCCTTTCCAATATAAAGAGTTGGCTGAATGGAAACTAGAAAAAGGGGAAGGGAGAGAAGAGAAAGAATTCAATAATGATTTTTATTATTTATTGATTTATCTATTTTTTTTCTATTCCCTAGATAGCTTCAGGGAGGATTCAATAATGATTTTTAATCATTATTCCAAGAGAAAGCCATGTTGGAATATTTTAGTGATTAGAGGGCTACTGGAATTGAAGCAACGTGAATTTCTCAGGTTTCCCCCAGAGTGTAGATGAAGTGGTCCTCAAGCATCTGTCTGCATTAACTCTTATTCCCTGATCTCCAGAATAACCTGGTTACTATCTGCCTCTTAGTCATCTTGGGAGTGAAAAAGCACTGCCTTTGAATGAAGCCAGTAGAGTTCAACTTTAGTGTGATTCACAGGCGTTGCCTGGATAACTGTGTTAAGGATTCTGTTGGATAGCTATGGGCTCATGGAAAGAATCAAAAGAAGTAGATGGTCAAATGCTATCTATTTCTGCTCATGAAACTTAACACGAGTTTTCCCATGCTTGGAAAGAGATATTCCTCATTATAAATAAATACATTGACATTAGGTTTTGTAAATAAAAATCTTGTTCATTAGTAGGGATTAACTCTTGGTGCAGTGAAAAAAAAATGAAATGGTGGATTTGCAGTGCTGATTATCAGACCTTAGGCGGTGCTGATCTCACCAGTTCTATAACCTTCCTCTCTGTAGTCTTCTCATCTTACCTTTTTATAGCTTCAATGTTACTTATATTGGCCAGTTGCTCTACAGTGATATAAATATTGTTTCTGCCAACTTTCACAGACTCCTAATTCTGTGAATTACTGGTTCACTACCTCCTATCTTATTTTTTTCAATAGTGAGCCTGATACTATGTAGACAAAAATCAGCAATATTATGATTAAAAACATTAAAAATTGATGCCATGACCACTGCATAGGCTTCTAACTACAGCATTCTAACAAATACTTGTTGAATAAGACAATTGAATATATGGAACTTGAGAGATACTTTGATGCTTGAAGATGATATCCATGATAATCTTTGGAAAAAAAAGAGCATTTTCAGGAGAAAATGAAAGTTATTAAAAGGTAAAAGAACTCATAGGCAGAAGAAGTATACCTAAAGATTTTATTCACCATTTTTAAAGACAAAATTCTCACCAGAAAAAAATTTTGGAGTTTTGAGCTATATACTCAGCATTCAGTAAGTGCTCAGTAAATGTTTAATAACTGAAAGGAGACTGAGCCTAGATTAGCAGAAAAACTGAATTACTTACTTCTGGGAATTTCAATGAAATATTAGACTTATGCCACCATTGTGCTTTTTTGACTTCTAAAGAAGTGGCAGATTATTTATTCTGTTATAAACAATTTGTATGTATTGGAATATGCATGAACCCTAATTATATCCTTTTGATATTAAACTTCTGTTTGGGACAACAATAATTTAAATATATGCTAGAGTTTTAAAGCTCTCATGTATAAATTCTCTTAAGTGCTCCATGCTTCAGTTTCTTTAATTGAAAATAAAAGGGCTGAACTAGCTGATCTTTTGGGATACTGCCAGCCTAAGAATTTTGTGACCTTCTAGATAGTCGTTCTGCAGAAGTATGTCACGGATCACATTTTATTAGAACTATTTGATAATTTCTTAGGCTATAAAATTTAGTCCAAGGAATTATAATTAATGGTCTTTTTTATACAAAAAAAAGCCTCTCTTCATTCTTCTTATCCAGCTACCTAATTTGAAATTTAACACCTTTCTTATATGGACATAAAATTAGACCTTGCTCTTCAATGCGCTGTTTCTATTGATATTGATTCAGGTTCCAGGTAACATTTTCTTGACCTTCAATCTGAGTGTTTCCTCTTCTATTCATTCACATTGAAAATGAACCTCACCTTTCTTTGCTTGAGAAAGTTTTCCCTTGGAGTTCATAGAGTCAGAAGGGCACTTCAGACTCAAGTTTAACAAAGTTACTGTAGAGAGCATAAAATCTCAGAGAGGAAACTGGATGAGCCAACTCATTTCAAAGCATTAGTATAAAATCCCCAGCTGAACAACTTCACAGCAGTTACAACCACCAGCAGTAAAATCACCTTTCAAAACACGATTATGGCAAGAGGCAGCTAATCTATTAAATTTTAAGATAGTTAAGTATGAGTTTTTGAACTTTGCCATAAATGCATAATTTATTTCAATTAGAAAGCATAGTAATTTTAACTTTATGTATATTTAACTTGAACACTAAACTTTTGTTTCTGGGTAAGATCCTGAATTAGAAGGAGGGATTATGTTGCAGCATTTTCAGAATTACGGTCTCATCATAAGTCTGTGCAGAGACTTCACATAGGCAAGTCTGTTTTTCTATTCTGACTTTTGAGCGTAGAGCTTATTCCAATCAGTACCGCTTTTACCTCAAGTTACTGTTTAGGTAGGATTTTCTTCAATACAATGAAAATATCACTCTGGTGCTAGAGATGAAAATAGTTTCTTTTAGAAAGTAATTCTTAAGGTTTATCTGAAAAGGCTATGTGCAGAGATAGGGGAGGAAGGCCTGTCTCATTCAATAGGGTCATCTCATCAACAGCAAAGTCTCCTGTGTGTTGAGATTAGCTAATGAAACAGTATCATGGCCTGAGATTAGTTTGTGCTATCCTAAAGCTCGGCCACATTTCCCCCCTTGTTTGTGAAAGTCTGTTATAGGAATCACTGTCTGCTTTAAAAATAAGTGAAACTATTGCGGATGGAGGAAGAAAAGGCATTTGAACCCTGAAGAATTTTAATTGGTGCTGGTGAGTGAAGGTGAACAAGAAGCCATCGATGATTCAGGTGAAAACGTTAATGAATGGGGACTAAACAATAGATAATAGGAGTAGGGTAGGAGGAGGAATGTTTAACATTTGCTGATGAAATAACCTTTTTTACTCTCCTGGCAACAAGTGGAATTCATTTCTTTAATATTTAGACACAGCTCAAAGTCTTAAATAATTTTAAATGACCATATTATTTTATGAGTCAGAGTCAAGTCAAATATGTTTCATAGTTGAAAATGAGCAGAATAATAAAAAATTAGATCAGCACATAAAATATGAGCACATGAGTCTATTGTAAGGTATACATTTATTAGTAGATCATTTTTATGTGGTTGAGGCTCTGTGGGTTTAGTCCCTTAAAACATTTTTTTTCCCAAAGATGTTCAGGATATGTTCTTGATACTTTGAATGAGCAGTTGGCCTTAAAAAATAAAAAAAAAGAAGCTTCAAAAATATTTTATGGCCAAAGTTTGCTGCCCTCATGAATAGATGGTAACAATGTCAAGAATAGTTCAGAAAAATCCTTTAGCACTCCTAGAAAAACACATAGCCTAACCCATTGATTGTGTACAAGTTTTGTACAGACAGGCAGAGAACTTTATGAATACTCTTATGCCACAAGGATTTGCTTGTTTGACATACTGAAAGAGCATATTCTTTGATTGATTGATTGATTGATTGATTGATTGATTGACTTAGATAGATTCAGGGGGGTACATGTGCAGGATGTACATAGATACATTGTATAACGGCGAGGTTTGGGCTTCTTGTATACCTGTCACAATAGCGAACATTATACCCAGTAGGTAATTTTCAACCCTCATCCATCCTCCAACTCTCCCCACTTTTGGAATGGCTAGTGTCTATTTAACTTCCTTCTGTATGTCCATGTGTGCCGTTGTTTAGCTTCCACTTATAAGTAAAAGCATACAGCATTTAATTTTCTGTTTCTGAGTGATTTCTCTTAGGATAATGGCCTCCAGCTTCATCTATGTCGCTGTGAAAGACATGATTTCAGAAAGAGTATATTCTTTAAAGACAGATCCATGTTCAGAATCTGGTTCTGATACTCTTTCACATTGTGAACCTTGGGCAAGTTATTCTATCTCTATGAATATCAGTTCATCATCTCTGAAAATTTATTTTTGGTGCAGATTAATGGCATACTTCATATCCTAGAGAAATGCCTACCACATAAATCCTCCAGATGATAACTATTGCAGTGAATTATTTGTTACCAGCATCTAGTAACCAGGATTTTGGAAAAACTGCGACTTCCTGCACAGTCATCAAGCATTGATAATTTATGCTTCTCTTGATGACCCCAGAATGCATTCTGAATAATTAGAGAAAGATTAAATTATAATCAGTTTAGTTTCAGTGTTAAGTGTATTTTAATTTATTCTCATTCTTTAAAAATTTGTAATCCTTTTGCATGTGGCAACAATTAACAAAAAACATTTGATTAGCTGGGGCACCACATTCCCTGACTATCAAGCTAATAAAGAGTTTATTGCAGGTTGTTGGAACTCAGACTTTTCCCTGTGCATAAACTGGGCATTTGCCGGATGGAGTCTCTTCACACCAGTCTTCTATCCTTTCTCAGAGCCAGTGTGTTGACTGTTGGATATCTTAGATTTAATCTTTATGTATCCTTGAACAACAGTCTTGGAACCTATACCAGACACTTTTTGTGTATTATTTTGATGCAGGGTCCTAGTCCTGGTCATCACTTCTGATTTGGTGCAGATGAGGACCTAAGTCTTCTATCTCTGAGGTTGTCTGTTCTTTTCCTATGGATTTCTAGAGATGAACATCTCAGCTGACTTTAGTAATCAATCTATCTTGGTGTTTCATCAACCTCTACTCTTATCCAATCATGTTTTGGACTTGTTCTCACTAGGCTTTTTAGGCTATATAACCTTCCTGATGAAAACTTCACTATGCATCTTATCATTTTTGTGGTTCTTTGAACTTTCCACTTTTTTATCCATTTGTCTTTTTCCCCCCAACACACCAATGTCATACGTTGCTGTAAAAAGTGCCTTAACACTTGATTTGTGTTAAAAGGCATCTCTTCAAAAATTCATTCATATTATTGTTCTTTTGTGATCTTGATTATGGTACGTTTTCAGGCAAGCAGATTGAGTTTTGTCATTTGATCGATCAACATAGGACATAGGATTCATCGGTTCCTTTTCGTCTCCCTTATTCTGCCTTCCTTTAAATATCTGCCTTACCCCAAAGCCTCTCTTTGCAACCTGACACTCTCCTTTTTCATAATGTCCTTCACATCCCAGCTGACATCCCCAATACTTACTCAGTGAATGAAGTAAGGCAAAGACTGCTTGTTTCCCTTAAAGGGAGAGTGAGGCCAAGGGGAAAAACAGCTGATAAAGAAATAATTTTGCACTGTAAGCCCAGGCAACTCTTGGGCCTGGTGTAAGGGGAGGATTGATTAGGATTCTCTTGTTAAAATGTAGAAGCCTTCTTTGGTCATGTGTGGGTGGGTGTCCGGTGAGAATCGGAAGCCTGGGTGCCCAGCCAGGACGCAACAATTAGCATTCTACTTTAATTCTGTGATTTCTCTGATATGGAGCTCACTGGGTAGCTGCAGTTCAGTTGGTCAGGCAGGTTGCCTGTTACTGCTACTGTGTGTAACTTCTCCCCAAAGTGATATTTTTCATTATATAGACAAACATTAAAAGTCAGCAACTCAGTTGTAAAGCAGTCACTGTTCCTCTAGCTGTGGCACACCTCTATTTAGCTACTGCAAATACGTTTAATATTTGGCAAAGCATATGTATATTATTGGGCTATTTTGAATTTTCTGGGAACTATGATTTTGAGCTTTGCTGTGTTTGAATGATCAATTGCAATGCTTTGTTGAATAGACTTCTTTAAAAAATGTGACATTTTCATAAATATAGCATAAGATCAACTGGTAAACAAATGAATTTATGTTAATAGAAAGTGTGAAAATTTCAGAACATTCACAGAATTGAAGTTAAAGTATGTACACTATCTTTATGTATAGATACATTGTTGGTCACAGGAATGACATATTAGGGTGGGTGTGGTGTCTCGTGCCTTTAATCCCAGCACTTTGGGAGGCTGAGGCGGCAGGGGTCGGGGGCGGGGGGATCGCTTGAGGGCAGGAGTTTGAGACCAGCCTAGCCAACATGGTGAAACCCTGTCTCTACTAAAAATACAAAAAATTTCCCGGGCGTAGTGGTATGCACCGGTAATCCCAGCTGATTTGAAGGTTGAGGCATGAGAATTGCTTAAACCTGGGAGACAGAGGTTGCAGTGAGCCGAGATCACATCACTCCACTCCAGCCTGGGCAACAGAGTGAGACTGTCTCAAAAAAAAAAAGGAAACAATTGCCATATTAATACGTGTGTTGCAAAGAAGGAAACAACAGTCACTGGGGTCTACTTGAGAAGAGAGTGGGGGAAGGAGGGAGAGGAGCAGAAAAGATAACTATTGGGTACTGTGCTTAATACCTGGGTGATGTAATAATGTGTACCACAAACCTCCGTGACATGTGTTTATTTATGTAACAAACCTTCAGATGTACCCCCAAACCTAAAATAAAAATTAAAAAAAAAAAAGAAAATCATTTCCATGGGATTCCAAATAAACTAGCTCATGGAGTATGGAAAAAAAATGTGTGTTGGATGATAGTTGAAGGCCATTTATATACCATATTCTTTAAATTTTGACATTTTGAATGCTGGATTCTCATGAATTTGTGTAATGACATTCACACTAAAAGTGCTTTCTTTTATTTAAGGGATATTTTATTTTACTAAGAAAATGCTCTTTTTGTATTTCTATTTAAAAAATTTTTTTTTGGTTAACACAAACACAGTAGTTTCCCCTTAACCATGGTTTCACTTTCTGTGCTTTCAGTTACCTGAGGTCAACCCCTATGCAAAAATAATCAGTGGAAAATTCCAGAAATAAGCAACTAATAAGTTTTAAATTGTTCACTATTTTGAGTAGCTTGATGAAATCTCACAAAGTCCCCCTCCCTCCTCTCGGGACATGAATCCTCCTTCTGTCCAGCATATCCATGTTGTCAACGCTACCTGCCCATGAATCACTTAGGAGTCACCTGGGTTATCAGATCTGCTGTTGCAGTATCACAGCGCTTGTGTTGTGTCGATACCCTTTTTTTTACTTAATAATGGCCCCAAAGTGCAAGTGTAGTGATTCTGGCAATTTGGATATTCCAAAGAAAAGCATAAAGTCCTTCCTTTAAGGGAAAAAGTGAAAGTTCTCAAATTAGTAAGGAAAGAAAAAAAATTGTGCTGACATTGCTCAGATCTATGGTAAGAATGAATCTTCTATCTGTGAAATTGTGAAGAAGGAAAAAGAAATTCGTTTATAGTGTATATATGTTTTGGTACTATCCGTGGTTTTAGGCATTCACTGGGGGTCTTGGAACGTATCCCCTGTGGCTAAGGGGAATTACTGTACTGGAAAACCTTTGTGATTCGTAATAATTATAGAGATGACAATTAAGAAATGTCAGTTAAATCATTGAGAGGTATTAATTTTTGTCAGTTATTGAAGATGGACCATTTTATTACATTGAGGTTCTTGATAAAAAGAAATACCAGCTCATAAATCAGTGGTAGGGAGGGAGGTGGGAGGATGTAAATATACTAACTGTAGTTGTTGACATAAAGCTTGAACACTGGCTTGTAGCCTCCTGGCATTCAGGTCAAAAGGAATTCGCCATTGGTTTTCAAACTGTGCTCTCTGGAGCTTTCTGATCTATGAAGGTATCTTTGGGGACTCAGTTAGATGCACAGAGGGTGGGAGGAAAAGCAGAGCTCCAGGGCACCTCTGCTTTTATTGGTTGTATATATTAGGAATCCATAAAAATTTTCATTTGAAAGGAAGACTCTGGTGCTAAGAAAAAAAGAAAAATTGGAAAACCACTGAATAATACGGATCTCATTATCATAGGGGCAGAAACATAGTAGCTCCTTTGGGGAAATAAAGCACAACTTTCTTTCTCTTTCACTTAAAAAATGAGTTATTTCAAACATACAGAAAAATACAGGTACCCATATAACTGTGGCCCAGATTTAACACATGCTAATATTTTGTCATACACATGATACATGAAAAAGGAAATTAAATATTATTGGCCCAGGGGAAGTCCCTTTATATCTTTCCTGTATCTCCTTTCTGTCTTCCTTCACTTGGGTTAACTCTGATCTTGAAGTGTGTGCACTACACATTTTGCTACACATTTATACATCCATGGCCTATCTGTATAATGCTTTCTGCATTTTACTATTTACATAAATGGTGTCGCACTATACACATATATATTTTCAACATTATGTTCTTTGAGATTTATCCATATTGATCCTTTTAGCTCTAATTCATTCTTTTTAGTGGATCTATAGTATTCTGATGTGTGAAGAGACCATATTTATTTATCTCTTCTTCTGCTGATGGATGTATGTGGGTCTTTCCTTTTTTTTCATTTTTATAAACAATGCTGCACTGAATATCCTTGAGTGGCTCATAGGCTGAAAATGCATTTCTTACATGGGAGTTTATGAGGCAGCCCTGCTGCTAGCCCACATGATATCTTTGTACCATTAGAATGAAGTTTCCCGTCCTCAAAAATGTTACATTTTTAAGAAAATGGTTGCAAAGACTATACAAATTTACAATGACTTTATATCAGCAGTGTTCTTTAAAGTTTTGACATTAAAAAAAAGCAGTAGTTCTATATGTAGGGGATGCTACCATAGCAACCTGTAGGGTATAAAGAGGTTGGGCGAACTAATGTGTTTAACAGGTTAGAAGCTAATCTAAATAAAAGACTGTGGTTAGCCTATATAAGAGGTTTTTCTAGCTAAATGCAGGGGCTGGGGAAATTGTTTTCTTCAGAAACGGTATGTTGCAAGTAAAGAACACAAGGAAAGTGTGTAAGGCTTTTGATTTTTCCCAGGTTGCAAGGCCAATGGCAGGCCCAAATGATGTTGTAAGGGAGACCTTATCCATCAGTTTTCCCCTTTCCAGAATACAGCCCTCAAGACTGTCTATGTAGACATGTATACAGTGCAGGCTTCTACCAGGCTCCATCTGCTAACACAACAGTGTGCTAACAATGAAGAGAAGTTGCCTAGGGAAGACAAATAAGCCCTTGCTCTGGGAAGGAAAGTTTGAATTGTATCCAGAGGAGGTAGTGAGCCTCCCAGGAAGACTGACGCTATAAGTCCCAATACACTGAAATAAGTTCATGTTCATCCAAGTTCCATTGGTCCTCACTAGATGGCTTTGCCTGGGGAGGGAAACAACTCCACAGCAGGCAATGCAATGTCTTCTCTATTCTTTATGAAAGTTAGTAGGGGAAAAATTCTTTCCTGCTTTGGAAACTTACTTTAGAAATTAAATTTGGAAGTACTCAAGAGTAGAAGCCTGGTGGAAATTGTTGGATATTCTTCATGGAAGCAATTATATATGTTGTGGTCATTTAAAATTTGCCTAAATTAAGATGTGGTAACATCACTCTCTGTTTATATCTATAATACTATTTCCCACCCTGGGAATCATTGGGCATTAACATTAATATTCACAATCTAAATTATACCCAGAAGACAGGATCTACGATGATTGTGTGTATGGAGAAGCCTGTTAACTTCTGTTAATTCTTTTAAGAACTATCAGGTAGAAGACTAAAAAAATTCATTTTATGTTATGTCGAGGGCAGAACCCATGCCAGTAGGGGACCATTACATGAAGACAGGTTTTAGTTCAACATTAAGACAGAACTTTCCAACAATTAGAGTGGCTGAGTAAGAGAATGAGTGTCCTTGGGAGATCATTAGAGGCCTGTCAATAGATGGCAGAAAAGCAGATGCCAGATTCCCAGCTGCCAAAGATGCTGTTGGGAGGATGTCTGCTCCATGTGGGAGGGTCATTCCACAAGTGCGTACAATCACCTGCTATTTATTAAGTACCTACCGTGCACTTGCTTTTGTCGGGGATAGGGAATGTTGTAGGCACAGCTGCTGTCTGGATGTGATCATCTTCCAATCCTAAATTCTGTGAATCCCAGGGAGTTTTAGCCAGGTCCCTGATGAAATTTTCACAAATTCCACATTAGAGTGGTCTGAAGTAATGAGGTCTCACAATGCGGCTAGCCTAGTGGTAATGCTTAACCTTACTCCCAGCAGGAAGGATATGGCGCAGAACACCACTTCTTAGCTAAGACCTGCTTTTGTCCCTGGATTTCAGCTTTGGCTTGGCTTTTGTGGCATGAAAGATCTCAGTATATTAAAGTTAGTTTCTTTTCTCTGGTTCACTTCCTTCTGGTCTTGAAAATTAATATAACTTCTGAGCTCCAGATGATGTGTGTCAGCTTTATTTAGTCAAACTCTGTCAAGATAAATATTTTTGCATTGGAATTGAATCTCTGTAATTTCCATTCATGACAAAAGCATGAATTACAAAGTGGAGACTTTATGGCATTATAACTAAATACACTTAATTCTTTAAAGTCAAGTCTGCCTCAATCACAAAGTGTTTGACTTGGAAACCTCCTTTAGTCCAGTAGAGAATATAAATAAATAAATAAATGTATGGAACAGTTTTGAGATTAGATCTGGATATTACATTCTGAAGCTAACATTTTGGTCTGAATTCTCTGGCCTATGCTGAAGACACGACCTTGGCTGCCTCATGGATATGGCCTCTCTGTCTTTCACACACTTTAGAGACAAGTGTGTGAGAGTCCCATTAATACACATAATGGCTCCTGCAGCTCACTGATGCACATGCTATCACAGTGATGCACATGCTATCACAGTGACATGAAGAGGTAAGGTGCCCACTCCTTAGGCTACTTCACATAACATTGAAGCCACTTTGACCCAGAGTAGACTAAAACCCCATATATTCAATATTTGCTTTCATTAATATATTCATAAATATACAAAATCATTGAGTGGTCTTTTAAACTATTCCTTCGTTATATAGTCTGGGGCCCTAGCTATTTCTTCTATTGGCTGAAGTTTCTTTGTGTGTGTCAGCTTTTCATTTATGGACCCTGAAATTAATCCGGTTTAAAATTATGCTCTTCAAATGTAGTTCAGATAATTCTGTTTTGAGGAAGAAATGTAGTACAGAGGGAGTCTTTCATGAAAACAGCTTTCCCAAGCCATTGCTCTGGAGTTGCTAAGGGTGATCAGCCAGCAAAGCCCAAAGTGTTCATTTAGTATGACATGCAAGTATTTTAAAAGGATCTTAGCTGGAAAAGCAATATAGTTGGCAAATTAAAAATATTAAAATGAAAATTTGCACCTTCTGACTAGGGAGAAAACAGTGCCCTTACATTGTTCCTTTTTTTGTTGTGTTTTCTGCTCTGTGTACAGTAAAGATTTGTGGCACTGCTTCTTTTAAAAAAATTTTTATTTTACTTTAAGTTCTGGGATACATGGGCAGAATGTGCAGGTTTCTTACATAGGGTATACATGTGCCATGGTGGTTTGCTGCACCCATCAACCCGTCATCTAGGTTTTAAGCCCTATATGCATTAGGTGTCTGTCCTAATGCTCTCCCTCCCCTTGTCCCCACCCTCCGACAGGCCCTGGTTTCTGATATTCCCCTCCCTGTGCCCATGTGTTCTTATTGTTCAACTCCCACTTATGAGTGAGAACATATGGTGCTTGGTTTTCTGTTCCTGTGTTAGTTTGCTGAGGATGATGGTTTCCAGCTTCATCCATGTCCCTGCAAAGGACATGAACTCATTCTTTGTTATGGCTGCATAGTATTCCATGATGTGTATGTGCCACATTGTCTTTATCCAGTCTATCATTGATGGGCATTTTGGTCGGTTCCAAGTCTTTGCTCTTGTAAATAGTGCTGCAATAAACGTACGTGTGCATGTGTCTTTATAGTAGAATGTCTTTGTAGTAGAATGATTTATAATCCTTTGGGTGTATACCCAGTAATGGGATCGCTGGGTCAAATGGTATTTCTGGTTCTAGATCCTTGAGAAATCACCACACTGTTTCCAAAATGGTTGAACTAATCTACACTCCCACCAACAGCGTAAAAGTGCTCCTATTTCTCAACAACCTCTCCAGCATCTGTTGTTTCCTGACTTTTTAATGATCGCCATTCTAACCAGCATGAGATGGTATCTCATTGTGGAGCACTGCTTCTTAATCTTAGCTGCACAATGTAATCACCCAGAAAGATTTAAAATATACTGTCATTTGGGTTTTATCACCAGCTGGACATTTAAATATCTTAATGTCTGGGGTGCTGCATGGGCATTGGGGATTTTACAAGTTCTGCAGGAGATTCTAATATAGAGATAATGCAAAGAATGATTGATTGGAGGGCTTTGATCTTCTAATATTAAAAAGAAATCTAAAAATTTCTCTGTTATTATTTGTGGAGTATCATTTGCATCGAACCTAGACTGCCTGTGAATTTAAGAGTTGAAAAAGTCTCAGTTTTTGAGATACTTCACTTGGTATTCTCACTGATGTTGGGCCATTGTGAGATGGTAGATAATTTTTCTGAAAAAGACTTCAGGAAGAGTTTGTTACAGGTGCAATGTTTTCAGAGCATTTCCTAACTGCATTGTTTGAGAATGTAATTCTGCTGCCTTTGCACATAAATAGCAATTTATATGTGTCTGAAATTCTTTTTCTTCTTCACCTCCTCCTGTTCTTTCTTCTCCTCACAGGAGGTCACAAAGATTTAAAAACAAGAGAAAAAATAAAAGACATGGGGAACAGATTCAGAAAATCCAAACTCTGTGTAAAAATATACTTCTCTTCTTCCTCCTTCTTTTGTTTCCTTCTAATTAAAGTTTTGCTCCATTTTCTTCTGAACATTATTGTTGTGGAAGAGAAGTCTATAGATAGACTGATTTTTATTTCTTTGTAAGTGATTAAGTGTCTTCATGAATGCTTGTAAGAATATTTATCCTTGAAATACATACAGACGATCTTTGTCTTTTCATTTACATAATCCGTCAGTAAGCCATTTGCAACAATAGTTTCAGGTTTTTTGTAAGCTCAGGAAAAAATTATGCCATCATGTCTATAATAATTAGGTCAGCCTCATCTGTACCATGATCTACAACTGAGAATTAATTTTTACATATAGATTATTGGATTTTTCTTATCTAGTCTCCATGTCTATTTTTTCTCTTATGTTTAAATCTTTTTACTTTTCTCTCAGATTGGGACAGATTTCCAACCCTGTCTTCCACTTTACTGATTTGATTTTCAGCTGTGGCCAATTTTCTGATCTCTACCACAACCACAGTGATTTTTTAATCCAGCAGTTTATTTTCTCCATATGTTCTTTCCTGATCTTATGACTGTTTACTCTAGTTTCATAAATACAATAAGAGTTCACATACTGTTGAGATTAAGGGGCAAAATTTATCTAAACATGTGTACTTTTCTAGCAGTAAATCCCTTTCAGAATTGATATGGTTTGGCTGTGACCCCACCCAAATCTCATCTTGAACTGTAATTCCCACAATTCCCACATGTCATGGGGAGGTAACTGAATAACTGAAATATGAGGGCGGGTCTTTCCTGTGATGCTGTCATGATAGTGAATAAGTCTCACGAGATCTCATGGTTTTGAAAATGGGAGTTTCCCTGAACAAGTTCTCTTCTCTTGTCTGCCGCCATGTGAGACATGCCTTTCACTTTCTGCCACGATTTTGAGGCCTCCCCAGCCACGTGGAACTGTGAGTCCAATAAACCTCTTTCTTTTGTAAATTTCCCAGTAATGGTTTTGTCTTTATCAGCAGTGTGAAAACAAATTAATACAAGAGTCAATTATTTTCTGTAAGTTTTTGGAGTAGTTTTTTTTTCTTATGAGGGGCAGTGCTTTTCAAGGGTCTAATTGTTTTTCTCTTCATTTGGGAGGAATCCAGGCTGTGATTTTCCTGCTGATGATGTCTACCTTTCACGTGAGTTTTCTCTACTTCCTGTCCACGCTGATCTGTCCTCCATTTTTCCTTCACCCTGGTGCCATCTACCCTCTCTCAAGCAGAACAAACGAGAAACTACATTTTTTGGCAAATGGAACACATCTTTTATGGTTTTCAGAGGTATTACAGGTTTTACTTACTATATAGTTTGAAATGTTCCACAGGAATGTGGAAATTGGGAAAATTAGCTACTTGTGCTCACACTAACAGATTATCTAACATCATGATAAATCTTTGGAGAGTATTTTTTCCACCCAGCTTACATTTACATTCTCAGGATATAGTTCTATATGGAAAATTACTAAGTCAAAGAATATGGCCTTTTATTTTTTATATTTTATTTTTTAATTTTTAAAAATTTCCAATAGCTTTTGGGGTACAGGTGGTTTTTGGTTACATGGATGGGTTATATACTGGTGAAGTCTGAGATTTTAGTGCACCCATCGCCCGAGTAGTGTACTTTGTACCTAATGTGTAGTTTTTTTTATTTCTAGCCTCCCTCTCTCTGTCTCCCTTCTGAGTCTCTAATGTCCAATTATCCCTCTGTATGCCTTTGCATAATCATAGCTTAGCTCCCACTTATAAGCAAGAACATATGGTATTTAATTTTCCATTCCCGAGTTACTTTACTTAGAATAATGGCTTACAACTCCATCAAAGTTGCTACAAAATACATTATTTCATCATTTTTACTGCTGAGTAGTATTCCATGGTGTATATATATATACCAGTTTAATTTATCCACTTATTGGTTGATGGGCACTTACGTTGGTTCCATATCTTTTCAATTTGTGAATTGTGCTGCAATAAATATATGTATGCATGTGTCTTTTTCATATAAAGACTTCTTTTCCTTTGGGTTGATACCCAGTAGTAGAATTGCTGTATCGAATGGTAGATCTATTTTTAGTTCTTCAAGGGATCTCCATACTGTTTTTTACAGGGGTTATACTAATTTACATTCCCACCAGTGGTATACAGGCATTCCCTTTCACCACATCCACACCAACGTGTATTGTTTTTTGACCTTTTAATAATGACCATTCTTGCAGGAGTAAGGTGGTGTCCCATAGAGGTTTTAATTTGTATTGCCCTGATGATTAGTGATGTTGAGCAATTTTTCATAGTCAACAAGTTTGTTGACTATTTGTATATTTTGAGAAATCTCTGTTCATCTAATTTGTCCACTTTTTGATGGGATTATTTGTTTCTTGCTGATTTGTTTGAGTTCCTTGTAGATTTTAGATACTAGTCCTTTGTCAGATGCACAGTTTACAAATATTTGGTGCCATTCTGTGGATTATCTGTTTCAAAGTGTGTGCACTTTTAAAAGCACTTAGATACATATTATTAAGTTGATTTCTAGAAAATTTTCTCTTAACACTTGTTAGGATATTCATTTTGCCACATTGTATTAGTCTGTTCTCACATTGCTGATAAAGACATATCCAAGACTGCATAATTTATAAAGAAAGTATGATTAATTAACTCACAGTTTCACATGGCTGGAGAGGCCTCACAATCATGGTAGAAGGTGAATGAGGAGTCAAGGCACATCTTAGTCTTACATGGTGGTAGGCAAAGAGAGCATATGTAGGGGAACTCCCCTTTATAAAACCATCAGATCTCATGAGACTTATTCACCATCATGCGAACAGCATGGGAAAGACCTACCCCCATGATTCAATTACTTCCCATCAGGTCCCTCCCATGACACATGGGAATTAAAGAAGCTACAGTTCAAGATGAGATTTGGGTGGGGACACAGCTAAACCATATCACATATTATCACCAATACCAAATGTTCTTTTTAAAACACACATGCATACAACACACACTTTGCTAATTTGACATCATACATACATTAAAAGTATATTTTTATTTTCATTTACATTAAATTACAGAGAAGGCAAAATATTTTATTAGTTTATTTGAATTTCTTCTGTCAGGTTTCTGTCCATGTTATTTGACCATTCTATCCTGGTTTTTGTGTTTAGTGTGTATTTTTTAAAAAACAATAGCCATTATAATAAGTGAATGCTATTTCACCTAGCAATCCCAGGAAGTTATTTAGAGATGATGATTCCAATATATAAAACAAACTCTTCAATTTTTAAATATTTTAAAATATTGAATCCATTCATTATAATCTTGGCTGCAGTTTTACATACTTTTTTAAAGCTTAAAATAATATTTTAAGATGCCATTATATGAATGACATCATATGAAGACAGCTAAATGAAAATGAAGTGAAGGAGAGGGGCTCGGAGTTCTGCCTTCTCAACTATAATACTCTTATAGTTTCATGAGACACAATTTAAAAGCCAGAGTTTAGAGCTTTCTTTTCTGTTCATGCTAATCAAACACTTTGGTATTATTTTCCTGTAACTTCATTTATCTTCAGCTTCAGCAAATCAAATGGAATATCCCCATAGCTGCTTACTGCCTACATACATACTTACATGCTGATATCTATCTATCTATCTATCTATCTATCTATCTATCTATCTATATATTCTGGATATGCGTTATGAATTTAGCAATGATAATGAAAAGAAAAAGGCTGCTTGTTGAATCCTAATTAAAACCAAAGTTGTTTTTTATGATTCCTTAAATCTAGGCCACACTTTAATTTCACAAACATATCCCAAAGAGAAGGCAAACATAAATACATTGTATGATTTTTTTCTAGAGGTGCATGATTTATGTTCTCTCTGCATACAAATATGTTCATATGCTATTGCAATTGTGACAAATTGAAGGTGTGATATTATACATTAGAATCTGGAGTAAAACAGACTGAAAATTAAAGTTTCTGTTAATGGAAAAGATATGTTTTCAGATGTCGCTGAACTTTGTAGTCAGCACTCAATATATCTCAGTATAAAAGATAGATATAAAAATTCTTCATTTCTCGGGAAAATGATTTTTTGAGCCTCATTTTAATTTTTCTTGCTGATTTTGTGATGGTGCCTTCCTTTCTTTGATACGACCTTTCCTCTTCCTCATTGACCCTTCTTTGTTCACTGTTATTCTTTTATCTGTAATGTACCATTCAGCCTGACTTGGAATAGTTTTGTATAAATAAGAGAATTGTGTTATATGCTATTCAATCTTACGGGATAAAAATGATTTTTACTTTAGTGAAAAGAAGCAGCACCATGTTTTAAAATTATAGGCTTTTAGAGCTGGAAGGAGCCATGGAAATCATAGAGTCCATCCTTCTTGTTTTATGGATTAAAAGTGAGCATGCAATCATTCTGTCATAGGTAAAGGCTGCTCTGTGTACTCTGGGGCTTGCTTCATATATCTTGCCTACCTTATTTCCTCAGATTAAGTTTAGCCAGAGTTAGACTAAAGTATAATAGTTAAGAGTACAAGTTTGAGGTTAAACAGGTGTGGATGCAGACTGGGCCTCTATCTTTCAGCTATTAGAGCTTGAATAAGCCACTTCACTCTGCCAAGCTTCAGTTTCTTATCTGTAAAACAGGGCTAAGAATATCTACCAAATTAAGTCGTTATGAGAATTGAATTATGTTTGCAAAATATTTAGTTCACTGCTTGATACTGTTACCAAATAAGTGTCCAAGAAATGGCAATTTCTTTTATTGAGATTCTTTTTTTGTTGGTGTTGTTTTTTGTTTGTTTGTTTTTGAGACAGAGTCTCACTCTGTTGCCAGGTTGGAGGATAGTGACACGATCTCGGCTCACTGCAACCTCTGCTTCTTGGGTTCAAGTGATTCTCCTGCCTCAGCCTCCTGAGTAGCTAGGACTACAGGCATGTGCCACCACACCCAGCTAATTTTTTTTTTTAATATTTTTAGTAGAGAGAGGGTTTCACCATGTTGGCTAGGATGGCCTCAATCTCCTGACCTCATGATCTGCCCAACTTGGCCTCACAAAGTGCTGGGATTACAGGCGTGAGCCACCTTGCCTGGCCTACTTAGATTCTTTTACTTGTCCACCTCTCTTCCTAGACTGAGATTTCTCAGAGCCACCAAGTCTTGGAAATCTCTTTATGGCCCAATGCCTTCGCATGGCATCTCATTCATTGACAGCTCCAAGCTTCGAATTACTTGAGTCCAAAATTTCAGAGTCATTTTTGTCTCTCTCTTTTTCTTTTTGTATACTCTCAGAAAATTAATCTGCAAACTCCTAGCTTCGAGCCACCATTGTCTTTTTCTGGATTCATGGAATTTGCTCTTAACTGGTCTCCCATTTATCCATTTTGCAGCAGCCAGAGTTGTCCTCTTAAAGCATAAGTCATATCTTATAAATGTTCTGCTTAGACCTCTTCAAAGGCTGTCCATCTCTGGACAGATATCAAACCCTTAACTGAACAGTCCAGCACCGTCCCCTTCTTAATCAATCTCTTTAACCTCATCTTCAGTTGATATCTCTCACACTCCACACCAGTCACACTTGCCTTTCTGCTGTTCTTCCTGCAGTTCTTTCTCAACACTCCACCCATACAATTGCCCCGAGTGAGGAGTAGAGTCAGATTTTTAAAGAAAGATAGTTTGTGGCAGGAACAGAAAAAAAAAATACTGCATGTGCTCAGTTGTAAGTGGGAGCTAAACACTGAGCACACGTGGACGCAAACATGTTGTATTAGTCAGGGTTTCCTAGAGGGACAGAGCTAATGGAATATATGTGTGTGTGTGTGTGTGTGTGTGTGTGTGTATATATATATATATGAGTTTATTAAGTATTAGCTCGCACAATCACAAGGTCCCACAATAGGCCCTCTGCAGGCTGAGAAGCAAGGAGAGCCAGTCTGAGGTCCAAAACTGAAGAATTTGGAGTCCGATGTTCAAGGGCAGGAAGCATCTACCACGGGAGAAAGATGGAGGCTGTGAGGCTAGGCCAGTGTCTTTTCCATTTTTCTGCATGCTTATATTCCAGCCACGCTGGTCGCTAATTATATGGTGCCCACCCAGATTGAGGGTGGGTCTGCCTCTCCTAGTCCACTGAGTCAAATGTTAATCTCCTTTAGCAACACCCTCACAGACACACCCAAGAACAATACTTTGTATCCTTCAGTCCAATCAAGTTGACAGTATTAACCATCATACATGGGAACAATAGACACTGCAGACTATGAGAAGGGTGGGGGGATGGGTTGAAAAATATCTATCTGGTAGTATGCTCACGACTTGGGTGATGGGATCTGTACCCCAAACCTCAGCATCATGCAATATATCCATGTAACAAACCTGCACATATATATCCTCTATCTAAAATAAAGGTTGAAATTTAAAGAAAGGTGGGACAGGTGCCATGGCTCATGCCTGTAATCCCAGCACTTAGGGAGGCTGAAGTGGATGGATCATGTGAGGTCAAGAGTTCAAGATCAGCCTGGTCAACATGGCAAAACCCCTGTCTCTACTAAAAATACAAAAATTAGCAGAGAATTGTGGCACACACCTGAAATCCCAGCTACTCGGGAGGTTGAGGCAGGAGAATCGCTTGAACTCGGGAGGTGGAGTTTGCAGTGAGCTGAGATCACACCACTACACTCCAGCCTGGTGACAGAGCAAGACTCCATCTCAAAAAAAAAAAAAAATGAAAATAATAATAAAAAAAGATGGTTTATGCACTACAAGTACACCACAAGCTAGCTCCTGCAATTTAAATGGGTGTTTTGTAGTCTACTTGCTTTCATATGGGAGTAGAGAACACTTAAAACTAACATGTGAAATTCAACAGATTAGAAACAAAAGTGCAAAACTAAAGGAAGGTGATTCTTTAGTAGTTGAAGGTGGTCTGGGACATCCTACCATGCAAGGTAGTGTATTGGAAATTGGTGGGTTCTTGGTCTCACTGACTTTTAGAATGAAGCCACGGACCCTCGTGGTGAGCGTTACAGTTCTTAAAGATGGTGTGTCCGGAGTTTGTTCCTTCTGACGTTTGGACGTGTTTGGAGTTTCTTCTTTCTGGTGGGTTCATGGTCTCGCTGGCTTCAGGAGTGAAGCTACAGACCTTCACAGTGAGTGCTACAGCTCTTAAGACAGCACATCTGGAGTTGTTCGTTCCTCCCATCCGGAGTTGTTCATTCCTCCCAGTAGGTTCATGGTCTCTCTGGCCTCAGGAGTGAAGCTGCAGACCTTTACAGTGAGTGTTACAACTCATAAATGCAGTGCAGACCAAAAGCGTGAAAGAACAAAGCTTCCACACTGTGGAAGTGTACCCAGTTGCTGCTGCTGGCCTGAGCAGCCTGCTTTTATTCCTTTCTCTGGCCCAACTCATATCCTGCTGATTGGTCCATTTTACAGAGAGCTGATTGGTCCATTCTATAGAGAGCTGATTGGTCCATTTTGACAGGGTGCTCATTGGTGCGTTTACAATCCCTGAGCTAGACACAGAGTGCTGATTGGTGCATTTACAATCCTTTAGCTAGACACAAAACTTCTCCAAGTCCCCACCAGATTAGCTAGATACAGAGTGCTGATTGGTGCATCAACAAACCTGGAGCTAGACACAGAATGCTGATTGGTGCATATACAATCCTCCAGCTAGACATAAAAGTTCTCCAAGTCCCCACTTAACTCAGGATCCCAGCTGGCTTCCCCTTGTGGATCCTGTACTGGAGCCGTGGGCGGACCAATCCCGTGCCTTGTGCCTGCACTCCTCAGCCCTTGGGCGGTCCATGGGACTGGACGCCACGGAGCAGGGGGCGGTGCCTGTTGGGGAGGCTCTGGCCGCGTGAGAGCCCACAGCGGGGGTGGGGCTCAGGCATGGCTGGCTGCAGGTCTGCATTCCTGCTGGCGGGAGGCGGCTGAGGCCTGGCGAGAATTCCAGCGTGGCGGGGGTGGACTGGCAGTGCTAGGTAACCCGGCGCACCCTCCACAGCTGCTGGCCTGGGTGCTAAGCCCCTCACTGCCCAGGGCCGGCAGCAGCGGCCGGCTGTTCCAAGTATGAGGCCTGCCGAGCCCACGCCCACACGGAACTCGCGCTGGCCCGCGAGTGAGGTGTGCTGGCGCCTCTCCCTCCACACCCCGCCACCCACCCCGCAAGCAGAGGGAGCCGGCTCCAACCTCAGCCAGTCCAGAGAGGGGCTCACACAGTGCAGGGGTGGGCTGAAGGGCTGAAGTGCGACCAGAGTGGACGCCGAGGCTGAGGAGGCACCGAGAGCTCGCCAGGGCTGCTAGCACGTTGTCACCTCTCAGTAGGACCTGGGCTTCTAGTTCCATTACCCGAATAGTGAACATTATACCTGATCGGTAAGTTGTCCACCGTCTCTCCCCTCTCCCCTTCCCCACTTTTGGAGTGCCAGGTGTCTATTATTTCTATGATTATGTACATGTGTACCTCATTGTTTAGCTCCCACTTCTAAGTGAGAACAAGGGCATATTTATCTTTAAAAATGCACTAAAATTTTTACACTATTTGATGGAGGGAGGATATAGACTGAGACTGTTTTGAAATTTAATTCACTTAAGAATAACTGTGTGCAAAAACTGTTAGAAACGTGACTTTTTGTGGAGCGTTGATAATTTTTATGGTCTTAGGGGACCACTGTAATGCAATGAAAAGAAACTTAGATTTAACCCAAGAATCCGAGACCAAAAAGATGTGACCATAAACAAGTCGATTGAGACCATTTTGTCATGATTTGTGAAATAGGGGCTCATTACAGCTCTCAAATTCTATACAGTGTTTTGGCTTTTGGCTACTTTGAATGAAGAAATCACAATATTTCAACCTACAAAGGACTCTTCTATGCTTCTGATTATAGTGGAAGTTGATCCTTTGCAATGAAATTAACCTGATGACCTGCATGGCTCTGGTAGTTTGAAGGATATGAGCAAAAGGGATGATACCTAGAGGGTCCACTCAGACAGTTGGACAATGTCCTTTGGAGGACATTATTGTGACTGGCCACAGCCATGATCTTCAGCTTTGTTTGCTCAGAAACTAAAGTTTTGTCAACATTCTTAGAGAATATCCATTTCTCCTGAAATAGACTCATATCTAGCAACTCTCAAGACAATGATACAGAAACCAAAATGTCAATTTATAAATTTATGATTTAAAATACAACTGTCAAGGACATAGAACATTTATGTCAGTTAGGCATATCTTTCTGGAAGACATCTATACGTGAGCAGAAGTCAAACTTAAACAATGGCCAGATGATCACGGCAGGACAAAGACTAAGAGCATTGTAATCTTGTAGTCAGATATATCCATCTCTGTTTTATGGTTATTTCTACTTGGGGGCACAGAATATTGCACTAGTTGCCCAGGGCATCCAGTCCTTGGATGTGCTGGATACATATTGACAAATCTCCCAATTTCCTGTTTGGATGGCAGAACGTCTCCTTTCTCTTGCTACATCCTGCCTTTAGGTGTAGTCGTACCTTCATTTTGGCTCTGGTCAGCTCTGTCCTGTACTAGAAAAAAGTGCTGTTCGAGAGGATTTCTGCAGTTGTCTGCTCTCACTCATTTTTATACGGGTGATGCTTTTCTAATTCACTGAGTTCTGGGCATGCATTTTGTTCCCCTTGCCTGTGTTCCATCCACATCGTACTGCACGATTCTCTCTACTGTGTGTATGTATATTTTGGCAGTAACAAAAGGAATTCTCTTCAGGATCTGCATTCCCAAAGCATGAGTTATCTCCCAGCCTAAATGCTGAGGGAGGGGATGGGAAATTAGATGGAAGGGGATGAAGGGAAGTCTGAGGGGAGTGGCTACTCCCAAAGACAGATAATTTGTCTTTGCTTTGTCCTTGCTGGGCTCAAACCTTGAAGGATGGATGTTTGGTATTTAGTTAACACTTGCAGTGGTCTTGGACTCTCTTTTTGCAGACCTTGAATATTTACCCCCTCAGGGAAAACTTGATTCTCAAGAGTAAAATGAATTATCTATTTAGCTAATTAGCTAGAACATAGCAAAATTCTCAGGAGGATCGTCCCATCTGAGGATTGATGTAATGTATGCTTGTTTTTGCAGAGTCTATCTCTTTTCATTTGCTAGCCTGGCCATCCTATCGCTCATGCTTCACAGAGAAGGGAAAATTGTCCAGTAAGCAAAACCTCTTTTTCTTTCCTGCACTTTTCTGCCTTCCTTCTCTTGCTGTGCCTCATAACTTCTGATGCTCATGGGTGACCTAAGGCACTTGATCTTTGCATTTTCCTGCTCTACAGATTACCCACTTCAGGAGGTGCAATATGCTTACCCCACAACACTCACCAAGACTAACATTCTCTGTACACTCTTCTTCTCAGATGCCACAATCTGCAATCAGTGAACATACCAATATCTTGAAGAGTAGAAGAGTAGCTATCAGGGGCAGGGAGATGGAGTGGAGGTTGGAGATGTTGGTGAAAGGATACAAAATTAATTGGGAGAAATAAGTTAAATCTATTGTATAACAAGATGACTTAGTTAATGCATTGTGTTCTTGGAAATTGCTGAGAGTAGATTTTAAGTGTTCTCATCATGAAAAATGAAAAGTGTGATGGAATGCATATGTTAATCAGCTTGATTTAGCCATTCCACAATGTATACATATATCAAAATGTGTGGTATACCGTAAATAGATACAGTTTTTATTCATCAATTTAAAAAAAGAAAAATAGTGTACAAAACTACACTGCATAGGTCCTGCCTGATGCATTGTTTACTCAGAAAGTGGCATTTCCTTCTCTCCCTGAAAACAGCCAGAGACATAGCCTAGTGGAGTAGTTAAGAACATGAACTTAGAGTAAGACTGCCTGGGCTCAACTCCTGGTCTCCCCACTTTGGGGCTAGTAAGCAAGGGCAAGGTAATTATTAATAATCCTTCTGTCCATCAGTTTCTTCATCTGTAAAATAGAGGCAATAATAGCATTTACTCCGGGGATTAATGAGGAAGAGCAAGGACAAGAGGCAGGAGATGCTAAGAGCAGAGAGTGGAGGATTGGAGGCGAGGGGCTGGTTATACACGTCTCACCTAGTAGGGGCCTTTTGAAGATAGACTTCAAGAAGCTGAGGGTACAAACATCTGAGGAAAAGCTTCCAGAAAGAGGGAAACACCAGAAGAAAGTCTCTGAGTTGGGATCTGGCTTGACATGGCCCAGGGACAGCAAGGGAGCCCCTGTGGCTCGAGTGGCATGGGTAAGGGGGAAGAGTATGAGTGAGCAGTGAGAGGTCACCAGTGGGAGAGAGGGAACCTGGATGATGAGATTCCAGAGGACCAGGCAGACCTTTAACAACAATGGCCTCTACTTTGAAACAGGAGCTTTTGGAGGGTTTTGTGCAGAGAAGGGACAGAATCTGATGTGCGTTTTAACTGGATCTCTGGCTGCTCCCCTGGGAAGAGATTTGGGGAGTGTGTTAGTTTGCTAGGGCTGCCATTACAAAGTACGAAAGACTGGGTGGCTTAAACCACAGAAATTAATTTTCTCACAGTGCTGGAGGTTGGAAGTTCAAGATCAAGGTGCTGGCAGAATCGGTGTCTGGTGAAGGCTGTCTCCTTGGCTTGCACAGAGGAAAGGCTGTGTGTGGCTGCTTTCTCACTGTGTCTTCCCATGGCATTTCCGCTGTTCATGTGCATCCTAGTATCCCTTCTTCTTTTTGTAAGGACAGCAGTTTTATTAGGTTAGAGCCTCACTCCTTTTTTTTTTTTTCTTTTAAAGACGGAGTCTCGCTCTGTCACCCAGGCTGGAGTGCAGTGGCATGATCTCGGCTCACTGCAAGCTCCGCCTCCCAGGTTCATGCCATTCTCCTGCCTCAGCCTCCCAAGTAGCTGGGACTACAGGCGCCTGCCACCACGCTCGGCTAATTTTTTGTATTTGTACTAGAGACAGGGTTTCACTGTGTTAGCCAGGGTGGTCTTGATCTCCTGACCTCATGATCCCGCCTGCCTCGGCCTCCCAAAGTGCTGGGATTACAGGCGTAAGCCACGGTGCGCGGCCCAGAACCTCACTCTTATGACCTTATTTCACCTTAATTAACTCCTTAAAGGACCTATTTCCCAATATAATTATATTGGGGGTTAAGGTTTCAACCATATACATTTTTAGGAGATCCAGTTTAATCTACAACAGGTAGTATGATGGTTAATTTTATGTGTCAGCTTGGCTTGGCTGTGGTGTCCAGATGTCTGGTCAAACACTAGTGTAGATGTTGCTGTAAAGGTGTACTTTAGATGTGACTAACATTTAAATTAGTAGAGTTTGAGTAAAGTAGGTGACCCTCCATAATGCAGATGGGAATTGCCCAATTCGTTGAAGGCCTTAAGAGAGAAAGACTAAGGTCTCTGAAGGCATTCTGCCTCCAGGCTGGCTTTGGATTTGGGCTGCAACATCAACATTTCCCTGCACATTTTGGACGTAATCATGTGAACTGATTTCTTAAAATAAATCTCTAATATTATATCTAGATTTTTATTAAATGATCATAACGTGTAATTCCATATTAATTATAATATCACAGTGTGCATATTATATTATAGATAGGGTTATTTACATCTGTCATAGAAGGCATTTTATATTCTACAAAAGAACTGGGATCCCACATGAGAGAAACAAAATGGGCAGTTTTTGTAAGCATGGCATGTATAGGCTTATGTTTTGTTGTGAACTTGGTCCCTTCTGCAAGGTTTTAAAGGCACATAATATTCAGCAGATTGTGATTATAGCTGACCGAGAACCACACACTGGGCTCTTAGTAGCTTCTCAATGCATATTTCATAAATACATAAGTGTGAGGGCCATGGCTGGTTAG
Organism: Pongo abelii; assembly: GCF_028885655.2. NCBI lineage: Eukaryota > Metazoa > Chordata > Mammalia > Primates > Hominidae > Pongo > Pongo abelii. The sequence goes on from NC_071988.2 coordinate 21,892,582, forward strand.
AAAGAAACCTTTAGGGGCCCTCAGTGTAATGAAAGCTGCCAATGAAGCATCTTTAGCCCATTGCGTGCTCTCTCCTTGGGGCAGTGGAGGATTTGCCTCTTTTATAGTTTTAGGTCCTCAAGGTGCATCACTCATCCTCTCTCTAATGCCTGTATTCATGGTAAGTTTATTCTTCAGGAAATCGTGCTTCAAAAGCTTCATGCTGTGATGGTTAATATTGAGTGTCAACTTGATTGGATTGAAGGATGCAAAGTATTGTTCCTCGGTGTGTCTGTGAGGGTGTTGCCAAAGGAGATTAACATTTGAGTCCGTAGACTGGGAGAGACAGAGCCAGCCTCAATGTGGGTGGGCACCTTCTAATCAGCTGCCAGCTCCGCTAGAATAAAGCAGGCAGGAGAAGGTGGGAAAGCAGACTTGTTGAGTCTTCCGGCATTCATCTTCCTCCCATACTGGATGCTTCCTGCCCTTGAACATCAAACTTCAAGTTCTTCAGCTTTTAGACTCTTGGACTTACACCAGTGGTTTGCCAGGGCTTCTCAGGCCTTCTCAGGCCTTTGGCCACAGGCTGAAGGCTGCACTGTTGGCTTCCCTAATTTTGAGGTTTTGAGACTCCGACTGATCCACCACTAGTTTCCTTGCTCCTCAACTTGCAGACGGCCTATCGTGGGACTTCACCTTGTGATCCTGTGAGTCAGTTCTCCTTAACACACTCCCTTTCATATGTACATATATCTTATTAGTTCTGTTTCACTAGAGAGCCCTAATACACATACCTTAGTTATTTTGAGGAAGGAGACAGAACCCAAGATCTATTATTTTTAGTAGTGAGACTTTGGACAGGTAGCCTAACCTCTTACACTGAATTTCTTCGTTTGTAAAATGGGGATGACAGAGACAGAATGCAAATTTGTTGTTGCCATGGGCTGGATGAAGGGAAGAGTGAGCAGTTAAGAATTAACTGCTTAATGGGTCTGACATTTCCATTTGGGACAATGAAAACATTTGGGAACTAGATAGAGGTGGTGGTTGCACAGCATTGTAATTACACTAATTCATTTTAAAATGGTGAATTTTATGTCAGGTGAATTTTACCTCAATAAAAAAAAATGTAGATGATAATAGTACTCAGTTTATAGGGTTATGAGACTTATGGATATTAAATACTTAGCATATGCCTAATACTCAGCACATGGTAACCAATCGAAGAATGTTGGTCTCCTCTTTCTCCTCCTCTTCTTCATTGCCACTGTTGTCATTGTCATAGCCATTCTGGAACCAACTTCTTTTTAAATAAAAGTGCTAACCTGCATCTATTGTCACTCAAAGGGCAATACTGGGATATAAGGCTGGAAATAAGGCTGGGACTATGTTATGCCTACCTGAGAGAGGGAGAGAATGTACGTAGTACAGCAAGGGACCACTAAAGATACTTGCGTAGAAGATCAAAGGGAATCAAGCTGTGCTTTCAGCCAATTAGCCTGGCAGCCATGGGTCTAGTGGTTTGAAGTGGAAGAGGCTGAAAGAGGGGGACACAGTTAGCAGGTTACTCTCAACAGGGTTGATAGATTTCCCTTTCTTATTTCCTCCTCAATCACCTTGGATTTGGCTGGCTACATAGCAAACGCTTAATAAATACTTGTAGATTAGTTATTTTACACTTGTTTAATGCCCTTCTTTGAAGTACTTCCAGTTGAGATTACTTCTACAAATCACATAATACAAGATAAAACACCCTATATATCTGTCAGTTTTCTCTAAGACTGTTTTCTAAGTATTATATGTGCTTGGTTCATGGACTGGGTATTCAGTTGCTGAAAAAATAGAAATCACTCCATTAGTCATGCCTCTGCAAATTTCACATTTTATATTCCAAGTCTGTGGTAGGTGATATTTAAAGCATTTTTTTTGTTTTTTGTTTTTGTTTGTTTGTTTGTTTTGCTTGCTATTGTATCACTACAGCTGTATATTGCTTGTGGACATGTTGATCTCACATCTCAAGAAAATGATGATGTTCCATTTGTTATCACTTTAAGGGAAGCACAAAAAGACCTTAAAGTGAAAAACACAGCTTAATTAGCGCGTTGGTGATTTATGTTACCCAGTGTGAAATCTCCATTAGTACCAAAAGAAGGATTTTTTAAAAAGGCATCTTTTGGATTTTTAAATTATTTTTTGGTCTTATTCAGAATTCACAATCTTATTTCCATGTCTCTAATCTGCAAATCCCAAAATGTAACATCGTCTCAAAGTTATTGCATTTCACAATATCATGCAAAGGAACACAGCTTCTTATTGATTAATCACCAAGGACAAATGTCCTCTGTACCATTTTATATGCAGGTTTATACCTTGATTTATATAATACAAAAGCTCTTAAACATCATAGAGTTTTAGAATTTGAAGGGACTGCTAAAATTTTCTAGTTATTCCTGTACTATATATTGTTGAGGAAATCCTAATAGAAACACTTAAAAAATTTATATCAATTCATATTTTATTTAACACATTATCTACATATATTATAAATATTTGAACATCTTTGTACTAGACTGAACAGTCAACCTATAGACTGTACATATCAGATACAGCTCTGTCAGTTACAAAAACTTAGAATCTGGCTTAAGAAACAGGGAAATTTATTTCCTCAAGTGACTGAAAAGTCCAAGAACAATTCTTCAAATTAGCAGGACCCAGAGGCTCCAAGGGATGTTTCTTTTCCATCTCGTGGCTCAGCTTTTCTGTGGATTTTCAACTCCTAGGCTCTGTCTGTGTGGCTGTTACCTGATCCAGGCTTATATCCTTTAGGTTCAAGACCAGAGAAAAGGGAAAAACTTCCTGTCACTTCTCCACCCAATCCTTGGCTTAGCTCTGATTAGACAATTTGAGTCAGGAGTCCATCTTTAGAGCAATCACTGTGACTTTAGTTTTAGAAACGAGTGATTGACCTGAAAAAGGGTTTGTGTCCGTACTTGAACTCGGAGCCCATTGAAATCATGTGTACTGAGTGTGAACAGAATGGTTTTTCCAGAGAATGTGGAGTGGCTGTTGGAAGATAGGTGTAAGGTGGGCAAAACCATTGTATGCCTGTGAGACAGTCACAAGTGGATTCCAGGATATCTTCTGGTAATAACAGAATGGGAAGGAGAAGGTGTAAGGAAGAACCCTCCCCCAAAAGACTGTAAGTCTATGGATTAGCACCCCTGTTTATATTTCAACTTTTTCATGAAGATGTAACCTCAGAAAAACCAAGTGGCATGCCCATGGAATCACAGTTAAAAAAGTAGAGGCAGGTTAACACCATTCTGATTATCCTCCAACAGACAAGGACATTTCTTAGGTTATTCATATATATGATTAAAAATAAATCGTAAATTTTTGAAAGTGATAGTTTTGCCTAATTTCAAAAATTTGGATAATTAAAAAAACACGAAAATAAAGTAAGCAACTACTCTTACTTTCTCTCTCTCTCTCTTTCTCTGTGTGTGTGTGTGTGTGTGTGTGTAATGAGAACTGTCATAAAAATTCTGTTGAATTATTTTGATTTAATTCTATGAAAGGAAAACTTACACTATTCCTATTTAATCAGAGTCTCTGATAATGTCATTTTTTTTCTTTTTTAAAATACTTTCAACTTTTATTTTAGATTCAGAGGGCACATGTGCATATTTGTTACATGGGTGTATTGTGTGATGCTAAAGTTTGAGATATAAATGATCCTGTCACCCAGGTACTGATAGCATAGTACCTGATAGGTAGTTTTTAAGCCCTTGCCCCTCTCTCCCTTCCCTCTTCTAGTAGTCACCAACGTCTATTGTTCCCATCTTTAGGTCCATAAGTACTCAGTGTTTAGCTTGTAGTTATAAGTGAGAACATGTGGTATTTGGTTTTCTGTTTTTGTGTTAATTTGCTTAGGATGATGGCCTCCAGCTACATCCAACTTGTAGCAAAGGACATAATTTCATTATTTTTTATGGCTATGTAGCATTCATGGTTCATATGTACCACATTTTGTTTATTCAGTACACTGTTGATGAGCACCTGGGTTGATTCTGTCCCTTGACTATTGTGAGTTGTACTGTGATGAACATATGAGTTCATGTGTCTTTTTGGTAGAATGATTTATTTTCCTTAGGGTACATGCTCAGTAATGGGATTGCTGAGTTGAATGGTAGTTCTGTTTTTAGTTCTTTGTGAAACCTCCAAACTGCTTTCCACAATTGCTGGACTAATTTACATTACATTTCCACCAACAGTGTACGAGCGTTCCCTTTTCCCCACAGCCTCACCAACTTCTGTTATTTTATGACTTTTTACTAATAGCCATTATGACTGGTGTGAGAGGGTATTTCATTGTGGTTTTGATTTGCATTTCTCTGATGATTAGTGACTTGATTTGGCTATGTCCCTACCCAAATCTCAGCTTGAATTGTAGTTCCTATAACCCCCATGCGTTGTGGGTGTGACTCAGTGGGAGGTAATTGAATCATGGGGGCGGTTACCTGCATGTTGTTCTTGTGATAGTGAGTGAGTTCTCACGAGATCTGATGGTTTTATAAATGGTTTTTCTCCCCCACTTCCCTCTGTACTTCTTGCTGCGTTCATGTGGAGAAAGATGTGTTTGCTTCCCCTTCTGCTGTGATTGTAAATTTCCTGAGACCTCCCCAGCCATGCTGAACTGTGAGTCAATTAAACCTCTTTCCTTTATAAATCACCCAGTCTTGGGTATGTCTTTATTCGTAGTGTGAGAACAGTCTAATACAATTGGTGATATTGAGCATTTTTTGTATGTTTGTTGGCCTCTTGTATGTATTCTTTTGTGGAGTGTCTGTTCATGTCCTTTGCCCACTTTTTTTTTTCTTTTTTTTTTTTTTTGAGACAGAGTCTTGCTCTGTCACCCAGGCTGGAGTGTAGTGATGCGACCTCAGCTCACTGCAACCTCGGCCTCCTAGGTTCAACTGATTCTCCTGCCTCAGCCTCCTGAGTAGCTGGGATTACAGGCATGTGCCACGATGCCCGGCTAATTTTTTTGTATTTTTAGTAGAGACGGGGTTTCACCGTGTTAGCCAGGATGGTCTTGATCTCCTCACCACATGATCTGTCTGCGTCGGCCTCCCAAAGTGCCGGGATTACAGGCATGAGCCACCGCGCCCAGCCCTTTGCCCACTTTGTAATAGGGTCATTTGTTTTTTTGCTTGTTTAAGTTTCTTATAGATTCTGGATGTTCGACCTTTGTCTGATGCGTAGTTTGTGAATATTTTTCTCATTCTATAAGTTGTCTGATTATGCTATCGAGTAAGCAGAGTTTTGCACATTGTTGTACAAAAGCCCTTTAGCTTAATTAGAGCCAATTTGTCAATTTTTGTTTTAGTTGTAATTGTTCATGAGGATTTAGTCATAAATTCTTCATCAAAGCTGATGTCCAGGATAGTATTTCCCAGAATGGTATTTCTTCTAGGATATTTATAGTTTGAAGTCTTACATTTAAATCTCTAATTCATCTTGAGTTAATTTTTGTATATTTTGAAAGGGTAAGGGTTAAGTTTCATTCTTCTGCATATGACTGGCCTGTTATCCCAGCACCATTTACTGACTAGAGAGCCCTTTCCCTTTCTTATTTTTGTTTACTTTGTCAAAGATCAGCTGATTTTAGGTGTGCAGCTTTATTTCTGAGTTCTCTAATCTGTTCCATTGGTCTATGTATCTGTTTTTGTACTAGTGCCATGCTGTTTTTGTTACTGTAGACTACAGTTTGAAGTTAGATAATGTGATGCCTCCAGCTTTGTTCCTTTTTCTTAGGATTCCTTTGGCTGTTTGGATTCTTTTTTGGTTCCATAGGAATTTTGGAATAGTTTTTTCTAATTCTGTGGAAAATGATGTTGGTAGTTTGAGAGGAATAGCATTGAATCTGTAGATTGCTTTGGAAAGTATGGTCATTTTTATGATATTAATTCTCACAATTCATGAGCATGGAATGTTTTTCCATTTTTTCATGTAATCTCTAACTTCTTTCAGCAGTGTTTTGTAGTTTCCTTGTAGAGATCTTCCCCTTAATTGGTTAGATGTATTCCTAGGTATTTTATTCTTTTTGTGGCTATTTTAAATGAGATTATGTCCTTGATTTGGCTCTGAGCTTGAACATTATTGGTGTATAAAAATGCTACTGATTTTTGTATGTTGATTTTTTTATCCTGGAGCTTCATTGAAGTTGTTTATCAGTTCTAGGAGCCTTTTGGCAGAGTCTTTAGGGTTTTCTAGGTATAGAATCATATCATCAGCAAAGAGAGATAATTTGACTTCTTCTCATCCCATTTGGATGTCTTTTACTTCTTCTTGTTGCCTGATTGCTCTGGCTAAGACTTACAGAATTATGTTGCACAGACATGTTGAGAGTTGGCATCCTTGTCTTGTTCCAGTCCTTAAGGGGAACGGTTTCAGCTTATGCCCATTCAGTATGATGTTGACTGTGGGGTTGTCATAGATAATTTTTATGATTTTGAGGTCTGTTCCTTCAATGCCTAGTCTGTTGAGGGTTTTTATCATGAAGGGATATTGGATTTTATCAAGCGCTTTCTGTATGTCTACTGAGATGATCATATAGCTTTTGTTTTTAATTCTGTTTATGTGGTGAATCACATTTATTGATTTGCATATGTTGAAGCAACCTTGCATCCCAGAAATAAAGCCACTTGATCGTGGTGAAGTAACTTTTTGATGTGCTGCTGGATTTGGATTGCTAGTATTTTATTGAGGAGTTTTGCTTCTATATTCATCTGGGATATTGGCTTGTAGTTGTCTTTTTTTGTTGTACCTTTGCCAGGTTTTGGTAGCAAAGTAATGCTGGCTTCATAGAATGAGTTAGGGAGGACATGAAGAGGCCTCCACCCCATGATGACATTTTTAATGCAGAAAATTTTCACTGAGTTGTTTTGACAATTTAGGTTGCATGTGTGGAAAGCTACATTTGAAATTTCTTTGATGATCTACAACCTGAATTACATTATTATTACATAAAAGGCATTTGTTTTAGGGTAAGGGGCTTCTTGCAGGCTTTTCCAGAGCCTTTCCTTCACTGACTGGCTGTCACTCTTCTGTGTGGCAGGTTCCCAATGGGCTGCCTCTTTTGGGTGCTCATAGTACAGACCTCTTCACACTTGCCCTACACAGTCTGCTGGCCCAGAATCATGGCTCAGTTTTGACCTCTGCCTGTCAGCTTCAGCCCACAGTTGGCAAACCACCCAACCTGTCTCCCCTTGCTATAGGGTCCCCTCGCTCATTGAGTGGCCCTTTTGGGAGTGCTTAAATCCATCTGTACACTGACATCTGATTGACATATAGGAAAATCTCCATATGTTTGCCATGGTTAATTGTGGGGGTGCAGTCTGCCCCATACCACTGCCTGCCTTATCTCTGCTGCCCAATTCCTGCATTTTGTCCTACATATTTGCAGCATTAAGCACTCTGAAGATCCCATTGCTCAGCCCTTCAGGCAAGAAATGATCACCAGTCCCTGACTTAGTGGAGGTGGAGAGAACATTTGGGTCCTCTCAATATTATAGAAGGCAGTGGTAGAGAAGTCCAAGAAGAAAGGATGTCAGCTTCTCCAAAAAACTGTTATAAGGTGACCTCTCTATGCCTCTTATTCTAGTCAGATCTACCGAGCTGGATGGAGGCTGAGGTGGTGATCATGGTGGTGAGTGTTGAACAAAGCTCCCAAATGAAGCAAGCTCTGTGGGGAAGTGCCTGCCTTTGACTCCTGACAGTTCTCTAAACTTAGGAAGTGGAGGAATCAGTGCCTTTTTGGTCTTAACTATGATTGCTGCAAAAATAAGATTCCACCTTGCCCCTAACCCCATCCTACCATACAAGTCCTGTGTAGATGAAGCAAGCAGGTCTAAAACCTCTTAAAGTGATGATAATTTTGTCAAATAAACTTTTTTAAATAAACTAACTTTTCTCTCTGCCTGCCAAGTTCTCCCTTCAGAATTGTACCCAGTTGTCAATCTGTCCACGAATGTGGTATTTTAAGTGATGTTTTTCCTTCTGATTTAATGCAGTAAATATAAATTTGTGTCTATAACCTATGAGCCAAGTGCTAGGCTAGGTTCTGAGATTCAAATAACACAAAACAACATAAGGGTCCATCTATTGGGCTTTGTCTCAGGCCTTGTACTCGTGTTATATGAATATTATTGCTAATTCTTAAATCTGAACTGCAAGATGAGTATTTTTTGTGTTTTTATGATGTAGCAATGGAGGCATAGAGAGGTTTCATAACTTTCTGAAGGTTTTATATCCAACAAATTTGGAAGTCAGAGCCTATTTCCACTATATTTACTATAATATTTCTTAAGAAATAGGAATAAAGACACATAGCTCTTGCCTTCAAGGCACTCACCATCTAGTGAATTTATTAGTGAGTACCCAACCAACAATAACAGAAGCCTGATTGTGGTACTGTAGTCCTTGAAGTGGTTAACAAAGGAAATGAAAGGCTAAGAGATTCCAGCTCAGTTGTCAAGGGTAATTTCCCAGAGGGGGTCTCAAATAGGAGTGTTTATTCTATCTCCGGATTCCTAGATGATGAATCTGAGAACAGAATTGAGTGTATGTGATAGATAGGCTGGATGTGTAGATGCAAGCTGAAATGGACGGCTGCTTCACTACAGCCCCACTTAGGAGTGGCCCTAGAAAAAGCCATGTGAAGACAGGGAAATCCATCCAACTGGCAGAGCTTTGGGTGGTCTACCTGGTCATCTGCTTGGTGTGGAAAGAGAAGTGGCCTGAAGTAAAGTATATGCAGGCTCATGAGCAATGATAAAGGGTTTGGCTGGTTTGTCAGACATCAGGACGGAGAAGTCTTTGCCTCTGCTGGCGGTCAAGGGGTCCCTTTGTTCCTGAAATATCAGCTCTTAAAGAGTTTTGTCTCAAGATGCAGTCTCAGACTCATCTTCCTTTTCTTGTTACTATTTCAAGGGTCATCATGAAACTTTAATATTTCAATCTCAGGCTAATCCCAGTGGTAGGTCAAGCGTGGATTGCTACTTTTTTATTCTTCCTGTTGCTCTAATTCTGACTCTATTTGTATGGCCCTACTATTGGCATTTTGGACTAGGTTCTGGGCATTCCAGCCTGTGTCCTGAGAACTCCCACAATGGCCGTCACAGTTCCTACAGCCGCTTCTTTCTGCTCAGTTCTCCTTTGTGTGTATGAGAGAGTGTGGGTATGTTCTTTGGATCTCCTTTGAAGCTAGCAATGCAATGTGTGTTCAAGAATGTATCATTTCCAGGTTAATTGCAGTGTAGGAAGCTTCTTTAAAACACTTAGATATTCATAATTATGCCCCATTCTGTTTTTGAACCCATTCTATAGGGCCTTTGCACTCGCTACTTCAATAAAGCATCTCTTATAAGAAAACCAATGACCTCTAATTGCCCAATAAAATGGTGATTCCTGAGTCCTCGTCTTCCTTTATCTGTAGGAAGCAACTGACTTAGCTGTTCCTTGATATACTTTCTTCCTTTGGCCTCCAAGGCACAATTTATTCTCTCTTAATTCTCCTCCTGCTTCACAGGCAGCTCCTTCTCAGCTTCTTTCGCGTATCTCTCTCTTCTTCTTGACTTCCAAACACTGAACTACATCAGGATTCAGTCTCCAGAAATTTTCTTTATCCGTGTTCACTCCCAAGATAATCTCAGCCTGTCTCATGGCTTTAGGTAACTCTATAAGCTGATGATTCTCATTTCTATAACTCCAGCAAAAACTCTTCCCTGAACTCCAGACTTGTACATTCAACTTCCTACCCAACATTTATACTTGGAGTCCTAATAAACATCTCAAATTGTAACATGTTCTCAAGGAAATTGAAGAATTGTCTCATAGTCTTCTCTGCCCAAATAAATGATACTTCTAGTTGCTCAGGCTAAGAATCGTGGAACTATTACTGACTCTTCACTTTATATCATACACATCAGTTTCTCCTAAATCTGTCCGGAATCCTGACTGTCTTCATTAGTACTACACTTCCACTTCACCGTCATCTTTTGTTTGGACTATTGAAATAGCATCCTAACTAATCTACCTGTTCTATATTTGCTTCCTAGTCATCCAGTCTTTGCATGGCAGCCAAGTTAGATCATGTTGTTTCTCTTCTCACAACACTTCTAATGGCTTTTCATTACACTCTCAGAATCAGATCCAAAATCATTGCTGTGGCCTACAAGACCCTTAACTGATCTAGTGCTCACTACCTCTCTCCCACCTGCTGTTTCATTCTTCCTCTGCTCATTTAAATCTAACCTGGGATTCTTGTTGTTCTTGCACATGTCAAAAATGCTTCTTACCTGAGGGTCTTTGCATTTTCTGTTTCCTCTGCCTGGAATGCTCTTACCACATATTCTCAGGATTTGTTCCTTTAATTTATTTTTTATAACTTTTATCTCAAATGTCATTTTATCAGCAAGGTCTTTCTTGAACATTTCATGTAAAGTAACATCTTCTAACAATCTTAGTTCTTACCCCAATTTCTTTTTCTTTATATCATCTATCGCCACCTGATATATACATATCTGTACTTGTTTATTGACAGTTTTCTCCCAGGGACTTTTCCTGTTTGGTTAATTGCTATACTCCTGCAGTCAGGGCGACACCTGACTATTGGTAGCTCTTAGTAAATACTTGTTGACTTAATAAGTGAATGACAGATGAATAAATTAAGGGTGGATATAGTAAAATTGAGACAAAACAAAGAAACTTATTTCAAAGTTCCAGTTGACTGGTTTTAACCAAATGCAAATTTCAAATCCCCGACAGAAAAGCCAGCTCCTCTCTTAATTTTGACACAATAGTTTTGACTGTTTCCATTTTCGTAAGGAATAACTAGGGAGCTGCACAAATGGTGAGAAGCCCTGTGGGCATTTGATACCATACATCATTTCTTCTTTGCCAGTAGGGCTGTTATTGCATTCCACATTTTTACTCCCACACGCTCATGTGATGGAAGCTACAAGACCAGACTAGGTAACTGGTAAGATCTCCTTTTGCTCTAAAATGTATACCCTGTGCATTTCTTTTCCTTCCATTCCACTCTGTGTGCATTTAGTGCAGACATTGTTCCTTTTCACCTCATCTGTATTGTTCACCTGCTCATAACTTGCAGATGAAGCTATTGTGGGACATGATTTGGAAGACTGATCTTGACTGTGTCTTTCAAATGTGAGTTAATGGTGGCTGTAGAGGCTGCTAATTTGGGAATATGATTCAGATAGTGTGGATGATGCACCTATTGTTCAGACTAAGGCTCTACTTGAGGCTATCAGTTTTCATCTGTAGAGCCGTGTGGAGTTTAGGGCTCCGAAGGCCATTAAAAATGGCTTCTTTCCATTTAGTCAGAGATTTTCAGAGGTGATTTTTCAGTTGGTCTCTGAGGTTGTAGACAGAAAACAAGGGACAGGGCTCTTTCTGTAAACATTTCTCACCAGAATTTTTAGCCTCTCATTCCTGGCATAAGATTTTTGTTACATTTTTGCCTAAAATCAATACACTTACATTTGTCTGGGTCTAATAGAATTATGTGCGTGTTTGGTTTGTGTTTGTGTGTGTGTGTGTGTGTGTGTGTGCGTGTGTTGTTTTTTCCCTTTTAATTTACGTAGCGTGGGAGAAGGAAGATTTTTATGGCTGGGATGACAGAATGTTTGGGTTGAGCACATTTCCAGCAAAGAAAAGGAAAGAAAACAAAATAAAAGCCCTAACTTGGAAGGAGAAAGTTTATTTAGAAATAGAACTAACCTGTCTTGAACATGATAAATGCCATATTTTTCAAAGGTTTGTTATAGAATTGATTTCTTTCCATATGTTGCTAGTAGTTTAATTTGATTGGCAGAAGAAAACGTTACCATTTGATGTGGGAGAAGTTATTTTTAATGCACAGGACTGTAGGTGTAAATTTTATTTGTGTTAATAATGTTGAATAAACAGCATTTCTGTATTGGGTTTATTTCTGGCTACTGTGCTATTACATAATTTGATTGTTCAGTTTTCAGACATGGATTTAAATCTTTACACAGCTGGGAATTAGCTAGTCACATTGTATTTGCTTCTGCTTGTGGAATCAGGAAAATGACCCAACTAAGGAAGAGGAACTATTTCAAGGTTTTCTTATCTTTTTTTAAAGTACAAGAATATTTTCTGTAGGAACTTCTTAATGAGAAGCAACTTAACTGTTGCCAGAAATGTGTTTGAATAACAAGTCTGAAGGTATCCACTTCTGACTTTTCTATTTAATTGCTACATATTGCTAAACAGAAGATGTAATATGTTTTCTATATTTTCTTTTAACAAACCTATTTTTATTCTTTTGAAAGAGATTAAATATAAATTAAAAATTGGCTTTTATTACATTATAAAACTATTATCTTCAATATTTACCCTGACAATTATAATTTTCAATCACTGATCTTCAAGTACTCAAATTTGTGAAATGGTTACAGGGGTAATGCTGTTTCAATAATACTAAATGTGTAGTAGTCTTATATACTAAAGTAGACTTAAATTTTTGTAGACTGTAAAATTATTTGATCAAGTTGCATAGCTTCAGTGACAATTCCAGTTAATTCAGGCAGGATTTTAATTTACTTTTCAGTGTCTGTTCTACTTCTTAGGCTAACTGTTGCCCAACTCCAGTGGAGTTAAGACTGTGAGGCTTTAGTATACATATACTTTGATTTTGTTTTGAAGTCCTCATAAAATAAGCCACCTTTGGCTCAGGAGTAAGGTAGGCTTTTTTCCTGGCTTATTTTATTACTAATTTGCTCTATGGATCTGTTAGGGTTTAAATGTATGTGTCTCCCCAACATTCATATGTTGGAATCTAAGATCCAATGTGATGGTATTAAGAAGTGGGCCTTTAGGAGGTGATTAAGGTAGGAGGGCTCGACACTCATGAATGGGGTTAACAACCTTTCAAAAGGGCTGAAGGGAACTACCTAGATCTTTTTTATTTGGCAGTCCTTTCTTTCACTATCTGAGGAAACAGCAAGAAAACTTTCACTAGACAACAACTACTGGCACCTAGATCTTAGACTTCCCAGATCCAGAATTATAGGAAATAAAGTTCTGTTTTCTGTAAGTTACCTAGTCTTAGGTATTTTGCTATAGCTGCATGAATGGACTAAGATAAGATATGACTGCATGTTTGTCCAATTGGATACCAAAACATGACTAGAGCTTAAATGGTTGGAATTATTCAGTCTCAAAGAGTTAGTACTCATGGATAGTAGAGCTAACTCACCAATATTCAGTCCAGCTGATTCTCAACAGGAATGACAAAAATTTAATCAAGAATGTCAATCAACAAAAAAAAATCTATTGAGTAGGTGATCCTGGTGGGTATGAAAGTAAACATGAAATCTGTCTTCAAGGAGCATAAAATTAAATTGATGAGAAAATTATATCTAATACTTAGCTAATGCTCAGGCATATGAAAAGTTACTTAGCTACATAGTAATACAAACTAATAATAAAATATAACTTAATTGCCAATTGAGGGATATAGGGGATACAACAAATGTCCTGAGTAAATTTGTTTTTTCAAACCTGAGTGAATTTATTCTCTCCCCTGACTTTTTTTTAATCCCATTTCTTGGGTTAAAAAAGGTGGGTTGTTGCATATAAATAAGCAAGAACAGTAAATAGTATCAGTTCACATTTACTGAATGGTTCCTATATGTGGGGCACAGGTTTATTACCTCATTTGAGACCGCTAAATCTCATGCAATTATCCCCATTTCACAGATGAGGAAACTGAGAACAGAATATCTTGTTGAAGACTGTACATCTGGCAAGCACCAAGACTGAGATTTGAATCTAAGCAGTCCAGGCTTAGTGCCAGTGGTCTTTGCCACCACCCCATCCTGCCCATCGAGCATACCTGATCCTGTGGTGTATCAGAGAGGGAAATCTGACCACAGAGAGCCAGCTTCTTTCTTGCTGCAAGTTTACTTTCACAGGGCTCCGATTAGTACACTGAAAGAGCTTATTTACTAAACGGGCTCTGAGTAATTGGCTAATGGGCTTGGGATGAGTGGTGTCCTCCAGAGGGCTATTTCCTGGGGCTGACATATCGGGCAGTCAAGCCTGTGCAGTTGTTTATCCCACTCCAGGATCACACAGCCAAGCACATTAATGCTGCTGGAAAATGATTCTGTATTTAAAACTCAAACTGGGTGAACAGAGCCTGGCTCTAGGTTTCTTTCTTTTTTTTTTTTTTTCCGACTTTTAGGTTCACGGGGTTCATGTGCACGTTTGTCACATCGGTAGATTGTGTGTCATGAGGTTTAGGGTATGAATGATCCCGTCATCCAGGTAGTGAGCATAGTGACCAATAGGTAGTTTTTCAACTCAGGACTCGGAGCCCAGCAAGGTGGTCCTGGGTGTACTAGGGTGTAAGCTTTTAAGCTGGGGGTGGGGTGGGGGAAATAGTTCTTATCTTTCATTTATGGGTGAAAACAGTGGGGGCTTGTGTCTGGGTTTTCCCTCAGTTCACATACTCTGAAAGAAGCATGGCCTCCTGTGAAAGGGGCCAAGTCATTCAGCTTTACCACTCTGTTGTTCTACTCACCATTATCCTAGATCCTGCCCAAAGGGGAAACTGTAACATGTAGATCATTTGTCCCAAGTGACACAGTTTATTGCTGCCACCTCTTTGTACCCCACGTGTTTCTTCTATAAAATGGGGCTAACAGTAATACCCAATAATACCTACCGTATGGGATTGCTGTGAGTGTTAAGAGTTGATAAAAATAAGGTACTTAGAAGAATGGCCAGGCCACAGTAGGCATTCAACACATATTAGCTATCTCATTATTATTTTGCTACTATTATTCTTTGTCTCAGATTGTGCAGTAGAAAAAAAATGGGCTTTGAAAAGAGTTCAGGTTCTGATTATTCCATTTACTATGATTGGGAGCTTGAGCAAGACACTTACTCCTTCAGCTTAGTGTTCTCATCCGAAGTGAGAAAAACAACTTCATAGGGCTGTTTAAAGGAACAGTCACAAAATAATGAACATCTATCAATTTCATTTGCAAACTGTAAAGCTTCATGTTCATTATCATTAATTCCCTAAACCTGGTTCTTCTATTGAATTCTCTTTTGTATTAACCCAATGACACAACTATTAAACTAGGAGTCATCTTAAGCTCTTTTTTGTAATTAGTTGGCCCTTAAGATTTGTTGATATCTCTAGCATCTGGCCACTTCTTCCTATTCCGTTGCAACTTCCTTAAGATAGGGCTTGGCCGGGCGCGGTGGCTCACGCCTGTAATCCCAGCACTTTGGGAGGCCGAGGCGGGCGGATCACGAGGTAAGGAGATTGAGACCATCCTGGCTAACATGGTGAAACCCCGTCTCTACTAAAAATACAAAAAATTAGCCGGGCGTGGTGGCAGGTGCCTGTAGTCCCTGCTACTCCGAGAGGCCAAGGCAGGAGAATGGCGTGAACCCGGGAGGCGGAGCTTGCAGTGAGCCGAGATCACGCCACTGCACTCCAGCCTGGGCGACAGAGCGAGACTCCGTCTCAAAATAAATAAATAAATAAATAAATAAATAAATAAATAAATAATAAAAGATAGGGCTTTAGCAGCCTCCCAGTTGGCCTCCTGCCTCCAGTCTCTAGTCTGCTGGCAGGAGGATTGTTCAAAAGTACAAATTCAGTCTTGCCATTCCCTTTCTTAAAACTCCCTAGTGGTTCCTCATTGCCTTCAGTATAAAGTTCTGATTTCTTAGCATGGCAGGCAAGGCCTTCCATGCCATGGCTTCCATTAACTTCCTTAGGGTTGCTGTTACCTTTTACCTTTGTCACACCAAATTAAATGTACCTCCCAGAATATATCTGTTGTGGTTCACTTCATGTGTCCACTTGACTAGGATATGAGATGCCCAGATATTTTGCTAAACGTTATTCTGGGTGTGTCTGTGAGTGTGTTTTTAGACAAGATTCACATTTGAATTGTGGACTGAGTCTAGCAGATTGCCTCCCCAATGTGGGTGGACCTCATCTAATTTGTCCAAGGCACCAATAGAATAAAAAGGCTGAGTAAGGGAGAAATTGCTTTTTCCGCCTTACTGTCTCTGAGTTGGAGACATCCATCTTCTCCTGCCTTTGCATTCAGGCTAGACCTTTCCCATTGGCTCCCTCGGGTCTGCAGCTTGCTGACTGCAGATCTTGTGATTTCTCAGCCTCTATAATCACATGAGCGAATTCCTTATTAAAAATCTCTCTCTCCCTCATATATATTTCCTATTGGTTTCATTTCTCTGGAGAACCCTGCTGATACAGTGTCCTTGTCTCTTTCTTGTGCTTTCTGGCCTTTTCCTTCCCATCCTCTTCTACTTACCCTTCAAGATTACTCTAGCATCTTACATCTAGCACCTACTCCAAAGAAACCTTCTCTGGCAGTCCCTTTCAACACGCTGGCTGAGTTAAATGTCCCTCCTCTTTGCTCCCATTGCACCCAGCCCAGTATTTGCTTGGATCTGATCACGTGGTA
This sequence comes from Pongo abelii, assembly GCF_028885655.2. Lineage (NCBI taxonomy): Eukaryota > Metazoa > Chordata > Mammalia > Primates > Hominidae > Pongo > Pongo abelii. Next base: position 21,909,126 of record NC_071988.2, read on the forward strand.
CTGTAGCTGCTCTTTTATGCTTCTATCCCTTTATGGAGGAATCCTTCAGGATTCTACTTATTTCTGGATTCCTAGTGGGTTGGGAAAAAAACAATAAACATTGATTGAATGAAAAAATAAACATTATAATTAATAAAAATTAAGATTATGTAGTTGCCTTTCAAGAACTATGTCCAAATTGCCAATTTGCTCTACTCAACAAGAAGAGACCCTACTTGAGATTTATTACTAAATAAATGACTTTGAGCAAATGACACAACCTCTCTCTGCATAAGTTTTCTCAACTTGTAAAATGGGACTACAAATTGTATCTGCCTTCCTTATTTTTGGAAAACCTAAATGAAATATGCATATTAAACTTTTAAAGCAATCAATGCTTTGGTGCTTGGTATCCTGTAAACACCCAGTGAATGTGAATTTCTACTGTCTTATTAGCTCCAAAATCGGAGTTAACTTACTCCTTCATTCAAGATAGTTGCTATTAGAGGTGGTCAATGAAATTGGTGGGAGAGCTGGTCTATGGATTCCATTGACCCCACTGAAGTAGCTCATAATAGAATGCATTTACTAAAAATCCCATGAAGTAAATATAAGGTAAAACAATGGAACTCACAGACAAAGAGTCCTGGCATGACCCAGAGGAAAAAAAAATGTTGATCTCCTCTCCCTTTGTCTGATGGTTTTCTCTGCCCTGCAGTTCACAGTGAAATACAAGGTTTTTAATTCCCATGCACATTCTCTAATCTTTCTCCCTTTCTGCTGATGTCTTTTGGGTATATTTTTGTCTTTTTAATATTCAAAACCAGAAAAGAATAACTGATATATAAAAGACAGGGAGGTCAAATAAGGAGAGATGCTAGTTGGCATGTCACTGTCAGTCACATGCTCAGTGCAAAGCACCTGTCTAGAGTTCCTGTGTCACCTCATTTGCCATGGCCACCTGCAGTGCTGTGATCAACAGTCTTTTAAAGCATAGGTACAATAAATAAAATACCAGCGATCCTTTACATCCTAAACTGGGGCATGAACGCTGATGAAGATTAATCAGCAAAAGGGCAAGATAGGGTCTTAGAAAGAGCATGGATTTTGGAGGCAGACAGCTGGATTTCAATCCTTTCTCTACCCTTTTTCTTTTTCTTTTTCTGTTTTTCTTTTTTTTTTTTTTTTGAGATGGAGTCTCACTCCGTTGCCCAGGCTGGAGGGCAGTGGCGTGACCTCAGCTCACTGCAAGCTCCACCTCCCGGGTTCAAGTGATTCTTTTGCCTCAGCCTCCCGAGCAGCTGAGACTACAGGCATGCACCACCATGCCTGGCTAATTTTTGTACTTTCAGTAGAAGGGGGGTTTCATAATATTGGCCAGGCTGGTCTTGAACTCCTGACCTTGTGATCCATCCGGTTCGGCCTCCCAAAGTACTGGGATTACAGGCGTGAGCCACTGCGCCTGGCCCCATTTTTCTTAATTACTTTGAACATATTTACTTTCTTTGAACTTCATTTTCTGTGTCCATATAATGGACTTAACAGCATCACTCTTTAAGGGTTGTTGTGAATAGCATGGGTTTTAGCAACAAATAAGAGCTGTTCTTTCTTCTATGTGCAAGGGAAGTATGTGCAAGGGAAGTATCAGGTGGCATCTTTGGCAATCTTCTGATGTTCTCCTTGAATCTGAAAAGCATTGAAAGATAATATCATGGCTATGTATTTGTTGAGAGCTTAGAGATAAAAAGAGTTTAGAAATACTGTTGATTGTGTAAGTAAATGTTTCTCCCTGCCTCCAACCTTTCCCTCCTTGCTCCCTTCTTCCCTCCCTTCCTTCCTTCCTTCCTTTCCTTCCTTTCTTTTCCTTTCCCTTCCTTTCCCTTACTTTCCCTTCCCTTCCCCTTCCCCTTCCCCTTCCCCTTCCCCTTCCACTTCCCCTTTCCCTTCCCCTTCCCCTTCCCCTCCCCTCCCCTTCCCCTCCCTTTTCCCTCTCCTTCCCCTCAATATGTTTCCCAAATAACGACCCTTCGTCAAAGAAGCTCATCTTTTTGCATGTTATTGATGCCATCATCAATACCTCTAGGAAGCAACACTTACTTCTTTTATGTGTCTCCAGGTCTACCATGTAATTTTGTAGTTAAAATCTTCATTTCATCTATCGCTATTGGTTCTACATTCTTCATTTTATAGTACAAGTATGATATCCTTCTATGACACAAGTCAAAGGCTCTTTTGATGTTGAACAAGCGGTTCGGGGGAAAAAGAATCTTAGCAGGAAAGACTCAGCCACTCTATCATTGTGCATAATGATTAGGCTAAGCCATCTTATATAAAATCCATACTTAAAATCCTAACAGGTACCACTGTGCACTGTTTTAGAGTAAATAAATAAAAGAGTTTCAAATTTTATGTAGACTCTTAGTTTGGGAAGAGATTTGAGTGCAGTGGATCTATAATAATGATCCATTCCGAACCAGTCATTTAATCATGTGAACACTCACAGATACACATGTCTTGTTCATGGATAAGCTAATTAAAGACAGAGGTGGAAACAGCACTTGGGGCTTCAAAGTGGATCACACTGCCCAGGGCCTTGGGAGAGGTCAGTGAAAATGACACGTGAACATAGTTTCAACCCCAATGTATCTCATACCTTCTCTTTAATAACTAGCTGGCAGACCCTCATTTACTTTTCAATTTTCTATTCAAATGCCCTTTCCTTTGGAAAGTTGTCCATGAACTTCCCAGAAGGGCTAAGTGATCCCTTCCTTTGTACCTCAAGTTCTTTTTTTTTTCTTCTGTTTTTGAGAGGGAGACTCACTCTGTCACCCAGGCTGGAGTCAGTGGCACAATCTCAGCTCCCTGCAACCTCTGCCTCTTGAGTTCAAGCGATTCTCCTGCCTCAGCCTCCTGAGTAGTTGGGACTACAGGTGCGTGTCACCACACCCAACTAATTTTTGTATTTTTAGTAGAAACAGGGATTCACCATATTGGCCAGGCTGGTCTCGAACTCCTGACCTCACGATCTGCCTGCCTCAGCCTCCCAAAGTGCTGGGATTACAGGCATGAGCCACCACGCCAGGCCCATACCTCAAGTTCTTTTATAGCTCTTGTTTCTCTGTGTTTCCAGACCAGTTCTTTTGGGTGTACTTTTCGAATGAGACCATTTATAGCTGAGGGCAGAAACTATGTGCCATTTATCTCTAAATCATCACCCTTAGCCTGGAGTCTGGCACATAATAACTGCTCAATGGATATTTGTGGAGTGATAATGAACAAACTGTGCTTCTTACATATTTGGACCAGATGTGGAGTCACAGGGCTCACTTGTGAAGGAAAGCTACTCATATCCCCTCCGCCCCTGACATTCCTGATGAATGATGTCCAGCCTAAATGTATTTCAAATGCTCTCCTGTCTTTCCAGGGCTGCACAGTGCATTGCTTCTTTTTCTTTTCAGGAAGAGTGGAGGGTTTTGTATGCGATGTTGGAGACTCCAAAGTTTAGGAGGAGAGATATATATCATGGCTTTTATTCTGAGGCCTATAAGGAGTTTTATTTTCTGAATAAGTATTGATCGCAGCTTACAAAATACTGCAAACCCATATAATTAAAAATAATGAGACCAGTCATTTGTGGGCAGTGCATGGCTAAGTATAAGAGAAGACAAATTCTTCAGGTGCCTGAGATTTTATAATTGTACTTGGTTGGGAAGCTTATTAAAGCCTTGCAGGTGCAATGTTTCATCACAGAGTAGTGAACCTTTGAAAGATATGCATAATAAACAGAGTTTGAAATATGTTTTTATTCCAGGCCATATGGTCCTGTCTGGAGCTTTCCTGGATCTTTGGGTCAGTTCATTGTTGAAAGATGGGCTTGCAAGGACCCACCTCTCGGAGCAGCTGTCAGAGCCCTATCAGAATGAATCTGCTTTTGCATGATTATTTATTTTATGTGGCTGTCTGAAATGAGCCCAGCCCTGCTCAGTAGCTGAAAGTGCTGAGCAAAGTCTCTTCCCTGAACAGCTTGTGGCCATATCACCAAGCAGTGTCCTTCCTTGTCCTTAAAAAGCAGACTAGCGAGACTTGTACATTAGGTCAGGATGGACAGTCTGGGTGATGTGTGCCCACCTGGGCTTGAACTTGGTGCCAGCAATATGAAAACTTACACGGTAGCATTTTAAAGAGGTGTCATTGCTCTTTCTTCTCAGCTGTACTCATTTTCCTATCTCTCTCAACTCTAGGCAATTACCGTGACAGCTGTCCATAAGCACTTGAGGTGTTTTTTGTGGTGTAGTGGTGAGAACAATGCTAACACGGGCTCTCCTTTTGTAACAGAGGGTGGCATTGACTCCTCTGGGAATGTCTTTTTAAGAGACATTTAATATAATTTATTCAGTATTTATTGCGCATATATATATTTATATATGTATATATACACAAATAGCAGTTATTGACAAGAGACTTGGTTTTGAAGTCCAGTGATCACAAGAAGATGTTCTGTTTCCTAACATAGAAAATGGGCAGTGAGTTGATTAGAATGGAAGAAGATTAAATCTCATATCTCTTTATGGTTATTTGAAAAAATTGAAGTTGAATTTTGTCATCTTGGTCAAGGGGAAAATCTTGCCGTTTTAGGAAGTGTCTTTTCTCTACTCTTATATTGCTGACATTATATTCAATATCATATATATTTGTAGCCATTTGTTCATTTGGACTATATTCATTAAGCACCTGTCCTTTACTAGCCACTGTGCTAAGACTTGAGAATGCAAGAGCCCCAGGATTCTTGCCCTCCTGGAACTTAGAATCTGAAGTAGAAGACAGACATTGAAAATACAGTTAATTATGTCTTACATATGTTACTAAAAGAAAGTGAAAGATATTGAATGAATGTACCTAGCTAGAAAACCTATGTGTGGTCTTTGGATTCTACTTGCCTTAAAGAAAAGTCTATGTCAGATTTCTTTCCTCCTATATAGGAATCACTCTGCCTGAAACAATAACTTGTATATAGTACTAGATGCTTATTTTAGTCCATTTTCTGCTGTTATAACAGACTATCTCAGACTGGTTAATGTATAAAGAATAGAGACTTATTTCTTACAGTCCTGGTGGATGGGAAGTCCAAGCTAGAGGACCTTCTTGCTTTGTCATAACATGGCAGAAGCTATCATGTAGTGAGGGTGGTGGGGAGAGAGAGAGAGACAGAGAGAGAGAATATGATATAAATACCTTCCATTAGGCCCAATTTCCCAATACTGAGGCATTCGGGATTTAGTTTCCAACAAATGCTTTTTGGGGAACATGTGAAAACCGTAGCATTACTTAATAAAAATTTGTGGATGTAACGGAGGAATGAAAGTAAGAAGAAGAAAGTGTTAAGATTATTTCATTAATTCAGGCTACAGTTTAATAAATTATCATTTGAAAGCCCTAAATTAGTTTTACGGTAAAACTACATATTTTTCTTTTGCCGCCACATTCAGTGTTGCCATTTTAAAATTTACCCATGGTAACTGTTTTTCCATTTCTGTAGTCATAGAAGCTAGAACTTAACCTTTTACTTGAGTACAGAAATATGAGACTCTAATCTTTCTCTCCAGGGTATCAGCTGCTTTCTTTGGGGAATATTCTTAGGTGTCTTTGGTTGGTAGAAATGAGCTATTTCTTTTCTTCTTTTTTCTTTCTTTTTTTTTTTTTTTGAGATGTAGTCTTACTCTGTGGCCCAGGCTGGAATGCAGCGGCTTGATCTCGGCTCACTGTGACCTCTGCCTCCCGGGTTCAAGCAAGTCTCCTACCTCAGCCTCACGAGTAGCTGGGACTACAGGTGCATACCACCACACCCGGCTAATTTTTAATTTTTTAGTAGAGATGGGGTTTCACCATGTTAGCCAGGCTGGTCTCGAATTCCCGACCTCAGGTGATCCACCCGCCTTGGCCTCCCAAAGTGCTGGGATTATAGGCGTGAGCCACTGTGCCCAGCTGAAATGAAGTATTTCTATACACAAGTAGATCAATATTCTTATGGACTAAAAAGTGGTAGCTATTTCAAAGTGTGTGTCTTAGGCCTAGGGATAAAACCACATGATGGAAAATGTTTTCTTCCATCTGTACTATGGTAACCTAAGGGACTCCCAGGACCAGGGAGACACCATTCAAGTTTCATGCTGTGCCCAGGAGAGTGCGGTGCTATTACCTCAGCATATCTGAAGCTTTCAGAGTTAACAGATCAAGAGGAAAACACTCAAGAGGACTGCAGCCAAGGGCCAAATAGAGAGTTCTTGAGAAGCATTGGGAATCAGAGTTGGAAGTGTGGTAGTAGCCACCAAGACAGTGGAGGAGCTTTTAGGCAGTGTCACAAAGTAGCAGGACAGTGGGAAGCGATGGGGAATATCTGGTCTGAATGGATGGAGAGTTGAAATCGTCAGGTTGGGACTGGAAGCAGAGGCTGGTTGTGATGGGAGACAGGGACTACCGGCAGTGGTAGTCCATCTTAATCCAGAGATTAAGATGCTGGATAAGGACTTGAAATCAATGGCCACTGAAGCCTTTGTTGTTCAGCCTGGAGATGCTGTGATTCCACCACCCAGATGGGAATAGTGAGACCAGAGTCCTATTAAAGTCATGTTAAGATGATCCCTCTTTGCTCCTTCCCTTTCTTCCTCCCTCTCTCCCTCCTTCCTTTGTTTCATTCCTTCTCCTCTCATATCTCTTTCCCTCCCACTCCCACTTGTTCCTTCAGCAAGTGTTTACTTAGCCTCTACTATGTGCTACTTATTGTTTATAGGGTGGGGTATATTAAAAAGAACAGATGAATATGGTCTCTTTTTCTCATGAGCCTTTCAATTTTCTGGGGGAAAATAATACAAAATGAGTAAATACATGAAGAAAACACTTTATTTTAATGTTAAGGGCCACAAAGAAAACAATACATGATGACATGAGAGAGAATGGGTTGGTTGGCAATAGAATTTTAAACTGGAGAGTTAGAAAAAACTAACTAAGGTTGAATTGGAACTGAGACCTTAATGGCAACAAAGAATCATAAAGTGATTGATCCAGAATGATCCAGGCAGATGGAAAAGCTAGTGTAAAGGCCATGAGATGGTCAAGAGCTGGCACATTCCAAGAAGAAAAAGGATCTCAATGTCCCTGGCAAATGGCAAGTAGAGAGCAGGGCCTCATCATGCAGGACCTTGAAGGTCATAGAAGGATTTTTGTTATTAGGGGTCTGGTGTTCCTGGTGCCTCTCCCACTTCCACCCACTTCATGTTCTCCACATGGTCTAGCATTGTTCTTCCCATAGTGGCTTTGACTCCTGCTTGTCACTTCTAGTCCTTGTGTTCTAGATTTGCAATCTTTCAGTGTTATCCATATGGAAAGATCATGGGCTTTGGAGTCAGACAGCCTTTGGTTCTATCCTCAGATTCTCCTTGTATTGGCTGTGTGGCTTCGGTAAAATCACATCCACAGAAAGCATCTCTTGTGATTTTATTAGCTTAAGGGTCTGGGGGTATTTCTGGCCCCCTTTCTCTGCCTCCCTTTTCCAACCTGTCTTTAAAAGCTGGAATGCTGTAAGGCTTGTACCAAAGTCTTGTTTTCTTATTCTCTAAATTTCATTCAACATCCATGATTTCAATTACCATCTCCCTATCATTATCCAAAGTTTCCATCTCCGTCTCGGACTCTACTTTGAGCTCTTTATCTGTTTATGCAATTACCTTTTCAGCTCTTTCTTTGGAGGTCAAAAAAGACAACGTAAAGTCATCATAACCAAAGTTCGATTCATTATCTTCCCTGCCACTCCCCTAAAACTTATCTATGTCCAATATTTTCTAATTCAGACATTGAAAACATTCATTAAATTGTGCTAACTTTGCTTTCTTATCTCCTTCTGCACTGATAGTCAGTGAATTGCTAAATCTTGTTGATTTTTATCTGAATATCTCCTCTGTTGAATCCATCTGGTTTGCTCCATCTTCACTTAAGCCATCCAAGACCAACCTCTCATCATCTCCCTTGTGATTTACTGCAATCACTCCTAAATGCTCTCTTTGATTCTGTTCTTGCCACACTCAAATCTGTTTTCCACAGAGGTCACAGTAATCTTTTAAAACACAAATTAGCTAAAGTAACTCCCCTGCTTAAAACGCTTTGATTTTTTTGTTGTTGTTGTTGCTGTTGGGATAAAGATCAAAATTTTTAAAATCTTTAAAGGGAGCTAAATGTCTCAGGCACTACTTTGCGACTTTCTCCCCATAAATTTTTTATAATTTATCCTGCTGAACTGTCTTTTTTAAGTTCCTTAAATGTGTTGTGAGCCCTTCCCATAGCTGAGCTTTCAGATGTGCTATTTTGTTTTCTTGGATTGCTCTTGTCGTTCTTCATCTAGTGCTGTAGACATATGTCATGTTTTCGGCTGTCTAGCGTTTGTTGAACACATTGGTTACATTTGAAAGATATCCAGCATTATGAGTTTTGTCTAGCCAAGGTAGAGAGTGAGATTCCCCATGTTTCTCTGGAGCAAGGGAACAGACGTGTCCCACCAATCAGACTCATCTGTGTGTGAATTTAATTCAAGCGGAACAGCTTGACGAAGGCAGAACCCATTGCGCTGGTAAGGATGGCAGAAGAGACATCCAGCTTTTGAGAATAATAGTCCTTGTAAGGTCTAGTTTCTGGTACAGAAGTTGCCAAGATGTTGGTGTCTGCTAGGATTGCAAGAAAGTTGGATTTGGGGAGCCACATGAACTGCAGAAGCTCATGCTCATTGGGTCATTAGCAGTTGAGGCAGTTTCTTTCTTTTTTTTTTTTTCTTTGAGATGGAGTCTTACTCTGTTGCCCAGGCTGGAGTGCAGTGACGGGATCTCGGCTCACTGCCAAGTTCCACCTCCCGGGCTCAAGCAATTCTCCTGCCTCAACCTCCCAAGTAACTGGGACTATAGATGCCTGCCACCACTCCCGGCTAATTTTTTGTGCTTTTAGTAGAGATGGGGTTTCACCGTGTTAGCCAGGATGGTCTCGATTTCCTGACCTCATGATCCGCCTGCCTTGGCCTCCCAAAGTGCTGGGATTACAGGAGTGAGCCACCGCACCTGGCCCAAGGCTGTTTCTTTAACCAACTAGTTCTGTGGTGTGCTTCTGAGCACTGTTCCTGAGAGCTTTATTTGAGCCTATTTTTTCAGCCCAACACTTTCTATGCTTCAATAGCCAACTTCAGCTTCTGTTGCTTACAACCGAGAAAGAGCCCTGCTGGTTAGTGCTAGGTAATCCAACTCATTTGTGGACACTCAGCTCTAGTTTACTCCAGGAAACTGTTCCATTAGCCTTGTTCTGCCACTTTTGCTGATTAGGGCAGATCTTCCACTCTTGTGTGCTGTCAAGACTCAGTATGGCATGGTGGCTTCACCTGCTGCTGCTGTTGTTACTCTGCCTGGGTTTCTATGTCAACTCTCCTACTTGCTTGATGTATGAATTTTGCAAAGGTTACCTAACCGCTCCATGTATCAATTCCTTTACCTATAAAATAGGGACGCTAATAATAACTATCTAACTCATAGGTTGATTGTAAAGACTAAATGGATGAATGCATACATGTAATCCTTAAAGTGGTAACTAAATGTTCAATAATTGTTAACTAAAATGTTCTCACATTACCCACTTCCTTCTTTTCATACTACTTTTCACAGACAGTAATTCGATACTCACAGAGTGATAATTTGATTTAGATATACCTTCCACATAAACTGTAAATGAAGGGCTGCTTATTTTGTTCATCATTGTATTCCCAGTTCCTAGCACAACGTATATTTACTTAATGGATGTAGGATGGATGTTGCAGGATCCCAAAAACCTTGAGTAATACCTTCCCCATCTCCCAGCACACTAAAGCAGGGGAGCTTCAGCAGTATCCAGTGTTCCTGGCAGAATCACCCCGAGCTCCTTGTTTTTGCTGATTATTTCTCGTGACCCACAACTGACCCGTTCTCACAGAGCACAAACCCTGTCCCAGATGCTGAACTTTCCCTCTATGCCCTGATTTCTCTGCTTCTCAGCACCGATCATTTTGTGCTGACTCTATACCCTCTGTAAGTTGTTTGAAGCCAGATGGGAGAAAGAGATAAAACCGATATCGTTCATTGCCCTCCCAGACTCTGAGGGAAATAAAAACAATAGCAACAACAAGGTAGTTTATATTGGGTGTTTACTAGGCATTATTCATTATTTAATACTCACCGCAATCCTATGAAAAAGATACTATAACCCCATTTTGCAGAAGAGGAAAGTAAGTCCCAGAGGAGAAAAACAAAAGAAAGAAAGGAAAGTAGAGAGAAAGGGAGGGAACGGGGTAAGGAAGGCAGCTTTTCCAATAGAAGAGAAATTCCCTTGCTGAGAAGAAATTTCATTCCCATAAAAGAAACTTCTCTATTGGAGGATAAGATACTGTAAAAATAATATTGATAGAGAAGTTATAGAAGATGACCCAGAACATGAACCTAGCCTCAGATCAGCTTTAATATTTAGATTTTTAAAATATAATTCCTTTCAACTACTTGCTATTTGCAGCCTTTTCTCTCCAAAGTCTAACGTAAGTAGTAGGAATAATACTGATAATTAAGAAATCTATGCAGTTTTTTTCTGGTTAATTGGCATTTTCCTATAAAATATTTAAAAATTAGCTTTTGGTTTTCAAAGACTCTCTTTTCAGAAAGTCATAGTTTTTGCTATTAAGAGTTCCCATCTGCAGGTGGGGCTTCCTGCACTGGGATTATTTGGGCATTTTCACAGATGTTGTCCAGCCACTGATATTCAGCTGGAGTTGGAGCGGGGGGCTTATGATGCATTTTCTATGTTTAGATCTTCCTGATGTTGTTTTATTTATTTTTTCCAATGAAAAGAGAAACCAGCCAACATGCCAGTTTTCTTGCAAAAACTGTTACCCAGCTAGAGATGCCCTCCAATGGTAATGCTCTTGTGCATTTCAACCAAACTCAAAGAAACACATTTTCAAAGTGAGTGTGGGTGCAATTGCCAGAAAATTGGCTTCAAGCTGGGTCCCCGGAAGGCTTGCTTTCTCCAGCTTTGACAGGCCTTGAGAGAGGTTCTCATAAGCCCCCAGGAAGATCAGGTGGGTGGTTTGGGACTCAGAGCCCAGTTGGCAACCACTCTAAAAGAGCATGGTGCATTAGTTTCCCGTGGCTGCTGTAAGAAATTACCACAAACCTGGTGGCTTAAAACAACAGAAATTTATTCTCTCACAGTTGTGGAGGCCAGAAGTCTAAAATTAAGGTGTCAGCAGGACCGGTTCCTTTTGGAGGCTCTAAGGGAGAATTTATTCCATGCTTCTGTACTGGCTTCTGGTGGCTGCTGGCAACCCTTGGTGTTCCTTGGCTTGCAGATGTATACTCCAATCTCTGCCTCTGTCTCCACGTTGTCTTCTTTCCTGCGTGTCTTTGCCCTTTCTCTTATCTTCTAAGGACACTTGCCATTGGATTTAGGGCACACTGTCTTCCAGGATGATCTCATCTTGAGATCCTTAATTGAATTACATTCTCAAAGACTCTTTTCCCAAATAAGGCCACATTCACAAGGTTTGGGTAGACAGACTTATCCTTTGCAGGGGCCACCATTAACCCACACACATGGTGAACTGAGAGAACTTTTCCTGATCCACTGGGGATGAAGCTGGATTTCAACTAAGCAGTGGGCTAAAAAGGCATTTGGCCCTGCTGAGCCAAAGCATCTTCTTAGTTTCTCAGTGATCACCGTACATTTCTGAAAGGAGATATGGCATTTGTCAGCAGAGGCTAACTTCTCGCTGTGTCCTCACATGGTCTTTCCTCTGTCCATGTGCCTTCCTGTTTATTTTACCTTGGGTTCTGCCTTCCTTATTATTTCATTTACTCTTTAACATCACTAGGAGTAGATAATAGTGTTTCCATTGTATTCATGAGAAATGAGAGGCTCCTTCCAGCTAGCAACTGGTGCAGCTGGGATTAAAATGTAAGCCTGTAGAGGTTCCCTTTCCAAACATGTCACCTCAGCTTTTCTGGGTTCCTAACCTTGAAGATATTTCAAGTTCGTCTGTTTTCCTTAAGCATGGTAAATGTGGTTATTGTACAGTCTGTATGAGAATTCTAATAACTGAGTGCTTTGTGGATTTGTTTCTGTTGATTGTGGTTATTTCTTTTTATTTATGTCATAATTTTCCATGTCTTTCTGGTTATATTTGATTATATGCTGACGATTATACTTAAAATATTGTAATAACTATTGAAGTTTAGAACATACAGATCCCTCTTTTCAAAAATAATTTGAATGTCCATCTGCCAGGTACTTGGGGGTACTACCAGTATGCCATCACCTCAAACCAAGATCCAGACTTTACACTTGTTGAACCACCAGGGATTAAACTCAAGACTTTCCAATGACTAGTTTGTCTCTGGCACTCTCTCACCATTACACTGAGTGTTTTGTCTTTTGAGCGTGTAGTCTTCTCTGGGTGGGGTCTCATACTAGACTTCCCACCTGCTATGACTCTGAGTTTTTACATCTAGCTTTACCCCAGGAAACAGAAAAATATTTAGATTTTCTAAGATTGGAACATTCCATCAGGCAAAAGTAGCTCCCATATCTACCAACCTCAAATTCCACTTTCAAATTTGACTTGTTAATTCTCTACAAACTTGTCAGCTTTCCATTGTTTTGAAGATTTATTTTTAAAAACTGTATCAGCATTCTTTACTTATTTGCCTTAGGAAGGTTTCCTTGAATATTGTAGCTTGCCATTAGCTAAACACAAAAATCTAGAGGCCTATTTATTTTTTCTCCCTGCTCATTCCTGGCACTTTACTCCTCTCTTTTTTTTCCTTTGTGAGGCGGCTGCTTTTTGCACTGTCCTGAATTTTTCCATTGATTCTTGACATGGCAGCTTGGGTCTATGGAAGAGTGGTTTTTTTTTGATAGCTTGATAGTTTTGTCACATCCACGGGTATCTTATATAAGTCCTAGACCATCGTGAAAACAAAGACTACCTCTGTTTATAAATTGCGGAAAAATAAATTCCATTGATGCTGAGCTTCCAATTTCTAGAGTTTTGTAATGTGACAAACACAGGCATAATTAGGATGTTTCATAAACCAGTAACTTAAAAAGATTCTGTCCCTTATCATAAAATAATGAGTTTCCAAAATAATGTCTCTATGTATGTGAGTATGCACACACCTGTAGTGAAGAATTAAATTTTGTTCAAGAGCGGTTTGGTTTTTGCACTCAGCTTCTAAGAGGCAATCTATGTCATAATTGAAAAAATCTCTTTGTTTAGGTTGGGAGCTCATCATGTCAGGAAGACCAATCACATTTAATGTGGGGGCTTTAGGTTCCTGGCATCAGTTAACCAGGAAACTGAGTTAATCCACTTGGGCAATCAACTGATCAATCATGCCTCTGTAATAAAGCCCTTGTGATGGTTAATACTGAGTGTCAACTTGATTGAATTGAAAAATGCAATATTGATCCTGGGTGTGTCTGTGAGGGTGTTGCCAAAGGAGATTAACATTTGAGTCAGTGGGCTGGGGAAGGCAGACCCACCTTTAATTGGGTGGGCACCATCTAATCAGCTGCCAGTGAATATAAAGCAAGCAGAAAAACGTGAAGAGACAAGACAGGCCTAGCCTCCCAGCCTATGTCTTTCTCCCATGTTGGATGCTTCCTGCCCTCAAACATCGAACTCCAAGTTCTTCAGTTTTGGGACTCAGGCTGGCTCTCCTTGCTCCTCAGCTTGCAGACAACCTATTGTGGGACCTTTTGATAGTGTAAGTTAATACTTTATATATAAACCATAGTTTATATACATATATATCCTGTTAGTTCTGTCCCTCTAAGAGAACCCTGACTAATACAGCCCCCAATAAAAACTCTGGACACTGAAGCTCATTTGTGCTTTCCTGGTTGGCAATTCTCTATGTGTATTGTGCACGTTAATACCAGGAAGACAATGGCTCTGACTCCCAGGGGAAAGCATATGCAAACTTCATGTTTGGAACCCCTCAGATCCTGTGCTATGCATTTGTTTCTTTAGCCAATCTCTATCTCTTCCTGTAATAAATCAGAACCGTGACTATAACAGTTTTCTGTGAATTTTGTGAGTCTTTTTAGCAAATTACCAAAACTGAGGGAGGTTTTGGCAAACCCTTGATCTTGTGGTTGGTGTCACAGTGAGGACACAGTCTTATGGTTGATGTTATGCCCTCAACCTTTTCAGTCTGGCTAACTGGACAGTGTGCTTATGTGTGCATGTGTGTGTGTGAGAGAGAGTGTGTGTGTGTGCATGTGTAGAGTACAACACTAGCATGGGGTTTTTTTTTTGTTAGTTTGTTTTTATTTTTAGACAGAGTGTCACTCTGCTACCCAGGCTAGAGTGCAGTGGCGCGATCTTGTCTCACTGCAACTTCTGCCTCCTGGGTTCAAGCAAGTCTCCTGCCCCAGCCTCCCATGTAGATGGGACTACAGGCACATGCCACCATGCCCGGCTAATTTTTGTATTTTTAGTAGAGATGGGGTTTCACCATGTTGGCTAGGCTGGTCTTGAACTCTTGACCTCAGGTGATCTGCCCATTTTGGCCTCCCAAAGTGCTAGAATTACAGGCATGAGCCACCACGCCTAGCCCACATAGGATATTTACAATTAGAACAGCCTGAAAGAAGCTATAACATAATAGCAAGGCTTAGATACTTCTCTTACATTTTTATTTCCAACCTGCTTACTGTGAGACGTTTTCCACTGATCTTGTAGTCCAAACCCATACCCTGACTTTGTGATGCATGTCATTTTTATCCTAGTGTGCTCCATATTTACCCAGAGCTTCTGTGTTTATTTTGACTCCAACTCTGGAAACAGAAAGTGAACGCATAAAAGTGTTTTGTTTTTTTTTTTCCCTGGCAAGATTTAGGACCTCATAAATCATGGTGGCAAGAAATGTAATGATGGTCTCTTTCGGTTCTTGAGGAGATTGGAAGAGGAGAGGCGTGCAGGTTCCAATGTGGTTTTGTAATTTTTCCCAGTGGTGGCAAGTGAGGAAGATTCCAGCAGGCTAGTTCCTCAGTCCTAAGTAATTCTCTACTTGAATGTTCGTGCAATGAAAATGCACAGACATTCACGAGTGTCGCTCGGGCAGTTTAGTGCCTGCTGCGGAACTCCTGGCAGTTAACAATGAAATTGTCAAGATTTCCTTTTTGTTCCCTTCCAAGCAGGCAAGGCATCGTTTTTGTCCAGTGGTTTAGCAGATGAATCAATCCTTTTATATGTGATCAGTGGGACCATGTGTGTTTTCAGAAACTGTCTGGCTTTATACCTGGCAGGGTTTCTTGTTGGGCAGTAGTTCTGCAACTACTGAGAAAGAAAATATGCAGATTCTCACATGTCCCCAGATTGAATTATAAGGCAAAGGAGACTATTGCTTTCTGGCCTGGTATTTGGCTTAAATATATATATATATATATATATATATATATATATATATATTTTTTTTTTGAGATGGAGTCTCACTCTGTTGCCCAGACTGGAGTGCAGTGGCATGATGTCAACTCACTGCAATCTCTGCCTCCCAGGTAAAAGTGATTCTCCTGCCTCAGCCTCTCAAGTAGCTGGAACCACAGGTGCCCGCCACCATGCCCAGCTAATTTTTGTGATTTTGGTAGAGACAGGGTTTCACCATGTTGGCCAGGCTGGTCTCAAACTCCTGACCTCAGGTGATCCAGCCACCTCGGCCTCCCAAAGTGCTGGGATTAAAGGCATGAGTCACCACGCCTGGCCAGATCATTTTGATATTTAGAGATATGCCATCTAGTACTTAAACTGGGTTCTTGAAAAAATAAATTATGTAAAACATTGATATTTTCCAGATTATAACTGATGGAGGAGGAGACACACATAGCAAATGTGGACAGGTAGGAGAAAAAGGGACATCTAGTAATGCTTTCATTCCTGTACAGCTTAATGTGCTTATTGCTATATTTCTTATTTCTCAATAATATTTATTTAAAAAGAGCTAATATGTAAATCAGTACAACCACTATGGAGTACAGTGTAGAGGTTCCTCAAAAAACTAAGAATAGAGCTACCATCCAGCCATCCCACTGTTGGGTATGTACCCCAAAGAAAGGAAATCAGTGTACTGAAGGAATATCTGCATGGCCATGTTTGTTACAGCACTGTTCACAATAGCCAAGATTTGGAAGAAACCTAAGTGTTCATCAATCAATGAATGGATAAAGAAAATGTGGTACATATACACAATGGGAGTATTATTTGGCCATAGAAAAGAGTGAGATCCTGTTATTTGCAACAACATAGATGGAACTGGAGGACATTATGTTAAAGTGAAATAAGCCAGGCATAGAAAGACAAACTTCACATGTTCTCACTTATTTGTGGGAGCTAAAATTTAAAACAATTGAACTCATGGAGATAGAGAGTAAAATGATAGTTACCAGAGGCAGGGAAGGATAGTGGAGGGTTTGTAGGAGGGGGCAAAGTGGGAATGGTTAATGGGTGTAAAAAATAGAAAGAATGAATAAAACCTAGTATTTGATAGCACAACAGGGTGACTAGAGTCAATAATAATATAATTGTATATTTAAAAATAATTAAAAGTATAATTGGATTGTTTATAACACAAAGGATAATGCTTAAGGGGATGGATACATGAGATACTTCGATATAGACATGCAATGTGTAATAACAACATCATGATAAATCACATCAGTTACCGTGTGGTCGTCATTGGTGTCACAGTGAGGACAGCCTTATGGTTGACACTGTACCCTGTGCCATTTACCATGATATGATTATTACACATTGCATGGCCATATCAAAATATCTCAGGTACCCCATAAATATATACACCTACTATGCACTCACAAAAATTGACAATTAAAAAAAAAAAAGAAAGGAGTCAATCCAGCTTGGCTTAATTCCTGCCTCAAGGCTATTTATAAAAAACTCTCTAAGCAAAGCAGATATTACACCTCCATGCACAAATGTTGAGGGGGTTATACGTCAAACTGTTGGGGGCCTTTTGTCTACGGAATATCCATAGAAAATAATTCCAAGAATGTTTGGAGAGCAACACGTGTAGTGGAATATAGATATAGTGCTTTTAAGAGACCTGAAATACCAAATTGACACCAATGAAAAAATTAAAGGTTAGGTATTGTTTTGCTGAATATTTAGCTAGAGGAGCCATTTTGGTTGAAAGCAATCTCTGAAACAATTAAAATATGATTTAGTATATGAATGTTTATTCTCACCTAGCTTATTTAGACATATATCCACCTTATAAAGCAACTGGCCTTTTAATTTAATTTGTCTACTGAGAAATGGATATTTGGTGTTTTAGGAAGTGTATTCCATAGGTTGGGTTTGTTTATTCTGGTTTTAAAAAAGCAAATGCGCAATGCAAGGACTCACAAGACCTCAGAGTTTTGCCAAGCTTAAAATGCTAAGAAAATGTAAGCTAAATTCCCTGAATAAAGTGATGGAAATCAGTGTGAAACTATGTGGAGAATAGTTATATATGTTGAATCTACATTTTGATGTCTTAACATGGAGTCTGTGGATGGGCTTTTGGGCATCCACAAATAAAATCATACCAAATATTTATGTATGTATACACTTAGTGGAGAGATGCTCCATTGCTTTGGCTCTTAAAGGGCTTAAGCACCATTTTGAGTTTAGATGTGGGGCAAAGGGGATGTGCTATAGATGGAAAGTTTTGTCTCCCCCAACCCCCCACAAATTCATACTACATCTTAGCTCCCAGTATCCCAAAGGTGGGGCCTTTGGGTGGTGATTAAGTCATGTGGATGGAGCCCTCATAAATAGGATAAGTGCCCTTATAAGAAGAGATATGAGAGAGTTCCCTGGCCCCTTCTGTCACATGAGGACACAACAAGAAGGCACTCATTTATGAACCGGATACAGTCCCACACAAGACAACAAATCTGTTGCCACCTTGATCTTGGACTTCCCAGCCTTCAGAACTGTGAGAAATAAATTTTTTCTTTTTATAAGCCACCCAGTGTATGGTGTGCTGTTATAGCCACCCTATCAGACTAAGAAAGGATGCCATAGCATTTCTGTACTCCCTCAGTCTAGGATATAGTCATGGCTAAAGCTGCGTGCTGACCCTTGACTCTTCATTTTGGAGGCTCTCTCTCCAGAATTATAAGACATGTCTCAGTTTGACCATGGGGACAGCAGGTAAGCTCTGAGGCTTCCTCAGGCATGCTACTGTTATCTCTTCCAATTTTCTAGTGAACTTTCTGGAATATCTGGAGGCCATACTTACAAACGGAACAGTGTCTTTACTGAATACCCTTCTAGGTACCATAGAGGAACTTGTGTGTGTGTCTTTGTGCCTGAAAAGTGATAGGTACTGAAAAATTGTTCATTGAGTAAATGAATGAACAAAGTAAATTCGAAATGAATGAATTGCCGAATAATTAGAATAATATATAACAACTTATTGAATTAAGCCCCTGCTTGATTCAAGCAGAAAACTGGAAAAGGGGATTTTTAAAATAGACAAATAAAAATTGGATATATTTAGGGTGTACAACATGATGCTTTGATATATGTACAGCATTGTAGAATGGCTAAATCAAGCGAATTAGCATGCATTACCTTACATACTTATCTCTTTTTTGTGGAAAAGGGGGATAGAGAACAGGTTTTGTCTTCTCCCACTGTGATCTCCTGCAGAGAAGGAGAAACAGACCCAGACTGCTCATCAGTGATTTTGTCTGTGGTCTCATAAGGCCTTCCCAGAAATGATAATTTTCTTTTTTTTTAAATTTCAGCTATCCAACTTGATAAAGTCAATCTTCAAGTATATTGTGCGTGGTCTCTTCTGGATAACTTTGAGTGGAACCAGGGATACAGCAGCCGGTTTGGTCTCTTCCACGTTGATTTTGAAGACCCAGCTAGACCCCGAGTCCCTTACACATCGGCCAAGGAATATGCCAAGGTCATCCGAAACAATGGCCTTGAAGCACATCTATAGGCAAGATGGCTGAGAAATACAGGAGAGGTGTCTGCTTTTGGAAAGGAAATCTGCTTTGGTGATGATCTTTCAGGCAATCTCTACTTAGTTCTTTAATCAACATTTAATATCAATGGATCTGTGATTATAAAGTCTGAATATGTAATGCCTTGTGAAGTATTTAATAATGGCCTTTACTTTATTTGTATTTGGATCAATGAGGTTTTTAAAAAAAATAGAAGAGAAAACCACTAACCTTGATTTTTATATTGCAAAATCAGATAGACCTGGAAACATAAATTTAAATCCTTAGATATTTTTCTAGAAAAAAAATGCAAAGTTTATAAAGATAATACAACCATGATTTGCAACTGTAACAGGAGACCATTTATGATAAGCATACCTGTTTGTGAACTTAATTATTCCGATTCCATAAGCTGTTTTTGCTTAGGCGATTCACTGCCATGTGATCCATAACTTTTCTACATAAAAAATCAAAGTTAAAAGTTAGTCACATTATACAGTTATGCATTCATTTCAACAAAATGGTGAATTGATAATCTACTTGTTAATATATTCGGCCCATATTTTGTGTGTTTGGACAAGTACATCTCCCTTTTGCCTAACGAACTTTTGAAAAATAATAAAATAATAGAATAAATTAGACTTTGAATGGCAGAAAAAGTATTTGAGTGTTGATGTTCAGTAAAAAACAGATTCCTAATTTGGCAGAGTGGTGCCAAATTAAAAGCCAAGTGATAAGCAGGGCATAATTTCCACTTTTGAATGTTTCTTTAAAGTTTAGAACCTTAAGAACCTCATGAAAAAAATACATGAAGTGAATGACCAACCTCAGTGTAGGCAAAGGTGGGGGGGGGATTTATTACCCTGGTAGTTGAAATGTCTGAGATTGGTATGAGGTTGACTGGAATTGGACATTTTACTGAACTTCCTAAGGTAGGGGTCAGGAGTAGAGGCAGGGCTCCTTCTGGCCTCCATGTCTTCCCCTCCAGCAAACCCTTCACGTATGTGGAGTTTGGCCTTTCATATCCATATTTCAGTAGACTTTAGTAAGCACCTAGTTACCTGTTAGACTTGAAGCTAAGAGGTTTAACTATGATCATCCCCATTTTGCAGACTGAGAAACTGAGGCCATACTGTTGTGTGTCTTTCTCAAGCCATTTGGGTTCTGATTAACTGGACCTGGCACTTCCCTTGGCATCAGCCCTATTCTCACATGATGGCAAACTGTAGTACCATGGAAGTCTTCTCTGCATTTTCTGAAGACAGGAACAAAGAAATAGAGGTGTGGAGTTGCCTTATGCAGGAGGAAGGGGAAATGGTTTTTTGCATGCAGCCCCTGCTTCCCTGAGGAAACTGCACATGCTTTTGGCATTCTTGTAAGGCTTTTGGCCCTGAGCAGATGCTCTGTCACTTTTTTTCTGTTATAAACTGTGGTCAATTTCTGGATCGTTTTCATGTTCATAATCAGGGAATTATTTACAGCAGAGAAACACACTCTCAGTAACTTTGGACAGAGTAAGAAAGAAATGGTTGTAGTAGTTCAATAAACATGGATGCACTGGGGAAAATTATATTAAGATTAAAATGGTATACAGAGGAAATTCTATTACATCTTTGCCACTGGTTTGTTATTTTTATTGTTCAATGAGACATTATCTCACAATTTGTGTTCATTTAAGAAGCACATTTCCAAATCTTATTTCATTCCTTTCCTATCCAGCCTTTTTCATTTTTACCATGTATCTTATTTACAATTTATGTGCCTTTTGTATTATCTTGCAAGACAACTGAGTTTTCCTTTTAATTAGGATGTTGCTTCGAATATTACTTATCCTACAGGGCATATTTACAAGTTTTACAACAATACAAATGAGCACTGTATTTTCGTTACCAAAACCAAAAAATTAATATTCACACTGTAAATAAGATGATCTGTCATGTTTGGTCTACCAGGTGAAATAAAGATTCTAGCTGCTGGCGCCCAAGCTTACTTACAGTGCTGTGGCCTTCTGCAGTTCTTTGCTGGGTTTTAAAGGCTAGCTCTTTATCCTAGAGATGGATCATACAAAGGGTGCTTCCCTAATTGGTCATGTAAATTAGTATTGCCACAAGGTTAAGATGAAGGAAAAAAAAATAACTCACCATCTAAAAACCTAACAGCCCCTGCAGTGTTTCAATTAATGTTATTTTTAATTACTTCTATTAGCATTTGAGAACAAGACTGATTGGCTTTTGCCTGTTGAGGAAACAGAATGAAAATTCTTTAAATAGAAAAACAACAGTTGTTAATTATACTTAAAAATCCATAGATACTGTACTGAGATGTCTTGAAGGTCATCTGAGACTTGTAAAGCACATGTTTTATGTCTGTTTTATCTAAGGAGAAACCTAGATATCACAATGATGAATTGGATCTCCTTGTATTTCCTTCTCTATTATTTTCCTCCTTTCTTTTTTAGAAGAGTATGAACACATGTTATTTACATTCTATGAATCACTTTAAAGAAATTTTTTTGACAGTTTTTATTTTAGGGCTAGTCATTTCTGAATTTCTAAAAACATATATAAAATAACAGTAGCCCAGTTTCATTTTAGATGTTTAGAGTTTTAGTTTTGCAACTCCTGGTTATATCAGGAATTATACTATGAACACCAGGAGGAATTGTCTACCTAAGCCCTTTATCGAAGGAGAAGGTAGAAGTTCTCATTAAGAAGCCCATAAACTCAGAAGCTGGCCACCTTGGTATTTGGCAGTGGGATGCCAGTCAGGTTTTCGTGTTCTGGGAATTTGTGTTTGGCCTGTAGCTTTTAATTATTTTTATGAACTAGGGAATAATGAATACATTTGTAATATATTGAAAAAAAAATCTCTAACACTGGCTGACCAAAAAGTAGATTTATATGATAATTCTTAAACACCAATTCTATTACTCAACGCTAGGCAGAATGAAAATAGAATACTGAGCCTTATTACTGAGAGAGCAGAGTATAATCAAAGCTGGTAGAATTAATACTGTTTAATTATTAGCAATACGACTCACCCGGAGAACACATATCTATCACTAATCAGAATATTTTAGGCTCTTGTCTGAGAAGGGACATGGTAGAGAGTACAAAGCATCATGAGCCCTAAAGAATGAAATTAGGAAAAATGTGACATAGAGACATTTGATGATGGTCTTTCATAATATGGGTTATGGTGATGTGAAGGGAGAATAAACCTTATTAACTGCGGCAGTAGGTAAGATGGGGAAGTGGGGGTTGAAGTGCCGAGGTAGGGCCTGCCACAGGAAAGAACAACCCCCAACTATGTGAGTTGCTGAGTGTGTCTTGAAGAGAGTAGTAGACAAGGCCTGTGATCCCAGGCTTTCCCAGTGTCTGAATGTGATACCTGAGCAATGACCGACCTAGATGACCTTGCCAGACTGGCTGTTTGTATCTGGTATCAGGCAAATGTAATGCATCATTAAGAGTGTGGGCTCCTGAGCCAGCTCACCTGGATTCATATCCTGGCTCTGATGTTTATTATCCAAGTGACATTAAGTAACTTACTCAAGTTTCCCATGCTTGTTTCCCTATCTGCAAAATGGAGATAAACTTCCTTATAAGACTGTTGTGAGAGTTAGTTAAGCTGATAGATATAACATGTTTATATCCTGAAGCATGGTAAAGGCACAGTTAGTGTCGAGCTATTATTTTCAACTCTCAAACTTGTCCACACTGAGCCCCCAGCAATTCGTCAATTATAGTTTGGCTTTTCCTGTTCTGGGACTATCTCTGCTTCCCACAGAAGTATCTGTTCATGAGTTTCTGTCCTGGTAAGCTGGGATTCAGGTTTTGCCTGTCCGTGTCTTTAATTTTGGTGTCAGTGGTTTTTCCTATGACCTTAATTCTCTGATGACTCTAAAAAGAGATGTTAATTTTCTCTTCGGCTGTTTTGCTTGTATTAGGATGGGAGTGACAAGTTCTGAGCTCCTTAAATGATGGGAGTGACAACTTCCAAGCTCCTTAAGTGCTGGACTGGACACCCAGAGATGGCATTATTTATATCATTAGAGTTGAAGGTGTCCAGCTGCTGAATCAGTACATATTGATTAAACTAAACTGTGCAATACTTTATAGAGATGCAATACTGCAGACAAGACAGTTCTCCAAAGAAGTTCATGAACTGGTTGGGGAACTAGGATAGAGACTAAAATGATAGCAAACAATGCTGGGTGAATTTTCAGAGAATCAGAGTTGTACAGCTATGTGTCACGTAACAACATTTAGGTCAATGACAAACCACATACACGATGATGGTCCCATAAAATTATAATACAGCTGAAAAATCTCTATCACCTTGTGACATCATAGCCATCATGAAATTTTATAGCACGTGTTGTGCTAAGATGTGTTTGTGGTGATGCTGGTGTAAACAAACCTACTATGGTACCAGTTGCATAAAAGTCTAGGATAGATGAGTGTGTGTGATACACAGTATTTGATAATGATCATAACAGATTGATACAGTTTTATGTGTTTACTATACTTTAAATCATTCTTTTAAAGTGTTCTCGTTCCACTAATGAAAAAAATTTAACTGTACGATAGCCTCAGGTGGATTCTGCAGGAGGTCTTCCGGAAGAAGGCATTGTTATCATAGGAGAAGACAGCTCCATGCCTGTTACGGCCCCTGAAAACCTTCCAGTGGGACAAGGTGTGGAGGTGGAAGACTGATACTGATGATCCTGACCCTGTGTAGACCTAGGACAATGAGTGTGTTTATGTCATAGTTTTTAATAAAAAAATTTAAAAAGTAAA
Organism: Pongo abelii; assembly: GCF_028885655.2. Classification (NCBI taxonomy): domain Eukaryota; kingdom Metazoa; phylum Chordata; class Mammalia; order Primates; family Hominidae; genus Pongo; species Pongo abelii. The sequence continues at coordinate 21,932,975 of NC_071988.2, forward strand.
AAATAAAAATAGAAAAAAGCTTAAAGAAAAAGGATATAAAAATATTTTTGCACATCTGTAAAATGTGTTTGTGTTTTAAGCTATGTTATTACAAAAGAGTCAAAAATTAAGAAATTAAAAGTTTATAAAGTAAAAAGTTATTTTAAGCTAAGATTAATTTATTATTGAAGAAAGAAAATTTCTTTTTATAAATTTAGTATAACCTAAGTATACAGTGTTTGTAAAGTCTTCGTCTACAGTAATGTCCTGGGCCTTCACATTCGCTCAGTACTCACTCACTGGCTCACCCAGAGCAACTTCCAGTCTCGAAAGTTCTATTCATGGTAAGTGCCCTGTCATTTTTTACGTTTTAAAAAACCTTTTATACTGTATTTTTCCCATATCTTTTCAGTGATTAGATATGTTTAGCTACACAAAACTTGGTTTTGTGCTACAATTGCCTACAATGTTCAGTACAGTCACATGCTGTACAGGTTTGTAGTCTAGGAGCAATTGGTTCCCCCACATAGCCTAGGTGTGTAGTAGGCTACACCACCTAAATCTGCGTAAGTGCACTGTACGATGTTTGCACAATGATGACATTGCCTAAGAATGCATTTCTCAGAATGTATCCCTGTCATTAAGGGATGCATGACTGTGTATAAGCAGACGAGAGTGAGGTGGGTGGGGATGGCTTTCATGGGCAAGGGAATATAATACAATTAAAAAATAACCTGAGTGATAATACAAATAATATAGGTAAAAATATGGAAGTAGAAAGCATAAAGCCTGTGGGCTGTTGGGGGCAGTGCTCAGGCCAGTTCACCTCAGGGAAGAGAGCAGGCAGGCTGGGACTTGAATGTGGAGAGTCTCTAATGTTCTCCAAAGAACCTTCAGTTTTTCTCTCAGAGTAAGTTGAAGGTTTCTGAGCAGGATGGTGATGATTTATAGGTAACACTTTGAGGAATAGTAAAGGAAGTGGGATATAGGAACCAGATCATAAGCTTATGGTAGAGTATAGTTGATGTGTTAAGAGTCCTATGTGGGGTGGGAAGTACATATGTGGAAAGTTAATTTATAATTGTAATTAATGTATCTAAAGTACATGGGAGCTGAAATGAAAGATGATTTTTTGGATTAGATCCTGGAACAGAAGAAAGAACATTAGTGGAAAAACTGGGAAATTCAAATAAAGCCAGCAGTTTGATTAATACTGCTTTATCAGTGTTAACTCATTAGTTTTGATAAATATACAACAGTTACAATTAGGGAATGCTTGGTGCAGAATATATAGAAGTCTGTGTACTCACTTGAATAAGTACAAAATTATTTCAAAATGAAAAATTAAAAATGTATATGGAAGAGTTAATAATATATTTATACAATACATTAGATATAGGATATATATTTTAACCTCTCTCTCTCTCTATTATACACACACACACACACACACACACACACACACACAAAGAGAACACATGGAAAGAAATAACCACTATGAATATCTAAATTTTTTCTAGGTTGTGGTGTTATAGCTAATTTTTCTCTCTTCTTTATAATTTATTCCCATGTTTTCCATACTTAGCTTCTGTTTTCTTTTATTATTAGAAAAATACATTTAAAGATAAAGACACATTTCAGCAGTCAAGATAATTCATTGGATATTTGGATAATGGAAACGGGTAGGTCAGTAATGGCTCTGAATATGAACAGTGGTCCAATTGATAGACATTGGCCAATATATACAATACTCCATCTAGGTGTGCATTAAGACAACAGATATTTTTTCCATTTTAATAATTTTTAAAATGATATGTAATAATTGTAATTTTTTAGTACATGTGATATTTTCATACCCATATACAATGTGCAATGACCAAATTCAGGCCACTGGGGTATCCATTACCTCAAACATTTATCTTCTCTTAGTAACATATTTTTAAAGTACTTGTTAAAGTTTCGAGATACTTAAAAATTAACTGCTTCCTCTAGTCTGTAATTGCTAATTTATATCTCTGTCACACATGATTTATTTTAAACCAACTGCTTCCTCTAGTCTGTAATCACTAATTTATATCTCTGTCACACATAATTTTTTTTAACCAACATCTCCCCAACCCCTTTCTACTCCCACCGCTAGTCCCTGGTAACCACCATTTTACTCTCTACTTCTGTGAAACCCACTTGTCTAGATTCATCATATAAGTGAGATAACTCGGTATTTGTGTTTCTGTGCCTGAAATATTTCACTTAACATAATGTTTTCCAGGCTCATTCATGTTGTCCCAAATGACATAATTTTGTTCTTTTTAAAGGCTGAGTAGTATTCCATTGTGTAGATTTGTATGTATATACATATATTAGTTTACATATAGTCCATCCACATCTATATCTATATCTACATCTATCTATATATATCCATATCCATACATACATATGTGTCTGTGTCTCCCACATTTTATCTGTTCATCTGTTGATAGACACTTAGGTTGATTCCATATCTTGACTATTGTGAATAATGCTATAAGGAACATGGGAGTGCATATTTTCCTTTGAGCTTCTGATTTCATTTCCTTTGGATATATGTCCAGTAGTGGGATTGCTGGATAATATAGCAGTTCTATTTTTAATTTTTTTAGTGTACTTTAAGTTCTGGGGTACATGTGCAGAACGTGCAGGTTTGTTACATAGGTATACACGTGTCATGGTGGTTTGCTGTACCCATCAATCCATCATCTACATTAGGTATTTCTCCTAATGCTATCCCTCCCCTAGTTCCCCACCCACTGACAGACCCTGGTGTGTGATGTTCCCCTCCCTGTGCCCATGTGTTCTCATTGTTCAACTCCCACTTATGAGTGAGAACATGTGTTATCTGGTTTTCTGTTCTTGTGTTAGTTTGCTGAGAATGATGGTTTCCAGCGTCATCCATGTTCCTGCAAAGGACATGAACTCATTCTTTTTTATGGCTGCATAGTATTTCATGGTGTATATGTGCCACACTTTCTTCATCCAGTCTATCATCGATGGGCATTTGGGTTGGTTCCAAGTCTTTGCTATTGTGAACAGTGCCGCAATAAACATACATGTGCATGTGTCTTTATAGTAGAATGATTTATAATCCTTTGGGTATATACCCAGTAATGAGATTGCTGGATCAAATGGTATTTCTAGTTCCACGTCCTTGAGAAATCGCCACACAGTCTTCCACAATGGTTGAACTAATTTACACTTTCACCAACAGTGTAAAAGCATTCCTGTTTCTCCACATCTTCTCCAACATCTGTTGTTTCCTGACTTTTTAATGATTGCCATTCTAACTGGTATGATATGGTATCTCATTGTGGTTTTGATTTGCATTTCTCTGATAACCAGTGATGATGAGCTTTTTTTTCATATGTTTGTTGTTTTTGGGAAACCCCCAAGCCATTTTCCAGAATAGCTAGACTAACTTACCTTCCCCAACAATGGTGTGCAACGGTTTCCTTCCCTTCACGTCCTCACCAGCACTTATGTTTTGTCTTTTTGATAATAACCATTCTCACAGATGTAATATGATACACACATACTGTTTTCAGTGTTTTGGTGGTTTTGAGATACTTTGTCCTTCCAAATGGTGAACAACTTGAAGTCGTATTCACATTTATATTTCCAGTATCTATCACAATATTTGGCATATCTAAATAATTTATAAATGCATATTAAGTCACTGATGGAATAGATATTAAGTAGTCAAGTTCTTATTTGCAATGAAAACTTAAGATGTGGATTGACTCACTTAATCCTCACAAAAACTTTATAACAAATTCTACGATTATTTTCCCGATTTTATAGATGAGTAAATTGAGGCAGAGCAGAGATCAGTAACTTGTGTAAACCATGGAGTTGGGAAGTGGTGAAGCCAATACTGAGACCCATACACTCTGACTATAGACATTAATATGCTGCCTTGTATTCTTTCCCCACAAGGTTGTAGCAGAACCAGGCCTGGCACCAGGACTTGACTCCTGGTTATTTTCAATGGGCTGCCCTGACACAGCCACACCACAACCTTTCATCATAAGATGGTCTATGTCTCTAAAACTTCAGCCAATTTTCCATACCTCACAGCTAGTCATTTCACAGAGTAGTGGAGGTATAGTTTCTTTTTATCTAAGATTATGATTGTCCATGTCAAAAATTATTTTATTCGTTTCTACATTCACCCAGGCCATTTTGTTTTTGAATCCTGGCTTCTAATAAGCTTATTACTCTTCCCAGCAATGACATTGACCAAACTAGAATTATTCCCATGATTAAAGTTTTGCATTTCCAGGCACCAGTTGAACAGATGTGATGGTTAAGCATGAGAATAGTGTCACATAACTCAGTGTGTGATTATAGCTCCACATTTTATGGAACGTGTGACATCAAGCTACTTACTCATATCTTTGCTTTTTATTTTCACAATTTGTAAAGTGAAAGTTAAGGAAAAATACTTTATAAAACTTCAGTGAGAATTAAATGAGATGATATATGTAAAATAACTTAGAACATTGTCCACTAAGTGCTCATTATAATGCTATTGAGTGGTAGCTATTATTATTATTTCCCATTAATTTTATTGTAAAGACTCTAATATTATGGAAATAATTACAGACAATCAACTCTTGCTACATGCCCACCTTACTTTCTTATTCATTGCATCTATACCAGGGCAATTGATTCCAATGAAGGGCATTCACTGGTAGCTCCATGAAAGCATCTTATTCTTCTTGCAGTGTGGGCTTATTCTTCCCTGGACTAGAGTTTCTCAATTCCACTGCTACTTTTCCAGATCTATTATGCCCAGAAGATGGAAGGCTGCCTTCCAGAAGAGTGGCCGCCTTCCAGAAGAGTGGCCACCTTCCAAAGCTACTGCCTATCAAGTGATGATTTAAGAGGTGTCCTGAGTGAAGTATAATTCTGTAGTGGGCTCCATGTGCCTTTTGTGGGTTCGAGTTCCATGTCGTGCGAAAGTTAAAACATTTAGCATTTGTATAGCAATGAAGATGACTCTGGAGAAATCACACTGTGTTTTCCTTTTCCTGCAAATGTCTTTCTCTCTTTTTACCTCCCTGTAACTGCAATACACAGTTCTTGTTACCTAAATAAACTGAGATATGGTCTGACTCTATGTCCCCACCCAAATCTAATCTTTAATTGTAATCTTAATTGTAATACCCATGTGTTGGGGGAGGGACCTTGTGGGAGGTGATTAGATCATTGGGGCAGTACCCCATACTGTCCTCTTGATAGTGAGTGAGTTTTTCATGAGATCTGATGGTTTCGTAAGGGGTTTTTCCGCCTTCTCTTTGCACTTCTCTCTCCTGCTGCCACATGAAGAAGGACGTGTTTGCTTCCCCTTCCACTATGATTGTAAGTTTCCTGAGGCCTCCCAGCCATGCTGAACTGTGAGTCAATTAAACCTCTTTCCTTTATAAATGACCCAGTCTTGGGTATTTCTTCATGGCAGTGTGGAGAATGGACTAATACAGACCGTGAATGGATTTATGTACAAAAGGGAACTAGTGAAAAGTTTGGCTGAGAATGAACCTTTTTTCCCCTCTGTGTTTCATTTTTTTACAATAGAGTACATCCCTGAAAACATTCCAGATTCTCTACCTTCTGATCATACTATTATAATTCTGCCTGATGGCAAACTTCTCCTTATTGACTCTAAATTACATTTAATCTTGTTAGGATCACTTCTTATTGAAAGGCATGTGTTGTGATGGCATTGACGGGAATCCAGAAGCTGTGATGCCCAGCCAGAGGAAAATAAACTCTTGGAGCTTTCTAATGCTTGTCATTTTCATGCTGGGTCCAGCTGTGTAGCCTCTTGAAGGATGTAGAGGATTGGGGTGCTCAGTGCAGATAATAGTGGGCTCCCAGGTAGTGTGGAGAGCTCTCCGCCACAAGAAAATAATCTTTTGAGTCCAGTGGACTGAGAACCAAAGGCCATTTTGAGCTTAGACAGTATAATTCTATTAGTGAAAAGCCCTTGCAGAAGGAAATTGCCTGTGTTAAAATCTGTGCACAAATTAAAATAACAGGGCTAAGGGGGAAAATATCTCTATAAAAGGCTTTATGACTCCAGTGGATAATAATATCCTTTTCACATTAGGATCTGGGGACCTAAAGATATAAGAAGGTCTTTTTCATTGTTATTGTTGTTTTCACAGCATATGAGCCTTCTTTTCTCCACTTCAGCCTGTGGAATAAATTTATTCTTGGCTGCTTATTTTATGAATTTGGATGCTATGTCAAAGCATTGTATTGTTTCTTATCAAGAAAGTAGAAAATAAGGTCTGCATCATTGTCATTTATTGGCACCTTATAAGATTGATATCATCTAAAAGCTCCATTTTGGCTAAATGTATCAAATGTGTAAGTTCCCTGTAATTTGTGTGGGATTTTGTGGGCACAAGTTAATATAGCTGTTTTGATATAGCATGTACAAAGTATTTAAATACATATCTCAGTTTAGAATAGATTCATTAGAAAGGACTGAATAGGGAAAAAAGCTGTCAGCACAACTGATGTTCATTTTCTAGGGTGACAGCATTCAGAAGTCCCAAGGACTGTAACTGTTGGATAGCTAATGCTGCATATCGCAGCCCTATCCACAAAGCAGGCCCTACTTATTCATTGGATGGCAGCTGCAAGTTTAAGACTTAGGCTACATTTTCCTAATTCCATGAAAAACACAACATGAGCAATGGGCTGTCATGTATTTGAAAATTATGCCATGTAAGTAAATAAAGACACAGTTCATAATTCCACGAAAGGATGATGGCAACATTTATTCCAGAATTAAGCAATAATGAAACATGATTCTTTGAGGTCTAGCAATGAACCAGGGAGTTTAAGACCAACACATCTCTCTCCTAACCTATAGCAAAATTAAGATAGTAACCAACTGGTTTATTTTCTTCTGCCTTTCCTCGCTCCCTCCTTCTTTCCTTTTATCTCTCCTCTCTTTTTCTTCTCTCACCCTTTCTTCTCCATTACTTTACCTTTTTTCCTCATTCTATTTCTCTCCATCCACTCACTCACCCACTCACTTATTCTTTAATTAGACATTTATTTAAGAACCCATCTTGATTCAGGCATTGTGCTGGCACTGAGAATACATTGTGGCTAAGACTGAAATAGTTTTGGTCCTCATGAAACTTACAATTTATGTGAAAACATTGCTGGATTGTCCATTAGGAAGACCAAGCCTGTGCTTATGGTAATAGCAAAAAAGGAGCCATCCTTCTCTCATCTGTTAAAAATTAAGTTTGAAGATGTTAGCAAGAGGGTCCACTAGAAGCTCCTAGTAGTGCTCTCCCTGCTCCCCTTCCCTCACTGCCAGAAAAACAAACAACAAACAAAAAACTACATTTTGACCAAAATAACTAAAGGAGGGCATTGGAGAACAGCAAGGAGGCAGCAGAAGTCCTGTAGATTGCAGAAACCCAGGATGGCTGCATGGAGAAGAGGAGGAATCACCATGCCTCTCCCACTTCATTCCCCTAATTAAGGTCCGCTCAGAACTAGAAGGAACTTCTCCCTGTGGAGGAAAGGTAAAAAAGAGGACCCCAGCAGCCCCCATTGCCACTGTGGACACCTGCAGTCTTTGCTACTGGAGAATCCCACAGTCCTCAGAGACTTGGAGCCCATCTGAGAGAGCCCTCTTGAGTTAACATGCTGAGCTACCCCCAGAAAAGGAGCTGAGGCTGTGCCTCACATGCTTGTGGCCCATGTTGTTGCTGCTCTGTACCATCTTGCAACAGAAGTCACTGCTACAGTGTGTCCTGCCTGAGGATGAGACCCATTGCATCCCTCCATCCACCCCTGAGATTCAGTCGCTGCCTCACTACACCCACCCAAACACATCATTTCCATGGAGAGCTGCTGCTATACCCTATGCCCTAGAGCTGCTTCATTTTCCCATCCCAGTCACTAGTGCACCCCCCTACTAGGGTCGAGCTGAAGTGGTACCCTGCTCACAGGGATCCAGAGCCTCAAACTACTGGAACAGCCATGCCCCTGGTGCCACAGCCAAAGTAACACCCTGTTCCTCCACCCCTTCAGGGCTCTGATATTCTGGCACCCTGAAGCAGTTGCACCTCTTTAACACCACAGCTTACATGATGCCCCACCCCCAGGGATCCAGAGGCTCTGCTGACCCACGTGGCTGCATGTTGTGTGGTCAAATGGATGCAGTGCCTCATATCCCAGGAAATCAGAGACTTGGGTGAGCTGTGCTACCCTGGCCTACAGGCCAAACAGCCATGTTCCTTGTCTATCTGGAACTAAACTAGTCCCCTGCAGTCCAAGCTACTGAAGCACCTGCCTTTTGGGATTTGAGTCATTGCTGCACTGCTTTCTGCTCCTTGGGGTCCAAGCAACAGCAGGATCATGCTATTTCTGGTTCCTCGCTGCTGTTGCACCTGGCCTCACTGAACCCAGACAACTTCTGCATCCCATCAACCCAGAGTCCAGAGTCACCACTACATGGTACATCATTCCCTGGAGCCTGAGCTGCTACCGTGCCCTGTTGGTTTTGGGTCCTGAATTGCAGTTGTGCTCTACTCCCTGCAGCTTGAGCCTCTGGAACACCTTTACACCCAGGAATCGTGCCAGTAATGTGTTCTGACCGCAGAGTTATATCCACAGCTGCATTCTAGCCTGCCTGGGTGTTAGAGCAACATACCCTATCTTAGTGGCTGAATTACATCCATTTATGCCTTGGAAAGTTAAACTATGCTTCAAATCCCAGGTACAACAATAGTTTCACAAGACCCTGAACCCAGGAAGCTGGCCCTGCAGCTGCTCTGAGCACCTGTGTCCTGGATCCTGGTACTGATGTAGCTTCTTATGAGCTGTGTCAGACTCAATACAAAGAGAGATATCATCAGCTAATACGCCTCACTGTGAAGAAACAAAAACAAAAGGATCCCTAAAGCCTTTACCCTAATAACCTATGTAGCTACTGTCACTGCCACAAGTTCCTACAGCCTAGATCACTGACACTCCCACAGTCATGACTAATGTTGATCCCAACTGAAGAAGCTGTATAGAGACCACACCACTATGTCCACATAGAACCAGAGCCACTGCACCCTGCATGGTCAGCACCCTCAGGCTCATCTTCAGGGGAGTCTTCCTCTGTGAAAGTCACTCTGTAAAGTTTGAAAGAGGTGACCACACCACCAGATGTACAGACATTAATACAAGGACACAAGAAAAATGAAAATGTAAGGAAACATAACACCACCAAAAGAATAAAATAATTCTCTAGTAACTGACCTCAAAAAATGGAACTTTATGAATTCCCTGAAGAGAAATTCAAAATAATAATCTTGAGGAAACTCAGTGAGACACAAGAGTACAAATGGAGAATTCAGTAAAGTTAGAAAAACAATTCGTGATCTGACTGGAATTCAACAGAGAAATGAATATCATATAAAAGAAACCAAATCTTAGAGCTGAATAATTCAATTAACTAAATAAAAAGAGAACTTCAACAGACTAGAGTAAGCAGATGAAATGATCTGTGAACTTGAAGACAGGTCTTTTAAAATGATTCAGTTAGAAGATAAAAAAGAAAAAAGGAATGAAAAAGAATGAAGACACCCTACAGTACTTTGAAACACCATTGATCAAACAAATTTTGTATTATAATAATTTTATGAGGAGAAGAGACAGAGAAAGTCACAGATAGCTTATTTAGTAAAATAATTATTGAAAACTTCTTAGGTTTAGGGACAGATATGAAGACCTAGACACATGAAGTTCATAAGTCTCCAAATAGATTCAACCCAAAGAGATCCTCTCTGAGGTACATTTTAATCAAACTGTCAAAGGCGAAGGCAAAGAGAATTTTTAAAAAAGTAAAAGTATCAAGTTACATATAAGGGGATCTCCATTACACTGTCAGCAGATTTTTTAGTAGAAACCTTGCAGGCCACTAGAGAATGTGATAATATATTCAAAATGCTGAAAGAAGAAAACTGCTAACCAAGGATATTATATCCAGTAAAGCTGTACTTCAGAAATTAAGGTGAAATAAAGTAAAAAGCAATTTCATAACAAACAACAAAAAGGCATAGTAAGTCCTTATCTATCAATAATAACCTTGAATGTAAATGCATTAAATTATTTAATCAAAAGACAGAGAGTGGCTAAATGAACAAAACACAAGATCTAATTATATGCTGCCTATAAGAAATCCAGTTAAGCTGTAAGGGCACACACAGACTTAAAGTGAAGGGATGGAAGAAGATATTCTGTGCAAATGGTAACCAAAAAATAGTAGAAATGACTATGATTAAATCTGATAAGATAGACTTTAAGTCAAAAACTTTCACAAGAGACAAAGAAGGTCATTATTTGATTATAAAAGGGTCAAGTCATCAAGGGAGAATAACCATTGTAAATATGTATGCACTCAACATTAGGGTACCAAAATACATCAAGAAATACTAATGGAATGAAGGGAGAAATAGATAGCAATACAATAATAACAGGAGACTTCAATACTCCACTGTCAACAATGAATAGATCAACTAGAGAAGATATTAATAAGAAAACACAGAACTTAAATTTCACTTTTGAACAAATGGACCTAACAGATACATAAAAAATATTTTCATTCAATAGCAGTAGAATGAACATTTTTCTCCAGTGTACATGGAACATTCTTCAGAATAGACTACATGCTAATCCACAAAACAAGTCTTAACAAATTTAAGAAAATTGAAACCATACCTAGTATTGCTTCAGACCACAGTGTTATGGAAATCAATAACAGGAGGAATCTTGAAAAGTTTACAAATATGTGAAAATTATACAACATGCATTTAAACAATCAATGGGTTAAAAAATCAAAAGGGAAATTAAAAAATAACTTGAGACAAATGGCAATAAAAACTTACAGAATGCAGCAAAAGGAGTTCTAAGAGGACAGTTTATTGCAATTAATGCCTACATTAGAAAATAATGAAAATTCCTAATAAATAGTCTAACACTATGCCTCAAGATAATATAAAAAAAAATAAACCAAAAATTAGTAGAAGGGAGGAAATAATAAACATTAGAACAGAAACAAATCAAATAATGGAAAAACCATAGACAGAATTAATAAAACTGAGTTGTTTCTTTAAAATAAACAAAATTGACAAACCTTCAGCTATCCTAAGAAAAAAAGCGTGAAGACCCAAATAAATAAAGTGAAAAAGAAAATGTTACAACAGACATTTGAGAAATAAGGAGATTATAAGGGACTATTATAAATGAGTATATGCCAACAAATTGGCTAACCAAGAGAGAATGGATAAATTCCTAGAAAAATACAACCTACCAAGATTGAATCAGGAATAAATAGCCTGAAGAGACCAGTAACAAATAAAAGAGAGTAAAGAAGTAGTAAAATATCTCCCCAAAATGAAAAGCTCAGGATCAGATGGCTTCTCAGCTGAATTCTATCAAATATTCAACTAATTAACATCAATACTCAAACTCTTCCAAAAAATAGAAAGAAATACCTGAGACTGGGTAATTTATAAACCAAAGAGGTGAAATTGGCTCATGGTTTAGTAGGCTGTACAGGCGGCATGGTGCTGGCATCTGCTCAACTTCTGGTTAAGCCTTAGGAAACTTTCAATCCTGGCAGAAGGCAAAGAGGAAACAGGCATGTCACATGGCAAAAGCAGGAACAAGACAGAGAGATTGGAGGGGAGTTGCCGCACACTTTTAAATGACCAGATCTTGTGAGAACTCACTATCATGAAGACAACATGAAGCCCTAAGGGATCCACTCCCATGATCCAAACACCTCCCAATAGGGCCCACCTCCAGCACTGGGGATTGCAATTCAACATGAGATTTGGGTGGGGACAAATATCCAAACTATAAACATGCTGAAGACAGACAAAGATATCATAAGAAAAGAAAACTACCGGCCAATTTCTTTAATGAACATTGATGTGAAAATTCTCAATAAAGTATTAGCAAACTGAATCTAACAACACATTAAAAAGATTATACACCATGACCAAATGAGATTCATCCCTGGCATTCAAAGCTGGTTTAATAAACATGAATAAATCAATGTGATGCATCACATTAATAGAATTTTAAAAATCACTTATCATTCCAATCGATGCAGAAAAAGCATTAGACAAAGCCCATCACCCATTCTTGATAAAAATTCTCAACAGTTTAGGTATAGAAGAAAAGTTCCTCAACATAAGAAAGGCCCTTTATGAAAAAATCCACAGCAAGTATTAAAATAAATGGAGAGAAATTGAAAACTTTTCCACTAAGATCTGACACAAAGGAAGTATACCCACTCTCACTATTTCTATTCAACATAGTACTGGAAGTAGACAGTTGACTTTTGAACAATGTGGAGGTTATGGGCACTGATTCCCATACAGTCGAAAATCCATGTATAACTTTTGACTTCTCCCATACTTAACTAATAATAGCTCACTGTTGACTGGAAGCTTCACAGATAATATAAATAGTTGATTAACATATATTTTATATGTTATATATAATATATCCATAAGCTAGAGAAAAGAATATGTTGTTGAGAAAATCATAAGGAAGAGAAAGTATACCTACTACATATTAATTGAAATATATCACCAGAAAAGTCTTTATTCTTGTCAACTTCCATAGAGTAAGCTGAGGAGGAGGAAAAAGAGGAGAGGTTGATCTTGTCTCAGGGGTGGCAGAAGCAGGAATCCCACATGTAAGTGGACCTGTGCAGTTCAAACCTGTGTTGTTTGGGTGTGAACTATACATACTAAACCAATCAGACAAGAAAAAGAAATAAAAGGCATCCCAATTGGAAAGGAGAAGTGAAATTACCTCTATTTGCAGATGACATGATTCTACATGCAAAAACTCTAAATATTCCACAAGAAATTTTAGAACTAATAAATTCTGTAAATAGTGGGACATACGATAATCAGTAGCATTTTAATACAAAAATACCTAACTGAAAAAGAAATCAAAAAAGTAATCTCATTTATGATAGTATCAAAAAAATCACCATCACTGGCCATCAGAGAAATGCAAATCAAAACCACAATGAGATACCATCTCACACCAGTTAGAATGGCAATCATTAAAAAGTCAGGAAACAACAGGTGCTGGAGAGGATGTGGAGAAATAGGAACACTTTTACACTGTTGGTGGGACTTTAAACTAGTTCAACCCTTGTGGAAGTCAGTGTGGCGATTCCTCAGGGATCTAGAACTAGAAATTCCATTTGACCCAGCCATCCCATTACTGGGTATATACCCAAAGGACTATAAATCATGCTGCTATAAAGACACATGCACACGTATGTTTATTGCAGCGTTATTCACAATAGCAAAGACTTGGAACCAACCCAAATGTCCAACAATGATAGACTGGATTAAGAAAATGTGGCACATATACACCATGGAATACTATGCAGCCATAAAAAATGATGAGTTCATGTCCTTTGTAGGGACATGGATGAAATTGGAAATCATCATTCTCAGTAAACTATCACAAGAACAAAAAACCAAACACCGCATATTCTCACTCATGGGTGGGAATTGAACAATGAGAACACATGGACACAGGAAGGGGAACATCACACTTTGGGGACTGTTGTGGGGTGGGGGGAGGGGGGAGGGATAGCATTGGGAGATATACCTAATGCTAGATGACGAGTTGGTGGGTGCAGCGCACCAGCATGGCACATGTATACATATGTAAGTTACCTGCACGTTGCGCACATGTACCATAGAGCCTAAAGTATAATAATAATAATAATAATAATAATAATAATAAAAAGAAAAAAAAATCACCTGGGAATAGATTTAACCAAAGAGGTGAAAGATCTGTGCATTGAGCACAATAAATGGATGGAAAAAAATTAAAGAAGAAACAGATAAATAGAAAAATATGGCTTATGGATCAGAAGAATTGTTATTTTTAAAATGTTTATACACCCAAAGCAATATACAGATTCAATACAATCCCTATCAAAATCCAAATAGCATTCTTCACAAAAATATAAAAAAAATCCTAAATTTGTATGGCAGCATAAAACACCATAAATAGCCAAAATAATTTTGAGAAAGAAAAACAAAGTAGGAGTCATCACAGTTCTTGATTTAAAATCACATTGCAAAGCTATAGTAATTAAAACAGAATGGTAGTGGCATAAAAACAGACACATAGGCTGATGGAACAGAATGGAGAACCCAAAAATAAATGTGTTAATTCGTTTTTGACAAAGGTACCAAATGGACACAATGGGGAAAGTGTAGTCTCTTTAATGGATGGTGTTGGGAAAACTGGATTTTCACAAGGAGAAGAATGAAATTGGACCTTTACCTTATACCATACACAAAAATTAACTAAAAAATGAATAAAATACCTAAATATAAGAACAAAAACTATAAAACTCCTGCTCCTGGACATTGGCCTTGGCAATGATATTTTGGATGTCATTACAAATAGCTCAGGCCACAAAAGCAAAAATAAATAATTGGGACTGTATTAAACCAAAAAGCTTCTTCACAGCAAAAGAAACAATTAATGAAATAAAACATTAGCCTATGAATTGAAAAAATATATTTGCAAACCCTGTATCTGATAAGGGTTAACATCCAAAATTTATCAAGAACTCATACAACCCAACCCAATGGTCAAGAAACAAATAACTTGGAAACAAAATGGATAAAAGACCTGAATAGACTTTTCTACCAAGAAGACTTGCAAATGACCAACATATATAAAAAGATGCTGTGCATTGTATCATCAGGGAAATGCAAGTCAAAAAACACTACGAAATACAACCTCACACTCTTTAGAATGGCTACTAGCAAAAGGTCAAAAGATAATAAATGTTGGTGAGAGTGTGGAGAAAGGGGAACTCTTACATTCTGTCTGTGGGAATGTAGACTGTTACAAACATTATGGAAAATAATATGGACTAAAGAAATTAAAAATAGAACTACCATATGATCCAGTAATCCCTCTTCTGGGAATATACCCAAAGCAAATGAAATCACCCCTTCATAAAAATATCTACAATCTCATATTTATTGTAGCATCATTCATAATAGCCAAGATACAGAAAAAAACCTAAATGTCTGCCAATAGACAAATGGATAAAGAAACTGTAGTTCATATATGCATAATGGAATATTATTCAAGCCTTAAAAATAAAATCTTACTATTTGCCACAACATGGATAAGCCTGGAGGGCATTTTGCTGCGTGAAATAACCCAGACCCAGAAATAAAAATATTGCATGATCTCAAATTTATATGTGAAATTAAAGAAAAATTAGTTACTGGGAGTCGGGGCATGAGAGGAAGGGAAGAAATGGAGAGATGTAGATCAGAGGATATAAAGTAGCAAACATAGTATGAACAAGTCTAGAAATCTAATATGCAGCACGGGGACCACAGATAATAAAATTGTATTGCATATGGGATTCACACTAAATGAGTAGGTTTTAGCTGCTCTTTGTCATAAAATTTTTAAAATGGATAACTATGTGAGACGATGGATATGTTAATTTGCTTCACTATAGTAACCTTTTTACTATCTATATGTAGCCCATAACACAATGTGATATATCTTAATTATATAAACTAAAATTTATTTAAAACATTAAAATAAAGTTTAGTATACGATATTTGGAGTAAAGCAGAGAAGCACTCACGATGGGTAAAATTGAAACCTTATTGGATTTCTTGAACTTATTTTAAAGTTTTGATTTTAAAAAAATTTCAAAATCCATCTGGTGTTGGAAGAGACACACCATTATCTTGTCAGAGCTTAGGGCCTCTGAAGTCTTAATAGAGAACATGTGGGGAACAAGTAATTAGACAGTGACATCGAACGACTAATTAGAAGTGTGATGAGTACTGTAAAGGAGAAATACAGAGTGCTAAGGAACAAATGACAAGGGGACCCTAATATTCCTTTTCTTTTCTGTATGAAGTCCAAGACATATACATTTTCAAATGTAGTGCAAGAAAGCTCTTGAAAGAGTTGGTGTTCAGAAGCCTGATATGCACAAGGAGTTGGGGGTGGGAATCACCCCATCTGGCTGCCCATGAACTGAACAAAAAATTGAAAGCCTTGAAACAGGACTTGGATAGGGTAAAGATATGTTACTCTAACAAAATTGAATAGTTGGACAATCTTGATTTTTAGAAGGGAAAATTATTTCCTTTACCTTCCATTGGTAGGAATATAGGGAAGAGAAGCTGCCAGCAATGGCCACTTCACATTGTATGGATAAGCTTGAAACATTTTACACCTCATGACTTTCAGGTTTTTGGAGCCTTGATTATTGGAACTATTTCTATGATAGCTTCATAGTACCAAAGCAGGAAGATATTAGATTGTCTCTAGAAAGTTTGATATAAAATTGTATGTCAATCACAGTATGATCTAAGCTACTACATTTAGCATAGGCAGTGGTCTTCAGTTTCAGTGGGCATCAGTGTCACCTGGAGGGCTTGTTAAACTATGGGTCGGTCACTGGGCCCCACCCTGGAGTTTTTAATTCATAGGGTCTGGTGTGGAGCCAGAGGATTTGTGTTTCTAATCAGTTCCCAGGTACTGCTGTTGCTGCTTCTGCCCATTTGAGTATGCCAATGAGTTAACTAACCTTAATGATGGGAGGTTAAAGAGGATTGCCCTAAAAATCAGAAGACCTGAGTAGAGCTTTAAGCTCCACCGTATAAATGTCTTGACAATCTTAATCTTAATCTTGTCATTAAATTTCTTCCTTCGACCGTAGGATGCATGTTTTACAACAGCATTGTCATAGAGCTAGAGAGTGTATATATTATACAATATATGCAAAAATGTTTTGTAAACTGAAAAAATAACCTGAGATTTAAAACTTTTTCTTAGCTCTCATCATAATCATATATGTTTGGATAGCATCTCTGATGAACAATTTTCAAAAATTGGGGGTGTCCTAGAGGGCTGCAAGAGCAAATCTCTGACCTCCAACAGGTATGGTGGGAGGAAGAATGCAGTGACTGTTGATACACTACAAATTAGACATTCCCGAAAAATTTACTTGTGACCAATTGTGTGATGCTTCTGGAAGCTCCTGTCATTGTTGCCTTTGGAAATATGTCAGTTATTTTAGAAATCAGAGCTCTCTGATCCAATTTTGGGTGAATGAATGAAGCCTCCTGGCCAAGTATAATTGAACATCCCTCAAGAGTGATAGGGTATCAAGAAAGAATGGTATTGTTTAATATTAAATGACATAAAAACAAAAACAGGAACAAAAACAAATAAGCTATTTTGGCTTTGTGAAGCAACTCACTTTTATTGATGAGCTTTAAAAATCCCAGCTGCCATTCTTATTCTCTGGCATATTTACCTATGTATGGTTACTTTTATCCAAATGTATTAGGATTTTGAAAAAAAAATTAAACTGTAAACCAAAAACCTTTCTATTATTATCAGCTACAATCAAGGTCCCATATTTTATTGACTGTCAACTATCTAATGTGCTTTATCTCTAGTCTCAGCTGGGCCCTCCCTGACCTGAGCTGCTCCATGAGAAATGGGCCACTCTGAACGCTGGTGAAAATTGGAACATCAATGTGTCCTCGAAGCAAATCTGTGAAGTGTCCTGGGAGAACTGCAAAATTGAGAATCCTTTCCGTGAGGTATCCTGAAATCTTTTATTTGGCCATTAAACTGTTCATAAAACTTATCATTTCAAGTGGCGACAGAAAATCATTGAGAAAGATTCCTTCTGTCCAGCAATGACAAAGAAAACATCCCTGCATATTGGTTGTCCCGGTCATGGTTGTTCTGAGCCCTGGGTGAATGCCAAATGACTGGCCAGGTAGCCCTCAAGGTTTGACTTGAAATATGGTTTTCCCTTAAGCTTTGGGGGTACATGCTTTCTTGTGTTTTTATAATTATAGCTGGAAGATTTCCCATAGGAGTCTGAATTGTTGTTCAATAGCATTTCTAGGGGTGAATAACAGATAAGGGAAAAAACGTATTTAAAGAGTAAAGGACTGAAGGATTAACAGGAGATCCTTGAGAACAGTCCCCAGATCTTAGAAGAGTGGCCCATCAGCAGCTGTAAGATTCAAGTCTAAATTAATAGCTGGGACTCTAGAGTCAGACAGTTGGGGCTGAATTCTTTGTTCCGTCACTCTCTAGTTCTCTGACCTTGAGTAAATAACCTTCCAGAGCCTCAGTTTCCTCCTTCACAAAATTAGCTTAAAATATTTCCTTCCTCACATATGTATGGTGAAAATTACTGGGATAATATCTGTTAGTTTCAACTAGATTATTTGTTCCTTTAAAGAAGAGAACAGGCCAGGCACAGTGGCTCATGCCTGTAATCCCAGCACTTTGGAAGGCCGAGGCAGGTGGATCACCTGAGGTCGGGAGTTTGAGACCAGCCTGACCAACGTGTAGAAACCCTGTCTCTACTAAAAATACAAAATCAGCCAGGCATGGTGGTGCATGCCTGTAATCCCAACTACTTGGGAGGCTGAGGCAGGAGAATAGCTTGAACCCAGGAAGCGGAGGTTGTGGTGAGCTGAGATCGCACCATTGCACTCTAACCTGGGCAACAAGAATCAAACTCCGTCTCAAAAAAAAAAAAAAAAAAAAAAGAGAACAAGGTCTCTGTCCATTTATTAATACATATTGTTTGGAGAAGCTACAATGTGCTGGAGACTGGGGCTATCTGCCTCCAGCTGCCTACTCCATCCCAGTATGAATAGCTCAATGGTCAACATGGAGTTGGCACTTACATATACTTGATTAATTAATTAAGTAAACACTTCTCAGTTAGCTTCTTTAAAATAAAATGGTACAGTGTGTGTCAACTCCTTTATTCACGTCTCATCCTCCCCTAAAATATGTGCAACCTTTAATTTGGACACCCTAGTATTTAAAAAATAAAATGGTGAAATTTCTTCACAGGTCTTCCATGTCTTAGTATTTCCTGGGGACACACTTGATTAAAACTTGACATGAGCAAAGTTTTTATTTTATACAGGATGAAATATATGCAAAGGACCATGGCTTTGTCACAATCATAGTTTATATTCTTGAAGTTTGGATCTAATTTTTGATTTAGGCACTTTGCCCCAATGAAATATTATGTATTATAATGTAGTAGTTAATAAGATCTGATACAGTGACTTTAAATTGAATTTCATTAAAAAATAAGAGCATAAAATGTCTTCCTAATAGTCTTAATTAGGGAAAATGGAAAACCATAGTATTTCTATATTAATGCACTAACTAAGATAATTGGGATAATATAAAATACATAGAAAAATAGGAAGTCTGGAAGCCAAAGGAAAAATAACCCACTATTTTCCAGTTCTTAGTATTTTTGTTTCTGGACTGAGGAGGCTCACCAGATGTCAGGCATAACGTCTTTAAGCAATTATTCTCTTTTATGTGTATAAGTCAGTATTGTCTTGTTTTGTGGTGACTGTAGCCCTGGTTTTGTAGTGACTGCTTCCCTGGGAAAGGCATTGTTCTGAATCTTACTGCTTCATAACAACTGCCACTTGTCCTCCTGATTAGGGCATTGTATGAAAACAGTGCATTCATTGCCGGGTTCTCACTAATCTCTCTCCTTTCATCCAGTGCCTCCCAGTTTCTCAGAGAGCTCTGCCTTTGCATTTTTAATTGAATACTCCTAAAAGTTTATATTCATGTATTCTGCTTGCCAGAAATCTCTGTTCATACCTCACTATGAAGGTCTTATCTTTCTCTTTTATATTTCAGTCTGGTCAGGGAGTGAAATTAAGCTTGATTCCCTAATTGGGAGCCACATGGGGCATCTGCATGATGATAACTGTACCAGAACTCAATAGCTACCCAGCACTCTGAAACAGAAGGTCGCCATTTTGTATAACCAGAGAAAATGCTACTGGGCATTTTGCAGAATTGTCAATCAGGACAGAATGGACACTAATTGCTTCTCCCACAGCTGTTAACATTTCTCTTCAGTAGCCAAGCAACCCTTAAGACAGAAAGAAACTCTCTAAGACATCTGAAAATTTTCTGCAGACCTAAGTATAGGCTTCCAAGGTGACATCTGTGATGAGTCATCTGTTGATTAATATAAATGAAGAGCTAACACTTCTGAACAGATAAAATATTTCAGACAAAGAGATCTGATTCTATTGGAAGGATATAGTAATCAGATAAATAAAATTATCCTATGTGTACAATTTTTGGGAGTGTTGATATTGTTATAATTTTCTGTGTCTCTCTATTGCAGTGTTCTCCAAAGTAAATGTGGTCACATCTGGAGATGGACAACGCAATTTAGTGGGTATGAGAACAAGTTATTAAAACTTCTCTCTATATTCATTTTTATTTAATAATTAAGAAAAACTATAAGTAACTTATATAACTCAATAGCAGAAAAAAATCTAATTAAAATATGGGGAAATGACTTAAGTAGACTTTTTAAAATGAAGATACACAAATGCCCAACAGGTGTATGAAAAAGTGCTTAACATCACTAATTATTAGTGAAATGCAAATTAAAACCACAATGAGATAACACCTTATACCTGTTAGAATGGCTATTATCAAAAAGACAAGAGACATCAAATGTTGGTGAGAATGTGGAAAAAAGGAAACCCTTTGCACTGTTGGCAAGAATGAAAATTGGTAAAGCCATTATGCAAAAATGTATGGCAGTTCCTCAAAACATTAAAGTTATGACTGCCATATGATTCATTAATCCCACTTCTGGGTATATATCCAAAGGAAACAAGACATTGCGACGTGGATGAATCTTGAGGACATTATGCTAAGTGAAGTGACATAGACAGAGAAAGTCAAATACTTCACAATAAGCGATTATAAGTGGAAAATAAGAAAGTGAAACTCATGGAAACAGAGTAGAATCGTGGTTTTCAGGGGATGGGGTTTGTGGGAAATGGGTACAAATTTAGTTACAAGACTGAAAAAGTCCTGGGGATCTAATGTACAGCATCAATGACTATAGTCACAATACTGTATTGTATGCTTGAAATTTGCTGAAAGAGTGCATCCGAAATGTTCTTAATGCACACACACACTCACAATGGTAATTAAATTAAGTAATAGATGTGCTAATTTTATTGTGGTAATCATTTCATAATATATACATATATCAAATCATCACATTGTACACTTTAGATTTATGCAATTTTATTTTCCAGTTGTACCTTTATAGAGCTGAACAAAATAATATTAAGAAAAGATGCAATCTTTACTATCATTTAGTTTGAATATTTAGCACATATTTAATTCATCAAGAGATATATACATATATTTATATATAGAGAGAGAGAATATATAAAGAGAGACAGGAAGAAGGAAGGAGAATGCATGCTCCAAAAATTTTTACTATTGGGAATATGTATTAGTTAGCTACTGCTGTATAGCAATTACTGCCCCACCACCCCCCGACTCCAAATAACAGCTTACAACAGCAGTTATTATCTCACAGTTTCTGTAGGTCTGGACTCTGAGTGCAGTTTAGTTGGCTGCCTCCAGCTCAAAGTTTCTCATATAATCCTGGCCAGGGCTGTGGTCACACTGAAGGCTCAATTGGGGAAAAATCTGTTTCAAGCTCACCCACCTGGTTGTTGATGATAGGCTGAGAACCTCAGTTCTTCACTGGCTGTTGACTGGAGGTCTTCCTCCTTTCCTTGTCTTTTTATAGGGCTGCTCACAATATGGCAGCTGTCTTGCCTCAGAATGGGTAATGGAGGAAAGAGAGAGAATGAATGAGAGAGAACATCCAACTCAGAAGCCAAAATCTTTTAATAACTTAATCTTAGAAGAGGCATGCATCACTTTTGCCATATTCTGTTCAACAGAATAAAATAGAAGCAATTTGAATAGAAATAGGATAGGATAGAATAGGATGGGATGGGATGGGATGGGATGGGATGGGATGGGATGGGATAGAATAGGTGTGCCACTAAATCCAGCCCATGCTCAAGGGGAGTGGATTATACAAGGGTGTGAATAAAAGGATGCATTCATCTTTGTTTTTTGCTTTCATTTTTTGTTTTGAGACAGGATCTCACTCTGTCACCCAGGTTGGCATGCAGTGGTGTGATCTCAGCTCACTGCAACTTCCAAGTCCCGGATCCAAGTGATTCTCATGCCTCAGCCTCCTGAGTATCTGGGACCACAGGCACACACCACCACACCTAGCTGATTTTTGTACTTTTAGTAAAGACAGGGTTTTGCCAAAAGTTGGCCAGGCTGGTCTTGAACTCCTGACCTCAAATGATCCTCCCGCCTCAGCTTCCCAAAGTGCTGGGATTACAGGCGTGAGGCACTGCAGCCAGCCTCATCTTTGTATTGATGAGTATCTTTGAGGCTGCTCACCACACAGCATATAATCAAAAAGTCTGGAGACCCCTTCCCTAGAGCATAAATGGGCCATCTCTTTTTTGTAAAGGTCCACATTATAAATATTTTAATCTTCATGGGCCACATGTGATCTCTGTTGAATATTTTCTTTAACAGCCTGTAAAAATATATAAAAATCATTCTTAGCTTGAAAGCCATACAAAAATAGGCAACAGGCCAGATTTTATACAGAGACCATAGTTTGGCAATACATGTTCTAGTGGACTGTGAGGCAGATTTTAGCTTAGAATTCAAAAGAGCTCTAACAATTAAGGCTATCCAATGATAGAACCAGTTTGCTCCCTAAATAAGGTGATTGCCTTATCCATAGGATTATTTAAGCAGAATTATCTAGTTCTCTCACATTGGATGAAGGATAGCTGGAATTGAGAGATAAAGCAAGAAGAAATGGACCAGTTGAACTCTTCCCAGAAAATGAGTTTCAAAAGATATGACTCAATAAAAGTACCTTCTGGATAAATAAAGTTGGAAATGTATTTACTATATTTCATTTTGAGAGAAACACAAACTATTGGCATATCAAAGTCTCTAAGAAGTAAGAAAACTTGTTTGATTTTGTTTTCTCCAAACTTATTTGACCAAGGAATCTCCCATTCCCTTTGGTTGTAGTAACACCCCTTAATTTTGTTCCATTGCACAGTTAGGAAACAACAGATTAACTGATATGTAAGATCTCTTCTGACTTTTAGAGTTAATGATTCTAGACATGTAAGATGGTATTTGGTTTCATTAACTAATAGTTAATATTCTCCTGTATAGCTATCTCCCTACAATGTTTAGTTCATTGTAACAAACATTTACCAAGTACACGCATTAGGCTAGGCCCTCTTGCTAGGCATAGAAAGGTAAAGATGATATAACTCATGTCCTCAAAAAGCATATTAATTTCTTCTAGGCTCTGAACTTTAGCACAGTGCTTCTCACACAGAAGGTTTTCAGGATAGGTCTATTGAATGAATGAAGAACAAATAAAATGGAGCTGTTGGAACACTTTGAACCATTTGGGATTATGGACACAGAGGATAATTCCCTGTCTGTCTCTGTGTCTCTCTCACTTTCTTTCTCTCTTTCTCTCTCTCTCTCTCTCATGGGGAGAGAAAATTCCCCTCTGTGTTTATAATCCCAAATATATGTGAAGAGAGAGACAGAGTGAATCAATGAATTCCGGATGAAAAGTAACAATGCAATCAGTTTTCCCAATGTGGCCATAAATCTAGATATATGTTCCTGAGCAATCAAACTAAGTTTATCACCATTATAAATGAAGATTAAACTAGAATTGTGCTTCTGAAATTCAGATTTATATTAGAGTCTGCCACTTTAAAAATAACCCTTGCAGATTCAAGTTGACGTCTTTCCACTAGATGGTTTGATATGACTGTGGCTTTCATCTTTGTATAATAGAGTATTATCTGGTTACAACACATAATTCAATTAACATTATCCTTTAAATTTCTCCATCCTTTGTTGAAATGCTTGAATTTATTCCTCTTTTATCCTCGCCTCTCCTTTTTCAATCTTGGAAACTACTGTCATTAATCTATATCTTTTGAGGTTATCATTTCACTTTAGCTAGGAAGCATTTCATTCTTATCAGCATCCACAGTGCATCATCTGGGCTGTTCTTCTCTATATTGTGTATTTCCATCAATATTCCATCCTTATATATTTTTAATCTCCGCCAAGAATGTTGTATCATTTTCATTTCTGGTCAGATAAAATAAATGTTTCATTGGATATGTAAATGATCCTGTGAGCTAGATGAATTTAGGAGGTTTTGCTTTCAGTGTTGAAATAAGATCTTTATCCTTAAATCAGACAGTATGGAAACAAATGAAATGTTACATGCTGACATATTTTTAAATGCTATTTTTTTTAACCTCTCCATGAAGGAAAAAATGACATCTGCAACTTAGGATTTGCTTTGGAAAATGAAGTCTTTTCATTTATTTACAAAAAAAAAAGGAGGATCAAGAGCACTTAGAGAAGCTTTAATTCTTTGTCTATCGCTCCAGCTGTCAAGTCATAATAGCATCGGCCTCTGCTTGCCTGGGCTGGAAGCAAATGATGCCCCGCAAAGCAACCTGGGAAATAAAATCCAGAATATTTTAACTGGAAGGAACCTAAAATGATATCTGGCCCAGCTCTCTGTTTTTAGAGTTGAGCATACTAGGACTTAAAGAGATTAAATAAAATTAAAAGCTACATGGCTCTCAATACTTGCTAGGGCCTAGATTTCCTGACTCCCAGCTCAGTGCTCTTTCCAACTCATCACATCGTGGTGCCTCTTCTTGTTGAAGTTTTCCTGAGTAGTTAAGTGAGAACTTTGTGAACAGACCACAGTTCTTAGTAACAGATGCCCATGAGGAACCCTGGTAGGAATATTAAAGCAAAGAAGACCTTAAAATAATGAAATAAATGTAATTTTGACCCACAACTTGTAGGTAGGTCTGCTATAATAAAGTCAGAGATATGAGCGTGCGAGATAGTGGCAACTAAGTCCTCCATGGTGTTCAAATGAGTGGTGGCGTTAAGACAAAAAGGGTCCACAGAAAGGGAAAGCATGAATAAGAGGCAGGATATTTAAAGGTTTTTGACCCTTGGATGCTCCTGTTCAGAAGTCTAATCTATATTTATTTTAATTGTCTTTTACAAAGATATTTAAGATGTTTTGGAATGTTTAAATAAGCAAAAAACAAGTTATTTGTATTTAGATGCATCTAAAGGGTACTGTCTGTTATTTTAAAATTCATTTTTAAAGATCTGAGAAAAAAAGCAGATCATGGAATGCAAAACAAAAGCCATGAAAATCAGCAATAAAAGGAATCAATAGAAATCATTCTGATATTGAGAAGCAAATGTCACAAAAAATTCTGATTATAACACATGCAATAACTTCCATTATGATTAGGCATCCATGAATATTAAATCTGCTGTTTATGATTTTGTATGTTTGATGATTGGAAGAATTCTTAACAGACTAGCTTCTGGTTTCTGACATTTCAAACCCTGTTTATTTTCTAATGCCTACACACTTTCAGTTCTGGGTGTCTCAGCTCATGTTGCCATGTGACCCTTGGACCTATACCTTTTATGTCATAAAGTCAGATTAGTCAGTGCTTTTTAGGTGGCGGGAGTTCCTTAAAGCCATTTATGTATCTAGACAGCTATCAGTAACTTAACTATCAATAGAAGTGACTGTGAATAGAGATACTAAATCTATCCCCCTAACCTCAGACTAATTGTGTCCCCCAAAGACTTTTCAATCTATAAAGAAAAGCAGAGACCCAGGGCAGATAAGTTATGTGGCTTTGTTCATCAGCTAGTTAGCGGTAGGGCTAAGACTAGAATCCAAATCTCCAGCTTCTATTTAGGTGGCTTTTTACCTTCCTTCATTCTTGGATTTTTCCTGGATATCTTTACTATACTTTCCTTTGGGCACTAAGAAGAGGCCTTAGAACTTTTCCCGGTTTTCCAAATGGGTGATTGGCCTGATGCCAGCGTTTCCTTAAATTTTTTTTTTTTTTTTTTTTTTTTTGAGACAGAGTTTCGCTCTTGTCTCCCAGGCTGGAGTGCAGTGGCGCCATCTCAGCTCAACCTCTGCCTCCCTCCGCCTCCCAGGTTCAAGCAATTCTCCTGCCTCAGCCTCCCAAGTAGCTGGGATTACAGGCATGCGCCACCATGCCTGGCTAATTTTTTGTATTTTTAGTAGAGACGGGGTTTCACCTTGTTGGCCAGGCTGGTCTCAAACTCCTGACCTCAGGTGATCGATCTGCCTTGGCCTCCCAAAGTGCTGGGATTACAGGTGTGAGCCACCACACCCAGCCCCCAAAATTTTTTTTAATCATGCTTTCTAGATGGAAGATTTATCAATGGATTCCCGTAACTTTGATGGCACAATTGCAGAAAGGTCCCTAAGTATGGAAATTCCACTTTTTCGCAGTCTGGTTCCTGCCAGGTTCACCTGTCTTGTCTCTTGCTCTTCTCCTAGGTGTACATGCTGTTTGCTTAGGAATTTGTACAGTTCTTTGACATTTTTTCTCCTTTCTTTTAAAATTGTTCTTCTCTATGTTGAATCCCCTCCTGCTTCCTTTCTGCTTGGCTAATTATTTCTAGTTTCAGCTTGGGAAATAGATGAAGAAGTTTTATATCTCTTACCAATTTTTCAGTTTCCAACAGTCCCCAAACAAATTGTATGCAGCACCATGAGCCTACAAAATTACCTTAAAGTACAGCAAATGATTGCATTAAAATATCACCTTTTATCCCTAAGAGGAGACTGTGCAAATATTCAAGTGATGGTTTGTAGTTAGCAGGGAATACAGGGCAAGCCAGCTCTTGTTTTTAAATGTTATGCCCAGAAGAGATCTTTGAAATTTTATAAACAGATGGATTCTTTTTGCTTGATTCACTAATGTTTTACAATTAACTAATTAACAGGTTTATTGCCAAAATTAGCAATAAAAAGTGTTCAGGGGCTTCGACCAAAGCAGTCTTTTGCAATTACATAGTTACCAAAACAATCTGCATGATAGTTTGAGGCTAAACGTTGCTCAAATCAGAATTTCACCTGCTGTTTTCAAATAAAAGTTGACAAATACAAAAATGAACCCTGTAGATTTTCAGACACCTTTCATATACACAAGCCTCTGCCTTAATTAATAATAATTACAGGTAACACAAACTATAGTTGGGAGGCTAAAATGTACCCAGATTGCCTTCAAATGTGCAAAACTGCTTAGCAAACACAGTTCTGAAGGACTATCAGGAACCATATTTATGTAAAGTCCATCTGCTGTCCTCTAGCTAGCAGGACCTTAAATGACCTGTTCAACCTGATTTCCTACTGTTCCCTACTACAAGCCAGGTCACTCTCCTGTCTTGGGAGTTGTCATTAGACTGCCCCTCTGATGTTACCCCTCATCTCTCTCCAACACACTGCAAGTTTCTACTATGGGCAAACCCTTGGAGTTCCTTGAAGACACCACATTCTGTATCCTGCTTGGGCATGAGCTATTTTTCTGTCTGGAATACTTTGTAAGCTCCTTCAGGATTTAGCTTGGGCATTACCTCTTTTGGGATATATTCCCTGATCAACCCCTATTCCTGTCTCCAGAAGGTAGAATGAAGCTTAGGAGGGGAAGGAGGGTTTTCCTTTTGGTGTTCTTTCACTCAACTGCAAGCACTTCCAGAGAAGAAATGTGATTTCGATTTTTTAAAAAAATTCTAAGCTCAGTGAATATCAGTTGGAAGGAAGGAAGGAGTAAAAGGAGGGAGAGAAAGAGAAACCAAGCTTTTGTTTGTTTTAGTATCTTCAGTACAGACTGTTCTCTCTGCCCAAAACCCTTTGGCTTATATTTCTAGGTTCGTTTCTCAGAACCCTCATTTAAGTTTCAGTTTGTACCAACCCAGCTATTCCTGCTGTTTTTGAGCCTTGCTATAGCCCTGTATTTTTTCTGGCATGAAATCTGCTTCACCAATTAGGCTATAAGCTTCTTGAGTTGGAAGGTATCAGCACTCAAAGGGGCTTAGAGATACATATCACCCATTCTAACAATTTTCCCAATGTGGGAATTCCACTGGCCACAGTTCAGGCACTTCTGCTAATTCTCTTGAAGTTTCTTTGGTGTCCGGACCTTGATAAGCACTTTCTGTGCATGACTAACAATTAAACATTCCTGTGTTTAACAAGATTAAATACTGTTCTTGTGACTTTACTGATGTACTAAATTAATTATCCTTGTATTTTTACCGTGCTATGTTCCAAAAGAAATACATGCAGTTGAATACAATTCAGTTATGATCTCTTAACCCCGTGGTATGGCCGGAGTAGTAAATTAAAGTTCAGTATATATGCCTTTATTTAAGTTCCAAGAAGCAGTTTAGTCGACATTTTCTCCTGGAAACCCTCTACAACTTCTCCATTAGAAGGTAGGTGTTTCTTATCTGTAGTTCCAAAGCACTACTGTGCTTATCTTTATCATAACACTTACTAGACTTTGTATAACAAAATTTTGTCCTCTGATTTTACCTGCTTTTTCCACTAGGCTGTAAGTACCTAGAAGGCAGTGACAGTGTCTTCTTCTTCTTGGTGTGGCTACAAACACAGGGCCTAGGATGTGGTACCCTTCTCCCAGTCCATCCTCCGTGCTGTTCCATGAGCTCTCCTCCTGATAGAACCAAACCTGCATCCAACACTTCCCTGCAAAAAATCCCCTGAAGGCTCAGGATCTTCTGTAGGAGAAAGTACAAGCTCTTCATTTTGGAATAGGTATCTTTCATAATATGTCTCAATCTACCTCCAAGTCTCATCTCCACCCTCAATGAAAGCAGTCAAAACTTCTCAGGATTTACATATCCATAACTTGTGTGTTACCTTAAACTTTGAGTGGAGAAAACAATCTTTCTCTTCTTTCGTCCCTGCTAGATTTATTTCTCCACTTGGAAATGCCCTCATTTTTCCTTCAAGATTTAGCTCAAATATTACATACTCCTTGGTATTTAAAAAAATTCTTTGACCTAACCAACCTCATGGTCATCATTCAACTAAAATTTCATTATGCAAATAATATGAGACAGAACTGAGAGACAGGGACTCACTATGCAAACATGGAACCTCTTTACTTGTTTGCTTCACTCATCCAGCTGGGTAGAAATCCTGATCATGTTGTTCTTGTATTTCTCTTTGGCAAAGTAAAATGTCTGGCAAGTTATGATAGTTTGCATGAATATGTTCTTGGGCATCTCTTAGTTGCTGATTTGTCGTCAACCTAAAGTCAATATTCCATTTTAACAACTAGTATTTGTACTCATCACTTATGAAAATGCAAATGACTATAGATAGAATTTCCATGAATGAAATTTTTCAGATCCTATAGTGGAGAACTCTGTATTAATTCTAGAAGCTGAAAATATCTTCTTGCTACCATCTTTCAGATCTGTCCTTGTAAAATTCCATTCTTTCCCTTTAACAATTTCCTGTAGTTAATTTTTGTATTAACATTATCTTTGGCATTGTATTATACATAATGCTTTTTTTTACATAATGTATGGAGAATTAGGTATACAACTTCCCTACTGATAATGGTAATACTGATAATAACAACTTTAATGCTCAAACTCCTTGCATATTTTATTAAACTGTGTACCATTATTTTATCCTTTCTTCAGGGGCTGAGCAGACACTATTCAGGCAAATTTAAAATAAATACAAGCCTTATTAACTGTCATCTTTTTGTTAAACAGTAATCTGTTGCTTTGCTTTTTATGGTGGAATAGTGCTGTATGGGAAGAGATATAGCCCATAAAGAATGAAATTTTGTATGCTCACAAGTACTAAGGGAGTTAACACACTGTCTTAACAATGCAGGCATTGCTGTCAGACAAACCCATATCCAAGATCCAGAGCAGCCTACAATAAATCAAACCAGGAGCACTCAATTCTACTAGGTCTTCTCTCCTCTCCTCTCTGCCTCAGAGAGAACACATCCGAATAGATGTATATACTGTGAAAGGAAAATAAATCTTGGGGCTCCCAAATTACAAAGCTAAAGGGAAAAGTCAAGCTAGGAACTGTTTATGGCCAACCTGCCTCCCATTCTATTCAAAGTCATCCCTCTGCTCACTGAGATGAATGCATATCCGATTGTCTCCTTTGGAGAGGTTTTTATTTCCAACTTATTCCACTGTGGTCTGAGAGAGTACTTGATATAATTTCGATTGTCTTAAATTTACTGAGACTTGTTTTGTGGCCTATCATATGGTCTATCTTGGAGAATGTTCCATGTGCTGATGAAAAGAATGTATATTCTGCAGTTGTTGGGTAGAATGTTCTGCAAATATTTCTGAAGTCCATTTGTTGTAGGGTATAGTTTAGGTCCGTTTCTTTGTTGACTTTGTCTTCATGAGCTATCTAGTGCTGTCAGTGGAGTATTAAAGTTTCTGACTATTATTGTGTTGCCATCTATCTCATTTCTTAGGTCTAGTAGTAATTGTTTTATAAATTTGGGAGATCCAGTGTTAGGTGCATATGTATTTAGAATTGTGATATTTTCCTGTTGGACTAGTTCTTTTATCATTATATAATGTCCCTCTTTGTCTTTTTTAACTGCTGTTGCTTTAAAGTCTGTTTTGTCTGATATAAGAATAGCTATTCTTGCTCACTTTGGGTGTCCATTTGCATGGAATACCTTTTTCCACCCCTCTACCTTAAGTTTATGTGAGTCCTTATGTTTTAGGTGAGTCTCCTGAAGACAGCAGAAAGTTGGTTGGTGAATTCTTATTCATTCTGTCATTCTGTATCTTTTAAGTGGAGCATTTAGGCCATTTACATTCAATGTTAGTACTGAGATATGAGGTACTATTCTATTCATCATGCTATATGTTGCCTGAATACCTTGTTTTATTTTTTCATTGTATTATTGTTATATCGGTCCTATGAGATTTATGCTTTAAGGAGGCTCTGTTTTGACGTGTTTCCAGGATTTGTTTTAAGATTTAGAGCTCCTTTTAGCAGTTTTTGTAGTGCTGGCTTGGTAGTGGCAAATTCTCTCAGCACTTGTCTGGAAAAGACTGTTATCTTTCCTTCATTTGTGAATCTTAGTTTCACTGGATACAAAATTATTGGCTGATAATTGTATTGTTTAAGGAGGCTAAAAAAGGACCCCAGGCCCTTCTAGCTGTAGGGTTTCTGCTGAGAAATCTGCTATTAATCTGGTAGGTTTTCCTTCACAGGTTACCTGATCCTTTTGCCTCACAGCTCTTAAAGATTCTTTCCTTCCTCTTGACTTTAGATAACCTGATGACTATGTGCTTACGTGACGATCTTTTTGTGATAAATTTATCAGGTGTTCTTTGAGCTACTTGTATTTGGATGTCTAGATCTCTAGCAAGGCCAGGGAAGTTTTCCTTGTTTATTCCCTCAGACATGTTTTCCAAACTTTTAGATTTCTCTTCCTCCTTAGGGACACCAATTATTCTTAGGTTTGGATGTTTAACATAGCCCCAAATTTCTTGGAGGCTTTGTTCATTAAAAATTGTTTTTTTCTTTGTCTTTGATAGATTGGGTCAATTCAAAAGCCTTGTCTTCAAGCTCTGAAGTTTTTTCTTCAGCTTATTTGAATTTATTGCTGAGACTTTCTAGTACATTGTGCTTTTCTCTAAGTGTGTCCTTGATTTTCAGAAGTTGTGATTGTTTTTTATTTATGCTATCTATTTCACTGAAGAATTTTCCTTTCATATCTGGTATCATGTTTTTGATTTCTTTAAGTTGTATTTCACCTTTCTGTGATTCCTCCTTGATTAGCTTAATAATCGACCATCTGAATTCTTCTTCTAGCAATTCAGGGATTTCATCTTGGTTTGGATTCATTGCTGGTGCACTGGTATAATCTTTTGGGAGTATTAAAGAAACTTGTTTTGTCATATTACCATAATTATTTTTCTGGTTCCTTCTCATTGATAGAAGGAAGATCTGAATTCAAGGGCTGCTCTTCAGATTCTTTTGTCCTATGGGGTGCTCCCTTGATGTGGTGTTCTCCCCCTTCCCCTAGGAATAGGGCTTCCTAAGAGCCGAACTGTAGTGACTGGTTTTGCTCTTCTGGGTCTAGCAACCCAGAGGAGCTACCAGCCTCTGGGCTGGTACTGGGGAGTGTCTGCAAACAGTCTTGTGATTTGATCCGTCTTCAGGTCTTGCAGCCATGGATACCAGCACCTGCTCCAGTGGAGGTAATAGGGGAGTGAAGTGGACTCTGTAAGAGTCTTTGGTTGTGTTTTTGTTTAGTGCACCTGTTTTGTGTGGGTTGGCCTCCAGCCAGGAGGTGGTGCTTTGAAGAGTGCATCAGCTGTGATCCTATAGGGAGGATGCAAACTTATCCTAGGGACATCTGGGTAAGTGTTCAGGTTTCTCAGGTGGTGGGCAGGGCCATAGAGCTCCCAAGAGATTGTGACCTTTGTCTTCTGCTATCAAGGCAGGTAGAGAAAGACCACCAGGTCAGGGCAGGGACAGGCGTGTCTGAGCTCAGCCACTCCTTGAGCAGGGCTTGCTGTGGCTGCTGTGGAGGATAGGGGTGTGGTTCCCAGTCCAATGGCATTATATTCCCAGGGGTATTACGTCTGCTTCTGCTGAGCCATACAGGTTGCCAGGGAAGTTGGGGAAAGCTTGCAGTCTCAGACCTCACCCCATTCCCATGCAGTCCCAAAGGCCGGTCTCACTCCCACTGTGGCCTGTCAACAGCACCAAGTCTGTTTCCAGGCAGCTGTTGACTGGAGTTGAGAACTTGCTCCAGACCATGAGCCTCCCCATTGAGAAAGCAAGCCAACTTAGTTTTTCAACATCTCAGCAAGCCTGCAGCACTAATTCAGTTCCTTCAAAAGGTTTGTGGATTCTCTCAGCTTTCCTGGTATTTCCTGAGGTAATTCTTAAAGCAAAAGTTCACTATGTGTGTTCACTTAAAGCAGAGTTCACTATGTCTGTCAGAGCAGGAGCTGCAAGTCCTGCCTCCTATCCACCATCTTAATCTCCTATCCGCCATCTTAATCTCCTATCCCTCTTTCTTGAAATAATGTTTTTCCAATGCCCTACAAAAAACACTTATTATTATACTTTAATAAGGTGATGTCAGGGAGGAGGGCATGTTGAGAGTTTTAAAGAAAATAAGAAGGGCTTGAGTGGGGCAGTTAACTGCCAGAGCTCATTCTTCTTCTTTCTAGGGCCCAGGTCTCCTCTAGGTATGCAGGGGCCTATGACAATATTTTAAAAGATAACGATTTGTTCAAGAGAGATAGGATTACTTTCAAAGCACAATAAAAGGGAATATTGAGGTTCTAGAAACTCATAATCTTGCAGAATTGGGAAAGCCAAAAGATCTGAAAGCAGCAACTAGCAAAGCCTGTCAATAGATAAAATGACTCAGGATAAAATCACATTAATGGTGTGGCTACCACATTCATTGTTCCAGATAATATTAAAATATCTACCATTAAACTGAGAGAGAGAGAGAGAGAGGGAGAGGTGGGGGACAAGAAAACAAAGAAGTAAATATATCTAAAAACAAAGTTTCTAAGAGCACTTATGATATCATTATTGGTACATGTAAATGACTGGAAGCAAATAAATCAGAAGTTTATTAAATTTATAGGAAAGCTTTATTGGCAAAGAAAATACAAACCTGGATTTAAAAAAATATGCTTCTAAGATTTAAAACAATGCTTGGGTTTTAACTTTCTATAAGCACTTTAAGGAAACCAAAATGGAAATTAATGCTGCGCTACTGGTATTGTTTATGTAAGAAAGATGACAAGGCAGTCAACTTGAGAAACTTAATTTGAAGAGAAGACATTGGATTCACATCCAAAGATTTGTAGCTACTAATATCTTGGGTATGTATGCATCACTTTTATAATTACAACAAAAGAGATCTTCTAATAACCTTCAATCTATATGTACATTTTAGTTAACTTGTAGTAGACTATGTGTATAGAATATTTCTTGGAGGTGTTAATTTTGTTGTAGTTTGGGATAAGATGGCAGGATTATATCTCAGCATTGCCCAGCAAACAACTTTTAAATGGCCATTTTACATCCTTCATTTCTGCTTCTTACCTTCTTCATTGTTTCTGTCTTCTGCAGTCTTTCCCCAAGTTTTTAGCCTCTGGATTTAGGTCTATTTTTTTTATACCCAAATAAATATTGATATATTTTGTATAACATTGATATTGTCATATTGATCTATTTTGTATAACAAAGGTAGTTCTTATCCTTAGGAGGAATTTTTTGTCTTTGATTTTAAAAGTTAACTATTTTTCTTAACGACTTTTATTGGTTGTTTTATGCCATTATAAATTTGCCAATCTCTTCCACATGCTATCTTATTTAAAGCCTCATAACAACCTTAGCAGGAAGGTATTATAAGTTTCATT
The DNA here is from genome assembly GCF_028885655.2 of Pongo abelii. NCBI lineage: Eukaryota > Metazoa > Chordata > Mammalia > Primates > Hominidae > Pongo > Pongo abelii. The sequence continues at coordinate 21,967,349 of NC_071988.2, forward strand.
TTACAGATAAGAAAATAGAAGACTAGAGAAGTTAACTTGCCCAAGGCCATAAGCTAGAAGTAGTTAAATTTAGTCTTGAAACCAGAATTGCCTGACTCCTGTGCTCCTATGCTCAGGCTTTCTTATCATAATATCACATTGCCTTCTACCCTTTTTGGTATCACTTGAGCCTCAGCTATATCCAGCTCTAAACCACCAGCATTATCTAATTTCTTTCAATGCTAAACTAAATGGAAACTGAACAATCCACTTTTTCTAATGTACTATGGTGGGGGTGCGGAGGCGGATTTGGGACTAATTTTTCCCCTATCCAGTCAAACCAAACATAATTAAAGTTCCTCTATAATTTTCCTCTAAAATGATTTCAGTTCAGACATTCAGTTCTCTCTTCAGCATGATCATTAGACTATTAGCTTCAAAATGACAGTTTTGTGCCTTTTTCATCTGTGGATCTCTAATATCTCCCAATATGCCCAGCATGTAGTAGGCATCCATATTTATTAAATTGAAGAGTTCTTTTCTCCTTTTTGTTGCAACTTACAACTTCCCTTAGATTTCCTCTCCAACCCTCATTTAGTCTGATGGTCATCTCCCAGGTGACTTGGCTTAAGTCATTGAGTATGTGTAACTCAAGAGTCTCACAAAATTCCAAAAGTATTGTTCTTTGAGAAGAGAATAGAATTACTAAGAGAGAAAATAATATAAATAAAAGCAGTAAAAATGAAAATAAAAATTATTTTTACCTCCCAAATTATCAAAAATAAAACTAAGATGATACTCGGTACTGGCAAGGGTGCAATAAAACGAACAGGCTCATTTTTGCTACTGAGACCATAAAATGATACAACCTTTGTTCAAAAGTAAGTTGTCAATGTGATCAAAAGCTGAAAAAGCATTCTTACTGTTGACTTAATTTCCTAAATGAGGAAAAGGCTTTACATGTGAAAATTATCATCACAGCTTTATCTTTAAGAAGCCATCCACCACCGAAATGTCCAGAAATATTAAAATATGATTACATAGGCTATAGTAATTCATATTAGTATGGTACTATACATCCATTTAAATTATGTTTAGAATAACTTATAATAATGTATAAAATTCTGTTTTTCTTAGGCTGGTCCTTTAGGAAGGAGAATCTGAGATGAAGGCTTGTGTGCAGGTCTTTTTTTTTTTTTTAGGATGGGATTCCATGGTGCAAGTATGCAGAACACAAGAGAGTGGCATAGAAAGAGCCAAAATAAGGATGTGTTTTTGTGTTGTTCATGGCTGACTGGAGTTCAAACCTGCCAGGACCTTCAGTGGTGTCTTATCAAACAGAGGTCAGAACTATCTTCCTTAGTAACAAAATGGGGAGATCTTGCCTCTCTTTGATCAAGAGTGGCCTCATGCGCAAAACTCCAGTTTGTACTTAGGGTCCCCACGAGTGCCCCTGTTTGTAGAATCAGAGAAACCTTCAGGCTGGAAGCAAAAGTCTGCATGAGGCCCTCTCCAACTGTGCCTGCCTGAAGCCCTTCAAAACCTGCATGGAACTTGCCACTCTTGCAGTGCTTGGAGTTAGTGGTGAGACTGAGGGGATAGTGGACTGACATAGATTCTCCATTGACTCCAAGATGCACTCACTGTATTGTTATAATGTTGTGAGAGAAAGCTAGGAGCTAAAGTTACATGCTCAGTAGTATCTCAGTTGATTCATACATTCAGTAATCTATTGAGTGCCAGATATGTCCCTGGTTCTGTGAAATCAAAGAATAGGACAAAACTCTTTTCCTCTTGGGAGCATACATTCTAGTGCAGGAAGAGAGGGGGACAGGGCTGGGTAACAGACAATAAACAAGTAAATGTGCAAAGTAATTAGGTTATGATTAGAGCTAGGCTAGAAGTGAACAGGTGCAAAACAAATTAACAATGCAGCAACACTTAGAAAAACGACTCATTAAAGATACAACAGAATGTTATCAGTGGTAGTTCCTGAGTAGTAGAACTTATTTCATAATATTTCTGTATTTTCTAAATTTCCTATAGTCAGCATAAACTTTTCTTAATAATCAGAAAAATCACAATACAATTATTATTAAAAATTATTAAAAGAAAAGTCATTCATCACTACCCGAGTAGCCCCTGGAAATGTATCTATACCTCACTCTGTACTTGGTCTTCTTTCTGTGTGGCTTTGAGCTTTTCACAGCCTTTCAGAAATTTCACACAGGGAAAACAGATGTATGGTTTGTGTGTGTGTGTGTGTGTGTGTGTGTGTGTGCGAATAAAAAGAAAATCCCTGAAAACAGGGACATTTCCAATGTTACTGTGCCCTTAACACAGAACTTGGTGAGCCAGTGCTTCTGAAATATAACTTATCCAATTTTCTACTTGCTAACAAGGCCAGCGATCCATGAAGTTGATTCTTTTTTGGGTTTTGGTGCCAGAGCATTTAAATTAATGGTTTGAGAGTAAAGTCTATTACTGTATGCAGCATAGCCAGCAATTGTTTAAATTCAGAATAAACTATGGATAGACTTACATTTTCAGTTTTCAAGGTGCCTGCCTAGTACTGTGATTGGCAACTCAACATTGCTTTCCTGTTCCCTATTACAGAGTGTCGCCAGAAACACAGATCTTTAAGGGACTCTGCTGCTTACCATCTGCTTGATACTCAGGGTCTCCAAATGGCCCCAAAAGGTGGTGGCTGTTTGCAGCGCTCGGACTTTTGAATTACATTAAGTACCAATCTGAATTTTCTATTTGGCTGACCTCTAAAGAATGACAGAGGAGGCCAATGCAGACATCAAGTGTTCAGCAAAGCAACCTTTCGGGACAATGGTTGCTCCCGTCCCGGATGCCAGTGTGACCAATTCAGCAATTGTGTCTTTCCCAGGGATAAAATGAATATTGTGTCAGTGAAGCTAGAATCATAGAGTGATGATCTGAGAATCAGTGAGAAGAAAGACACTGACCTTGGAGAGGTTTAAGAATGCCTTACAAATAGCTATCCAGAACATAATTAAAGGCATTTTAACATCATAAGCCTTGAAGAATGCAAACCATCACTACTGCACACTGGGGAGTAAAAGATGTTGCTTTTATAGCTGCAGAGCTTATGGTCAGAAGTGATATGAAATATTAGAAATGTGACAGTTTTATAATAATTTTATTCTTGCTCATTGTGATAATTTTCATTTGCAGCTTTTTACCTTTGAATATCTTGAATTGCATTAAGCCTTTCTCACTCCATCTTTGTCCTGTAACATTAGGGGCTGTGGTTTTAATCTAAGGAATTACAGTAAATGCTACAGGCACAAGCAAACAGATAATGGTGTTTATGATGCTCTTGTTATTTGAAGAATTAAAAGTTCTGAGTGAATTTATATCCCAGTTAATAAAAGTAATAGAGCCCTAAATGAAATATGGCCTCTTCTTTCTTTTTACATTGTCACTAACTCTTCCTATATCCTATTTCCTCTCTTAGTTGCTGTGTATTTTGGCTATGGAAAGGGGGGCAGAATCATTTCTGTCAGTTAATTTATTCTGCTCTGTCTTTTTTCTTATCTGTGTTCTTCTCCCAAATACCATATGCATTCTCTTTTTTTAATAACCCAAGTTAGAATTAGCACTAGAGCTCATCTCGTTTAAATATTTTAATTTCTCAGATGAGGTAAAATACAGTCACAAGGCAACATAGCAGCAGAACCAGGACTAAAGTCTAGACCCAACGCCATGAAAACAGTAGCTGACACTCACTGAGCATTTGCTAGGTGACAGGCAGAAGCTCTGAACACTTTGCACGCACAAACAATTTTAAGCCTCAGAGTGTCTGTATGAGATAGGTCTTGCTATTCTTGTCACCCCCATTTCATAGTAGAGTAAACTGAGACACAGGAAGTCTAGGGTACATACCCAAGGTGATACATTTCCTGGGTGCCTCTAGCTGAATAAAACGGGTTGTCGGACCTGAACTTGCACATACTGCTGTATTCAAGTGCCCAAGGATCTTCACAAGGTTCTTTCCTTCCTTTCTTGTCCCAGAATGCTTTCTAGGAAGTATTGGCCACTCGACATTCCTTTCCTGTTCCTTATTACAAAGTGTTGCCAGAAACACAAATCTATAAGGGACTCTGCCGCTTACCGTCTGCTTGATACTCAGGGTCTCCAAATGGCCTCAAAAGGTGGTGGCTGTTTGCAGCACTCGGACTTTTGAATTGCATTAAGTACCAATCTGAATTTTCTGTTCTATTAAAATGCATGAAGTACCAATCTGAATGTCTGCATTCGCATGTAGAGTCACACACACGTATGTGCTGCGGACTTGTTTTGATGCTGATTTGTTAACTGGTTCTCTGTCCATGGCTGACAATGCTGTTTAGCACAGGAGTTGGTCTTTTGAGGGATTTGTAAAAGAAACAGGGAATATGGTGCTTGGCTTTTAAAATATTAAAATGTAGTTGTAGAGTCAAAGCAGTTAAAATAAAATCACATCAAATGTACTGAGTAATTATTATATGGAGTACAGGGTACCAAATATTCATTGACTTATGACCAAATCAGGATCCAAAAGACTGGTTATTAGTTTATTTATTTTAAAGTCCTGGAATACTGAGGTTGGGGGTGGTGGCTCACGCCTGTGATCCCAACACTTTGGGAGGCTGAGGCGGGTGGATCTCTTGAGTCCAGGAGTTCAAGATCAGCCTGGCCAACATGGCGAAACCCTGTCTTTAGTAAAAATACAAAAATTACTCGAGCGTGGTGGCGCGTGCCTGCAGCCCCAGCTACTTGGAAGGCTGCAGCATGAGAATTGCTTGAACCCAAGAGGCAGAGATTGCAGTGAACATAGATTGTGCCACTGCACTCTAGCCTGGGCGACAGAGAGAGACTCTGTCTCAAAAAATAAATAAATAAAAATTTTAAAAAATAAAATAAAAATAAAAAGTTTTGGAACACTTTACAAGTAATCTTTATGAGCTGATTTATATAAAAGTAAGTTTTGTAGAAGAACTGTGACTATTTGAAATTTCTGATTTTTTTAACCCCTAAAACATTTTCTAAATATTCCTTCTTTTTGATTTTTAGAAATCACTGGTAAGTTGCAGTGTGATCGTACTTTAGATATGCTATTATTTAATAAGGGACTTGATGGTCACATCTCAGGAGACCACACCCAGAGAGCTATGGTTGGTTGGCAAACGCTTAACTTTTCATGAGAACCTTTCTGACTATGAAAGTTTGTAAATTGAATGTTCATAAGAAAGGAAACGTCTGAATTATGCATTATGGGAGATACAAAGATGACAAAAATATTCAAAGCACAGTTGCTGTGTTTAAGAAATAGAGAATTCAGTTAAGAGACAAGACATAATAACATTTCTAAGATCCCCTTCTGATTATTCTGTGAGTTTATACAAGGGTTAGATTACTTTCACCAAAGTATAATGCTCAAAATCTATCCAGGGGTGAGCTGGCAAATGAATGGCATGGATCAGACTGGAAAAAAGTGTGTGAACAGATGTCAGGCAGGAGAGGGGGTTTGAGCTGAACCCTTAATGATGGATAAGCTTTAGAAAGGTGGATAGAGGTGAAGAAAGAGATGGGACATTTCATCTCAATGTCAAAACCAATGATCAAGGAAACCATAACAGGAACAAACTTGCACTTCTCTTCCACTTTCCATCTCTTTCGTACTTGCTGCCAATAAGCAGGTGCTAGTAAGACTGCTCAGATTCTAAAGTGCTCCTTGGGCCATACTGTTGTTACGGTATGGCTAAAGTCCTTAAAGGTGGAAATGGCATCTGCCCCTCTCCCCTGTGATTTCTCTTTATATAATAAGCAGATTTATTATAGGAAGAGGCTGCTATCCTAAATAATAAGTTTCCTTATTTTTCAATTTCCCTTAGAATATGGCAAGTATTTCAGGTCAGGGCCTGCTCTCCATTTTTACCATTCATTCATTTTCTCTCTCTTTTTCTCTCTTCTCTGTACCCTCCTCTCTGTCTTGCATCTCTTCCTCCCTCCCTCCTCCTATGTATTTAACAAGCATAATTGTCTCAGCATTTCAATTTATAGGAAGAAAGTTTGAGGTCCAGTTTAGCTCTCCAAACAAAAGCTTACTTGTTCCAATTCTGTCATGTAACAGAGCAAAATGGAATAAGGATCTCATGCTGCCATTCACTTAGTGGTTCTTTTATTCTAAGCACCCTGCTCCTATATTTTGCACATATCTTTCTTGGAAACTGTATGGGGAGATAAGGATATTTGTCAGGGCAATGTGTAAGCATTCTTAAGTCCTTGGCTATTCAACATTTACCTTAACATTAATATAAAATGTTCTGGAAGAGGGTGCCTTCAGTTTATCTTTGCTATACCAGTAGGTAAAGAACTATTAGGTGGCTTGATTACAGAAATTTGGGATGGTATTAATAGTTATAATTTTCTTTAAATTATGTCTCTGTTACACTGGCTAATTCATTTGCTAAGTGATGAAGATGAGATTTTTCTTAAAGCCTGACATGGTTTAGCTGTGTCCCCACCCAAATCTCAACTTGAATTGTATCTCCCAGAATTCCGACGTGTTGTGGGAGGGATCCAGGAAGAGGTAATTGAATCATGGGGGCCAGTCTTTCCCATGCTATTCTCGTGATAGCGAGTAAGTCTCACGAGATCTGATAGGTTTATCAGTGGCTTCTGCTTTTGCTTCTTCATTTTCTCTTGCTGCCAACATGTAAGAAGGGCCTTTTGCCTCCCACCATGATTCTGAGGCCTCTCCAGCCATGAGGAACTGTAAGTCCAATTAAACCTCTTTTTCTTCCCAGTCTCGAGGATATCTTTATTAGCATCATGAATACAGATAGATACAAAGCCTCTGCCTCTGTTAAGTCACTTGGCTGGTGTGTGTGTATGTGTATATTTGCTTGCATATACAAACCTTATGCTGGTCAACATGGTAGTGTCACCTTCGTTTATCTGATATCTAACTATTGTATAGCTTAGCTCTGTACTCTCAGTTTTAAAGGAGTCCTCTTTTAGGCCAAATTCGTAGTTACTTGCAAAGACATTTTATAACTTAAAGTTGCAAAGCAAATGTCAAGCAAGCAGCATCTAGACCAGTGTTCCTTAAATTGTGGTTTGTGGTCTATCTACATCAAAACTACATGGAGCATGTGTTAAAAATGCAGATCCATGGCCATGCGCAGTGGCTCGCGCCTGTAATCCCAACACTTTGGGAGGTCGAGGCGGGTGGATCACGAGGTCAGGAGATGGAGACCATCATGGCTAACACAGTGAAACCCCATCTCTACTAAAAATACAAAAAAAAAAAAATTGATTGGGCATGGTGGCACATGCCTGTAGTCCCAGCTACCTGGGAGGCTGAGGCAGGAGAATGGTGTGAACCCGGGAGGCAGAGCTTGCAGTGAGCCGAGATTGCACCACTGCACTCCAGCCTGGGCGACAGAGTGAGACTCCGTCTCAAAAGAAAAAAAAAAAAAAAGGCAGATTAATTTAACACAGATCTACTGAATAGACATTTGAATAGACATTTTGAAAAAAGTTACAAGAATCTATGTTTTTCACATGTTCCTTATGTTATTCATTTGGCCACCCAAGTTTGATAACAAAGGATGCTGAAATCTATTGAGCCTATACATCTAGAAGTATAGACGTAATAAGTATTGAGAAGTCCTGCACAATTGGTTAAAGAACAGACCTGACTCCATCTTTGGCCATGTGTGTGATGTGGCATCTGTCTAGTTTCACTGGACAATTCCTTCAATAACTTTCTTTACTACATCCATAGTAGCTTCTGTTATATCTGTAGTCTGGCCATTTGCTTGAGAGTGATGGGATGTGATTGTGACAGTTTTAATATAGTTTCCAAACATTAATTCTTTAAGCTCAGCAGATTTACAGGCAAGCCCATGTTCCAAAGTAGAATGTACAGCAATTTATGCATTACAAATAACTGACAGAGTGCGCTACTTCTGCAGCAAATATTTAAGTAAATTAAAAGGAGTTGGAGAGATTTTGATAAGTTCTGGAATAGTCCTGGTGAATTTATCTAAATTCTTGACCAATGTTTCAGTTCCCAAGTAGTGTTTGCTTCATTTGACAGGAAAATGCCAGATATGTTTTAGTTTTCCGTTGTGTTTTCTGTCACCATTATCAGCATCGATTTGAAGCCATAGCTAAAAGCTAAGCCAACACTTTATGTAGTTTGGCCAAGATAATAAGATGTCTGCTTTCTGTAATGTTGATTCTTGAGCATATTGAAAATTGATTCACAGTGCTTTCTATCATCCAGCTTTATTTTTATTCATACTAAAATGCAGTGCTTTGGAAGGTAACAAGAAGATGACCTGCAGTTTTCAGAAACCATGCTTTATTAAATAGTATAATGTGTATCAAGTACTCAACACAGAACCTGACACTTGGTAGAATTGAATTAAATAGTTACAAATATATTTTCTAAAAGTTAATTAACCTTACCCTACTTCCTCTGTATAAGTGACAATTCAACGGGAAGTCAGGAGTTAAATATGTATACTTCAAGTCAGGAGTTAAATATGTATACTTCGAGAAAAACTTCAGCACTAACTTGACCACATAAAAATTACAGAAAGTGGCCGGGCGCAGTGGCTCATGCCTGTAATCCCAGCACTTTGGGAGGCTGAGGCGGGCAGATCACGAGGTCAGGAGATCCAGACCATCCTAGCTAACATGGTGAAACCCCGTCTCTACTAAAAATACAAAAAATTAGCCGGGCGAGGTGGTGGGCGCCTGTAGTCCCAGCTACTCGGGAGGCTGAGGCAGGAGAATGGCGTGAACCCCGGGGGGCGGAGCCTGCAGTGAGCCAAGATCGCGCCACTGCACTCCAGCCTGGGCGACAGCGAGACTCCGTCTCAAAAAAAAAAAAAAAAAAAAAAAAAAAATTACAGAAAATGAAGGAGGTTTCCTGGAAAGACTGATGCCTACCCAACAGCATCACCAGCCTCGTTCCTATCTTGTAGAGCCACCCTTCCAAAGCCTACAGAGGCTAAAAAGCCAGTTCCTTGCTTGCCTGGCCTCCCTTGCTGCCAGGGCATTGGCTTGGGTTCCAATCCTGACCAATAGGACCTAAGACCAAACCAGTTGAGGATGTTGTCAAAGACTTTCCACCCTAATATACGAGAAAGACAAACAGGGAACACACCTTTCCCCATTTTCCCTGCTTTTTATATTTTTGTATATGTGTGAGGGTGTATTAGGCTGTTCTCACATTGCGATAAAGAACTACCCAAGACTGGATAATTTATGAAGAAGTTTAATTGGCTCATGGTTCTGCAGGCTGTACAAGAAGCATGGCTGGGGAGGCCTCAGGAAACCTACAATTATGGCGGAAGGCGAGGCACAGCACGGTGGTAAGCAAAGCACATCTCCCATGGTGCCAGGAGAGAGAGTGAAGGGGCACTGCCACACACTTTTAAATCATCAGATCTCGTGAGAATTCGCTCACTATCACAAGAACAGCATAAGGGACATCCGCCCTGTGATAGTTAATATTGTCACGTTGATTAGATTGAAGGATGCAAAGTAGTGTTCCTTGATGTGTCTGTGAGGGTGTTGTCAGAGGAGATTCACATTTGAGTCAGTGGACTGGGAGAGGCAGATCCACCCTCAATATGGGTGGGCACCATCTAATCAGCTGCCAGCACGGCTAGAATAAAGCAGGCAGGAGAACATGGAAGGAATAGACTTGCTGAGTCTTCCAGTCTCCATCTTTCTCCTGCACTGGATGCTTCCTGCCCTTGAAAATCAGACTCCCCAAGTTCTTCAGCTTTTGGACTCTTGGACTTACATCAGTGGTTTGTCAGAGGCTCTCAGGCCTTTGGCCACAGACTGAAGTTTGCACTGTTGGCTTCTCGACTTTTGAGGTTTTGGGACTCAGACTGATCCACCACTGATTTTCTTGCTCCTCAACTTGCAGATGGCTTACTGTGGGACTTCACCTTGTGATCATATGAGTCAATTCTCCTTAATAAACTCCCTTTCATATATACATATATCCTATTATTTCTGTCCCTCTAGAGAATCCTGACTAATTAACATGCTCCCGTGATCTAATCACCTCCCACCAGCTCCTTGCCCCAGTATTGGGGATTACAACTCAGCATGAGATTGGGGTGGGGACACAGAGCCAAACCGTATCAGAGGATGTGATGCTTAGAGTTAATGGCAGCAATCATTAGACCATGAGGATGAGGATCCAAGAGCATCACAGAGAAGCTGACATAGAGCCTTGTTATTACCGAACTGTTGAATGAACCCTGCATCCACCCAGACTCCTTTTTATGTGAGCAAGCAAACCTTTATCTCAAAGCCTCCTCGTTTTTCGTTAAGCTGTTTCTTGAAACTGAAAACATTCTATCAGATACACCTTTCTAAAAGTTACACCTTTTTTTGTTTAGAATATAAGCTCCATAAGGGCAGAGATCAAGTCTATGTCACTCCAAATTACAGTGACTTCAACATGATGAAAATTTTTTTTCATTCTTACACACAGTCTGGGCTGCTATAATGGCTCTGTGCTCTTGTCATGTGAATAGATTCCTTTTATCACATTGCTCTGCCATCCGTGGGGTGCTGTCCTCATCTATAAGGTACAGGATGGCTCTCCACAGTGTCTGCATCCCAGACAGCAGGAAAGAGGAGGGGGAAGCAGAGGAGGCACCTTCCTTTTAAAGGCATCACCCAGAAGTTGAAAGCATCACTTGGCTTAATATCTTATTGGTCACAACTTAGTCACCTGGCTATAAGAACAAGGATAGCTGGGAAATAAAGTCTTTACTCTGCAGCTAAAAGTTCCACTATTGTGCTTGAAAGAAAAAGCAGATATTGGGGAGCAAATAAGTTTCTACCACAGCATCATTAATAAGTATGAATAATACATATAAATAGACTTGAAAAGATTTTAAAAATTTAGTACTTGTTTTATTCAGTTGTTTCACTATGCTCTTTTACAAAATTTTCTCAATCAGTCATCACAATAACCTTATGACAGAGAGAGCGTTATAATTCCCACTTTGCAGATGTGGAATGAAGCCTAGAGTTCAAGCAAGTTGGCCAGACACGGTGGCTCACGCCTGTAATCCCAGCACTTTCAGAGGCCAAGGCGGGTGGATCACCTGAGGTCAGGAGTTCGAGACCAGCCTAGCCAACATGGTGAAACTCCATCACTACTAAAAATACAAAAAATTAGCTAGGTGTGGTGCAGCATGCCTGTTACCCCAGCTACTCAGGAGGCTGAGGCAGGAGAATCGCTTGCACCCGTAAGGTGGAGGTTGCAGTGAGCTGAGATCGCGCCATTGCACTCCAGCCTGGGCAACAAGAGCGAAACTCCATCTCAAAAAAAAAAAAAAAAAAGAGTTTAAGCTAGTTGCCTAAGGTCATACATTGAGTAATTAGTGAAACTTGAAACTTGTATTGAAGTCAAAGTCTATCCTCCTTTTTTTTTTTTTTTTTTTAAGATAGAGTCTTGCTCTGCCACCAGGCTGGCTTGCTGGCTCACTAGCACCTGCCCCCAGCACCCCAACTGCTTCACCCTGATTTTGTGGTCTGTGTTATGTTTAATCCCATTTCAAATTTTGCTTGTAAATTCCAAGGGCTCACATTTTTTTAACTACTTACTTCTCATTCCAGTTTTCTGCTTCCCTTGAGTTTTATTCTCTACCCTTTATTTTTATAGCACTAGCTCCAACGTGGTACACACCTTTATCTCTCCTTGATTATCCTCCTTACCCCCAGTGTCAGTTATTAAGTAATTGTCTGTCCACTCCAAATTGACCCTTCTCTATTCCTTTCTGTGATGCAGGGCTAAAGCTGGACTCAGCTACCACCTTTGGCTTTGCCCGCTGCTCCCTAAGTTCTGCCAAGAGGAGGTACTAGAGAGAGATAATGAGACACACTGGAGGGGAGAAGGGATTCTCTTCTTCCTGTTTCTTTCCTCTTTGCTTCTTCAACTTTCAGTTCATGTCAGTATCATTCAGGGGATGCTTCCTCACCCTAGCAGCTGAATGCATGTTGAAGTTTTTCCAAAACTTCCAAGAACACCCTCATTATGTACCCTCAGGGACACCAGTTCCAGCCAAGTAGCGCCCCCTCCTCAAAAGTCTGAGTTTCAGCTTCCCTGGATCTTTCACTGTTTTGATGCCAACTTTCCCCCTTAGTTTTCCCAGTCCTAGTGGCGGTAGCCCCTTGATGCAATTGCTAGTTCCATAATACTTTACACTTATTAAGTTATACTAAACTTCTCCGCACTCTCAACTCCTTTAGAAGGCATAAGTGGCTATGGTCAGTTTTACACTTTTTTTTTTAAACTCAATTATATGTTGGCTTGTTTTTGTTTTCCTGAATAGTTCTGTGTTTTCATTCCTAGAGAAATCAAGAAACTGCATAGGTAATGCTTGGGTGAGGGCAGGATCCCATTCTGCTTCTCTGTGTGTCTGCTTCACACAGGGATGGGCACAGTCTGGAGGGCACAGTGGAAACTTTGTGAGCACTTGCATATTCATCATTGCCCAGAAGTTGCTTTGGTTCTCAGTTGATTGAGTTGATTGGATCATGCTTGGGCTCGGTAAGCTCAGAAGCATTACAGACCTGCAAACACCTTTACTCTCAAATCTCTGTCTGAGGAAGAAAAAGGACACTCATGGCGGTGTCCACTCAACAGAAGGGAAGACCAAGGCAGAGAAAGGAAGTTGACTAAGCTTTCAAATTAGACTGCAACAGAGACAAGAAACAATCAGATTCTTGGACTGCTTTCTCCTAAACCCCCTAGACATGGGAGGACAAAACTGACCTTTAAGGGCAGGATTCTTTTTGCTCTTTGACCTCTCTCATTGGCAAGTACAATCTTTCATTTTCCTGGCCCCCTATTCTGGTACTTTCCACAGGCATAAAATTCACTTCAGAGAAGGAATAGAAAAGTGAGATAAAAGACTCATATAATTTCACTTCTCAGGGGGAGAGAAAGCCTCTGCTAGCAGCCTGCTTTCCAGGAGTTATTCAAACCACTCTGCCTCTATTGTCCATAGTGAGTTAGAAGCAAGGAAGAGGACCTGGTGTCTCTTTTTGCAGTCACTAGTGATACCAGCGGTGGCTTAGGCAGCCACGGTAAAAATACTACTTGGAGGCACTGAGAGATGAGAGTGAGCCATAGGACTTCCACCAGAGGGATGGGGTGGCACACCGAAGTCCTTCAAGATTGCAGAAAACTGGAGCCCTACATTCACTTGGTTGAGAGTACTTGCTTGGCTGTTACCAGCCAAACAGCTGTTTCTGAGCCTTTCACCAAGTGATGTTTCCTTGGTAGTATCTGGCACTGTGGATACGTGGCTCAGTAATTGACTGATTGCATCTCCAAGCCTAGCATTTAAGTCAAGCTATTTTTATTTTATTTTATGTTGTGACAATGGCAAATCCTGCCACAGGAGGGGCGAGCTGATATGATAAGTTGCTTTGAAGATTGAGTGATATTTAATATTTTGAGTGACTGCATCTTGTCAAAGCAATTGGGCTCTTCAAGGACATGCTATCCATGTTTAAAATGGTATGTCTGGGGCTGCCATTGCATAATCGACTGTGAAATAAGCCCCTTGGAAAGGACAATTACTCCTGGGTCCTCAAATGCAAGTCAAGTCTCCCATGGCAGTGAGAGGGAGGGTCCTGTTCGGTTTTAGTCAGGAATGAAAATGACTGTGGCTTTTATTGGACAGCATCGGCTAGTGTGTGCAGTGTAACCTCACCACGGCATTACAGAGATGTAAGCACAGCCCAGGTGATCATCCAGCAATAGATCATAGTAAGAGTGGCTGTTATGAACAATACACGAATCCATCAACCCATCCTGGCATTAATTAATTATTCAAAAAAATTATTGAGAACCTACTATGTGCCAGGTAAACACATAGGTACAAGGAACAAGGAGACACAAGGTATGCTCCTTAAACATATCCTTGAGTAGAAAATGTGAAAGAGAGAAAGGAGAGAGAGAGAGAGAGAGAAGTAACACCTATTAACATCTATTAGAACTGTACCATATGCCAGAAATTATATCTTTTTTAATTTTTATTTTTTTTAGAGACAGGGTCTTGCTATGTTGCACAGGCTGGTCTTGGGCTCAAGTGATCCACCTGCCTCAGCCTTCCAAGGTTCTGGGATTACAGGCATAAGCTACTGTGCCTGGACCCAGAAATTATATATCTTATAAAGTTCTTCAACCACTTTATCAAGTGTCCATTTCACAGACAAGGAGACTGAGATTTAGAGCTGTTAAATAACTAGCCCAAGGTCACACAGCTCATAAGGAACAGAACTGGGAACCGGCTCCATTTGAATACATACATCCTTGCTGCCTTAATTGTGCATTAGAGGGAAGCTTAGTTAGCAGCCATAAAGTGATTGAGACTTTGTTTTCTCACAGTCACAAATCTTGAAAGCGTTACTGCTAATGTGGCCATTGTTATTTCTTTTTTTAAATGGAGAACTTTTTTCCCTAAGCTAATAAGGGATTCTGAAAGCTGCTTGGGTGGTTTTAGTGTAAGGTACATACTGAAGTCACATCATATTAGATGCACAATTACAATGACAGTTCACCAATACCCAAACCTAAGGCACCATATTGAACAAACCCCATAGAAATGTAAACCATTGCTTGACCTAAAACTGCAGCCAATATTTAAAATGCCAAGCTAATTCAAGAAATCCCGTGGATGGCTCCAGGATTCAGCAAGGCACAGTATAAGATGACAACTGTGGGCAGCCCTTCTGAGCCGAGAGATGCTTTTTCCTTATCAGTATTTCATTGTTCCCTACTGATAAATGCCCTTATCAGTCATAAAGCAGTTTTCTTAAAACACACACACACTCTCCAAAGCAGGAAAAATATTAAAACAACATTTTTGGTAACTAATAAAATATCTGATTAATATTTATTGACAATATAAATTAAAAACTTTTTTATTTGTTTACATTGGTTTCTCCGTTTCAGACTCTGGTTAGTTCCTCGTGCATATGGCAGCCAAGCAAAAATTCCCAAACCGTCATATTTATCATCTTCACTTTAATACTGTAATATAGTTTTGTGGATATTTTGGTTTGAATAATTTAAACCTCCACCTTCTTTCTAGTTGGAGACATTAAAGAGGTGAAAACCATCTTAAACAGCGTTTCTTCAAATTCTTTCTAGCCAGTGCTCTGGGTTTGAATTAGCTTCCACCAATGAGTGGTTCTGTGCAATATCTAGGAGGTGCCAGTGAAGTGGAGGGCATCTTTCTGCCCTTCCTCTTGGACCAAGGGCATGGATAGGTAGATGTTTCTGCAGCTGCATTCACTGTCCACTGTCAGCTTCCTGGGCATCTGGAGGCCATTATTGTGGGACAACAGATACAAGTGGGTTCTTGATCCTGGCCCAGCCCCAGTGCTCTCCAATGCAGTAGCTCTCCTGGTGGCTCAATTCTATGCTGATCCAGCTGTTCCTGGAAGATCAGCCTGGAACCATCTCTTCCAGCAGCTCTTGAAATTCTCTAAGCTCCCAATTACCTACATTAAATATCTTCCCGATGGAAATACCTGGTGTTATTTCTCTTTCTAGATTAAACCCTAACTGACACTGAGTTCTGGAAAGGAGGGTTGGGATCACTCTCTTGGGGCCACCATATGGCACCAGCTAACTTTTTGAACTTAACATCAACATTGCCATTTTCTAATTTTTTTCTGAATGACTCCCTACTTTCATGCTTTCATTTTCTCTGCTTAGAATGTCCTTCTATTCTTCTGTCAAGCCTCGGTTCAAATGTCACTCATCCAGAGAGTGTTTTCTCATAGATTTAAGGAAAAGTGAGCTATTTGTATCTTAGATACATATATTTTTGGGGGCTGTGATTTCACGATGGTCCACAGATATGGAGATGAAAGACAGCTCCTGATTTTGGGGGGCTTTCAGTCTAGTGTGAGTGCTAGATGAGTAAATATATAAACTCAGAGACACGCAACTACATTAACATATTCATATATCTCTAAGAGTGTAGCACAGTGTTGATGCTAATAAATGTGTGCTAATGTGGTTTTATATGACATATGTAAGTGAAATAGTATATAGTGAAATTCACATGGCAGTACTTGATGCCACGGAAGAAGCACTGTCAGTTCCACTTTATGGATTCAAAGCCCACATTTCATTTCACCAGCTCTAGGATAATGATTTGCCCACTGCTTTGATCCCTGGAAGCCACTACGATTTCTTGTGGAAAGAGAATATTCTGATTATTTCCTTTCTACATAAAATTCAACATTCTTTGAATTAATTTCTTTCAGATGACATCCCACAAAGCTCCATTTGAGTATTTTTTTTAACGTACCTGATTAATCCCAGGATTAGAGTCCCTCCCCTAGCTAAGGAAGAAAAGTGTTAAGATGTTGGAATTATTACTTACTATCTCTGTTTTGTAAAATTGAGTACATATTAATGAAAATTTTAGATTGAAGTTTTATTAAAACAAACAAAAAAGGAACCCAACAAAAGAAGATATTTTTAATTCTTCAATTTGTCCACCTAGGAACGTGGCTACCTGCCAGCCGGAGCCACTGTCAAAACACACATACGATTCACAGTGACTTACAGCCTAATTTCTTTAGGGCTTCCACCTGTGCTCAATTAAGGACCTGCAGAACATGAAACCTGCTTTCTTTGAATCGTTTTCTTTGTTTCTTGTTGGGCAGCCTACTCTTTGCTGGGCAAATGAAATGCCCAGGCAGTATCCATTGTGTGTGCCAACAACTCTACAACTGCCCTCACTGCTCCCAGTTGTACCAGCTAAATTTCCAGTTGTAGCAGTTTAATGCATTCTTTCCTGATAACAATGCCGACTTGTTCTCTGTTCTCTCTTTTCCATATTTCTTCCACTTTGAACCTCCCTGCCTGGGGCCACCAGATGGCTCCAGCTTAATTTTTGGTTTTAACATAACGCTTAGCCCATCTCATCCCATCTCCTTATGATTCTGTCCTTTGGATTCTTGATTTTGCCCTCTTGCCAAGACACCTCCTGAAACTTAAAACTGGTTATTGCTCTTCTGTTTAGCAAGACACCAGGGCAGTCTAGATCTGAATATTTCTTTTTGTGTGTGTCCTGCCCAAAGAGAAATGTTAAAGTCCTCTTTTTTTTTTTTTTTTTTTTTTTAAAGACAGGGTCTCACTCTGTCACCCTAGCTGGAGTGTAGTGGCACGCTGTTGGCTCACTGCAACCTCAGCCTCCCGAGTAGCTAGGACTACAGGTGCATGCCTCATGCCTGGCTAAATTTTGTATTTTTTGTAGAGATGGGTTTTGCCATGTTGCCCAGTGTGGTCTCGAACTCCTGGACTCAACTGATCTGCCTGCCTAGGCCTCCCAAAGAGCCGAGATTACAGGCATGAGCCCATGTGCCTGGCCAAAGTCCTTACCTTTGGTATTTGGTACCCTTATTTAGAAACAGGATCTTTGCAGATGTAATCGAGTGAAGATGAGATCATCCTCAATTAGGGTGGGCCCTAATCCAATATAACTGATGTCCTTATAAGAAGAGAAACCAGAGAAACAGAAAGAGGAATGTCAGGTGAAGCTACAGAGACACACAGGAAGGTAGCCATGGGAAGATGGAGGCAATGCCAGAGTCATGCTACTGAAAGCCAGGGAACACCTGGGACTAATGGAAACTCCAAGAGGCAAAGAAGGATTCTTCCCTAGAGGCTTTGGAAGGAGCTTGGTTTGTTCACATCTCAGTATTGGCATTATAGCTTCCAGAACTGTGAGAGAATTGTGAAATCTGTTACCAGGGCTATAGGAAACTGATACAGAAACTCAAACAGGATGCAGCCCAGTTGGCCCTTATGGTTGGGCTGGGGACATCAAGAACATCAGAAGCATCTGTTCTAGCTCTCTGTTTAGAAATACTTCCTTACATTCTAATATAGTGTTGAAGTTCACAGAACAGTTTTCATGTATATTATCTTCACGATTCTATGAGTTTGGTAAGAACCCCTGTATTTTACAGATGAGGTAACTGAGGCTGCATGTTGAGTGACCTGATCAAAGTGACACAGCTGGTGGATGGCAGAGCCCAGCTCATTCTCAGTTCTTTTGACTAAAAGTTCAGGGAACTTTCCACTACCCCACCCTGCCAGCCTGGCAGAGTGAAAAGAAGTCCTTGGAAGAGAATTCATTTTAACCCTGTGTGTTGCTGTACAGGTGAACTCTGGGTTTGACCCAAAAACTTAATCAGATCAGTGAAAGTAAACATGTGCCGAGCTGACTTACATAGCCAAAATGGTGTATGGCTTGAATGCTGCCCACCTCTCTTCATCTCCACTGCTACCACCCTAGTCAAAGTCACCATCATCTTTCACTGAACCCACTGCGCCAACTCCTGTGGGTGCTTCTGCTCTTGCCTTCACCAGCTGGTTGGCAAAGCAGCCTGACTGAACATTTAAACATGTAAATCACATGACAACAGTTCTTTTCAGAGCCTTCAATTGCACACAAAAAAAATATGTACCTTGAACCACAAAGTCCTGCAATCCCTCTGACTTCATCTCATGTCTCATTTACCCTTTGTCCACTGTGTTACAACCTCCCTGGTTTTCTTTTTTTTTTTTTTCCCTTGAATTATGGCAAGACCATGTCCATTACCAGGCCTTTGTACTAGTTTTTTCTATGCTTAAGCATTCAGGTGGCAGCTCAGAAAGTTCTTCCTTAGAAAGGCCTTCCCTGAATAACCTATCTAAAGTAGTAGCATCACCATAGCCTCTCTCTACCCAATCTACTTGGTTTTATTTTCATCATAGAAATTGTTACTGTTTCAAATTATGTTGTTTACAATTTGGTTTTTTTGTTTGTTTGTTTATTGCCTGTCTCCTTTATAAGTCTCTAAGATTGTGAGGGCAAAAACCTTGTCCATATTTTTCTTTGTGATATTTCCAGCATATAATTCAGTGTCTGCTAGACAGTAAATGCTCAGTAAAGGTTGGTTGAATAAACACCAACTTCATAAGTGATAATAGCCAAGTTTTCCAGAGCTGACTATGCATCAGGTACTGATCTGAGCCTTACATAAATAATCTTATTTGCAGCAACCCTATGAGTTAGAAATGATTCTTCATCCCCATGTCGGAGATGAGACACTAAAGCTTAGATTGATTGAAGGATATGCTCAAGGTTACATAACTAATAAGTATAAGAGGCAGGACTCGAACCCAGGTATGTGAATGACAAGTTTGTTCTCTTGCTTCAATGCTCTCTGCTCATAGATTGTGCACAAATGCTAGTGGCTTCTTTCATGGCAGGCAATGACCATTTACAAGGCAAATGTTAGGTATCGAAGCAATGCTCTTTTCCTTTTTCTGGGGGTTGACTGGCTCAGTTCTCAGATCCAGAGCCATAGCTTAGTACACAGAGTCAGGAAAATGGCCCTACTCTTGCCAGTCCCATTGGTTTGAGGGGTGCCTCATTTACTTTGGTGTTTTATGGGTTTTGGGGACATGATCCTGACAAATCAGTGGATCCCCTGATAATAGAGGCTCCTTAGAAACAAAGGGGTCATGGCAGAGCATTGTTCAATGCTTCCCCTCCTTCTCATATGCCTCCTATTAATTTCCACTTTTGCATTAGCAGAGCTGGCTGGGATGCAGGCTCCACTTAGCTAAACGATGAAACACAAACGTTTATTGAGACTGTGCTTCGAATCAACAGGGTTTTCCTCAGATTGAGTTGCCGCCAATTATCCTCCATGCAATTATGGTGATCCCAGAAGCAAGCAGATGGGGAAGAGTTTTGTTTTCAAATGGAGGAGAAACCAATATGTAGGAAGAAAAGGCAGCTTGTTCATTTGAACAGACTCCAGGTGGCTGGTCGCCAAAAGGCAGAGAGCTGGGGAGCCGGGTCTGGCCCTGGATCAGTCCGACTGCCCACAGACCAGAGAAACCACCAAAACAACAGGGTTCTGCCTCCACTCATCTCTTCTGCCATCGTCCAGGTTGTTTGTGAGAGTGGAGGCCACGGGACAGACAGGCCACAGAGGCCCTCGCAGGTCAGGCTCTTGACCTTGATGCCATTGAAACATTGAGTCCTGCTATTTTGTTGTTGTTCAACAGCGACACGTCGGTGTATTTTATTAGAGAAGAAAATTCAAGAAAAGGCATGCAAAAGCCCAAACCATATGGCAAATCTCCTTGGACAGACTTGATTATTTGGAGTTTCATAAAACCTAAAAGCTATTTCTTTTTTCTTAAGGATTACATTGTCCCGAATTTCTTGTTGGACCCTGACTCTTGAGGTTGCCATTCACAAGAGAACAGAGGATGCTGTTGAATGATTACCATAATTATTTCTGTCAGAGTTTATATTTATAATTACACAATGCACCTAAGACTCCATAAAAAAATAGTCACTCATGTCAGTTCTAGGGGCATCAGTGCTTACAGGGGATTTGTTCCCCTTTTGACAAGAAGGGAAAATTATCAGATTGAAATAAATCCAAGGCACATGGAGTGTGGAAATGATATTTACATTTACTCAGTAAATTAATTGAGGTAAGAAAGGTATAATTAAATGAGGAAAATTGTAATGCAAAAATCAGCCCAACTCATAGGCTCAATAAAGGTGTTTGAATTTTGGTTCATCACCCACATAGCAAATAATGATCTGCATTCTTGTTTCAAAAAGAGTAGCCATTTCCCCTAGATAAATAGGTGATAATATGTTTAGATACCTCAGTTACCTCAGTTTTAGTCTTTGTCCAGTCACATATATTCACATAATCTTTGTTAGATCACTCATCCTCTCTGAGAGTTTGTCTGTTTCTCCAGATTAAGGGAGCACTCTCAAGTTCTGTGATAAATTTCACTAATGGATCCTGACGCCTGCATTTTTGGGCAGAGGGAAAAAATAGCCTGACAAATTTTGGGCTTCTTAAGGGACTGATTGACTCTGTACATATCTAAATGAGATTGCTAGAGAGCATGTTGATGATTTCATAATGATTTCATTTTACAACTGTTGCACGCCTCTTACCTGAGTGACTATTGTGGGAATAAACTGGGAAATGCAAAGCAGAACTTGGCCATATAACAGCATATAGGAGATGGATGGTGTCTATTTTGATGGTAAGGGAAAAAAGCCCAGGAAACCTCTTAGAGGCAGGAAACAATTTTGGAAGTGCTGCAAAAGACAATGATATTGTTCTTGGTTTAATAGGTGATCTGCCCCATGAAATAAAGCTGCAGGGCCACGTTTGTCTTGGTTAATAATGTCAGCGGAATGAGGATGTTTAGCTGTAATAACAGTAATAACTGTGTCAATGTAACTGCTGGGGCAGAATTTCCATCTGCAGCCTCATAATATATGACCTTTGTTATGCCTCTACCTGTTAATTTTTTCAAGGCAAAATTGGCTTGTCTGTTCTGTTCAGGGGATAGAGGCTCAAACAGTCCATTTTTCCCTGGATAAATCAAGGTCTTGTGGGTGGTAATTTAATCTCCCAAGTATTGTTTCGGACTTGATTAAAATCGCAGGGAAAAAAAGTTGGGCATTAACAAATACATTGTTCATTTGATACTGAATTAGGTAGGTTTAAAATAGGACATTTTATTTACTTCTTATTTTTCCCTTCATTACCTTCCTTTTATTTTTTTTCCCATAAAACAAATACTGACATCCGCATTTTCTTCCTATGACACTTTCCCTGAGCTTTCCCTGACCTCCACTGATAGAGTTAACCATTCTGTACTCCTGGAATGTGTTTTTCTTATTACACTCTTCATACTATTTTTGCAATACATTTGTTAATACATCTTGTCTCCATCAGTGGTCTGTGAGGTCTTTGAAGGTAGAGGCTAGGTATTGCTTATCTCTAATCTTTAAAACCTAATATGGATGTTGGTTGATGTTCAATGCTTTCTTGAAGTACAATGAAATATTCTGCTTGATGCATTTTTAATTCCAAATGTTTTCACATAATATATGTTCATTTTCCTCTCCCCATCATTTAATGCTGTGCTTAGGAGAGGTGACATACCAGAATAAGAAACAGATAAAGTGAGGAGGTCAATTGCAGGTTGGTCAGATTGCTCAGGGCTTCTTGACTAATTAGTAGTGAACCCAGAGTCAGAGCTCTTGTTTTCTAATAATTAACCTTGAGCTTGGCCCAGCCCGTGTGTGAATGGTAACCTCATGGAGCCTTTGGCATCATTGTTCCCCTTTACCATGCTCAGGCTCATACATCACTTCACCTCCTTTCTATCCCATCTTCCATCTACCCATTTTGCTTTTTCTATTCCATCCACTTGCTAATTCTATTTTTTACTTTCTTCCATTTTGTTTATTTCACCACCATTGTCTATCAGCCTCTTTTTTCTCTTTTCTCCCATTCGAGGCCTTAAGCCTGTCAGTGACACATCCTGAAAGCTATTGCTTAGCTTTAAAAACCATGTTGAGAGTTTCTCTGGCAGGCCTCATCTACATGATTTATACCTATGCCTCAGAAAGTTCTTGGGAAGACTAAAAATTACACGTAAGGGCTACCAGACAATCATATCTGGATGCATTGTAAACACTTGATAAATTTGCCAATTACATTGGGGTCTTATCTTCTATTGACTTCTCTCTTTTTTAGTATCCAGTTAAACCCACTCTGTCCTTCAAGACCCAGCAGAAGTTTCTCCTTCACAACATTCCTCCAGAGTCCCTCTGAAGGTCTCAGTGTCCTCTGAAATTATAGCACTATCTATACATACCCCTGGCTAGTCGTATGCTGCCTTATGGAATCTGTTACATTGTCAATTTCTGTTTTTGTTTATTTTTGCCCTGTTTTCTCTGCTACACATACATAAAACACATTTGAATGTCCATGATGAGCAGCACTTTATGCTATACTCTGTGGGACAGCTGACTTCAAAGAGCTCATGACCATGGGATAATTTCTGATTATGTTCATATTTGCTTGGTGCTTTCTAATGGCTTTCCTGTGCATCTTTGCCTCACTTCTTTTCCCATATTTGTGTCTCCCAACTCTACTAGGTGGGCAAAGAAATATTCAATCTCTCCATTTTATAGAGGATCAGGCTGATCTTCAGAGAAGTGAAAGAAGTTGTTTTAGATTCCATGACAACCCAAATGTAGTGACGATGATGATGATGACAATATTGACACATTACTGGCAGGGATACACTTATTCATTCCCTGCTGTTTTTGTGGATTCTTTTAACCAATGAATTTCCTGGGGGAAGGCTTTCAACACTTCTTCTCTCTTTCCAGTTAGCCACCAGCCAGTGTGTTGATTCAAGTTTCTCATTACCACCCTGATATGACAGTAAAAACTCCAGCAGGAAGATCTGCCAATGATTCCAGCCAAAATTGAACAGTAGCTATTTGAAAATTCAATTCCAATGCTGATTTTAACCATAAAACAACTACAACATCATGGACCAATTCACAGATAGAAACAAGAAGGCCGAAGAAAGAGAGTGGACAGCAGGAAACACAGCAGGAAACAGTTAGGATGCAAAATATTTGTATCTGGTGCTTTTGGCCATACATTTTAAAGCTCATATTGACAGTTTCCTCTATCTCAGTGTTCAGAGCTTTGTACTCTTCTAATGTAAGACATTTAAACCTTTGTTCCAATTTAGGTCAAAATCACTCAAGCAGAACCCTGAGTTAATGTATAAATTTTTCCCTAGGGTGTCCTTCATTTTGGAATGAAAAGCTTAGTCCCTTCTTAAGAGAATTTCAGGCATTAGTGAGCAGGCTTTAGAATCTTGGGAGGTGGGGGTTAGCAAGAAGAAATTTCTAAGTATTATTCCAAGAAAATATGCATATGAGTAGAATATACTCTCTTTTGTCTTTTTTGAGTTTTGATGTTTCTAATATTCTCTGTTATTCAACTATCTGTCTCTTAGTCTGTTATTTGTAAAGGGAGAAAATGGAACTTTGTTCTTGTAGGTCTCTTTCAGCCCTTACATGATAAGACTCTAGGATTCCCCATTTGCTCTTATCTCCTCACCGTTCTTTCTAAACCCCCAACACCTTTGTTTATATTGTTATTATTTTTAAATTATTACTGATATGGTTTAGCTGTGTCCTCACCCAAATCTCATCTTAATTTGTAGCTCCCATAATTCCCACATGTTGTGGGAGGGACCTGGTGAGAAGAAATTGAATCATGGGGGTGGTTTCCCCCATACTATTCTTATGATAGTGAATAAGTCTCATGAGATCTGATGGTTTTATAGGAGGTTTCGTCTCTTGCTAGATTCTCATTCTCTCTGGTCTGCCACCATGTAAGACATGCCATTTGCTTTCCATCATGATTATGAGGCCTCCCAATCATGTAGAACTGTGAGTCCATTAAACCGTTTTTTTCTTTGTAAATTACCCAGTCTTGAGTATGTTTTTATCAGCAGCATGAAAATGGACTAATACGATTACATAGTGGAGTTAAAAAAATAAAAATAAAAATCTCTCTCCCTTTCTCCTTCCTTCCTTCTCACTTCCACTCCTTGCATCCATTGTTGACTGTGTTCTGAATCATCAGTCATAAGCAGTATCTGTTGATGTCCCCCCATACACACACCTCTGGAAAGGTATGGAAATAGTTTACTATCCACCCCTTCTACATTCCTCTTCCTAGTTTGTAAATCAATAAGGGGTTCATCTTTAATTTGTCTATCGGTTGCCCTTGTAACTTCAAATAGTATGCTTAAGCTTCTATTCCTTGGTCCTTCAACTCTAATAAGATGAGAACTCTTGTTTTTGTTTTCAATTCCATTGGTAGAAAATTTTCTGTGCTGGAGTCATCTTGGTAACAGGCCAGGCCTAGTTTTTGTACTGTAGATCAGCACATCCAGGAAAACAACCTGTCACCAGATGGCCAATTAAAACTTTAGGGGTAAAGACACATTGGAAGCCAATATTATAGAAGGTTTAGTGAAGTTAAAACTGATAAACTCAGGGCAAAAAAAAAAATCAACATGATAAACAGTAATTGGGAAAATCGCTCACTTAAAAAAGAAACATTATCCAACAATTAGTCGAATTAGCACCTCTATTGATTCTTAGAAGTATTTCCTCCCATTTAACCTACTCAGATCAATTAGCTTGGCATCTGCCTCCAACTTCATATATCAATATAACTGTTTTCTCCCCAGCTAACTGCTACTTAGGAGATAATGGGAGGGGTGGACCATTTTACAGGACAATAACATGATTCCTGGAGAAATAACTCGGGAGACTGAAGAAATCAGATTTATTTCCAAAGAAAATGGTACATCCCTCCCATGGTGCTTAATACACCAGTGGTTAAACAATGAAGTTTATTTTCGGGTACAAAGTTAATTACTTTGAAAAGTCAGTAATGCTGCCATTGACAAATACTACCCTTAAAACCCTCAGAAATAACAAGGCAGTCACTCAGAACAGCTAAAATGGCAACATTTGACATTTGGTATTGCAGGAATTACGGTCTTCCTGCAAAGTTACCTGATCTTTCTCATCTTAACTGAACCTTATCAGGACAGGCTTTAGAAGTTATCTGGAGGTGGAGACTGAGAACCCCACCATTTTCCTTGTTAGGCCCAGCGAATATTCCCCAAATGACTGTTCACCTCGATTAGCTGTCAAGCACCTTTCTCTCAATTGTTAAATTTCTTGATTTTAAATTCTATTTAGGAACTAGGCTGGCCCCAAATGTCAAAGAACACCATCATAATGGCCAAAGAGTGAACTGAATCTTGGTTTGCTTTCTACAAAATTTAGATCCCTGTTAGAAGCAGTAAATTACAAACAATAGGAAAGTAATCGAGCACGTGTTAGACAATGTAAGATTTATATGGCCATTAAAAATAATGCTCTGAAATAATATTTAATGATAATGAAAATGCTGGCAATAAATATTTAGTTGGAAAAGGGCAGGATACAAAACTACCCTGGGAATCTAATTTTATTTAAAATAGGTGCATATGGATCATCATTAAATAAAAATAGATTTGAAAGAAATATTCTATGTTTATCACAGGATGATGAGTTTATGGATGATTTTTATTTTTTCTTTATACTTTTCTGCATTTTCCAAGTATCAAAAATATTCATTTAACACACATATCTTTCATAGTCTGATGAAATAAACTATTTTTAAATAATTAAAAGAACATTAAAGGATTAGACATTTAAGGTTAGACCTTAGACCATTTTACCTCCAACTATCGTAGGCAAGGAGCAGGATATCTCCACATTTCTCTTCTTTTTGTGGTTAAAAAAAAGGCTGATACCTACTTCTTTGCCACAGTGGGACATAACAAAATATGTCAGGATCATGCCTGCTGTGGTTTGAATGTGTTGTCTCCAAGAGTCAGGTGTTGCCTTTGTGATGGTCTTAAGAGGTAGGGCCTTTAAGAGGTGATTAGTCCATGAGGGCTCTTCTCTTGTTAATGGGATTAAGGTCCTTATAAAAGAGGCTTCCTGTAGCAATCAGCTGTCTCTTGCCCTTCTGCATTCCATCATGTGAGGACACAACAAGAAGGTCCTCACAAAATGCCAGTACCTTGATTTTGGACTTCCCAGCCTCCTGAACTATGAGGAAACATTTTTGCTCTCTACAAATTCCCCAGTCTGTGGTATTTCATTATAGCAGCACCAAATAGACTAAGACAATGCCTATAAAAGCTTTTATTTCCTTAGAGAATAGAAAGTTTATATACTCTTCTAATATTGTATTTCCTAAGTGATTGTGGGTCAGTTAAAGACCCAGCAGAAGACAGACAGAACATATCATAGAGAAGGGTTCAGTATAGGTCCTATTTACAAAGGTGGTGTCAGACTGAAGGGCAATCAACAAGGATGGTGGAACTGGGGAAAATGCTAGTAGTAGGAGAAGACCTCATGACAGTAGTCACAGTCTTTGATGTGATAGGCCAAATGGAATACTGCAAAGCAATAAAATGTAATGAACTATTGATAGACTCAACAACATAGATACATCTCAAAATAATTATGTTGAACCAAAGAGTTCATACTCTATGATTCCATTTATATTAAATTCTAATGAAGGTAAAACTAATCCATAGTGACAGAAATCAGATCAGTTGTTGCCTGGGGCTGGGGAGATAGGGACTTGTGGCAAGAAACAAGTAGAAAACATTTTATGGTAATAGAAAGCTTTCTTTCTTGATTGTGGCAGTGGTTACATTTGTCAAAAGTCATCAAACGGTACAAGTAAAATGGATTTTACTGCATGCAAATAAATTAGTTAATAACAATTAAGAAGCCACCTCCAACAAGTAGTTCAGAAAATAAAAACCAGAGGTACAAGCTGCCAGTGTCCTTCCCTCCTGCTCTCTATTCTCTTGCTTCTATCTCTCATGGCTATCCCACCTGGAAGCCAGATGTGTTTTGAGGCAGGCTTTTAAGATCAGCCTTTCAGAGCCCAGAGCAGAGTAGAGAGTAGATCTGTAGGAGCCAGTGGAGAATGTCCTTCAGATTGTTTCCATGCAGTGTGAGTCCCTTAACAAACCACTGGGAGAAAATGATTAGGTAGGAAAGTACCTCCTGGTTAACAGACTTGCAAATAGGACAATTGACAACATAGGTCAAATTGATTGAGGACCCTGTCTATACTAGGAAAGTGCAGTGTGATATTGCAGAAAAATAATGCATGATGTATCCCTCTCTTTCCTCTCAACACACCTAGAAAGAAAAATCTGGATGCTGGCAGTTTGAAACTACTTTCTCAGGTGGTTATGTGCCCAACTGCAGAACCTTCTGCCTGAGAGTCCCAAGGGACCTGCTGAGCACAGCCATGCTCATCTTTCTGGATGTCAGTATCAAAGGTTAGGGCCTACTTTACACAGCCTTGTGTCCCACAGTGACTCATTAGGTGTCTGTAATCCCTTTATATGCATTTATTTAATATTTTATTTGTCTGCTGTCACCAAGTTAGAAGAATTGATATTTGAATTCAATAGATGACTGAAATGTGACATAATATATATTTCTCAAGCCCAAATAAGGACATTTTTTAAAAGTTATGGAACATTTCCAAGTTTAGGGAAATAAAATTCGAAACATAATTTTAGCATTTTTGGAAACATTTAGTTTAATAAGAATACTTACCCACTTCTATAAAATAGTGATGCATACATTGATGCTATTGGGAAATACAGGTCTTCCTTTCTCTTTATCAAATGGCCTCAGATTGCTACTTTTTTTTCTTCTTTTTTTTATTATTATACTTTAAGTTTTAGGGTACATGTGCAGAACTTGCAGGTTTGTTACATACGTATACATGTGCCATGTTGGTGTGCTGCACCCATTAACTCCTCATTTAGCATTAGGTATATCTCCTAATGCTATCCCTCCCCTCTCCCCCCACCCCACAACAGTCCCCGGTGTGTGATGTTCCCCTTCCTGGGTCCATGTGTTCTCATTGTTCAATTCCCACCTATGAGTGAGAACATGCCGTGTTTGGTTGTTTGTCCTTGCGATAGTTTGCTGAGAATGATGGTTTCCAGCTTCATCCATGTCCCTACAAAGGACATAAACTCATCATTTTTTATGGCTGCATAGTATTCCATGGTATATATGTGCCACATTTTCTTAATCCAATCTATCGTTGTTGGACATTTGGATTGGTTCCAAGTCTTTGCTATTGTGAATAGTGCCGCAATAGACATATGTGTGCATGTGTCTTTATAGCAGCATGATTTATAATTCTTTGGGTATATACCCAGTAATGGGATGGCTGGGTCAAATGGTATTTCTAGTTCTAGATCCCTGAGGAATTGCCTCACTGACTTCCACAATGGTTGAACTAGTTTCCAGTCCCACCAACAGTGTCAAAATGTTCCTATTTCTCCACATCCTCTCCAGCACCTGTTGTTTCCTAACTTTTTAATGATCACCATTCTAACTGGTGTGAGATGGTATCTCATTGTGGTTTTGATTTGCATTTCTCTGATGGCCAGTGATGATGAGCATTTTTTCATGTGTTTTTTGGCTGCATAAATGTCTTCTTTTGAGAAGTGTCTGTTCATATCCTTCACCCACTTTTTGATGGGGTTGTTTGTTTTTTTCTTGTAAATTTGTTGGAGTTCATTGTAGATTCTGGATATTAGCCCTTTGTCAGATGAGTAGGTTGCAAAAATATTCTCCCATTCTGTAGGTTGCCTGTTCACTCTGATGGTGGTTTCTTTTGCTGCGCAGAAGCTCTTTAGTTTAATTAGATCCGATTTGTCAATTTTGGCTTTTGTTGCCATTGCTTTTGGTTTTTTAGACATGAAGTCCTTGCTCATGCCTATGTCCTGAATGGTAATGCCTAGGTTTTCTTCTAGGGTTTTTATGGTTTTAGGTCTAACATGTAAGTCTTTAATCCATCTTGAATTAATTTTTGTATAAGGTGTAAGGAAGGGATCCAGTTTCAGCTTTCTACATATGGCTAGCTAGTTTTCCCAGCACCATTTATTAAATGGGGAATCCTTTCCCCATTGCTTGTTTTTCTCAGGTTTGTCAAAGATCAGATAGTTGTAGATATGCGGCATTATTTCTGAGGGCTCTGTTCTGTTTCATTGGTCTACATCTCTGTTTTGGTACCAGTACCATGCTGTTTTGGTTACTGTAGCCTTGTAGTATAGTTTGAAGTCAGGTAGCATGATGCCTCCAGCTTTGTTCTTTTGGCTTAGGATTGACTTGGCAATGCGGGCTCTTTTTTGGTTCCATATGCACTTTAAAGTAGTTTTTTCCAATTCTGTGAAGAAAGTCATTGGTAGCTTGATGGGGATGGCACTGAATCTATAAATTACCTTGGGCAGTATGGCCATTTTCACGATATTGATTCTTCCTACCCATGAGCATGGAATGTTCTTCCATTTGTTTGTATCCTCTTTTATTTCATTGAGCAGTGGTTTGTAGTTCTCCTTGAAGAGGTCCTTCACATCCCTTGTAAGTTGGATTCCTAGGTATTTTATTCTCTTTGAAGCAATTGTGAATGGGAGTTCACTCATGATTTGGCTCTCTGTTTGTCTGTTATTGGTGTATAAGAATGCTTGTGATGTTTGCACATTGATTTTGTATCCTGAGACGTTGCTGAAGTTGCTTATCAGCTGAATGAGATTTTGGGCTGAGACAGTGGGGTTTTCTAGATATACAATCATGTCATCTGCAAACAGGGACAATTTCACTTCCTCTTTTCCTAATTGAATGCCCTTTATTTGCTTCTCCCGCCTGATTGTCCTGGCCAGAACTTCTAACACTATGTTGAATAGGAGTGGTGAGAGAGGGCATCCCTGCTTGTGCCAGTTTTCAAAGGGAATGCTTCTAGTTTTTGTCCATTCAGTATGATACTGGATGTGGGTTTGTCATAGATAGCTCTTATTATTTTGAGATACGTCCCATCAATATCTAATTTATTGAGAGATTTTAGCATGAAGGGTTGTTGAATTTTGTCAAAGGCCTTTTCTGAGTCTATTGAGATAACCATGTGGTTTTTGTCTTTGGTTCTGTTTATATGCTGGATTACATTTATTGATTTTCATATGTTGAACTAGCCTTGCATCCCAGGGATGAAGCCCACTTGATCATGGTGGATAAGCTTTTTGATGTGCTGCTGGATTTGGTTTGCCAGTATTTTACTGAGGATTTTTGCATCAATGTTTATCAAGGATATTGGTCTAAAATTCTCTTTTTTTATTATGTCTCTGCCCGGCTTTGGCATCAGGATGATGCTGGCCTCATAAAATGAGTTAGGGAGGATTCCCTCTTTTTCTATTGATTGGAATAATTTCAGAAGGAATGATACCAACTCCTCCTTGTACCTCTGGTAGAATTTGGCTGTGAATCCATCTGGTCCTGGACTTTTTTTGGTTGGTAAGCTATTAATTATTGCCTCAATTTCAGAGCCTGTTATTGGTCTGTTCAGAGATTCAACTTATTCCTGGTTTAGTCTTGGGAGAGTGTATGTGTCGAGGAATTTATCCATTTCTTCTAGATTTTCTAGTTTATTTGCGTAGAGGTGTTTATAGTATTCTCTGATGGTAGTTTGTATTTCTGTGGGATCGTTGGTGATATCCCCTTCATCATTTTTTATTTGTGTCTGTTTGATTCTTCTCTCTTTTCTTCTTTATTAGTCTTGCTAGCGGTCTATCAATTTTGTTGATCTTTTCAAAAAACCAGCTCCTGGATTCATTGATTTTTTGAAGAGTTTTTTATGTCTCTATTTCCTTCAGTTCTGCTCTGATCTTAGTTATTTCTTGCCTTCTGCTAGCTTTTGAATGTGTTTGCTCTTGCTTTTCTAGTTCTTTTAGTTGTGATGTTAGAGTGTCAATTTTGGATCTTTCCTGCTTTCTCTTGTGGGCATTTAGTGCTATAAATTTCCCTCTACACACTGCTTTGAATGTGTCCCAGAGATTCTGGTATGTTGTGTCTTGGTTCTCACTGGTTTCAAAGAACATCTTTATTTCTGCCTTCATTTCGTTATGTACCCAGTAGTCATTCAGGAGCAGGTTCTTCAGTTTCCATGTAGTTGAGCGGTTTTGAGTGAGTTTCTTAATCTTGAGTTCTCATTTGATTGCACTGTAGTCTGAGAGACAGTTTGTTATAATTTCTGTTCTTTTACATTTGCTGAGGAGTGCTTTACTTCCAACTATGTGGTCAATTTTGGAATAGGTGTGGTGTGGTGCTGAAAAGAATGTATATTCTATTGATTTGGGGTGGAGAGTTCTGTAGATGTCTATTAGGTCCGCTTGGTGCAGAGCTGAGTTCAATTCCTGGATATCCTTGTTAACTTTCTGTCTCGTTGATCTGTCTAATGTTGACAGTGGGGTGTTAAAGTCTCCCATTATTATTGTGTGGGAGTCTAAGTCTCTTTGTAGGTCACTAAGGACTTTCTTTATGAATCTGAGTGCTCTTGTATTGGGTGCATATGTATTTAGGATAGTTAGTTCTTCTTGTTGAATTGATCCCTTTACCATTATGTAATGGCCTTCTTTGTCTCTTTTGATCTTTGTTGGTTTAAAGTCTGTTTTATCTGAGACTAGGATTGCAACCCCTGCCTTTTTTTTGCTTTCCATTTGCTTGGTAGATCTTCCTCCATCCCTTTATTTTGAGCCTATGTGTGTCTCTACACATGAGGTGGGTTTCCTGAATACAGCACACTGATGGGTCTTGACTCTTTATCCAATTTGCCAGTCTGTGTCTTTTAATTGGAGCATTTAGCCCATTTACATTTAAGGTTAATATTGTTATGTGTGAATTTGATCTTGTCATTATGATGTTAGCTGGTTATTTTGCTCATTAGTTGGTGCAGTTTCTTCCTAGCCTTGATGGTCTTTACAATTTGGTATGTTTTTGCAGTGGCTGGTATCGGTTGTTCCTTTCCATGTTTAGTGCTTACTTTAGGAGCTCTTTTAGGGCAGGCCTGGTGGTGACAAAATCTCTCAGCATTTGCTTGTCTGTAAAGTATTTTATTTCTTCTTCACTTATGAAGCTTAGTTTGGCTGGATATGAAATTCTGGGTTGAAAATTCTTTTCTTTAAGAATGTTGAATATTGGCCCCCCTCTTTTCTGGCTTGTAGAGTTTCTGCTGAGAGATCAGCTGTTAGTCTGATGGGCTTCCCTTTGTAGGTAACCTGACCTTTCTCTCTGGCTGCCCTTAACATTTTTTCCTTCATTTCAACTTTGGTGAATCTGACAATTATGTGTCTTGGAGTTGCTCTTCTCGAGGAGTATCTTGGTGGCATTTTCTGTATTTCCTGAATTTGAATGTTGGCCTGCCTTGCTAGATTGGGGAAGTTCTGGATATTATCCTGCAGAGTGTTTTCCAACTTGGTTCCATTCTCCCCATCACTTTCAGGTACAACAATTAGACGTAGATTTGGTCTTTTCAGTAGTCCCATATTTCTTGGAGGCTTTGTTCATTTCTTTTTATTCTTTTTTCTCTAAACTTCTCTTCACGCTTCATTTCATTCATTTCGTCTTCCATCGCTGATACCCTTTCTTCCAGTTGATCTCATCGGTTACTGAGGCTTATGCATTTGTCACGTGGTTCTCGTGCCGTGGTTTTCAGCTCCATCAGGTCCTTTAAGGACTTCTCTGAATTGGTTATTCTAGTTATCCATTCGTCTAATTTTTTTTCAAAGTTTTTAACTTCTTTGCCATTGGTTTCAACTTCCTCCTTTAGCTCAGAGTAGTTTGATCTTCTGAAGCCTTCCTCTCTCAACTCGTCAAAGTCATTCTCCGTCCAGCTTTATTCCGTTGCTGGTGGGGAGCTGCGTTCCTTTGGAGGAGGAGAGGCACTCTGATTTTTAGAGTTTCCAGTTTTTCTGCTCTGTTTTTTCCCCATCTTTGTGGTTTTATCTACCTTTGGTCTTTGATGATGGTGACGTATAGATGGATTTTTGGTGTGGATGTCCTTTCTGTTTGTTAGTTTTCCTTCTAACAGTCAGGACCCTCAGCTACAGGTCTGTTGGAGTTTACTGGAGGTCCACTCCAGACCCTGTTTGCCTGGGTATCAGCAGTGGTGGCTGCAGAACAGCAGATATTGGTGAACCACAAATGTTGCTGCCTGATCGTTCCTCTGGAAGTTTTGTCTCAGAGGAGTACCCGGCCGTGTGAGGTGTCAGTCCGCCCCTACGGGGGGGTGCCTCCCAGTTGGCTACTCAGGGGTCAGGGACCCACTTGAGGAGGCAGTCTGCCAGTTCTCAGATCTCAAGCTGCGTGCTGGGAGAACCACTACTCTCTTCAAAGCTGTTAGACGGGGACATTTAAGTCTGCAGAGGTTATTGCTGTCTTTTGTTTGTCTGTGCCCTGCCCCCAGAGGTGGAGCCTACAGAGGCAGGCAGGCCTCCTTGAGCTGTGGTGGGCTCCACCCAGTTCCAGCTTCCCGGCCGTTGTTTACCTACTCAAGCCTGAGCAATGGCGGGCGCCCCTCCCCCAGCCTCACTGCCACCTTGCAGTTTGATCTCAGACTGCTGTGCTAGCAATGAGCGAGGCTCCATGGGCATAGGTCCCTCTGAGCCAGGTGTGGGATATAATCTCCTGGTGTGCCGTTTGTGAAGCCCGTTGGAAAAGTGCAGTATTAGGGTGGGAGTGACCCAATTTTCCAGGTGCTGTCTGTCACCCCTTTCTTTGAGTAGGAAAGGTAATTTCCTGACCCCTTGTACTTCCTGGGTGAGGTGATACCTCGCCCTGCTTCGGCTCATGCACGGTGAGCTGCACCCACTGTCCTGCAACCACTGTCTGGCACTCCCCCAGTGAGATGAACCTGGTACCTCAGTTGGAAATGCAGAAATCACCCATCTTCTGCGTCGCTCATGCTGGGAGCTGTAGACTGGAACTGTTCCTATTCGGCCATCTTGGCTCCACCCCCCAGATTGCTACTTTTTAAGGCTTTTGCCAATTATGTTTCTTCTGTTAGACTATTGCTTCTCTTTACTTTCAGCTTGTCTGACTATGCGGCTGTTTGAGCCTAAGCAAGAGAGGACGGGAAAATCAAATTCCCATCTTTGTTAGAATTGTGTGTAAACTGAAGGTACATGGGCACCAAAAGACTGAAACATACAAGTTTTGATGAATAAACTTTGTAACACTGATTTTGCCTTTTACTAGTTTTTTAAAAAAGGTTTTCAGATAAGCTTTGGATTTTTAAAGCCCCCTTCAGTTATATATTTCTATATTTTCATTTCATTCCATACCATTTCTCAGGTTTACAAGTTTCTTATATTTATTATCTGTTTTATGAATTAATTAGTGTTTTAAGTTTACATTTCTCAAACTATAAATGATTCTTGTTTCCATATGTGTTTAGGGGATATGGAGAAAAAGTCTGTGACCTATGCATATTGGAATTCATTTTATAGGTTTGGTTACAGTCATGGTCAGTCAGGAATTCTTGCCCGTAGCCTTCCATTCTTCTACCCTAAATTACTTACTTTTCTGTGGGATCCTCATAGTTGACCTTACCTGCATTTTCCTATTTGATGATTCCATTTTTGGAGGCATGGTAAATGAGACCATAAATATTACTTAGTTTCTTTGGATTAGTAATTTGCAAGCTGGGGTAGAAATCCTTAACAAAGTCAGTATCATGATGCCTATTTTCCTGTTGAAGAAATTAAGGACTTGAAGAGATTTACCCACTCCCTTGGGTCTCTTTGTCAGTAGAGAGCCAGGACTTATATACAGGTTTTTCTGGCTTGATCCTCTTTTAAAAATAATTATCAGGTTTATATTAAGTTCTCTTTTACCCTGAACTTGATGCAGGCCACATGAATCATATGGAGACAACCATGAAAATAAGAAAATTGAGTGTGTGTCCTCTAGATTGGAAGCTCCATTTTGGAGTTGGACACTATCACATTCATTTCCTGACACATAGTGTCATCACAAAAAGTTACTTGACTAAAATATCACTGATTTCTATACTTATGTTTCTATAGTTTTAGATTGCAAAATAAAATCAAAGAAGGTACTTTGCTAAGTTTCTAAATTTATACGTCTTAATTATCTGTAAGGAACCAGAAGATATTTATTTGATCATGCTAAGAATATTTATTGAGCAACTACTCAGTGCTCTACATCAGTTTTCTGTTGCTATGTAAGAAATTATCTCCAAACTTAGGGGCTTAAGAGAAGTTCATTATCTCAGAATCTAGGAATGTATTCACTAGGCACACATGGCTCAGTGCCTCTCACATGACTGCCATCAAGGTGTCCTTCAGAGCTGCATTCTTCTCAAGGTTCAAGTCAGGGAGGATCATGTTCTCTTGACATAAGGCCTGAGGCCTAGCTGGATGTTGATTGGAGACCTCAGTCCCATGTCATATGGGCCTCTCCTGAGGGCTGCCCAATGTAGCAGCTTGCCTTCCCTAGAGGAAGGGTGGACAGGGAGAATGCAGAAGATAGGAGTCACAGAGTTTTGTTGTAAACTAATATTGGAAGTGACATAACATCACTTCTTCCCCATTCCATTTTTTAAAATCAAGTTACTACGTTCAGCCCACATTCAATAGAAGATAACAAAAGTCGGGAATATCAGGCAGTGGGGAGTATTGAGAGCTATCTGAGAAGCTGCCTACCAAAGTCAGTCCCACTCAGTTGACAAGTATTTGATGACTGAGGACCAACTGTGTACCTAGAATTGATAAGGAGATTTTTGCGTGGCAGTGATGAGTTGGCTGTATGGCAGCTGAAAGATGGCTGAGAGTTATTTTCTCTGCAAGGAGATTGCAATGGGGCTGAGGAGATAGTCAATAACCAAGAGAAATAGTTAATATAAGGCTGTATGTAATTCTTTATTTTAAAAAAGTGGATCTTACCCTCAAGGGGTTTCTTATTACAGATGGGGCATGTTTTGGAATACCTAT
This sequence comes from Pongo abelii, assembly GCF_028885655.2. Classification (NCBI taxonomy): domain Eukaryota; kingdom Metazoa; phylum Chordata; class Mammalia; order Primates; family Hominidae; genus Pongo; species Pongo abelii. The sequence goes on from NC_071988.2 coordinate 22,003,746, forward strand.
GATTTAAACTAGAAAAATCACAAGTCCTGCAAGAAAGAGATTGTGTAGCAGTGCAGAGAAAGGAAAGATGTCTGGGAAATTAAGACACTAGTTAAAACTAAATATTTACCTAAGAAGCCAATCATAATTTTTAGGTTTCAAAAAAAGCCTTCCTTATTACTTTCATAAATTGTAATTCATTAATTACTTACTATGCCCTATCCCCTCTCCCCATGTGCGGCACACCATGCAAAATATTACAAACAGAATCTTCTTTTATTCACATAATAACCTTAATGTTAGTTGTTATTCCCAAATGTGCATATAAGTTAACTGAGATTCTGGTATGCAGACTGGTTTGCTCAATGGTACTCTTGAGATCTAAGTTTGTAATGCCATGTTGCAAGACCATATCATCCATTCTTTTTTTTTTCCTTTAATTTATTCAATAAATATTTACTGAGGAATAACCATGTTCCAGGACCTAATTAAGGTCTTGGAGATACAGAGATGAACAAGGCAGAAAAAGACCCTGATGTCTTCTGGTTTATATTCCAGTGGGAGAGGAATAGGTAGACAATTAAAAAGTGAATAAGCCAGAAAAACAGAGGGAAAAGTGATTTATCTGTTTTCTCTTATTGGAATATAAACTTGAGAACAAAGATGATGTTTGTCTTTTTGGCATTATATGCCCAAGTGCCTGGAAGAGCTTTCAGTACAGAGCAGGAGCCCAATCAATACTTTCAATTGACCAAGAATAAAATAGCAAGTAACAGAAAGTACCAAATAGAAAGAGAAATGATGATGTGACACAGGGGGACTGATGAATTACTTCGGATTAGGTAATCAGGGAGAGCCTCATTGAAGAGACTGGCATTTGAACCAAGGTCTGAAGGACTAGAAGAAGCCAACCATGCAAATATCTGGATAAATAACACCCCAGACTCAAATGAACAGTTAGTGCAAAGGCCCTGAGGTGAGAATAGGCTTAATGGTCTTTAGCCAAAAAGAAAAGAGTTAGTGTCCTGAAGGATGGGGAGTTAGGAGAATAGGAGATAAAGCCAAAGAAATAAACAGGACAATGTCACGTGTGTCCTAGCAGGCCATTAGGATGAGTATAGATTTTATTTTAAATGTGATGAAAACCACTGGAAGGTTTTAAACAGAAAGTCAGGAAACTAACACAATCTTTTGTAGTAGCTCAGGAAAAATGTAGTAGAGGCTTAAACTAAGGGGTAGGGATGGAAATTGAAGGAAAGGGTCAATGTTACTCATTGATGAACTACTTATTAATGGTTTGGATGTGAGGAGGTGTGTGTGTGTGTGTGTGTGTGTGTGTGTGTGTGTGTAAGGGAACTGGCAAGTCAAGGATGACTGTTAACTTTCTGACCTTGTTTTTTTGGACAGAGTGGTGACATTTCCTTAGATGAGGGAGGCTGGGACCAAAGTCTGTATTAGCTTTCTAGAGCTATATTAACAAAGTAGCACAAACGATGTGGCTTAAACAACAGAATTTATTCTCATAATTCTGGAGGCTAGAAGTCTGAGATCTAGCTGTCTGTTGCTAGGATTGATGCCCTCTGAGGGCTGTGAGAGAGAATCTGCTTCATGCCTGCTATGGTTTGAATGGATCCTTTCCAAAATTGAGGGGCTGCCAATGTGACAGTATTTATTTATTTTATTTACTTGTTTTTTTTTTTGAGACAGAGTCTCGCTCTGTCGCCCAGGCTGGAGTGCAGTGGTGCAATAGCAGCTCACTGCAAGCTCTGCCTCCCGAGTTCACGCCATTCTCTCGCCTCAGCCTAATTTTTTGTATTTTTAGTAGAGACGGGGTTTCACCATGTTAGCCAGGATGGTCTCTATCTCCAGACCTTGTGATCCACCCGCCTCAGCCTCCCAAAGTGCTGGGATTACAGGTGTGAGCCACCGCGCCCGGCCGCCAATGTGACAGTATTAAGAGGTGAGGCTTTTAAGAGCTGATGAGGCCCTGAGGGCTCATCTCTTGTGAATGCAATTAAGTCCCTTACGGTAGAGGCTTCACACAGCATTCAGTCTCATGCAACTTCTGCCACGTGAGCACACAACACTCCTCCCCTCCGGAGGAGCTGCCCTCACCAGATGATTGAACCTGCTGGTTCCTTAATCTTGGACTTCCCAGCCTCCAGAATGGTGAGAAATAGATTTCTGTTCTTCATAAATTACTGAGACTCGTATTCTGTTACAGAAGCACAAGTGGACTAGGACACTGCCTCTTTCCTAGGTTCTGGTGGTAGCTGGAAATCCATGCCCCCCTTGGCTTGTAGATGCATCGCCCCATTTCTGCCTTCATCTCTACCTGGTGCTCTTCCTATGTCAGCAGGTTGAGTGGGGAGGGGAGCTCACAGTTTTTCTTTTGGTCATTTAAAATAAGATTTGACTGTTAGACTCAAAGCAGTGATATCAGTTACTGTAGGAGAGCAGAGAAAAAAGAGGCAGATCACAGCTGGGAAGGTTTCATGGAGAAGGGGCTAAGGATGGATAGAGCTTTGGCACCATCAAATGTCAGGCTCCTCTGAGACTCCCAAGCCATTTGGATAAGTAAATGGATAAACAAATGTGTTGTAACTACAGAGAAGCATTTATTGTTTTTCTCTTCACAGAAGGGAAGATTACCAAGAAATTATTACTTGTTATTCTGATCAGTAACTTTCACCATTTCCAGACGGAGCTGACAGCTACCCAGTAGGGAATGCTGAGTTAGAAATATCCCTTGCTTCCCAGTAAAAGAATTTCTCTTTCTGTGTCTGCTAAGACAGCAGGTCTCTACTGCTGTTGGTTTAGTCTTGCCTGTGCCCTGAAATATAAAATGAAGATAATGGGGAAAACAAAATCACTGGATTGGAAATGACTCTTACTTCTACCTCGGCATGATTAGATATGATTTTAGGAATCTGCAAAAAATTCTAGTCTGGCCGTGTAGCTTCCTTTATTAAAGACCTTTACTTGCTTCCCACTGCTTTTAGGCATGAGACTCCAATCCTAAACTTTGCCAAGAAGAGCTTGCATGTGTTGGCTTGGCCTAATTCTCTCTTCTCTGCATTCCAGTCTCAGTGGCCTTTCTTTATTTCTCATCCGACTTCCTAACACAACTTGCTCCCTTTTGACTTAAGAACTTTGTATGTATGACAAGCACCTCCCTTGTAAACTTGAGCTTTTTTCCCCCCCCTCCCTCTTCAATCTTGTTTTTTATTCATCCTCCAGGTGACTGAAGTGCCTAAGCTTTTAGGGGGCATCAAAACCTATTCCATCCTTGTCACTTGGTATTCCCCACTTGTTTGCTGCTTCTTTCTGTAATGACTGTCAAAGGAATAAGTAGGTTTTGATGGTGAATCTTTTGTCAACTACGGAATTTTATGATATTCTCTGCATCACCACTAGGGGGAGGGCTGCCCAAGTTTTATGGTTCAGAGCTTTGCTTACAGCTTACCTGATGGAATGAAGTCCAAAAGAAGAAAGTTAAGGACAGACGTCCAGCCACAGTGGGGAAGCCGGAGGGGAAGGCAGTGTTAGTGCTGGAGCATTAAATAAGTAAAATAACACAGGACAAAAAATTAAAGGAATGGTCACTGGTGATTACAGGTGTTAGAAACATAGCATTAGTTGTTTAAAAATGGATAATAAATGCCCTTGAGAGAAGACATCTTTGCAAAGGGTACTGCTAGAAGCTTTGGTGAGTGGGGACTCTTTATTTACTATTTCTTTTTTGTTGTTGTTTGTTTATTTTATTTTATTTTATTTTTTTGAGATGGAGTCTTGCTCTGTCGCCAGGCTGGAGTGCAGTGGCACAAACCTCACTGCAATCTCCACCTCCCGGGTTCAAGCGATTCTCCTGCCTCAGCCTCCCCAGTAGCTGGGACTAGAGGCACCCACCACCACGCCCGGCTAATTTTTGTATTTTTAGTAGAGACGGGGTTTCACCATGTTGGCCAGGATGGTCTCAATCTCCTGACCTCGTGATCCACCCGCCTCGGCCTCCCAAAATGCTGGGATTACAGACGTGAGCCACTGTGCCCAGCTTATTTACTATTTCTTGTTCCCTCTCTGCCCCACTAGAGGAAACTGAAGAGAATCATGTAGAAAATTCAACTGGGAATTATGTAAGACTTTTAATAGAACTGATTCTTGGTGGAGGTGGAGGGCAGGAGAACGTAATAGGGCAAGAGGCTGGTGGTGAAGAGCTTGGACTCTAGTGCTGGAATCTTTGCATTTGACTCCCAGCTCTATTATCAATTAGTTGGGTTACCTTGGATAAGTTACGTTACTTCTCTATACCTTAGTTTTCTCATCTCTAAATTGAAAATAATATTAGTCCTTAGAGAGTTATTGAGAGAAGCAATAACAGCTGAAAACGTCATGCTTATTATGTATCAGACATTATTTTAAGCACTTTTTATCTGAATCCTTTAGTCCTCACATCAACCCTATGAAACAGGGGTCATTGTTATTATTACTATCTCTATCTTACAGCTGAAGAAAAGGGGGCATAGAGGAGTTAGAAATTTGCTAAGGTCACACAGCTAGATGTGACAGAGCCAGGATTCAAGCCCATCAGGTACTTAGTGCCTGGTTTAACTTAGGTACTCAACACACATTAGACATTATTCTGCAATTTCCTGGGTAATCGCTGCCTAGCTGTAGTTGGTGGTTCAACAGTCAGGCATCTATTTTTCATCATCTCACTTTGTGTAAGAGGATGTAGGGAGGGGGTGAAGCCTGGCAGAGGAGAAACCACCCAATGCTTGGCAGGTGCAGCTTCATGACTGGTTTGTCATGCTTTGTGAGAGGATTCTGGAATGTTTGGGATATGAGCAGTACTATTTCAGAGTCCACTTGTATGGCCAGCCTGAGGAAACTGAGGCTTCCTATTTTTGTGTAAAACATACCATTGTTGCTCCACTTCCATGAGGCCTGAGAGGATCACAGTGCTGTCTTGGCACCCCCAAGCCCCTCAGCTAACAGTCTGGGGAGGATGGAACTAGGTTCCATCTTGAGCCCCTGGGTGGATATCTTTGTTCTCACTGAGAACTCTGGAGACAACAATGTGCAGAAGCTGTTTAAAGGAATAGGATTTCAACCAGCATGCTGAAGGGAAACAAGAAAACCCTTTATGAGAACATGTCACCCACCCTGGGGACCTCTAGAAATAGAGAATTTAGAATTGGGAAACCAGGAGACTGTTAACATGTGGGTGAGATCAACAGGCATCCAAGAGTGACTGCCCTCAAAGGGAACACATTCAAACAGGCTATTAGGCCTTGGGTAATAGGAGAAATATGGATCTATTTCCTTCCAATTAAGCTATTCTCTCTATTTTATGAAAGGGATATGCCTGATATATTGTATAGTATTTATTCCCTGGGATGTCCACCTCATATCCCTCATATGCACCAAAGTTTGTCTTCTTGCACCAAAGTTTGATTGATTTGAGAGGTGGAAGCTATAGACAGATACCAAGTTGTAATTCAAGTTGAATTTATGGCTCAATATTTACACAAAATAGTAGTCAACACAGGTTTTGAAAACATATTCTCTTAGGAGTGTTCCTGATGCTGTTCTATGGAATTTACTATATAAATAAAGAACAAAAATCAATGTTATTAAAAATCAATATTTTAGTTATTTAACTTACTGGTGTGTCCATCATTTAGAAACAGAAGCATATGCTTGGAACCTATATGTATCCTCAGTATGGGCATCTGTGTTACCTCCTAGAGTGAGGACAGGTCGGCATCTGCCTATCTGGTTTTATATGATGTCCAGAATCCTGCAGGTTGTAGATGGATGCTCTGTTGATATTCTTTGAAGATAACGAGGCCAGTGATTTCTTTCCAATCACTCACTAGAGAGTACATTTGGAAAATATATCTAACTCTCCCAAAAACAAATGACCCCATGAGATGGGAAAGACTGAGATTCCTCTGCTAGAGACATGGATCAGAAGGACACATAACCAGCTTCAGAGGGTAGAGGGATGTCAACATGTACTTGGTTGCCACAAAGTAATGTTATTTCTATCAAATTTATTCTGGTCTGGTCAAGATTAATATATTTATAGTCACTGTTTCATTGGCATACTAAAGATGTAGGGCAGCAAACAATAATTTCTCTCCCCTTCTTTTTGTCCCCTTTCCAGAACAACAATTGGTTCTGGAATGTGACAAAGATGCGGCAGGATTGTATAAAACATGGTAGGAGTTAGCTGCTACAGCGAGGGTTTGTGAATATTCTATCAGATTGAGAAAACTTTACCTGTGAAGTTGCTTCCAAATATGCATCAGTCCCTGGTGTGATACAATGGCTCACTGCTATTGAGGGTAGATAAACTGGAAATGATGCCCCCATGTTTGAAAAGCTTTAATACAGGTATATGCAGAATTATTCGTAAGGATGGATGAGAAATGCTGGTAGTTTCATTGAGCCTTCCCAGAGCAAAAATTTCCCATAACAATTTTTAAAGCAATAAAACTCAAAGCTTAAGTATAAATAATACCTAACATGTACTGAGGGCTTACATCTGTGCAAGTAGACAAGTGAATCTAAGAAGTGAGCCAAACAACTCAGCATCTGCAGTAGACTAATGTTTGTGTCCCCCTCAAATTCACGTGTTAACTCTTAACCCACAAGGTAATGGTGTTAGGGGATAGGGCCTTAGGAATTAAATGGGATTAGTGTCCTTCTTATAAAAGGGACTGTAGAAAGCTTCCTCCTCCCTTCTGCTGTGTGAAGACCAGTGAGAAGACAGCTGTCTGTGAACCAGGCAGCAGGCCTTCACCAGACACTGACTCTGCTGGCACCTTGATCTTGGACTTCCACCCCCAGAACTATGATAAATAAACTTTTGTTGTTTATAAGTCACCCAGTCTATGGTGTTCTGTTATATAGCAGCCTGAACAGACTAAGATAGTATCTTTGTTGTTTTGAGTTGTACAACATTAGGCAGGCTGGGTTGGCAACTCTGATACTAAGCATTTATTCTTGCATTGGCTGCTGAACATTCAAGCATGAGGAAGAAGGCAAGTTGCTTTTTTCTATACTGAAGTTCTGTTCCAATTAAGCTTGACTATGGGAACATAAGTACAGTTAATACACAGCCAAGAGACTTAAATAAACAGATTATAAAATAGTAATAATAGAATTTTACCATACAAATTTTAATATTGCTTTGCTTTTCCTGATTTTCTTTTTTTTTAAAATGGGGCTTTGTATTTAACATAGTTTGAGCAATTTATTAAAAATAAGTAAGTCTGGGGTTGAGAATAGTATGGTAAAAATTACATTTCATTGGATCTAGACTTTAATGGACAGATACCAGTGTGAAAAACAAAATCAAGTCAAAATATCTCTGGGATAAAATATCCTTCTTTGTAAAATGTGGAGAGCTAGACTAGACCATCTCCAAGGTGCTATTTAGTACTGAATTATATGATTTATAATGTGGGATATATATATATATATATTTGTCAGTTAGGAATTCACCAGAAGTGCTATTATGACTGTTTTGCCTGGACATCTGACATTCCTCAAATGTAACTCACAAGAAGTATCTACACGGCGGTACTGATCCACTGATTAATATACCAGAGGAGCAGTACTAGAAAAGGAACACAGTAGACTTTAATTCACAGCTGAAAGTGCAAATACAGTATCACAGGCAGAGACAATTATGGTTGAGATCCTTAGGAAAACAAACAACAGTTAAAAAACAGTCTGTTAACGCATCAAAGTAGACATTGCTGGGAGAAAAAAATCATATTAGCATATATACACTGGCATCTTAAAAGTGGCTGGAGAGAAGAGAGAGTAAAAGAAAAGGAAACATAAAGGGAGAGATAATAGGGTGAGAAGAAAATGGGAAGGAACAAAGTCATGAAGGGAAGGAGGGTGCAGATGGACGTTGTTGTGACTAAGAGAATGAGTGGCTTTTGAATCCATGAATTTGATGCTCAGCTCTGTTGATATATTCCTAATTGTGTGACTTTGGGCAGTTTCTTTTTTCTCTGAGCCTGAGTTTTCTCATTCATAAAGTGTGTCTAATAATACCTTGTGTCTATTTTCTTACCTCATTGCAATGTTATAAGATGACACAGATAAGCACTTCACTAAGCGCCTGGTCACATCTCTACAGGCTTTAGCTGTTATTAGTATTGCTGTTGTTGTTGTTGTGAGGATTAAATGTAAAATGAATCTGAAATTCTTAAGCAATTTCTGGCGCCTGGTAAGCAGAAAGTGGTAGCAAAAAACATTGATTGATAATATATTAATAATAACCTGTATTTATTAAGCACTACAACCTGGCAAGGTTGGATTATGACATCCACTTTATGGGTGAAAAAAACTGAGGCATAAAAGTTAACTGACCCACAGCCATACTGCTGGGAAAGTATGTGTTCAAAGATGTTATTCTGCGTAGCTAGACATGTGAATGTTCTGTTTCCTGCAACATTGCCAGGTACCATTTTTGGCTCATCGATATTTAATAGTTTATTTATTTATAGTCTATAATAACCTTGTGAGGTGAGTATTCTGCTTTTCTTCTATAGAAAATCCCAGAAGGATGATTGTATTAGTCTGTTCTCACATTGCTATAAAGAAATACCTGAGACTGGGTAATTTATAAAGAAAAGAGGTTTCGTGGGCTCACGGTTGCACATACTGTACAGAAAGGAAGATGCTGGCATCTAGTTGGCTTCTGGGGAGGCCCTAGGAAACTTACAATCATGATGGAAGGTGAAAGGAAAGCAGGCATGTCTTACATGGCCAGAGCAGGAGCAAAGAGATACGGTGGAGGGAGGTGCTGCACACTTTTAAACAACCAGCTCTCACCGTACCAGGGGGGTAACCCACCCCCATGATCCAATCACCTCCCACCAGGCCCCAACTCCTACATTGGGTATTACAATGCCACATGAGATTTGGGCAGGGATACAGATCCAAACCATATCAATGATCTATCCATAATTCTGATATTTCAATGCCTCCTCTCCACATAGGCATGAGTATTACATACACTATGAAGTATATAACCCTCTGCAGACCAGTATTATTTAATGGAAATATAATGTCAGCCCAAAAGGAGCTGTGTATGTGATTTAAAATTTTCTAGTAGCCATATTAAGAAAGTAAAAAGAAACTAGTGAAATTACTGTTAATAATGTATTTTACTTAACTCAATACAGCCAAAGTATTTTCACTTAAATACACGTTCAATATAAAAATGACTCATGAGATACTTTACATTCCTTATTTTCTTGTGCTTAGTCCTTTAAATTCAGTATGTGTTTTACACTTACAGCTTGTGTCAGTCTAGACTAGCCACATTTCAAGTGCTCACAATTCACACGTGGACAGTGGCACCATGTTGGATTGTGGAGCTTTAGACAATTGCTTTGTCAATTTCAATGCTTCTCCAGCCTATGGAAGGCATTGAAGTTGGAAGCCACAGCAAGATTGTCATAGTATAACAAAAAGGAAAAATGTGATCAAAGATTTCACGAATTAATCCTGTCAATGAAATTTTGAACTGCACTTGCTGACTTATTTTGCCCTTAAAGAAAAAAAAGTGTTTTATTCACTCAGGACAGGACTTTGGTTCTTTTTTTTTTTTTTTTTTTTTGTAACTACATTTAAAAAAAAATGTAGGATTTCATATGGAACAGAAGTAAATATTTAGAATTCATTTACCAGATATTTAGGGAATACAAAATAGGGAGATGGGAGAATGAGAATTGTGAGGATGTCATCAAAACCTTTTATCAGCAAAGCTGTCACTATTTATAGAGACGTAATCTGACAGGCACTACGCTGAGTTTGCTTTGGTTGAGAGCTTCCACTTGTAAGGTGATTTTTATGAACTCGACTCAGAAATTAATGAGAAAAGGCAAGAGACTATATCACATGCTTCTTCCTCTTTTATTTACTGGTCACTGGAACCAGATGTCAGAACTCTTAAATTTGGAGATTTTTAAGTCCCATGATGAACTAGATAATAGTTAAAGTTGACAGTAAGGACTAAAGAGTTTCAAGAAAATGCTAAACATCTGTCATTCAGAAGCCACAGTTATGTAATACTTTACTGGAATGTTTAATAGTTCCAGAGAGCAGCAGTGGTTACCTAACAGCACCTTCCAAAAAACCTGAACAATAACCAGCTCCGTTTTTATGTTCATAGGTCAAGCAACCAAAATACATGTTTGTGCCTGAATTGTATGTAACAATCTTAGGTGTATACACTTGTATAGGTTAGTTCCTTATTTTATATCCCTTGCTTGACTTTTTTTCATCTACACTATTGCTTTATCAAACTCTCCTTATTTTTATTATAATTCTAGAACAATTAGAAATAGTAGTAATTAAATTGCTGAAATCTGCCTGTGTAAAGTCAAATAAGAACATTTCAATTCTATCAGTATGGGTGTTAATTATTTTAGGCAAGCTGTCATTGAGGCTTTCTAAAGTGGATTTTGTTCTTGCAGTCAAGAACATTGCTTAGTGCAGAATTAATTAATCATTATAAATATAAAACCTGCAGTATCAGCTCCTATGTTCAGAAAGGTTTCAAGAGGCAAGGTTGAAAGAGTCAACAGGCTGCTAAAGGGAATCTTATCATACACCCTCACCCCCAATCTGATAAAAGGACAATTAAACTATGTACTCCATCTTTCCATAGGCCCTTACTTCAAGTACCAGTTCAAAAATTGGAAGTGAATACTTTTTACAACACAAAGGATTTTTTTTTCCTTTTATGGAATATCTTTTTTAAAGAGATTTTTAAAAGTAAGATTACAAGGAAATGGCTGAAAATTGAAATTTGCTTTGGCTAAAGGAAGATCTTCAAACAAAACAAAACAACAAAACAATTTTATTCTCATAGGACTATGATGAATAGAACATGTTTTCAGTGGGCTCTGAATTTTCCCAAATACCCAGTAGCTACTTAAGAAATATTCTATACAATGGCCGTAATAATTGTATTCCTCACAATAAGGCTCACAGTCATTTTGCTGCAGGAGAAAAAGCTCACTTTCTGCATCATGTTCTAACTGTTTTTTAAAATAATGGCTCTATGATATTGTTTCATTTCTCTGCCCTACAGTGAAAGCTAAATTCTACCAAATTAAACTGGAATACATTGACCAAAACACAGAGATCATAACTACACAGGTAAAGAAACATGTTGGCATAGTGATCTAGATAACAATATTAACGAACATTAATTAACTGACTACATGATAGCCACTCCAGATGCTTAAATATTATTGCTTAGGATAAATGCTTTGTATATAATTATCTCATTTGTCTTTACCACTCAGAGGCGAAGGGTGTTCCTCAATATAGAAACATTTGCATAAATTTTTATATTACATTGCTAATATTTCAAAGTTTTAAAACTGTCTGTTTAGGCCTGACTCAGTGGCTGACACCTGTAATCCCAGCACTTTTGGAAGTTGAGATGAGGGCATTGCTTGAGTCCAAGAACTCTAGACAAGCCTGGGCAACATCACAAGATGCTGTTTCTACAAAAATAAAATATTAGCTGGGGATGGTGGGGCACACCTGCCGTCCTAGCTACTTGGGAAGCTGACGCAGGAGGATTGCTTGAGCTCAGGAGTTTGAGGCTACGGTGAGCTACGATTACATCACTGCAATCCATCCAGGGAGACAGAGTGAGACCCTTTCTCAAAAACAACAACAATCCAACTGAACCAAAACAAAACAATTTTTTTAAAGTACCTTTATTTACAAATATGTGAGCATTTGATCTTCACAAGGTACTCTCCTAAGAACAGGACAATATGCACTGCATCTCAAACTTGAATGTATGCATAACAACTCAATCTTCTTGTCACACTGCAGATTCTAACTCAGTAGGTCTGGGTGGGGCCTGAGATTCCACATTTCTAGCAGCCTCCCTCGTGATATCCACATGGCTGGCTTGAGTACCACACTTTGAAAACAAGGACAGAGTCTATAGCTAGAGCAGTTTTGATAATAAAGGTCAAAGGACCATGGCATGATTGTTCTGGAAAGCTAATTAGTCACTGCATCTTTGGGAAAGAGGCCAAAGACTAGCAGTTGAGTTGGGCCTTGAATAATGACTAAAAATAAGTGTGTGTTGGGAGTTGCTTAGTATGTTCTTACTGGTTAATGAGTTGGTAGAAAAGATGTAGAATGTGTTCGTGTTGTAAACCACATTGGGATATCTACAGGGTGTTCGGCTCTCTCGGAAGAGGATCACCAGGGATCTGTTTGTTTTATTAGGATCCACACCTGCATCTGATGTGGCCTTCCAGTTCCTTCTTCAGTAATGGTAACAGGAGCATCTACCTACATTTGGGCAGGTGGTGACTGAAAAGTGTGATACCATCTGTGCCATACAGAGCATGAACTATGCAAGCACCCACAATTTTTTAGTTTATTTAAAAATACATCATTTTAAGATTAGCAGCACTATAGTTATATATCTAATGAGATTTTATTTGATTTGGCATCCAGTTTTTAAAAACCTATCTTTTAAAAATTTATTATACTTTAAGTTCTAGGATATGAAATATATATCCTATATATATACGTGTATATATACATATATAATATACATATATACACATATATACATATATAATATACATATATACACATATATACATATATAATATACATATATACACATATATACATATATAATATACATATATACACATATATACATATATACATATATATATACACATACATGTGCAGAGCGTGCAAGTTTGTTACATAGCTATACACATGTCATTGTGGTTTGCTGCACCCATCAACCCATCACCTACGTTAGGTATTTCTCCTAATGCTATCCCTCCCTTAGCCCCCTACTCTCCGAGAGCCCCAGTGTGTGATGTTCCCCTCCCCATGTCCATGTGTTCTCATTGTTCAACTCCCACTTATGAGTGAGAACATGCGGTGTTTGGTTTTCTGTTCTTGTGTTAGTTTGCTGAGAATGATGGTTTCCAGCATCATCCATGTCCCTGCAAAGGACATGAACTCATCCTTTTTTATGGCTGCATAGAATTCCGTGGTGTATATGTGCCACATTTTCTTTATCCAGTCTATCATTCATGGGCATTTGGGTTGGTTCTGAGTCTTCGCTATTGTGAACAGTGCTGCAATAAACATATATGTGCGTGTGTCTTTATAGTAGAATGATTTATAATTCTGGGTAAAATGGTGTTTCTGGTTCTAGATCCTTGAGGAATCACCACACTGTCTTCCACAATGGTTGAACTAATTTACACTCCCACCAACAGTGTAAAAGCATTCCTATATCTCCACGTCCTCTCCAGCATCTGTTGTAAAAATCTATTTTTAAAGCACATCTCAGTTACAACCATTCAGAAGTCAAACCAGGTTGGCACGCTGTAACTCATTGGAGCCTAACTTGAATATGTTTTGATGTAATCAGCTAGGGGGAATTTGTGAGTCACCTGTCTCTAATAGCCTTTTAAAAATTTGTTTGTTGTGTTTTGTACTTCTCCAAGACTATGTCTATAGTCTAATGATATAAATAACCATTTTTACTGGAGAGAGTTCTATGGTCTTTGGATAAAAGTTACTGCTTCTGGTTTTGCAAAAGGGGAACTTTTCTAGGATGAAGTGCCCCTTTGTTTACATATTGCATCTGCAAATTATGATTTTTTTCACCCAAAGTCACATCTTCTGAACTCCTACAAAGGGTACTTTCAGGTCGTTGCTTTTTTTTCCTAGCCTTGGTTCACTGACATTTACTCACAAACTTAAATGCCTTAATGGTTCCTCCTTGTCCGTTGAAAAGACTCTACAATCAAGGCTCTTCATAGTATGGTCTAAGCTTAAACTTAAATCCAACTCTAGAATTTGCTATCTTTTCTCTTCCACCCCAAATACTGTGTACCTAATGATGTTGCTCTTGTTCTTTTTGCCTCGAGTAAGTCCTTTAATGGTATGGTCTGACTTGAAGACATTTTGAAAGACCAGTCCAGAGCCAACTTGAAGCAAGTGGTGATTGGGAACAGGAGGGGAGGGGACTGGTGACTTTCGGAGCCTATATAGAAGCTGCATGGAAGGAGCAAGTAGCCCCTTCATCGTCATCTCATTGACTCTATGTACAGGTAGCTCAAAAGAGATGGAGAGTTCTAAAGATTTAGGCAGTAAATGCAACACCAATTTCTTTTTTGTTGTTGTTGTTGAGACCGAATTTCTTTCTTGTTGCCCAGGCTGGAGTACAATGGCATGATCTTGGCTCACTGCAACCTCCGCCTCCCAGGTTCAAGTGATTCTCCTGCCTCAGCATCCAGAGTAGCTGAGATTACAGGGATGCACCACCATGCCTGGCTAATTTTGCATTTTTTGTAGAGATGAGGTTTCATCATGTTGGTCACGCTGGTCTTGAACTCCTGACCTCAGGTGATCTGCCCACCTCGGCCTCCCAAAGTGCTGGAATTACAGGTGTAAGCCATCGCGCCTGGCCGTAACATCAATTTCTTATGCCTATAACTAACAGTTAAAGACTTAAACCTCAAATGCCTGTGGTCTATAGCCTGGTGGAACTTTTGTTTTAATACTTATTTTAAGTTCGGGATACAAGTGCAAATGTTTCACACAGGTAAACTTGTGTCATGGGGATTTGTTGTACCGATTATTTCATCATCCAGGTATTAATCCTAGTACCCGTCAGTTGTTCTTCCCAATCATCTCTCTCCTTCCACCCTCCATCCTCTGAAAGATCCCAGTGTGTATTGTTTCCCTCTATGTGTCCATGTGTTCTCATCACCTAGCTCCACTAGTGCAGTATTTGGTTTTCTGTTCCTGTGTTAGTTTGCTAAGGATATTAGCCTCAAGCTCCACCCATGTCCCTGCAAAGGACATGATCTCATTCTTTTTTATGGCTGCATAGTATTCCATGGTGTATATGTACTACATTTTCTTTATCCAGTCTATAATTGATGGGCATTTAGGTTGATTCTATGTCTTTACTATTGTGAATAGTGCTGCAATGAATGTATGCATGCATGTGTCTTTACAATAGAACGATTTATATTCCTTTGGGGATATACCCAGTAATGGGATTGCTGGGTTGAATGGGATTTATATCCTTTACATTTTAAAATCCTGACCATAAGTAATGTCCAAGAAGCACAATAAAGGTGACTGTCCATTTACCAGTGTTCAAAAAGTCAACATACTGAAGCTCTGCCCACTTTGAGATGAGCCTTAGCTGGAATGAAAATGCATTTTTCGTACAACTAATCCTCATCTCAGCTGAGCCTGTTAGTTCAGTCATCCATGGAAGCCCACATAATTCCAGGCTCCCTAAACTCTGCACATCCCCAAACAGCCATACAACTATAAAAACTTTATTTGTTCTCCTGGTCCTTCTTGCCACCAATGAGAGTCAATATTTCCAGAAGCCTGGCTATACTGAGAGAGAAAATGACTTTCGCTTCTGTTTCCAAAGATAGGTTTTACCATATAATGAGGCAAGCCCGTCTGTCAAACGTCAGGGAAGCTGTAGATTGTACAGAAGGCAGGCTGTAACAGATGACCCAGGGGAAGTTTTTGTTAACCAGGAAGAACAGTAAAGCCCTCTAAGCTTCAAGGTTGTTCAGACCAGAGAGAGAAAGAGGAAGAACAAGAGAGGAAGAGGGGCTGGGGAAAGACAGGAGAGACAAAGATGGTGGGGAGAGGAGGAGAGAGAAGGAAGGGGAGGAAGGGGAGGAAGGGGAGAGAGGAGAGGAGGAAGGGCAGAGAGGAGGGGAGGAAGTGGAGAGAGGATAAAAGGGAGAGAAAGAAATAAGGTTGGGGGGGTGGAGACAAAGACAGAGGAATGCATACATGAGTTCACAATGTGTGTTTTGGCTCCCTGCTTAGGGCTAGTACCATGGTTGTGGCTTAGGAAAAGGTATATGGAGTAGGAATTAAGGCAGCCTCACACAGCCCCTCAAATTTCAGTGAGGTCTGGAGACAGCAATATACAATCCCCAGGTCCCCTTAGGTTGTTGGGAAATGCTGAGAAGACCTATTGATTAGGAAGGGCTTGGGCTGGGGATGAAGACACCACAGAGTGGGCATTCTGAGTATCAGCCACAGAAGGGGCCACAGGCCACAGTGGTGCATGTTGGTGCCATACCCGGTGGATCCAGGCATATCCAGCCACAGCAAAGAGGACTCTGGTGCAAGACATCCCATGACCTGGTGAAATAGACCATAATGGAGTCCAGGGAGGCCTGAGGGGAAAACAGAGCTGACCACTGCTCCCCCTGCTAATACCAGGAGGCAGGCAGGATCCCCTTGGGACTTCAGATCAGGTTTAAGGGGAGAAAGAAAAAAAAAGAGTGGGCAGAGATGCTGAAAACAAAGAAAACAACAAACAACAAAACAAAACACACTGGAAATTTGTTCAGACAAAAAAATAGAAAAACTATATGAGATTGAGTTTAAATAAAAAATGATGGAAGAATCTTGAAATGGCATAATTGAGTCTGTTGACCCCTGAAAGGTAGGAATTAAAGCTCATGAACAATTTGAGTTGAACTGCTCAACTCAACTATTTTTATACAAAAATAGTTACATGAGTCAAAGTGTGTAAACTTCAACCTATCCCTGCCATAATGCAAATGTCACTTCCCTCCTGAAACCTTTTCCATTGCTGTACTTGAATGTTTTCTCTTACTCTGTGTAACTTTCCTGTGTAACCTACTTTTGATTTTCTTGGTTCATAGAAATTGCTAACTTATAGACTCATAGATGCACGGAATAAGGAAGGACCAAATGGACCATTATTTAGAACTGTTCTCCCTCCCAAAAGATAATAATGTAATCTTTGAGGGTAGAAATAATCCCTTTTTTATAGCCCAAGGTACCATGGTAGGGCTTTGCTCATGCTAGGTATAATCCATGTGTGTTCAGCACAGGAGGTGAAGTCCTGTGGTTTTCTCACTTGTAAAATAAAGATAATAATGCTATCTTGTAGGTGGACAACGTTAACCCTTCCTTCAACTTATCTTAAATCTTTTGAAAGGATTTCACCCTTTTCAGTGACAGTAGGAACCAGAGAGAACAATAAGCAAAGGTTTTTCATTGTGTAGCTTTATAATTGTTGTTTTGTTGTTTAAACTCACATGGGCTGTTCAGAGCCTCATGAACGTGGAATTGAATGAATGGACTTCTAAAGCTGACTTTGATCTCATGGGCTTAATTGAGACAGTAGCTAGATTATAAGAAAAGGAGTATTTTTATTTCCAGTTAAGCCTGGTTTCAAAGTAAGCAGAGCTGCAAGATGCGGAGTTTCTAACCTGTCAATATGTGTAATAATATCTTTATTGTTGTTTGCTTTTATTGTGTTTTCACCTAAGACTTCAGAATAGAACTTGAAAATGCAGAGGGCGAGTAAGTTCCACTGGGACATAGAAAAACTAGTATTTTAGATGTGAAACATTAAGTTGTCTTCTAGTTTTAAAGAACAATAGATTGGCTGCCCCTGAATTATTATTATTACTATCATTATTCCTCCCCTTCCACTTTCTGTCTGTCCTTTCCTTCCTCCCTCCCCTTTCTCTCCTTCCCCCTCCCTTTCCATTTTTGAGGAACCACATATAGAGAGGGTTAACAACAGGAATCTGAAAGAGCCAACTGCTTGGTTCCATGTGACTTGTTCAGAGTCCTAGAGTCATTAATTGAAATTCTCCTCCTTTATCCTCCTGCTTCACTTTGTTTTTTGATTTTTTGATTATAGCATTTCTGGCAATGGTTTTATATTTCAAATGCCTGGACACTGGCTTTAATCATGAAAGAGTTGTGAGTTTTATTAATAAACAGAGACTGATAGTGTTCTTGATATGTTGGAAAAGCTTCTTTGAATAATGGAGGAGAAAAAGTTGCATGATATTATCACAAACCCACAGGCCAAAAATTTACCAAGTATAGCTTGTACCTGAATGCCTTCTCTCAGAAATCAAGTGATCACGGAATTAGTGCATAGACCTGGCAGAGCAGACAAACAAAATTCAAGATATTTCAGATGAAAGTAAGACCAGAACTCAGGAAATGGGTTTAGTTCTAGGAACAGCAGAAGAAAGCTGAGGTAAAATTTAGAAAAGTAAAAATAAGCAGAGAGTACAATTGAGAAGAGCTCTATGATCACAGCCTGTAGAAGAAAAAGGGGTACTACAGGTGTAATTGCTCTTAAAAATGTCATGAGAAAAAGAATACAGAAGAATTCAAGAATTCTGAATTCTAACTTAACTTCCAGATTGTATTCCTATCTAGGTAGGAAAATAGAACATATTTTATTTCTCAGTCTGTTAACTTTTTTATTTTGTTTTTTTACATTTCATTCTTTTTTTTTTTTACTTAAGTTAAAATACTTTGTTAAAAATGCATCTCCTGATGTACTATTTGGTTACTCTGCCATATTTTACATATAAGGAAACCTAGATACATGAAAAAAAATGTATTGTGAAGTTTATAACATATACGGAATTAAATATAGGAAAACAATAGCAAAAACAAGGGGAGGGAGGAAGTTTTCAAATTGACCCTTAATCATTATGCAATGTGCATGTTCATTCCCTGTGATAGTCCTTTTCGAAAGTCTTCTTTGTCTGATATTAGTATAAATATTCCAGCTTTCTTATGCATATTGTTTATATGGTATATCTTTACCCATCAGCTTACTTTCTCATGTATCTATATATTTATAACAAGTTTATTATAGATAGAATATAGTCAATTTTTGCTTTTTAAAAGCAAACCTGACTATTTTTTCTAAAATTATGGTGTTGAGAGCACATACACATACATTTTTAAGAGACAGAGTCTTACTCTGTCATTCAGGCTAGAGTGCAGCAGCACAATCATAGCTCACTGTAACCCCAAATTCCTGGGCTCGGCAGATCCACTGGCCTCAGCCTTTGGAGCAGCTAAGACTATGGGTGCATACCACCACACATAGCTAATTTTTTTTAACTTTTTTGTAGCGATGGGTCTTGCTATGTTGCCCAGCCTGGTCTTGAAGACCTGGCCTCAAGTGATCCTTTAAATGTTTGGACAATGGTATGAGGGGCTCCATTTATACTGTTGTCCCAGGCCCTACAATGTTAGGGTGGACTTGCTGGTAAACATCAGAACTAGAAGTAACCAGCTTACCATCTCACGAGCATTGCTCATTCCCTTGGATATCACTGAGTCTGGATTGCACTCAGTGCTGGGTTAGGGGAGTATAATTTTGCTCTTGGGACAGGGGACTGGCTTGTTCTCTATATTTTGTGGCTGTGGAAGTATTGCTATAATAATCTATATATCCTATTGACTCTTTGGACATCTGAGAAAAAGGGGTACAAAGGAGAATTTGTACTGAACTAATTCCTGCAGGAATCACCTCCATTCCAGAGTGTTCAGCTCCTGGAGGAAAGCATTAGAGATAAATGCATCTGGCTGAGATGCAGAAGAATGAAACACTGGAAAGAATAAATTTAGAACCTTAATTTCAGAATTAGTTTAGACTGTAATGTCATTGAACACTAACTTAAAAAGAAATGAGGATTTAATCTTTGGACTTAAATTTTTATCTAGGAATGTAAAGGTTTAATTGTTTAAGTTTATAAATCTGGAGCATACATTTAGGTACTAATGTTGTATTGTTTTAGGACCTTTGTGTAGTTATGGGTTGTGTTATAGGTTAAACACACAGACTTTGTGTTATGGGTTGAATTGTGTACCCCCCAATCCCCCAAATGTATGTTGAATATATTTTCTCTCAGTTCTTATCTGAGAATGTGATCTCATTTGGAAATAGTTATCGCAGAGGTAATTAGCTAAAAGGA
Organism: Pongo abelii; assembly: GCF_028885655.2. Taxonomy (NCBI): domain Eukaryota; kingdom Metazoa; phylum Chordata; class Mammalia; order Primates; family Hominidae; genus Pongo; species Pongo abelii. The sequence continues at coordinate 22,023,599 of NC_071988.2, forward strand.
AGTCACTATGTAGTAGGGTTGGCCCTTACTCTAATATGACTAGTGTCCTTAAAAGAACAAGAAAATAAGAAAGAGTGACTATAGACAAGACGTCACCATTTGAAGACACAGACACAGATGTAGACGCAGCTGCAGACACAGACACAGGCACATGAAGGGAAAAGACAGCCATGTGACTATGGAGCAGATTGGAGTGATGCCTCAATAAGCAAGAAACCTCAAGGATTTCCAGCAAATGCCAGAAGTTAGAAGTGAGAAAGGATTCTTCTCTATAGGTTTCACAGGGTGCATGGCCCTGCCAACACCTTAATTTCAGATTCCTATCCTCTAGACAATAAATTTCTGTTGTGTTAAGCCAGCAGTTTGAGGTAATTTGTTTTGGTATCCCTCGGAAATGCATATATTTGTACTTCTCTGGTAAGCCATGTAGGGTACTTTAGTGGAGACAACTTTGGATAGGAAATAGACTAGGAGATGAATTTTCAACCTTGGATAGAACATGGCTTTGGCTCTATCTTGATCCATTTCAGAGGCTTGTTTAGGGAAAAGCTCAGCTGCCCTCCAGCTCTTCCAAAGAGGCAGTGGGATGGGAGGACCACTACATGCAAGTGGGAGTAAGAGTGCCCCAAATAAAATGCTAATATTTCACTCCTCCCCTAACTCTATTCAGGAAGGTATCTGCATTCTGGTTGACCTAGCTGAAAAATATTAGAAAAGGCCCCACTTTTCACTCTATAAATTTCTGTAATTAGCTGGGTTCACGAGGGAGTGCTAGGAGGTGGGGTTCCACTATGCCTTCCAGGGTAGAAATTTTGGAAGATATACTTTTGATAATTTTCCAGCACTTGCTCACTTCTCTTCCTTTGGAAAAATGTGCTTTTCTAATTGATGCGATTGAGAAGAGAATACTGAACATGCATGGCTAAATCCATTTCAGTTTTTCCTTTGGATCTAGCTGCCTGCAGCATAGATTTTCTGCTTTGGTCTTCCATATAGTTAGCACATGTGGGTCAGTATCTAACCTTGGTTTCTAAAAATAGGCAGAAATTTGGGTTTTTTATGCTAATAAAGAAAAAAATAACATGTGGCTCAAAGGTTCTGAGTAATGGTGTCTGATCTCCTTCAAATGGGTCTTCCCAGGGTGTACCTGTGGGAGTAGTATTAGAAAGCTGTAATATGCCTGCACCTTGAAGCCGGCTTTTCTCTTTTACTTTTACCTGTAATAAGGGGGATACTTTGCCTTCTATCTAATGTTTCTGCCCATTTCTCAAGAGATATGTGTAGAAGACAGATGTGATTGTTCACCATCCTAAACCCAAACATATGTTAAAGAGCTTATCCAGTGTAAAGCATGATAAAAATGCAATGGAACCATTTATATAGCGAGAAACAGCATCAAGCCTGAAGCTGGCTCTGGATTCAAATCCTAGTTTCTTGATTAACTAGTTATTGACCCAATTACTTAGCCTACCTGAGCCTCCTCTGTAAAATATCCAGCACAAAACCTATCTCACAGGGTTGTAAAGATTAAATGAGATAAGATATATATAACTTACTTCATTATCTCTCTATATCACCTAGCCTGGCATATAGTAGAACTCTACTGTGAGTTATTTTCCTCATTTCTCTTCTCTTGAACACGTGGCATTTATTTATCTCCCCCTTCCACTCCCATGCATACACATTGTCTGCACATTCATCGTGCTTATTTCACTTCATCATAATCACTTGACCTATTTTGAGAGAGGAACATGTTTTGTTGGGAATGCAAACGATTCAGTGCAACATCTATCATATATACACTCAATGAAAATTATGCTTATTTTTTTTCCTAACCAATACAGCCCCCTTGGAACTCTAAGTTTTGCCTTATGATATACCTGCATTTTAGAGTGTGATAAAATTACCCTAAGAAAACATCAGTCTCCTCATTTGCAAACTTATGAGTCTGTATCATAAGACGGGGAAGAAACCTTTTTGTTATAAAATTCTATGATTATATAAAACACCATAGTGTTATTACCCTTGAAATGATTTTGTTTGCAGTGTTTGCTTCACGTAATTTCCCTAATAATTAGCCAAATCTTATGTTTATAATACTTTTATACTTTTATTCTGTAGAATGATAGAGAAAAAATAAAATTCTTCTCCTTTATCAATGAAACCACAAAAAGTATGACCTCAGTGGGTGCTTCTGTTACACTGAAGCACAAAAGAGCTAATTTAAATGTGTCATTGCCATAGGTTCAGCCTGTATTGATCAATTACTTCTTTCAGTTCACATTTACTGAGCTCAACTCTGCCAAGCCCTGTGGGTACTGGGGCCATCGAGATGAATGAGATTTCTTCCCTGCCCTCAAGAGGCTCCTGATAAAGGGGGTTGGGGGGGAAGTGCAGGGTGATTGTCACAGTAAACATATAATCATTGCATCAGTCAGGGTTCAACCACAGAAGCAGAACCACTGGGAGACACATATAAAGAGATTTATTAAGGAATTAGCTTACACAATTGTGAGGACTATAGAGGCAAGTCTCATAGCTATAGGGCAGGTTGTCAGGAAGGGCTGGCTGAAGTTCGTGGACTCAAGTGGAAGCTGCTGTTCACAGATGAAATTTCTTCTTCATCAGGGGAGCCTCAGCTATTCTGAAGACCTTTCAGTGGATTGAATCATGCTGACCTAGATTATCTAGGATCAATTCTCTTACTTAAAGTCAACTTATGAAGTTTCATCCCATCTACAAAATACTTTCATAGCAACACCCAGATTAGTGTTTGATTCAATAACTAGGGGCTACAGCCTAGCCAAATTGATGCAAAAAACTGCCCATCACAATCATTATTTTCAAAATCCTCATGAATCAGAGATTGAATATAGAGCTCTCTCAAAATTACAGACAATATCTGGTGAGCAAATATTGTGAGAATCTGTTACCTAAACTGCTAACAATTTCACCTCGAAAATACAATTACTAGTTTTACCATGTCTTCAAAGATTCAATATTCTTGCTGCTGTTATGTCTTAAGGGAGGAATTAGGGGGAGAAATGAGTTTTATATTACTCCCTCTAATCCATGTGTGTGTGGAGGGGGAAAAATACAAGTATATAGTGGTACAAAAGAAATATAAACGGTTACTTCTAATAAAACATATTCCTTTTATTAGACTCACTGAATGCAGTAGTCAGCCTTTCCTAAAGTGGGTTCCACAGAACACTAGTTTCTTGAGATGAAATGCCTGTTTGCAATATTCATCTATCTATTTATCTGCATTTAAATACAAAACATGTGTTTGATGATATATGTAAATATATGTGTGTACATTTATATGCAAATATATTTTATAAATTTATACTTCAATTATGTGTGCATATATATTTATATATAGAAAGTTTCTGTAATAAAATGGGAGAAATGTCGAAACACATTTAAAAAGGCTTCTTTGCTACTAGATATTTCAGAGCTGTTAATACGTTGACATCATTGTCATCTTCAAAGGAGAAATTTGGAATTTAGCTTTAGTTAAACTCGTTTGACCATTAGATACCTTTATTCATGGGCTAACTCTTTGGATCATTATTCATTGCAATGGACTTTTAAGAATTGTGTAATAAAGTATTGTTTATAGGGTGAGGGATGAAAAGGATTAGCAATTAAGCAACTATACAAATTCAACCAAAAGTTGTGTCATGTTGTGTCAGGGGTGGAAGAGAGCATAAAGGTTTTCAAGTCCATGCACTTGTCCAATGGATAATACTTCTATTTTTCTACAATCACACAGCTGGTCAATACTTCATATATAAAAGAAACTGCAGAGTTTACCAACATGATCCATCACATTGTCTTCATCATGATTTTGATAATGCCATTTGTCTTTGTTGAAGATTTCCAACAAAAATATTTCTAAAAAGAAAACCGACTGACTAGAAGAGAAAGCAATGCCATGCAGTGTGGTCTGCAAGCATTTAATGACTGTCTGTTACATGCAGAGCATGTGATAGCTCACCACCCTTTTATGGAGGAGATAAACATGCCCCCCAACTAATTAATGCACCACAAGTCATGTCTAGTTGTAATCACATTTGTACAAAAACACAAGTGGGTCAGGCCATTTTTTTCCAGTTGTAGAACTAACATATCCATCACCTCACATAGATACCTGTGGGGGGTGTGTGTGTGTATGTGTGTGTGTGTGTTGAGAATCAGTAATATTTACTCTGTTAGCAAATCTTAAGTATATAGTGCATTATTATTAACTATAGTCACCATGCTGTACATGAGGTCTCCAGAACTTCTTCATCTTATAATTACAAGTTTGTATATTTTGACCAACATCTCCACATTCCCCCCAAGTCACAGCCTCTGGCAACCACCATTTTGCTCTGTCTCTGTGAGTTCATTTTTTTTTTTAACTTTTATTTCAGGGGTACATGCATGGGTTTGTTTTATAGGTAAACCGTGTCACGGAGTTTGTCATACAGATTATTTCATCACCCAGCTATTAAGCCTAGTGTCCATTAGTTATTTTTCCTGATCCTCCCCCACCCCACTCTCCGCCCTCCACTATGCCCCAGTGTTTGTTGTTCCCCTCTATGTGTCTGTGTGTTCTCATCATTTAGCTCCCACTTATAGGTGAGAACATGCGGTGTTTGTTCTTCTGTTCCTGTGTTAGTTTGCTAAGGGTAATGGCTTCCAGCTCCTCTCATGTCCCTGCAAAGGACATGATCTCAGGTTGTTTTAAGGCTATATAGTATTCCATGATATATAGGTACTGCATTTTCTTTATCCAGTCTATCATTGATGGGCATTTGAGTTGATACCATGTCCTTGCTGTTGTGAATAGTGCTGCCATGAACATATGCATGCACGTGTCTTTTTTTTTTCTTTTTCTTTTTTTGAGACGGAGTCTCTCTCTGTCACTGAGGCTGGAGTGCAGTGGTGCGATCTCATCTCACTGCAATCTCTGCCTCCTGGGTTCAAGCTATTCTCCTGCCTCAGCCTCCCGAGTAGCTGGGATTACAGGCATGCATCACCATGTCTGGCTGATTTTTGTATTTTAGTAGAGATGGGATTTTGCCATGTTGGCCAGGCTGGTCTTGAACTGATGACCTTAGTTGATTCACCCACTTTGGCCTCCCAAATTGCTAGGATTACAGGTGTGAGCCACCACGACTGGCCACATGTGTCTTTATAATATAATGATTTATATTCCTTTGGGTATATACCCAGTAATGAGATTGCTGGGTCAAATGGTAGTTCTGTCTTCAGGTCTTTGAAGAATCACCACGCTGCCTTTCACTATGGTTGAACTAATTTACACTCCCACCAACACTGTATAAGCATTCGTTTTTCTCCCCAACCTTGCCAACATCTGTTATTTCTTGACTTTTTAATAATGGCAGTTTTGACTGGGGTGAGATGGTATCTCACTGTGCTTTTGATTTGTGTTTTTCTAATGATTAGTGCTGTTGAGCTTTTTTTATATGATTGTTGCCTGCATGTATGTCTTCTTTTGGGAAATGTCTGTTTGTGAGATCACGCAGCATTTGTCTTTCTCTGCCTAACTTACTTCACTTAGTATAATAACCTTACGATTCATCCATGTTGTCACAAATGGCAGGATTTCCCTTCTTTTTAAAGGCTGAACACTATTCCACTGTGTGTGTGTGCGCCACATTTTCTTTATCCATTAATCTGTTGACAGACACTGAGCATGTTTCTCTATTTCGGCTATTGTGTGTAATGCTGCAATGAACATGGGGATGCAGGTATCTCTTTGAGATAGTGACTGGCTTCCTTTGTGATTTATAAACATGGCAAGCTTTTACCAGCCAGCCCTTTTTTTTTTCTTTTTAATTTTATTATTATTATACTTTAAGTTTTAGGGTACATGTGCACAACATGCAGGTTTGTTACATATGTATACATGTGCCATGTTGGTGTGCTGCACCCATTAACTCGTCATTTAGCATTAGGTATATCTCCTAATGCTATCCCTCCCCCCTCCCCCCACCCCACAACAGTCCCCAGTGTGTGATGTTCCCCTTCCTGTGTCCATGTGTTCTCATTGTTCAATTCCCACCTATGAGTGAGAACTTGCGGTGTTTGGTTTTTTGTCCTTGCAATAGTTTGCTGAATGATGGTTTCCAGTTTCATTCATGTCCCTACAAAGGACATGAACTCATCATTTTTTATGGCTGCATAGTATTCCATGGTGTATATGTGCCACATTTTCTTAATCCAGTCTATCGTTGTTGGACATTTAGGTTGGTTCCAAGTCTTTGCTATTGTGAATAGTGCCGCTATAAACATATGTGTGCATGTGTCTTTATAGCAGCATGATTTATAATCCTTTGGGTGTATACCCAGTAATGGGATCCAGCCAGCCCTTTTGCATTTGTAAACCCTACTCCCTGGAAGATGCTTCCTTCCAGATCATCCCTTGAAGGCTTATTTCCATCCTTCTGGCATTAGTGCCCATATCACTTTTTCAGAGGGGTCACTGCATTTCCCCAACACTCTGCCACCTAGGTCCTTTCAATCTCTACCCTGTCAATTTTCCTTCAAAGCATGACTCACGCTCTGTAACTGTGTTATTTTATTTTATTTTTTTTGTTTGCTGTCAGCCTTTCTCCTTCAACTCCGAACCCCCATCTATAATGCAAACTCCAAGATTGAGGGACTGTGTCTACCTCCTTCAACTGCTTCTTTCTGGAGTCTAGCAAAGTCTCTAGTACGTAATAGATGCTCATCAAATAGTGGCTAAATAAATGAATGGAGTAGTATGTTTGAAACAAGTATATTTTTGCAATTTTTTAAAAGTCGAAATGGCTTTAATGTTTTATATTATTTCACTTTCACACTAAAGGAATATTTTTGGTTAATATATTTGCAATTAAAGATATTATTTCTATCAATAAGTTTTAGAAAAACTATTTAAATTTTGGAGGCTATAACAACACATAGCAGTGAATTACAAAAAAGGTGTGTTTTTGACTTCACGTTTTCTAATACAAAATAATTTAAACATATACAACTTTAAAAAATGCATAAAAATCTGCATGAGACAGTATGTGTTATTTATACTATGTTCTTTGGCTCTGTGAGTCTGTGATGTGCGTTAGGTTGTATAACAGTGGATGAGGCAGCCTCGACCTTTGGGTAGCTTAAGCATTTAGACACCTGATGGCAATCTTTCATTAAATTTGGTGTAGTAGCAGCCTCTCTGGCAGGTAGGAGAGAACACAATTTGTTTTTCTTCAGCAATCTTCATACCAAATATCTGAAAATGTTTCCCAGTGACAGACAGAACTGAGAGCTTAATGTCTTTCTAGATGAGCATGGTAGCTTTCATCGGGGGAAAATACTGTGGGTGGATGAGCTCAATGAAAAGCAAAGAAAAGAGGAAGGAAAATGAAGTTTATGCATGGTCCAGATACATTTAGGGACTCAGGCAAACTACTTATAGAGAGAGCAGGATGTGATGCTAATGGGCAGGAAATGAGTTCAGTGAGATTTATGTTGTGTTAAAATGCAGTATCATCTGGTGAGCCAGCGTTCCCTCCCTTCTTCCTCCCTCCTTGATCTCTTGCCACTGCCCTCGCCTTGGCTGGGGTTGGGAATAAAAGACACAGTTTTGGGCAGAAGGGTGGATATTTCTCCTCCGGATGAATGAAAAGGGCAGGATTGAATGAGGGTGTGAAATAGCAAACCTTTCTTGTGTCTCCAAGCTCATTCACTGGGCCATTTTCTGAGACCTTGATGATATAATACTGTGGGCTAAAAGCTACCTTTTATCAATCACCCACTATGTGCTAAAATCATGCAATGTACCTTACTTGGATTGTCTTCATATAATGAAGGACTTAAGTGAGAGAGGATTTGGTAACTTTCCCAAGTCATTTTGGCAGGTAGAGGGCAGAGTATGGATTTGACTCTGAGGCCTAAGCACTCTCCTCCTAAGCCTACTTGATATGGTTTTGCTGTGTCCCCACCCACATCTCATCTTGAACTGTAGCTCCCGTAATAACCCACATGTCATGGGAGGGACCCAGTGGGAGGTAATTGAATCATGGAGGTGGGTCTTTCCCGTGCTGTTCTTGTGATAATGAGTAAGTCTCACGAGATCTGATGGTTTAATGAAGAGAAGTTCCCCTGCACATGCTCTCTCTTGTCTGTCGCCATGTAAGATGTCCCTTTGCTCTTCCTTCATCTTCTGCCATGATTGTGAGGCCTTCCCAGCCATGTGGAACTGTGAGTTCATTAAAACTCTTTCCTTTATAAATTACCCAGTCTTGGGTTTGTTTTTATTAGTAGCATGAGAACGGACTAATACAGTACTGCCTTCCTCCTGTGCACAGTGCCAGCTTATCTCACTCCCATGGGGTAGAATACCATCTGTGTGTTGACAATTCCCTACTGAATTCTCCAGCCTAAGTCTTTGTTCTGAATGAGATCCATCACTCAGCTACCTGAAGCCATCTCCTCTCAGGTTATCTCCTGGGCACCATAACTTTACTCAAGATTAAACTCTCTCATCTCACCTCACCTTACCCAAATCTTTCTATCACAAAAAAGAATGCTGTGTCTACCCAGTACTGACACCAAATACATGGGAGTCATCCTTGACCCCTCCTCCAACCCCACACAAAACCCACATGCAAATAATCACTAAGACCTGCCACTTCTGTCCTCAAAATAAATTACAAATATGACCCCATGTCTTAGTTTCCATTAGCTTAGACCAAGCCACCATCACCTGGACCAGGTGATGAACAAAAAACAAAATTATTGTGAAATAAAATAAAAATTACACTCATATACATAATCTATTATATATAATAGAAGAATCTAGCTAGAGAACTTAGATGTATTGTATGAAGAAGAATAATAAAATTACATCCCTTTATCCATCAACAAGTTTAAGGTTTAGAACATTACCATTATATTTGAAGAATCTTTGATTTCATCTACCCCCTGCCACACCCCCTGAAAAATCCCCACACTATACTGCATTTTGCTAATTATTCCCTTGCTTTCTCTGCAGTTCTACCATGCATGTTTGTATCTCTACATCATATTATACTATTTTATAGTTTTGCATGGTTTTGAAATGTAAACATTTCAAAATGCAATCACAATTATGTTTAATGTTAATGTAATGCATAATGTCATAGCTTGCTCTTTTCCTCAGTACAGTCACATGTCATTTAATAATGGGGATACATTCTGAGAAATGTGCCATTAGGCTATTTTTTCATCACGTGAACATCATAGAGTATACAGTACTTACACAAATCTGGATGGTATAGCTCACTACACCCCTAGGCTAGGTGGTATAGCCTATTGCTACTAGGCTACAAACCTGTAAAACGTGTGCCTGTATCAAATACTGTAGGCAATTAGAACACAAATCACTAGATGACAGGAATTTTTCAGCTCCATTATAATCTTATGGAACCACTGTTTTATACGTGGTCTGTCATTGACCGAAATGTTGTTATGCAGTGCATGATTGTATTAATATTTTTTATAATTCCTATGTATAACAGGGGTTGGCAAACCACAGCACATGAGCCAAATCAAATCCACTGTCTGTTTATGTAAATAAAGTTTTATTGTAATATATTGTCTCTAGCTGCCTTCATGCTACAATAGCAGAGTTGAATAATTGTAACAAACACCACATTGCCTGCAAAGCCAAAAATAGTCAAATCTGTCTCTTCAAAAAAAATGTTTGCCAACCCCTGCTGTAAAGAAATCTTGCTCATGAACACTTGGAGGCATGTACAAGAATGTTCACAATAACATTGGTTTTAAGAGCATAAACCTTGAAACCACTCAAATGGTGATCAACAGGAGAAATATAACTACATTGTAGTATATTTATTCAATGAAATACAATACAACGGTGAAAACGAAGTAGCTACCTAAATCAACATGAATCCAGCTGAACCATAATACTATGATTTTAATAGCCTGAAAGAGCATATTAGGACTCCATTTGTTCACATTTAAAATCAAGCAAAATTATAATACGTTACATAAAGATACAAAAATATGTGATTCAACTATAAGGAAAAGCAAGGGAGTAATTAACAGATTACAAGATAGTCATTTTTGGAGGGCTGGTAGATCAAGAGTGCGTACGTGTATCTTATCCAAGTTTGTGATTTGTCTTTCTCTCTCTTTGAGGGTTCTTTTGATGAACTAACATTTATATTTTGAACAGTCAATTCATCATTTCTTTTTTCCAGAGATTCTCACATTGTGAATCATTTAAAAAGCCTTTCTGAAAAATGAGAATTCTTTTCTATATACCTTTTGAAGTTTTAAATGTTGCCTCTCACGTCAATTTTTGTATATGGTTTGAGGTACACACTTATTTTTTCTCCATAGAAATAACTAATTGTCCCAGCACCATTTATTGAATAGTTTCTCTTTTTCTCACTGATATACAACATCTACTCAGTCATTTATCAGATTTTCATATACGCAATGGATCTGTGTCTAGGCTGTCTAATCTGCTCCACTGGTTTAAGCAGCCTTTTAACTGGTCTCCCTAGTTCTACTCATTTCTTGTTCAAACCATTTTCCACCCAGCAGTTGGAGTGATCTTTAAAATGTGTCTCTGTGTGTGTACATGTATGTATGTATATGTGTGTGCAAACCTTTCAGTTACTCAAATCTGCTTTTGAATAATTTGGTTCTCTACTTGTTATTTCTTAGAGTTTGTAAAATCTTCTCATATACATATTGTCATTTTCTCTTCCCATCATCCCAAACTACAGATAAAGAAATTGAAGCTTAAAAAAGGAAAAGGAGCTTTTCCTCACACAGTGAAAAAGAAGCAGAATCTGCATTCATAGCTGCCTTTGCACTCCAGGATCCAGTGACACTTCTCTGCTTTCAGTTCCTCAGACTCTTTCTTTTCCCATGATCTCGAGTCTTTGGCTATTTTTCTCTGAGTGTATCCTTTCTTTTGCATTTAGGTTTTTTTTTTTTTTTAAACTGAATATTATTAGCCCTTTCTCAGAATGACCCTCCTAATTAATTCTTCCTTTCCTTAGCCATTATCCTCAGCAAACTAACGCAGGAACAGAAAACCAAACACCACATGTCCTCACTTATAAGAAGGAGCTGAACAATAAGAACACATGGACACAGGGAGGGGAACAACACACACTAGGGCCTGTCAGAGTGGAGGTGGGGGCGAGGTGAGGGAGAGTATCAGGATAAATAGCTAATGCATGCTGGGTTTAATACCTAGGCGATGGGTTGATAGGTGCAGAAAACCACCATGGTACACATTTACGTATGTTACAAACCTGCACGTCCTGCACATGTATCTTGAAACTTAATAAAATAGAGTAAAAAATATATTCTTTTCCTTTTCTGGGCATTTTGCATAACATTGGCTTTCCAAAGCCTGTGTCTTCTGTCTCCTTCATTGTTAAAAAGCCAGCATATTCCTCCTTTGTGCATCTCTCACCTCTTTCTTCCAAGCATCCTCCCTCTGCGCTCCATTGCCCAACAAAGCCTGTAATGCATCTTTTTCTTTCTTTCTTCATCTCACATGAAGTCTTGCCACATTCACTCTTCAGAGATAAATTAAGACCTTCAGAGACTTTACAGTACATCAGGTCTTCAAAGAACATCATTTTGTTCAATGTCCTTGCATTGTAATGTTGATGAGAGAAAAGATAAAAAAAAATCACTTCCCTGCTGAGGCCATGCTGTGTGGAGCTTGCACCTTCTCTCCGTGTTTGCATGAGTTTCTTCCCACATCCCAAAGATGTGCACATTGGATGACTTCGCATGTCCACATTGTCCCAGTCAGGGTGAGTGTGGGGGTGTGTGTGAGTGTGTCCTGTAGTGGGACAGTGTCCTGTCCCGGGCTGGTTCCTGCCTTGTGCCCTAATCAGTCTGGACAGGCTTCAGCCATCTGAGACCCTAAACTGGAATAACAGGGTAAATAATTACCTTACCTGTTTTTATTAATGTTTCTTAAATGTATGTATAGGTCACATTTGTTTAATGCTTAATATTAGAAGTGTTTTGATCTTTATTTAGAATTTGGTGATGTTTTTGTGACCAGAAACATGCTATAGGAACCTCTTATTTTTGTCAGTTAACCTATAGCAAAATTGTTTTCATTATATGTCATGTTGCTTAAAGCCACAGTTTCCAAGAACTGGTTGACAACGTTAAGATCTTGGTGTTCCAATACCTAGCCCTGGGTGCATATAATTTAAAATAAAAGCCTTATTAACAAGACTTATTAACAAATCAAAATATTTCAAAATGACACCAAATATAAATATATCCTTCCCTTAAAATGTACTTTCTGTAGAGTTTCTAACTCTCTTTTTCTTTCCTCCTGTGATCGCTGTTTCTCTGTTACTGCCTTCTGCTTAGTGGAGAACCTGGCCCTCTCTCCATTTATCCCCCAGGGGCCCTCTTTCAATGCCTGTGGATGTCCTTTTGCTGTGGAGCTTCATCTCTCCCACCCCTGCACTGTGTATTCTTTCTTTTCTTGTAACTTTCTTCTGGAAGAAACTCTTTCTTTGCTATATCAAGCGTTATATTTTCTAGCCCTTTGCAGAAAAAAAAAATGCAGATTTTTGATCACGAAGCCCCAAACATTTCTTGCTTGAACTGTTACGGAACAGCAGGAGTTGAGTTTAGGTCCCATTGCTCACCTAAGAGAAAGCCAATCACTGAAACAACGAGCATTGTCAGGGAAGAAGGCTTTATTATTTTACAGGTGACATCAGCCAGAGAGACAAGAGCCAAACCTCAAATCCATCCCCCACTCCAGATGAAGGCCAGGGGTTTGCATAGCTGGGAGGAAAAACAGGAGGGGCAAAGAAGAGGAGTTGGTCAACAGACCGCAGGTGATTGAATAAGGGGGTCTCATTGTAACCACATGCAGGAAAATGGAAATTAGGAATTGGTAAAGAGGAGGAATTGGTCAACATGCAGCAGGTGCATCTCATGTAAGTTTCTCAAGCATCAGTTTTATGGGCATCTACATTGCTGGAAAATTGGGCTGGTTTTAAAAGCACGTTTTCTTCGAGGCACCTTAAAATCCATTATCCATAGCAACCAGGGTACTTTTAAACATGCAAACAGGGGTAAGCCCTTCTATAGCCTCCCTTCACACTTAACAAGATAATTCAGCTCCAAGTCCCATTTCACAAGCCATGTATGAACTAGCCCTGTCTACCTCTCCTGCTTTTCCTTGCCCCACTCTTTTTCTCAGTCACTTTGGTTGGCTAAATAAGATAAGCTTGTTCCTGCCACAGGGCCTTTGAACTGGCTGTTTCCTCTACCTAGAATGTTCTCTTTCTTGTTCAGTAAAGGTCACCAGCTCCTGTTGTTATTTAGGTCTCAGCTCACATCTCTATCAGAGAGGCCTTCTCTTTCTACTGCCCCTAAAGGACTCATCCTTTTCCTTTCTGACATATCAATTTATCAGAATGCTCCAAAGAGTTCTCATCATTATCTTCATTTTTCTTGTTTGTTTATTTATGTCTTATGTTTATTTATTATATTTTTTCCCTGAGAATATTAGCTTCCTAAGGACAAGGACCTTTTTCTCTTCTTCACCGTTGTAGCACAGAGGCCTGCAATAGTACATCTTACATGAATGACCACAAGGACTTGATAAATTCTTCCTTTGCTGTTTATTTCATTGATTATAGTTTTACACATTAATTTTCTAGATTAGATCCCATAATGATTTCTATAAAGTCATATGTCTGCCTTATAATAAAATCTGTGAATCCACATGATAGTATATAAACATCTTAGAGTCTCCTCTATGTCGTTTCAATTTCTGAAAAGAACAATTATTTTTAACTTCAATTTTCTTCTAGTTTTTCCACCTTAAACATGCTACTGCCTTCACCCAGTTGGATAAATCAGAATAACATAATTATCCTCAATTCCTCTTTATTCATCAATCCCCACATTAAGTCAGTCACCAAGTTCTATTGATTTTACCTCCCAAGTATGCTTCATATTCATGTATTCTTTCCAAGGCTAAAACCCCAGTCCAATCTCTTGTTATTTCTTGCCTAGATTTCTGCAATGAACCACTCACTGATTTTACTGTTAATACTTTTGCTTTTCCACAAACTTTATCCACACTACAATCAAAGAAATATTTCTAATATGCAAACAGAGTGCCACTGTCTTATATTTGGCCCTGGAGTACTTTCCTATCACATTAGGATAAAGTCCCAGGTCCTCAAAATGAAATAAAAGGCCCTGACTTCTTGGTCACTGCAACATCTGTTGCTGCTTCTTCAATTTAAATGGTGATGTTGTGTCCTTCCCGGCAGGTGCTATTCTCGAAATGATGTTAAGAACAACCCAGTGAGAAAGCTGACAATGCAATTCTGTTTTATAGATGGAAAAAGCAAGGACCATTGCATGCACAGGCTTGGCCAAGGTCACGTAACTGGGAATGATCCTTAATTTCTCTTTCTCAATCCCTGCATTCAGACAGTCATCAAATTCTATTGATTTTACATCAATGCCTCACACAGTTAAAAAGTAGCAGCACTAGGAACCAAATCTCCTGATTCTTAGACCACGTTTCATTTTCATTTTACTATAACATGATTTTTTTTCCCCTCCCCCATCATGTCCGATCCAGGACACCCAGAGGTCATTGGTGCTAATCAGGTTCTAGCTTATTTGCAGATTAAAAAAAAATTTGGAAATATTTCTAAAATATTTCTGTAGTGTTAAAATGTTATGGAAAAAATTTGAGGAAATGTCACGTTATCTGCAGGCTGAGGATCTTAATCATGACTCTGATCATATTTATTGACTTTTTGCATTGTATCAGGCACTATCCTAAGAGGATAAAATATAATAAATAATACCTTTTAGGTAATATTTATTGAGATTTTTCAATGTGACAGGCATAGTTCTTTGCATTTTGTAGATCTTATTAAATTCTCTCAGCAACTCCATGATGTAAGTACTATTATTATCCCCATATTACAGATGAGGAAACTGAGGCACAGAGAGGTTAAGAAATTTGCTAAAATATCTCACAAGAAATGAAAGAACTCTGGCATTAACTCAGCCAGTTTGTCTCTAGAGCCCATGATTTTACTCATAAGATTGTGGGGCTCTCTTCTGGAGTTCCTTTTTATAAGGGTTTTACAGTTGGCATAGAAGAGAGGCCCATAAATATAAGACAGTGTGATAAGTGCTATGATCTATTCAACATCTCTTGCTGGTGACCTCTATACGGTAGATATTTTGTGATGTGCTTTCACTTACATAGTGTAGAGCAAGGGATATGAATTCAGAAGTTACGGTTTTATTAATTGTGTCACTTTGGAAGAGTTATTTGATCTTTCCGAACCACAGTTTTCTTATAAATAAAACACAGATACCAATATCTATTTAAAGTTTTAAATATTTAATATATATGAAATAGACTGCACATAGTAGGCCAATCTGAAAACTTATATGAGTTATAGGAATGTTAATGAAATAGCTATGTATAAAGTGTCAGGTGAGAATAAAGGAAGAAATTATTAACTTTGCCTAAGGAGTGGGGAATGTTCCCCACAGTCAATGGAACACTTGAGTTGAAACATGTCTAAGGATTATTTAGACTGAAAGATTTCTATCAGGATCCAGATTTTTCTCTGGGGAAACACCTTTTCCTCCAGGTGTGTATACTCCATCTCACGTAGACCTGGTTGCTACTGACATTCATCTTGTTACCTCCAGATGAGCCCCCCCAGATACTGAAATTACAAAAGGCAAAGGAGAGAGATGATGGCAAAAAAGTGGGCCCTTGATAATGCCAAGAAGCCACTGGTTCAACCAGATATGAATCTTGTGAACCTCAACTTTCCAATCCATGAGCCAATACATATGCTTCACTGTGGAAGTCCATTTGAGCTGAGTTTTTGTTACTCGCAACTGAACCCCTTCAAATGGCATAGAGTTCTATAGGAGGGCTCCATGTACAAAGGCTTGCAGAGAGATAGGAGGGAGAGTGATGAGTTTGGAAATATTTCATTGAGAAATAAGGCCAGAAGGTGGGTCACTGCCAGCTTTTCAAGGGCATTGACTTCCATTTTAATGAGCTTGGACTCAAGCCTGTAGGCAGTGGGGAGCAACAGTTTTTGAGCAGAGAAGTGACATGATGAGATTTGCATTTTAGAAATATGACTCTGGCTGTGAAGTTGAGTTTGGATGGGAGTACAGAAGGCTGAAAGCAGAGAAAAGAGTTAAGAGATAACCACAATGGCATGGAGTAAGGGGTTACTGAACTTGGACAATGGCAGTGGGGAGAGGGAGGTAAGGATCTGGTCTCATTTTCTTTGGACACACCTTGTTATTATGTACTCACTGTTATGGATTCTCCTCAGCTCTTAATTCTGGGTTCACAGATGCCTCGCCAGTCACAGCTGCAGACTGGCAGACGGGAAACTCTTGCTCTGCAGGTGCACTCACTGCAGAGCCTTCAAAATCCAGAATGCAAGGCCCAGGAGCCTTCCAACTTTTCATATTCCCTGGCTGTTCTTATTCCTGCATCATGGCGATGTTCTTCTGCTAGACATTAACAAGTGGTACCAAACTTTGTGGTCATCACAGAGTATAGATCAGAAAGCTGCTTCAAATATCCTTCTGAATTCATAGACAGTTCCCTCAGCTCCTTCTCTTGCAGGCAGGAGATGCCCCAGCATGGAATATCAAAATGTTCTTACGAAATTCATGTGTATTGCCTCTTGTTTCTGTAACAGAAAACCTCCAACAGGTTACTGTGGAGTTAATTTTGCCTCCTACTCTTCTGAGATCTTTTCAATAAGAGGGATGTGGGAATTGTATGGGAACAGAGATATATAAACAGATGCATAAACAGTTGCGTGGTTTTTGTTTGTTTGTTTGTTTTGAGATGAAGTCTCATTCTGTTGCCCAGGCTGGAGTGCAGTGGCAAGATCTTGGCTCACTGCAACTCATCTGTCCCCCGGGTTCAAGTGATTCTCCTGCCTCAGCCTCCCCAGTATCTGGGATTACAGGTGCCTGCCACTGCGCCTGGCTAATTTTTGTATTTTTAGTAGAGATGGGGTTTCACCATCTTGGCTAGGCTGGTCTTGAACTCCTGACCTCATGATCCACCCACCTCAGCCTCCCAGGTGTTTAGTTTTTAGGTATATACTTAAAGAGAAAAAAAGCAGGCCTTCATGTCCAGTCTTTCTGGCACTATGCTCTCATTTGCTGTATGCAGTTTGGTGCAAATTGGAATGGACGATTAAACATCTGTTAATAGGACCAGGGAAGAGTTATAACTCCACAGTTCCATGTGTACATACCATCCATGTTGTGCTAGTCTTCTGCTCAACTACAAAGTCGTAGCTAGAATCACTTGGGGGGTTATGAATCTAGGCCAGGCAAACTCAATTCCATTCCTTGGCCACCACTGCCACCACCACCACAACCACGAATCAGACTCTTTCCTTTTCCTTACCATGAATGGATGGGGCAATTATATTATTTAAAATTTTTGAATTACAATATGGGAAAGAAACTTAGAAAGCATCTACTGTAAAATTACTAATTTGTGATAATAGAAACTGTCCCAAAGTGTGGAGCTACAACCCATCACAAAGGAGACAAGTCAGTTCCCTATTTGTAAGATGGAAATGATTATAGTATCTACCTCTAATGGCTGTTTGAGGATTAAATAAATTAATATATGTAAAGCACTTCAAATGCCACTGGCACATATTAAATATCAAATTGCTTGTTACTATGATATGATTGTTTGGAGATTCAGGTTTGCTGTCATCATGCAGCATGGGTGGGCTGGCTGGCTGCCTGGATGCTCAACTGGTAGAACTAAGCCAAGTTTCCTGCTTTAGAAAACAGGCACTTATGAGTTTGTCTGGGCAAGGGAGTGGTGAATATGTTCTATGAATCCACGTGGCTACACAGAAGACAGATTTTCATGGAGGGATCTTAAGTCTTGTGCAAAAGAGGCGAGCAGATCCTAGTAGAGAAAAGCTGGAGGTACTACTGGATTCCTAGAAACTGAGGAAGGGAGTAAGAAAATCAGCTGGAATAGAGACACATTCACCCTGTCAAAGGAACTGCAGGTGAGAACCCTAGTGATAGAAGGATAGAAGGATGAAAGCATCACACTTGCTTATTTCAGCTGAGTTTCTTACTCCTTTCCATCATAGTGGCTACATAATTGGCAAATATTCACTGAACGTTACTACATGCCAGACACTGTTCTGATGCTGAGAGTGTAGTAGAAGACAAAGACAAATCTCTGCTCTCTTGGGAATTTGATTCTACAGGGGAAAATAGATGGCAAATTAATAAAGAAATGATTGCATAGATAACAGGTGTGATGTGGGATTACTAAGTGCCAGTAAAAGACAGAAGCATAAAAAGAAGGGAGAAAGAAGGGAGTAAATGTGGTGGAGGGAGCAGAAGGAACTTCTGATTGCTTCTATTTTCTCAGAGCACTTGGAAGTGACAGCATGGAAGTGGGTAAGGAGGAGGCAGGGGCTGTTGGAGTTTTAAAGGGAAGGTATAAAATTGTCACCTAGAATCATGGGAGAGAAAACAGAATTGGGACTTGTAGTAGGATTGCCAGCCCAGCTTTGGAGACCCTCTTGAGAGCTGTGGTAATGATTACAGAATGACATGAATGAGCATGTGTGTGTTTCTGTAGGTCAGTTGAATTATCTTGGTGCAGGTACACAGAAAGTGGAGAATTAAATTTATTCAGAGTTGGGGTTTGCCCAGGGGATCATGAAGGAGGAAGAGAGGGGAAGGGACTTCAACCTGTTTGCAAGGAACTGTGGAATCTAAGTTGGATATAAAAGGGAATAAGGACAAGAGAAGAGTGAATGCTAGGATCAGTGGTTGACTGTCCCCTGTGGGGTTTATTATTTGCTTGACTCACACGAGAGGGAGTGAGTTATACAAAGAGGAATGGAGGATGAGGAGAGGATACTTAAAATGAAGATTATAGCAATGACAAAGTCTAGGAAATATCTTGAGAATTGAGTGCCTAAAGTTGGGTGGACAACATCATGAAAAAAAGAGGTCAAGAAATCTCTGACCTATAAGCTAGAGCAGTAAAAGCAATAAAAGAACTATTTGGATATTGAAAGCCACCAAAAATTGTTGGATGCCGAAAGAGGGTCATGATCTACTCAGTATATCACTGGAGGCTATATGAGTAAGCAGCAAATTGTTTCTCATAAATGCAGAATGTTGGCAGACCGACAAACTGCATCTGCCACCCAGAAGGGATACTGAGGGCAGTCACACCCCAAGTGCAATGTTTCTTGTAATTAGGCAAATCTGAAGCCTGTTAGCAATAATGTGAACCTGTGGTCAATCAAGCAGCTGACCAATCATTACCTCCTCCTCTCCTGCTCATTCTACCCAATAAATACAAAGGGCTGTGGAAGTTCGAGGGCTGCCTTTGCTCACTAGAAGCAGGAAGCTCTCTTCTTCTTCCCTGGGACCCTTCCTTTAAAACAGTTTGTTTTGTCTTAAGTTTTCATTTCTACATTTGTCCTCATTCGTTCAGTCCTGTAATGATGATCTCAAGTAGTAACAGTAGTAACTCTCCTAATGACAGTCTCAAGTAGTAACAGTAGTAACTGCTATAATGACGGTCTCAAGTAGTAACAGTAATAGCTGTCATAATGGTCTCAAGTAGTAACAGCAGTAACTGTCGTAATGATGGTCTCAAGTAGTAACAGCAATAACTGTCATAGTGACGGTCTCAAGTAGTAAGCGTGGAAGTCACAAAACTCATGACAGGAGTAATACCAAAGACTAATAAGGATCATGGTATTAAAATTGTCAAAAAGCGAGAAAGAGTGACTAAAGATCAGATTATAATGGAAGGTAGTAGTAGTAGTATAGACTAATAGAATTAAATTTGAAACTGTGAGTTTCAGTGAGAGGAAAGAGTAATGGTCTAGAAGTGGCTAGGAAGTGCAAGGATGACACCCTGCTTCTTGGTTCATTGGTATAAGAGAAATGGGAGAGAAAGGGGCCACTGCTTAAGAAAGCTATGAGAAAAACAATGTCTTCAGCATAGAGTAAGGTTTCAGTTAGCCTAAGTCAGGGAAATGGAGGAGAATGGAGATAACGGGTGAGGGAAGTTGCTGAAGATGGACTGTGAGTTCTACAAGACTTGTGAGGAGGAGTGGGAGATGGGGTCAGATTAGAAGATGTAAAGAATGTTATGGTGATAAAAGATGACCTAGGAGATAGGGCTTCTGGTATTTACTGACATAAATATGGTAGCAGAATAAGATCAGGCTAGTCTTGATATCCTGGTTTAGGCTGACTATGGCAGTGAGATTGCTGGGCAGGAAGGAATGGAGGTCTTGCTGGAAGAATTTACAGGCTGCTAAGTGCCATGGTCAAAAGAATGTGATAATTTAATCATGAGTCAGGGCTGGACTGGATTGGACTCTTGCACATCTGAAGCAAATAAGTTTCATCATACATACACTCAATTCAATCAGTTAGAATAGCTGCTTGGTGTCTGTATTAGTCCGTTTTCATGCTGCTGATAAAGACATACCTTTGGGAAGAAAAAGAGGTTTAATTGGATTTACAGTTCCACATAGCTGGGGAGGCCTCAGAATCATGGTGGGAGGTAAAAGTACTTCTTACATGGTGGTAGGCAAGAGAAAATGAAGAAGAAGCAAAAGCAGAACCCCCTGATAAACCCATCAGATCTTGTGAGACTTACTCACTATCACAAGAATAGCATGGGAAAGACCAGCCTCCATGATTCAATTACCTCCCCCTGGGTCCCTCCCACAACATGTGGAAATTCTGGGAGATACAATTCAAGTTGAGATTTGGGTGGGGACACAGACAAACCATATCAGTGTCTTAGAGTGAGAAAGGGCTGAAATGGATTCATGAGATCAACATGGACACAGGAAGAAGAGTAGTTTGCAAGCTTCAAGAGGGTCATCTCTTATTTTCGTATTTTAAAAACAGAGATACAGAAAGGTAAGTGGTTTACTCTGTTTAGTGAGAGGGTCAGAACCACTCCACCAGGGAATACATAAAAACCCTATTTAGATAGGTCTCATTATCAAATAAATGCAATTTTGTATCCATGTTCAGTTGGTGATGGTTAGTAATATAGATACTGAGTTTTGGCTTTGCCACCTGTTGGCTATGTTTTTGACTGCATATCAGTTTAGGCTCCCCAAGATGAGATTAGATGTATGCTAGAGATTTATTTGAGCGAATTGCCTTTGATTAATAAAGTGGTAAGGAGCAGGAGGAGGCAGGGGAGCAAATGCAAGCCTGACATTTGTGAAAGAAGAGAGGGAAGGAAGTAGAATTGAGTAGAAGGAACCTCAGATTGTGGTGCAGCTCTAAGTGAAGATGACCTTCAGATGAATCCTGCATTGGGCAGGAGTGGGCTGTAGGGCCCCTGCTGTGCTCAGTCACTGGCTGGGAGCAACCAGGGAAACCATGGGTTTGAGGCATAAATATCCCCGAGAATTTGGGGAACCTGAGAGCTTAGCAGCTGGAAGCTGTCAGCCAACTACTTGTAGCAGATCCTCTTAGAGGAAAATAAAAGCAGTGCACTTCATGGTCAGCATGGTTCTAAGCCATTTAAAATATATAATTTAAAATTATCTTTAAAATTGAGGTAAAATTTATATACCAAATTTAATCATTAATCATTTTAAAATGCATACTTTGAGGAATTTCATATATTTACAATGTTGTGCAACCATCACCTCTATCTAGTTCCAAGACATTTTCATCACCCTCAAGGGAGACCTTGTACCTCAAAATGTGAATCCATAAAAACAGAATGTGACAACACTAATCTATATTCTATCTTTATGGATTCACATATTTTGAAAGTTCACGTACATGTAATCACACACTATACAATGCTTTGTATCTAGCTTCTTCAGCTTAGCATAATATTTTTGAAGTTCATCCATAATAGCATATGTCAGTACTTCGTCCCTTTTTATTGCTGAATAATATCCCATTATAAGGATATACCACATTTTGTTTATCCATTCATCCACTGATGGAAATCTGGGTTATGTCTACCTTTTTTTGTTGTTGTTGTTGTTGTTTGTTTTTTTGAGACGGAATCTCACTCTGACACCCAGGCAGGAGGGCAATGATGTGATCACAGCTCACTGCAACCTCCACCTCCCGGGTTCAAGCAATTTTTCTGCCTCAGCCTCCCAAGTAGCTGGGGCTACAGATGCGCATCACCATGCCCTGCTAATTTTTGTATTTTTAGTAGAGACAGGGTTTCACCATGTTGGCCAGGCTGGTCTCAAACTCCTGACCTCAGGTGATCCACCTGACTCGGTTTCCCAAAGTGTGGAGCCACCATGCCTGGCCAAGACTGTTTACTCTTACAGAGAAATGGACCACACTTCACTTTGGCTCACTGTGGTCTGAGAAAGCAAAGAGCCCTTGGGACAGGATTAAAAGCATAATCATAACTTGTGACAATGGGTTTCTAACAGGGATGACTTTGTGGCCCCTCTCTCACTAGTGACCACACTTCCTGCAGACCACTGCCTCCTAGCAGAGCTGCCCTTGAAATAATGATTTCCAATTTGTAATGCTGGTCACCACCTTTCACATCTCACCAAATTTGGTCAGGCTCTTACAGACTCTCACTTTGATACCTTTATTTTTCTTTCTTTCCTCTTTTTTTTAGAGGAAAGGAGGAAGGAAAAAGGGAAAAGAAAATATTAGATTAAAAATAACAGTCATCCCTTGGTGAGGGAAGAAAAGAGAACACAGGCTTAATTAGTCCACAAGCAATTTGGAAGAGAGAGGGGGATAGAGTCACTAACAGTGAGCTGTCTCAGGGACTGGTATGGATTACTGAGGAACATGTTGTAATTTCCTTGTCTGCAGATGTTTAAAATACTAAAAAACATCTGTCTCCCTTTGTCCCCATCATAAAACCTTTGCTTCAGCCGAAGTAATGACTTCTACCATGACAATATACTTTCTGGCCGTTCTGGTGGGCAGTTTTCCTTGCTACCTTTCTATATTTGCTTCTTTGTTTGTTCCCTTAAATAGATGTTTGTATGCCAAACAATGCCTGGCATACAGAAGGAGGAGCTCCACGAAGAGGTTTTCAACAAACTTCCCATTGCTGGCTGCCATTGTCTCTTCTTGGTGTACTTGGATAACCCGGAGTTTGTTTAGAGCACTAATGGAGTACGCA
The DNA here is from genome assembly GCF_028885655.2 of Pongo abelii. Classification (NCBI taxonomy): domain Eukaryota; kingdom Metazoa; phylum Chordata; class Mammalia; order Primates; family Hominidae; genus Pongo; species Pongo abelii. The sequence goes on from NC_071988.2 coordinate 22,046,862, forward strand.
GGTTCTGGTATTGGACTAACTGGGTTTGGATGTTGGCATTACCACTTAGGCTCTGTATGATTTTAGGCAATTTACTCTGGGTACAAATAAAGATAATATTATTCAGTCTCTCAAGAGATTGATGTGAGGAATAAATCAGATACTTCCTGTGACATGCTTGGAAAATGCAAGACACATAATACACTGGGTTGGTAGATGTTAGCCACTAACATTATTGACTGTCTGGTCTTGTTTTTTTATCCATTCTAGTCTTATCTCTCCTAGTAGAAATTTATGATTCTTGAGAGCAAAGACTGTGTTTTAGATATATTTAATACTTACAAAGCAAACACACACACATACAAACAAGCAAATGCTATTAACCAATAGATAGATGTATGGATTTAGTGCTTCAAATGTGTCATATAAAGTAGTAATATGTAAATCCAGTTTTTGAATAACCCAATGTGCTTTGCAAGACATATATAGAGATGAAAATTTAAAAAAAACCTTTCAGCAAAGAGTGGTAGTGTTTATTAAAATGTAATCTCCATGAGGGCAAGACTGTGTTCTCTAGAATAGAGAATGGGCACACATTAGGCGTTTCATAAATACTAATGGAATGGGTGATTTAAAAAATTAGCACTAGGAAATGCCAGAAATTCTGCCTATGTTTATTAACTTAACTCTCACAATACTATAAGACATAGTTGTCTCTGTGCTAGTTAAGAACTGAGGTTGGCTGTGAGTTGAGACCTAACTATAACAATGTAAACAAAAAAAGCTTATTTTTATAACCTAATGTAATGAGGAGTCTAAGTTTCACTGGCTATAGTTTAATGGTTCATTGTTCAGAACCAAGGTCTCTGAAATTCTTTGTTTTTCATTACGGTCCTAAGGTGGTTGCTGCAGCTCCCGCTAGCAAATTCTTGTTATAAATTAGAAAGAAAAAAGAACAGAAGAGCACTTTTCCCACCTGGGGCCGTCCTCTTTGAGAAGGTTTCCTTGAAAACCATGTTTTTAAAGAACTTTTACTCATATCCAGTTGGCTACACTCATTTGCAAATGGAAAAGATAGAGGGCTTCTCTTTTTCCTCCTCCTCCCTTTTCTCCTCTTCCTCCTCCTTTTTCTTGCCTGGTCATGTTGTTACTCCTAACAAAAACATGGTTCTATCATTAAGGAGGAAGAAACTGGTTATCAAGTAGGTACCAGTAGTCTCTGTCATCTTCTTCATTTTATAGATGTAGGAAACTGAGGCTCAGCCCCATAGAGGTTTTACATATTGGTTTTACTGTGGCTTTTGAGGATTTATCACATCACAGTGTCTTCTTTGGAGGACCGGCAGAACAAAACCCTCTTGGTAGTGATTCTTGAGTAGTCAGCAGCTTGTTGAAGTTGTAGATGGTGCAAATAGTTTTGTGTCTGTCTTTAGTTAGACCCACTGCTAAGAAGTCCCAGAAATTGAGGAGGTCTGTGTATGACAACCATTAGAGAATATTCTACTATGACTTTTCCTTTTCCAAAGTTTCCCTGCTATCCTACATGCGTTTTTTTTTGAGACAGAGTCTTGTTCTGTTGCCCAGGCTGGAGTGCAGTCATGCATTCTTGGCTCACCGCAACCCTGCCTCATGGGTTCAAGCCATTCTCATGCCTCAGCCTCCTGAGTAGCTGGTATTACAGGTGTGTACCACCATGCCCTGCTAATTTTTGTACTTTTTAGTAGAGACGGGTTTTGCCATGTTGGTTAGGCTGGTCTTGAGCTCCTAACCCTAGGTGATTCGCCCACCTTAGCCTCCCAAAGTGCTGGGATTACAGGTGTGAGCCACCACGCCTGGCCCTACATGTATTTCTTCAAGGTACCTGAAACTATTATGAAAAGAAAAAGGTGATAAGTGGAAAATAACATTCATACACATGCACACACACAAATCCACTCACACATATAAGTGCATAAAATGTAAGCTCTGAGAGTTTATGTAATTAGCTTACATTATGGGTAGTTAGAGATGAGTCAGGAGTCTACCCCATCTCCCTGACTCTAAAATCTATCCTTTACCCTCTCCAGCAGTGGTTCTCAACCCTGGTTGCACATCAGAATCAGCCAAGAGCTTTAAAGAACTTCCATTTCTTAGGTCAAGTCCCAGACACATTGTAAATCAGAATCTCTGGGAGTTGAGCTCTGGCATCAGTATTTTAAAAAATCTCCCCCAGATGATTCTAATGCAAATCCAAGGTTGAGGACCACTACTTTTCAGATACTCTTAAGCAAAAGAAATGAAGTATGGTGTTCTATAAAGAGAGTACTTTTTAAAAATTATTGTAATCTGTCCCAGTGGTTTTTCTCACCTGCTTTATTTTCTCCTAGTGGAACCAGCAATATGCAAAACAGATTAAAGCAGAGTTGTCATAGTTGAGGGAGTATCTGGCTCCACTTCTTCATCACCCCTCAACTCACCCCATCTCTTGCAGATGGCCCTTGTGGCCACCCACAGGACAGTGACCCACCTATTTCAGTGCATCCCATGGAATAGATGTTTTAATGATTCAACAGACATTCTGACCATCAAACTAACATGCATGACTTGGGAAAAGTTTCAGTCTTGTGGGTGATTGTGGTGTTGTCTTTCCTTCTGTAGACGAGCCTCCAATTTCCATCTCTCTACCTGTGGTTATTCAGAGGACAAGATGCTAAAAAGAGCCCCAGGATCAATAACAGAAACACACAGATATTGTCAAGGTTATGCTTTCTCTCAGCTCATGTGGCCTTGTGTGTATGTTTTATCCCCACACCCCCAGGAGTGCAGTTAATCATGTGGACCTGTAATGCCGAATGCTCAAACTCAAATGTCTACAGAGGCCAGGCCGAGAGAGAATATGTGAAGTTTCCATGTTTTGGTAGATGCTATGGGGAATTGGAGTGTCTATGTCCTTCCTAAAAGCATTTATATTTTAAAAAATATTTGAAACTGTGTCTTGGCAACCAGACACATACACACGTGTTTTCTGGGCATAAGGTATTTTAGTGAGGTGCCTAGTGCGGTGAAATTGATTTTATTTTACATTTTAGCTGTAGAGGCTGTCAGTTCCTTTGTTAGGTGGACCCAGCTGGTAAGTTTAGAGCATCATTCAATTTTCAGGGAAGAGTTACTGAATTTCCTGATGGCACACTAAGTGTATGTGCATAAGTGTGGAGCAGAACGTTTTGAACCTTGATCAAACCTTCTCCCTCCAAAGCCACTTGGCTTATAGTTGATCAGATAACTGTAGGGACAGGAAATTTTGCATAGAGGGCAAAGTGTCACCTAGAAGAATAGGATGCAACTAGAATCTCTTTGATGGACTGAGATGGTCCCAACTGACTGGTAGGAAAAACCCAGAAGTCCCTAAAGAGAGTAGCTTTCCCGTAAGGAAAGAGAATACATGAGTGACAGAAATCATTGCGGCCTAGATGTCATGGTGTGATCACTGGCCAGACCCTCCATTTCTCTCTTTTGCTGACATTTGGAAGCAGAACTGGACCCATTTATTGTATTGTCTTGTATTTTTTTTATTTCCATAGGTTTTTAGGGAACAGGTGGTGTTTGGCTACATGAGTAAGTTCTTTAGTGGTGATTTGTGAGATTTTGGTGCACCCATCACCCGAGAAGTGTACAGTGTACCTAATTTGTAGTCTTTTATCCCTCACCACCTTCCCACCCTTTTCCCCAAGTCCCCAAAGAGAACTGGATCCATTTAGATAAATACATCCTTCTAAACTGAACCAAGTGGTAGAGGAGACAACAGATTTACTGCTAATGTAAGCATAGAGATATTTCAGTAGTTGTTTGGAATTATGGTGGTGTTTGTACCTTGAAATAAAGCAGGAGAAGCTGTGACTTCCTTTTGTTAGGTTGTGTACCTGACACTGCACCAGACATTGCAGGATCTGCAAACAAGATTAAGTCCTGTTACTGCAGAGCTGCAAGTTCAGTCTTGTGGAAGAGGGGAAGAAGCTGGAGCAGGTGGCTCAGTGATGTGAGGGTGGAGTTTAGCATGGCAAATCAAACAAATACTCAAGTAACTGTAATTTAAGGAGAAATGAAGTCTGATACAGAGTCACATTTATGAGATGTCATGGACACCCAGTGAAGGAAGAAAGCCCATGTGGTTGGACACAATTTCCCAGCATTTAGAACAGCCTAAAGTAATTTCATAATGGAAACTGGCAGGGAGAGTTTCAGAGTTAAGCAAATATAAAGCAATGTGAAACAATCTTGATAAATGCTGCAGAAAGGAACCTGCAAAAAAGGACTGTGTGGCTAATGAATAACACCTGATGTTTACCTTCCTAAGCTTGGAGCCAACTGAGAAGTAGATGCAGGAGTTAGGTAAATGGGGAACAAGGATCAGCTTTGTTAGTAATAAAGCTGATTGAAAGTGCAGCGTGGGGCTGGGCGCAATGGCTTACGCCTGTAATCCCAACATTTTGGGAGGCCGACATGGGTGGATCACCTAAGGTCAGGAGTTCGAGACCAGCCTGGCCAACATGGTGAAACCCTGTCTACTAAAAATAGAAAAATTAGCTGGGCATGATGGCAGGCACCTTTAATCCTAGCTACCATGGAGGCTGAGGCAGGAGAATCGCTTGAACCCAGGAGGAGGAGGTTACAGTGAGCCAAGATGGTGCCGTTACACTCCAGCCTGGGTGACAAGAGCAAAACTTCATCTCAAAAAAAAAAAAAAAAAAAAAAAAGTGCAGCATGAGTGTCTGTTCCTCAACTGAATTCCATAAGATTTGCTTTTACAGAATTAAACATCTCCTCTAGGTTGAAGGCAAAGGCAGCTGTTGCTGTCTCTGTTTCTGTCCTGCTCTTCTGTTCTGTTCTGCCCTTATGGGGATTAGGTTTCTTATAGAGAAGGAGAGATGCATTCTGAACAGAGATGGTTCTGAAAAACAGAGGACTGAAAGGGCTAAGTCACACTTGCTTAGTTTCTTTAGAAAGGTTTTAGAATCTCCTGTTTTTCCTCTCCTTCTTCCGGAGGAACTATAAAAATGGGGGGCAGAGGCCAATTATTTCCATGGAAATACAAAAATGGGAAGAAGGAGGTCCTTCCGATCCTTTTACAAACTTTTCACTCCGCAACAAAGGAACAATTAGTCCTTCATTACTTTCTTGTGGAAAGAGCTCTCTCTGTCTGTGTTTTCTGTTTCTCTTCATCTATTTTTTACTAATGTAGGCCTTTGCCATTTATCTGTGACCCATGATGGCATCTTCTAAAATATACATAGTTTCTACAATGTCAATATTTGAAAAGATGACTTGTTTTCTCTTAAATTCCATGCCTGTTGGTATTTTCTTGTGTTTAGAAGCACAAGGCAAGTTATCTGGCTTTTTCATCTCACACTAAAGTTTTATATCTCACTTGAGGATCGTTTCTCTCAAAGAAACAAAGGTTTTATCACTCACTAGAGTAACTGTGTACACAAGATGAATAGAGAACAACAAACCCATGTTGAGATGCTGATGTTGGGCAGTTAGCTAGCAATTGAACTGAGCAATGCAGATTTGTGTAAGAAAGGCATTCAGCTCATTTCTAAATACGTGAAACTTCAGTTAAGTCTGACTTCCTGGGGATCCATGCCATAGTGTTTATCTCTCTGTATCTTCAGTGAGTGAGTGTGTCTTTTTCTCTTTAACCATATCTTGAGCCCCATGTCTTTTTTAAAGTAATAATGTCCCAAATATAGTAGCCCATTACAGAAACTCAATAAATATTCGTTGAATGAATGAATGAAGGGTCATTTATCAGAGCAGCATAGTACTCATTCTGAGCATCTCATGTAACCATTTTTGGACGAGGTCATTTTAAAGAAATGTCCATGACGCAGCGCACATCCTAACTTTAGGCAGGTGTGTATTTATTCTCTGTCTGCAGAATATAGAGTAAACACAACTGAGAGTTTGTGGATAGGGACAATCCTACCATCTGTGTTTTCAAGTATAAAAAAAGTTTGTCATGTTGTACATACTGGATCAACATGACTGGGTTATTGGGTTTCTGTAGGGTTCTATCACCCAGAAGCCCTAACCTCTGAAGTCCTGTGCTACTATATAGAGAAATAGAGAGGGTTGTGATGGGAAAACGATGCCTTATTGTTTTCCTTCTCAGGGTCTTAGGAAAAACTAAATGTGTTCTATAGAGATCTCTACCAAATTCTCCTACTTCCTGTTGTAGGTCTGGCTAGAATTGGGTTCTGAGGCCTGGAGCAGAGAAAGATTATCTCATTGAGATCAGGGGATGTCAGAACCTGAGTTAGAAAAATAAGGGTCTGTATTAGCTTCCTACAACTGCTGCAATAGACTGCCACAAACTGGGAGGCTAAAAGCAACAGGAATTTATTCTTTTGTAGTTCTGAACATCAGAAGTCTGAAATTAAGGCATCTGCAGGCTTGGTTCCTTCTGGAGGTTCAGAGGGACAATCTGTTCCATGCCTTTCTACTAGCTTCTGGTGCCTGCTGGAAATCCTGGCATTTCTTGGCTTGTAGACACATCACTCCAGTCTTAGTGTTCACCATCACATGGAGGTTCTCCCGGAATGTGCATGTCCAAGTTTCCCTCTTTTTGTAAGGATAGTATTCATTGGATAAGGGCCTACCCTAATCTGGTATTATCTCATTTTTATTTGATTACATCTGCAAAAACATATTTCAAAAAAAGTTCATATTCTGATGTTCTGGGTAGATGTGAATTTTTGGAAGATACTCTTCAACCCAGTACAGGGTCCAAGAAGCTAGAAGAGAATTCCATTAAAGCAATTGGAGTCCAGGTTCAGGGTACTGGACCTGCCACAAAAAAACAGGAAACCAAAGCCAAGGAGAAGAGAGCAAGTGTAAACATTTCCACATTAAGGAGTGGGTAGGGATTAGGTATAGATCCTGTGATGAATATATTGGATCCTCTACAAGATTTTCTTGCTGTCCCTGGCCTGCATTGCATGGACACAGATGTAAAGTTAAGCATGATTTTGTTTCCCAGACATGTCCATTTACATAGAATTATCAGTGAGCAATGTAGACTTTACTGAAGATATTATAGAGGAGGGATTTGTACATTGTACTCCACAGCAAACAATTTAAAATTCATAGCACATGTTTTATTATTTTTCCTTCTAAAATGTCACTGACAGTTTATCTTTCTTGCCTTCTTCTCTTCTAATTCCAGAGTCTATCTGAAGTTCTTCTTCCTAGGTTACACAAAACAATTGAATTCTCCCTCTGGCTATTACTGCAAACGTGTACAGACTTATTCACCCAATGCTCTCTAGAACAAAAGCTCTGCTATTACCATTATTTAACCTTATCAGAAGACAGTCAGGATTAGTGAGTGCAAATACTTGTTTCTCATTGTACCCCAAACTGGACTGTTAGCTATTTTGATAGCAAGGACAATTATTTTCATCTCATGTGCTCTGCAGCACCAAGCATGGTACTTCCCGCATGTAAGGAACTTAATAAATGCTGGTTAATAACCATTATTATTAATACTTTTGATGTATAATAATGCTAATACTGTTGATGTATAAGTCTGTATTTTTTGGTTTCCATTAAAAGTTTGTGGTGCTACAGAGATACCAAAACTTGAGCTTTTGAAGTGCCAAGTTTCTAAAGAAGTTGTTGAAAGGCTGGGAAATAATTTTCATAAAGTTACTTATTTCTCCTCATGAGCAAGTTTCTAAATATATTTACATGCATTCTAAGAGGGACTTATTCAATCCAAAAATATTTATTAAATGACAACTTTGTAAACACTAGGAGATTCAAAGATGTATAAGATAGTTTCTTCAACAGGCTTACATTCTAATTGCCATTATGTTTGTATATGTAGGAGGAATATAAATCTTGTGGTTTGCTGTGATAGACTGGTTATTCAAATTCTCACTCTACTCCTAAATAGCTAATTGACTCAGAGCATATTGTAACCTTTCTGAGACTCAGTTTCCTCATTTATAAAATAGGGAAAATAAGAGTATGCAATAGGATTTGGGGGAGGATAAAGTAAGATGTTTCTTATCCAGCAACATGGTGTATATTTAATGAATGCTAGTTATTATTGTGATGACGAGTGATGATTAATATTAATGATGATGACAAGTGGTATAATATTTTTTTGGAGGTGGTTTATTTTTTATCTAAAAAGATAAGGAAAGGTTGTAGAGAAGATAACATTTTTGAGATAGTCTTGTAAGAATGGGTAGGGTTACCAAAGGCTGAAGATATTCTTGCAGGGAAAATGGAATTATCACAAAGGTACTTTAGAAAAGACTTGAAGTGGGCTCAGATCAAACTGGAGAGACTAGAGTATTAAAGAAAAACTAGCCATCATAAAATGTTGAGAGCAAAGTTTTGTTATCACACAATTGTGTCTCACTTTTACTCTGTTCATCTTTCAGGCCAGACTACAGCTCTTGGTGATATATTATACTTTATCTTCTACCCTCTATAGGTGTAATCACCTGGTACAAGCTTGTAGGAAGCATAAAGCTCAAAACTAGTTGAACTCATCTAATTAAATAATCCTAGAGCTTCACATGTTTCCTGTGAGCTGTTGTAAGCACACACTTGACTCCTTTCTGAAAGTTCAGATTAAAAGGAAGCAAACTTCTAAAATTAGAATTGTAATTAAAATTTGACTTTGATCAGTAGCAGCTGAGAGGGTCATTAAGAGTCTTGAATGTGCTGACACAGGGCGTTGTTGGGTGGATAAGGTAAGGAGGGAAGTGGGGAGATTGGAAACAAATAAAAAATTGTGAAAAAGCATTATCAAATTGCAAATATCAATTATGGGTCTATGGATGAGTGATTATAATATTAAAAACATTCTTGGCGGGCAGCCTGTATGGGTGTAGATAGCTGCAACTTCATCAGAGCTGGGCTTTAATTTGATTTTTGCAAACATGTTTTGGTTTCTTTTCTTTTGATTGATTTCAGAGAACACTGGACAACAGCTGGGTGGAAACTGCATCTAACCCTCTGTGAAACTTATCAAAAATGTTTTCTGCCTCCGGCAAAGCTTGGAACACACCATCTCAGAAGGAGATGTGTGAGGGACAGAGAAGGGAAAGTTGCGGGGAATGAATGGGTTCCCACACTGGGTGTAGAAAGTGATAAGGCTGAGTGCTGCCTTGCACTGAATCAAGGAGCAGTGATCAAAGAGGGAGAGATGAAGGAGTTGAGAGCTTGCTTTTGTTTCCCTGATAAAGAATAATTTATTCCTGGCATGAACAATGAGGGTCAATGTGGCAAAACAGTGCAAGAAAGATAGTAGTTTTAGCTCTCTGTGAGACAGCTGTGTGTTGTGACTGCCAAAAAGACTAATATGATCATAGGTTCCAATTATTGAGAATAGAACAAAATGATCATTACCCTTTCTCTGCACACTGGGAGTTACATATTCACTTTTAAGTGCCTGGAATGCCCCCTTGTCTTCTTGGTGTATCTCTAGTCATTTTTCCAAAGCTAGCTCAAGCTCACCTTTTAACACCTTTCCTGACCCTATATTCATCAGGTAGATTTAATCATTGCCATCTCTTCTGGGCTCAATTATACTACTATGTTCATCACTTTGCATTGCCATATTCCTTATATAACCATCTGCCCTGGAGGGCAGGGTCCATGTCCAATCAGATTTTGTACCCATAGGGCTTGGCACCTAGTAGGTGCTCGGTAGATATTTATGGAATTAAGTAGAACAGGCTAGCTGGAGCTTGTTTTGAGATCAAGTAGAAAGGTGGAAGAACCTAAAATCATATTGAAACCCATCTGGAATCAGGTCATGCTTCAGTTAGCGAGTTGGCTAGTAGCAGGTGTCTTCCCAGCTGATGGGGAGGGGCTCATCCTCCCATAGGAAGAACCACAGGAAAGGTCTGCAGAGTGACTGAAAAGAGACACTCCAAAGGAAGGCAGAAGTGACTCTACCATGTCCCAGAAGCAAGAACGAGAGAGTTATATGCAAAGGGAGAAAACGACTGTGTCATGCCAAGAAAGGACTTATGAATTTTCTTTCTTCTTACCCTTTATTTAGCAAAATGTGTCCACATATTTTCAAAGGAATTCAGGCAGCCAAACACATGACTGGATTTATGCCAGAAATGGAAGCATTTTCTGTGGATCTCAGAAAGTGATGCCAATTACTGAGGTCCCAAGGATGATGGACGCCAGAAACACCATATCGTAAGCAACAGAAGTTAAGGTGTAAGCCAGGTCAAGAAGACTTGAGATATCTCAGTCACCAGGAGTGAAAGGATGTGCAGAAGAGTTAAATTTTGTGGCATGGGGAATTCCAGCTTCTACTTACCATATGTCAATGTATTGGTTCTTGTATATATATTCTTACAGTTCCTTCTGCACAACCTTTACAAACCGTTGTATAAAAGTGCTAGAATAAAAATCGAACAAGCGTTTCCTATGCTATATTTCAGATACAGTCATGCTTTGCTTAACAACAGGGATACATTCTGAAAAAAGCATTATTAGACAGTTTTGTCATTGTGTAAATATCATAGACCGTACATAAACCCAGATGATATGGCCTATTGCAAATGTAGGCTATATGGCACAGCCTATTGCTTCTAGGCTAAAAACCTGTACAGCATGTTACTGTACTGAATACTGTAGGCAATTGTAACACAGTGGGAAGTATTTGTGTCTCTAAACATATCTAAACATAGACAAGGAACAGTACAAGTATGGTATTATAATTTTATGGGACCACTGTAGTATGCAATCTGTAGTTGACTGAAGCATTGTTACGTGGTATGGGACTGTATTCTTAGGAATAGCTGACTGTGAGGGAGGAAAAAGGCAATAAGGGGAGAAAAGAAAACATTTGACACACAGCAGAAATTGTGAAAGATGCGCTGGCCTCTTAAAAAGTCATATCAGGAAATGAGGAATGATTTTGAAGAAGGATGTTCTACATTTTTACACATACAAAGGACTATAATATTAAGCAGGAATTATGCCTGTCTAAATTTCCCCAGAGGCATAAATACAAGATATGTGGGGTGTTAGAACTTTTGATTGCAGTTAATATTAATTGACTTAACTTAATTTTAGGCAACACTCAAATTTATGAAAGTGTCAGGTGCTCACAGATCTGAAATTTAAGTTGAAGAATCTGGTCTTTCAGGAAACCAGAATCTTCAAGGTACTGCCATTGGGATACATTTGTCCCAGCGTTTTTCCTTTTTACCTCCTTATACTCAGAATTTAAAGCTCTGAGAGTTACATTTGGATTGTCATAGCTTGGATCATGTGAGCACTTTTTGGCTAACGGAGAAGGGGACACCTCGACTGATGGTCCCATTAAGACAGCATATAATGGGAAAGAACAATTCCCCAAAGAAAAGCAAAGCTCCTTCTTCAGAAGAAGAGGGAATGCAATATGCAGAGCTATTTGTCATCTGCTGCAAATGTACAGACTGTTCCAGAAATCCCCTTTGACTGAAGGCACTCAGATGGGGGTTGAGTGACTATTTGTCAAACACATTGTAGGCAAGATTCAATAATTGAGTGAGTAATTGGACTACATAACCTTCTCTCTAACTCTGAAATTTTATGTCTCTGTGATTTTAGAATAAGAATCAAATCACAAGACTCCCTCCAGGAGGAATAATGAAACTGTCTTTATTATTCCTATTCATATGTTTATTTGAAAATATCTAGGATCAACCTGTATATACACAAACAAAAATACATCGATACGCAACCCACAGTGCCAACAGCTTGTAATTAAAGAACCAGACTAATGCAACATTTTCCCACTTACAACTCTTCCCCACTGCTAGCATTCTTCACGCCTTCTGTTATCAGGCAATTTAGTTATACACAATAAAAACATACACATGTGTGAGGAGATTTAAATATATTTTTCTAAATGTAAATTAAGGATCTTTATACAACTGCTCTGGTTTTTGAGCCTAGTTTATATTGGCTACAAATTGAAGCTGAAATAGTTCTCCAGATAAGGTTATTTATTCTCATTTGAGAAGAACTGGAAAAGCTATGATAGGATTCTTTTAAATTTTAAAATATGTGGATTCTGTTACCTGGCAGATATTAATGACAGTTTCTTATCCTGATTATATTATGGGATCATAGAATTCTAAAAGTGGAAGACATGTTGAGATGTCCTCTAGTACATGCTCCTGGGACACCAAGGAAATTACTTTAGATGGACTAGAGAGACACATAAAATTTGGAGGCTTGGGCTCTATTGAGGGAAAGGTGGAGAGTATATCAAAAAAATGGTCTGAAAGCTTTCTCTACCATGTCTGAATGGGAGGAGCAGTCTTAGATAGGTAGCCAGGGCTCTGAAGTATTAAAGCTTCAGGGCCAGTTCATGGATTCACGTATTGAAGTAGTTCTCAACATACCTGCAAAACTTACTGAGGGATATTTTAAACGACTCTAAATAACAGCAATCTACTAAGACAATGATTCTCAAAAGTGGGGAAGGGAAACACTAGGGGACATCAGAAACTTGAGAGTGTGGTATAGCCCCATGTGACCTCCCTCACTGTACCTCCCTCACCTCCAAGTTGAGAGTGAATGATTTACGGGGAAAATGATAGATGTTTCAAATTGAGATGGTCCCCCAAACCTACAGAGCATGGTGGGAAATGATAGAGGCTTGAAATTAGGATGGTCCCTGAAACCTGTAGAATATGGTGACCCTGAGTGTGCCATTGGCTTATAAGTAGGGAATAAAAGTCAAATAAGACATATTCATCATCTTCTATAAGTTTTCAGAGGTAGGAGAAATAAATGAGCTAACTTTTATAATGTACATAGCACAATGACTAGAACAGAGTAGGTACACAGTAAATGGTATCATTCCTTTATCCCAGCCATTAACTCTATTTCCATAGATATCTCTGAATGCTTCTTATTGTTAAATGCATATTTAAATTTATGTTTCACTATGATAATCAGATATTTAGGTTAAACCTGGATCTCTAATACTAAGAAAAGTCTAGTCTTTGCATTTGGAGTCCTTGACCATAGAGTTCCACTGCTATACTTCTATGGAGATCGATGTCTTTCTTCTCTGTTGCCATGATGACTTTCGCCATAGCTGGATGCCACTTAAAGGGTCTGACTGGCTGGCACAACTATTTTAATGCATCATGACTGTATACTTCTGAAAGGAAAATGTTTTCTTGGAGTGCAATATAAGTTTAGGAATATCAAAGGCAGTCAGATACTCAGCATAATTATAGGTTAGGTTTGTAGACCAGATATTCAAATCATCTTCTTTTCATTGGAGGAGTGTCTGGTTGATTAAAACATTGGAGGCAGCATCTGATACAAACATTCCAGAGAGCATGTCAAAGAGATCTGGTACCAAAAAACAGCTCTCTGAAGCCAGGAAGCCAACTCCATCCAAATAAACAGCACCAGAGAGGGAAAGATGATTCAGACGTAATGCCCATGTGTATGGATGACTAATATTTTAGGACGCTTTTTTTCCAGTTCATGACTCTGAGGCAATTGCTAGATTTAGGACAGCATTTCCTTGCCCTCTACCACCTGGAAACACATGAGTGAAGATGTTCAAAGACAATGGCATTGACAGGATTATTAGAATTTCTTTAGTGTTAACCACAACCTAACCCCTTTCTCTCTCACTCAAAAAAGCATATCCATGTGCAAATGAGCTAAGGCTGGCATTTTTCATAGGGCCATAAGGCATAGGACATTTTCCATAGGGCATTTTCTTTAGGGCTCTATAAAGAGTGGTTTTAGATAGTTCATATACAGGAATCAAATCACATTGACACACATAGTCACTTTGTCCTATTTAAATTCTCTTTTAATTCTTTAGATTACATGGAGAAGAAAGACTCAGTTTGCTGCTAGTATTTCCTTAAAACATCTCAACTCTCTCTCTCCCTCTCCAACAGAGCAAAGGCCAGCTCTGACTCAGAATTCTCAGCTAGCAACAGTATCTAGCTACAATTTAACAACATTGTCTGGTAATGTACGTATTTTTAAATTTATCTTCGATTTTGGCAAGTGATATTGGATTTCCATTTATAGTAATGATATAAAGTTTCCTTAATAAATGCATTTATTTAAGTCAATAATTGAGTTCATTTAAATAAAAATATTTAAGGAAATAATAGGCTGGGCACGGTGGCTCACACTTGTAATCTCGGCACTTTGGGAGGCTGAGGCAGGCGGATCACGAGGTCAGGAGATCGAGACCATCCTGTCTAACATGGTGAAACCCCATCTCTACCAAAAATACAAAAAATTAGCCAGGTGTGGTGGTGGGCGCCTGTAGTCCCATCTACTCGGGAGGCTGAGGCAGGAGAATGGCGTGAATCTGGGAGGCAGGGCTTGCAGTGAGCCGAGATCATGCCACTGCACTCCAGCCTGGGCAACAGAGTGAGACTCCATCTCAAAAAAAAAAAATAATAAGGAAATAATAGTAAAGATATGTCCCATAGTACATAATAATGCAGATATGCTATAATAATTATACAGATAGGAAAATATTCTGACAGTGCTACTTGATGGTGGAAGTTTAGGAAACACTGTTGTAGGAATAATCTTGAATATGCTGTAATAATATGCTATGATAATACAGATAAAATATTCTTATAGTACTACTTGAATGGTGGAAGTTTAGGAAATACTGTTGTAGGAATAATCTTGAATTGACCCTAAGTTTTCAAAAAAAATTATTTTCAACTTTTACTTTGATGATTATTACTAGCAAATTCTTTTATGATATGTTTCACAAATGTTTAGGGTGTTTCAGCACTTTATTCTGCTCTGGTTTAGAACTGCTGACCTATGTAAACGCATTATACAGAAAACATATAGAATGCAGAACTATTTCTATTTTAATTTTTTGGAATATGTTTCATGTTTATAATCTGTGCTCCTGCTCTTTTTAAAAAAATGGTAATAGTAAATGGTTCTAAAAGGCTTTTGTTGGGGAGATGGCTAGTTTTCTATACAATACTTTCTTTGTCTTTTTCATTGTAATACCATTTTAGCTGGGTATGGATATGATCAGTAAATTATATTTTTTCTTTTTTTTTCTTTTTTCTTTTTTTTTTTTTTTTGAGATGGAGTCTCGCTCTGTCACCCAGGCTGGAGTGCAGTGGTGCCATCTTGGCTCACTGCAACCTCCACCTCCTGGGTTCAAGCGATTCTCCTGCCTCAGCCTCCTGAGTAGCTGGGACTACAGGCACCCACCGCCACACCCGGCTAATTTTTGTATTTTTAGTAGAGATGCGGTTTCACCATGTTGGCCAGGCTGGTCTCGAACTCCTGACCTCAGGCGATCCGCCCCCCACCACCCGGACTCCCAAAGTGCTAGGATAACAGAATTATATTTTTTCATGTGGCAAAGTTCTTTCCCTTGGAGTGTGAGCACACCTCTTATCTGTTCTCCATCTGCTTCCTGTTGGCTGGCAACTGGATACGGTATGAACTCAACTTCAGCCATACAGATGACATTGTGTCTAAGGAAAGGTGGAGCAATAAGATGGAAGAAGCCTGAGTGTTGGAATGGCCAAGTAGAGCAGAGCAGCTCAGGGCCCCACATGGCACACACTGGAACTGTTATGTGACAGAAAAAGTCCATTTTCTTTTAAGCCTCCATATTGCTCTAAGTTCCTTTGTTACAGAAACTTAGCTTTTACCTTAATATGATGAATATGATACTTTTCCACCTCCCCAAACACTCTCTGTTAATATTAAATATAATTAGTTGGCATAATGAGAAAAGTAGGGAAAGAAGGTGTGTCACCTTGTGCCTTTGTAAATAAATTATATTTGACTGCTTCTACTGCAGTCTCTCTAGCTCCATAAGACTCAAAATGAGTTTGGGAAAAGAGTATTGGGGAGCAACTATTTAAATACACATAGTCAAAAACTAAATAATCGCAAATCTGTTGCTTTACTCCTTAAGTCAGAGACTAATTCTAGGAATGTTAAAGGAAAAAATAATTCACTGGAAGGATTTAAGGAAGTTTATATAACCATGGGGAAAAAAATGGAAGATGCAGGTTTCATTAAGGAGGTAGACTGCAGCTCAGGGATGGGGTGGGTATTAAGTCTGGATAGCAAGAACTGTTAGGGGTTTTCTCCTCCAATCATTTGTTTTTTATTTGTGCCTTACTCCAGATTCAGATTCTTGGGAGAAAGAATCTATTTGGTCAGTCTTCATTTCTTATGATTACTCCTTTTCAGACAAAAGTGGGAGAACTTCATTGTTAGGTCCACCATGTGACGGAAGATGGACATTTACTCAAAGGAAGATTGAAGCTTTACTACTCTGCACTCAAGGGTGCACTGGAACCAGCCTGCGGTGGTTCATGAGAGCTGATGGTGAACATTTGTTTCCAACTCTGTCTTCACTAACACCTCCCTAGGGGCTTGAAAGTGGCCATGCTGGATGTATCAACACCACGGAAGTAGGCAAATGGTACAAATCAGAACCTTTTCTTCAAAGAGCTAGTTGTTAAACAATTACCAGCATACCACTGCCTATACTCTATTTCCTTCTTTTCACCTGGTATTTTCTGTAGAATCTCATTAAGTAGGCTGGCTTTGCATCAGACTTAAGAGTAATAGGAGTTTTTCATTCTCTTAGGGAAAACATCTAAAGAAAATGAAAAGTTTTATTTTATAAACATGCCCCCAAATCAACCTATAGTATTATTTGATTTAAACACTAAATTTTATCCATGTAGAACATGTATCTAATTAAAATGAAGTTCTAGGGTAGTGTTTCAGCTTGTCCAGTTCTGAGAGAGAGGGTCCAAAAAGGCATTCTGTTTTTGTTGGGGAACAAAAACAGCCCAGCTTTAGTATCTGAGTAGCTCTCATCATACATTCTTTGACCATTTCATATGTAGAAGTATTGCCTTAGAGATGAATTGATTTTAATTTTGATACCATAATAATGAGAATTTTTGATTCTTTTTTACATGATATTTATTTAATTTATTCATTTATTTAATACATTTGTATTGACCACCTAAAAGGTATCTGGTTTTAAAATTCTGTATTGAGGATAGAGTAAATAAAAATATATCTCTAATCAAAAACTTGAGGCCATGGTAATTTTTTCAAAGTGTAGTTCTGATTTCAAATTTCTAAGAAGTTGGATTTTTAAAAATATCCCCAAAATAGAAGAAAATAATCAACTGGCCAGGAACAGTGGCTTACGCCTGTAACCCCAGTACTTTGGGAGGCCGAGATGGGAGGGTCATCTGAGGTCAGGAGTTCAAAACTAGCCTGGCCAACCTGGCGAAACCCTGTCTTTACTAACAATACAAAAATTAGCCTGGCGCAGTGGTGGGCACCTATAATCCCAGCTACTCAGGAGGCTGAGGCAGGAGAATCACTTGAACCCAGGAGGTGGAGGTTGCGGTGAGCCGAGATCACGCCATTGCACTCCAGCCTGGGTGACAGAGCGAGATTCCATCTGAAAAAAAAAAGAAAAAGAAAAAAGAAAAAAAAATCAACCTATGTCATGTGAACAGTTCAAGCTGAAGGTATCTTTCTAAATGCAGAACAATTGTTTCAACATAGTTAATTATTGAGAAAACATATATGCCACTTATGTCAAATATTGCTCTAAGAGGTTTACAAAAATTAACAAATTCTATTATCCTAATTTTACAGTTATGAAACAACAAAGAAAGGATAAGTAATTTGTTAAAGATGACTTAGATAGTAATGGGGGAATCCAGGACTTACACCCAAGGGGTCTAGTTTCAGAGTCTATGCTCTTAGCCTCTCACTGTGCTGCTCCCTGAGATGGCCATAGGATCTGTAAGTATAGCGATGGGGCTGATGGGAGGGTGGGAAGGTGGTCAGGTAGTGATAATATGGCAGATCAACTGAGTGTGGAAAGTGTCCAGTGATGTCTTCAAAATGCATTTGTAAGTATGTTCTAAGCAGGGCATTATTCAAAATAAGCTCAGATTTTAAAAAATGCCATGCCTGTCAGCAGTAAAGTTAATTTAAAGAATGACAGTGAAGTGCTTTATAACAATGAAAATTAACAGGCTACTGCTGTCGACAACCATGTAAAAAAGTATCACAAACCTAATATTGAGCAAAAAATTGAGACACAAATTTTGCTCAATATTAGGCTCATGATACTGTATTATTCCATTTGCATAAAGATTAAAAAACTATATAAATGTAAAACTGATCTATGAGGTAAGAAATTATAGATATGGTTACTTTTAAGGAAGAGGAAGAGATTAATGGTTGGGAAGGGATATGGGGGCTTCTGATGTGTTGGAATCTACTCTTTCTTCATCTGGGTGGTAGCCACAGGGTTCTGCTCACTGAGTGATGAATCACTGAGCTCTAGAGTTACGATTTTTGTCTCTTTGTGTGTTATACTTCAACACTAAAGTTAAGAAACACTGATGAGAGGAACAATAGGAAAAATGGTACAGTTGAGGCCAGAGAGAGGAATAGGTTGAAAAACAAGAGAATTAGGGTTGAGAAGAAAAATCATTTATATATGATATATTTATGAATTCAATCAGGTAATCTTAATTGATTGATTTAGCTATTTTCTGTAAAGAGCCAGATATAGTAAATATTTTAGGCCTTGCTGGCCACTTATGGTCTATGTCACATTCCTGTTAGTTTTTTTTTTTTTTTAACAACTCTTTAAAAATGTAAAGACCATTATGAGCTTTCTGGTGGAAAAAAAAAAAAAAAAAGAAAAAGAAAAAAACAGGCCACAGGCCATATTTGGCCTAGGAGTAGTAATTTGTTTACTCCTCAGCCAGCTTCTGGTGACGCTAAATGACAAAAATGCAGTTTTTTGCCCTCCGTGTTTGATACATTCATTCATTCAACTTTACTGAAAACCTTCTATGAGCTTTAAGTTGGTGAGACAGATATATAAACCTGTGACTCACAGTACGATACGATGAGGACCCTAACTGTAGTATGAAAGTGCTAGAAAAACACAAGAACGTGGGACTTTCTTCTTTTGATATTAAATTTTAATTTTTTCTTGAAGTAGGTAGAAACTTACCATGTAGAGAAAAGGGGAAGGCATTCTGCATAGGGCATGTACATCATTATTAAATCCACACAGGCGTAAAATAATAGCGTAAATTCATATGTTGTTTATTATATAACTCTGTGCAACTGGAACATGTATAGGGTGATAGAAGACAAGCCTAAAACAGTGTTGCCCAAACTTTTCAAGTCATAGCACATACAGAAAATGAAAATATCCTCTTTCTTTGGAGCACTAGGTTGCACAGATAAAGCCACTTGTGACTGGAAGCCATGGGCCCAGGGACTCATGGAGATGGGCCTGATTGGAGGGAGGGAAGGTAGTTAGGTAGTGATAATGTGGCAGGTCAACTGTGTATGGAAAGTGGCCAGAGATGTGGCTTGGCTTCCCCAAGCCCTCCTAGGCTTCCCTGAGACCCGAGTGCATTACTCTGCCCATTTAAACCCCTTGGCAATCCAGTTGGGAAGTTCTGAAGAAATTAGGAAAGCCTTGATTGAGCAGCTAAAACATAGAGCAAGAGGAAGTTTGGTGGCTTTTCACAACCCGAGGCTTAGGCTCAAGTTCTTGTTCTATCACTTACTTGTTGGATGACTAAAGCAAGTTATTTCAAATTCCTTTTGCTTCCATTTCCTCGTTTATGTAAAATGTTACCTGCAGGATCCTACAAGGGATCTTGTCAAGCTTAAAATTAGATGTACTGTGTACAAAGCTTTTGCTGCAGCGTCAACTCTTGACAGATTATTTATTTCTTCTTCACATCCTCCCAACCTCCCTAACTGCAATTAAAAATATACATATACATATACATATATTTTAGTATATATTATACGTATGTAATTAGTATATATATAATTTAGTATATATTATACATGTATATATTATATATAAATATATTCTAGTCTATTATACATATATGTATCATGTATAATATATAGTATAATGTAATAATATAATACATATTTAATATAGACTAAAATATAATATATTTATATATGTAATATATACATATAATCTTGACAAGAAAACCCACGCCCTTTCCGATATCTACATCCACTGCCTGGGCATGGCAGTAGGGCTTTTCTGGCATGAAGAGAAGAATGATAAGTGAAGATAAACTATAAAATAATGAGCAAATATATTACTATTACATCAAATGGTGACTTTTTTTTCTTCTAGAAAGAGAAAGGTCAGCAATTCTTGGAACACTTAGATATAGGTTGTATTCTCAGTGTTAGGAAATCTCTTCTTTCTCTATCTGTCTCTTTCTTTTATAAGCCAAGGGTGCTGGGGCTCAGTGGGCTGTGCCCTGGAGGTGAACTGAGGACTCTGGTTAAACATGGTTATGTTGGAAACTTATCACCTGACTTCAACAGAAACATCTGTGAGTTCATATTGGCCGAGTCCCTAGAGATTCTTTCATTGCTGAACATGCTACTTCCCAACTGTTCAAGATAGTGGCTCAGAGCTGTGCACATATTTTGAGATGCATTCTGCTGACTGAATTATTTTTAAAGCTTATCTCTTATTTAAAGTATTTCCTTTAATTGCTTCTTTTTGGACTGATGCTAGGTCTCAGTGAGGTTGTTCCAAGTCTAGGATCACAGAATGTTACTCTCCAAAATTGGAAGTAGCCACCCCATCACTTTCCAAATGAGGAAATTGAGGCCCATGGGAGAAAAACCTTGCTCAAGTCACACAGATATCTTGTTCTTTCTTCCTACTCTTTCTTTCTCTCTCATACCCTTCCTCCTTTATTTACTGAATAGCTCCCAGATTCCATGCTTTGTTTTCAGTGCTAATGATGCAAAAAGACACATGACATAGACTACTAAACTCCCAGTCTAGTGCAGTTGCAGTGATGCAAGCCAATTATTAATCTAGGCATAAATGATTGCATAGAGGGTCACACAGAATTCCCAGACAACCTAGAAGAGGGGCAGTGAAATGGGACCTGGGGAACAATGGGAATTGACTTGAGTGGAGTCTTAAAGTGGAAGATGAAGGGAATGAGCTTTTAGAGTAGAGATAAGAGAAATGATCTTCTAGGCAAAGGGAAGAGTACAATGTAATAGCATTAAATACACATTTCATTTTTCTGAATTCATATATTTGTGGAGAGAGACAGGGGGTGAGAGGGCAAGGGCAAGAGGGTGAGTTAGAAAATTAGAGATAAAGAGAACACAATTCAACATTAAGGGTGATTCTGCCTGCTCTTCTAGGCTATGCTTGTATGCTGTGCCCATCTACCCAGCCCAAGGGGATTATAGTTGAGTCTCACACTCATGGGGCCTCACAGTCATCAATACTTCTCAGGTGTGTGTGAGTATCTCACCAAGCCAGCGTGACCTAGAGCTGTTTTGATGCCATGTGATTGTATATGCTAAGTATGGCTATGACATTCCTCCAAGATGTTCTTCCACTTATAAAGGCATTCCTACTATGTACTTATCCATCAAAGTTTTTGTTAAGGAGAACTAGTTTCCTGAATTGACTTTAGGAAATGCAATCCTTTCTATTGATTCAACGAAGATAAATTTTGTGGCTGCCATGCACCATCTTTTCTGATCTTTTTTATTGGAGGTGGTGGTGTTGTTGAAAGAACTGTGGAGTCAATAAACAAAGTTAACTAAGTGCACAACTTTTACTTTCCCAGCTCTGTGTGGGAGCCTGGAGGCAGTGTGTTTCTGAGATACGGCCTCCCCATAGGTTATGCCCAGGGGTTTCCATTATCTTTAAGCAGCACACACTCCAGAGCATCTTACTAATGATATTTAATTACATTGAAATTAATGATTTTTTCATCTGATCCTGGGCTGATTTTACAGCTTGGAGATAAGCTGGGGCGATTTTGGGTTCTCTGTCTCTCCATCTCAGCAGTCAAGTGCCCCTTTTTATCTTTGTTGCCTCTGCTTTTTTCCAGGTGCCCATTTTCTCACCCTTCACTTATTCTCAATACCACTCCTCTTGTTTTCAGCAGTAATTAGCTATCCCAAGTCACAGAAATAATCCATTTCCATAAGAGGGCTTCCAATGATGTGGACAATGGATTTTTTTCTGAACAGAATTTAATTTGCATATGTACTGACTGTAACTTCATTAGGTTTGGAACACAGAGATTGTCAAATGAGCAATATCTGATAGCTCAAACAATACAGTAGTTTCAGCAGACTCTAGTCTCATCATGGTATATTTGAGTGCTCTGGGTTTTGCTGATGAAAATCTTTTCAGAAGTGAAATGGAGTATTCAATTCTCAGGTTCAGGAATTGTTATTATTTCCCAATGAAAATAATGGGGATTGTAGATAGGATTTACCGAACTTGAACTGTATTGATGGCTTTTGTTTTGTTGGAGCAAAAACAGGTGTTTGGAGGAATTAAACATTTCTGTTGTGAACTGAAATACAACAGCATTACGAATGAAATGTTTAAAAACTGAGTATAGGGCATGATGATGAAAGTGAATTGGATTGTAGAAATTCAGAGTTCAAAATCCTATGCTATTTAAAGGATTCAAAGAGTAAACTGGAAATATGCTTTGTTTGGATGTTTTGTTCTCAGGAAATGGTAAGAAGTGCATTGGTTAAATAATGCTTCATTGTATTGACAACTCAACTATTGATTTATTAGGGTGGAAAATAGAAGCATTACATCAAATAATTTCCCTATTTCTTTCTCTTCTCATCTCAACCTCTTTCTTAATCTTGACTCAGGCTCCCAAGAATAAACAAGCCCAAACAACAACTGAAATGATGCCAAAATAATAGTAACAACCACATATAAACAGCAAAAAATAAAATAAAATATCTCACTGCATCCATTCAGGCAAGCTTCAACATATTGGACAATTTAAAATGTCCTAATTATCTCTATATTTGATTCTAGGATAAACATATTTATCTTCATCCTACTCTCTTGGCTTACTTATGTGTCTATGCATTCATTGAACATGTATTTATAGACATCTTGTAGATTCCAGATATTATTATATTTTAGGCACTGGAGAAATAGGGTGGGCCAACTATAGTCTCTACCTTTATGGATATTATTTTCCAGTGGAGGCTGACATTAATCTATAAACCACACAAATAGAAATGTAAAATTATAATCATGAGAAATGCTAAGAAGAAGACATCTATGGTTCCAGGAGAGATTATAGAAGTGAGATTTGACCTAACTTGAGGACCAGAAAAAGACTTTTCTGAAAAAACCACCATAGATCTGAGATCTGAAGGGACAATAGGTATTTGTATATTTATGTCCAAGAGAAGATAGTGAAGGTGAGTGTTTCCCAAATGGAAAATACCACATGTGCAACAATCCTTAGTAGGAGGGGGCATGGTGTGATAGTGTAACTCAGGACTCTTTTGGGTAGTTCTGATCACCAACTTGACTCTAATTAAAGTCTTAGTTCAATCCAATCACCCAGAGTCAAACATAGCTGGTGTTAGCCAATACAAAATTAAATAACTCACTGATACAATTTAGGTCCTCAAAGACTTCATCTGAAATATTGCATAAGTAAAGCAAAGGGTCATCTATATTTTCAACAAAGAATTTATCAGGATAGATCTCCTGCAGATCTGAAACCAATCAAGAAGTTTTAGGATATTCTGGACTTTAGTGTTTCTATCATTGAAGGGACTGAAAAAGAGGGGATATCTAGAGTTTATTCTATCTCAAATATTTCACGCTAAATATTTCTTTAATCATTATCAAGAGGTGTTCGAGTCCAACAAGCCTGAATTCTCATCCTGGCCCTGTAATTCACTGGCCATGTGACTTTAAGCAAATTACTTAGACTCTCTAAATTTATCCTCCCTTTTGTAAAACAAAGGTATAATACTTACTTCACAGGGTTTCTGTAAAGATAAGTGGACATACATATGAAATACATTTATGTGAATCTCTTGTACATGTTAAGAACTAAATAAATGTTAATGCTCTTCCTTTTTATTTCCATTTTCACTTAAGTTTATATGAGTTTCTTTGATCTGTAAGAGCTTATGTGCTTTAACTGGCCTCATGTGAAAACTTCTTGAGTGGAATGAGGAACCACCAAATTCTGCACTGTTCAAAGCCAATAATCATTCATAATATAAAATGCTTGAATTTCTTCAACACTCTGAAAGTGAAATACATCTCCATTACTTGCAATTATTTCACTTGTAATAATTAGGTATCAATCTTATGACTCATGATATTGCCTTATATTAAATTATAAGAAAGAAAAATGCTTAGGAAGGTAAGGGGAAAATGAGTGTGAGATATTAAAAAGTTCCCTATTCATTTTGGAAATAAATTTAGTGTTCTTGTTTTTGAAAGAATCACTGCTTCAGGGGAGAAAAGAGAAAATCTATTAA
Organism: Pongo abelii; assembly: GCF_028885655.2. Taxonomy (NCBI): domain Eukaryota; kingdom Metazoa; phylum Chordata; class Mammalia; order Primates; family Hominidae; genus Pongo; species Pongo abelii. The sequence continues at coordinate 22,071,261 of NC_071988.2, forward strand.
AGAGAAAAAAGTTTCTAAAGAAGTTAAGAGGTTCTTTTTATTTTCTTAAACAAATTCTTACTGCCAAGCATTGGCTCTTGAAAAATACGGTTAGCCAGCTATAAAGTTGTAATAGAAAATAGTAAAAGCAATGAAATGTACAATTAAGGATCACACACCCCAGATATCTTCTAGTTCATTAGTTATCCTCCTATCTCGGCCCAGGAGATTTCTCAATCTCTGCACTTTACTCCTAGGCTCAACTACACAGTGAAACTGATGACAAGGTTCACTCTTTTTTATAGTGTTTCCTTGCACAAAGCAATGATCTCTTAAAGATGAAGTTTAATGCTCCCTCAGGAAATGCTATTTTAGACTTTTTTTCTGCTTGATAGCCTTCTCTTTTTCTCGGTGATTGTTGTAAACTAGATCCGTAGTCGAGGGGATTTTACTGGATTCACCAGCAGAGGGAGTTCAAACCAAGTTGTGTAAAATTTGGGGGAAGGGATTGTTCTAGAATTTTTTAGGGTGCTGCACAATGTGGGCTGAATTCAGGGAACTGCAGGAATTGGTAATCAAATCAGATGGAACATTCAATTCTTTCAGCAAACACTGAACACTGGAGAGGCAAAAAAAAAAAAAAGAATAGGAGACAATGTGTACTCCTTTCAAAGGGTATAGTTTGGTAGAAGTGGGTCTATGTAAATACATTAACTATAGTGCTCTGCTCTTGGTATAATATAGGGATGCAGACAAAATGTGAGAACCACGAATGTATCCAGATTGGTGGGAGAAGGTCATGTGTTTGCTGTAGGTCCTAGAGTGACGAGAAGTCACCCTTCTCTCTGCTGGTTCTTACTAAATCAGAAAAGTGGGGTCATGAATTCCATAAGCCAAGAAATAGATATTTAGCAGACACCTCAGAGATCTCAGGGACTTTCTTTCTTTCTTTCTTTTATTATTATTATTATACTTTAAGTTCTGGGATACATGTGCAGAACGTGCAGGTTTGTTACACAGGTATACACGTGCCATGGTGATTTGCTGCACCCATCAACACGTCATCTACATTAGGTATTTCTGCTAATACTATCCCTCCTCCAATCCCCCACCCTCCGACGGGCCCCAGTGTGTAATGTTCCCCTCCCTGCGTCCATGTGTTCTTATTGTTCAGCTCCCACTTACGAGTGAGAACATACGGTGTTTCGTTTTCTGTTCTTGTGTTAGTCTGCTGAGAATGATGATTTCCAGCTTCACCCATGTCCCTGCAAAGGACATGAGATCATCCTTTTTATGGCTGCATAGTATTCCATGGTAAATATGTGCCACATTTTCTTTATCTGGTCTATCATTCATGGGCATTTGGGTTGGTTCCAAGTCTTTGCTATTGTGAACAGTGCCGCAATAAACATACATGTGCATGTGTCTTTATAGTAGAATGATTTATAATCCTTTGGGTATATACCCAGTAATGGGATTGCTGGGTCAAATGGTATTTCTAATTCTAGATCCTTGAGGAATCGCCACACTGTCTTCCACAATGGTTGAATTAATTTACACTCCCACCAACAGTGTAAAAGCATTCCTATTTCTCCACATCCTCTCCAGTATCTGTTGTTTCCTGACTTTTTAATGATCGCCATTCTAACTGGCGTTGAGATGGTATCTCATTGAGGTTTTGATTTGCAATTCTCTAATGACCAGTAATGACTAGCTTTTTTTCATGTTTGTTGGCTGCATAAATGTCTTCTTTTGAGAAGTGTATGCTCATATCCTTCATCCACTTTTCGATGGGATTGTTTGTTTTTTTCTTGTAAATTTGTTTAAGTTCTTTGTAGATTCTGGATATTAGCCCTTTGTCAAATGGATAGATTGCAAAGATTTTCTCCCATTCTGGAGGTTACCTGTTCACTCTGATGATAGTTTCTTCTGCTGTGCAGAAGCTCTTTAGTTTAATTAGATCTCATTTGTATATTTTTGCTTTTGTTGCCATTGCTTTTGATGTTTTAGTCATGAAGTCTTTGTCCATGTCTATGTCCTGAATGGTATTACCTAGGTTTTCTTCTAGAGTTTTTGATCTCAAGGATTTCTAACCCCTTTTCTGCCACTGAATGGTTCTGTGACCTTAAACACTCCCTTAATTACTAAAGTCTTATTTTTTTTCCACTAGAAATGAAGGGGAATTGGTGCTTGAGGACTCGAGGTTCCCTTTCATGAGGGATATATAGAAGCATGACAAGGAGAGTTGTGGATAGAGGGACAGGAAACCTTGGCCTGTGTTAACTTAACATTTGCAGTTGGAACAGATTCATTCGGGTTTAAGGGACTTTCTTTTGTGTTTTCACAGGTGCCGATGCTTACCTCTAGTATTAAAACAAACAACCAACCAACCAACTGTGTTTGAGATAGGTTAGTTGTCTAGCCAGCTTTTTGAAAAGAGGAGGAAATCTTAGTAATAATCTCTCCAGCCCTCATCAGACAACTAGGCACATGGTAAATGCTTAGTTGTATGTTGGATGAATAAATGAATCAATGGGTGAATAAACTCACATTTTGCTAAATGGTTATAGAGAGTCTTCAGTTTCACCCAGGTAATGATAATATTAAACATGCCAGAAAGGTTAAGGTCCAGGCATACCTGTGATTTTTTATTTCACATGCAAATAGCCTTCATTTAGTAGAATTCTGTAGAAAAGTTTAGTATTATAAAGCCCTTCTCCTGAGATTGATTCATCCCCCAAATCTGTATGTGTGTCAAAATGCCAGAAATGAAATTAGAAATAAAAGGCAGTGAAAATTAGTCAAGGTGGGCAAGGAGAGGGGATCAGAGCAAGACTTTCAGAATGATTAGAATATTTTACATCTAATAACCTTATAAGTTCCTTGTAAGACTGTGTTAATTGATTCTTAGGTGAAGAGGCAAATCTTACCACTTTAAGCAAGATCCTTTCTTCTTGCCTATCTTGAATAATTTTCAATGCCTTTCCTCACTTCTAATCCTTTCTAACTTGCATCATATTCTGACTAGGGACACTTGCCACAAAATTCACTCTCACTGCATTTATTTGTTATACAAATAACTTTAGCGCTAACAATAAAAATAACTGATATGTTTAATTGCATGGCTAAGTGCTTTCACTTATGTTATCACATTGAAGTTCTGCATACTTTCAAAAAAGATATTACTGTCCCTATTTTTTAAAGATTGGAAAAATAGAGAGCGGTTAACTTGCCCAAGGTTTTGCAGTTTGTGTCAGAGTTAGAATTTATGTCAAGATCTGACCAATTTCAGCATCTGTAGTCTTTCACCTATTTCGTATTGTCTCTCATGGTATTAAACTCTTGATAGATGGAATAGATTCAGTCTAATAATCAGAAAATCTAATGAAATAAAAAGACAATCGTAAATCGTCAGTTCACAGAAAAATCAATTCATTGCCTGCATTTCTGGCTTTTGAATATCTTGTGAGGTACTATATCTCCAGATACTCATTTGTCCCATAAAATTAGAAATTCAAGGAACTTTGGAATTCATTTATTCAGACAACATTTATTAAGCACCCCCTGTGAGCCAAATTTGGGAACTTTGGGCATAACATAACTGAACAAAATTCATATTGTCAGCACCTTGCAATATACTGACGAACAACACAGACAAAAATCCATGTCTGCATGGAACTCTCCTTCCTATTTTTGTCTCAATTATAATTCAGGTGGAATGAAATGATCCTAAGTTATGTGGATAATTGACTCTGCACTCTATTTCATTGCTTCTGTGGACTTGACCATCCAAAACACCCATTGGGACCCCATATAAACATTATTTAAAAAAAAAAGTAAATTTGGAGATTTGAATATGAAGCAGAATATTTAGTTATTTTTTGGTCCCTGCTATGTTTCTCTGTGGTCTATATGAAAGAAATAGAATTTCTACTTTGGTGAAATGGTAATAAGCTTATCTGTTCCAGAATTATGTAGGAATTAGGAGGTAGTTGACAATAATTGTGTCTCAAAATTTGTGAATTATTTAGTGGACTGAAGATGTGTATTTGCTTCATTAACTCACTCACACTGCACAGGTGTGAACAATATCCCCAAAGGTCATTGATGTGTGCAAGCTGAGCCCCCGTGGACATGGTAGATAGTAACTCACCAAGATACTCCATGGCTTTTTTCATTAGAGAAACAGCTTTTTTCAAAGAGAAAATCGGCCACCTAAGCGTTCCATATACATTAGCTAATTGTTTCTTCTTCTTTACTTGCCTCTTTGTGCTGGTAGATGAGTTATTCCAAGGAGAGTGCAATTTAAAAAAAATCTTTGAACCTAAGAATGGCACCCATTATCATGTATCACCCCTTGGTAGAAAGGGTACTTGAATAGCCCCAGTTATTGGAACTAACAGCATATTTTAGGCATATAGTCCATTAGCTGCAGACTCTGGGATTCCTGGGATTTAAGATTTCTCGTTTTGAGTGAGACCGTGAACATCCCTGACATGTAGTAATAGCTCATTTTTTTTTAGGTCTAAATTTAAATCAACTGTAACTGAAGGCAAATGTGTAGGGTAGTGGAGGCATTTAGGGCAGTGTTTTCCATTTCCTGAGCACACAGCTCACTGAAGGACCTTACTGAAATTAATATGCTGACTCCTTAGGTCTGGGCAGGGGCTAAGATTGTGCATTTTTCTCTGGAGGTGCTGATGATGTTGGTCCTTAGAGCACACTTTAGATGGCAAGGACAAATTTGTGAGTGAACCTGATGGACTATCCATTAATCAGAGCTCAAGGCAGCTTTGTTGTTTTCTTTTTATTGTTGCACGCCCAGTAATTTTAATTAAAGTTTTAAAGAAGAAACTTAAAATTTATAGTTGTAGTTGAATGCATTTTATGAAGAAAATATATGCTACAGTGGTGTTCACAATTTGGGATTAAGAAACTCTCACTTGAAATATAACCCTCATAGATGTCAGGGGCTCGTTGTGTACATTTGGGGAACTCCTTCACAAGCATTATCTTATTTGGACCTTAACACCTCTGTGAGGCAAGTCAGCCCAATATTACCAACACACTTTTATACATAACTAAAGTGAGAACATAGCAGTGATTACCCCCCACCTCCAAACACACACACCCCAAACTGAAATCATACACAGCACTGTAACAAAGCAAGGGTCTGAACCCCAGAAGCCCAGTTCTCAGTCTGGTAGCAGATCCATCTAACAAGATGGTTTTCACTGTGTCCTTTTCTGAAACCACAGAGATTCATTGTCTGGCTTCACTAAATCTATGTTCAACCTAAAATAATGATAAATGCTTCTTTCCAGTTTCATTACCATTATCACCTGCAGCAAGCAATGGTAACACTTCTGAGAGCACTTATTATGTTTATGGAACATTTTGTGTGTGTGCACATATAGAGATCAAGGCCTGCCCCTCAAATACCATTCAAATGACTTTAATCACAGCAGAAGTGAGGATGTTTGAAATATCAGATTACAAATATTAAATTAAAAGAGTTAATACAATTTTGTAGATGCTTAGTACCCAATAAATGCTAAAATAATGTTACTATCAAACAATGGTCTTAATAAATGCTATAGAACATTGAAGCACCTAGTGGTCAAGAAAAGCTTGACAAATGAGGCAGGATTTGTAATGGCCCTTGAGAAGAAGTAAACTCACAGTGGATAATAGACAGGCTCTGGAATCTGGCTGCTCGGGTTTGAATTACAGCCTAATCACTTCTATGCTATGTGAATGGGGGTTAAGTAATTAATTGACTGAGTTAACTCAGAGCCTGACTCTGATAAGTAATTCTGAGCCTTAGTTTTCTCATCAGTAAACTGGAGAGAAAATAATTGGTTCTACTTCAAAGGTCGTTGAGAGAATTAAATAAGACATGCAAAAACACTTAGTATATTGTCTAGTATATGGTAAATGCTCTGGAACCAGAACTAATTTTATCAAGTGTTTTCTACGTTCTTAGCACTACTTACATGTGTCAACTCATTTTATCTTCACATCAACCTTAGGAGTAGTGCATTATTATTCCCATCTTAAAGATGAAGATCCTGAGGTCCAGAGAGATTAAACAATTTGCTTTAGTTCACGCAATCTGGAATTGTGATATCTGTGATTAAACCCTAGGCATTTGGCTCCAAATCTATGTTCTTTACTAAATTATACCAACTGTACAAACATCAGCCCTACTGCTATTACTACTACTACTACAATTTGCTTTAGTTCACACAATCTGGAATTGTGATATCTGTGATAAAACCGCAGGCATTTGGCTCCAAATCTATGTTCTTTACTGAACTATACCAACTGTATTGTTGTTATTGTTATTATTATTACGTGTCACTAACACTTTCAGAAAGCTGACAAACATAAAATGAACAGGAGTACATTCTAGTGTGAGCAAAGATAGAAAGGTAGAGATCTATCTGACCTAATAGATAGTCCCTAGGCCAGTTTGATTGAAGCAGGAGGCTTATGTAGGAAAGAGTAGGAAACCAGATAGGAAAGCAAGGTTGGAGACACATTGCAGAAGATTTTCAATACAACACTAGTCAGATAGGGCTTTGTTATCAGGAAAATGGGAGGATTTTGAATCATTTTAGTAAAAGAATGATTAACTTACATTACTGTTTAAAATAAAGTGGGCAAGGAGAGTAGATGTATATGTAGATGATGGTTCATTCATTGATTGATTCATTCATTCATTTCCCATTCATGCATCCCACGCACTGTAATGCATATTCAGAGCACAAATAAAAAGATATACTTCTGTCTTCAGGACAACAAATACAGTTACATATCCGCAAACCTATGCTCTGTACACTAATAAACACATATCAACATATAATGTGGCTTTAAAGTAATGAAGCTAATTGCACAAGACTCTTGTGTAATCTATCTTATAACTTTATAGCCTTAGCTCATGTATAAAAATTATATCAAAATGTAAAAGCTGAGGAATTAATCACATTCCTTAGAAGTTATTCTTCTGTGTGACTCACTTAGTGGGTACGTGATGGAAGGAACTTTTATGGTGGGGAAATTCCTATCAGTCACAGCTTTTATAACTGCCTATTGATGATATACACTGCTCCATAATGGCAGTGCTAAAATTGGCTTTTACTTCCTTAAACCATCATTGTATTGAACCATGTTACCAGAAAATCACAATGTGGTGATCTCTCTCTACACTAATCCTCCCCTGAGCGCTTAATGACTTGTCTGTTCGTCTTGGAGATAATAAACCTAACATTGAAGCAATAGCTGTCTTGGTGACTTTGCATAAATCATTATTTGTAAAAGTGAAGGAAAACCTATAGATAGGAGCCAAAGACTGGGATTGCTCAACTTTCAGGAATTAGCTCTGATAATTGCTGTGGCTACATTAGGAATGCACTGAACAAATAGATGCAAACCAAAAAGTAAATATTATTTCTCAAAGTGATCAATATAACAACTTCCAAGACAGGAAGGGCAATTATGAAATATCTTAGCAAGATTTGTCTAAGCAAAATAACATTATGATGAAATGCTTGCTAGGGGAGAAAATGGGAAGCAAGCAAAGAACTAAAGAAATATGGATAGTTTACTCTTCTACAGCTAGAAATCAAGGTGATGTGTTGTAAGAAACTATATATGGAAAACAGTTGTTGTTAATATAGTACAATTTACAATTTTAAATCGACTTGTTTCCAATAATTTTAAAAGATGGCTGCAATTAAAATAGTTTTCTGAAGGCTGAAAACCTATTGGTTTCCCAAATGATTTTTATACTATTCTGTTTTGTTCAGCTTTTCTCTTCCTACCTTGAATCACTGTTGAAATCATTCTATTTCTCAGCATCCTCCTAAGCTAAAAGAACACAAACATTTTATCGAAGCAAATACAGATAGAATTTCTCCCTCAACATAGATTCACAAGAAAACAAGGCAAAGACAAACTGAAGAGAGAAGTAGGATATAGCACTATATTCAGTCCAGTTGCCTGATTTCCATTAGCCTTATCCTAATTTCTTTTAGGCTTTTGTCCCAGGAGCCAATTTCATTGTTCAAAAAGCATACAGACTTACAGATGGGTGGCTCAGCCAGCAGAATGTACTCTCAGATTAATCAAAAGGAGCTAGGTTAGTAGCTACTAATCCCGGAAAGGAAAGCAAGAATACACTGCTGAGTTTGAAGCTGATGGAATACCATACTAATAGGTTAGCAACTGGCTCAGAGTCTGAACAGGGAGTTCTGTTTTTATTTTTCATTCCCTAATGTCTCCTCATGCCTTCTCCTGTACTCTGATTCCTTTCTCTCTTTCTTTCTTTCTTCTACAATCTTTCCATTTATTCCTCCTACCTTGATTGTTGCAATGGCCTTCTAAATTGTTTTTCTGATCCCACACTTGCCCCTACAGTCTGTTCTTAGTATTGTAACTAGGGAGACCTTTTTATAACATAGGTAAGTCACACCCCTCCTCTGCTCAACACCCTGCCCTAGCTTCTCATTTCAAAGCTAAATCCTATGCCAAGGTCTTTAACATCCTACATGGTCCAGCCCTCTGTTCAGGTTTTATATCTCATCTTTTTTTACTCTTTTTTACTCTCTCCCAGGCAAGACAAGCCCACTCCCCAGTATCTGCATGACTGACCCTCACCTCCTTGAAGTCTGCTTAAATCTCAGCCTCTCAATGACCACTTACCACCCTATTTAAACTAAAATCAATCTTCCCTTCTCTTTCTTGACCATGGTATTCTTGATTTCTTTTAGCCTATTACTCATAACATGTTACACAGTTTACTTATTTATGTTTATTGTTTATTGTCTGTCTTTTCTTACTAGAGCATAAGCTCCATTAGAATGGGTTTTTTGCTTGTTCAATGTTTTATGCTATGAGCCTAAAACAGTGCCTGAGAAAAGCTGGCATCCAATAAATGCATTTGTTGAATAAACAAAAGTAATCTATCTTCCGAGAGGAAGACAGACAATACAACTCATAAGTGTGATGATGGAGGTCTATAGCATGATATTTTATCATTTTTTAATGGATACATAAAATTTTACATCTTTGTAGGGTACATGTGGTATTTTGTTACATGCATAGAATGTGTAGTTATCAATTATCAAATTATCAAGTGCTCATCCCTTTGAGTATTTATCATTTCTATATATTGGAACAATTCAAGTCCTCTCTTCTAGATACTTACAAATATAAAATACATTGTTAACTATAGTTACTCTAATCTGCTGTTAAACAATAGAACTTATTATGCTTTTTTTGTAGTTGTAACTTATGCCTTCTATGTAGCTGTATCTTTGCACCTGTTAATCTACCTCTGTTTATCCCGTCACTTCCCCACCCACCCTTCCAAGCCTCTACTATCTTTCTACTTTCTACCTTTATAAGGTTAACTTTTTTTACCTCCTACATATGAGTGAGAACAGGAAATATTTGTCTTTATGTGCCTGGGTTAATTCACTTAATATAATGAGCTCTAATTCCATCCATATTGCTGAAAATGAAATAACTTTATTCTTTTTTATGGCCAACTAGTATTCCATTGTGTATATATACCACATTTTCTTTATCCATTCATCTACTGATAAACACTTAGGTTGATTTCATATCTTTGCTATTGTGAATAGTGCTGTGTTAAACTTGCAAATGCAGGTATCCCTTTGATATACTGATTTCTTATCCTTTGGATAGATACTCACTAGGGAAATTGCTGAGTTGTATGGTAGTTTTGTTTTTAGTTTTTTGAGAAATCTACATATGGTTTTGCATAGTAGTTGTACTAATTTACATTTTTATCAATGATGTACAAAATTTCTCTTTTTTTCTACATTATCACCAGAATCTGTTATTTTTGTCTTTCCATTAATAGCCATTTTAACTGAGCTAAGATGATACCTCATTGTAGTTTTTATTTGCGTTTTTCTCATTACTAGTGATGCTGAGCTTTCTTCCATATACTTGTTAGCCATTTTTATGTCTTCTTTTGAGAATTGTCTATTCATGTCTTTTGCCCTCTTGTTAATGGTATTTTTGTTGTCGAGCTGTTTGAGTTCCTTGTATATTCTGGATGTTAGACCTTTGTTGGATGAGTAAACTGCAACTCCTTTCTTCCACTCAACAGGTTGTTTCTTCATTCTGTTGATTGTTTCCTTTGCTCTGTGGAATATTTTTAGTTATTATAGTACCACTTATCTATTTTTTGTTTCAGTTGTCTGTGATTTTGAGGTATTAGCTGAAAAACCTTTGCCTAGATCAATGTTCTGAAGTGTTTTCGTCATGTTTTCTTTAGTAGTTTTGTAGTTTGGGGTTTTATATTTAAGCTTTTAATTCATCTTCAGTTGATTTTTATAGAGGGTGAAAGATAGGCATCCAGTGTCATTCTGCTTATGGATATCCAATTTTCCTAGTACCATTTTTAAAGAATGTGTCCTTTCCCCCGTATATGTTCTGGTGACATTGTCAAGTCAAATGGTTGTAAATATATGAATTTATTTTTGAGTTCTCTATTGCATTTCATTTGTCTTTGTGTCTATTTTTATACCAATACCATGCTGTTTTGGTTATTATAGCATTGTAATATATTTTAAAGTCAGGTAGTATGATGACACCTTTGTTTTTTTTGCTCAGGATTGCTTTGGCTATTGGGGCTCTTTTTTAGTTCCATGCAAATTTTAGGATTATTTTTACTATTTCTGTAAAAAATGACATTGGTATTTTGACAAGTATTGAATTCAATCTATATATTGTTTTGTGCAGTATCATCCATGAGTATGGGATGCCTTTCCATTTGTTTATGTCTTCTTCAATTCCTTTCATGGATGTTTTACAGTTATCCTTTTATCAGTCTCTCAGTTCTTTAATTAAATTTATTCCTAGGTGTTTCAGTTTATTTTATTTTTATAGCTATTGTAAATGGGATTGCTTTCTTGATTTCTTTTTTAGCTATTTCATTACGGTGTATAGAAACAGTTCCTGATTTTTTGTATGTTGATTCTATATCCTGAAAACTTACTGAATTTGCCTATCAGCTCTAAGAGTTTATTCGTTGAGTCTTTTTTTTTCTAAATATGAGATTGTGTCATCTGTAAAGAAGGACAGTTTGACTTTCTCTGTTCCAAATTGGATGTCTTTTATTTCTTTCTCTTGTCTGATTGCCCTGGCTGGAACTTCCAGTGATATGTTGAATAGAAGTAGTCAAAGTAGACATTCTTACCTTGTTCCAGTTCTTAGAGGAGAGGCTTTCACCTCTTTCCTATTCAGTATGATGTTATCTGTGGGTTTCTAACGCTAACATCGTATCTCTCAATATGGCCTTTACTATTTTGAGGTATATTCCTTCTATGCCTAGTTTGTTGAGAATTTCTATTATGAAAGGATGTTGAATTTTATCAGATGCTTTTTCTGTGTCTACTGAAGCGATCATATGGTTTTAGTCCTTAATTCTGTTGGTATAGTGTATCACATTTATTGATTTGCATTAACCATCCTTGCATACCTGGTATAAATCACATGTGATCATATTCTATTATGTTTCTGATGTGCTGTTAAATTTGGCTTGCTAGTATTTTGTCAAGGATTATTTTATCTTTGCTCTTCAGGGATATTAACCTGCAGTTTTCTCTTTTTGTTGTGTCCTTGTCTGGTTTTGGTATCAGGGTAATGCTGTCCTTATAGAATGAGTTAGGGTTAATTTTCTGTTCTTTATTTTTTTTTTGGAATAGTTTTCAGAGAATTGGTATCAGTTTATAATATATTTGGTAGACATTGGCAGTGAATCCATCTAGTCCTGGGCTTTTCTTTATTGGGAGAATTTTTATCACTGATTTAATCTCACTACTCATTATTGGTCTGTTCAGGTTCTTTATTTCTTCCTAATTCAGTCTTGGTAGATTGCATTTTTCCAATACTTTGTCCATTTCCTCTAGGTTTTCCAGTTTGTTAGTGTATAGTTGTTCACAATAGTATCTGATGATCGTTTTTATTTCTGTGGTATCAGTTATAATCTCTATTTTCATTTCTGATTTTTTTATTTGGCTTTTTTCTCTTCCCTTCTTGGTTAGTCTAGCTAATGGTTTATTAATTTTATTTATATTTTCAAAGAGCCAACTTTTAGTCTTGCTATTTTTTTACATTTTTGTGTCTTTATTTTGTTTAGTTCTACTCTAATCGTTATTATTTATTTTCTTCTACTAATTTGGGGTTTGGTTTGTTCTTGCTTTTCTACTTATTTGTTGTACATCGTTAGATTGTTTATTTGAAATATTTCTACTATTTTGATGTAGGCATTTATGGCTATAACCATCCCCCATAGTACTGATTTTGCTTTACCCACAGGTTTTTTTATGTTATGTTTCCATTTTTATTTGTTTCAATAAGTTGTTTGATTTCTATCTTAATTTATTCATTGACCCAGTGGTCATTTAGGAACATGTTGCTTAATTTTTATCGTTTCCAAAGTTCCTCACGGTATTAACTTCTCATTTTATTTCATTGGGTCTTAGAAAATTATTGATAAGGTTTTGGTATTTGAAAACTCATTGAAACTTGTTTTGAAGCCTAACGTGTGGTGTATCCTGAAAAATGTTCCATGTGCTGATGAGAAGAATGTGTATTCTGTAGTTATTGGATACATGTTCTGCAAATGTATTAGATCCACTTGGTCTAACATTCAGTTGAAATCCAATATTTCTTTTTTGATTTTCTGTCATGATGATCTAATTCTGGGAGTGGGGTGTTGAAATCCACCATTATTATTATATTAGTCTATCTTTCTTTAGATCTAGTAATATTTGCATTATAAATCTGTGTGCTCCAGTGTTGGGTACATATATACTTAGAGTTGGTAAATTCTATTGCTCTGTTGATACCTTAGTCGTTACATAATGACCATCTTTGTGTGTTTTTACTGTTTTTGACATAAAGTCTTTTTTATTTGATGTAGCTCTTGCTTGTTTTGGATTTCTATTTACATGGAAGATATTTTTCTGTTCTTTTACTTTCAGTTTATATGTGTCTTTACAAGTAAAGTATGTTTCTGGTAGGCAGCATAGAGATGGATCATGGTTTTTTTTTTTTTTAATCCATGTAGCTAGTCTATATATTTTAAGTGGAGAATTTAATCCATTTACATTTAAAGTTGTATTGATATGTGAGGTTTTGTTTCTGTCATATCGTTAATTGTTTTCTGGTTGTTTTGTATACTCTATTCCTTTTTTTTTTCTCTTATTGTTTATCATTGTGGTTTTATGTAGTGGTACCATTTTAGCCTTTCTCTTCCTCATTTGAGTGTTTGCTTTACTACTGAGATTTATACTTTTGTGTGTTTTCGTGGTGGCAAATGTCATTTTTGCACTTCCAGGCTTATGACTCCCTTCAACATTTCTTGTAGGACTAGTTTAAAGAATAACCTTTAAACTCAGTGGTGATGAATTCCTTCAGCTTTTCCTCATCTCAGAAAATCTTTATTTCTTCCTAATTTATGAAGGATAATCTTTCTGACTATACTACCCTAGGCTGGAAGTTTTTTCTTTCAGTAGTGTGAATATATCATCTCAGTCTCTCTTAACCTGTAACATTTCTGCTGTGACATCTGCTGTTAGTCTTATGGGGGTTCCTTTACAGGCAGCTAGATATTTCTCTTTTACTATTTTTAGAAATTTCTCTTGGTTTTTGACTTTAGACAGTTTGAATATAATGTGCTGTAAAGACCTTTTAGTATTGTATCTCTTTGGGGATCTCATAACTTCCTGTATCTAGATGTCTAAATCACTTGCTATAGTTGGGGAGTTCCCATCTATTATTTTTAAAATAGATTTTCCAATCATCCCATTTTTATTTTTGCCCTCTGAGACCCCAATAATTCAAATACTTTATGGGTCCCATATGTTATGATGGCTTTGGTAATTCCTTTTTATTATTTTCTAAAGTTTTTGTCTTGCAAAATTATTTTAAAATATCTGTTTTCAATTTCTGAGATTCTTCCACAGTCAACCCCTGAGAGTCTGTCAGTTACGTTTTTTTCTCCCTGTACTGGGGAGTCTCTGTTAGCCTTCAGCTGATCTCAGCCAAACAAACTGCCTCACTTCCTTATCCTTTTTGCTGTAGGTATATCCTGTCATTTTTCTGTTGAACGCCAGTGTTCTCTCTTGGATGATCTATTTGTGATTATCTACTCGCCATTTTGGTTTTTCTTAGGGAGGAGGAGAGTATGAAATGTCTTTAGTCATTCATCTTGAAGCTCCTTTCTCAGAATATTGTTTTAAAAGCAAGAGTAGAAATTTCCCTTTCTTTGTTGGCATGAAGTGGGGGCACACTTGGGGACATATTCAGAGAAATAGTAACATCAGTGTAAAATTTGTAAGCATGAGTACAATTAAAACACCAGGAAGACTAGAATATACAGGAGGAGGAAGGGCATTTCAGGAAGAAAAAAATGATGTGTGAAAAGAGCCACTTTGTATGAATATTAGGGAGTGGAGGTCCAAGAAAGCTGCCTAGCTATGTTACAGGAGACCTACAGGGAAATGGTTGGAAATGAAGTTGTATGCATAGAAAAATAGAAAGGAGCCAGATGATGATGGATCTTACCTGTAAAGCTAAAGAGGTTAGAATTTTCTGGAAGACAATAGAGATTCATCAAAGTACTTTAAGCAGAGGAGAAACAATTAGATTTTTTTTTAATATAGTGATGGGCTTGGATAATTATGGGAGAAGAGTGCCTATGGATGCTAGAAGGCATTTGAAGGATGCTGGTGGAAATATCAATTAAGGTCCTAGAATCTGAGAGGAGAGGGGTCATATCTGGGAAGGGCTTAAAAGTAAGACTTCACACAAATCAGTGACTGATAGTATATGAGATACAAGGAAGAAGAGTGCATGTAAGATAATTTTGATGTCTTTAGTCTGAGTGACCTGATGGGTTGTGGTACTATTCGCTATAAATGAAAACTTAAAAGATGAATATGCTTGAGGAAATGATGCTTTATACAGAAATGTTGAGTTTGTGGTGTTAGATAACTCCCAAGAGAAGTTATGAGGTAATTAAAAATAAATGACTTAAGTAGGTGAACTTAGGATAGAGGTTTAGGATGCCAGTGGTAGAGATTTAGGCAGTGTTTTTTCTTTCCAAGATGGCAGATTGGAGGCAGTGTTAGCATGCCTCTCCCACTTAGAAAAGCAAAATAGTGTAGACATTCACGCTGTGAACTTTTTTCCAAGAAGCAAGGCAAAAATGTAATAGGAAAACTGAAAGAAATTGCAGACTCTTTGAAAAAAGTGGCAAGCTATAGACTACACTGTGATCCAGGGGATAAACTATAAGTCCCCAAAGCATGAGATGGAGAAAGGCTGCCTCCAGGATATACAGCCCCACTGGGGAAGCTGGCAATACAGGCCACTGGGAAAGGTCTTAATCCTACCTAGTGCTAGAACTAATTTAGGGAGTGTGGAGAATTTGCAAGTAGAAGAGCCTTGGGGAAGAGCCTTGCAAGCTTTCCCAGTCTCTATCACAGAACAAGGGAAATCATTTCTGATTCTACATCACAGGGGACCTCCAAGAAGTCTGCTAGCTAACACAGGCAGTGGTTGTGGTTGAGAGAAGCTTCCAACTGAAATGTGTGATATAATATCGAGTAGAAAAAAACTCCTTTGGCGGAAGGTGTGGTGCAGCCATGAGTGCAGGAGCTTGGTGGACTGGGAGAGGGGGTGACCTGAAAGCTATCTCCACAAGGAAGACTTATGGTCTGGGACAGTTTGGGATTCTAAGTGTAGACTCTGTGGAACTTAGCTAGCTGCTCCTAGTGGAACTCTGCAAGTGTGAGACCTGCCTTGCCAAATGTGTGGGAGCAAGGTGGGGCTTACTGCCACCTTCCAGTCTCCACTCTGTGTGCAAACTCTTCTATGCAGCAGAGGCAGATATGTTTCTCCCAGGAACATTACCCTAGTGCCGAGAGAACTGACTTCCTATCCCCACAGGGGCTGCTGCTTGCCCCACATGTGGAGAGCCAGAGCATGGACCTGCCTGACCCAGCCCCAACCTGGCTTTGCCCCTTCACTCCCTTTGGTAGCTTAACACAAATGAAAGAAACTTTGGGGAGCTCTATAACCCTTCCCATTTCCTGAGAAACCAGCGTACCTCCCCTGGGTAACATATAAGGCAAGCGCAAATCCCACTGCTACTACCACAGCTGGCCCTCTTTTGCAAGTCTCATCTCCTGGCTGGAGGACAACCAACATAGTCCATTATGGCCTCTGCAGGTAGAATAACACTGCACCCAGGAAAGAGAAAATTTATACATGACCTCAGCTATCACCATTGCCTCTACCACATGACTAACCAGGAGGTCCTGAGTCTTTCCACATCACTAGTTCATTACTACGACAACCAGCATTTGAGAAAGTCAACACACTGAGGCTATTAAATAACCGTGGAATCTCACAGACTTCATCAGTCTCCTGCCACTCCCATCAGAGCTGATGCTGGTACCCAGTACTGGGAGACTTGAGGACAGGTCACATTACTGGATCCCTTGCAGACATTCTCCAGCACCAGCCTAGAGTGAGGCAGTCCTATTGGGCTGCTAAACCCAGAGGAGCAGCATCATTCGCAGTAGTCTGGCTCTCAGGGACTCTCCTAGTTTAGGAGAGTCTCCTAGTCTAGGAGTCCCTAAAAAGCAGACTACTGTGAATGTTGATCAAGGGACCACCCTGTGGGACAAGAGAATCTAAATGGCAAGTCTTGAATTCCAGATATTTCCGCTGGTGGGAAGTTTCTTTCAGCAGAGATATAGTTGCAGTGCTGGGCTCAGTGGAGAAAGCCTGCAGCTCTACCCCAACAGTCAGGCAGCCGTGGTGTTTATGAAATGTCATGAAGAAGGGAACATCTTTTCTTCCCCATCCACCCCTGCAGACACAGCTGGGGCTTCTCCCGTGAGGGCTTGGCATAAGCGCACCTATAGACAGCCTTTCTGGAACACTCCAGGGTGACTGCATGCCCACAGGAGGACCACTCTCCAGGTTTAGGCTTGTGCAAGAGGCAGAGTCACAACTCCTCTCTACTTAGAACACCAACATTCTTGCAGATGAAAAGTGGTGCCTGTCTGATCTGAATAGCTAGAAAATTTGGTCAGGAGAATGTCTGAGATGTGTATCACTTTCCTGCTGGCCTAGCAGAAGGGCTGAGGTGGTCCCCACTCTTCTCTTGATAATACTTCAGTGCATTTCACTGAGAGCTCCTCCAGCCACTCTGTCAAGGCTGGGACCTCTGCTCACCATTGCATATTGCATTTAGCCACCTGCTTTAGCTACAATTAGTTTCTACCCAGGGATACCCCCGCCACTGGCCTGAAGCCTGGAACTGTTCAACCCAGTAAATAAAATACTGGAGAAAAAATAAATAAAAAAGAACACACCACAAGGGAATTATGTAAGTTTCAAGAGGCTTCTGCCCTTCCAGCTCCATAGGAGGTAGTGAACTTGTTCACACGCCAGGCACATTGCTACTACAATCAGCATATTAAGAAGCCATTATACAAAGACTCTCTATAACCAAGGAACTCAAACATAGTATTCACCCTTGAAAGCATCAAGAGCTGAATTAAGCTACAACAAACTGTAAGTAATAAAGTCACATCCTTAAAGGGGAAAAAATAAACTTAAAAAACACAGTTAAATAAAAAAAATTCAAGAATAATTAGAAGAAATAGTCTTCTAATGAGAAGAAATCAGAAAAATAATTCAGGTAATATTACAAAACAAAGTTCTATAACACCCTTGAAATATCACACTAGCTCTCTAGCAATTGATCCAACCCGAGGTAAAATCTTTGAAATACCAGGTAAATAATTCAAAAAGTTGATTATGATGCTCCTCAAGGAGATACCAAAGAAAAGTGAAAACCAACATAAATAAATTTAAAAAACAATTCAGTATATAAACAAAAATTTTTCTAAAGAGAAATATATTTTAAAAACCAATCAGAAATTCTAAAATGGAAAGACATATTTATGAAATTACAAAATGCAGTGGAGAGTTTTAACGATAGACCAAAATAAGTAAAATAAAAAATTTCAGAACTTGAACACAAGCCTTTCAAATTAACCCAATGAGACAAAAATAAAGAAAAAGAATCCAATCCAAATAAATGAACAAAGTTTCCAGGAAATATGACATTATGTAAAACAGCCAAACCTAAGAATAATTTGTTTTTCTAAGGGAGAAAAGAAAACAAGAAATTTGGAAAATTTATTTGAGGAAATAATTAAGAAAACCTCCCCTGGTCTTGCTGGAGATATATATATCTAAATATGTAAAGCTCAGAGAACTCTTGGAAGATTCACTGCAAAAAGAACATCACTAAGGCATATAGTCATCAAGTTATCTAAAGTCAATGTGAAGGAAAGAATTCTAAGAGCAGTAAGACAAAAGCATCAGGTAACCTGTAAAGAAAAACCTGTCACACTAATAGCAGACTTCTCAGCAGAAATCTTACAGGCAAGACGGGACTGGGTTTTTTTTTTCTTTAGCGTCCTTACATAAAATAGTTGTTAGACAAGAATTTTTGTATCCAGCAAAACTAAATAAATGAAGGAGAAATAAAGTCATTTTCAGACAAACAAATGCTGAGGGCATTTGTCACTACCAGACCTTCCCCACAGGAAATGCTAAAAATAGATCTAAATCTTGAAACAAACGTTTGATATGCACCAGAATAGAACTTCTTGAAAGAATAAAACTCGCAGGGCTCATAAAACAATCAGGCAATGAAGAAAACAAGGAAGGCATAATGATTGGAACAGCACCTCACATCTCAATATTAACATTGAATGTAAACATCCTAAATGCTCCACTTGAAAGATGAAGATTGGCAGAATGGACAAAAAAAAAAAAAAAAAAAAAAAAAGCAAATATCTGCTCTCTTCAAGAGACTCACTAACGTGTAAGATTCATTTGAGCTCAATGTAAAGGAGGAGAAAAAGATATTTCATGAAAATGAAAACCAAAAGCAAGCAGGAGTACCTATTCTTACATCTGATAAAACAGACTTTAAAGCAACAACAGAAAAAAAAACCCAAAGATTATTATATAATGATGATAAAAGGGCCAATTCAACAATGGATATTGCAATCCTAAATTTATATGTACCTAACACTGGAGCTTCCAGTTTCATACGACAATTACCCCTAGACCTAAGAAATGAGATAGCAACACAATAATAGTGGGGAACTTCAACACTGGACTGATGGGACTAGAAAGATAATCAAGATGGAAAGTCAACAATGAAACAATAGACTTAAACTACACTCTAGAACAAATGGACCTAACAGATACATACAGAACATTCTACCCAGGAACTGCAGGATATACATTATTTTCATCAGCACAAGGAACATTCTCCAGGATAGACCATATGATAGGCCACAAAACAAGTCTCAGGAAATTTTTAGAAATTGAAATCATGTCAGCTATCTTCTCAGACCACAGTGGAATAAAACTAGAAATCAACTCCAAAAGGAACCCTTAAAACTACATAAATACATAAAAATTAAACAATCTCCCCTGAATAAATTTTGGGTTAACAGTGAAATCAAGATAAAAATTTTAATAATTATTTGAAATGAATGATAATAGTGACACAAGTATCAAATCCTCTGGGATATGGCCAAAGCAGTGCTAAGAGGAAAGTTTATAGTACTAAATGCCTACATCAAAAAGTCCAAAATTGACAACATAATGTCACACTTCAAGGAACTAGAGAAACTAAAACAAACTAAACCCAAAGTTAGCAGAAGAAAAGAAATAGCAAAGATCAGAGCAGAACTAAGTAAATTTGAAACAAAAAATACAAAAGGTCAATGTAACCTTTGAAATTAAATAGCTGATTCGTTGAAAAGATAAACAAAATTGTTAGACTGTCAGCCAGATTAACCAAGAAAAGATTCATATAAGCTCAATTAGAAATGAAACTAGTAACATTACAACTGACACCACAGAAATACAAAAGATCATTTGTGACTAGTATGAACACCTTCATGCACACAAACTAGAAAATCTAGAGGAAATGGATAAATTCCTGAAAACATACAGCCCTCCTAGACTATATTGGGAAATAGAAACTCTAAACAGATCAATAATAAGCAGTGAGATTGAATCAGCAATTTAAAAATTGCCAGAAAAAAAGCCCAGAACCAGATGGAGTCACAGCTGAATTCTACCAGATATTCAAAGAATTGGTACCAATCCTACTGAAACTATTCCAAAAGATTTAGATAGAGAGAATTATCCCTAACTTATTCCATAAAGCCAGTATCACCGTGATACCAAAACCAGGAAATAACACAACAAAAAAAGAATACTACAGACCAATATCCCTGATGAACAGAGATGCAAAAATCCTCAACAAAATACTAGCTTGCCAAATCCAACAGTACATCAAAAAGATAATGCATCATGATCAAGTGTATTTCATTCCAGGGATGCAGACATGGTTTGACATACTCAAGTCAACAAATGTGACACATCAAGTAAACAGAATTAAAAAACAAAACCCATATGATCATCTCAATAGATGGAGAAAAAGTATTCAAAATCCAGCATCCCTTTATGATAAAAACTCTCAACAAACCAGGTATAGAAGGGACATCTCTTTTACAATGGCAGCAAAAATAAAATAAAATACCTAGGAATACACTTAACCAAGGAGGTGGAGGATCTCTATAAGGAGAACTGCAAAACACTGCTGAAAGAAATCATAGATGACACAAGCAAATGGAAACACATCCCATGCTCATAGATTGGAAGAACCAATATCATGAAAATGACTATATTGCCCAAAGCAATCTACATGTTCAATGCAATTCCTATCAAAATACCAACATCATTTTTCACAGAATTAAAAAAAAAAAACAATTTTAAAATTCATATGGAACCAAAAAGAGCCCAAATAGCCAAAGCAATCCTAAGCAAAATTAAAACCTGGAGGCATCACATTAACAAACTTCGAATTATACTGCAAGGCTATAGGTACCAAACCTCATGGTACTGATGTAAAACTAGACACATAAACCAATGGAACAGAATAGAGAACCTGCAAATAAAGCCAAATAGTTACAATCAA
This sequence comes from Pongo abelii, assembly GCF_028885655.2. NCBI lineage: Eukaryota > Metazoa > Chordata > Mammalia > Primates > Hominidae > Pongo > Pongo abelii. The sequence goes on from NC_071988.2 coordinate 22,092,376, forward strand.
TTGATCTTTGATAAAGCATACAAAAACAGAAATTGGGGAAACGGCACTCTATTTAATAAATGGTTCTGGAAAAACTGGATAGCCACAGGTTGAAGAATAAAACTTGATCCCTGTCTCTTACCTTATATAAAAATCCACTCATAATGAATCAGTTTGAATCTAAAACCTGAAACCATAAAAATTCTAGAAGATAACCCAGGAAAATCTCTCCTGATATTGGGCCTAAGAAAATAATTCATGACTAAGACTTGCTTTTGAAAGCAAGTGCAACAAAAACAAAAATAAATAAATGGGACCTAATTAAACTAAAAAGCTCCTGTAGAGCAAAAGAATTAATCATCAGAGTAAGCAGACAACCCATAGAATGGGAGAAAATATTTGCAAACTATGCACCTGACAAAGGACAACATATCCAGAATCTTCAAGGAACTCAAACAAATCAGAAAAAAAAAATCGCATCAAAAAGTGTGCAAATGAATAGGGAGTCTTTACCCATTTATTCTAAGGGAAGTAACTCAGGAATGGAAAATTGCTGATTTTGAGGAAATTGCCACTTCTATTTATTACTTGGGAAGTGAAATTCTTGTTATGTTTGAGGGAGTTAGGCAAAGGAGTAGGAGGGCTAAGGAACACAGAAAGTATCTTTAATGGCCACTGTGAGGAATGAAGAGTGATCCAGGGATATGTGAAAGAATTATTGAAAGGAATTGAAGTTCAGCTGAGTACAGAGAACATATATTTGCAGTGGTGTGATTTCCTCCGGAAGGGTTCAGCAAGATTACATAGGAGGTATATGTTTTAATTTATACTAGTTGGGGACTTTTATAGGAGTTGAAGTTCTTGAGAAAGAATGGTTCAAATAATACAGCATGAGATCTAGACTTGTGTTTCAGTTATCTATTGCTGCATAACAAACAGCTGGTAAACTTAATGGCTTAAAGCAACCTATTTCTTTTTTTTCTCATGCTCAGTAATTCAGGCAAGGCTTAGCTGGACAGTTCTTCTGCTCTGAGTAGTGTCATTGGGGTTATTCACTCAGCTGCATTCAGGTGAACCTAGATTGGGCTGGAAGGTCTATAAGAAATTCATTCTCTTGTCTGACATCTCATTGCTCCCCAACATAGTCTTTCTCTGTCTTTTTCTCTCTCTTTCTCCCTCTTTGCTTTGCTTTCCCATCTCTCTTTCTCTACACATTATGTTTCATCATTTAAGAGTCTAGCCCTAGCTTCTTTATAGCACAGAAGCTGGCTTCCCTAGAGAATAATGTCCCTTCTGCACTTTCCATTAATAACAATTCCAGCCCAGCTTCAAAGAGAATTATAGAAATAGGATTCACCACTTGATCAGAGGACTGACCTACATATACAGGGAAGAGGACAATCAGTGACAGCCATATTTGGAGACTACCCACCACAACAAGATAAGGGGAATAAAAGAAATACAGTTAGGTTCCAGATATGCAATGATAAAAACTGGGATTTTATTTGTACATATATAGGAAATAAATGGCTGGAGTTTATTTTATAGGTGAGGTTATTCTACTCCTAGAGGGAACTGGAGTATCTCTGCTAGAAGACTGAGTTATTTTTCATTATAGTGTCACAAATTTTCTAGCCAAAGTTTGAGGGCTCAGAAAAAAAACAAAAAACAAAACAACCCAAAAACTTCATATAGCCTTTCTTATTTGAAATTTCATTTTGACGTTAAGACTCAGTTCACTCTGAGGGAAAAAAAAAGTAGCTTGGACATGAAAATATCACATTAAATTAGGCTCTTGGCCTCTCGGCAGATGATAGAATTAGAATTTTGTATGAAAACATGTAATAATTTGAATCTTAGAGGTAAGGAAGGATATTCAGGAAATACATGAAGTCAGTATAGTAGATGTAGGATACTCTCTTTCTTTGGGGATTCATTCCATTTATGGCAGCACTCAGCCCCCTTTTGAACCCAGGGACATTCATTATCTAGGGCTTGCCATTCCTGGGTTAAAACATTCTCAGGAGCACCTGTCCTGGGATTTCCTTATCAGAGTTGGCTCTTCCACCTTGACCCTCTATACAGATTCTCTGCTTGTCCCTTAGGGCTTAAGACTCTGGAGTGAATGTGAGTCTACATTTGTATCTCCCTACTTGTTCAGGCTTTCAGTTTTAGACCAACTACCTTTTTGGCCTACGGAAAATTGAACTACATCTTCTTGGAGCTTCCCTTTATTACTTTCCTGAGGCTGTGCCATAGTTCTGGATTCATTACAAAGTACCATGGACTGGTGTTAAGATTTCCTGGCTTATTATAGTCAAAATCTTAAGCTCTTTTGGAAGAGTGGGGTTTGAAATAAGAGGGATACACAACAAGAAAAGATTTTCCTGGCTGGGAGAAAGTTAGTAGGAAAAAAAAATGGACTATAATAAGCCAGGAAATCTTATCACAAGTCTTTCTTTGTTTGAGTCTGTTGCCTGCTTGAGTGGAGGCAAAGGACACGGAAAAGACAGAGATAACAAATGAATAATGCAAATGTCTTCCTGCCACATTTTCCCACCACTCCCAATCAATGATGATGTTTCTATATGTCTACCTCCAAAAGGGAACACTAGCTAGTCTGTGAAACAGTACCATCTAAGTGAATATAATCATTCAAAAGGGTGAGGGGAGCCTTTTGAGCTCCTACAATCCTCTTCCCTGACATATGTATCCACTTCTATAGTGGTCTTTTGGAGAAAATTCCTGTTTTTCTAGTCATTCAAAGAAATGAGTTCAGTGATATGCATTTCAATCTAGGTAGAATCAAAGGAAAATAATGAGGCAGATGAGGGTGTGTGGAGCAGTGTAAAATTATCTAGTTATAATACTTAACTAGTGGATTACTCACCTCTTGTAGAATAGGGTCTGTCAATGTGTATACATTGATGTGAATCATAAAAATGCTGATGTTAATATTGCTTTACAATATCTGAGCACTTTTCTATCTACAATTGCATTTGAACCTGGATTCTACTCATAGAACATTGCCATGAAAAAAAATTTACTTGTCTTTTCTTTCCTTACAATATAGGATTCCGAATTAAAAATATAATGAGCAGATGCAATTACTTATCCCCAAAACATTCAGGAAACAGAGAGCTCACTGTTTCATGATGCCAAGTATTTTAAATGTACAGCTCTAACTGTTCAAAAGAATTTGTGTTTTTACCAGAGCTGATAGCTATCATCCATAAATTTCATTCACTGGCCTCGATGTGGAGCTTAGAGAAAAAGAGAGCCAGTCTTTGGAGTCAGGTGCACATGGATCAAAAGAGTAACTTAAACATTTACTGTGTATGATTTTTGAGAAGTGGCACAAACTCTCCAAGTAACACTGGGTGATCTGTAAAATGCTGGTAATCATACTGACCACAGAGGATTTTTCTGAGTATTAAAAAAGTGTTGAAGCATAAGCCGTTAAATGATAGTAGTTTACTTAATCCTCTCCCAGTAGAGGGAACTTGGTGATGAACATCACCCATTGCTCTGTATTGTGTTACACCAGTTTTCCATTCAGGCTCCAAGTCACTGCTTTCACTGTGAGTGTGTCTGCTTCAGTTAGCATTCTCCCCACTCAGGTAGCGTTTCAGACTTGCTAAAACCATGCAACAGATAATCTCACACCTTACAGCTGAGGGTCGATTAAAAGGCAACATGCTCTGAATGAGGGTCTAGCCAAAGTCCATGTGTAGTTCAGGTTTAAGTTTTGTGGACATTCTTTCCCTGGCTCAGAGTTCCTTCACTTTTATTTCTGAGCTCCGTTAGGTTTTAAATTATTGGTCTTATTAAATGCTTGATAGTTTCTTCTACAACCTGTTCCTCCTTCTGCATACAACATCGCTATGCATAGCATCAATATCTTCCCAGTTACTTGTGCCAGAAACTGGGACTCATACTTGCATTCACGCTCAGCCTAAATACCACAATCAGAATAGGTTCTGTCAACACAACCTCTCAATTATATTTTATATCCATCCCCTCCTCTCTGTCTCCCCTGCCACCCTGGTCTAGATTTGTACCATCTCCCTCCTTGGAACTATTGTAGGGCTTCCCAAATGGATTATTTCAAGTTAACTGAAGAACTTGTAAAATTGAATTATAACCTAGCCTTTATTTAAGAAAACTGGGGTTTCTGTAATATATTTAGGAAGACCTCTATACCACTGCTGTCTGTCTTTCTTTTGATTATTAAAATAGTGAGTTTCAAGTTACCTGGAAAATTCAGTAATGTGGAACATCTCATTTAACTGTGATGAACAAAAAAGTGACTAATATAGTGCATTTATTCAAGATTGATTTTTGCGAAAGATTGTTCCCATTTGTAGTTTGTACTTCTGACTCATGGAATCTCTCTTTTTGTTCTGGCTGCTTTGAAAAGCCAAGCAAAAGTTCCTTCAAGCCCAGCAGTTAATTGTCACAGTGATGCCTGTTTGATGACTCCATATTTATTTTAAGAGGAACCGCATCTCGTTGGGCCTGCCAGGATGAGTTAGCTGCGAAATGCATTCCTAAATAGCTAAATGATTCAGCGCAGAAACCCATATATAAAATTGACTTTGTAATGCAGCTACATGTCTCTCTGTTGGAAAGTCTATCTATTTCAGTTCTGTGCTTTATTTTATAATTCAATATTGCATATGAATAGGTAATGGAGGGAAGCTTTCCTGCCTCACAAAACCCATGTTACAACCAATATGTCGTTAAGACTTCACCCAGTTACTTGGAAGCTTCCTTTGATGAGGAGAGCTCAGTTATATGGAGGTAAATGTATCCGAAAATATTGACAATTGCACACTGCAGTTTGCAAATAACAACTAGGTTGCTCTTGAACCGAGAAACCCCCAAGAGGGTACTTACCTCCTTTGCATCAATAAAGTAAAACAGCTTCTTATCAGAGGCTGACTTTTGCTTACAGCTAGAAATCTGGGTAAACCCAGTTTCTAACCACTTAGAGACTTCAAATAATTCCCAAATTATACCTTCCTTCAAAGGGAATATGCTTTAAATCAAGTGTTTAATGTTAGGAAAATAATAATTCACACTTGCACACCTTAGCAGCCTGTTTTAATTTAGAAACAAAGAGAACAGAGAACAGCACAGATTGTGCTTTGGTCCCAGCCTCCCCACTTCCCCCAAAAGTACTCAGGAAATATGCTTCTTTTTAAAGAATAAGGACTTAATCAGCACTGAACCCCACAGTGACTCAACTGGGCATTTTCCTCAACAAATAGTAGATTAAGGATAAAAATGTGGTGTTTTTCTGATATAGGCCTAGTGATGTAAGGTTGCTGTTTACAAGGTCCAGAGTACCACTTGGTTTTCAGTAAATTCTGTGTGTGTGTGTGTGTGTGTGTGTGTGTGTGTGATGGCTAATTTTAGGTGTCGACTTGACTGGAGAACTCGACTAATACAGTGTGTTTCGTTCCATTACTACCAAAGCAACCAAAGGCTATCAATGGACTGGGCATTTATATCTCCATGGCTCCCTGTATTCTGTGGACCACCTGAGAATTCTGGGGGGAAAACAATCCTTGCATTGACAAAATGTGTGATGTGGGTGGGATGAGAGATACAGCGTGCTGCCAAGGATGGCCCATCTTAATGAGAGTTGTGGAGGAGAACAAGGTCAGTGCTCCAGATATTCAGGTACTCAGGTAGATGGGAACCCGCTTTCTCTCCTATGTATCTTTATAGTCATTCAAATTATTTTTCTGCATTCTATGGTTTAGTTAAGAAACCCCAGAATTAAACCAGTTAAGAAAGGCTGGTTGAGAATCAGGATGCACCATTTCTAATGTTGTCATGTCACAAAGTTATAAAATTTTGAGAAAGCCAATTAATTACATGTAGTATCATTTTCTTTATCTATGAAACACATAAGAAGAGCTGATTGATTTCTGAGATGCCTTAGTGCTCAAAGAACCTGAGGTGAGTGAGAAGGATGGAGGAATGCAGAGGGATTATTCATACCGACGACCTGCTCAGGAGTTTTGTACCTTCAGAGTTCAAACTTTTTGTATATATTTTTACACTGGAATTTTTTTTCCTAGATCAAAACGAGAGAAACTGCCATAGAATCTAGTTCAGTCTTGTGGCCAACCTTTGAATTTCTTCTAAAATACTTTTACTAAATAACTACATATTCCATACTTGAATGCCTCTAGTTACAGAATACTCATAATCAGCAAATTTATTCACTCCATTTTTGAAGCATTTTCTAACCATTTTGCCCTATGTAATATGTTATTTTTTTCAGCTCTATAATAGGACTACGAAATGAGGTTACATTTTTTATACAAAATAATCTCTCCAAAGATGGTCTAGTTACTGGAAACTCACCCTTCTCAGTGCTTTCACTCCTTTCTCCTGATACTGTCTCATATAGACTTCAGACAACCCTTGGAGTCTTCTGTGTCAACACACTGAACCCACCATGGTGCAAGTTACCATGTTTTCTGGGAGAGAGGAAGCTAATGCCTGGCTTCCATATGAGAAGCCTAGTTACCAGGGTCATACATGGTGCCCCTGGAAAGAAAATGTTGTTTACAACTATAACCAACTCACACCAATTGGGACCCACATCAGTAGGGGCACATAGGCTGGCAGTGCCTCCAACATGGGTCCTTGAATAACTAATAGGCATTCAAGTTTCCAGTCCAGTTTAAATAACTGAGTCTAGTTCTTTATCATGGACAGACTACCTGAGAATAGTTAATCCAATTTGTGCTGTTTGTCCACACCATCATCTGGGTGGCATTCATCCACCCCACAAATTACTGTGCAACTGCTTTGGTGATGGAGGGGGGAAAACATCTGGTGGTGTTGGTGGGTGTTATGAGTGGGAGGCATCAGAACTGGAACCCTCTTCTGCTGTCTCTGATAGACTTCTCAGTAAGGTTGAGGTGAGTGGTGGTCAAATTGTGCTGGGAGCTCTCTGGTAGACACAGCAGTTAATCTACTTGCAATACTTTGAGAGAGCTGTATCAGAATGTTTTCTTTAATGGTTTTTGTACCGGGTGTTTTCTTCCTACAAGTGGATCTGAAGGACAGATGATCATTAATGTCCCCCTCTCTCTCTTATGTACCTCCATGAGTTTAAGTTGCTGAGCACCGGGGTTGTTACTTTCTCTTCACTGATCCAAAATCAGTGTGCCCATTCCAAGAGCTGTAGCTTCACTTTTTCTCCAGTCATCCCCTATTCACACTGAGATTTTTGTTAGAAACAGTCTATTAAAAAGGGTGAAGAACACTTTTATAAAATGTAGAGACACTAATTATGTACTCCAGTTTGTCTTACATGGGCCACCATAGAGGAACTCAGTGAGACAAGTATTCATTATCTTTATGATCTAGGGCCATGTCAATATGACAGGAGAATCCAGGTGGATGAACTAGAATGAGCTCTGAATACTTTAGGTGTCCTTTTGGTAAGGTACCTCAAAGATATATCAACTAGATTTTGTTAGAGTTGCTGTTAAGGGAAAGAAAAAATTGTCGAGCTTAGGAATTGTCAGGCTAGAATCCTGAATTTTCAAAGTAGGTCTATATAATACATGCCACTTTCTTCCTGACAATTACTGACAATTACCCAAAAGGAGCTAAAAGGAGATAATCCCTTTCTGTGGAAAGGCTGTATTCAGTGACCAAACTGTCTTTCTAAGATGTACGGATTTGGAGGCATTGAGAGAGGTAGAGTCAAAAAGCTTTTTGAGTCCATTTTGGAGGCTGTTCCAAACATTGTGTACTGATGTTAGATTATAAATTGTACAGAAAGCTGAAAACATGACATGGATTAATTTTACAGGTCATAATGGTATGGCTAAAGTTGGATAATTGGGTGCAGCTACTCATAATCTGAAAAAGTATTGGCAGTGATGAGGCATCATTAATCGTCTTGCAAGGGGTTAAAGTTCTGACACACTCAATCTACAGAGAACAGATGGGGACCAGCCCCTGTGAAATATGGTCTTTCCAACTGCAAGAGGAACTGGTCAGCTTTGGGTAGGATTCATATCTGGTATGCAGTAGTGGTCTGTGCCTCAGAAACAAGAGATCCTTGACTTTGTGCCCAGTCTGTGATGGTGGATGCATTGTTATGTCCAGTACTATGAGAGATCCAGGCAGCACTAGTGACAAACTGGGCTTAGTTAGCAGCTTGATTCCAGTTGGTCTCATCATAGAGCTATCCCTTGCCATAAGGGTCATCTACATGAGTGACTCAGATGGTTTGGTTAGCAGCTGTGATTTGTCTCCAGAGTTTGTAGCCCAAACAAGGTATATCTTTCACCTGCCAACCCATGGTTTTCCAAGTGGCAGACAAAGAGCCCGGTTATTGAAAACAGGAACCACTAGCTCAAGGATTAGTAAGAGTTAAGAATGGCCTTGAGTTTTGTGCAGGGAGCCAACTGACAACATCTATTTTCTGTTTTATATGGCTGGAGCTGAGATTTAACAACTGCAGTAGCCAGTGAACATAATTGGGTTTCAGTTTAGATGAACTATTAGTAAACAAGGCCCAAGCATTTAAGGGAACTTTAACGTATTGAGGGCCCTATTGAACCAGCAGCTTCATGGAGTATAGTGTTTCTCCTGAAGGGATAACTTTCACTTTTTAATGAAAGTTTGAGATGCTGCTTGGGCCAGACTGATTACATTACTGAATATACCATTTCAATTTCATAAGCAAATTTTGTTGGGCCTTTTCTACCATGTTGGCCATTTATTTAAAGTTGAATCACTCTAAAATGGCAATACCTGCCTGGAAAGTAACAAGGATTCTATGGGTCAGGAGTTCATTTATGTCAAGAGCCCAAGAGCAAGTTGAAAGACAGTTTATGAAAGACATCTACTTGGTAGACTTCAGAGGCAATGACTTCTAACCTAAGAAACTCCTCTGGATTGAGGTTACCATGGTTTGCCTGAGGGTCCACTTGGCAAAAATCATCAGTCACAGAGATCTTTAGTGTTTAAAGGGATCATTGAGACCATGGGTCCCCAGAGATATTACCATTTCTTTATAGGCAGTTCTTCTCAGTCAGGAGAATCTCCTCAGGCACTGATGGGATGAAGAAGTATAAGCATACAGTACAACACTTTCTCTTACATATTCAAATGAAGAAGCAAAAAAAAAAAAAAACCACTAAATTGGCCCAAAGGCATTATCCACAAGGTCATGTTCACTTTCCTTCCTCACTCTTAACCCAACTCAAATTCAATCATTTGAATCCAGGTAGGCCCTCTTGCCATGGGACTGGATTGGATGGTGAATTTAGCACCTTTAGCCAAAAAAAGCCGTGAAAGTTTGTGACAGTCTTCTCCCCGAAGTTTTACTACATACTCAATGGATATGACTTTCAGTCTCCTTTGGGAACAGGGAGAGCTTTGATCTACCCCAATCATCTTTATGTTTAGAGTAGTTAAGATCAGGGTGGAAGGTGATGGAGGGCTAGGGGTCCATGGAGAGGAAATGCTTCTGTGCCAGCTAACAAGGCTTCGCATTACTTTCAATTTTGAGTGACATAGCAGCAGCTCTTGCTTCAGTTAAACAAATTTTCAATGTTTCCAGCCCATATAGTACTTTAGGTGATGAGGTCAACATTATTGACATCATCTACTTCAGCTTTGGTGACTGCTTTTCTTAGCAGCCACAACCACATTGCTTTCTCAGTGGATCTACCGGTTTGCACACTGTGGCTGACTTGGGCTTGACTCCTACAACCCTTATCTTTTATTTATTTTATTTTATTTATTTATTTATTTAGAGGCGTTCACCTTAATCTGAGGCACTTGCTAACCCATTAGCAAGATAACATCTTGTAAGTTCTTGCCCAGTTTCAACATAAGAACTACAGGGAGCTTTCTAGGGCAGTGATGCTAACTGCAAGAATTTAATCTATGTTTTTTGGGGTCAGTGTCTCATTTTCCAATAGGCCATCTTTATCAGCACTGTAACCCCAGTCTGATCAATAAGAGCCCTACTGTTAGTGCTTCATCTACGGTTTTCCACAGGACTTTGTCTGTTTCATGGAAATCTGCCTGAGAGGGACAAAGCTCTCTTATGCAAGCCAGGATCCATTAAAAAAATCTGAGCATTTTTACTATCAGCTCTGATGGATCTCAGATGGCATGAAGATAAATTGCATCAGGCAATGAACTATAATATTTCCTATCTGTTACCATCCTTCCTTGTCAAGCACTACATACTCTATTCCCTTATCTCCCAAGACAAGCAGCCAAAGTTCTCATGAAATGCCAGTTTTCTGCCTTCAGTGGTGAAGAATTCCCTCTTTTACCCCTCAGTGTAAGTGCATGTCTCTGTAATCCTTGTCTAAAAGGGGACAGAACCTTCTTCCGAGGTAGGGCAAACCTTAGACTGGTTGCTACAGTGTTACAATAGGGTGGACCTGACCCTGATCATCAGATTGGTCCTTCTCAAGCCTAGGGGACAGATGGCAACAACAAAGGCACTTTACAGGAAGTTCCAGGGTTTTTATTTATTCATTCATTCATTTACAAACACTTAGTGTGTATCTACTAATGCTAGGCACTTTTCTATGTGCTAGGAATTTAGCAGGAAACAAAATAGATAAAAATCTATTTGCAGAATAAAAGCTCCAAGTAAGTAAATTACAACATATATTGGAAGGTAGCAAATGCTGTGAAGAAGAAGCAGAAGGAGGAAAGAAAGGGAGAAGGGGAGGAGAAGAAGAAGAAGGACAAGAACAAAAGGAGGAGGAGTAGGGAGGACAGAATGAGATGGAAGAAGAGGAGAAGAAGGAGAAGAGAAAGTGGGAAGAGGAGCGAAAACGAGAATAGTATACTAGAATTCAGGTGTGGAGGGGGGTGGGGGCATGATGTGGTGAGAGCAGGGTGTAGCTTAGTTGAGGTCTGGACAGCTTGGTTGACAAGGCGAGAATTCAGTCAAGAATTGAAGGATTGGTAATTAGGCAAACTGAATTGTATGGAAAGAACATTTCATTTCCTATCATCTACCCACCACCTAGAACAGTGCCTGATACACAGTAGCTCAATGAAAACTCACTGAATGAATGGAAGTGCAGGCACCATCTGTTGAGTCCTGTTCTTTGTTCACAGACTGACGTGAAAATTCCACATTTTATCTTTGTTCAGTTTCCAACTCTCCTGTGAGCAAATCGATAAACACGAACACATAAACCCAATGATCAAATACTTTTTAGTTGTAAGCAGAACATTTAATGGTTCAATCTGGAATATTTTAACTAATCTGGTTTCCCTTAGGAACAAGAAGCAGATTCTCGTCTTGCACCTACATGACTAAAGGAACTCACTAGCGGGATTCTCTCCCTGAACAAAAGGGGGATCTGTTCCAAAAACAAATTTCATTTTGTAACTAGAATGCAAAAATTGCTGGCAGACCCAAATTGCAGATTTCTAATTTCAAAAAAATGTGATTGAGACTCCATCTACTATCTATTACATTAAGCCAACATATGTCTCCCTAAATTTTGCCCATGGTCCCAATCCTACTTTTGGGGCCATAAAAATGAGTAGAATCCCTCTTTTATATATTGATGCTAAAATGTTTGAGGCAGACTGATGTCTTCCCTGCGTTTTCTCTTCTCCTAGAGTAAGTAACTTCATCTTAAAAAAAATGATTTCATTTAAGACATTGGAATTTCTCCACTATCTTATAAAATGTCCTCTAAAAATGTTCTAATTTGCATTAAATTGTGGTACTTACAATTGAATAAGTACACTAGGTGTGTTTTGAGCAGCACAGAGAAAAAATATTTCCATCTCATTTGTTCAAGATATATTTTTATTCATGTAGCTTAAGATCACATTCGCTCTTTTAGGGTAGTTTCATCTCCTCATAAGTAATTATTGAAACTATTTCCAGCTAAAACAATTGTTGTTTTCAGCTGTGCTCTGCTAAGCCAAGTTGTCCCTGTATTCTACTTGTGTAAGTTGTTTATAAGAGAACCCCAATAGTAACTTTACACTATTTCATATTAAATTTTAACTCACTAGATTTAATTACAATGCTTCGTTCTGTCAAAATATTTTTAATTTTGGTTTCATCACCCAATGTATTTGTTATTTTACCCAAGTTTCATCTTATTGTCATATCAGATCACTTGGTCTTTCTAATGATTATTCAAGGTAGTGAATTTAAAATTTACATGAACAGAAAGCTTTTTGAAGTAAACTGTTACACAGTATTGTAATATATAAAGATTGCACTTGTCAGTATAATTTTATTTTGCAAGTTAAATTATTAATATTTATTTATTATGAAGTCCTTCATATTAGCTAAATGAGGCAGTTATTGTTGAACACAAAATTTTCAAATCAGTGTTTATGGATGACAGCTGATATCAGATCAATCTCATTATCTAATGTACTTGAATATTTTATTTTGGTTGCACAGTATTGTGAATATTGTCACTGAAACAGAAGTAGTTGCAGTAGTCTGTTTGGTTGGTTGATTTTTAACTCCATTGTCTTTGCAATCTCAAGATACCTTTTTTAAATGAAATATGATGTTTGAGAGAATATTAGAAATTTTTGTCTAAAGAAAAGTACAAATAATTTTTACAACTGTTCTCAATGACTTATTCAACAAATATTTTTTGAGAATCTCCTATATGACCAGCACTATTTTACCTGCTGTGGGCAGAGTGATGTATAATGGAAAAAAGTAACTGGCTCTTGGTACCTACATTCTAACGATGTGAGACAGAAAATAAACAATGCACATATAGATATGTGTGTATATGTGCACATAAATTGATGTAGTTCAGTGTGTGTATATATATATGCATATTGTATGTGTGTGTATGGGGATGTTATATTATAAAACCCAAACCTGCATCTGTGCAGTAGGATAGGGCTGGAGAAAAAATACACAGTTTATGGACTCTTCTCACTTTATACTCATGTCCACTAACTTGAACAATACTACTTGGTGGTTATACCACATTTCCCCAGTCCACTCTTCTACTTTTCTTGAGGACTATTTTTTGCACCTTCTTTTCTCTTCTCAATTGTGAACTGTTTTCCCATTCTCACTTGTAGCCAAGGACTGTGCTTCCTACTTCTCTGAGAAAATAGAAGTTATCAGATGACAGAATGTGTAGTGTGTCAATATCTGCTCACCTTTCAATTTTTGTTGTCACTATAGCCTGCGTATTTCATAGATGAAGCAGCCATGCTCCTATTTAATGCCAACCTATCTACTTGTTCCCTAGATTCCATCCCCTTTTGCCTATTCAAATACCTGTTTGCAGCAATCCTCCTTTATTTTTCCTGCGTTTGCTTTCTACTGGATTAGTTTCTCCCATCAGTCCTCCTTTTGATATCACTTCCTCAAATAGCTACTGCTTCATTTCTTAGCTCTCCTTTGAAACAGAATTCCTCAGAAGTATTTTCTATTCTCATAATCTCTAGTTCTTCTTCAATTTTTTAATTGCTTGATACCTTAGTCTTTTTCTAATGACTTTGGTTTTTTCGTTATGAAATATAACACAAGCAAAAAATTACCTAAAATAAAAGTTGATATTAATAGCTTAATAAATTATTAAAAACTCATATGAAAACCACCAAAATCAACAAATTGGATATTTCCAGCATCTCAAAAGCCCTACATTGGCTTCTTCCAAATTACTACCTACCTCATCTCTTCCAATAGGTAATCATTCTCTTGATCTTTTATATTATTTCTTCATTATATAGCTTATATACCAGTTATGCATCTGATATGGTTTGGCTGTGTCTCCACCCAAGTCTCACCTTGAATTGTAACTCCCATAACCCCCATGTGTTGTGAGAGGGACTCAGTGGGAGGTAACTGAATCATGGGGGCGGGTTGTTCGTATGCTGTTCTCGTGATAGTGAATAAGTCTCAGGATTTCGTTATAAAAGGCAGTTCCCCTGCACATGCTCTCTTGCCTGCTGCCATGCAACGTGTCTTTGCTCCTCCTTCACCTTCCGCCATGATTGTGAGGCTTCCCCAGCCATGTGGAAACGTGAGTCCATTAAACCTCCTTTCTTTTATGCATAACCCAGTCCCGGGTATTTCTTCATAGCTGTATGAAAAGGGACTAATACAGCATCTCTAAGCAGTTCAGTTTTATGTGTTCCTGAACTTCGTTTAAATGGAATTATGTAGTCTTTGTGTCTGTGCATTCTTTGTATCTGGTTTCTTTTACTCCACATAATGTTTGCGTGATTACCTGTGTTATGTGTACTAGTAGTTTGTTCATTTTCATTGCTGTGCATGGTATAAATGTACTACAGTTTGTTTTTCCATTCTGTCATTGATGGGATTTGGTTTGCTTTTATATTTTATTTTGAAAAATGCTATTATGAATGTTCTTGTACATGTCTCTTGATTTTTATGTATACACAGTTCAATGGCATATATGAGACGTAAAATTGCTGACTTATAGGGACACATATCTTCAGCTGTAATAATGTCACATTATTTTCCAAAATGTATTAATTTACAGTCTCACCCTCAGTACCTGAGAATTCCAGTTGTTCCACATGCTTGAAAAATTCTTAGCATTTTTAACCTTTTTAATTTTTTGTCATTCTGGTGGGCCTGTGGTAGTAATCCATTCATTTTAAGTTTACATTTATTTTATGACAAGGATAAACACTTTTTTTTTTTTTTTTTTTTTTTTTGAGACGGAGTCTGGCTCTGTTACCCAGGCTGGTGTGCAGTGGCGCGATCTCGGCTCACTGCAAGCTCCGCCTCCCGGGTTCACGTCATTTTCCTGCCTCAGCCTCCCGAGTTGCTGAGACTACAGGAGCCCGGCTAATTTTTTTTATTTTTAGTAGAGACGGGGTTTCACTGTGTTAGCCAGGATGGTCTCGATTTCCTGACCTCATGATCCACCCGCCTCGGCCTCCCAAAGTGCTGGGATTACAGGCGTGAGCCACCTCGCCTGGCCGGATAAACACCTTTTCAAATGGCAACTGGCTGTTGGGACACCACTTTTGTGAAGTAGCTGTTCAAGTCTCTTGCTTGTTATTTTTTGGTTGTCACTATTTCTTACTGTTTTGTGGAGGTTCTTTTACGTTATTCTGGATATTAGTTCTATGTCAGCTATATAGATGAAAATATCTTTTTCCAACTCATGCTGTCTTTTAACTTTCTTAATGATAATTTTCGTGAACGAAATATAGTTAAATTTATTAATACTTCTTTTACAAATAGAGCTTCTATATCTTATTAAAAACCTCCCAACTCAATGTTATGAAGTTATTCTCCTATATTATTTTCTACAAACATTATTTATTTTGCATTTTATATTTAGATCTTTATCCAAAAATTTATATTTGTTGATCATGTGAAGCATATGTTAGCTTATATTTTTTTTCTCCATGTAGGCATCCAATAATCTTTCCCCAGATATCCACCTGGCTAACTCCCTCTCTTGTTTCAAGTCTCTGGTCTCATGTCATCTTATCAATAAGGCCTTCCCTGACCACCCTAATCAAAATTGCAGCCTATATCCATCCTTCAAACACTGCCCCAGTCTCTGGCACTGTATTCTCTTATGATAAACTGTACAATTTGTTTATTATCTGTTTCTTCATTCACATGTAAGCTCCATGAAGGAAAAAAATCTGTGTCTGTTTTGTTCACTGATATATGTCAAGTACCTAGATGGTGCCTGGACCGGAAAAGGTGCTTAACTGATACTTGAACTATGTGAGTGAATAAAACAATGCACAAAAATAGGAGAAAATACTTTGTTCAAGTCAGTGCCTACACTTGTTCATGTAACTGTATGATTTATTGTATTGATGGTATCCAATATATGAAATTTTGAAATATGGTGCATTTGAGCATGTGCACTATTTTATTTATTTATTTAAAGCCTTTAAAATAATTAAATATTTTAAATGAATGTTTAATAAAATATTTTGGAAACTCTGAAGCTGCTCTGTGGACATCTAGGTTCCTTTGAAATATCCATTCATTCAACAAATATTCACAGAGCACCCACTAGGTGCCAGGAAATGTATGAAAAGCCCTGTGGAATAAGACTGAAGTTGTCCTTGCCTTCAGGCAACTTGCAATTTCCTAAGAACACAGTTTAAAACCACAAAACTAAGGTATTTAAATTTAATTCCAATCTTTGTGATTCAGGTTAAGTGGCTCCAGCAATGTAAGATTAGTGTCAGAGAAGGCCTAAAGAAATCATCAATGAAAGTTATTTTGACCATGAGATGAGGCCCTGGATCAGGTCAAGATCCACCCAGGACTGGACTTAGTGTCTAGGTCAGCCTGTGACCTACATGGCTTTAAGTAAGTTTCCTGAGGGTGGGTTTTACAGGACTTAAAGGTCTCCTGGGTAACCTTTAAGAGAAGGTCATAGAAGGAGCATTCACATGGAAGCAAAGACTTATTTTGAGTTTTAATTCACTCAATTGTTATATTATTCATTCATTCATCAAATATATATTGCATCTGCATCTTTTCAGGGTGAGGTAGGCTCTATTGTTACTCTCATAAATACTCAGAGATGTTTAAAAAAACTTGCCCAAATCTATAACATTTTTAGGTGGCAGACCTGGGCTTCATTCTTTGGCACTCTGGTCAGAGATCAAAATCTGGGCCCCTCCTTTATTCATTAACTCATTAACTGACCAATTAATTCCTTTGTCTAGCAGCTACTTAGTGAGTGCCTACTATGTTCCAGGAATTATGCTAAGAGCTGGGATAATGGGTGAACAGGGCAAAGGCTTTTCTGATCTTTTATGAGCTGATGGCCAAGCGATTACCCAGATGCAATGTGTTTTATAATTATGCTTGGACTTTCTTTATGACAGGTTTATTTTGAGCATCTAAATGACATACAAATTTGGGAGCATTTTTGTAAGCCACAAAGTTCTCTACAGTCAGCAGTTTATCATAATTATTATTTATTCAAAGGTTATATGATTCAATAATAATATTAAAAATTATTCTCACAATTTGACATTCCTTCTATAATTTTTGTTTGCTCTCTTCCTTTCTCCTTTATGTGAGTAAAAACAAATATTTACAAGGTGACATAATTTAAATGAGCCCCAGCTATAGGAATTTGAATTTCTAAAATTTATTTAGAAAAGTAAATTTAACAATAGTTCTCTTAGTTTACTTAAAACATCATTTAATGTATAAAAGTATTGGATTTGCACATATGTTTTCAAGGATATACTGTATATGTTTGCACTAACTGGTTGCGGTGCTTATATTGAAGCCATTTTTAAAAAATGAAACAACAGACCAAAAATACCACTTTATCCCAAAAGACTCAGGCATTTCTGTCCTGAGTTTTGATTTCTTGATTGCTGCCACATTAAAAATTTTTGAAAAAATTAGGAATATGTATTTTAGTAAATTATGTATCAAGTACATAAAATCTGGAAACAGATGGTAAGGCTTATTAGCTATATGACCTTGGGTGGGTCATTCAACTTCCCTGTTGTTGATTCTCCTTATTTGTAAAGTGGGAATGATCATAACAAACTATTTCTCAGTGTTGTTGTGAAGCTCAAGTGAGTCAGTATAAATCAACTGCTTATAACTAGGTCTGCTGTCTGGTAAGTTGTTGTTTCTATTTCTGCTAAAAAGAAACCTTAAATCTTTTTGAAAAAGAAAGAAAGGAGGGAAAGGAGGAAGGGAGGAAGGGAGGGAGGAAGGGAGGGAGGGAGGGAGGAAGAAAAGAATCATTATTAGATTTGGAAAACCTGACTGTAGTCAATTCTTTTCTCAGAGTTTTGATTGTTAAATGTCATTTCTGTTGTCAGAAAAAGAGCGAGCGAGAGAAAGAATAGCTACATGTGATTATCCAAAGCTGAAAGCCAAGCGTAAGTTAGATAGCAGCCATAAATGCAATGCCCAGTTTTGAAGAGGAGCTTAAAACATAAGTCAGTGTCTGGACACATTTGTTAAATTGTCCTCAGCATTTCCATGTAGATCCTATTATTTCTACAAATTCCTTCATAATATTGCACTTTTTGTCATGATGAACACAAACCTCTCTTATCTCAGAAGTGGGGTTTTCCAGCTGTTGGACTGAGGAAGCTCTATTCTTATGAGTTTCATATGGAAGCAGTGATAAGAAAGACAACACTGTGGTATTTTAACTAGCTGCTCTGATGAAAAGCTTCCATTGTCAGGTGGTGTAACACCAATTGTTAATTTTAATCAAAGGGAATCTAATAGCTTAATGAAATCATTGACATTAGATGTTCCTGGCCCTCCAGCAAATTGCTGACCATATTATGGAAGTTTATTTTTCACATATTAAAGTAATTTTACTGCAGAACCCAGCAAACTTATTTATCAATTTTTTTGTTTTGTATTAAAGAAGCCCTTAATTCCTATTTCATTATGCTCTATGTAGCTGCTTTGTAGGTGAGAGAAATACCATGTTTTTAACCTCTTAATTGATGTAAATCTTTGGCAAAATTCTATGGTCATACTGTTTCCTGCATTTTCCATCTGAGGGGACAAAATGTATTTTTGTTTCCTAATATTTAGATATTTGTGAAGAGTCTTGATCAAACCACCTTTTGTTTTACATGATAATTATATAAAATTATTGGTTATTGATTGATCACTCTATCAGCTCTCATCCTGTGTGGTATCTTACAAATCACTCCTAGGATAGTTTCCATAACCTCAAAATGTAAAGTGGTTACTAATGAGCCTTCTAGCAGTCAAACAATAGGAGATTTTGAAATTCTGCTGTAAGAATTAAAGACCATAAAATGTAATTCTTAATTTTTAAACATAATTTAAAACATATTTATATTCATCTGCTTCTATATTCTATGCATGTGTGTGTGTATATATATATATATATATCACAATTTTCAGTTATAGGAAATTGTGGGCAGCTGATCAACTGTTATTAATCATAGCTATTTCTTGAACCAGATAATTTAGCCTCTGTTAATAGCATATAGTGTATTGATCTCTTAGTTAATTAATGATACATTTTGAGTGACAACTATATTAAAGGAAATGTGTTTGCTTTATTTGTGTTATTATTATCTTTCCAATAAAATTATGAAGTCTTTGTAACCGGGAAAATGGCATTTATTATTTTTATATTCCTCCTCCTAAGAACTACATGCTTATGAAATCCCTGATGATTGTATTAGTTATTTATTGATGTGTAGCAACTTACCTCAAAACTTAGTAGCTTAAAACAACTATAATTGTTTATTATGTCTGTGGTTCAGAATTCAGGAATGGTTTCACTGGTGTTTCTAACTCAGGATTCTCACAAGGTTGCGGTCACAAGTAGCGGGGGGGTTTCAGTCTAAAGGCTTGACTGGGACTAGAATTTGCTTCCAAGGTAGGTTAATTATATTACTGACAAGTTAATACTGGGTTAGTGGCCGGACTCAGTTCTTCATGTAAGGCAGTCCATAGGGATGTTTAAATCTTCATGGTGAAGGTAAAGAATCCCAAGAGACTGAAGTTGAACTTTTATGTCTTTTATGACCTAGCCTTGGAAATCACATGCTGTCATTTCTGCGATTGGTCATAACCAGTTCTGATTCCATGTTAGAGGAGACTACATAAGGACACAGGTACCAGAAGGTAAGGACCACTGGGGGTTCCCTGAAAGGATGGCTACCTTACTGATTGATAGAGTTGTCTCCACTACTCAGAAGTCAACAATCTGTACTTGCTAACTCTTACCTGACATCCATTACCATAAAAATGATTCAGATAAAGATATCAGAAAAACTGATTATTTTAACATAGATGACTTAAGGTTTCATAACTCTCAACCATATTTGTTGTCTGTAAGAGAAAATTCAAATTATATTGGCTTAAACAAGGAGGGAAGTTGTTGATTTACACAATGCAAAAGATTAGAAATAAAGTGGACTTAATGTAGGTACTCAACAATGCCATGAAATACCTACTACATGTTTTGTCTCCTTGTTACACCCTCATCCTAAAATGGATTCCTTTCATGGTAGTGAAATGGCTGCCAAATACTCCTGGTAGTTTCTTTTGTATCCATGTTATTAGTTTAACAGTAGTTTTCTGACTGAACCATCCTTATGGCCATGGCAAAGGAACTATCCTGAATGCATAGGTCATTTGAGACCCACCCAAAAAGCAACGGTGCTACAAGATAGGGAAAGGATGAAAAAAAGAAAATACTGGGAGGAACTACAGTGTCTTCTACAGGGACAGATATTCATATTTGTTAAAATTGGTAGCCCTGATTAAGCTAACCAGATATATATGCTGTACCAAAATAAGGATATTTTATACTGCCCTTCTCTTCTTTCTGTAAAAACAAAGCAAATTCTTCAAAATTTTGATGTCTCTCCTAAATATCTCCTAAAGGATACATTGTTCTTTTTAGTCACTTTATTAAAATTCAGATATAACTTTATATATTTGCAATGCTAATACCTCGCTTTCAAAGTAAGTCACCACTTAAATAAGGTTTCAGTTATTTGAGATTTGCATATTTGGGCAGCAGTGATTCTGGTTACTTGCCAATGAACAAGAAAGTTTGAAAATAGACTCAATATTTGGGCCATAATTGTAATTAATTAATTCACTTGTCGTTCTCTACCAATAGACTATAAGCTTCTTAAAGTCCTGTACTATACCTTTTCTTTTTCTCTTCCCAGTATCTATTGTGTGCCTGGAACACAGATGAAAGTCAATAAATAATTAAAGAGTAGATGGGTGAAATTTGAGGCTACATTAATACTATTCTAGCACCCAGTCCAGTGTTTGATGCTTCAGGTAGTCAGTAAATGATGTCCATCTGCTTTAGAGAATTTCATACACATCACATTAAAGACTAACAATTGCAATTTCAACCTGCATCACTTTTCATTTTCTAGGCCATATGAGAATCTCTGTCAACAGCTTGCAGATTTCTCTGATTGAAAATCCCATATGTTAGAATAAAATAGACCTGAGTTCAAATCTTTACTTTGCTCCTTAGTAGCTGTATGACTTTTTGACTAATTTGATAACCTCCATAACTCAGAGTTTTCTCTAGAACAGATAATGATTATAGTGTCTACCTCATAGAAGTGCCAAAAAGTTAAATGAGATAATGGACTGTGTTAGTTTGTTTTTGCATTTCTATAAAGAAATACCTGAGACTGAATAATTCATAAAGAGAAAAGGTTTAATTGGCTCATGGTACCACAGGCTGTACAGGAAGCAAGATGCTGGCCATCTGCTCAGCTTCTGGGGAGGCCTCAGGAAACTTTCAGTCATGGCAGA
This sequence comes from Pongo abelii, assembly GCF_028885655.2. NCBI lineage: Eukaryota > Metazoa > Chordata > Mammalia > Primates > Hominidae > Pongo > Pongo abelii. Next base: position 22,113,662 of record NC_071988.2, read on the forward strand.
AAGCAAAGGGGAAGCAGGTATGTTTTACTTGGCAGGAGCAGGAGGAAGACAGAAAGGGGGAGAGGTGCTACATACTTTTAAACAAAAGTAAAGATCTCATGAGAATTCTATTACTAGAACAGCACTAGGGGGATGTTCTAAACCATTAGAAACTGCCTCTATGATCCAATCACCTCTCACTAGGCCCTGCCTTCAGCATTGAGAATGACAGTTCAGCAAGAGATTTGGGTAGGGACACAGATCCAAACCATAGTATGGACATAAATCTCCAAGAGCAAAGTTCCTCATACATAGTATGCTAATTAAGCATCAGCTATTGTTATTCATATGTGGAGATTTTGCCCCTATCTCCCATAAAATACAAGGAGATTTCACATCAAAATTCAAAGTTTCGTGAAACTTAGAATCGCATTGGAAACCTTCTTGGCATCACCAGTATTTTACTCATGGGAAATTGGGTACTGCAGAGCAGAGGAGTGGAATGTAGTATAAAATATTAGTAAAGAGCAAGCACTTTGAATTCAAATAGGTCTGATTTGGTTACTGATGTTGCCACTTCTTACCTGTGTGACCTTGAGCAACTTACCTTACCTCTTGTGTTGGTTATCTATTGTCACATAACAAATAAACAAATTTAGTGGCTTAAGAAAACATACATTTATTATCTTGCAGTTTCTCTGGGTCAAAGAGTTGGGGCATTTTTACTGGGTCCTCCGCCTAGTGCCTCAGAAAGCTGCAACTCACGTTTAAATCAAGTTTGGGTTCTCATGAGAGGCTCAGCTGGGAAACACTCCATTTCCAAGCTCCCTCAGGTTGTTGGCAAAATTAATTTTCTCATGCCTGTAGTATTTATGGCAACTTGCATCTACAAAGCCACCAGTAGAGAAATTGAGTATGTTAGCAAGATGGAGCATTATGTAATAAATTGTAATCATGGGAATGATTCATTACGTTTGACGTGTTCTGTTGGTTAAAAACAAGTCACAGGTCTCGATCACAATGAAAAGGAGGGGATTATACAAGATACAGGCACCAGGAAGCAGGGAAGGAATGTAAGGGCCACCCTAAGATTTATCCACTGCTCCCTAAGCTTTCATTTCTTCTTTTGTATAATGAGTAAAAATAGTACCAACCATGTACAGTAATCCATACAAAGTGCTTAGCATTCTGCTTGGCACTTGATGACAGCTTATATATTGGTACAATCTATTAGTTGCTTATTAGGTAAGGGTAAAAATGAATAATTAGCCAGAGTGAGCTATCGAAAATCAGGACTACTTGCAGGTAATTCATCCTCATTGCTCCTACAAGCGCCTAAATTTAAGGTATTTCTGTTTCTGTTACGTGACACTTCTCAACATTGCTGTTATTTTTGATGCCACAAAGCCCTTTTCTTCACACTTCAGTGATACAGGCTTGACTTTTATTCCCTCAGAATCAGATTTTCTAGGCTAATAACTATATTGATAAATTAATTTTTGATAATAGGTAAAAGCCAGAGAAATACTTTGTCTTTTCTCCATCCCTTCCTCTCAAATGTAAAGCATACTTTAAACAGTGCCGTATATGAAACAAACACTTTTAGGGTAGAATTTGACAATTCACAAATTGCTGTAGCATACTTTACTGAGCTTTTGAGACGCTAAGTAGTCTTCTCTCTTTTCTGCAACTATACTACTGTAACACTCACTTGGAGATTCTCAAAAATATATGCCAAATTAAATTTTAACTAATGTCTATTTCAGAGTTTGTCCCTATGCTAACTTTAACATTTAAATAAATTAGTATAATAAGAATTTTGAACCAAGGGGGAAAATATCAAGAAGTTTCATTCATCACAGTTGGGTAAAAGATTATTTAGAGATAAGCATTTGGGCTAATTCGAATCATACTAAGTAGGTAGAATCATTACATTGACTCCCAAGTTTAGCCTGGTTTGTGGTATAAAGGAGGTTCACAGCCTTATTCACAAGCATGAATAATCTACATTGGAATTTATTTATTTAAAAGCCAGACTAAAAATATAATGAAGTACTAGACTACATCATTACACCATAATCAACCACAAACAATAATAAAACTGAACAAAACATATAAATTACTGGGTTTGAGGCTTTGCACAATAGGCAGCACAAGACAATGATCCCTGAAAAGTAAAAATGTATAAAGGGAACTGCATGATTTCTGTGGTTATTTGCCGGAAACAAATCCCCAACAATGGTATGAGGAGGGAGAATCCAAGAAAAGAAGAACAGTTTCTGCTGAGCTAAAGAAGCTAAGATCTAAGTATAGGAACCCTCCCTGAAGCAGTTGAAGTCTGAAAGAAAAGACATTGGGGCAAAGAGGCTGTTTATGATAAATACAAATCTGTGAAGGCAAGGGCTCCTCATGAGTTCCTGATTGAGGCTCATTTGCACATACACAGAAGAAAACTACCCAGGTCTACCAGGGAGCAGCTGCTATGGATTTTATAGCAAAACAGAGATATCAAAGTTTGAATAGTGCTAAGGAATATTAGAGTTCTGGCCTATGTAGAGTAGAAAAATCTCATTAACACTTTTGAATATAACTGAGATACCAAAGTAAGGCCCCTTAGGAGAGACTTCCCCTCAAAAATAAAGTCCACACATTAGAGTTAGTTCTACTCTGTAGCAGCCTTAAACAACCCCAAATCAAGTTCTGATGACAACTTTAGAATTGATAGTTTGGAGGTAGGATCTAATTTAGAAGGACTAAATAAATGTCTTTAGTTTTTTACAGATCCATCTAAAAACACACAAAATCAAGCCTACACAGTTTACAGGGGGGGGAAAGCCTATACAATTTCAGCCTCTAATTGAAATGCTTATTAAAACAAAAACAAAACAAAAATAAATACCCTTCAGAGGAAAGTAATAGAAACCAGAATCTCTACAGCATTACTGACAATGTCTAGTATGCAATAAAAATAGCTAGACATGCAAAGAAACAGAAAAATGCAGCTCAGCTTTAAGTAAAGAAAAACAAACAAGACATTAGAAATCAAATTCAAGATGTCCAGGCCGGGCACAGTGGCTCACGCCTGTAATCCCAGTGCTTTGGGAGGCTAAGGTGGGCGGATCATGAGGTCAGGAGTTCAAGACCATCCTGGCCAACATGGTAAAACCCCGTCTCTACTAAAAATACAAAAATTAACTGGGCATGGTGGCGCGTGTCTCTAATCCCAGCTCCTCGGGAGACTGAAGCAGGAGAATTATTTGAACCAGGACCCAGGAGGCAGAGATTGCAGTGAGCCGAAATGGTGCCACTGCACTCCAGCCTGGGCTACAGAGTGAGACTCCATCTCAAAAAAAAAAAAAAAAAAAAATCAAATTCAAGATGTCTTGATATTGGAGTTAGCAGACAAATACTGTAAAGCAACTAATATATTTTCAAAGAATTAATGAAATATGTTCAAATAAGTAATAGAAAATATGCCTAAATGCATAAATATATAGGCAATCTTAGCAGAGAATTGAAACTACGCAAAAAACAAAACCAAAATTCTGGAACAAAAAAATACATTAACTGAAGTGAAAAATTAACTGGATGGGTTGATAGCAAATAGGATATGGAAGAATACACAGTCAATAAATTTGGAGACAATTAAATAGAAGTTGTTTAATTTGGAAAAGAAAGGGGAAAATTTAAAGAACGTTGAAAGATGTACAAGGATCTGATGGACAATATTAATTGGAGTCACAAGCATTACAGTTTTCTAAATATGATGAAAGACCTCACTGAGGCACATCAGATTTACTAAAATCCAAACAGAAAGAAAAAGTTTTGAAATCAGCTAGAGATCAAAGATGTATAACACACAGGGAACAATTATAAAAATAATTATTAGCTTTTCACAGGAAACAACAGACTCTAGAAGACCATGAATGACATATTTAAAATGTTAAAAAATGCAAAAACAAAAATAGACTCTTAATGTATACTTGAATTGGCAAAAATACACTTTAAAAATAAGGATAAAATAAAGACATTTTCAGATTAATAAAAACCTGAGACTGTGTATCACCAGCAGACTAACACTACAAGAAATGCTAGAGAATATTCTTCAGGGAGAAGAAAATAATATCAAATGTAAAAATTACCTCTAGAGGTAGGAAAGAGAACCAAAATGGGAAAATATAAAAGAAAATATTATTTTTCTTGTCATAAGTTAATGTAAAAATAATATTAAAGGCAGAGTTAAAATGCACATCAAGGTAAATAAATGACAGCAATGGTACAAGGAAGCAAGGGTTACATTTGTGAAGTAGAAACTGTGAAGTGTAAAATGCAAAATGGGAAGTTTATTAGTTATTAGTAGTAATTAGTGATGTAATGAAGGGTGTGAAGTATGTGGGAAGTGTGAGGTGTGAAGTGAGAAAATATTAACTCTAAATACATTTTGATATGTAAAGAATGGATACTATAAATACATTAACTAAAAATAAAATAATTGTAGCTAATAAGCCAAAGAGGTCATGAAACATAACCAAATAATTCAAAAGAAGGCACACAGGAAGAAAATAGAATCAAAGGTCAGGTGAGAGAAACAGAAAAATAATAGCATGAATGTATAGACTTAAACCTAACCGTATTTATGAATACACTAAATCAAATTATTTAAATATTCTAATTAAAAGCAAAGTTTATCAGAGGGGATAAAAAATAAGTCTCAGCCAGAGTTTATCTGTCGGAAATGTACTTTAAATACAAAGATGTACATAGATTAAAAATCAAAAGACAGAAAAAATATACTCTGGGAACACAAATCAAAAGAAAGCTATGCTGGGTATATTAACATCAGACAATAAAGGCTTAAGGACTATAAATATTAATAGAGATAAAGAGGAACATTTTACATTAATGAAAGGGGCAGATGTACATCAGGAAGACATAATACTAAAGATGTATACACCAAATAATAGAACTTTAAAATTAATGAAGCAAAAATTGACAGAAGCAAATGGAAAAATAAGAAATACATAATAATAGTTGGAAATGTAAACAACACTCTCTCATGATGATGAAACAAGTAGAAAAAGTTTTGGAAGAATATAGAAAATTTGAGCAACACTGTTCACCAAGTTAATTGACATTTACCGAGCACTATACACACAACTGCAGAATAAACATTCTTTTCATATTGATATATAATGTTCATAAAAATGTACCACACAATGAGCCACAAACTGCTTCTCAATACATTTCAAACAATTGAAATCTTATGATATTTGATGTTAGACAACAGTAAAATTAAATTCAATACCAGTAAAAAGAATATATCAAAAAATCTTGAAATATCTGAAAATTAAATAGCAAACTTCTAAATATCTCATGGAGAGCAGAAGAAATCAGAAGATAAATCAGAACATATTTTAAACTGAATGATAATAAAACAAATCAAAACTTGAGGGAATGCTCTAAGCAGAGCTTAGAGTAGAACTTTAAGTATTAAATGTGTAGTTGAATGAAGAAAATTTTAAGTTAATGATCTAATTTTCTACTTTGAAAAGTTAGAAACAACAATAAATTCAACACAATAAGCAAATTAAAAAAATCAATGAATTAGAACAGGCAAACAATAGAGAAGATTAATAGCCAAGCATTAGTTCTTTGAAAAGGTTCCTAAAATTGAGAAATACCTGACTGGAATTATCAAGACAAAAAGGAATAAAATACAAGTCATCAATGTTATAAATGAAAAACGAGATATTATTACGCATCATACAGACATTAAAAGGAATATGGGAAATAAATAATATGAAGAATTTTATGCTGATAAATTCAATAACTTGGTTGAAATGGTCACATACCTTAAAAAATACATTTTACCTTAACTGATATAAGATGAACTAAAAAATCTGAGTAATTGTATATCTGAATGTATAATAAGATATATTATATATGTAATAAGATATATAAAATTTGAATCTATAATAAGAAATATAAACCCAAGGAAAATTTAGGGTCCAAGTAATTTTACTGGTAAATAGTATAAACTGTTTATAGAATAAATAATACCAATTTTATGGAACAATAATAACAAAACTTTCAGAAAACAGAGATAAGTAGAATGCTTTTCAACAAATTTTATAAGGTGAGCATAAGCGTGATATCCCAATTTGACAATATATTACTAAAAAAGAAAAGTACATATTAATATCACTCATGAACATAGGCACAAATATTCTCAACAAAATATTATCAAATTGAAAATAGCAATCTTTTAAAAAAGGATAATATATCATGACCAAGCGGAGGCAAGTTTGGTTTAAGCATTAAAAAGAATATCAATCAATGCAATCCCCCATAACAGATAAAAAAGAAAAAAATATAATTATATCAGATGTTTATGTTATATAAATACAGATATATAAATGTGTAATTATAACGATGCAAAAATAATAGTTAATAAAATTCAACACCTATTCAAGTTTAAATATATCAGTCAACTAAGGATAGAAGAAAATTTTCTGAGTTAATAAGAAGCACTTCAAAATTCTAAAACTGCTGTCATGCATAATGGTACAACACAAAAAAAATTTCTCTCTACAAATGAGAACAAGACAAGAATGTCTGTTCCGTTAAATATAATGCTGGAAGTCCTTGCCAGTATGACAAGAAAAAGCTAAAGTGACATACGTGTACCAGTTTGGAAGGAGAAATGTAAAATTGCCTTCATTTACAGACTATGTAAGCAAAAGAAAATATTAGGGAATCTTAAGCAATCTATAAAAAATTTTCTGGACTTGACAAATGAATTTAGCAAGGTTTAGGATACAAAATTTATAACAAAATCAATTAAATGTCTATTATATTTAAAAAATAAAATAATGACATAACAACAATAGCAACAGCATGAAAATACCTAGAAATGAATGTAACAAAAGGCTTGAAAGATGACAATATTGAAACTGACAAAGAAATTAGAAAATGGAGAGGGACATCATATTAATGAATTGGAAGATTCTGTATTTTTAAGATGTCAGTTCTTCCCAAATTGAACTCTAGTTTGAATGCAATCCCCATCAAAATCCCAGAAAAATTTTTTAAAAATAGGCATTGTTAGGTTGATTCTGCAATTTATTTCAAGAAGTCAAACGCTAATACTTCTAGAAGAAAATATAGAAGAGAATGTTCATAACCTTGGGAAAGGCAAAGATTTCGTGGATAGTAAATAAAAAGCACTCACTATAAAGCATGTTGCATGAAGCTTAATCTAAAGTAAAACTTGTTTTTAAAAATACAGTATTAAGAATAAAAATTAAGCTACAGACTGGGAGAATAATTAAAATGAATAATTCTGACAAAAACTTCTATCCAGGATATATGAAAGCCTTTTACAACTTATTAATAAGAAGCTAGCAAATTAATTAAAAATGAGTAAAAGGACTTGAATAAGCTTTTTATATAAACTCTTTAAACACCTTTGTATACAAAGGTATCCAAATAGCCAGTAAGTCATGAAAAGTTGCCCAGTATTACCAGGCATCATAAAACACAAATTAAACCATTATAAGAGAACATTTCACTTAGTAGTGTGGCTAAAATTCAAATGAACATGAATATCAAGTATTGGCAAGAATGTGAAGCAAATGGAATTCTCATTCTTTGTTGATTAGATTGTAAGATATTATTGAGAAATAATTATTCAGTTTTTATAATAGAAAGCAAACATTACCTTGTGACCTACCAATTTCACCCTTAGGTGTTTATTTTTGAAAGCATAGGCCCACAAAAAGACTTGTACACCAATGTTCACAGTAATTTTATTCATAGTTGTCAAAACTGGAAGGTAATATTCATTAATAGGTAAATATATAAACAAGTTGTGGTATTTTAATACAATGAAATTTTGCCCAGACACATACAGGAACAGGTTACAGATGTAACAAATCTGAGAAATGACACACCACCACCTCTCTCCTGTTCCACTGGTCACAGAGATTGAACTTGTTGTGTGGGAGCAAACTACAAACAAAAGAATGAAGGCTGTGAATACCAGGAGGTTGTGATGATTTTGTCGGTTGGTTGCCATAGACATTTTTAAGAGGCAGTTATCTGATGAATATCTGGCGGTGAATTGGACTATGGGATGTCTGGAGTGAGATAGGCAGGAAACTTAACTTGCATGTGGCAGAAATCAAACTATCATTTTATCCAAAATAAATTGTAAAGCAACTCATCTGCAGCAATGAAACTGAAAATAATGTTGGATAAAACTCCTTCAAAAGGACTCAGTTTTGGAATCAAGACTAGGAAATACATGGTCCTCTTGTGTCCAAAGGTATCCAATTGGCTTGGCTCATTGCTGTATGTCTGTTGATGTTGATAGATAATTTGCAAATTGTGTTGTCAACACAACATTTAATCTGCTCTGAGCAGCTCATAAACAACAGTTTGATTAATTCTTTCAGTCCATGTCTTCTGGACAAGATTTACAGGGCTCTGCTCATTTGGATGAAAAATAGAGAAAGACAAGCTGTCAGTAGAAGGGGAGGGGAAAATGAGAAGATTTCCTTTTCTCTTATTTTGGTTGAAGTTTAGAAGTGTTTTGAAATCATGATTCTTTAAATGTTTGGTTTTTGAAAGGAAGGATTTCAAAGTGAAATGCAGCAATTGGCATGAGACAAGACTCGGTGTCGAGGTGGCAAAAGTTAGGACAGACAGAGGCAGGTTGGCTGTGGAATATTGTAGGGAGGGAAGAGTAAGTCAAGCCTAAGGCAGGAGATGACTTTCTGAATTACCCAATTAATTCCAGAAACCTGTTGGATGATTATAACTCAGAGAGCTTGCCATCTATGCTCTCTATGGAATAATAAAGTATTGTGATGAGAATTTTGTTCAACAAGCACATCTTGGAAAAAATAGAATTAAAAAGAGGCTATCAATCAGTGACATGAATATAAAGGTAAATGTTGTATTATTAATAGTACTGAACAGTAATGAGAGACAGAGAGAAAGAGATTGAGTCCGTTGTCTTTTTCTTGTATTATTACATGCCAGTTTTGTTCCTAAGTCCCCAAATCTGTTTAGTTGAGTGGTTTCTATTAATTTTGGCTTTGAAATAACTTTCCATTGAAGCATGGCTTTTAATCAGCACCTCTCTACCTGTGTTGATTTATCCTAGCCAAGATAAGTGAATAGAGTTCTAAAACGCTGTTTATGAATACCCTTATATCACTTTGAAACATGAGGATCATCCAGGAGCTTAGGCATAAAAACCTGGAAATAAATGTCATTTGGAATAAGGTCCTTTCATAGCAATTATGACACAAGATGTACAGACAGTCTGTGGCTGATAGGGAAAAAAGATCCAAGAAAATAGCTATCTAATAATTTCAGGACTATCAGAAATGTAAATAACCCAACACCACAATTCCTCCTTGTATTTGTCCCCTTTTATGCCTGTCTCCTCTCAAAGGGATAAATATGATTTTTATGAGCTGTATTTTGGAATGCACACATTTGCAGTGATCATGCCAAGTGTTTCTTTTGTTGTTCACATCTGCATCTTTCGATATGATGAAGAGTCAACAAGAAAGTAGATTTGGTTTTGTTCCTTTGACAAATAAAGTTCACTTTGGGACACCATTGGAGACAAGGGAGAGAAAACAACATTGCATCCATACCAGAAAAACCAAAGCTGAATTTTCTATTAGTGGCGGTTATAAGTTGTAACTTATATGTGACGGTCTTTGGAAATATTAACCCAGATTCAGAAATGAGTAATTATATTGACCTTGACATCTGTCCTCATTACCTTGTTCCCAGCTCACACAATTAGTTTAGCTGAGAATGTCATCAAAACCCTGCGTTTTAGATCTATTTCTAGCAAGAAACTCCTTCAAATCATTGCCCCATGAAAATTACAATATTAAGGACACAAAGGTATATGTGTATCTAATTGCAGTAATTGTGTTGAGAAAGAATTCACATAAATCTCCTTTAGGGGCTTCATTCTGTTTGATGGACTTCATGTACTCTCTTAAAACTGAAATAATTTCAAAGCATTGTTCCACAAAAGATTATCAGCAATTATTGTATGTGAAAAGAGAAAGGGCAAAAGAGAACACTTGGAGAGGTTCATATTGTGAAATAAACTTCAGGCTTTTAACTTGAGGATGGCAGAGGCTGACTAAACCCTTGTAATTCTGGAACTCCCTGTTCACTGTGCTCACTCCCACTCCCACCCCTCAGACCTCAATTTCTTGGGAGCATTGTTGTTGTACAAGCAATATGCTGACAGAGTTTAAATGTAACACTACCCTCCTGAAAAATGAGGGAACCACGTACTCATACAAAGAAGAAAATACCTAGTAATTTTCAATCTCCTAAAAATAGTAATAATAGTCTATTGGGTTTATTTCATGATTATAAAAGCCTAATAATCTATAATAGCTGAAAGCAAGCGTGATTTATTAGGGTCTCTCACAGACAGAAGATAAACCCATAATGTGCAGGCAAACATTTTTTTAAAGGATTGTGCTAAAAAGAAAATAGACAACAGCTTGCTTACTCTGTAGCTCCAGAAAGTGATGATTTGAGGCTCCGAAATATCAGAGTTGATGAATGGGAGAAGCAAAATTATAACTGTTGTTCCATGGTGAGATAAACTTTCACCTCCGTGAAGAAAATATAGATTGCTGAAACGGATTGCAAGCAATCAGCACTGTAGATTCTTCTTCCCTAACTGAGCAATGTTTGAATTTGCGCCTTTCAGACAAATACATTAATAACATTTAGCCACTAGGTATTTGTGGAAGACATTGGAAATTGTTTTTAATTTGTTGGTTTGGTGAAGCGATAATATATTGAGCCATAAGGGAGGGGGTTAAAAAAAAAACAAACTATTGGTATTTGATTTCTATTTGCATATGTAAATATATAAATGCAAACAAAGCCATGTTGTTCTTATATACTCTCTCACACAAAGAAAAGGGTTAATAGACAGGAAGATTTTTTTTAAAAAAATGCATGACCATGTTGTGAAATATGAATTTAACACATAACTCATTGGAGGTTCCAATGAGTTATGGGCCTCATTTACTGCATATTACAGACATTTTTTTCATACTCCTTTTCAGCAAGGCATATGGTTTAAATTAGTTTCATCTTGGATTTTCTAGGGTCTTTTGTGGACTATTTCCTGCAACAAACTGTAATACTCTTGCTCTTTTAATTCTATAGTAAGATGCTATTAAATGCAGTTCTTTAATTACCATGTAAGGCAGTGCCTCAGGAACATATTCTGTAATAGCCACAAGCAGAGTAAGAGTTTAAATTACAAATTTATACTCAGTTGATTAACTTAAAGAAGCTGCAAATTCTTTATGGATGCCGGTGAATGGGTAAAAGGTCAGTGTTAGTTGAGGGTAGCAGTAGGGGCCATTTGGGATGAAAGTGTTCAGCCCCACCTTCAGTTGAATCAGGCAAGGAGACTGTGATAGGTAACAACATCCTGAAGGGTTAAGAATATTAAAGGACCCCATTTCCCATAACTTAGCTCATAAATCATATTTTCAGGTACTTTACATGATTTATGAGAGGCTGGCTGTCTGCATGATTAGGAAGTTGCATTAAAATGGCAATTGGTGCTTCCAAAACAGAGCCTTATGATAAGAATCCAAATCTCAGCAGAGATGTCTCCATGTCTAACACTCAGAATGTGAAATCGAAATATTAAGTGGGAGAAACACTGACTGAAGTGATGATGCTTGGGTTTTTGATTTTTTCCTCGCTGTGACCTTAAGCCATTTATTTTCTTTGGATCTCAGTTGCTTCTTTAGCAAAATAAAGGATTGAGGGCACTCCTATCCCTGAATATGCATGCCTTGCACATAGCTTCCTTTTTGGGGCATATATTTATATTCTGTTTATTATCTATGTGCATATTATATGTTGTGTGATATGTATGTATGTATGCATATATATATTATGTATAGGATGGTGTTTCCTTAAAAATAAAATATGTGAAAGGAGCTAGAATGAATATATACATCTTTACATATACATACATATAAAAGAATTCTATATTTGCATGCATTCATATGCATATATGTATAAAGTATATATTATAAAATGATGCATACATATGATACATGAGACAACTGGTCACTATTCAGCACTATCAGCTTAAGGGTCTTGTTACCTAGTTTTACCTATTGTTCTGAAAATAATAAATGCTGACTCCTAAAAATATAAAATTTATGAATGGGATTATAAAATATAATCAAGCACTCTATTCAATATTATAATTAGATAAGGATAGTATGTTGTTATCCTTTAGAAATGAAAACTTATAGGAAATTGGTATTTGACATTGATAGTAGGTAAATAAAAGATCAAAATAGAAGCTTCTAACGGATGTCTTGTCACTTTATGTTAGTGAGAATAAATTCCATTTCAAGGGTGAATTAAAATTCATAGCTTCGTTATTAGACCTTTATTTGAATGCAACTCATCCATATTTGGATTTTATAATGGAGGACTGGTACATCTTTTGAAGCTTTCTTAACAGGATCAAATTCAGTATACATTGATCTCTTTGCAAAAGACATTTTATCCCATTAGGTTATCTGGAAGTTGTATTTTCAAACACACCAGCCATGAGTAAGGCTCAACAGGTCACTGAGAAGCCAATAAGTAGAATGTGTTTGAGTTCAGAATTATTTGACATATTGAATCAGTTCAGACCTATGAAACCTAAACTTTTCATTATTAACAGGAATTTAGATAAAGGTTTTTTTCCCTAATAAACTATCCATAGTCACTGTACTCAAAAACACCACTGACCTCTGGTGTTTGCGCTCATTACTTAGAGCCATTACCTCTATCTCAAGCTCTTAATCAGCCACAGAAGAAATCAACAGTCCTTCAGATTTGGTCATTTGGGCTGCTGGCCCCTTTTTCAGTGAGACAAATTCTACTGTTCCATTTAGTTTCCCATGGCTTCCTTCCCCACTGCTCCTGGATCCAGTTACTTTCAGTTAAGAATCTTCAATGTGCTTTGGACCAAGGATCCTGTTGGTCATGATGCTAATCATATCTGTGTCTCTGACTCAAACATGCATCACTTTCTTCCCTTGAAGCCTGGGCAGCACATATGGGAGCCAAATTTGAGTTTTCTACATGAAACCAGCAGCTTTTTTTTTTTTTTCCACACCCAGCTAATCTTTTGTATTTGTAGTAGAGACGGGGTTTCACCGTGTTAGCCAGGATGGTCTCGATCTCCTAATCTCGTGATCCGCCCTCCTCAGCCTCTCAAAGTGCTGGGATTACAGGCGTGAGCCGCCTCACCCGACCCCAGCAGCTTTTAACATTAAAATTTTGGAAATATTTTTCAAAAAGTTCATTTGATTATTTTCTCTCTCTCTCAGTAAAATTGAGACTCTGCTAGGTCAACAAGTTATTTTGTTCACTGCCGTATTTCCAGAGGCTTGAACAGAGACCAGCATGTAATAACCATTCAATAAATATTTCTGAATAAATGAAAGTGAGGATGCACAAGAGTTCTTTGATTTAATTTCAGTGATTTGCAAATAAAGCTGTATAGAAATAATATGTAAAAATGTTTTTAAAATAACAATTCTGGATGCCATCCCTGAAGATGATAAATCAGGTTTAGATAAGGCCCAAGAAAGTAGGTGTACACATATATACATACAAGCATGCATACATGTGAATGTATATAATAGATTTTGTAATATTTAAAAACAGTTATTAGCATTTGAAATATACTAGTATTTCTGTAGAATAGCTCTTAGAAAGTGAATTGCTGATTAAAAGGTAATGAATTTTATATATTTGTAAAATAAGATATTGTCAAATTTCCCTCCAAAAGAATCCTATACTAATGAGAATTTTTATTCTCAATACTCTAACCTACATTGAATATTAACAATTAATTTTTGTGTCACGTTATTCTAATTATTCTAAGATTCAGCTTTTTCTGTTTTTTAATCATGTATGTTTCCTGTTCTATAAATTTTTTATCCAAATATTTTGCTCATTTTTCTATCGAATTATTTGGTTTTATTTATTTAAAGACAGATTCTTTAAAATTATTTCAACTTTATTTATTTAATAATGTTGAACTGTATTTCAAGTATATCAGGTTTAACATAGCACATTCACATATGTACATGAGTTTATTTCTCTAGACTATTTATAATTTTCCCTCAATCTACTGAGGTATGGTATTGGCCCACACCGATACCGTATTATTTTAATTTCTGTAAATGTATAATATATTTTGTTACCTGGTAAAACAAGTCGCCATCATTGTTCTGCCTTTATAAAATTATCCTGGCAAGTCTTGCATATTTTCTTTTATAGAAATAGTTAAGATTACCTTATCAAGTTCTATGAAAAAATCTTGTTGGGATTTTGATAGGTATTTAACCAGAATTCCAGATTAATGTTGGTGAAATGAATATCATTTTTGTTGTTGTTGTTGTTTTTGTTTTGTTTCTGTGTTTGTTTTTTGAGACAAGGTCTAGCTCTGTCGCCCAAGCTGGAGTGCAGTGGCATGATCATGGTTCACTACAACCTCGGCCTCCTGGGCTTAAGCGACTCTCCCACCTCAGACTCCTGAGTGGCTGAAACTACAGGTGTGCACCACCATGCCCAGCTAATTTTTTTTTTTCAAGAAATGAGTATCTTCACAATATTATGTCTTCTTTTTGAGGAACATGGCATATCTTTGCCTTTATTCAGATATTTTATGTCTCATCTAGTACTCGAAGATATAGTGACAATTAGATCCAATTTGACTTTTGATTTATTGGAAAAAAAAAAGTGTCCATATCTTCATCTTGCTATTTGTAAATTGCTTGCAAAAAGCAACTTGGAACACTTATATCCTATCATATAGTCAAAAAACACAAACATATTAAAAAATAAATCAATGGTTTCTTTAAAATGCAGTTTTTAAAGATCCCAAATTATAAGCGCCAAAAAGTTTTTTGTCTTATGTTTTGATGGTACGAGCTACACTTAAAATTTAATCTACATTTTAATACTCATTAGTTCTACAAACAAAAAACAATATATGTTATTTTTGAATTTGTTTGTTAACAATTCATGCTTTTATTACATAATTAATTTAAAGTCAGTGAAACAGTATGCATCACTTGTTAAATGGGAAAAGTAAAAATTTGTCTTTATATTGTATGAATAATATTAATGGTTCTATTAGCATCTTTATAATATGATATTTAATAATGTATGAATCCAAAACCACTTTTTTCTTAAATCACTTATTATACCCACAGAAAATGATAAAATGATACAAAATAATAAGAGGGGGCTCTCAAGGTTCTATGTGACAGGAATGGCTGTTTTTAAAGACAAGCAAGATTGCAGTATATTTCAGGATATGTGATACGGTTTGGCTGCGTCCCCATCCAAATCTCGTCTTGAATTCCCACGTGCTGTGGGAGGGCTCTGGTGGGAGGTAGTTGAATCATGGGGCAGGTCTTTCCCATGCTGTTCTTGTGATAGTGAATAAGTCTCACAAGATCTGATGGTTTTAAAAAGGGGAGTTTCCCTGCCCAGGCTCTCTTCTCTTGTCTGCTGCCATGTGAGACAAGCTTTTAACCTTCTGCCATGATTTTGAAGCCTCCTCAGCCACGTGGAACTGTAAGTCCATTAAACCTCTTTCTTTTGTAAGTTACCCACTCTTGGGTATGCCTTTATCAGCAGTGTGAAAACGGACTAATACAATATGTTTCTATGAATGTGGTTCCTATTCCCTAATTTGGAGTAAGTGCCCTGTGTGCTTTGTTTTTTGCCCTGGCTTGTCTTTTGCTTTTCATCCAAGATCTCCAATCATAACCAGACTGCTGAGACAGTGGATAGGGGCTGGAGAGAAGTTGAGGAACATAGCAGTCAAATACTTGCTCTTCATTTTACGATCATTGCTGTTTTTCTTTCAGAGCTTAAAACTATCGGGCTAAACATAATAATAATAACTTGGGTAACTTTGCATTCCTGTCTAGGACTTAATTTGAGGAACATTAATATTTTATCAGGAAATCAGCATTTGTCTTTTAAATATGTATTTTAAAAGGTTTATTGTACCCTAAGGTGTGATTTATGATATCTCGAGGCTCAGATATTTTCTATTGGAATGCTCTTCCCACTCATTCACAAAAGTCAACTGGCCAATGGAATTCAATATATAGAGCTTGCTTTTAGAGGTATTCGGGTCACGGTTGCTGTTTAGAGATTCAGAAACTATTCCCTGGATACAATGGTATGAAAAACCTGTTATTTCCATGAAACCTTCCTTATTTTATTTTTTGAGACAGAGTCTTGCTCTGTCACCCAGGCTAGAGTGCAGTGGTGTGATAATAGCTCACTGCAGCCTTGATTTCTGGGGCTTAAGCAATTCTGCCACCTCAGCCTCTCGAGTAGCTGGGACCACAGGCACACACTGCCACGCCTGGCTAATTTTTAAATTTTTTGTAGAGACAAGGTCTTGCTATGTTGCCCAGGCTGGTCTCAAACTCCTGGGCTCAAGCAATCCTCCTGCCTTGGCTTCCCAAAGTTCTGGGAATTATAGGCATGAGCCACCACACCTGGCCCTGAAACCTTCCTTTATTATTCTGTGTTAGGTCACAAAGAAGTCTTGATTTGAATTATTTAAGTTTCACACAGAAATTTTAGTATGTAGCTTTAACATTTTTATGTAATATCCCACAAGCATTGGAGTTCTTTTTCAAAGAAAAATCAGAGAACAGGTACAGGAGGGTGGGCACCCCCCACCTCACGCCACCAATCCTGCATTAAAGCAGCTAGTATGCTCTGTGTTAAAGCCCAGGAGGAAGAATGTGGTAAATCAGAAAAGGCAGAAACCTGCAAGACTTCCTGGTTTTGGGTTCTAAAAGGCTAAGTGCATTAAAACAAACAGAGTGCTGGCTCCAATCTAGAAAATGACTTCCTGCTGCTGCAAGATACATGAGTCCCATGGCAGTATTGTCTTGAGAATGTGGCACACCCAGTAGCTGGAATCTTAGTCCTAGGGCTCCCAGCCTTTTGAGATTCTTGAGTAGCAGACTAGCATCATAGTGACAAACTTGAAAAGAATGCATTAACAAGGCTGATAAACATTTCATTCATAACCACTGTGGGCCAATGATGAAGAATGCAATGACCTTCCCACCACCAGCCACTTCAATTGACCCTAGAATGTCAGTGTAACACTGAGGAAGCCCCAAGATAAACTAACATCTTCCCACCAGTAGATGGTTGGCCTCTCACCTGCTCTCTCTCTCTCTCTCTTTTAATCCCTTCTTTCTATCTCTTTCATAAGTTCTTTCTGCTTTTTCATCCCCATTGCAGAATTGTGCCCTACATCTTTTCATTGTTAGTGATGCAGCTGACTAAAGGAATCTCAGCTTCAAATTTTTAGGAGATAAATTTGATGGGACAGGAGATGGTTCTCAGAGTCTAGCACTTACGAGGTCTCATGTTTTTCTTCTCATTATAATCCTGAGTTCATACAAACAAAATACCAGCGATCTAGCTCTTTATCCTTTTTGACACGGCCCAAAGTGCCTGATTTAGCTGTCCATATTTACCTAAGGCTCTTAAGTAAGTATCCATATTACATACAAGTAAAACCTTTGTGGCAGAAGATACACCTATGAAAATCACGTAAAATCGCACATGCAAAAAGCATATAAAGTAATCAACGATAACATATTATGCACAAGGAACACAGTCCTTTTTAAAATTTCTCTTCCTTTTCCAAATTTTCTTCTATTTAGTACTTTATGCCATGCCTTAACTTTATTTTTTTCTTCTTTCTTCTTCAAAACTAATTCCCAAACATATTTCCTCCTGGTTCCTTTCTTTAAAAGCTATTATATTTTCCTTGCAATCTCACTTTGCGAAATTTCTGCAATGCATTATTCCAACAGGGTGATGTAATGATGGTTGATGTAAATTTCTGACCACTTTGCTCCTTTGTCTTCTCAGAACTCTTTACGATGCACAGGAGGCCAAGGTAGCCTTATTTGCTAAATCACTGCTTCATTAATCTCATTCCTTTACCCCAAATTTCAGCCCCTTAACAATTTTAAATGGATCCTGAGTTTTTCACTTCCAACTGATTTGCATTTTTCTTGGTTGTGTGCTGTTGAACAGCTGCTGTTTTCTCCCCAGAAGGGGGTGGGGGATGGTTTCCATGGAGATGGTGATGACTCTGCTAGATGTGGACACCTCCAATATTCCCACTGCATTTGTAATTTCTAGCATCCATTCCATGTGGAGTGTCTAAGTAGTTTCATTTCCTTGTGGCAATAAACCTCTTGGAATTAGGACTCCAGAACTCCTTACTTGGCCCTGGTTTGTGACTACAAATTTATTTAATTGACATCTAGATATATTTATTTATCATTAAGTCCTTAAGTGGGTATGTGCTACAGAAGGCAATTAAAACAGGTACAATGCCTTTTACAAATAGGACACCTTGCTGTAGTGCTAAAGTCATAGTAGACATAGAACAAATGCTTATTGATTGATTTGTGGCACTATAAAGGAAACGTTTAAGTCTATTATGTTACTGCAGAAGGAAAAAAGAGAGACTAAATTAGAATCAGTTCAAAAGCAGTATTACCAAATTCATTAGTTACATTCTATCTTAGTCATCTTTAGTGTTACAAAATGCTAATTTTAGAGATAATCTTGCCTAACCTCATCATGAAAAATAATTTAATAACTTAGGCGATATAGCTGGCATTGTAGGGTAAGGTTGAGTCATGGGAGGGCAGATTGTTGAAGCACTGTTTAAAGAAGAAAAAAATTGTAGAAAGTAAAAAAAAAAATTAAGGCCTGTAATACAACCATTCATTTATTCTTTCCTTTAGTGATCCAACAAATGTTTATTGAGGACTACTATGTGCCAGCCACTGCCAAGCAGCACAAATAAAATTCTGAGCAAAATATATTCTTTTCCTTACAGAACTTAGAATCTAATAGAGAATATAAATATTAAACTAATAAACTCAGAAATATATAATTACTAGCAGTAATACTATTTTTTCCAGAAAGGTACAGAGTGGTATAAAAGCACTGTGTAACAAGAAGATAGAATCTAGACTGAGGTACATATGGCCAGAAGAAATCCAAAACTTGGGTAGGATTTAATTGGATATGGTCAAGGTGAAGTATTAAGCAGCATTAATGTTCTAAGCAGTGTTTAACAATGGCTAATACTTGTTGTTCAATTAGGATAATTGAGTCACATCTAAGTACTTTGCCATGAGCCTGGTTTTTTATTACTTCTACATATAAAGAAATGAAATGTAAAGAAGTTAAGACCAAGGTAAGAGAAAGGCAAGGCAAGGCCAGGACTGGGGCCCAGGCAATCTGAAACCAGGGCACACACACACTTGATCATTACTATATATTTTCTTATGTGGTGAGCAGAGGCAATACTAGAAGTTTTTGTTCCAGTAATCCAGTGATTTTGTAAGACCACAAATATTAGGTCTGGGTCTAATGCCCAAAATGTTATCATATTAGTTAGGCGTAAAATGCGCCGAATCTATTTATGACTGCAGACAATGTACATACTAAAGACATCATGAGACTGGTGAAGGATGTGAAGGGCTCTCACTAGAAGTCTGTGCAAAGTGTTGATCTCACACCACAATTTCCAAATGTCTTATGTCTTGCTCCCTTTTTGCCCTTCCTTAATAAGTGATGCAGACAGAATAATATATTTAGCTATAGTCCTCTATATGTAAGGACTGGCAATCAGAAATATATACCAATTTTATTTTTTGTCATTAAGGAAGAGATTCCTTAAGTCATCAAAAGCCAGAAAACACTAACAATTGTTTTGCTTAGTTTCGTTTTCCCCAGGAGTCAAGATGGTAGAATGGGATGTTGCAGTTTAAATTTGGGCTCACTCATGCTACGAGTAAATGGTTTTTAAAATTTAATAGCAATAAGATATATAAATGAAAAAGCTAAAGTATATGTGGTAATTCCCTATCACATATAAACTGAGTTTTTGGTGCAAAATAAAATAAAGCAAAGTAAAAATATGGAAGTTGGGTTTATTCAGGCAAATAGAGATAGAATAATATTTACACAGATTTCACTGGAAAGAGTCAATTTGGAAAACTCAAGTCCTCCCATCTTTTTTTTTTTTTTTCTGTTTCCACAGTTGTTTCAGGCCATTATGTACTAAATATCTGGACGTTTCCCAACACTCCCCACTCATTTGGCCCAAGAATAGACATAGCCTAAAGTTGCTATTGGTCTCTTTTGAATACACTAATAGCTTAATTGTGTTTTAAAATGACTGCTAATGCCTAAAGCCTCCATAAGCGAATTTTTAAAACCTAGAAAATAAATAGAGGTCTACATTGTTGCAGGGAGAAGTTCTCCTTCATAACACTGCTGGGTCAGAGGGCTGCTAAGAAGTCTAATCATTTAATGTTTGTAAAGAACTTTAAAAAACATTACAGACCAAAAGAAACAAATAATAACACCTATTTTAAAAAACATTCATTACTTTTGAATATCACGCCAAATATATAATTTGGTATGCTTTTATATTAAAAATATTGAGAAAGTAATTTAAATTGACATTTGGTAAACTGCTGACATCTTGCCTTTCATTTTGTACAACATAGATCTTTTACACATTATGCAGATTTTAAATAAGAACCTCATACTAACCTTGTAAAAAAGTCAAGATTAGTAATGTTAATTTATTGATTAGTAAAGAAATGAAGTTCAGAATAAGAGAATGAGTTCTATAAAGGGGGCAGCTACAAAGTTGGATGTCTTAGTGCTCTTCCTACCACAAAACAAAAAGTTACAACTCATTTGGAAAACTTTGTATTGTATCAATTCTTTACAAGTATCAACTTGAACACCATCAAGAATTATCTAGAATAAGGGATTGAATCTCTAGCTAATGTACCAAGTTAGTGAGAACCATGCCTTTTGGGTAACAAATAAGCACAAAACTAATTATTTATATAACTTTGGTGGAACTCTGTTTTATTGGCTGTAAGTGGTAGAAATCTAATACAAACTAACTTAGGCAGAAAGATAATTGACTTGATACCATATCTAATTATTCCAAAGGATGGGACTGTTTTTGGTCTTGGTTGAGTTCATGGGTTCACAGTGTGCCATTAGGACCCTCTGATCTTCTCTTGGTTCAGGCTTTATATCTGGCTTTATTTTCAGGCTGGCTGTCTCTATATAACAGCTAAGATAACTATTGACAAGTCTAAGGCTTTCGTTATCTTCTTAGCTTGCCATTCCAGAAGAAAGTAGCACATATTTTGAAGACTCAGAGGGGCCCAGTTTGGATCATGCGATTGCCCATGAGCCAATCAATGTGGCTAGGGAGATAGAGTGCTCTAATTGGACAGGTTTGGGATATGTGATGATTCCAGGAGCAAGGTGTAGTGGGGTCATCCCCACATGGTCTTAATGAGATTACTAAAGATTGCAGCAACCAAAGCTGCTCTACTTTTATCTTTTCAATTTGTTGAAACGCTTTAGATATTTTTGAAGAAAGGGTTCTATCGCCTCAAAAAATCATAAATGACTGCTGTAGTGTAGAATGTTGATTAAAGCTAAGGAAAATGGCCGGGCGTGGTGGCTCATGCCTCTAATCCCAGCACTTTGGGAGGCCGAGGCAGTCGGATCATGAGGTCAGGAGATCGAGACCATCCTGGCTAACATGGTGAAAACCCATCTCTACTAGAAAAATACAAAAAATTAGCCGGGCGTGGTGGTGGGCCCCTGTAGTCCCAGCTACTGGGGAGGCTGAGGCAGGAGAATGGCATGAACCCGGGAGGCAGAGCTTGTAGGGAGATTCCGTCTCAAAAATAAATAAATAAATAAATAAGTAAAAAATAAAGCTAAGGAAAATGTAATCCTTCTGGTGAGTTGATTATATTGGAGATTAGGATATGGAGTTGAACGACCTGGGCTTGATTTCTGGCTTTTCCACTTAGTAACCATGTGCCTTTGTGCAGAAAACCTGAGCCTCAGTTTCTCCATTAAATGGCTTAAACATAAAGCCTATTATGTTTTAAACAACATATGTAAAAGTGTTTTATAAAAGTTAGTTGTTGCTGCTCCAGTTGTTATTTATTTTATTTCTTTAATTTGCATATAAGTCCAGGTCCTGACAGAAAATAGATGGTACACTCAAAAGAAAAAACACCCTGAGACTAGCAACCATGAGAAACCACTATGGCCTCCATGCCTGAAGAGGAAAAAGAAAGGAAGAGTTGCCAGGATTATATGAGAACTAGAACTCTAGGAAAGGCTACTAGACAAAATCTGTGGCTTTATGGAGAGAAACATAGCCACTGGCAAACCACAACTGCAGAAAGGGATGAAATGATGAAGACCTCTGCCTCTCCTTACCCTTTCCCTTGTGTCTCCTGCTTATGCTTTCCATTGCCCAAATACATCTGGAGTCTGGAGCTCAGGGACCCTGGTGGTGATGCACTCCTTCCTTATGGAGCTCCTGGGTCATAGAGCTCAGTATGGAAGATGGAGAGAGGGCTGGAGGGAGAAATAAAGAACATCATGGGCTGAACACGGTGGCTCCCAGCACTTTGAGAGGCAGGTGCATGGATCACTTGAGAAGTTCAACAGCTGCCTGGCCAACTTGATGAAACCCTGTCTCTACCAAAAATACAGAAAGTTAGTGAGGCATGGTGGCCGTGCCTGTAATCCCAGTTGCTCGGGAGGCTGAGGCATGAGAATCGCTTGAACCCAGTAGGCGGAGGTTGCAGTGAGCTGAGATGGTGCCACTGCACTCCAGCCTGGGCGACCTTTCACTTTAATTAGTTTTATCTTATTTAAGAACATCAATTGTTTCACTATTTCATTTTGTTTAGTTTTTAGCTTATTAAAATTTAATGATTGTTAAAACATTTAAATGTGGGCTTCATAAAAAATGTTGCTTGCATTAATATTTCGTTTTATTTTATGATCTGTACACGTGGACTTACAGAGTACCCTAAACATCCTTCAATGTCATATGAAATTCTGCCTCAGATTGCAAGGCCATCTCTCATTTTGCTTGTGAAAGCAATACACAGAAGCTATGTAATTTTTCTATAGCAGTATTTTCAGTTGTACTTTAAATTAAGTATTTCAAATAAGGATTTAATTTAAGTTTAATGAGGGAGTTATATGTTAATTAAATATCAACTGATTATTATGAGTATCTATTGGGGCATAACAACCTTTTTTATTAAGATGAATATCTCTTAAACAGTTGAAGCTTAGTAAATATGTTACAAATAATTAGCTTTAAACTAACATTCAATAGAAGGAATACATTTAAATGTACTACCTTGAATATAATGTGGTTATTACCTATTAAATATCAATAGATTATTGGAACTATGGTTATCGAGTTTCAACTCATACATCTTAATAAACTTCTAGTTGCACCTAAATAAACCACCATAAGTCATCTAGTATTTAATTAGCAGAAATATTTATAGCATCACATTTATATTAGCATATTTATAATGAAATAAATAATATAATAACTATTTTATTAAATCTAAATTAAATCCTTGCCAGAGGCATTTAAAGAGCAATGAAACTACATTGGCTACGTGGTCTTTAATATTTAACTCATTACATGATTTTTAAACTTTACTAATATGTTAAACAATAAATTAATATACTCTATATATTCTAGGGATATTGCACATATATATTTAGGACTTAAAATATTTAGGTTAAACTGGACAAGAAAATCCTTGAGTTCTTTTATTTTGTGCCTAGAACTAGGCACGAATGTGGAACATGAGTAAAATATGTCATTATAATTGGCTGTATTTATTGTTGCTAAAGAGATTTAACCAACGTAAGTGGTGGACAGGGTTGACACTGCGGCATGTGAGGTGGCCACAAAAGCTTCTGTAAGCAGGAGTTTGAATGCCAAATTGCACCCATAAGAAGAGAAGCCCTAAGGAGGCCCTGTATATAGTTAGTTATATGTTTATAAAAATAGCCTTGCTTATCACTCCACAGATGAATCAGCAGTTGTCTTGCACAGTTAAAAATGGAGCATAATTTCCTTTCAAGAGTGAGGACTAAAATCTAAACTAATTTTATTTCAATATTGAAATGTCATAATTAAGTTTCTTTTCACACAAAGCAGCCGAGAATGCAAAGAAAGCATATGAGTTGAGATCCATCTCTTCTGAAGAGCCTAGTTAACTATTCCCTCATCCTTGCTCCAGGTAGATAGCTTATTTCAGTAAACCTGTTCATTTCATGTTCTGCTGGGGGGAAAAAAACAAAACAAAACAATAAAAACACATTTTACTCTGCAGACATTAATTTCTAGGAAATAATTCCTAGGAATTAATTCTGTGAGGAAGCTGACAATGTGACACTAACTTGTGTATACATGTTTACACTGGCCAAGGAAATCAAGGAAAGGCTGCTACTAATAAGTGGGCCCAGAGCATGAGTGAAGAATTCCACACTTTCCTTAGTGCTAGTGAAATTCCCAGCTTCTTTTCCATAGATTGTTGTCAAGTGAAGGGGACATGGATATTGATAATAGTAATGGTGGTTTACATTTATGGACTGCTAGGCAGACTTGCTGTGTGCAAGGCAATGCTCTCATTGTCTCTATGTGGATTATTTTATTTAATGCTTGGATCTCCTTTGATATGATACTGAGGATATCTCTTAATTTCTCTCAGTGATCAGTAATAGAAATCAGTGGCCATCAGGTGATTCTTTACAAATCACTATGAGTTTCCCAACTTTATCCAAGTTATTTTACATGGACAAAATGCAGAGAGGATGCACTAGGGCAAGTCTTGTACTAAAAATTTGCTGTTTTGATTGCTACTCTCACTTCTGTGGCTAACTAGCTGCGATTTCAACAGGTTCTTCATATATGAAATAAGGGGTTTAGACTTGAGGATCTCAAATCCCTTCTGGCACTAGGCTTTCATCCTTGAGGAAATTAAGAGTTTAGGGAATCACATATATTGCAAGAATTTGGAATATAAAATACCTTTATTTTAATGTTAGTCTAACAATACATTATTATTTTGATGGGAGCTGGTTATATTAGTCTTAATATTAAAACTTAATCTTTATGCATGTCTTGAAAGGAGAAGTAAATATGATAATTATTGAATCTGTACACCGACTGTCTCAGAGGTGTTTAATTACTTTCCATTCCATGAATACCAAAGGGAAAAACTTATAAAAAAAAAGAAGGCTATGTATTTTGAAGGAGGCTTAAATGTAGCAATTCTTCTACTCTATTTTTATATCATATTTCTTTCTAAGATATACTGATAGAATCTTTCAAAATTTGGCTCCTGTAGAAACAGAAGTTTTAATTCTTTGATTTAGCATTTTAGATAGTGACTTAATTTTGCCCCTGATAATGATTTGCTAAACCTGGTTCTTTAAAAAGGCAGGGAACCAACGGTGCTTTTCTACGTAGTTAAACTACCTGGATCAAATTTTCTAATGTCAGGATTGGCTTCCTTAGATAGAAAGAAGGTAAAAGATAACAGTGAATAGAAAGCCCTGAGATCCTCACTACCCAGAAGCTGGAAGTTTCAATTCCAGACTGTAGGGCTAAGGAAATCAGTAGAGAAAGAGAGAGCTTAGTTGGGGTCTAATTGTGAAAAGGAGAATTCAGACTGGAATCAAAGTTTCTACTTTGAAATTTGATTTTTGTATTTGTATTTCTTTCCATATCTCTGTTGGATAACATCTTTAAGGGACTCTTTGGGTATTGCTGTATTTTGCATTCTGATTTCATCTAGTGGTATACAAATAATACCATCAATTATGATATCTTATTTAGAAGTCAGATTAGGCAGCCACATATACATTAATAACACTAGTGCAGGGGCAGGTGTGGTGGCTCATGCCTATAATCCCAGCACTTTGGGAGGCCGAGGTGGGCGGATCATGAGGTCAAGAGATTGAGACTATCCCAGCCAACATGGTGAAACCCCATCTCTACGAAAAATACAAAAATTAGCCGGGTCTGGTGGCACGTGCTTGTAGTCACAGCTACTTGGGAGGCTGAGGCAGGAGAATTGCTTGAACCCAGGAGGCGGAGGTTGCAGTGAGCCGAGATCGTGCCACTACACTCCAGCCTGGCGACGGAGCAAGACTCCAACTCAAAAGAAAAAAAAAAAATACTGGTGCTTCTCTTTGGCTGCTTCTTTTTCTAGTACAAATTAGGTATGCTTTTCCAACATTACAAATCATGGATGAGATTGATTTTGCCATTTATATCCAATTTTAGGGCATGGTACTTTTTTTAAGTTTAGATGAGTTTTGCCAGAACCATTGAACAAAGAAATCTAAGGTATAATAATCAATTTTAAAATATATCATGTGTGAATATAATGTTTCTACAGCTACCATCTTAGTTGTAAAAAACATCTAAAATTAACTTGCTGCTTTTAAGAAAATAAATTGCATGGCTTGGATCTCTTTGTAACTATTGTGGTTTAAATGTACGTGCAATTTTTACATATGTTATTTTTCAAGGTGCACATTTGTTTTTGTTGATTGCATGGAATCTGCTGAAATATTCTTGAAAGTACAACTAGAAATAGGTGTAAAAACCACCTTTCCATTGAAATCCCAAAGAAAATAGGACATTGCATTTTTTTAGAGGTCAGTCAACAACTACATATTCATTTCAAGTGCAAAGCTCTGCTTCATCACAATAACTCATATTGCCTGTATCCAAAATATGTGATATTAAATGACTTGATCAAACAGCTTGTCTGGCAAAAAGCAGATAAACCACTCTCTAAGTGGTGAAGATGAACCTACTTTGAAAACACATTTAGAAATCAACTCACAAGATCAAGGTTATTCCAATGTAGCTTGAGTATAGGAAACAGATAAAGAGAGACTTGAGGAAGAGAGACAAGAAAGCTCTTGGAGTGATTGAGAAGAAAATTAAAACGCCCAAAGTAAAGTACAATCTTATGTTACATGACTTTGCCTTTGTTACAAAGGCCTTTTCTTAAAACTATTGCATCTAGATTTCTTTATTTTTTCTAACATGTTATTTCTAGGATGTGTGTGTGTGTATATCTATATCTATATATATTTTTATCCATAGCTTTTGTATTTCTCCTGAGGCTACCAGTTATTCTACACTTCCTTTTCTTTTCTGAAGTGAGAACACACTTTGATTAACCTCTCTTAACCCATTTAGATCTTGTCTCTCCTCTGTGTTACTATATTTAATTCTTGTTGTCTCTATCTACTTGGATTACAGACACTTTCCTCCATTTGCTATAAACCAGCCCTTCTATTTTACATCTATGAATCATTCACATGCAAGGTTGATTTATAAGATCTTAATGCAATAATTCAAAAGGCATATTTCTATCAGACATCTGATTTTCAAAAGAATAACAAATAAGTTCCCCTCCTTTTAAAATAAAATGATAAATGTAGGTTTAATCATGATTTTAAGCTATTTGTTTCATTGTCACTTTCACAATTACTTTAAGATTAGTTCAATGGTCATCTGAGTTTAGAGAGTGGATTTGGGTATCTTATGTTTACATCAATATTTGACTTTAATTGTACAACTTGCCAAATGTATAGATAGGATTTGTTTATTTTTCAGAGATAAATGGGATCAGCCCCAGACTCAATTTCTCTGTATCTTTTTTTTTCTAATACATTTCAGCTGGATCCACTGACCTGGAATGCCTGTACTGAAGCAGGTAGAATATAAAGAGTTCAATACCCTTAATGTGGGGCTTAGAATTTAGCTACTCATCCAGACAGACCCAGGGTACAGTGACCCCTACAAAGATGCCATGCTCTCCCAATTCTTTATGCTACTTCCCTGCAAATGGTTATTCGCCAGTTTCTAATTTTCTCCATGCTTACTGCCAGACTTAGCCAAAATCACCATCTCTCAACCTATTGTCACATTTTTTTTCCATATATTTATCATCCAGTTCGTTATTTGAGTGTTTAGCTTTGAGATTGCTAGGACCCGCTCTGCCTTTGTTTTCCACTGTATCCTCAATGCCTAGAACCATGCCACCACTTCAGACTTCTAACTCCATCACTCTGCCTTTTCTAGACATTAATTCCTTAAATGCTGAGGCTGTATCTGGACAAACATATTTACTCTCCCTTCTTTCTGCAACATTCCTCATCCTCTTCCTATTCTTTTTATATTTAATTTAAAAACTTGATTTTAAAAAATTTTAAAATAATTTCAAATTACATTTTGGATTCAGGGATACATATGCAGGTTTGTTACATGGATAAACTGCGTGATGCTAAGGTTTAGGGTACCGTTAATCCTGTCACCCAGGTAGTAAGGATAGTATACAATAATTAGTTTTTCAACGCTTCCTCTCGCTTTTTCCTCCCACCTCAATTAGTTCCCAGTGTCTATGGTTGTAATCTTTATGTACATGAGTCAATGCAGTATTTGGTTTTTGTTCTTGCATTAATTCACTTAGGATAATGGCCTCTAGCTGCATCCCTGTTGCTGCAAAGGACATAGCTTCATTCTTTTTTATGACTGCATAGTATTCTGTGGTATATATGTACCACATTTTCTTTACTCAGTCCACCATTGATGGGACCCTAGGTTGATTCCATGTCTTTGCTATTGTGAATAGTAAGGAAATGAGCATCCAAGTGCATATATCTTTTTGGTATAATCATCTGTTTTCCTGTAGGTATTCCCAGTAATGGAATTGCTGGGTCTAATGGTAGTTCTGTTTTAAGTTATCTGAGAAATCACCAAAATGCTTCCCACAGTGGCTGAACTGGTTTGCATTCCCACCAACAGTGTATAAGCATTCCATTTGCTCCTCAGCCTTGCCAGCATCTGTTGTTCTTTGACTTTCTAATTATAGCCATTCTGACTGGTGTGAGATAGTATCTCACTGTGGTTTTCATTTGCATTTCTCAGATAATCCCTAGCAAAATTAAGACAAAATATCTTTAGTGATTTCCTTAAATATATTTTCCAGGTTGTTTGCTTTTTCTTCTTCTCTCTCAGAAATGTGAATAATTTATACATTTGGTTGCAATTTACATAATCCCATGTTTCTCGAAGACTTTGCTCATTTTTAAAATTCTTTAATCTTTATTTTTGTCTGGCTGAGTTAGTTTGTAAGACTGGTCTTCAAGCTGTGAAATCTTTTTTTTTTTTTTTTCTTTTTTTTTGGCTTGACCTTGTCTATCGATAACATTTTCAATTGTATTTTGATATTTCTTAAGTGAGTTT
Organism: Pongo abelii; assembly: GCF_028885655.2. NCBI lineage: Eukaryota > Metazoa > Chordata > Mammalia > Primates > Hominidae > Pongo > Pongo abelii. The sequence goes on from NC_071988.2 coordinate 22,142,973, forward strand.
ATTTTAATTCCATAAACTATAAATTTTTTAATGATGGTTATCTCTTTCTTCATTTCTTGGATTGCCTTAGAAGTTTCTTTGTGTCAATTTTCAACCTTGTCTTGGATCTTGTTGAGCTTCCTTGCAGTCCGTTCTTTGAATTCTTTATCTGTCATTTCTGAGTTTCACTTTTGTTAGTGATCATTGTTGGAAAACTAATGTGAACCATTGGTAGTGTCACTACATTAAGATTTTTCATGGTACTGTAATTCTTGTGCTGGTTTATTTTCATCTGAATAAGTTGGCACTTCTAATTTTTTTAATTATTTTCATGTGGGTGGGATTTTTTTCTTTCTTTTCTATGTATATATATTTTATTTTCCTTTCCTTTCTGCCTTCCTAGGAATTGTGACTATAGAGGATGTTGAGTAGGGTCTTTTGACTTTGCTTTTACAGCCTTAGGCACCTCTGTTGGCAGGTTTTATATTATGCTGTGCAATTCAACCCACAAGGCAATAGTTGGAAGTTACGGGGAAGAGCTGGCTGTGGCCCAGACAGCTGGGTATGTACTCGATTCTTGTTTACTGGGAGAAGCTCTCTGTTGCCTCAGGCAGTGGGCTGATCTATAAAGTGCACAGTGGTCTCAGCTCCCTTCTCAGCCCTGGTAAAGTTGTGGGGCAAGATGGGCCAGATTGAACAGGGCTTATCTACCTGTTCCCTGATGGCAGACCTATTGATCTTCTCCCTCAAACGTCAGCGTTGAGGAAGAATCAAGTGGGTGGCCACCAAGCATGCAGAGGTGTGCCAAGGCATGGAGCTGGGAAACCTCCTTGGCCCCAAGTTCTCTGCACAGAGAGAGAGTGTGGCCTAGATTTCTAATCCAAGAGAGTGGGTGCTCCAGATGTCTGGAGATCTGCCTGAGCATGAAATAGGGAGGAACCCACTTCATCACAATCTGCACTGGAAGGATATAGTGGCTCAGGCTGCTAATCCACATGTGAAGGTGTCCAACTCTCTAGAGATATACCTAAGTGTGGGGCAGCCAGGACCTCGCTTCACTACCATCTCTGTACAGGAAGAGTGGGCAGGCCCAGGCTGCTGATTTAGGTGAGCAAATGCTTCAAATGCCTGAAAATCTGCCTGGGCGGGAGCAGAGAGGGGCCTCGTATACTTGGATCTCTGCACAGTAAGGGTGGAGCAACTCAGGCTGCTAGTCTGTGTGAGCAGGTGCTTTGAATGCCTGGAAATCTGATCTGCCTTGGTGCAGAACAGAGATGGTCCCCCTGTACCATGATTTATGCCCAGGAAGGGTGGGGTGGGTCAGTCTGCTGGCAGGTGAGTGAGTGCTCTGAGTGCCTGGAGATCTGCCTGGATGGATCAGGCAATGGGTTGCCTGAGGATCTGCCTGGATCTGCCTGGGGCCCCACCTGCACCGAGGTCTCTGCACAGAAAGGGTGGGGCAACTCAGGATGTCAGTCCATGCCTCTGGGTGCTCTGAATGCCTGGAGATTAATGCCTGGAGTTCTGCCTGGGGCCGGAGCAGAGGGTGCACTACTGTACCATGATCTCAGGAGAGCACCCATAGACTCATTCCAGGTCACCAAGCTGTCCCTGACTGCAAGCCTTGTCACCCAGGAGAAATCACAGCTGTAGCAGCTCTCCTTCCACCTCAGGCCTCAGGGAGAGTACAATTCCATCACCTACTACTGCGGCACTTACCACCACTCTGGCTGTGGAGCCCCCTGCTCCACTCCAGAGCAAATGCTGCAGCCTCTGGCCCTAGACCAATATGCCTGCATGGCCACAGTACCAGGTCACCAAAGAATGACTGATTTTGTATGTGCTTGGATTAAATATGGCATCCTGTTTTCGTCCTAGGTCTGAGAAAATGCCTGCAACCTATCCCAGTGTCTTTCTCTTTCAGTGACCTCAAGCCTCTTCCCAAATTAGCTCCCTGGCTTAGAGAAGCAAAGTGTTTTATGTTTGCTTGGGTTGCTAGGGTCCCCACTGGAAAGGTGAGTCACAAAAGGAGGCTCCCCTTTTTCCTCATGTACTGGGGCTTCACTCGTATCAGCTAGCCACCATCAGGAGGGCTGTTTGCTCATATTTTCCTGCCTGGGATCTGGGGTGTCCTTCACAATTCTGGAGGATTCCAATTTTCCATCTTGAATTAAAGTGAACAGAGCTGATCTTGATGAACTATCTTGCTATTTCCAAGTGGCTGAGGCACACTGAAAGCCTCTAATCCACCATCTAGGAAGGAAACAAGCAAACAAAAAAACCAACTTAAACGTTTGTCAACTTTTACTCATCTTTCGGGTTTTAGCTTGAAGCTAACTTTCATCATCTCGTGACCGAGTTAGACATTCTTTCAATGTTTACCCATAGCAACCCTACTCTTCTGTATTGCAATGTTTAGTGTATTTCTCTTTCACACTTCAGTGTAAGTTTCTGGAGGGCAGAAACCATATCAGGTCACTGGTGTGTCCCCAGGCCCTAGTAGATGCTCAGTAAATATCTGTAGAGGGTGGAATAAATGTTCTCAGATTTACCTTCATCCTATACATCACGTTGGACCAGTGCATTGAGCCAAGTTTTTGCCTTAATCCTCTTTCCTAGGTTTGGGCTATTCTGCTTTGTTCTTAACAGTATTCTTTTTGGGGACCTCGTGTCATACCCAGAAGAATAATTAGGCACCTGCTCCCTGAGGGTAGATCTTTAGGATAAGAAAAAATATGTCTGCTTGACCTTTGTGCTCTATCCACGTAATCGGAGATCCCTGTGCCGAAGTTTTCTTGTAATTGCATCTAAGGCTGATATGATTCTTATTCTAACTAAGCAAAGCTTGTGGCTGTAACTCAACCATCCTGGAAGCTTGCTCAAGTCCTAGATAACAACATTTAACAGAAAGGAATCTTTACAGGTGATATGACTCAATAGCTCTCAAACATGGTTGTGCAGTTGAATCAGCTGGGGAATGTTTGAAACGTACAAATTCTGGTTCTTCCACAGACCCACAGAATAAAAATTTTCCAAGGGTAGGGCCCAGGAATTTTGAGTTTTAAAAATATTCCCTGGTGATTTTTATATACAGCCAGTTTAGAAACCACTGTTTTTTTTATGTTCATATTCTGTCTCAAGGATCAGTACTATGAATCCTGAACTTGGAAAATATATTTCTTCATAAAGTAAGGAAAAGAGATAGTTTTAAACAGTATCAAATAACTGCCTAATTTTTCTTCAGAAAGTGAGATAAAAAGTATGTATCAGACAAAATTAATGAAGGTATCCTAGAAAATGAACCAAAATTCAAATAGCTAAGGTAAAAGGCTACTTTCATTTTTTTTTCTAAAGACAATTACCAAAGTTTCCAGTGCCTTCCCCATTTCACCTCGTTTGTTCATTGTATCATTAACAATTATTCATTCAGGGACTGTTACTGAGCAGACATTATTCTAGGTGTTAAGAATGTAAGAATGAGTCAAATTTGATCAAGTCTTGTACTTATAAGCCTTAATTTTTAGTAAGAACAAAAGACCAATAAATGAATAAACATATAAATGATGAGTTTATCTTAAAATATTAGGTTCTATAAAGAAGAATAAGGCAAAATGAAAGCATAAAGTATTGCTGTTTTATCTAGGGTAGTCGGAGAAGGCATCTCTAAGAAGGTGGCAAATGAGCGGAGAGACCCAAACAAAGTGCTTAAGAGAGAGTTGCAGGCCACCTAGAGAAAAGTAAGCCCTAAAGGACTGAGGCAGCAGTGCATGCTTTTATGAGAGAGCAACATTTGGTCAGTCATTTACCCCTTCTGAACCTCAATTTTCTCATTTGTCAAACGGAATGATAATTCTGCTTTGCCTAGTTTTAAGAGGAAGGCTGTGTATTGAATTAAGCAATCAATGTACGTAAATATTCTTAGTAAAAGCAAAAGCACCATACAAAGGGAATCTGTCAAGTATTAATATGCTAATGCTGGTCAATGTTGCTTTCACCCAGAATAAAAAGCACAATTTTAGATACACCAGAGCTGAAAGGAATCTCAGGAAACCTACTTACCTCCTCTAGGCTTTGAAGTTGAAGCGATATTATTAACCTACTTTTCAGGTCACAAAATTTCATCCCAGAAAAATTAAGTGACTTGCCCAAGGTGACATGGCCAGTTAGGACTGGAGGGGATCTGGTAACTTAGTTTTCTGCTTTCTGAGATAGGGTTCTTTCTACTAGAGACTTTTTTGGGGTACCATCTTATTCAGTCATTTTGGCTCTCAAAGTCCCTCTAATGTGTTTAAACATCAAGCACTGGTGAAGAAAATGCAATCCAGTCTCTCCGCAGGCACTGTCCAGGCTCAGAAGTGGGGACAGAGAACCTTCTGGTCCCATTGCTAAGATCTAAATATGTCTCTTGCTGAATTAGCCCTGGGGCTGCAATCCTTGACTCCAGAAAATGACTTCTGCAGCTGGGCCTTCCATCACTGTTAACTGATATACATCATCATCTGTTATGGATTGGTCAACGTAAAAAAGCTCCTGTGTGCACAAATATTTAGTCATTTTACGGAGAAATGGGACTTGAGAAATTGCCCAATGTCATCCTTACTGTAGCCCCTCCCCGAGAAATGGATATACATGGCTTGGTCTGAGAATGCTGTAGTTTAGAAAAACTCCATTGGCCTGGAACTAAGAGAGCTGACTTCATGATTTTGGGGTGATGAAGTCTGTCATTGAATTCCTTGCAGGAAAAAGTCCTAGAGGGCAGATATCATATTGGTTTATCCTGCATAGAGCCTTGGTGAGCAAATTACGTAGAAAGGGTAGCATAATAATGCAATCTCTTTGTGCAAGAACTGGTCAATTTGGAAAGCTGCCTTAACTCATGCTTAACTCAACACTTTGGGACCTTTGAGTAAATTATTGCCTCACTGGGAGCAGCTGGCTCATTAGGCTGCCACATATACAGCAACCATGGCTTTATATTTCCATTCCTAGGAATGTTTGATAGATATTAATGGACTCTATTAAAGACTAGAGGCAGGAAGGATGTCTATTAGAAAGATAGCCCTCCATTTTATTTTACTGGCTGTGCTTTCAATCTCTCAGGTCTCAGGGGGAAAAGACATATTCACTGAATGCCTACTATGTGTCAGTTGTTTTGCATAGGATTTTACTCACCGACTCTTACTGACAATCTCTATTTTCTAAATTAGGGTACTAGTGCTGTCTGTATTAATCAGGGTTCTTCAGATAAACAGAAACAACAGGAGGTCAATTTCTGTATCTATATCATCTGTATCTATCTATATCATCTATCTATATCTGTATCTAGCTATTTTAAGGAATTGGCTCTTGTGAGTATGGAGATTAACAAGTTTCAAGATCTGCAGTGCAGAGAACCAAGAGAGCCCATGGTGTAGCTCTAGTCTGAGTCTGAAGGCTTGAGTACCAGGAGAGTCAATAGCTTAAGTTCCAGTTTAAAGGTGGGCAGGCTGGAGACCCAAGAAGAGTCCCTGTTTTAGTCTGAGCCTGAAGGCTGGAAAAGACAAAAGTCTCAGCTCAGCTGCCAGGCAGAAGGGGTTTTCCCTCCTACTCAGCCTTTTTTTCTCTCCTATTCAGGTTTTCAATTGATTGCAATGAGGCCCACCCATATTAGGGAGGGCAATCTGCTGTACTCAGTCTACTGATTCAAATGTTAATCTCATCCAGAAACACCCTGACAGACACACCCAGAATAATGTTTGACTAAATGTCTAGGCATCTCATAGCCTAGTAAAATTGACACATAAAATTAACCATTACAGACTCAGAGAAAAAAGGAACTTGCTCAATGTCACACAGATCTGGGTGAACATATTTCTTTGTCTCAAAGCTTGAATCTTTTCTTGTACCTCACTACCCCTAACTACTTCCTAACTTGTCTCTCTGTGTGGAACAGTATGTGTTTTAATAATGTGACTTGTTTTCTAACAACTTCAGGAGCTACCCCTACAAGTTTATCTTTCACTATTCTCCAACATTAAAATTCCAACTCATTTAAACTCATGTCATTTTCAATGATGTATTTATGATCGATTGTATATATGTGACTATAACTTACATTGTATCAACATCCTATAGCAACTCCTATCCTGCTTCTGTACCTGTCCTCCTCTACTCATTACTTGAATGTTTTTAATTTCCTACCAAATGCTGGAAATTGTGCTGAACACTAATAACATAGAAGTAATACGAATACTAGTGATAGTTATTATGTATTGGGTATTACTCTGTGCCAGACATGTTTTAACTATTTATACATATTAGTTCATGATGGTCCTTACAGAGCTACCATTCTGCCCTTTGTTCCAGGAGACTAACCAGCATGGGCTACATCAAAAAGGCTGTCATCTACTTTCTGCTGGGTAGGGGCACCAGAGAGACTTGTCAGAAACTAGAAGGAAGGTAGAGTGCGAAATCTGAGTGTTAATTCCCTGGCTTCATCAAAGGACACTGGTCTTCACAAGGAAACAGACTACATGATTCTCCTTTTGGGCTTCAGTAAAAACCCCCTCCTTTCATCCCTTAGTCTAGGGATGGTAAGAGGTCAGCAGCTAAGAATTCCAGGTTCTTTGTGGTTTTCCCGTATACATGTCTTTGATGATAGCCCCTTTGGAAATAAATTCTCCTAGACTTTTTTTTTTAGGGTGATTGGGTCATTGTTTTTTCTCCTGGAACCCTGAGTCCTCAAATCAACCCTATCTGAAATGTACCATTATTGCTACATTTTATAATAGAGGAAGACAGATGGCTTATATAATTTGATGAAGATCACACATTTTGTAAGAAGAGCTGGGATTGGAACTGTAGCAGTCTAGCTTTTCAGATCATGCTCTTGATCACCACAATAAGTATCAATAAGTGTCAATAATCACTATAATAAGTGCCATTGTAGCATAATGACACTCTACTTAGAGCAATAGCTAAGTTCAAGTCATCTTTTCCTATGAAACTTTCCATTTATTTGACTATTATTGTTTCATAGACCCTACCCCTCAAGTTTATTGAGGGTCATACTTAAATTTTCTATGCTTGTGCTCTTTTTTAATAATCACAGAAAGAGTGTACCTATCTAGGGGGCAGAGACTACAGGTTCAGTTTTTTCACCCACGGCAAGTAGTCCTATCCTGAGAACATGGTACAAATTTAATAAATGTTTGCTGATTTATTTAAAAGTTTACTTGCACTTAATAAGTAGCTCAACAAGGAATATCTTCTTGAATGTGTCAGGAATATGGAAAGAATTAGGCTGCCATAGAGTGGAAAATCTTGGGTCTGGCAGCAACTCCAACTATTCTTTCTTCTTAGCTGTGTGACCTTGGATGAGTCACTTAACTTCTCTGTATCACCATTATCTCCATGAGAGTAGTTACCATGTTTGTGCCCCATGTATCTTGTGTGGACCTTGGAATCTATTAGACATTTGAAAAATATGTGTTAAATACATAAATAAATGTGTATTTCAAAAATAAACTTTACTTTTAGAAGAGTTTTAGGTGTACAGAAGATAGTACAAAACATTCCCACATATCCTATACCCAGTTTTCCCTGTTATTAACATCTTGCATTAACATGGTACATTTGTTACAATTAACGAATCAATACATTATTGGTTTATTATTTTATTAACTCAAATCATACTTCATTTCAATTTTCTTAGCTTTTACCTAATGTCCTTTTTCTGTTCCAGATTCCTATCCAGGATACCACATTACTTCAGTTGTCATGTCTCAGGCTTTCTTGGCTGTTGGTGGTCTTGATAGTTTTATGTATTCTGGTCAGGGTTTTGTGGGCTGCCCCTCTATTGGGATTTGTCTGTTGTTTTGTCATTATTATACTAGGGTTGTAGATTTCTTGGAGGGAGATAACAGAGGTAAAGTTCTGTTAGATATGAGTTCTAAATTTTCTCTTCAAAGAATCAGTATGTTAGTATGTTCAATTCTTTGCCTTCTACTTTTAAACTTAACTTCCTCATAGAGCAACCTTTTTCCATTACCTACTCCACCCTGACTCATTCCGATTACCTGCTCTATCGTAACCATTTTTCCTGCCAAACCACTCACCCCATCACTCTCTTTAAATTAGCCAATCGGAATTAGTTTAACCTGTGCGGTCTAACCCTAGCCAATAGGGGAATGACACAGCAGCAGGGGCCACCTGCGTCAGGGATAAGAACCCCTTCCCCTCCCTTGTCCAAGTGTGTGCTCACCATTGCTTCATCTATGAGGGCGCACCCTTCTGTAGAAATAAATTGTCTTCCTGAGGATTAAAAAGAAAATTTTATATTCAAGTGCTATTTCTTTTGCGGCACCAAAACTTTATTTATAACAGTTCATTCTCATCACATTCTATCAAGGGTATATACTATCCTCCTAACTTAATGCTGTTGTCTCTCTGTTGCTGAGGTAATGCTTGTCAGATTCCTCCACTGTACAGTTTTCCCACTTTTCATACTGTGGAATAAGGTCACTATGTTTAGCCCACACTTAAGGAGTGGTGAGTTATGCCTCACCTTCCTGAGGGTGAAGTATTTACGTCAATTATTTGGAATTCTCCTGCATGGGAGATCTATCTCTTTTAACCTATTTACTTGATCATTTATTTTAACCAGTATGGACTCATAGATATTTATTTCATTCTATGGGGTATAATCCCGTACTACTTTATTTTGTTGTTCAAATTGTTCCAGGTTTGACCATTGGAAGCTCTTTCAGTTGGCTCTTCTGTCACGTTAATATACCCCATCATTGTGTTTTGGTTTGCTCTGTGTGTGTGTGTGTGTGTGTTTGTGTTTTGTAAAGAACTTCTTTACTTTCTTCCACTACGAGATGCTCCAGAGTCACATGGTACATCTCCCATCCTGGTCTTGGAATCAGCCATTTCTTCAAGGAACCTTGGTTCTTTTTATTGGAGAATAGAATTAGAAATAAAGATCTGGATACAAGATACACTCAATAAGTTTGTCTTTAATGAGGGGAAAGGAAGAGGAAATGTTTCCCAAACAAGGACCCGTTGCTACTAAAAATAACAAAATGACTTGTGGTGCATCGCAGGCACTGTCCATTTGGATAACATGTAAAAGGTGTTTATGTCTTTACAACTTTCTTCTAATTCTTCTGGTTCAAGGAGAAAACTTCAGTTTGATCCTGGTAATCTCAAGCTTCAGAATCTCCTTTCTAACAATGTGAAGAAACCTCAGGCTCCACGCCTCTGGCAAGCAAAAACATTGAGCTAGAATTTAGCAATATCGTTTTGTTTCATTAGTAATATTGTTTTGTTTCAGTGTATTCATTTGTATTATCACCAACAATTTATGGCAAATTCAACTAATTTTCCACTGCAATAGCAATACATACTTTTTCTCTTAAAATATATTAAGTAAAAACTGTAAGTCAATTTATAGGAAAAAGGTATTAGTGGTTGGTGCAACATACAGAAAGTGGTGAGTGAATGATTGAGTTTGGAAAAAATTGGAGAGTCAGGCACAGTGGCTCACACCTATAATCCCAGCATTTTGGGTGGCTGAGGCTAGAGAATCACTTGGACCCAGGAGTTCAAGTTCAGCATTGGCAACACAAGGAGACTCCTGTTTCTACAAAAAATTTAAAAATTAGCATGGAGTAGTGGCTTGTGCCTGTGGTCCCAGCTACTCAGGAGGCTGAGGTGGAAGGACCACTTGAGCCCAGGAGGTCAAGGCTGCAGTGAGCTGTGATTGTGCCACTGTACTCCAGCATGAGTGACAGAGTAAGACCCTGTCTCAAACAAACAAACAAACAGACAAACAAACAACTGGAGAGAGTAATCTCAAAAATCTCTTGGATCTCTAGAATTTGATATTCTATGTCAACCAGCATCTATTATCTCACACCCATGGCCGTGTACAATATTTGGGATAGAAAATATTTTGAAATCTGAAGATCAGAGAGAAAGACGTCCTTGTTGAGAGCACTAAAATCTTTACAGTTATTTTCTTGTAGCTATTCTCAGCCCCAAAACAGATCTAAGAGCCAGGCGTTGGCAGAGAGGTGAGAAATGCCGCGTAGTGCCTCAAGAGAGCTGTGGCGTTGGGATCACAGAACTACAAACCAAGGGGAAGGTTGATCCTAATAGCATCAATGGATAGCTTCAAAATATTCATAAAAATGAAAATATAAAGCAAATAATTGTGACAAGCATATTTTCTAATTAAGATGAATGGGACATGGTTCTTATGCATTTTAATCTGTTAAATAAACAGCATATTAATAAGGCTTAATTATATCACCACATACTTAAAGTGACTTTCTAAAATAAAGTTTATTTTGATTTAACATATGCTTTTTTTGTATGTTTTTGTAGCACTTTTACAAGCACCATACATAAATAACATCTTGAAATAAATCTCTTGGATGTGATCCCCATCTTGATAGAAAATTTTTCCTTTTAATTTATTGGCTAATTCAGGATATGTAAAATAATTTTTTATTTTTGTGATATGAGTTCTTTCAGCCCTTTCATCTGAATATTGGAGAAATGACCTTCTTATCTTCGATAGTGTTTCTTTGCAAATCTATTTGTTCTTATCCATTCCACATTTAGATGGTCAACATATACTTCTTATTCCATCTCAGAAATAGCTCCCTAGTCTGTCCCTACCTGCCCTTTATATCCATGGAGAATAGCTGCAGATTCTTTGACCCTCTCCCGTCAAGAGTTAGGGTTAATTTCTTCTCCCTTTGCATTTAGGTTGGCTTGTGACCCCATTTTTCACCAACAGAATATAATGGACACTATGACCTTCAGAGGACTGATGATTTCTACCTTGATCTCTTGAAGCCCCGAGCATCAATAAGTCTGACCACTACTCACCCTGCTGGAGGAACCACATGGAGAGACTCTGAGACTATAGGGAGAGGGAGAGAAGCTCAGCTGAATCTAACCTTTAGGCCATTTCTGCTAAGAAATCTATCAAGTGAATGAAGCCACTCGTTTACTCCAAACTAGCCCTAGGTGAACACCTGAGATTCATGAGCATAAGAAATTTTTAAGCTGCTGTTTCAGGGAATATGTATATAATAGATAACCAAGATAATAGATTTTTCAAAATAATGTTTGCTCTTCCCCATAAGAGATTTATAGCTCCCTACTCACCTGAAGTCCGATTTTGCCACCACCTGATTTCTGGCATTCTTCCCTTTGAGGGGATTAGACTTCCTTATCTCATTGACATCAGACTTGACCATATCATTCATTTTAGCCGATAAAATGTGAGCAGAAATGAAATGCCACCATGGCACGGAAGTTTTAGGAGCCATCATGTAGTTCTGTCCCCTACCTTTGCCCTCTACTGAGGGAATAAGAATGCCCCAAATGAGGGATATTCATTTGGCCTGGCTACTAGAATGAGGAAGGCAAGGAATGGAGGTGCAGCAGACTTACAGCTAACATGTAATGCAGTGAGAAATATTTCTTTGTTGAAAGCCACTGAGGTTTTAGGGTCTTCTATAGAGACAGCAGGGTCATCATCCTAGAAAATAAATTATGTTATTCACCTACATAAAAGACACCACATCCGTGTGGTTTCTTACTATTTTGTTCTATCTTACCTCTTCAGTCTCACCATGCATGTACCTCACAATTCAGCAGGGCTTGTCCTGATTCTTTACTTTTGGATGTGTGTGGTCCACTCTACTTGGCACATACTTTTCAATTTCTCCACCTGCAAAGCTGATACTTTGAGACCCACTTTCGATGCCATTTACTTTGTGAAGCTTTTTCTATTTTTTCTGGACAAGATTAGTTCCTCCAATTTCAGTGTTTCCATAGCAATGATGATGAAGCAGCACAGGAGGAGGTTAGTGAAGAGGATGGTGGTAACACAGTCCTCTTTATGCACCAGGAATTGTCTTAAGTAGTTTGAATTTTCAATTTATGTAATCCTTGTAATAACCCCAGAAGGCAATTCTGGCATTTCCATTTTATAACACAGCAGACAAGCACTGAAATGTTAGGTAATTCACTCAATATCAAACAGTTATTTATTACTGAAGCCAGAATTTGAACTCAGGTGGTCTAGCTTCTGAGTCAGTGCTCTTTATTGCCATACTTCACTGTATTTACAGCTCACATTTTTAAGGTAGCATTTATAAGCTGTAATAAAGTCGTCTGTTTTCATGTTTACCCCGGTAGACCGTGAGTTTCTGCAGGACAGTGACCAGGTTAGTTGTGTTTATACTCTTGCATATAATCCAAACTCAGACATATAGACATGCAATAAATAACTTTCAATAACTAAGTAAGGGTTTGAATTTAAATCCTGAAACTTTAAGTCCAGTTTTTATTTTCTCCCTATCACATTAGTCACCTTCATTTTATGTGGTTTTTCATCTTACTATTATAAATGAGTTCTGGAAATGCATCTGCTCTATTAGTTGAAATAGTAGCTGAGACATTTATTGAAGAAGACTACTATTTCATTTCAATTATTTCCTTTAATGTTACAATAATTATGATTCAAAAAGGAATGCTAATTTTATGAGATCTTGTTGTGCATGTTAAAATGTAGTCTAATCTCATAGCATCTTCTTCAAGGTCTCACATTTCTTTTCTGGAATGTTCCCCACTCTTCTATCCCAAATTATGTTTTCTATTATAAATGATCTGTAATTTTTTGGTTCAAAGTTTTTACTAACTACATTGGTTGAAAGGCTCTTCTTTTTAATTAATATTCCTTTTCTATCACTGAGGGCTTACTGATCCTTCTCTTTCCTTAGTGACACATTTCTATGGAAGTACAAACTATCTTGATACCAATGCCACTCATGACCACTATGACTGTGATCATAATCATGATCATCATCCTTGTCCTCATTCAAATATCAGGTGGGGTTGGTAACCTGGCCCATATCATCTCAGATGATTAGGTTCAGACCTGAATCCAAAGTAAATTTAACACCTATCCTAAGATTTTCATGCTCTAAGTTATTTCATGTTATCCTGTGGTTTTGAGGTCCTACTTTCTCTGAATTATTTCAGTTTAGAGATTATCTTGTTTCTGGACTTCATTATCTTTTGGCTATAATGCATGCACCGAAACACAGAATTCAGCCATTTTCCACAATTTCTGCTATGAAAACCTACTCACATCAGGATTCCATATGTGAAGCAGGCTTTCTAACATACAGGTGTGAAGGACTTGTATTCAAGTCAAAGTGAGAAGTACAAATTTAGTTGAGGCTTCTGATGTTCATCATGCTGTTTGGCCATACTTCTTTCATTCTTTTTCTCCCCTCCTCTGCTTGACCCTCCCCATAGGTGACATTTTTGTTCAAGTCTGACTTAGCTAACAAAATTCTAGCGACCTTTTTTTGTTGTCTTGGTTTCTCCAAACATATGCCTACCTCACCCTCCTCCAACAGGCAGCCTCTCAGGGTATGTTTTTCTGACCACATATGTCTTTGCTTCTGCCTAACAGACATTTATGTGCCATTATGTTTTTTGTTTTGCTTTCCATAATAACTGTTTTCTCCTATAGATGATATTTTATAGATCTTTAAAGTACTTTGATTTTTTTTGATATTTTTCTCATAATAGACCTGTCAGATAGGAGAGGACCAGATACATTAAACTTGTTAACTAAATAACATAGTTGAAGCATGTAGTCCCATGTTTGAAACATGAAGTTTATATTAGATAAGGCTTAAATTCTATTGTGTGTGTGTGTGTGTGTGTGTGTGTGTGTGTGTGTCTTAAAGTTGAAAGAGAACTCAGGGACCATTTAATATTAGAAAGATAAGATATTACAATTTCTGCTTTACAGATGCTTTACATGATGTCCAGAGAGTTTCAGTGATTTGCTAAAAGTGAGGACAAATGGTGACATGTAGTTGCAGAATCCACCCTCTTCTACTTCTTGGGCAACGTTCTTCCTCATTTCTCTAGGAAGTGTATCCTTTAGTGAAAGTTTGTGAAAACTGGGGAATAAGACAGTAGGGGAGCAGCTGGGCATGCATGTGGTTCTCAGATAGGTCACTGGGGGAGAGGATGCATTGCAAAAGGTTTAGAAATAATACCAAGGAAACGAATTGTTCACTTAAGTGTAGATTCAGCATAGGGAGAGTCTGTGAGAATGAAGATTTGTAGAGATGTATTATTAATGTTTTTATTCAACTTGCTACTCCTTGCATCATTGCTAGCATCTTTGGATGGTTAAAGTTTCATCAGAGAGAAAATTATGCTCTCATATTAAGATATTAGACCTTATAAAGACACGCAGCTACTTGTTTCACCAAGAGGTATAATCACCTCCAACAACGTATATTTATACATTGATTTTTTAAAAATTTCTGTAAAGGACTAGGTCAACAAGTTTAGTTTATCAAAGGGAATTTCATTTCCTCGTTGACTTTAAACAATGAAGCCCTTGAAACATTCAGTCAATACACATCTCAGGGAAGAACAAAGGCAGCATCTGAAAGGAGGATTAGTAAATTACCTGCCTTCAAAACTCAAATAAACTGCACAAAAGCAGTTCTGTAGTTTGGCTGGTAATTCAATAAAGAAAGTCAAATGAAGCCAATAGATCCTGGTTATGTAGAAATATGCAGCAAGCTGAAGGTTGTGATGAAAAGATGTTCAAATAAAGATCATTCCAATGAATATAATTAATAGAGGGCTGATATACATAATGAAAAATTTAAAAAAACATTGTTTCTGAATGGTTGACACACAATTGCAACATCACACAATTTGGGATTATAGAAAAATAATTGAGCTGAATCTTTTATGGGAGTGTACCAAAGTCAGGGTGGGGGGACCTTAAAATTCACTGAGCACCTACTATGCTATTAGTATACTGAGATATTTTTGTTTGGTTGATTGGTTGGTTTTTGAGATGGAGTCTTGCTCTGTCGCCAGGCTGGAGTACAGTGGCACCATCTTGGCTCACTGCAACCTCCGCCTCTGGGTTCAAGCAATTCTCCTGCCTCAGCCTCCTGGGTAGTTGGGACTACAGGCGTGCGGCGCCATGCCTGGCTAATTTTTGTATTTTTAGTAGAGACGGGGTATTGCCACGTTGGCCAGGATGGTCTCGAACTCCTGACCTCAGGTCATCCACCCGCGTTGGTCTCCCAAAGTGCTGAGAATACAGGCATGAGCCACTGCATATGGCCATTATTATTTTTGATTCTTAGCTAACCTGAGAACAACAAAAATAAGGAAATTTTGACTCAGTGGCTAATGAGAAAGCTTCCTACAGGTTCACACTCTGCTTTTCTACATTTCTCTCCATTTTGTGCTATATTAGCACAGTTAACAATTAGAAAACCCATAATTGAAAAAGTAGTGACAGTAGCGGGAATAGTAAGAAGAGAAGAAAGCCAGTTATTTTCTTTCTCCTTTTCTCGCCCCTCTAGCATGATGGAGACTGTTAGAACAGTGATCTTCAGGGGATACAACTTAAACAGAAATAACTATCTAAAGGGTAGAGTCAAACATCAGTTTATAAGACAAACACCTTTATGAGAATCATGCAAGGTTTTTGTTGAGGTAAGGATTATTGAAAAAAAAATAAAAGATTATGGGGAGAGTATGGAAATGTATTTGAAGCATAAAGTTAATTTTGGTATGGAAAGTAAATAGTGAGTAACCGTGTCCAGTTGACCTTTCTCTGGCTCTGTCACTGTGTTTTTCAGAAGGCAATAATAAAATCTTTCTTTACCACCTCTCTTAAGATAAGCAGGTTCTTGGATACTTGATGATACATAAGTCACATTTCCCTGTTTATATTATCATCATCTCTAGGAATAGAAACTGATGAATTGCAGGGGTGGTCATGATCTTATTAAATATATTAAGATATTATTAAGTTATAAACAATAGAATTGGGACAATTTATAATATGGCTTTGAAAGATTAGACTTTAAGAATAATAAAAAAAGACATAGAGGTGCAAATTGAGCAAAGAAAGTAGTCAGCAGAAGGTTAGAATGAAAAGCAACATCAAAGACTAGGAACAGGTAGAGGATATTGATGTGTTGTAGGGTAGATAAGCGGGCCCGATACAGATTGCTCCATCATAGGCACTTGAAAGGAAGGGATAAAATGAGAGTGGGGTTGGAGTAGAGAGGGTACCAATCTAGGTTCACAATGAGAGCATTGTTTCGGGATGGCAAGTAGACTGGCTGAATAAAAAAAGAGTCAATCCAATTACAATGAACAGGTAAAGGTGTAGTCCAGAACCCAGAGCCATGTTTCAAACCCAGATGGTAGCCACCTGCTTATCCTCTCCAAAACCATAGCAAGGTAATAATGTTGTTGACACAGTGGACACTGAAGTTTGTATTGGATTCAATAAAAAAGAATCACATTGCACTTTTTTTTTTTTGAGGCGGAGTCTGGCTCTGTCGTCCAGGCTGGAATGTAGTGGTATGATTTTGTCTCACTGCAACCTCCGTCTCGTGGGTTCAAGCAATTCTCCTGGCTCCGCCTCCCGAGTAGCTGGGACTACAAGTGTGTGCCACCACACCCAGCTAATTTTTGTATTTTTAGTAGAGATGTGGTTTCACCATGTTGCGCACGCTGGTCTTGAACTCCTGACCTCAGGCGATCCACCCACCTCAGCCTCCCAAAGTGCTGGGATTACAGGTGTGAACCAACGCACCGGGCCCACATTGCATTTTTCAAAGACAAGAATCTATTAGTGTTTGCTTTAACTTGGACTTATCCACTGTAGTTGCCTTCTTAATAAAATAACTTGAACCTCAGAGAAACTAATCCTACTCAACACTTCCTTCTCTGAATTGCTCTCAAAGGTGTAATGCAGACAGGAAACTCTTTTTATCTCCAAGAATCACTTTCACAAACTGAAATGTCTCTTGAATTGAACATTTCCAGCCAAAGCTTTGATTCTCATCATCTGTTACCTGTCTTGTATTTCAATGACCACTAAATGGGTATCCCTGCTATGATGGCTCACTCCCACCTATTATCCATGTTGTCACCAAAGTATCTTCCTAAAATGTGTACCTGATAATGTCATTTTCCATTTAGAAACCATCACTGGTTTCTTTTCTTCTGAGTTGTTCCTTATTTGACCTTAATATTTCTCCAAACACTCCTCCTACCTTCCAGGATGCGCACCTGACCCTCCAGCCCTGATGAAGGCTTCACCAGTGCCCCAAAATGTTGTGTTCCACTATGACTGTGTCTTTGCACATGTGTATATTTTCTGTCCCATTGACTTATAAACTCTTAAGCATATTTCAAACTTTACATCTCCAAAGAAGCCACTCCTATATGTGGTAACATTTCCCCCTTGGTACACCCAGGTGATTTTAAGACTAATATAAACTCTTGACACCTCTTTCTTTTGGAGACCCCACCTCATATTATATCAGACATATAAAAATGCATCCAAATCCCCCAATAAATATATTTTCCTGTTAAGATTTTTGTGGAAATTTTTGTAATGGACTTTGAAATTGTTTGGCTGCATATAACTTATTTAAAGTTGTTATGATTTCTCAGCAGTCATTGTGCATCCTCAATAATTTTTGTAAACTAAGAGAATCCTTCAAATTGTTTTCAAGTGTAATGAAATGTTTATGAGTGTTGAAGTTGACAATGAATGAAATTGACATAATATGTTTATAGACATCTAATTGAACCTTTGTAAATTTTGACTTAGCAGTTTTAATTTAATATTTTACAGCAGCAATTAGATTTCTTTTTGTCATGACTCAGGTATTTTTTTGGGCTTTCAAATGGTTCGTTGGCCTCAGCCACTGTGTTTGTAATAATGAGAGAGCTTCCTGTCTCTCATATTGCTAGGTATTGTATAACATTATCTGCCTGTTCAACTAGATTGAGTTTCTCAACATTTTACCCAGTACCATTACCTGACACGTAGAAGTGGTTGTATATATCTACATATATATGTAAATGAATATAGATGCCTTAGACATGGATATAGACGTATAGACATAGGTATAGACAGAGACATATATCTTGTTTGAAAAAAATTCACTGAAGCTAGACAGTTTAGTCTATTTGAGTCTAATGGAACTCAGAGGTTCCCGATTGTGAGTTCCAGATCTTGAGCCTAAAATGTTCATTTTCCATTTATGCAAGAAGTCTTCATTTGCTGTTTGTGCTGTATAGATAATTTGCACAATGTCAATTAAAACTTTTTTTGATCAGTGATTTGGCACTTTGTATCAGGCAGTGAACTCTATGGACTGGAATGAATTGTCTTTTCACATATTATTCACTCAAAGATTTTATGAGAAGGCATACATTGGTGTGTTATGCTTGGCGAATGATATATTCCTTCCATCTTATCATCTTCGTACTTTGAAAACATTTCCAAGAAATACTTTTCTAGGTACTGTGTGAAACTGACACATGACATAAGCATTATCAAATTGATTTGCCTTATTGCAAAGCGATTCTGTATCACCACACTGTAAGCCTTTCAGCAACCAGTGAAGTATCAAAGCTTTTACCATTAAGTGGTTAGTTTACTAACCATTAGATTTTACCATTAGGTGGCTACTTTATATGGCGTTACATAAAAATTTGTCAAATATTCCCTGCTATTAATGAAATCTTAATGACAGAGCTCATACTTTGACATCATTTTTGGCAATGAAAAGTAATTGCAGGTTGTTTGGCATAGATACTAATTGAGGTACTACTTTTTTCTCTATCATTTAAGTATAATATTTACAGTTTTTATGTGGTTCACTTACATACATTTGTCTACTAACATGCAGTGGGCTTTGCAAACTTAAATTCATTTTCATTGAACCATGCTAAAAATATTTCTGAGGTTGTATACTAACCCTCTGAAAGGATCAGGTGAGAATTTGAGGGGATTAGAGAATTCAGCATACATCTTGGTATATAGAATAGGTTGTGGGCAGTTGCGTGATAACTTCTGCTAATAATATTGAGAACTGAACATCTAAATTTTTATAATCAGTACTAATATGATGTTCAGACTTGCCTAGAGTATATTACTTAAGAGTTAGCAAGCAGGGTCCCTTATTTTCCAGCACCTCAAGTTAGTCCATTATGGGCAGGCTTTGGCATGTTATTGACTGTTTTTATTACATTTATCAGAACACTCATATCTATTAAGTGCAAAAAGCAAAGGCTGAATAACATTAAGGTTCTGACACAAATGAACAAAAGAAATTTGAGATGCAAGCCAATGGCTTCTCTCCTTCTCTCTGTCTTTTTTTTCCCACTTGCTAGCATAGGCAGAGAGTGAATGAATGAGAAGGTAGCTAGAATTAAGGTAGAATTTCTACTTCACTTGGTATTTCTGCTATGCATTATTGTTCTTTTCAAGGTGGAAATTAGATGTGTAAATTCCATCCTTCTGTATTAAAGATATTTGAGAGTCGAGGCTTTGGACAATTTCCTATAGACATTTGACTATACATGTGTGGACCCCTCAAGATCTATGAGCACAGGAGATGGGTCTGACTTATGCACCACTGTATCCCCAGCACCTAGTACATAGTAGACACTCAATAAGTATTGGTGGATTTGTAAATAAGTCTATAAACATATTCTTAGCCACAACTTAACTACTAAAACATATATTTGGGCATGAAATGTATACAGCATTAAGCATTAGATGTGAGAAATGCAGTGGCATACCTTATTCAAAGAATAATTATTTTTGCCCTTCTCTGGTTTACAATCTAGTGAGATAAGTAGTCAAAAATTAAACAAATAATCACATGTTAGGTAATTACAAATTATGAGCAGTGTGCTGCAGGAAATACATCAAAACCTTGAGAGATCATTCCAAGGGGTTTTTATTTTTATTGATGAATAAAAAAAGAGGTCCCTGAGAAAGTGTCATTTAAGCTCAGTTGTCCTTTGACAACTAGGAATTCACTCATTGAATGATAGAGATAAGAACATTCCCAACCTAGGGAAAAGCATGTGTAAATGTTCTGTGGCTGGAAAGAACATGGTGTCTTCAAGGAATTGAAGGAAGGCGAGGTATTCTGTGTAGACTAGAGATGGGGAGGGTGGCATGAATTGAAGAGGGAGGGGAGGGAAAATGCTTGGAATTTGAGTGTCATGCTAAAGCTTTGGGATTGGATTCTAAGATTTATGAGTAAATATTGAATGAATTTATGCACATACATAGGAGTTATGTCACCTATTTTGGATTTAATAGGGAGCCTTGTAGCAGCTTAAATAAGATATCATTGAGGAAGCAATCACAGTACTCTAGGAAAGAGATGACAGTGGCTTGGACCAAGAGAGTGATCTTAGAAGTAGAGAGAAGTTGGCAGACTTGAGTCACAATTTGAAGATAGAACCAATACAATTTTCTGTTATTGATAGAGAAATATTGGAGGAGAGGAAGGTATCAAGGACAACTGCTGGATTTATATGAACATCTGAGTGAAAAGAAATGTTTTATTTAATAAGAGGTAAGAGGAATATATCTTGGGGAGACATCTAAAGTTTGAGATTATTATGAGATTTTTTTTTTCTCAAGTGTATACATCCTGCAGGCAATGGAGGTTAGAAAAAAGTCTAGATTGGAGATAAAAATTTGGGAAAAGCCAACATTGGAAACATGGGATTGGTATAATTCCTTAGGGAAAGACTGTGGCATAAAAAGATAAGGAATCACAGAATTGTGTACTGACTTAACTCAAGGTTAACAGAGAAAGAGGAAACTGGAAAGAAAAAAAAAAGATTGCCAAAAATGTTTATGCCTTCATGGAATGGATGGAACTTAGGGACCCCAATTCAATGACTCTTAACCTGGGGCTCATGGTGTACTTGAGGATGTCCTCAAATAGGATTCAGGGAGTCTTCACCATGTGACAGTCATATGAAAAGTTCTGTAGATTTGTACTTGGATCCTTTCCTAATACTAATATTAACCCATGAAAACTCTCTAGGTGTCTGTTGCCTTGAGTTCCTTGACTTCTTCTATTTTTCCAAATCTTACTTAATTTTTTTCATCCTTCAGAATAGAGGAAGCTCTCAATTTATGTATTCCTGTCTAGAGAGATAATTTGCAAAACACGCTTGTGAATAAACAAATATATTCTTATGCAAGTGATGGACCAGTAATTTATTAGGAAAACCACCCAGGCTCCAGGGCTTCTGCTTTTTGGAAAATTACTGAACTATACTACTTATGCAATTTTATAAACACCATTTTTAAAAACTCCCAGAACTGTGTTTCCCTCACAGATTGAAGCATATCAAATGCTTAGAATATATGCTTTATATGCTGTGGAGAGGCATATAAAGCTTTATGTGTCTCTATAAGCATATTACATTCTAAGTATGTGATATGTTTCTAACTATGTGACTTACATATACTTAGAATGTGATGGGGTGTGTGTGTATAAAAGGGATGGAGATATATATATTTCTCCATCCATTTTTTTTGCAGAAACTTCTAAATGCTGCTGTATTTCACCAAGCTCCAGTTAATATCCAAATTGGACAACTCCTGTGTGCCAGGATAATGTGCTAGGCTTGCTTTAAAATGATGCATACAAATAAGATAAAGCAAAGAGACTCGGCTTTAACATTCAGTAAAACAATAATGTGTTTCTTAATAATAAACATTTGCACATAAATGCATCCCATTTTAAGAAAATGATACTTTACCTATGCTGTTTGTAAGTTATGTTTCCTTATAAATTCTATTTTCTTAGCAACTCTCTCTAGTTTCAGAGATGTCTTTCTACTTCCCCTTTGTTTCTCGTGGTGAAAGCAATAAATCAGCTTCGTGCTTATTGCCATGATGATAAATCTGCATGAGTATAAAAGGAATTGAGGACATGTACATTATAGAATTGTACTGATACATACTTTTTAAAATTTTTATTTATTTATTTTTTGAGACATAGTCTCACTCTGTCACCCAGGCTGGAGTTCAGTGGCATGATATTGGCTCACCGCAACCTCTACCTCCCGGGTTCAAGCAATTCTCCCTCAGCCTTCCAAGTAGCTGGGATTACAGCATCCACCACCATGCCTGGCTAATTTTTGTATTTTTAGTAGAGACAGGGTTTCACTATGTTGGCCAGGCTGGTCTTGAACACCTGACCTCAGGTGATCCGCCCACCTTGGCCTCCCAAAGTGCTAGGATTACAGGCATGAGCCACCGCATCCAGCCCTGATACGTACTTTATATGAACATGTTCATTCATTTAAAAATTATTATTGAATACCCACTAGGTGCTTATCATTTTAATAAAGTATAGGAAATAGCACCTGCCATCAGTGAACTTCTAATCGTGGGAAATGCAGACAATAAACAAAGATGCAAAATTTATGTTTAACTTATAAATATAAAAAATGTATGTTTTAGTGTATATAATGTGTCAGTTTTTGAGTGTTGAATTTGACAGTGAATGAAATTGACATAGCATACTTATAGACATCTAATTGAACCTTTGTAAATTTTGACTTAGGAGTTTTGATTTAATATTTTACAGCAGCAATTAGATTTTTTTAAAATCACAACTCAGATGTTTTCTTGGACTTTCAAAAAGTTCATTGGCCTCAGCCACTGTGTTTATAATAATGAGAGAGCTTCCTATGTCATATTGCTGGGTATTGTATGACATTATCTGCCTGTTCAATTAGACTGAGTTTCTCAACATTTTATATTATTATTATATTTATATATTGTATTTATATACCAAGAGCACCAGACCTGTGAGAGAGGCCATCCTAGATCAGCCAGGTCCAGCCCAGCTGTGCCAGACCAGAAGATCCATCCAGCCAACCCATAGAATTATGAGAAATAGTAAATATTTGTTCTTTTTAAGACCCTAAGTTTTGGTATAATTTGTTACATACTAACCTTTACAGCAGACATTATTTCAGATATTGGATTTCTGTCCCTCTTAGCTTGCCTTAGCTTCCTAGATAGATGTCATATTTCATACCAAAGAACAGACAAATTACATCACTTATGTATTATGTATTTATGATGATGACAAAAGGGAAAAAGAGTAAAATGTTTCCCTCACTTCATTCCTATATTTGCTCAAATGTTACTCTCTCCAATAACCTAACCTAAAAAATAATATGCTTAGCCCACCATCACTCCCTAACTCTTATCCTGTCATTTTCTTTTATGGTATATATCACTACCTACTATTATTATGATGTACATTTCCATCATAACACACACACACACACACACACACACAAACATATATACATACCATATGGTATGTGGTGCTTAATTTTATGTGTCAACTTGGCTATGCTATGGTGCTCAGTTGTCATTGTATTAAGCCATGACAACTTTGGAGCTCTTTCTTACTGCACCAAAGTTGATGAATAAATTAGGACTGGGAGTAAAGTGCTGCTGTGTCAACATCAACAGTAAGAACTTAAATTATATGGCATTGACTTTAGGGTTGGGCAGCAGAAGGCCAGCAGATTGTTATTGGAGGCTAGAAAAAATGGTAGCTTGTATTGTGAAGTGGCAAAACATTTAGTATAACTGTCATTTGTTATAACTTGGTAGGCAAGTCATCTGCCCAATGACTCTGTGACTTTTAGAAAATATACTTAAAGACACAATACACAAGTTTCCTTTAGTTGTAATTAACTGGATTTGACAAGATATTACCAGAAAGAGATGAGTTCAGAAAATGATTATCTGTTTGCCACAGCAGTGAAAGGAAAAAGTGGATTTTAGGAACTAAAGGATGCACCTGTCTCTCACTTTCAACCAGTAAAAGGTAAAGTTGAAAAATGATTTGAACAACAAAGGCAAATTAAAAGCCCTCCCTGGAGCAAAGATTGAATCAAGAGTATGGCTGTTATCCTTCTGTTAAAACCTATGAATCAGTTAAGAGGTAAGTGAGCAAGTCCTTTCAAGGCACAAAATGACTCAGGAAGAAAGAAACTAAGGGCATCATCCCATGGAGACTTGATTAGCTCTCTAGAGAGAGGAAGGCCTGGAATAGAATTAGAAGTGTGGTTATTGACATATGAAGATGGCTGGAGTCAAACAAAGAAACAAAACCAACAGGAGCAAAGCTTTTCAGAGAGTTGCACTGTCAAAAGCACTGGCAGCTTGAATGCAGTCTTTGAACAGATTATTGCTGTTCAAAATGTAAAATGACCTTTCAGTGCATGCTTCTCTACAGGGTGGAGTGAGGGTTGAGGGTGGACTCTTATTCAGCTATGCCCAGGGAGGATAATGCAACAAGGACCTCCCAGACTTCAGAATTGCTTTGGACCAGTGTAATGTGTGGCTCAAGTTTTTCCCCCTTCCAAAAGGGAGTAAATTTGTTTATGGTCTTTTTGGCAAATATGCATCAGGTGTATGGTGAACAATCTGTTTTTTGTTTTTAGTTCACAGAACACTGAATTAAGTGGACTGTATTAGTTTGTTCTCACACTGCTATGAAGAAATACCCCAGACAGTAATTTATAAAGAAAAGAGGTTTAATTGACTCACAGTCCTGCATGGCTGGGGAGGCTTCAGGAAACTTACGATCATGGGGGAAGGGGAAGCAAACAGGTCCTTTTTTACAAGACAGCAGGAGAGAGAAGTGCCAAGCAAAGAAGGAAAAGCCCCTTATAAAACCATCAGATCTCGTGAGAACTCACCATCACGAAAACAGCATGGGGGTGTTGGGGGGGGGCGGGTAACCTCCCCCATGATTCAGTTACCTCCCAATGTGTCCCTCTCACGACACATGGGGATTATGGGAACTACAATTCAAGATAAGATTTGGGTGGGGACACACCAAACAATATCACGGAGCCACAGCTATTCATGTTATAAATCAGGAGATCCAAGAATTCATCCCAATGCCAATTGGTTACTTTTAGAGTGTATTCCATGGATGGAGGTTGAGTGAATTTTGCTTTCATTAAGGGTGTAGGTATTTGTGACTGTGTCAGTAGACTGCAACAGATTGTATTATTTTCCCGGTGATGTGCTTCTCTCCTCCCTGGAAAGTGATTATACATCCTCAGCATTGCTGTTTCTGTGGGAAAGTGTACATCCTGCCCCACTGCTGTTGGGATTGATCATGGGATGTGTTTTGGCCAATCAGTATATGCAAGCTTAGTTTAGGCCACATCCTAGCAGAAGTTTTAGAGATATCATAAGTTTCCTCTAATTCTCTTTCTTACTCTTTTCCCTTTGCCATAAGAAATGTATGTCTCAGCAAGGGCCTGATGATCCACCTGGGCAACAGAATCCAAGAACACAGGCCACAGAGGCATAGTAGCTGATGCACAGCCTCTAACATGTAAAGTGAGTGAGAAGTAAATATTATTATAAGCTACTGAAATTTGGTGTGGTATGTTACTCTCTAAAGCTGACACTGTGGGAATGAATTATTTTTAGAGAACTAGGACTCAGGACAACCATTTTGAGCCTGAAAAACTCTACATGTATTTTAAATAATAAGAGTAGTAGTTTTTCCCAGGACAAATACCGTTTTTCTCTGTATGATATTTCAACCTTGCTCTTTTTTTTCAGATAAGAGGTTTTATTTATTTATTAATTTTTGTTTCTTTCCTGACATATTTGTTTCCCCAGCTTCTTATGTAAGCTGTCTCGTTTTCCCCGAAGCCATGTGCTTGTTTTACAGTATCATGTGGAAGAAATATTTGAAAGATTTAGACTAATTTTAAATCCTGCTTCTGCTGCTTGGCAGGAGCATGTCAACAGGGCCACCAAGATGACACTGAGGCCCCCACCCAGCATCCCAAAGGCAGTATCACAGCAAAAGGTGGTTGCCCAATATGTGTAATTGCTATTTTTTTTCCTCTAGAGACAACTTTGTATGCTTTGTAATCTGTGTGAATGTTTAAGACTATCTCAAACTCCTTACTTTCCCACTATCAGCCTCATTATGAATATTATATAAGGAACATTTCAAAACTTCCTTTCTTCCTGAAATAACCTTTTAAAAGGGTATCTCTTCACCTCTATTCTCAGTGTGCAGATCTGTTCAGTTTTGAAAGCCTTAAAATGTTTCAAAGGGTTCATTTGTTTTGAGATAGAGGGATGTAGAACATTTCCTGTCTCCACATTGTTCAAGCTACCTGCTTTCATTTATCACAGTCTGCTTGAGAGGGTCTATCTTTTTATATATATATATATATATACACACACACACACACACACACGTATCTGTACACATATGTATATATGTATCTATACATATGTATATACATATATGTATATATATAAATCCTACATATTTATATATATAAAACAAGATATACATATATATAAAACAAGATATATATATATATGTCTCTGTTGTTTTCATCAGTCCAGTTTCGTTATAAGAAATAGTGTAGTGGTGGCTTCTAGCTATTTGGTGTGTTTGGTTCTAGAGTTTAGAGTCATTTTATTTCTTCCTGATGAAGGCGTTTGTTCTGGGGTAAATCTTAGTCTATTGAGTCCTTGTATCCATGTTTGTTTCTTTTTTTCTTGCTTGCTTTATTAGCTCTGGAGTCCTCATGACTCATCCCTGTCAATACGCTCAGAAGATTTCTGGTGAGATGCCCAGTCCCTCAGTACCAATGCCTCTTTCTACTGTGAGGCAGTGGGGAAAAGTGTAGTTGGGGCCAGAGGAGAGTAAAACCTCAAGTTTTATAGCAGGATTTTTGGTTTTAACTGAGAGTACCACTGTGCTCCTTTCAACAAGTCACTTCCCTTCCTCAGTGTGTTTTGTCTTTTGTACCATAGGTGAATCCCAGGAATTTATGAGACTGCAAAAAAAAGTAATTTTCTAATAGTTCACTTAAATATGTCATTATACGCACACACACGCACACACACACACATATGAAGGTTTATATTTTGACCCAGTTAATGACTGTTTTTTCTTTTCTTAATGAGGAAACCATATAATGGTTTGGTCCCCACTTCTTTGCCTATTTAGACTTAGATTATATTTTCATGTAACAAGTGAATTCAGCTATACTCCTTTAGCAGAAATAGACATAAAGAGAGACATGAGATAAGTAGACAAAGATGGATACATCTTCATCAATAGAAGCAATGATAATATACTTCAATACTTAAATGTTTGACTTGCTGAGAGATGATATATCAGCCACTTCCTAAAGAAAGTTAAAGGGTAGATTTTAACCTTGTGAGATGTTTACCTGCTCAGGGCGGGCCCTAATCCTATGTGGGATTTAGGTCCTCTGCACTGCATTTGGCACTGGTTTAATGTTGGGCACACGTGCATCCTTTATGTCTCCACTCAGGCTGCCCGTAATGTGTTTTGCAAGAATAATGATCTTTGTGGAATGTCTGCTAGGTATCATGCACTTTACACACACATCACTGCCTGCTCTGTAATGTATATTTTACTTGTCCTGTTTCCCCCTAATGAAATCAGAGATACTTAGTCACATGCTCAGGGTCAAACACAGCAAAATTATTGCTCAGATGATGTGTTTCAAACCCACATATGTTTATTTTTGAGTCCAACAGGACAAAGTCCAAGTTCATCAGCATGGCATACAAAATATTTTTGTGATCTCACCGTTCCGTGCCCCTCCACACTTATCACCTCCTCCTGCTACACTCTGCTGCACCACTGCTGAGAAATGCTGACCTCTTCCCCAATACCATGTTGTCCCCCTCATCTTTGTTTTGTGCCTATGTTATCCTCTCTGTGCAGAAACATGCCTCACTTTGCCTGAGTAACTGCCATATGTCCTTTAAGATTTAAGACACTGAAGATACAATTATGTGATTAAGAATGTAGCCATGTAGCTCTCTGTCACTTTCTACCTATCTGCACTTGGGCAAGTTATTTAATTTCCCCATGCCTCAGCTTCCCTATTTGTAAAATAGCCATAAAAGTACATCACAGTATTGTTGAAAGAACTACATGAATTAAGTTATGCATGTATCCAGCACAGGGTAAAACATTACATGTTAGTGTTTGCCCCTTAGATTTGCCTCAGAAATCACTTCTTCCAGGAATCTTTGCTTGATTCCTACTCTCCTTTCTACCAAACAAGATTGAGTGTTCTCTTTTATAATCATCTACAATATTAATTTCTTTTAGTATTACCTGTTTAGATGTTTGTCTTTGCTACTATACATGTTTCCCCCAAAAAAACTCATAAAATAGAAACAGATATCTAAACACATAAGGCTAAAACACATGTATTTTTGAACACCTAACAGCTAGCACATTGGCTGCTACATAGTAGAACTCCACAATAATTGCCAAATGAATGAATGAATGAAATATTTACTTTATTATTGTTGTTATTATTGTATTATTGTTCTAACTAACCTTTATCGGTTACTTATTGTGTGCTAGGCACTGTTTTATGCACTTGGTATGCATTCTATAATTTAACCTTCACACAAATCCCATAACGTAGGTATGATTAACCCCATTTGATGGATGAAGAAACAGAGATACAGAGAGATTAAATAACATGTCCAGGGTCAATCACTAGTATCTATGTGAATATGAATTTAAACCAAGCAGTCTGATCCAAGAGTTCACATTCTTAGCTATTTTCTGTTGCAGCCTCCAAATGGATTTAAAGGGAAAATAAGAAAAAAGGAAAGGAAGGAATAGGAATAAATGAGAGAAAGCGGGGAAAAAGAGAATAACTGGAGTACCACAGTCTTGATTGGCATCACCTGAAGGCTTATGGGATTGCCTTCACTGGCTTCTGGATTTATGTTAAATCTTTGACTTTTCACAAAAGTCACTGCAAAAAATAGCCCTGTGGAATTTCCTTCTTCATTTGCTGTGAAAAATTACTAGTGAGCATCACCCATCATATTATTTGATTCTTCTTATATTATCCCCCGCCACACACACACACACAAACACACACATACAGAGTCATACACAGAGTTTCTTCCTTGTAAAACTGTTGTGTCCCTGAAGGCACTGGCCTACTTCCTTCTATATGATCACCACAGTTGCCCACTTAATGGAACTGCTTTGCATTGGCTGCTGTGAAACACAGAGCCAAGCTTCATGCTTGGTCACAGAAATTGTATTGCCCTTTGATTGGAATGTTAGTTTTTCTCTTTTGACTATCTTTCCATCCTAAACTTTGATTCCTATATAATTAATTGTATAATATTAGTATTTCTGTCTTCTGCCAGCAAAGTATAATTTTTTTTAAAGAGGTGGGTGTCAATATATACATTGAGTTGACTATCTGTATGGGATAACCTCCACCCTTAATGATTAATGTCATTCTAGAAGGGTATATTCAACCAACTCATGGTAACCATTTTAAATAATAATAATTTAATGATAATAATCTTTTGTAAATAAGGTTCAGAGGGGTTAGGACTTTGCCCCAAATCACAAAACTAATTAATGGCAAAGTCCAGGGACAAACAGAATTTTCACCTCTGTGTTGGTGCCCTGTTTTGCATATAATGGCCATCAATATTGATCTTTCGAGGTAATATCAAAATAGATGGCAATGCCTCCTAACACACATGAAAGCATTAATTGTTGAAGATGAAGTGTTAGGTTTGACAGAGCAATATTATGACTTATTATTGAGAAATTTAGGCTCTTGTACCATCTAAATATATTCTTTATGTCATTTATCTCCTGTTTTCAGCTTTAAAAAATAAATTTATATTTCCTTCTTCACAAATGTTATGAATACCAATTATAGAAAATGTAGAAATCCAATAAATTAGAAAGAAGAGAGAAAAAATTACTCAAAGCCTACCACTCAGAGTAAGTCACTTAACATATGTATTTTAAGTCTTTTTGTTTGTATAATTATTTTTTAAAACTTTTCATAATTGTAATAATACTATTTTATACTCTCATTTGTTACTGAAGTTACCATAGGTATTTCTCCATGTTATTATCAGCACTTAGCAATAGAATTTTAAATAGCTGTAAACTAATTAGAAAAGTAATTCCTGATAATTCCCTTAACCTTTCCTCTATTACTGGGCTTTGAGTTTATCTTGGATATTATTCACAGTGTTTCAGTGAATGTCATGATGTGTGTAGCCTGTTTGTATTCAAATTACTGTGTTAGGTCATATTAGCAAAGATCTAATTGTTTGCCCAAAGCTTAGGTGATGGAGTGTGCTGGACAAAGCACAGGCTCTGGTGCTAGAGAGACCTGGATTGGAATCTTGTTGCCGCGTCCCACTAGCTCTATGGCTTGGAGGAAATAGCCTCACAGATCCTTTGGGTCTTCTTTTATGAAATGGGGACATTCAGATCTGTCTCATAGGGTTGTTGTACATTAAATTAGATATTGTATGTAAGCTCAGCAGTAATGTTTTAAGGCTTTGATGCCTTTTGCCAAATTATTTTCGTGATGGTTGATCCAAGTTACTTTCTCATATTCAAGCAATGTATGAAAAGTTCCCATTTCATCTCAACCTTCCCAGCATTTTTTGAAAACTTGATAGGTAGTAGGAGTGTGTGGTGATTTTTCAAGTCCCCCTATGTACTTTGCTTCTCAGGGAGAATGAGCACGTTCACATGGTCTGGTTACCAGGGGTTCTACATCTTTTGTGATTTGTTGATCTTCTTTTCTTATGTGTTGATTGGGGTCAGTTATTGATTTATGAGGATTTTTTTCTTCCTCAGAAAAGAAATTTTATGTATAAAATGATTATTCCTGATTTATCTTATCCTTTACTGTCAGGTTTAAAATGTCTACTCCTTAACATTCTCCATAGTCTTTTCTTTATGTCTTCTCTTAAAGCCTTGTGATTACAGGATAACTCAAGGAACTGATTCTCTTATATACAAACTATTCTTGTTTACAGGTGGGATCTAATGAAATCTTACCTGCACGAGTAGAATCTTATTGCTTTACTAAGAGTAATTCACTATGCAAGTAATTCTTTTTAATACTTTATTTCTATATGTATGTATAGTTCTTTTGTTTCTGTTTACTTCAGCTTAGCAAACATTTATTGAGTGAATACTATTTCCCAGACATCATGTGAGACTACAAAGCATATGTACCCCAAATGCTTTGTGGGTATAAACCAATGTGATCTGTGAACTTGGGTATGAAAACATTTATCTTTTTTCATTAACCTCTCACCATCTGATTATTAGTTCTCTCAATTGCAAATGTAAAGCCACAAATTCTAGCAGTACTAGCCATATCAGTGTCAGCAATAGAAATCACAGATATTCTATTTTCAAATGATAGCTATTGCTGATATCTAGAAATGTTGTGTTGTATTATTTCAAAATTATGTAAGCTATTAGTATAACTATTGGCACTTATTTTGTAATGTATTA
Organism: Pongo abelii; assembly: GCF_028885655.2. Taxonomy (NCBI): domain Eukaryota; kingdom Metazoa; phylum Chordata; class Mammalia; order Primates; family Hominidae; genus Pongo; species Pongo abelii. The sequence continues at coordinate 22,174,253 of NC_071988.2, forward strand.
CTAAAAAAGAAATACATTACTATGTCATAAATTTGTTTTTTAAGTTTTCTGATGATTTTATATGTAAATATGCAAATGTTTTTATAATAGTTTTCATGTATAATTCTATGAATGTTATTTATGTATTTAAAAACCTTTTTCTAGGTATACGCTATTCTGTACAGGTTACATCAGCTTGACAAAGGCACGGCAAAGAAATGTTTAAAAACCTCGTTGAATGAATAAAAAATTCATAAAAATAAGGCTCTCACAGTACTTCAATTCTTTGGATTTTCCACATGTCCTCTGTATCTAATACAGATATTCCACTGGGGAATGGTGATCCTTTGGTATTCTTTACTCCTTCTTATATGACTTAAAATAATGCATGTGTACCAAACTCTTACCATGTGCCCCAGATACTTCATGTTAACTCCATTATCTCATTTAATTCCTCAGAATGTCTTACGAGTTGAATACTATCATTTCCCTCATTTACCAGGTAATGAAACTGAGGCTTGGAGAAATTAAATAACTTTCCTATTCATGGTACCCTTTAGTGGAGGAAACTGAGCTGGTTCCAAGTTCCCATGATCGCAGTTGTGGCCTCATTAAACAGGAGTCACTTGACATAATTAATTTTAATGAAAAGCCACCGAATAACATAACCCACATCCTATTACCTTAAGAGTTCCAAGAACTAAGAGGAGAATGGCATGCTTCCTCTCTCCAGCATGTAGAGGAGTTTCTATGCTGTCCATTTTTTATTTTCCCTCCAGTTACATTCTTTGTCCTTCTCAACCTGCACTCTGCCTCAGAAGTCTGGTCTTAAAAATTATATTACTTGGCCGGGCACAGTGGCTCACACCTGTAATCCCAGAACTTTGGGAGGCCAAGGCGGGCGGATCACGAGGTCAGGAGATAGACACCATCCTGGCCAACATGGTGAAACCCTGTCTCTACTAAAAATACAAAAATTAGCTGGGCGTGGTGGTGGGCGCCTGTAATCCCAGCTACTCAGGAGGCTGAGGCAGAAGAATCGCTTGAACCCAGGAGGTTGAGGTTGTAGTGAGCCAAGATTGCGCCACTGCACTCCAGCCTGGGCGACAGAGCGAGACTCCGTCTCAAAAAAAAAAAAAAAATCATATTACTTGGGCTCCACTTTTTCTCTCACTTTTACTTAGGTTCTATGAATGGAAGTTACTTGCAAGAGTTGAAGAAAGGAAGGGGAGGGCTACCATTGTTTCTTTCTCTCCTGTATCCTGCTGGGCCATGGTTTTGGCACTGACTGTGTTTCTTTTTCTATGGGCACAACTCCTGAGTGGTGGTTCCTTTTCTTTTGCTACAACTTTTTCTGAGTACCAGTAACATCATTCTCATCCCTGCCCCTTTAGGCCTGTGTTAATAACATTCTCCCACTGTTGCTAGTCCCTGGGTACCTCACTATCTTTTGCTGGGAGGCTTAATTTTTTTTTTCTCTGTGTAAATAATGCTTTCTTTGAGGTTTCTTCATTTAACACACTAAGTAGGCCATCTGATTCTTATCAGTAGCCCAGCTGATAAAGTCTTCCTTTCACAGATGGAATGGCCAACCCTTGCCCTTACTTCAAGAAAATCAAAAGCGGTTTCTGTTCACTAAATGTTTACATTCTTCTGCCTTAAGATTTTCATATTTGATCGGAGTGCATTTTGATGGATGAGAATTTGAGCAAAAGAGAGGAATAAGTGGGAAGAATACTAAGTCAAAAAACTTAGGTCTTGCTTTTCAACTGTCACATCTTACTGAAGTAAACTCAGGCAAATTCTAGAGTCTTGGTGAAACTTGATTTCTTCACCATGGCAACGATGATAAAGATGCCTGTGAGGAAGTTGTGAGGAATGAATGAGATGATCCAGCGAAAAGACTATTCTGTAAAGATACATATAAAGTGACATATTCTAAACCTGAAAGATTGTGCACACCCTATGTTTACTTAAAAATAGGTAATCGATATGGAAGCACTGCAATAATTATACATTCTATAAAGGTTATTTAATTATTTATATTGTATATTCCAGAAATTTAGAAGCTGTTTATAGCATTCTAACAAAATATTTGAAACTAAGGAACTTATTAAAAAAACAGAAATGTATTTCTCACAGCTCTTGAGGCTGAGAAGTCCAAGATTATGGGGCCAATAGGCTCGACTGTCTGGCAAGGTCTGCTCCCTGCTTCCAAGATGGCACCCATTGCTGTACCCTCAAAGGATAAGAATGCTGTGTCCTCACATGGCAGAAGATAGTGCAGCAATTTGGTACAGCAGGCTAGCCAAATGCTGCATGAAGCCTTCTTCATAAGGACCTTAGTACCATTCATGAGAGAGGAGCCTTCATGGCCTAATTACCCCTTAAAGGCCCCAGCTCTTAATATCATCACATTACCCATTAATTTCAACACTTGAATATTGGAGGAAATACATTGAAACCATCACGAATGGCAAATGGGAAATGGTCTGATGTGACTCTTACAGAAGTTGGCTGTGACAGAGAGGGGTGCTAGAAATAGTGCAAGCTCAGGTGAAGACTGGGACATAGATACAAAATAGGCTTCTAGGCTAAGATGGAAATTTTGTTTAATTAAGTAAACGTAAGCCAGAAGCAAGAGGAATAATCAAGATTAGATTCAAAGGTTCTAACTCGGATGACTGCATAGATAGCGGCACTCAACTGATCATAAGGAGAAACTTTGTGGGTGGATGTAACTCGCGCTCAGATGTGTAATGGAAAGAACCAGTGGGGCATGTAAACAGAGATGTCTGACAAACTTTTTGAAATCTGGGTGTAGGATTCAAAAGACAGGTCAGGGCTGCAGAAATATGATATGAGATTTTATGAATGCCACAAACAATGAGTCATTTTTAAGAGCGAAACTTTTTGAATAGTGTGCGTTTATTACTTTAAACATTAAAACTTTAAAAAATCATTTGGAGGAAGATCTTTCTAAAATTTTATTGCACATTTTTCTGCCATCTTAAATGATGCATCTGGAACCAAATTTATTTTTTTCTTGTTGTCTCAGGGTCATCATTATAATCATCTGTTATGATAGCGTGCTATAATTCAAAGATGTTCTTGGAATAATTGAGATGCACAGAGCTGTTTCCCTTTATTAAACAACTTGAGATCATTGCTGTGTTTTTTGTTCTTGAGTTTAATCTTTATCATTTCTATGGTTTCCATTTGCTCTCAGCTGTCACTTTCTGCAGCTATTAATGCGTCACCCAGAACTGATATACTGTGTCCTTTCAATAACTTGCTCCTCAGCTAACACTAGTTGGAAAACCAGATAATCCAACATATGGTAGCTATGTGCAAACAGTTTCAGAAGAAGGCACAGAGCGTCTCCCCTAATAGGCAACTACACTTTGGCAATACCTCTTTGGACTCTTCAAAGGACTTTGGTGTTTATATTTTAGTTTTCAGCTGTGTTTCACAAAGTTGCATGTCTAAAATTTGAGTTCTGGATTAGTAAAATGTTATTATTGTATGCATACCCCCAAAGGACAAAATAAACCAGTGGTTTAGGAAAGTACAGCTTAATGTGTATTTTTAATTTTTTAGAGATAGAATCTGCTGTGATTTTCATCAATTATATAAGATTAAATTTTCAAACTATTTTTTTCAGTACATTTGCTATAAGAATAAAGAAGACAGTCTATCTAACTAGCAGGTCTTTAGTGTGAAGATTGTGCAAGGTCAGTATTCTAACAATTTTTTCAAGATGACTAGATTGAACCTGGTCGATTGAACACACCAGTGTTTGTGCAGGGCGAGCCTTCGTTGTTTTCAGTCCATGTGCCCTTGCATTGTTTTCCAGGCAGGTTTTCCTGATGCATTGTCTTGTGTTGGCCTATGCTAATACGCTGAAATGTGTTGCAGTTTCTTTCTCTAGTTGAAGTCGTCCTTCACCATTTGTCACCATTTGTCACCACAAATGCCGCTTTGAAGCTCTTTTTCTCTTCCACATGCACATTAGTTAGCAGTTTCTTGGTAGCATCTACTGGGTTATTTGTCTCTGAAGATTATCATTTTTGGTTTGTTTTCTCTGATATTCATTTCATGATTTGTCACTTCAGCTCAAGCCATAATTTCCTGTCAATTATATTGTAAATTTCTCATGCATCCATCAGCATGTCTCCTGGTATTCCTCTTGTTGTGTCTTGTCTTCAGAAATTTTCTTTCTTCTATGACCTTTGGCTTTCTGAGGGTTTCATCTTTCCCTTCCTCTACCTTAGGACCAGGAAAGTATTTTCTGTTTTTACTCCAGCAGCTTTTTAAAAGATAGCAAGAAACATACATATAAGACAGCTCCCTCCACTCTGATTTTCTCGTAACTTTTGATATCTAGACAGACATGCACAGGCCAAGGGGGAATGCCATGCTCTGATTGGAGTTATGCGTTCACAAGCCAAGGAGCTACCAGAAGCTAGGAGAGAGACCTGGAACAGACCTCCCCTAGAGCCTTCAGAGGCGGCATGGTGTCACTGACACCTTGATCTCAGGCTTCTACCCTCCAGAAACATGTGACAATAAATTTCTGTTGCATGAGCCACTCACTTCATGATATTTTGTAATGGTAGCCTTGGAAAACTAAACCAGTTCCCACAATTTGTCTCTTTTTTAAACAAAGGCAGACTTGTCCAAAGAAAAATCTTTTGTAGAATCTGCTTTGCACACCTCAAGAAGGAGACTCTGGGGTTTTGGTAGTGAAAAACCCAGGAGAAACTTTCTGCCCAGGCTTAAAAAACAGCTTTTCAAGACAGTGTTCCTCAAACCCAGCTTTGCCAGAAACACTTGGATAAACCTTTTATAAAAATGCAGATGTCTAAGTTTAACTTTCTGGAGATTCAGATTCAACCTGTTTGGGAAAGAACTTCGTTATCTATTTTGAATAATTTGTTTACATAATTATTATGATTGGCTCAGTATAGGAAGCACTTACCCAAGAATTTGAGTAATGAAGGAGAGATTTTGATAATTTGGGCATGTCATTCTTGGAAAAAAAAAAAGATAATCTAATAAAACTTTGACTGCTTTTCCTCCATTTTCATTGATTTTAAGATGGAATGAACTAACCAGAAAATCTCTGACCTGAATTTTATTCTTGTAAAGCAAAAAAGACGGGGACCTTGAAAGAAAGTGAATGTAATAAACTTCTAGGAACTTTAACAGGCAGTGAATAAAATGTTGGGTAAAGTTGGGTATTACAGGAAATCAGATTCCATTCACTATTCATTCAACAGAGTTACAGAAGACCTACAATGAGCTAGTTAATATGGACATGAGCAAAGAAGAGATATGCTCCTATGACCAGAGTTTCTAAAAGAAGAGATCACTAAAGAAGAAATGACAGCAAGCTTGAAAATGTAATTCTGGAAATATGACCTCAGGTGCTACAGAAACCACCGTGACTGCAAGAGGAGCCCTCTTATGAGTCCAGATTGTCAAAATTATGTGCAAAATATTGAAGGAGAGACACATAGAAAAAGACTACAAAAGAATAACATGAAGCTAAGAAAAACAGGGCCAGAAAATCTAAACCCTTTGCAGTAACAGAGCAGGCATTATAGTTTTTATTCACAGATGGGTAAACTGAAACTAAGAAAGATTAAGGAACTTGATTGTATCTCATACCTAGTTAAATGGTAGTGAGGCCTGCTCTTTCATTCCATCCACTACCCTGCTGCCCAAAGCTAACGTTTCTGTTCTCTGTGGTGCAAACCTAAAGGAGTCACATGTTTCCCTGGAGAAAATAAACCCAAAATTCCAACCTTTCTTCATATTCATATAGACCGCCTATACACAAAGGAAAAGGAAATATTTATTAGTCTTCAAAATATTCTTTTTGCTGAGAGTTGGAATAAGATAATCCCTGAGAAGGAAGGGATATCAATATACTTTTTCCTGACATCAAAAAATTAGGATATGTCACAATGTTTAATTTTTTTCTAGGTCAGTTTTTATAATCTTTCATATGTTTTGAATTACTGTAGTCAGCTGCCTGATTTTAAAAGCTTGTTTGAATCCCAGCACTTGGGGAGGCCAAGGCAGGTGGATCACCTGAGGTCTGGAGTTCCAGACCATTCTGGCCAACATGGTGAAATTCCGCCTCTACTAAAAATACAAAAATTAGCTGGGTGTGGTGGCAAGCACCTGTAATCCCAACTACTAGGGAGGCTGAAAGTTTCATTGAACCTGGGAGGTGAAGGTTGCACTGAGCCGAGATTGTGCCACTGCACTTCAGCCTGGGCAACAGAGACTCCATCTCAAAAAAAAAAAAAAAAAAAAGGTTGTTTGAATGAATGAATGTCTCTTAGTCCTAGGCTTTGAGAATGTGGAGATTAATCTCTTTTCATGACCAACTTATAGCATCCCCTGATGTCCAGATATGGTTATAATTTAGGCTTTCATTAAGCTAATTGTTTTAGTTTTGATGAAAATCAGTAAAACCTCCCACTGAATACAACTCTAGCTCTATGACTGTAAGTGAAGCCAGACTAGGGCTCTGAAATACACCTAGAGATAGACTTTTAAATTGTTAGTTGACTCTTAAGGTATATTGGACAAAATCAAAGGGTTCTGTAATTACCTAATCAATCCTCCCAATAAGTCTTTGAGGTAGGTGGTTAATACCATTGAACTCATTTTGCCAATAGGAAACTGAGGCACTGGGAAAATGTATACTACTGCCATTTATTTATGTGTTATATGCAATTCTGAAAAAGAAATCCTGTTTTCTTTCCCACTTTTGATCTCTAGTCTAGAATAGGTTATTTTTCAGTAAATGATGAGAATAAGAATAAGAGAAAAAATACTAAACAGAAGTGAATACAGAACCAGCTGGAGTAAGCTTGAACACAGAAATAGATTTTCTTTTAGAAAATCCTTCCATCATCACTGATATTTATAAACCTTGCCTAAAACATCAGACTTGACTGACATACTACATTGTTTGATCTATTTTAAAAGGTAGAGAGGGTACTGTCAGGGTGTCCACACAAAGGTAAGCAGGTATTCTGTTCTATTTGAAAAGAACAATGAGGATCATGACATGTAACTTGCAGAGAGTTCTCCACACCTCTGCAAGAACTAACTGGCCAAAAGGACATCAGAAATAGAACATGGAATTTCCAGGCAAAGGGCAAAGGAAGGATGTGTACAAAGTGAACTTTCTTAAGAGATGAGAGATTTGAATGCCAGTCAAGAGCGTCAAGGGGGTACCTGAGTGAGACTGAAGAGCAAGATAGCTGTAAGGAACTAGCAAGGGTCTGCGTCTTTAGAGTTTTACTATATATCCCTGCCTGTATTAGTCAGTTGCAAGCGTGCATGAAAATACTGTGGCAAGGTCTGATATTCGTTCCCTACCGTCTATTTCAACTGGTGTGAAAATTACCCAGACTTCTCTATGCACGAGCCCACCCTACAGGAAACTTACAGGGCATTTAGTTCAATGCTCCCATTGTACAGATGACAAAACCAGACACAAAGACACGAAGTGATTTGCCAAGGTCACACCACTTATTAATAACAGCCTGCAGACTAGAGCTAAGGGATCTTGAGCTCCAGAGCTTTTATTTCATGAACACTATGTTGTCCTTACTTTTTGTTAATTCATTTCTTCATTCAACAAATATTTATTAAGTGACCACTATGTGCCAGATACTCTGCTAAGTACTGCCTAGTGCCTTTTATTTTTCAAGAAAAAAATAAAGCAGTCTCTGACCTGAGACCCCACAGTTTAGACAGAGAGGCATATATGTATTAAGATACTGACAGCAAAATGATAAATACCGTAAGAGTGGTATGTGCAAAGAGCTATGGGAACAGAGAAGAGGGATGAGTGTGGAGCTTGCAGTGGCACAGAATTCGCTTTCTTCATAGGCTTATTTTACGAAATCAATTATTTACCTAAGAATTCCAATTTAAATCTTTGATCTGAAATAAGATCATTTAAAAATTATATGCTTTGATTTTTTTTTCTTATAAATGTGAGTCAAAAGCCATCATAGGTTTGGAAATGTATTTTTTCTTGGAGGTTTAAGTTTTGAATAGGCTTCTGATATGGGTTGAATTGCGTTGCCCCAAAAAGATAGGTTCAAGTCCTCAACCCCAGTACATGAAAATGTGATCTTATTTGGAGATAAGGACTTTATACAGATATTCAAGTTAAAAAGAGATCATTAGGGTGAGTCTTAATCTAATATGACCGGTGTTTTTATAAAAAAGGGAAATTTGGACACAGAGGCAGATGCACACAGAGGGAAGACCATATGAAGACACATGGGGAGAAGATGGCCAGGAGAAGAGACTGCTATGATGCATCTGCGGGTCAAGAAACACCAAGAACGACTCCTTAGAATTTTGGATTTCTTTGACTTCAGAACTCCAGCCTCCAGAATTGTGATAGAGCATACTTTAAGGCACTAAGTTCCTGCTACTTTTTTAAGGCTGCCCTAGGAAACCAGTACAGCTTCCTTGGAGAGTGATCAAAGAGCAGAACTAATTTCTATTCCTAATACCTTGCTGCAAGACTTGGAGAAAAACACTGACATCTGTGCAGCCATTTTTTTAATGAACCTTGTGGAATCTTGACTTTACAACCAGCACAGTCAGACACTTGCAGAGGATTCTATGAAGGCTGAATGGAGATTTGAGGACATTCATCTATCCCCACCTCCTCCACATAACCATTTGTGTTCCTTCAGTCCTTCAGTAAGTTTTCAATGCTGGCTTCTTAACATTGTCACACAACTATCTCATGACACAAGAACTATGAACAGCAGACCAAGGCTAATAACACCTCCTCCATCTCTTTGGGATTAGAACATCAGACTTTTTGCACTGAAATGGTTGGGCTTGAAACTTTCCATTGACAAACTGTAATTCGGTGATTGTTGTTAAAAAGTAAGCTTATGTTTTAAAAATGATTTTGATGACCATAGCTGCAATAAGGGGTACAGTGCTTTTTAAAACCGTGAAACCATGACTGTAGGTGGCATTTGAAAAATACACTCTTTCAACATAAAAAAAGTTTATAAAAGTTATTAGGCAGCATCTTTGAGAGTTGTGTAACTTTACCTAGAAGACTGTCATAATTATTTGAAGACCTAGGTATTCACAACTTGTATTAGAAACATCAGCCCTTCTGCAATTGACTAGTTGTGCATCTGACGCACTTCGCTTACCCTCTCTGGGCTGCTGTTTCACAGAGCAGGAAACCTGAACAATGATATTTATTTCCTTAAAGGGTGATGAGGAAACAGAAATTTGTGTCAGGGATGCTTTTGAAATTCAACAAGTTGGAAAAAAAAAACCACTTTTTATGCTTTCCAAAGCATCTTTAGGAGACTTGTTTTCAATTTATAAAGAGGAAATACATTCTTCCTGTACTTGAGACTTTTGTGAAGACCTGTTGTATATCCAGTCACTGATGTAACAAACCCATGGTGGAAAACGTTGGTTGCCAATGAAGCTAGAAGCTGCAAGAATGGCCTGAGATCTAGAACCTCTGTCCTGAGATTCAGCCAAATATTGGGCACAGCAAGTTATAGAGCCAGGAAGTTCAACCCCACATTGCTAAAAGACCAGGTGGTGTCACAGAGTAGAATCAGAATGTCAGTGTTAATGTACTAGTTCATGAACAGGAATACAAAAGCAAATCTGATAATACAAGCAGAGAGATTGCTATTGAAGGTCTTCTTGTATATGTTACACAATCACAGGAGATGGTTTTATTAGAAGGTTCTTGAAGGGTAATTGCTTACTTGTCTGATCAAAAGAGAGCATCAAAATCTTGATTTCCATCTTGAGGTAGATTTCATCCTGTCCAGCTATATCTCTACTTTTATTACAGATAATAATATTTAGATAGGTATGTTAACTTGAAGCATTGTACAGAAAAAGCTTTGATGAGGATGACTGAACTCATCTCTATGTTGAGAACTGTATACTGTTTATTCCACATACCCAAAACAAGTCACATAAGGGGTTATCAACTGTTCTGATATCAAACTCTGCTTTCTCTTCACTAGCAAATTGGTGACAATGTTTAACTAGTATAAGCAACAATATTGTCTCCCTTTTGTTCTGGTCTGTTCTACAGTCCTTTGTGGGCATTTCAAGCCACTCTTGCTTTCTGCTTTCTGCTATGGGGCACCGCTTCTTATATCAGTTCTTTTAGAATTAGTCCCTGAAGATCCTAGGCTTGGAAGGTTGACTCCTGGGTCTGCTGGATGCTGCAGCTCTTTGCCTCTTTAACCAGAGTGCACTGAGGTCATGTTCTCTGGGAACAGCTGGAATCTTTCAGTAGAAACACAATTTTCTCTGAGCTTAGAGACATTAAAATAGGGCAATGCAAAATCGTTTTCTATAGTAGAATTATTTACCTCTGGGTGCTGGCCAGTTGGCAGTACCATGCCATTCTCTGTGCAGCACTACTGAATTCTCTCCCTATACTCAGATACATGAGTGTTATAGTTCAATTGTGTGTTACACTATAGCTCCAGTACACAATTCCCTTCCTAATGAATCCCCTCTCTTTTCTTTTTTCCTCACCTTTCTCTCTTTCTATTATTTCCTTTAACCCTCACTAAGCAGTTAGTACACTCTCAACACTGTACTAAGTACTGTACACACAAAGATAAAATAACCATATCTTATATATCCCATCCTAGGCTCACAATTTAGTGAAGGAGATAGTTAGGTAGACAGAAAAACTAAGTAAGAGTGTGGTAAGTGCAAAATGAGCAGTCTGTAAAAACTACCATGAAGACAATTAATACTGTGCGGGGAATCAGGGACCTTTCACAGAGAAGGTGTTATATATGAACTGAATCTTTATGGGAGAGACAGAAGATGTTAGATAGACTAAGAACAAAATTATAAGGGTATATGAGTATGTGATATGCTAGCCATTGCTCTTTCAGGTCCAAGAGCTACCATTAATCATGGTTATCGCACATGATAGTATATTGCGTGTAGTAGTCATACCTATGCCCTGTCAAAAGCCACCTGAATATCTTCTTTGAGTTTTCTTACCTTCAGGGTACTCATCCCCAATTTTTACATCACTTTCTCATATGATGATTTTATTCCCTCCCTCATTCCTCAAATCCCACGAGTGCACATATGTTCTCATCCTGGCCTCTGTGGAAATGTTCAAGTTTTCCACCAGCCTTTGTCTTAGAATGTGTGTGAAGCCAAGAGAAGACTATTTCCATTCACTAGAACTTCTTCTAAAGTCTTCTGATAGATGTTGACAGATCCTATGACATCAGCAGGTCAGTGTAATCCATTGTGCCAGAGTAGATGGATAGATAATGGGCTCTTCCTAGACAAAACTCTGGAAAGCAGAGAGGATTTATCCTGTAAAACTGCTGCATTTTGCTTGCTGCTACAAAAGTCTCTCTAGCTCTCCCTCTCTAAAATGTTTTCAGGTACTTAAGTTTATAATGCAGAAAGTGCTGCCACCACTAAGGGTCTCTGTAATTCGTCATAATTATGGTTCTTAAATCAGTTTTTAAAGTTCTTTTTATTCAAAATAGAATATAGCATCTCCTCCCACCTGAAGGGCACAATTAGGTATCTCTTTTTTGGTCTTGGAAGAAATTCAAGCAAGCATCATTTGGCAACATGCCTTAGGTCATTATAAACTTTACTACAGCAACTAATTCAACGTAATTCAACAAATATTTGAAGGTCTATTTTGTGGATAAGCATTGTGCTAGGCTCTGAGGAAAGGGAGGAATGTAAAAATGAATAAGCCATAGTCCCTGACTGCAAGGAGCTAACAACCCAATGGGGAAAATAGATATTCACACGGCAAACTATATTACAGACACATAAGGAGATTCCTATGGGAAACAAGAAGGCAGAAACATCACTTTTATTTAGTAGATGTATATAGGCATCAATAAGATTACACCACTTGAACTGAGCATATTACCAGAAGACCAATACTTACATTGAAACCCCAAGAGCCTGTGGCTATACCTACCTGAAAAAAGGATTTGAGCCCCGACTTCACCAACTTATTGTGTATACTTATACAAATTGTTCACCCTCTTCATGTCTTAGTTTTGCACTTAGTTTTGCTTTATTCTGTCTCTATGCCTTTAATGTGAAATAATAACATTAATCTCACAGGTTGTTGAAATGATTAAGTAAGATATAGGAAAAAATGCTTTGTCAACTCTAGAGGACTCTACAATTTTTAGTTGTTACGATTTTTTTTTTTTTGGTTAATCTCCATGGGTGAAATAAGAAACATAATCTTATAGGATACTATAAACAACATATTTAGTTAAAAGGTAGAATTCATTAGAACTACAGTTCTGATCTGGGTCAATGCCTTCCCCATGACTCATCCAATAGTAGAACAATGGTTAAGCCTGGGTAGTCCAGTTCCTGGTTGTTTTAATACTGTGATATGAATGCAATATTCTGTATTCCTAGGATTTTCATTTTTTCTGAGGTTAGCTGTACTGTTTGGCAGGCAATAGTGTGGAAGGACAAATTATATCTTGGTCCTAGATAAATTTATTTTACATAGCATCTTCCAGAGCTTAACAAAGTGCTCCACAGTGACTGTGAACTGAAACACCATGTTCCTAATTGCTAATTGAGATACCCGGGCTGGTCTCTGTCTACTTCTCATTCCACTGGCTAACTCAGAGCTCTTTTTATTCTCTCCATGATAACCATCAAAAATAAAGACCTTTGACTTTGTTGAATATTTGTGACTCTGAATTGCACACATGTTATTGAAGCTTGCTTCCCTTTCAAAGCAAGGCTATGGTTTTGCTCTGGAGTCTCAATTATCTCCTCTTGCTATAGAACAGATATGTCGGGTAACATTTCATTTCTCCTCACCGCCTCTCAGACAAATGAAGAACTGGCATAGCAGGAAGGAATATCAAACTCATTAATGGGATTTGAGGGTCACCAATTGAAATACTGCTTAAATCAGCTGGAGGATGAAGAGGGTGAATTATATGATGCAAGATGACGTGCTGACAAGAGTCCTATCTTCATGAAAACAGATGATTCTGTAGGTTTCTGAACAGATGGACATTCATCTTATATTTTCCTGAGGCTACTGGCAAGTGACTCTGGCTGAAAAGTTTAAAACAAAGGTGAAAAATCATTGTGGTTCAGTAAAACCTCTGCATCAACTTTTCCTGATCTCTTCTAAAGAATCACTTTGTGAAAATACAAACTGTCACAGTTTTCTTGCATCTTGGACTATTGAAGATTTGCCATGAGGCAGAAGGGCCTCTGACCTCAGCAAAATGTTTCTACCTGTGGACACTTGGCCTGTGTTTCCTTTCTATAGCTCAAGGCTTTAAGAATGCAAGTGTGTTAGTCCACTCTCATGCTGCTAATAAAGACAGACCCAAGACTGAGTAATTTATAAAGGAAAGAGGTTTAATTGACTCACAGTTCTGCATGGCTGGGGAGGCCTCAGGAAATTTACAATCATGTCCTTCTTCACCTGGTGGCAGGAAGGAGAAGTGCTAAGCAAAAGGTGGAAAAGACCCTTATAAAACCATCAGATCTTATGAGAACTCACTCGCTATCACAAGAACAGCAGCACGGGGGTAACAGCCCCATGACTTCCCACTGGGTCCCTCCCATGACACATGGGGATTATGGGAACTAAAATTTAAAATGAGATTTTGGTGGGGACACTGAGCCAGACTATATCATTCTGCCTCTGGCCCCTCTCAAATCTCATGTCCTCACATTTCAGAACACAACCTTGCCCTTCCAATGGTCCCCTAAAGTCTTAACTCATTCCAGCATTAACTCAAAAGTCCAAGTCCAAAGTCTCATCTGAGACAAGGCGAGCCCCTTCTGTTCATGAGCCTGTAAAATCAAAAGCAAGTTAGTTATTTCCTAGATCAATGGGGGTGCATGCATTGGGTAAATACACCTGTTCTTAATGGGAGAAATTGGCCAAAATGAAGGGGCTACAGGCCCCATGCAAGTCCAAAATCCAGTAGGACAGTCATTAAACCTTAAAGTTCCAAAATGATCTCCTTTGACTCCATGTCTCACATCCAGGTCACACTGATACAAGACGGGGGCTCCCTTGGCCTTGGGCAACTCTGCTCCTGTGGCTTTGCAGGGTACAGCTCCCCTCCTGGATGCTTTCACAGGCTGATGTTGAGTGTCTGCAGCTTTTCCAGGTGCACAATGCAAGCTATTGGTGGATCTACCATTCTGGGATTTGAAGAACAGTGGCCCTCTTCTTACAGCTCCACTAGGCAGTGCCCCAGTGGGACTCTGTGTGCGGGCACTGACCCTACAGTTCCCTTCTGCACTGCCATAACAGAGGTTCTCCATGAGAGCTCTCTCCCTGCAGCAAACTTTTGCCTGGATACCCAGGCATTTCCATACGTCCTCTGAAATCCAGGCAGAGATTCCCAAACCTCAATTCTTGACTTCTGTGTACCTGCAGGCTGAACACCATGTGGAAGCTGCTAAGGCTTGGGGCTTGCACCTTCTGAAGCCATGGCCCGAGCTGTACCTTGGCCCTTTTTAGCCATGGCTGGAGTGGCTGGGATGCAAAGCACCAAGTCCCTAGGCTGCACACAGCAACAAGGCCCTGGGCCTGGCCCAGGAAACCATTTTTTCCTCCTAGGCCTCCAGGCCTGTGATGGAAAGGGCTGCCACAAACAGTTCTGACGTACCAGGAGACATTTTCCCCATTGTTTTGTGGAAACTTGTTACTTAGGTAAATTTCTGCAGCAGGCTTGAATTTCTCCCCAGAAAATTGGTTTTTCTTTACTAGTACATCATCAGGCTGCAAATTTTCCTAACTTTTATGCTCTGTTTCCTTTTGAGTGCTTTGCCATTTAGAAATATTTTCTGCCAGATACTCTAAATTCTCTCTCTCAAGTTCAAAGTTCCACAGATCTCTAGGGCAGGGGCAAAATGCTGCCATTCTCTTTGCTCAGGCATAACAAAAGTCACCTTTGCTCCCATTCTCCAAAGTTTCCTCATCTCCATCTGAGACCATCTCTCTCTGGACTTTATTGTCCATATCACTATCAACATTTTGATCAAAGCCAGTCAACAAGTCTCTAGGAAGTTCCAAACTTTTCCACATCTTCCTGTCTTCTGAGCCCTCCAAGTATCCAGGAAGGTCCAAACTTTCTCACATTTTCCTATCATCTTCTGAACCCTCCAAGCTATTCCAACCTCTGCCTGTTACCCAGTTCCAAAGTTGCTTTCACATTTTTGAGTATCTTTATAGCAGCACCCCACTACCTGCTACCAACTTACTATATTAGTCTGTTCTCCCACTGCTGATAAAGACACACCCAAGACTGGGTAATTTATAATGGAAAGAGGTTTAATTGACTCACAGTTCCACATGGCTGGTGATATAGTTTGGCTGTGTCCCCATCCAAATCTCATCTTGAATTCCCACCTGTTGTGAAAGGGACCTGGTGGGAGGTAATTGAATCACGGAGGCAAGTCTTTCCTGTGCTGTTCTCATGATAGTGAAAAGTCTCACGAGATCTGACAGTTTTAAAAATGGGAGTTTTTCTACACGAGCTCTCTATTTTTGCCTGCCACCATCCATGTAAGATGCAACTTGCTCCTCCTTGCCTTCCTCCATGATTATAAGGCTTCCCCAGCCATGTGGAACTGTGAGTTCTCCATTAAATCTCTTTCCTTTGTAAACTGCCCAGTCTCAGGTATGTGTTTATCAGCAGAGTGAAAATGGACTAATACAACTGGGGAAGCCTCAGGAATACAAGCCTCAGGAAACTTACAATCATGGCAGAAAGGAAGCAGACACATCCTTCTTCACATGGTGGCAGGAAAAGGAAGTACCAAGGAAAAGAGTGAAAAGCCCCTTATGAAGCCATCAGATCTTGTGAGAACTCACTCGCTATCAGCAGCATGGGGTTAACTGTCCCCTTGATTCAGTTACCTTCCACTGGGTCTCTCCCATGATAGGTGGGATTATGGGAACTACAATTCAAGATGATATTTGGGTGGGGACATAGCCTAACCATATCAGCAAATCAGTATTGTGAGAAGTTCCATCTTTCTGTATTCACCCTCAAGCATATAAGTCAACTGTAGCTTTTTCTCCACCACGGAAGTGGATAGATAATTCCAGTGCAAAGAGATAATTTGGTGCCCTCCTGTGTATCGACCTGAGATTCTCTCTTTTGACCTCACAACCTCTTTTATGCCTATGGGAAAGGGTGTAATGCAATATATCTTTGGAGGGCTTCTTGGTTGCTTGCATATAACCCACATTTTTAGGGCAGGAATCCACCATGCCCTCAATATTATGTAATTCTCACAGGAGCAAGAGTAAAAAGAGAAAGACAGACCTGTTCATATTTTCTTTGTAGAAAGAGCTAAACATAACAAAAACAAGTATAAAATTTCAGTCCCAGTACCATCCCTTACAACTCTTTGTTCTTAGAAAAGCCATTTATCCTCTTTGGACCTGCAGAGATTTTTTATGGAACAAGAGCCTGGGGCTAGATGATCTCTAAGGGTCTCCTCAGATTCTATCACCCAATGATTCTGAAATACCAGGGAAGGAAAAAAAGTTTCCAGATGACTTTTACACTTCAACACTTGGTAAAATGGCTTTTTAGCATTTTAGCAACTCAATTTGCTTTAAGAATTTAGAAAGAAGTTGCAGTAAAATGCCCACTTAAATCATGCATGGTATATAAGTAAGTATGTATGTAACCTAAATAAAATTTCTCATTGCACCTGCATTTTAGCAAGATGGGATGGCAGCTTGAGAAGTCATCAAGAGAAATCATTCTAATTTCCTTGTTTGACAAGGATGAAGAACATGTAACTCTCTTTTTGCAGTGCTTACTGCTTGATAAATGGTGACCAGTAGATTATGAACTAATAAATGAATGGGAAAAGAAAAGGAACATCTGTCTTAACTCTTGATGCATACATAGAGAAAACAACTATTTTTATGACAATAAAGAACAAGAAAAACATCTACCTATGACTTAAATTATTCTCTTTTTTATTGCCCCGACCCCTAACTCAACAGTACAGCCATAGTGAATCTTACCATTAGAGACCCATTCATCCTGTTGGGTAGCAGTTGAGTATCCCCAGGGTTCTTCTTTATGTAAGCAGTTGTCTGGGGAAAATAACACTTTATGGCTGGTGGCAGAGGCTAAGTAAAGGATTGCTGAATAAATAAGGGGATATATCAAGTTATTATTAGTCATGAGCACTTTTGCAAGAATCAATTTGGAGAAGAATAGCAGATAAGTCCCAAGGAGAGAGAAATAAAATGAGAAGAGACTGGCAGAAGCAAGGGTATAGGGGTGTTATTGCTGGTGGTGATAACCCACTAGAACATTAAACTGAATTTGAGGCAAGGAGTTCTGTTTGGAATATTAAAATAAGGACATTAATTAGGCAGGAGAATGTTCTTTGACTTTAGACCTATGCTGCACAATACAGTAGCCATTAATCACATGTGGCTATTGAGCAATTAAAATATAGCTAGTCCAAATTGAGATGTAGTCTTACAAAACACACTAAAGACTTTTGCAAAAAGACCTAGTGCAAAATAAAAAGATGATTTTAAAGATTAGTGCCAAAAATGCATATAAAACTCTCATCATATTTTTGTATTGTAATTTTTTAGACCAGAGACAATAGTAGCTTTGAACATGATGTAGCAATGATGAGAAGTGGTTGGATTCTGAGTATATTTTGAAGTTTCCACCCACAGGGTTTACTGATGGATTAAATGTGGGGTATGAGGGTAGGAGTCAAGGATGACTCTACGGGTGCATTTGCCATTAATTGGGATGAGGGAGTGTGCAGGAGGAGATATGAAGAAAGTCAGGCTTAAAGATGTTAAATGATTCACCCAAGGTCACACTGGTAATTCAGAGAGAAATGGAATTAATTGACCTGTTAGGAAACTCAGAGATCTGCTGGTCTTTCTTATTTTACAGATGAAAAATTTGGAGTCTAGTGAAGAGAAGTGACTTGCTCAAAGTCACACAGCACATGAGGAACAGAGCCTCTATGATGAATTTCTTGACAGGTAGGCTAGAAATCCTATATTTTGTTTTTTGAGATTTTTTTTTTTTGCCACTAAACTATATCTGTGAAAGTTAAAATGAAACCATATTTAGCTATGTCTCTAGATGCATTAAGGAAAGAAGAATCACTAGTGACACTTTAGGGGTGAGTCTTCAAAACTCTCAGGTAATGCATATTCTAGAACATTGAATGTTTGTACTAATTAGATAAATCTAATTAGATAGATAACTAGCTAATTAGTACTAACATTCAATGTCAGCACTAGTTAGTACTAATACTAACTAATTAATACTAATGTTAGTACTAATTAGATAACTACCCTACTTGAATTTGGAATAAACTATTTCCTCTTTAACGTTAATTTAATGTCATGATGAGTAATGATAACTATCCCTTAATGAGAAAAAGTTTTTATCAAGAATACAAATTTCATCCTTAGCCCAAAGAAATCTCAAGGCTTACATCAGAGGAAGGGAGACAGATAAAATATAGCAGATTATAGAACACAAAAGCCATCCTTTCAATATTTTTCTCTAGAATGAGAGTTCAAGCTCAACGTATTTTAAAATAGTTGTGGGTATTCATCTATTTAAATATGAGACCCAAATATGTGATCATCTTGTCATCTGTTTCCTCATCTCCATTGATATTTTTCATAAAAAATTCAAAGTAGCATGGCATGTGGTGATTTTTTTGTAATGGACATTTGGTAGAAGTCAATTATTGCCACAATAATGTAGCATAACAAACCACACCAAAGATTCAGTGGCTTACTCTGTAATGAAGAATTTCACTGGCCTTTGTCCCCAGTTCCTGGGTGGTAGCCTCTAAGTCCTGTGGATTTCTTGAGCCATAGAAGTGTCTTTGTTATTCATGATGGGCCCTGAGAGTTCACTCAGAGGGGAGATTGGCCATGCCGGAAAGACCAACCGTATGATTGGATGGTTGAGTTTTGAGCTATATGATAATATCCTGGCTTCTTGGGAGAGGAGGCTGACTGTAGATTGAGTGACACGGGGATGATTCAATCACTCATACTTAGGACACAGAAGCTTAAGTAAACTTCCCTGGTTGACAATATTCTGAGCATTGTCAAAAAACGATGTGCCAGAAAGGAAACTCTGGACTCCATGAAGAGAGGACAATGGGGCTTCCATATGTGGGAGCCTCTCGGACCTTGCTCTGTGTCAATACATTTAGCTAGTTCTGATTTGTATTCTTTTGCTATAAGAAAGCTACAATTATAAGTACAGTTCTTTCTTGAGTTTTATGAGTCATTTTAGCAAATTAATGAATCTGAGAGGAAGTGGGAGCGCGTGGATTTGTAGCCAGTTGGCCAAAAGTGAGAGTGGCCTGGGGACTCCTAACCTTGTGGCTGGTGTCTGAAGTGAAGGCTGTTTTAAAGAGGACTGTGCCCTTCACCTGTGAAGTCTGTCCTAACTACAGGTACTTGGTGCCAAAAGTCATTGCACTTACAAATAGAAGTATTTTTATTTAAAGCATATTTAATTAAATTATTTAATGTTATTTACATATTTTTAAATTTTTATTTATTTTAAAATTTATTTTGATATATTATTTTATTTATATGTATTTATTTTATTTAAAGCACATTTATTTACTCACACATCTGAGGGTCAGCTGGGAAGTTCTGCTTCAGACTGTGAACTGACAGGGCTTGGATCCAGTAGCAGGTCTAACTGATGTGTCTCATTCTGAACTGCAGGCTGGAGGAGCTGTGGCTACCTGGGATATGTTCTCTCCATGGTGATGACAAAAGCAACTACATTAGCACATTAAACTTTTGCTTACATCACATGTAATAACATCCTGTTGACCTAAACAATGTGAACAATTCAAAAATTATTGGGCGGGATATATAGTTGACCCTTGAACAATGCAAGTATTAGGGGACACCAACCCCTGCACAATAAAAAAACAAACAAGTAACCAAACAAACAAGCATACAACTTTATCTCCTCCAAAACTTAACTACTAATAGCGTACTGTTGACAGGAAGCCTTACCAATAACATAGTCAATTAACATGTATTGTATATATTATATGTCTTCTATATTGTATTCTTATAATAAAGTAAGAGAGGGAATAGAAAATGTATTTAAGAAAATCACAAGGAAGAGAAAATATATTTACTATTTATTAAGTGGAAGTGGATCATCATAAAGGTCTTTATTCTCATCAACTTCACATTGAATAGGCTGAGGAGAAGAAGGTAGAGGAGGGGGTGTTGATCTTCCTATCTCAGAGGCAGCAGAGGCACAAGAAGTAGAGGGGATGGAAAGGGAGTCAAGAGAGGCAGGCATACTAGGTATGACTTTAATTGAAAAAAAAATCCATATATAGGTAGACCTGTGCAGTTCAAACACATATCGTTCAAGGGCCAACTGTAAACTCAATCCTACCATGATGCCATGAAAATGGCATGGGTATGTAAGTATGCTAGTAGGGGAATGACAACTGAGACTTTTATTCAATATTCTGCACATTTACTGAAGAACATTGCACACTCAGCACAAGCCATCTTTAGCACTGTGTCATCTGACAATTCTGAACTCTCATGTTTCTGAGAGAAGACACACGTGTCTTCTCAGAACTCCTCCACAGTGCTCGGTGTCTCACTTACTGCCCTGGGCAACTCTCCTCTTATTTCAAACATAGATACCCTCATTCAAAAAAAACAAAATCCTGGAGCTAACTCGGCCTATTATTTTCTTGGATGCAATTTAGTCATCATTTTCTTTTTGTGACCTCCTGCAAGTACATTCTTGTTCCTTGTCTTCCTTGTCTGTGAAATGGATATATATTACCTACCTGATAGAATTGAAATGGCATCGCAGTGAGATAGACATTTAAGCCCTTAGAACAATAACTGGAACAGAGTAAGCATTTAATGATAATCCTAGCAGTGATACTATGAGGTCAGTTTTGTAGTTTTGTTTTTCATCCTTATGTTACACAGGACGAAATTGAGGACCAGGGAGTCACACAGTCCATAAGAGGCAGAGATGGAATTTTAACTCAGGTAGTTAGGCACTTATATCTACCCTCTTACCCTCCATATACTATTACACCCATCTTCAGAGCTAAATAAATGGTTGTTGTTGTTGCTCTTGTTTTTATTTGAGCTTGTCTTTTAGATCTTGCCCCTGCACCAAGAGACTTATAATAGGTTTTCTTCCAAGCACATTTAATAATATTCTTAAGAGCCCTTTAGATAAATGCAGTTTTCCCTCACTTCTTTACATTTATTTATTTCTGTTCCACTTGGTTATAAATGGGGCTTAATGCCTTTTGATGTAAAAACATACAATACAACAGGAAAAAAACATAAAGAAAATTGGCTTACACAGGAATTATTTTTTCTATATTGTAATAAATTCATCTAGAGTTTATTTGTAGACCCTCAGAAGGGGAACATGGTATAATGTCATGGAACATACTGTCAATGATATGGCTGCCACAAATAGAGTGGGAAGTAGGAGTAAAACTTTTCTTGTAGTGTTTCTCAACCAAACCTGTGGGCCAAGTGCCAAAGCACAGTATTGTAAAAAGAATTTCATGAGAGGCCAAATCATAGCTGAGGGATGTCAAGCCCAGTAACGCAGCACCTTGAAGCACCTAGCAACAATTTTTCTTAAGTTCCAAGTGTAATTATGAAGTACTGTGATTAATATTTTAATAAGATTATTGGAATTGTGCATCCAAATGCATGCTATCATTCCAGCTCATCACCTTGGGAGGCTGTGAAGGTGATGCTATGCTAATGATGCCACTGTGACTCAAAACTCATTTTAAAAATCTGCATTCAGTGCCAGTTTAAGGAATCAAACAAAACTACCAATCTCACTAGTTTGTAGTTATAAACTGCATCACTCAATTTTATCACCAGCCATCCCACCCACCATTCTACCCATCCCACCCATCATAGTACCCAAGGAATGACCAAATATCTTTGGCTGTATCAAAATGTAAAGCACCCTAAAAGAAGGTAGATTCGTTAAGAATAAAAATGATCTAAATAATATTGTTGGAGTTTCAGGGTGCTAATACATAACATCTGTATCTTCCCTCGCTGAATTTATTTATTTATTTGTTTGTTTATTTGTTTTGGGGGGACGGAGTCTCACTCTGTCACCCAGGCTGGAGTGCAGTGGCGTGATCTCGGCTCACTGCAACCTCTGCCTTCTGAGTTCAAGCAATTCTCCTGCCTCAGCCTCTTGAGAAGCTGGGACTATAGGTGCACAACACCATGCCTGGCTAATTTTTGTATTTTTAGTTTAGACGGGATTTCACCATCTTGGCCAGGCTGGTATCGAACTCCTGACCTCAAGTGATCCACCCACCTTGGCCTCCCAAAGTGCTGGGATTACAGGCGTGAGCCACCATGGCCGGCCCCTTCTTGAACCTGGAACCAACGTAGAAATGGATGTTAAGAGTTAGATATTTATAGAGCAACTTGCTACATTTACAGTACTAATGCCAACCGAGGTCTGTGGAAATGCAAGCATGCTAATCCAACAGCCCTAGAATGAGACCAAATGACCTACCAGATCACTGACTGCTGGGATACCAGCAGACTTCTAGGGCAGGGGAAGGCCCCTTACTCATGGTGATCAGACCTGTGTGCACATCCTGGACAATCCAGGGTAGATGCTCTGCAATAATCCAGGAAGGAGAGAGAAGAATAGGATGACAGTCCCTAGAGTTTACAGGTTTTTATTAGATTCATTACAGCCAAATGGGAAACATGAACCAATTAAGAGCACCTAACAAACGGGAACTCACCCTTCCTCCCTAAGAGATATTGAAGTGGAGTAGGCAATCCAAATTTATACTCTAGCTAAAATTGCCTCATGGAAACACAGGGCCAAGGAAAAAGAGAAGATTCCCAAACTTCTCCATAGGGTCAACTATATAACCCCAAAGACTCTGAATGCAGAGAGGTTGTGAGCAACGGCTCCAATACTAGAATGAATATACATACTGTCATGGTAACTATTCTTTTTTTTTTTTTTTTTTTTGAGATGAAGTGTCGCTCTTGTCCCCCAGGCTGGAGTACAATGACACGATCTCGGCTCACTGCAAACTCCACCTCCTGGGTTTAAGCGATTCTTCTGCCTCAGCCTCCCGAGTAGCTGGGATTACAGGTGCCTGCCACCATGCCCAGATAATTTTTGTATTTTTAGTAGAGACGGGGTTTCACCATGCTGGCCAGGCTGGTCTCGAACTTCTGACCTCAGGTGATCTGCCTGTCTCGGCCTCCCAAAGTACTGGGATTACAGGTGTGAGCCACTGTGCCCAGCCTGTCATGGTAACTATTCTAAAGGAGATAAACTTATCTACCTGAATGCTATTTAGCATTTTAATAAAGTATTTGCTACTACAGCTTTGTAGTATCTGTTTAAGAAATTCAATTCATTGTATACATTTACTGTATATATGACAAAAAGTTATGTACAAACCTTGTAAGTTTGGGTTACAGTTGTGCAGGGACTAAAATGATACTCCAGCAGTGCGGGTTTCTGAGCACCCTGCAAAAGCGTCTCAGTAGTACTTCTTCAGACCCCTGCTGGGCTAATCACCTTGACTCTAGAATGTGTCAGAGATACATGGGGAGACTCCCTAGTATGATAAAATTAATGCTGCCAGGCTTAAAAGATGGACTTATTTATAAATATGCCAAATACAATTATGAAAGTAAAGATGTAAGGAGAGGAAACAAACATGAGAAATTAGGAGCAGATGCACTGTTTCTTTTATATGAAGGTTTTTTGATGTATCACAAATGGATAAACACACGTGATAACCTCAGCAAATATTTCTCTACAAACATACAGTAACAAAAACAAATGTAACTTTTGAATTGGATATTGTTTAATAAATGAATTAATTACATGGAATTTGTGTTCTAAATTTGATGGTGGCAGTTTAAGATAGTTCCTAGTATTGCTCAATATTATAGCATTTCTGGGTATTTCAGGACCAGTTTTGCAGCTTACTAATCATCTCCTAATTATTGTCACACCCTTTACCAACTGCTGTTTGCCCCTATTTCTGATGCCATCATACTCTCTTCATTGAGTCCCACCTATGTGATCTTCTTTCCAGTTGTAATTTAGTCATTTATAGACATGTTTGGTTTTGCACCATTTAGGCATTATAAATCTTACTCAGAAATATGTGCTTCCTTTAAAAAGATTATAATCTAGAAAGGGAGCTAAGCATAAATTGCTTTAACCTAAGCAGAGTAAATGCCATGGACAAAGAACACAGGATGTGCTATAGGAATTCAGAGATCGAAGTGGCTATTTCCATCTGGGAACATCAAGAAAGATTTAATGGAAAAAGTAACATTTGAACTGGGTCTTGAATGGGTTGGATTTGAGCATGAAGTGATAGAAAGAAAGAGGCAGAGAGAACAGAAGACACATAAGCTTGGCAACAGAAAATTGTAAGGTGCTCCCTATGATTAGGAAATGATCAGTTTGCCAAGGGATAAAATGAGAGAATTGGAAAGAGAGGGTAGGGTCAGGTGTTGGATGATCTTGAATGCACAATTCATTGAGAATAATCAAGTAGGAGACTGCTATGGGCAGTCCAGATCTGTGGCCCAGGCAGAGTAATCATGCATCAGTAAGAAAGATGCATGTATTATCAAAGACTGAAGATGCAGGGAGGATTAGGAAGCTGTTCCAGATAATATTTTGGGCTTTGACACGGAACTCATTTTCTCCAGTTAGAGCTTGCTTTACTGAGTACCTGTTAACACTCAGCACTTCCTCTTTGACTCACTCTTTTGTTAATTACCTTCAACATAATTCAGATCTTCACTAATATCAATGTAATCGGCTATTGTGTATGTTAAAATACATTCTTCCCCGACATGCATGCATGTATTCATCCAGTCTCCTCTGGTTCTATGAATGACTCCCAGAAAACAAGCAACTCATTATTCTGTTAAAATATGACTTGAGTGAGACCTATGCTCTTATTATTAAAAAAACTTTAGAAGTTACAAAGTTTCCTTCCCAGCATTTTTCCTCATCCTGTGCCCCTTCCTTCTGTCATTGGAACCTGTGACATACACAGATTTCACAGAATAACAGGTATAGGTCAAAAGGTGTCATCTTTAATCATATTTAATGACGTTTAAAGTATATACACATTCAAGTAATTTTTTCAGTCATATGAAATGACTTTTGAATGCCTTACTTCCACTCAAAGGATTAAATCATAACCAGAGTGTCCAATTCTAATTTTCTTGAAAGAAAGACTGCCTATTCATCTTCATGTTCCCTGAATCTAGCACAAAGACCTGGTAAACAGTGGGTACTCCCCACACACAGGCTGAATGAAAGAATGAATAAGTGAATGAATTACTGTTTTTCTGGCAGTACTTTCTAACATTATAAAAATAGCATTCAGTTGGACTGCTTATACTTTGACCTTGGCCATACAATCTTTCCAATTATCTCCCTTGCTCTGTTTTTCTCCTTATTATCTTGAATCGTTTGTTCACTCCTTTCCTTTGCTTTTCTGTCTCCCTCAATTTTCCACTTCCCCTTTAAAGAGTGTGATGAATATTAATTATGTTTTAATATACAAAAATAGCACCCTTATTGCCTTTGCTTTTTCTTTGACTTGTTCTTACTCTTTCTTTGGCTTGTCCTTATTCTTTTGATTTTTCATTATTTTATGTGAAGCTCAGTCAATGAGCCCTCTTTTTTTCATTTTATCTCGTCACTTCTTCCTTTTGTAACTGCATTTTCTTTTACTTTCCTTTAACTGTTTTTTCTCATTGTCTTCAAATTGTTTATGGTCATATCCCTTACTTTATACAGATAGCATCTAAATGCAAATATTCCCCAGAAAAATCACAGAGTGGCAGAGGAAAGTAATGGTTTGAAATAAACACAGTATATTCAATTGGTTTCCAAATCAGCACCAGCTAAACAAATGCCAAATAGCAGTCCTTATAGAGAGACAAGATTAGTATGTTCTGAAATGAGAGGTTATATTTTCCTCTCTCTAACTTCCCCTTCCTCTTTTTCTTTTAAAATAGCATAAAGAATTCTTGCAAACAACAAAGGAGACTTAGCTGAAACTTTTGGCCTCATATCAGAGAGTTCATGTTTGTCTTTAGACAAACAGATAAACAAACGGAATCTGGGAGAGGAAGCATTAATTTGACTTGCAAGCAAATCATTTTATACTAAATAAATGAAGATTTTGTATGCTATCCAGTTTCTTTGAGATGTATGTGCCTTATAAAGATGTTCCTAAAAGATTCAAAGCCATGAAAAGCATCCGTGCACTTTATTAAGGTGTACCTCTGGTTAATTTATGATGGAGTCAGCAAAGAAGTCCAGTAGGGCTTTCTACCTGTGAAAAGAACATGGTTTGAAGCCACCAAACAAATCTAAACTGTCATCTTTGTACTTACTAGCCATGTGGCTTTGGGCAAGATGTAGCCTGTCAGAACTCCAATTTCCTCATCTGCAAAATGTGGTAGATTCCAATTACATGTATGAAAGTGAAATAAAGCATTGCCTGTAAGGGCTTGTAAGAGTACCAACGGTTTTTGGAGCTCTAACTTGTAACAACTGCCCTATTAAACTATTTCTGAAAATAGTAATAAACATGTAATAACCCTAAATACATACTCTCCCGGAGTATGCAGTGATCTTTCACACATTCTTGCACACGCTACCTTCTTTTCATAACATGCTTTCTTCCCAGTTTGTCAACTGGGAACAAAGTGAACATTTATTCATTCTTTATAACCTATTTGACACCATCTTTTCAGGAAGTTTGCTTTGCCTTTCCTGAGCATAACTGATTACTTCAGGCATTGAATAATTCAACCAATATTTACCCAACGACTTCTATGTGCCAGGCACTATTCTAGGAGATATGGAAATGATTATTAAAAAAAAACAGTTAAAAAAAAAAAACCTGCCTTCATGGAGCTTACATTCCACTAGGAGACAAGGACAGTCATCAAAACAAATAAGTAAAATATACAGAATGAAAAATGCTCATGAGTGCTGTAAAGAAAATAAAGCAGAAAGAAGTTACAAGATGCCAGTCTTGGGGATTTGGGCAGTTTCAGTTTAAACAGGCTAATCAACAAAGACATTTCAACAAATGTATGAGAGAGGAGAAAAAATGAATTACTTGGAAACTGGGTGAAAATTGATCCAGGCAGAGAAACAGCACATGCAAAAGCTCTGGAGAGCCATCTTTTGTTTATTATACCTCTGTACCATATCTATTAATACATTTATTAAAATATTTTGTAATTATTAAATGTTTAAAATAAATATATTTATGTTATATAAATTATACATTTTAAGTTTGCATTTAAGTGTCCCAGGCTATAAAGGCAGGAATTGTATCTCATTCCTCTATTAATTGTGCTATGTAACAGAGTCTAGTCTTGAGCTGGTACTCAAAAATATTTTTTCCATTGAATTTAATTATGATACTAATCTTTTTGGACAAATGCTAACCTTTAGCATTGTCAATTGCTAAAGTAGTTGGTCAGGTTAGGAAGTCTTAGCATGGTTTGGTAGTCTGTTGTTGGCTACTGAGCAATAGACACATTCCCTTGGTGTCTTACATTTCCTTTTCTTTTTCTTGCTAAATTGCTTCCTTGGAAGCTACTTTCTGATCAGAAGAAAGGTATTTGGGATATTGTAGCAGCAATAGGCATTATACTTTATTTCACTGCACTTTGAATATATTGTGTTTTTCACAAATTGATTTATGGCAATCCTGTATTGAGCAAGTCTATCAGCACCATTTTTCCAAAGCATGTGCTTGTGCTTCCTTCTTATATCTTCATATCTTGGTAATTCTCACAATATTTCAAACTTTCTTATTATTTTATCTGTTATGATGATCTGTAATCAGTGATCTTTGCTGTTAATATTGTAATAATTTTGGAGCAACACAAACCACACCCACATACGATAACCAATCTAATTGATAAATGCGTATGTTCTGATTGCTACAGTGACCAACCATTTTCCTATCTCTCTCCCTTTGCAGGGGCCTCTTTATTTCCTCAAACATAACGATATTAAAATTAGGTCAGTTAATAACCCTAAAATGGCCTCTAAATGTTCATGTAAAAGGAAGAGTTGCACACCTCTCACTTTCAATCAAAATGATTAGGCTTAGTGAGGAAGGCATGTCAGAAGCTGAGACAGGTTGAAAGCTGAGCCTTCGTGTCAAACAGGTAACCTGCACGTTGTGCACCTGTACCCTAGAACTTAAAGTATATATAAAAAAAAAAAAGAATGCAAAGGAAGGCCAGGCACGATGACTCACGCCTATAATCCCAGCACTTTGGGAGGTTGAGGTGGGTGGATCACAAGGTCAGGAGTTTGAGACCAGCCTGGCCAATATGGTGAAACCCTGTCTCTACTAAAAATACAAAAATTAGCTGGGTGTGGTGGCAGGCACCTGTAGTCCCAGCTACTTGGGAAGCTGAGGCAGGAGAATCACTTGATCCCGGGAGGTGGAGGTTGCAGTGAGCCGAGATCATGCCACTGCACTCCAGCCTGGGTGACAGAACAAGACTCTGTCTCCAAAAAAAAAAAAAAAAAAAAGAGAATACGAAGGAAAAGTTATTGAAGAAAATGGAAAGAGCTACTCCAGTGAATACAAGAATGATAAGAAAGCAAAACAGCCTTATTGCTGATCAAACCAGCCTCAACATTTCCTTAAGTCAAAGTCTAAACCAGAGCAAGGCCCTCTCTTCAACTCATAGAAGGCTGAAAATGATGAGGAAGCTGAAGAAAAAAAGGTCTGAAGTTAGCAGAGGTTGATTCATGAGGTTTGAGGAAAAGTTCGCTCCATATCATAAAAGTGTAAGACGAAGAAGCAAGTACTTATGTAGAAGCAGCAGCAAGTTATTTAGAAGACCTAGCTAAGATAATTGATGAAGTTTGCTACAATAAACAACATATTTTTAATGTAGGTGAAATAACCTTCTACTAAAAGAAGATGCCATCTAGGACTTCATAGCTAGAGAGAAGTCAATGCCTGGCTTTAAAGCTTTGAAAGACAGGCTGACTTTCTTATTAGGGTCTAATGCAGCTGATAACTAAGTTGAAGCCAATGCTCACTTACCATTTTGCAAAACCTAGGGTTCATAAGAATTATGCTAAATCAACTCTGCCTGTGCTCTATAAATGGAGCAAGCCTGGATGAGACAGCACATGTATTTATAGCATGGTTTGCTGAATATTTTAAGCCTGCTATCGAGACCTACTGCTTGGAAAAAAAATATTTCTTTCAAAATATATTACTGCTCATTGACAATGAACCTTGCCACCCAAAAGCCCTAATAGAGACATACAAGGAAATTAATGTTATTTTCATACCTGCTAAAACAACATCCATTCTCTATTTCATAGATCAAGAACTATTTTGGACTTTATGTCTTATTACTCAAGGAAGACATTTCCTAAGTTACAGAGGCCATAGATAGCAATTCCTCTGATGGATCTTGGCAAAGTAGGTGGAAAACTTTCTGGAAAGAATTCACAACTCTAGATGTCATTAAGAACATTTGGGATTCCTGGGAGGGGATCAAAATATCATTAATGGGAATTTGGAAGAAGTTGACTCCAACCCTCATGGATGAAATCGAGGGATTCAAGACTTCAGTGGAGGAAGTAACTGCAGACGTGGTGGAAATAGTGAGAGAACTAGAATTAGAAGTGAAGCCTGAATATGTAACTGAATTGCTGCAATCTTATGATGAAATTTTAAGAGATAACGAGTTGTTTCTTATGAATGAGCAAAGAAAATGGTTTTCTGAGATGGAATCTACTGCTGGTGAAGATGCTCTAAACATTGGTGAAATGACTATTTAGAATATTACATAAACTTAGTTGATAACATGGTGGCAGGGATTGAGAAGATTGACTCCAATTTAGGGAGAGAATTACTACTGTGGGTAAAATGCTGTTGGACAGTGTTGCATGCTACAGAGAAATCTTTCATCAGAGGAAAAATCAATTGATGGAGAAAACATTGTCATCTTATTTTAAGAAATTACCACAGCCACCCCAACCTTCAGCAACCATCTCTGATGAGTCAGCAGCCATCAACATCAAGGCAAGTCCCTCTACCAGCAAAATGGTTACAACTTGTTAAATGCTCAGATTATTATTAATATATTTTAGCAATAAAATATTTTTATTTAAGGTATATACATTGTTGTTTTAGACATAATGTTATTGCACACTTAATAGGCTATAGTATAGTATAACTGTAACTTTTATATGCATTGGGAATTCCAAAAATAGTGTGACTCACTTTATTGAGGCATTCACTTTATTGCAATGGTCTGGAACCAAAACTGCAATAGCTCTGAGCTGTGCCTATATAGTAAAATAAGAAATTGGTAGATTTTAGCCTTTTTGCAGCTGTTCTCAGTCATTTTTGCAATATACAGTATACTTAGATTGGAGCCATGGCATCTTAAGTTGAAAAGAACCTAGTAGCATGTAGTCCAGGCATCATGAATGGCCATACCTATGGAGCCAGGTGGGTGACATATAGCAGTAGGATTGTGGCCAATGGAAAGTGACTCCTTGTCTAAACGTGGCTATTGCAACTCTCTTCCAGGCATCGGGTGTCATGTCAAAATGAAAGATTAGTTTTTCAAGGTGTTTTGAGCAGTATTAGATCTATACATTATATAAAATCTTCTGACTTTTCAATGTTGTCAACATATCCAGTTTTTTGAAACAAAAAAATATGCCAAAACAAAATGCCAAACAAAACATGCCTGGGTACTAAATTCAGTCATTTTACAGTCTCTTATCTGGTTAAACCCACCCATTTTATTTGGCAGAGAAAATAAGAAGTAGAAAAACCAAGTGCCTTGTCTAATCACAGAGTGAGGCAGGGGAAAACTCAGGACTGGAACCTCTAAAAATCCAGGCTGTTATAAAAAATCATTTCATTTTTCAAATGCAAATAATAGCTACTGTGTTTAATATACACATTCAGCTCTGATATTCAAATGCATTAATAAACATTGCATATCCTTTTTCTTTCAGTTTGTTTGAAGGCTTAGTGTAGAAACAACTTCTGTTACATCAAAGATCAAAACATCAGGTTTTGGAACATTTGTGTGCTCATTAGAGTTAGTGTCAAATGTATCTCCCTGGCTCACACCTACCTGCCATTGAAGGGAAAACATCTTATCAACTATTTATGGAAGACCCCAGGGGCTTCCTCTTGAGAGATCCTGAACATGTAATTTTCACCACTGCATGGCAACTGCCACATTTCCTCCACCTCTGCCTCTGCTCCCAAACAACCCTTTAATAGTTAGTCACTGGTATTAACACTGCTGTGGATTTTACCCTCCAAAGTCATGATTTTTAAATTGGCTCCTTTCATTTTATTTCTGGCTAGTGCCTTGCTACCCTCATAGCACACTACCGGAAAGAGGAGAAGCATTTTTTTTGTTTATTATTTGTATTTATTATTATTTTTTTGACACAAAGTCTCCCTCTGTTGCCCAGGCTGGTCGCAAACTTCTGTGCTCAAGTGATCTTTCTCTTCGGCCTCCCAAAGTGTTGGGATTATAGGCATGAGTCACTAACCAGGCCAAGAAGCCAGTTTTTACTCACGCATTTCCTGTTATATCATTTTTGTTAGGGTTATCCCAAGGCCACTTATTTTGCCTTCCAAAAATTACAGGAGTCTGTGTGTGTGTTGCATATACGCATATGTGTGTGTTACAACTGTATGTGCAACAGAGAGACAGAGAGAGTCTTTGAACTTTAATTTGTAGGCTAAGTGGTTTTCAAAGGATAATTTAATGGCAAGAGAAAATAATAATGTTACAATATCAAATGTTTATTGAACATTTTTCTCAATAATTTCTACTTTCATAATTTGAAAAAAATGTATTATCAGTTGTTTAAATAATTTGATAATCTAATTAGTTAATGTATTTCTTAGTCTATTTTAAAGACAGATTTTTCAAAGTATAATTTACATTAACAAAATTTACCTTCTTAAAGTGGACAGTCAGGTGAGTTTTGACAAATGTATGCAGTTGTGTAACTATAATGATAATCAAGATGTGGAAAAATTTCTTCCCCCAAAATGTTCTCTTGTATAAAAGTACATAAAATGCAAAAGTCAGTCTACCCCTTATCCTATCTCAGTCCTTGGCAACTGGTGATGTTCCCTGTTCCTTTGATTTTTGTCTTTCCTAGAATGTCAGATAAATGGAGTCACACAGTATGTAGTCTTTTGTGGATGACGTTTTTTCATAGCATAATGTTTTAGAGATTCATCCACAATGTGGCACATCTGCTCCTTTCTCCTTTTTACTGTTGAATAGGTTTCTATTATATAAATATACCATGAATTGCTTATCCATTTACCAGGTGGTAAAAATTTGAGTTGTTTCCCATTTTTGGCTATTAATAGCTATTATATACATTTGGATACAAGTCTTTGTATGGATAAGAGTTTTCGTATCTTTTGGAGCAGGGTAGCTTGGTTATATGATCAATATGTGATCAACTTATAAGAAATGGCCAAAATGTCTTTCAAAGTGCCTGTACTGTTTTACATTTTCACCAGCAATATATGAGAGTTAGAATTGCTCCACATTTTTACCCATTTTGGTACTATCAGTCTTTTTAATTTTAGGTATTTGTGAGGGCTAATTTTATTCATCACCTTGGCTGGGCCATGGTGCCTAGATATTTGGTCAAATAATTTAGATGTTTCTATGAAGGTGTTTTTGTACGAGATTACATTTGATTTGGTGGACTTTGAGGAAAGCAGGTTGTCCTCTATAACGTCAGTGGGACTGCTTCCATTAGCCAAAGACATAAATAGAACAAAAGGTTGACCCAACTTCCTCTGAGCAAGAGGGAATTCTACCGGCAGACTGCCTTCAAACGTGGTCTGCAACATCAGCTCTTTGTGGTTTGCCAGTAGACTGTCACTGGACTTAACTATGCTTTCCTAAATCTCTAGTCTGTTGGTCTCTCCCACCAGATTTTGGACTCACTAAGCCTCCACAATGGCATGAGCCAATTCCTTAAAATAAATCTCTTTATGTAGATATCTATGTATGTATGTATGTATGTATCTATCTATCTATCTATCTAGATATAGATAGCTAGATAGATATCTAGATAGATACATCTAGATACATAGATATAGAGATAAATAGATACCTTGCTAGATCTATCTAGATATGTAGATATCTAGATAGATAGACATAGACATCTTATTGGTTTGATTTCTCTGAAGAACTCTTATTAACATCATGTTCTAGTGGGTTTATAATGATATCTCATTGTGGTTTTAATTTGCATTTTTCTGATGACTAATAATGTTGAATATTTTTAATGTGCTTAATGCTGTTTGTGTATCATCTTTTGTGATGTGTCTATTCAAGTATTTATCCAGTTATCCAGGTTTTTGTTTGTTTTGTTTTGTTTTGTTTTGGTGAGGGGGCAGGATTGTTTGCCTTCCTATTGTTGAGTCATAAGAATTATTTACATATTCCAGATACAAGTCTTTTATATAATATGTGTCTCCAATATTTTCTCCCTGTGAGTGGCTTGTATTTTCATTTACTTACCAGTGTCTTTAGAAAACCAAGAGTCTTCATAAAATCAAATTTATTGATTTTTCTCTTCTGACTCACGTTTTGGGTTCTATTTAAGAAATGTTTTTACCTAACCCAAGTTTGCAAAGAACTTTCCCTATATCTTCTCCTAGATATTTTATAGTTTTAGATATTACATTTAGATCTGTGATCCACTTGGAGATAATTTTTGTATATACTGTAATGTAAGGGTTGAGATTTATTGTTAGGTACATGATTATTTAATTGTTCCAATAGCATTGGTGAAAATGCTCTCTTTTCCCAAGTGAATTATCTTTTCATTTTTCAAAAGAATCAACTAACTGTGTATTTGTAGGTTTATTTATGAGTTCTCTATTTTATTTCATTTAACTATATTTATATCAATAATACTATAGATTGCAAGTGAATCTCAAAGTAAGGTAGTGTGAGTCTTCTAACTTTATTCATCTTGTTCACAATTATTTGGGCTATTATAGGTCCTTTGTATTTCCATATATAATTTATAATCGACTTGCAATTTCTGCAAAAATATGCTGTGATTTTAATTGGGATTGTGTTGAATCTGTTGGTCAATTTGGGGAGAATTGACATCTTAAGAGTAGTGAGTCTTTCAATCCATGAGCACTGTATTTCTCATCATTTATTTACAATTTATTTAATTTATCTCAGTTATTATTTGTAGATTTTAGTGTACAGATCTTGCACATATTTTGTTAAATCTATCCCTGGGTATTCTATGTCTTTTAATGCTATTGTAAATGGCATTTTTAAAAAGTTTTTATTTCCAAATGTTTACTTCTAGATTAGAAAAATATAATCAATTTTTGAATATTGATTTTCTATTCTGCAACTCTCCCAAACGCAAATATTAATTTTAATAAGTTCAAAATTTCTTAGTATTTTCAATATACGTTATATCGTTGTCTACAAGTGACAATAGTTTAATAACAATTCTTTAAATATTTAATTAATTCTTTAAGTCTTTCACCATTAGGCATAATGTTATGTGTAGTTTTTGTGCATATGCTCTTTATCATGAAAAGTAAATTCCTCTGCATTCTGAGATCACTGTGAGTTTTTTCATGATGAATGTTAATTTTTTTGTCAACTACTTTTTCTGCATTTATTAAGATTATCATATGGTTTTTCTTTTTTTACTTGTTGATGTAATGGATTATATTGACTAATTTTCGAATGTTGAACCAATCTTGCATTCCTGTCATAAACACAACTTGTTCATGATGTAGTGTCTTTTTAATGTATTGTTGGAGTGAATTTGCTTATTTTTTGGTAATGATTTGTGTGTTTATGTTCACAACGTATTGATATGGTTTGGCTGTGTCCCCACCCAAATCTCATCTTGAATTGTAGTTCCCATAATCCCCACATGACACAGGAGGGACCCAGTGGGAGGTAATTGAATCATGGGGTAATGGTCTTATAAGAGGAGTGATAGTTTTATAAGGGGCTTCCCTCTTTGCTCAGCTCTCATTCTTTCTCCTGCTGCCCTGTGAAGAAGTGCTTTCCACCATGATTGTAAGTTTCTTGAGGCCTCCGCAGCCATGTGGAACTGTGAGTTAATTAAACCTTTTTTCTTTACAAATTACCCAGTCTCAGGTGCTTCTTCATTGCAGTGTGAGAACAGACTAATACAGATATGTTGATCTGTAGGCTTTTTTCTTCTATTTTATCTGCTTTTGATATTTGGGTGTTAATCAAATGTAGCCTAAAGTTGCCTCCTTACATATTTAACTTCAGCCTAAAGGTTTTTCTGTACATCGTGAACTGTAACAAGTGGAGGTATAAAACAACGGTAGTCCACACCTGTGCCAATCACTGAGTTCTGGCCAATCAAATGTAACCAACTGTTTGAACCATGTTCAAATAAGGCAAACACCTAGCTGTAACCAATTCAGTTGTTTCTGTATCTCACTTCGGATTTCTGTATGTCATTTCCTTTTTTTTTGTCTATAAAGAGCTAGAGTCTCTCTGAATCTGCCATGATTCTGGGGGCTACGACATTCATGGATCATTCATTCCTCAATTAAACTCCCTTAAATTTAATTTGGCTGAAGTTTTTCTTTTAACCTGGGTAATATTAACTTTTTTAAAATGAGTTGTCAAGTGTTTCACTCCTTCAATTTTCAGGAAACTATTTGGTAGATTTCACCAGTGAAGCCATGTAGGCTTAAAGATTCTCATGCCATCCCATTTATGTGTGTGTTAGTATAAAAGCTGTTAATTATACATGTACTTTCTGTAATAGATAAAGGAATATTCATGTTATCTATTTCTTCTTGAATGAACTTTGGTCATTTGTATCTTTCAAGGGATTTTTCCATCACATCTAAGTTGTAGAATAAACAAACAGTTGTCATAGTACTCCTTTATTATCTTATTAATAGCTGTAGGATCAGTAGTGACATTTTTTATTTTATTCCTGAACTTGGTAATTACATTCTCTCTCTTTTTAAAACAATTATTTATATATTTAGTTAGAGGTTTATTAATTGCATTAAACTTTTCAGAAACAGCTTTCAGTTTTATTGATTTTTCTGTTTTTCTCTTTTATATATAATTCATATATTCTTTTATCTACATTATTTCTTTCCTTCCTCTTTTTTAAGTTTAACTCATTTTATCTTTTTCTAGTTTCTTAAGGTAGAAAATTACAGCATTGATTAGAAAATTTTTGTTTTTCATAATATTAATTTTCATGCATTCAGTTCCTTTTGAGCACTGCTTTAGCTGCATTTCTACAAAATTTGATATGTTACATTTTCATTTTCAGTCAGTTCAAAATATATTCTAATTTCCAATGTGATTTTTCATTGACCTTTGTGTTATTAGAAGTGTCTTGTTTCATTTTCAACTATTTGGAGATTTTCCTTGTATTTTTCTGTTATTGATTTTTAGTTAATTCCTTGTGGTCAGAGAATACATTTTGTATTATTCCAGTGCATTTATATTTATTTAGATTTGTTTCATTTTTCAGAATATGGTCTATCCTGAGAAATGTCTATTTGTACTTTAAAAAAATGTGTATTCTGTTGTTGAGAGGCATGTTCTATAAATGTCAATTAGTTCAAGTTATTTAGTAGTAGTTTCATGTCTTTTATATCTTCACTGATTCTCTACTTTTAGGTCTATTTGGTTTGCTTTATGTATAATAAGTGCTAAATTCATCTCAATATTCTATAATAGCTCTATATAATAACTCTTAGCATCAGGCCACTATTGTTAAGTGCTATTATTGTCTGCCCTTTGATGGTAAGAAAACATATGAAAATATTTAATTACTTGCCAAATGACATACAGCTCATACGTGGACTAGCTGGAATTTGGACCTAGGCATTCTAGAATTTATACATGGTAAAATACTAATTGAAATTAGAATGCTTAGTGATATGGTTTGGCTGTGTCCACACAAATCTCATCTTGAATTCCCACATATTATGGGAGGGACCCCATGGGAGGTGATTGAATTATGGGGGTGGATCTTTTCTGTGCTGTTCTTGTGATAGTGAATGAGACTCAGATGATCTGACGGTTTAAAAAAAAAGGGAGTTTCTCTTCACAGAACTCTCTTTTGGCCTATTGCCATTCACGTTAGATGTGACTTGCTCCTCCTTGCCTCCTGCCATGATTGTGAGGCCTCCCAAGCCATGTGGAACTGTAAGTCCAGCTAAACCTCTTTCTTTTGTAAATTGCCCAGTCTCAAGTAGGTCTTTATCACCAGTGTGAAAATGGACTATTACAATAAATTGGTACTGGGGATTAGTGGGGAGTTGCTGAAAAGATACCTGAAAATGTGGAAGCGACTTTGGAACTAGGTAACAGGCAGAGGTTGGAACAGTTTAGAGGGCTCAGAAGAAAGGAAAATGTGGGAAAGTTTGGAACTTCCTAGAGACTTGTTGAATGGCTTTGCCCAAAATTCTGATAGAGACATGAACAATAAGGTCCAGGCTGAGGTGGTCTCAGACAGAGATAAGAAACTTGTTGGGAACTGGAGCAAAGGTGACTCTTGTTATGTTTTAGCAATGAGACTGGTAGCATTTTGCTCCTGCCCTAGAGATTTGTGGAACTTTGAACTTGAGAGGAATGATTTAGTGTATCTGGCAGAAGAAATTTCTAAGCAGCAAAGCATTCAAGAGTTGACTTCAGTGCTGTTAAAGGCATTCAGTCTTACAAGGGAAGCAGAGCATAAAAGTTCGGAAAATTTGCAGCTTGATAATGAGATAAAAAAGCAAATCCCATTTTCTGAAGAGAAATTCAAGCCAGCTGCAGAAATTTGTATAACTAATGAAGAGCTGAATATTAATCCCAAAACAATGAGGCAAATGTCTCCAGGGCAAGTCAGGGGCCTTCACAGCAGCCCCTTCCACTACAGGCACAGAGGTCTAGGAGGAAAAAGTGGTTTTGTGTGCTGGGCCATGGGTCCCCATGCTGTGTGCAGTCTAGGTACTTGGTGCCCTGCATCCAAGCCACTCAAGCTATGACTAAAAGGGGCCAAGATATAGCTCAGGCTGCTGCTTCAGAGGGTGGAAGCCCCAAGCCTTGGCAGCTTCCACATGGTGTTGAGCCTGAAGGTGCACGGAAGTCAAGAATTGAGGTTTGGGAACCTCTGCCTAGATTTCAGAGGATGTATGGAAATGCCTGGATTCCCAGGCAGAAGTTTGCTGCAGGGGTGGAACTCTCATGGAGAACCTCTGGTAGATCAGTACAGAAGGGAAATGTGGGGTCAGAGCCCCCACACAGAGTCCCTACTGGGGCACCACCTAGTGGAGCTGTAAGAAGAGGGCCACCATCCTCCAGAGCCCAGAATGGTATATCTGCTGACAGCTTGCACTGTGCACCTGGAAAAGCCTCAGACACAATGCCAGTCCATGAAAGCAGCTGGGAGGGAGGCTGTACCCTGCAAAGCCACAGGGGCAGAGCTGCCCAAGACTATGAGAACCTACCTCTTGCATCGGTGTGACGTGGATGTGAGACATGGAGTCAAAGGAGATAATTTTGGAGCTTTAAGATTTGACTGCCATGCTGGATTTCAGACTTGCATTGGGCCTGTAGTCCCTTTGTTTTGGCCAATTTCTCCCATTTGGAATGGCTGTATTTGCCCAATACCTGTACCCCCATTGTATCTAGGGAGTAACTAGCTTGCTTTTGATTTTATAGGCTCATAGGCGGAAGAGATTTGTCTTGTCTTGGATGAGACTTTAGACTGTGGACTTTTGAGTTAATGCTGAAATGAGTTAAGACTTTGGGGGACTGTTGGGAATGCATGATTGGTTTTGAAATGTGAGGTCATGAGATCTGGGAGAACCCAAGGGCCAAATGATACGGCTTGGCTGTGTCTCCATCCAAATCTCATCTTGAACTCCCACCTGTTGTGGGAGAGACCTGGTGGGACATGACTGAATTATGGGGGTGGGTCTTTCCTGCCCTGTTCTTCTAATTGTGAATGAGTCTCACAAGCTCTGATGGATTTTTTTTTTAATGGGAGTTTCCCTGCACAAAACTCTCTTTTTGCCTGCTACCATCCACGTTAGATGTAACTTGCTCCTCCTTGCCTTCCACCATGATTGTGAGGCCTGCCCAGACATGTGGAACTGTAAGTCCAATTAAACCTCCTTCTTTTGTAAATTGCCCAGTGTCGGGTGTGTCTTTATCAGCAGTATGAAAATGGACTAATACACTAAGTGACTACATTTATTATTTACAAGAGAATGAGATAGAGCTGGGAAGCCAATAGTGGATATTACTATGTGGCAGATTTTGGGTGATTTATTTCTTCTTCCTACAGTTTTTCATTTTAAAAGCGTGCTTCTTAATTTTAGGTGTCACTTTGAATGGATTAAGGGTTGTCTAGAGAACTGGTAAAAGATTACTTCTGGGTGTGTCTGTGAGGGTGTTTCTGAAGGAGACTGGCTTGTGAGTCAGCTAACTGAGTCAGGATAATCCACCCTCAATGCTGGTAGGCACTGTCCAATCAGCTGGGAGCCTGGATAGAACAAAAGGCAATTTCCTCTCTCTCTGGGACCTGGGATATACTTATCTTCTCTTGCTGTTGGACATCAGAACTCTAGGCTCTCCAGCTTTTGGACTCCAGGACCTACACCAGCAGCCTCTGGCTTTCTCAGGCTTTTGGCCTCAGAGTGGGTGTTATACAATCAGTTTCCCTGGTTCTGAGGCTTTTGAACTTGGACTGAGCTGTGCTACTGGCTTTCCTGGGTCCTCAGATTGCAGAGGGCCTGTTGTGAAACTTCTCAATCTCTGTAATCATGTGAGCCAATTTTCCAAATAAACCTTTTCTCATTTTTCACTTATCCATCTATTTCATATTGGTTCTGTCTCACTAGAGAACCCTGACTAATACAGTAAGCTTTCTACAATGCCTGTATACATTTGTTATAGAAAGAAAAAAATTAAATTATTATTTTATTTGCTTGTAGTTATTAGAATAATTAAAAAGAAGGCGAGTCATTCAACACATGCATTTTTAGTAAATAACTGTTGTGTTTATCTGCCCAATAATTTGCCATAATCTATTTAACCACACTTTTAATTTTATTTTTAGAATGCATCCAAATTTGTTATAAATAATGCTGTGCAAAATAGTATTGCATATAATATTTGACTGTATTTCTTATTATCTCTTTAGCATAAATTCCTAGAAGTGTATTACTGGCTCAATTGTACAAACAGGTCTATTTATTTTTAGTTTGTTTGCTTTGCCTTTAGACTGTTTTACATAAAACTTATGTTTCTGTTGGAAAAGAATCCTGTCAAACAAGTTAAGCATTATATTTAGTTTTTTCAGGAGTACTTTATTGAGCCACAGTACAAGAGAGATACACAGAATAATTTGCTATCTCATATGTAAGAATTACATAGTTTTCATAGTTTAAGCTAATACACGTATACAAGGTAGGACAGGAGAAAAAAGTAAAAGAGATTCTAAGATTTCTTTATCTCTTAAATATTTAACTAATAGCTGTGTTTGAGAATGT
Source organism: Pongo abelii (assembly GCF_028885655.2). Lineage (NCBI taxonomy): Eukaryota > Metazoa > Chordata > Mammalia > Primates > Hominidae > Pongo > Pongo abelii. The sequence continues at coordinate 22,215,023 of NC_071988.2, forward strand.
GATTTTATCCAATCACCTAAAATATTTTTTACAACACATGACATTCACACTGACATAGAATTGGATGAAATTATTTTTAAAGTAGATTTAAAAAATGACTAGTGATCACTCTTATCGTTTTGATTCTTAACAGCAGGTTGACAAGAGGGCTAAGAAACAAGAGGTACAGCAGTACTTAGCCTATGCAAACAAGATCCTCTGCTGACAAGGTGTTCAAAATAGTCAAGTCAGAATCATACATTGTATTGCCTTTGAATTAACCCTGTGTTCCTGGGATTTCTTCAGATTTTTCCTTAATGTATATAGATTTATTTCTTAAAAAGACACTCATATTTCTAATTTCATATTTATTCTTCTTAGTAAGGAGCATTATATTATCCCGTTTGTTAAAGGGTAGTTAAAGAAGTAGCAAAAACAATTTTCTAATTGTTCTATTACCAAAACCAAAGCAGTCAAATTTGGCTGCATATTCTTCTACCTTCCTCCTTCTATTCACCACCTGCCCTCTGCTCTTCAGTAGCTGAAATTTGTTTGTTTTTCACAGGTTATAATGACATTTATCTGCATTTGTGAATCTGATGCTACAAGTGAGAAATTTTAAAAGTCTATTTTATTTTGTTCATTACAGGTTATTCTTACGATGAAAGATAATGAATCAAAATGAAATTCTTTTCATTTAGATTTTTTCAGATAATATTGTGAAATATCACCATTGCCTCGATACTTTCGCAGGTTCATTATTGAGGCTAATTCAGTCAAATGTATCATATAAATTGATGTTCTTGTTTAGGACATTGTGGTGAATAAGCTAGTTTTTGGACCATGGCTGTTTTAACAAGAAAATCACAACCTTTTTAATACCAAAACTTACTACTGAGGTTTTAATTTTGTTCAACTTTTGTTCAATGCATGTTGGCTGATACAGAAATACATACACACTGATATGGTTTGTCTGTGTCCCCACCCAAATCTCAACTTGAATTTTATCTCCAAGAATTCCCATTTATTATGAGAGGGACCCGGGGAGGGAGGGAGTTGAATCATGGGGGCTGGTCTTTCCTGTGCTATTCTCGTGATAGTGAATAAGTCTCACAAGATCTGATAGGCTTGTCAGTGGTTTCTGCTTTTGCTTCTTCTCATTTTCTCTTGCTGCTGCCGTGTAAGAAGTGTCTTTCACCTCCCACCATGATTCTGAGCCTTCCCCAGCCATGTGGAATTGTGAGTCCAATTAAACCTCTTTTTCTTCCCCGTCCTGGGTATGTCTTTATCAGCAGCATGAAAATGGACTAATACACACACACATATACACACATTTGAAGATAAACATATATGTAGAAATATGAAGATAGATAGATGTGTATATAAAAATGCAAGAATTCAGAAACCACTACATATATTTAATGCATTTATCTATCTATTTCTATGCCCATTTATATGTGTATATAAGTGTATCTTGATGTACATATAATCATCAAACCGGAAGTTGAAATATATACACACATACACCCATATACATACCCATATATAAATATAAATAAAATTGTTTCTGACTTCTTGTATGCCTGAGAATGTATTTTTCTTTGCTTTCAAGCAGAAAAAGCTAAGAAAAATCCTTCTCCTGCCCAGTAGATGTTGCCACACTGCCCTCACACTTTCAGTGTTTCAGATAAGAAGCTGAGATTAATTTCTTTTAGAATAACTAAATTTGGTTTTTGAAACTATATAAGCAGTTTCCTTTTTCCTGGTTTTGTCTGTGTAGGACATTGTTTTTTATAGTTATAATACAAAATTTTTCTAGGCTCTAATGTAAAAATTTTGCCAGGAAAAATATTCTTATTCTTTCACTTTTTTGTTGAAAACTTGATAAGACTGTCAACCTTGTATTACTTTTCTATTGCTGTATAGCAAATTATAAACTTAGCAGCTTAAAGCAACACACAATTATTTGCCCACAGCCTCTGTGGTCCAGGAGTCGAGGCATAGCTTGACTGGGTCCTACCTTAGGGTCTCCACAAAGGATAGGGACCTGGCTGCATTCTCCTCTGGATGCTTGCCTAGGGAGGAATCTGCTTCCAAGCTCATTTGGATTGTGGGCAGAATTCATTTTCTTGCAGCTGTATGCCTGTGTTTTGCTGCCTATTGGCTGGACACTGCCCTCAGTTCCTAGAAGATGCCTGACTCCATCGTCCCTCTGGCAATATGGTAAGTTATGTCTTTAAGCCAGCAAGGAGAATCTCTCTCCATCTGCTAACACAGGGCTTTATAATCTGTAATGTAAGCATTGGAGTAGCATCCCATTATCTTTGCCATGTTCTTTTGGTGAGAAGTGAGTCACAGGTTCTCACCTGTGCCAGCAGGGCATTCCAGGGAAGAGATTTTGGAAGGGTGTATGCATTGGACATCACCTTAGGGCATGCCCACATGAAACCCATTCTCTTTGAGCTCAGAAAATAATTTTCTTTAAGTCTGATTATTGGTTCTTTTTCAAATACTTCATTTTCTTCCTTGGCAACAATGGTAATTTGTAGTTTTCCTAGGCTGGTATTCTATATTTGTTAGGACTTTTATGATGCTAGTGACAGAAATTCAGAGCTGACTACCTTAAGCAAAACCTGAAATTTAATGAAAGGGTCCTGGGATAGTTGAAGGAATACAGGCAAGGCAGAGATCAAAAGAGCAATGGAAAAGTCCAGCAGGTGTCCGGAACAAATGCAAGTGGGAAAGGTCCGTTCTTGGAGTGGCCCTGGTTTCTGACTTCTGCCTTGTTCTAGGTGCTGCTGTTTCTCTCTCTTGCCCCATGCTGCCTACCTTTCTCCCAGTCCAAAGCTAGATAATAGAGGATTAAATGAGTTAATGCACTAGAGCCATTAGAACAGTGTTGGCGCATGGCAAATGTCTAGCCATTGTAATGTGTTATTATTGGTTTTTTACCATGAATTTTATTATTATTGCATCATGTGTATAATACTGTTGTAGGAGGGGAGAAGCTCCAGTGCTAAACAAGTTTGGAGAACGCTAGAAAGGCTAATCTCAGTTTGTCCCTAGAATTTCAATTTTCTCTTATTTTCACTAAATTGTATTGCTTTGTCTTTTTCTTGCGCATTCTCTAAGATCTCAAATTTTTATTCTGTATCACTGATTCTGCATTCCACTCTATCAATTGTACTATTTTTCATTTCAATGTAGAATTTGCATCTACAACGAACTCCATCTTTCTTTCTCCTGAAACTTTCTTTTCTCATGGTTTCCTCTTCCTCTTCCTTCTCTTGTTTGAAAGAGGAGGTTGTCCCACCAGTTTATTCTTTCCTATGCCTCTTTGCTTTAGTTATGCAGAGACTATACAGTATGTATCCTCCCAAGAATAGAAAACATTTCTCTAAACATTTTTCTGGTTCTTATAATAAATATTTTTCAGAGATTTTTTTCCTGTGAGCTCTTTACCTAAATATTTTTTTCTAGATTCTGTTGTTTTATGATTTTGTGTTGATTCTCTTCTCATCTAATGACCTTTCCAAAACAGACAGATAAGAGATTCTGTCAGTCCCTACCCATATTTCTTTTCTACTCACCGCTCTGGGCAGGGTAGTAGCTTCATACTGCAAGCACCTGGGAATCTACCCATAAAGCCTTTCTTTGGCATACTTGGGGACAGGACAGAAGTGCTGGGGAGTTGGCATTCCTGACAGTAGTCCTCATGGGAATAGCTCAATAATGGAATGAAAGCTTCCCAGTTTCTTAGTCTCTTGGTTGAGACAACTCCAAGATATGGCCTAAGTTCTCTCCCAGGAGTCTGCAGTGGGTCTAACTGCCTGTCTCTCACAGCAAAACTTGCTTGGTAATGCCCCTTCCTGACTACCTTCCCTTCCTTTTGTTATTTCCTCACTCCCTGATTGAAGCTTCCAGGGATCCCATCCCGTATAAACGCTTGCCCTCCAACCTTGTCTTGGGCTTTTGTAGGGGAACCCATACTAAGTTAAGTCATTGTATTAGTCCATTTTCACACTGCTATAAAGAAATACTTGAGTCTGGGTCATTTATAAAGAAAAGAAGTTTAATTGACTCAGTGGTGGCCGGGCACTGTAGCTCAAGCCTGTAATCCCAGCACTTTGGGAAGCCGAGACAGGCGGATCATGAGGTCAGGAGATAGAGACCATCCTGGCTAACACAGTGAAACCCTGTCTCTACTAAAAATACAAAACATTAGCCGGGCGTGGTGGCGGGCGCCTGTAGTCCCAGCTACTCGGGAGGCTGAGGCAGGAGAATGCGTGAACCCAGGAGGCAGAGCTTGCAGTGAGCCGAGATCGCACCACTGCACTCCAGCCTGGGCAACAGAGCGAGACTTCCTCTCAAAAAAAAAAAAAAAAATTGACTCACTGTTGCATGTGGAGTGGAGGCCTCAGGAAACTTACAATCATGATGGAAGGTGAAGGGAAGACAGGCAGCTTCTTCACAAGGCAGCAGGAGAGAGAAGAATGAAGGAGGAACTTCCAAACACTGACACAACCATCAGATCTCATAAGAAGTCACTCACTAAAATGAGAAGAACCTGGGGGAAACCACCCCCATGATCCAGTCACCTCCCTTCCTCCACACATGGGGATTATAGATCTTTCCCTCTACAAATGGGGATTACAATTCAAGAAAAGATTTGGGTGGGGGCACAGAGCCAAATCATATCAGTCATCTGTCAAAAAATCAGGTGAATTATTTCCTCTTGGGATTAAATCACACTTTGGATTTAGAACTGTAAAGCAAAATGATGCACATGGTTCCTAATTTTAAATATTGTCATTTGGCTTTACATCATGAGGAACAGCATCTTATCTATCCTCAAGAAATTCACAATCTAATATTTCTGAACATGTGGACCATAGACTAGCTACATCAAAATGATGTGAAAGATGAATTTGGGACCTTATACCACACCTATTTTCTGTTTGTGTTTTCTGAGTCCTTGCTTGTCTGAAAATATTTCACTTCCACATGTTATAGACTTGGCTCAGCATACTACCTTAGGTTGAAAATAATTTATCCTTAGAATATTGAAGGCACTCTTCTATTATCTTCTAGTGTTCAATGTTGCTGAAAAAAATGCTAGTCTGATCAGTTTTCTCATTCTAGAAGCTTTTAGGATCTTTCTTTTTTCTTTGGGGTCTTACAGTTTTACAATAATATGTTTAGTGTGATTTTCTTTTTATTCACTGTGCTGGCACTCAGTGGGCCCTTTAAGTTTAATGTCACAATCCTTTCGTGTCTCTAGATGCTATTTCTTCAATAATTTATTCTTTTTGCCTTATTGAGAATCCTATTATTCTAGGCACTGGAACGTATGTACTGGTTCTCTATATGCTGTATTGTTTCTTACACATTGTCTCTCTCTCTTTCTCATTCTCTCTCTTGCATTCTTTGTTTTTCCCTTCTGTACATTCTGAGGGATTTCTGAGTTTTATTTGCCTTTTTTTTTTTTTTTGAGACGGAGTCTCACTGTGTCTCCCAGGCTGAAGGGCTGGAGTGCAGTGGCGCGATCTCGGCTCACTGAAACCTCTGCCTCCTGGGTTCAAACAATTCTCCTGCCTCAGCCTCCCGAGTAGCTGGGATTACAAGTGCATGCCACCACGCCCAGCTAATTTTTGTATTTTTGGTAGAGATGGGGTTTCACCATGTTGGCCAGGACGGTCTCGATCTCTTGACCTTGTGATCCACCCATGTCAGCCTTCCAAAGTGCTGGGATTACAGATGTGAGCCACCACGCCCGGCCTATTTGCCCTTTCTTATACAGAGTTTTTAATTCCAGCAATTCTGCATTTACTGTCTAGGAACTCTTAGTCATTCTGTGAGTATTTCTTTTTTATAGAATCTCGTTCATATTTATTGATATAGTATATTGATGTTTTCTCCATGTTAATTTTTTTTAAAGGTCTCTTCTGCTTCCATTTTATCTAGGATTTACTTTTTTTCCTGCATGTTGATTTTGGCTTTTCTCCTTTTGCTGCTGTTTCCAAAATTTTTGATTATCCATTTATAGTTCTTAAAAAAGCTTTGTTAACTGATGTGTATTCATTTTTGTTTATTATATAGTTTGTATTCTCATTGGCCTCATTGGTAGTAATAATTCTTTCAAGAGTCTAGCAATAAGTTGACTTTAGTTTTAAATTGTGGAGAAGTTGTAAGACTATCTGTTTTATCTCTCTGTTTAGAAATTTTTGCAGCAGGCTTGGAGTGGCTACATAAGCCACTAGCCATGTGCCAATTAAAACTGGAACTGAGTCCTGTGTTTTCCAAATGAAGTTAACAAACTTGGCTCTTAAATTCATAAACTATGTAATGACATTGGCTGTGTATCAATTCTTGCTCCCAACTTGTGTTAAGTATTCCGGCACTGGTAATTTCCTGGTATATATATTGACCTTCGTTGAAAAAATTCTACCTAACAAATGTGATGAGCTGCTACTTCCAGGCTATTATTTGCACATATTGGGGGATATTTTAAAGCAGAGACTTCAGGCCAAGTGGTTTTAATCACCTGAAAAGCAAATTATCCTGGGGTAATTTATTAAGTTTTTTTTTTTTTTAATGTGTTTTTGTTCTCTGGAATCCTTAAATAGAAAAGAAACTATCCGAGACGGGCTTTTTTGGGCTGGAATACCATGGTGTGCATCTGCCTAATAAAGTTGTTGTTGAAGCCCTTCCTGTTGACTTTTAACCTCAGGGTCTGTGTAAAGCCCCTCATTCATTAAGCAGTTGATTCCATTAGCAGCAGGCTGTGTCTGGGATCCTGGGGACCCTGCACCTGGCCTGCTTTCTTTCTGACAAATCATCTAATTTTATTGATAGACACCTGGAAAATTATATTTAGGACAGGGGGCCAGGACACACAGCTCAGAACCCACTCCTCCAAAATGAGCAATGAGAGACAACCCCCTAGAATAGGCATCTCTGCAGCCAGTCCACAGAAATAGGCATTTTTAAAAGATTGGCTCAATATTGCTTTGCCAAGTTCACTCTGCTATTTCTTTCTCTGAGGGGTATTTTAAATGAGGTAAGTTTCTCCTGCAGCTCGCATTTCAGAGGGGGCAAGGCCAGCTCCCAGCCTGCCATCAAAAGTCTTCAATGGCCCTTTTACCAGAGTGCCTTGTCAACTCCTATATGACTGTGTCCCCCAGGCCTCACAAGATGCTTGTGGGGTGGCGCCTGGCAGTTCGGGAATAGCAATGCTTCTGACCCCTGGCAAGCCTTCTTTCTGGCTGCCACATTAGATCAAAAATTGTGTGAGATTATCCCTTCAGGAGGCAGTTCTCCTTTTTCAGTTGTTAGCGGGAGTTGCTGAACAGATTCACACTCTCTGGGGAGATGGGAAGCGCATCAGTGTCAGAGGGAGAGATTTGCTCCAGGTTAGTGGTGATGATGCCACACCTACACACACTTCGTGCAGTTCCCAGAATTTCATCCGGAGCTCTGAAGCAGTAAAGGGAAAATTGGCGAAAAGTGTTTTCTTCTGGGGCAGAGAGAACAGAAACCTTCTAATTACTACAGAGAAAGGAAGAATCTTTGTCAATTATGTTTCCAGAGATGATGAAAAGCTTGAGGGCACTCTCCAAAGTAGAGTCAGAAAACTTATTTTGAACAGAAAACAAAACCCCAGAAGACTGCACATGGTTTTAGAAATGAACCCATGTTTGCCCCTGTTCCTTCAGATTTGAAAAGGATGGAGCTTGAGATTTCTGTGGCTCTTCTAGCAGCTTAGGTCTTATGAGTTCAAGTTCTTAACAGTCCTTCTACATTGAGTTCTACAGTTGCAAATAACTAATCATCGCTGATTGGAAGTGGGGATTGACATAGTGAAAGATTGCAATGTTTAAATACTATCAAGAAATAATAGCTTTTGCATAGATTATGTAGACTTGTTGCTTTCAAGAGAAAGAAATTTTCCAAACTAGACCAACTAAAGTATTGCAAAGCACAGCTCCTTGGAACCTTGGAGTAGGGGAAATGACAGTTCATTTGGATTGGGTGACCCAGGCTTAGATTCCTTTCATATTTCCTATTGACTGTGAGATTTTGAACCACTTAGCCATTTAAAGCTATAGTTACTACTATCTCAGTTTGAGAAAAATGCAACTATATTACAGAGTTGTTGATAGAAGTAAAAACAAAACAAAACTATAAAACATGGAAGTCACCTTCTCATTTTCTGTAGAATAAAACCTAAATTCCTTGCCAGGACTTATAGGAGCCTGCATGCCCTATCCCCTACTTCCATCTCTAGCTCATCCACTGCTCAGCTCTGCACTCTCCTTGTCTTGGCTGCTTCCCACTGTATTCTCCCAATCTCAGCACAAATCTCTCTTCTTAGAGATGTCTTCCTTTACCATATAGCTCTAGGTAATATAGTGTCCTCCAGCTCTACCCCACGTATTCATTCATTTGACAATATTTATTGAGCATCTACTATGGGCCTGGCATTGTTCTAATAGCTAAGAATATAATACTGAACAATCTCCAATAGATCCTTGCTTTCATGAAACTCCAATTCTTATGGGGTAAACAGATTATTAACAAGCAAACAAAATGATTTTAGAGAGTAACAAGATCTATGAAGAAAGCAACATGAGGGTGGATGGGGCTAGCATACTTTGAGGTGTCAAGGTCACCAGTGAGGAGGTGGCTTTGAACTGAGACCTCTGCTTAAGCCAGAATCTTGCAACAAAAAGGAGATAAGTTCTTTTTAAAAGAAGAATTTCCTATCCCACTCCATGTTAAAGGAGCAGGTTTTGTGACAAGAATAAACCTGGATAAAAATGTACTTCTGCAAGATAAACTTGAGTTGCCGTATCACTCTTTCCCACCAAGTTCTCTGACTTGAGGAGGACAATAAAATTTTCCTTGGAAACTATTGTAACTGCTGGGAGAAAGTACCTACAATAAAGTCCAAATTTATAAGGTTTTACAATGCGTCACTTCAAAAGGGAAACTTTTGAAAATCCTGAGTTGGATGTGTGGCTGATGTTTTATTTCACCACGGAGAAAGTTGCACTTTTTTATTCCTCCTCTTCCCTTGGTCATCCATGTTTCCAAAACAACCATTATGTGACTGGCAGCAGGGCTCTTCTCACTGGTTGTACGGATAGGCTGTCCATGAAGTCCACAGCTGGCACCATGGCTCATTAGGCATTTATCCAAGGCAGTCATCTCAATTCTGACTGTTTTCAGACCATGGGTCTTTCCACTGTGGCTATTTCTTCCTCTCTCCTCTGATGTTTCACTCTCTCATTGCTTTAACATGTCTTTGGGGAGTTTCTTCTCAGTGTATCTGGGAGAATGTTTTTCTTGAATCCTTACTTAAAGAGAATTACGAACCACTGGGAAAAAGCTCTTCTGTTGATTAGGCTTTTTTTCTCCATTCGGGGGAAATCAAATGACTAAAATATAAATTTGGTTTGAACAGTTCTTAAATATCTTTTTTTCAACATTGACAGGAATTTTGCTTCTGCATTTTGATTTTGCACATGTAAAAAGTCAACCAGAAAGACTCTTAACAACTAAAAGTAGAAATTGCAAAAAGCACTCTAAATACAAACCAGCAAAAATGATGATGATAAAATGTCTTTTGCATGTCTGATCTGTAAACACATCTAATGGCTCACTCAGAGAATGATGATAGTATTATTGCAAGTAACATATTCTTAGAAAGTGAGTCCCAATTCAATTTTTAACTGTCCGAAAGAATTTGGAAAGGTTGTCAAATACAGTTTTTAAAAATGCAACACTCTCATAGACCTGCATTACAATTTGGAGAAAACAGAGAAAGACAGGGTAAGGTATTCATACTTTTACTAATGGATGAGGCATGTATCAAGTCAAAGAAATGATCACATATTTCACACAAGGCATAACATGAGCTGCTCCAGAATAGTGGTAGGTTTCAAGATGATTCTGCCTAGTATCCTGTTGTTCAGGATCAAGAGAGTTCAGCAGCAAGTTTTTCTAGATACCTTCATCCTCTGAGTGGTCCGTTAGATGGCCAGCTTTCCATCTTGAGTTAGTTTAGCTAGACCCTCAAAGAAACATCACTCCAAATGAGACAGTCACAACAGATGAACTGCTGGGATGAAACCATCCTGATTGAAGGCAACTGAAAGAACAGCTAGATAATGACTCAGAATGCACAAAGTTCCCTTGAACTTTGGTCTGATTCTTTCGGCAAGAAAGCTCACTGTTTTTCAATGCCATCTTTTCCTGCCACAGTGGCTTCCTTTCTCTACCCCTCTCCATTCTATATCATCATAATAACTAGACATTGAGAGGTAAGGGAAATTAGCGCTACCAGAATACAAGGAAATCTGTCTCCCTTATAAGGGTGTCAACTGCATTTCATAGTGCATGTCTGGTCTTTGTTTCTGATTCTAAATTGGAACACTAACATTTAGCTGTTTAGGGTGAGGGGAGCTGAGCATGAAGAGGACTTCAGGTATAAATCAAGGAATTCAGTGAGAACCTAAATGCAAAACAACAATACACATTCTGCTGGTTCAAAAATGGGTACTACTGCATAAAGAAGTTAGCAACATAATTATACTTTCAAGTATGTTATGGTAGATTGCAAGAGTGGAAACATTTTTCTCATCACTGTGAGCATATCACTTTGTAATGTGATGCTGCTGCTTCTCCCTTTAAGAGGTGAAGTTGATTTCTTTAGTCCTTGAATTTGAGATTGTTCATGCAACTTGCTTTTAGCAAATGTGATGGAAGCAGAGGTGTACTGTGGCTTTTTCTCTCTCTAGATGACACAGAACAGAGACAAGTTATCCCATCTGGGACTTCGTAGACCAGAGATTAGCAGACTTTTTCTGTAAAGGGTGAGACGATAAATATTTTAGTCTTTGCAGGACATATGATCTTTGTCATAACTACTCAACTCTGTTCAACAAATGAGCATGATTGTGTTCCAACATTAAAAAAAAAACAACAAAAACGTGTGGTCCATGAGCTGTAGCCTACAAATTCCTGCTCCACACCAGTCCACCTGCCAAACACCAGCCAAACCTCCAGCTGAATGCAGATGTCAATAGGCAAAGATAATATCTGGCACAGACTGGAAGAACCACCCAAATGATACCTGACTCATAACTTTGGGTGATTTATTATTCAGGAGACAACAAATGATAGATATCATCTCTTAGAACTCATATGTTCATTTGTTTATAAACTCAAGTACCAAGTAAAATGAATGCTTTTTGATGCATCAAAAGATATTGGTGCATGAAACTACAGAGTACAAGTCAAAGACAAAAAGAAAAAGAAATAAGTCTCTCCAGAACGGCTGCAGCCCAATTTCTGTTTTTCTAAGAACTTAACAGTCACCAAGCCACAAATTCAAATGGAGAGAAGACTTGAAATATGGGTATATATAAAACATTTTCGTGTACCCCATGGTGGCAGCATCTTGGGTTTTGATAAGTTTAAAATAATTACAAATAAAAGGCCCATTGTTTATGATATTTACACAAAATATACGGTCCCCAGTAATACTAGGTAAAAACTAATATTGTGTGAGAAAATGGGCAGAGACAGCTTTGGAATCCATAGCCATGTGCTTGCATAATAAAATAAAAGCAGGAATTTGATTCATTTGTCTCAACTTATTTAGCCACACTTCTGATGGTAATATTGCTATTTGGTACGTCATTTCTCTTCCTTGAAATTCTTAACTGTCACTTTAAAAACCTGACTGTTTATTATTACATGTCATTCTTCAAGTCCAGAACAATCACCAAAAGAGACATATGAGACATTCTTTTAATGCCAGGATTTACTATAAATCACAATTTCTTCTTCTTCCTGGAAAAAGAAAGGGGTAGAAGACAAAGATGACAGGGGGCACCTGTGCTTAGTTACATATGATTTGAGACTCAAGTTAATAGCATGAAATATATTCATACAGTGAACTTCTGCAAATGTAAAATTTCTGTGCTTCAAATCGAAATTCATTATCAATGGAAAGGTATAAAACCAGAGAAAATGACTGGGAAAAACTGCTTGAAAATATAAAAGGCTTCAAAAGCAAGAGAAACACAAGATTAAACTAAAAAGAATGACCTGGTATTTAGTTGGTTCAGTAAGATTTTATATGCATAAAATCTTCATAATTATGAATGTACAAAGGAAATTGTGATAGGAAAATGTAAAGGCTGAAATTATATACATATTCAAACAAAATAATGATAGTATTTATGAGAGACATAAACTATATAGGTTCAAATTTATGTTGGAACTAGGTATAGGACTTCCCCAACTGTCACCATATATATAAAATTTTTAAACCTTTGTTCAAATTCACGTCACTGCAATTCTGACATGAAAACTAGTACCAAAAACAAACAAACAAAAATCTTCCTTTGAAGTAATTTGCAAATGATCTAATTAAATAAATGAAGTAAAGTTGAAATGGAGCAATTTTCTTACTTTTAAGTTTATTCACACAGTAATGAGAGTCAGAGTAACATGTGCCAACCCTGCCGCCTTTCAGGTGCAGACATTTATCAAATTTGACTTGAGAAATCAAGGAAGGCCAATTTCTTGAGGAACTGGTTTCCTGAAGAAACAGAAGAGTTAATTACTAGAGGCAGTGGGAGGCGGGGGAAGAGCATCTCAGGCTCCGGAAACAGCATGTGCAAAAGCCAGTCTTGTGATAAGAGAGAGAATTGTGCACGTGATGAATTAAAAGGAGTGTACCGCCATTCAGTCGTTCACTAAGATCATAGAGTCATAGGCTGGAACGGGCCCTTGGGATGCCCTAGTTCAATCTATTCATTTTACAGGTGAGGAAACAGACTCAGAGGGGTTAAGTGACTTGGCCAAGGTGACACTGCTAATGAGTGGTGGAGCTGGGATCAGGGCCCAAGGCTTCTAATTACCCTTTTAATGCTTTTCCACCACACCATGCTGATTCTTTGTATCAGCGCTAATGAGTAGATCAAGATGCTGCAAAATTAGCATAATAATTATTTGTATATAAATACTGCATTTAAAATACTGCTGTATAACATAACTTATCCTTCATGACCCACACCTACAAGCTGTCAAGGTATGACTCAGAAATAAATAATTAACAATTGGCTTTTCATCATTAAATGGTGCAGATCAACACCCAAGCTTGAGACTTCTATGTATTAACACAAACCCTATATTAATGCATTCTAGATTAATGACATTTTGTATATTGATTTATTTCTTTATTTAATAACCATAATGCTGTTTTCTAAGCATTATACTGGGACTAAAATGGTCTCATTTCAGGAAAACAAGATCCAGTTGCTTCTTTCAAGTTTATAATTCAGTAATTCTACTTATGCTTTACTCTTTTTCTCTTTGCATCTGAAAGCTGATATAAGTCTTTTGAGGTACAGCCTGCCACAAAAAGAATGAGATTTGTGGGCAGAATTTTGGAAGAATATCTCCCAAGAGAACATTTAGGACAGGTAACTTCTTAGATGAGAATGGTTTAGGGGTGGAGGGACTGAGGGTGGGTGGATGGGAGGAGACTGCAGTTGTTAGTAAATTAGACCTTGGTTAGGTCTTCCAATTGAAATTACCTGGTGTTCTCTTATGACAGATTGCACTGCTTTGGAGAGCTGGTGATGAAATCCGGCCATTGAATTACACTGCACTATAAACTTCATTTGTTCTTGGGTGCATAGTGATTTGCTATAATAATGATCATCCATTTGCCAGACAGCTGAGATTTTTTAAAAGCTTGATTGCTTTTGGCATGGCATTATTAGTCCTGGAAGAAGGCAGCACATTTGTAGCAATTCTCAGCTTGAGCAAACTAGAATATTCACCTCCCGCAAATGCCGGCCATTTAAGATCTGTGTGTTAGACTTTGGCATTTTTTCTAGCAATTCTACAACAGCATACACACTTTTATTTTTCATTAACACCATTGTGAATATGTCCATCTCTAAAATTTCAAGGGGGTTCACTTAAGCTGCTGAGTTTTATGGACAGAAGGGCCAAGAAAAGTCCCCAAAGAAGAGTGCATGCTGTCAACTGTCTTTTTTTTTTTTTTTTTGCTAATGAAAGCCAAACAATTCCAGACAAACCCTTTTCTAAGAAATGCACTACATATCTGGATCCAAATAAATACTCATCTGATAAGAATCTAAAAGCTCTACTGAATTACAGTGGATGAGAACATCATGATGGTGATTCTTTGAAGATTACTGAGGAAATCAACTCTCATGTCTGATTCTGATACTTTTTTAGTCCATCCATGTTGAAAATGTCTATGGAATAATTCTGTTGTACCTTGAGAAATGAAATTCATAGGCATGGATTCTCTCACACAGCAACTTTATATACAAAGATGAGAATAGAAGAAAGGTCATTTCCAAAGAAAGTGACATTTATTCTGTATTCACTGAAAAGCCAAAAGAATTTTCTCATTCACCCATACCGACTGAGCCCTGCATCTCCCCGAGAAGAGGTGAAAGAGACTGCTCCTATCTGTTCCTGCATCAAACTTCAGGCTCAAGACCTGTCCAGAAAAAAAAAATGTCTTCTTTCAGGGATGAACCTGCTGTCCTCATCAGAGGCCTTATTTTGTTTAGAATTCAAGCTCACTTGACAGGTATTCTATACTTTTTTCTTTTCAATACAACTAAGCTAATGCCCACCTCCTTTCTGAATTGATTTCATCCCAGTATTACCCTTCATAGCTTTCTCTTACAGAGTAAGACAATAGCTGAACAGGTTTACATATACATGTGTAAGTATCTAGATTGTATACAGGTGTGTGTCTAATATATGTATACATGGAATGTAGGTACATATATGTATGTATGTATGTGTTTATGTATGTATATCATGAAAAGTTACAATAGTTTCAAAAGGAACATAGGTAGGCATCAATTACTGAGGTTAGCGGAGGCCACGACCAAAGTCAAATCAACGTATCCTTCCCAAACCTCATATTAACCAACAACGCCATTAAGATCTTTTCCCAAAGTCCTTGCTAACCAGACTGCCAGAACGGAGTTTGAAATAGCAAATGTGGCAGAGAAGTCAAGCAGTTTTTAAGAAGTGGCTTTGTATAAATTTGCATCACAGTTCCATCCATTCCCAGGGTCCTACTGAGGGCAAGGAGTACAGGTGCTGTAGCAGAGAAAGGGAGAATACTGGTATGATGGAAAGGTTTTCTGGCTTTCTTGCTTGCCTTAAGTCAGAGCTTTGTGGCCTCCATCACACATAATGAATAATTAAGAATTTATTGTCTTTTGCTCAATTGAAACTGATTTTGTTGTAAGATTGCATTGCAGAATGGTTAATCACACAGATTTTGAAGATAAATCATGGCTATGCCACCTACTAGTTTTGTAATCTGGAGTAAAGTCCTTAGCCTGTTCGTGCTTCTGAATCTTCACATGCAAAATAAATTTCATTTATTTTGGGTTATTGTGAAGATTAAATGAATTAATACATGTGAAGCAACTATAACAAATCTTGACATGCGGTAAGCACTGTAAATTATGAACCATTTAGGAATGCCCCATTGGAGATAATTTAGGTCACTCAGAAATTGTAAATTTTGAAAGGTGAGAGACCGTGTTGTTCAAGTTAGGGCTGAACTGGAACTGTAAATCTGATGGTTGAATAATAAACAGAGTAATTATTGAAGAATTAACAGCAACTCTTATGGTATTACATTTAAGACTTGAACCTTACTCAAACTACTTTTAACGTCTTTAATGTTTAAGGGCTATAAATGTCAGAGCTCACTAATTCTTTGGCTTTCAATAAATGCCAGTGACTTTGAGAATTGCTATCTCTTTAGCTTATCTGGCAAGAAGAGCACAAGCTTAAAGGGTATGCAAGAGGGCACTGATGACCCACTCTCTTCCCAGTGGAAAATGCAGGCTTTTGAAGTTAATCAGCTTCCGGGGCCCAAGTCCTTCTAGGGAGCTTTTGTGTGGAGTCACTTGAACTAGGTGCTGAATGAGGTTCCTAAGGTCAGAGAAGACACAGCCCCTCTGTTAAAGAATGCCTACTCACTAAGGGAAATATGTTGACAAAGACATTTAAATTACTCTAGAATCCTTGAGAATAAGATAATTTTATCTAATAAAATGTTTCAAATAACCAAAGCTTTTCCTATTTGGGTCTGCAAAAAAGCGACTTAAATATTTCAAATGGATATCTTTTAAATAGAAGTTGAACACACTTGACCAGAGACTCTGGAGAAGAATTTTGCCTTTACTTAATAATGCAAGATCATCATTATGGACATCAATTATTGAACTGTGCTATAGTATAGGGGGCTACTGAGGTATGAAGGACTGTTTGCCCCTGTCCGAAATAACCCCAGATGAACATCCTTTTTACAGCTCTTCTGTTTCTTTCTTTTTTAGATAGGTAGTTAGCTTTCTTTAAATAACGCAGCCTTTTCTCTTCTCTTAGTGGGCTGGACTTCCAGAATAAACGTTGTCAGAACTCTGCCCAACTGAAAACAAGCCTACTAAAAATAAATAAATAAATAAATAAATAGAATTTAAAAAAGTAATTAATTAAAGGAAACCATTTTCTTGAGCACCTCCCGTGTGTTAACAATCTCTGCATTCACCATTACCACCTAGTACTCTAACAATTTTTGCAACCCAAAGGAAGTGACTGGGCTCAAAGTCTTTCCTTATGTGACCTAGATCAGTGCTTCTCTAAGTGTTGTATACCTAAGAAGCACAAGAAGAGCCTGGTGAAACAATTTCCTGGGACTCATCTCCAGAGACTCTGATTCAGTAGGTTTGAGGTAGGGGCCATACATTTGCATTTCTAACAAGCTCCCAGGTGACGCTAATGGTGGTGCTCACCAAATAAAGTTTCCTGGATGATATAATTAAGTGATAGATGGAATGCCATCCAATGACTAATGTCAGAGTGCACTATTTTTGTGAAATCACACTGTTTTGAATATGTTGACATAAATTTTGTCTAGTCAGACATACATTTTGCTCATTTAGGAGTCTGAATTATTATGCTCTTAGTAGCTACATTTTGTGGATAGGTCGGTAGCTCCAGACTCAGCGATGTTGCTTACATAACTGGTTCCTAAGCTGTCTATGCATATATAGGTATTTATTTCATTTTGGTAAATATTGTTGGTCAGGTATTGTTATAAGTGCTGTTGATGAATACATCAGGAAACAAGATGTGGAAATTCTTCTTCCTAGTGGAGCTTGCGTTATGTAAGAGGGAGTCAGATATAACAACTGAAGTAAATAACAAAACATGATAATTTCAGAAAATGATAAGGGATGTGACGAACTTAAAAAGGACTGGCAGGATAGAGAATGATGACATGAAGAAGGCACTCTGGATTGGGTGGACAGGAGAGACCTCTTGGATGGGGTGGTATTTGAGCTGGTACCTTAGTGTCATGAAGGAACCAGGTCATTGAAAACTCGGCAAGTGAATCCCTTCTGATACAATGAAAAGCTCCTGAGCTGGGGAATTAGCTTCGTTTATTTAGAGGGAGAAAAAAGCCCATTGCGTCTGTGGTCTGCCTTGGTCACCAGGGAACAGTACAGGACACCTGGACAGAGTCAGAAAGATGACATAACATAGTTGAAAAACTCTTATTTCATCCCATTGCTGCATGGTGGCAAGGAAGAAAAATAAAACCATGAAGGTCAGGCGCGGTGGCTCACGCCTGTAATCCCAGCACTTCGGGAGTCCAAGGCGGGTGGATCATCTGAGGTTGGGAGTTAGAGACCAGTCTAACCAACGTGGAAAAACCCAGTCTCTACTAAAAACACATAATTAGCTAGGCATGGTGGTGCATGCCTGTAATCCCTACTACTCAGGAAGGCTGAGGCAGGAGAATCGCTTGAACCCGGGAGGTGGAGGTTGCAGTGAGCTGAGATCGCACCACTGCACTCCAGCCTGGGCAACAAGAGCGAAACTCTGTCTCAAAAAAATAAAAAATAAAACCATGAATGTGAGAGGAGTATCCAAGAAACTGAGAGAAGGACTTTGAGAAGGGCTGAGTAATAAGTGAGGATCTAAAGAGCGACAAGGGTGTACTTTGATGGTGTGAGTGTGAAGGAGACGGCTTGAAGAGTCTTTTGAGGTAAACAAGCTTCTATGGTGGCCTGAGCCATACATGGAAAGAATTAGTTATATTAGATAGTAAAGTCTGTTTATGATCAGCACTTATTAATACTTAGAGGCAATAGGTAAGGGCGGTAAGATGGCCTGGAATTTAGTTTGGTTATATATGCATACATATTTAAACAGTGATTAATTATAGCCATGAATTAAAATCACCTGATGCTGAAAACGACAGCTGCCTGAACCACATTCCAGATGAATTAAATTGGTATCTGTGGGTAGTTGGGCCTAGGGTGATACGTGTAGTTCTGATGCGCACAATACTCCCAGCTGAGAATCATTACCCTAGAGCAGGTGTTAGCAACCTTGACTGCACATTGGAATCACTTGGTTAAGCATCAAAAAATAACCCATGCCCAGGCCTCAACTTGGATCAATTAAATCAGAATCTCTGGGGGAAGGGGACCTGAACCTTGGTATTTAAAAAACAAACAAACAAAACACCACCCGCCCCCACCCCACCCTTGCCAAAGTTTCTCAGGTGATTCTTTTTTTTTTTTTTTTTTTTTTTTTTTTTTTTTTATGTCATAATTTTTTATTGATGGCATTTATCCCATGGTTTAACATGTTAATTATACTGTAATAAACATGGCTTTAATATTAAACTTTTCCTTATTATCCAAAGTCACCACAGTCCATTTTAGTAAATATAAAAATATATGCTTAATACTTTGTACAATACTGGTTTTTGGTCCAAACAAAACTGGATCAGAAAAGCCAATAAATTCAACTTTAAGAATCCCCAATTTTTTTTTTAAAGATTTCCAAATGGATTTAGGCAACTTTGAATAATGGGATTTACATAATAAAATCTGAGACAAGACTAAACAAACAACAAAAAAATCTCTAACACAAAATTCAAATTTCAAGTTCACAGATTTATGTTATGCCAAAAAGTACAGAAACAAAATTGTATTTACACAAGTTTCATAATAAAATAATGAAAAAGGCAAGACAGGTGATAGGAGAATGAAAATATAGAAATAGCATATAATTATTAAATGGAGAATGAACTAGATCTAACAAGTCCTTAGCACGGACCATTCTTTAATCAGGCTTCCTCTATCAGAAAAGTTTAGTGCACAATACACCCAACTCACTCACTTCACACATACACCAGCACAAACTCAGCATAGAAATCATCCGTTTCAACACTCTCTAATCTATACAGAATTCTAATCTATACAGAATTCCTCAGATATAATTACAATTTCAACGCGTTCCATAAACGCTTATCAGCGCACATAATGGTGTAGACAAAGAGGTTCTATACAAAGCCATTCACCGTGCAGGCTCCATTCCTGGGTACAGCCAGACTATGTCAAATCAGTGAATAATCTGCTGGATCATAAAATATTTTTGCTGAAGAATCAGTCACCAGTCTAGCTATTATTTTTTTAAAAAAGGGTGGGTGAGGCAGGGTGGGGCTTCTATAACGAAAGAGAAAGGAGGAAAATTCCAAAATTAAAGAAGTCCTTAGGCAGATCTGACTTCAGATAACCCCAGCACAAAGTAAAATCCAGTATCTGAAAGCAGGGCACCAGCTGTTGTTAAAATTGTGTACAACATCAATGTGACCTTTATTTCCTGCGCCTAACAGCAGTCTTTATCTTGCGACCAGAGCCTGAAGTTCCAGAAGAGAACACACTTTTCCCATTTGACCCCACTGTAAATGCTGCTGGAGACTGGTTAAATGGAAAGCCCCCCGAGCCTGAAGGCTGGGCTGAGGCTGCAGGTGTGCTAGAATTTGTGATTCTAATGTGCTGCTAGGGAGAAACCCTGCCTGGGGCTGCAAAGATAAATGAAACAAGGTCTCTGTCTCCTGAGTTTACACTCTAATAGGAAAAACGTGAATAAATGCAGGGCAGTGAGCCACTCTTTGTAACATTAAAAATAAAAAGTGGAGGAGCATTAGAGGAGAGAGGGAGTTATTTCGTAACTGAGGGATGGAGCAGGGTGGCCAACTCATCCAGGCTTGCTATATTTTTCTGGTTTTAGAACTGAAATTATAAGTTCCAGGAAACCTCTCAGTCTCATGCAAACCAGAGTGATTGGTCACTCTAGTTGGTGGTAGGAGTTTCTGATGAGAGTTTTGAATGGTAAAGGGCCTACCAAGTGGGCTGTATGGAAGTGCAGGGGAAGGTCGAGATGGGTCCATTTCAGGGAGTGACGACGACTTGCAAAAAGGTCCGCATGGATCAGGGCTTGGAAGCACAAGGAGCTTAGTTCTGTGGTGTGAAGGCTGTGAAGTGGGGTCGGAAGATGAGTCTGGAGAGGTAGCTGTAGGTCATGAATGGACTTTCTTATGTGTCCGGAAGCTTTGCGTTTCATCCTGAGGGCACCATGGGAGTCATTGATAATGTTGAAGCAGGTGGTGGGAGAACATAGTTGTGCTCTTCCCTGAATTTGGCTGTTCATTTTAAAAAGATCCCTGGAGGAGGCTCTGGGGTCAGATGCTTATTTCCTTTCAGCACCACGGACTCATTCTGGGACCAACTCATTTAACCCCTCTGTATATGCCAGACTCATTAGGAAAACACAGGGGTCACAATTTTCCCAGGACAACATTCAGATGAAAGCAGTTTTTATCTCTTGTGAGAATTCTTC
The DNA here is from genome assembly GCF_028885655.2 of Pongo abelii. Taxonomy (NCBI): domain Eukaryota; kingdom Metazoa; phylum Chordata; class Mammalia; order Primates; family Hominidae; genus Pongo; species Pongo abelii. The sequence continues at coordinate 22,235,792 of NC_071988.2, forward strand.
AGATGAAACAGCTTAGGAAGTTGCCCAGTATTCAGACATCAGATTTTGCGAGGCTCTGAAGCCCATCTGGGCTTTGCCACGCAACCCTAACAAGTTCATCAAGTTGAGTCTCGCGGTAGCAACTCTAAAGAACAGAGCTTGTCCTCTAACCCAGATGATGTGGAGATTAATGAAGTTTAGTTTGAAAGAGTTTTGCACTCTTGGAGGGAATTTCTCACATAGATGTTTCTGCTATTGTAGAAATAGTGGTGGCATCACTGATTTTCCCAAGTCAGTGTGTCTCCTTGCTGGAAAAAACCACACCAATGACAATCCCATTTTAATACTTGAAGTATTCTGATGCAACATTAACCTTTGGTGGATTATAACATTTTGATATGACTATTTTATCAACATTTTTCTGCTCTCTTTCCATACACTAATCCATTTAATTGAATGGGTCTTAGATAACATTTCATGTTAACTTTTACCTCATCTTCCTCACTCTCACCTAATTTTAAAAGAAACAAAGAAACAGCCTACCTCTGATATGGTTTAGCTGTGTAACTATCCAAATCTCATCTTGAATTGTTGTTCCCATAATCCCCATGTGTGGTGGAAGGGGCCCAGCTGGAGGTAATTGAATCACGGGGTCAGGTTTTTCCTGTGCTGTTCTCGCGATGGTGAATAAGTCTCAAGAGATCTGATGGTTTTTATAAAGGGCAGTTCCCCTGCACAAACTCTTTTGCCTGCTTCCATGTAAGATGTGCCTTTGCTCCTCCTTCGCCTTCTGCCATGATTATGAGGCTTCCCCAGCCGTGTGAAACTGTGAGTCCATTAAAGCTCTTTTTCTTTATAAATCACCCAGTCCTGGGCATGTCTTTATTAGCAGTGTGAGAATGCATCAATACAGAGTCCTTAGTTCACAACATCACAAAAACAAAAAGAGGAATAATAAAAATAAATAAACAATAAAAATAAACCACAAACATTAGTCCTTGAAAGTGATGTATCTACATGAAGTATGTGGAATTTGTCAGTATGGGAGATTTGCCTCTTCTCTCCCATTTATTCATTTAGTCAACCATTTACTTACATTAATATGGACACCTGGATATTCATTTTATACTTTGGATTATAATCCAATACTATGTTATTTATTTTCTTGCCCAGAATACTCCATACTGTTCAATGAGGGAGCTCTTTCAGTTGCTTCTTGTGTGCCTTTGACCTGCTCCATTCTTTTGTTTTTTGACTCCTTCCTTACTTACTGGCATAACAAGGTGTTCCAGGCACATTTGTATATTCCCTGTCCCAGCCCTAGAATTAGCCCACTTCTTAAGAAGGGCATTAGAAAACAAAATCAGGGTGCTGGCATGTCACCTTTGTTTTTGAGAGTTGTCCTTAGCCTGAAAATATGATTTTCATTTTTTCTATCTGGAATGCTGATTTACTGTTAACTCTGCTTTACAAATTTTACTGAAAGCAAATTCTCTTTAGCTTTTTGGATGCATGCAGTACCATCCTTAAGTTCAGCTATAAAATTTGCACACTGTTTTCAGGAGCTACCAGTCATGTGTTTAAGATTTGATTTCTGACTTTCTAGTTCTTGTCCTGTTCTTCATGTTCTGGTGGATTTTCCAGAGTTTCTTATGTATGCCTTGCTCTATTTTTGGTTTGTCCTATAACCCACTCAGGAACTTCTTTCTTGCACCTGAGCTTAGTGAAGATAAAGCTAAGGGAGGCCTTGGCCCGCTATGATGTCCCAGTACCTAAAGTACTATTTGGCATAGAGTGAGCACTCAATACCTATTTGTCAAGTGAAAGAATTAATGAATACATTCTGATAATAGGATTCGTGCAAGATACTATTGGTCAGCAGTAGCTTAACATGATATTCTTTTGAGGTCTAAATTGGTGAAAACTGCAGATGAGATCAATGGTGATACTATGTTAAAGTGATGACAGCTGTCTGGGTTGATTAATCTCACCAATCATGTAGTCACCTAATCACCTTAGAAGACCTTTGGGTTAGAGGGGACATTAAAAGTCTTTAAGCCCATTATTGCATCTTCTCCATCTGATGCTCAGCTTTTCTGTGATTTAGAACGATTGATTCTTCACCTAAGGTGCTGAACACAGTCCGAGGAAGGTGGTGTCAGTGGAAGGAGCCTGGAGGTTTTATGGCACGGTGGGCAGAGAGGGGGACACATTTTTGTCTTGTGATGAATCATTAAGAAAAATGGACTGAAGTGAACATTCATTAAATGCCTAATATGAGCCAGACACTGTGATAGGTCACATTCTCTTCTTCCTCCTTTTTGCATTCTTTTTCTTCTTTTCGCTCCCCTTCCTCTTTTCCTTTTGCTTCCCCTCCTTTTTCTCTGCTTTTCCATATAACCATTTATCCATTGACCCTGTTCTTCTCTTCATCTCCTCTCTCCATCACCTGTTTTTCATCATCCGGTTTAATAATACTATGTGAGCTTCCTACTCCCTGTCTAGCATGTAAGAAACTTGGCAGTTATCACTCTGTCCTAACAACAAATAGCTGAACAAGCCAAACAATAAAAAATTATTCTTAAAATCATCAGAGAAGTCAGGTCACAGGGCAATCATTGTTCCTCAAAATTGGAGAGATAGACAGAGGAACACAGACAGTCACAACTTACCAGAGCAGGAACCTCTTTGGGAACCAGAGCCAAAGAAAGAAAATCTGAACCGTAGTGGAGAAATTGCTGGAGGCTCAGAGTGCAAGTGCCTGAGGGGTTCCTTCTGCCCACTGCACAAATAAAGACCATGGCATTGCAGTAAAGAAAGTTTAATTGACACAAAGGTGGCTGTGCCACATGGAAGACGGAATTATTACTCAAATCAGTCACATCTCAGGATGGTAGATTAGTTTTCCAAAGGCAGTTTGGGGAAGGGGTGGAGGTGGCCAGCTAATGGGTGCTTGCTGCTGATTGAGGTGGAGATAAAATTGTAGGAGGCCGAAGCTGTCCTCTTGAGCTGAATCACTCCTGGATGGGGTTGCAGGAGTGGCAAAGCCAACAGTCCAGGTGGAGCTATGGGGGTCAGACATGCAGAAAACCTGAAAAGACATCTCAAAAGGCCAATCTCCAATAGTGAAGCTGCTTCTCTCACAAGAGAGACCAGTCCACAGCTTACGACTGCTTCTCTTCTTCCCCTAGTCAGATGGTCTCTCATTAGTTTACAAAGGTGGTTGAGTTTTGGGGAAGGGCTATTATCATTTAAACTATAACCTAAATGTCTTCCAAAGTTATCTCTGCACAAAAGCCCAGGAATAATTAAGGGAAAGGAAAGATGGAGTGTGGGTTAGATCAGATCTCTTTTACTGCCATAATTTTCTCACTGATCTAATCTTTGCAAAGGCAGTTTCAAGAGAAAACAAGCCTGGGAGTAAAAAACTCCAGGGGACCCACTCGCACTCATGGCCCACAGTTATCTGAGTTTAACCTTCAAGGGCTAAACCAGTTTCTCATAGTGAATGTGAGAGAAAAATCCTCTCATGCTTCCAGCAGAGGAAGGGAAAATGTAGTCATTTTGAAATACACTAGAGCACTTGATTCTTCTTAACAAGGCCTGTCATTAAAAGAAACTATTTTTACCAGAGCCTAAACTATTGGAGTTTTATAGAGCCTAACTGACCTGGAGGAATGGAAATACTCAACTCCAGCCCACTTTAGGTATCCTGTCCTAAGAGCTTAGTGTGGGACTAAGAAGCACATGCAAAAATGTCCAGAGGTACAGATTCATCAAAAGACTAAGATCTAATCATAGGACCATATAATGCATTTGCTGCCCACCACACTGCTAAAGGCATATTTACCACAATTCCCTTTACCCAGTGTATCATATCCAACTAGAAAGAAAAAAATTGCAAGACATACTTAAAACCACAATTTAAAGAGAAGCAGCAAACATTAGAACCAGACTCAGATATGGCAGAGGTGTTGGAATACTGTGTGAGGTACCAGACATCAACCCATTTACATCCTATGTAATACTTACAACCTCAAGAACTAGGTATGATTTTAGTCATTTTACAGATAAAACATCTGAGGCTCTGAGAGGTTAAGTAAACTGTTAAAGGTCCCACAGCTTCTAAGGGCAGGTGTAGAGATCATCAAGACACCATGTGGTCCAGGGAGAGCCTTTGTAATGATGCTTACCTGCTACAGTTGTGCCTTCCAGTACGGAAGCCACTAGACATTGGTGGCTATTTAAATGTAAATTAATTAAAATTAACGTTAAATTAATTATAATTAAATTAATTTTATTTCCTCATTTACATGAGCCAGGATTCATGAGCTCAATGGCTGGTTGGGCTAGTAGTTATTATATTAGACTGAGCAGATATAGAATAGTTCCACTATTGCAGAAATGTCTATTGGGTAGTGCTATTTAGAGTATTAATTAGCAGACCAGGAAACAACCTCCTTCACACCCAAGTTGAAAAGCACTTGGGCTGCAGATCGACTTCTATTTCTTACTTTCTTCCTACATTTAAGTCAAAGTTCCTGGCTCAGCATCTTCTCTTATTAGTATAACTGGACACCCCCTAGAGGAAGATGTATATAATACCAATAATTGACATGGTCTCCCACTGGTGGCCAGGTAGTGCCTTCCTGTTTAAGCAAAAAGCAGCTGATGTAGGTTTCACTCTATCTCTTCCTTCAGCAACAACTTAGAGTGGATGCATTCTGCTTTTTTATTCTTGTCTCAAAATTTATTTTTGTTAGTCTTGCAATATTGTAGCTTATCCAATTTACATCTGCCCTTCAAAGGCTTATATTCTTCTTTTTCTCTCCAATCTCTAATTTGATCTGGGACTAATGTCAAATCTTTTTTCTACAGCTCTGGTACATACTTCTTATAAACAGACATCACCCCCATTTGAAAATTGAGACAAGAGTGTGCCTTCTTGGATAATGTAGATAAAGGTTGCTTTTGTAATTGTTAGACTCAAATTTTTTTTTTTTTTTTTTAAATACAGAGTCTCGCTCTGTTGCCCAGGCTGGAGTGCAGTGGTGTGATCTTGGCTCACTGCAACCTCCACCTCCTGGTTCAAGCAATTCTCCTGCCTCAGCCTCCTGAGTAGCTGGGATTACAAGCTTGTACCACCATGCTTGGAAAATTGTTGTGTTTTTAGTAGAGATGGGGTTTCACTATGTTGGCCAGGCTGGTCTCAAACTCTTGACTTCAAGTGACCCACCTGTCTTGGTCTCCCGAAGTGCTGGGATTACAGGCATGAGCCACCGCACCCAGCCACAAAGCTATCTTTTAAGGAGAAGATGCTCAGTTCCTGAGTAAGAGCTTGTGTAAACCTGGGGGTTATTGAGATAGCCAGTGGAACTCTCAACTCCTCTCTGACTTTCTAAATAAAAGCCTTTCACAACACAGCTGTCCCTTTGGGAGAGTAAGTACAGGGAGGGAAAAAAACCATATGTGGGGTTTGTGTGTGTGGTCATGTCTCCAAGAAACAGATAGGGAGCAACAGGCTTTGTGCCTCACTCTTGATTTGCTGTTATTCTTGCCTTTTTTTTTTTTTTTTTTTTGAGACTGAGTCTCACCCTGTCGCCCAGGCTGGAGTGAAGTGGAGCCATCTTGGCTCACTGCAACCTGTGCCTCCCGGGTTCAAGCGATTCTCCTGCCTCAGCTTCCTGAGTAACTGGGATTACAGGTGTGTGCCACCATGCCTGGCTAATTTTTTGTATCTTTAGTAGAGATGGGATTTCACCATATTGGCCAGGCTGGTCTCAAACCCCTGACCTGGTGATCTGCCTGCCTCAGCCTTCCAAAGTGCTGGGATTACAGGCGTGAGCCACGGCACCCAGCCTATTCTTCCTTTTTATATTTTATTTTAAATATCTTTGGGACAAGAAAACTCTGTTTTCCCAGGGAATGTTAGCACAGTGGAGAGTGGTCAGTAGTTTAAAGGACTTTCTTGTTTGAGGATTAAGAAGAGTAGGTGTGATGGATGAATGGGGAGATGCTAGTGAAATGCCCCTGGAAGCTGGAAACGATTCAAAGCAGCTTGCCTCCTGCACCTATCTTTAGGCTTAGTATAGCTACTCAGATTTCCCCGAGTTGATAGTCAAATATGAAATGATTATAAACAAAAGAAAAACAAACAAAACGAGATGAATTGCTCCCAAGGAACTTAAACAGAACAAGGAAGGAAGTCCCAAATATCAATCATATGAGACCCGAGTTTTCTGTATGCCCTTAAAGCCTCAATTACCTAAAATGGGAGAAACTGAAACTCAGGAGTTTCTTATTAACAACTTAAAGCTCAGACCCCTTCATAAAATTTCAATTCATTCAGGGCTTTGGCACAGAGATGGAGTCCTATGTGATTTTTTTCCCTGTTAGAATTGGAGACCTGATTTAGAAACACCACAATAAAACTAACTCAAATTCCCAAAGCACAAAATGCAGAAGCAGACATTTATTTCTTCAATACAGTGGAGATTTTCTATAAATTTAACTTCTGATTAGAAAACTTTTTACATTGGAAAATTTCAGCAATGAAATTTCAGTAATAAGCCAAATGCAGGTCTGCTCGAGGTCGAATGAAATTTAGATGAAAAATCCAGGATTATCAAAAAGAATGAAGGAACTTCGAGTTTCTGTACATCCAAGGTTAACGGGTTGGATTCTTTCATTTTTGATTTTTATGGCAGCACATAATTTCTCTTTCTAGTTGGCTTTCTGCTTTTTTCAAGCAATAAGTTTTGAGTTAAAATAGTATACCTCACTTGTAATCAAGCCTGTATGTTTTCCTATATGAATATTTCTATAGTACGTATCACTTTAGCATGGTATGGATTATTTTCTTTCATAGAAAATAACAACACATGAAATAGTCCTTTAGTAATATTTTCTTTTTTCTTTTCTTTTCTTTTTTTTTTTTTTTGAGCCAGAGTCTCGCTCTGTCACCCAGGCTGGAGTGCAGTGGTACAATCTCGGGTCACTGCAACCTTTGCCTCCTGGGTTTGAGTGATTCTCATGCCACAGCCTCCGGAGTAGCTGGAACTATAGGCACCTACCACCACGCCTGGCTGATTTTTGTATTGTTAGTAGAGATGGGGTTTCACCATGTTGGCCAGGCTGGTCTTGAACTCCTGACCTCAAGTGATCTGCCCACCTCGGCCTCCCAAAGTGCTGGGATTACAGGTGTGAGCCACTGTGCCTGGCCACCCGTAATATTTTCTAGCAGGATGTATTAATCCTAGTCATTTAATTATTGAGAAACTGAGGTATAAAGGAATGAATCCATGGTGAGCAGTTCGCATTGAACTTATCCTCTTCTAAATAAGAAAGGATGTAACATTCATTAAGCATCTACTTCCACACCTATTTTCTCATTAATTTATAGCATATACTCTTTATAGCAAGCGTTGGGGAAAGCACCCTAGTATTGTCTGTTTCTCTCTGCATTGTTGCCTTTCATTCTGATGCCGTCATAGCACCTTTATCATTCACTCTTTCTAATAAGACCGTAAATTATTTACGGGCGGCAATAGTGCTTTGAACTTGTGTTTCTCTCTCATAATGCCTAGCATAAATACTGGAACACAGTCTAATCCAAATGACAATCGTGACAAGAGATGCCTGCCAGACCAGTTGTTGGAGACCTCCAGTTTTAACTTGAGGCCTCACTTATGCTGTGTCTTTGGGAGAAAGTGAATAGGGACTGAAGGGATATAGGAGGAAACCAGGGAGAATCTTCATCCTGCAAGATTTCCCTCAGATCAACGTTGTCTCCATAGTTTCTTTTGTGGGAGCCTTACCCTTTACTTATGCCATGTTGAATAGAGGGAAGGACTCAACAGAAGGGATTTATGGCTGAAAGCTCCCTTAATTATAGGCAAGTATAATAAGTCCTTCCACTATCTTAATGATTGGGGAATTAAGAAGCTCCTTAATAGAAATTGACAGGTTCCATTGTCATTGCAAAGAAGGTTCTGTTACGGTCTAGAGTACCCTGCCAACCATCCAAGGATTTAGGGTTCCCCAAAGGCTCATTAACATCTTAGACCATAAGGTCTCCAAAGGAGGCACTAATGGTTCACCTCGTTATGATCTGAAGATAATGACTGCTTGACATCCGTATCCATTGAGATGATAATGGCTCTGTAAAAACTATTATGATGTCAGCAGCCAAAAAAAAAAATCTCATTTGCACTTTATAATCTTTGGTTTCTAATATACTATAGTATTTAAATTATGCTAGAATTATTTTATGAATCTGGTTTAATAGAGGCAATGCATATGATGCTCTTTAAAAAAAATCAAGTCTCTTTTAAAAACAGCTGTTATCACCCTTATATCACTGCATAAATGAAGGGTAAGATTAGTAAAGCTCTTATAGCACCGAAATACTTATGAGTAATTGAATAAAAAACAAAGACTTAAATTTCCTTTAATTTACATACACATTTACTCCAGGGAGTGAAAAGAAATTCTCTTCTTAGAAAGCCCCCAAACAGAGAAAAAAAGCTCATAGTGATAATAATACTAATAGGAGAGATTGTCAACTCACACCGAGTGCTTATTATGCATCTTGTCCTGGACTAAGTAATTGTCCTGCATCTCATTTTCACCTTTGCTGAAACATCTCTGAGGGGGCATCTCTCTTGCCCTCACTGTACAGATGAGAATAGGGAGGTGCACAGTGGTGAAAGATGCTGTTCATGATCTTCAAGGTGGTGCATAGCAAGGTGCGATTCAAATTGATTCACTCTGGCTTCAGACTTGTGCTGTAACGATGAGGATTGTGTGCCAGAAAGAGTTATGGGTTTCAGAATCAGGAGAAATGGGCTTATGCTTGGCCACTGACTAGCTATGTGAACTTGGAGAATTTATTTCACCTCTTGGGACATTCTGGACTAGTAAATCTTGAAAGCATTTTTTAGTACCAACGTTTTTACTGACAAGGACATCTCAGTAGCAGAACTGAAATCAGAATTTTCACATTATTCTCTCAATAGCTACCAGTGTTCATGAGTAGTAACATCATCGTTTTCCCATTGTAATTCACTTTGGCTGAATGGTTTTCCACTTTGGTACCAAAGTGCTGATTTTAAAATAATCTTACTGCTTATAGAAAGCATATGGAAAAAAACCATCCCATATTATTGTTTAACTCTGTAAAGTATACCAAAAACCATTTTTCCAATCAATTTCTATTTGACTTTAAACAAGGGAAAAATGGAGATGAGTGTAAACAAAAATCTATTAGTGTTAGTACAGCCTTTTTATAGCTCTAAGCATTTCCCTGTGTATAAACATAAGAAAGCAAATTAACATTTTAAAGAGATTTCTCTATTGGGTTATATTTAATAACAAACCAGCATAAAAAGGAGGAATCTTGTAATAATAATTTTCTAAAAATCTGCAGATGCTCTTACAGCCTTGAAGCTTAGCTATTTGTTGGAGCTTAAGCTGCAATACCCAGATTCTTCCACTAGAGGGGTGAATTGTTCCTAATGAATAAGATCTCATTGTCTGGGGAGGGGGACAGGCTGGTGCTGATAACTTACAATGATACTGTGGACTCCAAAAATATACATGGAGTGGCTTTTACCGCAATATTCATATTCAGTGAAACTAGCCATAGGACAGAGTGATAGAAAAGAAGTTTTAACTATCAAGTCCTAATGGAAGTACAATCTTGTTATTATGAAATTATTTAGGCTATGGCTGGGAAAAGAAAAGATCGTTGTATCCAAGTTGTAACAAAAGATGTCAATTTGGCTGCAGAATGATAGATGAAAATAGAACTTCTGGGGGACAGTAAGGTAATTCTGAGTATCTGAGGAGAAAGTTCACTGAGAACCTCAAACATTTATGGTTACTACAGTTGTCTTGCAGAAATACAGTCATTGCAATTTTTACACAAAACATGATTAATTAGAAAAACAATAGGCCTGGGCATAAATAGCCAACATTCATGATTAATTAGAAAAACAACAGGCCTGGGCATAAATAGCCAACATTCTCTACTTTGTTTTTTAAGGAGAAAGGAATGTACTGCTGACAAATTCTCTTTAGCTGCACAGTTCATTTCCTATTTGCTACTGCGTTCTCCAGGGATAATGAAACGTCTGACTGTAGCAGGCAAAATATTGAAGGAATAGAAGTGTCATAAGCCACAAGGTTGGCCAAAAATATATATTAGTATGTCCTGACAATCATGGTTTAAAAAGTAAAAGTCAAAAAGTAGCTTCTAGTGTTCTAGCAAAAGCAGAAATGCTTTAAGTAAATAATTTCAAGTTATTTCCAGTCTAATGTTGCACATTGACTTTATGTGCACAGAATATAGACATCATTTTGACATGTTGCTGATGGAAGAGATGCAAAGAAATAAAAATGAGCAGAAAAGAGGTATTTCAAAGGAGGCATACACACACACACATATATATATATTTTTTTTTAAGAGAAGTTCATATGTTAGAGGTTGTTTCCAGTAGTTTCCAAGCTTTTTAAAGGATCCTTCTTGAGGAGACTTTACATAAAACTCTTCCATCAATGCACAGTCCTTTCAGTTTGTGTCAAGGAACAGTTTCTGACACAGTAAGAAGTACTAGCTGGTGTCTGGGATAAAATTTACTTCCATCTCACACACACACACACACACAGAGTCAATCCTTATTCACAGATCCTGTATTTGCAAATTTGCCTACTTGTTAAAATTTATTTGAAACCACAAAATCCATATTTCAGGTGATTATTGGTCATTCCTAGGCATGCATGGGGTGGAAAATTTTGATCTGACCATATGCAAATACCCAGCTGAGGCTGACATAGCAACACTCTGCCTTCTTATTTCAGCTCTGACTGTAAACAAGGGTCTTTTTGTGATCCATTTAGTGCCTTTTTTTTTTTCATTTGTGCTTTTTTGTTCGTGTTTTAAAATGGCCCTTAAGTGTCATGCTTAATTGCTGTCTAGTGTTCCTATGTGCCAAATGCTGGGATGTGCCTTACAGAGAAAATACATGTGCCAGATAAGCTTGCAAGTTCAATGTTATTGAATCAACAATAATATTTAAAAAGGTGACTTTAAAACATGATTATGTATTGGTCGATTGATTGAAATGTGACCAGAGGCTCACAGGAACCTGACCTTTCCTTTCCCTTAGGAAAGTTCAGCACCCATTAGCTCAGTGTTGGCAGAGACTTCATAGAACACAACTACTGTGAATAATAAGACTCACACATGTGTGTACAGAGAGTGGAAGGGAGAGGGAGAACAGAGAAAAGAATCATAATTGCGAATAACAAAGTGTTCTTCACTTTGGAATATTCCTCTCTGCTGACAAAGACAAAAGCATTTATTTTAATTTTTGCTTTCAAACCAAACTCAATAGAAGTAGATCAAATACTCCAAAACTGATGAGGGGGAAAACACCCCACTACAACAAAGGCTGATAGTAAACCATTACCAGCAGTATAAATGAAGATTTGGTATAATAAGTATGTGTCTGCCAATAGCATAAGGTTAGCTCTAGTCTGCCCAGGACTCCATCCCAGCTATGCCAATTGCTACAAATGTGATCTTAGATGATTTATGAAAAACCTTTAGCCTCAGCTTCTTCATCTGAATAAACAGAAATAATATCTATTCAAATAGTTTCCATGAAGTTTGTATAATTTATATAATACATCAAGCATAATGATTATCTTATCAATGAGCATTATTTTACCTTTTGTATTCATTTTTCCTAACAGTTTTTCTTCATATTCCATATAGAAAAAAAATTAAGACTATGCTCTAAGCAATCGACAGCTTTTAATTTAGGATCAGTCATTTATGATCTCCAGCGTCACCCAGCTCCTTAGCATTTCTCCACAGTGCTTGTGTGGTCCTCTGTCAGTCAGTTCCTGTACCCATTTCTTACAATACTTACCTGGAACTGTCTCTGATATTCTCCTTCTACCCTATCATTTCCTTTGCTCCTCTCTCACATGGCCTGGATGTCTACTGTAAAGGACTGAGTGTTTGTGTCCCCCCAGAAGAAACTGTGGTAAAATCTCACTCCACAATTTGATGGTGGGAAGGTGAAGCCTTTTGGAGATAATTTGGGTCATTAGTCCTCAAAAATGAGACTATGCCCCTTATAAAAGAGGTCCCAGACTGCTCCCTAGCCCTCTTTCCACCACGTGAAGTTACAATGAGGAGTCAGTAGTCACAAACCAAAAGTGTAGTATGAGGGAAATAGAAGAAAGACTGAAGAGGTAGGCAACGGACAGATCAGAAAGACCTAGTGAGCTAAGACAAAGAGAAGTCCTCTTTTGCAAGACCAGTAAAGAGGCACTGTGGAAAGTTAAGGAGAGCTGTGATATGATCAGATTTTTGTTTCAGGAAAATTCAACTTTGACAGCAGTGGGGAGAATGGATTGCAGGGATCAAGATAAATGCTGAGAGACCCATTAGAAGCTTATGGCAGTAATCCAGGTAAGAAATAGATTATTACTATAGCCCAGCCACACAGGCACCCTGTGTGGATAACCCAACCACACTGGTACCCTGATTTCAGACTTCTAGCCTCCAAAACTGTGAAAAGTAAATTTCTGTCATTTATAAGCCACCAAATCTGTGGTAGTTTGCTATAGCAATCTTAATGGACTAAGAAACCTACTACAGAGAAAATAAACACTTTCAGAAGATAATTCCCTCAGCTTCCTCCTCTGTCCTCTAAGACACAATTATATGCATCCACCCCTATCCTTGGGTATGTATCTTTTATTAGGGTCCTACCAATTTGTGGAGAATTACACTAAATGCTCAACATATTTATCTTATTTAGTCCACGTGACAAATCTTTGACATAGTTCAATGCTTGGTACTCCAGGTGTGCCTCATTGAGGAAGATTCTGATGCTAAATCAGAGGATAATGAGGAAGAGGTCTATGATAAACCCTTTGCATGCCATGTGCACAAGAATGAGTTTTGGTGGTCCTTTTGCCACATGGTGGCCATCTCTCCTCTTGCAAATCTTTCAGTCTCCTATTGGCATTCTTTTTTTCTCTGTTCACTCCTTAAGTGTTGGCATTTCCTGGTGTTATATACGCACCATATGCACGTCCACTCTACATTTTCTCTAAGGCTGACTGCATCCACTGTTACAGCATCACTTTCTTATGTGAAGGTGACTTCTACTTCTCCATCTTTGGACCTCACTTATTTTCCTCCTAAGTCAGACCTCTAGTTCCATGTGAATTTTCATAGGCATGCGGCCCTCAACATAGCCAAAACGGAAGTCACCATTTGACCTTCTGAACTTTCTTTTCCCTGAGTGACTGCCATCTCCAAGAGCAGCATGGCGATCAGCTGACTTCCTCCCCATGCCACACACCCAAAGCCATTCTCAAGCTCCACCTTTATGACTACCCTTCATATTCATCACTCAAAAAGTCCTGTTAATTTGACCCATTGAATATTTCTGAGATCTGCCCTCTCTTTTCTATTTTCTCTACTATTTACTTAATTCAGATTCACAACATTTCTTACCTGGATTACTGCCATAAGCTTCTAATGGGTCTCCCAGAATTTATCTTGATCCCTGAAATCCACTCTCCCCACTGCTGTCACATTTGAATTTTCCTGAAACAAAAATCTGACCATATCACAGCTCTTCTTAACTTTCTACAATACCTCTTTATTACTCCTGCAAAAGATGACTTCTCTCTGGCTTAACTCACAAGGTCTTTCTGATCTGTCCCTTGACTACCTCTTTAGCCTTTCTTCTCATTTGTCCCTGATGCTCACTCCCATATCATAGTCACACTTAATTGCTGTCAGTTTCTTAATCATGATAACATACTGTATTTTGCTTCTAAGACCTTGTACTTGCAAATTCCCTTTCCTGGAGCCATCTACCTTCTTCTTATCAAAATAGCCTCCCAATATGTTTAAAAAGTTATCTCAAATACCACCTACTTCACAAAACCCTTTTCAATCAAAGTCCCACATGATCTCTATTGGGCATTTTTATAATATATCATTCTTAACTTTCTTAGAGCACATAACGTGATTTTGTAATGGCCTGCTTACTTGCCTGTCCCTGTCTTCATTTGAGTTCACTCAGAAGCAGATTGTGACACAAGGGTTCAAATGCAAATAATGTATAATGTAGCTGAGTTCAGGAACCTCTAGTAGGAGAGTAGAGAAATGAGTCAGAGGAGAAAAGAAAGCCAATAAAGTGTGTCCTCATGTAAGTTACCACTATTGGTAACTGGTCCATAAATCTGCTAAGGAACTCTGGGAATCAGTTTTGAAGATATGCTTCAGAATTGTTCCAATTGAAGGGTGAGGGAGCTGGGTTATTCATACACCAATACCCATTAGTCACTGTTGAAGGGCTGTTAATAGGGTGGGAGTGTTGGTGGGTGGAAGATAATTTGGGGACATGTCCAGTCTGCTGTGTTACACAATTCCTTAGCAAAAAGATGAAAATGCTATGATTGGAATTCAGGTGAACACAAGGCCCCAGAGTATAAAGACAGAGCATCGATCTAGCAGTCATCTACTTGAGAACTGCGGTCACTACCTGAATGTTTAATGTTAGAATATTAATTTCCCCATAATAGCATATGTAATAAAACTCAAGTGAACATTCTAATCCAGTTTTATCAGACTCCAAATTCTTAAGTCTTTTTCCCACATCAGACAGCCACCCATCTAGACACCAAATAGGAGAAAGGATGAAAATGAGCAGTGTAAAGGCAAGCTATCAATATAAAACAGGTACAATGGAGACTTTAGAGATGTTAAAATGTGCCTAAAAATTTCGGTTTAATTATGTGCAAAGAACTATGTTTTTCCTATGGGATCACAAAGAATAAGAGACTATCTCATTTTCAAGTATATCGTTATCTATGTGTATTTGGGTTTTTATGTATGAGTTTGTATGTGTCTGGGGTGAAGGGTGGTGGTGGTAGTGGTGGGATAGACATAGATGCCACTTCAAGGAATTTCTAGTAAAGAATGCCTATGCCACCCAACTAATTTAACTTTTACCAGCTTTACCATGGCCATAAACATTTCTGTAGGAAAAATTTACTTAGAATAAACCATTGTGTAGTGAAAAGAGCAAATCAGTAGAGTGTCAAAAGCCATGGATCCTATGCATAACTTTGCAGCAAAATTGCTGTATTACTTCTAGTAAGTACTGATTTTCCTGGCCTCATTTCATTATCTGTGGAATGGGGTGAAGGCAAAGGACCATTATTATTTGAGGAGCTCTAAGGTCCCTTCCAGATTTATAACTGTCATGTTGTGCCTTAAAACAAACTGTAAACTAGATAGTTTCAGATGAATGTTCTTAAATTCCTTTTTCTCCAAATGAGTTCTGTGACAGTTTAGTATTTGCTTTTTAAAAGAATCCTTGCATTTTCTTTTTTTGATGACTAAAAGTAACTCATTGATATTCCAAACAGAATATTTGTTAAGCCTTCATTTCACAATATGACCCTTTGCACATTAATAGTCAGAAAACTAAGACTTAAATAAATAGAAATTACTGTTTGTCCCAA
Source organism: Pongo abelii (assembly GCF_028885655.2). NCBI lineage: Eukaryota > Metazoa > Chordata > Mammalia > Primates > Hominidae > Pongo > Pongo abelii. The sequence continues at coordinate 22,251,335 of NC_071988.2, forward strand.
GGATTAAAAGAGAACAAGTTTGTTATTGTAAAATAATTTTCACAAAGAATATTAGAAGGCCATGCATAGGTTTTATAATAGGACAGAACAAATTCAATTTTCTAAGTTAAGGCCTCAGAAGAAAAAGTATTATATATAAATAACATAAATTTTAAAAGTACATGTATTAATTTATAATTATGTATATATTTATATAGTATATAAAATAAAAAAGAATATACATTTATATATTGATGCACACTCAACAAGATAAATATTTTGGGGGCTGAAGTATGGCATTTTATGTTTGATTTATTTCAAACTGCAGAATAGTTATAAATATCTAGTGGACTCACAAGAAAATTTTTATTGATTATTGATTGATGCTGTGTGATGTTAGGACCAAAGAAAAAACTTTCTATAAAAGTTCTCAGCATATTGACTTAAAGACAACTCAAAAATGAAAAATCATAAAATTAGAGCCAGAGAAAAGAAAGAACACATTTGAGATCAGAAATATTGAAGTGTAATACCAAGTAGAGAAAAATACCCTTTTCATTATTTTCCTTTCATTTAATTAATACACCAACCATGTTACATTTGCTCTCATGTAAGAACCAATCCTATGCAAGATCCACCTCCTCAAGTTGTTTTCTGAAGTTTGCATTACTTTCTTAGAAATGTTCAATAACTACTATATTTTTGTTGTGACAGTAAGTCCCAGCTGGAGGCTACATATGTTTGTGGTTGATAAACTGATGTGTAGTATCAGTCATCTGAAGCTGATATTTATTGGGGCTTTTTTTTTTTTTTGGCCAACAGAGCCCTGACTGGCGGAAAGGAAGATTGGTAAAATATAAAAATGGTTGTTTGAGGCATTACTTTCTGTCTTGAATCCTAGAATTATATTTAAGCCTTGAGAGAGAAAAAACAGGCAGAAGTCTAAGGCAATTTTTTTAAGTGCTACATCCTCTATTGGGAAGACCTAATCCATTATTTTCTTGATCTCTCTTCTTTTGGGCAGAATTATGCATAATTCAGGCCTAAGCTCTTTGGGGCACTTCCTACAGGAAGCATTCCCTACATGTCTCCCCTCTTCTGACCAGCATATGTCTTTCTGTTATTCACTCTGTTACTTCCTAGACGTTTTCATGTCACTTACCACATTAATAGTTGACAATTAGGGTCTTTCTTGCCCCCAGACAGTAGCAACCATGCTCATCTTGTTCCCTAGTGTATTTTCAATACCCAACCTGGTGCTTAAATTATGTCAGTTGAAGTAAATGAGTGGTCCTGTTTCTTGCCCAAAGAACAAAGCCTGCTAGGTGAATATTTAACGAATTCTTGAACATTTCAAAAGCACTCTAAAAAAATAGTCATCTCAATTTTTGATATTTTATGGTACTAGAAAGCAAACTATAAATCAAGACCATAAAATAATGTTTTTAACATTTTCATTGGCAAAATTTGAAAAGTGTGATAATACCAAATGTTAGAGAAATCATAAATCAGCAGGAAGTCATCCACGTTGCTCATAAAGACATGTTAGAAAACAAGTGACATTGTCTTTTATGGCCCAGTAGTTCCACTCGTACATATACACCCAAGAGAAATACTTTTACATTTACCTTAGAAGTCATGTACAAGAATATACATAAGAAGCACTGCTCAAAAAGTGGAAGACTAGAAATATAATCAAGGCCCACTAACAAGAACGGATAAATAATTTGTGGTATGTTTAAATAACAAAATATTAAACAACAGCACAGTAAACTCAGCTATATGCAAAACTATGAATGAATCTTAATAATGCGATATTGAGCAATAAAAGTGTCTCAGAAGAAAACATGCCAGATAACGATACCCTTTATTGTAATTAAATTTAAGAATCACAAGAAAATGATGTATATTTGAGGTATAGTTATGTATATAATAATAGAATTTTAGAAAACAAAAAGTAAATACAAGATCCAGAATAGTCCCTACCTCATAGCGTGGGGCAAGACAGTCAGAAGGAATGGGAGGTATTCAAATTCTTAGGTTGGATGGTGTATTCCCAAGTTTTCATTATAATGCCACATCAACTATATGAATAAATGAGTGTGTAATTGATGAATCAATGAACAAATGCACAAACCAGTAAATAGGTAAATGAATAAATAACAAATAAGGTCTGTGAACATACAAATTATTGCAATCCACAATAAACCAAAGTTTGTGATTAACACGATTTTGTGTTCCTGAGGTTCATTAAAAATGCATCAGAGTATATAATGAGTGGTGACAACTTTGATTTTATTTCTTTAGTTGCTCAGATTTGATGATGATTCTTATAAAGACCAAGATTAAATACCAGTTTGTTGCCCAAAAACTATCTTTGAAATAAGCAGACACATTTTTGAAACTTTAGGTTCATTTGTTCATTTATTCATCCACTTATTTAATTTTATTCTAGGACTATTTAGTGAGCATCTACTGTGTACTAGCAGCTATATTCAGTATGTCAAGAAGTGTGTAAACTCAATCCCTAAGACATGAATTAAGGCTCAACCTTAGAATAGGAACAAATCACTAATTACTACTGTGATAAATGCTTCAAAGGTAGACATAAAACGTATCTACTGTTGGGGAATTCTGAATGTTTCAAAAGTGGGAGCTCAATAACTAAAATTAATCTGTTTTCTGGGGCAACTTCTCTGGTGAACAAGCATCTGAATTGAGACCTGAAGGGTGAATAAAATATATCTAGGTGAAAAGAAAATTACTACTTCAAGTAAATAAACAGAATTAGAACCCCTGAAATGAGAGAATGACCTATTAAAGGAAGTAACACAGGCTGATATGGCTGGAGATAGGAAGAATAGCAAAAGATGAAACTGGTAAGGTAGGCAGAAGGGCATGTTTACAAAAGCTTTAAAGGTTATAAAGTCTGAACCATATTCCAGGAGAAGTGTAATTCCACTGAGGTTTTACAGCAGAAATATGGCAATAATAGATTTCTACTTGTTAAAGATCATACTTTCTACTGGGTGGGGGAAGAAGTAAAGGAGGGGTAGGTCAGTTGTAAGGCTATTTCAGTGTTTCATGGAAAGGATCATCGATACTTTGACTCAGGTTTTTGTGATAAAGATAGAAAAATGTTGGCTAGTTTGAAAGATACAGAGGAGGAATGTCATATACACAGAATTTGTGTGTCTTTTCCCCCCAAAATTCATATATGGAAACATAACCTTCAACATAATGATAATAGGAGGTGCAGGGCATTTGGGAGGTGACTAGGACATGAGTGTAGAGACCTTATGAATGGGATTAGTGCCCTTATAAAAGAGACCCTGGAGAGCTCCCTTGCCTCTCCTTCAACTATATGAGGGCACAGTGAGAAGAACCAGAAAGCAGTTCCTTACTGAATACTGAAACTGCAGTTGCCTTAATCGTGGACATCCCAGTCTTTAGAACTACTAGAAATACATTTGTATGGTTTATAAGCCCCCAGTGTATGGTATTCTATTACAGGAGACTGAATGGATTAAAACAGAAGTATATATAGAATTCGGTTTCTGATTAAGATTGTTCTTTACTTTTGTTCTACTCTTATTATATTAGTCTGGTGTAAATAAATATCGCTTATTTATCATGCTTTAAATTCACTGGTTTTTCTGAGTTCCAGCATATTGGTCCAGGTAATTAATTCTAGCTTCTATAACAAATAATCCACCACGTCATTGTTTTAACATGCTAAAAGTTTTATGGCCTTGCTCATGTGAACTTCAATGCAGATGTTCCTGATTAGTGGCTTTCCTGGGCTTTTGTCCTGTAAGCAATGACCCAGGTTTCTTTAAGTTTGCCTTCGGGTCATTAACTTGTAATATTTTCTGAAGGATGGAGAGGTGAGAGAGAGACAGAGATGAAAATGTGGGAGGCACACCCACTCTTAACTATATCAGTCAGAAAGTGACCATCTCTTTCATTTCCATTCTGTTGCAGAGAACCAGTCAAATTACTCATCTAAATGCAAGGAGGGCTGGGAGAAATAGTTTACCTATATGCCAAGAGCAACTGACTAGTCTCCCATACTGAGGAATACAGTCTTTCCCCAATTCTAAGCATTTCAGAGTTATTAACTCTTCAAATACTGTCTCTGTCTCATTCTATTTTCTCCTTCTAGAACTCCATATATATAATAAATATAATTTAATATATATTGTTTTATATATAATATGTATGTATATTTTGAAGTCTATATTTCATACTGACACCTCTGCTTCTTTGTACTGAATATTAGGTAATTTTTTTTCAGATTTTTTCCCAGCGTATCAGTTCTCTTCAGTTGTTATATTTAGTGCCTTTGTTCAGTTTTTTATTCCAATGTATATTTTTTAGTTTGAAAATTTCTACTTTTAAAAACTTTGGATTGTTTCTGATTATCTGATTTTTATGTTGTATTTCAATTATACTTTATATTTATTTAAAACATACGCATACATTTTGTATCAGACAAGGCACAGTGGCTTATGTCTGTAATCCCAACATTTTGGGAGGTTGAGGTGGGAGGATTGCTTGAGCCCCAGAGTCAGAGACCAGTCTGGGTAACAGTGAGAACCCCACTCTGCAAGAAAATTAAAAAAATAAAAATAAGGTATAGTGGTGCATACCTGTGGTCCCAGGTACTCAGGAGGCTGAAGTGGGAGGATCACTTGAGCCCAGGAGGTTGAGGCTGCAGTGAGCCTTAATCTTGCCACTGCACTTCAGGCTGGGCAAGAGGGTGAAACCCTGTCTCAAAAACAAAACAGAACAACGAAAACCTTGTGTCTAAGAATGTCGTATCAGAGGTCTCTGGGAAGCCTAATTCTATTGCTTATTGTTTATTCTAACTTTTACTCTTAGTGGCCTGTTTCCCTATGTTAGTTTTGGATTATGGAATCTTATTCGAATGGCAGGGCTTTATCTTTAGAAATTCTGCAAAGCTTGGGATTCATTTCTTTAGAGAATATTTATGTTTGCTTCTTCCTGGTTCTCCAGGATTCTGCTAAGTTGAGATGATTTTGAAATAATTGTTTTTAGCTTGTAGTTTGTCAGATCATATACATAGTACAAATAACAATTTCAGATACACTTAAGAAATAGCCTGATTTTTACAAATTCTCTGAGAAACTTTTTACCTAAATCTGGGCTAAAATATATGTTTTCTTTATAATTGCTTTCAGGCAGACGTTTTTTATGGTCCACGCTTTCACTGAATTCATGAGTTTTGAAAAGCTTGTCTTCCAATTCTAAACTCACCTTGAGTGGGCCTAATGTTATAAAACACAGGTCTCTTGAGTTGTGGAAGTTTCATGCATGTTGTCAAGGTGTAGGTATGGCTTCATCACATTTTCCCTTTGTTTCCTTATTTCCAGCATTCTTTATAATTTTGTCTTTTTAGAATCATAGAATCATAAACCACTGTTCACTTGCACACTCAGCTATACGTTTTCCAAGATAATTACTATCATTCAGTATTCCTAGATGTTTTATAGCAGAAAAGCTTTTCTGGTATGTAGTTAACCACGCTTTCAGATAGGTAAGTTCTTTGTCATCAATTAGATATGCAGAGTTTTCTGATATTTATACTCCCACGGGTTCACTTATGTTGCTGGCTGCTAAATGTATGGGTTATTTTTCTTCTTTTCTAAACCATTGACTAGTGTTTTCAGTTTTATGTCCATTACAGCCATTTTAAACATGTTATGCTTAAAATAGTATGCCTCATCTTTCTTTCTTCTTACTTTGGGTTCTCCCACATCTGTTTTCTGCCTAATTCCCAAGTCTTATTCTCATACCTGGGTCCACTGGTGCAAGCTCAGTTCTGCCATGGTCTTGGGGGATATCTGGACTGAGTCACTAGATGTTGCCAGAAATCTATGGCTCATAAATCCAGTGGATATCACAATTAAGCCGTATATCCAGTCTTAAGATCAGTAGGTCATTGCTAATGAAAAGACCTTAAGGATACTTCTACTTTGTGAGCTAGTTCAAAGTGATGAGTTATATTTTCTTAGCAGGCTTTGGTAATATTAGAGAGTTAAGGGGCCTTCTTTATCTCAATGAGTGTTGGACTAATAGAAGGAGTGACAACAGTGTGGGGAGTTACAGCAATGTCACCTTCCAGTAGCAATGTCAAGGTCAAGTCACAAGGCAGAAAAGCAGCAGATTCAGGGTAGCAGGTAGGCGTGAGGTTGGCACTGTGAGCTTTATCAGAACCTGAGTATCTGCCAAGGAAATCACATGAGATACTTGGGACTCTCCCTGAAGAAGAAAGAGAATTAGTATTCTTGAATATTTAGAAATTTTGTTGAATGAATACTCAGAATCATAGACCCTATTTATGGCCATCACAGATGTTCTCTTTTAGGCTAGAATAGTAAGAGTTATCCATATATTACTAAAGTACATGTAAAAAGGAAAATTTTAATACAAATAAATATTACAAATAAGTACTTGAAGTGGAGAATACTCTCATATTTATACTGCCACTGTTTCACTTACATTGCCTATTTGTAATAAATATTACTAATAAGAATTATACAAACAAGTGCCTTAATATACAAGGTTGGAGATGTAGTCAATTGGTTTCTGAGAATAGAGGAAATTGATGTATTTTATCCATTTCATTGCATAATATGAAGAACCAAATTACCTGCATTTGAGAGAATTTGGTTTGGGATTCCTCATGCCGAGACAATTTGAAATGGCTATTCAAGGTAAAATTTCCCTAAAGCAACAGTATTAGGATAGTCATGATTATTTGGTAATAGAAAAAAAAAATCCAACATCTTAGTGGCTTAACTCAATAGTTTATTTCTCATTCAGGCAAAGTCCCTTGAAGTCTGGCCAATTCACCTTTTATTTTCCCAAAGGGTGTTACATACTGTTATCACTTTAGACACACAGGTGAGAAGTACATTTGTTTTCACAAATCAGGGCTTAATTCTCTCATGAAGGGCAACTGCCTTCTACTTACTAAGGCAGTCATCTGGGCTGAGGAAGGTTCTACCATCCTCCACCTATATCGTCTGGAAGATCTCCTCTGCTCAGTCAACATGATAGAAGAAGAGACAGCTAGAGACGTATTGACCATCTCTTTGATACTTCTGCCCAGCAATGTCCTGTCATATATGACCACAGCCACTGACCAGACCTAGTCTCATGACTTCACCCAATTGCATAGTGGTAGAGAATTAGGATGAGAAAAGAAACAGACGTTGGTGAACACTATAATGTCTACCAAAACAAATTGTGGTGATAGTTAAGAAATAATAAAATCTGGTTTTGATTTGTAATTTGGAGAGAAAAATATCTAATATTATATGCTTTACAGAAGAATTATGAGAAGAACATTCTTTGAAAAAGGTGTGACTTTTCTATCAACAGAAGGTGGTCTTAGGATTTTGATTATATATGGAGATAGGTAATATCACTGCAAACTTAAAAATACTTTGTGAAACCAAATTTTTAGAATTTGTTTATAAGAATATCAGTTTAAAAATATATCCTTGAGGAGTTACTAATCAACAGGCATACAGCTTCAGTTAAACAAGATGAATTAAGTTCTAGATATCTGTTGTACAACACTGTACCTCTACTCAGCAATTGAACTGTATTTAAAAATTTGTCAAAAAGGGAGATCTCATTTTAAATGTTCTTACCACAAAAGTAAACCTAAAAACATAAAAGAATGGCAGGATATAGACCAAAATATTGTCGACAGCTTTTCTTTAAAGAGCTGAATTTATTATGTTATGATTTTTGTTCTCTATTTCCTAATTTTTGACAAGGTACATGAATTAATAAACTTATGATGCATTCCTCCATGCAACTAACTGTACAATGTATATGCATGTCTACAATGTATACATATTACTCTCATGGCACAAAGTATATCCAGTTGACCCTTGAACAGCAGGAGGATTAAGGGCGCTGACCCCTGCACAGTCAGAGATGAGAAAGAAGAACTGAAATCGGAAAGTCAGATATTAGTGTTCTTATGTTAACTGCAGCACTATTCACAAAAGCTAAGATGTGGAAACAACCTAAATGTTCATTGACAGATGAATGAATGTAAAAAACATGGTATATGCATACAGTGGAACACTACTCAGTCATAAGAAAATTCTGTCATACGCGACAACATGGATGAAACTTGATGACATTATACTACATAAAGAAAGCCAGTCACAGAAAGACAGATATTGCATGATTCCACTTATATGAGGTATCTAAAATAGCCACATTTATAGAATCATAGAGTGGAATGGTGGTTACCAGGGACTGGAAGCAGATGGACATAGGGAGTTACTAATCAACAGGCATAAAGTGGCAGTCAAGCAAGTTGAATACCTTTGAGGGATCAGCCGTACATTTTACCAATAGTCAACAATAATGTATTGTACACTTAAAAATGTGTGGAAAGAGTAGATCTAATAAGTGCTCTGACTACAATAAAATGATAATAAACACATATCTAAAAATAATTTCAAATTCTGATAACTGCTATGTAGTGTTAAGTTTTCTATAAAATATTACTTTTTGGATGGAATGGGAATGAAAAATTCTATGTAAGACATGTTAATTTTGAGACACCTGTGAGGCCTCCAAGTGAAGATATGACATTCCAGGGAAAAGGAAGCATGAAAAAGCTGTCAAAAGGCAGGCGAGCACCTTTAAAATTTGTCATACCTAATACATGATTTTCTCTGATCTATATAAATATGAAAATGACAAATATTTCATTGAGGTAGAAATTAAAGGCAGGCAATGAGTTTGTCTTATGGAGAGATTTATTGCCAAATCTACATTAAGTCCCTGCTTTCCAAGTATATTTCCATAAAATGCCTCTCCCTTTACCTGGTTTTCTATGCCTACTCTATCCACCAGCTCAGTCACACAATGATTCTTGAACTTCAAAGTGCATCAGAATCATCTGGGGAGCTAGTTAACAATCCCAGACTCAGGATCTGCTCCAGAAATGTTGTGGGGCAGAGGGAAGATATTTGCACTTTAAAGAGTTTCCTGAAGATTCCAATTATTAATTCATTTGTCAAATTATTCATTCAACAAATATTTATTGAGCATCTAGTATGTGCCAGACACTAGAATACAACTCCCTGCTAATAATAATAAACCAAATAAAACTCCCAGTTTTCATAGAGCTTACCCTTGGGGTGGGAGTAAAAGAGAAAGTGACAATTAAAAATATATAAACACAAATGTAACATAGTACATTTGAAAGTGGTAAGTACTATGGTGCTAGTAGGGACAAGGGGCAGAGAAATTCCAGTAAGAAAAGGGCGAGTCCCTGACAAAACCCCACCTTCAAGCCAAAAAGCATGAAACCCACAGCCCAAAGTGAGAACTTCTATCCCTGTGTCCCCAGTGAAATGTTGCCTTTTCCTAAACCACCCATGGCCCTGCCCCATCCCATTCTTTATATGCCTATAAAGACCCCAGACTCAGCTGGCCTAGGGGAGAAGCAGCTGAACACTGGGGACTATGGCTGGATGTAGGAGAGAAGTGGCTTGATGTCAGAGGGGGAGCTTGACGGTATAACTTTGAGGAATCTGGCCAGAGAGAGATGGATGTCAGGGGAAGATTACCTAGTTCCCCCATCCCCTTTTCAGCTCCCCTTCCCATCAAGAACCACTTTCATCAGCAATAAAATCCCCCACATTTACTGTCCTTCAATTTGTTTGTGCGACCTCAGTTTTCCTGGATGCTGGACAGGAGCTCAGGAGCCACAAGTGTGGATACAAAAGGCTGTCACACCGGCCCTTTGCTCTTGCTGGTGGAGGGCAGCTGCCTTATGTGAAGAGGCAAAGGGCCCACTGAGCTGTTAATATTTAAGCCATCCGTGCATGGCAGAACTAACAGAATACTGTAACATGCCCTCTGGGACTTCGGGGGTTGCAGGAACCCCCACCTGGTTGCTGCCAGGGAGTTCGCTCCTACTGGGGCTGAAGCAGCCCGCTGGTTCCAGTGCTTATCCAGTTCCCACCTTGTTTGCTTGCACGCTCCTTCCCATGAGGAGTTGAGAGCATGAGGCTGAGTAAACGAGGCAACACTGCTGTGAGTCCTGCAAAAGGGTTCAGGGAAACAGCCTCCTTCAGGGCAAATGAAAACTTGAACTTTGTTGCCTTGGATTCAAGTCTGCCCACATTAAGCACTATTTTACCATCAGTGAGTTGGTCCTGAGCAAGAATATTATATTCTCATGTAGCAAGTATAAAATTTCCTGTCACAATATTCTATAAATGCCAGTGCCAAGGTTTACTTCTCTTTATTTCCCCTTTTAATGAAAATAAACCTTGTTCTTGAGGCCCTATTTCTCCTAATGACTAAACCTAAGTCTTGTCAACTTTGTGAATTTGAGTGCTTCCATCTAAGTGAAGCCTATATTTCAAGATTCTCCTGTTTTGTCTTCTGCCCTGAGCTCTGTCCACAGGTCTGACATCTTATACTGGCAAAACAGGGAGGGTGGTTTTGGTGGTGGTTGCCTCTTGACTAGGTCTGCTGCTGGTGAAGTTGGCCATCTGTTCTCCTTGCAGTAGTAAAGATCAGTGAGGAGCTCGCTGTCTGCCCCTGCTGGCTGGGCTCCAGCTCTGACTGATAGCGTTGGTTCTCCACGATACAATCACATTGTTCATTTCATTGTTAATCTGGCACGAGGCTTGAGTAGTTCATCCGAAACCACATGATAGCAACCCCATAGGCGATCCACCGGCTTTCAATTTTAATTGTCATTGCTTCCTCCCTGGACATGCAGGAAGTTTTAGAATATCCCCAACTCCCTACAGAGGCCATGGGAGACTCAGTGCCAGACTGTATCTCAGACATCCTTGCTGCCAATACAAGCCCTTGTTACTTCTACTCCACTGCAGCTGCCTACAGTTGGTGTGGGACATTGTGAGAAATCGTCTCCTTCCTGTCCCAGACAGAAGGGGGTCATGTCCCACTCATCTTCCCATCTGCCATTAAAATGCTTCTGAGATTTCTTCTACTCAGGGAGATTTTTGGCTGCTGAAGGTAATAAGGATCCAGGCCCCTACCTTAGCATGAACACTTTGACTCACCGCAACCTATCCTTTCAGACCTCTTTTCTACAGGCAAAGGAGTACAATTATTTCCTCCTTGGGCCCAGAAAAATGTCTTGAGTCCTCATTCCTTTATCTTTAGCCTATTTCTGGCAGACTAAATATGTTACATCAAAAATTTGGAGCAAACCCAAAACATGAACAGTTATCAGGGCTAAGTTGAGATTTGTGCCCTGTAAGGGGTTGGCTAGTGCTGGAAGCTAAGGCTTTTTGTTTCATGGACTTGGATGGGCAGGAGTAGAGGCTTACGGTCATAGCCATTTTAATTCACAAAGTTAAAACTGAGAGCTCCTTTCCCATCCAGTTAAAAATAAGATCCTTAAAGGGTAATCTATTGTTTAAGAAAATCACCTACTAGCAAAAGGAAATAACACAAAAACATGGGCTAGCCTTGATTCCAGATGGGAAAATGTATCCCTGAAAATTTTGATCTATGGGCTTGCCATTAAACAAGTCTGGCTTTATACTACTCACGAGGTAGAAGATTCTCCAAACTCACAGTACTCTTTCCAATATATCTGTACACTAAAAATAAAATTCTAAGCCTCCCCAACCATCTGAATGGACTTCCTCCTCAGCCAGGGCTCTTTTAAAATGTAACCTGAAAGACTGGTTCAGGACATGAAGGGAAGTGGGGGTCGGACTTGCCTCATTATACCCCTCCAGCATTAACACCAGCATTAAGTCTGATTAGAAACATTTTACAACCTATTCTCTCTGAAGCCTACTACCTGGAGGCTTCATGTGCATAATAAAACTTTGGTCTCCACAACCTCTTAACTCAGACATTCCTTTTTTTGATCCAAGGTCTTTAGAAAAACTCAACCAGCTGTCAGCCAGAAAATATTTAAATTTACCTGTAGCCTAGGAGCCCCTCAAACTTCCCTGCCCTTTTCAAATAGTCCTGCCTTTCTGGACTAAATTAATATATTTCTTAAATGTATTTGATTAATGTCTCATGCCTCCCTAAAGTGTGTAAAATCAAGCTGCACCCCAACCACCTTGGACATATGTTCTCAGGACCTCCTGAGGGCTGTGTAATGGGCCATGGCTACTTATATTTGGCTCAGAATAAATTTCTTCAAATATTTTACAGAGTTTGACTCTTTTTGTCGACGTATCAATTTCCAATCCCAGAATTTCAGGTCTTCTTTCTTTAGTAGCATTTATCTCTATTGTACTATGTATCTTGTTTGTTTATTTTCTCTGCCTCTGCAACATAGAATATAAGTAATGTGAAGGCAGGTGTTTTATCTGGTGTGTTCACTACTGTAGCCTCCAGTGATTAGAACAGTGCCTTGGTATTCAGTTAAGTCTTTTAGGAGTGAATGTTGCATTAAATATAAAGAGTGGTTTCAGGATAGGTAGTAATATCTCTGTAATCACAAAACAACTCTAGTAAGAGACCCTCCACTCAGGCCATATAGGATTTCTGCAAATCTTTCTGAAGATGAATTCCTAATCCAAAATTATAAAATTTACTAAGAATTCACTAGGAATGAGAGTCAGTGTATACTACAAAAAACCAAGATTAGATACTCAAGAACTTCAATTAAATTGTTAGATATGAAATTCAGTTGCTTAAAATGGAGACCTTAAAAATAATTCAAAACATAATAAAGAATAAAAACGTTTTAAAAATGATTTAGTATATTTGAAAAAAAAACAGCAACAGCAAACTAAACCTTTATGTTAGGAATAATGCTCAAAATCCTAAGGAAATTGAACACTCAAACAAAAGATTGTTAGCAAGCAATTTTACTTCTGTGCAGAGGGGTGCCTCCTTGGCCAGTTGCCATGAGAGCACACCTGAACAAAGGGGCACGAGAGCCATTATTCCTGATGCGAGTCCTGCTCCTGTACACTTTCCCCATTGGCTGGGGTCGGGTTGTACAATGTAAACTAATCCCAGTTGGCTAAACATTTGATTTTGTTTTTTTAGATGGGGTGGGCATGTAGAAGAAAGTGAAAAGGAAGGGGAAGGGGTGTCTGTAATGAGCTGGGAAGTTAGTCCTCTTTCCAAATAAGAAAAGGAATGTGAGCTGGTACTGATAACGCTTGGTACTGTGGTGTGCCTGGGCATCTAACAAAGGCAAAAAGGAAAAAAGGAGGAAAGGGAGGGCACTATGAATTAAAGAATAAATGATTGATCAGATTATTTGAAGAGAAACCTCATCATATCCCACACTTTAGGAATGAATCATGGAATAATTTAAAAACACAATAGCCAGATTAAACAAAAAAATTAAGTAGAGCCAAAAAGAAAATTAATATTGCACCTCAATATTTTAAATAAAACATAATTCCAGTATCTTATCTCCAAAAGATAGGATTAAGAATTTTTAACAATTTACTTCTGTATGCATTTTTCTATTTTAAAAGTTTTTCATAAGAAACATATATTGATTCTAAAATTAGAAAAAAAATTAGGAACGTTCATGTTTGTTGACCTTTATAGTAATTACATTGAAACTCTCAAAGGAACAAAAATACTAAGTTAAAAGTTATTCAGCCAAAAAACAATGCTTACTCTTTGCTTGATGCTTTCCATAATTGCATCATTTTATTCTGAAAAAAATTTAGAAAACAATCTAAGCATTTTGAGATTTAAATATGAGAACGTCACCCCCTTTTTCCTATAACCTCCCCTCAGGGAACGTATTCTTATTTTAAAAGTCTATAGGTGACAATTTAACTACAAAATGGGAAAGAATGATTATTGGAGGATAATTTCTAAATACTATCTTAATAAATCACCCAGGGCAGAGGTGTTGATACTTGGAATGTCCCCTGGGGTGTTTCGTAAATTAGGCTAGCCTTCCTTTGTGAAGGGAAGGTAGAAAATGCTGGAACTGTGGGTAACACAGAGCTATTACATTTTTACCTTTGAGGAGAGATCCCCTAACGCTATTGGACAGAGTCTAAATTTAACGTTTATGTTGCAAGTCTATTTAGACCTTACTCAAAGCAGAGAAAAAGAAAGTAAATCAATGTTTTGTTTTTGTGGTTTATCAATAAGCATAGATTATATGCCAATATAAATGTAGAAATTGTTATGTTTATTATTTTCCTTCAGAGCCAATGAATAAGGTATAATAGGGAAGACAAATTAAGATTTATGTTAAATTATTTAAAATTTTTTTTTTAAATCAGTTTGATTCTTTATTCTAGCTTGAGAGTTCTAGAAAGGTTTACACTTATAAGCAGTTGCCTGAGACGAAAATTTGCCAGTGAGTAGTTATAGCTCAAATTTGTATTTTGGTAAGCCCTCTCCTAAAATGAAACTAGTTACTGACCACCTCATTTAGCAGTTCTTGGAATAGAGTCTTGGGATTCCTGTAGGTCCCTAAAAACCTTCGAAGAGTTTCATGCGCGTCCGTGTGAAGAGACCACCAAACAGGCTTTGTGTGTGCAACATGGCTGTTTGTTTCACCTGGGTGCAGGCGGGCTGAGTCTGAAAAGAGAGTCAGCGAAGGGAGATAAGGGTGGGGCCGTTTTATAGGATTTGGGCAGGTAAAGGAAAATTACAGTCAAAGGGGGTTTGTTCTCTGGTGGGCAGGAGTGGGGGTTGCAAGGTGTTCAATGGTGGAGCTTTTTGAGCCAGGATGAGCCAGGAAAAGGACTTTCACAAGGTAATGTCATCACTTAAGGCAAGGACCGGCCATTTACACTTCTTTTGTGGTGGAATATCATCAGTTAAGGTGGGGCAGGGCATATTCACTTCTTTTGTGATTCTTCAGTTACTTCAGGCCATCTGGGGCGTATACGTGCAGGTCACAGGGGATGTGATGGCTTGGCTTGGGCTCAGAGGCCTGACAAAGAGGACAATGAGATAAAAACTATTTTCATGATAATACTAAGAATTATTTACTTTTTTTGCTTTTTTTTCTCATGAATGAATTGCGCAGTTTTCCAGAAGTTACATGAAGTGTGATAATGTCATTACTTTGATGGTTAATAGGATGCACACTTATATATTCTTATATTTTAAAATTTCTCCATTTTAATTTTGATACAGTAAATATTGATAGATATAATCCAAGTAAACATAAGCCTTTTGAGTTCCTTGTTATTTTTTAAGAATTTTTAAAGGAATTCCAACATCAAAATGTTTGAGAACTGATGACCTAATTCACTGAGCTGATACATACCTTCTCTCCTAAAATTAACAGCGGCCCTGTATTTGCTTTGGAGCTGATAAATTCAGGGTTTGTTTTTGTTGTTATCATTTGCTTTCTTTTTTTTTTCTTTCCCTTTCCATGTCTCTTCTAAACTTCTGTCTTTCTCCAGCTTTTCTCCTGTTGCTTGGAGCTTCCCAATACAAAACAAGAGTGAGATCTGAGGAAGAAGTTTTTTTCCCTAAGGAATAAAATATGTTTGTTAAAAATATATAAGGATGTTAAATTATTAAAATAGAGATGATAATTAAGATCCAAAGTGCCACATATTAGGTAACAGAGATGTGAGACAGAGCACCAAATAGAACTTACAGTAGTGTCCGGAGAATAACAGCACACTCTTTACTCCAACTCACTCAGAGTGCACAAAAGAAGCACAGGAATAAAGAAACTGGGAGGAAGGTGTCTTTGGGGAACTTTGTGTCATAGCCCCATGCAAGAGGTGAGAGGTAGGGTTACTTTATCTTTCATCGAAAGTCAAGAGAGAGGATCTTAAGTGGACCAGTATGAGCCAAATGTGAGACACTTGCATTTTGAAGAAATTTTAATTAATGATGTCTGACTTCCATCTGGGAAATTTGGAAGACCTGAAATGAATTAGCCACTGCTTTCTTGGTAGATAGGCCAAAGCAGAAATGTTTTAGATGGACATGAGATTGTATACTCCAGAGAAAAGAATGCATGAGTGATTGCACTGGATCAGATACGGACATGTTTTACACACACACACACACACACACACGTATATGTATGCACATATGATACACCATACTAGGAAAAAAACAAATCTTGATAACAGCAATTGAGATTGATGGGGAAGAATCTTACGTCATATTGAGTGGTCAGAGGCGGCCAGTCCTAGTCGGTGATGTTTCAGTTAAACCAAGAACAAGAAAAAAGTTAGCCATGCAAGGATCTCCGCAAAGAACATTCAAAGCAGAGTAAATAGCCAGATGTGAATAAATTCTGCATGCTCAAAGTCCAGGAAAAAAAAAAAAAAAACCCCAGGGAGGCTGGAGCCAAGCTGAATTTTGGAAGATGAGATGATGAAGGCAGGAACTAGATCAGTAAGGTCTTGTTGCCCAAGGTAAGACCCATATAGCTCTGCTGATGAGAGAGAGGACTAGCTGGATTTCCTAGGCCGACTAAGAATTCCTAAGCCTAGCTGGGAAAGGTGACTGCAACTACCTTTAAACAGGGGGCTTGTAACACAGCTCATACTCAACCAATCAGGTAGTAAAAAGGGCTCACTAAAATACAAATTAGGCTAAAACAGGAGGTAAAGAAATAGTCAAATCATGTATCTCCTGAGAGCATTGGGGGAGGGACAGTGATCAGGATATAAACCCAGGCATTCGAGCAGGGAGCAGCAACCCCCTCTGGGTCCCCTTCCATTGTATGGAAGCTCTGTTTTCAGTCTGTTAAATCTTGCAACTGCACGCTCTTCTGGTCCATGTTTGTTACGGCTCAAGCTGAGCTTTTGCTCGCCATCCACCCCTGCTGTTCGCTGCCATCCCAGACCCGCCATTTACTTCCACCCCTCTGGATCTGGCAGGGTGTCCGCTGTGCTTCTGATCCAGCGAGGTGCCCATTGTCACTCCCAATCAGGCTAAAGGCTTGCCGTTGTTCCTGCACAGCTAAGTGCCTGGGTTCGTCCTAATTGAGTTGAACACTAGTCAGTGGGTTCCACAGTTCTTTTCTGTGACCCATGGCTTCTAATAGAGCTATAACACTCACTGCATAGCCCAAGGTTCCATTCCTTGGAATCCAGCCAAGAACCCAGGTCAGAGAACAAAAGGCTTGCTGCCATCTTGGGAGCAGACCACCACCATCTTGGAAGCGGCCTGCCACCATCTTAGGAGCTGTAAGAACAAAGACCAGCTGGTAACACTGATGTCCTCTTCCATGTCCTATTAAAGCTCTACAATAATTTTCCAAACCTTCAATGAATTTGAGGTTTCATATTCTTCATCTTGGAGCTTTCAAGGGAAGTCATAGAAACTATAATTTTATGGGTTCTGAGGAGATTGAGTATGACTGTCTCTGTAGTTTTATTAATATCTAGCTAATCCCATGAAGCCCTTTAATAATGGTCCAAAACATTAATTTTAACAAAGGCTGTATTTATTATATGAATGCTCTGAGTAGCAGTAGAGGTGTTTTGGGCCAGATGTTATAATTCCTATTCTATTTTTATTTCCCTGATCACTGTATTAACTCTTGATTTTAGGAACACTTGTACTAGAAAAAACTTTGACATTCTTTAGGAAAAAAACCCAAATCAACCAATTTCTTTGGCAATATCATAATTATAATGTTGGTCTTTATATTGAAGATATTTTATCTAATCTTGGAAGAATTTAAAACATTCTTTAATAGGTACTATTTTAGCTGTTTATTGTCTATTATTTAAAAAATATTGTCAAATATCCATTGTCCATTCTTTTAGGTGACTCTTTTTCAGATGTTGTCAAAATAAAGAAATGAAAAGCAAATAACTCTTCTCCCATTTCTTAAAGAATCTCTCAATCTACTTGGAAAGATGTGTGTGTGTGTGTGTGTGTGTATACACATATATATTCCAAATACATATAATTGAACATATAATATATACATATTTAAAATAATGCAGTTATAAAGTTTTAAAGATAAATGATATTATAGCTAATAAAACCTGCAGAAATTTAGAGGAGAGATTTTAATAGGACTAAGAAGACGATTGAGCATCTTCCTTGAGGAGGAACAAAATGAACACGAGCCAGAAGAATGACAGGAGTTGAATAGGAGAGTATGAGACAGATGAAGCATGCAGGCATGAGTTGATAGAAAAGATGGCTATGGAATCACATGAAACTTAGTTTGGAAAGCTGAGAAGGCCAATTTGGAAAAATGAGTGTATTGGTGAAAAGAATGGTAATAAAATTGGAAAGAAACTTTCAAGCCAAAGTAAGTTATCTTCTCTACTTTAACAGTAGATGTGACAGAACATCTAGAAGTTACTGTGAGGAAATATTTTAGATCTGCTTGGAAATTCTTCCTTTTTAGTAATATGTCAGTCACTATGAACAGCTTTTAAAATAAGCAGTCAAGACTTGCCCATGACCTTCCTGAGAAGCATGCTTACAAAATAACATTTTACAGTTTATAGACCATACTTCACAATTGGCAAAATTTTATCGGATGCTCATTTTGGCCCAACCATAATACACTACTGATTCAGCTTTAGAATCCACCAGAATTATTTATTAGTGCCACAGATATTCACATCTGCCCCCAGGGCAGCCCATCATTAAACAGTGCATGAGTAGGAAAAGGATTAAAAAAAAATTCTTTAAGGTTAATGCATGTTTCTTTAAATAAATATTTGTAAATTGACAAACAACTTTATAATTTGGTTGCAAACTGCAAGGAAATGATACTTTTAAATTTAGGGTTTGCCCCTGAGAGATAGACTTGAAGGAGCAATCACACACAGGACACACTTGTGTCCTGCCCTAACTCTTTATATTGCAAGTTCAAGCACCATTTTATCTCCTTACATTTCTGCTGCAAATTAATTTCACTTGTCTCATGAAGATTAATTTTACCTCTAGTTTTGCTCTCTTTCAACTCTTTCTCTTCACTTTTGGCAGAATGGTCTTTCTAAACTGAGACAGAAGGAGATCTGATTACGCTACATCGTGTTTAAAATCTCAGTGATTCTTCATTTTTTTTTTTTTTTTTTTTGAGGGCGAAGGTTAGGCTGATTCAGATGGCGAAGAAAATCATCTCACCAGTCTTATCTCTGTTTAGCTATTACATCCTTAGAGAAGTCTCTGATACCACTTCCACCAGGTTAATTTCACCTGTTAACGCTTTCACAGCACCATGCATTTGTTACAGTTTTAGCATTTATCACAATTTTATATTTATGACTGGTGTCATTATTGATAAAATGTTTGTCTCCCTCACTAGACTGCAAGTTTGATGACGGCAGGGACAAAATATGCTTTTACAACCTATTCTTAGCCACTAACACAGGGCTTAACAAATAGAAAGAACTTGATAAATAGTTGTTGATATTTTGATGATGCATGAATGAACAGATTGACCTATGACTTGCACAGATAATGTAGCCATCACTTACTACATTCACAGAATCATAACATGTTTGAGAAGAAAAGAATGTTGGAAATGTTTCATTCTAAATCCCTCATTACTTTGATAAGAAAATTAAAGCCCAGAAACTAAATGGCTTGCCCAAGATTATATAGCTAATCAGAATGAGAGCTGGGTTTATAATCTGGGTTTCCACTACTACTCTGAACTTTTTAAAAATTATGTTATAGCTCCTCTCAGCCAACCTCCTCATTCCAAAAGTGCAAGCTAAGGACCAGAGTCATAATAAATTTGTGTGGCAGTTTGGTGCTTGGGTCAGAGGTGTCTCCAAGTCTCTATACCTTTAGGGATCACAAAATAGTTGAGTTTCGTAAATCTGACAAAGTTGCATTTGACATGATCTCTTCACCGTGACAGAAACCTTTCCCTGACCCTTTCTTAGACTAGTGTTCTCAACATACATATGGTCACAGAAGGACTAGGAAATGAGTCTGAATGGAACCGGAAAATATCCACACCTCCAGTAAAAGAGCTCAACAATCAGATCCAATGATAGTAGTTTTAGTCCAGCCTGTTCACACAGCCATGCATGAGATGTGAGCTTATGAATACATCCCATCAGCTTCAGTTCATTCATCTCTAAACTCCTTAAAAATACTCTTATTTCTAAAATCCTTTGTTTCTAAAAATGTCCCAAGAAATTCTCCTCCTCCTCATTTTTTTTAACTGTTTTTCTGCTCAATTTTTATGAATTTGTTGCCTCTTAATTATAGCAGTGGAACTCAGTGTGAAGTAAACACCACTCAATGTGTCTCCCATTCATTGCAATGTCTCATTACCGAGTGGGTCAGATCAACTAATGTCTTTGCTCCCTTGGGAAGCTTGGGGTTACCCCTAGGTAGTCAGATAGAGTAGTAGGTTGGCCATTTAATCTCCCCCCATTCTCCATTTCACTTCCTTTCTTGTGAACACAAAAGAACTTTAAGTGATCTGTTCGTGGCATTGAAATGCCAACCTTAGTTGGTACTTTGAAAACTCAAAGCCTTTTACAAGATGAATAGCAAACTGTGGATGACAGCTCCTGTGGAGCCATTATTGAATTGCAGCCCTGATGGCTGCATTACTTTGGATTTAGATAAAAGACTCTATACAAGACAAATGGTAGGAGGACATCAAACAAGACTGTGTCCATACAGTGACAGAAGCAATCCAATTGAAGAAGCTGTTGATTTCCCCAAGGCTACACACTATTTCTTCCTGAGTAATTTATATTAAGAAACTAAAGATTGTATATTCATCTATTCATCTTCTATTTATACTTTTTTCTAAAAATACAAATGTCCAGTTGTCAAATCAAAGTTTTACTTCTCCGCTCTTGCCTGGAAGAGAAATATCGATACAGGAACATGTTAATTATTTTGTATTGTGCTTTATTTAACCACAATAGCAGTGTGTGTAAAGGTTATAGACTGAGAGTTACAATCTATAATGATCAGATAAAAAGATTAGTCAGCAAATCGATAGTTCCCTATACCAACAGGAAGCTTGGTATATTCAAGGCAACAATGAGTACAAAGGGTACAGATAAACATCGGGCACCTTTATTTAGATGAAAACTAATTCTAGAGAACTTCCACCACCTCATTAATTATGTACCAACCTTCAGGAGGAACTGGGTGAAACATCATTGGGGGCTTTTGGAATGTGTTAGAAAATGCTTCTGGCTTTATAAAAACTGTATAAAATCAGAGCTTTTCTTTCTGTTGGGCTGGCAGATGTTCACGCAAACCCAGTTACTCAAAATGGAAAGGGTTTCATATATTGAACTTGCGTACATTTTTTTTGCATCCAAAATCTTGGGAATGAGAATGTAGGAGGCTTTAGCTTCAGAAGTACCATCAAAATTGTTTAAAACACGGATTTAAATATTAATCTACTTAATAGGGAAATAACACCCTTTATATATGCTTTATCCTTAACCAGCTCTCTATGTTGACATCTTTTAAAACAAAATTAATGCCTTTCTGATGTGAACTTTGCATTTACTAACTTGCATAGTAACAATTTCCTTTACTTTTCATATTTTATTTGGCATAATCCATCTTCCTTCCACCCTTCCCTTATATAAAAGCTAATCCGTTGAAAAGTGGATTTGGATCGGCTGAATTGTGAACTTTGAATAGAATCTTTGGAGTGGAATGGGGAGCTTTGTTTAAATTAAGATCTCTTTTGGAATTACATGTAACTTCATTCATTTGCATAACCATCTTCTGAATGGGGACTCTTTTTAGCATTTTTGACTTTGGGTATTTCTAAAATCAGACCTGCTCTCTTCTGGAAAATTATTCAATTATTCAGGAATTCATCAAGATGAAAGCAGAATATCATTTGTTTGGAAAAGAGTCAGACAAAAGAATAGATTTCAATAAGCTCAAAGTTCTTAGAAATAGCTTTAATGGTGTCTAATAGGTAATTCCTGTTTCACACCAATAATTAATACCAAAGAAAATGTAAGAAAAGAAAAAAGAACTAAAAGAATCTGACAATTGAGCTCAGTAAAAACAGTTTGATTTTCCTGCAGCAATCCTCAGATATTACTTTGCATGATTGCTTTTAGCATTTTTTTCATCCACATTTTGCAAGTTAGAAAGGGTGTGTATTGATTTCCTTCTTCTGGGTCAAATTATTCCTGTAGATGTGCTCCTGCAACTCTCATACTGAATCCAATGTGAAATACAGCCTATATTATGTCTCTTAAATACAAAACTCTAGGGGGGTGTGTTTGTGTGTGCATGTGTGTGTGCATGTTTAGTCAGTCTCCAGGAATATGTAAACAAACCTAGCCACTGCTAATTGTCCAAAAAAAAAAAACAAAAAACAAACTGTGCTGTCTTTCCTGTTGCCTTTGGGAGGTTGTGTGTTTGGCAACGGCTTTCTTTTGCTGAGCTCACCTTAGCTGTGGCTATTTGTGTAGCAGTTGAATCATTGAAGAGGGTTTCTGATTAGCTTTCATTTGAGCCAATCAGCAGTCATCTGGAGAACTGGCTGAGGCCTGGGTTACTAGTAATCCTATTGCACCTCTAGGGTAGACCAACAGTTGTTAGCCAATTTAATGAAACACTTTGACTTCTAATGTCTATTTAGCTTAAGACTACTATTCCTCTCTGACTTCCTCTCCTGCCTTACTCATCTTCATTCTGTTTCTTCTTTCTCCCTCCCTCTTTTCTTCCTTTTCTTTCTTCCTTCTTTATTTCCTTTCTTCTCTTAACACCATAGTAGCATTTTACACTTCACAAAGTAATTTCACACTCCGCCTCTGCCATGATTCAGGCCTTCCTCATTTCTTGCCTGGGTTACTACCATGGACTCCTAATTTATCTCATTCCTCTCTCACTGGTTCCCACCACCCCTGCAGTTGCTACACCCTGATCCTCCACAATGCAGGCAGAGCAATCTTTCCAAAACACATCCTTCTGCTAAAAATACTTCAGTGGCTCTGTACCACATCTAGGAAAATGATCAAACTCCTTAGAAAGGCATCCAAACCTTTTCCTGGTCTGGTGATTGTTTATTTCCCTGGTCTTATCTTCCGAATTCTCCCAGGCCATACAGATTCCCAGGCATATCCAGCCTTCTCACACATCCCTGCCTTTGTATAAGCCATGCAAAGTTCATCCCTTTTCTCCATATCTTACCCTTCACCTGGATCTCTATTTTTGGCCTGGCTAACTCTAATCTTCTATTTAAGCCTTAGCTAAAGAAATTTCTCTTTGAAGTCTTCCAAGACCAACCACCTAGGGCTGTCCTCTCCAGCACCCCCACCACACGTGCACACACACCCACACACACACACACACACACACACACACACACACCCACACACCCACACACCCCCACCACCACCACCACACTCACATTGACTTGGGCTAGGATCCCATTATATCCCTACATGTCATTAACTATACTGTTGTGATAGTATTAATTCTAACGTATTGGAATTGCTGATTTACTTACTTTTATAATTTTATTTATGTATTTATCTTTGAGACAGCTGTGTCCCCCAGGCTGGAGTGCAGTGGCTCAATCTTGGCTCACTGCAGCCTCTGCCTTTGGGTTTAAGCGATTCTACTGCCTCAGCCTCCCAAGTAGCTGGGATTACAGGTGTGTGTCACCACACCCGGCTGATTTTTGCATTTTTAGTAGAGACAGGGTTTTGCCATGTTGGCTGGGCTGGTCTTGGATTCCTGGCCTCAAGTGATCCACCTGTGTTGGCCTCCCAAACTGCTGGGATTACAGGCATGAGCCAGCACACTGGCCTTCTGCAATTGTTGATTTACTTTGATACCTCTTCTTCTACAGCCAGGATTATTAAACCTGTCATACTATGAACCCCTGTGGCAATTTGATAAAAGCCATAACCCCATTCACTTCTGAACACATAAAAACCAAATATGTACAATTATAAAATATATACATGTTTATTTTCTAAAGCATTAAGTCGAGCACCAAGTCCACTAATGTAATTTGACAGCAGTAGTGAGTAAAAACATTTTAAGATATCATCAGCCACTGTATTATATTTGTCATTTCTAACTGTGACAAAATACTTCTGTGGTTTGTTGTCTGCATATATATATTTTTTAAATGATGTTTTATTTGGAGATATGTAAAACTAAAAATGTAATTATCATATCAAGGCAGTTCATGGAGAATCTGTATTCTAGAATTTTGTTTTAGTTTTAGACTATAAGGTCTTTGAGGTTTTCATTTTAATATATCCGTGCCTTGGACATAGTTTTGGGACATAGCAAATACATAAATGTTTGTTGCCTAAATTAGTAAGAAAAGCAATAGTTTTGTATTTCATGTAATTTAAACTTTAAAACCTCCCTGTTAATTAGACTTTTTTATTCTGATCACATATTAAGAAATTGAAGCTCAGAAAGGTTAAATATATTTCCCTAGTTCACAGGGCTTTAAATGTCTATTCCACCATAAACTTGTCTCTCATTTATTAATTAAGTTACTCAGTAATGACTTACATTGTATCTAACCTATCAAATAGTCAAGAGAAAAGGAACAAGCATGGAAAGGTTATACCATCAGTCTCTAAAAGGAAAAGTGTATTTATGATACCTTAGGTAACTCTTGGCTCCCATTATATTAATGTTCCATCATTATGGACCAGCTGATTATGTGGCATTCATTTGGACCTTAGAGAAAGTCTGAGCCCACATAGGAGATGAGCCTGACATCCCTGAGAGTTTGTCTCACTAGAAGAAATGCTTACTTGGACTCAGGAACAACCTGAGAATAGAAATAAGGATGGAAATGCCACTTCCTCAACAGCCTGCTAAGGGAGCAGCGGTTGTATAGCCTTGGCTTTTTGTTTCATTAGCTCTCTTTAAGTGGAAGAATAAAAGAAAATGACTGAAACTAGGACAACCCTTTCACATTTCAGGATACGAGCGAAGGAATGTTTGGTGTGCTCTATTCTGCCCTGTGCATTGAAATGGTCAGACCATTGTGTGGCACAATAACTCTTTCTCCAGGACAGTGGTTGTTATTGTGCCCTTCTGCTGTTCTGTTTCTCTCCTGTCTCTTTGCCTTCTTTGATTTTTTTTCCTGTATCTAGTCTACAAAGAAACCACTTAGTAGCAATGCCTGGGCAGACTTCTTAAGGAAAGCGAAGTGAAAGAGAGAGACACCTGCCCCCCTTCTCTCCCTGACACATAACACACACACACACACACACACACACACGAAAAGGAAGAGATGGAGGTGGTGTGAACCCTGGAACTTACAAGCTATCTTGATGCAAGGGTACAAAGTCACTTTAAACACATCAAACCCTTGTTTCCCCTGGCATGATAAATCAAACAAAACAGAAAACGATTTACACTGTCAAGGTTTGGGAACTTGGCATAAGGAAAGTTAAGCTCCTGCCATCTGATATGTGTCTAATTTAGGTATTTCTTGATCTTTTATTTTATGCCTATATATTTGATGAGTCAAACTAGCAACATCAGG
Source organism: Pongo abelii (assembly GCF_028885655.2). Classification (NCBI taxonomy): domain Eukaryota; kingdom Metazoa; phylum Chordata; class Mammalia; order Primates; family Hominidae; genus Pongo; species Pongo abelii. The sequence goes on from NC_071988.2 coordinate 22,276,746, forward strand.
AATTGCACAGTAGTTTCTAGGGAGCTCCAGCAGTAAGATGTGTTATATAATATTAGTTATACAAGACAGTGAGAACCTCAATAGCTAGGGTACTTTAGAACAGGGTGCTAATTTAACTGTGAGGCCATAAGGAAATCCTCATTGGTTCCCACTGTTACAATTTAAAAAAATACTCTAAATTTTTTTTCCATTTTATTGCTTAGAGAATGGTGACCATACTTTTAATTTTTATTGTCTCATCATATTAGTGCTGGTGTATTAGTCTGTTGTCACAGTGCCATGAAGAGATACCTAAGACTGGGAAATTTATAAAGAAAAGAGGCTTAATTGACTCACAGTTCTGCATGGCTGGAGAGGCCTCAGGAAACTTACAATCATGGTGAAAGGCACCTCTTCACAGGGCGGCAGGAGAGAGAATGATTGCCGAGTGAATGGGGAAGCCCCTTATAAAACCATCACATCTCGTGAGAACTTACTGTCATGAGAACAGCATGGGGGAACTGCCACCATGATTCAATTATCTCCACCTGGTCCTACCCTTGACACTTGGGGATTATTACAATTCAAGGTGAGATTTAGGTGGGGACACAGAGCCAGACCATATCAGCTGCTATAATAAAATAACTGAAACTATGTAATTTATAAAGAACAGAAATTTATTTCTCACAATTCTGAAAGCTGAGAAGTCCAAGCTCAAGGTATCAATGATTTTGGTGTCTGGTGAAGGCTCAGTCTATGCTTCCAAGATGGCACCTTTACCACTGTCCTCCAGAGAGGTTGAGTGCTGTGTCTTCACATGGCAGAAGGGATGGGAGCACAAAAATGGGCCTAGTTAGTTCCTTTTGGCCTTTTTATAAGGTTTATAATCCCATGAAATAATCACCTTCTAAAGGCCTCACTTCTTGATATTATCACATTAGGTCTTAGGTTCCAACATATTCATTTTAGGGAGACACATACATTTCAGCCGTAGCTATTATTATTATTATTATTTAATTTCGAGGCACTTTACTCTAACTCATGGGCATAATTCTAATCACTATTGCTCAGCAGTCATAGTACTATAGACCAAGAGATAGATACAATTATGATGCCGAGGAACAATATAAAAATTGTTTTCTTCGCCTAGAGAAGGAATGTTTTTGGGTTAAGAAAGCACATAAAGGCTGGGCGCGGTGGCTCACAACCTGTAATCCCAACACTTTGGGAGGCTGAGGAGGGTGGATCATGAGGTCAGGAGATGAAGACCATCCTGGCTAACACGGTGAAACCCCGTCTCTACTAAAAATACAAAAAAATTAGCCAGGCATGGTGTTGAGTGCCTGTAGTCCCAGCTACCCGGGAGGCTGAGGCAGGAGAATGGCATGAACCTGGGAGGCGTAGCTTGCAGTGAGCCAAGATGGTGCCACTGCACTCCAGCCTGGGCGACAGAGCAAGACTCCGTCTTCAAAAAAAAAAAAAAAAAACAAAAACCAAAAAAAACACCCTAAGTCAGACAGCTCTGAATGTGACTCACAAGGATGTTATTTACAAGCTATGTGTCCTTCCACAAATCGCTTGACTTTTTTCATCCACTGGACTCCTTCAAAAAAATTGTGGTGGTGCAATTTTACAACCTGCTTAATATTGTTGTATTGAGAATTAAATGAGTTAAATAAATGGATGATGTTTGTACTGTGCTTAACTCAGTGTCTGGCACACAATGAGAATTTAATAAATAATGAATAGCTGTTATTATCTAAGTCCTGTTGTAAACTTGTTAAATTGTGATCTGCCTTCAAATGGAGTACACAGTAAGGACAATGTAATATTAAGTATAACTAACATTTGCCTACATTTTACTTTTGTACAAAGTATGATAAAATACATCATTTCATTTAAGTCTCATAAATTCCACAGTGTAGTTACTATTATCTTCCTCATTATAACAATGGGGGTGGGGCTGAATCTTGGACAGTTTAAGTGCTTGCTGAAGGTCCAAGCTAATATATAGTACAGTGAGGGCAGATTGTCTTCAAAAACCCACTTAGTGGTTCTCATGAACTGCAGTTTTACCTTAGATGTAATTAATTAAGTCGCTGATAAGTATAATTACTTTTTTTTCCCTCATTTCTTATAGTCACATGTATTGTCCAATAAAGGATACAGCTTTGGTGTGCAGAACAGCTATCTGGAAAGCTTATTAAAACATGAATTCCTTTCTTCCTTTCCCTCCCTGACTCTAAAAATTCTTATTCAGGATTTCTGGCATAGGGCAGAGAGGTTGCCTTCCTAACAAGCTCCAGGAGGTGCTGAGGGTACTGGTTCTGGGGCCACATTTTGACAAACACTGCCTCAAGCTATTTTTACCATCAGTGAATATCTTGCAGTACATTTCATGAAGAAACTTCACAGTCATTGCTTTATTTAGGCAGAAGGGATGCAGCAGCCCTCTTTTCCAAATAATTTGTCCTGAGATGCATCTTTTTGGCAATCATTCTATCGAGCTCCTAATCAGGCACGAATAGGATAATGCTATTTGTAATACTGGTGATGGAGGCACCCTTGCAAATTTCAGGCAAGGTTTTGGTGCACAGCACTTTTCACTGTCTTGCGACAGCAATTTCAGGCTCCTGCTGCCTGTCCCGTGACCATCTCTCGTTAAACCTCTGTGAGTAGCCCTGCTGCAACCATGAATCATACTCTGAGGGCTTCACACAGGCTGGGTTTATTGAGCTGCATTATAGGAGACTATATCTCAGATGGCCCCAGTGCAGCCAAAACAATCTGTCACTTTTAATTCTTCCTGTCACCTCATTAAGTATATGGCAACATTGACAATAAAACACATTTTCAAACAAACAACACACGCACCACCCCAATTGCAACATTTCCTCCTCTTGTATTCAGATGTGGTTATAAATATCCAGCCATTGAAAGATTCATTGAACAAACATATGTGCCAGGGCACTGTATATAACTGACAGAGGCACAGAATAGTCTCCGTGGACACATAAAGCAATTAAAAATAACTGTGCTTCCAAGTGGGCTACTGTAATACAAAGGTCATGCCCATAAATATGAACAGTGTGGCAGTAATGTCTTTATCCAAATATACCCCCAAACACATAACTACAACAGTTCAGAACTCAAAGGTTAATGTAAAAAAAAAAAGAAAGCCCTGAAATTATTCCATATTCATCTCATGCCTTTTACTTCTTGTGGTCTTTTCATCAAAGGTTAATATATGTGAATACAGTGGAAAAATTGTATCAAGGCCAAATGTGTGTCATCAGGAACTATTTTACTCAATGGAAAATATTTACCCTTATACATATGATAAAATGAAGGAGCTGTAGTACATTTTCTGTGAAAGAAAAAAATGTCTATTACTTCCTCCCCCTTTCTTTACTAGGTTGCTTGTTTTTATATTAACTGCACTGAAGTTTGAATTTTACTCAAAGCTGTAGAGAGACTGTTCTGAGAGCCGGGATAGTTTTTGCAGTAACAGACTGAGTGTGATAATAAGGTTTATGCATGGTTGTAAAGAATGTGCTGACAGATGGAAAAGAAGCCACCTCAGTCTGCACAGTATTCATTTTTATATATATTCAAAAAATTCATACAACACCTGACACTCATTCAAACAGCAGTTCTTCCTCCTGCTGTCTTCTGGAAACAGAAATATTTTAGAGTATGTAGAAAAAAATCCAACCCCCAGTGGACTGATTCACTAAAATTTCAAGTTCTGCGCACATCAGAGTAACACAGGCTCCTGCATTACCATTCAAGGTGTCATGTGCAATGAAAAACTTATTCCCACCAAATATGGATCTTTACGTAGTAAGTGCCTTAGATAGTGAGCAAGTGAATTCAGCAAGGAAAAAGATGTGAACAGAATGTCTCCTACAAAGCAGAGGCATTTCCCACCCTTCCTCTGAAAAGCAAAAGGAGAGCTTCTTTGCCAAAGATTTGCTTTCATCAAGGGATATTAAAATATGAGAGCAGATTGTATTAGAGAATTTAGGTCATCTGTGCCTCTCTGTGATGTTATGACATTTGAGAGCACATTGATTAAAGGAAAAGAGCAGTCTGAGGTAAATTCTTTGCTCTTAATAATAATGAAACAATGACTAACTCACCTAGCACCTTGATTCTCTAAGGCATCAGCTTTCTACTAAAGAAAAAAAAGCAGCTCCCAAATTCTTCTCTCTCCTAGACCTTATTACCATTTTCTTAGAAAAGCCTAATTCTTGATTTAAAAAGGAGAACAAAAGTTAAAAAAAAAAAAAAAACAGTTATTTTCCATTCATCCTCAACCTTTGGACTGAATGCATCTGTCATATGGTTTGGTCGTGTTCCCATGCAAATCTTATCTTGAGTTGTAGCTCCCATATATCCCACATGTTATAAGAGGGGGCTGATGGAAGGTAATTAAATTATGGAGCGGGTTTTTCCCATGCTGTTCTCATGATAGTGAATAAGTCTTATGAGACCTGAGGGTATTATAATGCACAGTTACCTTACACAAGCTCGCTCTTGCCTGCCTCCATGTAAAATGTGACTTTGCTCCTCCTTTGCTTTCTGCCATGATTGTGAGGCCTCCCCAGCCATGTGGAACTGGGTGTCAATTAAACCTCTTTCCTTATAAATTACCTAGTCTTAGCATGTCTTTATTAGCAGCGTGAAGACAGACTAATACAATCCGTATTTGTTATCTAGGGCTGCTGTGCCAAAGCACCACAAATTGAATGGCATACACAACAGAATTTATTATCTCACAGCTCTGGAGGCCAGAAGTTCAAAATCAAGGTGTTGGCAGAGTTTGTTTCTTCTGAGGGCTGTGAAGGAAGGCTCTGTTCTAGGCTTCTCTCCTTGGCTTTTAGATGGCCATCTTCTCCCTGTGCCTCTTCATATCATCTTCTCTCTTGTGTGTCTTTGTGAAGTATTGGACTTCAATGTGTGATTTTTTGACAGGATACAATTCAATCCATAACACATCTTGTACTCAAAAAAGAAAAAAACAAACAATATCAACAAAACAAAACTTGGATCCTCCCACTTGTGCCATCTCTTACCCTGCTGCCTTCCCAAACAGAGATGATTCATACATCCCCAGAGCAGATTCCAAAGACAAGAGTAATTTTTTTCATTATTGCTAAGATGCTGCTAAATTATTGCATCCATTAACTTTCATGTCTCACAAATTCCAAAGAACCAGCTATGCATTTCCTATTTTTATGATGTGTTCTCATACACTAACCTCAAAATTAATCCTGACATTTGACCATTACTTGAACAGTTGGTCATTATTCTCTCATCAAATTCTGGCATGACTGTTGGTCACTTCTGTAGCCATGTGAATTAGCCACCCAGCAATCTACCCAATTTGCTATTGACCTTTTCAACTCAAGTGTCCTCAGCTACAGTCTACTGCTGCTGCCTAATCATATACATACTCTATCTGGCCTATACCTTGTATTTATGCATCAGCTCTAAAAGTTTAAATTTGAATACTCATTCTTTGACTTCTATCTGCTATGTCAGTCTTCTCCTTTCTCTACTTCCTTTATAGCATCGGTTACCAAATTATGTTATTACAAGGAGCAATAGTGTTTTAGCATGTTCATAGGAGAGACACAGAGAAAGATTTTATTAGTACATTTTCACATTGCTGTAACTACCTGAGACTGGGTAATTTATGAAGAAAAGAGGTGTAATTGATTCACAGTGCTGTAGGCTTAACAGGAAGCATGACTGTGAGGCCTCAGGAAACTTACAATCGTGGCAGAAGGCAAAGGGGAAGCAGGCATGTCTTACCATGGCAGAGCATAAGAGCAAGGGGGGAAATGCCATACACTTTCAAACAGCCAGGTCTCACGAGAAACTCATTCACTATCATGAGAACAGCAAGGAGGAAGTCTGCCCCCATGATTCAATCAAGTCCCACGGGGCCCCTGTGGGAATTAAAATTCGAGATGAGATTTTGGTGGGGACACATAGTCCAACCATATCAAAGATAAAATGGTGTGTAGAGTTAATGAAAGTTGAAATGTTTCTTTACTGAAGAATTACAAACACTAACATTTATTCTGAATAACTAAGATTTTGTAATGGTTTTAACTAAATTTATTTGAACAATTAAAAAAGCCTGGTGATCTACCGAACACCAGTTTGGTAAATAGTTATAACTGTTCTTTTGTCTATAACACCTAATACCTACTCTTCATTTTATTTACCCACTTCCTTAGCATTCTTTGATATATCCCTTACTGCACTCTTTTGCTAAATGTTCTTTCCACCTACTTTTATTTTCAAATCCACTCTGCAACTCTATGTCCTGTCTATTCCCATGCATATATTTATGTTCTCCAGCTTTCAGTAAGCCTTCAGAACTGCAAATAAGAATATCCATGCTAATTCCTCTTCTAATTTCATGAACATGTCATATTTATTATTATTTTCTAGGTTACCTACTCATCCACCTAACTCTCCTCTATGTCACAAGGAAAAGCAACACTAATTGCCATTGTGTAGGGAAATGCTCAACTTCTGACTCTCATGTAAAACAGCATGCATGGCCACACATCCTCTTACATTCCCTCCATTTTCAGTGAAAAGCATTCCTTTCTGAAGGCAAATTCGTCCCAGTCTCTCTCTATTTCTCCTACCATCTCAGGGACTGTTCTTCATCTTTTGTCTCTCTTCTGTGTCTTCAGCCTCTTCTCTACCAATTCTTTCTCTAGGATTATTAACCAATTCCAAGGGTTCTCACTTTAATTTTGCTTTTCTTTTATTCAACTTCCTTGAATTTTGGACTTGTCTTCCTTTTCAACAAAGTAATTTACTCTCATAATTTCAATGTTCTCACTTCCAATAACTTTCTTCAATTTTCTGAAAATATGGGCACTTCCATCAGCATTAGAGTATAGCTTTCTTTTTTTTTTTTTTAAGACTCTTATTTATGGCATTCATTTGGCACAGAGAAAGGAAGGAAGTGTGAACTTTGGATCCTCACACTAGAGTTTGCATTTCAATTTCAATTTTTCAGCTTCTTAGCATTATGGCCATTGGCAGTTTTTCTTAGTCTTCTTGAGCTCCAGTTTTTTCTTCTGCAAAGGGGCAAGGATAATTTTATCTAAGCAGGATTTTTGGAGGAATAAATTAGACATTTTATAAAAAGCTTCTAAAAGTTGGTCAATAAGTTTTAACTGTCTGATATTGTCTCTGTGTCCCCACCCAAATCTCACCTTGAATTATAATCCCCATAAACCCCATGTGTTGAGGGAGGCACCTGTTGGGAGGTGACTGGATCATAGGGCTGGTTTCCCACCTGCTGTTCTCATGATAGTGAGTGATTTCTTACAAGAGCCGATGGTTTTAAAAAGTGTTTGGCAATTTCTTTCATACCCTTGCTGCCATGTAGGATGTGCCTTTGCTTCTCCTTTATCTTCTGTCGTGATTGTAAGTTTCCTGAGGTCTCCCAGCAAGGGAGAACTGTGAGTCAATTAGACCTCTTTCCTTTGTAAATTATCTAGTCTCGGGTATTTCTTTATAGCAGTGTGAGAATGGACTAATACACTGTCCTACCCATTGACTTCACTCTTGCTTTATCCTTTGACACTGCTGCTTACTCTCTCATTGAAATTTCTCCCTCCCTGTTCATGTAGCACCACAGTCTCTTGTGCCTCTTCTTAGTGTTGTGGCTGTTCCTACCTTGTCATCATTCCTTCACACTTAATATTGATGTCTGTTGGTTTTCCCCTCTAAATTTTCCTTCCTTCTTAATATAAGTTTTCTCTAAGTTCCAACTACCATTTCTAAAGATTCATTTTTTAAAAAATTCTGCAACCTAGGAAATTTGTGTAATGCCAGATGGGTATGTCTAATTGTTTACTGCACATCTCAACATGAATTCATTTTTTTCAATGAAGTTAATGAATTTAAGTTTAAATTAAATTCAAACTTAAAATGTGTAATAATGAATTTATTGTCTGTCTTCATTATAAAATTGTCATCTTCTTGTATCCCTTGTCTCAATAAGTGAGACCACTATTGGCATACATGAGGCAATTTTAGGTGCTATACTATCACAGCAATAATTCAATTGAATTACATAATTAAAATGACATTCTTTTTTTCATTTTTTTTCAAGAGTTTCAGAATACAGCAAGAAGAAAGCTTCCGTTTTGGACTCAGTATGTCTTTGGTACTTTTAATGCACTTCAGAAGCTCCTATTTTAACAAATAGAGATCAGTTTTAGAACCTTTAACATGGTAAAATTTAAAAATGTTGACTTTGTCAATTTTGTCTTTAAATTCTATTTATGGTAAATAATCCATTGTTTTAAAAAGTGAACCAGCTTCCTCAAGAAATAGGATTAGCTAAACATCAGTGAACAATAAACCAATAAAAGTTTTCCAAGTGTGAGTTTTAAACTGCAAATATAAAAATACAGTTTTTAAAAAACAACTCAGGTACTTTAAGATTTTAAATAATAATCATAATCAGCTTTCTTCCTAAATGAATACCCTTTATTTCTTTCTCTTGCCTGACTACCCTGACCGGAACTTCCAATATTATACTGAATATGAGTGGTGAGAGAGGGCATCCTTGTCTTGTGCCAGTTTTCAAAGGGAATGCTTCCAGCTTTTGCCCATTAAGTAAAATATTGGCTGTGGGTTTGTCATATGTGGCTCTTATTATTTTGAGGTATGTTCCTTCAATACCTAGTTTATTGAGAGTTTTTAACATGAAGGAATGTTAAATTTTATCATAAGCCTTTTCTGCATCTTTGAGATAATCATGTGGTTTTTGTCTTTAGTTCTGTTTATGTGGTGAATTACACTTATCGATTTATCTATGTTGAACTACCTTGCATCCCAGGGATGAAGGCAACTTGACTGTGGTGGATAAGCTTTTTGATGTGCTATTTGCAGTATTTGATTTGGTTTGCCAGTATTTTATTGAGGATTTTTGCATGATATTCATCAGAGATATTGGCCTGAAGTTTTCTTTTGTTTTACTGTATCTCTGTCAGATACTGGTATCAGGATGAGGCTGGCCTTATAAAATGAGTTGAGGAGGAGTCCCTTCTTTTCAATTTTTTTTTTTTTTTTGGAATAGTTTCAGTAGAAATGGTACCAGCTCTTCTTTATAACTCTGGTAGAATTCAGCTGTAAATCTGTCTAGTCCTGGGCTTTTTTTGGTTAGTAAGCTATTTATTACTGCCTCAATTGTATAACTCTTTATTGGTCTATTCAGGAATTCCATTTCTCCCTGGTTCAGTCCTGAAAGAGTGTATGTGTGCAGGAATTTATCCATTTCTTCTAGATTTTCTAGTTTATGTGCATAGAGGTGTTTGTAGTATTTTCTAATGGTTATTTGTGATTCTGTGGGGTCAGTGGTGCTATAATCTTATTTCTGATGGTGTCTATTTGATTTTTCTCTGTTTTCTTCTTCATTAATCTAGATATCAATCTATTTTGTTAATTTTTTCAAAAAAACAGCTCCTGGATTCGTTGAATTTTTTTTTTGAGACAGAGTCTTGCTCTGTCTCCCAGGCTGGAGTGCAGTGGCACAATCTCAGCTCACTGCAACCTCAGCCTCCTAGGTTCAAGCAATTCTTCTGCTTTAGCTTCCTGAGTAGCTGGGATTATAGGCGCATGCCACCATGCTTGGCTAATTTTTGTATTTTTAGTAGAGATGGGGTTTCACCATGTTGGTCAGGCTGTTCTCGAACTCCTGACCTCATGACCTGCCCACCTCGACCTCCCAAAGTGCTGGGATTACAGGCATGAGCCACCATGCCTGACCAATTTGTTGATTTTTAAAGGGTTTTTTGTGACTCTATTCCTTCAGTTCTGCTCTGATCTTGGTTATTTCTTGTCTCCTGGTAGTTTTTGGGTTTGTTTGCTCTTTGTTCTCTAGTTCTTTTAGTTGTGATGTTAAATTGTTGACTTGAGATCTTTCTAGCTTTTTGATGTGGGCATTTAATGCTATAATTTTCCCTCTTAACACTGCTTTAGCTGCATTCCAGAGATTCTGGGATGTTGTCTCTTTGTTCTCATTTGTTTCAAATAACTTCTTGATTTCTGTCTTAATTTCATTGTTTATCCAGGAATCATTCAGGAGCAGGTTGTTCAATTTTCATGTAGTTGTGTGGTTTTGAGTGAGTGAGTTAATCTTGAGTTCTAATTTGATTGCGCTGTGATCTGAGAGACTGTCATGATTTCAGTTCATTTGCATTTGCTGAAGGAGTAGTGTTTTATTTCCAATTATGTGATTAATTTTGTAGTAAGTGCCATGAGGTGATGAGAAAAATGTATATTCTGTTGTTTTGGTGTGGAGAGTTCTGTAGAGTAATTAAAACAGCATGGTATGGGTAAAAAAACAAACACATAGACCAATAAAACAGAAGAATAACTCAGAAATAAAAATACACACCTACAATCATCTGATCTTTGACAAACTTGACAAAATGCAGCAATGGGGAAAGGAATCCCTATTTAACAAATGATGCTGAGAGAACTGGCTAGCCATATGCAGAAAATTGAAACTGGACCCCTTCCTTACATTTTATACAAAATTTAACTCAAGATGGATTAAAGACTTAAATGTAAAACTCAAAACTGTAAAATCCCTAGAGAAAATCTAGGCAATACTATTCAGGACATAGGCGTGGGTAAAAACTTCATGACAAAAATGCCTAAAGCAATTGCAACAAAAGCAAAAATTGACAAATGGGATCGAATTCAACTAAAGAACTTCCACACAACAAAGGAAACTATTATCAGAGTGAACAGACAATCTGCAGAATGGGAGAAAAATTTTGCAATCTATCCATCTGACAAAGGTCTAATATCCAGCATCTATAAGGAACTTACACAAATTTACAATAATAAGACAAACAACTTCATTAAAAGGTAGGCAAAAGATATGGACAGACACTTCTCAAAAAAAGACATTCATGTGGCCAAGAAACATGAAAAAAAGCTCAACATCACTGATCACTAGAGAAACAAATCAAAACTACAATGAGATACCGTCTCATACCAATCAGAATGGTGATTATTAAAAAGTCAAGAAACAACAGATGCTGGCAAGGTTGCAGAGAAAAAGAAATGCTTTTACACTGTTGGTGGGAGTGTAAATTAGTTCAACCATTGTGGAAGACAGTGTGGCAATTACTGAAAGATCTAGAAGCAGAAATACCATTCTACCCAGGAATCCCATTACTGGGTATATACCCAATGGAATATAAATCATTCTATTATAAAGATACATGCACGCCTTTGGGAGGTTGAGGTGGGTGGATCATGAGGTCAGGAGATCAAGACCATCCTGGCTAACACGGTGAAACCCTGTCTCTACTAAAAATACAAAAAATTAGCCAGGTGTGGTGGAGGGCGCCTGTAATCCCAGCTACTCAGGAGGCTGAGACAGGAGAATGGTGTGAACCTGGGAAGCGGAGCTTGCGGTGAGCCGAGATCATACCACTGCACTCCAGCCTGGGCGACAGAGGGAGACTCCATACCCCCCCACCAAAAGAAAAAAAGATACATGCACGCATATGTTCATTGCAGCACTATTCACAATAGCAAAGACATGGAATCAAACCAAATGCCCATCAATGATAGAGTGGATAAAGAAAATATGGTATATATACACCATGAAATACTATGCAGACATAAAAAGGAATGAGATCATGTCCTTTGTAGGACATAGATTAGCTGGAAGCCATTATCCTCAGCAAACTAATGCAGGAACAGAAAACCAAACACCTAATGTTCTCGTAAGTGGGAGCTCAGTGATAAGCGCACACGGACACATGGTGGGGACAATACACACTGGGACCTGTCGAGGGTTGGGGAGAGAGAGCATCAGGAAGAATAGCTAATGGATGCTGGGCTTAATACCAAGGTGATGGGTTGATCTGTGCAGCAGACCACCATAGCACACTTTTAGCTATGCAATAAAACTGCACATCCTGCACATATTCCCTGGAACTTAAAAGTTGAAGAAAATAACAACAAATAATAATAATCATCATCATCCTCATCATTATCATGATCTAAAATATTAGATTAAAGGAAAAAAGTAAATAATAAAAGAAAGTTTGTTTTACTTATCAAGAGATAGTGATTAGATACAAACTGTTTTTTAAAATAAAGTTTTAACTTTACAGAGAAATTGTAAAGATAGTACAGAGAGCTTCCATACCTCCTGCATAATTTCCTCTATTATTAACATCTTTTGTAAGTTGATCACCTGGCTAACATGGTGTTTGTGTCATGTTTCTCCACTGTAAAGTTTTCTTCTTCTCGTTGAACAATATATTCTCTTGAAGGAAGTCACTACGTTCTGTCCACAGTCAAGATGTAGGGCCTTATGCAAGCAGATTATCCACTTTATTGCAAGCAGATAATTTACTCTCTTGCAAGCAGATTATCCATATAATGTATGCAATTTATTATTAAAAATATAGGTTATTGGGAAATCCCAGGATGGAATGTAGAATGTGACAAATCAATCTCACTGTATTACAAATGTGGGAAGCAACATCACCACAAAGGATGAAGGATAACACGCTGATTTAAGTAGAAATGAGTGGAATTTGTAAAATTACATGCAAAAAACAGTGCATATTAAGTATGGGAATTCAGTGGAAAATGTTGTTTCATACAGAACAATTAGTTTAAAATTATTGTACTGCTATACATGTATACAAGAATTGAACAATAAGTAAGTGGATGGTGGGTAATGGGATCCAGGTGGGAAGTCAGGATTTACCCATAAGCAAAGGGAGGAGGCTAGAATAATCCATATTTTAATAGATAAGAGTTGTAGACATCAGTATGAACTCGTGTAACTTTGTATACATACGTATGGTTACGTAGAAGAAGTATTTATAGATGTGTATATACACAGGTTAGTATACATGTGTATGTTTTCTTCATCAACCTGGAAGTAAAAACATACTAGTATGTTAATGAGTATATCTGGAGCTCAGGTCTTGGTTCTGAGTACCATTCTTAAATAAAAGGAGCCAAAGCTCCTTTAAGAAATGGCCGATCTAGGCCTGGGGCTTGGAGCACCTTGTATTGCTGATGGTAAGGAAATGATGAGGAAAAAAACCCAAAAAAACAAAATTCTGCTCTGACGGAACCCTGTCAAAGGATACAGAGACACTCAAAGAGTTTCTAATAGCCAAACCTGGAATAATGGGAACTAATAAAATTAAATAATATTAGATTATAAAATGAATATGTATGCTCCCACATGGGTATCAATTATTGAATATGTAAATAAATGAGGGAAAAGAAACAAGTATCCCATGCAGAAAATAATTAAAATGTAATTTTATAAAAGATAAGACCACTAATTTTTTTTCAAATATTTTAAGGTTGATTCAGGGAAAAATACAGAATAAAAGCATGATTTTCAAATTACAAACTAGCATTAAAAAATAGTTAAAAAGTAGATCATGGGCAGAAAAAAAAAAAGAATGCAAATTGAGTATCCCTTATCTGAAGTGTTTGGGATTAGAAGTGTTTCGGGCCGGGCGCGGTGGCTCTCGTCTGTAATCCCAGCACTTTGGGAGACCGAGGCTGGTGGATCAGGAGGTCGGGAGATTGAGACCATCCTGGCTAACACGGTGAAACCCTGTCTCTACTAAAAATACAAAAAATTAGCCGGGCGTGGTGGCGGGCGCCTGTAGTCCCAGCTACTCTGGAGGCTAAGGCAGGAGAATGACATCAACCTGGGAGGTGGAGCTTGCAGTGAGCCGAGATCGCGCCACTGCAATCCAGCCTGGGCGACAGTGCGAGACTCCATCTCAAAAAGAAAACAAAACAAAGGCAAAACAAAAACAAAAAAAGATTCAGATTTTGGATTTTTTTGGAGTTTAGAGTATTTGCATCATACCTGGGTTAGCATCCCAAACCTAAAAATCTGAAATCCAAAATACTCCAATGACCATTTCCTTTGACTGTAACATTAGCGCTCAAAAAGTTTTGGATTTTTGAGCATTTTGGACATCACATTTTTGGATTTGAGATGTTCAGCCTTCACTCATCAGAGAAATTAAATAAAAATGGAAGACTAAAGATCAAATGCAACATTTATTTTTTTCATATAAGAAATGTTAATTCATTAGTTCTGAGGTTATGCTAAAACCAATTCATATTGAAAAATTTTCCAGGCTATTCCGAATTGTATTGAATTTCGTGAGCTACTGATACTACAGAAAAAGTTTTTAAAAGTATCTATGTTACATTATGAAACAAAAGGCATGCAACATCTAATGCAGAGAACATTTTTGTAAAGATTATTTAAATTCTTTATACTTTTTAGAATATCAATGAAATGAACAATTTTCCAGAAGGAATTTTTTGTTAAAATTAATACTTTATGATGAAGCTTAAAATAATTTCATAAATATCAAATAAATAGAAAATAGTATCAAAGAAATAATTACCAAAAGATCATTCTCACCAAATAATTTAGGTTGTGTTTTGAAACTGATGTGTTTAACTAGTTAATATTATAAAAATTGATGGAAAGCTTCCAAATTTCTATTATGAATAAAGCAAAATCCTGTGCCAAAACATAAGAAAAATGGAACATTTAAAAAAAGAGATTAAACATCTTTGGAACCACAGCTGCAAAATATTAGCAAATCAGATGTAGCTCCTTACTAAATGATAGCGCACTCTGACCAAATAAGTTTTTATTCCAGGAATGCACTAATAATTCAATATTAGGAAACCAAATAATAATTCATCACAACAATCGATCAAAGGAGAAAAAAGAAAATTTTATCTTAAGAGACACTGAAAAAGTGCTTTAAACTAATTCAACATCAATTATTGATAAAAAGTGTTAGTCAATTAGGAATTGGAGATCAAGAATAAATCCCCAAAATGATGAAGGCTAGCTATTTCAAACTGACAGCAAACATCATGTCTAACTGTAAAACATTAGAATCATTGCCCCTGAAGTCAGGAATAAGGGAACGATCGCTGTTATTGTTTTCTTGGTTAATTTATTTTTAAGTAAGTATTATTGATGTATAAACAGTAAAATAGTCTTTTAAGTGTACAGTTTGATGAGTTTAGACAAATGTAGTTATATAATTATCAGAATAAAAACGGAATTTTTTTTCAGTTCATCATATTTTCTCTTGCTCTTTTGCCTCTCTGTCAGTTTCCAGGCCTTGATGACAACTCTTCTGATAACTTTCCCTGTATATTTATCTTTTTTATTAGAATGTCCTGTCATATAGTATATAGCTTCTGTGCAATATATGATGCTTTCAAAATTCATCCATGTTGTTGCATATATCACTAGTTTATGATTTTTTATTGCTGGGTATTATTTCCTTATATGGATATATTACATATTGTTTATTCATTTATAAGATACATTTTTGCATTATTCCTGATGTTTAGTTAGTATGAATAAAATTGGTATAAACGTTTGTGTACATGTCTTTGTGTCAAGATAGGTTTTTGGTTCTCTTTGTTGAATATACAAAAATAGTGTCTTAGAGTGTTTTGTATTGCTATAACAGAATACTACAGACTGGGTAACTTGAAAAGAAATTTATAGCTCTGGAGGCTGGGAAGTCCAAGGTAGAGGGGCCCACATCTGGTGAGGGCCTTGCTGCTGTGTCTTCTAGGGATAAAGGTGGGAAGGCAAGAGAGCGGGAGAAAGTGAGAGAGAAAGGTGGCCAAACTCGTTCCTTTTATTGAGAATCCACTCCCATGAGAACTAATCTACTCCTGCTATAATCCCATTAATCCATTGATGAGGGCAAGCTCCTCATGACCGAATCACCTTTTAAAGGTCCCAACTCTTAACACTGTTGCATTGGGAATTAAGTTTCCAATACATGAACTTTGGGGGACATATTTAAAACACAGCAAGTAGAATTACTAGATTATATAATCTGTGTGTGTGTGTGTGTGTGTGTGTGTATATATATGAAACTTTAAAAATATTTGTCAAACTATTTTCTAGAGAGGTATACTATTTTGCATTTCACAAGATAAGTATGAAAAGTTCTAGATTTCCATATCACCAGCATTTAATATTGTCAGTCTTTTTAATTTTAGTCATTTTAGCAGATGATAGTGACATCTCATTGTTTTTTATTTGTATTTCTACAATAACTAAAGATATTTAAACATTTTATGTACATATTTGCCTTCTGTGATTTTCTGCATAGTCAATTATGTTATTCATGAATAAAGATTTTTTTTAACTCTATCTTAAAATCTTGAAATCGGGTAATGAGAATTCTCTTTTTATTCTCTTTTAATTTCTATCTAAATTTTGGAATTATCTTCTCAATTTCTAAAAGTAAAACAAATACCTAATAATTTGGATTGAGATTGTCTTGAATCTATGCATCAGTTTGGCAGGAATTGACATTTTTTTGTATTGGTTCTTCAGAGGGACGGAACTATTAGGATATATGTATATATGAAAGGGAGTTTAGTAATGAGAATTGACTCACATGATCACAAGGTGAAATCTCACAATAGGCCGTCTGATGGGTGAGGAGGAAGGAAGCCAGTAGTGGCTCAGTCTGAGTCCAAAAGCCTCAAAGGTAGGGAAGCTGACAGTGCAGTCTTTGGTCTGTAGCCAAAAGCCTGAGAGCCCCCAGCAAACCACTGGTGTAAGGCCGAGTCCAAAGAAGGAAGAATCTAGAGTCTGATGTTCAAGGGCAGGAAGCATCCACAACAGGAGAAAGATGAAAGCTAGAATACTCAGCAAGCCAGTTTATCCCACCTTCCACCTGCTTTGTTCTAGCCATGCTGGCAGCCAATTGAATGGTGCCCACCCATACTGAGGGTGGGTCTTTTTCTCCCAGTCCACTTACTCAAATTTCAATTGCCTCTGGCAACACCCTCACAGGCACACCCAGAAATAATACATTACCAATTATCTAGGCATCCTTCAATCCACTCAAGTTGACACCTAATATTAACCATCACATTAATATTTAGTCATGTGACCCATGAGTACAGTGTTGTTTTTTTTTTTTTTTTTTTTTTTTGAGAGGGAGTCTGGCTCTTTTGCCCAGGCTGGAGTGAAGTGGTGCGATCTCAGCTCACTGCTACCTCCGCCTCCGGGGTTCAAGCGATTCTTCTGCCTCAGCGGCCCAAGTAGCTGGGATTACGGGCACATGCCACCATGCCCGGCTAATTTTTGGAATACAGTATTTTTTAAATTTACTTAGGTCTTTTATATTTCTCAGTAATGTTTTGTGGTTTTCAGTGTACAGACTGCACATATTTTGTTAAATTTTCTAATGTTTTCCATGCTATTATAGGAAGTATTTCTAAAAATTTTAGAATTTCCAATTGAACACTGCTAGAAATAGTTGCTTTTGTTTCTAATAACCTTGTATTCTGTTATCTTGCTAAAGTCTCTCATTTCCTCATGAGCCTTTTTTATTAGCTATGTTGTGATTTTTCTCTGTAGATGATTATGTTATCTGTGAATGCACATAGTTTTTAAACATTTTTCTTATGTTAGTATTTTGTTTCTTTGTCCTGCCTTACAGTCTTTGCCAGAACTTCTGGTACAATGTTAAATAAATGTAGTGAGATCAGACATACTTGCATTGTCCCTCATCTTAGGGAGGAATCAGTCTTTCAGCATTTATATGTTAGATGTGGTTTTTTAATAGAAGTGCTTTTCAGTGTTAAATTCTCCATCATTAATTATGGAATTAAATATATTTCCTTGTATTTCTATAGCAAATATATTTTTGCATTATTATATTTTCCTGATAAACTTATCCCATTATTTTAATGTAATACAATATTTCCTTTTCTCAAGTCTAGTTTGTCTGATAGTAATATAGCCACTTCAGTTTTCTTTTGATTAGAGTTGTGTGGCATATTTGCTATTGATTTTAACCAATCTATGTCTTATATTTGTCATTGATCTCTTTGTTGGTAGCATATATTATTGTTTTTTATATGATTTTAAAATCTATGCCTTTTAATTTAGCATTTATATAATTTGCATTTAATGTAATTGATGTATATGCTTACATTTAAATATACTATCTTGTAATTTTTTTCTATTTATACTATCTGGTTTTTGTTTCTATTTTTACTTTCTATTTTTAATTTATTATAATTATATTAGTTACCATAATGTTTACTATATATATATATATAAAAATATATATCTTTAACTTGTCACAGTCTGTTGCCTGATAATATTATGTCGCTTTATGTAAAGTATAACAAACTTAGAATACTTCATTGACTTCCTTCTACACTCTGTGCTATTTTTGGTCAAATATTTTAATTCTACATGTAAGTACCACAATACCTTGGTACTATTGTAGCTTTAGACAGTCACATCATTTAAAGATATTAAACATAAAGAATAATGTATTTTATATTTACTCACATTTTTATTCCTTCCTAGGTATTTTATTTCTTTTATAGATCCATGTTTCTATCTGGTATCATTATTCTTCTGCCTGAGAATGTCTTTTATTATTTCTGATGGTGCAGGTCTAGAGTGATAACTTCTTTTACCATGTGTATTCCTTAATATGTCTTTACTTCATCTTTATTTTTAAATTTTTCTTGATAAACTTTATTTTTAAAACAGTTTTAGGTTTACAGAAAAACTGAGTGGATAGTACAGAAATTTTCTATACATTTATCTCCCCCCCCACACACATGGTTTCCTCTATTATTAATATGTGCATTTGCATAGTATATTTGTTACAGTTCGTAAGCCAATACTGGTGTACTATTGTTCACAGTTTATTCAGATTTCCTTCATTTTTACCTAATATCATTTTCCTGTTCCAGGATCCCATCAAGGATGCCACATTGTGTTTCATTGCCATGTCTCCACAGACTCCTCTTGGTTGTGATGGTTTCTCACGCTTTTCTTGGTCTTGAAGACGTTGACAATTTTCTTCCATTGGAATTTGCTTGATGCTTTTCTCATGATTACACTGGAACTGTGACTTTTTAGAAGGAAGATCATAGAGGTAAAGTGCCATTTTTATTACATATAGAGCTTATTATTAACATAACTTCTTACCACCATTGATGATTTTCAGGTTCCCTTACTGTAATTCTTTTGTTTTTCAAATTGTAATCTTTGGAAGGAAAAGTCACTGCGTACAGTCTACACTTAAGGAGTGGGAGTCATGTTCCATCTCCTTTAAAGCGGAATCTCTACATAATTCACTTGTTATTCTTCTTCATTGGAGATGTGTCTCTTTCCTCATTTATTAATTTAATAATTTATAATAATATGAATACATTGATATTTATTTTATACTTTGGCATATAATCCAATACCATTTTAATTTGTTGCTCAAATTGTTTCAGATTTGGCCATTTGGGAACTCTTTCAAATGGCTACTGTGCCCATATGACATATCACCATCCAGTTTTTAAAACCTTTTTTACTGTCTACCATTAACATAATGCTCCAAGCTCATCTTGTACATTTCCCACTCCAGTCCAAGAATCAGCTGCTTATCAAAAACCTCTGGTTTATTTTATTGGAGAATAGTATTAGAAAGTAATATCTAGGTGCTAGATGTGGTCATTGTTGCTGAGGTGTAATTTCTATTTTGCCCCTTTTAGCTGACAGAGCAAGGAAACTGTCAAAGTAATTCTAAAATGGTTGCACTATTTTGCATTCCTATCGCCAATGACTAAGAGTTTCTGTTGTGCTGCATCCTCAAATATCAGCATTTGATGTTGTCAGATGTTTGGATTTTAGCCATTTTAATAGGTTTGTGCTATCTCATTGTTGTATTAATTTGCAATTCTAAAATAAAGCTTTTAAACATTTTTTTAATATCCTTATCATCTGTACATCTCCTTTGGTGAAGTGTCTGTTCAGGTATTTTGCCTGTTTTTAAATTGTGTTGTTTGTTTTATTATTGTTGAAAATTCACAGTTCTTTGTATATTTTGAAAATAAGGCCCCTATCAAATATGCATTTTGCCATAATTTTATCCCAGTCTATGGCTTGTCTTTTCATTCTCTTTACATTGATATTTACAGAGAAGAATTTTTAAATTTTTAATAAAGTTAAACTTATCAATTTTTTCTATCATGGAGCATACTTTTGGTTATATATAAAACTATTAGGAAACACAAGTTTACCCACATTTTATAATATTTTTCTAGAAGTTTTAGGGGTTTGCATTTTACATTTAGATCTAGGACCAATTTTGAGTTAATTTTTGTAAAAGGTACAAATTATTAAATTCCTGTATTTTTTTGGTTATGAATATCTAGCACTATTTGTTAAGACTGTCTTTTCTCTGTTGTATTGCCTTTGTTCCATTATCAAAGATAAGGTGATTATAGGTAGGTAGGTCTAATTCTGGGATCTTTACTTTGTTCCCTTTATCTATGTGTCTATTATTTTGTCAGTATCATGCTGTTCTTATCACTGTAGCTGAAGCTGATGAGTCTGAAGATAATAAGTCTGAAGTTGAGTAGTAATATCAATCCTCTATTTTGTTCTTTTTCTTCACAATTGTGTTGGTTACTCCAGGTCTTTTATCTTATCATACAAACTTTAGATTCAGTTGGTCAATATTCATGAAATAGTTTGCTGAAATGTTGACTGGGTTGTGTTGAATCTATAGATCAATTTGGAAGAATGGACATCTGAACAATGTTCCATGAACATGGTATATTTTTCTACTAATTTACATCATTTTAAAATTTTTTTTTCAAGTTTTTTAGTTTTCCATATATACATCCTATACATATTTTGTCATATATGTACCTAAATGTTTAATATCAAAAAAGATATTGATGTAAATAGTATTATGTTTTATTTTTAAATTCAAATTGCTCATTGCTGGCATAAAAGAAGTATTTTTCATATTTACCTTGTTTCGTATGACTTTGCTACAATTAATTCAGAGTTCCATTTTCTTGTTGATTCATTGGGATGTTCTACATAAATAATCCAGTCATCCTTTTAAAAGACAGTTTTATTTTTTCATTGATGATCTGTATACCTTTATGACCATTCCTTGTCTTACTGTACTAGGTAGGACCTCCAGTACAATATTTAATAAGACTGGGGAGAGGGGACATTCATTCTTTGTTCTTAATCTTAAAAGAAAAATATACAGGTACTCGCCACTAAGTATGATGCTATCTGCAGTTATTTTGTAGATGTTCTTTATCAAGGTGAGGAAGTTCACCTCTAGTTTTCTGAATGTTTTTTTTTTTTTTTTTTTTTGCCATAAATGTATGTTGGATTGTGCCCAGTGCATTTTCTGCATCAATTGATATGATTATGTGATTTTTGTTCTTTAGCCTATTGATATGATGGATTACATAGATTGCTTTTCAAATGTAGAACTAGCTTTGCATAAATGGAATAAATGCCACTTGGTTATTTTGTATAATTCTTTTTGTACATTGTTGGATTCAACTTGCTAATGTACTGTTGAAGATATTTTATTTAGTTCCATAAGAGATATTGGCAAGTAGTTTTCCTTTTTTTAGAATGTCTTAATCTGGTTTTAGAATTGTATAATGCTGGCATCGTAGAATTAGTTAGGAAATGTCTATTTCTCTTATCTAAAAGAGATGGTAAAGTACTGGTATTGTTTCTTAAATGTTTGGTAGAATTCACCAGTGAAAGCATCTTGGTCTGGTGCTGTCTTTAAAAAAAAATTAATTATTTTTTCAATTTATTTAATAATTATAAAGCTATTCCGGTTATCTATTTCTCCTTTTGTGAATTTTTTGGAGTTTGTGTCTTTCATAGAATTGGTCTTTTTATCGAAGTTATTTAATCAGTGGGCCTAGAGTTACTCATAATATTCCTTTGTTATCCTCTTAATGTCCATTGGGTCTGTAGTGATGATGCATTTTTTTCCTTACAATATTAGTAATTTGTGCCTTCCCTCTTTTATTTTTTTGGTTAGCTTAGCCAGAAATTTGTCAAATTGATTGATCTTTTTGAAAACCAGCATTTGGGTTTGCAGACTTTACGGATTTCCTCATTTTAATTTCATTGATTTCTATTCTAATTTTCACTATATATTTTCATCCGTTTTTATTAGGATTAAATTGCTCTGATTCTGTTCTTATTTTATAATATTTTATGTTATGAATATTATATAATTCATTACAGTATATAACTAATAATTGTTATAAAATGAATAATATAATAATATATTGTAATATTATTTCATAATATATGCAGTCAGTGCAATAAATTTTTTTCTATTGGTGCAGAAGGATATGCACTGTGGTGCAGAGTTTCATAGCACCATTTTTGCTATATTGCACACATTTTAATAAGTTGTCTTTTTATTTCACATAGTTAAGATTATTTTAATATTTCCATTGAGTTTTTTTTGTTTATGTTTGATCCAGGTGTTATTTAGAATAGTGTTATTTAAGCTGCATACATTTTGGAATTTTCAAGCTTTCTGTTATTAAAATTTAATTAAATCTAATTAATTTAATTCCATTCTAATCTGAGATTGTACTTTGCATTATTTCTATTCTCTTAAATATGGTATGGTAATTTTACAGTCCAGAATGTTGTCCATCTTGTTGAATATTCCATTTGAGTTTGAGAAGAATGAGTATTCCATTGTTGTTGAATGAAGTATTCTACAAATGTCAGCTAGATCCAGTTGATAAATTGGGGTGTTTATTTCAACCATGCCCTTCCCAATTTTCTACTGGTTGTATTTATCAGATGCTGAAAGAGGGGTATTGAAGTCTCTAACTATAATCATAGATTTGTCTATTTCTCATTGCTTTTGTCTCAGTTTTGTCTCTTTAATGATTTGTCTTCAGGCATGGAAAAGTGGTTCTTTTATTACTATGTAATGCCTCTCTTGTATCTCTGATAATTTTTCTTGGTCTGAATTCTGCTTATCTGAAGTTAATATAACTACCTCCACTTTCTTTTGATTAGTGTTAGCATGATACATATTTCCACATCTTTACTTTTAACCTGTCTTGCTTTTTATTTAAAGTAGGTTTCTTGTAGACTACTTATAGTTGAACCTTGTTTTCTTTTTTAATTCAGTCTGATAGAGTGTCTCCTAATTGTTATATTTAGACCCCTCACATTTAATGTGAATACTGACATATTTTGATTAGTGTCTATTGTGTTTTGAATTTTGTATGTTAATTGCGCTTACCCTTTACTTTTTAAAAAAGTATTTTACCTTCTCTGGCTTTAACAGAGCCAGACTACTATTATTTTTTCTCTTAGTATATCAATGGTGCTTCTTTTCAAAGTATTTTAGTGGCTGTCCTAGAATTTATGATATACATTTACAACAAACCTAAGTCTACTTTCAGATAACACTATACTGTCTGGGCGCCGTAGCTCATGCCTGTAATCCCAGCACTTTGGAAGCCAAGGTGAGTGCTTTATTTGAGGTCAGGAGTTCGAGGCCAGCCTGGCCAACCTGTCTCTACTAAAAATACAAAAAATTAGCCAGGTGTGGTGGCACATGGTTGTAATCCCAGCTACTTGGGGGGCTGACGCAGGAGGATTGCTTGAACCCAGGAGGTGGAGGTTGCAGTGAGCAGAGATCACGCCCACTGCTCTTCAGTTTGGGTGACAGACTGAGATGCCATCTCAAACAAATAAACAAACAAACTCAGTATACTGCTTCAGGGGAGTGCAATTACCTTGTAAAAGAGTATCTCCAATTTCTCCTTTCTTTTGTTCCTTATAAAATTGCTGTAATTCATTTTACCTAACCATATTTTATCATCACTAATGTTATTCTTATTTCTTTGAACAAACAAGTATCTATGAAATCAATTAATAATTAAAACAATAAAAGATTTTATTTTATCTCCATTTATTCATTCACCAGTTTCTTTATGTGGATGTTAATTTCTTACCTATTTAAATTTCTTTTCCTTTGAAGATTTTCTTTTATTAACAACATTTTACAAGACAGTTCTTCTGACAGATTTCTTCATATTTTGTTTGTCTGAGGAACTCTTTATTTCTACTTCACTTCTGAAGAATAATTTCACTGATTATAGAATTCTAGCTTGGTGGTTTTGTTTTCATTTCTATACTTTACATATTTCGCTCCACTCTCTTCTTGTTTGCATCGTTTCTGATAAGAGGTCTACTGCAATTCTTATCCTTGCACCTCTAGAGCTAAGGCATTTATCCACACCTCTGGCTGCTTTCAAGATTGCATCTTTGATTTTCTGCAGGTTGAATAAGATTTGCCAAGGTGTAGGGCTTTTTGTTACTGTTGTCTATTTTTTTCCCCTACTTATGGTACTCAGTGCTTTTTGCGTTTCCTATATGTGTTGTTTGGTGTGTATCATTAATCTGCAAAAGTTCTCAGCCATCTTTAATTCAAATAATTATTCTGTTCCTTTCTCTCTTTCATCTCCTCTTCTCATTTTAATTATGCAGATGTAACAATTTTTGTAATTGTCCCACAGTCCTCGCATGTTCTGGAATTTTTAAATTCTTTTTTTAGTTTCTATTTTAGTTAGGAAGTTTTCATTCGCATATCTTCAAGCTTATTGATTCATTCCTCAGCTATGTCTAGTCTTCTGATGAGCCCATTCAAAGTAGCCTTCACTTCTGTCAAAATATCCTTTAGTTCTATCATTCATTTTTGATATTTTTATCAAGTTTTCATCTCTCTGCTTACCACCTATACTTGCATGTTTTGTAATTTTTTTTTTTTTGAGACGGAGTCTCCCTCTGTCGTCACCCAGGCTGGAGGGCAGTGACACAATCTCAGCTCACTGCAAGCTCCGCCTCCTGGGTTGTTCACGCCACTTTCCTGCCTCAGCCTCCTGAGTGAATAGCTGGGAGACTATAGGCACCCACCACCATGCCCGGCTAATTTTTTGTATTTTTAGTAGAGACAGGTTTCACTGTGTTAGCCAGGATGGTCTCGATCTCCTGACCTCATGGTCTGCCCATCTCGGCCTCCCAAAGTGCTGGGATTACAGGCGTGAACCACCACACCCAGCTATACTTTTTTAACTAATGAATTTAAGATATTCATCATGGTTGTTTTAAATTTTCTAGGTGATATTTTGAAAGTCTGTGACTCTAACTAATCCCTGTCCTGATACTCATTTTGTCTCCTCAGAGATGGGGGTTTTTCCTTGCTTTGGCTAGTCTTGTACTTTTAGCTGAACTCTGGACATGATGTATTGCATAATAAGAACTGAGATAAATAGACTTTTCGTGTGAGATTTTATGTTAATATTGCTAGGGACTAGGCTATGTTTAATATTTAAAGTATATTTACATGTAAAAAACTTCCATTTTCTTCGTTGTCCCTATTTATCTTTATTTTTCCTGTTGTCTTTGGATTTCCCTAAGAATACCTAAATCAAGTCCGTGTCTTGCAGTGCTTTCCATTGTAATAATCTACTGTTATTACACTGAAGTTATTTTGCTGTGGTGGTAAGGACTGAGGGAAGGAAAGCATTCTATAATCTTATAACTGCACTCCAGACTGGGTGACAGAGCGAGCCTCCATCTCAAAAAAAAAAAAAACAAAAAAAAAACTATTTGTTGGACTGAATTTCTGAGTTGTGACATTCAGAAGAGTTTCTTAGCCTTCCCTCCACCCTCTTGGTGTGAGTCAGGAAAGCTAGAGAAGGATGGAGTTGACTAATTGCCTTTCCTCCAGGTAGGCAAGGCCCTGGTAAAACTAGGTTTTCTTGAAGAGCAAGCCTTTGTTATGATGAATGTTCTGGGTATATTTGAAATGGCTACATTTTTCTCACCCTAATTGAAACTGGAGGTAATGTCTTTTGGATCTTGCGAACCTGATTAATTTTCTGGAGGCAGAGTCCATTAAAATGTGCATCGAGGGCAGGGATCTTAGGCTGCAGCTTCTAGTAGCTTCTCATCTTCACTGTAGGCCACAGCCTTCAGCAGTTATTCACAATTGCCTTTTAAGTGTTCCCACCACTTTCTGGCTCCAGTAGCATCTGTTATAGGTTAGGTGGTTTGGGGCTGTGATTTTCTATATTCTCCTGTCTCTCCAGTTTTTGTTATGGCACTTTACTCTGTCACCTTAATCCTCTGATGGCTCTAAGAAAAGTTGTTGATTTTTAGTTTGTTCAGCTTTTTTCTTATTGTAAGAACAAAAGTGATGACTTCCAAGCTCTCTGGTTGGAGTTAAAACCAGAAATCTTGCCTTTGTTTTTTAAGAACATTTTCACTAGATATAAAATTCCAGGTTGGCAG
This sequence comes from Pongo abelii, assembly GCF_028885655.2. Classification (NCBI taxonomy): domain Eukaryota; kingdom Metazoa; phylum Chordata; class Mammalia; order Primates; family Hominidae; genus Pongo; species Pongo abelii. Next base: position 22,302,985 of record NC_071988.2, read on the forward strand.
TTTTTTCTCTCAGTACTTGAAAGCTATTGCTTTACTATCCTCATGCTTGGATTGTTTCTCAAGAGAAATATGCTCTTTCTTATCTTAGAACATATAAGAAGGAATAAAACAAGTGAGGGTTGGAGAAGAGGAAGAAAAGTCTTCGAAAACACAGGACACATTTATTAAAAGATGAATTACCACAACTGGAACAACAAATAGGGAATAATACGCCATTCTGAGGAGGGATACTCTGGCAGACCAGCTGCTAAGCTTGCGATGGTTTTGTCACCCTAGGTAAATTTTAGATCCACAGAACTGAGAAAGAAGTGAGATTTCAACACTCCTATGACTTCAAAGATGAGCGGTGGGAATCACTTTTACTTGGGGAGGCAGAAAACTTTTCCAAAAAAGTGATAGGAAATGTATAATAAAAAGTGTTCAGCTTTAGAAGCAGTCTTAATAAACCAAGCATTCAGGCCCCAAGTTCAAGAACATGGCATGAGAAATGGCAGAATGTCAGGAGTATTAAAAACTCTTGTCTTCCCTAAGATTGGAAATACAGCATCTCATAAATCAAACATAAACCAAATAACTATTAAGCACAGTTGAAACTTGGGAAGTAAGTACAGAATGTCAAAAATGTAGAATACTATTTTTCTTTTATTCTTTAGATGGTATTTCAATGATTTACCTCTAAATGAATTTCCCCAGTTTTAGGGTTCAGTCTCTGAGCTTTAAAACAAACACATAGTATAGCTATTTACTTATTAGAAAGCAATGTCAAAGTGTAGAACTTGTCGTTTAAGTCTCACCATAATTGGCCATTTTATCAAAGAATAAAACGCACATAGCTGAATGCACTCATAATATGATTAGTTTGTTATAACATTTTGCTCGATGGGAAGGAAAGTTTCACATAACACAGAAAACTGACACAGAAAACCTAAACATTTTGGAAGTATAATAAATATATTACACAAATGTATAATCTAAAAGCAGAATATTATATGTCTTGTTGCATGAAGGTATCAAAGTGAAAAATAAGTAGCAGAATATTGCATACAAGACAAGGGAAAAATATGTGTGAGTGCTTAGATAGGGGTATGAAAATCATGATTCTATTTATGGGCAGTTTTATTTATTCATTTATTTATTGTCAAAGTTTTTGACAATCTAGTGTATACTACATACATTTCACAAGAATAGCAAGTCAAGATGTATTGCTTTTGACATTCTCGAGGAATAGACTGGTTAACAGGCAATTAAATACAGCAGGCCATGTTCTTTAATAGGAATAGTTATTGCTTGTTTTGAAGGGTCATAAGAAACTTTGTATAAATGAGGCAGGAAAAAAGATCATCGAATTAAGAATGATGTATAAGTGAAGAGTAAGACTATCTTGATCTGTTTTCTATTGCTATCACAGAATACCCGAGAATAGATAATTTATAAAGAAAAGAAGTTTACTTTACTTACAGTTTTGGAGCTGTGAAATCCAAGAGCATGGTGGCAGCTTTTGGTGAGGGCTTTTGTACCACATTATAATGAGGCAGAATAGTAGAAAAGGAAGTGGCAGTTGCAAAAGGGGTGAAACAGAGGGGTGACCTTACTTTATAATAAGCTACTTTTTCAGTAGCTAATCTAGTCTCGTGAGAGCAAGAGCAAGGTGTCAGTCACTCCCATGAGAATAAGCCAAGTCCTGCCAGAGCAGCATTAATTTCTCTGACTGACTGACTTCTTAAAGGCCCAGTCTCCCAACACTGCCCCATTTGGAACTGAATTTCCAACCCATGAATTCTGGGGCAATCACTCAAACTACAGCAAACAGTAAGCTCACCTCCCCATCCCAGTATTAGCATATTGAAGGTAGATGGTTTTAGAAAGACTGTCCAGTGTTTCCTAAAGTCCAGTTGATGGCGGTGGCTGCTGCCATCATGATGGCTGCAGCAGGGAGTAGGGGCTGGGCTGCACACTTCATGGAGCCAGTGGGAGGCCCGCCCTTTCTGAGTTGGAGCCAGAGCTCCCCCAGTGCCACTGCAGCTGCTTTCCTAGGGACAAGACCTGGGCATCTATGCAGTCTGCACCCTCGGGGGCCCCATGAAGGACCTTTCTCTTTCCCCAACCCTGCAGGCTCAGGGGTGTCTGCTGCCGCTGACTGGCCTCTCTCTGCTCCAGGTGACTGCTTCGATCTCTCAGAGGGGGTTGGGGACTGGCCCCAGGGGCTATGAAAGGCGGTGGGAGGCAGATTGATTCCTAGATGCAGGGGGGTGGGTCCCCAGTAAGGCCCCACCTTCAGGTTAAGGAGGGTCTGAAGGCTGGGGGACAGGCTGACAGTCCTGCAGGCAACAGTAGGGACTCATGATGCCTCTTCCTGGCTGCCCATGGCCACCCATGGACCAATTGGCACACACTTCCTCCTCTCTGAGGTCCATAAAAGCCCTGGGCTCAGCCAGAGCAGGGCAGAGGACAGCCAAAAGATAAAAAGGGCAGAGAGACCACCCTCTCTGCTGAGAGCTGCAGAGAAGACCTGCTGGCAGAGAGGAGCCACTCTCTGCAGGCCTCCTGTCCACTGAGAGCTACAGACCTCAGGATGAACAGTTGCAGAAAGGAGCTACCCTCTTCAGGGCCTCCTCTCTGCTGAGAATGGAGACACTTGATGGATGACCTGCCTACAGAGAGAGCTACCCACTGTGGGTCTCCTCGGAGCTGTTGTAACACTCAATAAAGCTCATCTTCATCTTGTTCATCCTTCACTTCTCTGCCTACCTCATTCTCCCTGAATGCAGGACAAGAACTCAGACAAAGGCGCTGTGGCCACAGAGGTTTCCAGCCAGAAAACACCCCAAAGATCCTGTAACACAGTCATTATCAGACCACCTTGTCCAATATGGTCATGTCCTGTACCAACTGTGCCATTACCTAATGATGTTCTTTATGCTAATTTACTCTTTTTTTCAAATAACTCTGTATCAAAAGAGAAGGTTTCTATTACTAGCATAAAGACAGTTACATAGAAAGTAACCATATAAAAGATGCGATAAAAACACAATTATTTAGATATGGTTGTCTGAAAAAGTTTGAGCACAGTAAGGTATGTAAGCGTTCTAGATTGCTGAAGATGGGTAGTACTAAACTGAGAATTTCTCTGTGACAGAAGGACAGAAAGAAAATTGAAATTATATTTTTTATTTCATTTGAGGTTTATGTGCCACAAACTAAATCTATTCCCTATGCCTGCTAAACCCATATGCCACATATGTCTTCTACACTTTGGGAAAGGCTGGGCTATATGCAACAAATAGAAGGAGTAAGGTGAATACTAGAGCTAAAAGCAGGAAAAGGTGTGAGAAAGCTCTTTTTTCTTTCAATAAAAATGTATTATCTTATTGAAAAGAAAGTTAGACAACCTCAGTGTATCAGGATCTATCTAACAATATTGTGATAATTATTAATTTTCATGTTACATTATAACCCTTCCACTATTAGATCCCGTATTGTTATATTAATATTAAAGTCCAGCTCCATGTAAATCCCAGACACTAGTTCTACCTTCTGAAGAGGTTTACATATGAGAAATACTCTGTTGAGCTTAACTGAGTTTATGTGACATTCCAGTGGATATACATTTACCAGGATCTCTTTCAATAAAGAATGAATTAATAAAAGTGATGTTATGGGAGTAAACTGGAATCTCTAATTTATAACAAGTGAGTCTCAATCACAGACTTGTAGTCTTGAATTGTTTTTAGTAACACATCAGTTGGGATTCACCTACCAAATGACTAAAAAGTGTGTCCCCACTGGGAGATGTGTGGGAGAACTGCAGTTTCCATGGCACAAAGCAAGTCTATTTTTGTTTTCTTACTGATTTATAAGGGTTTAGGGATCACTATCATTTTCTCTGGTTTTCTCTTTTCCAGTTTAAATACCCTCAGATATGTCAAGAAGTGATTTGAAATTGGTTTTCATTACACTTATTACTTGGGTTGCCCTCATCTGAGTGGACCTCAGTTTCCTGGTATCTTTCACTGTGTGTAGTCTCAAGGATAAATCCTAGTACTACAGCTATGCTATGTCCAGTGAAGAACATGGAATAGCTGCTCTTTCTTGTGAGTTCCACTCTCTGCTTCAGTTTCTGCTGATTCAGATTCATTGTGATTATTTTACCTATTGGCTACTGCTGGTTAAGATCCATTGTGATTACTTTAACTGCCACATTTTATTGTTGGCTCATATATATATAGAATTCATGTTCAGTGAAAACCTCAAATCTTTTATTTTCCATGTGAATTGCTTATCATTATTATTATTATTTTAAAAATGTATATATAATCTTGGCTTTGTCTCTGCTGGAATTTCCAAACAAGGAAATTGTCTGCATTGAAATCTAGTTCTTATATTAACTAGCTGTTTGGCCTTAGATAAATAGCTTCTCCATACTTTTTCTTCCTTACTTTTAAAGTAGTGAAAATAATAGTGCCTACTTTATCGGATTGTTTTGAGAATGTGAATTAATATATGTAGCACAATTAGAATAGAACCTGGCACATAGCAATGTCATATATGTGTAACTTATTATTTTGGTATGAGACCCTGGGTATTCGTCTTCCCCTAACTTCAATAGAATACTTCATGGAGCATCTTATAAGTTAATCTCTCCTTTTAGTATGCCAGGAAAGCAACATGTATAAAAGAGGTAATTAAAAAGTAGTATTTCTAAAATTCTAATCCATGTATGTTCATTACTTATAAGCTTATTTCCCTTTTTTCATCCTATCTACCATTAAAAGTAAGTTTTTTCATCCTGTCTACCATTAAAAGTAAGTTTTCAGGTTTTAGTCTTCCAGAGAAAAAGGAAAATATAACAAGGCAAAAGTCACTGCAAGACAGTAAGAGAAAAAGAAAAGCTGGTTCTTCCAGTCTGGTGATTTGTGGGGAGGAGAAGGAAGAGTGAGTGAAAGAAAGATCTCCTGACCTCCCTCTCAGAGGGGAAGAGACATCATAAACAAAAGAAAGATAAAAGGCACAGAGCTTTGATGAGTTCTCTTTTATAGTCTGTACAGAAGTTCTGTTGTACGGCTCCTCTCCAACATGGAGAAGTGAAATTGAAGAACGATGGTATAAGCTAAGCCCACGTTAACATTTCAGAGCTGCATGACCCTGAGCTCCTGAGTGGAAAGGGCCTGACAGGTGTGTAGGGGGGTAATTGAGCAGAGGATGATAAGACAATTGATGGACTGGTTGGAAAACTTAACAGGTAGAAGCGCTGTGACAGCAGCGATGTGGCTCCATAACTGAGGGCAACAGAGCAACACCGACATCGTGGATAGTCTGCTTGTCACAGTCTGTTCTGGAGGCATCCACAGAACCAGATAACTGAGGTGAGGCTAAGACCTCTGGCCATGCCAAACAAGTGGACCACAGGAGCCTCTGGGGCAGACAGCAGCAACATCTACCAGTAGGAAACCCAGAGACTGGACTAGATGTACATCTCAAAAGACATTCCATAGCACTCACCCAGAAATCAGCTGTCCTGCTGCGGAAAGCACACCAAAAAGATGACAGAGGCAAGGTAGAACTCCTCTACCAATACAAAAAAGCTAAAAACTTTCTCCTACTTGCAGTTGCCATCTTGGTAAGGAGGCAATAGAAAAAAGAATGTCTTCAAGAAATATTTACAGCACAGAGACTGACTTACATAGAAAGAAGAGGGATATATTCACAATTAGCAGTTTAGGTCAATCTCTATACTTCTGTTGGGTGAGGATTCTTGAGGAAGATGATCATAGAAAAATAAAGATGTGTCCATTCATTTATTCATTCACTCTTTAGCCTTTGTAAATTTGGTACAATTTAGCCTTCGTAAGTTTGGTACAATTTAGCTTTTGTGAGTTTGGTAAATTCGAAATGCTCTGGCACAGGCTTGTATGTAGCCTTTGGATTATATATATATATATATATATTTTTTTTTTTGCAGATCAAAATAGCAGTACCCTTTTACATTTTTCTGAGGGTATCCAGATAGTTTTGTCTATTAGCCACTAATTGGAAAACAAGCATGCTCTAAGATAAGAGTCAGTGAAGTCTTTTGAAGGGGAGCTAAGGTAAAGGTGTTTTGTGTGCTGCCTTGCATGGCATGAATTGGACCTTCACTTCTTTAGAGAGAGGAGGGGCAAAGTCAGGTGGTAGTTCACAAAGAAGACCTAAAAATGAGGGTTCTTTGCTTGGCAGATAAGACTGGAGTAGATTCTGAAGAACCTAGGTAAGTTGGGAATGGTGATGAGGGTGTGTTTGACATCAGAAACCAAGACTGGTGACCCAATACAGCAGGGAGTAGGGTCCACAGGGCCGGACTGGTGGGAGACTACAGAACACAAGGAACCATTTGGTTCTCTGGGTGCCTGGTGTGAGCCTGGGATATGGAAATGTACCAGAAACAATGCTTTTTTTAGAGAGATTTTCAATTTTGTGAGTAATCTACAAATTTAATATTTGTACATTCTATTCTATTGATTAAACCCCCATGATAAACTTGTGGCTCATGTGCTTGCAAGCAGAGAGCTCCAAGATAACCTGGTAGATTTTATTTTCCCAGCTCAGCTTGGTCATGCAAATTGAAATGTAAAAATCGCTTTTGAAAAGCAACACATTTAAAATGTCCATATCCTTAGAAAATAGTTTCAATTCAAAATATTAAACCGTTGATGTGTCATTACCACTGAGCAGCCCAAACAAATCCTGACAGACGCACCATTTGAATCCATAAGAGCTAAATATTAGACTGCCTAGGACCCATGAGTCTACTTTTTGAAATCCACCTTATGGTTACAATACAGAGATGAAAGATGATAATATCTAGGTTATAACATTAATAATACAGAAAAAAATGGAACGGAAACAATTAGGTCATACACACATATCCACTATTTACATATATTAACATGCAAATATATAAAGTATGTATATGTGTGTATACATATATGTATATGTATTTATATGTTCATTTATGCATATTTGAAAATACACATTTTCACATACAGGCATGCAACATGTATATGTATGTATATGATATTTTTGTGTGTATCTATATCCATCTCTATATATGTTGCATGTATGTACACATAGAGGCCAGAAAAAATATATCAAAATGTTAATAATAAACTGGAATTACGACTAATTTTTGTTTTTGTTATACTTGTCTTTTAAAAATCTAAATTAAAATATTAAGCAGTAACTTGATAATATAAACAATAACAACAAAGGTGATTTCTTAAATGCAGAATATCATGGTAGAGGTTTTTTTCAATTTACAGTTGTATCAACAGTATAAATGTAGGAAACAAATACACCAGCAAACTCAGATCCAAAGCTGAACCATTCATAGTGAGCAGCAGAGCCTGGAATATGTCTCAACCTTTTATCTCCTAACCCAAAGCACATCATTGTGTTGCTAAAGTCAAGACATTATGAATACCAAGGAGTGAAGCAGTGAGGGCTAGGAGCCATAAATGGAAAGGGAGAAGAGAACAATTACCGAGCTCTGACTATGTGCTCTCACCGCATTGCATAAGGGAGTTCCATTTGCCAAATTGTTCTACCCTCACAAATACCTGGGAAACAGACATTTTCCATAAGAGGGCCCTGGTGCTCAGAGTCGAGCAATACAGTGTCCAAGGTCACGCAGCACAGTAACTGGCAGAGATTTTTCTTTTTTTTCTTTTTTTTTTTGAGACAGAGTCTCGCTCCGTTGCCCACGCTGGAGTGCAGTGGCGTAATCTCGGCTCGCCGCAACCTCTGCCTCCTGGGTTCAAGCGATTCTCCTGCCTCAGCCTCCCGAGTAGCTGGGACTACAGACGTGCGCCATCACGCCTGGCTAATTTTTGTATTTTTAATAGAGATGGGGTTTCACTATGTTGGCCAGGCTGGTCAAACTCCTGACCTCGTGATCCTCCCGCCTCGGTCTCCCAAAGCGTTGAGATTATGGGCATGAGCCACCGCGCCCCGCGAGATTTTTCTTTTGTTCCATTTAACTTGGGACAGTAAAGAGGGAATAGTAGACATGCTTCCTGTTTTGGTGCAATGGGAAAGAATTTACACCAATTGTGTGCATTAGCTTTTCTTCTCTTTTGACATCCTTTGAATCATTCATCTCCTCCTATGATTCCAAAACTCTGTTCTGTCTAAAAAAAAAATATTATGCATTGATGTTCTAACACATTTATGTATGAATTTTTACCCATCTGAGAATGAAATAAGAAAAATGCATTTATTGTAGAAAATAATTTTCTATGCTTGTCATGTGACTTATTGAGTCTAGTTAAATTTTGACTGAGACATACATAAGAAATAAATGTATATCTTTTTAAAAATCACTTTTCCTCATGATCTGATTAAATTATTTATTAAATATCTAATGGTTAGCAACTTGGATACTCAAAAGATTCACTTATTTTAAGCTCTAAAATGTATCTGCCTGGATTTTATTTTGAATACCTTGTTTTTTCTAATGCCATTTCCCTAATATCAACGCTGAACTAAAACTAAAGATAGCAAGGGGGTAAGAGCTCAGAATAGCAGGAACTGAGACGATCAGTGTAATCAGCAAATTAGGGCTATGTACAAATCATTCAATTGGCATCTTGGGAGCAGCAAGGGCCACGCCATGTGGAGAAGAGAACACTCAACGTTGATCACTTTGATTAGCATTAACATTGATCGCATAATTCAGTTACCTCCAGGATGTTTCATGTTGCTAATAAATAAAAGATGACACTCTTTAAGAATGATAGCTTCTATAGTACTGTGTCCATAGACGGCTGAAATGTGGGGTGGAGGTGTTATTTATTTCACCTGCATTTTTGTTGTTGTTGTTTTTAATGCTGCTATGGCTAGGAAACCCAGATAGAGCTGTTTCTCAAAAAAGGGAAGCAAAACTGTAGTTGATGTTCTTAGGGAGATTTATGCAGCAACTAGCTTCACCTTCAGACCCAACTCCTCCTCTTTTCCTGGGCTTTCTTCTCCTATTTGACTGGGCTCCTCCAGCAAACCAACGTCCTGATTTTTGCCTGTTTAGTTCTAGGTCATCTTGGACAGCGTTTCATACTCCGTGCCTTTGTAGACTTCCTCCTCCTTGTAGCAAATGCAACCCTCATCCACAGTACTTTATAGGTTCTAATTGTTTGTTATACACAATATATACCAGAATCTCTTTTTCTCCCTGTCTTTCTTTATCTCTTCTTTCTCTCTCCATAAGGTTCAAAGGCCTTAAGAAATGTTTCCAAGTTCCTAAGTCACAAGGATTTGTCACAAGGTCAAATTGTCTGCCACCTTAAACCTTTGTCTCTTTATACTACACCTTACTATTCTAACTCCTTTACTTTCTCATTTTCATGAACTAACTAGCATTACAGTGGTCATAGTTGATAAACATTACAAAGAAGCACAAAACCTCAGTACTAAAAGTCAATATCTAGCAGGCTAATCTGATAGCAATCGAGTGAGTAAATAGAGCTTTCAGAATCCATACCAAGGTAGCTGGGTGCGGTGCTGGCACCTGTAATCCCAGCTCTTTGGGAGGTCGAGCGGGGTGGATCACTTGAGGTCAGGAGTTTGAGACCAGCCTGGCCAACATGGGGAAACTCCATCTCTTCTAAAAATACAAAAATTAGCTGGGTGTGATAGCGGGCTCCTGTAATCTCAGCTACTCGGGAGGCTGAGGCAGGAGAATCACCTGAACCCAGGAGGCAGAGGTTCCAGTGAGCCAAGATTGTGCCACTGCAGTTCAGCCTGGGCAACAGAATGAGACTCCGTCTTAGAAAAAAAAAAAAAGTAGAAGAATCCAGACCAAGTTCAGGTTCCTTGGATACCCCCGTGAGGAGGAGCTCATTTCTTCTACTTCCATCTTTCTATTGTCTTTTAAATTAGCTTTTGGTAGCAAGTTGAAATTTATTCCCAGAAACTTCTGGTTTTTGATTCTAGCTCTGGGTATGAAGTCAAATAATAATGTTAACTAACATACACATTGCTTACCTAAGTCTGTGTTTGTTCCAAATACTTTAAGCACATAAACATATTAAGGTAGTCTACTGAAAGGTTGCAATAAGTTCATTTTAAGATGGGGAATCTGAGGCTACAGAGAGGTAATTGCTGAGAAGTAGCAAGCTAAATTTACAACCGAGTATATCTCCTTAGCTGACACACTTAGCCAACAATCACCACTGTCTTGTGGCCATTTTTAATGTGCTAGACCTAACAGAAACCTACTTTTTAAAAACCGTTTAAGTTTGGAGTACACATACAGGTTTGTTATGTAGGTAAACTTGTGTCATGGGGATTTGTTGTACAGATTATTTTGTCACACAGGTATTAAGCCTAGTACCTATTAGTTATTTCTTCCTGATCCTCTCTCTCCTCCCACACTTCACCCTCTGATAGTCCCCAGTGTCTACTGTTCCCCTTTTTGTGTCCACATGTTCTTATCATTTAGCCCCCATTTATAAATGTGAACATGCAGTATTTGGTTTTCTGTTCCTAAGTTAGTTTGCTAAGAATACTGGCCTCCAGCTCCATCCATGTTTCTGCAAAGAATATGACTTGCTGTTTTTCATGGCTGCATAGTGTATATGTTCCACATTTTCTTTACCTACTCTACCACTGATGGACATTTAGGTTGATTTCATGTCTTTGCTATTGTGAATAGTGCTGCAATGCACATATGCGTGCCTGTGTCTGTATGACAGAAAAATTTGTATTCTTTAGGTATATACCCAGTAATAGGAGTGCTGGGTCGAATGGTACTTCTCTTATTAGGCCTTTGAGGAAGCATTTTGCACAATGGTTGAATTAATTACACTCCCACCAGCAGTGTATAAGCATTCCTTTTTCTCTGCAACCTTGCCAGCGTCTGTTATTTTTTGACTTTTTAATAATCACCATTCTGACTGATGTTAGATGGTATCTCATTGTGGATTTGATTTACATTTCTCTAGTGATCAGTGATGCTGAGCTTTTTTTCCATATGCTGTCGGCCACGTGTATGTCTTCTTTTGAAAAGTGTCTGTTCATATGCTTTGCCCACTATTTAATGGGTTACCTAATTTTTTTTTTATAAATTTGTTTAAATTCCTCATAGTTGCTGGATATTAGACCTTTGTCAGATGCAATTTGCAAAAAAATTCTCTCATTCTGCAGGTTGTCTGTTTACTGTGTTGCTAGTTTCTATTGCTGTGCAGAAAATCTTTAGTTTAATCAGATCCTGTTTGTCAATTCTTGCTTTTGTTGCAATTATTTTGGCATCTTTTTCATGAAATCTTTGCCTGTTCCTATGTCCAGAATGCTATCGCCTAGATTGTCTTCCAGGATCTTTATGGGTTTGGGTTTCACATTTAAGTCTTTAATCCATCTTTAGTTAATTTTTGTGTATGGTGTAAGGAAGGGGTCCAGCTTTAATGTTCTCCATATGGCTAGCCAGTTATTCCAGCAAATTTATTGAATAGGGAATCCTTTCTCCATTGCTTGTTTTTATCAACTTTGTTGAAGATAAGATGGTCGTAGGTGTGTAGTCTTATTTCTGCATTCTCTATCGTGTTCCATTTGTCTCTGTGTCTGTTTTTCTATCAGTGCCATGCTGTTTTGTTAACTGTAGCCTTGTATTACAGTTTGAAGTTGGGCAGAGATTTTGAATTTTATCCTGAGATTTTTTTTTCATCTATTGTGATGATCATGTATTTTCTTTTTAGTTCTGTTCATATGTTGAGTCACATGTGTTGATTTTCATATATGTTGAACCAACCTTGCATCACAGGGATAAAGTGTACTTACATGATGATGATGGACTAGCTTTTTGGATTTTTGGTGTGCTGCTGGATTCAGTTTGCTAATATTTTGTTGATAAATTTGTGTCTATGTTTGTCAAGGATATTGGCTGAAAGTGTGCTTTTTTGTTGTCTTGCCAGGTTTTATATCAGTATGATGCTCATTTCATAGAATTATTAAGGGATGAATCCTTTCTCAATTTTTTGGGAGTAATTTCGGTAGGAATGATACCAGCTCTTCTTTATACATCTGATAGAATTAGACTGTGAATCCATCTGGTTGTGGACTTTTTCTGGTTGGTAGGTTTTTGCTACTGATTCAATTTAGGAACTTATTATTGGTCTCATCTGGGATTCAATTTCTCCTTGGTTTAATCTTGAAAGGTTATGTATTTCCAGGAATTTTTTCCATTTCTTCTATGTTTTCTAGTTTGTATGCATAGAGGTATGCATGGTAGTCTTTAAGTGAGGGTTTTTTGTATTTCTGTGGGATCACTGGTAATGTCCCCTTTGTCATTTCTAATTTTGTGTTTATTTAGATCTTCTCTCTTTCCTTTATTCTAGCTAGCGGTCCATCAGTCTTATTTACATTTTCCAAAAACTAACTACTGGATTCATTGATTTTTTAAAATTTCCATAGTTTTTAGGGAGCAAGCTGTGTTTGGTTGCATAGAAAAGTTCTTTAGTAATGATTTCTGAGATTTTGGTGGACCTATCACCTGAGCAGTGTACACTGTACCCAATGTGTAGCCTATTATCCCTCAACCCCTCTCACCCTTCCCCGAGTCCCCAAAGTCCATTATTTTATTCTTATGCCTTTGAGTTCTCATAGCTTGGCTACAACTTATAAGTGAGAATATATGATGTTTGGTTTTCCATTCCTGAGTTACTTCACTTAGAATAATCATCTCCAACTCCATCCAGGTTGATGCAAATGTCACCATTTCATTTTTTTTAATGACTGAGTAGTATTCTATGATATACATCACATTTTCCTTCTCTGCTTATTGGTTGATGGGCATTTAGGGTGGTTTCATATTTTTGCAGTTGTGGATTGTGCTGCTATAAACATGCTTGTGCAAGTGTCTTTTCATATAATGACCTCTTTTCCTCTGGGTAGATACCCAGTTGTGGGATTGCTGGGTAAAATGGTAAATCTACTTTTAATTCTTTAAGGAATCTTCATACTGTTTTCCATAGTGGTTGTATTAGTTTACTTTCCCACCAGCAGTGTAAGAGTGTTCCCTTTCACCACATCCATGCCAGCATGTATTATTTTTTGATTTTTTAAAATTATGGCCATTCTTCCAGGAGTAAAGTGGTATCTCATTGTGGTTTTGATTTGCATTTCCTTGTTAAATAGTGATGTTGAGCACTGTTTCACATGCTTGTTGGCCATTTGGATATCTTATTTTGAGAATTGTCTATTCATGTCCTTTGCCCACTTTTTGATGGGATTATTTCTTTCTTTCTTTGCTGATTTGTTTGAGTTCCTCGTAGATTCTGGATATTAGTCCTTTGTTGAATGCATAGTTTGTGAAGATTTTCTTCCATTCTATGAGTTGTCTGTTTACTTTGCTGATTATTTCTTTTGCTATGCAGAAGTGTTTTCGTTTAATTAGGTTTATCTACTTATCTTTGTTTTTGTTGCATTCGCTTTTGGGTTCTTGTTCATGAACTCTGCCTAGGCTAATGTCTAGAAGAGTTTTTCCAATGTTATCTTCTAGAATTTTTATGGTTTTAAATCTTAGATTTAAGTCTTTGTTACATCTTAAGTTGATTTTTCTATAAGATGAGAGATGAAGATCCAGCTTCATTCTTCTACATGTGGCTTGTCATTTATCCCATCACCATGTATTGAATAGGGTGTCATTTCCCCACTTTATGTTTTCATTTGCTTTGTCAAAGATCAGTTGACTGTAACTATTTGGCTTTATTTCTCTCTTCTGTTCCATTGGTCTTCATGGCTATTTTTATACTGTTGCCATGCTGTTTTGGTAACTATAGCTTTGTAGTATAGTTTGAAGTCAGGTAATGTGATACCCTGAGATTTGTTTTTTTCTGCTTAGTATTGCTTTGGCTATGTGGGCTCTATTTTGGTTCCATATGAATTTTAATCTTTCTCTAGTGCTGTGAAGAATGATGATGATATTTTGATGGGAATTGCATTGAATTTGTAGATTGCTTTTGGCAGTATGGTCATTTTTACAATATCGATTCTACCCATCCATAAGCATGGGATGTGTTTCCATTTGTTTGTGTCATCTATGATTTCTTTCAGTAATGTTTTGCAGTTTTCCCTGTGGAGATATTTTACCTCTGGTTAGGTTAGGTATATTTCTAAGTATTTGATTATTATTTATTTTTTTGGAGCTGTTGTAAAGTGAGTTGAGTTTGTTTATTTATTTATTTATTTTGACTGAGTCTTGCTCTGTCATGCGGGCTGGAGTGTAGTGGCATGATCTCAGCTCACTATAACCTCAGCCTCCTGGGTTCAAGCTGTTTTCCTGCCTTAGCCTTCTGAGTAGCTGGGATTACAGGCCCCTGCCACCATGCCCAGCTAATTTCTGTATTTTTAGTAGAGATGGGGTTTTGCCATCTTGGCCAGGTTGATCTCGAACGCCTGACCTCAGGTGATCTGCCTGCCTTGGCCTCCCTAAGTGCTGGGGTTACAGGCATAAGCCACCATGCCTGGCGGATGTTGACTTCTTGCTTTGATTCCCAGCTAGGTCATTGCTGATGTATAGCAGTGCTACTGATTTATGTACATTGGTTTTGTATCCTGAAACTTTAGCGAATTCATTTATCAGATCTGGAAATTTTTTGGATGAGTCTTTAGGATTTTCTAGGTATACAATTATATAATCAGTCAACAGTGACAATCTGACTTCCTCTTTACTGATTTAGATGCCCCTTATTTCTTTCTCTGGTCTGATTGCTCTGGCTAGGACTTCCAGTACAATGTTGAATAATGTGGTGAAAGTGGGCATCCTTGTCTTGTTCCAGTTCTCAGGGGGAATGTTTTCAACTTTTCCCTGTTTAGTATACACAAAATTTAGTTATAGTGTGTATTAAAGGCTGCAGACACCGGGATATGCTTGTATCTCCACCAAATAAACAGGCATTTTTATAATCCATTGGTAAGACCAGGATTCAGGCCTGGGAGGAGAGCCGGGAAACTGGTGTGTGGAACTGGTACACTATCCTAGGTGGTAAGTGAAATAAACTTCTTCGCTACTGTATTAGTTCATTCTCATTCTGCTAATAAAGACATACTCGAGGCTGGGTAATTTATAAAGGAAAGTGGTTTAATTGACTCACAGTTCAGCATGGCTTCAGAGGCCTCAGGAAACTTACAATCATGGTGGAAAGGGAAGCAAACACATCCTTCATCACGTGGCAGCAGCAAGGAAAAGTGCTAAGCAAAAGGGGGAAAAGCCACTGAGGGTAACCACCCCTATGATTAAATTATCTCCCACCTGATCCCTCCCATGGCATGTAGGGATTATGAGAACTATAATTCAAGATGAGATTTGGGTGGGGACACAGCCAAACTATATCAACTACCTACTCGCTCTATCCTCTGTCACTCTCTTAGTCCCAAGTATTCATGAATGAAAATAATCAACCTTTGGAGACTCCAAATAATAATCTTCAGGCCAAACTAAATGAAGTTAAAAGGCATTTCGGTAGCTCCCAAATTTGTATAAATTACAAATATGCAGAAAGATACTGAAAATTAATAGGCTAAATTGCCAAAAGCAATAACTTGATTAGAAATGTCCATGTGCTTGAAAGAGAGGTACGGTATCTTTACCCACAGTTATATGTGATCTGGAATATGCTTGCATACAAACACCTGCCAATTAAAATCGGTTGTCTTTTAGAAGCATGTTGTTGTTACATTCCTCCAAGAATGGCATTTGACGATCAACTCACTTAATTCCCTCAGAGGTCTGAAATGACTTCCTTACATTTGATAATGGACTTAGAAGTTCTTTTGTGTCCTTAGAATCTCAGGTGATACCATTAATGCTGCATAAAACATCACAAAATACTAGGATATCAAACCAAGTAGCAATTACCAAAAACGTGTTTCTGATACCTCCCCAGATTTTCCTTTAGGGAGTGCTAACTCAGTAAGTGTTCACTATACATAAACAAAGCACAGGCTATAACTCTGCAAAGAACTTACGGTCTTTTCTAAAGTGTTTTCCCTTGTTTGATAAAATAGTCTTTGGGGGAAACTCTAATGGACAAAAGCTGATCCAAAGAAAGGAAACCTGATCCATTTGAAAGTGAATAGTGGGCTGCAGAGAAAAGTAAAAAAAATATGCTGCTGCTCACTCAGAAAGTGCTGACTTCCTCTAGTAGGCCATCTTATAGGTCCACCTTATACCACATAATAGTGTAATTAAAAAGCACTGATGTTGGGTACCAGGAAGAATCTGCCCTCTTCAACCCTTGTTGAAACAGCAATGAATCTAACTTCAGTGGGAGTCACTGCAGCACTGCAATTTTAGCAATAGCTCAGGATACAATCAAACCTCATTAACTCAGACCTCACTAATTCTGAATTTACAGGAATTCAGATATGGCTTAAGAATTGATTCTTGCTGAGCTAAAATGCTCCAGATAATTTCTTCTTTTGTGAATATCAGGGTTTTATTCACAAGACCAACAGAGTCAAACTTTGTAGTGGTTGTATCAACAAAGGGCTTGCTATTCAAAGTGCTGCTGCAGTGTTTGAATCCTAATTTCCCACAGAAACTTATTACTACAAGAACTAGAAATGTTAGTCAGGCCCAGTTATTTCAAGCACAAAAATCAGTGTTATTGAAAGAATAGAGCCGAATACATCACAAAGTAAATTTAGTATTTGAGTTTAGATGCTGAGATTATGGATAATTTTAGATTCTACGTTTCTTTACTTTCTAATTTAGAAAAAAGCAACAATCATTTTATAAAGACTAAAATCATCAAAACAATTTTTTGGATTTGGAAAATAGTGGACATATACAAATCTTATTAATATAGTAATGTGAGCTTCTCCTGCCTAACTTCAATAAAAATATTCATTTCATCATAGTTTTATAATTTAAAAAATTAAAAAGATAAATAATACATTTCTTTATTAGTTGTGTATATATATATATATAAAATACACTAGTTTATTATATATTTTTTCTTTATAATAAGTGGCCAACAGGGCATGATCTGACTTGAGGAAGTTTATAATCTTTGAAAGTAAAATAAGTACTAAAAAGGCAATATTAACTTTTCCCAGGAAAGTGACTAGCTGCTTTTCTTTTTCAGTATACTTAATTATTACCCAGTAGCTACCGTTACCTTGATCCCTCACTCTGCTCTCAATTAGAAAGCCAAATATTTCCCATTTAATTTCCTATTTGAGTCATTTACAAGGGCAAGTTGAGGACTTCTTCACTCAACCCCACCCTACAATAGCTACACAGGTTTTGCATCTAGAGTCTCTGGGTACGGTTCAATGGAGCTGAATGATAGAGTATTTTACTTGCTGTGAATGTAGATGAACATTCATAACAATTTCAGTATGAACAGGTCTAAATGATATGCAGTCTATCTAGTATAAGGGGTATTAAAATGAGAAAGTTTGAAGAAAAGAGATAACTCTTTCCTTCTCTTCTTCCCTCTTCCTCTGTGATAGCTTCTATGAACATGGTAGGTTCATTTCAAGGTACTGTAGCCTGTATCAGTGTTTTCTGCCATGTGATCTGTGGACAACAGTTGGTCCACACTGTTTGTTACTAGTACACAAAGGGAAAGTGTCTAGAAACTTTATGGCAATTTGCCATTGCTGTAATATTGAAGCCCATGATCAATGGACTTGGCTCATTTCACTGGTTACCAATTGGTTTTAATGCTGTTTATCTTGTGTCGTGGCTTGTGTGTAGTGTGAACTGCAAGTCAATATTGGTGCAGGAATTGGAAGAAAAAATTAGACTTCACCACTGTGTGAACACTGGCCCACATACAAAGGATGATATGCATGAAAAGTGCAACTTCAGGTGGTATCTGAGTATGCTGTCCATAATAAGAGTGAATGTAGACAATCAGCTACAAACTAGATTATAAGCACCGTGGAGGACAAGGGGGTTGTCTGATTTATTCACCAATGTATGTCTGGAAACTAACACAGTGTTGGGTGTGTCTTAGACACTCAGTCAATCCTTGCTGACTAAATGTATAAATAAGCGACAGTGCAGTTTGTGATTACACAATTTTGGCTCCTTAGATTAGGGCACACACTTGAAAATAACTAAAAATTAAAAAACATAAAATACAAAGCTTAACAAAGACAAAGAAGCAAAGCATTGAAATTCAATTGTGAATGTTAGTGTTGACCTCCTAGAACCTGGCTGTATATGAAGTTCCCAAGATTGTACTAGCAAAATTGAGAAGTGTTTTATGCTTTTTTCAATAAGCCTGACCTCCTCAGCATCTTCTTAAAGATCTCTTTACTTGCCCAATTATAGCCCATACCACCACAGAGACGGGTACTGCTATCTTGAAGAATTGTCCACTAAACTATAAACTGCATGACACTTGTCTCAGCTCCTTGTATACTTGGAGTATGCTTGATAGGGCCCAGAAAAACTTAGTTGATTGAGTTCATGCTTACTATATATTATAAGCTATGCTTGGTGTTTTACATGCATAGCCCCATGATAAATCAATGAGGAAAGTAATTTATTTTGAGGCTGGTCTGGCTCTGTCCCCTAGGCTGGAGTGCAGTGGTAAGATCTGAGTTCACTGAAACCTCCACCTCCTGGGCTCAAGCCATCCTCCCACCTTAGCCTCCCAAGTAGCTGAGACTACAAGGTATGCACCACTATGCCTGGCTAATTTTCGTATTTTTTATAGAGACAGGGTTTTGCCATGTTGCCCAGGCTGGTCTCAAACTGCTGCGCTCAAGACATCAGCTGACCTTGGCCTCCTGAAGTGCTGGGATTACAGGCATAAGCCACTGCACCTTGCTGGAAATTAACTTTTTTTTTTACTTGTTTGGTGGATGAGGAAATTGAGACTTAAGATGGGGAAATAATTTGCTCCAGGTCACCTAGTTAGTAGTTAGTTAAATTACCTTTTAAATGTATTCTGTTTAACACTGGAGTTTTTATTTTTGTATTAGTCTGTTCTCATGATGCTATGAAGACATACCCAAGACAGAATAATTTATAAAGAAAAGAAGTTAATTGACTCACAGTTCCGCATGGCTAGGAAGGCTTCAGAAAAGTTACAATCAAGGCAGAAGGTGAAACAGGCACGTATTACATGGTGGCAGGTGAGAGAAGTGAGTGCTGAGTGAAGGAGGAAGCCCCTTATAAAACCATCAGATCTCGTGAGAACTCACTATCATGAGAACAGCACGAGGGTAACTGTCATCATAATTCAATTCCTTCCCACCAGGTCCCTCCCACAACACGTGGGGGTTATGGGGGAACTACAATTCAAGATGAGATTTGAGTGGGTACACAGCCAAACCATATCAGTTTTCAACCATGCTATTAAATTGTTTAATGGTTTCTAAAACCTTAGCCCAATGGGTGACCCAACTTGTTGTGTTCCAACTAAATCCCTCTGCCAAGAAATGAAGTATAAAACGCCTTTCTCTCAACAGAAGCAGAGCAGACACAGAAGCAGCTACATAAGGAAAGGAGCTGAGAACATTAGCATTATTTTGATAGCGGCTATTTGCAGGGTAAGACAATTAGCTAGCATTTTACACTAACTGGAATGAGAACAGCGTGGCATCCAAAGCAGATGATCAGTCATCAGTCATGGATAAAAACAGCAACAACAAAAACAAAAACAGCAACAGCAACAAAATACCCTGCATGACCATACGTAACAAACAAGGGGAATATCCAGAGTTTCAAAATTTCTTAGTGAAGTGAAATTAGAGAAACAAATATTAGAGATGTGCTGTGTATAATTTGCAATATTTTGTACTTAAATTTCCACTTATTTTAATTGTGTATGGTTTTCAGTCTATGTCAGCCACCAATCTATTGGTGGTTGTTGGAGTCTTAAAATATTTCTTGCAGTATTGTTAGAAACAGCTGTACAAATACAATAAATCACAAGTTAAAACTATTTCTGTGTTATCCTTACTGGTAACCACTAGATGCTTGTGGCTACTTAAATTTCAACTAAGATTAAATCAATTAAAAACTTAGTTTCTTAGTCATACTAGCCACTTCTCATGAGATCATAGCCAAATGAGACTAGTGGCTGCCACATTTTGGACAGATAGAATATTTCCCTCATTGCAGAAAGTTCTGTTGGATAGCACTGTTCTAGGTGCTTTTGAATAAAGTGTGCAAACCCAGTAAGCAACATCCTTTCTATAATGTCTTTCTCAGGCTTTTTGTATTCTGATATACCAAGGATACTTCTATTTAAGCATGTTGACTTGGCATAAGTACTAATAGCGTCCCTCTTTTACTTTGAAAAATGTTCCAATTTGGTCAGTAAATTATGGCCACCTTAATTTGCCTTATGGCACACTGCTCATGATATTCACTTCCTTCCTTTCAAGTAATGAAATATGTGGCATGTTATTTTACCCGTTGGTGCTTCTCTTTCCTGATATGTAAAATGAGGATGTAGTGCTGTCTACTTTTTAGCTTCTGTTGTGTATTAGTTTCTCTTTTTTCGTCCTGCAATGATTCAAGTATATAAAAAATTCCTAAAAGACAGAAATTACATCCTAGGCTTTAGTACTTTTGCATCCCAGTGTGTAGTACAGTGTCTACTATATAATATGACACTCAAAATGTGACACTTTTTAGACACTCAAAAGCACACAGTTGCTGAGGAAAGTTCCAAGGGCCATTTTTCATCTCTCCCTGTCCCAGTACACCTAAGGGTGCATCTATAACTTACTGTCAGCCATTCAGGTGTTTTCTCCTGGTACGTTGCCTCTTAAGCACATGTTAAACACTGGTTAGAAGGTGTATATTGCAGCTGAAGTGCTGATACATTGTACAGTCCGTTCCTGCCGCCTAGCTCTGCTCAGTTTTCTAGTCTAACCCTCCAGCTCCAAGCCCCTCAAATTCCTCCAGTCAATTGTACTTTCGCTTAAAGCTAACAGAATTTCTCTCTATTATTTGCACCGAAGAACCTAAATAGTACAACAACCTTGAAGGGAACTTTTAAGTTGCAAACTCCCAGTGATACTAGCTGTACTAAGCAATGCTACACATTTTTATTGCAATTTGCTCAGTGCTGAGGCTCACAGAGACATCAGAGTAACTCTCCTCCAGATGTACATAATAACATCTACGTAATCATATGTTCCTCCACAAATTGAGATTGTAAGGTTAAGATGAGAGAGTTCCCTTCTTCAGAAGATTCTTCTTCAGATATTATCACAGCTTCCCCAGATGTTTATTAAGCATACATTCCCTTTATAATCTGCTTCCAACTGCAAGCCGGCTTCTGTCTTTGCTGATGCTCAGCTGTATTATTATGTGGGTCATGGTCAACTCTCCACATTCTCACTATCTAATTATTGTTTATGGTTTTACTTTGGATTCTGCACTTCAATTACCTACTCTGTATTGAACAAACATACTAAATTTCCCTCTATTTATTATATCTTCCATAAATTGTATTGCCCATCTAGGATAATGGGTATAGCTAGCATATTTGTAACATTTCAAATAGCCTAATTTCTTGATAGCTTAAGTGTAGGGTGTGAAACTGTGGGGCTTCAATACTGCATATTGGAAAAATGATAGACTTCTCGAGTTCTCCTAGCTGTGTGTTTTTATATTAAAGTTAATTTCCCCTTTGGTAGAGATTGCTGTACAGCTGTGACTGTATCTTTGAAAAGTCAATGAAATAAAGGCATACTATTCTCTCCATTTAAAACTTACAAATATTCCTCTATTAAAGAAAAATAAAAACCAGTGAGGAAGGTAAATTTGCAGAGAAATTCCACTGGCATCTGGGGAGGTCATTTCTTCCTTCGAGGGGGCAGAGAAACGTGGTTACAGAGACTGAGGTCGTCACATCCTTCTCCCTGAACTTGAGATTTCTAAAGACAGATCTGTAACCACCAAGGAGACCCTGGGCTGCCTATTATGCACTGTAATCAGTTGGAACTGATTACTCAACTCTGGTCATTTTCATCTACAAACAAATTCACAAGTTTTCCAGACAAATATGGATGGGCTGGCAAATTTAAATTTCAAATGAAAAAATATCTTCCTGTAATGAGTTCACATACCTTTTATTTAGACTTCCAAATGCCAGCATAATGTGATTAGTTTTGATGTTGTTTCTTTCCACCACTTCTGAGAAATCACCTCATCAATCATATTATCAAAATTAGATATGGAAAAGACCTCGCATGTCAACAGGACCATCCCTAGTGCCAGTGCAGACTTGTTTTAGCCAGTCTGCTGTACTTTTTAATATCTTCTTCAATCTAATATTAAACATCCCCTGTGATCCAGCATCTACCGTTTCCATTGTAATGACATAAATATAAAGAATGAGAAGTAGTTTTTTTAAGAGGATATATCTGTGTTTATCCTCTCTGTTTTTCAATAAAGAAAGCTTGTGGTGAACACATAGAAAATAAAGATAAATTGAATATATCATGATCAACAATTTTTGTTATTATCAATACTTATCCCTGATATTTTCATAGAATTTCCACATATACTGTGTAAGTGATACACATTATAGTAGTTGTTACATTGGTAAACATTACTTTTCAGAAAAAATGTATTGGGTGTCCTTTACTTGCCTTCAATTAGGTATACATAGATGTGTTTAGTTGTGCTTTGAAAAACAGTTTATTAAGACTTGATTGAGTAGTTTTAGCTTGGCAAGGTATAAACTTGAAAGGATTTTGCTTACCTGCAATCTGTGTCTTTAGATTTGCTCTGTCAAAGTTTCTTCACA
Organism: Pongo abelii; assembly: GCF_028885655.2. Lineage (NCBI taxonomy): Eukaryota > Metazoa > Chordata > Mammalia > Primates > Hominidae > Pongo > Pongo abelii. The sequence continues at coordinate 22,325,739 of NC_071988.2, forward strand.
CATCATTTGTTGAAAATTTGTGTAGGGGGATTTTAGTCCAGATTACAATTCTGAATTTGTCTAAAAGTTGCTTATACTGGATCCAGACTCTATGGATTTGAATTCCAGAACCACCACCACCAGCTCTGGATTTTTAGTTTAGTCATCACTTGGGTTAGTCACTCAAATTCAAATGGACTCCATTTTCTCAACAATCAAATGGAGAGGATAAAATAACCTGCATCCTATGACTCTTATCATTTGCTATATGTTGAGCACTTGGAACATTGCCTGACATAGGGAGAGAAATATGTGTTAGCTACTATTATAATTATTAATATTATTTTAATTATTGTTATTTTATCACTGTCTTTGTCTCACACTTAAGCCATGGCTCAAAGACATCTGAGGTTGGGAAGAGCCATTATTTTTCTTCTTCGTCCTATTCTAGCATCTGCCTCTTTTCAAAGCCCCTTGTATTAAATTTTGGCAGAAAAAATAGGTGAGAAAGGGACCACTTTTCCAGACATGTTGGTTGCAGGAAAGAATCCTTGATCTCATTCTAGCTTGGCCTATTCCATTCATTGTGGGTAGTCTCCATCAGTGGATTGGTCTCCACCTGTAGAGTATGTGTAGTTTTGCTGCAACTGTGATCAACATTAATTCAGCACTCTGTTACTGTTGACCCACTTAGGGCAGTCATATCTCTTTTTATTTCTTACCAGTAATCCATGCCTCCAACACATTATTTTTGCTTTGATCACATGGTCAGCCCAGGGTACCTGCTTCTATCTCAAAGCATTGATCACTTCGAAACCAGAAATAGCTGATTTCCTTATCAATGCCCTTTAAAGGTTGAAAGAAACTTAGATGAAGTGGGAAGCTGCTCCATCTTCCTCCTAGGCACATTACATTGTGATTTCTTTTTGTTCTGTTGTCAAAAGCAAGTCTCTCATCTTCTGAAATCTCCAGATAATGTGACCCCATGCTCTGTGCACATGTAAGCCCCTAACCTTGAGAAGATGCAAGTCATTCTCCCCAACCACTCTTTTGCTTCCACTTTGATTGATTCTGCAGTCCATCAATCATTTAGCAAGAAAGAGATCCAAGCCTTTATTTCTTTCAGACAATACCAATCTCTAAGAATTATCTTCCTAACATCATGACTTGACTTTTGAAAGGAGTGGGGGAGCACTTCCTTTCTAATCATAAACACCACGTTCTCCAGCACATTAGTCATTCTCAACTTTTTTTTCTTCCCAGTCTTATTTTTTTAATCATGAAGAGGGTTGTGGGGCATTCTGTTTTTGGCAGGTGGTGCTAGGGCCATTTCTAGTGACTTAAAGTAAGACCCAGCAGGAGCTGTCAAAACATAGTTGTTGAAAGTTCTCTTTAGAAAATGGGGAGCTCAGTACCAATTTGTTTGCAGCTTTGAGCATTAGGCACTAAATCCAGGGCAGAAGGAAAAATCCCACTTCATTTTGTGTTATATAATTATGTAGGGCACATAAATCTCAGAATCATTAAACCTATGTCATATATTTATACAGATTAATATTACATTTTTAAAGACTACTAGATGGCTGGCCTCATAGTAGGTGCTATATCTATCTTTTATGTTTGATTATCAAAACAATTTGTAAGCTAAAGAGACATTCATTTTTATAGAGAAGAGAAAGTTGAAGCTGAAGAGGTCCAGTAGTTCTTAATCACATGATGAGTAAGTAATCAGCAGTGGTAAGAGCAGGGACTTAGACCTAAGGTGTTCACCTCCAAGGTTCAGATGTAGTATATGGCACTCCCACATGCATGAAAGCATTAATAGGAATGTTACATGGTAATAGATTTTATATTTTGTAAAGCTAAGACTCTATAAATGGTATTTGTATTTTGAGATTCACCTAAAGAAATCAAGTCAATAGGATCAAATCCAGGTCTTTGGTTCTGCTGAATTCTGGCCTTTAGGGAACTCAACAGCAGCTGCTTCCTAAGCCTTAACAATTGAACATCAAGTATCTTTGTTCTCAGACATCATAGTCACTATAAAAATGAACACAAGACCCAATCCCTTCCCTTCTGAAAAACAGAACTAGGAAGGAATCTTTCTTCTAATCAATCATATCAAATCGACCATATTGGGAGAGATAAGGGAGGAATGTTCCATTCAGCAAACTGGGGACACTCTCAGGAGATGCATTGTGGTGTAAGAGCTATGGGAATTTTTCTCATTTTTAGAGAATATGATACTTTTTATAAATAAATTGACGCATATATACTTATGACCTATGTAAACGCCATATACCCCTGGGAAATTTGATAGGAAGGAAATGAAACTGCAAAGCTTTGGAAACCTGGTCACTTTCAATAAATAATAATTACACAAATAAATTCATGAGTAAATTTTAGGTAAGCAATCAAATAGCTAATTATCTGTGTGTGTAACTAAACATTCAAAGAGATGACCACAGCCTCCAACTGAGGGTCAACCAATTGTTTGGAGGTTCTCACCAAGGTAAGAGGTAATTTCATTTCTCAAGAGCCCCACTTACTGGAATTGCTGGTATGTTAGTGGTGCATAATCATGCAATTGCCAGCTTTATCCAAAGCAATACAAATGCACCTACTAAAAAACAGAGTATTTAAGCTGTCTAATCACATCAAAATAACACTGTTGAAATTCAGTAGAATACAAAATGAGGGTAGAGAAGGCTACTTGAAGGCCAAATCATTAGTTGAAGGGAATCCCAAAGTGGGAGGGTTTTACTTTTGTAAGGATTTGAAATAATGTATATAGTACTCGTAGCATATAGCAGTTCCTCAACAAATGGTAGCTACATTATCTAATTATTCTTGAATATAACCTAAGTCATACAAACATACATCCTCATTTTAAAAGAAATGATTATGGAAGTCATTAATAATAGGGGAGTTAATAATAATAATTATTAAGAGAAAAATGCAGTCAATAATTAATGGATTCCTTTATAGAAGGGTTCTTTTTTTTTTTGCTTTGATGGGTAATCCAAAAACCACCCTGTGAAAAAAGTGTTGCCCTATCCATTTTAGTGATGAGAAAGTAAGTAGGATGCCATGTCATTGAGCAACTTACTCTAAATCATGAGCAGCAGAGCTGGAATTAAAATCTCAGATCTGTCCAGAGACTTGACTTTATGCTCCCTCTACTCTGCTACTCAACCCTCAGAAGATAGAGCCTCAGAAAAGAAATGTGGTTTAAAGGAAGACATAGAAGTTGGAAGGAGATAAAATATGTCATGATAGTGCTTATTTAGCACTATTTCTCCACCTCTTTCTGTGGGTAAGCCTAAGCAAATGTGGCTCCATTTCCCCATCTTCAAATCTCTCCGGTTATCCATACGTCCAATAACCTCTCTTAGTTAAGAGTTAATAATGCCTGTTGTGTATAATACTGTGTTGATGCTAAAAAATTGCATGACTTTTTCCCCCAAATAAATTATTAATTCCTTTAATGTTAATGTTATAATAAAGACTGTCAGGGGTCAATTTGGGTAATGGAAGGGATACCACTTTCTTCCATATCTCCAAGTAAGTGAGACAAGCTATAGCAAAAGGATGAAGGTGAGATCCTTAAGGATACTGTTCACTTGGAATTAGTACAGTTTCCTAAGTTGCTTCTAGCTTCAGAGTTTACCTCTGGTTTTGCTGAAAGAGGAGAGGAGAGGAAGAATTAGAATCTCTGTATGGAGATACTTGGACAATGCCCCCTGTAGGTGACATAGTCAGCATGAGGTGGGAAGACTTTACTGCCTTTTCATGATAAGCACTCTATACATATTGGTTAAGTTAGTGAACAAATAAATCAATGTCTTCTCTTAGCCCTGTGCTAATCTCTTAATCTCTTCACAGTTAGCATTATGTTGCTTGTTGCTTTTCTCATTTCTCTCTGTGTCCAACTGTGAGCACCTTCATGTAAGAGAATGTTGCATTTCATATCCATGATCTCTACTGCTAAGAAATGACTGCTTGTCATTCAGTACTTGCTTGATAATTGCTGAATAAATACATAACTAATCTATGTCAGATAGAAATGCTGACTCTATGGTAGACATGCACTTCCTCCCTCCCCTCTACTTTATGTCTAGCATTTTTTTTTCTCAACTATTGTCTCTGCTTACAAACAGAAGACCCAAACGTAGGTGCCTCCTGTAGATCCACACTGGCAGCAATTACACAGTAGCAGAGTTTCCATAGCCCTCTCTATAAGCTTCCCTTTATGGGACCACTTTGGCATCGAGATGTATTTGGCTTACAAAATTTAAATGAGTGATTCTTATTCTTATCCTCTGACTTCTTTTTTACAGATCTTCACTTCTCTATGTTATCACACAACCATGTAAGATTTAATCCCTTATTCCCATTTTTCTTATAATGGTTCTGTTTTCCCAACTAAACCCTTTTTAGTAATTTTCAGTACAAGAAGGGGGGTTCTGCCATAACAAATATAAAATATGTGACATTAGCTTTGGGATCAGGTAGTGAGAAGAGATGAAAAAACAAAACAGCGATAGAGTAATGGAGTTGCTATAGAAGGCTGGGAAATGGTAACCTATACTATGTAATTATAAAGAAATGGTAAAACCGTTGCCTATTGTAACTTGGGAGATAAAAATAAATTTTGAGATTTGAGTCAGAGTCTTATGAAGAGTTGCTTCTACTACTTATTTATGATAAAGTACTATAAAAAAAGAAGTAAGATTTTAAAAGATCTGGCTAGTTTGCCAGCAGAATGAGGACTTCCTATACCGGAAAAATAAAAAAGTGTTTCTCATCTGTAGTTTTCTTTGCATGGAAGGGATTCTCAAAGTAAAATATAGCCTGGAGCAGAGATTAAATTAAGGGTGTATCCATAAGAAGGAATTGGAGTGGTGCCTAGCACCTTCTTTAAGATCAACAAAAGTACTTCTAAGAATCTTAAAGGCATGGTCTCACAGAAGCATGATCCTACAGTAATGGTAAGCCAAGAGAAAGTAAGACATGTCTTGAAAAACATTGTGGCATGGCTTTTGGAGTTAATATGAACTCAAATCAGATGCATTAACCCCCCCCTAAATTATTTAGGGAATTGTGTTAGCAAAAGTGCCTTCAGTTGGACTAAAAGAGCTTGAAATTATTGAAAGGCATTGGATTCTCAACTTACTACAGGCAGGCACTAGGATGAAGAAAGCTTCCAAAGGGATTATTTCCTAATACTCTTTCAGACATAGCCAATGGAAAAGGGTGTCCAGTCTGAAGAGCACAGTCAAAAGCCATAGAAAACAATAAACGGAGGAACTGTATCAGAAAAACATATTCAGGTCTGAGATGGACAATAAAGTTCTGGACTCCAAGCCTGATGCCATGATCATTAGAATCTTTTGAGATCTTTGGATACTATGATCTTGTTTTGCATGTTGAAGACACAAGAAATAATTGAGAACAGAATGGAGAACTGGTAGATTGATTGAACTAATAGCCCAATTTTTATGATTTTTATATCACACCTGATTACATCCTTTGTGCCTTCCTTTCCACATGGACTCTGTGTTTGGCTGTACAATTTGCTATGGCCAACAAGACAAAATCAAACTTGATACAAGCAAAAACCTTAAAAGCACTTGTGTATTTCTGTTTTTGCTCTATAACCCTTGTTTCTGCTCTGAAAACTAGCCCGGGTTATCCTGTTGGAGGAATGTGAGAGATATTTCGAGGCAAGCTGAATCTTCCCAGAAAAGGCTATCCAAGACTATCTAGGCCCAGCCAATTCATGAGTTGACTGCATAGGTATGAGGAAACCCAGCCTAGTTGAACAGAGACAGCACAATTTAACAGAACTGCCTAGCCAATCCATATACTTAAAATAATAAATAGTTGTTGATTTAGGCTGATACGTATTAGAGTGGTTGTTATGCATTAATAAAATTTAGACATATCCTCTTACAAGTCAGAAAATAGAAAACTCTTTCAAGTAGCAAAAGACTAAATACAATCTCACTCCTGGTTGCCAATACAGATTGATTCTTGTTATTCTTTGCCTTTCAATAACACTGACTTCCTTGCTTTGTGTCCACTTACCATGAGCTTCAGTGTCAGGCCCTTTATACTTGATTGTTCTCTTAGACCAATCCTCTTTCCCCCTGTTCTTTGTATATCTTTCTCTTCTCCCTCCATTCATATAAGTATCAGGTCAAATGTCATCTTTTCAGGGAGCGCTGACCTGATCACTTGTTATTTTAATTCTCTTACTCTGCTTTATTTAATTCCCCTACTTGATACCAAGAAAGATTAAGTCCTATAAAGGTCATATATAGATACACACACACATATACATATATATTATATACATATGTATTATAAATACAAGCCAGGTAGATAGATAGATAGATAGATAGCAGGGGCAAAGCCAGTAAATATATGGAATGGCATATGTATGATGTGTGTGTGTGTGTGTGTGTGTATATATATATATGAAGATGCTTATTAATATAGAAGGAATTGGTTAGTTTATTAAGGAAAACGTTAAAGTCAAAAATCCTGGGGCTATGCCAACCATCTCTTTTTATAGAAGAAGAAACTGGGGACTAAGATGAGGTAAACACCCATAATTTGTACAGAATTTTTATTGTTTCCTGTGTACTATGTTTTTGTTTTGTTTTGCTATAGACATTAGTGAATAATTAGGTTTGTGAAAATACTCTCTTTCAAAAACGTTCAGTGACTCCCATTCATGTGCAAATTTAACACTGAGATGGTATAGAACACTCTTTATACTCTGCCTTTCCTACCTTCTAAAATGTTCTACGAATGCTCCCCATGCCACGTTTATAACCCTTTGTATTTCTCACTCTGTGTCTTTAATTGCAGCAAAGTAGATAGCGGTCCACTTAAATTCGTGTTACTCCTTCCATAGAATACAGTTGTCACAGGATGTGGCTTCCCAGGAAATGTCTACGTATCCTGGTCCATTTGCATCAAGGTATGACAATAAGACCAGTTCCCACTAATGGAATATTAGCACAAATGATTGGTACCCTTTCTTGGCTAAGGCTGTTATGAAGCAGTTGTGCCTTCTCCAAGTTCTTTCCTCTTCTACTTGCCAAATGTAGAATGCTCTAAGTCCTAGATGATAGAGTCACAAGTTAAAAGAACCTTCATCTTAGAATCGTCAAGTTAAGAACAATTAATTCTACATCAGAAACAGCCACCATGGTCTATTATCTGTGTGACAAATTAATTTCTATTTTATTAAGAGACTGAAAATGTAGGATGCATTGGCAGTAGTAGCTGGCATTACATAACTAACATTGTTCAATCTATTCGTTCTATGTAGCATGCTCTTCCCACTAGAGCTATCCATTGCTCAAAGATGAGCTTAAATACCACCTTCTTCACATCTCCCCCCAAATCCTTTAGTCACACTTAATGACTTCCTCCATCACATTTTTCTAGCTGTTTGTTGTATGTTATAATTAATCCTGTTCATGGTATTCACTACTAAATTATGAGCTTCTATGGGCAGAAACTCTGTCTTAATCACTTTGTACCCTCCAGAATGTCAAACACAGTATCTCACAAACAGTAGGTGCTCAATAAATGTCGGTTACATTAAACCAAATGAAACCAACTTCATATATCTGAATGATTAATATGTTTCTTTCATTCAAGATCTTAGGGCTGGTATGAAAAAAAAAGAAGTCTATTACTTCAGTCTGACTCTTTAACTTGGCAGATTAGAGTGGAATAAAAATGTGTCCTGGATGAAATGAAAATGCATTGTTTTACATAAGATATGGCAATTTTGAAAAATACATTGATTTAATGTACTTAGGCCAGTGAAAAATCTGTTGGTTTAAGCTAACTGCCATTAGTTTCAATTAAAATGTATCGATTTGGGTAAATGTTGGTTAGAATAAATGTTGCCTGACTGTGGAAAAAAAACCATTTGCTTAAGCTTGCCTTGGAGCACAATCAGAGAGAGAGGTGAGGTGGGCAAGGGTGGGGGGGAGCGAAAGAGTGAGTGTGTTAGATAGGCAGTCAGGCAGAATTCTCACTTCTCTGCACTATACTCCACTTGAAGAGGGCAAGACCAGGTGGCCAATTAGTAGGTCACCATCCTTTGGCTTTATATTAACTAACATCTATAAGTGAGAAAAGTAGCATTGAAAAAGAATTTTGCTTAAATTAAAATGCTTCTGTGTGAGGCCCACATTAGGTCAATACCATTAATTCATCATCTGCCTTCAAATAGGTCAATTCCATTCATTTTATTTAAAAAGTGAAATAATTCAGTTATCTGAGTTCATAATGGCCAAAAAAAAAAAAAAAAAAAAAAAAACCACTGAGGAAGTACGTCTTTCACTTTTTAACAAATGGTTTTAATGTTTTTATTATGTTGAACAATATAACATGACCATTTTTTGGTGATCACAAACAGTGGATTATTGGCAATTTCATAAGGTTCAACCAAATAGATACTGCTTAAGGGTAATTAGAGAAAAAACTAGATTGTACTTTGTTTTCATTGATATTTTCAAACATAATGATGTGTTTCCCCTTCTAGTCTTTGGAGGCAGGAAAAACATACACACACACACCCTGCCCAATATATGCAGATACATGTACACAAATATGCAAAATTATCTTTCTCTCTCTCTCTCTCTGTCATCTAACATCTTTGCATTTCCAATCCAACAAGGTAAGGATCTGAAACATAGGAGGTATTCGTTAAATGTTTGATAAAGGAAGGAAGATATAGGCAGGAAAACGTTAAATGATAGTAGACAAGTTTAGAACAAAAGGAACAGAAAATAATGGGAAATTTCAACTAATTTGTTAATTGTAACCAGTTGAGAAATGAATATTCTTTCTTCCGATGTGTTTTTAATGATGGGAAGGAACCAGATGTCTTGGCAATGAATACTGTGTAAAACATACATAAATTAAGACAGTGCATAACAAGGAAGTCTCATTGTTAAAGACACAGAGAAGGAGATGCCAAGGAAAATTTGGGAAAGCAATGAGGAGGATATAAGACATCTGAGTAACATCGTGGTAGAAAGTGGGAGGGTGGTGATTGTAAAAATCTATATATGGAGTATCTGGAAAGGCAAAGATCATTCAGAAGAAAGACTCAGAAAATACCCCAACATGTTAAATAAAATATCTGCAAATAAAAGGGGAGAATATGTCAAGAGATAAATAGAAAATATGACTTAGGTTGTATAACTATAAGTTCTGATCACATATTCTTTATTAAAAGCAATTATATAGTACAGAGGAAATTAGAATTGATTTTTCAGTCTGGATTCTGCTGATAATTTCTGGGTGAGTTAGACAAAACCCTTGAACTCTTTGACATTTTTGAAATGTAAAATAAAGATAATGAAAATAAATATTTTGTTGACTGATTATTGTAAAGATCAAAAAGGAGAAAGTTCAGTGTGTACAATAAATAAGAAAAATACGTCACTGAGGACCTACAATGAACAGGTGATATGCAGGCAATACAAAGTACTTTATCTCATTTAATCCCAATGGTCAGAATATGACACAGACTTCATCTTCAGTTTTCAAGAAATAAGGTTTGCCTGTCAGAAGTTAAGCAATTTATCCAAATTTAAAGTAGGCACTTAGCAAATATTTTATGAATCACTTGATGAAGTACTCCCCAGCACTCTCCTTTGGCATTCCTCATATTTAATTATTAACATAAAGTAGAACTTGTGAATATGAAATTGTATATGGAAGGGGTCTATGCTAAATAAAAAGTCTGAATTAAGAAATATTTGGTGAATATAAATTCACCCAACGTTCTTTCCAACTTTTGAGTTTGGCTTATTTGATAAACTTCATGGTGTACAGAGTTAAAAGGATTATATCAAATTGACTTTTTATTGTTATTTTAATTATTATCTAAGAATGCTTGCCATACATTTATTCATTCATTCAATCAGCAAATATTTAAGGTGCACTGTGCTAGGTAGTGAGTATTCAGCGATGAACAAAACTATATAGCCTCTGCTTTCAGAGGGCTTCTAGAATAGTGAAAATAATGGATTCTACTCAAATTGTTACAAAAAACTTAACTCACAACTATGATAACATGATCCTATTGAGAGAGCCTATAAAATTAGGGTTTGCTTTAGTAAGAGAGAGAAGGAAAAACTTGAACTGTGTTATGAGAAGTAATAAAAGAAGAGATGTGTGTCCAGGGCAGAAGGAACAACATGAAAAATAATCTCTAGAAGGAGAGAGGAAGCTGAAATGGTGAGAATAAAGAATACCCTGCCACAAGGTTAGGTGGTCAACGTAGAATGCACGTGTCTTCCTCAAAACCAGTCATGAGTGGCAGAGGTGGCAGGTAAATGAAAATCAAAATATGAGCTTCATTAGTCATCCTGATCACTCTTTTGGGTGATCAGCTAAAATCTGGGACAAATAAGTCTTCTAACGTGCTACCTCCTCCAGTCTAAACCTCAGAATAATCCAATGAAAGTCAAATGTGCAGGTAAAGCACACCTACTTAGGATCAATATGAAGAGGAGAGGAAACAAAAGAGATGGAAGAGCAGAGATAAAATCATTGATGCTATCAATTTTATTTTATTTTATTTTATTTTATTATTTTTTTGAGACAGAGTCTCGCTCTGTCGTCCAGGCTGGAGTGCAGTGGCATGATCTCAGCTCACTGTCAGCTCCGCCTCCTGGGTTCATGCCATTCTCCTGCCTCAGCCTCCGAACTAGCTGGGACTACAGGCACCCACCACCACGCCTGGCTAATTTTTTTTTTTTTGGTATTTTTAGTAGAGACGGGGTTTCACCGTGTTAGCCAGGGTGGTCTCAATCTCCTGACCTCATGATCTCCCGCCTCGACCTCCCAAAGTGCTGGGATTACAGGCGTGAGCCACGGAGCCCGGCTGATGCTATCTTTTTATTTGATAAACTCTACAGAGGTAGAAATGAGAACCAATGGCGCCCACCCATTCACTTGCAGAATGAGTAGGGGTAGCACAAAAGGCTAGGAATGTTATTTGAAGTGCAGGATCTTCCACAGGGAAGCAGGTCTAGTATGAGAAGAGAAATCTTCCTTCCCAAAAGTTAGGAGAAAAGTGGTTCTAGGTAAAGGATAAAGAGTTGGACAGGACACAATGTTGGTCTTATAGATGACTTCGAAGATGTCTATCATGATCATAGGGACAATAAGAAGTTAGTAAAGGATTTAAGAGGTATAGGTTGGAGTAATATTTTGAAAAGCTATTTCTAGCTGCCGTGAGTTAAAAAGATTGCGAAAGGAAAATGGAAAATTACTGTGAAAGTGTAGGCAAAAGAGTATCGGTAGTTTGGGCTAGCATCCAGAGGATGCTACTGATGGTCAGGAGACCCAGATAGGCATGAGAGCTGTTTATTATGTGAAATGAACAGGCTTTGTTAAAGAGCTAGATATGGGGAATAATGGGAATATTGACAATGACCTATGTATTGGGGAATGATGGATGCTGGTTTAATTTAGTGAATTCAAAGAAGCTGAAGGAAAACCAGGTTTGCTTAGGGAAGATTACATGTAAGTATTTGAGCCTATTGAGTACTAGGTGCCTTTGAAGTTGGCCAAACATTTGCCTCCATATTAATATTTCAAAATTAATTTGTACAGTTGATTTATCCCAGCAATCTTATTTATACTACCTAATTACATGACGACTTTTTTCCAGATCTACCTGTCAAGTAGTCATTACAAATTTCACAATACTGTAGTGGAATATAAATCAATGTGGCTTCAATGTCCTTATAACTTTCTAAACCACCTAAATCTATTCAGATATTCTTTTAGGCTTTTGAAAGGTGGTTTTCTTTTTGGCCTTTCTGTGTTGTGTTTCTGTGATATAACTGTCAGACCTTCTGAACAGCTTTTAGGGAAACCCTCTTGGAAATAGCAAAGTAGAATCTGATGGCAATCTTTCTTGTGTCTAGTGATATTTTACACTATTATGCGTGTGAGAACTCATCATTAACATCATAAAGATTTCACAAATGTGGGACATTAAGTCCAGGCAACATTTTAAAGAAAAGAGGGTTGGAATTATTTGTATAGCCTTGCTGAGTTTAGAAGGAGCTTCCATTTCATCAAGCTTACCTTGGCTTCCTGTAAGACCACAAGAAAAGTATCTCACTGAGAAAAATGTACTCTGTGTTTGAATAAGGCTTAAAATATATTTTTAAACTTTTTTATCTAGGTTTTCCCAAAATGTATCCACTATTTGCCACCACAGTAGTTCTTCTTTACTTCAAATCTAAGATCTACTTGCTGTTAGTGAAACATACTTCTTTTTTCTTTTTCTGAATGAGAGGTTTTACAGAGATAATTTTATAAGTTTAAATCTATCAACTGTATAAGGCACACACACAGGACTACAGAATATTGTATTTTATGTGGAATCTAAAGAGAATCTTGCACTCATTGTTAATCGCTTAAAATAGTTTCATGATTTTTTTCTTTGAATATTCAAGTGCAGAAAACTTAAAAAAAACAAAATAAAATTTTAAGTTTCAGGAGCAAAGAAATATCCTAATTTCTAAAGTGGTTTATGGAACTCATACACAGATAACTTTCAACTATATCTACAAATGGAGGAAAGTGTGTGTGGAGATATGAAATATACAACCAGTAATTTCAAATGTCTTCACTAAAATTTTATGAGAGCAATATCTGAACTGATTTTTACAACTGCTCTTTTCTTCAGCCTATGCCCTTCTGGTTAAGGATCTTCTAACAATCACACTGACATGGTTAAAAGAAGGAACATGAAGGAAGACCAAGGAAGACCATAGAGCGTTTGCAATTCACCGATTGAATTATATGCAAAAAAAATCAATCTTAAGGTCTATAGCATTACGAAAATGTTTCCCTATTACATAGAGTTTGATGTAAAAATGAATCTTATTGGATCCAGTAATTCCTGTGAATGCCCTATAACTTAAAAACCACTCAGCTCTGTTGTAAAAATAATTTCTCATAGGGCTCGTATAACACTTCCTCTGAAACTCTTTCACAGCTGAACAAATTATGGTATCTTCATTCATCTATTGAGATAAACACATTTTTAAAACAGTTTTTTTTGTTTTGAAAAAACAATAACAACATACAAAAACAGAAAATGTGAGTACAAGATTACTCAAGAGCCAATGAATCTGATTGCTATTTCAGGGGATATTTTAGCTATTTTGGCTATTTCACATCTGTAACTGTGTGGAGACTGTATGGCTGCATGGTCTGGAGAGTTTGGTGTATCTTAAAGACACACTTTCCATTTGTAATGAAAGCCATTGCTGTGAAATTTTTAATGAAACAGTAGTGTTTTATTCTATGGATACTGATTAATATGTATCATATACCACCTTCGGGTCCTATAAAGGTTTAAAACCCATGAAATACTAGATTTCAAGCTTTCACAAGACAGAATCATAATCTCTTAGAAATGGAGAAGACCATTCCTCCTCCAATGTAGCAATTCTTTCTGAAACATCTAGGACAAAACATGGCTGAAGCCTCTGTTTGATATTCTGCTGAGCGAGAATGTGATACTTCACCAAGCCGATTGTTCCTCTGCAGCACAGCTGTTTCAAAACTCTGTTTCATATGCATTAAAATTTATCCTATTTGTTGGCTCTACCCTACCGAGGCATCACAGAATATGTCCTTATTTCCACATTCCAAATTCTCAAATATCAGAAGGTAGCTATTGTGGTTCCTCTAATCTCTTTTCCTAGAAAAATGAACTCATTCCCCTTTATTGATTTTACATAAAACATGATTTTCAGATTCTTGGTCATTCAGATTTTCCTGATCTGGACATGTTTTATGTCAATGTCCCTTTCAACCTAGTGGCCAGAATAACACTCTATGAGGGATTCTAATTACATGTAGCACTTTGGGGCTGTCATCTCCCTTATTTAAGATGCTAAAATATTGCTAATATAGAGCAAAATACTCAGGTGGTTTTAAAATTAACTCTATTCAGAACAAGATATTTTTTATCTTGCTCATTTTTATAGTCCTTTAAAAAAAGTAAAATTTACATGCCTTTTAATGCACAAATATTAACTGTACAATTTTGACAAGGTAATACACCTATTTAACTAGCACTCCTTTCACAATATGAAATACTTCCACATCTCCGGAATGTATCCTCATGTCTCTTTCAAGACAGTTCCTTTTAGCTGTACCACAGAAATAACCCGTTTCTATGTACTTTTCTTTCAAGTTCTTGAACTTTAGGTAAATTCAGTTTGCTCTGTCTGGTTATTTTGCTCAGGATTTAGTTTGCAAGAGTCTCCAAACTGCCAGTAGTTTGTTCCTTTTTATTATTAAGCAGCATTTTATTATATGATGATATCACAATTTGCCTATCTTTTCTTCAGTTGATACAATTTCGGTTGTTTCTAGTTTTCCACGATTGTAAATAAAGCTGCTGTGAATTTTTGTCTACAAATATTTGTGGAGACACATGTTTTAATTCTCTTGGGTAAAAACCTGGAATTGACAGTGCTGGGTAGTGCAGAAAGTATATGTTTGGCCTATAAGGAATGGCCCGGCTCGTCTCCAAAGTATCTAAACCATTTTGCTTTCCCACCAGCTACATATGAGATTTCCAGTCACTCCACATCTGCATGTAATATTGTAAATCTTTTTATTTCTATCATTCCTAGTTGGTGGCTAGTAGTAATTACACTGTGGTATAGAGCACCAACAATGCCCATTATATGGAGAAACCTTAGCCATACCTTTATTTATCCAATTAAAAGATATAAATGGTGCCAAATATATTCCAGTCATTTTATTCTGCACCAAGGGTCCACTGCCTAGCAATAAATAGTCCTTCCAGGAAAGAATTATGAATGTAGTCATAGAGAATCTATGCTGTAGCTATAAGTGTGATGTCATTAGAAGTTCTCAGTTTAGAACAAATCCTAAAACTTTGGATTTGTGGGTTTTTTTTTTAATAGCTCTTATTAATAAAGCAGACCTAAGAGTATCAAGTATAGGATGACTATACACACTGTCTCACCTGGGACGTCCAGATTTGTGCTTGTTTTTCCAGTTTAATTTTTGATAGTGCTCTTTTCACTCTTAGTACTCCAGTTTAGGCAATGAATTATATGGTCACCCTGGTTAAGCAGGGACTCTGATATGACTTATTTCCTAATGGTGGCTATAAAAGGGCCACAGTTGCAAGTACCAAGAGCTATTTGAGGGCAGAAGAAACATGAAGTTGGTGGGGGGATATTATTCAGAGATGTTACTGAGAGGAATTAGTCCTGGAAACTGTCTCCAATGAATGCCACATGCTAGCAACAGCTGAGCAAATTGCTAACTCATTTATTTTTTATTAATTGCCATTAAGAATCATCACTGTTAGAACTGCAACTAGAAACAATAAATAGCATCAGGCAGGAGATTCCTTAATAGCTAAACTCAGAATTTCCAGTATCAAAGAGCATGCTGCGTAACAAATTGTCAAACATTTAGTGGCTTAAATCAATACAGAATTATTATCTCACAGATTATGTAGGTCAGGAGACTGGGCATGGTTTAGCTAGATTCTCTGCTTCAGGGTCTCACTAGGCCGTCATGGAAGTGTAAACAGGTTCCCCTCATTTGGAGGCTCGAGTGAAGAAGGACCTTCTTCCAGGTTTATTCATGTTAGTGGCAAAACTTATCTCCTTGCAGCTGTAGGACTTGAGCTTCCATTTTTTGCTGGCTGTTGGTTGGAAGCGACTCTCAGCTCCAAGAGGGTGTCCAAGTTCTCTAACATTCAATATTCTTCATAGGCAGTTACACCATGGCAGCTGGATTTTTTGAGGACAGCTGGAGGGTAAGATCTAGTTGGCTAGCAAGACAGAGTCCTATAAAATGTAACATAATTATGGGAAGGACATCTCAACGACTTCGTTACCGTCTACTAGTTAGAAATAAGTCAAGGGTCTCACCCTCACACAAGGGGCAGCCATTACACAAAGACATGAACTCCAGGAGGTGAGGATGATGGCAGCCATTTTAGATTTAGTCCTCTTCCACATTCCACAATATATTCTTAACATGGACGTTAGAAACTGAAATTTATTTGATCTCCATTTTTCTTAGACAAGGGTAACACTTTTCCAAAAAGAAAACTAACTTGATGGAAGCTTGAGGTATATATTATAAATTTAATTGTAACCAGCAGCTTAGTTTCCCAAGGATTTTTTTTTTCTTTTCTTCTCTTTTATTTTCTTTCTTTCTCCTTCTGTCTGTCTGTGTAGCTATCTGTCAATCTGTCTATCTAACTGTCTATCTACCTATCTTTTTTTATACTTAATCTCATGCTTATTCTTCAAGAATGATTGTTAATCTTTCTTCTACTAGGCCATAGTCAAATTTCATAAAAATTTTCTTAACTATCCTAGTTCATAGGGATCTTTTTCCTCTTAAAGTCAGACATATGTGGGTTTGAGCTGACTCTTATCATTTACTAGTTTTTATCACCTACAGCAGATATTTGAACCTCTCTTAATTTCAGCTTCTTTATTGGTAAAGTGAGAATAACACTATTTGCTCCACCTGCTTCTTGATAAATTTAAATGTAATTTTCCAGAAAAATAGCTGGGCCCACAGAGCATCCTACTCAAATGCTATTTTCTTTTCTTCCCTCTTTTTCTTGTCTTTCCCTTCTCTCTATATAATTATTTTGACAATAAATATTATCCTACATAGTTCATTTTGTTATGTGTATATGTACATGTATCAGAGATATAGGTGAGTGGTGATTACATGTTGCATTCTGTTGTGTAAGGCTTGGTTTTCCAGCTGTAGTGATGCGTTTGTAGTGATTCATCCACATTTTCCTTCCAAATCTCCAGAATAAGTTGCAACATATTCATTAGATGACTAGACAGGTTACACTTATCCAATCTTTGATCACTGTATATAGAATTATTTTAGTGGTGCCTATCCTTATCATTCTAAACCCTGTTCTCTTCCAATCTTTGGGCCACTCTCTGCCCCATGCTTCTTATACCCTTTTGAAGCTCTCTAGGGAGAAAAATGTTCAGGGTCCTGCTTCATAGTTCTAGGTAGCAGATGGCTTTTTATTATACCTGCCAGAGAAGTTTTAATTATGTGAGCTCCTCATTATACAATTCCAATGGGAAAAAGTATATATTTTTAGGAACATCCTCTTTGTTTTTAAAGTCCACTTACCTAAAATTAATATAAAGCAACATAACATTTTTCACCCGAAAGAGTAACTTATAAATTTTCCCTAAAAGTATTATTGTCTTACTTTTTAAAAAATCATTACGTAAATAAAGTCACGGGCTCCATTTGAAGGTTCTATAACTGAAACTAGAATAAATAAACTATGAGGAACTAAACTCTGAATTCTGATTTTACCACTAAGTAGCTAGCTGATGATGAGTGGGTCATTTTTATCATCGTGAGCCACAGATTCCTAGTTTCTGAACTGTGGGATTTAGATAAGGTGATTCATAAATTCCTGTCAGCTCCACAATTCTATAACTTTGAAAAACTAGTTGCATTTTCACTTATGTATTCTTGTTTAAAGTGCATTCATTCATATTTTATTCTAACTTTCATTTTTTTCTCTTCCTTCATTCCTAAGTTTGTATATGTGCTGGTTTGGGAATAGGATATGCTTGTTGAATTCTCATCAAAATGTTTTTCCATATAAATTTGTGCTGCTCAGGTGACATAGGAAGACAGAGATTTCTAACTAAGAGTAGATAATTAGGGGCTCCTTTTGAACAGACTTATATTTAAGAGAATAGAGCTTCTCTTTGTTACCAATGCCAAGGATGCAAACCAGGATACCAAAATTAGCAAGAATTTCAGGATCGAGCCTGAGAAAGAAGTGTTAAGTTTTTTTTTTGCTTAGCAATACAAAGAGGTGGGTGCACAGTGGAGGACCAGGAGTGTGTTTCAACATTCAAGTAATAGAAGTTTGCATTTGAACAGCAAAATTGACTGGCAAAATCTGAGCACATTCAGCAGGTGACTTTTAAATCCTTAAGCTGTGGACATTCTTTCTGAGCGTCTACAATACTAAGAGACGGGAAAGATGGCCAGCATATGTCGATCACTGTTCTCGACACTGAACAGACACATCTGACAAAGCTGCTGTCCCATCATTCAAGTGTGGCTAACGGGGCTCATTTCTGACCTTCAGTCTGTTCCATGCTGACTGCAAATATAGTTTGCCCCTTCTCGGGGCCAGGAGGGCCACCCGTGAAGCCTGTCACTCAGCAATGGGCAGAGGCACAGTTACTTTGCCTTCAATGATGCATCATGTCTTTAATCAAATTTCTCTTTCCCATTCTGGGAAACTCCTGGGCTTCTTGTTCATTCTTAAATGTCAGAACAGGATCGCTGCCTTCTTTCTTTTTCCTATTATAAGTACCAGTAGACCTTTAGCCCACACTGGTACATAAGGGACCACCTTCTCTAGTGCCCTCATTTCACAGAGCAAAGGAAGAAAGGCTCATGCAGGGAAGTGACTTACTCAAGGCCAAGTAGGAAGAGGCATAACTGGAATGATGACTCATGTGTCTTAATTTCCAGTTCCAAGCACTTTCTCTGACTCCATGCTGCATCAAAGTGTTCTGATCTTTTTAATGCACATCCTGCCATGGTTGGCCAAGTTTGACCTTCACAGCTCATTATTATCATTGATCCTTATATGATGAACCTGATAAATGAGCAACAGGTAAGGTAAATAATTATGGTTAAACATACTGTCCTTTAACTCTAATTTTGTTCAAAGTACTAATCTCATGTAGAAAGAGTGCTTTATCATTTTAAAAGTCACTTTCATATATTCGATAACTTTGATCTATTTTTTTCTTCATTAAGACAACCCCTGTGAACTTAACAAAATGATTGTGCCCAAAGGCTGACAGTGACTGTGGCAGTAGTTTCAACTTTTCATACAGAAATACCTATTTATTTATGTGTAGGTATGAAGCGGTTAAACCAAGCATTCTGACAGAGTCATGCCTTAGATTCACTACACTACTAGACTTTCTCAGACAAGAATAACTGAAACATTCAACATACATGTAGTAAAAATGGTTCATTTTTCTTTAGTAATTGAAAGGGCATTTGGGGTATGGCTAAGCCCTGGGATGGTTATATTGAATATCTCCCGTAAGGCTACAATATGGAAGATGCAGAACTTGTAAGCTCAATATACTGTTATCTTTGAAAGATTGAAATAGATTATTTCTAATGTCTCTTTTAGCTTCACTTCACTTGCCTCTGATTTACACAGAAGCTGTGAGTGGGCAGCATTTGTGATTTTCCAGTTTAAATCCTCTTGTTTCAGGCCCCCAGGCAGTGCCAGACATACCATAACAGGTATTCAACAAACATGGGTGTTCATGGTTTTAGTGAATTCCCTGGATAACTCTTGTCTTAAGATGTTGCATTTGATGAAATCGAGGTCCTCTCATTTGGAGTCCCTCCAGTTCAGGCAATTCCTGAAGCCCTTTGTCACAGGAATGATTTTCTTCATTGCTCCAGGAGGCAAGCTTCTGAATGAGTGCTTCCCAGAGGGAGGAGGAAGTTATTTGGAAGAGGCTGGACTCTGTCAGAAAAGTGAAAACTTTTTATAAATACCTGACTTGGAAGTGAGAGAGAAGAAGGTTTTCAAATCAAAGTGCTAAATTAAGAAGCTTAATTTTGGCACTTCAGCTGACTGAGTTGTTGATGGGAGGGTTTATGCTAACAATTCCCCTGCATCCGCAGGGGATCAGGAGCAGAAGCTGATAAGATAGCTTCGGGGGAACGAAAGGACGGTCTCACTCGAGTAGCTCTGCCTACAGAAAGCATGAGAGGAGTGCTGAGTCTGGGTCTGTTTCCGTCCCATGCTGGCACACAGATAGCTACAGCGTACTGACTTCCTTTCTACTGCACTCTCCTTGGAGGGACAGAGCCAAGGAGCATGTTTCTTCTGGAGTTCCCCAATTTATCATTAAAAATATAGTAATAAAAAGGAAACTCTTTGTCAGAGGGAAAGAGAAAGACATAGGACACTGAACTGACATTTAGACTATGACTCTAATCTCAAGTTCTAACAATGCTTGCTGGGAAAATTGTTTACTCTGTCTGGAGCAGCTTTTATTTTTTTTTTCCTTGTCCATAACGTTCTGCACTCTTAGCGATATTTTCTATACCTCTAATATGAAGTATATTCAAATAATATTCCAATATATTTGTTTCAAAGTCCTAAAAAACAGTTTTGGCATTGGACCTAATAATTTAATTTGGGGGCATTTGTATACAAATAATGAGACATTTGCAGAAGTGTTTTTCTATTAGGATCTTTATTTTACATTTGTAGTGGTAAAATTTGGGAGCAAACTAACTTCACAAAAAGGAGATTGAATACATAAATTGTATTTGTCCATATGAAAGCACAAGCTATGCTGATTTGAATTCATATTGCTGAAAAATATTTAATGGAATAGAAAATATTCAAGGTGAATTCCAAATAATAAAATCAGATTGAAAACACTAAGGAGATATCTCAGTTTTGTTAAAGATAAAAATGAGTATGTGTATGTGTGTGTGTTGGAAGAGAAAAAAGACTAGAGGCTTCCGTTCTAAAATTTCAAATGTTTATATTGGTTTTGGTAGTTATTGGTAATTTTTACTTATTATAATATTCTATAATTTTCAATACTTTTAAAATGAAAATCACATTTGTAGTCAGAAATAAACATGATTAATCTTATTTAAATGTTACATGAATAAAAAACAATAGATGTACACATCCTCACCTTCTTTCACTCGCCTACCTTCAATAGCTCAGAATCTTCAAGAATCTTCAAGTCTTGTGACAAATGATATGCCATCTCAACAAGTTTACAAAGTTGAAATCGCTTCCATTTATTTTTTGCATTAATCATAGATGTCAGGGCTACTGTTTCTCAACTCATGTTACAGAGGCTCAGGAAAGCCATTTCAACTGTCATATAACAATAGTAGAAAAGTAATATGATAAGCTACCCTTACTCTTATAGTATTCACCATTGTGCCTCAGAGAGCGGAAAAAGTTTCAGAAATTATTTCAGTAACACTTTTCACTTAAGCTACAAAATTTGGAATCAAAATTCGCCATGTCTGACTCACAATGAGGCATATGGCACAAAGTCATCTTGAAAGGACTCTAGCAAAGGAACAAAAGTATTAAATGATCTAAGACACTAAGATTCTTAAAAGCCTGATAATATGCCCACAAAAGTCAGGTAAGAAGGTTCAAATACCTTTCCAAATACAAATAGAATAATTTGGTTTCATAAACCTGGGTGAATACAAAGTTGCCCATTGCTCTAGATTTCTGCCAAAGTGTAACTAGACATTATGGTATCTGAAAGGCATTTTATTAAATCTAAATAAATAGGTAGATTGTTATTATGGAATATGGACAATTATATGCATTTACCACCATCCCTCATCTCAAAGAGCAATTTCTGGTCATGTGGTATTGCAGCTTAATGACTGTGCTTTGACCATTTGCAGCTGGTGTTTGTCCCTGGGACATAAGTCACACAGGGCACAACATGGCTGATATCCAGAAAGATCACGAGAACCACACCACTGCTTTGGCACCCTTTCAAGAGCTGCTCAGCAAGGAGCTCGTGACTGCTGACCATCTGGTTGGAAATCCTGGCAATGATTTGTTTAATATTAGTGTTAATATGATGTCTGTCAGTAGAAAGCACTTTGCGGGATTGTAACCACCATGGTAGTCTATGTTAGGTAGACTCTTAGTGTTATCTTTGTTTTCACCCTCTCATTAGTTTCTGGAAAGATAATTCTGGACTATCATCTTTTATAGTCACATGTTTGCTTATTAGAAATTTGAGCATAATATACTCAGTTTTTTATTATCTTAAATGCTGTGGTAATGGTTAAGTTGATTTCATAGAATTAACAAATTTTAATGCTTGTAAGGACTTTAGAACAATAGGAACTGTTAGTTCTGATGCTGTCAGCATAGTTCTAAATGTGAAAAAGTTCTATCCAAGGACGTGAATACTTCAGAATACATTTATTGATTTTAGTTTGTAGAAATATATGCACCTTAATTAAATATTATCTAAGCTAACATATTACAACATAGATGAAAAAACTGAAGCTTAGGGAGATAAATATTCCTAAGGCCATAGCAGAAGAATGAGGCCCAGCACCTCAGTTTTTAACCCAATTCCATGTGTTTTCTTATAGGCTGACCACACCAGCTCATACTTGTTTAAAGTTTTTAATATGGCTCTTGGGGATTTGAAGAAATAGAAAAAAAATAAAATATAAATTGTAAAATATTAAAGTTATAAGTAATTCCAAGTTGAGCTTATTATATTCTTGAGTTTTATAGGCTTATACTCTTGTTAACTTTCAGTTGTTGTCATAGAAGCCCTATAGTCATATTCATTATATCTGCCACAGGTCTAAGAGCCTTTCTCTTCCAAAATTCCTGACCTGAGTTTGTCTTTTCCTCATCTCAATACCAGGATAGAGGTGGTGGTGCTGGAAACAGTGTATATATTCTTTTTTATTCTGATAGATTCTCTCATTATGGGTAGAGGTAGCCTGGTTAGATTCTAAGATACAGCATAAAGAAAATGTCTTTGGATGTGGAGAATAAATATAGCCTGCTGTCCATAGTTCTGAAATGTCATTTTAAATTAACTTGGAGACAACGGGTGACTTTGGTCCAACTTCTCTCAAGAAATCTGAACGAGGTGAGGAAAACATTTCATGTGGAAAAGGATAGAGGAAGCACAAAATGAGAGAAACGGAGAGAGGATGCCAAATAAGAATGGTCTGTCATTGATTAGGGAGAAAAAAATCAAGAGACTATTCTTTTGGTGTAGTAGTCAAATTTTTGCAGTTTTAAGAAAAGATTGTTTGTCTGCCAGTAAATTGGTTGGCATGTGACTCTCCCATCTCCACCAACTCCATCTCCACCAATCTGTGCTTATCAGTCTCCTTGATGATAGGCTTAGGTCTTAAACAGCTGGGCATATATCATCTCCAGAGAAAATCATAGAGAAAACATCCATGCTTCTCTGGATGTTAAATTTAAATTAATCACCCATTTTTGGATTAGCTCTTCTAGATTTGAGATATGAAGCAGAAGAAGGCTATGACATGGGTCATTAAAATGCTTCATACTTGAGACGGTCACCATGGAAAGATGCTAGAGACACCAAACAGAATAATACAAATTTTTATTGCACATTACCAAGAAAATTATACATGCAGCTAGTTTTCATTAATTTCTAGGCATTGAGGTGAACAATTCCTATGCATTATTTCACCTGATTCTCAGAACAACCTTATGAGATTGACATTATTTTTACTTAAAAAAAATTAGGTGAGAAAACTAAGAATAACGGCTACTGTTTGGCTGTGTCCCTACCCAAATCTCATCTTGAATTGTAGCTCCCATAATCCCCATATGTCATGGAAGGGACCAAGTGGGAGGTAATTGAACCATAGGGGGAGGTTTTTCTCATGCTGTTCTCATGATAGTGAGTAAGTCTCACGAGATCTGATGGTTTTATAAATGGGAGTTCCCCCACACAAGCTCTCTTGCCTGCTGCCATGTAAGATGTGACTTTGTTCCTCATTTGCCTTCCACCATGATTGTGAGGCCTCCCCAGCCATGTGGAACTATGAGTCAATTAAACCTCTTTTCTTGATAAATTACCCAGTCTTGGCTATGTCTTTATTAGCAGCATGAGAACAGACTAATACACTAACATATTTTTTTAGAATGTTCAGAGATACATGGCAGTGCTCAAATTAAACCTGTCCTGATTTCACAATTTACATTTTTAACAATTTAGCAATATTGAGTAATATGTGTGTCAATGGGAATGTTGTAATAAGTCCTGGCTGGATTTTAGGAAATAGCAAAACTGTCCAACCTCTCTAAGTCTGAGCAAGGTGATATGTGGAGATAAATTGAAGTGGAAAATAAAGAAGGGACAGACACTCATATCAAAATTGTGCTTTGAAGAATGAGAAGAAAGTCACCAAACACTGCAAATAGGGTCAAGGGCATGCACAAAGTTCTCAAATGTCATGGTGTACTTGGGGTGTGATCACTTGTCAAAATGGCTTTATTACGGGATAAATGCTGAGAACATGGTGAATGGTGAGGAGAAAAGATTTTAAAAAGATACTTGAAAGATAGACAATAAAACTAAATTAGCTGGGCATAGTGGCATGAACCTATAGTCTCAGCTACTCAGGAGGCTGAGGCAGGAGGATTGCTTGAGCCCAGGAGGTTGAGGCTGCAGTGGGCTGTGATTGCTCTATTGCACTCCAGCCAGTACAACAAAGCAAGATCCTGTCTCAAAAAAATAATAAATAAATAAATAAATGAAAAGACAGGCTTTCTTTATCATGGAAAGTTCTTATTAAAGCATTTAAATTATATCCCATGGACAATGGTAAATAAACCACTGTGAGATTTTATATAGAATAAAGACATTTGTTTTGTGAGATATTCCTAATGATGGTATGAAGTTTACAAAATCATTCTTCCCATTAAAAATTGATGTAGGCCCACACTATTAAAGATTTCTGTGAGATGTAGCATAGTGAAAAGAGCAGTAGAGAGAAGACCTAAGGTCTTTATGAGTTTTTCCTACACTATGACCACTATGACTTTGAACAAATAATTAACCTCTGAAAACTAATACTTCATTAGCTAGATTTCATGGGTGTAATTTTTTTTTTTTTCCCAGACAGAGTCTCGCTCTGTCACCCAGACTGGCGTGCAGTGGCACAATCTCAGCTCACTGCAGTCTCTGCCTCCCGGGTTCCAGCGATTCTCCTGCCTCAGCCTCCCGGGTAGCTGGGATTACAGGTGTGCACCACCATGCTCGGCTACTTTTTTGTATTTTTAGTAGAGTTAGGGTTTCACCATGTTGGCCAGGCTGGTCTCAAACTCCTAACCTCAGGTGATCCACCTGCCTTTGCCTCCCAAATTGGTGGGATTACAGGCGTAAGCCGCTGCATCCGTCCGGTTTTTTTTTGTTTTTTTTTTTTTTTAAATAGAGATAGGGTCTTGCTGTTGCCCAGACTGAAGTGCAATGGAGTGATCATAGGTCACTGCTTTGAACTCCTGGACTCAATGATCCTCCCACCCTGGCTTCCCAAAATGCTGCGATTGTAGACGTGAGCTACTGCACCCAGCTGACCGGTCTCAACCTTTAAGGTCCTTTTGAAATAGTATTTATACATCCCTTTCCCTCTCTCTGCTGAAGAAGACAATAACATCCACAACACAATTATTGTGGATCTTATTGTCCCATTTATGGATTGCCTTGTCATCTATGTTTTCATTATCTCTCTTCTATTACCAGTCAGGTAACCATTATATTGCTCATTTGCACCTCTACTAGAAAGAAAAGGTGATAGCCAAACCAATCAACATTTTATTTGCTGCAACTCTTGTAAAAAGTTCACTGAGGGGAAAGTATTTAAAAAGTAATGACTATAATAAGATCTAGAGATGTTCTGTCAATTCATTTCTCTATGCTATGTTTTCCCCCACTAACCTATGGAATCGGTATGCTCATTTTAAAATTTCGTAACCTTAAACCATATATTATACTGTTTTCCCTCCCCTGTTTTATTTTCCAGGAAATGGAACTGAAGTAAATTAAGTGTTAAGTGAATTCCAAAACATACTACATCAAGTTAGGGACAGGGCTTCAATTAAAATCTGAATCTCCTAATTCTTTGATCTGTCTGTGGTCCCAAATTCAATCTACTCTATGTCCTCTAAATATTCTCATGGATTAGATACATAAATCTAAGAAGAAAGGACTGCAGCTTCAGGATGATCGTTTAATTCACCATCCAAACAAGAACATCTGTGGCAGTGAAAGGGAGCACAAATAATAATTACTCCAGGACAATAGGCATAAAACCAGATTTATTTCAGGTTTGCATGGGTAATCTCTACTTCAGTCTAACCAAAGGTCGTCTTAATATGTGGCCTTAACATTCACGATTATCATTCAGGATTGTGTTCTTCAGGTTATGGCCCTGAACCAATCCCCTGTTAGGTATACTAGATATAGTTGTGCAAGTTCCTTCCGTATTCATTAGATTATGACCAGATTGTTTGAAAGGTTAGGGAGTTTGGGCTTTATCTTATGGATAATGAGAAAAAAATCTGTGTTTTTGTTTTTGCCTTAAAACAGGTAGGCTATACAAACAGACTTGTTTTTAAGAATGTAATTCTGCTGGTAGTATTAAGAGAAATTGAGTCTAGATAATGTCTGTGTTTACATGGCTCTTTGGAACTGAAGTACGATCATGAGGTATATACATAAATGTCTTAACCACAGGTAGGTGAAGTATTCACTTTTGTTACAGCGATATTATCCAGCCTCTTTCCTCACACTTTTGCGCCACCCTTTCTGATATTCACGTGTTCATTGGAAGTGTTTATTATTATCATTTTAGAATTCTATGACACAGTGACTCCTACTTAGGCTAAATCATAAATTCTCTTTGTCCTTCAGCTTCCAAAAAACTACCCTTGAGATTTCCATTTCTTTGGTTTCTCTCTATTAATAAAATGAAGCTAAATAACAGTTTTTTCCCTTCTCTTTTCTTTTAGTTGGTTTCTATTTTTTCCTGTAGTCTTTGATCAGGGAGAGCTGCCTACATTACCATCAAATTTGCTGAGTCATTTGTAATTTTCTTTGAATGCTGAGGGCTTCAATGTCATTAGAAATGTGGTCCAAGTCTCATTGGTTTTTGAATATAATTGAGTCAAATTACATATTCTAATTGTACATACTAATTTTTAATGAAGCTGAAATGAGAAGGGGTCATAAGGGTGCATGTACTTACAAAATCTTTCATGAGGTAACAGAGAAATAGTGATTTATATCTTTCACTGTTGCCTTTTCAAGAAGAAAAGTTGCTTTAAAAGAAGCCAGAAAAGAGATCAAAACTGAAATAAAAACAGGAAAATCTGAGTGGCAAGAAGCATGTTCTAACTTTGAAAGATGTAGGGGTTTGTTTCAGATAAACTATAAAATCACTATTTGTTTAGAGGAGTCAATTGTATATGTGTCGTGAAGTCTGAATATGAGTTTTGATTCACGTTAGCATATTGTTTATACAGTGACCCTCCTCATGTCTTGTTTGACTGACTTGATATTTTAAAAGTGGCTACTAGATTTTCAGCTCTTACCATTGAGTATATTTCTCCATTTGAATCTTGACATGGACATGTGACTTGCTTTGACCAAAAGGACATTAACAAACATAATACAAGCCAATAGTTGAAATGTACTTTCCAATTCTTTTGCTTCTTTTGGAATGCAGCTACCTAGTAAAGAAACCTAAGATAGCCTTCTAGATTCTGAAGCAAGGTGGCCTAGTTATCCTTTTCTCTCCAGCCACGACCAGAAATGTGATTAACACCATCTGGGGCCAAGAAGCCCCAAGGAAACCCAAGAGATTAGTTGAATTGCATGAGAAAATTCAGCGGAGATGATCAGAAGAACTGTCCATCTAAGTTCAGCCCAAATTGTCCCCACCCCCAACCCTGTAGGATCATAAGTAATCAGTTATTGATTCAAGCCACTGAGTTTGAAAGTGGTTGATAAGTATCAAACACTAACATAATAGGTTAATGTGTCTCCAACTACGATAAACCAAATTCGAAGATGATCCTCAAAATTCTTACCCCCGTATGCCCTGTATAATCTGTGAATACAATAGGATACCACTCCTGGATTGTGCAAAGGCAAAGGGATTTTGCAGATATAATCACAGCTGGGCCGGGCACAGTGGCTGACACCTGTAATCCCAGCATTTTTGGGAGGCCTAGGCAGACAGATCACTGAGGTCAGAAGTTCGAGACCAGCCTGGCCAACATGGTGAAGCCCCATCTCTACCAAACAAAACAAAAATTAGCCAGATGTGGTGGTGTGTGTGTGTGTAGTCTCAGCTACTGGGGAGGCTGAGGTAGGAGAATTGCTTGAACCCGGAAGGTGGAGGTTGCAGTGAGCCAAGATCAAGCCACTGCGCTCCAGCTTGGGTGACAGAGTGAGACCCTTTCTAAAAAAGAGAAAAAAAAAAAGATAAGAAATAAAGCCTCTAATCAGGTGACTGAGTTAATCAAAAGGGAGATTATGCTGGATGAACCTGGCCTAGTGAGGTATGTCTTTAAAAGAGTTAAGAAGGACTTGAAACAGAGGTAAAAACTCTTCTTTTGGCCTTGAAAAAGCAACCTGCCATATCATAGAGATTATCACATGACAGAGAATAGTGGGCAGCATCTTAGATAGATAAGAATAGCCCTCAGGTAAAAGCCAGCAAGAAATTGGGGATCTCCATTCTTTAGCTGAACACGTTCAATGGCCAGTAGCTTAAAAGAGGACCTTGAGCCTCAGATGAGGTCACAGCCCTAGCTGGTCCCTAGATTTCAGCCTGGTGAGACACCAAGCAGAAGAACCAGCTAGCCTGTAACCTGGACTCTTGACTCATGGAAACGGTGAGGTAATAATGTGAGTTACTTTAAGCTAAATTCATGATAATTTGTTATTCAAAAAGAGAAAACAAATACACCAACCTAGAATTTCAAGTATCAGATATAGCAAGAGCTGTAATTTACAGAGATTATCAGTATACAGGTTTCTTCACCAGGTTTTAAATCTCTACAGGTTTTAAATCTTGGTAGAAGGAAGAAGTAAGATGATTTTACTTGAAGAGAGCCATTTTCTTTTCCTTGAGGCTCATAGAAAATGTATCCTCTTTCATGCCATGTGATTTAAAACAAAGAGAAAGATTTTATCTATAAATGATGGTCTCTTCAAAAGCTGATATTCAATTGGAGTCAAAGGATTGGATTATCTGAACTCTTGAGGGAATTTCTTGCTCCCATGATGTTGTGGCTCCGAAAAATGTCATCTTTTCTGGGTCCTAAAAGTACTGAAAGGCACTCAAAATTATAAGTCAAAGTGCGTGACTGATGGGATTGTTAATGTTGAAAAAGGAATGACTTGTTCTCTATTATAACACAAACAAAAGGAACATAACTTCAACCAAGGAAAACAAAGACTAGAGGAAAACTGTCTACTGATAAAATAAATGACATAATGAAGCCAGTAAAAGTCCCAGCTGGTTACAAACACAGATACAGACTAGCCAAATCTCCATGTGGCAGAATGGATGCAGAGCTTTCTCTGACAGAACAATGACAAGAGATTTCAGTGAATATGCGTTGATTTAGCAGGGCCTCGGACAAATCCATCTTTACTGAGTGGCATATACAAGTTCCCTGTCATTAAGTACAAATCAAAGCATTTAAAATGCATGCAAGAAAAAATTTTCAATCCTGCAAGGCTTAGCACCATGCAGAGAACACCATAGGGCATCAAATTTTTAGTGTCATTCCTGTACCACTTTCCTGGATCTATCTCATTTTCTAGTTCCTAATTTGCACTGATTCTTCCAAGTTCTGACCTTTTTATATGTTCACCCAGGCCTTTTCTAGCCATATAGCCTTTGCATACATTCTTGAATATGATTTACATCTTCCTCTGAATATGCTGTCTTTATCCCCTGTTCCATAATGCTGAGATCTTCCACTACAGACCGCCTATTTCTCTGTGAGGAGTGCTTTCGTCAAGTTTATCCCAACCCCTCAAGCAGACTGAGACAAAGCTTAGGTATTATCACATCCCATGCAAACACTGTTCTCTTTCTCAAATAATTATTCTAATGCTTTGAAAATTGTCTGGTTGTCTTTATGGAGAATAAGGACTTTGAACAAGGACTTAAAGCTTAGAGAGTTTAGCTGGTCCTTCAAAGAAAGAGGGAAACATGTTGGGAACTAAAAGACTAGAATGTTGATGACATCTTGACATAACCAAGTATATGCTTGGTTTTTTTCTTTCACACATGAAAGTCCGAAGGTATGGCATCTCTGAAAAGCCATCAGGTGCCCAGAATCCTTCTCTCTTATAAGTCATCCACAAGATCAGGTTGTCTACATCTGCACATACCAAGATGCACCAAGATGGCGCCTCTCTAAGTCCCTGTTTCAGCTATTGTGAAAGGCAGAGGCACAGGGCATGCTCAGATATTGCTCAAATTGTTTTCATTCATGTCTCAGTGTTCAAAACTTAATTACTTGGGTTTATGTAGCTGAAAGAGAATGCTATAGTTTGAGTGTGTCCCTCCCAAGATTCAGGTGTTGAAACTTAATGGTCAATGTAATGGCATGAAAAGGTAGGGCTTTAAGAGGTGATCAGGTCATGAAAGCTCCTTCTGCACAGCTGTAATTAAGGTTCTTATGAGACTTCACACAATGTTGAGCTTTCATACCCTGCTTCCTTCTGACACATGAAGACACAGTGTTTCTCTCCTCTGTGGGATATGGTTCTCACCTGTCATGTGAACCTGGCAGTGCCTTGATCTTGGACTTCCAAGCCACCAGAACTAGGAGAAAATAAAACTTCCATTTCATATAAACTACCCAGTCTTAGGTATTTTGTTATAGCAGCAAAATGGACTAGGACAGAGAGGCCCCTATTACTTTAGAAGAAATTTAGAAAATATACTGGGAGACATCTAGCAGTAAGAAGATGATCATGTGTTCAACCCTCAGGTTTTGATTGAGATGATAATTGGAGAGGCCATTTATTCAACAAATTTTAATTAACAACCTACTCTGTCTATTTGGCATACTTTTAGAATCTTGGATTATATCAGTGAACAAAACACGTGACCCTATCATCTTAAACTATTGATGCATTTGTGCATATAAGATAACTATAAAATGAGTAATGAGAAATGGGAGATTCGAATGCATGTGAGAATGTGGGAATAGACTTGAGTTCTTATCAAGTATAATTCACTGGACTAGGAACTTTACTTACATTACCTCTTTTAATCCTTCTGAAAACCAGATGAAGTAGGTATTATTATACCACATACACATTTGTGAGATATAAATCTAAACCCATGAAAAAGCTCTTTTGTTTGTTTGTTTGTTTGTTTGTTTTTTTGGAGACAGATCTCTGTGACCCAGTGTCACCCAGGCTGGAGTGCAGTGGTGCAATCATGGCTCACTGCAGCCTTGACCTCCCCAAGCTCAGGTGATCTACCTACCTCAGCCTGCTGAGTAGTTGGGACTATAGGCATGAGCCACCAAACCAGGCTATTTTTTTAAAATTATTATTTTGTAGAGATGGGGTTTCATCATGTTGCCCATGCTGGTCTCAAATCCTGGGCTCAAGTGATCTGCCCACCTCAGCCTCCAAAACTGCTAGGATTACAGGTGTGAGCCACTGCACCCAGCCATGAATATAAGCCCTTGATTATAGTGTGGTGCTTCCCTGAAATCATGAATAAACAGTGTGATAGAAGTTGAAGAGCGTGAAATATTGAGGCAAAAGGAAGTGAGCTTAATTTTTTTCTCTGCCAATTACTAACAGTGACTTTGATGGCCTTTCCGTTAATATTCCCTGTTAACCGTGATTTTTCCATGGCCTAAACAACATGGACTTGAGAAGGTTATGCTGGTGCCTCCTGTCAATTTGTATTTTTAGTTGCTATAAACCTGCATGAGCCTATTCACATACTACCTATTTGTAGAGGCAACTCTGACTCATAGAATCTTAAAGAACTTATTCTGCAAATATATCTCTTACTTCTAAAATAAGAAGTGTACTCCTATCCTCACTTTCCACCATGTTACTTTGTATCTTCTATATCAATGTGTCCCAAGATTTTAGTATGAGAATCACCTGGAGATGTTATTATGGAACACAACTCTCCTGGTATTTGATTTAGTCGGTCTGAAGGGGGGACTAAAATTTGCATTTCTAACAAGTTCTTAGATAATGCCAGTGTTTCCGTTCTGATTGCCACATTTTGAGAACCACTGTCCTATACATTTACTTCTTCTTTAAACTCATTCCCTACTATATAACTCTTAACCCCTCATGCATATGTAAATATATGCAGGCAATCCTCACTTTGATAGTTCCAATATGCACAAACTTAGCATGGTTTAAATAACACCAGTCCTTCAGAATGAGGTTCAAATTTCAGTTACCATGGTTATTAACTATGAGTAATTGCATAAAGGACCAACTTCCATGAAGCTCTTCAGTCCACAAATCACTATATACATAACAGATGTCCCTAATAATAATCAATCATTCCACTTCTTTCAAAGTCTGTTGATGATTGTTACTGTGTGCATTGTGTGTCAGTTGACCTGCAGATAGCAAATTGATGGAATTATTTTGCCTCATTGTCTCCCAGTAATGAAGAAGCCCTCTTAGTCAGTTTGGGCAACTATAACAGAATGCCATAGACTGGATGGCTTAAGCCATATAAACTGATTTCTCATAGTTTTGGAGGCTGGGAAGTCCAAGAAGAAGGTGCAGGCAGGTATGGTATCTGGCAAGGGCTCTCCTCCTTGCTTGCAGACAGCCACTTTGTTGTTGCATCCTCTCGCTGTAGAGAGAGGATCATACATCTTGTGCTTTATCGTGTAAGGGCACTAATATCATTCATGAGGGCTCCACCTTCATGACTTAATTACTTCCCAAAGGCCTCACCTCCAAATACCATCATATTGGGGATTTAGGCTTCTACATATAGATTTTAGGGATTGAGGGACACATTCAGTCCATAGCATTTAGAATTTTACACAAATGGATAATTAAAGGAGAGAATTGGCTAACAAAGAAAAAAGTGCAGCAAAGAAATGAAAAGTGAAAATATTGGAAGTAAAACTTGAATAAAATGTAAATGGGGTTATAGAAGAAATAGCTGAGTGTGGAATATTGAAACTGCCATCATTTGAAGATCCTAAATATTAAATAGTGAATCAACATACATGAAGAAAGTGGTCATGACAAAAAGGATGCCCATACCCTAGCTGAAGTAATTCCAGCAGAAACTTTACATTAAAGGAATTCTCCAAATATTTTAAAACATTAAAATTGCAAAAGATAAAATACTGGAAACTGAGCCACACCTTAGAAAGATGTATGGTAACTTGCCAAGTCATAGAAAAGGTCTTTGCTCCCTATTTTTAATCGTATGACAGGAAGAAGAAAGAAAGCACCATTCAGACTAATCTTGACACATTAAAATACTTTAATTCTCAGTCTTTCCAATGCTTTAAATTACAGTGTACTAAATAACTATTAGTGTTACTGTGTTTTTTATGTTTCTATGCATCTTCGATAGACAGTAAAAGAATGTTTTGACAAAATTTTC
Organism: Pongo abelii; assembly: GCF_028885655.2. Taxonomy (NCBI): domain Eukaryota; kingdom Metazoa; phylum Chordata; class Mammalia; order Primates; family Hominidae; genus Pongo; species Pongo abelii. Next base: position 22,359,069 of record NC_071988.2, read on the forward strand.
AAACGTTAAAAAGCTGTCATAATTTTCCCCATTGATCATAAATGTCATTTTGCATAGTTTCAGCTTGCATGGTCATTTTAACAATCCCACACTACAATACAAATTGTGTACTACCTGTACCTATTCCTCTCTTCCTAAGTATAGAGAGCCCCCTTTGTGGTTCTAGTGAACCAATGGTAGCTATATCAGCATCTTTCTCAAAGCCTCTTTTTTTTTCTTTCTTTCTTTTTTTTTTTTTTTTGAGACACAGTCTTGCTCTGTCACCAGGCTGGAGTGCAAGTGGCCTGATCTTGCATCGCTGCAACCTCCACCTCCTGGGATCAAGCGATTCCTTTGCCTCAGCATCCTGAGTAGCTGGGACTACAGGCGCGCGCCACCATGCCTGGCTAATTTTTTGTATTTTAGTAGAGACAGGGTTTCACCATGTTGGCCAGGATGGTCTTGATCTCCTGATCTCATGATCTGCCCGCCTTAGCCTCCCAAAGTGCTGGGATTACAGGCTTAAGCCACCGCGCCTGGCCTGGTTTGTACCTTTTAATTGACCTGCACAGGAATAGTACTACCCTTGAGCAATACAGGGGTTAGGTGTCCTGACCCCCTTGCACAGTCAAATTTTTGTGTATAAATTTTGACTTCCCCAAAACTTAACCCTTCTGTTGACCAGAAGCCTTACCAATAATATAAACAGCTGATTAACACATATTTTGTATGCTGTATCTATTTTATACTGTATTATTACAATAAAATAAGCTAGAGAAAATAAAATGTTATTAAAAATTGTAAGAGAAAATGTATTTACTATTCATTAACTAAAAGTCAGTCATCATAAAGGTCCTCATCTCCATTATCTTCATGTTGAGTAGGCTGAGGAGGAAGAGGATGGATTGGTCTTGGTATCTTGGGGGTGGCAGAGGTGGAAGAAATTCCACCTATAATTGAACCCACACAAGTCAAACCCATGTTGTTTAAGGGTCACTGTATATGGCTGAAATTTACTGCTGTGGTCTAACCAGAGACCTAATATCAATGACCTACAATAATATATTTCTTACTCAGCTTCACACCATTGTACCCACTCAAAATGAAATGACAGTCTGGAGAGTGTACCACCCGATATGCTTTTCTAATACACTAGCCGCTTGTGTTAATTTATAGGCTATTATGACAAAGTACTGCAAACCGGGTGGCTTGAAACAACACACAACAGAAATGTATTATCTCACAGTTCTATAGGCGTTTAGTCCAAAATTAAGATGTCCAGTAGGGACATACTCCTTATGAAATCTGTGGGAGAATCCTTTCTCCCTCCTGGTGGTTTACTAGCAATCTTTGACATTTCTTGGCTTGTAGCTACATAACTCCAATCATTGTCTTCATTGTTACATGGAGATCTCGTGTGTGTTGCTGTTCTTACATGACTGTCTCTTTATAAGGAAGCTCATCATATTCGATAAGGAGCCCTCCTACTCCAGTATGAACTAGTCTTAACTAATTATATCTGCACTGACTCTATTTTCAAATAAGATCACATAACACTCACTTTTATTGTCACTATATCACGTAAACCAACCATAGTTCAAATATTTAGGTCATGAGATCTAACCTCTCTTAGCCTCCATTGCCTCAATATTTGGGATATTAATTCCTAGTCACAGGATAGTTCCAAGTGTTAGGCATATTTGTAATGCATTCATCAAAAGGTCATAGCTCCTTAAACACTTTTCCTGAGCACTGCGCCACCCAAGCCTTTATAAATTAAATATTAAACACTCAGCATTTACTATCTTATATTACTAATAAACGTCTATGTTGGGTCACCTAACTAGATTGCAAAAAACAATCAAGATAATTGTGTGCTAACTATGATTTTGTATCTCCAAATCACATAACACATGTCTGAATATAGATATTTACAAAGCTTTATTGGATACTCCACCACTCGGTAAAGTTAACTGTATATAAATGCATGTTATGACCCTGATTCCTGAATAATTAGATCAAGATAAAAATTTGATTTTCACAATTGAAATTTCACAGAATAAATAAAAACCAGAAGAACTAATACTGTTCTTCTGGTGCTAAACAACTGTTTTCATTTTTTACTTTCAGGATAACATGGGAATATGAGTAATAAAGAAAACAAGTAACATTTTTCTCTACAAAAGTCTTTTTGTTAGGTGAAGGTAAACAGATTATCTCAGCTTGGAAGGGAGAGGTGTTTTACAGTTGAATGATTTTGGATGGAAGTGTGAGGGATTCTGATTTTAGATTTTTCTGGTTCTACACTTTTCAAGTCAGTGGATTTACTTACAAAGAGAAGTTGTAGAATTATTCACTGGGAAGTCTTAAAAATCTAATGATAAAATTAGCAGAGTGTGGTGGCATGCACCTGTAGTCCTAGAGTCCTAGGTACTCAGGAGGCTGAGGCAGGAGGATCACTTCAGCCCAGGAGTTTGAGATCAGCCTGGGTAACAGAGAAATCCTGTCTCTTAAAAAAAAAAAAAAAAATGGAGAAGGATATATCATACAAATACTAGCCAAAAGAAAGTAGCTGACTTTAAAATAAGAAGTGTCCTAATGGTAACATAGTCAATTTTTCAAGAACATATAACAATTATAAATGTGTATGTGCTTAGCAGAATTTTTTAGTACTTGATAAAATACTTATAGAATTAAAAGAAAATCCAAAATCATAGTTGGAGACTTCACTCATATATTCATCAGTAATTGAAAGTATCAGTAATTGATAGTAGAAGTGAAGAAAAATAAGAATATACAAGAATTGAATTACCCTATAACCAAATAGACCTATTTTACATTTAGAGATGATTCCACCCAACAACACCAGATTACACTTAATTTTCAAATGTGTATACAACATTCATCAAGACAGACTGAATTCTGGGCCACAAAGCAAATCTCAACAAGTTTAGAGAGCACAAATCATACAAAGTATATTTATTGGCCATAAAGGAATGAAACTAGTAGTAAATAACAGAAAGATACCTGGAAAAACATGGAAATATTTGGAAAGTCAATAGCACACGTTTCATTATGTCTTATCCATGAATTAAGCAGAAACTCTTAAGGGAAATTGAAAAATATTTTGGATTGAATAACAAGAAAAGCACAACATATTCAAGTTTGTGGTATGCAGCTACAGGAATGGTCACTGGGAAGTTTATACCATTCAATGTTTATATTATAATAGAAAAAAGGGTCAAATAATCTAAGCTTCTACCTTAAGAAATTAGAAAAATAAACTAAAGAGTAAACTTAAACCAAAGCAAACAGAAAATAAAAATAATAAGTTAAAAATAGAAAGTCATTAGATAAAATCAATGAACAATGGATAAAATTAATAAATTTCTAGCCAAACTAAGAAAATAAGTAAAAATACACAATTTATCATATCAGAATTGAAAGAGAGGATGTGTCTGCAGACCCCATAAACATTAATAGAATTAAAAGAATAAAATGAACAACTCACAACACAGGCCCCACAGATATTAACAAGAGGAAAAAGATAATATAAAAACCCTATTTCTATAAATTTGCAACTTGAGGTAGTAGCACAAATTCATTGAAAGACACATAATACCAAAATTCACTCATGGAAAAACAGATAACAGAATAATTATATATCAATTAAAGAAATTGAACTCATAGTTAAAACATTTCCAACAAGAAAACCAATTCCCAGGTATTTGCTCTTGTGAATTCTACTAAATAGTTAAGGAAATATGTATAACTAATTCTGCAAAGTGTGTTCTAGAAAATAGGAGAGAGAACATCTCAGCTCATTTTAAGAGATCAAAATGAGATAAAGACATTACAAGAAAAGTACAGAATTATATTTCCCATGAATATAAACACAAAACTTCTTAAGAAAAATATTATCCTACTGAATTCAGAAGTAGATACAAAAAGATAATACATCATAAAATGTGGAATTTATCCCTGGAATTCTGGATCAGTACTCAAAAATTAAGATAATTCATTATGTTGGATAAATAAAGAAAACACATACTATCATTTCATTTGATGCAGAAAAAACATGTAGAAGACTCAGCATCCATTTCTGATTTTTAAAACCCCTTGAAAACTTGGAAGTAAAGGAAGAAATTTTTAAAACAGCTTTATTGTAGTATAATTGATATACAAAAAAACTGCACATATTTAATGTATACAATGCGATGAATTTGGACATGTGCATACACCCATGGTAACACTGCCACAACCAAGATAATAAACATATTCATCACCTCCAAAAGTTTCCTATGTCCCTTTGTGCATTTTTGTTGTTGTTAATAACACTTAATATGAGATTTCCCCTCTCAACAGGTTTTAATGTGCACAGTATTGTATTGTTATCTACATAGACACTACACTGAATAGCAGATCTCTAGAACGTATTCATCCTGTATAATTAAAATTTTATATCCATTAAGCAACACCCCCTTATAACCCTCTTGCCCCCAGACCCTGGCAACCACCATTCTATTTTCTGCTTCTATGAGTTTGACTATTTTAGATACCTCAAATAGATTCATTCAATATCTGTCTTTCTGTGACTGGCTTATTTCACTTAGCATAATGTTGTCCAAGTTCATCCATGTTGTCATAAATCATAGGATTTCCTTCTTTTTAAAGGTTGGTTGATAGTATATTGATCATATATTGTTATATATTGATCATATATATACACCACATTTTCATTTTCTATTCATCCATTGATGAACATTTTAGTTGTTTTCATATCTTGGCTGTTTTGAATAATGTCACAGTGAACATGGGAGTAAAGATATCTCTTCAAGATAGTTATTTTTGTTATTTTGCATATATACCCAGAAGCAGGATTGCTGGATCGCAAGGTAATTCTATTTTTAATTTGTTGAGGAACCTCTATACTGTTTTCCATAGTGGTTGCATTGTTTTACATTTCCACCAATGGCATACATGGTTCCAATATCTCCAAACCCTTGCCAGAATTTCTTAGCATTTAAAAAATAGTAATAGCCATCCTAACAGGTATTAAGTGATATCTCATTGCAGTTTTGATTTTCATTTTCCTGATACTTAGTGATGTTTAGCACATTTTCATATGCCTGTCGACCATTTGTATGTCTTCTTTGAAGAAATTGCTTTTCAATGCCCATTTTTAAATTTAGATTGTTCATTTATTTATTACTTTTGGTTATATACTTTGGGTTCCTTATATATTTTGGATACTATCCCCTTATCAGATATATGGTTTATAAATATTTCTCCCATTCTGTAGGTTTCCTTTTTACTCTATTGATTGTTTTCTTTGCTGTAGAGAAAATTTTAGTCTGACTTAGTCTCACTTACCTATTTTTGCTTTTGTCGCCTGTCCTTTTGGTGACATATCCAATAAATTACTGCCAAAATCCATATTAAGGAGCTTTTATCCTATTTTTTCTTCTAATAGTTTTACATTTTCAAATCTTGTGTTTAATTTATCAGTCAATTTTGAGTTATGTGCATGGTATAAGGCCCATTTTTTGCATATGAATATCCAGTTTTTCCAACAGCATTTGTTGAAAGACTATATTTTACTCATTACGTATTCTTGGCAGTTGACCATATGTCTGTGAGGTTACAATAGTTCTCTGTTAACTGTGGAGGAAATGTTCCAAGCCCCCCAGTGGATGTCTAAGCTTTGAACAGTAGGGAACCCTAGAAATACTATTTTTTAATATATATATAGTATGTTTTTTATATATATACACACACGTATATATAAACTGTGTTATACACATATACAAATATGTATATATAAACTGTTTTATACATATATACACACAAACACGATACATTTTAATATAAATTAGGCACAGCAAGGGATTAACAACAACTAATAATAAAATAGAACAATTATAACAGTATACCATAATAAAAGTTATGTTAATGTTTCTCAGTCTCTCTCTTTTTCAAAATATTTTATTGTACTGCGCCCACTCTTCTCCTTGTGATCTGTCAGTTTGATGTCAGAAATGGCTACTAAGTGACCAACAGGAGGGTAACATGTATAGCAGGGATGTGATAGACAAAGGTGATGAGTCATATATGGGATAGGACAGTGTGGGGCAGTGTGCGATTTCATTACACCATCTAGAACAGAGCACAATTTAACCCTGATAAATAATTTCTGTTATTTTCTATTTAATATTTTCAGACCATGATTGATTATGTGTAACTAAAATTCTGGAAAATGAAACCATGAATAAAGGTAGGACTACTGTATTTCCATCTGTCTATTCTGCTCTATTGGTCTATGTGCCTGTCTTTATGCCAGTACTGTACGGTTTAAAATACTGTGGTGTAATATAGTTGGAAATCAGGAAGTGTGATGCCTCCAGGTTTCTTCTTTCTCAAAACAGATTTTGCTATTCTAGGCCTTTTGTGGTTCCAAATAAATTTTGGAATTTTTTTCTATTTCTGTAAAAATATACCATCAGGATTTTGATGGGGATAGCATTGAATCTGTAGATCACTTTGTATGGTAAGGACATTTTTAATAATAATATGTTCTTCAATCTATGAACATAGATGTCTTTCAATTTATTTTTATCTTTTTAATTAATTAATGTTTAGTAGTTTTAATATGCAAGTTTTTCATCCTCTTGGTTTAATTTATAGATCAGACCAATAAAGAGTAAGAAGATTCAGTTAGTAATCCAGTATCTCCCAACAAGAAAAGCTCAGGACCCAATGGCTTTACTGGCGAATTCTACCACTTAGAGAAGAATGAATGTTAACCTTCTCAAACTCCTTCAAAAAACTGAAGAGGAGGGAATACTTCCAAACTGATATTAAAAGGCCAGAATTACATTGATACCAAAGCCAGACATGAACACTACAGGAAAAGAAAATGACAGGCCAGTATTCCTGATACATATAAATGCAAAAATCTTTAAGAAATACTGGCAACTATAATTCAGCGGCACATTAAAAGGATTATACACCGTGATTACTTCCCTTCTCTCCACATTTTTCCACCACACCAATAGAGCTCATGTATTACAATGGAAAGAACTGAACATTTTAGACCTATTTAAGAAGATATTTCTAGGGAAACAAGACAACAAAAGTAAAAATCGTTAAGAACAACTGAAGAAATTTTAGCTTCTCACCCCTACCACTGCAGCAAATCAAACACTGCCTAACTCGTAATCATATAAGCACAACCCCCACACTAAAGGACTATGTACTTAAATTCCTCCCACCTAGAATACTCAACATTCAATAAAATATTACAGTGATACTAGAAGACTAAAACACACAAGAGAAACAGCAGGTGTCAGAGCAACACTCAGACATGGCAGAAATTTTCAAATCATCAGATTGGGAATTTAAAACGACGACAATTAGTATGCTAGGATTTCTAATGGAAAAAGTGAACAACATACAAAAACAGAAAGGTAAAGTAAGCAAAGAGGTGTGAACTGTATAAAAGAGTTAAAATAAAAAGTTAAAAATCCAAAACACTATAAAAAAGAAAGACTGAATTTGATGGGTTTATTAATATGCTAGACATAGTAAGCAAAGAATCAGTGAGCTTGGGTAAATAGCAGTAGAAACATCTAAAATCAAAATGCAAAGAGAAAAAAATGAAAAGGATGAAGCAGAATATCCATAAACTGAGGGACAATTATGAAAGGTATGATATATGTATTATGGGACTACCTGATGGAGAAGAGAGAATAAAACACAGTAAACATTTGAAGTGATAATAATTGAAGATTTCGCAAAACTAACAAGACACCAAACCACATATCCAGGAGCTTAGAGTAGGATAATTACCAAAAATCCTGCACCTAATCATATATTTAAACTGCAGTAAACCAGAGACAAGGAAAAATCTTGGAAGAAGCCAGAGAAAAAGGCCACCTTATGTATAGAGAAACAAAAATAAGAATTATATTAGACTTCTCTTCAAAAACCATGCACATAAGAGAGTGGAGTAAAATAAAGTATTGAAAAAAAAAACAAAACTACTAGCCTAGAATTCTGTATCTGGTGAAATTATCCTTTAAAATAGAAAATAAAGACTTTCTCAGGCAGACAAAATTATAAGAATTTGCTTCCAGTAGATCTGCCTTGTAAGAAATGGAAAAATAATTTTTTCAGAGAAGGAAAATAATATAGACTAGAAACTTAGGTCTTAATTTCTGTAATGATCAGTGATACCATCTCAAGCCCATCAGAATGGCAATTATTAAAAAGTCAAGAAACAATAGATGCTGGTGAGGCTGTGGAGAAATAGATACACTTTTGCAGTGTTGGGAATGTAAATTAGTTCAACCATTGTGGAAGACAGTGTAGTGATTCCTCAAAGATCTAGAATAAGAAATATCATTTGACCCAGCAGAGGCATTACTGGTTATATACCCCAAAGGAATATAAGTAATTCTACTATAAAGACACATGCACACATATATTTATTGCAGCACTATTTACAATAGCAAAGACATGGAACCAACCAAAATTCCCATCAGTGATAAAGAGGATAAAGAAAATGTGGTACATACACACCATGGAATACTATGCAGCCATAAAGGAATGAGATTACGTCTTTTGCAGGGACATGGATAAAACTAGAAGCCATCGTCTTCAGCTAACTAACACAGGAACAGAAAACCAAATACTGCATGTTCTCACTCATAAGTGAGAGCTGAATAATGAGAATACATGGACACAGGGAGGGGAACAACACACACCAGGGCCAGTTGGGGGTTGGGAGATGAGGGTAAGGAGAGCATTAGGACAAATAGCTAATTCATATGGGGCTTAAAACCTAGATGACGGGTTGATGGGTGCAGCAAACCACCATGGCACATGTATACCTACGCAACAATTCTGCATATCCCAAACTTAAAAAGAAACTTGGGTCTACATATAAAGAGTGTTAGAGAAGGACCAAATAAAAGTAAAATTAAACTTTTATTTCTCTTATTCCTAAGTTAATGAAACAGGTAATATTTGTTCAACATAATAATAGTAAAGATGTATTCAATGATTATAGATTATGGAAAAGTAAAATGAAAAACAGCAATGTTATAAGGGACAGAAAGGAAGAATTGAGAATACTCTGTTGAAAGGTACATTTACTATTTGTGAAATGGTTTAGTTTTATTTAAAAGTGAACTTGGGATAGATGTAAATATATATTGCAAACTCTAGAGCAATTGATAAAAATGTAAAAAAGGCATAATTAATATGCAGAGAGAGGACAGAAAATTGAATCATATAAAGTGCTTCACATCCAGAGAGGAATAAAAGATAGTAAAAAATAAAAAAAGAAAAGAGAGAGGGGGGTAAAAGGAAGAAAGGAAGGAAAGAAAGAAAGAAAAGTAACAAAGAATAGAAAAGAGTAAAAAATATGGTATATATAAGTGCAACTATATCAATAGTCCTTTTAAACATCAATGATCTAAATATTCCAATTAATAAACAGAGACTAGCAGAGTGGGTAAAAAAATAAAAAGATGCAGCTGTGTGTTGTCTATAAGAAATCTACTTGAAATGTAAAGATGCAGATAGTTTTAAAGGAATGGAGAAAAAGACACCATACCAACACTAGGCAAAATAAGTTGGAGTAGCTATATTAATTTCAGACCAAACAGACCTCAGAACAAGGAAATTTACCTTGGATAGATAAGGACATTATATAATGATAAAAGATTTAATTCTCCAAGAATATACAATAATATTTAATGTGTATGTACCTAAAAAGAAATCATCAAAATACATGAGGCAAATACAGAAATACAAAGTGAAATAGATGAATCCACTACTGTAGTTGGAGAATTCAGCAGCCCTCTTCCAGTAATTAATAGACAGTGTGGGTGGAAAGTCATCAAATAATAGTTAAACAGAACAGAACCATCAATCAACTGATTCCAATTGACATTATATAAAACTTCATCCAACAACAGCAGAATACACATTCTTCTCCATCTCATATGGAACATTCACCAAGATATATTACGTTCTGAGCCGTTAAACACATTTAACAAATTATAAAAGAATGGAAATCACGCAGTGTCTTTTCAGAAAACAATGGAATTGAACTAGAGATTATAATAGAAAGATAGCTGTAAAACACGCAAATATTTCAAAGTTAAAATACTTTCAAATAACACATAGATCAAAAAAGAAGCCTCAAGAGAAATTTAAAAATGTTTTTACTGAATGAAAATGAAAATACAACTCATCGGCATTTGTAGGATACAAGAAAAACAGTGTTTAGAAGGAAACATACAGCTTTGAATGCGTGTATTGGGAAAAAAAAAGAATAAATTTTTCAAATTAAAAATAGCTCTATTGGAATATAACTTACATAGCATATATTTCATTTATTTAAAGTGTAAAATTCAATAATTTTTAGTGTATTCACAGATAGGTGGAACCATCACCACAGTTAATACTGTGGTATTAACTGAAAATTTTTGAAAATTTTCAGTACTTCAAAGGGAAACACCATATCCTTTAGCTTTCACCTTTGTATCCCGCCACGTCACTCCTCTCTCTGCCCCCAACTCTAAGCAAATTTGGATTTATGGTTTTTGTTTTTAGTTTTGCCAGTTCTGGATTTGCATGTGAATGAAATCACATAATATGGGAATTTTTGTGATTGGCATCTTACTATTTAATATAAGGTTTTCAAGGCTCATTCAAGTTGTAGGGTGTAAGAGTACTTTATTTTTTTTTTCTATTTACAAATAGTAATTGTATGGATATAACACATTTATCCAATTGTCTGCTGATAGACATTTGGATTGTTTCCACATTTCAAATGTCATGAATAATGCTGCTATAAATACTTGCAAAGAAGTTTTTTATGTGGACATATGTTTTCATTTCTCTTGGGTGTATACCTAGTAGAGAAATTGCTGAGTCATATGCCCACTCCATGCTTAATTGTTTGAGAAACTGATAGAGTGTTTTGCACAGTGGCTGCACTGGTCATTTTACATTTCTACCAGCAGTGTACAAAGTGTCCAGTTTCTCCATATCCTCACCAACGCTTGCTATTATCCATCTTTTTGATCCTAGCCATCTTAGTGGGTATGAAGTTGTATCTCATTGTGATTTTAGTTTGCATTTCCCTGATAACTAATAATATTGGGCATCTTTTTATGTACTTTTTGTCTATTTGGAGAGAAGTCTATTTAGATCAGTTTCCCATTTATTAAACTGAGTTTCTGTCTTTTTATTATTGATATATTTAGTCCAAATAAAAATCCTTTAAAAATGTGTGATTTTATGTCTTCCCCATTCTGTGTGTTGTTTTTTCACTTTCTTCACAGAGTTCTTTCTATCACAAAAGTTTTTAATTTTGATATGATTCAACTTACCTACTTTTTTCCTTGGTTGCTTGTGACTTTTATTCCATATCTAAGATTTCTTTTTTGTGTGCCAAATCTAGGGTCATAAAGATTTACCCCTGTGTTTTCTTCTAAAGGTTTTATAGTTTTAGAGCCCCTACATTTGGAAGCTAAAATAATCTAAATTTCTACCTTAGAAAACCAGAAAAAGAAGAACAAATTATCTAAAATAAGCAGAAGAAAATACATAACAATTAAATTTTAAATCAATGAAATTATAAACAAGAAACCAACGGGAAAAAAGTCAATAAAACCAAATGCTATTTTTTTAAAAAGATAATAAATTTATAAAGATCTAGCCAGATTAAACAAGAAATAAAGAGAAAAGGTACAAATTGCTAATGTCGGAGAAAGAAGGACCATCACTACTGATGCCATGGACATTAAAATAAAAGTAAAGAAATATTGTAAATGACTCTATGCCCACAAATTTGATAACTTAGATGAAATTGACCATTTCTTAAAATAATTTGACAAAAGTCACACCAAAAGATATAGATAATCTGAGTAGGCCTGTAACTACTGATGATTTTGAATCAATAATTAAAAACCTTCCAAAAAAGCACAAGGCCCAAATAGGTTCACTGGTGAATTCTACCAAACATTAAATATCTTAAAGGAAGAAATTATACTAGTTCCCTTCAAACTCTTTTAGAAAATAAAAGTGAAGAAATATTTCCTAATTCATTCTATGAGGCTAGCATTACCTTAATAGCAAAACAAGATAAAGAGGTAACAAAAGAAATTTACAGACCAACATCTCTTATTGCACAGACCTACCTAAAATCCTCAAAAAATTTTAGCAAGTTGATCATATCAATGTATAAAAAGAGAGGTACACATCACAACCAAGTGGGATTTATTTCAGGTATTCAAGTCTATTCAATATCTGAAAATCAATTCATATAAATCAATCCATCATGAATAAGTATTTAAAAGAACCATTAGTAATAAAAATGTTCAGCAAACTTAGAGGGGGATTTCCTCACTTGATAAAGGACATCTCCAAAAACCCTACAGTTAGTATCATAATTAATGGTGAAAAGATAAATGCATCTCTGCTAAAATCAGAAACCAGGGAAGGATATGTCCTCTTACCACTCCTATTCAGCAGTGTGATGGGAGTCTTAGCTAATATAATACGACAATAAAAAGAAATAAAATGTATACAGATTGGGAAGGGAGAAATAAGACTGCGTTTGCTTTCAGATGACATAATTGTCTATGCAGAAAATCCTAAATAATCCACAACAACAAACTTCTAGAACTACTAAGCAATTATAACAAGATTGCAGAATGTAAGATTAAAATGTGAAGATCATCTTCTTTTGTATATAAAAGCAATGAAAAATTGTCATTTTAAATTAAATCGCAATACCACTTTCATTAGCACAAATAAATGAAATTCATAGTTATATATCTGACAAAATATTCACAATATATTTATGAAGAAAACTAAAAATCTCTGATGAAATAAATCAAAGATCTAAATAAATGGCAAGATATTCCACATACATGAATAAGAAGAATTTTTGAGATATCAAATTTGTAGGTATAGAATTTTTCATAATATATTTTTATTATCCTTTTAATGCTCATGGGATCAGTAGTGATGGAACCTCTCTCATTTCTGATATTAATGATTACTGTCTTCTATCTTTTTTCTAAGTTAACCTGGCTAGAGATTTATCAATTTGGTAATAGATTCAGCCTCTTCAAGCATAAAGGCCATGTTATCACTAAATATCACAGGTGCAATGTCTGATAGAACTAAACTCTTTAAGGTTACAAGATTCAGAGCTGAAAGCAATCAAAGCTAATAGAAAACACTGTCATTTGTATAGTACTACAGCATTTATAAGTAATTTCCTTTCTGGATGTTCTCCTAAATCATAAGTTCTGTAAGTCGTGAGTCTTGGATTTATTTGGCTTATATCTAATTTATTTGAAAGGTCTGGAATGGTGACCGAAATTATGGCAACTGGTAAATAAAATTTTTTTGAATTGATCTTCTAAAATATTTTATAGTATTCTCATTTTTAAAAATGAGAAAAACAGAAGCACAGAGAATTTAAATTACTAGCCCAGAATTTAAAAGTCAAAGAGCTAGATCTTGAGCACAGACTTTCAGATGCTAAAATGTTTCATTTTATTCCATTATATTAGGAGAAACCAAATCAAACAAAAACATATTCTCACCTCAATCAATATTTAAAATTACCTACCAACTGTAATCTGAGAAGAGTAACAAAAATAACTATGCTTTCTGATAGCTGGCAATAGAGAGATGATAATTTTTCTTCGATTAACTGTGTTAATGATGGAAGAGTTGAGACCGTGTCAATAACTTTGTATTTTGAAATACTTTATATTAATGAATAAAATATAAAAATGTATTTTTCTCTTAATCAGGCAGAAATTTCTCTTTTACTATTGCACTGTGTCTGCAGGGACATGACTATTTTCATTTAAAGCAATGAGCCACAGATCACTGAGACATTCCAAATCATTTCTGACTAGTAGAAATTTTAAAATATGGTTACTAGATTTAAAGTATTAAATTTATTTTGTTGTATAATCATTCTGTTGAAATTTGGGAGAAGAATATGTAATTTCCTATTAATTCAATACTTCAACAAATCTTTTCTATGTGCATATTAAATACCAGGCCGCATGCGATTTGCTGTGGGTATAATCCTGCCTGCAAGGAGCTCACAATCTATCAGAGAAGACAGACGCTAAACCAAAATTCATATGAATTGAAAATTAGATAGTAGAAACATAGGATGTTCAGAGTGATGTTTAGGTAGAGGCCAGAAGGGTAGGTAGGTAATAGGCAATGGAGTGCCAGAGAAAGAGGTTCCAGGCAAAAACAACAGCATATATGAAGGCTCAGAAGTGATAGAGAACTTGGCATCTCCAAGAAACTAACTGGAGTGCGCTCAGAATGTCCAGAGTGCAGAGAGCAATGGGAAGAATGAAGATGGGGAGCTCACAGCATGGAGGCCACATCAGTCACGTTGGGGAGCTGGACTTCACTGAACGTCTCTAAACTGCTTAATGGGCAAATTAATTATGCATTTTAGAAGAATCTTCCCTGCTGCTTTCTTTGAAGTCTCTAATAGTTATGCTACCAACAGACTGAGCTTTGTTCTTTCCATTTCGTAGATTCCCAATGTATTTTTATGGAATATTTCATGGATAACTACGAATAATCTCCTTCACTTTATTTGCTTTACATTTATATCCTGCCTGCTCCCAAAAGGATTTGGAGCACAGTTCAGAGAATGTGTTTATGGGAATGTTTTTTCTCAAAAGTTCACTGGTTTATAAAACTAGAAGACAAGTATTGAGACAAGTAATACTTATCTCTAAATAATTATTGTGAGTTTCTGCCTATTATGAGCTCTCTGAGCTTTGGCATGATACTTAGTAGATGCTCAATTAGTGTTCAGTAACAAGTGAATAATGAACGAGTACTCTATTGAAGATGTAAGGTGTAGATGACCTGCATGCAATGGCAGGTGTTGTATTAAGCACTGGGCAACATATGGAGTGATGCATGTAACAGTCTCTTTCTAGAGGCTTTTGCAATCAAATAGAGGATATCGCACCCACAAACACACAAAAAGAGGCACATCGTTACACACGTGCCTTAACCTGAAGGCTGAACATGATAAACCCCGTAAGAGAGGAATAGTGTGTACATTTTGTAACACAAAACACAACATTTTTATTCCTCCTCAAAATAACTCAATTTGCAAAAGTTCAGATGCTTATTAAAACTAGCTCCAAACTCTGAAGCCTTGGGAATTTTCTTGTCACTGCTTATATTTCAGTTTTGAAAAATAACTGCAGGATGACTTAATTAATTGTTCCTTCTTTCAGTTTTCTGTCTAAAGGAGATGAATACCTATGCATCCCACAAATAATGAGCTGTGAAACTTCCTACAGATAGATTAGTATATCTGCAGTTTAAAGCTAGTTTGCATGAGAAGGGATAAATATATTCCCATGAGGAATGTTTAAGGGATCAATTCATAAGCAAAGAAAACGTGCTATTCTCAGCAAGGAAACAATGCATTTTGTATCTGTTGCTATGATTAATTATATACTACAGCTTGGAGAATGTGTTTAAGGGGCCACAGTCAATCTTTTAAGACCCACAAGTTGACCTGCATTAAAAGCTGAAAAGGAGTTATACACTTATTCTGAGCAGCTTTGTGTAACAGAACTGTTGTGTGAGAAATTATGGATAATAATAAAAATGCACAGTCTTTGGGTAACACTTAAAGTAGACAGTGTTGCCCCATCTCTTGTGACTGATTCCACTAATGAATCACAGTTAAAACAAACCTCTGTCCTGAGTGTTCCGCCAATTATACTGCAGTGAAAATGAGGATAAAATAGCGTCAGTAAAACTTCAGTGAGCCTCCTAATCCTCTAGATTCCTTCTAATAAACAAAACCTTCACAAATGCATTTCTAAGAGAAATTTTTAAGAACAGATATTTGAGGCATAATATTGTTTCCTGATTTAGTGTTTAAGATCTTATTAAATTTATATTCTGCATTCAATGATAAGAAATTAATAAGCATAGTCTTTCAAATTCAGGACTTGTGGCCAGTTGCTCTCTCCTCCCTTCCTACTTATCACAGCCTTCTGTCTTCTTTCTTTACTGATCTTTCCACTCTCAAGTAATGAGACATAGCTTTCTCCAAGTGCACACCTTGCTGCAAACCGACTTGACAATTCGTTGCACCATGTCTTCTTGTTTTGCAAAATCGAGGATTGCATTCACATTTCTTCGGTAAAGTGTTCTTCTTACTGTGATCTCCTAACCACTCTATGTCATTTATTTGTTCTCTATCATGCTGCGCTTGCAGGACTAGGATATGGATTCTTAGCGTGCATATTTTCCACACGTTATCTCTGAGCAACTTTCTCCTACCTCACAAAGCTATGTACTCCTACCTGGGATTACGTAAGTAATAGTTAATTTGGTTTCAATTCCAGGCAGATGAAACCTGCCTTTACACAGTGACCTCTGGCAATCAGATGAAATGAAGCATGTGTTCTGACCACCCATATGTGGAGAAAGGTTGGAAACATCTATTTCATCAGTTTTTCCCCCATTTTTCAAGCTCCATTGCCACTGGTACATTCCCAGTGATGACCTGGAATGGGTCCTTGAAAAAACATAGAGTCACTTCTGGTTTGTCCACTTCATAAATATCTGGATAAAGGGAAATTATCTGAAACCCATAAGTTTGAAGACTACTACCTTACTCCCATAAAAGCTTAAGACTTCATTTTTGATGCCTCAAATCTACCACACTGTGTCAGTGAGGAGGCTGTTAAGAATAACAACGAGAACACACAGACACAGGGAGGGAAACAACACACTCTGGGGCCTGTCGGGGGGTGGTCGGGTAGGGGAGGGAGAGCATAAAGAAAAAGAGCTAGTGCATGCTGGGCTTAATACCTAGGTGATGGGTTGATAGGTGTAGCAAACCATCATGCACACATTTACCTATGTAACAAACCTATGCATCCTGTACCTGTGCCCCAGAACTAAAAATAAGAAGAAGAAGAAGAAGAATTAGTTGCTTAAAAGGATACCCATCTGTCCTATGAAATTGTTCTAATTTCTGTTATCCTGAGATCTCAGTTGCAGGCATTCTGCAACTTCTCGGTGCTTGCTTTGTAGATTCTTGTTCTGGAACTGAAGTCATGGGTATGATGCTTGAGTTTTAAGAACTTAGAATTAAAAGAAAAACATAGAAGCATACAAATGAATACAGTATCTCAGATTATCTGTCTAATCTTCACATGAACGGCCAAAACTAGACAGGGGTTAATCTCAATAAGTAAGTAGATGTAGGCACGGTTTCTAAGAATAATATCATTCTCATTCCATGAATAATCTCGTCCTCTCTTCCTTCACTGGCACTGCATGTGCTGCCCCCTGGATCTAGTGTGTTCTGACCCCCCTCCCCTCACAACTCATCCTCCTGGAAGCATCTTTGCAAACTCTCTTAGAGTTCTTTCTAAAACAACTTTCTGTTGGTAAATTTGGTTTAGATGCCCCACTTTCCCCATAGCTTCCCAACTTATCCCTTGTAGCACTTTTTACCTTGTATTATGAGTGGCTAACTCTATCTTGGTTTCAAATTGGAGATCGCTGGCAGGAGAAACTCTATTCATCGAATGTTTTTCTTTTTTCCTTCTTCTTTTCTTACTTTCTGAGCATCTATCTAAAAACCTGTTGCATTCATGAATATTAGTTAAATGTGTATCATAAATGTGTTTAAAAGAGTATGATCTAGCAGATATAGGAGGAGAGAGCATTAAATGTTAGAGGTGGGAATCAATTGGAAAATAAGAAGAAATGGAGATGGGAGAAGAACATTGCTTTGCCAGGTTTGGAACAGAGATTCTTCCTTCACAGAATTGCTTTTTTTTTTTTTTTTTTTAAACAGAATCTCACTGTGTCACCCAGCCAGGGATTTTTGCGATGGAGTCTCACTCTGTTACCTACCCAGTGTAATCTCAGCTCACTGCAGCCTCTGCCTCCTGGGTTCAAGCGATTCTCCTGCCTCAGCCTCCCAAGTATCTGGGATTACAGACACGTGCCACCAACACCCAGCTAATTTTTGTATTTTTGTAGAGATGGGGTTTCACCATGTTGGCCTGGCTAGTCTTGAACTCCTGACCTCAAGTAATCTGCCAGCCTCGGAGTTCCAAAGTGCTGGGATTACAGGCTTGAGCCACCATGCCTGGCCATAATTACATTTTTTTTTTTAACTTTTATTGTTCCTATTTAAAGAGTACAACTCCTCAGGACAAACCTGAAAACAAGAGAATATATCAAACTTGCTTTCCCAGTTACAATATCTCAGGAAACAGAAAAAAAATTTTTTTTTAAATGGAGGCAAACCAGAGAGAATGTGAAGAAATAAACTATTAGCCAGAGACCTGGAGATTGCAGGGAAAAAGACCATTTGCCATATATTTGTCAGCATTTTCTTCAAGTATTGGCAAGACAATTAGTTAGGCTGGTGGGTTAAATATTCACCTTGGTAACAGTAGCGTGGATAGGGCATTATATGGAGAAATTATACAACATATTTACCAAATGTAATGGGCTGATTCTATCACCATATTTTAGAACATAAAATGTGTATTTGACTAACAGGTATTTTACCTTAAATTGCTTTTCTTAGTGTATTACAAACCTATTTTCTGACACTGGTTATTACTTATTTCTACAGCCTTTATTAGAGGAGCAGTTAAAGAGTAACTTCCACTCTTAAAAAGGTTGATTTGTTTTGCTCCAGGAAGGAGTCTGGTGTGAAATGTTGAGACAAGCTTTACTTAAAGGGCAGTTGCCAGGTGACAGTAGAAATCATTCATCTCCTTCGTATCCTACCTTACCTTTTCTTTCCTCATCTTTATAACAGTGAAAGTAATTGGTTACAAAGTCAGTATCCTTGCTTGCCTATTTGCAATGCTCTTTATTTTATCATTATTTTTTAATCCCCTCATTTCAAGAGATAGTCAATGGTAGATGCAACCATGCATATCTATAAAAGAGAGAATGAAACAGGGACACTACATAATGGTTTTAATCACTGTAGATAGCATATTTTCCTCTTGTACATTAGAAAGTTGAGCTATTTAACTGTTTGCTGATTGTTAAGACATTTACCTTGTAAGGGCATTCATTATCTATTCAGAGAAATTCTTCAACTTACAAATGAAGAGACTTTCATTCTGGGTGCTTTTATATATTTAAAAATATTTTAGCTATTGAGGTTTCCTGTACTTAATCCAGTCTTTTACTTTCTTTCGTGAAAAAAAAGGGCAGGTCTAAATGCAAATTAACATTACTGTTTAAATATCACAGACCATTTTCTCTGAGCCCAGTTACAATAACTAGTAATTATAAAAATTGCTTGCCTTCGGCTTCTGGCTAAGCCAGTGCTAAACTTGTCCTTTTATTAGATCTGTCAGACTGAGTTAATTATCTTTATGATAATAGATGTGCCTTACCTCCAACAAAACAAATACACTTATAATTAGCTTTTTAGTTAGAAGTTTAATTTATTTATAAAGACTGTTTGTTTTCCTTCTTTTTTCCTGTTTTAAAAACCAGAGCATGGGGAGGGAGGATTTCTAGTTTATCAGGTTACCAGCCTGCTTACTAGTTTATAAAGACAGAGAAGGAAAAACGACTCATTATATCTAACCACCAGGTCCAGTGTTTAATAGTGGTTCATTCCTCTTCAATATTAGATCAGTTCAACTCCAAGGCATTTTATTTTTCTCTATGTACACAAAAAAGGCCCTTTTTATCTGCTTTCTGCCTTCTCAACAGAGCAGTGTTATGGAAGCTATTATATGGAAGTACTAACAAGTATGAATTGGAAAGCTTTCTGTATTACAGCAGAGCTGCATTAAAAATCAAATCATTTTATACTGGTGCCATGTCCCCAGACTTTTGTGGCACATGCTCCTCTTTCATCTACAACCAGCATGTTTCAGAACATTACACAAATGCCTGCAATGAATTACTGGAAAGTATCTATGATGAAACAGCAAAGCATAAAGAAAAAAAACATATGCTTTGTGTCATGTCAAACAAAGCTGAGTTTCAGCTTGGGTTCTGATGCTTGTTGCTGTTTGACTTAGGCAAGTTGTTCAACCTCTGTGCCTAAGTTTCTGCATCAGTGTAATGAGAATAACACCTACATTAGGAGGGGCTATTGGGAAAACTCAAAAAGAATTTATACAGAAGGTTCAACATAGTGCCTGACTCAGTATGGGGTACTTTTCATTATGGTTAGAATTAAGAAGGAGTATAGATGCATGGAGAATCTGAAGTCACTATTACAATCTAATAATCATTTTATAGGTTCTACTTTATATGTACATATGTATTCTACTAATTTGTAAAACAGACTTCCCTGATCATCTAGAAATTTATTCTGATTCATACAAAAATAATGAAAGCCCATACAAAGAAATGATTTTCCAAAGCTGCTATGCTGAACTTCTACCAATGTCATGCTGAAAATGGGCTGCTTTATCTCAGTTATTTACACAAAGCATAACTCTTTTTTTGTTTCTTTCTGTAAATGGACTAACTAACTCATTTTGATTTGAAAAATTCTATTGGCTTAATGTTCCCTTCCAGTTGTGATTTGCCAAATATAGAGATCTTGGTAATGATAGCAAAGATCTTATTCACTTAATATAGAACCTAAAGATTGTTTTTTAAATGTGAAGTCAGATTTACCCAGAATAACATTCAAGCTGCAGGCAAATCATTAGAAGTGAGCATTTTAAGCTGATTCCTGGCAAGAAGAGGTACCCCAGTGTTGGGAGTGGTGATGTTAACACCTTGACCATATAGCCAACTGCTCACACACCTAAATAGGGAGTGTGGGAGGGATGTGAGGGGGAAGGAGCTCAGGGCAGTACAGAGCCTAACAGTGCCATCCTGAGTTGAGCATCCTGGCACCTAACACTGAACAGATTTGTTTCTAGAGGTGCTTTAGGTGTTTGGGCATCAAGAAGCAGGATGCGATCATTCAAGTGCCATCCAAGGCCCCTTGCTGTAGGAGTTCCATGACTTTCCCAGTCAGGACATTATGCCATCTACATTATATTCTTATGAAATCACCAGAAGGTCTTTTCTGTACCTCAGGACCATGGTAAACACACTCAAATCCTTCCATTCCGTCATCAAACTGTGTGGATTTTTCTTAAAGTCAAAGGTCCCTTTTATTCCCTTTTTCCTAAATAGGGATAGAAGTCTTTGTTTCAGGTTTCTCTGGCTGGTGTTGCCAACATGAGATTATGGGACATATTTCTGTGACCTGTACTTTAGTCCTGAGCTCCTACAATAGGAAATTTATTCATTAATTCAATAGCGTTTTTTTGTGCCAAAGCAATGTGCTGGAGGCAGTGTGTACAGCAGTAAAATGATAAACACATTCTCTGTTCTTTCTTTACCTCTGCTCCCACATGTTTTGTAAAAGGTCAGCTGTGACATGAAGACAATCCAGGGACAACTACAACAACATGGAGATGGGCACATTATGCAATAATCCAGAGAAAAGAAATATTCATATTTAGAAAAATAGTATTTAAAAGAACATTTTATCACTTAGGTGCTGGATAATCGGAACTTGGAATGTGGTCAGTATTTCCAGCATTTTCCTTTTTTTTGAGATGCAGTCTTGCTCTGTCACCCAGGCTGGAGTGCAGTGGCACAATCTTGGCTTATTGCAACCGCTGCTTCCCAGATTCAAGCGATTCTCCTGCCTCAGCCTCTGTAGTAACTGGGATTACAGGCATGTACCACCACACCCAGCTAATTTTTGTATTTTTAAGAGAGACAGGGTTTCACCATGTTGGCCAGGCTGGTCTTGAACTCCTGTCCTCAAGTGATCCACCCACCACGGCCTCCCAAATTGCTGGGATTACAGGTGTGAGCCACCACACCCGGCCCTCCAGCACTTTTCAATCAACAAAAGTCATTTATAAAACAACATAACTATTTTAGCAGTTAAGAAAACAAATATAGGTACTTAGTAAAGATATCTGGAGTTTGTATTCTTATTAAAATATATAGGCATATCATCTATTGATTCAACAAATACTAATTAGGATGCTAATATTTATCAGGTACTTCTAGGCACCGGGTATTGCTAGTGAACAGGGCCTTCTAGCTGCTGCTGTATCATAACATACACTTTTCTTATATCTGTACATAAGGCTAGGTACATAATACAGAAGAAGCTGTCTCAAACCTGTTCAGCCTAAACAACTTTCTAATCAACCCTTCCATTTTCCCTCTGAAACCTACTGAATAATGTAGCACGCTGCATTTTTATAACTGCTCCTACTCTGTTGAAGTATGGGTTTATGAAAAACCATGTTTTTTTGGTTTCTAAATTTTGTGTGTACCAGTTTTTCTTTTTAGTGTATTTATGGGAGTTAATTAAATAGGTAAACTAATTAAACATGAGCATAAAAAGAGAATTGTAAATTGTATAAAACTAATTGAGATGTTTGAGAGAGACTCAATGGGAATGAGTCACTAAGATGCATTTGTTTTTGAAATAAACACATGTGCAGCAAATGCTCATCTATCCTCACGTGTATCTGGTAATGGGGAATGCCCTCTGGACATTTGCGATGACTGTATCTATGGCTGGCTGAGGATTGGAAGGTATAATGGAGCTCATAGAGCATTTGAAATATGGGAGCCTTCCTCAAAGTAATTTTGATGAATATCCTAAAGAATGAAAAGTAATAATTCACATTCTCTGTTTCACAAGAAATTAAAAATGTCTTCATTTATCCTTCATGAATGAATTCATGATTTAAATATTTTGGTAAAAAGAATTTTTTTAATAGCTGCTAGTAAGACTAAGTGAAGGAAATGTGGCTGAATGTAAAAAGGCCAATCTTGCCTGCCTTTTCTTCTGTGTAAATCATTTGGGGCTTTTCTTTGCTACTGCTGTGCTCCAGTGAGCCAGTCTGATCTCTAAGTCATTATTACCTTTTTTGCCTGAATGGCAGGGCTACATACAAATAGAACTTGTAGTGTAATTCTACACTTGTATTAACACTTATTTCTCTCCATTTTATTTAAGAGTAATGGTGCAGAGAGGACCCAAAATAATATTAGACTCTAGTGGCATGTCTGCAAATTACCATCCATTTCTCTGTATCCTGCATTTCCTTAGCTGTCACTTCCATGGGCTTATTCATAGACTCTAGCTCTTGCATCTGGTTCTACCACTGATGCTTTTCAAAGATTTATCAGATAGAGGTGGGGGATGTTTTGTATGTGTCTATTTAATTAATTTATGTCTTTAATTTTTTTGTTTGTTTGTTTGAGACAGGGTATGGCTCTGTCACCCAGGCTGGAGTGCAGTGGCACAACCTTGGCTCACTGCAACCTCTGCCTCCTAAGCTCAAACTATTTTCCTACTTCAGCCTCCCGAGTAGCTGGGACTACAGGCACACTCTACCATGCCTGGCTAATTTTTGTATTTTTGGTAGAGATGGGGTTTCACCATGTTGCCTAGGCTTCTCTCAAACTCCTGGGCTCAAGCGAGCCTCCTGCCTCGGCCTCCCAAAATTCTGGGATTACAGGCGTGAGCCACCATGTCTGGCTTATATGTGTTCATAAACAGTTCCCGTCTCCTCACACATGATTTCTACAATGATCTCTTTCTAAAAGCCAGGTCAGGCATCTTCTCTTAGGCAATTCACATTCCTGGGCACTGTTTCTTTCTATTATGTCATCTTCTGCTCTTCAGATCAGGAGACATTGTGGTAAAAGTGGGGGTATAAATCTCCACCTCACAAAACATTCAAAGATCCAGTCTGATGGAGGCTCTGTCATCTTTAACATGTGTCTTCACAGATGACCTGGGAATTACTACCCAGTCAGAAAAGTAGAAATGAGTATGAAGGAGTACGCATGGGAAATTTATAAGGCCCAATCCTGGGAGCTGCAAATATTACTTGGATGTATATTAGCCCTTGGTCACATAACTGCACAAAATTGCAAAAAAAAAAAAAAAAATTGTGAAATGTAGGCTGTCTTTGGACCCAAGAAGAAGAAATGGCTTTTGGTTTCAGGTGACAGTGACCGCCACAGTGACATTATAGTTTTTCTGGAACCCATTCGTTGGATCAAAGAGACCATCAATTACAAAGTGGAATTTTAATGTGACAGGATTGAAAGAAGAAAAGGTTTGGAAATGAACATTCTTACACAAAAACTTTCTTAGAAATCCCAGTTTAATGTGTTAAGCTCAAAGGTTCTTGTCACTAGTGATCATCAGCCTGGGGATGCTATCAGAATGTGAGTCCTCAAGTTTTCTATGTCTTCTGGGAGACACAGTTGGGTTAAGAGTGACTCTGCCTCTTGAGAATGAAGTTCTATGACGTTAGGAAAAGCCCCAATGGAGGGCTTGCTAAACCTCTTACCTACAGCCACATCTGAAACAGTGGCCTAGGTCCAGTCCATTTGGGTCATGGTTTTTGGAATCGGCTGTTGTTAAGATTCTCACTACTAAGGATGAAGAGCCACTCTAGCAGTCAGATCTCCATTTGTCGACAAAGCTGTCTCTACTACATGACCAAAATTGAATAATTCCTCATGGGCAAAAATATAACAGGCTTGGCAAATGGTTTCAACTGGTCCTATGCAAACAATTATGTTATGACCTAGCCTGGTTGTAGGGTAGCAGTGCCCAGCTGGGTATGATAGTAGCTGCAAATATTGAGACCCCCACCAATCACATTGTATTCCCCTGGTACTTTCAGGGGTGGTGAAATGGAGGTTATCTATACACCCATAAATAAACTGGCAACAAAGAAAGTGCAACTCTTAGATGTTTCCTATGTTAGGTACAAGGAACAAGGTACCATTCCAAGTCTTTCTATAGCAGTTCTCCAGGAGGGATTGGAGATATTTGATAAGCAATATTCATTGCATATCCTTCAGTTGGTGCCCATTTGTAGTAATATTTACCCATTTTTTTGCATTTATTAAAATTAACTATGATTTATAAGAATTAGGTATCAAAGCATTTTCATCAAACTCTCACTTGAATCCCTTGCAGGACTTCTTCAGTGGCCACATTAATTTTGCATGAATAACCTACTAGTTCTGAAAACAAATTTATATATATTTTGGTCAACTTAAAGAACATTTTGATATCTAGATTTGCTTCCACACAGTGATATTATCAGTATGTTGTCATAAGCTCATTGATATTACTAGATTTTCTTTTTCTTTTTCTTTTTCTTTTTTTTTTGAGACGGAATCTGGCTCTGTTGCCCAGGCTGGAGTGCAGTGGCATGATCTTGGCTCACTGCAAGCTCCGCCTCCCGGGTTCATGCCATTCTCCTGCCTCAGCCTCCCAAGTAGCTGGGACTACAGGCACCTGCCACCCACCACGCCTGGCTAATTTTTTGTATTTTTTTTAGTAGAGACAGGGTTTCACCATGTTTGCCAGGATGGTTTCTGTCTCTTAACCTCGTGATCTGCCCGCCTCGGCCTCCCAAAGTGCTGGGATTACAGGCATGAGCTGCCACGCCCGGCCCTGATATTACTAGATTTTCTAAAATGAATACTAATACTAGTATTGTTTGGTGGGTTCTGGTTTCAATAGGTTAGCTCAGGCGTTAGAGATTTTGACTTTAGATATTGTGGCTGCTTTTAGTTTTCTGTGAAAAAGACATTTTCAACCATTATTTTTCACCTTTGTAGATGCCCTTCATGTATAACAGCTCATAGGAATGGATTAGAGGAGATGAAGTGGATGATGAAGAAAATTTTTCCTTAGCAAATCCCTGTTATTCCTTTTGTTCCAACGTCTCCCTCTTGGTATCAGTTCAGTTTGTATTTTCGAGGTCCATGATGGACCTCAGATTTATTCCTCTACAAAGATATCAGGCCATTTTTATCTACCAAAAGAATATCATCCATGTGTAACTTTGCCTGTCTACAGCATCTAAATCAGAAAAGTTAGAGCATGACATAGGAAGGATCCCTCAAAATATAGTTTCGGAGATTACAAAGCTTAAGAGTCATTATTTCTCTTTCCCTCTATGTCAGAAAAATAGAAAATAGACACAAGGATCACTAGCTAAATGTGACAAGGTATTAACTTTGCTAATGGCTAATCAGGTGCCCAATTGTCCTCCTAATATAGGCCTCCTGATAAAGTATGTTAGAGAATGTAGCTTACAACCAAAGCCTGATGAAAAGTTTTTATTTTCGTTTTAAAATGAGACCTTCAAGGAGAGCTTGGTCTCCAGAATAGACTCCAATTATACAAAGTCGGCCTGCCAAAAGAACTGTAGGCCTGGTTCATGCATGGTTACCAGAGAGAAAGAGAGAGAAATGGCAGGTCTTCTTCAGGGCACTTATCTTATGGGAACAGAGAACAGAGAAGGAAAGCTCACTCCCTGTATGTGTAAGCAGTTCCAGGACAGTGAGAGACTATACCTGACCTCAGCAATGATCTGCTGCACGATAACCACACCCATTACTAAAAGTATGTTCTTACCATACCTGGGTTCTCACTAATCAAGGTCACCTGTTTTCCCTCTTTAGAGGAGGAGGGAATAAGACAGCGAGAAAATACTGAAGTGCAGTGTGAGAAGTTAGAGGATTAAATGCATACAGGCATAACTCAATTTATCATGCTTTGATTTATTGTGCTTTGCAGATAATGCATTTTTTACAAATTGGAAGTTTATGACAATTCTGAGTCCAGCAAATCTATCAACACCACTATTTGTACTCATTTCATGTCTCTGCATCATATTTTGGTAATTCTTACAATATTTCAAACTTTTTCATGTTTATTATATCTGTCATGGTGATCTGTGATGCAGTGATTTCTGATGTTACTATTGTGATTGTTTTGGGGTGCCATGAACTGTGCCCATGTAAGATGGCAAACTTAATCAATAGACGTGTGTGTTCTGACTGCTCCACCGACAAGTTGTTCCCTCTTCTCTCTCCCTTTCTTGGGCTTTTCTATTCCCTGAGACACAACAATATTGAACATAGACCAATTAATAACCCAGCAATGGACTCTAACTGTTCAAGTGAAAGGAAAAGTTGCATGTCTCTCACTTTAAATCAAAAGCTAGAAATGATTACGCTTAGTGAGGAGAGCATGTTGAAAACCAAGACAGGCTGAAAGGCAGGCCTTTTTGTGCCAAAGCTAAGTTGGAGATGCAAAGAGGAAGTTCTCAAAGAAAACTAAAAGTGCTACTCCAGTGAACACACAGATTAAAAAAAAAAGCAAAGCAACCTTATTGCTGACATGGAGAAAGTTGGAGTGGTCTAGATATATGGTTGAATCAGCCACAACATTCCCTTAAACAAAAAACTCTCTGCAATTCTACAATGACTGAGGTAGGTGGGAAAGCTGAAGAAGAAAAATCTGATCTGATGCTAGCAGAGGTAGGTTGATGAGGTTTAAGGATAGAAGCTACCTCAATACCATGAAAGTACAAGGTGAAGCAGCAAGTGCTGATATAGAAGCTATAGTAAGTTATCCAGAAGACTTGGCCAAGTTAAGTGATGAATGTGACCACACAAAGCAACAAATTTTCAATGTAGATAAAACAGCCTTATATTGGAAGATGTCATCTAGGACTTTCATAGCCAGAGAGACGGAGTCAACACTTGGCTTTAAAGCTTCAAAGGACAGGCTGACTTTCTTTTTAGGGGCTAAGGAATCTAATGACTTTAAGTCAAAAAATGGTTATTTAAAATTCTGAAAATTCTAGAGCCCTTAAAAGTGATGCTAAATCTGTTTATCTGCACACTTGAACCAGAACAACAAAGCCTGGATGACAGCATGCCTGTTTACAACATGGTTTCCTGAATATTTTAAGCCAACTGTTGAGACTTATGACTCAGAAAAAAAATTTTTTTTAAATACTTCTGCTCATTGACAGTGCACCTGGTCACCCAAGAATGCTAACAAAGATGTACAGAAAATTAATGTTTTCATGCCTGCTAACACAACATTCATTCTGCAGTGCATAAATGAAAGAGTAATTTCAACTTTCAAGTCTTAACATTAAAAAATGATCTTATAATTTTGTAAAGCTATGGCTTCTATAGACAGTGGTTCTTCCAGTGGATCTGGGCAAAGAAATTTGAAAGTCTTCCAGAAAGGGTTCACCTTTCTAGTGCCATTAAGAAAAGTAAAACCTTTTTGGAAAACAATATGGAGTTAAAAAAATAGAAAATCATGTCCTTTTTAGCAAGGTGTATGCAGCTGAAGGCCATTATACTAAGTAAAACAATGAAAAACAGAAAGTCAAACACTGCATGTCATCACTTACAAGTGGGAGCTAAACAATGGGTACAAATGAACATAAAGATGGAAAAAATATAGACACTGGGAACTCCAAATGAGAGTATGGAGGGAGAGAGATAAGGATAGAAAAACTACCTATTGGGTACTATGTTCACTATTTGAGTGATGGGCTCACTGAAAGCCCAAATTCCAGCATTATGCAATATACCCACATGACAAATCTCAACATGTACCCTATGAATCTATAAAAAATGCTAAAAATAATACGAAAGATAACTATATGGAAATTCCTCAACTAAAAATAGATTTGACCCAGCAACCCTACTATGGGTATCTACCCAAAGGAAAAGAAATAATTATATCAAAAACTGTACATCTGTGTACCCTGCAGCACTATTCACAATAGCAAAGTCATGGAATCAACCTAAATGCCCATCAAACAGATGACTGAATAAGGAAAATGTGATTGATATATATATATATATATATGTGTGTGTGTGTGTATATATGTATATATGTAGATATATGTGTATATATGTAGATATATGTGTATATATGTATATATGTAGATATATGTGTATATGTATATATGTATACATATATGTATATATGTATATGTATATATGTATGTGTATATATGTATGTGTATATATGTATGTGTATATATGTGTGTATATATTCATAGACATATACATATATACACACCCATATATGTGTATATATATACACAGACACACACACACCATGGAATACTACACAGCCATAAAAGAATGAAATTATGTCAACATTGGTGGTGCTGGAAGCTATTATCCTAAGTGAAGTAACTCAGAAACCGAAAATCAAATACCGTATATTCTAATTTACAAGTGAGAGCTAAACAATGGGTATGCATGGACATACAAAGGGAAATAATAGACACTGGGGACTCCAAAAGGGAGGAGGATGCAAGGGGGAGTGAGGGTTGAAAGGTTACCTGTTGGGCACCATGTTTAATATTTGGATGATGAGAAACCCAAACCTCACTATTATGCAATATATCCATGTAACGAACCTGCATGTGTATCTTCTGAATCTATTTTTTTAAAAAACAACACTTGAGATTTATGGAAGGACATGAAAATACCAACATTAGCAAGAGTTTAGGAGAAGTTCATACCAACCCTCAGAGATGACTAAATTGCTGCAACGTCATGACAATACTTTAACAGATGAAGATTTACTTTTTATGGATGTGCAAAGAAAATGGTTCGTTGAGATGAAATCTTCTGGGGAAGATGCTGTAAACATTGTTGAAATGACAACAAAGCATTCAGAATATTATTAATACATAAGCTTACTTGATATTGACTAGAACTTTGAAAGAAGTTCTGCTGTGGGTGAAATGCTGTCAAATAGCATTGAGTGATACAGAGAAATCTTTCATGAAGGAACAAGTCAGTTCACGGGTTAAATTTCATTGCTGTCTTATTTTAAGGAATTGTCATAGTCACTCTAACCTTCAGCAACCACCACTTTTATCAGTCAGCAGCCATCATCAACATTGAGGAAAGACCCTCCACGAGCAAAAGAATTGTGGCTTGCTGAAAGCTCAGATAGATTATTCTTAGCATGTTTAGCAATAAAGCATTTTTAATATTAAAGTATATACATTTTTTTCTTAGACGTAATGCTATTGCACACTTAGGCTACAGTATAATGTAAACATAACTTTTATATTCACTGGGAAAACAAAAAAAATTCATATGAGTCACTTTATTGCAACATTTACTTTATTGTGGTGGTTTGGAACTGAACCTGCAATATCTCAGAGGTATGCCTGTACTTCTGCACATGCTTTTATGTGTTGTAGTAGGATTATTTCTTGGAAGGCCTAAGAGTTCCTTTGTTTTCATCAGGCACAATGAAAGCAGAAAGAAACATTCTGAATTGGCTGGAAGCAAAAGGTGAGGGAAGAAAATGGGTAGCTCAACTCCCATGGCTTTGAAAGGATTGCTCATAAGGTGGCAGGACTGGTATAGACAGGTAGTGTCTCTAAATGTTATATTGACTCAAAGTGCCCAAACTCAGACTTCCACAAGGTCTTTCTTTATGTGGTAGCTAATGATGCTTTCATCCCCATCTGGCATTCAGTCTTCCAGGTCCTTCCCCACCTCCACCCTAGCCCCTGCCTTCTCAAGGACATGAAACCTAGAATTTGAAATGAAATTGGGGACTGATGAGTAGGAATGTATTAGAGGAAAGGAACATCCCAAATTCTGCCACCAGGGAGATCTCTTATTTGGGGACAGGTTTATCACTTTGCTTATTCAACAAACATTTATCAAGTGGAATGTAGCCATCTTCAGGGGTCTACTGATGCCGATTTTTGAAACCGCAATAAAAGGTAAAGTCAGTCTGCCACTTCAGTTGTTCCCTTGATACTAAAATGTTGTTGAAAACAAAATCTAATGTTAGCCTTTGAAACACAATACCAAGTTGTAAGGTGATCATCAATAATATGTTCATCTGTATTTTTAATATCATTATTGAAACTCAAAAACAAATTCAGAGATCATGTGGACCAGAAAAATATATCCTAAGAATGCCAGAGACCTTATTCCACAGTTTTAGGAATGGTAGTGTAGAGGAAAAAAGAATTATTCTGGGCCTCAAATAGACTGAAATTCTAATCCTGGCTCTGGAACTTACAAGACGCTTTATCTCAGCCAGGTTATATAATGTAATAACTATATTTAAAAAATGAGAATAATACAGCTTATATCATGGAGTTCCTATGAGGAAGACATAGCATGATGTGTGTAGTATATGTCCTATAGCATGTTACCAAGTAGACTCCTAATCAATATGGGTTCCTTTTATGCCACACTGCCACCTCTTCTCCATTAAGTGCAAGGAACAATATTAGAGATTCAATGATCAATTTAACATTATCCACAAGAAGTTCCCAATCTGTTAAGACAATAGAAATGTAAACACAAATACAATACATTGTGATAAATTATTGCAATAGAAAATGTAACACATAGAAAAAAATATACGTTTTAAATTGTAGAAGAGAAATGCTTATGTGATTACAGAATTATGAGGCATTTTTAAGATGACTACGATGTAAGAAAGAAATATAAAATCCCATTTTAAAAATTACATGGTTTTCTTATGCCAATATAAAAACATACTAAAACATACTAATAGTTCCAACGTTTTATTTATGCCGTATAGGATGATAGTTAAAAATTGGAGAAAGAATCTAGTACTTAAAAATAAGCAATGATTTTCAATAAACAAAAAAGAGGAAGAGAGGCCTAAGCTAACATGCTCTTGCCTCATTGCCATAGGATGCCCTCCACCATGTTAAGAAATAAGAAAAAGGCCCACCCCAATGCAGCCCCTTGACCTTCGACTCCCCAGCCTCTAGAGCTGTAACAAAAAAGTATATTCTCTTTAGAAAAGACATGGGGCTACTGCGGCTTTCTTACCACCACATAGCAACTGCAAATGAAGCCAGTAACAGGAGAGAGTAAGAACCAGCAAAGAGATGGTCTTAAGAGCATCATTTGAAGCATCATTTCCAGCCTGCAATTTCAGTTACCTGAACCAATGTATTTACTTTCTACTTACGTCAGTTTGGGTTATGTTTTATTTTACTTGCAAGCAGAGGACTCCTGAATAAAGAAGTAGGGTTGCTTAGATGCCTAGTCACGTTATTTTCCAAAATTGTTATATACTTGATATGTATCTTTTATTATATGTGTTTAATATTATATTAAAAAATAAACTGTCTCATAATTCTGGCTTAAGAAGTTGCACATCACCAGGGTCATTATAGGACTCTCTGAGGTTCTCCCCATCATCGGCTACACATTCCAGAGATAACAACTAATAGAAATTTTATGTTTATCATAACTTCACCTGTTTTTGAATATTATTAAAATACCACATTATTCTTCAGAAATTTACTTTTTTGTTAAGAATCATGTTGTAGTCTACATAACTATTTTCACAATTGTATGAATAGATCACAGTTTATTTAAACACTGTACTGCTGAATAACCTTTGAGATGTATTTGAGTGAACTATTAAAAATGGGCTTTATGAACATTCTGATTGTGTTCTCTGGTGCAGATGAGTAAGATTTTCTCCACATATACCCAGAGAAGAAACTGTAAAGTTATAAGACAGTCACATCTTCAATATTACTAAATAATATCAAGGCTTTCCCATAGTATTTTTTGCAGCAGTGTTATTTCCACCAATAGTGTGGAAGACTCTTCTTTACTTTAAATTCTTGCCTATCTGGGGTTTTGTCAAAATTTTTTATTTCTACTCAATCTGTGAAATTGTAACTCATTATGATTTTTATTTTTATTTCTCTGTTATTAAAAATAATCTTATTTATCTCATATATTTCATGTTCTGTTAATGTTTATTCATGCATTTTGTTCATTTGTCTTTCTTTTTTTATTTTTTAGTATTTTTATTTATTTTATTTTATTTTATTTTTTATTTATTTATTTATTATTATTATTATTATACTTTAGGTTTTATGGTACATGTGCGCAATGTGCAAGTAAGTTACATATGTATACATGTGCCATGCTGGTGTGCTGCACCCACTAACTCGTCATCTAACATTAGGTATATCTCCCAATGCTATCCCTCCCCCCTCCCCCCACCCCACAACAGTCCCCGAAGTGTGATGTTCCCCTTCCAGTGTCCATGTGTTCTCATTGTTCAATTCCCACCCATGAGTGAGAATATGTGGTGTTTGGTTTTTTGTTCTTGCGATAGTTTACTGAAAATGATGATTTCCAATTTCATCCATGTCCCTACAAAGGACATGAACTCATCATTTTTTATGGCTGCATAGTATTCCATGGTGTATATGTGCCACATTTTCTTAATCCAGCCTATCATTGTTGGACATTTGGGTTGGTTCCAAGTCTTTGCTATTGTGAATAATGCCGCAATAAACATACATGTGCATGTGTCTTTATAGCAGCATGATTTATAGTCCTTTGGGTATATACCCAGTAATGGGATGGCTGGGTCAAATGGAATTTCTAGTTCTAGATCCCTGAGGAATCGCCACACTGACTTCCACAAGGGTTGAACTAGTTTACAGTCCCACCAACAGTGTAAAAGTGTTCCTATTTC
The DNA here is from genome assembly GCF_028885655.2 of Pongo abelii. Taxonomy (NCBI): domain Eukaryota; kingdom Metazoa; phylum Chordata; class Mammalia; order Primates; family Hominidae; genus Pongo; species Pongo abelii. Next base: position 22,392,520 of record NC_071988.2, read on the forward strand.
TCCACATCCTCTCCAGCACCTGTTGTTTCCTGACTTTTTAATGATTGCCATTCTAACTGGTGTGAGATGGTATCTCATTGTGGTTTTGATTTGCATTTCTCTGATGGCCAGTGATGGTGAGCATTTTTTCATGTGTTTTTTGGCTGCATAAATGTCTTCTTTTGAGAAGTGTCTGTTCATGTCCTTCGCCCACTTTTTGATGGGGTTGTTTGTTTTTTTCTTGTAAACTTGTTGGAGTTCATTGTAGATTCTGGATATTAGCCCTTTGTCAGATGAGTAGGTTGCGAAAATTTTCTCCCATTTTGTAGGTTGCCTGTTCACTCTGATGGTAGTTTCTTTTGCTGTGCAGAAGCTCTTTAGTTTAATTAGATCCCATTTGTCAATTTTGGCTTTTGTGGCCATTGCTTTTGGTGTTTTAGACATGAAGTCCTTGCCCATGCCTATGTCCTGAATGGTAATGCCTAGGTTTTCTTCTAGGGTTTTTATGGTTTTAGGTCTAACATTTAAGTCTTTAATCCATCTTGAATTGATTTTTGTATAAGGTGTAAGGAAGGGATCCAGTTTCAGCTTTCTGCATATGGCTAGCCAGTTTTCCCAGCACCATTTATTAAATAGGGAATCTTTCCCCATTTCTTGTTTTTCTCAGGTTTGTCAAAGATCAGATAGTTGTAGATATGTGGCATTATTTCTGACGGCTCTGTTCTGTTCCATTGATCTATATCTCTGTTTTGGTTACTGTAGCCTTGTAGAATAGTTTGAAGTCAGGTAGTGTGATGCCTCCAGCTTTGTTCTTTTGGCTTAGGATTGACTTGGCGATGCAGGCTCTTTTTTGGTTCCATATGAACTTTCAAGTAGTTTTTTCCAATTCTGTGAAGAAAGTCATTGGTAGCTTGATGGGGATGGCATTGAATCTGTAAATTACCTTGGGAAGGATGGCCATTTTCATGATATTGATTCTTCCTACCCATGAGCATGGAATGTTCTTCCATTTGTTTGTATCCTCTTTTATTTCCTTGAGCAGTGGTTTGTAGTTCTCCTTGAAGAGGTCCTTCACATCCCTTGTAAGTTGGATTCCTAGGTATTTTATTCTCTTTGAAGCAATTGTGAATGGGAGTTCACTCATGATTTGGCTCTCTGTTTGTCTGTTATTGGTGTATAAGAATGCTTGTGATTTTTGCACATTGATTTTGTATCCTGAGACTTTTCTGAAGTTGTTTAACAGCTTAAGGAGATTTTGGGCTGAGACGATGGGGTTTTCTAGATATACAATCATGTCATCTGCAAACAGGGACAATTTGACTTCCTCTTTTCCTAATTGGATACCCTTTATTTCCTTCTCCTGCCTAATTGCCCTGGCCAGAACTTCCAACACTATGTTGAATAGAAGTGGTGAGAGAGGGCATCCCTGTCTTGTGCCAGTTTTCAAAGGGAATGCTTCCAGTTTTTGCCCATTTAGTATGATATTGGCTGTGGGTTTGTCATAGATAGCTCTTATTGTTTTGAGATACATCCATCAATACCTAATTTATTGAGAGTTTTTAGCATGAAGGGTTGTTGAATTTTGTCAAAGGCCTTTTCTGCATCTATTGAGATAATCATGTGGTTTTTGTCTTTGGTTCTGTTTATATGCTGGATTACATTTATTGATTTGCGTATATTGAACCAGCCTTGCATCCCAGGGATGAAGCCCACTTGATCATGGTGGATAAGCTTTTTGATGTGCTGCTGGATTCTGTTTGCCAGTATTTTATTGAGGATTTTTGCATCAATGTTCATGAAGGATATTGGTCTAAAATTCTCTTTTTTAGTTGTGTCTCTGCCCGGCTTTGGTATCAGGATGATGCTGGCCTCATAAAATGAGTTAGGGAGGATTCCCTCTTTTTCTATTGATTGGAATAGTTTCAGAAGGAATGGTACCAGTTCCTCCTTGTACCTCTGGTAGAATTCGGCTGTGAACCCATCTGGTCCTGGACTTTTTTTGGTTGGTAAGCTATTGATTATTGCCACAATTTCAGCTCCTGTTATTGGTCTATTCAGAGATTCAACTTCTTCCTGGTTTAGTCTTGGGAGGGTGTATGTGTTGAGGAATTTATCCATTTCTTCTAGATTTTCTAGTTTATTTGCGTAGAGGTGTTTGTAGTATTCTCTGATGGTAGTTTGTATTTCTGTGGGATCAGTGGTGATATCCCCTTTATCATTTTTTATTGCATCTGTTTGATTCTTCTCTCTTTTTTTCTCTATTAATCTTGCTAGCGGTCTATCAATTTTGTTGATCCTTTCAAAAAACCAGCTCCTGGATTCATTAATTTTTTGAAGGGTTTTTTGTGTCTCTATTTCCTTCAGTTCTGCTCTGATTTTAGTTATTTCTTGCCTTCTGCTAGCTTTTGAATGTGTTTGCTCTTGCTTTTCTAGTTCTTTTAATTGAGATGTTAGGGTGTCAATTTTGGATCTTTCCTGCTTTCTCTTGTGGGCATTTAGTGCTATAAATTTCCCTCTACACACTGCTTTGAATGCATCCCAGAGATTCTGGTATGTTGTGTCTTGGTTCTCGTTGGTTTCAAAGAACATCTTTATTTCTGCCTTCATTTTGTTATGTACCCAGTAGTCATTCAGGAGCAGGTTGTTCAGTTTCCATGTAGTTGAGTGGTTTTGAGTGAGATTCTTAATCCTGAGTTCTAGCTTGATTGCACTGTGATCTGAGAGATAGTTTGTTATAATTTCTGTTCTTTTACATTTATTGAGGAGAGCTTTACTTCCAAGTATGTGGTCAATTTTGGAATAGGTGTGGTGTGGTGCTGAAAAAAATGTATATTCTGTTGATTTGGGGTGGAGAGTTCTGTAGATGTGTATTAGGTCTGCTTGGTGCAGAGCTGAGTTCAATTCCTGGGTATCCTTGTTGACTTTCTGTGTTGTTGATCTGTCTAATGTTGACAGTGGGGTGTTAATTATTAATGTGTGGGAGTCTAAGTCTCTTTGTAGGTCACTCAGGACTTGCTTTATGAATCTGGGTGCTCCTATATTGGGTGCATATATATTTAGGATAGTTAGCTCTTCTTGTTGAATTGATCCCTTTACCATTATGTAATGGCCTTCTTTGTCTCTTTTGATCTTTGTTGGTTTAAAGTCTGTTTTATCAGAGACTAGGATTGCAACCCCTGCCTTTTTTTGTTTTCCATTTGCTTGGTAGATCTTCCTCCATCTTTTTATTTTGAGCCTATGTGTGTCTCTGCACATGAGATGAGTTTCCTGAATACAGCACACTGATGGGTCTTGAGTCTTTATCCAATTTGCCAGTCTGTGTCTTTTAATTGGAGCATTTAGTCCATTGACATTTAAAGTTAATATTGTTATGTGTGAATTTGATCCTGTCATTATGATGTTAGCTGGTTATTTTGCTCGTTAGTTGATGCAGTCTCTTCCTAGCCTCGATGGTCTTTACATTTTGGCATGATTTTGCAGTGGCTGGTACCGGTTGTGCCTTTCCATGTTTAGCGCTTCCTTCAGGAGCTCTTTTAGGGCAGGCCTGGTGGTGACAAAATCTGTCAGCATTTGCTTGTCTGTAAAGTATTTTATTTCTCCTTCACTTATGAAGCTTAGTTTGGCTGGATATCAAATTCTGGGTTGAAAATTCTTTTCTTTAAGAATGTTGAATATTGGCCCCCACTCTCTTCTGGCTTGTAGGGTTTCTGCCAAGAGATCCGCTGTTAGTCTGATGGGCTTCCCTTTGAGGGTAACCCGACCTTTCTCTCTGGCTGCCCTTAACATTTTTTCCTTCATTTCAACTTTGGCGAATCTGACAATTATGTGTCTTGGAGTTGCTCTTCGCGAGGAGTATGTTTGTGGCGTTCTCTGTATTTCCTGAATCTGAATGTTGGCCTGCCTTGCTAGATTGGGGAAGTTCTCCTGGATAATATCCTGCAGAGTATTTTCCAACTTGGTTCCATTCTCTCCGTCACTTTCAGGTACACCAATCAGATGTAGATTTGGTCTTTTCACATAGTCCCACATTTCTTGGAGGCTTTGCTCATTTCTTTTTATTCTTTTTTCTCTAAACTTCCCTTCTCGCTTCATTTCATTCATTTCATCTTCCAGGGCTGATACCCTTTCTTCCATTTGATTGCATTGGCTCCTGAGGCTTCTGCATTCTTCATGTAGTTCTCGAGCCTTGGTTTTCAGCTCCATCAGCTCCTTTAAGCACTTCTCTGTATTGGTTATTCTAGTTATAGATTCTTCTAAATTTTTTTCAAAGTTTTCAACTTCTTTGCCTTTGGTTTGAATATCCTCCCATAGCTCGGAGTAATTTGATCATCTGAAGCCGCCTTTTCTCATCTCGTCAAAGTCATTCTCCATCCAGCTTTGTTCCATTGCTGGTGAGGAACTGCGTTCCTTTGGAGGAGGAGAGGTACTCTGCTTTTTAGAGTTTCCAGTTTTTCTGCTCTGTTTTTTCCCCATCTTTGTGGTTTTATCTACTTTTGGTCTTTGATGATGGTGATGTACAGATGGGTTTTTGGTGTGGATGTCCTTTCTGTTCGTTTTCCTTCTAACAGACAGGACCCTCAGCTGCAGGTCTGTTGGAGTACCTGGCCGGCCGTGTGAGGTGTCAGTCTGCCCCTGCTGGGGGGTGCCTCCCAGTTAGGCTGCTCGGGGGTCAGGGGTCAGGGACCCACTTGAGGAGGCAGTCTGCCCGTTCTCAGATCTCCAGCTGAGTGCTGGGAGAACCACTGCTTTCCTCAAAGCTGTCAGACAGGGACATTTAAGTCTGCAGAGGTTACTGCTGTCTTTGTTTGTCTGTGCCCTGCCCCCAGAGATGGAGCCTACAGAGGCAGGTAGGCCTCCTTGAGCTGTGGTGGGCTCCACCCAGTTCGAGCTTCCCGGCTGCTTTGTTTACCTAAGCGAGCCTGGCCAATGGCGGGCGGCCCTCCCCCAGCCTCGCTGCGGACTTGCTGTTTGATCTCAGACTGCTGTGCTAGTAATCAGCGAGACTCCGTGGGCGTAGGACCCTCTGAGCCAGGTGCGGGCTATAATCTCCTGGGGCACCGTTTCCTAAGCCCCTCGGAAAAGCACAGTATTCGGGTGGGAGTGGCCCGATTTTCCAGGTGCCGTCTGTCACCCCTGGAAAGGGAACTCCCTGACCCCTTGTGGTTCCCGAGTGAGGTAATGCCTCGCCCCTGCTTCGGCTGGCGCACGGTGCACTCACCCACTGACCTGCGCCCACTGTCTGGCACTCCCTAGTGAGATGAACACGGTACCTCAGATGGAAATGCAGAAATCACCCGTCTTCTGCGTCGCTCATGCTGGGAGCTGTAGACTGGAGCTGTTCCTATTCGGCCATCTTGGCTCCTCCCTGTTCATTTGTCTTTCTTTCTTTCTTTTATTTTTTTGAGACAGAGCCTTGCTCTGTCCCCAGGCTGGAGTGCAGTGGCATGATCTCGGCTCACTGCAACCTCCCTCTCCTGAGTTCAAGGTATTCTGCCTCAGCCACCCGAGTAGCTGGGACTACAGATGCGTGCCGCCGTGTCCAGCTAAATTTTGTAATTTTAGTAGATGGGGTTTCACCATGCTGGCTGGGATGGTCTCAATCTCTTGACCTCCAGATCCGCCCGTCTCAGCCTCCCAAAGTGCTGGGATTACAGGTGTGAGCCACCGCGCTTGGATGCATATTGTTCATTTTTCTATTACACTGTCTTTTAATTATTGATTTATATTTTCGTTACGTATTTTGGATTCTAATCTTTTACTGGTCTATATTTTACAGAAATTTTCTCCCAGTTTGTGGCAGATCTTTTCACTCTTATGATACCATTTGATGACCAGAAGTTTAAAAAAATTTAACATATATGAATTTATTAATTCTCTTATTTTATGAATTATGTATATTAAGAATCCTTCTCTATGCCAAGTTCATTTTTCTGTATTTTATTCTAAAAATGTAAAAGTTTGCCTTTTGAAAGTATCTTCTAGGCCGGGCGCGGTGGCTCACATCTGTAATCCCAGCACTTTGGGAGGCCGAGGTGGACGGATCATGAGGTCAGGAGATCAAGACCATCCTGGCTAACATGGTGAAACCGTAACTCTACTAAAAATACAAAAAATTAGCCGGGCACGGTGGCGGAAGCCTGTAGTCCCAGCTACTCGGGAGGCTGAGGCAGGAGAATGGCGTGAACCCAGGAGGCAGAGCTTGCAGTGAGCTGAGATCGCGCCACTGCACTCCAGCCTGGGCGACAGAGCGAGACTCCGTCTCAAAAAAAAAAAAAAAAAAAAAAAAAAGTATCTCCTAAAGCCTAATAAGTACTTGAAATAGAGTTATAATTTTATATTTTTTCCTATAGATAAATAAACACTACTGGAAGAATCAGTTAAGCATCCATCCTTTCTTATTGCTCTGAAATGTCACCTCTATCATAAATCATGTTTGCATAAGTGTGGGTTAATTTTTTGAACTCTTTATTCTAGACCATGTGTCTCTTTGTACAAGGTGTGCCAATAATGTTGTCTTACTTCTTAGGCTTTTATAAGATGTCTTAATGTATATCACAAGTTCCCTCTTATGATTCTTTTTAAGAAATGTCTTCTACATTTAGCCGTTTTTTTATCCATATTGGTTTATAATCACCTTGGAAAGCTTTGTTGGAATTTTTATTGAAATTAGATTGAATGTATACATTAATTTGGGGAGAATTGACATTTTAAAATGTTGAGATTTCCTATTTGTGAACATGATATATCTCTCCAATTATTTAGGTCTTCTTTTATGTCTAATAGTAAAGTTTTAAACTTTACTTTATAAAGGTTATGTACCTCTTTTATTAATTTTATTCCCACGTAGCATATATTTTTATCTTGTTTTAAAATTACATTTTCTATTTATCATATCATAGAAATTCAATTGATTTTTATATATTTGTCTTATGTCCAGCAAATATAATAACATGTCTTATTAATTTTTAAGAAATTCTTTGTATGTTTACTTGAGTTTCCTATGAGGACAATCTTATTAATTGTGAAAAAGAATCTTATTTTTTATGCATTTTCAATCCTTGTACTATATTTTTCAATATCTTATAACTAGGTCTGAAGTAAATGATGAAGCGTAAATGATGTAAAGAAATGCCTATTTTCAATTTCTAATTTTATTGGCATTTTAGTTAAAGTTTAATATTTATTTTTTACTCCATTGCATTGTTGTCTTAGAATATGCTCTGAATAATAATGACCTTTTGAGTTTTGTTGAGATCACATTTATGACCTCATAAGTAGTCAAATTTTTATAAAACTGTATACTTTCAAATTGATGGATGCAGGATATTGTTAATACATCAACTTATATAAATAGTCTATGTTTTTACTTATTTGTTAGGTTTAATTTAACCACTAAATGATGTGTGTTAAATGCTGATCCTGTTTTATTAATCAACCCTTTTAATACTGTAAATGTTTATTTATGTTATGACTCAAAGTTTTTTGTAAGTCTAAAATATGTAATTCTGTTAAGCTGAAACTTTTATTCTTATGGAGAGATACTCTTTATTTTGAGCAATGCCCTCCAGCTTAACGTCAAGTTTCTTTTATATCAATATAGCTACACTTTCAGTTAGCAAATGCTTGGAACTTTTCAATAATTTTTTGTTTAACCTTACTCTTTTACTTTGATTTAAATCTATCTTTTGTAAGCAGCATATAACTAGGTACCGTTTACTCCAGAAGGACAAATTTTATCTTTTAACTACCAAGATTAGTCTATATTTAGAGAAATTTTTACTATATTGGAGTTTTTCTGGCATCTCATTTTGTGTGTTTTTGTCTTATTTTTTATTCTTTCCTGACTTTTTGGGACTGAGTTTTTAAAAGTTTATTCCATTTATCCTTCTGTATAGTTGAAAGTTATGTCATCTGTTTCTAATCTGTTAGTGACTATTCTAGATATTTTAACAGGTATAAATAATTTAATCCCTAATAACATAAGGACCTTAGAGAATTTTTTTAGCAAATCACCCCATATGTATATTTGTCCAGAAATGTAATTCTATATCTATCTCCATATATTATCTATGTTTATTATTGTTTTGTATCATTGAAGTCTGTTTAAATTTATTATTGCCTTATTGTTTTCTTTGCTTATCATTTCTTCCTGCACTTTAAGACTCTCAGAAATTATTCTTTTCTGGGAAATGGCATTAGAAATTCCTTTAGTGATAAACTATCAGTGGTAAATTCTTTCTTTTTTAATTTAAAATGTGGTAATTTTGTCCACATTTCTAATAAGTTATTTGGTTGTACAGTACTAAGTTAGCAACTGATTTCTCCCATCACTTTAAAGTTATTATTGTAAACACATTGCTGTATATTACACTTACCATTTCTGCCCTTGGAATCAATATAATATTCATTTCTCTGAGGAAGTTTGGCTTTTTCCTGGCTATATTTAAGATCTTATTTTACATTCTACAGGCTGAGTACAGAATAAATTGGTGTGGATCTCCAAAAATGCATTCCAATTCAGATTAACTATGTTTCCTAATCTGTGATTTAATGTCATCATTTCAGGAAAGTTCTAAGCCATTATGACCTGAAATATTTTGACTCTGTCCTCTGTATTATTTCCTTCAGGAAATCTGATTACATCTATGTTAAGTATTATCATCTGTATTCTGTCTTGTTTCCTATCTCTGTGTTACATTCTGGGTAATTATATTAGATTTATTTTTGGGTCACTAATTCTCTCTTTAGCTAAATCAAGTCTGCTTTTTAATGTATCCATTGGAGTTCAAATGTCAAGTATAAATTTATTCACGAAAAACATATTCGTTTCATAAAAAATGTCTGGTCATTTTTGATGGTATATTTTGTTATTCTTACACAGTTGACCCTTGAATACCGTGGCAGTGAGAGGTGCTGACTTCCTGCACAGTGAAAAACCTATGTACAATTTTTGATTCCCCGAAAGCTTAACTTCTAATAGCTTACTGCTGAACAGCAACCTTACCAATAACATAAACAGTTAATTAACAAATATCATATATGTTATCTGTATTATGTACTGTAATCTTAACATAAACAATTAATTAACAAATATTTTGTTACATGTATTATATAGTGTAATCTTAAAATGAAATAAGCCAGAGAAAATAAAATGTTATTAAAATCATAAGGAAGAGAAAATATATTTATTATTCATTAAGTGGAAGTAGATCACCATGTAAGTGTTCATCCTTATATGTCTTCACATTGAGTAGACTGAAAAGGAGGAGAAAGAGGAGGGGCTGGTCTTGCTGTCTCAGGAGTGGCAGAGGCAGAAGAAGTGGAGGAGATGGAACGGGCGGCAGGAAAGGCAAGCACACTTTACGGAAATATGTCATAATTTACATCTGAATTTTTTGCTTTATTTCTCTAAAAATATTTTTATATGGCACCAATCCTTCTTCCACCATTTCCTTTAGTTTCGGTGCCCGTGTCATAGAAGGGTACATCATAAAAGAAGTCAAAAGAAGTCTGAATAATTGGAATCCTTCTGCCAGAATGTCTAATGTCAGTTTGTTTTCTGGTACTGCTTCTTTTACATCTTCTTCCTTATTGTCTGAACTGGTTCAAGAGCACTCATTTCCATCAAGCAGACATCTTTTAAGTCCTCTGGTGTGCTATCTATTAACTCTTGAGTTTCTCCAAGATCCCTATCTTGAACTCTTTCACCCCTGCCACTCCCACTATTTTTTGCCATATCCACAATCTTTTCCACGATTTTTTTTCGTTGGTTCTCTGATGAACTCCTGAACATTTGGACACAGTTTGCTCCAGCACGAATTTGTTATTTCTGGCTTAAGTGCTTTCAGGGCTTTTTCTATAACAACCATGACATCTTCAATGGTGTAATACTTCCAGACTTTCATGATATTCTATCAGGGTTCTTTTTCATAGTGTTGACAATCTTTTCATAGAATACTGTAGTATTGGTGGGAAGTAGACCATTTCCATGTCTTTGGTGTTGAGCTAATGGCATTCTGGGTAGTCATTGGCATTGTCCAATATCAAAAGAACTTTAAAAGGCCATTCTTTACTGGCAAGGGTACTTCATTACTTCAGGGACAAAGCATCAATGAAAGCAATTCAGAAAAAGAGTTATTGTATGAGCCTTCTTGTTGTATAGCCAAAAACCTGACAGGTGATGTTTATCTTTTTCCTTCAAGACTAGGAGTTAACAGTTTTATAGATGAAGGAAGGATTGTTTATAAACCCAACTGCATTGAAACAAAACAATAGAATTAGCCTTTCCCTTCCTGTCTTAAATCCTGAATAGGGCACTTTCATCTTCATTAAAAACCTGTTCAGGAAAATATTCTTTCTCCTTTATGATTTTCTGAATGGTGTCTGGGAACTTTTCTGCTGCCTCCTGGTTGGCAGAAGCTGCTTCTCTTGTTATCTTGACGTTTCTTAAGTCAACTCTCTTTCTAAAATTATTGAACCATCCTTTGCTGGCGTTAAATTCTCTAGCTTTAGGTTATTCACATTCATTTTACTTTTTCATATACTATAATGACTTGGCTTTTTCTCAAATCATACTAGAGTCTATAGGTATGCCTTTTTTTATAGCAATCCTGCACTCACAGAAAGGCTACATTTTCAGTATGAGATTAAAAGATATTTTGTAAAAATATCAGCTTTTCATGCCTGCTGGCACAGCTACAGTGGCAGCTTCATGAATTTCCTTTTCTTTTATTACAGTTGTCTTTACACTGGATTCATTTATCTTAAAATGGTGGGCAACTACAGTTGCAGACCTCAATCTATGGTATATCTTGAACTATTCAACTTTTAACAAAATATAGTGTCTTGACTGTTCTTTGCTTCTTGAGAGCACTTCCAGCATCACTAGTGGCACTACACATGGGTTCAAGGTTTTTGGTATTGGACTCAGCACGATGAAAAATACGTGAGAACTGTGAGGGATCACTTTTTACTGAAATATGCAGTTTACTGGAGAGACTAATTGCTCACGTGAAGATGATTAGCATCACAGTGCATTTTAAGCAGATACTGGCAATTCTCGAGTTCACCGCAGTAATAACAAGAGGTGGCTATAAAATTATTACAATAGTATAGTATGTACTACAGTAATTTTATGGAGTTATGATTCAATACTGCATCTATATACTGATTTACGTTTCTCTCAACTATAATGGTGCCATGTCCAGTCTCTGAGTGTTTTTGTGTGTTGTTTTGGTACATTTTAACTTTTTGTAATAGATTTGTATATACTTTATGGTAGTAAATAACAAAATAAACTATTAATGGTTTCACATATATTTTATGCATTCATAACATATCTATTTTTTAAATATCTCTAGGCTACTCTGTTTATTTGTGAGTTTTTACCAATTACCACACATCTACAAAAAGTTTTCCAATGTATTTATTGAAGGAAAAATCTACATATAAGTGGACCCATGCAGTTCAAATCCATGTTGTTCAAGAGTCAACTGTATAAGTCTTGCTTATCATATTTCCTGGGTTTTTTTTTTTGAAAATTCTATGGTGAGTAGGCTTAGGGATGGTTTCTATATAAATTAATGCATTTGGTTTTGCTAGGCTTCTGGGGGAATTTTCAAACCTGGAACACCATAAACTGTTTTCTCAGCTTGAGGGTTTTTAGCAAAATAGAAAATAAGAATTTAAACTTTATAATAAATTTAGACTGTTTTATGTATATAAGTATTCATTGAAAACTTTTTCCTTTCCATATGGCAATGGAAAAGATATTACTGTCATCTTTTTTCAGGCAGACATTTTTCCTAGTATACCTTTTCCCTGATTATATAGGATTTTGAGGGTCATGACATCATGCAGAAGTCACTATTCCACATCCTACTTTGAGCAGACGCAAGAATCTTTTGTTATTTTTTTTTAACCTAGGTGACAATTAAAGGTCAAAGCTCTAGATTACTATTCTTGCCTATTGCACCAAGATAGCTTTTAGCTTCTTTGCTCATTTATCATTCTGGATTTGCTTCTGTTTGGGGTCTTAATTTATTAAGGATTTCTCATATTTTCTTGTGACATTAATTCTATACTGAGAAGGAGTTTAAAAATGGCATTTTAGGGCATCTCAAGGAATTCTGTAGCTGGACAATTTGAAAACAATTAGAATTTCATATCGCTGATCAAGGAAGCCAGCACAATAATTTCAATTCATTTATTGCTGTGGAATTCTGGAAGAATATGTGCACAAATAGAACACATGAGTTAAAATTTATTCTGGTGGTTATGGGATTGGAGGGCTTCAGCCTCCACTTGCTCACCACCATCATCCCATGTACCAACAGAGAAAGCTAACAGAGTTTGCCAAAGAAGAATGATAGACTCACGAGAAAATGTCCCAAGTTCCTAAAAATCACATTGCAAAGAAACTTTGAGAAAAAATTCTATGGTTAAGTGTGCAACTACCCATCTTCACTTGCAAATATTGTGGATTTACTGTACTTCTAGACCATCTTATTATGGACCTGAATAGAGAAACAGTGGGTTTGAATAAATCTTGTCTACAAGTTTTAAGAAGGAAGCCAATTCCATTTTGGAGAGGCATACCTTGCCGGATATCTGGACACTGAGAAATGAAAAAGTGCTGTGCAAGGGATTGGGGCACTTTTTCTTTTCCTAAAAGGCATATGGATACCTGATTCCTGCAATGTCAATAGCTTTCCATCCCAATGAAAGAACAACATGGACAGCAAGATTTATCTTCACTTTATATCCATCAAACCAATATAAAAATCTGCTGCTTCCATGGAATGAGAATGAACCAAGTTTTACAGTAATGCCAATAAGATGAGCAAAAGAAAAAATGCTGAGAGTTTTTATTTAGGAACTCTGTCTAAATGGGATGTGCATAAGATATCAAGCATTTAGATGTGCTGAAGTTATAAGGAGATCGTGTTGGTATGAGGAACAAAAAGGGTCTTTTACTCCAAAAGTGACTATTTCTTGCATTCTATATAATCTAGAGTGAGTCCATCTGTTCAGCACACCATTGCCCATTTTAAATAGCAAAACCAAAGCCACTGAAACCTCTGGGCTCATTTTAAAAATGAGTTAATGAACATCAAAGTGAAAGAGATGGATGATGAAAATGTAAAACACTGTAAAAATTCTGGCAAAATGTCCAATAGAGTAAATATAGCTTCTATTGCCTTTCTTCTGTCGGAGCCCTCATCTTTGCTTATGTGGGTTCTTGGTCACTGACACTCCCTAATGCTGCTCCTTGGCTGCTAAAATTGATTCTGCATCCCGGCATGTCCACCTTCCCTCTCTCTCTTTTGTTTTTTCCCTTTAATATATGTTTGTCAATTTAAGTAATAGCTTGGGAGTTTGATTAAAGCAATAGCTAATTCAAAAAGCTTAGATTTAAATACATTTTCTCAAAGGAAATTAAATAATATGGGAAATCAATCTAATTATGGGAATTTTAAAGATTATGGCAATTTTTTCTGATAAGCCACATGAATAAGAAGAATGAGCAGATTATAGAAAAATTAAATAGACATAATATTTATTATTTCACTGATGGTATGTATAGTCACTGACTACACATGATTGAGCTAGGAGTGGCCTTAGCTGATAATCATGAGGTCTGTTTTTCTTCATCTTCTTCATTCTTGGAGTTCTGATCTAAAAGTTCTTTGTCATATTCAGCAACATTCTAGACACTACCTTTGTTTTAATCCTCAGGGTGTTACATATCCCTTGTGCTGAATCATTCTGACCATGCATCTCATCCTAAGCAGCTTGAGTCATTTTCCATATTCAATGCCCGTGAACACCTCAATTTTGACTCCGTGAGGTCTTTCCTTGTTTCCTCTTTTCAGGACCTCCTTTCCCTTGAGGATGACTGGAATTTTCCAGTCCTGTGTCAACTTAAAAGTAAGCTAGAAAAGCAAACAAATAAGTAAAGCACCCACTGAAAAACCGGTATTTACAGGGTATTATCAAATCCTATCAGAGTATTATGGCTTCACACTGTCTTTCTCAGTGTTAATTTATTTGTGACATTTATCATTACCTGAACTTGCATATTCATTTGCTTGTGTATGGTCAGTAAAATCCTGATAGAATGAAAACTCCATGCAAGTTGGGGTTTTATCTGTTTTCTTCACTTTCAGGAATATCTATGCCAAAAACGGGTCCCATCACAGGGCGTGTGATCAAAGATCTTTGTTGAATAAATGAATGGCTGGCAAAATATGGATGTGAGTCAGGAACTCACTTTAAATAATCCCATGAAATATGAGACAGTTGTCAGTGTTGCCGATGGAAGATCCCAAACACTATTCTGGGCAGTTAGAGCAATTTCATTTGGAAGTTAATGAATATACATTTTAAAAAGTGCTGATTTTTGTCACTTTTCTCCAAAAAGTATGCAAATAATTGGACAGAAAATAAAAGGTGACTGCATTTCCTTTAATGCTCCTAGGCTCTGTAGATGTGTTGTATGAAAATCATAACATGATAAATAGATTTCTCACCTCTTTTAATTCAAGCTTGAGTAATTGGCATTCGCACTAAGTCTTTAAGTAGAGGGAGAGATACGTAGGAAAAGGACTGAAAAGTAAAAGCAAAAAGTGATTACACACACACAAAAATGACACCTTTTAATCTGCGCTTTTCACCTATTCTTGCCATGTGAAGGTTTGCAACTGTATATGTCATGTTGTCTTAAATGTAATGATGATGATAAAGTTAATGATAATAATTATGGTAACATTTACCTATATGAATTATATTTCACATGTATAAACTTATGCTATGTACTGCATAGATTACAGGAGGTTTAGCATCAGCAAACCTTGTAAACCCAATTGTTAGGGCCCTTCCTGTCATTTGCTTTCTATATTAAAGCTTCCTAGCAGAAAAAAGATGTAGGATTCAAGGAACATTAGTTAATAAGATATTTGTAAGTCTTACAACTGCCTAAATTATTATTAATATAATGGCTGTTAATCTTAAAACAATTGCTGAAGAATGATTTGTAAAAATATGAAGACACAACACACAGTTATAATAAACTGAAAGTAAAAGTCTAGATGATTTCACCGAACATGGGAGGGCATTGGACACAGGAGGGAAATAGAACAGCAAGGTAAGAATTTTGCCTTGGTTTGAGGGAGGTATTAAAGTATTTTAAACATTCATTTTGAATGTGTGTATTAGTTTCCTGGGACAGCCATAATAAATTACCACAAACTGGGTGGTTTAAAACAACCAAAATTTATTCTTTCACAGGGCGAAAGGCCAGAAGTCCAAAATGAAGATGTCAGCACTGTTAGTTTCTTTTGAAGGTTTTGAAGGAGAAACCCAACCCATGCCTCACTGTTAGTGTTTGTGCAGCTGTGCAACAGTTTCCTGGTGTTCCTCATGCTGTAGCTGCATCACTTCAGTCTCTGCCTCTATCTTCATAAGGCCTTCCCCTCTTGGATGTCTATCTCTACCTATTTTTTTTTTTTTTTTTTTTGAGATGGAGTCTTGCTGTGTTGCCCAGGCTGGAGTGCAGTGGCGCAATCTCGGCTCACTGCAAACTCCACCTCCTGGGTTCAGGCCATTCTCCTGCCTCAGCCTCCCGAGTAGCTGGGACTACAGGCGCCTGCAACTATGCCTGGCTAATTTTTTGTATTTTTAGTAGAGATGGTATTTCACCGTGTTAGCCAGGATGGTCTTGATCTCCTGACCTTGTGATCCTCCCGCCTCGGCCTCCCAAAGTGCTGGGATTACAGGCGTGAGCCACCACGCCCGGCCTCTCTACCTCTTATAAAGACACCTGTCATTGGATTTAGAACCCACCCTAATTCAAACTAGTGTCCTCTTGAAATCCTTATGTAAATTATATCTGAAAATACCCTTTTTCCAAATAAGGTCATATTCACAGGTTCTGGGAAGGAGTATGTTTTTGGGTGGTCCCAATTCTACCACTGCAATGTAGTAAACTCTTATAACATTTACAATATGTCAAGCACTAGGTGCTTTATATGTAGGAACTGATGTGATCTTCCCCTATGAACTATGTACTATTTTCCCATTTTACTGATAAGAAAAATTGCCCCAGATAATACCCAGGAGGAGTAAGTGGTAGAGTAAGGGTCAGAATCTACAAGTCTAATTCTAAAATGTATGTCTCTAACCAATTTGTTAAGTTTAAGTGCTACAAATGAATTACATACAATAAAGGATGTAAAATCCCTTTGTATGCTATCCAAACAAGTAGAGGAAATTAAACTGAAACAAAGAGTACTCCATAAATTCTGCAAAAGGCAGAAAAATTCAGAAAGCCAAAAAAGAGCATAGAGAAGAAACCCAAATAAGATGGCTGATATAAATTCAAGTAAAATATGGAAATTTAAAGAAAACCAAACAATAATTTAAAACAAATTTCTACAATATGCTTTTTAAGAAATAAAATGAGATAGAGGTTTGACAGTCTCATTTTAACGAAAGTAAGGAGTTACAATATTTTTTAGAGACTGACCAGAGAATATTTAAAAATGTTCATCACACCATGTCATTCCCAGGTTCAGAGCCATGTAATGGCTTCTTTTTGTATTTTGAATAAAATACCCGCTCCTTCAGTGACCTACAAAGTCACAAATCACCTAGTTGATCCCTGCCTGATTTTATACCTTGTCTCCTCCTCTCTGGATATCCCTCCCTATGTTATGAGTCCACTGAGAATGTTGTTACCCAAACTTATCCATATACTCACTCTTCTCTTTGCCTAAAATGTTCTCTCTCTGGCACTTCCCTGACATGGTTTCCTGTCCATCATTCAGATCTGAGATCAAAGATCACTTCTTCAGAGATGTCTTCCCCATTTTACCTGAAGTGACCCACTGTTATGCTCTCCCACTTTTCCTTAACTAATACCTTCCCAATATTCCAATCACTTGATATTATTTATTTGTGAAAGTCATATACACTTGCTCACAAAGCCATCAGTTTTACATCACAATGACCTATTAAATGAATACCCCCTACCTCCAGTCCGTGCCACCAAACTAATCCATGCCACTAGGAATCCAGGAAATCTTATACAGGATGGCACCTAAGGTCAGTCTTAGAAGATATGCAAAGCTTTAGCCTTTAAGTTGCATAAATAGTGGTAATTGGTGAATGAATTTCTAGACAATTTAAGTATATCCTAGAAAACATGTATTTTTATTTATATATGTGCATACAGATGTATATATAACTATCCACACATACATGTACGTGCATGCATACACACAGAGAGAATATGGACAGTGATCATACGTTGTTGACCCTCTTTCAGTCATACCATGAGAAATCACCATCAGTATTATTCCAAATATCATCTGTTTGCCCTTTGGGTCTACTCTGCCTCCTCCTTCCAACTGCTTGATGCCAGTAAGTGTGAGCATATCCAAGGGCACTCTTGTTTTCTGGATTTCATTGAAAAGAATAAAGGGAGGTTGGCAATGATTCTAGCCTGGGAATAAAATACTCTCCTATGTGGGCTCCCTATACCCTGCCCTCACCTTTGAAAATAGTCCTCCTATTAAACTCTGCTCAAATTAGTTCAAATGTGTAATTTGTTTCTTGCTGGGGCACTGACTAATACACGTGTATTTCCTTTGAGCATTTCCAAATGCCAAGAGTACATGCTTCATTTTGTTCTCCCTGCAGTTATTAATTGAGTGCCTACCATGTGCCAGGCACTGCTATAGACCATGGGGACATTCAGTGAACAAAGTAGAGGAAAACAATTGTTCTTATGAAGCTTACACCCCATTGTCGGAGATGACAATGAACAAAATAAATATGCAACATCATATTAGATATACCAGTTAGTATTATGAAGAAAAAATAAAGATAACAATGTTGGGGTGTGGGGGGAATTTAAAGTGGGCGTGGTCATGAAGGCTCCACTGAGAAAGTTACATTTCAACAAATACATCAAAGCTGTAAGGATCTAGCCATGAAGCTTTTTGGGAAAAGAGCATGCCAAGCAGAGAGAATAGCAGAGGCAGATGGCCCAGGACAAAAGTGAGCCTGGTGTTTTCAAGGAGTCATGAAGACTCCAGCATGATGGAGTGGAGTGAGTCAGGCAGGAGAAGAGGTGAGGAAGGTAGATCCCACAGGACCTAAAAGCCACAAGAAAGACTGTGGATTCCACTCAGGGTAAAAAACAAAAAGGAGCACACTAGAGCGTTTGGAGCTCTGACACCATCTGATTTATATCTTACAATTGTGGTTGTTGTATTTGTTTGATTTGTGGTGTACATGCAGTGTGTGTGTGTGTTTTCGTTGTTGCATTTGTTTGATTTGTGGTGTATGTGCAGTGTGTGTGTGTGTGTGTGTGTGTCTGTGTGTGTGTTTGAATAGACTAAAGGAGGGAAAGAAAAAGTGTAAATTAAAACTTATTTACAAAGTTAATAGCAATAATGCAAGCAAATTAAAATGATGGCTAAGACCAAGTTAGCGGCAAAGGAATTTGTGACAATGTGGTATGATAGAGATTCAAGTTATATTTTGAAGGTAGACTCAACATGATTTTCTGATAGATTCATTCATTCAAAACATATTTATTGAGTGTTTTCTATTAGCTAGCATTATGCTAGGTACTTGAGATAGAATTGTGAACAAAACAGAGATCCCTGCCCTTATAGGATTTGAAATATAATGTTGATATATAGGCGGTAAACATTGAAAAAAAATAGAGTGTTAAAGTATGTTACAAATTGTTCCATGCTATGGGAAAAAAAAAAGGGGTGGGGTAAAGAAGAGCAACTGGGATAAAGTAATAAATGGCCATGGTCTGCCTGCTTGAGTAGATGACTTTTGAACAAGCATGTCAGGGAAGAGAGAGAATCAGCCAAGAGGATATTTAGGTGAGCAGGTCTTTAGACGGAGAGCACAGCAAGAGCAAAGGCCATAGGGTAGGCACCTCTGGGGGTTTAAGGAGCCACTGGGAGGCTGGAGAGGCTGCAACAGTATCAAGAAGGTATTAGAAGAGGACTTGAGAGAATTAACAGGTTAAAGACTAAAAATGACCTTGTAAACACTGGTGTAAATAAAACTTATTTTAAAAGTTAACAGCGGTAACCTAGGCAAATTAAAATGATAATTTGAGTTTACATTCTGAGTACAATGAGAGCCACTGAAAGGTTTTGTGCAGAGGAGTAGCAAGATCTGACCATTGCTTTAACGTGATTACTGAAATTATTGGGACTAAGTTCTGGATGGCAAGTATTGAGAGTAAGTTCTGGGTAGCAGGATTTGATGCACATAGACCTGCTGTGAGGTAGGATTTGTTGGCGGGGGGTTGGGTGTGGGGGGAAGGCGCCAAGGATGAAGTTTCCACTTAACGGTGTGTAAAGACTGAAAGGAAATTAGGTTAGAGGGAGGATGGTAGGAAGGTTAGGATCACTGCATTGGACATAATAAGATTGAAATGACTATTTCTGTTTCACTATTTTTTGTCACGTAGAGGGACTACTGGTCTCTCTCATTCTATAGCAGCATACCATTTGACAGCTGAGTTGGGAAAAAAGCAACTGGGTATGCTTAGCTTAGCCAGCCCTTTGGTCCTCTTATTTTGGGACCCACCTTACTTGCGGGGGGAAAATGTGTTTTCTAATTCTCTGTAATGTAAGTTTTAAAGAGTCAACCCCTCAGTGGGGTGTCTATGTCTGTTGAGCAATTGTGTTTGACTAGATGAGTAGACTTAAATATCTGGTGAAGTGTTAGCAAGTCTAGCTTGCTACAGTTCCATAGAGACTTTCTCTAAAGAGCTTTATATAGATCGAACAGTGATGACTTGAATCTCCATATTGATAGTCTCCATGTCAATCTGTCAGTCCTTTTGAAACTTGGGGGTGGTGGAAGATGACATTATTCCTCTGTCTTTAACCTAAAGATTTTTTAAATGAATACAGAAAGAATTTTACACTAAAGATTATTATCAAGAGGCAACTTTCACATCCATGTCTCCTCGATTTTGAAGGTAAAATTGAATTTGACCTTTAAAGATCAATTCCACTGGGTAACCAATTTGGACTGATTCCACTGGAGATCACCTAAGAGTATTCTGGCATTGTAAATGGCCATTAAAAGCCATCAGCGCTATAATTCTTTGAGAAACAGATAGTTATGTGAGAGTCATATGATGGTTATTGCTTTAGGATTTAGATATTATTTAATGAATAGTTGGAAATATCTATCAAGTCTAACTTGACAAAAGAGGACAGAGAGGGCCTCCATCTCAGCCAAGACTACTTGGGGAAAATGCTGTAATTTCTAAAACCATATCCTTTAACCTGATGATAATAGCACATTACCCATTTGCTTTACATCTCTGATTTAAAATTATCAAAACCCTTTGCAGTGCTTTACTTCAGTCTTATGCCTTCAATAGCGGCACAGATATACATCATCAGGGCTGCCCATCACCACCATCAGAGGTCACTCTAGCGCAGAGGTTTTTACCTCTTTTGAAACCTTCCAGAAAAATAGTTTTAAATACATGGGAACTCAAGGTAAGAATCATATTAAAATAAGTTGTATTTCTTTCAAGTCTACCCATTTTTCTCATTTTGCCAAAACTTGAGACCTAGTCACAAGTTTGTGGGCATTTTTGTTCACCAAGAGTAGCATTATTGTGTTAGTTACTTACCATTGGCCTATAAGATGCTTGGTTCATCTATGTTGTTCACAAGCATCATAAACATTATTTTTGCTGTGAATATCTCATGGCTGGTGTAAATTCTTTGCTAGACTGTTTGAACTTTTTCATGGTCTTATTGATTCAAGTTCCTATAATGTTTCTGGCAGTTTATAGTTTAATGGAATATAATGATGTATATGTCTTCCCCCAACAATGTACATATTTACCCTTATTTATTTATTTAACCAGTGTTTCTTGACTATATTATTGCAGACCCAGGCACTATTCAAGATGCTAGGTATTCAGTCCTGAATAAGACAAGATAAGAAAATAAGAGAAAGAAAGAAGGAAAGACGGAAGAAAGGAAAGGAAAAGAAAGGAGGGAAAGAAGAAAGGATGAATGGAAGGAAGGATGGAAGGATGGAAGCAAAAAAGGGAGGGAAGGAAGGAGGAAGAGAAAGAGGAAAGGAAAGAAAAGAATTATAATGTTAAGCTATAATGACAAGATAAGAAGTAATAGGAACTGAGAGTGAGAGAGATGGACAGGAAAGAATTCTTTAAATAAATGACATGTGAATAAAGAAATTAATATATGACCCTGAAAAATAATGTATTGTTGACAAAAACCAAACTTACTTAATTAAGCATACTCATACTTACATACAAGGTTAAGTGTTCTGCCTTATACCAGAAGGAAGGAGCTCCCTGTGTCTGCCATTCCCAATAGGGTAACAATGAAAACACCTATTGCAGAGTCACGTCTGGCAAAATTGAAGTGGTGGCTGCCCCACTCTAAGCATAATAAGGTACCTGATGAGGAAGTGGGCAAGTTCCCAGGAGCATTTGACTTGAGTATGTTTCCCCACGTACTACTATGTACTACTGTTACATAATCTTCTCTTCTTTCTAGATACCTTTACTCCAAAAAATTAGCTTCTACATCAAAGAGTAAGGGCCATTCTCCTTCTGAAACCCATGGGAATGAATCCTTTCTTGCCTCCTCTAGCTCCTGGTGATTTGCTGGCAATCTTTGGAATTTCTTGACATGCAGCTGCACACAGTAATTTTTGCCTCCGTCATTATATGGTGTTCTCTCCTCATGTGTCTGTTTTTATGTTGTCTTTTTATAAGGACAATAGTCATATTGAATGAAAAGCCCACACTACTCCAGGATGACCTGATCTTAACCGCTTAGGTCTAGAATGGCCCCATTTCTAAATATTGTCACATTCTGAGGCCCTAGTGGTTGGAAATTCAACATATATTTTGGGGAGATGCAATTCAACCCACAATGGTCACTTCTAAAGTTTACACAAAAGGCCAGGCATGGTGGCTCACACCTGTAATCTCAGCACTTTGGCAGACCCAGGCGGGTGGATCACCTGAGGTCAGGAGTTCAAGACCAGTCTGGCCAACATGGTGAAACCTCGTCTCTACTAAAAATACAAAAATTAGCCAGGTGTGATGGTGGATGCCTATAATCCCAGCTACTCAGAGCAAGACCCTGTCTCAAAAAAAGAAAAAAAAAGTTTGCACAAAAAAATGTGAAGTACTTAGCAACCAAAGTGAATGGAAAGAATACAGGTCTAACAATTTAGATAGCTAATTATTTCACTTTTTTTTTTTTTTTTTTTTTCCCAGGATGGAGTCTTGCTCTGTCGCCTAGGCTGGAGCGCAGTGGTGCAATCTTGGCTCACTGCAACCACCACCTCCCAGGTTTAAGCAATTCTCCTACCTCAGCCTCTGGAGTAGCTGGGATTACGGGCACATGCCCTGCCGCCTCCTGGCTGTTTTTTTTTTTTTTTTGTATTGTTAGTAGAGATGGGGTTTCATCATGTTGGCCAGTTTGATCTCAAACTCCTGACCTCGTGATCCACCCGCCTCTGCTTCCCAAAGTGCTGGGATTACAGGCATGAGCCACCACACCCGACCAATTATTTAACTTTTTACATTACCATTTTTGCATTGTTGATCTTAGAAGGTTGCTAAAATGTCTTAATTCAGTCTTATCAGCCAAAAACAAATAGTAGTATTAACTATTTTGCAGAATTGTAGAAATAATATAAATAAAATGGGAGTATATAGAAACTCAAATTCCTGTTCAATTGTTTGTGTAATTATGATTGGCACTAAAAATGAACTACAAGCCTAAGTAGATATTGCAAGTTGTTAATTCTTAGGAATAAATAGAGGTCCTGACTAAAAATTTTTACTGAAGATTAAAGAAAAAATATGTGCTTTTCTATATTGAGGTCAAAACTCAAAATTAAGATGATCCCTGATATACTTCCACTGCAAGTTGAATTGAATCAAACCAATGAATGAATGAAAAGTCAAAAAATCACCAAAAAAAGGAAGGAAAAATGGCCTAATGCTTGATTTGCAAAATACCAGTCAGTATAGTTGCCAAAGAGAGATCAGTATTTCCCAACAATTACTTATCTTGAAGTTAAAGCCATGGCTTGTAATTAAGAACATACTTTTCATCAAAGCCTGTGCTGACTACCCCATGTAAATTATGTCCACCCCTGGTAGTCTATCATAGCAGGTAGCTCTTTCCTCTGTAGCATCTATCATAATTTATAATTATATATTTAAGTCAGTGTTTACTTGTCTACTCTGCGTTTCCCATATTAGATCTTAAGTGTCTAGAAAATGAGGACGATGTCTCTAGCCCCTAGTGTAGTGACTGTCACACAGAAAGGGCTCTATAAATATCAGTTTAATGAATAAATGGATTGGTGAGTTTATGGATGAATAAAAACATTATTACTCTCTCTAGACATCCTCATTTGACAGATTTCTCTTCGGCAAATATAACACAATAAATTGTACATTTATTTACGTGCCATTACAGGGAGATATTGGATAAATTCATGGGACTTTGTTGGAAAAATCCTTTAAAATTTTCAGCAACAACATATTTTGAACATCAAGGATATCTGTGACTTGTTACAGTTCTTTCTTTTGTGTCTGAGGAAAGGTACACATCAGAACTGTGGAGGTGAAGTACTGGAAAAAGAACAAAGCAAAGCAAACAATGTTAGTGCAAATGAATAAGAAAAAGTCAAACAAGATATAGATGAAAGTGAAAGGCAAATTAAGCCAAAGTCCAAAAAATATGAAAGGATAAATATGGAGATATAAATAAGCCAGGTTAAAAAAGTTAATGTAATATTTCACATTTCCACAGTTGGGCCCACATTAACATGTTTTACCTTATTTTTCATTACTAAACACATTGGTTAATCTCCCCAGTGAATTTCTACCTTGTAGCACTCTTCTTCCCTCCTCTATGCCTAGAACACCTCCACTTGCCTGTCACTAGTTTTCTCATTGTATTATCTCTGAAAACCCCAATTTCTCCATTACAACCTTCTTATTTAATCTGTTGAAGAGTTTGAGACTCAGGGGTAAAGAGACATGCAAGTTCACACAATTAGTGACAATGCCAGGACTAGAATACAAAAAGAGAATTCTTTCTACTGTGTTCCAAAGTCTACAATTTCTAGCATTCTTTACTCTAAGACTTGAAATAGTTTACACTATTGTCAACTGAGCCAGACCATGTCTATCTACTTGGGTCAACAGAAGGAACAGGAAATCTAAGCAGAGGAAATGAATCTATTGGGTGATACATACTGTCAAACCACAGGTAAACATGATAGTACCATCTAGTATATTTATATCTTTTCAAATATGCAGAATGAGGTAGATAAAAGAAAACTCCTAAGGAGTCAAAATGTAAAAATGGCCCAAAGATACATAGATACATAAAAACTCTTAATATCAAGGGATACATTTATGGGCACACAAGCAAAACTGAATGAACAAACTCCTATTCAATGATGTGATTTGCATGCAGTACAAAATGTATAACTTTAAGGAGATAATTTCCTTTTTGTTTTTAATGCACAACATAATTCTCACTAATGTTAATATGTGCCTATCAAGGGAAAACATATCTATTGATATGGGTATTGAGAGACCAAACAGTATTTTTAATTTAAAAGAGTAGTACAGTTACACAACATAAAATCAATATTTATTGGATACTAAAACAGTTCATTCAGGTTTGATGTTCACAGAATTTTGTTGGCTAGCTTCTTCATTTACCTTATTTGGAGACCTGAATAAGTGCCTATGAGCTATAGAAACTTGTCTCAGGAATTTTATATCTACTGCCATACACGAAGTCCACATAAGACTCAGAGGGTAATAAGTTAAACTAAACAAGGTAGCAATAAGGATTTTTTACTTAGAAGTTTCTCAATTTTATAAATGGCTTAGAAAATAATAGAGTAGAAAATGTTCATGGCTTAATATGTTTTTAAAAAAGAAAAGATAATTTCTCTGGAAAACAATAATAAAAGAAGGAGAATACTATGAGAAACAAAAGATTCCCTGAAAACTTTGTTTCCTAAGACAAAAAGTAAAACTTTTCATTATACAAAGATGTCTTCATATAGAGCTTTCTGGATTGGAAAATACTTTAGAGGAGTCGATATATGAATAGATGATAGAGAGATAAATGGATGGAAGGGTGTGTATATGTATGTGTGTGTGTGTATGTCTGTGTGTGTGTGTGAGGGGGTGTGTATGCACACACTGTATGTACACATATAAAGATTGAAGAGTTTATATATGTGTGTAATGTATATATAAAATACACAATTCATGTGTAAATATAATGTACTAGATAAAATAGAGTATATATAATCCAGTTACTGCTGGCATACCTTCAAGGGAGAAACCGCATCACTTCCTGATGTTGTAGATGCTTACAGAAGCTTCTATCTACTCATTGATTCATATATTTGTTTCATAAGCATTAATTGTCCTCTATTATTGGATACTTCAGATTTTTTTTTTTAAAGTCACCATTCCTATCTTCATGGAATACAGAGTTACCTTGAGAAGGCATATGTAAAAATGAATGCCATAATATAGTGGCTTTGAGAAAAATGTGAAGTAGGGAAAATATGGTTAAGGATGGAAGTTGACAAAATTAGTATTGTAAGGGAAGTTTGCAGTACAGGGAAACCTCAGAAGAAGATCCTGTAGATTGCAGGAACAACAGAGCAAAGGCTCGGAGACTCAGTTGCAAGGGCCCTGGCAGAATTGCAAGCCTTGCCCGATGGCTTGAATTTAAAATGAAACACTTACAGCTAAGTGAAACTACATGATTATAAACAAAGCAAGAGTAAATATATTTTCAGGTAAACCTAAATTGCAGATAAGCAGAGGTCACAATATTAACATCCATCAAATAAAATTTAAGGCAAAAGCATTTTATAAGAAAAAATAGCCATTTTATAGCAATAAGTATAATTTACAATAATGGAAGTGTTAGCTATCAAATAAAATTGGCTCCAAATACATGGAGGTGTAGTTAAAATGTAATATTAATGGGAGTCAATAGCACACTCACTTAAGTCTTTGGCAGATCTTGTTAGCCAAAGTTAATCAGGATATAAAAGCTATGAATTTATACTATATTCTACATATGATTTTGTGAGCTATTATATATTACTATATATCATAACATTTTATTATATCCTACTTTATTATATGTAATAGAGTATATGTTTAGGCTAAACATTGTACCCTACAAATAGCAAATTTGCTAATTTGCTAAACCTTGCTAATCACAAATTTTTTAGAAGAACTGAACATGTAGTAGGCCACCACTGAAAAGCTAGGTAAAATTTTTAAAAAGTCTATGAGCCATACTATATGATACTGCAACAAAACTGGATATTAATACAAAAAGCGTGTTTAAAATGCTAGAAAAACAAATAAAAATATCATAAATAACTCTGAGGTCAATACAAATTAAATTTGCCTTGACAATGACATAGAATGCAATGTAAATGAGACTGTCACATATTATATTAATAAAATGCAGCAAATCTCCATCTATAGAGAAATATATAAACCTACATGCACATATTTTAAGCAATAAATAATGGATATTTTAAAAAGTGAATGTTCAGATCAAGAACTCCTAACAAAGCAAATGAAAAATTAAATGAGTAAAATAAGATAAAGGTACTAATAAAAAGAAATAGAGGAAGGGAATGAATTATATAAACAAGAGGTACAAGAATGAAAAATGCATGTAAAATATAATTTGAAAAAATACAATAGTCAAGCCTTGCAATGTTAATTGAGAAAGGAAATAAAAGTGAAGAAAATTACCTATGAAGCATTCGAAGTAAGAAGGATTAGATTAAAAACACATGTTATTTTTAGTGTAAAATTACTATAAACTAAAAATTGAAAAAAACAAATTGCAAAATATATTTAAAAATTATATTAATTATCAAAATTAACATGAGAATCATGTAAGACCAATTACAATTACAAAACTTAAAAAAATTATCTCCCAAAAATTCTGACAGTGGAAGATCGTTTAGATGATTTTATGAAAAAGTTATGTCAAAATTATTCTTTTCTTATTTAAACTGTTTTTAGAACATAGATAATACTTTATGAAGCTTAGAAAAGATTGATCTATAAACCTTCAAAACTAAAAATACATCATAGAGTGACTGTGCTTAAGATTATAGATATAAAGATCCTTAAGAAAACACTACAAATTTTGCCTAGTATTATATTAAATAGATAATATAAGATGATGGAATGGACTGGGCCCCCCAAATTTAAGCATAATGGCTTATTATGTTCATTATATTAATAGGCAGATTATTTCCCTGGACAATACAATAGATGACACAAAATGCAATTATAAAAAAACTGCTTTTAAAATTATTAGAAGCATTATGTGGTAAGGTGCTTCTATGCCTTATCTGATTTCAATGTGAATGTTTAAATCTGTCCAATTATCTACCCTTCCAAGAAATTCTCATCCCATTAATTTCTTGTTAATAACTAGTCTTTATTTCCTTCCTTTCCAGATTAATCCTCTATGATTTTTATAAAGCTACTTATCAATCCAAACATTTTTTTCAGATCTTATTTTTTTTTTCTCGATCTTAACTGCAATTTGTCCCATTCTAGAGGATTCCACTTTCTCTTTTAAATGGCAGCTCCTGTTTCTACACTTTTGCAAACATCTCAAAATACAACCTGAGAATCCTACTACCCTTATCGTGTTTCTTCTGACTCTTATGCATTAACCTCCATTTAAAAAACAAACAAAAGTCTTTAATCCATCTTGAATTGATTTTTGTATAAGGTGTAAGGAAGGGATCCAGTTTCAGCTTTCTACATATGGCTAGCCAGTTTTCCCAGCACCATTTATTAAATAGGGAATCCTTTCCCCATTTCTTGTTTTTCTCAGGTTTGTCAAAGATCAGATAGTTGTAGATATGTGGCATTATTTCTGACGGCTCTGTTCTGTTCCATTGATCTATATCTCTGTTTTGGTACCAGTACCATGCTGTTTTGGTTACTGTAGCCTTGTAGTATAGTTTGAAGTCAGGTAGAGTGATGCCTCCAGCTTTGTTCTTTTGGCTTAGGATTGACTTAAATGTTAGACCTGAAACCATAAAAACCCTAGAAGAAAACCTAGGCATTACCATTCAGGACATAGGCATGGGCAAGGACTTCATGTCTAAAACACCAAAAGCAATGGCAACAAAAGCCAAAATTGACAAATGGGATCTAATTAAACTCAAGAGCTTCTGCACAGCAAAAGAAACTACCATCAGAGTGAACAGGCAACCTACAAAATGGGAGAAAATTTTCGCAACCTACTCATCTGACAAAGGGCTAATATCCAGAATCTACAATGAACTCCAACAAATTTACAAGAAAAAAACAAACAACCCCATCAAAAAGTGGGCGAAGGACATGAACAGACACTTCTCAAAAGAAGACATTTATGCAGCCAAAAAACACATGAAAAAATGCTCACCATCACTGGCCATCAGAGAAATGCAAATCAAAACCACAATGAGATACCAGCTCACACCAGTTAGAATGGCAATCATTAAAAAGTCAGGAAACAACAGGTGCTGGAGAGGATGTGGAGAAATAGGAACACTTTTACACTGTTGGTGGGATTGTAAACTAGTTCAACCCTTGTGGAAGTCAGTGTGGCGATTCCTCAGGGATCTAGAACTAGAAATTCCATTCGACCCAGCCATCCCATTACTGGGTATATACCCAAAGGACTATAAATCATGCTGCTATAAAGACACATGCACACGTATGTTTATTGTGGCATTATTCACAATAGCAAAGACTTGGAACCAACCCAAATGTCCAACAATGATAGACTGGATTAAGAAAATGTGGCACATATACACCATGGAATACTATGCAGCCATAAAAAATGATGAGTTCATGTCCTTTGTAGGGACATGGATGAAATTGGAAATCATCATTCTCAGTAAACTATCGCAAAAACAAAAAACCAAACACCGCATATTCTCACTCATAGGTGGGAATTGAACAATGAGAACACATGGACACAGGAAGGGGAACATCACACTTCGGGGACTGTTGTGGGGTGGGGGGAGGAGGGAGGGATAGCATTGAGAGATATACCTAATGCTAGATGACGAGTTGGTGGGTGCAGCGCACTAGCATGGCACATGTAACATATGTAACTTACCTGCACATTGCGCACATGTACCATAAAACCTAAAGTATTATAATAATAATAATAATAATAATAATAATAATAAAAAGAAAAAAAAAGCTAACAGTTCTACAATATATCACAAATGTAGGCATGGGTTTCCTTTAACGTCAATAAAAACATGTTTTCCCCACAAAAAGGAAAAAAAAAAAAAAAACAAAAGTGAAACTAAAACCTACTTCTTTGAAGTACATGTCATCTGGCTAAATCATCTGTATTCCTTCCTGGGGTCATCCACAAACATCTGAGTTAATCTTCTCACTCAACTAAAGACCTTGACCCTTAGTTCTCACTCTTCCTTTTCATCAAATTCCCACTATTATACAGGGTAACTCTTGAGCCACACAGAGGATGCATACATTACTGGCCATTGCCACAAATTTGAGCCATAAGTTGGCTGCCACTTAAATTTTATCCTCATCAGAAAAAGTCGTATCTCTGAAATAATTAACTCAATGGCTTCACACTCTCTCCCAATCCCCCATTCCTGCAGCTCCTCAACTCAACTCTCTTGCATCACTTCTTCCACCTAATTGGAACACCCAAGGCATTGACTGGCACACATTCAAGTCACTTGAGGGTCTTTAAGACAATGTGGATGCTTTTTTGTCCTATGAAAGACCAATTATTTTACAATCTCTAAACTTCATATTTAGGCTCTAGTGAACCCAAGCACTGTGTAGGCAGGTTAAGAACCACTGCCCTGGGGTATTTATGTCTCTACTCTCGTTTCTTTCTTCAATGACTTTTCTACCCAGCTTGGATTCCAAGTCTCATCACTTCAAATTACCCTTTTGCCAATAGTCTCAATTCCATTCTTTTATGATCACTTACATTATTTTTCATGGGTAAAGATTAAGGCCTCTTTGAAAAGTACTGCCCTGAGCTTCTAAGCTGAAAGAAGAATAACATACAACCTTTCATACTGCTATTGTCAATACTTTGTAGTCATTAATATAAAATGATTTTTGTAGCTGTCCTGCAGCCCTACTGTGTGCATAATAAACTTGATTTTCCATTTCTCTATGACACATGTCAAACCATCTCCATTTGCATCGAATCTCTAGCCCCATCATCTCTCACAGATGTCCTTAAATGACAAGCTCACAGTAAGAACAGAATCCTTTTAATGAAAACTCCCTGAACTTTCAGCTACCACAGCATCGAGCGTATTTGCTTCTGCACAATATTGTGTCTTTCATTTAATTGCAATGTAATGAATGTCCCCCCTCCCATTCAAAGCTCACCTCTCAACTTGTTTGCTGAATCCCTATGGCTCCTTCTCAAAGGCTTTGCTTTCTTGTTTATCTGTAGGTAATTGGTTTAATGTTGTCAGTCACAGCCTGGGTTTGAACCATGGCTTCTCACTAAATGACTGTGTGACAATGAGCAGGTGACTTATCCTATTCAGTCTTATATTTTAAATATAAAATGGGGATATGAAATATGTCTGTTTCACAGAGTTGTGGTGAGAATTGAAAACAATAATATTTATAAAGACCTTAGAAGAGTAAGCATAATAAAAGTGTTTGACAAATCATTGCTGCACTCCTGTATATTTCAAACCTACTATTATATTCACTTGTACCCTGCATTTACACACTCACTCTATGTTTTCCTTCAGTAACTCACATATTTTTCTCTTCCCATTTGCAATCAAACTTATCAGGGAAGTCTGAATTTGGTCTCTGCTTCTGTTTCTCGTTTTCACTCCACAACCTTCCAAAATCTGGATTCTGCTTTTCCAACTCTGCCGAAACTGCTCTTGTCAATGTCAGTGATGATGGCCTTGTAGTTAAATCCAATAAATAATTTCCAGGTCTTATCTACCTGAACACTTGGCAGAGTTTGACACTATTGACTGCTTCTCCTTTCTTGAAATGCCCTCTCCCTATGACTTTTCTGTTACTGCACTCTCCTTACTTACCTTATACTTCTCTGACCCTTTCATTTTTGTCTCTTTTGTGAGCTCCTCTTTCTCTTTGGCCTACCCTTTAATGATTAGCAATTTTCAGAACGCTGCCCTAAACTCTTTTACCTTCATATTTTAAATAATTTCTCTGGCTAAAATTTTCTGCTTTCAAGGCCCCAGTTTCCATCTGATAACCTGATAGGTCCCAATCTATAAGTCTCCAGCTCAGATGAGGAAGAGTGGGACGGTGTTTAAAAACACAAATTTTTAAAGACAGGAGACCTATGCTCAAGGTTTGAATTCTTACTTTGCTACTTTCTGGATATCTGATAGAGAAATGATTTAACTAGTCTAAGCTTCAGATCAGTTTATTGTAAAAAATT
This sequence comes from Pongo abelii, assembly GCF_028885655.2. Taxonomy (NCBI): domain Eukaryota; kingdom Metazoa; phylum Chordata; class Mammalia; order Primates; family Hominidae; genus Pongo; species Pongo abelii. The sequence goes on from NC_071988.2 coordinate 22,424,085, forward strand.
GTTGAAAATAATTTCTTTTATACTCTAATTAAGTAAGCATGTGTACATTATTTAAGAGAATCAGTGACATGTTAAAAAGTGCTTAATACATTTTACCTATTTTTTATTGCCTCTACCTGTAGCTCTTTCTCTTGAATTTCAAACTTGTATGTAAACTGGCTATTTGATACCACTATTTGACTGACCCAGAAAGCCCACAAATCCAATGTCTGAACATAGTTTCCCAAGTCTCTTTTTCGTAATGTGTTTCTTAACTCATTGAATGGCATAGTTATTAAGAACCTCATTCCCAACACTTCTTTCTTATTTAATACCTTTTTAAGTTTCGTGCATTTGCAGTTATATCACCCTTTCCATTTATATTATTTTTTATTTAGGCTTTTTTTTTTCCTTGATAAATCCTCCTGGAGATTTATCCATTTTATTAATGTCTTCAAAAAATAACATTTTTATATTTAAAAAATATTTTAAAATAATTTTATATTTTATTAATTCTGCTGTTAGGTTATTATTAAGGCTTACCTTCTTTAGTTGCACACTTAGCACATTGACATTCAGCTTTTCTTTTTTATATATAAGCACTTAGTGTATTTCCTTCTAAGTAAAAGCTTTAATATGCAGTAGTTTTGCTACATTTGGTTACAACTTAAGAATAATAAGTTATTACTCTTAAATAGAAGTGTGTATGTGTAATAACTCTTTCGTTATTAATAGTCTTGTGATCAGAGAATTTGACCATTTATATTGACCATATTTGGAAATTTATTAAAACCTACATTATGACCCAGTGCACAGGTTTTGTAAATGCTTTAGGTGTTTGAGAATAATGTACATTTTCTTATTCTTGGTTGAAGGAGTTTATATAAGTCTGTTAATTCTAGATTCTTAATAGTCTTCAAGTTTTCTGTATTTATGCTCATATTTTCCAGTTTATCCATCAAGAATTGACAAACATGTTAAATTTGACACAAGGATGAAGAATTTGTTAACTTTTTAAAGTAGCTTTATCAATATTTTGTTTTATTTATTTGGAGATAGTTTTATTAGGAGCATAGAAACATAGAATTGTTAGAGAATCATGGTAAATATAGCCTTTTATCCTGATCTGTTAACAATTTATATCCATAAACATACTTTTGACCTTAAGATATATTTTTCTTTTATTAAGATAGTTATGTCCACTTTCTTTTAAGTTAGTATTTCTTTTGTATTTTTAAAATTATTTTTCTTTAAGTCTTTCCATGTCTTTAATTTTTAGCCATGTCTTTATAAACAGCATATAGTGACACTTTAAAAATCCAAATTGATAATCACTGTCTCTTCTTGATCATAATACATTTATAAATTTTTTTATTAAAACATAATTGGGTCTGTTTCTACCATCTTACTTTTAAATTTATACGTGTCTCCCTATTACGATGCTACTTACATTTAAAAAGTTTAGCTAATGTTTTTTCCTCATATTATTTATTTTTTTCATCTTTTTAGTTTGTATACCCCTGAAATTTTATCATGCAAATTTAGTTTTAGTAAGTCACAAACTAAACAATATCTTAATCCTCTTTTGTAATAATTTCAGAACCATAGAACTCTCTAAATTAGATCACTCTCCTTCTGACTTGCATAATATACAAAACATATGGCACATTTTAGTTTTATTTTCCTTCTATGTTAAATATATTCTTTCGAATTTTCTTTCATTCAGCTTTTTTTGTCGTAATGTCTCACTTTTGTTTATTTTCATATGGTTTATTTCACACTTTTCTTCAAGAATGGTTTTGCTGATAATATTATTCTAAGTTAGCAATCATTCCCATCAGCAACTCTCTTGCTACTGCTTGCTGGCTTCCAATGATGCTCCCTATTTATCTATTTGTTGGTTATATGTTATTTCTCTTTGTCTATTTTTAAATTATTTAAATCATTTTTATTTTAGAATGAACAATTATTATATTCTACTTTATACATTGAAAACATTCTAATGCAGGGCTCATAGGAACAAGAAATAAAAGGCAAATCACTACAAGAGGCAGTGTTCAGAGGAAAATAAATGTGGAATTGGAAGTCCAGGGTTTCTGTCCCTATTGTGTCACATCTTAGATGTATGACCTTGGGCAAATCACAAAAGCCCCTCAAGCTCCCTCTTTCAAGTGAGTACCCCCCTCACAGGGTTATCAAGAGGACAGAAGGAGATAGCATATGGAAACAGTTACCTGAGAGCCTAGTTCAGAGACATGTCCAAGAGATAATGCTAAATCAAGAGAAGAAAAGGAAGCTTATTCAACCCCTGACTTGGGTCATCATGTGTGAATTGTACACAAGCTGCTCATGCCGTCTGGGGTTCAGGAAGCAGTCTGATAAGTTAAATACACCAATATTCAAAATAGCTAACTTTGTTGAACATTAACTATGTCTCTTAGACTGCTTTTAAAGTTTTCTTTTTGTCTTTATTCTTCCAAAGTTTTACTACAATATTTTACATTTTTGACTCCTTTATATTTGTCCTGTTTGAGGAACATTCCAATTCCTAGATTCATAGATACATATTTTCATTGATACTGGAAAATCGATTTTCATCTCTTTACGTATTGCCTCTCCTCTATTCTCTTCATCTGGGATTAAATTATGTGTTTGTTAAAATTACTTGTATTATCCATTATATCTTGTAACCTTTCATTCATATTTTTCATCTTTTTTCTCTCTGCTTCCTATTGACTACTGTTGAAATGTATACTGGTTCTCTAATTCTCTCTTTAGCTGTATCCATTCAGTTGTTTAATCTAGTCAAAGTTTTTATTTCAACCAATATATGTTTAATTTTAGAAGTTATATAATCTAAAATGTATCTTTTTATTTCTAATAAACTGAGTACCTTTAACACAGCAGTTTCTGTTTTATTATGTCTCATATAGAGTATTCTTTTATCTTCTGTGTCTGACATTTACATCAACTGCAGAGATTTTTGACTTAATTTCTCATTTTTATTTTTAGTTTTCCTTTATGATGATCCTTAGACATAATGGCTTGATTTCCTCTTTTGGGAATCTTGAACTATGTGTTTCTTAAACAGTGAAAGTTCAATGAGCATAAATTAAGGGTTAGGAAGCTTTGTGCTAGAAGCCAATGAATGCCAGAAACTGGTGAGCATTTCAGCCCTTTCTGATAATCTAGAGTCAAGTTCTCCTTCCCAACCTCCTGCCATTTCCCAATGGCATTGTTGCTATTAATAATTCCCCAAGGGACTTCAATCATTGAACTTCAGCAACTGTGGTGTCTGTCTAGCTTTTAGGCCTTAGTTTATTTTGTCTTCAGTCCTAATTTATAGGACATACATATACATTTACGTATCTGTACAGATACGTTTATAGGACTATACATATCCCTGCATATTTATCCTGCAAACAAATGAACAAAGAAAAAATCAAAAACGTTTACAATGTAATACTTTTCTCCATCCCCATTTGCAATATTCCTGTTAAGATGACCATAATCTCCTGCTTATATTACTTAATCCCTTAACTTTCTCCTCCTCTCAATCTGATTCACGTCTAATCCATACTTTCCATGTAGTTAAAGTGCAAGTCTAAATATATATATATTTGCTGCTTGAAACCATCCAATGACCTCTCTTTCCTTCAGATAAAAGTCCAAGCCCCTTGTCAAGGTTTTCTCCTATGGTGCTCACATAAAATTACCATCGCTTGCATTCTGATCTTATTTCTCATTACTGCTCAATATTCCTCTGCTCACATTCTACATTGCAGGCAGTATAAATACTTCATCTTGTTTCTCTTTGTCATGTACACTCTCCCCTCTAGAACCACGGTATGCTATTTTCTATTTGGGATATCCTCCTTCCTCCCAGATCCCTACCCTCATCCTAAATCTCCATTCCTTACTAACCTCTACCAAACAGAGTCTATTCATTCCTCCTTGGTTCAATTTAGATACAACTTCCTTCAGTAAATCTTGGAACACTACTAGATTAGGCATCCCTTCTAGATGCTCCTATGAAACACTATGTTTCTTTTATTATAGAACTTGTCACACTTTATTATAATCACCCTTTACTTGTTTGAATTCCCAACTAGACTTTACACTCCATGAGAACAAGTATTGTCTACTTCGTTTATGATTGTACCCCAGATATGTAGCAAAGCACCTTGCATCGGGGTGCTCAGAAATAAAATTGCCAGCTACCACATAGTCTCTAATTCTTAGTTTAAAAAAATCAGATCTATAGTTCAATAAAGATTTCTTAAATAAATGCCTTAAATATAAAAGCTCAATAATTTTATTAAAGAGATAAAATATATTTATGGGTTACAACTAGTGATATCCTTATACTTTTCTAAATAAAACTTACAGTAAAAGTGAAATTATGAAAATACCTGGTTACTTGATGTATCAAAACATTTTTTCTTACAGTTTACATATAGCATAGTATTTTGTCTTACGTTCATTTTCACGCAAATTATCCTAATTGATATTTGAATTTCACTATAATCAGTTTGTCACAGAGTCCAGCCAAACCACAGTATCCCACATGCTACGCCACCCACTGTCTCTAACCGTTTTGTCCTGTCAGAGGCAGATCAAGCAGTCCTGAGTGTAATCACATCAAAATCGATTTTCATGGCTGAGAGAAAAATAATGGAAATTTCTCTAATGTAGTAAATGTATGTGTTCCTTTTGGTTAACCAAAATAGACTATATGTCAGACCTGTCAAAATTAAGTTTTCTTGATTCAGTGCTCTTCCATCGACTTGTATACAAATTACAAAGGCATACTGTGGAGCACTATGATGCAATCTTCATGCTTCTCTGGACTGCTCCTGTGTCTCCCTCAAATGAATAATACCACCAAGTTACAAAGCTACAAGCCAATATACAGTGTGAATCCCCAAGCAACCTGCTCTATGTTAGGATAGTACTTTAAACCTATCACTTCTTTGGTCAACAGATTCTCCCATCATGAGATGTTCCCAAACAGTAACAATGGTAATATTTGGATGGGATCTGAACCAAATCAAATACCATCCTTTTGAACTCTTTTCAGTGTCTCATTTTCTTTTTTCTATAATCATTTGAGCAAAGGAATCACTTGCATAAATATCAGTGTTCATTTATCTGAAGCCATTCAGGGTGATCAACCATGTTCAAATACGATCCCAATGATATGGTCACTCTACCTACACTATTTATTCCATGTTGTCTCAAAGCAGATACATTTTGAAAATGCTTGCACAATTTCTTTTTTTTTTTTTTTTGGTTTCTTGGTAAGCACAATCACAGTTGCATGTGATTAACCTGATTGATTCAGACTACACTCTTTAAAGGATAGTAGTTCACTACTAAACTTTGACTACCAAGATAAGTGGTAAATAATGGCTTATAATAATGGTAATGTACAGGTGCAAAGTCAACTAGAAAAAATAATAACGCTTTTATTACTAAGGACAGAATGAGGTTCAATACATTAAAGAACTGACCCATGATATAATTGTAAAAATTGCTGACTAATATATAAATCATTAGGTTAATAAATAAACCATTTTTATAAAAATAGAGTATGGCAGCCATTTACAACCAGCAAGAAATAAACCAAAAACTACTTCAAGTTCAGTATACCTAATGTATTATGCTGAAATTACAGAATTATTTTTTTGGCCTGAAGTAAAAATGAGTACGCATTAAAATGTGCATCATATAAACAAGGCCAAGATCGGTTCAAAAGAAACTTCTGGTAGTGTGGATACTCCCATTAAAAAAAAAACAAAGTAAGCTTTCCTAATATCCGTCCTTTTAAAATCAAGCTTATTTTCTTAGCTCTGTTTTCTTTATGAAAATCAAACTCTTCTAAGCTCAGATGAAAACAAAATCAATTTTTAGAGTTTGGTAACTTGTGAACAGCAATGAGAAATTGGTTTGCATGTCTGATAATGGAAACCTTGCTAAAAGTCAGATTTCTGTTTTAAGTTCTGGGATTTCTGAACAAGGTATCATGGTTACATATATGAGCAACCAGTGATAGTACCATTTATCAATATTCAAATTTAGTAATCTTTACTCTAATTTGATGCTACAATTCATTATGTTCACTGAGTTATTTTTAATAGCAGACAATATGATATAGTTGAAAAAACACTGAACTTAGAATTAAGAGTTCTTTGTTTCAACTTAATTTTCTGAATCTGGCCGGCCCATTAAACAAATCTGTCTTGCCAGTGAACAAACTCCTTTCAGCATTTCTTTTTAAATCTTTTTTAAAAAGCCAATTTTCTTGAGCTCTAAGACTATGTGTGGCTAAAAAAAATATTTCTTATTGGCTTTTCATCTTTAAAAACCTTGAAGAATTTTTTTGCCATTCTTTAAGATCTTTGAGGCATTTAGGATTTTAAAAATCTAATAGCAGAACTTTTATGGATATATGGTAATTAACTATTGACTGAAATAAAATCTGAACTGGTTTTGATAAGACTCTCCTTCAAAAACTGATGAAAATATTGTAAAAAGGCCAACCTAAACAGGGTGATAAGAAATCCATTCATACCCTCTCACAGACTTTCAATTCTAGACATTCCAGCTTCTAGGTGGCATGTCTGATGTGATGCACATTAGCATAATCAATAGGGAAATTGATCCAGTAAAAAGATGAGAAGGAAGAACTGACAAAGGCGTTTCCTTCTTGAAGCACATATTTAAAAAAACATAATTTCTAGCTGTTATGTAACAGTAGAAATTTCTTGACCTGCCCAGACTTTCAGGATGAAAAATAGCCCTCACAATCTGTAAACTCTTAAAAATTAGGCCACAGAATAAGTTAATACAGAAAACTGTCATTATTGTAGGATCTGTTAAATTGTAGAGATCTTGGTGATTGTGTGTCTGTAGATTTCAATATGTTTCAAAATCATACACTAAAGTCCTGGCAATGCCTCGTTAACAACTGTGTGGGTTCAATACATCAGCATTATAATGTGTATATTATATGTGTTTTATGCACATAATGAAGTTGTTACATGAACATTCACTCACTCATTTGCAAGTATTTATTGAACATTTACTGTTTGTAATGATACACTAATAAGTGCTCTTATTTAAATTCATCTTAACTTTGCGATAGCAAGGATTGGACGTATTTCTTCCATTTTGCTGCCTGAGTTCAAATTCCATTTTCATCACTTACCTGTTACATGAACTTGGACAAATTATCCAACCTTTTTGTGATACATGTTTTTCTCATTTATAAGATGGGGATAAAAAGAACAGGAAAAGTCGTGGAAGTTTTGTGATGATTAAGCTAAATAATGTATTTAAGTGTTTAGTGCAGCAAGTTATAAATGCTATACATGGTAACTGCTATTATTTTCTTCATTTTAAATACCCCAAACTGAGACTATAGAAAGAACATACCTTGTCTGTGAGTACATAGGTTATAAGTAGAAGAGTGGGGATTTAGATACTATTTCTTTAAATTGAAAGACTTATTTTTCCTTATCTTTATAAAGATTATTAATTTTATCTACATAATGCCAAGATAGACTGGATTAAAAAAATGTAGTACATATACACCATAGAATACTATACAACCATAAAAAGGAATGGGATCATGTCCTTTGCAGGGACATGGATGGAGCTGGAAGCCATTATTTTCAGCAAAATAATGCAGGAACATGGATGGAGCTGGAAGCCATTATTCTCAGCAAAGTAATGCAGGAACAGAAAAGCAAACACCGTATGTTCTCACTTATAAGTGGGAGCTGAAAGATGAGAACACGTGGATACATTGAGGGGAACAGCACACATTGGGGCCTGTGAGGTGCGGAGAAGGAGAGCATCAGGAAGAATAGCTAATCGATGCTGGGCTTAATACCTGGGTGATGGGATGATCTGTGCAGCAAACCACCATGGTACATGTTTCGTATGTAACAAACTAGCAAATCCTGCGCATGTACCCTGGGACTTAAAATAAAAGTTGAAGGAAAAAGAAACTGTAAAAAATAAAATAAAATAAATAATAATAATGAATAAGACTTAAATGCAAACAACAGCAACCCTCTTCTTTTTCCTCTGCTTTCTTAATTCCAGTAACAAATTAATCTTTCTATTTCTTGGTTTATTAGTTTTAAATATTCTTCATTATCTTCTATAATGAAGACTTAACACCCAAATATCTTCACCATCTACTTTGCATTATTTCATTCACCCAATAAAGTTATATCAAAATAGTTCAGAAAGCAAATTTCAATGTTTGCCTTATAGATGCTAAGTAATTATTATTTGCTCCTCAGCCAAGTCAGGCACTATGTTCCAATTACCTTTCCTGTGCAATATTTTAAGATTTAAATGATTTTTAAAATTAGTTTTTGCATAACTTTTTATGTCCCTATTATTAATTTTTCTTAAATTTTTCAAAAATTATCAAATGACTTTTGAGTCCTCTTTCTTAGAGGACCAAACACATTAGATCATCTACTTATTTATTCCCGCTGGAGGTATTGCTCTATTTTCCTACTCCAGTTTCAACAGTTTGTATGTCAGGCCAGGTATGCTGCTCTCATGCTGGGATTTCTCTTTTCTTTTCTCCCTTCTTCAAGACAAACCCACTCTTTCTGGATTCTTGGTCTTCTTTCTTGATTATCTTCTTGTTTTGATGGAACACATTTTGAGATGCTAGAATAGTTGCCTAAGAAAAGGTGCCTGAGCAGTAAGTATAGTTGACTCTTGAACAACACACATTTGAACTCTGTGGATTCACTTATAAGTGGATTTTTTTCCACCTCTACCACCCCTGAGGCAGCAAGACCAAGTCCTTCTCTTTGTCCTCCTTTTCTTCAGCGTACTCATGTGAAGATGATGAGAATGAAGATTTTCATGATGATCCACTTCAACTTAATGGATAATAAATAGATTTTCTCTTCTTTATGATTTTTCTTATTAACATTTTCTTTTTTCTAGCTTACTTTATTATACGAACACAGTATATAACACATATACCATACAACATATGTGTTAATTGATTGTTTATGTTACCAGTAAGGCCAACAGTAGGCTATTCATAGTGAAGTTTTGGGGAGTGAAAAGTTATATGCAGATTTTTGGCTGCACAGGGTTCAGCACTTTAACCCCTGTGTTGTTCAAGGGTCCACTGTGGTTTGAAAGTTAACGTGTCTGAAAATGTATTTATTCTACTCTCGTATTTGATAGTTTGACTAGAAGTAAAATCCTGTGTTGGCAGCCTGACCAACATGATGAAACCCCGTCTTTACTAAAAATGCAAAAAATTAGCCTGACGTGGTGGTGGGTGCCTGTAATCCCAGCTACTCAGGAGGCTGAGGCAGGAGAATCACTTGAACCCAGGAGGTGGAGGTTGCAGTGAGCTGAGATTGCGCCACTGTATTCTAGCCTGGGCGACAAGAGCAAAACTCCATCTCAAAAAAATAAAAAATAAATAAAAATCCTACGTTGGAATTTTTTTTCAGAATTTAAAAGGAATTACTCTTCATGTGTAGTTTTTAGTTTTACTTAAGATGTCAATTTCCATTCTACTTCTCCTTCTTTTATGTGTGACATGTTATTGTCTCCATGGGAATATTTTGATTTTAATTTATTCTAGTTTCAGGCATTTTATGATGATAGGACTTAGTATGGGTCCTTTTTCCCTTCTTTTAAATTGTTCTGAACACCAATGGGTCTTCAATTCTGAGAAATTTCCGTGCACTATTTCTCTGATAACTCCCCCTTTAAAATTTCTTTCTCTTCTTTTTTTTTCTTGAATTTATGTTAGCCAGATGATGGACCTCCAGATTGTCATTTATTATTTAAGAAACATGCCCTTTTTTCTACTTTTAAAAATATTGGCCTTTTGGTTCTACTTTCTTTGATATTTCTCTTGAATTTTTAATTGATGCTGTGTTTTCAAGATATATATATTGTTCTCTAATTATTCCCTTTGTATATTACCTTGCTCTTATTTTAAGAATGTTGTATCTTTTCTTATCTTTCCAACGTTAAAAATTCAGTGTGATTTGTCTGTTTTGTGTTGAGATTTTTCCTGCTCTCTGTCCCTGTTGATGGCAAGCTCCCTCCATTATTTGTTTCAATCTCCTTCTTCCATGCTGACATTTCCCATATATGGCTGTTGATTCCTGAGTACCCACTCTAATTTCAAGTGAAAGCACTAATGAGATGATTAGAAGCTCTAGGTGAGCAAGGCATCACTGTTGTGTGATTGAGACAGGAACTAAACACTCTTTGCCCCAGTGAACTCAAATGTTCTTATCTGCATATCTTTCTGTGTACTTTCTAGGCCCATTATGTGCTTAGTTATCATCCTTGTATTTCCAGAGAAGAATCTTCCAATCCACTATCTGTAAATGACAATGCAGTGGAAAGAATAAAGCATAAACCTCCATAACAAAATTAACAAAATTCTGGGAGCTAAGAAGAAGGATGAGGGTCTTATTATTTAATGTGCAGAGTTTTGTTAATATCTCTATTATCATTATTGTGCTGCTTATCTGCAAGAGCTGGAGAATCTTGACATTAATTTCTCTACATAGCAAGCTTTCTCCCACTATGAGTGAGAGGGATGGCTACACAGATACAGAGGATAAAGAGAGAGTTTCATGAATCTAACTACTCCTTCTTCAAACTTTGAACCAACTCCAAGCCTTATAGGAACTTCTAAGGTAGCCGATGCCTCAAATGCCTGAGCTAAGATTCTGCAACATGGGCTTGCCTTGCTTCTCATTTGATACTTCCTTAAGTATAGGTAATTACTACATTCATTAATTATTAGATAATTTTTTTCATATCTTAACATTTTTGAACATGGGGAGCTATATTACAGTTATTGGCAATATGGCAGCTTGTATTTTCCAAAGATGATTGTAAAAGTATCTTCTATCTCACATGTATTGTTTTTATTATGACTTTGCCATGTTTTATTATGACCTTGTTTATGACCTATGTTTATTATGACCTGTGTTTTTATTACCTTGCCATCAAGACATGGAATGTACGTCTTTTCTCACTGAAACTGGTTGAATGTTTGTGACTGCCTCAACTGGCAGTGTAAGGTGCAAGTGAGGCTATGTGACTTGAAATAGATTATAAAGAGAGATATAGCTTCTGCTTAGCTGTCTCACTTGGGATCTTTGATCTTGCAACTCAGCTACCATGTTGTAAAGAGGCCAGGGCTACATGTAGAGGCCACATGTATGTGTCCTGGCCAATAAGCCCAGCTGAAGTCCTAGATGACAGCTAGCATTAATCACCATCCATGAGAGTGAAGACTTTGAGATGACCCCAGCCCCAGCCTGCATCTAATGACAACTTCATGAGAAATGCTGAGTCAGTCAACCCAGTCAGCTCCCAAAACTGTGAAAATTATAGTAATGAAAACATTGTTGATTTAAGCTACAAAATTTGGTGTGGCTTATTATGCAGCAATAGATAACTGAACATTTATCATTATAAATTTAACAGTTATAATTGGCAGTGATTTTTCTTCCTTAATGAAACAAACTAATGGTGCATCTTATAATAAATGACATCACAGATTCAGAAAATATATTAGTATTCTATTTTCTGTCTTGCTAACTTCTCTTCTGCTTTCTATGCTCCAAAATGTTGTTGTCCTCTCTGGTTTACCAATAGTTCCCCTGGTCCTTTTATTTCATTTTCCTATTCTCATTTTAGTGAGATTTTTGGAAGGAGTTGTGGTAAGTGTGTGTTCCATCTGCTGTGTATAGCTAAGCTCATCATGTTGTTTATAAGGTTTTGTATTTGTAGATAGAGACTCAGTGCTGATGGCTACCTAAAAACTTGTGTGTGTGTGTGTGTGTGTGTGTTTGCATCATTACCTAGGTCTTATTTCTTTACTTTACTGATACCACATTAGTGCTTTGTAACTGTTCATTCAATGAAATCCTTCTGTGCAAAAAATAGAAATATAACCAAAAGTGGACTAAGATTTAATTCAGTAGAGCTGTATTATAAGACATTTTACACACTTGATTATGGAGTGACAATAAGCAATTCAATATAACTTTCTGATCCTCAGTTTCTATAAGGACAAAATGGAAATATCAATTCTAACAGGAATTTTATGTGATAATTTAATGAGATATGTGAAACTTTGTCTTACAGTAGTTTATATATAATATATTTCTAATAAATGGTTACTCAATATGAATCTACTTAACTTTCTTCATTATTTTAATGGGGCAGTTATAAATTAAGTTTTAAAAAGCATAAAATATCCCTGAACTATTCATCATATTGAGTTTTTCACCATACTTTGTATACTAATTTCTCATCCTGAATGAGCTTAACTATAGAATTGCTTTTTGTCTCCCCAGCATCTATTCCCCCCCTTTTTTTTTTCTGGTAACAGAAGATCAATTTTCCTCATTGGTTTTAGTCTTGTTAAACTAGCCAGTCATGTGTCTCTGCCCTCCCTTTGGTAAAAGATATGTAAAAGTTCAAGCTAGGCCATGACTAAGTTTTCTTCCAGAAATTTTAATATTGAATTGAGCTACACAGAGTTTAAAAATGGCCAGCCGGGTATGGTGGCTCATGCCTGTAGTCCCAGCACTTTGGGAGGCTGAGGCAGGCAGATCACGAGGTCAGGAGATCGAGACCAGCTGGGCTAACAAGGTGAAACCCTGTTTCTACTAAAAATACAAAAAATTAGCCAGGCATGGTGGCGGGCGCCTATAGTCCCAGCTACTTGGGAGGCCGAGGCAGGAGAATGGCATGAACCTGGAAGGTGGAGTGAGCTTGCAGTGAGCTGAGATCACGCTACTGCACTCCAGCCTGACTTCCTCTCAAAAAAAAAAAAAAAAAAGTCACATTTCACTCATCTACAGGTAACACTTTGAAGAAACTGCCCTTTGATGCTTGCTGCCTAGATTGTTGGAATTGCCTTATGTGCCCTTGCTGATATGTGTTTGTTAAACTCTTCCTTTGAATCTTTGAGCTATTCTGTCTTCTTCCTAATGCATTTCTGTTTTTACGCAAATGAATCAGAATTTGTTCCCGTTACATGCAACCAACAAATCCTAATTGATCATTGATACTCTGAGAATTCATTTCTAACAAAAGGGTAACCTGTATTTGAAGGTAAGTCTGACAATATAAATGAGCTTAATTTAACTGGCTTATTATTTCTCATATCCTATCCATAAAAATACTTTCTCATTCTCAAAATAAAATGTTCTTATGTACACTACAGCCAGATTATTCACTTTCCATTTCTTTGAGATTTCAACAAATATAATGGTATAGAGAGATGTGTTGGGAATATATAAAAGCAAGCCCTAAAATAGACTGGATGAAATTGCCATCATTTGATAGAAAAATTTGTTTCAAATAAGATAACCAAATATGCCTTCACTGGACAGGTAAACATGTTAAATACACTTATCTAGGAATCTGGTTGCTGTAATTCATTAAATCAACTGATAATTTTAAATTCACACATCATTGGAAGTTTTCTCCTTCTACAAGAATTTACTTGGCATGGTGGGAAACAGAAGTGAGTCCTCTGTGAGCTGTTGCTTAAATAAAACACAAGGGAGACATTTATATGATGGGCCTCTGAACACATTGCCAAATTATAATTATCCATAAACAAAGACCAGAAACCCAGAAAAAAATCGATTAGTGTTGCCATGCCTTCTTAAAGCTCTTCCTTTGATGATTTCTATTGCTACTCAGAGTCACATTATTGCCAGCTGATAGGTGGCACAGATGGCTCAGAGCAGAGAAGTTTGTTTCTGTCATGGTTGATGCTATTTCTTCATGTCTCTTTTTTTTTTAATGGAGATTTGGCATATTTCAGTTTTCTATATTTCTCGGATAATTGTTCTACTATATTTTTGTTGTTGTTTTCACTTAATTAGTCAGAATGTGGTTTATGTGTATGGGGCACTAGCTTGGCTCCCTTTGAACTCATGGTAACAGGAGACAGCTCTGTTTATTTTCCTTCTGCTGTTTGTTTGAAAAATACTCTAGCTGACTCGGCTTTCACCATAAAACAAGAAGCTGGCCCTGAGAATTTCAGCTCTAGTATCTGAGCATGTGTGCACATGTTATCTTGGGCTTTCTAATGCTTTCTCAACTTTAGTCTTTCCCTTGCTTTTCTTTCTCTCTGTCTCTCTCTTCTTCTCTTTCTCTCTCCCCCTCCCTATTTTTCTCTCTCCTGCTCTCTCTCTGTTCATTTTCTTCCTACACACTACAGACACACACACATACCACACACACACATTTTCACCATTCATGGACACTGTCATTGCTATGTATGGGAGAAATTCAATAATGCAAAGTAAAACTATTAGCTCCAAACTCTCCTACTTCAAATTACTTTCCGATGTCTGCTTGCGCTATTTCCGTTTGTTTTCTTTTTTTCCCCTCTCATTATCCTTATGAATTCCTCTGCATTGCTATAATCTTTAGCTTGCTTAGGAATTTGAAGAAAATCATCGCAGAAGCTTTGGGCCTCTCCTACATTCATGAATCCACAGAAAGTGTTAGGGAGGATTAAATGGCCCCGTCGTTGCCCCTGTTCCCATGATCTTTGATGTAAATTTTCCAAGTAAGAAATTCAGACTTATTTCTCTAACCACAAACTTCCATATCGTATATACTTCAAGAATCAATTTTAGCTACTAGGGTTATTTGATTTCACCTCCCCAAAACTTTCATTTAATATACTCTCCTTATAAACTTTACATATATTCAAAAGTTCACAGGCAATGAATCTGTAGAACATATGAATATACAGTATTTCCATGTAGCTTCCACCATATTCCTTATAAGTGGGTCTCAGAATTATATTTCAGAATAAGGACCAAAGGGGCTTTCAAGAGAATAGTATGTCACTAACTCATCTTCTGGCATTTTAACTGTTATCAGCTGTACAGTTTAGTTTTATTACGACAGACATTATTGTGATAACTTTTCCTACTTTATCTTTGCAATTTATTGAAGCAGTTAATTTCTCAAAAAGTAAGAACATTTTTTCTCATTAGAAATTCCTTCATGGCCTCTTTAATACATGTTCCTTGCTATTTAGAAGAACTGCTGATAAGTGATTTTGACTTGTATCGTCAATAATGTGAGATGTTTAAGGGAAACTTGGCAAACCACTTAGGGTCTGAAGCCATTTCTTCAAACCAGCCCCAACTGATTAATTTTTGTCTCATTACTACCCTCAACATTCAAAAAGTTCCCAAATTGCAATGGTCAGCCAAATCTACTTATAAACTTCCTAAAGACAAAGTTTTTACTTTGTTTAAGATTATTTTATTTTTCTTTATTTAATTAGAGTATTTGACAGCATTGAGTTTGAAGGACTGGATTTATTAGCTCAAAATAAGTGGGAGAGATTTTAATTATCCAATAAATATATACTCTTTATAACTCCAAACCATGTAAATCATCTTCTTTGATCTAATCAACCAGCAAAAGTCAGACTCTCTCTCTCTTTTTTTTTCTTTTGGACTTTGATTTCTCTGTGTGTATTTGTCTAGTTGTTGTCTCCTGACAGAACTCTAGCAAGATAAATGAGGAGAATTTACGTCTGAGAACATGACCCAAATGTAACAGCCTTCAGAAAGTCTAGTAAATCGTAATAAGAGGAAATAGGACAGATAAGAATTCAGCAATATGAGTAGAACAGGTATTAAAGAAAGAAAAATTAAAAAAAGAAAAGATTGATACTGACTGTGATGAGGAGTTGAGGGACAAGTTTAACCAGCCTAACATGGAAAGTGTCAGTGTTACTCTTCAGAGTTTGGTTATGTTTCTCTTTCCATGGACAGTGGTTCCTTTACAGTCCACACAATGGTCCACATTTAGAGCCCAGAGATTCTATTCTCTAGCTCCTAGGTTTATAGCCTACCGTTCGGACTGGTGAATTTTTCTAAGCACAGTTGGGTAAGTCAATGTTAATTAATGACAGTCTTAACAACAACCCCAACATTAATGAATGTCTACCATATGCCAACAGAGCTAAAGATATTTTACACACATGATGTTATTTATTTCCTTCTATAATTCTTTATGGTAATTATTGTTGTTCCTATCTTATAGTTGAGAAAACTAAGCCTTAGAGAGATGAAGTGCCTCCTTCCAGGTCCCACAGGCAGTGAGTCAACAACAGGTCTTTGGATTTAGGT
The DNA here is from genome assembly GCF_028885655.2 of Pongo abelii. Lineage (NCBI taxonomy): Eukaryota > Metazoa > Chordata > Mammalia > Primates > Hominidae > Pongo > Pongo abelii. The sequence goes on from NC_071988.2 coordinate 22,440,275, forward strand.
CTCATCCACTGTGCTCTATTTAAATGCTTGAAGACAGCTGTTCTACCACATCTACCCTCCGACCCATTTGTCCACTACATTCGCACTTAATGCTTTCCAATTTGAACAAAAAATATAGTAAAGTTTAAGTGTACTACTAATTTTAAATTCTAATATACCTTAATTTCATTGGAAAGCCCACTTTCAGCTGTCACCATATTTATAATACAACACACATTTATTAGTAACAGTATACATTTTTTCTAAGTATCCCTAAAGGTTTGGAAAGTGGGTAATTTTTACATCTATCATAATGCTATGCTTAAGGCACTGTGTGATAATAAGACCCACAGAGTCCTGCTTCAGCTAGCTTACACCAAGAATCCAAATGCAGAGCAACAAGAGTCTTAAGTAAGTCATCATCAGCTGAGCAGTGGTGAGTTTCATGGGCTTTTCCTGAAAGAGGTGATCTTCAAACATGCTTCTTGAATATTAAATAGAAAACCAGCTCTGGCCTTTGCAGAGGCATAAAACACCCAAAGAGTTTGCATGACACAGAAAAAATTTCAGAGACACTATGGAAAGAAAATCAGAAAGGCTGAAAAAGAGGAAATTGAGAAATCACCCAATTTATACAAGGTAATGCAAAGGGGGTACTAGAGGTTTAGGAATGACAAATGACTGATTGCCAGAATGGAAGACAAAAGCAACCTTGATAACATTATTCTGAATTGCTGATGAAAAAGCTATTACAGTCAGTGACATCCACTACCAGAGCATTCTTAAATGACTTCCTGTACTGATGTTGCCTGAGTATTAGGAAGAAGACTAATGCATGGTTCAGCCTCTAATTCCACACCTCAAACCACAGTGCACTTGGGCATATCTTTGTGCCTTTCTGAAGATCAGAGCTAGGAGACTGTAAGTCTTTGCCAAGTCCATCTCCATCATTTAGCAGATAAGGAAACCAAGTTTTATGAGATGAAATGACTTGGCTTAAATCACAATGGGCATGAGTTGTAAAACTGAGCACTTCACTGCTCTTCAGGATGCTGGGGAAGCTACTGCAGCAAAGGATTCCTAAAACTAACTGACTTAATTAACACTTTAGGGCAGGGAGATCACAATGCCACCCAGAGACTCTGCTACCCTCATCACATGGTTTCCAAAGACATGGTTTCTCATTTTCATCATGTCTAGCCAGAGAGAAGTGACAATATTGACCCTTTCCTGGACCCTGTGATTCTGGAAAACAGTGAAGATTAAGAAATCCCTTCATCCTTTTGTGTCCTGGGACACAAACAATGACTCTTTTTCATATATGTTAGATAACATGCATGAATTACCCCTTGTTTACCTAGGAAAAAGTTAGACCCAAACTCGAAATTCCAATTCTATGACTCATAAATAATTTTCTTAACTGCTTATCCCTATGATTATTTGGAACCAAATGTTTGCTAATCAAACTCTGGTGAAGTTTCTCTTCTCCTCCCAGGTCCTGAATTTTTAGCAAACCTTAGCCTGAGCTGGTATAAACCCCTGCTTAAAAGCCTTTCCTGAGAAGAGGCTGGCCTCAGAGTAAAAATGTCCTGTGGTCTACTACGGGATTGCACAACCCTTACATTTCACATCAGCTCTTTGTAGCCTCTTTCCCTCCCCTTAATAAAGGAGGAACTCTTGTTTTCCTAACCTCTGAGACATTGCTGATCTTATGGTCAGAGCATGATTCTCACTGCAATAGTCCATTTTCTCTTCCATTTCTTCCCTTTTCAAATAAAGCCTCTCCTTACTAAATCCAGATTTTTTTTCTTAATTTGGCAGAAAAAAAATCAAAAACAACAACAACAAAAAAATACCTAGAAGTTTCAACATTGTCTTTGAACCACACCCCATCAACATGTGGGCTCAAATACTGGTCTTTCTCTGTATTCGTTCTAGGATCAGTGCCAAATTATATGTTTTACCTTTCTTGTGTGTTAGTCTCCTCATTTAAAATAATGATAAAAACAGAATCTGCCTCATAGAGTTTGGGGGAAATAACAAATGAGGAAATGCAGGTAGAGTGCTTAGTACATCATCTCCACACAGTAATCAACAAATAAATGACAGCCTATCATATATGAGAATAATGCCTGGCATTTTTAACACCTATTATCTTTTAAAATTCTCATAATAACATTATAACAATATTTAAAAGTTGTATTATTGTTATCGTTTTACAGAAGAGGAATTGGAAACTCACTAAGATTAAGAAAATCGTTTTTCTGACTATAATTCCTATCTCTTTCATCTCCATGTTAAATCATGCATTTTCTTAACTTCTAGAGTATATTAAATGATTACAATCCCCTGAGTTTAACAGAAAAACTACCTTTTGTATTACTGAATCACTTTGCTCCAATGAAATGCAAAGATATGCACCTCCAATATATACAAAAGAAGAAAAGTCTTACTTATGTTTCTCAAAATAAGTCATGGAGAAACAAGAGTCCATGTAGACAATGCCGTTGAAAATTTGAAATCTCTTTCATCTGGTTGGCCAGATCAAAGCCCATGGCATGCAACAGTCAATAAAGATGTGCTGAACTACTGAATGGAAAGAAGAAAACATGGCAACACTCCTGGGGAAATGTCAATCAAATGAGACCACTGAATAGAAACGTAGGAAATGACGTCAATCCCATTACATGTAAAGGCAAAGACATACTTCTGTTTTGTTGTTGGATTAATGATGACTGCAGACATTCTCTAGAATTCCTATTCTGTTCTTATCTACTTCCATTGCATCTCACCGGAAGTAAAATAACAACATATTAAAATGGTTAAATGAGGTATTCGGGGCTGCTTTTATTTTAAGTTTAAAGAGAAAGCTCAGTAATTAGTATTTTCAGAAATTTAAAAATCAAACTTCAGCTATTATAAAAAATTTTCATATTTCAAACTCTCAATACATTATGAGGCTCCTTCATGATATCTTTAGGATCATGATAAGATTGTGGCTCTAGAACATTAAACATAAACTGAAAAGAGAGAACATGACGGTTTTAATAATGGAAAATATTTCTCATTAACTGCATGCTTGTCCTTGATCTGCATTATTAGACTATAAGATTCTGAGGACAGAAACAAATTCCTATTCGTGTCTGTCTCCATCTGTTCATCCATGCATCCATCCATCACCCACCATTTATAGAACCTCTATTGTATTCTTGACATTGCTTGAATGGAACACAAGATGAGAACACATTTTTTTCAAATGTCACAGTCTACTTGAGGACACAGTTATATACAACTTACAGTGATAGACCCAAACTATGAAAAGTGTTCTAGGAAAAATGAGGTAAACGTTTACATAAAATAATGATTAATGATGACTAAAAGATTAGATAAGGCAAGTACCTAGTATAGTGGGTTATATGGTGCTGACAAACAACAAATACTTAATAAGTGAGTGAATAAATTTGACAATAAAAGCCACACTTGATCATGGTGTTTATTTCAGACTTGACTGAATTATTCATATTTGGCATTGAAAAGGAATCTTAAACCAGATGATTTCTAGGTCTATGAAGAAATCCAATTCAATTCAACAAAATTTGCTTTCATAAGGTCCTTGTGCATAATACTTAATTGGTTCTCTTGGAAGCTGACAGATGGTGAATCCTGCCTGTCCAGTCCAAGATGAAATGACCAGGAACCCTGTGCACACACCTGAGGTTGTTAAGGATCTATGTGGTTGGAAAGCAAATAACTCTGCATCAGGTTCCTGAAGCACACTTTCCCCTCTGAGCCTTTTCATAGATTGACCCTCTTATTCAATAAGCCTACACATGTGTATATACATACATGCCATACACACAACTTGAAATCAATTTCTACAGGAAGTTTCTTTGATTATCCCAATACTAGAGAAGGCACTTCTACATGCTACCCTGTACTTTCTCTATTATAATATTGATGACAATGTTCTATTTTATGTTTAATTTTCTTGATTATAATTTCCATGCAAGCAGAGAGTGAGTCATATTCACCATTATATCCCCATTGCCTAGCATAAGTCCTGCCATACAGTCACAGGACAATAATTATTCAGTAAAAAATTAGAGAAATGAGTTTAATGCATTACTAGACTAATATTCTCAAAGCACAGCTCTGATCGTATTATACTTCCAGTCCGAAACTTGCCCCTGAATGCCAAATGAAGTTTAAACTGCTTAGAGTAGTAGTGTAGGTCTTCTACAATCTAGTCCTTACCCATATTATTGCTCAATCATATGTCAAAAATTTCAGCAACATTGACATTCTGAATATACCCTAGGTTCAAAGACATTGCACATCAAACATTTCCCTGAGCCTCATAACACTGTCTGTTTCAACTCTGCCCATCTTTAGAACCCAGCTGAACTCCTCTAAGGAGATGTCCCTAATCCTTTCCTCCTCCAACTCTACCCTAGCTCTGAGAATTATTTTCTTTCTTCTGCCTACCCATAGCTTTAAATATACCTGTATTACAGAGTTTACCACAAACTACCATGAATTATATTTGGCTTTTTAATACATGCTTCATCTCCCTTTTCAGACTGTGAGTTCCTGGAGGGCAGGAGCTATATCTTATTCACCCTTATCATTATCACAGTGAAAAATGAATACAATTTTATCACTATGCAAAGGGAGAAAGAGCTTTCCAAGTAGATAGAATTTATAATACCTTTTGATTCATTGTTGAAATGGCCATATATTAATGTATAATAAAATATTTTAACCCATCTTAAATTTATTGAATGTCTCCACACGTAGTTGTTCCTTCTTCAAACCTACTCCAGAAATGTAGGTAATAATGCCAAGTTACAGGATTCTTAAGAGAATCAAATGAGATGATGCATATCATGCATTTAGTGTCTGGTCCATAGTAGACAGTAAATATTGTTTCTACTTATTACTACTCTCATTCCTATTCCTATCACACCATTTTCATTATTTATAATTTTATGTATCAGGTTAGCATTTCAAAGAGAACTAGAGCACATTCACACTCAATTTTCAATTCTTTATTTTGCATGATTTTTCCCAAAGACTCCTATGTCGCACTGTTGCACGAAGTTATTACCACCAAAGCCGGGGCCCCATGTATTACTAGCGGAACTGTATGATTCTAGACTCCATAATACTTGGAAGATGCATGCTTCACTGGAGTGCCATTGATTTTCAACTAAAAGTGAAATGCTTTTATTTAATGCTTTCTTAAGAGAATTACAACGAAAGTTGAAGAGGGTTTGGTTTTAGAGAAATCCATTATTAATTTTACATGGCAAAATTGGGATTTATACGTCGAAATTTAAATATAGGGGTCCTTTACATCTGCTCAATCAAAATGTTGTTCTAAAGCTATTTGTCTTTTCTGTGAAATGGAAAGCCTGTTTTGTCCTAGACTTCTAAATCCCTTGTTTTGCTCAAACGAGCCTTAGTATTTGCTCTCAGGGAGTACTACCTCTTTGTTCAGCGTAATAGGTGTAGCCTCAAATTTCACAGCTATGTACTGCTTTTTTTTTTTTTTTCCTGAAGAATCTTAAAGACATTTGGTCATCTTAAAACACCTTGATCTCTTGCCCTCTCTCCATCGTAAAAAATAAATAAATAAATAAACCTTAGGCTATGCCAGACATACAAATACGTTCACACTCCACTCTGAGTGGTGCTGTTAATTCACTGTCTTAAATGATGCTAACTTTAACTTTGATTGCTTTCACTGCTCACCTTGGAGGCTTCTAAAATGAATTGGTATATCCTCAGTGTTCTGAAGAGGCTTCAGTACAATGCAACACCTTAGAAAAAAGAAGAAATGACTTTAAGCGCATCCTTTTTCCTACCACTTAAACCTTCATAACTCTGAAGAAAAATTTAAGCTTCATCCCACTCAGTGGCCCCTGTAATGTCGTAAAGCTGTATTTTCCATTGATACACCCTTTCTAAGCAGTCGAAGTATAAATAAAAAACAATTTCAGTAGAATGTGATATATTTTGTCCATGTTTGCATAACTTAAAGGCAGAATGAATTCAGTTTGGAGTGCTCTCTCCATTCCCACAAAATTTTTTTCCTTGGGCTAAATCAAACATAGGAAATTTTTGCCTAAACACATTTCTTAAAGGAAAAGTCATAATCAATTGAAAAAAATAGTAACTGATAATGAAAATGGTTTTTTCAAGCATAGTGATAACGTTTGCTGCTGTGCATTCTATAAAAAGCTATTAGATTCCTATAACAGGACTGTGATATTGCTTTGCTTCCTGCTGCTGATTATAATATTAAAGATGGAAAATCGAGATGCTTCTATTTTGCCCTATGAAATAAACCCTGACTTCTTGGTCATCCTGGTTTCGTATTTCTCTAGCTGAGACCAAAAATTTTCCTAGGCAGCAAAAAGAGAATTTACATTTTTAAAAATTTCTTCAAATAGAAATACGCACCTTCTATTCTTGCTTCTGGGGTACAGTAATTTAAGAATTCTTGCTAGTTGAAAGTTGGATCTGTAAAAAAAAATGGTTAACATATTGGAATTATAATTAATATTATACACAGGCTGTGGGGATGTAATGAGAAAAGATCCATGTCCATCTTAAAAAGAAACGTCAATCTTGTAGAACCTTCAAAAAGAGAGAACTCTTGGTTGTGGATAGTCATTGCCTTCCTACCTGGAATGCGGGATGATTAGACTTAATGATGCTTTTGGGGGCCAAAAATAAGAGTTCTCTATAGAGTCATTAGGCTGATTGCTCTGTGTGCCTTGATGAATCTGTATCTGAAGGCAATTTTAAATGAAAGCTCCAAAATGTTTTGCATCAAAGTGGCATCACTGAACATTAGGCTCTTAAAAGTACAGTAGCACAGTATAGAGATTAAAGCATGTTTTTGGAATCAGACATTCTTTTTTCAATCCTGTCCAGCCCAAGCTAGCAGTTATTTAGGCCAGTTACTCAAACTCTATATAAGACTCAGTTTCTTCATCTATAAAACAGAGATAATATTACCTACCTTCAATAGTTGTGAAGATTGTACAAGATAATATATGTGAAGACTTACATAGTATCTGGTACAAAGTAAATACTTAATATATGGTAGTTAATATTATTATGACATCAGTATATATTTATGATACTTCATAGTTTACAAAGTACATTCAAATACTTATGTTGATTTGTTTAAGTTTCACCACAACCTATTTGTTCAGGTTTTATTATTCTCACATTATAGGAGAAGAAACTGAGGTTCAAGGACTAGTAACCAGCAGCAGATCACACAGCTGGAAGACAACTAAGAGCAAAAAAAGGTTAGTCTTTTGATGGCTATATCAGGCCATGTTCTTCCCAGTATAGCAAACCTGAACCTCTGTGGATGATGATTAAAAAGAGAAATACAGGCTCATCTTAGAGGTTATCCTTGTCTTTCCTAGACATTATTATTTTCACTTAAAAAAGTTGAAGCCTGACTCACATCAAAAGGTAGGGATGGGCCTCTTTAAGATAAGGCCTAAGTATTAATGCAACAGCTTTTAGTAAATTACTGTTATTTAAAATTCTTTCTATGCTCCTCAAGGATGTGTAATAGCTTGCCTCATTTATGTTTTCTCTTATTCATTCATTCTCAATGGGCAAAATTTCTAATTCATTCAGTCTCTCGACACATTGTACTTGGCAGGTAATTCGTAATAAGCTTTAATTTTGAAAATGAACATTTGTCATTTGGGACCATCACTTAGATAGTTTAAAAACACCGAACCCGCTGTGCAAACATCTGGAAAAGTTGATGATAGGGGACTCTTTGCTGCAGTCAACATGTCTATCAAGCAAATGACAGAATCGGACTTAGAAAGGTCTGTTGTCAGAGATCACCAGTAATGATGATTTGTCTAGTAAGAGATATTAGAGGAAGAAGAGATGAAAAAAAGAAAGCATTTTCCGTCCATTTGGCAAATGCATTTGCCATTACATGCAAGTTGCTAATTGATGCGTTAAATCTGTGATCATATGTGCTATTAAATATGAAACCTGTACACACAGACATACAGACTCATATTGATGTGAGGATAGATGTCTGAGATAAATTTAGAGATGAGAAAATTAATGCAAGATGCTTTGGAAGTAATTCCTTTGGGAATTGTCAAATGCCAGTCAGGTGCTTCTGTAAGTCACCTTTTTTTGTGAGGGCTGAAAGACCAGGAACAAGGTTCTAAGAATTTAGACCACAGGTTCTCTAGTAATGTATGCAGATAATCAAAGAAGTAACATGAAGAAAAAATGATGATTTTAGTTTTAAAATATGATAATCTATTCTTATTTAAAAATAATTAACATCACAAGACCTAAAGCCTTCTTGTTCACTCTCTTCTCCAATAAGCTTCATTTTGAAAAAGGCTAAAAACTTTTAGGGAGATTCTCTAGGGAGATTCTGGACTTGACATGCAAAAGTGTCAGAGTCTAGCTTTCATAGTAATAGAGAGGTCAAGAATGCCGCTGAAAAGCATTCTGGGGCTTACCTTGAAATGGGATATTAGGTGGACTCCAGAATTTTAAAGGAGCCAATCTAATACAGCTCCTTAAGATAAACTAGATGTACCTAAAATATGACTGCTTTTAAGTAGTTGGGAGAAACAAACATGAACAGATATTTTTAAATTACAATATATAACTTCTTCCACAGAGGCACAATTAAAGTGCTAGGAAATCACTGCAGACAGAGAACCTGACACTGACAAGGAGAATTACATATGCATCAATGAGGAGCTGGCATTTTGGCTCAGTCTAGAAGTCATAGGAATTTTCCTGGAGAAAGTTTTTTCAAAGTGAATAGCATATGCAAAAATGGTAAGAACTATTGAGAAATAGAGAGATTTTCCTTGAATGTGAGTTCAGTGAGATTACAAGGTTTCCAATAGCTCCTTTTGGTAGTGAATAAAACTGAGTCAAATTTGAAGAAATCAGTAACTCAAAGGAATTCCTTCATTGGTCCTCTCACTAACCTGAGTGCATATGTGTGTATTTTATGGGATGTGTGTGGGAGGGGGTGTTTTTACTAGTTCTCAGAGCCACACCCTACCTAAATATTGTACGCTCCAAGTAAATTGAGAAAATAAATGTTGGAGATGGGGAGAATGGAAATGGAAAGATAAAGAAGAGTTTTATCTTTGAAAATAGACATTTATGGTACCTTATTTACTTTAAAATAAATGAGATACCTATTCATGCACATATCTCAGAATAATTAATGTATTTTCTAATGGGAGAAGCCTTAGAAAATATCCAGTTTATTGCCCTATTTTAAGAAATGAGGAAACTGAGTTTTAGAGAAGTTGAAACATATTTTCCAAACCATAGTTACTTGCAGATATAAAGAATAGAACTCAAATGTTTTCAGTCTTAGTACAAAATTATTTCCTTTCTACCAATGCAGCTTTTAGACAAATCATCACATTATTAACTGATCAGTCAACAATTTTTTATTGATTATACTACAATGGGCCTTATAACTGGGCTCTATAAGAAATGGGAAATAAAAAGAATATATGAACTGAAGACAACCCGTTAAAATATCAGAAAGACAAGGTAACAGCAATTTTAAATGAGTCCCTGTATTAATTGCTGTGGCAGAACCTAATGTTACCAAATGTTCATTTGGATAAAGTGGATATCTGAAAATCATAACCTTGATTAGTAGGTTGTCTGATATGTGCTGTGAATGAGAAGTAGACTTTATTTCACATGGTCATTCCAGTTGATTTACCGTGTTTTCTTCAGGCACTTTGCTGAGAAGAATTCTGAGGTCCTGTTTGATGTCAACAGAAAGAAATGCTATAATCAATGTGTAATGACAGCCATACTAGTGACAATAAGACCAGGTAATTATCAAATATGTAATCAGTATAATAATAAAATCTTGTATTGTACCTTTCTTCAAAGAGCAAAGGTGTTTCCAAATTTGTGTCATGAAATTAAAACAGAAAGCCTTACTTCTTACTCCAGAGAATGACTTGATGCCAAAAGATTAAGTAAGCATCACTAATGTGCTTACATGGGACAGTATTGTGGCCAATTATATTTCTATCCTGCCTACATTACTCAGATCTTAAGGTGATGTCACTATGTGTTTGCATGTGTGTGTGTGTGTGTGTGTGTGTGTGTGTGTGTGTGTGTGTGTGTCTGTTATGACATTATACCTGGAGAGAAAAACAAATCACCAAGGCTGATTTCAGAAGAAGCTTTGGCATCCATATGCCGTTCACCTTAATTATTTTTAAATCAGACTGTCCTTCAATCTTATGATTCAGTCAGGGAGCTAATTGTATTTTGTCAATGCCATAGATACCCTCAAAGTCCTATAAAAGATGTTCTGGGCATATGTAGGCTGAATTAAAAGACATTCACTTGTGGTGGCTTTAAACCACATAGGATGACTCATCATATCAGTTATATCCACTTGTGCTGACGTTTGTCTTGCGTAACCATTGTGTTAAGTGCTTTCCATAAAAAGCATTCATGCAAATCTTTTTTTTTTCCTGATCATTAAGGCACTTTAACGCAAAGAGGTAGAACAGTACGTTGTAACCACATCCTGGGTTTGTTTCTCTGTAGGAAGATTGCTTTGTGCCTGAAAGCTATACAGGATATTTAAAGACTTGAGCAAATGATTAAATTTACCCACATTTTTTTTTTGTTCCTGGCAGCCTAAGCCCTAAGCTTTACCTGTCATTCAACTCATCTAAATGCCAAAGAAAAGGGCTGACACGGAGTAGAAATCTTGTCACATGACCTCACCCTCCTCCCCATCTCCTTTCTAAGGGCTCCTGCAATTGTCATTTACGTTAAAGTTCCATGCTTAGGCCTGCAGGTGGAGAACTGCTCTTTTGCTCAGAGTTAATTTCTGTTACAGGTCAGAAAACAGAAGACTTTGTCAGACATTGGGCTGCTTTCTAAAGTACCTCATTGCCAGAATTTTCTAAACAAGAAAAAAAGGCAGAAAGCAAGGCAATTCTTGAAATGTTAGTACAAGATAAAGGTGTCCATTGGGAAATGAGCAACATGGCTCTGGGGTTCTCTTGAAATTCAGAGTTGAAGAATTTACCAACACTGACACTTCTGGCATGTAGAGGACACGTGGGAGAAAATGCAGCAATTCAATAAATTCTACAAACATTTATATGCTACTGATAGGCTGGGCATTGCTCTAGGCCTCAGAGATACTAGAGACTGATTTAGACTCTTTCTCCAGCTTCAAGGAGCCCAGCGTCTGGTGAGAACAATTATATATAAGCAGTTGTAGCAGAAGTACAGACTCAGTATAGTTGGAAGGGATTGAAGGGCGCTGCAGAGTAAAATGAAACAGAGGGAATGGAAAGTTCTTCTCATGTCTCCCATCATCTTCAAGTCTATTTTGAAGACATAAATACAGACATAGTGCAGTGTAGATAAATAAGCATGGCCTTTGGAACAAGTATGTCGTCAAATTATTTTCTGTCTAGGTGATCTTGGGTCAAGAAAGGTTAGGCAATAACCAGAGGATATTCCCTATATGTCTTCAAAATGAAGTCCGTTGTTCTAAGACCATAGAATATATGAAGATTTAACTGAAATAATGGTTCATATTTTAGCCTAAGTATATATCCTGTTATATAATCTGCTGTTACTTTCTTTTAATTCTTTTTGTAGTGATTGTGAATTTCCTTTCTTCTTTAATCTTGTTTGTAATTAATTGGCTTTAGTGGATTACGTAACTAATGGATACTTTTCTTGAGATGTTTAGAAAGTACAGAAAAATTCAGAAGGGAATGCTATGGTTTTAGTATTTGTCCCCTCCAAAACTCATGTGTTGAGAGCCTAATCATTAAGGCAACAATGTTGGGAGAGGGGGCTTAATGGGAGGTGTTTAGGTCTTGTGAGTTTTACCTTCATGAATTGATTAATGCCACAATAAAATGGTTTTTGAGAGTGGGCTGTCTCCCTTCCACTCTTCAGCAATGTGAGAAGCAGCATTGCTCCACCTCTGAAGGAGACAGCCTTCAAGGTGCCATCTTGGAGGCAGAGACCAGGCCCTCACCAGAAATCAAACCTGTTGGTACCTTGATCTTGGACTTTTCCACTTGCAGACCTATGAGAAATACATTTCTGTACTTTATAAATTACCTAGTCTCAGGTATTCTCTTATAGCAGCGCAAAACAAACTGAGACAAGGGAAATTAACCAATCTATAATCATCTTATCCCACCACCCAGACTTAATCACTGTTGACATTTTCAAGCATTTTCTTCCAGAATTTTAATAACCTGTTTTATTTTCCTAAAATTTATTTTTTGGATATCTACCCTATCATGATTTATGATACAATCCGACTTTTATTGGTGGGAGTATTCATGCTTATAATTTATTTAATCAATCCCATATGATTGACTATTACTATTTATTTTTCACCAACATTATCACTTTTCTTGTGTTTCAACATTATCACCACTAGTCAAGAAAGAGGAGCCAGTTAGATACATTCTATAAAAAGAACTAAACATAAACTTTATAAGAGTCCTCTATTCATGAATTAATGACAATATATTTGAAATCAAGGTCTATGTCTTAAAATTATTTTGAATTATCTCCAACAGAAACTGTAGACCAGGTAGCCATGGAATACATGGAGTAGCTGATCTCTAAGTACGTAGAGATAACTTGATTGACTAAACATCACTTAGAAAATTTCAGAAAGAAAATAATATGCTATAAAACTAATTACTTAGCAGGCGTTATGCTAAGCATCATTAGGGATTCAAGAGCCCCCATGCTGAAAGCATGTCAATGATTTTGCTTTGGAATTAAAATAAAATTCAAGTGTCTCAATAGGGATAATAATGATCTAGCAACAGTTTTGAGGGTTTTATGAGTTAGGCATTGTACTTTATAAATTTTAACTTTTTTCCTATTGAAACTTACTTAGATTCTGAGAGAATAAGTAACTTGCGTAAGGTCACACAGGTAGTGAGGGCACAGAGTGGGATTTTCTCCAACTACGTTTTCCTATGGCTACCTCTCACTTGTTTTTTATGCTTCACATCAAACGTTGCTACCCTCTATTGTAGACAGTTTTTATTATAAGGTCCTGGTTTATTTTCCTTAAACTACTTATCATTAATAATGTTATTTTTCCTCTGATTTGTATGTTTACTTTTCCTGTTCGCATTACTAAACATAACATCCATGAAGGTCATGGAGTTTAAGTGTATTATGCTTATTTCAGTATCATCAGCACCTAGAACAATATCAAGTAACTAACTGGTAATCTCATTTAAAAAAGAATGTATGGAATAAAGGACACAGTGTCTGCGCTCAAAGAACTGACCATCTATAGAGTCAATTCTAAGATATGCACAAGAATTCTAGTTTACAATCCAGCATGGAAGAAGCTTGAAAGTTGCAACTCCATTCTAACAACATATAAAAAGCTGAAAAAAACTAAAAAATTCATAACTGTTATTAAATCCATAACAGAAATTGTCCATGTGATCCTTAGATGTATAATTTGCCCAAAGCAAACCACTGTCCCTCAAATTGCAGAGACTGAGAGGCAAAAGCAGAGAATCACAACTTACTGGAGCAGAAAGCCACGAGCAACAACCTTTACAGGAACCAGTGCCAGGCTAGGAAAACCTGAAGTGTAATTAATGAATTGTGAATTCATGAGCTGGAAGCTCCATGAGGACAACTCTGAGAGATAAAAACTGTAGGGGACCCAGCCTTCAAGAGGCCCCCTGCACTTTTGTTAGTTTTACCTTCTGATGCTCCACCAGGTTCTCAGGGTGAGTATCAGAGGAAAAATTCTCTAATGCTTCCAGCAGGGGGAGAAAAAAAATTTTAAATCAGCCTGAGCATTCTGTTCTTCCTAAGGAAGGTTGCCCTCAAGTGAAACTATTTAACCAGAGCCTAACCTGCTGAGGCTTCCTCAGAGCCTGACTGACCTGGGGAAAGGAAAATACCACTTGCCTATTCTAGCCAACACTGTTCCACCTAAGGTGGGGCTGAGAAGCACATGTGAAGATCACAGTCCAAAGGCACAGGTTCCGGGAAACACTAAGACCTAATCAATCATAGGATTACAGAATGCTTCCCTCCACCCTGCACTTTACCACCAAATTACTAAAGACTTATTTACAGCCATTCCTTTTGCACGGTACGTCATGGCCCACAGTCAAAAAAATATTTCAAGATATAAAGCATTAACACCAGACTCATATGGCAGGGATGTTGAAATTATCAGGATGTGAATTTAAAACAACTATAATAAATATGCAAATGGCTCTAATAGATAACAGAAACCTCATACAAGAATAAATGGGCAATATAAGCAGAGTGATGGAAATTCTAAGAAAGTACAAAAAGGAAATGCCAGAGATTAAAAATTAATAGAATTGAAGAATGCCATTGATGGGCTTATTAGCAGACTGGAAATGACTAAGGAAGGAATTTCTGAATTTAAGAATATATCAACAAAGACCACCAAAACTGAAGAAAAAAAAAAAAAAAGAAAGAAAAAAAGGGAATAAATATTCAAAAATTGTGGGACCACTGCCAACTGTGTAACATATGCACAATGAGAATACCAAAAGGAGAAAAAAGAAAGAAACAACAACAAAAATTTAAAACAATATTGACTGAGGATTTTCTCAGACACCAAGCCTCATATCTAGGAAGCTCAGAGAAGCCAAGCTGCATAAATGCAAGAAAACTAACATGAGGCATATGATTTTCAAACTACAGAAAATCAAAAATAAAAAACTGAAATAAGCTAGATAGAAAAGGAAAGAAAACTTAACTATGGGATAGCAAAGAAAAAATTTCATCCAACTTTTTTTCAAAAACCATGCAAACAGAAAGAGAAAAGTGAGGAAAAGTTGTTAAGAAGAAAAAAAATGCCAACCTAGAATTCTTTATCCTGTGAAATTATTCTTCAAAAGTGAAAGAGAAATATAGATTTTCTGAAACAAAAATGGAAATAATTTTTTGCCAATGAATTTTCTCTGCAAAAAAAAATGTTAAAAAAGGTTTCTTAGAGGGAAGAAAACTGATATAGGTCAGAAGCTTAGATTAACATAAAGGAAGAGCATCAAATAAAAAAATAAGTGAATGTAAAATTAAAATGTTTTATTTTATATTCTTAATTGATTAAATAGATAATATATCATTCAAAATAATAGCAACAATGTATTCAATTATATATTCATGTTTATATGTGTGGAATAAATGACAGTAATGATACAAGGAACAGAAAGGAAGAATTGGAATGGTTTTGTTATTAGAAGGTACTTGCACTACCCATGAAGAAATATAGTGTCATTTGAAAGTGGCCTCTGATTAGCTGTAAACTTATATTGCAAACTCTAGGGCAACTACTAAAAACAGTAAAGAAAGACATACTAAACAAGGAGAGAAAAATGAAAGTACATAAAATGCTTAATTACAAACAAAAAGGGTAAAAAAAAATGAAAGACAAAATAGAAACAAACAACAAGAGTAACAAAAAGAATAACAACAAATGCAGTAGATATTAGCCAACTATATTTGTAATCTCTTTGCATGTCAATGGTTTACATTAATTAAATAATAGAGATTGTCAGATTGGATCAAAAAACTAGACTCAACTATACATTGTCTATAGCAAACTCACTTTAAATATGAAAACAAATACAGATTAAAAGTAAATTGATAAAGAACAATATATCATGCTAACACTAATAAAAGAAAAAGACTAGCTAGACTAATTTCAGACAGAGCAGACTTCATAGCAAGAAAAGTCATCATGGATAAAGAGGTATTATATAATGATAAACAGGTCAATTCTCCAAGAAGACATAAAAATTCTTAATATGTATGTATTTATAAACAGAAAGTCAAAATACATGAGGAAAAAACTGATACAACTCAAGGAGAAATCTAATAGAGTCGTAGATTTCAACACTCCTCTATCAGAAATAGATAGATCCACCAGGCAGAAAATCAGCAAGGATGCAGCTGAATTCAACAACACCATCAATAAAGTGAATATAAACTACTTCATCAAACATTAAGAGAATACATGTTTGTCTCAAGCTCACATAGAATATTTACCAATAGAGACCACATTCTGGGCCATAAAACATACCTAGAAAAATTCTAAAGAATAAAAATTTTACCATGCCTGCTCTCAGTTCAAAATGGAATTAAACTAGAAATCAAAAACAAAAAGATAGCTGGAAAATTCCAAAATACTAGAGATTAAGCCGCATGTGTTCCACTAACATCAGGAACGAGGCAAGTATGTTCCCTATTGCCACTGTTTTTCAACACTAGCAGTCCTAGATAATGCAATAAGACAGAAAAAGGAAATAAAATGTATACAAATTGGGAGGGAAGAAATAAAAGTCTATGTTAGCAGTTGACATGATTGTCTATGTAGAAAATTCAAAAATTTTAACAAACTACTGCAACAAATAGGCAATTATAGCAATACTGCAGGATATAAGGTTAATATACAAAAGCCAATTAATTTCCTATATAATAACAATGAACAGGGAGAAATTGAAATTAAAAACACAGCAACATATACACTAACACTAAAACATTCAAATACTTAAGCATAAATATAATACATATGAGGAAAACCAACTCTCTCGTAGAAAACAAAACAAAACAGCAAAACAGCAAAGAGCTAAATATATGGAGAGCTATTCCATATTCATGGACACAAAAACTCAATATTGTCAAAATGTCAGTTCTTCCTAAATTGATTTATAGGTTAGTCAAAATCTCTCCAAGCTATTTTGTAGATATTGACAAAATTATTCTAAAATGTATATGAAAAAGCAAAAGAACCAGAATAGCCAACGCAATATTGAAGGAGAAGAAGAAAGTTGGAGGACTAATGCCTGACTTTAACACTTAATACAAAGCTGCAATAATTTAGACAGTGTTATCTGCAAAATAGAAGATCATTAAAACATTTAAAAATGAAAAAAAGAGACAAATAGATTACTGAACCAGAATAGAGAGCACATGTAAGAGAGAGAGATCCATGTAAATACAGTTTACTGATCTTTGAACACAGGAACAAGGGAATAAAATGAAGATAAAAATAATCTTTTTACAAATGGTGCTGAAACAACTGGACATTCACATGCAAAAAAAAAAAAAAAAAGAATCCAGGTATTTACTCATTACAAAAAAATTCAAAATGTATGAGAGACATAAATGTAAAACATAAAACTATAAAACTCCTAGAAGATAACAAAAGGTTAAATCTAGGTAACATATGGTTTCATAATAATGTTTTAGATACAACACCAAAGTCACCATCTATGAAAGAAATAATTGATAAGCTGGACTTAAAAAGTTCTACTCTGCAAAAGATACTCTCAAGAGAATAAAAGGATAAGTTACAGGCTGGGAGAAAACATTTGCAAAAGACATAGCTGATAAAAGATTATTATCCAACGTATACGAAGAACTCTCAAGCCCCCCCCAAAAAAAACAAACAAAAAAATACCCTAACTATAAAAGGAGACAAAGAACTTAACAAACATCTTTTCAAAGAAGATACACAAATGACAAATAAGCATGTGGAATGATGTTCTCCATTATATGCCATTAAGGAAATGTTAAAGCAACAATGAAATACAACTACATACCTATCAAAATGACCAAAATTCAGAACAATTACAACACCAAAGGCTAACGATGATGTGGAGGAACACGAGTTTTCATTCATTGTTGATGGGAATGCAAAATGGTATGGCCACTTTGGAAGACATATTGACAGTTTCTTAATAAAACTAAACACACTCTTACCATTGAATCCAGCAATTGTCCTCCTTGGACATATGGGAGTTGAAAACTTTTGTCCACATAAAACTCTGCACACAGATGTTTATAGCAGCTTTATTCATAATTGCCAAAACTTGGATGCAACTCAGTTAACTCAGTTACTTTTCAATGAATAAATGGATAATTTTGGTATATCCAGACAATGGAATATTACTTGTTAAAAAGAAATGAGCTATCTATCGAACTTAAATGCATATTATTACTAAGTAAAGGAAATGAATTTCAAAGTCTACATATTGTATGATTCCAAATGTATGTCATTCTGTGAAAGGCAAAACTATGAAGAAAATTAAAAAAAAAAAAAAGAGTGATTGCCAGATTAAGGGAAGGGAGGGATAAATAGGCAGAACACAGAATTTGTAGAACAGTGAAACTACTCTATGTGATACGATAATGGTGAATACATGTCATTGTACTTGTATGCAAACCTATAGAATGTACACACCAAGAGTGAAACCTAATGTAAATTGAGTACTTTGGGTGGTTATGATGTGTTTATGGAGGTTCATCAGTTGCAACAAAGGCACCACTCTGGTGGAGAATGTTGACAATGTGGGAGGCTATGCAAGTGTAGGGGCAGGGGATATATGGGAAATCGCTATACCATTTGCTCAATTTTGCTGTGAACCTAAAATCACTAAAAAATGAAGTGTATTAAAAAAGAAATGCACAAAACTTGTATTGCATAAACAGTGTTTTGATGTGTTTAAGAATTTTAGTCCTATGGAAACAAAAAGGAAACACCCACCTGCATTTAGAGATGGCCCCGGACAGAAGCCAAGATGAAGATCAGCCTTGGACATATAAATTGTTTGAAGAAAAAGTATCTTTAACTTTGTCCCAGTCATTTAAGCTCGACCCTGGTGATTCCAGAAATGAAAGAGTGCCCCTTCAAAGAGAGAGCTATGAAACCCCATAGCCTTGATAAAAACACATCAAATGAGATGCTAACGCCCCACATTGATCACACTCAGAAAGCCTGACTGAAGATGTTTATCCTAATCCTCCAATCCAGACACTTCCTGAGATATGGTCAGGAGGGCTAATTACTCCAATACATAAAAAACAAAAATGCTCTCAACTCAAGCAGCCAGAGAGATCTACATTAGCAGCAACAGCAGTAAACCCTGACTCTGCCTCCTTGGGGAAAGAATAAAGCAATGTCAGACCAGTGACAGCAACATCCATAAAATCCAAATTGGATCCCTCCCTTGAAAATGAGCTGCAGACTTCATCCCTCCCCCGATTGCTACATATTAAGAAACATGTTTTAAAAAATTCCAACTGGTAGAAGAGATTTTCCTTGCTTTATTAGACTTTAAAATCACCCTGGATTCAATCTGGCACCAGAAGTGAATCCACAACTGCTACAATGGGAATGGATGGAAAAACAAATGACGTGTTTAGGCTCCTATATCAGTCCATCAATTGAAAGATGGAAATAAGCATAAATGGATGTCTTCAATGGGAGAGTGAGAAAAAGATCCACATCTCATAGCTTAATAGATACTAAGATGAGCGACTTCCAGGGTTGGAGCTTGCCCAAGCTCAGGGCTTTCGATAAACCAAAGAGGAACTGCCTATTGAGGCACAACACTGGACTGATTTCTTTATGCCCTTTAAATCATCAATGTGGGGACTAAAAAGAAGGAAGTTAGTCACACACTAGTAACCAAGCTCTCTAGATCCATCTGCAGAGAAGTTCTTGGACAATTTTATTGATAGTATGATAGTGTAATGATTGATAATAACACAATATAGAAAACAACATGCCTGGTTGATCATTAGAATGTGAATAATGAAGAATAAATAATTGCCATGTACTTACATCAATTAACTTATTTTTCTGATTCCAGAAGTACAAACATATCTAGGTCTTGAAAGAGCACACACTATTTTAGAAAAGGAAAATATAAATATAGATGAGAAAAATTTTCTTACAATCTTCTTAATCTTTTGAATGAGCAGAACCTCGATATTTCTGAGAGAGGCCTCCAAGGTCTTTCTCTGAACCAAGAATATGACTAGAGCACATAAAGCTGCCCAATTCTTTTGAACCTAATGGAATAACTCTGACATGCAGTATTTTAAATTCGAAGTTGCACAAGATCTGCATGAAACCACCATAAAACAGATGATGTTGTCATCAGGGTGCCAGCCAAAGTTTGGACCACAGCTTTTTATTCATGGTCCTTAAAGTCCTGTCATTTGAAGAAGAGTTAATAAAAACACTAGCTTTAATTGTAAAGGCAAATGGTCACAAAGTAAAATAATTACTAGATCCTTAGCTTCTTACATTATTTCTTTCTGGATAATGTTTTCACGAAGACCATATTATTCCAGTATAGATCTGATCTGTTTTTATTGAACACTTACTTTCCAACCTTTACTCCTTTACCTCAGTGAGTCTTTTAATTCTAAGAGGAAACACTCCAGAAGCAACATGAATTCAGTTAAAAAGTACTGAGCTTCTGCTACCTCTCAGACACTGTAAGGTATGGCAGGCAATGTCCTCATTCTTGCGGAAGTGATGGTCTAGTGGGGAAGAGTGAGGCCTTAAACAAATAAATGAACAAGAAAAACTTCACACAGTGATGTGTTCAGCTGAGACACAGAATACATGACATGTTAGAAAATGAACGAATGGCTGTTTTTATGAATGGTCAAAGAAGACACCTCTAGAAAGTTAATATTGAGATCTAAATTACCAAGTAGATTGAGCCATCTTTAAAGGAAAGATAAAAGCATTTAAGGCTGAAAAATGCACTTTGAGCAAGTGCAAAGACTAATAGGAAGGGTAAGCTTTGGCTCCCTCAAAAAAATAAACAAACTCCAGTGTGCACAAAAATTCAGAAAGGAGAGAATGGTGTAAGAGGAACTCAAGGATTTAGACATAGGCTGGATTTTTCAGGGCTTTGCAAATCTGAGTAACAAGATGGGGTTACACTGGGTGAAAGAAGAGGCCATTGGAGAATTTTACCCAGAGAAATTACATGCTCTGGCTCAGAATTTTAAAAGATCACTCTTGCTTCCATGTTGCGAATTGACTGCATAGGGGCAAATGTAGGTTAAAGCATCAGTTGCAAGGATCTAGGAAAGAGATAACAGAGACTTGGCCTAGGCCAAAATTGGTGGCATTGGTGACAAGCAGGCATATGCAGGAGATATTCTAAAGGAAGAATGCAGGAATTTTACATTATCTAAAGCAATTCTTAAAATCTTAAATGTTAAGTCAAATTTTACCTGTGATACATAGGGGTTCAACTTTTGAAATGTATCTAAATTGGGCTAGTACAGAAAGATATATGTATGTACAAAAATATTCACTTTCAAGGTTAAAAAAACTTGAGAAATCAAATGGGGAATTTTGAGATACTCATCAATGGGAAGCTATTTAGATAAGTTATAAGTAAAATATTATAATATTATTAGAGATGGTGTGAGTTTATATTTATTGACAAGAAAATATGTCAGTGGCATGTTGTTAGGTAAAAATGTAGATTAAATAACATTATGTATACTGTTAGAAAGAAATTTGAATATATACTGATATGAGGTATGTACAGAGAGAAATGTGGAAGGAAATGCACAAAACTATTAATGTGTATCATTTTAAAATATCAACAATAAATATATTGTCATTGGGGAGAAATAGATATTCAGAACTTAAACTAACATGTTTACTACTCATGACATCCCTAGAATTATTTGTGCAGACTTGTGGATATTAAGGTGTCAGTCCTTTGTCAAGTTAAGTTTCCTAACTGTCCACATCTCTGCTAAGTCATTAATTTGTCAGCTTACATAAATGCCCTGAAGATCATGCTTTAAAAGCAAAAGTATCAACAATGCCCCCATAAGACTCTGATTATTTTTAATGATAGCAATTGAACACTAAATTTTAATTTCTTCAGTATAACTTTTTTAAACCAATGAATATTTCATAAACTAGAGGAACAAAAATTTAATATTTGGACAGTTGGATTTTTGTTCAGCAGCCTACACCATAACTGAAATTTCTCTCAAACATTGTCAAATTACACTAAAAGCCTCCCAGCTACAAATGTTTATGTAGTTCAATGCTTTACTTCATATCGACATAAATACAGAACAAGAAATTTTAATTATTTAAGTTTTAAGATAAAGATATCCGTGACACTTTACAAAAGTCCTATGGTAACTATTGTCCATAGTATAACAAGTTATTTTCTTAGAGGGCTTCCATTAACTCATTAATGTATTATTTTTCTTTTTTCCCTCTATCTTTTTCCAAAGACAGTGTAATTTTTAATGTTGATTTTTAAAAAGATAAAATAGGATATCTAAAATAACAATAATAATAATAATTTCCCCTTTTTGGCCATACCTCGCAGATCTTTAGAACTAGGGTTCATGTTCTCTGGGTTAAGGGAATTGGTATGAAAATTGAGAAGCTCTTCTGGGATGCGTTGTACATGATGTCTGAAAAGATGAATGAACACCACCAAGCAGAGGTATGGCATGGAACAGGGGCAGAAAAGGAAGGGGGACACTCAGATGGAACAGTAACCCAACTAAAGACAGAGTGCTGAGAAACAACGTGGAGCCTGCAGGAAATACAGACACCCAAGGGCAGCCGAAGCAAAGTGCAGACTAAAAGATGGGTGGGACAAAGCTAGACAGGGTGTTATAAATTGTTCCCAAGGCTAGGCAAGGTTCCTTTGAAACATTCAAGGATCTCAGTTTCTTACGGTTTCTTCAGCCCCACACCGAGGAGCTCCACTTTGCCTGACGTTGCTTGCTATGCTTAAAACTGGACCAGAAAAGCTTCTAACTGGGGATCAAATGCTCAGGTTTATGAATACGTATTGCAGAGGCCATTTACTACCTAAAGATTAATGGAATAGTAACTAAAATGTGTTGCTCTTAGAGACTTCTCAGTCTCAGTCTCAGACCCAGGCAAGAGGGCCCCTGCCCTTAGCTCCAAACTTTAGGGACCTCTTCTCTGGCTGCCTTTGGCTATATTATCCTCCACAGAGTAAGGCATACACAGGGCCTACTGGGCATGACCACACAGGACCTAGGTATCACTAGCCTCACCTCAAAAATGCATAGATACCTCAAATCCTAGAATCTTTGGCCCAGTCGTCCCAAGCCCTTGTTTCAAGTTCCCTGTTTGCCTTTATTAACAGGTATCCAAAAGACAGCTATTTGCAAGAGAGTGGGCTGGATAGCGTCAGTGTGTATAAAGCTTAGCAGTGTTTCTGGGTTGTCAACGCATAAACATGCTTAGCTGTATACGATGGAGTTAGGGATGGGAAAAAAAGAGACAGACTATCTGGGGCTGAAGGATGTTACTGAAAGCTAGTGGTGGAAGAACGTCAGTTATGGTGTAAAATTTTCGGGAATCTAAGACCTGTAAATTTGAACCTAGCCTTATAGGTCATTAAGGAAAGAAGATGAATTCAGTGATGTGCTAAAGCCAGTTCATAGATGAATTCATTGATGTGCTAAAGCCAGTTCCATTAAACTTCATGTTTAGTGGAATCATGTCAGTTGCTTGAAATTAGCCGTGGAGAGAATATTGATACCACAGAAATCAGCAAATGCTACCCATAAGTGTCTCCCCTGTTTCTCCTTCAAAGACCCAATTACTAAACATTTTTATAATGCCACTGGGTAAAGTAGGTTTTATTTAATGGCTTGGAGTTTAATTTATAACTTTTATACCTTTAGATATGTGGTATGTAGGCCTCCATTCATACTCTGCAAATGTTTGGGGTGAGATTACCTAGGGTATGTCTGGGTGATTGCATAGCTGTTTAAATTTACTAGAAGATATATGGTCATCTCTTACTGGACAGAAAAAGGGCGAACACTTTGTCCAGGTACTGCACAGTGGTCATAAATACCTGTGATAAGACTTGCCCTCCATTTCTTTTATTCTTATAATTTAACAACAGAGGATATTGGAAGGATGCCAGGATATGTTATCTTTATTTTTTTGTTGTTGTTGTTAAAGGGGGATGTATTTGTTAATATTTAACATGTTGGCAATTAAATCTGAAAAATTTGGAATGCAACCATGCATAGCCATACATTCCAATAGCCATTAGATCATCTATGACCCATTAACCATTATCCTATGATGTTATGACAATTCATGTCTCTGAAAAAGTCCACTGTACAGCTCTCAGAGAAAGAGAGCAAAAATGGCAAATAACATTTTTGTATTATTTGACCTCTTAGATCCCCCAGCATAGATCTTGAACTCCAGGGATACTCAGATAACAATTTAGAACCACCATTTGAAACCACGTACATGGTACATGAATGTCAAATGATAAATGAGCCCTTCATGATGAAACGGCCTTTAAAGTTTCACTCCTGTGTTTTTTCTTTTTTCTTTCACTTGTCTTAAAAAGTTTAAATCCAATAATTTTGTTTATAAAGAAAACAGGAAAATATTTTTGTTATATATTTGTGTTCTGTCTCATGGCACTGTGTACTCTTTGAATCTATTGTGGACTTAAATCTATCTTATTTTTACATGAAAACAATTAGGTCCCTGAAGGCTATGATTTTTTTCCATAAGTTTCTGATGTTTATCCAAGGTTTCACAAGTGAATTCTGAAGATATTGTGCTTTGAGGAATGACCATCAGGATATGTTATCTTTATAGGACAAGTAATTAGACTTTGTTTTTATAGGCTTTAGATTTCTCCCTTAAAAACATGAAAAGAAGGTGCCCTTTTAAGCTCTCTAGACCTCACAGGTAACTAGGGCCAGATTATAAGATTAGAAGGGATATGGTGCACTATGATAAGGAGCTTTTTCAGAAGGTGCATTCTAGAATCTCCTTATATAAATCTAGGCCTCTCCCAGGCCACAGTCTTTGACTCATGCTTCTAATTTGGGTCCTAGGAAAGGGTTTTTCCATTAATATCTTGAAACTCAGGTGTAACTTAATCTAGGATAAACTGTCTAAGTCACATAAAAATGCCTGTGAAAGTAATTGAAAATGATGATTCTCTTTCCTCAGTCTCAGAGATTCTGATTCAGCAGATCTTGGATGGGGTCCAGAAATTTGAAATTTTAGTCAACTTCCTAGTTGTTTCTGGCCAACATAGTCCATGGATGGTACTTTCAAGATATTAACTCATATTTGGAACCATTTGTCTAATATTAATTTCTTAGAAATCGTCTCAGCTATTTGGTATCATAGACATGAATGGACCTTATTTGGTATGTTTTGGCCAACTCACACAATCACCATGAGGGTTATGGGCTAAATTGTGTCCTCCTAAAATTCAGTGGGACTATATTTGAAGATAGGGGCTGTAAGAAGGTAATTAAGGTTAAATGGGCCATCCTTATAAGAAAAGGAAAGATACACCTGCAATGTGGTCACACAGAGGAAGTACTATGTGAGGACATAGCAAGCCAAAAATAGAGGCATCACCAGAAACCAACTCCGCCAACATCTTGAGGTGGGCTTTCAGCCTCCAGAACTGTGAGAAAATTAATTTCTGTTGTTTAAGCCACTGGTCTGTGGTATTCTGTTATAACGGTCCTTGCAGACTAACACAACAGGCTAAAACATTTTTAAAAGAAGTTCCAAGTGATAGATGAAGTCAATGTGATAGTTCTTAACATGATGAAAATATTCCTGCTGGAAGCTGGATTCCACCATTGTAAGAAGGTCAATGTTTAATTGCATAAGGCTTTGACAAGAAAAGTATTTACACTGGCCAAACCAAGTGCTCTGATTTTTTTGGCTCTTAAATTGGCATTATCAAAGATTAACTCTCTGACTTTTTTTTCTTTGCTATAGTGCAATTATTCTTCTGGTGAACTCATTGTTTCTTTAGCTTTGTTTGTTTTGTTTTGTTTTTACCTAAAGCAATTGACATGTTTACAGTTTGGTCTTACCACAGATCCACTTTATTTTTCTAAGATGACTTGGCATGTCTCTATTCAAATACGTTCTAGCTGCATAGTTCAATTTGCAGAGAAAGATCTGCAAGGCAAGATCTCAAAGTGAGAAGAGAGGATACTGTATATCCTTCGAAGTTAATTTCCTCCCATTTGGGGTTTTAATAGTAGGTGAAATAATTGGAAATTTCAAACAGGAATGAACGATGCCACAAACTCTCTTTCTTAGGAAAATTGGTGGCAGGTAAAGAAAGTATTTTCTCTCAGTTTGCAGAAGAGTTGATTAAGAGGGAAGTTTCTTCTCATGACCACAGTGGATAACCCAGTATCCATGCTCATTAAAATAGATGTACTGACATCTATAAGATGTGGTTCAATGTCTTCTTCTTCTGAATTCAGATTATTTTTTCCCTCGTCACTTTTTAATAGTAAGTATCTATTACAAATAAGTTACTTTTAAGTAAGCTATTTCTAAAAGCCCAAGGAAGTATATTTTTCACATTTCTTTTTATTTGCTGTGGTAAAAAAGGAAAGCTCTGTCTCAGTCACAGTGATTATTAAGTCATTTCTCCACAGGTTTCCAGGGACCCTCTGCTAACTAATTTCCATTTTCAGTTGCTGATGACTATGTTCACTCAACTAGAGTGATGGAGTTTCTTTTCATTGGTTTTAAAATAGGGTCTTTTATGGGAGGTTTCTGCATATCACTGCTGAAGGTGCAGTATGCCATTTGTTTTTGTTAAAAGTTTTATTCCAGTCATACATGACTGAGGATGGCTAGATGGGGAGTTCTGCTCTGAATTCCCTGAGTTTATTACTGAAGAAATTTAGTCTTCAAGTATCATATGGAGTGGAGAAAAAAAAAGATTATTAATAAACATTGTTTCTATTTGCAAGTACCTTACAACAGGTACCTTGTAATATTATTTCTATTTTCCAGATGAATACACTGAGGACCCAAAGGTCAAGCACATTAACTTTGGGATACAGTAGCATTAAGAGGAGAATTCACTAACTTCCTCTTCAGGAAATGAAGAAGATAGCAGGCTTTAATTTTAAATCTATCTTAAATAAATCTGGGGTGATCAAGTAGTCCTAGTTTTCCCAAGACTCTCCATTTTAGCACTAGAATTCTTACTTCCTTTTGGTCTTACACGAACCGGAAGAGTGGGATCACTCACCAAATCCTAGGCTCTTTCACAGTACCACATTATGGATTAATGTGATGGCTATATCTACAGATTTGCTAAATCAGTTGTTTCAGGCTGGGTGCAGTGGCTCACACCTGTAATTCCAGCACTTTGGAAGGCTGAGGCGGGCGGATCATGAGGTCAGGAGTTCGAGACCAGCCTGGCCAACATGGTGAAACCTTGTCTCTACTAAAAATTCAAAATTAGCTGCTGGGCATGGTGGCGGGTGCCTGTAATCCCAGCTACTCAGGAGGCTGAGGAAGGAGAATTGCTTGAACCTGGGAGGCAGACGTTGCAGTGAGTGGAGATCACGCCATTACACTCCAGCCTGGGCAACAAGAGCAAAACTCCATCTCAAAAAAAAAAAAAAAATGTTTTAGAGGAAAATATTAGTATGAAGTGCATAATATTTTAAAGTATTACACATTTTTTCTTTGTTTGAGTATACATTATGGCCTTTCTTATAGTCAGTCAATTAAGCCATTCCATGTACATTACTGTCCAGATAGAGTGTACAACAGGAAATAAGGAGTCGTTTCCTTGTCTGTTTCAAATGATTAGTTCCTCTAAGAAATGGGAAGGTCTTTAATAAGGACAATACATTTGGTAGCCCACATGATGATGTATATGTAAGAAATTTCATCACTGAAAATGGTGACAATAATAGCGATGATAGCTAAAATATGTTGGGCACTTACAATGTCTTCGACCCTTTTCACAATTTCCTTGTGAGTTGTTGTACTCTATTTTACAAATGGGAAAACTAAGGCACAGAGAGCCTGAGTACATTTTCCAAGGTCACGCATAAGTAGATCCAGCGTTCAGCCTTGGGCAATCTGGTTTCAGACCCTTGTTCTCTTAAGCTTCATGTCATGCTGAATAGAAATAATAACATTCACTGTAGAGAAGAGGGCGAATTGGAGAAGGAGGAATAAGGAATTGGATGCTAGTAGTTCCTTGAGAGGAGGTTCAATAACTATTCAATCATTCAGGGGCTAAACCCTAAAAAGAGAAAGTAAAAATATCAAGGTATGCTTAGAGAAAATCTGAGACAAGAGTAGATTTGAGCTCCATTCCCAAGAAAGGACAAGATCCCAGAGTAGAAATCACCTTGTGGTTAGGCTAAGAGCTCACTCCTGAGATAACAGAGATCAGTTAGTGTTTAATTCAGCTGTCTATAACAAAATCTCAAAATAATGGAGGCTCACAATCCCTGCACCCTCTTCCCCAGGTTGTTGTAGAAATAAGCTGCTGCAGGCTGGGCGCGGTGGCTCACGCCTCTAATCCCAGCACTTTGGGAGGCTGAGGCGGGCAGATCATGAGGTCAAGAGATTGAGACCATCCTAGCCAACATGGTGAAAACCCATCTCTACTAAAAATACAAAAATTAGCTGGGCATGGTGGTGTGCACCTGTAGTCCCAGCTACTCGGGAGGCTGAGGCAGGAGAATTGCTTGAGCCTAGGAGGCGGAGGTTGCAGTGAGTCGAGATAGTCCCGCTGCACTCCAGCCTGGAGACAGAGCGAGACTCCTCAAAAAACAAAAAAAGAAAAGAAATAAGCTGTTGCAATCTCACACTGGAAGGAGGCAGAGACCTCTCTGTTCCTGATAGGGAAAGTGGACATTTCTTTTGCCTTCCTCCCTGGCTTGTTCCAGTGATAACTCCAGAGCAGAAGTCTCCCCCTGCTAGGAGAGTGTGAGACTTCCGCTTGTTCAAAATAAAAGGAGAGTGGGCACTCGCCACACCTTCTTGCCGGGCTTGGTTCAGATGAATCCATATCTGTAGATTCTTCCTGGAGGTAGTTTCTGTATGCAACGAGTGCCCCAACTTTTACAGCCTTCGCCTGAGGGACTGGCTCCTAAATCACCTCACTCTGGGAGTTGATGGAGGTGACTTTTAAACTTGCAAATGCTCAGCGGTCGTCATCTCAGGCTCAAAGTGAGCAGTCTGACCAAGAGTATAGGCATCTGCCTCAGACCCTCTCCTTGGTGTAGGGCAGGACAAGTAGGAGATAAGCTCTGGCTCTTAGCTTCTCTGCAGAAAAATAAAGAACTGGAACATTCATCGAACGCTGTAATCTTTCCAGCTTCATCCCAAGGGACTGGCTTCCCTTCCACCTTTTTCAAGGCAATAGCATGACTTGAAATAAATGAGTTTATTTTTTGCTCAAAAAGTCCAGTTACAATAACTCTGTAATCATCAGGTAACAAGGTTATCTCCATGTTTCTCAGGCTCTAAAATGTCTGTGTGAGCCATTTCATTCTTATTTAAAAGCAGGAAGGAGATAAAACAGAAGGGCAAAAGAACATGCCTCGTTACAACATTCCCACTTCATAACTTCCGTGTGCATCTCAATGGCCAGGATTTAATCACATTGCCACATTTGGCTGAAAGGATACAAAGAAGTAGTCTTTTATTGGGCACCTTGCTACCCTCAAACAAAATAATTTTTTTTCATTTAAACTAAAATAAGGAGAGAATGAATATTGTGCAGAAACTATCAGTTTCAATAAGAAGTATATAGTAGCAGTATATAGTAGCAGTGGGCAAAATCAGTAATTGAAGGAATCTTTTGGTTCAAGAGTGGCAGAAGACTTGAAGGGACTCACTGTTCTGAAGAGACGCAGTTTTGAAGAAACGGCATAACCTAGTAATAGCAGAGGGATTCCTGAATGCCAGATGGACCCAAATTAGCTAAAAATATTCAGACACAAAAGACCCTGAGGCCAAAAGGGAGGTACAGCATAGCAGCAATCTGCATGACAGATGAAAATAAGCACGTTTAGAAATGATCTTCCCTAATGTGTGATACTACAGTTTCTCCTCATCAAATACCTTTTAAGTCTCTGAGAACTGGATATAATCTTAGAAACGGATACAGAAGCCCTCCCTGGGCTGAAATTAACTTATTCCACCACAACAGAATGGGGTGGAGAGACTCACTTAATGTAGACTGAGATTCGTAAAAATTACATTTTTAAATAAAAAGAGGGATACATCATTCATTACGCGTATCTTGTTAGTAACGAGATTGTGCTTAGAGCCCAATGAATATTTTTATGGTACCCTTTGATACCATTTGATTCTATCCCAACCTCTGTGGACTCTGCTGGAACTTAGACTCTAAAATAGAAGTTATTTTCTTGAATTCAGCTGTACTAGTGTCCGAGGGCTGCCATAATAAGACACCACAGACTGGATTGTTTGAACAACAGCAGTTTATTTCCTTCTTAATCTCCTCTTTTTATAAGAACACCAGTCATATTGGATTTGGGCCCACTTGAGTGACCTCATTTTAATTACCTTTTCAAAGGTCCTATCTCCAACTACAGTCAAATGCTAAGATGGGGGGGTTAGAATTTCAACATATGAGTTTTGGGAAGGTAAAATTCAGTCCACAACATCAGCTTTGCACAAAAATGATCCTGCACCTAGTATACTATTGAGTGGTACATCAGGACCATGAAAGCCCCAAGGTTATTATTGTCATTAAGAATTATTGATCTAGCACCTTCTGTTTTTTTTTTTTAATAGATGGAGTCTCACTCTGTTGCCCAGGCTGGAGCAGTGGCATGATCTTGGCTCACTGCAACTTCCACCTCCCAGGTTCACACCATTCTCCTGCCTCAGCCTCCCGAGTATCTGGGACTATTGGCACACGCCACCACGCCCCGCTAATTTTTTGTATTTTTAGTAGAGAAGGGGGTTTCACTGTGTTAGCAAGGCTGGTCTTGATCTCCGGACCTCATGATTTGCCCGCCTCAGCCTCCCAAAGTGCTGAGATTACAAGAGTAAGCCACTGCATCAGGTCTGATCTAGCACCTTCTGTATGCCAGCCCTTCTGTTAGGAGTTTTAGGATCATAAGACCCAGCAATTTGCAGAGCTTCTCATGGACTAAATTTTTGGGATGTAGAAATGAAATGCTGCACAAGGCAATCTCCTCTACTTGCTTTCTTATTGAAATTTATTCTTCTATAGAGCTGGAGAAAGGTCCAAATACTTAAATTATAGATGTGCCAGTGCTTTAAACATAGCAAGTATGTGATAAATATACATGGTGTGAATGAATGTGAGAACCAAAAAATACTGTGAAAATCCCTTGTGATGAAGTCTAGTTTATTGGGATAATAATTATTTATAAAGCTCTGTGGTATAACATGCCACATGTGCACTTTTAAAATTTGAATCATACTGTACAGTCGTTATTTTTAGAATTTATATTAATGCTAATTGTATACACCCTCCATTATCTCCATGCATGTTCATTTTAGTCATGAACAAGCCTCCTGACACATCAGAGACTTGTGCATGACTTTGTCTAACATTACTATCATCCTTTTTGGTAGTATCTAAGGGCACAAAAATGATATTCCTTTGGAGTCTGCAATGCTCACAAACTTCTATGTGCAGAATGCAGTTTTTGCCCAATTTATCTACAGGAAACTAGGGTAGGGCTTTCCTACTTTATCTATACATAAAAAAATATCAAAAATGATTCTGTATCAGTTAGGTTCATGTCAGGTTATGTTGCCAGAACAAAATAATCCAAAATTTCAGTGTCTAAAGGAAGCTTATTTCTTGCTCATACTATATGCCAACAGGCAGAAAAGGTTTTCCCCCTGTAGTCATTGAAGGATCAGGGACAACACATGCTTTCCCTTGATACACACGTCTACTAGTGGAATTTGGTGAAATGCATAAACTACACACTGAATGTTGGAGATTCTGCCAGGAAGTGACATATACCACTTCTGCTCATGTTCCCTGGGAGAAAGCAAGTCATGTGACCATGCTTAACTCTTACCATGTGCCTGGAAGGAAGAGAGAAATAAATATTTGGTGAACAGTGATAATGACTAACATATGTAATTCATTCAATTCCTTACACACAATTAAAGCCTGCCGTGTATAAAGAAATGTTCCAGGGACTGAGGATATAGGAGTGAATAACATTTCTCTATCTTCATAAACCTTACATTCTAATGCTTATTTAGTATGTCATGAACATGCATGTGATGGAAAAATATCAAAGCAACAAAGGTGGGAAGAAATAGTCTGGAATAGAGTGATTGCAATTATATATAAGCTGCTTGGAAAAAGCTTTACAAAAATGTAAAATTTTAATCAACATGTGAAGTAGTTAAGAAGACAAGTCATATGGGTAACTTTTGGACAAGCATGCCAGGCAGAGGGAACAGAATTTGCAAAGACGCTAAGGCAGGAGTATACCCAGTATTCTTGCAGAACACTAAGATGAATGTGGTTGGAGTAGAGTGAGAAAGGGGAGAGAAGTAGAGAATGAGTTTACAGAGCTAACAGAGGAGAACATCATATAATATAGGCCTTTTCACATCATTAAAAAGACTGTTATTATGAGTGAGACAGGAAGGCACTATGTGTTTTAAAGAAAAGGTAACAAACTAAACTTATATTTTAAAGGCTCAAGACCAGGGAAGAGGGCAAAAAAGAAGCAGAGAGACCATTTAAGATACTATAATTCAAGTGAGAAAAGCTGGGGGAATAGACCAAGGCCCAAGGATCAAGATGAGGACATTGGAAGCAGTAAGAAGATGTCTGTTTTGAAAACTGGCCCGGTAAGATTTGTCAATGGCTCAGCTTTCAAATAAAGATTTGAATTAAGCCTTGGTATGAAAAAATAAACTGTTGTACAGACCACTGGTATTGAGCTGTAGGTCCTTTTAAATTTATCTTTAGATCAGCTGCTATTATCTACTTACTTTTCACAACTCATAGCTAAATTCCTGAGGGAGTGCAAAACAAAGAGAGTAGGAAAATCATGCAATTCTATTTATTCTAAAGATGTTTTGTTTCTGAGGGAGAAAAGTAAAAACAGATACATTATGTATTCTTGACATCTTAGGGCACCCTTTTAATCTTGAGTGATATGCCCTGTATCACTAGTATATCCCAGGTAACTCATTTTGTAACAAATACTTGCGGTGCACTTACTTTGTACCAGAGACTGTGGTAGACACTAACATAACAGGCACAAACCATCCAGACATTAACCAAGTAACTACAAGTGCCATCTGTGTTACCAAAGTGAATGTCAAGTCCTACGGAAGTCTACGACGTAATTCAGGCAGTAAAAACAAATAAATGTGGCCGGGCGCGGTGGCTCACGCCTGTAATCCCAGCACTTTGGGAGGCTGAGGCGGGCGGATCACGAGGTCAG
Source organism: Pongo abelii (assembly GCF_028885655.2). Lineage (NCBI taxonomy): Eukaryota > Metazoa > Chordata > Mammalia > Primates > Hominidae > Pongo > Pongo abelii. The sequence goes on from NC_071988.2 coordinate 22,473,440, forward strand.
GAGATCGAGACCATCCTGGCTAACACGATGAAACCCCGTCTCTACTGAAAATACAAAAAATTAGCCAGGCATGGTGGCGGGCGCCTGTAGTCCCAGCTACTCGGGAGGCTGAGGCAGGAGAATGATGTGAACCCAGGAGGCGGAGCTTGCAGTGAGCCGAGATTGCGCCACTGCACTCCAGCCTGGGTGAGAGGGCAAGGCTCCGTCTCAAAAATAAATAAATTAAATTAAAATAAAATAAAATAAAATAAATGTAAAGTGCCTAGACCAACATATGGAACAAAGGTTTACATCCAGCATTGACAAATTACAGTTTGCTAGTCATGTGCATTTTTTTGTAAGTAAATATATTTTGGAACATGGTTCTGTCTCTTCTCTAAGTATCATCCATGGGTGCTTATCAGTATGAAGGCAGAGGTGACTAGTTGCGATACAAACTGTTATGACCTGCAAGTCTACTATATTTGTTACCTGGTCCTTTAAGAAAACAATTTGCCAACCTCTGGACTATAGAATGACAAATATCCAACCACAAGAATATTCATAACTTTTAAGTGTAGAGTAAAGCTATTATTCCTACTTCTATCTCATATAGTTGGCATTGGAAACAAAAATCTTTGCTAATTGGCCCATGAAAGCAAGCCTAATAAATGAGGACATTTCTCTATGCTGGCCTGAAAGACAGCATCAGTCCTGTTCGGTTGTTTTTATACAAGGCAAACAGAGCTTTTCCTACCATGTGGCAGTTGGTCTATCCTTCATTTAAAATAGTGAGAAAGACAGCACAGAGACTATCTCCAGACCCAAGTGCTGACTTATTGGCTTTGGCAACTCTTGAGTTCATGTTTACTTTGTCATGACAATAAAGTTATTCAAGTTGAAGTTGAATCAAATTGACAGACACCAAGAGCTATTGGTAAACTGGCACAAGTACAATTTTTATTTATAGGACTCAGCGTAGTGTATTGTATTGACATTTAATGAAGTCCAAAAACAATCCCCCAAATGAGAAACAACCTAGAACAGAACAGCAAATTGACCAGCAGTTGTCCACTCATCAGGGTTTTACATAGAATGCTGTGTGAATGGTGTTCCTTGAAGGAGGCAGTGCACAGGCACAGTGACTATTATTATTAGGAAAAGAACTATTCTTTCCAAAATAAAACAACATTTGTGAACCCCCTGCCCAAATCTAGGGGTTTTAAGGAAATGTCAACGGTCACACATGTATTTTCATTTTTTTCCTATTTCTGAGAATGAAATTCTGTTATTCTTTCTTCACAAGTTTTATATTCAGTTACTTAAATTTACAACAAATTTGAACTCCTTTATACCCTTTCAGTATTCAACCACATTTATTAAACATTAATCAGCACAATGGATTGCTTATATAAGCAATCCCAATAGGAATGAGAGGACAGGCCCTTTGTCTTTCAAGAGGATACAACCTAAAAAGAGAAAGAGAATAAATTCTAAAATATTTTGTAAAGCCCATTATAAGCCACATAATACACACACACCATCACACAACATGTTTATAAATGATGTGAGGCTGTGGGGTTTCCTGGCATATTGGGCTGATTATTGATTAAGTTTGCTCAGAGCAAATTTGAAGTGAACTTTGAATTGAAAGGAAAGAATTCATGACATTTACAAGATTCTTTAAATCAAGAGTCAGTAAACTACAGTCCAAATCTAGCTTGCTGACTGTTTTTGTAAGAGAAATTTTGCTGGATAATAGACATGTCCATTTGCTTATGTATTAGCTACAGCTGCTTTCATGCAACAGTGGCAGAATTGAGCAGTTACAACAGAGATGGTATTTCCTGCAAACCTGAAATAATTTACTGTCTGGCAGTTTAAGAAAGAGTTTGCTGACCCTGAGAGTGGAAAATAAAAAGCAGAAACACTGACTAGCAAGTAGCTCTTATATTTCAATTGTAAAGTGATGGGGACATGGATATGCGTATGTTTTTTGTCTTAAATTATTTCTGGAGAAAGGATGGTTATAGATTAATAGTAATATATAGCATGGTAATCACATAATGGCTTGAGTCTTGATTTCCTTGTTTAAAAACTAGAAATGATATCAGCTACCAACAGATCTTTCAGAGAACTGCATGGGAGGCAAAGTCCTTTTCCCATGAAACGTGGCAGTGTTATTACCCTGGAGCTAACCTCCTCACTCTCACTGGGTTGTGAATTGTGTGTTGTTATTGCTGAACCAGGGTCTACTTACATAAATATTTCCAACTTTTCCAAATGTTTCAGCACCTTCTTCTGAAGGAGGAACTAGATTGTCTTCTTTCATCATTCCTCAAGATTTTACTCTGGATTTCTCAATTTAGCTTAAGTGTGAACTGGAGTTTTAATCTGTGAAGGTTTCATTGTGAATGTGAAAAAAGAATATAAGAAATTTGACATTTCTTGAAATATGTCCTAAACCATCTTAGGACTTGTTGGGAATAGAAAATCATGCTTTGAACGTCTTTTTTTTTTTTTTTCCAAAATTTAGAAAAAACCTTCAAGAGGACTACATTATCCACAAAAATATTCTAAGTACTCCCATGCTATAAAGTCCAGCTGTGAAACTAGTTCTACCTCATGTATAATGCACCAAATACCAAGCTGCAGAATTTAAAGTAATTTTAAGAATTATGAGTAGAGATGAACACATTTCCCTTTAAAGGTACTACTAAATTGAAGCTTATGCAAATATGCTATAGACATTTACATTCTTAAATTTCTAATCCTCCAACCGCTGTCTAGGATCTGAAATGTGCTTCATGTTTCCAAGTATGTTCACATTATTGGTTTTGTCCCATAATCTGATTTGGAAGACAGGGTGAAAGTAGTTGTTCCTATTTTCTTCTGATATAAAAACTAAGGCTCATCTGGGGTAATGGGCCTATTTAAGATGCACACCAGAATTTCTGCTAATGCCCAGATCATTGGCAATACTTTTAAGATCCTTGGAAAGATAAATTTCACATTGCATAAAAACTGTTTTAAATGTCTAAGATTTAACTTAAAAATGAGGTATACATATGTGTGTATGTATGTGTCTATGTATCTATCTAAACTATAGGTATAAATATCTATATATCTATATATAGACAGAGGTATTCCACATCTGTTGCGTATCTATATCTGTACCCTATGAAAGAATGCCTTTATAAGAACTTTAAGTTTCTATCTACAGAGAGAGTTGTGGAAATCACATTCACTCTCTGTTATGCTATTGTTTATTGCTCAGTGACCTTTAAGAGAAAATTTTGATGGCAGAGGTGGCCCATCTAGAGTGGCCACTGTGAAGATGTTGGCTGCAGTGGAAGAAGTGCTGCTGGGGCTCAGTGCTTCACAGAGCCAGCAGGAGGTGGGAAGAGGTGGGATTCCTGCCCCCTTCCAAGTTGCAGCTGGTAGTCCCTAGTCTGTCCGAGTCTGGCTGGGTGGGGGGTTTTTATGGCCTAGAAGGGAGGAAGTGCATGCTGATTGGTCCATGGGCAGCCATGGGTGGGCCCGGAAAAAGCACTTCCCCTGAGTGCAGCTGCAGCCACCCAGCCACAGCTGCAGATGGGGGCATCCCTGTGCTCTCGGGGCCCCAGGAAACACTTGGCGCCACTGCCCCCACAGGCTCAGAAGTGCCTACTGCCACTGCCCAGCCTCTCACTGCTCCCAGCACCTGATTGAATTTTGGAGCAAAGATGAGGCCAAACCTGGGAGCTATTGCCACCTGGCCAGGTATGCACATGCTTGAGGAGGCACTAACACACCAGCTCCCTGCCACCTTGGCTTCCTCCAGGCTTTGGGCACTGAGGAGCATGGGAAGGTTGAGGGGGTGCTGAGGGCAGTTCAGTGCAGGCCTGCAGGTGCCCCTTGGCATAAACAGCCTGGGCATAGTGGATTACATGTGTAGATGGTGGAAGGAGGCAGACAGGCTCCTGGGCAGAAACGGGCAGGTCCCTGGTGAAGCCCAGCATTCAAGTCAGGGAAGGCCTGAAGCATGGGGGTTGGGCTGTCAGTTCCAGGTGGAGTCCCCAGATTGAAGTGAGAACTTATGGTGATTTTTCTGGGCCCACCCATGGCTGCCCATGGACCAATCAGCACACACTTCCTCTCTTTTGAGCCCAAAAAACCCCTGGACTCAGCCAGACTCCAACAGACATCAGCACTACCAGCTCCAGGAAGGAGCTACACACATCAGGTCTCCTTTTCACTGAGAGCTGGACGCTTGTGGAGACGACCTGCCTGTGGAAAACAGCTACCCGCTGCAGGTCTCCTGAGAGCTGTTCTGTCACTTAATGAAGCTCCTCTCTACTTTGCTCACACTCTAGTTGTCCACATACTTAATTATTCTAGGATGAAGGACAAGAACTCGGGACCTGTTGAATGGTGGGACTGAAAGAATTGTGACACAGACAGGGCTGAAACATGCACCCTCGTTTGCCATGTTGTGGGTGACGAGAAGAAGAGAAGAGCTGTGACCCTTTGGGGAGCCTAGACCTAGGGGTTCCCAGAGCCAGGGCTGTGACACCCTCACTGGGGCTCTGCAGTTCCTGGTTTCTCCAAGCTTCTGGGCATCACCGCGTTCCCTTTGTGCAGACGCAGCTGCCTGCAGCAGAAGCTATGTGTCGTACATCTGGTTCAGCAGTAGCCTTGCACAGAGCCGGCACCTGTACCGGTGCCTGTAGCTGCCCACCCCGCTGCAACAACTGGCATGCCTGGCTGTGCACAGTGGCGAAACCCTGCACTTGCTTGCCCACACACCACTTGCTGCTCCATGCCTGGCTTGCCTTTGGCAGATGAGGGATCCAGGCCAGTAGTGTGAATTGAGTGCAGCCTGCTAGGCTGCGTGGGTGGGATGAGCCCAGTGGGCACAAGCAGTACTCAGGCAGAAGATGCCAGTGGCCACAGAGGCTTCCGGGCACAGATGATCCAAAGCAACACCCCAAGGATCCCGTGACAATTTCATAGATTATACTTATTTTCTGCAGTCACAACAGATGGAGGACTCAATGCTTATGTTGGAGAAGGAAGCTACATTGTCCCTGAGTTCATGGAAATGTCAAGTCTAGAAGATGAAAGAGTTCAGTTAATATCTCCAGAGACCCACAGTGAGTTTCACGCTCCATAAAATTGCTTATGCTTTTATATACAGTGCATGATCATCATCTCTTGGCAACTGCACACAAGTTAAGCACCTTCCATATGCAGCAGGGAAACCTCTTCAGCAAGGAGGTCTACCCATTGGCATGCACAGATAATACTAGCTTTAGTTTTCCTATGTTGAAAGGAACATTCACCATGCTTAATGAGAGGTGTTGGATGAATGCGAGGTGTTTTCAAAAGGGGAAGGGATGTTCAGATGCTTGAGGAAACAAGGCACCGAGAGGGTGTAGTGAAAGTCATTTACTCTCATTGACAAATTATTTTCATGGCTGTGAACACAGTCTGCAGTGTGCACATGGTGTGTGTATGTGTGCGTGTGTGTGTGTGACACATATTTTAGGCTCTGTTATTGTACTTATGTTTAATTTATAAAGCCCAGTGAACAGCACTACCTTGCCACAGATAAGCAGACAATCCTTCAAGTAGCCTTTTCTTCCCTTGTGGAGAGGAAGCCTCAAGAACATGGATGTGTCTGTATGTATCCCCAAAACCCTCACTTTGTGTGCCAACTTGATTGTCCTTTTCATTAATTTTTAATACGATTACTCTGGAGTGCTCTGAATTGGAAACTAAGATGGACCAAATGACAAGATATCAATTTCATGTTCAAGATAGTCAAACTTTAGAGTCTTAGAGAATATGGGAGATACTCTTGTCTTAGTAAAAGAACATTTTGAAAGCACCTATTAAGAGGAATTTTATGGTCAAATTCCAAAACTGACTTAAAGATGTATTTCTGTCTTATTTCAGAAAAATTCATTTCTTTGATCAGCCTTCCATGATGCCTATAATTTCCACCCTGAATATCATCATCCTTTTGGGTTTTAGCATTTTGCTTTAGAATGCCTCTAAGAATATGTATCACATATAAAGTCAGTATATTAAGAGTTGTGTCTTTGGGACACTGTTTCTTATAGACACTGTTGAGTAAACTGGCACATCTGAATAGTCTGTCCACTAAAGGAAATTGCACAGGGCAGGTAAGTTTTGATTCATAATAAGGAGGATACATTTATTTAAACACTCATTTATCCAAGCATTCCCTGTTTCTTTGTTGAACAGGCTTTATTCATTTTTCACTCTGAATGTCCACAGAAGATGCTAATCCTGGGTTTGGTGAAGGCAATGACACCATGAGGCACCTAGGTGCACCAGGCACAGAGGGGTCTAAGTTTGCAGAAATAATATTGACAGTCAATAAAAGATACTCGTGAAAAGGGAAATCATGTTAGTCAGAGAATCAACGTGAAGTCTATTCAACCTCTACCTTACCTCCAGGTGATCCTGGCCACTGTCCACATCACTGGACACTTAGGTGGTGGAGGAGACTGGGAGGTGTCTTGAGACAACTGTCAGGGTGGAAGCCCACCCACTGCTGCACTGTTGCCTGTCCAGGAACACACACCAGGGCTTCTTTCTTACACTGTTGCTGCCTGCTGTGGCCCTCTTGAGGATTCTGGGTTATAGGCCCTGAGATAGGATTTTAATATTAAAGCTAATAAAATGATACTTTAAAAAAAGATGTAGAAAAGACTAACAGACCATTAAAGCAAGTACAAAGACCCTGTACTTGAGGGTCAAAGACAAGATCTTCACAGTGGTCTACCAGGTTCCCATGATCTGTGTCCCACCTCCTTTAGCTCCTCAATACTGATCCAAATTCAACTCCCTATTCACTTGTTTCAGAATCATCTCTATGAACACAGGGAATGGGGGTTTCCACAGTACTTAGAACAGTGCCTGGAAAACAGTAGGCACTCACTATGTTTTTTTAAAAGCAACACATGAAAAATCGAGGTCTTACCTACTCTATTCTATAACTTACTTGAGCCTCAGATTGCCCATTTGGTAAAGATGAGATCACTGCCCATTATGCAGAGAAGGTGGGAGGATAAAAAGGACCATACACATAAAGGTCTTGGCAGAAGTGCTCACTTAGGCAGCATATGTATTAAAAAAAAAAAGAAAGAAAAGGATCTTCACAGAGTGTCCTACACAAAGTTGGTACTAAATAATGATTTGATTTGCTTCCTCTCCTCTTTTATTCTTCTGAATATAATAATGGCAGTTAATACTTATTGTACTTTTACTATATGGCAGGCTCAATGTTGAGCATTTTATAAGGATTGTCTCAAACTTTTCTCAACTCCGTGAAGTGAGAAACATATATTGTCATTTTTTTAGATGGGGATTAGAAAAGTTAATTTTTTTTTCCCAAGGTCATCCAGCCAGTGAACAGTCAAACCAGGGTGCAAATTAGATTTACCTGACACTATCATTCCGCACTTCACTACAACACTATATTACAAGTGGCATAAGGAAAACTTAACTGTACTCTCAAGCTTGTTGCACACCTTGGTTAGATGACTAATATATTATCTATGCTTTGATAGCTGGGACATAAAGTGTTTCTTAGAAATGGACATTATGAATTGTTTACATGTTTTTGTTTTTGGTTGTTTTTTATTTTTGTTTACATGGCTTTTGTTGTTGTTGTTTGTTTTTTAAATCTCAGGGTATCTTACATAGCCCACCTAACTTAACACGTTTGCCTAAACCATCCTCATAAAACTCCATCCCTGACTGTAAAGAGTTGATGTGAAGGTCTTCCTAATATATAAAATAAAGTTATAAACTGTCATTGATTATTTCCTTGCAAGGAGCAATAATAAAAAATTAGATTTACACATGTTATATTGCACATAGCACCTTTTTAAAATCATGAAATGAATCCTATTTCATAGGCATTATTATTATCCTCCAATATCACTGGAGAGATTAGAACATTTGCCCCATGGCCACACAGCTAGTAAGTGATGGAGCCCTTGAGAAATTATGAAAACTGAATTTTAGCATTTGATTTTCATATGTGTTAACATAACTCAAGAACCTCATTCAGTCTAACTCCAATGCCTGTCCTCTTCACCATTGTATTAAACTATAAAATGCTATATCAAGGTGGTAATTTATTATACCTTTTCTTATACCATTATTCCACGTGGAAATTTCTTCTCCGGAATGCCTTCACAAGAACTTCAAGTTCCCATCTGTGGAAACCCTCTTTACAACTATTTATTCAATGCACTGAGCTGGTGATCACTCTCACAAGTATCTGAGAACAAAGGCCAGAAATTACTTTGGCATAACAACCCGTACTCTTCAAGTGTCTGTCTGACCACGTTGGCTGACTAGAGAGGCCCTAAGCTGTGAAGTAACAGATAGTTCTGATAAGGCATTTAGATGGATTGTCTAAAACCAAAAGTTGGCAGTCTTCCCAAAATGATGTGGCAAGGTTCTGACCCCTTAACTGGGCAGAGGGGAAAGTTGAAGGCTCTTTTCTTGTTGCTGATGGTCTCAGTTGCCAAGGGTATACGCCTGCCAGTCTCCAAATCAACTTCTGGTAGAGACTGGAGACGACTTCTGTAGACTAAATTAGGCATCTGGAGAAATAGTATTAATTCTGTCAAGCTGCTTAAAACTAAGGAGTACTTCAGCCTCCCAGCACGCTGCTTATGTGATCAAAGTCAACTGTACCTTACAGCCAATGCTGTTCTTCCCTTGGAAAAACTTCTCAACAAAGTTGGGAGATTTCCTTCTTTTTTTACCTCATAATCTGCTGTTATAATTTTTAAATTATTACCCAATACCATCATTCCCATTCTCTTCTACATTTTCTACCAAAGGCAGCCATATTTATTTAGTTTAGAAATATTTAAATTTCTTGTTGAGTTTCATTTGACTCCTAAACTCGTTCATCAATATCTGTCTCTAATTGTCATTCATGTTACCATTATGGGATGAGTCCACTTACATAGACACCAGCCCCCCTTCACATGTACCAACCTTTAAGTCATGTCTTATAGCCCACCACAGCACAGTGACACTTTTCAGGGTGCACCAAAAGCAAGATCAAAGACATGATGAAGTGACATAAAATTGTAAGCCACCAGATTCACAACAACATTCAAAAGTTTGGCAGGAGAGCATCATTAATATTTGAGAAGATTCCCTGCTTTTTGGCAGGAATTCTGCACACAACATTCCAATTAGCATGCTTTATGGCTGGGGAGAAGCTGGTTTATCGGTTGTAAGTACATTGTCCGACTGAAATCTTTCCTGTCAGATAAATTACGAAGGAATTTGTACGACTTTACCCAGACTCAGACTTAGCTCAAGATTAATATGAAAACAGGGCCCTCCCTCAAGTCTTCTTTGAGTTCTTCTGAGAGTTTTCTTCATTAAGAGAGTTTTCTTCATTAAGTCTTCCAAATGCTCTGCTTAGCTAGTGAAACATTAAATGATATTCTTACCAGGAGGTGCAGGATAGAAGTTTCAACTAAATCTTCTCACAAGAATGATCTAGATTGAGACATTGCATTAGGGACTGGGAGTGAACTACTTACCGTGACACAACCTTCTTACTTTCTGCTTGCTATGGGTTGAAATATAATTAACATAACTTGAGCTGAGTAGGATGAAACCTTAACTTAATAAACAAAAGCTTGATGGTGTCTCTTCCATTTTATGATTCGTGCCCTCTGGGCAAAATCTCAAAACATCAATAGGGAATTTTTCTGAGGATATTTTATTGTTTTGAAACATTTTAAATGTTTCTGAGATTCTGCATGGTCCTATTTGAGATGAATCGTGACTTAAGGTTGTTCTTGACTTACTGTTGCAGGAAAGGGATCCCAAACATTTCCCATTAGAGAGGACTTTGTCCTACATAAGGGAACCTTTCCATCACTATCAAACTGTTGTTAGTGAAACCTTACAGGCTAATAATTTAGTTGTTCTAAATTTGCAGCATGTTGGTAGAAAACATTATTTCCCTTGTGATATTTATGGTTTAATTTAAAAATCAAATGCGAAAGAATTCTGCACTAACACTATGTACACACACGCAAAATCTCTTGAGGTCGCCTCATAACAAGTATTCATAAGTCTGTGATTAACAGCCCTGACACATATGTATTGTGCTTTGAAATTGAGATGTTACTTCTAATAGCTAATCTAATTTTCTGATTAACTTTGAATATATTTAAAGCAGCTGTTATTTATATAGGACACATCTATAAACCCAATGTGTATAGGATTTATAATAATTATTATTTTCTATCAATGTCTTATTAATTGATTTGTTATAACAACATAAATATTTTGTCACATGAGAAAATAGAGTAAATTATGCTAATAGTAAGCAAGTCAAAATCTCTTTGACAGTCACTGTGCCCAACTGAGATTTTTCTAGATGGATGCTATCCTTGCAATGATGAATTCCTCAGGACCAGGACTAGTGAGATGTACTTTCTAAGCCAAAAATTTAAGGGGGCTCCAAAAAGCTCAGTAATCAAGGTAAATAACACTTTAAGATGATATTTAAAATCTAAATTAATGCAAAAATACATAATGAACAAAATACCAAATTTTAAATCAAGACAGGGTTAGTATCACTGATATTTCCTTTGCCTCATGTTCCATTATGGCTCAGCAGGACACTGGAATGTTTCCATTTCTTAACAGATCAATGGTAAATATTCACTTTGTATTATTTGTATAATAATATTTTCAGCTTTGAGGTTGCACTAGTTTTAAAGTGTTAACTCACTTTAATATGTGATTCTTTTTCCACCAAGACTGTAAACTATTAGAAATCAGAAACTCTGAGTATACCTCTCTATTGCAGTGAACTACTGATCATAATAACTGTTTAGCTCTACTTAAAACCACACTTGGACAAGGAGAAGACAATCTTTCTTCTTAAGCAGCTGTTTATTGAAACAAAAAGTCATACAGTTAGCAAGCAAGTTACAGGGAAGAAAAAAAAGCAGTGGTTTGATTATTATCTCTGCCACTCAGTACCTATGTGACTTCAGGCATGTTACTTAACTTCTCTGGTCCTCCACTTTCCCACCTGTGATATGAACATTTTACTGGGTGACTCTGAAGATTAAATGAGATAACCAGTGTGAAATACTCAACCCATACCAGACACTAAGGATTTTTTTCCTTCCCGAATTGCATTGTCTCCATCATATCTATGAATAATTAATACACACTTTTAGTTCCAAGATGCCAACCAAGTAGGCAATCATTCTTCTCTATGGATCATCACTGGGGTCACAGAAGTATGCCTGCACTCAAGAGCTAGCTCCGCCTCCCCACCTTTCCTGACCCTGGCTGTATCTGGCTATTGGTTGTCTAACCTGGGGCATATACCAGATGGCAGTGTCCCATTGAGGACTAGATGTTTCTAGCCTTTCAGCTCACTGACCAAGTGACCAGTTGCTTTGCCATATCTGTATGCGTGTTACAGGTCAATAGCCTTAGCCTTGGGGCCTAGTAGATGTTCATTGTAAAAATAAATACTGGAAAAACCTCTGTACAGATTCTATTCCCCTTCAATTGCAAAGCATTTCATTTGCAAGGTCAATTGGAAAAGGTACATATGTGATGTAGTAGTAAGCATGCACTTCAAATAGGTTTGTGTCAATATTTACATTTGTGTGCACTTCAACAAGTAAGTACATAATGATCCTTTACGGTCTGACATGGTGCTAGGCACCAAAGCTACAGGCATAAGGAATGCAGGTTCACTACCTTCAAGCAACTCATTGTTTGGTAGAAAAGACAGGTTTTTATGCAACCAATAATAATACAATGTGATTATTGTTATTCTGTTTAACACAGATGACTTCCAATTTTTTTTATCTTTTATGTATCTGTCCTGGAGTTAATGCATTGCATGAATTTTACTAAGTTCACTTGCCGTTAGCTAAAAACTCTCAAATGTAGATGGCTAGTGTTTTCCATTTAAAATATATTGAACCTTTCTATCTTGCTACAATCCATCATGTATGTGATGTTTGACGCGTATATACCATATCCACTTTTTAATACTAAGAAGTAGTATACTCAACAGTTCTGCCACATCTATTAATTTATCTTACAAATATTTATTATGGGATGCCAGGTACTGTGCTTACGGAAGTGTAAATATGAATGAACTAGAGTTCTTGCTTTAATAAAAGGTTAAAAATGGTTAGAATGTGAAGTTCTGCTAAGTCAGTGTGCTGCAAGCACATGAGTGAGTATGAGTGTGTATAAATTTACGTACACATGCAATTCTTAGCTGTGCTACTGCTATCTTTGGTAATATTTGTGAACTGATGGCTGAGTCATTTACACAAGGGATGTGTGTGTATGTGTGGGTGTGTGTTGTCACTTGGTGTATGATTATGGTTGCTGAAATTAAAGACCACTTTTCTGTGTAGTTCTCACAAAGACACACATCATCTAGGATTGCCAAACTGGAAAAATAATAACTAGAGTAAATTTATTCTGGTCACATTGTCCTTCCCTTTTTCTTATGCATTCCCTTCCTGTCTCTGTCCTGAGCCACCTGCCTCCCACCAGGAGCAGTCACGTGCCCTCCTGTGATCTCTAAGGACTCACAGGAATCTGATTTTCCTACTGCATCTTGCCAGCTGGGGCCTTGGGAATCTGATACCCCGCTGGATCTTTCTCAGGCTCTGCCCTGGCATTTCAGAGTAGGCACCACACAGATCCCTCCCTCTCTTGTGCCCCAATCTATGCAAGGACACTGCCCATTGCATTTCAAAGACCAGCTCTGCTACTGGGAGGCTTGCTGTCCCTGGGAACCTGACTGCCAACACCAATGGAAGCTCAGCAAAGAGGCAGCTTTTTAGGTTCCTTGACCAGTGGGGTCCCAAAGGTGCCTATTAGAGCTGCACATGGCCGACAGATTAAAGTTCAAATGCAGCTGGATCATTATCTGAGATTTAGATGAAAAGGGGATTCGAAACCCTCTCTTCTTTCTCAAAGTGTTGATAATTTCCCTCTGCACAAAAGGGAAGAGTGGAAATAGTCCCTGAAATCCTGACTTATCTGTGGAATATTGGAACTGACATCTACTTTTTTGGCCATTGATGTTTTAGGAGGCATCGTAGTGACTATCTGTTCCTTCCTATAATTCACAAGGTCTGTCGCTGAGTCTGGGAATCTACATTTTTAAAAGTGCACCTTTTTTTTTTTAATGTAGTCTAAATGGAAGCCACTGCTTAAAGTTTCTTCCTAACCTGATGCACTGTGAGTCTATTGTCTCCAGGATACAAACAGGGAAGCTTATCATTACAAAATCAAGTAAGAAGACAGGAGCAGACCCAGCTTAGACCTTGAGTGTCCTGGCACCTCATTGACTCCTGGCCCTCTGCACTCAGCTGACTCCAACAGAGCCCAGGTTTTACCATGTGAGCTTCAAATGAGGAATGAGGCCTGGACTCTGCATGGAAAAAGCAGATGGACACTTACAAGGCTTCCACAGGGCTCCATCCAAAAATGACAAAGTCATTGTTGAGTGCTGTGAAAAGACAGCCAGAAGAAAAAGGAGTTGTGAGTTCTGGGAATGAGATGATAAAACAATGCAAATTTCTAAACAATGCCAATTTCTAAAAATGAAAGAAGACAGCAAAGAATGAAGCGAGGGCTGGGGTGGGTAGGCCCTTGGTTGAATCAGGCTATGAGGTGTGAGAAGAACAGCTATGTTCAATTGTGTAAAGCAAGTCATGGGGCCTGGGAAATTGTCCAAACAGAGCAGGCTCTGGGAAAGGATGACAGCCCCAGAGAAGGGAGGAGGGTTGCATAGTGAGTGGGAGGTGGGTAGCAGTGTATTGAAGACAACAGTGAGCTCCTGCATGATATATCCAGATCACCCAGTGCTCACACCTTGAAACATTTATCTCTAGGTCCCTGTCAAAATGACATAAGGGCAAAAAGACTAATCACGATGACTACTAGTTATTGAGCATGTGCTCTGTGCATAGAGCAGGTCTCTTGCTAGCATGTTCCTTTAAGGAAGCAGAAGTGATTTACTATGAAGCTATTAAGCTTACATTTCAGGGCCCTCACTTGCATAGGCCCCACTCGTGGTCCTAAGAGGGGGCCCTAGAAATGTGTTCATTCAGTCATGTATTTTATAAAACTTACAAAGAAGAATATTTTTAATTATCTTTCAGGAATATTTAATCTCTGGGTCCCATAGATCCTGTTCAACCTCGGACTTTGGGGAGGTAGGTGATGGCGGTGGTTCTGGTATTGATGCTGCTGCTCACCAGCTGCAGCATCTTAGACAGAGAATATTCTCTCCGAGCCTTATTGTTCTCATCTGTAAAATGGGGTTATCTACCTTAGCCAACTTTATAGTGACTCAAAGGATCAAAGTCCATTCTAGTGAATGAGGAACTCCAAGAAGTGTAACACACTGTTTTATTTCAGGGTTTCAGAGACAGTCAATATCCATGCAAAGAAATGTTTCGTTTAAAATGCAAAATATTATCTTCCAATGGAGTTACTAATATATATGCAAAGACCCAGTCATCTGTGCCTTTGGATGGGTCAGAGTCTTGCTCTGGAATACAACAGTTACTGACAAAAAGGTCTCTAATGCTTATTTACCTAAAAGCAAGAAGATCCCATTCCCCTCCTCCATCACAAATGTTCAACTTCCCCACATCAAAGACTATTTCACCAACCTCACTGTGTACCAGAGGGAGTCCACCCAGAAAAAATTAGAAATGGAACTGTCTGCTCCATTAGCAATGCACAAATTGTTTATGGCCCAGGACCACTCGGGAAAGAATTGCTCGTGACATGATTCTTAAGTCATCAAAGCCCTTCCCACACATGTAGTGAGGTTAATGCTGATGTCTCAGCCTTGCTCAGGAGAGGGCAAATCACTTGCCCTTCCCCATTGTGGTGCTTTAAAGATGCGGGAACACTTTGAAAGAAATGTCTTCCTCCCAGCATAAACCTCCTTGATTTAACAAGGTGTTTCAGTTGGCCCAGATCCCCAATGGATTTCTTTCTCCTGACTATGGAATATCTGTCCTTGAAGGTAAAGTTCAGATGCCTAACTGATAAATACTTACTTTTCCTTGGCTTCTGCCTTTTCTTTCAGAATGGCCTCCAGGCCTCCTCTGTTAGAATGCCAAGGATGTCTCTGCTGAGACAAGGGGATGAGGAGAGCATGAAGAAATAAGTGGTAGGTAAGAAAGAAATAAAGCATAAAATCCAAGATGCACTGAGTTCCTATATTGTAGCAGATACTTCATGCATATCATCTTATTTAATCCTTTCTAGCAGACTTAGGGGAAGGGCTTATAATACTCGTTTTGCAGAAGAGAAATCTGAGTGTCAAATAAAGAAACTTTCCCAAAGGCAACAACTAATGAGAGAGAAAGTCAACATTAGACTCCATACTTCCAGAATCCAAAGCTCTTGAACTATTTCCCCCAAATTGCCATGTCCTTTAAAGAAAGGAATTATATATATATATATACATTTTTTCTTGCCCTCAAGATTACAAACTGGGCCGGGCATGGTGGCTCACGCCTATAATCCCAGCACTTTGGGAGGCCGAGGCAGGCGGATCACCTGAGATCAGGAATTTGAAACCAGCCTGGCCAACATGGGGAAACCGCATCTCTACTAAAAATACAGAAATTAGCCGGGCATGGTGACGCTAGCCTGTAATCCGGTAATACTAGCTACTTGGGAGGCTGAGGCAGGAGAATCACTTGAACCCAGGAGGTGGAGGTTGTGGTGAGCCAAGATCACACTGCTGCACTCCAGCCTGTGTGACAGAGCAAGACTCTAACACTCTGTCTCAAAAAAAAAAAAAAAAGAGAAAAAAAAAGAAAGAAAAAATTGTAAACTGGCTTACACCGAGTGGAATGCAATCAGATTCCATGGCCACTTCTGCGTTTGTTTTTAATTCCATGTAATCACCATGGCTGCAGCGTTTAATCCCCTGAATGGCCATAGCATACATTGCTGGTTCCATGCCAATCCCCAGAGCCCAGGCACCACTGAATGCAAGTAAGTGACTCACATGCTTTGAAAAGTTCCTTGACTCGCCCTGTCAGTGACTATAGTCAGGGTTCCTTATCGACAAGTCCCGCACCTTCTTGATAGGGGAGGACCTCTCAGCAGCACGAGTTGCCACTTCATCCTTCACACAAAGCTGTGGTTGTGTGGCTCCACAGCCCCCTTGTCAGTAATGAAATGGCCATGTGTGCAGTACTGTGAAGGGCCACAGATAGTTGCCAGGCATGCCAGCTGCAATGGAGTGTTTTGAGACATTGGAGTTTATGAGTAATGATCTAGGAGAGCATAGTTATTTTTTCTGAAATGGGCCACAGTGAGTTCATTCTGGTTTAAGGGGCAGTGTCAGCCTATGAGAAGTGTGCTGTTGGGGAATGCTAAGTGAATATATTATGGTTACCTATACAAAATGGATGTTTTCCCTCTGCTTTTATTCACTCATCCATTCAGGTAATAAATATTTATCAAGCAACTATTATAATCCATGTACTACACTAGGAACATGGAAAACAAAGATGAATAAAGTATAAACTGTGCTCTCTGTAACTTAAGAGTTCAGATAGGAAGGTGTGCTTGTACACAGAGGCATTTGGAAAAGTGTTCTGTCTATTACAGCCCCAGCATATGCAGGGCTTAAAGGAGAATGTGCTCAATAGGATCTGGGAAGGAGACAGAGAAGAGTATTCAGAAATACTTCATAGGGGAGAGCTTCCTTGCAAGAAAGCCTTTTCAGCAGGAAAATAAGAGCTGTTGAATTAGATCAGTATGAAATTAAATCCTAGTTCTATTGACATTGAGCTATGTAATCATGACCTTGATTTTACCTTTCTGAGTCCCATCTGTACAGTGAGGATGACCCTACCCATGCCTACTGCAGAGACTTGTGAACATTGAATGAGATTCATGTTGGGCAATTCAAAGAGAGTTTTTAATAGTTGTGTATAATTCAGTACTTTTCCAGGGAGACAGTCCCTCTGGGTAAGAGGGATGATTTTCCCAGTCATGCTGTCTGAACTTTGGCATGTGAATGTTTCCTTTTACCAATCTAACATGTGCCAAGAGCAGGGCACCGTGACCTTAAAGATTAGGAATGTGAGCTGACAAATCAAAGAATTCAGTGACACCCAGGTACACGTGGTGGATAGTGATCACCACTGTTCCCTTGAGGAGTGACGATGTACTTTACAACAAAAAGGAATGTGTTAGCCATTACCTCATGCTGTCCTTCTGAACTGTGAGAGTGTCAGGTATTCATATGTGGAAACCTGAACAGGAGATAAACAAATGTGACTTAATTTGCAATCTTTGTCTTTTTAGACTAGTCAGTTATATTATGTATTGATTGTAATGCCTTTTCAGACTTATAAATTATATATTTTCTGTTACATTTGGAAAGTTAAGTCCATGTAATAGACTTATCAACTACTCAATAAAATAAAGTGGTGATTATTATTACTGCATCAGCCAAGGTTCTATATTGCAAGCAACAAAATCTGACTCCGGCTTACTAAGAAAGAGAGTTTATTGAAAATATATTGAGTAGCCCACAGAGTCATTAGGCAGGCTGGGGAACCAGGGTAACTGCTAATCTTTCAGGAGCTGATCTGATAAGAAAAGCAAGAAAACTATGGCCCTCACCATTGAACATTAGATGCCAATGCCCTATTCTTGGAAACTTGTCATTTCTGAGGAACTTGGCCTTATTGCTCTATTAGAGAAGAAGGAGCTCTCAGGCCCTTCCTTTCTCCATCACTAGGTCTTTGAGGCCTCTGATTGGTGGTGCACTGGCTATAAGAGAAGGTGGATGAGTTTATTCTTTTATTTTGAGAAAATAGAATCTAAGGCCGGGCATGGTGGCTCATGCCTGTAATCCCAGCACTTTGGGAGGCCGAGGTGGGTGGATCACCTGAGGTCAGGAGTTCAAGACTAGCCTGGCCAACATGGCAAAACCCTGTCTCTACTAAAAATACAAAAATTAGCCAGGCGTGGTGGTGAATGCCTATAATCCCAGCAACTCAGGAGGCTGAGGCAGGAGAATCTCTTGAACCTATGTGGCAGAGGTTGCAGTGAGCCGAGATCACTTCATTGCACTCCGTCCTAGGCAACAGAGCAAGACTCTGTCTCAAAGGAAAAAAAAAAAAAAAAAAAACGAAAAGAAAATAGAATCTATAATATAAGGAACCCCAGACTTAGAGTGTTGAAAAAGATGTTGTAGATCCACAAACAAGACAGGCATCCACTGTAATAGTTAATTGTTATTGTCATCATCGTTATTACTGCCCCTAGTGATCCAATAAACATTTATTGAAGCACAAGCAAGTGTGAGGTATTCTCTAGAAGAAAAATTAGTAATAAAGGCCCTCAACCAGCTCTCACCTGGATAATAAGGCATATACCTCAAATTAAAAAAAAACTTATCCTAAGTCATTGAAAAAGGAAATTTGATGTAGATGTGAGTATTGCAAAGGGCTTCGTGTAGCCACTTAGAAAAACTTGAGTCTTGAGGGACCTGTGTAATTTGGTTACCAGGACTCTTTCTCCATCCAAGAAGTTAGAGCAGGGGTTCTCAAAGTTTCACACACATCAGAATCACCAGGAAGACTCACTAAAACAGATTGGTAGACATCACCCACAGAGTTAGTGAAGAGGGACAAGAATTAAAATCCTCATCGAGTTCCGAGGGTAATGCTTTAAAAACCAAAGAATTAAAAAAAAAAAAAAACCTTCAGAACTAGAGACATGGAAGAAAGAATAAACCAGTGGGATTCAACGAAAAAGGAGATAGCTACATTCAAAAGATAATCTGTGTAAGGGAACATCAGGAACAAGATTGGAAACATAAATTTAGACCAGGCATTCAGGTGTGGATTGTGCTTGAATGCCCTCCTGAGGTGCATGGAGTTAATGCTACAGACAGGAGAAAATGATAGTTGCCATTGGGCAGTTTATTCCAATTAACATGTAATGGAGACTTTGTTGAGTCTAGTACTGAGTGCTGATAATAATACAGTTACATTTGATTTTTTCAATAAGCAAATCCTTTAATTATTCTCAAGAGAAAGGAAGACCAATCCAAATGTGAAGGGGGCCTTCTACGGTGACTTACCAAAGCAAATGAACAACTAAAATTAATGACATTTGAGAAAAAAATCAAGAAGATGTCTAAAGAGAAACCACTGTCCTTGCTACTAGCTTGCGGTGTGAGCTTGAGAACACAATGGAACCCCTCTGGTTTTCAAATGCATTGTTGGTTCCTAACAAGTAATTTCTAAAGATCTTCCTGTCTCTAAAGGTACATGAGTCTATGATTAGACTGACGTCTGAAGAAGAGAGATGACTCAATGGTAATTCAACATTATAGGACTAGAAAACTGGAAAAATTATGAATCCATGAGAAAGATAAAAATAATGTTAACATTTTTCATCTTAACTGGAAAATACTATGACCTTGCCTCAAAGCGGAACAACAACCACAACAAAAACTAGTTCATCAGAATGTCTTTGTTTAAAAAGTTGCACTCAATTTTGGAGGTTAAGAATAGATAATGTATTGGGAGGCAGCAGATATGCATATAGATGAAGCCTAATTCAATGCAAACCTGTTAGTTTATTTATGTTATTAATATGATACCCTAGAGGATATAAACCAATTAAAAACCCATTTCAATTATTAATTGGGTCCCCTAATTGAAGGGACATAATAAATTAATTAAAATGTCCTCAGCTTTATTCACTAAGGAAAACACCTAAGTCAGGGAATGGATTGGACAAACAGGTATTAAACTCTTAAACTGGGCCCTATTCAACAGATAGAAAAAGTAGCTAATTTACAGGAGGAGGTGTTTGAATGAGAAGCCCAGGAGAAGAGAGCTGAAGAGATGGATTTTCCACTTCATTCTGTGGATGTAGTGTCCTGGACATGCCATCTAAATATGTCAGGATTCAGTTTACTTAATTGTAATGTAAAAACATTGAATCAAAGAATTTAAAATGTTCCTCTCTTGTGGTGGCCATTATGAGTCGCAAATGAGTACTTGAGCCAAAAATGTCAATCCTAAAACTTCCAGCAATAATGAATCATTAATTAAGCTTTTACTGTGCAGACTCCAAGCCTCATCTTGTGCCCAGAACTAAAGGGTAGGAAGGTGAAAAGCAGTTCTTGATCTCAGGCAGCTCACTATCTCAGAGTGTCAGAAGTAGGTACTGAACATGTGAAGAGAAAATAGGGACTTGGAGTGAAACTACATTGGCCTCAAGTCACAGGTCTGAAAAGAGATGGGCCTTAGATTTCTGTTTTCTGGAGAAAAAAAAAATGGCAAAAATAACATTTCAGAGGGTCACTGTGTTTATCAGATAAGATAGATGTAAAGATTATAACACAACACCTGGTAGACAGTATTCAGTACAAAGGCTGTTTTACTTTCCCACGTCCTTTCCTGTAAATGCAGATGTGCTGTCCTCCAGGGAGGTTCTTAGAGAATATCATGTTACTTAAGCGATGTTTCCTGTTATTTTGTACTGAACTATTAGCCAGGGTTTTGGGAAAGCACAAAAAACAACAAATGGTTTCAATGGCCAAATTTCAATAGATTAAAAGAAGCTCATTTGAACAGAATTTTTTTGCATTTTGTAATTGGGAAATATGTCATACATATCAAAGAGAGTATATAAATATGTATGTACATGTTAAAGAACATTAATAAAAGTGAATAAAGTAGGCCGGGTACAGTGGCTCACGCCTGTAATCCCAGCACTTTGAGAGGCTGAGGTGGGCGGTTCACTTGAGGTCATGAGTTCGAGACCAGCCTGGCCAACATAGTGAAACCCTGTTTCTACTAAAAATACAAAAAAATTAGCTGGGTGTGGTGGTGGGTGCCTGTAATCCCAGCTACTCGGGAGGCTGAGGCAGGAGAATCGCTTGAACCCATGAGATAGAGGCTGCAGTGAGTCGAGATCATGCCACTGCACTCCAGCCTGGGTGACAGAGTGAGACTCTGTCTCAATACATTAAATAAATAAATAAATAAATAAATAAATAAATAAATAGAACCCCCTGTACCTAACATCAAGCTTAAGAAATACCTTGAAGGTTTCTAAATGTACCTCTATAAACTATTTCAGCATCTTCAGAGGTAACTGAATTTTTTGTGTCAATAATTTCACAACTTTGATTTAAATTTTTATTACATATATATGTATGCCTAAAGTATGTACTATTTGGTAATAGCTGGTTTTGAACATTAAGTATATAGAATAATATTTTATACGCTATATATCCAGTGATGATTTGCTTCTTTCACACATTTGATTTTTGAGATTCATCCATATTATTGCATGTAATTAGTTTATTCATCTTTACTCTTATATAATATTCCATTAAATGAATAATCACAAATTTATATATCCCACTATTAATGAACATTTTTTGCTATTGAACGCAGTTCTTCTACAGATGTTGTTTCATATCTTTGTTGACTAGCACATGAGTTTCTCAAAGATACAGGACTTTCAGAGTGGAATCACTGGCTACCAGATATGCTGAGCCTTATTAAACATGCCAAATTATTTTCCAAAGTGGCTGTTTAAATGGGGAACCCCACCAGTGATTATTCCACTCGTGTGAAAATGCTTGGTATTTTCAGATGTTACAATGGTTTCCAATCTGGTAAGTAAAGAACTAGCTGTTCTCTGATTACTAATAAAATTGAGAATATTTTCATATGATTTGGGGTTGATTTGTGGTTTTCCTATTCTGAAATGTTTGTTCACCTATTTTGCCCATTTTTATATTGGATTGTCTTTTTCTTATTGGTTCATAAAAGTTTTTATTAAGTACAATTTCTTGCACTAATTCTTTGCTGGTTTTATTTGTTACAAATATAATTTCTTTGCTGGTTTTATTACAAATATCAATTCTTTGCTGGTTTTATTGATTACAAATATCATTTCCGAGGGCTTGTCTTCTTTTCAGTCTCTACATAATGTCTGTTGAGAAAAAGATCTTAAAACTGTGGTAGCTTTTCTTTTATAGTTTGAGCTTTTTTATCTTAAGAAATTTTTGTAAAGACTAAAAAACTGGAAGAATCATGAATCCATGAGAGAGATAAAAATAATGTTAACGTTTTTCATCTCAATTGGAAAATACTATGACCTTGCCTCAAAGTGGAACAACCACAACAAAAACTAGTGCATCAGAATGTCTTTGTTTAAAAAGTTGCATTCAATTCTGGAGGTTAAGAATAGATAATGTATTGGGAGGCAGCAGATATGCATACAGACGAAACCTAATTCAATAAAAACCTGTTAGTTTATTTACATTATTAATATGATAGCTTATATTTACTATATGGCCTCCAATGTTTTTCTTTAATCTCACCAGACTTCTTTTCATTTTATTAGCCTTTTTCAATGAACTAACTTTTATAGTTCTAAATCCTTTGTAATGATTTCTTTTTCATCATGTCTACTCTAACCTTTATTATTTGTTTCATTATTTGTTCCTTTAATTTTTTTATTTTTTTCTAAATTAAGATAGATGCCTAATTTATTAGCTTTCAAGATATCTTCTTTTCTACCATAAGAACTTAGAACTATATATTTCTCTCTAATTATTGTGAAATTTAACTGCCTCCCACAAAATTTCTTGTATGATATTTTTATTGTTATTTTGTTCTAAGTATTTTTGAATTTTCATTATGATTTCCCTTTTGGCCCCAAATTTTTCAGTATTATATTTTTAGATATATTTTAAAATTTCTAAAATAGAGAAGTTTAGATTATGTCTTTGTTTTTTTATTTCTGGCTTAATTGAATTTGGTCAAAGATTATATTTCAAATGATTCTAATCTTAAAAAATTTATTGGGCTTTGTATTTCAGCCAAACTACATTCATTTTTGGTAAATACTGCATTAGTTTTTAAGATACAGAAATTATAGAAATTATACATTTAAAATTGTTGTATCTTTTTAATTTAGTGAAAATATTATAGTTCTGCATTGACTCTCCTCAGGTCTAGGAAAGCTTCTTGATATATTAGTCTTCTCTTAATATAGCTCTATAGTCTTCTGTTATTACATTTGGGTTTATAATTTTTCCATCATTTACTTACAATTATGCTGCATCTTTCTCTTTTTGCTGTGTTTATTTTAAGCAGCACATAGTAGAAGTCACTTTTTTTTTTTTTTTTTAAAGACATGAGGTGTCACTTGGTCACCCAGGATGGAGTGCAATGGCACAATCATAGCTCACTGCAGCCGTGAACTCCTGGGCTCGAGGTGTCCTTCTGCCTTAGCCTCCCGAGTAGCTGGGACTACAGGAGTGCACCACAGTGCATGGCTAAGTTTTAAACATATTTTGTAGAGACAGGAGTATTTCACCATCTTGCCCAGGCTGGTCTCCAACTCCTGGGCCCAAGCAATCCTTCTACCTTAGCCTCTCAAAGTACCAAAATCACAGGAGTGAGTCACCACATCCAGCCAGAAGTCCATTCCTAACCCAGTAAAAGAATCTTGATTTTTATGTATTGATTAGCCTGCTAACCTTGATTAAGATAAACTATACATATTGTTTTATTTCTAAGAGATTATTTGTATTTTAATTTGTCCTGATTTATTTTTCTGCTTATTTTCTATCTCATTTTTTTCTTTTATTGATTGATTTTTGGTGGAATATTTCACTCTAGATTTTATTTTTCTCTTTAAAGTAATATATGTGTACTCTTTCATGTTTAGCCCTTGAAATTTTTAACAATATATATGATTTAAAATAACTCAGAATGTATCGACTCTAATCACTTCTTTCCAACTTATATGTTTTTGGCTAGTGTTTTCATATCACTTAGTCTTATTCTTAAGCCACTCTCATTGGTCAGCATTTTTATTCTTTTTAACAACCAGGGTTTGTTTTAATTTACACACATAATTGCCTTTTATTTCCATGATCCCCTTAAATGTCTGAATTTCCTTCTAAAAGTATTTTCATTTCTCCTAACATACATCTTATTTTTAAGGGTAATCCATTCTCTAAGATTTTGTTTGTGTTTCTGAAAAATATTTTTTGGCCACCATTAAAAAAAAACATACAGAGACTGAAACTAGGGTGGCTATCATTACTTTGTTATCTAGAAGTTTAAGGTCACCATTTCCCTGTGCTCTGATTTTCACCCTGAGAGTTCCAATGATCGTCTAATTTCATATTCTTCGTGGATGATTTGTTTCTCTTTTCTGGATGTTTCAGAGATCTTAGGCTTGTCTTTAGTGTGTTGCAGTTTGAAAAGAAAAAAAAAGTGTCCATATATGAATCTTTTTCTTTTTAAAATCTTGGTTGAGATGTGTTTTTTCCCTGAAATGGAAGATCGCTGGTTTTCATCACTGCAAGAACGTTTTCAGCCGTTATCTCTTTTCATTTGGGCCTTTGACTCATTTCCTCCATATGCTGCTTCTGAAATTCCAAATTTTTAAAAATTTCTTTACTTTTCTATGCTGTGTTATTTATTCAGGCACGTTTTCAAGTTATCTAATTGTTTATTAGGATTTGGCCAATCATATATAGTAAATTAATTTGCCCCGTGTGTTACAGATATTATTCCCCAGTCCTGTTTTCTTTTTTCTTCATTCATAGTAATTTTCATATAAGTGAATTTATTATTAATTTATTTCATGGTGTCAGTGGGTTTTTTTCTTTTAAAAATGAATTACACACTTCAGGCTTATATAATAAATATTCTGCTATGTTTAAATGTTTATTTCATTTTATCCTTGTATATTCCAACTACATAGATTTCAATTTGGATTAAAGAAAGAATACTATACAAAACTAGTTTTGTCTTTGTTTCTAAATGGCAAAAACGTTTTGAAAGCATAAATGTCTTTACTGGATTAGTGGACTTCAGGCTGCTTCAGGGAGGCCACTCCACCTCCTCATCGTTAAACACACGGAACTAACTTCAGTGACTAACAATTAGAAGTTGCTCTATATATACTTTGAAGTAATTTTATAAACAAATTAGCAACCTTCAAAAATGTGCAAATTAATACATTATATTTAAATTTCTGACTTCAGAAATTTTATGTAAAAATGTAATACAGCCTAAACTATGTGTAAATTATACATAAATACATATCTTTTGTGTTAGCGTATAGCAAATGTTTACATATTTATGTAACATACATTAAGAATCTTTTATATTATTTTATTATTCTCTTTATAGTCTTACTAAATAGTATATTAAATTATAATTTTTATAAATGCATCCATTAAGTTCATTTACCATATTTAATTTAACTTATTATTTGATGTTGGCAATTTAGATAGTTTCTGATTATTTTCATTATAATAGATTATACTTCAGAAGCATATTTGTGTAGCTAGCAATGTGTGTGTGCTGTGGCATGATTGATTGCACAGTAGGAACTTTGTACAAGGTGTGTGTTCAAACCTAACTTCACTTCTACTTACTGGCAAATTACTTGACCTCTCTGGGCTTCATTGGGCCAAGCTCACAGGGTTTTCACTGGGATTAAGTCGAAAAGAGTATGTGGACTTCACCCAGTGTAAACTCAGCAAATGCCAATTGACTCTACCCTCCCTAAGCCTTTCTCCTTATAATAAAGATATATCAGTAGAATTATTTAGTCAAAGACTATGGGCAGCTAATGGCTATTGGTAAATATTTAACTGATAGCCACTGCCTGAATCAGTGACTCACGACTATTTAGCCTAGAGCAGTATAGTAAACATGAGCATCACTTACATCACATAAACAGCATAACCTACAAAGAATGTCCCCCCAGTTTAGAGATGAGGGAGTAAAGCACAGAGAGGTAAGTGGTTTTCTAAAACTGCACAGCTGAAAAATGGCAGTCAAATGACAGATTTGTATCCAGGCTTTCTAACTCCGGTGATTGTGTACTATGATGCCTGAAACTTTTACAATCATGTCCCTGATACTAATTACTTTCTATTTCATGACACATTTTAATAAAGTTTCTTAATTTAAAATTGTACAAGATTTAGGGCAGCCTTTATTTTCTTTAGTAGTCATTTTCCACTTAGTCATACAGTACTTCAGTGTTAGTGATTTCACAAATGTATATATATGCCTCCTCTGCTTATTTTAAGCTTCTTTAAGAGTTAGACTAACTTCACATACTTCTTTGTAATTCTCTATAATAGCTCCATAGTGGCTAATTGGTAAATACGTATTGCTTGATATTTAGACAGTCTAAATATTTCATTTCTCTGTGAAATATTCTTCTTATAATAAGCCAATAGAAAATTAAAGTTGTCATAAGAAAACAAATCTAAAGAGAAAAAGAAATGTGTCCAAAGGTCATGTTTGACGCATGCTACAGAGTGTTCTAGACCAGTATCTTCAACAATTTTTTGTGAAAATAATCCTATCACAGTTTCCTGAAGATCTTCGAATAGAAGAGTATCAACGCTAGAATCTTCCTAGCTAGTAATCTTGCCAGTCTTGCATGTGGGTGGGAAATAACCAACCAGCTTGAATGCAGGTAACAGTTTATAATCTAAGAGACTATCTCAAACTGCCTTGGAAACCTAGTCTAAAATTAGCACCATGCCAAACATGGTGGATGTTTGTATTATTGTTTCTGATTTGAGAGATGAAAGCGTAACTCCAAACTCAAGAGGCAGCAGGAAATATGGACAGAAATTCAAATCAATTTTGATGATTGCATTTGCCACCAACAAGCCGAATAAACTAAGCTGCTTTCCTGATACATGGAACTTCAGTAAAAGGTACAGATAAATAACTCCCTTAACTTCACAGGGATGCTGTAAAGATTAATGTGATAATATATTATCATTGACCCTGTAATAGGCACCTAGGAAATGATGTTCTGGCCATGATTAAAAGATTACTTATGAGGAGCACCTACTTTCTATTCCTTCTATAGCCATCTGGGTTTTGAGGGCATCCAATTATTACAAATATAAATTGAGATATGTTTAAAGATATAAAGTATAGATATTGTTTGTTCTTCAGATCAGTAATTATATATTATACTGCTGCTACTGTAACTAAACTATAAAATCATAATAATACATTTGTGTGAATTAACAAATAAAACATTAAGTAAATCAATTATTATTTATTATATTGAACTACAAAATAGACTAACTTTCCTTGAGATACAGTTAGAAAAATTATTAGCAAGGCAAAAATTGCCTAATAAATTTTATTTTTACATATGGAGGAAATCTTTTCTGCATCAAATAGTCTTATTTTGTTCAATGAGCTTGAAGAGTAAAACCATCACTTAAAAATGAATTAAATGGTAGTCATAAAATTTTCTCCAAATCTGCCAAATAAATGACCACATGAAAAGAACTACAGGATACATTTATGAGTCAGTAAATTTAATACTGTCATTGAGAAAATATGGATATATATCTAATGTTGATCTACTCCCAAAGCATATATTTTAGAAACTTTGTGGGTTAATTTCAGTGCCTACTCCAAGAGGAGTTGCATTTATGCCCATAATGTGTAACATAGTTATTATAAGTACTGAGAAATATTTTTTTCCCTGAAAACCAGTCTACTGAGTCATCTAGGCTGGTTTGAAGTACTCAGATCTGCATACTGTTTCCTTCCAGTTAGTGGAAGAGCAGCCAGACTCTCAATGCCATTCCCTCCAGCTCTGTCACTCACTCTGAAGTTGAGAGGGAAGATGAAGCCAGGCTGACTCTGGTCAGCAGTGCAATGATGAGGTTCACCAACATAGTTGTTCATCGCATCTTGACTGAGTGACACAGGGGAAAAAAACAGATTCAAAGGCTTCCCATGCGACAAGCAAAGCAAGCAAAAACAATTTTAATGATGGAAAATATTTACTTCATTTTTTTTCTTTTTGCTTAATCAGATCTATTAACACAATTCAAAGATAAGAGACAATGAAGGGTTAAGACAAAAAACCCATCTGTTGGACCATGCAAGTTGCCACCTTTGATGGGCAGAAGCTCTGTGCATATCCTCAATTATTTTCAAGTGGATGACTAAGAGCATAATGGAGAGATATATGACTTTATTTACAAGGCAATAGGCACTTTCATCTGATGCTAGGGTACTATTACATGATATACATATTCAACTCAATGGGATTTTATCATATGTATTTTGATGGGAGAGAAAGAGAAAAAGAAGGTAAAGGAAAGAGAAAAGAAGTAGAAAAGAAGACAAATATCCATTTAATTGATACTGATATTCAGCTTGTACAGTTGTTCAGTGTGCAAATATTCCAGAACTAGCATAAATTGCACAAATTGGGAGCCCAGAATCTGCCTTCTGCCGGCATCTTGGTTGCCATATGCCTCAAAAAGCCTTAGCAACTCATCCCATTAAATGTGTTTAAAGACCTCATTTTTTGGATCAACATAGCCTATGTGAAGAAGCCAACTCCTTTATCAGGGGTTCAGCTGAATACACAGTGATCAATTGCAATGCTGGAGGAAACACTGACTTTGCTCAATTTGGTGAGAGAAGGTCTCTTACATGGCACCCAGCAAAGGGAGTTCCAAGGGTAATTTCAAAATATCCAATTTTCTTCTTCTTTATGCTCTGACTTTATAAACTAACCTTCAAGTGAGGGGCACCTTCATTTTATTTCCAAGTGTTCTCGGTTAATACAGCCTTTTTGCAGAAGATGGTAGCCCAAGGACAGCTCATAAATGAGAAGGAGCTGTGAAGGTAACAGATGCAAAGCTATATGCAGAATAAGGCATGGAGCAAAAGGGAAAGGGTGCAAGAGAAATAAAAAGCAAAACCGAAAAATGGAAAGCATAAAAAGGGAAGCCAACAGTAAAAATGGGCACATGGATTGAATTTTGTAGGCCTTCCAGTACCCTTGACCCGTGTAGAATTGTTCAAAATATACACTTTATTTGTGTCTGTGATTGTACTTTAATGTCTGAACTTGCCATACTCAAGTTGATCTGAGGTTTGAAATACTAGCCTTTCATTAATCTAATTGTACTCCCAATATTTAAATAATTGTTGAAGGAATTCATAAGTTCTCCCATGTTGAATCACTCTTTGACTAAAGGAATTCATTAGGGTTTTCTTTCTTTTGGCTTCTCTTAATGAAGTTATATTGGAAACAAAAGTTCATTTATGAATAGGAAGAGGTAGAAAAATTATGTGGAATTGGACAGCACATAAAGATAGAGATCAGAAAGTCTTGTTTTTCAAAATTATTTTGAAGATTTTAATAATGTTTTATTCATTATAGTAATTTTTTTATTTACCATACACTGGCCCACCTAAGCAGCATCAACTGAGGACACAATGCTTGGCTGGATTCCCACGAGTGAACTTTTACCAAATAACAAATGCTTATTTTAATGACTGATGCAACTCTTTATCCGTTAACCTAATGCAAATTGAAACGTTAGTAGGTATCCAGGAATAGGCTAGATGGAGTTGAAACATATAAGAAAAATAAACAACACATTTTCTTTACCCTAAGAATATCCATTATTGTCTGGGGCAAACCAAGTGAAGATAGAAGAAACAGAAAATAGAAGATTACTATCACATTGCTGTATTATGCCTTTCTTGCGATGAGTGCTATCGGACTTCAGAAATGGGAGATTAACATGTAGGCTCCAAGGGCCGGAATCAACTTCATGAAAAAGGCAGAATTTTAATTGGGCATTGAATAACGGATAGAATGTGACTAAGCAGTGAAATGAACACAGGGGCTTTCCAGACTGAAGAAAATGTCTTAACAGAAAGCACAGAATGGTTATAGGCAGTGTTTGGAGAGAGTGGGAAATGGACAGCAGGGCTGGCAGACATGGGGAGGAGATTCAGGTTTGAGGGTACCCAAAAGGAACTGTGAACAATTTTATTTGTGGCAAGATACAACTTGCTGTGGCTCTAGTTTCTTTTTATATCCAAATAAAATACCGTGATCCAATCTCAGCTGTGAGAAAGCCTGCACCCTTCTCCATTTCCTGAGGGTTCCAGGGCAAGAGTGCTGATGTTCTCCTGCACCTACCTCTGCCATCCTCTCCATCTTACTTCTGCTTCTCCTTCCACATCTTTCCTTTTACAATACCTATTTACTTCTACATCTCCTGAACCTTCTAGGTACTACCTGGCTCTGTGTACAGATGCAGCCTGTCCCCTTCATTTCTGGAACCACCACTAATTCAAAGTGGTACAGAATATAACATTCTAACTGAAGATTAGGGGAATTATACAGAGGTATTGGGGGGATATTACAGCAAAATGGCAAACAGCCTAGGATTGATAAATATGACTATTAAAATTTTTTAGTCATCTCTATCCCAAGACATTTTTTAGAAAGCCTTATTCTTGCTCAGAATCCAGCTGGCCACAATTTCCTGATGTCTCTGTGTGTCTGTGTGTGTGAGTGTTTATATATAATGTGTTTGTCTCAATTTCCATATTCTCCTATTTCTAGAATACACCACTACTTCTACCCCTAAAACCAGCAAGGCACAAAAGCAAACTTCTTGACACTTGATACTTCAGAGTAATTTTGTTCTTCTGTCTCCACTTCCACCCTAGACCAGTCTTGGGGACCTAATTTTGAATAATCTAAAAATTTCATCAGTGTGTTTTCCTAAACAAAAGAGCGTCTACTCCAGAGATGAATTCTGCTATTCTCCTATAATGCAGAAAACAGCTGCAGCCATTTCTATATTTTAGTGATGTCCTTTTCTTGCCTGTTACATATTATTTAAGCTTGATTAGCTAAGCAAATCACTCAGGTTTAGGGGCAAGGAAGAGGCATAACAAACAAAATTTTTTAGGATGGCAAAGCTCATATGAAGAAGGCTCTGGACAGTGCTTGGTTAATACTTGGGGAAGAAACAAAACGACCTTCCCTTTGTTTTGTTTTGTTTGTCTTTCGCCATATTCAACAAAATAAACTCTAGCAAATAAAAAGAAAATCACTATATGAAAGCAAGGCGATAGCACTGAAAGTGCAGAGTGGGAAAAACTGGCTATGTAGATAGCATAGTTCTATTATTTTCACAAAATATTTTGCCCTTCACTGGTGACCCTTTGCATCTGTTGCATGTGGTGCTGAGCCAGGGACATTACGAGAGTCAATGGGGATAAAGTAACAGACTCCAATTCCTAATGGGAGAGAAGCCCTCATTTGTGCTGTTGTAAGTGTCCGTTCTGAAGACTTACAAAACCATTTAGATTTTTTGAAGCTTTTAGATTTCCCTGAAAATCACCAAACCGCCATCTTAATCTGTGCAATTAGTCTGTGTTTAGGAATTGTGTTGACAGCAGTCTTTTTGAAAAGGGAGGTATGTGTGAGTAAATAGTTCAATTTGTCCTTTACAGGTCCTGGGAAGAATATTCAACTGTGAGGCTGGTTTGACAGAAGCTGTATTTAGGGTGTTTTCCCTGAATGCAGCTGCAAGATTAGAACCTGGATAAAAACCCAGGAGTATAAAATGTTCAACTGCCAGCAGGCACCATACCTAGGCAGGGTCAAGGCCCCAGACAAATGACACTGTGCCAGGTCCATCTGCCCCTCTCTTAGTCACTTGGATAAAATCTAGGTAAGATGAACTTTGCTGGCAGCCTCGATCAATGAAACTGGAGCACAAATATCACAATCTGTTATCAGTAGATAGAAGTGGTTTTGGGTCCAAGCCAATCTCCAAGGGGAGGACCTGAGATTCACAGGCTGGTGGTAATTTTTATATCAGTCACCAGGTAGTTATGCCCTTTCCTTTTTCCCAAAGCTCTGAATCACAGAATCCACTAAGGGGCAGCTCTGTGGTCAAGAATGAACTTGGCACAAAACTTCGGCCACCTGTTATTCTCAAGGCACAGCCAAGGAGGCAAGATGTGGGCAAAGACTAGATGTCCCTTGCCATAATAAGACCTTTTCCTGCAGGCAGCCCTTGACTTTCCTCATCAACAGTGAGACTACAGCCAGCCTGCTTTGTCCATTTGTTAAAGCAAAGTATGAATTGCTACTCTTTATTGTCCTGAAAAGTCACTCTCTTTGGTGATGTCTATGTGTATCAGGTGCTTGGCTGTGATTGAACAGCTTTTTCTGTAGAGAAGGAAGCACCACCTTGTATTCCCACTAAATGTCTTGGTCTGCCTCTTGGTGCACACTACCCCATGATGGATGCGTGTATAAATTCAAATTGCATCTCTTTTAGGAGTTGCATGCTGTTTCTCCAGCTTTTTTTTTTTTTTTATATATAGCATCCTCCTGCTTGCAATGAAACAAGCGTATTGGGTTTTATACAGTTATTAAATTTCACATAAGACAAACTATACAAAGGCTTTTTATGTAGCTGTAGACCTCTTCACAATACCTTTTTTTTTTTCCCTCACCACTGCCACACCCCCTAACTCCCCATTCTATTTTCTTCTTTTTTCCTCTTGTCTTGAAACTTCTTATTCAAAACATTCTGGAGACTTCCATTTTTCTTTTTCTGCCTATTTCTTGCTTGCTTTTATGAAATCAGTGTCTGGGAATCATTCTTTTTAACTATGGAGGAGCACACGAATGAAGGTGTGTAATGACAACATCTGTCTTTCCTAAACAGATGTTGGGATAATCTTGATTGCACACTTAGTATTCGGGTCAGTACAACCCAACATTCATCCTGAGAGTGAGGGTCCTCTGGTGTTCCTAGGGCAAAGGCAGATATTTGATTATCTCAACTATACATTATTCTTGATGGTAAACCTCATTTTTGAACACAAAGGTGCTAATCTACCATCTACTGTACAACAATATTTAGTCGTATGTATTATACTATAAATTAGGTAGCACACAATGCCAGTGTCCATATTATGACGTTTGTTTACAAAATAATGTGCATAGGTTTTATATTGAGGTATATTTCTTTATGCAATAAGTCCAGATAAATATTCCACTACATTACATGCTATCCTAATTAACAGTAGTCAGATATTCCCAAAGGCTTTTGGGGGTTTAAGTTAATCCATGGTTAACCATGACCTTCACATGAAAACTTGGCTCTAGTATTATTTCCCAAAGAAAACTACAATATACCAGCCATACCTTGCCAATACCAGAATGCTTATGACATGATGAACAAGTTGCACATATACCCTTATGAACAAGTCACAGAGTTGTAATTCAGATGGCAGGCTGGGAATGTATTATTCTGAAGAATGTAATTCAAGATGCCTGGGAAATATGAAGCACGGGTCATCCCAAACTGCACATTCAGGAAAAACAGCCTTTAGAGGGAAGCAATGCTTGAGCAGAAACCTGTATGAAAGGAGGGCACCAGACATGGAAATACCTAGGGAAGAGGACAGGAGGCATAAGGAACAGCAAACACAAAGTACCTTATATGAGAATGAGTGTGGAAACAGGAAGGAGGACCATGTGGTTGGAGCAGAGTCAGCTGGGGAGAAGGTGGAAGGAAATGAGGTCAGGAAGGTAGCCAAAGGCAAGATCAGGGTCTTGCAGACCTTTAAAAAACATCTTGAATTTTACTCTAAATGTGGAAAGCACAAGTAATTGAGAGCAAAGGAATGATAAATAAAGACCAAGATAATACAATAATTATGTTACAATGTAATGAGTAAGAGCTATTTAAAAATAGAATCCCAGAAAAGAAAATGCCTAATATTTCTTAGGAAACCAAGGCAAGTAAAACTGGCTTTGATCTTGAAGTACTTGACTGAGAAAGGGGAAAAGGTGTTTCAGACAGAGAGAACAATATACATAAAAGTAGACGAGGAAAAAATAATATATTGAGACAACCCTTGAAATAGTCAATCTGGTTGGAGAATGGGAGGAAGTGGCATAAGGTAAGGTTAGTATCAGATCTTCAGGGTCCCTGTATGTCTCCCTAAGGAATCTGGACCTCAATCAGCAGGCTAGGGAAACACTGAAATATTTTAAGCAAGGAAGTTATGCAGCATGATCATAGTTTTATTTTGGAATAATAAATCTGTCTGTAGTGTGAAGAATTAATTGAAGCACAGGGGACTATCTGAGGTCACGACTACCAGCTGGATAACTTGAAATAATCTATTTGAGTAAGAAGAAATGAACTAGGGCAATGACAGTAAAGAGAAATATATTGGAGAGTTATTTGGAAGGGATGGCCTCACAACTAGATGTGAGTGGTAAAACTGAAGGCTGTCAAGCATAATTTCTTGGCTCATGGTTTGAGGAATTGAGTCTATGGTGATATCATTACCCAATATAGAATGGAGGATCAGGTTTCAGCCTAGATGTATTTGCAGATTTAATAAAAAAAATGTAATCTGTGAAATAGAGGAGATACTCAATGGAACAAAGACCTAGGGAAGGTAAGAGAAAACACAAATAAGAGCATAGGTCTAACAGCTTTGGCAAAGGATGAAGGACAGCTTATTTATTAAGTAGAAAAATATATAGTGGTTGATGAAAACCTGGGTAAATTCAGAAATGGAAGGGGAAAAAATGTTAAGGGAGTTCAGTCTGAATTACCCCTTTCTCTATGTGTGTGTATTTGAATGCATACATATATAAATATGTATGGTATGTGCATGTGTGTATATATGTATACGTTATTAAGTGTAGATTATGTATACATCAATATAATTATATAGACACACTAAGAGAAAAGGCTTTGTAGAAGATAAGTTAGATAAAACAGGTTTAAAAGGATGGATGACTTTGCACAGAACAAAAATAAAAAATGATGCTGAAATTTCAAGCCTAGGTGGTTAAGTACGGTATCATCCTTTGAAGAAGCTGAGGAAACAATTTGGGTACCAGCTTATTGGTAGGAGAGGGTAAATTATTAATTTAATTTCAGACATATTGAATTTGAGATGATGGTACGTATTCAAAACATATATGTTCACTAAAAAATTGAAGTTGCACTATTGGAGCATAAATGGGTAGTCTGAGCAAAGTGGATAAATTTGCAAAAAAGGTAACGGTTGAAGCTGTAAAGTTATATGGGTTTTCAGAAGCAAAAAGAGAAAATGGTGAAAGAGAAACCCTTGGACAATTATCTCCCTTTAACAATTGCCTTCCTAGACAGTGAGATGAAAAAGTCAAGGAGTTGGATATAGCTTGTCCGGAGACTGCAAAGTCATTCGTCACCACAGAGTCCTGAACTGGCTCTATGCTGGTTAATTACTTAAGGAAAAGTCTTCCTGAAGAAATCACTTAAGGAGGCAGGTGTCTTACACCAAATTAATTCCATACTGAGAATTGATGAAAACAGGATGGGGAATGCTTACTCACAGGAGAGTGCGTTAAGAGTATCAGTAGGAGGGTCTACGCAGCACAATAAAAATAGGAAACGGAGAATAAGACCATAAACATTGTAAATTGCTGAATTTTTCAAAAGGACAACAAAATACAAAAATGGCATTCTGTGGCAGAAGATATGTTATGTAAACATGAATGTTCATATCCATCACAGGGTGAATTGGCCATGCTAAAGTGAATCATTTACACAGAGATTTCTCCAATATGAAGTTAAGTTTACAGATTGTAGATTCCAGAAAAAGACAACTAACCCATATTCCAGTAATGGTGACAATCACATTTTCTCCATTCATCGTCCTTACCCCAATGCCACCAAGTATCTGCCACGGTCTCCAGAAACACTGATCTGGCTTCTTGGAACATGAACTTGTCTGGGATAACTGCCCTTGCGAAAGAGGATTGGCTCATTCTCCAATTGGATGACTGCAGGGCCAGGACTGTGAAAATCTCATGTGTCCCATTAATTCTCTGAAATCTTTAAAAGGTTAGAAACATCAGAGTCTTGGAAATAAGTGAACATATGAGACTGAAGAAAGTATACAGAACTTTTTGAAAGACAGTCCAGGTTACAGCTGCTGATGAAACCCCAATGCCATCAGTCACCAAAAATATCTCTGGCAGAGGCTGTGCAGAATATGAAACTGTGGAAAGTTAGATTCTTTTAAGCATACAGATAAAAATAAATTTTGGACTTTATTATTTCTGATCTTTAACTTGCAAAGTGTTGTTATATCTATAGCTTTATTTCTCTTCATAAATTTATTAGTAGGATAGTTTATATTCAGATGGAAACATTTCTCTGTTTTACATGTTGTACTACTGGATTGTCCTTGTATATTTTACTATTGGAGTATCTTAATGCTGTCATTTCATCTGATAAATAAATTTCCTACAAGCTCCATTGACAGTGTGGCTAGCCAAAATTTGGAGTGAAAAATATAACAGGAAGGGCAGTGTCAACTTTGGTTAAAAAGGCTGACCTTGAAGTTGATTATGTGAGGTACATTCCCATAAAGTTTCATAACTTTATGAGGGGAGTATAAATCACAAACAGTTGGTCCAAGGATAAAACCTGAAAATATTCAGGTTGCCTTTGAAAGAGTAGCCTCATAAGGATAAAAGCAGTGTAATCTTATCTTGGTAGAGGCCGAAAACCTCTCATGTAGCAGATAACCACATTTTTATTGACCATAGGCTAGTAGGTAAACTCAATGGGCTAAGAGGACAAAAAGTTGAAGAGTTTTAGGAAAGAGACCATCTTGTTCACTTTTCTACTCCTGATTTCTATAAAAAGAGATGTCTATGTGTCTAATTTTGTGCCACTACCATCCTGCCATCCTGTTTTGGTTACTATAGCTCTGTAGTATAATTTGAAGTAAGATAATGTGATTCCTCTGGTTTTGTTCTTTTTGCTCAGAATAGCTTTGACTATTCTGGGCTTTTTGTGGTTCCATATAAATTTTAAAACTGTTTTTTCTATTTCTATGAAAACTGTCATCAGTATTTTGATGGAGATTGCATTGAATATGTAGATCATTTTGGGTAGTATGGACATTTTAATATTAATTCTTCGAATCCAAGAGAATGAAATATCTTTCCATATTTTTGTATCCTCTTGAATTACTCTCCTCAGTGTTTTATAGTTTTTACTGTAGAGATCTTTTACTTCTTTGGTTAAGTTATTTCATATGAATTTAATTTTATTTTAAGCTACTGTAAATGGGATTGCATTTTAGTTTCTTTTTCACATTTTTAATATTTGCTGTTGGCATATAGAAATGCTACTGATTTTTATATGTTGATTTTGTATCCTGCCACTTTACTGAATTTATTAGTGCAAATAGTATTTCTTATTGTAATCTTTTGTTTTTTCCAAATATAAGATATTATCTGCAAAGAAGGATAATTTTACATTCTCCTTTCCAATTTGGATGCCCATTATTTCTTTGTCTTGTCTGATTGATTTAGCTAGAGCTTTCAGTACTATGTTGAATAACAGTGGTGATAGTGGACATCTTTTTCATGTTCCAGATCTTAGAAGAAAGGCTTTCGGTTTTTCCCTATTTAGTATGACACTAAATGTGGGTCTGTTGTACATGAATTTTATTATGTTGAGGTACGTTCCTTCTACACCAGTTTTTTGAGGGTTTTTATTATGAAGGGGTGTTAAATTTTCCTTCTCTGATTTTCAGAATCAGTTGAAATACTCATATGATTCATGGCCTTCATTCTGCTGACATGATGTATCACATTGATTAATTTGCATATGTTGAAGCATCTTTGAATTTCTGGAATAAATATAACTCGGTCCTGACAAATGATCATTTTAGTGTGTTGTCGAATTTTGTTGAGGATTTTTGCATCTATGTTCATCAGGGATTGCCTGTAGTATTCTTTTCTTTTCTTTTTTGTTATGTGTCTTTCTGTGGTTTTGGTATCAGGGTAATGCTGGTGTAATAGAATGAATTTGAGTTGGATTGGTATTATTTATTCTTAAAATGTTTGGTAAATTTTAGCAGTAAAGCCACCAAGTCCCAGGTTTTTCTTTGCTAGGAGACTTTTTATTATGACTTCAATCTCATTGCTTGTTATTTGTCTATTCAGTTTTTAAATTTCATTATGGCTCAATGTTGGTGGTTTGTATGTGTCTAGGAATTTATCCTTTTCTTCTAGGTTTTCCAATTTATTGGCAGATAGTTGCTTATAGTTACCTCTAATGATCCTTTGAATTTCTGCAGTATCAGTTTTAACGTCTCATTTTCCATCTCTGATTTTATTTGAGTCTTCTGTCTTTTCTCTTAATTTGGTCAGTTTGTCTATTTATCTTTTCAAAAACCAACTTTTCATTTCATCAATCATTTGTATTGTTTTCTTCATTTCAATTTAATTTATTTCTGCTCTGAGCTCTTGTTTCTTTTCTTTTCTTTTTTTTTTAACTTCTTTTTTTTTTGCAATGGGAGAAACTTTCTTTTTTTTATTATTATTATACTTTAGGTTTTAGGGTACATGTGTGCAATGTGCAGGTTAGTTACATATGTATACATGTGCCACGCTGGTGCGCTGCACCCACTAACTCGTCATCTAGCATTAGGTATATCTCCCAATGCTACCCCTCCCCCCTCCCCCCACCCCACAACAGTCCCCGAAGTGTGATGTTCCCCTTCCTGTGTCCATGTGTTCTCATTGTTCAATTCCCACCTATGAGTGAGAATATGCGGTGTTTGGTTTTTTGTTCTTGCGATAGTTTACTGAGAATGATGATTTCCAGTTTCATCCATGTTCCTACAAAGGACATGAACTCATCATTTTTTATGGCTGCATAGTATTCCATGGTGTATATGTGCCACATTTTCTTAATCCAGTCTATCATTGTTGGACATTTGGGTTGGTTCCAAGTCTTTGCTATTGTGAATAATGCCGCAATAAACATACGTGTGCATGTGTCTTTATAGCAGCATGATTTATGGTCCTTTGGGTATATACCCAGTAATGGGATGGCTGGGTGAAATAGAATTTCTAGTTCTAGATCCCTGAGGAATCGCCACACTGACTTCCACAAGGGTTGAACTAGTTTACAGTCCCACCAACAGTGTCAAAGTGTTCCTATTTCTCCACATCCTCTCCAGCACCTATTGTTTCCTGACATTTTAATGATTGCCATTCTAACTGGTGTGAGATGGTATCTCATTGTGGTTTTGATTTGCATTTCTCTGATGGCCAGTGATGATGAGCATTTTTTCATGTGTTTTTTGGCTGCATCAATGTCTTCTTTTGAGAAGTGTCTGTTCATGTCCTTTGCCCACTTTTTGATGGGGTTGTTTGTTTTTTCTTGTAAATTTGTTTGAGTTCGTTGTAGATTCTGGATATTAGCCCTTCGTCAGATGAGTAGGTTGCGAAAATTTTCTCCCATTCTGTAGGTTGCCTGTTCACTCTGATGGTAGTTTATTTTCCTGTGTAGAAGCTCTTGAGTTTAATTAGATCCCATTTGTCCATTTTGGCTTTTGTTGCCATTGCTTTTGGTGTTTTAGACATGAAGTCCTTGCCCATGCCTATGTCCTGAATGGTAATGCCTAGGTTTTCTTCTAGGGTTTTTATGGTTTTAGGTCTAACATTTAAGTCTTTAATCCATCTTGAATTGATTTTTGTATAAGGTGTAAGGAAGGGATCCAGTTTCAGCTTTCTACATATGGCTAGCCAGTTTTCCCAGCACCATTTATTAAATAGGGAATCCTTTCCCCATTTCTTGTTTTTCTCAGGTTTGTCAAAGATCAGATAGTTGTAGATATGTGGCATTATTTCTGATGGCTCTGTTCTGTTCCATTGATCTATATCTCTGTTTTCATACCAGTACCATGCTGTTTTGTTTACTGTAGCCTTGTAGTATAGTTTGAAGTCAGGTAGCGTGATGCCTCCAGCTTTGTTCTTTTGGCTTAGGATTGATTTGGCGATGCGGGCTCTTTTTTGGTTCCATATGAACTTTAAAGTAGTTTTTTCCAATTCTGTGAAGAAAGTCATTGGTAGCTTGATGGGGATGGCATTGAATCTGTAAATTACCTTGGGCACTGTGGCCATTTTCATGATATTGATTCTTCCTACCCATGAGCATGGAATATTCTTCCATTTGTTTGTATCCTCTTTTATTTCCTTGAGCTGTAGTTTGCAGTTCTCCTTGAAGAGGTCCTTCACATCCCTTGTAAGTTGGATTCTTAGGTATTTTATTCTCTTTGAAGCAATTGTGAATGGGAGTTCACTCATGATTTGGCTCTCTGTTTGTCTGTTATTGGTGTATAAGAATGCTTGTGATTTTTGTACATTGATTTTGTATCCTGAGACTTTGCTGAAGTTGCTTATCAGCTTAAGGAGATTTTGGGCTGAGACGATGGGGTTTTCTAGATATACAATCATGTCATCTGCAAACAGGGACAATTTGACTTCCTGTTTTCCTAATTGAATACCCTTTATTTCCTTCTCCTGCCTAATTGCCCTGGCCAGAACTTCCAACACTATGTTGAATAGGAGTGGTGAGAGAGGGCATCCCTGTCTTGTGCCAGTTTTCAAAGGGAATGCTTCCAGTTTTTGCCCATTCAGTATGATATTGGCTGTGGGTTTGTCATAGATAGCTCTTATTGTTTTGAGATACATCCCATCACTGCCTAATTTATTGAGAGTTTTTAGCATGAAGGGTTGTTGAATTTTGTCAAAGGCCTTTTCTGCATCTATTGAGATAATCATGTGGTTTTTATCTTTGGTTCTGTTTATATGCTGGATTACATTTATTGATTTGCATATATTGAACCAGCCTTGCATCCCAGGGATGAAGCCCACTTGATCATGGTGGATAAGCTTTTTGATGTGCTGCTGGATTCTGTTTGCCAGTATTTTATTGAGGATTTTTGCATCAATGTTCATCAAGGATATTGGTCTAAAATTCTCTTTTTTGGTTGTGTCTCTGCCTGGCTTTTGTATCAGGATGATGCTGGCCTCATAAAATGAGTTAGGGAGGATTCCCTCTTTTTCTATTGATTGGAATAGTTTCAGAAGGAATGGTACCAGTTCCTCCTTGTACCTCTGGTAGAATTCGGCTGTGAACCCATCTGGTCCTGGACTTTTTTTGGTTGGTATGCTATTGATTATTGCCACAATTTCAGCTCCTGTTATTGGTCTATTCAGAGATTCAACTTCTTCCTGGTTTAGTCTTGGGAGGGTGTATGTGTTGAGGAATTTATCCATTTCTTCTAGATTTTCTGGTTTATTTGCATAGAGGTGTTTGTGGTATTCTCTGATGGTAGTTTGTATTTCTGTGGGATTGGTGGTGATATCCCCTTTATCATTTTTTATTGTATCTATTTGATTCTTCTCTCTTTTTTTCTTTATAAATCTTGCTAGCGGTCTATCAATTTTGTTGATCCTTTCAAAAAACCAGCTCCTGGATTCATTAATTTTTTGAAGGGTTTTTTGTGTCTCTATTTCCTTCAGTTCCGCTCTGATTTTAGTTGTTTCTTGCCTTCTGCTAGCTTTTGAATGTGTTTGCTCTTGCTTTTCTAGTTCTTTTAATTGTGATGTTAGGGTGTCAATTTTGGATCTTTCCTGCTTTCTCTTATGGGCATTTAGTTCTATAAATTTCCCTCTACACACTGCTTTCAATGCATCCTAGAGATTCTGGTATGTTGTGTCTTGGTTCTTGTTGGTTTCAAAGAACATCTTTATTTCTGCCTTCATTTTGTTATGTACCCAGTAGTCATTCAGGAGCAGGTTGTTCAGTTTCCATGTAGTTGAGCAGTTTTGAGTGAGATTCTTAATCCTGAGTTCTAGCTTGATTGCACTGTGATCTGAGAGATCGTTTGTTATAATTTCTGTTCTTTTACATTTACTGAGGAGAGCTTTACTTCCAAGTATGTGGTCAATTTTGGAATAGGTGTGGTGTGGTGCTGAAAAAAATGTATATTCTGTTGATTTGGGGTGCAGAGTTCTGTAGATGTCTATTAGGTCCGCTTGGTGCAGAGCTGAGTTCAATTCCTGGGTGTCCTTGTTGACTTTCTGTGTTGTTGATCTGTCTAATGTTGACAGTGGGGTGTTAAAGTCTCCCATTATTAATGTGTGGGAGTCTAAGTCTCTTTGTAGGTCACTAAGAACTTGCTGTATGAATCTGGGTGCTCCTATATTGGGTGCATATATATTTAGGATAGTTAGCTCTTGTTGTTGAATTAATCCCTTTACCATTATGTAATGGCCTTCTTTGTCTCTTTTGATCTTTGTTGGTTTAAAGTCTGTTTTATCAGAGACTAGGATTGCAACCCCTGCCTTTTTTTGTTTTCCATTTGCTTGGTAGATCTTCCTCCATCCTTTTATTTTGAGCCTATGTGTGACTCTGCACGTGAGATGGGTTTCCTGAATACAGCACACTGATGGGTCTTGACTCTATCCAGTTTGCCAGTCTGTGTCTTTTAATTGGAGCATTTAGTCCATTTACCTTTAAATTTAATACTGTTATGTGTGAATTTGATCCTGTCATTATGATGTTAGCTGGTTATTTTGCTCGTTAGTTGATGCAGTCTCTTCCTAGTCTCGATGGTCTTTACATTTTGGCATGATTTTGCAGCGGCTGGTACCGGTTGTG
Source organism: Pongo abelii (assembly GCF_028885655.2). Taxonomy (NCBI): domain Eukaryota; kingdom Metazoa; phylum Chordata; class Mammalia; order Primates; family Hominidae; genus Pongo; species Pongo abelii. The sequence continues at coordinate 22,515,915 of NC_071988.2, forward strand.
CCTTTCCATGTTTAGCGCTTCCTTCAGGAGCTCTTTTAAGGCAGGCCTGGTGGTGACAAAATCTCTCAGCATTTGCTTGTCTGTAAAGTATTTTATTTCTCCTTCACTTATGAAGCTTAGTTTGGCTGGATATGAAATTCTGGGTTGAAAATTATTTTCTTTAAGAATGTTGAATATCGGCCCCCACTCTCTTCTGGCTGTAGGGTTTCTGCCAAGAGATCTGCTGTTAGTCTGATGGGCTTCCCTTTGAGGGTAACCCGACCTTTCTCTCTGGCTGCCCTTAACATTTTTTCCTTCATTTCAACTTTGGTGAATCTGACAATTATGTGTCTTGGAGTTGCTCTTCTCGAGGAGTATCTTTGTGGCGTTCTGTGTATTTCCTGAATCTGAATGTTGGCCTGCCTTGCTAGATTGGGGAAGTTCTCCTGGATAATATCCTGCAGAGTGTTTTCCAACTTGGTTCCATTCTCCCCGTCACTTTCAGGTACACCAATCAGACGTAGATTTGGTCTTTTCACATAGTCCCACATTTCTTGGAGGCTTTGCTTGTTTCTTTTTATTCTTTTTTCTCTGAACTTCCCTTCTCGCTTCATTTCATTCATTTCATCTTCCATGGCTGATACCCTTTCTTCCATTTGATCGCATCGGCTCCTGAGGCTTCTGCATTCTTCACGTAGTTCTCGAGCCTTGGTTTTCAGCTCCATCAGCTCCTTTAAGCACTTCTCTGTATTGGTTATTCTAGTTATACATTCTTCTAAATTTTTTTCAAAGTTTTCAACTTCTTTGCCTTTGGTTTGAATATCCTCCCGTAGCTCGGAGTAATCTGATCATCTGAAGCCTTCTTCTCTCAGCTCGTCAAAGTCATTCTCCGTCCAGCTTTGTTCCGTTGCTGGTGAGGAACTGCGTTCCTTTGGAGGAGGAGAGGCACTCTGCTTTCTAGAGTTTCCAGTTTTTCTGCTCTGTTTTTTCCCCATCTTTGTGGTTTTATCTACTTTTGGTCTTTGATGATGGTGATGTACAGATGGGTTTTTGGTGTGGATGTCCTTTCTGTTAGTTTTCCTTCTAACTGACAGGACCCTCAGCTGCAGGTGTGTTGGAGTACCTGGCCGGCCGTGTGAGGTGTCAGTCTGCCCCTGCTGGGGGGTGCCTCCCAGTTAGGCTGCTCGGGGGTCAGGGGTCAGGGACCCACTTGAGGAGGCAGTCTGCCCGTTCTCAGATCTCCAGCTGCATGCTGGGAGAACGACTGCTCTCCTCAAAGCTGTCAGACAAGGACATTTAAGTCTGCAGAGGTTACTGCTGTCTTTTTTTTTGTCTGTGCACTGCCCCCAGAGGTGGAGCCTACAGAGGCAGGCAGGCAGGCCTCCTGGAGCTGTGGTGGGCTCCACCCAGTTCAAGCTTCCTGGCTGCTTTGTTTACCTAAGCGAGCCTAGGCAATGGCGGGCGCCCCTCCCCCAGCCTGGCTGCCGCCTTGCTGTTTGATCTCAGACTGCTGTGCTAGCAATCAGCGAGACTCCGTGGGCCTAGGACCCTCTGAGCCAGGTGCAGGATATAATCTCCTGGTGAGCCATTTTTTAAGCCCGTCGGGAAAGCGCAGTATTCGGGTGGGAGTGACCCGATTTTCCAGGTGCTGTCTGTCACCCCTTTCTTTGACTAGGAAAGGGAACTCCCTGACCCCTTGCGCCTCCCGAGTGAGGCAATGCCTTTCCCTTCTGCAGCTCGCGCACGGTGCACGCACCCACTGACCTGCCCACACTGTCTGGCACTCCCTAGTGAGTTGAACCCGGTATCTTAGATGGAAATGCAGAAATCACCTGTCTTCTGCGTCGCTCACGCTGGGAGCTGTAGACCGGAGCTGTTCCTATTCGGCTGTATTTAAATTTTTCATGCTAGCTTTTTTAGTTTTAATTTTGGTACAAGTCATGAGTTGGGAATCACTTCTGTTCCAAAGGATCAGGCAGTTGTTTGAACACCATTCATTGTCATTTAATTTTAGTCATACATTAAATTAATAGATGTATTTGTCTATTTCTGCTCTGTCTAGCTTTAATAATATGTTGCTTACTTCTCCAATAAGAAAACTTTAATTATGGCAACTTTAAGCAATTATTTCAATATTTGGTAGAGAAAGTCTTCTTTTATTATTCCTCTTTTCAAATTTAATTTTAACTCGTGAAGAGTGTTTTCCGGACAATTTTTTCACATAGATTTTTTAATAAGAAAAATAATTCTACTAGAGTTTCTGTCATAAAATATATAAGTTAATCTGGAATTCTATATTTATTAATTTAATCACCATCTTCTTCATGTCCTCCGTTGATTTTCTGTCAACATTCTCATGATGGTATCATATGTCTCTTTTAATATTTATTTTAGTTGCTTATATTTCTGTCACTAATTCAATAGGGTATTTTGTCCTGAAAATATTTTCTAGCTGGCTAATATTGGTATACAAGAAGGCTCTTATTCTTTCAAGTATCTCATAATTGTTCATGTTCTAAATTCTTTTATTAATTCAAGTAATTGTTCTGTTGATTTTTTGAGAGGTGTACATTTATAATATTTACAATTATATTTTGTTTAAATGTTCATTATTTATAACACTTTTTTAAAATTTTAACTTAATTATATTGGAAAGTATGGAGAATCATAACAAAATTTCCCTGTGCTGACTTTGACATGACTTTTTCCAGTAACTTGCCTTTAAACATGATGGTTGTTATTAGTTTAGGATAGACTACTTAAATGTTGCTACACTTTATTTTGAGCGGATATTTGCGGGTTTTTTTTTTTTTTAAATCAAAAGTGAATTTTAGGCCAGGCATGTTGGCTCATGCCTGTAATCTTAGCATTTTGGGAGACTGGCAGGAGGATTACTTGAGCCTAGGAGTTCAAAACCAGCCTGGACAAGATAGCAAGACCTCTTTTGTACCAAAAATAAACATAATACTGAAACAATAGCTGGTGCCAAACACCTGTAATCCCAGTTCCTTCCGAGGCTACTGTGGGAAGATAGCTTGAGCCCATGAGGTAAACGCTGCAGTGAGTCGTGATCCTGCCACTGCACCCCAGCCTGGGAGATCCTGTTTCAAATAAAGAAGTGAATTTTAAATAATAGATGCATGAATATAAAATCTACAGTCATGCAGCCTGTGTTCTAGCAGTGTTGCTACTCACAGAAAACATTACTCTAAGAAAATTATTCAATCAATCGTAACTTTGAATTTCTCATTTGAAAAGTGTCGATGATAATGTTTCTATTATCTTTCTACTCAGAAAATTAGGTAAGGTAATTCTTGTGAAATTATTACTTGACAATGCTGGGCAATGTTAAGTGCTAAATAAATATTAGTATTATTATTTACCATGATTATCTCATTGTTTTTCCCCTGAAAATGTTTAATTTAATGAGTAGATATCAAATACATTTCTCAAAAATTGAAAAAGTATCTGGCCTATAGTAAACAATAACTTCCAGCATCATTATTGATGATATTAAATTATGGCTTTATCTAAATTAACAAACACTGCAAGGATGTTCCTTTTTTTCCTGAATATGTGGATTTTTTTAGTTATATTTTTGTCATTTTTTTCTAGCTTAATTCTACTTTTGTCAAAGAATATCTCTTCAACTTTTCACGCCTTTAATATTTGTTTGTACATGCTCTTTGTCATACAATATAGTAAGTTTTGGTAAATGTTCTCTGTGATCTGAAAAAGGAAGTGTATTTTGAAGTTCTTGAGTTCAGTGTTCTATATTTGTCAATTAAACCATGTATATTTCTATATATTTATTGATGTTTTTGTGCATTTGTTCTCAGATAATGAGAGGTGTGTTAAAATTCCCACTATGATTCAGATGTATGTATTTCTTTTTAGTGTCGTGAGTTTTTACTTTATTTGATATTTTTAAGCGAGTTACTGGAGCATGTCATTTTAGAATCACTATTTCTTTCTGGGTAATTGACCATTGTATCATTGAATTGTTCGTCTATCATGAACGTGTATATTTTTGTGCTCAATTCTTCATTGTTAGACATTTATTTAGCTAAACTATCTTTCTTTTACTGTTTAGATACTAGGTTTAGATTATAAATGTGTAGAAAGTTGCTTTTATTTTAGACATTGTTTTGAGATTGTAACATGAATCCTTGCCTTAATACAGTCTAATATAAATTGATTTTTACAATGTTTAAAACACTTTAATTTCTTTTTCTCCTTTTCCTGATACATGAGCTAGTGTTGTAATATGTTTTAATTTTATTTATAAAATTATTTATTCATTGTTGGTTTTTAAATATATTTTATGTTTTTTCTGTTTGAATCTTTTTAATTTTTATTTTAGTTTAGATTCAGGGAGTACATGCATAGGTATCTCACATGGGTATACCTCATAATTCTGAGGTTTGGGTTATGGATGGTTCCATCACCCAGGTACTGAGCATAGAACCCAATAGGTAGTTTTTCAGCACAAGATCCTCTCCTTACCATTCTCCTCTAGCAGTCCTCAGTGTCTATTATTCTCCTATTTGTGTCCATATATATTCAATGTTTATTTCCTATTTATGAGTGAGAACATGCAGTATTTGGTTTTCTGTTTCTGTGTTAATTTTCATATGATAATAGCCTGCAGCTGAATCCATGTTGCTAATAAGGACAAGATTTTACTCTTTTTCATGGTCGTGTAGTCTTCCATGTATATGTACCACATTTTCTTTATCTTATCCACTGATGATGTTAATATGGTTTGGATCTCTGTCCCTGTCCAAATCTCATGTCAAACTGTAATCCCCAGTGTTGGAAGTGGGGCCTGGTGGCAAGTGATTGTATCATGGGAATGGAGTTCTCATGAATGGTTTAGAACCAACCCTTTGGTGCTGTTTTCCTGATAGCATTCTCATGAAATCTGGTTGTTTAAAAGTATTTGGCGTCCCCTGACCCCATCTCACTCCTTTTCTTCTGCTCAGGCTGTGTAAGACATGCCTGCTTTCCTTTACCTGTCTGCCATGAGTGAAAGTTTCCTGAGGCCTTTCCAGAAGCCGTCATGCTTCCCATACAACCCACAGAACTATGAGCCAGTTAAACCTCTTTTCTTTATAAAGTAACAAGTCTCAGGTATTTCTTTATAGCAGTACAAGAGAAAACTAATACAAATGGACAACTAGGTTGATTCCATGTCTTTACTATTGTGAATAGCACTGAGATGAACACAAAAGTACATGTGTCTTTTTAGTAGAACAATTTATTTTCCTTTGAGTGTATACCCAGTAATGGGATTGCTATGTCAAATGGTAGCTCTCTTTTAAGTTTTTTTAAAATTCTCCAAACTGCTCCCCACAGTGCCTGAATTTGTATTCCCACCAACAGTGTATAAGCATTTCCTTTTCTCCACAGCGTTGCCAGCATCTGTTATTTTTTGACTTTTTACTAATTTCCATTCTGACTAGTATATAATTATTGTTTTGATTTGCATTTCTCTGATCAGTGATGTTGAGCATTTTTTTCGTATGTTTGTTGGCTGCTTGCGTGTCTCTTTTGAGAAGTATCTGTTCAAGTCTTTTGCCCATTTCTTAATTGTGTTATTTGTTTTTTCCTTGTTGATGTTTAATTTCCTTGTAGATTCTGGATATTAGATCATTTTCAGATGTATAGTTTGTGAATATTTTCTCCCAATCTGTAGCCTGTTTGTTTACTCTGTTGATAATTTATTTTACTGTGCAAAAGCTCATTAGTTTAATGAGGTATCACTTGTTAATTTCTGTTTATGTTGTAGTTGCTTTAGAGAGCTTAGCCATAAATTCTTTTCCAAAACCAATATCGAGAAGTGTATTTACTAGATTTTCTTCCAGGATTTTTACAGTTTGAGGTCTTGCACTTAAGTATTTTATCCATCTTCAGTTAATTTTTGTATATGGTGAAAGGTAGAGAACCAGTTACATTCTTCTGCATATGGCTAGCCACCTATCCTAGCACCATTTCTTTAATAGGGATTCCTTTCCCCATTGCTATTTTCATTGACTTTGTCAAAGATCAGATGGTTGGAGGTGTGTGGCTTTATTTCTGGATTCTCTGTTCTGTTTCATTGGTCTACATATCTGTTTTTGTATGAGTGCCATACTGTTTTGGTTGCTGTAGCCTTATAGTATAGTTTGAAGTGAGTAATGTGATCCTTGCAGCTTTATTCCCTTGGCCTAGGATTGCTTTGGATGTTTGGGTTTATTTTGGGTTCCATGTGAATTTTAGAATAGTTTTTTTTTTTCTAATTCAGTGAAAAAAAGAGGCATTTTGATAACAATAGCACTGAATCTGTACATTGCATTGGGCAGTTTGGCATTTTAATGTTATTGCTTCTTTTAATCCATGAGCATGGAATAGTTTTTCCATTTATTTTTGTCATCTCTCATTTCTTTCAGAGTGTTTTGTAGTTCTCCTTGTGAAGACGTTTTACCTCCTTGTTTCTGTGTATTTCTAGGTATTTCATTTTTGGTGGCTATTGCAAATGGGTTTGTGTTCCTGATTTGGCTCTCAGCTAGAACGTTATTAGGGTATAGAAATACTACTGATGTTTTTACACTGATATTATATTCTGAAAGTTCACTGAAATTGTTATCCAGGAGACTGTTAGAGTCTTTAGCTTTTTCTTTGTATAGTATCGTGTCATCAGCAAGGATAGTTTTACTTCTTTTCCTATTTAAAATCATTTGATTTCTTTCTTTTGCCTGATTGCTCTGGCTAAGACTTCCAGAATTATGTTGAATAGGAGTGGCGAGAGTAGTTTTGTTCTAGTTCCCAAGAGGAATAGTTTTAGCTTTTGCCCATTCAGTAGGATGTTGGCTGTGGGTTTCTCATAGATGGCTCTTACTATTTTGAGGTACGTTCGTTCAATGCCTAGCCTGTGGGGGGTTTTTATCCTGAAAGGGTGTTGAATTTTTTCAAAGGCTTTTCTTTGTATCTATTCAGATAATAATGTAATTTTTGTTTTTGATTCTGTTTATGCAGAATCACATTTATTGATTTGTATATGTTGAACCAATCTTGTGTCCCAGGAATAAAGCCCACTTGATCATGCTGAAGTAACTTTTTGATGTGCTGTTGTAGTTGATTTGCCAGGATTTTGTTAAGGTTTTTACACCTATGTGCATTAGGAATATCTGCTTGAAGTTATCTTGTCTCTGCCAGATTTTGGTATCAGGATGATGCTGGCTTTGTAAAATGAGTTAGGGAGGAGTCCTACCTCCTCATTTTTTGAAATATTTTCAGACGGATTGCTGTCAGTATTTTGTACTTCTGGTAGAATTTGGCCGTGAATCCATCTGGTCCATTTGTTGTTGTTGTCGTTGCTGTTGTTCTGAGATTGTTTTATTACTGATTCAGATTGTGGAACTTGTAATTAGTCTGTTCAGGTTCTCACTTTCTTTCTGGTTCAATATTGTGAGGTTGTGTTTTTCCATAACAGGCTCTGAAGATCTTTTGTATTTTTTGGGATTGTTTGTAATGCCATCTTTGTCATTTCTAATTGTGTTTGTTTTAATCTTTTTTCTTCTTTGTTAATCCAGTTAGCATTCTATCAATCATGTTTATTCTTTTGAAGAACTGACTCTTGGTTTCATAGAGCTTTTTAATGGACTTTTGCATCTCAATTACATTAAGATCTTCTCTGATTTAGATATTCGTTTCTTTTGCTATCTTTGGAGTTTTTTTTTTTTTTTTTTTTTTCCTGGTTCCCCTAAGTGTGACATTACATTGTTAATTTGAGATCTTTCTAACTGCTTGATGAAGGCATTTAGCACTATAAACTTTCCTCTTAACACTGCTTTAGTTGCAACCCAATTAGTTTGGTAAGTTGAGTCTCTGTTTTCAGTAATTTCAAATAAATTTTTATTGCCACCTTAATTTTGTTGTTCACCCAAGAGTTATTTAGGAGCAAGTTTCTAATTATCATGTTTTTGCATAGTTTTGAGAGTTGTTCTTTTTAATAATTTCTATTTTTACTGCACTGTGGTCCAAGAATGTTCTTGGTATAATTTCTACGTTTTTGAATTTATTGAGACTGGCTTTATGACTGAGCATGTGGTCAATCTTAGAATATGTTTCATATGTGGATGAGAAGAATTCTGTATTGTTGGGTAAAGTATTCTGTAGATGTCTCTAATGTCCAGTTGGTCAAATGTTGAGTTTAAGTTCTGAATTTCTTTGTTATTTTTCTTCCTCAAATTTTTGTGTCTAATTCTATCGGTAGGGTATTGAATTCCCCTGCTATTATTGTATGACTGTGTATGTGTTTTCACAGGTTAAGAAACACTTGTTTTATGATTCTGGATGCTCCAATGTTGGATGCATACATATTTATGATAGTTAAGTCATCTTGTTGAACTGAACCCTTTATTATCGTTTAATGCCCTTCTTTGGTCTTCCTGATCATTGTTGGTTTATAGCCAACAATATGATTTATCTGATATGAGAATGATGACTCCTGCTCTTTTATGTTTTTCCCTCTATTTTGTTACTCCATCCATTTACTTTAAGCCTGTGAGTGATGTTACACGTGACATGGGTTTCTTGAAGATAGTAGACAGTTGGGTCATGTTTTTTATTCAATTTGCCACTCTGTGCCTTTTAAGCCGGCGTTTAGACCACTTACATTCAACATTAGTATTGATATGCAAGATTTTGATCCAGTCATTGTGTTGTAAGCTGGTTGTTTTGTAAACTTGATCGTATAATTGCCTTATATTGCCTGTGTGCTATGTGCTTGTGTGTTTTTTGTGGTAGCAGGTATCAATCTTTCATTTCTATGTTTAGCATTCCCTTAAAGACCTCTTTTAAGGCTGGTATAGTGGTAACAAATTTCCTTAGTGTTTGCTTTTTTGATAATGTTTTAATTTATCCTTCCTTTATGAAGATTCATTTAGAAGAATATAAAATTCATGGTTGAAATTTTCTTTGAAGATGCTGAAAATAGGCCCCTAATCTCTTCTGCATTGTAAAGTTTCTGCTGAGATCTGCTGCTAACCTAATAGGGTTCCTTTTGTAAGTGACCTGACCTTTCTTTCTAGCTGCTTTTAAGACTTGTTGTGAGTATTGACATTGGTGAATCTGATGACTATGTGTTTTGGAGACATTTGCCTTCATAGTATCTCACAGGGGTTCTCTGTATTTCTTGAATTTGTGTGTCTACTTCTCTAGCCATATTGGGAAAATTTTTATGGGCTATATCCTCAACTATGTTTTCCAAGTTTCTTACTCTCTCTCCCTCTCTCCTTCTCTCTCACGAATGCCAGTGAGTCATAGATTTGGTCTCTTTATATAATCCTATATTCTTAGAGGTTTATTCACTTTTTAAAATTCTTCTTTTAAAATTTTTGCGTGACTGAGTTAATTTCAAGAACTAGTCTTCAAGTCTGAGAATATTTTCTCATCATGGTCTATTTTTCTGTTAATGCTTATGACTGTATTATGAAATCTTTGTAATAGTGAATTCTTCAATTCTAGAGTTCAATTTGGTTCTTTTTTTAATATGGCTGTTTAGTCTTTCAACTCTTGGATCTTTTTTACTGGGTTCCTTGTTTTCCTTGGATTGGATTTCAACTTTCTCCAGGTTCTTGATGAGCTTTTTGACATCCGGATTCTGAATTCTATATCTGTCATTTCAGTCATTTCAATCTGTTTAAGAACCATTGCTGGGGGGCTAGTGTGTTTGAAGGTAAAAAAACACACTGGCTTTTTAAATTGCCAGAATTCTTTCACTTATTCTTTCTCATCTGAGAGGGCTAGTGTTTCTTTAACTGTGATGTAGGTTGAGTATAGTCAGTTGGCTTCATTTCTGGATGCTTTCAAAAGGTCAAGGATCTATAAAGGATCTCAATTTTTGGCTGAAGATTTCCTTAGGTTTTACAGGCACTGTGTACTGGCAAAATATTTTTGGCATTGTAATTTGGACCGTGATACAGTAGGTGGTGCTTAAGAATGACAGCTGACAGATAGGCTCTTATTCAGCCACATGGCTCTTCTGTATTTCAACATGTTCACTTATGCTGTGTGATCAGGGAGAAAATGGATGACTGTCCCTCACCAGGTTTACTCCTAAGCTTTAAATTAGCCACCACTGATCACTGATAGCACACCCACATTTTCTTTTGTATTAGTTTGTTCTCACACTGCTAATAAAGACATACCCAAGATTGGGTAATTTATAAAGGAAAGAGGTTTAATTGACTCACAGTTCAGCATGGCTGTGGAGGCCTCAGGAAATTTACAATCATGGCAGAAGGGGAAGCAAACAAGTCCTTCTTCACATGGCAGCATCAAGGAGAAGTGCAGAGCAAAGGTGGGGAAATCCCCTCATATAACCATCAAATCTTGTGAGAACTCACTATCATGACAGCAGCATGGAGGTAACAGCCCCCATGATTCAATTACCTCCCACCAGGTACCTCCCACAACATGTGGGGATTGTGGAAACTACAATTCAAGATGAGATTTGGGTGAGGACACAGCCAAACCGTATCACATTTTAATGTGTTCCAGGCCTCCAGGCTGTGGGACTCCCTCAGACAGTGGCCATGGGTGGCTGACAGGACGCATTCTTCCCAGTCTGGCCCTGTGAAGGGAGGCATGCACCATTCCTCCACCAGCCCAAGAACATGGGTATCTCAACCCTGTCAGTGTTCTGAGAATGGGGGCTACTCTTCTGCTCGGGGACTTCCCATGTTGGTAAGTCTTGCCTGATTAGGAGCAGTAGTGGTGGGAGGCCACACATCTCTGGATGTTTTCTAGGGGAACACAGAGCTGCGCCCACCTACAGATTTCAAGCAGGGGCAGGGTCACTGTGCTGGAAGCCCAAGCTCAATAGTCTAGCCTGCTAGCTCATTGTTGTTTGAAACAGTCAATATTTGTTTGTATTTACAAACATTTCTAGCCATTTTATTCACTTTTATTTATTCTTTGGATGATTTTCTTTCTGCCTAAACACATTTAATATTTCCTTTACTGAATGACTTTACCGCCAATCCCATGGCAGCTATTGGTTTTGGTTTTTGTTTGTCTGAAAATATCTTCATGCTCTTTTAAAACATCAATTTCTGGGTATCGAATTTTAAGATCGCAGGGTTTTTATCAGAAATTTTAAGATATCATTTCATTGCCTTCTGGCTTCTATTGATTCTGTTGAGCATTTATCATATTATTACTTCAGTGAATGCAATGTGTCCTCTCTGGATTTTTTTTTTTAAGATATTGACTTTGGTTTTCAGCAGTTTTACTATAATATGACTGACTGTGGGTTTGCTTGTTTGTTTGTTTTTGCATTCATTCTGTTTGAGATTTGTAACTTTCTTATCTCTTATATTGAAGTGATATCTTTCAATAGTTTTATAAGGTTTTCAGCCATATATCTGCCAATATTGCCTTTCTATTTTAATCTTCTTCCTCTCTGATATTTCAATTACATGTATATTAGAACTTGTCATTGTATCAGATTTGTATCTAATGCCTTTTTTCTGTTGTCCATCTATTTGTCTCTTCACATTTCAGTCTGTCTATTTTTCCTGACTTGTCTTTCAGTTCACTAATTTTCTCTTCAGTTATCTAACCTTCTAAAAGCATCTACTGAATTATTAGTTTCAGTTATTTTATCTTCAGTTCTATAATTTTTATTTTATTGTCAATTATACTTTTTATGTCTTCTTAAAAAAAGTTCCATCTTGTTATATAATTACTTGAATGTAGTAAACAGAGATATTTTTAAGTGTGTGTCTAATAAATTCTATCTATACATCTCCCATGGATTTATTTCTCTTTCTCATTTTATTTTATTGATAGTTCCGTGAAATAGTGTCTTCCCATGTAGTAGTTTATATGTGATTGTTATGTATTGCATATAAATTTGTAGTAAAATAATTTTATAAATTATATAACATTTCTCATAAGATTTACATTTTTTTTTCTATTTGATTGCTATATTGTGGGCAAATATGCCTTTTTTTTTTTAATCTAGTTGCTTGTCATCATCCTCTGTAGCACATGACAACATACCTCTAGGAACCAAAATATCTAATGCCCAGAAGTCAGTAAGGAGTTAATTGGACAATGAATGCATTCACCTTCAAGTATTACATATGTTTTATAGTTCAGAAGTGAATGTTACAGAAATGGAAATAGACTATTTTTCTCTGTAAATGTTATCACTTTTTACATCTTTATCTTGTACTCATTGACTCAGATGTCTACCTCTATTTTATTCATTCACTTCTTGCACTGACCCAGGGAGGAGAGAAGATCCTGGATTCACAGAGCCTAAAAAAGAAAAGCAGAATATAAATTAAAAACTACAATAAATTAAAACATGCTCTGATAAGTGATGTTAAGAATGTTGTGGACTCTCTGCAAGATATTATTTGTGTCATGTGACAGAATTTATTAAATCAATTAAGTCCTAGATGGTGGCATATAAATAACTTTGCCATTATTTGCATGCTTAGAAGTATCCTCTGAACACAAAAGGGAAAACTGGGCAAAATAAGTGATCTAATATAATGTTTATCAAAATGCAGGATGTGTGGTTCCAAAGTGTTATAATTAAATAATATTAAATCACAGACTGAGAGACTTATTCCCTTTAATTTTTTTCAATGCTGATCTCAAGAGAAAGTCCAAGGTATTGTTTTACTTGTTAATCTCTTCTCTTAAAGAAAGTGCAGATTCCCAGCTCTGAACATTTGTCGGGCAACAGTATCTATCTAGAATTTAATAACATTGTCGGTGCCTGTTGTTTTTTTATTGCATTTGTTTGTATTGTTACATTTTATTTATTACAAGTGGTACAAGTTTTCTTTCTGTGTTAGTGATTTTTTTTTTTACTTTTAAAGATAGTATGTTAGTTAAAAAGTGAATCAATACAAAATGTAAACTATTAGATTGAAGTATATGAAATATGAAATTCTCAATATTTACCCATTTTTCAACTAGGAAAATGGCAATATTACATGATGCAAGCTAATTGTAATAATACAGGTGGGATGTGATAAGGGAACTTTTGTGATGATGTAGAAGAATGCTGAAATCTGGGAATACTTATAATATAATGGGTAGCTTTTACAGGCACTCCTATGAGTAACACTGACAAAAAGAGCTTTTTCTTTTGTCCTCTCCTTATGTGTGCAAATCATTTTATTTTAACAAGGAGAGTGAGAACTGACTTTGATTTCAGCCTTCAAGCCAGCAATGACCCACATACTGTCATTCTCTAATCTAGTATATTAATTCACCAGATATTGAAAAGAGCTAGCAAAATGAGAGGTTGAACACAATGCCATGGGCCATGAGCCCAAATATGACTTCAACATCTAATTGGCTTGTATATCTAAAAGTTTGAGATTATTTAGAGAAAGATACTTTATAATACAAAAAAAGGCATAATAGTCTAATTAAAACCATAATGTGAACTGAGCAAAGACCAGCGGGGGAAAGAGAGTGGGGGGAGTTGTTAGCGAAGTTGATCCTCATCAACTACCAAGCTTCTACAGACAAAGGCCCTATTTCTATTATAATTCAGCTGTGTAGTCTTATTGCTAGATGAGTTATATCAAGAAGTTGTAGAAGGAAATTGCTCACAACCAAAGGGCTTGTACAGAATACAAATGAAAAAAATTCAGAGCTATCAATATATAATCTCTGAAAGTGAGATTTCAGAGCTAAAAATCAGAAAGTTATGAAATGAAAAAGCAAATTATAAATGCATTCCAAGAATGTGAGAAAATGAAAATGGAAGAGAACTTGAGGGAAAGCTTCTTAAGAGGGGAAAAAAATTAATTCCTCTATCACTAGTTTATCTTTTCTTGGTTAGAGAATTCACCCAGCCCTTTCCTGTGGCCGTGAAAATTGATGCAGTGTTACATACATTTTAAATGTAAAATGAAGGAAGAAAATAAATAAGTGAGGCCACAATTTCCAAACCAAGAGAAAGAGAAAATGGAACATCATAAAACTATACAAGCAAAGAGGAAAATCAATAAAATTCAATGCAGCACATCTTCCCGCTCAGTTCTGAGCATCCAAGGTCTGCTCATCTGGAATGCACCAGGTGTACAGTACGTGCTATAAATCTTTCAAGTCTTCAGAAATATGATCTACCATTAGAAGCACTAAAAACATACCGGTTGGCTTCGCTAATTGTGGTTTTTGCTTTCATCCAGACTCAGGTATGAGCAGCATCCTGGGTACTTTGTGTCCGTGTTAGTCAGAGAGGAGGTAGAGAGATGCTAAGGACGGTGTTCTTACCATTGCTGGCTCTCACTCTCTCAATCCTGAGTCAGAGAATATGAGAATGGAGAGTCTCTTTTACTCCTCCTCCATGTGCAGCAATCTCATTCCTATATCAGGATATTAAGATCTCACCACTTCATTCTATCCCTGTGATTGACTGTTTTAATGATTTCAAAACTGGCTTCCCATGAAAATAATCTGAGAAGTCTTTATTCATGCAAATTTTTGAGCCTCACCTTCATCACCTTCCCCCAAAAGTGATACTGCCTTGGAGTTTCCATAAATCTTCATTTATTAAAAATTCGGTATTCTTATATAGCCAGTCATAGAAACACATTTGCGTATCATTGTGGAAAAATCCTCATTCCTCCCTTTAATCCTTGTAATGGGCAAGATTTATACCATCCTGCTCTACCTTTGAAGAAGAGAATCTCTATAAAATCCTTCCCTGTCCTCCCAAAGTTGTGAAAATATACCCACCTTAATTAATCTTACCTCCTCCACATATGTTCTTCAAGTATCTCATCCATTTTCTTTTAGTCTCATTAAATTCTGGTGTCTTATGTCCATTAAGTTCCAACATAAATGTTGCACAACGTAAAATGATTCTGAAGGCTGGCTAGCCTTTACTGGCATCACATTTCTCCCAGCTTGAATTTATGTCTCAAAAGCTGGAAACATATTTTTACTATTGAGCCTAATAGTCTGACAAAAAAAAAAAAGTAAAAAAAAAAATTCTTAGCCATTGAGCATTATGAAAAAAGCAAACTGCACTATTCCAAATTTCCCAAGTGGCTCATTAAAAGCATTTCCTCATGTTACTTAAAGCATTACAGAGAATTCCAATAAAGTTCCAGTGTTTGGATCAACATCCTAGCAGAGTTCACTGCACGGCTCCTGCTGGCTGGGATCTTGCCTAAGAAAGACTGTTTAGTGGTATGCTTTGTTGTGTGGCCTAGAATGAGGGTGCTAAGTCTTGCCCAGTTGTTATTTCATGACTCCTTACCACTACACCCTATCTTATGGATATATTTTGATGGATTCAGGATGTCAGGCCATAGTTTTACTACATGCCACAATATATGAATTTCTTGGCTAGATAGAAAGTGGCACAATCAAGTCAGGTGGCCTAGACACACCTCTACTAGTAGTAAATTATGTGATAATACAGGCTATCTGTCTCTCAGGTCTTCAATATATTTAGCTATCAATAGATGGCATGGGTCAAGACAAATAGCTTTCAAGCTTTTTTTCAGGCATATCAAACAATATAACAAACTCTTCTAAAATAGAACATTAACAAAACCAGTAGCAAACTCTTTAATATTAAAAATCCTTTCTCCCCCAACAGAATGGTAGCACAGGTAAACATAACCTATCCTGAATTACTGTATATCATTCTCTTGTTCATCTTTAGAATTTTAAAGTGTTCGTAGCCTTAAACATAGATATTCTTAGTTTTTATGTATGGTTCATATTCAGTCTCATAAAATATATTCTTCAGTGACTTGTTTGTGTTCATTATCATTCTCTTATATATACACCAAAATATATATGTTATTTCTTCTGTTGTGGGATATTTGTGTTAGAACCAGCTACTTCTATTAAAATTTTATATACCTATCTTAGTGGCCATGTGTGTGAACTTTTAAAAAGTATAAAGACATAATGTTGGATCTTAGGATATACTCATCTTCAACTTTACCAGGCCATTTCAAATCACTTTTAAAATTAGCCATATCAATCCATACTCTAAATAGCTCTCTGTGAAAATTCCTGTTGTTCCAAATATTATCAATACTTATTATTCCTGCTTTTTTTTTAAATTTTTATCTTGCTCTCACTAGCAGCAACAATTAGGGTTTGATGGCAAAAGAAGACTCACAGAATCCAAAGTCACAATGCTTACAAATTTATGTTTTATTGTAGAATAGTAATACAAAATAATAACAAAGTAAGGATATGTATCAATGACAAAGACTGCCTCACGGCAAGAGGTTAGAAATGGTAAGCATGAGTTTCAGTTGTCTTCTCTTGTAAAGGCCACACTGAATACATCCTTTTTTTCTTAGGGTCAGCTAACATGTACACAGCACACCTCAGAAACAGAAAGTGCAATACAGGGTTTTATCCCAGTCTTCTTTTACCGTCTTGATTACATAAGCACATTTTTTTTTTCTACATAACCAGTCTCAAAGGCACATCTTTCTTGGAGGGTCTCACCAAAACCAAATGAAAATAATCAATGCTCTTGTAATTAATAAACAAATAGTGACAAGCTGATACAAATAAGCCCAAACTCTTCAAACTCATAATTATAAAACACTACTATTAATCAGTATGTTTTATTCCTTGTCTGGGAATCAGCTCAGAACAATTCCAGGCCTCTATACATCACTATTCTAGTAATGTGCTATTAATAACTAGTAGACACATTCATACATTTATTGGCTGGTTGAAATTTCTCTCCTATGAAATTCCTGTTCATACCTTTTGATCTTTTTTTTCTCTTGAGTTTTTTTTTATTTTTAGTGTGAATTTTTGGGAGTCATTTACATATTTTGGATACTAATTCTTTACTAAAATCTGCTCTCTCCTCTTCAAATTCAATTTGTCATTTATTCATAATCTCATTTCATCATTCATAGTTTTACCTGTCTTTTGTACTTTTGCTCTATGTGTCTGTATTGTATTTCAAATGTTTACTTGAACTCATTTTCTTATTAAGTAATTCTTTTTAAATATATGTTTAATTAATTGTTTAACTGAACTAGTTAACTATTGCTATGTAAAACATTACAAAATCCAATAGCTTAAATCAATGATGATTTACTGTCATCCACAAGTCTATGGTTTGTCTGGAGATTTGTTGAGTTGGTTGGACTCAACTAGAAAGTGCTGATCTGAGGTATCATGTGGATTAGTTGGGGGTTGGTAGGTCTAGTCTTGGCAGCTCAGTTGAGGTGACTCTGCTCCATGGGGTTCTCCCGACATGCTTTTCTCATGATGATGGCAGAAACATAAGAGAGCCAATGAAAACATTCAAAAGAAACCTCTGAAGGCCTGAGTTCAAAAGTGGCACTCATTACATCTACTTCACTATATTAGCCATAGTAATCACTATGGCTGAAATCAAAGTTAAGATACAGGGGAGTATACTACAGTTTGACTGGAGGCTCTACTAAGTCTTTTTTTTTAATTATACTTTAAGTTTTAGGGTACATGTGCACAACGTGCAGGTTAGTTACATATGTATACATGTGCCATGTTGGTGTGCTGCACCCATTAACTCATCATTTAACATTAGGTGTATCTCCTAATGCTATCTCTCCCCCCTCCCGCCACCCCACAACAGGCCCTGGTGTGTGATGTTCCCCTTCCTGTGTCCATGTGTTCTCATTGTTCAGTTCCCACCTATGAGTGAGAACATGCGGTGTTTGGTTTTTTGTCCTTGCGATAGTTTGCTGAGAATGATGGTTTCCAGCTTCATCCATGTCCATACAAAGGACATGAACTCATCATTTTTTATGGCTGCATAGTATTCCGTGGTGCATATGTGCCACATTTTCTTAATCCAGTCTATCATTGTTGGACATCTGGGTTTGTTCCAAGTCTTTGCTATTGTGAATAGTGCTGCAATAAACATATGTGTGCATGTGTCTTTATAGCAGCATGATTTATAATCCTTTGGGTATATACCCAGTAATGGGATAGCTGGGTCAAATGGTATTTTTGGTTCTAGATCCCTGAGGAGTCGCCACACTGACTTCCACAAGGGTTGAACTAGTTTAAAGTCCCACCAACAGTGTAAAAGTGTTCCTATTTCTCCACATCCTCTCCAGCACCTGTTGCTTCCTGACTTTTTAATCATTGCCATCCTAACTGGTGGGAGATGGTACCTCATTGTGGTTTTGATTTGCATTTCTCTGATGGCCAGTGATGATGAGCATTTTTTCATGTGTCTTTTGGCTGCATAAATGTCTTCTTTTGAGAAGTGTCTGTTCATATCCTTCGCTCACTTTTGATGGGGTTGTTTGTTTTTTTCTTGTAAATTTGTTTGAGTTCATTGTAGCTTCTGGATATTAGCCCTTTGTCAGATGAGTAGGTTGCAAAAATTTTCTCCCATTCTGTAGGTTGCCTGTTCACTCTGATGGTAGTTTCTTTTGCTGTGCAGAAGCTCTTGAGTTTAATTAGATCCCATTTGTCAATTTTTACTTTTGTTGCCATTGCTTTTGGTGTTTTAGACATGAAGTCCTTGCCCATGCCTATGTCCTGAATGGTAATGCCTAGGTTTTCTTCTAGGGTTTTTATGGTTTTAGGTCTAACGTTTAAGTCTTTAATCCATCTTGAATTAATTTTTGTATAAAGTGTAAGGAAGGGATCCAGTTTCAGCTTTCTACGTATGGCTAGCCAGTTTTCCCAGCACCATTTATTAAATAGGGAATCGTTTCCTCATTTTTTGTTTTTGTCAGGTTTGTCAAAGATCAGTTGGTTGTAGATATGCAGCATTATTTCTGAGGGCTCTGTTCTGTTCCATTGGTCTACATCTCTGTTTTGGTACCAGTACCATGCTGTTTTGGTTACTGTAGCCTTGTAGTATAGTTTGAAGTCAGGTAGCGTGATGCCTCCAGCTTTGTTCTTTTGGCTTAGAAAATTGACTTGGCGATGCAGGCTCTTTTTTGGTTCCGTATGAACTTTAAAGTAGTTTTTTCCAATTCTGTGAAGAAAGTCATTGGTAGCTTGATGGGGATGGCACTGAATCTGTAAATTACCTTGGGCAGTATGGCCATTTTCACAATATTGATTCTTCCTACCCATGAGCATGGAATGTTCTTCCATTTGTTTGTATCCTCTTTTAGAGGAGTGGTTTATATTCTCCTTGAAGAGGTCCTTCATGTCCCTTGTAAGTTGGATTCCTAGGTATTTTATTCTCTTTGAAGCAATTGTGAATGGCAGTTGACTCATGATTTGGCTCTCTGTTTGTTTGTTGTTGGTGTATAAGAATGCTTGTGATTTTTGCACTTTGATTTTGTATCCTGAGACTTTGCTGAAGTTGCCTATCAGCTTAAGGAGATTTTGGGCTGAGACAATGGGGTTTTCTAGATATACGATCATGTCATCTGCAAACAGAGACAATTTGACTTCCTCTTTTCCTAATTGAATACCCTTTATTTCCTTCTCCTGCCTAATTGCCCTGGCCAGAACTTCCAACACTATGTTAAATAGAAGTGGTGAGAGAGGGCATCCCTGTCTTGTGCCAGTTATCAAAGGGAGTGCTTCCAGTTTTTGCCCATTCAGTATGATATTGGCTGTGGTTTTGTCATAGATAGCTCTTATTATTTTGAGATATGTCCCATCAATACCTAATTTATTGAGAGTTTTTAGCATGAAGCATTGTTGAATTTTGTCAAAGGCTTTTTCTGCATCTATTGAGATAATCATGTGGTTTTTGTCTTTGGTTCTGTTTATATGCTGGATTACGTTTATTGATTTGCATATGTTGAACCAGCCTTGTCTTATGACAAATGATGTTGATCTGAGGAAGACTGGAGAAGGTGACTCTCCATTCAATCTACCATATCCATACAGAGTTGTGATGATATTTGAAGTATCAATTTGGCTGGGCAAATATGGTGCCCAGATATTTGGTCACACATTATTTTGCATGTTCTTTGAGGGTGTTTTTCAATGATAGTAACATTTAAGTCGGTGAATTTTGAGTAAAGCACATTGCCTACCACAATGAAGATGAGTTTCGTCCAATCAGTTAAAGATCTGAATTAGAAAAAAGTCCTGATCATCTTACCTGGACTCCAGCCTGCTGACTCACTGTATGTATCTTGGATTTGACAGCCTCCATAAACACAGGAGTCCATTTCTTCAAATAAATCTCCATGTTTCGATACATACATATGCTATTGGTTCTGTTTCTCAGAATAACCTTGACTAATACATGAGCCTTACATTTCCGTTTATTTTGTTCTTCTTTGTAGAATTATTTCTGGTCATTTTTTCAAAATCTGCTTAAAATCAGTTTGGTTGTTCATCTCTTTAAGTATGTAATATGTATTTAATTCATTTATATATATTTAAAATTAAATATGTTTATACATTTAATGATGTTTAACATTTAAATATATTTCATATGTATCACCATTAAATATATTTATCATTGTGTACTTAAATATATGTTTAAATATATTTAGCATTCATTGTGCTAAATTCCAAAATCTGAAGTCTTTGATTCTATAGATTTTTTTTGTGTTTACCTTCATTCTGTCTTATTTTTTTTTCTCTGTCTTGTTTGAAAATATTTTCTATCTTTGATTTATGACTGTTTGAATAGAATATACATAGGTACAGACATTTTTGGTAGAAAATATATATCCTTCTTGGTGCTTTCAGAGCTTCCAGGAGCTTTGTGATTTAGTGTCTATATTAATTTTGGAAAATTCTAAGATGTTATTACATCAAAAATTTCTTTTTTTCTTTCCCTCTTCTTTTGGTATTTTAATTACACACACTTACACATTCTATAATTGTTCCACAGTTTTTAGGTATTACATTGCATTTTAAAATCATTTTTTTCTTTACATTAGAGTGTTAGAGGTTTCTTTTTTTTTTTTTCTTTTACTATTATTATTATTATTATTATTATTATACTTTAGGTTTTATGGTACATGTGCCCAATGTGCAGGTAAGTTACATATGTATACATGTGCCATGCTGGTGCGCTGCACCCACCAACTCGTCATCTAGCATTAGGTATATCTCCCAATGCTATCCCTCCCCCCTCCCCCCGACCCACAACAGTCCCCGAAGTGTAAAAAATGATGAGTTCATATCCTTTGTAGGGACATGGATGAAATTGGAAATCATCATTCTCAGTAAACTATCGCAAGAACAAAAAACCAAACACCGCATATTCTCACTCATAGGTGGGAATTGAACAATGAGAACACATGGACACAGGAAGAGTGTTAGAGGTTTCTACAGAACTCTGTTTTTAATTTCTAGGATTTTCTTCAGACTCGTTCTTAGTGTTTCCATCTATTTATTGCATGTTGCTCACTTTTTTTTCTGTTGCAAATTTTAGCACATTAATTGTAGTGATTTTAATTTCCTGGTCTAGTAATTCCAAAATCTCTGCTAGACTTAAGTGTGGTTTTGATGTTCACTTGGTTTTTTTAAGACTGTGTTTTTAGTCTTTACAATCCTTGTAAATTTTTTATTAAAAGGTAGCTGTGATGTATCACATAAAATAAATTGAATAAACAGGTCTTTATGTGAGGTTTTATGTTTAGTTGACTAGGAGTTAGGCTGTCTTTACTATTTTACTGTGGCTATAGCTATCAGAAAGTAAAATTTCCTCAAATGCTCTTATTTTTGTCTCCTGTCATCCTTGGGTTTCCCTATAGGTTCCTCCTTAAATAGGTTCTGCGGCTTCTAGTTTTTTCAATTGTAACCCACTTTTACTATACAAGAGCCTGATTGACATGGTGGTAAGGCATGAGGGGGAAGGGAAGCATTCTGGGATGCTAGGTCTTAGTCTTTTGGTTAGCCTGTGCCCTTGGCTATGACCCATAAAAGTGCTTCTTACCTTTTTTTTCTTCTCTCTCTTGGGTGAAACAGGAATGCTAGAGAGCGCCCAAAATCAGTTAAGCTGTGGTAAAACCCAAGTTTGTTAGGTTTGTTTGGCAAAACAGCTTCTTTTCAGGATTGAGGGCAATCTTCTGTTAAGGAGAATAGAATACTCTAGACATATTTCACAATGGTTATTTTTTTTTTCCCTCTGAAGTATGATGAGAGTTTTCTCCAATCTTCACCCTGATAACTTAGTAGGTGTTTTGAAGGTAGAACTGACAAAAGTATAGAGGCCTTCCAAAGACTAGACTCCTGGAGTTTTTAATATCCAAGCTAGTTCACACTGGCCTCTATAATCAATTACAATTTAAGTGTTCATATGAGTACTGGCTTTAGCAAAGGCTGTCTGTTTTGGGCACCTGTTGTAGGTACACAGAAGGTTATGTGATTTGGGCTGTGTGTGTGTGTGGTAAGAACAGGAGTAATGACTTTCCAAGCTCTTCATATGTTACCCCAGAAAACCACACACCTTATTTCTTTATGACAGTATTTATTTCTTCTGTAGATTTGTGTTCCTTTGGTGTTAGCTATTGAATTCTACAACATCTGGGTCCAGAATGTCTATATATATATATATATACACACACACACATATGGAAACATATAGAAATATGTTGAATTCTTAAAAGGCTCATTTTAAGGGTTCATTTCTTAAAAGAGGACTGTCATTTGCTTCTGCTAGACATTTAAAGGAACTCTAGTTCAGAAATATTTTACATAATTTCTTAATTTAGAATTTCTAAGTAATGCAGATCCTCCTTCCAACTGGTGTGATGGTTAATATGTAGTTAAGAACTTTTAGAGAAAATTGTAAAGTTTTATCTTACCTAAGATCTAAGGCTGGAATTGTCAAGTTTCTTTGATTCATTTATTCACACAGCACGCGCGTGCGTGTGTGTGTGTGTGTGTGTGTATTTCTTACTCAGCATTTCACTCAGGGAGTATCTTTTTTGGGAATTCCAGCTTTTCAAATGTGCCTTTTGTGATTCTGCATCTTTCTATAGGTCCAACATCTTTTCTTCTCCTTCCCCACACAGCTGTTAAAAGAACAGCTCTAGCTTACCAGGAATTCATGAGTGCTTTTAAGAAATCTTCCATTTTAGTATACTCTATTTCTGATCCCACTTTTTTTCTGTCCCTTGTAAACTTTCCCTGTTTTCTAAAGTACTGAGATATATATTTAAACATTTTAAAAATTCCCATATTTGTAAAAGAAAAGTTCCCAGTGGATCTAGTCCACCATATTGCTAAGCAGTCTAGTTCAGCCTTTATTTATTTCATATAATAGGATTTTTAAATAATATATTTTAAATTAAATTTTCCATGGCTACAAAAATATTTTAAATCATTAAATAAGAAAATCTCCAAGAGCATTGCCTCATCTAAAATCAGCATTGTGGTTAAGACCTTGAGCTTAGGAGCCAGACTAACTGATTTTGGTTTCTAGCTCTTCTAATGATTGCCTGGGCGACCTCACGCTATTTACTGAAGGTTAGTGACTGTGCTTCATTTTCTTCATCTGTAAAATGAGAATACTATATACTAGCATCTATTCCATAGGGTCAGTATAAGTATTAAATGAGCCAATATAAATAAAAACATCTAAAATTGTGACTTCCACATAGCAAGCATTTAATAAACCTCAACATTTATTGTTATTTTTATTGTTACTTATTATTGCTGTTGTTGTAGGGTCATCTCTTTGAAACATACTGCTGGGCTGAAGTCATTACTTCTAGATAGGCTGGCCCCTCACAAGACACCTGGAAATAGGCCTTTTTGGCACAAAACAAATGAACACATTACTTTTAGGTGTAGATGTACATACAGTTATACAACCCTGCTTTGTTCAAATCTGGTGTTTCTCCTTCATCCAGGAACAGAATTGTTTATTTCTTAGAGAAGTGAGGTTTTCCAGCTGCCCAGAGACCAAATCGTTGTGCTGGTATTTCCTAGTTTAATTTCTTTATAGCCCTAGGCAACAAAATGGAAGATTTCCATGTACAATCAGTGACATGGAACAGGGAGGCCACTTCCACACCTACCTGGACTTGCACTTTCACCTTTGTCTACCATCACATAACTGAGGACCAATAGCTACCTATATATTTTCACATTCTACTACTCACCTCTTATGTGTTATTTACCAGTGTTATAACATGTGCTGTGCTAGGCACTTGTGAAACTGTGTTGATTAACAGCAAATCCTTCCTCTCAAAGACGTCACCATCTAGTGAGGAAACTTACCCACAACAAGAATATGTGTCATAGGCTATGGAAGATAGTCTATGTGGGATGTTGAATTCTCAGAAGGCTTATTTTAAGGGTTCATTTCTTGAAAGAGGACTGGCATTTGCTCCTGCTAGACATTTAAAGGAACTCTAGTTCAAAAATATTTTACATAATTTCTTAATTTAGAATTTCTAAGTAATGCAGATCCTCTTTCCAACTGGTGTGATGGTTAATATGTAGTTAAGAACTTTTAGAGAAAATTTTAAAGTTTTTTAAAGTGAGATGTGCATAGAATATGAAAGAAAATAGTGCCTGCGGGAAAGCAGAAAACAAAAGCTTTAGTGAATGGAGGTGGTGTTTGAGCTAAGTATTTCAAACTGAGAAGGAATTTTTCTCTTGGAGAGACAGGGAAAGGCATTCTAGGCAAGGGGGATATTATAAAGAAAAGTATATGAGTCATCATTTGTAATTGTATGGCATACTTGGGCTTTAGTGAGCAAACTTGTATGAGGAGGGTAGGAGATATTTGAGAAGTAAGCGCAAAAAAAAATGAGACTAAATCTAGTTGAGGAGCAGAGGTCTCATATATATGAGTTTAAAACTTCATCCTGAAGGTAGTAAGCTTTCACAGCAGAGCAAATGAAGCAGAGCAAGCCATGATCTTATTTCTCTTTAAGAAGAGTAATATGGAATACTAAGGGTTCTCATGCTGAAGACCAATTTGAAAGCAGTTATGGTGGATCTAGGAGACATAAAGTCGTCTGAGCTCAGGCAGAAGACAGTGAGGATGGAAATAAGGAGACTAATTTGGAAGATATTCACAAGTGGACGTGACAGGACTGGATAAGTACTTATAAATGAAAGATAAGAAAGAAACAGAGTGGGGCTTAAAGAAAATTTCTGTATTGGATGGTGTATTTAACTGACAGAGAGAATACAAAAGCATTAGAAGAAGATGAATTTGTTTTTAATTCTGTACAAGGAAAACTTCAGCAAAGATAGGTCAAGTCAGCAGACAGGCTTTGCCCTTTGAAGCCTTGAACCCTGTGCAGCCCAGGCTTGGTACTCCCCTGTTTTTCCTCAGAGCAGGCCCCAGGGACTCTTCCCACTCCCTGCTCAAAGCTGCCAATTCCAAGTCTGTCCCTGGAGGGTCCTCTCCTCTCCAGCCTTCCTGCACAAAATAGCTGTCTTTCTAGCTTCCTCCTTCCTCCAGTCCCCAAAGACAGGTACACATGATATTTTCTTTAAAAATTATTATTAATCACTACAGGGAAACAGAGAAAAGCAAGAATAACAAACACAGAGGAATTACAAAGCTTAAGAAATCTTACAGATTTCTTTATTCTTCTCTTACTGGGA
Organism: Pongo abelii; assembly: GCF_028885655.2. Classification (NCBI taxonomy): domain Eukaryota; kingdom Metazoa; phylum Chordata; class Mammalia; order Primates; family Hominidae; genus Pongo; species Pongo abelii. The sequence goes on from NC_071988.2 coordinate 22,541,409, forward strand.
GTATGACAAAGAGCCTGTCTCTGCTCCCCCTTGCTTTGTTAAACCTTTTTTCCTAAGGATAGAGTTCAACAATCTCCCCAAGCTTCATCTGGGCCAATCCTTTCAGAAGAGAACATGCAGATTCCTTTCTCAGAAAAGCCCCCTTTTTTTAAGCAGCTGGCCTGAATTCCCCCATATCTACACATTAGTTCAATACTTATTGAACCCTTGCTGTCCTCCTGCTACTGTGTTAGACCCTGGGAATATAATGGTGAAAATGACACAGTTCCTGCCCTGGAGCCTGATCCAATAGTGGGTGGAAGAATTTGAATACATATGCATTAATACGCAGTGTCCTTTTCCCATGTGAATATTGTATTCAGGTAACTTCCATGGGGGCAGAGATTTTTTAAAAAATAAGTTTTGTTTACTGCTGTATTCTCATCACCAAGAATAGGGCTTGGCACATAGCTGATGCACAACACATATGCTTTGAATCATGAAATGTACTCTGCTAAAAACAGAAAAGTCTTCAAACATTTCTTCATAGAAGAAAGCCTCCCTTTTATGATTGAGGTATTCAAGAATAGTCCTATAGAAATGATATTCTTCATATTCATAAAACTATGATGAAAAAAGAAATTCACGTATTGAAATTTATTTTACTTCATTTGCAACTTCAGTTCTGTGAAGTACACTAAAAATATCAGGCAGTGAGTTGCACTAGTATTATCCTGCCTGTTTCAGGCCCTAAATATGGGTGGGGGGTGGGAGAGGGAGGGAAAAATAATATAAAGACTTTGAGACATCACCAAGCTTCTTATATAGGGATTCAGTCTGTTTGGGGTCCAAAGTTGTCTCAGATTGCATTTTCCCACAATATCTACCAGCACATACAATCTTCTTTCAATGTGATTTTGACATTGCTCCTGTTGAAATGTGAGGTCTTAGTTCCCTCTTTTTCAATCTAGATGGTCTTGTGACTGTGACTAAAATGATGCTACATGACTTCTGAGGCAAGTCCATAAAAGCGACATAGGTTCTGCCGATTTCCTTGAGGCACTCACCTTTGGAGCCCTGAGACACCATATGAGCAATCTGTCTTCAAGCCGCTATGCTGTGAGAAAGTTCAAACTAGCTTACGTGGAGAGATCACAAGAAGAGAACAGACATAAAATTATTTGAAGAAATGAAAAGTTCATACAGCTCCCAGCTCCTTCAGCTCCCTGTTGTTCTAGCACCAGGGCCCTTCTGACACCAATCAAACAAGATGGAGCCAGAAATGCCCAGCTGAGCCCTTCCCAATTGTCCGACTTACAAAAATCTTGAAATATAATGAGATAATCGTTATTGTTTTAAGTCTCTATGATGTCCAGTGATTTATGACACAGCTGTAGATATCTGGAACAATAACAAATGCTGATTCATTTTACTTGATCCTAGAAGGAAGTATTGTTGTTTCCCAGTTGTTCCTTGTGTTTTCAACAATACTCACATATCGTTTCTTTCTCTTTTTTGTTCTCTTTTTTCCTTTTCTTCTCTTCTTTTTCTTTTCTTTTTTTTTTCCTCTTTTTTCTTTTTGAGGAATTTTCTTTCAATCTGAGAAAAGGTCAGACTTTGTCTTGGTCTTGGTCTTGGTGCAGGAATAAATCAAAGTACCAAGAATAAGAAATACAAGCCTCTCCCAGGACTTTAAATCTTGGAAAGAGTAAAACAATTACCAAAATAAATTTTAAAATAGAACTTGATTCATCTCAGCTATCATGATGAGATTATTACTCAGTGTTCTCTAGATCCTTGGCACTGTTCTGGCTCTTATCCTATTCTAAAACTACTTTTGTGAACTCTCCTACAATCTTATGCAAATTCCGTTTCTGTATAAGTTATCCACCATGAGTTTGATATACATTCTTAGATAATCCAAGTCAAATTTTGAGTTTTTATTTCCAAACTAATCAATCTACACAAGTAATAATAACAAACTGATGTTGACTCTCCACTTCTTACTGGAGAGAGATTATTTTGGTCCTTGACACCTTTTGCTATGGTTTGCATGTGGTTCATCCCCACCAAAACTTATGTTGAAATTTGATCCCCAATGTGGCAGTGTAGGCAGGTGGGACTTAGTATTAAGTGTTTGGATCCTGGAGGGTAGATCCCTCATTAATAGATTAATGCCCTTTCAAGGTGGTGAGTGAGCTCTTCTCTTACAGAAGTGGATTAGTTTCCATGAGACCCAGTTTTTAAAAGGAGTCTGACTTCCTCAGTTTCTCTCTCTTGCTTCTTCTTTTGCCATGTGATCTATTTGCACATGCTCTTTCCTCTTTCACTTTCTCCCATAAGTTGAACCAACATGCGATGCAGCTGCACAATCTTGAGCCTTACAGTCACCAGCATTGTGAGCCAAATAAACCTCTTTTCTTTAGAAATTACCCAGCCCCAAGTATGCTGTTATAGCAACATTATATGGACTAAGATGACATTTTTACATTTGATATTCCCCAGCCAAATTGATGTTCAGGGCTTGCTAAAGGCAGAAATTCTTATTCTTCTCTCTTTTTTTATACTGTAGATATTTAATATACTTATGTTTCCAAATGAATATTTATTCTTCATAGAAAATTATGGAAAATTGTGATAAAATAGAGAAGAAAAGGAAAAGAAGAAATACAGTGTTTCCATATTACTAAGAACACAGAGTTAAAACAATGCCCAATTTGAAATAATTTATATAAGTAAGAAATGAGTTGGCTCATGAAACCAAACTGCATCCAGAGCAAGGATGATGCCATTCTCAGGGATGACTGGATCTATGGATTGAACATGTCAAGATTTTTCTCCACATTTTCATCTCTGCTTATCTATGTGAGGAAATTTTACTTTCTCCTACATCACAAGAGCTTCCTTAGACAGCTTAGGGGGTGGAAAGATTTAACCACAGACAATTTCAGTCTGAGTCTAGCATCAGTGCTCACAGATGACCTCCCAGGAAAGAAATACCTCATCCAGCTGACTCTGTCTTTATTTGGCAGCTATAATCTTCAAAGGTCTTGCAAATTCCAAGTGTGAAACAACTTGACCAATGCATATAAACTAGTTGGCACAAGGCAGTCAGTTCAATTCCCTCAGCCACTCCCACTGCACTGTTAGTCAGGTGTTTAACTCTTAGATAATCTTCATAATCCTCAACCTCATTTCTACTGCCATGAAAAAATGACCCCTTGATAACCCTCAGTGTCTCATTAGAACTAAAAATTCCACCCATCCTTGGCTGCCAAATTCACATGATGATTCAGAATTTTCTGACATTCTTAAGACCTAGGATCCAATTGTAGAACACAGGTTACCACCAACAATCAATTCAAAGGCCTCTCACTTCTTATGCAGGAACAAAAAAAGGACATATATTATACTTATATTACGTACCAAGTTCATGCTAGTTTTCTTAAACATACTCACTCTCCTTTTCCCTCAAGAGTGTAAACAGCTGCCCTGAGGTATATATTCTAGGTTACCATAATATCTCCAACTTGAGCAAGGACACAAGTCTTCTATTATAGCTGTTGGGGGTTTAGAGAATCAAAATATATTGTAGTTATCTATCTCTCACCAAGATTTGAAAACAATTAAGAGATAGACCCAGAATGACAGGACTCAATTGTTAGCTTCACTATTGAATGAAAATTTAGACTGGAGAACCAGGCTTTGATTTGCAAGCAAATAGGGTTCTGTAGTTCTCTGTTCCATGCTCACCCTCTCATATCCCCTGTCATCCTAGATTTTGGGTCAGCCTCTCTGAGGGATAGTATGTGCCTACAAAATTCATGTAAAGTTGTCTGGGCATGGTGACTCACACCTGTAATTGCAGAACTTTGGGAGGCTGAGGCAGGTAGATCATCTGAGGTCAGGAATTCGAGACCAGCCTGGCCAACATGGCAAAACCCCTTCTCTACTAAAAATACAAAAATTAGCTCGGCATGGTGGTGTGCACCTGTAGTCCCAGCTACTCAGGAGGCTGAGGCAAGAGAATCACTTGAACCTGGGAGGTGGAGGTTGCAGTGAGCTGAGATCACGACATTGCACTCCAACCTGGGCAACAGAGTGAGACTCTGTCTCAATAAATAAATAAATGAGAAAGAATAAAAAAATTTCATGTAAAGTTTGGGGGGAATAAGAAGAACAATTTCACAGTTCTTTAGTCATTTAATGGATTATCTTACTGTATAAAGAAATGTGGACCTGTGGACCTATTCCAGAGGAAAAGGCTGAAGATATAGAGAAGAAATAAGAGGCAGGAATATTATTCTTGTGGTGATAACTCCATCTAAAATATGAAGACAGTGGCATAAGCAGTTCCTCCCACCCAGCATCCTCCTGGCTACCACAAGTGCAATGGAGATGGATGAGAGTAGTAGTCTAGAAGAGTCAAATGATTTCTGCTCAGCCTCAGGTGAATCAGTGTTCTTTCCAGGTTAAATTCAGAGCCTTGAAGTTTCCACACTCTGGTAATCAGCAATCCCATCATGTGTCACTCTCCATCCTACCTCAGGTACCACCTAAGTCTCCCTCACCCAGAAACTTTCCCTTCCTGCTCCCTGTCCCTAAATCTGAACTCATCACCGTGTCCTCTTAAGTCTTGTCACACTGATCCTGGGCAGAGGCAATCCACCATCAACAAAATATCTCAACTATCCTTAAATTTTTCTCTGAATGGTCTAAAATATCCTCAAATTTTTCTCTGAATGGTCTTGTCCCTTTCTTTCTCTGACTGAAATATGTGCCCCCTGAGAACTCTGATTCCCAGTTTCTCTCAACCACAGACTAGATTTCTCACAATTTCATTTTCATTGTAACTGATTAATGGTTTTTTTTACCCTGCTAGCTCCCGATTGCTTCTTTCAAACCCTTTTCTTTCTTCAAAGACCTCAATTTCTTTAAGGTGTGTGTGATGAGATGTCATCATTTACTTCTGCTTTTTGTTGTTGCTAGTTATCATTTCAGTCCTTTCTTCTCATTTATGGATGACTGTATATATCCTTTTTCAATACCACTCTGGTCCTCATTTTTAAAAATTCTCAACATAAATACAACAGATTTAACCAACATGCTGGCCTCTCACATCTTCTAAGTCCTTGATTCCAAAAATTTCTGTTAGGTTGTGCAAAAGTTATTGCTGGTTTTGCCATTACTTTTAATGGCAAAAACTGCAGTTACCTTTGTACAAACCTAATACTTCCACATTACTTAAGCCTCTCATATGATCTACTCTAATATTGCACCAATAACTGTACCTTTATAACCCCACATTTGTCTTACCCTTAATTTGACCAAGCTCTTCTTTCCAATTCTTCATCTCCGAATGCTCACTTCAGAAGTTACCTAGTATAATTGAATTTTCGAATCCATAACCCTATAATATTTGTCTTGTCTATTACCTCCTTTCCATTATCACTTCCGTCCAATTTTAGCCTCCTTTTCATAGTCTGGCATCATAATCCCTTTTTTTAAACTTTTAACTTCCTTTTTCCTGTTTAGAATTTTTGTAATCCCTATGTTATGTTTTTCTATGCTGTGTAACAGGTTACCAAAAACCTAATGGCTTAAAACAATACCCGTTCATTATCTCACAGCTTCTATAGGTCAGAAGTGTGAACATTAGCTAGATTCTATGCTCAGGGTATGACAAGACTGAAATCAAGTTATCGGCCAGCCCATGTTCTTTTCTGGAGGCTGGGTTAGAGAAGGAACCACTTCCAGGCTCTATTAGGTTGTTGGCAGAATACTTTTTCTTGTGGTTGTAGAGTTTATGAAGCTCACCTCATCAAAGCCATCAAAGAGAGAAAGTGTGTCTCTGTTGCATTAAGTATCTATCTTTAGGAAAGACTTGAGCCCACTTTAAAAGAGCTCAACTGATTAGGTCAGGCCCACCAAGGATAACCTCTCTTTTGATTAATACAAATTCAAATAGTTAGGGACTTTACCTAGATATCTGCAAAATCCCTTCACTTTTTCCATATTCTATTAGTTAGAAGTAAGCCAAGATGAGAGAATTAAATATTTGGCTCACTGGGGATTAATTTAGGGTATATCTACACAATCTTAGCAAAACCTGAATCCTGGTTCATATTAGTTTAAATCCAACTTTCTGCTAACTCTGTACCTATATCCAAACATACCTACATTATACATAATATAAAAAGTGCACATTTTTCTGATTGGCTACTTTTCAAAGACATGACGACAAATCTTGAATGGGTATTTAATACAGAGAATATTTATCTAGAAAGATCACTTTCACTTACAGAAAATGATTTTTTATTTTCTCTATTTTCTCAAAACCCTAAATCCTCTCACTTTTCACCCTTAGCTGTTGACTATGCCTTATAATGAATAGAGAACTACTCATCCTTCTATTATCAAGTCTACCAGCTCCCCATCATCTGCATGTATTCTACCTTCCATCCTTTGTGTATTTCTAGTTAGTGAAAAACCTCTCTGTTTGTATCAGGAATGTCTCCCCTGTGGATCACTTCCTCGAAGAATTTATTATCTGCTGGATTTATCTCTTTTGCTCATCAATTTATCCCTCTTCTTTAAAAATTACCTGTCTTAAAACACAATCTCCAAGAACAATCTCTTTAGTTTTTCTATAAATGTAAAATTATTCCAAAATAAAAAGGTTGTGACTATAATAACAAAATAATCTTTATCTACAGATCTCCTCTGGTTGCCTTTGAATTCACCCCTTAAGAGTTGTCTCTCTTTGCTCACTGTGCCTGCTCACCTCTCATTGTCTCCTCACCTCTCGCAACTGGACTTTGGTCATTTTATTAAGAATATCATTGACTTTTCTTCTTAAGTCAATATTCAATAATTCTGAGTATTCTTATAATTATCTTCCATTAATTGCTCATACTTTTCTTCCATTAATTGTTCCCTTCTTGAATGTATTTTTCTCTGGGATTCAATGGCACCATATGCAACTGTTTTTTCTTATTTTTTCTTATATTTTACTGTTTTCTCTTTCTCAGTCTTTTTTTGCTGGCTCTTCTAAATGATGGCCCTGAGTTTTCTACCTCCACTTTTCCCTAGGTAACTTCATCAGTTCCATGACTTTAAATATAATAAATATCATAATGATATGTCTGTCACAGGACTTTCCCCAGGGATACAGACACAACGTCCTACTTATTATACATCGTCTTCCATGAATCTTTAAAAGACATATCAAATTTCACATGATCAAAACGGAAGTGGTTTTTTCCCTCCAAAATTGACTCTTTCCAAGATATTTTCTAGTTCACTCAGTGATAAGGCTATTCACTCAGTTGCTTAGTTCAAAAACTTACAAGACTCATCTCTTTCTTTTTCTTTTATCCTCCATATTCAAGCCACTTGGCTCTTAATCAAAAATATATTTTAAATATAATTACTCCTTTGATGGTCTTTCCTTGATTACACCTACTAAAGCAGCACTATATTTCCTTTCATTCTTTTAACCTAAAATGGTTGCCAGGGGCTTCATTTGGGCTGCTATAATATTAAGTTATAAACATAATTTTAAGATCTGTCTCTTAAATTCTTAAAACAGAATTTTGCATTGGGATTAAATAAACAAAAATGTGCTTCTCACAGTTCTAGAGGCTGGGAGCTCCAAGACCAAGGCGCCAGGAGATTTAATGCCTGGCAAGGGCTCTATGCTTACTTAATATATGGCGCCTTATTGCTACATTCTTATGTGGCCAAAGGTATGGAAGTCTTCCTTAAGCCTGTTATATAAGTGCAATTGGTCCCATTTATAAGGGCAGAGCCTTTATGACCTAATCACCTTCTAAAAGTCCCAATTCCTAATACAACCACAATGAGGATTCAGTTTCAGTGTGAATTTTAAAGGGACATGAACATTCAGACAACAGCAGGGGCTTTTCTGCATTACATTCTTCCTTATTACAAATCTTGTGGAAGAATGTGAGAAGATTTTTTTCTCAAGCAGAGTATATAAATTCTTTAATTTTATTGAATAACATGCTGATTTCTTTTACTGAATCTTAGATTCCTATAAAATTTAATTAATAACTGTGCTTGGATAACAAATGTAAACCAGGACAGGTTAATGTACACTTGGTCATATGCTCACTCTAATTATACTCAATGTCATATGCTAACCTGCATCTTGCAAATAGTATATTTTTCAGTGCTTTAGCAAAATGCCCTCCTGTTTTATTCTTTTCTGGTTTCTCCTTGAAAAGCTTTTTTGTCCATATGTTAAATATTAGGTTTTTAGAAGTTTGCTCTAAGCTTTTCTCACATAGCATCTTTTCTCTCTGGATAATCCAATCTACTCTAATGGCATCATTTATCATCTATGTGCTAATAATACCAAACCTTTATCTCCATCCTACATAATACCCATAAACTCCAAATACATGCCAATGTGTGCAAATACATGTTGGATATCGAGAAATGAATGCTCAAAAGACACCTCAATAATATCTCATACTTTGAGTATCACAATATACTAAGTACTATTCTGAAATATTTACATGTATTATCTTGTTTAATTTTAATAATAACTCAATGAGTTTAGTAATGTTATAATTATATTAATATTGTCCAGAAAACATAACCAATATTATATGGAGAGATAGAGAGACAGATATATAATAAACACACACATATACATATGCATATATAAAGATATTTATTTTAAGGAATTGACTCATTAGATCATGTAGGTTGACAAGTCCTAAATCTGCAAGGTGAGTCTCAACAGCTGATGCTGCAGTTCAGTTCCAGAGCCCATCAGGCTGCAGTGCAAAGAAGAGCCAGTGTTTGCCACAGAATACTCTTTCTGTTGGTGGAGGTCAGTTTTTGGTTCTATTCAGGTCTTCTACTGGTTTGATGAGGCCCACCCACATATGGAGTGCAACCTACTTTCCTCAAAGATCACTAATGTAAATGTTAATAAAAAATTAACATTTAAAAAAAATGCCCTCAGACAAATATCCAGAAAAATTTATCTAGTCACTGTGTCCCAGTTAAGTGGACATGTAAAATTAACCGTTCCAATGATCTAACAACATTCTAAATATGAAGAAATAAAGATATGTAGAGATGATTCACCAAAGATCACTCAGCTAATAAATGGTGGAATCAGGATTTAAAACTAGGCACTCTGAATTTGGAGCCCATTCTCTTCACTCTCATTATTTCAAATATATCACCTCCAACACTGAACTCATTGTAAATCTCGGTCTCTGTCTGTGTCCAGTATGTCATTGAAAAGAGTGATGTTGCTCATTATGCAAGTGGCCTAACTGGAGGTCACCTTTAATTACTCCCTCATATTCAATCAATTCATCAAATTCAATAAATTCCTATTGTTCTGCCACCTAAATACATCTCTACAACAAATTTCCACAACCAGTACCTTAATTGGAAGTTCTATTTTTCCTCATCACCATCTCTTCCATATGCAGCATTGCAGCCAGAGACAACTAATCTCCATCTCTAATTTCATGACTTTGTATATATTATTTCCTCTGACCTAGAAAATATCCCCACTTCTCTGCTTCTGGACAATCACGTGTGCATATTCACACATACACTGACACCACCTACCTAAATCCCAGTGTTTGAATAGACCTCAGATAAGAAATTACTTTTCTCCAGCATTATTAATTGATGTAATAAGAGCTAGTAAATTGGTCTCTTTAAGGGATTTCCCATCCTCATAATCAGTGCATATTACCTGTGGCCTAATCACCTGTGGCTATTCCCCAAAATTCATGTGTTAGTAATGTAATCTCCAATGCAACATTGTTGGGAGGTGGGTCTTAATAGAAGGGCTTTAGGTCATGTGGGTTCTACTCTCATGAATGGATTACTATCACTATTAAGAACTTGCAAGAATGAGTTCTTTCTCTTTTGCCCTTCCATTTTGCACCATGTGAGAATGCAGCAAGAAAGCCCTCACCAGGTGCCAGTGTCCTGATCTTGGACTTCCCAGCCTCCGGAATTGAGAAATAAATTTCTGTTCTTCGTAAATTACACAGTTTCAGGTATCCTGCTCTAAGAGCACAAAAAGGACAAAGGCAGGCATTGGTGCCAGAGGAATGGGATGTTGCTATATAACAAATACTTAAAATATGGAAGAGTCTTTGGAACTGGTTAATAGGTAGTGGCTAGAACAGTTTTGAAGCACATAACAGAAAAAAAACCCTGTATTGCCATGAATGAAGGATTAAGGGCAATTCTGTTCAAGGCTCAGAAGAAGAAAAAAGCTGTAGGAAAAGTCTGAAACTTCTTAGAGATTCCTTAAGTGGACATGTCCAGAATGCTTGAAGAGATGCAGAGACAGTAAAGGCCATTCTGATGAGGTCTCAGACAAAAATGAATAACAAGGCATTGAAAACTGAAGAAAAGGCCATCTTTTTTATAAAGTGGCTAAGAACATCACTAAATTATGTTGGTGTCCCAGGACTTTATGAAAATCAGAGATTAAGAGTGATAAACTATGGTATCTGGCAGAAGAAATCTCTAAGCAGAACAAATCCCTAACCTGTTCAGGATGTGCTGCAGCTGTTCTTAACTGGTTTTAGTAAAATGTAAGAAGAAAGAAATGATTTAAAGATGGAATTGATAAACTTAAGGGAAACAGAGGAAAAAAATGGAAAACCTCTCACCCTGGCCATGTAAAAAATTTAAAAATTATGTTAGGGAGAGAGAATACCATGGGTGTGGCCAAAGTATTATTTGATAGAGAGATTAGTATGACTCAAAGAAATTCAGCTGCTATTCATCAAGGCAGTAGGAGAATGACCCCAAAGGCATTTTGGAGGACTTCAAGGAGGTTGCCTCTTCTATCATAGCCCCACAGTGCTAGGGCCTTGAGGCAGAATGGTTTAAAGGGATGAGCCCAGGGTACCTGTGGGACCCCAGGGATCACTGCCAAGGGCTGCCTTGGGTCTTTACTCCCCACGTTCCAGCACCACCCCAGTTGTGGTTCAAATGTGCCCAAGTGCAGTCCAGGTGCATCCCAGGCCACTGTGCCCCAAAGGGTGCAAGCGGTGAGCCTTGGTAGCAACCACATGGTGCTGATTGTGCAGGCACACAGAGGGGATGAGCTGTGAAGGCATGGTTTCCCCCACATGGATTTCAAAGGATGTCTCCAGCAGCCTCAGGACTGTGGCAGAGATGTGCTACAGTGGTACAGCTGCCACCGAAAGATCCATCCCCCCAGCCTCAGGCAATGCTCAGTGGAATTATGGGGTCCAGGCTACTGCAGAGAGCTCCCACAAGGGCAAAGCCTAGTGGACCTGGGGAAACAGGATGGCTGTGAGACTCCAGTCCTGTAGAGCCACCAGCATGCAGCACCAGCCTGGAAGAGCTGCAGGAACTTTCTTCCAGCCCATGAGAGTGGTATGGGCAGTACCCAGCAAAGCCATGGGCTTGGAGCCACCAGGAGTCTTGATGACTCAACCCCGCCCCAGTGTGTCTGAAAGGCAGGTCATGGAGTCAAAGAAGATTATTCTCAAACTGTGAGATTTCATACTGTTTGCCATTTTGGGTTTTGGACTGGGTAGGGACCTGTTACTCCTTCTTTCTTTTCTATTACTTTTTGTGATGGAATGTTTATCCTATGCCTGGCTTACCATTGCATTTTGAAAGCACATAACTTGTGTGGTTTCACGGGCTCACAGCTGAAGAGAAATACTTAAGGATGAATTGTACCTTGAATCTCACCTAAATCTCATTTAGACGAGATTTGGGACATAGACTTTAAAGTTAGTGCTGAAACAAGTTAAAACGTTAGGGGCTATTGGTATGGAATAAATGTATTTTGCATGGAAAGAACATGAATTTGTGGGGCAAGAGGCAGAATGCTATGGTCTGAATATGTCCCTTAAAATTGGAAATATATCCCCTGTGTGTTGGAAATTTAATCCCCAATGCAACAGTATTGGGAGGTACAGTTAATGGGAGGTGTTTCGATTGGGAGGGCTCCACCTTCATGAAGGGATTAATACTGCCATAAAAAAGGGACTGTGGGAGTAGATTTTCTGTCTCTTTCCCTTCTGCCTTTTGCCATGTGAGAACACAGCAAGGGAGTGCTCACAAGATGCTGTCACCTTGATTTTAAACTTTCCAGCCTCCAGAACTGTGAGAAAAAAGTTTCTTTTCTTTATAAGTTACCGAGTTTTAGGAATTCTGTTATAGCTACACAAAGTGGACTAAGACCTGGTTAGCTATTTGATTCTTTTGCTACATGACATGCTCCTTGAAATCCTCTATGTGTGATATAGTGCCTGTATATTATAAACACTCAAAAATTACGTGTCAGGTAAATGCATCTCTCTATTTTTTCTCTTACATCCACCTTGTCTCTCTTAAATTTGCCATATCCTACTCAGGAATGCTATACTGAAATATAGGCCCATGTCAATATATACCATTATGAAAAGTATAAAGAAAATGCTTATTGCTTTTTAATGTTTAAAAATACACTTGGAACATTCTAGTGGCCAGGTTTTGTGCCATCAGTCAATACTTTGCCACGTGAAACTGATGATCAACAAGATCAGTCCGGAAAATACTGAGTTTCTTCTACACAGAGAAGTCAAGCATGTCCAGTGGGAGCTCTATTTAGACTTTCAACATTATGTAAGAATCCCCAAGTAGGTAGATGGCATGAGCCATGGAAATGGGAGTCTCTAGGCAGAAATCGTGGTTTTGGGGGTTCTGTGACAAGAATAACAGAAGACCACATTCCATGACCAGAGAGAAGAAATAGAAAAGATAAACATGGGTGGAGGGGGTCCAAGCTTTGGCCATGTAAACAGAATTATTTTTATCACTAGAGAACAGACATATAAGCAGTAGCAAAGGTAGAATCTCAGGAATTTGGGGGAGATGTATCTTAATTGCATAAGCATATTTCTGCCCACTGCTTTGTGTAGCTGTGTCATGTCATGTGCCTCAGACAGCACTTCAGAGCTACTTGGAAATAACCATAGTCACAGTTGACTCAGGAAATTGTGAGCCGAGCCTATCATTGGGAGAGGCTGGAAAGTGCTAAAACACAACGGTAAAGTTTTTCCTTTCTTTGATGATTTCTGTCCACAGGTTAGTGCTGGCTAGAAATGCAGTCAACATCATTTCTTACTGACTTTTCTATAGAGCTTCTTTATTACCAAAGCTTAGTTAACAAGAGCTTTTTGTAGGCATAAAATATTCCACTGTGTTTCCTTCTTTCTGTTATTCCTTTAGGATCTCCTCTTATCCACCCATGTTTACACTATAGAATAGTGATCAAGAGCAAGGACCCTGAAGATAAGGCCTAATATCAAATTCCACCTATACCACGTACAGATGAGTTATGTAACCATGGAAAGGTTACTCAATCTCTGTGCCTCAGTTTTCTTGTTTATAAAATGAGGAAAATTATAATGCCTCCGTGTCAGAATTGTTGTGAAAATTAAGCTGTTAATAGTAAGTAAAATCTTAGAAGGGTACTTGGAACATAATGAGCTTTGTGTGGTGTTAGCCATTATTTTACAGAGTTAAATATACTTTCTCATGCTTGAATAATACTTTATGCATACCTCTGTTACAGCTCTAATCATATTACATTCATTGTACTTTACTTGTATATCTCCCCTCTGAGTTGAGAAGCCTTTGAGGGCATATTATATTCTCTGTATTCTTGAGTGTATAACATTGTGCCCAATATTGACCAAAGAAGAAATTTAAGTCGATAAATCAGTTAATTCCCATGAAATACACAATGCAATTTTTCTTGTTTCTTCCAAATGAAAAAGGGCCATATTATTTAATAATTTATTTAAAATTTAGAAAACAAATGAAGGAATACAAAGTCCTTCCTAAACTCCTGGGTTTATGCCAACAAGAGCAAAGGAGAGTGCTTCAAAATGTGATTCTGAAGTTACATTTGCTTTATTTAAAAATCATAATATATTACAGTAATTAAACTGTTTCATGACCTCATTGAAATCGTGTAAGGCTTAATTAATGTTTATAAAGCCTTTTGCAATCCTCAGGTGAGAAGCTCCAGGAAAGTGTAAGAAATCATCATTGTTATCACTGATTCCATCTTAAATGATTGCAAGCAGTTTGCCTCACCTAAATTTGCTGATTAAATTCAAGCTATGACCATGCAGAAACACAAGCAAAATTCATTTCTACAATGTAGCTCAGCTTTTCTTATTTAGAAGGTTGTAGACAAAGAAAAATACAGTCATCTCTTTATATCCATGGGGGATTGGTTCCAGGACACCCACCAGATACCAAAATCTGCAAATGCTCAAGTCCCTTATATAAAATAGCATAGTATTTGCATATAACCTACAAACACCCTCCAGTATACTTTAAGTCATGTCTAGATTACTTATAATACCTAATACAAGGTAAGGAGTATGTAAATGGTTGTTATACTGTATTTTTAAATTTTTATTTTTTGTTGTATTATTTTTTATTTACTTTTAAAAATATTTTAAATCTGCGGTTAGTTAAATTCATGCCTGCAGAACCCACAGATATGAAGGGGTAACAAAGCATAATTTTTCAATGTAACTATTGTTCAGAGAGGTGACATATAAAAATGATGATAAATAATGGGTAAAGGCAAAAGCATGAGAGTAGGCCATTGGCCTCAACTGTACCCACCTGGGAACTTGTCCTTGCAAAATATCTTCCTATGAAATTTGGAATGAGGCAGATCTAGGTTGGAAAACTGTCTCTATAACGTTCTTTCTTTGTAACTTTGGGAAAATTACTTGAGGGAGCAAGGGCTACGCCGGATAGGTGCAAGACTCTAACCCAGTCCTTAACATAGGACCTGGCACATAATACGTGTTCAACATATATAAATTTCAATATATAAGTGACTGTATAATGATGCATATTAAACAGTTAAAATACATTATCACCAACATTTAAAAGATTAATCACCTCTATCTTTTGAAGTGCCATCATTCTATCATCCAAGATGATTTAATCCCCAAGAGCTCTGAATAACTGCAGTTTGCTGTTATTTCCATGACTAACAATTCTGATTTTGAAGAGCACTCAATCATGAAGTCATATCAAAGGCTTTAACAAAGATATTCTGTTTATCTATTGCTGCATAACAAACCACCTCAACATTTAGTGGTGTAAAACACTCATTTTTATTATGCTCACAATTCAGAAAGGTAGAGCAGGATGATCTCATCCCTGCTCTGTGATGACTGGAACCTCAGCCAAGATGACTCAAGTATCTCAATTTATCTGGGCCAGCTCAATGGTACTCATATGTCAAGAACCTTAGTTTTGTCAAATTCATCTTCATTTTTCTCTACATTGTGTCTCCTTGGTCTGGAATATCCAAGATGGCTTTTTAATTTAAAAGTCTGTTGCCTCAGTTGGGATGGCTGACACAACTGGGACTAGCAGGTCATCCCTCTCTCTCTGTATATAGTATCTCCCCATGACTAGCTTGAACTTCTCTAAAGAATGGTATTCTCAGGATTTCTTACATGGCAGTTGACTTCTCCTAGGATGAGCATTCCAAGAGGCATGGACAGAGTTGCACAGGTTCTGATGACTTAGGCGTAGAAGTCCAGAACATCACTTTTGCTACATTCTGTGGATCCAGCAAGTTACTATGGGTGTCCTAGGCTCACAGGGATAAAATTAGATTCCACTTCTCAGTTGCAGGAGTAGGAAAGAATCCACATCCACTTTTTATCTTCCCCATAAGAGAAAAATCATTTATTTCTTAACTTTCTAGAAATCAAAAAAGCATCATGAAGAATTCTTTTTTTTTTTTTTTGAGATGGAGTTTCACTCTTGTTGCCCAGGCTGGAGTACAGTGATGTGATCTTGGCTCACTACAACCTCCACTTCTGGGGTTCAGGCAATTCTCCTGCCTCAGCCTCCCAAGTAGCTGGAGTTACAAGCGCCCGCCACCACGCCCGGCTAATTTTTGTATTTTTAATAGAGACAGGGTTTCTCCATATTGGCCAGACTTGTCTTGAACCCTTGACCTCAGGTGATCTGCCCGTCTCGGCCTCCCAAAGTGCTGGGATTACAGGTGTGAGCCACCACGCCTGGCTGAAGAATTCTTCTTTATTAGCTCCGTGGTCCACTTCAAAGGTTAAGAGAGATAAGCTATAAACTTGGTTCTGACACTTATTAGCTGTGTGATTGTGAGCACATCTCTTAATCTCTCATCTTGTCTTCTAATCTATCAAGGAGAAAAATAATGTATTTTTTATCCATATCACTGATTTGTTGAGAAGGTGACATAATGGAAGAAAAAGGTGAAGAAAATTTAGAAATCCTACACAGCTGCTGGGTATAGTGAAATGTAGGGAGGAAACTATAGTCACTAGGATTTGCAGGTCTAATTAAGAAGAGTTAGTTGCCTTGAGTTCCTAGACTCCTGATTGAGGCACATAGAAATTTCATGACCAAATGATAGTTTATTCAATTTGAGGTCAAATTTCAACCTCAAAATTGAGGCCTTGGTTGTACCTTGTTCTGACTCTTTGTCCAAGGTCCTTGAGTCTCCCAACTGACTGGCATCTATCTCACCTGGAAAGATGAATAAGATGAAAAATTCCCATATACATAATAACTAAACCATATAACCATTTTGTGACTTTTTATCAATTGTAAGTTTATTTGATTATAAATAGGAACACTTGATCATTTGTTCATTTTGTGGACAGAAGACCTTTAGGCTCTAATTCTTGCTAACAATCAGCTGAGGAAGGGAAAATATATCTGAGCAACAATTTAGTAAAAACTGGGGTGTTAGCTGCTCCTGTGATCCCTAACATCTATATGGCCTAAAGGTAGGGTCCTGTTGTGTGTAGTTTTCAAAAGTATGAGTCTTCCCTTCATTTTGTGCTTCTGAGTATTTTATCACTTTTTAAAAAATGTGTCTTTTCTGGGATTATTTCAAGAAAGAGATTTCCTTGAACAATGTTTAAACACAACATTTAAACTTAGTAAGGTAATATGGTATAGAGACAACAGCACCAGCCTAGTATATGTCAATACTTGGGATATAAATGTTGGAGTTTCAGTTTCCTTTGAAGACAATGAGATCAGAATAGTTGCATTACTGGAATTATGAGATTCTATGATTCTTTGGTTGACTTTTTTTCCAAATATGTGACCATTGCTGATTCTGAAATGGTCTGAAACAATGTAACTGTAAACTAAGTGTAATCTTAAAACCCAAACAGTGAGATGGTCTCTGGCAAATTTCTACTGTGACAGAACAACAACAGCCCTGACTTGACAGAGGGTTTCCAAGTAGTTACATCTTCCTAGAATCACTTATGGTCTGAGACAAGTGAAAAATTCTACGTATTCTAAGAAGCCACCAATGTATATATTCTCCCAGCTTCTCCTTAGTTCATACTCCTCTTAAGGCATCAAAATGATTCTTGGATCTGTCTGCCATTAAGTCTCATGTCCACCTTCCAGGTTTCATCTTTCTTTACTTTTGGCAGTATTTGACACTGATAACCAGATTCTCTTTAAACTTGTTCGTTCTTTGATTTTTGAGACAAAACTCTTTTGGTTTTCTTCCTCCTACTCTGGTACATTCTTCGCAATCCTCTTTATGGCTTTTTCTTCTATTGCCTAATCCTTAAAGGTTTATGTAATACACATTTCTTCTCTATGTATGTTTTTTGAATGATCTCACCCATATCCAAAGCTTTCATCATCATCGATTTGACACGTAGCCAATAAATACTTATTTACTGTCTTTCATCTTCCAGAGACTATAATCTGATATTCTGAATTTAAATCTACAGCCTGGTTCTTGATGCTGAGCTGCCCACATGCATATACATCTGCACACTAAATATATTCACTTGCAAATACATGACGTAGTAGAACTAGTGGTCATGGTCTATGTGAATGATCGTCCCTGGAGCTGTGCAGCTCTCTGCCTTTCCTAATGTATGACTCAAAGTCAACTTGTCCAAAATTAGACTCATCTTCCATTCCCAAAATGACCATTGCTCCTCTAGTGTTTTCTAGCTCAGTGAGCGAGATTCAAAATTGGCAAGTTGTAAAATCACTGAGTCACCTGGATCTTCCACTTAATAAAAAGGGAGAACCATCAACCTTAAAAGAATGTTAAGGCTCCTCTAGAAGACTAAGCAAAATAATAAATGCAAAACACTCATTCTAGTATTTTGTGAATATTAAGTATTCAATATTTATTATTCTCCATCCCATTAATGTCTAAGCCAGAAACAGGAACTCATCTTTGATTTTTAAAAAAGGTTTCCAGCTCCTTCAGCAAGTTCAAAAACACCTGCCTCTTTTTACATATTTTCAACTTAATCAGTATTATCTCTGTGTTATGACTATCTAGTTGAGGGTACCATTATCTTCCTATCTTATCCTACTAACTGGTTTTCCTAATCTTAGCCATGCACACCCTCTCCATCTATCTCTTACACCTTTTCCTCAATGAACTTTCAAGATGCTATTAAATTCTGTTGTTCTGTTTGACACTCAGCACAGGCTTTCCACAGCTGATATGGCTTGGCTGTGTCCCCACCCAAATCTTATCTTGAATTGTAGCTCCCATAATCCCCATGTGTCATGAGAAGGTCCCAGTGGGGGGTAATTGAATCGTGGGGGCAGGTTTTTCTCTTGCTGTTCTTATGATCATAAGTCTCACAAGGTCTGATGGTTTTATAAAAGGCAGTTCCCCTGCACATATTCTCTTGCCTGCCACCATGTAAGATGTGTTTTGCTCCTCCTTCACCTTCTGCCATGATTATGAGTCCTCCCCAGATATGTGGAACTGTGAGTCCATTAAACCTCTTTTTCTTTAAAAATTACCCAGTCTCAGGTATTTCTTCATAGCAGTATGAGAACAGACTAATACAACAGCATTTGGGGCAAAAGTCCAAACTCCTAAGCTTGGCACATAAGGTACTTCATGACATGGCCCCTGTTTAACATCCACCACTTTTCCCCTTATACTCTGATCCAGACAAACTCACCTCTCTCATTTCCCTTGTAATGTGCTGCTTCTGCTGCTGGAAATGTCTCTCCTTCTTTCTCTAATTTACTTCTGCTACTGTTTCAGAATTTAGCTCATGGTCATCTTTTTAAGGACATTCTTCCAGATGCTGAGATTGGATTAGGTTCCTATACTGCTTACATATGGCAATAGAATAAGGTCCCTGAAAGCATAAACTGCCTCTCATCCACCTTTGTAATCCCAGTGCCAAGCAAAAGGCCTAGAGTGCATATACTTATGTAAGCAATGACTGAAAGAATGGATGTATGAAAATGGTAGCATCCAAGTGAATGCTATCCAGCCGATGATCACAGCTGTTAAAATTGTATATACAGAGAAATCTTTAGGCTGCATTAGAGTGGGGATAGTGGAGGTTGCAGGGAGCAGCTGAAGGCCAATCTGTGATCCTTCCTGGGATTCTGATGGATCTAAGTATGTCTGTAGAATGGAGGAACTAGCAGACAGGAACCTATTTGTGTGATATACTAATGAGCCTCTATAGGGAAAGAAAATCCAAGGCAGTGTTTCTCCATCAGGGCTTCAAGAATTCTAAGATTTTTTAAAAAGCTTTATATTTCACTTGGATGATAACACAAATAGCTACAATATATTGTAAGAATACACTAATTTATAGCTGGGCAATGCAAGAGTTTTCAGAGTCAGTGTTAGTTTTTACATAATGCAATTTTAATTACTGTCTGCTAATAAAAAGAAAAAGAAAGGAAGAAATTTGTTTGACACGTAAACACCGTTTAACATAAAACAGAAGCCAAACTACATCAAAGCTCATTGAATTAAAAAAAAAAAGAGTCCATGATATACTGAAGAGTTGAAATTGGTGGAGAAATGTAATACATGCCCCTTTAAAAATAGAAAAAAATTGTGCCATAACACATTGATGCCATATTCACATTATCGGAATTTAGTTTCAACCAAACAACATCATCCATCACAGTACACTAATGTTGTTATTTTTAGATATTTTTTCTGTTTTTATTGAATTTATAAACTTATTTTTGCTTTATATTACATAAGAGCTTTATACATACAAACATTTAAGAGACAGTATAATAAAAACAACTTAGTATAATGCTGGAAACTTGAGAGATTATCTTTTTAAAAATAATTTGCACATTACTCAAAATGGAAAAAGACTATGTTGATGAAAAAAGAATCAGGTCACAACAAAATTGGGAGTAAAAGCTTCTTTGTCAGAGTAGAAGGTTTTACCTCTTAGCTCAGCACAAATACACATATACACACTACACACAAACACACATGAACTCACAAATGTTACACATACACAGACACACAACACAGCTAACTCCCACACAAGAATACACACATGCAACATACAACAGACTTAAACATACACACTTGCATAGTAACATGCATGTGACACACATACACATATTTACATATATCACAAACAGCCCCATGCATAAAGAAAACACACACACACACCTTCCATGAATTTATGTCTGCATTTTATTAAGAGAGGAAAAGGACAAAAAATATCAACTGAGAGCTCAGTTCGCCAGAGTTTAGTTCTGCAGTTTTTAAAACAAGCCCTTTTGAATTAAGGTGCTCAAATAACAACCCCAGCTGTGCCCTGTCCTAGCTGAATATCCTAGCTGGATGTTCAAGTTCAGTTCCTCACTCTTCTGATCATTAAATTAGGAAGGATAGTAAGCATTTAGCTCATGGAATTGTTTAGAGAAGTGAATGCATTATTGCATGATGACAACTTTAACACTACCTGGCACATAGGAAAAAAAAATAGTGGCCTCCTTTGGTAAAAATTTAGATTTGATGGACAGAGAGTACTGCTTTGGGATCCTATGTGAGTTGCAAAATTAAAGAGGGTTTCTCCCTTCTTTTGTCAGAGAAAATGAGAAGCCTGGGAGTTGTCCCTAATCTCTTGCAGTTTATTACAACCCACACTTAATCAATAACCAGTCTTGTTGAATTTTTTTCCCTCTGAAACTCTCTTTGGTTGATGCATGTCTCTTCAACTCATGTGGGCTGAGGCAAGAGGTTTATAACTGCTTTCCCCACACCTACTTTGTTTTTCCCAGTGCAACCAAGCAGGACATTTTACAAAGGCAAATTTGATCCTTATTTCCTTAACACTTAATGACTTCCCAATGCTTTGAGGATAAAGCTCTGCACAATCTAACCCCACTCAAATTCAACATGCTCCTTGCTGGGTCAAGACACTCATCTCTGTTGTGTGCCACTCCCCTATTAGAAAGCCTCATAAGAACAAGGACTGTCTATTTAAGTTAACCATTGTCTCTTTATCACCTACTATAAGCGTCTCTAAATGTTGATTGGATGGATGAACAAAACACAACACTGCTATAACACGTCAGCAGATGTGTGCTCTATCTATTTTGCCTTTAAATTACCCAATTTGGGTACAAAAGGGTGCTGACCAACAGAAAAGACGATGATGCCTGATATGATAGGACAGTACCCCATGGTATACGACAGTATCTGGTGAAAGGTGGTAGTATACAGTGGTACCATCACTATGGTTCACCATATGTTGGGAATAATAACGTTCATCATATGTTGGGAATAAGTTAACCATAAAACTGTCAGTGGTGCCTAATGAACATATTGGTTTCCAGTAAAAGGAAGACAGACTAGAAGTGGTATCTTTTGTTTGTTTGCTTGCTTGCCTTTTGCTTTTAATCTGTGGTTTCGCAAAGATTTCTTTGTGAACACAAGTGAGATTCCTTCTGGCTCTGTTTAGTAATAGTGATTTCATTGTAGCAGGATGGAGGGCTGGTAAGATCCAGAAAAAAAATGGCTGCTATATAGCTGTATCTCCCCCCCTTTTTTTTTTTTTTTTTTTTTTTCAATCCAGGTGAAATAAAAGACCTGTAGACCTGTGCTGGTCTGGTTCTCTGACATGCATGCTAATGGGAAACTGTACACACATATCACAATTTTATTCACACCCATCGTAGTTTGCTTAGCTCAAGCCATGATAGGGAGTTAGGATGGGAAATAAAGTTATTGGCTCATTGGCTCTAGTCTCTCTTGGTTCCATGGAGACATGTTTGTCAAGGCAAGGTGGCTAAGGAGGACTAGAAAAATGCATTGTTAGGTTTGAGATGCCTGCTGCTCACAGATTTTCTCGTATATGCCTTTGTTTGGTATAAGAGACACCAGTGGTCTGTCTGGTAATTGGGGGCAATATCTGAATGTTCAACTAAATAGAGTCTATACTCAAGTTGGGAAACCTTAGCTTACTTACATGTTTGATTCAAGCATCTGCTATACATATACCCCTATCACGTGTACCCCATCACACTACTGATATCACCTTATATCACTACAGACATATCACTACAAGTATTATCAAAATGTAATTGGTGTTAACTATGCGTACTTTTTCAGTTGATTTATATTATCTTTTCCAAATTCTTAAACTCTTATTTGTGGGATATACTCAATTCAAAGTAGTTTCAATACTCCATTCAGATATTAACTTCATTTTCCCTCCAGCATAACCCCATCATATAAAGTAAATGACCTGATAACGAACAGTTGAATGCTCTAGTTAACTCTGATATTTCAGTAATTCCTCTGTGAACTTTTTTGTAAAGTGAACAATTTCTCTGTAATAAAAATGATCCTCCCCAGTTATTGTCTTATAGATATGCAGAGATGGGAAATCATTTTTAAGTGAGTAAATTGTAGATTTTCTCTAACTGAATATGTATATAGTTATTAAGTGAAAGTTACTGTGAACATTATATATACTCATTTGTTTAAAATTAAACTTTCCCTTTAACACTAAAATCACAAGAAAGAGATTTATTTCTTTTCTTCTGTCACTTCAAAATTCTGTGCTGTTTGGGGGTCAGCATTCATACTGTAAAGAAGATATTTTGCATTATTATTTATTTAGATATTATTTATCAGATTTTTTGAAATGGGATATCTTTTTTTATTATACTTTAAGTTCTAGGGTACATGTGCACGACGTGCAGGTTTGTTACATATGTATACATGTGCCGTGTTGGTTTGCTGCACCCATTAACTCGTCACTTACATTAGGTATTTCTCCTAATGCTCTCCCTCCCCCATCCCCCTACCCCACGACAGGCCCCAGTGTGTGATGTTCCCCACCCTGTGTCCAAGTGTTCTCATTTTTCAGTTCCCACCTATGAGTGAGAACATTCAGTGTTTGGTTTTCTGTCCTTGAGATAGTTTGCTCAGAATGATGGTTTCCAGCTTCATCCATGTAGCTACAAAGGATATGAACTCATCGTTTTTTATGGCTGCATAGTATCCCATGGTGTATGTGTGCCACATTTTCTTAATCCAGTCTAACATTGATGGACATTTGGGTTTGTTCCAAGTCTTTGCTATTGTGAATAATGCTGCAATAAACATACATGTGCATGTGTCTTTATAGCAGCATGATTTATAATCCTTTGGGTATATACGCAGTAATGGGATTGCTGGGTCAAATGGTATTTCTAGTTCTAGATCCTTGAGGAATTGCCACACTGTCTTCCACAATGGTTGAACTAGTTTACAGTCCCACCAACAGTGTAAAAGCGTTCCTATTTCTCCACATCCTCTCCAACACCTGTTGTTTCCTGACTTTTTAATGATCACCATTCTAACTGGTGTGAGATGGTATCTCATTGTGGTTTTGATTTGCGTTTCTCTGATGAACAGTGATGATGAGCATTGGAAGGGGGGCGGATATCTTTCAATAGGAGAGGATGATTTCCCAGGAATCAATTTGTTACATAATCTTGGTCACATACTTGGTATTTTTCAAATGCTGCAACTATTCTACAGAAAATGCTGATCCATCCACAATCATTTCACTCACTTGCTCATTCATTCATTCAACAAAATATTTACTGTGTAATTACTATACGTGCAACATCCAACGCATTTTGACAGCTTTTTAAAGGTATGATTGGCGAAAAATAAACTGCATATATTTAAAAAGTGTACAATTTGATAAATTTTGACATATGTTTGTGTCTCTGAAACCAATACCACAGTAAAGGTAAGGGGCATACTCTTTACCCCCAGAACTTTACTTGTGACATGTCATCCTACCCTACCTACCATCACCAGTAACCACTGTCCTATTATCTGTCCCTATAGTTTAGTTACATTTTCTAGAGTTTTATATGAATGGAAGTTTTGTCTTTCTTCTTTTACTCAGCATACTTACTTTGGGGGTTGTCCGCAGTGTTGTGTGTATTAATAGCATAGTACTTTTTATTGTTGAGTAGTAGTCCATTTTATGCATACACTACAATTTATTTGTTTATTCATCCATGATGGGCATTTGGGTTAATTCTAGTTTTTAACTATAATAAAGATGCTATGAATATTCAAGCACAAGTCTTTGTATGAACTTACATTTTCACTTCTCTTGGATAAATGCCCAGCATTAGAAAATCATATAGTAGATACATCTGCTATATCTAATTTAATTATTTTAAGTACAACTTTTTCGAACTGGTTGTAACATTTTGCATTCAAAACTGTAGAGTATGGAATTACATTTGCTATGCATCCTCATCAACACTTGATATGGTCAGTCTTTTCAAGTTTAGCCATCTAATATATGCGTAGTTATATATCATGTTTTTAATTTGAATTGACCTGACTTATGTTGCTAAATATCTTTTCATATGTTCACTTGCCACCCCTCTTTCCCCCTCTGTGAAGTATCTATTTGAATCTCTTTTCCCCATTTGCCACTGGATTGTTTATTCTCTTATTACTGAGTTTAGACTATCTTTAGATAGTCTAGATACATCTTTTACTGATATGTAATTGCAAAGAACTTCTTCCAATCTGTGGCTTGTCTTTTCATTCTCTGAACAGTGTCCTTCAAGATTTTTAATGTTAATTAAGTTCAGTATATTAATTTTTCCTCATGTAGATCATGCTTTTGGTGTCATATATAGAAATTTTTGTCTAATCAAAGGTTTCAAATATTTTTTCTTAGGTTTCTCCTAGAAGCCTCAAAGTTTTAGATTTTATACTTAGGCTCATATCTCATTTTAAATTAATTTTATAAATTCATTTTTTGGGCATGTGAATATCCTTGTCCCACACTATTTTCTGCAAAGGCTATAAGGTTTCTCTTGAATTGCCTTTGCACTTTTATTAGAAATAGTGTTCATATGTGTATCTAATTCTGAAATCTCTATTTTTTTATATATCTGTCTATCTTTATACCACTATTAAATTGTTTTGATAACTGTACCGTTATAATAATTCTTGATACTGTCTCATTTAAAGTTGTTTTGGCTATTCTAGGTTTTTTACATTGAATAGGAATTTTAGAATTGACTCGTCAATTTCTACAATAGAGCCTGCTGAGATTTTTATTGACAATATATTAAATGTAGTTTTCAATTTGTAGAAAATTGTTGTCTTGGCAATACTGAGTCATTGAAACCATGAACAAAGCATGTATCTCCTTTTATTGAGAGCACCTTCAATTTATTTCAACAATTTCATGGCTACCATTATAGTTATTTTACATATTTTGATAGATTTACTTCTAAGTATTTGATATTTTTCATGCTATTCTAAATGGTATCAATTTATTAATGTAATTTTTTAATTATTTGTTGCTTATATATACAAACACAACTGACTGTTTCTTTATTACATACACTGCATCTGCACTTATTACTTCTATTAACTTATTGGTGGGGTCAACATACTTTCTACATAATGACCATGTCGACTGTGAATACAGAATTTCTGTTTTGGCTTTCCACTCTAAATGCCTTTATTTTTGTCTCTTGCCTTTTTATCCTGACTAGAACCCACAGTAACATGATAAGTAAAAGTAGAAAGTGGACACCCTTGCTTCTTTTCTAATCTCAGAGGTAAAATATTGAGTTTTCAATATTAATTGTGATATTATCTGGAGATTTTCCTTGGATATCCTCTATCAGGTTGAAGACATTCCCCTCCATTACCGAGAATTATGTTGTTGTTGTTTTTAATCACTGATAGATGTTGGAACTTAAATGATTTTTTTTCAATGATTGAGATGATTATATATTTTTTTAATTTTTAGTTTATTAAAAGAGTGTTTTTGTTTTAAAAACACTTTCCATGTATTGTTAAATTTCATTGTCTAAGTATTTTAAAAACATTTTATGTCAATTTTTATTATATATGTTGGTTTGTAGTTTTTATCTCTTACAGTGTCTTTGCTTTTTGAACCAGAGTAATGCTGGCTTCGTAGAATGAGTTAGGAAGTATTTCCTCATTTTTAATTTTTTGGAAGTTTGTGTAAAATTCCTGTTATGTTTTCCTTATTGTTTAGTAAAATTTACTAATGGAACCATCTGGACCAGTATTTTGTTTATATATTTAGAAATTTATATTTTAAATAGGTGTAGTTCTAGGCAAGTTATCTATTTTTTCTTAATTGAGATTGGCAGTTTGTGCCTTTTAAGTAATTTGTTTATTTTACTTGTTAGTGAATTTATTGGGATGACATTTTTCAAATAAAGCATTATTAACATTATTATAATTATCTGTTTGATCTGTAGTAATATCATCTTTCTCATTACTGACATAATAATTTTCTGTCTTCTCTCTTTTTCCCTGATCAGTCTGTCTAGAAGTTTATTAATGTTATTAATTTTCTCAAACAGTTTTTGGCTATATAATTGTACTTTTACATATATTGTATTTTTTACATCACATTTAATTACTTTTTTCTCAGTTAGTTACTTTTGATGGCATATAAATTATAAGAAGAGTATCTTTTTAAAATTTTTATTTTTATTTTAAGTTCTGGGGTACATGTGCAGGATGTGCAGTTTTGTTACATATGTCAACGTATGCCATGGTGGTTTGCTGCACCTATCAACCCATCACCTAAGTATTAAGCCCCATATGTATTAGCTATTTTTCCTAATGCTTTCTCTTCTCCCACCCCAACCCCTGACAGGCCCCAGTGTGTGTTGTTCTGCTCCCTATGTCCATGTGTTCTCATTGTTCAGCTCCCACTTATAAGTGAGAACATGCGGTGTTTGGTTTTCTCTTCCTGCATTATTTACCCAAGTAGCTACCATTTCTGGTCCTCTTCATTCCTTGATATAGATCCGTATTTCTATCTGATCTTCTCTTCTTTCTGTTTAAAGTACTTCCCTTTAACATTGTCTGCCATCAAGGCCTACTCATAATGAATTCTTTCAACTTTTGTGTGACTGAAGAATCTCTATTCATGTTTGAAACACATTTGGTTGTATATAGAATTCTAGGTAGAATTCTAAGTTGACAGTTTTTCTTTCAATCCATTAAAGACTGTTCTCCAGTATTTTCACTCACATTATTTCCAACAACAACAAATCTGCCAGCATCCATATTTTAATTCCTCTATGCATACTTGTAAATTAACTCTTAATTTTTTTTTTTTTTTTTTTTTAGAAATGGAGTCTCACTATATTAACCAGGCTGTTCTGGAACTCCTGGCCTTAAGTGACCCTGTTGCCTCAGTCTCTCAAAGTGTTGGGATTACAAGCATAAGCTACCTCACACAGTCTTAAATAAACGTTTTAAGTTTTAGATTTACAGAAAAAAAAATCTTTAGATGGTACACAGAGTTTCCATATACTCTTCACTCAGTTCTTCTATTACTAACATCTTACATTAGTATGGTATATTTGTTACAACTATTAAACAAATATTGATACATTATTATTAACTAATGTTAATAGTTTTAAAACTTAGATTTTCTTCAGTTTTTACGTAATGTTCTTTTCTGTTTGAGGATCTCATCTAAGATATCACATTATATTGAGTTCTCATTTCTCCTTTGCTTCTCTTTGCTATTACACCTCATTGTCTCTCCTGCTCCCTGTCCCACCCCTGGGAGATTTTAAAGTTTTCTCTTTACCACTGGTTTTGAGAAATTTGATTAATGTGTCTTGGTGTAGTTTCCTTCCAATATTTATTTTAATTTATTTTTACTTGGGATTTGTTGGGCTTCATGCATCTGTTGGTTTATAGTTATTTTCAATTTTGGAAAATATTAGGTCATTAATGCTACAAATAAATTTCTGTGTCCCTTTTCTTTCTCAGGGACTCAACCTCTATATTTAACACTTTCAATCCTCCTTTAGTTTTGTGAACATATGGAGTACAGTTATAATAATAGTTT
The DNA here is from genome assembly GCF_028885655.2 of Pongo abelii. Taxonomy (NCBI): domain Eukaryota; kingdom Metazoa; phylum Chordata; class Mammalia; order Primates; family Hominidae; genus Pongo; species Pongo abelii. The sequence continues at coordinate 22,569,641 of NC_071988.2, forward strand.
TATTATCCTTGTCTACTAATTCTAACATCTGTGTCACATCTGTGTCAGTTTCAATTGATTGATCTTTCTGTTTATCATAGGTCATGTTTTTCTGCTTCTTTTCATGCCTTCTAATTTTGATAGGATGTCAAACATTATAAATTTTATTTTGATGGGAGCTGTGGGTTTTTAAAAAATATTTCTGTAATACTTTTGAGCTGTGTTTTAGGACACAATTATTTACTTGGAAACAATTTAATCCTTTCAAGTCTGTCTCTTGAAAGGATTTCTCTGTGCTAGGCAGAACCAGAGCATCATTTTATCTGGGAATAATTACTCTCCTCCACTGGGACAGAACTTTTCTAAGTATTCCACCCAAGCCCTGCACATTATTATTATTATTAATCTGGTTGCTAGAAATAAGTGCTATTCTTAGCCTGTGTGAGTACCAGGCACTCTTTCCTCTAATTGTCTCAGATTACTTATTTCTCCAGTCTTTATTAGTTACTTGGTGTGCATGTCCTGATTTTTACTTTGCTAAATACTTGAGAGGGTTCCCTCTGCACAGATTCAGAATGTTTTCTCTCTGAAACTGTCTTTTTCTTGATACTCTGCCTGTAAATTCCTGCCACCTTGGTCTCCCGCAGCTCTCAGCTCTATCTCTAACTCAGTTGTCCACCAAGGTTACCTGGGTTCCCGTCTCTTTGCCATGGTATATAAAGCCTCACCTTTATGTCTTTCTGACACATTGGTTATTTTTGGATCCTCCTCATCTATCTCATCTCTTAATATTGAAGGACCCCAGCGACCTCTTTTCTTTCCGTATCCACTTCTTCGCTTCTATCAGTCAGTCTCATTTGTATGCTAAGGGCTCCCAAATGTATATCTCTACCTTAGATATCTTGTCTAAAGTACATATTTTAAATGTTCAATATATAGCATAAATGTATATCTGAAGCCTAATATACTGAGATAACATATCCCTACCTGAGGTGTGACCCCCTCCTTTCTCATAAACCTGCTTCTCTTGAAGTCTTTCCCATGTCAATTAATGGTAACACCACCCTTCTTAGGCTCAAAGCCATGGAGAATTCCTTGAATCAGCAGTTTCTGTTATTCCCTCTGTCTAATACTTCAACAAATCTGCCATTTTTAATCTTCGAAATATATCCAGAAACTAACCAATTTTTCACCATTTCTCTTGCAGATAACAACATCGCCTACCCAGATATTATCTACTTAAAGTCTCAATGTTATCTACTTAAAATGTAAGGCTGCTATTTGTACCATTTTTAAACAGAAGTGTTACAAATAAATATATTTTGATAGGAAGCATGTATAGTAATGAAATCCCACAAATAAATTTTATAAGTACAGAGCAGCCAAAAGATAGATATATCTTAAGAGATTTGACAAACTTTGTTTCCGCAAAGAATTGATTTGCTTCAAATATTTTGAATAAGCTTTTTATTTTAGAATAATTTTAGATTTCTAGAAAAGTTGCAAAGATAGTTTAGAGTTAAATCTTTATACCACTTACCCAGCTTCAGTTTTCCTAATATTACCATTTTACATTATCTTACCTTTGTCAAAACTAGGCACCAGCATTAGTACATTATAAACTTTAAACTGTATTTGAAGTTCACCAGTTTTTACACTACTCTCTTGTTTCTGGACCAGGATCGAATTCAGAATCCTGCATTGCATTCAGTTGTCATGTCTCTGAGTCTCCTCTGGTCTGTGACATTTTCTCAATATTTTCTTCTTTTTCATAACTTTGACAATTTAAAAAATATTGTTTATGTATTTTGTAGGATGTTGCTCAAATGGTTTGTCTAATGTATTTCTCATTATTAGAATAGGCTTATGGGTTTTTGGAAGGACCACCACAGAGGGGAAATGCTCTCTTCACGGTATGTCGGGGGTACATGATATCCACCTGGTATCATTGACAACATTAATTTTGATCACAGATAGTAATTGCCAGTATTTTCCACTGCAAAGCTCCTATTTTTTTCCTTTCCATACTCTGTTCGTTGGAAATGAGTCACTAGATCCGATTCATACTCAGAAGTGAAAGAGTATTTGTAATCTTCTGTAAGGAAGAGTTGTTTATTCTCCATTTTTAATCTATTTAATATGTGTTTATATTAGTATAGACACATTTATATTTATTTTATACTTTGGGCTATAATCAATATCATACTATTTATTTTGTTGTTCAAACTTGTCCAGCTTTGGCCATTGGGAGATCTTTAATGTTGCATCCTAGTTCCTTTGACATAATCCCATATTTTATTTTTGACCACTTCCTTTCTAGTATCTTCCAATAATTTATTTTAAAAGAATAGAAAAGTAATAAAAACTGAAAAATACTTAGGCTTTTCTAACACTGTGCCCTTTATGAAAGTAAAACATTTGTCATTGGTTTCAACTGCTAGCTACAGCAAGATGTCTGGGGATAGCGATTTAATTGGGTTAAGATGCTCTGGATGTTTTTGTTCAGTCTAGCTCAAGGCTGGCTGGTACTTTCTGAATTTCCCAAGACCAATCTACATATTTTATAAAACTTTTTAATTCTATTACAGACACCAATAGTAACTGCCACAAAACGAGCAAATGTATCTAAATATGCCCTCTCTTTATACCTAAAATTATTATTATTAGTTGCACTATTCTTAGGGAAAAAATATGGTCCCCAAAATATTTCTGTTTTGCCAATTAGAGGTGAATGGTATCTGAGGCACATATAATAGATAAGTTATTTGTTACAATGGATGATGGGAAATTTCAAAGTGAATCAGATGGCAGAAGCACATATGGTCGATATTTTTACATTTTTTTTGTTCTTTCTAGTATTGTCATAGTTCTTAACATATGAATATGCTTAGGAGCTAAAGGATAAGCCATTATGCTGATACATATATTTGAATCTTTGTAATATGTATTTTAATATAGAGAGGACTCCCTGAATGTATGACTTAGAAAATACAATATAATACCTATGATTAACTTAAAAAGCAATATTTGTCACACTTATTGATATCTCTTAAATTTTTATAAATTTAGCAGGGTTTCTGTCAAACTGTATGGTTACCTATGTTAACATCACACAATATGTTCAGAATAGACCTTTCTCTCATAACATTTTACTTAGCCAAATGGTTTGGTTAATATTAACATCAACCAATTCCAGATGTCAACAATTAAGTTCAATCCAACAAAACATTTAGTCAGGCACTTTCCTCTGACTGAGAATAAGAAGACTTTACATAAACATATGTACTGGATTTTTAGTCTATCTTAAGATAAAATAGTTGTGTTTAGTGACTAAACATATCATTACACAGATGCCTGATCCTCTTTTGCAGCTGTTCTTGCTGTTTTTGTTCTACTTAGCCCCTTTCCTTATCTTTCTTTTGTGTGGCACTATATGGGGGGAAATCTGCAGATGAGGGGTTCTGGCTGATTTCGTAATATGCCTGCAAAAAACTAAGCTTGCATTGTAATGAGGTCAGGTTTCATTCTAAGCAAGGTCATGCTCCAGGGTTGGTAGAACTCCAAGGAAAATCAAAGTGCTGACAGAAACATCTAAAAGGTGGTGATTCGGTAGGTGGCACTCTTTCCTCCACATAAATACCAACGTTGGTGGTCAGGTTCAGGCTGTCTTTCAAAGTGGATTTACAGCAAGTCCTCTTTTGACCATTAGGGATTCTATTGTAGAGAGTTTTTTTTAGGGGGAGAGGGATTGTTTTGTAGTTTTCCTCAGAAAGCAAGGATGTTTCTTTTAATCCCTGTGTCCCAGATAAACATGAGCTCTGTATTTTTGTTTTGCTTTGCTTATAATTTCAACTTGATGAGCTAGGCTAACTGTGCAGTCACATATGCTGCCGAAAACCTTTACTCTGCTTGGAAAATGTTTCCTTATCTACATACGCGTTTTCTTCATTCTGATTATTTATGAAATTCTCACTTAGTCCCCAGAGTTGCATGAACCTCTAAATTAGCCTGCCCTGGAAAAACTTCAAATTTTAACAACAACCAAAAATATAAATACTGATTTCTCTGCTCTTTCTTCATGAGCCTGAAAAACACTACTCTTGGCTTTTATTAAACTGAATGTCAACCAGGGTCCAGAAGATGGATTTATTAATGAATTAGTCTTTTTTCCAAAATGTTTTTTTCAAATGTAAAAATAGAACAAGAAAATAAAGGTGGTACTTTTTTTACGACAAAAACTATGATGAATATCATATAAATGAAGATTGAGCCATAAAGGTGAATGTGCTAGACAATGAGTCATGATTTAATGTTAATTGAAGAAGTTATGTTTTATCCTATTGTTTTATTATCACATTTTCTTTAAATTTTTTTTTATTTTCTTGCTTACATTAGCCTTTCAGTTGCAATGTGACTTTCCTTTTGTTAAAATGTATAAAGAATGTCAGGTGTAACTGAACTCGGGATTAACAAAAGCAAAGGAGTGTAAGTAAATTCATTTGAGGTCCCATTAGTTCAATCTGAAAAGGTTTCCTGGTTATGATGGTTTGACATTTACTCAGTACCCATAGAATGCTATGCAGAAAAAAAAAAAAGAAAAGAAAGAAAATCTCACCCACTTTCAGGCACACATGCACACAAATGCATTCACAGACACAAACACAATGTAGGATTCTATTGAGTCGAATCAACTTGATCAGCTCCAAATAGAAATAAAAGACTCAATTTCCAAAGGCTGTGACAATGATATAAACCATCTACTTCCTCTAGTAATGTTGTTTGAACCCCTTCAATAGCTTCATTTGGACCTATATGAATCCTCCCACCTTTAAGCTTTGACACACCAGCCAGTGCCAACCATAAACCCCAGTTACAAAATTATATGATCTGCAAATCTCCCTAAACTCCTTTGGCTCCTAGTCCTAGAACAATACGGTGCTGTATGTAGTAATAATTGTTTCTGATGACAGGGATAATTTTAGAGAGGGCTTGGCTGGCTTCTCTGGTCTCCTTATTTGCACTTCTTTGTGACAAGTTCTGGAAGAAGCCAGGCATAGATGAATTCCCTGTAAAACTAACCTCCAATCCTGAGGTCATTTGCCTTGATGGGAATCCTGCATTCTTTTTCTTAAACAGGTCAGAAAATGCAAAGCAAGATTTAGCCTGCATTGTTTGTGTTTGATTCTGTATTGTTTCAATCATCTTTTTTGGATCCTGTGATATAAAGATTTTAAACAAATCTTGACTTCAAATAAAAAATAACCACCGCTGTTTGAAGCTGGCATGGATTTAAAAAGTCATACCTGTGTATAGTGAGACTCATGATTACATAGAAGTATAATGAATTGTCACCTCCATGCCCCTTGGAACTTTATACTCTACAAAATCTTCACCTATGGGTCATGCTTTTGTATATTCTCTTCTTTCTTACCAGATTGTCTTCCCTTAAAGAACCTTCCCTAATCTGCTTTGTCTACTAGCAAACTTTAAAAATTCAGTGCAGACATAAACTCATTGGAGATATTTTAGTTTACTTCCCACCAGTGCAAATTGAGTTCATCTCTCTTTTCCCTATTTAGTGACTGGACTTCATTAATTGAGCCTCTAGGGCCAATTAATTGGCCCTTCTAGGGCTCTTCTAGTTGTACACTTCTAGGGAGTGATGATTCTATATGTATGGTGCCTTTGATGTTTTACAAAGAAGCAGACCTTGCCTAGAAGCTACCACAATGCTTACCACATAAAACCTACCCAGTAGACATTGACTGAACTGAATTTGTCTAATGTAAAACCAGGAATTGCAACCATGAAAATGATAGAGTTGAAAAGAACTTCAGATGTCCTTTAGCTTATTTGTTCACTTAGTTCATTTAGTTCAGGTGTCATTTATCCCCTTAATTTATAGAAGAGTAAAATACACCCAAAGCCATGAATTGACCAATTTATTTTGCACTGTTAGGTAGTGGCAGATTGACTTGGATTAGAACCCAGTTTTTGTGTATCCATCCTTTCCACAGCAGCAAGCTGCCTCCCAAATCACTGAAATGGAAAGCTATTCTACCAGTAGGAAAATATTGACTTTATAAAATCCTGACCTTGGAAAGCATCCCTATGGAGAGACTCGCATTTCCTTCCAGTGTGTTGGATGACTATGACTCTAACTAAATTGAGCAATCTCTTTATCCGTTTTGGTTCCCAGGTTAAATAGCACTTTGCACTCCTTTCCTCTTAAGATCACAGAGTTCTCTACAGGTACTAATTAGGCCTCATGACACTCCCCTGTGGAAATGATCTTATTATTATGACTCAGATGGTACTAAAGATATTTAAGGTGTTTAACCTAAAGTGAAGAGAAGGCACTAAAGTAGCCCAACCCCAAGCTCCAGGTACTTACTGAAAGCACGCCAATGCCAAGAAGCTTGACAGCATGGCCTGAGGCAAGCTGAGGAAGAGGAAAAGGCTGGTCTATGGACACGTCTTCAGAGAGACCATCCCACTCAACTGCCTACACCTGCTTCTTTTCCACCCCATTTTAACTTGGCCTTCTTTACACATTTTTTTCCCGGCGTTCTTTTTACCCCTTTGATTTCCAATGTAAGACGCTCCTTTAGCAACCTCATGCTTAACTCTGATAATTGGCTGCTGAAGAGCACAGACTGCAATGCTTTATGCACATGTCTATTCTTTGGATGACTATTTTGGGTTGCCTTTAATTCTACAGTGCAGGGTAGAAGTATATATGCTATGCCTTTTATTTATCTAAACCAACTCTGATCTACTCCCGGCACCTATCCTGCCTTGCTGCCACAGAATTTACTGAGTCATTTAGAAGTTTTTCTTTGCCACCTAGTGCACAGCAAAGTGCAAAGTTTCTGTTGTGGGAAGGGGTCTTCATGCAATTATGAACATTTATAGAGAACCCACAAGTTTTGACCATCCTGGTTTTTGCTAAAATGGTCAGTGGTGTAATTCTCTTTAGTCTCTTGAGTGTAGGGGATATGTTGGCTTCTTAGGCACCCTTGAGTATGGTGTTACTTGCTAAGGTAGGGAAAGGAGAGCCTTAGTCCAGCTAAGGTCTCCTGGTGTCAGAGGTCATTTAGTCTCAGTGTGATGTTAGAAGGGACTCTGGGAAGGTCTCATGACTCATAAAATCTGCTTTTTACAGACTTTTGGGAATCTCCCCTCACCTCCTTCTAGCGTCCAATTGCTTCTGTCTTCTCATCCCAAATCTTTCTTTTTTTTCTCTAAGGACACCCTGAATAACCCCTTCTGAGTGGGCTTCAGAAACCAAATTCTGTCCCTTCCTTCCTTTGGGAAGATATGAAAAATTAGATCATTGGTAATTTTCCCTTATTCATTTCCCTCCCTCCCTCCCTCCCTTCCTCCCTGCCTGCCTGCCTGCCTGCCTGCCTGCCTTCCTTCCTTCCTTCCTTCCTTCCTTCCTTCCCCTTGTTCCTTCCTGCCTGTCTGCCTGCCTGGGTCTTCCTGCCATCCTTCCTTCTCTATAAATGTACCTACTCTTTAACTCCTTCATATACCTAATAAACATATTACCAAACCCAGCTTCCATACTAACCTTATGCAATGCTGTTTCTCATTTCTTTAATTATTGCCATTTGCCTAAACTTGCCTTTCCTATCATTTGATCAGCAAACTCCTATTATTCCAACAAAATCAGACTAGGCATCACTTCATTGAATCATTTAGTAAGTATTTAATAATGATTCAATAATTCCAAACTCTAGAGACATTTTAGTAAAAAACAAAAAAAGAATGTTTTTAAAAAAATTTTAATTGACAATTATATGTATTTATGGGGTACAATGTGATGTTCTGTCATATATATACCTTGTAGAAAGATTAAATCAAGCTAATTAATATATCTGTCACCTCACCTACATATATATTTTTAAATCTACTCTTAGTACTTTTGAAGTATATATTATCATTAATTACTGTCACCACTATGTAACAATAGATCATGAAAAGTTATTTCTCTGGTCTAACTGAAACTTTATGACCTTTGACGACCACTCCTTTTCCCATCCCACTCCCACCCCAAACCCTAGCCCCAGCCTTTAGTAACCACCATCCTACTGTCTGCCTTTATGAGTTCAACTTTTTGAGATTGCACATTTAAGTGAGAGCATATGGGATTTGTCTTTCTGTGCCTAACTTATTTCACTTAGCATTGTCCATCAACAGGTGCATGGGTTTTAAAAATGTGGCATATATATACAGTGGAATACTATGCAGCCTTTAAAAAATGAAAAAAATGCTTGTATGATGCTACCTTTCTTGTGAAGCATACTCTGCCATTTCTCAGCATGAATATATATCTTCTATTTTAGCAATGATGCTGGACCAAGGTGTATTATTGCACTATTAGGTTCTATTTTAATTATTGGTTTTCACATCTGTATTTCCTGTATTTCTGAAAATTGTTGAGACTACTATTTGTATCATTGTGTTTTTATGTCTCCCCTCATTTCATAGTGTAGAGTCTGGCATACATTAGGTGATTATAAAATGTTTTTGAAACAGATGTTGGCATGGATGTGGAAAAAGGGTATTTTTATACACTGTTGGTGGGAATGTAGATTAGTACCTCTACAGAAAACAGCATGGAGATTTCTCAAAAAACTTAAATATAGACCTACCATCAACCCAGCAATTCCACTATATTACAGCACTATTAACAATAGCAAAGTCATGGAATCAACCTAAGTGTCCATCAATGGATGACTGAATAAAGAAAATGTGGTATATATATACCACGGAATACTATCAGCCATAAAAAAGAATAAAATCATGTCCCTTTCAGCAACATGGATGGAGCTGGAGGCCATTATCCTATGAAGTAACTCAGAAACAGAAAATCAAATATCACATGTTCTCACTTATAAGTGGGAGCTAAAAAAAAATGGGTATGCATGGACATAAAGACAGAAATAGGAAACATTGGATACTCCAAAAGGAGGGGGATTTGGAGGGGGATATTGGGTAAAATGTTCACTATTTGGGTGCTTGGTATGTTAGAAGCCCAAACTTCACCATTGCACAATATATCCATGTAGCAAACGCGGATATGTACCCCATGAATCTAAAATTTAAAAAATAAAATAAAATCAGTAAATGTTACCCTCCACGAAAAATCCCAAATCTGCCCATCATAGTACACAACAAACCCAATTTCATTATTGTCTGAAACAATAAAACAAAAAGGCTTGTATAAAACAATTTCATACAAAAGCAATAAAAAATGTTTATTATTTAATATAAAAAGAAAAGAAATGCTTGTTGAATTTTGATAATCTCAAATCTCTTCAGTGTCCACTCTATAAAAGTATTGTAATCATCCTTTCAGCAATTATAACAATAAGATAAATAAGATGGGATTTGATTCTCTCTCTCAAAAAAAAAAAAAAAATCCCTAACAAAGGAAATAGTGAGTTGCTGTTTAATGAATATAGAATTTCAGTTTCGCAAGGTGGAAAAGTTCTGGATACTGACTGTACATCAGTATGAATACATTTAACATTACTAAACTATACTTTTAAAAATAAATAAGATGGTAAATTTCATGCTGTGTGTACTTAATTACAATTTTTAGAGAAACAGTCTACTAGAGATATGTTTTGTTTAAATTTGATGGTAATATTAAATAAAAAGTGAAAATTCTCCTAAGAGATACACTAATCTAACTGCAATTTAAAAAATGGAAAGAAAACAAGAAAAGTCCATCTCTTTTTCCTCCAGAGAACTTGCCAACCCCAGGCAGAAAGAGTTGAGTTTCTTTTGTGGAAAATCATTGGAATTTTTTCCCAAAAAGTAACAGAATTTGTGGGGAAAGAAAAACAAGTTAATATTGTTTGACTTTGAGTTAGCTAAAATCTGGAAGGACTTCCTAGGTGAATTTGTCTGGCAGATAGAGAGAAGGTTAGGACACAGGTCTGGATGAAAGATAGCGACTGAAAATTCACTCCCAGCAAGGCTGAGGATCCAATGACGGTGTAATATGTTTAAAAGGAAAGAGGGCAGGAGGAGGAAAATAGAGAAAGCTGAGGACTAGCCTAGGAACAAAACTAAGAACATAAGAAAATAAAATGTATTAAGGAGATGAAAAGAAAACATAAGAAAAGATGCAAATCGGCTGGGTGTGGTGGCTCATGGCTGTAATCCCAGCACTTTGGGAGGCGGGTGGATTACCTAAGGTCAGGAGTTTGAGACCAGCCTCACCAATATGGCGAAACCCCATCTCTACTAAAAATACAAAAATTAGCTGGGCGTGGTGGTGTGCGCCTGTAGTTCCAGCTACTCGGGAGGCTGAGGCAGAAGAGTCACCTGAACCTGGGAGGCGGACGCTGCTGTGAGCTGAGATTGCGACATTGCAATCTAGCCTGGGCAACAGAGAAAGACTTTGTTTCAAAAAACAAAAAGATGCAAATATACTGATAATATTTTTCAACCTTCTAATAATTAACACTAATCTTTGTGGACATTTTATAGTTTTAAAGGTAACATTATGATATGTAGTTTTTAATTATCTAATAATAAGCACTAGCATTTATATGATGCATTACAATTTACAATGTTGGTCCTGAGAACATTCCTATGAGGAAAGAATCTATTCTTCTCATTTTGCAAAATAAAACAAAATAAAAACACAATTTAAATAAGCTACCAAATAGGTAAAGGAAAGAAACCATGTTTCTAACACAAATTCCCATTCTCTCTCCTTCTATTTATTTGTTTATTTGCTTATTTATTTTGTAGCTCTGGACACCTTAGAAACACTGATAGCTTATTCTGCTAGTTATGTGAAAAAAGTAGCCTCAATGATCAGAAAAAAGACATTGTATTTTATTAGGTTGGTGCAAAAGTAATTGCAGTTTATGCCTTTTTTTTTTAAGTAATGGGAAAACTGCAGTTACTTTTGCACCAACCTAATATAACTGACAAAAATTGGATATACTTATTAATATTTTGTTAATCTATACATTGTAGAACAACTGAATCAAGCTGAGTAGCGTATTCAACACCTCATATAGTTCTTTTGTGTGTGTGTGGTGAAGACATTTAAAATCTACTGCCTTAGCAATTTTCAAATATACAATACACTGCTGTTACTCATAGTCAGCATATTGTACAATAGTTCTCTTTAATATATGCCTCCTAGGGTTTTTTATTCTTTGACTGTCTCCCTAATTTCCACTCCCAGATCCTTACAACCTATCTTCACTCTGTTTTTTATAGATTCCACATATGAGTGAGATCGTGTGATATTTGTTTTTCTGTGCCTGATTATTTCATTTACCATAATATCTTTGAGGTTCATCTATGTTGTTGCAAATAACAGGATTTCCTTCTTGTTTAGGACTCAATAGCATTCCATTGTTTATATGTACCACATTTTCTTTATCTACTCATCTATTGATGGACACTGTATTAGTCAGGGTTCTCTAGAGGTACAAGAGGTACAGTACTAATGGAATATATATATATGAAGGGGAGCTTATTAAGTGTTAACTCACATGATCACGGGGTCCCACAATAGGCCATCTGCAGGCTGAGGAGAAAAGAGCCTGTCTGAGTTCCAAAACTGAAGAACTTGGGAGTCCAATGTTCAAGGACAGGAAGCACCCAGCGTGGGACAAAGATGTAGTCTTGGGAAGCTAGGCCAGTCTCCCTTTTCATATTTTCTGCCTGTTTGTATTCTAGCCACACTAACAGTTGATTAGATTGTGCCCACCCAGATTATGGGTGGGTCTGCCTATCTCAGCCCACTGACTCAAATGTTAATCTCTTTTAGCAACACCCTCACAGACACACTAAGGATCAATATTTTGTACCCTTCAACCCAATCAAGTTGACACTCAGTATTAACCATCATAAGTCCACCTCTTGTCAACTGGAACTCATACACATCTGAGATCATACATAATTTTCAACTAAAGACAATAATAATATCATAATTACGCCTAACATAATACAACTATCATTCATACAACCGGAAATGCACCAATCCCCAACCCAAATACTATTACATAAAGTTAACAATATTTAAAGGCTGATATGAAGTCAGTAAATCTTATATCACATGATAAAGGAGAAAGGAAATAAAAAGATATTTTCTTAGTACAATTGTATAATGCACAAACATGTTTTTAACAATTACAGTGACATGCCAATTACATGTCATGACAATTACATGTCATGACAATTACAGGCCTCATTTCTGCAGCTGGTCACGTGGTCATAGCTGGTATTGATGATTTCCTTCTTCCACTACCTATTCTGTATTCCCTTTGCCTTCAACAAGCACCTCAGCAGGTCATGGTCTTTTTCCTGGTGGAGTGACCCAAACCTTCCTTCCTGAAGGGTCTGGGTCATTTGTAGTCCTGCTTGGATTGGACTATTGTAGTTTCCCAATGACCTTAATCACAAGGCATGGTAATACTAAAAAATGCCCTAATAGATATCCTGTATTCCATGCATAGTCTTCCTTACCTCTGTTGTGGAGTAGTAGACTGATTTCATCTTAATAGTCCAGGTCAATCACCCCAATCAACACTGTAACTTCCTTTTTAGCCTGTTGACTTAAAGATAAGAGGAGCCCAAAGTGTCCAGATGGCAATCTTAACTTATAGTTTAATGGAATCGTTGTTTCTCCTGGTGGCAGTATTCCTCCCTCTGGAACTAAGGCCTCCAGGCCAGGAGAACATAATGTTTCAGGAACAGGAAGCAAAAATTTTGCTAGTGAATCTCTAAGGGTGATGGTGAGTGGTGCCACTTCCGCTTCCACCCCTTGATTCCTGGACCTGTGAATCCTGGCTATAGGAGAAACAGTACCATATTGGATGCTGATTCAGATCATACATGGCCTTCTGGACAACTTTGCCCAAGCCCTACAAAGTATTGTCACCTAGTTGCCATTGTAATTGTGACTTCAAAAGGCCATTCCAATGTTCTGTCAATCCAGCTGCTTCAGGATAATGGGGAACATGGTAAGACCATTGAATTCCATGAAAATGAGCCCACTGCCACACTTCTTTAGCCGTAAAGTGAGTGCCTTGTTCAGAGGAAATGCTACGTGGGATACCAGGGCTGTGGATAATTCATTCTGTGAATCCATGGATGATGGTTTTGATAGAAGCATTGCCTGCAGGATAGGCAAACCTATATCTGGAGTAAGTGTCTATTCCAGTGAGGACAAACCTCTGCCCTTTCCATGGTGGAAAAGGTTCAGTATAATCAAGCTGCCACCAGATAGCTGGCTGATCACCCTGAGAAATGGTGCCATATCGAGGGCTCACTGTTGGTCTCTGCTGTTGGCAAATTGGACACTCAGCAGTGGCTGCAGCCAGGTCAGTCTTGGTGAGTGAAAGTCCATGTTGCTGAACCCATATGTCACCTCCATCCCTGCCACCATGGCCACTTTGCTTATGGGCCTATTGGGCGATAACATGGGTGGCTAGGGAAAGAGGCTAAATGGTATCCACAGAATGGGTCATCCTATCCACTTGATTATGAAACTGCTTCTCTACTGAGTTCATCCATTGGCAAGCACTCACATAGTATGCAAATATCTTCACAGTTTTTGTCCACTCAGCGGGGTCCATTCACATACCTCTTCCCCAAATTTCTTTGTTACCAATTTTCCAATCATGCTTCTTCCAAGTCCCTGACCATCCAGCCAAACCATTGGCTACAGCCCATGAATCAGTATATAATCACACATCTGGCCATTTCTCCTTCCATGCAAAATGCACAACCAGGTGCACTGCTCAAAGTTCTGCCCACTGGGAAGATTCTCCTTCACAGCTGTCCTTCAGGGATATCCTAGGAAGGGGCTGTAGTGCTGCAGCTGTCCACTTTTGGGTGGTTCCTGCATATCGTGCAGAAGCATCTGTGAACCAGGCCCTAGTCTTCTCTTCCTCTGTCAACTGATCATAGGGAACTCCGTGTTAGGCCATCAGTGTTGGCTGGGGGAGAGAAGCTAGGGTGGCAGGAGTGGATACTATGGGCATTGGAGCCACTTCCTCATGTAACTTATTTGTGCCTTGAGAACCTGCTTAAGCCTGATCACATATATATCACTTCCATTTAATGATTGAATGCTTCTGTGTATGACCCACTTTATGGCTACATGGGTCAGAAAGCACCCAGTTCATAATAGGCAGTTCAGGTTGCATGGTGGCTTGGTGATCCACAGTCAAACATTCAGTTTCTATCAAAGCACAGAAACAGGCCAAGAACCATCTCTCAAAAGGAGAGGAGTTATCTGCAGAAGATAGCAGGGACTTGCCCCAAAATTGTAAAGGCCTCCACTGTGATTCACCTATGGGGGCCTACCAAGGGCTCCAAACAGCATCCCTATCTGCCACTGGCACCCGTATGCTGGGTCATATGGCCCAAGTGGCAGAACAGCTTGCACAGCAGCCTGGACCTGTTGCAGGGCCTTCTCCTGTTCTGGACCCCACTCAAAACTAGCAGCCTTTTGGGTCACTTGATAAATGGGCCAGAGAAACACACCCAAATGAGGAATGTGTTGCTTTCAAAATCCAAATAGGCCCACTAGGTGTTGTGCCTCTTTCTTGGTTGTAGGAGCGGCCAAATGCAGTAACTTATCCTTCACCTTAGAAGGAATATCTCGACAAGCCCCACACCACTGGACCCCTAGAAATTTTACTAAGGTAGAAAGTTCCTGAATTTGAGTCAGATTTATTTCCCATCCTCTGGCATGCAAATGTCTCTCCAATAAGTCCAGAGAGTTTGCTACTTCTTGCTCACTGGATCCAATCAGCATAATGTCATCAATGCAGTTGACCAGCGTCATATCCTGCAGAAGTGAAAAGTGATCAAGATCTCTGTGAATAAGATGATGACACAAAACCACAAAGCTGGAGGGTTGATATACACCTGAGGTAGGACAGAAAAGGTATATTACTGGCCTAGCCGGCTGAAGGCAAATTGCTTCTGGTGGGCCTTATGAACAGGAATGGAGAAAAAGGCATTTGCCAAGTCAATGGGCGCATACCAGATACCAGGAGATGTGTTAATTTCCCCAAGCAATGAAACCACATCTGATACACCAGCTGCAACTGGAGTCACCACTTCGTTAAGCTTATGATAATTCATTGTCATTCTCCAAGATCCACCTGTCTTCTGCAGAGGGCAAATGGGAGAGTTGAATGGGTATGTGGTGGGAATCCCCAACCCTGCGTCTTTCAAGTCCTTGGTGGTAGCAGTAATCTCCACAATTCCTCTAGAGATGCAATATTGCTTTTGATTTACTATTTTTCTAGGTAGAGTCAGCTCTAATGCCTTCCATTTGGCCTTTCCCACCATAATAGCCCTCACCCTACCAGTCAGGGAGCCAATATGGGGGTTCTGCCAGCTGCTAAGTATGTCTATGCCAATTATGCCCTCTGACACTGGGGAAATGACCACAAGACAAGTCCAGGGACCCACTGAACCCACTGTAAGTTGGACCTGAGCTAAAACGCTATTAATTATGTGACTTCCATAGGCCCCTACTTTAACTGGAGGACCACAATGATATTTTGGGTTCCCTGGAACCAACATCAGCTCAGAGCCAATGTCCAGTAGTCCTCGAAATGTCTGATCATTTCCTTTTCCCCAGTGAACGGTTACCCTGGTAAAAGGCCAGAGGTATCCTTTCAGAAGGATGAGAGAAAGATTCACTACATAAATTGTCAGTGATGTAGTGAGGTCCTTTCTCAAGGGGACCTAACCTCACTTTTATTCAAAGGGTTCTGGGTCTGTAAACTGGCTCAAGTCCAGAAATTGATTGAGGGGCCATGATTCTCTGTTTTTATAATTCAAATTAGTCTTTTGTCTATTTGACCTAGAAGTTCTTGGCTTAGATAAATTAAGTAGGAATACAGTGGACTTTCTATCAACTTCACTTCTAGGAACACCATGATTAATTAGCCAGTGCCAGAGCTCTACGCTCTACACAAGTCAGACTCTGATTGCTGCTTTGTCTCTCCTTTTCATTATGATAGCTATGCCCCCCTTGCCTTTGACAGTTGAGTGCTGTCACTTGGCCCTTGCCACCTCAGGATCCAATTACTCCCATTGTATTTAAATTTTGTAGTTGAGTGACTGTGGTTCCCACTTTTAGATCTGACATACAGAGAAGAGCAATTACAGGGCTCTTCAAAGATGCAGGTGCTGCCCTCACAAATCTATTTCACAAAGCATTGGTCAAGGGTATATCTTCTGGACCCTCCCAGCTGAGACAAGTAGGTATAAAATGACTAATTCATTCCACCATCCCAATCCCCTAAGTCTTTGGATCTCTTCCTCTACATTAAACCCAGGGAGATCAGGCATTTCCAGCTCGCTCACAGTGGGCCATCTTTTAATCCATATTTCAGCTAGCCAAGTAAATAAACTATTAGAACATTTTTTAACTCTCTAAGCTGCAACTTTAAATTCAGAGTCCCTAATTAGTGGGCCCAAATCAATAAATTCGGCCTGATCTAACTCTATGTTCCTTCCACCATTATCCCACACCCTTAATATCCGTTCCCATGCCTGTTCACCAGATTTCTGCTTATATAAATTAGAAAACTCAAGCAGCTCTTTTTGAATGTGGCTCATCTCCTCCAGCATCACACTCTCAACCTCACCTTTGGGGGCCTGCCAGGACTTTAGTTATAAGTCTAGAAGCAAACAGGGGTGTTAGGGGTAGCTCTTGAGGAGGATCAACATTATCTTGCCTGGCAACTGCCTCAGAGGAGGCCATCACTGTTGCCTCAGGCAGTGCAGGGTTTATTTCCTCAGACAAAGGTGGAAAGACTGATGGTAGAATGGGTCGGGGAGGGGATTTTGCCATTGCTAGGGATGGGGAAGCTGTTTCTTCTGGCAAAAAAGATTCATCAGAGTTTACAAACTCAGTGTGCTCAGCTTCATCAGGATCCTCCCACATGTGTCCATTCCAAGTTGCAGGGTCGCATTCTTTTCCAATCAATGCCCTCACTTTGACACCAGACACCTGACAAGGCTGTGCATGCACCTTTCATTGCAGATTGGCCACTCACATGATAAGAGCTTTTGTCTGTTTCTTCACAATTTCAGCTCTTTCTCTACAGGAGATAAGACTCTCACTCAGGGCAATCTTAGCAGATTTGAGGCTCAGTATCTGCTTCTAAAGCCAGGAGATAGAATTCCTATGTTTATCATTTTCTTTCATCACTTTGTCCACTGAACTTAGGAGCAAACAACTAGCTTCATTATGTTCCTTGGTTCTCCACATATGGTCAAAAGTATTATGTATAGAGCCACTAAACTCCTTGCCTCTCACAAGCAATGAATCAGGAGTGTCAAATGTATTTATTTTGCATAACTCTCTAAAACGTCCATGCCAACGACTATCAGTGTTCTCTATACTATTAGGAGTAGAGTCTTTAGCATTTTGAGGTCTAATCATATTAAGCTGCCAACTCCAGAAACCCCAAAACCAGTGAAAGAACTCCATATTTAACATTCCATCCTTCTAGAACCACTTCTGGTACCAAAATCTATATTAATCAGGGTTCTCTAGAGGGACAGAACTAATGGAATATATATATATAATATATATATATAATTAAGTATTAACTCACATGATCACAGGGTCCCACAGTAGGCTGTCTGCAGGCTGAGGAGCAAGGAGAGCCATTCCAAGTTCCCAAACTGAAGAACTTGGAGTCCAGTGTTTGAGGCAGGAAGCATCCAGCAGAGGAGAAAGATGTAGGCTGTGAGGGTAGGGCAGTCTCTGTTTTCACATTTTTCTGCCTGTTTATATTCTAGCCACACTGGCAGCTGATTAGATTTTGCCCACCCAGATTAAGGGTGGGTCTGCCTTTCTCAGTCCACTGACTCAAATGTTAATCTCTTTTGGCAACACCCTCACAGACAAACCCAGGATTGATACTTTGTATCCTTCAATTCAATCCAATTAGATTGACACTCAGTATTAACCACTGCAAATGCTTAGGTTGTTTCTATATCTTAGATATTGTGAATGGTGCAATGAACTCAGGAATGCAGATACTCTTCAACATACGAATTCAGACAAATACCCAGAACTGGAATTGGTAAATCACATGATAGTTCTATTTTTAATTTAAGAAACCTTCATACTGTTTTCCATAATGACTGTACTAATTTACATTTCCACCAACAGTGTGCAAATGTTCCCTTTCCTCCACATCTTCCCCAACACTTGCTATCTCTTATCTTTTTGATAACAGCTATCCTAGCGCATGTGAGGTAATATCTCATTGTGATTTTAATTTGCATTCCCTGATGATTAGTGATACTGAGTAGTTTTTAATATACCTGATGGCTACTTGTATATCTTCTTTTGAAAAATGTCCTTTCAGGTCTGTGGACCATTTAAACAATTCAGTTATCTATTTTCTTGCTATTGAGTGGATATTATGTACTTCTTATATATTTTGGATATTGACCACTTATCAAATGTACAGCTCACAGATACATTTTCTCATTCCATAGGTTGTCACTTCATTCTGTTGTTTGTTTCCTTGCTGCCGCCAAGCTTTTTAGTTTGATGCAATCCCTTTGTCGCCTCAACTTTTGGGATTATCTCCAAAAAACTAACTGCCTAGACCAATGTCAAGAAGATTTTTCCCTATGCTTTCCTTTAGTAGTTTCAGTGACAGATCTTACATGTATGCCTTTAATCAATTTTGAGTTAATTTTTTTTTTTTTGCATATGAGTATTCAGTATTCCCAACATCATCTGTTGAAGAGACAGTGTTTTCTCTGTTGTGCATTCTTGGCACCTTCCTCAAGGATCAGTTGACTATTACATGTATAACTTTATTTCTGGACTCTATTCTGTTTTATTGAAGTTTATGTCTAACAGTGCCATGCTGTTTTGATTACTAGACCTTTGTAGTATATTTTGAAATCAGGTAGTGTGAAGCCTCTAGTTTTGCTCTTTTTGCTCAGGACTACTTTGGCTACTCAGGGTCTTCTGTGTTTCTCTCAGAATTTCAGGATTGTTTTTTCTATCTCTGTGAAAATTGTCATTGAAATTTTGATAGGGATTACATTGAATCTGTAGATCTCTTTGGGTTGTATGGACATTTTAACAATATTTATTGGTTCAATCTAGGAATACTGAATATATTTCCATTTATTTATGCTTTATAAAATATTGATAAAAAAATTGAAGAGTTTTCAGTGTACAGATCTTTTACCTCTTTAGTTAGATTTATTCCAAAATATTTTATTTTTCTCAATGCTATCTTAAGTATGATTTTTTCAAAATTTCCTTTTTGGATGGTTTTTTATTAATGTGTAGAAATACTACTGATTTTGATGTTGAATTTGTGTTCTGTAATTTTACTAAATTTGTTTATTCTAACAGTTTTTTGGTGGAGTTTTGAGGGTTTCCTCTATATAAAATCATGTCACCTGTAAAAAGCGACAATTTAACTTTTTCCTTTCAAATTTAGATGACTTTTACTTCTTTTTCTTCTCTAATTGCTCTAGCTAGGATTTTACTATGTTGAATAAAAACAATGAGAGTGGGCATCTTTGTCTTGTTCTTGATTTTAAAGGAAAAGCTTTCAACTTTGCATCACTGAGTATGATGTTTGTTATAAACTTATTATTTATGGCTTTTATTGTGTTGAGGTACATTTTTTCTTTACCTAGTTTGGAGGGAGTTTTTGTTTGTTTGTTTGTTTGTTTGTTTTTAAAAAAACTCCCATTCTCATTAACAAAAAAAAAAAAAAAACTCCCATTCTCATTTTAAACACCATTTAGTACCATCTCATTTTCTAGGGAATTAGGAAAAATTTCTAATTTTTCCCTACATGTATTTTTCTTATAAAGTATTAAATCCTTGAGCAAGGTAGGATGGCTGACTTTACGATTATTGATGACACTGAAGAGATAATTGAAGAGCAGAGATCTCTGCCAGCCCCCAAGCAGTGTGCGTGTGCTATCAAAATGAAGGCAGAAAATGTAGTCTGCTCTGGTAAGCGTTTTGATAGTGAAACAAAGCAGAGTTAGGCTGTTTTCTTCAAAGGTGTAGAGTTGGATAAGATATTTTTCTAACATAAAAGAGACCTGAGAACGTATATGCAGAGAAGTATACTGTGTATACAAAAATAAGGAAAAATGTAAGAAGAAAATGGAAGAGTAGATGCAGAAGGTATCAGGGAAGACAAGAAAAAGTGAAAACAGTAGATTGTAGGATTTACCTGAAAAAGGTGGAGGGCCACTGTATTAATTCATTCTTATACTGCTATGAAGAAATACCTGAGACTAGGTAATTTATAAAGGAAAGAGGTTTAATTGACTCACAGATCCACACGGCTGGGGAGGCCTCAATAAACTTACAATAATGGCGGATGGCAAAGGAGAAGCAGGCACCTTCTTTACAGGTTGGCAAGATGGAGTGAGTGCAAGCAGGGGAAATGCCAGACGGTTATAAAACCACCAAATCTCCTGAAATTCACTCACTGTCATGAGAATAGCATGGGGAAACCACCCTCGTGATCCGATTACCTCTACCTGGTCCCACCCTTGACACATGGGGATTATGGGGATTACAATTTGAGGTGAGATTTGGGTGGGGACACAGAGCTAAATCATATCAGCCACCTTCTCCCAGACACAGGAAGGAAGTTCAAAGTCTACCTAAAAGTAACAAAAAACATAGGGTGGATAAGGCAGAGTTGTTAACCAAAAAAATTTTGAGAGTGAGAAAGGAAAAAAATTACACTGGATTACAAGAAAGTTTAAAAGAGAATCTTTTGCAAATGTTGCTAGGAACCAGCAAGTGATAAATAAAATGAACTTTAAAAATAGTCTTGAAATAGTGAATAATTAATTCTGGTGGTTTTTTTTTTTGTTTTTGTTTTTGTTTTTGTTTTTTGAGACAGAGTCTCACTCTGTTGCTGAGGCTGGAATGCAGTGGTGCCATCTTGGCTCACTGCAAACTCCGCCTCCTGGGTTCAAGCAATTCTCCTGCCTCAGCCTCCTGAGTAGCTGGGATTACAGGTGCCCACCACCACACCTGGCTAATTTTTGTATTTTTAGTAGAGAAGGGGTTTCTCCATGTTGGCCAGGCTGGTCTCAAACTCCTGACCTCAGGCCTCAGCCTCCCAAAGTGCTGGCAATTAATTCTTAATGGATTCATTATTCCCAAATCTTGGTTTCTGAGCATCATTTTCCTCTAAAAGAAATTAGAGAAATAAATGATTCCAGAGATGGGCATAAAGAGTATAAGAGAAACTAGAATATCTTGCTGTGCCTAAAAATAAAAAGTGCTGAGAAAATCAGGAGGACAAGTAAAAAGTATAAAAAGGCCAGAGTGAAGTGGGTCCTAGAAGACAAATCTGAGACAATTTGAGCTTCATAATAAATAATGACACTAATGAGTTATAATCCATTGAATAAAATAATAATACATGAGCCCATACTGGTAATAAGTGAAAAAAATAAACATTTAGGGAGAAAACACAGCACAATGTTATCTAATAAAAGTAGAAGAAATGAATCAGTTAGCAAAATAACCATTGTGCAATCACCGTAATAATAATCGAATCAGGCAAGAATCAACAATGGACACTAAAACTAGTCTATAAAAATTTCATGAGGAAAATAATATTTGAAGTATCTCCTTACAAATTATTTATTAATTAACATGGGAAAATATTAACTAAGTGGAAAAATGTGACAGTCATCACTTTAACCAAGCAATCAAAATCAAAATTACTAAAAATGGGACAAACCAATTGACATAATGTGCCTCTTGATATGCTGTACTGAGAAGAACACAAAATTACATTAATGGCATCCCTGCCTAAAAATGTGTACTTAAATCTAATCATTAGAAAACATTAGACACACTGAACTGAGGACTATTCTACAGCATAATTAGTCGGTATTCTTTAAAATTGTTAGTGTCATGAAGGACAAAGAGAGGCTAACAAATGATTCCAGATTAAAAGAAACTACAGAGACACACCCAAAAAATTAAATGTGTGATCGTGCATTTCATCAATCATGACAAATAAAATCTATAAAGAGTAAATTAGAAAAATTTAAATATTGACTATAAATAATAGTGTTTATTAGTATTAAATTTCCTGACTTTTATAATTTTACTATGATTACTTAGGCTAATGCCTTTGTTCTTAGAAAATATATGTAATGCTAAAACTTTTAGGTATAGAGGCTTTATGTCTATAATCTCAGTGTTAATTCCAATTTCTTTTTTGTTCTAATTTTTATTTTTTCTTTGCTCTTATGTGGTTCAGAAAAAAATATGCTTACGAAAGAAGAAAATTATAAGGCAAATGTAGCAAAATGTTGATTTATGAATCAGATTGAAGGATATATGAGAGTTCTTAATATTATTTCTGAAACTTTCCTGAAAGTATGAAGTTATTGCAAAATAAAAAGTAAAAACAATAAGATTTACAACCAAGAAGGCAATAAATTAGCACCTGCTAGACACCAGGCCTGGGCCAAATGCTGGCCATACAGAACTATAAACTACAAATTCCTGGTCTCAGATGGTTCCAAGTTTATAGGAGGAAACAGAGAAACCAGCACTCAGAACTCTGTGAAATCAACACTAGCACTAGAAGAGGAACGAAATAGCTCATAAACATCCCTTGAGCTGGAAGGTGAGGTCAAAAGGTAGGTTGGTGCATTTTATTTCTCTCCTCAAAATGTTCAAAGGGCTTCCTCTTGCCTACCAGAACAAAACAAAACTTCAAATATGTTAGCCCAGTGGGTTTTCTCTCAGTTTTGCTAAGCCCGGTTGACTGTTACTGGCTGCCTGGAGTTGTTTTAAGAAATGTTCTGATGCCATAACATGCACTGAGGTGCAGGGACACATCTGCCACAGCACTAGGGATTTGGGGTCACCGCCCCATTAGTCTCCTGGGACTGCTCTAGCAAAGTACCAAAAATTATATGGATGAACAGCAAAAATGCATTGTCTCACAGCTCTGGAGGTCTGAGATGTCGGCCGGCTGGCTCCTTGTTAAGGTTGTGAGATAGAAATGGCTCTGTGCATCTCCCCTCATTTCTGTGGGAGTTGCTGACAATCTTTGCGTACCTGGGCTTGTTGACGCATCACCTCAATCTCTGCCTTTGTGTTCACATAACATTCCCAGTGTATGTCTCTCTATCCAATTTTCCCACTTCATAAGGACTCAGTCATGTTGGACTAGGGCTCATCCTAAAAACCCCATCTTAGATCACCTGCAAAGACCCTATTTCCAAATAAGGTGACATTCACAGGTACTGAGGCTTAGGATTTTAACATCTTTTGGATGGACACAATTCAACCGATAAGACTGCTTCTCTGTGATATTCGCAGCTTTCAAAGACTTTTTTTCCCAGACTATGTTTCCAATCTTATTTCATACTCCTTTCTACAAAATCATCTGTTTCAGATAAACTACTGTAAGTCTCCTTGAAATATTTTCTTCCTAGATCTGATCACGGCTAGTATATTCCCCTCCTTCCATTCACAGTTTGTAACACTCTGAGTTACTCTTTAACACTTCATGTTGCTCGATTTCCTTCGTGGAGTTTATACTTAGATTTTTTAAAAATATATTTACTTTTTTGTTATCTACCTCTTGCTGCTAAACTGTAAGTTTCTTGAAAGCAAGGGTGCTGTCTGTTAGGGTGACTACCATAGCCTCAGGGTCAAGCTCAGCTTCTGACATGTAGCAGATGCTCAGCATTTCGGCAAGTGCAATAAGTACAAGGACCATTTAAGTTTTCATTCTGTGTTTTCTTATTTTGACCAGATTCTGCTTCACTGGCCCAAAGTAGGCATTCTAGGTTTTGGAGAAGTATATACATCGGAGCAATCAAAATGACAGTAACAAGAGATGACCAACAATAGGATATTATTACTTGAAGGCAAACTAAATGAGCATCTTTTCATGGCTACAAATAGCAAAGAGGATAAAAACTCGGCTGGAAGTAAAGTGGAAATGTACCAACAGTAAAACGCAGGAAAACAAGAAAACCAACAAAATCTGTAACATGGAAAATTGCTTAAAAGCATTCATAAAGGCTTATGAATCTACCTTGTTGTACACCCAAATGGTCAACATTGGAAGAAAACACTCGCAGAAAATATTCATTTTGGATCTGTTTGTTGTTGCTGTTGCCCAACTTGCTTTTGTACAAATTGCTTTGGTTCTAAGTGCATTCAGCCTCGGTGCTTTTGTGTGTTTATTTTCTTGCTAATAAACAAGGGCATGCAAAGGCCACTTATTAAATCATT
This sequence comes from Pongo abelii, assembly GCF_028885655.2. Lineage (NCBI taxonomy): Eukaryota > Metazoa > Chordata > Mammalia > Primates > Hominidae > Pongo > Pongo abelii. Next base: position 22,593,933 of record NC_071988.2, read on the forward strand.
TAATGTTAGTGACTATTACTATTATTATTACTGCTCTTTACCGTATATCTAATTGGAAGGTGGAAAAGGAAATGGATGCTCAAAAGTCTTAAGTGCCTGATTCAAGGTTAGAGAGTCCAGAGGGCTCCTTCTTTCCCTGGTCCACACCATCTTTTTAGATTTTATTTGTTCAGTCATAATCTGAAATCAAACTCACTTGGGATGGAGTGCCTAGGGTCTCGTTTTGCCTAGCTTTCTCAGACTCACACTGCTAAGCTGTAAAGTTATCCCATGTGACTCAGCTGCCTGCTGTACTGCCAGTTGGTAGAGTCACATGTACTGCCAGTTGAGAGAGTCAGCAAGGAATGTCACCATTCCTGGTTTAGTCACCTGTGTGTCAGTGAAGCAAGAGGGCCCCAAAGGTAAAATTGCAGTCACATTGATATAATTACTCAGCTGTTCTGTCCATGCACTGGGTAGCAAAAGACGGCATGACACTCAAAAACAGACCCTATGTGACAGAGAAAAACAAGTATTGATGAAAAATGCATTAGGGGATGAAAAGGACAGAGAATGTGTCTTGAGTTTGATTTTTAAGCAGTGCTTGTCAAAAGCCCAGACTTAAGAGCTGCCATATGAGCAGGTAGTTATAGTTGTAATATATTTTAATGATAGCGTGTGTGTGTAAAGGGCAGAAGATGGACTCTCACTGAGTTCATGGATGACAGTGTTGAATTGGTAAGCTACCTTCTAAGGAAAAGAGGAAACCTCCCCGCAACATAACAAGATACCCACAGTCTAATATAAGCTTTGTGTACAATGACATATTTATCATGCCTTCCCTGCCATCCATTCATATCTCTCCTCTTGTCATCTTGGGTGGCCTTTTGCATAATGGTAAGCAATGTATCACTTACACACTCGAAACAGAAATATATACTTTTTCAATATGCAAGTCTAATGGTTCCATTTGACAAAAGAAATCCCAGTGATCTATATTGTCTCTTAAATTGATCCAACATATTGTGGCGTTCAGGCCGAGTTACTTCCTGCTAATAATTTCTTAACAGAAAATGGAAAGACAATAGCATTAGTAAATCATACCAAACATGTGATTAAATGCTGCTTGAATATCAGGCATTTGTTTCAGTTCCACCAGCCTGACTCCATTGCAGCCCAGGCAGAGAAGGTCGTGTCATTTGCATGATACAGCAAGGTGCATTCTACAAATCACCCTAAATTATCGACCGCTATGAGCAAACTGGTTGCTGGTATATAACATTCATACATCAAAGGCAAACCTCCAGTGAGAATACACCTTGATTTCTCATTTAAGAGAGTACACTCCTTGTTGCCTTAGCAATACTTGCCTTTTCCCAAATCCAATCACACTAGTTTCAGGTTTTTCTAGATTTAGCCATCCCGGCAAACTGGCAGCAAACTCATACTTAAAAACGTTTATATTTTCTGTATCCATCTCAACACTATAGACACTTTATATTGCCCATTTGCACAGAATTCTTGGCTTTAAAGCTGAGATTCTAAACATTCTAAACTACAGCTTTAAATCACACGAGAACTAAGTTTTTTTTTGTTCTGTATTTCTGATCTCAGTTTGAACAATTGTTCTACCCTCTTTCAGTGTGCAGTTTTGATGACTTGGGTCAGGGATGCGTCTGAATTGCATGATGGTACCTAGGTGCTGTTACACACTGGAACACCTTTCTGTGAGTGACACATCCATACATTAGGTGTCTGAACTGTCAGGAATGACATGAGTAATGCAGTTGCTGGTAAAGTGTGAGCACTCACAGTATCTGCGTGTGGGAGGGTGCCTTCCAGTTCTTCATGTAGATAGCTGCCTCAGGGTCTCATTGAGAAAGCCTCAATTTAGAGGGAGAAAAGCCACCTCTATGTGACAGAAGATATGTATTTATTCATTCAATCACTACAAATATTTGTGGGTATGTAAAATGTACAGATGTGTATCAATAGATATCAGTGCAATGAATTAATTTAATTATAATCCTTGGTTTATGGCCCATGTCATCTTTCATAAATTATCCTCTCTTAATTTGTTGATTTATTTTAGTTAGATATTGTCAATTTTTTATTGCTATAAAGGAATAGCTGAGGCAGGATAGTTTATTTAAAAAAAGAGGTTTTTTGTTTGTTTGTTTGTTTGTTTGTTTGTTTGGCTCACGGTTCCACAGGCTGTAGAAGCAGCAAGAGGCCAGCATCTGCTTCTGGTGATGGTCTCAGGTTGCTTCCACTCATGGTGGAAGGTTAAGAGGAGCTGATGTGGGCAGAGATCACATGGCAAGAGAGGAAACAAGAGAAAGGAAGAAGGTGTCAGACTCTTTTTAACAACCAGCTCTCAAAAGAACTCTTGAGGGAACTAACAGAGCAAAAACTTACTCATAATTGGCACCAAGCCATTTATGTGGTATTCACCCCCATGACCCGAACGCCTCCCGTTAGTTCCCCACCTCCAATACTGAGTATCAAATTTCAACATGAGACTTGGAAGGCCAAATAAACCATATACAAACCATAGAGACGTTAAAAAGATGACAGTCATGAACCCAGCACTTAATACCTCATATCTACCAATTTGCTTCTACCCAGTCCCATTCCTTCTACCCTCACAGGGTAATCACTACCCTCAATTTTCTGTTTCCTCACTTTATTAAAGTACTTTTTTCAACATTGTACTGTTTTGTTTTAGTTGCTTTTGAATTTTGTAAGAAGGGGACCACACAGTCTTCTAGGATGTGCTATTTTCGCTTAGAATTATGTCACTAAAATTTATCTAGTTGCTATATAGTTGACTCTCATTATTCAGTAATGATGTTATATAAAGCCACTCTGAACAATGCATTAGCCAATACTGAACTATTGCTTTTAGGGGAAATACAGGGTTATGTTCCTGTGAAGCTCTGATTACAACATTTCCATCAACCAATCAATGCATAAACTTGTTTTATATGTGTTTCTATTTAAAGATGCCTTATTTGATACATACTATTGACTCATTAGAATTGAACTCATGGCCAACCATACTATCAGTCATACCTGAACAAAACTTTTTAACACATAGCTTTTTCTCTGTAAGGTGCAACACAGTTTTATTGTACTGAGGAACATTAGACAGGACTTCAGCATTCATATGGGGTCTGTTTTGAATAACAAAACCACTTACAAAAAACAGTCAAGTGAGAAAAATAGGGCACTAAACAGACCATGCAAAGGTCACTTTTTTAAAGCCTGAGAGCTGAAGCAAAAAGTCAGAGCATCTCTTTGTTTGACCCCAGCTGGGACTGTGTATGTCACAACTCACGTGTTTTCACCATTGTGTGCATTATCACAAATGACCATGTGATTTTGAAGTTACAAATAAATTTTAGCAAGTAGGCAACTTTGCAACGACATAATCCATACATAGTGAGGATCAATTTTAGTTATATTTCATTTGCTTTTCACTGTTATATAATATTCCATTGTCTAAATATATCTTATTTATAAATCACGCTTCTCATAATGTAGCTTTGAGCTCTTTACCAAGAAGTTTTCAAAAGCATTAATTTTGCATCATACATGAATTGAACATGTTACTGAAGTTATTTCATGTGGGAAAATACTATTTTCCTATAGATATAATATCTGTATTAACAATGACATCATGCCAACTTCCTTCTTCTACCAATTATTATACATATTTAACACTGGACTTTGTAACAGAAACAGGTGTATTGAATGCAGTGCAATTTTTATTATCATTTCTGAAGGCAGACATGCAATACTAAAATATATGTTAGATGCACTGTGAGAGACACTGAAAACACAGAAATAAAAGACATGTTAATTATCCTGTATGAGTTTCAAGTCTAAAAACTTGAATGGTTATCCTGTAAAATGGTAACATAAAATTATAACTACTACCAGTGTAGTATGGACACTATACAACGCAGGGGAGGAAACATTTACCTCTGCCTCAAGCTATCAGAAAAAGATTTCAGAAGGAGGTAGAGGTGAGTGTTAACATTTGATGCATGATGATATGCTAATTAGGATGGTTTTATGGTGCATTTCAGTGAAAAATTTGTAAATTGTCCGGGCTTCATTATTATTTGATTTTGAAATACACAGAAACCAGGATTGGCCTTTATACATAATCATTTTCCTCAATTTCATGCGGCCCTCTCTGCTGACAGTAAATAAGGGCTTTGGATGCTGTGAGCTGGTTTCAGCTGCTGTGGGTTTTGATGAAATAGGATTTGTCCTCCTCTATACTCCATTAATCTGTTGGTTACATGTGTATTGCATTTGTGCTATTTCTGAACCTGATGGTATCAAGTGTGATTGGCCACCCTTGTCCAAACAGTCACTTCCTCTTCACAGAAACACAGACCTCATTACTGTAAGGCATTTGATTCTCCAAATATGGTTTTCAAACCAGAAGCATTAGCGTCACCTTGGCTCTTGTTAGAAATGTAAATTATTGACCTTTAAATTGGACTTTCTGAATCAGAACCTCCTGAGATGGAGTCCTGCAGTTTATGACTGAAAAAGTCTTCCAGGTGATTCCAATAAATGGTAAAGTTTGAGAACCAATGCTAGAAGGAAATCTTTATCGATTTAACTTGTCCCTAGGCACCAGGTTTTGTCAGGGCTGTGCATTGATCAGAGGATGTATTCTGAATCTATCTTAATTAAGGAGTTAGTGTAAGAATTTAAAAGGTAACTGATGAGAGGGCCACAAGTTATAAATCACAAGCAGTAGGGTACAAATACGTTACACAGATTGTAATTGAGAGAGTACTTGGAGAAATGAAGAAATTTGCCATTGTAACCAAACCCAGATGTCTACACCTGGAAGCAGCACTTAAGCCTGTATTTTTTTTAGACCCACCCAAATGGACTAAGAGATCCATGATTCAGGTATCTATGCTAATTCTACACAAAATCTAGTCCACTGGTCAGTAGTGTTAGCATCATCTGGGAACTTTAAGAACTAAAGAGTCTTGGTGCTCTATCCCAGACTTATTGAATCAGTATCTGCTTTAGAAAAAGGCCCCCAAGTGAACAACAGGCACATGAAGGTTTGAGAAGCACTGGTCTAACCTCTTGCACATAGTACATGGTATATGGTGCCCATATGATGGTTCTTAATTTTGAAAGAATGAGGGAAGCCTTCCATGAGTCATTTACCCTTAGGCATTGGGTAGAAACCCATCCTATAAGGGCAAATACACATCTAGCATCAACTGTGTTCCAACCCTGACTTAAACATGTTACATGTGTTAACTCATTTAAAACTCACAGTGACCCTATGAAGTACATACGATTGCTATCCACACATTACACAGAGAGGTTATGTCACTGGTTCAAGATCATTCAGTTAATAAGGGACAGAATTAGAATCCAAATATCACCACTGTAGCTCTTTTTCTTGTCCTGAGACTCTCTCTCTCCTGATTTTCACATGAGCAGAGGGTGATAATGCACTTCATTAGATTAGGAGGTGTGTTGATGATAAAGATCCTCGTGCCAAAACTCATGGAAAATAAAGCTTACTCTGGACAGAGGCAGATTATGAATCCACTTGGAACCTTTAGTCCATACTTTTCATGATTTCTTTTGAAGAGCTTTCACTGGAGAAATACTTCTGGCCTCTCAGGTTCCCTGAACTGTCTGAACTTATAGAAGTTCCCTGAACTGCTATGAAGAGCTGGGTCCCTATGAATTAGCTGCTTCTGGGCGATCTTAGGATCTCCCTAACTGGAAGGAAATCTGATATTTCTCAATATACCTAGAGAAAAGAGCTTATCTCTATTTTGTGAAGCCTGTGGTTTTCTAGCCCTACCTAGTACTGGGAATTAAATCTTAGCAATCAGGAAATCCATTGTTGCCGTGTATTTGTGATATATCCTCCAGTCTGCCCATCATTACCAATCTATCTGTTATAGTCTATTCTTATGCTTCTAATAAAGACTTATCTAGAAATTTATAAAAGAAAGAGGTTTAATTGACTCACAGTTCCACATGGTTGGGGAGGCCTCACACTCATGACAGAAGGCAAAAGAGGAGCAAAGTCATGTCTTACATGGTGGCAGGCAAGGCAAGAGAGCTTGTGCAGGGGAACTCCCCTTTATAAAACCATCAGATATTGTGATACTTACTACCACAAGAACAGTATGGGGGAAATTGCCCCAGGATTCAATTGTCTCCACCTGGCCCCAGCCTTGACATGTGGAGATTATTACAATTCAAGGGAAGATTCGGTTGTGAACACAGCTAGACCATATCACTACCCATCATCACCAATAAAAAAATATTTTTATATCTCCTTATCTACAATATTCAATGTCTCAATAGTGGAACTCTTATTTTGTCTTCTTAAAATCATTAAGATTTATATACAAATGGGTGCAAGACTTCTTGTTTAGAATTTTCATAGCAAAAATATTCAGTCATTATAGCAGGCATAAGTGAAATCTAATTAAATTGTTTCCATATAATGAGGTACCCAGACTTCTGTGGTGCTGTATATACTCTTTTCTCCATCTTGTCTACCTGCAAAAGTCCTGTTTCTCTTTGTGATATGGTCACCTCTCTAGAAGTCCCCTCTGTTATAAAGCTTTCCTTGGCCTCCCTGGAAAACATGCACTGCTCCTCATCTGTGCTCTCAATGATACTGTATTATAATACTCAACCCCAAGCTAAGAAGTCTTGAGGATAGGGGACATCTTACTCTTTTTTAAAAATATAGTACTAGGAACAAAGTGGATATGTATTAAATGTTTATTCAATACATAAATGAATGAATAATTTGGACTTGGAAAGTGAACACATTTTGAAATTAAACATGGACCATCTCAATCTCTGCACACAGAAGTAAAAAACTATCATGGAGACTCATGAAAGAGTATTTGCTCTGATCTGGAGAAAAGCCTCAAAACCAAATTGAAATATAATTGTGTAACTTTAGAACACATACAGAAATCATGGTGACTTATGGCCCCACATTTTGGAACAATATCAGACTGAGCTGTTTGCCCAATAAGCACACTCACTGGGGAGAGACTATATGGTCACAATAACAGCAACTCATTCTAATCTTGCACTGTGACTTAGTGTAGGTCTTTTGGGAGTTTGCTGAAAGGACCAGGTAACAACAGTGCCTGCATGTGGCCTACGAGTGGCTCTGTGGGAAAGTATACCACTGATACATTTGGGAAAAGGCTAGCTCTCGTGAGCATTTTGAATATTTCCTAAGACTCCACGTGCTCCTGATTTGGTTTGCCTTGGACTTGCACAATCCATGAAGAAAGTGTTTGTTAAGAAAATCTCCATCTGAATTATCACAAATTTCAAATTGTCAGCATCTGAATTAAAGTGATTTTTACCCTACTTCATTCCCTTTCAGCTCTTCCAAATAAAGTGTGCTGTGAAAAATTTGGAGGCAGTCCAGAAGATAGCAACTAAAATGATTAAAGGTTTGACTAATATTCCCTCTGAGGAAAGGCTAAAGGAACAGAGTTTATTTAGCCTAGAGAAAAGAAGGCTGAATAAGGAATTAATAATAGTTCTCAAGTATATGAAGAAGTGTGTGAGTGACAAGAAACAGATTCCCTTACTTCTAATGAGTCCAGAACAAGAAGAAAGTGACTTGTACAAGGGAGCAAACTACGCTTTATCCTTAGAAGACCTTCCTGGCTATGCAAGATTCACACTAGGCACCTTTAGGGACTGCTCCAATAAGCAGAAGTCTCTTTGAAGCCGAGCACTGTGACTCATGCCTGTAGTCCCAGCACTTTGGGAGGCTGAGGTGGGTGGATCACCTGAGACCAGGAGTTCAAGACCAGCCTGGCCAACATGGTGAAACTTCATCTCTACTAAAAATAAATTTTAAAAAATTATCCAGGTTTGGTAGTGCACGCCTGTAATCCCAGCTACTCAGGAGACTGAGGCAGGAGAATCACTTTAACCCAGGAGGTGGAGGTTGTAGTGAGCTGAGATCATGCCACTGCACTCCAGCCTGGTTGACAGAGTGAGACTCCGTCTCAAAAAAAAAAAAAAAAAAAAAAAAAAAAAAAAGGAAGGGAAGGGAAAGAAGAAAAGAGAAGAAAAGCCTAAGCACTTAACCTCCTCCATGAATTTATATGGAGTCTTGCCAGGGACACAGGTGGGTCAGAGTAAATGACCCCTTAGTGTCCCTTCTAACCTGGTGATTCCATTTGATAAAAGGTCATCTGAATTAATCAGAAAGTTTAAATTGCATGCCTGGATCAGTGAATCCATAATGCAAGAGAGAAGTTACCATTTGGAGTGTGAGTTTGAATTGCATCGCACTGGCAGAGCACCAAAGTTATACTACATTTTCAGTGCATCCAGGACAGAATGCACTATCTAAAGTAATAAGCCTTGCTGGCATTGCCCTGAGAGTGTTCCATCTTGTCTTTGAAAAGAGTGATTCAGGGTTGCACGAATGACCAAACTGCAGCCAGTTTTAAATTGACCTTGGGCACTAAGGCAGTGAAGCCTTTACAACAGAGCCTTGTAGTGACAGAGGAAATGAGACTGCTTAGGCTTTCACTTCTAAACTCCAGAGGCTCCAAAACAAACACAATAGGATCAGAATCGGGATTCCTAGAACATGAGTGCCCAGAGATAAGCCTGAGGGACTTGTTGTCTCCATCCTGTCATCTGAAAGACAGGACAGACACAAACTAGAGAATCTGGAGCTACTATAGTAAACATAACAGCAAAAAGTCTTCCTAAGAAATTAGAGAACTCAGCCAGACTAGAAATCCAGGTGAGATTCTTGACTCCTTCCTGTCTCTCTCAAACTCTCTCTCCAATTAATATCCAATTACTCATCCAGCCCTGGGCTTTTTCATTTCGTAACAGCTTTCATATAGAGCTTCTCTCTTGAATCCTCATTGCATCTCCCTGACTTATTTATTTTCAAGTTTCCACTGGACTTTTAAAAATAACCTCCTCAGTAGTCTGCCTCTCTTGTCCAGACCTCAAACCACTCTTTGCAATAGCCAGACTTTCTGAATTGCAGATCTCATCATATCACCTACTGCTTAAGGATCCTCAGATGATTCTCCTGAATTCCAAAGTTCAGAATTTGTTACAGTAAAGGCACGAAAGATGTTTATAGGGTTGCCAGTGCCCACTTCTTTAGCCATATTCAAATCCCATATCCAAAAGTCTCCTGTTGACTTGGTGTGACTAACTAATTTCCCATTTCTTTAATGAATTATAGTTTTCAAGCCTCTATGCCTTGACTCATATTACTGAAGTAATATCGGGCTAAAATTCCTCGTGACTTTCCAACTCCACTCCCTTCTCCCTACTTCATACTGATATTTATTTTCATATTTCAGTTAAAGCATCACTTCCAACAGGAAGACACCCTAAACCCTTTGGGGTTATTCCAGTGTTAACACTAGGTACTTCTAAATTTTTCAAACATAGAGCTATTTTAGTGGCAATTTTCTGTTTTATGTCTGCTCAGAATTCATGCCCTCTTTTTCTGATTTTCTTTCTCTGTGATGTGCATTCTTAGGTGGTTTGCCATCCAGAGTGTCCTGCTTCCTTCTGGCCAAGTGGTGGTTTGAGATAAAGCTAGGCCAATTGAGCTTACTCTCTTGAAAATTGAGATCTTGAGTGGAAAGACACCAGGATGGAGAATGGTTAGGGCTGATTACTACCAGCACTGGCAGCCTGACAAAAACAACACTGATTGGTTCCTGCCTTTTATCATGAAGCTTCTCTGGCTTTTGTCCATTTGGAAGCCTTAGTTACTCCAAATTTCCTTCAGTACTGTGAGCAACTCCGTAGTTTTCATTTAAGTTTCTTTTTGAATTAAGTTAGTGAGAGTTGATTTCTATTCATAACAACTAAAAAATCCTAACAGATACAACTTTTCCAGGATTTATCTCTTTATTTGTCTGGCTCACATAATAGGCTACCTTCCCTTTAAGGGCAGGGAGTGGGCATTAAACCTTCTGTTAGATGGATACTCATCGTCCAATATAATGCGTGCCTTATAATAGGTGCTGACAAGTAAGTCACGATTTACCTATTGGAATGAACATGGACAAAAAGCAATCATGAATACCATAGAGGAAGGATATTAATAGCATACGAAATAACTTTGCCATTAACTTTATTTTAACTTACAGTATGTATGAATGATTAGGATGATGATACCAATGACATGCATATCACATTTGCAATTGGCATTTACTGGGAAGGATAGAAAATATTATATTAAATGACGAAATCTGATCCCAAACAGTAGAGGCAGGATAAAATGATGACTTGCTTTTTTAACAGCTTTATTGAGGTAATTTGTGTACCATAAAACTCACCCATTTAAAGTACAAAATTCTCAGATTTTCGTATAATCACAGAGTTGTGAAACCATCACTGCAATATAATTTTAGAACAGTTTCATCACTCCAAACAAAACCCCATACTTATTAACAGTTATTCCCCATTCCCCACATTCAACCCTAGGTGTAGACAATCATTCATCTACTATCAGGATCTAAAGATTTGCCGTTCTGGACACTTTATATATACAAAATCAAATAATGTGTAGCATTAGTGGATGCTTCCTCTTTCACTTAGCGTGGTATTTTCAAGGTTTATCCAAGCTGTGGCATGTATCTGTACTTCATTCCTTCCTACTGTTGAATAATGTTCCATCATGTGGAATGGCTACATTTCATATATTCATTCATCAAGTGATGGATATGTGGATTTTTTCCACTTTTTGGCAGTTGTAAAAATGCTGCTGTAAGTATTCATGTACAAGTTTTATCTGGATATGTTTTCCCTTTTCTTCAGTGTATACTGTAAGTGGAATTGCTGGATTATGTGGTAACTCTGTATTTAACTTTTTGAAAAACTGCCAAAATATTTTCCAAAGTAACCATTTTACACTCTCACCCACATTGTATGAAGGTTCCAATTTCTTCATGTTCTTGTCAGCACTTACTATTGCCTCATTATTGATAACAACTAAAAAGTCCTAATAGATATAACTTTTTCTGGAGCCATCCTTGGATGTGCAAAGTGGTATGCCATTATGGCGTTGATTTGCATTGCTCTAATAAGTAATGATGTTGAGTATATTTTCATGTGATTATTATCTATTTGTATAACTATTTTGGAGAAATATATATTCAAATTTTTTTTTTTTTTTTGAGACGCAGTCTTGCTCTGTTGCCCAGGCTGGAGTGCAGCAGCACTATCTCAGCTCACTGCAAGCTCCGCCTCCCAGGTTCACACCGTTCTCCTGCCTCAGCCTCTCTAGTAGCTGGGACTACAGGCACCCGCCACCACGCCCAGCTAATTTTTTGTATTTTTAGTAGAGACGGGATTTCACCATGTTAGCCAGGATGGTCTCCATCTGACCTCATGATCCACCTGGCTTGGCCTCCCAAAGTGCTGGGATTACAGGCATGAGCCACCACGCCTGGCCATATATTCAAGTATTTTACCAATTTTTAAATTAGGCTGTCTTTTATCGTTGAATCGTAAGAACACTTTATATATAATGAACAAAAGTCCCTTATCAGATATATGATTGCAAATATTTTTCTCTCACTTAGTGAGTTTGCTTTTCACTTTCATTATGGTACCATTCGCAGCACAAATATTTACAATTTATTTATTCTTTAATCACTCACACTTTTGGTGTTGTATTTTAGAAATCACTGTCCAACCCAAAGTTATGAAGTTAGTGTAATGTTTTCTTCTATGAGTTTTAAGCTTTTACATTTAGGTCAATGATCAATTTTGAGTTGATTTTTGTACATGGTGTAAGGTAGGTGTTAAACTTCATTCTTTTGTATGTAGACATCCAGTCGCTTCACACTATTTGTTGAAAACACTATTCTTCCCCCATTTAATTACCTTGGTGCTTTTTTCAAAAATCAACCAACCCAATGCATGGATTTATTTCTGGATTCTCAATTGTTTTTCTATTCCATTGATCTTTATGTTTATCTATATACCAGTACCACATTATCTTGACTTGATAGATTTGTAGTCAGTTTTGAAATTGGAAATTGAAAATCTCCTAACCTGTTATTTTCAAAATTGTTTTGGCTATTCTGAATCCCTCACATTTCCATATGAATTGTTTATCTCAGCTTGTAAATTTCTACAAAAACAAATAGCTAGCAATTGAGTAAATTTACATTCTATGTGATGACATATAATCTGGTTAAATACATATAAACATTATCAATGATGAGTGGGCTGAACAGAATTGAAGGTCTTTGTCAATTCTGAGATATCAGGCTTCTGAACATTAGCCATGTTAAATCAGAATAAAATATCTACTAACAAAGTGTCAGGAAATAATTAATTAATTTAATTTAATTCCTAAACTGGCAATTTCCTTTACTTCCTTGGTTACATCAAGTCTCAGAGCCCTCTTCTTGTTTGCCTATGTTTCCTCACTGTCATCACCATCACCATCAAGCATTAATCTTTCTAGCTATTCATGATGAAGCCGTTTGCTCAGTATTCTGATTTAAGCTCACTTGGGAGAATAGTAATAATTTTTATTTTAATTAGAGTGACAGTAAAGGTTTTCTGTCCTCAGATAGCAGCCTCCATGATCTATTTCTCTTTATAGAACCAGCATCTAGGCTCTGATATTTCATCCTTAAGGCTCTGATTTCCCAAGCTAGTCCCAAGTTATGAAAAGGTGGTTTTATAACAGCTCCCAGATGACATTCATCTGGTTGTTCTCCCACTGGTTATTGCAATACTTCTAAACTTTTTCTTAAGACTCCTTCTAATTTTGTCACCAACATTTTCTTAAAAAGCCCCAGAAAATATCTCACAGATGGCCACAAGGACCATCTTCTTGGTTACTCATTATCATCTGCCGTTTTCCTATTATCCAGTTACAGCTCCATGGAGATGTGTCTGAAGCTTCAAATACACAGAGGCAGAGAAGGGTCCACATATCTCTGATGACTGTTCTTTCATCTCTACTCCCACCTGTACTCCATTCTCAAGGCCATACGCTGTTGAAGTTGTGTTCTACTTCTCCAGGCCTGAAGTCTTAATAATAATAGTAAAGATGTTAGTATTATTATTAATAATAGTTATTTGTTGATTGTAATTTCTTTTAATTCCTTATTCACAGCTTTTAATGATTTTTTAAGGGACCTCTTACCCCCTTCGTTTTTATTTACTTTTAGGAATTCCTTTTATATTGAATTTTATGTTAGATTTTGTTTTTGCAAGTAATTTTTTTTTGGTACACTGGAAAAAATGTATCTACTATTATTATCTATTTTCTATGATAAACTTTATTAATGATTTCCTTCATTAAATAGATATTCTTAATTTTTAAGTATTCACAATTACCAATTTTTAATTTTATGTTTTTCCTTTTGCCATCTTATTTAAGAAGTTCTTCATCACTCCTAGGTGGTAAAGATTTTCTCCAATTTTTTATTTTTATTTTTTGAGTTGTGTAGATTTATCTTCTACATTTAGATCTTTAATCCATGGAGTGGCACTTTCTTTTATGGTGTAAGGTATGAATTGAGCTCTTTTCTTTTTTTTCTATAAATTTAGCCAGTTTTCCTTCCTCTGTGATTTAAATCAAATTACAATATGCAAATGAGTATTACTTTAAGCAAGTGAGTATTTTATTAATTTACTTTTTCCTATTCTTTAGCCCATTTATTTCTTTTGTTTTGGTATCAGATTTTTCATGTTTTTTTTTTCTATTTCTTTTTACAATGAATTTGCAATATACCCAGAGGAAATGCTCTCATTACTTTTCTTTTAAAAAGTATTATCTATAGCACTTTCATCTTTCCTTATGTTTTGGAATAAAAGTTTCAATTTTGTCAAAATGTTAAGATTTTGATTAAGATTACATTGAGTTTATTGGTGAAATCTGGAAACTAATGGCCTCTTTGTAAATTAAGTTGAATAATCCAGAAACATATTGCTTTCTATTTGTTTTCAATTTGCTTTTAGGTCAATTAATGAAGCTTAACATTTCTGTTGTAAAAGAGTTTTTGCAATCTTTGTCAGATTTTTTTTTGGAAACTTTAGATATACTTTTATAGCTATTTGAATGTTATATGTTTTATAATATTTTCTAGATAATTTTTGTTGGTAAAGGGACACTATTGATTTTTATAAATTGATTTTATATCAGATAGCCTAATTATTCAACTAAGTCTAATATTTCATCTTGGGAGTATGCTGGATTTCCTATATAGATGACCATCTTACTCAAATCCTAAATTGTATTTGTCCTCTTCTAATCTTTACATTTCTTATTTCTTCTTTTTTCTTGCAGCATTAGTCAGGAAATTCAGTACTATGTTAAACAAGAGTGATTATAAAAGACATCATTATCTGATTCAGAAACCTGAAGCAATGTGGTTGAAATTTTTTTATTAAATATGAAATTGTTGTAGGTTTTAATTATATGATATTTATTAAGTTAGGGAAGTTTCATTCTACCACTGATTTTCTGAGTTTATACCAAAAATTAACATTGAAATTTAGTAAATGAATCTTTTGAAGCAATTAAAACAGTTATATGGATTACAATAATTATTTGGCAGATAAATAAATAAAAAACTGTAACATACCCACATACAATTGAATAATATTCAGCTTTAGAAAAGGAAATCCTATCATTTGCTAAAACATGGATGAACTTGGAGGACATTATACTAAGTGAATTAAGCCAGACACAAAAAGAAAAATACTATATGACCACATATCTTTGTGGAATCATTTTTTTAAAGAGTCAGCTATACAAAGATAGAGACTACAACAGTGAAAAGATATAAATCAGAGGATACAAAATAGTAGATATGTAAGAGGAATAAGTCTAGAGGCCTAATGTACAACAGGGCTACAGGTAATAATATTGTACAGTATTTGGAATTTTTGCAAAATGGGTGGCTTTTAGCTGCTCTTGACAACAAAAAACAAGGGGGTGGGGTAAACATTTGAGATGATGGATGTGTTAATTTGCTTCACTATAGTAACCATTTTACTACCTATGTATGCCCCATAGTATACCTTAAATATATACAATACAATTTATTTTTAAATTTAAAACATAAAATACACACTATAAACTACAAAATATAGTTATATGATTAGTCTTATATGTGGTGATAGATAATACGAATCTATAAATGTCTTATTTTGCATTTTCTTTATTCAATATATATTAGCCTCATCAAAACTTTAGTTTTCTAAAACCTTTTTTTTTTAGTTTTCTAAAAAGTCTTTTATAAGTTAGGAACCATCTATCCCTTGAAAGTATGGAAGAACTCAGCTATGAAGCTATTTGGACTTGAGGCATCGTTTGAGGAAAGTCTGAAATTACCATTTCAATTTCTCTAATTATTATTGGTCTATTCAGGGTTTTTACTCTTCTTGCTCCAATTTTGGCCTTTAATATTTTTATAGGATTGTCACTCTTGTTTCTAGATTTCAAAGATATTCAAATGTATTACTGCATAGCTGCTATAAGAAAATTTGTATTATTTTTAAACCCCTTGTGTACGTATATTCATTACTTTTTTCTATATCATGTTGATTTTATATTCTCTTTTATTTTGTTCTATATGTCTTGCCAGAGATATCTTTACCATATGAATCCTTTAAAAATACATTTTTTGGCTAATATTCTTTATGTATTATTGGGTTTACTTATTCATTTACTTATTAAATATTGATCGAGCCACCTGTCATTTGCTTGACACTGTTCTGGGCACCCAGATTTAGCAATGAACAAAGCAGACTAAATCTCTGCCCCTGGGGATTGCATGCTCATGTATTCTCTAATCATGATTGGCTCCCCTCTTGCTTCATTGGCTTTCTTCTTCTGTTTGTTTTGTCCAACTTTTTAAACTGAATACTTATGAATTTCCCTCTTAGAAATGCATGTGCATTGTCATTCAATGCTAAATCTATTGCGTGATTGTCTCTTCTATGATTTCTTCTTGATATACGCTCTATTTTTAGCCTTCAATTAATTATGTTTAACTTATAAGTGTATATTAAAATATCATTTTAAATTTATTAGTAGCTGTCTCTTCCCCTATGCCCATATAGTAATTGAAGATATCTCAGTAGCCTCAGATATGTATAGTCTTCACTTCTCTAGGCAATATGTACTGTCTTTGCTTCTTTAGACAATAAACTTGACAGAATTATTTACTCATTCCTAATTTCATGTACTTATTTCATGTACATTTCATGTGCATGCATGTCTGTGTCTGTGTGTTTCTACTAGAAATCATTTCTCTTCTTGCCTGAGTACTTCCCCCAAGAATTTTCTGAAAGAGGGTTGTGTAGGGTAAACCTCATGAGAACTGAAAATAACTTTATTTTTTAAATTTATCTTATTAAAAATTTTAAGTTTAATTTTGTTTAACACTTTGAAAATATTGCCCGTTTAGTTTTTCTTGTATTGCTGTGGAGAAGCTAACTATTAAATGATCTGCTTTTTTTCTGAAACATTTTAATATATTATTATTGCCATTTTTATTCTTATTCACTGTAAGTTGTCTATATTGTGGATTTTCCTTATCTAATTTTTCAGCACACTGTAATAATATTTTTCAATCTGAGGTCTTTCATTATCCTCTAATCTAATTAACTCTCACCCCTTATTTCATAAAATACATTTTCACCTCCATTTATGTCCTTTCTTTCCTTTATAAAACCTTATCATAAAAGTGAAAACTTACAGGTCTCTTCTTTACATCCCTTAACTTAAAAAAAAAAAAAAAATTTCTATCTCTCTATTCCTTCCTTTTGTCTTGTGGTAGCACCCAAACCCCATATTCTAGGTCGCACTATATTTTAGCTGGATACATTTTGCTATTTATCCTTTCTATTGAATTTTTAATTTTAATTCATATTTTTATTTCCTGTGTGCCCCTTAAGTCAATTTTATAACTGCTGGGTCCTCTCTTTTCTTCTAGTATCCACCTTGTCGCTCTGATGATGTCTCCTTGCTGTTAGTGCTCCTCTAATTCACATAGCAAAAGCTCTCCTGTGTCTTGTCTTCTCAATGTGGATGACAATGGAGTTTTCCCCCACAGTAGTCTCCATATGCTCCTTTTTTTGGTCAAAACTGCTTCCTTTGTCTCCAAGATTGTTCACATTGTGTTGCTTTTGTGTATCTAACACTTCTCTCCTATGTTATACCACCAGGACAAGCTTCAGGAGACAGAGGCATATTATACTAATTCACAGTCTTGTCAGGGACTAAAAATCAAAATTATTATTTTATATCAAGGGTAGAAAGCAAGAGAGGCAGGGAGGTAGAGCATGAGTCCTGGCAGAAGATCCACCTGGCCAGGCTGGGTCCCTTTCATGCATGTCCCAACAACTTCCTTGGACCTGATGAAGATTGAAGACCTGGGACAGTGATGTAAAAATCAAGCAACAGGGAAATAAATTCCAATGACAAATAACATTTTGACTGAGAAACCATTAGCCTATTCCTCGGATCGATATTATTATTTTATACTTACAAAGGCAGTGACTGAAAGATCAAAAGGAAATAGTCTCGCTCTCATCTAGGCAATCCAACCTGGAGAGTTTCAGGAGGCACACTGATTGATCCTGAGCAACTGAAGCCTTCAGAATTTGCCTTCTTCTTGCTTCTGTCTTCTTCCTTCTATTTGCCCTTATTTATACACACACACCAGTACACACTTATTTCACCTGAATTCCACATTACATAAAAACTGACTTCCCGTGAACCGTGCACAGGTTGTTACTAAGGATTCTTCATTGTCTTCCATATATTCTGCGACCTAATTGTAAAGAGCACCTTACACTGCATTCTAGAGGTATATGCAGTAATATAGGTATATATATGTATATATATATATACATGCTATTTAATAATAAACTATTAAATAATAGTACAGCATTATCATATAATACTATCCTGTAATATTTAATAAATTATTCTCAGCTTATTTGCATTATTCTATATACTATATTATTCTATATGTTATGCAATGGTCTCATACTAGTCTATATATTATATTCTATAGAATAATATAGTATTATATTTAATAATATATACTATTATTATTATGTACTATAGTATATAATAAAGTAAAATTTAAGTTCACCTGGTTTTCTTCTGCTGTTTTCTACAGGTCTTTGGCTATCCGTACATGTATATCATAGAAAAATAGGATGTGGAATTCCTAGTGGTTTTTTTATGTTAATAGTGCTGATGTTAAAAACTACTAGTCCTGTTTCTTCAAAGCCCAGCCACACACTTCCTTTTTTCTTTGGGGAGGTAGAGGAAAGAAACAGGGAGAGAAAATAGGTAGAGCCAACTATTGAGCTACGACTTCTCAGGCAACTCTAACATAGTTTTCATCATGCTCTGCCAAAATAACAGATCCCTCTTTCATGTGCTGCTGAAGGAGGAGAACAGCAAAAAACTGAAGAGGTATAGGAAGCCAAGGGGAGATTTCTGTGCTGGATGTGGACTGATATGTATGCAGGCTCTATTCAACCCAGACACTTTAGGAACATTGTTTCATCTGATTGTCCCAACAGCACTATTCATTATATGTTATTATGAACTTTTCATAGATAATGACACTGAACTCAATGAATTTCAATATTGTCCCGATTTCATGAGTAATAGTGGAGAGACCAGAAATTCCTCAGAGGCATGTCTGAACATAAAGACTCTGTCAACTCACCACAAAATCAGAGAAGAGAGGATTCTTGCCGTAAGACAGGGCTTGCTACTCAGAGTTTGTCCTTGATTAAATATGAGAAGTTTACCTGTGATACCCCCAACCTGTAACTTTTCTTTCTGAGGCTTGATCTTCTCTCTGTAGTATCCAGCACCCCTCCATTTGTGCATCCAGGGCTCTCAGCTTATCTGCATTTTCTATAAGAGGACCATCTACGATAAACTGATTCTCACTTAGGTAAGAAGTTGTTTTTTGTTATTGTTTTTGGTTTTGGTTTGTTTGTTTTGACTTTCCTAGAGAACCATAGATAAAAGGAGAAATTGTTTCTTTAATATTTGCTATTAATTCAAAGAAATGAATCTCTGACTGTAGAATTTCCATCTCTTGAACCTTAGCAAAAAACATATAGATGTTAAATTTGCTATCAACAAAATGAAGTTATATCTAGCCAATTACCAATGTCACATGGTCTGGTTGGCACCAGAAGGCCTAATATCTGAGTATACAACAGAAAGCAAGTCAGGTGGTCTTTAAACAACACTCCCCTGAGACAATCAAGGTGGAAATAAACAGATCTCAAAAGTTTACCGAGTAGATGTTTATCTTGCTAGATATCGTCAATGGTTTTCTGTAGCTACTTTTTTAAGCTAGCTAATGTTTAATTTGAGTAACCTTGTGGAAAGACCTGTTTAAGTGGCACTATCAAACAATAGCAGCAAGAGGAGAGATAAGAAGAAAGTAAAAAAGGATTATTAAAGAAATGCTAGGGGTGAAATTTATCTCTTCAAACAAATCAGGGTGTGCTAAGTTAATAGAAAAATCCTATAATGGATGGACTGATAGTAAACTGTTATTTTCCAGAAGTTAAAAGCATGTGAGTGATTTTTACTCTGATTTGGTGGCAGGGAGTTGGGGACAGGAGGCTGTGAATTTCAGATGATTATATTTATAATATATTTTCCAGGATACTGGCATTCCAAATACCTTTTTAAAAATATTACATAACAAAGTTGCAAAGGATGAAACTGAAGGGGAGGGACAGAGACTGCCTATCCTGAGCTTCTATCCATAATTTATCTCTGTAGGAAGAAAATCTCTTTTGATCCCATTTTCAATTCTAGTACATCTAACAGCAACACTAGAATAAGATTTGACCTACTAAGTGCTCTGTTACATTGGAGTTGTTTAGATTCACCAGAGAATATAAAACATACATAGAAAGACTCATTACAAAATAGAGGCTAAGTTTGTCTTTCAGTATTTCTATCATTTGGTTAGTCCAGGCTCAGCCCCTAGAATCTGAATTTGTCAGGCTTCTGAGCCCAAGCTAAGCCATCATAACCTCTCAGCCCCTAGACTCTGAATTTGTCAGGCCTCTGAGCCCAAGCTAAGCCATCATATCCCCTGTGACCTCCATGTATACATCCAGATGGCCTGAAGCAACTGAAGAACCACAAAGGAAGTGAAATAGGCAGTTCCTGCCTTAACAGATGACATTCCACCATTGTGATTTGTTCCTGCCCCACCCTAACTGATCAGTTGACCTTGTGACATTCCTTCTCCTGGACAATGAATCTCAGGAGCTCCCCATGGAGCACCTTGTGACCCCCGCCCCTGCCCGCAAGAGAAAACCTTCTTTAACTATAATTTTCCACTATCTACCCAAATCCTATAAAACTGCCCCACCCCTATCTCCCTTTGCTGACTCCTTTTTCGGAATCAGTCTGCCTGCACCCAGTTGATTAAAAAGCTTTATTGCTCACACAAAGCCTGTTTGGTGGTCTCTTCACACGAACACGCATAACAGCATTTAGATGCAGTAAAATTTCCAATGTGTTCCTCAGATTATTACAGAAGAGAATTAATAATGTGCATGTATTGATGCTTTATTTGTACCACTTTTGAAGCAAAACAGTTGAAGTAAATAATTCAAGATTCTATTTGACCAGTCAGCTTGTATTTTTAAGGGCTTAATAAGTAGCTGCCTCTGAGGAGGTTTAGAGAAGGGCTGTCAGAGATGGGTAACTTTTCTTCAGGTACTTACAGAAGATGAAGGGTGACAAGACAGGCACCAAGCAATTGGAATGGTGGAGAAAGATGCTGTGGCTTCTGATTACTTGCCTGTGGTCTTTTGTGTTAACCAACAATACAAAATTACTAGACTTTTCCATGGAGATAAAGGGCTATGAAAATAGTATGGACCAGGCACGGTTGCTCACACTTGTAATCCCAGCATCACTGGAGGCTGAGGTGGGTGGATCGCTTGAGCTCAGAAGTTGGAGACTAGCCTAGGCAGCATAGTGAAATCTTGCCTCTACCAAAAAATATAAAATATTAGCTGAGGTGGGAAGAGGCTTGAACCCAGGAGGCAGAGGTTGCAGTGAGCCGAGATTGCACCACTGTACTCTAGCCTGGGTAAGGGAGTGATACCCTGTTGAAAGCAAGGAGGGAAGAAAGGAACAAAAGAAGGAGAAGGAAGGAAGAAAGGAAGGAAGGAAGGGAGGGAGGGAGGGGGGAAGAAGGAAGGAAGGAAAAGAAAATAATTTGAACAAGTAGCTGTGTGTCCCAATTGCTTATGAAGTTCTAAAAGTTCAGATAGACAGTCTCTACTCTATATAAAATAAATCAGAACATCTCTTGGTGTTATGGGCTGAACATGTGTAACCTCCAGATTTATTTGTTGAAGCCCTAACTCCCAGTGTGATGGTGTTTGGAGGTGGGGCCTTTGGGAGGTAATTAGGATTAAATAAGGTCCTGAGGATGGGACTCTCATGATGAGATTAGTGGCCTTATAAAAGACACCAGAGAGCTTGTTATCTCTCTGTCTCTCTCTCTCTCTCTCTCTCTCTGTCTCTCTCTGTATTCACATAAGGAAGAGCTCATGTGAGCACACACCAAGAAAGGGATTGTCTGCAACCTAAGAACCTAAGAGGACAGCTTTCCCCAGAAACTGACCATGCCAACACCCTGATCTCAGACTTCCAGCCTTCAGAACTGTGAGAAATAAATTTCTGTTGTGAAAGGCAGGAGTTTGTTGGGAAATGAGTTCCTAGTCTTTTTGCTTTTACTTAAACTACTTTGGTAACATGTAATTGGATTTTTCCCCACCTTGTCTCATTGCCCTCCAACCATTGAGCTGTAGTCACACCTGCCTCTGTAGGAGGGTGAATACAACCCAGGAAAAAAAAGAAATAAACGGATTTAATCATATGAAATTTCCCCCAACCCTCGCCAAAAAAGAAAATGTGTGTTGGAATCCTAACCAACCAGAATGTATCCTTGTTTGGAGATAAGATCTTGATAGAAATCATGAAGTTAAAATGAGGTACAGAGTTGGTGTTGAAACTATGTTTAAAAAAAAAAAAAAAGGCAGCAAATCAGATTTCTTTTCAAAGGAGTGTAAAAACAAGGTTCAGGATGATCACAGTTTTAGTAGTTCAGATATGTTCATACACAAGCCACATTTTCTTCAAAAATACCCACAATTCTGTGTTTGCTGGATTATTAGAAATGGAGTGGGAGGATAAGCAATAATCAAAGTTCCAGCAGAGTGAAACAGTAAATAGTATGTACAAATCCCTGTAACTGAACCTGATACCACATGTTCAACTTGTGAGAGGTCTCTCTTGGGCATGCTTTATACAGACACTGATTCCATTCATGAAGGTTCTGCACCTATGACCTAATCACCTCCCAAAGTCCCCACTTTCTAAGACCATCACCTTGGTGGTAAGGATTTCAACATATGAATTTGGGGTTAGGGGATGCAGATGTTCGATCCATAGTAGGTTGTGGGTCTGGAGAAGCAACAAGTCTCCCTCAGCCTGAGCTTGGGCTCTACTCAAGAAGGCAGGTTTCAGTGCGTCTTTCATAAGAAGGAATATGGATTTATTCTTCTTTCATTTAACTTAAAGTCATAGTGATGACTCTTTCAGAACAATGCAAGTCTATTGTTAAAGAGGGATCCGAGTTTATAAGTTCAGAAACATGAAACAGCCAGGAATGTTCAGAAGGCAACTCTAGCTAAAATAATTAAGCCCCTTCCCTGGAAGTACCATGATGTAGTTTGGATCTGTGTCCTCACCAAATCTCATGTGAAATTGTAATCCCCAATGTTGAAGTTTAGGCAAAGTGGGAGGCGATTGGATCATAGGGGCAGAGTTCTTATGAATGGTTTAGCACCATCCACCCTTGCTATTGTGTAGTGAGTGAGTTCTCATGAAATCTGGTTGTTTAATAGTGTGTGACGCCTCTCCCTACCACCACTCTCTTGGTCCTGTTCCTGCCATGTAAGACACCTGCTCCCACTTTGCTTTCCACCATGACTAAAGGCTCCCTGAGGCCTCTCCGGAGGCAGATGCTGCCATGCTTCCTGTACAGCCTGCAGAACCATGAGCTCATCAAACCTCTTTATAAATTACCCAGGCTCAGGTATTTATCTATAGTAGTGTGAGAATAGACTAATACATACCACAATGCACAGAAAATAATATCAAGCAGCCTTACCTCAAAGAGCAGAAAGAATATTTTTTCTGGAATCTATTTGATTTTCTTTCCCTGCACTATTGTAGTTCAATTCTTCCCTGAAGCCTATTCAAAGGCGACGATGGAAAATAATGACTCAAGAGATCAACGCAAATATCATCCCAAGCAGAACAGCCCTTTTCTATGAGTTTGCCACCATTGTAGCCTTCAATTTTACATGACTTCTGGTCAAACTATATAAATAATTAAAATATTTTTGCTTTAAAAGCTGTTGTTAGTCTTTAGGCTCAATGTAGACATCTAAATAAATAGTTGTAGGGCAAATATCCAAAAGAGTAGGGGTTCTGGCATCAGACAACTTGATATGAGTTTGAATTCCATCACTCTCGTGCAAGATATGCAGCCTCCCAGAGATCTAATCATCTCATCTATAAAATAAAGCTGATTATATCTGACCTCAGTGATTTATTGGAAGGAATACATCACATTACACTTGTAAAACTTTGAGCACAGTGTGTGGCACAATTAGTCATGAGTAAAATTAAGATTAACTATCATAAAGAAAACAGTATTTTTGAAAAGAGTGCTAGGTAATATGTTAAATAAAGAAGGCTGAGAAAATAGTTGTGTAGGCCTGCAGAAAAAAAAAAAATCATTCTCTATTAATCACTCCATAAGCCAATTTATCATTGAGAGACGGATTTGGCTTGATAATGAAATCTGTAGAATAAGCAAACTCTAGTTCTTGACACAACTTTAGAATCAGAATCTTTCAAATGATCAAACTATACCATAGACTGGGTGACTTGAACAACATTTATTTCTCACAGGGCTGGAGACTGGGCAGCCCAAGATCAGGGTGCCAGGAGATTGGGTGTCTGGTGAGGGTTCTCTTCCTGGTTTCCTCATATAAGAGAGAGAGAGAAGGCAAGCAAACTCTCTTCTATGTCTTCTTATAAGGCACTAATCCCATTATGAGGGCTCTGCCTTCATAATCTAATTTTTCCCAGAAGTCCCACCTTCAAATACCATCACATTAGGGATTATTAGTTTTGGTTTGGGGGGGGGGTGGGATACAAACGTTCAGTACCTAGCTCTTGCTCCGGGTCAAACAATCACTAGTCAGAGCCAGCACTAAGCTACATTTCTCATATGACTCTACCACAATATATTAGACCTTGATTTCTATTTGCTGAAAGACTTGTCTCATTTCTTTTTGAGATTTATACATTTATAAAATTATAAAGCTGATTTAGGACTGTTAATTCCATGTAACATGTCACCCAAACAATTGCACATTGGTTTGACAAACAACATTTCAATCCATCAGAAAAGTTTAGGTTGATGCCTGCACATATTCCAGAGACATAAAAGTGGAGGATAAGTGCTTTTAAAGCAAACAAACCTGAGGCGTGTTGTTAAAGGACACTTGCTTTGGAATGGAACTCTGGAGTGTTTAATTATCAACATGTGCCTTTCCATCCCTGGCCTATTAAATCATCTGGCCTGCTAATAATAGCCTGTTTAGCCATCAGGAAAAGATGGATGAGTTTTAGTTCCCATTTTCAAATCCAAGGGATCTGCCCTGTTTCTGAATTATCTGCAGATGAAGATTAGTCACTGAGGCATCTGTAGGTTGTGCAGAGGACATTGGAGTCCTGGCCAGGATATTTATCCTCAGCAATGTGCTCCTCCCTCTCCTTCAGGCCTTCCACTGGTGAAAAGAGACTGAAAGAGCCAAACTTAAAACGTGAGGAAGGGAATCTTACCAATTAAATGCTCTTTTTAGCATTGCAAACTGAATGTAATCACTTCCTGTGTTTAAACTGTCTGTGAATAGATCATGTATTTAGCTTTGCAAAGGAAGTTTTACATGTAATACCACTGCTTTCCCAAAGCCAGCTGTTTGGGTGTTTGTTTTAATCCATATCCAGTGTTCCCATTACCTGTTGATATGTAACAAACTATTTCAAATCTTAGTGGGCTAAAAAAGCAGTTTCTTTGGATCATGATTTTTGTGGAAGAGGAATTGGCGAAGTGCTTAGCTGGGTGTTTCCTTTCTGATCCCTGAGATGTTAGCTGAGGTGGCATGGCTAGTACTAGTGGATGCATTTTTAAGATGGCTCCCTCACATGGCTAGCAAGTTGGTGTTGGCTGTTGGCTGAGAACTTAGCCTAGTCTTTTGTTAGGATAACTTGGTTGTGATCCATAAAGGCCCATTCACAGGATGCTTGGGCTTCCTCATTGGCAGAGCAGTAGAGTTCCTAGAATGAGTATTCTTTCAGCTGAGTGTAATCTGCAAGACTCCTTCTGACCTAGCCTCAGAAGTCCCAGAAGACCACTTTCACTGCATTCATTGATCAACCAAATAATTTAAAGCAAACAACTCCAAGAAGATAGAAAATAGACTCACCCCCTCCATGGTAGGTTAGCAAAGATATAGCAGACATCTTTAACCTATCACATCAAGAAAAACTGTAACTGCTAGATTTTAACTACCCCCTCCACTTTACACATTATCTGGTGATTCTCAGAAGCTTCCAAAATATGTATTTAATTTATTCATTGCATCTCTCTCCACTCAAAATATTTAATATTTTCTGATTGCTTTGAAACTATGGTTCAATCAATCAATCAATTCCATTTCTTTTTCTGATGATTACTTCTTTCCTTCCTAACCATTCCCATATTGATTACAGTACTTCAGATGCATTCTGGATCCTGAATAACTAATCTACTCAGTAACAAATAATGTAATCTTCAACATAACATTCTCTCTGAGAGAGTGCAAGGCAGACAATGGAGACAACAATTCAAAAACACTTTCCAAGTTGAAGTACAATCTTAACAATGGCAGTATTTTTGAGATATTTAGGTGGCTTTCACACCATGCTTTTTTTATGCCCCAAGGTGTAAGGGTACCAAATAAAGCAGTTTTCCAGATCTTATCAGTAGACCCAAAAGTAGAAATTAACTAGTAGTATAAATCACTTATATTAAATCCCTTTCATTTACATATATTTGCATATGAATACCTAATTGTTTTGAAGTAACAAGAGAACAATGGAGGAAAAAAAGGGGGCTTGAGGCTGCAACAGACACCTGGGAGACTGTATTTTAAAAGTCTATATTTTTACATATTTGATTTTATTTCTTAAAGAGAAAGATACTGAGTCATGCACACAAAGTACTACCAAAAGAATTAAAGTGGGAGAAAGTTTCAACCTAATGATGCTATTTTCTGATAGACACCTCTTTAATTCTTCCCACTTAAATCTTGAATAACAAAGCCTTGTAATGTGTATAGAAACCAAAATTCTACAGATAGTGCTAAAGCAAGTTTTAAGATTCCCTTAACAAGCTCTTAAGTTGATAATGGCCCCTGTTTGAACTGGTATTTTTAAATAGGTAGTTGTGTAACACTCCTTTAGTATACAGAAAAGTCTGTACACTATCAGTAGGATCAGGTGGCCTTCTTTTCCTCTACTTTGTTGTCCTGAACAATTCAGCTCTGGCCCCAAATCAGCATCATCCACTCAGCAAAACAAATGCCCCATATTTAACTCTTCTCATTCTTGTCACACTTTAGCAAACATCTGTGTTTTCTTGAGCATGCTTTGTGGCATTTATTCCTACAATTGATTTTTTTCTCTTTTTTTGCCCACTTAACATTTATCCGTCTTCTGATAATAGCACCTTGATTTTTCTTTATACAACCTCATCTCATAGTCTCAGTCTCAGTGGCTTCTGATGAGACTCTCACCGCCAGCTCTAAGAATTGAGCCAAAAAAGGGAGGCATAGTTCAGAAATAGAGAGAAATAAATCAGAGTAAGATAAACATAAGAAAAAGGAGAAGAAAAAGACAAAGGGAAGAAGTGGAGCTGGGACACTAATGACATTGTTTGAGATCTTGGATCCAGTCATGCTTCAAACTATATTTTTCAGTTATACAAGCTAATTAATATTTGCTCTAACACACACACAGACACACACACACACATATGCATACATGCACACAGACATATTTTGTTTATTTATTTATATATTTATTTATTAGGATTTGCTTAAGCTGGTGTGATTTGAGTTCCTGTCATTTAAAATTAAAGCTTGAAATTAGGCTTTACCAATACAGCCATTTACCAACTCAAAATATATTAGCAAAGTATTTCTTCTAGTTATTTATAGAACTGTTCTTGAAAGGCATTGTGAAATCTGAAGTAGTACATAAAATTTACTTCACTGGCTTTAATATAATATGTGCAAACCAATAAAAGGCAGCCTGTTCAAATTACTTATATTTATTATGAGATTATTCAGTATTACTAACCAAAATAAAATTACTAAATGTACATAAATTAAACCTTTCTATTAATATACAACACACTCATGTATTTTTACAGAGTCAGAATAAAAGGCCGCAGAACCACAAACCTGTAGGTGGGTGCACATCCATTAGCATTCCTATAAGTACGTGTATTTGGTGGCTTTGCTGGAGTAACAAACTACCTCAAAATCGCGGTGTTATATGAAACAAAGGTATGTTTCTTGTTCATATTGCATGTAGGCTTCAGGCTACCTGAGGATCTGCTCCCATTGTGCTCTGCTCTATCAGTCTTCTCAGCTAGACTTCCAGGCTAAATAAGCAACCTCTATTTGGAAAGCACCATTCTCAGAGCAGGAAGCAGAAGCAAGATTACCATGTCATCCTATTTAAAGCTTCTGCTCCAACATGGCTTATATCATATTCACTCAAATTGCACTAGACAGATTTAAGAACAGGACAGGAAAGTTCATGCCATCTACACAGCTGTACTGCCAATTACAAGGCAAAAGCAAGGATCTATAAGTGCTTACAAATATGAGAGTCAATGATTTTGAACACTAATATTACCTGACAAAAGAGACACGTCCTGTCTTTACCTAGCTGCTTTCTAATACACTGCTGTGGCTTAAGGGTAGTACCCAGGCTTTCATTGCAATTTTAGAGTCACTAATGTAAGAATTTATCTTCAAGTTGTAGAATCAAAGAGGGAAAATTTCTCCTTTACCCTCTGAAGACTTAGTGAAAATGAATTTACAATAGTCAGATTAATAGGAGAAAAAGGCATACAAAATTGATCTAACAGGCAAGGGAGAAATATCACAGGAGAGTGAGTGCTCAATTTTTTTTTAAAGAAAGAGAAAACCAAATTCTAGTTTTGTTTCAATGTACTTTTGATATTAAGGCTCAATATTGAAACCCTTTAATAAATTTATTTAGCTTGAGTTCATTTAACCATATAAGATTTTCTTTTACTCTCTTTTATTTTTCCAACTTTTTATATTCATTTGTTTTACCTGTGACAATTTTTCTCCACTTGTTCATTTTGAAACAATATTTAAGCATACTCTACACTAGACAAAATTAATTTTCCTTAAAAAAAATCCATATCTTCATGCATTCCTGGCAACCTTCCTCACCAAAAACACACCCCTGTATGCTCTATGTGCAGAACTGTTTTTCTTATTTTTAGTAGTTTTAATTAACTACATTAGAGCTTCAATTTTTAGCAATTGTAAACCAACATTCTGTAGACTTATGAACATCATTTGATAATTTATAAAAATGTATCTTTCTTAATGGAACAATTTTTTTAAAAATTGGAACAGAACATATTTACTAACAGATCTAAATATATTTTGTTTCTTTGTAATAAGAAGCCAAAACTAGATAAACCTCCTGTTAATGTTTTAGTATTGTATATTACTTAGAAATAAACTAGAAATGTGATGAATATCTATCATTAACTTAGCAAAACTAGAAGGGTGTATTGCTAAAGTGACTGGGGAAATCTTTTAAGTAAATATCTTATAAGTATGATTATCCATGAAAAAGAGTATATTTATGGACTTCTATCCCATTTACATCTATTTGATTTATTAATCCTTAAAAATTATATTTGGAAAATTTTTTTACTTTATTTTCTTTTATTTATTTTGAATTTCAATAGTTTTGGGTAAAAGTGGTTTTTGGTTACATGGATGAATTGTATAATGGTGAAGCCTGAGATTTTAATGTACCAATCACCCAATGTACTATACATCATACCCAATATGTAGTTTTTTAATCCCTCAGCCCCTTCCTACCCTCCTGACTTTTGAGTCTTCAATGTCCACTATGCCACTCTGCATGCCTTTGCACACCCACATCTTAGCTCTCACTTATAAGTGAGAACATTTAAGTTTTCCATTCCTAAGTTACTTCTCTTAGAATAATGGCCTCTAGCTCTATCCAAGTTGCTGCAACAGACAATATTTCATTCTTTCCTTATAGCTGAGTAGTATTCTATGTGTCTATATACCACATTTTCTTTCTTTATTTTTTTGAGACAGAGTCTCACTCTGTTGCCAGGCTGGAGTGCAGTGGCACAATCTCAGCTCACTGCAACCTCCTGGGTTCAAGCGATTCTCCTGCCTCAGCCTCCCAAGTAGCTGAAACTACAGGCACAAGCTACCTTGCCCAGCTAATTTTCGTATTTTTAGTAGAGACGGGGTTTCACCATGTTGGCCAGGATGGTCTCAATCTCTTGACCTTGTGATCCCCCTGCCTTGGCCTCCCAACGTGCTGGGATCACAGGCATGAGCAACCACACCTGGCCCACATTTTCTTTATCTACACTTTGGCTGATGGAAACTTAGGTAGTTCCATATCCTTCCAATTGTAAATTGTGCTGTGATAAACATACGCATGCAGGTATTTTTTTTTTATAAGGACTTCTTTTTTGGGGTGGTAGATACCCAGTAGTTGGATTGCTTGATTGAATGGTAGATCTGCTTTTAGTTACTTGAGAAATACTCATACTGTTTTCCATAGACATATTTCCATAACATAGACACATTAGTACAACATGTGTTGTACTAATTACATTCCCACCAACAGCATATAGGCATTCCCTTTCACCATCCATGCCAACATATATTGATTTTTGACGTTTTAATGATGGCCACTCTGGATGGGGCAAGGTGGTGTCTCATTGTGGTTTTAATTTGCATTTCCCTGATGACTAGTGATGTTGAATATTTGTTCATATGTTTCTTGGCCATTGTATGTCTTTTTGGAGAAGAAATTATTCATGTCATTTTCCCACTTCTTGATGGGATTATTTTTTTCAAATTTTTTTTTCTGGCTTATTTGTTTGAGTTCCTTTTAGATTCTGGATATTAATCCTTTGTTGGATGCATAGTTTGCAAATACTTTTTCCCATTCTGTGGGTTTTCTGTTTACTCTGATGATTATTTCTACTGTTGTACAGAAGCCTTTTAGTTTAATTAAATCCCATTTATGTATTTTTTGTTTTTGTTGCATTTGCTTTTGGGATCTTAGTCATGAATTCCTTGCCTAGGCCAATGTCCAGAAGAGTTTTTCCTAGGTTTTCTTCTAAGTATTTTTGGCTTCAGATCTTAGATTTAAGTCCTTAAGCCATCTTGAGTTAATTTTTGTATATGATGAGAGAGAATGATCCAGTTTCATTCTTCTATATGTGGCTATGCAGTTTTCCCATATGTTTGAAAAATTTTATCAGACGTTAGACACAGTTTAGTCATCTCGTTTTTTTTCTATTAATTATTATATAACACATGTATACCAGGCAGTTACCATCCAAACAAAAACTACTGAGGTATTTTGCTGATAACTTAGAAGATAAATCTGTTTCTATTAAACCAACATTCTTTAACTCATCTAATTTCCTAAAGATTTATTTAAGTCAAATAAACTTTGAAAAGTATTTGGGCTGAATTATTTAATTCATACGTGCTCATTTTATCTCTATGTCAGTTTGGTACCATGTAGATAATATATAAACACATGTATAGAAATAAACATGCAGGCACAATATGCAACACACATAGACGTGTACATCCAAAAGCCAAATAAATTACGTTGCTCAATACAAAATTTTAGACCTGAGATGAGCCCATCTGTGTCTCTTGAGACTCTATAAGGAAGGCAGAAATCCCCGGTAAAGAGGTCAGTGGCACATTTTTGTGTGTGCCTCTGTAGGTCTCAGGGTCACTAGAAGTCTCCTTTAGATCACTTCATGTGACACCCGAAGATCTGATGTTTTCTCTCAGTAATTTTTTCGCCATTAATCTTCAAATAAAAGAAGTAGGGGCTGACAAAGGTGGCAAAAGGAAGGAGAACCAGAAGTAAATGGAAGAATGGGCCTTAAAGTAACCAGTTTCAGGAGATCTTAAGTTTCACAAAAAGGCCAATGAAGGTCTAGTTAGTAGAGGTTCAAGAAAAAGAAGTCCAGTTGATTGAGAAGTAATTTAATGGGAGAAACAGGATTCAAAAGAGAAAAATCAGAGGCTTTACATAATATTATAGCCTGGATTTTAGCTTTTAATTAAGCGACTTTTGACCATAGAACACTTAAAACATTTTGTTATCAAGTTTTAGCCAAGCAAAAAGCAAACTTTCCCATTTACCAGATTTTTTCCCCTGAAATTTGCACCTAGAAGGAGTTTTGGATGTTGGTAAGAATGGGTGGGCTTTGGAAGCAGCAGGTCTTCCCCTGGGACCAAGGGACTGGAGTGGGCTGTAAATGGGACAGCATTTTTCCCACTGCCTGGGAGGAACCTGCTGCTGACTTGCTCAGAGATTAGGCTCGGGGCAGAGGCAGGAGGCTTGTCTCTCTGGTCCAGTCTATGGCTAGTCACAAGGGTCTCTCCTACCCACTCCTAAGAAAGACCACATAAAAATCTAATGAACAAAGATGAGAAAGACAGGGCAAAAAGAGCTTCGAGAGTAAGATTTCTGTTTTTGTCTCAACTGGCTTCTTTCTTTCTGAGTATATAGTTCCATTTTTACCTCAGGACAGAAGGCTAAACAAACAACAAAAAAAGTTTCTATCATGCTCTGAATACAAACCAAAGGAGTATATGAACAATGACCTATAAACCAAAACAAATATTCACATACAAGACCAAAGCCCAGAAGCCCTTTGTGATTTTAGCCAGTCTCCAAAGAAGAACAAACTGAAGCCCTTCCAAGATCCAGACCTCAAGACAGCTTAAAGGAAGGCAAGTTTTAGTAGGCACAGATGGGGTACAACACACATTTCTATCCAGCCATATCCTCAGGGATTCCAACCTTTGAGTTAGTCATGTGCATAGAGCTGCCTGACAACCAACGTGCCCCTAATCAATGAAAAACTAAGAGATGAAGAGTTGGTAAGACAAACAGAAAAGCTAAAGATTTTCATGGGAAGGAAAGGATTAACTAGTCAAATGGGTACCCCAAAGAGTCAAGAGTCATACAAATATAAATTCAAAAAGATTTTTACAAATAACTCCAATTAACTGTCATAAATGTTTCTCTCCTGAGCCAAACAAGTTATATCTCTAAGGGACTTGTTCCCTGACCAGGGATTGACCCCAGGCAAAAGCATTGACAGTGCAAATCTTAATCACTAGACCACAGATTGAAACATCTTCTAGCAAATCTCACAGAAAATTCAAAACAAGCAATTGGAGCGTTCAAAAAAATTAAAATTATTTTAAATCTGATTTTTGCTTTTCAATCTTGCTAATGAATTTTTTGAGGTAGATATTATATTTCTGTTGTAACTTTTTATAGATACGTATCGGACAGCTATTTGAAAGAAAAATTTCTTTTAAAAGAAAAATTTAAAATATTTAAAATGTATATTTTATATAAATTAAATATTTAAAATTTAAAATATTTAAAAGAAAAATTTCTTTTAAATGCAGTCAATTTAGTCCAAAGATGACTCAAGCCGATAAGCCGTTCTCAGCCTGAACAAATTACTGATATTGGTAATTTGTGTATTTTCACTTTTTTTTCTCAGTCTTGCTAGATGTTTGTCAATTTTATTAATCTTTTCAAATAATTAGTTCTTGGTTTTACTAAGTTTTCTATGTTTTAATATTTTCAAGCTCATTAATTTCTGCTTTTATGTTTATTATTCTTTTCCATTGTTTACTTGGGTTTATTTTGTCCTTTTTAAGGCTCTTTTGGTTTTGTTTTTGCTTTTGGCTTTTGTTTGCCTGGTTTTGCTTAGTATGTTTTTGATGAAGGAGCCAGGGTTTTTTGTTTTTTTTCCCCTAGGTTTTTGATAAGGAACCTTAATTATTGATTTGAAACTGCTTTTTTTACCTAATTTTTGAATTTGGTTCTATAAATTTTCTTCTTAGCACTGCTTTAGCTGTGTCTAACATATTTTAATAAGCTTTATTTTCTTTTAATTAAATATCCTTTTAAAATTTTTTCTTGAGACTACCTTTTGACTCATGGATTATTTACAAATACACTATTTAGCTTCCAGATGTTTGGAGACTTTATGCAATAATTCTCTTATTGATTTCTAATTTAATTCCATTGTGGTAAGAAAACACCTTCTGTATAATTTCAGTTAGTTTAAATTTACAAGATTTATTTCACGGCCCTGGATACAACCTACCATGGAATGTGGTTCATAAACACTTGAAAATGAGTGTATTTTGCTGTTGCTTCTTTAAAAATATTGAGTAAATACTGTTGGTTGATGGTATTGTTGAGTTCTTCTATATCCTTGCTAATTTCTGCCTAGTTTGTCTATACATTTTTGAGAGAGGGGTGTTGCGGTCTCTAAGTATAATAATGAATGTCTGTTTTTTGTTTCAGTTCTGTCAGTTTCTGCCTCACACATTTTGTGGCTCTGTTGTTTTGCTTGGTGTGTATACATTTAAGATTACTGTCTTTTTCGTAGGCTTTAACTTTTATCAGTGCATAGATCCTACTGTCTTTCCAGTAATTTTCTATATGCTGAAGACTACCTTTTCTGTTATTAGTGTAGCCACTTCTGATTTCCTTTGATTGTCTGAATGATATATCTGTTTTTTAAATAGTTGCATCATTTTGCCAATTTTTGTCTTTTAATTGGTGTAATTACATCATTTACATTTAATGTAATTATTAATATGTTAAGCCTGCCATTTCATTTTTAGTTGCTGTTTGTTCTTTCAGCTTCTCATTTCTTTGTTTTCTTTTTCCTGCCTTTCTGTGATTCACTCGAAGTTTGTTAGAATTCTATTGAGATTTAGCAGAAGTGCTTTTGTGTATATTAAAATATTATAGATAAATTATATATAAAACTTTATGTAGCTATTTCAGTGGTTATTCTAGGCATTACACTGTGTATGTGTGTGTGTGTGTGTGCATGTATGTGTGTGTGTATGGTGTTCTATCACAGTCTACTGGTGACATTATTTTATTATTCAAAACATCATAATAATTATATCTCTCTTTAGTTCTCTTTGACCTCGCCTAGTTATAATATAGTTGTCTTAAATATTTCCTCTGCATATATTTATAACCACATTATACACTGTTATAATTTTTGCTTCAACTACCAAAAAAATTAGAAAGCTTGAGAAGAAGGAATTGCTATTATATTTTTCCATTTTTTCATGCCTTATTATCTCCTCTTCCCTGATCTTAAAAGGTTTCTTATTTTTACAGTTTCTTAATGTTTAAGGAAACTTCCTCTAGCCATTAATTTAGAATAGGTCTGAGACATTCATTTTATTTTTATTTTTTCTCATTTTAGAATATCTTTACTTCCTCTTCATTCCTGAAGAATTTTTTTTGGCTGGGTATAGATTTCTGGATTGACAATTAGTTTCTTCCAACCTGTGATTCGTCTAGCTTCCATCATTTTTTATGATAAAACAGCTTTTACTCTAATTGCCATTTTTCTAAAGGTAATGTGTCATTTTCCTCCGGCCACTCTCAAGATATTTTGCCCTTGGTTTTCAAAAGTTTAATTACAATGTGTCATTGCATGGATTTCTTTTTTTTTTCTGCTTTGTGTTCACTCATCTTTGATCTGTAGATTTAAGTCTTTTGAACAAATTTGGGAAGCTTTCAGTCATTATTTATTGGTATAGTTTTTCAGCCTTGTCCTCTTGTCTTCTTCTGGAACTCCAATGGCATGGAAGTCAGATCATTTATGATAGTCACACAGTTTCTCAGGATTACCTCATTTTTTCCTAGTCTACCTTTTCTTTGTTGTTCATATTGGGTATCTTCTATTATTCTATCTTCCAACCAACTGATTATTTTATCTGCCTTATCCATATTGCTACTAAGCTCCTCCACTGTACTTTTCATTTTAAAAATTTTATCTTTCAGTTATAAACTTATTGTATAACTTTTATTTCTTTATTGAGACTTTCTCTTTTCAATTTATTTTAAGAGTATTCATAATTGCTCATTAAAGCAGTTTTATGATAGCTGCTTTATAATCTTTGTCAGAAAATTTTAACATTTCTGTTATGTCAGTGTTGCCATCTTTTGATTGTCTTTTTTTCATTCAGTTTGAGATCTTACTGCTTTTTGGTATGACAAACCATTTTTAACAGACACCTGGAAATTTTTGTGTCACAAAATTTTCAATCTTCTTAAACCTTCTATTTTAGCTGGCTTTCTTTTATATAACTCTGATAAGGAAAGAGGAAGGCATCACCACAGAGGTGGAATTTCAACTTGGTACTCAGCCTTCATTGGCACAGAAGTTAGGTAAGTTTCCTCATTACTCCTAGGCAGAAGCAGGGGATTTGACTCCCATTTTGTCTCCACTGACAGCAGTGGGGGTGCCCTTGTCACCACTGGGTGATGGTGAAAGATCACACTCTACATTAGGTCTCCTTGACACCACCCAACTAGAGAATGAGAACATTATTGCCAGGTACGAGTAGAAGTCCAGGCTCCCACATGACATGATGTTAGTGCATGGTGAATGAGGAGCTTGTTACTGGCCAGCAGGGATTGCAATCCTGGTTTTCTACATGACCTTCAACACCAGCCCAGCAGGGGCATTGGGATTTTGGTAATAGCCTTAAGTGAGTCCCTAGTCAGCCTTTGATGGTAGGATGGGGTCAGAGCTTTAGCTAGAATAGAACAGTTTTTTTTCCAAAAATTTTTTGTCTTGCTAGGCTGCCCCTTTCTAATTATTTGTCTAGGGCTTTAGTTGGAAATGTTGACATCTGTGCAAGTTGGTGTTTTTCGTTTACTGGCTTCATTAGCTCTAGGTCAGGATATATGAGGCAAAAGGAAAACCCAGGTAACTGATCACCAGGTTATTCTTTAGGTCCTAAGATTCTTAGCCAATCAGCCATCTTCTCTTGTATCTTTCAAAGATGTGTTATGTTTGTTTTACATATAATGTCCACTATTCTTAGTTGCATTTAACATGATGATGAGGGAAGTATGTCTGCTTCATCTTTTGGAAGCAGAAGTCAAATTAGAAAACTTTAAAAAAATGATTGCACTTATAATTCTTTACTTTTTAAGTTGGTTTCTTTTTTTTCTGAAAACTCAATAGTCCAGTTCATGTGAAAGATTTCCCAGGAAATAACAAAATTAAAAAATAATATTTGCCACTGTGATTATACAAATGAATGCATTCAAAATATGCTTAAAATATTAGCATCTATTCAATCTCCAACTCCCAAAGACCCAGGAGATGAATAACGTATGTATGCTTTCAGTTAATACACAGGGGCAGTGCTTGAGCCAGACACATGTAGCACAATCTTGGGATAGAGATTAAGACCAAGTAAAACATGGTAGTCACAGGTAGGCAGACAGACTTGGGAGGAGAACAGGCTTGCCAATAGTCTTTTAATTTTATTTCATCTCACTTCATCTTTACAGTAGCCCTAGGAGTCAGGTACTATTATTGATTTCAATCTTATAGGAGGGGAAAGAGAAGCTTAAGAATTAAACAATTTTTCCAAATTTTCAGAACTTATAAATAAAGGAGACATTGTTCAAAACTTGTGTGTCTGACTCTAATTATTGTCTAGACTCAACTATTAGAGGTTAGAGATGCTCAGATACAGTGACTCTAATATTAGTATTTCAGACTGGGGGATATAGCAATAATATTCAAGAGTTATAATGATCTCTAATATCAGTTTAAATGATTCTGCCAAGGGAGGGATTCAAAAAGTAGCTGTGGGTTTTCAACAGATTTACTGAGCCTCAATAAGTGAGATTCTAGCACAAATACAGTGCAATTGTTTGCTTAGAAGCATGACAGCAGCATCAGAAAAATAGGCAAGGAGAGGAAAGTCTTAGTTTATGGACTAGGGTCAGAGTAAAAAATTCTGGACCTGTTTGAAAGAATGTAATGGAGATGTAAGAAGTGGTCATGGAACTCACAGGGAGAGGGGAAGCCTGCCCAAGTGACTGTAACATTGACTAATAATCAATAATCATGTTGATAATGATGACTACCAGTTAATGAGTGCCTGCCATATGCCAAGGACTAAGCTAGATACTTAAATATGTTTCAGTAATTGCAACATGCTACAAAAGCTTTGGC
Organism: Pongo abelii; assembly: GCF_028885655.2. Classification (NCBI taxonomy): domain Eukaryota; kingdom Metazoa; phylum Chordata; class Mammalia; order Primates; family Hominidae; genus Pongo; species Pongo abelii. The sequence continues at coordinate 22,631,543 of NC_071988.2, forward strand.
TTGAATTAAGTGCACTGGGTTTCCTTTATCATAATGGAATACCCTAAAAGGATATACTTGAGATTCCAGCATTCAGCACCAAAAAGGACTTAGAGCCCTTATTAGGAAAAACAACACTATAAGAAATTCATGAATAAGAGAATGGGCATTTTTAAGTTTTCTTTTCTTTTTATTTTTATTTTTATCTTTATTTTTATTTTATTTTATTTTATTAGTATTATTATTATTTTTACTTTTTCTTTCTTTGAGATGGAGTCTCACTCTGTCGCCCAGGCTGGAGTGCAGTGACGCGATCTCGGCTCACTGCAAGCTCCGCCTCCCGGATTCACACCATTCTCCCACCTCAGCCTCCCGAGTAGCTGGGACTACAGGTGCCCGCCACCACGCCCAGCTAATTTTTTTTGTATTTTTAGTAGAGACGGGGTTTCACCGTGTTAGCCAGAATGGTCTCCATCTCCTGACCTCGTGATCCGCCCGCCTCGGCCTCCCAGTGTGCTGGGATTACAGGCGTGAGCCACCGCCCCCGGCCTTTATTTTTATTTTTGGGGGTACACAGTTGGTGTATATGTTTTTGAGGTACATAAAATATTTTGATATGGGCATGTAATGCACAATAGTCACATCGTAGAAAATGTGGTGTCCATCCCCTTAAGCATTTATCCTTTGTGTTACAAACAATCCAGTTATACACTTTTAGTAATTTTTAAATGTACAATTAAATTACTATTGATCATAATCACCCTGATGTGCCATCAAATACTAGGTCTTATTCATTCTTTTTTTTTAAATTTAAAAATGTTTATTGAACAGAAATATAAACATAAGCCCCGAAGAAAGCAACATGACAAATTTTATATGTAAAATGTAATTTTACCCGAATTAACATATTTACTTTGTGTTCATGGTTTACAACATGACTGATCTTTCCCTTCTATCCCTTTGTACTTGTGTGTATCTAGCAGAAAAGTTCTTAGTCTGGCTATGGGCACACAGAAACTTCCCATTGATGATTATATTCAAATGTTTATTTACTCTCCCCAGAATAAATTGGGGGACTGGCACTGTCTGGATCGATCACAGGAAAGATAGTCAGGAAGCTCTGATCATCTTGAGTTTCACGTTTATGAGCAAAAAAATGGACACAGCGGCTGTCTAACAGAAATTTTGTCGAATGTGTAGATATGGCACCCATCACTAACATCATAAAAAGAAATGAACCTCATACCTATATCCAGGAAAATCCCTACTCTGTGCAAGTGGGGACTCACCCAGAGAATAGTCAAAGGCATAGTGCTGGAAGCAAAGACCTTTCCTTTGCTAGAACCACAGTCCAGAAGCTGTGTTCTGAGGAAAGTACAATTCTTTATTACTTATTCATTCTTTCTAACTATTTTTTGTATTCATTAACCATGCCCAGCTCACTCCCACCCCCATCTACCCCCGCTACCCTTCCCAGCCTCTGGTAACTATCCTTCTATTGTCTATGTCCATGGGTTCAATTGTTTTGATTTTTAGGTCCCACAAATAAATGAGATCATGTAGTTTGTCTTTTTGTGCTTGGCTTATTTCACCTAACATAATGACCTCCAGTTCCATTCATGTTATTGCAAATGACAGAATCTCAATTTTTATGACTGAATAGCACTCTGTTGTATATATGTATCACATTTTCTTTATCCACTTAGATGTTGATGGACACTTAGGTTGCTTGCAAATCTTGGCTATTGTGAAGAGTGCTGAAACAAACATGAGAGTGCAGATATCTCTTTGATATGCTGATTTCCTTTATTTTGGGTATATAGCCAGCAGTGGGATTACTGGATTGTATGGTAGCTCTATTTTTAGGGTTTTTTGGGATTTTTTTTTTTGGTACTAAATTACATTCCCACCAACAGTGTACAAGCATTTCCTGTTCTACACATCCTCTCCAGCATTTGTTATTGTCTGTCTTTTGGATAAAAGCCATTTTAGGCCAGGCATGGTGGTTCACACCTGTAATCCCAGCACTTTGGGAGGCTGAGGCAAGCAGATCATGAGGTCAGGAGATTGAGACCCTCCTGGCCAACATGGTGAAACCCTGTCTCTACTAAAAATACAAAAATTAGCCAGGCGTGGTGGTGCACGCCTGTAGTCCCAGCTACTCGGGATGCTGAGGCAGGAGAATTGCTTGAACCTGGGAGGCAGAGATTGCAGTGAGCTGAGATCCCGCCACTGCACTCTAGCCTGGCAACAGAGTAAGACTACATCTCCTGAAAAAAAAAAAAAAAAAGCCATTTTAGGTGGGGTAAAATGATATCCAATTGTAGTTTTGATTTGCATTTCTCTGATAATCAGATAATCAATGATGTTGAGCACCTTTTCATATGTCTGTTTGCCATTTGTATGCCTTTGAGAAATGTCTGTTCACATCTTTTGCCCATTTTTTAATCAGATTATTGGATTTTTTTCCCTGTAGTTTAAGCTCCTTAATTATTCTGGTTATTAATCCCATGTCAGATGAGTAGGTTGCAAATTTTTTCTCCCATTCTGTGTCTTGTCTCTTCACTTTGTTGATTGATTACTTTGCTGTGCAGAAGCTTTTTAACTTGATTAGATCCCATTTGTCCATTTTTGCTTTGGTTTCCTGTTCTGGCAGGGTATTACTCAAGAAATTATTTCCTAGTTGAAAGTCCTGGAGAGTCTCCCCAATGTTTTCCTGTAGTGGTGTCATAATTTGAGGTCTTAGATTTAAACCTTTAATCCATTTTGATTTGATTTTTGTATATGGTGGAAGATAGGGGTCTAGTTTCATTCTTATGTATACGGATAGCCAGTTTTCCAAGCACAATTTTTTAAAGAGGCTATCTTTTCCCCAGTGTATGTTCTTGGGAATGTATATTCCTCACCTGTTGGACGAAAAATTCTGTAAATATCTATTGAGTCAATTTGTTCTACAGTGCAGCTTAAGTCTGATGTGTCTCTGTCGAGTTTCTATCTGGGAGATCTGTCCAATGCTGAAAGTAGAGTGTTGAAGTCTCCAGCTTGTATTGTATTGAGGTCTATTGCTCTCCTTCACTCTAATAATACTTGCTGTATATGTCTGGAAGCTCCAGTGTTAAGTGCATATATGTTTATAATTGTTATGTTCTCTTGCAGAATTCTCCACTTTATCATTATATAATGACATTCTTGTCTCTTATTAACCATTACCTGGTTAGCATCTATGTTCACTCAAGGCCCTAGTGCTCTACGATCAGCAGGTAGTGAAGCCAAGCAGGTTTGTGTCCTTTCATTCAGTACAGTGAGTTCTTCCAGGCTCTGGGCAGGTCCAGAAATGCTGTCTAGGAGCCAGGGATCGAAGCAAAAACTTTAGAAATTTACCTGATGTTTTATTCTCCCGTGACTAAGCTGGCACTCAAACAACAATATAAAGTCCTCCCACTCTTCCATCTCCTTTCCACAGGCAGAAGAGCCTCTCCCTGTGGTCACCACTACCACTGGCCCAAAGTGGGTTCTGCCAGGCCACTGCCCAAATTCACTTAAAGCCCAAGGGCTCTTCAGTCAGCTTGTGGTGAATGCTACCAGGCCTAGTACTCACCCTTCTAGCCTAGGGCATAAATGTTGTCTAAGAACTTAGGCCTAGACTTAGGGACCCCAAGAGCCTGCCTGTTGCTCTCCCCCACTGTGGCTGATCTGGTGCCTATGGTGCAAGACAAAGTCATCTTTACTTTACCCTCTGCTTTTCTCAAATAGAAGGAGTCTTTCATCATAGCCACCGTAGCTGGGAATGTGCTGGGTTACACCCAAAGAGAACATGTCTCAGGACACAAGCCCACGGTGTACTATTTGGGTATCACCACTGGTTATTCACGGTCCAAGGGCTCTTTAGTCAGCAGGTGATGAATCCTGCCAAAACTGAGTCCTTCTCTTCAAGGTAGCAGGTTCCCTTTTGGCCCAGTGTGTATCTAGAAATGTCATCTGGGAGCCAGGTTTTGGAATGGGGGCCTCAGAGAATGGGCATTTTATCCACTTCCTGTCCCAAGTTAGGATTGGTCCAGAACACAGGGTGCAGCTAAAGCTGCAATTGAACAGATCAGTGACCTATAAGGATTAGAAATAAAGAATTGAGGAATGAAGACTCACCTTCACTATGGATACACAGATTGTTCCAAATCCAAGAGGTGAAAATCATAAAAGAGAGTATCCCTGTAATCCACCCACCTACCAACCATTAATTCATCAATCGTTGACTGTCTGATCTATGCTTGGACTCAAGCTATGTCCTACGGATACAGAAAAGAACAAAGCAAGCCTGATTTCTCCCTTTATTGAACTTACTAACACCAGAGCATGCATAACACTATTGATTGATTGGTTAATCTCAGAAAATACTTGACATAGTGGATTGACTGCTTAAATATGGAGGTGTCCCTTGCAACAAGGGGTATAATAAAATTGTGTAGCAGAGAGACAAAACCTAGCCTAGGGGAACAGAAAGCCTTTCCAGAGGAAGTGACATTTAAACTGATGCATTGATTTTGAATGGGGTGAGGAGGGTCAGAGTTAAGAAAGTACCCGTCAGAGTGAATAGCCTGTGCAAAAGCCCTGAATGTGGAAGTTGCCCTGCACACTGCAAAAGTCAAAAGAAGGTGGCTGCTCACCCGTGTGACAACAGAGGCAGAAGAGAATTATCTTAGAGGGGAACACGGAGAAGGGCTGGTGGGCACCATGAGAAGTGTCTATGAAGAGGCCAGTTCAGTTTAGTTACTTTATGGGTGACAAGAACCTCTCTAACTCTCTGCCGCCTTTTCTGTCTTTATGCTAAGCACAAAGGACGAGGATGTGAAAGGTCCTCATCTTTATATCTTGAAAACCTCATCTTCTCCGCAGCAGGAGTTCTCAAATGGCCTCGAGTTGGTATTTGGAGAGCAGTTCCAACTCTGGCCTTGTGAAGAGTCATCTATGAGCAATGGAAGTTATTTCTGTGTCAGGTCCTCGGATCAGAGGCAGCCGAGCATCCAGGATCCTTGTGGCGGGCTCCATGTCACCATGTAGCTGAAGAAAGGGGACTTGGAACTCTGCCAGGTATAAGCTCTAGTGCTGAGGAGCTAAAGGGTGTGTTTTAAGCTACTTCAAAACCTATGATTTTTTTTTCTCTTTGAAGCTCATTATGGCACTGGGCCAACTATTAGGACTGCCACTGAAATCTAATGCCAAAAAGCAATATAGAGGTATAATTTTTACCCCATTCAATCATCCTGCTTTGCTGAAACCCATCTCATTGTAAAACTACAGAATAGCATATAGCATGTATTCTTTCCCCCACTTATAAGTGAAATTATTTTAGCAAGACTTTTATTTGTGTATTTATGTACAAGGATGGGTGTCACACCTTTGATTGAGTAAATACCGACTGTATGCAGCTAGAATAATTAAGTAAGTGCACAGGCTTATTTCATTTATTTCATAAATATTTAGAGATACCAACTATCTGTGAGGCCCACTTCTAGGTACTAGAGATGCAGTAAAGAAGAGATTCACAAAGTTACTTTTTGTATAGGGCTTATAATCTATAGTTGAGTCAATAAATAGATACCAGAAAAAAAGGAAATAAAGACAGAGGCAGAGAAAAGAAAAAAATGAAAGGATGAAAGGAAGGAAGGGAGGGAAAAAGGAAGTGAGGGAAGACATTTCAGGCAGTGATAACTAGTAGAAAAATTAAAAGGATAGTGTGAATAAACCATACTTGGACATATGTTCTGATTAATTATTGCTATGTAACACACTACTCCAAAACTTGGTGGCTTAACATAACATTGTGTTTTGTTTATAGTTGTTGTGGGTTGAGAATTCTGGAAAGATTCAGCTGGATGGTGTATCTATGATCCACACAGCAGCAGCTGGGGCAGGAAGATTCACTTCCAAAAACCATTCACATGTCTAGCACCTCAGAGTCTCTCAGGGTGTTTATCTCTCTCTCTGTCTCTCTCTGTATAATCACATGGCATTTTATCCTTAAGAGCTGCTCCACGTGGCTTGTGTTTCTCAAAGTATGGCAGTTAAGGGGATTCACACTTGTAGTTACATGGCAACTTGCTTCTAATGTGAGTAAAATTTGCCAACGTCTTATGGCCAGAGCCTAGAAACCGATGCAACACCTCTACCATATTCTCTTGGTGTGAGCAGTCACAGAGCCCACCCAGACTCAAGGAGATGCTGTATAAACTCTACCTCTCCAAAGGAGAGGTACCAAAGCATGCGTTGCTATCTTTAATCCACCACAGGGTCTCCAGCATAATGTTGAACGATCAAGGATGGCTTTCTACCTAGGCAGCATTTGAACTGAATCCTGAATGACAAAAAAAAAACTAAAATGCTTACTTCTGACAGCAGACTATACTAGGCAGAAATAATAGCAAGTACAAAAACCCTAAAGCATCAAAAATTGATATATTTAAAAGGAGCAAAAGCTACAGCAGATAGGGCTTGGTGACTGAGAGGGAGATTTTAAGGAGATGAGGTAGGAAAAGTAGTCAATAGGCCCTGAACTGAAATTCATATACTATTCTTAGTGTGAGGGAAGGCATTGGAAACTTTTTAAATTAGTGTGAACTAATTTACATATTTAAAGGATTATAGAGGTTCAAGAATAGCAGTTGGAAGAGCAGTAAGGGAACTATTACAGTAATCCAATTAGGAGATGATAATGACTTGGACTAGGTTGATTCCAGTGGAGATGGATTTGAGATGAATGTAGGTATAAGTATAGATATAGGTATAAATAAATTAAGTATGGGTAAAGGTGTAGGTGCATATGTAGGTATAGGTACAGTCATAGAGATATATATATATATGTAGATATAGTACAAAGATAGGGATATGTTGCTATAGATGTAGGTATAGGTACAGTCATAGATATATATATATAGATATAGTACAAAGATAGGGATATGTTGCTATAGATGTAAATAGAAATAGAGATTTAGATACAGATATGCATAGAGAAATTGACATAGAAATAGACATAGATATAGAATTAAAGATAAGGTATACAGATAGAGATAAAGATGTACTGTCATTCCTTGGTATACTCAGAGGATTGGTTCCAGAACACCCACATATACCCAAATCTGCAAATATTCAAGTCCTGCAGTTAGTCCTGCAGAATCTGTACATAGGAAGTTTTGCATCCAGGAAATATTGTATTTTTGATCCATTTTGGTTGAAAAAGAATCCATGTATAAGTGGACCTGCACAGTTAAAACCCATGTTCTTCAAGGGTTAACTGCACAAATATAGATTTAGATAAAAATAGAGCTAGATATCAATATAGAAATTGATATATGTATTTAGGCAAAGATAGAGACACAAGAACAAAGAGAGGATAATGTGAGCAACATTGGACCAAATGAATCTGATAGGCCTTTACAGAACTCTTCACCCCCAAAACAACAAAATATATGTTGTTCTCATCACCACATGACACATACTCTAAAATCGACAACATAATAGGGCATAAAGCAATCCTCAACAAATGTAAAAGAACTAAATCAAACCAAACAAACTCTTGGACCACATCACAATAAAGATATAACTCAAGACTAAGAATATCCCTCAAAACCATGCAATTACATGGAAATCAAACAACATGATCCTGAATAACTATTGTTATTGTTATTATATAATAAAGATCCAACATATTAGAATCTCTGGGACACAGCTAAGGAAGTGTTAAGAGGGAAATTCATAGCACTAAATGACCACATCACAAAGTTAGAAAGATCTCAAATTAACAACTTAATATGAAAAATGAAAGAAGTAGAGAAGCAAGAACAAATCAGCCACAAAACTGGCAGATGAGAAGTAACAAAACTCAGAGCTAAACTGAAGGAAATTCAGAAAACCATTCCATTGAAAACCATTGAAACCATTGAAAACCATTGAAAAGATAAATCCAGGAGTTGGTTTTTTTGGAAACATTAATAAGACAGGCCACTAGCTAGACTAATAAAGAAGAAAAGAGAGAAGATCCAAATAAACACAATTAGAAATGATGAAGGAAATGTTACTACTGATGCCACAGAAATAAAAACAACTGTAAAACTACTACAAATACCTCTATGCACACGAACTCAAAAAGCTGGAAGAAATAGATAAATTCATGGACACACACACCCTCCCAAAACTAAGCCAGAAAGAAATTGATTCCCCAAACACACCAATAACAAACTCCAAAATTGAATTAGTAATAAATAGCCTACCAAACAAAAAAAGCCCAGGACCTAATAGATTCACAGCCAACTTCAGCACCATTCCCACTGAAACTATTCCAAAAAATTGACCAGGAGAGACTCCACCCCAACTCATTCTATGAGGCCAGCATCATCTTCATACCAAAACCTGGCCAAAACACAACAAAAAAAGAAAACTTCAGGCCAATATCCTTGATGAACATTGACTCAGAAATCCTCAACAAAATGCTTGCACACCAAATCCAGAAGCTCATCAAAAAGCTAATCCACCATGATCAAGTAGCCTTTATCCCTGAAATGCAAAGTTGGTTCAACATACACAATTAAATAAATGTGGTTCATCACAAAAACAGAACTAAAGACAAAAACCACATGATAATCTTAATAGATGCAGAAAAGGCTTTTGATAAAATTCAATACTTCTTCATGTTAAAAACTCTGAATAAACTAGACATTAAAGGAACATTCTTCAAAATAAGCGCCATCTATGAAAAACTCACAGGCAACATTATACTAAATGGGCAAAAGCTGGAAGCATTTCCCTTGAAAACAGGCACAAGACAAGGATGTCCTCTCTCACCACTTCTATTCAACAAAGCATTGGAAGTCTTAGCCACAGAAATCAGGCAAGAGAGAGAAATAAAGGGCACTCAAATAGGAAGACAGGAAGTAAAGCATTCTCTGTTTGTAGACGACATGATTCTGTATCTGGAAAACCCCATAGTCTCAGCCCCACAGCTTCTTCAGCTGATAAACAATTTCAACAAAGTTTCAGGATACAAAATCAATGTACAAAAATCACTACCATTGCTATACACCACAACAGCCAGACTAAGAGCAAAATCAGAAAGGCCATCTCATTCACAATTGCCATAAAAATTATAAAATACCTAGGAATATAGCTAATCAGGGAGGAAAAGATCTCTACAACCAGAATTACAAAACACTGTTCAAAGAAATCAGAGAAGACACAAACGAATGGAAAAATATCCCATGCTTATGAATAGAAAGAATCAATATCATTAAAATTGCTATACTACCCAAAGCAATTTATAGATGCAATGCTATTCCTATCAAGCTATCAATGACATTCTTCACAGAACTTGAACAAACAATTTTAAAATTCATATGGAACAAAAAAAGCCTGAATAGCCAAGGCAATCCTAAGCAAAAAGAACAAAGCTGGAGGCATCATGTTACCTGACTTCAAACTATACTTCAGAGCTACAGTAACCAAAACAGCATGTTACTCGTATAAAAACAGTCATATAGACTGTTGAAACAGAATAGAAAGCCCAGAAGCAAGGCCACATGTCTACAACCATCTGATCTTCAACAAAGCTGACAAAAACCAGCAATTGGGAAAAGACTCCCTATTCAATAAATTGTGCTGGGATAACTGTCTTGCCATATTCAGAAGATTGAAGCTGGACCCCTCCTTACACCATATACAAAACTCAACTTAAGATGTGTTAAAAACTTCAATGCAGAACCCAAAACTAAAAAAAAAAAAAAAAACCCTAGAAGACAACCTAGGAACTACCCTCCTAGACATAGGAATGGGCAAAGATTTCATGACAAAGACACCAAAAGCAATTGCAACAGAAGCAAAAATTGACAAGTGGGATCTAATTAAACTTAAAAACTTCTGCACAGCAAAATAAACTATTAACAGAGTAAACAGACAACCTGCAGAATGAGAGAATAATTTTTGCAAACTGTGCATCTGACACAGATCTAATATCCAGCATCTATAAGAAGCTTTAACAAAATTACAAGAGAAAAATAACCACAATAAAAAGTGGGCAAAGAACATGAACAGACACTTCTCAAAAGAAGACATACATGTGGCCAACAAGCATATGAAAAACAGCTCAATATCACTGATCATTAGAGAAATGCAATTCAAAACCACAATGAGCTACCTTCTCACACCAGTCAGAATGGCTATTAGAAAATCAAAAAATAGCAAATGCTGGTGAGGTTGTGGAGAAAAGGGAACACTTATACACTCTTGGTCATTCCATAAGTTAGTTCTACCATTGTGGAAAGCAGTATCATGATTCCTCAAAGAGCTAAAAGCAGAACTACCATTTGACCCAGAAATCCCATTACTGAATATATACCCAGAGGAATATAAATGATTCTACCATAAAGACACATGTTCATTACAACAGTATTCACTATAGCAAAAGCATAGAATCAACCTAAATGTCCATCAATGACAGATTGAATAAAGAAAATATGGTATATATACACTATGAAATACTATGCAACCATAAAAAAGGAGATCATGTCTTTTGTGGGAACACGGATAGAGCTAAAGGCCATTATCCTTAGCAAACTAATGCAGGAAAAGAAACCAAATAACACGTGATCTCACTTACAAGTGGTAGCTAAATGATAAGAACTTATAAACTCAAAGCAGGAAACAACAGATACAGGGTCTACTTGAAGGGCGAGGGTGGGAGTAGGGAGAGGAGCAGAAAATATAACGAATGGGTGCTAGGCTTCATATCTGGGCGAATAAATAATCTGTACAACAAACCCCCGTGATACATGTTTACCTATGTAACAAACCTTCACATGTACCCCCAAACCTAAAATACATGTTAAAAAAAGAAATACTAAAAAAGGAATAAAAATATTAAGCAAAAAGTTTATTTCCCTAGTACTACTATAAAAAGGATTATCTATGTGTAACCTCTTAATGAATGCTGGAGCATGCGCTGTTTCACTGTTGAAACATTGACACAATAATCTATGACCCAAATGGATGATTTTGTAAGTAAATAAAATACTCAAAAATGTCCAAGTCTTTTATTTGATATTTTTTCATCTACACCAAGTGCAGGTGAAATAAAAAGTTTAACATTGGAAAATCCAACATTTTTCAGCTTGTCACATGGTATATATTCATCTTTCAGTTTAAATATTACCTCTATACTCAGACTTTCTCTGGCTATTTGAAGTACAGCTCCCTGTGTATCTCACAGGCATTTTATTTTTTTCCAAATGCTTACCACGATGTGTGATTATCCTACTTGTGTGTTTAGGCATTTGTTGTCTGTCTTCCTAACTAGAACAGGTGCTTCATAAGAACAGGGAATGTGTTTGTCTTGTACATCACTCTATTGCTAGTGCTGGTGAAACAACTGGCTCATAGCAGATGCTCAACTCATTTTCTGCATGTATGAATAAGTTTTTCACTTACACCATGGAAATATAGTGAGTGGTAAGTTTATATGACCCTACCATCAGCTTCTAGTGAGGTGATTGTAAATTCTTTCTTTTCATTGTATTCTCTTTTTACCTCTCCATCACTCTTTGTTTAATGTGTAATAAAAACATGCCCTTTGGAGTCAGATAATCCTAGGTTTGAATCCCATTTTGACAAGATTATTCTTTAACTCATCTAGTAGTAAAATGCCAGGCATGATATTAGATCTTGTGGACTGCTAAAGAGTGACAGTTTGTAAAGTAAAAAATGAGCAGCTACCAGACTATAAAGAGACTAATATACGATTATTTATCAAATTTGCTTGTTCACTAGGATCCATGGGGCTTGTTAAAATGTATAGAATTATAGCAACTCATGCTTTCCCAGAACCACTGAGGTTAACTTTCCAGGTGTGACACTTAGAAATTTGGATATCTAGCAAGAATATATTGTCTTCTTATGATTAAGCAAGTTTAGAGAATATTAGCACTTTGCAAACTAAAAATTTAACCTGAAAAATCAAAAAAAGCAGTAAAAACATTTAAGCTGGGAGAAATCTTTTGTAAGGATTTTCTGGTGGCTGAATGTAGCAGTCAATATAGAGGCGGCAATTATTTGTATGCTGTTAGGTAGAAAAATGGAGTTGGGCTTGGCCAATGCTTATCTTTATGGGCTGCAGCTTCTGTTTGAGAAAAAACAAGTGAATAATGGTGCCCTTCACTGAAATAGGATTTAGAGGTAGAGGAGAAAATTAAGAGTTGAGAGATGTGTGTGTGAAATTAGTGAAGCTTAGAGCTGAGGGCTCAGTCTATAGAAGGATTATGAGTTTAGCTTGGGATACATCAACTTGAGGTGCCTGTGGTTCATTCAGTTCCAGTAGGCAGTTGGGAATATGAGTAAGGGTTCTAGGTGGAGTTTTGGGTTAGATGTATTGATATGGGAATAGTCAGCATAGAGATGACTATTGAAGTCATTGAAGTAAATTAGATTGGAGTTGGTGACTACATAGACAAAGAAAGGAGAAAAAGCATGATGTTAGGTATCTGTGGAATTCCAACAATTAAAGTATAGACACAGGGAGAAAGATTCACAAAAGAAACTAGGAAGCATTGCCCAAAGAGGTAGGAGAAAATTCAGGGATGAATGATGTTATGGAATAACCCAGAAAGGATTTCCAAAAGAAAAGAGATTACAGTATTAAATTTTGGCAAATCCAAGTAATATTGGAACTCAAAATGCTCATTGAGTTTATAAATAAGAGGATCACTAATGACATTTGCTGGTGAACTTTCAATAGATAGATGACAATAGAAGTCTGATTGTAATGAGCTGCAAAATATATGAAATAAAGTTACAGAGATCTTCGGAATCCCATCTATAAAACAGATATAATCACACCTTCTTTGAAGAACAGATGTAAGGCTTCAATGAGATCACTGGCTTCTGACACAATATTGAGAATCCAGTAGCTACTCAAAATATTTTGATGGATTTTTTTTTCAAAATTATCAGTACAAGGCCAGACATTCCATAATAATTCAGTAGGATTTAGTTCAATTTATGTAGGCTAAAAGCAAAAATGGCATTAATTCATATGGTGAAGATAGCAACTCATTTTCATAATTATTTTTACTAATGATGAGGACATAGGACAATCCCTTTGAGCACATAGAGTTTATAAAATTTATCTAGATAAAATGTGCTGAAGCCCTATCAAAAAGAAGTAAAGTATACATTGATATGTTTTGGTCAAAATGAAGCACTTAAAACTCTATGTATGCAAAGACAGACATAATTTAATAAACTTATACTCATAAATCAATTTTACACTCCAATCCAGAATAATGCTTATATACTATATTATGAGTGGCAGAGATCAAGGGAGCATGAGTAGGAAGTGTAACAAACGTTATTGTTAGATAATTAATTCATTTCTATTCTTAGTTTTGAATGAATTCTATAAGTGAAACAAATGTCCTTACGAATATCACATAGCTTCCTAAACTTTGCCATAACTACTAAGCAGAAGATTCTCATTCCTCTTTTGCAGATGAAAAGATGGGGGTTCACAGAGAGTAAGAGTTGTCTGGGAGACACAGTTATTTAGCAAAAGTGCTGGGATTTAGCCTCTGACTGTTTAATTCTGAACAAACTAGGATGTATTTTCTGTTATTGTTTTTTGGCAGCTCTACTCAAGGAAACAAGGCATTGAGTTACAGTCATGATTCAGCCCCATAAACAAATATCTATTGGTTAATGGGCGTAGTTCTCTGTAAAATCTTTACATGTCAATGGGTATGATATGACATTGCCATTTGCTTAATTAAAGATAAATGAAATAATTATACATACCCTCAAAGGACTTATGATTAGTTAGGACTTGTTATTAGTAGTACTGTATACAAGGGAAAGAAAGGTTTACTCTTCTTTAACTTCAGAAAGTTTAAAGGCTGGAGTTTTATTCACCTTTGAGTGCAGCTTTGTTCTTGGGCACTGCCTTGTGCAGAGTTAGCACTGGATGTTGTTTATAGAGATTAAAAAATTAGTAAAGATGACATCTTAGTTTATTCCTGATGCTATAACAAAATGCCACAGGCTGGGTAATTTGTAAAGAACAGAAATTTATTTCCTCAGAGTTCTAGAGTCTGGGGAATCCAAAATCAAGGTACCAGCAAGTTTAGTGTCTGGAGAGGGCTCCGTCTTTGTTTCCAAGATGCCACCTTACTGCTGTGTTCTCACAGCGCAGAAGCTGGAAGAGCAAAAAAGCTCAGCTGGTTCCCTTCAGTGCTCTTATAAGGCCCTGATTCCATTTACGAGGGTGAAGGCCCCATAGTCTAATTTCCTCCTAAAGGCCCTAATTCTTAATACTGTTGCATTGGGAATTAAGTTGCAACACAAATTTTGGAGGGGAGACAAACATTCAAATATAGCAGATGATGAATTACTGAAGTACCCAGACACTGGCAATCTGTGGAGCCAAGAGTGCAAAATGAAACTGGTTTTCCATTGTGCCTGGAGTCAGAATGGCAAAAACTGTGTACCATTGGTGAAATGAATAAATACGTTTTTAAATCTTTCAACAGAGAGGATACCATTATGGGTTTGTTAATTGGTTAAGCTACAACCCACATGCAGATGGCTGCTCTAATCAGGAATTCACTCCAGTGGTGTCTAGCTAGCATTCTAATTAGGTAACTTTTGCATCTAAAAATAAGTTCCAGAGACCTGCTATACAGTATAGTGCCTATAGCTAACAATATTGTATTGTATATGAAATTCGCTAAAGGGCTAGATCTTACAAAAAATAATAATAAAGGTCACAAGAGAAAACTCTGGAGGTGATGAATATGCTTATGGCCTTGATGATGGTGATAGTTTCACAGGTATATAATCATCTCCAAACTTATTGAGATTTATACATTACTTATATGCCAATCATACTTCATTCAATAAAGTAGTTTTAAAAAGAATGTGAATAAAATAAACGTATTCTTCTCCTAGACTAAAAGTATTTTTTGAAAGGAAAAGTCTTATTCTAGAATTGGCATTTATCTGCACTTCTGTTACCCATATCTAGATCAATAACAATGCTTCACTAATTAACTTAGGATTATCAGAAAAAAATGATCAAATTTAGTATCCTGTTAAATACCATGGTTAATAATAGAAATGGGTTATCTCTGGTAAAATTACTCAAATTAAGTGGACCAGCAAACATATTACAGAAAAATTCTCACCATTGCATTAACAGGGTATACAGATGCAGAGAATTCTCTAGCCAGTACATTACAGAAATGTTTCCAAAAGTTTCTGTGCCAGGATATTGGCCAGGAAGGTTTTTGGTTGCCTTATAATAGACCATAAATGAAAGATCCCTTCGTATGGCCTGTTGTTACATCTGCTTTGAGTGAATGTTTCATGCAAGATCATGGCCAAAGTCCTTAAAACTGTAACTTCATCAAATTTAAACAACAAATAGTGTGTGATGGCTGGCAAGATGGCCAAATAGGAACAGCCCCAGTCTGCAGCTCCCAGCGAGATCAATGCAGAAGGGGGGTAATTTCTGCATTTCCACCTGAGGTACCCAGCTCATCTCATCATGCTAAAAACTCTCAATTAAATAGGTATTGATGGAATATATCTCAAAATAATAAGAGCTATTTATGACAAACCAACAGCCAATATCATACTGAATGAGCAAAAAAGCAGGAAGCATTCACTTTGAAAACTGGTACAAGACAAGGATGCCCTCTCTCACTACTACTATTCAGCATAGTATTGGAAGTTTTTGCCAGGGCAATCAGGCAAGAGAAAGAAATAAAGAGTATTCAAATAGGAAGAGAGGAAGTCAAATTGTCTCTGTTTGCAGATGACATGATTGTATGTTTAGAAAACCCCATCATCTAAGCCCAAAATCTCCTTAAGCTGATAAGCAACTTCACCAGTCTCAAGATACAAATTCAATGTGCAAAAATCACAAGCATTCCTATACACCAATAATAGACAAATAGCCAAATCATGAGTGAACTCCCATTCACAATTGCTACAAAGAAAATAAAGTATCTAGGAATACAACTTACAAAGGATGTGAAGGATCTTTTCAAGGAGAACTACAAACCACTGCTCAAGGAAATAAGAGAGGACACAAACAAGTGTGAAGACCTCTTCAGGGAGAACCACAAGCAACTGCTCAAGGAAATAAGTGAGGACACAAACAAAACAAATGGAAAAACATTGCATACTCATGGATAGGAAGAATCAATACCATGAAAATGGCCACACTGCTCAAAGTAATTTATAGATCAATGCTATCCCCATCAAGCTACCAGTGACTTTCTCCACATAATTAGAAAAAACTACTTTAGATTTCATACAGAACGAAAAAGAGCCTGCATAGCCAAGACAATCCTAAGCAAAAAGAACAAAGCTGGAGGCATCACACTACCTGACTTCAAACTATACTACAAGGCTACAGTAACCAAAACAGCATGGTACTGGTACCAAAACAGATGTATAGACCAATGGAACAGAACAGAGGCCTCAGAAATAACACCACACATCTACAACCATCTGATCTTTGACAAACCTGACAAAAACAAGCAATGAAGAAAAGATTCCCTATTTAATAAATGATGTTGGGAAAACTGGCTAGCCATATGCAGAAAACTGAAACTGGACCCGTTCCTTACACCTTATACAAAAATTAACTCAAGATAGATTAAAGACTTAAATGTAAGACCTAACACCATAAAAACCCTAGAAGAAAATCGAGCCAATACCATTCAGGACATAGGCGTGGGCAAAGACTTCATGACTAAAACACCAAAAGCAATGGCAACAAAAGCCAAAATGGACAAATGGGATCTAATTCAACTAAAGAGCTTCTGCACAGCAAAAGAAACTACCATCAGAGTGAACAGGCAACCTACAGAATGGTAGAAAATTTTTGCAATCTATCCATCTGACAAAGAGCTAATATCCAGAATCTACAGGGAACTTAAATTTACATGAAAATACAAACAACCCCATCAAAAAGTGGGCAAAGGATATGAATCGACACTTCTCAAAAGAAGACATTTATGAAGCCAACAAACATATGAAAAAAAGCTCATCATCACTGGCCATTAGAGAAATGCAAATCAAAACCACAGTGAGACAGCATCTCAGGCCAGTTAGAATAGTGATCATTAAAAAATCTGGAAACAACATGCTGGAGAGGATGTGGAGAAATAGGAACACTTTTACACTGTTGGTGGGAGTGTAAATTAGTTCAACCATTGTGGAAGACAGTGTGGCAATTTCTAAAGTATCTAGAACTAGAAATACCATTTGACCCAGCAATCCCATTACTGGATATATACCCAAAGGATTATAAATCATTCTACTATAAAGACACATGCACACGTATGTTTATTGCGGCACTATTCACAATTGCAAAGACTTGGAACCAACCCAAATGCCCATCAATGACAGACTGGATAAAGACAATGTGGCACATATACACCATGGAATACTATGCAGCCATAAAAAAGGATGAGTTCATGTCCTTTACAGGGACGTGGATGAAGCTGGAAACCATCATTCTCAGCAAACTAACACAGGAAAAGAAAACCAGACACCACATGTTCTCACTCATAAGTGGGAGTTGAACAATGAGAACACATGAACTCAGGGAGGGGAATATCACACACCAGGGCCTGTCAGGGGGTAGGGAGGCTAGGGGAGGGATAGCGTTAGGAGAAATACCTAATGTAGTTGACGGATTGATGGATGCAGCAAACCACCATGGGACGTGTATACCTATGTAACAAACTTGCACGTTCTGCACATGTATCCCAGAACTTAAAGTATAATAAAATAAATAAATAAATAAATAACAAATTATGTGGGCATTTAAAGTCTGCTTCCAAATAAACGTTTTTAAAAAAACACAATAGTTTATATGAGAGATGTTGGTCTGAAACCTGCTGTTATTATAACCAAATAGCAAACTTGTAGAGGATTAACCAGCCACAGCCCTCCTCAGACTTCTTGGTTGGCCTGTTTTCTACCACTAGGAATCTGTCAGATATATATATATATCTAATTTAGTTCAAGACCATGTGCATAAAACAAATGCTTGTGGACCAAAACGTAATGAAGAGACATAGAAACGGTTACAGCTGTCTAAAATAAACATCTATAATAAATATCATCATCCAAGAGTAGAAAAAGATCTAGGAGGCCAACAATCCTGTCTCTCATGATCCCACTCCTTTTTCTACTTTCTGATCATCTAGAATCCCCTTTAGCATTTCCACAAAGCTTCTTTTCTACATAGTTCAGGGTCTCAGAGAATACTGTCACAACCGTTGGTATACCTTTCTGACATGAAAGCACTCATTAAAACAATGCCTTATAAAACTATCAGTTTTTCAAATATTTTTCAAAAGCATCTTGCATTCTAATGTGTAATATGAATGCTTTGCTGCTTAGAAATTTCTTCCACCACATACCCTAAATCATCTCTCTCAAGTTCAAAGTTCCACAGATCTCTAGGGCAAGGGGCAAAATGCCACCAGTCTCTTTGCTAAAACATAACAAGGGTCACTTTGCTCCAGTTCCCAAGAAGTTCCTCATCTCCATCTGAGACCACCTCAGCCTGGCCCTTATTGTTCATATTACTATCAGCATTTTTGTAAAAGCCATTCAACAAGTCGTCTCTAGGAATTTTCAAACTTTCCCACATTTTCCTCTTCTCTTCTGAGTCCTTCAAATTGTTCCAACCTCTGCCTGTTACCTAATTCCAAATTAACTTCCACCATTTTGGGTGTCTTTTCATCAGTGATCCACTCTATTGTACCAGTTTATTGTATTAGTCTGTTTTCATGCTGCTGATGAAGACATATCCGAGACTGGAAATTTACAAAAGAAAGAGGTTTATTGGACTCACAGTTCCACATGGCTGGGGAGGCCTCACAATCATGGTAGAAGACAAGGAGGAGCTAGTCGCATCTTACATGGATGGTAGCAGGCAAAGAGAGAGCTTGTTCAGGGAAACTCCCATTTTTTTAAAACCATTAGATCTTGTGAGACTCATTCACTTCATGAGAACAGCATAGGAAAGACGTGCCCCCATAACTCAATCACCTTCCACTGGGTTTCTCCCATGACACATGGAAATTGTGAGAGTTACAATTCAAGTTGAGATTTGTGTTGGGACATAGCCAAACCATATCACCCTCTAACAGAGGTTATTCCACAGCATTTAGAGAAGAAGCAAAATAGTACATGGTTCTGAATTCATTCTAAAAATGTTTGATTGGAGCACCTGTTAATTCTTTGTCTTTAATTTTGCATATGGATACCATGTTTGGTGCCAAAGCAACTCAAAGTTTTATTTTTGTGTTAGGGAATCAATATTAGTGACTAAATGGGACAAGTTCATCTATCTATGCAATATTAAAATGTGACTGATGTGGTAAAACTACATCTAGTTGGTGGGAATGGAGATATTTGATAGCAAAATCACTGGGATATTGCCAAAGAATTTTTTTTCCCACCTCTCCCTCAGTGACATCTGGATCAGAACCAATGTAAGAACTATCACATTTCTGGAATGTTCTGAGGTCTCCTTTCTGAGAGTTGCTGCTACTCTCTTCCTTAAATGCACATTTACTCTCATATTAACGTGGGTTTCATCTGTGGAATAGTTTTTATTACAACTTGTGCCTTTTAATACAAAATTATATAACTTAATAGAGTGGGAGAAGAGAGTTAATTTTTCATAAGACACTGTTTCAAAATTTTTCATCCTGCAAACTGCTTTTTCCTCATTTTGGTGGTATCATAGACAGAGCCTGAGGTTAGCCCCCAGGCATAAATGCACAATTTTGGGGAAAAGGTTTAAATCCTCCAATGCAGATTTGCAACAGGATTTTTTTTTAACCTGCCAAAGAATCATTTTTTAAAATGCTGCATTAAAAGTCCTTGACACAGCATCAGACAAAAATGGTAAATACAGACATAGGCACAATAGATGACTAAATATATCTCACCTCACCTCAATAGACTTTTTGGTATTTAGGTTTTCAGTGATCTGTTAAATGCTCTGCACATTTTTTTTTTTTATTATTATTTTTGAGATGGAGTCACGCTCTGTTGCCCAGGCTGGAGTGCAGTGGCATGATGTTGGCTCGCTGCAACCTCCGCCTCCCAGGATCAAGCGATTCTCATGCCTCAGCCTCCCGAGTAGCTGAGATTACAGACATGCACAACCATACCCGGCTATGCTCTGCACATTTTAAAAGCTATTTGTAGGCAATACATGTAAGATGGAATACAGGCAATGGTTTGGCTTTGCAAAACATATGTATTTAAGAAATTCAGTTTTGCTTCAGTTTGATTTTTTTGCCATGTTATGTATATATTTAACTTTTCTAGGTTTAAAAAACTTTCTTAGTAGCCTTCCAATCTTTCCTACAAAGAAGTAACAAATGCTGCCTTTCTTAGTACTCTTGAATGGTATTCTCACAACAAGATTATCAGAATTCATTTTCCTAGTATAGAATCCTGAATCAGCAAAATCTGCAACTTTGCTGCATACTTAAAATAGACTGGCATGAATCTAGTATGGTATTTCCAGCGTGTTTTCTTTAAAAAAGTCTCTAAAATCTTTAGAATATGACCAATGCATGGAAAGAAAGAATTTGTCTTCCTGACATACTCCAGTGTCTGCTCCCTTTCTATTCCTTTGCCTTTGTGCTTCAAGAAGACATGAATAATGATTTTGAATTACAGTGACCTGGTGACTTGTCTGTGACACAGAAATGATGGGCTTCTTCACTAGCTCAGTCTTCACAACTGCCTGGTACTAGTTTCTTCTTAGCCGTTCATAATCAGGATTCAACATTCTTTGAGATACTCTTAAATCTCTAGATAACCCATTTAATACAGACAGCTGTTGAAAATTGGGAGAGGATATAGCCATGTGGTAGAAACTACCATTTCTTTGGTAAATAGAAGAAAGCTGGGTTTCAAGGCACCTTGGGAAAACAATTCAACGACAAAAGAAAAACAAAATGAACCAATCCAGAGGAGTGGTCATTTGTTTTATTTCTGAAATTCTCTTTTTTGCTGAAGTGGCAGTGTTCTCTTTCTAAAACTTTTCTCTATGAAACTGGTGGCTTTGTGGCTTGTGTGTGCACACACGTGAATATGCACATGTGTTTTTTGCTTGTGATTTTGCCTCTAACTCATCGTCTCCAACTGCAAAGGTTAATGCTTTGGGCTGCTTTCAGAGTTTTTGCTCTTAGAAGAGAAAAACAACCATGGGAGAACGTGTCCAAATGCTGTGGATATTTACTGTTCTGTCTGTCTAATATCCATGGGTGCTTTCCAATAGCCCCTACATTTCCTTTTGTGGAATTTACCCTCTTTCATTGATTGTATTCTTGATGTGATGATAAACCATTTTCTCCATTATGATAGCCCAATGAGTTCTTGGAGCCACTACAGCTCTTTTGACCAGATCCATTTTCTGCAATTGATTATAGCTAAGTAGTAAGTTAGTATATGCCATAAGCTCAACCAATCAGATTATTTCTCCTGGAACTTTGAGAGACTCAACATCTGAAAACATGGTTTGTGTTCATTCATCCTAACTCCGGCACTCTGATCATCTAACTGAATAGTTCTCCTTCCCTGGTTGTTCTTGTTCTGTTTAAGACTATGTATGTGTGATCTAGTTTTCTGATCTATAGAATGGTTTTATGAGCTACTCAATTTCTTTCCAGTAAACTTACTTTTGCTTACATCTAGCAGTATAGGATTTTATTGTTTGCAACTAAAACAAACAAATGAAGCAAAAAGAAAAAATCCTGAGGGATATTCATCATAAGTCATTTCTGGAACAAGGCTAATAAGTATAAACATAAGCTTTGAGCATATATGTGTTTTTTCAGTAGTTGGAGGTATTATTAATCCTGAACATCCCTTTGTAAGACAGCTATAAAGAGAATTTGCCAACAGAGATCTTAATTCTCCCTGGGACAGAGTTCCTAGGTGAAGGGGCGGACTGCCATCTTTGCTGTTTGGGCAACTCAACCTTTCCAGCCTGCAGGCTTTGGAGAGTCCAAATTGAGTGGAGAGAGAAGGAATCCCCCAGAACAGCACAGCTGCTCTACCAAAACGTAGCCAGACTGTTTCTTTCAGTGGGTCCCTGATCTATTGCTCTTCACGGGGCGGGACTTCCCAAGGGAGGCCTCCAGCCACTACTGCAGGTACTCTCTGGCCAACAGAGACTTGAAAACTTCCTGGGACAGAGCTCTGAGAGGAAGGAGTGGGCCGCCCTCTTAGCTGTTTGGGTGACTTAGCCATTCCACCTCCAGGCTTTGGAGAGCCCAAGCCCATCAGAGGTGGAAGTGGTACCCGAGTACAGCAGAGCCACTCTACAAAAGCATGGCCAGACTGCTTCTTTAAGCAGGTCTCCAATCCCATTCCTCCTTAGTGGGTGAGACCTAACTGGGGTCTCTAGTTACCTCCTACATGTGCATTTGGGCCAGCAACATGTCCATACCTCCCTGGGGTGGAAGTCCCAAAGGAAGGGGCAGGCTGCCGTCTTTACTGTCTCATAGCCTTCACTGGTGATACCTCCAGCTACTGGAAATTCCAAGGTTACTAGGGACTGGAGCAGATCCCAGCAAACCCCAGCAAACCCCACAGCAGCCCTATAGAAAAGTAGCCAGACTGTTAAAAGGAAAAAAGAAAAAACCCATCCACCCATCCAAAGGTCAGCAATCTCAAAGACTGGAAGTAGATAAGTCCACAAAGATAAGAAAGAATCAGCACAAGAATGCTAAACTCAAAAAGCCAGAGTGCCCTCTTTCCTCTAAATGACTGCATCATCTTTCCAGCAAGGGTTCCAAACAGGGCTGAGGCTGAGATGGCTGAAATGACAAAAGAAGAATTCAGAATACAGATAAAAACAAACTTCACTGAGCCGAAGGAACACATTGTAAGCCAATGCAAGGAAGCTGAAAATCATGATAAAACATTTCAGGGTCGGGTGCGGTGGATCACACCTGTAATCCTAGCACTTTGGGAGGCCAAGGCGGGCAGATTGCCTGAGCTCAGGACTTTGAGACCAGCTTGAGCAACATGGTGAATCTTCGTCTTTACTAAAAATACAAAAAAAAAAAAAAAAAAAAAATTAGCCAGGCATGGTGGCACATGCCTGTAATCCCAGCTACTCGGGAGGCTGAGGCAGGTGAAATCACTTGAACCTGGGAAGCGGAGATTGCAGTGAGCTGAGATTGTGCACTCCAGCCTGAGTGACAGAGTGAAACTCTGTCTCAATAAATAAATAAATAAATAAATAAATTTCAGAAGCTGACAGACAAAACAGCCAGTATGGAGAAGAATGTACTGACCTGACAGAGCTGAAAAGCACAGTACAAAAATTTCGTAATACAATCACAAGTATTAACAGCACAATAGACCAAGTGGAGGAAAGAATCTCAGAGCTTGAAGACCATCTTTCTGAAATAAAACAGGCAGACAGAGAAAAAAGAATGAAAAGGAATGAACAAAACTTCTGAGAAATATGGGATTATGTAAAACGACCAAATCTGTGACTGATAGGTGTATCCAAAAGAGATGGGGAGAATGAGGCCGGGCGCAGTGGCTCACGCCTGTAATCCCAACGCTTTGGGAGGCGGAGGTGGGTGGACTGTTTGAGGTCAGGAGTTAGAGACCAACCTGGCCAACATGGTGAAACCCATCTCTACTAAAAATACAAAAATTAGCCAGGTGTGGTGGCAGGCGCCTGTAATCCCAGCTACTCAGGACGCTGAGGCATGAGAACCGCTTGAACCCAGGAGACAGAGGTTGCAGTGAGCCGAGATTATGCCACTGCACTCCAGCCTGGGTGATAGAGCAAGACTCAGTCTCAATAAATAAATAAATAAATAAAAAGAGAAATGAAGAGAATGGAACCAATTTGGAAAATACATTTCAGGATATCATCTATGTGAACTTCCCCAACCTAGCTAGAGAGGCCAATATTCAAAATGAAAAAATGCAGAGAACCCCAATAAGATACTCCTGGAGAAGATCGTCCCAAAGACACACAATCATCAGATTCTCCAAGATAAAGATGAAAGAAAAAATGTAAGGGCAGTCACAGACAAAGGCCAGGTCACCTACAAAGGGAAGCCCATCAGACTAACAGAGGACCTCTCAGCAGAAACCCCATCAGCCAAAAGAGATTGGGGCCCAATATTCAACATCTTTAAAGAAAAGAATTCCAACCCAGAATTTCATATCCGGCCAAACTAAGCTTCATAAGCAAAGGGAAAATAAGATCCTTTTCAGATAAGAAACTGTTGAGGGAATTCATTACCACCAGATCTGCCTTACTAGAGATCTCGAAAGGAGCACTAAATGTAGAAAGAAAAAACACGCTACCAGCTAATACAAATACACACTTAAACACACATACCAGCATCACTATAAAGCAACCACACAAACAGGCCAACATAATAACCAGCTAACACCTCAAAAAGCTTATCTACCACTATCAAGTAGGCTTTGTCCCTGGGATGCAAGGTTGGTTCAACATATACAAATCAATAAATGTGATTTGTCACATAAACAGAACTAAAGACAAAATAGCATGATAATCTCAGAGATGCAGAAAAGGCTTTGATAAAATTCAAAATCCATTTATGTTAAGCACTCTCAATAAACAAGCTATTAAAGGGACATACCTCAAAGTAATAAGAGCCACATATAACACAACTCACAGCTAACATTATACTGAATGGGCAAAAAATGGAAGCATTCCCCTTGAAAACCAGCACAAGACAAGGATGCCCTCTCTTATCATTCCTATTCAACATAGTATTAGAAGTTCTGGCCAAAGCAATCAGGCAAGAGAGAGAAATAAAGGGCATTCAAATATAAAGAGAGGAAATCAAATTATCCTTGTTGGCAGATGACATAATTCTATATTTAGAATACCCCATCATTTCAGCCCCAAAGCTTCTTAAGCTCATAAGCATATTCAGCAAATAATCAGGATACAAAATCAATGTGTAAAAATTGCTAGCTTTCTTATAGACCAACAACAGTCAAGCTGAGGGTTAAATCAGAAATGAATTCCTATTCACAATTACCACAAAAAGAATAAAATATCTAAGAATAAAGCTAACTAGGGAGGTGAAAAATCTCTACAAGTAGGACTACAAACCACTGCCCAAAGAAATCAGAGATGACACAAACAAATGAAAAAACATTCCATGCTCATGGACAGGAAGAATCAATACATTTAAAATGGCCATACTCCCCAAAGCAATTTATAGATTCAATGCTATTTCCATCAAACTATGATTGACATGCTTCACCGAACTAGAAAAAACTATTTTAAAATTCACATAGAACCCAAAAAGAGCCCTAATAGCCAAGACAATCCTAAGCAAAAAGAACTCAGCTGGAGGAATCCTGCTACCTGATTTCAAATGATACTTCGTGGCTATAGTAACCAAAACAGCATTGTACTGATACAAGAACAGACACATAGACCAGTGGAACAGAATAGAGAATCCAGAAATAAGACCATACACCTACAACTATCTGATCTTTGAAAAACCTGACAAAAACAGGCAATGGGGAAAGGATTCCTTATTCAATAAATGGTGCTGGAAAATGTGGCTAGCCATATGCAGAAGATTGAAACTGGACCCAACTTACACCATATGCAAAAATTGACTCAAGGTGAATTAAAGAGTTAAATGTGAAACCAAAAACTATAAAAACCCTAGAAGACTACCTATCCAAACCCTCCTGGACATTGGAATGAGCAAAGGTTTCATGACAAAGACACCAAAAGCAATTGCAACAGAAGCAAAAAATGACAAATGGGATCTAATTAAACTTAAGAGCTTCTGCACAGCACAATAAACTATTAACAGAGTAAATAGGCACCCTACAGAATGGGAGAATATTTTTGCAAACTACCTATCTGGCAAAGATCGAATATCCAGCATCTATAAGATACTCAAACAAATTTACAAGAAAAAAAACAAGTCCATTAAAAACTGGGCAGGGCCAGGCACGGTGGCTCACCCCTGTAATCCCAGCACTTTGGGAGGCCTAGGCTGGCAGACCCAGAGGTAGGGTGCGCCAGTGTAAGCCACTCTTCTGGCTTTATGTCAACTTGAACCTAGTATGTCTCATTACCTACATAAAATCTACTCACACCAATGTGTGTCACCAATATAAAACTTCTTAAAGATGTGTTAGAGAGTAAATGGAGGATTTTATATTGGGTATCTTCAACTTAGCCTTATATATATTTTCTAGAGGTCTCCTATCTCAACCCCCCTTTTTTGTTGTTTCCTCTGACAATATTCGTCTATTCCCCTGTCTTGCCATCAAATGTCTTGCTTGAGATTTCTCCTCCTCTCACCTGGTGTTTTCAAAATAATCACTACTCCATATTTGCTTTAGCTTACCCATTACTGTTTTTAACTAGCAAATAACCTTATGACTGCAGGATTCATCATCCTTAGAAGACAATGAAGGTGTATGAAAATGTTCGCGGTAACAATGAGGATATTTGATGTGGGTCTCAGCCTGTACCTAAAATTTTCCAGTTAACGTGGGTCTACAGAATTCTTATAACCTCCTTGAATTTTATTTTACCCAAGCTAAGCTAGACCTACTTCCTTTGAGGGTCTGTTGTGAAAATAAACTATGAGTGTTGTAAAACACTCCATGTCATAGATGTGTAAGAAAATAAAATTCACCCACTTTTTAATGGACTTGTTTTTTTTTCTTGTAAATTTGTTTGAGGTCCTTATAGATGCTAGATATTAGGAGTTTGTCATATGTATGTCATAGATGTGTTGAAAAGCAAAATAAAATAAGTGGTGGTTTGAGCTAGTCAACTGTAAGTTATCTCAAGATGTTATTTGCTAAAGTGAATCATTACATAAAAGAAAGTGAGGAGAAGTAAATGACAAGAGAGCACCAAAACATTCATCGCTAAGACTTTCAAAGCAACCGTCTTTGCCTTGTGAAGTTAGATGCTTTCTTAGCACTGCTGAGTAACCTGATATTCTCATTCCAGAGTATTCATTTGCATTGCAGCATGGTATAATCAAATACTCTTACCCATGGTCACGTTTTCCTAATTGTTCAGTGGAACCCAGTCTAGAAGGATGAGATTACAGGCAGGGAGGCAAACTCATGACACTAAAAATGCTCTATTATAACAAGCACTCTTCTAAACAACACACACACACACACACACAAGCACATACATTCCTTTAGTTTAAGAAAACCTTCTCAACTTGGAGTCTTTTTCCAGTAGTTGATTATGATAAAAGAGAATGCCTCTATTATTTCTGAAGACTTTTTGTCCAGAAGAGTTGGCTTTCTCAAGAACAAGCCGAAACTCAGCATAGGACTTACTTACCTTAAAATCCAGTTGAAGATCCGTGAGATGTAGTGTGTTGGGCTGTCTCTGGGGTAACAGATATTCCCCTTCACTCTTAGCAGTTCCAAAATCAGATTCATTAAGAAATTAAGCATAGGTAAAAGCTGTGTGGTTTCCCTGCCACTGCATTTGGTGTCAGACAACTAGAGCACCTAGAGCTAAGGAATACACAAGAGCTGGTCACAGTTCGTTACACTGCCTTGTCATGGGGTGTTCATATTAGCAGTCACCTCTAAGCAATCTATTTCATCTGAAGCAAGCTTAACAAAGTGTTAATATATGTTATTATTATATTGAAACTATAGGCGATGTTCCTCATATCTGTGCTGACCTAAGACAGTAAAACATTAGGCATTTACTAATCTGTAAGACAAAAATTCTATGAGAACCAGTTGCTTTATATGAAATAATGATTGTAGTAACCTATGGCCCCAATATGGAGAATAAAACAAAAATCTTTGCCTAAACTTAATCCTACATAGAATTTCCCAGAAGACATGTCTAAATAGGCCAGGACATTTTTTTCAATTACCCTTCCCCAACTTGACAGGCTAAACCTTGCCCTACATAACAGGTCTGTGTAATGCATAACAGAACTCTGCCTTTGTATATTTAAATCTGGAGGCTACATAGCCACCTATCATTTGTGCAAGCAAGACTTTCAGTGTAAGATGCTGGGGAGTCATGTGAGGACAGACCTGGCTGCTTCCTCCCCACTGTCGTGACCTACCGCCCCAGAGCCACCAGATCCCCTGAGGGTGTTGTCAACACTAATTGAGAGAAAGACTAAGACAAAAATGTGGCTCCCACATGGTGAAGTTACTTACATTTGTGACTTCAAGTTCAAACAATTCAGCCTTGCCACATTTTCAAAGAAGGGACACGCTGCCCTCCTGAATTTTCATTAAATGACAATATATGAAAATATATATTTAAGCCCTAAGGGAGTATTCAGGCAAAAATCAATTTAAGAAGTAACTAAGATATGCCTCATATGCAACTAAAAGTTAGATGAGAAGGCCAGTCATTCCCTTCTTTCCCAATTCCCACTGCATTACAATTTCTAAGTACATAGACTTGAACTTGAAGCAATCCAATGGACATGTCCAGTTTAGCCAATTATTATAGTTTCCTAATGTCCTCAGAGATTCTGATGATTAGAATCAGGAGAGGGTCACTCCCGAGCTTACAAGCAGCAAATGTTTTTTTAAACTAGAGCCACTGCTAACACGAAAGGTTTTCTTTGCTTCATATTAGCAAACATGCAACACATTCCTATGTGGTATGAACTTTTCAGAAAAAAAAAATAAATGTACAACATGAGAAACTGCCAGCACATACCCTTAAATGTGCTTAAAAGACGATAGCATGTTTTTCTGTTGCTTTCTGAATTAACCCTGAACTGAAAAACCTAAGTTTTTTCTGACAGCGTGAGTCACTCATGCAGTATCCCTTCTTCCCACCCCTCTTTGGCAGAAGAGAAGAGCTAGTAAAGCAAAATGATACTTAAGGATCAGCATGGACAAATTGGCCTGAGGATTAGATACAAATGGTTACACGCAGATGATGATGCTGGCACAAGCAGATCTTTCATTCTAATTTTAGGCACTGAATTTGGTTTACTGAAATGAAGGGTTTTAGGCATCACATATTCAATATATTTTAATCTTTCTGGGGAGTGTTTTCCAAACTCACTTTTTAGTGTGGGGTACAGGGGAGTGATAGGGTGGAACTTTTGCTGAGTTGCCAGCCCATAGGTTCCTGTATTCAGCCATTCTGTTGTCTCAGACTGCAAAAAAACTAGGCTTGAATGCAGTTGCTGTGGAATGCACTAATTAATTACATTTACTTTACATAATTGGCATTACAGCTTTTTGAACAAAAATGCAAATTTATGGAAATTGGTTGAAATACTTATGCAAAATAAAATAAAAATGGACCCCTAA
Organism: Pongo abelii; assembly: GCF_028885655.2. Lineage (NCBI taxonomy): Eukaryota > Metazoa > Chordata > Mammalia > Primates > Hominidae > Pongo > Pongo abelii. The sequence continues at coordinate 22,660,919 of NC_071988.2, forward strand.
ATTATTGGAAAAAATAAGGTAGTTTTAATTGAACAGCTAAAAGATTTGTACTTCGTTATATGATTACATCTAGTAAACTCAATTTAAAAAGTAAGTTCATTTGCTTTTATCTAACCCTTCCATATCTCGCTCAGTGTTGTTGGTATAATTATCACCAATAAAGGGCCAATCTTATTTTCTATCTCTTTTAGCATCAAGCGTTAGTTCTGTAAACAGAAATGGAATATGTTATTCTATTGAACAGAGCCTCGTGCATTACAAATTAGGAAGCATTGCGCCAAAGACTGGCAAAGCAACCAATTATTGCTTGAAGGGGACATGGTGTAGTACCCTTCTTGTGTTTTTCAGGGAGATTGACTTTGCTGTCGAACAAGCCTTTCCACAAAGGATCATTGCAACATTGCAAGGCAGTTGTAAGGTAGAGATGGCTTTGCAATCAATAGAATATATCTGGCAAGGGTGGCAAGGAATGGGTAATGCAGATGAATATGCAGTTAGTGGTGCCATAAAAAGAGTATTAAGATGCTCATGACATAGGAGTGAACACCAGTAAATGGGTACTTAATACAAAATGTGTCAAGAAATGTGAAATACTCATGGGTAAACCCTAAATGACAAAAGTGAGAAATAAAACATTGTCAAGTTAAGTGACATAGACATTTACTCACAATTAACTAGCTGTTAATTATTGATGGACAACTCCCAAAATTCAGAGTGCCAGCTTAATATACATTCAGCTAATCAAGAACTTATACTGACCTCCAAATTCCAAGGGTATGAAAGTAATTTAACAGGATCCCGATAATTATGATTATATTTTAAATTTCTTATTCAGTATTTTTTTTCTTGGAGGGTGTGGGGTATTATGGAGAAGATTTAGGGTGGCCTTTGTTTTCTGGTGCTATTTTAGGACTTCTACTTGGGTAATTATTTCTTAAAACATCCTTGGGATTTCAACTGAATACTTCATTCTCTTTAGGTTCCTACCATAAAATGTAATGGGGATGTTGCCTGAGACTATTTAAAGCTTGTCAACTGCTCATCAGGAGACAGTAGGTGAACTGATCTTTATAAATAGAGGGCTACATTCTCACACCTTGTTTCTTTGGAGTGACAAGTAGCTAAAGGACAAATCTCCTCTAGCAATCTGAAATGGATAAATGAAATAAGCAAGCCTTAAAAACTATTACCTGAGATATTCAGACTTTTAAAGCCAAAATGGGGCTGTGATCTTATTATTTCCATTGTCTATTTTCTGTGAGATGATAGACAATATCTTCTGTTTTCCTCTTTTGTTTTTTAATTTAATGCACTGCACGTTTCTTTTGTTCCTACTATGTGCAAAATAGTACCTCAAGCCCTGAGGAGAAACACAGAAATATAATTCTTGCTCTTCCATTCAGACATAAACAAAATACAAAAGAACACGCACTGTGGGGAAAGGTTATAATAAAAGGAGAAAATAATGAAATTTAAAGATAATTAACATGGTTGTTCCTAGATGAGATGTATGACAAATCTGACGTAAAGATGCATCTCTCCTAGTTAGTGATTAATATCATATATTTCACTTCCTTGTGTTGTAGTAGAAGGCATTGAAATAATTATAGCACATTCTCTTCCTCTCTTCTTCGTGTCTCTCATCATTCAATATTCATCCCTATGTTAAAACTATTTGGTTCGTCCATGCAAGATTTCTAAAACTTTTGTCTACCCCAATGGGGAGGAGTGCAAGTTCAGAAAGATATGCTAAAAACTATTGAGTTGTTCAATTCAAATGGGTGAACATTATGGTACATAAATTAGATCTCACTAAACAAACTAAAACACTAGGCTAACTAGCAAATTCATACTAATAAAATCATCAACATGATTAGAGTCGGAGCTCACTCATTCATTCACAAAGTCATTAAGTATATTGTTCATCAAATAGTTGGTTCAATGTTGGAATTACACTGATGAATATGAATCAGTCCCTACCCGCAGCCCTTAATGTGGGAAAAAAGACAGATGTGCAAAAACACCATTGAGCATACCCAGAAGGGTGCTGAGTGTGACAAAAGGAAAGGTTTTAGGATCTGAAATTGGGGGTTCCAGGATGCAGGGTGATGGTAGGGAGGGGGTGGCGCTGAGAGTGATGGGATGGTCAGAAGCAGAAGTATGAAAGAGGCAGTCTTGGGGAAGGTGAGTGCCGAACTATGGTTTGACAAATAGACATTTTTGGACAAAGGCATGTACGTTTGGATTGAGAGATTCTATATCAAACACAGAGCAGACATGGAGGCATTAACCATAATGGGAAAACTCAAAGATACTAAATATTTTTAGATGATAAAGTTCCAGGAGATGAGCAAGTGGAGACAGTGGTCTAGTCATAAAATATTTTGCATGCCAGAGCAGTTAAGTTTGAACTTTTTCACCTGTTGGCAAGAGGAAGTTAAGAAATTTCTGATGTGATTCTCCCAAAGGACGATTTCATTCAATTTTGCTTGTTTAATACTTCATTCACCTACACAATGGGCTTGGTTAGGAACCTGTGGTGTACAAAAGAGAAAGTTTTTTTTGTTTGTTTGTTTTTTAAATCAAATCTTCCAATAGTTTGTTGTCCTTTTCCTATTTTGAAAAAAGAAGAAATAGGTTAGATTTTGGTTTATCTTCTCCTTGCCAGCTCCAGAGTTCTGTTAATTAATTAACAGATCAATACAATTTTTAAATTAAATATCTCTATTCTCAATAAGAGTGGGGAAAATGTTCTTTTGTAATCTTTATTAATATCAACAGAAAGCATCAATTCATAAAGAAGAAAATTTTCAGAACACACTAAATTTTGTCAGTTCAGAATAAGTAAGTTACAAAAAAAGTTCAGGTATTTTAACCTAGGAATTAAAAAAAGATACATGATACATTTGTATATTTCTTTCTTTGTACCATAAAACTTCAGTGAACTCATATGAGAATACTATGTAAACCATTTATTAACTCTACAAGCTATATCAATATACTAGGTCCAGTAGAGATGAAGACACTTGCCACACACCTCACAACTCTTTTTTGAGTACGGCTAGGTTTTGACAGATTGTCTCCTAATTCTAACTCAAGGCTCATCCACCAAAGACATGATACTCACATTCCATCCTCTGTGCTTCAGAAATCCCACTGGCAAAAAGCCAGAATGAAGACAGATTATAAGCATATTATTATTGGAATTAAAAGAACATTTAAATTTTGGTAAATATTTGTAGGCTTTAAGGAAGACAGTTTATTTTTACGTGTTTTTTTTTTTTTTTTTTTGAGATGGAGTCTCGCTCTGTTGCCCAGGCTGGAGTGCAGTGGTGCGATCACAGCTCACTGAAACTTTGGCCTCCCGGGTTCAAGAAATTCTTCTGCCTCAGCCTCCTGAGTAGCTGGGATTGCAGGCATGTGCCACCATGCCCGGCTAATTTTTGTATTTTTAGAAGAGACATGGTTTCACCATGTTGGTCAGGCTGGTCTCGAACTCCTGACCTTGCGATCCGCTGGCCTCAGCCTCCCAAAGTGCTGGGATTACAGGCATAAGCCACAGCGGCCATCCTTAAGTGACTGTTTATAGTACATATCTCCTTACAGTAAGATTCAAAAGTTTCCAAATTGATTTTATTATGTTGATATTTCTATAGAATAAAAACGGGGACACTCAAAAATTTTAATACTTTTTGTAAGTAATCTAATAGCCCTAAACACATTTACACACACACACAGACACCCACACGCAGTGCCAAAAAATATTGTGTTGACTCTCAGGAGGCGTGTGTACTGGACCAAGAGTGGGGTCTCAAAATAGAGTCACCCAATGCCTTATTGTGTTTTTAATATTTGAGCCCATGTCAGTTCCAATCACTGTGCTAAATGCTTTATGTAAATGTAATCTCATGAATATCCTACTGTAATAGGGAGTTGCTATGAAAGGATAAGTAGTAAATGTTGATTTTGAAATAATGTCTGTCTGACTCAAGAACTCATGCACTTAATCTTGAAATCATCAATACTGAAATTTCAGTAGTAAGGTTCAAATGTCTTCCCAACCAAAGCACCTAGACGAGGATAGCAGGAAAGGTAATGACTAGACTTCCACAAACTTATATTTAGAGTTGATTGTCATATAAACAATAAAGCAAATGATTAAAAACTGAAGATATAAAACAGGAACTCCTCTTATACCACTGACTTATTCTCATCCCCACTCTTATCAGGAAATTACTGTAAAGCATTATTTCAGAACAAATAAGGACCACTAATTGTACAAAATATTTATCAACATTAAACAGATCTTATGATTTTTAATTTGAATGATAAGGTATTTTTCAGTTATATCACCCTTATTTCTTCTCTATTCAACCGTGTTCTTTCAGCAGTACCATAACTGTCACATTATCAAGGTTTGCAGATATAATTATAACATCTAGCTTTGCCCAAAGTATTGTTCTAAAAGCTGAAAATTAATAAAATGTTTAGCTTTTCACCTAGGTAGTATAAATGGATCTGTAAGAAATATTAAAGCATACCACTTAAAAAGTACTTTCTAAATCTAAATAAAATTATCTTTTTTCAATTACTCATGTTTATATGATGTTTTTTAGCACTCTTAGAAATTTTATGAAACATTTGCGTTTAAACCCATCAATGCATGCATTACATTGTGGTCACCATCCATTCACTGAAATAAGACTTCATTTACAAAGTGGTAAAAAAGAAAAACTTTTAGATGATTTAGTATTGAATGAAGTTTGATCTTAAAAATTGAAAATTAAATTATTGTGACCATATACATATGGTTCACTGATTCAAATCATGTTTCCTCCTTATGTAAAACTTGTTTATTTTGGAGGCTTCCCAATGTCTTTTATTTTATTTACTGATTTATTTTTTCAGGTTACATGTGATAATTTAATACATTCATATAAGTAATAAAGATTAAATCGGTATAATTGGTATATCCATCAGCTTAAATATTTGTCTTTTCTTTAGGCTGGAAACATTCTAATTATTCCCTCCTGACTATTTGAAATATACAATAAATTATTTTCCTTATTTATTTATTTATTTTTAATTTTTTAATTTTTTTTTTTTTTGACAGAATCTCGCTTTGTCACCCAGGCTGGAGTGCAGTGGTATGATCTCAGCTCACTGTAACCTCTGCCTCCTGGGTTCAAGCAATTATCCTGCCTCAGCCTCCTGAGTAGCTGGGATTACAGGCACCCACCACCACACCCAGCTAATTTTTTATTTTTAATAGAGACAGTGTTTCCTCATGTTGGCCAGACTGGTCTCAAACTCCTGACCTCAAGTGATCCACCCACCTCAGCCTCCCAAAGTGCTGGGATTACATGCATGAGCCACCACACCTGGCTGAAATACACAATAGATTATTGTAAACTATAGTCACCCTACAGATCTATCAAACACTAGGTCTTATTTCTTCTATAAAGCTGTATCTTTGTATTTATTAATCAACCTGTCTCCATTCCCACCTATGCCACACACATACCCTTCCCAGCCTCTGGTAACCATGAACCTAATCTCTACCTCCATAAGATCCACTTTTTTTAGCTCCTACATGTGAATAAAAACATGAGATACTTGTCTTTCTGTGCTTGGTTTATTTCCACAATGTAATGACCTCTGGTTCCATTTGTATTGCTGCAAATGACAAGATTTTATTCTTTTTTATGGCTGAATAATATTTCATTGTATATGTAAGTCACATTTTTCTTATCCATTTATCTATCTATTGATGAACATTTAGGTTGAATCCATATTTTGGCTATTGCATATAGTGCTGCAATAAACACAAAAGTGTAGATACTCTGGTATATTGATGTCCTTTCTTCTACATATATATGTGATCTGCTCTTTATTACTTACTTCCTTCTGCTAATTTTGGGTTTGGTTTGTTATTGCTTTTCTAGTTCCTTGAAGTGAATCATTAGGTTGTTTATTTGAAGTCTTTCTCCTTTTTTGATGTAGGTATTTATTTCTGTAAGCTTCTCTCTTAGTATTGTTTTCTCCGTATTCCATAGATTTCAGTATATTTCTATTTTCATTTGTTTCAAGAAAAAATTTAAATATTATTTTTAATTTCTTCACTGACCCATTGGTTGGTTGCTGTCTAATTTCCATGTGTTTGTGTATTTTCTGAAGTTCTTGTTATTGACTTATAGTTTTATTCCATTGTGGTCAGAAAATATACTTGATGTGATTACTACGTTTTTGAATTTGTTAACACTTTTGTCTTTGTATGGACTATTGTGGAGAATGTTCCATGTGCTGATGAAGAGAGTGTGTATTCTGCAGCAGTTGGATGAAATATTCCGTAAATGTCAGGCCTATTTGTTCTAGTCTGTAGTTTAACTCTAATGTTTCTTTGTTCAGGTTTTCTGTTTGGATGATCTTTCCATTACCCATAGTGTAGTGTGGAGGTCCCCTGCTATTATTGTATTGGGATCTATCTCTTCCTTGAGATTTCTTAATGTTTGCTTTACATACTTGAGAGTTCCAATGGATATTTATAATTGGATATTTATAATTGTTATAGCCAATTGCTAAATTAACCCCTTTATCATATATAGTAACTTTGTTTCTTTTTACAGTCTTTGACTTGTGGTCTTTTTTTCTGATATAAGTATAGCTATTCCTCCACTTTTTTGGTTTCCAGTTGCATTGAATATCTTTTCCCATGCCCTCACTTTTAGTCTATGTGTGTCTTTATACATAAGTAGGTCTCTTTAGGGGGCATAGAGTTCAGTGTTGTTTCTTTATCCATTCTGCCATTCTATGCCTTTTATTTGGATAATTTAGTCCATTTCTATTCAGTGTTATTGACAAGTAAGGACAGCAACCATTTTGTTGCTTGTTTTCTGGTTGTTTTGTAACATCTCTTTTTCTGTCCTACTGTCCTACTGTGGTTAAGTGATTTTATCTAGTACTATGTTTCAATTTGTTGTTTTTTATTTTTATTGTAACTTTTTTTTTGCATTGTGGTTACTGTAAGGCTTACAAGAAACATAGATATAACAAAATATTTTAAAGAGTTGACAACTTATCTTAGATCCCAAAGAAAAGATTAGAAAACAAGAAAGCTTAAAACCTCCACACTTTAACTTCATCCTTTCCGCATTTTGAATTTATATTGCCTCAATTTATATATTTTTATACTATCTCTTAACTGGTTGCTACAGTTATTATTGTTTTTGATAGATTTGTCTTCTGACATTCCTACTAAACTTATGAGAAGATTGCATATCACAATTACAATATTCAAGTATTCTGGATTTGTCCATGTGCTTTATTTTACTAGTGGGTTTTGTACCTTGAAATGTTTCCTTTTTGCAAGTTAGTTTTTTTTTTTTTTGGGTTGAAGAATTCTGTGTTGCATTTTTGCAAGATGGGTATGATGACTTGTTGAGAAAATTGAGAAAAATTTTATCTCTCTTTTATAGTTGAAGCATAGCTTTGCTGGATAAATTATGGTAGTTTTTCTTTTTAATCTGTGGGCACTTTGCAAATGTCAGCCCACTCCTTCTTAGCCTGTGTGGTTTCCATCAAGAAGTTTGTTGCCAGAAGAAATGGAGCTCCTAAATATATTATTTGCTTCTTTTATCTTGCTGCTTTTAGGACCTTCTCTTTGTCCTTGAATTTGAGAGATTGATAATAATATGTCTTGGAGTAGTCTTGTTTGAATCAAATCTATTTGGTATTTTCTGACCTTCCTGTACTTGGATATTGTCTCTTTCTCAAGTTTTGGAAGTCTTCTCTTATTATTTCTTTGAATTAGCTTTCTACACTTTGCTCTTGCTTAACTTTCTCTTAAACACCAATAATTCTTCAATTTGGTCTTTTGAGATAATTTTCTGTATTGTGTTGGTGATCTTCATTCCTTTCTATTCTTTTTTTCTTTTTCCACTCAGACTGTATATTTTCAGATAGCCTGTCTACAACCTTAGTGATTTTCCTCTGCTTGATCTATTCTGCTGTTGAGAGCCTCTAATGAATTTTTCAGTTTAGCAAAATATTTCTCAGTTCCAACATTTCTGTTTGATTTTTTTTTATTATTTTCATCTCTGTTAAATTTATCTGATAAATTTCTAAATTGATTTTTTGCATTCTTTTCAAGATCACTGAGTTTCCTTAAAGCTGCTATTCTGAATTATTGGTCAGAGAATTCACATATCACAGTCTCCCATGGGCTAATCTCTAGCTCATTTCTTTTCATTTAGGGAAATTATGGTCTCCTGTTTGCTGTTGGTTCATGTGGATGTGCACCTACGTCTTTGCACTGAAGAATTAATTATTTGTTTTTGTCTTCTTTCTCTGTCTTGTGTTGGCTTTTATTGAATACATTTGCTTAGAGATTCATTGTAATTTCCCTGTTGATTTTCTTTCTTATTTTCCCCTGCTAGGCCACTGTCTCTTTATTGGTACTAGATGGCAGCTTAAGCCCAGGTTTGCTTCAGTTCTAGTAAACAATTAGTGTGCTGCCTATCCTGAACGGGAAGATCCCCAAGGGGATATCCTGGTAGTTTGGGAAGGCTGGCTAGGGGGTTAGGCCCAAGAGAATAAACCTTTACAGTGTGATGCTGCTGAGCAGTCACTCTGATTTAGTCAAGTTATAGAATAGAGTTTCCAGGGCTGAGGATGGTAGTCCCAACTCCTCCCTTTGTGTCTGTATTTCTTCAGGGATATTTCTCACTCAGGCACTCTTGATGATTCTAATGAGTTGGGCTGTGATGAGCTTCCTGCCAGGGAGCCCGAGATGGTGGGAAAACTAGTTGTGGACTTTGACCTCACTTTTCCCAGCGTAGAAACCATGAGTTGGGGGGAAATGTTCTGCACACTTGGTGCTGGGCAGATTGAGAGAAGTTTAATTCTTTTGCCATATGCTCAGAGTTTGCTTTCCTCACACACACCCAGTCTGTGGCTCAAGCAACTGTCTCCTTCTCCTATTTGAGTTACGAGGTACTGTTGGTGATAATCTCAGCATTGTATGTTTGGTTTTGGTTTTCTTTGAAGGGGAGTAAAGCCAGCTTGCTTCTATGTTGCTGTTGTGGAAACTATTTTATATTATTTGCTAAGCTCTTACAGTTTGAAGAATCTCCTCATGAGTATGTGTATGTGTGTGTATATATATATATATATATATATAAAATTTATGGATAATTTTCTCTAAGAATCCTTTCTCCTTCTCTTCTACCTTGGACTGATAGTCCACTAGGCATCCTGTACAACTGTCATTCTTGGAGTTACCTTTATTATTTTCCTGGATTGGAGCCACTGCTTCTTGGAAAGCATGTCTTTCTCTTTCTGTATGTTAGAATGCATGCTGAAAAAACTTTCCTAGAATAGGGGAGTGGAGCATGGGTGTGATAACTTTCTAAGGAGGGGAAAACGCAATATAACTTTTTGATTTTTTTTTCAAAAACAGTGTAGTTTATCTTCTCTTAGATGATGATAATTTATATGTTTATATAATTCTTGTTGGAAGAAAATTATTTTTCTGGATCTTTGAATGTAATGGTCATTTTCTAAAAACAAATATTGCTAAAAGTAAATCAAATGACTCTGATTTTCTTTCTTTTGCAGGCACCCTGGATTCCTACTTCCCCTCTGAAATTTTATGATCTTCTCTTATTTCTGTGTTTCTAAAATTATGTAATAGTTTCTTGCAGTGTGTGTGTCTGTGTGTGTGTGTGTGTTTAATTTATTGTTTGTGATATTTTTCCAACTGTAAGATTTATATCATTTAATTCTTAAAAATTATCTTCTGTTATTTAATTGATAATTTTTCCTTGTACACTTAATCTCCTTACTCTTTCTGAGACACAAATAATTCTAAGGATATAAAATAACTGATTTTCTCTTACATTGCTGATGGGAATGTTAAATGGTACAACTGTTGAGAAAACTCTTTTCAGTTTCTTAAAGTAAATTTAAACTCATACAAAAATTATTCTGAAATTGTGGAGCGAGGAAAATCTGTCCATAAAAGCAATGATGATATTGACAAAATTATTAAAAATCAAAATTTTCAGAACTCTGAAAATTAACCAAAACTTGCAATAATCTGAGGAGCATTAAATCAAGAAAAATGACTGCATCTTGGTAATAACAGCACATTTTGTGATGTCTTAACTTGCCCGGTTTTTATCACTCTTTCTAATGCCAAGGTAGCTTTTAACACACCATACTATCGCAAACATGGTAGCTGAAACAAATAAACAAAAAACAGTAGCATAGTAGTTACTGGAGGAGGCAGGCAGATGTGGGCTCTCCAAAAAGCCCCATCAGACAGAATTGTTACTCTTGACTTGTCAGGCAACTCTGTAGGAAATCCCCATTTCTACAACTTCATGTGACCTGAGTCAGAACTCATTCAGTATGAATAGCATTATCCTTGGCGTGTTTGTCAAAAAACAATTAGTTCTTTGCCATTACAGATGCCTGAGGTGGAAATACTAGTTGGAGAAAGGAAGAGGTTGACCAAAAACCTTAAAGGAAAAATTTGGATAGTAAGATGTCCACAGGGGCCTTTGAGAAGCACTGACAAATTTATGGATAACTAAAAAGCCATAAGAATCTGCAGAGTTGTGTGCCTTCCCAGGAAGGCCCTAAGAAGGCTTTGTTATGTTTCCACTGTCAGACCTCTATGCTATGCCAGGCAAGAAGGGAAGACTAAGGCAGAGTTGTAAACCTCAAAAATATTGAAGGTATGCCCCACTGGCACATGGAGCCTCATGCAAATGCTGAGAGACTTATGGGTTCAAGACATGTAAGAAAATCTATGCTCAATCATTAGCTGACTGTGAAACTTACTGACACAGAGACATCAGAGGCTATACACAAGAAAGGACACAAACTGTATGCAATTTTCTCAGAAAAGTCATTAAACAAACAGTAGCAGCAGCAACAAGGACATCATACCCTAGGGGACAGGGTATCTAATTTAAAGATACACCACATTATGTTATTTAAAGTAATCAATTTTCAAAAGGAAATTATAAAACACACAAGGAAACTGAATGTTTAGTCCATGCACAAGAGTAAAAGTAATTGATAGAAACTATGTCTGATGAATACCAGATATTGGAACTATTAGTCAAAGACTTTAAATCAGCCATCATAAATAGATTCAAAGTACTAATGAAAACCATGTCTAAATAATAAAAGAAAAGAATGAGAATGATGTTTAAGTGAATAGAAAATATTAATAAGAGATAGAAATTGTAAAAAGAAACCAAGTAGAAGTTTCTTAAGTTGAAAAATATAGTAAGTGAATTAAAGAATTCATAAGGGGCTTAAAAACCGATTTGAACTATCAGAACTAAGAACTGATAAACTTGAAGAATTAATAAACTGAAGATAAACTAATTATCTCCCCTAAGATCAGAATAAAAAATTTAACAAAATAAACCTTAAAAACTTGTGACTATGAGAGTGGGTATCTGAACAGAGGAGGTAGAAAGGATATTTAGGACAGTTAAAAATGCTCTGTATAACATTATAATGGTGGATATTCACCATTGAATGGAAATGAATGTATAACACCAAAGGGAACCCTAATGTAAATTATAGACTCTAAGTCATAATGGTTTGTCAATGCAGGTTCGTCAGTTTTAAGAAATATACCACTGTGCTAACTCTACTGGGGAATGTTGATAATAAGGAGGCTGTGCATGTGGAGGGACAAGAAACGTATGGAAGATTTTTGTACTTTCTGCTTAGTTTTATTGTGAACTTAAAGCTTCATACAAAATAAGTGTTTTAAACACACACATACACACAAAAATACATACATGCACACAAAACAACATACAGCGCACCATCACAAATTCAAAGGATAAAGAGATAAAACAGAGAAAAAGGCAGGAAAAAGTATTTGAAAAAACAATAATAAAAACTACATATCCAGGAAGCTCAAAAATAAAAAAGTAAGATAAACTCAGAGATCCTTAAGTAAATGTATCATAGTAACTAAAAAAAAAGCCAACAACAAAAAGGGATTGTGAAAGCATCAAGAGAAGACTGGCACAATATATACAAGGCAACCTTAATAAGGTTAACAACTGACTTCTCACAGAAACCATGTAGGCAAGAAGGCAGTGGAATAATATATTCCAAGTGCTGAAGGAAAAGGCTGTCAACCAAGAATTCTACATCCAGCAAAATTATCCTTTAAACATGAAGAATTAATTAAGATATTCCCTGACAAATAAAAACTGAGAGCATCAGTTATTAGTAAACCTGCCCTCCATGTAATACATGAAGAAATAAAAGACACCATTAAAGGTACCTACATAGATGAATATAAAAGACAGTACATTTTTGTTTGTAATGCCTTTCTTCTCCCATGTAATTTAAAAGATGAGTACATAAAGTAATAATTACAAAATTGTGTTGGTGGGCCTATTATGTATAAGAATATATTTTGTATGAAAATACCAGCACAAAGGAGGAAGAAACAGAGCTATATTGTATCAAAATTTTTGTATACTACTGAAATTAAGTTGTCAACTTGATATTAATACAAAGCAGATAATTTTCCTTATGCTGTGAATTGTAAACCCCATGCTACCACTAAGAAAATTATTTACATATATACATATATAACACATATATTATTTTAATTCAAATATATGTATTTGCTGGCTGAAGTTTGCCAGCAGCAGCAAATGCCCTCAGAGCAAATATTTCTCTATTCCAGTGCAGGGCACTACCTCTAATTCTATGCTTCTACGTTTCCACAAAGTTTTCACTTAGTAGCTCATCAGTGTCTTTTCAAATATTCAATACTTTAAGTAATTTTTTTTATTATGCTTTAAGTTCTAGGGTACATGAGCACAATGTGCAGGTTTGTTACCTAGGTATACATGTGCCATGTTGGTTTGCTGCACCCATTAACTCATCATTTACATTAGGTATTTCTCCTAATGCTCTCCCACCCCCAGCCCCCGACCATTAAAAATATATTATCTATACTTTTTAGCAAAACTGTTGGTCCAAACAATGTGACCCTCTATTACTAAAAATAGGAGATTTGTCTTGTTTTTTGGTCAATTTTTTTGTTATCCTCAAAATTTATTACTTTACTATTTTTTATTTGCAAATGCAAGCTTTTCTTTAAATTTCAAGACAGCTATTTTCATTATATATTTTAGTATATTTTTATTTTCCATATATTGTATTCTCATTTTTATAATAGAAGACCATGTTTTACATGTGTTCAATTATCTTTTTCTGTCTTCCATATTTGGTAGTTTTTTTTAAATAATCAATTTCAAATGTTATTCTATTGTGTTTTATTTTATGCAGTTTTTTCAAACCCATTTGCCACATTTGTGATGGCTTTTTCTATAGAAATTATAACTTCTTGTTGTTTCTTATTTGCCTTTGCTCTCTATTATGTCTTCATTTGTCTCTCCCATATACTTCTTGAGTTTTGCCTACTTGGTTTTCATCTCTGACTTTTGTTCCATAATTTCTTATTTAAACATGCGTATCTTTTGTTTAAAACTTTGTTTCTTTGTTTTAATAGATATACAGTCTGTTATCCTTTTGTGTCTAAGGCTAACTAGTTGTCTGAAGCAACTATCTAGTGTTTTCTTATATAATTCTGTTAGTCTTTGAAAACTGTTTCATTAAATTATGTTTTTTTAAGAAAACAAATTCAGAGGACAGATCTAAGGGTATTGGCTGGAAAAGTTTTGGAGGAGGCTTGAGACTTCCTATAAGTCCACACTTCCCATATGAACTACCAATGGGCCTATGGGACCAAGATTTGACATTCAGAGTTGATATGCTTAATTTATAGAATAAGGAAGAGCATTTTTCTGTTTTTCACATAATTCCACAGTGCTTGCTCTCTCCCTTGCTGTAGTTCAAAGGTTGTCTCCTTTTTTTTTTTTTCTCAGACGGAGTCTCGCTCTGTCGCCCAGGCTGGAGTGCAGTGGCGCAATCTCGGCTCAATGCAACCTCTGCCTCCTGGATTCAAGCGATTCTCCTGCCTCAGCCTCCTGAGTAGCTGGAATTACAGGCGCATGCCACCACACCCAGCTAATTTTTTTTGTATTTTCAGTAGAGACGGGGTTTCACCATGTATGTCAGGCTGGTCTCGAACTCCTGACCTCATGATCTGCCCGCTTCAGCCTCCCGAAGTGCTGGGATTACAGGCATGAGCCACCACTCCCGTCCAAAGGTTATCTCTTTAGTATCCTAATGGATGTAAGACTAAGCATTTACAGATCATGTTATAATGTAAAAAGTCATTTTAACAAAGTGTCTAATACATGCCTGTTGGAAAGTATAATATTTTTATTGTTACTGTAATAAGCATTCAAATGATTGAAAGGAGGTGTTTCTTTATTGTAGCCTACAGTGGTTTTCTTCTGCTCTAACTGGAAATGACACTTGAATTGCTTCCACTTTATTTTGATCAAGAGTTTGTTCAAATTACCTTTGACTCCTCCAGCAATGTAGATATTTGAGTGACTTCGCTGTTGTCTTTGAAGAGAGGGAACAGCATGCCTAGGCTGTAAGGTGGGAACACAATCAGTGTTAAATCTTAGGGAGGCAGTTTGAATGAAGCAGGGGATGGTGGGGAAGCTGAGGTCAGATGGGTTTGAGGATAGGGTTACACAGGGTCTTGTAACAGTTTTGTTGTTCACTCTGAATAAAATGAGAAGCTACTTGAGAAATTTTAGCAGGAGAGTGACATAATCTGACCTACGTTTCAAAAGAATCACTCCAGCTGGTGTTCCAAAAGTAGACTGTAGGAGAAGGGTAGAAGTGAGGAGACTGATCAGAAGGCTCTAGAAATGATCCAGATGAGAGATGATGGCTGCTCATATAGTAGCATTTGCAGTAGGGGACATGAGGAGTGGTCAGATTCCAGAGATGTGCAGCTATAACCAAGAGAATTTTCTTATGTATTAGATGTGTGCTGTGAAAGAAAGGCACTAAAAAGAGATCATGCTAAGTTTCTAGGCCTGAGAAACTGGAAGGATTCTATTGTTATTTAACTGAGATGAGAGAGACACTGGGTGGAACGTGTGTTTGGGGATAGGAAATCAGGAGTATAGATTTGGACATGTTAAGTTGAAGGTGCCTCACAGATACATGTGAGCTGAACTGGAACATGGGACTCTAATATATTGGGATGAATAGTGTCCCCCCAAAATGTATGTCTACCTAGAACCTTTGAATGTGACCTTATTTGGAAATAGGTTCTTTGTAGATGTGAACAAGTTAAGGTGAGGTCATGATGGATTAGAATGAGCCCTAAATGCAGTAAGAATAGCGTTCTTATAGGAAGAGGGAAATTTGAACACAGACATGCAGACTCTCAGTGAAGAAGGCCATGTGAAAACAGAAACAGAGACTGAAATAATGCATCTACAAACCAAACCAAGGAATGCCAGTGTTTGCTGGCAACCAACTGAAGGTTGGAAGTGGCAAGGAAAAGTCCTCTTCTAGACTCTTCAGAGAAAGCTTGTTCTTTCTGAGACCTTGATTTCAGATTTCTAGCCTCTAGACTCATGAGAGAATAAATTTCTGTTGTTATAAGCCACCCAGTTCATGGTAGTTTGTTATGAAGCCTAAAAATTTAGCATACTTAGTGAGACTTTACTGGCCCTCAGTAGTACAGAACCATCATTTCCCCTATTTGAGATTTCCTCTTCTCCTGCTCTTCTTGCAGTGATGAATCATATTCACCCTAGGAGGCAGGTGGTGCCTCACATAGCTGACTCCCATTGGGCTAAATGTCTAAATTCCCTAATTGGATTTTAAAAGTCAGGGGCACTGATTTTCCTTGTGGTCCTCATGGCTAGTTTGTTCTCCACCTTGTATTTATGCAGATGATTTTCTCAACATGAAATCTGTCTGAAATTTAATTTCCTCACCTCTATGAGAGAGAGGTACTAAGAAATACAATGCCCCTCTATAATGGACTTTTATACAGAATTGGTATAAAAACTTGGAGAAAACATAAGAGCTTGCCTTGTGTTATAAATACTGCTTCTAAAGAAAATTTTTAGATTAAGAAGATTAGTAAATATTTTTAAATAGCATTTTGTCATGTTTATGTACCTTTCGTCTTGGTACCTTGAATAATGATACATAATATTCAAAATATTCATTCATTAAGGAATCCAATATTGCTCTTTTGGAAATTAAAACTGCCTTATTCACATTCTATGTGTACAAGAAAGGTTTAAGTTCTAAAACTGTAAGTTGTAGTATCTTATCCGAAAGGCCTTTGGTGTCCTCTGTTTTAAAATTCTGCATCTGAATTTGCTTATGGTTGGTAAAAAATAATGTGTTTGTCTTTTATCATGTGTCCTCATGATTTTATCTTTTGTCATGTGTCCTCATCAGTTTGAGTTATATGCAATTGCAGAAAGAATGAAGCTAGGGAAAGACCCTTAGAAACTGCAGAATTTTTTCAAGGGTCAGAAAGACAATAGGTTTTTTGGAAAGTAATGGGGGATTATCACATGATGAGGATAAGTTGATGGGGTTGAGCTGAAAGCTAAGCATCTGGCTTATGAAAATTTTTGCTGTCGCTGCTGGAGCTAGTCGGCATTATATAGTTCCCTGATCACTAGGGACTTTACGATCTGTCTTAAGCTATTTGTGCACTAACAATAACTCTAACTGTTCATTCCATGATTTCTACTATTTGTAGAAAAAAAAAGAGTAAATGATGTCTAAAAAATTTGAACATAAAGAGATGTTAAAATAAGGAGATTGGATGTAAAAAAAAAATGCCAAAGAACACCAGGAGATGTGATAAATCCAAATGGTGTTCAAAACAAGAGGGGAAAAAATAGTTAATGCAAAACTGAACTGAAAGATGCAAATAAATAAGTAAATTTCTCATTCAGGATCCATTTGGAGGCTGTGTTTCTTGGCAGAGTTACTGCTTATTATTTTTATGTTTCTAGTTTCCCATCTCCTTTTGTCAGTCTATTGAAAGCTTGTTAAAATCTTATTTGCTTTTGCTGTACCTTTGTCATTGTTTTTGCCTTAACTTTAATGCTAAATCATGTAGAAGTAAGGTAAAAGGGAGAACAGAGTTAACACAAATAGTCATTGTAGCAGCCTAGTTTTATGGATACTTTATATATTGATCAGCTTATGTTTTATTCAGACTAGATGGAAGAACAATTGGGAAATAAGAAGGAATCTCTCCCCTAAATAGTAAATTGCAATGCTGATGCAAAACGTGTAAGAGTTTCCAGGAGAGACTGGTTAGCATCTGAAAGGTGCACTGACATACAAAAGAAATAACCTGTCTGTCCATGGGAACACTGCAAGCAAAGTAAGGGTTGCTACATTAATTTCTTTCTGTTTCCTTTGAAAAAGACAGAAATGTACTTCATATACATACATATATATATGTATGTATGTGTATGGGAATGTATACATATGCATGTATACATGTATAAATATATGTGTATGTATGTGTATGCGTGTATCTATGCATTTATATATGCATGTATATAATATGTGTATGCAAATACACACATAAACACACACACACACACATATACACGTGCTTGTTTTGCACAGTGCTGGGCACATAGTAGACCTCTAATAAATAGGTGGTCAATGTGAAGGAATATATAAATAAATAAATATGGCACCAAGTATGTCAACCAAGCCAATTAAAAGTTATACAAACTTTCTAATGGTCAGAATAGTTGGATTGTCCAGATTCAAACCAAGGACCATATGAATGCTAATCCTGTGCTCTTAGACACGCCCAACATGATTCAGAAAGTACTAGCTGTGTGGTGTTTGGCAAACAGCCTAACCTCTGTGAGCCTCCGTTTCTTATACTGAAGTAGAGTATCTCAAGGCATGGTTTTGAAAACAAGGGGTAATGATACGTGTAAAGGGCTTAGTACTGTGCCTAGCACATAATTAACATTGCTGGTAATGATGATGGTATATGTAAAGGTAGAGTTGTCCTCACTGCTTTCTTTTCTATACTCAACCACTCCCACTCCCCTAACATTTGCTCTTTCTTGATTTCCAACACCTTCCAGAGATTTTCTAAACTTATATCCACCCTCAGCTGCCTTTCACAATGCTGCCACCTGCATCATGGAGAACTATGATCCACTTAGTATTTGTTCATTCACCTCTGGTAACTATTACACTCAGGCCTAATTTAAACCTCATTAAACTCCATACTGAAGTAGGTACTAGAGAGATGGTAATGAAGCATTCCTGGCCATTTTAATCACACATATGCAATTCCAATAGAATAACAGTGTTTTGCTTATGGTGAGCCTGTATAAAATATTTATTTTTATTTAAGAGCCTTACTTTACTTTCTTCAGCTACCTATACCTTTTAGCAGAAGAACAAGATAGATTCACATGACCGTGTTTCTTTTTTTTAATTTCCCCTCCAAATCTGAGTATAGATTTCAGCAGACTAAATCAAGAGACCTATTGACCCTGGTTCTTATGTTAAAAATTATAGGGATCTCAGCCACATTTCATGAGAACATTAAGGCAGTTTCACCATGATTTACCAGTGAGGTTAATTATTTTTTTTTTCAGAAATATATTGTGATGCCTCTTTCTAGAAGATGCTATGGTGAACTTTACTCTGTATTGGAATCCTAAATTAAGTTCTGGCCAGTATTCTAAAAGAAATGAGAAGGAATTAATCTCTTAAAAATTAAGATTACCTCTCTCTCTTCTTTCCATGCACCCCCCACCCCGGCCAACCCCATTCAGTATTCCTAACTGAAGGCTGTTATATTGGTGCTAAATATAAAGTCTCTTACCAGTGTGTGCTCTGCATATCTGAAAATCATGCAGTGGTGAACCTCTTGAGTGTATTTCTTTCTTTCTTTATTAATGAAAAGGTTTTTATTTGTGCCCTCTGTTATTCTCAGAAGTACAACACAAAACAAAATGGGAAACCATGATTTATCTTCTATTTGATAAAAACATCTGCAGAATAAAATGAGCCTCTTGATGCCGGAATTGTCATCAATGATGACTTTGACAAAATGAGCAATACATAATTTGCTAGCTCCCTTGCGAAGCTGAAACAGATTGTCAAATAAAACACTGGAGGAGATGCATATGGGCTGAGTAGACCGGCTTTGAATAGGAACATGCGCAGGTGGAGGCTTAGTAGTGGCTGTAAGAAGGAGGACTGCCCTAATTTGGAGGGTCATTTGCATTTGAAAATCCTCCTTGCTAAATTGTGAGTATTCCCTACAGGAAAAGAGAATGCATTCTGCCAAAACTGCAGCTATTTTTGTTTCTTGGTAACTTGAATAAACCAGAAAACCCAAGGCAAAGCGGAGGGGGTTGCACTCAAACCAACCGTTTTTTAATGGTGGGCTTATAGAATACAAATCAGTAATATATGAAAAGGACACTTATGAAAATCAATTGCTTTATGGTTAAAAATGGATTTTTCATCAACACAAAGCATGGAAAGTGTACTAATGGGTATATTCAGCATGCATTTTTACAAATGACAATCAAATGCTTTTATTAGTCTTCATATCTGAAAAGTATGGCAAAAATCACATAATTAATTCTAAACTCATTTTTTTGTTGTTGTTGAACGGCCTAGAGGACTTTGCTTGTTTATATATTTTATTATTGGTATATGAGTTGTACATATTTTGTGGGTATGTGAAATATTTTGATACCTGTTTGCAATGTGTAATGATAAAATCAGGGTAATTGTGATGTCCATCACCTCAAACATTTATCTTTTCTTTGTGTTGGGAGCATTACAATTCTTCTCTTTTAGCTATTTTGAAATATAAAATAAATTATTTTTAATTATAATTTCTCCACTGTACTATCGAATATTGGAATCCATTCTTTTTTTTTTTTTTTTTTTGAGACAGAGTCTCCTTTTGTTGCCCAGGCTGGAGTGCAGTGGTATGATCTCGGCTCACTACAACCTCCACCTCCCAGGTTCAAAAGATTCTCCTGCCTCAGCCTCCCGAGTAGCTGGGATTACAGGCATGCACGACCACACTTAGCTAATTCTTTTGTATTTTTAGTAGAGACGGGGTTTCACCATGTTTGCCAGGCTGATCTCAAACTCCTGACCTCAGGTGATTCCCCCACCTCGGCCTCCCAAAGTGCTGGGATTACAGGCGTGAGCCACCATGCCTGGGCTATTCTTTTTATCAATTTCTATTTTTCTGTCTGTTAACCAACTTCTTTTTATACCCTCCCCACCCTGCCTACCACCTCCTTCCCTTCTCAGCCTCTGGTAGACACCATTCTACCCTCTGCCTCAATGAGATCCACTTTTTTAGCTTCCACATATGACTGAGAATGTGCAATTTTTGTCTCTTTGCCTGGCTTGTTTCACCTAACATGACCCCCAGTTTCATCCATATTGCTGAAAATGACAGAATTACATTCATTTTTATGGCTGAAACATATTCCATTGTGTATGAATACCACACTTTCTTTATCCATTCACCCATTGATGGACACAGATTGATTCTATATCTTGGCTATTGTTAATAATGCTGCAGTAGACATGAGAGTACCAATATCTCTTCCATATATTAATATCCTTTCTTTTGGATATATGCCCATCACTGAAATTTCTGGATTATATGGTAGTTCTCTTTTTAGTTTTTTGAGAAACCTCCATACCCTTTTCCATAAGGACTATACTACTTTACACTCCCACCAACAGTGTATGAGCAATCCCCTTTATCCACATCTTTATCAGCATTTGTTATTTCTTGTCTTTCTTATAGTAGCCATTTTAATTGGGGTGAGATGATAGCTGTTTGTGGTTGTGATTTTTATTTTACTAATAATTAGTGATTTTGAGCATATGCCTGTTGTCCATTTCTATGTTTTCTTTTGGGAAATGTCTATTCAGATCTTTTCCCCATTTTGCAATGATTTTTTGTTTTGCTGCTGTGTTGTTTGAATTCTTTACATATTCTGGTTATTAATGATTTGTCAGATGGACATGATTTTCACAAGTCAGTACTGATTGCCCAGATAGACAAACAAAGCTTTTATATCCTAATAGCTGAGGAATCCTTTTACCTGAGGAATCTTGCCTTTGTGGAAATTTCTGTTAATTTCAGTTCTTTAATCATGAGAAAGAAGCAATGAATGTTTTCCCAAAATAGTTACTCTTTTTACTCAAAATATTGTTCTCTCTTAGTGTATATATATATTTTAAATAGACTTTTTATCTTAGAATAGATTTAAATTTACAGAAAAGGTTTGAGGATAGTAGAGAGGATACCCATATAGCCCACAACTGGTGTCTTCTATTAACACCTTATATTAGTATGACGCATTTGATCAAATTAACAAATCAATAAAGATACATTTTTATTAACTGAAATACACCGTTTATTCAGATTTCTTATTTTTTCTCTAAATATGCCCTCTCTGTTTTAGAATCCCAACCAGGATACTGAATTACATTTAGTCATCATGTTTTTTACCCTCCTGTTGGCCGTTAACAGTTTCTCAGGCTTTCCTTATTTTTACTGATCTTCACAGTTTTGGGGAGTACTGGTCAGGTGTTTTGTAAAAGGTCCATCAGTTGGGATTTGTCTGATGTTTTTCTCATAGTCAAATTGGGGTTATGAATTTTTAGGAGGAAGACAACAAACACGAAGTGTCATTCTTCTCAAATGCATAAGCAGTATATACTGTCAATGTGACTTACATTAAGGTTACTTTTGGTCTCCTGTGTAAGGTAATGTTTGTCAGGTTTCTCTACTGTAAAATTACTTTTTTCTCTCTTTCCATACACTAGTCTTTAGAAACACGTCACTACGTAAGGCCCACACACAAGGAGTGGGGGATTGAACTTCACCTACTTGAAAAAGGAGTATCTACATTATTTGAAGTTCTTGCCTATGAGAGATTTGTCTCTTCCCTGTCTTTTATTTAATTATTTATTTGTGCCACTATGTAATTATGAATATTTTTATATGTAGGGTTATAATCCGATGCCAGTTGTACTAGTAAGGTTTCTCCAGAGAAACAGAATAAAAAGGGTGTGTGTGTCTGTGTGTAGTATATATACATAAGTGTATGTGTGTGTGTGTGTGTCTGTGTGTGTGTGTATATAGTAAGTTACAAAGAGAGACGTTTTAAGGAAGTGGCTCACATGATTGTGGAGACCAGCAAATCCAAAATCTGAAACATAGGCCAGCAGGCTAGAGATTCAATGGAGAGTTGATGTTGCAGTTCCAGTCTAAAGGCAGTCTGCTGGCAGAATTCCCCTTTTCTTGAGAGAGACAAGTCTTTTTTTTTATTAAGGCCTTGAACTGCTTGGATGAGGCCTACTCACATATGGAAGATAATATGTTTTACTCACGTCTAAGGATTTAAATGTTAATCTCTCTAAAAAATACCTTTACAGAAACACCTAGAATTGTTCCAGACTTGTCTACTGGTAGTTCTTTAAGTGGTCTATCATGACCCTTTGACATATACCCATCATTGTGGTTTTTTGTTGTTGTTGTTCTTGTTTTTGTTTTTTGAGAAATTCCTTAATTTCTGACACACAGTAAGCAACTCAGTCTTATACTGTATATTTTCTGCCAGAGTCATAAGTTAGCTATTTCTCCAAGCATCCTGTTTCCTTTTATTGAAGAATTGTATTAGAAACTAAGGCCTCCGGGCGTGGTGGCGGGCGCCTGTAGTCTCAGCTACTTGGTAGGCTGAGGCAGGAGAATGGCGTGAGCCCAGGAGGCAGAGCTTGCAGTGAGCAGAAATCGCGCCACTGCACTCCAACCTGGGCAACAAAGTGAGACTCCATCTCAAACAACAACAACAACCACAAAAAAGAAACTAAGGCCTGTATGCTAAGCATTCTTTGGCTACTGGGAATTTGTTGCTTCTGGGCCCTCTTAACTGATAGATCAAGGAAATATATGTATCAATGATCTCATGTAACTATGTATATTATATTACATATATACACACATGCACATGTATACACATATACATGTATTTCTATAGGTACCTTTATTAAGCTAAACATGAGTTTATACTGGTGTTTCCAACTCTAGCCCATTAACACAGATGATTCTAGACTTCCGTTCTTGCTTATCTCTTACAATCTACCATTCATTTACCTAATTGTTCAGTTCTGGAATACGTATATAGCAGTATTGTAATTGTTAACACATATCCCAAATGAAACAGCTTTATCAACCAGAGGACAGTGTTTATGTTCAGTTAATTTTGCCTTATGTATTATAGACTCTAATTATTTCCAAAGTTATTTATAGTAAGTGGCTTCCCCTTCACCTCCCCCTCATTCCCTTTATTGAGTTTATTTTGTACATTTGTAATACAGTTAGATCATTTGTCATAATATGTATTCCCTCCTCAGACCCTTGACCTGATCAATGAGTTTATTTTAATTTGCATACATTAAGGTTTGCTCTTTGTATTGTAACATTATATGGGTTTTGACAAATACATAATGTCATATATCCACCATTATAGTATCACACAGAATAGTTTCAGTGCTCCCACAAATCCCTCTGTTTTACCTGTTCAGTCCTTTCACTCTGAAAACCCCTGGTGACTACTGAAAGAATCATATAAAAGGAATTTTAAGGCTATGCATGGTGGCTCATGCTTGTGATCCCAGCACTTTTGGAGGCCAAGGCAGGTGAATCACTTGAGCCCAGAAGTTCGAGACTGGCTTGGACAACATAGTGAGATCCCAACTCTACAAAAAAAAAAAAAAAAAATTAAATGATTAGCTGAGCATGGTGGTGCATGCCTATAGTCCCAGCTACACAGGAGGCTGAGGTGGGAGGATTGCTTGAGCCTGAGAAGTCAAGGCTGCAGTGAGCTGTGATCGTGCCACTGCAATCCAGCCTGGGCAACTGAGACCTTAAGGCCCTGTCTCAAGAAAAAAAAAAAAGTAGTTTTACCATATATAGCCTTTACAGTCTCCCTTTACTGATGTGAGTGTCCATTTTCACTTCTCTCATTCAAATACGCACTTAAGATTAATCTATGTCTTCTAAACTCAATACTAAGTTTTTAAAAAAATGCTGAATAGTATTTCATTGCATGGATACACTACAGTTGTTTATCTATTCACCTATTAAAAGACATCTTTGTTGCTGTAAGTTTTTGGTGATTATAAATAAAGATGCCACAAACACTCATGTGCAGATATTTTTGTGGAAATAAGTTTTCAAGTCAGTTAAGTAGATACCTAGAAGTGCAATTACTAGATTGTATAGTAAGATTATAGTTAATTTTGTAAGAAGTATCCTGTTTTCCAATTTGGCTGTGCCATTTTGCATTTTCACCAGCAATGAATCCAGCTGTTTGATTTCCTCTTCAACACTTGCTGTTATCTGATTTGTTTTGGAATATTAGTCATACTAATATGTGTGTAGTGGAATCTTGTTTTATTGCATTTTCCTAATGACGAATGATTTTCAGCGTACTTCCATATGCTTCTTTGCTCATTTTTTAAAAAGAGTTTTTGTTTTCTTATTGTTGAGTTTTAAGAGTTCTTTATATTTTTGGATACAAATATTTTTAAAGTCACTTTTTGCAAATGTTTTATCTCAGTGCATGGCTTATGTTGTCCTTCTTTTAACGGTGACTTCCATAGATGAAAAGATTTTAACTTTTTTTTTTTTTCTTTCTTTCTTTATTTTTTTTTGAGATGGAGTTTTGCTCTTGTTGCCCAGGCTGGAGTGCAATGGCACGATCTCTGCTCACTGCAACCTCCACCTCCTGGGTTCAAGTGATTCTCCTGCCTCAGCTTCCTGAGTAGCTGCGATCTGTAATCCACCACACCTGGCTGATTTTTTATATTTTTAGTAGAGATGGGGTTTTACCATGTTGGCCAGGCTGGTCTTGGACTCCTGACCTCAGGTGATCCACTGGCCTCGGCCTCCCAAAGTACTAGGATTACAGGCGTAAGCCACCACACCTGGCTTATAAGATTTTAACTCTATTAAAGTCTAACTTATTTTTTCCCTCATGAATCAAGTTTTTGGCATTGTATCTAAAAACCCGTCAACACACTGAAAGTCATACAGAATTTTTCTCATATTTTATTTTGGAAGTTTTCATAATTTTGCATTTTACTTTTAGGTATATGATTGCTTTTTTATTTTTGAGTTAATATTTGAGTAAGGAAAGAGGTCTGTGTCTCAGATTTTTTTGGGGGGTATGAACATCCTATTGTTTCACATCGTTGAATACAAACGTTGTCCTTTCTTTAATTGCCTCTGCCCTTTATAAAAGTCAGTTGATATTATCTGTGTTAGTCTACTTCTGGACTCTTCGTTCTAGGTCAGTGAATATCTGTCTATTTTTTCATTAATCCTGTGCTATCTTGATTAGTGTGTCTTTCTAGCAAGCCTTCAAGTTCAGTAGTCTGAGTCTTCCAACTTTGTTCTTCTTCAGTATTGTGTTGGCTATTTTTAAATTTTTGCCTTTTTGTGTAAACTTTAGAGTCAGCTTTGTTTATATCTACACTAGAGCTTGCTGAGATTCTTATTGAGATTGTGTTGAATGTATAAAGTTGAGAAGATTTATCTTCTCAACAGTGTTGAGATTTCAATATATGAATATAGATTATCTCTTTATTTCTTTGTATCTTTGATTTATTTTATTTACTTGTTATTCATACTTAGATTTTATACCAAATTTGTTAGAATTATTATTAAATATTTCAATTTTTGGTATTATTATTATTATTATTATTATTATGATGATGTTTTGTTTTGTTCTGGGAGGATGAAGTCTTGCTCTGTCACCCAGGCTGGAGTGCAGTGGTGTGATCTCAGCTCAGATCACTTGATCTGGGCTCAAGTGATCTGCCCACCTCAGCCTCTCCAAAGTGCTGGGATTACAGGCGTGAGCCATCATGCCTGGCCTAATTTTTGGTATTACTTCAAATGGTATTTTGCTGTTAATTTCTAAATCCCTGTGTTTATTTCTATAACATAGAGAAGCAATTGATGTTTGCCTGTTGACATTATATCCTACAACCATGTTATACTAGCTTATTACTTTCAGGAGCTGTTTTTATTTATTTACTTATTTTTAAAAATAGATTCCTTATGGTTTTCTACATAGACAATCATGTCATCTGCAAATGAAGATAGTTTACTTCCTTTCTCACTTGTATATTTTCATTTCTTTTTCTTTTATTACACTAGTTATGCTTCCAGTGTGATAATGACTAGGAGTGCTGACTGAAAACATCCTTATCATGTTCCCCACCTTAGGGGAAAAATCTCTAACCTCTCACCATTAAGTATGATGCTTACTAAAGGTTTTTTCTAAATGTTCTTTATTGGGTTGAGGAAGTTTGCTGAGAGTTTTTTTCATGAATACATGATAGATTTTGTGAAATGCCTTTTATGTGTCAATTGATGTGATCATATGATTTGTCTTTATATGTTTCATAAAATGGAGAATTTCATTAGTTGATTCTTAAATGTTAAACTAGTTTTGCATCCCCAGAGTAAATAACATTTGTCATAATGTATAATTCTTTTTATAAATTGTTGAATTCAATTTGTTAGTATTTTGTTGAAGATTTTTACATCTATGTTCATGAAAGATATTAGTGTGTAATTTTTTTTTCTATAATGTCTTTAGTTGGTTTTGGTATTACAGAAGGCTAGCTTCATAGACTGAGTTTGGAAGTGTTCACTTTGCTTCTATTTTCTGGAAGAGTTTGTGGAATATTAGTATCATTCCTTTCTTAAATGTTTGGCATAATTCACTGGTAAAACCATCTTGTCCGAGTGCTTTTTTTTGAAATATTAATTATTGACTCAAGTTATTTAGTAGATATGGTGTCATTCAAATCATCTGACTCCCCTTGTTTGAGTTGTAGTTTGTGTCTTTCAAGGAGTTGGTGTATTATATTTGAATTATCAAGTTTGTGAGTTAGATTTGTCCATAGTATTCTTTTATTATCTTTTTAATGTCTGTGATTAGTAGTGATGGTCCTTCTTTCACATATAATATTTTAAATTTATGCCTCGTTTATTTTTTGTTCTAGTTAATATAGTTAGAGGTTTATCAATTTTATTGATCTTTTCTAAGAACCAGCTTTTGGTTTTGTTGATTTTCTTTACCATTTTTCTGTTTTTAAAATTATCTCCACCATAGTTTGTATTATTTTGTTCTTGTTTGGGGCTTCATTTGTTCCTTTTCTTTAATGTCCTAAGGAGGGAACTTAGATTATGGACTTTAGATTTTTGGTTTTATTTCTAGTATATGCACTTGATGCTATAAATTTCACTGTATACAATACTTTTGACTCATGCCACAAATTTTGTTGTTATATTTTTATTTTTGTTTAATTCAAATTACATTTTAAAATTTCTCTTGAGACTTCTTAAATCTATGAGTTATTTAGAAGATTTTTAAATGCAGATCTAGCTATCTTCCTCTTACTAGTTTATAGCTTAATGCGCTTGTGGCCTAAAAGCAGATACTGTATGATTTGTGTTCTTTTAAATTTGTTTTTTGTGGCCCAGAATATGGTTTATCTTGGTGAATGTTTCATGTTAGTTGGACAAGAATAAGTATTCTATTGTTTTTGGGTGGAGTATTCTATAAATGTTTATTAGATCATGTTGATTGATGGTGCTGTTCAGGTAGTGTATATCCTTTCTGATTTTCTGCCTGTTTAATCTATCAATAACTGGCAGAGAGATGCTGAAATCTCTGACTATAATGATAGATTTATCTACTTCACTTAATTCTGTGAGTTTTTGCTTCATGTATTTTCAGTTATTAGGTATATATATTTTTGGAATTGTTATGTGTTCTTGGATAATTGACTTTTTATCATTAGGTAATACTCTTATTTATCCATTTTAATTTTGCTTATTCTGAAGTCTGCTTCTTCTGCAATCAATATAGCTATTCTAGATTTTTTTTTGGTTAGTAAATGTGATATATATTTTCCTAGTTCTTTACTTTACCTGTGTCTTTATATTGATACTGTGGTTCTTGTAAACAATATACATATTTTTTTAAATTCACTGTGATAATCTTTTATTTTCATTGATATAGTTAGACTGTTCATATTTAAAGCCATTATTGTTATAGTTGTATGAATATATGCCATGTTTGTAACTTTTTTATTCATTGAATTTCTTCATTTTTCCTCTTTTTCTCTCTTCTCTGTTTATAATTGAACATTTATATAATTCAATTATATCTTTACACATTTTCTGCATATGAAAATAAATTTTTATGCTTTTCTTCCTATTAATCTGTCTTCTGTACGTTCATTTTCAGTGAACTTTCAGTGATTCAAGAGGAATCGTTATCTCCACCCCATACTTTCTTTATGTAGATCAAAACTTTTGACCTATATTGTATTAGTCTGTGGGGGTTGCCATAACAAAATACCACAGACTTAGTGGCTTAAACAGCAAACATTTATTGTCTCATAATTTGAAAAAGTGCAGGTTTAGTTTCTGCCTTATAGCTGGCCACTTTCTGCTGTGTCCTCATATTGAGTGAGGGGGTGGGGAGGGACAGAGAGAGAGGGCTCGATATCGGATGTCTCTTCTTATAATGACACTAATCCTATCAGATCAGAGCCTAATCCTTATGACTTCATTTAACCTTAATTAGCTTCTTGGAGATCTCATCTCTAAATACAGCCACATCGGTGGTTAGGTCATCAACACATACATTTTAGGGGACACAAACATTGGGTTGGTAACATATATTATTTTCCCTATGGCTGAAGAACTTCTTTTTAACATTTCTGGCATGGTTGGTTTGCTGGTGATAAATCTCAGATTTTATTAGTCCAAGAAAGTTTTTATTTCTTTAACATTTAAAGAATAATTTTGTTGGATATAAATTCTCATTTGTGAGTGTTTTTTTCTTCCAATACTTTATGTATTTCACTCCATTCTCTTTTTGCCTCTCACTGTCATTATTTCACTCTCATTTTGAGATTTTTTTTTGTCATTAGTGAGATTATTATTTTTGTCATTATTTCACTCTCATTATTTCACTGCCTCTCATTTTTCTCAAGATTTCCCTCCATTAATTTTTTTCCTCAGTTTTAATAAAGTATGATTAAAGCTAGTATTTCAGGCTATTTATTCTGCTTTTTGTTTTCTGAGCTTTCTGGATTTGTGATTTTCTGTTCTTCATTAATTTTGAAAAGTTTTCAGCTTCTATTATTTTAAATATTTATTCTACTCTATTATTCTTCTATTATTATCTGAATGTTACGCCTTTTGATTCTGTCCAAAGCTCTTGGATGTCTTCTCTGCTTTTAAAGTGCTTTTATCTTGCTGAATTTCAGTTTGGAGAGTCTCTATTGACTTATCTTCAAGATCACTGATTCTTTCCATTTTCATATTGGATCTGCAAATGAATGTATAAAACATCCTTCATTTCTCTTACAGTGTTCCTAATATCTAGCATTTCTTTTTGATTATTTTTTAGAAAATTATCTTTCTCCTCAAATTATCCATCTCGTCTTGTATATTGTCTTCCCTTTTCTTCATTATAGCCATTGCCAAGTTACTTGTAATTATTTTAAATCCCTTGTTTGATAATTTCAAAATCTGTGTTCTAGCTAAGCCTGGTTCTCATGCTTGCTCTGTCTCTTCAGACTGTTTTTGCTTGGTTGTTTTTGCCCTTTGACGTACCTTGTAAGTTTTTCTGGAAAGTCAGATGAGTTGTATGAACTACTGGGAATTGAGGTAAACTGGCTGTTAAGTTGATGATTCCAGTTAATCTATGGGAGGTCAACTGTGTTTAATGTTTGCTGTAGCTATAGATGCCTAGGAGCTTCAAATTTGTTTACTGCCCTTGTTTTGTTTTTTTTTCTATATCTTATTCCTCAGAAGTAGTCCATATCTAACAGCTTTTTCAGCTGTAACCCGCTATTATTATACTGGGGCCCTATTTGTGCAATGGCAAAGTGAGAGGGGATACAGAATGTTTTATAATATTTCAATTAAATCTCTGTCCTTTACTGGGAATTCTTCCCAGGGCTGTTAACTTCTCAGATGTTTCTCCTTTGATACAGCTTTTCTCCCATCAGCTATCTACTCCCTTCTTTCACCTCACTCTTCTCGATCTATTTTTGCAGCATTGATCCTAGTAGGCTATGCTTTTTCTCCCCTCAGGTGACACAGAGACACTAAATGGGGCCAAGATGGGAGGAATTACATTTCCCAGCGAAACCTTTTCCCTAGTAAGTAGGCCTTTGTTATGGATAAGGCTCTGGGTTCATTTCACAATGATTACTCTTCCCTACCTCATGCCTTGTGGGTATCTTTTCTGAATTTCTACTTTGAAAAC
This sequence comes from Pongo abelii, assembly GCF_028885655.2. Taxonomy (NCBI): domain Eukaryota; kingdom Metazoa; phylum Chordata; class Mammalia; order Primates; family Hominidae; genus Pongo; species Pongo abelii. The sequence goes on from NC_071988.2 coordinate 22,691,287, forward strand.
TTGGTGGAGTTTCTAAAGGCAAATCCTGTGGAACTGGGGGTTCCCCTTCAAGACTGTGAGCACCAGGAATTTCTCACTCTCGAGCTAGTCCACACTCAGTCTCAAGCAGTTTACCAAAATTACTACTCGCTACAGTCTAAATGTTTGTGTGTCCCCAAAGTCCAGATGTTGAAATCTTAACACCTAAAGTATGATATTAGGAGGTAGAGCGTTGTGGGTGACTAGGTGGAAAGGGCAGAGCCCTCATCAATGGGATTAGTGTACTTATGACACAGGATTTTTATCAGTTGTTTTGCTAGCCAGGGCCCTTTGCAGCTGACGATGCCCCACCCAGGACTCACTCAGCCCCAGGCCTGCCACAGGAGCATCCCACCCACTCAGCCCATTGGGCCTTGCCTGGCTTGCACACTGTCTTATCCTGCAGCTAGGCCAGGCATGCCCCACCCAACCTGTGTTATAGCTTGTTCCTGCATTTGGTGGTACCCAAGTTCTTGTTCCATGTCCAAGAAGAATGAGGTTATGCTGACAATCGAAGGGTGAGGAGGGTGGGCAAGAATTTTATTGTGCAATAGAACAGCTCTCAGCAGAGAGAGGACATGAGGGTGGTCCCCCACCCAAAGTCGTGTGACCTCTCTTTCCATGTGGCTAGGTTCGGGGCTTTTATGGGCTCAAAATGGGGAGTGCATGCTGATTGGTTAGTGAGTATGCAAAAAAGGTTAAAATAGATGCACCACTCAAAGGTGGGCATGACATTGTAAAAAAACAATTAGGGAAGGGTAGGTATATGTAAAATAGGTGAAGGGTGGGGATCAATCTGAGGAAAGCATTCCAAACAGGAAGACAGGTTCTCAATCCAGTCTGTGGATTTACCCAGGATTTGTAGCTGGACCTTAAGCTGTCTTTGGCTTAAAGGTCAGGTTTCACTGTGGACCCACCCTGTTTGCCTAGGCATGTGTCAGCCTCCTGCTGCTATCATTCCCCCCTCTGAAGAGGTACATCTAACTGCCATTAGGATAGGGATGATGACCGGTCTTAATTGCTTCATGCTGATAGGGGGTGCTGTTTAGGGAAGATGGCAGTCAGATCTCTCTCAGAGGCCTATCTAAGGATCCCCAGTAAAAGGGAGCCATCATCTGAGGCTCCAGTTGCATGACCGTTTAGAGTTTGATGGCCTGAAGATAAGAAGAGAAAAACCAGTTTATTAGAAGACATGTATCAAAATGAAACAAGGGAGTAAGGATGGCTCAAAAATCCAGAAGCTGCTAACACATTCAGTTAACTGGTGGCTATAGCTATGCCTACTAAGATTTGGGTACATGGGGCTTTGCTTTGGTTAGCTCCCTTGGTCTTATTTTCCACAAAAAGAAACCTCTGAGTATGGGCACCCTATTTACCCATATTTACCTGGCAGGGTTTGCAGGATAATTGCCCAGAACTAGAATATTGATCCAGATTTTTACATTACCCATCCCTTTTTTTTCTTCTGAACTGCAGCCAGAGCTCACTGGTTGGTTCACAGGAATAAGCAGAGCTAGTCTAAAATGCAAGAAAAAAAATTAAAAACAACTAATGAGACTACAATTTAATGACAAGTATATGATAGGTTTTGAAACATAATTTTTCTCTCTCCAATCCTCATTTTTGTTAAAAACAAATCATGATAGGACTACATTGCTTGCAAAATAAACTTTAGTCTTATACTTGGCCTGATTATTTGCATAAAGTGTAGCAAGAATAATTATTTTCAAATAGGTTTTTAAAAATTGGCTTTGATGGAATCCTGTTCTATCAGGAATCTCATATACAACTTTTTAAAGTTGAGCCCAGCCATGGGTTTGTACCCTGAAATATCTATGAGTTGGGTAAATTTCTCTCTTCTTGAGGTCCCAAGAAAACTTGGAGCTCCTGGGCCTGTTAGAAAGTGACATTCTTTACTCATTACAGGTTAGGAATCCTGTACAGGGATTGTGTAGGCAAGGTATGAAGCCAGTTTTTTTAAGGGGCTTTTATTGGCTTTGCAAGTCAAGCTTGAGTCCTTAAAGGAAAGCATACCCTTCCAATCAAATCGTTGGTAAAACAACCACTTTCTCCAATTGCATCCTGTTGCAAAAGAAAATGGATTCTTATTGCACTTATACAAATAACTATGTTGCCCTAAGTTAAGAATACTCACAAATAGTTTCCAAATTCTGGAGATACTAGGCAGAGAGAAACAAATACGCCCCTAATTTTGTTCACAGGGGTATACCTTACTCAATTGTGAAAAGCTGTAAATAGCTCGAAATAAAAGTTTTCCTGACTTTGGAAAACAAAGGATCAGCAACATTTTAAGCAGAAAGTTAAAATGATTATTTCAGTTTTCTATTAATTCAGTCCATTCAGTTAACTCTTGTTCTGCTTGATATTCAAGAACATTTCAGTTCTTCATGAGTCCTGTACATTTTTCCTCTATTTCAATGTCACAATCTCCAAAGAGATCATAAACCTGCATTCAAGGCACCTGTCAGAGTTCTATAGCTGATTATAAACCATCTTTTGAAGACAATGAAAACAAGTCAACAATTGCCTGTGAATGACAAAATGTCTGGGTAGTAGCAGTCAAAAACACAATTGACAAAGAAATTTGGTTATTTCTATGGTTTACAATAACTTAACACAATAACCTTAATTATGATTGATAGCATGTACTCAGACATTAGAATTTTAGAAATCCCATACTATCTGGGAACATATATTAATATTATTCACTAAAATATAACCTGAAGAAGATTAAACGTTATTTTTATTTTGGTGATCCCATGTAACTAAACATGTCAAATAATCCTGTTTACCTCTCTTTTGGATGCTCCAAGGGCCCTCTGCAGCATCCAAAAGTTAGGAGTTAGAAAAGACAATTTTGAAGTAGTAATTTGATTTTGGAAAGCCTATCAAATATATTAAAGGTTTAAAACACTTGATATTATAAAATAGAATTCCAGGTTATCGCAAGCTATGTATTTGGCCAAAGTGATGACTGAAAAAGTTTTTTAAAAGGCACAAAAGTCCGGGCACAGTGGCTCATGCCTCTAATCCCAGCACTTTGTGAGGCCGAGGCAGGTGGATCACGAGGTCAGGACATTGAAACCATCCTGGCTAACATAGTGAAACCCCGTCTCTACTAAAAAAATGCAAAAAAAAAAAAAAATTAGCTAGGTGGACATCTGTAGTCCCAGCTACTCGGGAGGCTGAGGCAGGAGAATGGCATGAACCCAGGAGGCGGAGCTTGCAGTGAGCCGAGATCACACCACTACACTCCAGCCTGGGCGACAGAGTGAGACTCCGTCTAAAAAAAAAGGGGCACAAAACCTTTAGCCATTAAAAGGGAAATTCATCTTTCCAAACAATCTGTCTCTTGTCTCATAAAAGAGGCATGAGCGAGCATCCTCACCACTTCTACCTTATAGTGAGAAGACATCATCTATCAACCAGAAAGTTAGCCCTCACCAAACACCAAATCTGCTGGTGCCTTGATCTTGAACTTCTAGCTTCCAGAACTGTGAGACATAAATGTTTGTTGTTTATAAGCTGCCCACTTTATAGTATTTTGTTATAGCAGCTTAAATGGAGTAAGACATCACTGAAGTGTTTCTACTTGTTTATGTCTCCAGGGTTTCTGTTCCATGTAAGCTGATCATGCTATATCTCTTTGGACACACCTACATCCAGAAATAATCTAGATATTTCACGGTGATGGTTTACTCTGAGACTTCAGTTCTCTGACTAACCTGTGAAAAAGTCATTGATACTCAACTATCTAGTGTTTTCTAGTAAGAATTGTGGGTGACAACATTCAAGTACTTCACATGCCAGAGCTGATGTCAACAGTCTTTCTCAAATATATATATTTGAAACAGGGTCTTAATCTGTCACTCAGACTGGAGTGAAGTGGCACAATCACAGTCATAGCTTACTCAATCTCCCTGGCCCAAGCGATCCTCCTGCCTCAGCCTCCTGCGTAGCTAAAACCACAGGCACGCACCACCATGCCTGGCTAATACTTGTATTATTTTTAGAGATGGAGTTTCGCCATGTTTCCCAGGCTGGTCTTGAACTCCTGAGCTCAAGCAATCCTCCTACCTCTGCCACCCAAAGTGCTGGGATTATAGGCATGAGCCACCATGCCTGGCCAACTGTCTATATTTTTAAGACTCCATTTCATTGTTCAGATATAATTTGTACTTGTCTTTCAAATTAGAATTTCTACATTACCATGTCCTTGAAATTGCCTTCTTATTATCTTCCTCTTCGGGTAGATTCTTATGCATGCATTATTATTGTGGCGGCCAAGGACCTTGGCCTCCTGGAGATTTGCTAAAAAATCACTGATATGAGGCAGATTGATCAGTAGGAGAAAAGGTATACAAATTTATTTAACGTGTATAACAGGAGGCTTCAGAATCCCCTCCAATGAAGTTTGGAATCTTACGTAACATCCTGGCAAAACATGTTATGGAATTAGGGAGAAGAGGAATTCTGTTGACAGGATTACTAGGGAGAATGAATAGATCCAGGAACACAGATTAACTTGTAAATAGTTCTCTTTGACAGTGAAAGGGTCTGTTCTGTTCAGGTGTGGTTATATTCTTGGTCTTATAGGAGGGAGAAGAAAAAACAATTGTTCTTGGTGGGTCCAGATTTTAGGCAGATGAAGGACCTTCAGAGAGCAACTTTATCCTATGCTTTGAGAGAGAGACTGGGAAACAGCGAGGTCAGAGGGACCTTGAGGCTTCTTCAGTTCTGCATGTCAAAACACCATATTTTTGGATATTGGCTTGAGCCTTAACATTATCTAATGATGTTCTGTCTTCACCAATCTATCATGAGAATTTTTGTTAATTTCTTTTATATTCCTCATCTACTACATGAGTCAAATCAGTTCTTCACTAATGACTAAAGTTTAAAAGATAGCAATTCTTATCTTATGATATCAAATGGTAAATAATCAGAGTAATTTATAATCAAATATAACCCCAGGTATCATTCCTCAAGGAGACATACTGTTTGTAATGGTAAAACTAACATGACAGACTAAGAATAGAGTCATCAAAACTGGTCCTTGCCCTTTTTTTGCCTTTTTAAAATTCACTACTTTTAACTATTTTGTGATTGTTTGTGTGTTTATGTGTTTATTTGTGTGTGTATGTGTGTGTTGGTGGTACATTATGGATTCTGTAATCGAAAATTTAAAGTCTGGGATAATGAATGTGTCAAAGCACAGGACGAAGTGAAACCTGGTGCTTCCTGACAATAAATGTTTAATCCTCTTTCCTTGGAGATTTCAGAAAACTCCAGTAATTGAGGAAACAAGAATATGTGATCCTGGAGTACAACTTTTTATGAACACTGTGTAGTTCATGACACACAAGGGATCTTTTAAAAACAGACATTGGTGTTCAGTAAGTTTACCCATTGACAAATGATTGTTTTACTGTATACAATACTCCCTACAAAACTTTTACTACTATTACACAAAAGAGTAATAAAATGAGAAACACCTTTTCCCCTTTATTTATACATCTTGCTCATCTCTGTAACTAAGTTTAATGTTTACCGGAGAGAGGAAAAAGTATAATTCCTAGGGAACCCTGTGCCGTGCGAATGAAATGAGCAATAGGGCAGCCTAAGGAGTAGTGATTGGCCTCCCACGAAATGATCTAAACATTGTCTTTGCAGCGCCACACCCAACACACCCCGTATTCTGCCAGTCCACAACTAGAGAGCCAGGGACAATGACCCTTCCAAAAAATGTTTTATCTAAGCTTAATAACAAAATCTCTCTATAAAGATAAACAAATATTTCCCAATTAATTATTGACATTTTTCTGTACCATCCTATTGGGAAAATGTTCAATATGAATGCAGAAATTTATAAGCACCCCTTCTATCCTTTTCATCCCTACACTGTGTGCCTAAAGAGAAATGGTTCTGGGGATGATATTATATGGAAATCACAATGCACCCCATTAATTACTCTAAGGAAGAGAGATGTGACACATTTTATAGAATCAGCTCAAAAGACAGAAAATCCAAAGCACTCATCATATATTTTCGTCTGACGCAGCACATTAAAATTTGAAGAAAGAAAACCATCTTATCATAAAGTCAGCAAAAAAAAGAAAACAAAACGAAGCTCCTGTTTATTTGCGCACCTCTGTTCATTTGGAAGATGATGCATTGTGCTACAAATATTGTTTTCCAAAGATCCCACATGGTATAGTGGGAGGAAGATGGAATTCTAATTAAAAACGAATTAAATCTCTGTGGTTTCCAAATCCATATGATCTTCTAAGAGTTACTTAACCTCTACATTCCTCATACTTAAAATAGTACCTGTCTCTAAAGGTTGTAGTGAGAAGCTTTATGAGATAGTGAAAGAAAAGCACCTCCCAAAGGGTTGGCCCCAAATGTAACTCAGCAAATGTTTATTTCTTTTAGACTTACAGTCTTTCATTAGGCAAACATGACCTGAAATGTATCCACAGAGTCGTAATTCCTTTTGCTACTGGTAGGTTGAATGATAGTCCCTAGAAGTGTCAACTATTCAATCTGATCAACAATCTTTTCTGCATCATCTGTTAAATGCTTTTCTCCTTCTGCAGGTTTTAAATAGAAGTTGCTTAGATAACCAGCATTCCAGGCAGATTGGATGAGTCAAACTAGACCAATCAGAAAACACCATTACCTCAGCCAAAATGATTGGACTAAGTGTTTCAAAGGAAATTCAAGCCAGGCAAATCAGAATTTTTTACTAGGTGTTTTCATGTGGTTGCCTGAAGGAGAGAAATCTTTGCCTATTTAAAGAAATATGAACCTAAAAATTGGGTGGGACAGTGATGTTATGTGGCTGAGGAGAAAGCCGGTTTTAACAGAAAGGAATGAGGCTGACAAGCCAAGGAAGCTTCAGGGACTTCTATTCCAATGGCAATTCTCAAAACATGTTACCCTCTTGACAATTAGGTCATTCCTTTAAGATTCAGCCCAGGTGTCTTCTCTTCTAGGAAGTTTGTCATGATTCTTTCAGGCTGGATTTAGGGCTCTATATTCTGTCTTTCCGTAGAATTCTGTGAGTAATTCTGTTCTGAATCTGACCACTTTATAATGTATCAATCACTGCCTGTCTTCACCACCAGTCCATAAAAGTCAAGGGTGACTTGTCTCAACTTTCAATACTCAGTACTTCTCTTGGTGCCAGGCATATTTTAGTCTCTGAGACACAGACATATTATTCTATTTTAACAAGTCTTCTGATCTGAGTTTAGTTCTTTGTTTCTTCATAGTCCACAGCTGTGCCACAGTATTTGAAGTTTCATCTCGATGTGTCTTTATGGTTGTTTTGATTGGCCTGGTTGATATTTGGTGACTTAAATGATCTATGGCTTTTATTTATTTATTTAGTTAGTTATTTTAGCATCTTCTTACTACCACCATAGGCAACTGGAAACCTCTCAGCAAAACAGTCCTGGAAGAAAAAAAAATATTATCTTTCAGGACGGATATTTATATCATGGTAGAAAATCCTGCTAATCTATATATAAGTGACTTGAAAAGAAAATGGCAAAGAAAACCACACTGCGATTTGAAGTTTATCTCATTGTTAAATAGGTATCCTGTTTGTTTGCATTATGAGAGTACTTCCACCCACAAATAAAAATATCACGTTAAATGCCAAAGTTTGAGAAAAGTCACAATCTTGTCACACTATAATTAAGCAGATTTTTGGTGTTTATTTAGACTATTAAGTATGCAGAACTCTTAATTGAATTGAAGTGAACCTAAAGTAAAATGATTGTCACTTTCCCTACACTTTCCTCCAGGAAACAGAGATCAGAAGCCAAAGATGAAGGTGCCCCCAGGCAAGAAGCAGTTTAAAAATAAATGGGAAAATTTCCTAAGAAGGGCAGAAAAAGATTGTTCTGGCTCATGATTTTCAAGGTTTTTACTAATTCTCCTCTAGAAAGTAATCATCAAGTCCTTGGTATTTAACAAAGGTAATTAACAATTCAAGGCTTGCTCTTAAGATTCCAGTTTCCAAAAAATGCCTTCAAGCCAATCCATGTTCAGTACCATTGAGAGGGGATCTATGCCTAACCCCTTCGTTTAGATTGCTTGTCCAGCCTCCAAAATCAAGGGGCAATGGTCTCAGCCCTGACTTTGGAGCCAGGGAGGCTTGTGTTAGAATCCAGTTTTTGCTGACTGCAAGCTATGATTTTTAGCAGGTCTCAGTGCTCCTATGACTCAATTTAATTGTATGAAAATTTCAGTGAAATTATACCAACCTCTTGAGGTTGTTGCATGTAAAAATGAAATTTATACATAAAATGTGTAATAGGTGATCAATAAAGATAGTTGTTATTTAACAACGTTAGGAAATTATATATTTGTTTGTGCCAGGTATTGTGCTAGGTACCAGTAAATAAGGGGTGAGGGCAAATTCTTTCACTCTGAGAGCTTACCTTTTGTGGGAGACAGAATTAGTTAAGGAGCAAATTAATGAATGAACAAAAAAGAGAGTGAATGAATAATTTCAAATTGTAAAAAATACTATGAAAGGGAACAGCAACAAACAGGATATGGGCATGGGAGAAAGAAATTTGTATTTAAATGGAAAAGTGTTAAGAATTGGAGTCTCACCAGTGCAAATCAGGTGGAAAGGAACATTCTAGGCAGGAAGGACACATGCAAATCCCCTGGGGCAAGAAAAGGCTGAACTTTCAGTCAACTAGCATAAACTAGGAAAACTAGCACAAAAGGAGGTTGGAAAACAGGTAGATTTTGGTTTAAAGATGAGCAACATAAACCAGGAAGCAATAGTAAGAGTTTGAATTTGATTCAATGGAGAAGAAAGTCTTGAAAGATTTAAAAAGAATGTAACTTATGTTGAGTAATCTGGCCTGTATTAAATAGCCTGCAGAAGGGCAAGAGGTGAAACAGGGGAGTCTAGTCAGAGAGTTATCAAAGTAGTCCAATAAGAAAAGATGGTAATTTTTATTCAGGTGATAGTCATGGAATTGAGGATATCTGGAGCGACATATCATACATATTTGTTGCTTATGATCTTAATATTAGTAACATCAGCCATGCCAGATCAAAGCATCTGCACTCAGCCTTGGCTCCAGCTTCCTTAAAGCTCCCCTTCTTCCACTCTCTGTGTTATGTTTGTTCACATCTCTCATGTTCCCATGTACATCAAAAGCTCCTGTGAGATTGGGGGCTCCATCTTACCTGTCTCGCATGCCAACTCTTTTCATCCCTTCATTCCTCTCCTAGAAACAAGCATATAATATTTGTGCAACAACAACAAAATATGGCCCAAATAAATAAATGATGAACATCACAGAAGGCAATTTGCAAGGATAACAATTCTCTCTAGTTCTTTTCTTCTCCAGAAAAGTATTACAAGTCTCCTTCCTCTGAAATTTGAGGTGCCCTGATATTCTTCAGAATGCTACCCACAGCAATAGTGCAGAAAATTCTGCCCAATTATATGGCTCAGAAATAGATTCTTTGAACTTCCCATCATAATCAGAGGTGAGTTCTTGGCTCTGGTATTATTGCCAGCCATAATTAGCTCCAGTTAAACTGCCTCTGTGCATCCTGGCAGGCAGATCACCTACATCAATAATGCTACCAGCTTAAGCTTGCTCTGGGGAGACATTGTGTGTGACAGACTTTATTTTCAGGGCAAACTGCCATTGAATGCAGTTGCAGAATCCATTGCTCTGCCCAGTTAAACCAGAACTGTATTTGATCAATGGGCCTTATGGGTGAGTGTCAGAATAATAAGGCCACTAATCATTTGCAACCCCATGGCACCATTCATCGAGGGATCTCAGAGAACTTTACCTGAGTTAATTAATACTGGCTACGCCTCTGTGAGCTAGATAAATGTTATTATTCCCATTTTATAGATGAGGAGACTGAGTAATGGAGAAATTAACCCAATGTTGCTCAATAAAGAGATGAAAACTCAAAAAATACCTCTGAGCCTCTGTCTGCCTTGTCAATTAAATGCATCAGCTCATCAGTACTAGCTGGTTGCTTCTTAGATGATCATGTTTTATTGATGTACACTGTTAAGCAGCTGCCACATTTCACCCAAGAGGTGACTACCTTTCCATCAAGGAGAAAGTAATTCTGGTTTGTAGCAATTGTGGTAACAAATGCTAAGGAAAGCTAAGCTGACTTCCTTCCATTATATTGTTCACTATCTTCCCTAAATGACTTCTTTCTCAGAAAAAAAAAAAATCTGGACAAAAATTTTTGATATGTTATATTGTACCTAAAGTAGTTGGGAGTAGTTTTTGACACAGGAGGAAAACACGTGGCAGTCACATTATTCAATCAGGGAAGAAAACCTGCCTTGATATAAAAATAAAAAGCAAAAACTCATTATTTTACATCAACAATGGAAAAGTTACTGAAATAAACATGCGAAATGTCTCATGTAATGCATCTGAGGGGAGAATAAAAAACTTTGAAAGCTTCAAGCTATCCAGGTAGAAATTTTTAAAGCCCTTACTTGGGTCAGAAAGTGATAAAATTTCTGCTTTTTGCAGGATTGCAGAGTTAATGGAAAGGTGAAGGGCAGAGAAGCCAAGCCTGAGACAGATGTGGAGAAAGGGAAATTTGTTTTCAAGGCCCTCCCATGACCTTTTCTTTGTTTGCTTTCTTGCACTGTAGCATGTGACTGTGCAAGAATGTGATCTTAGGAATAGGAAAATATTTTCCCTCATTTAATTGAGTAACCTTGAACAAGATTTTCAATTTCTCTAAACCCCTGTTTCCTCATCTGTAAATCTGGAATATTAGCCTTCTTGCAGGATTATAAAGAAGATAAAATGAAACAGTGGATGTAGGAGTCTAATTTGGTGCTTAGCATTTCGTACATGGTCAAGGAAAGGTAGATAATGCTACTATTGTTAGCAGCCACTCTCTCTACCTTAAACCACTCCACACCCTCCAAACCTGCACACACACCTTAGCTATTCAGTATGCTCCCTGGTGGTCTAACAAGAACTGACCCTGCAAATGCTATCTCTACTTTCTGCTTCCGCCTTCTCTGCAATCCAGTCCTTTAGAACGTCCTTGAGCAGTCAGCTGACCAGTCAGAGCCTCAAATTGTTCATCTGTTAAATGAGAATAACAGCTCCCCTCTCCCCACCTTATCTCATAAGATTATTATAAGAAACAAATGAGGGAATAACTCAGTTTGCATTGTAAACTCTAGCATACAATACATTTTGACTTTTAAACATTACCATTATTATTTCTTAAGACTTAGCTGAGGGAAGAAAACCCATTTTAATTATTCACAGTAAGAGATTAATGACAAAGAGTTAGTAGTTTACCCCTGTTAGGTAACATTGGTTCATTTTAATAGGCACATTTATTGCCTTAATCCAAAACGAAATATTCGTGAAAATTCAAGGCAGAGAAACAAACAAGGAGAGAAATTCATTTGAATGAGGAAATCCCTAAAGTGATCCTCTACGTGCTAACTTTTAGAGAAGGACTGTTCTGGCACATTTTGCTATCTTTACAAACTCTTTGCTCAGTACTCAAAGTTGATCCTGATGGAAAAATGGTAACATAAAAGAAGTTGATCCTGTGGTCTCCAAACAGCCTCCCTGTCTCTGTTCCCAATACTGAAAAGATTTTCTTGCATAACAAACTCAATTTAAACTCCTCTTTTCTCCTGTTCTACAGCTAAGAAGAGTTTTCTGTTGCAAGTGTTAATTGTCCTGCCAGGGATGCCTGTCCTCTCTTTTCACAGCAGTGACTGTGCTAAAGGATTCAAAATATACAAAAATCTATTGTTACCTCCCCAAATAGAAAATGCTATTAAGAAAAGGTCTTCTTTTTTTTATACAAAAATCTGTGCTAACTGTTTCAGAGGTAGAAAAGTAAGCCCAGTACAAATACAAAATCCAAGTGCCAAAAAGCTAATAAAATGATAAGAAGATCCTGGCACTGATTTTCAGTGCTTGCAATGACGTGCTAAAATATGCCAAGTCATGCTCAGGAAGAACATTAGGCTGTTCCTAAAAATGGGACCTACAGATCAGCTAAAGCAATAGAGTCTAATTACTATTATTAATAATAGCAAGAGTATATTAATCTCTCCTATCAGCAAGCAGGTATAATATTGACCTTTTCTTTCAAAGACAGCTATAATGCTATTATTTACTATTCTAGGCATTTTATTCTGCAGTAATAGTTACAAAATGATTCACACAATGATATCCCATGCTGCACTGTCAAAATTCTCCTAAATTCTGTTGGAGAAAAGGATGGTCATGCCCTGCAGCTGAAGAGCATAGGAGTCAACTCACAAGAAAATGTGGAAAATAAACACCAGCTTAGCTAAGATAATTATCTGAAACAATGATAATCAATGAGGCATCTCATATTCATCCATCTGTCTATCCATCCATCCATCCATTCATCCATCAATCTCTCTTAAACATAATCTTCATGATCTGCCACCACCATCACCAGCACATACTGAGGCATACCCACTGATAGTGGACCCCAAATTCTCACAGGAGGTCAAGTATGGCAAAGACTCAATAAATTTCATGCATTCTTATACATTTCTCATATTGGGGCAATAAAGATTGTTTATGCTAATGAACTGCGAGAAAATGACTTCCATCAGTTCAAGAGCAAGACAGTTAAGAGTCTGTATGTATCCTTCACATCTCCTTTCTCTTACTAGAACAATTTTGGAGGTCACACATGCCACATGTCATACCTCCAAATGGATAAGACCACCCAGCCTGCATCAGTTTCATATGAGAAAAGAAGGATACTCCTGTTTTATTAAGCCACTAAGACTGTGAGGGTTCATCTGTTTTAGCAGCTAGTGTTAATTTTTCTCATACGTAAGATCCTAGCTTGATTTTAACATGATCAGTGATTTGGGGATATCATTCAACCTCCTGGAGTCTATTTTCTCTTGGATGAAACAAGGAAATACCCTTCTCTCAAGCGTTCTATAATTTGTAATAAGTTCCTTGAGTATATAAGAAAAAGAAAACACACGCCAAACAAATAGCTATGTCATTGTTGGATTTCATCTCTAGGTTTCTCTTACTCTACAGAAAAAATATATTGTCAAAATATATTGGCATTCTTAGAGTTTTTATGCATAGTATTTAACCCATTGTATTGTAACTATTTGTGTGCACATCCTTCTGTGGTTTTTTTTGTTGTTGTTGTTGCTTTGGTTTTGTGTTTTGTTTTTGCATAGAACTGTGAGCTCCTCTGGGGGCAGGAATTGCCTTTTTGATCACTTTATCACCAGAGTCTGGGACAGTGCTTAGCAATCAATAATTTTGTTGTTGTTGTTGAAATGTAATTATGAATCTTGAAAAGAAAGCTTGCAATAGCTTATCTGTCTCTTCCCTGCCACTACTGAGGAAAAATTGCCATAGAGGATGCGTAAGGAGTTTTAGAGAATGGAAGCACATACAAAGGAGGGACAGAAGCTGAGACAGAAAGAATGAAAAAGCAATTGAGGAGACGAGGCAAGAGAACAGGAATAACTTATTGATGTCAAAGGGGACAGGAAGAAGGTACGAGGGAGTTAAGCCAGGTAACATAGTAAAAAGTCCAGGTCAGAGCACAAAGGCCATCCCTAGCAGAATACCTCATCATTTTTTGAAGCAGAAAATGGAATGTGACTGAGAATTGGGAGTTCAGAGATGGGATGAACGTGTATCCAATATATATATTTTTTATTTTAACCTGGGATATGCATTGCTGGGACTTAGAGGGAATGAAAATTTGAGATCTGATGGCAAGGCCTCAACTCTCCAGATGTCTGGGGCCAAGGAATACAAGGCAGGGTGAATTGGTCAGGATGCTGGTGACAGTTTCAAACTTGTTTGACAAGTAGAACAAGACAGGATGATAGGACTAGATGCCAAATGGAGTATTAGGCCTCTGCTATTGTCTCAACTGATGTAATCAGGGAAAGAAAACATTTTATGCTGTCTATCACTAAAAATGTCCAAACAAGGGTTGGAATCTCAGCAAGGTAAAGGCTGCTCTTCAGTGTGTCACCCTGTTCCTTAGAAGGCCATTTGTTTTAATACTGGTTAGCCACTGGTCTTTACCTGAATGCTTCCCATCACTGAAACAAGGACCCTTACTCTTTCAACATGGTGTCTCCTGCCTCTGAAACTGATCTTTGGTATATTATCCCCATTCTGGGGAAAGTGACAAAGACTGGTAAGCGACACTCAACAGCAACCTGCCTGAACCTTTGTCAAATTCCACCTCCACTGAGGCTGCAGCACCCAGACCAAGGAGCTAGCTGCATAGAAGTATATCCAGATCAGGGTCTAACTTGCAGGGTGCCAAAAAAAAGGCAAGAGCTAAAGGGTATTACAGAGCAAAGTGTTTAGGTAGTTCTGAGAGTCAAGTATAGGCCCTGAGCCCAGAAGGCAGCAGCAAAGGTAAAGCTAAGAAATGGAATCCACCATCAGGAGACAGGACCACTGGAATAGGTGGGAGGAGGTAAAGAGTAAGAGTATAATGTTTCTACATCAGTATTTCTCCAGATGTGTTCAACAAAAATGTATACCTCAAAAATATCTGCCTCTATACCCTAGTTCAAATACATGATGTTCTTTCTGAGCACTTCAGTTCCAAAAACTATTCCTTAGAACAATTCTCCGGCATCTAAATTCTTTTCTTAGGTTCTGTGTAGTATTCTTGCACCTACAACTTCACCAGTTACTCCTACTACCAAGAGGCCTCCTATGGGCTAGAATACCACTTTCAAATTTCACAAATTCAGTGGCTTAAGCCTTTTGGCCTCCTCATGAGTAACCCATCAGGGATTGTCTACCTGTCTGTCTCTTTGTCTACTGGATGGGACTTTATTTTCCTACCTGCCTGTCTCATGTCATTTCTGCATTAATTTCTGGGACCTCTTAACCCTCTTCACTTTCTCCAGGATCACTGTGATGATAGGTCCAGAATTCCTCCCTGCAGTGCAACTAGGTCAGTGTGTTGTTCTGTCCTCAGGCATTGACCCTTCAATTTCTCAGTTTCTAGGTGATTTTCAAGTTCCAATGCTGATTGCTACATGGGTGAAATTGCTAATTATATAGCATTGATGTATGTGGTGTCCCAACAAGTGTAAGCTGTTAGCCCATTCTGCCTAACTTAAAACATTTTGCATTTCTAACCAAGATTGCTAATATTATCATTTTTTTGTTTTAATTTGGGAAGGAAAGTCTCCAGTTACCAGCTCCCTAATTTCTCCTGTTGTCTCATTATCCAGAACTGGGTGACATGACTGGCCAAGGGGAATGAGAGGATGATTGGATTACATCAATCATGATGCATTCTGGGTCAGGAGTCTGAATTCCATGCAATCAAGGGATTCCTACCAATTACTTGAGTCAATTAGAGTCTGGTATCAAAAAACAAAGGGAAATTACTGTTGAATAGGACATGGACAAGGTCTATTCTATTTTCATTTATAACAGCGTCATCAAGTTAATTGAGTAAGAAAATTCCACAAATTAAAACTGTCCAACAACCCAAAGAAGTCGTGAGTTCCACTCAAAATAATCTCTAAGGAAACGTAATTTGACCATCTTAATGTATATTATAGATGAGTATCTGAAATAGATACAAATTTCCCGGCCCCACATAGGAGGAAAAGTCATTATATAATAGGGGAAATCATGAAAACACTAGAGGTGAGGACAAATGAAAAGAGAAAGATTTAAAAAGCAAATTTGACTTACTCTACAACTTTTCCAGGACCCGCAAACATATGACTTTTATTGTCTATGGCATAAATGGTTTTCCTCCAATTTTTTTTTTTTTTTTTGCCTTCCTACTTTAGTAAAGGAATTACTAAGTCTCAGTTTTGCATATGGCTGCTCATTTGAAGGCTGCAGTTCCCAGCTTCCTTTACAGCTGGGTGAGGCCATCCTAAGTTTTATGTAAGGGAATAGGAGTGAAAGTGACATGTTCAACTTCCTAAGAATAGCCTTAAATTCAGCAGACCACTTCTCCTTCTGCTCATCATCCTCGTTTCTATTGCCTGGAATGTGCACATGATGGTAAATAATCTTGAATGGTGTAGGTGAGGGCAAAACACTTGAGATAGCAGAGCAACAAAACAGAAAAAGTTTAGCTCCCTAACACTATGGGGCCACCAAACCAGTCTGCATTGCTTATCCTCAGATTGTTACATGAAGGAAACATAAACTTTTTTGTTTAAGCCACTGTTATTTTGATCTTTGTTACATGAGGCAAATCTTTATCCTACATTGGCCCTCCTCCATTTCAAACAATGGCTTTCGCAAATCTTTGATGGGTCTCTAATAGCTCAAGACTAATCTTACTGCTTTATCTCTGTAGATGGCTCCATATCTCACTTCTAGAAATTAAGGGGATCTGGCTAGAAATCTGAACCCTGTTTTAGTCAGTTCAAGCTGATATACCAGAACACCATACTACGGGTTACTTAATCAACACATATTTATGTATTACAGTTTTGGAGGTTGGCAGATACAGTGACTGGTGAGGGAACTCTTCCTGGTTTGCAGATAGTCATCTTCTCCTTGTATCCTCACGTGGCTGAGAGAGAAATCATCGCTTATGTCTTTTCTTACAAAGACACCAACTCTGTTCATGGGAGCTGCACACTCATTATCTAATTACCCCCTGATATAGCTTGGCTGTGTCCCCACCTAAATCTCACCTTGAATTGTAATAATCCCCATGTGTCAAGGGTGGGGACAGATGGGGATAATTGAATCATGGGGGTGGTTTCCACATTCTGTCCTCATGGTAATGAATAAGCCTCACAAGAGCTAATGGTTTTATAAATGGGAATTCCCCTGCACAAGCCCTTGCCTGCTGCCATGTAAGACACGATTTTGCTCCTCATTCATGTTCTGCCATGATTGTGAGGCCACTGCAGCCGTGTGACACTGTAAGTTAATTAAACCTGTTTCCTTTGTAAATTACCCAGTCTCAGTATGTCTTTATTAGCAGTGTGAGAACAGACTAATATACACGCCAAAGGCCATGCTTCTAATACTATCATATTGCAGGTTAGGATTTTAACACGTGAATGTTGGGGCGATACAAACTTTCAGTCCATATTCTTTCTCTGGCCCTCCAAAATTTATGGCCTTCTTGTAGGGAAAATACATTCATTCCATCTGAACAATTCTGAAAGTCTTATTTCTTTTCATCATCAAGTCTAAAGTTCATAATCTCATCTAAATATCATCTAAATCAGATATGAGTAAGACTAAGGTGTGATTCATACTGAAACAAAATTTTTCTCCAGCTATGAATCTGTGAAATCAAACAAGTTATTGTTTCCAAAATACAATGATGGGACAGACATAGAATAGATATTGCCATTCCAAAAAGAAGAAATTAGAAAGAAGGAAGTGGTGAGGAGTTCCACGCAGTTCCAAAACGTAGCAAGGCAAACTCTTTGAGATTTTAAGCCTTGAGAATAATCTTCTTTCACTCAATTTTCTGGCTTCCAGGCACACTTGGGCAGCAATGACTTGGTGGGTTGGGCCTGCTCCTTCTACCTGAAACTACAGCTCTCTACAATGGCCCCACATGCCTGTCCTTGAGCCATTGGCTGGGGGCATCCTGATCCACCAAAATCAGACAGGCAATTCCACCCTTAGAAGACAAGGAGCAATTATCCTTTCCCCCTGTGCCTGTAGTGGGAGTGGCAGCCCTGTAGATCTCAGAATCACCTTTGGGGAACTTCTTTTCTTTTCTTGACAGACAGCACATGTTCACAGCCTTCTTTCCATTTTCTCTGTTTTCTTTAGCCCCAGCTGGCAGTGTTTCTGCTGGTGTAATCCCATCTTTATCTCTAGCTTCTGTTGAGATGGGTGATTAGGTCCTCAGTTCACACTCACACTAATCTTATCAAATGGTCTATCTGCCACACCCTTAGAGCTGTCTTCAGAATATGCGTTCTCATTTCTTGCAATATGGATTGGCTGAGAATTTTTCAAATCTTTAATTTCTGGGATATTTTTGCTTAACAATCACTTCTTCAAATCATTTCCCTCTTCTTGCTTTTTACTGTAAGCAACCAGGAGGAACCAAGCCACTCCTTCAAAACTTTGTTTAGAAGTTTCCTCAGCTAAGTATTTAATTTCATTGTTTGCAAGTTCTACCTCCCACAAAACACAAGTACATTAACATAATTAAAGTCTTTTCCGCTTTATAACAAGACTTGCCTTTTTGCCATTGTTCAATAGCATATTCTTTATTTCTGTCTGATATCTCATCAAAATTTTCTTTAATGATCATGTTTCTACCAACAGTCTGTACACAATTATTTATATATTCTCTAAGAAGACAGAAGCTTTCTCTAGAGCACTGATTTTTTCTTTTACTGAACTCTCACAACCAGAATCACCTTTAAAGTTCCTTTATAGCTATGTCAGCTTTTTCTGGCATGTTGATATGGTTTTGCTGTGTCCCCACACAAATCTTATCTTGAATTGTAGTTCCCATAATCCCCACATGTTGTAGGGGGGACCCAGTGAGAGGTGATTTCATCTTGGAGGCTGTTACCCTCATGCTGTTCTCATGACAGTGAGTGAGTTCCCACAAGATCTGATGGTTTTATAAGGGGCTTTCCCTCTTTGCTCAGCACTTCTCCTTGCTGCTTCAATGTGAAGAAGGATGTGTTTGCTTCCTCTTCTACCACAATTGTAAGTTTCCTGAGGCCTCTCAGCCATGCTGAACTGAGTCAATTAAAACTATTTCCTTTATAAATTACTCCATCTTGGGTATGTATTGATTAGCAGCATGAGAATAGACTAATACAGTAAATTGGTACTGGGAATGGGGCTCTGGTTTAAAGATACCCAAAAATATGAAAACAACTTCAGAACTGGGTAACAGGCAGAGGTTGCAACAATTTGGAGGGCTCAGAAGAAGACAGGAAAATGTAGGAATGTTTGGAACTTCCTAAAGACTTGTTAAATTGCTTTGACCAAAATGCTGATAGGGATATAAACAATAAAGTCCAGGCTGAGTTGGTCTCAGATGGAGATGAGGAACTTGTTGGGAACTGGAGCAAAGGTGACTCTTGCTATGCTTTAGCAAAGAGACTGGTAGCATTTTGCCCCTGCCCTAGAGATCTGTGGAACTTTGAACTCGAAAGAGATGAATTAGGGTATCTGGTAAAAGTAATTTCTAAGTGGCAAAGCATTCAATTAGAAGCAGAACATAAAAGTTTAGAAAATTTGCAGCCTGACAATGCCACAGGAAAGAAAAATCCATTTCCTGAGGAGAAATTTAAGCCTGCTGCAGACATTTGCATAAGTAACAAGGAGCTGAATGTTAATCACCAAGACAATGGGGAAAGTGTCTCCACGGCGTGTCATAGACCTTCATGACAGCCCCTCCCATCACAGGCTTGGAGGTCCAGGAGGGAAAAAGGGTTTTGGGAGCTGGGTCCAGTGCCTTCCTGCTGCATGCAGCCTAAGGACTTTGTACCCTGTATCCCAGCTGCTCCAGCCATTGCTAAAAGGTGCCAAAGTACAGCTCAGGCCATGGCTTCAGAGAATGGAAGCCCCAAGTCATGGCAGCTTCCAGGCAGTGTTGAGCCTGCAGGTATGCAGAAGTCAAGAATTGAGGTTTGGGAACATCCACCTTGATTTCAGAGTATGTATGGCAATGCCTTGATGTCCAGGCAGAAGTGGGCTAAGGGGCTGGGCCCTCATGGAGAACCTGTCTATTAGAGCAGTGTGGAAGGGAAATGTGGGGTTGGAGCCCCCGCATAGAGTCCCCACTGGGGCACTGCCTAGTGGAGCTGGGAGAAGAGGGCCACCATCCTCCAGACCCCAGAATGGTAGATCCACTGACAGCTTGCACCATGTGCCTAGAAAAGCCACAGACACTCAACGCCAGTCCATGAAAGCAGCCAAATGGGGGCCTGTACCCTGCAAAGCCACAGGGGCATATCTTCCCAGAGCTGTGGGAACCCACCTTTTGCATCAGCATGACCTGGATGTGAGACATGGAGTCAAAGGAGATCATTTTGAAACTTTAAGGTTTAATGACTGCCGTATTGGACTTTGGACTTGCGTGGAGCCTGTGGCTCCTTTGTTTTGGCCAATTTCTCCCATTGTGAATGGCTGTGTTTACCCAATGCTTCTACCCCCTCCCCCCAATCCCCCCCTCACCTCCCCCCCCCCCCCTCCGCCGTATCTAGGAAGTACCTAACTTGCTTTTGATTTTACAGGCTCATTTGTGGAAGGGACTTGCCTTGTCTCAGATAAGACTATGGACTTGGACTTTTGGGATAATGCTGAAATGAGTTAAGACTTTGGGGAACTGTAGAGAAGGGCATGACTGTGTTTTAAAATGTTAGGATATGAGATTTGGGAAGGACCAGGGAGGGATTATGTGGTTTGGCTGTGTCCCTGCCCAAATCTCATCTTGAATTGTAGTTCCCACATCCCCACGTGTCATAGGTGGCACCTTGCAGGAGGTAATTTAATCGGGGTTGGGGGTGGTTACCCTCAGGTTGTTTTCATGATAGTGAGTGAGTTCTCACAAGATGTGATGGTTTTATACAGGGCTTTTCCTCCTTTAGCTTGGCACTTCTCCTTTCTGTCACCAAGTGAAGGACACATTTGCTTCCCCTTCTGCCATGATTGTAAGTTTTCTGAGGCCTCCCCAGCCATGCTGAACTGTGAGTCAATTAAACTTCTTTCCTTTATAAATTACCTAGTCTCATGTATGTCTTTATTAGCAGTGTGAGAATGGATTAATACGCATGTACTGCAGATTCTTCCGGCCTCTACTCATTACAAAGCTACTTCCACATTTTTAAATATTTATTAAAGCAGTACCCCAATTCCTGGTACCAATTTGTGTATACTCAGCCCTTTGTATCTGCAGGTTCCACATCCACAGATTCAACCTACCGTGAATTGAAATATTTGAAAAAGAATAATGATACAATAATAATAACAAAAATATAAAACAATACAGTTCAACAGCTCTATATATAGCATTTTCATTGTATTAGGGATCATAAGTAATCTAGAGATGATTTAAAGTATATGGGAGTATGTGCTTAGGTAACTATGCCATTTTATATAAGGAACATGAGAATCTGCAGATTTAGTGTCTGCAGGGTGTCCTGGAACCAATTCCCCTTGGATACTGAGAGACAACTATATTAGGGTTCTCCAGAGAACCTTGGCTTATGCAATCATGGAGGCCAAGTCCCCTAATGTGCTCCCTGAAAGCTAGAGACCCAGAGAAGTCAGTGTTGTAGTTTGAAAGCCTGAAAGCCAGACAGCCAATGTTATAGATTCCAAAGTCTGATAGCCTGAGAACCAGGAGCACTGAGGACAGAAGATCAATATCCCAGCTCAAGCAATCATGCACAGGGAGGGCGAATCCAACTTTCCTCCACTTTTTGGTTCTTTTTGGTCCCTCAGTGAGTGAGATGATCCTCATCCATATTGGAGAGGACCATTTGCTTTATTCAGTTCACCAATTTAAATGCTAATATTTTCCAGAAACACCCTCCTGGACACCTCAGAAATAATGTTTCATTAAATTCTAGGCATCTCATGCCCCAGTCAAGTTGACACATAAAATTAACCATTATACTTTTCAACCCACCAATCTATCTCCATCCACATCTCTTTTGAATTTAGACCCTCCCACCATCGCTGAGTAAGTGAGTAGGCAAACTTTCTCAAGGAACTTACTGCATTTTTTCCTCTTATATAATGTTAACACTACTCTCTTTGTTGTTATATTGCCATTGGCATTGATATAAGCTCGAGTTCTCCAAGCTTACTTACACACTCTGTGTGTGTTTTTGCCTGTGAGTGTGTATATGTGTAGTTGAAAAGCAGGGGCAGAATTGAGAAGAGGGCAGCTTAAGAAGGTGTTTGAAGAGCATTCTTTGTCTCAGAATTTGTGATTTTCATGATAAAATATCTAGAAAAACACAGAAATAGATGGGAGTGCATAATAGACCAAGAAACTAAGATTGACAACTAATCTACTGCCAAAATCTTAAAGGAATTTCCTCTAATTATAATATTCATGAGGTGGAAATAAGAAACACAATTGTCAGGTGATAGTAATACATACCTTGTCACCTGTAAGAGATCAAAGCTGCCAATGTGAAGGACAATGCAGAGGGACATCAACACATTTGTCTATGCCTTGGCTCAGGAATACAGAATCTGTGACAACTGCCAACCACAAATTGATTGCATAGCTTCAGCGCTACCAAATAGAACATAGAACACAAATTCTAAAGTAGCCGTCTGTGTGTGCATACACACATGTACACACAGGCACACCCACACATATATATATAGCAGATATAAAGAATTACAGGCACACAGATATTCCACCCTAGATTTCCTAATTTGGACTTGTCCTTCTAAATATGTTCAGATATCAAGAATTTCAGGAAAGCTATGGACTATAAGGCAGAAAAGGGCATATGGCATATTTGCATCTTAGAATGCAACTGCAATAGTATGAAGACAGGGGAAGAGAAAAAACCATGTAATTGAAACACTAAATTTACCAAGATTGTTTCAGGACAAGAAATAACTACTCACTGCTTTAGATCATACATAAATACGTTTTTATATAATAATAATAATAGCAAATATTAAATATGGAACACAAAATGGAAAGTAGGTTACATGAATCCTAATCTCACTTATACATCTTACAAGCTATGTGACCTTGAACAATTTACTTAACATGTTTCTACTTCAATTTCCTCATCTGTAAAAGGAGAATAAAAATAGCTGGGAAGATTCTGTGAGTTAGTAGGTTTAAAGTACTTTATGTTTGATACTAATATCAATCCTGGTGATGATTGATCACAGTGATGTATGTGCTATTATTAATAGCACAATGATGTATGTGCTATTATGGTATTATCATGCCCATTTCACAGATAGAATAAAGTGAGTCTTGAAGAGGTTCAATTACTCTTTTAATAATTGGTAGAACAAGAATTCTAATGCACCATTTTATGTATAGAGCTAATACTCTAATTACTATACTATACTGCCTCACACAGCAAGTTAACAATACTTCAAGAATAGGAAGTCTCTCCTAAGACCAACATCACATAAGATAAATGACTGCTAGACACCATAGATGTGGGGCCAATCCATGAATATCAACAACTCTTAATGCTTGAGATCGAGAACTGTATTTTAATAGTAGTCTAGGGCTGAGTGGAAGCGACTGACATAGTCTGTCATCAACCATGCATAGTGCTCCTTTGTTTAAAGACGACAACAGTGAAAACAGAAAAAAAAAACTGTTTCGGTGAAAATATTCTGTACATTAAAAGAAGGAAAGGGTAATTAAAATGCAGAGAAATTGCACTTTAAAAAGTTACTAAAGAAAGCAGAAATTGCAGAAATATTCTTTGTAATCTCAAGGGAATATGAAAACTATAGTCTGAATGAAGCGATGAAAGATGAGATTATATGAAAATAAGTTGAGATAAGAAGGGAATTGGCTGAGAGGCAGGCAGAAGTAAAAATGAAAGTCTGCCGTGATAAATAAAGATTGTAAGAAGACTAAAAATGCAATAATAAAATAGAAATCTACATTAAAAGCAATAAAGAACAACATTAATGCCGTAGAATTAGTGATGATGAGTTTAAGCTCTAGAAACTATAGAAAAAATGCAGAATGAAGAAAAACTCAACGATGCAACTGTTGATGGTAGGAATAAAGGGCAGAGAAAGAGAGGTCAGTTATGAGGATACTTGGTTTTTTTAGAAGCACAAATCACAATGAAAGCAATTATTAAAAATGTTTGAAGAGACATACATATAGCATGTGTTCAGTGAGTTTACAGATCTTTAGGATTACTTAATACATGGAATACACCTGACTGACATTTTAAAAATTGTGTTTATAGATCAATGTTACTGCTAATTACAT
This sequence comes from Pongo abelii, assembly GCF_028885655.2. Taxonomy (NCBI): domain Eukaryota; kingdom Metazoa; phylum Chordata; class Mammalia; order Primates; family Hominidae; genus Pongo; species Pongo abelii. The sequence goes on from NC_071988.2 coordinate 22,715,311, forward strand.
GATATAATACACACATTGGGGAAAAATGGAAAAATGTAGACAAGAAAATACTTTTAAAGTTTGCTACAGTTCTATTATATGGAAATACTATTAACTGTATGCTGGATATTACTTCAGACTATACATGAATATTACGCATGATGTTTTGTATAATATGTTTAGTCTATAATTGTACTATAGATTTTCTCTTCAAAACCAACATTTTTTCATTAGGGATCAAAATATATTCACGGTTTATAAAATCAAGTAATTGCAGAATGTTATGAATAAGAGAAAATTTAAAATCACCCCAAATCTTGTTGACTCAGAAATACATTCTACCACCGCTTTGGAGATCATTCTTTAAGATATCTCTCTATGCAAATGGGAGCCTATAAATATAGATTAGATGTGAATTTTACTAGAGGTAAAAACAGAAATAGTTCGAGATAGAAATAGATATAGACATTTTTCATAAATGAATCATATAGCCAATGCTCTATTAACAATGCATTTTCACTTAACAAGGTATTGAACATACTTCTGTTAATTAATATAGATTTGTCTTATTATGTTGATTTCATTCGATTACCTTAAATGGCTATGCCATGATTTATTTAATGCATTCTCTTTTGATGGGCACTCTGGTTACATTTAACCTCTAGGAAACTTAGCTTTTTCATCTGTGTAATGGAAATAAATAGTACTACTCTCAGGTTACTTTAAGAATAAGCTGAGTTAAGTATACAGAAATTACAAAAGTGTATAGTGCATAGTAAAAGCTATATAAATATTTGATATTTTAAATATTATATTTCGATTATATATAACATAATGTTATCTAAACCATAAACAACCATGAATATAACTATAATGAAGAAAAAAATCTTATGCATGCTTTTTATAAATTAGTTTGATTTTATTTTAAGCGGGACTAGAACCAGGTTTTGGGGGTCTGAAAATGCTACTTTTAAGAAGTAAAATTCAAAATTAAGCACTGAGATATCTAAGAACTTGGAAGGAAGTCATGCGAATTAGAGACTCTAAAGCTTACGCTTTGGTACCTTCATGGAGAAATATGCCTCATTCTTTTAGAAAACATTCTGAATCCAAGAAGGTGGGGGACCATTTATGGCACAGTCCATGTATTTTTAGATAAAACCTAGCACAACACGTGTATACTAGATCTTCAATGAATATTAATTGTATAGCCTTGGGGGAATTACTGGATCAAATAAAATTTTGCTACAATTGGCAAACTTACTTCCTAAAATTTGTACCAAATTTAGCTCCACTCCAAAATTCATAAGAATTCCCATTTTTTTTGAGTCTTACCAATGCTGGGCATTTTGTTTGGTTCAATTTTGTTTTGTTTTGACACACTAAAGTTTTTAAAATATGGATTCACATTTATCATCTTTCTGAAGAATAACAGTTAGGTTTCATGTCATGTTTAAAAAGCTCTTCTATGTTCCAAGAGGATAAAAATAATCACCCATGTTTTCATCTCAATATTTTATAGCATCATTTTTTAGATTTAAATATTTGATCATTCTAGGATGCATTGCATTATAACGAATTACTTATAAATCTAATGTTTTCAATGCTTAGTCAGTTTTTCCTCTGAAATTTTTGATTAATACTTATTTTCCCTGATATAAAACATTATCTATATTGTATACTAAATGTCAGCATGTAGTTAAATTAATATCTGAAGTCTCCATTTTCTTTTAATCATCTATCAGGATTTCAACTAAGATTGGTTTGGATTAATAAATTAAGTTAGATGAAAATATTATCTTTACAATATTAAGCCATCCTGTTCAAGAATAATATGTTTCTTCATTTATTGGAATCATCTTTTATGGCCCTCTGTAGACTTTTACGGTTTCTTCATTTAAATTCTGAAAATTTTGTTAAATTTCTCCCAGAACCTTTATAATTTTTGTTATTCTTTTTTTATTATTATTTCGAGTTGGCCATTACATGGTATGTTAAAAGCCTATGTAAATTATATTTAATTTTGTAGTCTCCTTAATTAATTTTCTTATCAATATATTTTTCTTAATTTTATTTATAGATTTTCATTCGATTATGTTGATTTATCTTATTAAGCATACTTTTTTATTTTTTAGTAATATATAATCGCATTATAAAAAAGAGTATAAAAGATAAATAAGTTATCCAAATATTCTGGCTTGCCAGAAACAATCAATATTTGATGTCTGTTTATGCATACAAGAACTCATATTTTTAATCCATTTAAACAGACATAATAAGAGTGGAGAGATACATACACATCAGGACATGCTAATATGCTAGTATTAAATTAAGAAGGGCTTAATTTCATTTTAGCTGAACTTAAATGTAGTCAAGGTAAAGGAATTAATATACTTTAGTTAAAAGGCTTTTAATTTGATTTTTAAATTATGAGATATTAAATCCTTTAAATTCTTCTGAGCTTAAGAAAAAATATTAAAATTATTAAGCTGAAGGCGTGATATATTTAAACACATGTTTAACGTGGAAACATTTAATTATTCCTTTCTATCAAATATGAAATATTTAGATTCACACATTTCCTCATACTTCATCCTTCCTCTAATTATGACTTTTTTTTTTTTTTTTTGAGACAGGGTCTCCCTGTGTCATTCAGGCTGGAGTGCAGTGGTGTGATCACAACTCACTGCAGCTTCAACTTCCCGAGCTCAAGCAATCCTCCCACCTCAGCCTCTGGAATAGCTAGAACTACAGGTGTGTGCCATCACTCCTGGCTAATTTTTTAAAAATTTTGTAGAGACAGAGTCTAGCTTTGTTGCCCAGGCTGGTCTTGAATTCTTGGGCTTAAGTGGTCTTCCCACCTTGGCCTCCCAAAGTGCTGGGATTACAGGCGTGAGCTGTCATGGCTGGCCTTATCACTTTTTACGCATGTATTTTGTTTCACATTTTCTAGCATTCATGTTACGCTCTGGAACCACCATACCCAGTCACTTCCTCTTTTTTGTACATTTAAATAGAATTAAGATGATATGAATTCTCCCCCATATTTGAGCTCCTTATTTTAATCCACCTTTTGGTTAGCTTTTAGTATATTTTTTCCAAGTAGAATATTTGGGTGCTGTCTTCTCTGAGTTTTTTTCAAGATTATATGTCTTTTGTCCCATGTGTCTATTCTGTCTAGTTGAGCATATCTTAGTTGGGCATTGCAATTTTAAGTAACACTTCTTTTCCCTTGGAATTTTGGAGATGTTATGATAGTTTTCTGAGAAGTCTGAGACCAATACAAATTTTGTACCCTAGAAAGTACACTTGGTTTGTCTATGTGGCTACCTAAGAAATCTTTCGTTATGATTTAAATTTAGTACTAAGTCAAGTTGTAGCTAGAAGCATATTTTTGATTCAATTCTTCTAATAGATGGATTAGCAGAATCCTATTAATTCTTTAAGTATTTTTATTCTTCCATATAAGTTTGAGAATATACTTACTATCTAAAATTTGAGTTATATAATAATTTCTTGGGTAGTTTATAATATTAGGCCATTCCATAGATAGAATATAATTACCTACATAGTAGTCTTGTAAGATCTTTATTATTTCATAGATTAAGAATAGTGTCTGTTTAAATATAGATTGCATTTTATTTTTTATTTTATTGCAAGTGGATCTTTAGGTTATTTCAGATTGATCTTATAACTGATAAGATTACTTAACTTTATATTTGATAAAGTTGTTTCCACTTTTTATTTCTTCTGTGTAGATAATCATATTCTTTGCAAATAATGATAGTTTTAGGTCTTACCTTTCAGTCTCTACACCTATTATTTCTTTGTTTTCTAAGAGATTTTTTTCCAGTGCTATGCTTTTAAGAAAAACATAATAATGGGCTTCATTGACTTAAAGAGAATACATTTAAAGTATTCTGTTACATATGTTTACCGAATATAGAGAATAGGAGGTGTATTGGCCAGATCCTCTCCTCCCAGATTGAAGCTCTAGTTCTCCCAGCTGTTGGCATATTGAAGGCCAACAGCTCTTATCCAAGTCTTCTCAAGACTTGACTTTAGCTGAAGACAACTTCTTTGCACAAGGTCACGCCTTTTTCTCTGTAGCATCATTTTATCTAATGATGGATAGATTTGATTGCCTAAAACCCTGGCCCTCTTGTCTCAAATGGCCTCAACTCTGAATAGCTCACACTAGTTTCCATTCTCTGTACAAGATTGAGGTCTGTCACAAATGCGTAGCAGTGGGCCATCCCTTGCCCAGTGCTACTTTGTTTACTTCTTCCAAACCCCAAGTATTGTTCGTGTGAGGAGGTCCCAGGAAACTTTGAAAATGTCTGTCTCAGTCGGCTTCTCACCAGTGACATGAAGATAGGAAGGGCTCTTTAATATTTTCGGTTTAGTAGGAATATTTTAACATGAATGCATGCTAAAATATATTAAATATATTTCTTCATCTACTGAAATAATTGTATAATTTTTCTCTTATGTTGATGTAATATATCATCATATGGATACTTTCTGATGTTAAGCCAACTTCACATTCCAGAGATAAACCTAAATTAAGGATCATAATATATTTTATAAAACATGCTGTATTTACTTACCTTATATATGTATAATATGTATATGATTAAAATTTAATATATGTTTCTATTAGGTTTTACAAATATGCATTTATAAGTGAAGTGAGGCCATTATTTTCTTTTTTGTACTTCCCTGAATCAATTTTATAATAAAAACTATACAAGCTTTAGCAGAAAACATTGGTTATAAGGTTAATCAGCATACATGAGGTTAAATCTATAATAAAAACAATCTCCACATCTCAATGTTTTAAACACAGCATTCCATTTTTTTCATGAAAATAAATGAAAAATGAAAAATGCAGCTTTCAACATTTCTCTAACCAAGTTGTCTTCCATATAATAACTCAATGACCAGGTCTATCTTGATTTTGCAGCTCAAATGTTAGATACTTAAGAAATAACTCCATTACCACTTAGAAAACTTTAGGCATCCCTCTATTATTTTTCTTTCTCTCTTTTCACATTTCTTAGTGTTCATTATGTTACAGTTTGTCACTATTGTGTGATAATATGATGTTTATCTCTCCTCTAGATTGTAAACTTCAAGAGTACAAAAAACCCTTTCTCCCTAATCCTTGTCAGAGTGGCTAGCATATGTTAGAAGCTAAATAATGTTTGCTTGATGAATAAAGTACACTATTAAAGTTTACTGTGAATCATCTAAAAAATTTGAATAATTGAAAGATATGTATCTAAACCAGAAGTGTAAAAATTATGAAGTATAAACTCTTTCTCTATTAATTTATCAATTATTTTATTAACTTAAAAGAGAACATCAGCCATTTAATTTATTTATTTAGTTAATTACTTTCTGGATTGTAAAATCCATCAGTAGGACAAACTGAACAAAAATAACAAATAATTTTTTTGATAAATAATTGACTAATTGTCCCTTTTAAGCTAATGAGTTATATTAACAAAAGTCCATGTCTATGACCGCAGTATAGATGTAAACACCAATGGAGATAAAAGGAAATCACGATAAGCTCACATCTTCATCACTTATGCCAATTTAAGAATCAGGGTTTATTTAGTTTTGCCCATCCCAATTTTTGAAAAAAAAAATAATTAGAATGTCACTGGGTAAAACAGGACCTCCCAATTTTACAATGTATCTATGACCTACTGTTTACCTATACATGTCTACTGAACCTATTTAAATGACTTATATAGACTCTGTTGGGATTCAAGTTTATCACTCTTGCCCTTTTCTAAAGAAATTTAGAAAATAAAAAATGAGCACTGCAATCAGTTAGAAAATGAAATATTATTTTGTAAATGTCCCTAGAACATGCTTCAGAAAATGATTTACATTTCATTTTCATTCATTACATTCATTGCATATTATTTCATTCAGGAAATAAGGGATTAATGTGCTCACTTTATACAACAACTTACAAACCAAAAAGAAAATGTAAATCAACATTTTGAAAAACTAACATATATTTTATGGCATGTTCACATAGAAGAATATTATATAGCCACTAGAAGTAATGATGTAGAAAAGGCTGGGTGTAATGGCTCATGTCTATAATCCCAGCACTTTGAGAAGCCAAGACAAGAAAATCACTTGAGCCCAGGAATTAGAGACCAGCCTGGGCAACACAATGAGACTCTGTCTCTACAGAAAATTTAAAACTTAAAAAAAGATTAGCCAGGCGTGGTGCTGTGTGCCTGTAGTTCCAGCTGTTTGAGAGGCTGACGCAGGAGGATCACCTGTGCCCAGGAGGTCAAGGCTGCAGTAAGCCGTGATAGTGCCACTGCACTCTAGCCTGGGTGACAGAGAAGAAAGGAAAGGAAGAAGGAAGAAGGAAGGAAGGAAGGAAGGGAAGGAGAAAGAGAGAAGGAAGGAAGGAGGGAAGGAAGGAAGGAAAAGAAAGAAGGGAAGAAGGAAGGAAGGAAAGAGAAAGAAAGAAAGAGAAAGAAAGAATGACATGGGTATGTTATGACTTAGGAAAGCAAATATATATTATAAACTCAAAAAAGTTTAAAAAGTGTGTATTGGATATAATCTTTTCATTAAAGAGGAAGAGCTAGGGAGATAAGGAGAAGAGGGAAGGAGAAAGAACAGGAGGGGGAGTATGGAAGAGAAAGAAGGGGAGAGAAAAGGATACAAAGGTGTTAAGAGTAAAAGTTTCAGTTCCTTGGTGCCTTGGTGAAAGTCTAGATTTGCCTCTTACGCAGAACTTGGATCAAGTTACTGACCTCGGTTTGTCTTAGTTTCCTCATTAGCAAATGGAAATGATAACAATAGTATTTCCTTTACAAGGTTGTTTTGAAGTCTAAGTAAGTTAGCATATATAACAAATCACTTAGATTTGTGGCGAGGAAACATTTTACATTACAAATTATAAGCTATTATAAGCAATTGTTTCAAAGAAAGAGAAACTGGAAATACGCATTTCAAAGAAGTAGAATCTTGAGGTTGTGGAATTATGTTTGCCAAACAAGGATTCAGACTCTGAGCCAAGCTGCCTAAGTTGAAATCTTGCCTCTGCCTCTCAAGAGCTTTCTGTCTTGGGAAAGATTATTTAAACCTTTCGTCTCTCAATTGTCACATTTGTCAAGTGGAAAAACAACAATAACTATCTCAGAGAATTAACTGAGCTAATGAATATGAACGGAACACAGTGCTTGGCCCATAGTAAGAGCTGCAAGAAAGCTGGCCGGGTGTGGTGGCTCACGCCTGTAGTCCCAGCACTTTGGGAAGCCAAGGCAGGCAGAACACGAGGTCAGGAGAGGGAGACCATCCTGGCTAACACGGTGAAACCCCGTCTCTACTAAAGATACAAAAAATAAAAATAAAAATAAAAAAATTAGCCAGGTGTGGTGTAGTCCCAGCTACTCTCGGGAGGCAGGAGAATGGCATGAATCCGGGAGGTGGAGATTGCAGTGAGCCAAGATCGCGCCACTGCACTCCAGCCTGGGGGACAGAAGGAGACTCCGTCTCAAAAAAACAAACAAACAAATAAAAGAAAGCCCCCTCATATCTAAACACTTTCTTTTTAAGAAGGAAATAAGGTTTTTTTTTTTGGTTTTTTTTTTTTCCCACACGATTGCATGTGTAAGGTATATTGGAAGGAGTGCATGCATGTGTTTTAAGAATTTTAGTTGGCTTATGTAATGAGTCTTTCAAAGTTGAAAGGTTTAGCAAAATTCCATCATGGTGTAGACATTTATATGCTCTTGGCATATTTTTGTAAAGGTTTGGCCTATATAACAATTTTTCATTATTGCATTGTCTCTCCTTCATAATTCATAATTTTTTTTTGCAATTTGGACTTTTCTTATTGTTAAACTAGTATTTATTCATTTCCTCACTCTTCATTCCTCTGAAGAACCTCGTGCCTCAAAACTTGAAGGACAACAGAGGAAGTGTTGAATACCTGTTTCTCTATTTTTTAAAGTTTAAGTAAGAAAGTAGACATTCAGACCTGCATCCTCTGCTTAAGATCTATGCGGCATCTGAAAATCATGTATTCTGATCTCAGGATAATCTCTCTTGCCATGAAAAAGATGTACTTTACATTGAAAACTTGCACTAACCTGTGTAAGCTTTTCATCCTAAGAAAAGTTCTTATTAACATCATTGACATAATTCCTAGGTAAACCATAAGGGACCTTTCTTATTTAATCTTGCCTATTTTTGTGGTTGGTACTATCTTGGAATCTGAAATACAACAGTGAATAGCTCAAATAAGGTCCCTGTCTTCAAGGAGCTTGCAAATTAATGAAGAAAAGGCAATTATACCAATAGAAAGATGGAGAACACATAAAAACTGATTTTTAAAAAAAAATTTTAAATGTCCAACACACACACATAGTTTTAAACTCACAAACAGTACATCATTTTAAAAATAAAATACGATCTTTACCTATCCAAGTAAACTTAGAAAATAATAACAATATGATTTTTGTATAAGAAAATAAATGAAAAAGATATCTAAATATCCAAAAAGAGAGAAATGCTCAAATGAATTATGGTGCACTCACACAATGAAAAATTATGCAGTTCTCTTCTCTGAGGGAACATGAGATTAAGCAGTCACAGGATTCTACCCTTTGGGCATATCAATAGTAGCATTATGAATTGGATATCATTTCAGCACATTTAAGACCGAAGCAAGAAATAGATCTTCTCAGTTAGCCACCATGTGTTGCCTGATCCTATTTATAAGGCTCTTGAACATTAAATGGCTCTTTGAAAATAGTTTTTTTATACCTTAAGTGCAACTTGAATCAGAAATATACATATTTTGTAGCTATTTGAATCACAGAAATGATTGAGTTTTTGTCAGTTTAAGAGGGATTATCAACTGTGCATATTATATCTTTGAAATGCCAATGGGCTCTCTTCTTTGGGTTTTTACTAGAAGAAGAACACACAGTATTGTCAGATATGATTTTGTTTGCATCTCAGCTTTTACCACGCATTACCTTTGCAAATATCTACATTCACTTTAGTATATTTTACTTATCTGTAAAATGGAGATTACAGTGAATAGTTTTAAAGCATTGAATGGTTTCAGATTTATAGAGCATGTAGAACTGTATTTGTGTCACCATTTACATTGTGAAGATAAGTTTATTTCTACCTCTTATTTTTTCCTTTATGGCTTCTGCATACCTGATGGGAAGACCGAAAGATGTTTAGCTTTGGTTGGAAAATTAAATCTTCAAAAAGGAAGGAAGCAAGATGGAACCTGGGTCGGGGAGGGGGTTGTCTTTTGCAGTAGCAGAGTTAGGCCTGCTTCAACTCTTAACAACCAGAGAAACTTCACGTTATTCAAGACAGCTCAAAGGAGTCCACATAATTGATTAGGGATAAGGAAGTACCTGGTAGCTAATAGGAGTGCCAGGCAAATATAAGGGAACACAGACAATTTTGGACCCCAACCATCTGGGTGATCCAGAATCATCACAAAGTCAGACAAGAGATTTGAGTCCAATGTGTCATTTAAGTAGCACACTGATGTCTTAGTCTGTTTTGGGCTGCTATAACAAAGCATGATAAACTTGGTAACATTTAAACAATGGAAATTATTTCTCACAATTCTAGAATCTAGAAAGTCCAAGATAAAGTCATTTCCACATGTGGAATCTGGTGAGGGCCTACTTCCTGATGCATAGACAGCCATTTTCTCATGTCCTCACATGGTGGAAGGGACAAGGCAGCTCTCTGGAATCTCTTTTATAAAGGCACTGATCCCATTCATGAGGCTGTATTCTCATTTAATCACCTCCCAAAAGGCTTTCTCTTCTAATAGCATCACATTGTTGATTTGATTTCAACATATAACTTTTGTGGGGGACACAAATATTCGAACCATAGCAATGTATTTTAGAAAAAGAATAAAGATAAACAGTACATGTGGCACTCACATATGAAAAAAGTAGTAAAAGTGGTATACCTGAATGAATGTCTGAAGGTTAGGAACTACTCTCCTAGCCAAAGTCACGATGGAGGGTTTAAAAGGGAAAGTAGTGGGATATTCCTGAGCCAACATTTAATTACAACTGTTATCTGGTTTGGCTGTGTCCCCACCCAAATTTCACCTTGAATTGTAGTAATCCCCACCTGTCAAGGGTGGGGCAAGGTGGAGATAACTGAATCATGGAGGCAGTTTCCTCCATACTGTTCTCATGGTAGTGAATAAGCCTCATGAGATCTGATGGTCTTATAAATGGGAGTTCCCCTGCACAAGTGCACTCTTGCTTGCTGCCATGTAAGATGTGTCTTTGCTCCTCCTTCGCCTTTCACCATGATTGTGAGGGCTCCCCAGCCAAGTGAAACTATGAGTCCATTAAACCTCTGTCTTTATAAATTGCCCAGTCTTGGGTATTTTTTCATAGCAGTATGAAAATGAACTAATACAAGCTGCGAGACATTTATTGCTCCAAAAACTACTTAAGTGCTTCTGATTTAGCACCCAGCATAGTGCTATGCACACAATATATGTCTGATGAAATGTTAGTTCCTTTCTCAGTCTATTGACCCTTGTCCTGTTCCTTGGCATTTTAAATGTCCTCCATTGGTGATTAGACCATCTCATTATGTCTGTCAAAAGGGCTATGACCTCAAAGACTGAATCTCGTGTCTTCTCCTGGTCATCACTGCCAAGGCCTTGGCAATTCAGAGAACTGTCAAGCTTCATCAGAAACTTTCCCAAATTGCACACTTTTCTAAACTTTCAATAGGATAGGCAATTCTCTACCTCAATTTTAGACTATTACTCTGAAAAATCTTAAAGACAATCTGTGATACTAGGACCTTTCCATTTGAAGAAAAGGGAAGTCAAACTGGCAAAACAATAACTACCAAAAGAGACATTGCAACAGGCTGGAGACCCAAAGGTGAAAAGCAAATGCAAAGATGCAGAGTTTCTGCTGGCACCTGGAAAGCAAACATCCCAAATATAATTGGACACATGAGCATACCCAGAACCTAAGAAATCATTATGACTAATGATAAAAAAGGAGCATTCAAATATGCTATGACCTCTTGTCAATTCAAATACAGAATGGCCTGGGCTCAGGAAAAACACCACCCAAAACATGCATTTCAGTAAATGGAATAGATCCTTTAAGTCTTTATTATCGAGAATTCAGGGATGTGAACTGTAGGGAAGGAATTAAGCCGGTTTTGCATGTGTCTTCAGTGTGACTGTAAATATCACTATTGTAGAATAAATGAAAAGGAAAGATAACATTCGTTAAGTGACCATTATGTACCAAGCATTTTGCACAAATTGTCATTTTATTTATTCATTCAATATTTATTGAGCACATAATGCATTATTATAAGCCAGGGAATATCAAAGTGAAGAAGACTTTGCCTCAGGTATCTTAGATTTCAATGAGAAAGATGACAAAATAATATACGATACAACTTCAGGTATAAGTAAGTACTATGAAGATAGATAAAGAAGGGTAAAATTAAGGAGTGGGCTGGGTGCAGGGGCTCATGCTTGTAATCCCAGAACTTTGGGAGGCCGAGGTGGGAGGATCACGGGGTCAGGAGTTCAAGACCAGCTTGACCAATTTGGTGAAACCGCGTCTCTACTAAAAATACAAAAATTAGCCAGATGTGGTGGTGCGTGCCTGTAATCCCAGCTACTCAGGAGGTTGAAGCAAGAGAATCGCTTGAACCCAGTAGGCGTAGGTTGCAGTGAGCCAAGATCACGCCACTGCACTCCAGCCTGGGCGACAGAGAGAGACTACGTTTCTAAAAGAAAAAAAAAAAAACAGATTAAGGAGTGCCTGGGAAGATAGGCAGCTGTACACACAGTGTTAGGGAAGGCCACAAGAAGATGTGCTTTTAAGCTTACTGTTGAAGGAATTCATAGAGTAGGCCAAGTAAAGCTGTAAGGATATTTTCCAGCTACGGGAAAAGCAGATGCATAAGCCATAAGGCAGGAATGAGCTTGGTCTTGTCAAGGAAGAGCAAAGAAGCCAATATTGATGAAGTCGACTGTGTGAAGGGAGAAATGGTAATAAAGAAGCTAGGATTGCCAGGCAGGGACCAAATGACGGACCGAGATATACTTCACAGCAGGAACTTTGGATCACCTCATCTGCACAATAATCTGGTAAGGGAGGCTTTCTGATCCTAGATTCAAAACATTCAGAAGGCTGATCTCAAAGTTATTAACTGTCTTATTACATATGATTTTGAATGAAACAGAGAGCTAGACAGAGCTAGACAGAGATAAATAAAATATTATAACCCAGATTTTAAGAAAGCACATCAAACCCTAATTTCACTGTACTACACCACCTAAATTACATACTGAGTTACTCAGCAGTATGAATTACAGACCATTTATAACAAATTCTCTTTTAAAACTTTAAAATAGGCATTTAGGCAACTTGGTTCTATTCAACATGTAATTATCAAGACTAGGTATGTCTCCAAATGGGAAGAAAAGACTTTCAAGAGATCCTTTGCATCCAAGGAATTTTCAATCATTATGGAGAATTCAATAGTAGCTGGAACCGTTTCTGAAGTCAAGGCAACTATAGATACAAGAGAGACACTGACATGGAAGATAGAGCCTGTGGGGGCTGGTTAAAGAAGCCGGGGTGAGGGAGTCTTAAAAAATAAAATGTTGCAATTCCAATAAAAAGATCAACTTCTTTTTCCTGCAATTAGCAGTCTATTTTAAAAATACTAATTTCCACATGGAAAAATAAGAAAGACTATTGAATACAACTGCTCAAAGAAAAATAACTAACACAAGTTATTTTGGCCGAGAATGGTGACTGATATAGTTTGGCTCTGTGTCCCAACCCAAATCTCATCTCAAATTGTAATCCCCACGTGTCAAGGGAGGGGCTTGGTGGGAAGTGATTGGATCATGGGGGTGGTTTCCCTCATGCTGTTCTCATGGTAGTGAGGGATTTCTCACAACAGCTGGTGGTTTGAAAGTGTGGCATTTCCGTGCTCTCACTCTCTCTCTTTCTTGCTATCATGTGAAAGGTGCCTGTTTTCCCTTTACCTGCTGCCGGGATTGTAAGTTGCCTGAGGCCTCCCCAGTCGTGCAGAACTGTGAGTCAATTAAGCCTCTTTCCTTCGTAAATTTTCTAGTCTCAGGTAGTATCTTTATAGCAGTGTCAAAATGGACTAATACAGTGGCTCATGCTTGTAATCCCAGCACTTTGGTAGGCTGAGGAAGAAAAATTGATGCCAGCCTTGGCAACATAGACAAAAAATAAAATGCCAGGCATGGTGGCATGTGCATGCTTCAGTGACTAGGTCGCAGAGCAAGACCCCGTTTCTAAGAAAAAAAAAAAAAAAAAAAAGAAAGACAAAGAAAAAAAAGGACATGTGTCAGGAAGCTCTGCCAGATATTAAAGCATAGTGTATACCATCTTCAATTGAAATACTGTGGTGTTGATACATGACTAAATAGATAATCTAAATGGAGCACAATAGAAAATTCAGAAGTATATCTAAGTTGACGACAAAAGTATGGTATAAGGAAAAGATGGTACCTCCAATCAATGGGTGTATTACCTTCCTAGGGCTGCCATAAAAATGTACCACAAAGTTTGTGGCTTAGACCAATAAAAACTTATTGTTTCACAGTTCTGGAGACTAAAAGCTTGAAATCAAGGTGTTGGCAGAACAGTGCTCCCTCTGAAGACACTAGGGAAGAATCAGTTCCAGTCCTCCCTCCTAGCTTCAGGTAGCCTCAGGCAATCCATGACCTGGGAAAAGCCATCTGTTCCTGCTGCCCGTTCACATAATCTTTCCTCCCTCAGCATGTATCAATCTCTATGTCTAAATTTTCCCTTTTTAAATAAGGACATCAGTCATATAGAACCAGGGTCTACTTTATTGACCTCATTTTAACTTCATTGCCTCTGTAAAGACTCTGTTTCCAAAAAACATTGCATTCTGACATACTAGGGGAAGGACTTCAACATCTATTTTTAGGGAGGACATAATTCAACCCATAACAATAGGAGGAAAGGTGTTGGGGAAAATAGCCATGAACAAAAATATCCAATCACATCCATACTTCACTTTGGATACTAGAAAAAAATCTAAATGAATCAGAGATTTAAACATAAATACTAAAATCAGAAAGATTTAGTAAATTCATTTAATACATGAGAATGAAGAACACTTGTAGCTTTAAATCAAAATCCAAAATAATAAAAGACCATATGGATTCACTCAACTGTAAAAATGTTGTTTTAAACTTTTAAACTGGCAAAAATTTCTCCACTAAAATCAAAGTCAAAATAAAAAAGGAAAAACCACAAAATTTATTTGTAGATTCCGTCATAAAGGAGTAATATCTCCAAAAGAAGACAAGGTCTTAAAACTTGAGAAGAAAACAACAAACAAGAAAAGAATAAAAATTAGCAAAATATAGATAGTGAATCTTAACCACATGAAAAGAGAAGATCAACTTCATTTACAGCAATATTGTTGAATATTAAAATTGTCCTGAAATACTGTTTCTTCCTTATCCGACTGGCAAAATTGGAAAGTTTTAACAGTATATTTTGTTGGCAATACTATGGGGAAAGAGGCTCTTTCTATATTGCTTGTAAGAATGTGGTGATTCCATCTTTATGGAAGTAATTTGGACATCAGTCGTATTGAATTAATAGTCATTCAATAATAATAATTCATAATAAATAATATTAATACTTCAACAATTATTATTCAATAACAATTAATAATATCAACTATTCAATAATAATTGAATAATTGAATAGTAATAATAGTGGTTATTGGATAATTATTAATATCCTAACAATTAGGACATTATACATGTATTTACCATTTAACTTAAAAAATAAATTTTGAGGTATAATCAAAAATATAAAATGACTTATGTATAATGTTCTTCACTGAGATATTATTGCTATGGCAAGTGTCTATTAATAGGAAGCTGAGCAAAGCATAGCATACAATGAAACATAATTAGCAAAAGATCTGTATACACTGATATGGAGTAATCTTCAAGATATTTGTGCAGTACAGTAAATAAGGTCTAGAATATGATATATATCGTGATTCTTTTGTGTAATAAAAGGTATGAAATATGCATTTGCTCTTTTTTTGCAAAAAGAAAGGGGTAGCAAAAATAAAGAACAAGTAAAGTAGTTATCATAGGAGAAACTAAAAACAGGGAGTCAGATATTTTTACAAGATAAATCAAACTTTTCTGAATATGGTCTCTATTTCAGATGTATATTACTGTACACATCTATTTTACATTGATGTGTTTACATACTCCAAAATGAAATTAAATTTAAAAGGCAATCACTAGGAATTGTAAACAAATTGAAATGAATGTATCCATGTATCAAGTTGATGACATAATCAAAAATCTGAATTAAAATTACTTAAAAACACAGTATAGTACAGTATTTTGACTCTATATCCTCTGTAGCCAATATTTAAAGGACAATAAAACCTGAAAGAAAGTCTTAAAATTTGTGTAGTAATCTAATATGTTCATAGCATTATTGATGCTATTATTTTAGAATTATTTTACGTATGTTACAGGACAATGCAAGTAAATAATTTTGCTAATGTTACTAGAAATCAAGCTTTCAGAGTAATAAAAAGAGAAATAAAATAATTTACTTAAGGAAGTAAAAAAACTGTATTAGTAAATCTGAATTGAAAATATCAGTATATAATCATATTTGCTATTAAAGAAATATGTATGTTATAGCCCCAAAGCAGTGAGCCTAACCATCACTTAATTGTGTCCCTGAATATTATTCTTCAAAGGAATCATGAGTCCTTGAAAGATAAGGCTGGCTATTTTGTTTTTGTACCCAAAACAAGGAAGCTAACAAAGAATCATGAGTTATCAAAATAACCCAAGGACCAAAATTAGGAAGTATCTTTATTTTGTGCATCAAAAAGAAAAGTCTATGGAAATGATTGAAATGTATTTTAAAAATCCTCATTTCTTTACAATAATTTTAAATTGAAATAAAAAGAGTAGTAAAACAATTTAATGAAAATACATACATATATACCTGCAGAGAGGTACAGCATACATCTCAATAAATGTCATAAAGAAATTAGGACACCAATTCCTTTCTCTGAATATCAGAAATTAAAAGAAAAGAGTTTAGTACAAACTCTTTATACTTCCTTTTCTGTAGAATATGTACTGAAAGATAACCAAGTAGTCATAGATGAGGAGGGAAAATTGTTATTTAAATAGGAATTTCATTTACTAAATGTGGAAATAATGACAAAATTAGAAAATCACCATTTTGTGCTATCCAGTTAAGTAGTTGATTCACACAATAATCATCAATGGATCAAACCATTAGATGAAAGTTTAATGGAGAATACATTGTGGTGATCAAATTGCTATTATTTGAACCATGGGTCAATCTTTGCATCATTAAAAGTATGGAAAATCAGACATTTTTAGTCTCCTAGTGAAATTCAATATGAAGCACAGCACATCAACCATGAATTAATCTGTCAAGAAGTAAAATCCAAATATAACCAAGAGCTAACTTCCATGTGTGACTACCTGGAAAATAAAAGGAACAAGTTAAATGACACAAAAATAAGCAAACAGATAAATGCATTATGCATTGCACTCTGCATAACAACTAATCAGTCTCTGCGTTAAGTCCTTGGCATGAAAATCAAAATGGGGAGAATATTCACTTCATTAAAAAAATAAAGAGTTGTGACATACAAATGTAATGGTACCTTATTTGTTCCATAATTCATAGAAACCAACTAGAAAAATAATTTTTTAGACAGAGGAATTTGACTAAGTACTATTATATAACTATGATATTAAGATATCAATATCTTAAAATATAGATAAAATATATAACTATGATGTTTTTAATCTGGTAGATGTGATGAGAACTTATCTAATACTTTCTTCAAAATATGTAAGAAAAACATTTTTGAGAGGAAAGGAATAGAAAAGCAAATTTTAGGCAAAATTGGGATAATTGTCAGATCTCAATGATTAGTACCTGGGGGATAATGTACTAAATATGTAGATTTTTTTTTAATTAAAAACAAAAACAAAGAAGAAATGAAGTCTCTGTTTCTAAACTTTTTTTTTCTTTTTTCCTCAAACTTTTATTGAGTAGTCACTTGCTTACAACTACTGTTCTGTTACATGCGATCAAGAACTTTGACAATAAAACCGTATGGCAGCAAAATTGAAGAAAATGAATGACATATATATCGAAGGTCTGGTGGTTTTCCACAGGGAAAGACGTTCTATAAATGTATTCTGGAAAACTACATATATATTGTTCATTTGCACAATATAAAATCACATGATTTTATTTAATGAGGAATCACTGAAGTACAGCCAATAAACAACAAAACAGAGACCAAAATACTCCATGCTGCTTATATGACAATGAGTAAACCTTCATGTAGGCAAAAAAATTAGGAGACCACAGGATCCTAGGATGGACTAGAGAATGTGACAAAATATCATCTAATTATATTACAAATGTATGAAACAACTTCCCTGAAGGGTTTGGAGGAAAGGTGCTAATCTAAGTAACTTTGGAAATGAGTGAAGTCTGGGAGTCTAAAGGCAAAACAAATTATATATAAGCACTGGACTCTAGTTGATGAAGCTGTTTCCCACAGGGATATGGGTTAACAGCTCTGATACTGCTTTACGTGTATACTGTGATTGAACAATTAAGTAAATGAATGGCAGATGGTGGAAGCCAGCTTTCTCACTGTAGGAGTGTAGGTTATAGATAAGCAAGTGAAACAGTCTAGAATGATCTATGTTGTAAGGGATTAGTCATAGACATCTGTATGAATTTATATTTAGCTTGGTATAAATACAGATGGTTACACATAGAAATATTTATAGATATTTGTATACACACAGGTTAGTATACACAAATACATATATCCTTGCTCTGTCAGCTGAGTCAGTCTGAAAGCATTGACACCCCAGAAGCCAGGAGTTCATCTGAAACTGAGAGTTTGGTTTGTAGTACCATTCTCTGATTAATGAAATTGGGGTTCCTTGGGAAAATATTTGATTCTAAGAACAGGGGCTGCCACCCTTCCTGTGCAGAGATCCTCCTGCAGGGAAGTGTTCTCTCCACTCCACATCCAGGCAGTTCTCCAGGAATATGGAGCTCCCACTCCCTGAATTAGTTTAGGCCATCTCCCCATCCCTGTGCAGAGAACTTGGGGCCCAGAAGTTCTCTGGATGCTTAGTGGTTGCCCACTGGATTCTCCCTTGGCACTGGCGCTTGTGTCTGCTGTCAGAGGACCTGTAGTTGGACTTGTCAGGTCTGGCCCCACCCTTTCTGACCACCTCCTCAGGGCTGAACAGGGAGTACAGACCGTTGAACTTCATAAATCAGCTCTTGCCTGAGGCAACAGAGAGCTTCTCCCAGGAAACAAGGATCAAGTATATACCCAGCCATGTTGGCTACAGCTGGCTCTTACCCATAACAACTGCCATCTACTAGCTTGTAGGTCAAACTGCACAGCCCTGTATTAAACCTGTCAACAGAAGTGCATAGGAGTGTTGAAGCAAAGCCAAAATACTCTACCCAACATTCTCTACAGTCACAACCCCCAGAAAGGGGGTGGAAGAAGGGAAAGCAAAAGAAAAAAAAATTAATGGGAATGAAACACAAAGAAAAAAGTCTATTCATATGAAAATAATTACAAAAATTAGAAGTACCAGCTTCTCCAGATGAGAAGGAATCAGAGCAAGAATTCTAGAATTCTGCATCTGAATGTGTTGACAATACCAAAAATCATTCTAGCTCTCTAGCTATGGTCCCTAGCCAAAATGGAAATTCAGAAATGACAGATAAAGAATTCAAAGCATGTATTACAAAAAAACTCAACAAGATACAAGGTTGAAAATCAACACAAAATACTTCTAAAGCAATCCAGAAAATGAAGGAAGAGATATATATATCATAAAAAAGAAATCAACCAGAGCTTCTGGAATTGAAAAACTCACTTAAGAAAATTCAAAATGCAATTGAGAGCTTTATCAATAGACTAGATCAAGCAGAAGGAAGAATTTCAGAGCATAAAGACTGGCATTTCAAACTAATCGTGTCAGACAAAAACAAAGAAAAACAATTTTAAAGATGAACAGTCTTTGACAAATATGGAATTATGTAAGGCAGCCAAATCAGTGAATTATTGGCATTCACGAGAAAGAAGGAATAAAAACAAACAACGTGGAAAATATATTTGAGGGAATAATTCAAGAAAATCTTCCTAATATTGCTGGAGACGTAGACATCCAGATACAAGAAATCCAGAGAACATCTGTGAGATACTATACAAAAGGAACATCATCAAGTCATATAGTCAACAGTGTCCAAGATCAATAATAAAGACAAAATCTGAAAGGCAGCTAGAGAACAATGTCATATCACATACAAAGGGAATTTTATCAGGCTGAGCGGGCTTCTCAGCAGAAGCCCTACAAGCCAGGACAGATTGAAGGCCTACTTTCAGCATCCTTAAAGAATAGAAATTCCAAGTAAGAATGACATATCCTACAAAACTAAGCTTCATAAGCAGAGGAGAAAAAAAAATTCTAAGACAAGCAAATGGTAAGGGAATTTGTTACCATTACAGCAGACATCCTTAAGGGAGTTCTAAACATGGAAACAATAAATGATACCTGCCACCACAAAAACATACTTAAGTACATAGCCCACATACTCTACAAAGCAACCACATGATAGAAACTACAAAGCAACCAGCTAACAACTTCACAATATGATCAAAACTTCACTTATCAATATTAGCCTTGAATGTAAATGACCTCTATGCCCCACTTAAAAGGCACAGAGTGGCAAGTTGGATAGAGAAACAAGACCCAACCATCTATTGTATTCCAGAGATGCATCGCACACATAAAGACACCCACTGGCTCAAAGTAAAGGGTTGGAGAAAGATCTGTCATGCAAACAGAAAACAAAAAAAGAGCAGAAACACAAAGAAGAGCTATTCTTATGTTACATAAAACAGACTTTAAACCAGGAACAGTAAAAATAGGCAAAGAAGGGCATTAAATAATAATAAAGGTTCAAATACAACAAGAATACTTAACTATCCTAAATATATATATACATATGCACCAACATTGACCCAGAATCAGAAAACAAGTACAGTTAGACCTACAAAAAGACTTAGACAGTCAGACAATAATAGTAGAAGACTTCAATGCCCCTCTGACAGCATTAGGTAGATCACCAAGTCAGAAAACTGACAAAGAAATTCTGAATTTAAATTTGACAGGACCAATTGAATCCAATAGACATCTCCAGAATACTCAACATATCAACAACCAGATATACATTCTCCTCATCTGCACATAGAACTTACTCCAAGATTGACCACATATGTGGCCATAAAGCAGGTCTCAAATAAATTTCAAAAAAATCAAAGCCATACCAACCATATCCTTGGGACATATTGGAATAGAAATATAAATCAATACCTAGAGTATCTCTCAAAACTACACAATTACATGAAAATTAAACAACTTGCTCATGAATGACTTTTGGGTAAACAACAAAATTAGGGCAGAAATCAGGTAATTCTTTGAAATGAATCAAAACAGAGACAGAACACACCAAAACTTCTGGGATGCAGTAAAAGCAGTGTTAAGGGGAAAATCTATAGCAATACGCACCTAACTTAAAAAGTTAGAAGATCTCAAATTAACAATCTAACATCATACCTAGAGGAACTAAAAAAATAAAAAAGCTAGCAGAAAGAAATGACTAAAATCGGAACTAAACTGAAGAAAATTGAGACCCCAAAATACATAGAAAGAATCAACAAAACCAAAAGATGATTCTTTGAAAGGATAAACAAGATTGACAGAACACTAGCTAGATTAACAAAGAAAGGAAAAGATCCAAATAAGCATAATCAGAAATGAAAAGGTGACATTACAACCAATCCCACAGAAATACAAAAGATACTCAGATATAATGAACACCTCTATGCACATGAAGTAGAAAAGCTAGAGGAAATGGATAAATTTCTGAAAAAACACAATCTCCCAAGATTGAATCAGAAAGAAATTGAAACCCTGAGCAGATGAATAATGAGTTCCACAATTGAATGAGTAAAAATAAATACATAAATAAATAAATAATCTACCAAATGAAGAAAGTCCTGGACCAGATGAATTCACAGCTGAATTGTACCAGACATACAAAAAGAGCTGGTACTATAGGATTAGTACTATTTCAAAAACTCGAGGAAAAGGGACTCCTCCCTAACTAATTCTACAGAGCCAGCATCACCCTAATACCAATATCTAGCAAAGACACAATGAAAAAAGAAAACTACCAGCCAATATCCTTGATGAACATAGATGCAAAAACACCTCAAGAAAGGGCTATCAAACTGAATCCAGCAGCCCGTCAAAAAGTTTGTTCACCATGGTCAAGTAGGCTTCATTCTGGTTTGTAAGGTTGATTCAACATACACAAATCAATAAATGTGATTCACCACATAAAAAGAATTAAAAACAAAAACCATATTATCATCTCAATAAAAATGGAAAAAGCTTTCAATAAAATTCAACATTCCTTCATCAAGAAAACCCTCAAGAAACTAGCTGTCAAAGGAAAATACGTCAAAATAATGAGTCATCCGTGACAAACCCCCAGCCAACATCATACTGAATGGGCAAAATCTAGAAGCATTTTCCTTGATAACTGGAACAAGACAAGGTCTCCTATTCAACATAGTATAGGAAGTCCTAGCCAGAGCCATCAGGCAAGAGAAAGAAATAAAAGACATTGAAATACGAAAAGAAGAAGTCAAATTATCTCTCTTCACTGAAAATATGATTCTAGACCTAGAAAACTGTAAAGACTCCACCAAAAGACTCTTGAAACTGATAAACAACTTCAGTAAAATTTCGGAATACAAAATAAATATATGAAAATCAGTAGCATTTCTATACACAAAGATCAAGCTGAGAGCCAAATGAAGAACATAATCCCATTTGCAATAGCTGGAAAAAAAATGCATTGGAATACATCTAACCAAGCAAGCAAAAGATCTCTACAAGAAGAACTACAAAACACTGCTGAAAGAAATCATACATGATACAAACAATGAAAAAACATTTTATGCTCATGGATCAAAACATCAATATCATTAAAATAGCCATCCTGCCCAAAGCAATCTAGACTTTCAGTGCTATTACTATCAAACTACCAATGTAATTTTCACAGAACTAGAAAAAACTATTTTAAAATTTACATAGACCCAAAAAATAGCCCGAATAGCCAAAGCAATCCTAATCAAAAAGAACAAAACCAAAGACGTCACATTACCTGACTTCAAATTATACTATAAAACTACAGTAATCAAAGCAGCATGGTACTTGTACAAAAACAGACACATAGGATAATGGAATAGCATAGAGAACCCAAAAGTAAAACTGCATGCCTACAGCCATCTAATCTTTACCAAAGTTGACAAGGATAAGAAATGGGGAAAGGACTTCCTAGTCAATAAATTGTGCTTGGATAGCTGGCTAGCCATATGCAGAAGATTGAAATTGGATGCCTACTTTTCATCATATACAAAAGTTAACTCAAAATAGATTAATAATTTAAATGTTAGACTTCAAACTATAAGAATCTCGGGTGAAAACCTAAGAAACACCAGTTTTGACATTGGCCTTGGGAAGGAATTTATGATTAAGTCCTCAAAATCAATTGCAACAAAAACAAAAATTTAACAGTGGGATCTAATTAAACTCACAAGTTTCTTGCACAGCAATAGAAGTGATAAACAGCATAAATAGACAATATAAAGAATGACAGAAAATATTTGCAAACTGCATCTAACAAAGGTCTAAAATCTAGAATCTGTAAGGAATTTAAACACTTGAGCAAGCAAAAAACAAATAACCCAACTTAAATATGGGCTAAAGACATGAGCAGGCACTTATCAAAAAAGACATATAAGTGGCCAACAAACATGAAAAATGCCCAACATCACTAATTATCAGAGAAATGCAAATAAAAACCACAATGAAATACAAACTCACATCTGTTAGAATAGTTACTATTTAAAAAGTCATAAAACAACAGGTGCTGAAAAGGTTGCAGGGAACAGGAAAAGCTTATATACTCCTGGCGGCAGTGCAAATTAGTTCAGCCAAAGAACTTAAAACACAGCTACCTTTTCATGCAGCAATTTCATTGCTGAGTATATTTTCTAAAGAAAAAAAAACTTCTATCAAATAGACACATGAACTTTTATATTTATTGCAGCACTACTCACAATTGCAAAGACATGGAATCAAATCCAGGTGCCCATCAACAGTGGACTGGATAAAGAAAATGTGATACATATACACTATGAAATATTACACAGCAATAAAAAAGAATAAAATCATGTCTTTCACTGCAACATGGATGCATCTGTGGTCCATTATCCTAAGCAAATTAACACAGGAATAGAAAACCAAATATCACATGTTCTCACTTATAATTGGGAGCTAAATATTGGTTACTTATAAAGATGTTAACGATAGACACTAGGGACTATTAGAATGGGACGAGAGGGAGAAGGGCAAAGGTTGAGAAGTTATCAGGTACTATGCTAAGTACCTGGGTGATAAGATCAATTGTACCTAAGCCTCAGCATCACACAATATACCCAGGTAACAAACCTGCACATGTATCCCCTGAATCTAAAATAAAAGTTGAAATTAATTAAAAAAATTAAAGTACATAAAGTAAAATGGGCTGGAAATATACAAGAAGTTCCCAGAACATACTGTAGTGCTCAAAACTACACAAACTGCGCGCACACACACACACACACACAAACGCATGCACACACACTCTCTCTCTCACACAACACTCAATAATCAATAGCACAGATGTGAAGATGTCCCAAGAGCCAACTGAAGGAACTCTCAGTAGACAAAGATAAAAAAATTTGAGCAACAAATTAAATAAAATAATATTTACACACTGTTGGTGGGAATGTAAATTAGTTCAGCCAAGGAAAGCAGTTTGGATATTTCTGAAAGAACTTAAAACACTGCTACCCTTCGACTCAGCAATCTCATTACCGGGTATATTTTCAAAAGAAAATAAATTGTTTCACCAAAAAGATACATGCACTCATACGTTCTACCAAAAGACACATGTTTAAAGTATAAAATAAATATATCTGAGTTCATGATGACATAAATAAAGGATAAATAAATGCAGGAGAAGAGACAACCCTTCCTTTCAGAAAAGTTCCAAACAGTTTATGTAGTTACTCTACCCTCCAGGAAGTGGAGTATAACTCCCCATCCTTAAGTATGGGCTGTTCATAGTGACTTAAAGTATAGACAGTATGGAGAGGGACAGACACAAACACTACCTTAGCCAAGTGATCAAGGTCGACAGCAAAAATGATAAGTTATATTGATAGTTCATACTCTTGATATAATGTAAAGAAAATGACTCTGCTCTTGTATTCTTCACGCAAAACCCACATGCCTAATCTAATCATGGAAAAACATCAGACAAAATTGAAGGACATTCAACAAAATATCTGACCAGTACTCTCTAAAGTATCAGGGTCATCAGAAACAAGAAAAATCAGGAAAGTGTCACAACCAAAAGAAGCCTAAAGAGACATGACTACCAAATGTAATGTGATATATATGTATATATATGTATATATGTATATATGTGTATATATGTATATATACGTGTATGTATATGTGTGTATATATATGTATTTGATTTCATCTTTCACTTCAAGAGACGTACACATCTGACTGCTTTTGTACATCTGGCTTCATCAAACACATCTGCCATCCTTCAGTACATATGTCTATTCTAAATGCATCTGTCTGAATCAGAATCATACTGCATTCTCCCACAAACACAGATTTTCATGAAGCCCAAATTTTAAAATGTTTCAGAAATAAGATATGGAGTCTGTTTTTGGTCTACCTAATTGCCTTTGTTTTCCTTTCAATGTTCTTTTGTGATTTAATTTTTATCCCATGAATAAGCGGCCTGGAAGCTATGGTTCTCCCTTTTCCAAACCTCACTGGGAATAACTCTTATTTCAAAACTGACACCAAGATTTAGCTCTGAAGTTCCTAGAGTCTGACCCTTCGCTGGATTTCATGATTGAAAACAAAAAGAAAGTAAGCATGCAGTATTATTCTTTCTGGCTTTCTTTGTGCAGAGTAGTCCTCCCTAGCTAAGGAAACATCAAAGGAAAACATACAAGATAATCTTTAATTACCCGTGAATACAACCTGCTTTAAAGATAATGAAAAGGGGAAAATTGAGGCCTGATTTGTTCCAGTTAACAATCATTAAGGGACCTTTTGCAATGCTGATCCTTACTGCAATCATATCTGGCATCATTCATTTTCTTATACATTTCACCCCAGTGGACAGTTTAGAGAATGGAAGGCAGAGCAAGCAAGTGGTGCATAGGTAGGTGTGTTACTATGGATTCCTGCTGTGTGTCTGCATGCATTTGTCTTTATCTGATTTTTCTCCCTTTCAATTACCTTTACACATAAACTCCCCCACCATTGACCCATCCCCATTGGGTTGATTTATTTTAAAGTAATATCAAGACATTAGATGGAAACATGGCTCAAATAACTGAAGAAACTTGAAAGCTGCTGCGGCTTTAAAATGAAAGAGAGAATTTTAAAAATAGTAATGAACTGCTTCCAACAAGCCTTCAGAATCAGTCGCAAGGAGCTAGATATACTCCAGGCTAAACCCGTAGTAGTTCCAGCGAAGTTGTCCACCGGGGCAGCTAGTAGTAATTGATTCACATGATACACTGCCTCTTTACCTTCGTCTCTCCCAACTCTCTAAGTTTCAAGGTTTTATAAGGGCTAAGCATGTATCAAATACTAGTGCACTTGTACCTGCTCAGTCAATCCAATAAAAATTTAGTCAAGTTGAGCACTTTCTATATGCCAAGCACACGACATTGCACTGCAAGTACAAAAGGAAATAGACACAGGCTCTGCCCTCCAGGTGTTTATTGCCTAAGAGGAGAAAGTAGTCATGTAAAAGATATATGTATAAAACGTTGTAGTAACACAAGGAGAGCTGTTGGATATACCTGATAATTCAGAAAGGGAGAGGAGATGACACACAGATGAGATGAGATTTAGGGAAATAAGCATGGGAAGACTTTTACAGTTGGAATAAAATGAATCAAGTAGGAAACAGAATGGTAAACGTGGTTAATTCCAAGATGTTGAACAGTGTAAGCACATCAACTGTGAGTTGAGGAAGGCAGAAATTAAAGCTATAGAAATAGGTTGGAGGTGGTCCTGGGAGACTAAGAAATTTAGAATCATTCTCTATATGATTGTCATTTAAAGGATTTAAAGCTTAAGATGATTTCCCAGTTTTCTGACTTGAGTGTACAAGAAAAGAGGGATACCATTGTGCAAGGGAGTCCAGGGAGAGTGTAGGCTGAGGAGTGAAGATGAGATGGTGAGTTCAGTGAGTCGTGGAAGGCTGGAGACCGCCAATTGGATTTTCTCAGAAGGTTGTCAGCTACATGTGTTTTAATCTGTGATTTACAGGTGAAGATAGAGATTTAGGACTCATCAGCATATAGATGGTTATAACATTATGAAGGTAGAGTATATTTATCAATAAAAGCATATATGAAAAAAACAAGGTAGATAATATGGTTTGGCTCTGAGTCCCCACCGAAATTTCATCTCAAATTGTAATCCCCATTGTTGAGGGAGGGCCCCTGGTGGGAAGTGATTGGATCATGGTGGCAGTTCCCCCCATGCTGTTCTTGTGATATTGGGGGAGTTCTCACGACAGTTGATGGTTTTAAAGTGTAGCATTTCCTGGCTTTTGCTCTCTCTCTTTCCTGCCACCAGGTATGAGGTGCTTGTTTCCCCTTTGCCTTCTGCCATGATAAGAAGTTTCCTGATGCCGCCCCAGCCATGCAAACCTATGAGGCAATTAAACCTCTTTTCTTTTAAATGACTCAGTCTCAGGTATTTCTTTATAGCAGTGTGAAAATTCACTAATACAGTGGACAAGTGAAACCTTAGAAAACATTATCCTTTGAGGGATCAGATTAGGACGGTACTTCCTTTTGAGGAATGCCCACTAGAATCATTTGTGCTGCCTTTTCAAAATGCATATGCTCAGGTCCTTCTTCTGGCCTGTCACATCCAAAATAATATATCTTAGGTAGGATCTGGCCATAATGCATTTTGAAAAAGTTTCCCATAGATTCTTTTTCATGCTTCTAGTTAACTACTGAAGTGGAGAGTTTCAAAAGTTATAGGTAGAAATATCACTGATGTCTTAATACTTACCCTAACCTTGATTTAATGGAAAGTTCTAGGACAAATGATGACTGATAAAATCAATAACTCACAGTGTGAGGTACTTAAATGTTGCCCAATGAAAAAAGTCAAATAAGGTTCTGAGTATAAGCAACCCAAGTGCATTGCCTTTTGATTCCTATTTGTTTTAAAGAGACATCAATCAATAGATTAGTCAGGAATTCCACTCATGGAAGGGAGTTTCAAAAGTGGTGAAAGATAATGCCTGGAATGTGCTGTCTTTAGGCATGTTTGACCTAACCACCTGGAGACACTGGGCCATGCTGCATTCACACAAATGATCAAGATTACAGCTGTGACTACTATTATCAATTCTAAAGGAGTGCCAAGAAGGCGAGTCTGATTTAGAGGCATGGCGAAGACAGATTACTGGTGGGTGTGACCACAGGAGTAAGAGAAACCAGGAGGAATTCATGTAGAAACACTAAATGAGCCTTTAAAATGATGTTTTTGAAAGCCCTAATGGAGTGAAACAAAGCCTATAGTACAATTTTAAGTGAAAAAAAAATGCAGTATTCAAAATTGTATATAGAGTAAATAAGGTGAAAAATATAAAATGTAGCATATCTCTACATTACCACCTCCCCCTGTCCACCACCACCACACACACAACACATACCCAGGATTAGGGAACAAAGTGTTGTCATTTTAGTGGTCAATGATATTTGAATGATAGGACTACAGATCATTGGTTTTTTCCTTCTTCATCATTTTCTATTTTTCAAAAATTTTAGAATGTATGTGAATTAACTATACAGCTGACAAAAATAAGAATAAAAACACATGTTTCCATGGTTTATGACAGCCATCTACTTCACCTAGCTGATGCCTGCATGCTCATTTAGCTCTTATTAAATCCAGGAATACAGCCCTATCCTAGAAATGTACATTAAAGGCCCTACTCTTATTCCTATGGGACCTGTGTTTAGCTCCACCCCCTGTCATACACACTATAATGAATTATCCGTTTCTCTACTAAGTGGAAATTCTGAGGACAGGGACCATGTGTGATCTCACCATTGTTGTGGACCTCATTCAGTGCTTATAATACCTGGTACATAGTAAGAACAGAAAAAGCCCAAAATAATTAATGCAAAATATTACCTACAAAAGAAAGCACGAGGGAAGTGACGCTTTAGTGGTGAGTAGAAATTGAGGGAGGATCTGATTAAGTTAAAACATCCAGAAAGAATATCTCTGAAGCAGAACACAGTAGAACTAGGGCAGGGAAGAGAATTGCTTGAAACAGTCCTCGTTGGCTGAAGGCAAGGGGAGGTGGAGAAAGGCAGGTTGGAGTCATATGAGAACCACGGAAATTTAGTAATAAGGTTGTCACCTGAGATAAAGGGGTAAGGAGACACTGTCCAGGGTTTAAATAAGAGAATTGTCATCGTAGGAAGAAATAAGAGAGTTTTTAATCCCTGAAAATAGACCAAATTATAAGTAGCAATACAAGGATATTACCTGTGCTCTACAAAGGAAGCAGAGGTTTCTTTGTTTCTCTAGAGTCCTTAAAGTGCTGTGTCATTCTCCTGCTGTAACCTCTTCTGCAGGAAGCTTGGCAGCAGCTACTGCTTCCTCACCCCAGGTAAACTGGAACAGGAGGGAGGACAGAGAGAGGAAGATGGGCTTACAGTCAATACAGGACTAAGCAAACACAAACTCTCTTGCCTGTCACACAATCCGGAGCCTCCTTCCCCACCACTGCTTTAGAAGGAATGGTGGCTTTGTATTCTTTTGGATAAATTTATTTGCAATACAAAGAAATAGTTTTGCAATACAGAAGAAATATATTTGTTATCCTGTTTAATCCACTAACTAAGGAAGTAGAGCCAAAGCGGACAAATTGTCTTTTCAGGACAGAACTCAAAGCGAATTATGTCAACTTCCTGGTTTAAAAGCTGCTTTGGTTTCTGGAATCTAAGAAAACACTTACCTCATTGAATTAAAGCTGCTTTAAGGTTCTGAGTGTCTATCATTGGAAATAATATAATGTAAAAGACTACAGAAAACAGGCCAATGACGGGTCTTCTGATTGGCTTTGCTGTCATGAGAGTTATTAAAAACCCAATGCACCACTTCAGGAAGATTTTAAACACAAAGGAATTAGAAAATTAACAGGTTGTCTTCAAAACACTGAGAGTAGCTTAAACTGGTCAAGAATATGTCCTTTGCAACAAAATATCTTGAAGAACAGCAGCGTAACAACTGAAAAAAAAAGAAGGAAACAAAAAAAAATCCTCTGGGTCTAAGATTCTGAGAAAATTCAGGAGCATAAGATAATCAACGATCCCACAACATACTGAAGTCTTCTGTTTCAAATTGAAAAATGACATTTTATCCCCCTGAGGCTACTCATTTGTGGTCATTATGAGAATTAATGCTTAATATATACTAGAGCTAAAAATATGTTTATGACATTAAAACTCTTGTAAAACTTTGAATTGATAAATCATAGCCATTCGTGTTTTTCTAGGTCCCTGAGGTGAGATCCATGTTACAGAATTTAGTCCTTACTTTTAATTTTATGTGGATACTAAAAATACTTCCTTGATAAGTTGCATTGGACTGAAAGAAAGTATTTTCCAATAGTTCCAATGTAGGATGGTTGTCAGTGTACCATCAGGGTTTCAGATTTTGAGAACAAAGGAAACTGATTCTAGATAAATTAAATGGGAAGATTTTTCCTGGAGAGACATGATAACATAAGAAGGAACTCACAGAACCTATGAAAACCTGGAGAACCGGGCTTGTAAATGATCAGTCAACGAAAAAGTCACAAATTATTAAGCTGAAATATGCCAATTGCTTCATAGCAGGAAATATCTGGCCAGTTGGAGATAAAATGATCTCCAATTGACACTATATTCTAGTACTACTCTACTAGCTCAAGATTTTAAAACCTCAGTCTTCCAATCCATGAACACGGGATGAATGTCTTTTCATTTCTTTGTGCCTTGTTTTAATTTCTTTCAGGAATGCATCATAGTTTTCAATATACAAGTCTTTCACTTAACTCTTTAGTTTTTTCCTACATATATTCTTTTAGGTGGTATTGTATGCAAATGGGATTATTTTCATATTTTTCTTTTCATATAGTTTATTGTTAGTGTATAGAAACACAGCTCATTTTTGTATATTGACTTTTTATCCTCAGCTTTACTACATAGCAGCTCTCACTTATCTGCAGGCGGTACATTCAAGACCACTAGTGGTTGCTTGAAGCTATAGAATACCAAATCCTATATATACTATGTTTTGTGCTGTCCACATATAAATATAATAAAGTTTAATTTATAAATTAGGAACAGTAAGAGATTAATAACTAGGGCCAGGTGCAGTGGCTCATGCCTGTAATCCTAGCACTTTGGGAGGCTAAGGTGAGCAGATCACTTGAGGGCAGGAGTTTGAGACCAGCCTGGCCAACATGGTGAAACCCCGTCTCTACTAAAAGTACAAAAATTAACCAGGCGTGGTGGTGCGTGCCTGTAATCCCAGGTACTTGGGAGGCTGAGGCAGGAGGATCACTTGAACCCGGGAAGGGAGAGGTTGCAATGAGCCAAGTTTGTGCCACTGCACTGTAGCCTGGGCAATGGAACAAGACTTCATCTCAAAAAAAAAAAAAAAAAAAGAGATTTATAACTAATAATAAAATAGAACAATTATAACAATATACTGCAATCATCGTTGTAGGAATGTGGTCTCTCCTCTCTTCTCTCTCAAAATATCTTATTGTATGCAGTATTTTCGGACCATGGTTGACTGCATGTAACTGAAACCAAAGAAAGTATAACCAGGGACAAGGCAAGGACTATTGTATTTATTTATTAGTTCTAACAGTTTTTTAAATGGAATCTTTAGGGTTTTCTATGTATAAGATCACGCCATCTGAAAATAGAAACAGTTTTACTTCTTCTTTTGCAATGTGGACGGATAACTTTTTTTTTTTTTTTTTGCCTAATTGTTCTAGCTATGACTTTTAGTGCTATGTTGAATAGGGGTAGGAAGAGTGAGCATTCTTGCCTTGTTTCTGATTTTAGATGAAAAGCTTTCACTTTTCCATTGTTGGCTATAATGTTAGCTGTGGGCTTGTCATATGTAGTCTTAATTGTGTTGAGAAACATTTATTTTATGCCCAATTTTTTGAGAGTTTTTATCATGAAAGGATAAATTTTGTCAAATGCTTTTGATGCATTCATTGAGATGATCATGTTGGGTTTTTTTTCCTTATCTTTCTAATGTGTATACGTCACATTAATTAATTTTCATATGTTGAATTGTTCTTGTATCTCAGGAATCAATCCCACTTGGTCATGGTGTATGATTCTTTTAATATGCTATTGGATTCAGTTTGCTACTATCATATTGAGGAGTTTCATGTCTCTTTTCACTAACAATATTAACCTATAATTTTCTTTTTTTGTAACTTATTTGACTACATTGTTATCAAGAGAATGTCGATCTTATAAAGTCAGTTATGAAATATTCCTTTCTCTTTAATTTTTTGGAAAAAATTGAGAAGGAGTGGTACAAATTCTTTGAATGTTCAGGAAAATTCACCAATGAAGCCATCGGGCCTTGGGCTTTTCTTTGGTGGGAGATATTTGATTACTGTTTCAATCTCCATACTAGTTACACATCTGCTTTGATTTTCTATTTCTTCATGTCCATATTACTCAAATCAAGCTACATATTCAATGCAATCCATATCAAAATCTCACTGGTGTTTTTAACAGAAATTTAAAAAATTCTAAAATTCATCTGGAGTGACAAAAATGTCACAAACCCAAATTAATCTTGAGAAAGAAAAATGAAGCTAGAGATATTATACTTTCTTATTTCAAAATATATTGCAAAGCTAAAGTAGACAAAACAGTATGGTGCTAGCATAGAGCAGGCATATAGACCAAGAAAACAAAGTAGAGACACAAAATGAATCCACCCATATACAG
Source organism: Pongo abelii (assembly GCF_028885655.2). Lineage (NCBI taxonomy): Eukaryota > Metazoa > Chordata > Mammalia > Primates > Hominidae > Pongo > Pongo abelii. The sequence goes on from NC_071988.2 coordinate 22,747,720, forward strand.
TCAACTGATCTTTGACAAGGGTGCCAACAATACACAATGGGAAAGAATCTTCTTTCTCTTCAACAAATAGTTCTGAAAAAACTGGATATCCACATGCAAAAGAATGAAATCAGAACCTTATCTTGCACTGTATGCAAAAATCAACTTAAAATGGTTTAGAGACTTAAATGTAACACACAAAACTATAAAATCCCTAGAAAAATACATAGGTTTTCCTTCATGTTGTTGGTTTTGGCAAGGCTTTTACGGTTAATACACTAAGCACAGACAAAAATAAGCAAAGAAAATAAAAACACAAAATAAACAAGTGGGATTACATCAAACTAAAAATCTCCTGCACAGCAGCAAAGAAAACCATCAACAAAGTGAAAGAGAAGCCAACAGAATAGTAAACCATATTTATAAATCCTATAACTGATAAGAGGTTAATATCTGAAACATATAAGAAACTCCTGCAACTCAATAGTGAATATAGTATATATAGAAACCTGATTAAAAATGGTTACCCACTTGAATAGACATTTTTCCAAAGAAGATATACAAATAGCTGACATAGATTAAAAAATACTCTATGTCACTAATTATTTGAGAAGTACAAATCAATACTACAGTGAGATATCATCTCACACCTGTCAGGATAGCTATTATCTAGGAACAGCAAAAGACAACAGAATGTTGGTGGGGATGCAGAGAAACAGGAACTTGAACACTGTTGGTGGGGAAGTAAAATGGTGCAGCCACTGTGGAAAACAATAGGGAGGTTCTCTGAAAAATTAGACATAGAACTACTATATGACCGAATAATCCCACTCCTGAATGTCTGTCCAAAATAACTGAAATCAGAATCTCAGAGAGTATTAGCACTCATGTTTGTCACACCATTATTTGCAACAGCCAAGGTATGTAAACAAACTAAATGCCCATAATAGGTAAACTGATAAAGAAAATGTGGAATACATAACAATGGAATACTATTTTGTTTTAAAAAAGAAATGAAATTCTGCAATATATGACAACATGGACGAACCTTGAGGACATTATGCTAAGTGAAATAAACCAGTCCCAGAAAGACAAATACTGTGTGATTCCACTTATGTATCTAAAATAGTCAAAGTTATAGAATCAAAGAGTGGTTGCAAGGGGCTGAGGAGAGGGAGAAATGGGAAGTTACCATTAAATGGGTATAAAGTTGCAGTGAAGTAATATGAATAAGCCTTAAAAATCTGCTTTACAGATTTTTAGGTCAATAGTAATATATTGGAAACAAAAAATGTTTAAGAGCGATCTCATGTTAAATGTTCTTAACACAATACAACTTCAAAAAAATGTATTACAAAAAAACACAAAAATAAAAGTGGATTTTAAAAATGGAAAACAACAAGATTCGAAGCTTCAGGATATGGGTAAAAGTGAAGAGGAGAAGAAATGAAAAGCCAGCCCCATCTCTCACACCAAGAGTATACACAATAGGGGATTTCCCCAAGGGATCTCAGAGTGCTATTAGGAAGAAAGAATTGAATGCTGATCAGCCAAAAAATGGTAATGGTCATTTTGATCCAATAGCCACAATTAACAAATGCAGAAAGGAACTTTAGAGGTCATCTAATAAAATTCACACATTTGACAGTTGTATAGCCAGGTTTTAGGCAGGTATGAGAATTGTACATCTCAATATTTTAATTTGAATATTATAACTTGAAAAATGCATTTGCTAATTTAACAGTCAAATGGAATCATTGTATTGATGTAAGTTATGCTTCTTCATTTTGTATTTACTTGAATGTTGGTGAGCATTGTAGGATTATTGAGAGATGTCACAGAAAGAATGTCAGACAGCGACCTGATTCTCATATCTAGTGTGACCATTTATTAACTGTGTGACTCTGACCAAGTCATGTAGCCTCATTTTATGCATTTTCTCTCATTTACAAAATAAAGAAATAACAACCATCACAGTGTGCTGTAAAGACTAAATTAAATCATCACACATAAAATTGCTTTGTAAACTTTAAAGCTATTTACACATCAAAGGATTTTCTTAGACATCAATATATTTCAGAAGTTTAGGTGAGGGGTGTCTAGAAAAAAGCTCATCTATTTACCTACTTTCACACAAGTCCAGCACCTTAACATAAAGTATGGGAGTCCCTGCTCTCTGACTAAGCCTAATCTAACATTGTTGTCGCTAGGGTATCTGATTCAAGTTTGACCCTCTCTCCTCACCTGAGAATGTGGAGACAAATTAACATTTTATCATAATTTAGCATAATTATATCTACATCTCAGGGTTTTACCAGTATTAAAATTGGAGTGCAGCATTGCAAAGAATGAAGAAAATCATCAAGGATATTCTCAAGGAGATTCTCTCCCCAAGAATTTCTCCCTCCATTTTTCTCAGAGCCCAGGCTGATTTACACAATGGTTAGAGTACCACACAATTAAAACATTGTAAGTGGCAGGTATCAAACCAAGTAACCTCCACTAGTTACCACTGAGAGAACCTTCTCTCCCAGTACTGTGTGACAATTGAGTCAAGAGGCCCATTATCATCAACAGGCCAGGACCTTTACTGTAGCATCAGGAAAATGTCAACAATATGCTTTTTTCCAATAAAGCTGATAATTCTTCCACTATAAGATAAAGCTTGTCTTGATTGGAATGTGATCTAAAAGAGATGGAGAGCCTTGGAAGAATTCTAGTGTATTTTTTTATTTTGTGCTGTTTATTAAGTGTATGTATAATGCCCAAAGGTTAATTTTGCAAAGGAATTAGTTACAATGCCTCCCACCTGAAGGTGAGAGACAATGGCAAAATACAGCTAAGATTTTCCACGATGTTGTCTTTTAAGAAAAAAGTGTTTGATAACATTCCTTGTAGAAATAGTGGTGGATCCACCTACAATATAATTTGGGATTGCTGATTCTAATAGACCAAAGTAGGAAACTCATGTGTTCCAAAACAACATAGTCCAGGTAATAAAAGAAGAATTCCTATACAAAGCAAGTGTTTTTTGAATTCTTTATCCTTTCTTTTTAATTTTTTATCTCCATAGTTTCTGGGGGAACAGGCAGTATTTGGTTACATGAGTAAGTTCTTTAGTGGTGATTTGTGAGATTTTGGTGCACCCATCACCTGAGCACTATACACTGAACCCACTTCGTAGTCTTTTATCCCTCACCTTACTCCCACTCTTTCCCCCGACTTCCCAAAGTTTATTGTGTTATTCTTATGCCTACGCATCCTCATAGCTTAGCTCTCACTTATGAGTGAGAACATACCACATTTGGTTTTCCATTCCTGAGTTACTCACTTAGAATAATAGTCTCCAGTTCCATCCAGGTTGCTGTGAATGTCATTAATTAGTTCCTTTTTATGGCTGAGAAGTATTCCATCATATATATATACACACACAGACACACACACACACACCATATGTATACCACATATATGTACATCATATAAGTATATAATATAAATATGTATACATCATATAAATATGTATATATATACACCACAATATCTTTATTCACTCATTGCTTGATGGGCATTTGGGCCAGTTCCAAATTTTTGCAATTGGTAATTGTGCTGCCATAAAAGCGTGTGCAAGTATCTCTTTCGTATAATGACTTCTTTTCCTCTGGGTGGATACCCAGTAGTGGGAGTGCTGGATCAAATGATAGTTCTACTTTTATTTCTGTAAGGAATCTCCACACTGTTTTCCACAGGGGTTGTACTAGTTTACATTCCAACCAGCAGTGTAGAAGTCTCCCCTTTTCACTGCATCCACCGCAACATTTATTATTTTTAGATTTTTTGACTATTGCCATTCTTGCAGGAGTGAGTAAGGTGGTGTCACATTGTGGTTTTGATTTGCGTTTCCCTGATCATTAGTGATGTTGAGCATTTTTTCATATGTTTATTGGCCATTTGTATATCTTCTTTTGGGAATTGTCTGTTCATGTCCTTAGCACACTCTTTGATGGGATTATTCTTCCTAATTTGTTTGAGTTTCTTGTAGATTCTGGATATTAGTCCTTCTTTGTTAGCTTTTCTTCATACTATTCTGAGGAGCTATGAGTAGTAATATCAGGTGGTTAATAACACAGGTTCTGGGGTCAGACTGCCTTGATTCAAATCAAAGCAACTTTATACAAAAGCAGTATGAACTCAGGAAGGATGCTAAATACACTGACCCTTAGTTTTCCTCATCATAAAACGAGGAGAGTAATAGATTCCATATCTTAGCCTTATCATGAGTATTAGATTAGATAATCTGTGTAAACCAATTACTGCAGTTCCTGGCACATATTAAATGCTCAATTAGTACTACTGGCATTATTATAAGAATTAGTCTTCAATAATCTAGGTAGAAATAAGAAAGGTTTCCTTAGTTAACTAAATTTTTGAAATCATAACAATAGTTTCACCTTTTTTGGAAAGTCACAACATATATTTACTTATTAAAAGCTCTGAAAAGTCTTGCATATGTTTAACACAACATTTTCTAAACTTAATTAGCCATGCAGTCATATTGGGCTTTTTCTGTGTTATGCACATCTCTCCTCTCCAACCATTCCAAACGAATATTTAATTTATTCATGGAGTAATAATTCAAATTATCCTTTTAGAAGCAATAACCTTAGACTGTATTGCAAATGGGAAAACCCATTTCCTTGGGTGTGTGAAGGTGGTCTGGCTATGACATCTATTCTATTGTCTGGTCCATGTTTGGGAGCTCTGGACATTCTCTTCACATATGGTCTGATGAAATAGCTTTCTGAGATAAAGGAGATATTTTCTCTAGACAGGGTTTAAAATGAGTTTTATTTTCTTCTAGAATTTCCACCCTCTCCAGAGAACCCCAGAAGCCTTAGGAAAGAGAATTTTCATCAATGGGATTTTTCGTATACTATGCAAGTTTTTGTTTGGATTACCAAAATGAGTCTCTTATACATTCTTTTACTTTGAAAATGCTAGGATTAACCAATACCATTTTTTTATTAAGTAATCGAAGAGGGCTGAATATTATTTCATTTTTGTCCCTTAGAGTTCAGCAGTAAACTGGGCTGAGCCAATTTGCAGAGAAATGCCAAGACCTTTGGATGATATTGGTGATTCCAGCGTGTCCTCAAGGCTCCTCCCAGGGAAGTCAGGGTACAGACCTGACCTGTGGTTTTATATTTCCTATTCCAGCTCCTGAGTCCAGATGTCTCCAGATATATATATATCTCCACATGCAGATATTAGATATTTTCTACCCTCTCTTAGGTTAATTTATAAATATGCAATGTGGTATGAGGGTGGGTGTTGTCTTCTGAATATTTTTGTTCCACACGTACACTACTGATTGTTCCAACCATAGTCCAGACACCACTATGAACACTCAGGAGGTTCCATTTTATTCCTTTGCTCAAAAGTTACTGGTGTCAATAAACAAATGTGATATTACTAGAACTCTATGGTGTGGGTTGTCATGTACCTTTTGCAGTTATAAATAAAGACCAATGACCAGAGAAGAAACTGGATAATCTCCTGGACCTACTTGGACCAACAAACTATGGCCTGAAGCAAAGGTTATTGTGACTGGTCTACTTTGGATTATGTGTATTCCTAAAATCAATAGCCAAAAATCAATATGAGTGATGAGGCTGGGAGTACCAGTAGTAACCATAAGAATGGGGTAAGAGCAGTTCCTAAAAAGAAGCAGCTGGTAGGAAATCCTAGAGACCCACTTTGGAGAAGAAATACAATAAAAGAAGAAACTTGGGAAATAGGTACAGGGCAGATAACATAGGACTTAAAGAGTGAATTAGTAAATGTTAAGTGTAATCAAAGACCTTGGTAAGCTTCAATCATGACCCAAGATGGCCCATAGGTTTAATTGACTTGGCCCAGGTCTCCAGCTCAGACTCACCTTACACCAATCCCTCTGGTTCTTCTGCCTCAGCCACATCATACTATAAATCCCACCAAATCACTGCTTTCATATCTTCTTTCAGAGACATTTTGCACATAAATCAAATATCACCCTCACCAGGGAAGCTTGCTGAAGGTGGCTCCACCCATAAACTCTAAGTCCCATGACATCAGGACCCATATTTCTATTGATCACTATTTCACTTCCGGGGATCAGTGTAATACCTAGCATTCTTGGTATCCAATAAATGTTTGTGGAACGGATAAATTAATAAACAAGTAATCTAATTATTTCCTGAATACATAATGTTATCTCACACTTCTGTACTCCTATAAATGCCATGTGCTTCTTCCCAGGTTTTCTTCATGGAAAGCTTTTGCTTTAATTGTGATGACAACTCAGTGTCTTCTTCTCTGCTACACTTTTTCCAACTTCCCATTCCCTCTAAGAAATTCAGATGCTTCCTCTGTGTGACCCTGAGCATCATATGAATTTTTCAATAATGGCAAGTCATTGCACTTTATTGTAGATTATGTTTGTGTAACCAGCTTTCACTGTAATGTGAATTCTTACAACATAGTAATGTGACTTTGCATCAGCAACAACTAGCAAAGTGCATGAAATATACTATGTAGTTAATAAATATTTCTTAAATTGGTGAATGAAGTGAGAAAATAGGGCTTTATCACTGGAAGGGGCTACAAAGATTATCTTATTTTATAAATGAGAAAATAAGAATATAAAATATTATTTTTCTTCTACATCAAGCAGAAGGTGAATTTTTGTCTATTTTGCCCATTATTATATCCTTAAAGTTTAGTACAGTATGTATGTGTAATACAGTACAGATGTGCTAAACATTAAGACATAATGCTCAGGGTTCAGCAAAGTATATATATCCAGTAAATAATGCTTAAATGTTATAGTTTAAAGTCTCTGAATTAATTAGTGAGAGTGCTAGTTCAAGAAGTAAGATATTCAAATGCTAGATTCATCTTCTACAGATCCATGTGTGGTCTGTTAAAGAATGCTGACTGCCCTTGTCTTGTAGTTGTTCTCAGAAGAAGGATAAGTTTCTATGCATTTTCAACTTAATAAAAATAATCCTTCTTTGACTCTGTTTCCTCCTTTTTTTCTTTATTCTAAGTTCAATCTTGTCCCTTGAAAGATTCTGGCACAATCCACACACTCCTAAGATGTAGTTCAAATCCAAATCAAATAGTCAACCGTGAGCATAGAACAGCCACAGCTGTGGTTCTTGGGAAGCAAACTGGGTCAGTGAATATTGATACAGAGCTGGCATAGAAGCCCTGTGTTCTCTTGTCCGTTTATAAAATACCCTCACATCTTTCAAAATTATCCCTAGCATCATATGCTAAAGCTGCCTAAATAAACTGTAGCAGTTCGTCACAAGATATTTTGTAGGCGTTGGAAATCTTTCAAAGAATTTCCAGTGACTTGGTGAAATAGTCAGCATATAATAATAGGTGATAAATTTGGAGAGAAGGGTGTATGTACAATATGACCTTGATTTTGAGATAAACGTATGAGAAAAAATATTTAGAAACCACATCAAAATATTGAGCAGTTTTCAAGAGTGGTAATTCCCTAGCTACTTAAAATGTCTTCCTTCTATTTTTTTTTTCTATTTCCATATGTTTTCCAACAAGCACGTGAAGCTCCTATATCTGGTCAAAAGTAGTCTTATAATATTTAGTACCAATCCCCTACTCTGAAAGGATCTGCAATTGGTCATTTGTGCATCAGTAGGGTCTTATTTTATTACTTTGTCCTCTCTAGAGGCATTTTCCCTCAGACTCTCTTTCTCATTGTGAAGTAAAATACTTTGTCTCCAGTCAAAGGGCTTCCAAAAAGAAGAGGAGAGAATAATACTGTGGGACAAATTGGTATGGTGGAAAGAATATGAGATTCTTACAATCAGAAAGATGTGGGTTGAGTCCCATGTTTGCCCCTTACCAAGAAGATGATCTTCCCTAAGTTGATTGAGCTCTCTGAGATTCATTGTGTTCATTTGCAAACTGCAATTGCTAATGAGAGGAAGAAATGGACACAGGAAAAGGGAGTACATATAGTATGTTGAAGACAGAATGGACTGGGGCAGTCAAATTGTGAGGAAAAAGGTGAAATGACCTGGACTCCAGGAAAGAAATTACTAAAGTTTATTTAATGTCTATTATGGCCTGTAATGTGCTTTGCTTTGAATATATGCTTTACCGGGGTGAACTAGAGTTAAGTGACAAGTCATAAAAGCAGTATGGTAAAAGTAGTTGGCTTGGGGCAGGAAATTACAAGCTGAAATGCTAACAGATGCCAGGTTACACAAATAGTGACCTAGGACTCAGGCAGGTTTATCTTTCCCCTATATTATATTAGTATTACTAGGGAACCTTTAAAAACTACGAATGTCTGGGATAATTCTCAAATGAATGAAGGTGAGGAGGTGAGATTCAGGCATTCATCCTTAAAAAAAAAACAAAACAAAAAAACCAAAAAAAACTCTCCAGGTAATTCTAATCTGCAAAGAGGATTGAGAACCACTGCGCTAGGTTATCCTCACTCCTATGTTTCTAGGATTAGGTGGCTGCCATCTAGCTTTCTTCTCCCCATGATTTAAGAATGTGTACGGTAAGAAGTTTCTCAACTGGAAGATGAACATCACTGTTACTCTTTCAAAAGCAACTGACCCTACACCTGTCTATCAAGGAGGCAATAGAGAGTGGCAGGGAATAAGATAAATTGACGAGCATATGCCCTGTCTGAAGGGGCATCTGCTACTCACTCAGGTCACACCAATTGTTGTCAGGAGGAACGCCTGCCCAGTGTTGGAGATTATATTTTAAAAAAGAAACCAGAATTCAAGATTTTGAATAACATCTCTCAATTTTTTAACGTTGGTTCAATTTTTAGTAACATCGTAAGGGCCAAGCAAACCATGTCTGCTGGCCAATCCAACCTTCTGTCCACCCATGTGTGACTTTTGGCTTGATATATAGCACAGGCATCCATCACCAGACTCATGGAGAGGCTGGAGGAATGGGCTATTTCAGTGAAATACAGCAGCTATGAAACAGAGTTTACCTTCAGGCTGTTGAGGAAGTAGTTCTTGCCCTTGCACAAAGGACACAGCACCTGCACTGAAGTTGGACGTGTTTAGCTCATTAATAAGCCTGATCACTTGGCTTGGGTTTGTGTACAGAGACCTAAGTCAGTCTCTGCAGGGGCCATAACGATAATTCCTAACACACTGGAGGTGACATATGTAAAGTACATAGCATAGCACCTGTACATAGAAGACATGTAATAAATGTTTGCTTCCTCTTCAACTCCTACTTTGTTGCTTTTCTCCCCTCTCTCCCTCTCCCACTCTCCCCCTGCTTTGAAAAGTAAACATTGGACATGTCACATTCTCCTTCAGGATAGCACTGGTCGATGCCATTGATGGCTGTGCTGCTGTCATCACCTTTTGAGCTTTCGAATAGATGATTTTAACATTTATTAAGCATCCTCTTGTCCTCTACCCCAAGAACAGCGAGATTCTGACAGAGTGGTCAGTGCAAAAGTGCAAAATATGTTTAAGGAAGAACAATTTGGAAATATCTATACAAATGTAAAATACACATTCCCTTTGATTTGAGAATTCATCTAGGAATTTGTCTTACAGATAGGCTTGTCCATTTCCTCAAACACATGGATTTGGAATGCTCAGTGCAGCCTTTTTTTTAATGATCTCTGGAGTTGAAGATAACCTAAATATTTATCAAAAGGGTGTACATATTTATACAATAGGATCCTCTACAGCAGTACTTCTCAACCGGGAGAATTTTGCACCCCAGGGGGAATTTGGCAATGTCTGGGGACATTTTCAGTTGTCACAACTGGAGAGGTTATGTAAGCTTATATATCCTGACAATATTTCTGGAAAAATGTATTTAAAAATTTCTTAGCAATGGTTGCTACTGAAGAGAGACTAAAGACTGGAGATCCACTGTAGAGGGAGGAGTTGCATTTTACTTTTATACACTTTGTACTATTTTAAGTTTTTAGCAAATCAACCTATTTCATTTCCAGTAAAAATTTGATTTTATGGCTGTTTTTGTTAAGCAAAACAAGTAAAGGTAAAATGGGACAGTGGCCAATATCTCTCCTCTTTTTCTACCCTTCTCTTCTCTCCAAAAAGGCACCCTTCAATTTAGGATATCAGTAATTTTCTATGATCACAGCGGCCTCCTAGGAAAAGCTCAGCTACCAGTAATTTTAACTTTAAGAAAAATCTAATTGAAATGGAAACTCTGCTAGGAAGATTTATGTTTTAAGTTTTGCTTTTCAAATTCTGTTATGTAATAAAAGATTGTGTTGTGCGTAGTGGGATTTTAAGTATGGAGCTTTCTGGAGTCAGGAAGACATTTTTGGAGCTACTTAAAATATGCCAAATATGGAAGCATCTCCTCCTTTAAAAAAATAAATGTTGTGTATATTTAAGGTATACAACATGATGTTGTGGGATACATAATGGTAAAAAGGCTACTAGAATAAAGCAAATTAATATATCCATCATCTCACATATTTATCTGTTTGTTTGTTTTTGTGGCAGGAGCAGCTAAAATCTACTCACTTACCATGAATCCCAAATACAGTACACTTTATGACCTATAGTCCTCATTTGTACATTTGATCTCTAGACTTGTTTGTCCTACAGATCTGCGACGTTGAATTCCCTGACCTGTATTTCCCCATTTTCTCTCTACTTCCCCACCACTGTTTTTTTCTCTATTTCTGAATTTTGTTTAAAGAGTTCACATATAAGTGATACCATGAATTAGTTTTCTTTTTGTGTCTGGCTAATTTCACTTAGCGTAATGCCTTCCAGGTTTATTCATATTGTGGCAAATGACGAGATCTCCTTCTTTTACAAGGCTTAATATTATTCCATTGTATTCATGTACCACAGTTTCTTAATCTACTTGTCCGTTGACAAACACTTAGGGTGTTTCCACATCTTGGCTATTGTGAATAATGCTGCAATATAAATGGTAAACGTGGAGCTGCAGATGCCTTTACAAGATAGTGACTTTTTTTTCTTTGTGTGTACTGCCAGAAGAGAAATTGCTGGGTCATATGTAATTCAATTTTTAATTTCTTTAGAAAACTTTATACTATTTTCCATAATGACTGTACCAATTTACATTCCCACCAACAGTGTTTAAGAGTTTCCTTTTCTCCACACCCTCACCCAGCATTTATTTGTGACTTTTTGATGCAACAAAGGTCAAAACAGGTGTGAGGCATTATCTCATAGTGGTTTGGATTTGTACTTTTCTTCCTCATTGCTCTTGGGTTGAGTGAACAATTTCCTTTGGGTACTGAACCACTTTACTTGCGTGTTCAGCGCAGTCACAAAACTTTACAACAGATTAGCTCAGCAATGTGTACTGCAGTCTCCAGGAAAGCATGAAAATGTTTGGTTTGATCTTTAGAGTCCTCTTTTGTCTCCAAAAGTTTCCAATGAACTCTAAGATTAAGAACTGTATCTCTATTCCAAGAATCAATTATGGCATTTACCAATTAACTAATGGTCATTACATATGACAAAAAAACACTAAAACATTGAAGAAACACTCTAAAAATAAATAAATTAGGGTGTTTAAATTTTATCAACAAATGAGAAAACAATCTGAGACTGGTGTAGTTATGTAATTTAAGAAAAAAAATGCCAAAGCTTGGAGATGTAGATAGGGACTAGTGCTAATGATATTAGATAATACTGACATATAAAGAGCTATACAATTCTATCAGCATTTATATTGTGCATATTTATAATCTTTCAAGGCAGGAAATACTTTTCTAATATGCTTCTTCTTTACTATGTAAAGTAGTCTTTTATAGACTGGCCTCTTGGTCAATATCAGTCCTTCCAATCAAGCATCCAATTGTAATCCTGGCTTCCTCCCTTGAATCAGTTTTTGCTAGTTGGATATTAAACATACAGCCAATACCATATAGTTATGATCTCCATCTGTAGAGTCTGATATTTTCAATGGCCCTAGCAAGATTTCCTTTGGGTACTTTGAACAGAGACAAAATAGGCAATCGACTATCCTGAAGCAGTTACAAAGCTGGATTGTTCAATTTTGTATGGTGAGAATCCATTTGCCTTACGTCTCACCTAACATCACTGCATATAAATGCAATAAAACCTATAGGCTCAGACTCAATCTTGGCATCACATATCAGAAAATTTTATCTGATCAAAAGCCTTTCTCAGGTGAAATAAGCTGCCTATAGTTACAGAAATGCTTCAGCCATAAATATGATTGCCATAAAAAATTACATTAGCTAAAGGTCTACCATTTAAAGAGTCAAAAAAGCTATCTAACATGCTCTCTAAAAAGAAATTCATAGTTTCTGCTGGTAAATCCCAAAATTAAAATAGTTTTCAGTGAGCCAAATACTGTAACATAACTATAATTACTTACCTCGTGTGATCACTACAATAGCCTCCTAATTGTTTTCCTTTAATGGAGAATAGTAAACCATTCCAAACTAGCCTTGATACTTCTGCCAGGATAATCTTTCTAAATGGCAGTCTTGTCTTGTCACTCTCCAGTTTAAAACCATGACTCTCCCTGGAAAAAGTCTTTGGAGATCTTCCTCAGACAACAAAATAAGGCTTCTCATGATCTTACTCCGGCCAGTTTTTTCCAGCTACCCTTCTGCAGTTCTTCCTCTTCCACCGTACACTTCAGCAATACCTAATCAATTGCAGTTCCCTAGGTAGTTCTGCTACCTGGTGCTCAGAGCCAGGAATTAGGGTGAAGAGAGTGAGGCATTTGCTTCAGGTGCAAAATTTAAGAAGATGCCAAAAATCAGTAATAACAATAAATAATGTTTTAATGCAATATTTTTAAAACCAAAATTAATGTAAAAATCTGTAATAAATAAGATTGTAATAATATAAATATAATATTGTAAGCATCAAAATATTATTTTTCTTCTAATAATCATTCCTCTTGCTTGACATATGTGTTCTGCATTTGTTAACTCTGCTCATCTTACTCATCCTTTAAGACACTCCTCTTCAAGGAAGTGCTCTCTGATTTTTCTTTTCCCAGAAAGAACTCAGGGCTCCTTCTGAACTACCATGGTACCTTGTACATGCTTCTATTTATTCATTTATCATCCTGTGTTTGTTCATTTCTGTACCAGTGTATGTTAGAACACATGTCTCTATAGACACAATGCTTATTCTGCCTAACATCTCCTAGAGACTATGGTAAGCAGAATTCTAAGACAGCCCCATGATTTCCACTCCCACTGCTATTACACCCGTGATTAAGTTCCATTATATGGCAAAGGTAAGGGATCTCACCCCCTTGATTAGGTTACATTACAGAGCAAAGGTGGAGGGATTTTGCAGATGTAATTAAGGCTCCAAATTGGTTGAATTTAATCAAAAGGGAAATTATTCTAGATGCCCCAGACTTAATCAAAGCCCTTGAAAAGAGGGCTTAGGTTTTCTGTGCAGTCAGAGAATATCCTGCTGGCTTTGAGAAGCAAGTTGCCATGAGTTCTTCAGCTATAAGGAAATGAGTTCTGAAAAAACAAAACAAAACAAAAAAAAAACAACTAAGTGAACTTGGAAGAGAAGCTCAAGCTTCTGTTAACATTTTGATTGTAGTTTTGTCAGACCCTGAACAAAAGATCAAGGTACTCTATGCTCTAATCTGTGCTCACACTACTGACCCACAGGCACTATTTTAAGTTGCTGTGTTCATACATAATTTCTTGTGAAAAATAGAAAACTAATACAGAGAATATTATATTAACCGCCTAAGTGAATTCCCTGTATACAATTTATCATTAAACTTTTGATCTGTTATATCACATCTAGATTAATCTTTCTGAACAAGAGCTACGATTTTATTATTCTCTGCTAAAGACCTCCATTTAAAAACTCCTCATTTCCCACAAAGTAATGAAAAACTCCATAGTCTATATTCTCAGTGATCTTCTTCCAATTTGTCTTTCAAAACCTACCTCCCACTACTGTATTAAAAACTTACTCCACTCCAATGAAATAATCATTCCCTCTTCTTACACATGGTCTAGGCAATTATTGCCCCTATACTTTTGCTATATCTACAAACAATTAAATACAGGATGTACAAGGAACCATGGTAGTTCAGGAGGAGCCCTGAGTTCTTTTTGGGAAAAGAAAAATCAGAGAGTACTTCCTTGAAGAGGGGTTTCCTAAAGCATGAGTAAGATTAGCAGAGTTAACAAATGCAGAACACATATGTCAAGCAAGAGGAACGATTATCAGAAGAAAAAATGATATCATATTTGATGAAAAATAAGGCTATGATTAGTAGATATAGCAAAACCTATTTTTCAGCAAATATGATGAAAAATATGAAGCTACAATTAGTAGATACAGCAAAACCTATTTTTCAGCTCTCAATCCCAATTCTTAACTTTCATTATTATTATTATTTATTGAATGTATACTTTCTTATCTTTAAAGATAAAAGTTTTGCGTTAGGTTGGATATAATAAGAGCATATTTTACCCAAATTCTCCCCTGTAAAGCCAACTGAAAACAATGAAGAACATAAAAAGACTGATAAATGCCTATAATTGATGTAGAAGACATCCGTCCTGTCAATCAATAAACTATAAATAATCATCACTAAATATTGTGAAATACAACCATACTGAAGGAAGACTTTGAAAACATATAAGTACACCTGCAGAATGTGGAAAGCTAGAAGAAATCTCCATAGTCAGGTGGCTTATTCTAAGGGATAAATTTATTGACTTATAAAGTACATGACAGTACTATAAGAGTGTCAATGAACTTTTATAGAAACCTCAGCCATAGACGAGAAAGGGCCAAATGAAGATAACCACTGTGTTAGTCAGGTTTGTTATATATATATATACACAGCTACGTGTTGCTTAATGTCAGGGATAGGTATGAACTATTGCTGCTAGGCTACAACCTTGTAGAACATGTCACTCTCCTGAATAGTGTAGGCAATTGAAATACAATGGTAAGTATTTGTGTATCTAAACAGATCTAAACATAGAAAATGTACAGTATAATCATGACATATCAGATAAAAAATGGTACACATGTATAAGGCAATTACCATGAGTGGGGCCTGCAAGACTGGAAATTGCTCTGCGTGAGTCAGTGGGTGGTGAATGAATGTGAAGGTCTAGGATATTACTATACACTACTGTAGATTTTATAAACACTGTGCATTTAGGTTACACTAAATTTATTTTTAAAAATTATTCCATAATAGGCTGGGCACGGTCGCTCATGCCTGTAATCCCAGCACTTTGGGAGGCCAAGGCAGGAGGATCACGAGGTCAGGAGTTCAAGACCAGCTTGGGCAATATGGTGAAACCCCATCTCTACTAAAAATGCAAAAATTAGCTGGGCGTGATGGCGCGTGCCTGTAGTCCCAGCTACTGGGAGGCTGAGGCAGGAGAATTGCTTGAACCCGGGAGGAGGAAGTTGCAGCGAGCTGAGATTGAGCCACTGCACTCCAGCCTGGGTGACAGAGAGAAGCTCTGTCTCAAAAAAAAAATATATATATAGATAGATAGATAGATAGATAGATAGATAGATAGATAGATATAATTCCATAATAAATAACCTTAGCTTACTGTAACTATTCTTACTTTATACAATTTTAATTTTTTTTTAAATTTTGGACTCTTTTGTAATAACACCTAGCTTAAAACACAAATACATTTTACAGCCATACAAAAACATTTTCTTTCCTGATATCCTTATTCTGTAAGCTTTTTTTCATTTTTTTTAACTTTTTAAACTTTTTTGTTAGAAACTAAAGACACAAACAAATACATTTGGCTAGGCCTACACAGGATCAAGATCATCAATTTCACTGTCTCCCGCCTCCACATATTGTCTTAGTAGAAGGTCTTTAGGCGCAATAACAGGCATAGAACTGTCCTCTCTTATTATAACAATGCCTTCTTCTGGAATACTTCCTAAAGGGCCTGCCTGAGGCTGTTTTACTGTGAAATTTTTTTTTTAATGAGTAGAAGGAGTACACTATAAAATAATGTTAAAAGGTGTAGTATAGTAAATACATAAACCAGTAATACAGCTATTTATTATCATTGTCAAGTATTATGTACCGTCCATAATTGTATGTGCTATACTTTCACATGAATGCTAGCACAGTAGGTTTGTTTACAGCAGCATCACCACAAACACACGAGTAATGCATTGCACTATGACCATACAATAGCTATGACATCACTAAGCAACAGGAATTTTTCAACTCCATTATAATATGTATGGGACAACTGTGTATATGTGGTTCATCATTCACTGAACTATGGTACATGACTGCCTACACACACACACACACACACACACACACACACACACATATACATACACATGCTGAGAAGTATCAGGATCTGCTGTCTGCAAGCGGGAGACCCAGGAAAGCCAAAGAGATAATTTAGTCTGAGTCCCCAGGCTTGAGAACCAGTGAATCCATGCAATAAACTCAGCCCAAGGTCTGGAGAAGATGAAATGTGATGTACCAGTTCAAGTGGTGTGGCAAGAAAAAGGGGGTAATTTCCTCGTTCCTTTGCCTTTTGTTCTTTTCAGGCCTTTAGTGAGCTGGATGAATGACCACTCACATTGAGAAAGGCCATCTGCTTTACTGAGTCCACCAGTTCAGATCCTGTCTCATTCAAAAACATTCTTACAGACATACCCAGAAATAATATTTAAACTGGAAACCCTGGGGCTAGTCAAATTGATACATAAAATTAATGATGACAAGCACAGAAACTAACTTTGCAAGAAGCTGGTTGCTTTTGTGGCAAGATGAATGAAAAACCAGAGTGAGTAATCACATATGAATCTACTGATCTTGCCAGTTACTTAAACATAAACAATAAGCCCACAATAATAATTGTAATATGTGATTTTTTGCTGTAGAATTAGCAGACCTTCTATTGACTTAGAATAGAATCATGTTTCTGAGGTAGATTGTGTCAACTGAATTAAATCCAATCTGCCTGCTGTTTAGCACCCTTTGCAAATCTCTCTCCACCTACTACTAGTCTTTAGCAAACTGCTGGCTCAGAATAAATGCCCCAGATTTAAAAAAAAATATGAAAGTCTCCAACATTGTAATTACTCAAAGACACAGCCAGGAGAAAAGAGAAATATCAAAGAAATGTAACTAATTTCAAATATAAATATCAACATAATTGTCACAAAAGATAACTAAATATGAGGTACAACCACATTTTTATAAAGTCAAGGTGATTAAAAAATTAATGTCATGCTGAAAGGAGACTTAAAGATACAGACAAAAGTGACAAAAAATTGAAAAACAAATAAATAATAAGATGGAAAGTAAGATAGCAATAAATGGAAAATTTAAAAAGAGCTTCACTTATTAAAATTATATTAAAAACAGTAAATACAAGAGTAGACATTGCTAAAAACATTGTGAACAAAATAGGCTTCAGAAAATTGAACAAAATAAAACAATAAAATATTTTAAAAAGAATTACAAAGAAAATGACAGATCTGAAAGGCAGTCAAAAGATTCATAATGTGCACATACTTGGTGTTTCAGATGAAGTAAAAAGTAAAAGTGAAACAGGAGAAATATTAAAGATGTAGTAAAAGAAAACTTTCCAAAAGTTAAAAAAGACATGAATCTAAAGAATAAATAGGAAAATTGTACCTTAGAAAAACTTCATACAGGATAAAAACAAAGAATAAATGATAAAGTATAAACAATGAAAGGGTTATCTAGGGAAAATGTTCAATTTATGCATAAAAGCAAAAAATTCAGACTGGCTTCAGGCACTTTTATTAAGTTTAAAATTGTGAAATGTGTGAAGAGCAATGTTACATAGTCCTCAGAATAAAAAAGTGTAACCCGAATGTTTTATGCAACTTTCAAGAACTCTTAGAATACAGCACCCATGAGCTCTTAATGAAAAAAAAGTTGATGTACATTCTTTCATAAATCACATAGTGAAAGAAATAAGTCTGAAAATAGGAATGAGTAGTAAATACATAAAAATAGATAATTAGAAATAAAGAGGTATGGGAGTTATGGAATACAATATAAATATTATTTATATTGTAATGTAAAATTATTATGCAACTATAATACAAATCTCAAGGTAAAAAAATAAAGAAATTTTAAGTGTGCTGTTTCTCTTCCTTTTTAATAATGAGATTAATTCAATATATAAATAATTTAATACAAGTTTTAGAAATTTAAAAGTTTGAAGTGACCTATAGAAAAATTAAAAATAGAAATATAGCCAAACCAAACTTGAGGCTAGTTTGGAGAAATAGATGTGGTAGACAGGAATGAAAATTAACTAGATACTTCATTTTTGTTGATAGGAGATCAATTTATGGTATCTAAAGTTGACATATACAGAAAAAAAGATTTAAATCTAATTAATATATAAACTTTAAAGACAACGTTCCAAAATACTAAAAAGAGCCCATAAACTTGTTAAATTATCAGGAGGAAAATGCACGAACATAGCAAATTAGAGAAATATTGGTTTTAGAAAGGAGAATGTTAAATGAATAAATAAATTGGGATTACATGTTCTCATTTCTGTGCTTGCACATTGATATCCATGTATATGCATTGAAAGTTTCTAGAAGTATAATAAGTAGTGACTAATAGTAACTTCCTGGAAGGCTGAATTAATAGAAAAAGTTTTATTTTGTAAGCTTTTGATTTGTTTGTATATTTTGCTATGTCCATTTATTACTTTACAAAAGTTAATAAAAATATATATCTATTAATCTACATCATATATAACAATATATATTACATTATACATTGTGCAGTATATGTTATGGTACAATATAGGTACATTGTACAATATATGCTACATAAATGTACACAACTTCTTATTGTTTGATATAATCATTATATACATATAACAATATAGACCTTTGAAGAAGAAATATAATCACATTTGCAATATGATTACATTGTCTCTATTTAAAGGGGAAGAAAACACACAAGGAGATCAATCCAAGATTGTTATTATTATCTTTGTGTATATTATGAAGTCTTTTCCCATACACATATTTTTCTAATAGATTTTATTATACTTTACATAGAATTCTGTATCCCACTTTTTCAGTTGACTAACATAACATTTATTAAAATGATCCCATATTCTTCATATGCATAATTGTAATGTCTGGAAAATATTTCTTAAATAACCATACCATATTTATTTGAGTACACTATGAGTCAACATTTAGATTGATTTCATTTTTTTATCATTGTAAATAATATTACAAGAAACATTTGTTTTCCAAATGATTATCCTTATTTAGTACATTTTTATTAAGGTAGATTCTCAGATGTGAAACTGCATCAAAGATATCAGTTATCATACTTGTGGACATTCTTTATTTCCCACTGGCTAATGTAATCTCTAAACTAAGACACCTTGGCACACTTCTTTACGATGTACTATACAAATTTATATTTCATAGGTGCCTAATAGCCAACCAATATATGAATATATAAAGTGGATATTAATCAATAAAAGACACTCTAACCAGGTCGTAATAACATTAAGCTACTGGTAAGAGGTCTACACTAGACATGTCCAGTCTCTGATACTTCTTCTTTGCACACCACTACTGTTACATCAAGATTTTCCAAGAGCTTCTGAGTTTCCAACTTCCTTAGGTATTCTTTTTTAAAATTAGTCTCCTTGAGAACAGAAGAAGCACAATGCAGATTTGTTATTTCCACCTTCTTTGACAAAAACACTTTTTCTTCCACTTTAGGAAGGAAAGGAGTAGCTCTCACTAATCTAGAATCTACCGCTGGTGAAGTGCCCTGGCGTGTATAAACCTCTATGACACCAAACAAAGGGGCAAAGTTTGGCGGAGATGCTGAAAAGCTGAATGACTCTAATGACTACCTGACAAATCTTTCTTGAAAGTCAAATGGTTTCCAAATCTTTGCTTTCAGCAAAATTGGGGAGGACCTAATCAAGGTGTCAGCTAATAGAGTAAAAGTAATTTATGCTAGATGACTGTGAATTTGGGCAAATATCTCCAAAGGAGATCAAAAATGGAGTGACATTGCTCCTTCCATTTATGCCCACTTATTTATGTGACTATGATTCCTCAGGGCTTATATCTGTAAAACCCCAAAATAGAAGCAAAACTCAGGCAGCAACTGTGTGATTCTTGGTAATATTCCACCCATTGATATCAGAACCAATGAACAAATAAAAGACATCTACCTCACTACAAGATAAATATCCAATAAAATATTAAATTCATGCTTTATAATTGTTAATCAAATGTGAAGTATAATACGTTGTTTTGATCAATGGTGTGCTTATGCCAATTTCAATAACTCAATGTGGAAAATATTTTTAACATTTAACAGTCTTATGGTTACAGGAAACATTTAAAAATTAAATCTCCATTTATATACATAATATATTTTAGAAAAGTATGTTAAGGTAATCAATAAAATCCTTTCAAGCATAAAATACATGACATTAGGATAAAACATTTTGGAGAAAGTAGAATAAAAATGCTAGCTTGAAGAGCAAAATTAATGCTGTTACATTTAAAGCTGTTTATGTATTTTAAATGTATACTGGTGAGTATTTAATAATATGATATTTACATTGTATTGGAAAAATTTAAAGCATGATCTAACAGTTTTATTTTAAAATGTCAATATTTGCACTATGCATGAAATGACATCTTTGAAAGTGTTTAAATATATGATGACAAATTTCAGCTGCCAACCAAAAAATGTAAAAATGTATGTATAGTTTTACTAAATTATTTTAATGATACTCAAATAAAAACATTTCAAGGATGCTCTATAAGCTACACTCATTAATCTTGATACTTTATCATAATTACTATTCCAAGTATTATACACAACAGACAACCTCACCTCATCCTTGAGCCCCACTTTATCCCTATGACACACCCCACGATGGTCTCACCCCAAAGCATTAACGCCATTTAAGCTCTGAAACCATCTCTGACAACCATCAAAATGGAAGAATTAAATGGTACACATTCAGCAAAGCTAACTAATGAACTTTAGTGTTTTCCATTGATCCTGTCACTTTACTCCTTTAGTACAAAGGAAAACCAAATGCGATCAAGCCAATTTCTTTTCTTTTCTTTTCTTTTTTTGAGACAGAGTCTCACTCTGTTTCCCAGGCTGGAGTGCAGTGGCGCGATCTCGGCTCACTGAAAGCTCCGCCTCCCGGGTTCACGCCATTCTCCTGCCTCAGTCTCCTGAGTAGCTGGGACTACAGGCGCCTGCCACCACTCCCGGCTATTTTTTTCTATTTTTTAGTAGAGACGGGGTTTCACCGTGTTAGCCAGGATGGTCTCGATTCCCTGACCTCGTGATCTGCCCGCCTCGGCCTCCCAAAGTGCTGGGATTACAGGCGTGAGCCACCACGCCCGGCCTATCAAGCCAGTTTCTAAGGTGAGCATCTCTTCTGACAAGAAATGACTCCAGATGGACCACTGATCTCTCCTGTTGCTCCTGCCACTCACAGCCATGGCTGTTGCCTCTCAGTCTTCTAGTGTATTCTACATCCAGGGGCAACAGTTAGGCTTTTGCTGTCTTCTTTCAAACATCCAACATGTTTGTTACAGGGTAACACATTCCAGATGTGATGCAAAAAAAAAATCTTTTCACTTAAAAATTTTCTTGAAGAGATTTCTGATTTTCCATGTCCGTGGGTTATTTAGAGTTTTATTCTAGCAATTTTTATTTGTTCTGGAATGAAATAATGGAAAGGATAGAAATGAAACTGATTTGAAAGTATGTATTTAAAAGGTAATATGGAAGATTTATATAAGCCTAAGCATAGCAGGTTGTACCACATGCTTATTACTCAAGATAAAGCTCTATTAAAATGCTGTTTGATAAATTGATCTATTGGGAATATCTAAAGTTCTTATTCTCTCAGTGAGGAGGAAGAAAGAATTATTTCCTTTATGTAAATGGAGATGTTTCAAGGGTTTCCTCAAAATTAAATATAAGATTCAACCAGGGCATAACTCTCTGGCTCCAAAGGTGCCTTACAAACACATTAAGCTGGAAGAAATTGTATGTAATAAAACAAACCAGATTTTGATTGCTCTACTTCTTTTTCACCTTTCCAAAATATAGTCATAAAAAATGTAATTAAATCAGGTAATCCAGTTTGAAATTATGGTGATTTTTAATGCTGAATCAAAAAGATGCTAAAGGGAAAACAACATTACCCATTTCCACCAAACACACACATCTAGAATTTGAACTCTACCTTTGCAATATGAAAGAAACCGCTCAGACTTTCACAAAATTATTTGTGCATGTGAAACATACACAGAAGTGTTAAAGGTATTGAGGATTCAAGTTGGATAAAAAATAATCTCTCCATTCTAAGAGCTCACAGTCTATAGGGAGCTAAAATTGTAAATTTATAATTGTATATTGTAAAAGGTAAATTTATAAATTGCAGTGCACTATGTATTTTAGTGAGAAGAATAATGATCATTTTCTACTACTGATTGTGTTTCTTCTACTTGATAGCTACATGCCAAGCATGTGACTTAATATTTTTGGTCTCCTAATGGTATCCTAAAGTAGATCTTATTATCTACTAAATCTGAAGTTGAGAAAGAAAATGTAGTCAATTTTACATAACAAGGATGTAATTATGGGCCAGGCATGGTGGCTCATGCCTATAATCCCAGCACTTTGGGAGGCCAAGGTGGATGGGCTGCTTGAGGCTAGCAGTTCGAGACCAGCCTGAACAACATGGCAAAACCAAGTCTCTAGTAAAAATACGAAAATTAGCCAGGTGTGGCAGCACACACCTGTAGTCCCAGCTACTCAGGAGGCTGAGGCAGGAGAATAGCTTGAACCTAGGAGGTGGAGGTTGCAGTGAGTCAAGATTGCACCACTGAACTCCAGCCTGGGCAACAAAGTGAGGCTCTGTCTCCAAAAAACTAAAAGTATGTGATTATAGCATAAGAGATAATAAACGTATGTAAAATGCATAGTGTAGCTGCTAGTACATTTTTAGTGTTTAATAAATGGCAGACACTAATGGTTGGTCTTGTAACACAATTGTAAGTCAGTCAAAAATGGAGCATGTCAGGAGTTCAAGACAAGCCTGTGCAACATGAAGAAACTGCATCTCTAAAAAATATATAAAAATCAGCCAAACATGGTCACCTGCACCTGTAGTCCCAGCTACTCAGGAGGCTGAGGTGGGAGATTGAGGCTGTGGTGAGCCGAGATTTCACTACTGCACTCCATTCTGGGTAACAGAGTAAAACCTTGCCTCAAAATAACAAACAAACAAAAAGGGTATGAGAGTCAATGGAAAGGGAATTATAAGGAAAGACATTCTAGAAGAAGGGACACCAACAATAGGAGCTAAATTTTGCATGGACAGCCATGCAGATGGTAAGGATTAGGGTATGAAATACTCTCTGCCTGACTTTCATGAAAACATGCTGCTGGTTGTCCTTCTGCCTCTTTTCTTGCAATTTTTCATGATTTTTCTTAGCTGGATTTTCCTCTTCTATTCACTGGCTAATTCTGAAATGTTTCCAGGGCTTTGTCCTCAACCCTCTTTGTTGATTCTTGTAATTCCTCAAAAGCGAACTCCTCCATTCCCATGACTTTAAATGCTACCTTTACGTAGGTAACTTTCAAATTTATATTATCAACTGTAGCAGACCCTCTAAGCTCCAGGCCTATATACCCAATTCCATACTTGTCTTCTTCATTTGAGTATCTCAGAGGCATCTCCAAACTTGTCTGCTCAAATATGAAAATGTGTTTACTCCTAAAACCTGGATTTTCCCCATTCATTGCCGTTAAAGTTTCTACTACTTATCAGTTGCTGATGCCAGGACTCTGGGGGTTATCCATAATGATTTCTTTTTTTCTACCAACATGAAATCCATTAAAATCTGTTATCAGCTTCACCTCCAAAAATATATTTTGAATCTATCTCACCTCTCCCACTATTACCATCATCACTATTCACCTGGTCCACACGTGAAAACTTCCCTCTTGGTGTTTTTGTGTGTATGGTTTAAATATGTTCCCCCAAAAAGCATATGTTGGAGACTGAATCCCCAATGCAATGGTATTAAAAAGTGGGAATATTGACAGTATCAAAATTATGTCATGAAGCAGAGCCTCCCTCACTAATGGATTGATGCCATTTTTAATGGAGTGGGTTCCTAATAAAAGGACAAGTTTTGCCCCCTTCTCTTTCTCTCCCATTCTCTCTTTCTCTTGCTTTCTTACCTTCTCTCTCTCTCTCCTCCTCACTCTTTGCCATGGGATGATGCAGCAAGAAGGCCCTCCTCAGATTCTGGTCCCTCAGTCTTGGATGTTTTAGCCTTCAGAACAATGAGCCAAATAAATTTCTGTTTATTATAAAATACCCGGTCTGTCATATTCTGTTATGGCAGCACAAAATAAAATAAGACAGAAAATTGGTACAAGAGTAACTAGAGTATGGATATAACAAATACATAAAAATGTGAAAGCATCTTTTGAACTGGGTAATGGGCAGAAGCTGGAAGAGTTTGAAGGAGCAGGCTAGAAAAAGCTGATACTGCCCTGAACAGAGCATTAAGTGCAATTCTGGTGAGGGGTCAGAAGAAGAGAATAACTGTAGGAAAACTTCTTAGAGATTACTTAAAGTGGTCATAATCAGGTTGTTAGTAGAAATATGGATAGTAAAGGCAATTCTGATGAAGTCTTAGACAAAAATGAGGAATATCTTATTGGAAACTGGAGCAAAGGCCATTTTTACTATAGAGTTGAAAAAAAACAAAAACCAAAAGCAAACAAAAAAAGAATACCCTGGCAGAACTGTGTCCATGTCCTAGGGCTTTATGGAAGGCAGAATTTAAGAGCAATAAACTAGGATATCTAGTAGAACAAATTTCGAAGCAAAATATTAAAGGAGCTGCACAGCTTCCTTTAACCACATACAATAAAATGAGAATGGAAAGAAATGTCTTAAAGGCAGACTTTATAATTAAAAGGGAAGCAGAATACAAAGCTTTGGAAAATTTGCAGCCTGATCATGTAAAAAAAAATAAAAATTAAAAAAAATTAAAAAAATAAATTAAAAAACCTGCAAGAGTGCCACCAAGGGACCCTTTGATAAAGAGATTTTTTAATAGAAGAAACTAACTCTGTACAATATTTTAAAGAGGTTTATTCTGAGCATATATGAGTGTCCATGGCCTGGGAAAAAAGTCTTAGAAGAGCCTGCAAAAGTGCCTCTGAGGCAGTCTGGATTACAGTTTCGTTTTATACATTTTAGGGAGGCAAGAGTTACAAGCAAGGACATAAATCACTATATGGAATTTGCCCCCAAAAGGTGGGACATCTTGAAGCAGGGGCTCACAGGTTACAGGTGGATTCAGAGGTTCTTTGCAGTTGGCTAAAGGAATAAGGCTCTAAAATTTAGAGTCAGCAAAAACATATGTTTTAAGTTAAGAATGCTGTGTAGCAAGATTGACAGGCTGCAGGTATGACTTCACCCTTGCCTTGAATGGACCTAGGCTTTATTTTTAATCTGTTATCTTATTGCCACTAGAGTCTGTTTTGTCAGTCTTGTTTCTATTTCTGGTTAATTGTGCCTAAAGTCCAAAAGAGAGGAGGTATAATAAGGCATATCTGATCTTTCTTTCCATCATTGTCAAGAACTCTGTTTTTCAGGTTTTTCTGGGGTCCTCTTGTCCAAAAGGGGGTTCGTTCACCAGTTGGGGGGCTTAGGATTTTATTTTTAGTTTGCAGATTAGTACAGATAAAAGTAGGTCAGGTGCTATTCAAGACAATGGGAGAATGACCCCAAAGGCATGTAAGAGATCTTGGAGGGAAGAACGGATTTGGGGGTTGAGCCGGGGCACACTCCACAGGCTTGCTGCCCAAGGCCATCTTTGGACTCTGCTCTCCACATTCTGGTACAGGGCTCCTTGGCCAGCCCAGCTGTGATTCAAGTTTTCTTGGGTGCAGCTCACGCTGCTTCTCCAGAGGGTGCAAGTGATAAGCCTTAGCTATGTCCATGTGGTGTTAATTCTGCAGGTTTTACAGAGTGTACAAGGTGGGTGGCCATGGAGGTCTCCACTTGGATTTGGAAGGATGTATCAGACAGCCTGGGGGCCCAGGCAGAGACTTGCCACAGGAATAGAACCACCGCAAAGAGTTCCCACTAGGGCAGTACCTAGTGGAGCCGTGAGAGTGGGGCTTCCACTGAAACACCAGAACTGTAGAGCTGTCAGCATGCAACTCCAGCCTGGGAGAGCTGCAGGCATGATACCTGCTGCAAGCTGTGAGCACTGTTGCATGGGCTAGTCACAACAAAGCCATGAGACAGAGAAGCTTGAGGCCTTGGTGGCATAACCTTCACCCCAGTGTGCCCAGAAGGTGGGACACAGAGTTAGGAAAAATTCTGGAGCCTTAGGTTTACTGTTGGGTTTTGGACTTAAGTAGAACCTGTTACGCCTTTCTTCTGACCTATTTCTCCCTTTTGGAATGGAAATGTCTACCTATGCCTTTCCCACCATTGTATTTTTGAGGTTGATAACTTGCTTAATTTCACAGGCTCACAGCTGGAGGGTAATTTGCCTCAGAATAAGTCATGCCTTGAGTCTTACCCATATCTGATTGAGACGTGAGATTTTGGATTTTGGATCTTTTGAGTTGGTGCTGGAAGGAATTAAGACTTTAGGACTATTGGGATGGAATGAATATATTTTGCATGTGGGAAGGACAAAAATTTTGGAAGCCAGGGATGTAAGGTTATGGTTTGAATGTGTTTCTCATAAAAACATTTGTGAGAAACTTAATCCCAAATGCAACAGTATTTAAAAAGTGGGAAGTTTAAGAGGTGTTTAAGCCCCTTCCAATCTCATCCTCTCACCTTCTGCCATGGGATGACTCAGGAAGTGGACCCTCAACAGATGCCAACCCCTTGATTTGGGACTTCCCAGCCTCCAGAACTGATATAGTTTGGATGTTTGTTCCTTTCAAATCTCATGTTGAAATGTAATCCCCAGTGCTGGAGGTGGGGCCTGGTGGGAGGTGTTGGATCATGAGGACAGATCATTCATGAATGGCTCAGTGCCATTTCTTTGGTGATGAATGGGTTTCTGCTCAGTTAATTCATGTGAGATCTGGCTCTTTAAAAGAGTCTGGGACCTCTCCCTTCTCACTCTTGTTCCCTCTCCTGCCATGTGATACACTGGCTCAGTCTTTACCTTACACCATGATAGGAAGCTTCCTGAGGCCTCACCAGGAGCAGATGCCAGCACCATGCTTCCTGCACAGCCTGTGGAACCACAAACTAAAGTAAACCTCTTTTCATTATAATTACCCAGCCTCAGGTATTTCTTCACAGCTGCACAACAATGTGCTAATACAAGAACCGTGAGCCAATAGTTTTCTATTTCTTATAAATTACCCAGTTTGTGGTATTCTGTTATAGCAGCACAAAGTAACTAACACTGTGCTTTCACTCCTCTCCTCCCCTAACCACCCTCAATCTACCCCTAGAACTACAGTCAACATGCTCTTTTTTTTAAGCCACAATTCTGATCTTCTCGCTCTTCTGCTTAAAGCCTCCAATGACTTCCTATGTTTTATGAAAGAAAGCCAATCTTCTTATTATGACCTGAATCATTATGAACTGTCATTCATGATAGGACTACTGCCTATTTCTTTAACCTTATCTTGTGATATCATTCATCTGCTCCAGAGACATTGGCCTTCTTTCAATTATTCCCAGAGGTAAGTTTTTTCTTTTTCAGGATGTTTACATATATATACTACCTGGAAATATCTTCATCCATGGATTACACAGCTTTTCTCTTCTCTACGTTGATCAAGAGTTTTAACATCATCTCCTCAGACAGGACTTCTCTAATTATAATAACTAAGAAGAATTATTGATGACAATTTTTTATTGCATCCAATCCCTTTCTCTCTCTTCACTCACTTTACAAATACCCATGTGTTTATTTATTTCCTATCTTCCCAATTGAAATGTAAGATTCACAAGGCCTGAGATTATCTATTTGGTTCACTAAAGTATTAATATATCTAGAGCTTATCAGAATGTTTGACAATAGTTGATACAAATATTTGCTAAGGAACTAAATACAAAATTAATGTTTTATTTAATGAATGAAGGAGGAACAGTATATGGACTTCTAAACATTTGGGAAGCAGTCAAACAAAACTACATCTTGTTTAATGCACCTACAAAATAGGGGAAAAAATGACTATCTTTACTAAACTCTTAGGGATAGAGTAAATATTATAAGAAGGAAATCGATGTGGAAGTCTGGAAAGTTGAAGGCTTCAAATAATTGGCTTTCATTAGTATTTAATTATTAGTTTTAAATACCTCATTATTATCCTAGATAATATGAATTCTGATTATTGATAACTAGATGCTAAAAAAAGTTAGCCTCTTCTTGACAATTATGTACAATGTTCCAGTACAAGTGCATATATAAGGAGTTTCTATGTCAATAAGAAAATCGAGTCAACATGACTTCATGGACTAAAAAGATCTTAGAACAACAAAAAACAACCATGTTCCACTTCCTGCCTAAGGCTGACTTAATGTGGAACTTCAGAAAAATTGCTTGACATCTGTGGGACTCAGTTCCTCCATCTGTAAAATGAAAACTCTTTCTTAGAAAGGACTCTGAAAAATAACTGAATGAGAGCAATCACTAATTGTCAAGAAAGAGGTTGGAAATGAGGTGCCATCTGCATATTAAGGGCTATTCATCCTAATAAAGCACAAAGGTCACTAATTTACATCTTTCTCCTTTGAGAGACTCAGCCAAATGGTCTTGGAACACTTTTGCAGAAGTCTCTATTAGGCCCTTGCATTGAGCTCACGATATCCTGGGAGTCGGGAAGAAAAAATTAATCTTTCACAATAATAGGTGTCCTGCAAGGGTAATAATATATTTCAAATTTCTTTCTATGCAGCTCTTTGGTAATCCACAGATAATGCTTGGCAAACAACAGTTGAGATAAAAAGTTTCCTCCTTTAGTGATTTTACTTTTGATCACCAAAGCCAATATTATTGGGACAATGGGCCAGTGCTCATCATGCCCTGCTAATGGACTCAACCCAGACAACCCCCTCAGAGTCTTACACTTAGGAAGCTTCCTGCATTCCGATGCCCAATTCATCCTCTGGAAATATTACTTTAAACAAGTCACTTTCCTGCTTAAAGACTCTCAGGGCCAGTTCCCCTGTGGTCTTCCAGAGACATTAAAAAGTCAAGCCCATGAACAGAAGAACCCAGCTGGCATTCCAGACTCTTCATGTCACTGGCTTATCTTCTGGTGCTCTCCTTCAGGTCTCCCACACTATAGCCAAAGTGATCTGAAAATTAGTTCCTGGTGCCACAATCCCCATGGTTGTGCATGCTGATTCTTCTGGACATTTTATTTAAGCTAAACAGAGCTCTCTATTTTAAGCCCTCTATAAACCCTTCACTAACTGATCCTCTTCCTGGAATTCTCTTCAACCATGTATTTGTTCAATGCATGCTTATTGAGCACCTACTATGTACAAGCCTTGGGCACAGAGCTGCAGAAACAACAGACAAATTTCTGACTCATGAAGCTTAAATATTGCTGAAGAGAGGTACCCCAGAAACAAACACAACAATGGTATGATAAATATAATGAAGAAAAATAACAGAAGCTAAGGCATGGCAGGTAGTAAGGAGTTGGGGGAAGGAATGTCACGTATGGCCATGCAGAGCCTCTCTGGATGGGTAAGAATTGAGTGGAAAGCTGAATGATGGAAGGAAAACATCTCTGTGTGTATGGTGGTGGTGGTATGTTGGAGAAGGAGTTCCAGGAAAAGGAAATAGTTAGGAAAAGAGCCTGTCTGGTTTGAGAGAAAGCTTGGAATTTCAGAGGCTTGAAGTAACTCAGAATGACTGAAAAAGGGACAAGCAAGTAGGGGACAGAGGTAGTTATGGAGAGAGTGGAAGACTTCATGCCTGGTAGATGTTTTATTTCCTGGAGATGCGACACCATGAGTGGGTTTTAGGAAAGAAGGAGTGTATTAGTCAGGGTTTTCTAGAGAGACAGAACTGGTAGGATATGGAAGTTTATTAAGGAGTATTGACTCACACGATCACAAGGTGAGGTCTCACCATAGGCCATCTGCAAGCTGAGGAGCAAGGAAGCCAGTCTGAGTCCCAAATGTAGAACCTGGAGTCTACATTCGAAGGCAGGAAGCATCCAGCATGGGAGAAAGATGTAGACCTGAAGATAAAACTAGTCTAGTCTTTCCAAGTTCCTCTTCTTGCTTTTATTTTGGCCACACTGGCAGCTGATTAGATTGAACCCACCTGGAATGAGGGTGGGTCTGCCTCTCCCAGTCCACCGATTCAAATATTAATATTCTTTGGCAACACCCTCAAAGACAGACCCATGATCAATACTTTGTATCCTTCAATCCAATCAAGTTGACCGAGGTTAACTTGTATTAACCGAGGAGTGATATCTTTTGACTTTTAGTCAAAAGTAGTACTTTAATAGTCCCCCTGATTTTTTTCCCTCCACTCAGTGAGGCTGCAGTGCTGAGTTAGGGGCTCCCTCCTTGCACTGCAGTCCAGAAAGGGCTTCCCCATAGAAAGCTGGGGCAATTGTAGAGCTCTTATCAATTGCTTCTCTCTTCTGTCCTATACTTCCCATTTTCCAATGCTTCACGACAATCATTTTGTACATTTTGACCTGTTTTCTTGTTATTTACAGCAGGAGGGCAAGTCCAGTACCAATTAAGAGGAAGCTTTAAATGATTTGCTTTTGAAATTATTCTCTTTATAGTTTGAATGGTTATAATTATTTTGTTGTCTGTTTTAAAGGGAACAGGAAGATTTGGAAGGAAAATGTTTAGGTTGCTCAGACAACCTAGAAAAACCACAATCCCAAGAGAAGTTTATGAAAACTGTAAATTCAGAACACATTTGTCCTTTCTACCTATGGAGGGAGAGGTACATCTGATCACTTATTTAATTTATATATGTCTAAGACATCATATTGTGGGCAATGTCTGCTCCAGAAAGTCTCTTTCAGCTTTATTTAGAGCTGACACTAAAATGACCTAAAGATCGTACCCCCTCTGGTGGGCACATTGCTGTCTTGTGGTGGTTAACATTGTCTTCGTTATTATTATTTTTCACCTCCATAGGTCTTGAAATAAGTTTTTTTTGTTTGCTTGTTTGTTTGTTTGTTTTTTGAGATGGAGTCCTGGTCTGTCGCCCAGGCTGGAGTGCAGTGGCCCGATCTTGGCTCACTGCAAGCTCCACCTCCCGGATTCACACCAGTCTCTTGCTTCAGCCTCCCAAGTAGCTGTGTCTACAGGCACCCACCACCATGCCCAGCTAATTTTTTATATTTTTAGTAGAGACGGTATTTCACCATGTTAGCCAGGATGGTCTCAATCTCCTGACCTCGTGATCCACCTGCCTCGGCCTCCCAAAGTGCTGGGATTACAGGCATGAGCCACCGCACCCAACCTGAAATAAGTTTTGATTGGAAAGGGAGGACGGACTGTTAGAGGATGGAAAAACATGAAGTCACATGTCTAACATCACTAATTATTTCAAATAATGTTGGCTTCAACTCATCTGCTAAAGCAATAGATCACAAGTCTCACTCTTCTTATTAATCCAGACATATAAATTTTGACTTTCTACCATTTGTTTTTAGTTTGATTCCCTCAATCCACACAGTATTTCTCCTTCAAGGCCCAATACATACCCAACTCCATTAAAAAGACTTCCCAATTCCTATTATTTCCTGTTGTGTATATTTATTGTTTATGATGTGTTTGGGCCCTTAGTCATAAACTCTACTCTGAAGGGTTAGGTTATCAGATGAATCAATATCCTTCCACCAAACCTATGGGCTCTTTGGAGCATTAGATATTTTTGTATCTCTCACAGTTCTAGAAACTAGGAACTCTCAGTAAATATTTAATGAATTGCTTAACATTGTTACATGTAATTGTATGGATCAATTGCTCATCATTAATGTCTTAGTTCATTTGAGCTGCTATAACAAAACACCATAAACGAGGTGGCTTCAAAACAAAAGAAATTTATTTCCCACAGTTCTGGAGGCTAAAAAGTCCAAGATTAAAGGCACTGGCAGATTTCATGTCTCATGAGAGCCTGCTTCCTGGTTCATAGATGGCTGTCTTTTCACTGTGTCTTCACATGGCCAAATGGATGAGGGAGCTCTCTGGGGTGCCTTTTATAAGGGTACTAATTGCACTCATGATCACCTCCCAAAGGACCCACCTCCAAATATGTTCATGTAAGGGATTAGGTTTCAAGCTATGAATTTAGAGGGGACATAAGCATTCAATCTATCGCACTAAAAATACAGAAAAATATTTTAAAAGAATAAAGTCATTTGGTAAATTAAAGTAAATTAAAGAAAGTAAAAGTAAAAGACATGAACCAACAATCCACTGAAGATATGTGTATGGCCAATAAGCCCACAAAACTGTTTAGCTTTAACAGTTATCAAAGAAATGAAAATGGCAACGAGATATGTATTTTCCATTTTAAAAACAGGCAAGCATATTTTTAAGTGATAATATTCAGTGTTAAAAAATTGTAGTGAGAATGGAACATCTTTTTACTAGAGTATGTATAAATTAGTACAAACTTTCTGAAAGTCAATTAGCAATATATATGAAGAGCTTAAAACAATTCATATCTTTTTGTTCTATTTCTAAAAATCTACCTTATGGGAATTATCAGAAATTTGCCCAAGAAATGTGCAGGAAAGGATGTTCCTCAGCATTATTCATAACAGTGCATAAAAAAGCAAATATCAACCAATAAGGGAGAGGATAAATAATAGTACATATAATAAGATTTTTATGTAGCCATTAAAAATAATGTTTCAAAGAATATTTAATGGCATACAGTATGACATGAAGTAAAAAGTCAGGCTACAAATCCATATGTAAAAATGCTAACAATTTTGTTAAAATCTAGTTCCACAGGCAGAGAAAGTAAAAAGAAAAGAAAAAAGGAAGATAGACAAAATATTTAAAAAAACAACAAATAATAAGATTATCTTTTTATTTCCAAATATATTAGTAATTACATTAAATGGAAATGGATGAAATACCCTTCTGGCTCTTATTCTTTCTAAATGGAAGTGCCTATTTGGTTATTGTCTCTCTGTTATTTACTATTCTTTTAGTGGCTTCAATGGAAATTACAATTCGCATTGTTGACCTTAAATTAACGATTTTTACTGTCTCAAAGACAATGCAAGTAATAAGAGTTTTAACCTCATCTTTTGTCCTACTACTATCTTTTTGGCTACGATGTTTCCATAGGCACTAGTAAATGTTTGGCAACCAGTTATCAAGGGAAATTGCATGCCTATATATGTGCATGAATTGATTTTTCTTTATCCTCATATAAAGGATGAATATTTGTACTAAGTGTACAAATAATAAAATATATAGTACTGTGTATTGTAAATTTCATATAGCCAATTGATTCTTACAGAATGCGTACATTTAATTTTTTCTAATTCTTGCATCCTTCGTCAAACTATGATAGATATTGAGTAATATAGTATAGTTATAGATGAACAAAGTATAGTTATTATATGAATGGGTTCATATCTTAGTAATATTAATCACTATGAAAATGAAACAATGAAGATGTTTTGATCAAACTGAACAATGTCAGAGTTTGACACATGGACATTAGCAGTTTCTTTGCAAAATTGAATAATAATCTGCATAACCGACTTTTTCTTCATTACTTTCTGGACAGTGAATAAAGACAATAAACCAAGTTTTGAGTTGTGGAGTTTACCGATTTCCATGATGTAAATACTCTCACGATGCCCATCTCTAAATTACAATGCAACGTCACTGAATGCATGTTGGGAAGAGATGTGCAGTAGTAGTATACCACTATGCAGTAATCTCACCATAAATTTTTTTTAAGAGACTAGGTCTCACTGTGTTGACCAGGCTGGTCTCAAACTCCTAGCCTCAAGTGATCCTCCCATCTCGGCCTCCCAAAGTGGTGGCATTACATGTGTAAGCCACTATGCCCAGGCCATCATTATAAAGATTTAATAGAAGCAAATAACCTCAGGAGCACAGATATAATAAAATGTAGTAAAATAATTAGGGAGTGATGACTTTTGAGTATTTATTACATTTGTTTTTCATATCATGTATTTAATTATAATTGTATACAACTTAATTTTTAATAATGGTTAAAAAAAATAAGGCATTTAACAACCAGCTTTCAGAATTACTGAATGTTTAGCAGTAAGTTTCTACAAACCAGTGCTAGCTGGCTCCAGTACATCACTGGAACTTACATATCCTTCAACTCCTCAAGAGGTTATTATCATCTTAAACATTTATGCTATTCACGTATTTACTCTTTTTGATGACTTTTGTTTATTACTGTATTGTCATGCCTATTTTAAAGAATAATTTCTCTTCTTCCTGAAGATCTGCTTTTGGTATTTATTTTAGTGACTGTTGGTGAAAAATTTTCACAATTTTGTCTATGTGATAGGCAGAATAATGATCCCAGAAGATGATCACACCCTAATCCTCAGAACCTGTGAATGTGTTACCTTTCCTGACAAAAGGGACTTTGTAAATGTGATTAAGAATATTTACCTTGAGATAAGGAGATCATCCTAGATTATCCAGAAGATCCAATCTAATCATGTGAGTCTTTAGAAGTGGAGCACCCTTGACAGTTTCAGGAAACCAAAGGGGTGGCAGCTTGGGAAAGATTTGGACAACTGTTGCTGATGTTGAAGATGGAGGAAGGAATATGGAGGACCTCTAGAACTTTGATAAGACAAGAACATGGATTCTCTCCTAGAGTCTCCAAAACTGAATGCATCCCTGCCAACATCAAGATTGTAACACAGCA
This sequence comes from Pongo abelii, assembly GCF_028885655.2. NCBI lineage: Eukaryota > Metazoa > Chordata > Mammalia > Primates > Hominidae > Pongo > Pongo abelii. The sequence continues at coordinate 22,782,735 of NC_071988.2, forward strand.
GGACTAACGTTGGGCTTCTGATCCATAAAATTATGAGCTTATAAATTTGGATTGTTTATGCCTTCAAATTTGTGGCAATTTATTATGGCAACAAGAAAATACTAATGCAGTTTGCAATACCTTTACTTTCATTTTTGAGGCACGTTTTTGGTGACATTTAAATTCTAGGTTGGCAAATACTTTTCCCCACAATTTAGAAGTCATTCCATTATCTTCTGGCTTCCATCATTTCTGTTTAAAAATCAACTATTTTTCTTAGCACTATAGCTCCTCCTTTGAAAATAACCTACCTTTTGTTGCCTGGTTTAGTCTTTTTTTTTAAAGTTTGACTTAAAATTTAAAATATTGTTAGATATTGTTTATTCTTTTTTTAAAAAAAAATACTGTAATTTGCCTAGCTTTTTTGGCATTTATCCTGTTATGGTTTCCCTACACTCTAAATCTGCAGTATAATATCTCATTGGCTTTGAAAAATAATTTCTCAGGATCTGTTCAAATATATTTTTGTTCAATCCTTTCTCTTTCTGTCACCTACTAAGGAACTCAAGTTTCAAGGATGTTACACATCTGTATTGTGCACTAGATATCTGCTATGCTTGGTTTTTGTATTTTGCATCCTTTTTATCTCTCTGTGTCTCATACTAAATATTTTCTACTGCTCTATCTTCTCATTCATGAATCCTATCTTCTATTTTGTTTAATCTTCTGTTAAAAAAATCTATTCAGCTCTTAATATCTGTTATTTTCTTTTTCAGTATTAAAATTTCCATTGATTTCATCTCACATATTTAAGTTCTATGTCAATATTATCTCTTTCCACCTATTTTAACATATTAATCTTACGTATCTTAAGGTCTCTGTTGGGTAATTCTAATAATCATTTCATCCAAGGTGAATAGATATATTTTTAAATTTTCTATCTTTCTTCTCTTTGGGGTCATTTGGTTCTGTTTATAGTAGTTACTTAACCAAATGCTAGATATTGCATGTGAAGAATTCTAGAGATTCTGAAGATGTCTCTGACATTTACTTTTCTTCTGGTCAGTAGCTAGAATATGGTCCTATCACCTTAATCAGTCAAGGCCATTTTTCACTGGCCCTTACTTTTAGGGTATTGCCGTTTCAGGCTCTCAAGAAAGCCTGGACTGTACTTAGACTTCTCTTTCTTCATTGCTAAGATTTCAGTTTTATTCCCCCAGCTCCATAGAACTGATTGTTTTTATTTAGTTTATCAGCCTCTCAGAAATGTCTCTCTGAAATCTTGTCTTTCAAATCCTGATTACCTAGGTTGTTCTCTGTATCTTTAAATAACTGTTTTTTTTTCCTTTGTATTTTATCCAGATTTTATAGTTGGTTCTAGTGAGAGGTTTAGCCTGATACCAGCTATTCCATTAAAGCCAGAAGCAGAAGTGATTAAGGCACTATGCTTTATCCCTGTATGTACTTAAGGTTTAAGGGAATGTTGTCAAATAGTAGATGACTGGATATTTGGACCAATTTACATAACCCTCATTAGAACTGCACTTACTGAATTATGCTTTGATTTTATGCCATCTCTCTACACTATTGGGTACTAAAAATTAATATTCCTATGAAAAGTATTAGGATATTATTGTTAGATATGTTCTTGAGGAACTTGCTTATTATGACAATAGTGTCCTCTCTAGGAGTGCACTCAGGAAACACACTCATGTGGCTGTACTGCCAAGAATAGTTGTCCTTTGTCATATCAATTGGTCTGTTTTTTATTTCTGAATTTACTATGTTCTGTAACTGCTCAGGGTTTTGTTTTGTTTTCACATTTGGTTGATAGAAAGGTTAGAGGACATTTGTAGTCTATTCATATTAAATCTCTATGATATATGATTTAGCTTTATCCCTCACTAATTTTTATGGTCCATCCTTTTTTTTTGTTCCTGTTATACCTGCTTAGAATATTTGATTTTATTTTATGTATTTTTGGTTGTTACCTCAGGTTTTTAATGGAACAAGATAGAGTACAAGTAAATTATTTGATTTTTTACAAAGTGTTTTCTGTAACATATATTCTTTCTCAATACTGTCCTTGACCATGTTTACATTGGTAAGAGTGCTTTGGTAAATATAACATATACATACATAATAAATATTTTATACTTTAAATAATACGTTTATGCATTTTATTTAGTTATTTAATATCTAATAAAATAGTACAAATATTAATTAACTCTGCCATGACTACAATAGATAAGGAAACCAAGACACAGAATTAGACAGCATGTGAAAAGTTAAAATCCGAGCCAAGTATCTTTATTTCATGTAATGTGAGTAGAAAATAATACATACATAGAAGTGGCTTTGCCTATTAAAAAAAAACATGCCAAGACCTTGGATGCTTATTCCTGCTGTCTTTCTCCCTTGCTTATGAGAGTCTTCAATTAAATAGTACAAATATTTTCTTAAGTATGATAATACCATTTTATTTTAGCTTAGTACTTACAAATCCTTTCTTTGCTTATCACCACGCTTTTTGTAAAATAAGAACCCTTTAATTTGCCTTTCACACATTTCTGCTTAAAGGTACACCTTCAAATGGATCAAACTTAATTGCATTGTGGCCCTTAGCTAGTTCAAATTCCTCAATCAATTCACCTCAGACTCATCTTCTTTCAAGACTAAACAACCCCATTTTTCTTAATCTCTTCTCATATGTTCAGTAATCCCTTCCATTTCATTTATCATTTCTGTTGCCCTATGCTCTCTCCGATTTAGCTATAATGTTCTTCACATAAGGTCCTCTATCAGATGGGCACATGCTTAAAACTTCCCCTTCCACACTCATATTAGGCCAACTAAGAAGCTGCTCTGGTAATTTCGGTTTGCATGGTTATTATAAGTCCCAAATCAATGAAATGTTAAAGGCAATATTCTAAAGACCTGGGAACAAATGACATCTCCTATGTTAATATTTTAAGATGATATGGTGTTTTGCCTAAAAAAAAGAAATGCTGTGTCTTCAAAGCCCCCAAAATGAAGTGCTTTGCCAGCAACGTGGACTTTGTGATATCCATATCGAAGAGCTAATTTGCAATTTCAGGAGGCAATATCATAATTGTAAATGATTAAATATAGTTCCTTTTTCCAAAATGCCCAATTACTCTTTTCAAGAGGTTATCTATCATTATCAAGGAGATGAGTTTGACATGAATTCAGGGTCTTTGTATTAGTGAATCAAATTCATCATAAGATGATACCTGCTTGAAAAATAAATAAATAAACAAAAATGTAAATGTTACCTAAGGATATTAGTCTGAAGCTCTCTAAGGCATCTCTATTAAAAAAAAAAAAAAAAGAAAAGAAACATTGGTATGAGAAGCATCAATTACAAAAACCCCTGAGTGATAAACAGCTACTTTCATGTAAAGAGTAATTGCTGTCTCCAGAGTTGACCCAGAGAATCTCTGTGGGGAGTGAATGTAATAGTGTAGCTGGAGCCATATGCCATGGGCATCTCTATGCACTGATAGAAAAGACTCATTTGGGAATGAGTTGGAGGAAGTCATGTGTGTTCATATAAAACAATCTTGCCATTCTTTGATAAAGAACACAAATTCTATAATTAGATTCTTAAGGGAATGACACAGTGGTAAGAACAGTAGTTGGGCAAAGCAGATCACTGGTTAGATCTTGAGAGCAAGTGCTCAATTGAGAGAGGCAGCAAGAGCATGGCTGAGCAGTCAGTTTAAAAGGCTTGGCTTATAGACGCTGCCAATGGTGCTAAGCATTTGAAATGCATTTGGCCGTTCTGACACTTGGAAGTCAAGAGAATGACTAGCTTTGTATTGTTTAGTGGCAAGGGACAGAGTACCAATTTTACTAGTTTAAAGGAAAAAAATGATAATTTGTTGGCTCTGGCAACTGAAAAATTTGATCATGTTCTGGTTTCAGACACAGATGGATCCACAGGAAATCAAATGGTATCCTCAGTACTCAGTCTTCATCTATCTCTTTACTATGCTTTTCTCTGTTGTTTCCACTGTTAGGCAGGGTCTCCACTCATGTTGGCAAGAGAGCTGCTAGCAGCTCCAAGGTTATTTCTACATTCTAGCCTCTCAGCAACTCAGTAGAAAGAGTCCATTTTTTTTCCTAATCATTTTAAAAGAAGTCCAGAGTGAGTCTCACTGACTCTGAGTGGTCTGGCTTGGTTCATATGTGCACCCCTGGGTTACCCCTAAGCCCTACTCAAGTCACCTTCTTGAGGCCAAAAGAAGACCTTCTCCAAGTTGTCCCACAGGATCACATTAATATTTCTCAATGGAAGAATCATGGTGTTGATTAGAAAAAGAAATGAATAAAAACAAAAAGAAAAGAAAAAACCCTGTTTAATTCACCATAGAATACAAAGGAAAAGAACTACTTTGGGAAACCCCATAGGACTATAAAAAGTAGAGAATGCAATCCCTCTCCACATCTAAATACTTATGCATATTTATGACTACCACACTGCCCCAGAAATGTTTAAAATGTTATTGAGAACAAAAATCCCAATGGATGTCTTTGGTCATTTCTTAGCTTAAATTTAAGATTGGCAACAGACACAAGGTCAGTTACATCAGCAACCCTAGAAATCACTCATGTTTTCTCCTTTGCTTATTTCTTTGTTTGTTGTGAAGGATAGGCGCACCCTGCTAAATGACTGATAAACTATATCCCATTTAATAATTGAAACAGTGCTGGAAGGCAGTAATATTGATAGCTTTTTACACGTGAGGAAACTTGGTCACAGGAGGTTAAATGGCTTCTTTGTGGCTCCACAACCATTGACGGAAAAACTGGGATTAGGAAACCAATTTATTTGACCCCTTTTCTACATAATGCTGACCTCAACGCTCTAAATTAGCAACACCATTTGAAAAGCATAGCAAGTAAACTCTAGTTTTATTGTTAAAAGTAAAGCTGTTTTTATAATCACCATATGCAATACTCCAAATCTTTAGTTTACAATGGTTGCTAGCCTTTACATAACCATTTGAAGAGAACTAAGAGTTTATTCAGAGCTCTGCATTTCTGAGTTCTGTTCAGGTTGGCAGTCATTGCTAGATTAAGGCATGTGGTTATGAGTGTGGTCTAAGAGATTGGACAGTATTAGTTCAAAACCCATTTCTACCACTTTCTGGACGTATGAATTCAAAGGTTTTTTAACCTCTGTTTTCAATTTTTCCAAATATTAAATTGGTCTGATATTTGTACCTATTCCTGAGAGCAATTTTGAAGATTAATTATGGGTGAAAACTATTTAAAACAGTCCCTTGTACACAAAATTCACTTGCCAAATGTAGTTTTACTTTTTTTTCTTTTTCTTTTTTTTTTCTTTAATTTATTTAGAGACAGGATCTGGCTCTGTTGCCCAGGCTGGAGCACAGTGGTGGAATCATGACTCACTGCAAGTTCAAACTCTTGAGCTCAAGCAACTCTCCCACCTCAGTTTCCCAATTAGCTGGGTCTGCAGGCACACCCCCACATCTCTGATCTTTTGAAAATTTTTTTTTGTAAATATGGAGGTCTCATTTTGTTGCCCAGGCTTGTCTTGAAATCTTGGTCTTTTCCCAACTCAGCTTCCCAAAGTGCTGGGATTACAGGCATGAGCCACTGCACCCAGCCTAGGTTAATTATTACTGTTATTTATTGTTCTTTATTGTTGTTTTTGCTGTTATTATTATTAAAAGCAACATTATATGACATAGTTATCAGAACCCAGCAAATCAGAAAGCAGAGTCTATGTGTTCAGCTTGATAAAAACGTGATGTAAAGCAATTTTTTGTTGTTATTGGAGCTTGAAATATACAAATCCAAATATACGCATAGGCGATTGATGACTAACATTTATACTTCAGTCATCAAAAATGGGTTCTCAGCAGGGAAAGAAGTTGAACACTACAAGAACAAAAGAATTGATATGAACTTTAAAGCAGTTTTTTCCAATTCTGTGAAGAAGGTCATTGGTAGCTTGATGGGGATGGGATCTAATTAAACTAAAGAGCTTCTGCACAGCAAAAGAAACTACCATCAGAGTAAACAGGCAACCTACAAAATGGGAGAAAATTTTTGCAACCTACTCATCTGACAAAGGGCTAATATCCAGAATCTACAATGAACTCCAACAAATTTACAAGAAAAAAACAAACAACCCCATCAAAAAGTGGGCGAAGGACATGAACAGACACTTCTCAAAAGAAGACATTTATGCAGCCAAAAAACATATGAAAAATGCTCACCATCACTGGCCATCAGAGAAATGCAAATCAAAACCACAATAAGATACCATCTCACACCAGTTAGAATGGCAATCATTAAAAAGTCAGGAAACAACAGGTGCTGGAGAGGATGTGGAGAAACAGGAACACTTTGACACTGTTGGTGGGACTGTAAACTAGTTCAACCATTGTGGAAGTCAGTGTGGCGATTCCTCAGGGATCTAGAACTAGAAATACCATTTGACCCAGCCATCCCATTACTGGGTATATACCCAAAGGACTAGAAATCATGCTGCTATAAAGACACATGCACACATATGTTTATTGCGGCACTATTCACAATAGCAAAGACTTGGAACCAACCCAAATGTCCAACAATGATAGACTAGATTAAGAAAATGTGGCACATATATACCATGGAATACTATGCAGCCATAAAAAATGATGAGTTCATGTCCTTTGTAGGGACATGGATGAAATTGGAAATCATCATTCTCAGTAAACTATCGCAAGAACAAAAAACCAAACACCGCATATTCTCACTCATAGGTGGGAATTGAACAATGAGAACACATGGACACAGGAAGGGGAACATCACACTCTGGGGACTGTTGTGGGGTGGGGGGAGGGGGCAGGGATAGCTTTAGGAGATATACCTAATGCTAAATGACGAGTTAATGGGTGTAGCACACCAGCATGGCACATGTATACATGTGTAACTAACCTGCACATTGTGCACATGTACCCTAAAACTTAAAGTATAATAATAAAAAAAAAAAAGAACAAAGGAATTGGCCATTCCAATATCATCAACTCTGGGAATTTGTGTAGTTGCTTAACTTCTGAAACCTCAGGTTCCACATTTGTACATTATCATATCACTTAAAAAGAGATTTAAATGAAGCAATGTCATAGTTTATGATATATGTTAGGTCCACAACATGACTTAGACGTTAACTCACATCTTCATGGATACAGGATTCTGTCTGACCTTTCTGACCCTAAATTTTTCTCTTTCCATTATAAATGTGTTTCAAAGCCATATATATGTATATATATGCATATATATACATATGGCCATTTTCCAGGTAAATAAAATAAAATTTAGAAAGTGATATGGTTTGGATGTTTGTCTCCTCCAAATCTCATGTTGAAATGTGATTCCCAGTGTTGGAGGTGGGGCCTGGTGGGTGGCAATAGGATCAGGAAGGTGGATCTTTCATTAATGGTTTAGTGCCATCCCCTTGGTGAAGAGTGAATTCTCACTCAGTTCATGGGAGACCTGGTTGTTTAAGAGTCTGGGACCTCCCCCTCTTTTCTCTCTTGCTCCCTGTCTTACCAAGTGACATGCTGGCTCCCTATCACCCGATGCAATGATTGTAAGCTTCCTGAGGCCCTCACCAGAAGCAGATGCTGGCATTATGCTTCCTATACAGCCTGCAGATCTGTGATCCAAAATAAAACCTCTTCTCTTTATAAATTACCCAGTCTCAGGTATGTCTTTATAGCAATGCAAAAATGGACTAACACAGAAAATTTTAAACTTATTTAGGCTACATGTTTTTAAAAAGTAATTGACTTTAACATGTATCATATTTTTCTTCCTCAACTATCCATTCTAATTTTTTCTCTATTTTGGCCAACACCTTTGGCTGCTATGAGTGGTTTACTGAATGGAGTGAACCAAGCCTCATTCCTGTACCTTGCCATAAATTCCACTCAGTATCCACCATAGACTGAATGTTTTTGTAGCCCACAAAAGTCATGTTAGATTCTCATGCTGATGTTTTGAGGCCCTGCCTCCAAACACCATCACATTGCCATTACAATTTAAGATGAGTTTTAGGGGCTACAAAAAGGAATTAGTGCCCTTATAAAAGAGGTCCCAGAGAGGGCTTTTGCCCTTCTGCCATCGGGGCTACAAAAGGGAATTAGTTCCCTTATAAAAGAGGTCCCAGAAAGAGTCTTTGGCCCTTCTGCCATGTGTGAACAAGAAGATGGATGTATGTGAAATGGGAAGTGGGCCCTCGCCAGACACTGAATCTTCTGGGGCCTTCGTCTTGGACTTTTCAGCCTCCAGAGTGGTGACAAATAAATGCCTGTCATTTATCAGCTACACAGTTTATGTGCTCTTGTTATAGTAGTCTGAATGGACTAAGACAGTGTCTTTCACCAACATCAATACCATTAATATCTTAGAGTTGGCCATGGTCCAAGCAGCAGAGTCACTTGCATGAAGCCCAAATCTGCAACAGAACCCTTTTGTGTTCTGTGCCTCACTCATAGAAGTCTGTCTTTTTAGTCATCCAGAACAGGGACTGGAGCAATATTACCAAGTATAGAATTGGCCGTTTCCTGAGCCTAAAGACCCCTGTGACATATTTTGCTCCCTTTGTCACTATGTGAGGTCCAAGATGCAATTATTTGTCCTCTAATCTGAAAGGTGTATCACAGCATGTCTCATACCGGTGGAATCTAAAACCTTCACTGAAATATTGGTCCCTTTAATCTTCATCATTATCTCGTATTCTCTTGAGGGTTTGTGTCTTACTAAGGCTGGTAATATACTTGCCACTTCTTCTCATTCATACCAATGAGCATGATGTCATCATATAATGGGCAGCTGTGATGTTCTGAGGTATGTCAAGACAGTCCAGCTTTCTTCAGTCTATACTTTGACAGAATGTGGGAAAATTTTCACATAGTTTTAGGGCAAGTCTATAAATGCATGCAGTTGTCTCTTTTATGTAAATACAGGCTGTTTTTGATCTACCCTTTTATTAGGGATGGCAAAAAAATTAAAAATTCGTCCACCAGATCGATGGCTGAATACCATGTGCTTGAGGCCATTTCTATCTGCTCCGGCAAATGTGCCACGTGTTACACTACATCTGCAATTGAGATACTACTCAGTTGAATTGTCAGTAGCCTACTATTAACTTTCAGAATTCATCTGACTTTAATAAGGTACAAATTGATGAATTAAATGGTGATATGATAGAAACCACTATTCTTGTATTTTTTAGGTCTTTAGGTGGCACTAATATTTGCCATTTTTCTATTTTTTGGTTTTGTTTTGTTTTGTTTTTCCATAGCTATCTTGGCAAGAGAGGGAGGCTCAGTTTCAGAGGCTTCCCTTGGCCTTCCTCATTACAGTAGCTCTTATTCCACAACTTCTGGAACCTATATGGGGATATAACTAGTAAGAATGTCTATTCCAGTTGTACATTCAAGGACTGGGACATTGTCACTGTGCTGCTCCTTGGACCCACTGGACACACTGTGAACCAGACGTAGGACAGAACACTTTTTGCTACTTGGCTGACATGTGCTTCATGTTCACTAGGAGGGAACGATAACGAAGCTTTTGATCCCCAGGTTTCAATGCTAACTCGGAGTCTCTGTTCCTAAAATATTTGTATATCCCTTTCCTTGTTGTGAATGGCTGAAGTTCCCTTTGAGAAATATAGAGCAGTGGTCCTCAACTTTTTGGCACTGGGGACCAGTTTCATAGAAGACAGTTTTTCCAAGGCGGGGTTGGTGGGGAGTGTTTTAAGGATGAAACTGTTTCACCTCAGATCATCAGGCATTAGATTCTCACGAGGAACGTGCAACCTAGATTCCTCGCATGTGCAGTTCACAATAGGGTTCACGCCTCTATCAGAATCTAATGCTACTGCGTATCTGACAGGAGGCGGAGCTCAGGCAGTAGTGCTCACTCGACCACTGTTCACCTCCTACTGTGCAGCCCAGTTCCTAACTGGTACCAGTCTGAGGTCCAGGGGTTGGAACCCCTGGAGAGAAAACAATAAATTCTGTAAACATTGCTGTATTGCCACAGTGTTCTAGGAGGCTTTCTCCTGAAAAGCTGGCCTCTCCTCAGTCAGCAGTCTGCAGATGGGAAAACTGGCCTTCAATCTAGCAGCTCGGGAGGGGATCATGACTTTTATAGGGTGGCTACTCTCAGGCTGTTGATGATCCAGTCTTGATTTCTTTTGTTAGAGTAGATCAGCAATTATTCTTTTGGCTATTGTTTACTTACAATATCCATAGCTCTCTGTAGGTGGTGTCCTCCTGGCTGCCAGTCCAACCCTAGTGCTCTTTATGATAATTATGCCTAGTTGGCGTCTGAGAATTAGACACTGCCGCCTGCCCTCTTTTATTTGGAATCATATTATTCCCAATGCTATAAGAAGCCCAATTTTGTAACAATATATGCAAATACTGAGACTAGCCCTTAGAGGACAACTATCACTCAGTTTCTCAATGATGCGACACCATTTTCACCAGTGACCTCTTTATTACTTTGGCAAATAAAATGTCCTCTGGGCTCTCCCAGAGAACAATCACCCAGTGTTCAAGCTTACATAGTATATCGACCCTAACATGCCCACTTTTTGGAGCTTTTTGAGCTCTTCTTCCATAGTCTCACATGAGAGTTATAGTATACCTAATTCATTTAATGTGGACCATAACTTTAAGCTTCTAAGAACTATTCTAGCAGTATGTTAGCACAGCCTCCTATGCCTAGGCAAGGGTGTTAAATCCTGTACCCCAGAAATACACTCACAACTAATATGGCATTTACAATCATGCCAATCTGATTTCAAACTCAATGTTCTTTGATTCATTTTCCCTTATTTAGAAAGTTTTGCATTTTTCTAATTTATGTAGATAATAGACAGTTTAACATCTTTCTTAGGAGTAATTTGTGTTTTTTTTTAACATAAAGTCTTAATATAAATGTTCTTTGCCAATGTTTGCTCCAAAATGCAGAAAGAATGAGCATGAATACTCACTTTCCTAGCTGATTTCTGTGAATTGCCCTCATATGCATATGGGGGAATATAATTAAGATAACTTTGATTTTTATGAGATTCAGTAGGTTCCTTCCGAGTGTCTGAAATAGATTAAGAGGTCAATAAGTTTTATAGATTAATAAAAGATTAAATAATCATAAGTAAATAAAAGATTGAATTTAAAATCTAATTTGTTGGCTCTGTTCACTGATCAATACCAAACATCTAGAGCAGTGCGTGGCACATAGTACATAGTACTCAGCAAATTATTTGTTGTAAGAATGACCAATAGAGAATGGTGGTTATATGTTTGCATATGTGTGTGTATATATGTATATATATAGTCTTAGTTTACATCATTTTAATTAATATATGCTTATCTTAAAATATTTAAATAATATAGATACCTATAGTGAAAGCTGTATTTTACCCAAACTCAATTTATTTAATTCATTCACATAAGAGTCTTTCAAGTGGCAATGCCTGTACAATGTGCAGCAGACACAATACTTAGCAAAAATAGACTTTTTCTCAAAGTAACCACTGTTATTAGACTGGCATTTATCCTTCTGGATTTTTGTTTTTTGATTGAGACAGGATCTCACTCCATTTCCCAGACAGTGATGTGATCATGACTCTTCTTCAATTCCAAGCTATCTTCCTACCTCAGACTCCCAAAACGCTGGGATTACAAGCATGAGCCACTGCTCCTGACCATCTATTTTCAAACACACACACATTCATGTCAATTACGTATTATTTCATATAAGTGAAATTAAACTCTACATATGATTCTACAGCAAGCATTCCGGGTTGAACTAGGATATCCAAACTTCTTTATGCCATGGCAAACATAGAAAATAACAATATATGCCTCACCAAGATAGACAGGTTATAATTTAATATAGACATTTTCTTTTTAAAATGAATTCTTCAGTAACATAATACCAAATCATGAAATAATATTTTAATAAGATATTAGATTAAGATTGCCAAATTTTAATCTATAATTTTTGTCTACATAAGTATTATTGAATAGTAGGTTTTTAAATTTTTTTTATCTATCCTTTTCCAATGTTGGCATAAGAATTATAACAGCTTTATAGAATGAATTGAGAAGCTCTGCATTTTATCCTAAGAATTGGGATAGTTTTTATATGAATGAAGGACCTATTTGCTTACAACGTATAAGCGCCTCACCTATAAAACTGTCTTGGTTTATTGCGTCTAGTGGGAGCAGGGGATGGGGAATGGTAGAATGTGATCTGAATCTTTCCTGTGATTTTCAACCTGTTAAGATTATTTTTCTCCTCTGGAATCAATTTTGGTCATTTGTATTTTTCCAGAAAAATCATCCATTTCATCTTGATTTTAAAATTCCATTTTTCAGGCTTTTTTCTCTGTAGCTTATATCAACTTTCTGATTTAAAGTGAGTTTGTGATTTCTCTCCCTATCATCTTGACTGGACTGTTACTGCAGCAAGCTTCTCCCCTGAATGAGAGGGCTAGCAGAGTGCTGTATCTGGTGGGCAGGGCCTATTAGCAAGCTGACTTTCTTAGGGTTTGTGAATTGATCAGAAACAGGTGTGAAATTCACTCCCTCCCATAAAATGTCCAGGGGAAGGTTGCCTTTACTCTGAATAAAACACATGGATGTGTTTCACAGTTTCAATACTAGGTGAAGCTTCCTTTTCTTTTTTCTTCATCATTATTATTATTATTATTATCTTTTTGGATCTATTACAAAGGTCGGAAATCATAACACACTCTGGTTTATCAGCCCTGCCTGACACATGGCTAAGAGCTCTCACCAGAAATACATCTTAGTTTTAGCTAAGGGTCCTGTGCTGCGGGCAGCCACTGGACTGACTCTTCCATAGCAAAGCCCCAACACTTCCCTCATTATCACCCCGCTGTTCATGCTCTCCCTGCCTCTTCATTGTGGGCTAAGCTTTCTCCTGGTCCTCCTTGGTAAAAACTCCTCTTGCCTCCAAAGTTGTGATTTTCTCTGGTTTAATTTCTGTATTAATTTGATTTCTTATGCTTTGTAACTTCCAGAGTTTTTCAAAATTTCTATTTTGCGAATAGTGTTCTTTTCTCTGTTCCAGGTCTGTGACATATGTGTACAACTTTTACAATATTTACCTCACCCTTGAAATTTATCATTAACGGTCATTTTGTTATCTTGTTGAATTAAGGAAACTCTTGAGAAGCTAGAGATGACATGTGTATCATGTTCACTTCCTAAATGCATTTATTCATGTGGGAATTATAAGTAATTTTGTTGTTCTACTTGTACAACTATGTAATTTGTGCATAATTTATAAAATTTGTCCTTGTTCTTTGAAGAATCATTTTCAAAATCTTTCATATTCTAGTAAAAACTGCCACTTTGGCAGCCTGATGGGGACCTTGTTTGGAGACGGTGATTGGAAAACTTTCCTACCACCATACAAAGGGTTCCTGATGTATGTCAGCACTTTGTGATTTTAAAGTATGTGCATATTTCACCACCCAGATTCCCGCTCACGGTAAGTGACATGTGGACTTTTAGGCTCCCTGCTCCAGGGACTCTCCTCCCACTCAGACCGTGAAGTCCTTTCAGATTTCAGCAGCATTACTCATCTTGATTATGCCACCAGTCTCTTTGATGGGAGGCTCACCTGCTTCCTTTAAGAATAAGGATGCGATTTGAGGTTTAACTTCCAACATTTAAGGCACTTAAGGTGCCAGGTCTAATTTATTTACAGCTTCTGATCGATGAGTATTTTCTGTGTGGAGCATGCACTTTGGGCCAGGATTACTTCCCTCCAGTTCCCTCACCATCCCTATTCACATGTGAAGTGGGCACCCTTTCCCAAAACTACCCAATACCATGGCTATTTGTTGGTGTCTGACCTAAGCAAGATCTTTGATTTTTTACTTATTGAAATTCCAGTAGTCTAACTGGAGAAGTGTTTGAAGAGTATATGCAGGAAAAATGTTAAAACTTGAGCCCCTTAGGAAAATTCAACGCACATTTGCCACCGTGAAATCCAACTTTTATTAAGGTTTTAAAAATGCTATATAATCTGGTTTGGGGCCCACCAAACAAGTAAACCAAAATGGTTAATTGGAGGTAGAAAATTTTCTGTCTTTGAACAATATTGGTTGTGTTTTGTTAATGACTCTTGCGATTTTTAATGTAATTCTCCTGGGAAGAAAGCAGGGTGTTTGTGGTGTAACAATGCCTAGGCAGGGACAAGTGTGGTGTGCCCTTTAATTCTCAGTTTGTCATTAGGAGCTGTCTGACCTTTGTCATCTCACCTGTCTGGCCATGAGCTTCTACAGCTGTGAAATAAGCTTTAAGTTTCCTTTCATTTCTAAGAATCTGTTGTCTGTGCTACTGATTGTGTTTTTTGTTTTATGATTAGGCTCTGAGAAAGTTATGAAAATTCCCATACAAGTAAATAGACAATCATAATAATGACAAAAACAAAAATTAGAATCTACAACTTCATTTTTCCCCCTAGCAAGTCTGTAGTTATTCCAGTATTGTCTACAGGTATCTGATTTTATGGGAGTGCCATATTTAAACATTCATTATCAACTCATGCAATCAGACTTAAGTGCACCTAAGTACACCATCTGTCTTTTTCTTTCTCATATATTCCTCTGTAGTCACACATGGATATCTGCTATTCTAGTAGTGTCTGGAGCCTATTTAGCTGCACCAGTTACAGTGTAATCAGCAGAGAAGGCATTCCCTTCCAACCTCTGATTTTCAGAATTTAACAGCACCATGCTTTTAATGGCTCTATCCTTAAATGTGATACATTCACACTTTTCTACACAGGTGTATGTTTTTTGTTTTTCGTTTTTTTTTTCCAATGCTCCAGAGGCAAAGTCTATCTTTAAGGGAAGAGTTCAAAGCTTGGACTTCTTTTTAAAAAGCCAAAGGATGACAGAAAATGTTTTACAAATGCAAGCAGTTTCTGATCAAGCTGCACAGTCATGCAAACCGTTTCAAGGCTGCTGGCTACTAGGCAGGCAGAGAATGGTTGGAAGGCTACTGGCTGTTTCATCACTATAGTCCGTGGAACAACAACCTGGGCCTTTGGATGGGTTCTAAAGCAGTGTTATTCAGACAGTGTGCCCAATTTTGACCAAAAGAGGCATCAGTTCATTCTCTGCAAAACAAACCAGAAAATATCTTTTCATCAGCGATGACTTGATGACAGTGGAACCCAAATGTATGAGGTGCTCATGCTCAGTGGCAGGACTTGCATTTTCTATGCTTTGGTGGCCTACGGCATAGAAATGAATAGGATATGCGGCTACAGTTGAGGCCACACAAAACCCAAATAAGATCCCATCATGTATTCTGAGAAAATCAACCATGTGCCATTGAAATAAAATTCCCCAAATAATGTTGATTCTCGACCCTCAGCCTTCTTACTATATGCGGTCTCTTGGGATAGAAATATTTCTGATGACATAGGGCAATTGGGCTTTGAAATTCATCAGCTTTCATTTTAAGTCCCATCCGTGCCACCAATTATTTATGTGATTTTGATCAGTTTGCTTAACCCTGTTAGTCCTGGTTGCCTCATAAGTGACGTGGGAATTACAATATCCATTGTTCATAGTTGTTGGAAAAATTAGCAAGAAATATTAGAAAAAAGTATAATGTGTCAAATGTATGCTTAGTTCTGCATAAACATAGAAATTAAAAAAAAATCTATAGCACTAATATGCCAGGCTCTATTCAAATAACTCATATATTGTTGTAGTTAATTCTCACAACAACCAAGAGGTAGATATCATTAGTATCTCCATTCTGCAGATGAGAGAATTGCAGCAAAGTTAACATGCCTGAGTACATTCAGCTGGTACTTGGTGAAATCAAGTTTTGAACCCAGGAAGTCTGACCCAGTCCAGGCTCACACATCAAATACTATTTTTAAGGAAATTCCATTTGAAGGAAGCCAAACAGTCATCCAGCCATGTTGCCCAGTGCATAAGTATGCTAAAAAATAACATTTACTATGCCCAGCTATCCACAGCTCAATGGGAATCACAATGATTCTCCTGCTATGACTGGTTGAACTACTTAAATGACCTGGCTCAAGAACTGCCCATCCAGAAAAAGGCCAGCAAGTGATGATTTAGCCAAATGTAAAAAGTGGGGTGATATTGTTTGACTGTGTCCCCACCCAAATCTCATCTTGAATTGTAGTTCTCATAATCCCCACATGTGGCAGGAGGGACCTGGTGGGGGGTAATTTAATCATGGGGGCAGTTTCCCTCATGCTAGTCTCGTGATAGTGGTAAGTTCTCACAAGATCTGATGGTTTTATGAGAGGCTTCCCCCTTTGCTTGGCTCTCATTTCTCTCTCCTGTCGCCATGTAAAAAAGGATGTGTTTGCTTCCCTTTCCACAAAGATGGTAAGTTTCCTGAGGCCTCCCTAGCCCTGCGGAACTATAAGTCAATAAAACCTCTTTTATTTATGAGTTACCCAGTCTTGGGTGTGTCCTCATAGCAGTGTGAGAACGGACTAATACAGTAAATTGGTACCTCAGAGAGTGGGTTGCTGCTATAAGGATACCCGAAAATGTGGAAGTGACTTTGGAACTGAGTAACAGGTAGAGGTTGGAATAGTTTGAAGGGCTCAGAAAAGGACAGGAAAATGTGGGAAAGTTTGGAACTTCCAAGAGACTTGGAGGGCTCCGAAGACAGGAAGATGTGGGAAAGTTGGGAACTTCCTAGAGGTTTGTTGAATGGCTTTGACTAAAATGCTGATAATGATATGGACAATGAAGTCCAGGCTGAGATGGACTCAGAGGGAGATGAGGAACTTCTTGGGAACTAGAGTAAAGGTCACTCTTGCTATGCAAAGAGACTGGAGGAATTTTGCCCCTGCCCTAGAGATCCATGGAACTTTGAACTTGAGAGAGATGATTTAGGGTATCTGGTGAAAGAAATTTCTAAGCCTCAAAGCATTCAAAAAGCAGAAGAGCATAAAAGTTTGGAAAATTTGCAGCATGATGATGCAATAGAAAAGAAAAACCCATTTTCTGGAGAGAAATTCAAGCCAGCAGCAGAAATTTGCATAAGAAGGAGCTGTTAATCACCAAGACAATGGAAAAAATGTCTCCAGGGCATGTCAGAGACCTTCACAGCAGCCCCTCCCATCACAGGACCAGAGGCCTAGGAGGGAAAAATGGTTTCCCGGGCTGAGTTCATGGAACCCTCTGCTGTGTGTTGCCTAGGGACTTGGTGCCCTGCATCCCAGCTATTCTAGCACTGGCTAAAAGGGCCAAGGTACAGCTGAGGCCATTGCTTCAGAGGGAGCAAGCCCCAAGCCTTGGCAACTTCCATGTAGTTTTGGGCCTGCTGGTACACAGAAGTCAAGAATTAAGATTTGGGAACCTCTGCCTAGATTTCAGAGGATGTATGGAAATGCCTGGATTTCTATGCAGAAGTATGCTGCATGGGCAGAGCCCTTATGGATAACCTCTGCTAGGGCAGTGTGGAAGGAAAATGTGGGGTAAAAGCCCCCACAAAAAGTCCCCAGTGGGGCACTGCCTAGTGGAGCTGTAAGAAGACAGCCACCATCCTCCAGACCCCAGAATGGTGGATCCACTGAAAGCTTGCACTGTAGGCCTGGAAAAGCCACAGACACTCAATATCAGCATGTAAAAGCAGCCAGGTATGGGGCTATACCCTGCAAACCCACAGGGGCAGAGTTTCCCAAGGCCATGGGAGTCCACCTCTTGCATCAGCATGCTCTGGCTGTGAGACATGAAGTCAAAGGAGATCATTTTGGAACTTTAAGATTTAATGACCACCCTATTGGATTTCAGACTTGCATGGGGCCTGTGGCCCCTTTGTTTTGGCCAATTTCTCCCATTTGAAACAGGTATTTACCCAATGCCGCTATCGTCAGTGTATCTAGGAAGTAACTAACTTGCTTTTGATTTTATAGGCTCATAGGCAGAAGGGATGCCTTGTCTCAGATAAGACTACGGACTTGGACTTTTGGTTTAATGCTGAAATGAGTTAAGGCTTTGGGGAACCACTGGGAAGAGCATTATTGTATTTTAAAGCATGAGGACATGAGATTTGAGAGGGGCCAGGGTTGTAATGATAAGCTTTGGCTGTGTCCCCACCCAAATCTCATCTTGAAATGTAATCCCCACATGTGGTGAGAAGGACCCAGTGGGAGGTAATTGAATCATGCAGCTGGTTCCCCCATGCTATTCTCATGACAGTGAGTAAGTTCTCACAAGATTTGATGATTTTGTAAAGGGCTTCCCCCTTTGCTCAGCTCTCATTTCTCTCTCCTGCTGCTGTGTGAAGAAGGACATACTTGCTTCTCTTTCCACCAAGATAGTAAGTTTCCTGAGGCCTCCGAAGGCCTACTGAAGTGTGAGTCAATTAAAACTCTTTTCTTGATAACTTACTCAGTCTCAGATATGTCCTTATAGCAGCATGATAACAAACTAATATATAGAGCAATACAACTTTTTCACTAGGGAATGTGAATAAAGAAATGTAGAGATAATTTGTCCTTAAGCAATGGGAATAAGAGTTGAACAATAAAGAGGCTATGGTGGCTGAGTTTAGTCATGGTGGTATCAGTGTAATTAAACCCACATTGAATGCACCATGATACTTTTAAGTACCAAAATACTGGTGGTTTTTTTTCTATGATATCACTACCTCATGCATACATGAAAATGTGAAATCTGAGCCATTTAAAACTTTAGAATCATACAAAGAGGTTAAAGGAACAAAGTGGTACTCTGAAAGTTTTCTAACCATATTCCTCCCTTCATAATAACCCTTCCCAGGTACTTTGTTGATGTTTTCAATCCTTTCCTAGATAAGCCTCTTTTCATATATTTATGAATCATTTGCATACACACTAGTACAAATTTGAGTTTCTAGTTACTTCTGGACGTCCTGATGGGGCTGGCTTAGAGTGATAGAGCAGGTGCCTTAAGGAAAATAGCAGGATGATGAGGAAAGGGGATTGGGAGAGAGGAGGGTAGAGTAAAGGTGGGAGGCTCTCCCATACCCAATTTCTAGCTCTTTTCCTAGCCTAAGCATCTCCCTTCCCCCAGTGCTGGGTTCTCTCTTTTTTCCTGCTCCTTTATCCTCATAAATCAGATCCATTTTTTAGATTCTCATCACTGCCATTCCTCCAGCACTATGAATACTATCATGTATCTTATCAAGGGCTATATTTCCCAATAGTCTTCCCTGTTGATCCTCTAGCCAAAAGGTCAGAATAGCCTCAGTCCTCTCTATGGTAGAACAAAGTCTAAAGACAAAATGTAGAACTGTGTTGCTCAATACAGTAGCCACCAATTATATGTAGGTAGATCCTGAACACTTGAAATGTGGCTATTCCAAATTGAGACCTGCCATAATCATAAAGTACATACTAGATTTCAAAGACAGCACAAATAAAATAATTAAAGAATTCAATGCATTTATATTGATTACCTGTTAAAATATTTTGGAACTGATTTAAATAAAATATACTATTAATATTAATTTCACGTGTTCTCTTTTCTCAAAAAAATATGGCTACTAGAAAATTTAAAAATTATATATATTTATGTTGGGCAGCCCTGGAGTAGAAGTTGATAGTAATCATATTTCACTTTTTATTAAAATACTATAATTAATACTAATGTTAATACAGCCATTTTGAAGTCACATGAAATAAATACCACAATGCTTGTAGGGTTATTTTGCTTTATAGCAATCTCTGTGATGTATTACATGCAAATCAAAATTAGGAGAAATGAGTCAGCAGAAACACTGAAAAAAGAAAAATACACAGAACAAGTTGAGGATCAAGAACCCAACTGCATAAAGAACAGAACAGGAACAAGCTGTAAGAAGGTAATGGCTAATAACACTGACTCACAGCCAAAGGGCAAGGGTCCTCAGTTACAGCTCTTGAGGGTCTCACCTTGGATCTGGAGCCATTTGCCATTTTTCAGTTTCTATTCTTTCTGAGGTTATGCATGTGTAGCTTCAGAGGCAAACTTTTCTTTATTAACCAACTTCCACACATAAAGTACCTTTCTCCTGGTAGGGTTATAATAGTGAACAAACCAAGCAGGTCTTTGCCTTAACATAGCTTGCGCTTTTGGGGAAAGAAACTATTATTATAGAAATAATCGGTATTTGATAACAACAAAACTAAGCATTTACTAAGCCAGAAAAATTGACATAGTGAGAAGATCTCTAAAGGCAATGAAACAGGTTGATGCCACAAAGAGTTTTTGTTAAGAGATGACTACTCATTCAGAAAGTGACAGTTGAATTGGGACATGGAAGATGAGAGAGAGCCAGTCATGCAAAGAGCCAGGATTAGGGAGAGAAAGGGGAGAACATTCCAGGCAGGAGGTAACAGCAGGTGCAACATCCCTAAGGCAGAAAAATTTTTAGTTTGTTGCAGAAACAGTGAAATTGGACTGGAGGTAAGGAGAGTGGTGTGAGAAAACATTAAAGAGTCAGACAATGAATCAGGTCATATAGGGTCTTGTATGCAATTTGGATTTTCTTCTAAATGCACTGGAAAACCATTGAAGAGTTTTAAGCTGTGGAATTGCATGACCAATTAGGAGTCTACTGCAGTGTTTCAAGTAAGGTGTGATAGAAGCCTGGATTTAAATCATCCCCAATTCTTTCTAATCACATAGGGTTGTGCTATTTTATTAAATTTACTAAGAAATAATAATGCTCAGCTAGTTTTTAAGTGTTCAATTCTACTTTTTTTTTTAAGAGACACAGTCACACTGTCATCCAGGCTAGTGTGCAGTGGTGTGATTTTTCTCACTGCGGCATCAAACTCCTGGGCTCATGTGATCCTTCCATCTTAGCCTCCTGAGTGCCTGGGACTAAAGGCACATGCCACCACATTGGGCTAATTTTTTTTTGAGAGACAGGGTCTCACTATGTTGCCTAGGCTGGCAATTCTATTTTATTGATTACAAACCTACATACATTCTTTGAAACAAATTTTGAAAATATGAATAGGCACCAAGAAAAATAAATTCATATTTCCACCATGCAGATCACAGTTGACATCTTAGAGTGCACTGTTCCGTAATTTATAATTTCTACATATTTGTGTATATACAGAAATAGAATCAGATGTTATATACTTTTCAGAAAACTTGTTTTTTACTCACACTGAGAATGTATTTCTATATTATTAAATACTCTCCTACAGCATCACAGATTACATGGCAATTCAACTGTATGGATTTTTTAAAATTGACCTGATATACTATAGTTAGGAATTTATTTTGCTTCCAATTTATTATTATTATATATTTTAACAATATAATATGTCATGATGATTACTATCCTCCTCTAAATAAATATTTGTACTCACCCTTAATTATTTACACAGGATAAATTTCAAATCATGTAATGCTATCATAGTTTCAAACTATTTTCAAATTTTTAAGGCTTTTGATACAAATACTATTTTCTTCCAGACCAGCTAAACTAATTTACATTTATATCCCTAATATATGAGGATACAAATTTCCTAGAACTTTTGAACACACTGATTATTATAATTTAAAAATTATTTTACTATTTGGTAGGCAATTCATAATATATCTCACTATTATTTTACTTAAACTATATGTTTGAAATTTGTATTTCCTTCTGTCTAGTGAAATTGAATTTTTTCATATGCTTATTGACCATCTACTTTTATTTTCTTACAATTGCTTATTCATATTCATTTTGCTGTGGAGGTGCCTGCTCAGCCTGGTCTTAAAGTAAATAAAAGGATAAAGAAATGGTTACCAATTTCTGAATCATGAAGTAGAATCAGGAAAAGGCATTCTATTAATTAATGGCATAGCTAACACAATTCCTGAAAAAATGATAACATCAGTAACTGACAAGATTCCAAGAGACTAACCTACAAGAACATTGTTCAACACGAAATTTTCTTCTCCTCTATAATGTTTGCTGAGAATATTCTCAGAGGTCCCTAAGGATTCTAAAATACTGTGTATGCCATATTCACATACTCTTATTTATAGGAGGCTCCACTTGGAACATTATCTACTCAACTTGTTCAAGGTTCTGGTCTCCCTAAAACACAGCTCAAATTAAAATATAAAATCTAAGTACCTAGTGAAAGAAAGAGCCATATCCTACCAGTTGCAAAACCTAATATTCTCTGTTTAAAGTTAGGAATTTCAAATTAATCATTGGTTTAATTAATAAATGGTCCCAAGACACTTTGCAGAAGTTTTCTTATGGGCAAGAATTCTGAGCTGTATCTTAATTCTTGGCCATTTCTCACATAAAACAAATTATTTTATCAAAGACGCCAAATGCTAGTACTTTAGGCTCCAAATACAGGAGGCTTACTTTCGCTGAGAGCATTACAATTGATCTCAGACCAGAGTGAGCAGGACTCAGTAGGAAGCTAAGGTGATTAATTGTCAAGAGATCTGGGTTCATGTACTGGCTTCATGTTACTACTGACTTGTCTCCCTGGGTAAGCCACTTAGATAAAGTCATACTTTATTTTTCTGTAAATGATATTTATTCTAAAAAGTTATTGTGAGATGAACCAAGTTACAAAATGTGAATTTACTAAATGAACTCAAAAGTTACATATGAGTACAGGAAATGTTATCAGAGCTAGAATCACCAACTCAGACACCTATAAGGGCCATACTAACTTCTCAATGTATGAAGTGGATCAACCAGGGCTGTGGGTAATTCTAGTGCTTGACCCAGTTTGGCAGGATTGTTGCAATTATGGCAATAAGATGCCAGTGTTGCCTGACATTTTAATTTTTTCAAAAGAAAAACTATAAATCCTGACTTCATTCATCTTCCACTTTCAAAGTATTGACAGCTAATTAAAATGTAAGTCAAAGTAATTTTGTTGGCCAAAGAAGTCATATGTTTGGATCAAAGTTGGACCATGACTAGCCAGTCTGTAAACTCTTGTATTGTCTCTGATTTATATGGTTAGTAATACTCTCAAACTTCCATGGTAACATCTTTAGTTAAGAGTATTTATTGTACTTAGTGCATCAAATATAGTCCCATCTTACAGTAACCAATTATTTGTAATTATTTCCACAATGAGGGTTTTTCCCTTCAGGTGGCCAATTACTTCCTATCAAATTATCACTGAAAACCATTATTTTCATTTCCATTTGTAGACATCTCAAGACTTTATTTTCCATTTGGTACAAGTAAATGAAAAGGAAATTATAACAGCCAATGCAATTATGACTGTGATCTTATCTGTCTGGATTGATTAGAAGTCCTTATTCTAATCACCCAAACTCTTTATTAATGTTAAGTTTATTAAAACTTAGGTTCAGATTTAGATTTTTATTAAGGATTTCATTTATGTTATCTTTTTTCTTTTATAAGATGATAGGGAATGCAAGATGGGGAAACCAAAGAAAAACCTAGTTACCAAAGAGACCTCGTCTCTCTGCAACTTGGCTTCACAACACTGATCTCTCTTTTACCATTTATCAAAACTCCATCTCTGGCAAATTACAGTGAATTACAGTGGAGTGTTGCTAATTCATACTAATGACTGGGGTACCCAGTGCAGATTGAATTCTGAGAACTGGCAACTGAGCAACAAAGGAAAAAAAAGCAACAACAATAAATTGAGACCACTGCATAAAAAAATCCTTTGTTCATTTATTTTTTTTCAGTATAAGCTAGTTTTAATTAATTTGGTTAATGTATCATTGATACTAGTACAAATTATATCCCTAAATCTCTCCAACATTAAATATTAGTTTAAAAATTAGTTGCAACTTTATTTGGCAGTGAATTGAAATAAAACACTGGCAGAATAGCAAGATAAGATTTAGATCAGTAGCAAATTTACTACATTTCCACTTAATATAATATTCTTCTCTTTTCAGCCTTGGGATCAGTACCTGGTATTAAATAGGCTTTCTGATTCTCACACAAGAAAATTGACTAGCACTCTAGGGAAGAGTTATCCACTGTTGAACACTCAACCTGCTTAAAGGGTTGGCAACTGGATGTTCACAAAGAATTACCATAGTTGCCACATATCCAGGTATCCACATATTTCCACAGACATCTCAGGATGGAGACAAACCACCCCCTTCCCATACTTCCCACTCCCTACCCACCCCCTATATCCCACCCTCCACTTTTTTTGGAGAATAAAGGAAGAAAAACTGGGTAGAATATAGTGAAAATATAATTACCCTTTTTTTTTTTTAAGTGGTAAGCACTGGAAGCCTTCTTATTTTGTAAGTCCCATGAATGAAGATTGGTTTCATGCTCTTCTTAATTTACTTCTTTAGATGCTGGAAGATGGCTCACATTCTTTCTTACATTTCTTCATTTATTCTTTTAGTGAACAGGCTCTATGACAGTATCAACCAAGGTTTACATTTGTTTTCTGCTCATATTGTGCCCACACAACTTAGCAGAGTTTATTGGCAAATAGGATCATTCTTTAAACACCCCTTTAGTGACTGTATGCTTACACCATACCATGTGGAGTCCCAGGTACCAAGGATACAAGACTGTGGGCCTTTCCTTTAGGGAGCTTGCATACTTGAAGGGAAAGAAAAATTATCAAACCAATGTTTCTGTGATACAGGGTAAAGTCAGATTGCTATGAAACCACAGAGTAGGGGAAACTAGCCCAAGGTGGTGAGATCATGAGAGGCCTCCAGAGGGAAAAGTTTATGCTGAACCTTGAAAAATCATAAACAATTATCCAGGTAGAGAAGGTTGGAAGTGTTTAGGGAGTTTCACATAGTTCATTGTGGGGAAGGGATAAAAAGGGAACTAGAAGGTAGCTAGGAAGCAGTTCAAATGGAGTTTGTATGCCATGTGAGCTGCTTAAATTTCATTTTGTTGTTATCAGGAGCAGTATCAAACATGCACCAGAAGAGACAAAACCAGTGGCAAGGAGCTCAATTAGGAGATTTGCAGGACTCCAGCTGTGATTTGACAAGGGCCTCATGTCATCTGTGGTTGTCACTCTGTATATATTTCCTTCTCGAGTGATCAACAGACTTCTAGACAACAACCCTTCCACCCGCTTACAGTTTTCAGATTGGGTGAGATGATTTCATCCTCAGCTCCAAGGGTGATTCTTAATTAGCTTAAGTCAATCAGCAAAGTCCACAGCAAAGCCATAGTAATTGGATTGGGAGTAAACATGAGACTCAAGTGGTACAAAGGAGGCTGGAGAGTGTCTGAGCTGGGCTTTTGGGAGAGAATCTCCTTTGCTCTCTGGGAGAACTACTGAGAGGGGTATTCTTTCTTCCTGAAGGAGGAAATGCATAGGCTGGATGCTGCTCGTCACCATATTGTAACAAGAAGAAAATCAGTCAACACTACACAGAACAAATATAGAAAAATAAATGTAGCAAACCTTACAGTAAGCCTATGCTAATTTGGGACTTTCATGCTATCCATAATTATGACGATTTATTTTATCATTCATGTAATTCAATGTTGTTGTTCTGTAATTTAGGCACTTTTGTTCCTGGAATTACCTTAACTGCTAAAAACCTGGCTGTTGGCATTGATGATCAGAATAAAGGCAGGATTAGATAACCTCTTCCAGTCTTTTTCTTCTATGATTCCCTTTCACCCTTAGTTTATCAAGAAGATAGTTGCAAACAGCAAGCTGATGACTGACAAAAAATGGCAAGAACGTCATAAGAGTCAAATTACTCCTCCTCAGTCCCATGACAGCTCCTCTCCCCTCTCTGTTGCCTGCCTGCCTTCCTTTGGCTGCCAAGAATTTGCTGTTTGCTTCTCACTTCCCTCATCCAATCCATACTGAGAAGATAATGTGCTCAGCTAGCTCCAGAACAGAAAGCTGAATGTCGGCACGTATTTTGCCTTGAATGAAAATAACCTATCGGTGCAGAGTGGCCTCTGCTATCCAGGGCTGAGACTGTATTGGGTTTGGTGGTTAATTCTTCAGCCTTATAGCCCTGGGATTTTAGCTAATGGCTTTAGGGTTTGCACAAGCCCCATGTCCATGGTTTTAAAGTTACCACTGTGGATGAGAGCTTGTCATGTTGTTTAATATTACAGTTATTCCAAAGCAGCTTTCTGGCTAAGTGACAGCATTTGACATGTCTCTAATACTGACAGTAGTGATGACTTTCAAGTGTTCTATTTATGTCAGGTAGAAGGGGAGTAGAGATTTTTAAATAAAATAAACATGTGCAAAGAAAACTTCTGGTTTAGTATAATAAAAATGTCAAAACAGTCTGAATACCTGCTCTGCTATTTTCTTGCCATGGACTCTGGGGCAAGTTTAAAAGATACAGTATCTCCATCTGTAAAATGGAAATAATGATGGTGCCTACTTTGAAAGGCCATGGTTGTATAATCCAGTGTCTCTAAGGTGCCTTACGTGATGCCAGGCTCATGCTCATCACAGACATTCAATAATGGTACATACATTAATTGTTATTCGTGCCATGCCCATAAACTTTTTAAAGTAAACAGCTTCACCCAAGCACTTAACTCCAGGAATTCTTAGGGAACATTGTTTCCACCATAAAGCTTAGATGATTGAATGATTGGTAGCCACAGTCTACATGTGGCCTATGAGGGGGCCAAGAAATTATGACCTGTGCTGGTGTCAAAATCTGAGTGGAGTCCAAGAGCCTGACAAACTTTTGCTTGAGTCCTGAAAGAATCAGAAAGAATTTACAGAGAGAATTAACGATATAAGGCCAAGGCATGAGCAGTCACTGAGGTTATGAGGAATGAGAATATAAGCAAAGTGGGCAAGTTCAGAGAGATTTATAGAGAGAAAGAATAAATGAGTTTATGGTGACAGAAGCAGACAGACCCAGAGAAAAGCAGACATATTTAGAAAGGCTGAGTCACATGAATGGCAAAGCATAAGATTAAAGCCACCCACCTTTCTGTTGAAGTCTTTGCTACTTCCAGTAGATCATCTAGAGGCAGGATGGTCCAGGAGGAGTCTGTATGGTGGAACTGTGAATGATACAGCTTGGGAATAAGAGTAGCTGGGCTCAAGTTTTGGCTCTGTCATTTACTAGCTGTGTCACTAGGGAAAGTTTCTCAATCTTTCCATGGCTATAAAATGGAGAAAACCATGAAACCTACTATTGGAGCCATTATGATGATTAAACAAGTTAGTATATGTGGCTTAGTATCACAATGGAACATAGTAATTTTTCAATAAATGGTTATTAGCCATTATTAGCTGCCATCAACTATACATCAATAGCCATAAAACTGGCATACACATTAGCCCCTCAGCTCCTATATAACTCCTGTTTCCCTTATGTCCAAATGCATCTTATAATTAATATTGTTGTTAATAAAAAAATTTTAAGTAAATAGGTATTATTTTTATTTGAAGAAGAGCATGAAATAAGAGAGACAAAAAAAAAAATGGAGATTAGGCCGGGTGTGGTGGCTCACGCCTGTGATCCCAGTGCTTTGGGAGGCTGAGGCAGGAAGATCACTTGAATTCAGAAGTTCAAAACATGCCTAGGCGATATAGTGACCCTATTTCTACAAAAATTGAAAAATTAACCATGCGTGGTGACACATGCCTGTGGTCTCAGCTACTCTGGGGGCTGAGGTGGGAGGATCACTGGAGCCCTGGAGTTTGAAGCTACAGCGAGCTAGGCTTGCTCTACTGCACACCAGCCTGGGCAAAAGAGCAAGATCCTTTAAAAAAAAGAAAGAAAAGGGGAGATTAAATGTTGAAATAGCAATACATTACATGCAATAATATTTACCTTTAAAATTTTTGTTTTTCTCCCAATAATTTATTGAATTTTTTTATTCATGTGTCATTTTTTAATTTTGTATTTTATTATTATTATTATTATTATTATTATTATTATACTTTAGGTTTTAGGGTGCATGTGCACAATGTGCAGGTTAGTTACATATGTATACATGTGCCCATGTGCCATGCTGGTGCGCTGCACCCACTAACTCCTCATTTAGCATTAGGTATATCTCCCAATGCTACCCCTCCCCCCTCCCCCCACCCCACAACAGTCCCCAGAATGTGATGTTCTCCTTCCTGTGTCCATGTGTTCTCATTGTTCAATTCCCACCTATGAGTGAGAACATACGGTGTTTGGTTTTTTGTTCTTGCGATAGTTTACTGAGAATGATGATTTCCAATTTCATCCATGTCCCTACACAGGACATGAACTGATCATTTTTTTATGGCTGCATAGTATTCCATGGTGTATATGTGCCACATTTTCTTAATCCAGTCTGTCATTGTTGGACATTTGGGTTGGTTCCAAGTCTTTGCTATTGTGAATAAAGCCGCAATAAACATACGTGTGCATGTGTCTTTATAGCAGCATGATTTATAGTCCTTTGGGTATATACCCAGTAATGGGATGGCTGGGTCAAATGGTATTTCTAGTTCTAGATCCCTGAGGAATCGCCACACTGACTTCCACAATGGTTGAACTAGTTTACAGTCCCACCAACAGTGTCAAAGTGTTCATATTTCTCCACATCCTCTCCAGCACCTGTTGTTTCCTGACTTTTTAATGATTGCCATTTTAACTGGTGTGAGATGGTATCTGATTGTGGTTTTGATTTGCATTTCTCTGATGGCCAGTGATGGTGAGCATTTTTTCATGTGTTTTTTGGCTGCATAAATGTCTTCTTTTGAGAAGTGTCTGTTCATGTCCTTCGCCCACTTTTTGATGGGGTTGTTTTTTTTTTCTTGTAAATTTGTTTGAGCTCATTGTAGATTCTGGGTATCAGCCCTTTGTCAGATGAGTCGGTTGCAAAAATTTTCTCCCATTTTGTAGGTTGCCGGTTCACTCTGATGGTAGTTTTTTTTGCTGTGCAGAAGCTCTTTAGTTTAATTAGATCCCATTTGTCAATTTTGGCTTTTGTTGCCATTGCTTTTGGTGTTTTAGACATGAAGTCCTTGCCCATGCCTATGTCCTGAATGGTAATGCCTAGGTTTTCTTCTAGGGTTTTTATGGTTTTAGGTCTAACGTTTAAGTCTTTAATCCATCTTGAATTGATTTTTGTATAAGGTGTAAGGAAGGGATCCAGTTTCAGCTTTCTACATATGGCCAGCCAGTTTTCCCAGCACCATTTATTAAATAGGGAATCCTTTCCCCATTGCTTGTTTTTCTCAGGTTTGTCAAAGATCAGATAGTTGTAGATATGTGGCGTTATTTCTGAGGGCTCTGTTCTGTTCCATTGATCTATATCTCTGTTTTGGTACCAGTACCATGCTGTTTTGGTTACTGTAGCCTTGTAGTATAGTTTGAAGTCAGGTAGCGTGATGCCTCCAGCTTTGTTCTTTTGGCTTAGGATTGACTTGGCGATGCGGGCTCTTTTTTGGTTCCATATGAACTTTAAAGTAGTTTTTTCCAATTCTGTGAAGAAAGTCATTGGTAGCTTGATGGGGATGGCATTGAATCTATAAATTACCTTGGGCAGTATGGCCATTTTCATGATATTGATTCTTCCTACCCATGAGCATGGAATGTTCTTCCACTTGTTTGTATCCTCTTATTTCCTTGAGCAGTGGTTTGTAGTTCTCCTTGAAGAGGTCCTTCACGTCCCTTGTAAGTTGGATTCCTAGGTATTTTATTCTCTTTGAAGCAATTGTGAATGGGAGTTCACTCATGATTTGGCTCTCTGTTTTTCTGTTATTGGTGTATAAGAATGCTTGTGATTTTTGTACATTGATTTTGTATCCTGAGACTTTGCTGAAGTTGCTTATCAGCTTAAGGAGATTTTGGGCTGAGACAATGGGGTTTTCTAGATATACAATCATGTCATCTGCAAACAGGGACAATTTGACTTCCTCTTTTCCTAATTGAATACCCATTATTTCCTTCTCCTGCCTAATTGCCCTGGCCAGAACTTCCAACACTGTGTTGAATAGAAGTGGTGAGAGACGGCATCCCTGTCTTGTGCCAGTTTTCAAAGGGAATGCTTCCAGTTTTTGCCCATTCAGTATGATATTGGCTGTGGGTTTGTCATAGATAGCTCTTATTATTTTGAGATACATCCCATCAGTACCTAATTTATTGAGAGTTTTTAGCATGAAGGGTTGTTGAATTTTGTCAAAGGCCTTTTCTGCATCTATTGAGATAATCATGTGGTTTTTGTCTTTGGTTCTGTTTATATGCTGGATTACATTTATTGATTTGCATATATTGAACCAGCCTTGCATCCCAGGGATGAAGCCCACTTGATCATGGTGGATAAGCTTTTTGATGTGCTGCTGGATTCTGTTTGCCAGTATTTTATTGAGGATTTTTGCATCAATGTTCATCAAGGATATTGGTCTAAAATTCTCTTTTTTGGTTGTGTCTCTGCCCGGCTTTGGTATCAGGATAATGCTGGCCTCATAAAATGAGTTAGGGAGGATTCCCTCTTTTTCTATTGATTGGAATAGTTTCAGAAGGAATGGTACCAGTTCCTCCTTGTACCTCTGGTAGAATTTGGCTGTGAATCCATCTGGTCCTGGACTCTTTTTGGTGGGTAAGCTATTGATTATTGCCACAATTTCAGCTCCTGTTATTGGTCTATTCAGAGATTCAACTTCTTCCTGGTTTAATCTTCGGAGAGTGTATGTGTCAAGGAATTTATCCATTTCTTCTAGATTTTCTAGTTTATTTGCGTAGAGGTGTTTGTAGTATTCTCTGATGGTAGTTTGTATTTCTGTGGGATCAGTGGTGATATCCCCTTTATCATTTTGTATTGCATCTATTTGATTCTTCTTTTTTTCTTTATTAGTCTTACTAGCAGTCTATCAATTTTGTTGATCCTTTCAAAAAACCAGCTCCTGGATTCATTAATTTTTTGAAGGGTTTTTTGTGTCTCTATTTCCTTCAGTTCTGCTCTGATTTTAGTTATTTCTTGCCTTCTGCTAGCTTTTGAATGTGTTTGCTCTTGCTTTTCTAGTTCTTTTAATTGTGATGTTAGGGTGTCAATTTTGGATCTTTCCTGCTTTCTCTTGTGGGCATTTAGTGCTATAAATTTCCCTCTACACACTGCTTTGAATGCATCCCAGAGATTCTGGTATGTTGTGTCTTGGTTCTCGTTGGTTTCAAAGAACATCTTTATTTCTGCCTTCATTTCGTTATGTACCCAGTAGTCATTCAGGAGCAGGTTGTTCAGTTTCCATGTAGTTGAGCAGTTTTGAGTGAGATTCTTAATCCTGAGTTCTAGTTTGATTGTCCTGTGATCTGAGAGATAGTTTGTTATAATTTCTGTTCTTTTACTTTTGCTGAGGAGAGCTTTACTTCCAAGTGTGTGGTCAATTTTGGAACAGGTGTGTTGTGGTGCTGAAAAAAATGTATATTCTGTTGATCTGGGGTGGAGAGTTCTGTAGATGTGTATTAGGTCCGCTTGATGCAGAGCTGAGTTCAATTCCTGTGTATCCTTGTTGACTTTCTGTGTCGTTGATCTGTCTAATGTTGACAGTGGGGTGTTAAATTCTCCCATTATTAATGTGTGGGAGTCTAAATCTCTTTGTAGGTCACTCAGGACTTGTTTTCTGAATCTGGGTGCTCCTGTATTGGGTGCATATATATTTAGGATAGTTAGCTCTTCTTGTGGAATTGATCCCTTTACCATTATGTAATGGCCTTCTTTGTCTCTTTTGATCTTTGTTGGTTTAAAGTCTGTTTTATCAGAGACTAGGATTGCAACCCCTGCCTTTTTTTGCTTTCCATTTGCTTGGCAGATCTTCCTCCATCCTTTTATTTTGAGCCTATGTGTGTCTCTGCACGTGAGATGGGTTTCCTGAATACAGCACACTGATGGGTCTTGAGTCTTTATCCAATTTGCCAGTCTGTGTCTTTTAATTGGAGCATTTAGTCCATTGACATTTAAAGTTAATATTGTTATGTGTGAATTTGATCCTTTCATTATGATGTTAGCTGGTTATTTTGCTCGTTAGTTGATGCAGTCTCTTCCTAGTCTCAATGGTCTTTACATTTTGGCATGATTTTGCAGCAGCTGGTACCGGTTGTTCCTTTCCATGTTTAGTGCTTCCTTCAGGATCTCTTTTAGGGCAGGCCTGGTGGTGACAAAATCTGTCAGCATTTGCTTGTCTGTAAAGTATTTTATTTCTCCTTCACTTATGAAGCTTAGTTTGGCTGGATATGAAATTCTGGGTTGAAAATTCTTTTCTTTAAGAATGTTGAATATTGGCCCCCACTCTCTTCTGGCTTGCAGGGTTTCTGCCAAGAGATCCACTGTTAGTCTGATGGGCTTCCCTTTGAGGGTAACCCTACCTTTCTCTCTGGCTGCCCTTAACATTTTTTCCTTCATTTCAACTTTGGTGAATCTGACAATTATGTGTCTTGGAGTTGCTCTTCTCAAGGAGTATCTTTGTGGCATTCTCTGTATTTCCTGAATCTGAATGTTGGCCTTCCTTGCTAGATTAGGGAAGTTCTCCTGGATAATATCCTGCAGAGTGTTTTCCAACTTGGTTCCATTCTCCCCGTCACTTTCAGGTACACCAATCAGACGTAGATTTGGTCTTTTCACATAGTCCCATATTTCTTGGAGGCTTTGCTCGTTTCTTTTTATTCTTTTTTCTCTAAACTTCCCTTCTTGCTTCATTTCATTCATTTCATCTTCCATCACTGATACCCTTTCTTCCAGTTGATCGCATCAGCTCCTGAGGCTTCTGCATTCTTCACGTAGTTCTCAAGCCTTGGTTTTCAGCTCCATCAGCTCCTTTAAGCACTTCTCTGTATTGGTTATTCTAGTTATACACTCTCCTAAATTTTTTTCAAAGTTTTCAACTTCTTTGCCTTTGGTTTGAATATCCTCCCGTAGCTCAGAGTAATTTGATCGTCTGAAGCCTTCTTCTCTCAGCTCGTCAAAGTCATTCTCCATCCAGCTTTGTTCCATTGCTGGTGAGGAACTGCATTCCTTTGGAGGAGGAGAGGCACTCTGTTTTTACAGTTTCCAGTTTTTCTGCTCTGTTTTTTCCCCATCTTTGTGGTTTTATCTACTTTTGGTCTTTGATGATGGTGATGTACAGATGGGTTTTTGGTGTAGATGTACTTTCTGTTTGTTAGTTTTCCTTCTAACAGACAGGACCCTCAGCTGCAGGTCTGTTGGAGTACCCGGCCTTGTGAGGTGTCAGTCTGCCCCTGCTGGGGGGTGCCTCCCAGTTAGGCTGCTTAGGGGTCAGGGGTCAGGGACCGACTTGAGGAGGCAGTCTGCCCATTCTCAGATCTCCAGCTGCATGCTGGGAGAACCACTGCTCTCTTCAAAGCTGTCCTACAGGGACATTTATGTCTGCAGAGGTTACTGCTGTCTTTTTGTTTGTCTGTGCCCTGCCCCCAGAGGTGGAGCCTAAAGAGGCAGGCAGGCCTCCTTGAGCTGTGGTGGGCTCCACCCAGTTGGAGTTTCCCGGCTGCTTTGTTTACCTAAGCGAGCCTGGGCAATGGCAGGCGCCCCTCCCCCAGCCTCGCTGCAGCCTTGCAGTTTGATCTCAAACTGCTGTGCTAGCAATCAGCGAGACTCTGTGGGTGTAGCACCCTCTGAGCCATGTGCGGGATATAATCTCCTTGTGCGCCGTCTTTTAAGCCTGTCGGAAAAGCGCAGTATTTGGGTGGGAGTGACCTGATTTTCCAGGCACCGTCTGTCACCCCTTTCTTTGACTAGGAAAGGGAACTCCCTGACCCCTTGCGCTTCCCGAGTGAGGCAATGTCTCGCCCTTCTTCGGCTCACCCACGGTGCATGCACCCACTGACCTGCGCCCACTGTCTGGCACTCCCTAGTGAGATGAACCCAGTACCTCAGATGGAAATGCAGAAATCACCTGTCTTCTGCGTCGCTCACGCTGGGAGCTGTAGACCGGAGCTGTTCCTATTCCGTCATCTTGGCTCCTCCCTCATGTGTCATGTTTTATCAGCCTCCTGAGTAGCTGAAACTACGGATGCCCACCATTATCCAGGGTTTTTTTTTTTTTTTTGAGATGGAATCTTGCTTTGTTGTCCGGGCTGGTCGCAAGAATTATTTTGTGCAATTCATTCATTCATTTGTATATTTATTCACTTTACAAATATGTATTGAATCACACTATGCTGAAGTACAATTTAAAAACAAAACAAAACAAAAGTAGTCCCTGTACTTGTTCAGTTTTAAGGTCTTGTGGTAGTAAACAAATGATGAGGAAGGATTTGAAAGCTGACATCAAAAGATGAAAAATCTGCTTACTCCCTTGCCTCATTTAGATAGTGACTCAAAAGTGAGTTCTTGTCTAACCAACCATATTAGGCAGGATAAGCTAGGTAATATGGTGGTAACAAATTAACACCCAATTACTGGCTTAACACAACAAATATATATTTCTTGCTCATATTGTATTACATGTTTAAAGTGGGCTTGTCAGGCAGATGGTTTTCCACACAATCACTGAGGGAGTCAGGTTGATGAAGGCTCTGCTGTCTTTCACAGGTACTATTAGAGCACACAGCCAGCCTTCTTGTTACAGTGACAGAACAGCCATGGAGGATGCATAGGCACTCTTCAATGCCCTGAATGGAAGTGATCACATCACTTTGAGTATGGGCCCATTGGCCAAACCTAGTAATGTGGCCCCATCTCACTGCAAGGGTCTGGGAATTCTAGGGTGCAAGGGTGCTTAGGGCACATGTAATCTGTACCTGACCATCTCAATTAAACTAGAGAGCCAACCCTAACCCTTTCTATTCCTGCCCCGATTTATGTTTCTCTTTAGCTTGTATTCCATTTAACATGTTAATTTGAGACTCTCTCTCCTAAATAGAATGTAAGCTGTAAGCAGGAAGGCATTCTTGTTTATTTTATACTTTGATATATCCCTAACACCTAAAACAATGCTTGGAATGGAGATGGCACTCAATAAATATCTGCTATATAAATGAATAAATAAAACTTTGTAGTGGCAACATTAGTAGTAAAGAGCATAAAAAAGATCCTGGGACAGGAAGGAACTTGTCTTGTTCAAGCAAGAGAAAAAAAAAAAAAAGAGAAAGAAAAAGAAAATAAAACAGCCTGGCTAGAACAGAATGGTAAGAAAAAAAAAAGTGGCCCAATATTAATATGCATTTTCTTTAAGGCTTACAAGAAACTTTAAAGTAAGAGTTGTGATATTCCTGGGATATAAAAAACTAAATCTTAGAAAAGTTAGCTAACATTCCCAAGGACAGACAGCTAGCAAAGTGAAGAACCAAAATTCATCCTGAGGTTATGCAATTTTTACTCTCCCAGAAAAGGGGCACTTGTCTGGCTGATTCAAACTAACCTATACCTGCCAGGAAGCCAGATCCATAAAGTCATTGTTATGTGACCAACTAAGAATAGTATCTACAATGTCAGCTACATACCTATCAGTTTAGGTACCTCCTTTTAGTAATGCCTGATTGGGTCCACATGGTAAAATTATGTTCAGTTACTAAGTCCTGATAACTTCTACATGTACATGATACACACTAAGGAGAGGTAAAAGCTTAATATTGAAACTCAGGGGCTTGATTTCAAATTAGTTGTTTGAACCCAGTAAGATAAACCACTTGATTACAAAAATTAGAGAAAACTGAAAATCACTCAAAATTAGAGAAAACTGAAAATCACCCACAATTAGAATGAGTACTAAGAAGAGAAAATAAAAGCTACAAAACCAATGAGGGGAAATTTCACCTTCAGACCATTTATTACTCACAAGGAAATACTCATAACCCTTTGTAAACTTTCCAGAAGCCATAATCCAGAAGTAAAACCTGAATTTGGGTACTAGATACCACAGTTGCATCGGTCTTTGACATTTTGGTCTACCTCATATATAAAAAACAGGAAAATGAAGGTGCTCAACACAAATGTAAGGGTTTAATTGGAATAATATATTTGAAGGGATAGGAAAGTTCCTGGCCCAAAGTTAAATTGTCTGCCTCAAGACTTATATCGGAGGAAATCCCTCAAACATTGAGAAGTGTTTTATATAACTCCATTAGAAATGTCAAAAAAGCAAAAATCAAAATTCACTTTTCCAAAGTCCTTTTCATGTGCATGTGGCCTGCTCTCCCTCAATAGGATGCATCTTCTAGGGACTTCTACCAGGAAGTAGCTGGAACAGTGGAGAGTCTACTCAAGTTGGGGCTGTATGTTGGAATCAACATCCAGCTTACATGTGCCCGAGGCCAGAGACAAAAGTAGAACGATGATGGCATCCAGTATTCAGTGTCAATGAGAGCAATATCCCTATAAATGGATGGTCCCAAAGTGAAATTTTCTGCTGCTATCTTGACCACTTTCTGAGCTTCATTTCCAGTATTTTTTAATTAAATTATTTATATGCTTCAATCTAACAGAGTCATTTTCATGGCTTACAACTAAGAAACCTGAGTATTACAACATTCAGATATTAATAACCAAGTGTGACTCTAGCAAGGAGGTGACACAATAAAATCTATGAAAGATGACAGATAATAAATAGGTAGCAAGGTAGGTAGGTAGGTAGATAGATGGGTGAATAGATAGATGATAGATAAATAGATGATAGATAGATGAATAGATAGATAAATGATAGATAGATAGAAATAATAGTTAACATTTATTACATAATTACTATATGCCAGGAACTTCCTAATCACTTCAAATATATTATTCCAATTTAAACCTTACATTTGTGTTGAGCACCTTTATTTTCCTGTTTTTGAGATGAGCAAACTGAGGTTAAGAGAGGATAAACAAACGCTCAAGACCACAGAGCCAGTATGGTAGATTATTGTTCCTCAAATATTCACCCCTTTTTCTTCAACCCACCATTCCCTTGGAAGATTGTCCCTCCCTGTCTCACTGATGTTGAACTTGGTCTTGATACTTGATTTGGTCTCACAGAGAGTTGAGTGTACGTCTCCTTATTTTAGGACTTGGTTGTGTGACTTGCCTCAGTTAATGGTGAGTTAATGTGTGTGACATAAGCAAAGTGTGAAGAAGCTTGCATGTGGTTGCACTTTCACTCTTGCACTTCTATCTTCACTATTAAAAGAACATGACCCAAGCAGCCTGCCAGTCTCAGAAGGATGAAAGGCAAATGCAGTACACCTGAACTGAACCAATGGCCTGATGCCAAGTACAGATGAGTATAGCCTTGATCAGCTAAACCTTAGCTGTCTCACAGATATCTGAGTAGGCAAAAGATTCTACTTTTTGCAGGCCTCTGAGTTTGGGAG
Source organism: Pongo abelii (assembly GCF_028885655.2). Lineage (NCBI taxonomy): Eukaryota > Metazoa > Chordata > Mammalia > Primates > Hominidae > Pongo > Pongo abelii. The sequence continues at coordinate 22,820,020 of NC_071988.2, forward strand.
CGATTTGTTACTCAGCATTGTTGTGGCAATAGCTGACTGATGCAGCTAGTAAACCATGCAACAAGGATGCAAACCCAGACAATTTGACTCTTCAATCTCCTTCCTAATTACTTTGCTGTAATTACATTCCCTGCTAGCTCTAACAGTTTACACCAAATAAACACAAAGTATTAGTGCACCCCAATCTCTGACACCTCTGCAGGTATAAGAAAATTTATCTGCTAGAAATGTCTATGATGGTGTCTCCATCTTTCTCTGACCACAGCCATGTTTCAGTACATTAGCCTGGCTCTGTATGGTTTGCCTCTGTGCTTTGTCTCACGCTGTTATCCAGAAGGCAATGTTTCCTGGTGTCAGTGCTGATATACATAGTACAAAGATTCTCAGAATCTTGGACAGCAATATCTTGAAGTTCTGTCTTTAACTCATGAAGCCCGGCAACAAAATATTAATTTCCTTTCTTGTTTCTTCTGTTTCTGTCCTGAATTCCCATTTCACAAAGCTAAGAGAAATGAGAAGTACATGGGGTGAGAGTATTTTATAAATAACTTGTGGTGGCTCCTAAATATCTCTGATGCCTAATTATTCTTCTAGTATTGAGAGATTTTTTTCCCCTTTGGTTTGGAAAGCACAACTGTGCCAAACACTCTCTAAAAATGGTTTTTCCCATTACTCTGAAGCACTTCCCATTATAACTGTTTCTTGCCTGTTCCTTAGATGTTATTACATGGTCAAAGCACTGCCTTCTCCTACCTGGTCTTAGATACATCTCTATCATGCCATGTAACCACTGCCCAAAGATTTACACCAGCACATATACCTCACATCTCCTTACATTCTACTGACATTGTGTAACCAAGGACGAGATGATCAGGTGAAGGCAGCTGGCCTCGCCTGGTAGTTGTCTGGAGCGAGAGATGTAAGACACAGTTGATGATGTTTGAACATCAATGCTGGTAACCACCATCCATTTAATAGCCTGTCATTCATGTATTTGTAAAAGAAAGGAAAAAACTCTATAACTGGTTTGCCTCATATAAGAAGGAGCTTGAAAGTATGATGTTAGTTATGCCTAAAGAAGAAAGGAGTTTTGAATTCCTGAGAGTGGCACTTGGGTATGGTAAGAACTGGATCCTTTATGCTTCTACCCTTCAGGTAATCCATATGATTTATTGCCCAAAAGGATATTGTGTGCTGAGCTACATGAGGTACAAGTAGATCCTGCTCCTTTTAGCTAAAGAGGAACAAACTGGAACTGAGTCTTTCCTGTTCTTGCCACTTACAGAAAGTCTTTGCTCAGAGAGCTTCCTGATGTGTGTCTTGACAGCGTGACTTTGCCCTATAAATCCTAAGGGTATGAGAGCTAGGAAACAACAAACCAGATAGAATCACCCTTGTGGATCAGTGATATCGAACCCAGGCTGGTCCCAGACAGAAGAGAAAATTGCCCAACAAAATCCTGATCTAACTCAGGATTTACAAAGTACAGAGGATGGGGACCTTGGATCCAGGAAACAAAGTTAAAAACCACCCAGTGACAGGACCTCCATCTCCTGCTATGGGTAAAACTTCATTGAGACAGTCATTTGTGTAAGTAAATGCACTTTACAGAGCCACACACAAGGTTCTAGGTTTCTTGTACTGTTGAAATTATTTTAAAGACTAGGCATGATCTCTGAAAACACCTAGTAAGAAGGAAAGAGGTGAATGTACTAGATAGTGTTAATGTGAAAATAATCTGAGGCTCAGAGATGCATAAAGTGTTTAAAAACAACATCCTCTTCCCATGTAGAAAAAATGGATTAAAAGAGTCCCTTCACTCTTTCTATCCTCAAATCCCTAGAGACATCATATGTAAGATTCCATTAACCTCACAGAATATCAAAGTCAAATGATTAGGGGAAGTCAACTGAACTTGTCTTGTTGCCACCTGCACTGAAATAAGTGATAAAAGTCTCTGAGTTATTCCCAGAACTCAAGAATCTCAGTAGTTTCAGGTTTTGTTTTTCCTTCTAATCAGGATTCATCATTCTTAATGAGAAAAGAATTGAAGGTAGAAATTCTGGGTTCTAGTCCCAGATGTCACTTACTAACTATACAACTTTGGTCCAGTCTCTTTACCTTTCTACTTCTCAGCTGCTCTGTCTTTAATGGGAATAATACCCTTTGCTCCTTCTACCCAAAAGGACATCTACTAACTGGGACTTCTGTAACAGTTTCAACTTTACAAGGTACTTTCAACATAGCCCCTTACTTGCTCCTTATATAAACTCTCTGGGAGAAGTTAGTTAATGGTAACTCTTCACACCCCAACTTCCCACTGCATGGATCCAAAAACTAAGAAGCCAGGAAATGAAGGAATTTCCCAAGCAGTGAGTTAGGATTCATATCTCATATTCAAATTCTAAATCCATTGTTTTTTTCCCCCTTTACACCACAAAAACGTTTGTAAAATGTAAATGTATTTCAACATTGCAATCTGGCTTCTGAAAGGGAAACATTGGTAGAGGTATTATAATTATCCCAAACTCCATTTTCCTGTTTGCTATGTCAAGATGGAAAACAGGCTTCATTGTAAGTCCATGAATTGCCCCAAAGCAGCAAAACAAAAAGAGGCTGCACAGCCCAACATAGCAGGGACACCACTGGAGGAGAAACAGCAGCAGAGCACTGCTCCAAACAGTGGGTAAAGGGCAGTGAGAAGGTTCTAGAATGCATGCTTCACCTGAACATCTGTACTCTCACTCCTAAATGGCAAAGCACCCACAGTGTCAGGAAGAAAATCATTAGACCAAAGAGATGAGCCCAGCTAGTGCTGAGGGCACACATCATCTTAAAGAAAAGAAACTGCCAGGTTATGGGGACTGAGGCAATTTCTAGAATTGAGGACTTTAAAGGCCATGTCAGACTATGTGATGGTCAATGGGAGAAATCCTTTGGATCAACCCCCATCTTGCTGATAAAGCTGACGATGAATTCCATGATGTCACATAATAGGGGCAAGTAGTAGGAGTAAGGAGTTTTTGGAGAATGGAGAAACTTTAGCCAAAGATTAGCTAGAAAAGGGAAGATACAGATCCACCTGATCCTCTCATCCCACAGAGAGTTGGGCCAGGACCAGGACACGGCTGTGCATGCAGTGTGAGTCTCCATTCCATGGAAGTGACCATGCGCCACTCCTTTCTCCTTACTGTATGGGCAAGTGTAAGAAAACAATCCTGTCTGTGGAAAATGTACAGGCTGCTTGGCATCCAACAGTCTGTATATGAGTACCAGCCCTTTATAGGCACTCTCTGCAACTGGAGTCTCTAGCACCATGAGAAGTATAGTTCCCCTACTGGACAGGAGGAGGCCCTGGTTCAGGGAAAGCCAAACTTGGATGCGATTCCTTCCACTGTGGAAAACACTATGGAAGGAGAAGCTGGCCCCACTCTCTCTTTGTCCAAACATTCCAGAGTAAGGACCCAGGGTCACTTTCCAACAATTCAGCTTCTCTGAAACCACACTGTTTCACCAGCCTAGTGTCTCCGCAGCGTGTTAGAGAAAAAAAGTATCTAGGCAAAGATAACCCTGCAAAGCTGAGGAAACCTCCTCAATACAGATTATTAATTAAAATAAAACCTGATTCTGAGTTGTCTTTTATTAAATACATTGATTGAAATCTCATTAATAGTGATTTTTGTTTTTTTTCCTTGCTGCTTAAAAAAAATATTCCAAGGCTGCATTCCATAAAGGCATTTCATTAACCAGTCAAATTTAAGTGACTTAATTGATGTAGTTAGAGCATTAACTTTGCTGATAAAAAAATAAAATGACTCAGGGCAAACACATTGTCATATTGTTATTATTTAACACGGACTGCAAAGCCCTAGCACAGGAGTTGCTGCCTAGCGCACAGTTAGACACGGTCCATGTCCCAGGGGCATGCAATCCCAGCAAGGTTGCTATATGGTATTCATTGCAATTTGATGAACTTCATTTATCTAGACAGCCACTTATTTAGGATGAATTGGAACCTACTGAATCATCTTAATTCAGAGGCTTCTACTGCACCATGGGTCTGCAGCAACTATTAAACTTGGGAAGATTTGGCGGCCATGACACAATGAATGTATTATTCCTGCAGAATGATCTGGGTATGATGAATCATCAGCTTTATGGACAGGTGTGGGGTGATACCTGCTATCACCTTCCTTCCCCTTTAGGTTTTTAAGTATGATATCAGTACTGCAGTCACTCTTACTCATCTTCCCCAATAAAGAAGTTATCTGTCACAGATGATGCTATTTCCCCAATAGCACAATCATTCAATTCTTGGGGAAAAAAAAATCACACAGCCTGAAACCCTGGTACAAGATGAGGGTTCCCCTAGGCACTGAGTTCTCTGAAGCGATGAGTTAATGAGGAGAGAAGAGTTCTTTCTGCAATGGATACAGCCACTTTATGGCATTCTATTACTAATTGAGAGTAGGAACTCCCATAAACTATACGTAGAGGATTTATTTGGGTTATTTACAAGGCCAAGGGAGGAAACATGCAAATAGAAAGACTTGCATATAGAATGAATCCAATTGCTGAACAACTGTAAATTCTATTTATGGACAAAAGGGCTTTTTCAAAGACAGGTGATATGTAAGATTTGAATAAAATCTTAAGGTTATAACTCCCAAAATTCTTGACTGCTCTCTAAATTCAGGACCACAGACTCTTGCAACGTGTAGACCAAGTCTATTTATATTGTCTTTGCTGATGAAGCGTAGCTTGGAAATTAAAATGAAACAGTTTGGTCTTATTCCAAGAAGTCACAGCAACTTCCAATTTCTCAGACTTGAATAAACACTAAAGGCATTTTATCAGTCAAGGTTCTCCAGAGAAACAAAACAAATAGGATACATACATATATATCTACATACATAGATATTTGATTTATTTTTAAGCAATTGGCTATGCGTGATTGTGTGGGCTGGCATGTCTGGAATCTGTAGGGCAGCTTGGCAGACAAGAAACTCAGACAAGATTTTCTGTTACCTTTTTGAAGCAGAATTCTTTGTCTCTGGGAAACTTGCTTTTGTTCTTCTGGCCTTCAATGGATTGGATGAAGTCCACGCACATTACTGCTGTTCTCTTTTAAAGTCAACTCTAGATGTTTATCTCATCGGCAAAATACCTTCACAGTCATCTTGATAAGTGTTTGACCACACAATTGGGCACCATAACCTAGCCAAGTTGACACATAAAATTTAACCATCACAGGTATCACCTCTGTTTGTCAATGTTTATGCTATGAATGTCATCAAACACTATTTCTTAAATTGGCACATACAAAACCAGTAGGATTTGCATTCCATAAAACAGAATCATCCAACTTTTTAAAAAATTTTTTATTTTATTTTATTTTTATTTTTATTTTTTGCTGTTATAGCTCAAACTGAAAGTTCTTTGGAGTTTGAATATGCTAGGCCTTTTTTGTGCCAATGTCAATTATTTTGTTGAAAAATAGTTCTTATGTTTCTATAAACTCAGTATTTGCAAATTATGGCCCACAGCTAACTGACCTATCACCTGTTTTTTCATGGCCCATGAACAAAGTATGATTTTTACATTTTTAAATGCTTACATTATAAATGGAGATGCAAGGAATTGTATATTCGAAAATGGTTAAAATGGTAAACATCTTGTTATATGTAATTACAACACACACGCACACAAAAGTTATGTAATTATCTACATAATATTATCCTGCATTTTGCCACTTGGCCCTCAAATGCTAAATATTTACTCTCTGGCCCTCTAAAAAACGTTTGCCAATGCTTGTTATAAATTGAATATTTTCTTGTTGGAGAAGTCCTAAGCACCCTGTCTAGCTATATGGAGCATTATTGTATTGTAAAGGGTTCCTTTAATTCCTTTCTCTCTCTCTCTCTTTTTTTTTTTTTTTTTTGCTTTGTTTTGTTTTTGAAACAGTGTCTCATACTGTCACCCAGGCTGGAGTGCAGTTAGCAGAATCACAGCTCACTGCAGCCTTGACGGCCTGGGCTCAAACAATCCTCCCGAGATCTCAGCCTCCCAAGTAGCTGCGACTGCAGGTGCACGACACCACACCCAGCTAACATTTTTTATTACTTGTAGAGACAGGGTTTTGCCACATTGCCCAGGCTTGTCTCAAACTCCTGGGCTCAAGCTATCCTCCCACCTCAGCCTCCCAAAGTGCTGGGATTACAGGCAGGAGCCACTGTGCCTGGCCCTAATTCCTTTCTTAATATCATAATTCCTCAGTAAGCACTATAAATACAACCTTTAAAACTTAAACTCTTATCTTGATTAACTAAACTTTAAGGAAATGAGCTTTAGTATTTAGTGAAAGAATCTTCATTTAAAGCTAATAAAATCAATCAGGCAGCGGATTTGCAGGGCCTGCCTGATTTGGCTTTGCCCTTTTCTCCACTTCTCCTATGCCTGTCCCCCTCCTTCATTCCACTCCAGCCATCCTGACCTCCTTTTTCTTATTTATTTATTTGTTTATTTATTTATTTATTTATTTATTTATTTGAGATGGAGTCTCACACAGTCACCCAGGCTGGAGTGCAGTGGTGCGATCATGGCTCACTGTAACCTCCGCCTCCCAGGTTCAAGCAATTCTCTTCCTTCAGCCTCTTGAGTAGCTGGGATTACAGGTGTACACCACCACGCCCTGCTAATTTTTGTATTTTTAGTAGAGACGGGTTTTGCCATGTTGGCCAGGCTGGTCTTGAACTCCTGACCTTAGGTTATCCACCTGCCTCAGCCTCCCAAAGTCCTGGCCTTCTTTTTGTTCCTGGGATACTTCTGCCTTGTTCCTACCTGAAGCCTTTGCACTTGCTATTCCCTCTGCCTGGAACACAATCCCCACAGAACATCCCAAGGCTGGCTGCTTCTTATCATGCAGATGTAAACTCTGATGTGACCTACTGAGACAGGCTGTCCCTGACCATGCTCCTAACCCACACTCTCCATTCTTCTCTCTATCTTACTACTCTATTCTATTTTTTATATAATGCTCTCCAGGATAATCTATAGATTGGTATATTTCTCACTAGTAAAATGACAGCTCTGAGAGAGCAAGAGTTGTCTGTCTTGCTCATGGCTGTAGCCCAGTATCTAGAACATCCCAGGGTCCACAGAAGGTGTTTCTTCTATATTTGTGGACTTTGCAAATAGACAGACACAACATGCAGTGAGTCATCTTAGTGATTATTCTTCCAATTAAGTCACCATTGGAACAACAGTGGCCTGGAAGTTATTTAACCTGACTATTCATTCTTTTACCTAAAGTGCTTTCAGCATCCAACCCTGTCTCAGGCCATATACTAGGTGTGGTGGATACAACAGTTAAGAAAAAAAAAAAAGAGTCCCTGCATTCAGGGATCTCACAAAATAATATACATTAGCAACAGAGGAATTTGAGGATAATGCCATGCTCCAGTGATATTAGAAAACATGTTTTGTATATGTCATTGAGTGTGTCTTTTCTCACCTCAAATACTTCAAACTTTTTTTTTTTTTTTTTTTTGAGACAGAGTCTTGCTCTGTCTCCCAGGCTGGAGTGCAGTGGTGCAATCTCAGCTCACTGCAACCTTCACCTCCCAAGTTAAAGCACTTCTCTGCCTTAGCCTCTCAAGTAGCTGGGATTACAGGCACCCACCACCATGCCTGGGTAATTTTTGTATTTTTAGTAGAGATGGAGTTTCACCATCTTGGCCAGACTGGTCTTGAACTCCTGACTTCATGATCCACCTGCCTCAGCCTCCCAAAGTGCTGGGATTACAGGCGTAAGCCATGGCGCTAGGCCTTCAAACTCTTTTAAATCAGTATTTTCTAGCTTTAATGCATCTGAGCATTCACATGTGGTTCTTTTAATAGGCAGGGCTTTAATACCACATCAATGTTGACAATAAGAAATTATAAATATTTAAGCTAAAAATTAAAATAAAGACAAAAAATTATCCTGTGCACTACAAAACACAATATAGAAAGCAATTTATTCCCAACATTCAAAAACATTGATCCTCTGACTTTATGCCTACTGGTTTGATGTTACAGATGAAAAATTTCTAAAGATGTATATGATGCTTTATCAGTTGTTCAGATTTCTAACATTCGTATATTATAGCTCTTTTTAGTCAGAAAGGGGATATTTAACATGCCTTTATTTACATCTTCCTTTTTATGCTTCTTTTATTTTTTTGAGACGGAGTCTTGCTCTGTCAGTGGCGCGATCTCGGCTCACTGCAAACTCCGCCTCCCGGGTTCACGCCATTCTCCTGCCTCAGCTTCCCGAGTAGCTGGAACTACAGGCGCCCGCCACCATGCCCGGCTAATTTTTTTTTTTTTTTAATTTTGTATTTTTAGTAGAGACGGGGTTTCACCGTGTTAGCCAGGATGGTCTCCATCTCCTGACCTCGTGATCCGCCCACCTTGGCCTCCCAAAGTGCTGGGATTACAAGCATGAGCCACCGCGCCTGGCCTGTGCTTCTTTTAAAGAACTTACCTTATAGTTTAACCATGACCTGGTCCCATATATCAGGAATCCCCCACCCCTGGGCCAGGGACTGGACCACAGCTTGTTAGGAACTGGGCCACATGCAAGAGGTGAGTGGCAGGTGAGCAAGTGAAGCTTCCTCTGTATTTACAGTTGCTCCCCATCACTGGCAGTACTGCCTGAGCTCCGCTTCCTGTCACATCAGCAGAGGCATTAGACTCTCAGAGGAGCATGAATCCTATTGTGAACTGTGCATGGGAGGGATCTAGGTTGTGTGCTCCTTATGAGAATCTAATGCATGATGATCTGTTACTGTCTCCCATCACCCCCATATGAGACTGTCTAGTTGCAGGAAAACAAGTTCAGGGCTCCCACTGATTCTACATTATAGGGAGTTGTATAATTATTTCATTATATATTACAATGTAATAATAATAGAAATAAAGTGCACAATAAGTGTAATGTGCTTGAATCATCCTGAAACCACCCCTCCAATCTGTGGAAAAATTATCTTCCATGAAACCTTGGTCCCTGGTGCCAAAAAAGTTTGGAGACCGCTGCCATATGATTTTAAAAACATCAGGTGACCTCCACAACCCAGGGTCTCTATCTCAAGAAGAAAGATCAACAGCAAAACTTGGCAAGGAGTCCAGTAACATCTCAAAACAAGAATGAAAAAGAGATGCAGAGACACTGGATCTACATATTGTAGTTTGTGTGTTGTTTTTCTTCTTGGAGAATTTTGCATTTTTAACTCAGCACAAGTTTATTAAATAGAAAAAACATCAAGTCTTACCTGATAAATCTTTCTTCATGTCTCTACCAATATCTGTATGGTTGTCCCTTGACATTTTTTCTTGGAATGTACCCTTCTAAACACACACACACAAAATTAAAGGGGAATTGGAGGGCCTCTCTTTTATTTACTTCCTAGTAAATTTAGTAAGAAAATTTGCGGCCGGGCACGGTGGCTCAAGCCTGTAATCCCAGCACTTTGGGAGGCCAAAACGGGCAGATCATGAGGTCAGGAGATCGAGACCATCCCGGCTAACACGGTGAAACCCTGTCTCTACTAAAAATACAAAAAATTAGCCAGGCGTGGTGGCAGGCGCCTGTAGTCCCAGCTACTTGGGAGGCTGAGGCAGGAGAATGGAGTGAACCTGGGAGATGCAGGTTGCAGTGAGCCGAGATTGTACCACTGCACTCCAGCTCAGGCAACAAAGAGAGACTCCATCTCAAAAAAAAAAAAAAAAAAAAAGAAAAAGAAAAAAGAAAATTTGCATGTAAACCAGGCTTTAACGTAATGTTCGTAATGTTGAGAATTTCTTTGTTTGAATTACTCTTTCTGTCATTGAGACTGAAAGTGAGAACTGGACATAGATAATTGTCATGAAACCAACAATCAGGAGACCTGCTACGTCTATGTCACTAAAAATCTTTGATCTTGAATAAGTGGCATTAGTTCCTTGATCCTCAGTTTCCTCATCTATGAAATGAAGACATCTTATTATATCATTTCCAATCTGTTTACTTCCAATTCTACATTCCACTATAAATTTGTATATGTTTATAGTAAGCACAGTTAGTTTTAAGCAGTAAAACCAAAAATGAACCAGGACTTTTTTTTGGAATTTCAAGATTGAAGCTGTATACATATGTCAAAACACACACAATTGCACACTATAAATGTATGCTGCTTATGGTACATCAACTCTGCCTTAAGAAAGCTCTGAGGTTAAACAAAAAAAGCATGACACTTTAGGTTGTTATCTAAGAAGAATTAACAGCATTTTGGGGAGGAAAATAAGAATAACATAAATTTTCATATGAGTTTTCTTTTTTAACTGCTGCTTGGACAAGTAAAGAATCAAAATCACCGCTTTAAGTGTACAATCACTCTTATTGCACAGCACTAAGTAGCCTTATCTACACAAATAAGTGGCATTGAGACAAAACCCCTGCTGGTGGAATTGTATTTACCTATTTCATTATTGTTGTTGTTAATTTTACAGACAGGATCTTGCTCTGTTGCCCAGGCTGGGAGTGCAGTGGCATGATCATAGCTCACTGCAGCCTGGAGCTACTGGGCTCAAGGGATCTTCCTGCTATAGCCTCCTGAGTAGCTGGGATTACAGGCATGTACCACCATGCCCAGCTAATTTTTGTAACTTTTTTAGAGACAAGGATTCGCTATGTTGGCCAGGCTAGCTGTATTATTATTTTTTAATAATCTTGAATTCTGCTAGTGGATAGATATTCATCGTTTTCAAAATAGCCAGTGGTTTGATCTCTACCTCCCCATCTCCGCGTGTCCTTCCCAGCCTGGGTGGAAGCTGAGGCAGAGTCTCTGCTACCAGCTGGTGAGTGGAAGAAGGCAGATCTATTTACCTGCCGAGAAAGGCCTAGAATAAGAATGGTATTTCACTGTGCTGCCTCAAAACAAAAACATGTTACAGTGAAAAAAATCCAGTCAAACTGAAATACAAAATAAATTTCTCTAAATTCAACCATATTTTGATAGGCAAATTCAATGAAACCAATTAATAGAGGGTCAGGCAGCTTTAGCGAAAATGAAGAGAAAGAAAAAAATACAGGATGGAGAGAAAACAAAAGAAGAAAAAAATGGAAACACAAGAAAAGGGGGAAAGTTATAGTTTACAGTTTTAGAGTTAAAATTTACCCTATTTATTTAGTTAGTTAGTTAGTTAGTTAGTTAGTTATTGCACTCTGTCTCACTCTGTGCCCAGGCTGGAGTGCAGTGGCGCGATCTCAGCTCACTGCAACCTCCACCTCCCAGGTTCAAGCCATTCTCCTGCCTCAACCTCCCGAGTAGCTGGGATTACAAGCACCCCCCACCACACCGAGCTAATTTTTTGTATTTTTAGTAGAGACGGGGGTTTCACTGTGTTGGCCAGGCTGGTCTCAAACTCCTGACCTTGTGGTCCGCCTGCCTCGACCTCCCAAAGTGCTAGGATTACAGGCCTGAGCCACTGCGCCTGGCCAATTTACGCTTTCTTACACTTTATTTTTAAAATCCCTTCTAGAATTCCCAAGCAAAATCTACGCCAACATGCCAAGTCTGTGACTACAGACAGGAAAAGAGAGAAATGAAGTAACTATGCAGATACTGAAGAGCAGTCTTTACTGATCATCAAGGAAGTGAAAGCAAATTATTTTCCTTTACCTTGAATTATCCAGAAAATCATCTCCCTGCTTTACTTCTCATTGTGTTGTAAACAAAGCTTAAACCAAATGAAAAGTTGGTAGAGTTATTTGTAATTCTTTTATCTGTCTGCATAACTCAAGCAAAGAAAAAAAAGCAAAAAACCAAAAACCTCTGAATTACACACTACCCACAAATTTGCAAATGTGTGGACCTTGTATTGGAGAATTTCATGAAATAAAAGAGAACAGAATGGGGTGTGTCTGTGAAAAGTAGATAACATAAAAATGCTTTGTGGCATTTCCCTATGTCTTTTCTAAATGGTTGGAGATGTTTTATATAAGGTTCTGCTTCCATTAACACTTAGGCACTGTTCCCTTCCTCAACACTGAAATGACATTCTAAATGGCATGTCTGTGTATTATAACCAGGTCCCAATTTCTTCTCCCTTTTCGCATCTCACATCAACAGCAGGACAGGCAAAAGATTGGCCTGGACAATGCCAAAGCAATGGAAAAATGCCTTTAGTTATTATTACCAGAGTAAATGAAGAAACTGCACACCAGATGGGTGTATATTATCTATCCAACTAAAAAAGTGTCTTGTTAACAGAGATAAATGGTCTGAAATGGCAGAACATTTTCTTGCAATTTTAAAAAATAATAGCAGCAATATTTCAGAGGATAATTCTGCAATTTTTTCAAGGTTTCTGTTAAAAACCACATTTGATATTGATAGATACATGCTTAAAGTGTTCATTGGCACATTCATAAATATGTGAAGTTGAAAGGGATTTTTTTTTTAAATCCCACCTACAATAATCTCTACTGGAAGTGTGAAGACATGATGTGAATGGCCTATAGCATGTGCTGGGGCTGAACATGTTTCATTCATTCCTGAATCAGCTTTGTCAAAACAAAGCAAAAGCAGTGTGGTACAGTGGGCTGTGCCAATTGCTATCAGTGTGACCTTGAACTTGCCAAATAATGTAAAATCACAGTTTTCAGATCTCTCTTTTTTTTTTTTTTTTTTTTTTTTTTTGAGGCAGTCTCGCTCTGTCCCCCAGGCTGGAGTGCAGTGGCGCGATCTCCGCTCACTGCAAGCTCCGCCTCCCGGGTTCACGCCATTCTCCTGCCTCAGCCTCCAGAGTAGCTGGGACTACAGGCGCCCGCCCTCATGCCCGGCTAATTTTTTTGTATTTTTAGTAGAGACGGGGTTTCACCGTGTTAGCCAGGATGGTCTCTATCTCCTGACCTCGTGATCCACCCTCCTCAGCCTCCCCAAGTGCTGGTATTACAGGCGTGAGCCACCGCGCCCGGCAGTTTTCAGATCTCTAAGATGTAGATAAAATCTACCACATAGGATTGCTATGAGAATTTTCAAAAAAATCCTATAAGTATCCTGTCTGGTACATGAAGGTGCCATCTAAATGTTCACTTCTCAATGAGCAATACTTGTAGAAAGTATTAGGTTTTTTTATCTCCTTATTGAAACAAGCGTCTAGTTTCACACAATGGGAATGTTTTGCTTTCTTTTAATGTTATGGTGCATTGTTCCACTTTTGATAGTGAATAAAACAAGATCTCTGGCAAAAATATACAATAAATATTATCCCCCTTCTGTAGTCCTTGGCCTAGTTAAATCTGTATTACAGTTAAACCTAAAATCCATTATGAATATGAAAACACCGCCTTCATTTGCATTCAGCCATATCTGTAGGCAAAAAAGGTTATTTAACTATAAGAAAAATACAATTAATTTCTGAGATATTTTATTTTATTTGGAAAGCCTCCTTTCTCCAGAAACATAACAATGACTTACTGATTGATAAAGTCTTATACTTTAGAGGTGGTCAAAATACTTTTCTAGCAATCATGGTGGCTTGTATTTCTAATCGCAGTAACACCTGGCTAGAAGATAAAAACGGTCTTCAGAGAACCTTTGGGCCTTTTTAGTTTTTGTCACCTCAGTTTTGCTCTTGTATGCACCCAGAAACCTTGGGTGGGTTTTAATCTTTCCATTTAGCATTTGGTTAGTTGGTTTGTTTAATAACTAAGAGTACTGAAACATACAAGTTGACTTATCAGTTTGTCAAGCCAAGGAGAAAAATACAATGCTGTCTATGATACCCCAACGATAATAAAGAAGATAAAGGTGCCTACCCTGGAACAGCTTTGTAAAGTCCACTGTGGCGGGCATGGTCAAAGGAGTCTCATCTTGCTTGGGGACTCAAGTTGGAGCCCTTGGTAATGGTCATGTCAAGTCAAATGACCCTTGAAAAAAGTAAAAGCCATCGTAGGCAGAACCCACACAATATTTTCATCATAGTAGGCCCCTTTTGCTCCAGTATTTTCTCTGTTCTTCATTTGAACACCAGCGGAAGTAGTTTGCTTAGATTGAGAAGATCTATCATATATTAAAAAAAACAGTCTCAACACAACTTGGAAGCTGAGATTGATGGTGGTAACATCAAATTGATCTCTCTTAATTCATGATATAGGAGAAAACTCAGTGGCATACAGTGGATCTGCAGTTGTATTTATGTGATTAAATGTGTATTTTAAATAATTTCATCACATTTGTTTTCTGCACAGGAAAATTCTTTTACTGGGACCAGCTCCTTCCCTATTCTATCCATATACCAGTAACTGGAACGGCCATGTTTTTATATAGCCTCACCCCTCCCACAATCTGGACCAATCCCTGCACTTTCCTGAGATATTTTAAATTTCAGAGCACAGAGAGGGTGATACAGTCTCCCTCTTGTGGTCAAAGTCAAAAAATGTGAATCCTGTTTTCCATATGCCTCCACAGAAATAGAACATACAGTGAAAAAATTAATAGTAAGAATACAGTTGAAAGGCACACAGATGGAGCTTTGAGACCTGGAGGGAGGGTCTATAGCATTCAAACCCCTGATTCCGTTTGTTCTTGAGATTCTGCAGGATCCCGCCTCCTACCGTTGTTTGACTGTTCAACTCTGTCCTGATTGTGAAAGTTGGTAAATGACCCCTCTAGCCAATAGCTTGCTAGGGTTAACTTTCCGACACTTGCAACTGCATTGATAAAGTAGTTTACTTAGATCAATGTTCTCCCCAGCAAAGACAGAAATAGCAACCTGATAAAAACTTTATTACTGGCATAAATGTATAGTGGCCTTACCTTTGCAAAAACACTTCACTTGGATAGTCCAACACGACTTAACAATTTATTTTTGTTCTCTGGGTTTTAATTTCCTCATCAATGAAATGGTAGGGTTGAGCTAGATCAGAAGAACTAAGGGAGCTGCATGGACCACCTAGCCACACGGCAGTGAGTGTGAGCTCATTCTGACATTCTTTCCCAAGGACTTTCAGTTCTGCTTCAGAAGACTTCTCTCCGCAGTATGCAGGGTGGAATTTACTTTTCGTTCCTGAACCTTAAATGATCTCGAAATGCCATTATAACCTTGCTAACAATGTAGTGAATTAGACCAGGCAAGTAACTGATTCCCATTACACAAGTAAGGAAATTGAGTCACAGAGAAACTTGTAGTTTAGATAAACCTGTTCAGCTTCTTTTTAACCCTCTTTTCCCTCTTCATGTATACCTGGGGAGGTGGAAGGAGGATGAAAGACTGTGGCTGTTCTTTAGTAGTTTCTTTCCTTGGAAAAAGAACAGGGTGGGGCATGCCACTGCTCTCAAAGGCTTCTGTACTGTTGCATTGGAAATTATCTCCTTTTCTTCCTCATCCCTTTGTCTCCCCTAATTTATTGCATCACATCAGCACCAGCTGGCTGTACCCCATATTAGAGGAAGATGGGGCCCAGCCAATTATTGCTTCTCTGAACTAAGCTGTACCCTGGTGAGTAGCAGTCCCAAAGGGGTTTAACTTAGGAGTGGGAAGTAACAGAGAAACTTGTTCAGAGACCAACTTTTGAACCTAAGCAGAGATGCAAATTTGGGGTCTAGGCGTGCCATTTAGTCAACCATGCAAATTAGCACATGCTCTCTTGCCTGGGGCCCCGAAAGAAACCAGGAGGGGACCCACAAGGAATTCCAGTCTGTTCTGTTTCTCCTTCAATTGACTTTTGGTCATGTTTTAGTTGGTATTTGCTTCTGTGGATGCCTATGGCTGAAGGTAAATGTTTGTTTTCTTAACCTGGGCGTCAACAAGCAGAGATGAAATAAAAATGAGTTTAGATTGAAAGTTAATAATGGTAAATTTTAACAGTAAACTAGGAAGAAAAAATAGAGCGTGTGTATAATTTATATAATATTTATTATATATTTATATATAATTTATATAATATATATTTATATATAATTTATATAATATTTATTATATATTTATATATAATTTATATAATATATATTTATATATAATTTATATAATATTTATTATATATTTATATATAATTTATATAATATATATTTATATATAATTTATATAATATTTACTATATATTTATATATAATTTATATAATATATATTTATATATAATTTATATAATATTTACTATATATTTATATATAATTTATATAATATATATTTATATATAATTTATATAATATTTACTATATATTTATATATAATTTATATAATATTTATTATATATTTATATATAATTTATATATTTATATATAATTTATATATTTATTATATATTTATATATAATTTGTATATTTATATATATATATATATATATGCACACACACAAAAGCTGAAAAATTAGTCCAAAAATTAAATTCCAACCTAGTCAACTCCATAGCTAAGAATCTTCCTGTTTTTTTCCTTTAGAGGTCACCATTCACAATTACTGTTCATGGGTTCAGGGGTGAGGATGACTGTATTTAGTTGCAATTGTTTAAATTTATGCTCTTCATAAAAGCAAGTGTCTCACTCTGACAAGGGTTGTAACCCTCATGCATTTCCTACAGCTCTAGCTGAATTGGAACTATTAGGTCCCATTCACTTACACCTTCTCAGAGAAGATTCCATTTCCCAATTATTGGAACATTGAGTCAAATAAAAGCAAATGTTGTTAAAGAAAACAACATGAAAAGAGTCTTTCAATATCTAAAGAAAACTGGGGATTGATGGAAACCAAGTGGTTGAAAATGCGTCTCTATCCATGACTTGAACCACAAAGGTGGTGGGAGGCGGGGTAAAGGAAAGAGGGATAGGAACTTGGAGCAGGGGCAAGAAAGAGAGAAAATTTATTGAAGTAAAGAAAGATAATTGGTATCTGGAATTTCCTCTGCAATTTAAGGCTGTCAGGCCAGCATCTTGCACATCTTCCCAGATTGAACACTTCACTATTACGGAAGCAGAGCTCTATTCTAGGATAGATTAAAGAGCTAATAGGTGAAACCAGCTGCAGGGAGCATCTGTTTTTGTGTTTTTTTTTATTTTTTTATTTCAAAGCAGGAGTCCTTGCAGAACTACAAAAATACAGATTCCAGAGTTCTCAGGAGGTTGTAGCCTAGGAGGGAGTTTTCACAACCTTCCAATCTTTAAAGTGCACTAAGCTCAATATTCATGAATCCTTCCAACACGTGACTTGCCATAGCAACTTTATCTTCCAAAATATTACTGGGGTGAAAAGACCTGGAGCACAGCTTCACTTTTACTCAAGGTATTTCCTATTCATTGCCTTATTATTTGACTAACGCCCGGGTGGCTATATTTGCAGTCCTGTCTTCTAGGCTACCTTGAGGAGTTGCTCCATTACTTATTTCCTAAATGAATAGAACTACCTCTTCTCAGTCATCACAGCCTAAGCAAATGGTTTGAAATGATAAACCTGCCAAACAGCTTGTGGTCACATAGCTGACTTGTAGAATCTTTAGGAGCTTTGATTAGTATGACTTGTGGGGGTGTTGGAAAAAGAGAAGTCACTTAGGATAACATTTGTTAAGAATTAGTGGTATGTCCTATGCAGCCATAAAAAAAAGATGAGTTCATGTCCTTTGCAGGGACATGGATGAAGCTGGAAACCATCATTCTCAGCAAACTAACACAGGAACAGAAAACCAAACACCACATTTTCTCACTCATAAGTGGGAACTGCACAATGAGAACACATGGACATAGGAAGGGGAACATCATACACTGGTGTCTGTCAGGGGATGGGGGGCCAGGGGAGGGATAGCATTAGGAGGAATACCTAATGTAGATGACGGGTTCATGGGTGCAGCAAACCACAATGGCACATGTATAACTATGTAACAAACTTGCACGTTCTGCACATGTATCCCAGAACTTAAAGTATAATTTAAAAAAAAGAAAGGAAAATAAATCATTATGTGAAAAAAAAAATCAGTAGTATGTCAAGAAATTTAATTTCAGTATATTTTCATAATAACCCTGCAAAGAAAACCTGGTTATTCCCGTTTTCATTGAGGAAACGTAAGACTTCTCAAGAATCTCCAACATTCTTGGCTAGGCTCAAGGGGGCAGAACTCAGTTGTCTTTAACTCCAAAAGCTCATGAACCGCAGAAAGTGCATCAACCTTTTTTTTTTTTTCCAAAGTGGTGTCTATCTCTGTCACCTAGGCTGGAGTGCAGTGGCGCGATCTCGGCTCACTACAACCTCTGCCTCCCAGATTCAAGCAATTTTCCTGCCTCAGCCTCCCGAGTAGCTGAGATTACAGGCGCCCGTGACAACGCCCGGCTAAATTTTGTATTATTAGTAGAGACGGGGTTTCACCATGTTGACCAGGCTGGTCTCAAACTCCTGACCTCAGGAGATCTGCCTGCCTCGGCCTCCCTAAGTGATGGAATTACAGGCGTGAGCCACCACGCCCGGCCAAGTGCGTCAACTTTTAAAGCTGCATTACCTCCTCCTGAAAGCCCATTTGAACAGTGAACTTTTATGGTATGAAGAGTGTATTCCTATACGCCGATATGTTAGAAGATTCTGTGGATTAGTAGCAGTGCTTTTTAAGCTTTTTTGTTCATGGTGCAAATAAGGAATGAATTTTATATTAGGACCCTGTACACACATACCTATTCTATGTCTATAAAAGTACGTTTGTAACTGAAAACCACTCACAAAACAATACCTTCTTTTATATGTGAAAAGCATTCTGATATGTTCTAGTGTATTTTCAGACTATGTATAATACTAGAACAGTGGTTTTGAGTACTCATTATGGAGCAAAACCAGCTGGGATCATATGTGCATGCAGATACTTGACAGTTGTTGTAGGAACTTGGAAAAGCGACTTAACCTATAAAAATAATTATACCTCATAAGGTTGTCATGAAGATTAAATAAATATTACGTGAAAATCACTGACATAAAAAGTACCCAATAAATGTTGGCTCTTATTCCGTTAGGACCTCAGCACAGGGTCTAGATGGAGCAGCTTTACAATGACTGACACATAAAAGCACCACAAAAAGGTTTGCTGTTTGTGATGCTGTGTATTTATTATGTCTGCTAAGTGTAGGGCAATGTGATAGGATGTATAAAACAAAAGAAACTGGAGACTATTTATATAGATGAACAAAAGGAATGGGACATCTAACAACATAAACAATTTTGTGGAGACAGATTTTTTTTTTAAAACATCTGAGATCAGATTCTTAGTCATTTCCTTTTATAATTTAATATAAAAATAATATGGTATATGTATTCGTCTAGTCTCTTATTTTAGGCTACTTCTCCCACTAGACTGTAAACCTTTTTAGGGCTAAGATTGTGTCTATTAACCCACCACTGTATTTTCTTGGCCTGTAGCCATACCTTTGACATAGAAATCATTCAAATTACTACTTACAGCCGGGCACGGTGGCTCACGCCTGTAATCCCAGCACTTTGGGAGGCCGAGGAGGGTGGATCACAAGGTCAGGAGATCGAGACCATCTTAGTTAACACGGTGAAACCCCATCTCTACTAAAAATACAAAAAATTAGCCTGGCATGGTGGCAGGCACCTGTAGTCCCAGCTACTTGGGTGGCTGAGACAGGAGAATGGTGTGAACCCGGGAGGCGGAACTTGCAGTGAGCCAAGATCACACCACCGCACTCCAGCCTGGGCGACAGAGCGAGACTCCATTCAAAAAAAAAGAAAAAATTACTACTCACTGAATGGAAACACAAATGAATGGAGCAGCATTGTTAGTTTGTTTGTATCCATACAACTTTATTTGCTTTTTGAAATCATGTTGGTACCCTCATAATATATAGTTATTGAGTATTTACAAAGTGCTTTCCCAAGCCTCACTCCCCAAAAAAGTCAGATTTGGAGAAATTTCACATTTCTCTGTGAAACACATCTTTCTAGGCATGTGACACCTCTCAAGAGCATGATGTAAGGGCTCCAAGATGAGTTTGGGCTTCCCAGTTCCCCAAGTTAGGAAACTGGTAGCCCATGAATCCTTAATCCATCTCCTAACCCATAGAGAGGAGAGGAGCTGAATGAGATTATATCACCTAAAACTTCCTTTTGCGGGTTTTTTGTTGCTGTTGTTTTGGTTTTTTGCCTTTCTCTATTGATCTGGGCAATAGCACAGAGGGAACTGGCGGTAGGGGAAAAGTACTGACATCCAAGAGAGAAAAGACCTGTGAGATTATGACACATTGTTTCCTGCTGAGCTTTCCAGCTTCTTTTCATGCCCAATTGGCATTTTACCCTTAACCACACTCATTTCCATTTCTGTTAATAGAAGTGCAAGGGAATTGCAAAGTTGGAATTCTCCAAAGCATTGAGGGATGAATCATGTTTCCAAGTAGAATGGTCATGATTCACCTCTCCAAGTGGGAGATGGTAGAAGGAGCAATCCTGAGATGGATAAGCCAATTATGTAGCATTGCTGAATGGCTATTGCTTACCTAGTATTGTGCAGGCAAAACAGAGGAGAAGAAAGCAGAAAACTCCGTCCTGTTCAAGAAGCTGGCATGCTTTCTTTGCAGTAGGAGAGAACTGACTAAAATACAAAAGATATAAAACCCAGAGTGTATGACTTGCTCCTTGTTAATCTCTGATCCTCTCTACTTAGCAAACAGTAGGTAAGTGTTAGGAATTAACCAATGAACAATTTAAAGTGGAGCAAGCTTAACCCTTGGAGTTGAACAGACGCAGATCTCAGATCTGTCATTTTCCAGATGTCTGATTCTATACAATTTTTTTGATCCAAGTGTTGGCTTTCACAACTTCCTTCATCGTATCTTAAAAATAGAAACATGAAAGATTAAGTGGATCAGAACTAAAACATCGAGGACAATGCCTGACAAAGAGTGATGCTCGGGAAGTGGTTATTGCTTTGTGATTGTTGTTGAGATCACATGTTAGCTCATATTCAGCATGGATGCCTTCTTCTATACATGAGGATCCCTAGACAGAGCAGAGAGCAGAGCACAATCCCCACATGTACCTAGAAGTAGCCCTGGAGATGTCCCCAATTCAAATATGCTTCTCAAATTTCTCCCCCACTCACACTCTGCTAATCTTAAGCTCCACTCTTAGCTATTCTAAGATAATACTGATACCTGGTATCATATAAAGGTAGCCTAATTTATATCCCAACAAATCAACAGAGGCCCAATCTCACTAGATTGATGCTACCAGGAAGTAGTGTGACACTAGAGGGTGAAAAGACATAAAGCAGAAACAAGATTTACATGATAAAAAGAGAACACACTTTTCTGAAAAATCCTGAGTTCAAGATTAAGTTGTGAAATATACTAAGCTATATGCCCTAGGGCAAATTATTTAATCTTTCATAATTATACATTTTAAATTTTGATGTTATCTTCAAGGTTATTGCAAGAATTACACGGCATAATGTTTCACACGTTTAATGTAGTTCCTGACACAGAATAATTACCCAGTACCTCAACTTCATATTTTTTATCCTCTTAACCTGATATTAGAACCCTAACACTGGGCAAAGCCAGTTTTCTGCATACCCATTACACTCTCCTAAAATAGTTTAAAAAGTCCTTTAATTTCACACTGCTTCATTGAACACTAATATTTCTTAACCTTTTTAATCATAAGTCTTTTTAGTTTGTGAAGAATTGATCATTTCTGTCATTGGACCCCAAAAACTCTTAACTCCTGAAATAGTAGCTTTCCTTCTTGAGCTAAAAATCCTTTATCAACAGCCATTACCAACTGCAGCAAAATTTATTCCTTCAAAGCCTCTAGAGGGCAAGATCATTGTAATTTTCTTTTAAATTTTATCTGATTGTGATTCCAATTTAGCTGGAATTATGAAATGTCCCTTCAAATTAAGTAAACCACAGCAACTCTTGCACTATCTACCAGATAAGAATATATCCCATTAGCTCTGCTCTACAGATTTCAGTGAAATCCAAACTCATCTGTAATGGCTTCACAATTGGCACTACTGCCCTTGATCAGTACCAAGAAAGTCTATTGATGGAAAAGACGCATCAGCAATCAATAGACAGTGTTAACTTTTTAAAAAGCTTCTGTCACTTGCAGATGGTAATAATAACTTATTAGGATGTTGACTGAACCTGGTCATGAATCAAGACATAAAAAAGAGAAAATCAGTGGACTGCACCACCATTTATGAGGTATCCTGTGAGAAGGTAGAAGTATTACGTAAATATAATGGATCCCATATTCTTAAAAGGAAATAATTGGACTTAAGGTCCAAAGAATAGAACTATTGATATCTCTCTCCAGCAGGTTTTCAGACTGAGTAGTTAAGAAGTGGATAGTGCCATGTGGGTGTTAGAGAGGGGAAAGTATTTCATACACCTACTCTATGCCAAGTTGCTGAGCATTCATTGTTTATATCATGTAATCCTTTCCACAACACTATAGATAAAATATCTCCATTTTTTAAATGAATGAATTGAGATTCAGAAAGGTTGAATAAACTGTACAAGAGCACACAGCTAGAGGTGGAGGAATCAGGATAGGAACAGAGGTCTGTCCAGCTTCAGAATCCACACCGCATGTTGGCTACTAGACTAAAAAGCAGATACATAACGGGCTGGAAGAATATTATCTTGAAGACAGGGTCTAGAGATGGTTGGTTTTAAATTCAATTTTTAATTCCATTTGATTCTGTGAATACTTATTTGGTAACTTTTATCATAGCTGCCCAAAAAAGGCTACATGCTCTAATGGTTATGCCTGTACATTCTAGACTCTGATTCACATGCTCTAATGGTTATGCCTGTACATTCTAGACTCTGATTCACCTGTCATTCAAACTTCTGCTCTGCCATTTCCCAGCAGTGTAAACTCAGGTAAATGTACTTAACTCCTTCTCTAAGCCCAGGTTTCCTCATCTGTAAAATGGACATAAAAATAATTACCTTGTTTATAGTTTCTATAAAGATAAAACAAGATGACATATAAAACCAAAGTACACTGCCTGGCAAAATGTATTCAATATATGGTAACTATGGCTACAACTCTGTTATTACAAAGCTGTCTTATAAGATAACAGCATATAAATAAAGAAGTTGAAGTATTTGGTAGCAATATTATTTATTAAAGGAAAACAGAATAAGATAGACAAAACACTAATTATTCAGGACAAAGAAAAATGTTGAATTCAGTCATCATACCTCATCCAGAAATATGAGGAGCATTCTGGAAAACAGGAATATTAAGGGGACTAGTCCTATGGTACTGCCAGGAGTCATACAACAAACAGATCGGTAGGAGAAGGGCTATTACCTACCTATGTTAAACATATTTATCTGTTATTATGTAATCAAAATATCAGAGAGAAAAACTTTTGCTAGAGTTTGTGGCAATTAGCATTGACTGGGGAAATTTAATGGGCAGCAGACATCCAATGCTGTAATACTTTGAAGGTGTGTATCATCCCCAAAATGTAACTGTCTTCTCTCAGAATCTGATTCACCTATTCAGAACCCCTGCTTAGCTGCTAGATTAAGGGCAATGCATCCTTTTAAAAAAGCAGTTCATCAAGGTTAGTTTTCTCAATTCTGACCAATGGGTTTGTCAGGGGAAAAGAAATGCAAATAGTGGCCATAAAAAGGCAAATAGTGGCCATAAAAATGCAAGAAAGTCACCCGAAGCTCCTGTATTCCATGCTGGCCCACATTTTCTTGGCATATAATCCAGATGAGCTAAACTTGACCCAATTTTATTCAGATGCAAAAAACCTTGGGATCACAGTGGTGGAAACAAGACAATGATGAGTTCCTAGAACGTGGAGAGTTAGCCCCTGACAATCTTACTCCCATCTAGCCCCATCTCATGTTGTAGATGAAATGTTCACATGATCTTTTGGTTATTAGCCTCCCATACAGCCATATCATTTCATTTTGGAAGCAGTAGTTCTCTAGGTGGACCTCTACCAAGCCATTCTGTTTCTCCAAAAAGTCACTATCCTCCATCTTACTTGGGGAAATGTTTTTATGAGGTACTTGTAGAAAATTGATCTATTATCCTTTGATAAATTCCACCTGAGACAAAAGAGAAATCAGACTGCGTTCTAATGCCATGGTATTTCTCTAGTTGTCCTTGAAATCCGTTCCTGGAATCGTTGGGCACGCTTCCTTCTTCCCCGCCTAAGACTATTCCTTTTAACTAGTATTTTCTCATTGTCTTCTAGAGTCCTTTGCCTTTCTTCTTTCTTTCCCTCTACCTTCTTATTTGTTGCAGTCATCACAAGCCTACACCAATTGTTACTATGCTTCCTGTTCTTCTAAGCTTGACTTTTTCCCAGCCATGGCCTGGGCTCTTTGTCATAAGCTTTATTCTTACTGGAATCTTCTCCCCAAGCAAACCTCTACTTGGGATCTCTTCCACAGCCTATTTTCAATTTTCCAAAATGCTTACAAGAAGCAAGGCAAGCTTGGAAAGCAAGTCTTGACATTCAAAGCATCTTCGAATATTCACCCCTACTGGGTTCTTATTCCCAAGATGTTTGTCTTTCTCTTCTTGTTAGCAGAAGGCTGGATTGGAAAATAGGAACACACAATATGCTTGCTGCTATTGGTCTTATGAGACTGATGTTTTCATGGGAACAGCCTGTTTGTTTACAAATAGTGCCTTCAGGGTGGTTACCATTGGTGGTTGCTGTGGCAGCTTCAACAACACCATCAGCAGAGATTCACCTCTACCCTCTCTTTTCACCACATTTCTTTCTCCTCCTCCCATTGCCCAGACCCTAGCTATGGGGAAGAAACAACAACAACAACAACAAAAAAAACAAAATGTTACCTTTTTGTCAATAGAAAAGCTCATTTGCAGTTGTTAAGCCTGTGTTTGCAAAATTAAAGTCAGCTACTTGCCTCCATTTCTAAACGTCTCACTCTGTCAAAGCCCAAGGTAAATGAATCTGTTCCACATTCAGTCAGCCTTACCTTTGACTGAATCCGTGACACCACATAGTACCATAGAAAATTCCAGTTTCACATGGACACTGCGAGGGTAACAACACAGACCAGGGCCTGTTGGGAGGTGGGGGCGAGGTGAGGGAACTTAAAGGATGGGTCAATAGGTGCAGCAAACCACCACTGCACACGTATACCTATGTAACAAACCTGCACATTCTGCACATGTATCCCGGAACTTAAAGTAAAAAAAAAAAAGTAAATAAACTTTACAAATTATATGTATATAAAAAATCTAGTTCCTACCTTTCTTGATCAGCTGATGGCTTAGTGACCCCTGTGGCTGACACCAAGGAAAGCTTGGTGTGGTAAGAGTTAGAATGAACAAAAAGTTGGCTGTTACTGTATAGTATGCCTAATTTCTAGTGTGCCTGAGGATAAAATGAGCTCACAGTCTCATTATTTAGTCTTGAATGTGATGTCATACCATCTGATTGTCTTTATCCTTTCTCTTTTTCCTTCCCTGTCCTAAACCTCAACCTATTCAACCAGAACAAACCCTAATTTCATATCCTTGTATCAATCGAAACTGACCTCTTGAATTTAAAACTGTAAACCAAAAGTTCACCATGCTGCACCTGGGTCATTTTGTATTTGACTGCTAGAATACTGGAAATAGCTGAATTATCCTGAATATAGTGCAAATTGGACTAACACTAAAAGACACCCTGAATACAATGCTTTGGACTCTGGCTCTTCCTAGAAAGAAAACTTATTCAAAGGGATTTGACTTCTAATGTTTTTTAGTAGCTTAAGGGACTATAAGTAGAAATGTTATAAAACAAATCACCACTTTAGTAGATCAAAGTCCTGGGAAGCTATGTCTTTCATGTCCATGACCTGGGTGCTCTTTCCTATCATGTGGAAAAGAGAGGAAGATTGCCATAACTTCATGCCAGTAAAATATAATGACTAAACAATTTAAAGACAATCACAAGAACCCAGGCAGCCAGGCCTTTCAGCTTTAAATGACTATGAACTCATTTAAGCATTTGTTCACAGAGGGCCAAAAGTCTATAATGGATCATGCAAGTCAGAGCTAAGTAATGGTTCACCATGGTCTGGTTAATAGTTAGACAAGCTGTTCACATTTGATTAGGGTTTTCTTTTCCATTGCTATAATTGTATGATAATTAACTCAACAGACTTACATCTCATTTGGGGGAAATATGTACATTTTGAAGTTTCAGTATTAACAGACTCCACATGCCAAGAAAAAGTCTGAAATCACACTGTAGTTCTCCCACACAGCCATAAAGATCGGACCACAAGGTGTGTGTCTTGTGAGTTTCTGTCTCTAAAGAAGCTGGTGAGTTTCCTTAGCTCCGACTTCTTTCAAAGGCTCTATGCACAAAAGTGCTCTATCCAGACATCTGTTGATAGATTAGAATTGCCAAGTGGCAAACAGCATGAACATCGACTGACTCTGGAGCTCAACTTGAGATGGAGCACATGAGGCTTTCCTAAAAGAAAAGGCATTCATTAATATAGGCACAACCCCATGATCAGGTGTTGTACATAATGAAAGGAAATTCTTTTAAAGCAGATGGCAAAGTAGCAGAGTGAGTGTCCAAATTAAGTCATTTATAAATTGGCCATACCGATAACCCTGGAGATCTTTTCTTTCCTCTGACCGCCTATAAACTTATCCCTATCACACATCACAGCTAATAATCATTTACTGCCTCATGGTTATGCTAATTTCTAGAGTTCCTTAGATCTTTGAAGAGAGAAGAAAATTTAGAGTGGGGACCCATCTCTGTTTCCTTCAAATCTTGCTAATTCAGTGTTAGTCCGTGATGCCCTAATACATGTGTAGAATCATGTGAGCTTTCCTAAGAGGCCACCCTTGATGACCAGTATTGGTAAGTTTTCTCTACTCTGACATTCTAGAGCTTTTTGAAGTTAGAAAAACATAGGACTCATATTCATGTATTAGAATTATTTTCTTTGTCCCACGGCTATTCATGAAGAGTAAGAATTGTGTGGGTATTATTGTATCCCTAAACTCCAGCAACATGCGAGTCTACAGTTTATTCTTAATAAAAAGTTTTGAATGATCAACCACAATTATTTTCTCTTTTAGCAAACAGTAAGAATGATAGAAACATCCTTGATAAACTGGGTGTGGCTATCACTTTGTCTTCGGTCTAAAACAGAATTATTTTCCTGACAAGTTTCAGTAGTCCTATCACATTACAATTTAGAAAGTTAAACATATTCCCTTAGAACTTTTAGAGCATAGTGGGGTAGGAGTGAGGGGGAGAGAATTGTAAAATTTCTGAAAGGTTTGCTTGATGAAGCAGATAGCAAACAAATTATCTCCATTAACTCTTGTTCATGGCTAGCAACATCTCTTCCGGAGTCCTTTGGATCTTAGATTCACAATGCGACAGACAATCAAAGCATGGTTGGTTGGCCAGGTGCAGTGGCTCACGCCTGTAATCCCAGCACTTTGGGAGGCCAAGGTGGGTGGATCACGAGGTCAAGAGATTGAGATCATCCTGGTCAACATAGTGAAACCCAGTCTCTACTAAAAATTCAAAAATTAGCTGGGCATGGTGGCACATGCCTGTAGTCCCAACCACTCGGGAGGCTGAGGCTAGGAGAATTGCTCGAACCTGGGAGGCAGAGGTTACAGTGAGCTGAGATTGCATCACTGCACTCTAGCCTGGCGATAGAGCCAGAAAAAAAAAAAAAACAAAAATAAGATAAACCATGGTTTTTCTCTACTGGAGAATTCTAGAGACCTAGTATCTCTTACTGAATTCCTTGATTTGGAGGTAGATTAATGTTCTGGGACATAACTATGTTCTATATTTCCTCTTCTTTCACTACCTAGCTACTCCTGCTGTCACACCATGAATTTGTTTCTCACCCTTTGAACTTTTCCTGTCCTTTACCTATTTCCGCCCTATCCCAGCAAGGAAGCTCTTTTCTTCCTCTCTGTTCCAAACCTGAATACAAATCTCTCTCTTTAGTTCTCCTTAGAATACCTAAAACAAGTTGACATTTTGAACAGACACTTATAGAAAAATAACCAGATCAAATACAGGCTACATAGTTCATCTTAGCAAGTATAGTTTTGATTTAATACATCCTAGGAAATGCAATGAAGAGCCTTCACATCCCAAATTCCCTGTCCCTAATATAATTGCATTCTTGAAAGTGTTTGGCACAGCCCTTACCACGGTCCTTCCTTCCAAGCCTGGCTGTCAGCTGTGTTACCTGAGGCACCATCTTGCCTCTCCAGCACTCACATGTAGAATTACTTATTATATCCTTCCAGGGATAAATGCCAACACATCTAATGACAACATTTGCTGGTTCAGAACTTGCAGAAACCTAGGGCCTTTCCTCTCAGCTCCTGTTTCCTGGTGGTGAGTCTAGCCTGGTGCATAAATAATTTGCAAGGAGGTATTTCCTGACCCTGCTTGTGATCCCCTTGAGTAACCTGATCCTTCCATTCTGGATAATCATTAATTCTTTACATATCTAGAGAATTTTAAATGACTCACTAAAGGGAGCACTATCACCTATATACCTAGAGAAGTAATGTCTCACTTAACCATCTAACTGTACAATTACTAGAACATACTTAAAATAAGCACAAGCACTACTTTTTTGAGATATATTGGGTTTATAGACACTTAAGTAATGGTACTTACAATGTTCTAGTGATCATTCTACTGAGTTAAAGGACTATAAGTATTAAATATATGACTGCCTATAACAGTAATCATTATACTCTCTACATACTTGTTTATGTTTCTGTCTCCCTAAAAACCAGGAGCATCTTGAAGTCAGAGATTATGTCTTCTTTTAAATGTTTTATTCTCCCTCATCAAGCACAGTCTGACACTTAGTTAGCCCTCAGTAAATGTTTGATTAACAAATGAACATGCAAATTAGGTCTGATACAAAGTAATTTTTGCTTTCTATTCAAAATATTATTCCAACTTAAATTATGAAAAATCTAAACAAATTCAGATAAAGCATCATGATTGAGTGTCCTAAATGTATGTGGAAGGTGGTATTATCTTAGGAATTCAAACTTGAGGATGAAAACCTGGATTTGAATCTTGCTCCTACCACTAATTAGTGACATCATTTTTGGCAAGTTTATTAACTTGGCAGTTTCCTTGTGTGAAAAATTGGGATAATTATACTAATCTCATAAAGCTGTTAATAAAATAATGTTTGTAAAGACCTTAGCACAAGCCTAAGCCTGGCACAGTAAGCATTTATAAAATGGAAGCTTCTGTTGTTATCAGTGTATCATGATAACAATAGAACAAACGACACTGCTGAAGAGGCTCTTGATTAAGAGATGCCTAGAAGTCTAAGCAAATCATTACCTGAGGCATTTGTCTAGATAGCTGAGTTCCAGACCATGGATTTAAGTTCATAGTTAAATATGTAATCTCTAGAGACATTGACAAGAGCCAAATGAAGACTCTTAAGCGGAACTAGGGGTTTTAAATGGACAGTGATGCATGAACTCAGCAATGAGCCCAGAACAGAAATGTTATCTGACCACATTAAGTCTAGGACCAGTAGGGACAAAGAGCAGTGACTCATGGTCCTGCGGGGAGAACTCATGCTCAGGAAGGGACACCAAGCCTTCATATCCAAGGCAATGGATTCATACTAAGTCTCCTTAGATATAGAAAGTGTTTTGAGTATTGGACTAATATGGAAGGAGCAAAAGAGAGCAGAGGTAGGTCAATAGAAACCAGGCCTGGCACAAAGCCTGCAGTGCCTAAGGAATGACCGTGGCATTGGGGTAATGGTCTAGAGCTAAAGTTGGCCAAAAGAAAATCCTGTATGGTCAGGCTCTATGCATATGACAAACACACTGGGCGTCTATCAAACTAAAATCATGTTTAAAGTAAAATCATGTTTTCATGACCAGCAACAATGCGTCAATCAAAATGTACATCCAAGTCCAGGATGTAGTGAGAAATCAGAAATACATGATAGCATCAAATGCCTGTAGCAGTATGATATAGCAGAAAGGCTCAAGAGGAAAAATTTGAAAGAAAATGCCACAGAAAAACAAAGTTATGGACATATATCATGCTCCAGGGCTAAGTTGACTTAAATAGGCATGTTCTAGGATGTGTTCTTCCTTGTATTAAATGTGTAAGTGGCTCCAGTAAAGAAATTGTTTCTGTGCTCAAGTAATTAAGAAAAGCCACATGCTAAAGCCCTTTTAGGGAAGTACATTATGTTAGCATATTAATGACCTGAAAAGTCTTGTTAAAAAGCATGTGTGTATTTATTTAATCTAACACTTCTCAATCTTCTAGGGCCACTCTTTGCTTTTGTTAATACTTAATATTCTCTGAAGTAACTTTGGAAAATGCTAGCCCCAAACCACCCATATTTTAGTAACTACATGTGTTTGATCTTCAGTTTCCTCACTTTAATAACAGAGATACCAGCAAACACCATGACAAAGTGTAAGGATCAAATCAGGTAACGTATAGTAAGCACCAAGAAAAGCACCTGACATGTTAAGTGCTATTTATAAACAATGAAAGTTAACAAGAAGAGTTATTGAGAGTAATAGTAGCTAAGAAGAATAATATTCCCATTAGAACTAGCGTGTCTTTGAAATATTAGAACTAATACTCATTGGATTATTTTAACTAATACATTTTTTCATCTGTATCCTCTCTCCAAGAATATTTATCTTTAGATCCTCTCTCTGAGGTCTCATGTTATAAAACATAGTATTAATCATTTCTTGTTTCCTCTTCACAACAAATTGTCAATCACTGTCAGTCTTTGTCAATATCTGTCAATTTCTGATCACTGTCAATCTCAGATCTCATCTATGTGGTCACCCAACTTCTATCTTGTTTTATTCCAAAAGCAGCGTCATTTTGAGTGAAAACTGAAAAACAAAACAATACAATACCCTTTTCCACCCCCCACACAAACAATATAACTTACCTATTTTCTTTCATTTGGATTTTCAACAGGAATGAAGAATCAGATAAAACTAAAAATCTTAAAATTGAAACTCAGAGAAGAATAAAAAGGAAGGATCCTCCTTCCCACAACATACATATCTCAGTGACGCCAAAGTCGTTATAGGTCTTGCACAAGTTTGAGTTCTAGAGAGGCGATGTTGAGTTTTCAATAGCCCTGGGCTTCTCCCCAGAATTTGACATTCTTAAATTCACCTCCCTATTTGGCATCTCCAATTGGATATCAAAACTAAATTCTTGATTGAGCCCCTTGGCTACCAAATTCCTTGTTCCATGGTCATTCAGTAAATGCAGTAAACAGCACCTCAATCTTATTGCTCACCCAGAAGGCTCGGGGTTATCTTTTACTTTGCCCTCTCTTACACACCACTTCCAGTTCTGCACAAAGCCTATCAGTTCCATCACTAATATATGCCCTTGACTACTGTGCAAGCCACCACTATCTCTTCCACAGATGACTACCCTCTCCTCCTAGAAGATATATCTCTGCTTCTACCCAGTGATTCTTCTAACATGTTAGTTCTCTAATGCAAGCCTCCCAGCAGCTTCCTGGCTCACTCATGTAGTTATTTAAGTTCTTCCTGGTGTCCCCGAGGGTCTACATTCTCCATCCTCCCACCCCCACCTCATCACATCTCTAAGTCTCCTCTCACACCTTTTTCTCTTGTCTCTGGCCTTTTTGCTCCCTCTAGAACATTCAAGAATGTGCCCACCTCAGAGTGAGGATTAAATGATTAATACAAATAGAGAGCTTAGGGCTGCATCTTATTCATAGTATGTCTTAATATTTTAAGACTACTATGTCTTTTTTTTTCTTCTCTGTATATTTTTACCACATCATGTACCATCTTACTATTTTATAAACAGCATTGAGGAATGCTGCCACCTCGGGGCACCTTCTCTAAGTATTCCCTCTGCCTGATAGTCTTTCCCTGGAAACCACATGGTCTGCAGCTTCGCTGTCTTCAAATCTCTGCTAAAATCATCTTACTGATACATCCCTCTCTGATTACACTGCATATAATAGCACCTATGACACAAAATGGTGGTGAAAATATAAAGAGGCAAAACAAAAAAAAATCGTAGGAGC
This sequence comes from Pongo abelii, assembly GCF_028885655.2. Lineage (NCBI taxonomy): Eukaryota > Metazoa > Chordata > Mammalia > Primates > Hominidae > Pongo > Pongo abelii. Next base: position 22,852,135 of record NC_071988.2, read on the forward strand.
TCCAAATGGCTGTGAAACATTATTAATTGATACTAACTATGAGTAAGATGTGGACTTAGCACTTTACATGAATTGATTATTTAATCCTCATAACAGATCTATGATACAGTTAACATTAGCAATTCAGTTTTTTAGATAAGAAAGTTAATGTACATAGAACTTACTAACCTGCATAAGGCCACACAGCTGAAAACTGATAAACCTAGGATTTGAACCTAGGCATTTTAAATTGATAGTCCATGTGTTTATTTACACTATGGCCTGTGTTTCATGCTGGTCTTTTCGTTTTAGTGTACTTAGAGTCCATCTTTCTCTTATTCAGCAATGTTTTGTAGGCACCCGCTATGTGTCATGCTTTAGTTCTGGGGAAAAAAATATTGGTAAGAAATTAATTTGGAGAGGTAGCCAAGGCTCAGATCATATACAGTTCTCCAGACACTGGTGAGAACCTTAGGTGTTTTTCTAAGTGTGATAAGAAGTCATTGGATTGATATGATCACATTTGCAACACTCTGGTTGCTGAATGAAAAGTAGATTGCAGGGGGCAATAGAGGAAGCTGGGAGGTCAGGGAAGAGGCTATTGCTAGGTCCTAGTCCACAGGAACAATGTTGGGTGGGGTATGGATGGTGTCTGTGAAGGAACTGGTAAAAACTGGTCAGACCCAGGGTATATTTTAGAGGAAGAACTACAGCGTTTGCTGATGGATTGAACATATGTCATCCACATTCTTTTAAATCATCCTGTCACATTCTACAGTATGAATATCCTATTGTTTACACAGTCATTCCTTCTATTTAAGACATACTTCACACTAACCACCACCATTTTTTTCAAATTACAAATCATACTAGGTTGTTTGTCCATATTCGTGATTTTTTTATGCATCACTGATTGTTTCTATAGTGTTATGAAGTGAAATTCTGGGTTGTAGAGTACACAAAAGTTAAATATTAATACCTACAGCCAAATAAGTCTCTAAATCATGTATATCAATCAGCCTGTGCCACTTGTTATTTCTATAGTCCACTCTTTCCAGTGTATTGCCAATGTGATTTCAATTTGACGTTGAAAATAGGCCCTCTCTCTGTTTCCCTCTCTCTCTGCAGGTTATGCTGGAACTCAACCTCACCTGTATACCAGTGAACCATAAGATGGTCCTTGCTACATCACTAGCCTTCCCTTATCTAGTAAGTGCAATGCCCAAGCAAATTCCCCCTTAATCCTGTCTTTTCTGGGCAAAGTTGAGAAATCACAGAGAGAGAGGAGGCATAGTGAGTTTCTTTTTTTTAATTTTTTTAATTTTTTTATTTTTATTTATTATTATTATACTTTAGGTATATCTCCCAATGCTATCCCTCCCCCCTACCCCCACCCCACAACAGTCCCCAAAGTGTGATGTTCCCCTTCCTGTGTCCATGTGTTCTCATTGTTCACTTCCCACCTATGAGTGAGAATATGCAGTGTTTGGTTTTTTGTTCTTGCGATAGTTTACTGAGAATGATGATTTCCAGTTTCATCCATGTCCCTACAGAGGACATGAACTCATCATTTTAATTGTAACTGCTGCATTTGGCTACCCTTGTAAATACCTGAATACAAGGAGAGCCCTCACAAATCTGGTTATTTCCTTGTCAGGAAGTGTCTTTTCACAGGCCTGGTACAAGGTCAGGCAGTGCCTTCAGGGGCTGTTAAGAACATGTTGCTCTGTGATTAACTGATTTGCTACAATACAATAGTAAGGCATGTGTTTCCTCTAACCTTGAATATAACCCAGTGCATAGGTGCTCATTGACCTGTAAGTTGAGAGCTTTCAAGGAAAAGAGATAACTGTGCCCAATAATCTTTCCTACCAAGCCTTCATAACCCTCCACTATCTTGCACACTCACCCATAGATTGCCTATCACAACAGACTGTAGACTTTCTGATAAATAGTGCTTGACACTTTCTAAACTTTCTCCTATTAACCCTTTCAACCTTACATGCCTGGAAGCCAAGCAGGCAGAGTGATATTATTCTAAGTTTATTGAGGTCAACTTGAGGAATGGAAAGGTTAATTGACTTGGCCAAGGTCATAAAACAAGCTACAAAGAAAGCCAACAACAGAATTCAGATCTCTAGAAATGTTTCCAGTCTAGTGTGGGAAATGTGAAATGAAGTATATTTCTCCAACTGCGCTGTTCATTTCTACAATCTCATCCCCCAGGAGCAACCTTGCTTTTCAAATTCTTCTTAGTTATATTACTACATGATGACACACAGAAAATGGCACTTCTCATATAAAGCATGAGAATCAATGGATGATGATGTCTTGCTGTCTAAGTGACCGGCCTTGAGCCCCAGCCATTCTGTAGCCTGCCAGGCTCCCCTGAAGGATGAAGGCTTCAGAATCTTCACCAACTGTAATCCATTTGGGGCAAACCAATAAGGAAACATTCCAAATTCTTATAAAGTTCAACTTTATGCAAGGAGCAATCTCCTTCTGCTCGAGGAAAGATATAAAAGTATGATAGTACACTCATAATTGAGATTGTATGTATACTGGGGGAACTTCAAGGCCTGGGGTTTGTAGCGGCTCCTGACTGGAGCTATAGGAGACCATGGTTTTGGAAGAGGTAGCTAGGAATTATGTCATAACTCAGGTAAGGATGAGTTACAGGACCATGGACACGGCAATGGGACAGACAGCAGGCACCTGATTTAAAATAAATGTCTTAAGAGATGGTGACCATCTGTGTGGAGTGTTGTAGCAGAAGTCAAGGATGTCTTCAAGATGGTTAGATTTTAAACTTCTCCCTAATGCCCCCTTCTCAATACTTCAACATACAATCTCAAATTTGATACAGTTATCTTTCTAACACAAAAAATTAATCACACTTTCTGTGAAAGGTTTAATGTTTTTTCATCAGGCATAGGAAAAGGTCCAGACTCATTTCCCAGGCATACAAAATTCTCCAAAGCCAGTGCCTAGAAATAAGTCATGAGATTTCTCTCTCTGTATTACCTATCTCAAAACTGGCCTTCAAGTCACACAGAAGGATGATCATTCCCTTTCTAAAACTGAGTTCTTTTATGCCTTCAGGATGGTCTTTGCTGTTGACTTTACCTTGTTCTTTGCCTGGCAAACTCCTACTCAAGGACCAACTCAAATGTCACCTCCAATTTAAGATTTTTCCCAAATCTATCAAGCATGTATAGTTTCTCCCTCCCTTTTCCTCACATAGAACCTTGTACTTCCCACGTATTAATTAATGATCTGCTTATGTCTGTCTCTTCCATCAGACAATAAAATTTCCCACCAAGGTGAATGCTGAGAAACTCAGCATCTAGCATCATATAGTAGCGGTATATAATAGATATTCCACAGGCGTTTCTTGGTGGAATTAAATAAATATATTCTCTATGCTTGATCATATTTAAAGACAGAAAATAATGACCTCACCTTCCTCCAACATCCTACTAGAAGTTGGCCTCAATGGTGCGATGAACTGGCTTAAAGTAATACATAATCTCTTTTATGACTTAAGATTTAAGTGAGTTATTTAATATCTTGGGGCCATCTTTCTCTCACTTGCAGAATGAATATATTAATTCACACTTTACAAGGTTGCTGTGAAGATTCATTGTGACCCTAAGACTTGGTACATTCCAGGATGCTCAGTGAACTCTTCTTCATTCCTGCTTTTCTTCATTAAAGCCACTCTGAACAATAATGAAAATATTTCTTCTGCAATGCTCATCTTCATTTGCATTTACATCTTCTCTTTTGTAAAGTGTACACATTTACTTCTTCAATTTAGTTTTATTTTTCAGAGACAGAATTTTACTCTGCCACCCAGGCTGAGTACAGTGGTGTAATCAGAGCTCACTGCAGTCTTGAACTCCTCAGATTAACTGATCTTCCCATCTTAACCTCCCAAGTGGCTGGGACCACAGACACGTACCACCATATCTGGGTAATTTTTAAATTTTTATAGAAATGGTGTCTTGCTATGTTGTCCAGTCTAGTTTTGAACTTCTGGGCTCAAGTGATCTTCCCACCTCAACCTCCCCGAATGCTGGGATTACAGGTGTGAGCCACCATCCTGGCTTCACATGTACTTTGGTAATTATTTATCTATGTGAACATAGCACTTTTAAGTACATATGAATAGATATACCTTTATGTTTATAAACCAAAATTTTGAAATAGTATTCCCACAAAATATATTATTGTTGCTAAATAAATACCCATATAGACACAATATATAGATGGCTAAAAATGTGGTTATATTATTGTAATAACCTGAGAGATATAATATGGAAGTTAAGAGGTTAGCCTAGGAGTAAGAAACATTCTGAATTCTGACAATGTCCCTTAAAAGACTAACCTGTGATGCTTTAGTTTCCTTGACTGTATCATGGATGTGATAAATATATATAACTCAAAGAGTTATCATGAGGTCTGAAAGAAACACTAAATGTAAAGTAGTTGGCACAGAACCTAGCACATGTTAAACTCAATAGATGTTATTTGTATGGTTCTAATCATTATTATTATTTCTCTGGCTTTCACCCAAACCTGCTATTGCAGACTTCGAGATCTCTGATAATCTTACTCACCTATTCTGAGCACTCCTGCAGGGTGTCCTCACTGTGCCTGTGAACGTGGCATCTCAGCCTTCCCCAAATAGAGAGTGTAGGAAGAAGGAATGGTGGCTATTGGCGAAGAAAGTGTATGACCATAGCAGCTCCACCCAAGAAGCTGTGTACCTCTTCTTAATCAATCTCATTGGTGCCATCAATGTAGTAATCTACCCTTCAACCCTCTATCATCCTTCTGCCCTCACACAGCCACCTCTAGGCACTGCCTCCTCCTATTCTTCTGCCACCCAAGCCCTAGGTTTTCTCCTGATGTGCCAGAGTAACTCTGGGTTCTGTGACAAAAGTGGAGAAAACACTTTGCTACATCTGTTGTATTACACTTGTGACATAGGTACAAAAATGATTTTGTCTCGTGACTCAATATTCTATAGAGTTTTTGGTGTGGGAGAGATTGAGGGAGCCTGTAGGTTAGGGTACAATAGGAATGATCTAAAGAATTTTATTACAATCACCATTATTTATGTTCCAATAATAGAGTCAGATTACTAGATACAGTCAATTTATTTGTCTTATATTTCCATTAGAAGAGAAAGTCACTTTTGTTAGCACTCTTCAAAGTCTCCCATCCCAGTTCTATGCACAGTGAATCTGAACCCTTGTGTGCCTGGTAACAGAGCCCAAAATGGGCTAACACAAGATCAAAATCTCTTTGATATCTTGTCTTTTACCCTAGAAAAAATAATCACAAGACTTTGGCATCCTCTTCATGGTATTATGTGAATATGAAATACTGGTATTCTTCCTCCAGATCTTTGAGTCCATTTCATGGCTTGGATACCCTCTGCAATGTCACATCAACTTTAAGAGAACTCATATCCCAAGGGTGGGATCCCAGACCAGTCTTGGAATAAATGAGTTCTCTCCCAGCAGATCCCTCCTTTGTTAGAACTTGGTGGAAAAATAGATTTTTGGCATATACTTTCCACCCATTTGTCAAACATGCCCTGACATAGCTGAATCCCAGCAATGAACACAATTTAAGGCTAAGCTTGATTCTCCTGTCCTCCAACAGATTTAAGCACTACTTCAGAGCCATTATCAAGAACCTCAGTTTTTATTATACCACCTGCCTGTGTATTTGCCTGTTAAATGTGAGGTTCTATTGGTGGAATAGTCAGGAGCAGAAGGTTTGCTGTGCATAATTCCTGATGTGAATCGCATTTCTTCAAAGTATGGGCATGCACGAGAGAAGCGTTTGATAAATGTCTCTTAAAGATAATGCCTTGCATGGAAGTATCACTTTATACAAAGATATATTGGGTCATCCAAAGGCATTCAAGACCTTACAGAAAATAAAACCTATGCGATTAGTTCCCTTCATAGACTTAAGCATTTAAAAGTAATGGATCCATATAAATTATTGCATTCCCTACTCACAGCAATTAAAATTTTCTCAGATGGTTCAGTCAGTGGCCCATATGTATTATAGCTCTAGTAACTCTCATCTCTTTCATAGATGCAAGTCAACCATATGTAGTGACATAGGCTGTGCCAGAAGTACCAAAATAGTTTTTGAAAATGAATGCTTCTGCACTGTGGCTCATAAAATCACCTGTTAATTATAAACGTAAGTTGACTCAGCCCAGTATTAGTTGAATGACATAAACGTAATTTCTAAAATGCAGGGAAATCAGCAGCTAAAGGGAGTCACCAAAGACTTATTAAAAAAGTAATAAGATTAGGCCATGTTAGTATCATCTCCTAATCCACGTGGTTTTCCAGGAAACATGTGGAGCTCACTGCAATCCTCTGAGACACAGCAGTACATGGCCTCTGCAATGGTTTTGCTGAAAAAGAACAACCTACCATAAAAAACAATGAAGCACTGATGCATGCTGCAACATGGACAGACCTTGAAAATACTAGGCATAGTAAAAGAAGCCAGTCACAGAAGGCCACATGATGTATGGTTACATTCATACAAAATCTCCAGGATAGATACATCCATAGAGAAAGGAAGTCAATTTGTGGTTACCAGAGTCTAAGGGAGGGAAGAATGGGAAGTGACTGCTGATAACTACAATATTTCTTTTAGGGGTGATGAAAGTTCCAAAATTAGATAGTAATGATGGTTGTATAACTCTGTGACTCTTCTAGGAACCACTGAATTGTACACTGTAAAAGTGTAAATTTTATGGTAGATGAATTATATCTCAACCAACCAGGGTGTGGTAATAAGTGGAGCTCAGGAACAGGGAAGGATGAAGCATGATAAAGAAAGCTGAGGCCTGGTCACATTCAAAATCCTCAGAAGGGCTGCACTGGAATTATCCCTTCCTACACAAGCCTGCAACATAAAGTCCAGAATAATTCTTGGACCTTAGAGTTTCTATTTCCAAGATCCAAAAATCAAGTTACTGACATGTTTGTGTGTTCTTTTTTCTTTCTTTCTTTTCCCCCTCATTGGATTTTCTAATAATTTTGAGTCAAGTGGAGGGGAGTCTGCTTTTCTCGTGCTGTTCATTATGGAAATTGATTTGACCCTTATTTGCATCTATTTGCACCGCCATCAAGCTGATTTAGAATCCAAGGGTGGTTGCAACCTCCTCTGAAGCTGGCAGATTTGCTCTAAAAACAGAGCCCTGGAACTTTCCAACCAGCTCTGAAGAACTTGGTCTCTTGCCCTTTTGATTTCTGCACGGTATGGGCAGAGTTTCAGAGAAATACAACTAGTGGTAAAGGAAAGAAAGGAAACCTTTGTTGCCATCTGCTATAAATAGCCTCCATTCCCTTGCTTTCCCGCCAAGCTGCTAGTCAACCCTGCCGTTGTGGGTTGCACATCTGAAATGAATACATTGGTCCTTGGAGCGGGTGGCCCCAGGCCAGTTTGCAGGCTGCCAACCAGAAGCAAAGGTGTTCAATCTTAAACAATCCAATATAGCTTAAGCACGACAATTATCCCTGCTGGGCTGACTCACAAGTTTCTTACTAGCCTCAGAAGGGCAGGACTGCAACCTGGGCGCCAATGTGCCAAGGTGGTAAGAACTTAGGAGAAGGCAGAGTTTGCCAGGCTTAGCTGTTCTTCCCTCTCTTCTCTGCTTTCCCTTTTCTTTATCTGACACCTGCCGTACTTGGTTTCTTTATGTGTCCAACAACAACCCCCATCCTCACCTTCCCTATGCAGCCTGCACTCTCTTTTATTGTCAGAATGGAAATCACTTTATTGCTGTTTATGATTGTAAAGTATTGAATTCTCATTGTGAAAGAAGAAAGATCAGTTTACATAGAAAGAGAAGAAAAAAAGGCATAAAGATTAACCGTACTCTCACCATGCAAAGAAATTCACTCATACTTCAAATGCATAGTCTTCAAATTCAAAGGGACTATTTCTTTTTCCAAAATGAAAGCTAAGAGACATATCTAATTTTCACTTCGAAATCCATCATATGCATCTTTCCATTTCAATAAATATAGATCTACTCTACCATTTTTAGCAATCTATAAATGTATCCATAATTTGGACAGTTAGTCTGTTTCTTCTATAAATAAATATATATATATATACACACACACACACTCACAGATAATGTACACATTTGCAGTTTTTTTCGTATCTCCAAATTTATCCATGAGGCCCTCATTCTGTCCTCAAGTTTTCCATATTTCCTCAGTCGCACCTGACATCTGTGCCTTCTGCTGCCCCGAACTGTCTGATCATCACAAGTTACCCATCCCAGGCTCTACTCCTTAAGACAGTTATCTGCTTGGTGATAACCGGAAAGCTGTAAGGAATAAAGTGAGCTAATGGATTAATTGGTACAGTGGTCTTTATTTAGTTTTCACAGATAACTGGAATAGGGATGGCTTTAGAAATTACCTGACGTGGCATTTCCCCAAGTTGTGGGTTCATAAGAACTTAGGTTGGGGTGCAGGAGCTAGGTTGAATATTTAAAAGTCTGCTGACTTCTACCACAGAGAGTTCAATGTGATTAGTCCTGCATGGGGTCTAGAAAGCCGTCATTTAATAAGGATTCCATGAGATTCTTTGGATGAGTCAAATTTCAGAAACCCTGACTTTATCAAATTTCTTTATCTTTAAAATGAAGTAATACAAGGCAAATATATATAATTTGTCTCATTTACATGAACTATTGGGGCAGGACTTAAGGTAATGTCTACATTTTTCTATCCCCAAGCCTGTCATCTTTTCACTGCATGAGAGCTATTTTTTCTAAGGAAAAATTGTATTAGAACATTAACTTCTGATTAGAACACTGTAGCAGAAAAGATTTTTGGCTGGTACATAGTGATAATTCTAGAACTCAAAGTGTACTTAACAGAAATTGACTCTGAGGCAAGAAATGGCATTTTATTGACACTCAAATCATATATCATGCAAATGGCTGTTTACTTCACATTTGGGTGTGTGCATGTATGTGTGCGTACACAGCCACATGTTGGTCTTAAAAATAATTAAAGTTAAATATGATTATAGAACCAATAATACAAGAATAAACCAACTGTAGAGCTTTTTCTGGACTTGTTTCCGATGAGGAAAGAAAAAAAAAATACCAGTGCTAATGCAGAAAGACTGGATCTAATCAAAAGCAAAGTTTTTCCTTTATTTGAGTCTGTCTTCATCTGTGCAGAACTGCTTCAGCAAGATATTCAACTTTCATTGAAAATATGTGAAACAAAGCACACACAGACAGAAAGAAGGATCCTTAAATCGATACTTAATAGGGAGATACTTACATGGTCTGGTGGTCAACTCGGCCTTGGTGTTTATATATAATAAGTAACCTGGTAGAATTTTTTTTTGATTCAAAACTTTATAAAGATAACAAAAGTGGTCATTTAAAAAGTCCTAACTCACGGAGTAGGAACTATAATGAAGTCCTTCCAATTTTCTGGAAGACTATAATTCTTCCCATGGGTATAGCTTTAGGTAGCACACCCTGTTGAACACTTTGTGTAGAAGGATAAATAGCCTTACTGACTATCATGGTACCTGCTATGGGTTGAATTGTGCTTCCCCTTTGTCCCCAAATTCATATATTAAAGTCCTGATTCTCTGGTCCTCAAATATGACCTTATTCAGAAATAAGGTCATTGTAGATATAATTAGTTTAGTAAAATGAGGCCATGCTAGTGCAGGGTGAGCCTTTAATGCAATGATTGGTGTCTTTAGTAAAAGGGGAAATTTGGACCCAAAAGCAGACACACACACAGGAAGAATGCCACGTCAGGACTGGAGTTCTACTGCCATAAGCCCTGAACTACCAAGAGCTACGAGAGAGGCCCAGGACAAGTTGTTTCCTAGAGCCTTCAGAGAAACATGACCTTCCAACTCTTTGGTCTAGGACTTTTGGCCTCCAGATCAGTAAGAAAATATATTTCTGGCTTCTAAGCCACTCAGTTTATGGTACTTTCTTACATCTGCCTAGGAAACTAACAGAGTACCCTTCAGAACATGACCTCCAACCAGGTAATACATTTTAAGGCAAGGGCAATGCAACAATGGGCGAATACCCATGACACTCACTGATTTAATCATACAAAAGCTTAATGGATTTGGAGATCCTAATGCCAGTGAGAGACACCTGCAACAAGATACTGAGCCTGATTTTCTTGAAATAGAAGCTGATTCTTCCCATCAGCTATTTCATGTTCCTTATGCAGCTGCACATCAATGGTAAGACAAGAGTGTCTATGCTTGCACAGGTGGCTAATCCTGGGTCATTGGATTGCTGGCATCAGTGAATACAAGGAGGGCCAGATTTCAAACATCAAATGTCCCTAGGGACATCTCTTAATACTTCTTATCTAATAGTAGTAACAAATAGAAAACTGAATCTACCCAGTGTCCTCCTCAACTCCCACCAAAGACAAGATCACAAAGGACACAGACCTATTGATATAAAGGTTCGGGTCATCACTCATCCAGCCAAGGTGTGAGGAACCTAAAATAGATGGTAGAAGATGGGAATTATGATGGACAACTTAGGCCTTATGATCAGCCGCTAAAGCCGAAGCAAAGCAACTAAACATTATGATTCTTTATGGTTTCTCATCTTTCACTAATTTATATCATGACTGTTGGCTAAAGTTTTAAGTTTCATGTAGAAGAATGAAGAAATTGACATCGCCCTCACTATGATATATTTAATAGTAATGTTTTTGTGTGTCTCTTTGTTTGGGCTGTACGTATTAGAGAACAAGAATGGTTGCCCAGGGACAAGAGGGCTTGATTGTGTTGTAGGTCATCACTTTTTCTCTCTAGATCTGCTCACTTCTCTTCCACATCTTGTTCTTTGTTTTGGGAGGCTAATCTATAAAAGTGTCATCAATGGACTCCCAGAATCTCTGGCTTCCTGTTAGAGTCAACCAATGGGGAGCACTGGCTAGAAACCAAGGAAAGGGAAAAAGAAGAAATCGTGTAGTTTTCCTCACTCTCCTCATTAAGTCATTGTGCTTGACTGGCTATATTCTCATTAGAAGATGAAAGGGCCTATCTTCACCTTATATTTTTCCCTTTGCTTCCAGTAACTGTTCTCTCTCTCTGCTCCTTTATTCCTAGAAATGTTAATGTGTGCTGCCCACCCCCACATTAATAGTCCCTGGTTATGTCTCTCTGTTCTTTGTGGTTTCCTATATCTTTGAAAGCACTTTCTCTATTAAATACTCTTCAAATTACTTGATTTGTGTATGTCATCATTTATTTGCTAGGACTCTGACAGAAAGAAACTCTTGTTTAACCATATGTATAATGTAAACAAAATTATATTTAGCAAATTCAAATTGTATGTAAATGAAATTCCCATTTTAATTTCCAATTATTCCTCCCTAAGAAATTGATGAAAACCCCTAGCTGACAGTGAGTGGGTTCAATCTAGTATAGATTTCATTCTATTGGCAGTGGCTGTTTGGCTAACCCTCAATTCATGAGAATTGAGCTGCTCTTGTCCCATAGCAGTCTGCATTAGGTTGTTCTGTTCTTATATCCAGGACATTTCTATATCCAAGTTGATTTTTCTCAAATGTTGGGCTATCTGCTTATTTAGCTATGCTATTTCTAAAATTTGTTATCCCTTCCATATATTTTTGCAAAGTTCTACCCAGGTGTTATTTTACCTTGGCAATGCCTTCATCCCCACCTGTCTCCCTATATTCTTCCTCTCCCTTTCCTTCCTCCCCTTTCCTCTCATTACTCTGTAATTGCACAGAGGACTGATGGGAGAGCATTTCATTCTGCCTCTCTCGTGGAAGGGGTAACTTTCTTATTGGGAACTAAGGTCAAAGGAGTCATGCCTCCTGTTTAACAGTAGCTGTAGCTTCTTAGAGGTGTTATTATTAAACTATCATATGTGTGATTTCAGATGGTTTCACTACAATCTTCCTGCTACTGATTTTATGTAGGAATTCTTTACAGAGTATGTCAGCTGTTAACAACATACTGCCCTTGAAGCATTTTAACATAATAGATATCTGAGGCTAAGAAGAAACAGTATGGTCCATGAGGCACCCCATCATCACCATAATCAGCAACATTTTGAAGATACCATATTTTGGGGAGACAACGTTTTGAATCACGTCTTGGTACCATAGGCACTCTTGGGGTGGATTTTTCCATTTTTATGATAAGCAAAACCTACTTTTGGCCAGGCATGGTGGGTCACACCTGTAATCCCAGCACTTTGGGAGGCTGACACAGGCAGATCACTTGAGGTCAGGAGTTCGAGACCAGCCTGGCCAACATGGCAAAACGCCGTCTCTGGTGAAAATACAGAAATTAGCCAGGCATTTTGGCTCACACCTGTAATCTCAGCTACTAGGGAAGCTGAGTCAGGATGATCGCTTGAGCCTATGAGGCAGAGGTTGCAGTGAGCTGTGATTGTGCTACTTCACTCCAGCCTGGGTGACAGAGTGGGACTCTGTCTCAAAACAAACAAACAAACAAAAAATACTCTTTTAGAAACTATGACTCAGAGCCTTCTTTCTTTTCTTGAGTGGAGGCCATTCAACTCAACTCTATGAAATTCAGTGTGATTCCCCTTAATTCCAACCCCAAAATATATCTGAAACACTATGGTGCTTGGTACTGTAAGAGATTCAATAATGACTAAGTTGCTATCATGTTATTCTTAGTACATTTCCAGTCTCAATTTCACTTCTTCTTGCGTATCATCCATATTTGTTTCTCCCTCGTGTGCTCAGGTCCTTCATGCTGTTCCCTGGTTGGCCAAAGCCTGATAGCTCTGTGTCCTATCCTTGCTTGGACCTCATGAAGCTAAAGCTCTTTTTTCATTATTTTTAAGAAAATAGTCCTACTCTCCATGCATTCCAAGCAAGACATGCCTTAATCAGTGTACAAGATCTAATAAACTCATTTCCACTATTTTTCTCTAAGGCAAAATAGGAACTGGTAAGAACTAACTTGATTATCTCTCCCTGGAGCCAAGTTTGTATTTGGGTATAATTCTATGGGGCAATGGAGTTTGTTACTAATAAAACTCAAAGTTTCAATGGAAAATAAGTTGGGAAAAAGACCCTAGATAGGAAGGGCCCAGCTGTTTTCCATTGATTTTCATCTTGCCAGTAGGGTTCTTTCTCCCACTGTTAACCACATGGAGATTCTCTTTCCAGAGTTCTTCTCAGTTAAAACCTTAGATGGTTCTGTGCTTTGCATCTGTACTTGTGGGACTGGCTATATCAAAGAGAATAAACTCGATGTGAAAGGTGATGCTGAGAAAAAAAAAAAATCCAAAACCATTTATGCAACTGTCCTATCATTCTCCTTCGGGAGCACTTTTTTGTAGTGCTTTGGGCTCTATTTTCTCCTACATGTATTGAGGCATATAATTTATATATAATAAAATATACTCTTTTAGATTTACATTTCTATGCATTTTGATAAACTTATGTAGTCAAGTAACCACCAAAAGTCAGGATGTACAATATTTCTATCACTACCCCTCGCCCCACCCACTGCCAAATTTCTCTTGTGTTCCTTTGTAGGCGATGCACTTTCCTCACTCCCAGACCCTAGCAACCTCTGATCTGAAGTCTTTCCCCTTAGTTTGCCTTCTTTGAATGCTATGTAAGAGGAATCATACAGTCCTGTAGCCTTTTGAGTCTTACTTTTTTCACTTAGCATAATATTTTTGAGTTATTCTGTTTCATGCTTTAGAACTTCATTTCTCTTTTTATTGCTGAGTGGTGTTTCACACTTTGTTTAATCATTCACAACCTGGCAATTATTGGCATTGTTTCAAGTTTGTGACAATTATAAATAAAGTCACTATTAAAATCCACATATAGTTTTCTGTGTAGACATGTATCTTCACTTCTCTTTGGTAAACACCAAGGAATGCATTGATGAGATGTGCGGTAAATTATGTTTAACTTCATAAGAAATTACCAAACTGTTTTATAAAGAGCTGTGTAATTTTGAATTTGTATCAGCAATATATTAGCATTCCAGTTCCCCAACATCATCTCTAACATTTGGTACTGTCACTTTTTTTTTTTTTAATTTGAGCCATTCTAATAATTGGGTAGTGGTATTTCTTTGTGGTCGTAATCTGCATTTCTTTAATGGTTAACACTGTTGTATATCTTTTCATGTGACCGTTTGTCATCCACATATCTTCTGTAGTGAACTGTCAGTTCAAATATGGAGCCTATTTGGAGTTGTTTGTTTCATTATTATTGAGTTTCAAGAGTTATCTGTATATTCTGGCTATTAATCCTGTTTCATGTGTGTATATGTGTGTGTGAATATAAGTAGCTCCCTTACAAATATGCAAACCAAAAGAAAGGATCATATCATAATTGTCTTACCAGATTTTTAGTATTATTCAACAGCAGCTATTATACTCCTCCTTCAATCGTTCTAATCTTAAAATTTTAGATTAAAAACAACTGCTTTGAAAGTTTATATGTGTATATTATATATATACACACATATATATACACACACACACACATACATATATATATATATACACATACATAGAGTAAGAGTAAGAGTGCACCAGAGAGAGACAAATTGTCACATTCCTTTTTAGGAGTCCACAAGATAACTACTCCTCAGGTGGTATATAAACTATGAATCATGAACCTCAGGTTAGAAACTTAAGTGTGACCCTATAAATGCCATCTGGCATCACTATAATTATCTGCCTTCTTTATCTTAGTTTGACACACACTATTTCCTGATGCTGAAAAAATCACACAACTGTGCAAACTAATACACAGTAGATACATTTTCATTCATTTTAGTAAGGTCTGCACAGCTACACAATAATTTTGTTTATCACTCCGCTTACTTCCATGTTTAATTCCCAGAGAATCCAGTCAACAGTCACCATTTACAAGTTCTCTTTATCACCTCTGTCCCCTTCACTTTCAGCAGATAATCTTGATACCTTCTTCCTAGAGAAATAGAATAAATCAAGTGTGAATGAATTCCCCATTTAATTCAAACTTAGGCCTGTACTGATCCTTTCTTCCTTCTAATCTCAGACAGAGATGTGACTCTCTTTCAAGCAATGCTAATTCTTTCATCTGGGCTCTCGATACCATTCTATCCTAAGCCTTGTTTCAGGAAACATCTCCTCCACCTGTATTATTAATGTTTCCCTCTTAAATCACTGTTTATTCTCAAGATATGATCATGCTTATCTTTTACCATATTAAAAAAAACTCCCTCCACTGTGTAGCTCACTTCTCATTTCTCCTCGTTCTTTACTCCACCTATTTCTCTTCCATTACAACCAAGGTTTTTAGAGTATGTTACTCTCACTGGCTGTAATGACTCTAATTTTCAATCCAGTACCAACTCGGTGGTAACCCCAAGACTCCATTAAAATAATTATAAGTAATAAATAACAAATGGTCTAATTACAAAACAAATGAACTGATTATTTTTGACCCTTATCATACCTGACCTCTTGGAAATATTTGATATTGTTGACTATTTCCTGAAATGTATTCTGTTCTTGTCTCCTATGGCAACACTCTCTCCAAACTACTCTATTAGTGTCCACACATTTGTTGTGGTTCTCCTTGACCTCTTCTCCAACCAAGTACCACTGTGTTGGTGATACTCAGGCCTCTTTGTTGAGACCATTTTATTATCAGTTTACCTAATGTTCCTGGGTGACTAAACTATGATTTAATCATCTATAGATAGATAACTAAACTACCATCTCTCTATAAATTATAAGTCACAATTCTGGACTTCATACCGGTTCACTTTTAGGAGTTCTTCTCATAAGCCCCTCAAGTCCATCCTGTTCCAAATAGATGTCATCATTGTCACCTTTCCCAAACTATTCTCCAAACTTGTTTCTCCCCATTATTTCTGTCTCTGTGATTATTCCTATCATTTTCCTTATCGTCCAGTAAGAAGCCTGAGAATCTCACTAAATTGTTCTTTTTCTTAAAATTCCCATTTCTGAGTAGTCATTTAATCACTCATACATTCATCAATGCAAAAAATAGTTATTGAATGTATACCCTATGCCAGTCACTGTTAACATTTTGCTAGGTGGAATCTTCTCTTAGCTTTCAAACTGCTTACAATTTAATGTTGCAGAGGCAACATACTATATTCAATAAGAGCTTAAGGAGGTGGTATCATAGTCAGACTGCAGTGGAAGAGTCAGAGAGAACTTACCAGGGGCAACCCTTGAATTGAATGATAAAGGATGAATGGCTTGGCTAAAGAAAGGAGGAAATAATAATCCAAGAAGGAACAGCATATTTCAAACCTTGGCAATGCAGTTCTACCTCCTAAACCACTCATAATCATTTCACTTTCTCTCCAGATATATGGCCAGAAACTTACATACAGCAGGTCTACCATATTTCTCATACTTTTAATGCAATTAAAAAGTCTTCCTAACAGGTCTCATTGGCCTCTAATATTATCATCTTCCAATCCGTCTTCTACACTTGTGCTAGAGTGATCTTTCTGGAGTACCAGCCTGAGCATATCTTTCTCCTACCTAAAATAAATCAGTAGCCCCCAGTTTTTTTTATTTGCATCAAAAGACTTAATGATTTAGCCCATTGCTAGCCTGGCAGGTTCAATGAGCGACCATCATCAGGCACATTATTCATCATTCAGCTTACTGGATATGCCAATGTTCTCATCAACTTTTGATCCTTTGCCTGTGTTGGTTCTTCCTTTTAGGAGTTGATTTTTTCCTTTTGTTAGACTGATAGCCATTTACACTTCATCAGGCTCAGTTATGAGCTCTTCTTATAAGTCCCCTTTCTGTAAAAACTCATAAACTGAGTTCTTCTCAGTTATGAGTTTTGATGAAGTGTAAGTGGTTATCAGTCTAACAAAATATATTAGTCTATCCCTTTAGATGCTCAAGTAAACAAACATCACTTCCTTTATGTTCCATAGCAATTTATGCATACATTTATTATGCCATATATTACATCATATTATAACCATTTATGTCTCTATTTCCCCAGAGTTTCTTGAGGAAAAAAATATATCTTTATTCATCTACATATCCTCAATACTCAACATAGTCCATGGTATATTTATAAGCTGTTCAAAATATTTATTGAGTGAACATGAATTAATGAATTAATGTTAGGTAGTTCCATTGATTAATGAGGGGGATTTTTGCTGTGAAGCTGAGAACTTTTCTTTCCTATTACCCTAAAGAGTTAACAGTTATTTACCAAGCTCTTACTATACCACGGTCGTGGTGCTAGATGCTGATGATTTAAAAGTGAGAAATGCAGTCCTTGCTTTCAGGAGGCTTATGTTCTATCAAGGAAGACAGACTGAACAGGCAACTACAAAACAGAATTGTTACGATGTGATAAGGAAAATAAAGAGAACTATGAACTTCTGAATAATTAGGGAAAAAAAAAACAGAGTAAATGAGGGTTAAGCTGAGACCTGAAGAATAGAAAGGGGTGACTATTCTAGACAGCTGGAATTATATGTGAAAGTCCTGGATGAAAGGAATGGCACAGCCTATCCAGGGAACTTATAGAAAATCAGTCTGGATAAACCACAGTAATCTATGGAGAATTAATCAGAGGTAAGATTATGAAGGGCTCAAATAGTTCCCAAGGCTTAAAAACGGGGGACAGAAAAGGGGAGATTATATTTTTAAAATTCCACTAGCTGCAGGTTAGAGAGTGTGTTGCAGGATGGCAGAAGTGATAGTAGAAGTTTATTCCAGTCATCCGGGCAGAAGCTAATGGTGGTATCACAGGAACTCTATCTTCTCCACCATCCTTTAAGAAAGTGCTCTGTGATGATGGAGCGAGAAAAAAAGCCATTGTGCACTGAAGGGCCTCTAACACCCTGCCTTCTTCCCTGGGAAATGACGAGAAAGCAATGGCATGAGAGCCATAACTTGATGGCAGGAAAGAGCTTCTATATCTGGCTGTATCTGAATGCCAGTTTAAATGTGATGTAACTCTTTGTAAGACAAGGCATGAGGTGCTTAGGCTCAGAAATGATGAGAGATTGGGAATGAGGCCTGAGCCAGATAGAAATAAGAGTATGTTACAGAATAGATCATGAAACAACAACAATAAAAGTATCTTCCACAGGCAAGAAAAACCTGCTCTTGATAGTCTAGTGAATAGTGACTGAGATGACTGGCAGTAAAATATGAGACTTTTCAAGTGGATGAAAGTTAAATTCAATAGGTAGGAAATATAATTTGAAAAAGGAGCTTCTATTCATGTACTTTCTGGCTGTGAAACAGATTTTAAAATGAGGCTTCTCTGGTTCTACATCACTGCCTAGCATGGGCACCCAGGCCGAGTCCAGATTGTCCCAAGTTGTTGCTGTCATTTTGCTTTCTTAGAATTGGCTCTAAGTCTTCCTTTCCTTAAAAAAAAAAAAAAAAAAAAGTCACATGAACCAGAAGGTAGAATTTGAGTGGCCGGAAATATTTTCTACCATACATTTCTTTCAAAATAAACAACTACTATAGGGAAGAGCTCCCCTAAAGCTCCCCGCTGTGTTCCTTATTTCAATGCCTTCCAGTGGAGCTTCTGTTTGGTTCCATAACTGGAGGAAAATAATTCAAGTGTAAACCAAGTCCCCTGGTGCTCTAATAGAACCCATCCTTTGCTGTAAATACTGTGCTTATTTCATTAAAATGAGAGGTTCTCTTGTCCTGTATTACGAAATATGAAATTGCATATTTTGCAGGCACAGGCTTCCCATAAGCCACCAGTCACTCATTTAGATGTTACAAACATGGCATGAAATCTTAGTTCAGTGATATTTACTCCAGATGAATAGCAATATAGGCATTATAGTACACAATCCATATGGAAGGCCCATGACAAGTTCTGCTTGACTTGACTTCCTAGATATCTCTCCATCCCATCCACTGTTCTCTATCCTAATGGCCAGTGCCAAAGTTCAAGCCATTACTATTTCTTCCCTGGTGACTGTAACTGACTGATCCCAGATGACTTTGCCTACAGTTTTGCCCCATCCAGTCTGTCCTCCACACTGTGGCCAGAGTGATACTTCTGGAATGCAAAATGAATAAATCATGTCACTCATCTATTTAACACTTATCAAAGGCTTCTCAGTGCCACTAAGATAAAGTCCAAGCCCTTCAGAATGCCCTTTGCAGCTGGGCATTCTGCCTTTCTTTTTTCCTTAATCTCTCATCCTTTTGTCTTTGCCACTTCATGTTCCAGTTAGGAAATGTGTACCTTTCTAGTTCTTGAACATAGTTTTAACCCTGCTCAGTGAGCTCTTAGTGACCATTTGTTTTTCACTTTAGATATTAAAGTCTGTTCCACCTCTTGATAAACAACATTAAGTGCCCTTTTGATGAAGTCACACTGTATCTTGCATATTATTGTTGTACCTCACACTTGATCACAAATGATGATTTATTAACTGTCTGATTTTTTTCTGCTGAACTGTGAACTTCCAAAGAAGAAAGTTTGTCAGTGTTGTTCACCATTGTATTCCCAGCACCTAGCTTATGCTGGGAATGTGCATATCAATGTGTTAAATTAGTTAATTAAATCAGTGAATGGATGGATGGATGCATGGATGGATGGATGACAGTGAGTCAGAAAAAGAGTGTATTAGTCTATTTTCATACTGCTATAAAGAAATGGCTGAGACCAGGTAATGTATATAGAAAAGAGGTTTAATAGACTCACAGTTCCACATTGCTGAGGATGTTTTACAATCATGGTGGAGGATGAAGGAGGAGCAAACGCACGTTTTACATGGCAGCAGGCAAGAGAGCATGTTCAGGGGAACTGTCCTTTAAAAACCATCAGATATCATGAGACTTATTCACTATCATGAGAACAGCATGGGGAAACACATTCCTATGATTCAATGACCTCCCACAGGGTCCCTCCCATGACACGTGGGGATTATGGGAGCTACAATTCAAGATGAGATTTGGATGAGGACATAGCCGTACCATATTATTCTGCCCCAGCCCCTCCCAGATCTCATGTCCTCACATTTCAAAACATAATCATGCCTTTCCAACAGTCCCCCAAAGTCTTAACTCATTTCAGCATTAACTCAAAAGTCCACAGTTCAAAGTCTCATCTGAGATAAGGCAAGTCCCTTCTGCCTATGAGCCTATAAAATCAAAAGTAAGTTAGTTACTTCTTAGATACAATGGGGGTACAGTCATTTGGTAAATACACCTCTTCCAAACAAGAGAATTTCACCAAAATGAAGGGGCTACAGGCTCCATGAAAGTCCCAAATCCAGCAAGGCAATCAAATCTTAAAGCACCAAAATGATCTCCTTTGACTCCATGTCTCACATCCAGGTCATGCTGATGCAAGGGGTGCATTCCCACAGCCTTGGGCAGCTCCTCCCCTGTGGCACAGCCGCCATCCTGGTTGTCTTCAAAGGCTGGTGTTGAATGTCTGTGACTTTTCTAGGTACACGGTGCAAGCTATCAGTGGATCTACCATTCGGGGGTCTGGAGGACCATGGCAAAGGGAAATCTTCCCACTGGGCAGAACTTTGAGCAGTGTAACTGGTCGTGCACTTTTCATGGAAAGAGAAATGGCCAGATGTGCAATTATATACTAACTCATGAGCTGTAGCCAATGGTTTGGCTGGGTGGTCAGGGACTTGGAAGAAGCATGATTGGATAATTGGTGACAAAGAAATTTGGGGAAGAGGTATGTGAATTGACCTCTCTGAGTGATCAAAAACTGGGAAGACATTTGTATCTCATGTGAATGTTCTCCAATGGGTGACCTCAGTAGAGGAGGATTTTAATAATCAAGTGGATAGGATGACTTGTTCTGTGGACACCACTCAGCCTCTTTCCCCAGCCACCCCTATCATTCCGAATAGGCCCATGAACAAAGTGACCATGGTGGCAGGGATGGAGGTTATGCATGTGGTCAGCAACATGGACTTTTACTCACCAAGGCTGACCTGGCTATGCCCACTGCTGAGTGCCCAATTTGCCAGCAGCAGAGACCAACACTGAGCCCTCGATATGGCACCATTCCTTGCGGTGATCAGACAGCTACTTGGTGGGAGGTTAATTATATTGGACCTCTTCCATCATGGAAAGGACAGTGGTTTATTCTCACTGGAATAGACACTTACTGTGGATATGGGTTTGCCTATCCTGCATGCAATGCTTCTGTCAAGACTACCATCCATGGACTCAAAGAATGCCTTATCTACCATCATGGAATTCCACACAGCATTGCCTCTGACCAAGGCACTCAGGTTATAGCTAAAGTAGTGTGGCAGTAGGCTCATTCTCATGAAATTCACTAGTTTTACCATGTTCCCCATCATCCTGAAGCAGCTGGACTGATGGAACTGTGGAATGGCCCATTGAAGTCACAATTACAGCATCAACAATACTTTGCAGGGCTGGGGCAAAGTTCTCCAGAGGGCTGTGTATTCTCTGAATCAGCATCCAATATATGGTACCATTTGTCCCATAACCAGGATTCATGGTTCCAGAATCATGGGGTGGAAGTGGAAGTGGCACCACTCACCATCACCCCTATGACCCATTAGCAAAAATTTTGCTTCCTCTTCCTGCGACATTATGTTCTGCAGGCCTAGAGGTCTTAGTTCTAGAAAGAAGAATGCTGCCACCAAGAGACACAACAATGATTCCATTAAACTGGAAGTTAAGATTGCCACTGGCCACTTTGGGCTCCTCCTACCTCTAAGTCAATGGCCAAGAAGGGAGTTACAGTGCTGGTTGGGGTGATTGACTCAGACTATGAAGATGAAAGCAGTCTACTACTCCACAATGGAGGTAAGGAAGAGTATGTGTGGAATACAGGGGATCCCCTAGGGCCTCTCTTAGTATTACCATGCCCTGTAATTAAGATCAATGAGAACCTACAACAACCCAATCCAGGCAGGATTACAAATGGCCCAGACTCTTTGAGAATAAAGGTTTGGGTCACTCCACCAGGTAAAAAACCACGACCTGCTGAGGTGTTTGCTGAAGGCAAAGGAAATGGGTAGAAGAAGGGTAGTAGAAGAAGGCAATCATCAATACCAGCTATGACTACAGAATGGGTAGTAGAAAGTAGTCATCAATACCAGCTATGACCACATGACCAGTTGCAGAAACGAGGAATGTAATTGTCATGAGTATTTCCTCTTTATTTTGTTAAGAACTTATTTGTGCATGTATACAATTGCATTAAGAAAAATCTTCATTTTATTTCCTTTCTTTTGCCTTTATCATGTGACATAAGATTTATTGACTTCATATCAACATTTAAGTCTTGTTAACTTTATGTAATAGTACTTAGCCTAAGGATTAGTGCACTTCCAGTTGTACAAAGGAGAGCTGTATAATGTTAGGCATAATTATGACCTTATTATTGTTTTTATTTGAAGATTATGTATTATTTCAGGAAGTGTGTATGGGTTGAAGTTGACAAGGGGTGGACTTGAGATGGCTAATATTGAGCGTCAACTTGATTGGACTGAAGGACGCAAAATATTGTACTTGGGTGTGTCTGAGATGGTGTTGCCAAAGGAGATTAACATTTGATTCAGTGGACTTGGAGAGACAGACCCACCCTTAATCTGGGTGGGCACCATCTAATCAGCTGCCAGTGTGGCTAGAATAAAGCAAGCAGAAGAAAGTGGAAGGACTTGACTTGCGGAGTTTTCCAGCCTTCATCTTTTCTCCTTTGCTGGATGCTTCCTGCCCTCGAACATCAGACTCCCAAGTTCTTCAGCTTTTGGAGTCTTGGGCTTACTGGTGGTTAACAAGGGGTTATCAGGCCTTCAGCCACAGACTGAAGGCTGCACTGTCAGCTTGTCTACTTTTGAGGTTTTGGGACTCAGACTGGTTCCTTGCTCCTCAGCTTGCAGACAGCCTATTGTGGGACTTCATCTTGTGATCACGTGAGTCAATACTCCTTGATACACTCCCCTTTCTATATGCATCTATCCTGTTAGTTCTGTCCCTCTAGAGAACCCTGACTAATACAAGGTTAGTTCTGTCCCTCTAGAGAACCCTGACTAATGTGGGGTTAATAAACTGTACAGTTTGTACAAAGAATGTAAAGGAAGAGGATGGAGACTTGTATCCTGTTTATAAAGTGATGATGATTAAAACAAAAAAAAACCCCGCATATTATTATGAGAGTTAAATGAGATACTTATTATATGTAGTGCACTAAAAACTGTGTCTGGCATGTTGTAAGCACTCCCTCCAACAATCTCAGCTATTGTTAATAATCATAATGTCATATTCTCAAAAATATGACAATAAATGGATAAAAATAAAAAATAGTGTGCTAGTAAAATCCAGAAAAGTTCTTGTTGATCTCTCTCTCTTGGCCTTAATGATAAAAAGGCTTTGAGACTTTCTGACAATGCCCAGCATCTGTGGTCCTAACTCAGTGGCATTCAGCAGGTAGTAATAGAGTACAATGGAGCACTTTCTGCCCTAGGATCAAAGTTCAAGCCTTATTACTACAGTTGTTTCTGCCAACTTTCTAACCTCTTCAACTCTGAACCCTGCCTGTGTTCTGAGGCCTGTGGCACCTTTTTGCTCCCCCTTTGCTTTTGCTGACCTTCCAGTCATTGGTCCCTTGTCCACCTACACTGGTGGTACTTGATTAAATGGGCTTCTGCTCCTCACCCTTCCTTGTTTGGCTTGTAGAGAAGATGGGTCAATGGCTTAAGGGCCTGCCCCTGGACAGAGCACTGTGCCAAGACACACAGGAGAGGAATGCCACAGTGATTTGTCCACATTAGCATAATTATCTCCTGAATCCACTTTCTACCAATTCGTACTTTGTCTCTAACCAATCTATTTTTTTTTTTTTTTTTTTGAGATGGAGTTTTGCTCTATCGCCTAGGCTGGAGTGCAGTGGTGCTGTCTCGGCTCACTGCAAGCTCCGCCTCCTGGGTTCATGCCGTACTCCTGCCTCAGCCTCCTCAGTAGCTGGGATTACAGGCGCCCGCCACCATGCCCGGCTACATTTTTTATATTTTTTAGTCGAGACAGGGTTTCACCGTGTTAGCCAGGATGGTCTCAATCTCCTGACCTCGTGATCCGCCTGCCTCAGCCTCCCAAAGTGCTGGGATTACAGGCATGAGCCACCACGCCCGGCCTAACCAATCTATTTTTTAACCTTCTCTTTATTTTTTATAACTTTCTTATAAGTGGCATTTACAACTTGATGTCCTTTTTAAGGCTTTGATTAGCATTTTCCTAATGTGACATTATCTTGGAAAATGTTTGCCTTTGTCCCAGGATCCCCCATACTAAGGAACATACTTCTCTGCTGCCCTAACTGAGTATAAGCCAGAGTTGATATACGAAATATTTAATATTAATACCTGGTAAGGTGGAGGCAATGAAGAATTAAATGAATGTTGGCAACAAGGCTGGAGATGGATCCTTGAAGGCCCCTATGCTTTGACAAGCATTAAACCTTTAGTAGTGAGATCTTAGGGTACAGATTTCTAGTTTGAGTAAGCAGCAACTTACCATGAAGTGTAAAAACATTCCAATATTTAACATCTGCTCCTAATCAAAGAATTTCTCCAGGATAATGTCTTCCAATACAAGCCTATATTTTTCCTATCTCCACAAGGTGTTGTCCATTAGACTAATCCCTAAACTTAGGCACTAGGATATAGGCTGTCTCACAATTAGAGACTATGCCTACACATGTACTGGCTCTTAATTACCCCATGTGGAAATTATCAGAAGCAAAATGACTCCCAGAGTTACTATATTTTTGAGGGGATGATGTTGCTCAAGAAACCCAGACTTTGACTGTTAACCCCCTAAGCCCTTGAACCTATGTGAATAAGAAATAAACTAGGAAAGTTGTACCTTCCTCAGAAGAGCATCTTTTCCAAGCTTACTTCGGGTGTGGCCATCTACATAATTAGCATGTTTGTCTCCCTAATCCTCCCAGATTCTAGGAATCCTCCTAGAAAAGACAGGGATGGGCAGATTGTCTAATAAAGGAATTTACTCCACTGCCAGGGCAAAGTCTTTGCTGTTTAATGTGTGTCTTATAGGCCAGTAATTTGTAAGTAATTCCCGTTGTTCCTTTTCCCAAGATGGAGATTTCACTGTAGGTATCCCATTCCCTCACAATTTTTTTTTTTTTTTTTTTTTTTTTGAGATGGGGTCTCATCTCATTCTGTCGCCCAGGCTGGAGTACAGTGGTGCGATCTCAGCTCACTGCAACCTCAGCCTCCCAGGTTCAAGCGATTCTCCTGCTTCAGCCTCCAGAGTAGCTGGGATTATAGGTGTGTGCCACCATGCCCAGCTAATTTTTGTATTTTTAGTAGAGACGGGGGTTTCCCCATGTTGGCCAAGCTGGTCTCAAACTCCTCACCTCAGGTGATCCGCCTTTCTCAGCCTCCCAAAGTGCTGGGATTACAGGCATGAGTCACTGCGCCCGGCCGGCTCACCAACACTTTATGCTGGATAAAGGGAACAGATAACTTGTTTTTTAGCTATTAGTCACTAGACCAGAACATCCACATCTGGATCTGATAGTGATAGATCAGCAATACTGCACTTCAAGCTAGATCCTAAAATAAATGCTATTATGTGTGGTTATTTTCCATGGAAGAGAGATGAATAGCCTCTGTTAAAACATATCTATAGGAAGAAGGACATGTATGGATAGCCACTA
Organism: Pongo abelii; assembly: GCF_028885655.2. Taxonomy (NCBI): domain Eukaryota; kingdom Metazoa; phylum Chordata; class Mammalia; order Primates; family Hominidae; genus Pongo; species Pongo abelii. The sequence continues at coordinate 22,877,892 of NC_071988.2, forward strand.
GGCTAAGAGGTACACTGTAACAGAGACTATTGGTAATACCCTTCCTCCTTGTCTCATCCACCACAGAGGGCAGTAAAGGTAAATATATATCTTCCCAGCTGCTTCTGCAACCAGTGTTAGCCATATGACATGCTTCTAAATAAGAAGATATAAAGGTCAGAGGTCATATGTGAAAGCTTTTACTTTACTGACAAAAGGGGATGCCACTGGTTCTTTACCTTACCCCATTTTTCCTTACATAAAAGTGGACATGAAACTTGGTGATGTGGCATCCCTCTGATAACCATGAGAAAAACCCCAAGAGAGTTGAAGAGTTGCAAATGCTGACACTATTACACTACTGAACACGTCAGCAATAATCAGTCTCCTGATTTCTGTGATATGATAAACAGTTATTCATATCGCTTTAAACCACTGTGAACTGGGTTTGCTATTGTTTGCTGTTGGAAGCATCCTTAACAGAATCTTTGTAATGTAGTTGAAGTCTTTAGTATCACTGCTCTGGTAAAATCAACAGTGAATTTTGCACTGAATATCTTATTCTTTTCTTAGGTCAAAATCTCTTGTTTCTTCACAGTGCATGTGGGATATACGCTATCTGCCGTGAAATCTGTCAGGGTGCAGTTTTGCAATAGTCCCAACTGGGCAAACAATACAAGGGCCAGATGGCTATCATGATACATCAATCTTCCCAGAAGCAAATTTTATAATACCAGATTTAGAAACAACAACAACAGCAAAAAACGGAAGAAAATGAACTAAACTATGAAGTAATAATTAGACATGAATAAACAAAAAAAATCATAGAACTTAATGCTAGCACTTGCAAGTAGGATGCCCACAAGACATTGCTGATAATTATAGCATTATTTCTCACAGATACCGCTTAATACTTGAGAATCCGTCCTAATGCAAAGTTCTAGGCAGCCACTACCAATCAATTGGAGTTGGTATATGATGTAAAACATAACAGTATTTTTTTTTTTTTTTGAGACAGTCTTGCTCTGTTGCCCAGGCTGGAGTGCAGTGGTGTGATCTCAGCTCACTGCAACTTCCGCCTCCCGGGTTCACGCCATTCTCCTGCCTCAGCCTCCTGAGTAGCTGGGACTACAGGCGCCCGCCACCACGCTCGGCTAATTTTTTGTTTTTTTTTTTTAGTTGAGAGGGGGTTTCACCATCTTAGCCAGGATGGTCTTGATCTCCTGACCTTGTGATCCAACCCCCTCGGCTTCCCAAAGTGCTGGGATTACAGGCGTGAGCCACCGCCCCTGGCCACATAACTGTATTTTTTAACAATTGCTTACACACATTGTACAGGTATGGTTCATGATTCAAACACAAATCCATGCTGATCCGGGAATTGATAATATCTTTTTGTTGTTGCAGCGGGTGTTAGGGTACAAGGTACTGAGTGTTTTCTACCCTCTTATTTCCCTTCAGTCCTAATTGACTTTGCCATTTCAAGACTGCCTACTCAAGAAGACACACAGAATCTCATTGAATTTATTCAAAGCCTCATAATTATGATAACTTGTACTCATTACCATAGCCGGCAAACCATCGATGTCCTTTCTATTGATAATTAATTGCTTTTATCTCTGTCCCTTTGTCTTTATAGCTGAACACTGAAACTTGGTCAAAACTATTCTTACTGTTATGTATAAAAAGATGACTCTACTAACAGATTATCTGTCATTTTGGAGAAACTACAGCTGTCATTAGAAGGAATTTGCTTCTAGATGTGACTTTTGAAACACTGCCCCTCCCCTATCCAGGAAAATGGATCTTTGTTTGAGTGACCTTCCGTTTATCACTTGAAATCTGTCTGGCAACTCACCTGAAAGGAGACTAATAAGGAGTGAATTATTAGGAGTTAATGCTTAACACTTTCTTGCCAAGTACATGAAATGTACTTATTCTATCTAGGCTATATTTAAAAAGGGCTAAAATATACTGCAGAAGATACCAAAATAAAGAGAGATGTTATCAGGAAACTCAGACAAATTGCTGTTTGGTGACTTGAAAGAATTACATAGAAGAGCAAATGAGAAGGTACAAAGAAAATGTAATATAGTTTGTGGGGAACAAAATAAAGCATAAAATTAAGTTTAATAACATTTTGGAAAAAATGTATGTACATAAAAAAAAACTAAGAAAAAATGGGCTTCTAATTAAAGCCAAGCCAGAAGTAAAAAGAGTGTAAAAAATATAGAAAGGTTGACTTAAAATCAGCTGATGTCACAGAGAAAGAATGAGCACAGAAATCCCAGCTCCCCATGTTATAATGACATGAACTTGAAAAATAACCCTAAATTCTCTCATTGTAGGTGATGCCGTGAACCCTCCCCAAGGGAGGAACCAAAAGCCTGCATGAAGCAAAAACTGGAAACAAATAAAGGAGAGTATTGTGACTTTGCACTAAGTTACTCATTTATTCACATAATTAATGAGTTTCTATTAGTGTTAGGCACCGTTCTAGATGATGGTATAATTCGTTAACAAAAACCTCAACACTCTCGCCCCCGTGGAGCTTACATTTCCAGGGAGGGAGAGAGATGATACAACAAGAAGAAAATACAGAGCTAATGTCATTCTATATTGTATAATTATGTGAAATCAAGCCTGAGTATTTGACAACTTCTCAGATACCACAGATCTGTTGTTTAATGAAATCAGCCTAAAAGATAAAATTGTGTATTTGCATGTACACATCACCTTGCCTGTATTATGAGTCAGCATTTCTTCCTATAAGAAACCACAGCTTGGTAAAAGGTAGAAGCTCAATTTCCTAATAAAGAGATATGTTTAGGCAGGCTGTTGCACTGCATATTACTCCCTCTGACCTTGGCTTTAGTCCAAGGAGGATTAAACCCAGAAAGAGAAGGGAGTAAAGCAAGGTGTAGCAAAAAAGCAAAACAAAACAATACAAAATAACCTCAAAGAAATTAGTAACAATAATTAGTGCATTCAGAGATGATATCTTTTTTTCTTTCTTTCTTTTTTTTTTTTTTTTTTTCCTTTTGAGACGGAGTTTTGCTCTTGTTGCTCAGGCTGGAGTGCAATGGCGCGATCTCAGCTCACCGCAACCTCCGCCCCCCGGGTTCAAGCGACTCTCCTGCCTCAGCCTCCCGAGTAACTGGGATTACAGGCATGTGCCACCACGCCAGTCTAATTTTGTATTTTTAGTAGAGACGGGGTTTCTCCATGTTGGTCAGGCTAGTCTCAAACTCCCGACCTCAGTTGATCCGCCCGCCTCAGCCTCCCAAAGTGCTGGGATTACAGACGTGAGCCACCGTGCCCAGCAGAGATTATATCTTTTTGAAAGCTAAATATATATATATAACACTGAGTGAAGGAGTTATGTTTTCAGGTAAGGGCTACTGTTCTTGACAATCCATCATCCATCCATCCATCCATCCATCCATCCATCCATCCATCCATCTGTCCATCCATCTGTGTATTCTGGAAGGAGTGAGCAACTCATGCAAAGACATAAACAAGTTTACTCTCAATAGCAAAGAGTTGCCCTGTTATACGATTGCTTGCAAACTTATATTCAAGTCCTATGATGTTTATTCTGTAGGCTTTGCCAATATAGCTGAATCTTAGGAAAAGACATACCAAAACAAAATTGTAACATAAGCCATATTTGTCTTCAGTCCAGCCTTTTTTTCCGTTACTGTGCATTTCCATACCTTTGCATTTTCTTTGTAACACATAGGCTTGAGTGTTCAATTTCTTAAAGTGGCTAAATGTCCCTGTCCACAATAGACAAAGTCACACCAAAATCCTAAAAAGAGAAAATTTGCTTCCCATCAAAGGCCTGACATAGTTTTGCCATGAATGATATAGAAAGATTCTATAATAGACTAAAGGAAGCTCTGGGAAATTTGTGTTAAATACAATCAGTCTTACATAGACATATATCTTTAAAGTCGACTGCTTGACATTTTTTCCTTAAGATGAAAATTAAATAATGGCCCTCTGTAAAAAACCATTAAAGGTCTCCCTTCACTGAAAAAATAAAATAAGCAAAATAATGAGACTCAAGCTCAACTTCTGTTTTGCCCACCTTGAATCCCTTTGACACACTTCCAAGTCTACCTTACAGCAGTAGGAGCGATTCCATAAACTGGAGATTTATAACATATGACAAGTCAACCCAGATCCTTATGAAACTAGAAATGAGTCAGCAACATTGTAGCTGCTTGAAATTCAGGGCATTTCAGAGTGAGGGGGAGAAATCTTCAAGAATTTCACAGAGGATGTTTTACTTTCTGAAAAATTGCTGAGAATTCTTCAGAGGCAAAGTGGTGCCTGGGTTTTTATTTTCCATGTCTAGGTGGTCAATGAACCAATGATTTATGAGCTGGGATCAGATAGCTGGCAATAAGGGCCACATCATCATCTGGATATCTAATTAATTCCACATCCCCTTTCCTAAAAAGTGGTTAACCTTCAATGAATCTCTACTTCTTAATGCAGGAGCCAGTTTATGACAGCCTTGTACTGCATTAAGCCTTGTACTGAAGGCTCTCAATGAACTGGCTCCTGCATAACCATCCGCATGTCTCCACTCCAGATTTCCTACCCTTCCCCTCTACACCCATTGCAAATATCTGTGAAACTGAAAGCTTTTCATTCCCTCCATGGATCGTGCTGAAGTTCTAATTATTATTGAGTTTATACTTGATAAACTCTTAATAAATAAAAGTTATTATACATAATAATAACAAAAATAGAATTTCATCTCTTATCTACTTTGTGTTGGATATAAGGATATAAGTCTAGCACTTACCTATATTTTGCTAACTTTCACAAAAACTCTGCAAGCAAGGCTGACCTATTTTAGGGCTCAGGAACCTGCATTTTAAGAGGATCAGTAATAGGTCCAGGGTAACATGGCTAACACATGGCAGATATGGAATTTTAGCATATGTGCAAGCCCACTACTTCCGCTTGTTCCTGGACATTCAAGATTCAGTTCATGGCAGCTGTGCCGAGAAAGATTTTCTCTGATGCTCTCTGCCCCTATGGAGGAAAACGGGGGCTTCCCTTGCCACTTGAAAAGCAGTTAAGGACTCTGTGATGCCTTTATTCTAATGTCCTCACTGACTTACTGGTCTGTCTCTCCAACTTAGATTGGGAGCAACAACCCGGGACTCTTTCTTCTCTGCAGCTTCATTCTCTAGCACATGGTAGGTGCTCATAAAATATTTCTCACACTTGGCCTAGCATAAATGAACAAATGATTTAAAAGTTGCTGCATAACTACTCAGGGACCAGGTAAAGCCCAGGGAGAGACCCTGCCAAGCCATTCTCAGTCAGCACCATCTGAAGCTACTTTTATGCTATAATAATTTGCTGCGAAAACTAAATGGAATAACCAGATGCGGCTAAAAGCTTTGTTTCTTCAGCCCTCACCCTCACCCCCCACCCTGGCCCAATTCACCTTCAAAATGATCCAGAAAAACTAAAAGACAAAATTATTGCCCTACAAGGAGGTTTATAAGGGAGCATGAAAGGCACTGCTGTGAGCCTGTGTGGAGGGAAATCATGATAAAGGCCATTAGGAGACTTTATTGAATTGTAACCTGGGAGAAATGTGGCTGGATTCATCAGACCATGGTTAGGGGACCTAGGAGCAAATTTTACTGGCTGACCTTAACTAGAGAATTGATTTTTCTTTTCTCACAGCTCCCATAACAAGAGTGAAACAGAGAAAAGACTGGAGGCCAGCAGGGATGGAGAGAAGAGATAGCAGTTCTGTGACAGCCCAGCTGAAGGGAGTCTTCCTTTCCTTCTTCAAGGAGAATGTACTCTGTGTAGGACTGAGGCCTCAGGTAGAGAGGCCCTGACAGGACCCTGCTGAAGATGAAACACCTGTGTCCCTGGGTTCCACTGGGTTGAGAATTTCCAGACTGTATCAGAAAGCAGGTCACAGAATCGGGGTCCCAGGTGGGGACACCGTGGTTTCCTGCTTTATTTTCGAGTGCCAAATGAGGCATATGAAATTATTCTCTCTCTCTCTTTGTTTCTATCTCTGTCTCTTTCTCTTTGTTTCCATCTTTGTCTCTTTCCCTCTGTTCTCTCTTTCTTTCTCTCTCTCTGAGTTTGACAAGGAATTGGTACCACATGTAAGTGCTCTACACACTTGTTTACCAGGTAATATATATTTTCAGCCCACTAAATGTCTTATATTCTACTACCGTGAGAGGACTCAGTAGGAGTTGAAGGTAGCAATATCTATTTACATGAAGAAGCCCTTCCAAAGTATTCCACTTATTAAATAATGAAAACTCCTCTCTGGCAATGATGATTATCATAGAAGTCGCACAGTCATTTGTACTTTAAAAAAGATAACCATGATTTTTTTTAAATGTCACATCTAGTAATTTCTGAACTGCAACCATGATTCTTGATAAAAATAGCTATTTGTAGGTGTAATCACACTTACCTCATGGGGACTGTGAGCATCCAATGAGATAAGGTATCTCCAACATGGAGTGCCTCAACAGAAAAATAATCATTTTGTCAATGCTTGCTGTTATTGTTAGCCATATTACTATTATCTCCATTTTACAGATAAGGAAACTGAGGCTTAGAGGAGTTACAAATTTGCCCAAAGAAACACAGCTAGTAGATGGAGCTTGGATTTGGTTCCACTTGGGCCATGGAAAGAATATACTGAAGTCTGTTAACAAAATCAAAATGAGTGCAGAATCAGAGGAGCAGAGAGGTTCATGAGGCTACCTCCTCCTCTGCCTTAACTCACAAGAGAATGCCAATGCAAGCTTTCCAATAGGTTAAGTAAGGAAGGTCCAGCAGTATTTTGTGTAGTGAGAAAGAAGCTGTTCTCTGGGTCATTTTCACCAAAGGCCTCCCTAACCATCATCAGGAACAAACTTGCTCAAGCTGTGTTTACTGGGGAACTTGCTGTGACTGCTTGGAACTCAATTGCATTCTGACACTCTATTCATCTTCCAGCTTATTTCTCATCGCTGACCCTGATCTTATTAGAAAAACCTTGGAGAGTATCAATAATGGCACCTTTTTTTTTTTTTGACAAGTTACTCCAGAACGTATTTAATATCTTAAAATTGTCATTGATTGAAACTAGTAATTTTAAATGAGCAGTTTCAAACTAATATTTCTCTTTTTTTTCCTTAATATTTTTTTCTCCCTAGTCACATACTTGATCTTTTCAAAGGTATCTTCCTAAGTGGTCAACAAGCTATAAAATTCTCTAATGACAGAGGAAGATAGAGGGAAAATTTTTAGTACAGGTTTAGCATCCCGAATTTGAATATCTGAAATCCCAAATGCTCTAAAATCCAAAGCTTTTTGAGTGCTGACATGATGCTCAAAGGAAATGCTCATTGGAGCATTTTGGATTTCAGGTTTTCAGATTAGGGACACTTAAGCAGCAAGTATAATACAAATATCCTAAAGCCCCCCAAATGTACAATTCAAAGCACTTCTGGTCCCAAGCATTTTGGAGAAGGGATACTCAACCTGTAGCATAGGTCATCTCCAGGTGCTTGAGTTGCTTCCCTCTGAATGTCTTACCTAGAACAGAGCTTAGCACATAGGAGGTGCTCAGGAAATATTTAACCAATTATGGAAAGTCATTTCTAACTGAAACTTATTATTAAGACAATTAGAGGCTTAGATCTCAATACCCAGTTTTTCAGTGGGGCCTTTGTAAGCAAGGAAATGCCAAAAACATGTGGATAGAATAAGTGACTGCTTCTCTGAGGTTTGAGAGACAATAAAGTTTTGTCTACTTCAAAAATTTATCTTTCTCAGCAACCTTTACCAACTGAAATTTCTCTCTTTGACTCTGTATTTAGTACCTAAGAAAAGGCACTGACTTTGGAATTAAGAGCTATTAGGCAAGATAAGTTTATTTAATTAGCTAATTAAGACCCTGGGCCCCTAAAGGACAGGGATAGGGCTGGTGAGATACAGTTTCAGGAAGGAATAAAAGGGTGCTGGACTAAAAGGGCAGCATGATTTGTTGCTGTTTGAACAGAGGGAGTGGGAAGGAGAATGCCAAAGGTAAGGGATGGCCACCCAAGGTGTAATTCACCAACTTAAACAGCCCTGGCCCCAGTTCCGAAGGAATGCTATGTATTTGCTCCAAGAAGCTACATTTGCATGATCCATGAGAGAAATGCAGCAGCATTAAAAAAACAAAAACAAAAACAAAACAAAACATGGGTTTAGAGTGCAGAACACCTAAATTGGCATTCCAGCTCTATCACTTTTTAGCAGCAGTAGCAAGTGACTTACTGTGTGTTAGCTCCATTTCCTCATCTGTAAAGTGGGGACCGTTGCTGCTCTCATTCTGAATTGTGATAAGGCATAACTGATGTCACAAATATTCTAATGTAGAGTCTGGTGCAGAAGAGGCATTTAGTAAACGGTGGCTATCATTGACAATAATTCTTCTCAAAGTAATCTTTATCTTTCTTAATAAAGCAGAAATGAAAGAGGGAACTGAAAAGGAGCGGGAGCAGCAGGGATAGGAGTATTTATAAAGCATCTAATATATGCTTAAATATCTACTCAGTTACTCTTCATATACAAACACTCCATGTGAGACAATACAATTTGTATATATGAATTTTGCCTCCTTAACTTTTCTCTGCTCACTTCACTATATCTCTTAGGTCCAAATTCTTCAGGTTTTTCAATATATGGAAATAGGGATGAGAAGAGGAAAAACAGAAGACAGAAAGAAAGAGGAAGTTCTGGGTAAGCCAAAAACTTACCTGCTTGATTGCCAAACCATGCTGTTATCTTAAAACTCTGAGCATCCCTTCATGGGAAGAGGGAGAGTCCCACACTGCAAGCAGGAATCAAATCCTAAGAACAGCAGCCCCTATATCAAATGGAAACCCTATGTGCACTGGACCTAAAACTTTCATTCTAAAACTAAAGAGAAAGCGGCCATAGGGAAGGGTGGATCAAGCAAATCACAGAGTAACAGAGTAATGCAACATTATCTTATCATCTTGTGATATTCCGGAACAGAAGAGGTTCCATCCCTCCTGTTATTTTTTCATCACCTCTTCAGAAGTATTCAAATGAATTAAGACAACTGCTTCACTTGGCATTTGGATCCATCTATTACTACTCCAGGGCTCGGTTGCTTAGTCATTTCTTAGCTCATGTCACTGCCACTTTGTTCTCGCATTTGACACTGACTCCAATAACCTTGTAGCATCTGCCCTCCCAATTCCCCTGAAAACCCTGAGCAGCCTGCTTCGATGAACGCTCCTTTGAATGTCCTTTTTTTTTTTTTTTTTTTTTTTCTCTGTCTCTCTCTTTTTCTTTTGACAGGGAAAACAGCTATCAGGTTTCTGGAACATTCTTGAATAGCTAATTCCTGGAGTCCTTGTCCTTACTTCTTCTCCTCTGTACCTCACTGGCATTTGCTCCAAGATCTCCTTTTCAAACAACATCCTGGCACTGAGCTGAGATTTCCAAATGTTAACTCCCTGGCATCTGTCCTGTAGATGCAGAAAGGATTTTTCCCTGATTTGCACACAAACCTTTTCATTTCGATGCATATCAGGGTCATCTTGGCTTTGTGCCTTACCTACAAGGTGGTTTGGAGGCCATGTCCCAGAGAACAGATTAAAGGGATTTTCCTCCTCCTTTTCAGACCATCTCCCCCCAGCCACTCTCACCTGGGCATCTGGAAACAGTCCTTCCAGGCTCTTATTTTTACCTCCATGGGCTGAGTCCCAGGGTGGACACTGACCTACATACCAGCTTTTCAGACTCCTTTCAGGAAGGCCTGCAAAATTCTCCGGCAGCTTGCCTGTGCTGTTCTCATGCCCTTGCTCAGGGGAAAGCTTGTCTAAATCTCCTGTGATCAAAGGACCTTTCCTTCCCAGGTGCCACTATCAATACAATTTCAGCAGAGCACCAGGGGGCAGTCTACACATCTCCTCTGGGTGAAGGTGTGGCCTCACCTGCCTGATATCCATTAGTTTCCACATTCTCTACCTGATTCTTAGAAACAGAATTTAAATGGAGCATAGTAAGAGGGGGAAAAGAGGAAAAGAAAGAAACACAGGTAAAGAGAGAATCCACTCATTCATCACTCATCCAGCCATTCCTTCCTTCACTCATGCATTCATACAGGCTTTTTTTAGTGTTACTCTATGGAGCTGGGAAAAGTGTTGGGGATTCAAAGGTGTAAATGATGCGGTCTTTGCCATCCAGAAACTCAAGACGCTACTGAAGAAAGGGAAAGAATTCCAACTGTGTATAAACAGAGCCTATTACTTAAGTAATTAACCAATGCTGAAGATTAGGGGTTCAATAAAAGCTTCCTAGAAGAAATAGTGACTTAGTTGAATCTTGATGGAAACAGAAATTCTATGGTAGGCCTGCTTGGGTCAGACAATGACAAGTGCTAAATAAATGTGAACAAAATAGACTCTGTCTCTGGCATCCTGTAATGTAAATTCCAGAGCAGAATATGAGAGGTGTGGTCGGGAGAAGAGAGGAGGATCATAGAGTCTAGCTGTAAGGGACAAATATGAGTTGCCAATTATTGATGTTCCTACGTGCCTGGCATCACACTAAACACATCATATTTAATCTTTACAATGACATTATGTAGCAGGTATTGTTATTTGCATTTTAAAAGTAATACTACTAAAATTTAGATGATAAACAACCTGCCTACTATCACATAGCTTATAAATACTGGATCTGGACTTTGATCACGGGTATGTCTTACCCCAAAGCATAGACTCTTAACCACCCTCGAAAAAACTCCCATAGCCTCTCTGATAGAGAAGGAAAGGTAGGGCATTTCAAGCAGAGAGAACAGCTTTTACAAAATTTTAGAAATATAATAGAGTCTATTTCACAAAACACAAAAAATGCAGTAAGAGTGGAGCTGTGGGGCTGAGAGCGTGGTGAAAATAACTTTTGCATGAGAGGGTGGGTATCATTCAGGGATAAACTTATACTTGATGCTAGAGACTTTATGTTTGATTCCAGGAAACAAGGTGAAACTGTCGGTAGGCTCTAGATAAGATAGATAGGATACAATGTTAGCATTTTAGAAGCAATGTTTTGACTGCAAAGTGGAAGATATAGTGAAATTGGTTGTAAATGGAAAAATGCAGATGAAAGACGATTGATTTGAGGGCTTTGGAAGAAGTAAAATAAACAAGACTTGGTAATCAATTAGATGTGATTGTGAATGGCAGGGAGGGCTTGTGATGACTCCTAAGCTTTGGGCCAGGGAAGTTTGAGTTGATGACAATCTCTGAAAATGGAAGAATATAAGTAGATTTTGGTTGTGAATAAGATAATGGGTTCCGTTTGGGACATACTATGTTTAAACTTTGGGAGAAAACTCAAAAGGAGGTGTCCAGTAGTTAGTGAGTCAAAAGATTGGGAGAGTGATTTCAGTTGGGGAAATAGATTTAGAGTCATTTCCCATGGTCTTAGGGAAGTCAATGTTACTGCAGTCAATGATACATCTCAAGGAAAACATGGACAAAGAAAAGAAATATGATTAAAGAAAACTACCAAGGGAATATTTGCATGAAAGATTCAAGTAGAAGAACAGTAATTAATGAAGGGGAAAATAAAGGAGTGGCTCAAGTGGCCAAGAAAAGGTGAGAGGTTGATGCACAAAGTACATTTTTTCATTTGCATAGCATGTCAGAATTGGAAACTGTCTCCCTCTTTACTTTACAGATGTAGCCAATGGATCCTGGAGAGGTAAAGCACATTGGCAAAGTAATTGCAGCTGGTCAACATTAAAGCCAGAACTAGAACCCAGAGCTTCTGGTTCCAACATTGGCCAGAGCCTTTGTGTTGTTTTTATTTCCCTTAGCCTCACTGTCTAGAACAGTGTATGGGAAGTAAAATAAAATTGATTTTTAAAAAATGCATTATTTTTATTTTTTTTATTATTTTAGAGACAGAGTCTTGCTATGTTGCCAAGGCTGGAGTGAAGTCTCATAATCATGGTTCACTGTGAACTCGATCTCCATGACTCAAGGGATCCTCCTGCTTCAGCATCCCAACTAGCCAGGAATGCAGGCATGTACCATCATACTCAGCAAATGTTTGTATTTTTTGTAGGGTTAGAGTCTTGCTATGTTGCTCAGGCTAGTCTTAAACTCCTGGCTTCAAGTGATCATCCCACCCCAGCCTCCCACAGTGCTGGTATTACAGGCATGAGCCCCACACCCAGCCAAATGTATCCTTTGACCGGAAATTTTATCACTAGTTTCCATTTTTTCAAAGACATTTATCTTCTTGGCCACTAATTATGAAAAGGGAGCATGATCATTGTTTGCCAGGTCCTTTTAGATGGATTAACCTAAGAAATGGGTCAGATGAACCCCACCAAGTTGGCTTTCTTTTCCTATTTTCTATTGAGGAAACCGAGGCTAAGACATGTAAAGAAATAAATGCCCTAGGGTCCCATAACTAGGGTAGACCATTATTTCGTTGTCAGGTTGTCCTAATTATTTCTCAGTCAACCTCTTGGGGATTCAATGCTGACTCTACATGCAAACTACCCAGAAGAAATCATTTGGGGGTAGAATCTTAATAACTAGAAGGGGGATAGGTTGATTTTAAAACTTTGTTCTCTGTACTAGGGTACTTAGATTAGGTCTAATGTAGGGCCATAGCTTTGGGGCAATTAGCAATATCTTTTTGTTTGTTTGTTTGTTTTGAGACGGAGTCTTGCTCTGTCACCCAGGCTGGAGTGCAGGGGCCTGATCTCAGCTCACTGCAACTTCCGCCTCCCAGGTTCAAGAGATTCTCCTTTGGGAGGCCGAGGCGGGTGGATCACGAGGTCAGGAGATCAAGACCATCCTGGCTAACACAGTGAAACCCTGTCTCTACTAAAAAAAATAAAAATACAAAAAAATTAGCCGGGCATGGTGGCGGGCACCTGTAGTCCCAGCTACTCGGGAGGCTGAGGCAGGAGAATGGTGTGAACCTAGGAGGCAGAGCTTGCAGTGAGCAGAGATTGTGCCACTGCACTCCAGCCTGGGCAACAGAGCGAGACTCCATCTCAAAAAAAAAAAAAAAAAAAAAAGATTCTCCTGCCTCAGCCTCCTGAGTAGCTGGGACTACAGGCGCATGTCACCACACCTGGCTAAATTTTTGTATTTTTAGTAGAGATGGGGTTTCACTATAGTGGCCAGGCTGGTCTCGAACTCCTGACCACCTCAGCCTCCCAAAATGCTGGGATTATCAGTATCTTTTAAGTAATGCCAGTAATTGAGAACTAGCTCCATCGTCATTAACGGAGGTCGTGCTTTCTACTTTCAGGACAAGTCTGTCATTGTGCAGGGGCCTCAGCTTCCTGTGTTGGAAATGAGTTAATGTAGTCACACTATGACATGCTATTTTTATTCCTTACCCAGATCAGCCATATTCTAACAATACATTTCAAAGTACGGCTGACGGAGGCTCCACCTGAAACCTGTTCTCTCAGATAAGTATCTTCATCCCATTCATCGTTTCAAGAAAAATAAATAAATAAATCTTACAGCACGGCAGCATTTTCATCTGCATTGGTTTCAGCCAGAGATAAACTGTTCCTGCTGCAAAGTAATTAATATCAGTCGCCTGGAAAGCAGAAATTGGGAGACAACAGGCTCCTCTTTCTTGATAAACAGATTGTTGGGTAAGGTATGCACATGGATGTGACAATTCATTTGGCCATAGAAATAGCAGAAATGAGATGTTTTTAGACAGATATTTGGAAGGCATGAGCAAATATCCCCAGGCTTCATCCAAATGAGCTCAGATGAGTCTTTTGCGCTAGGTTTCGAGCTTCTCTAAGTCCCTAGGATCAGCAGAAATCTCTAGACCCCCAGGGGCATACCCTTAAAACAATACGCAGAATCAGTACAATCATGGTCAACTCATGGGAAAGCTGGCTCTGTGCCCGAGTCCTCTGCAGCCCCCTTTTCCTGACCCAACTTCCCATGTGACTAAGGAATCAAAAACTTGGCCTAGTTGATGTGTAATCCAGGCAATCAGAAATTAGAACCGTGCAGCTAGGAAAGATGAGCAAAAGATGCTTAGAAACAAGACAAGCAGAAAACAACTTCCCCAGAGCTAGCCTGTGTGGGGAAATCTCCAAAAGCTAGGGAAAGAAGCATATGTTTTGCATGGTCCAGGAGGGGCAAGCTCATCATGGCTGCCTGCAAATGAAATCATGTTTCTGTCATAGCAAAATGGTTATGTTTTGGGGTGTTCCATGAATGAGACATGAGAGGGGAAACGCCACCACACAAGTATTCCTTACATTCAATTCTTCAGAGAAGGCTTCAGGGATCATTTTCCCATCTCAAAAAGCATAAATTGCCATTTTATAGGAGCTTGAGAAGAATATTCTAGAAGCGATTCGGAGCCAGGACATTTGGGGATTTGTTTAGGTAAACATGAAAATTCTATCCATTTTTATTCATCCATCCCAGCAGTCAGCCAGCATCCTTACAAACTCAAAGGGCAAAGTAAAGGTAAACAAATAATTTAGAATATAATATTATCAGTGCTGTGATAGGTTAATGTGCAGGAGACACAATAAAGGAGTGAGTTCTACAAATCTGGGGACAGGGAGTGAGGAGAGATGGGTCAGGAAAGTTTTTATTGAGCAAACACTTGAACTAAGTAATTGAACAATATAAGTCTTTATAAGCGGGTAGATTAGCAAAAACTTGGATACTCTCAACTACAGGAGAGATCCAGGAAAAGAGAGAGTTGTACTATTTCTGCTTGTCCCATTGCCTAATTCTACATGTCAGAGGCCAGCTCAGGCCATATAGATCCCTTAGAGCCTTCACTGAACTTCCTCCCTCCTTAGTAAATTTTTTTTTCCCCACAGATCTTGAGACATTTATTAGTTATACTCTGATTACCTTATGTACATCCACCAGACTGCAAATTGCTTGAGGACAGGGTCTCTTATTCATTTCTACCACATTGGTGACTAATACAATGTCTAGGGTACAGTAGGTGAGCTTTTTAAAGTTTGTTGAATACTATATATGTCTCCACAATTGATTAGAAGTTTCTTGAAGGCAGGAAGAACATTATTTATCCTTTCTATGCCTGGAACAGGGCTCAAAGTGAGTGTTCAATAAATGTTTAATGAACAAGGAGCCCACTGAAACTTCCACATGACAGTGAAATTGATGGCACCCTCACTATGTGTCCTTTCTCTGAGCACCTAGTGTCACTTCTTCCTGCCTTTCTCCAGGCAGTGAGGTCTTGGATATCCTTATTTCTCTCACTTGTGTCCTAATGCAACTAGCTCTCTCTCTCTCTCTCTCTCTTTTTTTTGAGACAGAGTCTCTCTTTGTCCAGGCAGGAGTGCAGTGGCGCGATCTCGGCTCACTGCAACCTCCGCCTCCCTAGGAGGTTCAAGCGATTCTCCTGCCTCAGCCTCCCAAGTAGCTGGGACTACAGGCACGTGCCACCATGCTTGGCTAATATTTTTTTTTTTTGGTACTTTTAGTAGAGACAGGGTTTCACCATGTTAGCCAGGATGGTCTTGATCTCCTGACCTCGTGATCCATCCGCCTCAGCCTCCCAAAGTGTTGGGATTACAGGCGTGAGCCACCAAGCCCAGCCTTAGCTGTCCTCTTAAAATGATCTAGGTGAGGATTTGCTAGAACTTATGATGGCTACAGTTTATTGTTTTTCTTAACTTAATTTAAAAATACATGAATTAACAAATGTTGAGTTTCCAGTGTTATTTGTAAGCCACGGAGTATATATTTTGGAGAAAAATATCAACTCTGAATCTTTCAACTCATACTATGGATACAGCTGCCTAAACTGTAGTAGGACTGAGCCTTCCTTTTGGTCATGCACCTGACTGGTCCATTAATATCTCTGCTGTTTGTGTTGACTCCGTTTATTCTGCATGAGTTTGTTTTTGTCAGTGGTTTATGTTCCAATGTTGTATGGTGCCAGGCAACTTGAAGTGTAACTGCAACAACAATGGCAGCCTGTATTCTAACTCAAATTATTTTATCAGCTCAAAAAGAGCTCATGAAATCAACTGATATATTTCACTGCTTTTTCTTAGGTTTCCTTTGGGAGGGGAAGGAATAACCTTGAAGAGAGGTGAGAATTGTCATGGATTTTGTGTGACTTGTTACTTAAGATGACTCATTAAGCTGCCAAGAGCCTCACAGCCCATCCAAACTTCTCAAACAACCCCTTGACCTGATCTATGTAGAGGGTTGGAAAACTCACAGCAATAGAAAGCTATGGAAATAGAGTGTCATCCATATATATGTTGGGTGATGGGGGAGACATGAAGAGTGAGAGACTGTGGAGACAGGAAAGTAGCAACATTTGCCATGAGATTTTCCTCGAAACCATCTTCTTCTTGAATTTAGACACTCATTGTTTATGTGCAGTGGCCCTAGGTACAGAAGGGTCACCACCCCAAGGAGAACTATACCCTCCAGACTCATACACCAAATTAGCCAGATTCTCCCAGAATAAAATACTACACTTCATCCATTAAGCTAAATCTCCTTTCAACAATTCCCTTCTTACCTGGCCCATGAAATGAATCATGAAGAGATTATTTTCTGGGCAAATTGGTAGAAAAATCCTGATGCAGACAGTTCCCCTTCTGATTGCACCTGACTTCCATTCATTGACTATCACATCAAGTAGCGGTTCCAGGAATTCAAAGGAGAGCTCAGCAAAAGAAGAAGAAAAAAAGCCCACAAAGTTTTTCAAGGTACCTGCTGCAGTTATCAGTTCATAGATCTAAATGTTCACACTGTATACTTGATTTGCACATTCCAAACCAATTTGGTAATTTTTTTCATTTTTATCTGCACGCATGAAGTGATTTGGAATACTGAAACAATTTAGAATCATATTTCGTTTGCAACAGTTCAATTAACTTAAGTGCTGGAACATGCTTTCCAAGTGGTAACTAGTTTAATTGGTTACTATTACAAGAAATAAATTCTATAGTCCTGGGTCCTCCCAATGTCCTTTCTAGACAGGGCCCGGCCATGCAGAGGTATGTGGGAGTGGGAAGGTGAAGAGTGTAGCAAAATTTCTTACTTAAAAAAGAAAAATCCAAGAACCCATTCTCTTAAAAAAAATAACTAGGTACGAGTTTCCATTTTCTTCTGTGATTTTATGGCCTCCAGTTCCCTTGGATCAACTTTACAACCACTCAATAAGCAAGAGAAGGGTCGAAGACTTTTAAAGCTATTGCATAAATGCACTTAAGCATGAGCCAAAGTGATAAATAGGAAACCAAGATGCATGTCAGGAATGCAGCGAAGAATGAGTAGCTGGGACACTTTGAGCAGCTGTTAAGGCAACTCCAAACACCTGGAAAGAAGGATTTCCTTCTGGCTTACACCAAGGCTCAGTTGCTCCAGTTGCATTTGCGTTGAAAGGCACTACTGCCAAGTTGTACAAGAACACTTATAGTAGAAAAACATGTAAATTGTCAAAAGATACAAAATAATACTGCATCTCATTTGTGGATATATGGATATGTAGTTAAAGAGAAAAAGTGAGTAAGCATAACACATACTAACTATTGGGGAGACAATGCTACTGAGGAAGAAAGGAGAATAAAGGGATAAGTATGTGATTTAAGTGCAATCTTAAGCATATTGAGTAAAATATTAACATCTCATAAATCTGGGTGGTAGGTACATGGGGCTCAATTCTATTATTTTATGCACTTCCATGTTTATTTGAAATGATTTCTAATTAAAAGTTAGAAACACTTAAAAAAAGAATCAGTCCCTGTTTCACAGCCATTGGCAAACCAGTCATTTCTCAAAAAATTCTTCTGTCTTAAGATCACAAACTCTAGGCTATTTTGATTAAGGTTCATGGAATTCTGAAAACGAAAGTTTATGACCACCTTTCCTTCTTTCCCACTTCATAATCTTAACTGACCTCATGCTGACTGAGGATGACCACTGGATTGGAGATGGGCCTCTGGTATTGCAATGTTAGAAACTGAGCCCGCTTTTCCCTACAACTGATGCCAGGTGCAGCAAAGACACTACCTACAAAGGGTGATCCATAAATTAGAACACTGAATGTCTACCGATCAGTATCTACAGTAATCCTAAGATTTGATTGTAGACAGGTTAGCATTGCAGAGAGAAATCCAAATAAACATATTTAAGAAATCTTAAGAAGGTCTTCCATCATGAACAGCTGATATCCGAGCTAGCATTGTGTCATAACAATGAATGCAATCACAGAAATAAGGAAGCATTTGGTCCAAAGGTGGATTCTCCATGTGCCTATCGCTTGTATGAGGATACTATAAGAATCTCTGGAAAGAGGGGCTCAGTTTCTCACATTGCAATACCAGAGGCCCATCTCCAATCCAGTGGCCATGCTCAGTGAGCATAAAGTCAGTTAAGATTATGAAGTGGGAAAGAAGAAAAGTTGGTCATGAACTTTCATTTTCAGAATTCTATGAACCTTAGTCAAAATAACCTAGGGTTTGTGTTCTCCAAGACAGATGAATTTTCTGAGAAAATGACTGGTTTACCAATGGCTGCAAAATAGGGACTGATTCTTTTTTAAGTTTTTTTCTTATATTAGCCCGGAAATGAAAACTTATTTATTTATTTATTTATTTATTTATTTATTTATTTGAGATGGAGTCTCGCGCTGTCACCCAGGCTGGAGTGCAGTGGCACAATCTCCGCTCACGGCAACCTCCACCTCCTGGGTTCAAGCGATTCTCCTGCCTCAACCTCCCAAGTAGCTGGGATTACAGGTGCATGCCACCACGCCTAGCTAATTTTCATGTTTTTAGTAGAGTTGGGGTTTCACCATGTTGGCCAGGCTGGTCTCGAACTCCTGACCTCAAGTGATCTGCCTGCCTCAGCACAAAGTGCTGGGATTACAAGTGTGAGCTGCTGCGCCCAGCCCAGAAACTTTTTAATAGTGCTTGAAAAACCATAAAAAGCTCTTAAATTTGATTATTTTTGTGATTTAACTTCTCAGTGGTAAGAATATACCATTTTATACCTCCAAATCCATTTTAACTTATGGAAGAGGTTTCTACCTCTTTGTAAAGTTGGTTATCAGCGTTTGTAAGTAAGATCATACACCTTAGAATCGCAGCACTAGGTCATTCCTGCCCATTAAGTATGAGGATCTCTGGCCTCAACCCTCATAGACATTGGTCTTACAGCAATATACTTTCCACAAAATGCAATATATGTAGGTAGGATAGATAGACAGATAAACAGATGGATAAATAGATGATAGATAGATAGATGATAGAAGATAGACAGATACACAGATACATAGATATATAGATACTCACAATAAGGATTCTGGTGAGAGTGTCCTACTGAAGCTATTACAAAATATATTTTTTAATTTTTTCTTACTATACTGCCAACTAGATGTGGAGTTTCTAGTATGTTGGAGAAGTTCCATCAATGTAGAATGATGAATGCAATACATGCAGAATTTGGCCTCAGTCAGACAGTAGCAACACAAGTACACAAATTTTAACAATTAATTACCTCTAACAGAATTTTTTTCTTTTGAACATTAATATTTTATTCCTGGAGGCATTATATATAGGACAAGAGTTTCAAAAATAAGTTTTAGGACCAACTGGACTTTGCCCAAATCTGGGCAGTTTTTCAGCTACCTTAACCCTCCATTCCCTCCTCAATAAAATGGGAAGAGTTGTATACCTACCTTATGGTTTCTTTAGGAGGATTAATGAAGAAAATTCATATAAACAGCTAAGTAAAGTGACTAAAAGATAAATCCACAATAAATGTTAGCTAATATCATCATCATCTTTGTCATTATCTTCACTGTTTTAATCACATCCTGAATTCACTGGACTTTCAAATGGAGGGCAGCTTTACATATTTGCTTTCTTACCAGTACAGGAAGATTTCTCTGATTTTAAAATGAGGATGTTAAGAGGTCATATTGAGCAACATCATTACCTGAGGTCCAATGGCTGTGATACAGGATGACCAGGTGTGTCACTAATCGCTGATTCTAGGAAAGGGAGTCTCCAAGTTGATCAAGTTTCTAAAAGGAGCTGATGAAGCTAAATTTTTAAGACAGCAAAAACAAGCAAATAACGTCTTTAAATTATTGCAATGCCATGAAGTTATGTATCCTTGAAATATAGCAGATATGACTTTTGAAGGGGCTTGAGTTTAACCTTCAGAATGCTGAAAGTTGGTGAAGGTTCCTTGCTGGAAATGGCTACTTTGAGATGGTAGAACTGAAACAATGAGAAGAAAATAGGGGGTCCTCGTCAATGCATTATTGAAATCTAAAGAGCTCTTTGTATTGTATGAATGTAGGGATTATCTTCTTATCATTCCACAAAATTAAAGCTTAAAAGTTCTATCCAAAAACCTAGCTATGGAGAAATCCTCAAGGGTCTCCCATTAATGTGGTAGCCAGGAAGTACACAGGATTTTAATCAAAGGCCAGCGACTGTCTATGTGACACAGAACTACCCCCACATATAGAACCAATATGTGAGGTTCATTCCTTTCTTCACAATTCTACAGCCTAGCTGCACAATTGCCTCTTTTGTTTATATAATCTCATGGAATGAGTTGGCATACAAGGCAAATAAGAAACCACGGGAAATCTCTGTCCAAACCTTGCTTCGTGTCTGAAGTTCAAATGTGTTTGGTTAACCTTCTATTTATTCCTTCTCTTTCCTTCAGGTGACATTTTTGGTCTTAGTTTTTGCCATGGCATGCCATGGCACACAGTGGCTCAATGGGACTCTGGCACCAAGTGACAAAGAAACTCTTATGAGCTGTCTATGAATTATTTCATTCATCAGGTGCACACATTGGCACTCCCTTTAATGCTGCCGCCCCGCCACTGGAAATGGCAAAATGTCAGCCCAACACATAGGTACTTCCCACCCTCCAAATACTGAAGCCAAACAGTGGATGGTGAACTCCAATCTTTGCTTTCTGTTCAATTGTTTTCCTGTTGGATAGTCTGAATTGCAATTCAGATTGTTGACCCTGGAAAAGGCAGCTCATTGAATCAGTACCAGGATGCTTTTCCCATGTAAACAGATAAGTGGAGGAGAAATGACGCCATGCATTGCACTTGATCATTAAATTGCCTGACATGAAAGTAACATGGCTCCATCACATACCGTGTGAACAGTTTACTAACTTACCCTTCTCTAGGAAGCAGAGTAATTATTCATCATTCTGTGATAGTGTATACACATTCCTGCCAACAAATAGGGAAGTGCTTACAGAGGGCAATACTTCTAAGCACTATGAAACATTAGTTATACATCTGATTAAAGGGTGTAGTGATCAAGCTGAAAACCTAGTAGATGGTTAAACTAAGAACAAGCACGGCCTAATTTTCTTTTAAGAATTAAGTCAGTCTTTCAAGCGCACTGTGAAGCTATGATAGGAATAAGCAGGGGACCTGCTTGGAAATGAAGTGAGAAAGCAATGATACGAATAAAGACAGGACTTGATTTTCAGCAACACCAACGTCCATCAAAGGAAAGTACCTGTGAATTTCCTTAAATGACTTGCTGGAGGGCATTTTGTGGTAACTATATTACTATAGCCACTTTTTTTCATCAATTAATATTGTTAAAGAGAAGCTTGACTATAGAGTTCCTAACAGCAGCAAAAAATAAATTCCCTCCAATTAAGTAGTCTAATAAGCTATTTAGGATTTTACCACTTAACATTCTTTCCTTCCCATTTAATTTTGGCTTTCACTTGGATGTCATCTTGTTGAAAATCCATCACAGAAAACTATGTGGAAAAAAAAAAAAAGATAATGTTGCTAAGTGCCCCTGATGTTCAAAAACAAGCAGAAGCACAATATTTTTTCTAAATCACCCCAGGATTTTTCCTAATAATTCAGCTTCTTCCTACTATAAATTAATATATGAAAATATATGAAAATGGTCAATATGCAAATTCAAGTATCACACTAGCTACTTGCCTTCAGTAAGTGCTATATGCATAAATTTGAAATGATACAATATTTTAAGGTCCTTGATTATAATAATGCCTTGGTGTGCATATGTGCATGTATAATTACATTCATTTAATTTAATCATGAAAATATTATAGGATCATTTGGTTTTCTCCTCTAAAAGTTCTCTTACTCTTTTCAATTAATTAATTTCACTCTGCCCCTTTATAAGTCAGCTAATGGTAAGTAATGGATTTTGAGCTGAACAGAATATGGTCACATTCCTCTGGAATTATGGACAGAAAAGAGTCATGTGGGACGGTGGTGGCCTCTTGCCTTTAGCCTACATCCTAGTCATGAAACAATGTTAAGGCTTTTCAGTCGAACCTGGTCCTGGTCCTCAAAATATTCACATTTCATAATCATTTCTTCTACAAGTTTCCAGTGTCCTCAGTGCTGAGAATTCGCCCAAGGGCAGTCACCTGATTACAACAGAAGAGACCTGGAAACCAGCCCATGTGACCCCACATTCCACATGCTTGACTAGAGTGGAGCTTTTGGGACTCTGCATAGTTACTGGAATCACATGGAATATAACAAGGGAAACATGGGGGTGGAGGACATTTAACATTCTCCATGCACTAGGAGAACAGATAATGCCCCAGTAAGTGGAAAATAAAAATGGGCCATTTTGAATGGAAGGGAGGAAGCATAACATGAAGGTTATGTCTTACCATCCTTCCCCTACAAGAAAATCTTATTTTCCCTCTCACAGAAAATCTGTGTTTCTTTTCCCCAACATGCTAACAGAGACCAGTGAACAGAAATAGGCTGCTTTGTGTCCATCAATAGAATCTATATACCATCTTTTCCCCCAGGGATTAATTCAGCTTTTGATTAAATCTTTCTGAGATTTAAATCATGATGTTACAAACCTCCAAGGAACTCTTCTATGAGTTGTGACCTTCTTTATTACTCTCTGCCGTTTGATAAAGTACAAAGATTGATTTATAATGGATTGTAGTGTGTTTGAAAACAAAGAGTAGCAACGAAAATTGCAAAATATAAGATTAATATAAATATTGCAAATGGAATGTTTTAGTTAAAATATTCTATAACTAATACTGAGTCACAACTGTGTAGCTAGTAACACTATAGTTGAGTCAGTATAGTAATGTTATTAGGGCTGTAAATTATATCCAATGATTAGCTAAATAAACCTACAAAGAAGAGAAAACCGACAACGCTAAAAAAGAATTTCAATTCAATATCATATTGTATATAGTTTAGACAGATTTGGCTTGGAGGACTTTTGAATTGAGACAATCTTCTTTTAAAAAAAGCTATATCAAATGTTAATTTATTTTTGTCAGCCCAGTTTTGGTTTTAATAATTATTTTGCCATTAGTATCAACAAGAATCAAAGTGATTCAATGTTTTGAGGACAATATGAAATAAATCCTTTATCTCAATCAGGATGTTCCAGTACCAAACTAGCAGCTACTAATGCTGCTTCTGAAAATCCCTCATTTTCTCTCTGCCCTCAAAAGATTTGTTAGGGTAAAAAGTTAACCATTTAGGGAAGAGTTCTAATGTCCTTGCTGGTTCCAACCAGAAGATTAAAAATGCCTTATGCAATTTAAGCATCAATAGAAGACAAGTCAGGAACTGGGACTTATCTATTGAAACTCAGGAGTGCTTGGTATCCACAGTGGCAGATAAATTCAGTATTTTGGTAAGATAATGGTAGATTTTTATTTTCCATTTCGATAAAATAATTGATGAATTTTATATTGGTATAAAACAATCCACGGGGAGTGTATCTTATGTTATTTAGCAGATTTCAGTGCACTTCTGATAGCTGTTATCACATTTCCAATATTTACAAACACTCTTTTTCTCTCTAGGAGATGGAAATGATGGAATATAATTTAGCCATCTTTCCCCAATGTTGCATATGTTGAGTCTTGCAATGCAAATGATTGGCAATGAGAGCAACCATTTGAAATTGGGCAAGGGCATTCTCTGTCATTAGGACCACCATCATCTACCAGCCACAATGGACATCCTGACAGCACGATGTGTCTTCAGCTATCAGCTCATCCCATATTTAACTAACCCGATGACTTCCATATGTTGGGGAACTGCATCCTGTTACAAGTCTTGGAGAAATATTCAGTCCATCTACAACAAAATTGCTTTCTATACTGAATATTCAGTGAGTTTTTCCCTAGGGGAAAGGGCTTGTACTTAAAAATACACACTTCCCAGGGTTAAGTACAAAAATA
Source organism: Pongo abelii (assembly GCF_028885655.2). Taxonomy (NCBI): domain Eukaryota; kingdom Metazoa; phylum Chordata; class Mammalia; order Primates; family Hominidae; genus Pongo; species Pongo abelii. Next base: position 22,902,176 of record NC_071988.2, read on the forward strand.
GAGCTAATCCATTTGATACAATCCCATGTCATTTTTCACCTCTGAACGTTCATTATGGAAACCACCATGTCTGCCTTTGCCGTTTAGAAAAAGACAAGATACAGAAGGTGCACATTACCTTAGAGCTGAAATGCATCCATGAATATGGAAAAGCAGGGAGAAAGGGAAAGAGAGCCAGAGAGGAAATAGAATAATAATAAGCGAGTAATGGGTACTGATCTGAGAAACATGCCAGGAGTTTGGTTACGATAAATAAGAAAAGCAGAAGTAGATTTGAAACATTCGTTTCCCTTTATTAGCTCAGTGAGGCTGATGTGTACTGCACATTTAAAAAAAAATCACAGGAATTTTCATACAATGAATAAAACCACAACAATACATGTAGAATTGGCAGGTGGAAAAAAGGCCCGGCAAGGGCTCAACTAATCGCTCACTTTCCCTCTTCAGCATAGTTCAACCAACAGTATTACACTTTCACCTACAAATCTTAAAGTAGCTCCATCAAGTCAGCAGTTCACATTATTGAAAATGTCTGTCACATAGGTACAAATTTAGAATCATCACATTATAGTACATGGCTATTCTAGGTCATCTATAGATCAGGTCTTAGACTACAGTGATTGAAGTTCTCATTACAGCCATCAAGAAAGGACACATAATCATTACCTACTGGAAGCTCACATCTAAAGGCATGAAAAGGTTTCCTTTTATCAACTGACCCAAACATCATACCCCAATAGTGCAAAGTTCCCTCTCTGCTGCTTTGAATGTTGACAGCCCAACTGTTGTTCTCGGAGTCGTTTAGCAAAAAATTGATTTTGTTGCACTGGAAGAATTATTCTGCTACATCTCTTTTTAAAAAAGAAAAAAATCCACATTACTAAAGCACCAGTTCGGTTACCAAAATTGTAGATGTGGTACTTACCATGGCATGAAGGCAATGGCCCACGGTCATCTAAAAATCCTACAGATCTATGCTGAAATTTGCCTCCAGTGATGATGGGGTGCACGTGTTCATTTGAAATATTCTCTCCCAAAAAAATAAAAATAAAAATGAGAGGAGCACAGCTTACATTTTGATGGGCTACCCACAGTGTCTGCAGAAGATACAAAAGCTCCACTAATTTTAGATGCAATTTGAAGTCCATTGAGGAAAACTATCTTCATGGTAACAATATTTGTCAGGCTGGGGGTGGGGGGTATAAATTAATCCTCAATATGATATCTGTAGTGCTGCCTTTTGATAAGTAAGAAAAGAAACCAAGTATTCCACTCATGTCAACAATCCAGGGCAAAAAGGAGAATGTATTTAAAATTGGATCACAAAAATTTAAAGGCAAAATAGAGAACACATGTGGTCCTTGAACACATAATAGGATTTACTAAATATCGATTTCTTAAAAATAATTTATTGCTCTTAATAGTCTTTTTATTATTATTCTACAACAGAAGATACTCAAAATTCAGAAAGAAAGACTGTAAACTTTAGTTTGGCGTTCACACAGAGTTAAAATACCTGCATTTAACCTACAGAACAACAAGAATTAGGCGGATTAAAGATGTGTTACTGTTGTAACGCAGAACCTGTGAACAGGTTCTCTTATTTCATAGTATTTTTATTGCTTTCTATCTACTTAGAAATAAGAAGCCAAAAAATCAAGCAAGCATCTGACAGGACAAACAGTGGATTCACTCAGAACACAATATGCTGGTGATAAATGAATGCAGCTATCAAAATTAGCTGCATTGGCCTGGGGGTGAAATCCATCTTATAAGATCATGTTGGGTGAGAGAAAGGAAAAGAACAATTAAGTAGTAGGTGTATCATGTCTTCCAGAAAAGTCATGTCAGCCAAACAGTAATCGAATCTCAATTTAGAAACTTGAATACACACTCCAAACGTTACTGAATTCCATTCCAGGGACTCCACACTCAGATGAAATCCTGATGCTCAAAATGGAGGTTTTTCTGAAGTTTTTATTGAATTTAGCAGAAGCAATGTCATCAAGAACAACATCATGGTCACGTCAGAGGCCATGCTAGTGCAAGTAGAAACACTGCTTCTGCAAAAGCTGAATTTCCCAAATGAAGCACTTACACTCCAACCTGACAATTGTCATGCATCCTAGGTAGAAAATTTCCACTGGCTTTATTATTTTCATGATCTCATAATTTATAATAAATAGGCTATCTGCAACTGATAAATATGTCTCTTTAGTAAACAAAGGAATGAAATATCAGTATTTATACAGGATGCATAACTGTAAAAAATACAGATAAATACCATCGTCATACTCTGCCAAGGGAAAGAAATACTGGCTTCAAAGATAGTCTTCAGACACACATTAATTATTGTAAAAATCATACTATAATTATTACCTCAGCATTTTGTATCAAATTAAAATCACAAAAATTAAAACAAAACAGCATTTTAAAAAGATTTTTGACTTCTAGTTTCAAAACTACTGTTGATAGAGAAAATAAAAACATTTCTTAATGGTTACCCATTGAGAGACTTTACATAAAATCATGATATCTTCTAGAAAAATTTTAGATGAGAAAATTTCATTCCCCTAACAAATCCAGTGTATAAAACTTCAAAGAAAAACAAGCGACAAGAAAATGTGGAAAAATATCGCAGAAGTGGTTAATACCTTTAGGGGACTAGGATATTTCTTGACAAGATGCTTGGATTGAAGCTCACCTAAGGGATGGATGTGCGGAAAGCATCATTTTGCTCTTGTTGCACTCAACAGACACACACACTTTTTGTTTTTACAATCAAATATATATAAGCAGTAAGTTCAGCTTCTAAATATGTTAGTGTACAATAATTGTTTCACCTCATAATTACATTTGAATATTCTTGATTAAGAAAAATTTAGCAGTTTTGAAAAGAAGGCTGCATTTACAGTGCATAGCTGTAACAAAAAAGAACATTGTTGTATAGTATATACATAAAATAAAAATACTCCATTTAACATCTGTAAATACTTAACTACATCAGAGAATGTAGCAATTACACTATCTGAACACATCTCAGAGAGTTCTACCCAACTCTCATTAGTAATGAAACCCGGTGTCCGCTCCTCAGAAAGAACCGCTGAACAAGCTGCACGCTTGACCATTGACAAGGCTTTTGAAATTTGCAGTGGAAGATCAACATTTTGGACATTTACATGGGTGTCAGGATTAAGGATGAACTACAGAAACTTCAAAATGTTAGGAAACTTTAGCATTTTGGTGCCCGCAGTATCCTCTCCCACCCAGATTCCATGGCAAAAGGAAAAAAAAAAAAAAAAAAGAGAGAGAGAGAGAGGGACAGGATATTAGTTCTATGGAACCTGTGGTTTCTTCAGGATTGTCATCTAATCATTACGTTATGAGAGAAAGCTTGCTTCAAGTTGATTCTGCACTTTCTTAAAAAAACAGAGTACAAAGGCTGATGCCCAGACATCAGCGGCTGTCATTTTAGGGTGGTTTGTGGTTGGTTGGTTGGTTGGTTGGTTGTTAGTTTTCTTTCCTTTTTAATTTATATATATATATATTTTTTTTTCCTTTTGAATAGAATACGAACATTTTGAAGTTCTAGGTTTTAAGTGTGTCTTCATGGAACTGCTGCCATTTGAAATGGTTTGCCCTTGCACATTCTGGTCAGGTGCCCCCAGTCCTCACATGTACCCACACATACTTCCCCTAAACCAAGCACACACACCACACACATACATACACACACATATACATGCACACACGCACACTCCATCACCAAGAGACTCCAGGAAAAGCAAAGCTGACACCCATGAATAAACATGTGCTTACTGGATATCATTCTGTCTCTTGCCTCTTCAGCAGCTGTGTTCATGTAAACCATTGTTGTTATTGTTGTTGTTGTTCTTGTTGTATTGTTGTTTTGTTTTGTTTTTGTACAGAGAGTGTAAAGTAGGAGAAATTCCTAAGTATGACTTGCAATAGTCTTTAGGGAAGGACGCGCTGTCCCATGAGGTATTCGCCATCCCTCTGTCATCCTCAGCTAGGGAACATGTTACCTGCGCAAGCTTCTCTGAGCTTCTTTCAGTAAACTATCAAAATCCAGAGAGTCATACTTGCTCTTGGTGGAAGCAGGGTCAAAGTCATCTGAGTTTGAATCTGAAAGAAACACAAGCCAGTTTAGATACACACTTTGCTGATGGCCATTAACTCAATCATTCCAATTCAAGATTACCGGATTCGATAACAACTCTTCCCATCAATATACTTTAGAAAACAATATCCAGATTTTATTGGATATATATGGATATGTAGGAAGAGGATGGGGAGTAGTGAGCTTTCAAAAACACTCACCTGTGGACTCATTTAGGCTTAAACACCCTGGGAGTTACGCAGAGCACACGTTAATATATCTCTGGCAGATAACCACCCTCCCCTTCCCTCGACACGTCAAATGACTTGCCCATGGTTCCTCAATAACTTAGATGTAGACGTGAGAGTACAAGCTGGAACTAATTTTCCTATTCAATGGGATTAATTTAATTGAGCATAAAATCCAGTAGAGTATGAGAGAAAGAATCATGAGAATTTCCCCTAAACTTCAACCTGATGCTTCTCTTTGAGGCAGGAGGGGACATATGATGTGGTCCTCTACTTCCGTACCTCTGGGCCTCCCAGAATTTTTGGTGCAAATTCTCCCCAAATTGGAAGGTTGAGAGAAATGCTTCACATCCCAGGAGAGTAAATTCGGAAAGAAGAAATAAAGTGCAGGTATCAATAAAGCCATGCCCTTCTTGGACTCTTAAACTAGTCCAAGTAAGCTTTTGAGCAAAGTTTCACTGCTACTTCAAACAGACCTTAACAAAATAGATATGTTTTAGCAATACAGAAAGCAAAGTAAAATTCTGTTAAATATTCCTGGTTTTTCTCCATTGACTTCTATGAAAAAGCCAGATATTTCTGCTGGTCTTGCAAGTAACAAGGGGTGGCTTGGAAATATAATAAAAAGTCTCTTATAAATACATTAATTCTTTTGAAAACATTTATTTGAAGGAAAACAAAACCATTATGGAAAACTAACAATTCTACCAAAATATAAGAATTCCCATGCTTTTCCCAGAGTAAGTTACAAAATCGAAATGGTCAAAGTAATAGAAGGGTGTAATACTAGATACTACAGAGGCATACTCGTTGACCTAAAATGTTGTTTTGCTGACAAGATTGCAAACCAAGCTCTCTAGCACCGGCCTGACCATCCCATTTCCCAAGTTTCAATCTACCTTTACATACCTAGATTTAAAGACAAAGAAATGTCTGTATTTATGTTTTCCTTTCATTCTGATCACCTTTGGTCTTTACTGAGTTTTTTTCAGCAAGTTTTTTTTAAGGTAAGAGCAACGAGAACAATTACAGTCTCAATAATAAAAAACAGAGACAAAACTGGCCAATCTTTCCTCAGTAACATCTTAAATAGTCAATTCTTAAATTACACTGGCTTCAACGCTTCTCTTCATAGGCTAATGAATGGTTTTCTTGTATTGCTAAGGCCTCACAAACAACTGATGTTCAAATCAAAATCTTTTTTGTGGAGACAAAAAAAATGTCTAGCTCATTGCTAGAGATTAGTCTGAAATCAGAATTCCACTTGCATTGTAGATCAAGAGGGAAGATTCACCCAATGATGGAGTCTGTGTGATAAAAGTCAGCCTGGAACCATCAGGGACATACACACATACCTTTCCTTGAGGAACACTTTGAGAATATTTTAAATTTCCTTACTTTGCAACATTCTAAGCAAACTCTAGAATTTCAGTGTTTCTGTATTTTATTAGCAAATATTTAAAAAATTGTGAAATAGTAGTTCTCAAGAGTTTCTTCACTGTGAAATATAGTGTTCACATATATACCCACTTACACAGGCACACTGTTATTCAGAAAACAACCAAAAATATTTTTTTGTTGCATGAGATGGAATGTGGTTACATTTCATTTCTGAGGCAATAACATCTACTCCACCAATTTCTCTCCTGCTAATGAAAGGATATTGGAGCACAGTAAGATATAATAAAAATGTTATAGGTGTCAGACCTCTGAGCCCAAGCTAAGCCATTATATTCTCTGTGACCTGCACGTACACATCCAGATGGCACATACACATCCTGCCTTAACTGATGACATTCCACCACAAAAGAAGTGAAAATGGCCTGTTCCTGCCTTAACTGATGACATTGTCTTGTGAAATTCCTTCTCCTGGCTCATCTTGGCTCAAAAGCTCCCCCACTGAGTACCTTGTGACCCCTACTCCTGCCCGCCAGAGAACAACCCCCCTTTTTCCTTTACCTACCCAAATCCTATAAAGCGGCCCCACCCCATCTCCCTTCGCTGACTCTTTTCAGACTCAGCCCGCCTGCACCCAGGTGAAACAAACAGCTTTATTGCTCACACAAAGCCTGTTTGGTGGTCTCTTCACATGGACGCGCATGAAAATAGGAATAACTCAAGCCACTCTAATTTTTCAAAATAAATTGTTATAAATAATGATACTGTATTATTTGAAACAAATCACATCATGCTTATATTCCCAGCACCTGGAAAACTGTTGGCACAAAGGAGGCACTCAAATTAATATTTGTTGAAGGAATATACTAATCTCAAACACCAAAATATTATTAAAACCATGGTTGAAAATATTTATATTGGGGTGTGGGAATGATTTATCAATGAATGGCAAAGAAATACATAAAGTTACGTGTGTAATCAAGAATACTGATAATACAATACATTCATTTCAGTTAATGAATAATTTATAATGTATGTGTCATTTATTTTTTTAAATGTTTAAGTTATATAACATAACTAATTCCTAATCAAAACTATTACATTCATAATACTGACCCATCTTTCTGTTTGGATCCTGTAGTCCTACTTTAATTTCTCTTTGTCTTTCCCCTCTGATTTTTTTTCATTGAGATCTTTAGAAAGATCCATTTGCTTATAAGACAGTAAATAGAAAGACACACACACTACAGATTCATGGCAACTGGAACTTAAATCTTGGCTTCGCTGTTTTAACCTTGATCAAGTCATTTTAATCTCTCACTCTCATTTATAAAACTGGGTCATAAATAGTAGCTGAAATCGTTATGTTTTGCTCTATCAATATTGTAGTCACCATTATCTAGTTTCAGTAGTAGAGAAATAGGATGTATAAGCTAACTTAATTTGGGGGAGCAAGTAAACAGAAAGAAAATTGGTTAAATCTATCTAGAATGATAAGTAACTTTCCTGTCTTGGTAAAATTAATCTGTGTCACATCATTTTTGCTTTACTATTGTGACATATGTGTATGCTCCTGACACCTGAGTCCAGTATATTCTTATGCCCTGAAGCGTGCATAAACACTAAATATGGTGAGCACAAGAATATTTGAATTCTTCAGGGAACAAAGACAAGACACAGGAAAAATGTTTTCAGTTCCAAAGCTGATTCCTAGAGTCGATTCTTCCATTTTAAAACAACTTTACACTTCTAACTTCTCATTCCCATCATTTTAAATTATAACCATAGCCACTATTTATTGAGCACCTATGTTATGCCAGACATGTGCTAATAGCATCACAAACATTTATTTAATCTTCACAATAACACTATACGGTATCTTACAAATGAAGAAGCAGAACTGAAGGGGTTGAATTGTTTGCCCAACGGTAGTGGTAAGTCAGATTTCAATCCCAGGTCTGCAGGATTCCAAAGCCTGGCCTCTTCAGACTGTACAATGCTGGAGCTCAGAAAAAAACTACCTTTGTGCCATCGTAGAGCTTGAGGGAATTGGAAAAATCCGTGCTACTACAATGCACATCAAACATACTTTTCAGAAAATACAGAGCGAGCTTAGCAATGGCAAAGTTTCTATTGCTGCCGGCTAGGCAGGGAGATAACGAGAGAGGAAGCATTCTTCTTAGAAATATTTCAAGGAGGTTCCAGTTCAATTTGGAAATACCATCCAATCCTCCCTCTCTACCAGTGATGAATCGTGATCTAAAGGCCCCTCTAGGTAGCTTATTTTAAACTCTAGATGTTGTGAGAGACTAGAAACACCCTGGCCTTCATCACTGAAGAAAATAAGTCAAATCAACTCAAGACTTCAATCCGTCTTGACTGTTTTTATCAGCCAACATTTGAACAAATGACTTGCCACGTTCTATATTTTCATCCCTAGCCTGCTATCTCTCTAACAGTTAGCTGCCTCTCCACTGCTTCCCACTATCTATTTAGCTTGTGGAGTGAATTATAGCATATTCCCTGTGAACAATGCACATCACCCGTATCAATTACTCTAGGAAGACATTCCTTCGTTGGACAGAAGAAAAAAAATCCCTGTATTTGGTATTTGTTTCCTTTTTTATACCAACCCAGAGAAAGTGCATATAGATATCTAATAATGATGAGGACTAGATTTATATGTTAATTCCATGATAAATATTACAAATAAATGTAATATAATTATGTCATATGCACAAGACATTTGTCACTTCCCTTCCTCAAAGAATTTAAAGGCTTACAATGCACACATTAGATGGGGAATGACATGCAAAGGAACAAAATTAAAATTGGAAACGAAATTAAGATGTCCATTTTGGCATTATTTATAATATTCAAAAATTAAAAATTAAATGTTTGGCTATAATGTAATGACTAAATATAATGGTACTATTCACTCAGAAAAATACTGTGCAACCATTAAAGTATGTTAATAAATTATTTTTAATCTTGTGAGTCACAGCAGAGCATGAATTTGTATATTAATTGAGAAAAGTAGAATTTGGAAGTTTATATACATATAAAAATAAATATATATATATAAATTCAACTATAAGAAATTAGACATGCTGAGACAAAATACTGGAAGGCAAATCACTTCGTTGGTAATAGTGGTTATTCCTGGATGACAGGCTGATACATTATTTTAATTTTTTTCTTAATACCTTTTTATATTTACCGTATTTTACCCCTTGAGTCTGTACAGCTTTTATAACAGGAAAAATTAATATCATGTATGCTTCAGTTTCCTTATCTGTAAAATGGGGATGATAATAATAATATACACCTCTTAAGATAGTTCCAGTAATTAAGTGGAAAATGCTTTCAAAGCTCCTGGCACAGTGTCTGGCATATGGAAGCACTCAACAAATAACAGGTGTTTCTTTTTTTTTTTTTTAAAGAAAGAATAGTGTGATTTAGTATATGAAATTTAATTTTCTTCTCTCTAGTTGTAGTTCATAGAAAATGATGATATTTCTAAGTGTCTGTGAAATAACAAGAAAAAACGAGACTTGCACATTCTGTTCCATAAAACAATGATGGCAATGCTATGGTTCGTGAAGGGATTCAGGGTAGGCCTGGAAGGCAAAATCAGGTTACAAACACACACACACACACACACACAGACACACACGAATCATAAACACATGTAGACACACACAATACCTGCATACATACACACACATAGACACATGATAGCCACACACATCTGCATAACACACGCACACACAAAGCACAATACCACACACATACATGTTTAATATTCACACAACACACACAGACACACACAATATCCACAGAGATACACACAATACATGCACTCACAAAATATAAAGCTGCATGCACACACAACACACATACAGAAATCATGAACACGTGGAAACACACAATATCCACATACATACCTACCACAATTTTCAGCACCTGAGTAGATAGTACAAAGAATTTACTTCTGTTCTTTCTTGCCAAAACCTAGGCCCCTTTCTTCTGAAACTGTCTTATACATTTTTCTTAAAAATCTGTATTCAAACATTCCCTTTAGTAAAATAAAGTGATGGTTCAACCCAACGTGCCTACAGATTATGTTTGCTCCCATCTTGAGCTCTACATTATGGATTCCTCATTCCACGTACAATAAAATCCATACCTAGGTCTGCATAGTTAGACTTGAAAAATTGCTTGCGTCCACAAAAGTACAGCTCGAAGTCAGTTTCGTTCGACCTGCGCAAAGTGTATCCATTTTCAAGAGCAGCAAAAGCATCACAGGTATAACGGTAGGTAATGAAACCATAGCTGTCTCTGCAACGGACAAAGAAAAGTTCAAAGCTGGTTAAGAAGTATTAGCATATGGGACTGTAACCCTTTCTACTTTGTGAGACTTCTCCGGTGCCAACGTCTGCGCCACTGCATCCATTTATCAGTGTGATTGTCCTGTCAAGCAGCTAAATACTTATTTCTGGGACAGGAAATCTCAACTAGAAAGATTAATAAATAGGGATGAAAGAAAATAAATAAGGTTCTGAACTCAACGTGTCATCTGTCAAAGCACTTACATTGGCAACTCCCATCCCAGTAATCTTATGGCCATAATTTTTTACATACGTCAGCTTCTAAACAAGAAATAATCTTGAAGATTCTCACCCATCATCCCGCAGATTTACTGTGCACTCCTCAATTTCACCAAAAACTTCAAAACGGTCCCTCAGTTCTGTCCGTGTTGTGTCAGGTCTGATTTTACCGACATAAATCACACGGCGCTCTTCCTATGGGGGGAAGGAAGTAGAGAGTTCTGGAGTGGGAAAAAAACTAACCCTCGGCCAGGCACAGTGGCTCACACCTGTAATCCCAGCACTTTGGGAGGCCGAGGCAGGTGGATCATGAGGTCAGGAGTTCAAGACCGGCCTGGCCAAGATGGTGAAACCCCATCTCTACTAAAAATACAAAAATTGGCCAGGCGTGGTGGTGGGCACCTGTAATCCCAGCTACTCAGGAGGCTGAGGCAGAGAATTGCTTGAACCCGGGAGGCAGAGGTTGCAGTGAGCTGAGATTGTGCCACTGCACTTCAGCATGGGCGACAGAGTGAGACTCCATCTCAAAAAAAAAAAAAAGAAAAAGAAAAAAAAGCTAACCCTCTAGAAACATGCATAAATGTACAATCATGCATAAGAAACCCCACTGAGCATGGGAATTAGAGCAAAACATACACTACAATGGAAGGAAAGACTACATTTGAACCAAGTATTAATTCCCATTTCTTCAGTATCAATCTCTTCTCGCTCACATAGATTCTTCTCTTCACCTCTACTCTTTTCTACCTTTCCTATCTGTCTCTGTTCTACTCTCAGATGAACTTGATGTGTTAGAAAAGAAATCTGTATAGTGCATTCTTTTTTCAAATCATGGAACAATACCTATTAAATATTTGAACATTTGTGACTTGATTATGAATCAAAATTGTTATGAAACTGACCTGGCTTACAAAACTATTATATTTCTCATTAACTCAGAATTCTAATACTGAGATGAACAAATTCTGACGTCATCAAAAGAGTGGTTCTTAAACTCTACTATACATAAAAATTACTTGGGGTGCTGATTAAAAATGCAAATGATTGAGCTTTATCTAGTTGTACTAAAACAAATGTAAGATAAGGTTCTACAACCTTCATTTTTAACAAGCACACCCCAGCTATTTTGATGCAGGTGGTCCAAAGACAATAATTTAAGAAATACAGTCTTAAAATGTAGGCCATTTTAAGCCATGAGTCTCCAAAGAATAAGAGCTAAATAAAAGAGCCTATAAATTTCACTTTGCCAATAAATCTAGTCTTATTTTAGGAACAGACTAGAGGGGTGTGGCCTAATTTTCACAAGTGGAGTCAATATCATAATCTGAAAGTCATCAGTAATTTATAACCTACAAAATACAGGAATAATATTTTATAGCCTGAGGATAAATTCTTTTTTTAAGCATAGCAATACATTCTTAGTGTAAGAAGCAATCCTATACCTCTTGTTCCAAGAAGATAAGGCCAAAAGTTATGATGTCTCTCAAAGTTTTAAGAACATAAGGAGTTAACATAAAGAATGTGCTCACCAACTAGTTTGTATGTATAGTAAGGACAAACAATGATAAAATGAATTTAAGGTTGCAGAGATTTAAGTTAGGTTGAAGCAAAGACTAGAAGCAGAGAACTGAGGTACAGACTTGGCTTGCCCAAGAGTTTTCTTTGGATGTACTGAGAGTCCCTTGTCTTGGGTGATGAAAAGAGTAATTCGGGCTGAAAGCAAAAAGATGCCCTTTCTTATTTACTGAATGGTTTTCCTTTTCTTATGCCCAGTATTTGGCCAAGAATCTGGTAAGGAGTAGGCACCCGACAAGCATTTGTGAAATGTAACTGAACAATTCGCAGACCCTATATCTTCCTGGATGATAAGCTTACCAATGTCTGGTCTTATTCTACCATATGTAACATTCTTGCCTCTATTTTTTATTAGGAAAGTAAGTTCCTCTGAGCCTCAGGTGCAAATAATCAACTATCTACTTGACATCTCAGGTTGGTTGTGCCTGAGGAACCTCACACTACACCAACCTTACCGAAGCCCAACCCTCCAGCCTTGCCCTCTCCCTATTTGGTTCTTTCCCAATGTTCTTGTATTAGTGAAATGAACACCATCTAGCCAGTTATTTCGGACAGAAATTTAAGTACCTCCCTCTACTCCTTTCTCTTGGTCCTCTCCACATGTTTGACCACTCAAGTCCTATTAATTTTTATCTCCTAAATCTCTCTGTAATCTATTTTCTTTATTCCATTGTCCTAAGCCAAGCTTCCAGCTTCTCTTTCTGGACTAGTATAACAAACAATCTCTTAACTTGGATCTGTGTCCATGTTTATTCTTCTCCAATCTATTCTTCCATTGTTGTTAGGATAGTCTTTGCTAAGAAAACAGGAATCCAATGATGTCCATTAACTTCTAAAATATTCCAATGGCTTCTCATAGCTTTTAATGAAAGACCTAAATCATGAACAAGACCTACAAGGCCCTGTATGGTCTGGGCCTGTTGTCATCATGGGCTTTATCTCTTATATCACATTCTTTCTGTGACTCTCTTTTCCAGCCACACTGAGCTTCTATTAGTCTAGTATATACTGTGCACCTTCCTCCCCAAAGCCTTTGCACATGCTCTTTCCCTGCTACTGGGACACCCTATTCACACTGCACCACTCCCAAGCCTCTCACATACACACACTGTCTACAACAACCTTAAGCTCAAAAATCACATTTTTTCTGAGACTTGCAATGAGGTCAGAATTCCTGTTAGTTGCTCTTACGGAAAACTCTCCTTTCCAATTGTAATTAATAGTTTATCCACTGTTTAATGTCCATCTCCCCAGGATAATAAAAGCTTCATGACAGTAGAGACCATATCTGTTCTGTTCACTACTGTATTTTAAACAAAGCATCAAAACGTAACAGACTATCAATGAATATCTGTTGTAAAATCAATCAGTTACTAATCAATTAATCATCTTGAACACTTATCCCATTCCCTTCATTACATCAAAGATGCCTAAGAATGGTCCTTCTTCTCTGAGACTGTCCAACACAAAGGAGAAGGAAAGTTAGATTTGGTGTTTTACCACAGAAAAAAAACCTTGCTCAGGTAGCTCAGTTGAGTGAAGAAATACAGATTTCCATAATTTGTTTTTACAGATTTAAGTGTAAGAAGTAGCTACATGTTTGCAGGAATCTCACTCATAAAAATCACCTCTGAAAATCAAAGGTAGGAGATAACAAACAGTTGGTAAAACAGAACTCTACGAACAATAGCTATTGAGACTAAATAAATGACCAGATGAAGCAGAGTAACCAGTGCAAGCTGCCTGACACCCTTCCATGTAGATTGTATGTCTCAATTGAAGGCTGTGATTGTGCCACTTCAGAGCACCAAGCACATCCTGGCAGTCAGAAAGTAGAAATGGATGAAGAGGCACATCCCAGACCATTGATGCACACTTGAGCAAGGGAATCATAACACCACATTCCATTCTATTTATGCAGCCAGCTCTAGTCAAACAGCCAAATGTGATGGGACTGTTATCTAAACTTAAATTTCCTGGCGCCTGCTTTCACGGGTGTTAAGGAATTTTTCTTTTAATGAGCCTTTTAGAAAAGTTACTACTGTATAGACAGGAGGGGGAAATGCAGAAGTGAGAGAAAGAAATTGAGACATTGCAAAGAAATTGCTCAACTACCATTATGGGAATAAACACAGCCTATGTATTCAAGGAAATTTGAAGTTAAAGCAAAAATCGACCATATGTATGCCCATATGCAGACATACTGGGACAGTCTCTGAATTGCAGCTTTATACGAAGTTGTATGCAACAACGATCCTATACAAAATATAAACCAGAGGACTTTTTATAATGGATACTGAAACATTCTACAGTAAAAAGAAGATATAACCTAGAGGGTAGAAACAGGAAACCGAAGGGGTGTTCCACAATTACATGAATTACATATTTTTTACCATCTCTTTTTACGAAACACAGGAATGGGGCCATGCCTCACTACCTTACAAAGATCAGAGATTGAATACATGTTGAAATGCTTATTTGAGAAAATTATTGAAGTGCTTGATTTTCCTACTGCTAAAAATGAAAATAAAAGGCATCCAAATGCCTAGAAAGCAAAGACAAAAGTCTTTCTAAGATTGGCCAAAATGTCTAGCAAAGAACTGATTCTTTTAAACATGTTGCAGTTGTATTAGACAGATGAATAGATTTCATATCTTTAAAAAACTTTAACATTTGCAGCCAATTTTTCAAGACATTAATTTCTAAACAGGAGATGAAAGGAAAAGAAATCAAAATGCTTAATAACAATTTCAACTTCTTAAAGGCTTGGAGGAACTCTAAACCTTTGGAAACAGCTCCTTGAAAAATGATTTTCGGACCAGTTTTCACTATTGAGGAGGATGGAACATTTATCAAATAACTTTTAGCTTCAGTTTTCACAAAAGCTAGTATGCTGATGGGGTGCATAATAAAATTGAAGACTTACATTGCATTAACATCTATAGTAAATCCTCATTATACCAAAACATGGGGGATAAATAAACAAAAAACTGACTGAATTAACTGACTTCGCATTACTAAAATTGTTATCAAAAAGATTCTAGAGCTTCCCAGTTACTGGAGGAAAACATACAGTGGTTGTTTCTCATCAGATAAACTACTCCTGATAAAAGGGGTTTGACTAAGAAAAGACAGAAGGTAGTAGAGAGATGAACATTTGTTGAATTCTTATGTATGCCAAGTACTGCATTTAATGCTTTTAATGGGTGATCTCTCTAAAATGTCCTTTAAGCTAGGTGACAAGGAAGAGCTTGATATAATGTAGATTGCAGCTATGTTTGCAAGTCAGAATAATGTAAAAATCTTTTTTTCTATGCTAAGGAAACTACATATCAACTTTGGCAGTGAAATACTGGTGTTCATTCCTAGATTAGCTGTAAACTGACTGCCTCAAAAATTGCAAAGATATTATAAATTGAGTGTATGGTGTATTCCAGCTAAAAGAAAAGGTGAGTGGAGTGGAGGGTCATGGAAAGGTACAGATAGAAAGATATACCAAGATTCTAAAAAATGCTAAAAAGTGTTTTTCTTTCTTGCCGTTAACATTGATTATCTAACCTAATTCAGTAGGTAGTCAACAAATGCCTACTACTAGGGGGTGTTCTTAGAGAAAAAACAAAATTGTAGCATTAAATTTTTCCAAAGTGTCCCCCATTCACATACCGTGTGCTACTATCCCTGCTTATGTCTAAGGCTGGTTAATGTGAATAAGTCTAGGTTAGTCTACTTAAAAGGTAAGATGCAAATAAAAGCTAACATGCAAGTAAACATACTGGTAAGTCAGAAAACATGAAAATTATAGAATAACAGTATGCATAACTACTTTTTAAAAAAGCTTCACTGAAGTATAATTGATATATCAAAAAATTGTACATATGAAACATATACATTTTGATGGGTTTGGACATATGCCTATATCCTTGATACTATCATCACAATCATGGTACTATATGTATTCATCACCTCCAAAATTTCCTTGTGTTCTTTTGTGTTTTTTTTCGTGTGTGTGTGTGTGTGTGTGTGTGTGTGTGTGTGTGAATAACATGAAATCTATCCTCTCAACATTTTAAAGTGTATAATAGCATAGTTAACTATAGGTACTATGTTGTATAGCAGATCTCTATAATTATTCATCTTTCCATAAAACTGAATATTTCTGAATATTGAACTTAGAGTCACAATATAACATATACTAACCCACATAAAATATCTCTTTAAAGAGGCTTGCATAGAAAGCTATTTCATTTTCTCCAAAAAATAACTCTGAGCACTTTGGGAGGCCGAGGTGGGCAGATCATGAGGTCAGGAGATTGAGACCAGCCTGGCCAACACGGTGAAACCCCGTCTCTACTAAAAATACAAAAAATTAGCCGGGCGTGGTGGTGGGCACCTGTAGTCCCAGCTACTCGGGAGGCTGAGGCAGAAGAATGGCGTGAACCCAGGAGGCAGAGCTTGCAGTGAGCCAAGATCGCACCACTGCATTCCAGCCTGGGCAACAGAGCAAGACTCCATCTCAAAAAAAAAAAAAAAAAAAAAAACTCTAAGTAATTTCACAATTTTTTTCATTTCATTTGGAAGAAGTTTATAATTATCAGCAGTAATACCCTGTCCCTAGCTTCTGAGCTGGACACTGACCAACAGAGGAGTAAAGTAGCAGTCACTGCCGCCCGAGCACATCTGGTTTTGGTTTTAAGTGCTAAGCCATATCACAATGTCTAGATTTGCCCTTTAAATTAACATCCCATTATCGTGTTTTCTGGCAGAAAACTGTACAGATTGCAAATGGAGTTGGACTTAGAACTCCACAAGAAATTAGAGCAGTGACAGTTTAGACATTAAGTACTAAACTCTGGCTTGCAGAGTCCCAATATAACCTGAATTATTTCAAGCTTACAAGTTCTGAGAAAGGCAGAAAGTGAATTGCTTTTTGAGAAAGAGTCTGGATGGAAATTACAGGAAAGTGCCAACTGAAACAATGGTAACATTCAACCACAATGTATGATTTTGCATTGGTAATTACTAATTATTAGTGTTCTCTTTGCTTTTGGATTTGGTTCACTTAACTTGGGCTGAATTAGGATTTTAGAAACATAAGCAATGAAAAGTTTACAGATCTCTTAAAACACCTCCTACTTATGGAACTCGAAATAGAAGTAATGCAGACAAAGGTTAAAAAGATGACTTTAGTATTGTAAAATAACAATTATTAAATTTCTAAAGGTTTTTTTTCATTGCCTTTTGGAGTCTCTGTTTTTCTGGTTCCCTAAATATATGATTGCTTTGATTAATGAATAACCCAACACTGACCCCAAGATATCTTAAATGTAATTTGCTTCTTACTCATTACTTTAAGGTTGTTTCAAACATTGAAAGAACATCACCTACCTGACCAACTTAAGTCTGGACTGTCCTTGTTCCCTTAGCTCTTCTATGTATGAATTTTCAAGCTAATTTTTTCAAATCAGTTAAAAATCATTGCATATATCCCTGCACTCAAGTCCATAAAAATATACTTTGGGGATGCATTATGGTACTAGAAAGCTAATTATTTGGAGGAAGGGAACCAACAAAAAAAAATTCATGTGGGTAAACTCATTAAATAGTTCCATGATGCCTTCAAGATAGCTTTCAAAATCTTTAGCATGAATTATAGGACCCTTTAGGCTGTCTTCCACCATTCCCTCTAGATTTATTTCTTGCCTCTCTTGTGTCTCAGTGTTCCAATTAAATGACTAGTAGTTTCTCAATATACCTTATTCTTTTTTAGAGACTTAGTATAAGCTATAGCCTCTGTCTAAAACAGCAATGTCCAGTAATAATACAATGCAGTATATGCCATGTAAAATTTTCTAAGAGCCACATTTTAAAAAGTAAAAATATGAAAAATTCAATGTTAATAATATATTGTATTGGGCTCAACATGTCCAAACTATTATATCAATTTGTGATTGATATAAAAAGATTAATGAAGTATTTTACACTATTTTTTATACTAAGTCTTCTAAATCCAATCACACAGTGCGTCTTAATATGGCCCAATCAAATCAACCATGTGGCTAAAGGCTACCATATTGGATGCTGCAGGTGGAGAAAACCTTTGTCCTTTCTCCCTTTAGGATTTGGATCAGTCTTACCCTGTCTGAGGATGTTCTCCTTCGTACATAGATCTGGATGCCCCCAATATACCACCACAACAGTGCCACAGATGAACCCCTTATAACAGCACTTATCACACTGTATTGCCTGTTTGTGTATTTTATCTGCCAGTAGAGTTGAAGCTCCCTGGATACAGGGACCATGTCTTTCCTAATTTTATATCCCAACCAAATGGCAAATATTTATTACAGAAAGAGCTGTGAGTTTTTACTCATGTTCAATAGAAACAGCATGTAACTGTCCAAGTGGAAATTGGTTAAACAGTAAGTCCCAAATCTTTATTAAGCACTTATCACTTATAGTTCACTCTGTTGGTAAGCAATCTCTATGTTCTAGGTTTCCTTCAATCTACTTTTCAAAAACAAAAGCGAACTTTAAAGCCAACATTCTCACAAATGTCTAGTTAATGTAAAATGATTTAATAAAAACCAAGTTGACATTTGTATTACAAGTACTCTTTGGAAGAGAACTGATACAGATTACTTTCATCTAGGAATTAACAGAGGAACTAGTCAACATTTGTAACACAAAGGGACAACAGGGTAGCATCTGCTTCCAAGCTGAGGCTGGTGACCCTCAGGGTGCTTTGGTCTCATCTAGACCAATGACACTACTTGCTCTATCTGTAAAGGGCCAAACTAGCAACAAAAAAGACACCTCCCTTCCTTTCTTTATTAATATCTGGCACTTAATCATCTTTAGAAGGCATAAAATAAACCAGTCATTTATTTACATACTTTTGATTAAAATATTAATCTGGCTTTAGTTATAACTGTGTTGTGTCTTGGCCATATAAGCAAATTTATGATGAAGCTATTAATCTTTCTCTTTACTGTCCTATTTTTGGGGGAAAAATGAAGGATTTTATAAAATATAAATTTGCAAACACCAAAATAATCATTTTCCTACATGTTTGCTCAGCATGATTTTCTTTTGTAATGATTATAATGTGCCATATTAAAAGGCTTTGTAAATTATATGGCACTATATAAATGTGAGTTATTATAATTATTGAATAGGCCATTAATTAAATGCAGTGATATTAGAAAAATTAAATTTTAATTTTCATTAGTCTTCATAAGTGTTAACTAATGACACTTTGGCAAATCTTAATATTACTGCTCATTTGGAAGTTGAGAAAAATGAGGCAAATTGTTGTAATTTGCAAAATGCCTTTGATTCAGTCTTAGGTAGATTCAAAGTTAAATGGCAGCAAACCCTCCAAAACTTTGACCTAAGTGTTCAATTACTTCTCACTTCTTTCTCCTTAAGTGCCTGTGTTGAACAAATCTCTCATTTAACCTTTTTCCTCTAGCTGGTAACTGTTGGCCAATGCTTGCTTGATTTTGATTCCATTAGTCAGCTCTTTTATATAGCTTTTGCAAAATTGTGTTGATGCTAGTGAGTTTTTTTAAAGATAACACATAAATCTAACCTTTACAGTCAAAAATCATTTCCCTAAGCCTTGGCTAGCTTAGATGCAAGATATGTCAAAAGCTGATCTTCACTGAGCTAACTCTGAGTGGCTAGCACAGACAGGCAGCAGCTGCACTGAATAAAAGCAGTGCTATATCTCATTGATTAGTCATGGCTCCCTAGAGCACCATGTCAGAAAAGACCGTAAGGCTCTGAGGGGGCTCAATGGGAAAGAGTTCCATTATCGATTAGGAATGTCTGCCATGGGCATGGGCTGGATTTTGACAACTGGACAGACTTATTTTTGCCATCCAAAGTCTAGGTTGATAAACAGTGGTAGGGAGTTGGGGTAAAGCCTACCCACTAGTCAGCAGCTGCTGAAAATGAGGACTGATCTTCAGACAGCAAACAAATATAACATAACGTGGATCTTTACACAGAAGGGTCAGAACTGTCTGTATGTCAACTGAATATAATACCCCCTGGTAAGTGGTGCTGAAATCCATAAAATGTCATTGAAAAGTAGTTCATAAGAAATGTGGGTGTGTCAATTACCCAGTTAGATGGCGACCATCACACAGAAGAAATGACTTTTTTTTTTTTTTGAGACAGAGTCTCACTCTGTCACCCAGGCTGGAGTTCAGTGGTGCAATCTCAGCTCATTGCAACCTCCACCTCCCTGGTTCAAGCAATTCTCCTGCCTCAGCCTCCCGAATAGCTGGGATTACAGGCATGCACCACCACGCCCGGCTAATTTTTTGTATTTTTAGTAGAGACAGGGTTTCCTGTCTCCTATGTTGTTTCCTGTTTCCTATGTTGGCCAGGTTGGTCTCAAACTTCTGGCCTTAAGTGATCCACCCGCCGTGGCCTCCCAAAGTGCTGGGATTACAGGCATGAGCCATTGCACCCTGCCAGAAATGATGACTTTCTTAGCAACTCTTCCTCCACTGCCTCCTTTAAATCCAACTTGAACTCAGTCTCTTCATGGACAATTTAAGTCTCCTGCCAGCCAAAAAGACAAAAACTGAAACGAGATAGCAATCCCTCCTCATTTTCCACTCAAAGAGAGAAGTAACAGGAAACGGAAAGAAAAACTCATCCTGTGATCAGAAAGAACCAATATCCGACTGAAAAAAAAATCTCTACTCCTTCCATTTTTCAAAACAGAAGGTGAAAACAGTAATGAACTTCAAAATGAAACTGTGAGTGAGAAATATACTGACTTAAACATTTTGTTTTCCAATAAGTTAGGTCAACGGGGACCGAAGACTTATGGATATTTTAAAGCCAAAAGGCTGAAAATGGCCTGTTCTAACAAATACTTAGCTTTTATTTTCTAATCTATCACCAAAAAAAGCACACAGAAAAAGAAGAAACCCTACTTTAAAATAAAAGTGAGCTCCGGGCCACTTACAATTGCCTTCTGCCTCTGCCTCTCCCTTTGCTTGGCCCTCTCAGACTCTCGCTTCTCATACTCTCTGCGATATTCTTCCCTCTTCAGCCTCTCGTGCTGATATTCCTCGTAGCTGTCATACCTGGGAAACATAACTTCATCACTAAGTCAACCACCTCAATTTGCATGAGCAAAATGAACAATAATATGGGGAGGGGTATAGGGTTTTGGAGAACATCTTGTCATCTCAAGGAGGGGATAAAGGGAGCCAAAGGAAAATGACATGCCTCATTACCTGGGCCGACGGCTATAGGGCGATCTTGAACGTGATCTCACATACAAGGGAGAATTTCGGTGCGTGCGGTGTCTGTAGTGGCTTGACTCATAGTAATAGCAGGATCTGCGACAGAGGAGAAAAACAAAAAGGGCATTTGCAACTGCCAGTTAACCCAAGTTTATCGGCACTGTGGAGCATCCTCTGGGACACTGTATTACAGAGACTGGCTTTTTCTTCCCAGCTACTAGGGAGATTTCCCAGTGACAGTTTGTGATCATCTAGTCAGCTTAGAGGGCTGGGAGTGATGTGCTCTCTCTCAGCATCTCTTATTGATGTTAACACTGAGCACCAGGTCTGGTACACTGTCAGCTTTATCTTGCATGGATCTCCACTATCCTGGCACAGGGCAGCTCTCCAGGTAATGGAAAAAGTTAGATGAGCAAGTTTCTTAACAAATTGCTCTCTCTGATAGGACTGGCTCAAGACACTGTGTTCAGAGCTGACAGATTTAAGAGAACATGGAGAGAGATGTGAGTGTAACAACATTCTCATTAGTTCCAGCAGTGCCAGAATTGCAGTGGTCAGGGGCCAGAATGGCTGCAGATTTCAAATTTTTATTTGTATTTTATTTTTTTTTTACTTCTTAGGAACACCTTTTGTGTTATTAGGGTTTTGCCAAGGTTTACCTTGAAGAGGATCTACTGCCTGGGGACCTTGATCTTGACCTGGAATATGGTGATCGGGAACACGACCTGTGTCGAGAAAAGGACCTTGAACGAGAGCGCATCCTTTGGGGTCTTTGAGAAAATAAGGATTTGGGTGGTGACACGGAATCTCTACATGGAGAGTTAAAAGAAGAACAAGAAGGAGACACATTGAACAATGAATAGGATTGCGTGCCATCCCAAGGGTAGCTCAGTTTATCACTTTCATCTTCGCTGTCATCAAACAGGCCATCCATGGCTAGTCCTGAATTTATAAACATAGGTAGTTTGGAGAATTGTTCATTACTGAAATCACTGTCCCTCAGTTCACTGGTCTTGTCTGCTTCGTCGTCAAAAACAGCTTGACTGGGATGACCGAAGTGCTTGTTCAGCTCAGCTCGGATTTCCTGGTCTTGGAGCTGTTTTCTTGTGCTGCAAGGAGAGACCTGCTTGCTTGCCTCCAAAGTCTCTCTCAGGTAGCACTGGTCTGAATCTGTGGAAGAACAAATCTGCCCCTGCCAATCAGAGGAGACATCTTTATTTTCTAGTTGTCTAGAGTCTTGGAGCTCCTGTGATATATTAATGAGTATTTCCGTTTTGGAATTAATTGACTGGCAATAGTCATGGTCACCAAACAGCCGTAGACTGGGCCGCTTGGTCTTCCTTTCCTCGTGTCCACCAGTGAGCACTGAGGACTTGCTGAGTTGTGCATACAACTCGGATTGCTCCGGCCCTTTCTTGGTGGAGTTATTGCCTTGTGTACCAGAAGACTCACTGTACCTGGGCTTCTTTGATGGTGGTGGCACCACAGTCTTGCAAGAGGACTTCAGCTTTGGAGAAGCCCTAAAAGGGTTATCTTGGTTGGCTTTATGAGGAGGAGTGGTGGGTGGAGTTAGGCCTAAGGCAAAAATTAAAAAAAAAAAAAAAAAAAAAAGGAGAGAAAGAGAAAAGAGACAGAGATAATGTTCTTAAATGCCAAGACACGTTTCTAATTTTTCCAAGATTTCAGACAAGGGTTCAAACTGAGTGAAGAAAAAGGAAACTAATTTCATGACAAGGCCTGAAAAACTGACTCATCCCCTAAGCCTCTGTCACCAAGAAAAGATGGATCTACAGTGCTGAGCAGGAGGCAGAGCTGTGATCTTTTGTATTTCAAACACCAACGCTAACAAATCCTACTTCCCAGAAAACATGAATGCATCACCCCTGGCCTGCACAGAACTAGGCATTATTACCAAAGCTTGCGTTTTCAAGGGGATTGTATGGGCTGCTTTATGGAAAATTAACAAAGTGAGACTGAGGAATCACAGAATAGCCTTGGTAGCATTTGTCTGCAAAGAACATTGCGGAGGATGCAAGCAGCTCAGGGGTCTTTGTCCAATCAAGATAATCTACCCTTGGAGCCAAGGAATTAAGCAACTTAAAAGAAAAAAAAAAAAAGATGGGATGACAGGAAATATGGGGCAATGGTGAGAGTGACATAAGCAACTTCAAAGTAAGTTCAGTGAAATACGACAGCCAAATGCAGGGACCTAGAGCAACTCTACAACTTAACGGCAGTGATTCTTTGTCGCCACAGTTCATTAACCTAGTAAACCATGGCTAATGTAGGTATAATACATTCTTGTAAGCATAACTAATACATTCCGTCTAAAATAAGGTTCTGCAACAGAAACCTAAGTGAACAGTAACACTAAATATCGCAGTGCCAGCCGACCATCTTATATAGAGAACAACATAAGGGAGAGTTATGAGACTGAGGGATTGAAACTCAGCCAAGCTTCAGCAGCTAAAAATTAAATAAATAAAAAGGAAGAAAGAGGAACAGCCGTCAGCTGTTGCTTTTTCTGCTTTTCTATAGGAGGGCAGAACATTTCATCAGAAACCACTGTGGGAGAGTCTGTGAAGCGTAGCAGTTTCCTCTGTTGAGTTTTCCCCCAAATAAGTCCTGCTCATCCGTTTGTGCCGAGGAAGAACCATTGTCAAGTGGCTCCAGAGTCCAAGGAACTTTGAAGAAGGGCAGGCTGGAGTTCAAATGACTTTATCCTTACAAGGGAGCATTTTAGTTTACAATACATTTTCTATTTAGGAGGCGGGGTGAATACCATTCGGCAAAAATAACTTCAAGTCTGCTAACAAGCCTAGGGATAGACTTAAGGCAAGTTTCAAGGAAAAAAATGCTACCTTGCTGGAAAAAAAATAAACCCAGACATACACACACACATATATCAACAGCCAAGTAGGTCACAGAAAGCCACATGAAGTTTTGATATGAACAGAAAGATGCTGCCTCACTCTCCTACTTTATAATAAAGAAATGGAAAGAATGAATGTTTTCTCTAAAGTGAAATATTTTACACCAATATTTGGCAATTTTTATTATTCAAAGCTAATTCTCCCTGACAGAAGAAAAGGCATACAAATGCAAGGTGGTTTGACTTCAGAGTTCCAACTCAGAAAATCTCAGAAAGATAGAGAAATGCAAACACAAAGTGAATGGGACACTGTAGTCCATTCGTGGTCACACCTGAGTCTCAAAAAGGCTTCCCTTTGTTAACAGCTGCTCTTGGATGGCTCTTTGCCCCTCTCTTTGCTGTAGCAAAGGAAGTGATTACATGACTGAATGAAACATCTGTGCCACTGAGGCACACTCAACTCTTGTTTCCTCTCTCATAGATGAGTATGTCTTTTACTCAATCTAAGAAATTCCTATTTGGTCAATCTTTTCTTTTCTCTCCGTTTTCACTTGTTTTATTTACCAGTTGCACTGCCTTATTCAAGCATACTGATTTCTTCTACGTGCTACCTTCAATTACCACTTGCAATTCCCAGCAAGGAAAAAAAAAAAAAAAGCACACTCTCAAATATTCCTCCTAGGAGCCTAAGATACTTAAAGAAATAATGACAAATAATCTCTCTTTGCTGAGTAAATACCAATCAAATATGTCCAATGACATAGCCCTTGAATTGGAGGAAATGGCATTCAACATCCTCACATCCAGCTCCATAAATCTTTGCATGATCACCCCAAGCTAGGGTAATTTTTACTTTTTTAGTAATTTACTGTCAGCATCCCTCTCTTGATACCAATCATATATTACTAAACATTTTTGCTTATCTCTTTTCGAATGTGAATTATGTCTTGTCTTTCCAAATCAATTATAAGCACTTTGCAGGATGTTGCTTAGGCACATTTGTTACATTACTATTTTGTACTAATTTTATTTTTTCTAGATTCTCCTTTAGTCATGGGTCTCACATTTCAGCAGCCCAAGAACCACTTGGGAAACTGGGTAAACATTTTTAATGAGATGCTTCACAGGCCACATCTGGAGAACCCCAACCCTAGAGTGTCTGCCGCATGCCACTTTGTACTCTCAGGTATACATATCTTGACAGATATTTTAGATCTATAAAAAGAAACCTTAAACTTCAGGAACGCCAAATTAGGCCACTATTAAAGAGAGACTGGTTCTAAAAATAGCTCAGGTATCTAGGGATTTCAAATATAGAAATCCTTCTGAGTCTTGAAAATTTGAAACTCTTGTCCTAGTACCTAAGCTCATTATCGCTTAAATAACTGGTTCTCAAGTTGCTCTGGGGAGTGGTGACACCTTGATTGTACTTTCTTTGAGTTAAAAAAGCCTTCTACCTCTGTCACACATTAGACAGCCTGTGGCCATTGAACAGACATTCGTTGAACACCTACTATGTGCTGGATATGACACCAGATACTGCTATTTCAGGGACTCAGCCTCCAGGGACTTCACAATCAATTTTAATATAAAGGCACTTCTTTAAAATTTGACATGAGTATATTTTTCTGCATATATGCTTAAAATTGATGGAAACACCCAGAGACCATCAAATATGCCCTGTGAGTAAAAATATCAGGGCTGTAAATTTCTGCTGGCACCATTTGTTGAAACAAATAGGTAATACTTGCTTATTGAATGGAAGATATTTCAAGATTAATGAGTAGATGGAGAGAAAAAAATAATTTGGCTAATTCCCTAAACCCTTCATTGTTTACTGAAACACCTCTAACCAGAGAATATCTCAAAGCAAGATTGAGAAATCTCACAGATGACAAGATTTCCTATCACCAAGTGCCTCCCTAATGGAAAGCCTATCTCCAGATACAGTTGAGACCCAAAGCCAAACAAAACAAAACAAAGGTGCAAGGAGTATGTTTCTTTCTTTTAATATAGTGTTAAACTTTTCAGAGCTGCTGATGAGACAGGCAACCCCTTGCTGCCTCTGAACTAGTTGTTATTTCTCTAGCCTCACCTCCGCTACCCAAAACGTTCCCCCCTGAAGTAAGAGGGAGGTCGGTGCTCAATCCCTTGATGCCACTACCTTTGCTCATCTTCCCACTAATCTCTGGACTCTCGATTTCATGCCACAAGCCCAAATCAACAGTGCTAATGCCTCCCATAACCTCTGGATTATTTCCCGCGTGTTGATTTTCTGGGGAATGTGTACATTTTGGTGTTGACAGTACAAGGTATATTCCGTGCTCTCTCTTGAACTTAGCAGGTTTTGACAGATTTATGTGAGGACAGATGGCCATTACAGGCTGAAGGCTGACAAGAGGCAGTTCCGAGCATTGTTAACACACTTGCACAAACTCTCAGCAGTGCAGCTCAGTGCAGAATGTAATTCAGACTATAGCTTTTTTATTGCCGCCTATTTTCTTTTGTCAAAAGAGCCTGCTGTGCAGAGCAACAAATGGCTGCTATTACCCAGAACGTAATGGGTGTCAGACAAATCACATAACACAAACAATCAAGAGTATGTAGGTCATATTTCAACAGAGCACAACCTTAGCAATATTTATGATTACTGCATTGAAATGTGCTCCATAATAAACAAGCACCTCTACATCACTCACACTTAACGCACTTCTGCACAGCAAATCTGGGAGAAGTGGTACGTACTCTACAGTCATCTTTTTAAACAGCCCTTTTATTTAAAAAAAAAAAGGCAAAGACAAGTTTTGTTTTGTTTTTCATTATTGCTACGAAACGATTTTCTTGGAGGAGTTTTCTTTTGGGTTTGTTTGTTTAATTGAATCACTCTGATAAATGGTGAGTCCCTGGCTCTGTTTCTTGTGATGTGCTATTCACCAATGACATCTTTTTTTTTTTTTAGTAGTTTATAACATTTTGCAGAATCTACTGTAAAACCTGCAACTTACTTTCAAGTTTGTTTAACACTGGGATTTTGCATATGTTGCATGCCAATTCAGGTATTTAAGAAAAAAAATCAGGAGATGAGTTTCTAAGTTGCTTAAAAACACACCAAAATAGGAAGACTGAGCAAAGAGAGGTGTGTGACTTGTCCTACTCACATATTTCAGGCCTCATGAATTTGGAGTGGGTGTCAAGAGTGCAGAGGGAAAGCTGATATTCACTGAGTACCAACCATTACCTCTACAGCAGTTGTTAAAATATTCAGTTGATGAAAGCTGCTCTAGTGTTCTCTCCTTCTGCACCTATTCCCCCAGACTCACTGGAGCTCCACAAGACCCAGCAACCGAAGTGTTCACACTTGGCATAGAAGATTATCCAAGATTATCCAACAGACCCTGCTGGTCCTCTGGCTGGCCACAGTCCATTTGGGAATGGCCTGCCTTCAGTACATTTTAAGTATTTCTCCTATCACCCTTGGTTACTGGGTAACAAACTGGCCTTGGAGAAAAGCTTCAGAACATTCCTATGACATAAGCCTAATTCCCCAACTCTTGCTCATGGAAGATGAAGATATCATTAATTGACCCCTGTGTAAATTCCCCACAGAGCTGGGATAGGGGATGAGTAAGGGGAACCTGGCATTTCAGGTGGCTATTGCCAAACCCCAAAGCTGATGTGGGAGAGAAAATTCCTTTGCTATCCTTGGCTTACAAGAAATAGGATGGTACCATTTCCAGAAAATAAAAATTAGGAATAAAGGAATTGTCATTATAGACACTGGGTCAAAAAGAATGAAATTGAAAATAGAAAATGAAGAATATGGTTGAAATATGGAAGAAATCTCTGACAGTAAGAGTAGCCAAGCATTGGAATGGGCTGTAAAAAGAATTTGTTGGGTCTTCCTTTCTTAGATTCTTGAAGCACAGGAATAGATTATGTGGCCTGTCAAAATCACCTTCCAGTTCTCTGATGCTATGGTTTTCCTTTTAAAACTACCGACAAGTACCCATATTTTACTTTGGTTCACTTTCCCAAAGATATGTCACATACACAAGGAGTATGTATGCCAAAAGGCTACAGCCATTTGTCAATATTTATGCTGTTTGTCAGTACATTTTTCCAGCAAAATGAACTTTTAAATTGAGAGTCCAAACAGGCAATGTAAAATTCAACATAAAAGTGGTAGTTACAAATTGGTTAATGAGTATTTTGTTGTTGTTTTTATTGTGAGTCTACTAAGGTACACTTTGAATGACTGCTGATTAAAGCCTAGAGAAAAAATTAAGTAAAAAATAAATAACATCAAATCACATGTCCCCTCTGATGAAAATAATGTGGAAAAACATATATCAATGGAGAAAAAATTATGAAGGCCTACTTGTTTTAGGGTGATGACATCTGATTATATTTTTTGCTCTTCTCATTTTCTTTATCAGTTATAAAATAGTTCTATTGCTGTTACAATGTTTACAGTAATAACAAATAAAAACTATATATACATATACATAAAATTTTGGGGTCAGTCACTTTGGTCCCTACCCAAATTCCTTCGTGTCTGTGGTTAAAACCGTCACCTTGTTGAGCTGACATTGCTTTGCCATTCCCATTTCAGAAACAAAAAAGTGTAGCACTCTGAAAATCTCCATATGCAATAGATTTAAATGCCTTCTGCCAAAAGAGCATTCTCTTTTCTCTCATCTTGCTTTACTAACCGCTATTTTGAAATCAAATTAGTTTTTACACCTGTAAAAGAGAAGAGTTTTTTTTTATCAGCCAAAATGAGCTAGTTTAGGACAATCACAAAGAAGTCAGACCAGCTGGCAATACCTAATAAAGCAAACTTCCTATCTCATCCCTCCTGTTTCCCAAAGACACTGCAGATGGGGCAGAGGCATTATTCTGGAGGTCTTAGAATTTTGTTGACTCTTTACATTTCCACTTAAACATTTGGAAAATTTCACCAAAATTTGTGAGGGCAAAGAAAAAGAAGACACCAGAAGGCCTGAGCCAAAGCTTGGGTCACTTCTGCTGTTGCAATCAAACCGATTAAGCCTGTAGACCAAGGATCAACAAACTACCAATATAAATGCTGTTTCTACCCTTGCCACCCACCTGCTGCACCTATGGCAGACATCACTAATTGATCATGACATTCCCTGTGAGCACAGACTTGGCCTTAGAATCTTTCTCAGCACAATGCTCCTGGCAGACAGTACCAATCAATGACACTTGGCAAGTGCAATTAAGCCTATTTAACATAACATATGTCAATTACTATGTTTAAAATTCAGACTTCAGGAAAGAGACATAATTTCTCTTCAAGCAGACCTGCTTTGAACCCAGGGTCCATTATATAGCTTGTGTCAACGTATAAATCTTTCCTCAACGATGAAATGGGTAGAAAGTAAGGAAGATACTGTATGTAAAGTGCCTATTTAGGGAGTGCCTAATCGCCAGAAATTGTAGTCATAGAAGTAGCTGTTGCTGAGAGAATCTCAAATCAGTGAGTGTTCTACCTTGATTTGGTAAATTCCATACCTACACCAAAAGCAGTATTTGTTCAATTTGATGTGAAAATAGTGGGGGGTGGGGGAGGCACAGAAAAAGAATAAATAACTTCATATATGAGATTGCCAAAGAGGATACACAGCAAGGGCAATAAAAGGGAAGAGGTGAAGCCAGTCAAAAATTGGAAAGATAAGAAGTAAGGTACAATGACCACTGCAAATGAAGTTAACTCAGAATTAGTAATTAAATATCTAATATTTATTGAGTACTTATATAATAAGGCGGCACTCATGTTTTATCTCATTTAATCCTCACTCTGACCCAGTGAGATGTAGGTATTGTTACCATCTTCATATCATGCATAAGAATCCTAGTCTTTCAGAGGTTAAGTAAATGGACCAAGGCCACACACTAGATGGGAGGTCATTCAGAATTTAAACTTGGGTTTGCCAACATCCAAGCCAAGGTTTTGTAAACTTCACCAAGCTATGCCATCTGCTCTTTAAAATCATGATATACTACTTTTAATTGAAGCTTTGCTGCTTATAAACTGTTTTACTTCAGATCGAACCACATAAAATTCCATTTTTGTGTGTCAAAAATGATTGCATACTGGCAATTTTATTTTTCAATCTATATTTTAGTCTTTTAAGTAGACAATTTGATCAGTAGTTATGAATACTACTTTGAAAGGAAGGAAACTGAGGTGTAGAAGAGATCAAGGATGTAGAAAAGAGTCTTAGCAATCAAAAGATCCAGGAGGGAAAGTGTGTGTGCCATCTTGTAGCTCCTTATTGATTTCACAGTCCTTGCCAAATTCATTGTCATCTGAGCATCCCTTTGGTTTCCTGCTTTCTTGCTTCTGCTCCATCAACATCTTCTCTCCATTCCACCCCATGCTTCAAAATCTGTGCATTCTTTTGTTGTCGTTTTCCCTGAAGGCTCTCCAAGTCAGGTTAGCCTATGGAGAGCTCAGTTTCCTCCACATTCCTTTCCATGGGTCACCTCTGTCATTCACTAGGATGATAGTATTGCCTAAATATGTCTGTCAGTCCTTTAACTGCCTTTATCATTTTAAAAAAATCTTTTGGCCAATCAATGTCTTTAAACTTGAAGCTATGCTACAGTGTTTTCCCTTTGATAACTCTTTCTCTCCCTTTGTGATTCTTTCTAGGTACAATTAGTGTTTGTCACAATCTTCAAACACTACCAAGCAACCAATTTTGCTGAAGATTTTTAGAGGAGATGACAATTGTAGACATTATATGTTGCATTGCATTTCAAGCCCAGAATATCTCTAGAGAAAAAACAAATCTCCCTCAATCTCCTCTTTACATTATTCTCCAGGAAGGTTCCAAACTTTACCTTCTGGCCTCATTCAGCATCTTTCAAGTCCTCATCTCCTTGCTTTCCAAAGCTCTAAATCCCTTCTCTTACATAATGCAATTCGGCTTTACTTCAGCTTCCCCAATTTATATCCGTACAGCTATTACAATCACACTCAACAAACTAAAAACTGCTTTCTGGGCCTACCTTTGTTAGAAGGTGGTGGAACATATCCAATAAATAATATTTGCTTTCATGCTACTTATCAATGTGTCTCAGTACCCCAATAGACTAAATAGTTAATGTGCATTGTACTGGTGATTGAAATTATGTAAGATGGTAAAATCTGTAAATGAATGTAATGTGAGTGTGGAAAAATATTCCTGTAAAAAAAAAAAACTCAAAAAAGGTCATTGCTAAAAGAAGTGTTATCAAATTAGTTGTGGATGGATGGAATTGGAAAATATTGGAAAAATTATAAAAATCTAGAAGAATTCAAACTACCATACCAATGTCTCTAATCTTTTCCTTCAAGGAGCAAGCAATAAAAAGTGGCTACCATCTATAAAATGTATTTTATAATAATATATTAGTGTGGTTTATACAAGAAAGATGATTCGATAGACCCCCAAATAGCAAACATAAGCTGAAGGTAAAGATCTCCATCTTCTACCAAAACTGTAATATTTGAATGTATATTTTTATGTTTTAAGCAAAGGTAAAATAAAACAGTATAAGCTTGAATCAACTTTTTTAATAAACCCACCAATTGCTGGTCCTCACTGGTCAGATAAGAAGGCCTCTATTGCATATAATATATATACACAAAAGCTACTCCTAACATATATGTAAGTTATAATGTATTTAAGAAATAGTGTTATGTATGTATTTAAGAAATGACGTGAAGTATATGCTTATAAGTAAAGATTTGTGTCTATGTGTACATGCCTATAAAGATATGTATACAGGTACATATGTGTGAATCTGCACACACATACACTATATAACTACACCATGAAATTAACTACTCTACTGCTTGACCAAGTCATGCAATCATGCATTAGACCTTTCATAAGAAGGTAATTTAGCAAACTCAAAGTGTGAAATTAAACTAGCAACAATGACCACGGTGCATGTAGGCACCATAGTTCTGGTTGAAAGCATCTTGTTTAATGTACTGTTCCTTTAACCTTATCAGCAATGGCCAGAGACAAGGAATTTCTTGTTTAGACATCCCAAGACTCACTTTTTGGTGGGGTTCAAGTACCTAAACTTAAAGCACTTAGTGCAAGGGCACCATTTGCAACCAACTCAGAAGTTTGCCTAAGAGCTCTTCAGTTAGTCTAAGTTTTTTAAGCGCTTCAGTATTTTTTATTAGTTTTTTTAAGAAAAATAAATAACTGGAAATATTTGCAGATAACTTCTTATCCAATTTTGTATTCTTTGTTAATTTCATTAACCACATAGTACACTCTATTATCTTATTACACACACACATATACACACAGACACACACAAGTTCTAAGTGAAATATAAGGCTTACCTGCAGTTCCAGAGAGTTCCACACTTAAGGTGCGTTCAATAGTCTTGTTCTCAAATGGGGAACCCTTGGGGTCACTGGAAGATATGGCACATTTATAAAAACAAACTGAAATGGAGTTGCTGTAGCCAAATGTATTAGAACCCCCTTCCCTTTCAGAAAATGGTTACATTTCTTAATACTTACTTTGGTGACTCTGGGGTCAGAGGAAGAGATAAAGTTGTTGGTTTGGCTAAAGAAAAAAAAAAGAAACTAATTATGTAATATTGAGTGTCTTTTAGATTTCTTTTCTTTCCACAACAGTCAAGCTGGAAAAACAACCAGAAAACTGAAAGACTAAACTAAGGAATTCTCTGAATATTGAATCAAAGTCAGACAAAAGTCCATTATGCTAAAACAAATTCCAAACAGCGTTTGCATCAGTAAACTACCATTCGAAAACACATATGAAAATAGAATTTTTCCAAAAATGAACCCTCCCTGTTACAGATACAAAATTTGCATCATACCATCAGAGAGAAATAATGTTTTCTGTTTTAATTTGGAATACAGTACACGGTTTGTTTAGACAAGAAAACAGCAGAGCAACTATAAGGCGACAGAGCGTTATGAATATTCAGTTGATTTTACTCCTAAAATGTATAATTTTATATCTAGCCCTGATAATAGGTTATTTCTATGAGGCCAAAGCTCATGCAGTAACTATTCTACTCACTGAAAATTAATTGAGAGATGATGGCAAATTGTGGGCATTGATCCAGATGGTTTAGAAGGGGTTCAGATCCCCAAATCTGATAGACAACTAAAGTAAAATACCACATTAATCAGTTGAAAGGTGTGTAGACTTGCAAAGAGGCTAACTACCACCTTTTGTGCTTTTCTGAATCTTACCTCCTATGGGAGGCATTTCCCAATAATGAAGGGTGGATTAAGAATCTTCTCACCCAAAATTTCCATTGCTTCTCTGTGGCAATCTTGTATTTTGAACAGCAGGAGGGGAAAATATGATGAGAGGCATACTTGGGCTGTACATTCATGTATTATGTATATCTATGCTTATCTATAAGCATATGCTTATGTGTATGTAGGTTTATGTCAATTTTTTCTCATTAAAATAATTACTTTCAAAAGGTCAAGTGATAGTTATTTATGTAATGAAAATCATAGCATCAAAACCAAAAAGGTCTTTAGAATAAAGTTCCTTATCTTATGGTTGAAGAAACTGAGACCCAATGATACTAAGTGATATTTCCAGGGCCATAAAATAGTTACTCACGGAGTTGGCCAAGATTCTGTTTCCTTTATCCTATTGTCAAAAGAAATTGCGTTCAATGACTTTAAAGTAAATTAATCAACCCCAGCAATTAATTTTTTTGAAATGTGAAAATATTATTCATGTCCAAATTAACCTGAAATTGGAAACTTTACTTAGATAAATAGTATTTGCATATTTAATTTATAGATTTAGATTTACACAGTTGAATGGTATATCATACATCCAGAAATATGAAGCTCATGATATCTTCAACAAATTAGATACATTGATTGATTCAGTTTTTCATTTATGCAGATAAATGAGCTGATTTTACATTAATTTTTGAGTATGTCTAATGTAACAAGTTTTTCAAAAAGAATCCATTTATGAAGAAAGTTTACCAAGTTTTATGATACTCAACTAATAATTAGGATAATTCATACAAGTTCCATAGAAAATATAACCAGATATTAACTATGTACTATGTGCTATATGACACGATAAATGTACATTAAAAATCAGTCACTGAAATTCTGGTTTTCAAGAGGTAGGATAGGCTATTTGAAATGCTCAAAGGAAGACTCTCGAATTCTGATTATTGGGTACAGGTAAGGCCAAAGTCAATGCAAGGAGAGGAAATGGCAACAGTCATAGTTAATGAGACCAAAGGCAAACAGGAAATGAGAGCCATAGGAAGGGGACAGTCCCCAAACCACATACAGAATACGATCCCTGAATAAACCCGGACTCTCTAATGCTACCATTAGAGGAGTATTGATTTGGTTTATTGAGAGTTTAATCCACTCTGTTCCAGTGACTGGTAGACCAGAGAGTAGTAAGATCCTTGAAGTCAGAAATGTGTCTTTTTCATGTAGATTGTGGTATTTGGATGAATGCATGAATAAATGAACAAATAAATGAGACATCAACACACAACCATGGCTAGACAATCATCCTAAGGAAATGAAAAGAACCTGACTCCAAAATGTTTTATGGAGATCATATGTGATGTTCAGTGAGAAAAAATTACAACACCTTAAGAAAGGTAATTTCAATCGATCCTCCTAGTTATCTCTAATTGTTCATGTATATTCCACATTTTAATTCTGAATAATAATTCAAATAATCACTGAAGTTGAGCATTTATTAGTTCTTACTTGTCAGCCATGTTTCATTTCTTTTAAGCCTTTCATAACTAAAGGATTTTGTCTGTTTGTCAACAGGTTTTGTTCTGGGGTGAGCCTTTTGTGCCTTGCCACAGATATACACCATATACAGCCAGTCTCATCTAAAGAAAATTTCCTCCAAAGGCCTATTTAATTCTTCATTGTCATGATTTGTAAAAGTTTACTTTTTTTATAGGTCACATATTACAAGCACTTTAAATTTGGCCCCAGAAAATGCATGCATGACCAGGACAGGGTGAGGAGTAGCCCGGTGAATTCATTTGTTCACTCACTAGAGCGAGCTCATCTGCTTCCCCTCACCTGAGGCCTTCATGACCAACAAGGCCTATGGCACAGTGGTTCTGCTCCAGGAAAAACAGTTGTAGTGCTTATGAGGAAGATCCAGCTGGAGAAATGAGAATGTGGTCCCTTTCACTACATATATTTTCCCAAACTGACAGAAAGTGATGGGCAGTGGATTTGAGATATCTACCAGGGAAAACCTAATGGAAAGCCAATTTAAAATATTAAAGGAAGGCTTCTGAAAATCCTGGGCTAATACTGAGGTACAGAAGAGGGAAGAAAATTCAAAACACTGGGGAAGAAAAGCGTATTGAATCAGCAGCAATAACAGCATACCTACACGAATTAATCATGGTTCAAAGCACAGATCACTGGCTATCACTCTGCAGTTAAAAGGAAAAGTTGGGAAAATGAAAGTGAAAAAAAAAAGAGGTGTATGTTTATAATTGGTGTGTTCTAATATGCCTACTTCCACCACAAGGTTAAAGTAGAAGCTGGCATGTTTTAAATCAACTGCCCATTTCAAGGGGTCTTTGGGCTTCTAAGACCACGACATTTTGAGAAGGAGGAGCCAAAAAGACAGAAAATTGTATCTCTGCCAAGAGAGGTTTTCCCCAAATCACCAGGATCTGCCTCAGAAACATCAGCCTTCTTTGGCAATATATGGTGATAATAAAAATCAACCCAGATGTTTAGTTTAATCTAGGCACTTTCTTAAATAGGAAGAAAATGATCAGGAATTTTCAAATCTTTATTTACAGAATAAAATCTGTGAGCATAGCATGTGGTTGTAGAAAAGGAGAAGGGGAAGAAGGAGTGGAAGAGGAAGAAGAAGAGGAAGGGGAGAAGCAGGAGGTGAAGGAGGAGAAGGAGAAAGAAGAAGAGGGAGAAAGAAGGAGAAAGAAGAAGAGGGAGAAAGAAGAAGAAAGAACAAGAAGAATTAGAAAAGGAATGTACTTAGTAATCAAGAGAGGCTGCATAAACACTATTTACTACTTCTTAAGGTGTATATAACAAATCACTGGTGGCTCATTTTTTCCATTACTGGAAGGGAAAAAATAAAAGCTCTATAATGAATTGGTTAGCCCAGCTTGTTCATAACCTCAATTATCTCAGCAATTCAGAGATTCATATAAACCTCATGTGATGTTGCAATTCCTCCCCACCTGGCTAACATTTCAGGAGTCTTTTGGTGCTTGTGAATTAGACTGCCTAGCAGCTGAATAGAATATGTTTAACCTGTGTCCAAAGAAAGGTTTCTTCCCCTGCTCTATAAGTGCTGAATTCTCTTTCCACAGAGTGACGCTGATGGGATGGAAGCAAGAAGTTGGTGTGTTCTCAGACCTTGCGTGTGCTTTCTTTGCTTCCAGTGCCCTCACCAACAGCTCGTTTTGGTCCCCAGCCTACCTTGTAAATGTTGTGACTGCGATTGTGTATGGGACTTCTTTTTGGAGGTGCATTTGTCTCTGCTGCTGTTTCTGTTTTCTGTGGGTTTGGTGTGAGGAGGGTCATCGTTTGTGGTCAGATATTTGAGAAGCTCTGAGCAGGGACGTCTTTGTGGCTTTTGCTGTTGACAAATACTCTTCGCTTTATTGCTCCATGAATTCTCAGTCTTAAAAACAAGGCATAAAGAAAGCTAAAATTAGTCAACTGAATCTTATCAGAATGCATATAGGTTTTCTGAAGAGATGGGATTTTTCAATGAAGTGTTCAGTCTAAGTGTACTAGATCTATGAGCTGTGAATAATTGTTTGCAGAACAAGGAAAGAAAATTACATTTAAAATTCCTAAATGACATTTATGCAGCTTTTTATTTTATTTCTCCTACATTTCAACGTTTCTACTCAGCAACATGTAACTAACAAGACCCTACAGCGCCTTTATTGTGAATAAAAAAAAGTAAGCTGGCTTAAACCTTAATTTGCCACTGATTGCTGACGCCCAGTACTCACAACTCTCTTAAGTACCCCTTAATGCTCCGTTTTCACTCACAGTGAATGGCAAGACAAACATTGTTTAATACAGCCCACTAGCTGAATTATGGCATTGCCAGCATTCCATCCAATTAATGGCAGAGATAGATGTTTTGTGGTGATTCCAAAAGCAATCTTTCTCAGGTTAGACAGCTAGCAAAACAGCAATTCTGCATCTTAAAGCCACTCAGATGATACCAGCTTATCAGCAAATTTTACTGTGGCCCACAATGCTGCAGGTAACAATAACGTGGGCAAGAACTAACAGACAGTGGCACTTCCATTCCAAACACCCAAAGACAATGCGTAAATGAACTCTGCCTAGTTTAAAGTAGCTCAAGCGCTGTTTACGGAATCCCATTCATAATCTGTTTCATCATTATGAGGCAGCTTCAGGGTCCCAACTGAATTAATACCTACAAACTTATTTGTTTTACTGCTTCAAGCCAAAATCCTTCGGTACTTCCCCCCTGTATTAAAAAATTTACATTTGTACCTTAACAATTGCAGGGTTTGTTCTGATCCTGTGATTGTGATTTGCATGGTTCTGGGTACTGAGACCACTGCATTCATTGTAACTTAGCTGAGTGTTGGCTGGTGCCAGTAAGAGCTTCTTAAGCTAGAAACATTATCAGGGAAAGGGAAAAGCAAGTAAAGTTATGCATCTTTTAAGCACTGGAATAAGTTATTGAAATTTTAAATGTAATTTATTATAATTATAATAGTTAATTCTATCACTTTATTTATGTCACACCTTAGTGCAATAGTGCTCCAGGAAATATGATATTTAAAGAGTAGAAAAAAGTTTGGCATTACACTACCAACTATGAAAATATTTCCTTTCCTTCCAATTCAATTTCCAGAATTGTATGCATAAGAACAAAAATGCAAGTATGCCAATTATTATACAAGTAATAATAGTGAAAAATAGAAGGAAAATCTCAAAATTTCCAGCCATAAGGGATTACTGAATAAATTGGACTTGGTGTTGTCTATGTATTTTTTTTGAACAAATAAAGCAAAAAACATCTTTCTAAAATAATTTCCAAATCACTACTAGGTGAGAAAAGCTGCCTTGCTAAATGAAGACATGGGAGTGGAGTGTGGGGGGTGGGGGAGAATAGATACACATTTTTTTCCAAAAACCCAAATACGTCAAGTGGCAACAAATGAAAGATTTTGTGATGCTTTGAACCGTGTTTCATAGCCTGGTATATGAAATTACTGATTCAAAGAATGACTGGAATAAAAGAATGACTATCACTGATTTTAGAAAAGAAAAAAAGGATCTGTAAGTACAGTCCTGGCCTGTGGATCAGGAGATGTGGGTTCTGACACAGGCAAAGCATTTGCTGTCTCCTGACCTCTTGTTTCTTCATTTCACTGGATGACCCTCAAGGACTTCCCTGTCCTGACATACAGTATGTCTCTGAGTCAACTGCTCTTCCCAAATGAACAAATTGAATAGATGAAAACAATCTGATATCAATGGAAAGAAATCAGGGTACTAGGGAGCAAAGCCAATGACACTAAAAAATGGAGAAATTGGATAATAAATAACAATTACTTATGAGATATTCTCTATATCAGAAACCTCAAAATCCAATGGACTCTAAGTAGGGCCTCCATATATTTGCATAGAGTATTTTTAACATTCAAAAACTTAGCGATAGGAGAGTAACAACCTCTAAATGGCATGCCAAACACGATATTAGAGTCTGGAGGATCATGGCATCCCACAATTTACACAGCATGCCCTTATATCAGATTTATAGCAAATGACAAATGGCTATCATAGATGAGAAGGTAAACTGTATCTTAGAACTAATAAAACTCTGGTCAAGCACTGCATTGAACAGAAAATTCTCTCTTCATTTCCAACAAATTCAGTCTTCATTGTCTACCATAAATTTAAGTAACTTCGGTGGCAAACGTGCCATAGTTTTTCAATCTTCATAAGAAATATGGATCCAAAGTCTTAAAACATTGCATATTCGTTGATCCACCAATTCTATCTCTAGGATTGTATGTATAAGAATAAAAATGCAAATATGTCAATTAGTATACAGTTTGAAATAGTGAAAAATAGAAGAAAAAACTAAATATCCACCCATAAAAGATTGCAAAATATATTAGAATATTTCCATACAATAAAATACTATGCAACCATTAAAAATTATGCATGTATTTAAATTTGAACCAATATGTTCATGATACATCTTAAAAGGATATTGCAATCATTTTTATATGAGAGGTTATTTGAAATCACAGGTGAAATTTTTAGTCTTTTCTTTTTAGTTGTCAACATTGTCTAAGTTTTCATCATGAACATAAATAATACTAAGATAGAAAAATACACACACATAACAGCAAAAGATAGTAAAAAAAAAATACTGCAATAAGACTGCACGAAGATGTGTATTATCAACACTTTTAAACAGAGAATCACACAATTTGCAACTCTGAGTGTGCTTGGGGATTGCTTTGGCATCATTCTAAATGAAAAAATCCAAACCTTATTGTGACTACATCATACCCATGCAGCGGGTAGCCAGAGGCAACTCCAATTCCTGCTAAACAGTAGGAAGGGTTCTTACTAGAGACGGCTCTTCTGCCTCCTGGGGTGGAGGGGTGCCGTCAGGCATGGAGGAAGGACTAGCCTCATTGTCAGTGGTCACGTCTCCATCTGTCAGCGCATCAAATGAGGGCAATCCGTCTTCATCCACAGGGAGACTGTCCAGTGTCTCTGTGAGGACTGCTAGCAAGTTTGCCTCATTCTCTTCATCTATCTTCTACAGAAACAGAAAAAAACAGAGATGTGAGTTGACACAGGGAGGCAGATAACACTATGCATCAACGTGTTTGACCAAATGAGTGAACCATATGTGAAATCTAGAATGCCCATTCCAGAACACAAAGATCATGTCTTTCTCAAACTCCAAATTCATGTTTTGGTCCAAATGACACAATTAATGAATACCTCTACTCTACTAATCTCTGACGGTTGAGCTGCCCAATTTATCAATTTGTTATGTCAGTGCTAAAACTGGTGTATACAATTCTTCTTGGTCACAGAAGTGCTTTCCACTTGCTCATGTTTTCTTTCCCTGACTAAAAGAAAAGATTTAGAGAATCTTGGAGCTTGAGAGAATTTTAACCATCATCAATTTCATTTTCAGATATAGTGTTTGAATCTCCTATACAGCATACCCCCCAAACTGTCTAGACAGCTCTCTATTTGAACAACACCAGAAAGTGGAACTATACTGAAAGCAACTATACACTTTCATGGTTTCAATTATAGTCTCATCACTGAACACTCCAAAATCATTTATTTATTTTGCTCCCTGACATCTCTCCCAACTTTAGTCATAAATCTCAAACTGCCTACTGGACACTTCTACTTCATAATAGCTCCCTCATCCCCCAAATCCAAACTGTATACCTTTCACAACAAAACTGCTATTTCTTTTGACTTCTTTAGTTTGGATAACAATTCTTCATACCCAAACTCTGGACTTATTTTTACTCTTCTTTCTCTGATCAGTCACTGAATAAAGTCTTACTTTGTAATGTTTCTTAAATGCATTTATTTCTTGTGGCCAGGGTACTATTCCAGTGCGCTATTATTTCTTTTTTTTTTTT
This sequence comes from Pongo abelii, assembly GCF_028885655.2. NCBI lineage: Eukaryota > Metazoa > Chordata > Mammalia > Primates > Hominidae > Pongo > Pongo abelii. The sequence continues at coordinate 22,942,984 of NC_071988.2, forward strand.
TTTGAGACGGAGTCTTGCTTTATCACCCAGGCTGGAGTGCAGTGGCATGATCTCGGCTCACTGCAAGCTCCGCCTCCCAGGTTCACGCCATTCTCCTGCCTCAGCCTCCCGAGTAGCTGGGACTACAGGCGCCTGCCACCACGCCCGGCTAATTTTTTTGTATTTTTAGTAGAGACGGGGTTTCACCGTGTTAGCCAGGATGGTCTCGATCTCCTGACCTCGTGATCCACCTGCCTCGGCCTCCCAAAGTGCTGGGATTACAGGCGTGAGCCGCTGCGCCCGGCCCCAGTGCACTATTATTTCTAATAGGGGCTCCTGCAAATATATTCTACCTTGTTTTTGATTCATTCCCACCAACACACTCTTAGAAAGCTAATCTTCAATCATTCACTTAAACATTTTTGAACATCTACTCTGTGCCAGGGACATCTGAAGTGTGGGAGATACAAAGAGAAACAAGACAAAATCTGTCCCTCTAATAACGCTACTGTGGAAGGGAAGAACCTGTAAGCAATTCATTATAAAATATAATATTTATTTCAGTACTCTGTATAAAATGTTCAAGTACTTCCAAACATGTACCTTGTTAACAAGGCAATGTGTGATATTCTATGCACGTGGACAACCAGTACCAACACTGGGCACATGGCATAGCTAATCAATGATGACTTGCTAAATAATTCATTGATCTGCATTTATTGCCAACAATATCTTCTGGACCATTTTCTTTTCCTTCTTTTAGCACTTTACATTGTTTGTTCAATCTGACCTGCTTCCAAAGTCTTCTTTTTAAAGTTCTGTATGCTATGACATTAACAATATGGGCTAAATTATCCCACACAGATTTTATTAGAAAATGCACCTAAGCTGCTGACATCTAATGAAGCTAGCAGTACCCACACTTCCTTTCTCTCTAGCACTGAACTCCAGTTAATTGACCTGACAAAATTACAAGAATCACAGAATAAGACAGCTAATCAGAAAATCAAATTGTATTACTAGAGAAATTAGGCAGGCCTTTATCACGTATGCACTCTATTTTCACATAAAAATTGTTTTCCTTAATTCCTGATCAGCCTCCATCCAGGAGTAAAACTAAGGACTTCTTTTGGATTCAAGAGGCCAAGAAGAGCCATTTGTACTCCCCAGGGACTTTAATTGGCATTTTTTTAATTTGCATAATGCATCCCTCTCATGTCCCTGGATTTGAGTTTGGGTGCAGTGTGGTGTGTATGAAGTTTAAAACTTTAATGCACGTGCAGGGCACGGTGGCTCATGCCTGTAATCCTAGCACTTTGAGAGGCCAAGGCAGGAAGATCACTTGAGGTCAGGAGTTCAAGGCCAGCCTGGCCAATGTGGTGAAACCTCGTCTCTATTAAAAATATAAAAATTGGCTGGGCACGGTGGCTCACGCCTATAATCCCAGCACTTTGGTAGGCTGAGGCCGGTGGATCACTAGGTCAGGAGATCAAGACCATCCTGGCTAACACGGTGAAACCCTGTCTCTACTAAAAATACAAAAAAATTAGCCAGGCATGGTGGCGGGCGCCTGTAGTCCCAGCTACTCGGGAGGCTGAGGCAGGAGAATGGTGTGAACCCGGGTGGTGGAGCTTGCAGAGAGTCGAGATCTTGCCACTGCACTCCAGCCTGGGCGACAGAGTGAGACTCTGTCTCAAAAAAAAAAAAAAAATATATATACATATATATAAATTAGCCAGGTGTGGTAGCACATACCTGTAATCCCAGCTACTCAGGAGGCTGAGGCAAGAGAATTGCTTGAACCCAGGAGGCTGAGGTTGCAGTGAGCCAAGATCACGCCACTGCACTCCAGTATGGGTGACAGAGGGAGACTCTGTCTCAAAAAAAAACCAAACCTCTAATTCAGGAGGCAAATCCTAATCAGAAGGGGTAACTGTTAACTTCAAAATGGTGCCACCTACTTCCATAAACTGACCAATTGTTAAAATCCAAACTGCACAAGCCAATAACTGAAACTTATTGAATACCCTCAGGCCCTCAGGTAGATTCTTCAATCTACCTTCTTTCAATATGCCTTTGAAAGGACCCTGTATATGTAATTCTAATATTAAATAGACTGAAATGATATTCCTTATTTTCCACCCAGGATCATAATCTGGTATCCAAAGATTTCAATAACTCCCTTCTTTGATTCCCCCACATACAAAAATTAAATTGAGGTTATTTAACTGTTCTGAATACAATTATATTTAAATGAAATACATGTATTTAAAAAATCATCTCAAAGTCATGAGATTTACATTATTATAACTATCTCCATATTATCTAATAATTTTAGAAAATACATCAAATACACATGCACACACAGACACATATACACACTTTCAGTAAATTGGGCATTTTTCCAAGTATCCCATTTTTCAAAAAGGCTTATTTCATTGATGTTCAAAAATAGTTCAAGAAAAAGAGTTAAGAATATTTACCAATAAATGGATAATTTTGTTTACTATGATTTAAATTTTGTGTTTTTCTTTCCAGCAATACTACAAGCCGTTATTTGCTTTCAATCACATAATACAATAGCGCCTTAGCTCTATCCCTAGTGTAAACAAACTACAATAATTCCAATCAAGTTAAAATGACAAAGAACACTTAAATCAACCAGTTTTCTCCAATTTCTTTAATAAGTCTGGGAGAATGTATAACAAATACAAAGGCAAAAATATTTGAGCTTGATAATGTCATAATTAATTTATAAGATCTGATTAAACCACCAACTATTTTAATTCCTCTCTCTACTGGAAACACAATGAGAGGGGAGAATTTGTAAGACAGGAGATTAGCATGGCGGCTTGTGTGTGTGTGTGTGTGTGTGTGTGTGTTGGAGTATGTGGGTAGTAAGGGCTACTATTCAACCAGTATCTACCATAGGGCTGTTATGATTATTTACAGTCTGTATCCATTATAAATGATTATTCAATATTATTGTTATTATCGCTGTATGTGGGTGACTCACAGAGGTGCTCCAAGACCATTTATTTTAGTAAATTTTTTAGTGAATTAAGGAAGGAAAAAAATGTTATTGTTTCAAATTGTCTCTGTTTTCTTTAATCATAGAAAACCGGGAAGAAAACTTGCTCTTTGCTGATGACACTTTGTGTTTATATAATGTTGAGTGGATATTGCCCCTCACTGTGGCAAATTCAATTAGTTTAGCATGAGTTTCAACAATCAAACACCCCAGAGAAGGCAATGGATGTGACAAAGAGGACTCTGTTAAACAATTAATGTCACTTCCCATTATTGCTTTGGTCCCAATTTACAGAGCAAATAAATCAAAGTCACCGCAGATGAAGCACACTGGCCTACTCACACATGTCTGTTCACAGGTGACAGGGTATAGAAACACATTAGTCACTGCACTGACATTGCAAGATAACCTTTCAAAGACTCGGCTCTCTATTTGTTTGAAATACTATTTTACAAAATGCTTTCTAATTGTTTGAAAATACTATTTTACAAAAAATATATGTCTTAGCTCCATCCGAGTTGAGAAAAAAAGAAAAGAAAATGCAGAGTAGGGAGGAAGAAAGAGCAGGTCACCAATTAGATAGTGATCTACAGCTGCACAAACTAAGCTCAGCCTTGGAGCTGGCAGCAGAGGCGGAAGGAAAGGTAGAAAACAGGCCAACGGGCATTTCCACAGTTGAGCTCTGTGGCTATCAAACAGCATTTCCCATGGTGGGTGTCAACCTTGGGTTCTCCTTACACAATGCAATTCTTCCGACCTAAATAAAGGTCTGTGTGACTATAACACCTTATTCTCCAAGGGCGCTCTAGGAAGAAAGACGGCACATCAACAAAAACTCACTCACAGTATAAAGAATTTCCAGTGACAGATGATACACATGCATTTACACTAACAACCCAAAATTTAGAATCTGCAACAATTCCTAAGTGTTACCATGTCGTTAATAAATGATAGTTTAGAACAGTCAACAAAATGAGAAGGTTTATCTCTGCTCTTTGGGACAGCTGAGTCCCTCTATGACCTGTACTAGTCTGACATAATTTAAAAGGCATAGTTGAAAGAAGATAGGTTCTGGCCCTTCAGGTAGCCAGGGGCACCTCTACATTAAAATTCTGAACCCAGTTTGCAATATTTGGGTCTTCTTCCTTTATGCACAGTTGGCAAAAGTATCTTCCAACTGGTTATACATGGTGTGGCAGACAGTGCATTCAATTCACCCAACTGCACACAGAGGGTCAATAAATCCACTAAATTAAGGAGGAGAGGAGGGACTCTGAGATGCTAACTGCCACCTGAAGGGAGAAATGCAGAGTGAATACTGCATGTGGTATCCCAAAGACTTCTAAATGCAAGCTATTATGAAAGGACCATGCCCTGCTTATGTTAGTAATTTTTTCTGCATCTTGTAGGATTGCAATTACACTCTGTGTCCCCAGATTCTCACACTTGCTTGATCTCTGTTTGATAAAAATAGTTTAATAGCCATTTAATCACAGCTTCATTATCTTGGCTCTCTTAATGTGAATTAGGCCAGAAGAATTCTTGCTTCCTCATTATTCAAATCATCAATAAGAAGGAAACAGTGGGGTCTTCTTATCATTCATTAATCAGTTTCAGTATCTTAGGTACTGTGTACTTAGAGATCAATCTGTGTGAGAGGTGACTTAACCTCTCTGAGCCTCTAATATTTTTTTATACAAAATTTAATGTGATTATTTGCCTAATTCCTATTATGGAATTTTTTTGCACTCACGATTAATAGAAAAAAAAAGAGTGGACAAAGGCCTGAGAATTCTTCAAGAAGGTGTTCATAAACATTTCCAGTGTATATTCCCATCAACTTGATTATCTGTGTTTGAATTTTATTCTTTGAACAGGATCTACCACAGACGTTTAGCACTGGGCCAACTCCCCCCAAATACCCAGCATGCCCCAGGCTTCCTCCTTGCCCCATCCTGCTGACTTGGAAACAGCTAATGAAGACAAAATTAACTCCTACTTTAAGTGAGGCCTAATTAGGAAAGGAAATCTGCTAGAGTAACATCTGGTAATGTATTCCAAAGCCAAATATAAATGACATTCTTGGATTATCCACTACTTTGGATTATTGGTTCCACTAGGCCCCACCAGGAGTTCAAATAACTACATGGGAAAGCAACTTTTATAATAGATTCAGGAGCTCAAATAAGAAATACAGTGGGTCAGAGGTGTGTCCCTTTCTTGAATCCCCATAGATAAAACCCTGTACCTGTTTCCTGCATGGATCAGCAAAAAACATTTGCAGAAATGTACAGATTTTGGTTCTAATGCATAAAATTTGATTCAATATTTATAAGAAAGTAAAGTCAAAATTTAAAGAAAACTAAGTTTTTTTCCTGCAATAAAATTTAAAAATAACAATCCAGAGTCGACTACCGGAATAGGATTTGAGGTTTTTAGCTTTTTTCTTTAACCCGTTCTAATCAGAACAGACACCACTTCACTGCATGTGTCTACTTAAAGTGGTCTGAGCCTTGGCTTATAGGTTGTTAAATATTTTGAATACCCACATTCAAACAATTGATTTTTTCCCTCTTCCTTATCTTTCTCCTCTAAAATCTCTGCAATCCACTGTGGGTTTTGTTTTTGCTTCTTTTATACCCAAGTGTGGGCACTGACAGTATATCTGCCCCTTTCTCACACACCCAACCAAAAGTGGGCGGACTCCCACATGTAATGACTGAGAAGTTCCTAGCTCCTATCTCACTCAAAGGAGGAGTCCTTAAAATGACCCAATTACTTTCTGTTTGTCATATGAAATACAGGGCTGAGAATAAGGTATGGGCACTGGAAGGCGGGGAAAAAGAAAATAAATCTCAAGCATATGTGTGCAATAAAAAAATCAAGACAATAAATATCACCTTACATTACATAACACATTATAAAATGCTTTTTGTCCATTCATTTCTTACATATGCCCTGAGAGTTAGTTTATTCTTATTTTATTCCCATGAGAGATAAGCACATTATGTGACAATCTATTTTGCCCTGTTGGATGCCAAATTTGCTGGAATTTGTGGGCTGGTAGAAATAACATAAATTTTAATTTCACTGTCTGAGTAAATCCCCATCGGCATACAGGCTACTTGAAATACCACGTGTGTAAATGTGTCTGTCCATATCACACCCACAAGTTTATATCTCAAGCACACATATTTAAAACAGAATCTAATGCATATATATATCTCAATGCCTTGAGTGCATTCTCTGATATTCAATTGTAGTTGACTATAAAAAAATGTATAATCTGTACATACATTGTTCCTCTCAGTTAACCACTCTAACTGAGGAAAGCAACAATCAAAAACCAGGGCTAATTCCTGTAAAAATAAAATAAGAATCAAGTGGAAATAAAATATAAACAAAATTGAAGAATTCACAGACATAATTAGACCCATGGGAATACATTTAATTCCAATTAATACACATATTCCTATTTAAGCAGGCATAAAACATATATTCACATCTGTACTTAGACTACATTCTAATTGATTTGCTTCTATCACACATTCATGAGTTAATAAATATGTACTGTACACGTGAAATTCAGTATTCTGTAGAGGTTATAAGAGCCAAAAGTATAAATACAGAAGTTCAACAGAAAGTCCTAAAAATTCCTGGTTAATATATGCAAAATTAGCTATTTCAGGGGAAAGGGGAAAAAGGTTCGGGGAGGTTGTGGGGGTCATGCCTATTTCTCACAATGGGAAGAGGAAGGAACTGAGTTGTGCCATCAAACTGGAGACTTAATAGGCCTGAAAAGAGCAAGCAAGGCATTCTATTTGTTCTCAAGTTTAAACTAAAAGAGAAACTGGGCACTGTGGGAAGAAATCCAGACTGGAAGTCAGGAGAATTAATCCTAGATCCATTTCCACCACCAGCTAGCTACATGTCCTCAAGTGAAACAACTCAACTCTGGCTGCATTGCACAGTCTCGAATGACAATCCCATAGGTTTCTGGTATCAGTCTGTTTTCACACTGCTAATAAAGACATACCTGAGACTGGGCAATTTACAAGAGAAAGAGGTTTAGTTAGACTCACAGTTCCACGTGGGTGGGAGGCCTCACAATCATGGTGGAAGGAAAGGGAAACAAGTCACATCTTACGTGGATGGTGTCAGGCAGAAAAAAAAAAAAAAGTTTGTGCAGGGAAAGTCCCATTTTTAAAACCATTAGATCTCATGAGACCCATTCACTATCACGAGAACAGCACAGGAAAGACCCGCTCTCATAATTCAATCATCTCCCACCAGGTCCTTCCCACAACACATGGGAATTACGGAAGCTACAAGATGAGATTTGGGTGGGGACACAGAGGCAAACCATATCAGTTCCTAACTGGCTTCCCATTTGCCAACCCATCTCAATATTTTATTCTCAACACAGAAGACTAAGTGATCCTGATGCAACCTAAGTCATGTGAAACCCCTCTTCTGACCAAACCCTCCATGGCTTCTCATGTCTCTAAGACTAAAAGCTAAATCTTAAGAGTGCCTTGCTAACCAAGGATTGCCATATAATTTATCATCCAAGCAGAACCTTTTTTGAGAGGGAGAGGGGATAGTGCACATAATCAGCTACTCAGGGATGAACCCAGACTACACCAGGCTAACTGGAATGTATGGTGGCCCTACACTCGGCCAACTTCATCTGACTCTGGCAACCCCTCATTCACCTATCTGAATCCTTCCCAATCAGTCTGATCTCCTCACTAGTCCACAAAAATGCCAAGCATTCTCTTGTCCTTAGGCCTTTGCACTTGCTGTTTTCTCTGCCTAGAAGGTTCTTCTGCCAGAGGGCCACATGGATTGCCCCTTTGTCCCCTCATTTACTCAAGTATCACCTTCTCAGTGCAACATTTCCAACTACTCTGGACACATTCTACACATTTTCCCTACCTTATTTTTCCCTTTGGCATTCATCTCTCTGACTCAACATATGTTTTAGTAATTTATCTTCTTCATGAACTGTCTAAAAGAGGAGGTCTGTGAGACCTATCTGATTATTGTTGAGATACTTAGTATATAAGAGATGCTTAACTAAAATGAGTAAGAATGGTAACTAAAGAGTCTAATCCATCCTGATAATATAAAAATATATGGATTTTCATTCTTCTTTTGTTGTTGTTGTTATTTTCTTTGTAATCCTCACCTCCTCCTACCCTCGGACAATTTGTCTTCTTAATAATGTTTAGCTTAGGCTATGATTCAAAATCATCTCACATTCATTTCACATATACCAGCTGACAGGCCAGGCAAGCAAGTGATATATTCTTAGTGGGGAAGAAAGAATATGAACAGCTACAGCTATAGAGGGCCTAATTCTGAAATGAACTCCTAGGCAGTGAATCTATAGAAGTAAATGTAATGCTCATCTTTTGTAAAAGAGGAAGTTTAAATGGGTCTTGAAAATGCAGAAATTAACCCAACTCTGTTGTCTGGAAGGATACTGGGACACATCATCAAGCAATCAATTTGCAAACATCTTGAAAGAGTCAAGATGCTTTCGTGAAGAGATAATCATGCCAGACAAACCTACTGTCTGACCATGCGGGAGTGTTGACTCTCTAGTCAAGAGAAAACCATTGATGTAATCTATCTGGACTAGAATGGTGAGCTTCTTCATTCCATACCATATAACACACTTATCTTCAAGATGGGAATATATATTAATCTTACCCAGAAGTTTTTAAACTGTGTTTCATAGAACCCTGGACACTAGAATAGCTGGTATAAGGATTTATTATAAATCTTACAGTGTATATTTTATATATTTATATATCTTAATTCATAGCCAATAGAAGTCATTTTTTTCTTAGAAAACACACTCATGTGTGTTAACTTTCTTATCATAAATACAGAAACACAGTGGAAACCACGACCAAATTAAGTAGCCAAATTGAATCGTTTTGTATTTTGTATTGTATTCAGATTTTTAAAAATCTTGAGAACTGAGGGTGAATAGTTTCAAACCTGGAGCCATTTTAAAATACTCATTTCTATGAGGCAGGATTTTCTCAATCCCCTTCAAACAAAACAAAGCGCAAAATAATCAGTTGCTATGATTGATAATAAGAACCTGCTATCATCTTAAATCCCAACTTGTACTTTTTCTGTTCATTTAAATAATGCCATAGTTCTCTTAGATAAATATTACTTTAATAAATAATAATAATAGTAAATAGCAGCTGATCTTTACTATTTTCTATGTTCCTGATGTTGAGTTAATTTCTTTACATGCATTATTTAATTGAAACCACCCATTTAACCCTATTATTATGTCCAAACTCACATGACTAATGAAAGGCAGAGTTGGATATTATACCAGATATATCTGATGAAATATCATTCTCACTCCCTTTCTTTATATTTTGAGATTTTATGGAAGATATTATTAGAAAAATGAGTGGGCACAGGCTATTTTATCTTCATATTGGGGACTAAGAAGTGAGTTAGAATGACATAGCATGTATTTATCGTCAGCTAAAATCTAAGGTGGGAGATGCAAGTTACATGCCATGAGGCACAGTTGGCCTTCCATGCAGAAAGAGGGGATTGCTTTGCAAATGATTCTCACTATTTATTGCTGGCTGGCCCAGTGTTGGTTCATGGCCTTTTTTTAATCCTATTTGGTGTGATTTGCTCTTCTATTTGAATGTTCTTCCCTCTTTACATCTTTTGTTTCTATTCTATCCCTACCTCAAAGCCTACCTTAAGCATTCCCTTCCATGGGATGTTTTTCAACAAGTCCAGCTTTACTGATAGCACCAAGCTTCTAATGTTTTATCAGAAAAACTTAGATACATAGACAGAAATGCAGATTTCAAAGCCTCATCACAGACCACTGAATCAAACTCTCTAAATATGGGTTTCTGGGCTGCAGCACCGTTGACATATTAAGCCAGATAATCCTTTGTTTTGGGGGCTGTCCTGTGTGTTTTAGAATGCTTAACACCATCCCTGGCCTCTACTCACTAGATGCCAGTAGCACACCTCCAGTTATGACTACCAAAATGTCTCCAGATATGCCCAATGTTTCCGGGAGGCAAAATTGCCCTCAGTTGAGAACAACTGCCCTGGTAGGGAGAGCCTAGGATTCTTTAATTTTGATAAGTAACCCAAGCGATTCTGATAATCAGGCAAGTTTGGGTAATTTGCTGTTTTGTGGCTGAGTAGTGTGTAAATCAAGTTGAAATGTATGATTCCACCTATGTTAGATTTATTCTCTCTAACACATGTGATTCTAGATCTCAATAGTTATTATTTACACATTTTTATTTATTCAATGTGAATTATTTTTCCCAATATCTTACATTAATGTGCCTAGTTGTTTTATGGTCTGTCCTTCCCTGTTGATTACAGCATATTGGTTATTCACTTCCTGAATTTGTTTTTGACAGTCCTAAGGCAGCTCAGTCTTTATATTGCCAATCATTCTCTTTCTTCAACATCTTCTGACTATCACCATTATCATAAAGTTCATTTCAGTTCTGGAGTCTATTTTATTACATAGTCTACCTGCTAAATGATTCTTAAGGATTTTCTTCTATATATTTTCACAGAGGTCTTAAGCATTTCTCAACTTTTTAAGATTTTTTAAAGGCCGTATAACATTTTTATATTATTTGAAATAGGCAGTGAGGCAAAATACAGACTCCAAAGTTAGATTTCCTGATTTGGGGTCCTGAGTACATCACCTACAAGGTGTGTGACCTTCTGCAAGTTACTTAACCTTAATAAGACCTACAGTACAGAGCTGTTTTGAGAATTGACTGAGCTAATCCATGCAAATCATATAGAACAATGTCTGGTATATGGTGAGGATTTATCTTTACTGCTAATAACAATAACATTATCATTTTCATGCACTAGATTTCATTCAAAATAAGTGAGACAAAATATGGATTTGTTGAAAACTAATTTGAGGAAGAGATAAGACATGAACAAATGGAGTGAAAATGGAAGAACACTCTGTACAATAAGCCTACACAATGTAGAAATTGTAAGGATGGTACCAAAATTACTAAATACACATTACTCAAAAATTCCTATAATTTGTATAAAATTCATTATCTCCCAGTTACTAGTTAAGGTTGAAATGCTAGAGTTAACAGGCATGGTTTGACATGATCACTGACTGCTTGCCAGTTATTACACAGAATGATCACCTTTAATTCGTACTCAGCTGAATTGCAATATCTATACTTGACACACCCTTCATTTGTGAACATACATGCAGACAATATCATATTTACAGATACATATACACATGTATACATATATACATTTTTACAGATACATACAAACATGCATATTTATGTGCATATTTACAAATATTATATATATCTTTACACATATTTATTGAGTGCCTACTATGTACTATAATTTGTTTTCTAGGAACTTACATTTTAGTTTGGTGGTGAGAGGATGGCAGATAATAATAGATTTTATATTTATACATCGGGAGAATATGTACAGTATACATATGTGTGTATATATAAAACATATACACACATACAAAAAAATTATTTTTATTAGCCTCAAAGAGTTTATAATCTAGTCAAGGGAGTGAGACAGGAGCAGTGAAAATACAACTAATGACACAAGGCCATGTGTACATGACAATATATTATATTACAATATAATAATCATATAATATATATTATGATATAATAATCATATTATATATTATATTGTATATTGTTAATATATAATACTTATTATATAATTATATCATATAATAATATATTTATATATTATATATTATAATATGTGGTATATATTATTATAATATATAATATATATTTTATATACACACACACACACATACATACACAAAGAGAAAAAAAAGAGGTAGCATTTGGAGCAGCAAAGCATAATAGCTAAGAAAGAAATGTTCTAGACAGGGAAAAGAGTAAGAGTAAGGGCCAAAGGCCCTGAGGGGGAACTTGCAATGAGTAAGAAATTACTTTTTCATGGTTTACATATAGGTATAAGCAGGAGGGGGGTGATAGGCAAAATATTTAACAAACATCGCACAAGAACATTGATCAATCAGAACAGCAGCACCAGGACTTTAGCACGGAGGCCTGCTGTGAATACCTCACAAAGCTCTGCTGTTACAAATTAGCAGACTACATTAACCCTGGGCATAACCAGTGTTTTTTAGACTATGTAAGGAAGAATAATTTCCTATTACAACCAGTGAGTTCTCTATAAGATAGTATATTTGCTGACAAAAAGAAGTGCTTAGAAGGCACCATCACAGAGGTCAATGCTATTTGTTCATAAAGACTTAGCACCACAAGATAATGTGTGAAATTGTGCAGCTGCAGATTCCTGACACTTGGATCTATATGGTATGTTAAGGTTGGGGACACTAAGATGCAGGTAATGTCAAATGATCTGATTACTGTAATATCCTGGCAATGGCATTAGAATGAGAGAAAATTGTCTCAAGGTGGTTGGAAGCTATTCAGAGGCAGGGTGTCCTTTCTGTGAGGCCATCCAGGGTGAAAGAAATCCAAGTGTGCTCCATGCTAATCCTCTGAGCCTTTCCAGCTCCTTTCCCCAAGAAACTAGGAGCCACTTAGAGCTTGGGATTGGGTCTTTGACTCCTTGACTAACTTTCATATTCCACTAAAGTGCTCTGCACAGAGCAACGGGTTGTCAATAAACGCTTGCTGAACAAATACAATATGAGAAGTTCATCTTCTCAGTGACTTTGTATCTAAGTATTTTACATGGGTTTAGGTTTCCAAAGCATCTGAGCAAGTTTGCAATCTCCTAGGATTTAGATACTGAGCTTCTTTTAATGCCAGACTGAGTGAACCCCTTGTGAAGAATCTTTAAATACTTCACACTGAATCAATTCCAAATGCAGACTCATTCATGATTACCAGTGACTTATATGCATATGTGGAGAGCATGCACAGTGGAGAAGCATATGACATTGGGTAAGACAAAGTAGCTAATAACCTCAAAGGGGGATTTTTAAAGTGAGTTTGATAACAGGATAAAAAAGCACGTGTCCCTGTAACAGCATGGAAAATGACAAGACAGGTATAAATCAATCTGGATAAAAACGTAAGATTTACAGAATGATGAAAAGGAAAAACATGCCATTTAATGCCTTGCCACATTGTGGCTCCTATAATGATAGGATGTAGTAACATGGAAACACTGAATAGTAAAAGTTGCGTGGTCAACTCTTCCAACAGTATAATGTTGGAGATGAGAAGCCTGACATCCAAAGGGTGAAACAAACTTTCTCAATGTCATCTGGTAACTGATCTAATTCTACATCTGTTTTGGACCTATTGGCTCCTTAGTTTTTCTATTATACCATGTTGCTTATCAGGAGAATAAAAGGAAATAAGTGGCAAAGACTGTGTCTCTTACATTTGCCATATGCTTTCTTTAAAACTCAACATTGTTTAACATACTGTAAATATATTACAATTTATTAACCTCCATAGAAATACTGGATTGTATTTTCATGTCTGTGTGTTTTTAATAGATCACAAGCTTCCTGGGACTAGGAATCATGATTTGTGCATCAAAATTAGTGTCAAAAATTTTAACAAGAATTTTTTGAGCACCTAGCATGTGTCAGACACTCTTGACACTGGGGATATAGCGATGAACAAAATAATTAAAAATTCCTGCCTTCAAGGAGCTTATTCTGTTGGGGGAAGAGAGATAATAGACAAAATAAATTACTATAAACAAAATAAACAACTGTGAGAAATATATGAAAGGAAAAAGCAATAAGAACTCTATTTGTATTTAAGTAAAGCCAAAATAGATTTAAAAATCAGGCTTATTTACAAAAACAGGGCACAAATATTTTTTCTTAGAAAAGGTTTCATACTGGGATAAAGGTTTTCTTCTGACTCTTACAGAGTAATAGATGCTTGTAAAGTAGTGACTCTCAATTTTGGCTCTAAATTTAATCACATATGCATTTAAAAAAATAGGTTTGCCCCTTCCCTACACCCTTGAGCAATTAAGTCAGTATCTTTGGAGGTGGGAGTTAGTAATTCCCTCGAGCAATTAAGTCAGTATCTTTGGAGGTGGGAGTTAGTAGTTTTAAAATCTTCCCAGGTGAGATTCTAATAGAAGCCAGGACTAAGAATCACTCCTGTAAAAGATTAAATAATAGAAACTTTGAGGAAAGGTGAGAATATTTGTTATGATCTAATGTGTGGGCTGAAGGAGAAGGCTTGCCCATCAGTGAGAACCAGCTGTGGCATACTGAGATGCCCAGAATGCCTCACATGTGCCACAGAACATGGATGTTTTATCTTTGTCCAGTGCATACCAAGTCTGACCCCTTGACCGAAGGAGTCTTCTTTCCTGAGTTGCAGTCCTTTCCTCCATTACCACTCATACCCTGTTTCAGTACTTGTAAGTCCATGAAATGTCTTAAGTCATGAAATCTCTTTAGTGTATGATGGCAACACCCGCCAGTCAAAAGTCTTATTACAATGACTACTGCCATCAGACTGAACACCTTTAAAAACAAAGAATCACAGATCACATTAGAGTTACCTCTGACCATAGGCTGTGTAAGCAACGAGTACCTGGGTTTAAAGATAAAAAGAAAACCAGGGAACTCATACTGTGAAATGCTTGATACCCATTAAAACAATTATATAGGTATACCTTTGTTAAAATGAAACATAGCCATTAAATATTATGAAATTAATCAAGACAGTTGTCAAACAGCACTTGTTCAGTCCATGATCTATGCATGGATACTGGAAAAAGCCTAAAAGAATGAATCCCAAAATATTACAAGAAGGTGAGATTTCAGATGACTTTAAGTCAATTTGTCTTTTTCCAATTTTCTGTAATGAGCATTTTATTCTTAAAAATATATAAAAATAAAGAACCCCAGAGTGTGTTTGTGTATGCCATACATGAGAAAATGAGAAGATAAATAGCTAAAGTGTGATTAAATAATTAATCAAAGTCAGCCCAAGTCTACACAACTTTGTGGCCCTGCTTTCAAATTTGTCTTCCTTGGGCCTTAATTTTTTGATCTGTAAAAAGGCAGAAGTGAAATCTGCCATAGTTGTTCCATAAGGTTACAGGACATAAAAAATAGCACGATCATTATGTGCTTTAAGGAAGAGTTAAGCAGCATTATATAAAAGTGTAGTGCTAAATATTCATGCCTCTCAGATAAAATCATTCAAGCAATATTTACTGAATTCGTACCATGCTTATATAGTTACAAATTTGACTTAAATTTATTTCTTCCTCACAACACCTCACAGTAGCAAGTAGACTATAACAACCGGCATAAAAACAATGACAGTATTGGTCTGAGACTCTATAGCAAAGCCACAGAAGCAGAAGAGAAATCATGATGCCCTCAAGCTAACCCTCTCCCAGAGTCCTCTTCGCCTGAGCTCCTATCAGTGGTTGTAGACAAACTTTCCAGGTCTGTTTGTGAGGATAATGTCAGCCAGCTGTAATCTCTTCAGGGGTGAAAGATCTGATGCTATCAGCTAGAGGTGGCCCTGGAATAGATCTGCACACGATATGAAAACATAAGGCTTTAGCAATTGATAGCAAAATAATTCAGTGCCATTTCAGCGTCAATTGCTGCTCAATTTGTCCCCGGAAGAGCATTCAATATTCTTGAAACATTAACCCAGGACCTCTCATTTTTTGCTGCTGTTCCTATCGATATTATGCCCATTGTGAATATTTTCAAAGTAGTAGACTCAAAGTCTTATGGGATTTAGCCTTAGAAAAAAAGGGTTTCAAGTTATAATTCTGTCATATACAGGCCTGTGTCCTTGAGGAAGGCATCTGGGCCCTGGAACCCCAGTACTATCAACTGTAAAAATGGAGACATCTGTAATCCCAGAACTCTGGGAGGCCGAGGCGGGCAGATCACGAGGTCAGGAGATCAAGACCATCTTGGCTAGCACGGTGAAACCCCATCTCTACTGAAAATACAAAAAATTTAGCCGGGCGTGGTGGCGGGTGCCTGTAGTCCCAGCTACTCTGGAGGCTGAGGCAGGAGAATGGCATGAACCTGAGAGGCGGAGCTTGCAGTGAGCCGAGATCGCGCCACTGCACTCCAGCCTGGGCGACAGAGTGAGACTCCGTATCAAAGAAAAAAATGGAGACATCTGCTTCATAGAATTGTGGTGAGGATTAAATGAGACATTGAGCATAAAGAGCACCGTAATACATCAGATAAAAATTTCCTACTATTCCTCTAATGATATTCCTTATTTAAAATTGTTTTCAAAATGTTATGCTGGCAATAAAAGAACATAAGAAGGAACCCTAGGAAAGCGTATGCCATGTGAACTTAATCTGTTACCTAAGATGAGCCATATCACAATCTTTAGCCCTGAATACATGGCCTTTCTACTTACATAATAAATTGACTATCGCATAGCTGATAAAAAGGCTCACAGATATTGCCTTCAATTTGGAATAGCTGAACTAGGACAAAACTATCATTTAAAAAATCAAAAACCGCTGAATCATAGCAAATATAAACAGGGGATACAGATGCAAAAGAAAAGTTTATTGTGTTTGAAGATGATAAGGGAAGAAATAAATTGATTTATCTTACATAAAAATAAGACTAGAGAGAATAGAACCTTTAGTAAATATAGCAAGCATTTTACTTTAATTCTGGATAATATTTTTTAAAAAGAAAAGGGGCCATA
Source organism: Pongo abelii (assembly GCF_028885655.2). NCBI lineage: Eukaryota > Metazoa > Chordata > Mammalia > Primates > Hominidae > Pongo > Pongo abelii. The sequence continues at coordinate 22,959,736 of NC_071988.2, forward strand.
ATAGATATTTAAGCTCTTTAAAGGTCGTAGTCTTGTTTCATTTGGCTTTATTCATTTATTCCTTCTTGTATTTATTTGTAGATTTAGAATTTTTTTTTTTTTTTGGAGGGCAGGTATTTCATGCATGTGGAGACACAGCAGTGGCCCTAACAGACACTGCTCCTGTCCTCATGATGTTTACAGAATCCTCGCTGCACGGTAGAGTCATTAGTCTGTAATGTCGTATAATTATTTAAATGTTGAATGAAGGAAAAAAATAGACAAAAATGAAAATAAGAAGAGAAAGAAAAGAAAAAATCAGAACACGGAGTTAGAAGGAGAATGGAGTCATCCATAATTTTATTTTCGCTTTTTGTTGGAAATGAAATACTCTTTTCATATTACACTATTTGTTTGGGCTATAGGCTTCAGGAAATAATTAGGTTGGTGCAAAAGTAATTGTGGTTTTGGTCATCACTTTCAATGGCAAAACCTGCAATTAGATTTGCACCAACCTAATGCTATCTTTGAAATATAAGTTAAAGGTTTAATCACCACTCGCAATGCTTGTACTGCTTCTTATACATTGCCAAGATCATCTTTGGGAGCTGTCGCTATAATAAAGCATAAGAAGAGAAGCAAGAATTTTCTTTGAGCTTCTGTGACAGTGCTCAGAGTAATATTGTCATAAAGGCCAAATGAAAACAACCAAGCTCTACCAGGGAACTAAAAGTAAACTCCTGCTTTGGTAGACACCAACAATTTCTATAAAGTACAAGCATGGCAGTGAAATACAGCCTTCTTTCTAGCCTTGTTTCTAGTAGAAAATACAGTGGGATACATGATCTTTAATGATTACATCTTTGGCCTTGAAGAAATAAAATCAAACTTATTTCAAGGCAAAGGCAGGAGAATTAAAATATCTAGGTTGAAAATTAAAGAGTGACAATAGCAGTCATTGATACGCTCTTGCTGTGCACTAGGGATACTGTCAAACCCTTTGCACACATCGCTTCCTTTTATCTTCATAGTGATAGTTTGAAAAAACTATTAAATCACCTTTTTACATATGAGAAAACTGAGGTTTAAAGAAGCTAAGTAACTCATTAAAGTTTACTTAAACATGTGTCCGAGTAGGAATTCAAATGCTGGTTCCCCTCTTTTCAGTGACCCTAACTTATCCAGAGCATTTTTCAGGGCAGAATTCAAAACTGTTTTACCTTTATAGGTATACATTTAAACTTAATTGTTAATTTTATTTTCAAGATCTCTTTGGGGGAAAAAGGAGCTCACTGAATATTCTAGAAAAAATGTCATGTGTTTCATTGCTTCTAATGAGTTGCTGCAGTTCAGAAGTTTCATTACATTCTGACAATTAAGTTGCTAATAAAGTGAGGAACCACTAATTGACTTATCCATCTCACAAATGAAATTTCATCACTGGAACAAAAATAATTCGCATTTTACAATACACATAGTGATTAGATTTAATCTAGGTAAACTGCAGATTGCTCCTGCACTTGACATGAAGTTCTGACTGGGAACATACACACACACATGCTCACACACATACGATATTAGTAACAATATGTTGTGCTGATGCAGACTGTATTATCAGAACCAATGATAAGATGATAAGATATTGTTATGCTGGGGCAATGCAATGGCTATGGACCCAATATCAAAAATTTATGGTAATTGAAACCACAGAATCTTAGGAAATGCAGTCAATTTCATAGAGTATCAAAAGGTCACTCTATTCAATTTATATTTGAGGCTGAGCACAATATTGAAAAAACACATGAAAGCAAATGATGTTATCAGTTGTCCAGGATTCAACAATTGACTTACTATCTAAGGTAATTTACTGATTACCAAATACGTGCATAACCTGTGTTGAGTCTAGGGCTTGGCACACCAAGTTCTTGTAAAAAACTTAACACTGTGAACGCATTACTAAATATATCAACATTACCATATTAACTGCTCTGTTCAAGCTTCAGTAAGAGTGAACCTTTTTATTGTCTCATGTTTCACTAGTTACACCAAAGATTCTCTGAGATTTTGCTGTCTCTTCAAACTTTTGCTGTATGCTGTGTCTTACAGAAGCTATTTTAAAACAAGAACATTAAGTATACTACATCCAGTGCTTCTCTAACATTAATGTGCATATGAATCACCTGAAGATGTTGTTAAGATGCAGATGCTAATTCAGGAAGTTTAGGGTACAGCCTAAAATTCTGAATCTCTAAAAAGCGTCCAGGTAATGCTCAAGCTGGTCCCCAACCAAGAGTTTCAGAAGCCAGGTTCTAGTTTTCTCCACCAATTCAGCACATTTTTCTACTTGTCCCCATCATGCAGGGCATAAATATTCTGTTCCATTACAATTAATCCCCACTAAGGAGGCAGGCCACAACATTTTGAATTAAAATGTAGAATCATTTCATTCTCTCTAGCTCAAGTTTCAAACTAGAGGTCTTCAGGAGGAACTAGCCCAGACATATGTTTCATTTGGCTAGCATGGTTTTGCCTACAAAAGGTTTTTAAACATTATTAGATTACTTAACAACAGTTATTAAACTGCAAATTGTATCTGAAATTTCTGCTTTTAAAAAATAAATCTGAAGATCTAGAGAAACTGGGATTTGAGGAGGAGCTGATCACTTTACAGAGAGGCTGCTCTCCCCAGATTTCCACTGCCTCCACCCCTACAGCCCTGACATTGAATTTTCATGGCAATCTTCATTGTACTTGCTCTCCATCAAGGCCACATCACTCATTCTCTTTCCTGCCTACCTCCCATCAGCACTGGAGTCACTCTCCTCTGATTGTCATTTTAAAAATCCACCCTCCCCCATTTTTCTACCTCCACATTTTGGTATCTTCACTATAAAATAGTTTTCTCATTTTTTTTTCTTCATAGAAATCCTAAAGCTTAAGATCCTATTTGAGTTCTCTTCTCCCATGAAATATTGGTTAAGCACACCAACCTAACTCTTTTAAAGTATTATACAGCATCATGCCATGTTTTATACTTACCATATAAAGCCTAGATTTTATCTTTTCGTGAGCACATTTTTACCAGCCTTTAGGTAGTGAAATAGATATGTACAAGACACATGACCCAGATATGCATATGCATGTGTGCGTGTTTGCAAATATATTTGTACACCAATTATTTCAACTTCCAGCTAGATCATCACTGCCCTAAAAAAAAATTATAATGCACTTTGTCTTTTGCAGGTTAACAGGATGGTCTGCATGAAACAATTCCAATCAAAATTATTTGTTAATTTGATTCTGGAGCTGAGAGATTTCCTTTCACAGGTTTTCCTTTTCATATAAGAAATTTGTAAAAGAATTTTTTTAATTAAGCATTTAGCATTTAGTATACTGGTTTTCTGTATTAGAAGAAGGTTTTCATTATAGAAAGCAAAATACAATCAAAATTTTTAAATACACAAAATTTCATAGTTCGATTAAAGGAAAGTACAGAAAGGGGATAGTTTTTAGTGGCAGGCACTCCCTAGAACATCTTTTAAGGTGGGGAAGGTGAGAGACATGTAAGATAGAAACATGGTACAGAAAATAAAGCAAAAAACAACATTAACTTAGGGTCATTATACTTTATGTGTTCTATTACAATGGTCCAAAGGACTATTATTTGTTAAAGAAATGAAAATAAAGACTTCCTAAGTTATATCTGCTATGTTACCTCAGATCAATGAGACACATTTTGAGGAGGTACTCAAATGTCCTAGATGTGTACAAGAGGAATCTCAAATTCGGAGATGGGACATGTTTCCATATTTGAACCTGATAAGCACTTAGGCACTGTGAATTTTCAGTGGTGATAATGAGGAGGGATTTCTGTAGAAAATTCTTTGCTGTACCTGAAATAAACCCTTATCCTTTACACTGTCACCAGGAATATTAAGACAATAACAACTGCCTTATATCTCCTACCCAGAAGGATAGACAGAAACTTGATAAAATTATGAGACATTTAGAAAACTATCTGATAAATCAACGATTTAATTTCTGGAGTATCGTCCACGTGCAAGTCAGCATGTAGTAAAGCACAAGACATCTAGAGAAGACAAACAATAAAGTAAACAAGGGTACAAGTTCTAGAGTCAGACTGCCTGGGCATGAATCCTAGCCCTGCCAATTACTAGGACTGGGGACCTAGGACAAGCTACTGAACTTGTCTGGGACCAGTTCCCCATACACAGGAAAGATAATTATAAAATACCTGCCTCATAGGTTGTTGTAAAAATTAAATGAAACGTGTAAAGTGCTTAGAATACTGCCTGGCACATAGAAACCCTCAATAAATATTAGCTATTGTCTGTATTATTTTTATTAGCCTCAAAGAGTTTATAATCTAGTCAAGGGAGTGAGACAGGAGCAGTGAAAATACAACTAATGACACAAGGCCATGTGTACATGACAAGTGTCAGATAAGTCACTCCGATACTGAGTGTTAGTTCTGAGAAGAGAGAATCATTTTTAGTTTTAAGTAACGTTGCCAGGAATCCAGGCAAGGGATTTCTTATCAGGTCACAGAATTTTTAGCATAGTTATGTTATTTTGGTCATGGAAATCCCTTTAAAAACAATTTCAGAAAAGGCCTGTCCTAACCTTTGGGTGTATTAAGGCAGCCAGATTTTCCCTCTGACCTGGGGAATGAAGGCACATCATCAGCACATCCAGACTTCATATAAAATTTGATTATGGTCCTATTCAATTACCAGAAATTCCTACAAGTTTCCGATGGCCTCACAGCTGTGTCTGGCTTGACTGAGAGGCCATACAGTCCAACAGTTCCACAGACTTGGCCAAGAAACATAACTTGAGAGAAGGAATAAGAACTATATAAATGAAGACGGCCTTGTCCCACAAATATGAGTTTTTATACTGAAAATAAACACTGTACTAAACTGTTTGGTTCAAAGGCAAGATTCACCTTTAAAAATTTTTTTACTGTTGTGTATTTCCTGGGGTTGGAGTGTGTCATTCATTTTTATATTCCAAGTATCTAATATGATGCTTGGAATATGGTACACACTGGGTAAATCCCAGATGGATGAATGAGAAGCTATAAAGAAAAAAAGGGGAAGGAAGGGAAAGAAAGGCCTGTTTTCAATATAAACTAGGTGGAAATACTTTACCAGCCTAAGTGATATCCTCACCCACTGATATGATTTGGCTATGTCTCCACCCAAATCTCATCTTGAATTGTGGCTCCTATAATTCCCACACGTGTGGGAGGAACCCAGTGGGACATAACTGAATCGTGGGGGTGCACTCCCCGATACTGTTCTCATGGTAGTGAGTAAGTCTCATGAGATCGATGGTTTTATAAGGGGAAACCCCTTTCACTTGGCTCTCATTTTCTATCTTGTCTGCCGCCATGTAGGATGTGCCTTTCACCTCCTGCCACAATTGTGAGGCCTCCCCAGCCATATGGAACTGTGAGTCCATTAAACCTCTTTTTCTTTGTAAATCACCCAGTCTCAGGTATGTCTTTAACAGCAGAGTGAAAATGGACTAATACACCCATGCAACCCCTGACCTTTCACTGTCTTATTTGAATCTGCCTTTTACCGCTAAAGACTTTTAATGTTAGTTATATTTTTAAATACTTATCTTTACTTCCAAATAGATGGTTAACTGGAACATAATTGGCATTCAAAAAGCATTTGTCAAATATATGAGGATTACTGAGCTAACTGAATGCTCTCTTGGGACAAGCAAGGACCTACTATGCTCGATGCTTCTAAAAATGCCTACTCTTGTGCATTGTATAATGTATTCCAAAAAATAATTTCAGGTTTATTTAATTCCATATTCTGCATGCATTTAATATATGCTTAATAAGCACCGACTATATTTCAGACACTGAGTTAAGTAATGATACTGGGTTAGTGACAACCATAGCCCAGACCCTTAAATAGCTTCTCATCCCATGGGAGAGACAGAACAAATAAGAAACAGGCAGATTGAGAAATCCTGGGAGAATATAAAACTGCTACAGGGCCCACATCAGAGGCACCTAAGCTGTGGTAGGGTGCCAGGTGTTGGTGGTTTGGGAGAAGTGATATAGGAGGGGAAGTCTGGATTGTTATAAGGAATTAGGCTGGCAAAGAGATGCATGAAGGGATGTCCTACATCAGAGTGAAACAATAAAATTTAAACACAGAAAAACCAAAGTGTCACCAGACTCAACATACAGTAGATACTTAATAAACAATAATTGAATAAATAAATTATTGCACTAGTGTTATGTCATTTGAAACCATCTGACATTGAACTATCCCCAGGTTCTCCCACCATGGACCAAAAGTGACATTTGGAAATGTGTTGCAATAGTTAAAATACAAAACAAAGCTTGTATATCTCCTATTCCCACCCCACAGAGCTCCCACAGTATATACTTGAGCTTCCTGACTTTCCAGAATGTGCCAACACAACCATAAAGAAAATCAAACAGCAATCATTGCAAATGCCAAACGCTGAACTTTTGCAGCCAGTATTCCAAGAAAGAATTCTCTGTGCTTATATTTTTTGAGGTGTCAGCCACTTCTTGGTGTTTTCTTACCAGGGATTAGTCATTGCAAACACTGTTGACTAAATGTGGTTTGTTTTAACATACAAAATGCCTTTGTTCGTTGGCTTTCATCAGCCCCATCAGAGAGAGGCCTGGGCCATGCTCAAAGCTGCAGAACACTCGGAGAAGTCACACTGTGGTGGCTTGTCTTCCCTCTAAAGGTTACATTTCATGACAGAGATTAAACGTCTTGCCCGTTCTATGATTGCTTTTGAAAATTATGCACTAATGATAGCCACTCAGCAAGTAGCTTAGTCATTTCCCTTTAGCCTCTGTAGAGAGAATCCCAATTTGGTCATTTCTCCAACAAATGTTTCTTGGGTGCATATCATGTGCTAGAAACTGCTACATGAAAGATACAGTGGCCTATAAAAGAGGCATGGTCCCTCCCTCACGGAATTTACCTTTGATTAAAGGTACACATTGAATACATACTGGGGAGCCAATAACAGAAGCCCGACTCTCCCTTCATCACCGAGAGGCTGGCACAGAGCCCAGGGGCAGGCTGTTGAACACTCTCTCCCTGGAATTTGAATCTTGACCAGCATGCTTGTGCAGTTTTGTTCCCAAGGACACTTTCCGTTTTACAGAGCTATCCAGGAAGTTCAAGGTATTGGAATGTTCCTACAAATTGCCATTTATTGACTATCAATTAAGTGCAAGCATTGACCTATGTACTTTCCTTATATTATTTCTACATATATTATTTGAAAACTTAAAAAATGGAAAGACTAATGTTTCTTGGCAGAGACACACAAATGATTACTCAGGAATAGCAAATACATGTAATTATAGAAGGTAATATAACAGGTCTCTCCATATTCCCAGAGCCAGCGCACCACTGGACTCACAGAAGATGCTCATCACTGATGTTCTATAGGTGTTTCTGGGATTGCTGTGACAATATAAAAGGCAACAAGTGCATAGCGACAAATGCCAAAGAGATGCAGAAACCACAAGATGGAGGACTCGCCTTTGGCAAATAAAGCCAGGGATGAAGTTTCATAAAATCTATTTAGTACGTGTATGTGTGTGTGTGGACACACACACACATACACGTACTAAATAGATTTTATGTACTAAATAGATAAATATACATTTATCTGCATATGCATACAGATAAATGTATATTAACTAAATCATAATCACTAGTTTCAATTCACGGAATTTCAGAGGATAGCCACTGGGTGGTGGAATTCCCACTGTTTAGTTGGGAACAAGAACCCCATTCCTTTACTTAATGTCAAACACTTTGTGCTGACAGTATAACTCATCCAGCTTTAAGACCTCAGAGCTGTCACGGGTTGTTTCTTGACTGCCCAATAGATTTGTAAATGCACCACAATTTCCATTCACAGAATTATCCCTCCTTGACTGGATACACACCAAGAGCCAGTAAGCAAAAGCCTCACACTATTCTCACCACTCCAGGGCTAGCACAGAATAGGGAAAACCTATTGACATTTGAATCGTGATGACACCCCTCTTGCAGTTTAGTTCCCAGGCTCCATGTCTTTTAGGTACTAAGCCTAGCTCAACACCCTCTCATCAATTCCATCAGCCATACATATCCTTCTGCCTTTCTGCTTGAGGAAACTAGAGTTGATTCTTTGTTTTCTATTCCATTGTTTGCAACCAAAGAACTCTAAATTATAAAAACAACTACTATGGCTAAATTATAAAAACAACTACTGTGGCTAAATATAAAAACAACTACTATGGCTAAATACTGCTATGGCTATCCGTGGAATGAATTGGTTCTTGGAAAAGTAAAGGACTTATTAATATTACATTTGCTATCTTTATAGATGCAAAGGAAAGGCAAAAGCTATTACTTCCAGGAGTTTGTAGACTTTGTCTTAATTCTGTCAAAATGCATATCCCCTCTGTTCCAGGCACTGTGCAAGACATTTTCAATGCATTGTCTCATTTAATTTTAACAACAACCAACTAGAACATAACCTCCAGGAGGGCAGGATTTTTTTTACTCCCTGGTTCACTACTATATTCCTAGAACATTTTCACACATGATAGGTGATCAGTAAATGTTTGCTGAATGAATAAATAACCCTGAGGCAGGCACTATTTTACAAAAGGAGAAAGAAGATATTCGTGGTCCTACTGCAAGTCAGTGGTAGAGCTAAGATTTGAAAGGCAGGCATGTCTGACTACAAGGTCCAATCTCCTAACCATCTTGCTACCATTGCCTTTAGGTTCTTGGGATACAAAGAGAAGAGAGGGTTGCTGACCTCAGGGAATTTGGGCAAGCCCGTTTAAGTCCTGGTTTCCTCATTGTGAAGTAGAGATATGTCCCTCATTTGGTTTTTGAAGACCTAAGAAAGTCCTGGAAAATGCCATATACAGATGATATGTTAATATTGGAAGTCTGTCTAATGTTCAGAAAGGTAGAAAATTGACAGTCAAATCTCACCTTTGTCATTGCTAGCTGTGACCTGACAAACCTCTTAACTCGGAGACTCAATTCCATACTGTAGAACATTTGCCTTTTAGTCTTTTTAGAAAGACAGGAAAAATAACTACAAGTTGTATGGACTGGCTGAGTTGAAATATAAATACAAATTAAGGTATATAAATATATATTTATATAAATATAAATTATATAGATTTAAAGTGTAAATTTATATTTATATTTTGTAGAATAAATTAAATATAAATATAAATTAAAGTATGTAAATATAAATTTATATAATACAAAAAATAAGTTTATAAATATAAATTAAAATAGTATTGTAATAACTTTTAATACCAGCCCATTCCAGTACACGATTCAAATACATTATCAACTCTGTGAGCTTTCCAGGGAATATTCCTAGGGAATGTAGTAAGAGAACACTCAAGCATCATTTCAAAAACTATTCTTCTTTAGGTTTCCTCTGTTAATTAGTGAAGAGTTTTAATGCTTAAAATGTCAGTCCCAAGTTAGGGCAAGACAAGATTCTTAAAGATGATGCCAACCCGTTCAGACACAGAGCCACTAGCGAGCCATGTCAGACATGATCTTTGGCTTGTCCAATTATCTCTAGTTGGCCTGAATGCTGAAAGTGTAAGGGGAAGGTACAGGTACATTTAGGGTCTTCCAGCAAAGGAAGGAGAAAAGATGTGTTCAAAGAAGAGGGAAGGAGATTGGGAGACTGCAAAGAAGAGCATTAACAAAAATTCAAAATATTTAAAATGTAACACCACGGTGGCTCACGCCTGTAATCCCAGTACTTTGGGAGGCCAAGATGGGTGGATCACAAGGTCAGGAGATCGAGACCATCCTGGCTAACATGGTGAAACCCCGTCTCTACTAAAAATACAAAAAATTAGCCGGGAGTGGTGGCGGGCACCTGTAGTCCCAGCTACTCGGGAGGCTGAGGCAAGACAATGGCATGAACCCGGGAGGCAGAGCTTGCAGTGAGCCAAGATGGCACCACTGTACTCCAGCCTGGGTGAGAGTGCGAGACTCCGTCTCAAAAACAAAAATAACACCAAAAAAGAGAAAGAATTTTCATGTAGCCTGGTCAATAAGGAATATTCAAGTAGCACAGAAAATTCAAGAAGAATGGGGACCTGAAAAAGGGCTTTTGAGTTAGACAATTAAGAAATCTTTGAGTAGAAGGTGGGGCATAGTAGCTCAACCCTACAATCTCAGTGCTTTGGGAACTCTACACAGGAGGATTGATTGAGGCCAGGAGTTCAACAGCAGCCTGACCAACATAGTGAGACCTTGTCTTTACAAAAAATTTAAAAATTAGCCAAGTGTGGTGGCACGCACCTGTAGTCCTAGCTACATGGAAGGCTGAGATGGGAGGACTACTTGAGCCCAGGAGTTTGAGGCTGCAGTAAGCAATGATCACATCACTGCACCCAGCCTAGGCAACAGAGCAAGAGACACCCTATCTTAAAAACAAAAAATAAATGAGCAGAATGATGGTTACCAGGGGTGGGGGGAGGGGAAGGTATGGAAAGATAAAGGTCAAAGTGTACAAATTGCAATTATGTGGGATGAATGTGTCTAGAGATCCAATGTACCACATGAGGACTATGGTTAGTAATATTGTACTGGATTCTGAGAGTAGATTTTAGGTGCTCTTACTACAAAAAATAAAGTAACTATGTGAGGTGATGGATATGCTCATTTGCTTCGCTGTGGTAATCATCACTATGTGTTTGTAAATCAAAATATAATGTTCTGTATCTTAAATATATACAGTAACAAATAATGCTTTTTAAAATAAGTCTCTGATAACAGCAGAGGAAGCACCACTAAACTCAACGGCAGAGAGATTACAAGCAATGCTATTGTTTCCTGATAATCCTTCAAAAAATAAATACTTCAGCAAGAAGCAAAAGAAGCAAGGAACAACAGAAAAATTCTAAAAAGTCAAGGAAATCTAAATAAAGAGTCAAAAGATGAATGCAGGAAAACACAAGGGCCAGAATTCAAATAGTGGTGAATGGAGAGAATTGGGTACCACTGGCTTGCACTCTGCCTACTAGACTCTTGGTAATATTTACCTTCTGTCCATTCTTATAAAGCCCCCTTGGGATGACTAGGCTCCCAGGAAAAACAATAATGCCAGGTAATACCAGTTGCATGCTTGGATATTTATCTTCATCCAATCAGCAGTACAGCTGTTACCATAATACCCCGATCAATAATTTGCTACCCAAACCAGAACACTATGACCTCTAAATACAACATATTTCAAACTAAGGGCAAAGACACATAACAGCCCTTTCTCAATGTGCTGCAGTGGGAGTGGTTGAGAGCACTCTCATGTTTAGACAGCAATAAAACACTGTTGTGTAAACATAACCAGAAATGCAAAATAGGCACCACTTTATCTTAAACATCAATGCACAAAAACCTGTATTATTCGAAACAAAGAATGAACATGCTGAAATGGAATTACTGACGTATCTGAAGATTTTGATACAGTCACCAGACCCAGCCCAGAAGCTGCTCAACAGCTCATGTTACCCAGGTAATTTTCCCAGTCCCCTGAAAATATTTCCAATTTGGTTTAGTAATGGTTTAGATGATAACAAGTTAAATGTCATTCATTCATTCCTTCATTCACCAGCTACTGAGTACCTTTTATGGACATAATGTTGAACTAGAAACCGAGGAATTGCTAGGAGAACACAGGAATCAAAAGAAACAAAAGCCATTATCCCTGCTTATAATGTAGGTGAGAGAATACCATGCAGTGTTACGTATTTACTGAGCTCTTACTACGTGCAAGGGATTGTATGTAAGAAAAAGATGAATGAGGCATGGTTTGACTCCTTAGTCCAGAAACAAAAAAAAGCCAAAATATTTCTGAAAAAATGCATAACCACAAATGCAACATGATTTGCTGCCCACTAAAGGAAGGGGAATGATCACAGCTAAGTGCAATTTGTAAGAAATTGTTTATTTGGGGAAATATACACATATCCCATTGCATTTTAAAAAGAGTTATATTCCTCACTAAACTTGTCTCTCAGGAGACTTATCTAACAGGCATATTCTACTGAATTTAGTATGAAGACATGCCCAAAAGTTCAATAAAAGACTTTAAAGCTAAGTTTAAGATGCATTATCAATACTTTGTAATTGCCTTCCTTCTCAATCAAATGCCAGCAAAAATCTTAGTCAATCAGTCAACGAGTATCAACCACATACACAGTGAGAATGAAGAATGTCACAAACAGTGCCCAGTTTCACAATTCTAATACATGCTTTTAAGTACAAGCCTCTGCAAATGGAAGTGTCTACAGCTCTATGGTCAGTAGGGCATGAACTGATCTGTTGACCAGTCTGTGGCGGAACAGATTCATGCTGATCTCTCCACTAAATAATACAAAATCTACTCGGACAAAGTCAGGTCAAGTCTCTGCTAGATGTTTAGGTAGAGGTGGAATTAATCAGGGAACACTTCCTGAATTTGAGAGGTTCCTGTGATTTTAAAATTTGAGAAAATTGAAAACAAGAAGACAGAAATAATTCCAGGCATTTGGAAAATTTGAAAGAGACTGGGAGTAGGAGGGGATGAGAAGCGTAGTGCCTGGCAATAGAGGTATTAATTGGGAAGCAGTGTAAGGGAATGATTACGAACTTGACTGTTGGAGATAGGCAATCTTAGTTCTTCTGGTTACTTTCTGTAACTTGGCCCTGGGCAAGTTACGTATTTAAGCCTCACTTTCCAAACTGTAAAATGAGGTAACACTTTCAACCCATCATGGTAATTATGAGAATTAGATAAGACTAGTATTTATTTTTATTTTTTTAATTAAACTCTATAAAACTATGTTTTTAACATTGTCTTAAGATGTTGAGTTCAGTGCTAGGCATGCCCAAAGCTACTGTAGTATTATTATTATTGGCAAGAAGAAGCCTGGCGAATTATCAAACTCAAAGCAAGAGAAAAATCTTTACTATGTGGGGCAAAAGGGGATCCCTTAAATCTTTCCTCCAGTTTATTTGCCAAATAAACAATGTCCTTGAAGACACCCCTCCTTATCAAGCCCTCCATGACTTCTCCAGAGCTCCACCGTCGTATATTGTTCACGGACTTCCTTCCAATAGCAGCCGCCCCACCTGCTTTACAATCTGTGCGTCACATTCCTCTCTGCGCCTTCCCTGAAACGTGTCCTCTTCTCATTCTCTCATTTTTGTTAACTGAGCCCAGATTCTCCAAATCACCCAAGCTTGAAACCACAGCCATTTTTCCTCCCTTTTTTAACCACAACATCCAACCTATCACTTAATATGACAACAATCTTTACTGATCCTTCCTTCAGGAAGTCTCCCATATGCATTCCTTCCTTTCATTGTCACCATCACCCCCTAATTCAAGCTCTATGACCTCAAGCCTGAAAACCTCAACAGCTTCCTCACCAGGCCCCTGGTTGCAAGCTCTAAGATAACCTTTCTTCGCTGATGCCACCAGATAACTTTTAAGAGTCCCTGGTGTCTAACAAACCACATATTGTCTTTTTTCTGCTTGTCCTGACTTAACCTTGATATTCTTAATGCAAGTCACTTCACATGCCTGGGCCTCAGTTTCTCCATTGTGAAATGAGCATGCTAGATGAAATCTCCCCTCATGTTAATTTAGTACAATTCCAAGATCCCCTTCACTTGTATCTACTTTCTCTGCTGCTCTATTAGATGAGTCCCCAGTCATCACTTGGTCTTTCCTCACCACTACTGTGTTGCTCACAGCATTGTCTCTATCCTATTCAGTTTTTTATTCCAACATCTAGCATAAATCCGTGCACATAGTAGGTGATAAATATGTGTTAAAATAATAATGAAATGAAAGCCGATGTCTAAAATGCCCACCTTTCCTCTCCGTCCATGGAAATCTCTCTACATCTTGAAGATCTGTATTTTTTTTGTTGTTGTTTTTTGAGACAGAGTTTAGCTCTGTCACCTAGGCTGGAGTGCAGTGGCGCAATCTCGGCACACTGCAACCTCTGCCTCCCAGGTTCAAGCGATTCTCCTGCCTCAGCTTTCCGAGTAGCTGGGACTACAGGCGCGTGCCACCACACCTGGCTAATTTTTGTATTTTTAGTGCAGACGGGGTTTCTCTAGGTTGGCCAGACTGGTCTCGAACTCTTGACCTCAGATGATCCACCTGCCTCAGCCTCCCAAAGTGCTGGGATTACAGGCGTGAGTCACCGGGCCCAGCCTTGAAGATCTATTTCAAAGGCAACCTCCACCAGATTAGCTTCCCTCTTCACCCATAGGTTTCACAGATCTCTTCCCACCTCTAAAATTCTTAGAGTAGTTTGCTAATATCAGGCCAATGCTCACGTTTCCTTAGTTTTTAAGGACACTGAAGGCAGGGACTAATTCATTGTCTCTTGTATTCATATGGTGCCTAGAACAGGGCTTTGCCCACATTTTACTATCCACATTTTACCCATTGTCTGATTGTGTCACCCAGGTAAGTCTTGCCTCCTTATACAGCTATGCATCCCCAAAGGAAGGGAATCCCAAGTCCATATACTTGGTCTGTAATTATCATGGTTTCTGGCAAAATTCTAGGTACACAGCAGATGCGGAAAAAATAATGTTTGGTTTAACAATCAAGTATGGTATGTGTGAGGTAGGATACCTTCAGGAGTAGCAGGGACCAGCCCTGGCAGGGGAGAGGAAGGCTAAATCACCTAAGTATGAGTTACTGAGGGTTCAAAGGAAATGATGGAGGAAGATGGTGAACATGTACTGAAGAACAAGAGGAAAGTCTTTCACAGCAGACTGTACATGGAGAACAAAGGACAGATAGAGACAATGACCCCAAGGCTTGTGGTTTTGGGGGGAAACAGCAAACTGGTTTCTGATCCCTGGGAGCACACAAACAAGAAGTTAGGCAACCTGGTGTGTGCTGTATTGCAGAGTCAGCCTTGTGCTAAAGATTAACAGCCAGTCTTAAAGGGGACTAAAGATCAGCAGCAAGCTTGCAAAGCACCAAAGACCTCATTGGCAGCAGACCACAGTTGCAATTGCAACCAGCAGTTCTCTGCAAAAAAGAGGCACCACTGGCCGGGCGCAGTTGCTTACGCCTGTAATCCTAGCACTTTGGGAGGCCAAGGTGGGCGAATTGCCTGAGCTCAGGAGTTTGAGACCAGCCTGGGCAACATGGTGAGACCCCGTCTCCACTAAAAACACAAAAAATTTGCTGGGCATGGTAGTGCTCGTCTGTAATCCCAGCTACTCAGGAGGCTGAGGCAGGAGAATCATTTGAACCTGGGAGACGGAGGTTGTAGTGAACCAAGATCGTACCACTGCACTCCAGTGTGGGCAACAGAGCGAGACTCTGCCTCCAAAAGAAAAGAAAGAGTCACAATTTGATCCTTCAACGGTCAATGGACCATCTCAGTCAAGCAAATGTATCCTTGAACATGGCAATGTGACTGGCCAGCGTTTCTGAGGATTCCTGATAGAAAATACCCATTTCTTCTCTGACACTGAAGAGAAGCGGTAAGAACCAAGAAATCTGAGTTCTGGTTAGATACTAAGTCCTAAGTTCCTCATCTGTGGGAAGACAGAAACCACGCATAACCAAGGGTAGTGATTGACACTTAGCACAGCCCCATTAAAATGTTTATGAGAAGGCTGGTAATTCAGGTAGAATCGGACCTATTAAGAGAGAAGATCCACGCATGGTGTCTGGGACACAGTAGGGACTCTATAAATGTCTTAAGTTTCCTTGGGTGGCATTCTATCAACATGGGTATCTCATTTCTGCAGCTCAGTGACAAGTCTCCTTCAGGACTGAGGCCTTGTGTTAGACATCTTTCCATCTCTTACTGCACCTGGCATAACACCTTGCACATAATAATATGAACTCAAGAAATATCTGGCGATTAATTGCCTCACAGGTAGCATCTGTGGCTGAAATCTATTTCACACTAAATTGGCAAATGCAGGCTTCAGAATGTAGGTAAACTGGTCAACCTGAGAACAGTCTTAAACTTTGATGATCAGCAGCATGGTTTCTGATGAAATGAGTGGAAACTAGTATATTGTTAAGTGTTATAATCTACACATGCAGTTATATGGCTTAAACTGAGACAGCCCACATTTATTCCTACACACACACAGACATGCACACATGCACATGTGCACTTAGAAGGTGGTGAATAATAGTTGATGAAGTTGTTTGTATACACTATATAGAGACAGACAGACAAGAATTGACAGAACAATAGGCTCACAAAGAGTTGTTAATATGTAAGAAAGAAAGATACCAGGAATAGCCAGCCTAGTGTTTTAAAACTGCATTTTCTTTGCTTTCTGCCTTTAAATTACACACTGCAAAGTCACCGAGGAGAAACCTTTAAGAAAACTTTCATTTGCTATGGTACAGCTCACCGGTCTTTCTTTACCTAAAAAAAATAAATAAAGCCCTAGAAACATTTCTTTCTTCTCATAGACATTAATAATGATAGCTTGAACTGTAAAGATTTGGTTTTACTGAAGGTAATGGAGTAATGTTTATTTCCATTAGACTAGGCTTATAAAATCGTCTTTTTATAACCATGAGCCTACAATTTCAAAACAGCAAACTTGACATTTTGGTCTCTGACAGGCAACACTTAATATTGGGATGTTTTAAAAATCTATATGAAAAAAGCTGTTAATACAAGATAGGCCGAACATTTTCCCCGCAAATGGTTTGTTTTAGCTATCTCTCTTCCTCCCTGATGGTCCAGGAAAATCAGACGGCTTATTGGCTTAGTTTGTTAGGCCAGGTTAAAGGGATGCAATGCCGAAAGACTCTTAGAGGAGCTTACCCTTGAGCTAAAAATAGCAGGCACTAGAGAATTATCTTAAATACGACCAAACTTGTTCTGTACTGTGAATGCAGATAACTGTAATATGTTTCCATTTTGGGTCATTTCAGGGCTTTTTTTTTTTTTTAGCTTGGCTTGCTGTAGCTGACTATTTAATTCATTTCTGATTCTATTTGTCACATTTGCTCTCAGATATACCGCCCGGGGGTGCTTGACTGAAGAATCCTTCTTATTTAGCTGCGCTGCTTTTGTTAAAACCTAATGAGCCACTGAACTGCGGAGTGCAATGTAGACGGGACTTGTTAAAAGGCAAATTTATTTTCAAATGTTATTAAGAACCTACTATGTGTATCCTTTTTCTTGTCTTCCTCCTAAGAGGTGGGAAGTGCAGTTTGCTAAATTTTATAAATAAATAAGAGGGTATTTAACTTCTGACTTATTGAAGACTCATGAGTAAAAAAATCTAGCAACAATTATCAAATTTCCTCTCTTCTCGCCCTTTTCACAGACATTTTTACTCCTCTATCTGTGTCTTCATGGCACTTCATTTCTAACTTTAATACAGAATGCATCCCCTTATTTTATAATTAATTGCCGAAGTCTGTCTTTCTCACTAGCCAACCAACTCCTAAAGGGAAAATTCTGTGTCATAGGTATTACGTACTTAATACATCTTTGTATTATGAGCACTTAAATTAGTGCCTGGCATGTAGTTGTTGCTTTTTAAAATAGTTGATAAATGGGTCAATTTAAGAATGAATGAAATCAGTTTCTGCATTAGAGCATCCTGCATAGGAACAAACTGAATTATAACATGAAAGTCAGACTAAAATCCTGGACTGGGTAGACTGTCCCATCTAAAAAAGATAGCTCACCAGCTTTTGCTAAAATAGCAATGATGTCCGTATAGTCAATTGTACTACAGACACCAGAAAAGGGCAGGGAATTAAGGTGAAGGAGATCCTCTCTCTGCCATTTTTGCATCCTGGTTCCAATGATCATAGACTATAAATGAAAGTAAGGTCAGAATCATTCACAACTTCTGAAAGATCTGAATGCCTTGAGAAATTACCTATCATTCCCCAGCCCAGGATTTCTTTCTAGCCCCTATGCTTGATTCTTCCAAAAATAAGGTAACTGCGATACAAGTATGGCACAGTAAACTTGTACAATCATGCACACTTTTCCACAAGAGGTAAACTGTTTTCATTACAATCGTAAACGAGGAAACTACAACAACAACAATGTCAAAAACAGTTGCAAAAATTTTAAGTCTGAATCCATTGAGAGGGTCAAAACCAGCCAGGATATACGGGCACAGTGCTGGGAACAGCGTGTTGGGAAGCTGTGGCCATGCATTTTCATGAGCTCCGTGGGAACAGCGGGTTCCTTGAACAGAGACACACTTACTTTCATGCTCTGGAACCCCGGTAAGGTACCTGTTCCTGAGCTCTTCATTGAGTGTCAGAGCCATTTCCTCTTCTCGGGGAGAGAAGAGTAAATGCTCTATGTCTTCAGTAGACATATAGCAGCGCCTTTACCCACCAATGCACATTGGCTTAACAAAACCACATGTCTCCCAACACCATATATCTTCATCTGAACAGCAAGTCTTGTACCTGAGTTAGAGGGTAAGTTCACAGACACTCTGGCAGACACACAGCATACTGCTGTCACTATTGGCTCTCTTTACAAACCGTCTCTTGGAGAACATGTTCTCAGATCTTGGATATGTCTTATTTTTAGCATGATTGGTCTGAATGGCTGGGAAGTCATGTTATATTCTCTCTCTCTCTTTCTGAATTTGGTAGAGCCCCTGTAAATCTGTCCATTAACAGAAACTAGAGGGAATTTTAATGTGCACAGCTTTGTGCTAGGGACTGAGGAGGTGATGAGGTCCCTCTTTCCCTCATGCAGTTTATAATGCACCTTGAGAGATTTAGCCAAAAAGCTATTACCTAGAAAGCTGGACCACAATTCAAAGGCCTTAACAAAAGAAAAAGATACTCTTTTGCACATGTGACAACAAAATTTCACTTTGTGCCAAAGACAGCCACACATAATTTCCTAAATTTTGGGACTTAGTAGTTTATCCCGTGCCTGGTAAAGGCTTAATGTAACCAGACCAAAACAACCAGTCTTTAAAATAGCTCATTGTGACAATACTGTTTATGGAAATGGTGTCTATGGAAAGTTTCCTTTCAGTTCTCATTCCTTAAGACTCATTTCCAATGGCACTCAAAGGAAGACAGATTTAATTTCTGATAACCCCCAACTGCACACCTTATTCTATCCCTGCCTCTGCACTTAATTTGCATGGATACTCTCCTTTCCACTGCTTGGTTTCATGGAGGGTGCAGAGATGGCAGGGCAGCCAGCCTTGCACACAGCCTGGAATCAGCTTGTATGTCACTGGATGAAAGGTCAGGTGAAAAGGCTCACCACTGGCACCATTAATCTAGTCACTCAGGGACCATCCAGTGGTTCAAGAATAGCTTGCAGGTGAGTGATAGACAGGGTCATGGCTGCCTGGCTGTATCAGGGGCTATTACGACAGCCATAAAGAGAAAGGAAAAAATTGAACAAGGGGAAGAATTACTCCTGAAAGAGACATGAAGAAAGACACAAATGTCTTTGTACAAAGGATAAGCATGAGAGAAAGTACCAGGGGAGCTGGACTGCTCACAGTGGTCAAGGAGGGCAGCATTCTTTGAAACTGCCAAAGTTTGAATATTAATGAAGGGTCGTGGCCCGACCAAGGCTCTGGGTCCATATAGAGAACCTTGAGCTGTGCCAAGGTGAAAGGTGCCAGAATCAGTCAAGAGAGTTTGGATAGAAAAGATACAGCTAGAGCATTCCCTAGGTTTTTAGACAGAAATTAGATTTAGGAAGCCCAGTCCTGTACATTATCTGAAATTCTTTATCCAAAAGCAAGTAGCAGATCTTAATGATTGTTTTGAAAGCTCTAAGGTTGCTCATTTATTTATAAGGGTCTCCAAAGCAAAATGGTGGGGGGTGGTGGTGGTTAGTCTCTGTACTGATATTACGATTTCGTATGCTCCAAATGAATATTTACAAGTGAGTTGTGCATTGCTGGGGTGGTGGCTTATTTGAGGACTGGGTAGGATAAATACGGAAAGCCACGAAGGAGAAAAGTATAGGAGATTTCATTCTAAAGTAATGTGGGAAATTGTTTATTTAATGATAACTCTACTGAGCTATATTTGTCTTGACCAATGTCCCTGTAGCCCAAAAGCTTTACTACTGATAAGGAAAAAGAATTGAGTGGTCTCTTTATTCAAGAAAATTTTAATAGTTGTATTTTTAAGGGAAGATGTAATCTAACAGATTATAAAACGAAGTTCAATATTTCATGGAGCACTTTCTTCTTTATTGTCAAAGTCTACACAGGAAATGCTTACAGGATAATATCCAAATCCCATTAAAATCTGTTGGATCTAAAACTACGTGTTTGTGTTTGTATATATGCCTCACCTATTTCCTCACACGATCAGGCTTTAATCCACCTAGGCACTGGTGCAGATCAATCAAAGAACTTAAGCACCAAACTTTTTATTAAAACTTTTTTATGGAAAGATTTCTGAATCATTTATTTACCATATTTTCCCCACTTTAAAAATTATGAGGATTGATTTCGGTAGCACTGTCTGGTATTGCAAAATGACTATATGGACCTATTGAGAAATATAGGATTATTTTCCCTCAAACTAAAAGGTCCCAGACTGTCATATTTTCAGGGTTTGTCAACTTTCTGTAGTTTGTAGTCTTGTCTCTTTTGGTCAGTTGTCACTGCTCACCATTATCTTTTTACTGTCACCATTTCATGAATTTTCTAAACCATTTCTTCAAATGTCACATGTGCTCATAGAACATTACATATCGGATAGAACATTAGACAACTGGATTCATTTAAATCATAAGTAAAGCAAAAGGAAGCAAGTGAGGGGTGAAGAAGTGTATCTGGGAATAAAATGTGCTCCGTCTGAGGGAATTTTTCTGAATCTAGTTTGGCTTCTCAGAGACATTTTAAAAACAGTGTACTTCTCACCTATGTTTCAGACAATTAATAATCCTAAATTGTTAATGGCTACAGAAATTAGGTTTTCCAGTATGAATTATAAAAATAACCATAAAAATGCATACTATCCGTAGAACATGCATCTTCTCTTTCAACTATAAAAGATGTAGCTGGAAATAAAAATAAACCAGCAACTAAAGGAAAAAAGTGGTATCTGTGTTGTTTTTTATTTTCTTTTCTATACCACAAAAGCAGCAGGGAGGTCACACAGTCCTGTTGGAGGGTATCATCCCTTATGCTGAATCACAGAAGAAACACATTTGCCATTGAAAGACAAATTAAACAGGGCATGGCTTGCACTATGTGCGTCCCCAGACTTAGTTATCTGCCAAGACCAGGCAACATTTCATAACCTCCAAATGTATCGAAACACAGAACATTTGTTGGCTCTTTGTGAACAGAATGTCTTTGTCAAAATTTTCAGTTTGAACGAATGTTGCAAAGCGGTCCAGACTAGATTTGTCCCAGGAGAAACTGACACAAATTCCTTTAGGACAGGGGCAGCCACCTCAGCTACATTGCTGGGATTGCCGGTGATAGGATTAAAGGAGCTAGACAGTGGCATTGTGACCTAATGTAACTCTCAAATCTGTTGCACGCAGAGCCCTGGAAGTGGGGACCAGCAGGGAAAAGAAGTCACTTATCCTATACGGCATGGCTGTGTTCAAACTTTCAGGCATTTGCCCAGACTCTTCTCCAGTGGGAATGGGAAGTGAACCTGCCTATCAGACAGCATTGCCTAAATGAAAAATGCAGGCTGAGATATGCAGCTCAGAGGAGAGAGCAGGGTGCCCCCTCTAAGTATGGGCTGGCAAGACACAAGAGGATTCTGACATGGGAACATATCTGGACAGAATCTGGGTTGGCGAGGATCCCTGGACACCCAGGAGAACTATGTCTGGAATACAGAAGCTCTAACTTCACATCTGAGCAAATGAGATGGCACCCAGGGAAGCTAATGTCCTTAAGCCAAGAGCCCACGGAAAAACCAAGGGCAGTCCTATAATAGAGGCACTTTTCCCCTATACAAGAGCCGTTTCAAAGCAGAAATAAATTTCTCAGAAAGAACTGTGGAGAAGAGGATTTAAGCTCGAGTATTATAGGAATCTGAAAGAGATCTAATTGAGTAAGGCTTGGCAGGGATGTAATGCCTGGTACCTCTAGAGGGAAGAGGAAAGGGATTGGTAGCATTCTTCCTGCACATGCCTCTTCCAAGGGTGCAGGATAGCCCCTGGATAGCATTACCCCATGAAGCAAGGAGCTATCACTTAGAGATGATGGATCCAAGAGAGAGAGAAAAGCCACATACACCAAGTGTCTCAAACAGGCAAAAAGCATGTCACTCCTTCCAGCTGGACTGAAATACCATTCTCAAATAGAAAGGTCAACAGACCTAAAATGGTACCAAACAGTTCTCATCCATAGAAGCCCCACCAAGGGCACAGCATTCTGGTCAGGTCAGACTTGCACACTGGTTAAAGAACTCTCCACTGACGGTCTTGCTCTCTTCCCTTGGTTGGCTTCCTCTTGTTTCCCCTCCACACCCCCTGGCCACCCTGCAATTCCAATGAGCAAATTGTTATTTTAATATACTGTGTGTAGGACATTATAAATTTCAGGTCTTCCAATCTCAAATATTCTGTCCCACTGCCCTGCATTTGTTGGGGCAGTGGGACAGATCTTGGTTTGGAATAGAATATTCCTCTAGCTAGGAGAAATGCTCTCCAGCAGAATTCCATTTCAAGGTGTAGGCATTTCTAAAGACAATAAGTAGGAGAAGGGCAGAATTTATCTGCTAGTGATAACTGGGTAACAGACAGATGGAGAAATCCCTGCTCTACTTTCTCAAACAGACAGCTTATCTTATTTTTAAAAGGCCTGTCTTCATCACTAACCAAAATTTTCATGGAGCCAGAGACTAGGTTTACTTTTAACCACTGTATCCCCCTAAAATGGCCAAACACTAAGCATGCTAATGGATGACAATTATATTTTGATGAATGGGTAAGTAAATAAGTGAGAGGAGAGATGAACTTTTAAAATCCACAGGCAAGAAGAAATGTGATGATGTTGCAAAAGTTGGAAACTGAGAGCTTTAGCCAGTGAATTGGTTCTTGTCTAAGAAAATGTGGGCCGGGTGCAGTGGCTCACACCTGTAATCCCAGCACTTTGGGAGGCCGAGGTGGGCGGATCACAAGGTCCGGAGATAGAGACCATCCTGGCTAACACGGTGAAACCTCATCTCTACTAAAAATAAAAAAAAAAATTAGCCAGGCGTGGTGGCAGGCACCTGTAGTCCCAGCTACTCACTCAGGAGGCTGAGGCAGAAGAATGGCGTGAACCCAGGAGGCAGAGCTTGCAGTGAGCCAAGATTGTGCCACTGCACTCCAGCCGGGGTGACAGAGCGAGACTCTGTCTCAAAAAAAAAGAAAAAAGAAAAAAATGTGACCAGCCGTATCCCAAGTGATATGGGATGAAAAGAAAAGTGTTAGTAATAATCCTTAGTAATATTGCATAGTGCTTTACAGAATCTGAAGTACTATCTCAAGGTGTTGAAGTTAGCAACTTAAGCGGGTAATACAGATTGCAATGCCTTTTTGTCTTCAGGCCATTGGAAGAAAGATGAAGAAGGCTGAACACATCTAAGAATTTCTCAAAAGTGAAAACAGACTTGCATCAGTTTCTACCATGCCTCCGGTGCAGAAATATCAGCCACTGTGGAAACTGGTCTCTGAGTTTCTCCGTAGCTATCTGCAAGCACATTTCATTCGTCCTTTCTCTTTTTAGTAAGGTGCCAATTTGGTTCAATAATTTTTTTCTGCATCTCTTTAGATTCTCTATCTCAGGTAAGTTTGAATAAAATGTCCAGCTTTCACTATTTCCTAATGCTCTGGTAATACATTAAGAGTTAACTGGGGTGAAAAGGCAACAAGAAAGCTTGCCAGAGTATAGCTAGAGAATTTCATGACAATTAGCACTGATTTGCACTACAAGAATAGAAAGAAAAAAAAAGAAGTTTTAAAGGGGAAAAAAAGCTACTCACACATACACAACCCAAAAACAGCCTCCAAGTACTAGCTGAAAATGATACCGTTAGATGAGAGCAGAAACACACCAGATTAGCCAATTAGCATTCACCCAAGAAAAGCTAGTGCTTTGGAGGGAGAGGAGAAAGGAACTCATCAACAGTAATATCAACTTTACAATAGCCTTGACTGGTTATCTACCCAAAGGAAATGCTACCTCCTCACTTTTTTGTGATCCCCTCGACAATTCTGGGGGAAAAAATGTTAGTTCAACATTATTGCAAGCCAGAATATGACTCTATTTATGTGACAAGTTGACAACATACAATTTCATGCTTGTTGAACTGATCGGTGTTATATATTCACTGTGAATATTATGAAGCCTCACCATTATAAATATGAAACAGTATACACTTATTCAAAGTAACTCCAGCAGTGGCAATTTATAGCTTGGTTGTTTGTGTTCCTATGAAGTCCAAATGCCACCTTAAGAAGCTGCAGCTCGCAGAAACAGATGTGCAGTGTGACTGCGACCAAAATGGATTGACGATGACCTATGTGAAAGCAGGCTATTACATTTTGGTCTGCATGGCAGCTGACACTGGTTTGTATTTAGATATGTGACTCTTGGGAACACTGTGTCCTTAAAGCTCTGTTTAAACATGGGCCGAGACATTTGTCTATTGGACTAATTATTTTACCACCCTTTTACGGCAAAGATCACTTTTTCCCCCTAAAAAAAAAAAAAGAAAAAGATATGAGAGAGTGTATATGCACACACACGGGCACACACTCTCACTATACTTTGTAAAGTTACAGCAAGGACTTTAAACCCTGGTCATGTCAGGTGAATGTTGGCAAGATTTCCAGAATGTCTGCATAGCAGGATTGTACCACTTTCTTGATCAGGTGCCTGAGAACAGGACAAGGCCACAAACCATCAAATCATAAGCTGTCACAGCAACTGCTTTTGGTCAGGTTTTTTCCTCCTCTTCCCTACCCCCTCCCTTTCTTTCTCTTAGCAAGCTTCAACCAATTTCCAAGTGTTCGCTTCTACAAGGACAAATTTGGAAAAGTGAAGAACAACACAATTTATCCAAATGTGGGAGGAAATGAAGGAACCAGGCACCTTGCTAAAGCTAGATATCAAAAATTTGCATAAGTAGTTTTGCAACCACAGAGGTGCTATTTGGAACAAAATAAATTGCTTGTATTGTATGCAAGGGCACAAACCTTGACCAACTTTGTGGTGTCTTCCCTGCTTGTACATTTCTTAAGCACATCCAGATATTCCTACTAAGAAGTTCAAGTTAGTATCCCTCAATAGGGGGACCTAAAAAGATAATTGTTTGTGGACTTAGAAGTCTTCAACATCTTTATTTGAGAATTAAGAAACATGAGTCCAAAATATTTGAAATATAGAATTAGTTGTCCAGGATGTTCTTGTAATTCTTTTGTTCCTTTTTCGTTTATTTGCTTAATATTAGGTCATATCTCTCACTCTTTTTTTTGAGATCCAGCACAGAAGTCAGTGACTGGAATCCTGGCTCTTCTTTGAAACACCTGAATTACAGTGTTTTAGAATTTCCTATTCTAACAAAGTTTGCTATCCAAACCGGTATCTCTTTCTACTTTTCCTGTTGGGCTAAAGTGAAGGTGTTGTCGGTCTGTCTAGTAAATCCAACCTACGAGATAACATAATCACATATATTCATTTCTCAGGGACCTTGGTGGCTCTTATCTCCTTGCTTTTATGATCTCTTATGAACAGCCAGGAATAGCAATTTGCAGCCTGTTTGTAAAGCCATCTTAGTCTGAACCCAGCCTTCTCCTCTTTTATCACCCAGTGATATTCTTCAGCTAAATCCCATTCGCCACAGCAAAATTTGCTCTGAGATCCATTTTAGAATAATATAAGTATTCTCTGAGTGTATGGAACATATCAAACACGTAATGGAGGGTAATTATCATTTCAATGAACTATTTATTAATAGAAGATGTTTTGTGTGCTTTGCTTAGATTTATTGCTATGCTGCCCACTGTACATTGTAGCTTGAAGCTATTTAGTTCACGTTCATCAGCCTCTCAGGCAAGCAGCTCTGCTGTTCACACAGTTTTGGTTTTTCTATGTGCTTTTTTCAACTTTATTTTACCATTATATCACCTAGAACATTAAACACAATGCTCAAGTTCCATGTGTTAAATCACAATTGCTTTCTACTAAAGTTCCAAGCTACCCATTTTTATTAACAGTTACTGTATTAAATCCTTAATAACACAGATAGAATAGTTAGTTAATTTGTGTGTTGAGCCATGGATGTTAATTTGTAAACATAATAACATACTGCAATCATTTGCATAATAGCATTTTAATCTTTTTAGTAAAAGCTGTAATTCCCTACAAAGTACACTGCAGTAGAAACTAAGTGACTATTGGTAATAATACAAAAGGCCTTAAAATTCTGATCCTATTATAGTGTTGGAACATACCCAAACTGCTTCCATAATCTCTGAAATGTTACTGTTCTCTGATTTAGGTGTCTGTGTCAAGAATAAAAATGAAGTATAACTGGTAGCAGTAGACTATTTCCTAAATGTAATTTAGTATTCACTAAGCACCAGCACTTTGCAAATAGCTCTGAGGCTTTCCTTCAAAGTTCAGAGCTCCAGCTATGCATATTGTGTGAGGAGGACCCTGGAACTCACTCTCAACTCTGTGCTGAAGAGAGGGCTCTGATAAATCATGCTGATTTGGCACAGGGAAGGGCATCGCCCACCAGGGATATGACTACTGAGTCTCCTTCCTCCTCTCTGCCCTACCAGCCTGATTGCTCCTCCTTGAACTGACGGTTTCTGAGCAGAAGTTCAGAAAAGAGTGAAAAAGTGCAGTGAAGCTTTAAAAAAGCTAGTTTAAAAAAACTCGATGGGGGCTCACTCCCTCTACAGCCCATTAACACCCATTGTAAGACTGCTCCCCAGCCCACCCCCCCAAAAAAAGGAAAGGAGAAAGAAAAAAAAAGTAGTTGTTTAAGTCAGGCCAAGTCATTTTATGCAAGATCTGGTAATTCATTAATCCATCTGGCTGCAAACCTTGAATGAATAACTTGCAGTAGTAATGGAGATGGGCAGGTCTACAAAATATTAGTGTTTAGAATCTGAAACTGTGCAAATCACTCTATCATTTTGGAAAAGAAAAGGCACAAAAGTATCTTCTGTCATCACTTTGGGACAAATGGCTTAATGGATAAGAAGTCATTTAGCTTCAAACAACTTTGCCGTTGCCAAGAATAAGAGTGTGTATTTCATTGTGGATCTCTCTCCCCTTTTCCCTGCTCTCATTCTAGCTACAGTAAAGCATAGGATCCTGCCTTGCTTTCAAACGTACCTCTGAGCGCACAGTCTTAAAAGTTAAAAGGAGGCCGGGTACAGTGGCTCACGCCTGTAATCCCAGCACTTTGGGAGGCCGAGGCGGGCGAATCACGAGGTCAGGAGATCGAGACCATCCTGGCTAACACAGGGAAACCCCATCTCTACTAAAAATACAAGAAAAATAAAAATTAGTTGGGCGTGGTAGCAGTCGCCTGTAGTCTCAGCTACTACAGAGGCTGAGGCAGGAGAATGTTGTGAACCCAGGAGGAGGAGGTTGCAGTGAGCCGAGATCTTGCCATTGCACTCCAGCCTGGGTGACAGAGCGAGACTCCATCCCCAAAAAAAAAAAAAAAAAAAAAAAAAAGTGAAAAGGAACCTGAGAGGTTAAGAAGAAGAAAAAAAAATGGCCCTTACTGAAATTGTTTTACATCACAGGCAATTCATTTTATAAAACCCACAATAAAATTTTTCATTACTCAAAGAATAGGCACATAATTATAGGGACAAATTAACCTTGTTAGATGTGAAGTCTGGGATAGGGAATGGTGGAGGAACAATTTGGCTCTCTGCTTTAACAATGTGGTCTTTAATGTTCAGCTTTTTATCTGCCTTTGTGTGTTGATTTCATCCAGAGGTGAGTCATCTGCTGGGCTGTGCTTCCAGGACCTGGCGTAGAGATAGTGGTGCATGGACAAATAAACACAGAAAGTGTATAAGGTCTCTACACAGACACATGGTTGCTATACAAATAGACAGTTTGTCCAACGCAGCACCCTGAACCTTGTGATTACTTTCACCTACACTATTATCTTTGAAGTAAATCTAAGAAGCAATGAGCCATTTTTTCCTGATTCTGCTCCAAGATTTCCTCCTTGTGAATTTGGGTCTCCACTATTTTGGCCCCAAAGATATCCAGGCAGAGTAACTTTGATGAGCCAGTTGAGACTCTGGGAGGTTGGAAAAACCTACAATAAGCCCATAAAATGTCCCAGTTTACTTTCTGGAGTGCCTAGAGTATCTGACATGAAGTCATTGGTTTCTCCCATCCCAAAATACAAAATAGCACTTTCTGAAATCATTGTGCCTAATGAAACATACACATTCTCACTTTGCAAACTGCAAATGGCTAAGAACCAAATCAACTTCCATAAAAAAAAAAAAAAAAGCAGCCAATCTCATCTCTCCTAGCCACACCTTCCATTAACAAAAGCCACCAGCAGGAAAGTTAGTGCCAGTGAAAGATGGTCATGTAACCTGCATCCTGTGAGTTGCTATTTATTAGCAGGGGTTGATGCCAGGAGACAGAGCCCTGTGGGTCAGAACTCCTGAGCCATATTTTTCCAGTGGTCAGCATAATGGCAGGGAAGAAATAGGGTGATAAACCAGATGTTCCCAAGATAAGCCAGATGTTATCAAGCCGAGAAGTCTAAAACAACAGTGCTTAAATGAGGTGTGTAGATGAACACACACACACACAAACGAACAACACTATTTAGTCTCCCTGCAAGATAAGCCGACAGGAGAGGCTGAAAATAAAGCAGCACACAGGCTGGGTCAGATTGTTGCTTCCTGATTTGTGACTCTCCAAGATGAACATCTAACTGATTTATACCCAGAATTTGGAATTTTGTGGTAGACTACAAATGCAAAGATAAGTACAACATAAATTTTTAAAATACTCCGTAAGTCTCCGTGAGTTTCAACATTCTTCAATGTTCTTATGTTACAGCCAATTATCTCTCCACTTAAATGGCTATTATTTTCTTACTTGAAGTCTATGTTCTCTGTAAGTGTCATTACCAAGTGTGGCAAAAATCTGGCTGTGGGCCGTAAATTTAATTTAAATGACAAACATTTATTGATTGCAAATTGGAAATCCCAGAAATCTTATAAAAGTGATTATTGTAAATTAATTCAGTCCTCCCACATAACAAAAAAAGAATTTATTCTTCCAATGATTAAATTAAGGTGAGGTTGTATAGACATGCATTCTTTTTTTCTTGTCTATTTGTTTTGTTAAAATTCCAAGAGGTTTGCCATTCATAGAAAAGTCTGTCTGACCACAGGCACAGTCAGAAGCAGGAATTCATTACCATGGAAGGCTGCAGAATTTCCTCCAAGGAGACAAGTGAAAAAAAGCAGACACCACGTAAATTTGTGGATTGGGTTAAATATGTTCTGTCCCTGAGGCAGTGGAAAGATAGAGGGCCCCTTTGTAAAATGACTCACGAATCTAGGAAAGTACTTCAGCTCCTAAAGGTGAGCAGAAACTTAACCAGGAACGTATCCACGAGGTTCTGCTTCTCTTTGGAATATCTTTGAGTTAGCATTCCTTACCACCTCTCTCTCTATCCTAACTCAGAGTTATCAGGGCTGATGGAATTTTCCTTCAAGGTACTTTGAATCTGTTCCCTGAATGCCACCCCCTCTGCTATCACCTTGTCCCTTCCCTGTACCTGTATCACATTGGGTTTGGAATGCAGCACTGCCTGCTGTCTGATTTTCCATATTTCCTACTTGCCTACACCTCTTACTACTATCAGCATTATCACTCTTAAATACCACCTCCATTATGTTGATCTGCTAAAAAATCTTCAATGACATCTTACTTTCTAAACAGACTCTAAACATTTCCAACTGGGTTCTCATGACCCACCGTAATTTTGTACCAACCTTACATCCAAACTTACTCCCTCTACTGCCATGTTCCCATTAATATGTATTTTACTTTGAGTAAACCAAGCTCCTCACCTCCACATCCCCTCTATGAAAACGCTTTGCTCTTCTCTTACAAGGCTTTGTGAATTTATTCTTGCTGTTTATCTCCTCAGCTAGAAATACACATACATACACACACATATATATGCATGCATATATGCATACATGAGCTCGCAATGTTTGCAAATTGCAAATATATATATATAATCCTACGTAGGTACATATACAAATATACATATACATGAATATACAGTCTTATATTGTTTTCCAATTGCTAAGAACTAAAAACGTATGCATATACTTGTATATTTGTATACACAGCCTTGCATGGTTTCCTAATTGTTTTACATTTGTTCATCTTGCCTCCCAAACTAGATTTAAAGTCCTTTAGGACACAGGCCTTCTTTTGTGCTTTGTATGTAATCTTCACATTACCTAACGTAGTTCATTCTATCAATAAACACATGAAGATCAACTCACTCATTATGCAACAAGTATTTGTTGAGTTCTTACTTTCTGCTATTTTCTAAGAAAATATCTAGAAAAATGTCAGTGAACAAGACAGGCAGATTCCCTACTCCTCAAATGCTCATGGTCTGTTGAACTGCCAATATTTGTTATTTTTAACTTTTTGATAGGTACATAATATATGCCCATTTTTGCAAAATTTAGAATATAACTGAAAGCCAAATGAAGAAATGTAAAGTATCTATATTCCCACTAGAATAACCAAGTAGTCTTGAAAGCGTCCACATTCATTTCCTTGATGGCATATAGCAGGATAATTTACACACAAATACAAAATCACCACTCACCCTTTTCTGCTACAAAGTTCACAGTTTCAGGCTTCCTGAGAGTTCCAGCAATGACCAAACATGAATGCTGGCTACAGCTGTGAGAGTCCTTCTCTCCCCATCAGCAAAGGCAGGCCTCAGAACGTATTACAAGTAATGACCTAGAGACGACTGCATTCTCACTTGCCATCATTCTAACGAACCCCAAGTAGCTTCATTCAGAAGTAACAGACGAATGAATGAAAGATGCCCATTCAGTTGTATCATGGAGGCATTAAAGCAGGTGTTAAAATAAACCAGGGACAATGTTGCCCACAGTGACCCAGAAAGGCCAATATGCTATTTAAACTAACCCCATGCCATCCATCTTTACACACTGCTGTGCTGTAAAAGTAGTCCTTTATTCTCCTCCTTCAAACAATGCACAAAGGCAACAGAGGGAAGGAAGTTATGTCGCAATATTCTGAAACATAAATCTTGCTACCAGCCGGTCCAGGGACGCATCCTGTTTTCCTTACACATGGATCAGATTCACTGGAGGCTGTTACCTCTGAGCCTTTTGCCTTGTTTTTTAAAGTGGCTTCTGAATCGTACCTGGTCACCTGCATTTACGCATCCAAACACAGGTTGCGTAAGCAGAGAACATTGTTTGCGTGTCCAGTTACTCAACCAACATGTGCCATTGCATGTTGCTACCCCTCTGCCATCACCCAGAATTCCCTTTCTGAAATTGTGACATTCAGCTTCATAGTTTATCATTATTAAGTTTGCGATGTTAAATAAAAATTAAACTTAGATTCAAACATATGGAAGAAACAAAAAGAAGAGATACATAATTTACTCTCAACATTTTAAGACTCTGCCACTCTATTATATACCCCTAAATCCCACTTTCTGCTTTGATGAGAATTCAGAGAGCCGATGGCCAGTTTCCAGTGGTGTCATTGACGTGCTACTTGAGTCAGGGAAAAGCATTTAACTACTCAGTGCCTGATTTTATTCTGGGATTCCAAAGTAGATAATGCTTGTTATTGTCAGATCAGAGACAGCAGAGCCCGTGACTGTTTAACTTGCTCAAGTACAAGGCCTTCTCAAATGTGATGAGGCAGGGCTTTGCAAATTGGAAGAAGGTGAGTGCAGGCGAAAAGTCCACTGTGAGTGGCTGGCCCTGGGAAGGCACTTCCCTAAAATGCTGCTTTGGTAGAAGCAACACAAACCTGTGGCCATGAAAGAGTTATCTGGTTTCATATGAACCTTCTTCACAGGGAAGACCCAATTTTAGAATGTCACCTCTGCTTAAAACACACTTTCCTTTCGCATTATAGAAAAGATGCCTGAGTTTAACACTAGAGGGCAAAGAGTGGAGGTGTCCTCATGCCATGTAAATACTTCTGAAGCTGCTGCTGTTGGTAAGAGCATTGCCACATATGACCTTACCCTTTGCCTATATAAAGAATGGGCTTTGTGACGTCAGAGAAAACTGTTATGGGAACTTACCTAAACAGTCACTTTTGCCCTCTGACACTAAGAGAATACCTGAATTATTAGTCCTGGAGCCCCAGGGATCCCAATATTGTTATATGACTTCTCATTCTTTATATCCAGTAGTTTACTATGTCTTCTCTCAGAAATCTGACCAATTAATCATTAGTAATTTATAAAGGGGAAGTCTGTGACTTTATTTAAAAGCAGGGTTTTTCAACCTCAGTGCTTTTTTCATTGGAGGCTGAATCATTTTTTGTGGTGGGAGCTGTCCTGTATGCTGTAGGATGTTTAGCAGCATCCCTTGTCTCTAGTCTCTACTCAATAAATGCTCGTAGCATCCCCTTGTCCCCAGTGATAACAACCAAACATGCCTCCAGACATTGTCAAATGTCCCCTGAAGTGGGGTGTGGGGCGGGGACCAAAATTGCCTTTGGTTGAGAATCTTTGGTTTAAAATGACCTAATGAGAGACTAAATTAAATGAACTTCTGTTTTAGAGTGCTGAAAATAATTTTATTAGCATAGAATATGATATAGGGAGACAAAAAGGGTGGCATGGCATATATTAAGCACCTACATGTAGATAATTAACTAGATGCTGAACCAAGTCTCCTGAAGGTATAAATGTGAATTACCTCTCACAAATACCACAACACAAAATACAGGGACATGGGACATAAAAGTTAAGGAGAAAGTTGTATTTTTTTTAAAGTAGCCCACCAGAGAGGCATTGACTCCTATGCCATCTCCCCCTACCTCTAAGTTACTCTCTAGCCTCTACAAAATGCATGGCATTCACCTGATATGAAATAGCTGATTTTTAGATAAGAGGTCTGTGGAGATGGACATTTTTTAAAGCACTGTTTATTTAATGCAGCATGACTTAGAATGGGCCTGTAACCTGACAAGTGTACTGAGTGAGGAATGTTCAATTTACCAGTTCTAACTGGCCAAGTCCTCACATGAACTTTCTAAGACCCGGCTGAGAAGCCTGGGAAAGTAGAACTAACCACAACCTTCAGTGTTTCCTCCACCTTGTTCTGTCTCCCCAGTCCAAACTCTACTACCTTAAGCATTCTTCTAAAACCCACTTAATCTCCAGAGGTATTACAAAATCTCAGCCATCGGCAGAACCTACAGCCGTCTCAGCTCACCAGCTAACTCTACCTCCGTGCCAACCAACACTGAAAGGAAAGATTCTGTTCTATTTTTAAATATATTGAGTAAAGAAGCAGCTTGATATGTCTTTGTAAAGGATGGCAGTCACCCAAATTCATGGGTTCTCTATTTTTATCAAGGATATAAACTTTAAAGTCCGATAAATTTGGGGTTCAAATCCCAGGTCTTTATTTTCAACTGTGTGATTTGGGGAAAATCAAATAACCTCTCTGAGTTTCAGTGTCTGCATATGTAAAACAGGAATGATAATAACAGGACCTAACAATAGGTTGTTTTCAAGGATAAGTGAGATGACATATATTAAGCATGAGTATACCAAAATGTTGGCCATTATTGTCATTTCTATTATTGTTATCAACATTAATATATTCATCATTCTCTCATGATTTAACAAACACTTATTCAGCATGTATTATATGCTGGGTTCCAGAAAAACTCAATTAATATTTTAAACTTGGCTTTCTTAAGACTCAGATTTCAACCAAATAACATGGAAGTATAAGAAATGTCTTTGCTGGTGAATAAGAAAAGTCCAGCAGATAGTAGGTGCTCAGAAAACGTTAGATGATGATGGCACTGGCGGTTGTGATAAAGAAAACTAGCTGATATGTCATCCTTCGTTTAATCCACTTTCCAGAGTACTCATTAAATGTTTGTTCCTATAAAAAATAATGTATTTTCAAGTAAATGAGTACTGATCTTGTGGGAAAGAATTCCTTTTCTCAAAGTAACACTTTAATAGGAATAGATTAACATTCTTTATTATAGGGTAGGCTTATAATAAGAGTCTGGAGTCATGGAGGTAATTCTTACTACTGAAAAGTAAATGAATTTTGACTGATTTTAAGTATACAGTAGATTAGTCAGGTTTAGAAATTCCAATTACATAACGAAATTAGAGCTATGAACCAAAAATATAATTAATAATAATAATCAAAAGAGCTCACCTAATTAGTAAAGCAAACAAAAGTAGACATCTACCCCCTTGGTTAAAAAGAAAGGCCTTCTTATTTATTAATTTATATGAGGTACCATTTATTGCTCATTCTTTCTGTGGGAAATAGACAGGAATAAACAGGTTTAGACTTTTGTTCTTCTTTGTCACTAATCTTTCACAACCCTTTTAGTATTTCAACACAGTTTAACTCACTCACAGTTGTTGATTCCTAGTCCCTAGTTGATTTATTTTTTAAATCTTTAAAAAAATAAAAATAAAACATTTGTTTTCCAAATGCTGTTTTTCCATAAATCAGAAAGTATGTAACTGTGATGAAAAGTCTTTTGATGATAACAAAGTAAGAACTCATTATGCATTCAGGTCTATTACCATGTTAGTCTGGCCCAAGCCAAACTCAATGAAAAATTAATGTTTCTAAAGGATGTCCTTACCTCAAATATGTTTGAAGGCTCATTGTTGTACTGATTGGATATTATTTCTGATTGGTCACTGCACCACTTGAGTCCACCCAGAAAGCTGTCTGTATCCAAGTCGTTCACATCTAGTTCAGAAAGATCAAGTTCAGGAAGATCTGGGCAAAGAGGCTGGTCTTCACCAACCAGAGCAGCACACTGCAGGAGGCAGAAGAAAAAAATTGAAAAAAGCTTCCATTAACCACAGGAATTTATTAAACTGCAATAGCATGTGATAGGAATTAAGCCTAGTTAATTCAACGACACTACCAAAGCTAGTTTCTGGCACTTTAATCACCAGGAAAAACATCCTAAAATCTTTACTCACTTGGCTCCTGCAGGATAATTTCCCTGCTTTATTCCATCCAAAATCTACCTCCAAACACATGGTAAATACCATGCTCCACAAAGCTTTCTCTGATTCTTCCAGTTAAAAATCAACTAGGTATTTTTGGACCTCTTTGCACAAAATCCTTGGTACCTGTTTGATAATTACTGCTTCCAAAGTTTTAAACTGTCTTATAGTTAACCATAATACAAACTTGATTTTACCTTGGAAATTTTATCACACGTAATAGACACTCAATAAACTATTGCTAAATGGAAAAAGAACAGAGGAACTACACTAGGAAAAATTTTCTCCATTTACACTCCTTTTAAGCATTATAATCCAAATAATTCATTTAGCAACTAATGATGCAAAGCCTTTTGACTCATCTGTGGTTCTCCTGAATTGTTATTTCAATCATTTACTCTTATTTGACTCTTCATGACTTTCTGGACTTCATCCTTAAAGGCAAAAGCAAGTTCCTTAAGATGAAGGACAAAAATCATAATTTTTTTTCTATACGGCTTTTGTATGTAACTTGCAAGATGTGTGTGTGTGTGTGTGTATGTGTGTGCATGTGTATGTGTATGTGTGTGCATGTGTATGTGTGTGCATGCATATGTGTGTGTACGGTTGGAATCACCTAGTACCTGGAAAAGAAAACTCACAATAGCATACCATCACTATATTTTGTTCATTATTTATGTATATCTAAACTGTGCTCTACGTGAATTCAAAATAACTATTTTTGTTTAGAGTTTTAAAATAATTTCTACATATTGAGAGGTTTAAAATATCTTCTACCGTGGCTGGGCTGCTTATCACCAAGATTATTTTAGATTGTCAAAGCATTTCATCCCCTTACATGAAATAGACAGTCTTTTTAACTGTTTTACCATGTGGCTTTTGGAGGCAAGTGGACTCCCCTTACTAATGAGGTGGTCTCCTAAACTTGAATTGGCTACCTAACCGCTAATGTCAGTCTGCAGACAGTAAAGAACACTGCAGGAACTCCTATTGCAGGGGTCTGGCATTGCCAGAACAGTAAGGAATTCATCCACCTGTAAGTGGGGGTGTCTAAATCAGGAGGCACACACTGACGCAGCACGCTTATGGCCCTGCCTTCCAAGGTCGGGAGAGATGCTGTGGAATTGCTCACATCCAGGCAGCAGTTAGGCATAAAACGAAAGATGCTCCTTGACATTTACATTTTGAATGAAATAAGTTTTATGCAGATTTTCTTTCTCAAGCACCCCTGTTATCCCTGGCAGGGATTCCTAGCAGGCCACATTACACAGGTCATATGCAGCAGCGTATCAAAAGCAACACGCTGAGAAGTAAGTACTGGGTAATGGAGTCAGCAGTTGGTAAGGGGAGGATGGGGGGAGACTGAAAATCATTGCCATCCTTCTCTAAGACCACTGGATCCCAGTGAGATCCCTGGCAGCAGGAACAAGGGAATGCAAAGAAAGGGCCTTCCTCACCATCAAAACTCTTTCCTTATCATTTTATTGGTCTTTCCTTTTATTATCTGAGTTAGCCCAAAATTACAGATCAGTATACTTAACAAGGCATATAAGTAAGTGGAGGCTGGGCTGAAGAGATCTCGTTCTGGTACAAGGCTCACATTTGGTTGTGGGTGTAACACTGCCCAGACTCCATTCTTGCCCACACAGCTGATCCTCCAAGCCCAAACACACTATCTTAACTTTTCCTCAATGTCACCAATTCAGAGATAGGGGTAGAACTTTTTCAACGGTGCAAGATACATTAGGATTTTATAGGGGCATAGTCTTTAAAAAAAAAAAACAAAACAAAAAAAAAAACATGAACAACAAAAATAGCAACACAAAAGTAAAAATAATCAAGAAAATGTAGGCTCTACGTATGGCTTAAGTTCCTGTTGTGAAACTTAGGAACTAACCATGTTTTGGAATGCTAAAGTGGCATACTGATTTGTGGACAACTTCTTGTTGTCCCTCTCTTTAACTGCCCTCTTCGGCATGACTTGTTCAAAACCCTTTAACCTTCCATAAATATGTATTTTAAAATAACTTTTGAAAACCATTGAACAGACAAGGTCAATTTGTTGTATTGGTGCTATCTTGTCATTTACATATTTCTTTCCTTCCTCTCACTTGTTTGCTCGTGCTCTCTCTCTCTCTGTCTCTCTGTCTCTCTCTCTCTCTCATTTTGCTTTTATATTACGGTTGAGAAAAGCGTATGCGTTCTTGCCAATGTTGACATGCTAATAAAATCTGTGCTTCTGAATGTGGCATTATCCTGCTAATCTAAAACACATTAGTGGTAGCAAGTGTTCCTGTTATTAATTTATATTTGGCCTTTGGACAATGCCAGACTTAACAGTCCAAGCCCTGTAACTGTCCTCATCTGACATGCTGATATTTACTGTTTCCCTATACATCTGTAACAGGTGTGCTTTATTGCAACTACACAGACACATTCTACTGCCTCTTTGCAACTATGACAGCTATTTCACAACTGTAGCCTCAATTTTATAATAAGATTTAAGAGGATAAAGCAGTCACTAAACACAAAAGGCTAATTATTTTATGTTATTTCACCCCAACAGACTTTTCTCTTAGTTAAGGAGCAGACAATAAATTAGCTTAACTGCACTGATGATAATGAATCATTATAATTAAGTATAATTCTCCATTAACCTTTTGGAGGTTTTTGTGCCATTGATGGTAAATTTTAAAGAGAGAGAGAAGAAGGCGTGGAGTTGGCCACATTAATTATATTAATGAAAAAAAGAAACTTGGTTCTTAAAAAAAATTAGTTAAGACACGGGAAAGGGGGTGGAGAGAGGGGCAGTAAAGAATGACAGTCTTAGTGGGGTGTATGTCATGTGAATTGTCTCTATCAATCTTAGTAACCTCATTGTACATCACCTTCATTAAACTGTGAAACACGGGGCACTCCAAGTAGCTACAGTGATATAGGCCTTTATTAACCAATGTACTACCCTGTCATTATGTGCAAAAGGGCATAATACGTTTTACGATGACAGCAAACATTAATGATTCAAAAAATGAAAACTGCCAATGCTACCTGCTGCTCGTAATATTTTATACAGGCGGAGGTGATTCCCAGAGCCGCTGCCGTGTAGACAAAGCTTCTAGCAGCTAGCTGCCTATAGTGCAACAGAGAAGTGACTGGCCAATCTCAGCCAACTGGCGACTCCATCCATGGCTGGACAAGTAGCCAAGACCTTTCCTCCTTAAGAAAAAAATTTAAAGGCCACTGTTCTAAATGCTTTTGATGCTTATTTGAAAATGACTGCAGGAATTCCAATGATTAAAATAAATCTTCCATATGATCTAGTTCCTCAATCAACTCCTAACAGCATCAGGAATAATACATGATGGAAAAATGAAACTACAGCAGCTGAGACCCACAGTGCCAGCCAGACAACCACCCACAGGACACTCTGGCTACTCAAAGACAGTTAGGACTTTGAAGCCACTTATAACCCTGACTCATAATGGCTACAGGGCATATGAATTATCCATATCTATTCTGCCTTACCAAGAAATCAGAACAAGATAACAATTGCAATCCACAAATACGATCTACCAAGGCAAGGGAGGGCAAATGGAGCCAACATTTGCAAACCCAGCAAAGAGTTAAGAATCCCGGGCATGCCTCGCTAGATAGGAAAAATGCATTCACAGACGGCCTTGGCCAAATTATTTTCACTTTAGATGTGTATCGCTGCACCACATGGACATCTTATTTAATCAAATCACGTGTGGGCTTGATCCTCCCCCTTACCCTACGTGCCCCCAGCTACCCAGAGGAAACACTCGCAGTCTTTTGCCAGATTCATTGTTAGCAGCTGGGATCCTCCATGCAATTCAATTCGAGTCCATCTCACCAGAGTCCACAGAAAGTTTCGCTTGTTTCCCAAGTTGTACAAACTTTCCTTCCGAGAACATTCCATTGTGCTGAATGCAAACACGCCGAGGTCCTCCGTCCCCCCACTAGACTCGAGAGATCACGAGGAAACTGCTTGAGTTATTTTCCCCCCTGTATGAATTGTAGCCAGCAGAGACTGTGGAATTGATGTATTGCTGTCTATTTTTACACTAGCAGTGAGCAGCTCCACACACAGTCCTGCATAAACTCTATTCTCTCTCGGCTTCAGGCAGCTCTCCGTGGTACAGGAAGATTTAACCATTGGCTTCCCTGCCACCGACGCGAACGGAAAACCTTGCACTGCCAGGCATTTCTTTTTATTCGCTGGCCAAATCTTTCAACCACGTACAGGAGTTTTAAAGGAAGCAGCATCGTTGTTTTGTGCTCTGTGGGAAAAGCAATCTAAAATAGCCCAGCAGGATTATTTAGGATTTTGTAAGTTCTCTGTCTGATGAACAGAGAGAGAGGGGGGAAAAAAATCCGGACTAGAGTCAAAACGGACTATATTTGAACACATCCATTTTAATATTTTTATCTTCGTCTTATTATAAATAGAAATGGCATTTTTCCAACCAGGCCACTAAACACCACTGGAAAGACTTCAGCTTCTGATTCATATCAATATCTTAGAGCATAAATATTGCATATGAGTAGAAACAGGGCCAAAGTCACATGGAAAGAGTTTCTAACTGCAACAGATACTGATGACAGCAGCTAAGCTTTGATTTGCTCAAGGCATCTCAGAGCTACCTTAAAATAGCAAACTTATTGGAGTTAAGATAAGATTGAGATTCTTCTAAAAGCTCCTGCCTGGACTACTTTCCTGGCTCCTCTCTTTGCCCAAGCCCATCCCCCCTTACAGGAATAATAGCATCTGAGGGAAGCGTCAGTCCTGGCTGCAGCGCCGAGCCCTGCCCCAGCTCACCTCGATGTCACTCCATACAGACTCAGAGTCCTGGTTGCACATGTCCCACGCCATCCAGCTCCTGAATGACGCCAGTCAAGCTTTTTCAACTCCAATCCACAGTGACACAGAGCACACACTCATGCAGGCAACCAGCCCCTTACTGAGAGTGAACTGAAGGCACCTGTCTTACTACAGTCCCCAGTCACATGACAAAGCTATTAAAAAGTAGGCTGGGCTGTCACTCACCCAACCTCCCTTCCCCTGTGCAGCTTGCTGCTCTAACTCGTGACGTCACTCAAAGGCAGCCCTCTGCCTCAGTGAAGTAACGCTTTAAAAAAAAAAAGAAAGAAAAGAAAAAGAAAAGAAAGAAAGGAAACACTTAGACTTTTGGAGGCTTCAGGCATCATGCTGTGATTAAAGCCAGCTTTGAATGCCACAGACTCTAAATGGAGCCCTGGCCATATAATAACCAAAATCCCCTGCAATCTTTTTTTAATTTATTTTCCTTCCAAAACAAGCAAGTGGCAAAGCTCCCTGTTTCATGACAGAGTAACTATATTCTTAGCTAAAACGTGTATTCCCTAAGAACTCTTTAATTCTAAGATCTCCAGGTGGACTCAAGCTCAGTTTGGGACTAAAGCAAGAGCTTATCACATGATGCATTTTTATGAGACATTTTCTCATTGAGGGAGTGTTTGAAAGCGCAAATGGGGCTTTTTATTTTTATTTTTATTTTTTTGCTTGTTTAATCAACAAAATAGCCTGTATGTGTTAAGGTATAAACAAACTCCTCCACCCAGAATTCGGCTGCCCCCATGGCAGTAGGGAATACCAGCTCCCGAAGAGTTGCTGCAGTTTTCTTTGCTCCATATAAGGAGAACAAGCCACAAAACCCCATCCTTTCAGCTTCCTTCTAATTATTTCCATTTCTCTCATAGGCTCCCAGAAAACAAGTGTTAGTAAATACAGTCGCTGCTGCTGTGCTCAGATCAGCTTAGATTCCCGGCTCCTATTTTTCATACATGTAGCGTTTCCTCCCTAACTGCCTTAGGGTGCCTTTTTGAATAAACATTGAATTCCAACCCTAGTGCCCTGGGTTGTGTAGTTTGCGTTTTGAAATCAAGAATGTCCGTGAACTGAGGGGAAAATACCAACACACTATTAGCAGAAATATTCAATTCCTGAGCTTTACTTTCTATTATTTTTCAGCTTGTACCTTGAGACAATGAGGGCTAATGCAGGTGCAACTGTTTTATGATGACACTACATATTGAATACATAACAAACTCAAGGTACTGGACACAGTGGAAAAACACTTCCTGTAACATGACAGTGGTCTGACTTAACCCTTCCAAGTTCCCAGGAGATGTACACATGTATGTATCTGTGTGAATAAACATGTTTTCATAAAATGTTAAACCCAATATACTTTTAGAATCAGCCCAATTCTTTTACTTGATAATTTACCTGAAAACAATCCCCCAGTTACCTAAACATAATTTGTAAAGCACTATTCTACTGAGGTTAATTTACACTGTTCTTCATTGTCCATCTCCTTAAACAGAAAAACATGGTTATTTGCCCTAACACATATTTTAAATATCAAATTGCTCAAATATTAAAGTGAAAGAAAGAACAAAAGAAACAAAATACCAGCAGACTGCTGCTTCTTTCAGACCATACATATTATAAGAGATTTGTGTGCTGTGATAGCTGCAACAAGTTGCTAGTCAATTCCCAAATAACGTAAGGAAGTTGACAGTTTATCATTACTGGGCATAAAAAGGTGGCCAAGAGCTTTGACATTTTAAGTTTGCTGAATACAGTTCACAGGCACATTTTCCCTTTTACAAACAGCAGAAAATTACTGTGGTTTTAATTTTCTAATGAAAGAACAGGAAAATACAACCTCGGGAATGCTTTTATACAAGCAATTAGTGGCATTACTCTGCACTCCCCACAAAGAAACACTAATTTTCTTCCCAATTATATTCTGATTTAATGTAAAACTTCAGTAAATTATTAAAATTCAGGACAAAGGTCATTGGCTCTGCCCTCAACGATCAACTGTGAAATAATATTGGTCACCTGGCCAAGAAGAGTCAGTTTATTAATTATTATCATGTGATTCTTCCATTGTGATATTCACTGATACTTTTATTTGTGTTTATCCAATGCTAGATATTCATCATACTTTTAAAACCTATTCACATCTTTTAGAGATGTTCTTTACACTAGAACAGGCTCGTTATAATTTTTGATATTCTAACCTGCCCAGATTGTATTGTTAGGGTTTTCTTATTTTTTGCCATCTAATTCTACTTCTAAAAAATCAAATCAGCACATGCACTGAAACCAGAAGTTATTTCAAATACACTTGTTTTTTCTTCACTCTCACTATCACAAAGAGGATGGAATTCAGAAGTAACAACATTTAAAGGACTCATAAACTACAGTATATTGCATTTACCCCTCAAATTTCTATTACTGGACAAATCAAAATTAAATAGATTCCTAGGACAAATTAGAGTGCTTTCCACAATTTTTTTTTTCTGTCTTAAAACTACAACTGTAATGAGAGGGATGTTTTAGAGGTTTTATAATTTTGTTAATTAACTGCAGTTTAAAATTTTTCTTCTGTCCAGTTTTTTTTTTTCTTTTCTCAGGAGAACTTAAATGGTTCATTGCTCACCAACCTTGGTTTTCTTTCTGGTTCCCGGGGCCATTTCTCTATTTAATTCTCTCTCTGCTTTGACTATTTCTCTCACTCTCTACCCACAGCCCTCTTTTCACCCCTTCGTCAACTCTGTCTCCAAAATTTCCAAATATCTGGTTTCAGACAACAAGGACCTATTGAAACCTTACTGTGTGCACAGCCACGTATCACAAGGACTGCCAAGAAAGCATATGACATGGACACAAGAGAGCTTACAATTTTAGGGGGATGACAACCCTTAAAAATGGAGAATAATTTGGTATGAAAAACCAATGTCACTTGGATCAACACCCAGATTCCTCTTCTACTGCTTAAAACACACCCTGGTGAGGTACAAGTTCCTTTCATTGACCACTGCAGTTCACATCCAAATCAAACCCATTTTTTCTCAACAATAGAAAGAGGTATTTATTAACATCTGCTGAGTGCCCCTAATGTTGCATATCTACACAGAGCCTACATTCCATTCTGATAATTTCTCCCCTCTGTAGTTCAGTTAACATTTTCCAGGGTTTCAATATTAGTAGAGGCAGGAGAATCTATCTCGAGTTGCTAACAAAGAGGAAAAAAAACCTCAAGAGAATAATTCAATTCTCTAACAAATACGTTGAATGAAGTGTATAACATTTGGGTTTCCTTCCTCACTCCTACTCCAAATTAAAGGCTTTTCCCATCCCTCCATATTTCAGACAACTGCCCATTTCTAAAAATTAGAATCAAATTCAAACCCCCAAACTCAAAAACCTCAGACAATAGCAAAAACAATTGGTTTTGTTGTCTATATTGAATGTGGGTGATTTCAGAAGCAAACTCAGAAGAGCCATTAGGATAAATATATTTGTTCATTT
Organism: Pongo abelii; assembly: GCF_028885655.2. Classification (NCBI taxonomy): domain Eukaryota; kingdom Metazoa; phylum Chordata; class Mammalia; order Primates; family Hominidae; genus Pongo; species Pongo abelii. Next base: position 23,003,444 of record NC_071988.2, read on the forward strand.
TTTTTAATAAGTTTATAAGTTTTTATTTTAATAAAACAAACAAAAAACTACCAGACTGCTGCTTCTTTCAGATCATACATATTATAAGAGATATGTCTACTGTGATATCTGCAGCAAGTTGCTAGTAAATTCCCAAATAAGGTAAGGAAATCGACAGTTTATCATTACTGGGCATAAAAAGGTGACCAAGAGCTTTAACATTTTAAGTTTGCTGAATACAGTTCATAAGCACATTTTCCCTCTTACATACAGCAGAAAATTACTGTAGTTTCAGTTTTCTAAATCAAGAAAGAACAGGAAAATACAACCTCGGGAATGTTTCCATATACACTATTTATACAATAACTACATACGAATATATGTATGCAGAAACTTCTCAAGAAAGAAAGGTGGAAAGCAAAACATATACACAGCAGACCACGTATGGGCTAGACATTAAGGTCAGCACTTCATATACCACATCTCAATCAATTTAGTCCTCCAAACTATCCAATAAAGATGACCTGTGTACCCATTTTACAATGGAGAAAAATAAGGCTGGGCAAGGTTTGGAGGGCAGCTGGAAAGAGCATGCAAATCGCTGAAAGCCTTTCTAGGAAGAACTAAAGTTTCATCCATAAGAATAATAATCATCTTCAAATCAAAGCCATAGCAAAGACCCTGGAGGCAACTTTATAACTGAGGGACAGTCTACATAGCTGGAAACCAATATTCCTGGGAATGCTGCCTGCCTAGAGCATTCGTCCAGAAAGCAAAGGGGCCTGCCTAGAATTGCTAATATTTTTCAAGTTAATCATTGTTAACAGGCATTCAATTGCTTGCTTTTAATTCCTAGAGGGACTAATTGATCCTGATACCCCACATCAGTTTCTAAACACATGTTTTGGGCCTCTGGTTAGAAGCAGAGACTGCGTAGAACACAAAAGTTGGTAGCAGGATAGGATATAACAAAGACTTCTATTCTATAAATACTTTAAAATTAAACCTCATTTTGCTTGGAAAAAATGCCACAGCGATGTCCACGTGAACAAAGAACCTTTGAGAAAATAACTAGAGGAAAATCAAGACAGCTTGAATGTCTCCTAGCATTTATTTTTATTTTTTTAATAAACAAGTTATGATAGACAACCTTAGCAAAAACATCTCTCATCTCCAGTAAAACCTTCTGCAGACCGGCTCTATGGAACTGAGTCAACCTCTATTTTAATTTGGACCTCAAAATGTGCTTTTGGTGTTTTTCATGTTAAAACAAAAAATAACATGAAAATTAATCTGAGTTGCAGTCAACTGGACTAATCTAAACACAAAGCAACAATTGTACTTATTAAGCACAGAGATAGGAGATAATAAAAGGGTGGTTAAAATCTGATTTTGTCTGATGTTCAACTCGGTTGTATTTGTGAATCTACATTTTCATTTACCTTAATTATTCCAGGTTAATTTATCTATAATGCAGACAGTTATTGATTATTTAGATGATAAATGTTCAATAGGATTATCTAGCAATTTTTTTTAAGTGGAACTGAATAAGGCATATTACATATTGTCAAATTTGGCACTATTTAAAATTTTAAAGTGCTACAGAACTTCAATACATAACATAACATTTCATTTACTAAGAAGGATTTTTTTTTTTCGCACTAGCTGAAGTTAGTAACGGCCAGGGAAAATTGAGGTACACAAATTGTTAAACTGAAAAAAAAAAAAAGCAATCAAACCGTTCCCCTGATACTTATTTTTTAGCGCTTGAGTCCTAATTAGCTTAGCTTTTCTCGATCTTAGGGAAACAAAACAAAACAAAACTGTATTTTGCAAATAGTCTTAAAAGGTAACAATAAATATATATATTTTTTCTTTTTCTTTTTCTTTTTTTTTAATACCACCAGGCAGAGTCTTGGAAGGATTTTTGGTTATTTGATTTGTGTTTCTGTTATGGGTTTTTCCAGGGCTTTGATATTTGAATTTTGCTCTAGCAAAACTGATATGTATATACATATATCTCAAACATGTCGGAGAGGTAGAAGGAAAATAAATTCTCATCTTAAGAAGCAATTAGCTTTGAGGTCTAAGCTCAGTTTTGTGGTGACAGATAAACTCTTACTTTATATTTGCTAGCCCAATTAGACACAAGATTTTCGAGAAAACATCCTTAACCAAGACAACCGCTTCTAGGATTGACCTCTACATTTAGCAGCTCAATCGAAAAATGGATGTCAGATACTACTGGTAGGATTATACTGGGTATAATTTTTATACAGACCGAGCACGCAATATATGTTCAAAACTTTTAAAAACCTCATAGACCTAAAACATCTACTTATAGAAATTCATCCTGAGGCAATAATAAGGGAATGTGTACAAAGATTTTTCATATGAGGATGCCCAATGCGACATTATTTGCATTATTGAAAACTTGAATGCAATGTGAATATCCAACATTAAGTGACCTGGTTCAATAAATTATAGAGAAGTACGTGTGTGTATATATATTAAATATATATATTTAATGTTATCATTAAAATCTGTTGTAAAATATATTTAATAGCATAATGGGAGAGTGTTCAAAATATATTAGGGTTTAAAATGAAGCTTGAAAAAACTATAATCATGAAAAGTTTACCTGTAAAAATATATCCTCAGAAAGAAGAGGATGAGGAGGAAATATAACAAGCCGTTCGTAGTGGCTGACGACGTTATAAGTACTTTTTAAGTTCCTTTATGTGAGTGTGCTTTTCTGTAATTTTCAAATTTTCTCTTATAACCATGCATGACTTTTATATTCAGAAGAAGAAGAATTACTCAGTTTTGAGAGGAACAGAGAGATTCAGTATTAACGTCATGCCTGCTTAACATACTGGGAATGTAGCAGATAGAAATAGCCCCTGACGCCCAATATTATATCTCAAATATTCATCATATATTTAAAATGAAGCCATTTCTGCCTGTCATACCAAGTCCAACAGCTACTCCACTTAGGATGCAAAGCTCATGAGCAACACTGAGGGAAGTTAGTACCTGGTATACTTAGAAATCCCAGAATTATGGAGAGAAGGAAGCTATCAGCTCCTATCAGCTTGCCTCAAGAGGTAGACCCAAAACCACTATCCCCCAGACACCAGTACCATCTTCCCTTTGTTTCTCAATCTGAAATTTAATCAATTGTTAAGTCAATTTTCTCTTTAAAAATCTTAATTAGCCCGGGTGGGGTTAAAGAAACTTCATTCATTTATACAATAGTAAATATTTTCAAGAATGGTATAAATAAACGGGTAAGAATAATTCTCGAGAAGAGGGTCTACCAAGTAACTGGGGAAAAAAAAGGAGGGGCCACCAGCAAAGGCTTAGGGGAAGAGTGTTTAGAGACATGGCTTCCACTGGAGATGATTGAAATTGATTTGACCAGGAAAATGCAGTCCCAGTTTCAACCCGGTGACATGCAAGTAAATTTCTGGAACACAGCCCATCCCTAAATGTGAGACAACCTGTGTAAATGCTGCCATGTTGCAGCCCCGTGCTTGGGCAGAAAGCTCATGTTTGGCTTTTCAAATATCACAAGAGGGGATAACTCACTTTCTTTCCCCTGGAAGGTCAACTATATTCATAGGATTGAAAGCTTTATATCAGCCAATTTGATTTCATGTTCTCAAATTTCCTGGGCCTTTTCTGCAGATCATTCTTCCTACACATGGGTTTTCGTTATTTTGACCATTAAGAATATTTGTAAGAAGAGGGGTAATGAGGTTTAAACCAAAGTCAGCCAGCCTTATGAGATTTAAGGTGAGTACTGGAGGCTCAAGTCTATCTGACAGGTGGAGTCACTTTGAGGATCTTGATTCAGTCCAAAATGAAAGGAAAATGCATGATAAGAAGAACATGGCCCTCATTCAGCTATGTCACTTGCCAGCAATTCGACTTTGGGTGGTTTGTGTAATGATACTGAGCCTCGGTTTCCTTATCTGTCAACGAAGATGGCCAGATTCAATTAAATCAAAGATCTCTGCCAGATCTAAAATGCAGTGATGTGCCTGTCTTGACAGACAACTCAGGAAGCCTTCTTTGCACAGGGTGAATCCAAATGTCTCATTTCACAAAGATACTGGAAATCAGAGATGTTGTACAAGAAAGGCAACTGGCGCTCAGTGTTGCTGAAAGAGCACAGCTTCATCATTTTCCTTGCAATACAGATATTTAACCACTCAACGATTCTAGAAAAAGAATACTAGAGAACTTGTGAAATATAATACTTTCAACCACAGGTATTGGCTCTGAGAAGATCAGCTTCCTAGAGACCTGTGTTTCTTATGAAGTTCAGGTAGCCGCCCAGAGAAACAGTGGGCTTTCATCTTGTTTATCATTAATTCTGGAAAGTAGCACGAGTCATATGTAAGACCGAGTCCCTGCGTGCACAGCAATTGTGAAAACCACACAACTGATGTGGTAGTCATTACACGTGATTTAGAAATGGTGTCACCCAGAGACAGAAGATTTAGAAAGGAGGGTGAATATTATATTCAGGGTTTTGTAAATAAGAATAAGGTCTACAGCAGCTAAGGAAATGAGAGCTTAAAGTAACATCCTTTCCTCCTAATATGAGAAGACCCTTCTTAAATAAAAAGCTCATTATATTTGGTAAAAGATTGTACATATTTTTAATTTGGAAGGGATCAGCTGAGATATTCATGTAGGGTGTGGAGGGAGGAAAAAAGGTCATATGCCTAATATTTTACCATAACAGTGTTAGCAAATGCATTAAACCAAGACCATATCACAGGATAGTGTTTCCTTTTCAACTGTTTCCTTGTACATACAACTCTATTGAGCGAGAGATAGAAGATGATGTATGCTTTGGTGCCACCTAAGACCAACCAGCTTGGAAGTTTTCCTTTAAGGTTGAGTGAATTAGTCACAGGAAAACCAACTTCTCTACCAGAAATTAGGAGAGAGAGCACTGATAACAGAGGAGTAAGGAAAGTATGACCAGGTAAATGATAAACCTCAGTCAGGACAATGCCTTGATAAACCCTCAGCTATTCTCACACAGTGCTGGGTTCTCACTAGCAGTATTCACTGGCATTACATTCACATTTTCCTGCAACCACGAAGAAGAAGCAATAAGAAAACTAACATAAGAAACCTTGATTCTGTGCTTGTGAGACAATCTGCAAAAAGAGGTTGATGAGAGATCCATTTTAAACAAGCCAAAACCTCTATTATTCTTTGAAGGGTCCAGATTGTACTTTGCACCAAGCAGATGATCAGAGTAAATTCTTTCTCTACCTATTTTCAAAACAAAAAAACATCTTTAACAATTCCTGAGGTGGATTTTTTTTTTTTTTTTTTTTTTTGAGACAGAGTCTTGCTCTTTTGCCCAGGCTGGAATACAGTGGCGCAATATCAGCTCACTGCAACCTCTGCCTCCCGGATTCAAGCTATTCTCCTGCCTCAGCCTCCTGAGTAGCTGGGATTACAGGCGTGCACCATGACGCTCGGCTAATTTTTTTTTTTATTTTTAGTAGAGACGGGGTTTCACCATGTTGGTCAGGCTGGTCTCGAACTCCTGACCTGATGATCCGCCCCCGCTTGGCCTCCCAAAGTGCTGGGATTACAGGTGTGAGCCACTGCGCCTAGCCCCTGAGGTGGACGTTTCTACCATCCGTGTTAGTAGATCCATTTGCATGCAGGCCACCTAAAAACGGGCCACACCTAACATTTTGTACAGCCATACAAAGCCACTAAGTGGGAACTCCCACCTGGGGCTCTCCTGTGGGTATGTTCAGCTTGTGTGCTCTCTTTGTCTTCTCTATGACATCATTCAATGTCACTTATTACGTAAAACCACAGGACGGTAGTGATTTCCTGCGTTGTGTTATGCTTTGTAACTGCTGACCCACCATATTTCAGCTTTGTTATTTTGTTTTAGCCCGAATCACACAAAACTATAGCTAATAATTTTCTAGGAAAAAGGCAATTTAAATAGTAATTAATGTGAAATAAACCTATTCATTCCACTTACAGTATTATGGTTATTAGGGATTTTATACTTGAAAGTATGGCCAAATATATCAATGAGAATTAATGAACTTCTGCTACACACCAAAATGTAGATAAATCCCAGAAATGTAATGTGAAGCAAAGGAAGCCAGACACACATGAAAGGTGCATACATTATAATTCCATTTCTATAAAGCACAGAAACAGATATTTAACCTAGGCGGCTGCAAATCAGGTGAGAGGTTGCCGTGGGTGGTGGTTTGGGGCAGGACAGGGAGAACTACAGTCAAGGCGGAGGAGGCAGCAAGCTAGTTAGGGTTTCTTTCTTGCTGTCTGTGCTGGTTACATGGGTAGATTGTTACTGAAAATTCACTGAGCTAAACTCTTATGATATATATACTTTCCAGTATCATATATTTCGATAACAAGTTTAAAATGCATAGAAAAGAAAGAGAAATAAATGTTTCTATACCATAAATGTTTGAAGTTTGCTGCCTGTCCAAAAAAAAAAAAATTCCAAATGTCCAACTTACCTCCTTAAAGGGGCCCTTAAACCACTTAGAAAAACACCCTTGGAGCAGAAATCAAAGGACTTGATGTCTAGGTTTGTTTGTCTGACCTTGGACAAAGTCACTTTAAGTTTCTTGATCTATTTCCTCATCTATCAAAAAATGGAATAGGATTACATATTATCTGTATTTATTTCTTGAATAAGTGAAGTGAAGGAACATTATAACTAAAATTTTAGTCTTTCTTCTTGGTTCAAAACTCATTATTGAACGATGTAATTGACTTGGTTGGAAAATGTGTCCCTCTTCTCCGAGAGCATCGACTTTGGGGTCAGACAATGTAGATCTGTTACTATTATCTATCTGTAGGAACTCAAGACAGTTACCTGAACTATCTGAACCTCAAGCACTTCATCTACAAAAATGGAAATATAAATGCCTATTTTACATGGCTCATGTTAAGGTTAAAGAAAATGTGTATCAGCCAAGTGCTTGGCATAGAATAGCTACTCCATAATGATGGCTGCCATTCATGTTTGACTGCTTAAAACTCAATTTAAAATCAAGCAACATTACAGTAGATGCAAGTCTTTGCTCTTCACCTGCCTTCCTCACCTAAGAAAAATAAAGATTTGGAAACCAAGCACATCAGACGTTCTCTTTAAGTCCTATAGTAAGTTGACTTTCTATGAGGGACAGTGTTATCACAAGTTGTAGGAATGCCAGGTGCCTGTTTGTTTCTCTACTTACCTAAAGAAAAGTAAAAACCAGCCTCATACCAGTCCTGAGCTGGCACGACATCTAAAGAGACCAGAAGCAGCAAGTGAAGAAAACAGTTTTTGTTTCCACTAGGCTGGCCACAAAGTTATTTGAGCCAAAAGTCTTTCAAGAATTTCTCTGTTAAGAAATAAGAAATCCAGCTGGGTGTGGTGGCTCACGCCTGTAATCATAACACTTTGGGAGGCTGACGTGGGTAGATCTGGTGAGGTCAGGAGTTCGAGACCAGGCTGACTAATATGGTGAAACTTGATCTCTATTAAAAATATAAAAATTAGCCAGGAGGCCGGGCATGGTGGATCATGCCTGTAATCCCAGCACTTTGGGAGGCCGAGGCAGGCGGATCACGAGGTCAGGAGATCGAGACCATCCTGGCTAACACGGTGAAACCCCATCTCTACTAAAAGAAATACAAAAAATTAGCCAGGCGTGGTGGCAGGCACCTGTAGTCCCAGCTACTAGGGAGGCTGAGGCAGGAGAATGGCGTGAACCCAGGAGGCAGAGCTTGCAGTGAGCCGAGATCGTGCCACTGCACTCCAGTCTGGGCGACAGAGCAAGACTCTGTCTCAAAAAAAAAAAAAAAGTAACTGGGCATGGTGGCATGCGCCTGTAGTCCCAGCTACTCAGGAGGCTGAGGCAGGAGAATCGCTTGAATGTAGGAGGTGGAGGTTGCAGTGAGCCAAGATTGTGCCACTGCACTCCAGCCTGGGCAACAGAGTAAGACTCCGTCTCAAAAAAAAAAAAAAGAAAAAAGAAAAGAAATAAGACATCCATATGGTGCATGAAAACTGACAAGACAGCATGAGCTTGGGACAATGAGAGGAACCACAAAGTATCAAATTGTGTTTTAAATGATGATATCTGAAATACACACAGAGGGAAGAAGGGAAAACAAAGCCACAGGACAAAACAATTCAATATAAAGTCCATTGTACCACCAGTGGGCTATCAACTAAATTGTCTTAGCATTCACACTTCTCGCAAATTTGTGATCAATCATATAATCGCTTCTTAAACTGATAAATGACATAAAGGATACGCTATGTTTTGTCTTAGATATGTAAGGTTTTTTTTTCTTTAAAGCAATTTTCTGTGTAGTGAAATGCTGGCAAGTTGCTATCTAAGTCCAAAACTATGCCAGCCAATGCGTAGCCACTAGCCACATATATGGCTACTGAGAACTTAAAATGTGTCCAAACAAAAATTGAGATGTTCTACAGATATAAAATATACCTGGAATTTCAATCTGAATACAGAAAATAGAATGTAAAATATTTCATTAATAACTTAGAGTAATATGTTAATATAATATTTTGAATATATTAAGTCAAAGACATTAAAATTAAATTTACCTTTTTAAAAATGTAGTTACTTTACAATTTAAAATAGATGAGTGATGTGCCTAGTATTCCTACTTAACAGTGCAAAACTTTAAAGTTTTGCATTTGGTCTTCAAGTAACCTATATCATAGATGAGTATAAAATTTATAAAATCAGGAAATTTCAGAATTATTAAGGCAAAGTAGAGTAGAGCCTCAGCAATGCACAACTCCAGGGGGCGCTACTTGCATCACAATCTGTCAAAAGTGATCCTCAGGACTTCACATGGCTCAGCCTGCATGGCCCTGTATTGAATGCTGTACAATCATTCTCCCTATAAAATCAGCAATCCCTTCTAGAACATCCCTGGGGCAATCCCATAAAACTTTTCAGCACCCTCCACATCTTTTGCAAAACATATAGAGAGTAATAAGACAAAAATATATAAAGTGAGTGGAGAATAGAGCTGACCATACTCTAGGATGCAGAAGATGGCCAGAGCAGCACCAAGTATGCAAAGTCTGAGATATATACAAGGATGTAGTGTTCTCAAGAAGGCTGTTTCCTTCCTGAGACTAGAGGCATTTTTCAGAGGGTAACATTCACTTTAATTACAAAATGCACCCGCCTCTCTCTTCCAAGGGAGAAAAGCCTGTTGTTGCATTTATAATGTAGCTTTAGTTTTTGATGCCAAAAATGATTCAGTAAACACAGTTATGTTATGGTATACTATTTCTTATTCAGTACTCAAATTAATCTCAAGGCAGTGCTGGCATTAATTCAATTTGACGCCTGTACTTAGGATTTCACATAGGTGCCTTCATCCAATTCTTCTTTGCAACTAATAAAATCTTAATTCATGGTAATATATTTATTTCTAGTTCAGTTCATGTTAAGGAGTGCAGTACTTTACAGAAAACTAATTAATATCAATCATATATTATCAACACTTTTAATGGTTCATAGGAAAATCCTACACTGGGGGAAAGATTAGATGAACCAAGGGGTCTTAGCCCATCCTATTTACTCTATTTTTAGGACTTGAGAAAAAAATATCAAGCATCATTTCAAATATAAATTTAATTGAAGGTGTGCATCATAGGACGGCTGGGAATTAAGAATCCGGGTTCTTATCCCTAAAAGGAAATTGATTTGATGTGGCCCAAGAAAGTAATTTACACCCTCAGACTCTGTTTTCCACCTATTTTGTGTAATAACCATATAATTTGCAGCCGGTGAAAATATTTAAATGGAGATGCATGGCATTATTAAAATAATGAGCAACTTCACTAATAGCAAGCCTCCTGCAATTGTTGGTAACAATTCTACTTTTACATAATGTTTGAGTAATGTTGAGAGCATCATATTTCTGGAGATTGTACACATAGCCAGCAGGATAGTTTAAGTGTGAGTTCTTGACTATGAGTGCCTGGAGTCATGCAATACAGTGGTCCTCGCATTTCCTTAAGGAGCTACATTTAAAAAGCCGAATTCTCCCCCAGAAAACTGGAGCAGTGGATTACACAACTCTAAAAATCTTTAAAAATAAAAATTAAAAAGAATGCACTAGATCACTTGAAATGCATGGTCATAATATCCAGCCTTTCCAAATTAGGCATTTTATTTACTCTACAACAAATTCTCCACACTAACAAATGAACAGCTTTAAAAAAAATGAAGTATACTACACACTTATCTCTTTCTTTTTAGCAATCTACATACAAAACCTCCAGATCTGGTGTATACACATATACGTATCTTTAAAAGCCCTCATCACCAGAAATAAAACAAAACCCCACCTACCAATAGCATAAAGCATCCTAGGTGCAGAGATAATGCCTCCTGATACTCACTTTCAAAATTGAATCCATAGATGATAACCCCAACATGTGTGTCATTCATTTTACTGCAGTGCAAATACTGGTATCATGAGATGAGGGAACACTCACAACAAGGGCTTCGGCAGGCCACTTTTTAATTCACAAGGGCATGGTGACGTGGGAGGGCACCTCAGAGTCACTGCTAAATGAACTCCACAATAGGGCGCAAATCTGAAACCCAATCTTAGCCAGATACAAACGTAAGAGCAAATATGTACAGTATCATGTGCTTTCCAGCAGCCCTGTGTCTCGAGGGAGCTCTCTGACATCAGCAGTTGAGACAGGTGGTTCCCTTTCCAACTGTGGAAAATAAAACCCTAGTTCAGAGGCACTAAGTAAATATAGCAGTACTGTAATTTTTCCTTGGTGCACTCTCCCTGTGATTTCTGTCCTATGATGACACTTTATCCCAGGAACCCATTCAGGACATCCATCCATGCCCATAACTGACTAAACATTTGCAAACTGGTTAATATTGACATTAAAGAGAGTGTAGAAGACTCTGTTTTATGGCCCCAGTTGGTAGAGCTAGGGTTTTCCTCCTCTCATTTATTTGGAATACGTAGTCAAGTGGCTGCTCAAAACTTTACTGGATTATTTCACCCTTTGTCCCCTGTTATTAATACAACCTAACAGAATGACAGACAAGAGTCAGACCATCTTAAAATCACATGCACAGAGCAGGTCAATACCAATCATATCCAGTTTGAGTCTGAGAGCTAAAATCAGCTGAGATGTACTAAGCCCTTTGTGGTCACAACTATTTGCTTTTGAATTTAAGAATTACTCACAGAAGGGCACCCCATAACGTGTGTATAAAATTACTTAATTCAGCTTCTATTTCCCTTTCTGAACATAGATACTTTTACACTCTGACAGCCGCTGGCTCTTAAAGCATTCTCCTTTTTGTTGTATCTCCTTAGAAACACAAATCTTGTTCCCTGGCAGCGGTGGCGCTAAGTGCTGTACCACATGCCCAAACTAGTTCTCCCTCGCAGCTTTAATTCACAGTAAGTGGCATGAAAGGAGGTCAACCCTTCTCAAAAACCACTGAGTTCTTTTCGACTTCAGAATCTATTTTGGAAAGCCCCACTCCCTAGTATGTAAAGAGCAGCTTCCCATTTTGAAATTCTGGCCATAACTATTGACAACTTTATGGAATGGTCCACAAAAGGGCAAACATAGGGATATGATCACACTTTCAACTCTTGATCCTAATTCTCTGTGGATTCTGGAAACGATGTCAGACAAGGAAGTCAATAACTGCCATCCACTCTTCGCCCCCAGATAACCCTTTTCATTTGAAAACTACTTACGGCATGCATACATGTTATGGCTTTTCTTCCCTGAGGTGTTCATTGAATGCTTAACTCAATAATGCCATCTTAATCCTGAAAGTTTCCATAGTGACCTACAACTGTAATAAACAAGTCTAAGGAATGGAAAATGAAGTCAGGTCTTCTTTTTTCCCCCTATTCTTCTTCACCTTTACGAATGCAGTCTTCTCTGCTTTTCTAAATTCATAGTTCATAGATTTGGGGGCTAGAATAAAAACAAAAATAGTAATACAGAAATAACATCCAGTATTCAGTGAATGCTTACTGTATGTCAAATGCTGTGCTGAGTAATTCTGTAAATTATCTCATTTAATCCTTACACTAACAGTAGAAGTAAGTATTATTACTAATCTGATTCTAGGGATAAAATCACTGAAGTTGAGAGAGGTTAAGTAACTTTTCTAAAGACAAAAAGCTTGTAAGTGGGAGACCAGAAACTTCAAGACAGCCTTATTTGACTTCAAACATTTTGTTCTTAATAATCAGGCTATGCAGAAAAATAGCATTTTTTGTTTGTGCCCAACAGTCGCACAACTTAGACATCTAGGAGTCTCTTCACAAATCAGAAGGGAACCACAGCTTCATGTTCAGCAGGAAGATAAAAACACCACACACATCCAGCTAAAACCACCAGGGAAATTAAGAAAAGGCAGGACTCAAAGATGAGCACAGCCAACACATGGCACCCTGCTCTGATCAAAAGAAGCCTTACAACAAGTGTCTCTAAATTTGATCTGACATACCATTTAAAAGAGTGCACTTTTCTTTGCAGATCAACCTCTACAGTTAACTTGGGGTGTCTGATTCAGGTCACTGAAGCACACCCCCAAGGAGAAGAAACACTTATTATAATGCCACCCTTCTCCTTAAATGAAATGAAGGCTCCTTTTGAAGATAGCAATTCCAAACAAAGGCCGTAGTAAAACACATATTATGACCACATGAAAAATCTTATTATAAAGATGTTTTACAGCCAGGCGCGGTGGCTCATGCCTGTAATTCCAGCACTTTGTGAGGTCACGGTAGGAGGATCACTTGAGATCAGGAGTTCAAGACCAGCCTGGCCAACATGGTGAAACCCTGTATCTACTAAAAATACAAAAATTAGCTGGGCATGGTGGTGCGTGCCTGTAATCCCAACTACTCAGGAGGCTGAGGCAGGAGAATCGCTTGAACCCAGGAGGTGGAGGTTGCAGTGAGCCTTGATGGTGCTACTGCACTCCAGCCTGGGTATTGAAGTGAGACCCTGTTTCCCAAAAAAAAAAAAAAAAAGAAGATATTTTCCATGCTACAAGTGTGTTTCCATGAAGTGCATACAGTATGTTTATCTAATCTAGAACAGACCTTAACAAATAGGCTTTAACTTTGCCTCTTAGCATCAATAGTAGAATCAACTTCCAATAGATATTTTGCAGCCTCTGCTTGGAAATGTAGTCAAATATGAAAAGGGTCACCTGGATTAAGGTCACTCAAAACTCACTGTGGTCCCAGCCTTCAGAAAGTGGGGCTAAAATATGTGACTTTCTAATCTCCTCTGATTTAGGAAATATGAATAAAACAAACTCCACTAAATTTATTTCCAAAAATGTAGGCTTTAGGAACTTTGTGGCTCTGATTTAGGAGTCATCACAGCTAAAGAGTACCTGGGTCACCTGGCTGTCTGGCGAGCTGTCACTCAATGGGGCAGTTTCCAAAGTAAATGGCCCAGAACACAAAACCAGAAGAGACTGCCTCTCCTGATATCTTTACACTTTCTGGAGCTAGAAGAACAAAGGCCATCAGGGATGACCTATGGCTATTTGGAGTAGACCCATGAATATTAATTCTGAAACCCCTATTGCCACCATCACCATCACACCTAAAAAAACAAGCAAGGAAGAACGAAACACAAACCACTGATTATAACCGAGTAGCAATGAAAGTTGCATGCACTGATTCTGTAATAGTTTGAGGTCTGACGCGAAGGTAGTGATTTATTTTTTTAAAACTAACTTTGTAAGAAAGCATTAAGTTTACATTCATCACCCTTTCTCGATTTGCAAATTATGCATTTAAAGACACAGACCTCAAAGCAGAATTAGAACTCAGTCACATGCAGAATACGTTGGTTGTGAAAGCTGTGCGTTCAGTAAGGAGTCCCAGAGACACAAACCTGAGTGTGAAGTCCACTTCAGTACACCCTACCTCAATACCACTAGTTAAGCTGCTTAACTTGTCTGGTTCTTTATTTTTCCATCTCAAAAATGGGGATAATACCTACCTCACAGACTAAACATGGGAATTCAAGAGGATTAAGTAAATTAAGTAGATGAGGAGCCTTTTAGAGCACCTGCTCTGCAGTTCCCACTACATAAATGCCGTTTTCTACTTTGTTCGAGTGTCTCAGCTCCAGTTAGCTTTCTGTTCTCCTAACCTTTCCTCTTCCTCCTTACTTGGGGCATTTTAAAATAAAATGCACACACTAAGATTTCTGCATGTTTTATCCCACGAAGTGGGCGTTGGGACTTAGGAATGCACAAACACGTATGGGAAGCAGCGGCTCGTGTTTCCCTCTCTGTGGGTGCCTTGTGTACATGGAGAAGGAAGAAAGAAGAAAACTGTTTGGAGCACAGAGTGAGCCTCTGCAATCAATGTGTAAGAGAAGCATTTTTTAAGATTAGAGATTTGTATGAAAAAAAATTGAAAACTTTGAAATGGACAGAGTGCTATTTGAATTCACTACCGATGCTTTGTCATGGGATGTTGGGGCACATGTTTGTGGAAAGGTACGGTGTACATTGCCACCAAATGTCACTCTTTAAGAGAACGAGTGACAGTGTCTGTGTTTTCCAATTTCAAGTGCCTCTTTAGGTATTTATAGGCAAAATCATCAAGAATTAAATGTGAAAAATTAAAATTTTAAAAATTCCAAAAATAGGCGAAATGCAGTAATTTCTCACTCAGAATAAAAGGAAAACTTGTAAGTTAGAGTACTTATATGTACTGAAGCTTTCTTTGAATATCTGTATCATAAAACTACTCTATAACTACCCAAAGTTGAAAATAAGTAAAATAAATTGGTGACATAGGAGAGAAGAAATGTAAGCATAAAATTCATAGATTATATCTCTAAATATTATAAGTAGCCACCATCACTCAAAAGGAGAATAAGGAACAGAAAAAAAAAACCCTACTTGGAAAATTATCCAGAGAAATATATCTCTTCAATTCATGTGTACAGTGGTTATTTATGTCTCAGACAGTAACTTTAGACACGTCAAAGGGTGCAGAACAGACTTCATTCTTCCCTACATGAACTCTGCCTATGAAATCCTAAATGTTCACAGTCTTTCTACCTTATAAAGATAAAGTTGATCCTAAACAATTAAAATTAAAACTAAAAATCCTTGATAAAAGGCTCCAATGGGGTCCAATAACTACTTTAGCTCCATGATGCCAGGACAAAGACAGAGACACACATCACAAGCTCTCTACACATGGGTGCATGTGTGGGAATATGTGCATCTGCAAACGTGTAGAACACAAGATAAAAGTGGAAACCTCAATCAGAATTTACTACACTCCAAATGATAGTTCTGCAACATCCCAGGTGCTTAACTTGTGTGAGATTTTGTTGCTGTCTTCTCTGAAGCTGCTTACAGTCTAAGAGTAAATAGAAGATCCGACATGTAATCAATCAAAATATCCACATGTGACTACTACAATAGTTGAGTGCATTGATGGAGAAGTGGTGGGGATCAGCCAGGGTCTTGAAAACAGATCTAATTAATCTCCAAAACATCCTAGAATGAGTATGCCAGTCAGGCCCTATGAAGACTTTTATAGGTCCCTGACCCATACATAATTTGAAATAAAAACTAGACTCATTACTAAATTATGTATGTATAGAGAAGCTCAGTAAAGTCCTAATATTTGTCATAATAGCAGCTACAATTATTACTTTAAAAGATCAAATATAATAGTCTTTTAAGGAAAAATGACTGGTGCCCTACGTTGGGCTCGTGCATTGCTGGACGCCCTAATCACGAGGTTAGCATAGTACTAACTAATCCCGCATGGATGCCAACGTACAGACACAGGAAAATAGGTATAGTTTGCCAAGACCGTGCTTATTCATTCATAGCCCCTCTAATAAGAGTTCTGGCATCCACAACAAATGGTTACAAGAGTCATACTTGGCCGGAGAACAACACATGGATTCCTCTGGCTTTTGAGGGGTGCCTAATGGGACCCCAGGAAAGTGACAGGCAGAAGGAGGAGGGATGATGAGGGAGAGACAGCATTCCCTTTGACATGAGGCCAATCTGGCGGCAGACCAGGCTGTGACACTTCCTAACTCTTTGAAATGGGCCAAGACCCTGAATGTCCCTGGGCCTCTATATACTAGAGATGAAACCCCTGTCCTTATCAGTGTATAAGGATCAGATACCTAGCTTGGCACCTAGTAGACATTTGGTAAATGTTAGTTCTTCTCAATACTAAGGAGGCTAGAAAATAAAAAGTCCTAGTGACAAATGATGAATCATACCAGGTCCAATGTTAGCTGCTAAGGGAAATACAAAGAAATATGAAAGGTAGTGGGAGCCAAGATTTGGCTCTCAACCAGGTGGTAGACTGCAGCTGCTAACGTGATTTTATTGTGAAAATTGTTCTTTAATCCATAAAATAGCAGCAAGTCACTAGAAGACCAGAGACATAAAATCAAGGGTAGTTTACAATGAAAATAGGCATGTATGTTTTACACATATATGTATATGTGTGTGTATGTATATATATATAATTATATATATAAAATATATGCATTTTTTTTTTGAGACAGAATCTCGTTCTGTTGCCCAGGCTGGAGTGCAGTGGCACAATCTCGGTTCACTGCCACCTCCGCCTCCCGAGTTCAAGCGATTCTCCTGCCTCAGCCTCCCAAGTAGCTGGGATAAGAGGTAGGTGCCACCATGCCGGCTAATTTTTGTATTTTTAGGAGAGATGGGGTTTCACCATATTGGCCATGCTGGTCTTGAACTGCTGACCTCATGATCCGCCTGCCTCAGCCTCCCAAAGTGCTGGGATTACAGGTGTGAGCCACCGTGCCCGGCCGTATATTTTATATTTTATACCCATTACTATTTAAAGTGCTTTACACTTATTATCTTATGAAATGGCAACTATTGTTATCTTTTTTCAGATGGAGAAACTGAGGCAGAGAATTAAGTAACTTGCTCAGGGTTATACATATAACATGCAGGAAGGGTGACACTTGAACCTGGGCAGCCTGGTTCCAGAGTTCATGCCCTCCCCTCCCCTCAACCCCCACGCAAACTGCCTCGCTCTAACGTCTGCCAAAGTTTTAAATCTTTACTGCTTAAAACTGAGTGAAGCACTAAAGCAGCATAGTTGAGTAAGACCTGGCTCCTGGTTTCCCTGCAGCCCACAGCCTAATAGAGAAAATGGAATCAATGAGTCTGGAGTAACAGAGAAATCTACAGGACATAGTGAAATGCAACATAGAAATCCAGGCTGCCTAGAATAAAGTGGAGAAGGAGAAGCAGGTGTTAGCAGAACAGTATTCCTCCCCCCTCCCCTACTTTGATATCAACCTACCTGTCCCTAGCATAGCACTGGGCACATTCAGGAAAAATGATCACCTTTGTCATCTTTGGATAATCAAGATAGCATTTTCCACTAATCTCATTTACAAATATAAACAAAATAGAATCTATCCCCATAAGGTGTCACCAATCTTCAGGGGGCAGAGATGTGAACACAAATACTTCTCATATGCATCCCCATGGTTTATGGCTATGACCTGAGATCTTGAGATGACAGATACAATATAGAGCTAGAGTCCTGACATAATCACAGCATCAACTTCTGAGAATTAACTGATGATTTTCCTAATGGATCATGAGTTTGAAGAATTTGCTGTTAATTGTTGATAAACTGAGATAAACAAGCATACATTTATCCAGGAAACACATGTTAAATTATAATTAGTCAATAACTTTCCAATTGGACAAGAAATTGACAGTGTCCATCAAGGACTAGAGAAATTGTGACAAGTCAATATGAATTTCACCAAGAAATATATATATATATATACTAATGTGCATATTGGTAGCTTTAAAAAAATCACTCATTTTTATTGTGGAGAGAACCCTTAACATGAGAGCTACTTCTTAACCTATTCTTACATGTACAACACAGTATTTTTAACTCTGGGCACACTGTTGTGCAGCAGATCTCTAGAACTTAGTCACCTTGCATAACTGAAACTAAAAAGCACCTGTTTTTATAAAGGTGTGATCCTGGAAGCTTCTCTGAAACTGCATGTCCCCAAACATAACCAATTTCAAACTGCATAATTGCAAAATGGAAAGCTTGAACCACAAAGAGACCATTAGGATAAGTCTGAAAAGATATCCAATATGAGAAATGAATTTTTTAAGTGGGGAAATTTTTTAGAAAAGGAGAGACAGAGAATTCCCAGTGAAGAGATGGCATTTTCAAGAGCAGGTTCTAGAAAATTCCCAGTGAAGAGATGGCATTTTCAAGAGCAGTTTCTAGAAAATTCCCAGTGAAGAGATGGCATTTTCAAAAGCAGGTTCTAGATTGGACTTTCTAGGTCAGACCAAGAGGCAGCTTGTTGCAGAGTAGGACTTAACACCCCTGGCTTCTGTCAGTGACCTCAGCTCACAGCTCTATGGCCTAAGGAAAGGTACCAAGGCTTTCTGTGTCTCAGTTTCTTCACGTATAAAGTAGGAATCACCATGCCTATATCTTAGGGTCTTATGATGATCCCATCAGGATCATGTGAGACAATACAAGTGATTCTTAATCATGTGTGTCAAGTTGGCTCGGCTATGGTACTCAATTGTCTAATAAAGCACTAGTTTAGATGTTGCCGTGTGGGTTTTGTGTAGATGTGATTAATATTTATAATCCATTGATTTAGGTAAACAGATGACCCTCCATAATATGTGTGAGCCTCATCCAGTCAGTTGAAGGCCTTAAGAGTGAAAGCTGAAGTTTCCTTGAGAAAGAATTCCCTATGAGCTATGAAACCTGCCTGAATTCCCTGTTTGCTGGCCCACACTGTGAATTCTGAACTCAAGACTGCAGTATCAACTCTTAAATGAGTTTCCAGCCTGCCCTACCAATTGTAGCCTTGCCAGCCTCCACAATCACATGAGCTAATTTCTAATTTTTTTTTCTTTTTTTTTTTTTTTTGAGATGGAGTCTCGCTCTGTCGCCCAGGCTGGAGTGCAGTGGCACAATCTCGGCTCACTGCAAGCTCCACCTCCCGGGTTCACGCCATTCTCCTGCCTCAGCCTCCCGAGTAGCTGGGACTACAGGCGCCCACCACCACGCCCGGCTAATTTCATTTTTTTTTTATTTTTATTTTTAGTAGAGACAGGGTTTCACCATATTAGCCAGGATGGTCTTGATCTCCCGACCTCATGATCCGCCTGCCTCGGCCTCCCAAAGTGCTGGGATTGCAGGCGTGAGCCACCGCGCCCAGCCACACGAACTAATTTCTTAGCATGCATGTGCACACACACATACACTCTCTCTCTCAATTGATATATAATATATAGATCATATTACATATGATTATATAGTATCTCTCAATTGATAGATACTATATATATCATATTATATATTTTATATATATATATAGAGAGAGAGAGAGAGAGAGAGAAAGAGAAAATCTCTTTATCTGGAGAACCCTAACTGATATATCTTCCAACTTACTGAATTCTCTCTATATGGCAGCAGTGATCAAGCACTTTAAAAACTTTAACTCTTAAATCCTTTTCTCTCTGTTTCCAACCACACTCCCACATAATAAATGAGCATATGGAATGGAGGCCCTTCCTCAGTAGTAAAACAACTGATGAAATGTGTAAAAGCCAAGGATAGTAACTTCCAATGTGATTTCAAAAGCAAATCTAGCACTCTCTGAGAAGAGGAAATGTGAATAAAATGAGACTTGAAGATATTTACAACATAAGCTCCATGAAGACAAGAACAATGTCTTGTTCACAATTATGTTCTTAGGTCCTAAAATGCTAACTGAACAACTCAGTAAACATGTGTTGAATGAATGGATCATAGAGTTCTATAGCTAAGTAGAGGCAGGTGGGAATTTTTTTTTTCCTATTACTTGGTATTAACCCAAACTATTTGACATCTGAGCTGATACTAGAGCCTCACAGAGGAGGCATGTGCTCATTCATCCATCTTTGCATCCATCCATTCACCTCACGTGCACTGTGTGCCTGCCGCATTCTACAGGCTGCACCTTAGGACTGTGAAGATGAAAAAGACAAAAGGCTTGCCTTTGAAGCACTCACAGAGTAGTAAGTTGAATAAGCAAGTTATATTTATATTAGTGTTATGTACTGGAGTAAAGCTAAGCAGGAGCTTCTAGAAAAGTCCAGAGAATGGACATCTAACCTCTTCTGGGAGGGATTCATCCTTTAAATGAATCCTTATTGAAGTGAGCTCTGTGCCAAGCACTATGCTATGCCATGAGACTATTCCCCAATATAATATTAAATATTAATCATGGTTAAATTTTATTGAGTGCTTATTACTGTGTTTCAGGCATTGTTGTAAGACCTTTGCATTTATTTACTGATTCTCTTCATACTAGGGAATCTGGTATGTGTTAATATTTTTTAATATCCTTTTCTATAAGACAATCATAGAGACATACATTCACATACTGCCTTTTCAAATACTTATTGATCACTTGCCCTCTAACATACAATGTTAGGCACCAATTTAATCAGCATATAGTGTCTGTCCTTAAAATTAGTGGAGGAAATAGACAGATCCACAATCACTACAATCTCAGGCTGTCTGACTCCTACAGTCCTGCAAAGTCCTTGTTATGAGCATAATCACAAACACACCACCTCTAAAACTTCCCCAAAACTTGAGAATCTGATTTTGAACACAGCCAACACAAATGTGTTGAGAATGTTTTGTCCCATCCCTATATAAGGAAAATAACCAAAGAGAAATATTTTTAACATACATGACAGATACCTTCAAAATTGTATTTAAAAACAACTGTTTCTTTCCATGACTAACCATGCCAATGGCAGTCAGTGTGGCCTGAACCTAACATGGCAACCTTAGATGTCAGTCAATATCAAGATGTTTTCAATTACCTTCCAGCCACTGACACAAACAGAAAGCATTGTTTCTCAAGATCTAATTGCTAAGAGTGGGCACACAGCAACAGAAGATGCTGATATCAATATTTTGCATTATTGATAAATAGCAAGTATTTGTCATCAATTAACAGCAATTATATATTGCAATAATTTCTGAAGGAATCCTTATAAATAATAATAATTTTAATTACTGGAGAAACCTACCACATCCATCAACATTCATGGCTCCCAGTAAGTATGGAGGTCCAAGGAAGTTCCGTAAAACTTAAGAAGGAGGAGAGACTCCTTCGAGCTAAAGGAAAATAGTCTGTCTTCATTTCTTCTGTACTTTGGACTGACTCCATTCATTTTTTTAATGTTTAAAATTTATTTTCTTTTTTTTTAAATGGGATTTTTGGTTACATTAAAAGCTAGGCACGTAAAACAAGGCAATAGGAATAGCATATCAATAGAAACACCATATCAAATCCACTTAAAATGAATAAGGAAGTAAATGCTAGAACATACCTGGAATGTACCATTTTTTGTAGCTGAGTTCTGAATTGAGCTTTGAGTTTCTTGGCAGTTTAGACAAAAATTAAAGTGTGTCGCAGTAAATAAATTTCATTATCCAACAAAAGAAAACAGGACTTCCCCGACCTCCCTTATTCAATAGTAACACTATCCTAGTCCCCAGTCATTTCTTTTCTATTTCTGATTCTTTTCTATTTTTCTTCATAGCATTTATCAGTTTTCTAAATTCTATCTTTGGTATATTTTCATCTATTCTGCTAAAATGTAACACTCATGAGGACAAGAGTCTTTTTTTGTTCTTCACTGTTTTAGCTCAGCTCTAGAATAATGCCTGGCACGTGGCAAATGTGACATAGACAGGTTGATAGATATAGATAGTCACATAAAGAGATTTTCTTCCAAATACTGAATTCCAGGAGAAATTTATCATGAAGTCCCATAAATAAATTACACCAGGCTATGAGGCTATGTTGAGGGGGAGAGACAATAGCCTGACAATTCATGACCAGCATAAAATAAAAGGCACATGCAAATGTGTAGTGACAAGGGAAAAGTATTTGGAGCAGAAGATCTAAGTTCAGCTCCTAAGGCCACCACCCCCTCCCTGTGCCTTCTATCAGGCAGCATGGCATAACTGTGAAGCATCTGGGCTCTGGAGCCAAGTGGCTTGACTTTAAATCCTGGCTCTGCCATTTATAGGTTTATAAGCTGTGTGACCTCCAACAATTTATTTAGCCTCTCTGTGCCTCAGTTACTTCATCTATAAAATGTGGACAATACTTACCTCAAAGAATTACTGTGAGAATTAAATGAGCTTATGTAAGTAAATCAACTATATAAGGCAATAAGTAAATTACATTGCCTGGCACAAGTAAAGCAAAGTACTGGCAGTTAATCTGAACTTACTCTTCATTCGTAAAACATGGATAATAACTACCTTTGGCATAGATGTAAGGATCAATTAATCTTAATATGTGATAACGTGCTTAGGTGTTTTAAATAAATGACTATTGTTTTTTATTTTCATGGAAGAATATATTCATCATAAGGCTTTCAGAAAATGCAGAAAGATAGAAAGGAGAAAGTAAAATCCCCTACATCCTAGCAAACAATGAGAACCACCATTAGCATTTTCCTGTATAAATTTCCAGATTTCTTTCTCTGCCATAATCACATGCAGATTTATATGTGCATGTGTGTGTTTGTGAAAACACAATTTTTAAAGAGCTAGACGCACATGATGTACTGCTCTGAAACCTGCTTTTTTAAAAAAAAACATAACATGGGTGTTTCATCTCATATCTCACATGAGTAAATAAAGATCTATATCATTCTACATAATAGCTGCCTACTATTCCATTGTATGAAAGTGCCTTGATTTATTTAGGCAATACTCCATTCACAGACAGTTAAGTTGTTTCCAATTTGTGAAAGTGCTTTGTAAACTACAAAGTAACATACAAATGTTAGTTATCATCACCACCATTTAAAAAATAAATATCCAGACATTATCATTAAACTTGTGAAGGTCTTCTTTCACTATTTCTTTAACCTGCTGGAAGTGGTGCTTTCATCTAATTGTATTAACATGAACATTTTTAAAACATGACATTTATGGATTCCACATCTGAACACACACAAAAAACAAATGAACTACTGAATCAGAACTAGGGAAAGGTGTTGTGGACTATTCCCAAGAGCCTGTTTCTCAGTACAACGACTGTGTTCTCGTTCCCAGCACATGCTACCTCACCCTCCTCTGCCTGTAGATTGACATCACTCACTCACTGCTGCCCTTTTCCCCAGAACCTACCCATGGCCTCAGAATTTTTGACAATGAACTCCAAATAGTCATTATGAAGCAATTGGAACAGGCAGTAGAGACGAAAAGTATTAGCTAAACCCATGTTGAAGATATAAAGAATAAAATGGGTACTTACTGAGTAGCTACCATGAAATTTGTACATGCTGTACGTGGCAGATTTCGCAGTTATATTACACCACTGCCCTCCTAGATTCTCAGCTCCTTGCTATTAGGAACCACATCCTACTCTTTTCTGTGTTTTCTTTCTTTCTTTTTTTTTTTTTTTTTGACACGGAGTCTTGCTCTGTTGCCCAGGCCACGCCATTCTCCTGCCTCAGCTTCCCGAGTAGCTGGAACTACAGGCACCCGCCACCACGCCTGGCTAATTTTTTGTATTTTTAGTAGAGACGGGGTTTCACCGTGTTAGCCAGGATGGTCTTGATCTCCTGACCTCCTGATCTGCCCCCCTCGGCTTCCCAAAGTGCTGAGATTACAGGCGTGAGCCACCACACCCGGCTTTTCTGTGTTTTCATCTTTCCCTGATAAAAGACCACGTAAGGGTAGGTACTTAATCAATGTTGTTCATTTGTGGGTGAGCAGTTGAAATAATGAGTGAAGCCCCGAACTTATGTATTTTACAATCTCATTGATTGGGAACTAAAATTAGTAGTGCCAATGTATTCTTTGAAAATTGAACCTGCCATATTATTTCTGGTAGGATGGGGTTTGGTGAGATATCCAAATGCATGAAAACAAGCAAATTAATATTGCCACTCTTTTTGTAACAATAAATTTTATCTATTAATTAATGTTGTGACTTAGAGCAAATGTGCATGGCAGGAAACAGAAGGCCCTGCTGATACCAATTTTACAGAAGAATGTAGTCGGTCCATTGAGATACATTGTGGACACCTATGCTATGGCTCCAGTGCTGGCATGAGCTGGATGGATTTAGCTTATAAAACTCTGGCCTTTCACCTGTTCAAGGCTACAATTAACCCCTCTGTGAGTTTCATTCACTTAAAAAATATTTACTGCATGCCCAATAACTACCAGGCACTGCAATAAGTGCTAGATTTGGGGAGGTCCGACACAACAAAAATAATTTAAATTCTTTTTTTGGGGGGGGATGGAGTCTCCTTCTATTGCTCAGTCTGGAGTGCAGTGGCATGATCTCTGTTCGCTACAACCTCAGCCTCCAGGTTCAAGCAATTCTCCTGCCTCAGCCCACTGAGTAGCTGGGATTATAGGTGCCAGCTGTCATGCCCAGCTAATTTTTGCATTTTTAGTAGAGACGGGGTTTCACCATGTTTGCCAAGCTGGTCTCGAATGCCTGACCTCAAGTGATCTGCCCACCTCGGCCTCTCAAATTGCTGGGAATACAGGTGTGAGCCACAGCACCCAGTCAAAAATAATTTAAATTCAAAATCGATTATACAAAAACATTTTGGGTCTCTTAATGAGACATCATGACAAATATTACTTATGACTACCAAAGTTAGGGCTTGCATACTTTTGTCTTCTAATATTAAAATATAAACCCGTTGCTCTGGTCAGGAAGATCTTTTTACCCAACATGGAGGTTAGCCAGTAGATTTCATGGTCCCCTGTCTATTCTAACTATTTCATGCTATCAGAAATTGTTTAAAAAATAATAAAAAGTAATAATGATTTTATCATTCTAGGGCTCTGGTAAAGTACTGCAATCAAGGAGAAATGTCTAACATGAATAAAGATAGGAGGAAGCGGCCTCTGTGTCAAGGATTTGCCATTCCTATCCTATATATTTCATTCAAACCCTGCTTCTCTGTCCTCTACTAGTCTCTCTGTTTAACTCTATTCTGCTGGTTCTCTGTGACTTATTTTAGGACCCATCTATTTTATAAACCATGACCCAACATGGTTATCATTGAGTGCTGCTCCTATCCATACTGCACCTTCTAGCACTTGATTATAAATCAAGCCTCACCCTTCTCTAATTTCATCAATTGGATAGGTCCTACTTTGGAAAAAAATAATGTAAAACTCCTGAGGGCAGCAACTTTACATACTCATTGTTTTAACCTGTATAGCACCAAGCATACTCCTAGCTATATCAAAAGTGCTCAACAGATACATTTAGGTTAATGTTTATACTAGTCCTTATAATGGTAGTTTGTTTCTACTGTGGTAAGTTGCATTAGAAAAAAAATTAGTCTCAGACCCCTAAAAATTCGGCTTCACATACTTACCACATGCACAACTTTGGATCGATGTATTAAAATACATTGGGCCTCAGTTTCCCCATCTCTAAAATATAGAGATGGCAACACAAAGTCTCCAAGTCCCAGATTAACCTACCATCCTATGATCTTACACATCTTAGAAGGTATTATGCCTCAAGGAGGACTTTTGCAGTTTGAAATATCTCTTTTCATCTAACAAAATGAGTACTTCTTAAAAAAAAAAAAAAAAAAAAAAAAAAAGAAGTGAATTGTGAATCCCTTTAAGAGGCAGCTCAGATTTTGCTCACTCTCTCTTCTAAGTTCCCAATAAATGAATGGTGATTCTCTCCTCTTGCTTCAGCCCTTAAAAAAAAGTCCATCCTCTTACTAATAGAAAATAGGATTTGAGTGATGGCCCTTACACTAATTGGTCAGGAGCCCTAGATAAAATATTGTTATTGACAGAATGTTCTCCCTTTTTCATGCACAGAGAAAGTAGCTTAGCAGAACATACAGATAGAAAGCAAATGGAGGACAAAGAAAGAGTGCCCAAAACTTGGATCGAATCGGAAGAATCAAGCCAGTGCAGTAAGGTTCTTGCTAATAAAAGATTCGCTAAGAGGATATAACAGAAGCCAGCATATTCAACAAGATAATGGGACAAGGGAAGCAAGAATCACCAGTGGTGAGCGAGAGGCTATGAAAAAAGCAAAGATCCAAAAGATCTGACTTGTTCTGTTTGACCCTGGAGGTCCACGTAGGAGCAAATGTAAATGAAATAATCTTAGAGACAGTGATTTTTAACTCAGCAAGAAGAGAGGTATGCGTAAAGAAATCCCATCACAATCTGTCAGAAACTATCTATTGATTTAAAAAAGATAAAACATAAAATGTTCAAAGGAACATCATAAATATAACAGTATGGGTTAAGATCAAGTACAGGGAAGCTTCTACCGGTGGGACTGTATTCTGCCATGGCAGGTGATGAACTAGCTCCATAAACTACCAGGTCTTTTCCCTGAAAAGAGCCTCTGGCTGCTACAATTTGATCTATCTAATTTTTAAAAAAATGAATCCAAGGTTAATATCTATATTAGTCCTTTTAATGGTAGTTTGTTTATACTGTGGTCAAAATTTCAATTTGTCATCCATTACCACTGAACTACTAGACTGCAGAAAACTCTATGTGGCCAGCAGCTTGGTGATGCATTGAAGGAAACAGTACCCATGACAGGGCCAGCAAATGCCTTTTACCCCTGCGTGATTTAATTCAGGCATAATAGTTGTACAATTCAAAGCTTCATTTTCCCTGAAATTCTAAAGTTGACTATGAGAAACCCTGAAATTATTCATCTTGTCTTTTCTTCTCTCCACTTCAACTTTCTTCCTCCCTGCTCTATAATCCTCACCCTCCCCTAAACTCAGAAAAGGGGAAATTATACAGTGTTTTGCTAGAATTATTTTACATAATCTTCCATCTCCTACAGTGTCAGCGCTTGCCCTGCTACTGAAATGACCGAAGCCAGGACAGACTCAGGTTCCTATTTGGAAGCAACAGGGAAGTTCCTCCCATTCTTCAAACCAGTTCAGCCACAGGGAGCCTGTTCCAGCCAGAACTCCATCTCTACTGAGGATACACCAGCCGTAGGACCCAGCCTGGGCTTGCCCGTCCAGTAAACAGCAAGGAGCCTAGACGGCACAACCCAGAGGACTGGGGGTTCTTCTATAAAAGGGACAATTGAGTCTCCCGTGCCACCCCCCACCCCCTCCTACCACCTTTCTCAAAGGGAAAAGAGTGGGCTACACCACTTTGAGCACAGTGCAAAGCGAACAATTCCTTTCTCCCACACTCACCCCGTTCTTCTGAGGAATGGGGCTGACTTTGATTCTTCAGATTACATTCACAATTAAACTCTTTAAGACTTTGTATCCTGGGAAAACAGTAAACAACTCAACTCTTGTCCTCAGATAACCAAGTGCATGTGTGTGTGTGTGTGTGTGTGTGTCTGTGTGTGTGTGTGTGTGTCAGGGGACAGGGAGTGTAAAAGAATTGAATTGAATGTGAAGGGATTCTTCAACTCCGGGGAAAGTCTACCACAAAGAGAAATGCATGTGGGTGAAACACCTTGTAATTTAAAACTATGTTTCTTCCAGTGTCTCCAGTTCTCGGCCTGAGCCAGCCATGGGATTCAGTTTGGCTGCCCTTATGTTAAAAATGCACTACACAGCAGATATCAGGGTGCCAGGCAGCTCATCATGTAAAGCTCCCAGGCACACTGAACACCATTTTGTTTGACATTTCACTGGTGACAATAGAACTGTCTGAAAATGCTCACACCCCACAGGCAGGTGGGAGGGGAGGGGTTAACAAGACAAGCACACTTTGTGTGTGGCTCTCCTGGAATGTATTGGAAAAGGTACATGGAGCCTATTGAAAGCAAGTGTGGTTTTACTGGTGCATACTTCGTGGATTAGTTGGGAGTTGGAAATTATTTGGACTCAGTTTTCAAATGAAGGCTCAATCCTAAAAGTTAAAATAATAATGATTCTGTGGTTTAAAAGGAGACATGGCATTCACCTAAATGGAATACCTATGTTGGCCCCAAAATTATGGTGTGGTACTACAAGTGTTAGAGAGCACATTCTACATGGTCAAGCCTTGCTTATTACCCAGGGACAGAGAATAATACCATTCATTCATTCATTCATTCGTTCATTCATTCCACAAACATTTATTGAATATGCACAATGTTCATAAAATATTGTGCATGCTTGAAGGTTAGCAGAGCGAGAAAAAATGCCCAGATAATCAGAGATGGATTTTGACCTTATGGAATTTGCAGTCTTAAGGGGGAAATGCTACACAAACACCTAAGATCCTTACAGAGAGTGCAAGGCAGAAATGTTAGGCTTGTTAGACACAGACCTCTAATGGACTGGGTGCTTGGCACTCAAAGAGAAATTGATTCCAGCTGGGGCAAAATCTATTGCTTAACTTTGGTATCCAACAGAAGACCAGGAGTCCTCAACATCCCGTCACATCGAGGAAGGAATATCTCCAAGACAACTTCACTTTCTTGCCAAAATATGCAGGTACACATCTATGTGTGGTCTGAATTTCTATAACCATCGAAGCGTTTCTCCTTTCTTTCCCCCAGAAATGGCAGTGGAATAGACGCATTCACACAATAGCTAAGATGAACTCCGTCATGTTTTAAGAGAGTTAGTTTTATTAGTTCAGTTAGTTCACTTTCCTTTGGTTTCATAATGTAAGAAACAAAAAGAGTAAGAGCAGTGCTTTATTTCAGTAGTACAGGGTAAGGCTTTAACTTTCTGGGTCTGAGGCGGAGGTTTCTGCTGGCATCTTAGCTTTCTGTGTGTTTGTTTGGTTTACTCCTGACAGAGACAATGGAATGCTTCAATGAAAACGCCCAACTCATTTTCCATCTATGAATGAACAGAAGGCATCCCGTGGCTAAGGAGGGATAAATATTCCGCGCCACTGGAGGCCTGCTGGCTCGCCCGGGCCACGCCACTATTGTACCCACTCTGGCTTCCACATGCAACTTACTAAAGTTTGTGCTGTTTCATGGCAAGGTGATTTACCACTGACACCTCTTTGCCATTTCAACTGGGGGCCACTGTAACGGGGCAAGGTTCAAGGAAGTTGGCCGAAACTGAAGCAGACATTTTATGAGCTAACTATTGCATTTTCTAGTTCTTGACTTTTCCCCAGGAGCTTTTGCTTTTCATTTTGTTGGCTGCTTTTAACTCCTCTGATGCTGTACAACCCCAGGTTATTTTTTTCTAAAAACAATAGAGCCTTCAGTAAACTGGGTTTTGTTGCTTGTTTTGTTTTTATTTTTTTATTTTTGGTGAAATGATATTAGGGCTCCTTACCTCTAACAACTGAGTCTTGCCATGGTTTTGAGTGTGAGGAAAGCATTACTGAAGGCATTTAATAGGTGGACAGACGGGTATGGAATTGTGTCGAGGGCCTTAAATTATATGCAGGTCAGCAGAGGTAACAGAAACGTGGTTGTACTCTTGACTCACCCACTTGAAAACAATCCAATTCCATTATTTGTTCCTTTCACAACCTGTTCACGTGCTCAATCACTGATTTATTTATTCACCTATTCATTCATTCAACAATTGAGTGCCTAATATGAGAAATATTACTGTCCAGTGACAGGATGCTAGTAGACCAAAAAAACAGTGAATAAGATATGGGTGCTCCTTCCAAGGAATTCACAAGTCTGTGGAGAAACTACTCAGTCAACAGAAAATGCAAAAAAAGAAAAAAGAAAGAAAGAATGAAATCACTGCTAAAAAAGAAGTAACATCGAAGAGCTGTCAGAATACGGAGGAAGGGAATGTACCCTGATGTGCATATATTTAGAAATAGGTTCCAAAAATGCTGCAATTGTACTGAAACAAAATTTTAACTTGACCTCCTCAGATGGAAAAGGAAGAGGGCAATCTCATTCTTTTTCTTGAGATAAAATATTTCCCCAAAAGTTCACTTTTGAAATCATTTTCCAACTTCCTTTCCCTTAGTTCTCCCTCCACCCTCAATATCTTCTTCATATTCTCATTCTTTTTGCGCTAGTGGAAGCTATGCCATTTTCCTTGAGAGGACTACACTCCAGAGTACGAGGAGAAATCATGACATTTCTTCTGGGCTGGCCTGCATGCCCACTCTTTCCTATGGAGAGATGCCTTTTCAGAGCCCAGGAGACAGGGGCAATTCCATTTCCATGCTGGCTCAGCCCTGGCCTCTCCTGGGCACAGGTAGAAATGATACCAGGCCATGCTGAGTCACTTACAGTGGTTCTGTGATGAAAATAACTAGTCATAGGAGATTGGCTTGGCCATCAAATTCATTGCATGTTGCTGAAAATCAACTAGGACCCCAAATGGGCCAGCCTTCAACTTCTTGGCAACCCTCTCTATGAAAACAAATGCTTTGCCTTACCCTTCCTATGAGATTCTCCACTCCCTTTTTTTGGGGGGACTTTCAGCACTCTTTGAAGGAAAGGAACAATTAATGTTCACAGTAGATGTCTGAGTGTCTAGGCCAGGCGCAGTGGCTCATGCCTGTAATCCTAGCACTTGGGGAGGCCGAGGAGGGTGGATCATGAGGTCAAGAGAGCAAGACCATCCTGGCCAACATGGTGAAACCCCATCTCTACTAAAAATACAAAAATTAGCTGGGCATGGTGGTGCCTGTAGTCCCAGCTACTTAGGAGGCTGAGGCAGGAGAATCACTTGAACCCAGGAGGCAGAGGTTACAGTGAGCCGAGATCGCACCACTGCACTCCAGCCTGGATGACAGAGCGAGACTCCATTTCGAAAAAACTTTCATTCCATTTCTTTTCTTAGACAGATGTCCAGGCAGAAGGATCTCAGAGTTTACTTTCTGCATACACAAACCTCCATACAGCACCATGCCTAGGCATGACCAACTTCCTCACATAGTTGCTTATTGAATTCCTCCCCTCACCCACATCACCAAAGTGTGCCAGGAAGTGATTGCCTGGCATAGCTCACTGGTCCTGCACAGTTTTTTTAAGACTCTCCTGCTCTGTCTCCCTTCATACACCAAACAGAAGAAAGGTGGATTCCTACCCCCACTTTCCTTTTTTTTATAGAAGAGTGATGGATTCATGGTGCATAAGACCAGAATATGTCAGCTTCAAGCAACACACATTATCTTTTGAAAAGTATGAACTACTGTAACAATTAAAGCGTTTAGGAGACAAACCTTCAAGTGTCCTCAGAAGAAATGTGTAAGCACAATTTTCTTCTAAAACGCAAACTTAGAGAACAAAATATGGGTCTGAAAGCATTTTGTTTTTAATTAACTTTTCTAAAAATCTTCTCAATTTGAGTGATCTTTTACTGACCCATTGTCGACTGGAGGAAACAATTACTTTGGTCATTGAAAGAGTCATTTTTACCAATGAGCTGTCATTATCAATCAATCTAGGGTTCCCTGCTCTAAATACAAAAATGAATAGGCGAATAAATCTGTAAGTGGATAAATTGTCTGCACACCAATCCCCGCGGGCCATGTGTTTATAAGTCAACAGCTTAAAATGAAAACATCTGATGAAGGTAATACACCTGTTAAAGGAGCATAAAATTCCAAACCCAATGGTAAAATATAAAGATTATAAAGCCTCTTAAAGGAGCCATCAAAGCAAACTATTAAATGAATACATCTGCTCTGTGCCAGACACTAGTTTTATAAGTGCCACTCTAAATAAAAGAGATTTAGGACAAACATTTCATAAAAGGATGTGAAAAGCAGTGAAGGAGATGTATTTTGAGGATGATGAGAGAAAATGGAATGGATTCAGTTAGAAAGAAGAATTGACCTAAGCTCAGGCCAGGACTCATAGGAAAGGTTTTATGAGTCTAGTTTTCATTGGAAGGGGTGAGACGTGAGGAGGTATAGCAGAATCATTTTTCATGTCCAGCTGTATACTTTGGTTTTAGTCTACAGACAAAAGGGGAAAAAATCAGTTTAGCACTAGATAATTACTTGTAATGAAACCTAATACTAGAAAGAGAGAGAGAGAAAAAAAATTTAAAAAAAATAAGAAAGAAACTTCTAGTCAAGGCAGTTCCAATAAAATTTCAAACTTATAATGTTACCAAAGAAGTGTCGTAACAGAGTGGTGTTAGTTGGGCATGACCATGTTTCTACCTGACCCTCTTAAATGTGGTTTTAGTCAAGATGCATTTTCCTGGTTTGCCTGCCTCTCTGAATGCTGCTTCTCAGTGTTTCATCCTTTAACTGCTGGTGTTGCCTATAACTCTGTTTTCAGCCCACTTTGCTTATTCTTCTCAGTCTTCCTTGGCTCATCTCATTGCCTCTCAAGGCTTTAACTGCCACCATGACAGAATCTGTCTCCAGCCCAGATTGTCCCCAGAGCCTCAGAGACAGCTGGGTGCTCACCACCAACATCTTGCAGGACCAGAACACCCAAAATATATAAAATGGGCCTTAACATCCTCCCAACCTCAGCTGCTTGCCTGCCTGTGTTCTTTGCATCTGTTGAAAAGAAGTAACCCAATCCACCCAAACCAAAAATATACTCATCCCCTTCAATCTTAATCATTCTTAAGTCTCTTCCTTCCTTTCCGTTCCATGATGAACGTCCTAGTTCAAGCCAGTGATCTTTCCAAAACTTGACTGTGGCTACATCCTACCTTGGTGTCTATCATTTCAGCCCCTCAACATTGACCTAGAGAAAGCTCTTGAACATGGCAGAAAGGTCTTCTCTGAGCTGGCCCCTGCCCTGCCTCCAGCCTGACCTCTTATCCCTCCCTGCTTCCTACTTCCAAGAGAATGCCCTTTTATCATGCTTTTGTTCCAGCTCTACCTGAAATCATTTCCCAAATCCTTTTTCCTTATCTAACTCTCTTCATTCTTTAAGAATCAGCACAGTTGTCAGTTCTTCCAGGGAGTCTCGCTGCTTGCTTGAGGCCAAATTAGGTCCTTCTGCTTATGGCTCCTCCAGAGCCTGGTGTACTCATCTACTACTGCACCCAGCACATTATAATTGCTGGTTTATGCATCTGTTTCCGCCACAGACAATGAGCTCATTGACAGCAGGGGTTATCTGTTATTCATCTATATCCTCCATGCACATAACAATAATTACTGAATACATGATCTATCTAACAAAAACACATTTACACATACAGATGTGCCTTGACTGACAATGGGCTTATGTCCAATAAATCCATTGTAAGTCATAAATATCTAAGTCAAAAATGCATTTAATACATCTAACCTACAACCTAGCTTAGTCTAGCCTACCGTAAATGTGTTCAGAACACTTACATTAGCCTACAGTTGGGCAAAATTATCTAATGCAAAGCCTATTTTATAATAAAATGTAATTTATTGAATACTGTACTGAAAGTGAAAAACAGACTGGTTCTATGAGTACTCTGTACTTGAAGTATGGTTTCTACTGCATGTATACCACTTTCACACCATCATAAAGTCAAAAAATCAAAAGTTAAATTATTATATGTCCAGGACTGTCTGTATATCCTACATGTAGATATTTTAAAGATATATGTTATTATGCCAGTAAAATAAAAGCCTCCTATATATTTATTTCTTCACATCCATCAAGAAAAGGTTTGTGGTTTTTTTCTTGTTTTTGTTTTGTTTAATTTTGCAGTTAGGAGGGAGGGTAATTGGATCTGTTTCACCTTTCTTGAAATCAATCAAATTTAAGCTTGAGTTTTACAAAATTTTCTAATAAGAATAATAATAAGTAATCCTTCCTGAGCACCTGTTACCTTGAAACACTGTTCTAGGTGCTTTGTGTGTCTGACTTAATTTTTCCTTGCAGTAGCCCTAGGCAGCCTGCTGTCTAGGCATTCCTATTCTTACCATCTACATAAACTAAGGCATTGAGAATAACTCAGCCAAGTCCACCCACATCAGAAGGGATGGAATCTTGATCCAGCCAAGGCTCCTCAATTGTACTACACTGTCCACAATCAAAATTCAGTTTCTGTTATTGATTCCTACATCATGGAACAGAATTGTATTATGACTCAAAAATCCTTACAGGCTTAAGTGCCAGTATGGACATGGACTTCAACCAATCAGAAGGCATCCTAGGACCCCTGCTGTGGCAAGAATTAATCTTTTGGTTACTAGATCATGAAGCAATTGAGGAGTTCCAAAAGCAGGAGCCACACTGACAGAGTCTGGGCACTTGGAGGGCCTGGGCAGCAGCTAGTATTTTGATATTTTTACAACTGGTACTGCCATGATGGTGCACCCCAGCCGAATATCAACCCAGGTCTGATGCATCAAAATAAAGATGTCAGGAAAAAGTGTCTGGACTATTTTCAGAGTCTGGTGCTTCGTTTGTTCAAGGTTATTGTTCTTGGATGCAGCTGCCACTACGTAGAATTTCCTTAAAGGGAAAATCCACAATTTCTGGTGGGAAAATGGAGGCAGCAAAATTATATCCTAGGCTTCTAGGCTCTATTTCTCTTGTATCTCCAGGCCCAACAAGGGTACCTGGCACAAAATAAATACTCAACAAGAATTACTATGAATAAAATGCAAATCAAAACCACAATGAGATACCATCCCATGCCAGTCAGAATAGTGATTATTAAAAAGTCAGGAAATAACAGATGCTGGTGAAGTTGTGGAGAAATAGAAATGCTTTTATACTGTTGATGGGAATGTAAATTAGTTCCACAATTGTGGAAGACAGGGTGGGGATTCCTCAAAGATCTAGAACCAGAAATACCATTTGACCCAGCAATCCCATTACTGGGTATATGCCTAAAGGAATATAAATCATTCTATTACAAAGATGCATGAACACATATGTTCATTGCAGCACTATTCACAATAGCAAAGACATGGCATGAACCCAAATGCCCATCAATGATAGACTGGATAAAGGAAATGTGGTACATATGCAGCCATAAAACAAAAAACAAAAAACAAAAAAAAACCAAGATCATGTCTTTTGTAGGGGACATGGACGGAGCTGGAAGTGTTTGGAAGCCATTATCCTCAGCAAACTAATGCAGGAACAGAAAACCAAACACTGCTTTTTCTTGCTTATAAGTGGGAGCTAAACAATGAGAACACATGGACACAGGGAGGGGAACAACACACACGGGGGCCTGTCAGGGGATGGGGTTGGGGGAGGGAGAGCATCAGGAAAAATTGCTAATGCATGCTGGGCTTAATACCTAGGTGATGCGTTGATAGGTGCAGCAAACCACCGTGGCACACGTTTACGTATATAACAAACCTGCACATCCTGCACATGTACCCTGGAATTTAAAAATCAAAATCAAAATAAAATAATAATGAATAAATAAATAAATAAAAGTAACTCACCCAAACTGGATTAAATGTTAGGTCAACCCAGGGAGGTACATAGAACAACAGTCTATAAAAGACGCTAAAGTATTTCTATAGACAAAATGAGACAGAGCATGCTATATGTGGTAGAAGGAAAACTTGTGTGGGTTACTAGAGGTGGAAAAATAAAACCCCTGAGGATGTGTTCACATCATAATAGACGTTCCATCAACCACCATCTTAGGATGCCAGTTAGCCACAGACCTTTTATATGGTTGAACAGCACATGCAAGTTTGGAGCCAGAGCTGAATTGCTTGGAAAAATAAAAGGAGTAAGGCTAGTGCTGCTTCCCAAGGCTCTCCCACTCACACTTTGCTGGTAGTGCTTCAGGTCCCTCTGCAGTAGCAAAGTGTGAACACTGTTGAATGTCAATGACAGAAACCATGGCAGGCACTTTACTGAGAGGAAAAAGTGCGGCACCCATTATGGAGAGTGGGAAAGAAAGATTGGCAATGGCTTTACCCTCAGTGGGAGAAGGTTGAAGTGGCCCCAAGATTGAAATCATCCTGGAGGTGTTAACACTTCAAGTCTGTGTTCAAACTTTGCTGCCTTCTGCTGCAGAGGATTTGCCTACAAATAACAATAACAAGAATAATAACTAGAATAATACCTGCCACCTTTTATTTAGCATTCATTGCGCCCTAGGCTAAGCCTTTATGAGGCTCTTCTCATTACATCTTTTTAACAACCCTATGAGGAGGGTATTATCCTTCCATTTTACAGCTGAGTGTTAACAGGGCCTAAACTCACCAAGGAAATCCTCAAAACATGTCTGATGTTCAACCTTTCCTATAGGTTTGCAGACTCTTGTTTGTCACCCCACTCCAGGGTGCCACATTAAATATATGTATATTTTAGCATCCTTGACATCTTTAAATGATATTATCTGAATTTTTACCTAGATATTCTGTTTCATTTACCTTTAAGTCCCTAAATCAGGTTTGAAATTCCTTTTCATTCACACAGAAAGAATATTTATATTACTACCCATGGCTTCAAGCAGGACAAAATCCCTCTCCACCATGAGTGACTCTGAACTTGATTTTTGGTGTAACAGCCCTCACATTGTACCATTACATGTATACTCAAGGGCAGAAAATAAATAATAAATTATAGCATTTCTTATGTTTGCTTTGCACCATCCAAGATGTCAATCATATTGTGGGGAGTAATGCCTTCTGACCACTGACATTTAGGTACAACGCTGAAGGACTATTTCTCCAGCTAGCACTTCAACACAGTTCTCTAATATCTTAAAGATCAACCTTAACAACAACAATGATGGCAAAGGTATGGAATTTTATCAGTTACAAGGTATAAAAAAAGGTTCTGAAATATGAACAACCTTATCATTGATTTCTTTTCTTTTTAGGCCAAAAGAGCATATATCATTCAAGCTATGGGGACAAAAATAAATTGTTGCCAGAGGCTGTTCAAATGGAAACCAGTAGCACCCTTCAGGGTTCAATGTACTTTTTGTTTCTTTTTTCCTACCCAGACTCTCAAAGGGACAAACACATGCAGGAAAGTGATCCTGGAAAGAAGGGGTTAATATAAGCTGCACAGTGCACTCAGTGATGCCTTAAATAATTGTCACATGTCCCCTATAATCTGTCCCATGCTGTCAGCACTGAGTTAGTCATAATAATATCAGATAAGAGCTGTTCAAAGTGACACACTAACCAACATGGGAGCCACATGACTTTCTGGCTTGGCTACTGCCCTTCAGCTGAACTTTGGCTTAGAACACAAGGCTCCCAGAGGCAGCCCGGCACATGCCGCCGCGTGGAGTGTCCGGTGGCATTTTCCGTTGCTAGGGCCTCTGTTGCTTCACAGTCTAGTGAGGGGCAGCTGGGCATCAGTGACAGGGAGTCGCCTGCTCACCCCACCTCTGGGGCCAGGGAAAGGAATTGGCTGCTGTGGTGGCCGCTGCCTTTCTGAGCTTGTGCTGGGACTCCCTGTCCCCTCCACAGTTGATTAGTTTTGCAAATGTGTGTGTCACGCGTTATGCCAAGAGCCACAGCAGGGAAACTCGGACCCCCAAAGGGAGTTTTGCTGGAAGAGGTAGAGAAGGAATGTGACTCTTGGATAAGAGGACACAAAGACAAGGGCAGGAAGGAAGGAGGAAAAAAAAAGGAAGGAAAGTTATTACCTCTGGGTAGAAGGTTACTGTAGACTAGCTCTATTTTATTTGTGCTTTTCTGTATCCCCGCCCTGACTTTTTTTTTTTACTTCCAGCATATTTTAGATTTTTAATTTAAAAAGTTAAGGCACATATTTTTTAAAGGAGAATAAAGAAACAAAGAATAGTGAAAAAGAGGAAGAAAGGAAGGTGACCCATTCACTCACTGATTCATTCACAAAGCAGAGGCCAGAAAGGAAGCAAGAATCCAATGTCATCTGACATTGGATTTGAGAGCATTTATTGGCAGTGTGCCTCTGGTGTACTTACCTAACACCTCTCTCTAAGCTTTATTATCCTCGGCAGTAAAATGGAAAAATAATACCTAATTTACAAGACTTCTATGGGAATAAAAGGAGGTGATATATGCTAAGTGGCTAACAAGCGGCAGGTGCTCAATAATCAGTAGCTCATGGGAAGCCATGGAAGTTATGATGATCTTTGGAGTCAGAAATACCCAGATCCAAAGTCTGACTCCAGCACTTACCATGGTGTGACCTCAGGCGAGTTATTTCACCTTGCCGAGCCTCAGTTTCTCATGCATAAAATGGGGATAATGATACCCCACTGTCAGAGTTGTTAAAAGGAGTTACTTTTAATGCTTTACACTTAGCAAATAATCAGGCACATGGTAGTTATACAGTAATTTGTAACAGGAGTTGCCATAGTGGTGGTGGTCATAGTAGCTAAAAATAGAAAGAAGGCAAATCTATTCATTAATTCAACAAACGGAAATAGCAAGATGTACAAGTAAAAGTAATAATCAGACAAATGTATAGAGAAGAGATAACTAAAAACCAAAGGTACTGATCAATAAAGATTGGAAGAGTCTAAAAGGACCCAAATACATGAGAAGACAGAGAACAAGAGAATGCTCTTAGTGGGACTAATCTTACCTCGCTTGGCTGGGAACTATCTAGTCCATCCTCCTTCTGCCTCCAGGGAGCTAATGCTATCCTTCCATTCTATAGATCGAAGTGCAGACATCTCGAGTGGCTTTTCCCAGATCACACAGCTAATAAGTAGCATAAAAGGGGCCAAAGCTCAGGAGTGCCCCTACTGTGCTCTTTTAGGAAAGGCATTACCAAAATTAAATAAAAATAGAGAAACATTAGCAACGAAACCAAAAGCAACAAATGTCAGCAGAGAAAAATTATTGTTTACTTTAAGGAAAATGGAAAAAACGAAGTAGTGTTTTAAAAAAAAAAAATGAAATAAAATAAATGGTATCTTAACGAATTTTTTTTTGAAAAATGAGAAATAAAAAATTGTATTTAGTAGAAAGACATCTTATTGGAGATAAATCTTAGAAGGTAGAATTTCATGGAGAACTTAAGAGGGGAGAATTCCAGCTGGAAGGAGGAAAGCAAGATTTTCCTGCTCATGTACTCAAGTCTGATTCCTCAGGGTACTGCGTATTCTAAGATTTCTCTGACAAAATTCTATAGCAATTTGCTCAGAAGAGGAGAAGGCCACCAACACATGGGGTCCAGGAATCAGTCTCGCTGTTCTAAGCTGTTAACATTAGACAGGTGCTTCAAAGAGAAGAAAGAACACTTGTGTTGTCCAGTTGGGCAGAGTTTTCCCGACAAGTGGTGACTCTAGTGGTATAAAAATCAGAAAACCCTAAAGGGAAAGTGAAGTGAAATAGGAAGGAATTGGGGCCGGCCAATGCCTGGAGCTTCTTCCCAATTCTTCTGGTGCCAAAACGTCTGAAAGCTCTGTGAATTTTTTTTTAAGTAGGGGCCATTCCCTTTCCAGAAGCCAGGCGGAGTGCTGGAACAGAAAACAACCACGAAGAATGAAGTCTACCTCTTTCTTTTATTATTCAAGAGCTGTGTGGAATGGGCCTCTCCCTAAAGCTCACCACCTTCATTGAATTTTTCTTCTATGTAGAAAGAAAAGTCCTCAGTTTGTTTTGAAGAATAAATGAGATAAAGTAAGCAAATATATCTGATGCATGGTAAGTTATACTATTATTTTCACTTTGCTTTCAGGAGTAAGTGTTTGCAACTTCCTCTTCCCTACCACACAAATAGTTGATTTGTTGGACCAACTCTCAACTTCACCTCATACCAGTAGGAGGATTGTGAGGCTGAAGCAAGAGAAACTCATGTGAAAATGGGTGACAGAGGAACCGGAGAATGGAAAGAAGAAAGGAAACATGATTTAATATTAAAGAAAATAGCCTACTGGCCCAGCATACTCTGAGAGGCTAGAAAGCATTTTATTTCAGACAGCTTTCTGGCTATCACCTGAAGTTTATGAGAGCTAGCCTTGCCTGTGCCATGTGTATAAATCATTCCGCCCACTTATTAATAATCATAATGCCTTCTTTTATATAGAGTTCTTTAGAAGGCACTTTCACATACATCACCTAATCATTCATATGCCACAGGGTATCAGCAGCTGCCAGCCACTCATCCGCCCAAGTGGGCAAAGCAACTCTGTCTTTGGTTATGTAAATATGAGACCCACAGGCACCATGACTTCAGGAAAAGGTGTAATGTCTCCTGTGTGTTTCCCAACAGCCTTTGCTAGGCAGAACTCTCCACTGGGGAAAGGTGAATACACTGGCATAGGGGCTAAGGAGATCTCTGGGAAGAAAAATGGAAAGGTCTCACCTGATGCCCAAAGTTATTAGAATCCCTCTGTTAGAATGGGGCAGTCTCAAAGTTTTAAAGGAGCACCCACAAGAAAGGTGGGAAGGTTAAGTGGGTGGTGACATGGGGAAGGGTGAATCTGGCTGAGACTGCAAACTGCCTAGGACCTGCTGCCCTGTCTTGGTGTAATGCTATGAGGAGCACTAACCTAGCATGTGAGTCTGATGAAAGAAAAGTGGTAACTTAAAGTCAAAACAAGGGGATGTCACTGGATCCATGTAGAGAGCTGTGGCAACAACAGCCCCTACAGAGCAGAGGCCCAGCCTCCACTGTGCTATGCAGGATCAATATTCAGCAGCGACACTGTGTGGCAGCAACTGAAGTAGCCGTGCTAGTAGACAGCATGGCATCCAACCTTTCCCCCCAACCACCCCCTGCAGACTGGTGGGGTTTTCGTTTTGTTTTCAAGGCTGAGTTAACTGGCCTAAGTCAACCCCTAGTTACTTGGAACAATTGGGATTGTAATCTGTGGAATGATGGAGAGACTTCACGAAGGAGATTTTGATCTCCTGCTGATAATGGTGTCTGAGACTCTCTATTGACTAATCAGAATAATAAGAGACATAACTACATGTGTGGCCCATGCTGGTGAAGCTAATCATATTGGTTACATTTGCAAAAAAACACAGCAAAACCTCTGAGTTAGGCACTATGATATAGGCAGAGAAGTTACTATTAGTCTCAATTTATTGATAAGGAAACTGAGGCTCATCTAGGTTTTAAGTGGCTTGCCCAAGACCCCGGATCCAGGAAGTGAATAAGCAGGTTCCCTTTCCAATGGAGAAGATTTTAGTTAAACAAAAAACAATTGCTACTACCTTTCTCTCCTTCAGAACCAAGGTGGAATATCCCACCAGACCTTGTGGAATTGTCTCTGCATGTGAGCTGCACCCTTTCACAAAGCTTCCCTGTCTTTTCCACTCCCCTACATGTACTTGGGCAGAAACCAAACTCGAGGTTCTGCTCACATGCTTGTGGTTTGGCTCCCAGCTGGGGATCACATTCTCTGCTCCACAGGCAAAGCCAAGGATCCTTCTTGCAAAATACTACTGGTGTCCTGGTGCCACCTCCCGAAAGAGCTGCCCACAATGCCCACATGCCTGGGAGGTAGGGTGAGCAGGATCAAGCACTGGCAAGCAGGACATCCAGCAAGAAAAGATTATGCCTGCTCTTTCTCCCAGTAAGTTTCCTAAGAGCCGTAGACTTGGTCATTAATAAATACACACAATTTCAGGAAACTTCTCAGATACAAATTGGTGAAATTAAAGTGAGACAACATCTGGAAGTAAATTATATACTAATTTTGGCTATTTTCTTGCTGCTTACACACTTAGCAGAGAAAGAGCAAATGTCCACGGATTTCTGGTTCACAGGTACTTTTTTTCCTAGCTGTATCATCATAATGATAATGTCAGTAGATATCAATTTTTGTATCAGGCCCTCTACTGCGCAACTCCAAGGGATACTACTTACATAGAATACCATGTAAATAGTGCTGCCCAGAGGTGTGCAATATGGCTTTTTCCATAGAATTATTTCCTTAATCCACGCATAAAAATTATTTACATTCAGTATCTTATTTTATTACAATAACAAATCATGTGGTAGACATTTGTATCTCTGTTTTACAGGTGAGAAAAACAACAGGCATTGAAAGTTTAAGTGATTCGCCTACGGTCATATAACTAGTAAGTTGCAAAATCAGGAAATCAGGATTCAAACTCAGTGCTATCTGAATCCAAACCTCATGTTCTCAACTGTTTCATTATCCTAACTGAAGCCCTTGTATAACAGTAAGACATGAATCTTAAAAAAAAAAAAATGCAAAGTTGGTTAACATCTAAATATTGAGCCTATATATAAACAGCCTATACATGTATTTTTTCAAGAAGAAAATAGTTTATGTGCTCTGTCTTCTTAGCATGTAAGAC
The DNA here is from genome assembly GCF_028885655.2 of Pongo abelii. NCBI lineage: Eukaryota > Metazoa > Chordata > Mammalia > Primates > Hominidae > Pongo > Pongo abelii. Next base: position 23,045,666 of record NC_071988.2, read on the forward strand.
TTTTCAGCACATGTTTAATTTAGCGAATACTAAGTATGGGTACTACTGCATATGAATTCCTAGGTACATTGAGGAAAAAAGTTTAATCAATTTTATTTAATTTTAAATAAGCCAATATCACCACAAAGCTTTCAGATACAACTGATTCACCAAAATGATTGGTGAATCAATACAGTAAGTATGATGTATTGAATGCCTACTGTGTACTATTCTAAGTCATTTTCATATATTAGCATGTCTAATCCTCCGACATGCATATAACATAGCCACTGTTTTCAGCTCTACTTTGCACAGATGGATTGAGGAACTTGCCCAAGATCACATAGCTACTAAGTGAAAGACCCAGAATATGAACTGGGCAATCTGGTTTTAGGTTCTACGCTACAGCCTCCAAGATCTGAAGCATGGCAATCCACAGGACATGAAAAGCAGCAGAAGGAGTCAAGAAGCCTAATCAGAACGAGCGCAGTGGCTCACGCGTGTAATCCCAGAACTTTGGGATGCCAAGGTGGGCAGATCACCTGAGGTCAGGAGTTTGAGACCAGCCTGGGGAACATGGACAAACCCCATCTCTACTAAAAATATAAAATTCAGCCAGGCATGGTGGCAGGTGCCTGTAGTCCCAACACTTTGGGAGGCTGAGGCGGGTGGATCACTTGAGGTCAGGAGTTCAAGACCAGCTTGGGCAACATGGGAAAACCCGTCTCTACCACAAATATAAAAATTAACTAGGCATCTTGGTGCGTGCCTGTAATCTCAGCTACTCGGGAGGCTGAGGCAGGAGAATTGTCTGAACTGGGAGATGGAGGTTGCAGTGAGCCGAGATCGCACCACTGCACTCCAGCCTCGGTGACAGAGTGACTCCATCTCAAAAAAAAAAAAGCCTAATCATGTGAAAACAAGTAAATAAATTAAACACAGACTCCCAGTATGGAGCAAAGCACCAGCTCCTGCATGTACTGAACATGACGGGCATAGGCTTCTAGGCAATGCTCAAAAATAAGAAGGTACTTCTGTGCGAAGTCACTAAGAAGACCAGAGACCAGGAGGGGTGCCATGAAGGTCAATTGCTAAGGCAACAAACCGCTAATTTCATGGTCCACAGAATGATACACCTCTTTTACCAGAACAGAGAGGGAGAAAGGATAGGAGATACTATAAGATTATATTATTTCCAAAGTCCCTAGGTAGCTTCTCCTGATTTGTCTTACTTCTACTGCTTTCATGGTAGTTTTACAAGTGAAATCTGCCTTTCGTTTATTTATTGGCTTTCTCCCACCCACATAGGGAGCTGATTAATCTTCAAAATATCCCCATGCAATGTGCAGATGCATTCCAAAATGCTGCTGATCCCGTCTGTACCAGGAAATTGGGGCAGAAAGTTCTGCCACTTCTGTCCAAAGTAAAACTTGGCACTAAGCCAGAAGTAGAACTGTGGATCAACCCCAAGAGTGCCTATTCCCAGCCCACAACTTCCTTTTTCTTTTCACTAGAAAATAAAATAAAATAAAGTAAATTAAAATAAAATAAAATAAAAATAACCCAGGGCATTAAATTTTGCTGACTCCTTTCAACATTATTTTTCCTATTAAAATAAGCAAAATTTCTGCCTATCCTCAACAGGTCCGGAAAGGTAGAAATGTATTGTCCAATTTTCAATCATTGAACATAAATTCACTTGTTGGATATTACTCTCCCACTATACATACTATAAGTCTGAATGGGTTAACAGATCTCTACCAGGGACAGAAATGATCTCTCTGTCTCTCTCCCCTGGAGGAAGAGCTGAGATATTCTGTGGCTCACAGGTACTTTTCCTGTGATATTTTTCTGCCTCATCATCACAGTCCATTCAATTATACAACTTCTCACTATTTAGGATCAATCCCCTTTCACAATGTCCCAAAGGAAAGTGCCTTGACAAACATCCTATTCATCTCAATAGGACTTTGCAAAGTCAGAATAATATGTGTAAACACAGTTGGGCCTGGAGGTGGGTCCAAAAGAAACTATCTAATGCTGTTGTGGCAGATGAGAGCCTTGGAGAGGCCAAAATGGGTCCTATGAGATCCAGAGTAAAGATTTCAGGGAGACTAAAAAAAATGAGTGCACCAAGGAAGTAGAAGAGTTGCATAGAGACAGGAAAACCAGTAAAAAATTCGGTTTCTGCTAAGTATTGCTTCTGGTTCTTACCTTGTAATTAATTTTAGCATCTTTGGGTATCTTGAGTAAGAATTGTTACAGGGAAAGTCTTGAGAACCATGAAAAGTCCCTCCCTGGAAGGTAGAGGCACCAAGGGACACTTCCTCATTTAGAAGTAAAAAATGTACATCTTCTTCTGGTCCAACAATTTTCTAGGTCATTCATTTATTTATTCTTTCATTAAATGAGTGCACTTATAATACATGTCACATGTTATTCTAGGTAGTCACCATATGATACAGTAACAAACAAGACATGCCTTCCAGGAGCATGCAGTAGAGACAGAAAAACTGACTCTGCAAGACTGTTCAAGATGTACAGTGATTGAGAGCAGAGAATGATGAATGCTAAAGATGACAAGGAGAGCTCTTCTTGAAGATTCACAGCGTAAAGCACCATAAACATGAATGGGAGTGTAAGAGACCTGAAGAAAAGAAGGACACTGAATGGAGTGGTCCCTTTCATTAAGCCCCTTTCATTAAGCAGGGATCACATAGAGAAAACATGGAGGTTTGAGCACGAAAATTAGAAACAGATAAACAAGAAGGTTGGGAGGTCAGAGAAATAGTGTAGGACAATGACAGGGAAGCAAACCTTCCTCCCATCCCCCTACGACATGACTTTCTTTTAGGAGAAGTAAGAGCTAAGGAGAGAGCATGTCTGCTGCCCAACAAAAGTTGGTCACTGGTGGCTGTATGGCATCATGTGGCTGCCCCAGTGGATGCTCCCTTGGTGTCAGGGAGAAGCCTCCACAGCTGCTCTTGCTCAGATGCTCAACAAGGCTATTTTGGGTTGGATGGAGTCCATGGTGATGACTGCCCAGCCTGGGCAGCTTACCCAGTGTTGCTTTTTAGCATTCTGTTTTTCTTGTCACTTAGCTCTCTACCATACAATTACTCAAATAAGGAAAAGAAGAAGGAAAAAGGGAAGAAGAACATGACTACATCTTATTTATAGTACTCAAATCAATGGTAGCAACCTCCTGTGCATTTCAATAAGAACTTTGCATATCAAAATCCCCCGAAATAAAGCATAGTAAACATATTAAAATCCATAATGACATTTTTCTGTGCTGTTTTAAAATATGTTTGTTTGTTTTGAAATACCAAAATGGCTCAGCCCAAATTAAAGACTAATTCATTGACAGATGGGCCAAAATAATGCATAAATGCAATAAGCATCCTCAAAAATGTGTGTTTCACCTTATTACCCTCTAGGTCAAAGGATGTTTAGAAAATAACAACTATCTTTTATTTCAATATATTCTCCTTCCAAAGAACCAAAGCACATTTCAAAGATTATCATGATCACGGGATTCTACAGTGGTAGGAATCTCAGAGGTTTTGCTGCCTTTGCCTATGTTTGAACATTTTCTGGAAAATAAATTTCCCTCTCTAGAGATAGGGAAACGATTGGGGAGCAGCTAACTAAGAAATGCCACAAACTTAGAAGTTATAGAGATCCCCAATTCAACACTAATAATGGCTACCATCTAACTAACTATGCAGACGCTAATGCTAAGAACTTCATAATACAATATCATAATTTAACTCTCACAACTCAAGAAGAAAGTTATATTACCCTAGGTTTACCTACAAGAACAATGAGGCTCAAGGACATAACCAGTAAGAAAAGAACATAATAAGAACCTCAGTATCTGGTCTCTTTTTCAAAAGTAGCATATTACCCCTCAACCACGAGGAAAAAAGGTCACTCTCATTATTTCAAGCCATCTCTTCTCATCTTCCCTCACTTGGAAGTATTCAGAATCTGCATATAACTATGAATTTGAAAACATATTTCACAGCCTTTAATGTTCCTGGAATCTTCCCTAGAGCTCTAACTTCTCACAGCTTCCCTAATTTATCCAAATTTGTAAAATGTAATCAATGATTTATCAGAACCAGTCTGGGTCTTCCTTCAATGATTAATTTACCAAACAGTAATTAATTTATCCAACATGTATTAAGTACCTTCTTTTGTCATGTACTGTTTCATCCACAGACATGAAAAAATACAACCCTGGTCTTGAGAAACTCAAGAAACATGCAAAAATATCTGCAGCAATGTAACAAACCATCTTATAACAGAGAACTGTGGAAGACGCTACATGGAACACGGAAGAGAAAACAGTGCCAACTCCACCGTTAGCTTCAGGGAGGCTCCAGAAGGAGGTGATGTTTCATTTAAGTCTTAAAAGATGAGTTGGAATTTCTCAGGTGACCTCAACAGGCAATTGTCCAAGGAAGAAGGACAGATTGAAGCACATTTGAGATTTCCATTTGAAAACATGTTATAGATTCTGCTATCATGTTAAAAACAAATTACCAAACAAAAAAGAAAAATCTCATTTTTACTGACTCACTAACTCTACATGCTAATGAAAATATCAAATGAACAGTAATTGTATGGTGACTAATAGCAGCATCATGAAACCAAATGACATCAACAAAGAAGAAAATGAAAAATTCAATTACTCCATGAAATGTTTGTAGTTAGTTAGCTCATGGAACTGTCTTGTTTTCTGGGCTTTCTGACAAACTATATCCAGGCCTCACAAAGAGTCAGTGTGTAGGATGTAATTCCAATTTGCCTGAGTCTTTCTTGGTTGCTTGCTACTTAAAAATCCTAGCCTAAGATTATCCCCCTCCAGACTCTACAAAAAAAATTTAACTCAAAATGAAATCAATGCACTTTAAAACCCCAAATGTAAGAAGTATCCAAAACCATAGGCTAAAATGTGGCTTCCTAGAATGTCTCATAAAATTAATGTTTGTTAAATAGATACCTTGTCAAAAACAGAAACTTGAATCACTGAAAATAATTTTTCTTAATTTTATTATTATTATCATTTTAGAGACAGGGTCTCACTCTGTCACCCAAGCAGGAATACAGTGGTGCAGTCATAGCTCACCATATCCTCCAACTCCCCTGTCTGAAGCCATCCTCCCATCTTAGCCTCCCAAGTAGCTAGGCCTATAGGCGTGCAGCACAACACCCAACGAATTTTTTTTAATTTTTGTTTTTCAGAGATGAGGTGTTCACTATGTTGCCAAGGCTGATTTTGAACTCCTGGCCTCAAGCTAATCTCCTGCTTTGGCCTCCCAAAGCACTGAGATTACAGGTGTGAGCCACTGTACCCAGTTTTAATTTTTTTTAATGTCATATGTCTAAATGGATTAACCAAACGATTTTGTGGGAGGGAAAGTAAAAATTCAATTTACAGAATGGAGTGTGATATCTGTCAGACTGGATCAGATGGACCACTGATATAAACAAAGAATTTGGGAATCACCTTCTAAAATTGAAATAACGGCCCACTTTTAACCTCATCCCTGAAGGGATTTATAGTTTATTTCATTTCACATACACTCATTTGGGAAAAGAGAATGGCTCTGGTGACGGATTTCCATGTCAGAGGGTACCTAGTGTTGCTTTTTAGAGCAGGAATTCTGATGTGAGATCGTTCCAGCTCTACAGGGGTCATGAACAGTCCTAGGGCACAATGTCACCACTAAGTGGGCTTCAGATCCATTGATCCTTTCAGGTATGATTTCCCTGGATACATGTTGGGAATTGTCACTAAAGGAACTCACTGCATGCACCCAAGCCACAACAGTAACCACCGCTACAACCACATCCTAAAGAATGACTATAATATCATTCCTTTTCCTACTTACCTCTACTACTAAGAATGACTTTATCTAGATTTGGAGACTAAAATATCTGCCATCATTTCAGAGAATAGCCAGAGCTCTTTGGACTCCCTACTTTAAACTGGATAGGCTTTAGCTCTTAAAAAATCAACAACCCAACACCACATACTATGGGCAGATACAGTCTTTTCACTGTGAAAGATAGTGGAAAAAAAAAAGAAGAAAGAGAAGAATCATACTCTCATGGATTTTTGGATTTTTACCTTAATGGAATGATTTTCACATGTCACCTCTTGGCAGCAATCCATGCGTGTTCTAAAACTATACCATCAACAATCAACACATAGGCCTCTAAGCAGGGAATAATACACAGGAACCCATAAGAAATAAGGGGAGTGAGTCATTGAATTCACTGAAAAAACATCTGAAAATGTCCCTCTGAGAAAGGACTTAGTATCAATATTTAGATTTTATATCTAAATGATTCCCAATATTCTTGTCAATTCTGCATGGTCAGGTTAAACAGAACTAGTGGATTTGGCTGTTAATACTCTAAGAATTTTTGTCTGTTTTGCTCTCGTCAAACCTACCTAGACATACATTACTATCATCCCAAATAAGTATAGAGTTTAGAACAAATCCCAGTCTTTGAAACACCCACATTACTGTTATTTACTTAAAATTCACTTCCACACTTATTGAATCTGTGCAGCTCTGTGTTCACCATATCCCATTAAGCACTCATACACTTAGTATTAGTAAATTGGTCCCTCTGGGAATCTAAACTTAGGCACACATAAACACCACATCTTGGAATTCATAATTCTTTCATAATCACCTCCCATTTGGCATCTGTGAACTCACAAAGGCAAGTTTCCTCAGTAAAGATCTTTTCTGAGTCCAATATTTACATAAACAATTTCTGTTTGGAGTGTAGGTTTCTTCATGCACCAATAACCTCTCCATCTATGTTGGTCTCTAAATTTCATGTTAAATAAATTTTAGCACTACAGAAATACTTCAAGCAATGTTCACCATTTTCTCAGCACAAAAAGTCATGTAGACACAGTCTAAGAAGGTGTTTTTTGCATTTTTAGTGGAATAAATGTAAGTACAATTTGAATTGTAGGTATAATTTGAGTTGCAGGAATAATTGAAGCTTTTTTTATGTTGCCTTCATCCTGAGGCTTAAATGTCTTTGGGAGTTGGGACTATTTACCTACTCAGTTCATAGCCCAGCAAATACCCACCGAATTAACTTTAGTCAACCTGAATTTGTTTCATTGTAAAATAAGTAAGTGCAATTTTGATTTCTCAGTCAAAATGGGACTTTGACTCTGTGTTCTTCTTTTAAGGGTATGCCCACTAAATGCTTAAGTTCTCTGCTTATTGAATCTTTAGTTATTCAAAAGAATAATGCACAACAGTCCTTTGGTTTAATAAAGCTAGCACACATGAGTGCAAATAGGTTTTGCCTTTGTAGAAAGTAACTTATCTAGATAAATTTAAAGGTTTTTTTTTTTTTTTTCTAAATACATACCCTTTGGCTCAAATTTATACAGAAGGGTTTATTTTAAGGGAAAAAATTTGAGGGATTTAAGGATGTTTGTAAAGGATATTCATGTGACATTGCCTGTAATAGTTAATAAAATGGTAAAACCGCAAGATCTATCAATAGGTAATTGGGTGAATCAGTTGTGGAACATCCATGCAATGTAGAAATGCAATCATGCTTCCCCCTCTAGAAAGTGAAATGTAACTCCTCACCCCTTAAGTGTGAGCTGTATTTAGTGACCTATTTCTAAAAGTACCTTATGAAATGGGGATAAGGATTGACCGTGCAGTGGAGAACTCTGGCACCCATGACCTCTGGTGATCAAAGTTAACATCATCATAATTCTTGTTAATAGCATGTCTTCTTGACATGATATGTTGAGAACAGCATTTCGCCTCTGTGGCCTTGCTCCCCAAAACCTATAAATCCAGGCTAACCAAGAGAAAAACATCAGACAAATCCCAATAGAGGCATATTCTACCAAATACCTGACTAGTGCTCCTCAAAACTGTCAAGATAATCAAAAAACAAGGAAAGTCTGAGAAACTGTCACCACCCAGAGAAGCCTATGGAGACATAATGATTAAATGAAATGTGGTGTCCTAGATGGGATCCTGGAATAGAAAAAGGACATTATAGAAAAACTAGGGAAATCTGATTAAAAGTAGAGTTTAGTTAACAGTCATGTATCAATATTGGTTCATTAGTTGTGACAAGCACGCCACAGTAATATAAGATATTAAATTAGGTGAGACTGAATACAAGGCATATGGGAATTCTCTGTACTTTCTTAACAACTTTTCCAGAAATCTAAAAAGATTCTAAAACAAAAAGTTTATTTGAAAGAATGCAGTCATGCACAATAATGATAAATAAATGTATGGACCCCCTCCAGATTAAGTTAGGTGCTACTCTGTCCTCCAAAGCACCCTGAACTTCTCCCATCATAGAGCACAGACCCCACGTATTTACCTTCTTGTCTCCCTCCAGCTTCATTAGGGCAGAGGCTAATACTATTCTGTGCAAAATCTCCTAACACTACATAACACCTACCAGGTACTTAACATCTGTTAAATAAATGAGTGTATTGTTATGTTGTCAAGTGAAAATAAAATCAGATTCCAAAACACTGTTGATATGGTTTGGCTGTTTCCCTACCCAAATTTCATCTTGAGTTGTACAATAGTTCCTATAGTCCCCACATGTCGTGTGAAGGACCTGGTGGGAGGTAACTGAATCAGAGAGGCAGCTTCCCCCATCCTGTTCTCATGATAGTGAGTTAGTTCTCATGAGATCTGATGGTTTTAGAAGGAGCTTCCCCCTTTGCTAGGCACTCATTCTTCTCCTTGCTCCTGCCATGTAAAGAGGGATGTGTTTGCTTCTCCTTCTGCCATGATTGTAAGTTTCCTGAGGTTTCCCCAGTCATGCCGAACTGTGAGTCAATTAAATCTCTTTCCTTTATAAATTATCCAGTCTCAGGGATGTCTTTATTAGCAGTGTGAGAATGGACTAATAAAACTGTGTACCCTGCTCTATCACCTATTAGCTATATGACCTTGGGCAAGTAACTTCACAGTGCTGAGCCTCAGCTTCCTGATCTTTAAAATAAAAATAGTCATTGCACATATCTCATAGGGGCTAGTATGTATGAAGCCCATAGAATAGTGCCAGGTACATTATAATCCCTCTGTCTCTGTCTCTGTCTCTCTCTCTCTCTCTCCATCACTCAGATGGAGCAATAAAAAGTCTATATTAGAACTTATACACCTAACATGAACAATATTTGCCATTTTAAGGTTTATATTTCAATTATTTTAAATTTATTTTTGCTTATCTTTATGCATACATTTTAGGTACCAAAAATATATTATACTTATTAAAAACATTAATGAAAAAGAAAATAAATAAACATGCATGCATATACACCCAAGCCACATAACCCAGATACATAGGATACTGTTCTGTTCCCCAAGGAATAGAACTTACCATGCAGCTGAGAGACAAGGGAAAAAAACCACTGCTGAGAAGCTGAAGAACCACTTAGTAAAGCAATAGAAGAGATGCCTTAAAAATGCCTCTGATGAGCAAACAAGTGACCAGAAGAAGCAATCATGAGGACAGAATTTGAGAGAAAGGAAAGAATAAGGCTCTGGGATGACAGCTGGGCCTAGAGAATAGGAAGTTGAGTAAGCAGGGAGGGTGCTCTTAGCAGGAGGGACGGCATGAGCAAAAGCACAGCATTGAGGAAGCCGGGGCAGATAGTGTGATAGGCACAAAGCCTGCCTTATAGATCTGTCCATCAACCTGGGTCTTTTCATTATCCCCAAGTTTGTTTTTTGAAACCTCCTGATTAATAAAGCCCTCACCAAACCTTGCTAACTTGCTACCGTTGCAAGGAAAGAAGAACAAAAGAACAAAAGAAGCCTAACCTGATTTCTGAGTTTGTATTTCCAGTGCCAGTGACTCACATGTCATCATGGCCAGCCGCACGTGACCTGCAGATGTGAGTCACAAAAGGCTAGAGATTCAGAACTGGTGCAACCCGGAACAGCTGGAGGTGGACACAAAGCGACAGGCCAGACCCTCCCTCCTCCCCAGGGCAGAATCCTCTGTCTCTGTATCATAAGTTTGCATGAATATCTTTAAGATACCATGTTCCCGGACAGAGTGGGGGCAAAGCACAGGGAATGAATCTCGCTTCATTAACCTCACAACACATCACAGGGTATATATTCTCTCCCTTTCCCCCCATAAGAGCACCCATTTTGTCTACCAACAGAAATTATACAATTCTAAAAATAGATTTTGCCAAACAACCATGTGGGCAAATGCTGACTTGCAGTCTGGGAGATATCTCTTCGTCAGGCCCAGCAAGATTAAAGCAGGTTCTATTTTCATAGAGAGAGAGCCTCAGATGGAAGCACAAGAAAGAAATCACTTCTTCTCGACATCAAGCAGTGCCCCTCACTAGCCAAGGCTGGGCTGGATCTAACAATTGCCAAAGAACCGTACGCAGATTCAGAGTGGCTTCCACTTGAAGAATGGCCTCGCGCTGCTACAAATCCAGGACAAGAGGATTTCCCAGTGCCCAGCTCAAAGGACAGAAAAATTCTTTCCTACTCTGGTGTGCCAGGAACTTGACAGTAGAATAATATTAGTAGGAAGAACAGCAAAGGTACAGTGCAACCCAGACGTGCAAGAAAGAAAGGAGGACATGAATAAATCCTGCTACCAAAGTGTAGGGGATTGTTTGTTATTTTTTATCTATTTGGTTCCCCCTCACATCCTAGGATGGAATTTATCCTTCAAGCTTCAAGTCTGAGAGTAGTTTTCAGGGGCAAATATTTCTTTCTTGGTGGGGAGATGAAAGTATATGTACACACAAACACACAAACACACACACACATACACGTATGTAACCATTGTCATTAACTGCTACAAAGATGGTATTTTTTAATATTTTCATGGCACCTCTAGTGTAAATAGCTCCTTACAACAATCAAACTGAACCCACAGAGCCCAATCGTGCACTATCTGCCTCTGGCAAGTTGGTACGAAATTTGATTTGTACTAATCAGCCCCTGGCTATTGAAGCATGTAATATACTTGATGTGACAATTCTCTGTCTTACAATATCTACTTTCCCCCCACTGGGGGTTCCCTGGTGTTAGCTAACTGGGAGCAATCACCTCACTGAGAGAATTTGATATAAAGAAGGGTCAGGTTCAAAGCCCAATAATAATGAAGATGACAATGATGATTCTACGAGTACTGATACAAAACCTAGCAATGAATATATATTGTGTGCCTACTGTGTGCCAAGCACTGTAGTAAGTGCTTTATATGGATTAGCTCATTTTACCCTCAAAATAATCCTGTAAGGCAGATATAATTATAATCACTGTTATATAGTGAGATATATGTATATATATATATATGTATATATATATATATATATATATATATATATAACGGTGATGGAGAAAATGGAGACTTGAAGAATTTTATCAGTCTGCTCAATGTCACGCTGCTGGTAAGAAGTGAAGCTAGGATTTGAACTGGGCAGTGTAACCCCAGAACCTGCATCTTCATCCACCCCTCAGCTCATACCCATATCCTCCTCAAGGATATCTGCTCTTGCCCTAATCTCTAAAGCTTGTTGACAATGCTTTACTGCAGACAGAAAACCAATAGCCACTAAATCAAGACGTGGCCCGTCTGTTTCACAGCCATTAGATGTGGAGACTGCACTCCATGGAGATCATGCTTCTCCATGCCCAACACAAGAGCTGACATACTCAGGTTCCTGTCTTTGTCCATTGCACCCTAGGCGTGTGGCCGCCTGTCAGAGCAGCCTTGCAGAGAGGAGCTCCATAATTGCCAGTGTGGGAGGCAGAGAGTAGTCACAGGGAAATTATATGGTTTTTCTTCCTCCCTGCTGTCCTAGGCTCCATGTTGCTTTTTCTCCATCTCAGAAGCTCAGCAGGAACTGTGGAACCAAGTGGGGACATGAGAGCCCTGTCCTTCCTCGGTTATGACAGTCCCTCAGGAAGAGCTTTCTTATTGTGCCACTCAGCTTAAGTTTCCATTTGGGAAAGACTGCTCTGTGTTCGCATGCCTTCTGAATTCTTATCAGCCAAGAATGCAGCCACACTCTTCTCTGACTGCAAACCTCTGTTCTGGAATGACTGCTCTTCTTTTACTTTTAAATTCATTCATCTATTCAACAAATGTTTACTGAGTAGGTCCCGGGAACCATGTGGTTGGGATACATGATGAATAAAACCCTGTTGCTTCCCTCAAGGGGCTCAGCATTTAGTAGAAAATACAAAACCATTGTTCCTTCCTCTAAAAATGTATATTAATTTTCTTCTATGTAATACTATTTGTCTACATGGGGAAGAAAGGAGGGGGCCGGAGGGAGGCGGGAAGACAACAGGGCATTTACAAAGACTCCTGTGTCATGCTTCCTGTCATAGATGCTGGACATATATTTCATCCTTTCTACAGTTCTGAGAGGCAGGTACTGTAACTCCCATTTTTATAGCCTAATGAGGTAGAGAGAGGCTCAGCAACATGTTTTCTCAAGGCAATGAAACTTTTGGTTTCTCTCTAGGAGGCCCTTTGGGCTGAAATCTCATTGGAAAAGGAAGTACTTAGAGACTTGGTCTTGAACTTGAATTTGCAGAGCGAGCTCATTGTCCTTGCCTAGGGACACCACACATCCCAGTGTGCTCTGAATAATTCCACTTCATGTCTGTGGTCCCTGAGTAATTATTACAAACTCCTCTCCCATTTTTATGATAAATTATATGATCACCCTATTTTCATTTCAATTTTACTTTCATTTGAGGTGGCATGGAGAAGCCTGATGGACTTTGTTGGAACTAAAGTCTTTGTTTCCCAAGCCAGCCCTTAGGAGTGCTCAGATCTAAAAGGCTAGTGACCAACCTGAATGAGCTTCTTCCTCAAATTATCAGACTCTGAATCCAGTGCTCTTTCCCTTAGCACCTATGAGAATCATAACTGGATGTAGACTTAGAATGTAACTCTTAAACCATGTTACTCTCTATTTGCCTAAACTAGTTTTCTTCTTCGTTTTTCAAGTCACAAGGCAAATGGATAGCTTCATAGCACAGCACTGATTCAATGAAGATCATTAATGAGTTAGCTGCCCATTATTAGGAAATCAAAATACAGATCAATTAACAGACCACTCAGAAACTCAAGGAGTTTGAGTATGTATGTACTACATACATAGACCAAGTACAATATTACCTTCCTACAAAACATGTCAATGTAATTTCTAATTTTTAAAGCACATTTGGAGTAACACGCACAAAAGAAACAAAGAAAACATAATGACACTTGCAACCATCGATTCTCTCTGTGCTGGGCTGTTCCATTACGGAAGTCCCACGGCACCAAGCACAGCACTAAATTACGTACAGGTAGTGGCTGGCTATGCTGCCAGCCAGCTTTCAGCAACATCCCCCATATGGCTAGGAACACTTGTGCCAGTTAATTAGCACTGGCATTAATCGAGAGAAGGAACATTGACCAGGACATCAAGGTTATCCTTAGACTATTTAAATACGTCATGTGATCATTCATTCCATCTGTTATCAACATACTTCACACTTAATCCAGTAAATAAACTCCCAACCATTTTAAGCAATGGATTCCATTTTGCCAGGCCTCTGTAGACTTTGCAAATCTCAAGATGTCTTCTTCCTCTAGAGCCTACATTGTGAGGTGTCACAAGGTTCAATGACACAGTCTGATGTGAATTCAAGGACAAGAGCCACCCCTTCCCCCACAATCTATGAAACTCTGGGGCAGTATCCACAAGCGGTGGGGGAATAAAAACAAGCACATGCCATCACTCATTCAAATGCATATTTTTCACTTTGCAGCTACCCTACAAATCTGCCTTGTTTTCTTTCCTTGTTCAGAATTCTGCTGAAAGCACATAGAAAATAAAGCCTATTATTCAAATTAATTTCACCGTGCACTAAAAATGTGGCTGAGTTTAGATGGAAACCCATTTTAAAAGTGCTCTCCTCTGAAATGGATGATGCCTGGCAAGGTATAAAGCACTTGGGCACTTAGAAAGGCAGATAGGAAATAGCCTAATCTCAAAACACTTCATTGGCAAATTGACTCATCATTAGGTATAGACCCAAAGTAGATTTCAAACCCACTTTCTAGAAAGGTATATATTCCATACATCTTCAAGAATACTGATATAAATCTTCCCTGAGAATCTTATTATCTTTGATAGAGTGTTCTCTTGCCCTAAGAGAAGTTATATTCATTATCTCATCAATCTCTAGCATTTCTATACCCACCTCTTCTATAAACTTCCTTCCTTTCCAACCCTGTCTCCCAAACCAACTCCCGGTAAATTGACAAAAAGGTACATCATTTGCCCAATACACAAGATGGCCTTCAAAGGAAGACCAAAACCTCGTCAAAGCTGCAGGAGGTAACAAGCATTGGTTGATGCAAGTAAAAGTAATAAACCTGATCATGATGAAGCCTCTCTCAGTGCTGAAAGGTATCTTGTAATGATTTATAGAAAACACTGGACCTGACTCAGGAATACCAGGGTTCAAATCCAGCTTCCTCCAAAATGGTTACCTTTGGAAAATTATTTGATCTTTGCTTGCCATAAGTTAACAATTAAGATCCCACCTCAAGAGTGGATGTAAGGATTCTGTGTGATAATGGACATTGTTATTACCATCTTTCTGGCTGTGGACTTGGTGTGAGTGATAATCATGGTTGGTTCTCTTCCTTATACTTCATGTAAAACATATTACCTAATCTGCTCTTTAGTCTTAACAAAAAGTACAACTTACACTTTCAGGTACTTTAGTGTGATGAAGCAGACACTTACTGGTCTAATTTTACCCCAAGCACAGGGAAAACCCAAAAGTCATCTCAGGAGCCAATTAATCAGAGAGAGATAATTAAATTTTACACATTGGACTAAGTTTTAACTAGGACACTAAGACTACCTTGAGGATTACGTAGTCCTCTCTGCTTTGGGGGAAATGCAATATTTGCAATTATACAATTGTTCAGTTCAACAAATACTTATTGATGATTTGCTACATGCCAGAGCCTGCACACTCTGGATACTAATAAGAATTAGACCCTCTCTCTGACTTTGAAAGACCCCCAGTCCAGTAGGTTGAGTCAAACACACGGATTTTAATAATATATAAATGATAACACAGAGGTACACAGGGAATTGGGGGATGGTTTCCTATAAAGAATGCTGGGACCAAGCCAAGTGAGTAAGAGTTACATGCGTGAGGAGAAGTGGGAAGGGTATGCCAGGCAGAGAGAACAGCACAAACAAACCCTATAAGTGTTTATACAGGGAGCTACATGTTGGTCATTTTTACTAGAAAATAAACATTAAAGAGCAGAGTCTGGAACATGAGGCTAGAGAGTATGCGAAACAGCTCACCCATGAATAGGAGATATAATGCCATGCATTACCAAAGGATTCTTTCCTTCCCCAGCAATTCATCCCATGGTTTTTATTAAAGATCAAAACACACAAGAAAAATGTGTTCCAGTTTGTAAAACCCAAATGTATAACAGATTTCAAAGAAAACGTCCATTACCCAAATAAGGAACAGCAGGATACATGAATGTCAGGGATGAGAGTCTCAGGAGAGCCTTTAGCTAAAACTCACAAAAACCTACATCTGAGTTAGATGAAACATTTAGAGCTTAACCATCCCTCTCCTAAACTCTTCAACTTATTGACTTTAGTAATTTGAGGTCTCTCAATCTAGAACCCATTCATGAAAAATAAGTTTTCTTCCCTCTGCCCTACCAGAAAAGCTTTTACTTTCACTTCCAAGATGTTTCAGGAGTCTAATGATCATATTCATTCATCAGTGATATGTGTAAATATTTGAACAGTTATTAATGAAAGCTCATGATGAAAGGTAGTTGTTCATCTGGAAAGTGTTTGTAGATTGAATGATTCTGTTTAGAACTTGTGTTCATTTCCTCCCACTTCCCCATCATATTTACTGCGTGGGACACCCTGGCCCACAGTCACTCTGTGTGTTCTGTTCCTTGTTCTGATTGAGGCTATTGTACAAACCAAAGTCTGGAGTACAACTTTAAATGCCATATTGCATTTCATTCTTCTCAGAATCTACCACTAGAAGAAACTCTTGGGTTCGTAGCCTCATGGGAGTCTCTAAAAAAGAATCCAAAACACAAAACTACACATTTAAATCATCTGAAAGAGAAAACAGGTCACAATGATAGTTTACCCTTTATTCTTTTCTCCCCACTCCCTCCCCATTCCATTCTCCTTCTCTGCTCTGCATCTTGGAGGCCCATATAAAGCCTCCCCTAGGTGCTTTTACCTGCTGGCTTCCTGATGGCTTCAGTCAATGGGAAGCACCGCCAGAAAACCAGGAAGTGGGGTGGGAGAGGGCTCAAGGCATCTCTTTCTCACTTCCTCCCTGCTCCTGGGCTGCCTTTCTAGAGGCATCTCTGTTGTTCTACAACTTTACCCTCTACTGGACAGTTACCCCACCATAACTCCAGTTCTCATAGGCTCAGGTAACGAATGCTGTGTCCTCTTTTTTACCTTTGGCCCTAGGAGAGTTAAGTCCAGGGATATATCCAGGTTTTAGGGGGCCCGAAACTTGTATGATTAAATTTGTAAATTTTGTAAAAAGAATATGAATATGAGAAGATATTGCTGGTTCCCCTCAGGGCCTTGGAAGGGCTTATACAATGTAAGGAACCCTGAAACTTAAAAACTTTATAGTTTCACGCCAAGTCTTCACTCAGCTAAAGACTTTCAGTTTTTGCTAATCTTTTAGTGCCTCTACATGGCTATTTGTCCTCTTTACATGGACACACCTCTCTCAATAGTTCTTTCGTTAAAGTCTACTCATTTAAACAATCTGCATAGATTCTATGTCCTGAAGAAATCCTTGTCCATAAACCTACTATAACACATTACATGAATGCATTATATTACTACTATAATGCATTACAACCTTCCTTTCTTCCCCTATTGCCTACCTACCTGAAAAGACATTAAAGTTTGCTATAACTTACTTAGATCTAACTTTTGAGTCTCACCTTTCTTTCAGAAAATAGTAAACAAATAAATAAATAAAATGAGGCATGACTAGAAGGAAACACTATATTCTATCATGAGCTTTTTCCAAGCTGATCACAAGCTAAATGTGTTGGATATGTACTCATTAAATGTGTAAAAGAAATATAATAATACCCTTTCAAAGACATGTTTGGTCAACTAAGATTTTTAGTCGGTGTAATTGCAATGTAGCTATCTAGCATTTCTAAATCACTCCTTACTCTTCCTCTTGAATAAATCTCTTAGTAGAAAGTATTACTCCTTACTATTCCTTTTGAATAAATGTCTAGTAGAAGGTATTACCATGTTACAGAAACAGAAAGAAAAACTTTATTATGGAACAATGTTGGATTGGTTTAACCATACAGTACGCAGTCTGTAGGTATTTGAGTCAGATATTTGAATGATCAGCTTTTTGTCTTTACTGTAATATTTGGATTATGCATTAGAGATTAGGAAATCCTTATAGAGTAATATCCCCAGGGAAGTAGCCAGGGCCTCATTGCGCTGAACATTCAAAACTCACTTAAATTAATCCTGCAACAGTGCATTTCATGATCTGTTGATTCTTTTCAATTTTCAGAACCATGTCATTACTAATGCCCACTGACAGAATACTTGGGAACAAAGGAAATAGTGACCATTTTATAATCGATTCAAGTCGTCAAACAACTTCACCTTCCAAAGTTAGAAACTCCAAGAGATATGTGCCAAGAAGAAAATACAAGGCTACATTGTCACATGTGGAAAACAATAGTATTCCAGGCACCTCATATGATAAAAATGCTTCAAGTTAGAACAGCACATTCATGGTTATGAAGATTTTTCATAAGACCGTACCGTCTACTAGAAAATATTCAGTTAAATTTCTTTTAAAATAAGGCTTCTTCCCTCCACCTTATAACTTACTCACCTAACCCCTTATACTCAGTTTTTTTTTTAACTGTGCATAGCAATTTCACAACTAAGAGTTTACATTGCTTGTGGACACTGGCTAGCTTTCTCAACCAAGCTGAAATTTACATTCTCACATTTTTAATAGTGTTTCTAGGATGAAAGAAAAAGTACAGGCGAATGAGATCTTCATAGAAAATTCACCAAACTAAATGCAGTACAGAAAATAAGCATGCTGTTTTTCCACTCTAGCAGTTTAGTAATGCTAACTGTGTTGATATAGTTTTCATACATTGCACATTTACTAATAAGTTAATCCAAGGCATATGTTAGTAACCAAATATATATTTATTTTAAGCAACAGTCATCTTAGAGGCTCTCTGGACAATTTTGTTATTTGTAATTTAAATGTAATATATACTCTCTTATATTAAAAAATAACTACAGAATTATTTCACACTATTACAACTCAAGGTCTTCCAGAAAAAGCTCACATTTAAAAGTTTAATTTGAAGAAGTTTAAGTAAAAGTTTGAAATATTCTTGGTAATCATATAACATAATTTTAGCATAATTCTTATAGATGCCAATCTGAAATATAGATGTTTGATTGATATTTGATTAAGAAGGGAAACTAAGATGGAGAATAAGAATATAAATATAAAACACAGGTATTTGTTTCTGCAAAGTTGTGAAGAAATGGATTGTTTCATATTTGGGGCGATATTCCGTTCTTTTTATTTTTAATAATTATAACTTGCTGGATATCTGAGTCAATTTCTCTATTTTCTAACTCTTAAGGCTGTACCAAGAAGATATTTACAGTAATTGAAGATCTAAGGAAATTATCTGGTACTTAACACCACAGCCCAAATATTACATTCACAACCAGGAAATAGCAGCACATAAATCTCCTGTTGTACTATTGTCTTGCTCTTTTCACTAAGCATTGTTGGGTATCAGTATTTGTAGAAGAGATGTCAGAGTGTAGCTAATAAGAAAAGGAAGAGGTAAAAAGCCAATAACATTCAATCTTTCTTCAAACTCTTTCTTTTAAAGGAAAGTTATACTTCAATTGAAGAGATAACCAAAATGTTTATCTACATTCAATTTAAGTTCAAATCAAGGTCCAGGTATTAAATACCAACATGGTTATTTGCAGCATTCTCTCAAAATGGAAAAATATCCATAGCAGTGATTTCTTTACTGCTGCTTTTAAAATGTGTTCAAAACATCTAATGCTTGTGTTTCTATAAATAAATGTTAATTCTTTACCCTAGAAAACCTCTAGAAGTACACACAGCATCTGCCCAGAATATAAAACAACATTGATTTATGCCTTGAAAGTAGAGTTATAATGAATAACAAATTCATTATGATGGCATAAAAATATCAAAATAAATTACTCCCTGGTATCTACACCACATTGTAGGTTATTAGTTATTAATATCATTATTCATGACAGGCCTAATTACTGATGTAAAGGAGCAATTTTCTTTATTACTACGATTCCTCTAAAATCAGTTAGTTGGCAAGGGCAGGAATCCAGGTAACTTACAGTGAATGTTCAGGAAAGCAACAGCGTTGGGTGAAAAACACACAGGATTAAAGCAAAAAAAACTGGGCTATAACACGATCATTTATTAACATTTTTATTGAGTAATAAGAATAACAGATGATTCATATTGAGCCCTTATTATGTGCTAGGCTTTGGGATAAGCACAACAGATGCACTATTCCTATTTTGTTCTGATCTCATGAGGTTGAATTTGTATCTTCATTTTACAAGTAAGAAAATCATCATTCTCAGTAAACTATCGCAAGAACAAAAAACCAAACACCGCATATTCTCACTCATAGGTGGGAATTGAACAATGAGAACACATGGACACAGGAAGGGGAACATCACACTTCAGGGACTGTTGTGGGTTGGGGGGAGGGGGGAGGGATAACATTGGGAGATATACCTAATGCTAGATGACGAGTTGGTGGGTGCAGTGCACCAGCATGGCACATGTATACATATGTAACTAACTGCACATTGGGCACATGTACCATAAAACCTAAAGTATAATAATAATAATAATAATAATTACAATAAAAGAAAAAAAAAAAAAAAAAGAAATAAAAAAAAAAAAAAAAAAAAAAAAAAGAAAAGTCAAGGCACAGAAAATTTAAGTAACTAATTACATATTGATAAATAGCCACGTTAGAACAAGGACTAAAGTCTTCCCGACTCCCAAATGCTCTCTCTAGACCTGAAGTCAGGAAACTTTCTGTAAAGAGCCAGATTGCAAATTTTTCACCTTTGAGGTTCATATGTTCTCAACACTGCCATGTAAATCAAAAGCAGCGATAGGCAGTGTGTCAGTGAACAGGCGTGGCTATCCAATAAAACTATTTATGGACACCGAAATCTGAATTTCATATAATTGTTATGTAACACAAAACATTATTCTTCCTTTGATTTTTCTTCATTTAAAAATATAAAAACCATTATTAGCTTACAGACTACACAAAAACAGCTAGTGGGCTGGATTTGGTGTGAGGGCTGGAGTTTGTCAATACCTGCTCCAGACTCCTGCTCCTCTCACTTTAATGTACACGCCCATCACCTGTGGATCTTATTAAAATGCAGATTTTGATTCAATAGGTCTGAGGTGGGGTTTGGAAGTTCTAGATTTCTAACAAGCTCCCCGGTGACATTGATGCTGCTGGTCTTGGGACCACGATCTCAGTAGCAAAGCTCTGCACTCTAATGATATCCTAAGCAATCTCTGAAGATGCAGATTTTCCTATATCCAGGGTTTGAGTTAATGACTCACAGAGTCAGACCACAGAGTTATCTGAGCTTGGAGCCTTAGAGCCCCCTCCTCCCATTCTTATTTTTCTACCATTAAAATATATCTCCAGAAGCTCTGTCCCTCTCTACCCCCAAGATCATTGCCAAACCATATCCTCCAAACAGGTCACTCACTAGTCCTCTTTTTTCTTCAGTCCCTCCCCCTTTGAAATCTTTCCTCTATTTAATGACCTAAGAGTTCCTTCTCTCTAAAACACAATGCAAATATTTCAATCCATGATTTATACCCATCTCAGTAGTGGTCCTATGCACACAGAATAAAATTCAAATGCTAAGCTCTTCAAAGTCTCACCAAACCAAGCTTGCCAATTTTGTCTTGCACCATTTCCTTATAATCATTGTAACCATAGCCACAAAGTCTTGTTAACTTACTAGGTAGAAGGCACAATTGTATTTCATTTCATCTTTGCTTCAGACTAGTGCATGAGGTAGGTGCCCTTATTTCCATTTTACAGATAACAAAACTAATAGCTTAAATTGCACCAAATTACAGTGCTCGTAACTGGTGGGACCAGGATTTTAACTCAGGCACTCTGACAGCAAAGCCCATATTCTAATCACTACAACATACTTCTTTCCCAAGTTGTTTCACATGCTCATCACAGCGAAGTGCTTCAGAGATAGGCCATGTCATTTCCTGCCACCCAGCCTATGCAGTGCTCGTCCTCTGCCGGCAACCCTCGTTAGTCATCAGATGCCTCCTCCTCCTCTCTCAGCAGTCAGCTCACACGTCACTTCCTCTGAGAGTGTTCCTTGTCTCCCTCTCTCCCCAACATATGAAAATGCCCACAGAGTCTTTCTGTTTTCTGTGTCTGTTTCCCCTAGGAATGTTGACCTCCCTTAAGGCAGGGTCTCTGTTTTATTTTTTTCTGGTACTGACATTAGCTAACACTATCCTTGGTGGTAGAGGGTATTCAAGAAATATATGATAGACGAACAAGAGGAATGAATAATAAATGAATGGATAGGCAATCGATTTAGCAAACCATCCTTAGGCCAGTTTCTACATCTGTATAAAGAAGGGATTGAAACAGATAAGTTTTAAATAGTTTTCATCAAGGGCCATCATGTATCTATTCATTTACTCACTCCAATGTTTATTGAGTGCCTGCAGCATGCCAGGCACCATTCTAGGTCCTACGCATACAACTGCAAAGAAAACAAAGTCCCTCTTCTAATGCCACCTACTGTCTGACGGGAGAGAGAGAACAAGGTGGTAGTGATAAATGCCACAGAGGGAAAAAAGCCCACTAAAGGAGTACTTTTTAATGTAGATATCCACATACACATAACAAGCATAGTTATTTATAGGTGATATTTATAATTTTATTATCAACTCTTGCGTGCAATTAAGAAACAGCTCCCTCTGGTCTTTAAAAAACATGGGGAAAACCTGGAATGTTGACAGAAAGATAGGGGGGACCTGAGTTTAGGTTGATTATAGAGTCCATTTGGGGCCTGAAAATTGTAGTTTTGCAGTTGATCTACTTTGTTGCTAGCAGTCCATCCTGTGTGTGCATTTAAATTCAGATACTGCAAACAGGAAAACTGGAGAGATACGAAACAAAAGCTTCCCATAGTTTAAGAAACAGTATTTTTTGGAGGAATGAAGCTTTTACTTGCTTGACTGTATGTAATAAGCACAAATAACTCTGTTCAGTTCAAGTTTGAGTCAATTCCAAGCACTGGGCGATTTTAACAATAATCATCATTTTACTTACTTTTTATTTTAATTACTGGTCATTTTTACTGTATATAGAATTAAAGGTGTAATATAAATGTAAGCATACCTCTAGATGAAACAATCTGAAATCCTTATTAAATGTTCAGAAAACTCCAGGAAGACAAACTTAAAGTCAGTGTATTGAGGTTATAAATAGCCAATAAATAGATTTTGGATGTACCACAAATTCATAACAAAAATAGATTTGAGCCTGGGGTCCTAAACAATTTCCAAGTTTATAACTCAAAACTTTCTTTGTGTTTTCTAAAACTCTGCTTTATTTTAAGTAAATACATCTATATTAAGTGTAATATACTCCAGCAATTCATTTTGCCTTAATGGTATCAATTTTTCTCAAATACAAGGGAGTTTTTCAAAAGGTGACCTTACATGCACATCAATACATACCTATGTTTGTGAGCATAACTCACTGTGCTTTCTTTTTAAAACCCTCAAATAGCTAATGTAAAATAAAGTATTTATACCACAATATTTACAGTAAAATTATCTCTAGAAAGTGTTAAGCTTATTCAAGTAACAGAATTGTCTTTAATCCAGACTCAGACATGGAATAAAAATAGATTGATATGCCCTTCCTACTAAGAAAGGCTAGAAAATGTTAGCAGCAATATATTCGAATAGAATACTATTTGCCTTAGTTCTTTAAAAATATGTTTATTTGTATTATTTATCCTTAAAGGGCTTATTCATATTGACAGAAAGAGCAGAATTTGGAACATATCCTAGAACTTGAGTATGCAAATAAATGACTTTAGTTAGTACTCTTGATGTATTTACCAAACCAAAAAAAAAAAAAGAGAGAGAGAGAGAGAAAGAGGAGAAAGAAATCTTCATCACATGGAAAAACTGAATTCTACACTCAGTTCTGTTCCAAACAGGTTCTCTCAATAGGAGAGGAGTCTCCCCTTTACCATCTCATCAGAGAATGAATGCAAATGTGACCATATTGATTGAAGGGGCGGCATTGCCCAACCATATGGTGCTCCTCAATGGAGTCAACATGAGGAGGAGCTCTTTGCTGACAGAGAGCTAAGCAGGGAACAAAGTGAACACCTGGTCAGATAAAAATCTATCAGGATACATGAACTGGCTGCCCAGTCTCCAAATTATGTGCAGGCATCAAATCCAAGGTAAAATGAAATGTGCCCCTCTTGCATATTTCAGTACTTATTATGGCATTAGAATGTGTATGACATACTCCTGAGTGCGGAAACCTTCTCAATTGACCAGTATGATTGCTAACTCTACAGAAGGTGATAATAAGATGTAGAAAACAGAGTAAGAGTAATTAGAAGTAAAAAATCCACTCTGTTTCTTCAGTAAGGGCATACCAGCATGACGTGGCTTTGGGGAAAATCACTTGCCGACCTTCCTCTTGGCCACTTGGAAAGATGCCAACAGGAATATAATGAGTCTTGCTGCCCTTCTAAACCCTCAAGAAGCTATGAGCTCTTGGGGTCTCCTATGAAGATGGAAGGAGAAAGGTATTTATGACAGGTCAGTCTTCTTCCTTCTTAGCTGTCCTGATCAGTGCTTCTTTGTCCTTCTCATTTATAGAGCAGAACTTTCATGTCAGCTGGGAAGGTAATGGTGGCAGAAGATTTCAAATAGTTGGACGCACAAGTCAAGGCTGCTTATCAGTAAGCGCACCAGGCCATGATAAGCTCAGCAGGCTCATGCAATGAGTGCCCAAAAGCAGAGGGGAAACCTTGAGTCTGCAAAAAAGCAACTCAGCCTATAAACTTGGTCGGCCTGGGCAAGTGCTCAAAATGGCAATTTCAAGGCCAGACTAATGAGCTAATAAATTATAGTTAGTTCACACACAACATGGTATGATTTTTCCTGCTGAGTTGAATCAGGCAACA
Source organism: Pongo abelii (assembly GCF_028885655.2). NCBI lineage: Eukaryota > Metazoa > Chordata > Mammalia > Primates > Hominidae > Pongo > Pongo abelii. Next base: position 23,070,096 of record NC_071988.2, read on the forward strand.
ATCTAGGCTAACCTTTAAAAACTGATTTGAAATCCCCTGATAAGGTGGCCAGATAGATTCAGCCTCTACTTTAGATAGGAAGGTCTAAATATTTATTCTTTTGTGTCGGGAATGTCTCTAGATCAGTAACAGTTTTGTTGCTCAAGGGACACCTGGCAATATCAGGGGACATTTTTTTGTTGTGACAACTGCTGGGATGCAAGAGGGGAGAGATGACTGGCATTGAGTAGGTGGAGGCCAGGGATGTTGCTGAACATTCTACATCACACAGAACAGCCTCACACAACAAAAAAATTACCTGGTCTAAAATGGCAATAATGCTGAAGTATGATCAAGAAACCCTTCTCTAGAACACACAGAAGTAGGTAAATGACAACTAGTTTGGCCAAAACAATGAGCTGCTCATCTTTGGCTCCTATTTTGAAAGGTAGGAATGGCCAAAACCCATGAGCCTACTTGGGCAAGCCTTGGGCAGGTAAATCCTTCATAGAGTTTCGCTGTGCATAACACACTTATCCTGTGAAAATGGCTACAAGGAAAATGAGTGAAATTATCATTATTTCTGGCAGAGAGCCCCATCATCTGGAACTGTGTGATGTGTCCTGCAGATGGGTTAGTTTAACAAGCAAGTTCAATTAGCTCTCTTACTTCTACCTAAGCCAAACCCATCACATTGCTAAATTGCCTGAGGCCTCGGGCTCCCCTTAATCTGCCCAAATTCATAAAATAATTAAGCATTACTAACATAAGTCTTTCCAATTTCTCTGGGAACCTGATGGAATAGTTGGGCTTCTATGTACATGGTAAAACCATGGTAGCTAGAGTAATCCCTCTGATCAGTGAGTGTTCTCAGCATTATCAAGGAAATAATCTATAAATAATTGCATTAATTATGTTTCTATGTTTTAACTTAGCTAAGTCTACATGTTGGTAAAAGAAAAGAAGATGGCTAAGAGAATGTGTATGTACGCGTGTGTAATTTTTCTAGAAAGTGCTTTTAAAAAAGCAGCACACTTCTAGGTAGCAATAATAATGTCAGGAAAGAGGGAAGTAACACCATCTTACTATTTTCACCTCCTAACAGTACTATCTTTCCATGAAAGGTCTGCCACCATAACAGAACTTCCGATGACAGAGCAGTGATTTAGGTTTAATTTCCCTCTGACCAAAATTTCACTGCACTTGAAAGAAGAAGGTCAAAATCTCCTAACTGGAGGACCAGGGAATATCAGTTTTACTTCTTGAGGATTTCAGGGACGCAGCTAAAACAAATGATATGATTTACCCTTACACTTCTACAGAAAACATAGGATAGTGGGAGGTTCTCAGCATGTTTAAAATGTATCTTCATAACCTATTGGGGAGACTACACACCATCCCTGCTTCCCTCCACATCTTATCCTTTCTATAAACAGTTACAACATGTGTGGGTAATTTCAGCATGAATCCATTTCCCAGAGCAACCCATAACAACCAGGCTGACTGACAAGGACTTGCTATCTCCCACACTGCCCTGTCACCTGTTACTGCATTGTAACCACATGGTGCCAGAACTGGCCCTCTTCCCTGTGGTAATTGGGACAGGTATTAAATGGCCATGTTCTTCACCTCCCACAAGCCCCCTGTGCATGTTAGGCAGTGATGAGATGCTCATCACAGATAATTCTGAAATCATCCTTTTACCCATAAGGTGATGGCAGCCCATAAGCTGACACCAGCCCTAAAGGTATCGAAGTGAATACTTTAACTAATAAGCTGTTTTGAAGGCCCTGGACAAAGAAATGGATTTGCAGATCACGACCAATAAAGATAATGAGGATTTGCACTGTTAGGTGCCATTTCCAACTAAATCAAACCCTCTGGCCAGTACAAAAAGGGTTAGGGGGAAGAAATCAAACAGCAAATCTGCTGAGAAAGCCAAATGGGCCCATCTTCCATAACCCCTCTTCTCATCTTTTTATTTTTTTTTAATAACAACAAGGGAAAGTAGAAATAGCAAGGGGACAATTTTTTTCTAGATAAACTGCTGTGGAATAGAAAAGTCTCAGTAACAACTCCACAACAATTGTCAAATTCTGTTGTATATTATGGGGGAAAGAAAGTAAAGCAACCCAGAAAGGGACCAGACTAAGGATAGTTACCCAAGTGGATCACATTTGGACCACAGGGTCATCTGGCCCAATACTCTCCTTCTACAAATGAGAAAGCTAAGGTTCAGAGAGCCACAGAGAGCTCATAGCCAAACAATTCTCTAGCAAGAGCACCTCACCACTTGCCTTTCCTCTGCTCCACTAAGAAGATACCACTCGAGTCTACCATCTCTGAGTCCAAGGCTGCCCAAGACAATCAGACAGTCAGAAGCAGTCAATGCTTCCTAATTCCAAATCCAAACTGGGTGTTGGAAACTCAGGCTGGCTTTTCCCAGCCAGGAAGATATTTGTGTACGACTGAGCAATCCCCAAAGTCAATACAAGACTCCTGTTTGCCAATGGCTTACTGCATGAATTTGGTCTGTTGAGAGCACAGGGCCAGGTGGGAGCCTGCACGTACAGATTATAACCTTGACTGAAACCCAAGTAGGGAAGGTGATAAATGCGATTGCCATTGTCTGTGCCTTTTACCTCTTCCATTTCAATTGTCTCCTACTCTTACCTGACCCCACAGGAAAGCTGCACAGCAAGAAGCACCACTAAAAGAAGGGAGGCCTCTTAAGCTCCAGGGACTTGAGCTCCTAGCTGCAAATTTCCTTTCATTCAAAAGAACACTCGCCACCTTTTTTCTCAGCACAATACTTGGCATGCTCACGATGGGGGGAAAGTGTTTCTCACCAGGAATAAGCTGTAAGGTATATTTGAAAATTGAGATTTTTGAATTGCAATTGCCATTTCTCAGTGCCTTTCCAATGGGGGTCATCTATCTGCAAAGTGACATTTTGTGATCCTGACGTGGTGGAGACCCTGTGAAAAAAACCACAATCAATCAGCTTCTAAAACACAGGCTGAAGAAATGAGGACCTAGCATTAAACCTAGATCTTTTATGATTGTTCGTCAAAGGAAAATAGCTAGGGATATTCATTTAGCAAATTATTCTCCCTCACTGGCCTCTCTTGTTGCTATTACCATGAACAATATCATTCTTTACCCACTGCAAGAACATTTTGCAAGAAAAATACCATTGAAAATCTTTACTTTCAAAACCATTCACTCCTGGCAAGAGACAATCCCGGATGAACTTTCAGAGTGCTCAGAGCAGAGTGAATGAGTGACTTTTGGTTGATCTAATTTACACGTCTCCTTTTTCATCTATGTATAATTTCTGTTACATGGGTATTTAATGCCTTTGTCTTCTAGAACCTGTAAGCCCTTTGTAATTATTAGTTAAGACTCACAGTCCATTTGAAACAAGAGGTATCTTGTCTTTGTAGAGATGGAGAAACTCTGGAAGGACTGAAGATCAACATGGAGGCACAGTTTTACCTCAAACCCTAGAGAGAAGTGAGTATGTTTCCCTTCACCCTCTGGTCAGCTTACCTCTTCATAAATGTGTGACCATAAATTAGGTTCCTGCTAACCGCATAATTGCTTTCATGAACCCCCTTTCCTGGTTGTCCTGCAGTAGGTCCTGGGTGCTCCTGGAAAGCTGGCCAAGGGAATGGGAAATGAGGGTGTCACAGTGGGGTGAAGAGTAAGGAAGGATCGGCCAGGGAGGAAATTTTGAGGGTTCTGGTAATCTTCTTCAAATGAGTCTTCCTGATAATGTGGTCAGGCACATTATCATGCTATGTGTGGAGAACATAGCAGATGGAGGTAATACCCGGAGGCCAGTTAGAAGATCTTTACAGGGTGAAGCCACACCACCATTTTGGCTAAGGGAAAACCCTACACAGTATTGTGGAGATTCTATGAGATTAATGTAAAGCAAACAGAACAAGATTCCTTATAATACAAGTTCAATTATGATTGCAAGTGCTTCAATGGTGCCTGCCTAAGCTGGGAACTGTTCTTTTATTCATTGAATCTTTGCAACAACTCCAAGAGGTAGATAACTATATTTTGCCTCCATTTTTACAGATGAGAAAATTAAGGTACAGAGAGAATTAGTAACATAAGTTTTAGAACCAGAATTCAAACCCAACACTTTGTCTTCAGAATCTGTGCTCCTTTCATCATAGCAACTAGTATTAATTATGAAGGTCATAGATTAGAAATGGAGATTGATTTAAAATATGTTAAGGGCATGGTGACCAGTATGATGTAAGGATGATAAGAAAAGGAATGACCTAGACTGGCTCCTAGGGTTTTTCCTGATAGTCCATGGTATTTCTCACTGCTGTGCAGAATATGGAAAGAGAAGCATGCTTAAGACCTGTTGACCAAGTCTGATGTGTCTGCAGAATATTCAGGTAAAAATGGCTAATATGCAGGTGGTATATGGATCTGGGGCTCAAAAGAGAAGTTAAGCCTGGTGTTATAGATTTGGTGGTGATCAGAAAACACATGGGAGTCGTATGAGGGGATGAGATCACACAGGAATGTGTGTGCAATGAGAAAAGAGAAGACTGAAGAGAATCCTTTTGAGAGCAGAATGGAGTGGAGGGGAACCAACACTGGAGGGTTGAACAAAGAAGAATTCTTAAAGAAGTTCAATGAAGAGTGGCTGGAGAAACAGAGAGTGCTTAGTGGAAGCCAACAGAGAGGAGAGTTTCAATAGTCTTGGTCTGATTTAAACTGTGTTTTTCTAATTGAGGATAAAACCTTATCTCCCTCCACTTGCCTCTTTAGGATACCACTTACAAACTAAATACAAAGAATTTCAAAGACAGCATAGATAGACTGGGGCCATCCACTCATTTCCCAGGAAAATAAAGGCTCACTTCATTAGCTAAGGAGAAGTGATTGGGACCATCCTTCCCCTATTCCCCCATCAGTGGGACCAGAGATGGACCATCCCCCATATCTGACCACTAAGGACTCATTTCCTTCTTCATCTCAAAGACTATCTCCTCCATGAAGTTCTTCTGTATACTCCAGTTGGGATTAGTGAGGAGATTCCTTATGGTCCTAGAGAACCCATCCATAGCTATACATCACTTTTCTTGGACTGATTAAAATCACAGTTGTTTGTATATCAGTTCAATTTATTGCTAGACCAAAAATTTATTGATGGCAGAGTTCACCTCTTATCATTTCTATACGACTAATGCTTGGCACTATGTCTGGCCCACAGTGGGGGTGCTTAATAAAAGCTTGCAGAGCATGAATGAATTTAAGTCTTTAGTGAAAGCATAATGAGTACATTCAAGTCAGCCTCTACAAGTTACTCCAGCTTCACCCTTATTCACTGTGCCTCTCCGTACAGAGGTACAGTACAGAGTTTCCACATCCGTAAAATGATTAAAATAGCAAGAGCTAGTGAAAAGCAAATGATATTATACAGACAAAGTGCTTAAAACATAGCAAACACTCAATATTTGTTAGCTACTAAGCAGCAGCTCCTCAGCTTGAGGGCTGGCGAAGCTCCTGTGTGGCAGGTTCTAGAAATCCTCTGCCTTCTTTTGGCCTTTTTATGGGCCCTTCCGAGACCCAGGGGTCCTGATTCCCAACCCACTCCTTTAACTCCTGTCCTACAGGATTTACAGCCTGACTGTGACAACTAATTTTGGAACTGTAATGCCTCCTGTCATCTGCCATAAATTTGACATAAATAAATCACAAAATACCCTTTTTATATCGCTTTTTATCTTGCCACGCTTCTTGTTTCTTTTGGAAACAGTTTTTATGGCAAATGCAGAGTGTAAATCCACCCGACAATAAAGCATGCCAAACGAGCATGTAGAACAGGCACCTGAGAGGAAATTACCCACCATTTGCAGAGCTCTACACAATTATCAGCAGGATGTTCTGGAGTGGGCCTATTAAACACACTGCACTGTATTGCTCACACACAATTTGCATAGCCCCAATGTAAACAATATTGTTAAACAAAGGAAAGTGGGCACACATGGTCCACATCTTCATTCTGGCCTCCTCTTGCAGCAACATAGAGTCTAGACTTTGCATGATATCTCCCCTGCCTGTTTCCTTGGAGAGGTCATTTCTCCTAAGGCAGCAACATCCAGTAGAGCTCTCTGCAATCATGGAAATGTTCTGTATCAATGCTGCCCAGTATGGTAGCCACTAGCCACCCCTGTGTGGCTGTTGAACATTTGGCATGTGGGTAGTGAGACCGAGAAACTAGATTTTAAATTTTATTATAAGTTGAATCAATTTAAATGTAAATAACCACATAGAGCTAGCAGCTACCACATGGACAGGGCAGTAGAGATTATGCAATACATGTTCGCTTTCAAGAATCTTGTCCCACACATCTTCAATTTCAAATACCAAGAATCACATTAAGTATCCACTGATTACTTTCTCACCCATCTCCTGTATTTTATCCTAACAGTGACCCACTGGAGTAGTTCTTATCCTCTCCATCATTTAAAATGTGTATCAGCAGCTCAGAGAGCTTAAGGAATGAATATGGACTCTCAACTAATCTGTGCTGGAGCGGAGATTCGAACCCAGGTCTGTCTATCAAAGCTTTGTTGCTGCCAGAGTAGTTTTTAGACCAGGCACTGTGGCTTGAAGTTATTATGCCTGAATCATTAGAGCAACCTGTGTATGAATTTGTTAGCACTGCAGGTTCAACATTCAGAGGAGAGGGCTTCTGTCTAGGAATGGAGAGAATCAGCTTCTCATCATGCCATACCGCCCACTAGCTGTTGGTGTGAGACCATGCATCTCCCAAAGCATTTCTTCATGTGTGAGTACAGGAAGAAATGTCTGTCCCTGCCTACCTCTCAGCCTTGTTGAGAGCATACACAAAACTCATTTGAGGATGTGCCACAGAGTAAAAGTACTGAGATGTAATGCCTTATTATTAAAGGAAATTCTAATGAATCCTATAGCACCCTATTTATTTCCTGCCTAAGTTGCCACAAAAGCCATATGCAATATCATTACCCACATCGATACTTACAGAATACCCCTAAAAGCCTACACTCTGTGCAGCAAAATTAAAGGAATGCATCCCGTGGCCTTTTTGTAATACCAAATTAAAGCAATGACAATCCACCGCAGAAAACCCATGCCACCACGCGCCGATTATTAACATGTTAATTTCTATGTCCCAGCTTTTGAAAATGATTCTGGGAACTACTTATTGAATTTTTAATTTGCAGATTATCGACCAAATTGGCTGCAATAGCTCTGAGCAATGGGGCCCACATGTCAGCTGGGTAGGTAAAGCAGATGCATGCAGACAACAGCAGCTCCAGTGCTGATGGGATTAGTCTGCCTACTCGGGAACCGGGCTTCTGATTGGCGCCTCGGAGTGTCAGGTTCAAGGGAAGGAATTTAAAAATTTCCCATTAGTGTGTATAGGGAAGGGAAGAGATACAGGAATTCTTTCCTAAAGAAGCTTCTAAAAATTAGTACACAATCTGAACCTACAAAGTCATTATCAGGTTTATCTTTGATGATATAAACCGTCCTTTTTCTTTTCCTTTCTTTCTTCTCTCTGCCTTTTCCTCCATCCTCCTTTCTTTTGAATATCGTAATGAGTAAGGCAGACTCTGTCTCTGCTCTCCTGGAGCTCAGAATCATGCTGAAGGTTATCGACACAGAAGCAGTGTGCGAAGCGGTGTGCAAGGGCTGTGTTGAAGAAAGTACATAGGAACATATAGCTTAGAGGTGGGGAAAAGTGTATCAAAAGAAGCCTTCCCAGAAAAAGCAAATTAAAGGAAGAGGTACAAGAAGTGAAGGGAGAGAGTGTTTCAAGCCCTAGAAACAACAGAAGAGAAGAACTGGAAGTAAGGAAGAACTTGGCACTGGCATCCCCATGGCCAGGTCCTCTCTCTTACACCTTTGCTCATGGAAAGGCTGTGGAGCCCTCATGGTTGAAATCCTAGACATGAGGCAGAACAGCCTCCAAATCCCATAAGCCCCATTGTCCTCGAGCAAGTGACTTAAACTTTCTAAGCTTCAGTCTCCACATCTGTAAAATGGGAATCTGATAGTATTTTTATGAGAATTAGAGAAGAACATGTTCAATAGGGCATACGGCACTGTATCTGTGAAGGGCTTCATAAATGCAAAGGGCTTGCAGTCTTGTCACTATCATCATTATCTTCATGCTCATGAAACTGGTCTCTGGTATCCTTTCTGCTGATCTAATGTCCTTCCTTCCTTCAGAGCACAATGCTAATCCCACTGCACCCAGCCAGTCCAGCCCAGCCCTCAGATCATGCTGGAGTCCCTTCCACACCTAACGTATCTTTAGCACTCTTTAGTTTCCCATTCATTCTCTACTCATACTTTTATGAAGACAGTCATCTTTTTCTTCTAAATACCTTATTTCTGCAACTGGATGACAGTAACTTATTCTTAATAATACATACCTTATTAAATAAGAACTATTGGCCAGGTGCTGTGGCTCATGCTTGTAATCCCAGCAATTTGGGAGGCCAAGGCAGGGGGATCACCTGAGGTCAGGAGTTCGAGAACAGTCTGGCCAACATGGTGAAATCACGTCTCTACTAAAAGTACAAAAATTAGCTGGGTGTGGTGGTGGGTGCCCATAGTCTCAGCTACTAAGGAGGCTGAGGCAGAATTGCTTGAACCCGGGAAGTGGAGGTTGCAGTGAGCCGAGATTGCACCATTGCACTCCAGCCTGGGTGACAAGAGCAAAACTTCATCTCAAAAAAACAAAACAAAACAAAAAACTACTGAGGCTTCACACTTGTCCAGAACTTCATAGCTTGCAAAGGGCTTTCACCAGAGAGAGTGTTATGGAGGCCTGCAGAGTAACCCTTCTCACCCCATTGGGCGAGTATTAAGATTCTAATTTTCCTAACAAGAGCTCTGTGCCTCAGAAAAGCACAGTAGCTACGTGACTTGTCTGAAGCCACACAGCTACTTCATGGTCAATGTGAGTCTAAGATTCAAGTCTTATGGCCATGACACTAAAGATAGAGTCTTGATAAATGTTTGTTTAGAGTCTTTAGGAAATGGCTAAAATTTATTGAGGGCTTACTGTGTACGCTGTTCTAAAAATGTCATCTATATGAAGTACACTAACGTCACCATTATCCCATGAGGCCGGGATTATCTATGTGTTTTATTGCAAACAAGGGAACTGAGTCCCAAACATGTTAACTGGCCTTCCCAGCACCACTAAACTGGTAAGTGATGTAGCTGTGACCTACCTAGGCCAACTCTATATGCATACTCTCGTAATAAATATGTAGCAATTTCTTTTATACTTTTTGGGATACTTCCAGTGCCAGGAAGAACACACCAAACATGAATGTGCTCAGTGAATATTTACTAATATTTTTAACAGTTTACTCTATCCTAAGAAGTATTAAGTATTTTGGAAAATTGGAAGGCGTGGATTGTTTATTTTCTTTCAAAGTTCCCATGATGATCTCAGCTGTCCATGAATCAACTTTCTCTAATGTCTTTTTAAATTCAGCCCCAGTCCTAGACCTCTGGACATTCTGATGATTTATTTCTTTCTGCCACTAGGTCACTCATTGAACCCACCCACGTTGGGACTCCCAGACATATGCCTGCCTCAAGGGCAGCATCGAAACATGAATTACACACTCTCCACAGGAATCAACTTTTCCTACTACTTGCTCAAAATATCCCGGTATGTCCCTTAATCTTTTCTCCTGGGATGGGGGAGGACTTCCCTTTGTTTTGTTTTCCATTTCCCACAGAGATGAAGAAACCATTCTATCCAACATTCCAAAAGCAAACGAGACAGCAAGATGGTGATGTAAGATATAAATACGTACTAATTCCCATAAGCATTCTGTGTGATGGTTTAGAGTATGACTACCCCATCCCTGATTGACTGAAAGCAATGTGGACTTACTAATATTTAGACAGATTCTTATTTTACTAGCTATCCTTTACCTCTGTCTAAGGATTCCTGTGTAAGTCTGCACAGGACTAATGAAACATATGATCACCATAAATTTCAACTCACCATAGTAGCAACCCTTTGGTAAGATAGGAAACCAAATGACACAAGCAAAACTTGGCCTGCTGCTGCAAAGGGCTGAGGCATTCAGGTGCAATCTTCTTGGGCTTTACCACTAGAGCTGAGGCCGAATGAGTTAATGGCAGGCTCTGAAGTCAGATGAACCTTGCAACTCTGAGCGCAGCCCTGCTATTTTGCAACTTAGCAAAAAACAAGCTGTTAGCCACATGTCCCAGCCTGGCCTCTCCAATTTTTCAAATCATGATTTATATGCTTGGCTGCTTACATATGATACAGGCACTGTAATGCTTGGTTACTGAGGGGGTAGGTAACGGGGTTGGGGAGTGCTACATAAAGGTTTAGCACAATTAACAAGCTTGAATTTGACCCTTGGAGAATGGTGGATTCCATTCATGGAGTCATGCGCTATGTTCTTTGCCTTGATCAATTTATTCTGGTGAGTGTTTGTGTTACAAAATACTTTACCTGCAGCTAAGGGACTTCAGGTCACTAACTCACACCCTTTCTTCTTACCTCAATGGAAACAATACCAGGTCGGTATCTATTCTGAGGAGTCAGCGACAATGATTTTCATTAAAGGTCAAAAGGCCATTATGTCCCAGATTTTTGCTTTCCTTTTTGATTTTTCTAAAATAAGAAAAATAGTACTCACTTTTGTCTATTTCCTAGTATCCTTCTGATGATGCACGCAGGCCTGATATTCAGCACCGTGTAGCTGCATTGTTGTTAAAATATGAAAACACTTTCATGCTGGCTACCTCGGTACTCCCTTGCCCACTGCATGATCTGCCAGACCTTTCAACATCTAACATGGCACAGCAGAGGGCTCCAAGCTCCAACTTCCGAGCTAGACCCAGGTTAATTCTGATTAATCATTGCCCAAGTGGTTGTACCCATGGTTTCACATGTATATACACATATTAAGAATATTATCTCTAGATAGATAGGACACTAAATGCAAGAGTATTTAGAGATTTTTGGAAGTGAGTTTCCATGTACATTTAAGGTAATAGTAACATAATAATTCATGTATTACATGGTTACTGATGTAACCATCAGCATGGTTGAGGCATAGTGTGTTGAGAATTTCCTAATTTGCCATTTACTGAAGGTTGATCCACTTTTGCAGGAAAACCACCTGTATTAGTCAGAGTTCTCTAGAGGGACAGAACTAATAGGGTAGAAAAATATATAACGGGGAGTTTATTAAGTAGTATTAACTCACACGATCACAAGGTCCCACAATAGGCCATCTGCAGACTGAGGAGCAAGGGAGCTTTTGAGTCCCGAAGCTCAAGAACTTGAAGTCCGTTGTTTGAGGGTAAGAAGCATCCAACATGGGAGAAAGATGTAGGCTGGGCAGCTAAGCCAGTCTAACCTTTTCACGTTTTTCTGCCTGCTTTATATTCTGGCTGCGCTGGCAGCTGATTAAATGGTGCCCTCCCAGATTAAGGGTGGGTCTGCCTATCCCAGCCCACTGACTCAAATGTTAATCTCCTTTGGCAACACCCTCATAGATACATCCAGGATCAATACTTTGTATCCTTCCATCCAATCAAGTTGACACTCGGTAATATCCATCACACCACCCAAAATAAAGATCCTCTCTCTAAAAGATAGAAATGGACCCCCCAGACCATGTGTTTCAGGCATCTACCTTTATTGGTTGAGCTTTCTCTAATTTTTTTATATATATATATATATATATATTTTTTTTTTTTTTTTTTTTGCAGAAAACATCCATTTTTAACCAAATACAGAACACATAATCTACCGTCAGGACCATCATCTGTACTTAGAAACAGCATGTTATGGCTGCCAAGTTGCTTATCTCTAATGATGTTGGTTAAGTAGGATGGAAAAGAAGAAATTCATCTTCCCCAAATGACACAGGAATAAAGGCACAGACATTTAAAGAAATAAAGTAAAATTTGAAATGTAAAACATCAGAGGTGGTGCTTAGGAATAATGAAACTGTAAGAAGTTAAACACAATCAGGTTTAAAGAGATAATGATAAAAATGAAAATCTGAAATCTCTTGCCAGTAGAACAAACCTAGGCTAGGAGGATGAATTCAATATTTCCTGCAAATAAACAGCAGTTTCTAAAAATAGAAAGCACAGATGTGCAAGACAGAAAGTTTCAGAGAACTATAGATAGAGATGGCCAAAGTGACTCTCTGTTACTCATTGGGATTGCAGATGAGGGATTGCAACCCCTCAGGTAACTGAAATTTTTATTAAACTGACAGACCATAGTTTAACACATCCTTGATGGAATATACATGTGCTTACTTTTCAGACATAATATGTACGAAAGTCCTTTGTGAAGCACTAAACTAGTATCTCTTCAAGTGTGTTTCAAAAAATCAAGGACCTATGAGATACTTACTGAAAAATCAAACTACTTTTGTGCTGTCTCATACTATGTTTCTCTTATTTATTCACCACACTCATGAATATATGAAAGACTCTGAAAAGTCCTACAATGGAATTACTTTTTTTCTTTCTTTAATCAATATTTCCCAAATTTATCTGAGCACAGAAAGCATTTTTATTTGTCAGAATCTGGTGAATGTTACATTAGAAAAACGTAAGGTATTAACATTATTCTATTGGAAGATGCTTGAAAGACACATTTTCCATGCATATCTTCAGGTGTCCTACCCTAAGGGTTCTCAGAGGGACCATCTCAGACTTCGACCTGTGACTTCCTATCTGTGCCAGTGATGTTAGTTTGAGAATCCCTCAGCTGCTCGTTAAGCAAAGATTAACTGCATTATTATTCAATTGCAGGGATTCTACTGACTGACAAATCCCTGCAGGATCAGATAAGCCCTTCCTCTGTGGTCTTCTTGGGCTTGGGATGGATGCTGCTTGCAAACTTTCCTATTGCTTCACTCTCTCACTTCTTACCCAGCATTTTTATCACTGGCCAGTGTTTGCAGGAAGGGCAATCCTATGGAACAAGAAGGAAAAAAAATTTAGAGCAAGTGCCTTGTTTTAAGGAGAGCAGCCTTAGCAAAAAAAATGTCACAAATTAGCTACAATATTAGGTTCTCAATTCTTTCCTGATGTCCTCAGGTGCCTGGTCTTGGCTCTCCAAAGGCTTTCAGACTTTATTTTCCTTTCTTTGATTGTGCTGGTTAGAAAGATGGAATTCTAAAGGAAATGCATCATAAAATTTATATTTGGGCAGTCTTATCAGCATTGGACATGCATAATCTTTCCTTGCAAAGTTTTTGCTGTGAAATTGCACACAAATTTGTTTCTTAAAGAGAGAGAGAGAGGAAACCCTCTATGTTTCTATGGTGTTTGATGTCTATTTATATGTTTCTTAAAGATAAAGCATTTATTCTATGCATGATTTGAATTTTATGCATCTCTTCTCTTTGCCTTAACGGAAGTGAATTCTTATTGCATAGCCAAATTTCACACTCAATTTATTCTGCAGAGTAACTCCCTCCCTCCAGATGGGACTATAAACCAGTAGAATGGAGTTTTTTAAAAAGTGTTCTTAATTGAATACATGGAATCTACTTCTGAAATGAAATCAAAAGCTCAGGAGAAAACACAGAACATCATTGGTAAAGGACACTAATAACCATAAAACAAAACAAATGTGTTTGTGCCTGGATGGGTTGGTAACCTTTAAGGTATTGATTGCATCACCAAGTCATAGAAAGGGCCAGCATATGGTGGGCTACAGAGGAGGACGAGTAGCTCTTGAGGCAAAAAATAAAAAATAAATAAATAAAAGATTTTTCCAGCTGCTTTAAAGGTTATTGGAGATCAAAGAGAGGGGCTTCTGATGGCATACCAAGATGGAAAAGGAGATGAATGACTACAAAGCAGTAGAGAACAGGCCCAAGTATTAGTAGATCGAGAGCTAAGAATTAGTTGCCCCATGTCCAATATTTATCGAGAATCCAATAATAATAACATGGCAAAAAAGTGTTCCCTGCTTAAGAATATGTGTGTGTGTGGCACTGGGTGGGGATGCTGTTTCCACAAAGCATCTGTGACAATGTTATATACAAGCAGAGCAGACATCTACTATGGATCCAAAATAATACCAATAAGAGTAACAATAATACCAACCATAACAATAGCTGAGTGCTTGCTATATACCAGGAAATTGTACTAATTCTTTGCATGTGTTATTTGACTTAATTCTCACAGTGACCTTTGAGGTCAAAATCCTGTCTCTCATGTTCACAGTCATATAAAAGGTGCTAAATAAATATTTATTGAATTAAAAAAATTGCTTTAACGTGGTTGCCATTATTTCCTCTCACTTACATAGGAGAAAATGGTCTCCAAGAGCTTTGAAAAGGTTAGGAAATTACATAATTAGTAGCTGCAAAGGCTGGCTTGCACCCAGGACTGTCAGTGTCTATTTTTTGTTGTTGGTTTTTTTTTTGAGACGGAGTCTTGCTCTGTCGCCCAGGCTGGAGTGCAGTGGCGTGATCTCCACTCATGGCAAGTTCCGCCCCCCGGGTTCACGCCATTCTCCCACCTCGGCCTCCCGAGCAGCTGAGACTACAGGCACCAGCCACCAGGCCCAGCTAATTTTTTTTTGTTGTTGTTGTTGTATTTTTAGTAGAGAGGGGGGTTTCACAGTGTTTGCCAGGATGGTCTCGATCTCCTGACCTCGTGATCTGCCCACCTCGGCCTCCCAAAGTGCTGGGATTACAGGCATGAGCAACCACACCCGGCCCCAGTGTCTGTTTTATTTAGATAATATTGTTCAAAGTAGGACAGCTGTGGGGACTTGGGATTGGGAGCCATGGCTACGGGCGCAGCACAAAGGCAGGAGAGAGGTTATAATGCAAAGAGCCACAAAGGTAGGGCTTTGAGTTTATTATTAGCTAACTATTTAATTATTTTAAACTCTTTTCTGCCCTTGATTTCTTTATCTGTAAAATGGGGGAATTGACATCTATCTTATTCAACTGTGAAAATTTGAGATTGTAAAGTGGTATTTATGTATTCAAAACTGGTAAATATTTTTGTTATCTATTATAACAATAATAATCCCAGTTGCCTACAGTTTGTTGGGTGGCATTTCTTAAACAATCATATGAAAATAAGAATGACTTGGGATCTTCTTTTTTATTAAAGAATGAGTTGAACTATGGAAGGTTTCTAGAGTCTCTTCCTGATCTAAACTATGCTATTCATTCTTTTTTTTTTTTTTTTTCCTGAGACAGAGTCTTGCTCTGTTGCCCAGGCTGTAGTACAGTGGTGCAATCTCCATTCACTGCAACCTCTGACTTCTGGGTTCAAGCAATTCTCGTTCCTCAACCTCCCAAGTAGCTGGGATTACAGGCACATGCCACCAAGCCCAGCTAATTTTTGTATTTTTAGTAGAGACAGGGTTTCACCATGTTGGCCAGGCTGGTCTTGAACTCCTGGCCTCAAGTGATCCACCCACCTCGGCCTCCCATAGTGCTGGAATTACAGGCATGAGCCACCGTGCTCAGCCAAACTAGGCTATTCATTCTTAACAGCATAACAATAAATAGCACAGGTGCTAGAACCAGGTTTTCTGAGTTCAAATTCTTCAGCCAGTTACCAATGGTGCAATCTTGAGCAAATCATGTAAACCCTTAAGAACCTTTATTTATAATATTCAAATAGCATAATGATCTCAGTTTCAGCATCTGCAATACACAAATAACCATAGTAACTACTGGATATGGGTGTTGCAAGAATCAAATAAATTAACCTACTTAAAGCAATGGCTGCCCAGTAAATGTTAGCAATAATGATGAAGACAGCAATGAGAACAATAATGATAGTCCTTTATCAGCCAGCTATTGGAGTTTGAAATTCTCGCCATACAAGTAAGTCAGGTGTGGTTTAGCAAATATGAGACATTCAGAAAAATGAAGGGCAGACTGTGCAAGGAATGAGCACAAGGGTGAATAAACTATAAAGTGGGGCAGGAAAGAGGAATCATGAGACATTTATTTGATCATTAAATAAAGAAGGATCCTAAAATCTAGTGATTTTGCTAAAAACATTCCAACAGTTCTGTAGGCTTGGGACCCTGAAGAGGAGTAGAGCTGATCTCCGGGGAAAGAGATGCACTGAGAAAGAAAAGTGGGATATTAAAAGGAGGGTGAGGGTGGGGATGGGGGTGTTAACACCTTCACAAAGAGATCCCTCTTGGAAGTGAAGTGTATAACTTTTGCTTTCCAAAAAAGTTTGATGATATCTTTTCATACAATGGCCTGAATTGACTATTTATCTAGACAACCTTTCCAGCAGCTGTTTTGGACTGAATTATGTCTCACCCTACCACCAATACTTATGTGTTGAAGTCCTAATCCCTAATGTGACTATATTTGGAGATACAGCCTTTAAGGAAGTAATTAAGGTTAAATGAGGGCATAAGGGTAAAGTCCTAATCCAACAGTATCCGTAAGATAAGAAAAAGACAGACGCCAGAAATGTGTGTGCACACAAAGAAAAGGCCATGTGAGGACAACGAGAAGGTGGCAGCCTGGAAGCAAAGGGGACAGGCCTCATGAGAAGCCCACCCTGCTGGCACCTTGAGCTTGGATTTCTGGCCTCCAGAACTGTGAAAAAATAAATTTCTGCTGTTTAAGCCACTAGGCCTGTGGTATCTTGTATTAGCAGCCCTGGAAGACTAATACAGTAACTCCAAGAACTTGCAGTTTCTCTGATTAACAGAAAGGAAGAAGAAGGAAGAAGAAGAAGAGGAAGAGGAAGAGGAAAAGGAAGAAGGAGGAGGAGGAGGGAGAGGAGAAGGAAAAGAGAGAGGAGGAGGAAAAGGAGAACGAGAAGGAGAAGAGGAAGAGGAAGAAGAAGAAAGAAGAAGAAGACTTGCAGAAGGAAAAAAGAGATGGAGAGGCAGAGGAAAAGGAGAGGAATGCTCCTTGGTATCTACTTTGGACCACAATATTGTAAATAGTTATTACTGCTGAAAAATCTTCCCATGACCCTCCAGTGAGGATGAAGAGTTCACCTCTCTCCAGCGCACACGCTCAGGATTAGTGCCATCTAGTTCCCACCTTCCTCTGCATGCGCACCAAAACCATTCATATTTGCCACCTAGTAGCTTTCCCAGCCATTGCATTCACTGAAATTAAATCCAAAACAAAATGATATTTTAAGTAAAATTACCTCTACTCTAAAGAGAAGAAGAATAAAAAGGAAGCTTAGCTACCTGTAAAACATCTCACTGTGATAAACAGACAACAAAATACTTATCAAATTCTTAGGAAAGCTGTCTATCTTATATAGGGCTACAATGAGAGAAAAATTCGTGTCTAATAAATGGATAGCTCTATCATGATAAATAACTAACGTATGTGGGGCTTAATAACTAGGAGATGGATTGATAGGTGCAGCAAACCACCACGGCACACGTTTACGTATGGAAAAAACCTGCACATCCTGCATGTGTATCCCGGAATTTAAAACAAAATTAAATTAAATAAAAAGAGAAAGCAATGGATAGCTCGAAGAGAAATACAAATATGACAAATTAAAACATGTTTTTACTTTCAGTCAACTTTGTGATCATCAGTCCTTCTGTCCCCTACTTTGACGACTAAGATGGTACCTGTTTGTCAAAAATTTAAAGGTAAAAACTAAATGTTTTTCAAGACATTTCTGTATTATAAGCTACCTGATAAATTTGCATTAGAATTGATTAGTTTGTCTTCTGTTTTCAGAAACTATGGGTGTTATATTAAAAACTACTAGAACATTGTACAATAGGGAAGAGAATTATATCAAAATGATACTATTTTCAGTTGGCATTTATAGAAAGACTGCATTCGGATATGAGGGCCATAGTTAGCACCTCACCACCCCCAGCCTCCAAGTGTCCAATTTGCATCCTTACTAGCTAAAGAAAAAGCTCTAGCATTACACTGAACCAACTCCAATTGGACAAGGGAGGACCATTTAAAAGGAAATAATGTATTCAACAGTAAAATTCTTGCCTGTTGAGGTCACCTCACCATCCTTCCCTATTTTGTTTGAGTTTACTGGCTGGAGACTGTTTTAATTCATTTTATAGCAGAACAGTTAGATTATGCTCCATGTATTATAAACATTTGGTTTGCATAGGAGATTTGTTATGTTTTATTAATCCATCACATAGTCTTTCTAAAAATGTGATGAACGACGCAGCACAAAATGTCATTCTTTATACACTTTAGGTGGTTTGGCAATTAAGGCGTGGAGCCTCTGTGGCTCTTCTGAATCAAAGGCTGTTTTCTGATATGGATCCATCTTGCCCACATCATCTATGGAATGACAAAACAGATGATATATCCAAGCATTTGACAGCACTATTTCTATCAGGTTATAACTCTATTTGATGAACTCAAATCAGCAGCAAAACTATACCAGATTAATGAAAACCTCTCCAAAAGTGCACCCTGCCACTTCATTTCTGGGGAATTGCAGCTAAGATACATTCTAAAAACATTCACAACAAATGGGGCAGGCTTTTTAGAAGAATATTTTATTTAAAGCTACTGGGGAGGGGGAGAGGGAAACACCTGCAGGATTGTGTGTTCATCACATCATGTCCAAGAAGCTGCAGCAGGAACAAAGTAAAATGAAATGTGTTTTTTGCAGATGAACAAAAGCTTCTTCAATTATAAAAGAGTAAACTGATAATAGAATCCCAGAGACAAAGAAGTAATCCAAACACATGCCTCACTGCTCACCATATATGCAACATAGAAAAAAGTTGCACCCTATTGCATATAGAAAGAGACAGGGGAAGAAAGCAAAGAAGACAGAAAATGGAAGAAGGAAATATGAGCTGCACATTTTACTACATTTAGCTCACATTGCATTCAAAGGATAATTTCATGTTTAAAAATGGTTTAACCCAATAATGTAGCAAAATTTCTGGCTTGTGTGTAATTATTGAAGAACCCTAGCACCATTTTTTTCTAAGAAGATAACGTTGTCATATACAGATCCGACCTTTTACCACGCAATAAAAAACCATTAATAAAAATTTATTTTTAACATCAGCAAACCCAAAATACTTTGAAATATCAATTTTAAGGGATACTTTCTCCTGTATCTTTTATTATAAATATTATGCAGACAAAGGCAGTAACCAAAAATCAATTTTTAATATATTTCTTCCTACCACAGGGCATGAGCAACATTAATGGTTTCTGCATCTACATGGTTACAATTATTAGTTTTGCCTTTCTAACACAGTGCGCATAAAGTCTCCTCGGCTTACAATTTGGGGGATGAAGGTTCTGTTCTGAAGCTTTTTCTGGATGTAAGTTAATAAGCAACAATCCAAGATCTTGAGAGTCATGCCATTACTTGCTTCTCCTATCCAGCATCCTGATATTTACACGATCACTTACACGGAGACAGCAGAGCAACTTAAAACTTAACGATCCCAATTCACAACCCTGCGGGGGGGACAAGAAGCTGCTGTAAACCTATTGAGGGATGGTGCCATGGGTCCTAGCTGTGCAGGGAGGGAAAATAACCACTTAGATGGTTTTGCTTCGCCTCTATTCAGATAACCTCAGCATGCACCTTTGTGCCTCTTCCCTCCCAGTGTGCAATGTCTTTAGTGCTATTGCTGAGGACAGGTGTAGTGGATATCTCCTCTCTGCTCAACGCACCTGATCTCTCTGGAGAACCATCCCTCTCTCTATGAACAGCCTTATTGGGGCTGCTAATCAGGGTAGATGGCTGTCTCCTAGCCAGGGGGTAATTATGGGAATTAGCCCACTGAAAAGACTGTTTAATATTTCCTTCCGGTTGGCTCCTCAGAAGACCCTGGCCCTTCAGACTTTGCTGAAGCTTGGTTCTCCAGGTTTTCCTCTGATTCAATAGCTATCCCATAGCCTTTTCTGTTTTGATTAATTTAGACAGCATCAACTCCTGTGGCTAGAATCCAAACTCCCAGCCAGCAAAAAAAAAAAAATGGAGGATATATGGCTTGGTCTTTATTTTCTTCCAAACTTGTATTCAGTGATGTCATCTATCTGCTCAAACATCTTCAGTAGCTCCCTTTCTTTATCATTTTAAAAATCATTATTCCTCTGTGAGACACTCAAGGGTCTTTTCATCTGGTCCCACCCTGTCTACCCAAACTTAATTCCTGCTTTCCCCTAGAAGGAGCTCACTAAGTAAATTCACTTTTCTTGCTTAACACTATTCTGAGGATATACATGTTCTTTTGGTCACTCTACTTAACAAATCTCCTAATCTTTACAAGCCGTGATTCTTAGTTGGAAACAACAGTACCCATTTGTGCAAGTTTAGACAGAAAAAAATACAATCAAAGGGATATAAAGAACTTCCCAGAAACTCCAGGAAGAGTAGAGCACCAAGCTGGAAGCTAAGCAACCAGGAGCAATGCCCAAATGTGATTTCAGGGCAGCTCAGTGGGGACTCAAGGCATTTGGAGCCGGCCACAGACTCTCCACCATATAGGATGGAGGCTTCCACTAGATATTCTACCCCTACCACCTGTGATAGCAGGTTCTGAAGTGGAGCCTATATTTTCAGGTAGTTGGCCTCCAAACTGAAGTCTCACATGGGTGCAGAACTTAGATCACATGTCTTCACCTTAGAATCAAAGAAGTCTGGGAAACAAGTTTCTGTCTCCTGCCTTCAGGGAGGTATGAATGCATAAGGTCCTGGGTGACCGTGAACTTGACAAACGTCCACTATGCTAGCCTTATGGCCCTACCTCCTCCATAAGACCTTCTTCAACTTTTCTAACAT
This sequence comes from Pongo abelii, assembly GCF_028885655.2. Classification (NCBI taxonomy): domain Eukaryota; kingdom Metazoa; phylum Chordata; class Mammalia; order Primates; family Hominidae; genus Pongo; species Pongo abelii. Next base: position 23,090,916 of record NC_071988.2, read on the forward strand.
GTAATTTCTCCCTTGTCTCTGAACTCCTTGTAACTCATTATCTACATCTCAAATGTTCTGCTTGATTTAACACATTTAAATCACATTATAATTTGCAAGGCACTTCTACACATATCTCTTTTGATCTTCCCAATATCCTTGCAGTTGAGTATTTCTCCTAGTCCCCTTTTATAGAGAAGGCAATGGAGTTTTAGTAAAAGTGAGTGACTTGCCCAGCTTCCTACTGAATATATATTATATACATTATCTTCAGTCAATACACCATGAGAGCAGAAATCTCAAATTGCTGACCTCATAACCAGAAGAACATAACACATGCAAAAGAAAAAGTTCTTTACTTTTCAACTTAGATAACAAAGTTAAACAGCATAGACAACCGTAGGACATCACCTTTCCAAGGAAATGTTCCAAAGATCCAATTGCCATAGAGATCCTCCCTATAAGTCTCCTTATATAGTTACTCAAGCCAATTGGGCAGCTTGAGGGAAATTAGGTGTGGGCTGGAAAAGGAGCATTCCTGGAAAATGAGATCAGCATCATTGACCAAAGAGAAGGGGCCAGGAGGAGGAAAGGAGTTTCACAGTACAGAAAGGGAGAGCCCAGGTCCAAACCCTTCAACGAGGAGTCCACAACCAGAGACCAGAACCCCCTAAATGCAGAAATGCTGTAATACTTTTAAACTTTGCAATTTCCCCATGTGTGTACTATTTTTTAAATTACTATTATTCTCTGTGTTCATTTTGCTGTTTTGTTTTGCTTTGATCAGTTTGATCACAAAGTGATCTTTAGTAGATTCCCTCATACTTTTCTTTGAGGTCACAAGGAATAGGGAAGCTAAGGAGATGCTGGGCTTAGTGAAAAGAGAAAGCTCAGGAATTACATAAGAGTAACTGAATTGAAGAAAAGAAAAGCAGAAAAGGTTGGGTCCTGAGGCCAGAAGGAAAATGTAAGGCCAACATAAAGAACCAGAATTAACCAGAAAAAGAGCAAGATGTTTTGACTCACACACATCAAGAAAATGACACCTTTTCATCTCGTTTCTCCCTGAGTGCTGAAAAATATATCCACTCCTACCCATAAGCAAAAGATACTTCTGAGAGAGAATCTCCTCAGAATATGTCCTCTTCTTCCAAAATGGGCTTTTATATTAGTCAAGAGACAGGTTTAGATACTATAGCAAAGCTCTTCAAAATAATGGTAGTTTAAACAAAAGAAAAGTTTGTCTCACATAACAGTTCAAATAACAATCAGTCCTAGGCTGAAATGCTGTCCATTCCAGGTACTCAGCCATCCTTAATCCACTGGTTCTAACTCATGGTCTAGAGAGCTGCTCCAGAGCCTGCCATCATGATGGCATTCCAGCCAGTGGAACGAAAAATAAGACAATGTCATGGCCATGCTCCTTTCTCCAATGAGCTGTGCCTGGAAATTGAAAACGTCATGCATACCCACATCCCACTGACTAGAACCATCACATGGCCACACTCCACTACAAGAAAGGCAAGGAAATGTGGTCTATAGTGGGCAGTGTGAGCTCAGCTAAAATTCAGAGATGCTATACTAAAAAAAGAAGAAATGATAAATATTGAAGGACAACCAGCAGTGTTTCTCAACAGCCTACAAATAAAAAAGACCTGAGTTTAAATCCTGGCTCTGTCACTGATCAGCTGCTTCAACTGAAATAAGCTATTTATTCTGGTTAAGTTTTTGTTTTCTCATCTATAAAGTTGGGATTAAAACACTCACATGGAGAGGGTTGTAAAGATTCAGTAAGATAATGTCTGTAAAGCAGTTGACCCACAGAAAGGCAGTTGATACGTAACAGTACTTAATATTTTATTACTATTATCTTTAATAAAGTTTGGCAAACTACAGCCCATGGGCTGAATTTGGCTCACCACCTGTTTTTATAAGTAAAGTTTTATTGGAACACAGCCAATCCCTTTTTAACACACTGTCTACGGCTCCTTTCACACTAAAATGGCAGTGTTGGATCATTGCAACTGAAGCAATATGGCCTGCAAAATTTAAAATATATACTATCTGCTTCTTTACAGAGAAAAAAGTTTAACTGACCTTTGACCTATAAAACCAAACAAACCTTTCTGTAGGTCACATATGTTCTTTTTCCTCAGTGGCAAAATTTAGTCATTATACCTACTTCAGATTATTATTGTAAAAATAAAGGAAATAAATTATATAAAGCATCTGGCACCACAGAAATAAATACTCTATAACTTTTTATCCTGTTTTATTTCCCTTAGTGTATGGTCAGTATTGCTTCTGTGAGAACACTACTGAATGCATGAAGGACATCGTGAGACAAAAGCAAGTATCTTATTATAATGTGCTTACATATTACAATCAGATGCAGTGCCTTTAAAACAGGTAACGACCACACAGGGCAGCAACAACTCATGCTAGATATGCTAGGAATTGCTGTGTGCACCTTTAGTGATTACCTGAAGTCCAAGTAAGAAAAACAGCATCCACCTTCATACAAGGAACAAGTTCTTTATATACATATGGCCAAAATATATAAAGTTTGAAATGGGAAGATGCAAAATCTAAGCCAAGAATTTCTAGAAATACAGGATAGAGAGAAAATGAAACAATGCCTTATGCATAGAAATATTAATTAAATGAAGAGAACAAATGGAGGGAGGAAGAGAAGCAGGTAAGAGACAGAGGAAGGAAGGGATCCTTCAATGGCTTTCCAGTGTTTTTACAATAAGGAAGAAAATTCTTCCTGGCCCATCCTGTCTCCCTCTTTAGCTAACCACACACCACCAGCACCTCTCATTTTCTTCTTGCCAACCATATCATGCTTCTTGAAGTTTCTTAAAATTGCCCCATTTCTCCTTCCTTTATCATCCTCCATGCATCCTGTTCTACACGGCTAACACAGTATTCTCCTACCATTTTCAATTGTACGTTTTCTTCAGTAATAACGTCTTATCACCCATTCTCTTATGTGAGTATTTAGTCATTTATAAATTATATATACAATTTATGTATGTGTATTTTTCTTCAAAAATGCCAAAAATAAACATTTTAAAGTTAGGTTACAAAGTTATTATGAGCTCGGTTATTAATAGTTTCTCCTATCCTCTGGACATCCACACCTGAATTTTTCTCCCGAGGCTCTATCCCCAACTCATTTTCCTTCAGGTCTCATCTGGAAGGTCACTTCGTCGGGGAATCCTTCCTATACCAGGGGATTCCTGCTCTTCTATGCTCTTATAGATCTTTTTACTTCTCCTTCATGATGCTTCTCACAGTCTAAACTCTATGCTTGTTTGAAATTATTCAATTAATGTCACTCCCTCTCTCTTTCTCCCAACCCCATCTCATCAGTAATTCTAACATCTACTCAAATGTCTATTCCAACTTACAGTGGGGATAAAGATCGTGTCTGATTTACTTACCAAGGTTTCCATATCATGTGTGCTTTGGCATATCATAGATCTTACTAAAAGAGTAATTAAACTAATACATAAAACTAGTCTATAAAAGAAATGGATGCTTTAAAAAAAAGTCTTAGGGAATAAATTTTAAAAAATTGTCGTATTAAGAAGGTAGCTGATAAGGTAAAGCCAGGTGTATAATCATGTATCACTTTCCACAGGCATCTTCATTTTTCAAAAAAGGCTTTTCTATATGTAATTGCATCAGATTCTCTCAACATCTTCAAGTAGATGAGATTACAGATTTTTATCCCCATTTTACAGACAAGGGAACCGAAATGCAGAGAGTAGGAATGATTTTCCTAAAGCCATACAGTAAGTTGGTAGCAGAACAAGAACTGAAACCCACATCTCTCAACTCCCAGCCTACACTGGCCAGTGGTCAGACAGGATGTAGAGAGCAATTTCCCCAGGCATTGGGAAATTCTTGATGCCTTGGGGAAGATGTGAATTGGAGTTGTTGGACGAACCCACTATACACAATGCCATCTAAGGCTGACAAACATTTCAGAGCAGCCAGAAGACAGAAATGGAAATAATTAAAGCTCTGGGAATTAAAAGCAAGAAAGATTACAGAACCTTGGTGAAAGTTTGGAGGACAAAAGCTGAGAGATGAGTTACTAACAGTCTTCAAGTCCATCAATGTTTATTACATGGCAGTTGGGTAGCCAGCTGTTCTTCAGTTCTGAAGACTACCAAACAAATGGGAAATTGTTGCAAATTCTACAAGGACACACACTCCATTCATGACACAAACGACTGGGTGAGCAAAGCAGTTGTCAGACTGCAGAATTCACTTCTGGTATCTCAGTCCCCGATGAGAAAGGGTGAGAAGGGCTCATCTAACAGGGCGTGTATTCTGATGGAAAGTCTGTGGAAGAGGCTGGCTCCTGCTGACCAGCACTGTCCAACGTACAGAGGTGGCTTTGATGCATAAGGAAGTTTCCAGGCCAGGATAATTAGATATATCTCTGCAATTTTTTTTTTTTTTGCTGACCACACTTGAACTGTGGGCATTGATTCTCAGCTTCTTTTTAGAAGAAAATATTTTAGCTAAACACACATGTAGTAAGCAGAGATAAAGGCACATCCATAAGCATGGTGATTTTGACCAATTACTTATCTAAATGGGAGGGAGCTGTTTTCAAATTTGAGAATGGAGCAAAACAAAACAAAAACAAACTATAAAATCACACACAAATCACAATGAGAAAAGAGAACATTGAGATGTTTCTATTTTATCATCAAACTAACAAACAACTAATTTACATATCTTTATAATGGTTCTAATTGGGGCTATTTCTCATGAGAGTCAATTATGCCAAAAGCACATCATACATCATACCCTACCCAATTTTTTAATGAGAAAATTATGGTACACAATGGTAAATTAACTTGAAATATGTTGGTTAAAAAATCAGAAAACCTGTCCCTCCAGCCTTAGCTCTGAGACATAACCCCAAGTCCACTGGCCTTGGACAATGACCCTTCATCTCTTTAGATCTCAGTTTCTTTTTTTTTCTTTTTTTCTTTTATTATTATTGTACTTTAAGTTTTAGGGTACACCTGCACAATGTGCAGGTTAGTTACATATGTATACATGTGCCATGCTGGTGTGCTGCACCCATTAACTTGTCATTTAGCATTAGGTATATCTCCTAATGCTATCCCTCCCCCTCCCCACACCCCACAACAGTCCCCAGAGTGTGATGTTCCCCTTCCGGTGTCCATGTGTTCTCATTGTTCTCAGTTTCTTATCTGTAAGATGAGAAGACTTGATTTGAAACTCCCTGAGCCCTTTGTCAGTTCTAAAACAACCCAACTCTCTGATTGTACACTACTGAAGAGTTATGAAAGGTAACCTATGTATTGAAGGCTCCCTCAGTGTCAACGTGAAAATTAGAAAATTTCTAGTAAACACTTGGAAAGTAAAGTGTTCACTGGGATACATCACGGTATTAATTGAAATGCCTTAAGGCAGATTAAAAAAAAAAAAGTCTCTGAAATATTTACATATACTTAATAAAGATTAGCTAGGGGAAAATAGAAAGATTTCACCGTACTTTGGTTCGTGGCATTCTTCACCAATTAAACTTAAATGTTTAACATTTTGACTCAGGTTCTCAAATTAAAATGATTTGTATATGACTCCAGGTAACATTCAGTTAAAAGTAAGAGTTAATAAGTCTCTACCTGCAAGGATAACTGTGTAGTATTTAGCCAGCTTACACAGTCAGCACTGTGAGACTTCTCAACAAGCTCAGAGCACTAGACTTTTTCCTGCAAGAGGTAGAAGCAAACTCTTACAGAAAAGGCTTACAGAAACGTAGACTACATTAGGCGTTTTATGTACATGATCTCATTTCATTCTTTCAGTCTCACAATAACAGTTGGTAGTAGCCTCTAAATTTTACAGATAATGAAATTGAGGCTGAGAAAAGTCAAATTTGCCCTAGGTCACACAGTTCACTATCCAGCAAAAACAAAATTCTAACTCAGGCATGTGGATTCTCTCTAATATACTGTCTTGCCTCTCTGGAGTATATTATTCAACAATGAGGCATTATTGAGCCTCCACGTTAAATAAATGACTTGTTCAAAAGAGAATTACAAAGAAATCCACAAAATGTATATCAGACATCAGCAAGAACATCATTTCTCTTTTGTATCTTCAAATTCTCCTATATAACCTGGCAATTACACGTTGTTTATTTCATTATTAATACTACTGCCAAGAGAATGAACACAGAACTTGCTGTAAAAGTAAATCCCCAGGTATCTAGGCTTACTTTCCATTATAAAGTCCCATAACACCTCTTAGGGAATACGTTGTAGATATTTGATGGATGCAAAATGGAAATTTCCTTACAGTAGTCCATATGGCAGAAATATCAAGTCAAAGGCACAGAACTGCAAAATCACTTGATGAAAACAATATTAAGAATATTGAGTTTGTCCACCTCACTTGCTTTCCGGAAGCCCTGCATTTCAGACATAGATGACACAGAGGTATCCCTCTGCACCTGAAGAACAGCAAAAGGTGATTTCATTGTAGCAGGATTTCTTTTACTACAGATCCAAACCTTTGCATGCATATTGTAAATCACATTAACACTCATTCCCCACCATTGTGCCCTCCAAAACATATTCCAGCCCTCAAGAATTACTTTTGATTCTCTAAGCCCATCATGCTATCCTTGCCTCTGAGTCTTAACAGATGCTGTTCACTCAGCTCAGACAACCCTATGCTCCTCTCCCAGCATCCACCTAACTTCTGCCACTATTGCCTTAGGCGTCTGTGTCACTGCTTCCTGGAAGCCTTTCCTAACTCCCACCCTACCCACCATGTCCATAAGCGGTGCCTCTCCTGTATGTTTCCAGAGCATCTCATCATCCCTGTATTCTAGCACATACACTTCTAATTTATGTTACCTCTGACCTGTCTCATTTCTCCACTCAATTAGAAGCCGATGAGAGTAGACCCTCAATTTATTCACCATGGTATCCATAGCTCCCAACTCAAGGTTGTACCTGATAGGTTATCTACAGATACCTTTATTATTATTATTATACTTTAAGTTCTGGGATACATGTGTAGAACGGCAGGTTTGTTACATAGGTATGCACCTGCCATGGTGGTTTGCTGCACCCATCAACCTATCACCTACATTAAGTATTTCTCCTAATGCTATCCCTCCCCTAGCCCCCCAACCCCCCAACCGGCCCTAGTGTATGATGTTCCCCTCCGTGTGTCCATGTGTTCTCATTGTTCAACTCCCACTTATGAGTGAGAACATGTGGCGTTTGGTTTTCTGTTCTTGTGTTAGTTTGCTGAGAATGATGGTTTCCAGCTTCATCCTTGTCCCTGCAAAGGACATGAACTCATCCTTTTTATGGCTACATAGTATTCCATGGTGTATATGTGCTACATTTTCTTTATCCAGTCTATCATTGATGGACATTTGGGTTGGTTCCAAGTCTTTGCTATTGTGAATAGTGCCACAATGAACATATGTGTACATGTGTCTTTGTAGTAGAATGATTTATAATCCTTTGGGTATATGCCCACTAATGGGATTGCTGAGTCAAATGGTATTTCCAGTTCTAGATCCTTGAGGAATCACCACACTGTCTTCCACAGTAATTGAACTAATTACACTCCCAACAACAGCGTAAAAGCGTTCCTATTTCTCCACATTCCCCCAGCATGTTCTTTCCTGACTTTTTAATACAGATGCTTTTTAATTGAATGAGACTGAAGAACTCTGGTGTGCAACATTGTTGGAAAGACCCAGATGCAAATACTATCCTTAAACAAACCTTTGAAAAATACATTTGTTAAAATTTCAGTGTACTGAAGATTAATTAAATTATATAGGGTATGTTCATGTGAATATTTATATATAGAGAGAGATAGATATGTATATTTACGTAGAACAGGCATTAAATACAACACATGAAAAGTTTTAACCATAAAAATAATTTGCATCATAAGTTTATGTGTTTATATTTGTATGCATATATATATATATACACACACACATAAATCTATGAACACTTAGAGGTCAAGGAAATAGTATACTATTATACATATATTTTAAATAGCACTATATATTACTATGAATTATTTTATATATTTATACATATAATATATATTTATACATATAATAGTATATATATAATATTTATACATATAATAGTATAATATAGATTTATATTATATATAGTATAGATTTATATAATACATAATATTAATATATATTTATATTATATATGTATATAATATACTATAATATACATATAATAGTATAATATAAATTTATATAATAGTATAATATAAATTTATATTATATATAATATATACGATATTATATATAATAATATACAAATATATACTATATAATATATATATAGTATATATACACTATTATATATGTATACACATATAATAGTATACTACATCCTTGACCTCTAGGGAACAAATCTTACATTTGGACATTTCCAGATGCAGACATGGTTATGCAGAAAAGCAAGGCTGGAAAGGTTGCCTGCAAGTGTATATTTATCAAAGTGTTTCTAATGTCCCATCATTACAAGATCTAATACCTTCTAAACTTTCAGATGAATGGCTTTAGAATTTGGGGTGAAGTTTTCTTTTAATAATGCACATTTCAGTCCTCGGTTAACAAGAGGTCACGTCAATAATTAATGGTTTCTGTAGCAGTTGAACACTGCATCATTTTCTTGACAGATTTTTTTTTTTAATGTATGCTTTGTCTTCATAACTAAGTGCAAGTGGGTAAGGGAATAGGGAAGTGTGGCATGATGCATTTGAGCTTTACATTTTTAACCTGTGCTCTAAGTATTATCATATCTTATCCCCTTTGACAGGCACAGCAATCCTGCAGGAAAATTGGGGAGAGAGGACGAGAGACAGGTAAGAAAAGTAGAAGACACTATTATATATATTTTACAGAATGAGAGAAACCAAAGTGTAGAAGAATTGCGTAGCTTCGCTAAGAACACAAGCTCCATTAGAACAGGAACATTGCTTTTACTTTTCATCACTTTACCATTGGCATGGTTGTTGCTCAATACATATTTACTGTATTAAATAATGAATGAGTGAATAAATGAATGAGAAAATGAATACTAAAGTTTTCTGTAGAAAGAGGTCCTCAACTAATTTTCTGACTCCTCATATCATGAACTTATTAATGTATGAAATATTTTGTTCTCAGGCTATTCTTTGACAAGATTTAAAATGATTTAAAAGAAAATAATTACATATATGCAAAACAAATGACTAATAATTTTATCCCCACCCCAAAAGGCAAAACTGTTGAAATTTTTTTTAATTAGCTTCTTTAAATAATTTGTACCTACCATTAATGCTTATTTCTAGGGATATATAAATATGTGTATATATATGTATATCTATATATCCCTAGAAATAAGCATTAATGGTAGGTACAAATTATATATAGATATGTATATCTATATATCCCTAGAAATAAGCATTAATTATAATTATTAATTATATATTATTATATAATATATATTACACATTATTAATTATGTATATATAATATATATCATATATTATTAATTATGTATATTTAATCCATGGAATACATATAACACACATTCCAATCCTTGGTTAAAAAGAGGTCACATCATATATTATATATATGATAATGGATAATAATACCATCAATAAATTGAGCCTTTTTGTTGATAATTTACAAGGTACTCTGAAGGCACAGAATAACAATATCAATAATAGTAAATTTTGTCATTCAAATATTGCATTCAGTATATTATGTGATACTTATGTATTAGTGCAGCAATTACACAGCATCACCTTATCACACTAGAAGTGCACCCTAGATTGTAGTAAGCAGAACTAAGGCACATTAGGATAGATTGTGTTCTTACAGTAATTACTGGAATACTACATTATCCATAAGAAAATTGCCACATGCTTCCATGAAACATAAGGAACGACATCCGTCTCCCATTTTATCACTGTTAAGAACTCTGCCAGCCACTCTGGAGACTGAGTTCCAGCTGAGAAGGATTCAACATTTCCTGATCCCTGGAGAACTGAGTTAGTGCACTCAGGTCTAGCTCATCACTCAGGGGTGTATGCAGTCATCCTGACATGTGGGGTTTCTGGAGGCATCACTAACTCGGAGGCAATGAACAGAAATGGAGGAGCATCTAAGACCTAGGCACAATTTTTAATCAATTTGACCTACATCCATTTGCAATCAGTTCTTTTAACTGGAGGAGAGTGAAGCATGACCACTGACAAAGCAAAAACCGAGTCGAGTAGGAGAGAGAAAGATTCCTCTCCCTCTGATATAGAAATTCACATCTGTGGCTAAAACTGTTCTCCAAAACACTAAAATAAAATAAAAGTATCTAAACAGCTCACCCTACAAGAGTTTGGAAGCTGCAATCAAACTATCCTCATAAGTAGAAGACATGTTTAAATGTAGTTTTCACATATCCACTTAAAATGAGAAAGAAAAGAGCTCTCTAGAATCATATTACTAATATTAACCAGGTGGGAAGGCCCTTCCCAAGTCCAGTCCTCAAAGGTCAGTCATAAATGGCACAGCCACTCCACTTTCTGGAAATGATAGCCATTCCTCCATAGATAAGCCAATTAAGAGGAGGGAAAGGCAGATAGCTTTGTGGTTTTGAGAAGGGATGTAAAAGTCCAATGAAAGTTCTATGAAATGAGGAATAATATTTCTTACCCTTATACTACAGTGTCAAGCACAATACTGCTCAATAAATATTTGTCAAGTAGATCAAACAATTGATTAATCTAGAATTAACAAAAATCAACCAGGTAAGAGAAGCACCTGACACTGAGAAAATTACTCAGACAAACACAATCTCTACTTGAAGGGAAAGCCCTTCAAACCTGGGGGCTCCTCCACTCTGATTGCATCAAGGGAGCTTTCCCTCTTGAAAGAGCTTCAAAGAGATCATAAAAGGAAAAGCTGGGCGGCTGAGGCAGTGACATACAAGAGCCTACAAAGAGGCAAATCCTGCTCTTGAACTTGACCTGCATCATCTCAGCTTATCTCCCCAACAACCCTGCAAACTAATTTTAAGAGTTTCATTTGACCACTGAGAATGCTGAGACTGGGACAGCTTAAATAAGTTGCTCAAAACATCACACTAACAAGAGGCATGGCAGAAATGTGAGCACAGGCTTCTGAAACCCATTGTCATGATCTATCCTTTACACTCCAGGTGTTTCAACAACTAGAATGAAAATTTAAAGTGTGATAAAGGTAAGAAGTCAAGACATAAAGAAAGAGGAATGAAAAGAAAAAAAAAATAGCAAGAAATCTTAGCTGAGGAAGGCTGCAACCTGAAAGCACGAAACAGTTTGCATTAAGTTTCTAGTATCTAACAAGTTCCTGCTATCTCATTTTAGGCAAGAACAAAACATTTTACAGGTACTGCATTTGGGAAGAAATTTACTTTGGGGTTCTTTTTTTTATGACATTCATTGAACAACATAATAAATAATTATTGCATCAATTACTGCATTTTCCCTTTTTTCAAGTGGTCAGTCCTTAGGTAGTTTCAATCATATTTCCTTACATCTGTCCCATGGAAAATAGAACTCTCAGTCGTTCCATTTATAGCTCTGCACTAGTACAGAAGGCAGGAACACACCAGGTTGTATTGCAATTGATATTATGATTATTATCAGATAATATTATTAATGGTCTATACTATTATTAGCAGATAATATTATTACTATTCTATACTATTATTACTATTCTCTTTTTATTGCATGTCAAGCATTTTTCTGAGCACTGTACACATGATCTCATTTAGCCTACATAACACCCTGTAAAATGGGTATCATGTTTCTCAGGTAAAAATAATCAGGAAACTGGCACCTCGAGTAGTTATATAACTTGCCTACCAAGTTTGCACCCAAAAAAAACAGCCAAGTTGGGATTTGAACTCAAATCAGTTTGACACCATGGCCCATCTTTTCAGACACAGCTAAATGAAGGATGCCTGGCTTTGTGATTGTTAATCGTACCTTTTGACAAGCTGCATGTTCCCATTTTAAAAGACTGATTGAAAGGCTCGATATAGCCCATTAATTTTATACCCACTTGTATCAAAATCCTTCAATTCCCTTTGCAGGTTTTCTGCTTTCATTTTAAACTCTTCTTCCCTCTGCTGCTCTTGCCCTCTATGTATACACATGGAAATGAAGTCTAGAGGCTCCTTCTAGCCAAATCTTGCAACATTTGAGGAGCCAATGAAAGCACAGTCTCTATGTTCAATTAAACAACATTTAATTCACAAAGCACTTTCTGAAAAATTCAAAGAGCCTTAGGTACTTTTAATCAGATGTTCTTGGTAACTAAAACACTGCTTATGTTTAATTGTGACCCCTTTATATGATAAATTAACTTCATATCCTAATACTAGAATCTAAAGGAACTTGGCCCTACTATGTCCTTCCTTAAAAATCAGAGGCTACTAAAACAAACAAAGCAAAACAAACAAAAAAAAGGGCAAACTCTGTGCATATAGTAATAAGAATATTTTTTTAAAACTATATTCTATGTTACCTCATTATAGAAACTAAATGGAACAATGATGTTATGTAACAATTATTGAGTATCTCTCTGTGCCAGGTAATGCAATAAGTGTCTTACATAGATTACCTCTTCCTTCCACACTGAATCATAATGTCAGACAATGATGGAACAGAAAAGTAGATTTAACCCCTGTGATGTATAGAGATGACAAATGAAGACAAAGTAGAAAGGAAGTGTACTAGAGCAACAGAGGAGGAATAAATTGCTGACATCTAATGATCCCACATCAGAAAGTGTTTACCAACTTCCTCCATGAAGTGAGATTAATGGTTGAAAAAGAAGTCATATTTTCAATAATGTGTTTGAAATTAGTCATGCTCTGCTTGTTGTAGGTCCTCAATATATCCTGTTCATAGTTTCACTTCATGAGCCAGGGCCCATTATTATCAGACCCATTTTGCAGATGTTGAAACTGAGGTGTGGAAAAGGTAAACAACTTGCCCAAAGACACACAGCTCAGCTCATCAGGGCTACAGGCAGGGTTTGAACCAAACTCCAAGTCCAAGCTATTGATGACTACACTTAAAGGCTCTTGGGATTGCTCATTACTTACCGATGAAATCACCAGGCTATTGGAAAGTCAGCAGGAATTTAGAGGATAGAAGGAAGAAAGCTTTCTTTTTTCCTAAACAGCACAGTAAAGGCACAATAGTTTCTTGAGTGACTAGGATGCCATTCAGTACCCTTAAGAGTAATTTTCTCAGTGGTATCCTAGGGGCTTAAAACAATCCATCAGACACTTTTTCCATCCTAAAGGGAATTCAATAGTAAAAAGATTGTCATTTGTGTTTGGCAATTTCTTCTGAGGTTACATAAAGAAAGAATAGAAGTTTCCAGGTAATGTGAATTGGAAATAAAATGTCCCAGCCTGCTCAGATACGCAGGCCATGAGGTAGTAATAAGCTGACGATTTGAATCCCGGTCACCTCATGTCCAGGCAAAGGCTCTTTGTATTAACATTCTGGACATTTCCCTCTGTCCTGCTTAACAAGCCCATCCTGCCCTGTCTATGTAATCCCTGTGTTGTAGGAAGTAACCCGTTAAAGGCTCCTGAGCAGATTTGAAATGTTCTGAAGCTCTAGAGCCCAGAGTTCTTTTGATCCCTCCTGGAAGATTCAGCAGAGAGACTTTAAAGTATATCAGTAAGAAGGAACTACAGAAAGGGGCTATTTTGTTTCCTGGGGCGAAAGTCTTCGAGGGGTTTGAGGAGAAAAGTGGTCTGTGGGGAAGTCAATCTTCCCACTAATAAAACAGGCTTTCCTGGTGGAAATAAACATTTCTGCATATTGGGCAGAGAAGCGGGGGCGGTGAGAAGAGCACACAACTAATAAAGCACTAGTAAAGGTCACATAGATAATACGTGACACTTCCAGGTTTCCATCTAGAGTCTGTCAGATTTCAAAGCCCACATTCCTTGCAATACGCCCCACTGCCTCAATAGCAGGGATGCAGCAGAAGACCAGAAGGAAGGATACAAGAGGCAAGAGCATGGGAAAACAAATGCATAAAACATCATAAGAAAGAAAGAAGGCTGTAGGGCAAGGGAGGAAATTGGTCAGGCTTTGCAGGAAGGACCCCAAAGTCCTATCAGAAATGACAGTGACCAGACATCACCAAATGATGTTGATCATTGCAACATATATAGAAGATGACAACAGAAGCAAAGAAGAATTCTAGTCGATCAACAGAGTAACAAAGAGACCATCTCAGACTTCAAATGTTTACCAACTCACTCCATGAAGAAGGATTGCTGAGCAAAAGGAACACATTTACAAGGGTATGTTTGAAATTGATGGTGTCCTACCTAAGTTGGCAGTTTAATATAACTTATTGTGAGTCTAAATCGTTTTCTATAATCAATCTCTTGTGGTGGCAAGTTCTAGTTAAAAACCCCCAGTGGTACTGACTGTATCAAAACTCACGTCAAGGTAAAGGCTGCAGACTAATAGAGTGCCCAAACAGGGACTGGTGGATTTTGGTGGGTCCTGTTAATATCTTGGGCTACACAGTAGAAAATCACGTGGGAAAGTCATGCAGGTTGACTCTCCAAAAAAGAGAAACACACATGTACATGCGCACACACATATCCCTCACGTGGGAGTCACTTGTTCAGACTTTCCCAGATTGCCATGTGCTTATTCTCATTGCAAGTATAATATTTCAGTTTACAGTTTCCTCTCTGACCTCCAAAATATTGTCTTCTTCTAAAGACTTGTTCACCATTTGGTCATGTCACAGTGCTGTATATCCCTCAGTGGTCCTCAGTAGTATGGGAGATAGAATTGAAATTCCCTCAGCTTTGCACATACAGGTCTTTGTGATTTTCTTTGTGAGCACCTCACATCACTCTCCAGAGATATCCAACTGCATGTACCTCCTGTCACTCTGATACTTACATTTCTGTCACTTCCTTACAGTACACAGGCCTGGAACCCTCATTTCACCCTCCTCCATTGCACAAAGTTCTCGAGATTTAGCTAAAGAGTTCCTTCTGTGGGGAAGTCTTCGATGACCTCCCAGGGAAGGGGCCAGGCTCTCCGGGAGCCTTCCCATGAGCCCACCCTTTCCTTCCTTCCTCATCCTGATTGTCATTTACCTGCTTGTTCCTCTAGTAGACTATAGGAAGGAAATGAGGCATATTTAGTTTTATATGTTCATTGATTAGCTGAATAAAGCCATGAAGAATCCCTTTTAGCAACACAGAATGCTTCAGAAGAAAAAGTAAATTCTCACCAGCCTTCCAAAGGACACCTGACAGTAAGCCAAATCCAGAAGATTCTCAATGGCGAGAAAGAATGTCATCCTAGAAATTCTTATTGATGCTAAGGAGAAAACAGGCTCTTTTCATCTTCAGGGGATAGTAGTGAAAGGGCAATTCTTAGTTGCCCAGACATTGTAGCTCGTAAGCAATTTCAGAGCTGTGATGGCATCTCCTACCTTTGATTAATGGGAGGTGATGGAAACTAACTACAACTGAACTTTGACTGGTACTTTTCATATGTCATGTCACCGAACAACCTCATGAGGTAAGCAGCTCCCCCATTTATAATGCAAAGTCCCAAGTCACACAGAAATTGAGGAGTGGTCATGATCCCAACTCAGGTATGATGCTGGGGAAAATGAAGATCTTTACACAATACAGCGGCTTCTGCAGGTGAGAAAAGTCCCCGTATCCATTGGTCTTACCTTCTTTCAATCAAAAATGACTTCCCAGTCAGAACTGCAGAACAGAATACCCCATGAAGCAAGTTTGCTGCTTCTTGTTGCCAGGGCCAGTCAGATCTGATCAAAGCCTAAAAGATCAGCTCATAGGGCCTGGCTGGGGAGTAGGCTTTGAGTTCCTTCTCTGCTACATACTTCCCCTACTCTCTCCTCTCCCAACCCCACTCTGTTTCTTCTGAAAACACTTCCTAATGTGTCTGTTTCTACAAAAAAGAAAAGCCTAGATACAGGAAACCTATAAAGATTTAGGCCAAACGGCAGCAAACCCTTTCTGTAAAGGGCCAAAGAGCCAATATTTTAGGTATACGATCACAACTACTCAACTCTGCCATTGCAGCATTAATGCCCCCATTGGCAATACATAAATGAATATGCATGACTTTATTCCAATAAAACTTTATTAACAAAAACCGGTGGCCAACCGGATTTGACAATGAGTGCTAGTTTGCCAACCCCCAGTTTAATTACTGAAGGACAGTAATTAAACTTCATCTCTTGTGCCAGCTTTGATCAATGAGTAGTTGGTTTCCTGGAGTTTGGTGTTCATGAAGACTCAAAAGGCTGCAGGCTCTGTAGGAAAGATGTTATGATCAATTAGTGATGTCTGCTCTGGGTGTCAAAAGAATCATGGTAGTATATGTGCCATATTTGCCATCTTCTGGTTAAGCTTTGAGTGTGCATATAAAGACGCCATGAAAAATAGAGCTTCCAAGTAGCCTGAGACGCACCAAAGCTGAACAATCACCAACGTGCCATTCTGCCACTGTCTCTTTCCCTTGTAAGTTTCATGTCTTTTTTTTATTCTAAATAGTTCAGAAATCAGGAACACATGATTTGGAAAAAAAGAAGGAAGGCAAAATGTCTATCTATGGACAGAATCTAAAAGTAAATCATGCATTGAGAAGTTAGATTAGGTAAAAATCCTTTTTTTTAATCTAAGGTTTGTATGTCAGATTACCTGGGATTACAGGATTAAGAGGCATCCTGTTCTCTCTGTAGCAAAAGCAACTGTAGCAGGCAAGAATTTTCTTTTTTAAACAAATTCACCCTTAATAAATATATATGCCAAGAAAGCCCGTTTTTTTTTTTTTGGAGATGGAGTCTCACTCTGTCACCCACGCTAGAGGGCAGTGGTGTGATCTCAGCTCACTGCAACCTCCACCTCCTGGGTTCAAGCATTTCTCCTGCTCAGCCCCCTGAGTAGCTGGTACTACAGGTGCACACCACCACACCAGGATAATTTTTGGTATTTTAGTAGAGACAGGTTTGCCCAGGGTGATCTTGAACTCCTAAGCTCAGGCAATCCACCTGCCTCAGCCTCCCAAAGTGCTGGGATTACAGGCGTGAGCCACCGTGCCTGGCCAAAAGCCCTTTCTATAAGCAGTGTTGTAGTTGGCAATAGAGATGGTTCAAGAAGAGTATTTTGAGTTAATATTGAACTTGCAAGTAAATACATAAAGCTTCAGTGCCATAAAGCTAATTTAAAAGGGACATTTCTCTTTACAGTTCCCTGGAGTATTACAGACTCTATGATATTCTTCTGCCATAATGTAAGATTCATTAAGGAACTGAAGCCATAACTGTCTACATCAGTACATATGAATCAACTGGATAAATCATCCAAATGAATTGGCTAATACAACCTCAGTTCTTAGTATGAAGTTCTCCACATGATCCCTGGCAGGTGGATAGAAAACTGAGGACCGAATTTTAATTGTAAGAATATCAGAGAAGGGAATTCAAAGGGAATTTGCAAAGCATGATAATTTGTATACACATAAGACAATTTCTACCTCACAATTTTATCCCTTCAGAGTGGAAAATGATTAAATACATAAAATCACAAACATATAAAATACATATATATGTCTTTTTAAGATTTATGTAATAATTATGTATATTGCTTATTGTGGTCAACATTACCTTTCTCTTTATATCAATAAGGGAAAATTTAATTTCACTAGAAAAGTATGTATCATATAATGGCAAACCCATGGCAATTTTTTTTTGTTTTAGCCATCATGTTTCTACAATTTCTTGTCTGTACAATGTCAGGATAAACTATCAAAGAGAGAGTAAAGTAAGAACTATGCAAAATGATATCTTCTTAATTAAGCAATGGTAGGTCACATGATAACAAGAAACCTAGAATAACACAACCTTTACACTAAACTCAGCATCTAATTTACTGACAACAACTTTGGAAGAGTCAGAAAAGTTACAGTACATGGGCCAGGTATAGATATAATTTTGTCTGTTTAAAATTTCTGTGCATTATCATTCATAAAATATGTATGGCTTTATTGACTTCCTAGGGAGAACAAGAGGTTGCTTCCCTTCAGAATATAAAAAGCCAGGGAAAACTTCAAGAGTCAATAGCTCTCATACTAAATGCCATGGTAGCTTGGTGAGTGGCCTATGTTTGAATGTTTTGATCTCCCTTCGTTGTTGTCAAGTTTGAGGACTATTTCAATGATTAAAATTCCAAATGGGATACTGTGACTAAAATCTGAAATGTAGATGCTTGATTTATTATGTATCATGCATATTGAGATCAATCTTATGAATACATATTTATTTATTACAATAAAAAGAGGAATCTGTGATAACAAGGAACTCTGGAGATTCTTTTGCCTGTGTTTCATTTGGGCTGGTTACAGACAACAAAGAAAACAGCATATGTAGTACTCCTAGCAAGTGCGTATCTACGAGAATACCAAGGGCCTCTTCCTGAGTGCCTTTATAAGCCACGGTATTCCCTACACTCTTCTGCGGAAGTTATCGCTGTATTAGATGTTGTTGAACATATTTGATATGAAAGCATTGTCTGTTTGCTACCAGTATCTAACGAGTCTCTCCCCCAGAGTTGCCAGCAAGGTGCTGATTAATTAACTGAAGTAGTGAAGCTGAATTGTACAACAGCTGTTTAGAGAATTGTCATTAACTTGGTCTCCTTTGCTGTCTATTAGCTTTCTTGCAGTGATCCCACTAAAATGCAAATCTCAGAAACTCAGCATTAGTCTCTACCTTAACCTCTGTGCCCTGTTTGATGCAAAAAAGATGTGAATGGTCTGGGTTGATTTGTTGTTGTTGTTGTTGTTTTAAGGGAAATAAGATGAAGAAACAAGAATGGAGAGAAGCGAAGCCAAAAGGAGTTGGAAAAGGGATTTTGGAAACTTCTTAGAAGTCACAGTTTGCCTTGTCACTTGTCATTGGCAGGTAACAAGAGGACAGCCCTTTGGGCTGAATGTCAAAATGGGAATTGCAGATATCCTAAGCTTATTGAACGGTCGGCTATCTGACGATCTTTTCCTGGGACCTCCTTGCACGGGAAAGAAAAAGGCACTCTGTGATGGAGAGAGACGACAGAAAGGAGCAGCGTGGAGGGGTAGATGCAGCTGCCCCTCTGGAATGAGGACAGTTGGTGAAGGACTCCAACCTGTAGACCTCAGCTGCCCCAACAACAAGGATGATTATTCAGAGGAGTGGAATCTATATTAAGTGGCAGATTGGAAGGAGGGCCGAGTTGATGAGACGCAAGCACGTCATTAAAATGCTCTCGGGTGAGGCACAGTGACTCAGACCGAATAAAAATGATAGGTTTCAAATTCTTTCCTTCCTTCTTTCCTGTCTTCCTTTCTTCCCTCCTTCCTTTATTCTTTTCATTTTCCTTTCTTTTTTCTTTCATATATATGTTTAAGTCTACCTGCAGATTTTGTGAATGACGACAATGTCTTCCACATTCAGGCCAACAAAATTAATTCATAACAGAGGCTGTCACCGTTTCATCCTAGGTATCACCTGATAACCCCACTAAGCTCTGCTTATTTCCTCTGACATGAATCTCAGAGACTTGGTACCAGAAAGCTCAGATGTTAACACCTTCTGTTGCTATAACAGTTACCCCTTGCAATTTCATTTGCCTCGGCACCCCTTCACACTGGTCTCACTTTATAAAACAGCTAAGGAATTTTCAACTCAGAAAAAGTACAAATTAAACACGTGCTTAAATAGCACATAATGGGGTCATCAGGGCATATAATAAAAAAAATCCAAATACATCTTAAAAATGCAGCAGGTGCTTTTTTTTTTAATGAAGCAGATAAATGCAGAAATGAATGCACTGATACAGACAGAGCATCTGCCTCATGATAAAATTAAGTCTTGTGACAGAAATAAATCACTGTGGGGGAGAATGTAACCCATTATCCAATAGGATTTTTCCTTTTTTTCTTATGTGACAGGACTTATTGGATTCCCTGACGCTAGGCAGCTAAGTGCATCCACAATTTGGTGATAAATCAGAAAGACTGCAGGATTTGAAATTTAACAACTACTTATTTTTCTGTGATATAGAGATAAGGGGAAAATTTCAGTGAGTAACTATTAAATTGGGAATCTCCTTTTCTTTTCTGATAATCTGATCTTCTGGTACTATGTCACATCATCACACAATGCCAACAACCAGCAGTGAGTAAAATAGATTTTGGACTAAGATGAATAAGGGAGCTACTTATCTTTCCTTTTCTTTTCCAATATTCAGTTTTATCTAAAGAGTACTATAGAAAGGTTACTTTTGACATAAAAATATACTGCTCTTATTACACTTTCCTTTTTATCCCCTTCAATACTTTAAAAAGTGGCAAATAAAGGCACGTTTTTCTTTTTAAAACATTTTCATGTTTGAACAACAGAAAAGGAAAATCCATATATCATGTTAAAAATACACGGGAACTAATAGAGCTCAAGATTACCTTACCATGTTTGATAAATGTGACTTGCAAAAACACACATTCATGTTTTAATGATTTTCTTTATTATAATATGCTATTAATTGGTGGAAGTGGGGGGGAAATAATTCATCTCTTCAAGATGCACCTTTATTTTTCCATGTTGAATCTGTGTAGCACCTTGAGTGCTTTGCTGACACTGGCACCAATCACAAGCTCTCCTACTGAACTATATAGATTGCCCTTGTAAGAAACAGAGAGAGCAAACTCAAATGACTTTTTTTTCTCCTGGTAATTTTTTTAAGTGAGAACATCTTCAAAAACCTGATCCATTGTGTAAAAACACAGCAACAATTTAGCAACTGACATCCCAGCAGAAATAGTGTATTTTTGTGCCAAGGTATATTTCAAAAGCCAAACCAGAATCACTTTTCTTGTAAACTAAATCAAGCTCACTATAAAGCTCCTATTGCTGATTTTTTTTTTTTTTTCCCTACATCTTGTCTTGTGAAGGTGCGAAGGTGGGGTTGGAAAGAGCGGTATTAAACATTGATCACTGGTAATTACGGTAATCTCCTTCAGGAGCTTTAACTGCTACAAACTCATCCTGTCTTCAGAGAGAGCTAACTCCATGTGACAACACAAGGAAAGCTGTTAAAGAACTGTAAACTCCTGCAGCTGGGTACCAGCCTTTAATTAGACTGTGGCACCGAAACAGACGTTCTTCAAGTACCCAGAGAGATATAATGAGTCTATTAGTCCAAGAAGTAAGAGATATAATCAGCCAAATCATACATCTATCAAAAACATACCAAGAAGTGAGGGAAGGGCACAGAGAATCAGCCAAACATCCTGACCGTCAGGAAGAGAGTCATTGAATGTGGCTTGTAATGCTGTTTCACACAAATTGGATGATAAAATCACACACACACACACACACACAAAAAAAAAAAAAAAAAACACAGAGAGAGACAGAACTTGAAGACAAACATTTCTGGAAGTGCCTGGAAACCAGGCTGGAGTGCAGTAGCACGATCTCGGCTCACTGCAATTTCTGCCTCCTGGGGTTCAAGCCATTCTCCTGCCTCAGCCTCCAGAGTAGCTGAGATGACAAGCGTGCGCCACCACACCCAGCTGATTTTTGTATTTTTAGTAGAGACAGAGTTTCACCATGTTGGCCAGGATGGTCTCGATCTCTTGACCTCGAGAGCTGCCCGCCTTGGCCTCTCAAAGTGCTGGGATTACAGGTGTGAGCCACTGCACCCAGCCACACCTCTCTATGCTTTAAAAATTCAGTTTGACCTGACTCATTACTTCTAGGGAACAGGAATTACCAATCTCCTTGCAATGTGCTATTGAAACAGTGGGAAAAGTTTAAAAAGAAGAATCAAGCAAGAGATCCTGGCATAATCCCAGCATTAATTATGGTTCTCAAAAGTGCATGCTGCTTTTTTTTTTTTTTTAAGCAATGATGACAATATTTTCCTAGCTTTGCTTTCCACAAAAACACAAACAAAAAGAACTAGACTCAATATTGACTTGGCAAGTTCTCCATGGGAACCTCAAGATAAAGGACCAGAAAATGCACCTTGTAGTGTCCTTCATTAAATGCCACTGTTTCACTGTTTGGATTCAGCTACTCGGCATGCCACATATGCCCACAAGTGTCCCACTTTTGTTTGCTGTGATTTGTTCCAGTCATACATGCTAAACACAGGTCTGTAAGGGACCCACATTAGATGAGATTGGGTCCACCTCACAGGATCTTGAATTTTTTCCAAAGACAATTTGAATAATTTGAAATGTAAAACTGTGCTCATTACATTCTTGTGGATTTATTTAGTCTGATTCCTCTTCTCAGTCACCACAGAGAAATCCACTTTTATGATCACGAAAGGAATCACAGTCTTGTTTGAAAATTCTGGCCATGAATTAAAAGAAAAATGAAGTAAAAAGCCTCTCATTTTCCAGAAGTGAAAACTCTAAGACCCAGGGAGGTGGATGTGTTACCTACACCCACACAGCTGATTAGCAAGAGGGCTAATCTAGAACACACATCCTCTAATCCAGAGTCCAATATTCTTTCCACTACGTGGTCAAACTTCAAGTTTTCTTACCCTCCAAGTGAACAGAACTGAAAGGGAAAATACCAAGGAAATCAAAGATATACTCCTTCAGCCTCTGGGAGCTTACTTGAATATATTTTTAACAATACATAAGGCCTGAAAACAGATGTAGAATAGATGAAATAATAGAATTAGGATGAAAAAAATGTGCAGTTGAAGAAGATTGGCTTGAGGAAGAGGATTAGATGTTGGGCTCAGAAATTAGTAAACACATCTGGAGTATTGCCCAGGCCATGGGGATTAACTCAGCTGACACCGATTTCAGGTGTCAAGGAGCCAACCACACAGACATCTTCCCAGAAAGCATTTTAAGCATAAAGACCAGAAAGTACAAAGACCCTGAAGTAGAAGTGAATTCCAGGAATAAGGAAAAGACCAGAGTGGCTGCAAGGAGCCAGCAGTGGGTAGGGTAGCGAGGAAGGCAGGGATCAGCTGCTGTAGGATATCTTACACCATGAAGAGGAATTTGGAATTTGTTTTGACAGCAACAGGAAGTGAACGAAGGGTTTAATGAAAGGAGACGATAGGATCAGATTGATTTTTTTTTTTTTCAAAAAAGATCACTTTGGCTGCAGTGTGAAGAATGGTTTGTAGGATTGAGATAACACATATGAAAGTCCTTTTGAAGAAAAAATGGTAAGGCAAAATCTAAATGGAAACCGTAACTGTCATTATATAAACAGCAATGCAATCTTCAAAAATAATCATGCATTGAAGTTTTTTTCAAAGAGTCTTAAAATTTGGCACTAGTCAGTCATATGGTTTGTCCATGTTCTGAAACACTGAGCAATAGATCTCTGAAACAGAGGCAAGATGAAACTGATGTTGGGCATCGTTGGGTTGAGTCATCATTGGAATTCACGCCATCTGTGTTGCTATAGCAGATTAAGAAAGCCCAAACTCGAACACAGGCAAGTTTCTGGTGCTCAAAGCTGTGACCATTTCAGAATTCTGCTACCTAAGCTTTCCCAGTTGAATAGAGAGGAAACAATACTTTTAAAAAGAAAAGTCTAAAGATCCTCCTGTTTCAAAAAGAAGTGGTAGGAATGAACTGAGAAACAGAAAAAACACAGCTTCTGCATTGAGAAGGCGCAACACTCCATGACTTTAGAGATCAAAGTCCAGATCAGTTGGGATGATTAAAACCCAATTACTGACTTTCTGCAATGAAAAAGTAGTAAAGTCTTGTACCACAGATAAATCCAAACTGATTAATATTATTCTGCCAATCTCCACTCAGTTTCAGTAGTGACCATACACCATTAACCTAAATGAGATTTCACCTCTAAGGTGACTGCTGATGATAAATTTCCAAGGATGTTCAGATAAGACAGAAAATGAAGGGGACAGTTTATAAGTTTCTTTTAGGAAATCACTGATTTTGTTACTGGTCTTCAGTAAAAGCTAAATAATTCAACAGTTGAAGAACAACACAAGCCACACGTTATGAAAAATTAGAGTTCTTGGGTCTGAAAAGGCAAATTACTAGAAGAATGCCAGGCTTCATAAAGAGACAGATTTGGGTTTGAATCCTGGCTCTCCTCCTTGCTATTCGAGTGACTTGTGGATCTTTATAAATGAAAGTCTTATTGATCATCACAGCTATTTGATGAGAGGGTTAAAACAGGGTCATGTGTATAAGGCCCATTGTAGGTATGCAAGAAATGTTCATTCCATGCCAACTTACCTCATCCCTTTTCCCCAAGGGCTTTCCAAAAGGACTTATGACTTGGAAAGAGTCCACCTGCTTATAAAAACAGAGATGAGGTCTTCAAGGGGGTGGGAATCCTTAAGACAGGTCCTTGAAGAAATATCCTAGTTCCCTAGGTTATTCCTAAGAAATGATTTAAATTTTAAAAACAGCAATAAAGAGTCTTGAAGCTAGTGGTTTAAAGAAAGTTACAAGCACTAAACTTGTAAGAGAATTCATATTTATACTTTTATGTATGTGAAATAAATGCAGAGCTTTGAAAGAAAAAAAAAGATATGAGTCAAAAGTTTTGTACAACTCAGAAGGCAGAGTAAATAGAAACTTAAAATAGGGCTTAGGAATCTATTGTCCCGGGCATGGTTAAGAATGAAAGTCAGCGTGGTAGTCTGGAGGGTTGGGAATGGTAGCCTACCCACCCCTACCAGCTGGATAACCTTTAGTAAATTATCCCAACCCCATCCCCTTGAAAGTCTGCTAATCTGTTAAATGAGCTAATTAGCTGAGACAATCCCTACGGATCCTGTCAGATCCAGCATTTTTATACTTCTCTGGCTCCAAGATCACGGGGACTAAGACAGCAGCATTCACTGTCACATTATTCAGATTTTCATTTCCAGACGCAACTGGAGGTTTCCATATTTGAGGAGCTACACCAAGGCCAACGGAAAGGATTGAGGTGAAAAGAACAAATGCCAAGAATGATGAAACAATAAAACCGAAGGGGAGAAGAGGCAGAGGACATCACCTGGGCATAGTGTCCGGCTCTGAACGTGTGTTGATTGGCTAAAAAAAGATGGAGCAGAATCAAGGGAGGAACATGGGGAAGAACAAACCCAGAAATCTTATGATTCCATTATCATATAGGGTAGGGGGCTTGGATTAAGTGCGGGAGTTGGAAGATTCTTGGCGACATGTAATGCACTGAGCCTCATGGGGTGACACAGCTTGACAAGGTCACTCAGCTGGTTACAGATCCACAACTAGATGCAAGATTCCTGATTTTTGACCACTTAGGGTTTTTTGTGTTGTTGTTGTTTTGTTTTGTTTTGTTTTTTTTGAGATGGAGTCTCACTCTGTCACCCAGGCTAGAGTGCAGTGGCTCAATCTGCTCACTGCAACCTCTACCTCCCAGGTTCAAGCAATTATCATGCCTCAGCCTCCTAAGTAGCTGGGATTACAGGTGTGCACCGCCATGTCTGGCTAATTTTTGTAATTTTAGTAGAGATGGGGTTTCACCATGTTGGCCGGGCTGGTCTTGAACTCCTGACCTCAAGTGATCTGCCCACCTCGGCCTCCTGAAGTGCTAGAATTACAGGCATGAGGCACTGTGCCCGGCCAGTTTTATTTCCATGGGGAGTTCTGCTGATTGGATCCTAGAGCAAAGGCTGCAGCACCCATGTGGGGAAGGGAAGCTGAGAATGTCACTCGTGAGAGCAAGAGCAATGACTTTGCAATTTATGAGTTTGCCCCTTAACATTGGCTCAAACCATTGTTAATCCATTCTTTTTCAGAGTAGCATGCTGCTGAAATAACCTCAGAAAGATGCACAAATATGCTGAAGGGAAAGAAAGGCTTAGACAGCTTTTTAGAAAACGTTCCATACAGTTTGCAACTTGCTGGTCCTCTGGTTAGTACACACCATTGATAGCCACGATGTCTTTCTCTTGCCATATCGTAGCCTGCCCCTCATATGCCCAATCACTTGAAAATTGGGTGTTACTTTTCACGGGTCAAGGATCTCGTGTGTAGCTAGATGTGCCTCAATTCACTTTATGTTATCAGATGAAACCAAAAACAAACAGAAACACTTCTGAGGTCTAAATGTAAAATCTGGTATGCAACAGCACCAACCCACATAGACTGCATTCTTCAACCCACCCTATATCCATTTGACTGTCAAGTTAGCTTATTTTTCCTAGATTTAATGTAATTTAATTCTAATATGTATCAATTGTAAAATGGACATCTTTCCACATTGTGTCATCTATTATTTTGATGTCTAAAATTGGGAGGCATCTTATAATCAATAGTATGTCATAGTTTAATTGTCAGTGTTTTTTCTTCCTTAGTGATATATAAAGTAATTGTGTATCATAAAATTATGGAGTCTTAGATTTAATGAAATACAGTATTTAAAGTAGAAATCAAGAGCCATTCCATCACGATCTTCCATAGGTTACAAGAAAATGAACTGCCCATCTAGCTCTCTCTCTCTTTCCCTTTCTCACTCTCTCTCACACTTTTTCATTCTTTTATTCTTTCCTTAATTAAACTAGGATTTATCAAATGCCCACTCAGTGACAAGTGCTACTCTAACACTGAAGATGACATAATGAGCAGAAACAGATGTGGCCCCTGTCCTCATTAAGCTTATCACCTACTAGAGATAGAAATATATTGATTGAACCGCACAAAATCAAACTACAAATATAGTAAAGGACTCCATGGAGAGGTGCACGGTGCTATGAAGGAGCACAGGGTAATGACCTAGTTAGGAAGATTTCCCTGAGAAAGTGAAGAATGAGTAGAGATGAGAGGAAGTGACAGAGGTTGAAGGCAAGGCATTTTGTGCAGGAGGAATTTGGGATCCAAAGGCGTTTTGGCAGATGTAAGTATAGCTTTGAGAAGGCCACATCCCTGGAGCCCAAAGAACATGGGAGGCACAGATGTGAGATGAGATAGGGAGGGAGGGAGTCCGACCATGGCAGGGCTCTGTCTTTATCTTAAGAACAATCTGGAGGCAAAGGGGAGGTTGGGAAAGGTAAATGCTCAGATCAAAACCAGCATTCTGGATGCTAGGCGGGTTCCTTGGAGGGTGCAGGTTAGGAGGCTAGTGCAGTGGTCCAGTCGAGAACTGATAGGGACATCGAAACTCAGAGCTGCCCTCTCTCTCTCCACCGGCTCAGTGTGCAGCTCTCAGCTCTGCAGTGCAGCCATTCCATCGCCTCCCGCTCCTTACACAGACTTTGCAGTGACATCCTGGGAGCAATACCCAGAGAATGAGGTCAGAATATTCAATAAAGGTTCCTGCTGCAGATGGGAGAGAACCGTGAACAAAGCATGACAGAGAAGGGAGACTGGGAATGCACAAGGAGAGGAAGAGAGCACAGCCCACACGGTCTGCCAGATCTCACCCAGCTGGGAAGCTATGTGAGCAGCCCGGACTCTGTCCTCTGAACTCTCCGGCACTGAGTCAACCTATTGTACCCCTGGCTTGATCCTCATTAGATGCACTGAAGATCTCGCAACCAACTTTGGAAAGATAACAGTTTATTTGAAGCCTGAAGAAAAAGAGCTCTTTATTTAAAGGAAACAGAAAAGATCCTTAGGAGATTTTTTTCCCCCTTGGCAGATATTGACTTACAAACTGATCTTATTCCACTGGTTGGGATATATCTATTTTCAGTCCTTGTACATCTACCCTATGAATTGCGATTTGATGAAGCCATATGAACAACTAATAAAGTCTCAGTGTAAAAATGCTATATGTTCTTAGGAAGGGAAAACATAAAACTTCAATCCATGGTTTATTAAAATCCCTAGGTAAGCACAGTTTACAAAGCTAAACGCCAATACCTATAATTCACCCCATGATAACGTTAGCCATAGAGTAACTGCTGTCTCTAACTGCATTCAAGTTTGGTTGCCCTTCAGAAGTACTGAAGATCTAACTTCTAATGGCTTCTGATAAAAAAAAACAAAAAACAGTCTTTGATTGACAGAATCTAATCACTAGAAGGGCAGCAAACAAAAGCTGGGAAAAGCACGGTTCCCTGTTAATTTTGTTTTTCCTTGCAACATCTATAGGCATCTGATCACATAGTTGTGCAATTATTTGGTAACTGAAGGTGTTATTATTCCGCTACTGTCTTAGAAAAATAGTAACCTTTCTCAGCAAAGATAAAAATATGTGGGTTCTTTTCCTGCAGTTTATATATCTTAAATCTTAGGTCATTTTTAGAGCAGCTCTCTCCTCAACTCTCCCACCATTTATCTTTCCATTCTCAGCAAGGGCTAGTTTACTTAATACAGGAAGACCTTCACATAACTTTCTGGCATTAATTATTATAGTGGCACAAACTCCCGTGTGAAATATTTGTCCCAATGTGTCCCGCAGTCTATAAAAAAGAAAAAAAAAAAGAAGAAAAAAAGAGAAGGCAAAACATTTCTGATGATTATTCATTATTTTATATCAATTTTACATAATTAATTGAGAGTTTTATTATAAAGCACAGGGCCCCTTCTGTGCGGTCTTACGTTAATAAGCTAATATAAACATTTTGAAACTGCATCTGCAAGTAAAGGAGGCAAGAAAGAAAGATGGCCAAGTTTCTTCTGCAGGCTTCATTCTGAAAATAGGGTCTGATTTTATTCTTGTTAGAGGTGCCTTCTGATGATGGCATGAGGGTTATGAGGCAATTTGAGTGACATTAAAATAATATAGCCCTAAATGAAAACTAATAAGCAGCTCTAAAGAGTCAATCAGCCCATTAGGATGACAGGCAGTGAGAAGCTGCGCATTTCAGGGCTGACAATGTATTGCTAGTTTCTTTCTCACTCTCCTTTTAGTAACTACAAACAATTATCTGTAAACTTCCATTCTGAGAAGTGAAGTGGGTAAAACACAAGTTATGGTGAAAGTCTTAAGGGACAGTTTTGGGTGCAGCTTGACTGGAGGGAAACTGATGAGATCTCAGTTTCAGAACACAACAACATTGGAGTCTGCTTCGGAATCAGTGGCAACTTCCCACAAACAGGCTGTCGCTCTGGTCCCAGCAATGGGATATTTCCCTATTCATTCCCACCTTTATTGGGAGTAGCTGTGAAGTAAATTGGCTGAAGCTTGTCAGTTTAACCTGCTATTTTACACAGACCCACCTACACCTCCTCTTCTAATTCCTTCCCTGATACTCCCCTACCCAACCTTAGCATGTAGAAAAGCCGTGGACCCTGTCACCAGATGCCTAACATGATACCTCACACATAGAAACCTCTCAGCAGATTAGACTAGATTAGTTGATTGGTTGGTTGAATAAGCGAATCAAAGAAAGACATTGGGAGGCTACATTGGTTCAGAAAGTGCCTCTGGATTTCATTAGATCTGCAGTCAAATATTGGCCACTCCCATTATTAATACTGTGTTCTTAGGCAAGTTCTTAACCTCTCTAATCTTTAGTTTCCTCATTTACAAAATTGGTATAATCATAATCTCTACCTCATAGAATTATAAATGGAATGACTTATTCATATGTTCAATAAACTACTTATCCCAGTACCTAGAACACAATAGACCACTCAATAGACAACCTTAGTTTTCAAGGTGGCTTTGTGCAGGATGAAGTATTTAAAGGAGGGAGTAATTCAGAAATACCCAGAAATACACAGAAAGTGTTTCCCATTGCTGCCACCATTTGTTCCCTCACTCGCTCCCCAGAGTCATCCATTCATTTAACAAATATTTATTAAATGCCTACCGTATTCCTCTTCTGAGAAAAAGCACTGAATAAAAATAAATTTTTGCCCTCATAGAACTTATGTTCTAGTGGGAAGGACAGACCAAAAAAAAAAAAAATCAAGAATGTGTGACACGTCAGAAAGTAGTCACGCACATCAAATATTAATTCATTCATTTAATGTATATTTACTTACGACTGCTTTCTACAAAAATATACATTAACACATTTTCTGATCATAGGGCAGTAATTTTGATAAATATGTACCTAAACTATAAATCATGGAGAACAATAAGAACCTGAAACTGTTTACACAGCCTCCTCTGAGCAGACTACATTCCTGTAATATTTACTTAAGAGGAACAGAAATGCTGTAAATTGTGATTACTGACACACTCCAGGTTGGGGCAGGGTCTCCAAAAACCAAAACTGAGATCTTGGTTTTAGAATGGCAGAGAGTCCCCGTGAGTGATAATTTTCACTTGGCATCATACAGAAATTCAGAGAAATGCTTGGGACCATCTGTTCAACTATGATAATGAGGGGTAGTGGGTTTCTCTGGGGAATGTGCTGAGATGTATGAAGAATTAGTAGCAGAAATAGGACCTTTGCAAATTCCAGAACAAATGGAAGGGACCACTGTCATCCTGTCTGCTACCTGTAAAACTGCAGATTGCCAACCCTTCTTTCTTCTTTTAAATGCAAAATAAGTCACCTGCAAAATAATAGACTTTAGAGTAATGTCATCTTTTTTAGAGAGGTCAAAACTTTCTGTCCCTTCTCTCTGGAGCTCTTGGGCAAAGGCACCCGCATATGGACTTCACCATCAGCCATCTGGCCTTTTGCATCCCATCTTAAGGGCTTGAAGGAAACAAGACAGCCCCAATTATGCGTTTACAGACTCACTGCACAAGCACTCACACATACACACTCACACCCATGCATGCAAACACATATTAGAGACTCTCATTCAAGGAGTTTATAGAACTTTCACTCCTATACTCAGAGAATAAACAAGACCATTTGAACCCAAGAGGAAACGTGCTAACGTTGCTTAGTTTTCCAGTCTGTGACCTCTGGTGAGAGTCACTGGGGACCATCTAAAGGCTGCCCACAGACTGCTCTCCTGTGTTCACAATGTCCTAGATTTTCCTTCTCACCGAACTTTCCTGACCCTTACTCACTACAACTAAATGCTCCAGCTCTTTAATGCCCAAGACCTGAATTTAGTCAGTCCAGAACCTGCAGGAAAATGGTGGAAAGAGAATAAACTTCATCACAAGTTTGTGGCAGCAGCTTCACGTGAAATCTGTGGCAACCTAAACCTTTTCTGAATAAGCATTGCCTCTTTAAGGACAATTAGGTATTTATTGGTACAATACATAATTTATTCTGGAGGTTACTGGTTTATGAAGGTATGGGAAAACTGCCAACTTATCATATGAACAGCAGTTATGAGTAATAACAAGCGTTATAATTTACATTTAAATTCTGTTTTTACATTAATGAGGTACCTAAAATACAACCCAGCAAAAGGCCTTTTGTGCACATAATCTCTTGTTACCTAAAATAGAAATCTGGTTTTATATTATAACTTGTATACTCCCGGCCTCCTCATAGGAGCGCCTATAATATTCACTTAGAAACTAGTGATGGGGCAACTTGACAAAATGTAGCTGCCATCACGAGCCCAATGAATCTTAGACACCAAGAAATATTTTTCATGAAGTGTCTAGAGTAATTAATGATAAACTGCTTATATACAAAGAGGTAAGCTGTTTGGGAGAAAAAATATGTTGTGGGTCACCAGACCTCCTAGGCTGACCACAGAGTTGGTCATTTCTAGGTGAGGATGGTGATATTAGGGAAGCCAATTGTCAAGAAGTACAAGTCTTCTCCTAATGGTGGACCTGAACATATTATGCTCCTGATCCATTAGTCAGACTGGACATTTGATTTCTACTATTCACTCTTAGCCTCCCCTCCACAGACAGCATCTAGACTGGACTTCTAGCTGGCCTATCCTATGACCACTGCCAGCCCATCTGAATTGTACACTCCCCTCTGCCTCAGATCTCTGATGGTCTATATCGTGCCAACCTGCTTTTCTGCTCTGAGGCCCTGCTTCGTAACACTTTCCAGATCTAGATCACTTATCTTGAACTCAGTCGTGGCTTACTCATCAGCCTCCAAAGCCCTTCCTTGTCCCCACACCTGGTAGAATATCAAAGTGGAGAACCTGCCAAAACCTTAGGAAATCTTTACTCATTCAGATCAGGTGGGAAGAAAGACTAATTACTAATAAAAGAGATACTATTTTGGGGAATAAAAGATATATTTTTATATGTTTTTCAAAATATACAGCAAATCCAACTGGACTATCAATGGATTTATTTGCAGCATTCCTTTGTAGCTCTGTGGCTAATGAAGGAGAAGCAAGGTTTTGTGATTGAGCAAGTATTTCCAGAACAAGTGGAAGCGGCCACCCATCGTCCTGTCTGCTACCTGTAAAACTGCAGGTCACCACAAGTACACAATTTCTTCTCCCACATTTTTGTTTTTACACATGCAATCACTCAATTAATCTTATTAGAAAACCCCTGTAACAGGTTGCTCCAGGGTGAGATTCATTCATTTAGCCCCTAGTTGTGTTTAGCACCTACTACGGGCAAAATGGTTAGATGCTGTGGATGTGGCAGAGAAAAAGACGGACGTGGCTCTTACCTTGGCAGCACTAACATGTCACAAATTCTAAATTAGCAGAGCATTAATTAATTAATTTTTTATTTTGCCATGCATGGAGAAGCACAAAATTTTAACTAAAATTACACCTAATTTCAAATCCAAGTTCAACATTTGCTAAAAAATTAATAAGTTAATCACCACCATATACTCTTCTTCTTCTTCTACCCAGTTCCCCTTTTCCTTCCCACTCTAGTCCAAATATCACTTCCCAAATGCCCTCCCCATTTCCCTAGGCACAGTTTTGTCTCCTTGTCCTCTCTCCTTCTTCTCTTTGTATTGATCGTTAAACAGTCTATCAAAAGTTCACGAGTGGTCATTTTTGCCTATTTGCTTTCCTAATAGACTGTAACCTCCCTGAAGCATGGTTTATCTTCCTAGAACTGTCTTCTTCCAGAGCTCCAGAGCACAACATTGCAAAAGAAGGGACTTAGGAAATAGAATTCATGTTCTCAAATATTCCCTTGCTGTCATATGAATTCTGTCCTTACTCTCCTACACACACAATGACCATTCCCAGTCCTGCTTGGGTAAGTTCATTAAACAATTAAATTTTTGGCAAAAGGAAATGCAATAATTGCACATGTCCCATGCCTGGACATTTAGTCAGTCAATTCGTACCTAAGGAAGTCACAGTTGTGAAGCACTGCTAGGGTGCCAAGAATTAATTACCCCCAAATAAGTTCTTGGGGAAGGACCAAGTTTCCCTCATCAACATTCAAGGCAAATGCCATCACACAAAGGGAAAGGGGAAGAAAAAGCCCAGAAGTCTGAACAGGAAAGAGCATTAAAAAAGAAAGCAGGGAAATAAAAGAAGTGTATTAGAGCAGCCACACGCCTTCTTCCTCGTGCAATGCTGTAGGATGATGTATGTAAAGGGAACTTCAGTTTACATTCAAGACCTCATTCCTAGCATCAAATGCCTGGTATTTCCAAACCGAGAGCAACCTAAATATTTTTGTCTTGAAAAGAGAACTTCTCCCTGTTGCAGTCATGAAACAAAGCAATACAAATAAAGCTGAGTTCAGATACACTTGCAAAAGCCCCAGCTGAAGCCAGAATGAACAAGAGACTCCCCCTGAACCTTGACCCTCACTTGCGTCTTTCGTTTGGATTCACTTATCGGTGGAGGTGGATGGAGCATGATGCTAAGGAGGCAGGCGGCAGCAGGCACAGGTGCCATCAGAACCACTGTCTGAACACACAGATCTTTTGATGTTTGTATTCATTTTCTCTCATTGCATCACTAATCATCAAAACTTAAGTGATTTAAAACAATGCACTTTTATTATCTCATGGTTTCTGCAGATCAGATGAGCATATCCTAGCTGAATCCTCTTCTCACGGCCTTGCAAGGCTACAATCAAGATGTCAGCCAGCCTGTGTTCTCATCTGGAGCTCAGGGTCCTCTTCCAAACTCAATCAAAGTGTTAGCAATATTCAGTTCCTTGCAGTTGTAAAACTGAGGCCCTCAGCTCCAGAGGGCCATCCTTCTTCACAGGCAGCTCACAATATAGCTGCTTGCTTTGTCATGGCCATGAGGAGAGTATCTGTCACCTCAGGAAAGACCCACACCCCTCTTTTTAAAAGCTTTCACCTGATTAACTCAGACCCACCCAGGATTACCTCTCTTTTGATTAATTCAAAATCAACTGATTTGGGACCTTAATTTCAGCTGTAAAATCCATTCACTTTTGCTTTATCATGTAACCTAATCACAAAAGTGACATCCCATCATATTCACATGTTTTGACCACACTGAAGAGGAGGTGATTAGACAGGTGGGAATCTCAGGGCCATCGTGATATTCTGTCCACAGCAGTGTTGAAATTCTCATTTGACATTCCCAGCTCCTTCTCTAACACAGAAGGAAACAAAGAAAAATGGGTGGAGAAGGCAGGCAGGAATCCATTCTGTGGATAGAGTTAGTGGGCTGAGCCATATGAAACTGCCAATATTTCATCATATTTAGGTCAACAGAAATAGATGATATACAGCCATAAATAAATATACACAGAGACACATATACATATATTTGTATGTATACATATACATACATAAATATAGTTTAGGGATAGGAATAGGTATAGATGATATAGAGATAGAGATAGAGGTAGAGATAGAGGTAGAGGCTCCTTTCATAAAGCGAGGTCTCTAAGTCTTTCTAAATCACCCTGTTGCTGGGGTACCAATGAATACTCTTTCAGTTTGGTTCATAATATTTTTATATAAGCTGATATTTCAGTGGTTTTATGGGTAAAACAGTTACTATTTACTCTCCATTTTAACAGGTCCTCTTTTTCACTTTCACTTTCATTTTTGCAGCAACAATGAAGTCCCAAGGAAGCAAGGGAAAAGGGAAAGCTCATCCTAGATCTGGCTTTTATTTCTGAGTCAAACTATCATCATGACTGCCTAGATCTTCAACAGCTCAGAGCTGACAATGCTATTCTCCGTTCACAGTGGCATGTGTGTGTGTGTGTGTGTGTGTAATGCACTCTTGTGTACAGGCACTTGGGAGACTCTAGAAGGAAAGGTCTTCAAAGTACTTGTCATTTCTGGTAGATGTGTTTAGTTGCATCTAACAGACAGTACATATGACTTGTACAAAGCTGCTCAGAGAAAGCCTTGCCCAAAGCAGAAACACATTGCAAAATTAAAGTAAACTAATGTTCATTTCATAAGATGGGAGAACTTCAAGAAGACACCATATATTAGCTTGAAGAGAACATACCTGCTTTATTGCCAACAGTTGCTAAAGAGATGAGATTGATGTCCATGGAGAATCCCCACAGCAGAAAGGCATGAGTTCATTGGAAGCTGATAAAGCATGCACAAATATGTGACTGTGTGTACTTTTGTTTGATAAAATCACTGCCAATAGAGTGGTGCTTAGGCTGCAATAATTGCAATACGACTAGAACAATATGAACCCAAAATGTCAGAATTCCAATTGTTTAAGCAAGGAAACAGTTTGTAAATGTTCTGAAAATTGCAAACCATTATTTTCGTGCAATTCTGTTGGAAATAAGAATTAGAATTTGAATCACCAATACATATGACCATTTCAAGGGCTCATGGAAAAGGAAAATTGAACATTTACTGAGAAATTGGGTCACAATGGGGTGGGATGGGGATTGGGATGGAATGAGAGGAAAGCAGCACTTTTCCACTTAAATAAATATTTGAACCAATCGGCCAAATCTAACCCATTTTTCAGTGACTTCATGTATAACCAAAGATAATTATTTTCTCCTCTCTCTGCTTCAGTTTTATAAACATACATGAAAATGTTCATTCATTTAACGAACATCCATTAAATGCTAAACATAGGCAGGCCAGGCATTGGTGTGCTCTTGCCCTATTCAGAAAGATTGCCACAGCTAGAGGGGCAATAACAGGGAAAAGTTATTACACAATTGTGGGGAAAAAGAAAATTGAGACATGATCCCATGAAAGATCCTTCCTGAAACCCACAAGAGTTATGAATATACTGTATCATTGGAAACTAGACAGGCCCCAATAGAATTTCTAAGTTCTTTCAACTTTTGTTACTGTTCAAATTGAGATAAAATTTATTTGTTTATTTTATGACTCCTAAGGTTAAGACAATGAATAACACACCTGAGAAATATCAGAGGACAAATTACACCAATAGATCTAAATGGTTGACTCAGATATCAATGATCTCAAATGACTTTAGGAGCTGTTTCATAGCAATTCTCGTATCAACATTCTCCATCTTGGGTCAAGTCATAGGAACTGGAATTTCCATTGTTCTCACTCCTTTTAGTGGAGAAGAAAGGGGGTTTCCAGGAGAGGAAATTGTAGGAACAGGAAGGAAGAGAACAGAGACAGCAAAGTGTCTACAGAGATTAGGGTAGTAACATAAGTGAATGAAGATCCCAAGGGGTGAGGGCAGAGCTGCGATGTATTGGAGAACATGGGCAGTTGCCCTCTCCACGTCAGCCCTCTATCACCATGTAAGGTATGCAAAGAGGTTAAATCTTCTGATCTTTTAAAAGACAGTCCAATGCGTTATGTAAAAATTTTGAAACTCTGGCAACCAATTTAAAAAATTTAGGCAGTATTTGGATCAAAGAAAAAAACCAGGTAACCAGTTGTGACTTCAACAGTAGAACAGAAAATATGAAGACACTCAAATCCTAACATTGTATGTGAAATTAGCCTAAGATAGTAATTCCTGAGAACTAAAAGGGCTCTGAAAAATGAATGATGAGGCTGAGTTTTGCTGGGAAAGCTAAGACTCCCTGGCAGGAGAGGGGATCTGAGGGTAATGGAGAATGTTTTGTACATAATAGTGTACACCAGACAGATCAAAAAAAGACAAGATGGTTAAGCAAACAGAGAGATAGCGCACACACAGAGAGAGGGAAAGAGAGACTACAAAGCAACAAGGAAAGAGAGAAATTAAGACAGAAATGGGTGTCTCAGAAAAGTAAATATACTTCATCTAAATTTGTACTTAGAATATTTTTCCTAACAAAACAGTTTTTAGCAATTTTTACTGACCACAAGGACATCATTATTTACAGCATTCGGCATACTTTATAATGTTCAACTTTTGGGTGTGTTAAAGATGAATGGGACCCTAGAAAAAAACTTATTATTCCTAGGATTAAATACTTAACAAATGGCAAAAGTGTCTAAGGACAGTTTTGAAAGTATGATAGCTTTGGGACAAATATATTCTTCCCTTGCAAAAAAACTTGTAGTTAAAAGGATAAAATATTCATAAATGTGCTTTAGCCCTTTGGAGGAAAATAGACACATTCACTTATACTCAGTCTTATACATGAACACATATGCTTCCTGTCTCAGAAAGAGATATATTCAGCTGGAAGCCCTAAAAGTTCCAGAACTCTAAGGGTCAAGTTATAGCATCATAAAAATGATAAATCTCCATTTGTGAAAATAATTTTCCATTTATGAAGAAAATTAAGGGACTTGGCCCACTCCTGAGGTATGAATATAAATAGATATTTATAGCAATCATGTGTCCCTTCCAAACATTATTTCAATTTTTACAAAATCCGTTGGGATTTAGACCCAACTATTTCAATAAAGACTTGATATAAAACTATTCTCAGTTCTTCTTGCTTTTTCTCCCTGAACAGGTACAATTTTCTTTTTTCTTTTTTATCAAGAGTCAGTAAAAGTGTTTAAAATGTCACAAGTTACTTTTTCAAATTTCTATCCAGATAAGTCATATTTTGAAAATGACAACTAGTCTTTCTGCACATAGCCATTTTAGAAGTTTTATAGCTTATCCAATTTAATTCAGAGGGTAGATGGGTGAGGGTTTGGATGTGGGGTGAGGGTGGTGAGGGGGGGCAAACCATGCCTCACCCTGCCCATAAATGCCAATCAACCACAAGGCGGAGGCACAGGTCTCCATTTTTCAAATGTCAGTATGTCTTCTAATAAAAAAAAAATATGGGGCCAAGCGACTATATAGTTCTCATTCCTCATGATCTCATTTTCAAATGTTCCTGATCTTTCATCTCTTGCTTATGTTTTCTGATGGAATGACACAACCTCCAGCACATTCAAGTTCACATCCCAAATCTCTGGTAAAGCCTTACTGACACTTTCACTTTTTTTTTCACCACTAAAGACCTCCCCCATTTCCCCCACTGGGTGACCTCACCTCATTTTAAAGTTTTCTTTTTTCCAATCAAAAACAGATTTTAATCAAGTATAGCAGTGTAAAAAAATGTAGGTAAGCAAAAAAGTAATTAAAACATTAAAAATTGTATTCCCATATACCAGGGATACACCTAAGTATTATTTTTCTATGTGTGAGTATATATTTATGCTTATCATATTTGAACAAACAATAGAATGATACTATTCTGCAACCTCATGTTTCACTTAAATTATTGTGAATACTCTTCTTCCACTAAATATCATCCACATGGTTCTTAATAGCCAAATAACACAACAGCCCTTGTACATATATGCTATAATATATTTAGGCAATCCAATTTTTCCCTATTATAAACAATGCTGTGAAGAACATCTTTCCAACCAAATCTTTGAATATATTCCTACATATAATCCTAGGCTAGATTCCTAAAAACAGCACCAGCAATAATAATAGAAATAATTATATTTATTGAGGTGTTACTTTATGTCAGGTTCCGGCTAAACACTTTCATACATTGTCTCATTTAATCTTTAACCAACTCCAGTTTTACAGGTGAGAAAACTGAGATATAATGATTCGTAAGTAATTTGTCTTAGGAAGTACTATTTCCAGATCTCCAAGACCTGGCTGAATTCCAAATTTATCCACACTCTTCTACTACCCTGAGGGTAAAGTTTCAGCTCAAACAATATCCACATTTCAAAGTATTCTGATGAGACACTAAACAGCCCTCCAGTTATAACAAAGTCCACTATCTCCATGTATCTAAGGGTTGAGTTTTCCCAGCACTGTCCAGAAACATCTCACCAACACCACCAACACAATTTAAACACTGCCTTTAAGTTAGCTTTAACACCTCAGAAAATGGGGCTATAAAAATAAGCAAAAGACCTGGGACTCAAATTGAACATAAAAGTTGTTGCAGATATTGTTTCTTGACAAACAGCCTCTCCAAACCACATAAATTGTCCAAAACCTCTTAAACCTTTGCTCTACATCACCCACATAGGACTGCAAAGGGAATACCACAAAAGAACTACAGGCTAATTGAAATATCATTCACTTGAGATGCTGTAAGGATCATGCTCCATTTCTACAGACATATATAGAAACTGGAAACACGTGGAGTCCTTACTGACCTGAGCAACTGGCTAATCAGCATACTCATAGAGAAATTATCTCCTTTTTCCCACCTTGCATGGCTAGATTCATATTTAATAATTCATGGGAGAATGAAAAACAAAATCTCTGCAGGGGAGATCAGGTATCCAAACTCTGTCCACTCCTTCATCTTGGCTTCTTCCCTTTCAAAGAGGAACTGCAATATTGACCGACAAGCCAGTCTACCACCCAAAAGCTGATGTTTCTAAAACCTATTGTTCAAAGATCATTATCATGGTTTTCCATTAGCAGGGCTAAGTAAACGCTTTCCTAAATAATCCTGTCAATGGCTTAAAAATATATTTATTTTTGGAAGAAAGGCTCAATACAGCACTGGCAAGGGGATAATATTGATCCTCATTTTGGAGGATTTTTCCCCTTGCTTTTATTGAGGGACAATTAATATTGACTGTACCTATCATTAATTTTCCACAGTCAGCCAGGGCTTTTAGGTTTTTTAAGTATAATATCAATACAGACTGTCTTAGAAACTCTTATTTATTCTATGTTTTTCTCCTGTATTCAATGTTCTCTATCCCCACAAGACAATGCTTCACAGGTTTAAGCAATCTGCTACTAGAGAATTCAATGCTTGCAAGGAGATGGGCTCCCCTTATCTTTCCAAAGAGATCGGGACGTGAGTAAAAGGCAGTGATTTCACAGCTCCTCTGTCCTGGGGAGAGGGGAGTGGGTGTTGAAGGCAGAGATGAGAAAGGGAAGGGGGGACAGAAGAGGCGCCTTCCTCATCCTCATTCCGGAGCTCAATTTCTCACACCCCTTGTCTCTGAAGCCTCCATGAGCACAGGGGCATCTGGACATGCATTTTTCTCCCCACGGTGAGCATCAGTACTTTGTACTTTTCTTCTGTGAAATACCTCTTTCTCTTCATTCTGTCAAGAATCCCTACAAGAACACCAAGATTGCTGTTACGAGTTAAAACCCTGCCTCTGTGGCTCTGCTCAGGCCAGTGTGGCAGTTGGCCTAGCATTGCTGAGGCTGCAAAAACATGAGGGCTTCCAGTCAACTGCCCAGTCTTCTTGGCAACGAAGTGTACCTCCTGTGTACCTCTGGGCATGAAAGCCCTTCATGACCTCTGAAGTGCCACCAAAATGTGTTGGCCTTGAAGCAGGGTTCCTGGCCCATAGCAGGCAAGCAGGGTTCCCCTCCTCTGGCCATCTGCACCTTGCAGGCACAGGAGAAATGCAGAGGCTCTGCGGACTGTGCAGCTGCCTCCAGGGACTATGGACCACCCATCACCAAGAGTCTCCTCACCCAGGAGCATCCCTCCTCCAGCATTCTATCCTATCTCAGACAGGAGAAATGCAGAGGCTCTTCGGACTGTGCAGCTGCCTCCAGGGACTATGGACCACCCATCACCAAGAGTCTCCTCACCCAGGAGCATCCCTCCTCCAGCATTCTATCCTATCTCAGACAGGAGAAATGCAGAGGCTCTGCAGACTGTGCAGCTGCCTCCAGGGACTATGGACCACCCATCACCAAGAGTCTCCTCACCCAGGAGCATCCCTCCTCCAGCATTCTATCCTATCTCAGACAGGCTTATGCTGGGTAGTGGCCACTCAGGTCTTCCAAAGCCCATGGCTAAGAAGCACACAGGTCACTTGCTGGCCCTCTCACTGAGCAGATGTCCTAACAGTGATATGTTTATTCATTCCTTCCTCAGTGATGTACTTAGAGCTGATTCTCAGCCAGGTACCAAGTAACAACCAAAGATATTTGTCCAGTTCTCAAGAAGCTCACAGTACGCATTATCTAGTGGGGTAGGGAGGATGAGAAGTGGGGGGCACAGAAATATCACAAAAATTGTGATACAGTTAGTGTTAGGAGTAAGTATAACATGTACCTTTTTATTCATATTAGAAGAAAGGGCTGCTCTATTTACAAGCTACGTTATCTTGGGCAAGTTCCTAAACCTCTCTGTGCCATATTCATCACCTCTAAAATGAAGCTAATAACAACTGTTCTACCTTAACGCATTCTTAGGAAGATTAAACAAGGCAATACAGGAGAAGTGTTCAGCACAGTGCCTGACAGTAAGCATCAGATGTGTTCAATGTCACTACCATTAGCATCCCTGTCTCAGTTCACCTATAGCTGGGATGAGTAGCAGGCAGCCCATTAAAATGCGCCCTCAATGCAGAATGGAGCAGAGAGGTCAGAGAAGCCCTTGCAAAATAGATGATGCAAGGGCTCTGTCTTTAAGAAAGGCCACTTAGTACAATGTGGCCAGCATGGGAGTGACGGTAAGAACTGAGACAGGAGAGGCAGGGAGTGGCCAGTGCTAGGGAAGACAGTGGTGTGAGAAGGTACCTGGCAGAGGGGCCAGGTCAGGCTGCAAAGGAGAGTGAGAGGGCTGAGCTGCAGGTAGATGGATGAGCGTGCAGGTGAAGGAATCCTTGCTCCTTGGCACAGCAACCTCTCTTTTGCTCTTTCTGCCTGGCTCTCTGTATCTCACTCCCTGAGCATCTTCGCGCTGCCCCTCAAAGTTTCTTTCCTTCCTCCCTTGTTGCTTTTTTGTCAGTCTCTACCACCGGACCGATGTGTCTGTTCTCTCCCTTCTCTCTCCAACTATGTCTTTCCCTCCCTGAGTGCCTCCCTCTCACCCTGCTCTCTTTTCCCATAGCGCTCTCTGCCTCCCCACATACATATCAGTTACTTACTGTGCCTGTCACTTCATGTTGGACCCTCTCCCTTGCCAACTGTGATGTAAGCACCACGGGGCTGGGGTTTTCTGCCTGTCTGCTTCCTGACAGATTCCAAGCACCTAGCAAAGCACGTGGCACATGAGAGTAAATCCAGCATTCGTTGTGATGGTGGTAGTGGTGAGCAAGGAGCCAGGGAGGTGAAGGTGAGACAGGAGCAGGGCCTCCCTCCCTTAACAGGAATCAGAACCCCTAATTTGGAGTTGGTGTCACCAGTAGCCTCAGATTAGAGAGGAGCCAGAGTCCCGGGCAATAAGGACAGGGGTTGGGTCCCAGCCCACGTGACCACTCAGTCCTGCTGTGGCTCAGGCCACGTGTCCCTTTCAATCCCAAATGGATATGAAGCCTACGCAAGAAATAAACCTTTCCTCTTTTAAGGATTGAAATTTCAGGGTTGTTTGTTACTGTATCAGAACCTAATCCCTCCTGACATATAAAACTAAAAATAATCCAGCAACTGTACTTGAAATTGGGATGAATCAGACGTGTGCCTTAACCTCTAGGAGCTTAATATTTTGAGACATGATAGGAAGAAAAATTTGAAGGCAACACTTAAAATGCTAATTAAAATCTTTTATAATGTACTCTTAATTTCTCAACTCTACTATAACTATTTTTAGGTAATGCTACTTTATGATACATACATATCATTATTCATGATTTTTGTATGGTTGTTATATTAGATATACCTTGGAGGATTTTACTCCTTTCGTATTTAAGAGTACTGACAAATACTTGCCATAGGTTTTCATTAGTCATCACTGTTATGATGAATATTTAAGATCAAATTCATTTTGATTCTGTTTGATTCTTTTGACAGGAAGTTACAGGAAAAACTCAAACTGGCTTAAGTTATAAGAAAGTTTAATATTTCACATATATGGAAGTTGAAGCCTAAGTTAACAGAAAATAGACAGGTTTAGAAAAAAAAAGATAAGGGCCAACTGAGATCCCCATCAAAAAGTAGAGAAAGACAGAGACCAGTGGCCCCTTGGTGCCACACATGGGCTCCCTGCTGTAGTGTTCAGGACACTCCTGAACACTGCACTGCAGTCTGTGCACTGCAGATTTTCTAGCTGTGATACCACAAGGATATAGTAGTTGATATCACAGAAAACATATACTCCTGGGGCCACAGACTTAAGTTTCATTTCCCTTTGACACTTAAAATAGAGATAATATCGTCACTAGCCAAGAGAAACTAAGACAGGTCAATAAAATCATCCCCTTACCTTTAAGCAAACATCTGTTGAGCTCCTATTCTAGCCAGAGATTGTCCTGGATCCTCTGGCTGCATCAAAGCTGGATCACACAGGGATTCTGTCCAGAGGCATTAATAACCCCCAAACACTGGAATACAAGGTAGAAATACTAAGTGGCAAAAGAAAAGTGAAGAAAAACATGAGGGCTGATCAGAGAAGGTGGTATCCCTGACAATCGATAGCTGAGATTGTTTTGCTACAAACCTTCACAGCAGATGAAAAGCTTCTTTGAGGAACACATTCCAAAGTGTAGCCAACTAAAGCTGCAGATTATCGCTAAAATGCTGTCCTGGGATGTCCATACTGCACACATGGGCATGATTCGTTTGTTTTTGCCTTCCCTCTGGGTGTAATCAACAGCTGAAAGTAATGGGACAACCCACATGTACCAGGAAGACTAGAATAAGAGATGGCAAACAGCCTGTGTTCTGGTGTAACTCATTGATGGACACCTTACTAAGTTCAGGGTTAGGCTCCTGATCCTGCCAGGATTAGCATTTACAAAGCACACTCTATGTGTCACTTCCTTGCCCAGACATTTTACATGACTTATCTCACGTAATCCTCCCCATGAGCACACTTCACAGACATGGAAACTGAGGCTGAGTGATTAAGTCAAGTCACACAGTGGGTGAATGATGAAAACAGATTTGGAATGCATGTGCATCTGATTCCACGGACCACATTCCTTCCACTACATCAGCAGCCAGTTCTTCCCTGGCTTACTTCACATGAAGCAGCTCCCATCTCCTTCCGCCTTCACTGTCTGCCTGTATTGTCCTAGTTGACTCAATTTTGGGTTTTGCCTTTTCTC
Organism: Pongo abelii; assembly: GCF_028885655.2. Classification (NCBI taxonomy): domain Eukaryota; kingdom Metazoa; phylum Chordata; class Mammalia; order Primates; family Hominidae; genus Pongo; species Pongo abelii. The sequence goes on from NC_071988.2 coordinate 23,135,150, forward strand.
AACAGCCTTGTCATATTGCTGCCCATACCTGGTGTGACAATCCCTAAATTCTGATGGGCAGCAATTTAGATCCACATCATCCTGTCCAGGTCTTTCTCAAAGACAGACTTTAACGGTTCTCTGGAAATGAGAAGCAGCAAGCATCATGGTACCTAATGGCAATTTAAACAGGCCAGCCAGTGGTCAAGCTGTCCCATTGGCTAAGTTTATCAAGTCATCCCCATGTAAGTGCGTAGTAGTTCACACAATAGCACGATGCAAGGATGGGGAAGCATTGCCAAATAGCTGCTGTGCTCTGCAGTTCTGTAATATTTATCTAATAGCTAATATAATATCAAGTGACAGTTGAAACAGGCTACTTTCACCTAATCTGTGCATGCTGTATGCAAAACAGCTCTGACCCTGGCTTGATTCCTTAAAGCATGTAGGATTTAATTATCTCCCACTGTTACAGAAGTAACGACATGTTACTTAGTGCTTTCAATACTGACAAATAAACTCCTTCTGACAAGTGAGCTAGAAAAGCACCCTGTTACAAAGTTGCAATATAAAATGTTGCTGTTTCTAAACTGGGAATTTCCTTTCCTAATGGTGAAAATGATCCCTAGTCCTTTAAAATTGATAGTTCTGTACTTTCTAAAATATGGTACACCTAGAGCAATGAGATAAGCAGTATCTTTTCTTCAGGTGCTCACTGGGACGAATTAACAAAAGGAGACTGGGAGCATGAGGAAAGAGAAATGGAGAGATGCCTCTATGTATTTTATTAACACAGAACTTCAAATAAACATCGGTGGGAGTCTCAATACACTTGACTACACACCATCATCTTTATGTCACAGCTAAGGCCCTGGATTTTGAGAGTACAGTAGAGATTTATCTTCAGAGATAAAATCTCCAGTTTCTCACAATTCACATTCATTTCTCCCATCTTTCTTGAAACAGTACTCTCTCCTCCCTCCGCAAGAATCACAGATCTGTTCCCTCCTCCCGGCGCCACCCCCTTCGACTCTTATTTAACTGAGTTTGACATATCTCTAATACTTATTTAGAGCTGCCTGTCACCTCTGCCCAATGCCTCACCCCCTCACAGATGGGTATTTGCTGCTACACATTGTCACCAGGAAATAAGGTATGGATGTTAAAACAAGTGGCACAGAAGCCAGCAAAGCCTCAAGTGCAATAGATAGAGGGAGATGGAATAAGAGACATTGTCATAAATAACACGTAATGTTCAGTGAAGGAGGAGTTGCTCTCGACTGACCTAAATATAACTCCGGGTGTAGGTGATGTATAAAAATCATCATCTAATTCAATGGGGAAAGGAGGAGGAGGAGAAAAAAGTGTGTCCTGGAGCTGTAACTGTCATTCCCTAAGTTGCTGTTTCCCTGTTTTCCAAAGATTCTTTTTGAGAATGTTATGAGTTATAAATCTGTGTTTGTAAATGTGTGGTCCATGATTTGCACTCAATCCAAAGTAATGCTGTGCTTTGTCTGCACTACATCTTTAAAATCTTTGAAAGAGTTGCCAACATTTAAAATTAAAATATTTTACCTAAAATGAAGAAAACTGGCTTCTTTAGAAAATTTCAAAGGTCTGACAGTCCTGGATCGGCACTACTTCTGGTAACAATTAGTTGATGCTGAAAAGCAACTTTTCCTTACAGTAGAATATATGGTGTCCAGTTGGCCCCACTTCCCACCAGTCCCAATTGCCCTCCACCTGACTATGTCATTCATTTGCATGATCTGTGGGCCCATGCATTTCTGATTCCTGCCATAGACCCTCTCTCCAGAGAAATGTTTGTATACACAAAATTCACAGTAAAGATTCAGAAGTACATGGAACTCCCGGTAGAGATTATCTGTCATCCAGAGCTCCAAGAGCTTGGCTGAGTCTCCTGTCTGATCTTCAGCTTCCTTTTCTGTAGAATAAAGAGTATGCATAATCATTTCAGGTCCCTTTCTCCTTTTGCATTTAAGTGAAAAGACAAAACCTCTTTCTAAATCAATACTCAAGATAAGTATGAAAAGCTCAGTTTCAAAAAAAAATTAAATTCTGTAGACCAATAAAGGAGTCACCACCAACAGCACAGACAGTCAAAGACTCTGTAGGAGAAAATTGGCAAGTTTTTAGACACACGCTTCCACCAAATAATCGTCCATCCACCACTCTGAACCTTGGAGTGTCCACTTTGCACAACAGGCAATCATCTGCAGTTTGTCTAAGGAGCAGGGAGTATAGGGAAGCTGTGGGATAAGAAACACAGCCTGAGAAATTTTTCCAGCAACAATGCAGTTGTATATGTTCAAGAAGAGAACTCGCGCTGCAGGACTAAATCTCAAGTAAGAAGCTGATAACGTGCCTTAAATTGCTCTGTTGGGCCTCCCATCCTGCCCTCTTTCCCTCAAATTTTATAAATAACACCTAAATATAAATTAAGCGATTCACATAATGGCTATTTTCTAACGGGTCAGTAATGTGGTGGAGACATATGAGGAAAGCTGTATTTTGTCCTGCTACTTACAGACTCATAGGCTTTTAGTAACAGAAAGGACTTTCAAGAGGCTCTAATATCCCCTTATTTTACCGAGGATGCCAAGAACCAGAGCAGGGGAAACATTTTGCCCAAGATGCAGGAGGATCATGGACACCTGACCCCAGGCTAGTGTGTGTGTGTGTGTGTGTGTGTGTGTGTGTGTGTGTGTGCATATTTTTGCCTGTAATGCCAACTCCACCATTTATAGCATAGCATGAGCTATAGAACCAGACTGCCTGCATTCAAACCTTGGTTCAGTTCTTACTACCCAAGTCCCAATATTTCCCTCGACTCTGTTTCTTCCTCTATAAAAGTGGAAATAATGGAGTGTTTATCTCATACTATTGCATGAAGATAAAATGAGATAAATCATATAAACTACTTGGAAAAAGGCCCAACACATAGTAAAAACTAAGTAAATGTTAATTCATTATTTATTATCAGTCTTTTTTTCTGGTTAGACTGAAAACAGTGTGGGATGCATCCAGGTTTACCCTGAGCTCAACCTGTGGGGTTTCTGTGTACTCACTATGGGTCATTGAACAAGTATCTTAACTACCTTGAAATTTAATTACTGATCAGTGAAATGCTGAGAGAATTCAATGAACAACGTGTATGGAAACCATCAGTACCATGTCCAACATGTCACAGGTGCTAAGGAAAAATAGTCGTAATAATTAACCATTAATATTATCATTAAGGTGCATTGTTTTTGGTTGAAGGCTGTGGATTTTCTCCTACAGGGAGTAGATGATGTCTTGGAACTCCACCCTTTTTCCACCTCGCAACATACCAATCAGTGCCCATAATAATCACTAAGGGTTTATTTATCCTCCGGATACTATACTAAGTGCATTTTATATATTAATGCATTGAATCCTCACAGCTACACTCTGAAACGGGTCATATTATTATCATCTCCATTTAATAGGTGCGGAGACTGAGGCTTGGAAAATTAAAGTAACTTAGTCAAAGGCCTTCAGCGAAAATGGAAACAGCTGGAATTTAACACCACACATTGGACCCCAAGGCTCCTCAAGGAAAAAAAATCTGTGGTGCTACTGGCTCCCCAAGGAAACAAAATTTATTCTCATAGTAAGCCTTATTGCTGGCCATTTCTTCCACAGGGTTTGGAAATAAATGGGCAGAGATTTAAAATGATAAAATAAGACTTAATTTCTTTCATAGAATAAGAAAACTGACATTTTCTGACAAACATGACAGTTGAGACACATTGACATGTGGAATATTAACTGCATTGAATCAAATAATCCATCCCAAATCACTATCAAAGTGCCACTTGGAATTTTGTCCTTGTCAAAATGAATGGTTTCCATTTGTTGAGCACCTATGCCATGCCAGGGACCATCTATGAGCCTTTGAGGAGATGTCATTTAATCCTCATGTCATACAGGTACTAAATGACAGAGAAAAGACTTGCTCAGGGTCCAGCCCACTTTACGCCCAAGCTCTGTGCATTATGAGTCGAGGAAGAATACAAAGAGGTTAACAGGGAAGGTTCTGGAATCAGCTGCCTGCCTTGCAATACTGGCTCCTCATCTCACTACCTGTAGCCATAGAAAGTTATTTATGGTGCTTCTGTTCCCTCTCCTGCAACATGGGGGAAATAAGCATCCTCAGAATGACTGCATGTAAGTTTCTTAGAAAAGCACTCCTCAAAATGCAAGCTGGTCTGTATCCTGTATGTCCCTAGTTCATGACCAGATAAGTATGAAATTGACATCTGAGAGTTATTTTTATGTCCATTAGCTCTAATAATAATAAAACAATGAGACTTGGATTTTCTGTGCCATTTTTACTTTTATTTTTCTATTAATTTATTTTATTATATGTTAATAAGGCAACAGTCTATGACTGATTAGAATTTTTAAGAAAAAAGAGGAAGAGAGGGAATCCTTTCCCACAAATAGTTAGAGAAGCAGATTAGATGCTTACCTGTTATACATAACCTCAACCAATGTTAGTTATTTATATAATTATTTGCTATGCTGTCCCTCCATGTCCTACAAAGAGAACCAAAAATTCAAGCAGCATCAAGATGATAAATTCAAGGACATAGGATGCTGGTAGGTTACTGATCAGACTTTGACTCTCTCAGAGCTCTGGTTCACGATCTATTGGGAGAAACGACTAGGGAATTCTGAAGGTTTTGCTGAGCCAGATCAATGGGCTCCCATGAAGCCTCAACTTTTTTTCTCCATTCTATGTCCAACATTATCCTATTTTCCCTATAAATCTTCTCACTTGCTTTGCCTTAACCTTTCCCAGGTCCGTTCCTTCTCCTGGATGGTACCTGATGGGATTTATCAGAAGGTTGAAGCAAAGGCAAATGAAATCCCAGATTGCTATGTAACTGGCTCTGTGATTTGGGGTGTGTTTAAAATCATCTCGGATCCTTGATTTCCCAATCTGAATAATTGGAATCATAATGCCTACCTTAGAGGAAGGGTTAAATGGGATACCATGTGCAAACATCCAACAGACTTGATTCCCCTTCTCTATCCTCCTTTGCAAAACAGGTAGTACAGTAGTTGGTAGAAGTGGGTGAGGAAAGGGAACTGATAAAATCTGAGGACAGGGTCCCTTCACTCTTATTGTTTATTTAAAGTCAGAACTCCAAAACATCTGTAAGACCACAGGAAAAAAGATATGATATGATACATCACTTTTATGTAATTACCAGAGAAAACATCTCAGTGGACAACACCATTTGACTGAAAATCTGAGGAAAATGCCCTATATTAAATAATTTGGGGGGATGGCTGGCTGCCAAGTGCTCTCTGTAGAAAAAGGATATGTAAGCCTGTAGAGGGGTTTACAAGAGGGAACTCATATTTGAGAGAGACTTCCCACGCAACAATCAGCCCCCATGCAGACAGAGTGCCTTTACAAGTGAAGTGAAATAGAGAGACTCTACTGTAAATTAACACTAATAACCTATTGATGAGGACAACAGACCATTGACCAACTTGAGTGATTCTAAAAGAACTGAATTAACTGCTATACAACGGTGTTTAACAAACACAGCCAGTATATGATTGGTTGCAAGTGTCTTTGCAATGAGTCAGAACTTCTGATTTCAACGAGGGTTGCAGGTGACAGAAGATGAAGTCACCCACAAACAGATATCAAATGCATCTGAAAACTCCATCCCCACTCCTATGCTATAACACAAAAATGCAGTTGCCACCAGAAAATACAGTTCACATTGGGAGCATCATTTATAATGGCTGATGCCAACAGTCTGAGAAAGGTTTACATTCAGTGTAAATAAGTTAGATTTGAGAAGTTAATGAGTTCCACTACCCAAGCTGCTCTTTATTAATTCATACAACTCAAAGACACCCACTAAAAATAATACCTTTTAAGCTATATACCATCTTTATGGAGATCATTAATATTTCCCCGTAATACAGCAGTTACTGGTCCCATTATTTCCCTTGGTCACTTTCATGCTCCTGACCACAGCACCACCTCATCCACAATTCTCACTTGTGTTAAAAATGCCCTCAACTCTCATCAGCCTCCCTTTCTCCAAGTGACCATTGTCTCCACACACCCTCATGAGACCTCAGCTGAAAAACTGCCTGCCTCACCTCTCTCATATCTCTCTTTCTAATGGGAGACACAGAGTAGACTGGAATGGAAGGTGGAAGGGAAAAGACGTCTTAAAAACTGCACAAAGACTGGCCTTGAAGCACAGCCTCATTCATTTGCTCACTCACTCATTCTTTCAACAAACAGTTGTTTGTGCCAGGCACTAAGTAAGATATTCAGGATGCAGGAAGCAATTAAAACCTAGTCTCTGCAGGGAAGCAGACAGATACACAGATGATTGGAGAAAAGGAGGCAGAAATGGAGGCGTCTTTGAGCTGGGTCTGGAATGATTAGTAGGACTTGCCTGGGAGACAAAAAAGGGATGGGCACAGGAAACCTCACATTGACAAGCAGAGACTTGCTCCATTTGGCTCTTTACTATGTCCCTGGCAATAGCACAGAGCCGGGCACACCACAGATGCTCCATAAGTGGTGAGAGAATGAATTAATGAATTAATGATACAAAAGGATTCCCACAAGAATCGAATCACTCGCTGCCTATCAGTCCCTTAGAAAGACAGACAGAACCATTTGCATTCCATTTCTGGCCCCTTAATAGATGAGTTGCTTTATGCTCTCTGCTCTAAGGTATCCCTGATTTCATTTCTTCTGTCACATGACACCTCACCTTTGTTCCCAACTCCCTGTCACCAAGCGATAGAGAGAATAGGAAGCGAAGGCTTCTGAATAACAAAATTTATATGTGGTCCCTTCAAATGATCAAACTGTCTAATAAACCTGATAAATTAACTGTGGACCTGAGCATCAATACATGGGCAATTGCAGCTCAGCTCCAGTTGACCTGAAAGCTCAAGGTAAGCATTAAGCAAGCATTGTTCAGCCCAGGCACTATTCACACTCTGGCTCTGATCATTCTTCACCATCTGTCCTACACATTGTTCGATGTTTAGCATGATTCCTGGACTCCATCCACTAGATAACAGTAGCACCTCACCCCTAAATGTCCCTGGGTGGGAAACAGTCAAAGTCACCCCCAACTGAGAACGACTTCATTAAACTGTGATTAGCAGTAGATGATAGTTCCCTTGGTAATCTTTCCCTTTGAGAGTCTCCAGTGGTAGGATGCACAATCTCAGAAGACTACCCCAGTATTAGAAATGACCTTGGACATCATCCAGCCTAACTTAGATTTTGCCTATGAGGAAACTGAAGCCCAGAGAGGGGGAACTGGCTGTCCTCAGAGCACAATGCCCATGGTAGCAGAAGCCCCAGGCCTCTTGCCTCCTATAACAGAAGGATTCCACCACACCAAAATCCTGTATGACATTCTTTTTTGAGGCTTCTAAAAGTAAAGAAAACTAGCATTGATTTAGCAGCAATATAGATGCTTTCTTATAATAATAATGATGAATAACAATAATAATAAACTAGCATTGATTTAGCAGCAATATAGATGCTTTCTTATAATAATAATGATGAATAACAATAATAATAAAAACTAACACTCACTGAATAATTGCAAAGCACCAAGCACTTTTCTAAGGACCTTTTTGCATTTTCTCATAACCTTTTGACATGAAAAATCAAAGAAATCCTGCTAGGTACATATTACCACTTCTATTTTTATAAATGAGGGGCACAAGTGTGCCAAGGCTGAGAACCTTGCCCGGTCCCAGAGCAGACCAACTGCAGAGACAGAGCTCACACAGGGGCTCCTGGTGGCTTATGGTGCCTCTTGCCTTTCCACTCTGTCATGGTGTTCATAGAGCTCACCCAGCTCCCCAAGGGCCAGCTCCCAGCTGACCACTGCCCTACCATTCCTCCTGACTTGTACTAGCTACAATACCAGCTGAGCCAGGACTGCTCCACCTTCTGGCCTTTCAGACACACTTCCATCTGACATCTGCATTTTTGAGCCATGTTTGGTGACAGCCTTCAGCAGCTGATGGAGTTGACGGGGTTCATCTAATCCAACAAGTATTTGCTGAGCTTCTCCTTTGGGGCCAAGCTCTATGCTCAGCACGTCTAGGAATGCTAAGAGGAGCTGGTTTATTTTTTAGCACATGTCAAAATTTGTCAGTTTGTTGATTTTGTCCACTTTCCCACCAGACACTAGACAGGAAGCTCAGAGGGCAAGAACCATGTCTGTACTGACCATTCTTGTATCCTCTGAGCCCAGCACAGGCCACATGCTCTACAAATGCTTGTTAAATCAAATTGAATTTGTGGAACATCTGCTCTAAGTCGCACACCCTTAGATACTTAATATTATCTCATTTGATATCTCAAAAACCTTACACAAGGTATATCTTTATTTTAAGGAGAAAAACCTAGGAGCACTGGCTTTTAAGGGATTTGTTCAAAGTCACAAAACTTGTATGTAGAATTGTCCTAGCAATGGTTCAGAAGAGGATATAGTCCAAAGTGAATATACACATGATTCCAAAGAGGCTGAACAGACTACTGGTTAAAACATAGGCTCAGCGGTCAGACTTTCTAGGTCTGTGTCCCAAGTCCACACTGATTATCTGTGTGATCTAGAACCAGTCACCTCTCTGCTTCAGTTTCCTCTTCTGCATAATGGAGGTAATTAGAATAGTCCCTCCCTCAAAGAGTTGAGGTGACAACTAAATGGGTCGATATATATAAAGTGCTTTAAACATTGCCTGATGTATAATAGCTTATATTTATTTAGTACTTCCTGTTTTTATAATAAAGGAGATAGAAGGGATAAACAGATACATAGATGTAGACACACACACACGCACACACACACATCGAGGTACAAATTAAAGAACAGAAGAGCAGTATAAGAGAGAATCAAGAGTGGCACACAGGTGAAGTGTCACAGGGGAAAATAATCTTCTCCTGCCCCACAGGAAATAACACTTTGCATTCAGGGTTTTGCTATTCCATTTAGAATTGAAAGAACACATCCTTGTCTCTGACATAAGCCACCTTTTTACTAGCATTGAATTCAATTTAGCTTTATATGCTGTTAAAAAAGAAAAAAACACAATTCCAAAATGCCTTCGAGTGGATGACAGAGGGAAAAAGGAACATGTACAGGCATACAAAAGCAGTTATTCCTGTCTCATGCTGTTACTCTGTGTGAAACTGACTAGGCAAAGTTCTGCAGAAATGGTTTGAAATGGCTGGAAGAGAAGGGGGCTGCATGGAGCCAGTTGATGGAATGCTTAACTCCGACTCATATTCATTTACTGCTACATTTAAGCTGCTTTCAAGACAGTTTCCCCTCAAAAATAGCATTCATATTAAAATGGCAAAGTTCTGGCTCAGAAGCCTCAGGAATCTGAGTGGTCCATTTGGCCTTCATCTTCCTAATCAAGTGGGTGAGCAGAGTCTTGGATAGGTCAGCAATGTGGTAGCACCATAAATAAATAATTACGTAGGTATCTGCTGGACATGCAAAAAGTATATCCCTAAACAAAGAAGCCTCATTATTTCTCCCCAGGAGTAGCTCAGAAGTCAGTCCTAATGCCTTTTTCTTTCAAGATACTTAAGATAGAGAGAAAAGAAGCTGTTCAATATCCATATTCTATTTTGTAATGTAAAGTAAGTTAGAGGTGACCGGTCTTCAATAAATAAATCACAAAGTAAAACGAAAAAAGGACACATAGATTAAATGCAACTCAAAAGACGTATCACCCAATACCAACATGTGGGCCTTATTTAGACCCTCATTCAAACAAACTATTAAAACATGACATTTATAAAATAATTGGAAATTTTAACACCAACTGATGATAATAAGACTTATTGTTAAACTTTTCAATGTGATCATGGTATTGTGATTGTTATTCATTAATTGGTATTGTGTATGTTATTCATTAAACATACACAATAAAATATTCACAGGAGAAATAATACTTTGAATTAGCTTCAATGTAATCTGGGAGAGGGAAGTAGATTGTGGTATTGAAGAAGCAAGACTGGCCATGAATTGTTAATTCTTAAAGCTGAGTAACAGGTATATCATGATTAATTATAATAACATATTAGTGTGTCTCTGTTTTTATATGCTAGATGATGAGAGTGGAATAGATACATTAATTTTTAAAGAATCAAGAAGAAAAGACATTTTAAAGTAAGTGATTGAGAATAAAGACAAAATGGCTTTTCTCCCGTTGATCCAAGAATGACGCATACAGAAACCGAAGTGGCACATACAGTCATCGACAGCTGGTCTCAAGTCTGTTGGGAAGCATCTGGATGATATGGAAAAGCTGCTTTGAAGACAATGGCATGGAGCACTGTGAACAGCTCTGCAGCACATGGCCAATTCTGCCCTCCTGCAAAGAAACTTGCAGCCACAGCTAATTCCTTCTTCTCTTTTTTCAGATTGTAATCTCCACAAGATCGACCACTACTAGGACTGGATTTTGCTCATTGCTCTGCTTCAGGAGAGCAATACATGATATCTGGGAGATAGTATATGTGTGGCAAACACCTGTTGAAACTAATAGGGCAGTCCATAGGCACGTAATAGTATGTGTCTATAGCCCATAAATTAAATTAAATATTAATTTTTCATTATATAATAGCAACAATTGTTTTAAAAAAAACTTTGGACCAGGTGCAGTGGCTCACGTCTGTAATCCCAGCACTTTGGGAGGCCGGGGCGGGCAGATCCCTTCAGGTCAGGAGTTTGAGACCAAATGGGCCAACATGGTTAAACCCTGTCTCTACTAAAAATACAAAAAATTAGCCGGGTGTGGTGGTGTGCCCCTGTAGTCCCAGCTACTCAGGAGGCTGAGGCACAAGAATCGTTTGAACCTGGGAGAAGGAGACTGGGTTGCAGCGAGCCGAGATCACGCCATTACATTCCAGCCTGGGTGATGGAGCAAGACTCTGTCTCAAAAAATAATAATAATAAATAAAATAAAAAATAAAACAAAAATAAAAAACTTTGGAAAATGAGTAATTTTTGTAGGCAGATCTTCATATAGCTTAAACCAATGTTTCCCAAATTATGAGTAGCATGATGGTACACAGGCAGTTTTGTGTGGTTCACAAACAACTTTTCTTTGGGAGTTATGGATTTATTTTTAATATTTATTAAGACAAAGGTAATTGGCATTTATATAGATGAAATAGTTTAGGAAAAGTCTGCAATCCTTTATGTTTTACATGATTAAGTAAACATTAGCATGGTTGGGAAAGAACTATAACAAAAGTGCTAGAAGTTACTATTCATAAGCTTGAAAAATTGTGGACTTAAATATGAGTAAATGATGTTAAATGATGTTATCCCAGAGAATAGCTACATGTTTACTTCCCATAAGTGCCCCTCTTGGATAGCAAAGTGTTTTAAAATGTGGACTTTGGAACCAGACTACCTAAGTTCCAATCCTCTCTCTGACACTGACTAGCTGCGTAACCTTGGGCAAGTTACTGTGCCTCAATTTCCTCGTCTGTGAAATAGGGATAGTAATATTGCCTATCTCATAGAGTTATTGTGAGGATTAAATATAAAGCATTTAGATAGAGAATAAAAAAGAGATACTACTATACATTCATCTGCAGGGCTGACATTTAAAAGACTGACAATAATAAGTGTTGCCATAAATGTAGAGAGACCAGAACTCTTACATATTGCTAGTGAGAACGTAAATAATTTCAACCACTGTGCAAAACCACTTGGCAGTGTTTACTAAAGCTAAACACATGCCTACCCTATAACCCTGAAATTGCACTCCTGGGTTTATATCCAAGAGAGCTGAATATGTACATCCACCGAAGCTCATGTATGAACATATTTATAGCAGCTTTAATTACACGACCTCCAAACTGGAAACAAAATGTCCATCAACAGGAGAGGGACGAAGTGAAATGTGATATTAACACAATGAAACACTACATGGCAATAAAAATAGTGAATCACAAATACATGTAAGAACATAGAAAAATCTTACAGACTTTTTTTAGTAAAAAAAAGATGAGAAACAAAAGAGTAATGATTCCATTTCTGTGAAGTACAAGAACGACAGACAAATTGATAATGATAGAATTAACCTCAGGGGGTGATTGCCACTTGGGTAGGGTATTGAATTGAAAGGGGAACAAAGGAAACTTCTGGCATGTTGGAGATATTATGTACACATGCAAATATCCTTTGAGCTGTATACCTAAGATTAATATACTTTATATACTTTACTTTTTATAAATAAATCAAAAATAAATTTCAATGTCCAGTACTTAGAACAACGTCAGGTACTTACTGAGCACTATGGAAGTATTTGCTATTAACATTGACTCATATTTGCTAGTTATCTACACACTTAAAAGAGTTTACAAGCATGTCTCGAGAGCTTAAATGTGTTATGATGATACAAAGATTGTCAAATAAAGTTCCCATCCTGAAGAATGGACAACTTATTTGGGAGTCCTGCTAAGCAGTTCCAGTCACCTCTCTGGAAGTGTCATGGCTAGCAAGTAAATAGGCTCCGAAGTCAGAAAAACCTTCCTTAAATTTTGTTCTGTCATTTACTAACCTTGGCAATATTACCTAACATCCAGAGTTTCTGTTTTTTTATTTTTAATATATAGCTGATAATAGAAGCTACTTCATATGGTCTTTCTGAGATATTAGAAAAAGTTAGCTACTATTACTATTATCAGATTCATTTGATCTTTAACTTTCAGAGAAAAATGATGAAGGCTAAAGCTGGGAATTTTACAGTCATTAATTACATTTGAGTTAGCTACCTTCCTGAGCTCACCTTCATTTGACTCATTTCAGAATATTTAAGTAGAAATTACATAAGAAAGGCCACAAGATCTTTTCAGATCACATAGAAGGATCAACTCCAAATTATTTACAGCCATGCCTATAAAACCTATAAATAGAGTGGTCTATTATGATTTTATTTTTAAGTACTATCTCTATTAATAGCAGAGAAAGCAGGGCATCCCTTGTTGTATGTTTGCATTCATCTCTTGATTACCGACAGATTTTCCAATAACATAAGAGAAAAATCAGTGGAATCATCTGCACATGTGAATGTGTATTGCACCCACACTTGTGTATGCGTCTTGCCAAACCTCTTTGTATCCATGACATGCTGTGTAAATATACTTTCATCACTGGGTATATCACAGTATAGCTCCTTTATCCATTTACCTGGCTGTCATCCCCACTAGGCTCTAAATACTAAAAAGCAGAAACCACAGCTTGCTCATCCCATACCCACCAGAGCTTAGCGTGGTGCCTGATAAAAAGTAGGCACTCAAAAATTTTGTGTTGACCTAAATGTCTAGAATAATCCAGGCTGCTAGTAGTCTAAATGGCAACTCTTTCAAAATCAATGAAGATACCCACTTTCTTTCAGCACAATCAGCCCCACACCATGGCACACAGTTCAGCAAGCACAGAATAGAATGGATTTCAGCCCCCAACTTGCCCTCTCAAACCAACTTCCCTTGTGCAGTAAACAACCTGCCCAAATATAAGTGGATGACCAGGAGAATGTTATGACCTTGTAGAGCAAAATAACATAAAATGCCTAGGGCTTTGCTTCGCATAACTCCGCAACTCAGGATTGCCTATAGCCCCTCTACAAAACCAGACCTGGATGTCTCTGTCACTTCCACATGAGGTTACTATAACTCAGAAGGGACTCAACTAACAGAGAGATTGACATGGGTGCATTAGAGTTTACCTAAGCCTTCCTTTAATGGATAGAATCAGTAGCACCTATCCTCCATAACTTGGGTAACCCTTGAGCCAATGCAATTAACTCAAAGTCTGTAAGTGATATTTATATTCCAGGGACCAGGTTCTAGAGTAATTACCTCTCCTGAGTCTGACCTTCCAAGGTTATTTGAATCCAGCCTGCAATTCTAATTCTCTCTTCCAATGTAGAGCAATAACATTCTATATCCAGGCCCTGAAACCACTCCTAGTGCTGTTCCTTAGGGTGATATATTCTCCAGGATCCTCAAGGTAGGGGAAGAGTCATTCTATCTGGGTTGCTGGCTTGGATTTTTCCTTTCAGTTCTTTTTTTCACTCCTTCTTCAGTCGTGTTTATGAAGCAAATGGCTATATTCAGCAATGGACCCAGCTCCAGTTTAATTTCTATTTAAACTTTGTAAGTGCATACCAGACACTACACTGAGATGGGCATTCAGAATCCAAATAGAGCAAGTGATATATGGCAGAAGCTAGCAAATCCTCCCTTTTAACTCTCAGGCTTGGTATTTCCCCACAGAACACTGGCAGCTTCACCTCACGTCACCACAGAGATTTACAAGCTAAGAGCCACAGTGAGGTCTTGTCTTACACAATTTAATTACATTCACGAAACAGACAACAGTGCATTTACTGGCCCACCATTAAATATCATCATAAGTAATTTAAACTCAACTTCACTTGTCCAAATATATGGACAAAATACATTCTGCCATCCCAAAGCTTTAATGTTCCCTCCATAACTGTGAATCATCGACAAATCCCAAGTAATTTATTCGCTTTCCAATTGGAAGCATATCTTAACGGGATAAAAGTCAGAATGTGCAACACTTCTGATAGTAAACTTGTCCACCTGCTATACAACATAAATTAAGAAGCTATACTTTAGTGATTCAATTGCACCACTGAGTAATTGAAAATACACAATTACAAGGGGTTGAGGTTCTTATGAGAAATATAATGTCTGCGTTCCAGATTCCCTAGTATTTGATGTATAATTGGAATATTGGCATAATATTCTACATTTGAGAGGAACTGCTCCCTTCTGGATAGTTCTAGAATATGAATATTTAAGGCTACAAAGAATCTTAGAGCTCATCTTGCTTAATCCCTTGCTTTATGTATGAGGAAATGGAGCCCAAAGATCAGTCAGCTTATAAAATGCAAAGGGAGGTCTCAAAAAGAGGCCTCTGATGCCAAGTGAGAACATCTAGGATGATGGTCAAATTCATAATCTCTGGAATTGGACAAAACTCAACCTAAGTGATGCACAAGCTACTTAATCTTTCTATAACCTCATTTCTTCCTCTGTTAAAGAAAGATGGTAATTTCTAAAGCAACTTGCCACAAATAGAGAACAACTCCTAGAGTTGCTTATAGAAGTATGTTCTCCAAAATGCTTAGTGTTAAGCATATGTAAGCACTCGAAGAAACGTAGCCACAGTCACTGCTGCCACCACCACCACCACCACCATCAACATCATCATCATCACCATCATCATCATGTCCAGTGTCATTTCACTATATCATTTCATAGTCTTCATTTAAATTCTATTGACACTCTCAATATCTAACCAACAATTTGGCCACAACACAGCACAGTCACTGTTTCACAATAGCCAGGATATCTCCACATCCTATCCTGAAGACAGTATACATATACAGTATGCTTCTCCAGTTGGAATAACTGAATTTCTGTCTGTTTTGAGGACAACGTGATAACCAACCAATAGACATCCAATACTTGATTCATTTCCTGGGCTACACACTGACTAGGTATGTTTGCATTAGGTACAACACCATCAGATCAGTTTTCCTATGCTACCTGTTCCAATCCAGCCACATACACACATCTTCCATCTTAGCCCTGTGACTAAGAGTTGGAGACTCTGCATTTTATGCGCAAATATTTTTAAAAGCACAAATGATTTTTCTCATCACTGACCTCCATTCTGTCTCTTGACAAAGGAAACCACAGCCTCTTTGAAACCCAAAATAAGCAGATGTAATCAAATGCTAATTTAGCAATAAACAGAAAATTGACTTCAAATCATCTCTCTGTCACTCTAATTGATTAACAGTCACAGGAAAATTGATAACATGATTTTCAGCAAGAGAGCGTGTGGCACAAGCTCTTTGGTTCTATTGGCTTTGGATATTGACTTCCTTCCAAATAAAGCTTTTTAAGAGTACATTAGTGAGTCCACTAATAAACTTAAAAAGCAGTCTAATTACAATAATGAACTCTGTACAATGAGTTAATGCAACACTGGAGCTTACAGATCTGAGTATCTCATTGAAATAAAAACAAAGTACAAGTTCTGTTGAATATAGTGCAACCATAGTTTTGTTTCAATAGCAGGGAATAAATGACTATTTTGCCTCCTTGCTTCTCTAACATTTTAGCAAACTGTGCTCATATGCTATCTCCTTTCCTTAAACGTTTTCCCAACATCCATATTAATTATCTTAACATGAAATTCATTTTAAGCTGCTGACTGCCTCATGTTCACCGGGCTCAATTAGAAACCATCCTTAAGAAGTAGAAGACTGAAAACATGCAAATAGAAAAAGCTGCATTAGTCTAGGATGTGACTATTTCTAAACTGCTCAAGTTATTATAGGAGAACTTGGCTACAGTTCATGTTGGCAGTGGAAGAACCGACATTGGGATTATAATGAAATATGCTAGCTAGGTTTCCCTGTGCAGGGAATTCTCTATTTGCTCTTCCAGATCTATGCTTCACCCTTCTCTATTGCCTGTGCCTGGGAGACTGACCTTTAAAGATTGTGTCAATGGGCTTTCTTGCCTTCCACGTCTGATTAGGTTGAGATATTGGAAGGCACTAACAATAGAGCCAAGGTCAAGAGGAAAATGAAGGGGGACGTTTTCCCTCCAACTCCTCCCTGTTGGGCACAGTTTAGAAGGGGCTGCATTTCTCCACCAAAGGCTACACTCCTGAAGTATTCCCTCTCTAACAGTGATAGCTTCCCCTCTCTGAGTTCTGGAACTAGCTCCCTCCCTGGCATCTTCAGGTCCAGGTGGTCCTGGCCTCCCACTGTTGCTAGCCCTAGGGGAGTCATCACCTGCTGATTTCTTTAACCCTTCCCATATCTTGAAAATAGTCTCTTCATTAAACTCTAACCCCATTTGTGTGTGCCATCTGCTACCTGCCAGAATCCTACAGATATGTCTACCTTCTATTAACCCAGTGGTTCTCTGCCTGTTGAGGGTTACACACTCCTTTGAAAGCCTAAATGAAAAGAGTATATAGAGATCATTCTCTGCAGAAAATGCACATAGTCACAAACATGAATTTTTTGATACAATGTCAAAGATTCGACACACACCCATGAAGCACATATGTGGATCCCAAAGTATGAATCCTACTATGGAAAAGTGATTTTTAAGAAAACAGTATTTATTTTCAGGAGTGAATTATATGGGTAACATGTTGTTCTTTAAAGAGTCCTACTTTCAGGTATCAGATTGTGAGATTTGAGGTTATCAGAAGGCATCCCACCAAAAAAACAAAAAGAAAAGAAAGAAATCTCTGAATAATCAACCTAAAAATATGACTCTATATGGAATCTTTAATTTTACTTCTTTCTGTATTTCTCATATTATGTATTTATCACATATACCCTCAGAATGTGTTTTCCATCAGTCATGATTTTACCTCCTTGTAAAGTTTATTATTAATCATTTCAAGTGCCATCTGGACAACTGATAAGTAAATGTCTTCAAAAATCTCTGAAAGAGATTTCTTAAAGTTCTACTGTCTACCAGCCCCGCTCAGCATTCCCATGCCTGATCTCCAAGGATGCCAATATGTATTCAGCTGTTTTTTATTAACACTGGTGGCTTCATAATATTAAAAAATGTATACACCAAGTCACCCCAATAGAAAACAGGCATGGATTGTGATGAAACACAAATTCCACTTCAAATAGTCATCCTCTCTGCCTAAATGCCTTCCCTGTAGTCCAGAATGAGCATCTTTCTATAGACAAAAGAAAGGAAGCAAGCTGAAGTCCAACACTCCAGTGAGCTTGAATCTCTTGAGGTCTCTATCAGTGGCTATTAAAATTTAAAGTGTACTGCATAATCCTTGATTCCTGAAAACACATGCTACTTATATTCCTTAAGCCACTGACAGCTTAAGCTATTCTGTGTGGGAACACAGAAGGGAACAAAAGAGCCAATGCAATAGATACCGGACCACATAAATGTCAACTGAAGACCATGTGAATAAAAACCTTAGGTGATGTCTGCCTTCTCATGTCAGTCATCTTAATGACCCAGTAGTTAAAAGTCACTTTTTAAAATATATACACTTGTTTAAATATCATGATATAGTGTATATAGATGCATATGTGTCCTATGGGTATATAAATTATTCTCTTTTTTAGGCCAAAAAATAAGATTGGTATAAAAGATTCCTCTTGTATTCTTAATTTTAAAGAATGCATAGATATATAAACTGCATCATTCACATAGAGTATTAGTAGTGAAGCACCTCCTTTATTATCTGACATTATTTTCTTTGTTAACAAAGATCTCCTTGATTGTTTTGGTGACTCTCATTAACAGTAGTAATCAGCAATACCAAGAGAGTGCCTCAAAATTTGGTTTTTCTTTCTCATGATGACCTAATCTGTCAGGAAGCTACCAATTTTATAGAAAGCAATTTGGGATCAGAAAACTGGGATGCCTTCCCTTCTTCCTTTCCCCACACGGGTCCTCTCCTATGGAATCAGGAGATGACTTCTGTTTAATCTTGAAAGAATAAGCGGGCAGCTAAATTCAGAAGCCCAAAGGAGGGTTTCCTCCTTGCTGTCTCCAGCTCACCTATGTCCCCTACCCCTGACGCCATCCAATACACTGCTGCCAAATTAATCTTACTAAAAGCACAGCCTTGATCATCCCCCTTCCTACCCATCTTGTTCAAACTCTTCAAGTGCTCTTCATGCCCTACTGAAAGAAGAAATTGTTTGAACTCTACAGCCTGAGACTCAAAACCCTTATTAGTCTGGCACTGGCTTTACTCTAACTTCATTTTTTCTACTCCGTGTTACTGTGGGTTCCAGATGAATTACATCCTCATTCCCTGGAGGATCATATTCATTATAAACACCCCTTTTCTCTTCTTTTCCCTCTACCAATGCAGAATGCCTTTCCTTGGGCAGTTTAAATGTTACCTCATCGATCGCATGTTATGATATCTTTTCTATACCTTTCTACCCACTGCTCTCCAGTCCAACCCCAGTAATTTATCTGGTAATAGTTTATCTATTTGTAAACTATTAGATTCATTTTACCTAGTTGTAAAATGGGGTAAATAATGTTAGGTAACTAAGAGGATTGAATATACAACATACTTAAAACATAGCTATGGTATTTGTGGTAGTTGTTGCTTTTATCTTAAACTGGTTACTATATAGCAATAAACTTGAAAATTGAATAGAATTTTGTTTTTTTTTTTGTCCTCCACTGCCCCTACCTGCCACAATATAAGTAACTTGGAAAGACATGGAGGAAGGACATTTGAAAGAAACCACCTATCCTCAATTCTGAGGTTAAGAAAGAGTCAGTGGTTTTGGCTTCTGAGTATATCATCTATGTAGATCAATTTGGGCTGGAAATGCCATATGTGTACGCTGGCTTTCACTTAACAAAGAGTGTCAAACTGGGTCACTACACTACCACTAATTGCATTCTAAGAGATGTCAACTGTAACGCCTAGGCTGAAGCACCTTCAAGAAGATGGCAGTTGAGTCTAACAAGAACCCCTGCTGCCTTTACCAAAGGAACTGAGTCTGGCTTTTCCACAGCCTCCTTTCCAGCTTTCCTGAGCATTCACTTACATAAAAAGCAAATGAGATGCCACTTTGCCATCCCGGTCGCAGTTTCTCACAAATCCTTCGTCTTTTAAAAGACCTTGAGGGTCCGATTCTAATCTGAGTTGTACCATAATGAGTATCTTAAAAGAACCGTTCTGATGCCTGCAAGCACAGCAAAAGTATTAGGAAATACAGCATCATTAGTCAAAATCATGGCGGATTCACAGAAGCCTCTGTAGGGTCAGAGCAGCCATTTTGGAAGTGTTTTAGGAAAGAATGCATGCTTCCTAACTACCCACCAGCATTAACAGGTTTCATTCTGCCAAAACATGGCGTCTTTAATCCCAGATTTGGCATGAAAAATGTGAGCTTAGGCATATTCAACTGCTCTGCGATATTTCAGACATCATATACGTTCAGCTTGCAGAACTTCTGAGCCATAAGAGCACTGGGTGCATCTCAAAATGGCATATGGTGACACAGAGTTCCACCAGAGCATAGGGCACCCAGTTAATTGGCAAGGCTGGTCACTGGGAAGCACACTGCACCCTCCAGCAGCTGGCAGGCCACTTAGGCAACACCCAAAGAAACATTTTAAGTGGGCAAGAGTCCTTAAACCTCCTTCCACACAGCTCACATGACAACTCAGAAAAACTCCTTATTTGCACTTGTCTTGCACTTCTGGGCGGTGCTGAGAGAGAAAGAAAGGTAAGCCTTTCCACCCAGGCAAGTATTTTAAGCCCTACTGAGCACAGAAGCTCTCGGGGGGAACTACCCACAGCCTGCGGGGTCACTGTTTCCTAATTTCCCTGGGTGGTACCTGATGACTCAGCAAGAGCCTACATCCTAATTCTTACACAGGAGAGATCATTCTAGCTCCAGGAATGTGTGCGGCAGCCAGAGGCCCTCAATGTCACTCACTGCTATGTGAACTGGTGCAAGTTTCTTAATTCATCAAGCCTTTGTTTCTTCTCTACTGTGGAAATGTGATATAAGAATAGGTATGAAATAGTTTTCTAATATTGTAATATAAATATATTTTTAAAATCAGTGATTAGTTTAGATGCTGAGCAAAGATATACCACCCTATCTCTGCCAGAACACTTCTCGTGTTTGGTACTGTCACATACAACACAGAATTAGGTCCCTAGGGGCACTATTACAAAGTACCGTCAACTGAGTGGCTTAAAGCAACATTTATTCTTTCACAATTATAGAGGCTAAAAGTCCAAAATCAAGGTGTCAGCGGGGCCATGCTCTCTCTTAAGACTCCAGGAGAGAAATCCTCTATGGCCTCTTCTGGCTTCTGGTGGTTGCCAGGAGTCCTTGGTGCGCTACTTGGCTTGTAGATACATCACTCCAATCTCTGCCTCTGTCTTCACATGGACTTCTCCCCCGTGAGTCTGTCTCCAAATTTCTCTCTTCTTATACAGACACCAGTAATTGGATTAGGACCTGCACAAATCCAGTATGACCTTACTCTAATTTGATTAACTGTGAAAAGACTATTTCCAAATAAAGTCACATTCACAGGTACTGGGAGTTAAAGCTTCATCATATAATTCAACCCATAATAAATACATTAGGCCTTTCCTGACCTCATAGTCTAAAATCAATATAACTACCAAAAACAGGCTACATCACATAGCCCAATCAACCAAAAGACCCCAAATACTTAGCAACAGTCACCAAGCAGTGTTATTATTTGTTTCTGGTGATGATGGTCACAGTTTAGTTCAGGTGCCAAACACAATTCCTACCACATATTAAGACTTCAATAAATGTCAAATGAACAAATATTGTGAGTACACGAACATGGACTATGTAGCACAGAAGATATAGAGTAACAATGTACCCTGAACATCCTAAAATAATCCTGATTATAAATATGCCAGGCCCACAACTTTATTTGAGCATGTCAGAACATATGTCCCAATAATGGTTTGGAAAGCAGGCTCACTAAAGGAGTCAGGAAAACAAAAAAGCAATAAGGTTGTTTTGTTCATCAAGCCCATTATTTCCCCCTCACAAGTTTCTTCTCTTCCTAGGTTTCCTCTCTTAGTAAATAATAGTCAGTAGTTGTTGATCCTTCTCCATTGATTCCTGTCCTCTCCACTCCCATCCAGTCATTTGCAACCCTCTCCAAACTCTTTCATCTCTCTCAAACGAGCCTCTTCTTCCCCACTCCCACTACCACTTCTTTGGTTCAGGCCCTCTTTTGATCATAAATGAGTCACTTTGTTAACTTGAATTTGGGGCCCCTTCAATCTTTCTTCTACCAGACTGATTTTTCGAAATGCAAACTCGATCACTGACTAGCTTAAATTGCTTCAGTGACTGTCCTTTGCGCTCAGGATAAAATCTAAGATCTTTAGTATGTCCTATGTGGCATGTGCTGCTGGCTATGTGTTCATCAAAACTCATTTCTTCTTCACCTGGGCACACAGCTGGAGTTCACTGACTAGCCTTCATTGCAGTCAAGTATGACCATGTGAGTGGGTTTCTTCTAGTCAATGGAATCTGAACGATAATGACACGCACTATTTCCAACGTGTTTCACAAAAATCTCTCATGATGCCTCTCAAGCCGTGTCTGTCCCCATATCTGCCACTTGATGCAAAGGTCAACCATAGAGTTCTGGGGCCCTAGGAAATGGCAGGCCCACAAGATGGAAGAACCTAAGTTCCTGGATTGATATTTAAGACCACCTGCTACATGAATGAGAAATTCACTCCTGTTGTGTTAAGATGCTGGCTGGTGGTGGTTGTTGATCACAGCTGCAAGCCCACTCTGACAGACAAACCACTGAAGACTCTGTTTTCTGGCCCCTACTTACCTCTCCTATTCCATCATTCATTCATTATCCCTTTCCATCTCGTACCATCTTTTTGCCTCAATGAATGACTACAGTTTCCCAAACTCAATCGTTCCTTCTGGACTTTGGTCCCGTCAGAGTGATGCTCTCTCTACTCGAAATAGTTTACTGTCCCTATTTGCCTGATTTATTTTTCTTTATCAGACTTATCACTGCTTCACATATTATGTATTTATTTGTTTATTCTCATTCCCACTAGAAATTAAACTCCTTGATAGGACCTTCCATCTCTTTACTACTATATCCCTGGCATTTTGATTAACCTGGTCTGAAGTAGCCCTTGAATATTTCTGGAATAAATGACAATTCATAATTTCAAATACAATGTGCCTGGCACTGTGCTAAGTGCTTTACATATATCTATTTGAATCTTCACAAGAACCCTATAAGGTAGCACCATTCTTGATCCTCATTTTACATAAAGGAAACTAAGGCTTAGAGAGGTTAAGTTCCTTGCCAGGTCGCACAGCTAGTGTGTAAGTGAGGCAGGATTGGAACCCAGGCAGACAGACACATACAAACCCCTTGCATTTACCCAATTGTTCACGAAGCAATAAATGCTTAGTAATGAGTCCTTCTCAGCCAACAGCAGAAAAGTATCCAGGATCTGAGAACCACCAAGCAAGTAAGCCAGGCCTATCTCAGGCCATAGTGAAGCCTGAGACACCATCCAGAAATCCTATTCATGAACCTACACAGGGAAGCTATGCAATTGTCCATGCTTAATGCCACTCTTAATCTTACAGAGCAGGAAGTTAATAATATCATTCCTTGGAAGTAACATAAGCACTTAAAATGTTTTCTTTCTAACTCTTTACACTTCACTTCCTGCCTTTTCTGGTTCAGCGCCATTGAACTTAGTGGGTAAATGGGCAAATGTATATCTCCAGACTATACTGAGCAGGTCTTTTGATGTGCCCAAGTTCCAAAATGAATGTCACTCATGTTACAACCTCTCAGGTGCTTAGAAGTATTAGCAATTTCCCTTTTCCTTTGCTATTTTCTTCTCTAGGCTATCTATGCTATATTACTTCAATCTCTCTTTGTACAGTAAGTCATGCCCTCTAATCCATTTATCTTTTTTGTCACCCTTGCTGTGCAGTCTTTCCTTTATCTTTTTCTTAAAAGCAAGATGGTGCTCTAATAAACACACATATACACAGGCACACACTCCACAATTTCAACATTCCAAGATGACTCTTCTATCAGGATCCTCTCCTGACAACAGTTGACATAATTTTTTGGCCTCTATCCTCCGCAGCTCCACTCTTTCGTCAATACTTGACTTCTCTCTCTCATTTTTGCTCAATTTTCTTCGATGGTCACAATGAGTTTTTGATCTTCTATGATATACATGAGAGCATTTCTTTAGTAAACACAGTTTATGGCCCATTTTCTTAAAACTCAAGAATTCTCAAGAATGATGAATGTAAGAAACTATAAATCATCCCTGGCAGGACCCTATGAAATCAGGCTTCAGACAGGATTCAAGCCAGTCTTGCCAATATTGATGAAATGCATCTTATCCCAAATAGTGCCTGTGAGAATCATGTCTCAACTGTCTCAACCCAACCTGAGCCTATGGACTTTACGAAGAAGGTAAAATATTGCTTTGCTACTCTTATGCCTTTTTATAATTTCTGTCAAGCTTTCCACAGACCTGATTTTCCTGAACCCTCGCTTGCCCACATACAAGCTTAGACACAAACCTCTTCCCAACTATTAGTCAACTAATTTGATACACTAATTCCAACTAATGGAAATTAAAGAAATATTTTCCTATCCTTAGTCAACATATGGCATTTCTGCACCTCGGTTTCTTTACGTGTAAAATGGAGATTATATTCTACTTTGCACATGTCTTTACATAGGGAACTCTAAATTATCCATATGCTTATTATGAGAACAACACATTCATTTTTCCAGCCTCTTCCCTTAACTCCTCCACCCCCAAGAAAAACTTTGGTATTTATATGTTCTCCTCCTCTGAGCTCCTGGGCCATTATACACACGTACATGTGTGTGCACATGTGTGTGTGTGTGAGTGTGTGTAAGAGGAAGAAAGAGAGAGACTGTCTCTCTCTCTGTATATATACAATATATAATATATATATAATATACATATATGTGAATAATCGGGGAAGTAGAGAACCTGAGAAGGACCAAGGACAGATGATTTATTCTGAGAAAGGTTAAAAAATAGTAAGTTCAGGAATAGAATGGAGGGATAAGTCAATACACTCCCGGGGTGAATTTGGGTGAAATTTGTCAGGGAAAAGGGGAAGAGAGTGAATCTTAAAGGGCATGGAAATTGTCCATCTGAAAGACAAGGTGAGAATAGAGGAAAGAAGTTGTATTACACATGCTTTACTTCCTGGGCCTTTGTGGGAGAGATAATAATGAAAACAAATTAATGTCGATGACTATTTTCCTTTAACTTTGCTCCTTGCCAAGACTGCTCCATGAGGGGTTTGGGCTCTGTAAAAGTCATATGTAGCTTATTCCCTTTTTCATTATCCAAGACCATGGCTGATTTCACCTCCCCAAATTCAGAACAGCCCACTTCAAGCTCTGCATGCCCTTTTGAGACACTGCCTTCCAACTCTAGTCAGTGCCACCTAGGAATTCCAGCATGACATTACCAAATATAGTCAGGTGTATTCTCTTGCTGAGAAGGGGAAAAGCACAGAAGCACTTGAGAAACAAAGCAAGTTTCAACATTATCCACAAATTTGATTTATCTGTATTCTTCATTAGTGTGCTTAATCAAGGAGTGACTGTGTAAAGAATTACATATTTCCATAGTTTCTAATGTTCATTCTGTGATTTTCTGAAGATTTTTTTGTGAATTATTTCATGAATCATTTCCTGTTGGCTTTTTAAGAATGCTTGAAATTGATAATATGATTTTGCTGACTTATACGGCTAGAGTTTAGTGGCTAGAGTATTCCTTTATTTAGCCCCTTATGTGATCTTTTTATTTTTTTGAGATGCAGTCTTGCTCTGTCGCCCAGGCTGGGGTACAGTGGCATGATCTTGGCTCACTGCAACCTCTGCCTCCCAGGTTCAAGTGATTCTCCTGCCTCAGCCTCCCAAGTAGCTGGAATTACAGGCGCCCATCACCACGCCCTGCTAATTTTTTTGTATTTTTAGTAGAGACGGGGTTTCGTCATGTTGGCCGGGGTGGTCTCTATCTCCTGACCTCGTGATCCGCCCACCTCAGCCTCCCAAAGTGCTGGGATTACAGGCGTGAGCCACCGCGCCCGGCTTTTATGTGACTTTCTAACTCTCCCACTAAAAACTTCCTGCCTTGGCTCCTCTAAGCTCTTCCTCTCTGTAATTTACTTAAAGAGACAGATCAAGTGATTGCTACTTAATTCCCTCACTTCAGAGTTCCCTAGTCTGGCTTCCTTCTTCACATGAAGTGGCCAATCTGGCCCCTCATTCTCGCTTACTTTCTAATTCTGTGGCTTCAAAGAAATATTTGTGTTGTGGTTGTTCTTCAGTACTGTGGGATCTATTTCTACAAAATGCAGGCTGGCCAAGGCAAATCTGATCCTGAATTACTCATTGAATTGACAACTAGTTTATTTCAAAAGCAATTTTATCAGCCTTGCTACCAAATCCAATCAACATTTTATTTAGAACCTAGTCTTCCCAAGGCCTAAAGAAAGGTCTGGGCTGGGCGCGGTGGCTCCCATCTGTAATCCCAGCACTTTGGGAGGCCGAGGCAGGCGGATCACAAGGTCAGGAGATGGAGACCATCCTGGCTAACACAGTGAAACCCTGTCTCTACTAAAAATACAAAAAATTAGCTGGGCGTGGTGGCGGGCTCCTATAGTCCCAGCTACTTGGGAGGCTGAGTCAGGAGAATGGCGTGAAACCAGGAGGCAGAGCTTGCAGTGAGCAAAGATTTTGCCACTGCACTCCAGCCTGGGCGACAGAGCGTGACTCTGTCTCAAAAAAAAAAAAAAACAAAAAAAGAAAAACAAAACCAAACCTAAACTCTATCTATTCATGCAAATATTTTATTGCATGGGAACTATACTGACAAATGGGAACATGATGAAAGGCATGGCTCTTGCCCTCTGGAAAAAGGGATTTCAGAGGAAATATCTTTATATTTGAGAGAAATGAAACACATTTTTAAAAAGCTATATTCTATCATAAATGCTATCAATAATGATAGTTATTTATCATTCAGTTACTCTATGTAGTCTCTCTCTTTACACTAAAGGCTTTATCTTCATTCTCTATCTTAACACTCACAATAGCCCTATGAGTCAAGTGCTATTTATACCCATTTTACAGATAAGAGGGTAGAAGCTTAAAAAGATTAAGGCACTAGCCTCAAATCACATAGCCCACAAGTGGAAGTGCTGGGATTTGCATCCACATTATCTGCTTTCTTAAATTTGTCACTGAAAATGTAGAAGAATTGGCATGAGAGTGTCTGGCCTGTATGTAAGTAAGTGTCTGGCATGCATGTTCAGTGCCTGGATAACTGCTGGTAGGAAGACGGGCTGGGAAGAAATTAGTGTGGCTTAAATAACAAGTTTGAGTCAAGGAGCAATGAAAGCTAAAAATGAATAGACAAGCCAAGATCATTCTGGGAGGTGTGATTATGGAGTGAGCAGAGAGGAGAATAGGCACCGAGGCACTGAGCATGGAAGAAACTTGGTAAATGTGTCAACTTGGGACAGTTATTCTCAGCAGTGATTTGCACAAAAAAAAACTAAAAAGGGCAGGCCTCAAAACCAATTAAAAGAAAATAACTACTCCAGGGTTGGGATAATAATGAATTGAATGAAGATAAAGGGTAAGGGGCATCAAAAAGAAAAAAGGCAATGGGAAACATTTGAATATTGGACGTATTTGGAGAGTATAAACAATGATTCTGAGGTTCTGAGGCTGACGACCACTACTGCTATTATTGAAAATCATATAAGGGAGGAACATGTGTCAGTTTGAGCTTGACAAAGCAGTTGCTATGTAGTAGGCATGCAGATGTTCTCACAATGAATACATATAAGAATGAATAAATGAATGAGTGAAGGAAGTGTTTTAGAAAAGCTGAACTTGATGGGGATGGCATGGCCTCTCAAGTAGAATCAGGTTCCATATAATTTTCCCTGGAAAGACCGGTCATGGTGGTTCATGCCTGTAATCCCAGAGCTTTGGGAGGCTGAGGCAGGTGGATCACTTCGAGACCAGCCTGGCCAAGATGGTGAAAGCCCGTCTTTACTAAAAACACAAAAATTAGCTGGGCATGGTGGTGCACACCTGTAATCCCAGCTACTTGACAGGCTGAGACAGGAGAATCACTTGAACCCGGGAGGCTGAGGTTGCAGTGAGCTGAGATGGCATCACTGCACTCCACCCTGGGCGACAGAGCGAGACTCCATCTCAGAAAAAAAAAAAAAAAACTTCCCTGGAAAAAGTCTACATTTCCAGTGCTCTCATTTTATTTTAATTTGCCCCTTTGTGGCCAAGCATACTAATTGTGCCTTCTTTTCTCCCTGTCTTCTTTAAATCTCTTCCTCTGAGTTATTTTAGCTCATGTGGTAAATAAACATTTCGATTTATAGAAGTCATTCCAAGGAAATTCTCCTGTGGCGTACACAGATTTTTTTTTTTTTTTTTTGAGACGGAGTCTCACTCTGTCGCCCAGGCTGAAGTGCAGTGGTGCTATCTCAGCTCACTGCAAGCTCCAACTCCCTGGTTCATGCCGTTCTCCTGCCTCAGCCTCCCGAGTAGCTGGGACTACAGGCAACTGCCACCACACCCGGCTAATTTTTTTTTTTTTTTTTTTTTTTTTTTTTTAGTAGAGACGGGGTTTCACCATGTTAGCCAGGATGGTCTTGATCTCCTGACCTCGTGATCCACCCGCCTTGGTCTCCCAAAGTGCTGGGATTACAGGCATGAGCCACTGCGCCCAGCCCAGATTTTTTTTTTTAAGTCCAACAATTTTTCTCACTCTCCGAGTTCTCTGATAATAAGAAGGTCCAACCAATACCTCTATCCAGTTAACTTAAGGGTTTTAAACTCTCATTCAGAATATAAATCAAATAGAGATCCAAAGGCTTACTCAAATAGCCTAAGGAATTAGTTTTAAGTTGTGCAATGACCATAGACATGGGAAAAGAGCAAAATACAGGAGAAAGTAGAATACTATGGGTGAAAGTTGCATGCATAAAAGGCTAAGCACCGGCTTTGATGACTACCAGACCTTTCTTTAGGCCTTAGGAGAATCCTAAGGAAAAAATGAGGGGCAATAAGAAAAAAAAAGTCAGGCAGGGTCCATCTAACCTAAATCTTTGTGACAACTAAAATGGAATTTTAGAGGAATCTCTCCCCATCTATCCAAAAACTATATTTATGGTGAATAAGAATAAAGGCTTCACAGTCAGACATAGGTGGGTTTGAATCTCAGCCATTTACTTTGTGACATGATGCTAGATACTTCAGCCTCAGGTTAGTTGTGGAGATTAAATGAGATAATCTGCTTAAAGCTGTTAGCATCTGACTGGGGCTCCATAAATTTCTCATTAAACCATGATTGTTATTTAAAACATATTATCCTGTGCTAGATACTGAGTCAGAAATAAATCTAAGGCTTGCTCCTTCAACTTCTAACTCTCCACCAGCCATAGCCAACCAAACCTCTGGATGGAATGCTGCTTTAATCATCAGAACATCATGAAGATATGAAAGGAGCAAGAAAATGTGTGGAGTAAATTAGAAAAATATACACTAGTTACTGATCTAACGTTATGGCTTCCCTGGATTAAGGAGATTTGGGTCATGAGCTAACCAGTGTTGCTCAAAGTAGTGTTGAAATCTCTAATGGAAAAAGGATTAGAGGATAGAACCAGCTGTTTGGGGCACTGGAATTTTAAGAATCTGAATGTGATTTTAAGAAGAGGTATCCTAAGGGGAAAAGAAGTGCTCACTTTTATATGTGCATTATTATTTGCTACTGAGGAGAGGTGGTGTCTGGGAGGAAGTGAAACACATCCTTCTTGTAAAAAAAACCCACTATATTTGCACTTATAATGCATGTTTGTTAGAGGAAGTAACCCATCTGAGATAGCCCATTATCAATGTCTTGCTAAAAAAGGAAAGTATTTTGGAAATGTTTATTCCACTTGAAATTTTCAACATTTATGCTTATGCATGTCCATTTAGGGTTTTAAATACTATTTTCCTCTCTTTGTCACTAATCTTATTTGTAGCCTGGAATAAGTTACACTGTAGTGTGGTAGGTGTTTAAAGATCTCTTTTCAACTGAGTAAAAATTTTACATGATTTACCTTTTACACATATATTTAATTCCCATGGTAAAAACATAATCTCATTCAACTGGCAAATGAGTTTATATTAACATACTTTTTTAATAATCTGAGAAATTCTACTTAAAAACAAGAAGTATAATCCCTTCAGAATTTGATGTCAGTACATAATTTCTAGGAACTGTGCTTTAAGGTGTCTTTCACAGGATATATCTGAATACAAGAAACAGTCATAAAATGAGTAATGCTTTTAAGCAGGCAGTGGACTCCATCATAGCAGCAGTAACTGTAGAAATAATAATCATAGTAGCAGCAGTAATAAGCACAATATTACTAAATTGCATTAGGCATTGCCCTAAGTGCTTCATATGTGTTATTGCATTTAATCCTCCCAACAACCCTGTGAATTAAGTTCTGTCACTATCCCTTTTTACTGATGAGGAAGTTGAAACACAAGAAGGAGGCTAAACATCACCCCACATCATGCAGCTGCTACACGACAGAGCTGGAATTTAAACTGGTAAAGACTTGAGAACCTGAGATCTTTAACACCACTCTAGAATGTGCCTCATTTACATGACTTGGGGAACTTGGGTTCCCGCCCATATCTGTGTGATTCCAGAATGTACTCTCTGATTGTGAAACCACAGTTCTGTTTCATGGGCTCCCACATCCTTGGGGACTTATTTCACCTGTTCAGGGTACTGTATAATGACCACCCATCTTCATTCAAGAAGTAGTGGTGAATTAGGTCTGGGTCGTGATGAAACATGAAATGAACATGCAGCCAGAAACAGTTCCGTGAGCCTTAGTTACGAACCTTTCTCATTTCCAGGGTGCAAGTAGGAGGGGTGGAAGGAAGGAGGGAGAAACAAAGAAAAGATGTTTATCGAACAACTATACATGACAAGAAAAGTGCTAAGCATTTATGTATAAGAACACATTTCATGGGAGCACAGATATAAGAAATAGAGCCACAAAAGTAATCAAAAGACAGAACTGTGTTAACTTGGCAGAAAGATTAAGAAAACTACATTGACTTATTGGGAAAAGTAAGCTGTTCATTTTACAGAAGTGAATAAGAACTTCAGTTGGGAGAGCTTCAGTGGGCTGTCCCACGTCATAGCTGAAGTTGATTAAATCCAAGACTGGGCCAGGCCCCTGGATTTCCCCTGTTCCAGTCTGCACATTTGTATCCTCCTCCAGGTAGGAAAGCATTGCTGTGCCCTCCTACTTCCCCACAATAGCCTGGCACCAAGTCGCATCTCAGCTGGGACATTCTGTTTCCAAGGTCTTTTAGTGATTAAGTCAGTCTGCGTTAGGGAACACTTTTGTCGGGTTGAACCAGAGAGAGCAGTGGTGGGACCAAGCTTGATTCTCTAACACACATAAGAAGTTTGTTTGGTTTGTTCTCATTCTTTCTTTGGGAAGAAGAGGACAGATGTTATAAAAAAGGTAATTTTATTCCCATTTTTAGATGAGAAAACTGAGTTTCAAATAGGTGAACAAATTTTCCTAAAGTTTGCCGAGCTAAGAAGTGGCAGATTTGGGACTCCAATCTAGAATTGCTAAGCAGAAGTTTCATAGGTGGGAATGAAATGCGTAAGTTTACGTTTATGCCTTTGACCTTGGATCTGAGACAATACTCTCTGGGCTATCAATTCTTCTTTTTAAAGGCATGTTCTGCTTAGGCTGATAGAAAATAGCCATTCTGCCCCCAACCCTAGGAGGAGTCACTGGGTTGGTTCTTACTTGCCCAATTAGGAAAGTTAGTATGGCATGGAGAATAAATTATCCCATTGTTGCTTAGCTTATTTCTCCTTTGCTTTGCTTAGAATAATAAAGGAAGAATGTCTTCTTTGTGCTCATATTCAATGAGCAGAGTTCTGTTTCCCTAAGAAGGCATGTGGCAATTTTAGCCATTAAAAGGAAAAAGAAAAGCACTCATTTTTTTGTTGATCTGTGTCGATATGGCCAGCACATAGAATAGGGCCCTTATTTTTCCTAGAATGGCTCTAGAGTCAGATAGACTTGAATAAAACCAGCTGTGCAGGCTTGAATGATTTATTTGACATCTCCAAGCCTTAATGTCCTGATCTGCAAAATGAGGAATATAATACTGTCTACTGCATAGTTGTTGTGAAGCATATAGAGTACTTATCGTAACACCTCACACCATTAGGATGGCAACTATGAACAAAAAACCTGAAAATGACAAGTGTTGATGAGGATGTGGTGAAATTGGGCCCCTTGTGCACTGTTGGTGGAGTGTAAAATGATGCAACCACTGTGAATAACAGCATGGTGGTTCCTCGAAAAATTACAAATCGAATTTCCATATGATTCAGCAATTCCAATTCCAGGTATACACCCACAAAGAACTGAAATCAGGGTCTTAAAAACAGATATCTTTACACCTGTGTTTACAGCAACATTATTCACAAGAGCCCAAAGGTGGAAGTAACTCAAGCATCCATCAATTGATGAATGGAAAAGCAAAATGTCACAAATACAATGAAATATTATTTAGCCTGAAAAAGGGAGAACATTTTGACACGTACTACAGCTTGGATGAAACTTAAAGACATTATGCTAAGTGAAATAAATAAGTCTCAAAACGATAAATATCGTATGATTCTTCTTATACAAAATACCTAGAGTAGTCAATTCATAGAGACAGAAAGTAGAACAGTAGTTGCCAAGGGCCAGGTGGTAGGGAGAAATGATGGAACATTTTTGTTTAATGGGTATAGAGTTTCTGTTTTTCAAGGTGAAAAGAGTTCTGGAGATGGATTGTGGTGATGGTTATACAGCAATGTGGATGTACTAAATACCACTGAACTGTACACTTCAAAAAGGCTAAGATGGTTTAAAAAGAAAGCCATGGGGACAGCCAGCTGAAGAAAAGGGGAGCAATCACATAAATCAAAATGAAACAAAAAGTATTTAGCATAGTGCTGGCCCACTGTAATCATTTATTGAATGTTGAACCATTGGCATAGATGGCAGGGAAAGCCTTGGTAGTGGTGGAGGAGGTAGTGATGTGCTATTAACACCACGTGTGTACATCTCTCTTCCTCAGAAGACGCTGGCTTCCTGAGAGGAAGATGCAGGACTTCAATCCCAGAATGCAAAACAATATGAAATGGATTCACTTCTTTTGCAGTGAGATGAGCCTCTTTGGAAGCTCAATACAGGTTGTGAGCTGAGTAGGCCCAGTGTGGTGGTGGCGAGGCACAGCACTCAGGGAATTGCTCCAGCAATTGGAAAAACGTGTTTTAATTAGGTTGGTTGGTTGGTGGTTCCCAAAGCAATGGGCCCTGAGCAGAAGGCAGGGGGAGCGCATGTATGCGTTTGAGCATGCTCGTGCATGGGAGAGAGAGACGGAAGCGAGTGATTGATTGGAGAGAAGGGAAGCAACCTGCTGGAAACAGCCCCTGGTGCTCTGAGCACAGGATTCATTTGAAACAGACAGCGAACTCTTGTACTTTTGGACCTTAAAAGCCAATAGCATCTTCACATGGTACCCAGTGAGAAGCCCCGCCCCAGAGGGGTGGCCTGGGGGCGGACCCATCACTCCTGCTCTTCCTCAGCTGACTCTTGACTGCTTTATGAAGTCTAGGAAGGCAGGGGAGGTGAGTATCTCATGGTCCAAGGCTAATCACAATAATAAACCTCCAAAAACAAAATTGACTGAAAAGAATAAAATTTTTAAAGTGAGACAGTTCTCTGTCATTTCTGTCTTGGATTATGTTGGGGAAGGTTGAACTCAATTTTATTGAGAAATCAATTGTAATTTGGCACTCTGCATGATCCCTGGCAGAGGACGCTGGTAACAGTCTCTCCTGAAATCTGCAAGCTAATTTACTTCTGCCACCTACACACTCACAAACAAGCCCGAATTAGAGACCCTCTTCCCACCACATACCCAGGCAGTCATTGATTTGTGGTCCCCTCCTCTTGTTTATGAGAT
Organism: Pongo abelii; assembly: GCF_028885655.2. Taxonomy (NCBI): domain Eukaryota; kingdom Metazoa; phylum Chordata; class Mammalia; order Primates; family Hominidae; genus Pongo; species Pongo abelii. The sequence continues at coordinate 23,168,964 of NC_071988.2, forward strand.
AAACAGTAAATTTGAAAAGGGAAACAAAAGGGACAAGTTCAGGTCAACGAGTGAGAAATGCGGCTGAGAGACAAAGGTAAAACTAAAGATTAGAGCACATGGCCAGGGGCGGTGGCTCACGCCTGTAATCCCAGCACTTTGGGAAGCGGAGTGGGCAGATCACCTGAGGTCGGGAGTTTGAGACCACCCTGGCCAACATGGAGAAACCTCGTCTCTACTAAAAATACAAAATTAGCCAGGCGTGGTGGCGCACACCTGTTATCCCAGCTACTAGGGAGGCTGAGGCAGAAGAATCGCTTGAACCCAGAAGGCAGAGGTTGCAGTGAGTTGAGATCATGCCATTGCACTCCAGCCTGGGTGACAGAAATTAGAGCACATGCTACAAACTGAGTTCCTATAATATAGCTAACCAGAGAAGAGAAGAAAAAATGACTGTGTTTTGTATGTGGGTGGTGGGAGTAGAACTGAGGGTAGGTAGTATTTTGTTGTGTTTTACCAATGAAACCCATCAAAAGATCCCTTAAGCGCATTTCCATGTTTATTTCAATCAAGCCCCACCACTTTAAGAGAAGATGCCAATACTGTGGCTATCAAAAGGGCAAAAACTCTGAATATCATTCATAATGATTTACCAGAAGCAAAACGTAAAAGTGTGCTTTTTAATGCAATGCTATGCTGACCTTTTCAAGAAGAACAGCATCTGGCCTCACCAGACTCATGGATTACAGGACTTTTCTCAGAATTTATCCAACGTATCAATGCAAATCCACCCAGAGTATCATTTATTTAGGTGGGAATTGCAGTGTTAGAGGATTAATGCTCACCCAAGTGTACCGCAGAATGCACTGTCCCCATAACAAGCCCAAGCGAGCTGTTTTCAAACATTCCTCTAAACAAGTGAGCACTTTTCAAACTTCATACTTGGCAATTCATCTTACTAAAAATCACCCTGAGTCTCTTATGTGCGTGAGATAGCCAAGGAGGAACAGCCACTGTCTTCAGCTGTACTTGACTCTCCACCCACGCCCATCACTCCCACATCCCACATCTCAGCACAGCTGTGGCTGTCACACATTCTTGACAAGGGTCACTTCCCCGAAAAGACAACCCCCAATGCAGAAGAGCAAATAAATGTCATCAGTTTTCCAACCACATTCGCAATTCTGGATCCAGCACCCTATGGGAGAATTTTCCTCCTACCCTCCCCTATGGAGTCCCCAGCTTTTTTCCACCTCTATAACAAGGATCTTTCTCTCCATGTTATTCCCAGAGCCACAAAATCTAGGGCAATATGACCTAAAATTATCATTTCCTTCAAAGCCTCAGCAATCCCAGTCCACCTGGCTCTCTGATTCCACCGTCTCTGCTCTAGAAGGAATAAGTTTTGGAGTCGCCTTTCTGCGTCCCACTGCCACCATGCACAAGCACACCTGGGACGTCACAGCAGGCACCAGGCACCAGAGAGCAGTGAGCATGAAGAATGCTTCTTCCCTCTAGAAAGGATCATCACAGAGCTATTTTTCACAGACTCTTGAGCTTACCTGCAGCACACAGCTTTAAGCTCTGAAGATATGAATAAAGATTGAACTTCATCTGACTGAAGCCCAGAAAGTTAAAAAGCAGAAACAAACCAAACCAAAGAGACAATACACAAACACAGAAGTTGAAAGTATTTGCTGGTTGTGTTTACTGCCACACAAGCAGACTCTGGAAATCAGCTTTCATTTTGCAAGCAAGCCACTATGGAGAACAATTTCAGGAAATATACACCGTTAAAGAATATTACAAGCAGCTTACTGCAATAATACCTATAATTTTTCATTCATTTTAATATGCCTGTTTTTCATCTTTAGAATTTCTAGTAACTCTACCTTATTATGTTCTTTTGGTTGATGTGCCTATATAATCAGATAAACATTTGTCTAATACTGGTTTGCACTATTTTTAAAAGTACTTTTGTAGAACAACAACAACAAAAAAAATCACTATAAAAACAAAAGTACCCAAGCCTTGCATTTTAATATTTAAGCCTTTCTAAGGTTGGGGAAAGATGTAATTTTTTTAAAGGGAGGGATTTGAAGGGAGTGCTTTCTTACACATTCAGATTGTCAGTTGATCACAGTGCCCTGGCCACTTGGACATTTCAGATGAAATCTTTCTTTGTGGTAGGTGAAAGGGAAGTGCTTCATGAGGTCTTTCTTGGAAATCCCTAATTTATAAAGATAAGAGCACTGGGCACGTATTAGTAAAAATAGCCTTTAATGAGGGCTCACAACATGCCAGCCCTTATAAGCCAGTGTTTCACGTGAATTAACCATTTAATCTTAACAAAACCCTGGGAGTTCTATATAATACTTAACTCCATTTTACAGATGAGAACATAAAGGCACCCACCACATATCAAGCACTGTGTTAAATATTTACATACATAATTACTTTAATCCTTGCAACTCATTATTATCCTCATGGCATAAACATCTTTATTTGTTCTAAAAAAAAAAAAAGAAAGAAAGAAAAGAAAAGAAAAGAAAGAAAAAGAGGACCAAAGAGTTACAGGATGTATCAAATGTCCCACAGGAGTCAATCTAGAACCACCTTCTAGAACCCACACTCTTAACCACCACGCTGAGGTAGAGCTCATAAACTTCCTCTGCAAACGGATCCAGTTTTCACTGTTTCAGCCTTAAGTGGGTGAATGTGAGTTGGATTCACAGTGCCGAAGAACAGCCACCTTGGCTAGGAGTCAGGTTTGGCCTGATGACTTGATTCCATTCATTCAGGCAACTCAGGAAAAGCATCCTGTGCACCCTGAATGAGGCAAGTCTAGTGAAGGAGAACGCTAAGAAAGCATCTTAAAAACCACATAAAATGCCTGGTGACAACCATCCTGGTTCTACTTCCTTTGGGCTCCTACCAACCACCAGAGGATGATGGAGATCCTTTATCCAACCAAGTGCCAAGAACTGTTCTCAATGCAATAAATATCTGTGGACAGACTCAACTCACTTCTCCCTCAAAGAGGAGTCAGGATTAGGAGACAGACCATACACTAAGCAATAGAACTATGGGGAAGTGTGCTTTGGATATAAAGAAGGAAGACTTGAAGCTGTTGACTCAGCTTGCTGAGGTGTCTCCAGGCTCTTAGGTGTCCTAGCCTCTGTGGCCCTTCTCTTTGAACTGTGGCTCTAAATTGATGCTCACACACAGCTGACACTGTAGGAAAGGTCTGGAACTGAAACAGAAGCCAGGAGAAAGGAGGCCATTTTCTTCTACCCAGTATGGGTAAAGGAGTCCTCAACCACCTTCTCTTGGTTCAGCCAGCTGCCCAGATCTTGAGTTCCATCGAGTTTGGGAGGGCCACAATCTCGATTCTTAATTTAATGTTGTTTACTTTACCTTGCCATCTATATAAACTTCAGGAAGAAGTGGTGATGGCTACATCAGGTCTGGCCAAGGCTTTGACACACAGGACCCGGAACCCAAGCAAATATACCATGCCACAAAACTTACCCTACTATCTATCTGTGCTCCTAACAATAAACAAAGTCTTTTGTAAACTCAATCCTAAGACGTTATTTTGACATTACTGATTAAAAACCTAAGAAACAAAGAAGTGGCATGACTTGGCCCTCAGAAAGCAACTTTGACGTCCTTCCCTAGTAGTACTCAGGATGCCCTGCATGTGACAATGACACTATTGTAATACCTGCAGGATTTGACATGAGAATCTCAGCTTTTGATGCCTCCTAACATTTCATAGGTTATGACTGTGTTCAACTAGGTCAAATGTTTTAGAATAGATTTTGTTTACCCATAAAATGAACCAGGTGGTCACCGTCTAATTCTTAATAGGTGAAATGTGCCAACCTCATCAAGGCCAGTCCAGGAAGAATATAATCTGCAAGTAGAATTTCCCTAACATGAATCATCTCTTCCACTGTCCTCTCATAGCACAGTGTACTGATCTCTGCAGCAGCTCATCTCACAATTCCATAATTATTCATTTGCACGTCTGCCTCCTCCAACTAGCCTGGGGGCCCCCAGTGGTAGGGCAGAAGCATCATTCTATGTGACTCTGTAACCCTGGTGCCACACAGCCCATGGTTCTTCGTCAGAGCTTTACAAGTGGCTAGAAATGAGGAATAGGTGGGTGAAGCACCATCCCATCCCTGGTCCAGTTTTCTTCCTTAGCCAGAACACCAAGTGCTAGAAACTAAAACTTTGTCATTGACTATATTACCAACTCAAATAGTCAGATACATACCCTCAAAATGAAGGCCTCATCTATAAATACACTTAAATTCTTATTTTTTAATCCTTGTAATTTTTCCTAGGCATAGATTATCTCCTGTTTACACGGAAAATGTAGAACTACGCTTTATTCCTCCTGAATAATCTCAAGTAAAGAAAATATGCCCATACTTCTGGAATTCCTAACCTGTAAACAATGGTTCATCTTCTCTAAAATCCTCAAGACACCTTTGATTTGGAAGATCTTCTCATCTTGGCTTCCACTTTTCCAGACTGAGAGTCTTTTTGTTGTCTTTCTGTGGCAAGTCCCTCTTCTTCTTGGCCATTATAGACATCCTTCTCCCAAGTGGGCCCCTTCATACTCCCTGAAAGTTCTGTAATGGAAACTGTCCACTATGCCCCAGCCACAGTTCTGAGCTGGCAGATTTAATTGGTGAAGTTGGCAGAGAAGTGAAAATCTAAACAGGTCAAGAGAGTCAACTCTCTCAAGCCTGACAAGAGGGGAATAAAAGTCAGAGGGAGAAGATGAGACCTCTTGTCTTGCCTTTCTCCAGCGTGTTCAGGGCACACTCTGTTTTCTTCCGTTTAAACAAAGGGCATTCTCCCATTCTTCCAAGCACTCCGCATACTTTTCTGGGATCTGTCCCAGGGCATGGCCCCACCACTCAGTAGGTAGGGAGTGACTTCTGCCAAGTCACTTAACCACCCAATCTCAAGTTCCTCATCTGTAAAATTGGGATAATATTTCTCAGCCGACATCCCAGGTTCCTAGCGACAAATATTAATGTCCGTAGAGGGCTTTGAGATCCCGGGGTGAAGGATGCAGCAGAGTGTTATTTTTATGACGTTGCAGCTTCCATAAAGCATCAAATTCAATGAGAAAGAGGAGAGAAGGGGCACTGGGCTGGAACCAAGAATAATGCAGGCAGATGCTGTTTGAGCTTCCCCCTACTGCTAATGCATCTCGACAGTCACCTGCAAGTCTGCTGCTATTCCAGTCCTGGGGCTTTCATTTTTACTGGTGACCTCGTTCAATGCCTCCCCATCCCCCTCTTCCCAGAGTCAGAATCCCTATTTAGCATCATATTAATATGGAACTTCATAATGCTGATATGGATCTGTGTATTACAAACATCAGGGGGCCCGCCTGGCAGTCTGCTGGCTTCAACATGCTACTCAGCAGGGAATCTGTGTTCGAGACTCTGGAGTGGGCCAGCCTTCCTGAGCTGGCCAGACGCCCACATCTGAACTGCCCGACAGCACCTTCCCTCTCCCCATCTCCCTCCCAGAAGAGGCTTTCCAGGGCCCCAGGCTCTGAAGAGGAGCACAGACTGCTGTGCACAGGCCTCTGACCAGAAATGAAGCTGGTTTTGTTTTAGGATAAAAACTTAGAAGAGGAATTCAATAAGAAAAAACAATTGGGAAGAACAATCAATGGTAATAACGAAGAGGGGAGGGGGCTGGTGACAATGCGATACCCTGGCTCTATAGCAAGTGGGTGCCTGTACACCCCTGACATATCCAGAAGGTCTCTGGAGACTTGGTTGAGGTAAGGGGACCAGTGGGGCCCACTGGATACAGTGTAGGGCTCAGGAAGCAATTAATCCATCATGTTAATTGCAATATTTCCATTGCCCAGGATGCAGATCACAGGCCGAGGGGGAAAGGGTCACGGAGAAGAGAAAGTGGTGGTGACAGGGAGAAGAGGGCGGAGCCTGGGTTGGGAGAAGATGCTATAGAGCTAGTCACTGCCGGAAAATGAGACACAAAGCCTACCCAAGCTGCTCATATAAAGACACACAGGGCATTCTCCTCCCCCAGAAACCCCCAGCAGCCCCTTGTCCTTTTGTGAAAAGTCATCGCCTTCAAAACACCCTCGGCACCATCCTTTTATTCAGATTTTTCATCTACCTGAGGACACTGTCCTTTCTGGGGTTTTTTGGTTTGTTTGTTTGTTTTTAATGCCAATATGTGCATCTTGCTAGCTGATCGCCCATCATACAACCACACATCCTGCCCCTTTCCTTTCTAATCACTCCCCTCATGGCCTCACACACAATCCAGGTTAGTGGATGTTGGAGTTCAAAAAATAAGGAAATATAAAGATTATTACTCTAGAACAAAGAAGTATCAGGGACTTTGTGCCAGGATAACATTAAGATAGTTGTGCATTGAGCTCTCTAAAGAATGGGTTCAGGGACACCTTGCAATGAGTTTAGGAGGACCACTTATCCCTCACTTCTTTGTTTCCATGGAGAAGACACAATAGGGTAACACTATTCCTCCACCTGATACCTCCCTCATCTCATGGCTGGAGAAGGGACCTACCTGATTCACAAGTTTGGAAGAAGAGACCCAATCTGGGTAACTCAGTCCCTTCTAGGTCCCTGCATTGGAGCCTGCCTACTTCTCCAAGCAGGAAGCCTGCTTGGTCAGTGTCTAGTTGAGTCCATTTAGTTCTGCTGTGCAGGCATTAGTGGGTCCCTTCCCCCACAGAACTACATCCTGTCCTTCACTCAAGCTTTCATCAACAGGAGCCCTGACATAATGATCGTTAGGGGATTGCCTTCCATGCCTGCCCAACTCACTCAGGTGGAGAAGTGACCTCCAAAAACCCTAGAGCAGCCCAGCTTGTTCTCCGTTTGGCAATGTCTTCAGTGTGGCTAAGAAAAACAGGTGATTTTCACAAAATTCATACCTTGCTTCTGCTGGGCTGCTAGTAGGCCAATTTGGTGCTAAAAGGTGTCTCTGTTGAGAATGGCCCTCTGTCTGCAGAAGTTGTATGAGAAGGAAAACCACCCCCAACAACAAACACCAATTGAGAGCCTACCCCAGGTTAGGCATTGAGCTAGAGCCTCTGTGTGCTTTAACTCCTGGACTCCTCATGAAGGCTCTGTGAGGTCTGAGAAGATTTCTCTCCCTAGGTTAGAGGGCAGGAAAATGAGGCTTGGGAAGGTTATGAAGCTGGTAAGAGGAACGAACAAAAGCCAGTGGCAGCCCTACCTGTTCATTCATCACACAGTTATAGAGGAACCCCCTGTGCTGTGCCCTTTAAAGGCAATGGAAGGAAATTAGGCCCAGACCCTGTATGATTCTCCACTTCCTTCTCAGAAGCTCTGGCAGGAAACTTGCCTGGGAGATACTAAGTTCCCACCAACCTTGGGAATCAACTACCTGATTTCTAACTCAGGTGGGCTGCAGCCTCCAGTTTCCACAGAATCACATGCTTCTAGTGCACTTCTCTTTGCCTTCCGTCTCCTTGGGTGCCTTCAGTCTCCTCGGTGGAAGCTTTCTGCCGAACACCTCCCTCACAGGTGTCCTCTAACACTCATGACTGGCAGAGCCACATGAGGGAGGATGATTGTCGCTGTGCCCTGAGCTCAGGGCAAATCAGGTAGAAGGCTCTCTAAAAAGCAAGTAGACTAAAAATCACCTTCCACAAACTATTGCCAGGCGAGTAAAATAGTCATTTGTTTTCTATGATGGTGGTTATTGTTTGTTTGCAAAAAACAACAATGACAAAAAGTTAATACTAATATTGAAAAACTTGCTTCACCTGAAAGAGAGTTTTAAAGGTAGAATTATGGCCCTCTAAAAAGGGGCTGACACAAATCTCTATTAGCATAATGGTACCATAACACTATCCAAAGCCTGTTAATGCAGCCCTCTGTCCGTCTCTAAACTCCAGATATAAATGTCACAAGAATATTAGTTAGGAGTCTGTTTCTCCGTCAGTGAGAGGACAGTTCGTATGTGGGGAGCACCCATTAGAGCTAATGGGAGCTACAGATGTAAATCCCCAGACTCCGATAGGGGAAAAGGTCCCCTGGGGTTTTCCACCAAGAACCCATACACTGTGATAGATACTTGGGAGCCAGAAAGTCTTTACTCATTAGTACAGTCCCACTCGGGGAGTGATTTGCAACCTCACCCCAAATATGAGAGATTGAACTAGTCTATCTTTGCCACGACATCTATAGACTTTCATGGTTTGTTTTTTTGTTTTTGTTTTTTGTGTTTTTTTTTTGTTTTTGCCTGTAGATATTGTGCCACTGAAACCTAGTTTAAGACAAATGCCATTTTTATTTGCTTTAGGCGGTGAAGGCCAACACACATTTCAGTGGAGAAAGCTATGTGTTTTAATTGCCTTATGAAGACATAGCATATGCCCTGACACAGTTAAATGATTAACAGATTACTCCAAATGTCTTTGGCATAGAATATCTATACGTTCATTAGGCAGAACAATTTATCTTCTTGATAAAACTAAAATTACTTATACATCAGGTTTACTTTCCATGATTAATAAATGATAAAAATCTAAATCTGAAATGTCTCTTCTTGGCCATTAATCTCACATTTATCAGCTTCTATAATACATATTATTAATATAAAAATTCAATTTTCAAAGCATTTAAATTTGCTAAGAAAAACAGAACACACTTAATGCAAACAAGCATCTCAATTAGTAGGAAATGCTACAGTGATTCTGAAATAGTCAGGTAGTATACAGAGTTAGCTTTAAATATGCTTTATAAAAACAGGTAAAATCCATGGGATACACAGACATCAAAATGTCCCCAAAGGGACCCCTCTCTCAAATATACTTCCAGTAGGAAGCCATCAGCATTAATAGCGAGTTTGGTATCATTCCGCTTATGCTCAAAAGGACAACATGAAGATCAGGCTCAGAAACAGAGCACAGAACACAGAGACCTGGAATCACTAAAGGTCAAAATGCAAGCATTGCACGTGGCCAAGGAAGTGAGCTTCGGAGGCACAGGTTTAGCTAGAGGGAAAGCCTTAGGAATTAGATCCTTCTGTCAGCTTTTTTAAATGTTTAAGACCGTCTGTCCTCCAATTAAACTGATCAAGGGGTCCAGGATGGTTTGTTAGCGACTCTGCTCTGGAGAACACTCATTAAAAGTCTCAAAGCTGATTACGGAGTTCCCGTCTCGAGCACTTCACTTCTGCTGTCAGCTGCTGATTTCTCTGAATTCCAACTGCCAAAGCAACTGTGGAGGCCGAACCATGCTTTCCCCGCTGCCAGAAAAGGAGAGAGACATCTGCCAGTGTCCTGAGTCACCTGTTACTTACTTAGTGACTCATTCCCCCAGAGAGGCCAGGGCAAAACAGCTCCCGAAAAGGTGTGTGAGCACATATGTGTGTGCTTCTGTGTGTAGGTGTGCATGTGTGTGGTCTGCACATTCACTTGTGTTCACAGATAGGTCCTCGGTCTTCCTGAGAGGCTGGCACTGCTAGGCACAGAGCATGTGCTCCTGAATAAGAACGCTTTTGTCTCACCCTCCAGGAAGCCACCCTTTAATGAGGTGGACAGAGGAATAAAGAGAAAAATTGCAATGCAATGTAATCAATGCCACGGAAGGAATAATGATGGCTCCTAGTTACACCTAACTCAGCTTTTAAGAGAGGAGAGGAAAGCGGCAGAGCATACCTCTGGAGGAGAGAACCAGAAGGTAGGAACGATTTTCCTGTCAGAGAGAACAGTATCTGCAGAAGCCCAGAGGAGTGAGAGAACCCTCATTTACTCATGGGCTCACTTTTTGCCAATCATTCACTGAGCACCTACTATACCCTAGGTGCTATGCTAGGTGGTAGAAATACAGTGAGGGCAGGATGCACATTACAATGGGCTTCAGGGAATTGCAAACTCATTCTGTATGACTGGAGCATAGTAGGGGATGAGGGATAAGAGCCACGGCTGGGAAAATATGTATGGCTCAGCCCACACCACATTCAGGGTTTGTGTGTGTATATGTGTGCACATGTGTTTATATTGTGGAAGGTGTTGGCTTCATAACAGGACTCACACAGACCTGGCCTAAATTGAAATCGAAGGAAAAGGTATGCAGTAATGTTTACCTAGTCATAGCCCAGCCAGACTGATGAAATGAGTCCTGAAGGTGACACTGGTACTTCCCCCATGCCTCAAACTTTCTGTCATACCACTCACCGTCCCACATCTTCTACTTCATCATGAGGGTTCACTCTCATCACGGACCCTCATGGTACCACTGTGGTACCTCATTCTACACCCCAGCATTGTGCTGGTGATGGATCCACTGATACCACCTTCTACAACTGAGCTGTAGTGAAATGAGCATGGAATTAGGGTCAGATGTGCATTCCAGTCTCAGCCTTACTCCTGCAAGGTGTTTGGTAATGATAGTCATAACCATCTATGGCATTTATTAAGCATTTAATATGTGCCACTTTATGTGCATTAACTCACTGAAACTTTGCAATAAAGCCACAAGGTAAGCACCGTTATGGTCCCTACTTTATAAAGAGGGAAACAAAGGCAAAGAAAGCTTCAGAGTCTTGCATATAGTCACATGGTTAATAGAATGGCAGTGTCTAGAGCCAATCTCAGTAAATTTAATCCTGTCTCTCTTGGGTGCCTTGTTTTCTTCAAATTCAAAGTGGATATGGTAATACTGATTTTTGGCAAGAATTAAGTGAGTAACTTAAGTGACCAGCACGGTTTGCACTCAAGAAATAATAATTTCCTATGTCTCTCCCAGTCCTACCCATTTCCAGAGCTAGGTTAAATATGTGTTATTTCATGAAGACTTTTCTAGACATTGAGTCTACATTGACACGACATTCCTTCTTCGAAGTCACCTTTAGCTCAGCATAAGATGAATAGTGACACTGGTCATACTGCCTCGTATTGTTCTTGAATTATTCAAGCTTTGGTGATTTTTCCAACAACATTGCATGTTACTTGGGCCAGTAATCAGGTCTTGTCTTCCCCTCCAGAAATATCTCCAGAAGCCACTGCTAAAAGCATAGGGTTTTCAAAACAGGTTGAAAGAATAAAGAATAAGTAAATAATATAGGAGTCCACATGTAGAATAAATACATGTTGCAAAGGAAATAAAGTAATTTGTAAACTAGCTGAGGGAGGAGGAATTTGTATGTATCTTCATCCATCCAGTAGATTCCAAGGAATTTGATTTTCAAGTTATGTTCTAAATATTTAGTTACATTTTCCTGTTTCCTTCAGTACCTATTTTCTCTTAATGTCCAAAGTCAAAAATCTCCAGGTCAATAGGGAGAAAGAGGAGCTAATTGCTCAACAAATTTGAACGTGGGTATTCATTTTTCACTCTCTAAGGCATGAGATGCTCTCCTACACTCAAGTCAATGACTTTAGCTTGGGAGGAAGCAAACACATTAATAAAAGGCATAAACACTCTCTACTGACAACAAATTTTAAAAATAATTGACCTCATCACATCAAAGTTTACAAGTGGCTTTAGTCCCATGCCCTATAAACTCTAAGCTAGAGACAGGATGCCTGGCTGAGCAGAAAGAGCAATGCAACTGGAGTCCAATTTGGCTTTGAGCTATAGTTCCACCACTTTCCCTAAGTGTCACTTTGCCATCTGTATCAGGGATTTTATATAACAGATACTTTCTACCTCAAAAGCATTCCATTCATATAAGAGATTACTGTGATACTAGGGGCCAGGAGCCAATCAAAAGTGCAGGGATTCCATACAGGAATTATACTAAATGCAAATGAGGGGCATCAGTGACCAGTGAGGGATGTAGCTGGGAATTCTTCTCCTCACTGGGCATACTTCTGCGGTTTATTAGCCAAGTAGAGTCCTTCTGACATATGAGAGGAAGGAAGTTCCCACCAGTATACATCCTGCATGACACACTACATCAGAATGCAGAATGCACTTCAGAATAACAGTCTTTAAAAGTGTCTACACCTTAGTCATGATGGCAAACATATCTGGCTGCTGGTTTGTACAATGCAGTAAAGAACCATCTTTGTCTTATCCACTAGAGTGCTTGGTAGATCAGGAAATGGGGTATTAGAGTGAAAAGATCACACACAGAACTTGCTCTGTGTTCGGTCAAGACTGCTGGCCTACGAAAAACAAAGCAAAAACAGAAAGTACTTAGGTTCCAGAAACACAAAATTAGGGAGACTGAAAAGTGGCAATTCATCTCTACCTGTTTGCTGGGACAGAAGAATCATTTGTTAAATAATAGACCCTAGCCCTTTGTTAGCTAGGTCAACTGTCAGCAAACTATGGTCCATGGACCAAATCCAGCAGCCTACCTATTTTTGCATAGTCTGTGAGCAAAGAATGATTTTTAAATTTTTAATGGTTAAAAACAATATTTAAAAAGATAATATTCTGTGACAACAAAATTACATGAAATTCACATTTCTGCAGCCATGAATAAAGTTTTATTGGCCCACAGTCATGTTCACTGGTTTACATGTTATCAGTAGCTGCTTTTGTGCTACAGTGACAGAGCTGAGTAGTTGCAACAGAGGTCTTATGGCCAGCAAAGGTGAAAATATTTGCTACCTAGCCCTTTGCAGAGCAATTTTGCCAATCCCTTGTCTAGGCCAATTATGTTTTCTTTCAGTATGTGAAACTAACCTAACACGACTTAGCTCCTACCTGATCAAGCGCTTTCTGACCTTAAGACTAGATGTCAAATTTATCAGCCTCTGTTAAAGCTGGTGCCTAGAAGGCCAGGACTTCCTATCGACTCTTGCCTCTAACTTACCATCCCCACCTCAGTATGATATACAGACACACACCCACATGCATGCACAAACACACCCTAAATTCTGATTTCCATTTCCCCAATCTTTATGCTTTCAGATTTCCTCTGTATCACTATTATACGGTCTTCCATAACCCCTAAACCACCAATACTCTGTTTCCTCATCAAATGACAAACTAAAGAAACTGTCAAGTATGGAAAGATATTTACTATAACTTAATATTAATATTGGAAAGCTACAACCAATTATGTTTTCTAATATTAAATATTATGCCATTCCTTTTATCAATAATGCTTTATTTTTCCTGTTCCAAATTGCATGCTTTTTTTTTTCTGCCTATCTGGGTCAATTTTATAAGTACATTATAATTTTTATTGGTCCACTATACTTTGCACTGGTCTTTAAATGACAAATACATTGGTGAATTGTACTCACGTTAACTAGCATTTTTAAATGGTCTAACTTTCTAGAGAAGAGAACTACCTTATCAAAGCACTATTCAGGATGTGTCTGAATTGTGCCAGAAAAAAAATCCTGAGAAGCAGTATGGTAGAAAGGAAAGGGCATCAGACCCAAGTTTTACCCCACAGAGTGTCAAAAACTAACTGTTCAGCCTTGGACAGGTCCCAGACCCTGTCTGAACTTTGGTTTCTTTTTGATGTAATGTGAATTCACCTGGATCACGAGAAGTGTTCCCATTCTCACATTCCCCGATTCTAGGAAAATTACTTGCCATCAATTCAAATTAGTCATTTAGCATCTTATAAGAAGTCAAATGTTGAATGGAAGTTTGAAGTACATTTAAAGTTTACTTTTATTATGGCCTGAAAAATAGGAAGAAGTAATGATATACACCTCTAAAAGAAATAGGGCTCAAAATGGAAAGAGGTGGGCCATAGGACCATTGTTTTCTAGTATTAGTCCTCTTCAATAATTTGATTTAAATATATAAATATTTATAATTTTTTATTTTATATATATTTATTTAAATCAAATGGTTTTATATACATATATAAGCACGCATTATTTTCATTTAAATGTTATTTAATTAAAGCTAGAAGAAAATTTAGAATACTTCCAATTCATATCTGGATTGATGAGGCTAGATATACTATTGAGTTTTAGTCATCCATATTGATTTTACACATATTTCCCAAGGGGAATTATGAGAGGAACCAGTGGGGTTACCTGACCCTAATTTCCCTTCTGATGCCACATTTTCTATTTCTGCCTCCTCTAGATTTTTTCATTTTCTCACTGAAAACTTCTCAGTTCATGAGCAAGCTCTCCTCACTAGGAACCAGACAGGTGGAAAGTTTTAACTTTTAAAATTCATTTATATTTGAGTCCTCCAAGAGCAACAACCCCCCAAAATTAATGATATTATAATAAAAATATTTTATTTCTTCAAAATCTCAAAAAATCATTTAAAACAGATCTTGCATGAGATTTATCCCTTTAGGCTAAAATAAGGCATTAGAGCTTTTGTTAAGGCAAACATTTCCTCAAACTGAAAGAAAACAGAGCTTTAATGGAAATACAAATGCAGGCTTTGCAGTTGCAACCAGCTAATATAACATTAGAATTCTGCATTTGTGAATTGCTCTAATTTTATGTACATATATTATTCAGCAAGAATAGTGTTCCTTTAGTTTTATAGATTTTTTTCTCTCATTTAGTTGGTAATATAATTACTTGCTGTTATAAATCTGAATATGAGGAATTCACACACAAAAAAGAGAAATTTGATTCTTAACGACTTATCTTTTTTCCCCAATACACTGTCATCCCTTCATTGTTCTTTGTTTTGTTTTGTTTTATTTTTGCTTTGTTTTGTTTTGAGACGGAGTCTTGCCCTGTCACCAGGCTGGAGTCTAGTGACACGATCTCAGTTCACTGCAACCTCTGCCTCCCAGGTTCAAGCTATTCTCCTGCCTCAGCCTCCCAAGTAGCTGGGACTACAGGCACGTGCCACCACACCCAACTAATTTTTCTGTATTTTTAGTAGAGATGGGCTTTTACCATGTTGACCAGGATGGTCTCCATCTCCTAACCTCGTGATCTGCCCGCCTCAGCCTCCCAAAGTACTGGGATTACAGACATGAGCCATCACGCCCAGCTCCTTCATTGTTAATCTACAGCCCCTCTGCACTCAATGATCAAAGATTTTTAAACTACCTTCTTGAAACACACATACAAACTTTGTCAGGCAACTTCACGTGCACAAGCACTGTTCTTATTTCTGCTTTTCCGTCTCTTGAACCCTGACCCCTTAACTTGCCCCTAAAACTTTCAATAGCTGAAACCAACCTTAAGTGAAACAAGCCAACAACATGAGAAATGACTGTATGCAGGTTCTTTGGGAGTGATAGTGAGATGATGGTGACAATGATGACAATGATTATGACGATGTGATTTTTCTACTTAACCCTGTGGTCAGCCCTACGAGGCAGCTACTACTACTATCACCATTTTACCGATGGGGAAAACATAGAGGTTAACACAAAGAGGCTGAGTAAATTATCACATTGTCGCAGCTACTACGTGGTAGAACCAGGATTTGGACCTTTAGTGCACAGACTAGCATTGCACGGACCTCTCCCTTTTACAGGCACTCTGGAGGAACAGTTAACCAGCTGTGTGTCTCAGTGTATGAAATGTGAGCGTGTGGTGGTGCAGGGAAGAGGGCAGAACTGTGATGTCTCTGGACTCCTGATGGCTCCTGGTGAGTATCCGGTACCACTCCCAATGCAGGACCCAGAAACAGCGCCCAGTGTTCCTCCCCTTCCTCACCTGCGTAGAGGGTTAAGTAAAGGCAAATCATTCCCAGGAGGAAAGTGTATTGGCCCAGCAAATGCAGGGAAGGGAGGATCCCACAAAAGGGATTTCCACTCATTGGAAAATACCTGGAAAAGAAAGAAATGGACTTTGCTCTCACATGAGGGAATGAAAATGAGAGCTTTTGCAGCCAGAAAGACGAGAGTAGATACTGCCTCCTACTACCTGTGTGAGCTTGGACACCCTACAGAGAACCAATTTCTCCATTTCCTCATCTATGAATGGGAATAATTGTAAATTCCTACCAATTTCCGTTTTCTACCAATTTCCGTTTCCTCATCTGTGAATGGGAATAATTATATAATTATACTTACAATTTGCCATGAGAATTAAATGTAAACTACCACACACACTTCAGCATTTCATCACCTAGGTTGCCTTCCTCCTGATTCAGAATGATTTTTTTTTGGCTTAACTCCCTTTTCCTCCAGCTTTATTGAAGAATATAATGGTCAAATAAAATTATATAATGTAAGTTGTCCAACATAATGATTTGATATACAAATATTTTATTTCCTTGTTTATCTCACTTTTCCCCACGGAAGTCATTTTCCTCCTCACATGGTCCTTTTCCTTCTCTTCTTTTCCCCAGTCTTTCTACAGCAAAATCAGCCTTGCCCTTTCATTCCTTCCTAGAATTCTCTGAAATGTTAAATAATATGTTCTGTCTGTGCTAACTCCCAGTGCCTGAAAACATTTGCCCCATGTGGTGGGATGCAATATTTGGGTACTTTGGCCCTTAAGTATCTACCTGAGCAAGTGTTCCCTACACCCTAACTCTGCACAGAGAGAGATGTTTAGGTTTTTGGAACTATAGTACAAACAGAGTACAATAAATGGGACACTCACACCTGCTCTAAGTGGCAGAGGGTGCTTTGCTGAAAAGCAGAACAAAGGAAGATCCTCTTTGTGCCCCCCATAGATTCCAGCTTTTCACTCTGTAAACACCTAGGTGAGCCCTAAGCATCTCCAGCCCTCCCTTCAAGTCTCAGAACCCAAATAGCGATACTGAGTGATAGACAAAAGTGCATGGTGTCCCTAGGGGAGAAGACAAATTCTACATCCTTTGCAGAAAGCTTTAGGTGTCTATGAGCCCATCTCCACTTCATAGAACAGAGAACAGGGCTTGTCATCATGTGTTTAAAATATTCTGTATCACAAGTGGAGTGTTTTCTAAAAACAACGAAGTTGCCACATGGGTTTCAAATGGTAGCTCAAGCAACTTGCCATCCTTCCTCCCTGTGAAAACACAGAGATGGTGGTGGTGTCCACCAGAGTCATCTTGATAAAGGTAAGAGATCAAGGCCATGCTTCTCATGTTGGGTTAGCAACTTTTCAGAACCATCACCCATGAAAGTTTCAGGTAATTCTCAAAACTTTCATATCCAGAAATGTTCCACGGAGAATTATTCTATGGATATTTGGAAGAAATAACAAACCTTATAATATGGTGCTACTGCTAATTCTGCTCCGACTGTGAAATATGATGATATGGTTTGGCTGTGTCCCCACCCAAATATCATCTTGAATTGCAGCTCCCATAATTCCCACGTGTCATGGGAGTGACCCCATGAGAGGTAGTTGAATCATGGGGGGAGGTTTTTGCCATGCTGTTCTCATGATAGTGAGTAAGTCTCAGGAGATCTGATGGTTTTATAAAAGGGAATTCCCCTGCACATGCTCTCTCCTTGACTGCCACCATGTAAGACATGGCTTTTCTCCTCCTTGCCTTCTGCCATGATTGTGAGGCCTTCCCAGCCACGTGGAACTGTGAGTCCATTAAGCATCTTTCCTTTATAAATTACCCAGTCTTGGGTATGTCTTTATTAGCAGCGTGAGAACAGACTAACACATACCACCACGAGAGCTAAGACCAGGTTCTGACCCATGACAGAGCTTGGTGACACCATGAGACCTGAAAACAGTTTTACACCACCTTGACTAGTTTCTCTGCATATCTCCATGTTCCTCTGATAGTCTTACATCATAGTTCCCAATAGCCAGGTAATGTAATTTTAACATTACAAATGTGTTCAAATGCATTTACTAGGATCAACTGCTCTCTCTGCTTCTTTCCATTCCCACCCTCAACTATGCTTCCAGTGCTGCCACAATCCTTTACATGGCTTATGCTCTTCTATTAGCAGGCACTGTGTTCATCTCTCACATTCATTATCTTATTTAACCCTGTGAGATGCCTGCTATTTTAATCCCATTTTACAGATGAGAAAACCAAAGCTTAAGATAGATGAAGTAGCTTGCCCAAGATCAGACATCTAAACTGTGGAGGAGTCAGCCCTCAAACCCAGATCCACAGCAACAACAAAGCCAGCCCACTCGAATCACAATTCATATATACATTCTGCCTATTCTTAGCATATTTTTCTGCCTCTTAGAATGAAAGTCACATAGAATACAATAAAAATCACTGATTACCTATTTTTAACTCAAATACAAGTTTATTGAGTGGGGAATTTCTATTGAGTCATCCAACATGGAGATGTGGGAAGAACTAGAGAAAGGCAGAGGATATATTTGGGCCAAGCTCTCTGCCATAGTTTAGTGCCAAGCCTGGGGGACTGGACAGCTAGGTACTATATCTGTTTCTACCATGTAGGCTTGCTGTGAAATCCCGAACAAATCCTCCATCCCCAGGCTCATTTCCTTGTTTGCAAATTATAGTAGCCCATCCCACCAGGTTGTTGCATCAGGTATTACCTAGTGACGTTTGAATATGGAAAATGAGAACTAAGTCTTACATACCCCCATTCACATACATTAATATATTTCCTTTCTCTTCACCATCCCAATATAGTTACTTCATGTTCTTGTTAAGTAAATATTCAACATTTATGTTATTATAACTATTTAACTTTTGTTCACCGCTGAACTATGGAGTGTGTCATTAAATTTTCTTTCTTACATACTTTTTTGTTTCCCCTGAAGTTAATAATTGTCTTATTTCTTATTTCCCTCCTTTGTTTGGCTCAATGCCAAAAAAAAGTTCTTTGCCAAAACCAGAAAGTGTTTCTCAATATATACAAGCAAATTGGACAACGGATCAGTTCCACTTTTTTCCTCCTGCTCTGATCCAGAGTGGCTTCTCTCCAGGCATTCTGCACAGCTGACATTCTAGCACTTCCCTTTGCCTTCACCCAAGGAATATCTTTGGCCTCTCTTTGGGTCTGGACCTCTTATTCCCTAGACCCCAGATCTTCCTCTTGCTTAGTTTACTCTTTTGTTTTTAAGGTACATCTCATTTAGTAGCTTTCTGAGAAATTCATAAAGACCTTGTATATCTGAAAATACTTTATTCCATTCCAAAATTTGATCAACTTTGCATTCATTTTCTTACTTAATTCAATGAATGTCCATTATTTTATTCCCATGGCAATGGGAGGAAGTGGCAGAATATTGATTTCTAGGTAAGAGTTAAATTTGTCAATATAATTCTCTATTCTCTCCTAGCTGCAAGTAGTGTTTTTTCAATGTGATTCTCAATTCTTTGCATAGGAACTGTTTTTTTTTTTCTTCCTGAATATTTTAGTAGATTTTCTTTAGTCCAAATGTTCTGAAATTTTTCAATGATGTGTCTAGGGGTATGTGTGTGTGTGTCTGTGTGTGTGTGTGTGTGTGTGTGTGTTTCATTCATTACACTAACATTGAGTTGACTCTTACAATCTGTGGCTCTTATAATCTTGTCTCTTGGTTCAAGGAAATTCTCTTTCATTAATTCTTTAACAGTTCTCTTCCCTCCATTTTATCTGTTATCTCTTTCTGAAACTCCTGTGGATTTAGATGTCGGACTTCCTGGGCTGATCTTCAAATTTTCATGTTTGCTTTTATTTTTTCATTCCCATTCTTCTCAGAGAGTTTTTTTCTCCGTTTTCTAGTTCATTAATTAATTTTAATTTCCACTTTGGTATTTTTAATTTCCAAGATTTTATTCTGGTTTTTGGAATGTTCCTTTCCATAGTTGCCTGTTCTTGTATCATAAGTGCAATATATTCTCTTACCTCTAGAAATAAATGAGAGATTTTAAAAAATGTTTTCCTCTGCCCTGCACTGCCTCAGTTTCCTCAAATTTTTTTTGTTTCTCTTCTATTCTCTCTCTTTCATATTAGAGGCCTTCCAAGAATGGTCATCTGTTCCATTCAAGAGTAACACATCCAAGGCTGACTAGAAGTTCCAGGAGCATGGGCAGGGGTTACAAATGGTGAACTTTACTGCAATCTGACATGGAGGAGAGTTGGCCCTTTCATGAGAGGCCTTTTTTGGATTGGTCAGTTTCCCAGAAGACAATCATTTGCTCTCCCTCTGGCAGGGTATAAGGCAAGCTGTTGGCACTTTGAAAGAGAAGAGAGAAACTGGGGTCTCTTTAGTAAACAGACTTTCACTTAAAACCTCCTTATTTTCCTTATTCCATATTAACTGTTCTTCTACTGTGCCTAACTGTCCCCTAGTCCAGATATCTGGCTCAACTACATTAGAAAGCAAACTGTTGTATGTCTTGGTCCAGTCAGGGAAGGGATCTGGTCTATTTGGTCATTCTGTAAATCTGTTCACCTGTTTTCACTCTGACCCATGTCTCACCTTCTACCTTCAATTTATGAGCATTTCCAGAATTTGGCAGAGTAAAACAGCCTTTTTGTTGATTCCTCCACCTACAAGCTTAAATTTCACTATTATTTTAATGCTGTGCCAAGTCAGTTACCATTTGTTTATTTTTCTTTGAGCTTTCAAAATGTAGTTGGCATTTCTTCCCCGATGCCATCTCCTTTTTCATTCTCTTTGTCCTTTGAGCTTTAAACTTTTTCTAATGTCTTTTTGTAGGATTTCAGGTACCATATTTAACTCAAAATACAGTTTCCACTCCTTGCACTTAATAGGATATCAAAAGCATTCTCCTCCATACTGAAAACATAGAGTAAATAAAACACTTTATTTCAGTAAAATACTGAAAACACCATTTGAACGGCTTTCTCATAGTATATCTAACCATTAACCTATCATTGGAAATTTAGAATGAATCAAAATTTCATTATTATAAATAGCATAAAAATAGCCATCCTTTCACATGAAGTTTAGTCTTGTCTCTAATAATTTCCTTAAGATCTATTTCTAGAATAATATTAAGTCAAGTATTTTAAATTTTTAAACTATTGATACATGTTACCTAATTGATTTCCAGAAAGGCAGTAATAAATCAGCACTCTTCCTCAAAGAAGAGGCAGTAGTTAAATGGAATTTATCCCATCATCACCAACAGTATCATTTCTCAAAATCTTTATCAGTCATGTCCCCATTATTGTTTTAACTTGCATTTCCCTGTTGACAAACGTGACTACATTTTTTTCATATATTTATTGGTAACATATATCTTCTGTTAATTGCTCATGGACCAAGCTCATTTTTTTCCTAGTGAAATGCGAGGTTATTTCTTATTTGTATAAGCTCTTCATTTATTAAAAACATCAAGCCTTTTGGCTAGATTTCTCAAAAACATTTTTTCCATTTTTTTTAATCTAATACAATTCTTAGAATTTATCTCTGAAACACAGAGAATTTTTACATTTTTACATCGTCAAAATTGTCACTGTTTTTTCATTTATGCTTAGAGACCTTCTCATCCCATGATCAGATAAATGTTACCCTATACTTTCTCCTCTTTAAAATATGTTTTGAATTTTTTGCATTTTACTCTTTTCCTCCTGAAATTTAATTTGTAGCATTTTCTCCCAGTCAATCAGGTAACTCAACACCACTGATTGCATACTTGTCAGTTTCTCAACTAATATGTAATGTAATTTTGAACACATTTTAAGCTCTTATATTTAATAGTCTGTTTCTTGGCTCTTTCAACCCCATTTGTCTGTTGATTCTTACTCCAGAATATCCTGTTTTAATTACCATTAACTTTATAGCACATTGCAATGTCTACTAGAGAAAAGCCTGCTTTACTGCTCTTCTTTTCCTAATTTGTTTAACTCTCTCATTATATTTATTATTCAAGATGAACTCTAGAATATTTGGTCAAGTTTCCAGAAAACTACAGAAGCAACATGATTTCGATTAGAATTGCATTAAATATGTAAATTCATTTGAGAAGAATTGAAGTGCTGAGAGGATTCATTCTTCCTTTTTAGGAAGACGACACCTATCTCCCTGTATCCAAGTCTACCTTATATCTATTCTGGGAGTTGTGCTGTTTTTCCAGTACAGAGTCTATATAATTACTCAATCAGTTTATTTCTGGATATTTTATGTGTTGGTACTATTTTGAATAATTTTTATCTTCATAGTTTCTAAATGATTATAACTATTATATCAAAAAGTTAGTTATTAATTTTTATATATTTATTTTATATTGAATCAACTAACTCAACTCATAATTTCTAATAATTTTTCAGCGTTTCTAAGAATCTATGCTTTACAATGTAAACAGTAATTTTACCTGGTAATATCATTTTTATCTCCTCTTTTCTATATCTTACTT
The DNA here is from genome assembly GCF_028885655.2 of Pongo abelii. Lineage (NCBI taxonomy): Eukaryota > Metazoa > Chordata > Mammalia > Primates > Hominidae > Pongo > Pongo abelii. The sequence continues at coordinate 23,191,115 of NC_071988.2, forward strand.
TGAACCAGGTATTAGTAGGCTGTCATGAGTGAAACTGTAGACACCCTTGTCATGATCCTGGTTTTAAAGAAAGTACTTTCACAACGAGAATAATAATTGCTAATTTTTACTCAGTGCTTTCTGTATGCCAGTCACTTTGCCAAGGGATTTAACTATATTATTTCCTTCCATCTTCAATCACTTTAGGAGAAAGTTACTATTGTAATCCCATTTTAAAGACAATGAAACTGAGGGTTTATAGTAGAAATATATTCAAGGTTATCCAACTAGTCAGTGACAATGCAGGATTTCAACGCCACATTGATTTGACTCCAGAGCTCATGCTTGCCACACATTAGTATTTCAAGTAAGCATGATTTGTTGATAGGAGTTTTGAAGGAGGGCTTTGAGATTTTTTTCTTATCTCTTTTGGTGTTTGTTTGTTTGATTGAATATTTGCGCTGAGAAGATGGGAGAGAGAAGAGTAGGTTGCTTCTAGGCAGGCAGAACATAGACATGAAGAGAACATTGAGTACATTAATGATGCAAGAAAAGTGCAACAGAAAATGCTTCCTCATAGTTCTTCAAGTTATGTGTGGACACCAAAATCAATTACTAATGAAAAGAATACATTTCAAAGGCCAAAAAAACGCATCTAAGAGTTTTAGTATTATTACAAAACAAATAAAGCTATATCATGTAACCACTTGACCATTTCAGTTTCCAAAATTTCTCAAAAAGCATTTTGGTCTCATTAACTCAGATCTTTGATTCACTGAATAGTAAGGCAAAAGGTGGGGTTAAGGTGATTTGTGCTATTTAAGGCTCATCTTGGCAAGAAGCTGACTTGAGGGAGATGGTGTGCTTCCTTTTCCCGTGTGATAAAAGGAATCCAGCAATGCAAAAAATAAAGTCTTTTAAAGTGGTACACAAAATTATGTATTTCTGCAGCATATCCCAGGCTTACTGGCTATGTAACAGCCCTGCTGGACTCCCACCACTGCAAGAAGCTCGTGCCCAAAGCATTATGATCAGCATAGGAAACATGAAGATCTTACTTTTCCACCAAACAATTTCAATTGTTGGGGTTGGTAGGAGAAGTGCTTCCTTAAAAATCATTACATAAAAGTTTTCAGCTTTAAGTGCTAAAAGAGGTTTCAGCATTTAAAGTGCCACACTCTTTTATAGGAAGGGGACAATTGATTCACACTAATGAGGTGTTCATTTAAGAACACATTTTTTTTTTTTACAAGCTTTAAGAATACTTATCCTTGACCAGTGAACAGAGAGGTGGTTTGATCTGAGCAAACACACACAGGATCGTGTTTCTGACCTAGGTTTTAATCCTGGCCTTTTTGTGCAGGGCTTTTAACCTGTCAGCTCTGGGTCTATTCATTTGTCCATTGGTAATAATAACATTGCTACCATTTCCTTGATAAGGCTTCTATTAATTTGAAAAAGGGGTATACATGGAAAAGTGCTTTTGAAAACTGAAATACGCTTGATATGTGTAAGGAAAGATCCAACAGTTTCCAGGACACTCTCCCTAAAGTGTAGTCATATTTATTGCTCACCCGAACTCCTCTGAAAAAGACAGTCATCGGCAGTAATGGAGTTCTGCAGAGAGCCAGCCTGTTTCCATTTCAGTTCAAAGCCCTTGAGGCAGCAAACTTTCAATCCAGTCACTGCTCCTGAGTCCCAAGTAAATTGTCTGTTTCCCCAATATAAATGGTGAGCATTTAAACAGATCATATTCTTTTATCAGGCAGTGATAATCAAAATTTAAAGGCTAAAGGAAGGATGACCTATTTTACATGGACTTTATGAGAGGCTTTAGAGAGAGGTGCCACGTGATCCTAGGACGACTTGATAACGTCAGCTGTGGGTCACCACATGGCTCCTTTTCCCCTCAGTCCCTTTGGCCAGTCATTTCTTTTATACACTGTACAGTGGCTCTGTGTACTGGGGACTAGCTTAAATTGAGCTTGAGACAGGGGCCATGGAATGATTGAGTAGTGAATTAGATAGAAAATTGCGGCTTTCGCACCATAAGTGAGAGAATCGCTGCATTCAACCAGCTGCTATGACTTCAGGATTTCACACTTCTTTTGACTTTTTTTTTCAAAAGGAAAACTTGATGTAAAACATATTTGTTTCTTTAGATATGCAAGAGCTGCCTGTTGCCCTCGACCTTTTAAAATCTTCCCTCCACATCTCAAATATTCCTTAGCCATCATCAGCATAAGTTGTGACCTATGAAAATCAATGTTCGAGAAAGAGTTGGAGGAGGGAAAAACCCACTCAAGGTTCATTGGGCCCCCATCAGAACAATCAGCCATGAATGTGGGATACAGGAGTACAGGAGGCTGAACATAAAAGGCAAAGATACCACAGAGAGAATTGATTTCTTATATTGGCTATTTGGGTTTTACACAAATTTGTACCAAGAGTTATATAAAATTGAGTCAAATTTGAAAACTGTAAAATCACTGGATTGGTTTATTTGCATTTGTTCATTCATGCATGAGCACAACTAGTTGTTCTAGAACAGGCAGATGAGGGCACTGGTTATATATGGCCACTTGATTTGAGCACACATGACTTGAGCCTGCTCTATGCCTGGAACTGTGCTAGGCCCTGAGAGAAATAAGTAAATGAGTAAGATTTAGATTCTGGCCTCCAGGGATTGATACATAGCTCTGATTCCAGACAGTAAGAAAACTACTAGAAGAGAACTATCAAATGCTTTGGCCGTCTCCCTAACTGAGCTATAGCTTTTTACGGTAGATATAAAGCCCCATGAGCATAGATTAGGCAAAGGATAAGGCGAACACCTCCGCAAGTCTCCCAAGTCCCCAGACAATCTGATGCCACCCAAATGGAAGGACCTCTCCCCAGTGCCTGTCACACCGCACAACACAACTAACCACTCAGCATTCTTCAAACATAACCACACATTTACTCTTCCAGGTCTGTTCACAAGCCTCCTTCTACTTAGAACACTTTTATACAATCTTTGCCAACCTAGAAACCTCTGATTATTTCCCCTGTGGCCCAACTCAGTGATCCTTAGGGTGAAAATGCTCAGTGAGACGTCATTCCAAGGTCTCTCCCAGCCTCTAAGTCAATGATATGTGAACCTAAGAAATACATAGAACAGTTCACCTCTGTTGAACCATGAAGCCATTCCTGATGCCCTGAGGCATAATTGGGCCTCTGACCTTCCATCCCACGTGCTTCTTCTGCTACTACAGCACTAAATGCACTGAATTGTAAATAGTTGTTTGTTAGCCATTTACTAGTTTATCCTTCCAAGTAGAATGAGTACAACTCAAGGGCAGTGTCTGCATCTTATTTTATTTTTGTCCTGTCTAACAAATAGTCATGTGGCCACAGCTAAGTGTCAATCACTCTTCCAAGTGCATTGTGTGTGTTTCTTCATTTAGTCCTCACTACAGCCCTATGAGATAGATTACTATCATTATCCAGGTTTGCCCATGAGGGAGCTGAGACACAGCAAGTTTAAGTAACATGCTCATGGTCATACAGCTGATCAGTGGGTAACCAGCCTGGTTGTTAACCAGGCTCTTATCTGTTCCTTTATGCTGCCTTTTACCTATCTTTGTACCCTCAAGTCTTGGCTCAGAGGTCCAGTATGTGGAGCTCACTAAATGCAAATTAGCTGATTAAATGACCGAGCAGGTGATCAATCAGTACTGGTTAGTCCTGGCTAGACCCTCCTGCAAAGTTCTAGGCTATAGAAGTTAGGGATAATAAGCAGATTTGGAGAAGGTTCAGAAAAACTCAGAAAGATAGAAATGAAGAATTATACCTACGGATTTAGGTTGCTTAGCCTTGAAAGCAAAAGCTGCAGGCTGGTTTCATAATGATCATCAAGAAAGGAAGGCTGATTCGTGAAGACAGTGACTGAGCTGTTTTTCTCCACCTCCGGGGAGGAGAAAGGAGCAGAACTGTGCCTAAGCCTCAATGGGCAGAGTTTAAATCCACTACAAGGAAGAATTTCCCTGGCCTAAGTGTCATTTGTTAGACCTAGGAATGAGTTATAGAGAGAAGCTACATTAGGTTATCTGTCTTCAGCCTTTTGGACTTGCTTCTGCTCAGAGTGAGGAACATGTAGAATGAAAACAAACAATACAAGGTCTCTCCCAGCCTTATGAATCTGATACTTGAATCTAAGAAACACATCAAACATTTTGTCTTCCTTGATTCAACAAATGAAAAAAATGAATTGATGAATGAACATGTCCCACATTTAAAAGGCAATGACAAAAAATTACAACCAGCCATAAGAAAAGGGGTCTTCTTGGGAGATACTTTTGTGCTAGAGATGTAACAATAGAAGAAAAACATAACTTATTTCAGCTCTTCTATGGCGTCTAGGATCCAACTATCTCTCACTAGGTCCATCATCCTCTTGACATAAAATTAGAAAAGGTCAGTCTACATCCTCAGGTGCTGGTTTTTACCCATCATCACCATTTACTCACTTGATAGATGACAGTATCTTGATGCATATTTCTTTAAACATGAAGTAATCTCAAAATATGAACCACTATTTCATCAATGTCCAATCTAAAGCACTTTAAACATAAAGAAACAAATCCTTCCCTGAGAACAGGAAACAACATCAAACCTACTTATTTTTTTTTCCTACATGAAAACTGAAATGCGAAATAATAATGGAATTGAAAGAGAAGGAAGAGAGTACACAAATCTATCCATATTTGGTACATTTCAAGACCACAATTCTGCTTTATTTTCTATTAATGACAATAAAACCTTACACTTGTGGAATGCTTTACAGTAATAAAAGTTATTTAAAACAAACATTATTTCACTGAACTTGTACCTGAAAAGTAAGTATCTTCCTTTTCATCTTATAGAGGCAGAAACAGCTCAGAGAAATAAGGGGTTTGATTGAGGTCACACTGATAGGCCTTCAGCCAGGCCTTCTCGTTTCTAGATTGACCATTTCAGGTACACCTGTGTTGGGTGCCTGGTGAGCACCCAGTACACCTTACCATGTACTGCCTCTATTGAGAGCTGTGGAGTGGCCCTATAAAACCTTGAGAAATTCAGCTGGTCTAATAATCTTGGGAGACCTGGCATAAGAGAAACTGCTCTATCTGTTCTGAGTACAGAATACCCACTATCAGTGAGAGCCTGCATCCTAACTCAGGCTTTCCCTGCTTGCAAAATTATCTCCTCATGAAAAACCTGGCTCAGATGCCATCTACTCTGTGAAATTGTCCCTATTCCCCTTGCTCCAGGTAGAGGGACATAATCCTATAAGCTCTGGATCCAGGCTGCTTGGGTCTCAGTCTCATGTAATAATTAAGTGACCTTACCCTCTCTTAACCAGCCTCATCTACCAAATAGGAATACAACTAATATCCCCCTCATTCAGAGGTGGTAAGGAGTCAATTATTTTATATCAGAAAAATGCTTCCAACAGCTCTTGGCACAGAGTAAGCTCTGTGTTTGTTAACTATCATTGTTAACTGTTCCTGAAATTATTGTCATTGGTAACTATTCCTGAAATTATTACCTTCTCTGAGTCTTCACAGGGCTTTGTTTATCCTCCTGATGTATTACTCATATTTTTTATAACTCTTCTCCACGATTTGGTTAGTTATTATCCACCCCATCATCAGCCCAGAGACCTCAGTTTTTCTTCCGATCATCTCTTTTCAGATGGAGGCAGTGATACCCACTTATATAAGCTGGCTTGGCTCTGCAAGGTTTTTCTCCTCCTGCCTCTTTAGACTTATCTCCCACCATTCCTGCCTCACCCTGAATGGCTGGTGTCACATCCAACTGCATGCTCCTCAACACACACTTCAACACTGCTCTCTTTCCTGTGTCTGACATAGGCTCTCTTTTGCCTTGAATTGTCTTCCCAGTTCTTTGTCTGGCTTAACTCCTTTTCTTCATTTAAGAATTAGCTCCAGTATTGCCTCCTCCATGCAACTCCCAAGACAGATTGGAGGCCTACCTACAGTGCTCCCATGATACATGGAGCATTTTGTGGTTGTCCTATCATTATAATGACCTGCCGTGCTCTCCCACCATGACCTTGTGTTGCAGGGCAACATCTTCAGTCACTTTCTCATCTTCTTAAGTATGGATGTGCTTTGCACATGGGGGGTATTCAAAAAACATTGAATAGCTGATCTCATTAAGTAGGTAATAGATAGATAATGACACATATTGTGCATTTGATGGGTCACCAAGCAGTGCTTACTGATGTGTTCTTCTAAACACTTTCAAGAATGTCATTCATTTAATCTCCATGACAATCTTATAAAGTCGCTACTATAATTATCCCCATTTTACAGCTGAGAAAACTGAAGCAAAGTGAGATTTAAAAACTTTACCAATGTTACACAGTTAGGAATTAAGGACACCAAGGTTAGAACTCAGAAGTCTGATCAAGATCAACATGTTCTTGACACATATGCTATAATACCTGCTTAAAAAGGGGTATCATAATAGTAAAGATACCTAAACAGACACAGACAATATGTTCCAGTTCCAATTTTACAGATGAGAAAGTTGCAGAAGGAAGTTTATGGAGAAGCAGTCCAGGGGAAAAATGGTAGAAAGCTGAACTGGAAGATGATAACACTTGCTCCTCACTAGCCAGCGCTGGAACTTGGGCCAATCTCTTATTCTCCCTCTTCATGTAAAATCGAGGGCTTAGGAACCTGTCTCTGCTTCCTTCCAGATCAAATATCCAATTTCACTTAGCTTTGGCAAACATTCATCCAGGGCTTATTGCGCACCAGGCTCCATGATATACCTTTATCCTTGAGGAATTCATCTTCTTGTGGGGAGACAGGCACAGATAGACAATATTTCTAGACCAGTTCAAAATGGCCACAGTGCAGTGACATGGGTTGTTTTAAAGGAAACTATCCCAACATGAATCATTATCCAGACATGAGTCCTTGGCCCCTCCATAATATCTTCAATCTAACAACTGGCCAAAACAATGACGTGTCATGAAGGATCCATCCCATCTTCCCTCCAAGTCCTCATGCAAGCATAATCACCTCAGTTTACAAGTGAAGAAGCCAGTGATCAGGCTAAGTTTGCCCATGGTCATACAGCTCCCTGGTGGCATAAGCCACTGCCATCTCTGTCCCTAAGTGCTCTCCCAGAGCTGAAGTGGGCTATGGAGGACAGGGGTATTAACTGTGCTACAGCTGCTGTTGGTTTTCCAGTATGGTTACATGCTTAAATGGATTTTCAGATTTACAGTTGATTCTAGAAATTGCATCTAGTTCATTTCCAACTCCATAAGTAAAAGCTGGTTCACTTAAGGCAAACAGCATCCAATTAAAATACATTCTGTAGAAGTGAGTGAGCAAGGCATTTTGCCCAACTCTTGACTTATTAAAAAAAGAAAATCCTTTCGGGGAAGTTTTCAAAGAGCAATCCCATCACATTATTGTGAGATGAAAGAGTTAAAGTATGAATGATAAAATATAATGTGAAAATGTACTCTGAGGCCAGGTGTGGTGGTTCACACCTGTAATCCCAGCATTTTGGGAGGCCGAGGCAAGAGGATCACTTGAGCCCAGGAGTTCAAGATTAGTCCAGGCAACATAGAGAGATCCCAATCTACAACAAATAAAAGATTTTAAAAATCAGTCAGATGTGAGGTGTACACCTGTAGTCCCAACTATTCAGGAGGCTGAAGTGGAAGGATCACTTGAGCCCAGGAGGTAGAGGCTGCAGTAAGCCATGATTGTGTCACTGCACTCCAGCCTGGGAGACAGAGGACAGAGGGAGATGCTGTCTAAAAAAAAAGAAAGAACAAGAAGGAAGAAGGAAGAAAGAAGAAGGAAAAAAGGAAGAAGAAGAAGAGGAGGAAACAAAGAAAATACACTCTGAGAAGCAGCCTTGTCATAAGGCGGGTACAGGTTTCAAGGTCAAGCCAAATGGGTCCATATCCCCATTGTGACCATGTGACTGTTGGCATGTTCCTTAACACCACTTTGCCTCCGTTTCCCTATTGGTACAAAATAAATAAATAATATCTGTCTGCCAGAGTACTTGTAAGAATTATAAGTTTAGTTTAGTGTCTGGCATAGAGTAAGGGTTAAAAAAAAACTATTAAAAAACATTTTATTAAAGTCTTAATGATTCAGAGATTGATTATTTCATTAGAAGATCATCATGCTTTTTCCCTTTCTTCCTGCCTGCCCACATCACAGCTGCTTGTAAGTTATTATTCCATGAGATAAATAATGAGATAAAATTTAATTCAGATGGCATAGCAACAAAAGTGGGAATAGGATAGGCATTGGCGTCAAACAGGCATGAACTGAGACCCTGAATGGCTTTGGGCAGGTTATGTAACCTCTCTGAGCCTTGCTTTTTACATCTGTAAAATGGGGATAATCATATCTACCTTCTAGACTTCTTACAAGGATTGAAATATGTGTGTATGTGTGTTTGTTCACTCTCTCACACATATACAACTCTTAGCGCTATGGTGGGAAAATAGTAGGTAAGTAGAAAAGTACTGAATCAGTTCCAGTAAGAAATATAGTACTCAGCTAAACTAAAGCTTCAGCAGCCATCGCAATCCATTCTTAAATAATCTTTACTTCCCCAGCTACGTTACTACCATGGATGGCTAAAAGAAATCACCCTCACCACAAAGGCCTTGCATCTGGGGCCATCAGATTTAGTTTCCTCCCTTAGGGACAGCTTTGGTGTCAACTGAAGTAGGTGACTCCAGGCTTATGAGGACGCAGCCTAGCAATACAAATGAGTGGGGGCAGCAGGCAGACCTCCTGGGGATGTTCAAGAGGTGCAGAAGCAGATGATGCTGTAGCTGACACACTATGACATACTTTCCACACAATGCCTTGCAGTACCAAGAGTCAGTGAAACCAAATCAGAGACTAGGATGCCCTTTTTCTTTTCTTTTTTTTTTCTTTTTTTTCTTTTTTTTTTTTTTGAGACGGAGTCTTGCTCTATCACCCAGGCTGGAGTGCAGTGGCGCGATCTCGGCTCACTGCAAGCTCCGCCTCCCGGGTTCACGCCATTCTCAGGTCTCAGCCTCCCGAGTAGCTGGGACTACAGGCGCCTGCCGCCACACCCGGCTAATTTTCTTGTATTTTTGGTAGAGACGGGGTTTCACCGTGTTAGCCAAGATGGTCTCGATCTCCTGACCTCGTGATCTGCCCGCCTCGGCCTCCCAAAGTGCTGGGATTACAGGCGTGAGCCACCGTGCCCGGCCTAGGACGCCTTTTTTCTAACCACTACCTCCACTAGCTAGAAGGGGGAGCTCCAGCTATCACAATGGAAATGACAGGGGTGGATCAGCTGTACAGGATTACATCTTTGGAAGCAAACAGCACAGGCAATATTTTCATTAGAAGCCTTTTGGTAAATTAATAAGCTAAAGGGTCACGGGATGCTGACAGTGATATGACACATGCATTTTTACATAAACATTTGGACTTCATGTTTCTAGTTTAAATATTTTATCCACAGAGATGTCTGAGTCATCTCCTCACATTCTTCCTCCCTTCACTCTCCTTTGAAATAAAGACTATATAAGATGACAACTTTCCAAAGGAAAACATGCAAACGAAAGACAAAAATCCAAAAGTCACATTAACATACCATAAAATATTTGAATATCCGTTTGGACCCCTGGAGACCCACCACATGTCATCCTGAAAGTAGCATGCAGAGATTTATTTTGTATCCTTTTCTACTTCCTGAATAACGCTCCCACTCAAAGTGAAAGGATTCCAATTTCATGGCAGGCTAGAGGGTGTTTTTTCTGAAGCTCCTTACTTAACATCACATTGCATACAACAAAACATACCAGTCAATACTAGTATTACATTTCACTAAAATTTCTGTTGAAGAAGAAATCTTCAGAAAAGGCTCCCTCTTTTTATAAAAGAAAGAATTTTTTAAATTGACATTAAAAATCAACTCATTCTCAATTACCATTTTTATATGAAAGTTTCTGCTATAGACAAAATGGAAAATCAGAGTTTCACCTTATCCAACATCATCCCTAAGAAATGCTTCATACACAGAAGTGTTCTTTTCTCCATACGCCAGCAGCATTATTAAAAAAGAAACAGAAAAAAAGCTCTGGCATCAGTCTTCAATATTGCTGTCTAATTAAATGGCAATGGAGTGGATGCGTAAAAATATGCATTAAAGGTGTGTAATGTGTAATGTGAAGAAGAGTAATCAAAGCCATTCAACAGGATTTAGGAAGGGATTTCAGCTGGCAGCTTACGAGACAGGAGCATATAATTTTGCTAATTTGAAATAGGTATTGTAACGTACAAACATTACTGCTTTGCATATTTTAATGAAAACTGCCTCTACACCAAAATGAATCCTTTAGCTTGAACTCTCTGCATACCACAGAGCTTCTACCTATTATGAGTTCAGCATAAATAAGGAAGGCACGCAAGCCGCATTAAAAGAATGGTCACCTCATTAAAAATAGGTTAAAACTAAGCCCCTATTCCAAGCTACTATAACACCATAAAGTAAGTCTGATGACAGGTGTTGTATTAAATTTTTATATCGCAATGAACTTGTACTCACACAAACCAAATCTGCATGTTTCCCTTGATATACACCTGCAACTTGTTAATTCAAGAAACTTTATTAAGAAAGTATAAATTTAGCAACACCTATAGATTTGTAAAACCCTATTAGCTTGCTTGACAATCTAGAGTAAATGTATTTGGGGTCTTATTTGCATGGTTTGCAAAGACATGGACACTACTGATGACTTTTTTCAAAAGGACCTGCTTGCAGATATCACAGTTCCACAAATTGATGTACGCATATTACCTAGACTTGGAGCCAAAAGAGTTGAGAGAGATTTGGGTCCTGTGTGAAGTTGAGGACATCACTTACCTGCCAGCCTGCTTCTCGCTGAAGTACTTTTTTCCAGTCTTCTTCCAGCCTTGGGGAGGTCTCATCCATTGCTGATGCTGCTTGCACAAACTGGATTCGCCAGCGGCTGTTACTCTCTCTCCTTGCAAGCTTTTAGCAAAGCAGCAGCCAGGGCAGTCCAGGGGCAGACTGTCATGGAGAAAATGCCATGCCACAGGATGAGGGATCGGGCAGGAAGAACCCACCGGGGAACAAATATGGGACACATGGGGCTACCCAGACAGATGCCAACTGGCCAAGCTGAAGGCCAGCTCAGCCATCAAGCGTCCAGAGATTAGGAACAACCAAGCTCCAGGGCTGGTGGACAATGGGTCATTCTTATGCTTGTGGTGTAAAGGTCAGAAGAGGGAAGCGTGCAGGCTTGCTCTATGCTTGAGAAATATGCATTTCTATGTGTGCTCCCATCTTCTCCTTGCCCCAATACACACACACACACACACACACACACACACACGTGCTCACACACACACCAGAATTTGCATTGTTCTGCCGGGTTGCATCAGTGGGCTGGTGTATCCTAGAAGAAATAAACTATTTTACATAGTAGCAACACATTTCATTTGAATACATCTCCCCCAAAAAGCAGCGTATGAATCACTCAGCAGCCAGTAAACATGAATAATAGCAAGCTCCTTTTGGGTGAAAATAGACTCATTCCCATAGTTGAATTCTGAGCATCTAGAATCCTTCCCCTTCCCCCATAAGATGTTCTGCAGGCAGGCATTTCAATCCCACCATGGGCCTCAATCCCTTTTCCAAATCAGTATACAAAATGATCAGAGGCTTCGGTTTGAATGAACTCCTCAAACTTTAGAACTCAAACCCAGTCAATGCTTCACTAGCACTTCACATGCAGAATGATGCTGTCTCCTGATACTAAGAATTGCCCTTCACCCCTAGAGATTCTTATCTAATTGGTCTAAACTAGGGCCCAAGACATTGGGAATTTTTTTAATGCTCTCCAGATGCACCCAGGATTAGAATCACAAAACTCGGTGCAGAGTATCATGTAAAATTTCTCTGATGTAATCACTCATCTGATACCTGAATCCCCATGACCCTGCCTATATCACTTAATACGGTAATTCACTACCTCCCAAGACAGTCCTGTTCCATGGCTGATAATTTTTGTCCCAAAATGAATTGATATCCTTCTCCCTGCAACTTCTACCTATGGATGTACTGCTTCTTAATTCCAGAAGGAATGAAACTAAAGCCTATTCTACAGAACAACACTTCAGAGATGCAAAGATAGGGGTGCCCCATGCTCCCAAACTTCTACTAAAGTGTCTAATTTCCAGATTAAATATTGTTAGGTTCTTCAGAAAATGTAAGATGGTTTCAGGTCACTTCTCCATTCCGGTTGCCAGCCTCGAAATGTATTCTACAAGTTCCCGTGCTCACAGAAGTGATCATAATATTCTTGCTATGATCTATTATTGCACACACAGCCAAATAATCACATGCCTTGTTTGAAAAATGGCCACAATATCAACCATAATCATCATAATAAGAGCAACTAACATTTACTGAGCATGGACCTAGGTGTCCAATGCTGTGCTGAGTGCTTTACTAACCTTGTCTAGCTTATCCTTTACAAACATTCTATGAAGTTATTATTATGCTCCTGATTTACAGATAAAGAATCCAAAAGAGATAAAGACATTTGCCTTGGTGATGAAGCCAAGAGTTAGTTCAGATATAACTCCAAGGTCTACTTGATGCTAGTTGATACTCTTTCACTGATGCAGTCTCAGATCCCACTGGCTGTTTTGACAATCATACCTCATTAATACAGCACCTTGGTCAATTATGACACTTAAGTTTGTTCTTATCTGAAGATTATATAGGAACATGCCTTGTAGCTGTAAACTGTCATACAAACCTAACTTGCCATTATTATCCTTTTAGTAATCACAAGACTATACCTTCCACCTCATCTCTAGTAAAACAGACACATGCAAAACCCTTTACTTGCCCAGTTCCTCCCTTTTACTGAGAATATACAGATGCTTCTCAGAGGTTCTTCTAAGGTGTAAGAGAGAAAGGCCAGAGGACCAAGGTTCCAGAAAATTTCCCCAGAGACTAGTCTCAATGGAAGCCTCACTTCCCCCATTGGTTCTTCCCCCATTTCCCTAAATCCTTATCAACAGCATCCCATAAGGACAACTGGGAGCAATTAGTTTTATCATTTGAATTGCACCATCTGCAATGTAGTTATATATGTTCTTATGGAAGGCAGCACACGAGTGGTTGGAAGCATAGTCTTTGAAGTCAGACTTAGATTTGATTATCAGCTCCATTATTTTCTAACTCTGTGTCCCTAGGCAGGTTACTCGTCTTCTCTGAGACCTGGTGTCCATGTGTGTAAAGGCGAAGTATGCGTTATAGTCTCAGGCACATTATTGTCCACCAGTATCTAGTTCCCCTCTATTTCCAAGCCCACAGCAAGATAGCATTTCCCCAACTCCCTTAAAATCCAGCATAGCCACATGATCTTTTTTGTCCAAGGAAATGTAAGAGGATGGGTATTAATTCCCAGGGTGGGGGAGGCTTCAATAACAGACACTTGATCCTCAGCCCGCTCTTTCTCTATTGCGGTGATTGCAGATGCGTGTGTTGCTAAGCCGTGCCTTAACACAGAGGCAGACAGGAATGCCGAGCCTGTTCTCAAAGAGAACGGGTGCCTTGCACAGTCACCTGGACCAACAACAGGCATTATGTGAACAAGAAATAAGCTTCCAGTGTTGTTTGTTAAAACATAAGCTAGCCTATCCAGAGCAATACACTTTCCAATTCAGAGTTGTTCTGAAAATTAAATTTTAAAAATCTAGCTAGAACATAGATCCCAGGCATTGGGTAGTCCTGCAATATTATTTTAAATAGCTTCCATTACAGGCCTAGTCTCTTCTACCCAAACTCTCACACTTCACTATTCTCTCTTCCTTTTCCAGTCTAGATTTTTCCTGTTCATAAGATACTGGCATTAAGTGTCGCAGTTTCTAAAAATGATGCAGAAATATGAATTTTAAAAAGAAAGAGCAAAGCATTCAACAATGCAGTGTGCCTTCGTCTCAGAATCCAAACTCAGAATAGCATGACTTCCATGCTACCGATCACTTAGCAAGGAAGTTAATGAAAGCAAAGTGAAGCATCAAATAATAAACGTAGCTCTGTATGAATTAGATGCTGATAAAACAAAGTACGTGTGTCCAAATTGTAAACATAATGAGAACCTACATGAATACAGGAGCTTATTAAACAGCATAGCTTTTATTCACTGTTCTTAAATCAAGCACTAAAAAAAAAAAGAATAGGTTTGTTTCTTCTTTGTTGGATGTTTTAATTAAATGAAGGAGAAACTATAAAAATAAACTTCAAGGAAAGTATGTATAATGACTCTGGCCAAACCATGACACTGACATTTCAGGAACTCTAAGTCTTTTATTTCAAGCTCTTGTGCTTCTTAACACCACACAAACTTGAGCTTGCTCAAGGACACCACTGGGAGATTCTTTTTTAAAAATGTTTTCAAATGCAAGTGCTAATAACTAAATGTATGTGGGAGTCCTAACCCCCATTACTTTAGAATGTGACCCTTATTTAGAAATAGGATCTTTTTTTTTTTTTTTCTGAGACAGAGTCTCACTCTGTCGCCCAGGCTGGAGTGCAGTGGCGCGATCTTGGCTCACTGCAACCTGTGCCTCCCGGGTTCAAGCAATTCTCCTGCCTCAGCCTCCCGAGTAGCTGGGACTACAGGCACACACCACCATGCTGGCTAATTTTTGCATTTTTAGTACAGGCAGGGTTTCACCATGTTGCTCAGGCAGGTCTCGAACTCCTGACCTCAAGTGATCTGCCCGCCTCAGCCTCCCAAAGTGCTGAGATTGCAGATTGCAGGCACAATCCACCACACCCGGCCAGAGATAGAGTCTTTACAAAGGGAATAAAACTGAAATGAGGTCATTAGGGTGGGCTTTAATCCAATATGATTGATGTCCTTATATAAAGGGGAAAATTGGGTCACAGAGACAGATGTAGACAGGGAGAAGGCCATATGAGGGTAAGGACAGATTCAGGGTGATGCATCTACAAGCCATGGATTTCCAGCAACCACCAGAACCTAGGAGAGAGGCAGTGTCCTAGTTCACTTGTGCTTCTGTAACAGAATACCTCAGTCTTGCTAATTTACGAAGAACAGAAACTTATTTCTCGCCATTCTGGAGGCTGGGATATCCAAAACCAAGGCACCTGCAGGTCCAATTGTCTGGTTAGGGCTGCCTCTCTGGAGGGCAGGAATGCTGTGTCCTCACTTGGCAAAAGGGCAAGTGATTGAACTGTGTGAAGCCACTTCTATGAGGGACTTAATCACATTCACAAGGGAGGAGCCCTCATGGCAGCCTCATCACCTCTTAAAGGCCTCACCTCTTAGTACTATCATGTTAACCACAACTGAATTTTGGAAGGGATCTATTCAAACAATAGCAGGCATGATATGGTTTGGATTTGTGTCCCCACCCAAATCTCACTTGAATTGGAGGAGGGGCCTGGTAGGAGGTGATTGGATCATGGAGGTGGATTTTCCCCTTGCTGTTCTCAGGTTAGTGAGTTCTCATGAGATCTGATGGTTTAAAAGTGTGTGGCACTTCCCTCTTTGCTCTCTCTCTCTCTCTTCCGCCACCATGCGAAGAAGGCGCTTGCTTCCCCTTGGCCTTCCACCATGATCATAAATTTCCTGGGGCCTCTTAGCAATGCTTCCTGTTCAGCCTGCACAACTGAGAGTCAATTAAACCTCTTTTCTTCATAAATTACCCAGTCTCAGTTAGTTCTTTATAGCAGTGTGAGAATGGACTAATACAAGGCATGAAATAGATTCTCTCTCAGATCCCTTGGAAGGAATCAACTCTGTCAACAAACCATGACCTTGGACTTCTAGCCTCTAGAACTGTGAGACAATACATTTCTGTTGTCAACACCATCCACTTTGTAGTACTTTGTTACCACAGCTCTAGCAAACTAAAACACTCTGAATTAAAAAATAAAATAAATTTTGAAATAAAGTAGAAGTCATGGCGAGAATGTAATATTTAAGTAGAGTAAACTAGGTACCTTACAAAAACTTTTACTCTACCATTTCTTGCCTCGGAATAAACAACACACTTTCAGTACGTCAGGAGTGGGGGCCTGCAGTCATGCCGTTAAGCTGCTGGTACCATATGAAATTTAATGTCAAATTGATGCCAGAAAGTAATGGAAAACCTTTTCCTTACCCACTGTTTTTCCCTCCAGACAAGCAGCATATTAAGAATATGCTGACTAATAAGAAATAGAGTTTTAGAATTTGTAACATTTTCCTTATGAAAAAGTTACATATATATGAAAAATCTATACCAAGTGCATCAGTCAGTCCTCCCTGATTTAAGATAAATTCCTTTAGCTGATAGAATAAAAATGGGTTAAGCCAGGCACAGTGACTCACTCCTATAATCCCAGTGCTTTGGGAGGCTGAGGTGGGAGGATTGCTTGAGCCTAAGAATTTGAGGTCACAGTAAGCTATGATGGTGCCACAGCGCTCCAGCCTGGGCGACAGAGTGAGACCCTGTCTCAACAATGGGGAAGGGGGAGAAGGTGGTTAAGACCTCATTGTAAGAATCAAGCAACTAAAAAATAGTTTTCCAGGTAAATTAAAACATGCATGCCACAATGCTAAATGCTGGTAAAAGATGGTACTTTACCCTGCTCTGTTAGATGCAAATATTCAATCTAGAGGAGAAAACAAAAAAGTTTGGGGTGCAGGGAGCAGGAGGATATTGAGAAAATTAAGTTCAGAGCCAAGGAGTCCCCAGGCATGGAAGAAATGGATGATCTTTCACCTACCCATGGGATTTTGTACACACTTGCATTTAACAGCTATGATAGAATTGTTATGAGTCCCTACTGCCCACGTTATACATTTCCACTTTAACTTCACCTCAATGAAATTTTCCTAGACGTGAATAGGGTATGTTTTCCCATAGATTTTACTTCTGTTTTTTGTTTTTAGGTGGGTTTTTTTTTTTATTAGATGCTAATAGCAAGGTATTTACCTTCGGAAATTCACTTCACCAACAAATTCTAATCATGTATCAAACCCACACTACTGGACATGGCTATATATTAACTCTATAATAAAACAAAGAGATCCAAAAAAATTTCTGTCATAAGAGTGATAAATCAGAAAACTATGAATTCCAGCACTGTAGTCATTGTATTTCAGAAGGTGGGGAAATAGAGTACTGGCTTCCAGTTCACTGTTGCCCTGGAACAGTGATGCTCACCATTCTCTCTGTAAAATACCTAACCTGAACTGCAGTGACATACATGGTTTTATGTCCAATTGAACACCTGTGGCTGGTGGAGTGAAGACTTTCTGGTCTACTTGTGTCTCTTGGCTCCCACGTACTGATTTGTAGGCTTACCAAGATTCATTCACATTTGTCCCAATCCTGTTATTGACAATTGTGCCTGTTAATATAATTACATAATTCAATTAGACAATTATATCTATAAAATATGAGTTTGGATAGAAAAAAGTTGCTGCTTTCATGAAACAAGTCAAATGATTTGGAAAGAAAAGTTGCTCTTCAAAAAGTTGTTACTGGAGGGCCGGGAATCCTAAAAACCTATACAGATTCTGTACTCAGGTTGTTGGACATTGTCTGTAAATTCTTGATTCACTTTAGAGAAACTAAAACTGAAATTTGTAGAGTTACTTTAAGGCTATGGCTTACATGGGAAAAACTTCAGAATTTCTCTTTGTGGATCCATGTTTAGAGAAAAGGCCTTGGCTCCAGAGCAAAATAGTGGCAAATAAATGTGCATTTATATGTTTTAAGCAAAAGTCAAATGTTTTGTGTCTGCATATCATTTATGATTTCCCAATTTAACCAATTTATGTGATTAACCAGTGAACTACAATTTTCAGTTGTATGGAATAAGAAAGCTTCTATTACAAAAAAGAACATGATAAACCAGGAAGGACTTTTTCGTAACCTACACATAATGAACAGAGATAGAAAGCAAAAGACCCAAATATTCAAACCAAGAAACAGAATCCATTTCGACGCTTAAGTGTACTTATATCGCTTAAGTGAGAAATAACCTAGCTGTCACTACAAACATTAAATTTTGTATGAATCTGAGCCATGTAGATGCCAATTAATTACTGCATGGCATTACTATGTCTTTCTATAACTGTGTACTAATACCAACTGACTATGATCGGAAGGATTTAGTAGACATTTATTAATGGAAATCAGATGACTTCATCCACAGTGTCTAAATTATTTTGATATGTTTGTGCCCGAAGCAAAATAATGTAATAAAAAACAACATATAGATGAGAACTTCAATTTTTCTCTACATATGAATCTGTCACTGATTTGCAAAGAATCAAATATAAGTCCAACCAGGTGAAGACATTCAATACATCATCCTTCCCAATTCAGTATAAAACTAATATCGGCCTTTCCAGTATGTTTATATCCTGTTTCTGACTTTGTGATATGCTGGGCATCAAGAGAGCCCAGAGACACAGAGTATTGCCTTAGCAAATATTAATCCCAGCAGAGATAAATTACAGAATACTGTCTTTAAAGTTTCCTTTAAAGACTATCTTAAGTCATAAGCCCCCAGAAATAATCAAGAAACTAATGAGTAGAGTGGGAATGCAGACCTAATGACTAGACTGAATGAAAAACAAAATGGCTATATGATATATTTAAGAGAAGCTGGAAACTTCTTCCCCTCATTCTCTCCCTCCTGCAAAAAAAAAAAAAAAAAAAAAAGGCCCCCAGCTGTCTAAAAATCCCACCTGCCATATCTTTTGATTTTAAAACCTTTTCTGTCGTTGTCTATGAAATTCAAACACTCCTAGGAGGGGTAGCCTGAAGCTTTATCTTCTGACATTGTGTTACAAGTTATTTTCCAGTTCAGCTTGGAGAGCAGGACTGTCTGCAGCCAGGCAAGGAGCGCGGATGGGATGAAAGGAGCCTTAAAAATAGCTAGATGAGAGGAGCTGGGGGATTGCTAAACTCCCCCAGGCACAAATTGATTTACAAAATATGAATTTAAAGGTTCTGGAAAATTGGGACTTTAGAAATGACCAAATTCTTTTGATTGCAGATTATTAGAAACTATCCAATTGGTTTATGTACTTGTAACATAACTAGGTTCTTGTGGCTGTTGTAAAATGTAAATTGGGGAGGGGATATGGGATGTTTCTTCCCTCTCCATTTACTCCTAATACCAACATCCTAATGTGAGGGGAACCTCAGATAGGGTTCAAGAATTTCAAAATGGGAGAGAATTAAGACGGCAATTTGGAAGGTGAGCTAAGGCTGCATTACGCAAAGAGGTACAGACCAGCATCACTTAGGAGCTTGTTAGAAAAGAACAATGAGAACACTTGGACACAGGAATGGGAACATCACACACCGGGGCCTGTTGTGGGGTGGGGGGAGGGGGGAGGGATAGCATTAGGAGATATACCTAATGTAAATGACGAGTTAATGGGTGCAGCACACCAACATGGCACATGTGTACATATGTAACAAACCTGCACGTTGTGCACATGTACCCTAAAACTTAAAGTAAAATTAAAATATACATACATATATATATATATAAAGCAGAATCTCAGGCCCCACTCCAGACCTACAGTATTTTATTTTCATTTTAACAAGGCTGATTCATTAAGTTTAAGAAGCAATGGGCTAGGGACACTTACCTTGAAGTTCTATTTGCATATGAAGCTTTCTTTCTTTATTTTTAACCTAGAGCACAGGCTTAGGGTGGATTTGGAACAGAATGACTGATCAACATTATGGGGAAGAATTTAGCTCCCTACAAAGAAACTGCTTGTTATACCTCTGGAGAACTTTCTCAGGGATCTCATTTTTCAAAATTCTACAAGGATTTTTAGAGGCACGATCCAGTAGGTGCAAATGGCAGGACTCCAGCCCTTAAATCACCCAACACCTTCGACATACATGGCTATTCCACTTATTAGTTCAGAAAAACAGCTGATGACAAGTGCATGACGCCACCTCTGGACGTTCAGATGACTGATTTTGTATAAATTGATATTGAGTGCCACAACATGTCAGAAAATACCAAATGAGGAGAAAAGAATCAATAGATAACCTTGGAATTAAATGAGTGATGAATAATCTTTACCAACTAAAATAAATTAAACTATGAAAACCAGGTTAAAGCAATATCAAGGGTCTGGCATAAAACCACAAAAAAATATATAATTTACAGGTAAGGCCACTTGTGAGTAACATGGCTATTCATTTTTTTTTTCCAGGAAAGCATTATGACAGGAACTGCAAAATAAGAGCTGAATTCATACTTCCTAGCTTCTGTCTAAACAGCCATAATTTTTTAAGGTTCTACAACAAATAAACTACAATTTACAAGTGCAGACCATGTATTAACCTAACATCCATAAAACTGAGCATGCATTTGCTTAACGCTTTCAGGGAGGAGGTGGTAAGAGTAGAAAGACAAATTCTATGATGTATTGAATTTACTTTTGAGAGGGTTTGGATCTGCATCTGCACCCAAATCTCATGTCGAATTGTAATCTCCACTGTTGGAGGTGGGGCCTGGTGGGAGGTGATTGGATCATGGAAGTGGTTTCTAATAGATTAGCACCATCCCCCTAGTGCTGTCTTGTAATAGAGTTCTCACAAGATCTGGTTGTTTAAAAGTATGTAGCACCTTCAACCCCTTTCTTCCTGCTCCAGCCATATGAAAAAGGTGCCTGCTTCTCCTGCGCCTTCTGCCATGATTGTAAGTTTCCTGAGGTCTCACAAGCCATGCTTCCTGTACAGTCTGCAGAACTGTGAGCCAACTAAACCTCTTTTCTGTATGAATAACCAAGTCTCAGGTATTTCTTTATAGCAATGCAAGAATGGACTAACATAACTTTATTTCAGATTTTAAGTGTGCCTATCAGAAATGTTCTCCGCATGAAGAAATAATAAATATTTGAAGTAACAGTTACCCTAATTACCCCGGTTTTATCATTACACATTGTACGCATGTAACAAAATACCACATGTACCCCATACATATGTAAAATTATAAGGTATCCATTTTTTAAGA
This sequence comes from Pongo abelii, assembly GCF_028885655.2. Taxonomy (NCBI): domain Eukaryota; kingdom Metazoa; phylum Chordata; class Mammalia; order Primates; family Hominidae; genus Pongo; species Pongo abelii. The sequence continues at coordinate 23,212,223 of NC_071988.2, forward strand.
AAAATGTAAATTTATAAACAAACCAAACTGGATTTCAGAATTCAAATTCAAATGTTTTTCCAAGGCTGAAACTGACATCATAGATACACCCAGTGCTGTAATAGAAATCAAGATAAATGTCTTTCTTCATGAGTAAACAGATGCAAAGTCATGCTTTTACATCATTTTTTTTTGTCCCAGAATACGTTCATGGGTTCAAAAAGCACAAATTAAATACCTACTGTGTGCTAAGAATGGTGCTAGGTACTAATGATTGAGAGATGAGAAAAACACATCCACGCCCTCATCGTCCTGTGAGAGGGAAAGACAGATAAGCAACCATTACAGCTGCAAGTAAGATCAGCTCTCTGGGCAGGAGAATATGGCTGCACGACCCCAGGGATCCATCCCAACCCAACCCCCTGCCCCAACATAGCTCAGCTCCAACAATCACCATTCTTGTCACAGTGCCCTTGGAGAAGAGCAGCATGGGGACCCTGTCCCACCTTTAGTGGGTGCCACTAAAACAAGAGTATCATGGTGGTATTTAAAATACAATAGTTTCTAAAATGTTTCACTTCAATACAGACCACAGGACAGGGAACAATTCATCGTACCCTTATCTACAGATTCCTTTCTTTTTTTTCAGGCTCATTTCCAAATCCAAATATCCATGGATACCTACACAACACTGATGTCCACACAGGCTAATAAACTCTCCTCATCTAGACTTCAGTCACTGATTTGTATGAACAGAGAAATGTGGGGACAAGAGTCCTTCTGATCTAATAGCTCCTGAGGCCATGTTTCTTCCAGGGTCCCCTTTGGAAGTAGGACAATCCCAGAGCAGCTGACATGTTAAATCTTTCCAAATTGCATTTAACAGCAAAAAGACGCAAAACTACATCTTCTTTTAGAAGGCTTACGGAGTGGGAGGGGATTGTATTTCTTGGACTTGGGCAGAAAAAGTGCTATCCGGGAACTTTTGATTTCCACCTCTTTGGAAGACATCCTCAAATACTTCCAGTTGAGGTTCCATCTTCCTGGCAGGGATTGTGGGCTGCTTTTATTTATAGAGGAATGGCAGGGAGGCAAAGAGTGAGAGGCCTCCTCTCCAGAAGGCAGCCCACATGGAGCACAGATACAACACTTGTAGATACAACTTCCCAGCTAAAGCCGAGGCTGCCATCCCACTGAAAACAACACTGCGAATCAGGACTGTGAACAGATTTAGAAACCAAATTAAGCCAAGTCTGCCCTGGAGATGGTTGTTAAACCATAGTAAACATATCAAACCAGGGGCTTGAAATCATGCCACCTTGCCAGAAATTGCCCTGGCCTCACTCTTTGTTACAATGATAAGCTCAGAGGCTCAAAAATGTTGACCAGCTGCAACACGCCATGTGCTTCAATGTTTAAAACAATTCTGCATGATATCACCATCATTCCCATTTTGCAGATGAGGACACCGAAGCATGGAAAAGTAGACTAAGTTCTAAAAGTTTTCATGGCTTTGAAAGGGGGAAGCCTTGGCCGAGTGGGTTGTTCCAGAGCCCTCTCCACTATCCACACTCTTAACTGCCTTCCCTTCTCAATCAGCTCCTCAACAAAAGACTCAAGGTGGTATCAGCACCTGGCACCAGATTAAAGACTCACTTCAGGGACTTCTGCAACCCACATCCCAGATGCTGATAATATAGAGGTCCACCCAAAACAAATGGAAATGTGGAGCCTGAAGGTGTGCAGGATACAGAAAAGCATGAAAGAGCACCCAGGACAGAGAGCAGAGCCCTCCAACACAGAGCCCTCGGGCTCACAGCTGCTGCAAGAAGCGCTAGTGTCTCCTTCTGGTCCAATGAGTACTCACAAAGTTGTTTTGCTTTTAAGATGCGCTTAATGCCTTCTTCCAAAAAAAAAAAAAAAGCCTCGTCAGTATAAAATGAACCGGAATTATAGCTGCCGCTTTGATGCTGTGTGTTATTTTTGGCTGAGTGTCCTGCTCTTCTGGAGGCTGTTGGTAGGGTGCTGAAGCCTACTCTAGTAACACAGGCTGACTGCTGTCCCCAAAGGACCCCGAGGAAAACAAGAGGAACTATCTCGCAGTCTTCAGCAGACAGGGAAGGTTTAACATAAATAAACTCCCACTTAACGTTTTCTCCAAAAAGCATCCATTCATTATCTTTATTTTCAACACAGTATTTATGAATTTCCTTTCAGCCGGGCCCGTCAGGCCAAACGTCACCACTCCGTGGTGAAACATCGTGTGCATTTTCTTTTCCTCCTAGGGAGATTAAGGCCAATGAATAAAAGAAAGGGGGATGTGGCCCCTATATTTAGCTCTCCTCACAACATCATGTCTCACAGGTATTAAAAATAGACTCAAATCACTTGAAGACATTCTGAAAAATCAAAGACAGAATAGCTTTCCAAGAGGAAGTTTTACATGTTTTCTGCTTTTCTTCCTAGTTGAGTTCCACTAGTGAGATGTTTAAGCAGCAAAAGCTCCTTAACAGTAGAGTGGGCGCCCTCTTTGTGGAGGCCAGGCCCGGGTGGCTATAGGGGTTTATCACATACTTTATCTCCTACTCATCCTTCTTGCAGCTTCAGTGCTTTGTGGACTGTATTTTAAGAGAGATCTGTGCAGGTCCTTGGTAAAAAGTGTGAAATAGGCTGTGTGGAAAAAGTCTCCTCTGTCAACAACCTTTCCCCCACTCGGGCTCTGACACTCCCAAGGTCCCTGTCAGAGAGAAATCAGCTCAGATTCAATTCACTGAACAAATACGTGTTATTTGTGATCTGCCAGGCACAGTGCCAGGCAAGGCAAAGGGAGAAGAGGGGAGCAAAGGATGGACCGTCCTTGTTAGAGTAGTAATTCCACAAGGAAGTAGAGCTTCCAGAGGACCGTGGGCAACACAATTCAGAGAGAGAGCTGACATCTCATTGGAAGGGATCAGAAGGAACATCAAACTGGAGGAAGCATGTGAATCAGACAATAAAGACAAAAGCAGGAATGGGGCTGTTTGTATACCTGTGTCCAGATGTGGAGGAAGGTCAACAATTAGCTTGGTGCAATGCCTCTCCCCAAAAATATATGCCCAGTAAACCCTGAGGAAAAAGCCTTTTACAGTTAAAGAAAGCAATCTGCAGATGGAGAAATCACACAGTACTTAAAAATGTAGCCTCTTTCAAATACTGCAGTTCACCAGCTATGTAACTTTGGGCAATTTACTTCCCTTCCCTGAGCCTCAATTTCATCATCTGGAAAATGGGGATCATACTTCACTGGGCTGATGTGCATATTAAATCATAGTGTGAATATGCAACGCCAATGTATGGCACGTGGTTCAAGGTGAGCACTCAATGAATGGATGTAACTCACTCATGTGGGAGCTATTTACATTGGAACATGTTTCTAATATGCTTCGAGTCACACACAGCACCCACTCTTCTGGCAGAAAGGCTTGATTAACACTAGAGCACAATGAAGGTAAGATACTGTGGACTTTGTTTATAGAATTGCGTAATTTTCAGACTTCTTCATAGTTTATCCCATGTTACGGAGGAAGAAAACAGCCACCACCAGTTTCCAATGACCCAAGCAAATACACAACCTTGAAAAAGCAAACCTTCTAATGGGACTTTATTTCAGTCCTTGACTGGGCAGCTCTCGCACTTTGGGATCACTGGTGAAAAGCTAGGGGGAGGTATTTTCCAACCTAAGATAAGAGATAAAAGGGCCTGAGGAGGTTAACAGTGAGGGAATGGAAATAGCAGGGGTGAAAATCAATGTTTATGAAATAGTCCAGTGTTTCTCAAACCTTCCTGTTCACACAGATCTTCTGGATATCTTGTTTCAATGCACTCTGATTCAGTATGTCTGGAGTGGTGCCCAGAACTCTGCATTCTCATAAGCTCCTCCATGATGCCTATGTTACTCGTCCATGGACCACCCTTATATAATAAGCGAATGGTGTTTGTGTAGAGCCTAAGAAACGACTGAGTGGGGGAACCAGGAAATCCCCAAATAAAGAAAGAGAAGTTTGAAAGAAGAGTGATATCCAAACAAGATGGCAAGAAGACTAGATGATTTGAGGAGCAGCCAAGCCAGAGATGTAAATACAGAGACCTGGTGCCCAAGGGGAAGGTTTTCGGAGAAGAGGCCCCAGCTCACGAAGTTCCAGTGCATTACTCACTTTGGCTGTGAGTCACTCACAGCCTTTTAGAATTGTTGACGGCAAACATTTTGGAGAGTGCTGCGATAAAGGAATGTGCTCACAGCCATTAACTATGAAGCACTAACTCATTTCAGCAGCCTGACACAAATTATGCTACGCAGTTGAAAAATAGCTATTGATCAGTCCCTTCTTTCTGGTGCCTTCCAATACCCCAGATCAGCACTTCCATTCGTTTCCCCGCCCCCAGATGCCCTCACACACCTAGTTAGATCCTGCCCAAGCCAAAAAAAGATGCCTGCAGACTTTATTTTCTTCTAGATTTTGCCTTTAATAAAACAAGCCCAGAAAGAGGCAAACCGAAAGATGCCTCCTTTAAGTTTCTCCATGTATCTGTTTCCTATGAATTTTCCAGTCTTTTTTTCTTCTATACTCATTATAGACACAAAGGCAACAAATCAACTGATCTATCACTTCCTGGGCTAGAAGATAAGAAATGAAGAGGGCATGAAAAGGACAGAATATGAAATTAAGTTTTAAAGAATTGAACCTGATTCAGGGTCAGGTCAAATGGCAGCACTTTGAGCACCTTCAAGTAGCAACTTGAGCCTCAACAGAAAAAGGAAGCCCAGGGTCTTTCAAGAATCTTCCCTAGTTTCCTTCTTAATCTCAAGAGAAACTAAAGAGGCATGTAGATCTTCTATGGCAGACTGATTACAAAGAAGTCCCCGATTCTCTGTCCCTCCCTGTATCTATTTCCTTTGCCATGTGACTCTGCAATGACTCCCACCATATGAGGTAGTTTAGTTGATTTCCCCACCCTTTGAATCTCAGCTACCTTGTCCCTTGCTTTAGCCAATAGACTGTGGCAAAGCTGCCTTGTCCCTTGCTTTGGTCAATAGACTTAAAGCAAAGCCAAGGGCATCCTTGCTCACATGACCTGCCAGCCCCCAGCTGACCCACCAGCTGGCTCAGATGCAAGAGTGAGCCCAGCTGAGATCAGCAGAGCCTGGCCTAGCAGCAGAACTGCACAGAAAATCCTTAGATCATGAGCAATAATAAACGGTGGGTGCTTCAAGCCATTAAGTTTTAGAGTGCTTTGTGATATAGCATTATTTGGCAAAAAATAACTGACATAGCTTCCTTTGGAAAAGCCATGATAAAAAGGCCAGGTATACAAATAATTCCAACAGGGCATTGGTTTTCCTCTCACAAAATTATTAATGAACACAAATACATTGTAATAGCATAATTTCATCATTTATAAACACAAAAACACATTAGGAAATTAGATAATAAAAGCACATTCCTATATTACTTTTCATTTTGCAAATGGTTGAATCTGTTAATTAATATACTATATTCACTTGTGTAACTTTTTAAAGTTTTCTAGACTTCAAATTGAGTCAATCATTTCTTCTTTTGTGCATTCATTTGTTGAAGATTATAATGAACCGAGTTGTGAGCTGGGTACAATAGTAGCTCTGAAGATGAATAACACATTGATCCCTGATCTCAAATGACTTCCATCTAGTAGGGTTGACAAAGACACATACTCCAAGACACTTAATGAATGGCAGGGGGTATGTCAGCTTCTTTCTGTCATCTCTATTATTTTCAATCTGACCCACCTTACCAGGTCCAGATGAAATAGTCTTTTCTCTTTCACATCTTCTTTATTACCAGCCTTATTTTTTCCCCAGCTATAAGTAGACCTTCTCAGCTTCAAAAACACAATTTGGAAGGTGTAGAGCAGGTTCAGACAATAATCTAGGGCAGTCACAAAATTTAAGGTTAAAAGGAAAGCTTAATACTGGATAGATTATGAAGGGCCTTGAATATCAGTTGTTGTGTGTGTAGTTGGTTCTGCAGGCAATAGGGAGCCATGGAGGACTTCTGAGAGAGGGAGTGAAGTAATCAAAGCTATCATTTAGAAAGGATGATTGGCTTCAAGCCCTTGCTATAGGATCAGGGAAACCCAGGGTGATAGAGTTTCAGAATGGACGAGACTGTCAATTGTAGATGCTGCATACAGATCAAAGAGGATGAAAAATTTATTGGGTTTGCCAAGTAGATAGCCACTGGTGACACTGGAAGGAAAAAATTCAATAGAACACAAAAGGGGAAGGAAATAGAGCAGGTGGGATAAGACTGTTCTCTACTTCAAATTTTTCTATGGAGAAGGCAGTTGTGATTGACTGTTTACAAAGAGAATTTGAGGATGCACAGCCTTTGACGGAAGATTAGAGTCAATCTCTTTCCCATATGCCTAAATTGCCTTGATTAGCTTAAAAAAGCTAAGAAGCCCTAGTATTTCTCCCAGTGCCTTAGAGGGTGCTCCTGGGAGAGAAGAGAGGGTTGAGGTCTCGAGGGACATACGCTGAGAGTATCCAGACATCTTGCTCCCATTTCAACAAGCTTAAATCCAATTATCTTCCTTATGTACAAGTGTTCTTAGCTGAATTTCATTGGGAAAAACTAGAGTTTCTTCTATTGATTAAAAAATAATTTTATTAATTTTAAAACAATTAGGCAAAATAATTTCCACAATCCACTCTAGTTCTAAGATGATAATACTATACTAATTATCTTTCAATACTTAGAATGAGAAGAAAATCAGGAGGTGGGCACCTAACATCTCTTGAGCCTATTATATATAGGTTAGGCAATGTGCTGTATCCTGTCCATCCATGGACCACGCACTGAATTCACAACACAGCTCTCTGCAGGAGGAATCATTATCCCCATTCTGCAGATGAGGAAATTGAGGCCCAGAAAGATCAAACAACTTGCACAAGATCTCAGCGCTGAATCCAGAGCCTGGACTTTTGACCAGTAACTCACAGCTGTGCACATTTTCATGAACACCCAGTGGAGCCTGGGGTTCATACATGAGTTCCCAAGGTTCACTGAATTTGAATTTCTGGGAGCACATACAGCAGTAACTTTGGCCAGAAGATGCTGCTAAACTTAGGGGAAAAGAAGGATGTGTTGAGAGAAAAAGATAGGAAGAGGAAGGTTTAAAATACTGGAAAGAATTAGAAAAAAGTACTAGTGAACTTTTGGACCTTGGAAATATTGGTAAAAACAAATCCTAACGTGGTAGCTATAAAAATCACACACACACACATACCACACACACACATACACACACACACACACCTGAGACCATAAATGCCATTGCTAGAAAGGATATATAGGTAACAAAAGGCATTTTTTACCCTAGGCTGAAATTGATTTTCATTTGGAAAATCTAAACTTATTGGTAATAATTAATCATTAAAATATGGCCCCTAGCAGGTCTTGTCTAGTCAGCCTTATTTAAAATTTCACATTTCCCCAACTCCTTATACCCCCTCTACTTTATTTCTCTCCATAGCACTTAACACCATTTCATTATATATATATACACACACACACACACACACACACACACTTTTATTCGTTTGCTTATCACCTCTCTCCATAAGAATGCAACTTCTGTGGATTGGGGGTTGGGGGTGGGAAGGAGGCTTAGCATTACTTTTGTGGTTATTCACTTTGTATCTCTAGCATCTGCCATAATATCTGGCTCCTAGGAGGCACTGGATAAATATTTGTTGAACAAATGAATGTGTTACTTCATCATGGTATTTATGGAATAAGCCTTCATATCTATTCATTCTCATCCCAACTTATGGCATCTGAAATGTTAGAGTCTCCATCAATTACAAGTCTATTTAGCATTTATATGGCACTTCATATTTAAAACTCACTGTTCAATTATTGATCCCCACAATCGACCTTGAAAATAGATCCTGAGTAGTAGAGTGTCCCACACCACTTTCCCTTCCTAGGCTTCCCCATGGGTGTAAGCAAAGGGCTAGGAAGGAGGAACAAGTTCTAGGATGAGGGGCAGGAAGGCAAGGCACATGTTCTTGAAAATACATTCCGTGGTCTACCTTTGCATCCTTAGAAGTGGTGGAGCAGAGCCAAGATCCTCTCCTCCAGCTGCTGCAGATGGGCTCAGCATCCCCACAGAGGAGGTGAAGAAGAAAGAAACCCCAGGAGCCTAGAGAGGAAGTGAGGCATGAGGGGAAGAGGAACCCCCAACAGCCATCCTCCAGCAGGGGTCTCTGACTCTGCCCTCTGAGCTCTCCATCTTTTTGCAGGTGAAGACCAGACTGTACTTCCTTCCACACGACTTATTTGCCCTGCTCCAGTGCTCAGCTGTCTACCACAGCAAGCCTGAACTCCTTGGCCTGAATTCCAGTGCCCTCACCTAGCCATCTGGTCTACCCTACTACCCATTTCGAGCCCAACTTAGCCTTAGGTAAGAAGATCAATGGACACATTGTGTATGGAGATGACCCAAATGTAGTTTAAAACACCACCAGATTTTAACTTAAAAGCTCAATAAGCTATGCTTCACTTATAAATATCTCAACCTGTGGTTTTTAGGATGAGGTTGCCCTGAGCAACTCAGATGAAATCAGATAGATACCTAAATTGCCATACTAAACAAACACCTATCTAAATCACTTAATTTAGTGCCATGGGACTTAAAAGTCTCAGCTCCTACTCTACCAACTCCTGTTCCAGCTCTGCAAGAAAGATCATCAAATGATCAACAGGAAAATAATCAACAGGAAAGAAGGCCCAGGTGTTGGTAGCCAAATAGGCATCTGGAGACAAGGCAAGAAACACAAGTAAAATCAATGAGGTCCTTTTCATGAACTTGGTACAATAATGGCCATTTTTGGAAAATTCCAAACATACAAGGTGCAAAAAAAGTTTTTCTTGATGTAAAAGGAAAAAGAACTAACACTTGACAAGCACATTAAACATCTCCAATGTGCCCAGCACTATGCAAGCTTGGCACATTCATCATCTTAAACTTCTCAAGAACCCAATGAGATATACATTGTATCTATCTTCATTTTCAAAAGGGAAGCTGAAAAAGGCTCAGAAATGTTTAGTATCTTGCTTAAGGTCCTACAGTTAAAACATGAAAGAAATATGTCTGAAAACCAGGCCTTCTGACTTTTCAGCCCAGTACTAGATATTCTGGTAGGTCATTCTACATAAATAACTTAAATACTGTTTTATTTCACACTGACTTTGACTTTTTGATCATTTCTTATTTTAGCAGCTACACAGAGAAGGCATTTTAAGATATTTAATCTCTCTTTGTTGTTACTCTGAGGTCACACATCTTGCATTGCCCTAGGGAGATTATTGCAAACGTTACTTATTACAATACTGTTTGAACCCTGTGTATTTATTAAACACCTATTGATTGTTAATAGAGATTCCTAGTTGATGAAATGAGTGGGAGAGCCAGCTTTCTTTCTTCATTGTTGTGTATATTGACTTCATTATTTGAAGCCTTCATCTCAGACTCATGAACATTCTCCAGATGTACTTGATTCAAAGACATGTTCTCTCTATTGACGTTTCTAATCTTCAGTAGGTCATACATTATATACACATAGCTAGTAAATACATTTAAAAAGATATTTTTGACACACATAAATTCATACTGCATGATACTTCCTGCAAGAAACTTCCAAACAACTAACTTGCTACCAGATTGTTAATAAAAATGTTGTGGAAACTGCTTCTAAAGGATGGCAATTAGCTACAATGATTAGACAAAACATGGTTTCACATTAAATTAAATTGATATTTAAATGTAATTGTTTTTAGCTCCATGGTGTCAAGGTACTACATAAATCCATTATTACTACTATTTAACAGCAGTAGTAACAGCCGCAATAACTCAACCAAATTTTCCAAGATTGTAAATTGCAGTGCCCCAAAGAAGCTAATTGCATGCTTAGGAGGTGGGTTAACTCTTTCAAGCCACTTGGGATTGTTTAATGATAGTTCTTGAAAGAGTTAATTGCCTCCAAAAATGGCTCCCAGTGGAGACAGTCAACACACATGCGCACGTGCACACATATAGCCACACATATATAGCTCTGAAGAAACATATTAATTTACACTTAGCTAGATTAACTCTGCCCAAATAGTTTTACTTCATTTACAACTAACTGAAATGTCAACACATTATTAAGAGAACTGTTAACAACTCAAATATGAAGTTATTCTTGACTTTAGACAAAATAAACAATAGAATAAAGCCTTTGGAAGACAGTAGTAGGCTTTGCTCTGAGGAAAGATTAGAGAAGTAGAATGATTTTTAAATGGGTAGAGTCTGTCCATTCTGCTTTGCCTAAATCTGAATTAAAACCTCTAAGTCAGGAATGACAAACTCCAAAGTTTTCATTGTCAGCCAAGGAATATAAATGACTCAAGTAGTGCCAATGTAAGACAGTAAGACAATGGTAGTGATTGTGGCAAACTGAAGAGGGCATGCCTTATCTAAAGAAGTTATGGCTTCTTAGCTTCAGATGGTTATTGCAGTGGGGGAATGTGAACCCAGACTTTCTACATTTTTCTATTTTTTACAGAAAGCCAGAAATCTGAAATTTTTTTTTACATCTCTTTATTTTTAAACACCATGTACACCCTAAAAAATGTGAAGCAGGCTGAATTTTACCACAAGCCTCAAGTTTGCCCCTCTGCCCTAAATGGTTTCTGACATCAAGACTAAGTTGGCAAGTAGGCCATTTGTAGATGTACACCTAGGAGTTATTTATGTCATTTTGTCTTGGAAATGTAGCCAAATACAAGGCTATCTGCTTCCAAGAGGAAAAAAGAAATAGACAACATCAATGCCATGATCATTCATCACTGTTAATGTGGTTGATGATTTCTTTTTCTTCACCTGCTTTTTGCTGTAGTGATCTCGCCCTGGATGCATCACTTGAAGTCATTGGTGACATAATTCCAATAGCAATCTCATCAAAACCAGCCACCCAATTCATCCACAAATTTAAATGTGCTCATTATCAAGTGTGGGAAAAGAACGTCGAGACCCATCTCTTGCCCTATCACCACTTCTTTCTCAATCAGAGACCACGCTATGGCTAGATGTGTCACTGGCAGCTACAGGAAGCCGGGCCAAGAGAAGCTGTCGAAAACAACTCCTGAGAGAATAATGGAAATTTCTTTCAATGAGAAAGCTGCAGAAAGGGCTACTGTGTTTAATATAGATGTTACATAGACATAAAATGCTCAAATCCCATTTTATTCCAGAAAACTTCTCTGCTTCTCCCACCTCTGAACTCCCAGGTACACACTTTCTTTCTTTAATTACAATGACTTGGGCATATATATAATTTCCAAAATATATTAGGGTTCCTTTTAGAGCACAATCCATGTCTGATTTATTTGTCTCTCTATCTCACAAAAGAATTGATATGTACCCAGCAAGTGGTAGCCATGCTTCAAATGTTCAGTAGGTGGGTAGGTAAATGAAGAGAAATGGAGAGATGGATGGATGGATGGATGGATGGATGGATGGATGGATGGATGGATGGATGCATGGATGGATGGATGGATGGAAATACAAAGGATAGATGGGAAAAACCTCCTTTATTTTAGCCCAGAGAGAGTGATCACAAGTGCAACTAGTAGAAATATTTACTGTGAACAAACTATCTTATAAATTGCTTTGTGGCTAACAAGGGAGAAAACAAATATTGGGTATTCATTGCCTGAGAGCCATAACCCCACTTTCTCTGTGCATAGAGAAGCCTTGATTTTAGTGAGTAGGGATCCCTCTCTATGCCCTAGTCCAATCCTGATCATTTGATTGCTCTTTGTTAGAAATGTGTTTAGGGAAAGAAGGGTTCCAGTGACCCAGTTCTGGCCAATGAAACTTAGGAAGCCTGCAGAGTTTGGGAGAGGAGCTTCTCTTCTATGGGGAAAAATAAATAAATAAAGCCTTACAAGACTTTTGCTCCTGCTTTTCCCTTTCTGCTTGTAACACTTAGTGTGAGGATGTGATACTTGGAGCTGTGGCAGCTATCTTGAGACCGTGTGGCAATAAACATGAAGAGAAAGAGCTGAGAATAATAGAGAAGAGGGGCTGGGTACAGTGGCTCACACCTGTAATCCCAGCACTTTGGGAGGCCTAGGAGGGCGGATCACTTGAGGTCAGGAGTTCAAAACCACCCTGGCCAATATGGCAAAATGCCGTCTCTACTAAAAACACAAAAAACAGTTGGGTGTGGTGCTGCACGCCTGTAGTCCCAGCTACTCTGGAGGCTGAAGCAGGAGAATCTCTTGAACCCAGGAGGTGGAGGTTGCAGTGAGCAGAGATCGTGCCACTGCACTCCAGCCTGGGAGACAGACAGAGACTCCATCACAGGAAAAAAAAAAAAAAAAAAAAATGAGGGATGAAAAGAACCTGGGTTCCAGATGATGTTGCTGAACTAATGAACAAACCCTGGGACCACCTAGCTCCTGTTAAGTAAAAAATTAACTGATACAGTAAACCACTCTTAGCTGGGCGTTCTGGATCTTACAGTGGAAACTATTTCTAACTGCTATGGTCTTTCACCCAAAGACAGATGACAATGAACAACTACAGTAAGGATGGTAATGGAGCAGAGAAATCAGTGAGTGGGTCTGAATTACTTTCACTATCCCACCCTGTAGCTAGGCAAAGGTCTGGAAAAAACAGGGTTTTAACTGCTATAGCCCAAAGTCTCCTCGCTCCACCTCACCAGACAGTGTAGTAAGTGAGTGGTGGCAGCTCCACACTCCAAACGAGTTTCCTTCCTGAGTCTGACAACTCAGGGACTCATTCTTTCATTCCCATTTGCCTCAAATCACAGCCTCCCGGCATGCCTTCTGGACGATATTTACGCAGGGTTGAATATATGGCTCACATTAGAACAAACAGAACTTCCTAAATTGGGCAATTTGTGACTTTGCACCTCAAGTTTCACTCATCCCTGATTCAAAATGCACTAAAAGCACATTATTACTGTTTAAGATGCAAACTACTGCCCTGAAAAATATTGCTCTTTACCTGAGGTGAAACAAGTTATAAATTAATGGTTAGTGGAGGGTAAGGTGCGTGGGTAAATAGAAATTCCTTAGAATCATGTGTAGGCCATTCTACTAGTATGATGAGGCTACATTTGCTGTGGATTAATTACTCTTTTCTTCTAACTTAATTTATTTCATACTTTAAGAAACCAAAATGTCCAGTAGCCACTATGCTTGTGACAAAGAAACACAATAAAAGCAATTTCTCCAGTACAAAAAAAAAAGCGTTCCCGGTAATGCATTTTTGAATCCAGCATACCTTCCCCTAATGAGGTTTCAGCATGCTATAAATAACACTAATGAGACTTTGTCTTGCCCATGTAATATATTTCCTTGATATAGCCTTAGATTCTCTGTGTTGCATGGAAAACTAACAGCCTCAGAAAGAAATGGTGTCCATAACACATTAAAACGAAAAGCACAATTAAATATAAATGAATTCAGTAATTTAATTGCACAATTGTCGCTTTAAAAAATTCAGAAGAAAAGTAATGATGTCATTTTTTTAAATCGGTAAATAATAAAAGTGCTTGTGGGGATGGTACAATATTTAAATAAACATTTTTCTGGCAAAGGGCAGGTAGCAAAGGCAATCCTACATGCTTAGGAAAATCCCACGGCTTGGAAAAAAAACCGAGTACCCTGGCATACATCACTCTGTGCACGTGATATGCAAAAACAGACATCTCAATTTCAATCTTATCTTGAAAGTTTATCCCATGTTTGGAGGGTTTTCTGATTCTGAGCATTATCAACCAGGCTTTATATTATTCCCATTAAAATCGAATGCAAGATGGCAGCATACCTAGGAAGCTCTCTAATCAGCTCCCAGTAAAATGAGAACTCCATACGGCTACCAGAAATGCAATGGTTTTCATATATCAACGACATAGCATTTTAATGCTGACAAAGTATTAGAAAATCATTAATGGCTATTCTTCATTTCCCTCTTCTCCAAAGACTGACCCAGCACAGCCTCCCTTTGATCTTCCTCTCTGATAAGATCAGAGACATGAAACGTTGTTTAAAGGAAGATCTAAAGGTAGGCTTTGGGCTTCACTTTACATTGATTTTTATTCAATTCCAATCAAGAACACATCCAAGAAATTTACTTATTAGATTCCAGCGTTATGGTGAGGATAATGGGGGAAGAGACTTTTTAATTTTAAGTTAGCTATTACCTTACATTCCAGTTATTGGAACTGACACAAGCAGATGAGAGAAAAGACCTTATGCAGCCACCTAAGCAAATTTTCTGGTAGAGCACACTGGTGCATTTAAATATCCTAAGCAAGTCCACCCCCTTGTTTTCATTGTGTTTGTGCTTGATTTTGACAATAATTTGTATATACGATTTTTGTTTATTTTATCTTGGATAACCATCCAACTAGATAACTCATTAATTTATTTTCTCTTTCATTCTGTCAACAAATATTTATTGAGTGCCCCGTCTGGGCGCTGGTTCTAGGCACTTGGAATTACATAGTTAACCCTTTACCCTTACACAGGCTGAAAAAACTATACTCAAAAGCCATATCAACATCTATTTATAAGCTTAACATATACACATGACCTTCAGGTCATGGTTTCACTTTCAGGAGCTCACACTCTATGTGTTTGGGATCACAGATAATCAACAACTTAGCAAATAAGAAGATCATTTCTAAAAGCAATAGGTGCTATGAAGAATATGGAAAAACATATAATTCACTCGAGGCTTAAGAGTGGAAGGCAGTTCCTTTAATAAACTGGTTTCAGAACACATCTCTAGAAGCTGATTGTGAGCACAATGAGAGACAACCACCCAATGCAACGATCTGGAAAGAGCATTCCTGGCAGAAGGAACAGCACATGCAAAGGCTCAGAAGCAAGAACAAGTTCAGCAAGGAACCAAGGAACACGAAGAAACAGGCAAGACAGAATCATGCCTTCTATTTAACAAGGGCTGAAACTAAAGCTCAGACTGGATTCTGTGAAAACTTTGTCTCAAATCCAGACCTTCAAACTCCTAACCCTGTCTATCCCCTACACCACAGCATTGCTCGTCATACGTTAAAAGATTCAGTTATGTCCTTTGGTACAGAGTTCCTAATAACCCTTGGGGAGTCCACTCTCATAACTGTGCTGCATTCCCCAACTGGGTTCTCTCTTGACCATCACAAAGTTTAAAAACAAAAAACAACAACAACAAAAAACAATGAACAAAAGCATGCACAGTGAAGTTGGTAAAAAAAAATCACGGAAAATACATATATTTTAGGTTCCTCTGACAGGATTACATTTGTACTGAGCAAGGGAATTCCCAGAAGTCTTTTGAAATCCCAAAGTAATAATATCGCATCAATAGAGAGGTTTATACTTTTCCAAGAAGCCCAAATGGCTGGATTCATATCTTGTTGGTGACTTTATCAGCTTCATGGCCTTGAGATCATTCTGTGCCTCGGCTTCTTCTTTGATAAAACAGAGCTAACATTAGTACCAACACTGTCTGGTGGCTGTGACCATTAAGTGAAGGAATTCAGGTGAGGTTCCAGTTAGGACAAGGCCAAGAACAAACTAAGGTTGCTGGATGATGCTATTGTTTTTGTACCAACATTGCCTCTTTTAGAGCAAAGGAGAGCAACAGACAACAACAACAAAAAACTTCTGCCCTTTTCTTCTTTATTTTCAAAGGGCCTTCTAGTGGAAGCTACTGAAAGTTCAGCATTTGCAGTTTCGTCTCTCTTGCCCACATACATCTAGTAGGCAAAAAACGTGTCTTTGCAATTAACTTTCAACAGCACCAGGCACACAATGACACTTACAAAAAGAGCTCAGTGACTCCCCTGGAAAGATCGCTGCCCCTTCCATTGATATCTGCTGCTTGATATGAGGATAAGACCAGATGACAGAGGGACCCTGTGGAATGGAAAAGTCCTTTACAGAAACAAGACATAATTGCTATTAATAATAATTAGTAACTAGGAAGATCAACATGTGTTGGTTGGATGATACTCATGTCCACAGCAGTTTTGGAATAGTAACCTGAAAGTTCTAAGCATTTCTTATACAGCGTCCTCACAAAAGTCCCTACTTTGTCACACAAGCTGGGCCTCATTTCTAATTCCCAGATCTCCACAGCACAGTCTCTTTTTATGCATCCTTTGGAATTCCACACGACAAGAGCAACAGCTGTGTTAGGCCAACCCATCATTCATTTTGGCTTCTCTCGCCGTAACTCAAAAAGTCAGTGATTACTTGGAAACCACCTCTGATCCGTAGGAGGTGATGGCAGACTGAATTTACAACGAAGCCCTGCCTGCAGAAATCTTCCTGTCACCTGCAGGCCACATAAACCATTAGCATCCCAGCCATAACGTGCGGTCAATGAGCTACACAGGCATTTCAAAACCAAGCACTTTGCCACTATTTACGGGCCAAGGCAGGGACTCCAGCAGCTCTGATTTTCTTGTCAGCCTGCCAGAGGAGGAGCTACAAAGAACAGCTGCATTACCCACCCTTCTATAGTTTGAACGTTTGAAGAAAATTAAAAGAAAAAAACCCAAACGTTAGAAGGTGCCACTCCAACCTGTGCATCTCCTTGTGGAGTTTTCCTGGCCCTGAAAACACTTTTAGCTCAACTCCTGGTCACTGCCCTCTGCTAAACAGGAAAACAGCAATAGAATATCATTTTTGTCTAATTGCCCTACACAGAGCGCTCACCAAAGGCAAGCCACCGTAGAATATTATTATTTTTAGAACACTACTCGGTTTTAACATTTTAGTAACCACATGATCTCTAGAACCACAATGGTTCTTAAATGAACCATTTTCCTCCATTCTAGAAACAGATAAATATAGACACCATATATATTTTTAAGATAAGCCCTTTACCCTTACACAAGCTGATAAAAATATACTCAAAAGCCATATCCACATCTATTTATAAGTTTAACATATACACACGGGATATTTAAAGTGTTGATTGGTCCTCTGAAATAGTTTTTTTCCACTTGCATAGAAAATTAAGTGGAGGTCAACACAATGAAACATTTTCTAAGTCACTGCTGTTTATTAGGAAGTTCAGAATAATAGGCTCCAACCTGAAAAAAAAAATGTCAATGCAATCTAAAAATAACAAAAGGTGCATAACAAATTTGTCCTCATTTTGTTCTTAATAGAAGGTGTTTCTAGTGCATCGGCCAGAATGACCTATCAAACGCATCACCTTGTACAGTCAATTTATTCCTTTATCAGGCAGTCATTGGAGAGGGATTTTGTTTTGCATTGCCTCAACATAAAGTGGGATGGTGAGCCTGCTTTCCTTACACAGTGAGGGAGGCTCTTTTGTCAGGACACCTTTCTAAAAGACCTTTGATCAAAATGAAGATGAGACAGGGAGACTTTTCTCTTTCCCCGAAATGCTGCCCCCACCTTTGGATCACAAAACCTCTTGATCTAAGCACTAAGAATCAAGCCCAGAGCAGGAACCCTTTGGCTCTCAATGCTATCCCGTCACCAGAAGCACATTCGGAATGTCTCTCAAAAATTAACTGTTTCACCAGACCTGAAAGACCTGGATTTAGAAGGCAGGAATTGTTCTTCCAATTTCTCAGTTGTAAAAACTGAAGGGGGAGAAAGATAAGGGGGCTTCTCTGTGGCAACTGAGCAGTCAAACTGTCAGGATATCAAATTAGCATCCAAAGTGGGACCAGAGATGGTCGCTTCCTCATTTGCACCTCATTATCTTAACAAGCCTAAAGAAAAGCTGAAGGCCTGCCCAATGTTACAATAATATACTAAACACACTTGGCACAAAAAATTTATAAAGATTTCTTATTTTTATAAATTAACTGATTGGAGGATTTTAATTGAAAAATGTGCTGCTTGCTTTAATAGGAAAACGGCAGCAAAAAATAAATGAAAATAAATGAATGCAGTCACTCTAGAATGAATTGAAATGTGAGTGACTGTGTAAGCCACTCTCTACCCACACCCTCCTCCAAAACCCACTCCCTATTTGCAGACTCTTAGCTCCAAAATCATTGTCTTATACTTATAAAAGTGCCTGAAATTCTTCTGCCTGAAACTTAGTCCTAGAATCTTAAAAGCTTTATTAGCCATCATAAATTATTTTCTTAAGTTACAAATATCCCTGGGAGAGATGATGCTCTACAAGGCCTGAGAACAATGTAAATAGTAGTGGAAGGCAGCTAACGGTACAGGAAGAAACAAAAAGAATCTTACAGGCATAAATAAAATGCCTGCGATGTACAAGCAACATTGCATATTTGGTCTTATGTAATATTTGCATAAATCTCTTTTAAAGTAGACACTACTGTTACTAATTTATAGTGAGGAAACTGAGGCTCCAGGGTTCAACCAGTTGATAAGTAGGATCTGAACCTGGGTCTGTCTGCTTCCCAAACTCCAAGTCCCAGGGATGTCATGGAAGGATGGATGAGGAGCTAAGCCCCCAGACACCACCATCTTGTTCCTTCCCAGTCAGGCTGGCTGACAGGGATGTGGCTAGAGATGGTTCAGAGACAGCAGAAAAACAATAACTCTGCAAACCCTGGCAAAGACAATGGCATGATATTCATAACCAAGATTTATTTTGTACTTATTAGGTACCGATTCCTGTCCTTTACATGCAATATCTCATTTAACCCCCATAAAGACTTTGTAGATAAACATTGTTCCCATTTTATAGATGAGAAAATGAAGATCTAGGGAGAGTAAGTAACTTGCAATAGATCTTACAGCTATTGAATGGCAGCTATGGTCTGAATGTTTGTGGCCCCCAAAATTCATATGTTGAAACCCTAACCCCCAAGATGATGGTATTAGGAGGTGGGGTCTTTGGAAGGTGATAAGGTCATGGGGGTAGATACCTCAGGAAAGAGATTAGTACCCTCATAAAAGAGGCCATGGAGACCCCTCCCCCTTTCCACCATGTGAGAACCCAGCAGGAAGGCCATGAGCATCTATGAGCTAGAAAGTGGTCCCTCACCAGACAATGAGTCTGCCTTAATCTTGGACTTCCCAGCCTCCAGAACCATGAGAAATAAATTTCTGTTGTTTATAAGCTGCCCAGTTTATGCTACTTTATTGTAACAGCCTGTGGACTAAGACAATGGCAAAGCAAGGTAATTGGACTTCTTTGCTCAGTGGCTTTTCTCTCTCCAATAGCAACAAGCACAAAATGATTCAGCTTGCTAGTCACCATTCCTGTAAGCTACTTAACCCTCAGTTTCCTCATCTGAAAAACAGAGGTAGTAATAACAGCCTGGCAAGGTTATTGTGAGGATTCTCTGTCACACCACTGGGACTTCCAGTGCCACTAGGGTGGCCAGAGCTTACAGTCCAGTGACAGCGACCAGCCCCTTCAGAGAGCCAGCTTTGGCCAGGAAAAGGCTATGGAGAATACAGGCTCCCAGCTATTGGAATGAAGACTTCTCCCACTCCTGTTTTTCAAACAAGTTAGAACACTGCCAACCCTGCCCTCAGGAACCTCTGAGCATGATCACGAGTCTCAGGGGTCACGCTCACTAGGGTCTCCATCTGGTCTTTCTTTGCTCCTCCTCCTCATTGCAGGAGTTTCCAGACGCAACTGCTAGGGGGAGAGTAGCAACCACGTGAATATCACTAAGGACTGAACAAGTACCACTGAATGAGAGAAGCTGATCAAGCCAGAGACCTCCGCCATACCCTCTTAGACACAGGAGCCACTCCTGCCAGTTCTAGGCACCTCGGATCCAGCCTCCACATTTTCTGAACAACCACAGGTGACCAGGGGAGAGGAATGCAGAGGAAACCACGAGGCCCATACACAGCTATATATTTTAAATAGCATCTTCTCTCTGCAGCCTTACGTGGGAGGGGAACATATGGTCCTACATTCATTATACTCCTGAGTTTAGGTTTGAAACATCATATTTTCATTACAAATAAGCTTTGATGACACTGCCTATTGCAATGATTTCAACGCATGGTTAATTTTATCTGCGGCAGTGGTGAGAGTGGCATACCAATTTACTGCCAGAGGAGAACAATCTGATTTTAGCATCTTAACCCTGAACTCGAGTTCCCTTTGTTCCTGAGAACCTCATTTTAGCAAGATTCAAGACTCGAAGTGACTGGGAAGAGCGCGTCACTGATGCTGACTCAAAGGGAGTGGAAAAGTTGAGAGAGAAAAGGGATGAGCTGGATAAACAGAAATACATGAGACGGGGAATAGGGGAAGTGGACAGCAAAGGGTTTGGGTTCGGTGTGACAGTGTGCTTAGAACTTCAACGAGCAGATCAGGTCTTCACAACTTGGCTGGCAAGCTGGTGAGAGCAGACCTATTTGTGAGGCTCTTTTCTGCTGCGTCTGACTTCAGGCCAAGCCAGGAAGCAGCAAGAAAGAACTCACTCATGGAGCCCTTTGTTCTGGGCCAGGAAGTTTAGAGAAAAACTAAAATGCAGAATAATGTCACTGGTGGATAGGGTAGAGAGGAAGGTGCTCTAACTTCTTAGCCCCTCTGTGTGTGTATGTGTGTGTGTGTGTGTGTGTGTGTGCATATATATATATATAGAGAGAGAGAGAGAGAGAGATCTATATAAATTTTGCTTCACTCTTAGTAAACTTTTCTGCAGCCATTTGGTTACACTTTATTTTAACTCATCCCATCATTCAGTACACATTTAATGAGCACTTGCTAAGTACCATAAGGTACTGAGAAAAGAAATGGGTATGGAGAACAGTGTCCCTGCTCTCTGAGCAACTCAGAACTAGCCTGGGACGTGGAAATGGGACATACCAATTAGAGAGATGTGATAAGTTGTTCAGATGAATTAAGAATTCTGAAAAGGAAGTTATCTGACTCCAACTAAGGGCTTAGAGATGTCTTCAAGGAAGCGACTGAATAGGAGTTGAATCCTAAATGATTAAGAGGAATTAACCAGAATGATACCACTAGAGAGAACAGCCCTTAGAAAGGCCCAGAGGCTAAATGCAACAAGGTGCTGGCAATTTGAGGAATTAAAGATACAAGAAGACCCCGGGATAACATGTCATGCAATAATGTGAATATGGGCATAATTTAGAATTGGCTCTTGTCCTCCCTTCAGCCCCAGTTCTCAAATGGGGAAGGCTAAAGTTCTGTTGAGTGTGTGTGTGTGTGCGTGTGTGTGCAAACACAAGCACTGGTGGTCATGCCCATGGAAGAGAGGCTGACAGTCGGTCCCCACTTGTCAAGTATTCTCCCAATCCAATTGCTCCAGAGTGAGCCAATGAAACAGATGACAACTGGCTAGACTCCTGTAATCACTGCAGCTATCCTGAAAGTCCTGGCCAACCAAAATTGTTCCACTCAACAACTGAGCCAGAACAGACCTCTGCCACCAGGTAGTACCAAACTACAGATGGGACTGGATGGATTTGGATCTTGCAGCAAGATCCCTGAAACCCAAGAGCTTAGCTGTAAAGGGCCTGCCCAGTAATTTCCTGCACCTCACAGCTAATGCTCCCTCTCCCTTGTTTTACACGGTTGACTTTTTTGGAACCCACACATTGCATCTTGGAAAGTTTTACTATAGCCTTATTCATTGTGAATAGCATGGGTAGTAGCATGGATGGAGTGTAAGGCAGAAAATAAGCATAGAGACAAAGCCCCGATTATCAAGAGTTGCATATTCCACTATCGTTCTTGTCGGAACTGAGGTTAAAAAAAAAGAGTTGCATATTCCACGCTAAAGAATTTGGACATTATTCTGAGGTCCAGTGGGGGAACCAGTGGGTAAATATAAGTCAGTGGTTCAAAGTCAAGGTTAGGCACAGACGCAATTTTTTTAGCCTGTGAAAGATTTTCAAAATCAAGTCATTCTGCTTAAACCTGGATCTCTGACTTCCCCTAAGAAGCTGGGCTGACTTTTCCATTTGCTGGAGTAGCATTGCTCTTTTCAGATGGAGTGTGCTCTCCTGGTCTCTATAGGCCCCACCATACCCAAGCAGTTTCGGTTTCATGCCTTTGCTAAGCTTGATTCCTATAGGAATCTAAGTTGGCAAAAAAACAAAAAAACAGCTGTGACAGAATCAAATTTGCATGTTAAAAAGTTTACTGGAGCAAGAGTATTGAGATTGGGTGACAGGATGGGGAGAGATGAGAGGCAGGAGAACCTATTGGAGGGTTACAATAACCATTAGGGCTCTTTCTACATGCAGAACCCAAGGAAAGATGTCAGAAATGGCTGTGAATACCACCTTCAAAAACCAAACGATAGCTGGATACACTATCTTGCAATGCTAACTCATAACCCCATAATCTAAATGCAAATGTCGAGGTGTCACAGCAGCACCACAGTTTGACAATACTGATGGGAAACACAATAAATACTGAGGCAAATACACCAGTCAGAAGTAAAGTAAATTAATAGTACAGCTTAGCTGGGATCACAAATGAATCACTCCAAAAGCAATTTTGTCCTGTTGTAAAATGAGATAAACACCTACTTGCCAGTTATTTTAGGAATAACACAAATCAGCCCATCTGTCTTAATTCAATGGTACTCATCATACATTTTTAAAGTTATCACTTCCTGAAGAGTCATCCTATTGGTGCCAACACACACTTTATGTTGACAGTCTATGGCATGACCTGCAATCTGGGTGTCATTTCAGAGCAGTGTGGAAACCCTAAGCTACGCGTCTTTGCCAAAGTGACTTGTTCTCTGGAAAGCAGGGGAGAGGGAGCTCCTAGTTGCTGGCCAGGTACAGTCTTCAAATGACATTGGAGAGGAAGCTGAAGGTAGAAGCATATTTTTTTTAGGAAGGAGATGCAAATGTTAGTACAGAGAACAATTTACTGCAAACTAAATTACTAATCAATATCTAGTAGTAGGCAGACTGTCCACCGTGGCTGTGAGAGTCATATTCAATCTATGATGGGAGATGCTAGAAAAGGAGACTGCTCTGCTTAAATTTTATTCTTGTTTTGTATTCAGACATAAATAAGCTTGCTGATCATATCACTGTCTCAGATTTATGGAAAACACAAGAGAGCACAAGAATTTCAGAAAACCTCCCTGGATCTTGCAATTTCTCAGAGTAAATACTTCACACTCCCTCCTTCAATGTAAGAAAACATGGGATAAGAATTAATCCAGGAAACTCCTAAAACTCAGGGTTAGAAACTTAATGCTTCATAGAAAATGTTGGGTTAGAGAGCCTGCAGTTGAAAGTAGTGAAAAAATCTCAAAATATGTTTTATGATCAATTCAAACTTCAGGCAGAATAATGAGCCCAAGTTATATAGAGTCCAACAATGGTATTTTATACATCTTAAATTAATAGTGATGGGAATCACATAATTAACTCCCACTTATTATTATCATTCTGGACTCTCCAGAAACTTGCCAGGTCCTCCCCCAATGAGAGCTCCAACAAAATGCCTATAAATTCATTTTTGTCACAGTGAGTACACAGAGAAGCTCCCTGCCCATCTGCTTCTCCAACGTGGTCTCCATGCAAGTATTCACTCTCTTCCTGATTACGTAACCTGGAGCTGTAGACCCCTAGCTTCACACCCCAAAGCAGCTGCTGTTAGTCTCAAAGATAACTAGCCAGGGATCCTCTCTTCTCACAGAAGCAGTTCTGCAAGTAAACCACCAGTCTACTCCCATTGATGCTAGTAGGGTTCAATGGAAAACTCCACTCCTGCATTGTTTCTCTCTCCTTCCCTACTTCCTATCCCTTGTATTTGTAATTATCTTTACAAGACAGATCATCAATTTACAAAAAATGGCATTAAATCTGCAAAGTTGCTGAAAAGTTGTATAGAAGATTAGAGGTTCATGTAAGAGTTGAGAGAGAGAGAGAGAGACCTCATACCCCCAATTTGTTAAATTGACTTATCTCTACAGTAGGACAACTAGCTCCTAAGCTTCTTGAGGTGAGGCTTCAAGGAGTGTGGCTCACATATCTACCCTGCCAACCTCCCAAGAGGAGTCTCGCAGGGCTCTTTGAATAAATCAGTAAACATCTTTCCTTGCTTCTATGACTTAAAACCAAACCAAGAAGAGGATGGGCTCAAAGTGTAATTTTCTTAAACTCCTGGCTGGCTTTGAAATGAGGTTGCTCTTTAATCTTCACAATGACCTATTGATGTAGTCATCATTATTCCCACTTTACAGAGAAGGAAAAGAAAATTGAGGATCAGAGAGTAAAGTGACTTGCCCAGGGTAGTGACTGTCCATTGTAAGTAGCAGAATCAGATTCAAATCCAGATCTTGCTGGGTCTACAATCCCATGTAGATGCCAAATGTGCATTATTTCACAATAATTAATTTCCCCCACCTTGGTGAGTGCTGGAATCATAATTTAAATCATTGACTGGCCCTGGCTTCTCACCACACACACACACACACACACACACATTCAATCATTTTTTACATGGGTAAATGGACTCAAAATGTCTTCTAGGTTAACTAATCAGTAATGCCCTTTGCAGTCTGAAGTTACACAAGGGGACAAAATCATTTCTCTAGATCCTTGGCTTTGAATGAGCTATGTGACACTGAGTAGTTTAATTGGGATGTATGACCCCAGGAGGACTGAGTAGAAGCCTGTAGCAGGATGAGATAGGTGCTTTTCTTAGTCCCCCTAGGATATATGAGTCTCAGAGAGAGGGAGGCAGGAACTAGGTGAGTTTTCCTGACCTTTTCCCCCTGCCTAAAGATGATGTCCCAGAGGCTGTCTAGACATAATGGCAGGATGCCCCAAAGGTTACTCCATGTGTATCAAATGGTCAGCAAGGGTGGAAAAAGGTAGGCTGCACCCAGGGGTCTGACACCATCACTGATGTTAATTATGAGTTCCCAAGGGCTGCATGCCAGCAGCCATTACCTGTAACTTTCAATTGCAGAGCCTCAGCTCTCTCTGCTCCAGTGAGTGAGCCATCAGAGAAGCTGGCTAGCTGGCCAATTTCTCAGATACAATTACTTTTTTATGATGAGGTTCAAGGAAGCTCAGGGCATCATGAGGACTTCTTGGACCCACACATCACACTCAGCCCTTTTCTCCAGCTTCCATTTGTAAAAGGACACGTCGGCCTGGGTGGCCATTTCCTATCCCCGAGCCAAGCCATGGGTCAGCAGCCGCTATGCCTTCCTTTCATACTGCAGGTGACCTCCCAAAGTCCTGGGTCACAGCTGACTAAATGAACTGGATAATTAAAAGAGGGGATGAGCCATGCCGTGAGATTTTGTCTGCCTCATCAAGAACACCATGCCCTTTTTATCAATCTACTCGGTTTTTTGTTTTTATTTTTCCCCCTTTGAAAAATGATTAGCCTTGAGAAACTTCTTAACCATGGCACCATCCACCAGTAGCTGCCAAGGCCAGAGTATTTAAAAAGTTTACAACTGCCCGCACTTAGAAAGTTCAACTAATAAAAACTGGTATGGCGGGGGTGGGGGAAACATAGCCTTTTCACGCCATAAGCCATAGTATCAAGTTTTCTTCCAAATCTGAAGATTTTCTATCACTTCAAAGTATTGTTTAGAAATATGTTTATCTGGTGGAGGTGAGGATGAGATGAGGGTGGATCATCTTTTTGTTATTAGAATTTCAGTACAATTATCAAGAATCATATGATTAACTTTATATATATATATATACACACACACACGTGTGGATATATATAGACACTGTATCATATATAGAGATAGAGATAGAACTTCATAAAAATTTAACCCCCTAAGTTCCATCACAGCTTTCCCTTTCTCCCAAGAGTAAATTTCCACAATCAAGGATACTAACTTGGGTCTGGAGGACAGTTACCTCCTTCTTCATCATATTGTGTTTCATAAGCATCAATAAATAGGAGCTCACAGGTATGTATGGAAGAGTTACATAAACACGGCTAGTACATTAGTACATCAGCAGTTCAATAAAGGTACCATTATAGAAAAAAAAATAATAGTAAGGAAAATGCATCAAAATCCAGCCTTAAAGGACCAATAAGAAGCTCAAAGCCTGACTGAGTCCCAGAGAATAGAATCAGACAAAGACTAGTTTCCATTTTTTCTATGCCTGTAATAGCTAGTGTTTATGCCAAATACAAATCCCAAATGCTTCTGTCGAACTTCCTCTCACCCAAGTCATTGCATGTGCACACCATATGGGAATGACCTCCCATTCCCCTTAGCATCCTCCATATATATCTGAGGAAAGGAAGGACAGAGGACAAGGTCCAGGGTTGCTGCTTCTGTGGAGCATGCTTTGATCGGCATCCCCCACTTTCTAGCATGGTACCAAAGAGCTTGTGCATTATACACTCGTCCTGGTTTACCACTCACCAGCCCTGGGCCAATTACTTAGCTTCCCTGTGACTCAGTTTTTCCTTCTTTATAATGGAGACATTAATACTAGCATATATCTCATACAGAGTGTTGTGTAAAATCAAATGAATTGATATATATCTATAAAACGCTTGGAACAGTGCCTCATAAATTCTAAGTATTAAATACGTGACATTTTAAATTATTATGATTTGGTTGAAAGAGTGACTCATGCATCCAATCCTGAGAAGTTGCATGCCAGTAACAGAAAGAACTAAAGCTGATATCTGCTCCCAGGGCTGAAATCAACATTCAAGCCCGTCACACTGTGTGTGTGTGTGTGTGTGTTTGTGTGTGCGTGCGCGCATCTGTGTACAATGATATGGATGCATATTAAACCAAACTCAGTATATGTGTGGGTGTGGGATTATGGGTGATTTCTACCTTTATTTCTTAAAATTTTCCATGGTATTATCAGATTAGATTCATAACAATTAGAAATACAAAATCAATTCTCTCCCCATCTTCTCTTAAAAGCGGCTTCAGTCTGGTGAGGTGAGAGCCTTGATAACTTCCCTAATCCCCTAAATAGGATTCGACTTCTCATCCATAATTTGAGGAAAGGATCTGAAGTTTGGGGTAAAATGAAGTAGGACCCCCTCTAACAATCAACGAAGCCTCACCAAAAGAATGACATAGAAAGTAACAAAACACCCTTCACTCTCTGAGTAGGTGGGGAACCCACAAACTTCACCAGGAAGAGCAGAATACTTCAATGAGGAGTCATAGCACATCAAATGGCAGAAATGTATCATGTAAGTAGAGCAAAAAATTAAAGATGACTCCATATTTTAAGGAATCATATTTGTACTAAGATTAAAATGAACTTTCTGGGTGTTCTTGTCATCTGAAGCATGCATATAAATGACAAGACTGCATATAATAAACAGTAATGGTAATGGGGGGAAGGAGTGGTGGGAGCTGGAATATTTCATCTTCCGGATTTCAATTCTTCATCCATCCACTGAGACAAAAGAACACATAGGTTATGAGACTTGCCTTAGCTATCCCTACAGCTAGAGCCAAAGGCCTCCATGAAATACTTGGTAGAGATCTACAGATGGTACCAAATGTTCCATAGGGTTAGGATTAAATGCCAAAGTCCACATGTTGTCACCTAGCAAATGGCTCATTATTCTAATGTCTAGAATGTACATCTGGTCAATTATAAGTTTTGATGGCTTTGCAGCTGTTTTGGAGAGGGTCAAAGAAAAGCAGCATAGTACATTGGAAAGAATACTAGGTTAATAACAATAAAAATAATAATGGTGTAATCTAGTTCAACCATTGTGGAAGTCAGTGTGGCGATTCCTCAGGGATCTAGAACTAGAAATACCATTTGACTCAGCAATCCCATTACTGGGTATATACCCAAAGGATTATAAATCATGCTGCTATAAAGACATATGCACATGTATGTTTATTGTGGCACTATTCACAATAGCAAAGACTTGGAACCAACCCAAATATCCAACAATGATAGATTGGATTAAGAACATGTGGCACATATACACCATGGAATACTATGCAGCCATAAAAAATGATGAGTTCACGTCCTTTGTAGGGACATGGATGAAGCTGGAAACCATCATTCTCAGCAAACTATCGCAAGGACAAAAAACCAAACGCCGCATATTCTCACTCATAGGAGGGAATTGAACAATGAGAACACATGGACACAAGAAGGGGAACATCACACACCGGGGCCTGTTGTGGGGTGGGGGGAGGGGGGAGGGATAGCATTTGGAGCTATACCTAATGTTAAATGACGAGTTACTGGGTGTAGCACACCAACATGGCACATGTATACATATGTAACTAACCTGCACGTTGTGCACATGTACCCTAAAACTTAAAGTATAATTAAAAAATTAAAAAAATAATAATAATAATGGTGGACACATTTATTAAGAGCTTGCAATGCTCAGGGGACTGGATTTTACCTTCATTATGATCTAATGCTCACAACAGCCACTGAGGTAGGTACTGTTTTTATATCTCCATTTATACCCCAGAAAATGAACGGCAAAGAGGTTAAGCTGCCTGCCCAGAATATTCGGTTAGAAAGTGGAGAAATCAAGTTCAAACCTGGGCAATCTGAGACCAAAAACATGGCTTTTAACAAACAATCTTCCTATTTCTCCAGCCTATCATGCTCTCAAAGACCTTCACATGCATTGCCTCATCTGAGCCTTACAATGATATCTGTCTACCCACCTGCACAACACATTGAATTCCTATCTCTGTTTTAAAGATGAAGAAACTGGGGTTCAGAGAGATTACATAACTTGTTTGATGAAATGCAACTTATAAGAAGGCCCAACTCATTTTTGACCATAAACTGTCCTCCTAGAAACCGCTCCACCAAGCTTCCCATTATGCACCATCATCTCCACATCACTTCACATCTCCAGACCTGAATGTCCTCATCTGCCAAATGAGGAGGTATAAAGTTCTAACATTTGGTACTTCTATACAAAGAAATTAACCCATGCCACAAGCTGCTGAAGACCCATCAGCAGCCACTCACCACCCACAAGATACCCAGGCTCCTTAGTACAGAGTACCAGCCCTACCCTCCACTCTAGGCTGATCTCACTCTGTTCCAGCCATGCTGAGCCACATGGTCTGCACTGTCCCTTCATCCTAGAATGCTCTCACCACTCTGTGCCCAGCAAAACCTGCTGAGATTCTCCCACCTGCTTCCTGCAGGAAATGTTTCTTGTTCCTTCCAGATAGAACTGACCCCTTCCTCATCAATGGCTCCTTCAACACACTGCAACTTTACAGCACTTCTTTATTGATGTGTCTTTCTCTTTCTACTGAACTGTTGGCTTGGCTCTAGGTGCCATGTCTATCTTTAGTACCTAGCACAGTGCCAGGCACACAGTGCTTCTTTGATAAATGTTTGTTGAATGAGCAAAAAAAAAAAAAAAAGTAGTCTGAAGAAGTGTTTAAAACAGTATTAATCTGAGCAGCAAAGTTATATCTAACACCCAAAACACAATCTGTTGGTTCGTCCAAAAGCATTAGAAACTGACTTCACTAACTCTATCACCACACTACCGTTACAGCTTTAATCAATCAACAAAAGATAAATGAGTGTCTAGAAAGGGCCATCATCATTTTGAGAATGTCTGTTACACCAATAAGTAAGATATGATCCCTGTCCTGGTAAAACTCATATGTTTGCCAGTGCCCATCAGTAACTACACGGCAAGATGGCACATACTATAAGAAACTTTATACAGGACCACAAAAAAGAAAGATGAAGCATTCTTCTAAATATTTCTCCAACTAATCAGATTGGACAAATGGAAAGAAACCACTTACTTTGATTCTGTATGTTTTCCCTTCTGCAATTTATATAATTAGCCAAACAAAATCAAACCACATTATCTAAAACATGACAGTTTAAAATAAAAACAAAAATGTGAGGTATACTAAAGGTGACCTTGGTTCTCTTCTTTTAAAAAGGAGCTTAGTAAGCCAATCAATGTTGAAAACGAGATCAGAAAGGAAGCTGACTCTTTTAAGCACTTTAGAAGGAACCATTTTTCGTCCAAACATACCTCTCGTGACGTAAGCAGAGGTCAGCAGCTCTGATATGTGAATTACAAATCATTCCACCAGATTGTTAAGGCAGAACTCTCTAGATGGCATGGCACAATGCTCATGCACACTTGAAAATAATGAACCCATATTTATGTTAAAACATGGCCTAGTGCAGGCTTTGTGCCAATTCACACTGGCCTTCCTCTGAACTGGCCGCAGGCATTTCCTGAGTGCGAGGAAGACATTTTGCATACATTCTCTTACTGAATCCTTTCAACAACTCCATGAGGGTGGTGCTGTTATTATCCCCGTTTTGAAATAGAGGAGATTGAGGCAGAGACATGAAACCTTAGATGTTACACTGTTGCAAGTTGTGGAGTCAAATTTATTCCCAATTCTTTATAAGGCCACATCTTCCAGTCCTCAATCTGCCAGAGTACCTTTATGAGGCTTTCTATATCAGAAAAAAAAGGCCATTATCAAAATCAATTATCAACCCTCTTTCTGTTTGGTGAAGAAAGTGATAACTGCGTAAAGTTCATTTTGAAGGCTGCCTAGAGTCCCGGTGACATTCCTGGGACAATAAGCAGTGTCTCCCTCTAAGTAGTTAAACAGTGCAGAACTCTCGAGTAATACAGCAGCTGCTAACAACACTGTCACCATCACATTGTTTAGTCAGCGATTGTACCTCAATGACTTTCTTCTCTTGATATGTGCTTAGGTTACCAAGAGAAATCTGAGAGCCCGCTAATGCAAAATACATCTAATGCAAAATGTTTTTCTTCTACCCTCTGCTCTCCCAAAACTGACCTTTGCATTGGGGTCTTGAAGATAAACCTTCCTGCGATTTTAAGATTGATTCAAAACCTGGTGTAGCGGGTTTCCCAGGTATTCATGTATTAACATTTGCTGTTCAGATTTTTTTTTTTTCAGACAAACAACATCCTTTCAAAGGGTTCCTCTGGCACCTTCTTTACTTGACCTACCTAATTTAGAACAGTCCCTAGTGCTGTCTTGGTGGTGGCATTGCTCTGTGATAGCTAATACACACGCATACATTACTGCTGACATTTAAAAACATTCCTAACTGTTTGTGTGGGTACATGGTAAACAGATGCTATGGGATTTTTACCCATTATCAGTCATCTCTGAAGACTGCAGTCAAGTGACAGGTTTTTGAGACTTTTTGGTCTAACAGCAAGAGATTTATGTTTAATAGAATATTGATATTATGGTACAAAATGGCATTTGGTGTTTATTTATTTTCCCTCTCTAGCAAGGCAGTTCAGCTTGGTGGGTTTTGAGGCCCTAGCACCCTTTATTCTATCTGTTACTCTGGTGGTTTCCCCACTGGGGGGTGGTGGTGGGGGGAAGTTGCAGACTTTTATGAACTGTCTGATTAAAGTACCTCCATCTGAATGCAGATTAAAAGTTCCAACACCTGAGAGCTCAAAACCAATGAATATTTATGCTGAAAACCAGCAGATGAATGCACTCTAAATCTTCAAATGCAAGTCTAGTCATGGGTTTTATCTTATTTTAGGACTTACTTTTTATTAAAATGAACTCTTGCATATTTACACTACAGAAATAAATGTTATTTGCAAGCACAATACAGTAGAGTCCTTACAAACGCACTGCCTCTGGGAAAAGCAACTTGGCTCCTCTAGCAGATTTTGTTTGGTTATCACGTCTTCGTTGAAGAGAAGTTTCATTGCATATGATTGGCATAATTCGGGGCCCAGAAAATACATCCATTTGGGGAGATTATTCATTTAGTGGCTAAGATAATTGTACGTCCCTCCCTAGATGGGGATTTTTGTTGATTTAACAATTTTCCTCCTTTCATTGGAAACTTCTTTCAGGACCGCTTTTCTAGAAGGTAGAGATTGGTACAGGCAAGCACAAGGGGACATTATTCAGCAACAGGTTTATTTGCCTTCTCTGTAGGGTGGCTTAACCCATTTTGGTTCTGTAGTTAATGTCCCAGTTAACGTTTGCTAGGTGCTTCTTCTACCAGAATAAGGAGCAAACTTGAGGTCTACCCTTAAATCCTAAACTGCCCCTTCAGAATACAATCATAGCGAAAGAACACTGGCCCTCACAACAATTAGCTCTAAGAAGTGGTTGAGGTTACACAGTCAGGCCAAAGACGAGGGTAACCAGACCAGAGGCTTCTAACCTAGCTCATTCAATAACACAGGTGAAAGCAAATATTGTTACTGGCTAACATCACAATGAGCAAATGACTCCCAAACGCATAAAAGGTGATTCTTTCAAAGACAGAGAAATGTCCCATCTTAGCCCATTCCTTCCAATACCCTTGCACCCTTTTGCTTTTCATTAAATTGCAATAAACCCCATATCAAAAGCCAAGTGGAGTTATCAGAATTAAAGGAAATAGAAATTTTGATTGATCTCACTATGCATCTTGAGACGTCCCTGCCCTCACGTTACTGAGGACTTAGAATATGCAAATTTACCATCATGTTCCTAAACTTATTCCTTCTTTTTCATAAAGTAAGCTTAGAGATAAATGTTTACAAATCAACCTAGTCATCATTTCTTCATTTTAATGCTTAAACGCTTCATTTTGATTGCTGCCTTTTTGACATTTCACCAAGGAAATATGTTTGCGTGTTCGCAATGCCATTGAATCAGCAATTAGATCTCCATATTCCAGATGTCATGAGAGTTTTCAATGCATCTCCCAATAAAATTTATTTCTGAACTTTGGGAAGCAAAAAAGCAAATGTACTTTGTATAAATTAAGCACATTATCCTTATTTTTCTAATTGCTAAATTTAACACAGGGAGGGCTTCTGAATTTATTAATTCAAAATTTTCACATCATTCAACATAATATTTTTCTTGCAATGAATATAATTTTGAGTTATTTATAGGAATGACTTATGCATTTTGGTTCACTTTTTTTCCAGTGGAACAGGAAACATGGAGTTGAATTTTTGCTCTTAAGAGCATGCTACACTTGCCATCCTTACAAGTCTCTCCTGAGCCTTGGCACCTGGCTGGCACAGGAAATTTATTGTCAAAAGTGGACAAAGAAAAATGTAATTCTGGTCTCATCTGTGCCTTCATTAAGACTTTTGGAGCTACTTAATTCCCTTCCTGCACACCTTGCACTGCTTTGATTCTCCACCTGCTCACAGGGCTAGCTCGGAAGTACTGCTTCTGTGGCCCCTTGGCTACCGTGTGTCACTCCAGAGCAATCCAGTGCCAACCTTTTCCTCTTTTACCTCCTTGGTGAACTAAATATACAGCTTCCTAGGTCTTTGCAATAGACTCTAATTGACTCTATTAAAACTACAATAAATGAAAATGGCTATCCTATGTGCAATTTGGCACCACCAACATTTAAATGGGGATGCAGAGGTGTCTCTGTGAGGAGCCATCCTGAGTGGCTTCAGGCATAGTTGTAGGAGGGGAGAAAATAAAATGCTCTCCAAGATTTTGTTTACCTGAATTGGAAATGCACACCAAATCCTCATCTCCATTAAGTTAGGAGCATGGCTAAGTAAACAGTAATCCTTCCCAGGGGCCCTCCTTGCAGGCCACACCCATCACCACGGAGAGCCCTGGCAGACCCCTGAGGTTCCCTTCCCTCCATTACTCCTGTGACAATTCTTTGGCATTTTCTCCTCTCATAAGAAAATGACACGACTCAGCGCTCCTTGTGATGGAAGGATTTTTCTTGGTATTTACCCAGTTCTAAAGGGTAACACTAGTAGAGTTTGACTCCCTGTTTTCCTCCCATCCGCAAAATGTTTGCAGATGCCTCCTTCTAGCCCAGCCCACCTCCTGAAAAACGCTCCTGAGCAAAAACTCATCTGTTAGTAATAGAACTGAAAAATGTCTCATTCCGGCTAGAAGTGGTACAAGAGCTGCTACTGCTCCAGCAAATTTATTTTGCCTTTCAAGGGTTTAATTGCACACAACATGGTGCAGTTTTGATTAATCCTTCAGAATTTAATATACACTCTGGGGGGGTCAATATGTTGCTTCTTCATGCATCGCTATCATGGGAGTAACCAGAATGCGTTTAAACACCACAGGAGGTACACTTCTCAAACTTACCTGGCCCTGCCAAGGGTAAAAAGTGCTCATTAATGACTCGATCCAGGAGGGGAGAGAGCAGAGGGGGTATGCTCCCTCCCTGACGCTATTTCTGGTTTGCTTGGCAGGCACGGTTCCCTTGGGGAGGTCCCAGGTGAGGCACACACTGGAATCTTCCAGGCTTATGCCCTGATCATTTTAATGAGAAAGCAGTGTCGAAATATTGGCACCTGGCATCCAACCAACATATGGAGAAGCTGTACAGGCACTTAACTGAACTGTTTTAAGATTATGAAGGGTATAGTCAACTGGGTCAATGAGCGTTTATTCTGTGAACCTGGGCTATAAAGAGGTCATTCAAAGGTAATAAGTCCGTTTGCCATTTACACAAAGAATAATCTGTTAAATTCTACAATCCGTGTCCCACAGTTGGATTTCTGAGGAACATGGAAAGACGTAGAGTTACAGTGCATCACTAAACTTGTAAACATGCAAAGTAAGATCTCGAGGCTGGAGCGTTAAGATAGGCAAGCTCTAAGTTACTCAACCCTCTCCGAAAGTCAGGATCAGAGGTGAAGAGCCACAAGAATAGCGCTTGGAAATGCCGCACTTGGGAAGTCATCTACCAAACATCCTCAGGAGAGGGGTCGCCTTCAGCAGAAGCACAGCAACAAAACAGAGCACGAAATGTGGAGTCAGAGAAGAGCTCACCTTGGCTCTCCCTCGCTCTGTGGAATGTTAAACAGCCTTTCTCAGCCTGTTTCCTCACCTGAAAATTGTAATATTAGACCTGTCTCAGGAGGGCTGTCATGAACTGAACTGTGTCCCCTGAAATCCATATGTTGAAGTCCTGACTCCCAATACTCAGCATGTGACTGTATTTGGAGATAGGGCCTTTAAAAAGTAATTAAGGTAAAATGGACCTGGGGTCAGTGGCTCACGCCTGTAATCCCAGCACTTTGGGAAGCTGAGGTAGGCGGATCACGAGGTCAGGAGTTCAAAACCAGCCTGATCAACATAGTGAAACCCCGTTTCTACTAAAAATACAAAAATTAGCCAGGTGTGGTGGCATGTGCCTATAATCCCAGCTACTCAGGAGGCTAAGGCAGGAGAATAGCTTAAACCTGGGAGGTGGAGGTTGCAGTGAGCCGAGATGGCACCACTGCACTCCAGTCCAGGTGACACAGCGAGACTCTGTCTCAAAAAAAAAAAAAAAAAAAAGTAATTAAGGTAAAATGAAGACATATGGGTAGGCTCTAATGTCATATGCCTGGTGTCCTTATAAGGAGAGATTAGGACACAGACACATAGAAGCATGGCCATGGGAAGACACAGGGAGAAGACGGACATCTAGGAACCAAGGAGAAGGGCTTCAGAAGAAAACAACCCTGCCAACACCTTGATCTTGACCTCCAGCCCCCAGAACTGGTGTTACATAAATTTCTGTTGCTTAAGCCACCCAGTCCATGGTACTTTGTTATGGTAGCCCAAGCAAACTAAGACAGGGCGTTAGGAATCTCCAGTGCAATCAGATACGATAGATACTCAGCACAGCACAGTCCCTCAAGGAATGCTAGTTCCCATTCCACTCTCCCCAACCCCATTTTACAGATGCACAAAGAGAAACAGATCCACAAGATCAATTGCCTAGAGTGGATACAGTAAGTGAGAAAAAGAGAAAGTCACCTTTCAAAATTCAGAGACCCTTGCCTGGTCTACTGGT
This sequence comes from Pongo abelii, assembly GCF_028885655.2. Lineage (NCBI taxonomy): Eukaryota > Metazoa > Chordata > Mammalia > Primates > Hominidae > Pongo > Pongo abelii. The sequence continues at coordinate 23,248,033 of NC_071988.2, forward strand.
CCATACTGCCTCCCACAAGAAATGGTAGCACAGTGGGCATACAGAATCGCTTCAAACAAAAGGCTAGATGACATTCCTGGCTTCTGGCCATGGGAAGATTCATATCTCAATGTAACTTCAATGTTTCTCAGCCACCAACAAGGGGTCAGTGGCAGATCATTGCGTACAAGCAAACAGCTTTTTCAAAATCCTTTCCCTGAAATGCTATCCAAACAATCAAACAAGAGCTAACCCGTTTCCCCCCTCACACACAGGTAAAACGACTTGATAATTCTATGATGACAACAAGCCCAGTTACTAAGCACCACCCTCATCTAACATGATCGTGAAAACCTTTCTCAGTCAGATTTATGGATTGTCATGCGAGCCCCTGAAGAGCTCCTTGCCAGAGGGAAAACCAGGACACCAGAAGGCCAGGTCACGTGAGCATAGGGCCCAAAGTTCAGAGCATATAACTGCCCACACCCCTGGTCTGTGTGCTCACAGGATTAAACCAGCTACAAGATGTCTAAAAGTTAGAACAACAAACACACTGCCAGGTTTGCAGTTAACCTGCAGTCAGACAGGGCCACCTGGTCATGCGTCCCCCCTTTTAATTCCCCCCGAAGGTCAGAGAACTCACCCACAACCTGAGAGCATATCCACCCACAGCCTGTTCCAAGTCAGTTTCTCTAGTTAAGTCAGGTCTCTCTCAACCTCCAATTCTTGGCAGTTTTAGGAGCCAGAACCAAAGGGACAATTGGACACAGTCCAATTGCAGTGAAATTAGAAGCTGCCTTAGATACACCAGGGTATACAGAACAAGCACTTGTTTACTCAACATATAAGTTAAGGTCAACAAGGGAAGGTATGCTTCCTGTTCACAAATCCTTGAGGTCTGTTTGTTTTGGGGCCTCTGGTTGTTCCTGGTGAAACCCCAGAGTTAAGTGCCTGGGAGCAACCAGCCTGATCACATGAAATGCACTTTCTTTTGCAAATCACTGAAGTCTTAGCAAGCCTAACAGGATTTAGTTCCTGCTTGTTCTTGTTAAGAAGCAAGAGAGCAGAACTGTCTGTCTCTCCTTCTCTTCTCACAATGGCAAAGGCCTTTGGCCATTAAAATGGTCAGCTCTCCCTGTAGCCTACCGACTCATTTCGACTAAAAACATCAGCAGAAATCCATGGGAATGTAAAGATCCTAGTGTGTGCATATGAATACATTTCACCCTGTCTGAAAACACACAGAGACTGTCTATTAAACTAGAGTATTGATTGTGAGACTTGCTCCTTTAACCTACAAGACACTCTGTGGCCTCTGTCCCAGCACGTCCTTTAACTTCTTATGTTTTGGGCGAGATATTGTGATCCACCAAGGGAAGCTTGTTTCCATTAGCAGTAACTCCTTGAAAACTCTGTGGACTTCTTCAGTGCGGTTTTTCTTCCTTTGAATCAATGGTGGATGCAAAGTGTGTTAAACTATTTCAACCAGAAGCAAGATACTAAGTTGCTTTTCTCCACTATCAGAAATTTTTTTTTTTTTTTTTTTTAGACACAGAGTCTCACCCTGTCACCCAGGCTGGAGTGCAGTGATGCGATCTCAGCTCACTGCAAGCTCCGCCTCCTGGGTTCACGCCATTCTCCTGCCTCAGCCTCCCGAGTAGCTGGTACTACAGACGTCTGCCACATGCCCGGCTAATTTTTTTGTATTTTTAGTAGAGACGGGGTTTCACCATGTTAGCCAGGATGGTCTCAATCTCCTGACCTTGTGATCCGCCCACCTTGGCCTAGAAACTTCTAATGACACATTTCCAGAAAATTTTTGCTGAATAGCTATTTCTTTAAAAATCAGCTGACTTAAAATCACTGTAAATGTAAAATACTCAGAATGTTTGAGTAAAAAAACATTTTTTACAGACAATAAGTGAAGAGAAAAACAGACTTTTGCTATTAATTGATGCCATATCATCCAAATGATCCCATGTAGTGAGAAATCCGCAGAATCTCAACATGAAGATCATTATCCCCGGACTTATTTCCCATCCTCCTGGCTCTGAGGACACCCAAGGATTCTTGACTGTGCATGTTAGCATGCTGTGCATGCCCTTGTATGAGGGTACACTTACTTCCTTTGCACATATTAATAAGCATTTGAGCACAAGCATCAGGCAGACTGCACACTCAATGACTCACAAGGGAAGTGCTCATTTGTGAGCTTAAACGCTGGAACTGAGTGCACCAAAAAGGAGGTCTGTAAAGCTCTAGTCCATTACGGCTCAATTATCCATGGGATTAAACCTAAAAGGCAACATCTCTGAAAGAATTTCGTCTGAAAACCCAACTGAAAGCCTTTCCAAAAAACAAACAAACAAATGAAAACAGGTTTGCTCCTTCCCTGTGACAAATGGAAAAGTGCTGGGGTCTCTCCAGGTACCACACCCACCATCAGCCCTGCCATTCCAGAGGTCATGGGGAGAGAGGGTTGCTCGGTCAGGAGCCAAAACCCGCCTTTGATGTCTGCTTGCCATCTGTCTGTGTGAAACCCTAGGCCACAAGGGCATGGGTGGGTAAGAGAATGCATTTGGCCTCAGCACCACAGCCAAGGGTAAACACAAGGTGTGGTGGAGGGCCAGGACTGGAAATAAATCTATCTTTGAATGCAAAAAACACAGGCAGAGATAAAGGTGGGGACAGATAAAGATAAACTTGAGTTATATTTAGGAAAGCATTCGTCTTGGGTCACCTATCTGATCACAGGCCCTGTAATCACATTGCTTTAAGACAGGAACAAGGAATTTCTTTTGTTCACAACAATGCCAAGGATCTGTGATTTTGTGACCGGGTCATTGGACAATGCTACATTGAAAACTTTCTGAAAATAGCACTCTCTTCAAAGGTACCTGTCGCCAGAAGAGGATGATGATAATACACTCTGCCCTCAACTTAGACACCATTCGTGGCTCTAGAAATTCCTAAAAGGAATGCCAGGACTTGGGTGCAAGGAAAGCTGAATTATATGACAGTGGCCTAAAAATAGAATTCTGCTGACAAAAGGGAGACAAAGAAAGGTGAATCTCTTTCTTTGTGTTCACATACCTGAGAGAAACGTGACTCAGGAGGATTTGTTCAAACCCCCAGTTCCTGATGAACATGCTTATCCTCAGAAGATTCATTCTAACCCCCAGTTCCTGATGAATGTGCTTATCCTCAGAAACAATCGAGAAACACTTGCCCTTTTAGACTAGAAGGAGACATTTCCCCCATCCCAATCAGCTCCTCCCCAAAAGAGAACAAAGATGGAGACAGTCCCATCCAAAAATGAGGATGCCAAGAGTGCTCTTGGCAATGCAGACATATCTGTTTTCCATTCTCTAAACTGTCTCAAATAATTCTCCAGATAACAAAGGGACTAACAGAAGTTAGGAAACTCTAGGGAGTGCTAATCACCAAACACAGGCTTCGAACAGCCATTAGTGCACTGGAAGATGCTGAGTCAGGATCCCTAGAGCTGTGAGTTAGGGAGAGAAGTAGGGGGGAAACAAAAGCAGAAAAAAATCCCTTGCTCCAGAGGAACTTCAATGTAACTCTGACAAAATGATGCCTTATATGGCTCATGAGATGGCAGGTGCATTGTAGAGTCACAGAGAACAAGGCCTTGGCCAAGCGGCCTCAGGGTTCACATGACCAGTCCCCTGCCTATGCAGAGTTTGCCCACCCCTTAGGGAACTCACTGCTAGTAGCAGCTACACAGTGGACACAGGTGGAGGTTGTGAAGTGTCTTCACCATCATCAGCGTTGACTCTATGCTTAAAATTTTCTGGGCTTATAGAGTATAATACCAGATCTGGGGTTTATTAACCAGCTCTGCCAAGGTATGCACGTCTCAGACTAATGAGTAGGGACTACAAACAAAGTGGCTAGAGGTGGAGAACATGCCATTCAAGGAACTGCTTATCAAGCAAAAGCAGGAAGGCCCTAGGGAAAATGGTGCATGCTTCCCCCCTTCCAAAGCCACAGCTATCTCACTACAAGCTGTCATCTCGAAATGACCATCGAGGCATCGAAAATTCAAATGAGAGGGGCTGGTGAAGGAACGTTGCTTGTTTTTATAGCATATCTTACTTGCTTGGAGGCAAAATCTGTTGCTGCATTTGGACTCCAGAGAGAACAAGCTGCATCTCTCCCTTCAGGATCTAAAGATGTGACCATCTGAAGCAAAGAAAGAAACACTCAGTTTCCTTCCATGAAAATAAAAATCTCTGCAGGTTGATAGGTTCTAAGAACAACTACCAGGAAAAGGAGCCATGTTTCTAATCAGGGCACAAAGTCAGCTACCAAATAGTGACTCAAAAACCGTGGCATCAAGCTAAAAATGATCACCCATAAAACTAATTTATGAACCTTTCGTGAGGCACTCAAAGAACTATTTAGCTTTCATAATATTATTCTAAGAGAGTCAGCATGTAGTGCCACATACACGGAACAAATTAAATCACCATGGCCCACACAGTCCAAGCACCTCACGTCATAGTGTTGAGGCATAATTCCTTCCACAAACATTTATTGACACCAGCCTCCATAAAGTGTTTGAAGCACTGGAGTTGCAGGGAAGAAGAAGAGAAGGCAAAATTCCCTGCTCTGGTGGTACTTACATTTTAGGAAGTAGAGATGAAATGCTAATAAATAAGCAAAATGTATATTACATCAGAAGGCGATAAGAACTGTGGAGAAAAACAAGGTGGGGAAAGGAGAAATAAGAGTGCTGGGATTGGACTTTAAAAATGGGGAGGGGGCTGGGTTCGGTGGCCCATGCCTGTAATCCCAGCATTTTGGAAGGCTGAGGCAGGCATATCGCTTTGAGCTCAGGAGTTTGAGACTAGCATGGGTAACATGGTGAAACCCTGTCTCCACTAAAAATACAAAAATGAGTCAGGTGTCATGGCGGGTGCCTGTTATCCCAGCTACTTGGGTGGCTGAGGCAGGAGGATCGCCTGAACCCAGGAGGTAGAGGTTGTAGTGAGCTGAGATCACACCACTGCACTCCAGCCTGGGTGACAGAGTGAGGCTCCATCTCAAAAAATAAAAAATAAATACAAATGGGGAGGGGGTGGTCAGGGAAGATCTCACAGAGAAGGTGATAGTTTAACAAGACCTCAAGGAGATTAGGGTCATGTGGGTCACTGGAAGAAGAGCTTTCCAGAGAGATGGAGTAGGATGAGCCAAAGCACTGAGGCCGGAGTTCTAAGTTTTAGAATTATAGGTGTAGGGAAAGGAAAAGAGATTAAAACCTCTCTTTTAGGCCCTGAGCCTGGCGCATAGCTGAGGCTGGATGCTCAAAAACCAGTAAGGAAGCCACTGTGATTATTATAAAATAATAGTGTGCTTAGTAACAGAAACATAGAGGAGCAAAATATGTTATTATTATGTGGGGAACAAAGCAAGTAAGGACATTATCAGCATGCAGTGAAACTATACCAATTGAAAAACGTGCATACATGTATCTTTCAAAAATAGAATACATACCAAAAATGTTAACAGCAGTTATTTGGGATAAAGGAGAATTATGAAGATTAGGAGTGATATTTATTCTCTTCTTTTTCATTCCTTTAATTGTTCATTCAGTAAACGTTTATGGAGAGTCTGCTGTGTCCCAGGCACTGGGGATGTAATGGTGTAGGGACAGACAGCCTCTCCCTCCTAACCTGACCTTCCAATAGGGGAGGAGGCAATATAAACTTCAAGAAATAGGTGAACACCACTGCAAGCTGTAACATATGCCGTGAAGAATCAAGCAATAGTTGAAATTGAGAAGAGCCAGTTTAGGAGAAAATGGTAAGGGAAGGTCTCACTGAGGAGATGACTTGGGGTGAACCCAAAAGGATCAAAAAGAGAAGAGATGATCAAGCAAGAATAGCAAGAAGAGCTTCTGAACTGGAAAAGTATATGACGATATGAATATAAATGGCTTTTGTAACAAAAAATAGCCTACATATTAGACAGATAGATAGATGGATGGATAGAAAGATAGATAGATAGATAGATAGATAGATAGATAGATAGATACATAGATAGATAGATAGATAGACAGATGTGTAGTCTTAATTATGTGACTGTGCCATGTATTTTGATCACTTTTTTATTAAATAAGCATTTATCAGACATATATGCAAACAACTGAGCTAGGAATAAAGTTATAAATAACACAGACATGGCCCCTGTTGTCAGGAAGGCTTAAGTCAAATCAGAGGCAAAACCAGGATCTCAGAACTGCCACTTGGCATTACAGCAAATTGGGGACAAGCCAGTGACGAATTTCAGGAACCTGGCAGTCTTACTCCAAGTTTGCTTCAAGCTTGAAGCAAAAATAGCAGCAAAACTGGTTTTCTTTAGCATGCTTTTGACTGAACAACAAGTACATGTGCTTTTCACTTATTCACTCATTCATTCAACCAGCCCCTACTGGCCACATGCTCTGCATTGCCACAGTGCTAAGAGGTAAAGGGATGACGAAGGAAGAATGATTTCCCTGGAGGAGCTTATGGCTTATTTGCCAGGATACGCAAGTAAACAATTACAATATAGAGAGCATCCCAAAAAAGTGTCTTCACAGTTTAGTCCTGTGATGATTAACATGTATTTTAGCAAATAGAATGGACAGATGGTAACTGTTTTGATTACCTTAAAATTATAAATGTCCAAGATGCCCGCCACTAGTGCCAATGTGTAGGATTTACAATGTAAACTTCAGAAAGGTATATATTCTTATTAGGACATTCAGTGACCTAAGGAAAACTCTGATGGAGATATACATAGGTCTGAGATTAAAAATTAGGGAAATGCCTGCTTAATGGCTTTAAGGACAACTTCCCAAGAGAAGTGATGCTGGAGCTGAGTTTTGAAACCAAGCGGGAGTTATCCAGTGGCTTGGGATATTCACATTCAGATGTGCAACCTGAGATTTACAGCCAGGACCCTTCGCCGTACCATGTCTGGCCTTTTGTGCAAACCCAGGGGATGACAGTGATCCCTGCTTCTTGCTCCAGAAAGCTGCATGGAAAGGAAACCTGAGCTTGAGACCAGCGCAGAGAGGGAGCCACTGAGAAAGGACTCACCTCTCTCCTTCTCGCCCCACTAGCCTTGCCCTTCTCCCTCCACTTTCCCCTTTTCTATCTGTCCTCCTTTGCACCTTCATTGTCACCTCATCTGGAGGTTAGAACACAGTGAGCATCCCTAGAAAATAGATAGTCTGTTCAAATAAATGTTAGCCCTCCTCTGAGGCTGACATTTGGCTAAATCACCGAGGTGGTATTTTGGTATTTTGTATCTCAGCCAGGGACATGTGTGTTTTCACTTTGCAAGCTCTGTGCAGGCAATAAACATTTCGGGTTTTTTTTTTTTTTTTACTTTAGTAAAAGTACTAACTTTTTTAGTCTGGATCTTGGGGGGCAGCAATAATTAATATCTTGCATGACTCTCCATACCCTTCTGCAGTTTCAAGCACATCTGTTTTATATAAAAACTAGTGTTGAATGAGTGTGTGTGTGTGTGTGTATATACATATGCATATATATGCATGCCAGGCACAGGGTAAGCACTTTACATGTATTTACATATTTCATCCTCATAACCGTCCTACAAGCTCCACTTTATAGAGGAATGAAGAGATGAACCACTTTGCCCAAAACACTCAGCTAATACCAGCAGCCATGCCCAGCCAGTCTGGCTTCAAACCCACCCTGCACTTGTAACCCTCATAGCATGGTGCCTTGAGCTACCCCTTCATGGTGGATAGTGCCATATGACCATTGCTGCCAACAGATAATAGTTGATAACGCCATTTGACCATCTCTGCTTACAGCACAATAGTTCAAATCTCAGTGTCTTGCCAACATCACGTCATCAAACCCTCAACCTGCTTCCTTGAATCTATTGCTGAGTTGTTTCTTTTTGTTTTCTGTAAAACCCTCGTGCCCTGAAAGGCCCTGTGACCAGAATGGCAGATGCTGCCTTGGGAAATGCTAGGACTGTCCTTCCCAGCTTGGGTAATCCCATTTGTAGGAGAGGCAATGTTTAAAAATCACCTCATTCTTCTAGGTTGGACAGAAAAACAAAATAATACCACATTCGACTTAGGTTTATAAACACTCAGTATGAGACAGCTAGAGACAGCAGGATAATTCCAGACGCATAACAAACAAATAGCAAATTTAATAGTGTGGGCCTTGTTTATACTTCTGCCATCAACTTTAATGATGAGCCTATTTATGCTAAACTTCACTACATTATCGAAGTCATTAGTGCCTGTAAGTGGGTGATAATGTGCTTGAAACTTCCACAAGGACGTGTGGCTTTCTCTGAGTCTTACATTTCAATGTTGGGAGAGGCAGGTCCCAGGAGTATTTTCATACATAGGCCTAGAACAACTATTGGGTATTATGCCCCAGAGAGCGGCCTCGAGGCCAAATGAGTTTGAGAAAGCATGTTAAAGAGAGTTAAGCAGGTGTGTCTTACTTCAAAATCTGTAACAAATTAGAAAACATGAATGTGTCTTCTGAACTTCCAAGATGAGACACACTGTGTCAGGCTTTCCAAAAGTATGGACCAAAGAAACTTTTGAGAAGGTGACAAAGAGTCACTCTTCTATTAGCCCATTAAAACAAGAGTTTAATGGCTGTTGAATTGGAGAGCTGTAGCAAAACCAGTGTTTAATGCAAAACCAAAGTACAGACAGAACACATATGAGTTCATTACTTAGCATTAATCATGTGCATCCCTAGCTGGCAGCACTGGCATGCACATTTGTGCAAACGTGAAGTCCTCATTTTGAAGGACTCAGTAAAGTTAGAATCAAAGCTTCAACAAAGAACCTCAAAACTCTGGATGAGTGTCCCTGCTCTATCAATGTGAACCAGAAGTCTCATGTAACCTCAAGTATCCCTACACTTGGGACCAGGGGTACCTCGGTCTGCTAACTAGGGAGGCACAACGTCATTAGATCCTAATAGGAGGCATATATTAAAGATCCAATCTGCATCAGCATTTTTTTCCCAAAGATGAGCTGTTATTAGCAGACAAGCTGCATGCTGCCTAAATGAGGCCTGAAAGATAAAATCAATACGATGGCCAACACCAGACCTTAACAGCAGGTCAGAAGAGAGTTGGTTGGAATGGGGCACTAGGGGGATTCTCATGCAACAAACATTAGTACCTTCTGACAGTGTCCTCTCATCGGAGAAGTCTTCCCTGATCACCTTATTTGAGGAAGCACCCCTAGTGGCTCTCCAGCCTACTTCCTTGTTATTCTTTTCCACACCACTTATCATCTAATGTGGTATTATTATTTGTATTGCCTGTCTCCCCTCTGTAGAATGTAAGTTTCATGAGGTCCGGAATATAACTGTCACATTCATCACTATAGCCCCCATGCCTAGAACAGTGCTTGCCACCAAGTAACAACCCCATGAAGACTTGTTCAGTATTAAGGGATGTTCTGCTTTTAGGGAACTCTGATTCAGGTGAACAGGTATCTAGCTTTAGGAGTGACAGTCTTGGGTTTCAATTGACACCAACTGTCACTCCTCCTCACATTTACACTGGCCTCATTCTAACCCAGGGCAAGAGAGGTAAAGAAATCAGGAAGGCCAGAGTAAACTGGGCAGAGGTCTGGTGCAGAGGCAAATTGTCACATAGGCCCTTGGACTCATGCTCGAACCAGAAGGTCGGGTTGATCAAGAAGGGCTCAGTGAGACAGGGGATCCATGAGCTAGGGGTTGTTTCCCAGCTTCCTGAATCAGAGGAGACAATGCCAAGCTTAGCATCAGCCCTCTGGTTACAGGCTACATTTCAAAGCCTTTAAGTGCTTGAGAGGACTCCTCTCTATATCCTTTCCCACTCAGCAGTATCGGGCATAGCTTATTTTCTGTCCTGCCCACAGCCCCTTCTGAAGAACCTGAATTACTCAATCACCCTGGACAGGTCTGCCCATCCCTCTACCCAGTCTTGGCCAACTGAACTGAAAATGGCCACAAGGTCAGAGCCAGCCAACCCATAGACTGACTAATGGCCAATTAGCTCAAATTCTTCTGAGAGGGCATCTAGGAGCCACAGAAACCATCATCTCGGTGAGTCCTAAGCAAAAGAAGAGTGAGGTCTTATTAATTTAGGGTATGCAGTCACATTGGTCAATGAATGAGCAGAAGGAAATGGTGAAACCCATCTCTACTAAAATACAAAAAAGTAGCCGGACATGGTGTGAACCTGTAGTCCCAGCTACATGGGAGGCTGAGGCACGAGAATCGCTTGAGCCCGGGAGGCAGAGGTTGCAGTGAGCTGAGATCAAGCCACTGCATTCCAGCTTGGGCTACAGAGTGAGACTCCATCTAAAAAAACAAACAAACAAACAAAATACAGAGAAGCTGGATAAAGCAGAAATGAGGTACAGTATGGCTTTTGCAACTAAAAAAATTTGAAAACCCAGTCTCCAGTTTCTTAGAGATAGAGAGAGATGCTTTCCACTGCAATAGGATGCTTAAATCCAGATCACCTAACATCCGATCAGCTTGCATTTCCCATATTCTATACCATTTCTCCCCCCACAAACACACATTACTTTAACTAGATCATGTGGCTTTCCTGATCTCACAACCAAATATATTCCTTGCTAGAACACCTGCTTTGGATCTAAGATGCACTAGCATTCAGATCCATGAAATCTTGTCCCTGTATCTTTGGCTGCTAAGGGCTATCCACACAAATTCTCTTTTCCACCCTTCCTTCATGGTCCTGCTCTAATCCTGCCTGTTCTTCAACATCTTCTTTGAGTCCCAGTAGACTGATCACTCCCTCTTATGAACTCAGTCATGATCTCTAACTCCATGTAACACCTACTGAAATTCCCTCCCACCTTCCCACCTTTCCCTATTTGTGGAGCAACTACTACGTGATCTGTCAGGTTCTGGATATTATAAGACGTAAGTGACATAGCCTCTGACCTCAATGAGCACCTAGCAAGATGAAAAGAAACTAGCAAATCAACATGAGCCATAGAACAAAATGTTATGAACTAAACAAAACAACTAATGGGCTGAGAATCCTGAGATCTCCTGGGTAGGTTCAGGGTCAGAACTGGTGCCTATGTGTCTGTGATGAATCCTAAGTTCAAACAGGCTAAGTCAGGTGAACTGATTACTTGTGCACACATAAGAAATGTACTTAGAAAGGCTTCTATCATGTAGACATGGACATGATACATGTTTGTCAAGGCAGATGAAAAATACATCTTCTCCATAAGTAAGGACATTCACAAACAGTAGCTGAGACAACTCATTACTGACATAAGACTAAATGCCTCTCTAAATGCAATGTAAACACATGTGTTTGATTTATCTGTCAAAACTCCAACATGCTCACTAGCATCAAAGGCTGCATTCAAATCATACTGCATCCAAATGTTCATCTCTGGGTGGTCTTCTCTTTCACTATGCCCATTAAAATTATTTCTATACTTATTTGTAAGTTGGGGGGAAGGGACATGCTTAAATGAATGACAAAAATAGCATTGGCAAAATACAAAGAGAATCCTGAAAGCTGTATGGGAATAAAGAATAAAATCAGTCTGATAAAGAATTTTCTATATGAGTACAGTTTCTATTAGCATTATCTATCTTGCATGGTGAATCAAGAATAATGAAGATATGCCACCTGTATATATAGCCATAATTCAATATTTGCTCCTAAAGCCAATATTTCTCAAAGACAAAACCAAAGTAAGCAGTATTAATGAGTTGTTGGATTTGGAAATTTTAAAAAGATTTTAATATCTAGCATCTTCTATGACAATCTTCTAATTAAAAAAAAAATAAGTTGGCAGTGAAAAGACACAACCTGTATCCACAAAATTAGGCTGAGGTTAAAGCAGAAAGGCCTGTTGGATTGCTGTTTTTATTACTAATTTACTTTGTTCATTTAGGGAATCAATTTGCTGCCATTAAAGGCTTGGGTTTCATATATTTTATAATTTACACACATTTCCTGATGTGAATGAGCTGTGCAGTTTGTAAGAGCTCAGACAAACTCTCTTCTAATGGTCCAATAGATGCAGATGTTCCTAAAATGGACTTGCAAATAGATGGAAATGCCACTATGCCTGCCATTCTAAATTACTGGGAACAAATCCTGAGCAGCGTGGAAGCTTTGTTCAGCAGTTTTATATGTTTTTAGTTCCTCCTGCATTAAGCTAGTTATGAAATAATAGAAATTAAGAGGGGCCTTCCTGGCCTTAACTGTTTTCATCTAAATCTAAATCTAATTTTTCATTGATTTACAGCAAACCTTACGGGAGAAGTTGAAATTCATTGATCTGGAATAGGATAAACAACTATCTTTCCAAAACCCTTCAGGAAGGTGGAGTGCCCCCAACTTTTAGGACAAAAGAGTTTTTACAGATCATAGTAAATCAATAACTCATAGACAGTATGACAGATACAGAATATCCTTACTTAAGATGAAAAACAAATTGTGCATTGAGATCTTTAATCAATAAAAAGCTAACAAACAAATCAGTAGTGCAAACAAGATGAGAGAATCTTATTTCATTCTCAGTCACGAACTGAAGAGACACACCGGGCAGTGTTTTGTGGTTAAAAATTGCTCCTAGGCTGGTGTACTAGCGAACTATTGAGTAAGAAGGTCAGTAGAGACCAACTCACTGTGGGATTTGCAATGCAGAAAGGACAAGTAGGTGTAACATAAAAGGGCACTCTACATAAATGTCAATTAATGTATTATTCTTCAACAAACTTCTTTTAACAAGTATTTTGGTGGCTTTGAAGCCTCTGTTCTTCTCGTGGGAGCAAGAATGAGACCTCTTGCTTTAGCTTTTGATTAAACAACGTTCAGAAAAAAACTCATCAACATAGATTAAACCTTCACATTAAAACTAGAGGGCTTGACCCACCCCAATTAGCCCAACTCCTTTGAAATATTACAACCAAGAGGTCCTTTCTTTTCTTGTGCCAGTTAACTCTAAAATAATGTTGCTAGAGCATAACTCCTGAAATCCAAAAACTCCGCCTACTGCACACAGGAGACACACACTACTAATAGCGATCTTTTGAGTGCCGTGGGCATTAGGATACATGTAAAATTATGCTCCTTTTGCAGATGAGGACTCTGGTGCCAAGAAAGGTGCACTGACATACCCAAGGTTGTACAACAAAAAAAGCAAAGCTGGGACCACATCTAAGTCAGTCTGGTTCCAAATTCCATTCTCTTATGCATTATACCATGGCTGAGTACTGCCCCCAAGGACCTCCATAATTTGCCCATCCTAATATTCTGCTGCCTCCCTAGACACCCTCTCCTCTCTATTTCCACACATCTCTTTCATGTCCCAAATATGCCTATGCTGTTCCAATTGCAGTTTCCCACATGTGATTCCCCAGTTCTGGGATCTTCTCCATGTTTTAAAAGTCTACCATTCTGTGAAGTTTCTGCTATAATCCCACCTGTTGTGAAAACATTGTTGCCTCTAAATTCTTATTACCTCTTGGTGCTGCCAGCCAGCATCTTTTGCATTTGTTGACCTTGCTCCCCTTTCACAAATTATATGCCACCCAAGGACAAAAACTGGGTACCTAGTGTCTTAGTGTACACAGTCTTAGCAGGCTGGGTGGCCTAAACAACAGAAATTTATTTATCACGGTTCCGGAGGCTATGAAGTCCAAGAAAACGGTGTTGGCAGATTTGGTTCCTGGTGAGGGCTCTCTTCCTGGCTTGTAGGCAGCTGCCTTCTTGATGTGTCATTGCACAGTGAAGAGAGAAAGGGCTCTGTTCTCTTCCTCTTCTTATAAGGGCATCTCGTCATGAAGGCCCTTCTCTCACAAGTTCATCTAAACCTAATCACCTCCCAAAAGTCCACCTCCATTTACCATCACACTGGGGGTTAGGGCTTCAGCATATGAATTTTGAAGGGAACACATTCAGTCTATAGTACCTAGCTATTACCAATTGAGAAAACATACTTTTGTGCCATGCACTGTTCTAAGTTCTTTATATTGATTAAACATATTAATTCATTTTTTTCACCACAACAATCTGTTCACAATGACGAGTAGGTACTATTACTAACCCTATCCTACAGATGGGGACAAGAAGGCACAGAGAGTTAGTAACACAGCCCATCCATGACGGAAGGAGTGAGTGAACACAGACCTTATGGTTCCAGAGGTCACAATCTCAACTTAACACTATGGCATCCCAAATAGGTCTATGCCTCTAAATCAGCACCCAGCTAAGTACCTCATACTTAGGCAGAAACAAATAAATAATTGAATAGTAGTTGAAATAATCAAACTCAATAAAACTCAGAGCTTGTGGTCTTAGGAAGCATCTGGTTCACTTGGTTTAACAATAATGCACAGGAAGGAGAAATGCATTGCCTGGTGGCAGAGAGATGCTTTGTGGAGCAAACCAAAGAAGGAAAGAGTAGTTTCTCAACTGAGGGAATTGCTGGATACAAATTCCTCCATGGGATCTGGACATGACATTCTGCACAAGCATATGCCCAAGATTTTTCTTTCTTCGATTTAAGCCACTTCCTCACAAAACATGAAGATAGCTAAAGAAAGAAGCTTTTTATTAACCACAAAGTTCTCGTAACTGTCTCACTTTTCTATCTGTACTTACAAATTTAAAAAGGAGGAGCTTTCAGGGCAAGCTATTTTCTTGCATGGCATCAAAATCAACAAAACTCTGAAAATCAGCCTTCTATTCATGCAAACATTTGTGGAACACCTGATGTGTGAAACATGGTGAATGATCATGGGACACCAAGATATAAGCCAACATCCATGGAGAGAAAGTGTTCCTTTTTACACAATTCAAAGTATACCCCCATATAAAAAGTATAAATAAGGAGTTAACGGGAGAGCACAGAGGAGGCAGAGATTGAGTTGAGCTTTTGAGGTTGAACACAATCACGAGCTACATTTGGCCAGTACTACAACATGAAATGTGACAGAGCCTTTGTAAAATATTTGAATAGTTTGCCGCTTATTATTAGTATTATTTAGTCATAGCTATGAAGTAACTTCCAATCACTACGAAAAGCATTTGCTACTTTAATTAATTAACTATATCAAGAATTCCCAGAGTTAACTGTTGAGATTCCAATCACTGCAAAAAGCATTTGCTAATTTAATTAATTAACTCTGTATCAAGCACTCCCAAAGTTAACTGTTGAGACTAAAATACTTCTACCCCAACTCTAGGTCTTAAATAAATAAATCTCTATGTATATGTCACAAATAAGTTGGAATTTCTCAACTCTCACCTTGTTTGCCACTCAGCAACACTTTCATGTGCTAACACTTCTGTTCAAGACAGAAGACATTAATTAAATAATTAGCCTTGAGCTCAGACATATAAACAAACACAATTGATGAATTCGTTAATTGTTCTTCCCTGCTGTGGACAGGAGCTATTGTTAGCAACAGTAATAATAGCACTGATTTGATTTCAGACAGGCATTTTGAATACAGGAGGCAAAATGCAGAACTCAGATTCAGAGAAGGTAACTATAGAGGAGCATAGAGTGTTTTCTGAAAATACCAATTGTACAATTGCTCTGTTTATACAGTTACATGAAAGAGGACGAGGAATACTGGCAAACCAAAAATAGCCTCGTCGATGAACATTTGAATTTGCACCAAACACTGACAATTCAATTATTTTTGCCAGGCTCCCAGCACTCAGAAATAAAATAATTTAGAAAACATCTCAAAAAAATGGCATACTTTGAAAAAAAAATCAACCACCTCCCTTCCTTTCAGCATCAGAAAGATTTGATCTGAACAAAAATGAAATTAAATAGCGTAGATTGGTGTTCCAATGTTCCTCTAGGATTTCTTTATAAATGAAGTATAAATAGCAATTATCAGCAGACATGTGTACACTGGGCATAGAAGACATATGCCAGTTGACAACAAATTTCCAATAGGAAATATGAGGATAACTAGAAAGCAAACTGAAATATTTTTCTGCTGTTTATTAACATGCCAATCAGCCCATAGTCCATAAAAATTTCATAAAATGCTGTAAACATTTCCCCATGTTCTTCATTCACATGAAAATGTGATGATATTATTTTCTGTGCTATAATTAATAGAGGTTAATGGTGACTCTGTTGATGAGTAGAAGTGGTGTGATCTGATTTTTGTTGGCTGGACTGTAGAATTTCTATCACTGCAAGTCAGAAACAACACCAAATTGTTACCGAAGTGGGCCACCAGCCCCAGAAAGGAATATTCGACTTGCCAAACAAAAGCGGATCCCTCCAAATGAAAAATAAGGGGAAAAAACAAAAAGGTAGAGAAAATATGAGAAAGGGAGGGAAAGGAGAAGAGAGTACAGGACAAATTGTCTCAGAAAAGCAGGTTTTCCCACAAGGAAAGATAAAGGACCATGGGCAAAGAAAAGGAACTCACAAACCCAAACCCACTTTTCCCATGCAGACACTTGAAATTGACAACCACTGTTATTTTTAATTTTCTTCCAAGGTCAAGGCCCAATTTGAATCCCATCTCCAAGTAGTTGTCCAAACCTACCAGAGTGATGCCTTCCCCTGGCCCTGCAAACTCACGCAACTGCATCTTACGCTCATAAGCTGTGTTCTACCACAGTGACTTATGTGTCTTTCTTGCTTCTCCCCCAGATCCCAAGCCCCTGTTGGACAGCAGCTGAGCTTTGCTCTCTTCAAATTCCCCACAGGATCTGGACATGACATCCTGCACAAGCACATGCTCAAAACATGTCTGTCAAATAAATTAATCAAGCAAATGGCTTCTTCTAACATTCAGAGAATCTGAACATTTGTATTGTATGGCAGAGCTTTAAAACTATTGAGAAAACATAGGAAAAAATGCTATGGAAAGAGTCTTGTGTAAGCCATGGTAGTCTGGCACTTGACTACAACTCAAAATACATGGCCAGCCAACCCAATTTAAGATTTCCTCTCTGCTTTCTCATATCACGTTTTCCCACTGACTTCAAGTCAGGTGAAGCGCATGTCCCGTTCCCTTCTCAGGCAAGATGCTGCTAAGCCGAGTTATCAAATCTTGAATGAATGAGTAAATGAATGAATAAGTAGCCATGTGGGAGCTGGGAATTCAAAGATGAGAAAGCTCTTATCTCTGTCCTCAAGATGTATACAATCACTCCGAAACACAAAGCGAGATGCAGATATAAAAACCAGCATTATAAAGGCAGGAAAAATTAAATATCTAAAAACAAATGTCACTGACTCAAAAGAGATTCTAACAGGTAAGGGCATTGTGAAAAGCCCCTTGGAATAGTTGCTAAGCCTTGAGTTACACCTTGAGAAATGTATCAGATATCCTCTGGTCAAGTGATGGGAAAGGGTCTTCCAGTCTCAGGAAGTAAAAACCAGCATGATGTAGTGGTGAGAGTCTGGGCTTTGCTCAGGGAAGAGCTAGGTTCCAATCTCAGGTCAGCCACTAAGAAAATGGTTGGCCTTATGTGACTTTCTCCTTCGAACCTTGGTTTTTTTTTTATCTATAGGTAGGAGTGTCACTGCTAACCTCAACAGGCTCTTGAGTTAAAATATGATAATGTATTTTAAATGTCTAGTAAAATATATTGAAGAAGGCAGATGCTTAAGATCTTAAGGTGCATTTGAGAAACAAATCAATCTGTGAAGTATTTATAAGAGGGACATACTATGGATCCAACACTCCCTGTCAAAAAGACAAGCAGATGGCTGGGCACAGTGACTTGTGACTGTAATCCTAGCACTTTGGGAGGCCAAGGTGGGTGAACAGCTTGAGCCCAAGAGTTGGAGACCAGCCTGGGCAACATGGCAAAGCCCTTTCTCTACAAAACATAGTGTGCACCTGTAGTCCCAGCTACTCAGGAGGCTGAGGCATGAGGATTGCTTAAGCCCCAGTAATCAAGGCTGCAGTGAGCCAAGATCTCACCACTGCACTCCAGCCTAGGCAATAGAACAAAACCCTGTAAAAAAAAAAAAAAACACAAGAGGAATATGATCATTATGTTTAACTTCCTGTGCCCTCATGAAGCTTGTGGTTTAGCTGCAAACAAAAAACCACACAAACACTGAGGCAAGTATGACCTAAGGTTCAGTGGAAACTAGAGTGAACATTCCTCTAGGTTTGACACAGACTGAGCAGGTTTCCTGGATATGGAATTTTCTGTGCTAAAACCAGGGAGGTCCTGAGCAAACCATAATGAGTTGGTCACCCAAGTGGAGAGATGCAAGTTACAAGATCCACAAGAGATCCAAGAAAGGAACTAGCAAGCACTAGGATCTCTATAATTGGGGGTGGGTCCATGCAAAATGAGAATGTATAGACCCCTATACCCAGTTGTTTTCTTTCTTCCTGTTGCTATGATTATGAATATTTTTTGAAGTAAGATCCACTCATCATAAAACTCAAATTTGAACAGGACCCTTAGCTTTGAATATGAACCCTGGCTTTCTGTTTTTCTCATTTGGAGTTGGATAAACTGAGCACCAAAGACAGGTTAAACAACTTATTCAAATCAACGACACAGCTGGAAATAAAACCCAGTTTCTTTACCTCCTGGTTCAGTATGTATTTTGGGATATATAACACAGGCTTCAAACAGTGTTTGAGTTCTATTTAACCTTAGTGGGGAATATTCCAATTAACATATCCACCCCCGGGTGTTTCTCCCAGTTGAAATTTTCTTCCTTTTTAGTAAACTGAAGGAGACACTCCCCCACCCTCCCCACTTGCTATTTTTTTTTTTCTTACTAAAGCTGGCAAGTGTTAGTGTCTTCTTTGGTGCCTGCTCAATTCAACTCAAGAGAAGCTTGAAATGTATTCCATTTTTTGGTAACAGTTAGGAAAGGACTGTTAAGGGGTGGAGAAGATCAATCACTCATGGAAAATGCTAGATGTCCCATTATGGTATGATAAGTTCAGCTGCGTAGTATATGCATTTTTTTGCTCTCAGAATAAATGGCAGAAGTCAGTTCTCCATAAATTCAAAATGTATATGAGAACATGAAATCATATTTTAAGTGGATTTCACAATTGCTCCTCTTTATCATTCTAAATACCAAAGATTAAGCTTGCCTCTTGGCTGTTGCGGTCTTTTCTCTCTGTCTGTTTTTTTTTTTTTTTTAACTTTTGTTTAATCAGATATGAATAGTGGTTGGTGGCTTTTATTGTTCAGAACTACCTGAAAGGGAAAGAGAGAAAATGAACTCTGCCTGCTGTCTCTATTCCAAACAATGTTAATTTTCATTATAATTCTTTCTGGCCTCTTTCAAAATGGCATTGTTACCCAAATGGTGTTGCTGACCAAAACACCTTTTTACTAAGCTAATCCACAGTTCCCATCCCTTCACTCCTTTGATACAAGACACTCATTTTTCCCCTTCAAATTTAATTTATTCAAGGATACCACATAGAGGCTGTATAGGGTTGCAGTTAAGGACCCACATGCTGGAGCAAAAATCTCTGGGTTCAAATCCCAGCAACATTACTTCTTAGCTGCATAAACTTGGCCAAGTCATTTCACTTTTCTGTTTCTGAAAAATAAAAGATGGCGGATCCTCTGATCATCATCCATTTTGCTCCCAAGAAAACTCCCCCTGAACCACATTCCCACCCCATCGTGGCTCAACTGCTCTGCAGTTAAGATTCAGCTCTCAGCATCTTTAATCCTTTGTTTATTTTTCTTCTCTGAATCGATCTGCAAAGCTCTTCATCTTCTAATGGTGTCAGCCTCTGGGGGACTTCTTCAGAATCTCCTTGGTGTGCTCCATTTTTTCTTCCTCCAAACATCTTCTCAACTCCGTCTTTATTCTTTTCCTAGAAAATCTCACCTGAGCATTAAATAATATCCTACATGTATATCTCTAACAGTGATTTTTTTCTCTGAACTCCTACATGTCCTATCTGCCTCTTCCTGGATGAGTAGTTGAACTTGACCACAAGTGTCTCCCTGAATATGCACCTCCCTGGCTTCTTCCTACCTCAATAAACAGCATGCCCATCCATCCTGTTGTTCATGCCCAAAGCCGAGAAGTCAGTCTTGATTTTTCTCTTTCCTTCATCCTCCCAAATCCATATTCCAAGAGCTCCGCTTCCAAAACCTGTCCTGATCCAACCCCATCTTTCCATTTCTATTTCCACCATTGTTGATTTGGTCTGAATCTTGGCGGCATCCTTCTAACTGGTCTCCCTGCTTTGATTATTGCCCTCATCCCCCACCCCACAATTCTCCCTCTCTACTCTGCAGCCAGAAAAGTCAGAAAAAATAAAAAAGCAAATTAGATATCACTTTTCAATTTAAAAAACCACTCCCCCAACCCCTTACCCCTCCAACACACACTGTCTTCCTTTTACATGTAGAATAAACTCTTCTTTACCAAGGCTTAGGAATGCCACCATGATCTAGCCCCTGCCTACCTCCCCACTTTTGCTTCCCCATCCCTCCTATGTTCACTACACTCTCCAACCCTTTTTGTTTTTCAAATGCTCTAAGCCCATCTCTACTTTATAAGAGATCTTTGCAATAGTTATTGCCTCTGACCAGAATATTCTCCCTCTCCTCCCCTCATTCAGGTTGCCCAATAGACATCTCCCCAGGGCAAATTCCATCCTGTTCTACCATGAGAGCCTCATCATCAGTCACTTTCTCTCTCATTATCCTGCTTTGCTTTTGTCAGACTTCATTGCCAACCAAAATATGATTTTCTTTGTCACTGATTTATTATCTGTCTTCCCCCAAACTCCACAAGAGCAGGGAGCTTGTCTAGCTCACTGTCCCGATCTCAACATTAAAACAAGATCAGGCATATGTCATGCTCTCCGTTAGTATTTGTTGAATCTCTAAATGGCCAACTTTTAAAATCGCTCACTTCCCTGAATTCATCCACATTGCACTGGTGAGCTTTTACAGGCCTAGATAATTATATTGTAATTAGTCTGAAAGAAAGGCATTTAAGTTATAAATTAACAAGCAGATGAATGACTGTTCTGAGGACACTGACCAATTGCTCGTTATCTCTGGAGTAAAATAAACAGGCAGAAGCTGGTTTAAATTGTTGTGGGATAGCTTGAATTGCTGTAAGGAAAATCTTTTTGATTTTGAGGGTCATGAATAATTGAGAAAGGCTATAAAGAAAGGTGTCAGTACTTGATTCCTAAAGCACTTAGCAACCAATAGCCAGTTATTTGCCTTAGATGCTTCAGTAATTTGTTAATTTATTGCCATTATTAATGGGTTATATAACCTAGAATATATACAATATTCCAATCACTCTAAAATGTACCTTTTCCTACTTCTTACCATCTCTGATATCAGAAAGTATCTTACAACTGATGATAGCGCATGATAGTTGAACTGACAGCAGTTTCTTAGTGGTACGTAAAATAACGGTACTTAATATATTGCATCTTAGACTCGATAAAGTATAATAATTTATGATATCACATTTGCTGAATGCTGGCTTTGGACAAACATTTATAAATGTTGTCTTATTTGTTAATCCTTACAATCAGCCTATATGATAAATAATATCAGACCTATTTTATACATAAGAAACTAAGGATCAGGGAAATTAAGTAACTTTTTTTCTTTTTTGAGATGGAGTCTCGCTCTGTTGCCCAGGCTGGAGTGCAATGGTGCGATCTTGGCTCACTGCAACTTCCACCTCCTGGGTTCAAGCAATACTCCTCCCTCAGCCTCCTGAGTAGCTGGGATTATAGGCACGTGCCACCACCCCGACTAATGTTTGTATTTTTAGTAGAGACAGGGTTTCACCATGTTGGCCAGGCTAGCCTCGAACTCCTGACCTCATGATCCGCCTTCCACAGCCTCCCAAAGTGCTGGGATTACAGGCGTGAGCCAGTGCGCCTGGCTGAGATTAAGTAAATTTTCTAAAGTCACATAGCTTATAAATGCTAAAGCCCATGATTTAATTCAGGTCTATCTGACCCCCAAACCAATTCTCATCACCACTTTCCTATAATAGTTATTGTTAAATTAAATTAGGTTTTGTACATAAAATGCAAATGCCCATTACAAATAAGTCACATAGTAGGTTTTCAACTCATGTCAATTCCCTTCCTTTCTGTGAGTTTACATGTGCCTGAATGTATAAGCATGAACTGTGCTCTGTTTCCATGATTTATATAAAACTTCTTAGAAAGCAAGCTTTGGCAGTCAGAATTTGAGGTCTGGCTTTTGAAAATATCTGAGCCCATATCAAAGGCAGCAAATTAGCTGGGAAGTCAGTGGGACCATATAGTGATCACACTGCTAAAAGGCCACTCCCTGACAAGCAAGAGAGAGCAAAGCAGCCAAATTAACTCCCTGCCTAAGTCCTGACTAGTGGAACACTAACAAGATTAGACTTTGGAAGTAGGCAGGACAAATCTACTATACCAAGTGAGGTAGAGCACTGTGGGAAATTCAGTGGTTTTCAAGTCTGACAGTCTCAAACTCAAATCCCAGCTCTCCTTCTCAATCACCTGACCCACTTAACCTCTCTGGATTTTAGACTTCTAATCTCTCAATTAGAAGAGGTACTTCCCCCTCTGCAAGGTTGCAGTAAGGAATTATTCATTTCACAAATATTCATCGAGCACTTTCTATGTGTATGTGGGATATATCATTGAACAAAACAGATAAAAAGCCTTGTCCTTATTCATCTTACATTTTAGCAACTAGTGCTAATATATGTGGAGTATCTAGCATATTACTTGGTGATTATTAAGACTATTAAAACTATTAAGTAAGTAAAAGTATTAGCATCATATATTGTAATTGGAACTGGTGTGCAGTTTAAATTTGCCCAGGGATTCTGAATAGAGCATCAAGCTGTTCCATCATGCCTAAGTCTCCTCCACCAAGAAGGACATCAAGACTGCTGCATGGCTGGCTCTTCATCATGCCAATCTCTTCAAAGAGGAATGCTTTCTAAATTAGCTCATTCTTCCTGCCTGGCCTCATGCCTCCATCATCTCAACTCAGCTGTTTCACACACCTTACCACAATCTGAAACTCTCATTTTTATATGTGTTTCCTTATATATTGTCCCTTCCCCTTGTAGAAAATAAGCACCTGAGTTCAGGGACCCTTGTTCTTCATATCTAGAACAGGCCCTGACACTTAATATTTGCAGAATAAGCATCAGTGATATACTTTCCATTTCTGGAAACCAGCTGCAATTTAGAAATATGCTTTGAACTCAAGGGTAAAGTTGGGACCTGCTGAACAAAACACTCAAACTATGGCTACCGGTAGCCAATGTGATACAGGGTTGGCTGAAGGCTTCAGAGGCAGGGTCCCAGATCCTGGAAAGATAAAATCACTCTGTTTTATTCTGAGACCTGCAAACTCTTAGAATGAAAGTTTTCAGATCTTTCATAGCTGCTGGCTACAGGATGAGTGATCAGAAAAGGAGTCTGGCAAAAGGCCAGAGCTACCCTCAATGAAATGGTTCTCAAGTCCTACTGACTGGTCGTAAATAAGGAAGAGCATGACTTGGGATTGCAGTGATCAAGAAGGAAGAATATAGCATTGTTAAACGATGCAGGTCCCCCTTGAGCAAGTAAATCTAAAACACTCGAATCTCAATGACTTTATTCAAGGGTCTCTCTTCTCAAGTCTAGCTATGTACTCTCCCACCTCTCAGCTGTTGCTCATACTTAGGAATTCTAGTCTGCCCCTACCTAGAAAGTTCAACTCATCACAATTCATCCCGGCCTGCAAGAGTCAGCTCAGGTTTCCCATGGAAGGAGCCTGGGCTTTGAAGGAAGGCAGATATGGATTCAAATACCAAGTCTGTCACCTATGGGATGTGAGGCTGTGTGCCAATAAGAGGCCACTTAACTCCTTGCAGCCCCCAAACCCCAGTTTCCTCACCTGGAAAATGGGTCTGTCAGGATCTACCTCATTCTTGGGGTTGTCATGAGATACTATGAGGAATTACTAGAAAGGGGAATGGAGGCCGGGCCGGCAGCAAACTACAAATGAGTAGTATAAGAGGGTTTTCATTTCATTGAAGATAAAATGTAAAGAGATAGCTAAGCTTCCTATGTAGTTCAGAGAGGTTCCGATGGTAAATTCAGAGAAGGTCAGCAGGAAGGGGGTTGGCAGGGAGCTATGGCTTCACTGAGTGCTAGCCACTGCATCAGGCAGTAGGAGACACAGAGGTAACCAAAGGTGATCTAACTCTTTCACTTGTGAAGCTTCCATTTTAATAAAAAGAAATGGCACACACATGTTTATAGCAGCACAATTCACAACTGCAAAAATATGGAACCAGCCCAAATGCCCATCAATCAATGAGTGAATAAAGAAATTGTGATATGTATATAGATATAGATATATATACATATATATGCACACACACACACACCATGGAATACTATTCAGCCATAAAAAAAGGAATGAAATAATGGCATTCACAGCAACCTGCATGGAATTGGAGACCATTATTCTAAGTGAAGTAACTCAGGAATGGAAAACCAAACATCGTATATTCTCACTCATAAATGGGAATTATGAGGATGCAAAGGCCTAAAAATGATACAATGGACTTTGGGGACTTGGGAGGAAAGGGTGAGAAGGGAGTGAGGAATAAAAGACTACAAATTGGGTTCAGTATATACTGCTCAGCTGATGGGTGCACAAAAATCTCACAAATCACTACTGAAGAAATTATTCATGTAACCAAACACAACCTGTTCCCCAATAACCTATGGAAATAAAAATAAAATAAAATAAAAGGGCTTTTGAGCCAGGCTGACGTGAATATGTACTCCTCTCAGCCATATTCCCACAGTGGGCCTTGGACAAGTGAGCCAAACTTACCAAAGCTGTCTCCTTAGCTGTAGAGTTAATATTGGCTATATTGAAGAATCTTACTAAGATGAAGTGGGATACATACGTTAAGAGCCTTTTCTGAAATAGGTGTTCCTTACTTCCTTCTTTTTTTTTTTTTTTTTTTTTGAGATGGAATTTCACTCTTGTCGCCCAGGCTGGACTGCGGTGGTGCAATCTCAGCTCACTGCAACCTCCGCCTCCCAGGTTCAAGCAATTCTCCTGCTTCCGCCTCCCAAGTAGCTGGTATTACAGGCACCCACAACCATGCCCAGCTAATTTTTGTATTTTTTTAGTAGAGATGAGGTTTCACCATGTTGGCCGGTCTGGTCTCGAACCTCTGACCTCGGGTGATCCACCCAACTCGGCCTCCCAAAGTGCTGGGATTACAGGTGTGAGTCACCACGCCTGGCCCTTACTTCCTTCTTATTGGCATTTTCTGCCATGCCAGAAATGTTCAAGTGTTTTGTTACATTTTCTTCTGATGACAATAAGATAAAATTTAAGGAAAACAAACACCAAGTATTTTTTGTCCATCTCCTTTTCTAAAAAAATAATATTTTACAAAATATTGTCATATGCATATTGTTTTGAATACACATCATGGCTCTCATACAATAGTCTTTATTTATTTCACAAAAATACAGGATCTAACGATTTGAATGCTCCCCAAGCCCTGTGATCAACAGCAATGCCATTTATGTGTGTTTCCACTAAATTATGTGCCATACTAGATAAAAGATTTGTTTTGAAAAACAGCCACTTCCAAAAATAAGAGAGTTTATCAATTCTAATCATTCTTATCCAAAATTAGTTGTCAAGTTTCAATGGCTGAAATGAATTTAACAACATAAAGTTCGTACCACTGCTGAATGTCTAATGCAACCTCATAGAGCAGTCCTGAATACACAGCCCTGTCAGGGTTCACCAACTACTTTTAAAATATCAGCACTTTTGTGGTATAATAGAGCCTATTAACAACAGTTGACTGACATTAGAGGTAGTCAAACTAAGCATCAATTTAAAAAAATATGCTGACCTTTCCGAAAATTAAGAAGCTGTTGCCCCATACTCATCAAAGGGAAATCGGAATAATTACTGTGGCATTATGAAACCCAGTTATTTGACTAATAGCGATATTTTTTCACTGCCGCAAAAAGCTAGCAAATACATTATGATGCTGTAGCAATATTGGTATTCATAAAATCTCATTAGGCCAACTAGAAGTCAAACATTAGCCAATCATGCTTCTGCTTCCTACTTACAGATCAAAGCTAAATACATGCTTTAGCCAGTTAGAAACAAAATTGAATTTGAGATCTGCATCACTCTCATTAAGTACCACTCTGTCAGGCTGTGTTTAAGACGAACAACCCATAGGGAGCTTTTTCCAAACCAATGAGAAGGCCTCCTGCCCATCTCAAACTTGAAATTCCATGACTGTTAATTTAAATAAACACATTTTGAAGCAGTCTGGACTTTCACTGCCCTGCTTTCTCTTTCCTTGTTCATTTGACCACAGGTTGGTTTATCTACAGCAAAAGAAAATCCTGTTTGAATAGAATAATTCTCATTTTCAAAACGAGCATCTCTGCATTGTGTCCCATAATAAAAATAGGCAACTATCTTCCTTGCATGCTTATTTTTCTTCTCTGATATTAGCTCTTAATTGAAAGGAAAGGCAAGTAAACTGATTTAAACAGGTGTTATGAGTGAGCTGAGCTCCATGCAGAAAGAAAGGAAGTTGAATGAGTCAGTAGCAGAGTGGAGCTGACACCCAGTGCAGAAGCAAACCCTCAGAGTCATCAGTTGCTGGGACAAGCAAGGGAGCCTTTTCCTGGATGAGACCACATTTTAAAATTCCAATAAGCAGCACAAACACAGCAGCACTGGCAAAATGTGTCTCCCCTCATGCTGAGAAGGTTCACTGCCTCTCCTATATCAGCTAGAAGTTATTCCACCGGGTTGCCCAGGCCAGGGGAGCAATGCCCGGAGACTGACAGCTTTGAGCTGAGCCTCCTGTCCATAATCTCTGACTGTATCTCCATGGTGCCACATATACATGTATATATACGCACACACATACATATGCCATCTTGTTGGTTTACACAGGGACATCAAACAGAAAGGGGTTGATTTGATTTTGTTTTATCCTTTCAAATTAGTTGCCTTAGAGAATCTCTTTTAAAATTACCGAAAGCACTGCCACATTACATACAATGCACAGCTATCATAGCTTGCAGCGCATGGGAAAAGTATGATTGAGTCTTTGCTTTGTTCCTGGTGCACAGATTGAAGGGTATATAAACCTCCTGGCTACACACATTGGCAGACCTAGAATTTCTATAAGGGGGAGGAAGGCGGGCAAGCAGATTGAGATGGGGGTAAGGAGGTTGTTTCAATGTGACATTTTGCAGAGCAAGTGCACTATTTTGACTTAGCACATTTATTTGGTGTGGGAGAGGAGCCTGCTGAGGTGGACGATTCAAAGTCTCTCCAAGATTTGCTGACACAACTAAAAGGAGTAGCTACAATAATCTTTTGGTCAGTATATGACCTATCTGACTCCTTTATAACTCTCTCAAAATATGGAAGCATTTGAGGAAAGTGAAATAATTTAAATAAAAATATTAGGACCCTTTTTCCATAATGGAAATTTCTAATGGACATATTAACAATTAAGTTCCAAAAATTAAAAATTTTTAATTTTTTTATTTAAAAAAATAACTGAATGCTGGTATTTGGGATCCTGTGCTTGAAAGTGCATGAAATTTGATCAAGCTGAAATTAAAATTGTGACAAGGCACACTATATGCAAAAATATTAGGATAATGAAAATAAAACTAATCTTTGTATAGAACTTTTTCAATTTACAAACGTTTTTCAAATGATGAAACTCTCTGGATTTTTGTGGCAACCCTGATTGATAATGACATAAGCAAGATACCAATGACCTCATTTTATACAGGAATACATTGTTTATTGTGCTTTGCTTTATCACACTTCCCAGATAATGCAATTTTTTACAAATTGAAAGTTTGTGGCAACACTGCAATGAGTAAGTCTGTCAGCACCATTTTTCCAATAGCACGTGCTTATTTCATGTCTCTGTATCACATTTTGGTAAGTCTCATGATATTTCAGGCTTTTTCATTATTATTATATCTGTTAAGGTGATCTGTAATCAGTGAACTTTAATGTTACTATTGTATTTGTATTAGGGTGCCATGATCCATTACCATATAAGAGGTTGAACTTGATCAATAAACGTGTGTGTTCTGACTGCTCCACTGACCAGTGGTTCTCCTCTCTCTCTCCGTTTCTCCTCAGACCTCCCTATTCCCTGAGACACACAATATTAAGCTAATTAGTAACCCCTACTAAGTATTCAAGTGAAAGAAAGAGATGCACATCTCTCACTTTAAATAAAAAACCAGAAATGATGAAGCTTAGTGAGAAAGGCATGTCGAAAGCTGAAACAGGCTGAAAAGCAGGCCTCTTGTGCCAAACAACTAGGCAAGTTGTGAATGCAGAGGAAAAGTTGTTGGAGGAAATTAAAAGTGCTACTCCAGTGAACATACCAATGACAAGAAAGCAAAACAGCCTTATTGCCAATATGGGGAAAGTTTGAGTGGCCTAGATAAAAGATTAAACCAGTCACAACATTCCCTTAAGCCAAAGTCTAATGCAGAGTACAGCCCTAACTGTCTTCAATTCTAAAGGCTGAGAAAGGAGAGGAAGCTGCAGAAGAAAAGTCTGAAGCTGGCAGAGGTTGGTTCATGAGGTTTAAAGAAAGAAGTCATCTCCATAATGCAAGTGCAAAGCGAAGCAGCAAATGCTGATGTCAAAGCTGCAGCAAGTCACCCAGAGGATCTAGCCAAGATCATTGGTGACAGGGGCTACACTAAGCAACAGATCTTCAATATAGACAAAATAGCCTTGCACTGGAAGAAGATGCCATCTAGGACTTTCATAGCTAGAAAGGAGGAGTCAATGCTTGGCTTCAAAGCTGAAAAGGACAGCCTGATTCTCTTGTTAGAGGTTAGTGGAGTTGGTGACTAAGTTGAAGCCAATGCTCATTTACCATTTCAGAAATCCTGGATCTTTGCTGAAACCAAGATAATGGAGTAAGCAATAATGAGGTAAGCAACTCAGATAATGAGGGCCCCTAAGAATCATGCTAAATATATTGTCTCTCTGCTCTATAAATGGAACAACAAAGCCTGGATGACATCATATCTGTTTATAGCATGGTTTACTGGATATTTTAAGCCCAGTTTTGAGACTTACTGCTTAGAAAACAAAGGTTCCTTTCAAAAATATTACTGCTTCTCATTGACAATACACCTGGTCACCCAAGAGCCCTGATATAAATATACAATCCTTCTCATAGAATGTGCTTTTCATGTCTGCTAACACAGCATCCATTCTGCAGCTCATGGATCAAGGAGTAATTTCAATTTTCAAGTCTTATTATTTAAGAAATACATTTCGTAAAGCTATAGTTGTCATACATAGCAATTCCGTTGATGGATCTGGGCAAAGTAAATTGAAAACCTTCTGCAAAGGATTCACCATTCTAGATGACATTAAGAACATTTACAATTCATGGGAGGAGATCAAAATATCTGCATTAACAGGAGGTTGGAAGACGTTGATTCCTGTCCTCATAGATGACTTTGAGGGGGTCCAAGACTTCCGTGGAGGAAGAAACCATAGATGTGGTAGAAATAGCAAGAGAACTAGATTTAGAAGTGGAACCTGAAGATATGACTGAATTGCTACAATCTCATGATCAAACTTTCATGAATGAAGAGTTGCTTCTTCTGAATGAACAAAGAAAGTGGTTTCTTGAGATGGAATCTACTCCTGGTGAAGATGTTGTGGACATTGTTGAAATGACTACAAAAAGATTTAGAATATTACATAAACTTAGTTGACAAAGCAGCAGCAGCAGAGTTTCAAAGGACTGACTGAGATTTTGAAAGATGTTCTGTTCTGTGTAAAATGTTATCAGAAGGCATCACATGCTACAGAGAACTCCTTTGTAAAAGGAAGAATCAATTGATGAGGCAAACTTCTCTGCTGTCTTATTTTAAGAAATTGCCACAGCCACCCAACCCTCAGCAACCACCACCCTGATCAGTCAGCAAACATCAACATCCGGGCAAAACCTTCCACCAGCAAAAAGAGTACAACTTGCTGAAGGCTCAGATGATGATTAGCATTTTTAGCAAGAAAGATTTTTTTCTATTTGTTGTTTTTTGGGTTTTTTTTTTTTTTTTTTTTGAGACAGAGTCTCACTCTGTCACCCAGGCTGGAGTGCAGTGGTGCAATCTCAGCTCACTGCAACCTCCACCTCCTGGGCTCAAGTGATACTCTCACCTCAGCCTCCTGAGTAGCTGTGACCACAGGCATGCACCACCATGCCTGGCTACTTTTTTATATTTTTGGTAGAGACAGGGGTCTCACCATGTTGCCCAAGCTGGTCTTGAACTCCTGCTCAAGCAGTCTGCCTGCCTTGGCCTCCCAAAGTGCTGAGATTACAGGCATGAGCCACCACACTCAGCCAAGAAAGTATTTTTAAATTAAGGCATGTAAATGTTTATACATAATGCTACCACACACTTCAAGAACTGCAGTATAGTATAAAAATAACTTTTATATGCACTGAAAAATCAAAAATTCAGTTAACGTGCTTCATTGCCATATTTGCTTTACTGCGGTGGTCTGGGACCGAATCTGCAACATCTCCATGGAATGCTTACATATTGCAGAGGAAATTGAGGCTCACAGGTAAAGTGTCTTGCCCACGTTCACAGGCACGTTTACATGAACAAGGGTGAGGTAGCACCCCAAATATCAACAAGTTCAGAGCCCCTTCCACCACATCACAACTTTGTCTCCTCAATAAATGTTTGTGTTAGAGATAATATAACTCCTTGAGGCCTAAAAGTAATACCCAGTAACAATGAGCACTCGTAGCATTCAGTTCTTGGTTTCTTACATCATTCTCCAATAAAAGGAATCAGGACTCTATACAGAAATGGCTGATTCTTGGACCAGGGCAGGAAATATACAAAAATGACCCTGGAGCACCTTGTAGTGCAAGAAGGTGAGGAAGAGCTCACACACACATACACATACAAACACACAGACATAGACACACACACACACACACACACACACACACACAATGATGAGAGTATATCAAAGGGACCTAGCCACCAACTGAAATAATTTTCCCAATAGCCAAAGCCAGAACAAGAAAAATAACACGTTGTTGGATTATAACTCAAAGTATAAAATAAATATCCATGAGTCCATATTGGTAAAAACACACGATTGAATAAATAAGTGAATTAGGAAAAAGGAACAAATTGCCCATTCAGCAAAATTCCAAAGAATTTATCTAAATATGCTGTCTTTGAGGCAGTAGAGTTTAACTACAAGTTTTTACATGAAACCTGTGCATAGTGACTTTCTTACAAAAAATCCTGTGTTAAAAAAGGGTAGATAAGAGAATAACTGTGCAGTGAAGAAATCTGACAAACACTGCCTCAGCCATATGATCCAGTTCAACATCAACAGTGATAAGTTGGGTTGATAGTATGTTTGTGACCTTGATAGGATGTGACAAAAATGGCACTTTACTTCTGTGGGCTTCCTCCTAAACACCCATGAGCCCATCTAATCATGAAAAAAACAAGACTAATCCCAGGTGAGGGACATTCTACAAAATTCCGGACCAGTCCTCCTCAAAACTCTCAAGTCCATGAAAAACAAAGAAAGTCTGAGAAGCTGTCACAGACAAGAGAAGCCTCAAGGAGACCTGGGCAATAAATGTAATATGGGGTGCTGGATGGGATCCCAGAACAGAAAAAGGATGCGAGGTATAAAAACCAGAAATTCGAATCAAGCATGAACTTTAGCTAATAGTAACAATAACTATTTGTTCACTAATTGTAACAAATGCACCCTACTCATGTAAGATGTTATAACAGGGGAGACTAGGGGCAGGGCAGGTGGGAACTCTATGCTATCTTTGCAGTTTTTCTGTAAATCTAAAAGTGATTTAAAATTAAAAGTTTATTTAAAAAAAAAAAAGGATAATCTCAGCCAAGCATGTTGGCTGACATCTATAATCCCAGCACTTTGGGATGCCAAGGTGGGTGGATTACCCGAGGTCAGGAGTTCGAGACCAGCCTGGCCAACATGGTGAAACCCTGTCTCTACTAAAAATATAAAAATTAGGGAACACTGTGGCAGGCGCCTGTAATCCCAGTTACCTGGGAGGAGGAGGTTGCAGTGAGCAGAGATGGCACCACTACAATCCAGCCTGGGTGACAGAGTGACACTCTGTCTCAAAAAAAAAAGATAATCTCTCACCAAAGCCATCCACATAACACAAAAACTATTTTACATGATCATACAAATGAGCCTTAATCCAACGTAAACAAGGCAATTTAACTATGATTTCTATACACTGGTCATCATGGCAATCTCAGTGCTTAGTCACGTAAATATTTGACAATGAATAATTTAAAATTCATAACACCATCCATAATAGGTGGCCCATCCTTCCTCATCATTGAGCAAACTGGCAAAAGAGCAGAGGCAACAGCTTCTAGAGATAAAAGGAAGGCTTTAAAAATAGGAGAAAGCATAGCAGGTGGTGCCACCTGTGCTATCTGATTCTACCCAACAATCCACTACTGAGTGGTGGTGAAGGTAAAAAATCAGTTAGTCACTCACAGTTGGGGGTGTAAGAGGCAACAACTTCAGCTCAAGTGTGTCTATATCCAGTGTGAAAGAGATCCTAAAATTGCAACCTTAAATGCCTTGGGTATTGACAGAGCAATCCATGTGGCAGCTAAGTGGACATTAATATACTATAAAGTACCTGTTGTAGCCTCAAAAACTAAATTATTTTCCCTCCTACCTATATACCAAGAGGGTATAATCTACTGAGGGGAAAAAAAGAATTCTTGATTTTTAAACTGAGCTAAATTGCAATGCCATGGCAGGGAGGGGGCCTAACTAAGACTTTAGTTGGTGAAATGAAATGTGCTAAGCTCCTCAGAGCCCTGCTCACTTCCCATCACCCACCTACAGCAAATGCCAGGATGATATTCCATCAGCTCGTTGATAGAGTGGAGGCCCTCTGGCTCAAATCTCATTCACTCAGACATTCCATCCATTTGGTACGGAACAACCATTTTCTATCTCATAGAATCATGGTGCCATCGCAGTTTTGCAAGGGACCTGAAAAGCTGTCATATCCAGCTGAGCATTTAACACCTGATCCATCATTATAAGATCCCTGCTAAGAGTTCCTTCAGCCTCTCCTTGGGACAAGAACCTCAATATCTTGCAAGGCATATTCCAAAGGTGTCATTGCCCCTGCTTTGTCCCCTTTCTCTGACATCATCTCTTACTCTCTGCTTCTGCTCCAACCATCTGACCCCCTGGCTGATTCTTGTGTGTGTCACGCACGCTCCTGCCTCAGGGCCTCTGCACTTGCTTTTTCTTCTGCCTGGAATGCTCTTCCTCCATATACTCACATAGCTTTCTCCCTCACAATCTTCACACCTCTCTCCAAATGTTACCTTCTCAGTCAAGCTTTCCCTGACCACCTTATTTAAAAGTGTCCTGGCCAGGCGCAGTGGCTCACGCCTGTAATCCCAGCACTTTGGGACGCTGAGGCAGGCGGATCCGTCAAGGGATCGAGACCATCCTGGCCAACATGGTGAAACCCCGTCTCTACTAAAAATACAAAAAGTAGCTGGGCATGGTGGTGCGTACCTGTACTCCCAGCTACTTGGGAGGCTGAGGCAGGAGAATCATTTGAACCCGGGAGGCAGAGGTTGCAGTGAGCAGAGATCGCACTACTGTACTCCAGCCTGGTGACAGAGCGAGACTCCATCTCAAAAAAAAAAAAAAAAAGTGTCCCATGCCCATCTTCATCTACAACATTCCATCTTCTTTAACTGCTTAATTTTTTTCTACAGCATTTATCACCACCTAACATACTATATATGGTCCTGATTTTTTAATTGTCTGACTCTCCCCTCTAGAGAACAGGCTCCATGAGATTAGGACTCTTGGTTCACTGCTGTTCCCCACCACTCAGAAACATGCCTGGCACTTGTCACTAAATATAAATTCACAGATGAATGAATTCTTAACTTTCAAGCAAACTTTCTATGTGATAAGCAGTCATATTTACAGGAAGCACATGTCCCATCCCTATAAAAACATTAATTCATGATAGATGTACTTATGGCATTCCATTTTACAGTATTCGAAAGATTTTTATCCATATATCTTTGTAAGATTGACTATTGTTGTGGAAAACACAGTCACCTTACATATTGAAAGTGACAATCATGTCATGGGTTTCTTTTATTTCTTACTTAGGTACTGCACGGGAAATTCACAAATACATGTAAAGGTCATTTCTTATTCATCTCTGTCCCCCTCTTTTCTGCACCAAGCCTAGCACATGACTTTCCATAATGTAAGTGTTCAGGATCTAGCCAGGCACTATCTTACCATTGTGCTCTGAGTCAATACAGAAGACAGAGGCAGGAGAACAACCTCCAACAGCAGTCCTCTACTATGGCAAAAACTACCATCTAGTATTACCAAAGAGAAAAAGGCTGGGGCCAAGCCTCAAGGCTCCCAAGATATAGCACAGTATCACAGTACGTCTCTGAAAGAGAAGTTGAAGACTGATCCCTATCACTCTGGGTATTTCCCACCTGGAAGAAAATAAGATGTTCAGATAAACTTCCAACTCAGTGATATTTTAATGCCTGAATCTCCACCCCCCTCCAACCCCCGGCCAAAGAAAGAGAACAATTCATCAAGGCATTCATTCATTCATTTTTTAAAAAACATTTATTGAGCATCTATTTTGCGTGAGTACTTGCTAGGTCGGGAACACACAGATGCATCAGACACAATGAAGCTGGGAATAGTCTTGGTAGTGTCACCCTGTGGCTCAGTAAGATCAAAATGAGAGCTGCCACTCCTCTCTCTCTACAGTGGAGATTCCCAGGGAGGAGAGTAGAGGGCTTGCCCGCAAATCTGTCTCCCTCCAGGATTCCAAGAGGAGGATTAAAGTCCTAGAATGTGCTCATGGGCTGAATGTGAAAGTGAATGCCTAGGGTGTTTTAGATGTAATTCCCTCCCTCCCTTGAAGGGCCTGGGTTTCGCCTTCACTGTCAGTCTCTTTTCTCTCAGGCAGACAGTTCATCCATTGAAATCAATAGGTAGGAAATCAATAAAATGCAAACACGGCACTTTACCCTTGCTGGTTTAGTCTCTCTCCCTTCAATCCTGAAAACACCGCCACGTTTCCTTTACATCAGCCCTCTTGGCGACCTAAAAGCCTCTTCAGTTTTTGCCATCTTACCATTCTCCTTGGCTGTAATGTGAAGTTGCTTTGGCATTTATCCAAGAAAGACAATTTTTCCAAAACCCAGGGATTCTATGTCCTGGATTCAACCAACCATTACTTTTTGAACATTGTATTTTAGTACCTCTAATCTTTGCCATTAGACCTCAGAAGATCATATATGGAAGTAAATGTGAACAGGTTGTGATGTTTTCCAAAGTTGTTACAGGCAGCCTGGTGACAGGGCATGCTGTCTGTCTTTTGAGATACCCAGACAGAGGGCTAACAATGTGTCAGAGTGGAGCTGAAATTCTGACATTGTTTAAGGATTGGCCTAAATGATCGTTAAAGCCCCTTCTAATTCTGAGATTACGTTATTCAACATGGAGGTGAAATTATCACATTTATAAAAGCAAAATAGCAGTGGCTAGTTTTGGACTGGACAAATAAGTCCTTTCCCCACAAAAAAAAAAAAGAAAAAAAATTCAGAAACATTTAGAGAAGGCAAGCTGTCAAAACTCCGATGAACTACAGCCAGGCATGGAGGTGCACAACTGTAATTCCAGCTACTCGGGAGGCTGAGGTGGGAGAATCACTGGAGCCCAAAAGTTGGAGCCCAGCCTGGGCAACGTAAGCAGACTCTGTTACAACAACAACAAAATCAGACAAATTGAAGTCAAGGATATAGTGCCTGGGAGCATTAGTTATCAATGAGACTACATCTGAACTCAGCAGCTGGAAAAGTCTGAAACATCAGGATATGTCACGAGGAGCATATTACAGCACAATGGTTGGAACTGAGTTCTAGTAACATTTCTGCTATTCACTACAGCAGCTCAGTAATCTTGAGCAAGTTACATAACCAATCTCCAAGCATCAGCTTCCTCGTCTGTAAAATGGGAGTAATAACT
The DNA here is from genome assembly GCF_028885655.2 of Pongo abelii. Classification (NCBI taxonomy): domain Eukaryota; kingdom Metazoa; phylum Chordata; class Mammalia; order Primates; family Hominidae; genus Pongo; species Pongo abelii. The sequence goes on from NC_071988.2 coordinate 23,284,225, forward strand.
CAGAGTTGTTATGAACATTAAATGGGATAACATTTGAAGAGTTATCACCCATCATCGCCACTACAGGGAGAGCATTTTAATGATAACTCCACACCATCTGATGACCAGCATTGATACTGAAGTGGACTTTGTCACTTTAATTTCTATCTTTTTGGGGAACCATAATTCTTCAAGTGACATTTGTTTTAAGCTTAGAATACATTTGAGGGCCTTGGAATTTAGATTTGCAGCAACAACAACAAAAAATTCAGTCTGTCAAAGAAAGGCAGCTGAGCCACGCTGAGATGGTCTTGGTAAAGGCACAGGACACATCTGCACCTCACACCTGAATCAACATGTAACTGTCCGTGATGGCTCAGTGGTATTGCTAATTGCAGAAATCAAGGGCCCTGTAAATGGGACAAATAACAGAATCAATCCTGACTCAGCATTCTAGGTGACAGAAAGCCATCAAGTAAACCCTTTGCAGGTTCTGTGTCATCACTACCGTGTTCCACCCTAACCTGACCATAACAATCACCTGAGATGCTTATTAAATGCCCAGAGATTTAAGAGTGAGTCTCAGGCATCTTCCGAAACACCTCAGTTAATAAGTCAGTTAAGAGGCCTGATAATCTGTATTTTTACAAGCATTCCAGGTGATTAATGGGAGCAGGCAAGTTTGGAGAACACTTGTCTTAGTGGCCAAAGGATTTACTATAGATTTGGTTTCTTAATAAGCACTCACTGAGGACCTGGTATATGCTAGGAAACTTCCCACTGTAATTCACACGAGGCATCCCTCTTAATACTTCCAATCCCCATGCTATGTGGTCATGGTTGTCCCCATTTGAAAGACAGACCTGAAGCTCAGGGAGGTAAGTGATTTATCCTTAAGTGTCAGAGCTGGGTTCCAACCCAAGTCTTATGACTGCTGCTCGGAGCATTTTTCCATGATCTCATGGTTGCCTTTGACATCTAAATCACTCCTCTATCAACAACTCCACAGCCGATGATCCAGACAGCCATGTGGGACTAGTCATGGGAATGTCCCAGACTAATCTGAACATGTCTTTCACAGCAACAAAGAGCAGCTGCATTTCCAGTGGAATGTCACTGGCTGGAAATGGTGCCCTGCCCAACGCAGGGCCTCTTTACATATCCTGTGAAAATGCCCTAAGAATGCTCTTGCAAAGTGTTTATTTTCTCCGGTAATACTAAATACAAATGTCTCCCAGGAATCTTGTTGCTCGGGGCCTAGTGTATAACTTTATAAAAGTAACTACTGCCTCCACACAGTCCCCTTACAGAGGCCTCACGATATATATCATTAGTTCATGAGCTTCACTGTTGGATAAGAATGTCATTAGAAAACATATCATTTACCCAATAGACTAAAATGGACCCCAAGGAGCTATTCTAGTCTATCAGGTAATTATGGGGGAAACCTTGTATTATTTACTGAAGAAAATGGAATACCACACTGGGAGGCATGAAGGCCCATCCCTGTTATCAATGATAAACAGATGATCCCATTTTGTGATAACAACCATTGAGCTTGCTCTGATTTCTGGTGGGTTTTTGGGGTTTTTTTTGTTTCTTTTTTTTCTTTTTTTTTGAGACAGAGTTTCGCTTTTGTTGCCCAGGCTGGAGTGTAGTGGCGCAATCTCGGCTCACCGCAACCTCTGACTCCCAGGTCAGAGTGATTCTCCTGCCTCAGCCTCCCAAGTAGCTGGGATTAAAGGTGCCCACCACTACACCCGACTTTTTTTTTTTTTTTTTTTTTTTTTTGTATTTTTAGTGGAGATGGGGTTTTGCCACGCTGGCCAGACTGGTCTCAAACTCCTGGCGTCAGGTGATCTGCCCGCCTCAGCCTCCCAAAGTGCTGGGATTACAGGCGTGAGCCACTGCGCCCAATCGATTTTTTTTTGTTTATCATTTTGTTGCTTCTTTTTTTATTTTATACATAGCTAATAGCTCCAAGGTAACCATAAATAATAAAATACTTTTTTAAAATATTTTAATCCCGCTTTTATCTTTACTCATCAGAAAAGAACGTGAAATCCTCCAGAATCTCATTTATTTCACTAGGGCTGTCATGACCATTCCCACAGGCAGCACATAGCATCCTCTCACCTCACAGGCCCTTTCAAAGCTTAGCAGCCCTGAGCACAGAGTCAACTGACCCATCCTCAAATGCAAATTCTCTGGGGATTCCAACCAGAAAGACAATGAATAACAAGGACTTAATCTTCATTCTAGCCGTCTCAAGTCTCAAGGATCACTGGGCTGGGTTGCCTCTCTCCCAAAAAGAGCCACTTCTCAGAGCTTTTAGACCAGAGTATGGTTAAATCTCCAGGACCTACTACAGCTCCTGGCATTCTGAGGATATGCAATAAACTTGTGTTGCATAAAGATCTCTTCTTCCGGCTCTAACATTCTATAACTCAGTTGCTATCATTCACTGCTTTGTCTCCAGCATTTAGAACAGTGCTGCTCCCGAACAGAATTCCCTTTTTAGCTTGTGAGGTGTTTTATTTTTCTTTTTGCAACATATCTCAACTGATTTATTACATGGCTTTTACTTCTTGATCCTCCATGCTGACCCATAGTCCTGCCACACAACAAAAAAGTGTAATGGGAGGAGGAATGGAGGGGCGTGACACAAGAATCATCCTGGAATGTGAAATGGGGTAAAGGAGAGCCAGGAGATCTTCAAAGGCAGAAGAGGGTCATGAAAATGACAATTGGAAGGGATAGTAAAGAACTAGAAAACAGCCAGAAACAGAAGATAGAATCTATTCATTGAAAAATATGTTTCCTGGCGCCCTGGAGTGTGAAGAGCCTTGTGCCAGACATGGGACATGGGGAAGAGCTATCACTTCTTAGCCAGGGTCTCGTAACACTCCTGACTGACAACTCCCACAGAAAAGCATAACCCAAGAATAATAATAATAATACCAGCTCAGACAGTCACATGGGAGGTAGGACTGGGGACAAGGAGGCAGAGTCTAAAGAAAAAGGTCCAAAAGTGGGGGTGCAGGCAAAAACCTCAAACCACCAGCATGACGCCAGTTTGCCCTGTTTTACACATTCTGCACAGAAACCAGTTAAAGGTTCTCATCTTTTCTGAAACTTAACCTTTACAATTCTCTGCTGTCTCAACACCAGATGGTAAGTTCCTTGAGGGCAGGGCTTGGGCAGTGTCTTTAGTCCATCAAAGAATCTTGGACTTTTTTACACTGTTGGTGGGATTGTAAACTAGTTCAACCATTGTGGAAGTCAGTGTGGTGATTCCTCAGGGATCTAGAACTAGAAATACCATTTGACCCAGCAATCCTATTACTAGGTATATACCCAAAGGATTATAAATCATGCTGCTATAAAGACACATGCACACGTATGTTTACTGCGACACTATTCACAATAGCAAAGACTTGGAACCAACTCAAATGTCCAACAATGATAGACTGGATTAAGAAAATGTGGCACATATACACCATGGGATACTATGCAGCCATAAAAAATGATGAGTTCATGTCCTTTGTAGGGACATGGATGAAGCTGGAAACCATCATTCTCAGCAAACTATCGCAAGGACAAAAAACCAAACACCGCATGTTCTCACTCATAGGTGGGAATTGAACAATGAGAACACATGGACACAGGAAGGGGAACATCACACAACGGGGCCTGTTGTGGGGTGGGGGGAGGGGGGAGGGATAGCATTTGGAGATATACCTAATGTAAATGACGAGTTACTGGGTGCAGCACACCAACATGGCATATGTATACATATGTAACTAACCTGCACGTTGTGCACATGTACCCTAAAACTTAAAGTATAATAAAATATATAAATAGATAAATAAAATTTTTTAAAAAAAAGAAAAAAAAAAGAATCTCGGACTTCTTAGTGCCTAGTAGATAGATAGGTACCAGTCATTCGATAAGAGCTGGCAGGCATACAACTGATAGGATACAGCTGCTCTGTCTTCAAGGAATCCACCTTCTGAAGAAAGAGACCAACAGGAAAAGTGGTCATTTTAATTGCATATGAGAAATCTTAGGATAGAACTATGGAATGAATGAGCCACTACTTATGTGGAATTATGCAGATTCTGTTTCTGGGAAATCATCTTCAATTTTGAAGGCTACCTTGTAAGGGAATTGGATTCTCCGCATGTCATAAATTCGTTATCTTACAGTACTATACTCCTGCCAACAGCATGCTTAAATCACCTCCGCAGGAAAACAGCATGGCTGTAAACATCCTTGGTGAAAAGATTTGAGTTAAAAGATGGCCTTTGAGCCTATTGTGTAAATGAGATGCAACTATTCCCCCATAAATCCTATTCATTCACTCTTCATTTTAACATGCATTGATTAAGCACCTACTGTTTGCAACTCACTGAGATTTAAGTAAAATTGAATTGATGCCTTCCAGAACCTAAGGAAGGAAACAGCATAGTACTTTTGTTAGAGGGAGATACAGGCTATCATTATATCTAGGTGTCTGGACTTTAAAACAATGCCCGTAATGAGGAAAAGCCACAAGTTCTAAATGGCATATGGCAATTGGTATTTTTTACTAGCATTACTCAAATGACATCATAAACATACATGGGGCTATACAGCAGAAAAAAAGGAAACAGTACTGTGTCTTTTCTTGGAAGAGCTAACAGTCTGAAGACCTTTATTTATTTTTTTAATCTGATTTCTTGTACAACATCACAGCATGATCTGCCCTCTTACTTGAAGCAGTTAACTGTAGGGAAAAAATAAGTTGAATATTTATTGAAAGAGATTGTCCGTTTCTACCTGCTAATGCACAATCTAAAATGACCATTTATATGCACAATCATTTACCTGATGCATAATACTTAACTTGAAAATTATCACTAAGAGGTACTGCCAGTGCCAGCATTTGAGTGCTGAGCTTTGTTGCGAATGCTAAAGCATTTCTGCCGATAATGAAGCACTCAACAAAGTGCCCTTTGTTAGACAATAAAAATAATTGATTTCAAAAGCCATCAACTGGTGATGAACAAATACATTTTATAGCAAAGCAGTTGTAGATTTTTGGGTAAACTCATATATCACTACAATAGGTTTGTTTTGTCCTTTGTTTTTGTTTCTTTTTTAATCATAACCTATTCCGTATTCTTCACCTACAACTAATCTTCATTTTTTTGTTAATAACAAAAGAGCCATTGCTGTTTATGGGATCTTTCTTTGTGCTAGGACTAAGCGGTGTGCATTCGTTGTCTTATTGACTCTTCACATCTCTTTATGAGTTAAGTTCTGTTCTGTAGAGTAATCTGTGACTGGTCTGATTTACATGGCATAGTTGCAACTGTGAGAGCTGAGGGACTAGTATATTACCTCCTTTTTACATACAAGAACACCAAGACCTGCAAAAGTGAAGAGACTTGTCCATGGTAACATATTTGCCAACTGGTTGTAACAAATTGCAAAAGTAAAAAATAAAAAAGGCCATAATGTTTCCCTCCCTTGCAGCAAGTCCCCTTTATCATGTAACTGTGCAGCTCTTCTCATCCCAGGGCAGAGTCTCTTTCCCCTTGCATCTGACCTGGCCTTGGGACTTCCTTTGACCCATCCAGTGTGTCAGAGCAGTATTGTTGCCAGTTCTGCAGCTCAAAAGGTCTTGCACTCTTTCTTGTTCTCTCTCTCTCTTAGGATCCTATCCTTGCTGGTAGAACAAGCCCATACTAGCCTGCTAGATAATGAGAGACATGCAGTTCAGCTACCCTCTTTAGCCCAGGTGACAGCCTGCTGAGCCCCCAACACAAAACTACCTAGCTAACCATAGGCTCACTGCAAAAGCATGCATGAACCCAGATGAGACAAGCCCAAATTCCAAAACCACAGAATCATGAGCTACATAAGTGGTTGCTATTTTAACCACTAAATTTTGAGGTGATTTGTTACACAGCAAGAGCTAGCCAATACAGTGCCACTGCTAAAAACGTACTTCAGATAGTCAAGGCTGTCTCAACTGATATGTTTTTTATTTGTTACAGAAAAACAGGAATTATTTTATAATTAATAAATAGAAGTTGGGAGTGAGAGGGTTAATGTCACATTAAAAGACAAAAACATGGGATTATTTGATCAGTAGAGATTAATTACTCCTGTGTTTGTGTTTTATTCATAGATCCTACCCACCATGCTACCAAGGAGTGTTGTCTCTCTAGGATGTACCATTGTCACTGCTTTTCTTCTATTCATTAACCCTTCTTCCTGCAATGAATGGCTGTATCCACTCTGACTACATGTTGAATTTGAGCTCTGAAAATATAATCAGCATGAAAAACTTTTAGTATCATTTACATATATAACATTACATTTTTAATTAACATTGCATTAGCCCAATATTCTCCAAATCGTATTCATTTACATCTCCCTTTCGCAATCTTTGCTAATCTGCAAACTACCTATATTATTTACTGAGCATCTTTCTTTAAATGAAATTCAAGTTGACTTACATTTTTTACTTTGCCTAATCCTAAGTGATAATACCTATGAGATAATTTGTTTCATAAACTGGTTACATTTTTTCTACATAACTTAAAATTAAAATGTATATATTCATCTGTGTGCCACTTAAAAATCATCATTCCGGCTACGCTCTGGGAACCATTGTTTTAGCCATCTCTGATTAACTTCAACTCTTTACCTTTGACTCTCAGCTATATAGAAAAAGCAAAGGGATCTCTGATGGAAAGGACAATTTTATCGGTCACTTACTTTAGCAACACCCTGCCATCTAAATATGCAAGGGTTCTAACCCTGGGCCCATAGGCAGCTACTATTTTATTGGTCCCCACTGACTTTTTTACTCTTTCCAGCACTCATGATCTGAATAAGCAACTTGAGGCTGGGCATGGTAAATATCACAGGCCCTTACATGACTTTGAGGCTGTGAAACTGGTCATTCTCATCCATGTGGACTAGAATATAAATGTGCAAAGGCTGTTGGACTAGTCCCAATGCCCCACAGCATTTTGGGATACTTTTGATCCTCAACATAAGCTTTTAAGTAGGAGCATTTAAAGCCATTCTTCCTGTGTCATTCACAAAATCAAGACTCAAAACATGATCCCTCTGGGACAAAGAAGTTTACCTCTGCCTCATCTAGCAAGTAGTTGCAAGTCCACAGTAAACCAGCTTCCAGTTTTGGGAACATATTTTTGTCCCTTCAATTATTGCCCAAATTCAAGGAAATGCCATAAACAAGTAAATCTTAACTTTGTCACAATATTGGATAAAATGCTCCCTGGCTCCTTTGAGAATAAGCTGTTACTTAGAGGTGAATTACTAAAAGTTAAAAATCACTGTAACCAGGAAGTATTGACTAATGAGTCAGTATCTACAAGAGTGATCACAGCCCAGTTGTGTTACTGTGAAAAACACAGGTTCAAATTTTCCCCTGATTTAATTCCAATTCTGCCTAGGTATCTTGGGTAAATTGTTTTATTTCCCTCATATTATTAGTTATTTAGTTTTCCCATGAATATATAGGATAATACTGGTAGCTACCTTGTAGAGTTGTTGTAGGAATTAAATGAGCTAATTCATTTGAAATTCTTAGAACAAAAACTCACACATGCTAAGTACTTAATTAACAATAGCTATTACTACTGTAGGTAATCATGATAATTTTTTGATGAATGTCAATATGAGAGGTCTGTATTGGGTGCCACAGACTCTATCTAGATCTACATGTTTGCCAGTTCCTTCCTTCAAGGTGCAAAAATCATACAGCCTTAACTAGGTATGGATGAGTGAAGTTAAGAGAAAGACCTCATATAATAGATGTCAGAATGAAAATTCCAAGACACCTTGACAAAGAGAAATTTAGGCACAAAGCCAAGAAAACTTAATTTAACAAGAATAAAAGTAAAGTCCTACATGGTCAACTGTAATCAAGCAAGAAAATCTAACTTCCTAAAGTCTAAGTTGGCCAGTGGCTAATAAGCAGTACCTGGCTGAAACAGCAGTACAAAAGCCATCGAGACCTTACGCCGAGAAAACAAGATAAAGTTCCCTTATCCTGTGAAGGAACGTATCCTTCTGAGGAGACAAGATCACATCTATCATATTGAGCTCAGTTCTTGGCACCCCATTTTTTTTTAATTTTACTTTAAGTTCTGGGATACATGTGCAGAATGTGCAGGTTTTTGCATAGGTATATATGTGCCATGGTGGTTTGCAACACCTATCAACCCGTCATATAGGTTTTAAGCCCCACATGCATTAGGTATTTGTCCTAATGCTATCCCTCTCCTTGCTCCCACCCCCTGACAGGCTTTGGTGTGTGATGTTCCCCTCCCTGTGTCCATGTGTTCTCATTGTTCAACTCCCACTTATGAGTGAGAACACGCAGTGTTTGGTTTTCTGTTGTTGTGTTAGTTTGCTGAGAATGATGGCTTCCAGCTATAACCATGTCCCTGCAAAGGATGTGAACTCATTCTTTTTTATGGCTGCATAGTATTTCATGGTGTATATGTGCCACATTTTCTTTATCCTGTCTATCATTAATGGGCATTTAGGTTGGCTCCAAGTCTTTGCTATTGTAAATAGTTCTGCAATAAACCTATGTGTGCATGTGTCTTTATAGTAGAATGATTTATAATCCTTTGGGTATATACCCAGTAATGGGATTGCTGGGTCAAATCGTATTTCTGGTTCTAGATCCTTGAGGAATTGCCACACTGTCTTCCACAATGGTTGAACTAATTTACACTCCCACCAACAGTGTAAAAGCGTCCCTATTTCTCCACAGCCTCGCCAGCATCTGTTGCTTCCTGACTTTTTGATATTCGCCATTCTAACTGGCGTGAGATGATATCTCATTGTGGTTTCAATTTGCATTTCTCTAATGCTTGGTACCCCACTTTAAGAGGAATAAGATTAATAAGACTGGAGAAAAATCTAGAAACCAAGTCACCTGATAAAAGGTTTAAGATATTTAGGATAATTCTGCAAAACAAGAGAACCAAGTCGAACAATATTTATGAATGCCTACAACACACCAGGCTGTCCTGGGTGCCAGGAATAACATGATGAACAAGACAGACAGTACCTTTGCCCACAATAAGCTTCCATCCCAATGTCGGGGGAAGATACAATAAACACGCAAAGGAATAACATAAATGACCTCGGGCTCTGAGAAGTGCTGAGAGGAAGACAAAATAGCTTATGCAATACTCCAAGTAGAAATGATGTAATTAGGACCAGATGGAAATAAGGACAAAATGACATATTTGAGGTAAAGCAGTTATCAGAGTGCCTGGCACATGGTAAGTCTCTATAGCTGGTGCAATAACACAAGCAAATGCTTCTCCAGGACTGCTAAGTGCCAGACACTGCTCTAAGCACCCTGAATATATCTTCATCCCTGTCAGAAAGGAACTCTTATTACCCCCATTTCGTAGATGAGACCACCGAGGCACAGGATGCTCACTAAGTTACCCACAATCACACTAGTTACAAGCTTGCGAGGCTCTGCAGTAGGAAGTCTGTCTCCAAAGCCTAGGCTCTTGGCCATGTTATGTCGCCTTCCAACCACTGAAGAGTTAACTCATTGAAAGGGAGTATCTGCATTCAAAGATGGGCCAGAGGGAAGAAAATCAAAGTTAGGAAGTTTCTTTAAGGTCTAGAAAAGAGCTTTGTGATGGTCATTAGACACCCGGTGTGTTTCCAGCACCCTGGGAGACATTAGATTGTAGAGAAATCCAGGCTGATATTCAGAACAGACTTGCAGCAAGTGGGACAACATTCCCACGATATAAAATTATCTTATCATGTGCACTGGTTTCCCTTCCTCACTCTGCTCTTTCCTTCCCTTCAATGACCTTGTTACCTATATCAGGAACATCTGATCTTGAAAAGGATCTACACGTGATAAAGGAAAAACGCAAGATTCAACTAAGTGCTTTCCTCACGGAAATATTTTTTTAATAAAATGTTACAGTAGTCCAGCTTCTGGGAAATGATCAGTTTGCAAGCTAAAGAAAAGATATACAACTTCACTTGCAGTACGTAGAAAACTTCATTTACAAAAAGGGCCTGGTGTGAAAACACTTGCTTTCAAAAAAGTAAAACAAAGCTGCTGAATCTTCTTTTGCTACATTCCTGAAGGATATATTTCCTGGACATCTTCTGTCCAACTCTCTTAGTTGCACTTCTGTCCTCTGATATCATTAGGTGAAGTGTGGTGTTGTAAAAGAATTGCTAAGCTACCTGGAATTGGGGATGAAAATTCTAGGATGCCAATGGATTTGAAACCAATAACAGCAATTACGATAGTAACAGAACATAATAACATGTTTGGCACTGTTTTAAGTATTTCATCCAGAGTTTGGTACTTGTATTATCCCCAATTTGGAAATTAGGAAACTGACTTCTTAAGGAAAATATGTAAATTTACTGGAAAAAAATATTCTGTTTTCTAGTGAGATAACAGAAGATCCAGTGGTGAGCATTAAACTAATTTTCTTTCCCACCTCCCACGGGTCTTTTAAGAACTCTGAAACTAATATCGAAGAGATGTTTAAGAAATTAATCCACTGATCTTCACCAGGTGCTTAATCCATACCTGGTATTGTGGGAGGTGCCTTAGTTTTAAAACTAATCTCATCAGGTTCCCAAGGGCAGAAATGGTGCCTCCCCAGGCAGGACCTAGTTGAAGGCTGCACATGCAGCAGGTGTTCAATAAATATCAGCTGGTGGATTGGTGTCCATCCTCTGGGCCCAGCCTTGGCTTTGGCAGGTGAAAGTAATGATGCTGCTCTTGGTGCTGGTGACAGTCTCTCCTCCTCACGTGCACCCTCTTTTTCATCCTTCAGAGCTGACCTGAAATTCCACTTGGCTCAAAACACATAGAATGAGGCACTGAATCCCAATATGGCTCAAAGACAGCCCAGCTAAAATCATTTTCTAGGGTCAAGAAATAGCTTTCTCCAGAAGAGAAATGATGAGGAAGAAGGAGAGAGGGATAAGAAGAGGCAGAAAAGGAAGGAAAATAAAATAGACAAAAGAAGTCAGGAAAAAGAAGCCTCGGAAAGAGGAGAGGTGTGTCCTACTCCTAGCCTCATCTGGGTGGTACTTTGAGCTGCTTGAAAGGCACTGTTTTCTGAGAAGATTTTGTTCACGGTATAACAGGTGGAGAGGCTTAATTATTATTTTAACAATGTGTTCGAGAAAAGTACAGAGACTGATCTGTACAATTACTCTCCTCAAACACAGGCATTTGCCTCTGTTTTCACATATATAAAATGAAATCATCAGATGTACCAAATGTTGACATTTTTCCCTCATGAAATACGAGAGTTCCTGAAACTTGAGTAATTACGTCCTTCACCACCCTCCCAAAATAAATAAATAAATAAACCTCAACCTGTCACAATGTAATTCCAAAATCATTACAATTCTCAAGTCATATACCTGTGAAACAGAAAGGTGGATGATTTTTCGTCTTAAAACTGAAGACTAAGTCAGGCTCATATTTACAAAGCAAACCTTGGAATTTTCCAAAAAAAAAAAAGAAAAAGATAAGATGAGCAGCCTCCAGTACCCTAGAAATGCTCATCTATAAAATTGCAGTATTCTGAACATAGACAATCAATATGTAGCCACGGTTCCTTCTCAAGGGTAGAGACGGTGGTGTTGTATTTCTCCCCTCACCAGTCCGAGAAGCAAGTTGAAGCAGCTGCCAACTTTCAGTTTAAAGATTAAGCTCTTTGTATGAGTGATTTATTGAATGTTTATAGCTGGAAAGAACAAATTCTTTTTCTTTTTAAGTTGAGAATATTGCTTTCTTTCAGGGCTCTAGAATTTTTAACTTTTTCCTGTCTTTTAAAGTGGTAAAAGCATTATATGTATGAAGAATCATCCCTAGGTCAGATTCTACTTACACATATTTGGAAGGGGGAGAGGAGCGGAAAAAAGAAAAAAAAATTATTAAAGTAATATTTGGCTACCCAGGTACAGCAAGTTCAATTAGAATGTTCATGAATTTGTGGCATGTTAATACCTCTGCTGAACATGCCAATGATCAGCCCTACAAACTGTGTGCAGATGGGAGACTTTAGCCCTGTGTGGGGCAGAGAGAGGGTGGGCAAAAGAAGAGGGCGGGAGAGACAGTGACGAAGAGCAAGAGAGATAAGAAACACACAAATAGAGACAGAGAGACCTAGTGCCAAATGTCTCAGGATGCAAAGAGGACCCTTCTGCGAATCCAGTAAGTTAGAGTCAAGTAACGTCAGAATAGGTATTTGGGTTTCAAATAACTTCACCTCTCTCCTACTACAGCTGTGCCTCCCATGAGTCAGGATCTTCTAGTTATTAATAACATGGGCTCTTCTGGATCAGACCACCTGGGTTCAAATCCATAATGTGCCACATCCTGACTGTGTGACCTTGGGCAGTTTATTCACACTCTCTGAATCTTGGTGTCCTTCACTGCCTAGAGCCTACCTACCAGGGTTGTTGGGATAATTAACTGAGTATGAATGCCAGTAAAGGACTTAAAACAGTGCCTGGCAGGTGGTGAGGAAGGGCTCCATAAACATTTGCTGCTATTCCTCACACTTTATTATGGCATAATAGTCTCCAAAGATTGGTTTTTGAGTACCCAGTTGGAGCCACTTGGAGTACACGCTCCTTTTCTGGGGTACGATGGCTCTTTCAACCCATTCAGTGCCTCTGGTTGCCAGAACCATGGGCAGGGCTGCCAAGAAAGAGAGCAGCTAATTGCCTGCAAAAAAATGAAAATAAAAAAAATTTAAAAATTAAAAATAAAATTAAAAAATGTATACCTCGTGGAACCACTGAGGCTGCTCCTGCATGTGCAGTCAGCAGCATTTTCCAGATGAGCATCTATTTGCACAAAAGCTTACTGTACCTTTTCCTTAAATACAGTTTTTTAAAAATTGCCAAACATTACTCTTCCTACAATGAGTACCATGCAACTGCAGTTTCTGTTGCTTCTTTAGGGACTTCTAGCTTTTCAGGTAACCAGATGCCATGAGTACCAGTCCCCTTTGCCTATGCACTTTAAGATGGTGTCACTTGGCATCTGCAAATGCCCTCATTGGCTCAAGGTGATGATGATGATGGTGGCAGTAGTAGTGCTGGTGATGCAATGATGATGGCTAATGTTTATTGAGCAAGCTCTGTGAACTGGCATTCCTCTAAGTGCTTCACCTAGATCATCTCATTTATTTATCATAGCCATCAGATGAGGGGAGCAGTCTTTTTATGCCCATTATACAGATAAAAACACTGAGGTGCTGAGGAATTTGGTAATTTGCTCACAGTCACACAGCTAGTAAGTGCTGAGTCTAGGATCTTCACTCTTAACCACCATGTTAAGCTACCTATAAAATTACCTAAAAGGAAAATCATGGGTTTGGAGTTCAGGAGCCCCAGGTTCTGGTCCTGGTTCTGCCATCAACTACCTTTTTAACTGTTTAACTTAACCTGGCTTAGGTAAGGTTACTTAAAATCTTTGGTTTCAGTATCTCCCTCTAAGAAAGAGAAACTTTTATGGTAAATGTCTGCTATGATCCCTTCAAGATCAACAATTATATGATCATTCATTCATTTATTCACCTAGCAAATAATAATTGAGGATTAGACATCTATTAAAATATAGGCACTTTGTTGGTCTTTATGCAACATGGGTAAAAAATATACAGAGCTATGTTCCCTTCATGGTTCTCATAGTCTAGCAGAGGAGATAACGTTAAGTAAGCATACCAGCAAATATATAATCACAAATGCTTGATAAATGCCCTAAAGAATAAGTACTGGAGTCCCTTGAAAGAGAATAACATGAGGGACCTGATTTAGGTATAGGAATCTTTTGAAGATGGAATATTTAAAATAAGGTTTGCAGGATGAGTATAAGTTAATTAATTAAAGCTTGTAGGAAAAGGTATTCCAGGTTGAGGGAACAGCATATATCCAAAAGCCTGAGATGGCAAAGAATATGCCAATTATCCTCTATATGGACTGTGTGCAGCTCTAATATAATTCCGATGTGTAAGGCAATGGCGTAATATAATTCCAAAGTCATTAAAATCCCAAGAACTGAGGAAGAGCAACGTAGCTAAGACACTGTGAGCAGGGGGAGAAAAATGGTACCAGATAGAGCTGAGAGGCAGGCAAGTGCCAGATAGTTTGTGCGCTTGTCCATTCATATCCTATATTCTAAGGCTACCTTAGAATCCTAATAACCCGTGCAGTAGGGAAGCCTTCCCTGTTCCCATCCCCAAGGACTCCATCTTCACATCAGGCTTTCCCCAGAGAAACGAAAGGTGAGTTTGGAGATCAGGCAAAGGCACTAACTCTTAAGGAACCCCTAGGCACATTATGAATGTATGTAATACCGCTGAACTATTAGTGCTTTGACATTCCCCTCTATCATTCTCCTCACCAACAGGGATGGTCCTGGGGGAAATGCAGAGTAAAGAAGGAAGAAATGAACTACCTGGATAATTCAAGTAAAGGTCCCAATGTGATCTTAAAATCTGACCTAACCACCTTGCACCCATGAGGATGGTTACTATCAAAGAAACAGAAAATAACAAGTGTTGGAGAGGATGTAGAGAAACTGAAACCCTCATGCATAGTTGGTGGTAATGTAAAAGGGTAGAGCAGTAGTGGAAAACAATATAGTGGTTGCTCAAAATATTAAAAATAGAACTGCCATATAATCTAGCAATTCTACTTCTGGGTATATATCCAAAAGACTTCAGCAGGGTCTCAAAAATATATTTATACACCCCTATTCATGTCAGCATTATTCACAATAGCTAAAAGGTGAACACAACCCAAGTGTCCATCAACAGATGAATGAATAATCAAAATGTAGTGTATCCACACAATCGAATATTATCCGGCCTTAAAAAGGAAGGAAATGCTGACACACACTACAACATGGATGAACCTTGAGGACATCTTGCTAAGTGAAATAAGCCAGTCACCAAAAGACAAACACTGTGTGATTCCACTTACACAAGTTACTTGGAGTAGTCAAAATCATAGAGACAGAAAGTAGAACGCTGGTTGCCAGGGGTTAGGGGTTGCGGGGAGTGGGAAATGAAAAATTATCTGTTAGAGCTTCAGTTTGAAGCTCTAAGATGAAAAGAGTTCTGGAGATGGATGGTGGCTGCAAAAATTACAAATATATTTAATATCGCTGAACTATATGCTGAGAAATGGTTAGAATGGTAATTTCTACGCTATGTGTATTTTATCATAATAAAAAAATTGAGGGAGGGAGACTTGATCTAAATGATTCAGAATGGTCCTGAAATAGATACCTGAATTCTCCATTCACTCTGCGCATGTAAACAGAAACATAAACCCATCAGGAAGTTCCGCCACATCCCTGAGAAAGCTCTAAGTGCTGTAGCTCACCGTCTGACAAGACTATGAAATAAGAAGGACTTAGCAATTGTCCTCTTCAAACTTCCAGGCTTTTCTAATGTCGCCTTTTCCAGGAGGCCTTCCCTAATCACCTCTACTACAAATGAGGTGATTTTTCACTTACATTCCTTGTATCACTTCTAGCATAGGTTATTATCTTTCTGGCTTGCATTCACAATTTGTTCATGTGGTGGGAAGCACCTTGAGAAGAGAGGCCACCTTTATTTAGTCCAAAGTCTAAGCACCTGGCACCCTCACTTTTCATGTATTTAGTTTAATGGATTAAGTCGTGGACAGCCCTATCTGTCTTTCACTGCCTACTATGCTCCACAGTGTCCCCACCAGACTGCCCTGAGCTCCCCACCGAAGAATTTCACCCAGCAGCAGTGCCTTCCACCATGTCCTGGCATCCTCCACCCAAGCACACCTGCTCTGTATTTCATTTGTGCAAGCCCTTGCCACTTCCTGTTGGCTTACAAGGATGGGAAGTGGCCGATGCAATAAATAAATTCTTGCTAACGTAGTGCCTACTAAGGAGGTTATCTCACAGGTAGCATGATGCTGTGACACGCTTGAAATGTCTAGGGTTTCAGAAAATCTGTACAAATTGTGACCCTTTGGCCAGTAATCAGCTTCTTCTCTGCAATCCAGGCTTCGATCAAATCACAATACATAAGTGGCTCCCAACTCCACCCATGGATATAACAGGCCTGTAAGTAATCTAAAAAAATAAAGTAAAATATGGGCGGGTGCGGTGGATTACGCCTGTAATCCCAGCACTTTGGGAGGCCGAGGTGGGTGGATCATGAGGTCAGGAGATCAAGACCATCCTGGCTAACACAGTGAAACCCCGTCTCTACTAAAAATACAAAAAATTAGCCAGGCATGGTGGCGGGCGCCTGTAGTCCCAGCTACTTGGGAAGCTGAGGCAGGAGAATGGTGTGAACCTAGGAGGCGTAGCTTGCAGTGAGCCAAGATTGTGCCACTGCACTCCAGCCTGGGCTACAAAGTGAGACTCCATCTCAAAAAAATAAAAATAAAAATAAAATAATATAATATATAATAATTATCTCTATTATTTTCTGAATCCCCACAGACTCCCAGGTTCTAATCTTCTCAATGCCCCATTAACTAGGTTTTATTATCCCCACTTTATAAAAAGGGAAACTTAGCCTTGAAGAGATGAAGTGACTTCCCCCATGCCATGTAGTTAGTTTGTGCCAAAGGCAGGATTCAGCTGCAGGTCTTCACAGCCTGGGCATTTTCAATTCTACCAGCTCATTCCTCTAGAAATAGAGGCAAACTCCAGCCAGTGTTCAGCCCTCTTTCCCTTCTCAAGCTCAGCTCATGTCCCACTGCTGGTGGACTATGATCAACAGCTGCAGCCCCCAAGAGGAACATCAGTTTGTCCTTCATTGGAAAGACGGTTTCAAATGAAGAGAAAGAAGGATCCTGTAGGGTGCCTGAATACTGCCCTCTTCCGTAAAATAGAGCAGCTCAGTGGTTCTGCAGATTCCATGAGATAAAAGGACTACACAGCTGCTGGGTGAAGAAAGCAGCGACTCCTCTATTTGTGCACACCATGGACGAAAGGCAGTGCTCAACAGTTCTCAACACAAACCAGTGACATTAACAAGGCATGAAAAAGTTATATGATCCCACATCTGTGAATGAAGAATTGAGCTGTATGTATTCTTGGAGCAGAAATTACAACTCATCTAAATAGGGTCAACATCAGCTTGGACGTGAATGAGGAAAGAGAAATAATATCCAGTAGGAGCCAGGTACCAGGCTACGTATTTTACATACTTGGTCTCTGAGCTGCCTTCAGAGGGATGCATTAACTAGAGTCCTGCTGTGCAGAAAAGTAAACTGAGGCTCAGGGAGGTGATTCGTAAAAGGTTATATGACTAGTAAATGGCAGAGTTTGGAGCCATGCCCAGGTCTGTCTTCCTCCCAAGCTGATGCTTTTTCCATTATACGATAATGTCTCACCTTTGCATGCTTTTTGGACTCCATTTGTTGTGATTTTCAGCTGCTTGGATGGATTGCACACTTGGACATCCACCAAAAGCAGATCCTACATCTTTAGCCATCCACGTAAATGCTAGGCCAAATTCCAACCACCTTTTTAACAAGAGAACTCTCCAGCTGAGTTATGGAGCTTTAAAAAAAGAAAAAAAGAAGGAGAAAGGCAAAAAGTAATTTCATCTCGCAGAGGAGGCCTGTGTGATTAGGACGGGTGTGGGTGGCCACAGCTGGCACAGATAAAATCACAGCCCATCATGAGAACAATAAGGCCATAACTCCAACTTCTGAAGAATGCCATTCATTTATTCAACAATTATTTCTGAGTGCCTCATTTGAACATAGCAAAGAACCGTGGGAGTGAGAAAGGAGCAAAAAGCTTGGGCTCAACCCTTAGAGAGTACACAACACTCCCATTCAGAGTTCTTGGAGATGGGGATGTGTACAACCACACCAAGAAACATGAAAACCTTCAGCCACACCTCGACAGACACCACTGATCTGAACTTGAATCCCACCTCTAAGTTTATATGTTTGATCCATGGCTCCACTAGCATTTCTTCCTTATTTTCCTGTTCTTTATTTTATACACCTCTAGTTCTATTTCCCTACTCTCTGGTGAAATATGCAATGGAGTGGGAAGAATGTTGTCCTGGAGACAAAAGAACTATTCCCCATCCCAGCTCTGCAGTCCTCCAGACATGTGACCTTGGACCAGTCTTCGGGCCTCCCTGAACGTCCATTTGCTCACTGGTAACAGGAGTGTAACAATCCCTTTCTCAAGGGTTATATGATAATTAATTGAGATGATAATAATATGAGAAAGTCCTCTGAAAATAGTAAACTGCTGGAAAAAATGTACACCTTACCCCCAGTGCTAAGACTTATTAGATTACATCAATAGTTAATGTTTAGTTGAACAGAAGACCCTGCCAACTGAACATTATTCGTTTGGGTTTTCTTTGGGCAAAAGCTGGCTAAGCAAAAAAGGAAAAGCAAGACAAAGAACACTATTTTGTGAATTCTTCCCAAAAGGACAGCATTGTAAGTCTGCCATGAATAAAGAGTGTAAATTATATTCAGCATGATATAAGTAATGACATATCAATTAACTGTGTCAACAAGGTCTAAAAATATGCAAATTACTGTACTTCAATTAGAAAAATCTACATCCTTAGAGAATATTGTAAATCAGGAAATTTGGGAGACATTAAGAGTAATCAGTGAGGGAAAGCATGTACTTTTTGCCGTATCCTATTTTTATACATACATAATGAAATAATTATAGCTACACTGTATTTATGCCTCTGCAAAAATATTAAAATCTTAAGATCTTTACAATGATAAGTTAAATCTGTATTATGTTTTCAGACAACATTAATTATAAGAAAAAGAAATCTATTATCATTCAATATAAGTAAGTTGAAACTAATTTGGACATGTAAATTAGAAATGCTGTTTTCTTCAGCACCAGAACATTAGAAAAGAGAAAGCAAGAAGAGATATCTAGATCAATTACTGAGTCTATAAATGCAAATGCTTTAGCATATTTAAGTTGTAATGCAAATTTCAGGATGTTTAGTAACTTTTCTCACAAATATCAAACTATTTGGTATTTTAATTTTTTGGATGCCTTCTGATTTTCTTTGTTTAAAATGCATTTATCTGCTTTTAATGGAGTTGCCTTTACCTGAGCTGTCTTCTAGCTGCAACTCAACAACACATAGCAGGAGGCAAGGCCGGGAATGTATAAGGTGAGGTCAGTTTTCAACGACTTGGATCTTTACCACAGTAACATGGAGTGGTACCTTTGCTTTGAAATTCAATGTGCATCAATTCTAGAGATGCCAGAAGAATGCAAGAAAAAGGAACACATGACTCAAACCGACATCTCACCTCTCCCCAGCCTCCCCTAGAAGGGCATCGTGGTAGGGAGTGTCCCGCAGTGAGACCCCCGGGCAATGATCTGTTTTACCCTTCCTAATTGCAAGCTACCCAAGGTCTCATCAGGATCTGAAAATCTGACTGAAAGACACTTTCCTGAAAAGTTTCCACCTCTCCCCACTTTCCACACATAGGGACGCCATATATGTTTCAGGGCCCAGAGTTTAATGTCATCTTTTCAAGCTGTATCCCAACTCCTGGCCAAGTCAATTCCTTCCTGGGTTTTAGAAAACCCAGGGCATTTTGATTGCTTACTGTTTTCGCCTTCAGCTGGGAGCTCTGTGAGGGCAGGCAATGTGCCTTTTCTCTGTTTGTGCTCCAGAGTCAAGCACAGTGCTTCCTACAGAGCAGAAACGTGCTCAAGAGTACACCAATGGGGCCAGGCGTGGTAGCTCATGCCTGTAATCCCAGCATTTTGGGAGGTCAAGGTGGGTGGATCACCTGACGCCAGGAGTTCAAGACCAGCCTGGCCAACAAGGTGAAACCCTGTCTCTACTAAAAATACAAAAATTAGCCAGGCTTGGTGGCATGCGCCTATAATCCCAGCTACTCAGGAGGCTGAGGCAAGAGAATCGCTTGAACCTGGGAGGTGGAGGTTGCAGTGAGCCAAGATCGTGCCATTGCACTCCAGCCTGGGCAACAGGAGCAAAACTCCATCCTCAAAAAAAAAAAAAAAAAAAAAAAAGTACACCAATGAACAAGAGGAAAAAGAAGCAGTACGATAGACTAGGGGAGGAAGCAACTCTCCAGTAGGAAGAATATATTTAATGTATTTTCTTAGTGCTAGGTATAGGAACTTCCACTAAAGCAGCCTGTACTGACTCAACTCATTTTTTTGGTTAATCCAGTTAAATAACCAGACAGAGAGCTGATTTAATATAAAATGGGGAAGAAGGTGTTTACCTTGATACTTTAGCATCCTCTTTCTATACACCAACTCCACTGTTCCTCTCAATTTCCATGAGATCTTCACTGTCCTTGTGCTTTCTCTACCTGCTGTCATCCAAGTCTGCTTCTCTAGGAAACACCTGATTAAATCGCTCGCACTAAGTATCAGAGTTTACCATAGCACCCCTTGCAGTTTTGTCATTGAACATTGAATAAAATGTATGTCAAAAGAACCAAGATCAGACACCAGTGGCCTGGCACACGCGTGCACACCCACACACACACACCATCAAGAAGTTACTCAATTTGCCTCTTCGAATGTTGGCTCTGATGGGTGCAGATATGTCTTAAAATGAGGCTATATGAAATGCCTTTAAAAGGACTGTTTCATTCCTGGTAGGAGCAGAGCAAGACAAGGGATGCTATTTCCACTGAGAGAGAAGAGACTAATGTGCAGCTTTACAACTAAACATCAACGAACCAAAATCTTTTCCAGCATACTTTCTCCTCTGGAGTAGAGAATATGGTTAGCTGTTGAGATCAAAACTAGCATTCCTCCTGGTTTGTCCGGTATAAATCCTGGCTTATAATAGTAGACAAATAGCTAAGGTATCCCATGGTCATACTGTACAATCACAGATAAACTTGTGTATGTATGAATATATATCTGTATAGATACAGGTATGATTATGGATATAGATACAGATATCTCATCTACTCTGTTAAATGAATAGAGTACCTATGTTATATGGAAACAGTGAAGAGTACAGACTCTTACACCTGCTTTAGGTAAATCAAATCCCAGCTCTGTTAACTAATATGATTTTGGACTCTCTAAGGCTTAGTTTTCTTACCTGTAAAATTGAAAGAATAATAATTTCACCCATATAGCTGTGGTGCAGATTAAATGACATAATTCTAATAAAAAGCCTAGTAGGGTTGGTGGCACAAAGTAACCCTCAAATGGTTGCAATTATGAAGTATCTCCAAAATACTAATTATTATGTCTGCCAGAGGTTCTCACTGCAAAGGTGAGATGATGATATTTTATAAGCTAGTACTTACCTCAATTTTTTGTGAGCATATTGTGCCTACTCCTTGAGTCCACATAGCTCAAAGTAATTCATCTGTTTCACTTGTTTAAGAATTTGGGAAGGTAAATACTCAGACCGGATTTGCTTAATTAAATGAATTTCCAGAAAAACGAGAACATCAAACAGCAAGCAGGGTTTTAAATAGCAATTTTAAGACCATAAATTCAATACTTATTCCTTATGCAAACCATCATGATATTGTCATGCTTTTTTCTCTGTATTTTCAATTAATCCATATTTCCCTCCTCATTTTCTTCCATTTTTCCCATTCTTTTCATTTTTATGCCTCGCTATCCTTATTTTTGTGTTCTAGATACTCTAAGATTTATAGAAAAAGCACCAGGTTCACATGTAGTTAAGGTTCTGCTAATGGATTATGCTAATAAAGAAATACACTCAAGCTTTAATCACCAAACTGTAGCTTGTACCTCAGAGCATCAAGGGCCACAAGAGAAGAAGTCCCAATCAACAACTGATTTACAAGTTGGGAAGTCAGGAGGAAAGAGACCACACTAAATCTCTCTGCTTCATCCGAAAGAGGCCATGGGGTTTCTCTCTATTTCATCTCATCTGATTTCTTACTTTCAGAGCTCAGGAATAGAGAGAGAATTTACTTGCCATGAGTTGTGATTAACACAAGTTAGCTTTGTTGAATGCCACCACCCTCATCCTGACGGATGGTGTAGTAGTATAGGATGGATATCAGATTGGAATATGGATAAATTCTACAATGCTGACTGAGTCATAAATCTGTGTAAAAATAAAGGGAGAGCTAGGGAGGAAAATCAGTCTTCCCCTTACCACTTCCAGAGAAGGAGAGAAAAATGAAAATAGGAGAAAGAAACGCATGCTTTACACACAGCCCACCTTTTATTGGAGAGCCTTGCTCTGTATCCAAAGGCTTTGCAATTATTTGGCTATTACTTATCTTTAAACATCAGCTAAAGAGATCTAGCATTTTGGAAAGGTAATTATACCGTGATGCAGATGGTAGTAATAACAATTACCCAAGATAAGCCCTTGCAATGATCTTTACAAAGCAAAGCAAAGCAAAAGTAGCACTGACTCATGACGGACCTCCAGTGGAGAAGGCTGCAATGCAGTAGCCAGGCTGTCCCTGGAACAGTGACAGGCAGGTGCTATCCCTCTCATCCTCGGAGGCAAGGCCATGTGGAGGTTAAGCATTTCCTAAGTTTAAATAATTCTTGATGTAGGCACAATTCCTGACAGTCTTCATTTGATGGGAATCCTAGCCCATCTCAAATGCTAAAGAAAAAGATTTCTTCCTTTGCCCTGTAAATACCAACTTTGGCCTCTATTCCTATATCTGAAACTGCCTGCCCCTTGAATTTATTTCTATGGGGAAGGATTTATCCTACAACATGATAGTTGTTGAAACAGGGGGATCTAATTGCTTAGAGATCATTAATTGCTATAAATAGATGACTTCTGGGAGTCAATGAACTATAAGCAGAAGAGACAGTGTGTTTGAATGTCATGCTTGAGCACTGGATATTTTTATGACTTGTCAGTGGTTCCGTAAAAAACTCGCACAGTGAAAGGTACCTAGTCAACCTGTACTGATGGAAATTGCCAGTTAGAAATAGATTGTTCTTGTTTTAAACCTTGACCACCCTTCTAACAAATCAGGATGTGCATTTATGATGCATTACTAAGGAAAGTTAGTATTAGCCATCCAAGAAGTGGGGATCAAGGAGGACAGTGAGGAACCACTATCTATCTGATCTTTGCTATTTTCCGGGTCATGAAATAACAACCTGTCATCTACCTTTCACAGGTCATTTTTATCACGTTGTGGGCCAAAATGAAATTTGACCTCCATTTTCCAGCTATGCCAGCGATGATAAATTTAATACACACAGAACAAATGAATGGAAGGCCCACAGAAAGTCAGATTAGAGTGGGATTATTCATTCCTGAATTTCCACAGAGGAAAAGGGCCTCTCTCTCTTTTGAACTTGCATCATCTTCCTTCCTCCAGGTCCCACCTTGGTGCTCACACCTTGACAATCTGTCTTGAATAATTTAACATGCAAACTCCTAGCATTCTGTGTATGGCTAGGCCCTGTTGCTCCTAAGACTTAAAAAGGAAGGGAAATCATTTATCCGAATTATCCTATTCTGTGATCTGATCAGGGTCCAACAAA
This sequence comes from Pongo abelii, assembly GCF_028885655.2. Lineage (NCBI taxonomy): Eukaryota > Metazoa > Chordata > Mammalia > Primates > Hominidae > Pongo > Pongo abelii. Next base: position 23,307,788 of record NC_071988.2, read on the forward strand.
GCAATAAATAAACATCATAAATGTCTCTTTCAAAAAAATCCAGCAATAAAGAAAGCTGGTTCCACCTTGCAAAGGAGAAAGTGCCACAGAACCCAACAATCCTGCATGGCTTCACCACAAGGAATGCAAAAGTCATAGAGCTGCCAGTTAACAGTTCCTTCTTCACAGACCTGATGAATTAGCTAACATCCCTTTTAGCTGTAGGGTTTGGTTTTGTGAAGAAAGCTTACCTTTACTTTTAGTTGACTTGCTAGAAAACATTGCTAGGTAGGAGACACTCGGACTTAAATTCACCCATCACAAAGCGTGAAGTACTCTGGGATCTCTTTGCAGCCTGAAACATCATTCTTAAAATTCTTGGTACCTGGTGAAATTCCAACTGTCCTCAAATTCTTACTGCCCTCCTTCGCTTCATACTTCTCAGTCTTACACAGACATACCAAAGCAAAGCAGCTTTTGAAAGCAACTAACTTCAGGGCTATCTAAGCATATAAGCAAATCGGTTCTGACCAAAATGGTTGTAATTCAACACTGTCTCATGAAATACAAATGCCCATCAGATCTGCATAAATTGGAACCTCTAAATAACCAAAGTATTTGCTTATATCTGTTTCAAGCATAATATGCATGCATGTATGCATTCATCTCAAACTACAGTTTTGCATCCTGCCTCTCCTCTGTTCAGATCCATCCAATTCATTCATTCAGAATGAATTGTAAACTCCCTACCCTGACTTACAGGGTCGCTGCTCCTACTTGGATCTCATCTCCAGTTTTCTCCCTTGTTAACCTCTGCTCCAGCTGTTTCTCCTAGCTGTTTCTCAAGCACATGACCCTGTTTCTCAGGGTCAGGGCTAGGGTTAGACTTGCTGTTCCTTCTCTCTGAGACACCTTTCCTCCAAGTGTCAATAAGCTTACTCTCTTTTCAGTCAGGTCCCCCATTTAAAAAGTCCTTTCCTAACAAACCCTTTAGCAATTAGCAGCCCCTCCAGCATTCTGTCTTGGGTTGGGTTCCTCGAGCCTAAGGCCAGGACATGGAAGCAGGATGTTTATTTGAGATGTGGTTCAGGGAAGCTGCAATAAGGGAATGGGGAAGGGAAGGTGGTATGAGAGAAAGCCAATAAAGGGCAGAAGCTGAGCTGGTGATCACTGTGGGCAATCAGAACCCAGCCTGTCTGCGAGAAGGGCTGGTGCACCTACAGGCTGGTCCTGAAGAGAAGCAGCAGTATAAGCAGCTCCTTACTATGGAGAACGCTCTGAGCAGAAAGTGCCAGAGAAGAGAAGTTGTCCTAAGCAAAAGACATCTTCCTCAGCTGCAGCTGAAGTCAAGGTGGGCTGAAGGGATGTAAGGCAGGACAGATCAGCATCTGTTGCCCTCTCTGCCACCCTACTCTGCCTTCTTTCCCTGCTGTTTTTATCCCCTGGCAGGGTCTCTGTTGATTGGAAGAAGGATGTGTACTGTCTGTCTCTTTTCTCTCCCCATTCCCACCCCATACATGTAAGCTCAAGAACAGAAAGTTAACAGATTGGTTCTCTGCTACATCCCCAACACTTACAAGAGTACTTGGCAGGTTTTGTTGGATTAGCTTATTCATTTATTTACTCATGCATTTCCATAACAAACATTTTCTGAGCTGTACCTGGGCTAAATGCAAGGGGGTCAAACCTGAACTTGGTACATATCATACCTGTCCTGGAGACTATCACAGTCCAGTGATAGAAACAGCCACAGAAAATAATAATAATAATACATGATAAGTGCAACAAATGAGATCTGTACAGAGAGCAATGGGAGCAAGGGGAGGGAACCACAAATGACCCTGGAGAATCAGAGAGAGTGCCATGGAGGACATTTTAATTGAGACTTGGAGAATGAGTAGGAGTTCGCCGATCAAAGGCAAGAAATGCGTTCCTAGTAAAAGGAATGGCTTTAGCAATGGTAAGATGGCTACATGACAATACACAAATCTGGGGCATAAGGCTCGTTGGCAGGAGTTGAACTTTGTAAAGGCCATCACCCACCAGAAATAAATTCCTACTCAAAAAAACAAAAGTGTAAGGCTCTGATGATACCAAGTGTTAGTGAGAATATACAGAAGCGGTCATTCCCCTGCACTGCTGGTTGAGATTGTCAATTAGTATAGCCTTTTTGGAAGACAATTGATCAATATCTAGTAAAGTTGAAAATATAATTCTCCCACATTCAAGCCATTTACTTCTAGGGTACATATCCAAGAGGAACGCTGTTATCAGCAAAAGGTAGCATCTATGAGGACGTTGCTGACAGCACCATTAGTAATCCAGAAAAACTAAGGCGAAAACCTACATATGCACCAACACGAGAATAGGTATCTATTAACAGACAATAAATAAATCATGGAATACTACAGAGCAGTTAAAATGGATAAACTAGATTTGCATTATTAACATAGAGAAATAGATTGAGATGATAAATAATATTCAAAATACAGATAAATAATAAATAATGAGAGAAGAGAGCAAGTCACTGAAGGGATGTATATAAAGCATGATACCACTATGTCAATTTGAAAACTCACCAGACTCTAGACTGTGTAATGACATATACTATTACATAAAACGTTAAAGTATAGACCAGGTACAGTGACTCATTTTGGGAGGCCAAGGCAGGTGAATCACTTGAGGTCAGGAGTCTGAGACCATCCTCGCCAACATGATGAAACCCTATCTTTACTAAAAATACAAAAATTAGCCAGGAATGGTGGTGAACACCTGTAATCCCAGCTATTTGGGAGGCTGAGGCAAGAGAATCACTTGAGCCCAGGAGGCAGAGGTTGCAGTGAGCTGAGATCGCACCACTGTACTCCAGCCTGGGCAACAAGAGCGAAACTCTGACTCAAAAGAAAAAAAAAGTAAAATTATAAAAACACATGTAGCTTTCTATAGAGTAGCAGTTACCTCTGAGATATGAAACAGGGAAATGGGATTGGAAAGCAGACAAATGGAGCTTTAATGTAACCAAAATGTTTTATTTATTAAGCACAAAAAAAAAAATCTCCAATGGAAACATGACAATTGTTAGCATTTGTTAAATATGGTTATGGGACACATGGGTGTTTCTTAGGCATTTGCATTTGCTATATTATCCTCCATGTTTTTCTCTTTAGAAAGATTTCAGAGTTTAAAAAATGGCCCAAGGAATTTCCCTGGAAAGACAGATATATTTTATATGGTTTTTCAATCTATGACCTCATTTATATTGAGGTGACTCTGTTTTCTATATGTTTCTTATTAAAACAATATGTCAGACACTATTCACTCTATTCATTAACCCAATGATTTATTCACTCAGCAAACATTTATTTAGTGTCCATTATATAAAAAGGTACCATTCTACATAATGATAGGGGATACCTACCAGCTAAAAAGACAAGACTCCCTACTTCAATGAGTATATAATCTATTATAAGAAAGAACATATACATTCAAATAGCTCCTGAGCACTTAAGTATTTAGAAATTATATGCCATAAAACTACATCACCATAATGCAACTATTTTTATTAGTATGTGGCCAGTATCACCGTAAAATAAAATTGGAGTCATAAATACTATATCGGCTCTTTCATATCTCAGCAGTTGTCAAGGTCTAAAAAAGTAACTGCAGAAAAGAACCTTAAACAGTCATGTTATGACTTTCCTGAGGACAAGGAGCCAAAAGTTACATTACCAACCCTCACCCCCACTAACACAAACACTTTGGATAGAAGGAGAAAATGAAGACAAATGGTGGATCCCTCCACCTGGGTGTTGTTCACGAGCAGAGTCAGCCATTTTTAAAGTCATATTGATTATTACGGCTACTCCCCAGGCCCAGGCCTGAGAAGAAGCACTTCAGCCAAGTTTGTCTTATGTTCAAATAAGATTGTGGCTCAATATTCATAGAATAGAGAAGGAGAATACTCACTCTGTCCCTTCTCTCTTCTAATTGCATATAATCTTCGCTGCTTTCCTTGTTCATCTTTTAGATTACATAAGGAACATATAAATATATTATCCTTATGAAATAGAAAAACAAAAGTACACATAAAAATTATGAAAGTCTCTCTTCAATGCATTTACCTACCTTCATAAACATATATAATTATTTTTAATATAAGTGGCTCATAATGAAAGTAAGATCCTTTTTTTCCACTTAACAAATATTCTTGGCAATCTTTCAATGTCATTGCCTATAGTTCTATTTATGGCATCTTTTTAACAGGTGCAAAATATTCTTCAGTTTGGTTATATCATTTTTTTTTTTGAGATGGAGTCTCACCCTGTCGCCCAGGCTAGAGTGCAGTGGCGCGATCTCAGCTCACTGCAACCTCTGCCTCCCAGGTTCAAGCCATTCTCCTGCCTCAGCTTCCCAAATAGCTGGGACTACAGGTGTGCACCACCACACCCAGCTAATTTTTGTATTTTTTGTAGTGACAGGGTTTCACCATGTTGGCCCAAGTGATTCATCCACCTCAGCCTTCCAAACTGCTGGCATTGCAGGCATGAGCCACCAAGCCTGGCCGATATCATCATTTTTAAGCACTCCCATTCTGATGGACATCAGGGTGTTTCTAGTTTCACTGCAATTTTTAAATAATATTGCAAATTCATTTTCCCGTGAAGCTCATTTCTACACAGTCAGACACTGTTTCCTAGCTGCTTCATATAGCCTGCCTCGGGGCCCAAAAACACAAGAGATAATGACTATGTTGTACTTTTTTTTGTTGTTGTGGTCCCACTGAACCTAACAGAGAGCCAGGCACATGCAAAGTTCTCAAGAGATGTTCATGAATTCAGTGCATTTCTGGCCTTGGTACTCCCAGTGTCCCTAGTCTTCTGAAGAGTAGAGTGTTTTGGGGTGAAAGCTGACAAAGTGATATCTTCTACATAGTGGACCCATTAATAAATACTAAATGACCCCCAAAACTTGAATATAACAAAGCATTGTGGCAAAAGGTTGGAAAACTGTCCATGTGAGTCAACTCTCTTTTTCCTTTGCCCTCTGGGGACACAGGGGACACTGCCCACTCTCCCTGGGGCAGAGAGCCAGCCCATTCATCATTCTGCCAGGCCCCTACAAGCAAGATACCTGCCAGGCTCCTCCTGCCACTGTCTCTCTCAAGTGAGTCCAAGCGAGGTCATTACCTGGCAACATGAACTCTCCTTATCTCCCTGCCCCTATTTCAGAAAAGAGTCATTGACAGCAGGGATCCAGTGCCCCCTGAAGCCATCCCCAGGACAAACAAGCATTAAAGAGTCCACAGTGCCAGTGACCTTTAGAGAGGGCAGGTCACCAAATCCATGGGGAAGAGATCTAGGGGGTGTCTGCCACTCGCCAGAAAGAGGCTCTTTCTCCAGAAAGGTTTGTGGCCCCAAAAGGGACTTACAGGAGCAATTGGGGATCCATAACCAGACAGGCAGCTCTGAAAAGGAATCATTATCAATTTAACAGGGCACAGCTTTTAAAATCCAACCTGCGGTCCACACAGGGAAAGGTAAGGAGTGTGAGGAAGCAAGGAAACTTCCAGATGAGAGGTAGTGGATCGCCAGGCAAGTAAGAGCACAGAAAACCTCCTGCGGTTGTTTCATTAAGAATGACCAGGCCGGATGTGGTGGCTCACGCCTGTAATCCCAGCACTTTGGGAGGCCAAGGCGGGTGGATCACTTGAGGTCAGGAGTTCAAGACCAGTCTGGCCAACATGGTGAAACCCTGTCTCTACTAAAAATATAAAAATTAACCGGGTATGGTGCCAGGCATCTGTAACCCCAGCTACTCTGGAGGCTGAGGCAGGAGAATTGCTTGAGCCCAGAATGAGCAATGCTTGGGATCTATTCTTTCAATTCAGAAATAACAAACTATTTGAAGAAGGTGAAGCAAAAGATAGAAAACGAAAGAAAAAGACAGATGAGAGATAGAAAAAGAAAGAGAAAATAGAGAAAGAATAAAGAAGTATTTATGAGTTCATCTTTCAAATGCAAAGGCATAAAACGTCTTTGAATATAAAAATCCATCCTTTTGCCTGCAGACTCGCAGAGGGCGAGGCAATGATGAAACCCCATTGTGAATGTCTGATGCATAATGTGAGGATCAAGGAGATAAAACTTGCAAGTTGCTCTGAGCTCTTTGAAAGAAAAGGAACGTGCAAAAGAACTTACTTAGCATGGTTTAAATTTTGGATTACTCAGATGCAGTGGACTTGACTCTATGCCTATAGGTGCTTGGAAGTGTTCATTTAAAAATGTATGGTTCATTGTTACTCTGAAATTAAGTTGCTAGCGTAGAGCATAACCTCCAGAAATACATGTTTAAGGGATTTGCTTATTATAGATATTGAACTGAAACCACCATTGAGTCAATTCCTGTGGAGCCTCTGCCTGAAAATGAGATAAAAGTCAAGATGTTGAAAACGAAATTTTAAAGGGAAAGTATAGCATCAGTTAGAAAACTAGCACAATCAGCCAACTGACAAACAAGTACTTAATGAGGGCCTCCTAGGAACACAGCATGATGTTAATAAAACTCACATTGGGCCAGTAAAGAGTTAAAGGGCTTACAAGGAGCCAAAAGGGGCTTTTCTGCTAAGACAGCAGCAGCAGTATTTGATTGTGGTTGAAATATTCCACATGGAGTATTAGAATCTGGTCCTTTAATCAGTGCTAGTTGGCTGAACCACTGGAATATAGGTTCTTTGAGGGCAAAAAACCTTTGTATTCATCACCATTGTATCTCCAGCCTGGTAAATAGTACCTGCATAATAAGTACATAATTTTGTTGAATAAATTAAAAAATAAATGTAAGAATGAAAGGGATGGACAGGGAAGGAAGGGAGGAGGAAAGGAAGGAAAAGGGAGGGGAAGAAAGGGGAGGACAGGAGAAGGGAAGGGAAGGGAAATTCTTCCTATAGTAATTCTCCTGGAAACTATCCCTGGCCACATCCACATACCCCTGAGAAAGATGGAAGCAGAGAGTAAGAACTGGCGGGAGAGGTGTAAATATCAGAGTGAGTGCCAAAGCATCACCCTTCCTTTGCGACGCAGTAACATCTCGTCCACAACTCCCTTGCACTTACCCCTCTGTACCATATTAGTTGTTTATGGGGTGCTTTACCTGGGCATGCCTGTTGAGATAAGGGGCCTGACAGACACATACCTAGAGACCATTCATGTTTTTTTGTTTGGTTGGTTGTTTTTTTTGTTTGAGACGGGTTCTCACTCTGTCACCCAGGCTGGAGTGCAGTGGCACAATCCTGGCTCACCGCAACCTCTATCTCACGGGTCCAAGCAATTCTCAGCTTCAGTCTCCCAAGTAGCTAGGATACAGGCACCTGCCACCATGCCCAGCTAATTGTTCTTGTATTTTTAGTAGAGATGGGGTTTCATCATGTTGGCCAGGCTGGTCTCGAACTTCTGACCTCAAGTGATCCACCCACCTTGGCCTTCCAAAGTGCTGGGATTACAAGTGTGAGCCACTGCACCCAGCCTCATGCAAGTTTATAACTGAGTGTCAGCAGCAGGAAAACTGTGTGCAACAGAAACCATGTGTTCTTCTTACATTTTGATAAGGCGGGCACCCTGTATATCTAGTGATGTTGATCCCGGAGCATCTTAAAGGCATCACTCAGTCCCTCATATCCCATACTGAATCATTTTACTCATCTCTGTAGTCCCTTAGAACATAATAAGAGCTCAATATATACTTTTTCGATGAGTAGAAACTTCCTTTTGGACCAGACTGACAGTGGTCACCACCAGTGTGATCAAGAGAGTCAAGACCAGAAGGAAGACAAAATTAGCCAGAACCACTGGCTGAAAAACTAGAGTCCCCAACCAAAAAGAGAGGCTTCAGGTATAAAGGTACATGTTTACTATAATATACATATATTTAGCAGAGAATTTGTTATAAAAATTATGATGCGAAATTACAAGAAGGTGAAACTTAAATAAGCAAATGTTCGGAATGTGCACCTTTGACCCGTCCACACAGGAACCCTGCACACACCCACACGCTCTGATCTTATCCTTCCAACCTGAACAGGAGGGATCCATCTTTAGGCTGGAATATGATCACTATATGGTGCAGTTTTTGCTCCAAACACAACACCCATATACAAAAAACTAAAGTCAGAGTCAGAATCTTTGAGATTCACTCTGCTGCAGGTTCATATTGGAATGTCTGTGACTATGGTTAATAAACTATACATTTTCTGTATCAAATAATCCATATTCAGTAAGCACAATATATGGCTAAACATAAGAAACCTCTGACAATCAAGATTTAAAGTAGGTTTGGGAGGAAGCAAACTTTGAATTATTAAAACTCAGCTCTAAAAGGCAAGGCAAAGTTCAGCCAAGATCCTTTTCATGGCTGAAGGCAACTATATCTCCATTCTGTGGGCTGAGGGCAAAAATGTCTCCCTGCCAAGGTCAAGAGTTGAAGGTGAATTGCAACAAATCACCTGGGTCTTTTATGCCTGAAACAAGCCTTTGCTAAAGATGTAGCATTTTAATAAAAAAATAAAGGGCCAAATAACCCAAGCCATTTTGCTTAGTGAAGAAGCTACGTTAAGATACCACAGAAGTAAGTGTAGGCAAATGATGAAAGTATGAGACCTAAAACAAGTACCCGGACCAGAGCCTTCTCACCTAAATTAAGAAGTCTTCAGTTATGTGTAACAAAAATAATGAAAACAAGCTAAATTTCTAATAATAGAAAAATGCCTCAATTATCTCACCAATGAAAATATGAAGCTGCTATAAATTTGCAATAACACAGAAACATGACTATAAGTTACATGAAAGAAAAATCAGGACACAATAATATTTGCACAGTATTATCTCAACTGTCCTACTTGAACTTATCTATAAAAAAAGCCAAAGACCATATAAAAAATGCTAACACTGGAGGCCGGGCATGGTGGCTCATGTCCGTAATCCCAGCACCTTGGAAGGCTGAGGCAGGTTGATCACTTGAGGCCAGGAGTTCAAGACCAGTCTGGCCAACATGGTGAAACTCCACCTCTACTAAAAACACACACACAAAAAAAAATAGCTGGGGGTAGTGGCATGTGCCTGTAATCCCAGCTACTCTGGAGGCTGAGGCAGAAGAATCTCTTGAACCTGGGAGGTGGAGGCTGCAGTGAGCCAAGATTGCAACCACTGCATTTCAGCCTGGGTGACGGAGAAAGACTTCACATTAAAAAAAAAAAAAAAAAAAAAAAAATGCTAACATTGGGTTGCAATGTTACATGTTTTAATTTTTTCCTTTGATTTTTATATTTTTCTATATTTTTCACATATTTTTTACAATTGCTAGGGAGAAAAGAAGCTTAAAACCCTCCGTCTCTCAGTTGTTTACTTCCTTTGAATCACAATGTCCTTCCCTAGATGCAGTAGGAATAATGGGACTAGTCTTGCTCTCAAATTTTTTTAAATGTTTTGATGTGGCTAGGTAATTACATGTAATTTAACATAAAATCAGTCTTTGAGTGATACCAGACCAGGCAAAATGGGAGATCCTATTCACTCATCCATTAATACCTAAAGAGAGGTTACTCAATGGAGTTGAAAGGCAATATGATTTTTGAATACACACTTTTTGAACAAAAGGGACATTCCAGTTGCATATCTCATTTAAATGACAGAAACCGCATGCATACTTATGTACACACCTCTCTAACATAGTCCCAATACCCATACAAACACAAAACAGGCCCTAACTGCCAATTTCACTTTTATAAAACATATTCTGAAAATTATAGGTTTGAAGTGCTAAAAATTTGAAGAACATACTTCAACAAGTCAGAAAATGGTGGAAATTTTCCCCCTTTTTAATGTAAAGATGCAGATCATCAACAGTCATTTGCTGAAAAGAAACTTGCTCATTTTTAAACAAGACAGAAATTAAAACTGATGTTGCTCCTGTGTTTGTTTGAGTAATGACGCAACCAGGCATTAGTTTAAATCTGCTATTGCTGCTGCAATCAATTTTCTCCTAAATTTATCAAGCATTGTGATGCCTGATTTATTGATGTTTTTGATGTCTTCCCGATTTAAAAAAAATTTCCTCAGCCTCAAAAGTTATTGTTTTTTTCTGTAAAGCCACAAAAGTGTTCTAATTTTTCTAAAACTAGCCAGAGGAAATAAAGAATAAATAAAAAACCTGAAACCATATAAGCAAAGTTGCATTAAGAAATAGAATTCAGAAAAATACCATGACAGCAGTCATCACAGTCAAATCTAAGGGAACAATTAGACAATTTTGATTATTAAGTTTCTGCACTTCCATTGACTAGATAAAATTTTGAAGAATTCCCATGAGCTTCAAGTCATAAGAAAGAAGTTTGAGGCTGGGTGCAGTGACTCACGCCTGTAATCCCAACACTTTGAGAAGCTAAGGTGGGAGGGTCACTTGAGGCCAGGAGTTCGAGACCAGCCTGAACAATATAAAGAGACCCTCTCTCTAGAAAAAAAACATTAAAAATTATCTAGGTGCATTGGTGTGCACCTGTAGTCCCAGCTACTAGAGAGGTTGAGATGGGAGGAGCATACGAGCCTTGGAGTGTGAGGCTGCAGTGAACTATGATCATGCCACCAAACTCCAGCCTGGGTGACAGAGACCCTGTCTCGAAAAGAGGGAAGGGAAGGGAAGGGGAGGGAAGGGAAAGGGAGGGCAGGGCAGGGCAGGGCAGGGCAGGGAAGGGCAGGGAAGGGAAGGGAAGGGAAGGGAAGGGAAGGGAAGGGAAGGGAAGGGAAGAGAAGGGAAGGGAAGGGAAGAGAGAAGGATGGAGGGAGGGAGGGAGGGAAGGAAGGAGGGAGGGAGAAGTTTGAGCTGCCTTCCCTCCATGGTAGAAGTGAATATACTCATTCATTGCCCTGGCTGCATAGGATCAAGTGGACAGGAGAACTTCTATGGGCATTACCTAGCCAGAGCCACTATGTGTGATAGTAAAACAGACCAAAAGAGACAGTGATCTCACAGTTTTGATGGTTACATGGAAAAATACACACGTTTACTGACTCATAACAAATAATTACTGAGTACCCATTATATGTTAGACTGAACTAGGCAATAAGGACCAAAAGACAAATCAGGCAAGTCTGGTCCCTGCTTCATGGAATCTGCAATCAAACTCACCAAACTCAGAAAAAAAAATACATATATATATTCATATTTATATTTATATTATATATTACAGTAATATGTATAATTCATCAAGTGCTTACTATGTGCCAGGCAAAAGTGTTTTATATTATCATCCTCATAATCAAAATAATAGGTACTACTAAGAGCTAGGAACAGTCATTGTGCTAAATATGGCAACTCTATAATACAAGTGTTTTCTTCTTTATGTTTTATCAGCACTTTGTGATGGGAAGAGTTGCTTAGAGAGGTAGAGGGAATTGTTCAAAGGTCACAGATAATAATGGCGGAATGCAGATTTGAATACAGATATACCTAATTCTAGAACCCATGCTCTTAGCTACCAAGCCCACTATACCCCACAATGCACCATTATGGTCTTCCACACTGGGCCTTGTCAAAGTCATCGGCAGTGAAGAATGAGATGTTAAAATCAGATGTGATATGCATGGGGACAGGAGCCATTCAAAGGCTGGTTTCATCACTGAATGGCTAGACCTCCGTTCTGGTTGGCCAACCTCAGAAGCTGATGGATACATGTTGGAACCAAGCCCAGGGGTCCTCCGGAAGAATCTGAAACAGGCAAGATAAAATGTCTTCCAAACAGGTGCTGCCTGATGACTTCTTCTTCGGGCATCAGCAAGGAGGAGGAGAACATTCCTACTGACTACCCTAAAGCAGTGGCTCCCAACAGGGGAAATTTTTCTCCCTATTCCTCAGCAGAGGACATTTGGCAACATCTGGAGATATTTTCAGTTGCCACAACTGTGCATAGGCTGCTACTAACATTTAGTAGGTAGAGGTCAGAGATCCCACTAAACATCCTACAGGGCACAGCACAGCCCCTCATAATAAAGAATTATCTGGCCCAAAATGTGAATGGTGCTACTGCTGAGAAGTCCTGCCCTAAAGTATCCCTGTGCTAGCTAATAGATTTTTCTATGAGCTGCAGACATGAACCTGTGACCCTAACTTGCCAAGAAAGGAGCATTGCCTAGATTGTAGTCTACAAAATGGAGTGCAGAAAGAAAACAGTGTGTCTTCCATTCATAATCTCTGCATCTTAATGTTCTTATTTCATATGTATTATTATGCTCATAAAGTAATAGTACAATAGTACATGCATACAATTTGTATATAAACAAATACACATTTATTGGAGGTATATGCTCAGAAAAGTTTCCTGATAGGAGCACATAATCAGAGAATGTTGGAAATCATCTGACTAGGGAAAGGACTATTGATTTAGACTCAAGGAGATCTAGGATCAAATCCCCAACTTAGCTTCTAATTAACCTTGGTTTAACCATCTGTAAAATGGGAAGAACAGTCATCTCCCAAGATTGTATGACAAATCAAATTCAATGATGTACTAAACACCTAGCACATAGTAATTGCTCAACAAACACTCATCTCCTTCACCCTCTCCTACCCTCCTTGTCCTAGGTTTGAGGACTCTGAACAAGGTCAAACATTCTCTGTCCTGAGTGTCATCATCTGCAATCTAATTATGAATGTTCCGCCTACTTTACAAAGTTGGCATGAAGGATTAAATTACATCACTGGTATTAAAGTGCTACCAAAAATACAAAGGATTTATAAATATAAAGTTGTTTTCTTAAATTGAGATCATACCACGTTTTATTAAGGTATTCCTGATAATCACTTCTTTGCCCAATTTGGAAACTCAAAGGCCAACATTCTAAAAGGAATGGGCTTGAGTAAAATAAATGCATGTGTCTTTTATTTTCTGCTTACCCTATTTCACCATCTTAGCTGAGAAAGTACTTAAATATTGCAAAATCAGGAATTTCAACAATGATCTATCCAATTAATCAGCATAGTGTTTTGTTATTTTTTTCCCTGGAGGGAATTGATTCACAGGCTGTGAAAACACATTGCATCACACACTGACCACGCAGAGGGGCACAGACGCTGGGCACCCCCTGGACTGTGCTGACGTCAAATTGCAAGGGCATGTGGCCCCGTGCACTCCCAGATCAGCACAATTCTCCCACCCACTTATGGTCTGGGATTCATGCTTGATCATCTACAATTCCAAGTGCGTATTTTTAAACTTTTGAAAATGAAGTGTGTTCATGCAAGCACTCTCCAGAAAGGTCAAAAGCAGGCGGGAGCCGTGGTGCCTTCAACGGAGGGCACTGCACTCCTGGAACCTCTCCCAGTGGGAGCCTGGGAGATGCGGGGAGCTCAACCGCAACCTAGATTTCGCTGGCATTTTCCAACTCTCTCTCCTCACTCTCCCTAATAGAGTTAATAACAATAATAGCTCACCATTTTAAAGCACTTCAGATTTTTTAAAACTGTAATGAATATTATCTCCTTGATTCTTTGAATTGCGGTTGTTTACTTACTTACTTGTATCAACCACTCTAGACGCTGAACTCCTTAAGGGCACAGGCAAGAACTTTTTCAGGTCTTGTTATTCCCAGTGCCTGCCTAGCACGTGCATGGCTCATAGTAGGTGCTTAATATTCATTCCTTAAACTCGTGACTACATGAAAAAATATTATCATCCTCTTCTAAACAATGAGAAACCTGAAATTCGAAGATATTAAGCCGTGTGCCCAAAATATGCATTTTTAAGTTACAAAGACAGTTCTGAACTCGTCTTCCGATCTCAATTTCACCAGAGACTTCAAATAGAAGATAATTCTTACCTAAGTGAGGTAACTAGAAAGGAAGCTGAATGTCACTCCCCTGAGTCCAGCAATGAAGGAGCTGCCAGGATATAGAAGGGGACACCAACAGAACCAGCAAATTTACTAAGGCCAATTCCCTTTTCTTGTGTCCCCAACTTTGTCCTACATACACAGGTGTATCTGCCCTATGTGCATGCATAGCTAGTATATCTAAGAAAAGGTAAGTTGGACCCTGAACTTCACCTTGATTCAGAATCTGATAACATATTGGCCAGATCTCGAGATCTGGAGTGAGATGGACTGGGATGGAATCCAAGCTCAGCCACTTATAAACGTAGGTCCCTTGGGCAAGTTGCTTAACCATTTTGTCCCTCCATCTCCTCATCTGTAAAACAGGGAAATTAACACAGCTTACTTCATAGAGATGTTGTAACAATTAAATGAGTTCATACATTTTTAAATGAGCAAAACAATAAGTATAATAAGTATATGGCTGTAGTGTACTAACAAATATTAACTATCATTTTTCTTGCACAGGTATATTCTACCTCCGCAATGCTATTTCCTACTGTTTCATCACCTAAGCCAGCTAATGTCTTATCATCACTCTCTGGGTTATTCCAAAGGCTTCCTAACTAGATTGCTCATCTACTGGCTCACCGTTCCCCAACACGTCTTTCTACGCCCTTTCTACAACTTCTTCTGATCATGTGACTCACTTGCCTGCATACTCACGGCTTCCCCGCAGCCTGGAGGATGCCGTCCAAACTCTTTCATATAATCCTCAAGACCTTTCTTGATCTAAGTCCAACTTCTCACTCAAACCACATCTCTCACGTCTTTCCCAGGCTCTACTTTGATCTTCGAGCACAATCCATATAAAATCAAAGCAGCACTGTTTACCGATCATGCAGCTTTGATATCTGCACATCCTATAAAAACATTCTAGGTGCTGAAAGAAATGTTCGTGAATTAACTTCATACCATAACTGACTGTTGAATAATGTCATAATTAAGAGCCTGAGCTTTGGTAATAGGTAGATTAAAGTTTCAGTATCAACTCTGACATGTATTAGCTGTGTGACCTGGGACAAGTTACTTAACCTCTCTGAGTCTCTAGCTGCATTTCTTCACTTGTAAAATGCAGATAATTTTCTATTTTCCAAAGTGTCATGAGAATTAAATGGAATAATGTATTCTAAGTATTTATAACAATGCCTGGTGCCTGGTATACTCTCAAAAATGGCAGCTAAAACTAAAAGCCTCTAGTGTACATCAACAGTAAAAAGGCTTATGGTGATAATTGGGCATCTTGTTGGGGATCCTGGAGCCAACTTGCATATCAAACTAAGCCCCCTAATGTGTAAGCCCTCAGCGAGAACCACAAGGCCTGCTTCTAGAAAAGCCAGCAAGCATCTGCTTTAAGACAGCTTTAAATAAGCACTAAGCACTTGGCAGCCCACAAGTATCCTCCTAGCCCATTCTTACCACGGAAAGCTGAGACAACAATGGTTGTGTCCCTTCCTACTCTCTTAGCATAAATAATTAGGGACATACATAAGAGCGTGGTCATTTCCAAGCCTACTGCAAGGGTCTACACATATCGCCTCCAGGACTGCAGTGATTAGAGACAACAGCACCTGAAGGTAGGCCTTTGACAGGACAAAATCAGCCTTGTTGGTGGACACCTGCCAGCCTGACCTAGAGCAAAGACCCAATGGCAGTTGCCAAAGAGTCTTCATTTCATGCTTCCAATCTACTGTTGGTAACCCACAGGCTCTACTCCATGGCCCCCGAGTCTTAGCTGGTCAGGGCACAACTGATTATTTTCCTTTTTTTTTTTTGAGACAGAGCCTTGTTCTGTCGCCCAGGCTGGAGTGCAGCGGCGCGATCTGGGCTCACTGCAAGCTCCGCCTCCCGGGTTCATGCCATTCTCCTGCCTCAGCCTCCTGAGTAGCTGGGACTACAGGCGCCCACCACCAGGCCTGGCTAATTTTTTGTATTTTTAGTAGAGATGGGGTTTCACTGTGTTAGCCAGAATAGTCTAGATCTCCTGACCTCGTGATCCACCTGCCTTGGCCTCCCAAAGTGCTGGGATTACAGGCGTGAGCCACTGCGCCCGGCCGATTCTTTTCCTTTAACTCTCACACCCCGTTGTGTGTTAACACTTATGTAACTCCAGCCTACTTTGGAAGGACAACTCCTGATGTATAGCTGTCCAGACAGAAACGCCATGACATTGCGGCCTTTTTCCTGGAGCTGGAAGCTGGAAAAAAGTCCCTTCTTATCAAGCAACTTATAAAATTGATGCTACCTAGAAAAGAGTACATATGTGTGCACACACACGTACATGCATATGTCCAGGCATGTGTGTGTGTGCATGTGTTTGTGTGTGTGTGTGTAACACAGAAGGAGAGACAGAAAGGAAAAGATTTCTCTGCCTCCAAATATTCTTAATTGATTATCTAACATGGGATGTTAGCTCAGGTAATTTAGGAAATTGAAATTATATGTTTGTACAGAGATAATCTATGCTTAAAAATATCTGGCGTGGTAGGAGGAACACTGATGAACAGTTTAAAAACTTGCTTCATGCAGGCTTAATATGGGGCTAATTCCGAATTACAGAGTTGGAGAGTTATGAGACTCAACATAAAGCGAAGCAGTTCACTGAGCACTGTAGCGATCAAGAAAACACACACAAAAATTCTGATCAGAATGGAATGTGAAGCAAAAGCACAATTTCCTCCCAATCTGGAATATCAGCAGGATTTGCGCTTGTTGTTTGTGGTTTTCTGGGGTGGATGGTACATTACAGTGGAGCATCAGCACTAATGCTACATGGCAGCTCCTCAGAATACCATCTGCTTCCCCGAGAACTGTTAATATAGTTGTAATTATCTACTTCTAAGCACTTTATTGGGAATATCATTTGCAAATTAATCAACTACAGACCGGTAAAACAAATGACATGCTTCCCTGGAAACAACAGCAGTATTGCACATTCTTTTCCTAAGGATTAAGGGAAGCTGGAGTGAGTGAACGGGTTTTACACACACCTCAAAAACTGTGCCCTGTGTATAAAAGTTGAGCAGAAAGAATGACAGCATAGTGTTTCCTAAAAAGGTCTTGGGAAGACATTGGCAACAGGGAAGAGGAGGAAGACATAAAAACCTAAGAGATGGGTAGAACTGCCATGTGAGAGACAAGAGGCAGACAGTGGACTCCAACTGACAGCTCCACAATGGTGGAGACAAAGATTCCCAGAGTCCTCTGCACCTGCTCTCTTGACTAGAGTGTGCCGCCTTCAGTCTTGCCCTCCAAATCTTCCATGCTGTCTGTGGTGTGTCGAAGGCCATTTCTCTCTGCCGTAGGGCAAGAAGCAGGAGTGTTGAGGGGAGAGAAAGGGAGTGCTGGAACGCTAATCCTTAATTCCCCCACCATCACTGAAATGCTCACTCCCAAGAAGGTACAGATATGTAGGTAGAAAAGCAAAGTAATGCCTGAGACCAAAAGGAGAAAAAGGCAAAAGATCTACTTGGCAGAAATGGCACAGAAGAGTCAGGGTACTTTGTATTTATGCAAACACCAAGTATGTTGCCTCGTGCTCCTCATTGTAACCAACAAAATGGCTCTAAATCACGGGTCCTTAAGTCTGTGGCTCCAACCCAGAGGTCCAGCAGAAAAAAAGAATCTTAATCACCATTACAGAGAGCCCTAAGTGCACCTTCCTTTAGCAGCTAATGCGAGAGCCAAAAGACAAGGAACTACCGCCCTTGCTCTCCTCTGAAAAGGCCCTGCCTCCCAGCCTGGCTGTCATCTGGAAAGAGAAGGACTCAGTCTCCCCAGGATATACCAGGCTATAACAAATGGCCCTTCTGTGATTTCACCAGCATCTTGTCAGCCCATACTTCACACAGCAAAAGAGAATCAGAGAAGCACACGCAGAGAGAATGGGATTGTGCACACTTGCATGGGACATGGAGTATGCTTTATGTGATCAGCTTAGGAAGACCCGAGCTGACCTTCACTGATTGAAATGATGGCTTATTGGCCTCATTAAATTACTGTTAAAAGAATTACTAAGACCTTTTCTGAGAGAGAAAAAAAAAATTATTTGGAATCAGACAATCCTGGTAGTGAATTCTGCCTTTGCTAATGACTAGTTGCTTGATCACATTGTGCTTGAGTTTACTTTTTTAATCAATGAGGTTTTGATCTCTTTTTAAAGGGGTTTACATGCAACTTTGAAATACTTATTACAGAAGAAAATAAAGACATAAATGAAGACATTTTAAACCAAACTTAGAAAGGTTTCACAGAGAGAAGCTGAAAGAGAAAATGAAATAATACCATATGAACATCCATGGTTTTCCTCCCTCCTGTAGGTACAGAAGGAATGGCCAAGAAAGCTGTAGTGGGGAGATATCCACATTAAATTAAAGCAAGAAACATTTATTGAGCATTTACTATACTAAGCAGATTGGTTTGTCATACCTTGGGATATGGCTGTGAGAATGTGCTCTCCTATAGAGAGGTCAAACCCTATGTCTTACTAGTTCTTATAGTTCACCCCTACTCCAGACTAGAAAAAGTGAGATAAATAAATGTTCTAGGCATGCAGCTAGGTGGATAGAATGACTCATTTGACTTTTTTTCATCTGCTGTTTAAATGTGTGTGTAAACCTCCCAGGTAGGTATTTTCACCAAGTGTATTTGAGACAAGTATTATTTATCCAGCCTGATCAGACCTCCCCACTGTCTGGAACAACCTCACAACAAAGGCCCATCCATTTTGCAGCTAACTTTTTTTTTTTTTTTTTTTTTTTGAGACGGAGTCTCTCCCTGTCGCCCAGGCTGGAGTGCAATAGTGTCATCTCACCTCACTGCAACTTTCACCTCCTGGGTTCAAGCGATCCTAGTGCCTCAGCCTCCCGAGTAGCTGGGACTACAGGCGTGCATCACCACGCTCAGCTAATTTTTGTATTTTTAATAGAGACGGGGTTTCATCATGTTGGCCAGGCTGGTCTCAAACTCCTGGGCTCAAGTGATCTGCTTACCTCAGCCTCCCAAAGTGCTGGGATTACAGGTGTGAGCCATCACACTCGGCCCATTTTGCAGCTAACTTCTTAAAACCTGGTGTATCACAGAGCTGACTTACTCAAAATCAGCTCTTCTTCAGGAGGAGATAATGAGGTTCTTTCACAGTTGAGAAAATCCACTGAGACTTTTTTTTGCCCTTCAGTTTTTGTTTTTGTTCTTGCTTTTGTTTTTCTGTTCTAAATTATTTCTTCCATGAAACATAGCTTCCTCTAGGGCCCTAGTCTCTTCCTTATTTAAATATTTGAGGTGGATTTAAAGGAACAGTTTCCAGAATATACAAACAAACCTTAATACCAAAAAACAGGTAGAAAGAAAATCTTACACAAAAGAGAACGAAGTTAGTAAGCACCCCTTAGATTTCCTGATCAACCAACATTCTCCCTGAGAAGAGGGTGTACAACAAGCCTCAAGACCTGGTTTTGAAACTGTGACCTTAGGTGCATTGTTCATGCTCTCTGTGCCTTCATCCTAAAATGGAACTAAGTAATATACCTACCACTGTAATAAAGATCACATAAGAGATAACACATTCAAAGCACCTGACACATAGTAGGTCATCACTGTGCTAGGTCTGCATCTCACTTACAAAGTCTGGGGCAGCCTTCAGCAGACTCTGGAATGATGGCAATGTGTGAATATATGCATGTGTTGAGTTGAGGCAAGGAAAAGCATAAAATGTGAGCTAAGGACATGAAGAGTTTATTTGTCCCTTAGGTATTTTCTCCCTGCGACCTCAAGCAGAACTTCAGCTAGCTTGTACCACATTCATCTTCTGAAGAAACGATAGATCATGAAGCTGATTAAAGAATTGTAGCCCTGCTTCAACTACCTGAGATGTGAAGGCAGAATTAACAATGGGTTGAGCAATTGTAGGAATCTAATATTCCTTCCTGTCATATGGTCTTCTTAGACCATTCCATACCTTCATAGAAGTGGGCCCCAAAGACACTAGAATGTGGTGAATTGGAGGTGTCTAGTTAGAGGCTACTGCTGTTGTTTGGATGGAAGAGCCTGAAGGTTTGGAGGGTGTTGGATGGTGACCATGGGGACAAGAGAAGGGGCTTGGTATAAGAGAACATGGAGGCTAGGCATGGGGGCTCATGTCTGTAATCCCAGCACCTTTGGAGGCTAAGGCAGGCAGATCACCTGAGGTCAGGAGTTCAAGACCAGCCTGGCCAACATAGTAAAACCTCATCTCTCCCAAAAATACAAAAATTAGCCCTGTGTGGTGGTGCACACCTGTAGTCCCAGCTACCCAGGAGGCTGAGGCAGGAGAATCACTTGAGCCCAGATGGCAGAGGTTGCAGTGAGCCAAGAGTGTGCCCCTGCACTCCAGCCTGGGCAACAGAGCAAGACTCCATCATGAAAAAATAATAATAATAAAATAAAATAAAAAGAAAACATGGAAAGGCAGAAATATCAGAATGTGGCAATTTATTTGAAACAGCCAGTGATTTTCCCCCCATTTTTAGCTAAGGTATAGTCTTATAATGTTTCTATAAGAAACATGTAATATTTGTACAAAAAATCACAAAAGTTTTTTGAAATTGTTAAAACAAATGACATATTCCAAAAAAGGAAGGTACTTGTAATATTCTAAGGCTTTAACCTTGAGTGCCTGGGAGAGAATGCTGGCGCAATTCATACAAAGTTAGAAAATCAAGACAAACATGTTTTCCTGTGTGTAGATAGGAAAATGGTGATGAATTTACCCAGAGACCTGTTTAATCTAAAATATTGCTAGGGTGCAAAGAAACAATGGCATATAACAAGTGTTCAATAAATGCTTGTCAAAGGAATAAATAAATGACATACACTATCTGCTCTGAGAATTAAGGAGCACCAGATAAAAGAGCTAGGCAAGACTCTTACCAAGCCTGGTACACAAAAGATGAAATGGTAATGATAGCTGCAGGAAAAAAGATTCCACAACGAGTTTGAAAAGCCCCGGACAAAACCATCCACACACGTTTCTTCACATCTTGAAGGATACAGAGAAACTAGCAGGTGGATGAGGCAGTCAGCGAGGAAAGAAGGAGGTAGCTCTCATCAGCAAATGCTAGCAGGAATACAGGGCTGGCCCATGATGTGGATACCCCGTGCAGACTAACGATTTCTCACCTTTTCAAAAAGGCATTCAAATGTTGCTTAAACATTTATTTAGAAGAGTGGCTGAGAGTTTCAGATAGGAAGGATGCAGTAAGGACCATTTTTCTATTTTTTCTAGAATGTTCCCAGCAATTCAGCTCTGGCCCAGACTTCCATAGCCTACTCAGCAAAGCAGTTACCAGCATCCCTCCTCTTCAGGAGGTGGTTTAGGAAACACCGTTGTGGCTCAATGTGCCTCTTGAGATGACAGCGCTCAAGCAGCAATCATGGAGAAGATAACCACATTTAGTCTTTTTCCTGAATAGAGTAATTCTATATTGCTTTTCTTTCACCTCCAGTGACATTTCCACGTCCCTTTGAGATTCATGCCCCAATGTCCTTGATTCTGCTTTGCCTGAGATGCACATTCATAAGGTCAATCCTCTTCCAGTACAATCACCAAGTACAAGGTGGGGACCACATAAACTTCTTCAGATTAAAACAATTGTAGTGCTATTTGTGTGGGACAAGAAAGAGGGGCTTATTTTCTCCCTTAGAATTCCAAATTTTCAGCTGCTTCTGAAGTAGTTGTGGCAGAAAGGTGAGTACACAGGGTAACTGGCATCCAGCCAAACCTCTTGGAGATGTTTTATGGCCCCACAACCCTCGGCAAAAGTGCCAGGAAGTCCGCTCTGCCTTTCTGCAAATGCCAGCACACCAATAGGGGTGGTCACACCTGGGCCAGCAGCGTGCTTTGAACTCTTGTTATCTGGCACCAACTGTCCCTGAATCTCTCTCCAAGGCTAAGAGCAGCTGTCAGATCAATGCCTGCAGGCTGGGATTGCTACATTCCTGGGCCGAATCTCACAAACAGCAACCAGGTTATCTCCTCCGTCATACTGGGCTCTAGCTTGCCCTGAATTCTTCAGTGAAGGAGTCATTTTTATGTCACTGCCTGCGTCACTGCCTCACCCCACGAGAGCCACCATCAAGATAAAGCCTCAGGGGAGGCGTCCTGCTCAGTTAACAATCGATCAATCAAAGAGTTGTCTCCATTATTCTCTTAACTCTTACCTATCTTCATTAAACACCTACAGCCACTGGCTAGACTCCAGAGGCCCCTCCTCCCCTCCTCCAAACATGGACGCTTCTGGTACTCGTCATAAATATGAGGATAGGGACGATGTTTGGATATTTGATGATCAGTGTGTGGTACCTCAGACCTGGTACTGGAGGCCATACAGACAGAAGCCAACACAAAGGCCACTTCCACATTCTGAGCTCACGCCTCCACCTGCCCATCCCCCCTGTTGAGAAGCCCCACGGAGAGAGTTCTTCCTGCTGATAATGCCTAGTCACAGAGTCCCATCAGTAAACAGAAGTAATTTCTCTCTTTAGACAAATTTTAGACATAAAGTTTGAAGATTTCTCTCCTTAGGAATAAGTCAATTCATTTTGAGGGCTAATATCCATAATCTATAAGGAACTTAAACAAATCAGCAAGAAAAAAAGAGCCCCATTAAAAGTGGAACAAAGGAGATGAGCAGGCACTTCTCAAAAGAAGACATACAAGTGGCCAACAAACACGAAAAAAATGCTCAATATCACTAATCATCAGGGAGATGCAAATCAAAACCTCAATGAGATACCATCTCACACCAGTTAGAATGGCTATTATTAAAAAGTCGGAAAATAACAGATGTTGACGAAGTTGCAGAGAAAAGGGAATGCTTATACACTGTTGGTGGGAATACAAATTAGTTCAGACACTGTAGAAAGCAGTTTGTTGATTTCTCAAAGAAATAAAAATAGAATTGCCATTCGACCCAGCAATCCCATTACTGGGACATGGTCAAACGAAAATAAATCCTTCTACCAAAAAGACACCTACACTCATGTGTTTATTGCAGCACTATTCACAATAACAAAGACATGAAATCAACCCAGGTACCCATCAATGGTGGATTGGATAAAGAAAATGTGGTACACATACACCATGGAATACCACACAGCCATAAAAATGAACGAAATCATGTCCTTTGCAGCAACATAGATATAGCTGGGGGCCATTATCCTAAGCAAATTAATGCAGGAACAAAAAATGAAATACTGCATGTTCTCACTTATAAGTGGGAGCTAAACATTGGGTGCATAAGGACAGAAAGATGAGAACAATAAACACTAAAGATTCCAAAGGGGAGAGGGAGGGAGACAAAGGTTGAAAAACTACCTATTGGATACTATGTTTACTATTTCAGCTACTGGATCATTAGAAACCCAAAGCTCAGCATTACACAATATACCCATTTAACAAACCTTCACATGTACCTCTTGAATCAAAAAAAAGAAAAGGAAAAGAAATAGGTCCATTTATTTTACAATTCCTTTGCACAACTCTAGGAACTGCTAAAAGAAATAGCAAATCCTACTCACCCACTCATCCCATAACAAGATGGTGGGGAAAAAAAATGAGGACGTCTCCAATACTCACAAAAGAAACTGTAACATTATTTTTTTTAATTTTTACACAAAATAAATCTTAATTCATTTTACTTTTTAGAGGAAACTTTTAGAAGAGAGGGAATAACAAAATTGAACAGAGAATGAGACTGGGAGTCACAGATTTGGGGAAAGAGAAACAAGAAAAAGATATAATGTTTACCTCCAAAGAGTTCTGAGTTTGGACATTCCTTAAATTTTTACTATATTTTATTACATATATATTAGTATTAGCCAATTTATTGAACACTTACCAGGTGTCATGTGCTGTCTATGCATTTTATAAGCATTAACTTGTTCATTTTATTTAATCTTTATGGCAAACCTAAGACGTACGATGGTATTATCTTCATTTCATACCTGAGGAAATTAAACAACTTGTCAAAGGTCATAGAATGAGAGATGGCAGAACCTGGTTTTTATCAATGTCTTTCTGACTCCAAAATCTATGCTGTTAATCATTCAACTGAATTAATTCCCAAACAAAAATAAAATTTCATATCAATAAAATATATTACCAATCTTTACCACCAAACATAGAGGAGATATTTGCATATGCATCATAGTACAGAGGAAACGTATAAAATGGTAAGTTTTGGCTGAGTGCAGTGACTCAGGCCTGTAATCCTAGCACTTTGGGAGGCTGAAGCAAGAGGATCACTTGAGGCCAGGAGTTAAAGATTGCCGTGAGCTATGATCACACCACTGTACTTCAGCCTGGGTGACAGAACAGACCCTCACTCAAAAAATAAAGTAAAATTTTAAAAAGCTCGACAATGAATGGAATTGTCGTACTTAAATTAACTAGTTAAAATGATCTGGTTTGTTCCAACAACAGTAAGACGTTTCTTCACTCAAAGTTCACCATTCTTTCTGGTAGGGGAATAAAAATGTTCTAGAAACATCCCAGATACTGCAGCATTTGGAATGTTAATTTTAGCAAGTCCCAGTGTTTGGAACATCTGCCTCACTGAGAGATACCCATTGATAACACACTGGGGGGAAGGTAAAGAGTACAAGAGAAGCGTATAATTCAGGGACCATCTCCAAGGGCAAAAGATATCATCATGATGTTTGACTCTGGACTTGAGTCAAAAAGCAGAGGAGGCTAAAAAATGTGCTTTCAGTTGTCAAGAGAATAAATCTCATCCTCTCAACCTAGAGGCGGAGAGTGAAGCTCATTAGCATAGAGTAGAAAGTCCTCCAGGACTCTTCATCAACCTTCTGTCCACACTGCGGTGCATTACGCTTGTAAGAGACAGTACCTTGAGGTAGTTAAGAAAACAGGCTCAAAGCCAGGCTGCATCTCTTGATATCACAGCTATTTAACCCGCTAAATACATCAACTTCTCTGTGCCTCAATTTCCTCATCCATCAGTGGGAATAATAATAATACTTACAGAGTTATTGTGAGAATTTGCTAACGTATACAAAGTGATTGCGATTTTGTCCAGCAAATGGCCAATGCCACATACAAATGTCTGTTGCCATTGTTATAAAAATTTAAAGTGATTACACTGAATCCCTCCTTCCATATTCTATAAGCAGCATCAAACTCCCTAACAGAAATTCTTGAAAAGTCCAAGGTTATACCGTAGCACCTTCTTTTAAAGGTCCTAGGGAAATGGCAAAAGTCTAATTAAATTTGTTCTCAGAAAGAATAATTGATTTTCTTTTTCAATAATTCTATTAATTGAATCTCCTCCTTCACCTCAGCCAAAGGCTAGAACTTTGAAGAACAAACTCCTGTCTTTGTCATTTAAATAAGTTAGTCTTATACTACTTTGTCAATAATAACACCTTTTACTGGCAGTTAGACACAATACTAAACTTGCTACTAATGTATCTTATGCCACCTCCCAAATAATCAAAATAATGCAAATATAAACCATCTTCATACATAAAAATCAGCAAAAAAATATAAAACTAAGAAAAATTATAATACCTAATGCTGGCAGAGTTGCAACTAGGCACATATACTCAAGCATACATTTTGCGTAACAGTGTAAAATGTTTTGACCCTTTTGGAAAACATCATGACAGTATGCTTTAAAAATTTATAAAATTTACCCCCATAAATTTGTATTTAAAAACTATTCAAAAGATGAAAGCTGTAGGCACAAAGACAAAAGGATTTTTGTAGTAAAAATAAATTATGAAATATACATATTATAAATTGCTTTATTTTCTCAATTTTATGGTACTTTTGTGGATTTTTTTTTTTTTTTTTTTGAGACCGTCTCACTCTGTGTCCCAGGCTGGAGTGCAATGGCACGATCTCAGCCAACTGCAACCTCTGCCTCCCATGTTCAAGTGATTCTCCTGCCTCAGCCTCCCGAGTAGCTGGCATTACAGGCACCCACAACCACACCCGGCTAATTTTTCTATTTTTAGTAGAGACGGGGTTTCACCACATTGGCCAGGCTGGTCTTGAACTCCTGACCTCAAATGATCTGCTTGCCTTGGCCTCCCAAGGTGCTGAGATTACAGGCATGAGCCACTGCGCCTGGCCCTTTTTTGGATAATTTTTAACATTTCTGAAGTTAGACTACATCTTGTTTTCAATGTATACATGTAAAATGGTGATATTTCTTTTCTTCTTTGAAAAGCTGTTATGAAAGCAATGATGCATCTTAAAATCAGTGGCATCTTATGATCTAGAAAATGCAATAGTATGCCATCATTAAAAATAGTAACTATGGAAGTTGTATAGAAACATGAAAATATGGATTACAACCACATTAAATTTTATATAATTTAGGGCTAAAGTAGAAAGGACAGTATAGACAAATTCAGTTTGATTTACAAGTAAAATTTTTTCCTTCCTTCACTTAGCATTCCACTAATGTTACTATGATACTACACATGTGTTAACAGTTTTCCCTTTTATAAGAAGAAAGAAATATCCCTTCTCTGAGACGCAATTCCTATAAATAAGATGGAAGTCAAAAGTCAGTTAAATGTTCTTATTGATGATAAGCCAAAAACTCAAGAGTTTAATTCTTATCACCAACCTACATTCCAGTAAGAGTTGAGTAGGGGCATTGATGGCAAAGGGCACGACAGTGTCATTACTGAGTGCAGCAGCCCTGTCTTCTTACCCTGGGGGCTGCAGTGGGTTGGGCGAAAGCCCAAAACCTAACCAAATCCCTCAGATAGATTATGGAACCCATGCAGACTGCACACCTACTGTCACATTGAACCAAAAGAGAATTGGGATCCATAGAAAGAGGGAGAATGGAGATAAGACGTTAAGAATAAGACAGGTACTCAAAAATGGGAAAGGAGTCAGTAGGTTGCTGAGAAGATGGGAAACAAAGAGAGCTCTGAAAGGAGAAAAAGTTAATGAGAAACCAAAGACAGAGTGCATAGAACATCCTCAAGGACACATCATACAGGCTTTCGTTAAAGGAATAAATAAGTGAAAGAATGACTTAGCGATGCCTAAATGCTAACACAATACCTGGTCTGGCATATGCTCAGTCATTTTTTCAAACACTTACTCATTCACTCATTCTGAAAATATTTACTGAGCATCTGTTATATGGCAGGCAATTGTCTAGACAAGGTAAAGAAAGCATTGAACAAAACAGACAAAACTCCATGCCCTCAAGGAGCTTACATTGTGGTGCAAATGAGGGCAAAGTGGAAAGGGGATGTGGAGATGACTGATCATAATAAGCAAATAAAGAAAACAAACAAAACATGAGATCATGATGCAAGCTGTGGAGAAGTGCAAGAGTTCAGGGAGATGAGAGTATTTGGGAGTAAGAGAGAAGCCTGCAGTTTTAAATTGCGTGCTCAGGAGAGACCTCACTGAAAAGGTGATGTTTGTGAAAAGACTTGAGGAAACTACAAGAGCAAGTCATATGGATATCTAAAGAAGGGGGAGAAAACAGCAAGTGCAAAGGCCCTGAGGTAGAAGCATGTCACGCATGTTCAAAGATCAGCAAGAAGCCCAGTGTCAATACAGCAGAGATGAGCACAGAGAGGGAGAGACTGGGGCTTCAGAGACAATTTGAATACATGACTTTTACCCTGAGTGACATGGGGAGCCCCTGAAGGGTCTTGAGCTGAAGAGGGGAATGATGAAACTAGTTTTAACAGAGCCTGCTGCTGGGTTGAGAATAGTCCACAGGAGAAAGGAAAGAATCAGTGAGGTCAGTTTGAAGCCTGTTTTAATAACCTAGCTAACAGGCTTGGACCGGAGCAATAATTGAAATACACTAAAGAGTGACTAGGGCCTGGCGTGGTGGCTCACGCCTCTAATCCCAGCACCTTGAGAGGCCGAGGGGGGCAGATCACGAGGTCAGGAGATTGAGACCATCCTGGCTAACACGGTGAAACCCCGTCTCTACTAAAAATACAAAAAATTAGCCGGGCATGGTGGCGGGCGCCTGTAGTCCCCGCTACTCAGGAAGCTGAGGCAGGAGAATGTCGGCCACTGCACTCCAGCCTGGGTGACAGAGGGAGACTCTGTCTCAAAAAAAACACACACAAAACAAAACAAAACAAAAAAAGAGTGACTAGATCCCGGGGATGTTTTGAAGCTGGATCCCATGAGATTTACAAACGGATTGCATATGGTATGTGCTAGAAAGAGTGGGGTCCAGGATGACTCCAAGCTTTGGGGGTCTGAACAAATGGAAAATGGAGCTTCTAGGTACTGAGATGGAAAAGGCTGTGGGAGGAATAGGTTTGGATGGAGAAAATCAAGAGTCGCCCTTGGGAACATCATAAGTTTGTGAAATGATTAGATATTCAAGCAGAGTTGTCCTGTTGACTGGAGCTTAGGTGGAATGAATATCTGTACAAATGATCGAAGGACAGAAAAATGAGAAATTAAAACTGAGAATGGGACCAAATGAAAGGAGAGAGTCAGAAAGATAAAACAATAATACTAATAATAAAACAAAAGACAGAGGGACAAAGAGAAAGAAACCACCCACAAAACAGGGGAAAGGATGAGAGGGAGGCAAGGTGAGAGCTGTTTCCAAGTGCTCACATTGTCAGGTAACCCTCCCATCTACCATTTCCCCTTCTGCCATTCTGCTAAACTAAGAACATGTGTCTGACTCTGCCGCCGCCTGACACTAAATACCAGTGACATGATGATTTCTTGTACGTTTGTCTTAAATGTGCTCACGTTTGTCTGAAATGTGTTCATTCCGGCCGGGCTGTGGGATCACAGGAAATTGGAAATCTGTTCACAGCTCGGAGGCACCCAGCCTTCTGCATCATACACTGCCGACCCAGCCTGCATCCTCTTTAATAGATGTTCGCTGTGGAATAAGAATTGTTTTCAGGTCTTTCCTCTGCACACCTGACTTAGGTAGGCTGGGGAAAGACTGTTCACCATTAATAAGGAGGATTAGGGAGACACGAAGAGAGGGAAGGTGGAAAACGAGGTGGGGAATTCCCCAGTCAGCAGCTTTCTCTGTCTGCTCTTGCCTGCAGTTAGGTACCAAGGCTGATTTAAAGGAAAGAATTAGCACCTCTGGAACAATCCCAGGAAAGCTATCTCACAGCCTTTCCTTTTGGGTTTATTTCTTTGGTTCTGCATTTCTACAGCAAAGCTGGAGGAGCTAAGGTAACACAAAAGTCCTGGGGCTTGCCTTACCACTTACTGGCTGTGTCATCTTGGGCAAGTCACACAACCTGTCAGCGCTGGGCTGTCTCATTTGGAAAAATGAAGATAATTAGTCGTTGCCTTCCAGAAGGCAGGATGCCCAGCCAGATGATCTGGCTCAACTCCTTCCAGCTCTGAGGTCTATGATCGTGTGATGTTTATAGATAGTGAAATGCACAAGGGCAGGAGTTGAGAGATGTGAGCAGAAAACAGATGAGCTCGGTCACTCTCCCACACCCCCTCCAAGTGGAACTTCTTATAGGATCTTTAGCCAAAAGAGAAAACCTCTATCTTGGCTCTCTGTTATGTGCAGAGTAGTGGAACATGAAACAAAGTAAAAACCACATACTTTGCATTCAACCAAAGCTGGGTTTGAATTCTCGGTTCTAACACTTCTTTTTTTTTTTTTTTTTTTTGGATAAGGAGTCTCACTCTGTTGCCCAGGCTGGAGTGCAGTGGTGCCATCTCGGCTCACTGCAACCTCTGCCTCCCAGGTTCAAGCGATTCTCCTGCCTCAGCTTCCTCAGTAGCTGGGACTACAGGCACACCCCGCCATGCCCAGCTAATGTTTTTGTATTTTTAGTAGAAACAGGGTTTCACTGTGTTGCCCAGGCTGGTTTCAAACTCTTGAGCTCAGGCAATCTGCCTGCCTCAGCCTCCCAAAGTGCTAGGATTACAGGTTCCATCACTTCTCACAACAGCCTTGGGCAAATGACTTCCATTCTCTATGTCTTAGGGGACTCATTTGTAAAATGAATATAGAATAATACCAAGAAATCCAGGTTGTTGAGAATATTAAATAAGATGACATCAACAGAGAGCAGGTGGTCAGAAATTAAATAAACAAATAACTAAGTAAATAAAGATGATAACTTTAAAATGCCAAGTTTATCAATCATGGTACAGACATAAAAACAGAGATCGTTATATGTATTTTAGACAGGAGGTACTTAACACAGAGGATTGTTTACCCAGGTGATGGACAAGCACCCAGCATCCCCTCACCTCCAACCTCAGCTCAGGCTCTGGACCTCCAAACCCCAGCCTGAGCCCAGGATTCCAGCATCCTCATTACCTGGGAGAGAAAATCAGACATTAATGAAAAATCTGAGAGCAGATTGATGAGAGGAGAGCACTGAGCACCAGAATTGTTGGGGCACAAAATGGTGATGAAAGGCAAAAAATAACTTACAGGATTGCCTAGTGCTTGCGAGGAACACCTTTTTCCTAGTCTTGGTTTCCATGGGGGAAAGATTTCCCTGGGAAACAGCTGTCTTTCCCCATCCGATTATAGTGGGAGAATGGAGTGATTCCTTTGTTTGAATTTGGGAAGAACAACTGAGCCCGCGCAGCTCAGCTCAGCTCAGCTCCATCCTCATCTCTGGCACCAGCTACTCTCAGGAAGCTGGCATCCCCTTCAGCAAGCACCAGTGGGATGGGGGAACATCCTGCAATGATTGGATGGATAAAGTGATCTAATCCTTGGTTATAGTGATGGGCCATTTGCTTCTCATGGGCAAACCTAGAATCAGCTCCCATAGAAATAAAGATGATGCCATTTTAGCTGCCATTTTGACTCTCTTATTTCTCAATTTGTTCAAAGCCCAGGTAGGCATAAAATACTACACAGCCATAAAAAAGGAAGAAATTATGTCCTTTGCAACAACATGGATGCAGCTGGAGGCCACTGACCTAAGCAAATTAACACAGGAACAGAAACCCAAATGCCAGATCTTCTCTCTTATAAGTGGGAGCTAAACACTGAGTCCTCATGGACATAAAGGTTGCAACAATGGACACTGGGGACTATTAGGGTGGGCAGCTTAGAAGGGAGGCAAGGGTTGAAAAATGAACTACTGGGTACTATGCTCAGTACGTGGGTGACAGGATCATGCATATCCCAAACCTCAGCATCAAGCAATATTCCCAGGTAACAAACAGGTTCATGTACCCTCTGAATCTAAAATAAAAGTCAAGGGGGAAAAAGAAAAAACACACAGGTAGGGAATAAAGGTAGGACCCCTCAGAAGCTCCCAACAATGAGGATTAGACATGGTCTTTGATCTAATACTGCCTAAACATACCCATTACAATTAGTAAGAATTATCATGAACCACTTAAGGCTGTAACTTGTTCTTGTTATCAAAAGTCGATATTTATCAGCCAAAGTCCATCTTTTTGTTTGCCAGTGGATTTATCTTCCTCCTCCAGTTATTGTCAGGGTTACTGGGGGAATTTGTTGAAAATGCAGATATGCAGGCTCCAACCCCCGGGGTTCCGAGTCAGTCATTGTATCTTTTACAAACACCCCAAGTGACTGTCATACTTTGGGACGCAAGGTTTATAACTAACGATTCCCAACCTTGGCTGCACATTGGAATAACCTGAAAAGCTTTAAAACATACTGAGGACTGCGCCCCACTTCCAGAAATTCAGATTTAATTGATTATGGTTGAAGCTTGGGTATCTGAACCTTTTTTTTTTTCTTTTTGAGATGGAGTCTTGCCCTGTCACCCAGGCTGGAGTGCAGTGGCGCAATCTCGGCTCACTGAAACCTCCGCCTCCTGAGTTCAAGTGATTCTTCTACCTTAGCCTCCTGAGTAGCTGGGATTACAGACATGTGCCACCACGCCCAGCTAATTTTTGTATTTTTAATAGAGACGGGGTTTCACCATGTTGGCCAGGCTGGTCTCGAACTTCTGACCTCAGGTGATCTGCCCGCCTCGGCCTCCCAAAGTGCTGGGATTATAGGCATGAGCCACGATGCCCAGCCTATATGGACCTTTTAAAAGTTCTCCAAGTAATTCTATCGTTCAGCCTGGGTGAGACCCACTGGTATACCCCCTCAAAAGAAATCTTTCTTTAAAAGATTTGTTGGCCAGGCACAGTGGCTCATGCCTGTAATCCCAACACTTTGGGAGGCCGAGGTGAGTGGATCACTTGAGATCAGGAGTTCGAGACTAGCCTGACCAATATGGTGAAATCCTGCCTCTACTAAAAAAAATAATAATAATAATACAAAATTAGCTGGGTATGATGGCGGATGCCTGTAATCCGAGCTACCTGGAAGGCTGAGACAGGAGAATCACTTGAACCCGGGAGGCAGAGATTGCAGTGAGCCAAGATGGTGTCATTGCACTCCAGCCTGGGCAACAAGAGCAAAACTCTGTCTCAAAAAAAAAAAAAAAAAAAAAAATTTGTTGTTGGCAGGGAAAGCTTTCTGTTCATTGGATGCCTCCTGGTCTCTGGGGTTCCTATTTCTCTATAAGGGACAACATGGTAGCTGAAGGCATTTTTGGAAATGCAGACCAAAATCCCAAAATCTCACTGCCAGCATCAAAACTCATTACCACTCTATGGCTGCCCAGCTCCTCATTCCACCCTGCTCCATTGTGGTTCTAACCCCGTTTTCAAATGAAGTGCAATTTACATCTCTTTAACTAGACTGGGGTTATTACCATTGCAATCCTATTGATTGCAGCGCTGCTCTTAGCAACTCGCTCCAATTTGATCATCCTTAGTCATTCTTG
This sequence comes from Pongo abelii, assembly GCF_028885655.2. Classification (NCBI taxonomy): domain Eukaryota; kingdom Metazoa; phylum Chordata; class Mammalia; order Primates; family Hominidae; genus Pongo; species Pongo abelii. Next base: position 23,340,460 of record NC_071988.2, read on the forward strand.
CATAACTACATGTGTATAAACAAGCCCTGGGATTTAGCTAGCACATGTTTTGGGATGAGAAGGATCATCTTTAAATCACTAACCTGCCTGTGAAATGAACACAAAACAGTCAAAGCCCCCCACCTCAGGGATTCTTAATCCTCTAGATTTTCCTTCTGAGGAAGGCGTGAGTAGGACAAAGATCTGAGGCCAGGTTGTACAGGAGTCAGTTCCCATCTTATATGGATGCTTCATTTTAAAGGTAAGGGAAGAGAGCACAAGAGATGTAGTTGATGTAGTTGATTCACGTAAACTTTTCGCTGGTTCCTGGTGGGGCAGTGAACACAGCCTACTCTTCCCGAATCCACATCTGGTACCCTGGGAACCACCCCATATAGCACCTTCATTTGTCCTGGGATATGGTCTCTAATTTAGACCCTGAGGACAGCAAAAGGAAGGCATCTGGGAACAGGAGTCTGAGTTCCAGGACTGGAACATCTCGGAGCAGTGTGAAGAGAAAAGGAAGTGAGGCAGAAGTCAGGAAAGATCTAGAAGTGGAAGACAGCAAACAGGGCTCCTTGCACCTTGTTATCTTGAGACAGAAGTGGTTAGGTTTGACAAAGATAACTGCCAACTGTACATGTCAAATAGTGATTCCAAAGGATGATATAGAAAATGGCAACTGGGAGTTGTTGACCAAGGGGCTGTAACTGGGAGTTGTTGACAAAGGGGGCTGTACCTCTCTGGTGAGAAGTAAGGAAACAGACAGATCACAGGATCTATTTAAAAAAGAAGAAGAAGAAGAAGCAAAGGTTGTATTGTTTGATCAGGAATGGCATCACTACAACTTTATAAACTGAGAGCTCTCATCGGGTATGGTAAAAGAGAAACAGAAAAATCGAGAATGATCCAAACCAAATGACAAGGAAAAAGGGCTCAGCAGTGCTTCCAAGAGAAAAATCAAAGTCCATTGCCCAAAACCCCAGCTCTTTATGATTCAGTCCCTGCCTACCTCCCCCGTCTCTTGTTCTGAAACTCCACAATCCAAGTCCTCTCTACAGCTATGGACTATGCTGCTAAAATGAGGCAGAAGAGACGCTGTAGTTGGGACCAGGAATCCCTGGGTTTAAAACCTCAGCTCTGGGCTCAGTCATTCACTCATTTTGTGACAAAAGGGTAGCTACTTTAAAACCCCAGACCATTCAGAGCCCTCAGGTATTCAGCGTTTCCAGCAGACGTAAGCTACTCTCCAGTCTGGTCCAGTCTGTCTCCTAAGGGTCTCCAGTACAGAAGATTTGCCTCAAGGCCCAGAGTGACTCATCCCAAAGGACCCAAGCGCAGAAATCTTAGGAGATGGAGTTCATGTTTTGGGACTTTACCCAAGCAACAAAGGTTTCCGGAAGGGCAACTGTAATCCTTCCCGAATTAGCTGCCCAGCTGCAGTTTGTAGAGGAGGTCTAGTATCTATCAGAAACGTCCACCAGGAAGAAACTGTATTTCCATAAGGAAACACAAAGAATGGGGCTGCCGTTAACCATTAGTTGGATATTTGGGATATGTGCTTTTTTTTTTTCTTCCTTTTTTTGTCAGCTCAAAATCCAGCCCTTTTCTTGTCAAATATAATAATAGTGCCAGAGTGAAACTGACAAGACATGCAATAAAGTTGAGGTAGAGAAACACAAAGACCTAGATAGTAACCTATTTATTTTCCAGGGGAAAAAAAGTAACAACTATTCTAGCAAAGAAAATAGCCCGGTATTTGGTCATTGTTTTTTCCCGTTTTCCCTTCAATTTAAGAGAAAAACTTTTCAAATTCACACAAAATGGTATACACTGTCTACTTTTCTGTGGCCGTCTTCAAATACATAACCTTTCAGGTCACCATGAAACACGTTTTTGAAATATGTCTCAATCTGTCTTTTGGTGTGACAATGAAATTACCAGGCAGTTCGGCATGTGACGTGACTGAATTAGGCAGCTATCATGATCAGACTCCGTTCTTTACTTCCTGAGAGAGGGACAGGAAGGATTGAAAAAAAAAAAAAATTCTGGATTGAAAAAAAATCCTGGAGCAGAATCACAGCTGATTCTTTGTACAAGGGAAGCAACCCCGCGAAATCACATCGTTCCCTTCTCCAAGAGATCTCACGTCCGTTTAACTAGTGATGCAGAGCAAGGTTTGCTTAAACTCCTCTGTCACCACTTTGCCAGCCTCCAATTTGTGACTCTATTAGCTCCATATACCTGTCCAACTTCCTTTGGACTTGCAGGGGACATCTCCGAATGCCTGCAGACTAATGTTGTATAGAAGTACTTTACCTTTTTAAGAAACACTGATCAAATTTGACTTGTATATTTCACTATATCATGGGAACAATCATAAATGGCATATAAAAATTCAGCAGCTGCTGGGATCAATAAGCTGCCCACCTAGTAATACAGGGATGCACAATACATAAATATACTTTTTAAAAAATTTATAAAGACATGCTGCTACTGTCATACTAGAGTCAGTTTCGTTCTTATGCTAGTGCAGGGAACCTAGCTTTCAGCCTGGCCTGATTAGAAGATACCCACAGGATCAAATAAAGCCTCACCACAAGCACCATCTTTTTGACTCAGGGCATTGTCCTAGAAGGATTATGTTAAAATGCAAATAATTCTATTTAGAAGTAGTAACATTTTGGCTAATTAGCAGCTTCTAACATATCTGCATGGATATTTTTATTGATTTAGCTGGCAGAAAGTAAATCGTGAAGGAAAGGGGTCAAAGACAGGTAAGTGTGATGAGGAGATGGATGGAGGGAAATCTAGGGCAAGCAGGAGTTGACTGAGAATGTCCACACAAGGATCCCAAGGCTGCAGAGGGGCCCTGGGACCACAGAGGCCCAGCACTGCCTGCCTTGGGCCCCCTTTCTTCTTAAGGAAAGGCCAGAAAAAATGTGTCTCCAAAGTGTCTTTGGAATTTTGTAAGAACAACCTTCAGAAGTCTCACTTAGAAGCAGATGCAAATAAAATGAGATTTGAGAATTTCCTCCACAATTTAAAACAAAGAAATAAAAATATTTTAACAAATCACCCAATAGCCAAGAAAATATGATGTGATATGATGTGATATGTTGGTCTGTTCATGTATCATACATAAGCCATTCAAAATGCACATTGTACTAAAGAGTTCTCTCTCCATCTTTCTCTCTCTCTCTCTTTCTCTCTCTCTCTCTCTTTCCTCATCTTCCTTCTCCTTCTCCCTCTATCAAATGGATTTAGAGGAAACTAAGACACTGTCCTATTGAAATGGCAGCCAAACACCAAATAAGTGGCAGAGAAAAAGCTTGAATAGAGAACATTCTACACATACCAGACTCAATGGGCTCTAATAGCTGATGATTTCCTCATTTACCTGCACTGAGAGGACACACACAAACACACACACACACACACACACACATACACACACAAAAGGTTTAGCAAATACTCCCATTTGAAAACCTTCCAAACATTTCTCTTCCTTCTCTAGAATGGAGCTACCTCACTGTCAATAAGATTTTCTATAAATGTGCTTCAGTGGTCACACAGGTTAAAAAAAAAAAAATTAATAGCCTAAGAAGCTAGGGCTAAAGACCAAAAAGTTAAAGCGCTTACAAGGCAAATAATTTGAAGAGGCAGGATAAAATCAAAAACAGAATTTAAATGGTCCCAGCCTAAGAATTTATAAAAGACCAAGTCCTGACCTATGACAGAGATGAGAACTTTATTGGGCACGTAATTCAGAAAGGCAGGAAAAGCTGATATACAGAACACAATGAATGTCAGGTTCAGGATTTAAATCTCAGTCTGACAGGGTCGGGAAAACCAATACAATAATGCCAGGGAGGAGAGATGTGCTGTGCAAATCCAGTGCGGTTTAGAACTTTGACTGCATAATTAGCCCGTGTTGTAATTAAGAATCTAGAGGGCCTATTGAAATGAAAGCACAATGGGCAGATTTGGATTCTGCTGCATGGAACCAGCACACTTAACACAGTAAGAGTTTTCCCTGATTTTGGCTGGACACTTTGGTAACTGACAGCCAGCGAGGCTTATAAAGATCTTCACACTACCTGTTTATAACAGACGTGACTGACAGAAGGGAAATATTTTAAAAGTCCTTAGAGGGTGGCTGCATCTTTGGGTTTTCTATTTAGCTTCAGGAAAAAATACTTTTTCCAGTTATAGTTTCACTATCTGATCACAGAAAACTGAGTTCATTACAGGCATGAGGTCAATGCTGTGTTGATCTCTAAGCCAATGATACACTGGCATTACAGGCTTGTTTTATTTATAGAGAACAATGATATCAAATTAGATGGGAAGGAAGACAGGGAAGAATTTAGCTCCAATTAGAATAAGTGTCTCTGGAAGGCATCAACTACCAGTTTTCTAAAAATATAAGACAATGTCATGGATTCTATCTTTGTCTTTTAAAAAATCAGAGGAGAAAAGTAAGACGCTTACACGCTACTGTGGTTATGCACTAATTCAAAGGACCCACCTTTACATAGAAGTAAAGTAGCCTGGGAAAGTAATGTATCCTGTTCATTTCCACTGCTCTTTCACGTAATCCAATAAAGAGACCCCAGTGATCAACGGCTCAGCTCGTCATACTAATTGGGCAAAATGAAACAAAGTAAGATACGCTTTTCTTTTCTTTTCTGTTCTGTTCTTTCTTTTTAGGATAGTCCTCTATTACAAGTATTTGCAACATGAAAATAAAACATCACACTCTAGAGGAATAATGGAGACACGTTAGCCTCTGCAAGAACTCCACACCACAAATTTTTGGCTCTTGGCACTTCTGAAATACTCATTTTGGGAATATTGTTTAAGGCAAGGTAAGAGGACACCAGTGATCTTATTTTAGTAATGATGCATCAAGAAAAAACTCCACTGGCCACTTAACAACCACCAAGTTACCTAGAATCTAAAGAAAAAACGTCAGAGAAGCATCCACTTACGGATTCAGAATCTTCAATCCTTGGGGGGTGGTGACTTTAAGAAACTGACATTTATAAGAATCAAGAATGGAAGCCCTCAGTAAAAAATGTGGTGAGCAGAAGCTCTTGGGCCCTTAATATAGTTTATCTTTCACATAAAGGTATCTTGAAAACCTTTACACAAGTCCTTTATGAGGGAATAATTTCTGAGCTGGGGCAGACAATGGTCTTTCAAATCCATTCTCAGTTTAGAAAGCATGTGTAAGGAGGATTTTTCCCAGCCACCGCATGAGAAGTGTCTGATGCCCTTGGAAATCTCTGTAATTAACAATAAGCCTCTTTCACAATTGAAAGTGGACCCTCATACCCTAAAGTAGCACTGATGTTTCTATTTCTGACCTACACCCTGCATTTTATGCAATGTCTTTGTAAAAACCAAGGGCAAGAACAACCTGGAGAGAAATTTTCAAATTTTGGACCAGAGCCACCAAATCAATAATGGCAGAACAAAATGAATTATCAACCTCCACTGCTTCAATCACAGGGAAAGGCAAGGAGTTAGCCAAAAGAGAAACTGCGGTCAATGTTAAGAAACAGAATGAACTGACTTTGAGGTAGGCTTGTATCTAATTAAATGAGACTGGGGGCAAAGGTAAGGTAGACTCATCCACAGCTGATAAGGAAGTGATCAGAGGAGGTGACTCAGCTCAACTGAACTGCCTTTTCCAAGCAGAAAAGGAGAGCAGAAAGTGTTACAGGGTAGGGCACCCACAGTGGAGAAACTGCAAGTTTTTCAGAGGTGTGTTTTTCCTCATCCTGTGACTATATGGATTAACAATCTCAAACTCCCACCACTAGCAATTAAGTTACCATCAATATCCCAGGGTTCTGTGTGAGCCTAAAGGAATAAAATCCTCGCTGTGGGATGGCATATCAACTAAATGAAAGAAGAAAACGAAATTGGTATACCTACTATTGGTTTCTTACTTGTGAGCCAACAGTTTTGAAACTTTTGGCATGTATCCAGAAGCTTTGTAATGAGAATTTCCAGACTTTTGGGTCATATCATGAGCAGTCACCCATCTGATGCTGGGTGGGTCTTTGGAAGGAGTGAGCAAGCTTTATCTAAGGACAGAAAACACTCCTGATGACCTCTTCATGTATTCTCTTGTGGGCTTGGCACTAAGGTAGTCATAAAATGGGACTCACCCTGAAATCTGTCATCAGCAATGATACCTCCCTTTATGTTGAAGATAGAGGACTTCCAAGGACCTGGTGTAGTACCTTAAGACGTGCACGGAAATGCCATGTGCGAGGCTCTGTAAGTCATCTGCTAAAATTTTAGTCTAGAGGTCTTTGCCAGTACCAAGAGGTGGGGCAGAAAAATGAAACCTCATCTATCCCACTGCACTTGCCATGCCAACATCAACCTCTAGTTACACCTGTACCCTGCACTAAAGAAAATTGCACTAAACTGTCATGTCAGACAGTCCCATCAAAGAAGCAGCATTTTTCTGCTGTGCCCTGAGCCTTTCAAACACATGCTCACATGTCCTGCCCCATCTGCAAACGCACAGTGTTCTTTAAATGTGTACAAATGACACCCAGTGTTTTTGAAACACTCTTAAATAAGCCCAGGATGACTCACCATTTTTCTGGTCTTGTACAGCTACTTATACGTTCAAAAATCCCTTTAAAAGTTACAAAAATCTATCTCAATATTTTCAATGCATTTAAATGGCAAAAAGGTTAGACATGAAGGAGCGGGACTGGCAAGGCCAATAAGAAATTAACATGCGCACTGAAAACAGTCTTTGGCCCTTTTATAGAGCTACATTTACAAGAGTTGTGCACGTGCTTATCAGGAAATTATAGATCTTATTATTGGGGAATTGGGTGGCAGGTGCCAAAAACATGTAAATTCACTCCATTTCCAATTCATGAAGCCTATTGTAGCTTGGTACTGTGGTTTTATTAGATTTGTACATTTAGCCCAGAACCTATTATTATAATAAAATACAAAATATAATTATTGTTTTCTTGCAGTGGGAATCTCAGAATTATCTAACACTTTATTGTTTCCCCATCAAAAGTAATTCCAAGATTGGATTTTTTTTTTTTTTTTTTTAGATTTTTTAAAGAAATGTTGCTTCCTCTGTCTACTTTCCATAAGAGTTCTTGCTTTACGCTGCTTGACAGGAAAAGAAAGAAAAAAGGAATTGAGATGGAGGTCATAAGTCACAGCAGTTCCCCTTTAATTACAGTATTGTACTTATATTTCTCATATTTTCTGCTGTTATCTCTGCCCAACCAAATCTCCATTCCTCATTCAGTGCTCATTAGTTGAGATGGTGTTTAGGGAAAGTTGATATATAGATATGAGTTTCATATGGCCAAGTACTCACCTACTATTACACACCAAATGGAGTTCAATACCCGTAATGGCCAATTTAGCTACTTGTCATATGATACCTAGTCCTTCATCCATCCCCTACCGATGCTCTTACAACCCCTCTTTTCTCCTCTCTCTCTACCCACTTCATGTTATTATTTTCTCTCTTCAACAGAGAATGAAAACGTTTTAGAAATACTGAGGGGGCTCACATTATCCATAAGACACTGCAAAACTATGCTAGAGGCAATAACTTTATAGTTGGAAGGGGCCTTATAGATCACATCTTCTAGCTTGTCATTTTTCAAATGAAGATAGGGTGACCCAGGAAGATGACACTGCCGTAGCGACAGAACTCAGGACCTGCCACCCACTTAGGAAGCTATCATTGAGCCTTGGTGATGTGCCCAGCACTCAGCCAATGGCATCATCTCCCATAATCCTCAAGATGTCATGAGATAGATAAGTGCTAATATAGCTTCCACGTGGATGAGGAAATCGACACACAGAGAGGTTAGGTAACTTGATGAAAGTCACACAGATAATAAGCGGCAGTCATGTTTTGAGCCCAAGTTATACAGCCTACTGTGTGTGGTGGTTAGAGGTAAGGTTCTGTAACCTGGACTCAGAGCTTGACTCTGCCAAGTTTTGTAATTCACCTAATTACAGAGCCTCATCTCTAACCACTACACACAGTATCACCCTCTCAGTACTACCATGAACTGCCTTTATAGTTAGTTTTTACCTATCCACACATGTAAATGCATTGTTAGTGATGTTATTTTACAATAAATAAAATAAAGCATAGACTTTGGTGGGTTGACTCCTGGCTCTGTCACTGATTAGCTAGGGAACTTGCAACAGGTCATTAACTTCTTAGAGTATCTTATTTGCCAAATACAGACAATAAGAGTAGCCACTCATGGAGTTATGCTGAAAGCCAAATGAGATCACTCAGCCTCCTCTGTGTCAGATACTGACACCTCATGTTAAAGTCCTGGACAAACAGCATCTATTAAATTAAGCCACTGATCTCAACAGCATTGCAGCACTCCTGTATGTGAAATGTATAATGCTCTACAAACGTAAGTTATTATATTGGTCATTGGAGTGATCAAATGTACAAGAAGGCTTCTCAAGAACATTTTACCTATCCACCTCTCCTTGGGCATTTTACCTCTCCAGAAGATCTGTTACATGAATCCTATCAATCCAAGGTTGTGTGTGTGTATGTGTGTGTGTATGTGTGTGTGTGTGTGTGTGTAGGCATGTACCCATATCCACATGCTAAGTGCTAAGTGTATGAGATTACATGTAGGTGTGTACCCACATGCACACACTAAGTGTATCTGATTACCGATTCCCTGTATTTTCCTGCTTGAGACATTCTTTGGAAATTTTTACATTCTATTTCCTATAGACACTTACTAAAGATGGGGAAATAACAATGTTTAATATTTGAATATTTGAATATCTTTCAGGCACTTTGCTACCACAGCACATATAGCATTTTTAGACACAACTATTAGCATAATAAGTTGGATATCAAGCAATGAATTTAGGTTTCTTACTATACAGAAGCTTGAACTGGAAAGTCAGGTTCAACTTAATCTAATTTTTTTCATCCACTCAATAGTTATTTATTAAGCATCTACTATGGATCAGGTACCAAGCTAGGCAGGCACAAGGAAAGTCTGCTGTCTTGAGGAGCTGATGGTCCATGAAGGAAATAAGCATGCAAATAAACCATGACAAGAAAACTGAAAGTGTGCTATAAACAAGGCAAAGCTCGGTGGGTTCATAGGAAAGAATGGTCTCCCCTCTCTTGGAAACTAAAGGGAAGCTTCCCAAGCATGCTTTAAGGAAACATACCAAAATCACAGGCATTTGAGGGCTGGTGTAGTTCCAGTTGCCTCTCTACCACTAGCTTCCTGCGTGATCTCATACAAGTCATTTGACTTTTCTAACCCTTTGTGTCTCTATCTATAAAATGAGATTAGGGACGCAAGACAGGGCTGGGAATATCCACTCTCACAGGGTAATGAGGATCACAAATTTATGCAGGAGGCAGAATCTAAAATCTACACATGTCAGGGGAAAATAGTGCATAGGCAAAATTCATGCTGAGCTCTAGAGTAAGTAGTTGGCTTGTTTTTGGTAGGAAAAAAAAGTGTATATATATGGTATGAAAAATAAACCACTTTTCTTTGCACACTAGGATCTCACTCAGGGTGGTCAATGAGCATGGGTCTCAAACCCAATGCCAATGCAGCAAAATAAATGACAGGTCAGGAAGAAGATGGGGGATTGGAAGGGAACGGGTGGGTTTGTGTTGGCTATAGAAAGAGGAGTTCCTTCTGTCTGTCTCGCTTATTCTCTCTCTGACTCTCCATGTCTCTGTGTCTCTGATCTCTCCCACCCGCTCTCCCACCCCACACACCTCAGCTCTCTCCTCAGTTTTTCCACTTGAATTCAAGTAAATTAAACGAATGCAAGGTGTACTTTGCTCTATGTCAAAAATGCTTTGCATAAATGGAAAGTATAGTACAAATGCTGGTGACTGTTATTAGTTTAAATTAATGCCCTTAAAATTAAAATAATACCCATAATTTTCTGGAAAGGTATGTCTTATATTAAGGCTCACAAGGAATATATAATAGACTTTGGAAGAACTAGAAGCCAAAGAGATGGAGTCTTAAATCAGAGGCGTAGAGACACAGAAGTCCTTAGGAAGTTCTGGGTGTCAGGTGAGAGAAGGACTTGAATGCTTACTTCTCTTTTAATTATCCGATGCTCACACTACCCTCCTTTGTTGCCTTCAGCCAGAGCTGATAAGAAAAGGCACCAATAAATATCTTGGCAGTCTGAAGGGAGAAGCCATGTTTCATGGGACTCCCTGCTTCTACAGCTGTTGTTAAAATATTACTGCTAATTAGCTGGCTAGTTATATATAAACCCTTACAAAGGAGTATTTTTACACAATCATAAAATAAATTAAACTACCAAAAATTCACGCTGTTAATTAAAATAACCCCTGTAGGAGGGGGAAAAATCGCTACAAGGCTGAGGTAAACAGGAGGCAATTTCACAAGCACAAACTGATTAATTTTATTTCCCATTACATGTATTTGCTAATATCATCAAAATTGGGATATAAAGCAATTTTGCCTTGACAGTAGTTCAAACAGAGGTAGGTCTAGCAGAGGAATGTAGCTAGTCAGATATACCCTTGGCCCTAAGGCTGTTCTCTATCTGGCAGCAGTAAGTAGCTTTTCAGCAGAGCCAGGGTCTAAGTCGGGTATACCCTAGAGGCATGGAGAGAGAAAAGCCTCTCCCCAGTCCGTCCAAGCAGCCTCACTGAACTCTGAGACCATTGGTGGCATGACCTGAGACAGTCACATCTCCCTCTCATCCAAAGATACAAAATATTTGAGGATACAAGTGAAACTCTCTCTGCTGCTGAGGGGTGGCAGGAAGACAGAAATAGCAAACTAACCCACCTCCAGCTGTAGGAATGGTCAAGACAGTTCACTCTCAATTTTCTAACACAGTTCGCCCATTCTTTTAAGCATGTCTCTCCTGCCCTGGATTTTATAATGTAGCTTTACTTTTCTAAAGTTTGTGTATACTTTCTATAGTTAAATAATTGCCCAAATTCCTTGTGGATCATTCTTTTACAAAATATCACAAAAGTTTAGTAAAAAGCAAAACAAACAAACAAACAAAAAGCTTAGAAAATACTTTTGTAAAAGAAAAAAAGGCTATTTAGGAAAGAATGAACTTGAACTTTCAGGGTGTCTAGCTCTTTTCTGGCAGCCAAGTTAAACAATAGACTTGAACTCAGCTGGAAGATAGGGGTAACATTTTAATCTTCCCTGGCCTCCCGTTCCCCAGTTGTTCCAAGCAAATATTCATCTGAAAAATAAAATGCTCCTTGCAAGCACAAACATATTATTTTGCATCCTTATTGGTCAACCAGAAAAATGTTTAAATCCCTTTGGACTCACAATGTGTTTTGTTATTTTATTGGCTCTTAATGTGGGGGTTTTCCATTCTTATATCCGTTAAAATGCATCTGCAGGCTCACGCCTTGTTTAGCGCCTACTTTTATGAGATAGCTCTTCAGGAAGACCCACCAGTTTTGTCAATGGGACGCCAAACATCTGCGAGAATAAGCAAAAATTTCAGGCCTAAATCCAGATGTTTTATCTGTGCAACTCCAAACATCCAGATGTTTGGGGGTGGAACAGTGTTTTATAAATAATACTCTGCTTTTGACAAAGAAAATGAACAGGTGCATGAACAATCCAAAACAGCAGATAACATGGGAGAAACTCATTGTGGCTTCTATATGTGGTTGTATATTTTATCCCTGTCGTTTTGCTCCACTGTCAAGTTTTCTTCCAAGCCACATTTTGTACAGATTCATGTTAACATTAGCCAGCATTTCTCCAGTTATTAGGGAGGCAATAATCAGAGTGCTGTGCCATGCTAGAACCCAACACTAGATTCTATTGATTCTCTCCTCCTTAATAACTCCAGCCCACTACTGCTGCCCTGATGAGAGATCTCTTTACCCCTCACACTGACTGCAACATGACCTTACACTGGATGTTCCAGCCTCCAGTTTCCACCTCCACACAGCAGCCAAGTGACAATTCTAAAACTCTACCTGAGGCTCTCACTCTTCCCACTCAAGGCTCCCTTCAGAGCCTCATCTTCAGGACAGAGCCCAACATGCTTGGTGTGGTCTATAGGGCTCTAGGCCAGCTGGCCACAGCCTTGTCCTGATGCCCACCCCCCAGCACTGGCCATGTGCTCTAGTCCATGACAGATAACTTGATGTGTTCTGGAATATTCCTATGAGTCTTCAGGCCTGCTTATCTCTGTAGCTGCAGTTTTCCTACCTGGAACACCTTCCCTCACTTGCTGGATTGGAAGATGCCCTCCCTTACTTCATAAGGACTCAGATGTCACCATCTCCATAAAGTCTGCTGTGACCTCAGCAGCAGAGTTTGTGGCTCCATCCTCAGTGCTCACATGACATTTATCCTAGGTTGTCTTCTCCCTCTACTGATCTATCTGTCCCATAGCCAACCATGACCAGCTATGTCATCTTCACCCCCTAAACAATTCTTAAAGTCTCAATAGCCTTGATGTTAAGATAAAGACCAAAATCTATAGCCCCTGAAACCCTGCTGAGTTCCCAACCTCTGCTCTCAGGATTCCAGTCCTGCTGGGTCCCATCACTCCCAGAGTCCCCAAGCTCACTCCCATCACAGCAATTCCGTCTTCCTGACGGGGATGCCAGCCCCTCCCCATCCCTCCCAGCCTCAGAACCTCATCAATTCCCAATCACCCTTCACAACTCACAGAAAACAGTCTGTTTGTTGGGGAAATCTTTCTCCATCCCCCTTTTCCACTCAGCTGGAGTCAAATTTTATGGTTATATGTACTCAGAACCATGCCCCTTTTCCTCATTGCAATTATATTTCATTAAGGTGAATTTCTGACTCATGTCTTTCTCTTCTATTATACTGCAATTTCCACAAGGGTAGGGATGGCATCCTTGCTCCATTGTATCCCTAGCCCCCAGCAAAGTACCTGGTTCACCAGAACTGCTCATGAAGGAGTAAATGAATAATTTACATCCATTCAACATACCAACATGACCATAATTCACTCCTTGAGTGCAGAAGCTATATTTTATTAATATTATTAATATTTGGAACCCAGCACAAAGTGGATCCTCATCATTCACTTATTGGAAGAATATTAAGTGCAGATATTAGAGACTGTGGGTCAGAAGCAGAGCATCCCACCTCACATAACAGTGAACTCCCCATCTCTGAAATCATCTAAGGAGAAGACATATGGAATGCATCAGGAATGGTCCAGAAGTAACTCAGTCAATGAACTTGATGATCATTCATTTCCCTTCCTACCCTCGCATGCTATGGTACAACTAGAAAAGACTAGAAAGAGGATGGATGTAAGGAAAAGAGAGCTTCAGAAATGAATGAAATTGCAACACCCTCAGAAAAGAGAGTGTCATGGCAAATAGAAAGAGTAGGGTTTTTGCCAAGGTTTTCTTAATTGCTGGCAGGTAGCAGACTTGAGAGGCTCTGTACAATATAGGTGTGAAGGCTGAAAGAGAGATGTCAAAGATAATAGCTTTAAGCAGCTGTCTGATGGCTACTCCTTCCTCCTTAGCCTGGCCCTTATTTCTAGATTTAGATACAGCTCAAAAGAGACTCAGACTTTGACGAGCCAGGCAGAAAATTGTGCTAGTCACATGGAATCATTTTGACTGTTTTCTCAGCTGTTTCCTAAGAAAACAGACTTAACATTTGTCACCCTCATTCCTGAATAAGGAAAGCGATTCCACTTTCTCCTAAAGCAAAAGACACAGGATAGATTTGGCGTTTGTTGAGTGAAGAGTAGGGTTCAGATTAATGGCGTGTTGAGGGTTTCTTTGTTTTTACAATCTTTCTGTATTTTCACATTCAATAAACTAAATGAATTGTCCACACCTCCCTTGGGGCTTCCTAATAGAATAATCCCACCAGGAAACTTTTCTCTTCCAGGCCCCTCACCATTTCTCTTTCCAATCTCCCAGTCTCATGTCCTTGGCCATAATTAATCTATTCCTCAAATATAAGAATGACCAGGGGTAGAAGAACAGGGAAAGAAAAGAAGGACAAAAGCAGAATTGAGCAACACATGATTAGAGGGGTGCAAAGAACGGCCTTTTATTTCTCTACATGTTTAAGTTGACAATTATAATATTTCATATATTAGATCTTATGGTCGGATTGTCCATTTTTGAGCATGTATCATGTGACATATCGTTTGGACATATTAGTTCACTGGTGTTCAGTTACCTTTTAAGTTATGTATTAGCCTTCCTATTTAATAGGTGAAGAGGTGAAGGCTTGGAAAGGCTAACTACCTTGCCCAAAGTCACACAGACAATAAGTGTTGGAGCCAGGATTCAAACCCATGTTTTCTGCCTCCCAATCCACATCGAATAACCACATCTGTACAGTCTCAAGGAGAGTCACAGAGATTTTTCATTAACAAAGACCCTGTAAGCTGTCACACTAAATCAACCAGGGACAACATGGCTTCCCAGAGCACATTTGAGAATGTCTACAGGCATCTTTGGTTATCATAAATGGATAGGTGCTACCAGCATCTAGTGAATAGAGGATGCCCCAAACATCCTACAATTCACAGACAGCCCCCACAACAAAGAACTATCAGGTCCAAAACATTAATAGAACTGTAGTGAAGAAACACTGCACTAAATTATCTCAGCATTATGTAAAACGGGTTCTCTGCTGCCAACTTGTGACCTTCTGTATTGAAAAGGGGAACAGCTCATAACTCCTTGATATACAGTTACATGCTAACAGTGTCTAGAATTGGCCGATGTTCTTTTTAAGAATGGAGAAAAAAAGAAGGATGGAGAAAGAACAGGCGAGGAAGAAGAAAAAGAAAGAAAAAAGAAAGAGAGAAGGAGAAAACTAACATTAGAAACTGACAATCTGCAGCGTTCAACAGCTGGATCGCATTACATGGAAATCAGTCCCAGTGACAGCACAACAGGCTGCTTTTGTGTCTTCATGAATAACGCAATGTGCTGGGTAAATGCTTTTCCCCATTTAGAAACAGGTAGTTAATGGAAATTGAAGTGATCAAATACTGTGTACCCCAAGGTTACTTACATCGTGGGCCTGGGTGGCCCCAAGCTCATAAATAAAGCATTGGAGCGTCTTATTTTAGGCCTGGTCAGATAAGCAAGTGCTTGCATCATGTGAACAGAGCCCACAGCGCAATATGACACTGAGCCTGGCAATTCCAGGACCTCTCAGAATGTGACATTTCAAGCACAGTACACTGAGTTCACACCCTGTGGAAGCTTCGAGGCCCACCATGCCTCAATTTTCCATCATCTTTTTGATTAAGCTGCTGCGAGAGAAGGCTGTCACTGAGCCGGACTTTAAATGACGCCAAGTTCATTCCCTACTATGCAGAAGTTAATTTGAGGCACATTTGCAACTTGTAACTCTGATTTACTCATTTGCTGGTACGAGGACCACACACAGCTTGACAACCTGCCAGCTTGCATAGACTATTCTCTCAGAAAAGGTTTGGACCAAGTCAAGACCCAGCTTGGCAGCTCAAAATACAGCTGCTAGACAATGGCAGAATGTGGAGTTGAATATAAGAAAAGAAAAATATCTCCTCTTTCCCTCAAATTTTTACATATAATTTTGTAATCATATCCCTATTCAGATACTTTGACATAAATAGTGCTTAATTAAATCGCTATTTGTTGTTTTATTATTAGTACATGGTTTGTTTGCTGATACGTACCTGAAAGCCATGTGCGCGCACACACACACACACACACACACATACACACACACATACACTTATGCTTGGTCCTAGTACTGTTGTTGTTTTGAAAGTAATGAAAATGTTCTCTATGAATAATTTCCCCATTTGACAGAATCAGCAACGATTTTAAATAATGCTTGTTTTTCTGGTACACAAATGGCTAGATGGATAATTCTAATGTAATAATTTTCTGGTGTTTTTTTCTCATAGATTTCCTGTAATCTGTTAAGATCAATCAAATAATATTCACATATTTCCTATAATTCAATAATATCAAATAATATATTATTAGCATGAAATAAATTCTTCCTACTATAAAAAAAAGCTCCCACAATAAATGCATTTCCCTGTGATTCATATTGTGCTGTTTCTCATTCAGACCCTGGGATCCCAAAGAAATGTCTTCAATAAATGTTTGTGCCTGGGGAAACACCTACAATCCCAGCACTTTTGGAGGCTGAGTCGGGCGGACCACTGGAGCCCAGGAGCTCAAGACCAGCTTGGGCAACATGGTGAAAGCCCCTCTCTACAAAAATTAGCTGGGCGTGGTGGTGCCTGTCTGTAGCGCCAGCTACTCAGGAGGCTGAGATGGGAGGATCGCTTAAGCCTGGAAGTCTCAAGGCTGCAGTGAGCCGGCATGAAACCACTGCACTCCAGCCTGGGTGACAGAGCCAGACACGGTCAAAAACAAATTAACGAATTTAATTAAATAAATAAATATTTGTAAACACATTTGGGGTAAGATATAAGGTTTAAATGTTCTGTGAGATTGTAACGCTAGTTGGTCATTGACTAAAAGTCACCACCACGTCACCCATGGAACCATCTTCCGGGAGCTGGGTTCTTCTAAACACAAACCCCTTCTCCTGCTCCATGGGGAACCTGCTCTAGAGCCTGCTCTTCTGCCTCTGACATGGTTTCTCAAAGTGTGAGCCACAGAATCCAGCCTGTAAGAAATGAAGATTGCAATACACATGTTGGGTGCTTGCTAGGAAAGCACAGTGTGCTTATCAGAAACGAAGATTGCTAGAGCCACGCCAAACCAATTAGATCTGAATCTCTGGGGAGATCTATACTTCCAACAGTATTTTCAGGTGAAATTGTCTTTCTTCCTTGAGTCTTGGAGCATATGGATTGGGTGCAGAAGAGAGTGAGATTGTGAAAACTGTACTCCTAAACTCACTGTATTTGAAATAAACTAGTATCAAAAATGTCAAGCTAAAAATCATCAGTTCTCTAATGCCCTACATCCTCTCGACACCCCCCCCCGTCCACCGCCAAAAAAAAAAAAGTCTGGTCTTTGGAATGATAACCCCCCTGAGGCTCTACAAAAGGGGAAATTGAGTTATCCTCATTATATCATATATGCTAAGGCAGAAACTAGAAATACCAGTATGCTTCCATGATATACTTTAGAAGAAATTTTCAGCCACAAATGTTTTTTTTTTTAAGAAAAGTTTGCTCCAGATAATCTGATAAAACTCCATTTACCTCCAGTTCATAAATGTTTTGCTATATTTCACAGATAATTATCCCTTTGGTTTTCTATTCCAGCTTATCATCATTATGATGACAGAGTAAAGAGAATTTTAATTCAAAATTTCAGAAGACACTCAAAAGGAAAAGAGCAGCATAATTTACGCCAAAGAGATCAGCTATGCACTAAGAATTATATCTCAACCCCAAGTGGCGCACACACATATTGCCAATTCCAAAGACTTTTGTGAACCACACTCGAGGTAGTTGCCAGGATTGGCTGGGTAAGTGTATGCAGTGTGTGGATTTGGCACATTGCAATCATTCATTATTATTGTGCTGCAGCTGTGATCCTGTGAATGGAGTTACAGGGCCCATTTCACCTACCATGGAGTTCTACAGCCCACAAATGAAGAGATTTGGGGATACAAATTGGCATTCACTCATTCCCACCAACTAAAATGTAAGCACTTTTGGGGGAAGAACTGGTCTCCTGTTTCTGTCAACAGCGTCCGCACCGCCCTGCTTTCCCCCATCTAATATCGATCTGGCTGGACACAGAGTTTCCCTTCCCTTCCCAAAAGATATCTGTGGCATTATAAGAACCAATCCATAAAGGCCAGCATTTATGGATGGGATGAAGAAAGTCTTCACCCTTGGTCTATGGCTGCAAAGACTAAACAAAGCATATTATCTGCCAAAACTCGAGAGAACCCTGTGTTTCTTTCTCTTTTTTCTTTTTTCTATTTTTTTTCTTTTTTTTTTTTTTTGAGATGGAGTCTCACTCTGTTGCCCAGGCTGGAGTGCAGTGGTGCTATCTCGGCTTACTGCAAGTTCCACCTCCCAGGCTCACACCATTCTCCTGCCTCAGCCTCCGAAGTAGCTGGGACTACAGGCGCCCACCACCACGCCCGGCTAATTTTTTTGTATTTTTAGTAGAGATGGAGTTTCACCATGTTAGCCAGGATGGTCTCGATCTCCTGACCTCGTGATCCACCCGCCTCGGCCTCCCAAAATGCTGGGATTACAGGCGTGAGAACCCTCTATTTCTTACACAGGGACACGGACTGCTTCCCCGAAAGAGTTGGAGGTAAGATGGCAGACACACCACCTCTGGAAAAAAAAAAAGTGTATCATCAGCAAGCTTTGTGCAAATTCAGCTCCTTTTAGTCTGTAACTACAGAGAATGAAAGTGTCATACCCTCCCCCAGCGACCATGACACCTTTATCTGGAACCCAGCTGTATTCGAGATTTACTGTGTGGCCTTGGGCAGCTCATTTAACCTCTCAGTGTCTTAATTTCTTCCTCTGGAAAATGAAGATGCTACCTACATCATGGGCACAGCGTTTCAAGGTTAATGCATGAGGCTCATATTGAAATGCAGCTTAGCAGGGGAACGTCTAATTCTGGGGAGGAAGTCAGGCACAGCAGTGCCCTTCCGGGGGTTATAACATGTGCAGGATCACAGAGCTGGGCCCTAAGGTCAGGAATGCACATGGCAAGCTCAATAAGCCACTCCAAACACACCACCTGGAGTCTTTTATTGTTATTGCCAAGTAGAGTTGATAAAGCAAACAGAGCAAAGGGTCGGGAGGCCTAATTTATCAAATGTTATTGATACAGATCTCATATTGACAGGCAATGAGCCACTTTTGGATTCAGATCCATAAATCCATTTTATAATACAGTCCAATCCCAACACTTCGCCCTCAAATCCATCCATCTAGACATGAGAAATCCATCCTGCTTTGCCTGCAGTCTGTCAAACGTCACCACAGAGTGCAGAAGCCACCCTGCCAAGTCTACATCCTGAACTAAATCCCAGTGGAAACTTCCCAGATATAAATAACCACTATGAACATACAGGAAAGAAAAATAGCTATGAAGTTGCACTCCTACTTTTTTTTTTTTTTTTCATTTTAGCCTGTGACAAGTAAAAATCATAGAGTTATTCACTCTCCAAAAACAATCTAAAACCAGGAGGTTTAACCAATCCAATTTTCTGGTCACTGTGACGACTATTTTAATCTGTGAGGCCGCGTTCAGGACACGTACACAGGCCTCGCCTGTGGTTGTTTCACAGGCAGCCCCTGCTGGAAACTCCAAAAGCGGCTTCCGTTCCTGGACTCACCGTGGGCAGTGGCATTTGATGACACTCAGGGTCTCGCGCCACGAGGACAGAATTCTCTCTTTACAGTCAGAGAGGGAGGAACTTTCCTTCAACTTGAGGGTTGAGAGAGAGATCCCAGGGGATCGGTTGGGAGAAAACCCCAGGTTAACAGTGGGAGGAGAAACTCACTCGATGTTTTTTGCAAGGCAGGAAAAAATGACATAAAGAAATCAGAGAACTGAGCCTGAACGTGGGGATATCTGGGCTTGAATCATGCCGAGCCAAGTGTGTGTGACTTTGGTTAAACTATACCACCTCCCTAAGCCTCAATTTCCTCATTGGTGACAGGTGAAGGGGGTTGCTGTAAGATTCAAATAGTACAAAAGCCCCTAGCACAATACCTAGCACATAGTAAGTGCTCAATACATATTCATTAAGCCATAATCTGAATAGAGAAGTATGGAATTATTGATATCATTCATTAATCAACGGGCAGAAGTTCATTTACCGAATGCACACCCTATGTCAAGGACAGCACTAAACGGTGGGAACAGAGAGGCAAAAAGAACAGATTATGATGCTCGTCCTCAGGATGAGACAGTGGAAATGGGCAGGACTGGATAAGGAGACTGGTTGTCTCTAGATATGACGACCAGGTGTAACATGGGCAGAACACTGCAGATGTGGAGCCTG
Source organism: Pongo abelii (assembly GCF_028885655.2). Taxonomy (NCBI): domain Eukaryota; kingdom Metazoa; phylum Chordata; class Mammalia; order Primates; family Hominidae; genus Pongo; species Pongo abelii. The sequence continues at coordinate 23,360,490 of NC_071988.2, forward strand.
CAGGGCAGGCGCGCCACACCCAGGCTCAAGGAACTGTGTAATTATTACACCATTCCTTGCCCAGTGTGGCTGGTTACATTCTGGTTTCCTGCAATTTCTGGACTAACACCTGTGCTCATTTGCTCAGGGAATGCAAACTCATCTTAATGTTAGCTTCAAATAAGTTGATAGGAAGGTAAATCTGCAAATTTAAAAGCCTAAGCATGGATTGGCTTAGGATTATCTGAGCTTTTAGATTTTTCTGACCATATCCAAGGAGAGATACAGAAGAGATACACAGGTGTCATCCTGAAAAGCTGAAGGTAAATTAAAATGCCATCTACAGTATTAAACTCTTTTTCCCATTGAATTGCAACAGGCATTTGCATTTTGGGGGCATGGACTCTTTGAAATCTGTCCTCATGCACAATAAAAAGAAGGAGGTGGGAAGAGGCAAAAGAAGAGAAAAGAAGGAAGAGGAAGGAGAAGGGATGGGGAAAGAGGAGGAGGAAAAAAACTAAATAACTTCCAAATAGCACAGGTCTCAGGCTGGCCATTCAGAAGTCCAGGTCAAGGGGAGGTTTTTGCCCCTTTGCAATAGAATGCAGGAAATGGGAGAGAACTCACTCATCAAGCTACAGTCTTTCCTTCCCTAAGCCTCCTACCCTACAATAGACCTACTGGCTTCTCCCTCAGAATGTAAAGGATTTCTTGTTGTTTCACACAACAATTATTTGGAGGCAGTAGTCTCCCATGGTAGCCCCAATCTATCCTTGCCACTGTCTTCCACTGTCCCAGAATTTCCCAGGCCAAACTCATCTGGGGAACACCTACAGGATTTTTGTCACATTTGATGACATGACCACTACTATTCATTGTATATGATTTATTTTAAATCAAGTTACTTTTGAAAACTTTACTGTTACTCTGGGCAACAATATCTGTAAAAATCATTGTTTTCCTGTGCTAGTTACAGCTTCCCAGTACACATAATTAGCATAAGTCATCATTATTAAAATAGCCTAGCATAGTTATTAGCAATAATAACAACAATAACAATAACTAACAATAATAGCAATAATAACAATAACTAACAATAATAACAAATACATAATATTTGTTATTATAACAAATATAATATATAATATAATATATAATATAACATAATAACAAATATAATAATAAATAACAATAACTAACAATAATAGCAATAATAACAATAACTAACAGATGTTGAATGTGTTCAAATCCTGGCTGTGCCACTACTAGCTGTGTGATCTTGGGCAAGTTACTTAACTTCTCTGTGCCTTAGCCTTCATGGTCTGTTAAATAAACAATACCTACTTCATAGAGTCACTATGAAGATTACGTTAGTTAATATTTGTAAAATACTTGTACGATTAGAATCTTCTACATGAACAACACTTTGGAAACACTGAACTATGCACAAAAGCATAAATCATCCCTTACCTCAAGGTTTGCTTATGCTGTCCCGCTTTTTCGGGGTACTCTTTTGCCTCTCTTTTCCGGCCTAAACCAAAACTGATAAACAACACACTGTCATCCCCACTCTTCTTGAAAGCCTACCTATCTGAAGGTCCTTCTTAAATAAATATAATCACAGCCATTTATTTTAATGACAGCCACTTGAGCATCTATCATCTTACTGCCCCATGCTCAGTACTTTTCACACATCATCTAATTTAGTCTTTATTTGGACTTTACGAAGAAGACGCAGCTTAAAAAGATTAGGTCATTTTTCTGAGATCCTACAACAGGAGAGTCAGGATTCAAACCCAGGCCTGTCTGACTCCACAGCCTGTGAATATCCCATTAAGCCACGCAGTACCACTAGGAAGATCCCTCTTCCAAGAGTTCATTACAGTGTCCAACCAGACAGAGCGCCCTCTCTGCTCCCTTGGTGTGTACCTCTCTTATCAGACTTAGTAAACCCACAGTGTAATGTGACTATTACATTTGTCTGTCTTTTATTACTATATTACTAATAGTACTTTATTACTAATATCATTACTAATATTATTACTAATAATGCTTTATTACTATTGTCTGTCTTTTCCCCCCATTATTTGGGATAACTCTTTCTATTTTAAGCATTTTGGAAGGAAATCATTCTAAAATTTCCCTGAATTTGAAAAAGGGTTACATTCTATGAAACTGAATTTAATATTTTCTTTACACCTCTGGTCATCTTTATCAACACCAAATATGGTAATGTTCTATGATGTAAACATGACTTTAGGGCAATTTTTTTCTGTGCAGCCTAGGGTGACTATTAAAAAACCAGACTCCTGAGCCTCTCCCCAGATCTACTGAATCAGAATGTCTGGGTTAAGGACCAGGAATCACTGGAGTTTAGGAACCATGGCCTTAGGGTACGTATGGGTGTTTGATCCTGCTTGCTACTCCCAGATGGTTTTTCAGTTGTGTTTCTGCCTTTTGTGGTTTTTCTGACCTCTCCCACCCTTCGAGTTGACAGCTTTCACTTCTCACTGCCAACCAAGATTGCTGGATAAATGTTTCCTATTTCTCTTCTACTCACTAATGCTATGGTTTCCAAACTATTTCTTTTTAGCTTTAGAACACTGTCATGGAAACTGATTCTTAGACAGATGCGCAATATAAAGCACATCATTTCAGAGCTATTCCAGTGGAACATGAGTGAGTGGCCTGGATTTCCAATGCTCTTCTCGTTCCCCTAACTCCCATCTCCACCCCCTGTGATAGCCCTGAGGCCCCTCCTCAGATTCCCTGGGCTTCCATAGAGAACGTTCCTAATACCACTGAAATAATACAACCTTCTGTCAAATGTTATCGTCGTTTTGTAGGACAGATACCTCATTTTTTAGAAACATTTCAGATTATCAGAAAGTTTTTTTTCCTTGTAAGTTTGTCAGTGTAGCCCAAAATCAAGTGTGTAGTTCTTTCTATTTGAGGACATATCACCAAATTTATAATATAGCCTCTATATTATATTTGCAAAATCACCCCTTACAGTGAATATTCCTAACTTGGAAAACAATGATCTCATTGTATTTGTAATTGGACTCCCATTTACTTTTGAAAGGATCTCAGAAAAATAATGGTCAAGGGAATTTATCTTTTTTAAAAAGTCTCTCCTCTGCAAAAGAAGGTGTGAGAGCATGCAGGAAAACTTTCTAACCTTTAAGATTTTGGTCATTTTATATTGAGGGTATTCTAAATATGTTAGTATGTTAATAGTCTAAAAACAAGGTTCAAGCAGCAGTTTTAAAACTTGAAAAACAAATTTAAGCAAAGTTCTGTTAGTGCTCTTTTTGTTCTTTTTCTTCCAAATTCATAATTTTGAGACTCAGAATTTAGGAAGCCTATTTAACGTTATGAGCACTAGAGGCAAGAGAATGAGAATGTTGTGTCGAGGTTACAACATGATTTCTATAGTGAATTAGGACAAAGTTTGAATTCATATATACAGAAAGAGATATAGTAAATGTGGCAAAGTATTAGCTATTGATGATCGTAAGTAAAAAGGTATGCAGAGTTTCTTGTACTATTCTTTCAGCTTTTCCATAGCTTTGAAATTTTTCAAAATAAAATTGAGGGGAAATTTCAAACACAGGTAGAAATCAAGCATAGTCATATATGTAAGATTAACACATTCAACAGGGCCTGGGCCATGGTGACTAAAGTGAGACATCTAGGACACAAAATTTAAGGAAGCACTTGTGCGACGCTGAGAGTGAGTGCCTCTTTACGTTTGTCACCATACACACCTCACTTGCCTAGTGCCAGCCCTAGTGTTCAACAAAAGCAAATGCATCTATGTTCTCAAACAGACCATAGTAAACTCTTCTAACTCCTAAAAAAGAGAAGGTTAAAATCAATTTTATCCATGCATTCACTCACTCATTTATTCTCCAAGCATGTATGGAATCGACGCTATGTTAAGTAGCTATCCTATATGTATTCATGGGTGTGTTAGATGCTGGGGATACCAATGATGGACCAGTTCCTGCTAAAATATCTTACTATCTGCCAAACACTGATTTAATAATATTATTTTTATCATCATCATTATCATGTATTCAATAAATATTTCTTGAATGAGCAAAACCGTAAGTCTACTTATTTGTTCTTACTCAAAGATTTGTCACATTCAGATGAACGTGAAACTTTTCCCTGGATTGCCTGATAACATAGCTAACATTTACTGGATGGCTACGAACCGCCTGGTATCTTCTAAGTTCTTTCCATATATTACCTCAATTATGCCTTGCACCAACACAAAGATGTAGGTGCTAAGATTCTCCATTGACAGGTAAGAAAATATGTGAGATATTGGGTACCTTTCCCAGAAATACAGAAAGAAAGAGGCCACACCAGGTTCGAACCCAAGTAGCCCAGCTCTGAAGCCTGTCTTTTCAGAGGCTCCACAAAGCAATCTCACATTTACTAACCCAGAGAGGCACTACCCAGTTCCATAAAGCTCTTTTCTTCAGGTTGCCATTCAACCATTACTACATAGAAAGATCTAGATAGCACCAGGGACACTTTTAGCAAAATGATCCTCAGCTTCCATGGCCTGCGCAGATAAGTCAGACTTTGGGGGACATCCTGCTTAATTTCACTTTGTCTAAATACAACCAACTAAAAATAACCTGAGAGGGAAGTGTTTCAGAACCACAACAGGAGCTGCAGAAGGCTGCAGACGGCGTGACGTGAAAGAAGGATCCTGGCCTCCAGATAACACTGCTGGTGCTTTTCAACATCAGCAAGTTGCATATTGTGATGAGAACACAAAGTTTCCAATTATTGAAATTCCACAGTGTATTTAATTATGCAATTATCTTATTGTATTAACAAGTGCTAGAGCACAGCAGCAATTGCTGAGAATTTACAATTTGGAAGAGCAGAATTTATTCTTTCCCTCAGCTGATTACTTCTCATAAATCTGTCCATTTTTCAGGGATTATGGAAATGATCCTATTTTTGGAATGCTTCATTCAGAAATCCAAAGCAAGTCAGCACCCCCACTCTTGCCACTCCAATTTTTAAGCATGATCCTTGTAAAGACTGAGCATATTTCAGGGGAAAATGTCTGCAAATTCACATCATTTTTATTTCCATTAATCACTTAAGACTCTTTCCTCTTTTGAAATTCAAATAAATATAGTGTAAATATACATTTAAAGAGCAGTTGTACAAATTACATATTTTCAATGATGCAAACACAAATACAGTCTTGTTCATTTGCTTAATAAGGATTTATCCCAAAGAGTTCATGTATCAGACTGTAAAACCCGAGTATTCCACCAAAACACCTCAAATAGGTATGCTGTGATACTATTATGCATTTCTATTTGCCTCAGTTACTTTGGCAAATATGAAATGTAATCATGCAAAATTAAACATTCCATACATTTTCTATTCATTCTCTAACACTCCCCCTATATTCTGAAATAGGCTATCACATTTTCAAGTTTAAGGGGACAAAAAATGAATCAAATTTCTTGTTTCTGAAAGCATTACAAGTAATAGGTCTTTTTACTTACGGCTTTTCATTTAAGAATCACCAGGCTCTTCACACATAAAACATAATTAATCCATACAGTCTGCTACATACCTGCCCAGTGGGAACCCTCCTTGCTGATAAGAAGCCATACCTGTATTTTCTCAACGTAAATTTGGCCCAGGCTTTTAGGAATGATGTTTCATTTACTTGTGCATGATCAAGAGGCATAATCATATATGTGGAAACCTGGCTTCTTCTCCCAAATAAGTAAGAGTTAGGAAAACAAACCCTGGACCCAATTGCCTGGTATTTGGATATCAGTTTTGCAAACTTTAAGCTATCAGATGATGGAGCAAGTCGCTCCACTGCCCTGTGCTTCTGTTTTTGTAGTGATAAAATTGGGATAACAATAGTACCTATCCCATAGGGTTGTTGGGTGAATGAGTTAATACATGTAAATCCTTGAGAAGACAGCCTTAACAGCATTAACTGTTGTTATCTTGACTTGTCCTGCCCACATATGACACCTGATGCCTTTCAAAGTCATCTCCCCACAATTACCTCATTGGGATCTCACCATCTTCCTGTGAAGCAGTGGAAGTAGATGCTATTATTTCCATTTTACAGATGAAGAAAGTAAGATTCAGAGAAGGTTGCCAGCAGTCAAGACTGGAACTAGACTAGTATATATTTCCACTATTGCTCTTTATATCCAGAACAAACTGACTCAGTGACCCAGACATTTCCCTACTTATTTTGTGGGGAAGGGAGGGAGTCTTGTTTCAAAGAAGACACGGAAAGCACTCTGTTGCCAAGGTTTGTCTTGCATACCAAAAAAGATCCAGATCGGAAGGAGACATGTCAACAACTCTGCCGTCATCATGATTTCTGCTAACTATGAAATGAAAGTTAATTTCATGCCTCGCATTCGCAGACAAAAAGGTTCAGAGCTGTTTAAATTCTCTTCAGCCCAATGACAGTTAGTAAACAGGAGACTTCGTGTTCTAATGCTTGAATTCACCCTTCGTATCTCAATATATTATTTATGCACTCAGCTTAAAATAAACAGCAACTCCAAAGTAGGTGAATGGTCTCATTTAGTACAAACTTTTTTTTCACTCTGACAGTTACTTTAAAACATGGGTAAACAACCTTAATTCACTTCTAACGAATTAGTAGGCTACTGCTGTGTCTACAGGAGGCAAGCAGATTGTATTATTAACCAAAACAACTTTCTTCCTGTCAATCACCTGCACCTCACAGAGGGATGTGGGCTTTGCTGTCTCGTTACTCAAACCAATCCACGGGTACATGTGATTCTAGACGATTTCTTCAGAGGTCATTGTCTTCCGAAACTTTGATTAGATCTCTGGACTCTGAGATGCAGAATGGGGCCTGGAGAAGATAGATTCTCAGTGCTGCTTGTTAAGAAAGATATAGACAGATAAGAACTTTTCCAGAGGGGTAAAGAGTATTGGAAATCATGGAAATGAGCTCTAGTTGTTGAAAGAACTGAAGGTGACAGAAAGACCACTGTAAGGAGACTCAGTAAGTGTCACTAAATATTCGAAATGGTGTCATTTTGTAGGAGGAACACTTGTTCATTGTAGGGATGAATAGGAAAAGTAGAACCCAAGGGCACAGATACATAGAGGTTGGATTTATGTTTAACTTGAGAAGGAATTCTCTAACTGTCAGAGTTGTCTTTTTAGGTTGTAGACTTTCTGCCTCTAGAGGTTCTCAGGCTCCAGTCAGGTGGAACCCTTAGAACCGGCCAACAAATAGGGCTAGATGAGACACATAAGACCCTTGCAGACTTAGATCCTACAGCCGCATGAATCCAAGGATTACTCACTAAAATAGTCTTCAATAAGCAGTCCTAATCTTAAACTTCTCTATGATCGATTTTAAAGGGTGACCGCCACCTTTTAAAAGAAAAAAAAATCAAACCATGGGTTAAGCACTGAGCATGTAGCTGGCCAATCTATGGTAGCACACACAATTCCAGGGCATTGGTTGTCCTGGCAAAATAAAAAGATGCACCATTCAATGGAGAAAATCTATCGAAGCAGTTGCTTTGGGATTGCACAGTCTCCTCCTGCCCTTTTGCAGCCTTTGCCATTGTACAGGTAAGAAGCAATTCCCAGGTTCCCCTGGACTGTAACCTGGTTAAGTAGGGGTGATCCACACTTAGCTCACCATTCTGGTTGGCCTCCTCCCCCTGCCCCATGTCTGCAAACACAATAATTAGCAAACTATCTAATCAACTTTCATCCTTAACAAAATATCATTCACCTCACAGAAACATTCATTCTCTCCCTGAAATCAACCATTTCTTTGAGACATAAACTGACTGCTCAAAACACAAGTTAAATACAATTTTAAAAAAAAGGAAGAGAGAGTTGAGAGAAGAGAAATAAAGACACCTTACATTTATATCCATGGTTCATATCAACATTTTTACATATAATAATATACAGACATATTTTGTCCAAATTAGTAAGCATTGCTTGAATTTATATTTATGGAGGGTGGCAGGTGGAGGTGGCTTTTCAACATCCAACATATTGTCAAAACATTAGAGTTCAGAAACATTAAATGCCTCAAAGAAGTCAGATTATCAGTATCTGGGTGTGAAGCTTGGTGTTACAGATTCCCTGATACGGCAAGAGCAGACATTTGGTATTTGCACTTTGGAATAACAGAAAATAACATGACAATAATGTATTATACTTACAAAGTACCCTTCATCCATGGGGCTCCAATTTTACCAATATTAGTTCACTGATTTTCGCAAAAAACCTGAAAGGCAGAGGGTAAGTTTGTGTTACCCCCACTTTGCAGATGGGGATACTGAAAGGCAATAAGGTTTTAAATTATTGGTCCATTATTGTGAGAATTCAGTCATGGGAGAACAAGAATTACCATTGTAGCCTTCCCCATCACAATGCATCTTGACCACCCATCTTTCCCAAGGGGACTGATATTTCCTATGTCATTTTCACCACAATCTTAACATATTAAACACGTTTTAGGGTAAGACAGTGATGAGTGCAACCTCTTGTTTTTATGAGCCCAGACACCAATATTCTTTTAATACTAGAGATAAGATTGGAAAAATTCCCATATCCATTTTAAAACATGGAAGAAAAAATTGGATTGACAAAATGCAACCATCCAACTAAAATTTGGCCTGAAAATAATGTTACTACTGTTCAGTTTGTTATATACTTATGTTCACATTTCAGCATATGGACTTGTCTTTTAAAAAGATTGCAAGGAAGTCAGAATACTTCAGAAGTAATTTCGTTAACAACATTTTTAGAAGGGTGTATTTTTAACAGTCCTTTCTAGGACATCCCATCCTCTCTACCACTCTCAGACCATTTATTCATGCATTGAAAAAATAATCAGTATTTATTGAGTTCTTACTCAATAAGTTTAGAACTGTGTGTGGCTTCTTGGAGGACACAAAAATGTGTATGACGTAGGTCTTACCGTCAAGAAACTTAGAATCTTATGGTTCAATAATTTTATTACTATGACAACCACTCTAATCAAAAGCTCTACAGAAAGATCTGATAGTTTCTAGACATTCCTGGCAAGTCATAGACACCAATCCCAGAAAGATGGCATCTTCAGAAAATATTCCAAAAAAAGGGTGAGTTTGGGTTCTGTGTATGAGCCATACTATTTGGGATTACAGAAATACTAAAAGATGGGTCTCCTTAAAATGACTGGCCCGGAGTTTTCCCAAAGCCCATGGTTTGAGGGTCACGATCTCTCACTGTCTTCTCCTTATGTACCTCTGCAACAGCACTGACCCCTTCACTCATCCTCAAATACTCAAGCACATTCCCACCTCAGGAACTTTTTGCTTGGGCCAATATTGTTGCAGTATTTCTACAGCTTACTCCTTCCCTTTCATCAGATCTCTGCTTAAGTACCTGTTCAGTGATGTCTCCCTGACCATCCTATTTAAAATACATTCACGTGCCACAGAACGACATTTCAGCCAAAAACCAACCACATATATGAGGTGGTCCCATAACAATATAATACAGTGATATCATATTTATACTGTAACTTTTCTATGTTTAGATACAAATACTTACCATTGTGTTACAATTGTCTAAAGTATTTAGTACAGTTACATCCTAGCCTACAGGTTTGTAACCTGGGAGAAATAGTATATACAGGGAATTTTTTTGTTTACTGCTAAATTCTAGTGTGAAGGCACTCCACGAATATTGATTGAATTCATGAATCACAGCATTAAACTAGGTGCTCTTCCTTTTTTCTATCTTTTTACTCTCACTGAGATACTGTTATAATTACTAATAAATGAATTTCAATACTGAATCATCATAGATTTTTTCCACCCAAAGGAAAAAATTAAAACTCCCCAAAGACTCAGTGAAATGCTTCTAGAAAATATAATAAACACCTGTTGTTATCATTTTCTGTTATCTTGAGTGCCAGGGTGCGAGTTGGGTGACCTGGCTTCTTGGCCAGCTCTGCTGTGAGCCCTTACCTTCTCCTCTCCCTATGCCTTTGTTTCTCAAGAGTAAAATAAAGCTTAAGAAGTTTATTTATGAAGTTCCTTCTAGTTCAGAAACTAGGTGACAGGCCAAATTATATTCATATTTTTACATCTTCTGATTTAATAGCACTTACTAAGTATAAGCTTCTCTCAAAGGTGGCAAGGTCATCATTTCATATTAAGCAAAGTAGGAATCCCGGAAGCAAGAATGTGCATGTCTGTCTACATCTACAAGCACACCGATTTTGGACACACAACACAGTGATCACTGAAATCCTGTTGCCCCATCCTCACTCTCACACCACCAACATATGACAGACATGCAAAGAAAGATGCCACATCAGCTGTTTACGGCATCTTGAGTCACAGAAACTCCACTTGGGACTCTAAACAGATTTCTTGTTTACTTGCACATTAATAAAACTCACACCTTCGCCAGTCAGAATTTTTTCCCCGAGCATCTGAACATCCAAAGAGATTTAGAAGCAATTAACATTCACGAGTAACAGAGCAATCAACATGGGAATCGCTAATGGGACTGGACAGGATCCAAGAGCTGATATGAGGATAATAGTGAGTCCCTGACATAGGTTATGGTGTTAATTCTGGAGGGCAGAGTCATGGTATGTTTTCAATAGCTTTGTGGGGCTGCTGTCACAATCACATATGCCTCTCCTATACATGGTTCCTCACCCCTACGACATGCCTTTTTTTTTTAACTGCTATGGAAAAGATGGCATTTTTGCGCTGATATAACAGAACCTCTAGCATTAATGGTATATAATGAATCCAAGTTTATTTTTAAATTGCCTACCTGACAAAATGTTAAAATGTCATTTATTTTCCCAGTTTGGGTCTCCAGACTATCTTTACCTGTTAGCCCTTGTAGCTAGAGGCCACAAAAATAACAGCTATGAATTTCCACCTTGACGCTTCCCCAATGAGTTTTGCCAGTTACTTGTGTGTACATGGGTTCATACATCCCTCGTAAATAGGAAGACATGGGTATTCCTATTCCAACCACCTCTATACTTGCTTCCTTGTCAGTTTCCCTGACCTGTTTTCATGAAGATCACAGAAATCAGCACACCACATCACCCCACGCCTTTCCACCCTACTGGGAGAGTCTCTGGGTAATAGAGAATGTTTCCATTGTTCCTCTTTCTGCCTTCCATTTTCTAGCCTTCATCTCTCATCACTACAATCCATCAAAAATGCCAATGCCAGGCAAATCTCTCTCTCCCTCCCCTTGGACCACATTCTTAAATCCCTGCCCTGGCACTCCTTCTCCCTCAGCCTACAGAGCAAATGGCTCAACCTTCAGAGCCTCCGACCTCTCCAGACCCACACACACTTCTGAATCCTCAGGACCACTCCCCGCCCTTCTCCTCCTCCTCCTGTGTCATCTGGTTTCCCTTGGAACCAAGATACCCACCTCTGGTTACAGGACACTTTCTCTTTCTATAGGAACTCTAGGTCCCCTGCAGGCAGACTGCCTGCTGTATTTCCATTTTTCACTTTGCATGTAATTCATCACAGCCAGTTATGATTTGCTTTATTCTGTGTGGTCCAACAAAATAAATTTGTTCCTAGGAAGAGCTTTCAATTTTTTCAGCTGTTTTCACATTAGACACGAGAATGTAATTGAGTAAACACCATTTTTGTGAATTGTAATATATTTCTGGTTATTCTATTTCATTCATGCTTTCTTCCGTTCCTTTCTTTTATTTTCCTATTTCTGGCTATTAAAGGGCCCCCTCTTACTTAAAGATCCAGCACGTCAATTTTTTTTCCTCCACCTCCCCACCTCCAACACACAGCCATTATGAAAGTGTATCCCTCTTTAAAGCTTCAGTTTATTCTCTGAATACAATCGGATACAGATGCACAATCTGCCTCCACCAAGCTGTGTGTGCTAAAAGCCTGTTTTGACAAAGATTTTATACAACATAATCCAAATGAAAGGTAAGTTATCAACAGACCCGTACTTAAGAATCCCTCACTGTTATCTCTGGGGCAAGCAGTTTAATATTCCCAGCGGCAGTCTCAAAGATGCATGCCTAAGACCCTCCCTCCCAACCCCCACCAAGTCAACACACACCCCCCACCCCCATGACTCCCTTCCCACCCCTAGTAGCAGCAGTGGAGGATAAAGTGCTTCTGGGCCCATGGTAATCCAATCAGGGCTGGGTGTGCTTCAATCTCTACCCGTCCTCAGAAAACATTTTGGCAGAATGCCTTTCAACTACACTTTGCATTCCACACCGGGTCCTGTGCTCATTCTGGTGGTTCTGCAGAAGTGAAAGTGGCCCTGCCCAGGGAGTGGACTTCACCTGCCTTCCCAAACTGCAGGATATCAGAAGCACTTCTGCCATGAAGGTGTGGGTCTAGGGGCTGAGGTTCTGACAGTACCCACCACACACAAGGAGTGAAAAAGGCAAAGGAAAACATGAAATGAACACATCAATTTTGTTTAACTTCAAAGAGTAAAGGAAACCATTTTTCAATCCTTTGCCCTTACCTATGCACAGTGAAAACATTCCACCCAGTCTATTTATTAGTCAGGGCTTTTCGGGGGTCTGTAACCTTTCCAGATCCCTTTGGCTATCTGACGAAATCTATGGACCCCTTCCAAGAATGGTTTATAAAAGATTGCAAAGGAGATTAATTATATTGAAATACCTTTACTTCTCAAGTTAAGCAGCCCAGCAGGATGTGGTTTTAGTGGATGAAAAGATAGCTGCTCCCTGGATTTTTTTTTTTTTTAAACTTGGGATTTCTACAGAAGAGATTTGTGCTGGGCAAGTGATGGCTGTGGTAAAAAGCATGAAGTGGTGACTGTCCACACTGTCCTCAGGGCTGTACAACTTCCTGTACATCAGACTTGGTAGCTGGCTCTGCCTTGCAGATGGCTCCATGCACATTAACACAGGGTGCTTCAATATTTGCTACACTGGAATAGCTGAGATTTGGACTTCCTTTATTCACAGTCCTACGTAGATTTTAACTACTCCTGAGAGAGAAGAGTCGACAAGTACAGAAAACAATGTGAGGAGATTTTGGAAAAGAGAAGTCGTGTTAGAAAACTTGAATCTAACCATTTACTCTTTTTCTAAATATTTACTGAGCACTTACTGTAGGCTCACAGTAGTAAACAAGTGGCCTAAAGACCTTTCCCCCAAAAAAGTTCAAGCCCAAATGTGGGGAGACACCCTATAAGCAAATAAACAAGTAAATGTAAAACAAATAAACACTATATATATGTCCAATGGTGATAAAACAAAGCAGAAGAGATGAGACAGTGCATGGACAGTTGTCATATTTCATGCAGAGTTTATTTCCCATTTCACATCAATAAATATTCATCAAGTTCCTACTGTGTTTCAGGCCCTGGAGTGGATTCAAGGAAACTGACATATATATATATACATATATGTGAGTGTATGCACACACACACAGACACAGACACACAGAGTTGACCCTTTATCAGCACAGATTTAAACTGCATGGGTCCACTTATACAGAGGTCTTTTTCAATAAAAGTTACACCAAGTGTGTCTGTCTCTCCTGCCTCCCCTTCCACCTTGTCCATCTCCACTTCTGCTGTACCTGAGACAGAAAGACCAACCTCTCCTCTTCCTCCTCCTCAGTCCACCCAATGTGAAGATGATGAGGATGAAGACCTTTATGATGATCCAATTCCACTTAATGAATAGTAAAGATATTTTCTCTTCCCTGTGATTTTTATTTTTTTGAAACAGGGTCTCACTCTGTCACCCAGGCTGGAGTGCAGTGGTGCCATCTTGGCTCACTGCAGCCTCGACCTCCAGGAATCAAGGGATCCTCCCACCTCAGCCTCCTGAGTAGCTGGGATTACAGGTGTGCCCTACAATGCCCAGCCAATTTTTTATGTTTTTGTAGAGATGGGGTCTCGCCATTTTTCCCAGGCTGGTCTTGAACTCCTGGGCTCAAGAGATCCGCTTGCCTCAGCCTCCCAAAGTGCTGGGATTACAGGTGTGAGCCACCTTGCCCAGCTCTTATGATTTTCTTAACATTTTCTTGTCTCTAGCTTACCTTATGGTAAGAATAAAGTATAGAATACATATAACATATAAAACATTTTTTAATTGACTGCTTATGTTATCAATAAAGCTTCCAGTCAATAGTAGACTAACAGTAGTTACGTTTTGGGAGAATCAAAAGTTATACCCAGATTTTCAATGGTGTGGAGGGTTGGCACGCCTCATACCCATGTTGTTTAAGGCTCAACTGCACGTATGTGTACACACACATCACTCACTCAATTTCCAGTTACTTGCATGTGAAGGGTGCACAGAGTCTCCACCAAGAGAGGTCTGTGATGCCACACTGCTGAACAGTTTCTTTTCAGAAAGGTGACCAGTGAATGCCACCAAGGGCCCACAAGAGTAGAAAAGGTGCCGTGAGGACTGCATTTGCTGTGCTGAAGGGCATGAGCTTTGGAAGCATCAAGAGCCTTGGCAGAAGGTCAGCCACCGTGATCCTACGCTCAACTCTACCACCTATCTCACTAAGTGCCCCAAGGCAAGTTACATACATCACCTCTTAGGCCTTTAGAACCTTCATCGGCAACATGTGGAACTGAGGCTGCCATGGAGTTCAAATGCAGTAACGCAAGGAAAGCACCCAGCACAGTGCCTGCTACTAAGAATTAGAGAGATGAGTTCTTGTCTCACGTATCTTCTTATCAAGGAATAAGAAGCACAACAGGAATGCAAAAGCCCCAAACAAAGACCATGCACCCAGAGCAGGTGTACAAGAACTGCTTTTGCCTATTTGTTTCCTCTGTTTTTGTTTTTGTGACCAAATGGATCTGGGGAATACTTGCAGGTGTTACTTAAAAAAAAGAGAGAGACTTCATAGTGAAATAAGTTTTAGAAACAACAAAGAAATGAGGTAGCACAGTTCTCTTTGCTTCAGGTTTTCTCTTCGTTTAATATGCTAATGCACATCACATATCTCCAAGAACTGTCAACAATGTATGACATTGTATATGTCATACAATGTATGTTTCCCCAATGTATGTGACCATGGAACCCTTTGGCATGGAAAAATCCCATGTGACAGTTATTCTACGGAGAAGACTTTGGGAAATGTGGGTTTGTTAAAATAACAAATAAATCAAAAGATAAGAAATATATACCCTATTTGGTTCTGATGTGGTCTAGTAGCTTTCACTGAAAGGCAGACTTCAGCGTATTTTTGTGCACACCAAGAAAGCCTAGTACCAGTGTTTCCTATTCACTGAACCAAGGCAACTTCTCCTGCTTTTCCTATAAAAAGAAGTAATTATTCTGGGACCACAGTGCATTTGGGGGAAATGTTGGCAACATCTGAACACTTCTCATTCCCTTGGACAGGTAATTCCACTATTTTCTGCAATAAATGGGCCCTTAAAATGAGTTTTGTTAATTATTCTCTTGAAAGCCAAATCCTCTTCTGACTGCACAGGGGAAGCCTTCTGCTTAAAGTCACCCTGGGTTTTCTTTATTATCTGAATGCTTCACAGTGAGCAATGCATTACTTTCATAAACAGAAAATCGATGCCGGGGGGCAGAAAAAAAGAAAAGAAATTTCATAGGGATGTGTTGATACACCTACGATTAGTCCAAAAATTGCTTACTTGTACATGAAGATTTTATATATGGGGCTTTCCATGAAGACCTTACTTAATGTTAGAATACTAGATACATTTGAAGTGGAAGAGGTGGTCAAAGAGAAAACTAGGGCGAAAATTGTTCCTCACGTGCTTAGAATTCAATTGCAGAAAGAAAGAATCCTTAAGACTCACCCACATTCTAGGAGGCAAAAGAATAGAGAGAAAGAGAGAGAGAGAAGGAAGAAAGGGAGGGAGGGAGGAAAAGGCGAGAAGGAGAGAGGAAAGAACTAAAAAGAGGGGGAGCACATGTGTAAAAGAGGGGAGTAAGGGAGTCATTGAAAAGCCTAAGTTTGGGGGAGAGGAGGCTACAAATGCACAGATTTAAATTAACCCAAACCCGTAAAAAGGCTTTGTACAAGGGCTCTGGCGTTAATGGGATTTGGATTGCTACAGACTGCAAATCAAGAACAGAACATAACGAGAGATGCCGGAGTTATTTTTGAAATGTATGTCTTAAGTAATGTGAAGCTTAACTAACAGGGACACTGCAGCATTTTGCAGTGGCTGCTGGCTTGTGGCCTGGCTGGGAACCGGAGCTGCCCAATGAATAAGTTGCGGCCTCCCACCTGGGACCAGATGGACTTGGGTGAGCCTTGACCCTAAGGTGTGCCACTGAGGAGTTGCTTCGTGTTGTAGGAGTAAATGCAGCTGCTCTGTTAGATTGCTTAGTGATGCAGATGATGCAGGTGGAGAGTAACCCTCTGAGCCCCAGGATCTTGGGGCCATGGGTTTAGCATTCATTCATTCATTCATTCAGTCAGTCAGTAGGTGCCTCCATCAGTGCCTCTCATCAGTGCCTCCAAGGTGCCTGGAATTGTTTGGGGTCTTGTGAATACCATGAATCTCTGCTGTCAAGGAACTTATATTATCCCAGAGGAGGGTAAGTGAACAAATAAGTAAGAATTTCTGTTGGTGATAAGGGCCTTGAAGAAAATAAAAAAAGGAAAAGGAGATGAGGTACAGTGCGGCTTAAGGGCAGGGGAAATGTGTTCAGGGAAGGCATCCCTGTGGCAAGAACATTTAAGCTGAGCCTTGAATAATGAGGACTCCAGGCTGCAAAGATCTAGGGAAAGAAGAACAGAGGCGGAGGGAGCGCCATCCTCAGATTTAGAATAAGCGGCCATCTTCCCATTCCTCACTACCAGCTAACTCAGCTTTCCACAACACTAAATTCAAAAGCAAACAGACATGTTTAATTTTAAAATCTTAAATTGAATACTATGCCACTAGGAAAATATATCCTGAAACTTAGGTATTTTTAGAATGATCCGCTTCAGTTTCCTCAAGTACTTTTTTCCCTTGTTCAACCAGAAGACCCACATAGTTTAGGTACATCAGCTTCCTCTAAATACCTGAAACTGCATTCATCAGCCACTTTCTAAAAATTGGATCTTACTTCAAAGCTGAATGACTTGATGACTCCCATAACAGAATACATTACACTGATTATGGGATTATTCACATGCCATTTGCAAGAGGTTGGGCAATATTTCTCAACATTCCACCCACCAACAAACAGAGTAGCGACAGTGGAATGCTAATATGCAAATGCCCTCCATGTCCTGATACCATGATAAAATTCCTCTTCACTTGTTTTTTTTTTAACTGATGTTAAAAAAGAGAGAGGGATGGTTATTTCGGTACAATGTAGCCCACAGAGAATAAAAGGCGTAAGCCCCAGCAGGGAACCAAAGCAGAGATTGTTTCCATGACCTGGCACTCACTAAGCACTCAATAAATGTAGGTTCCTTCCCCTTCCCTTTCCCCTTCACCCTTAAATGCCAAAACGCTGAGGGTTCATTTTTATATCAATAAGCTTTGAATAACATATTCATTGGCTCCTTCTTTTGTGACTATCAATCCGTTGTTGTGTTTTCATCTGGCAATTGTTTCAGCTTCATCAATTCATGCCAGGAAGAATGACTTGGGGTGAGAAGAGGGTGAGGAGGTGGAAGCTTCATAGGCGTGGTTCACTGTCCATCAATGATTAGCATTTTACACTCAAGACAATCAAACTCGTACTTTACTTTTAAAGTTTTAGAAGGAACACATATTAAAAACCAAAATGAAAACAGGGCATCGTAAGTTCAAGGAAGCCACAAAGTAGACCAAGCAGCATAATTCTACTAAGCACCATTTTATTAGCTAATCAACGTGTCATTTTTTTTTTCCTATGGGCACCTACTTACTGTC
Source organism: Pongo abelii (assembly GCF_028885655.2). Classification (NCBI taxonomy): domain Eukaryota; kingdom Metazoa; phylum Chordata; class Mammalia; order Primates; family Hominidae; genus Pongo; species Pongo abelii. The sequence goes on from NC_071988.2 coordinate 23,378,412, forward strand.
TTGTAATTTCCATAAGGGCACCATCTGTATTTATAAAAGAATTATCTTTGTGGTGATCTAGCAATCTACAAACAACGGTGATATTTAACTTTTCTTAGGGGATCAATTGTAGAATTAAGTTAAAGGATTTATAAGTCTCTTTTTCAGGATAAACCTTAAAAGGACTTTTTCATACATCTCTGTGATGTTGGAAGCACTTGAAACAACAAAAAAATGTAATTTTGATTTATTAAAATATAAAGTTCTGGATCTTGACATGTACATTTTTAATCAATCATAATGAGCCTCTACTATAAAGTCCAGTAAAACAATAATAAGTAAAATATTTTCTTTTTTCCATTTTAGCTGAAAGGGTGGGTTAATTTTCAATGTGATCTGGTTTGGTGCTCTATGGCTCAGACAGAATCCAGTATTAACCAAGGTCACTGCTATGAGTTCAATCAGCATCCAGTCAGCTAACTCAGTTATAACACATGGTTAAACCCTCTCTTGTCCAGTTTTTAATGATGGCCTTGCAAATGCATGTTGCTTGTCCAATGATGGCTAATAATGTGAGTGGAGATCAGCCAGCAAACCCCCTACCACTGATGGAATCAGAAACTCCTAATAGATGCTCTTATATTGGGCACAGATTTCATAGATAAGTAATACAAGGTGCATGCAGGAACAAATTTGTTTAAAGCGTTTCTATGGCTACCAAACAGGACCTCAGAGAGAACAATCTTTGGTTTTACAAAGGTATATAGTTTCAGTTTTGCATTAATCCAAAAAAGTAAAATGCATTTCAAGAGAATCAATCATAGATAAAAATGTCACTGTTTGTCAAGATGCAAATTTCTTCACTAATAATTACTTTGTAAACTTAATTTTAAGCAATATTTAAAATAATTCTTATTAAAATATATAGATGTATTAACAAAATTAAAAAGCAAAATGCAAACTAATATTTATACGTCATTGATTCATTATTTAATCCGTACATATTTATGGAGTTCCTACTACATCGAGTACCGTTGTAAGAACCAGGTATAGTGAAGAACAGAATACACATAGTCAGCCCCTTCCCTCATGGAGCTTCCTTTTTTTAAAACAAAGTATGTGTAAATGAACAAGTGAGTGGAAATTTATGAAGTTACATTTGTGATTGAACTAAGATATGTAACTACTCTCTCTAATATAGTTTTATTGCTTTTAAAATTTAAATTATGTATTTCTTTTAAATAATTTGATAATGTACCAGCACCAGGAAGTAATCTTTCTGGATTTTGCGTTTTGTATTTTTTGTTTGTTTTTATGCTTGTTTTTAGTCATTGAAATATCAATATTTGACATAATGAATTTAATGAATTTGGACGATCAAATTTTTGAAATGTATTGATAAAATGGAGAATTTTCAGGGAAGTGTTAAAACAAGAATATTTGAGAGTTGGAAAATGGGTCTTCTTGGGGAAAGATAAGGAATCAGAGTCATTTATCTCAAGAAGTGACTTAATTATTATCTCTATAGAATGAACACATAAGAGAATGAATTCTGGTATTCATGACAGATATAAGATGGTGATTGGTTCTGAAATGTATTTGAAATCATTGTACTGTATGATAATTTGAGTTCTACATTCAAATCTTAGCTCTACTACTGTGTAGAGAGAACCTCTCCACATCTCAGTTACTTTATAAAAGGGACATTTTACATAGACTACGCGAGTATAATGAAAGTATATTACTTAGCATGTAGTCTTTAATCACCATTAGCTGTCTTCATCATCACACTTTATTATCATCATCATCATCATCACACAAAAAAACTCAAGCCTTGTTGTAATGAGGGGCAGCTTTGGTCTCCTGCTGACAATCACAAAGGAAGCTGGTAACAGTCTGTCCTGAGCAAACAGGAATTTAATTCAAAAGTCCTCAGTTCAAGACCTAGCTCTTCCAGTATTAACTTGTACAAACTTGTATAAAGCTCTTAAACTTCTGAGTCTCAGTTTTTCCAGCTCTAAAATGGACATAACAGAACTTAACTATGAGATAATATATGTAATAATTAATTTTGAGTGTCAACTTGACTGGGCCATGAGGTACCCAGCTCTATGGTTAAATATTATTCTGGGTGTATTTATGAGAGTGTTTCTGGATAAGGTTAACATTTGAATCAGTAGACTGAGTACAGTGTATTGCCCTCCTCATTGTGGGCTGTGCTCCCATCCAATCTCTTGAAGACTTGAATAGAACAAATAGCTTCTCCTGCCTTCAGATTCAGACTGGAATTTACACCATCTGCTATCTTGATCCCTCTGCGTTGTCCTTCACTGGAACTTACACCACTGGATCTCCTGGCTCTCAGGCCTTCAGACTGCAGCTCCTGCGACTTCTCAGCCTTGATAATCACATAAGTCAATCCCTTATAATAAATCAACCTCTCTCTCTCTCTCTCTCTCTCTCTGTCTCTCTCACTCTCTCTCTCTGTGTGTGTGTGTGTGTGTGTGTGTGTGTATGTGTGTAAAATCGGCTCTTGGCTGTTTCTGTAGAGAACCCTGAGTAATATATTTAAAAAGAACCAGCATATACATTATTTCATTAAATATAGGGCGCTACTAATTTTGTAGAAATACATACTGTGGCAATAGTCTATCATAAATGATCTCTTATTTTAACCACCCAGGATAAAAATTCCCAGAAAGATTATGAACGTGAATTTCAGCTTTACCATTCACTACACAGAAAAAAATCTCTTTAATTCTCTGTGTTCCAATTACCTGGTCAGGAAAAACGAAAGTCGTATAACTTGTGAGGATCACAAATTTAATGTGCAAAGTGTCCAGAAAAGGGTCCAGCGTGCCGAAGATATCCACTGATTGGTAGCTCCTATTCCTTTTGGTCAAACCATGATTTAGTATATTCAATTTCTGGTATGTCTAAACTCTTAAAATGAAGAGTTTTACAGTTTAAAAGTTTACAGTTTAAAACTCTTAAAATGAAAACCATTACAAATAACCTTTGGATTATCTTTAAATAATTCTTTATGGTTTGGAGGAAAAAAATCTATAAAACCATAAAATACCCAGGGTGTCAAATATACAGTATCATACAAAAATAATCATTTTGTATGATCATGGCTAATACGGTTCAATCTAAATTGCAATCTCATATTTGCCATAATTATACATAACCAAACACTAATAAAAATCACTGCCTTATATTTCAAATTGGTAATTATGGTAGCAAACATTAACAACATGTCAGATATAAGATGGTGATTTGTTCTGAAATGTATTAGAAATCATTATACTGCATGATAATTTTAATTACAGTTTGGTAGCAAGAGAGCATGCAGGGGTCTACTGCTCTAGTGCATCATGGGAACTGGCAGCCCTTCCATGCAGCCCTCACTCTGACTCCTGTTGTTCAAGTTCAAGAAATGCACAATTCCTCCTCCACCTTTAAATAGCGGACTGAGTTCCCTCTGCAGAATCAGCATATCATGAGATTTGGAGTCATTCTTCCAGGATTAAATCCTTGTCCTTTTACTTTTTTTTTGAGACGGAGTCTCGCTCTGTGGCCCTGGCTGGAGTGCAGTGGCACAATCTCAGCTCACTGTAAGCTCCGCCACCCAGGTTCATGCCATTCTCCTGCCTCAGCCTCCCAAGTAGCTGGGACTACAGGCGCCCACCACCACCCCAGCTATTTTTTTTGTATTTTTAGTAGAAATGGGGTTTCACCATGTTAGCCAGGGTGGTCTCAATCTTCTGACCTCATGATCCGCCCGCCTCAGCCTCCCAAAGTGCTGGGATTACAGGCATGAGCCGAGTTCAAATCTCAGTGAGTTCTTTTACTTTCTAGTCATATGAACTGGGCTAAAGGTAAGTTCTCTGTGCCTTAGATTCCTGTTCTTTAAAATGGAAAACATAGTATTACCTACCTCAGAGGGGTATTGTAACAACAAAAGCAGATTATTCTCTATGTAGTACTTAGCCTAGCACCTGGAACATGGTAAGTCCTCAATACAACTATGTATTGAGATAGACATGTATGTATATACATGTGTGGTATACATACTTGTTATTATATTATACTAACACTCAGATCATTCATTTTCCTAAGCTTTTAAGATCCTGGTCTTCATAAAAGTGACCAAGTGTTCTATTTAAGGTGGAGGTGTGCTGACTGTTAGCTTCTGTCTCTCAGGGACTGCATTCTTCAAAACGCATTGGGTTTTCTCCTCTATTGACTCCTTCCATGTTTTCTCCATCTCCTTTTTCTCACTCAGTGCTGAGTCCATGGGATGATGCTATGTTCTTCCTACATATTTTCACCTCTGTCTGTCTTTACCTCATGTGGGATATGATGAGGTTTCTCTTCAAATAATCTGATCAATCTTTTATTATTTAATTCATAGTACCTTAGGATTTTGAGCATTATTCCTAACACTCATCCTCTCTTGAGCCCTTCCTGTTGTCTCTAACGATGGCCTTTAAGTATGGATCCAGGATACACCCCGTGCTCTACCCATAATGCCAGAGAACCACTGAGGAGGCTTCAATCCCTAACAGGTGAATACAAGTGCCATGAAATTCCCACCTCCACCCACATCATACCTCCCTGACTTACCTGATACTAGGCCCTAACTTAGAAATTTAATACACTTCCCCCACAACAAAAAGAAAAAAAAAAATCTTGTGTGAAATTCATTATTCTAACATAAGAACCAATTATTTATTCAGAATTACCCATTTCCACCCCTTTTTAAAATTCTCTGGGCCTTACTACATATTTGCACAACTCTTCCAGTCCCAAGGTCCTCACACAAAGTGGGGAAGAACCCCCAACGTCATCATAAAGCGTCTTTCCTTTCTACATTTCCATACTGTTTCAGGTTAAATATTCAGGGTAACAGACCAGACTGCTAATTAGGGAACTGTCTGAAACCACCATGAACCACATTTCCACTGGTGCAATAAGCAAAGACTCTTCATTAAAATCACTGTCCTCTGTAAGGGAAAGCTGTTTCCAGCGCAATAGATCTAATTCACAGGTGTGATCATGCAGACCCAGGTACAGTATTCATTATTAACTTAAAAAGTATGCCAAATCAATTAAAAACCATTTTAAAGGGAAGGAATAAAATTTAGTTCTACCTAACTGCAGCTCAGCTCTAATTTATCTTCCAGCCACTTTCAAGGGATTTTACTTGGTTCTTAATCTAACATTCATTGGAAAGGGTAATTCTCATGAAATTACAATGGCATCTCTTGCATCGTTTAATGCAAATGTTCCCATTCTTCGGAAATGGAGAGCAGCTTCTCCAATAAAGACTCCCTTCAAAGTGTAAAGTGGGAGAGCTTGGGGAGCTGTTTGAGAAGAATAAAACATTGCATTTCAGCAGCTGCTCAAATTTAAAACTCTGCCCGCATCACTATGACAAATTGTATTCCAAATATAGGTTATTCACAACATGTTTATTATAAGGCGAGGCATATGAATTCCTGCCGTGTCTTTCTTTACAAACATGTCAAGACTTGTGAACCCTTAATGAAATGCAGCATTTTAGAGGCAAGGGAAGCTACAAAGACGCCAGAAAGAAGAGACTCTCTTTCCTGGGACTGGGACCTTGTTATACTAGTGATGGTTCCCATTATCAGAGACACTGTATCATCTCAGAACCAAGTAGGACTTTAGAGGTCATTGAGTCCAGCCACTACAGCTTACAGATGAAGAGACCAAAACCTGAAAGAGAATGAGAATTTTCCTAAGTGTCAGGGCTGGTTAGAGACAAAAACAACCAGGCCCAGGTCTCACCTGCCCAGCCCAAGGCACCTTCCGATAGTGTCATATGGACGAGACTCTAAAATAGCTTTTGTCCCCTTGGGGCACATTTTTTTTTTTTTTTTTTTTGAGACAGAGTTTCACTCTTGTTGCCCAGGCTGGAGTGCAATGGCATGATCTCAGCTCACTGCAACCTCCACCTTCCAGGTTGAAGCGATTCTCCTGACTCAGCTTCCTGAGTAGGTGGGATTACAGGCACCTGCCACCATGCCCAGCTAATTTTTTTTTTAATGTATTTTTAGTAGAGATGGTGTTTCACCATGTTGGCCAGGCTGGTCTCAAACTCCTGACCTCAGGTGATCCACTGCCTCAACCTCCCAAAGTGCTGGGATTACAGGCGTGAGCCACCGCACCTGGACGGGGCACTTTTTTAAAGTCCTGTGGGGCACCAACTTCTTGATAATTAGATAAAAGTTCCATACATTTGGAAATGAATTTATCCCAGTATCATATTTCTACTCATGCTACAGAAGTTAGTTGGACTGATTTTACATTCCTCAACTTTTTTAACCAAGAAGTACAATCCTTCTCATTTGTTAATTCATATTCTCTCTTTTAGGTAAAGTGTCACTGTTCACTGGTCACTGAAGTCCCAAGCAGAGGATATCCACTTCCTACTCTATCCCTTCCTAGTATAGGCCTTGCTGATATGGCCAGAACACAGAAGTCTACCCTGGTTTTACTGTAAAGCAGAGGCCAGCAAACATTTTCTGTAAAGGGCCAGATAGTGATGATGATTCTAGGCTCTGTGGGCCACCTGGTCTCCTTCGTCGCTGCTCAATTCTGCCGTTGCAGTAGAGAAGCAGCCATAGACAATATGTAAACAAATGAGCATGGCTGCGTTCCAATAAAACTTTATTTATCTATACTGAAATTGAATTTCATATCATTTTCATGTGTCATGAAGCATTATTCCTCCTTTGATTTTTATTCAACCATTTAAACATGCAAAAACCATTCTTAACTGATGAGTTATACAAAAATTGGCAGCAGCCAGATTTGTCTTATCTGCCATAGCCTGCCAACCCTTGGTTTAGGGAGATGAAAGAGACCACCAAAAAAACAAATTCCTTTTGCTACCCAGTTGCTCCCTCTTTAAGCTGCTATTGGCCCTCACCTAGCAAATCCACTTTTTTTAAATTAAATGTGCATGTTTTCCATTTGTGTCCCATGGGTAATGATTCACTAAGGTTATACCCTCCTTGCTAACGACTTCAATAACCACACAGGGTTCCTGGGTAGAGCATCTTCTTCCATGTGAAATATAACTAAAAGGACCAAGAAACTTTGCCACTAAGAAATAGTTGTGATATCATTGTTACACCAATCAGATGAAAGAGAAACATCTATTCAGAGGATAGTCTTATGCTTTCTACAACCCGGATTCTTAGCCCTCACACAGGAAGTACTGCTTCAATTTTGGAAAGAAATATTTTAGTTTCACATATGGCCAATATCAGCACCAACAAATCAATCATTTGAAATTATTATCAATCTTTTGTCTGTACAATCAAGTAAGTAGGAACGTGCTATTTAAATACGTTTACACACAGCACAACTCTACTGGCATCAGCATATTACAAAAACCAATTTTCTTACTTCAACTTCTATCTACTTCTAATTCTGTAGCATAGCTCTGGGGAGTTGCTACAAGGTCTGTGTAAACTGAAAATCTAAATAACATTATGACGCCTATTACAGAACTAATTTATAATCTAATACCCCAGTTGAATTTAATATCCTATTTATTTATTCAAGCAAAATATCTGGAAAAATATGTCACATCATAATGTAGTTGTTATGAAAATGGAAAAATAAGGCAGAATTTTAGAGAAAGCATGATAATTGCCAGGGACAGGTATGAGCAAGAATTTTAGAGCCCCTCACATGAGGAAGAGGCAGGAACCCTTTAATAAATAGGATTTTTGCTTTATAATGAAATTATTGTCAAATTTAGTATTTTACATCAAATTTACAACTTTAAAATGTGATTCCTATTAATGTTATCTGTTCAGAGCTAGTGCAGCATAAAACTGTTGGCCAAGAGATGCCACCTCATCAACTGTCTTTAACAACTCCATTCCCATCCTGGATGGAAGAAGTGAGCTTTATGGCAGCATTTATAAGCATGCACTGCCAATACAAATGCACAAGTGATATGCATATATATAATACACACAGGCTAATGGGAAGAACTATAGAGCTGCTTCTCTGAATACTAAGTTTCATATTAATTTCTGCCCCTAAGATAAAAGGAGGGAAGGGAGAAAGAATTGAAGGAAATGAGGGAAGGAAAACATGACATTTGACATTGCAAAGCTACGGAAAGCATAAATATAAAAACACTACAAAGTGATCATTACACCCTATAGCTGGATGCTTTTAGCCATCCAGGAAGCAGAGGGAGGACTTAATGAAAGTTTAGTGGGGCTCAACAATACATTTACACTAGAGTTCCCAAGATTCAAAGAAAGGGCAGCAGCCACCTTCAATCACCTGAATCCCTCCAGTAAACAAGGAAAATGCCTACCACTTGTTTTCTCTTGAGGTAGAAGCCATGATTATAGCTTGGGGAGCAGCTCAAAGTCACATTGTCAGAAAAGGAACTATGACTCAAAGCTCCAGGTCCTGTAAGTCCACATGCATCCAAGTGCACAACCACACAAATGCATGCGTGCCTACCCTCACACTGGTGACTTCCATTCCTACACAAATGCACAACAAGTATCTGTCTCCACACAAGGCCTCAGACATCGGGGTCCTTGAGTCCTATTCTAAACCTGCGTGTCTGGATTGCCAGTCCTACTCTTGACTGCCTGTATTTCTAATATGTTCCCCAGGTTATTCTTCAAAGTTTAGGAACCAGTGGCCTCTGTGATCATATTTGAGAGGCATCTGAGAAGAGCTCTTTGCCCCCGAAATTATTACAACACTACTCTCTCAATACCCCGGAATCCCATAATTAGCAATTCATTCTTTGCCTCTTAAAGGTTTTCTGGTCTCCAAAGGTATGAAAATTAAACTCAAATATACCTAAGAGAAGAAATAGCTTCAGTCCTCTTATCAGATGATGTCTTGTTAGATACTGAAGCCCTGCAGAAATTAAACAAGAAAAGCCCAAAAGGACAAGAAAAAGACTCATAAAAGGAAAGTATCGAACACACGTGAGTAGACCCAGTCCTGCACAGACACATACATGGAGTCTAGGATCACATATAACCCCCGAGCAAAATGATGAATATCAAGCGTCAGGCACCTCAGCTCCATGTAGCTCTTCTGAGTACAGACCACCCTCAAATTCAGGCTCCTAAGGTGTCCCAGGATGTACTCAGGTCCAAACAGGGATACCTTCAAAGGTATTCATGTGTGAAAACATACACATGTGGACCTTAGGGATTTTTGAGTTTTGCTTTTTGTTTGTTTTGAGGCAGGGTCTCGCTCTGTTGCCCAGGCTGGAGTGCAGTGGCATGCTCACAGCTCACTGCAGCCTCAACCTCCTGGGCTCAAGCAATCCTCCCACCTCAGCCTCCTACAAGCACACACTACCATGTACAGCTAACTTTTGTATTTTTTATAGAGATGGGGTTTCGCCATGTTGCCCAGGCTGCACATGTAGACTTTGATATAAAAGTCATGCCCTCTCCTGACAGGTGAGCCTCCTCGGGTGGCTTACTTTCTCCAAATATACAGTTGGCCCCCAACTGTTTCCCAAGCAGCCCTCCAAGTGTAGACTCTGTCTCACTCCTCTTCTTGCCCCCACCCCTCCAACAGTGTCAGCTCAGTTAAGATGCTGCATGGGAACCATGAAGACTGTCTCTTCCTTGATCATTTTAGCTGCTCTCGGTGAAGGTACACATATGCAACAGAAACCCAGCTCAGCACTCTATTGATTATTACCTATAAATCTAGCTGCTCATAAAAAGACCCCATGAAATACAATCCAGGGACATAAATCTCTCTAGGCGAGATGAAATCTGATGGGAAATAAAATTCCCTCATTTCATTTATTTCCTTGTTTAAAAGACTAACTTTCCAATCAGCTACGAACATTAACATGAGCTGGTAGGGGGGTTGAGGACAGAGTACCAAATGGGGGTCAGGACAGGAGAGCAAATGCTGCTCCTGTCACTCATGGACTATGTGTCATCAGTAAGTAATTTATCCTCTTTGAGCTTCAGTTTTGTCACCTCTAAAAAAAGGATAATAAGGGGTGGGTGTGGTGGCTCATACCCGTAACCCCAGGGCTTTGGGAGGCTGAGGCTGGAGGAACGCTTCAGGCCTGGAGTTCGAGACCAGCCTGGGCTACACAGCAAGACCTTTGCTCTACAAAAATTTTGAAAATAAGACCGGCGTGGTGGCTCATGCTTGTAGTCCCAGCTACTCAAGAGTCTGGGCTCACTTGAGCCCAGGAGTTCGAAGCTGCCATAAGTTATGATTGCACCACTGTACTCCAGCCTGGGTGACAGAGCAAGATCCTGTCTCAGAAAAAAATAAAAATAAAGATTGAAATAAAATAAAATAAGATGAAAAATTAAAAAAAGACAATAAACTTCTTTGCATGGCTTCTGTGAGATTAAATCAGACATACTACAACGTACCAAGCATAATTTAGGAGCTCAAGATGGTAGCTGTTATAAGCACCCCATCTATACCTTTAAAAGGAACTTATTATCTAGAAAAATAATCCACGCTTTCTTGTCTCAAGTCCAAGTGATGGCTAATAAGATGTATTTATTTATTCAACTAACATTTACTGAGCACCAACGATGTGTCAGACTTTGTCCTAGGTACTAGGAATTTGTCCACCTCTAATTATAAAAGGTTATGTACAACACTTAAGGCTACACACAAGAAAAAACAGACAGTGGACAAATTTTTTTTGCAAAAAGTTATGTACTGCACACAGGCTCAGTCCCTTCTGTTTTTCATGATTTTTGAAAAAGCATGCCCATCCTCTTGAAGCCTCAGAGACCTTCACCCCAACTCCTTCCCTTTCTTCTCGTGGCTCCAAGCAAAGGTCAGCTTTGATTTTCCACACCGTGTTGCTATTTTGACTTAACAAACTGACAAATCCCTACACTGCTAGCTTTGTAAGGAAAACAACAAAGTCGTATGATTTTTTTTTACTTCCCCCTCACCAGAAGTGTGTCTGCACACAGTAGTCAAACCACACAGCTGAACCTCTGCTCCTAGAACAGAAAGCGTCCACATCAACACTCTCCCCTAGGTCACTCTTACTCACCAGAAAGTCAGCCCCTGAGCCAAAGCAGCTGAGTCCCAGATACGTTTTCCCACAACAAAAATACTAAATAGAAACTGTTTGTTCCTGGACCAAGAAGGAAAGCTTACAAGGCTGAGGAAAACGTTGGTGTTAGCATTGTCACTTCAGCGGGCCAGCAAAATTTGCCACCACTTTTTTCCATCTAACCTTTTTGGCCTTCCAATTCTATACTTCCGTGGTCCAACCACATGGTACAAAAACACATTCCACTCTGTTCCAACCTGGTCGAACAATCAAAGGGTACATGGCTTGAGTGAATTCAAAGCCTCTCCGTTTTGCTTTTTCCCGCTACGAATATGTGGTGCAGATAAATGAGAAGCCTTGAGTTGACCAAATGCTGGGAAAAGAGCAATGCAAGATTTAGTGATTTCCCAGGCATCATGAGAAAGAAAGAATATGAACCTATTAACTGATCTTTGCACCTATTAACTGATCTTTGTACAATCCCAATCTTGGGTCACATGTAGGGAATTTTGGAGCTGGAGAAATAGAACATGGGAGTGTTCAAGATGATAGAGAAAGAAGTAACAGGGGGGAGAAAAAAAAAGATCCTTTTATCTTGAATTCTGTAGAGAGGCAAGCATTTGTTATCGTTGTGTCTAGCTCTCAAACCAAAAAAAGTAAAATCAAACAAACAAAGAATTCACCAGCCAGAACCAGGCAGACTCTCCCGCGTTGATTCACACATGGTCTTCTCACTCCCCACTCCTGCCACAGATGGTGACAAAGCTCCACTGACACACGCGGCACCCTCAGGCACTGAAACTTCCTCCACAGTCCCCCTGCAAGGGTGACTGACTGTCACGCTCTCGGCTGGCATGGGGCAATCTCTGCCACCCCCCCTTCTTGTCTCTGCTCCCATCAAAATGGCACATTGTTAGAAATGTGCTCAGGATGTGCAATTTGGGGCAGATAGTTGCTGGAGTTCCCATATGCTTAAGGTACATAACTGGGCCACTGAGAAAAGGGAATTTAAGCATTCTAGAAAACAGCAGGAGAGCAAATTGGCCTTTCCCTCTGAGAGCTATTATTAGAGAGGCCCAGCCCAATTCAGCCAGAAAGCCAATATCTAGCCCATCCACTCTTTCTCGCAACAATGCCCCACACATCCCGCCCCCTTTCAAATAGAACTGCCCTGATGCATCCCAGCCAGACACACGTCTCATCTTTAATGTTAACCACTGGCTTGCAGAGATCAGTGGAAGCGTCCCTTCTCATAGAGCAACTCGACAGTCCAAAGTTTAATTCCACATAATACGGAGAACTCACGGAACATGGCATTACATTTGATTTGTACTCGTGGAATTTGGCAGCCTGCTAGCTCTTCTCTCTGTGTACCTGCTGAAGTCACAGCTGCTGCCTAAACTTTGTAAATAAATGCTAAACAAATGCCAAATAAAGAAACCAACTTCCCAGGAAGCAGAAAGGGCAGGAGATCACAGTTTTTGTTCTCAGAAATATGCTGTGACCTGCTTCAGAGCTACATCCTGAAAGCTTAGGGGTGTCTCTGCTCTCCTATGTCTTGGAAGCTCTTTTCCCTCTGAAGGGAGGGAGAGAAGAAGAAAGGAAGGAAGAGAGGGAGGAAGGAAGGGAAAGGAAGGCAGAGAAAGAGAAGGGAAGGAGAGAGGAAAGAAAAAAACTTCTATTATCTGTCTCCCTGCTAATGAGTAGAAAACAGTGGTTGGGAAGATAACACATAGCTTTATTATTTCTTAGAGCACACATTTCTATGAAAAGTAGAGATTTTGTAGTCAATTTTTTTAGTGGACTTAATCTCCAATGGTGCAATGAAAGTTAATGAGAAAATGGGTTTCATTCCATTTGATCCCCAAGTTTTCAGGCATGTATACATTGCATATGTGAAGACACTTTTGTTGTTCCTTGTCTTTGGCATTCTGGGACACATTTCTCAACAGCAACTTCTTGCTGAAGCCTTATAAAGTTAATCACTCAAGATATTTTCTGGCATGTGGCAGTCCGTGTTCTCTTGGGTACAGTAATATACAACCGAATCAACCAACCAAAGCTGGAGAAGCCCAGCATGTTTCATCATGGGTAGAAATATGCTTTATGAGTGGGCTGTCAGGCAGCCACCTCTATTTCCCTGCCTATCTCAAAGGGTACATCTATCCCATACACAAGATTAGGAACTAGAAGGAGGTATAGGCTTGACATGTGGCATATACATGACTTACAGCTCACCTCTGCCATTCAGATTCTGGCTTCTCGTGACTTAAGCCAAGCAAATTCAGTAACAGTGATGAAACTTACAGCTACCCGTCTTAGTCTGTTTTGTGTTGCTATGTAGGAATACCTGAGGCTGGGTAAATTATAAAGAAAAGAGGTTTATTTGGCTCACAGTTCAGCAGACTGTACAGGAAGCATGGCATCAGCATCTACATCTGGTGAGAGCCTCAGGCTGTTTCCATTCACGGTGGAAGATGAAGAGGAGACAGCATGTGTAGAGATCACACAGCGCAAGAGGATCTCGCAGAGACAGGAGTGAGGTGCCAGGCTCTTTGTGACAACCAGTTCTCATGGGAACCAATACAGCAAGAACTCACCCCATAGAGAGGGCATTGATCTACTTATGAAGGATCCACTCCCATGACCACACCACCTCCCATTAGGCCCCACCTCCAACATTGAGGATCAAATTTCAACATGAGGTTTGAAGGGGACAAAAACCGAAATCATAACACTACCATTTATTGAATACTTACTATACAGCAGGCTCTGCGCAATAGCACTTTATTTCTTGTCTTCCCCTAATAAACCAGAAGTTCCATGAAGGGCAGAGATCATGCCTCTGTTTCTCCCCCCACCCCCAACCTTTTATTTTTCTTTTGGCTTGCTGTTGTCCATACCACATAATAATGGCTAACATTTACATAGCACTAACTAGGTGCCAGACACATTCTAAGGACTTTACATAGAGAAACTTATCAAATTCCCACAGCAAGCCTATAAGGTAGATACTCTTATCTCTGATGCAACAACTGAGGCTCAAAGGGCTTCAGCAACTTGTCCAAGGAAGCACTGAAACCAGAATTCTAACACAGATCTTCTGGTTCCAGAATCTATGCTTTTAACCTCTTGCTATTATAGGATGTTTATTACATCAATAAACATTTTTTGAATGAATGAAAGATTTCATGTGAACATTACAGCAACCGAATAGAGCAAATAAGGTGATTCCTATCTACCAATTAGGAAACTGAGACTCAGAGTGGTTAAGCAACTTGCCCTAGGTCACATAGTTGTACAGAATGAGGACCCCACACAGGTCTTTCTGACATGGAGGCCCATGATCTTGAAATAACTATGGTATTATATAACCATGTAACCAAGCAATTCCCTAACCTACACTTTGAGTCAGTGGCTCCACTTCTCCATCTTGTCAATAACAGCGTCTCTTTCTGCACACAAAGAAACGTGTTTAATAAAGCAGATAAAACTCTTTAGGGGTTGGAGTGTGTGGTTTTTATTGCCCCCAAATCAGCTGTATAACAAAAAGAAAGGCTGGTATTTTAGATGACGAGTGAAAAATGGGTCAGGCAGCTCTCTGATTTCATAGGAACCTGTCCATCAGAGCGTGTCACTGATGAGGACTTTATCTGTATGGTTAATTCTGTAAGGAATGTCTCCATGGGCAGCTCTGAACATTTCTTACTCAGTATTGGAAACACTTGGTGCCAAGCAGCACAGGGCCTAGTGGCGCTGATGACACATCGCGGCTAAATCAAAACCTCATCCCTCTCTTTCATCCAGGCACAGTCCTGTGAGTCAGTGAGGTCTTCCTCAGCCATGGAAAACTTTTACCTTTTTTTCCAGCACTTGCTCTGGCTGCTTGCTCCTAAATGACTGTTCTTCCAACTGATTATTTTTCTTCCATACACATCTGTCACCCAACTTTTCATTTTTTAAAAAGTTTTAAAAATTTATTATTCCTGAAGCGAGAACCTGAGAATGAGCGGGTGATTAACGGAATCATTTGACTGACCTTCAGGGGACCTAACCGTAGGTGATTGATGAAATGACTACAGGTTTAAGCAGAAGGTCAGCTTCTATAATATGGCGGTTACTTCCCATGCTCCTTACAAATCAACTCAGTCGCTGGCCTTCACTTCTCCTTTGCAACATTTTTAAGGTGAAGACATATGACTGATTCCTCTGTAAGCCACCCCCTCATGAGGCTCATTATGTAGTGACAAAGACATGGTGGTGGTATTTGATCCAAAAAGATCATGATCTAACATCAGACATGACTGTTCTCGACCACCAAGGTTCACTCTCAGTTACTTTTCCACCCTATCCATGTCAACCTCCCACTGGGTTATGGCAGGAGGTTACTTGGATGGTAGTCCTCACTGCACCACCAACTAGCCATGCCATGGGATCCATCCCTGCTTCCCCTTTCTCACATTTAAAGTGGGGGTCATACCATCTACCCTACCCACCTTCAGGTATTTAATACACGAAAGTTCTAATTGGTAGCATTTAAACTTGAATGAGGGAACAAAAGAAGGAAAAGCCTTCATTTACATTTTTTTTCTGGCAACTTTTAAGTGTTAGTAATAGACAACTCTTTAACCTGATGAATATTTAAGAGGATAGTTCAGCTTTTCTTTAGAAAGTAGACCAATAAATAGAAAGAATGATAACAACCATCAAGGGGCCACTGCATCATTTTGCCTGCATCATCTCAGTGAGTCCCCAAAGGAATCCTATAAAATCAAGGCAGTGGAGAGTGGTTAGAAGCAGAGGCCCTGGGCCCATACCACCTAGACTGAAATGCTGGTTCACCCACTGACTGGCTGTGTGACCTTGGGCAAGTCATTTAATTCACCTTGCTTCAGCTCTGTACACACAGAAAGGGGATAATGACACTTAGCTCTCAGACTGCTGAAAGGATTAAACAAGTCAATATGTATAAAGTATTTGAACGGGTCTTGGCCCATGACTAGGGCTCAAATAAGCATTGCATATCAGTATTACTGTCATTAATCCAGCTTTATAGATGGGGAAACTGAGGATTGGGGAGGCTACTTAAAAGGCATACTCAGGCTGGTCACAGTGGTTCACGTCTGTAATCCCAGCAGCACTTTGGGAGGCTGAGACTGGTGGATCCCTTCAGGTCAGGAGTTCAAAACCAGCCTGGCCAACATGGTGAAACCCCGCCTCTACTAAAAATACAAAGAAAAAAAAAAATTAGCCGGGCATGGTGGTGGGCGGCACCTGTAATCTCAGCTATTTACTCAAGAGGCTGAGGCAGGAGAATTGCTTGAACCCGGGAGGCGGAGGTTGCAATGAGCCGAGATCATGCCACTGCTCTCCAGCCTGGGCGACAGAGCGAGACTCCATCTCACAACAAACAAACAAACAAAAAACAAAAAATGCATACTGAAAGTCATGACTATTGAGTGGAAAGCAACATGGGGATTTGAACTAGGCAGTCTAACTGCAGAGCCCAAGATCTTAACCACTCCATTCACTTCTTCCTAGGGTCAATGTTTACTTGTGAGTTTCTTAGCCTTATGAAATCAATTTAAAATGGACATTTTGAAGGGAAAAGGGCTTCAAAGGGGCAGCCCAGTGTCAAGTCAGGAATATAGGGAGGTGTGTGCCCCATTGTTTCCAGAATGCCAGTGGGGAAGGGGTTACCCAAAGCTTCACAGACTTAGGGACAGCTCTGCCCCTCACCCCAGACCCTCTACAAAGAAATGAACTTTCCCAATATGTCTCTGCCCTGAAGCAGGATGTAAAAGAAGAGTATTCATTCCTTAGAAAAGAAAGAAGAAGCCCGGGCACGGTGGCTCATGCCTGTAATCTCTGCACTTTGGGAGGCCAAGGCAGACGGATCATGAGGTCAGGAGTTGGAGACCAGCCTGGCCAGCATGGTGAAACCCTGTCTTTACTAAAAATACAAAAAATTAGGTGGGCATGGTGGCGGGTGCCTGTAATCCTAGCTACTTGGGAGGCTGAGGCAGGGGAATCGTTTGAACCCAGGAGGCGGAGGTTGTAGTGAGCCGAGATCGTGCCACTGCACTACAGCCTGGGCAACAGAGAGAGACTCTGTCTCAAAAAAAAGTAAAAAAGAAAGAAGAAGTTAAAAAAATCATGCAGTGAGGCAAAGAGGGCATGAGCTAGGGTTGTATGCAGCCCTTTTGTTCTCATGAGAACTTTGCATTGATAAAGTTAGTCTTGGACACAGGAAGGAGATGCTGTTGCCTATACATAGCTTCCCAAACAAATGTTTCCCCACTGATGTCTTACTAGTCATGGTTTATGCTTTTGCATTAAGCCTATATCCATCAAGTCCTCCTCTTTCAAACTACAAATATGTTCTAGGTAAGTAAGAAATTTAATTCCGGTCCCTGGTACTGTCTGTGTTCCTCAGATCCTTTTTCCACATGGCGAGATACACAAGCACATGGATGTCCTCAGAAAGGAATGAAGAATAAGAGGGTGAAAGGGGGCTGTAAAAAAACAGGTGGGGGAAAAGCCTTCAAGATTCTGTCAAACAGAAGTGACATGACTTGACATTTCATGGTAGAGAAGAAAACATGGTGCTTACTATGGGGAGTGTTTTCATGTACTATGGATTATGAAATTGAGCTTCAGAGAGGTTAAATGACTTGCTCAAGATAACACAGCTAATAAGGAACAGAGATGAGATTTGAACATGTTTCTCTCCAAATCCCATAATCTTATCCCCATAGCCTCTGCCTCTCTCTGTTAAACTACCTACTCTTGCAACTCAGGTATCACCTTGGGTCTCCCTATTTCTAAATCAGAATCTGTGCTCAACAATTTCTCTGCAGGTCATTGGGTTTACAAACTTTTCTCCCTCATATATATTCTTCATTTCCCCACCACTTCCATTGCAATCATGAGGATAAAATATGTGATTTCATTTCTCCCCATAATTTCTCTTCTAGAAGGCTATGGCCACAGTCAGCAGCAGCAGCGGTTGCACTGAAGCTTAAGAAAAAGCGAAACTATTAAGCCACAGTTCATCCCTCTTCAACTACTCTGCCCAAACTTTCAGAGGAAACAATGCTCCTATTACAGCAGCAATCCCTTGAGGTTCAACCAGCAGCCAAGAGCAAAATTCCTGAACCCATACAGGCTTTCCCTCTCTCCCTCTTTTACCAATTCTCTGCATGCGAGCATGTCTCAGTGGGAAAATATCCGCTACAAAACAGAACAGGTGAATGATACGTTCAATTGTCCAAGCAGTCAGTGCCCAGAGAATAAAATAGAGTCTTAAAGTCATGATATGGCTGTTGCTACCGAGGGAAAGTTGTCCAAAGCTACAGGCTTCTACTCACAGAGGGAAAGGTATAGAATTATCTATTCCTTAGTCTTGCTCTTCTCTCCTGCTAATAGCGACCACTTCCCATGATAGAGACTGAAAATACCTAATATTTATTTTCCCAGCCTGCCTTGCAACTAAGATGTCATTACGTGTCTTAATCATGACCACAAAGATCTGAGGGGAAAGTCTGTAGGTGGCTCCCAAGAGAAGTTTACCTCCCTGATCAACAGATGCCTGGGAAGAAACTCTCTTTCCTGGAAGCCTTTGGATTTGAGTGTGTGATGCCACAGAAGCCATCCAAGCCCAAGGACTAGCCAAGGCACAGAAGATGGCTGAGTGAAAGCACAGAGAGAACCTGGGCCCAGATGCCATCGTTGAATCTCTGATCCAATTCTGAAACCACCTTTCCTCCACACTCCTTATGTATTAGTTGTCTATTGCTATGTAACAAATCACCCCAAACCTTGGCAGCTTAAAATAGCAAACATTATCTCACAGCTTCAGTGAACCAGGAATCAGAGCAGCGTAGGTGAGGAATTCGGACTCAGGGTCTCCCACAAGGCTACTGGTGGTGGTGAGGGCTGCAGTCATCTCAAGCAAGATGCTGGTGAGGGCTGCAGTCATCTCAAGGCTGAGCTGGGGCAGGATCCACTCCCAAGCTTCCTCACACAGGCCACTCTACAGCATGGCAACTGGCTTCCCCAAGAGAAAGAGATCTTAAGAAATCAAGAGAGAGTGACACAAAGAACCCCAGATGGAGGTCACAGTCTTTATTACCCAGTCATATTATTCCTGCTACATTCTATTCTTTTAACTGAGAGGTTCTCAACCACAGTACCACTGACATTCATTTTAGGTTGGATAATTCTTTGTTGCCAGGGCTGTCCTGTGCATTATAGAATAGCTAGCAGCATCCCTGAGCTCTACCTACTAGATGCCAGTATTACCACCACCAACCCCAGTTGTGACCAAAAAAAAAAATGTATCCAGACACTGCCAAATGTCCTACAGGGACAAATCATTCCCAGTCAAGAATCACTGGTTTATAATGAGTCACAAAATCCCACACTCAAAGGCATGAATACCAGGAAGCAGCGATGGTTGGGCGCCCTCTTAGAGGCTACATACTTCATCTTGTTTTACAAGATAATCAACTTCTTTAATGTTTAAGCCACTTAATATTGACCCTTTGGTTATTTGAAGCCAAGAGCACCCTAAATGATATAAAGGGACTAGCCACTTATTTTTATCTATTAATAAGGTTATTTTTTCCATCTTTCAGGAGTACTGAGTAAAAAAAAATCAAGCAAAGTACCATTCTTACCAATAAAGTGGCCCTCTAGGGCCCTGATACAGAACCAATAGCTCCCATTTCAGACCAATAAAATGCTCAACACCACATGCACGCGCGCGCGCGCACACACACACACACACACACACACACACTTTTCTAAAGGAAAGACATCAACTGCACTCATCTGGTGTATTTTCCCTGGATGGAGAAGACACAATAGTCAGAATACAAAGGAAGACAGCAGTAAAAAATGCTACCACTTCCAAAAAGAAATGGTCATATTATATCAGTTGGAATTCTTTAGGCTTTTAATAAAGGTTACATGCTCAGAAAAAGACAGATCCTGACCTGTCTGGTTCTAGAGTGGAAATGGAGAAGAGTCACCTACCATTTAGCAGCCTTAAACACTGACTGTGAGGCGAAGGAGAATGTCAGCCAGCTGATCCAGCAGCTCCTTCTTTCATATTTCTGCCTGCTCACACCCTCTCTCCCTCCCCCTCACCCACCCTGGCAACTTTTCTGGGTGCCCTCCAAGTAAACCCTCTTTAGAAACCTAGCAACTCTTGGATTTTCCCCCAACATCTATATTCATTCTTCAAGTTTCAACCCATTCCTGTTCTCTGAGTAGCTTTACTGTTATACCCCAGACCTGAATTACAGGAGCCTGTGCAATTTACCAACAACCCTGGTTTTCATTTATCAGATCCTTCAGCAGCTGACCACTCCTCAGTATCCCAGGGGCAAAGAGCTTCTTTCTACCTTATTATGACCCTAGCTGGGTTTCTCAACCTTCCAGGCTTTGAACACATGGTCCTAGGGAAAGCCATATGGTGATTTTTGTTCAAAAACTAAGGGTCTTTTTATCAGCCTAACCCATCCCTTTACAGAGCTCCCTCAGGAGATTACAAAGTCTGTAACGGGCATCCAAAACCAATTATCAACTAAGGGGCAGTAGTCCCAGGAATAACTATGGAGTTCAAGATGAAAGGCTCAAAATGAAAGCTATTTCCAATACAAATATCTCTTAGAATGGTAGAAATAAACCTTGGAGGAAAATGACATTTTTGTAAAATGTGTTTTATGACACTGTAATGATTAATGGCATTTCACACTAATAAAATTGACAGGAAGAGGATGCGAAAGACTAACAAAAGTGCAAATACAAATTTCCTTTTAATATCACCAGCATTTTTCTACAAGAACAAGACATGCACCAACAGGATAAGAGGAATGGCTATTTAAAAAATCCAAAATAAATAAATAAACAGCAGTAGACATCAACAACACAACCAAGTGAATAGTAAGTTCCATTTGATGGATGCCTCAGAGAGACTACAAATATTCCTCCCTCTTTTTAGTTACCAATGCTTTTTGCTGACCAAGACTTGCACCTGATGACATGGGATCTTATTGCTCAAAGAAAAAGTTAGGGCCAGGTGCGGTGGCTCATGCCTGTAATCCCAGCACTTTGGGAGGCCGAGGTGGATGGATCACGAGGTCAGGAGTTCCAGACCAGCCTGGCCAATGTGGTGAAACCCCATCTCTACTAAAAATACAAAAATTAGCCAGGCGTAGTGGTGCATGCCTATAATCCCAGCCACTGGGGAGGCTGAGGCAGAAGAATCACTTGAACCCGGGAGGCGGAGGTTGCGGTGAGCCAAGGTCACACCACTGCACTCCAGCCTGGGTGACAGAGTGAGACTCTGTCTCAAAAAAAAAAAAAAAAAAAAAGAGAGAGAAGAAAAAGTTAGCTATTCAAAGCAAGAATCCCACTTAGCCCATTATATTGCTCCATTTCAGCAAATCCATGCCTTACCTCTCTTCTCTGACCCTTCGCTGCACTCTCAGGGCAGAGCTGAACCTTCCCACCCAAGGTTGGCCCCTCCAGCATGGCCATCAATCCTGCCTCCTCCAGCTCTCTGGGACATTTCCTCTTCTCTACTTCACCAACATCTCATTCTCCCCTCGACACTTCCCCTCACAGGAAGTTTTCTCCACATAGAAAATAACTTCACATGTTCATGTTTGTTAACTGTTATTTTATTTCTCTTCTTTCTCTCTCTAACTCCTGGGATGAGAGGTCTCTGTCCATCTTCTCACTAGTGATTCCTCAATCTGGGGAGGAATCTGAAATCTGGCATCTATTTGTACTACTTGGGGAGACTGACCGCAGAACATCATCAGGAGATCTCTCGAGCCAATTCCTGAGACCTTATCTCATTTGTTATTCTGCTAAACTTCCTAGGGCACTTCACATTGATCACCACTTCCAGCTTTTTTAAAATTTATTTCCCATGTCTCTGACTCCTCCTTTACCTTCTGTATTAGTCTGTTCTCACACTGCTAATAAAGGCATATCCAAAACTGGGTAATTTATAAAGGGAAGAGGTTTAATGGACTCACAGTTCCACATGGCTGGGGAGGCCTCCCAATCATGGAGGAAGATGGATGAGGAGCAAAGTCACATCTTACATGGTGGCAGGCAAAAAAACTTGTGCAGGGGAACTCCCATTTATAAAACCATCAGATCTCATAAGACTTATTCACTATCATGAGTACAGCACGGGGAAAAACCCACCCCCATGATTCAATTACCTCCCATAGGATCCTTCCCACGACATGTGGGAATTACGGGAGCTACAATTCAAGATGAGATTTGGGTGGGGACACAGCCAAACCATGTCACCTTCTTTCTTTTTTTTTTTTAATTTATTTTTATTTTTTCCATAGGTTGTTGGGGTATAGGTGGTGTTTGGTTACATGAGTAAGTTCTTTAGTGGTGATCTGTGAGATTTTGGTGCACCCATCACCCGAACAGTACACACTGCACCCAATTTATAGTCTTTTATATTTTTTATACTTATTTCTCCCTCCCAGCTTCATCAGTGAATATCCTGCAAAGCTCAGTCTTAAGCCTTCTGCTTTTCCTCCTGCATTAGCCTCTCTGAGCCTCCATTTCCTCATCTATAAAATGGAGATTATAATATCTATCTCACTGGGTTGTCAAAAGAAATAAATAACACAAATAATCCAAATAAAGTGCTGAACACGGTGCCATCCCAAAGTCAATGTGACTGACCATCATGATTGCCTTGAATGCCCACTCACTCTTACACTTGAATGTAAGCTCCAGGAGGGCAGGGACTTCAGTTCATTCACTCCTATATCTCTAGCTCATAGAATGATGCCTGGCACATAGTAGGCACTTGATAACCTTGTGACAAACTAATAAAGTAAAAAAAAAATTTCAGTTAATGACTCTGCTGATGATTCCTGTACACAGTCCCTCACTTCTGACTCGATTTGGTTTTGATTTTGAAATCCATCCTAGGTGACATTAGAGTCATCATCTGCCTAAAATTTGCTTCAACGTTTCTTTTCCTACCGATTCCTTTTTGCAAAATCCTCATTTGTATTAATTTGAAGCAGCCACTTCCCTGATATCTTACAGAAAAAATCTTGGTTCGATTCTACTTTCTCCACCCTCCATTGCTCTTCTACTGTCTTATGCACCCCATTCACCCCTCCTCTCTTGTTAGCCCTTAATCTGGCACTTTCTATCTCTCAGATCATCACTGAGGCCCCTAAATGGTTTCCTGATCTCCAATCTCGCTAAAGCATTCCACCCAATTGCCGAACGAGTCTCCAGGAATTAGGTGCCCAGCGTCACTTCTTTAAGAAGTGAGTCTCCTTTGCTTTTTAAAACAAATCCAAACCCCTGGGCCTGACAAAACTGCCTATTCAACACTCTCTCTCTCTCTCAGTATCTCTTAATGATATAATAAATTAGCTTCTTCCCACCATGTCCCTCATTTTGGTTTTGTAGTGGACAAGAGGTCACATGCAGCCATTCTACGTAAATACATGCAAGATGTAAATGTTAAAAAGTACTCCTTGAGCTTGAACTAGGATGGCATTGAACAATGAATCGTAGCTCATGGCTGCCATTCATTAGGCTCTTGTTCTCTGCCAGGCAAGGCACTGAGCAGCACACACAGTCTGCAGTACCCCATTTAATCTTCACAAAAATCCCAAGGGGTAGGTGGTTTTATCCTCAAGTATGGGAACACCGAGGCTCAATGAGCTCAATAACATGTCTCCAAACACACAGCTATTGAAGCAGTAGAACCGCCTTCTATCTGAAGTCCAGCTGATCCCGAAGCCCGTGCTCTTCTTGACCAGCCTGAACACTGAAGCTGAACTCAGCGGCTCTGGGGCCCAGAATGGAGATCAGCAAAATGAAGACTAAATTAATTGAGTAAAAGAGAAAAAGAGCAGGAAGAAAACCATAAGTCAGAGATAAACATCTGGTACAAAACCAGTGAAGAGTGGAAGAGTTAGAGAGAGAATTCATTGGAGAATGTGAGAAATGAATACATAAGTGAATTCAAAGAGAAAACAGATATCGTAGCTGAGAGAAAACCAGGACACCCACAAATGCAAAAGAAAACAAAGGTTATCATTTTGGATGTTGAGCAGCACAGAAAACCTGCGAGAATGACATGGCTTCTCCAAAGACGAAAAGAAGTGAGTGAAGAAGAAGGTGGAGAGACAGACCTAAAGGTGGACACAGGCTGAGATGCTGTGGGAGATTCAGCCACGCTAAAGTTTCCCTAAGACTCGCCTCTGCCACGGAGGCTGTCCTGCTCTCACCCCTGCATGTGGATGAACCCAGGCGAACACATATGAATTTCCAGGTACAAAATAGCCACTCAACAAGCACTCCCTGCACTGCAAGAGAGAACTCTCAAGGGTTGCTTCAAAGGGCTTGATTATGTGGATCCTGGCCACTTTTGAGAAAAGAAGGCCATAAGAGAAGTCAGGACTGCTGTCCACTGGTCTAAAGAAATTGACAATTATGAATAAGCTGGTACCCAAGACCCAATGCTCCAACTCCTAAACACACCCTTTCCTGGAGAAGCATCAGGAAGGTTTCCCTCATGCCTGCCTTTCTGCCTCCCCTACGTGCACTCCTCCCTAACCCCTCACCCCCACCCCTTCCTGTGCTCCTCCCTACACCCCCACCCCACCCTTTCCTGTCCTCCTCACTACTCCCTCACCCCCACCCCTTCCTGTGCTCATCCCTACCCCCCATCCCCACCCCTGCCTGTGCTCCTCCTACTCCCTCACCCCCACCCCCGCCCGTGCTCCTCCCTACCCCCTCACCTCTCACTCCTGCCTGCACTCCTCCAACCCCCTTACCCCCACTCCTGCCTGCGCTCCTCCCTCCGCCTCATCCCCACCCCT
Organism: Pongo abelii; assembly: GCF_028885655.2. Classification (NCBI taxonomy): domain Eukaryota; kingdom Metazoa; phylum Chordata; class Mammalia; order Primates; family Hominidae; genus Pongo; species Pongo abelii. The sequence continues at coordinate 23,403,378 of NC_071988.2, forward strand.
GCCTGTGTTCCTCCTACCCCCTCACCTCTCACCCCTTCCTGTGCTCCTCCTACCTCCTCACCCCCACTCCTGCCTGTGCTCCTCCTACCTCCTCACCTCCACTCCTGCCTGTGCTCCTCCTACCTCCTCACCCCCACTCCTGCCTGTGCTCCTTCCTACCCCCTCACCTCTCACCCCTTCCTGTGCTCCTCCTACCTCCTCACCCCCACTCCCGCCTGTGCTCCTCCTACCCCCTCACCCCCACTCCTGCCTGTGCTCCTCCTACCCCCTCACCCCCACCCCCGCCCGTGCTCCTCCTACCTCCTCACCCCCACTCCTGCCCGTGCTCCTCCTACCCCCTCACCCCCACTCCTGCCTGTGCTCCTCCTACCCCCTCACCCCCACTCCTGCCTGTGCTCCTCCTACCCCCTCACCCCCACTCCTGCCTGTGCTCCTCCTACCCCCTCACCCCCACTCCTGCCTGTGCTCCTCCTACCCCCTCACCCCCACTCCTGCCTGTGCTCCTCCTACCTCCTCACCCCCACTCCTGCCTGTGCTCCTCCTACCCCCTCACCCCCACTCCTGCCTGTGCTCCTCCTACCCCCTCACCCCCACTCCTGCCTGTGCTCCTCCTACCCCCTCACCCCCACTCCTGCCTGTGCTCCTCCTACCTCCTCACCCCCACTCCTGCCTGTGCTCCTCCTATCCCCTCACCCCCACCCCTTCCTGTGCTCCTCCCTAACCCCTCACCCCCACTCCTGCCTGCGCTCCTCCTACCCCCTCAGCCCCACTCCTGCCTGTGCTCCTCCTACCCCCTCACCCCCACCCCTTCCTGTGCTCCTCCCTGTCCCCTCACCCCCACCCCTGCCTGTGCTCCTCCTCTCCTCATTTTCACATCAAAGCCCAGCTTCTCTTCAAGGTCTAACTCAGGGATTACAGCTTTCCTTGGGGCTTTTTAGAATAATCTTACTCCCCAGGCACCTTCCCCTTGCTTCGAATTCTCGTATTAAGTCAACCTAAATTGTTTTCTCATTGTTACAGGCACAAACACCTTCTATTTTGAACTTAAAACCAGATCTTTGAATATAGAAATATTTTCTCCATCTCTTCCCTACTGTGTTTTCCTAGACATGGGCCAAAGCTGAGGCTATTTTTATGGTATGAAGAGATGGATAAATATATAAATGCATTGAGTTAATTTATATAAAACTTTTGGATCAAGTTTGGCAGAAAATCTATATAACTGGCCCTTATTATTTATCTGAGGCTCAGAGAGCTCAATAACTTGTCCCCAAACACACAGCTACTGAAGTAGTAGAACTGGCTCCATCCCAAGTCAAGCTCATACCAAAGCTGAGGCTTTTGGTCAGCCTGAACACACTGAGGCTGAACTCAGGGGCCCAGGGGCCCAGGTGCCCAGGATGGAGATAAAACTACCTATCCCTAGGGCTTTTGTGAAAATTTAATGTGCTACTGCCTTCACTACAGTGCCTTTCTGGGTACATAATTGATACGAAAATCATGATCAGAAAATATGATCTTGAACAATGTTTCAATGTCCATTAATACACAGGTAATGTCTTTAAAATGTATATTACAGTTCCTCTGTGGAAGGCTTAATTTTTATGAGCTTTTCTTTCTAAAGGAAAGGAATAAAAATTTATTCACTCTGGGGTTAAATCTTGCTTATCTATTACTACAAATTCTCCTTTTTCTGAAATAAATAGGAAGCAATTCAGAAGGACGTTTAGGTCACAAATTAAAGAATAAGTGAGAATTAGTTACCAAGAAAGCCTAGTGAGGTCTAAACAACTTCCCCACCCCTACTCCCAAAAACAAACTTGCTGTGGGTAAAGAATTATTAGCCTTTGGAGATTCCTAGCAAAACTCAGCATCCACATGAGTCTCTTCATTCATAGATACCAAATCACTGTAGAGTCCAATTTTAATCTCTTCCTTTGAAAGATAAGAAGCCAGGCAAAGGTTTCCTTTTATGTTTTCTTCGTGATACCCCAAAGATGCAATGACAAGACAAGAAGGAGCTCCCAGTTCTTCCAGGCAAATCATATCCATAACTCTGGGATGTCACCTAGTCAGCTTTTTGAGAGTAGCAGCTCCAACTAAGAGGACAGTGCAATAACCCAGCACAGCTAGGCCCCTTACTCTCCATGGCCTTCTGTGGCCCTCACCAGCACCAGCAAGCCCATGGGGAGACTAGTAGGGAGGCAGTTTCATGGGCAACTGATTGTGCTGTGGTCAATGACAGGCATCAATCCCCGCTTTCAACCCAGCTGCCTCTCCAATTAATGCAAAGCTGTTTAGTTAGTGCCTTGAGAGTTGGGGCTAGATGTAGCCTCAAAGAATATTCTATAAGCATCAAACCAAAATCTCTTCATTCCTTATCATGAGATGTTTTTGTGTGTTTGTTTTCATTTTTTAAGTTTACCCAAAAAGGAAAAGGATGGTAATAATCTCTTTCCCTCCATCACAACTTTGAGAGATGTTTATTGAAGCCAAAACCTCTCTTGACGTTTGCCAGTTGCTAAATAGGAGTTGTTTTTCCTGCCAAATATACCCTCTCTTTTTCAATGCTTATGAATAGATTATATATAAATAGGATGAGTTAATGCTGTTCATCTGATGAAAGGGATTAAAATAGATGAATACAAAATTAAGGTAAAACAGGATGCTATTGGAGTTTGTGGGAAAACCATCAGAGAGGGCATTGGACTAGAATCCTGAGCACCAGACACTGGGGAGAAAAATCTAACTTTATCCTGAAAGACTAATCTTTATTAGCAAGATTAACAGGGTAGCTGCTATGTGGCTCCAAATGAAGTTGCCAGGTTTAAGGGGGAAGAAACTATGAATATATATATTCATAGGTTTTTGTGTTATATATATGTATATATGAGTATATATATTATATTATATACACATATATGTATTATATGCTACATTATATATATTATATATGTATTTATATATATATTACACACTGCACTGTGTGTACCTATGATGCATCCTTTAAATTGTTTAAATTGGCATCCCATTCCCATTTCAAACAGAAAATGACATTGTCATCAAGAATGTCTTAATTTTTGTGCCCAGCCTCTGTGCTAGGCCTTTATAACTCTAGCTCATTTAATCTGCACATCTCTGAGATGCCAGTATTATTTATCACTTGGTGAGTTGCAGAAAACTGCCCAACTACTATATATGTGTATATATGTGTGTATATATGTATATGTGTGTATGTATGTATATATGTGTATATGTATATATGTACATATATACACACACATATGTATGTACATATATATACATATATACACACATACATATATATGTATGTACATATATACATATATACACATGTATATAGATACACACATGATAACTTCCCAACTATATGTGTGTGTGTGTGTGTGTGTGTGTGTGTGTGTATGTGTGCGTGTGTGTATATATATATATATAGGATATCCAGTTGAATTTTAATGCCAAATGAACAACAAATAATTGTTTAGTATAAGCATGTTCCAAATATTGGATGGGACATTCTTATATTAAAAATTATTCAGGGTTTATCTGAAATTCAAATTAATATATATTCTTCTCAGAAATGTACTTTGAAAGATAAAATGGGTGTCTCCTATTTTATGTTGCAACCCTATCTCCAAAGAACTTAGATTGCTCTGAGGAGACAAGGAGTTAAGTCCTGTTGGCAAACTCACCTAAAAGCCTGCCTCTTTATCTATGTCAGTTAGTTTGGCTGAGGATTTGCCTGATTTACAGATTCATCAGGACATAACCTTAATTTCAACATGGTTGGTGGCCATGATGTTTGTGAATTTTACAACTTCGGTATCCCTGCACTGTGTGTATCTGTGATGCATCCTTTAAATTAGCATCCCATTCCCATTTCAAGCAGAAAATGACATTGTCATCAAGAATGCTTTGATTTTTGTGCCCAGCCTCTGTGCTAGGCCTTTATTACTCTAACTGATTTAGTCTGCAAATCTCTGAGATGCCAGTATTATTTATCACTTGGTGAGTTGCAGAATACTGCCCAAGGTCACACAGCTGGTAAATAGAGGTGCCAGGATGCATATGAAGTTCTATCTTACTGCCAAGTATATCTCCTCCTATCTCACCTTTCAAATCAGCACACTTTTTTTTTCAATTGCAAATGGACGATGTGCAGAGGACTGTGTTAGAGACTGCAGCTTGATTCAGGTAATGGAGAGGAAGAAGGCAAAAGACAAGGGACTTGAGTGTTGTTAAGAAGACAAGACAAATGCGTTAAAGCACCATAAAGAGAAGGCAGTAAAGAAGTGTCAAAGTGATTCACACTCAAAGCTAGTGCATTAGAAGAAAGTGTTCTGGGTATCAAATCAAGGTTCCTAATAATGAATATCATTTAATAAACACCTACTATATACAGGCACGAGGTAGGCATTACAACCTTGATAGTACCAGTAAGGAAGTGAGGCAGAGGCTGAATAGCTTTCCTAGAGTTGCTATGTAGTAGCGCTAGAAGATTCAAACAAAAATCCCCAGGATTCCTCTTCCATAAAGTCTATACTCTGAACCAGTAGGCTGCGAGGCTTTAATACATATTCTTCTCGGAAATGTACTTTCAAAGCATCTCCTTTATGCCCACGAATTCTCACAGCTTTTAGCTCACCTCAAAACACAATTTACCTTCATGAGCCATCGTGGGGATGTATAACACTCCATAGAGGCCAATGAACAAATTATATTCATCTATACATAATCTTGACATCTGGAAGAAACGGGTCAATGCAAAAATGATTCATTACCATAAACTCAAGAAAAGGTGACCTCACTTGTTTATTTCCATTGCAGGAATCAAAAAATAACACTTCATCAGGAGCTTTGAAGGAAGTAGAAGCAGTGAGATCCCTCACATTTTTATTCAATTCAACCACTATTTAATGAGAATCCCACTGTACACCAGACAAAAGTGGCAGCAACAGCCTAGTTTGCCTGTGTCCAAAGCTTCTACTGGTCCATGACTAGAGAAATGAAGACAAAACAGGTTGCTAATACGTAACCACTCTCCTGTCAACTATGCTCTGGGTCAATCGGGCTTTTTGTTGCAAGCTACAGAATGATCTTCAGCTAATGTAAGCCCAAACAATTGTTTACAAAGAGAAAATAAGAGGACATGTGATAACCAAAGAAAATACTGGAGAGTCAGGCTGCAGAAAGAACAGGAACCATAGTAGCTACAGAGATGGAAATAACAGAAACTGATAGATCCTCTTACCAGCCACCTCCACGGAGGCATATTTTAGCTCCAATTAGAGTCAGGAGTCACATTATTTGTGAGAGAAAACCCCAATTGGCCTCGTCTTTATCACACAACCAGTTGGAGAACCAAAACTCAGGTGCTATTACCAAATGAAAAAAAAAAGATAAGAAAGAAAAGGAGATAGATGCTTAGACGGACAAAAACATTATGTGCTTACAAAATAATATTCAGGCTCAGACTCTGAAACCAGACTTCCAGGGCTCTAATCCTGGATCTGACACTTATTACTATGTAACCTTGGATAAGTTGCTTACCCACTCTGTGCCTCTGTAAAATAGGAATGGATAGTAGTATACATCTCATTTAGCTGTTGTGGAGATTAAAAGTGTTAATCAACGTGAACTCTTTAAAATAGCATCTACTATGTAGCAACTACTCCATAAATATTGGGCACCATTCTTGTCATTGATAAATGCATTCACCATTGCCCACATGATTTTGCAGTTGTTACTGCAGCATAACCTACCCTATCCTAACTATGGCATTTTACTTCCATAATAGGTTCGTTCATTTCAACGGACATGTACTACAAATACCAAGATTCTAGGTTAGGAACTGAACACATAGAAAAAGACACTGTCTGAGCTTAAAATGCAGTTGAAAATGTGAAGTGTCTCAATAAAACATGGCTTTTAGTCTGCTCAATTCCACATCAAAAACAAAACCCAGAAACAGATGTCTAAGAAGCACAGTTCCTATAAAGTTCTTGGATTTTACTGGTATCTGTCGTACAAATTTACTCCTCAAAATGTAAACAACTAGAGGCACCTATGCCTCCCTCCTATGAAACAGCATTTATACTACATATGTGTTTAATAAATGTGCTTACTAAATGTTTAATGTTAAGAGCCTAAACAACTCCTCTTGCTACAGCAATATAATGGCTAATAGGCCACTGGTGGACTGAGTGGTAACAAGAAGTACAGAATCGCATCGACTAAATCCATAGGTCTCATTACCAAGAAGGGGATAAAATATTCTATAGCAAAACCAATGCACAAACACTGCCAAAAGTCACAGCCAGATACACAGATTGAACACAAAGAACAGCTGCAGTGAAAATTTTATGCTCTTTATTACATGACTTCTCTAAGGACCTGATTTTAAATTCAGTCACTGATTTCCTCATTTGTCAGCATGAATCGCCACAGCCAACCACAGAAGCTAGTTGATGAATAGGACTTTTGCTATTAAAAATTATTCACTAAAGCCATAGTTTCCGGTTTAATAATAAAAAATATATATTAACATCACAATGTTAAAAGTCTATGTCTTGTGCATGAGCCTTACTGCCTAAGCAAGTGTGACTTAGGAACCTACTTACGGAAGTCAATATATGGGCTTTTTTAAGGTTGCAGAATGCCCTGGAGCAGTAATTTGCTAAATAAAGTATCTTTCAGGGACTAAAATGGTTAAGCATCTTGTGCAGGCCTGCTAGGATTAAAGAGCTAGTTCACTCCTTGCAGTCTAAAAATTGTGAACTACCTCTTAGTCTTTCTTCTCCAAATAAGTCAGAATATTTAAATGATCATATGGGCATGGATTGGTATCCAATCAAATCTCTGTGGCACCGAGCATGACAAACTACAGACTAATTCATACCACCCCTAACACATAAACAACTGCAGTCTTGGGGACTATCTAGGGAAGCATTTCACTTGGCTGTTTAGATCCTTCAGAAAAGACCCATCTCAAATCGAAATATGAATAATGTTACTAGAACCAAGATCCAGACTAGAAAGCACCATTTTCAGAAATATAAAATGTTCATATGTATATTCATTGTATATTAATCAACTTCTATAAGAATTATGTGGCTGAGATCGTAGTCTGCATCAGAAATCACATGGGTTTTTGTTTGTGATGTGCAAATTAAACATTTCCATATTTGCAATTTAAGCTTTTACTTAATTCATCATTTCCAATCTGATGAGGGTCCCATGCCTTGGGGCTTTCTTAAAGGTCAGGTCTGATTAGGTGGGAGCAGCCAGAAGCAAAAGTGAGGACTCTGGCTTTCCTGCCTTCGTTATCTACTCCAGTGTCCTTTACAGAAACCGTCTACATTCATTATTTGTGTCTTCCTCACATTTTGTTCCATTTGCCACTTTTTTTTTTTTTTTTTTTTTGATACAGAGTTTTGCTCTTGTTGCCCAGGCTGGAGTGCAGTGGCACTATCTCGGCTCACTGCAACCTCTGCCTCCGAGGTTCAAGCAATTCTCCTGCCTCAGCCTCCCGAGTAGCTGGGATTACAGGGGCCCACGACCACGCCCAACTAATTTTTTATATTTTTAGTAGAGACGGGGTTTCACCATGTTGGCCAGGCTGGTCTCGAACTCCTGACCTCAGGTGATCCACCCACCTCAGCCTCCCAAAATGCTGGGATTACAGGCATAAGCCACCGTGCCTGGCCAACATTTTTATATATAAGACCTCATTAACTAAAAATGAGGCAAAACCACCTTACTACTGCTTTTATGGGGTTTTTTTCCTCCTTTAAGCAATGGTAATTTTCTATATAATAACTTTTTTTTTTTTGCTTAAGTTAAAAATTTACATGATACAGGCATATTGGCATATATATGTGCCGGAAGATGAAGCATTGAATAAGCATATATCAAAATACATGGCTGTGTAAAAATAAGTATGTTAGACACTCAGGTAGATAACTATAAATGGATAATATCAATTTCCACTTAGGTAAACTTATTCACCTTTGGCAGTAAGCTGACTTGTAATTAAATTGTAATTAAATTGGTCCATCAGTTTATATGTGACAGAGAACATCTACCTAGTATTTATTAGGTAAATTGCCTCCTTCATATTCAGTCCCCTTATCCTTAATAATAAAGCCCCAATTTCATTTGGATCACCAATGTACCCAGTTGATTTGACATTTTGTAGCTTCCCTTGCAGCTCGGTATGCAGAGTCAACTTCTGGCCAATGAAATGCAAGCAGAGGTCATTGACTAACATGTCCAAGAAACTCCTTAAAAGATGACGAAGCCTAGAACTCACCCGTTTCTGCCCATTGCTCTTCCTCTTCCTGTCTGAAACATAGGAATAATGGCTGGAGATTCTGCAAATATCTTTTATCTTAAAGATAAAAGCTCAGATACAACAGATGAGAGAGCAGAAAGATGGAAAAGGCCTAAGACTTTAATAAACTTTTGGAGCTACCACACTAGTATTTCTGGTCTTTATTCATAAAGAGAAGGAAAAAAAATCCCTAATTTGTTTAAGCCAAAATGTATTTGCTACCAAATTCAGCATGTATAAAGGATACCATATTAAAAGTCAAAATAATCATGTATGAGCCCATTAATAGTGAATAAATAAATACAATTCAGATTTTACCTTAACACTAGTAGATATTTTTTCAATCTTCATCGTAAAAAGAAGCACAGGATCTTTTTAGACCCCATGATTTGGAAGGATTTTATCTGGCAAAATCATCCAAGTCCAGGGTTAATGAGGTTCATGTTGATGAGAATTGAACTCTAGCTGTTAAGTAAATAATAACACCAGTAGTGATTTACAGCCTTTCATCCCTAAAATTTGTAGCAAATTGCAAATAGCCCTATGGGGTAGGTAAAATTACTGACATAATTTTATTGACAGAGAAACTGAGTCGTCAAACAGCCTGCGGTCTATTTAGTGAATACCCATATCAGTTGAAAGCGATTACGGTCAGCTGCTAAGGCCATCAGAATATTCTTTTAGGGTCAGCATTTAAGTAAATGTTTAAAATGCACCCCCACACCCATTGCCAAAAAAAAAAAAAGAGTATGTGCCATGTGGATTTTTTTAATGTTTGAAATTTTTTAATGTACTTTTTTAAGTTTTATCTTATTTTTAATTGACTAACAATCATTATCTATATTTATGGGGTAGAATGTCCTGTTTCCATACTTGTATACATTGTGGGATGACCAGTTTCTTGGTTCTTAGAAGCAGTGCCTACCTCAAATGCGAAGATCCTGTTTGGGGTCTTTTCATCCTGCCCATTTAATCTAACACAGTACTGAGCACTGTGTTATAGGTGCCCCATAAATGTCTGCTGAAGGAATGGCCATTTTCTAAAATCGCCCTGTCAGGGTGTGGAGGGCATGCTGCTCTTGAAATTAAGCATTCACTTTGAAGCAATGCTGTTTGTTTCTGCATGAGGGGCAGCCACCTCCTATTCCCTTCGTTTCCCCCCAGGTTGTTCTTCTTGAGGCAGACACTGCATTCTCATCACTCTCTTGCCACTCTAGATTCAAGCTGCCTCCAAAAATCCATCTTCCTTCTTGGTTCATTTTTCAGCATGAACAAGGAAATGGTTTGATGGTAGAATAATAATTGATGGTTATGATATCTGATGTTGTATAAAAGGTTTGATTTCATGGCTGCATAACTGTTAACAAAACATCACGTATCCAAAAAACAATGTTCCTGGGTAATGTCCTTGCTGGAATACTGTATTTGCAGAGGAGAGCTGCACTGCCCACAGAGACTGATGGGCAACTTTGAAATTAGTGAGCACTGAAATGCCTGTTCTCCCTTTGCAGGCTGCAGTTATGAATGGTCAGCATCTGACCACTCTCTTCTTTGCCCCTGCCCCACAGGCCACTGTGACTACTTGTCTTCAACCGGGGCACTTTGACAGGGTGTTTGATGAAGGTGGCCCTGAGGCAGAAGGCTGGTTTATTGAATCAAAATGCTGTAGCTTCACTGAAGACCTTTCTTTCATCCAAGCACTGTTGACGGCCTTTCAGGTCCTCGTTTACAGCAGGTGGATGAAGCAAACTTCCCACGGTCACTTAGCGAGTCAAGGGCCAGGCAGGGCATTCCGTAATCAAGTCCAGCAGCCATGAAACCTCCATTTGTGCCATTTGTCATGCACATTCAGTGTTTCTCAAATGGCAGTCAGGAATTATCCATCCAAAGGGGTTTCTGGGAAACCAAGGGGTCCAAGGAATAAGGTTAAGGGAAGACAAATAAATTACTGCCTGGGGACATAGACTCAAGATCTGATTCCAGCTTCTCTAAATGAAAAAGAAAACCATCTTAATGAATATGCTTTCCCATTGTCAGTCTACTTCAGAAGTCGTTCTATTCTTGCACAGACCAAAGAGAGATCTCTCAGTCAAGACCAGAGAAGGAAAAGGGTGACATCAAGTAAAAGGAAGTATCCCTTCCCCTGACATAAAAACCCAGGCCCCTGTGTGGAACCATGGCCACCTTCAAAAGTCATCCTTCCCCACATCTTCCATCTCCCTTACACGAGGCACCAAGAAATGTCAGCTAAACACGAACAGCTTAAATCCTCACAAAGAATATTCACTTTATTTCCAAGATAGGAGTTGTTTTTGAGCAAAAGGGAGGGGCAGAAGACAGAGAAGACGTTATTTACAGAAATTCGTTGCAAAGGAAAAAAATGTGAGTCTAAATGGAGAGATTATCAACATAGAAAGATGTGTTAGAGTCGAATAAGAAGACACAACACACGCAGTACATCTGAATATAACCATTAGCAGCATGGGAGAGAAGCTGTTTACTGTATTAAAGCTACCTTTACTGGTTGTATAAAAACAAAAAAGGATTGTATTGGGGCCATCACACTCCCATCTTTTCAATTACGGAGATAGAACAATCTCAGATTCCAAAGCTAACTACAAATCAAAATTGTGTTAGGTTATCTGCTGAGACACAAATGGAAAATAAATACTGTTAACTGTCACTTTCCATTAGGTAACAGAAATTCAATTACATTTCAAACAAGCCTCCATGTCAACAGAATAAATCTGTTTCATAAATGAGCAGGTAACCATTTTTGATTCCAACTTCCCAAAGGGAAAAAATCAATTTTAATCACAATTCTTCAATTTTTTTTCCATATGAATGTTTTGGAGTAGAGTACATCATCTGGTCTAATAAACAGTGTTGTACAAAAGAAGAAGAAAAAAAAGCAAAAATTGGTTGCTGTTCGTTTCTGGTGCCTTTTAAACCAGAGACTCTCCATGTCTGGTTTAACTAAACTCTGTATTGCTCAAATGCTATCATTTTAAAAGTAAATGGCAGAAAGAGGGAAAAATGTACAAGGAAAATTCTTTCTGCCATGGGGTTAGTCCCAACAAGAAATGTACATAGAGAACATTAACCAGTTTTATTGACAAATCTTAAGAGGAAAACCCCCACAACTCCCTTGAAATGTAAGGAGAATCTCGAAAGACAAGCATCTGTTCTGGAAGACTCAGTCAACCAGAGGACAGGCTGCCAAATCCAGGATGGCTGGGAGAACTGAGAATACATTGTTCACTCAGCACAAGGATATTTTGATCTAATAAATGCTTATAGATGACCTGCTTGTGTGGCAATGGGGCAGCATTTCCGAGGGAAGCTTTGTGCACTTATTTTGACTTCTAGTGAGTGCTAAAGGACAGACATTTCTAATAAAAGGCCCCCAGACTTGTTATAACTTAAGAGACTTATTATAACTTGTGAGAATGGGGTACTCCTAACAGCTGTCACTTAAAGTCCTTACAATGACCCCAGAATTTTTGTAAGCACTTTGCACAGTTATTTAATTTAATTTCATCCCCATCAGCAATCCTGTGAGGAAGGTCTTAGTCTTATCACCAAGAGGGGATGGAGACACAGAAAGGTTAAATTACTTGACCAACTCGCACAGCAAATGCATGGCTGAGCTGGGATGAAAACCCAGGTGTTCTGGCTCCAGAGTCTATATTTGTAACCACCTCTCCATCAGACCTCCAAATTCAACCCTCCTGTGCTCAGCAACAGTTTCAGTGTCACACTTGGATGACCACTTGGTTCACTGACCGAATCAGGACACTTTTGGGAATGAGGGGGATCTTATTAAAAAGTGTACAAAAACAAGAGGAGCAGACTGAAACTACCCCTGGCAAATGGAGAAACATGGCCTCCCTCATTATAAGGAAGGTGTATATCTTATAAAGAGCTCACATGATAAAGGAAGGTCTAAGGCAAAGTCATGGATTATCGGCTTTTAAGAAAGAGTAAAGAAGGACAGAAAGCCAACTTGCTCATTCAATAAAATATTGCTAAGCATCTACTATGTGCCAAACCCTGCGCCAGGTATGAAGTTATTATGGATGAAGATGGATAAGTCAGACAAAGTCCCTGCCCTCTTGAAACTTACAGTCAAGTAGGTTGTTGTGAGGATCCAAATCAATTAAATGAGATAATATACATAAGAATGGTGGTTGTTTGGGGCACTGTAAAACAGAATACATATATATGTGTATATACATACACATATATATACATATATACACACATATATACATATATATACACACATATATGTGTGTGTGTGTGTATATTTATATGCTCCCAAAGTCATGTGTTTTTTTTTGCCAAAGCACCCTGCTTCTTAGTGATAGCCTGATCATATATATAATATATATATGATATCTAAGAAGCAGGGTGTATGGCAGAAAAACAAACAAACAAAAAAACACGACTTTGAGAGTGAAACAGACCTGTACTTTAATTTGGCTTTTCCATTCACTATTTGTGTGACTTTGGGCACATTAATTAACCACTCAGTCTCCATTTCCTGATCTATAAAATATGAATACTAACATCTACATTGCAAAGTGTTAGTCAGAACTGTAATAACGGAAATTACATGACTAGCATGAGATCTGCTACTGCTTAAAAGATGGTGGCCATTGCCAGGTGCGGTGGCTTACGCCTGTAATCCCAGCACTTTGGGAGGCCGAGGCGGGTGGATCACCTGAAGTTGGGAGTTCGAGACCAGCCTAACCAACATGGAGAAACCCTATCTCTACTAAAAATACAAAATTAGCTGGACGTGGTGGCGCATGTCTGTAATCCCAACTAATCGGAGGCTGAGGCAGGAGAATCGCTTGAACCCGGGAGGTGGAGTTTGCAGTGAGCCAAGATCATGCCACTGCACTCCAGCCTGGGCAACAATAGCAAAACCACATCTCAAAAAAAATAAAAAAAGAGGGTGGCCATTATCATTATTGGGATGCCTGGGGTCTCATGCCCTAGGTAGTTTCACAATCCCACAGGTACATACAATTCAAAGGATATCTAGCTGGCTGGGTTTGTACAACATCTGAAGATGGCCTGAGGGAGATGAGCACATTAAAGCAAGGATGTACCCTCATCCTATGGAAGAAATCTGAATGACACCGAAAACAGAAGACCTAGGGAGCAGTCAGTATCTATGAGTTATGAGAACACAATCCGCAGAAGCAGATTCCACAGAATTCCAGGAGCAGATTCCAGATGCACAATCCACAGTCCCAGATAAAAATAACTGGGTCCCAAGAAGATGAGAGACTTACAGAGTCATCCAGCTAATTAGCAATGGGATGGGGGTAAAATCTCAAAAGAGACTGATACAAATAGGGAAAATCGTGGTCACATCGGTGATTTTTTTTTCAACATTTGAGCACAAGGTGTTAGAAAAGAGAAAGAATTTAGAAAGCTAAGGAGTTCATACATTAAAGAAGGAAACAGTTCAGTACTCTGGGTTTCATTCATTCATTCAATAGGTATTATCAAGACAATGGAAGAACAGCAATCAAGACAGAAGCAGATGACTACAAAGAGGACAAAATCAGTAGGCCCATTGGGATTATGACTGGGTCATAGGTTTACTCCAAGACCTTGGACAACATAGTGAACATCCAGCATAGTACCACCTTATCTGCAAATTCTGAGCAATTATCTACACCAGAGGATGGCAAACTTGGTGATATAGGGCTTGATTGAAAATATTTTAGGCTCTGCAGGCTATACTGTTGCAACTACTCAAATCTGCATCGTAGTACAAAAGCAATGAAAGACAATATATACACAAATGAACATGGCAGCATGGTAATAAAGTGTTATTTACAGAAACAGGTGGCAGGCCAGATTTGACCTGCAGGTCATAGCTTGCTAACCCTTGATCTAGACTCTCTACAAAGTAGTAATAGGAAGGAGGCAGGTGGAACAGCTAAATATTGGCCACAAAACACTGGGAAACCACAAAGGGCTTTTATAAAGTGTACTTCTTGCTAACATTTCAAACAAAATGTTACCATTGTCACTAAACATACTTTTAAGGGGATCCAGGGTATTGAAAAATTGAATCACTTTCATTATTACTATTCAATAACTAGCTACTTAAATCTCTAGAATTTTACTACTTTTTTGTCTCAAGATTGATGGGATATTCACTGGTTTGTAGAATTTCCAAAATCCAGTTAATCCTTCTATTTAAAAATTTAAGTCATCTATAAATTTCCAGTCCACGGGCCTGGCTCCCCTTCTATGGGCTATGCCTATAATCACTAGCAGTGGTCCTGCCATACATACCCAAGTCTCTACAGCAGTACCATGGAAAGGGGATCAGGGCTCCACAGGTTTTGAAACACAGATTTCACCCGTCTTATCAAGACATTTGGGGCAGCTCTCCCCCAAGTGACCCCTGGAATACAAAAATTGTATTCTGGTATTTTTCACATCCTTTGGATGTAAAATCTACACTGTAATATATATTGCAAAATTAAATTTTCTGCAATGTATATTACTATTATAAAGAGAAAAACACACTTTTGTACATATTTGTGTGAACTGAACAACATCAAAGGCACATGGTGTATGCCTGGCATTGTGTTGAGCACTCTTGGGAATTTGAGGCAACTCTATTACCCTTCCTTGGCCTCAAGAAGCTTAGCTCTCCCCAAAATAAGAGGAGGCAAGGAAGAAACTGAAAACAATTCTATTTTGCTACTGGACATGGTTCAAAAGAATTAGGAGAGTTAAGAGTCCTTGTGAAGCACTTAAAAGTCTAAAAAGCTACCATGAGTCTATAAAGGCAGATTCTCTGAGGACCACAGGTATATAAGAAGAAAAGGAAGTCTTGATGTAGTACCAGCAGAGGATCTGGTTCAGAAGATGAAGTGTGTTTGAGACGTTAATTAACAGGAACCAGAGTCCCAGCTGACTCTCAAGCCCACCCTCATTTCTAGTCCTGGCTTTTTCCACTAACCTGCCCTGCTTTTTAAATGAATACCCAAGACAGTCTCATAGCAGTGATATTCTTTCCGTCACCCTTTGGGGAATGGGGAGAGACACAGATGCTTGCTCCAAAGCCATGATGCCTAAACTCCTGCCTTTCCCAGCTAACAAAGAGCACAACTATAACCTCAGGAAATTTAAGTTTTAAAAAGAAACCAGATCAGGCTGGGTGCGGTGGCTCATGCCTGTAACCCCAGAACTTTGAGAGGCCAAGGCGGGTGGGTCACTTGAGGTCAGAAGTTTGAGACCAGCCTGGCCAACATGATTAAACCCCATCTCTACCAAAAATACAAAAATTAGCCAGGTGTGGTGGCACATGCCTGTAATCTCAGCTACTGGGAAGGCTGAGGCAGGAGAATCTCTTGAACCTGGGAGGTGGAGGTTGCAGTGAGCAGAGATCACACCACTGTACTCCAGACTGGGTGACAGAGTGAGACTCTGCCACCAAAAAAAAAAAAAAAAAAAAAAAAGATAAAAGAAAAGAAAAAAGAAAGAAAAGAAATCAGTTTGGAAAGCATGTCTTCTTAGAGGTACGTTTGAATCAGGTTAACTTTTATTTAGTTTTGCTGAGTTAGAGGCTATATTTCTTGCCTTAATTTTTTTAACAAGCGCAAATATTTTTTCAATGTATGTTGCACAGAGGAATTAATCATACCCTTTACCACAGTGGACAGCATGGGATTTATTTACCTAGAGTTCATCTCAGAAATATTGATCATGTTATGAAGCCAGAGGCTGCTCAAGCTGAAAGGGCAACAGCTTCCAGGCTGCATTCAGAGAGTCTCAGGTCTTCCAGAGGTGTCACATGGGTCAAGTGTGAGGGTGAGAGGAAGGGCTCTAGGCCTCCTGCCTTGCTTTAAATGGAACAATTTGAGGTTGTGCATAAGACTTCATTTGAAATAAAAGAGAGGAAGGTTTCCTACTGCTTAAAAAGTTGAAAACTGCTAGTTTTCATTTTACTTCCTTGTGTCACAGATAAAAACAACTGGGTCCCAAGAAGATGAGAGACTTACCCAGAGTCATTCAGCTAATTAGCAATGGGATGGGGGTAAAATCTCAAAGGAGATTGATACAAATAGGGAAAAATCACTGTCACATCAGTGATTTTTTTTTCAACATTTGAGTACAAGGTGTTAGAAAAGAGAAAGAATTTAGAAAGCTAAGGAGTTCATACATTAAAGAAGGAAATAGTTCAGTACTCTGGATTTCATTCATTCATTCGGTAGGTATTATCAAGACAATGGAAGAACAGCAGTCAAGACAGAAAAGGACTCTGCTTTTCACAAGGTTCATATTTTAGTGGAAAGAAAAAAAGATGTCAAAGGAGTAAATAAGCAAAACAATTAAAAATATGACAAACACCTTGAGGCAAAAAAACAAGGTGATGAGATAGAAAGTAACTCTCCTGATTGATTAGGCAAGGTAGCTTTAAGAAGGTGATATTTAATTTTAAAAAGGAGGAGGAGAAGGAGTCAGTAATGCAAAAGGGGTAATGCAAAGATGCCTCCAAATCCCAAGTGTAAAATCCTGGAAGTGAGAAAGATTGGAACCTGTTCAACATCAAGGGGGATAGTGTGACTGGAGCCTCATGGGAAAAGTGGCCAGGGTGAGGTTGCAGAGGTAGGCAGGAACTAGATCACACATGGCGATGTGGACCATGGTATGAAACTTAGATTTTATTCTAACAGCAAGGAATCTATCTAGATCACTGAAAGGTTTCTACCCAGAAAGTCCCATAATCTTTTTATTTAGTTAGTTTTTTAGAGACAGGGTTTCACTCTGTCACCCAGGCTGGAGTACAGTGGCATGATCATAGCCCACTGCAGCATTGAACTCCTGGGCTTAAGGGATCCTCCTGCCTCAGCCTCCTGAGCAGCTAGAATTATAGGCATGTGCCACCACGCCCAGCTACATAATCTGATTTATATTTGAAAAACACCCTGGCTGCTGCATGATGAATAGTTTGAAGGGGAGATGGGATAAACGCAAGGAAGACCAATGCTGAGAGAGTATTTTATGTGTCAACGAAAGAGATAATGGTGGTAAGGGTGATAGTAACAGAGGTAAAGAAAAGTAAATGTATTCAATGTATATGAAGTATGTAAAGCATTGAATAGGATTTTCTGATGGGTCAAATAGTGAAAATTAATAAGGAAAAATGTGTCAAGAGTGACTCCTAGTTGAACATCCAGAAGGATGGTATTCCATTTATTGAGAATGAGGGTGGAGAAAGATATTTCGCAAAGAGAAATTTTAAAATGCATTTTAGGCATACTGTGTTCAAGATGCCTGCTAGAAATGATAAGTAGGTCCCTTGGCTGTATACACGTGGAGCTCAAGAGAGTGTTCCGGGTTGCAGTTGAAAATGTGGCATGTAACATCATAAAGATGGTATTTTAAAACATGGGGTTGAAGAGATCCACTTCTAAGTTTCTTACCTAGGATCAACTAAAAACCACAAAAATGGGAAAGTCACAATGCGACAGTATCTTTCTCCAAGTATGAATTCCTCTCTAGAATCTACCTGGTTTTATTTACTTTCTAGGTCCTTCATATAGTTGTTTTTGGTATTTTGTCCAGAATATATTACAGTTGTTACCCGCAGGATGGTAAATAGGAGCAATTTTGTGGTTCGTAGCTCATTTAAGAAGAGAGAAAAAAACAAACAAACTGTTATTCTGGTCTGAAGAATCAGAGGGCAGCAAATCTCTAGTACCCTGAACTACAACTGCATGAGGCCAACTGAAAGCCCATCACCTAAGGATAAAATAACAGAACCGAAATTTCAGCTGGCATCCAAAAAAAAAAATTTCTATCTGAGTTCAACTGAGTTAATTGCCTACTAAAACAAAAAAAATCAACACTCTTTGAAAAATATAACAGAATCCAGAATCTCTACAACATAAAATTCACAATATCTGAGATATGATGTGAATTAGTCAACACATAAAAAACTAGAAAAGTGTGACCTAGTATTAAGAGAAAAATGATCCATGGAAATCAACCTCACAGCTGGCCTAGATGTTGGAACAGACTTTGATTTTAAAGCAACTAATACAGCTTGACTCAATGAGGTAAAAGAATGCAAGCTTGTAATGAATGAGTAGATGTGATCTCTCACAAGGAAAAGTAAATACTACAAAGAAGAATGAAATAGAATTTCTACAACTAAAATGAGAATATTAAGATATACAACATAGAATAGTAAGTTATATAATAATTCTTTTTTTTTTTTTTTTTTTGAGACAGAGTCTTGCTCTGTCACCCAGGCTAGAGTGTAGTGGCGTGATCTCTGCTCACTGCAAGCTCCGCCTCCCGGGTTCACGCCATTCTCCTGCCTCAGCCTCCAGAGTAGCTGGTACTACAGGCGCCCGCCACCATGCCCGGCTAATTTTTTTTGTATTCTTAGTAGAGACGGCGTTTCACTATGTTAGCCAGGATGGTCTCGATCTCCTGATCTCGTGATCCGCCCGCCTCGGCCTCCCAAAGTGCTGGGATTGCAGGCGTGAGCCACCGTGCCCAGTCTTGGCCGGGTGGATCACGGGGTCGTGAGATCAAGACCATCCTGGCTAACACGGCGCAACCCCATCTCTACTAAAAAAAAAAATACAAAAAATTAGCCGGCACGGTGGCAGGTGCCTATAATCCCAGCTACTCAGGAGGCTGAGGCAGGAGAATGGCTTGAACCCGGGAGTGGGAGCTTGCAGTGAGCCAAGATCGCGCCACTGCACTCCAGCCTGGGCGACAGAGCAAGACTCCATCTCAAAAATAATAATAATAATTCTTTTCTTAAAAGAATGGATAGGTTTAACAGCAGAATAAAGATGACTGGGGAATGATTCTGTAAGCTTGAATACAGATCAATTCATGTTATGCAAACTGAACAGAGAAAAAGACTGAAAAAATTTAACAGAGTCTCGGTGCCATGTGGAACAATATCAGAAGTTCTAATATACATGATTACAAATGTTAGATAAAATCACTGTGAAAGTTGCAGATACCAGGATGAAATCATTTTTGTCAGACCCAGATAAAACAGGGTTAGGAAGCCATGAAGAAGAGGAGGCTCATCTGTACATGTCTGAGATAAAAACTGTTTCCAAGGACCTTCCACAATCCCCCACAGGAACCCACAGGAAATCCCTTTGCATCCTTCACTCGTCTCCTGCTTTGCACAGCTTGAACGTTTTGCACCTATACATGTATCTCTATAACAAGTTTTATCACTAGACATTCTTTAAGCCTCACTAATTCAGATAAGACACTCTCAAAAGAATTCTTGCCCAGTAATGGCATCCCCACCAATGAAATGATGACAACTCTGGCTTTGAGCCTCTGGACCACCAAACTCTGTTTCTGTGCAGTTTACCTAAACTTCTCCCTTTTTGCCAATAAAAGCTTCTCTTTAGCCTCCATCACCAAATGCACTTGTGGCTTGCCATTCCATTCATCCTGGACTATAATCCTCATTTTTCATTCCCAAATTAACTCAACATATTTAGGGATATTTTTTGCTATTTTTTTTAGGTTTGAATCACGTAGGTGAATGAAGAAGAGAAAGGATCCCAGGACTGAGCTCTGAGGCAATATTCAGGGTGTTCTGTAGAAGAATCAACAAAGAAGACAGAGAAACTCTTTAATTTTCTTATTTATCAGAAAATCAGTTTTTGTGTTTTGCTTTTCTCTTTGTCTTAATTCTATGAATATAGTTACCCCAAAAAATGTGGGGTGGGGGGAGAAGGATTTCATCAACTAACCAAAAAAAAAAAAAGGTTGCAACTTACTGACTCACTGTCATGTTCTCTCTCTCTACTCTGTAACTAGGACCTAACAAGTGGTACAAAGTAAAGTGGTTAGCTAAAGCAAATTTACTTTCTTAGAAGTTTTGCATTTGTTTACTGCCTTGTTCCAGAACATAACAGTATATACTATTCTTCCAGTAATTTTATCATGAAGAATCCCTTGAAAGAGAAAGATTTCAAATTTTAAGTCTCTAATAGGAACAAAAGTCACATCAGAACAAAAATTAAAACAGTTACCATAAAGAAAAAAAAACAGCAAGATTCAGAAGCTTATTGAGACCAAAGAAAAAGGATATTTCAAAAAATTGAAATCCATTCCAGTGTGAGGCTTATAGAAGAATAAACTTTAGCAGGTGAGATGTAAAGTGTAGATTAGAAGGGATTAAAAATGATGTTTGAAAACAAACAGCGAATGATAACACAACAAATAATATTAAATTCTTTAAGTACATCAGAAGTAAGACTGCTGCAAAGGGATCAGTGAATCAGCTAGACAAGCAGTGCACAAAGGAGATAGTCAAAGGGATAAGGAGATTGCAGGGAAACTAAATAATGTATTTGCATCAGTTTTCACACTGGAGAATAAGGCAATAAGAGGAAAGGGAGGAAAAACCTTATTATGTGAAAGAGAGGCCCAGCTCAGATTGAGACATCAAAAGGAACCATGAGGCATGAAACGGTGATAGAAGATATTTGCCATGTTCCAGCCAAAGCAGGAGGCATCTGTCAGAGTTCAGAAGCACAAAATGCCTGTAATCTCTGATTCCTTATAGCCTCATCACTTGCCATGTAAAAGGCTTCACATTGTGGTATACTGCAAGGCAAGTTACATTTCTACCGTGGTAGGAAAGTTTATTCAGTTTCTATGGTAGACTGATCTCCAAACTGCAAAACCTCCAGCCAGTATATTACAACCCAACAGACTGGTTGATCAAAAGTCAAACAAGAGAAGGGAGCTTTCATCCAGGCCATCTGAGAATGTATGCAATTGGAAATTCTCATATACTGCTAGCAGGAATTTAAACTGGAGCCACCAGCTTTATGGAACATTTATATTATCCAGTAAAGTTTAAAATGTGTATGTCAAATGAACCACCAATTTCACTGCTAGGTACATATGCTAAAGAAACTATAGGAGAAATTACAAGATTGTTCACTGCAAGATTATTTGTAGAAGTGAAAAATGGATAACAACATAAATGTCCATAAATAGAGGAATGGATAATAAGATATGTTCATGCAATGAATTACAAGAAGTTGTAAACTTCTAATTAGCTAGATGTATATGTATCAACTTGGATAGGCTTCAAAATCATAATAGTTTGAATGAAATGCAATTGAAAAAAAAATAAACAGCATGAAAAACTGCGTGTGAAAAGTGTTTAAAGAACACCTAAAACAATAGTTCAAAGATTCATATATATGTCAACAAAAGAGTAAAAAATGCACTAGTGAGATATACAATAAATGTATAATATGGGATAGCTCTAGAGAGATTCGGCAGTCATGTGGAACTAGGAATAGACTGAGCATTTCACTTTATCTTTGAAGTCTGTGCCATGGTTTGAATGTTCATGTCCCCTCCAAAATTCATGTTGAAATGTAACCCCCATCACAGTAATGTTCAGAAGTGGAACCTTTTGGGAAGTGATTAAGTCATGAGGGCTCTGCCCTCATGAGTGAATTAGTGCTTTATAAAAGGGCTGGAGGGAACTAACTTAGTCCCTCTTTGTCCTTCTGTCCTTTCTGTCATGGGAGGACACTTATACAATGCCATCTATAAGGAATGGTCTCTTACCAGACCAAATTAGCCAGCCCCTTGCTCTCGGACTTCCCAGCCTCCGGAGCAACTTCTATTGTTTACAAATCACCCAGTTTCAGATATTTTGTCAAGGCAGCACAAATGGACTAAGACAATCTATTTCTTTAATTAAAAGAAAGATTTGAGGTAAGTATGACAAAATGTTAACAATGATCAATTCTGGATGGTGATAATAGAGTTTTGATCATAGAACTTACTGTATTTTATTATTTGTTTTTAATTTGCAAAAACAAAAATGTGTTCTGTCCATCACCTGGAGACAAAGCTTAACTTTATTAAGTTGATTATTGTTGAATGTACCAAGAGCTATAATTAACTCAAGATTTGCCTTGGAAGCCCAGAGTAGTGCCAGAAATAGTCTCTTCTGCTCACTTATACAGATGTCTTCAGTTCCTTAGGCTCTCAGCTTTCCACTACCTAAGAACCCAAAAAGGTTAATTAATAACTCTTATGGCATCCCTGTTTCTTCCAGTAAAGTTTGGCTCCATTCTGTAGAACAAATAACTGAGACATACAGACCTTAAAAAAAAAAAATTGAAAGAGACTAAAAATCAAGGATCAGACCAAAAGACTTTGGTCAGAAGGCTTTTCCACACCCATCTTAATGTGTGACAGTTCTCTTCGAATTGATTTCATAGAGTCAAGTCCAGAGAAGATAAAGAGCTTCTACTTTGCTTACTAATTCTAAACAATGACAGCTTCCTGCAACCTACGTTGAAAGGATGCTGAAGCCACTAGTGTCAGAAAAGAATGTTAAGGTGGATTCATAATGTCTTACATGAGCACTAGACTAGGTGTGGGTTGAGGCGTGGGGAAGTCATAAGCCATGTATCTGCTATCTAAGAAGTATAGCCACATGAAGGAAATGGCCTTTCTTGATATGCAGAAGCTGGGAATTCATGGTGTTTTATGCATAGAGTTAGGTGCCAAACATCTTCCAGAATTCAGTCCATAAGGAATAGACTCTGCATTAGTTGCACAGCATTCAGAAGTGCACCTGAGAGGAGAGATGTGTCCACAAACCAAGTCTTCCCTGACTAGCTCTGCCTAAGCCAAGGTTTCACAAGCCAGTGACCCTATAGCAGTGGTTTTCCACCAGGGCCAATTTTGTCCCACCCCAGAGGACATTTAGCAATATCTAGAGATCTTTCCATTGTCACCACTGAGGAAACGCTACTGGCTTCTGGTGGGTAGAAGCCAGGGATGCTGGTAAACATCCTACAATGGAACGCACAGGACACCCTCCCACAACAAGGAGTAATCTGGCCCCAAATGTCAATACTGCAACAGTTGAGAAACTCTTTTCTAAGGCTCACATCATTTGTAGATTAGATTGCCAGGTCCTTCCTGGGCATTCAAGGCCAGACCCAATCTGGAGTGTATGGGATAGATCTAAAGGTTCTATTCCAGATCTGCTCTTCATAAAGGATAGTTCCTATCCAAGAGTTTTGGCCTGCTTGAAGAGCCACAGTCCAACATGCACCCAATGCCCATATAAGCAAGGCCAAGCGGGCAGCTTCTGGACCCAGGACTTTTCATTCTGACCTTTGTGGGATGACGGTTCTGCTCAATTTGTTTCTTCTCTTGGATTCCAGAATGATTTTCAGGACCATGAATGTTTTCATCTATGTTGGTCTATCTGAAAGATCACCAACTTCTCCCAATGCAAGGGTCCAGCCAAAGTGATGCTGAATTGTCAAGACCATATGTGTCTGCCACAGTGGGTTCTATCTTAGATGGGCAGAGACAGCTAGACCAGGATAGACAGGCATGGGCCAAATGACTAGCCACATCTCACAAGCTGCTGGCTCAGTATAGGGTCCACATCAAGATTCTAAACCAGACTTTCTGACTCCATTAGCACAATGTCCAAATGCTTGGCTTTGCATTGTTATTTAATGAGCTGTTTGTTATTTGATAACCTGCAGTCTTTTGAAGCAAAAGTGAAGAGGCAGGATTAAGCTGCTGAGGAGCCTTAGCTACAAATGAACTTTTCCTAGATATTAATATAAGAACACGGTTTTTAAAACCCTCCACATTAGCTTTATAATCACATCTTTAAAATCAGACAAAGCCCATTGTACAGTCCCACAGAAAGAACGGCAAGACCCTAAACCCACTCTTGGCTCTGCCATTTACTCATGCAAGACCTTGGCCTTTGACTTTTCTCAGCTTCCACGTCATCATCTGCAGAATGGGAAGAATAATGCTTATCCTTAAAGATTTGTTTTGAGGAATAAATGACATCGCATATGTAACTTGCCTGGCACATTGTAAGAACTATGAAAATGGTAACTAGTTTTTAAAAGTCATCTAAGAAGCTTGGGTATTCTTGAAGCCACCATGTCTTGGATAATTCAGAACAGTTATGACTACAAATCTCCCTACCTTCCACAGCCCTCCAGCAGGATCCATGTTCATTTCTGCCATGGGTGTAGGTGGAGGGGAGAGGAAATTTACATCATTTTGTTTCAGAAAATAAAATAATTTCAAACTGTAACTGAGAACTGTTCTAAGAATTGTATGGCTTAATCCTCACCATCACCCTATCAGGTAGGTAATATTATTATTATCCTCATTACACAGATGAGGAAGATGAGGCTTAAAAAGGTTGGGTAAGCAGCTCACTCATGATTACTCAGCTAGGAGTGGGCACACTACCCTTAACCATTGCAACTCAACTCCATTCATTCATGTGTTCATTCAAACACTCTATATTGCAACCCTGCACTAAGCACTGGAGACACACAGTTCACTCCCTAGGCAGACATTGATTGAGCCTGACTATATGGCAGTCACTCTCCTAGGCACTGGCATATAGCAGGGAAAGTGTGACCAGTCCAGTGAAACCCACAGGTAAATAAAGAAATGTCAAAGATGCTACAGTTCCATGATAGACATTTGTACAATAACCAGGAAGCCTCAAGGAACAAAGACATCCTCCTACTTGCTTTAGGGACTGAGCGGGGATTGGGATGAAAGAATGGAAGTCCAAAAGCCCTCATAGCAGAGGTGACTTTGAGGAGCCCAGTGTTCAGAGGACTTAAAAAAATAAAACCAACAACACCAAAAGGGCTGGCCCTAAAAAATGTGCAGTGGAACTGGCCACCTGGCATCTTGTAGACAGAGAAATCAGTTGTAGGGCTGGATTTTTTTTCACTTCAGAGCTGCGGCTGCTGTTCTCCACAGCCCCAGCCCCGAACCCAGACAAGCATCCACCTATATACAAGCACCAGAAAAGAATAAATTCCACAGCAAGGCATTTCAAAGCACCTACCAAGACGAACGTGCCCTCTGGCCTGGTTTTTTGTTTGGGAAAATTGTGTGCTAAAAACAGCAGATAAAAAGGAATCTGTGGGCATAATTTATTTAGACTTTCTAAAGGCTGCTGAGAAGGTCTCTCTCATAGGAGGCTATTAAGGCCAGGCAGGCAAGTCGGTAACTATGGGGTAAAAGGTGAAGTTCTGTCGTGATTAAAGCCTTCTTAACTGAGAGGAACCAAAGCCCGGGAATAAATAGCCAGTTCTCCACATGGGAAGCTAAAAATAATGGGGCCGCTCAAAGATTAGTCCTGAAGCCAGTGTTGTGCTATCTATTTTTAATGATTTGTCAAATGAAGTACAGTAAATAGAAAAATGCAGGTAGCTAATGACAGGCGACCACTTGGTATAGTGAAGAAAGCACTGAGCTGGCAGGGCACTAAGAAGCCGAGCCCAGCCTGCACATGTGACTACGTTTCTCTGTGCCTCAATTTCTCTATCTGTGAAATGATGGAATGGGAAATGACACAAGCTGTTTCTAAGGTCTCTGAGACCATCTGTGAAAACATTTAAAATTCTTTGGCTTGAAGTTCATTCAGGTAGAACTAGAAGGAACAAAATGAATTAACCAAATTGAGCAATCCAAGATCCAAAGGAACATCAGAAAAGGCAAAGTAAATACTTTCACTCTGCTATTTTGGGGTGACTTGCTTAGTTCAGAATAAGTGATAACTTCTCCAAAGAAAGCTATAAGCATTCCTGCGGACAGTTTCATGAGAATGCCTATTCTTAGTCGGGCATCATCAAAGTGCCAATAAACCATATGCAGCATTTTTTTAAGCACTGAAAAAAGCACAGAAAAGTATTATCAGGCTATCGCCTAAATCAGCCTTATGTCCTATCTTTGTCTCTGATATTATCAGAATAGCCTTTTTATAAATTGAATGACAAATACTGATATAGCCAAGGATGTATAATTTGGGGGCCCCTGAATGCCTGCTCTCAAGAACCTCCAATCTGGTTGGTGATTTTACAAACAAAAAAGAGATAACGAAATACAACTAGTGTGCCAAATTAACGACCCAGCCAGTAAAGTTTGAAGAACTTCCCAGTCAAGGTAGGATGTGAACCTCACCTTCAAGAATGAATACTATTTCTGTAGTTGGAGGATAACAGGAAGATCTCCAGGACCAAAAAGAGAAACAAACAAACAAACAAAAAAATGAATTGGGAGCAGAAAAGAAACAAGAAGAGATCAAAAATAAAGAAACTAGGCTGAGTGCGGTGGCTTACGGTTGTAATCCCACACTTCGGGAGGCAGAGGCAGGAGGATCACTTGAGGCCAGGAGTTCCAGACCAGCCTGGGCACCATAGCAAGAACTCGTCTCTACAAACAGTTAAAAATTAGCTGTGTGTGGTGCATGCCCATCGTCCCAGCTACTCAGAGGCTGAGGTGGGGGGATCCCTTGAGCCAAGGAGTTCGAGGCTACAGTGAGCCATGGTTGTACAATTCAACTGTACTCCAGCCTGGGCGACAGAGTGAGACCCTACCTCAAAAAATAAAAATAAAGAAACTCATTCATTTGAGAAAAGACCAACTTTTGTCCTGAGATAAGGGTTGCTTCATTATGAAAACAGAGAAGTGTCAAGAAAGATAGAGTATGAACAAAGTATGAATAAATGAGGGTTCATGAAATGCCACGTGGATCTCCTTAGTTAGCTTGGGCCATAAGGCAATACCCAGGAAACACTCCATGAAATTAAAAAGGAAAAAAACAATAAATGGGTTGAACACGGGCTTTTAACATAACACAGTGAGTTTTGGGGACTTACTACTGTAGACACTTTTTTCCCAAGTAGCTTAGTGAGCTTTACTTTTTGATAGAATTATATGTTCATACACCTAACGGTTCTCTCTGCAGTTATGGCTAATGTTATTGATACTCATAACTCAAGGCAGACCTGTGGGTTCTCCAAGAAATTTTTTCCTCCTATTACACTGTTGCAGAATGAGTTGAATTCACTATAAGAGGGATATGTTACTTTTCTCTAAAGTACCTCTTTCTGTCCACAGGAATGTTTCTGATTTCACAGTCAGTTTTTTCCTTCTTCTTCATATTTGTTTCTCAAAAAGCTGGCTCATTAAAAAGAAAGACATTGCCTTCTAAGAGTCATACTAGACACAGGTGTGCCTCACATTATAGAAGACAAGGACTGCAGAAAC
Source organism: Pongo abelii (assembly GCF_028885655.2). Classification (NCBI taxonomy): domain Eukaryota; kingdom Metazoa; phylum Chordata; class Mammalia; order Primates; family Hominidae; genus Pongo; species Pongo abelii. The sequence continues at coordinate 23,430,868 of NC_071988.2, forward strand.
ATCAGACAACCAGAATAGCTGACATTGAATTGAATGGTGCAAGAGGAGAAGGGACCATTTAAAAGAATACTGGAGAGATTTCTTCATTTATTTTGTAAACTTAAATTTCTAACTAGTAGATTTCCTTTGAAAATCTTTACTTGCTGTGAATCACTGCCACAATGCTCTTAAACCTTCCTGAGACATTTTGTTTCCTGGAGGTTTAAGCAATGTTTTCTAAAATTACCATCTATCTTCTGTTTCACATCACAAGAAGGAAGAAAAGTTTGTATCTCCTTTTTTATTCTGGAATAAATAATATAGTTTCTTCACAGGAAATAAACACCACACCATTAATTATATGCCTCATGGATTCTATTCTACCAGATTTACATTTACTTGGCCAAGTCCAAAGGAAAGTAAACAACCTTAGCATTCAATATTAATCATGATATACACACTCCTTCTCTTACTCCCCCTTTTCTCCATAAAGCAATGCATTTAAAATGAAGACTTGGTTTTTGCTCTTTTTGACATTTCCTAAATATGTTTAAGCATCAGGAACTCGAAAATACAGTATTTCAACGGGTAATGAATGTCCTTTGAAAACAAAGACCATCCTTATATAAAAACAGAGAGATGAATTTTGATGCCAAAGCCAGTAAACAGGTGTCTCTCTTGCAAAAAGTTCAGTGAAGCTCTTCTTGGGTGTGTGTGCAAAAGCTTTACATAAAAACACTACTCCGAGGAGACCCTCTTACAGATTCGATTCAAGAGAAACATATACAGACGACCATAGGAAGCCGAGTAATAAACTTCTGAATATCTGTTTATTATTTTGAAAATAATCGAATTTGTGCAAACAAGGTCAAGAGCCGGAAAATGGCTCCCAGAAAGCCTGCCCTTCCGGTCCTCTGAAATGACAAAACTATTTTGGCAGTTTCCAAAAATTAGCCTTACAAGTCCAGGAAGATATCCAGGTCCCCGTTTTCTCTCACCGAGTCCCAGCTGCACTAATGAAGAGTTGCAAAGTGTAGGGCCTGACTCCTCTTCGTGCAAGCCTGAATTATCTAAGCAGCGCCTAAGAAGAGGAAATTTATTTCTCTGCTAAGTCATCATGTAAAGCTTCCAAAATAGAGGTGCCCTTCAAATTAAATTTGCCGGTGTCTATTCCCTCATCCTCAATGATACCGTGTTAAGAAGGATCAAGTGATTAAAATGAAGCAAAAAGAAACAAAGGTCACCCAACACCTGGCTTTTAAAAACTAGGTAGATTCCAGGCCTCAGGATGCTTGGAAAAATAAAATGTGTATGACGCAACTAACACACCCAAAGGCCTGCGAACTTGTGTCCTATTAAAATGCATAATCCTATAATGATGAAGCTGGCAGTCTCTCAATAGTTTGACTCATTTCCCTGCTAAATATAACCGAAGACAGGTTTTCCACTAGGAGCTACTGTATTATTTTCTCCCAAGTGGAAATCAGAAACTAATTTTGATATGTAAAGAAATCAAAGCAAAAAAGGATGATACAAGTATTTCTCTGACTTTAATTTCTTCGCAGCACTACCCTGCCGGAACTACTTTTCCAGAACCCAGAGAGGCACCAATAGAGATGTTTACGGATGGATAAGGCAATATTTGTCAGAAGCTGCAGAATGTGAAAATCACCATCTATCTGCTACATGCAACTTGACTGAAATGATTTAGTCATAATGTGTGATGATGGACGTTGGTTGCTATTGTTTAGCTCTGCAAAGGGCACTGCCAGAGACCAGTATTTCAGCTGACTGCTATTTCTTTCCAATTCAAATGAAAAGAGACTTAAGAACAGACAACAACTCAGCAGGATGCCTATTAGAATTCTTTGTAAGGACTTCACTTGCAAGGAGCAACTCTGGACTTGTTCGTAAAAAAGAAATAATCGGCCTCTGACCGAAGTGCTCAAATCAAAAATCTCACGGGCTACATGGGATTGTTTTTTCTTCTAAAATAGATCATGGACTAATGGAGAACACTGACCTAATAGAAGCATCAACCATTTTTAGAACATAGCTTCCCCAAGAAGGCTTGCAAGGAATTATTCCACCTATAATGCTGCAGAATTCGTTACCCACCGAGTTAAAATCGCCTCAAATCCATTTGCTCTTATGCAGAATTTCCTGATTATAGCCTCTGCTTATTTTGCCCACATACCAAATCTGAAAATGGTTTTTTAAAATTAGTGACTTTTCAGCTAGCTTCACTGGTGGCTGGGGTACAAAATTATTTTCCCCCCTGAGTTGAAGTGTATTTTTTAAAAAGAAAAGAAAAGCATTGGGTGAGAAATGCATTTTGAAAATGAAGCTTGAGTTGTAGCTTCGCTACAATGGAGAAGCAGAAAATAGTCAAACTGCAGCTTTTCTCTTGACAACCCTGATGGTTCATCTGGTAACACCTCAGACACTTTATTCCTAGCTGAGTTGTTTCTATATGTCATTTATAACTTCACATTTTTCAGAGAGAGAAAAGTACCTCTTGGATGTATCTGTGTATCCATGTGTATGTGAGTGTGTGTGTGCAGGGATGATGTTAAGCTGGTATGTTCCTGCTACAGACAGTGTTGTGCTGGAACTGGCTTACATAGGCTTTGCAAGAGCCGATTGTTAAATTTGCAGAAAATTTGCAAGCCAACTGATATCACATTGGTGGCTTGAAGCTGGCAGTGGTGGGAGTGTTTCTACCTCAGAAATCAGCATGCACTATGACTCAGGGCTTCATGATTTTTGGGAGAGTCAGGTTTTTAGCACATACTAGCCCACCACTGGTTACTGGGACACCAGCTGTTTGCACAGCCATCCACACTGATTGGCTGCACTCTCCACTTTGGTCAATGCTCATGTTGTAAGCACTGTACAATATTTTGAATAGCAACTTCATCATGTGTAGTCAAATTATATCATTGTACTATCTACATTGTCTTTGGTATAACAATGGAAAAGCAGCATATACTATCACATCATCCATCATCAAAAAACAATTTTTTTGAGCATGGGTTTGGACCTCAGGTACTCTGCTGAATAAATTCTGGGTAGCTCAACTGCTGGTGGATCCCAAATAGATCATTTGGGAAGGAAGAAACCATGCCGGGCCTTAGAGAAAAACAAAATGAGTCAGTTCTCTCTGCTGCCTTTGGCCAGCCCAAACCCTGAAGTCATACAGCATGGGGGAGATTTTCTAGTCAAAAAAGTCACTTATCTGTCCAAGCACATCTGAAGATAAATGATGAGAAGCTTCTGGGAACACTGAAGACCACCCCCTCCCCACAAAACAGAAATTAGCAGGCCCCCCAATCAGAGCATTAAAACAAAGATCAACCAACATGTCATTTTAGTAAACAGAGTAATTTGGGCTTTTGGAGAGCATGAAAATTCTGTCAGGATTATAATGTCTTCTACCACAGACCTTAATTTCTTCTGTCATGGACAATATGATTAAGCTCAGTCCCATTTGATTGTAGGGAATGTCAGTTCCCATTAACAAAAGAAAAGAGGCACTCGAAAATATGTTCCACATTTTTAACCCTTTAGGCAAGGAGGATTTTTCCAGCTCAAACTGCTCCTAGGAAATATTTGAAGCATTTAAGCACAACCAGCCCATCCAGCAGATAGTTAAAGGGGTTTACCTAACTAACATCATCTCCCTTCCCAACATAGGCTATTTTTGATTCAACACTGGCACTAAAAAGTGAAGGCCATGTGTATTTTTGTTTTATTTTGCAACTTGAGGGGTTTTTTCCACCCCACCCCACCCCATCCCAATCTCTAAGAAATCCCACTCCTTGCATGAATGGAGTTTGCTTTAAATGGTCTGATTATTTGAGGGCAGTGGAGGGGAAGCAATGTCCTTTTTGGCTACATGCACTGCTTGGCCATTCAGTCTATGAACTGGTTAGTGCAGGTGGCTTTCACGGGTGCTGGAAAATTATAGTCTCAGACCGAAACTTGTATCAGTAAACACACTGCCTCAGACTGGCCACTTCAATTCCATTGAACCTTCCACAGTTCAAACAGGGCACCTGTGTCAGTCTGAGAGCTTAGCAGGCACAGCTGACCCTGGCTGCCCAGCAAACAGTTTATGTTGGGGAGCAATCTAGAAATTTCCTGAGATAAGGGTGCTATTACGGGCTGACAAATGTGGAACGCAGCAGAGTGGGCAGCTTTTGTCCAGACTGACCTAGGGTGAGAATGCTGGGATTTATTGCTGATTGGGGATAAATGGCAACCGGTGATTTATTTGTTCAAGTGAAACCAGCCAAGTTCATCCTTCAACACCATCTCCCATCTCTTTAAGCTTTTTTTTTTTCCTCTTCAAGCAAAAAGACTTAGCAATTTTGGGAACTCTTCAAATACCACCATTCCAGTGAACCCCATTACCCTTAGGATAAAATCTGCAATCCTTCACAAGCCTTTGAGGTCCTGTGTGATGGGGTCCTACCTGCCTCTCCAGCTCCGGCTCCTGCCACTGGCCCCCAAACCTCCTGCACTCAACCACAATGGCCACCCCTCCGGTTTCTGACTGCCCCAATTTCCTCTCCACCTTCAGCCTTTGCTTGTGCTGCGCCCTCCCCCTGGGGCTCTTCCTCTCTCTTTACCTGGCAATCCTTCTTATCCTTGTTCCAGGTTGAATGTCATCGGCAAAGATCAGGCAAGCTTCTCCATTATGATCTTCTGGGATCATAAGATCATTAAGAACTTCATTACAGGTCTAAGCACAACCATGAATAATTACTATTGCTTTAAAATTGTGCTCCCCCACTGGCAGGGACTTTGTCTATCGTATACACCTAGCACTTAGTGCAATGCCGAATATTTCATAGGTCAAATGCACAAATGAATGAAGTAGGTGCACAAAAGATATTGACTGCCTATGAGAGAATCTAACAAAGCAAACCCAGTAAAACAAAATCTTCATCTTAAATGTGCACAAACTAGGGAGTGAGTATTCTCTCCTACCTCTCCTCTCCAATCATTCTGGCACAAGGATTTCAGATGGTCCTGCCTTCCCATCAGGGCTGTACCATCGAATCTACTGCCTGGCTCTCAGGACCCTCTCTTATCATCATCATCATCATCATCATGAACATTATTGAACATGTAATATGTTCTATGTGCATTACTCAGTATTCTCTACTGATCTATTTGATCCTCACTGCAATCCATAAAATAGTGCAGTGTATTAAAGATGGGCACAGATGCATAAATTCTTTGACATTTCTCCCATTGAGAGGTGGGGTCTTTGTCCCCTCCCCTTGAATCTGAGCTATCATGTGACTGCTTTGACCAATAGTGTGCACAGGAAATGATGTCATGCCTTTTCCAGTTTCTGTGTCGGAAGGCTCACTCTGGGGGAAACCAGCTTACAACTAACAACTAACACCTAATTGGCACAAAGCATGTAAGAAGTCTGACTCCCCTGAGACTGCAGGGAGGAAACTTGAGCTGGTTGCAGGGAGAGGTCCTTGGAAAAGAACGCCCTTCCAGCCCCCAGCTGTTGCAACCATGCCAGCCCAGTTGCCAGGCACGTACATGTGGGCACTATCTTGCACATCCAGCCCAATCGAGCCTTCAGCTGACTCCAGCCCTAGCCACAGGAGAAGCTCCATGACAGACCACTCAGCTGACCCCAGTTAACCCCCAAAATTGTAAGAGAGAATAACAAATTAGTATTTTAAACCACTAAATTGTGGGGAGGATTATTAGGCAGCAATAAATAGCCAAAACACATAGGCACTATTATGACCCTGGCTTTATAAATGAGAAACTGAGACCCAAAACACTCAAAACCATACAGTTGGGAAGGGGTGGAGCTGGGAGCCCACTCCAGGAAGGCTGGCTTCAGAACCCAGGCTTTCATCATCCATGCAGCCACACCACTCTTTGGCAGGCAACTTTCTCCATTTGACTCCTCCAAGACGTAGTCTCTACTGCTGTTGTCCCTCTAAAAGGGTCCCCTTCTCTTTCCTTCTGCCCATGTGCCTAATCTCCTACCTCTATCATGATCCCCTCTCTGAACCCTCTACTGGTGTCCCCTTCCTCCAAATTCCTGGGTACATTTAAAGACAGGCATCTAGCCTTACCATTAATTGTTCTAGTAATATTCTTCATGCTGTTTTTTGCTTCATAACTATATGTTATCTCCTTAAAGGTCAAGACTAAATCTTCTATTTTGATTTTGCCCACCTCTCCAGAAAACCTTGCCCATTCCCACTTTGCCCAGCACAATGCTGTGCACTCAATAAATGTACCCTCCAGCCGTACTAGCCAAGCTCATTCCCTTTTCAGAGCCTTTATGTTTGCAGTTCCCTTTCCCTGGAATACGCTTTCTTAGCTTTCAACCTGAGTTGCTCCTTCACAGCACTCAGATCTCAGAAAATATCTCCCCTCCACCAACAGGCCTATCGTGACCACCCTGTCTAAAGGAGCCACCCCTCCCCACCCCTAGTCAGCCATTCACCATCTCCTTATCCTGCATTGTATTAATTAGTTGTCAGTTTCTTAATTCCCTTAGGTAGAAAACAAGTTCCAGAAGGACAGAACATGCCCATCTTGTTTATTGCTATAGTCTCAATCCCCAGGACAGTTTCTGGCCTACAGTAGCATCTCAAAAAATATTGTTAAATAAATGAATGCATATTTGTTTATTGAATCTTCACTTCATAAGATCTGCCACCCTGGAGCAGTTGTGCTCATGTACACAAAGCGTTTTCCCCTATCATGTCAGTTGCATCTTCAGCATAATGTGCAACCTTCCATTTCTCATGCAGAAAGCCTATACTTGCCTCTAAGGTGAACTCTGTTTATTTTTTTAATATATATATATATTTTTTTAAGTTCTGGGATACATGTGCAGAACGTGCAGGTTTGTTACATAAGTATACATGTGCCATGGTGGTTTGCTGCACCTGTCAACCCATCATATAGGTTTTAAGCCCCACATGCATTAGGTATTTGTCCTAATGCTCTCCCTCCCCTTGCCCCTCACCCCTCGACAGGCCCCAGTGTGTGATGTTCCCCTCCCTGTGTCCATGTGTTGTCACTGAGGTAAACTCTGTGTTTATTTAGCCAGTTGTTGACGTTAGGCAGTAGTCTACATGCTGCTTTGGTTGTCCAAACCATTTTTTACAACTGAGTTCTCAGAAGAACAGTGGGTTTTTTTTGTTTTTGTTGTTGTTTTGTCTTGTTTTCATTTTTCTTTTGTAGAGACAGGGTCTCATTGTGTTACCCAGGCTGATCTCAAACTCCTGGGCTCAAGCAATCCAATCACCTCGGCCTCTCAAAGTGCTGGGATTACAGGCAGGAACCACCGTGCCTGGCCTAGAAGAGCGCATTTAAAGCTGGTCGAGGAGCCTCTAGGATGACCCCAAGAAGAGAGGGTGGCCAGGCAGGCTTAGTACGACATGCATTAATAAAGGCCACATTGCAGGGATGATGAAATGAGAATATTAAATCCAATGGAGGTCCATTTTGCTCACTATGGTAAACACAGAAATTCATCCTGGTATCTAGAACAGAGTAAATCCTCAATAAACACTTGTTGAATGAACAAAGGAGCAAACTAATGAATTAATGAAACATCTTTACCTTGTGTCTCATTTCTTATCACTTATCATTTCAATATGTACAAGAACTCAGAGTACATTTTTCATTTTGTGTATGTGAAACTTACCAACAAAATAGTAGCTACAAAGTTGTAAAACTTACAACTTTTCAACAACAAAGTTGAAATGTAAATGAACATCTGTGCTCCCCGAAATACATAATAGGCAAGTAGAGAAATCTAGAAAGGAAAGGCCACAGGCTGAGGGAGTTAACAGATGCGATAGTCTATTAACATTAATTAATTTTCTGGAGTGTATATTTCAGAAATTTGCTCAGCCTCGCTGAGTCTCAGTTTCCTCTACTGTATACTGAAGACAATTTCTTTCTTATTTACCAACCTGAAATATTCATAGTGAGTCTAAGATGGAAGAACAGATGAGTAAATACTTTAAAAGTGTAATAAGAGGCCGGGCGTTGTGGCTCACACCTGTAATCCCAGCACTTCGGGAGGCCAAGGCGGGCAGATCATTTGAGTTCAGGAGTTCGAGACCAGACTGGCCAACATGGCAAAACCCTGTCTCTACAAAAACTACAAAAATTAGCTGGGCGTGGTGACACGCGCCTGTAATCCCAGCTACTCAGGAGGCTGAGAGGCACGAGAATCACTTGAACCCAGGAGGTGGTAGTTGCACTGAGCTGAGATTGTGCTGCTGCACTCCAGCCTGGGCAACAACAGAGTGAGACTCCATCTCAAAAAAAAAAAAAGTGTAATAGGAATATGAGCTAATTGACACTTTCTGTCTTCCTTTCTTTCTGACATTTCAAATACTTAAAAATACATTTAAAAATTTTTTAATCAATGTAATATATTTTTTACTATTTCTGAGTTTCATGATTCATTCACAAATGACTATTACCTGTTTGTTCCAAATACTCAGTCTGCAAAGTTTTTCCTAATCATTTTATAATTCTTCACTCATGTTTTTATTCTGTTCTCTCTGCTTTTCACCAAAGGATCTCATGGTATAGAGAGCTTCTCCATCTTACCAGAGGCAGAGAGCAAGTTAGAAACAGCAAAGAAAAAAATCAAACTCTTGAGCCTCTAGTCTGTGGTTTATAGTATAGAGCCCAAACAAGTGGGCCTATAAAATCATCACTAGTGGCGGTGTGCAGTGGCTCACACCTGTAATCCCAGCACTTTGGGAGGCCAAGGAGGGAGGATCACCTGAGGTCATGAGTTCAAGACCAGCCTGGTCAACATGGTAAAACCCTGACTCTACTAAAAGTACAGAAATTAGCCAGGTGTAGTGGCAGTTGCCTGTAACCCCAGCTACTCAGGAGGTTGAGGCAAGAGAATCTCTTAAACCTGGGAGGTGCTGGTTGCAGTGAGCTGAGTTAGTGCCACTGCACTCCAGCCTGCACAACAGAGGAAGACTCCAACAACAACAAAAAAAAGGCACTAAGAGAAAAGTCAGAACATAGAAACTAGTCCATCGGCTCTCAAATTTAGGGTGGCATCAGAATCACTTGGAAGCCTTGTTAAAACACAGACTGTTGCATCCTCACACCCCACCCCAAAGTTTTAGGAGTTCTGGGGTGGTGCCTGGGATCCTGTATTTCTAACAGGAATTTTGTATTTCTAACAGGAAAATTAGCATTACATTCCCATGTAATGCCAATGCTGCTGGTCTGCCAGTCACACCATGAGAACCAAGTACCTCGCCTTTTCATACACTAACTCCTTTGATTCTCCCCAACAATCCTTTCCCATTTTATAGATGAGAATACTGAAGCCCAAAGAATAAGCTCTACTCGCATTCCAGCTTGATGATTAACCAAATCGCTATAATCTTCAGAAAGTGAGTTAACCTTTCTGTGGTTCATTTTCTTCATCTACTGAAAAAATATTGTCAGGTACCTCGTGAGGATTCAAAAGACAGTGGTGTCTAAGAAGTGCTCCGCAAAGTCAAAAACAAGGCAGAATTCTAGGAATCTCACTTAGCACATGGTTGTGTTTTTGTCACTTTTTTATTTGCATGGGAAATTTTTAACCACAGTCTTGGCAAAGTACTCCATCCCATTGTCCAAACATCAGTATCCATAGATTCTCTTTTCTGAGGTTTTGTTTTGTTTGTTAATTACTGAGTTTGTTTTCCCAAGAAATTCCCTTATGTGCTATAAGTGGAGGATGTTGGGGGGCATGTGAAGGTGGGGAGCTGTTTCAAACAGATTGATCATTTCCATTTCTAAGACAATGTTCAACTGGATAGACAGCGTTCCCTATGATGTGATACATAGTTATGTTGGAGATTAGTGCGAGCATAGCCTCCTTTGGTATAAAGTTCTCTGATTTGGCTTTCAGAGGATTCAGTGTATTTTGATTTCTATATTTAGAAACCCAGGGCTTTTTGGTATGCTGCGAACACATCGAGGCAAGACTAATTGTAAGCACTTGTACTTCTTAAATATTAGTTTCAAGAATAAGAACCTTCAGAGGTTTCCATATTGTATTCCACTGGAGTATCACTAAGGGAAGCAATTACTTATCAGGATATACTCAAAACAACTTTATTGCATTCGGAGGAAATAATGGGAGTTGTCTGTCTAAATTACTAGGCAGGGGCCCTGGAAATCACTTAGCATAATTCTTGGCATAAGGTAAGCAGTCAATAAATGGAACAGAGATTCACACAAATGAGCACATAGTATGTGTTAGGATTTTACACACAGCATGTCATTGAGTCTTTATACTGTCCCCTGATTTAGGTATGGCTATTCATTTATAGATGAGGAAACCAAGATTCATAGAAGTTAGGTGGTGTTTATCAGGTCCTTAGGGAAGTAGGTGAGGGTTGAAGTTATGATGCCAGCCCATAGATGCTTGATGTCAAAAGCAATTTTCTTTCCACTACATTAGGCTATTTCCTTCCTTGCCTCTTTCCTTTTTGTCTTCCCTCCTCTATAGGGTTCCTTCCACAAATATCAGAAGTCTTTGTGAATCCCCGCCAACAACCAATGTCAGCAAGGTATTCCCATTTTATGGATTGATTCATAGTAGAAAAAAGTGATCCCTCAAAGCCACCCCCGAAAAGTTTCAGTATAAAATACGTAACTTCTTTCTGAATCCTATTCCTCAGCCCTCAACTATAAGCGCGAGGGTACGTTACAGAGGATCCTTTATTTAGGAAAACAAAGTGTTTGGGTCTAGACAACAGGCCCATGACAGTCCATCACCCAGGGCCAAGGCCAAGGCTCCCAGCTGCCCAAGGTGGCTGAGAAACATGGGAGGAAAAAATGGTCTTGCTTCCAATTTGAATTACAAATGCTTCCTGGAGACAGAAGTCAGGCGGATATGCCCATTTATTTATTGCCTAGTGCTACAATTGCTAAATAAAAATAAATAAAAGTTAAGCACCTACTGATTTATTATTCAGAATATAATAAAGGCCTAGAGCAATAAAAAGGGCTAATTGAGGGCTTTCTTTGCATTTTCCCCTAAACACCAGTTGTCTTTCTCTCCTATTTCTTCACTTTTTTTTCCCGTTTTTACGCCTCATGCCTCTTTTAATTTTTTCTGTTTTCCACATCCTTTCTATCTTTCTGTTCCTCTCTTCAAGAACCGTTCCCCTTCATCTCCTGAGCACCTCCTCTCTGGTATTTTGTGTCTGGTTCCAAGAGGAAATAGCAGAGTAGTAGAGTTTTTACCTCCCTGTTGGCAAGTGCTTTGTGTCATACTGTCACTTAAGACACACTGATCTATAGGTCTCTTCTGCTGCTGAGAAGAGACAGGGATGGTGAAGGTACATCTCGAGCTGGGATATTTGCTCCTAAAATGTACCCTAAAAATTGCACCCAGCATCTAATTTTAAATGGATTACGGAACTGGATTTTTTTCACGGCTTTTTCTTATTATAAAAGTAATAAATACTTATTGAAAATACAGAAAAATATAAAGAGCGTAATCACTAATTCTTACTGTAATATGAAAGCAATCACTATTAAATGTGTATGCCTTTTATCCCTGTATTTTAACAAACATCACGTTTGTTCATATATATCACTAATGATACATCACACATTCATGTATCACTAATTTTACATACATACATGCACTGTTCACGTTATTCTAATTCTCATCAACATCATTATGGCTGCATCTTATTCCAATGTATGCACATACTAAAATACACTGAGTCATACTCCTTTTGGTAGATAGCTAGCTTTTTGGGTTTTTTTCCATTTTTTGCGTTATAAATAACGCTGCCATGAGGCAAACACAGTGGCTTGCACCTGTAATCCCAGCTACTTGGGAGGCTAAGGAAGGAGGACTGCTTGAGGCCAAGAGGTGGAGGCCATCCTGGGCAACATAGCAAGACCCACCCATCTCTAAAAAATAAACTTTAATTTAAAATAATAATAAATAAATAATGTTACCATGGATGACTTTGTGCAAAAAGTTATTTCTGTAATTTTCAATGGTTTCCTTGGGAAATAATTCCAAAAGTAAAATTGTTGAATCAAAGGTTATGAATGCTTTTAAGGTTCTGTAAATTGCATTCCAAAAAGTTCGTGCTCTCTCCAAATCCCTTACCACGCTAAGAATCGTTTTTATAAATTGGGTAAAGAAATGTTATAAAGCAAATAACCACCTCCTGATTTGTCCTTTGTGAAACAGGCAAAAAATTGGGAGTCCATCTTTCCTCTGACTCTCACCACCCCACCCCATTCCACCTGTGGAGGGTCACCAGCTTATGCCCTCTAGGTTTTGTCTCACCTTTTTGCAAGACAAGCCAAATAAAGCCATTCATTCAACCACTCGTGAACAGCTATGGAATAGTTATTTGCCAGGTCCTGTGCCAGTGCTGAGGATATAAAGATGAATAGAACATTATCCCTAACTTACATGAACAATGGTGTGGTGGGACAGACAGACATGAAAATAAGCCACAGTACCGGGAGACCAGAGCTCATGGAGGCAGGCACGGAGTGCTCCAGGTCCTTGGAGAGGAGCCCCTACTAAGCGTGGGGAGATGATGTCTGACCAGTCCCTAGGTGACATCATAACATAACAGTTACTCTTTCCTCTGTACTTACAAGCGTTGCCTCATTTACCCTCAGAACACCTCCACTAAGGAGATCTTATTGCTCTTTCACAAATGGAAAAAAAAAAAAATGAGGTTGAGCAAAGTAAATAACTTGTCCCAGATCACACAGCTAAGAAAGGGTGAAACCAAATGTAACTAAATTCAAAACTTCACATTGAGCTCATCAAGGGTCTACCAAAAAGGCTCCATCAGCCCAAATAAGGTTCCCCCCAAGACTTGAGCTCTGACGACCCCATTCCATCCGTTAATGACAAAGAGAGGTGCAACCCCTTCTCAAGCCCGCCTCTTCCCAGAAGCCTCCCTTGCTTTGCCCTGCAGGGGTGGCTTTCCTACCTTCTGCTCCTTGTCATCCGGTCTGAACTCCCCTCTTCTCTTGAGCACGGTGACCCTCAGCACTTCACCCTGCCTAGCCTTGCCATTTGGCTATAAAATTTGTTTTAACTGCCAGGAAACTGATGGAATTATAAAAGATCCATGATGATTCTCGGGGCCCCGCCTTCTTTGTCTCTAAAGCGACAAGATCAGAAACGATGATTTGTGAGCCCCTGTGTAATTCTCATGGTATAAAATCCTGCGAGCCACTGAACCACACCGAGCGCATTTAGGGTTGCTATCAGAATACAAAAGCAAAGGTTTGGTTCAAATTGAAAAAGCAGACACTTGTGGCCTCTTCCAATGAAGAAGAAAGGAAAAGAAGTATTTTAATGATGTTTTTTAATCATTTCCTCAGAGCACACAACGAGAATATATTTGCTGGGGAATGAAAAAGAACACAACATCAATTCAGTGCACAAAACTACTCTAAAACCTAAGGATCTATTCTCACATTTTTCATTAATTCCATCCAGGCTGATAACTTTCAACATTAAGCCTCCATGCTTCATCCAACTCAAGTTTCCTAGAAGCACACAAACAAATCAAAATTCATTTGGGGTTGCCAAGAAGTCTTTCAAATATGGGATACCAACCCCAGTTTCAAGTCCTTTTCGCTGCCCAAATTCCAACCTCAACTATGCATTCTCCATTAAAAATGTTCATCTATCAATCCTGTCTGTTTCATCATGAAATTATAGGGACTGAAGACTCATCTTGCTATGTGATAGCAACAAAGATGGTCTCAAACACAGCTTTCCAACAAAAGCACAAAGCTTGAAAAAAAAATGGCTTAATTCCAAAGGCCCCACTGGGATGTTAGCCTCCCTTCCATAAGAACCTCCAATGTCTCATTGTTTACAATCAGTTCAGTACACTTTTAAAAATCTTTATTATTGTAGTAAAATATGCATGACATAAAATTAGCCATTTTAACCACTTTTAAATGTATAGTTCAGTGGCATTAAGTCCATTCATATTGCTTTGCAACCATCACTGCTATCCTGTACCCATTAAAAAATAAATTGCTATTCCTCCCTCCCGTCATGCCCTGGTAACCTCCATTCTATTTCCCGTCCCCATGAATTTGACTAGGTCCCTCACGTAAGTGGAATCACATATTTGTTCCCTGTGTGTCTGGCCTATTTCCCTTAGCACACTGTCTTCAAGGTTCATCCATGTAGTGTGTGTATGTATATATATATACACATATATACGTATATATATATATACACACACACATCAGAATTCCATTCCTGTTTAAGGCTGAATAATATTCCATTGTATTCAGTTCAATACTCTTTGCATAATGTTTTAAGCCTTCCACATTCTGGCCTGATTTTTTTTTTCTTTATCTTATTTCCCATTCCAGAGACCTACATACATAGGGCAGAGAAGATGAGTCAGGAATTCATCACCTTTTTCCCAGAGATTTTAAGCCTTTTTACCTTTGTTCACACTGGTCCCTTAACCCAGCACATCCTCCATCCTGCTTTCTCTAATCAAAATCCTAGTTGTTCCCTGCGCTCAATTAATGCCCGTTCCACCATGTGGATCCATGCATACTATGGAGCACCCTCCAATTACAGTAGGACCAGCTGTTAAATGTGTGCTTTCATCACAGCCAATGGCGCTCAAAGTCGCCTTCTCTGAAACAAGACAGTTTAAAATACAGTTTTCAATTATTTGGCAAGCCCTGTTTTAGGTTTGTTTTGTTTTGCTTTGTTTTTTTTTCAGACAGAGTCTCGCTCTGTTGTCCAGGCTGGAGTGCAGTGGCGCCATCTCAGCTCACTGCAACCTCTGCCTGCCGGGTTCACTCCATTCTCCTGCCTCAGCCTCCTGAGTAGCTGGGACTACAGGCGCCCACCACCACGCCCGGCTAATTTTTGTATTTTTAGTAGAGATGGGGTTTCACTGTGTTAGCCAGGATGGTCTCCATCTCCTGACCTCGTGATCCGCCCGCCTCAGCCTCCCAAAGTGCTGAGATTACAGGTGTGAGCCACCAAGCCTGGCCTAGGTTTTTAAAAAATAGAAATTTCTTTTTATTTAAAGCCAGGAAAAAAAATAACGTGACTAATGTGTATTGAGAACACATATAAAATAAAAATATTGCATGTATAATCTCAGTTTTAAAATGTAGTCATGAATAGCCTTTGGGGGCACTGGACTATTTCTAATGTAACCATTTTGAACTATAGAGATATAGCAGTTTATTCAGAAAATAATACAAATATTCATCTCCACTCGATTTTCTTTCCCAGTTATAAACAAGAAATATATTAAATGGCGTAAATAAACTGACAAAAAAGAACGCACAACTTTGCTACTTAAACTGCTTATTGAAAATTCTGACTGGCTATTTCTCTTTAAGATTTACAGTGCCTTAGATTTTATACATCCTTTTTGTGGTTAAGTTAGTAATAACAGCATTAAAATCTTAAGAACTGTATAGTACTCTATTTAATTATCTTCTCCCATAATTACACTGATTAAACACAGCATAAGAGACCATAAAGATAGATAAAACATTATGGCTACAAAACTTTTTTTTAATGTCCATAAAATGACTATTAAGCCGTAGGTGACTAAATTAATATCACCCATACAATTTTATGGGGTTTCCATCCACATCTAACAGTATCATTTGCCATGATGGCAGATTTTTTTTTCATAGCTGTATTGAAACTGGAAACTAACACTTTTCAAAAAGATGGGAACGCAGTGGGCTAGCTTGGTCAACTTAGCCAAAAAGAAGACACCTCTGTTTGAACCGTGCTCCAAGCTATGATCTGCTGTATACATTTAAACCCGCTGACCACCAAACTCCCTTTCCCATCCACCCGCCACTCCCACTGACAAGCAAATGGGGAACAGTGGTTTAGTAAATTATCCATTTCTTCATTTTCTTCTGAAAGTTATCTCCAGAGATTTTGGGTTACATTGATGGCACAGGCAATCAAGGAAGCAGATTTTCATTTTCCATCATAGGAATGAGCTTCTGAAACACCCAAGAACTTTCATTCTGTGCAATCCGTGCTATTACGAAGATTAAAGAACATGACAAACATCTCAAGAAAATATAACTCTAAAAGCGAATCCTATGGGAAGGAAAAGAAAACTATTTGGAAGCTTTTCGAATATAAAGAATAGCTCCCCAGGATCATACTTTAGCAATTAAAGACTTATATATATAATTATATACATATATACACACACACACACACACATATATAAAATGAGCTAGCAGAACCAAAATAAACCAACTGATCTGAATGCATTATCACCACTAAAAATCTGCACATATTTTCCATCAGTGCTTGTAAAATGAAAATATATTTCAATACTAAGTTGATTCTTTTATTAAATTGGCACATATATTTTAAGAACCTATTGGGAGTCAGCTAAGTCCTAGATGTGATGGGTACAACAATAAACAGAATCAACACAGTCTGTGACTCATGGAGCCTGCAGTCTAGTGGGTGAGGCAGTAAACAAACAACAATATGAACAAACTGTGCAAATGTTTTGAGTAAAAGTTAAGGATACTTTAAGAAAAGATAATGACAGAATTCAATTTGGATTCAGTTTGGGATAAGAGGTCAGCAAGGCTTGTCTGAGGAAGCAAAATTTAAGATATGAAGGATAAATGGAAGTTACTGTGAAGAAGACATACAAGAAAAAACACTCTAGGCAGAGGAGACAGCATTAAAGGCCTTGAGGTGAGAAAGAGCTTAGCATGTTTGAGACACGCAACACACACATTCTATGAAGGCAGGGTCCCAATCTGTTTTGCTCACCACAGCACAGAGAAAGTGTCTTGCTCACAGAAGGTGCTCACTAAATATCTATTAAGTGGTTGTTGAGTACATGACTGTGGTCAATGTAGCTGGAGTTCAGTGAACAAGCAGGGGAGCAGCCTACGACGAGTCTGCTCATGCAGCCAGGAGCCAGATCATGGAGGGTCTTGCCGCCATTTTGAAGACAGCTCCATCATCTCACCACAGGACCCAAAACATCCATGCCCAACTTATTTCCTCTTTTATTACTGAAACTCAAAGACTTCCCACACGTTTATCTTTACTGTAAGATGTTTCAAAGGCAGGGGCTATTTCTTACTCATTTTTGTGGCTCCTGTTTCTTTTACGTGCCATGAATAAACAGGCACTTGATAAATACTTATTGACTGAACTTCTGCTTAATGAGACCTTAGTATGTGCCAGGTAGTGTCCAAAGCACTTTGCATACATTGGCTAATTCAAGTTTCAAAAAAAAATCTGCAAGAAGCATATGTATATGTGTGGGTGAGTGTGTGTGTGTTGGTGTGTAATCTTCATTATTTTTGTCTCCAATTACAAATGAGAAAACTGAGGCTAATAAAGGTTAGGGAATTTGCCCAAGATCATGCTGCTGACAATTACCAAATCTATTATCCTTAGAATGTGTTCCCTTATCCATTACACTAACCAGCCTCCCACAACTAAAATATAAAAATAAGAACCCCATTGATTTTTCTTTCAGAGAGAAATATGTATCATGGATATCACATGACATATAAGGAAATCTTTCATATTATTACAGTACTAAGACTAAAATTCATGATGCAAAATGTATTTCCTTCATTAAGCTATGGTAAAATTGAAGGACTTGTTCTTCAGAGCAAATAGGCAAAGTGATTAAAAACAAAACTACTTTCTTTTAATTAAACTAAGTTTCAGGACAACTGAAAAATTGGACAGACTCTGACCTTGAGCCTGGATTGACTTCCCCATTGGGTTCTATCATGGGCACTCAAGCCAGTTTGAGTCCTGGGATACCTTGCTCTGCTAGCTGATCAGGTAAGCTCCTGACTTCCTGAAGATAATTTTATGGTCAGTCTCTGCCATGTTTCACCACAAGACAACACTTCCTCCAATATTGGTGACAGAAAACTGGGCTAGAGAGACTAGAAATCTGACCCACTATGCCATCCTCATGTTATGATGTTCTTAATGAGTTTCAAACTAAGCTCTGAAGGTCAGTCAGCTTGCGGGATTCATTTGGAGGGAGGAGGCCAAGGAACCAGAATAGAACGTTTCAAAATAGCAAAAACCACCACTGAAACACTCTGCTTCTCAAGTGCCCTGGTTCAAACCAAACCCTTAATCATAAATGGATTGTTCTGTGCCCACACTTCCCACGTTAGTGTCAATGACATGGCAATCGATTCAGGAAAAGTAATTTTATGGTTTGAATGTGTGTGTCCCCTCTAAAATTCATGTGGAAACTTCATCTCTAATGCAACAGTATTAAAAGGTAGTGCCTTTAGAAGGTGATTGGGCCATAAGGGCCCTGCCCATGGATGAGATTAGTGCCTTATAAAGGGCTTGAGTAGGAGTGAGTTTCCTTCTTCCATCTCTTTGGCCACAAGAAGACACAGCATTTGTCCCATCCACAGGACGCAGCAACAAGGCATCATTTTGAGGCACAGAGCAATCCTTTACTGAACATCGAACCTGCCAGCACCTTGATCCTAGACTTCTGAGGCTCCAGAACTATCAGAAAGATTCTATTGTTTATAAATTGTACAGTCTGTGATATTTTGTTATAGCAGCAGGAATGGACTATGGCAGTCATCCAAACCTGAAACTTATTTGACTTTCTGGATTAAAGATAATACCTTGTATGCACATGCAAATGATTAGGGCTGAGAGTGGAGATGTGGTGTGTGTCTTACTTTTGGGAAATGCTTTTTTTTTTTAATTTCCGTAAGTTATTGGGGTATTTGGTTACATGAGTAAGTTCTTTAGTGGTGATTTGTGAGATTTTGGTGCACCCATCACCAGAGCAGTATACACTGCACCCTATTTGTAGTCTTTTATCCCTCATCCCCCTCCCACTCTTCCCCCCAAGTCCACAAAGTCCATTGTGTCATTTTTATGCCTTTGCATCCTCATAGCTTAGCTCCCACATATCAGTGAGAACATACAATGTTTGGTTTTCCATTTCTGAGTTACCTCACTTAGAATAATAGTCTCCGGTCTCATCCAGGTCGCTGCAAATGCTGTTAGTTCATTCCTTTTTATGTCTGTGTAGTATTCCATTATATATATATATCATAGTTTTTTTAATCCACTCATTGATTGGTGGGCATTTGGGTTCATTCTACAATTTTGCAATTGTGAATTGTGCTGCTATAAAAATGTGTGCGCAAGTATCTTTTTTGAATAATGACTTCTTTTCCTCTGGGTAGATACCCAGTAGTGGGATTGCTGGATCAAATGGTAGTTCTACTTTGAGTTCTTTAAGGAATCTCCACAGTGTTTTCCATAGTGGCTGTACTGGTTTACATTCCCACCAGAAGTGTAGAAGTGTTCCCTGTTCACCACATCCATCCCCACATCTACTTTTTTTTTATTTTTTGATTATGGCCTTCTTGTAGGAGTAAGGTGGTATTGCGTTGCGGTTTTGATTTGCATTTCCCTGATCATTAGTGTTGTTGAGCATTTTTTCATATATTCGTTGGCCATTTGTATATCTTCTTTTGAGAATTATTTATTCATGTCCTTAGACCACTTTTTGATGGGATTGTTTGTTTGTTTTTTCTTACTGATTTGTTTGAGTTTGTTGTAGATTATGGATATTAGTCCTTTGTCAGATGTATAGATTGTGAAGATTTTCTCCTACTCTGTGAGTTGTCTCTTTACTCTGCTGACTCTTCCTTTTGCCGTGCAAAAGCCCTTTGGTTTAATTAGGTCCTAGCTATTTATCTTTGTTTTTATTGCATTTGCTTTTGGGTCCTTGGTCATTAAATCCTTGCCTAAGCCAATGTCTAGAAGGGTTTTTCCAATGTTGTCTTCTAGAATTTTTATAATTTCAGGTTTTAGGTTTAAGTTGTTAATCCATCTTGAGTTGATTTTTGTATAAAATGAGAGGTGAGGATCCAGTTTCATTCTCCTACATGTGGCTAGCCAATTATCCCAGCACCATTTGTTGAAAAGGGGGTCCTTTCCTTCACTTTATGTTTTTGTTTGCTTTGTCAAAGATTGGTTGGCTGCAAGTATTTCCATTTATTTCTGGGTTCTCTATTCTGTTCCATTTGTCTATGTGCCTGTTTTTATACCAGTACCACACTGTTTCGGTGACTATGGCCTTATAGGATAGTTTGAAATCAGGTAGTGTGATACCTCCAGATTTGTTCTTTTTGCTTAGGCTTGTTTTGGCTATGCGGGTTCTCTTTTGGTTCCATATGAATTTCAGAATTTTTTTTTTGTAATTCTGTGAAGAATGACAGTGGTATTCTGATGGGGATTGTGTTGAATTTGTAGATTGCTTTTGGCAGTATGGTCATTTTCACAATATTGATTCTACCCATCCATGAGCATGGGATGTGTTTCTATTTGTTTGTGTCATCCATGATTTCTTTCAGCAGTGTTTTGTAGTTTTCCTTGTAGAGGTCTTTCAATTCTTTTGTTAGGTATATTCCTAAAAAGTTTTTTAGTTTAGTTTTGTTTTGTTTTGTTTTGTTTTTTGCAGCTATTGTAAAAGAAGTGAGTTATTGATTTCATTCTCTGCTTGGTTGCTGTTGGTGTATAGAAGAGCTACTGATTTGTGCACATTAATCTTGTATCTGGAAACTTTGCTGAATTCTTTTATTAGTTCTCGGAGCTTTCTAGAGGAGTCCTTAGGGTTTTCAAGGTAAACAATCATATCATCAGCAAACAGTGACAGTTTGACTTCCTTTTTACCAATTCGGATGCCCTTTATTTTTTTCTCTTGCCTGATTGCTCTGGCTAGGACTTCCAGTACTATGTTGAAGAGGAGTGGTGAGAATGGGCATCCTTGTCTTGTTCCAGTTCTTAGAGGGAATGCTTTCAACTTTTCCCCATTCAGTATTATGGTGGCTATGGATCTGCCATAGATGGCTTTTATTACATTAAGGTATGTGCCTTGTATGCTGATTTTGCTGAGAGTTTTAATCATAAAGTGATGCTGGATTTTGTCTAATGCTTTTTCTGCATCTACTGAGATGATCATGTAATTTTTGTTTTTAATTCTGTTTATGTGGTGCACCACATTTATTGACTTGCATATGTTAAACCATTCCTGCATCCCTGGTATGAAACCCACTTGATCATGGTGGATTATCTTTTTGATATGTTGTGAGATTCTGTTAGCTAGTATTTTGTTAAGGATTTTAGCATCTGTGTTCATCAAGGATATCAGTTTGTAGTTTTCTTTTTTGGTTGTGTCCTTTCCTGGTTTTGGTATTAAGGTAATGCTGGCTTCATAGAATGAGTTAGGGAGGGTTTTTTCTTTCTCTATCTTGTGGCATAGTGTCAAAAGGATTGGTAACAGTTCTTCCTTGAATGTCTGGTAGAGTTCTACTGTGAATCCTTCTGGTCCTGGCCTTTTTTTGTTAGTAATTTTTTAATTACTGTTTCAATCTCGCTGCTTGTTTTTGGTCTGCTCAGGGTATCTAATTCTTCCTGATTTGAGCTAGGAGAGTTGTATTTTTCCAGGAATTTATCCATCTCTTCTACATTTTCTATGTGCATAAAGGTGTTCATAGTAGCCTTGAATCATCTTTTGTATTTCAGTGGTGTCAGTTGTAATATCTCCTGTTTCATTTCTCAGTGAGGTTATTTGGATTTTCTCTCTTCTTTTCCTGGTTAATCTTGCTAATGGTCTATCAGTTTTATCTTTTCAAAGAACCAGCTTTTTGTTTCATTTATCTTTTGTATTTTTTGTTTGTTTCAATTTCATTTAGTCCTTCTTTGATCTTGGTTATTTCCTTTCTTCTGCTGGGTTTGGGTTTGGTTTGTTCTTGTTTCTCTAGTTCCTTGAGGTATGACCTTAGATTGTTTGTGCTCTTTCAGACTTTTTGGTGTAGCTATTTAGGGCTCTGAACTTTCCTCTTAGCACCACCTTTGCTGTATCCCAGAGGTTTCGACAGGTTCTATCATTATTGTCATTCAGTTCAAAGAATTTTTTAATTTCCATCTTGATCTTCTTCAATGCTCAGTCAGGAGTAGGTTATTTAATTTCCATGTATTTGCATGGTTTTGAAGGTTCCTTTTGGAGTTGATTTCCAGTTTTATTCCACTGTGGTCTGAGAGAGTGCTTGATATAATTTCAGTTTTCTTAAATTTACTGAGGCTTGTTTTATGGTCTATCTTATGTTCTATCTTGGAGAAAGTTCCATGTGCTGTTGAATAGAATGTGTATTCTGTGGTTGCTGGATGAAATGGTCTGTATATATCTGTTAAGGCCATTTGTTCCAAGATATAGTTTAAATCCATTGTTTCTTTGTTGACTTTCTGTCTTCATGATCTGTCTAGTGCTGTCAGTGGAGTAATGAAGTCCACCACTATTATTGTGTCTCATTTCTTAGGTCTATTAGTAATTGTTTTATAAATTTGGGAGCTCCAGTGTTAGGTGCATATATTTTAGGATTGTGACATTTTCCTGTTGGACAAGGCCTTTTACCATTATATACTGTCCCTCTTTGTCTCTTTTAACTGCTATTGCTTTAAAGTTTATTTTGTTTGATATAAGAATAGCTACCCCTGCTCGCTTTTGTTGTCCATTTGCATGAAATGCCTTTTTCCACCCCTTTACTTTAAGTGTATGTGAGTCCTTATGTGTTAGGTAATTCTCCTGAAGACAGCAGATAGTTGGTTGATGAGTTTTTACCCATTCTGCAGTTCTGTATCTTTCAAGTGGCGCATTTAGGCTATTTACATTCAATGTTGGTATTGAAATGTGAGGTACTGTTGCTTTCATCCTGCTCTTTGTTGCTTCTGTGCTGCGGTTTTTTTGTTATTTTTTGTTTGTTTGTTTTTGCTTTTTAACTTGTATTTTGTTTTATAGGTCCTATGTGATTTATGCTTTAAAGAGGTTCTGTTTTGATGTGTTTTGATGTGTTTCCAGGATTTGTTTCAAGATTTAGGGCCACCACAAGATTTAGAGCTCCTTTTAGTAGTTTGCCATTGGTAATGGCAAATTCTCTCAGCATGTGTTTGTCTGAAAACAACTGTATCTTTCTGTCATATATGATGCTTAGTTTTGCTGGATACAAAATTCTTGACTGATAATTGCTTTGTTTGAGGAGGCTGAAGATAGGTCCCCAATCCCTTCTAGCTTGTAAGGTTTCTGCTGAGAAATCTGCCATTAATCTGACAGGTTTTCCTTCATAGGTTACCTGGTGCTTCTGTCTCACAGCTCTTAAGATTCTTTCCTTCTTCGTAACTTTGTATAACCTGATGACAATGTGCCTAGGCGAAGATCTTTTTGAGATGAATTTCCCAGGTGTTCTTTGTCCTTCTTATATTTGGATGTCTAGGTCTCTCACAACCCAGGGAAGTTTTCCTTGATCATTCCCCTAAATATATTTTCCAGGCTTTTAGAATTCTCTTCTTCCTTGGGTACACTGATTATTCTTAGGTTTGGTCGTTTAACATAATCCCAGACTTCTTGGAGGCTTTGTTCATATTTTCTTGTTCTTTTTTCTTTGTCTTTGTTGAATTAGGTTAATTCGAATACCTTGTCTTGGAGCTCTGAATTTCTTTCTTCTAGTTGTTCAATTCTATTGCTGAGACTTTCCAGAGCATTTTGCATTTCTAAAAGTGTGTCCAAAGTTTCCTGAATTTTTCATTGTTTTTTTCTTTAAGCTGTCTATTTCCATGAATATTTCTCCCTTCACTTCTTATATCATTTTTTGGATTTTCTTGCATTGGGCTTCACCTTTCTCTGATCTTTCCCTCATTAGCTAAATAACTAACCTCCTAAATTCTTTTTCTGGAAATCAGGGATTTCTTCTTGATTTGGATCTATTGCTTGTGTGATTTTTAGGGGGTGCTGAAGAGCCTTGTTTTATCATATTACCAAGGTTGGTTTTCTGGCTCCTTGTCATTTGGGTAGGCTTTGTCAGAGGGAAGGCCTAGGACTGAAGGCTGTTGTTCAGATTCTTTTGTCCCACAAGGTGTTCCCTTGATGTAGTACTCTCCCCCTTTTCCTATGGATGTGGCTTCCTGTGAGCCAAGCTGCAGTGATTGTTGTCTCTCTTCTGGGTCTAGCCACCCAGCGAGTCTACCAGCTCCAGGCTGGTACTGGGGGTTGTCTGCAGAGTCCTGTGATGTGAACCCTCTATGGGTCCCTCAACCGTGGATACGGTTCTGGTGGAGGTAGCAGAGGGTGTAATGGACTCCATGAGGGTCCTTAGCTTTGGTGGTTTGATGCTCTATTTTTGTGCTGGTTGGCCTCCTGCCAGGAGGTGGGGCTTTCCAGAAAGCATCAGCTGTAGTAGTGTGGAGAGGGACCAGCAGTGGGTGGGGCCCTAGAATTCCCAGGATTATGTGCCCTTTGTCTTCTGCTACCAGGGTGGATAGGGAAGGGCCGTCAGGTGGGGGTGTGACTAGGCGTGTCTGAGCTCAAACTCTCCTTGGGCAGATTTTGCTGCAGCTGCTGTGGGGAATGGGGGTGAGATTCCCAGGTCACTGGAGTTGTGTACCTAGGAGGATTACGGCTGCCTCTGCTGAGTCATGCAGGTTGTCAGGGAAGTGGGGAAAAGTGGGTAGTCACAGGCCTCACCCAGCTCCCATGCAAACTGAAGGGCCAGTCTCACTCCCACCATGCCCCCACCAACAGCCCTGAGTCTGTTTCCAGGTAGAGGGCAAGAGGGGCGTGAAAACTTACCCGAAGCTATCTACCTCCCAACTGCGAGAGAAAAGGGCTTTAGTTCTTCCCCCTCCCGTGAAGTCTGCACGCCCAATTCACACCATCCCTCAAGTTCTGGCCAGGAGGTTTCTCACCCCGTTCAAATTGTTACAAAGTTCAGCTAGAGAATTCCTTCTCCCTGTGGAGTTTTACCATCCTCCCGATGGATCCCTGTGGTGCCAGGCAGGAATGGGCTGCTTGGGGACCCAGCGAGCTCCCAGGGCCTTTTGGCTGCTTCCTCTACCCCTGTATTTTGCTTGGCTCTCAACCTTGACTCAGCTCCAGGTGAAGTTGGAAACTTCTCCAGCAAACAGACCTTCAGCTTCTCCAGTGGGGGGTGTGTTCGGGAGAGGAGGGTCTCCCTTTCCCACTTCTGCAGTTGGGGCACTCACAATATTTGGGTGTCTCCCAGGAGCAATCTGCTTCCTTCAGAGGGTCTGTGGGTCCTGTCAGGATTGCTGGTTTGTTCTTGCAGTCGATCTGGAGCTCAGGTGATCTGCCCATCTTGGCCTCCCAAAGTGCTGGGATTACAGGCATGAGCCACGGCGCCCCTGGGAAATGCTTTAGTTGGTACATTTTGAACCAGTAAAGCTGCCCTGTGGCTGGGTACATTTACACAAATAGCATCTGAAAAAAAATTTTTTTTTGATGTTCCAAATGGTATGCAGATTTCAGGTTAAACCTAGTACGAGGATACATATGCCTGGGATATAGGAGAAAAAGGAAGAGCAAGACATAAATACTTCCCTTATCCTAATCACCAATTCCCTCATGAGGGAGTGGTATGATAGCTTACACCTATTGAACGCATAAAACTGTGTGACAGAAAGCATTTCACATGAAAGAATGTATTTAGTAGTCATATCAACCCCAAAAGATGAAAACGAAACAAACTGCAATTTACCAGTCACACAGCTAATACATGACTTGAACCAAGGAACTGTGGCTTCAAGGTCTTTATCACGAACTATAACATGGTCTCTCATTCACTACCGGCAGAACATGGAGAGGGTAAAATTATAAAAGCCTACTAGAAAAGGAAAGGGCAGGTAGGGTGGGGTGGAGTGCAAGAAGACCTAGAAAGTCAGACTCGATGGCTGGGCATCGTGGCTCACACTTGTAACCCCAGCACTTTGGGAGGTGGGGACAGGAGGATCACTTGAGGCCAAGAGTTAGAGACCAGCCTGGATAACATAGTGAGATCTGATCTCTAGAAAAATAACAATTTTTTTTTTTTTAAATTAGCTGGGAGTGGGTCACTTTGAGCCCAGGAGTTCAAGATCAGCCTGGGCAACTTGGTGAAACCCCGTCTCTACCAAAAACACAAGAATTAGCTGGGAGTGGTGGCTCATGCCTATAGTGCCAGCTTTGCGAGGCTGAGGTGGGAGAATGGCTTGAGCCCAGGAGCCAAAGGTTGCAGGGAGCTGAGATCACGCCACTGCACTCCAGACTGAGTGACAGAGCAAACCCTTGTATTTAAAAAAAAAAAAAAAAGTTAACCAGGCATGGTGGTGCACACCTGTAGTCGTAGCTACTTGGTTTACTGAAGCGAGAGGATCACTTGAGCCTGAGAGGTTGAGGCTGCAGTGAGCTGTGATCGCACCACTGTTCAGCTTGGACAACAGAGTGAGATCCTGTCTCAAAAAAAAAAAGAAAGAAAAAGAAAAAGAAAGAAGGTAAAATTTAGATTAGATTAGAGGAAAAATGCGATTAGAAAACAACTCAAAATTTCTCAGCAGAAGAGTGATTTGTTGAAAGCAGTGTTTAAAGAGATATTTTGACTACACGTGTTCTGCTTAAAGCAGGGTGCTTATAAAAAAAACCACAATGCACATTAAAGGATTCCATTTACTAAAAAAATTCACAAAAATAAGGCCAAATATAACCTAAGACCCTCTCCAAAAAGACACTATGTAATGTAAGAAGTGTTTAGTCTTAAATATTTAAAATTACTTTAAGAGTTGAGCTAAGGAAAAAATAAAAAGGCTTCATGGTACAGAAACATCCAGCATCCTGATTAGGGGCATAGTGTACTCTGACACTATTTTCTAACCTAAAAATCACAGGGTTTGTTTTTTTTTTTTTTTTAATATGGTCTTTTCAAAAAAGGCCTCCTGCAGTCAACAAAGAAGAGAAAGGGTGTTCTTTTTTTATTTCAGTAAGAATTTTAATGCTATCCTGTGTGGCAGTTTCTGTGAAAAGTTGCAGAACTGGATACTATGTTCTTTGGGTTCTGGGGTCACTGCAAAAGCCTCAAAGGGGAGTTTAAAACCTGATGGGCCTAGATCAAGGAGGCGCCAGGGGGATTGATTTGGGGTTCATTCTGTTGCTATTCCCACTCCAAAACAAGGCATGCTGGGACTTGAACTATACAGAGCCACCCGGGAGTGGGACGCGAGAGGCCAGGAGAAGCCTGGGATCGGAGGGACAGGAGGGGAATGGCAACTGACCCAAATACAGACATAGGGAGGGGAAGAGGGCTTTGAGTCTGAAGAACAAGGTGCCAGCTGGGGCACACAGCTCAAAGGCATCACTCCAACAGAAAGCACAGGGATGTAAGGCGCCAGCCCCTGTCAGAAGCCAGGTGAGAGTGCAGCTAGGATAGGAACAGCCAACACAAGTGGGGAGAACTCTAGCTGCCAGAAAAGAAGGTTCTAGAAGCACAATCCAGCTCCAAAGAGGTAATTAGGAAGAGCTAATGAGCTAGCTGTCATTCAACGTCCCATAGGTGAGGGTGCCCAGAGAATGGTGCCCAGTTCATCCCCACATCTCAGGGATGGGGTCCAACTGGCTACGGGGACCTTAACAATGAGGCCCAGCAGCAAAGGCCTGGCCAAGGTCTGAGGACTCAGTTCAAAAGCTGGAAAGGAGGCTGGGGCTGCTGTAGGCATTCTCCAAACCAACCCATGAGCAAACTTGTATCCCCAAACGTCCCACTGCCTGCCCCAACCTTCGCATGTGCCCAGGCGATCTTTGAGTTTCCTCCCCTCATGTGGAGCACAGAACTATTGTTTACCAAAACCTGCTGGTGTTTGTTATCAGCCTCCTCTCTTACTAGACTAGAGGCTCCTTAGAAGCAGGTAGCATTTTGTATGCTTCTTCTCTGCTCTCATGGAACTTAATGCTGTAGAGGGAGTGCTTTAAAATCACCTATTAAATAAATCCTGTCTGGAGTTCCCTACCAGTAAGTATTACAGCTGAATTCAAAGAAGCCCATCTCTCTCCTGTGGCATGGGAGGGGGCTGGAGTTCGTTAGCTGATCACCACCAACGTTCTCTCTGGGTGACATGTGGGACTATTAAATGGCAGGCGGAGGATCCTGGGATTTCAGGGACATGTTGCATCCATCTGATCTGACTGGCATTGCCAGCAATTGAACCAAAATCTGGCTTAATGCAGTAGAATCTGCAAAGCCAGTCCCAAGTGACCCTTTTAAATAATCAATCTTTTTTTTTTTTCATCTTAAATCCTCTTTCATCTTAAATACCAACCTGATTCCTTTACTAACAAACTAGGTGCTTATTCTGCAAGCCACAAAGCTTGCTGATTAGTAATCAGGGAAGCCGAGCGTAGAAGGGAACTGAAGTGGAGATTGAGAGATGAGCCATTTCATCTGGGTCCCCCGCCCTCCCTCTGTGGGTTAAAAAAAAAAAAAAAGACAGGGACAATGTTCTCCATCTTCATCAATGTTTTATCAACTGAAGAAACATTAAGGCGAGACTGGCAAGGGATTCTATTTTCTTGTTTACTATAGCGAAAGACTCGGCCACTAAACTTCAGATTTCCCGACTCCTAAGCCTTGCTAAGAAGAATGCAAAAATGGGTCATAAAAGAAAGAACATATTCTTATTCTGTTTCCCACCTGTAAAATATAATATCTCCCCTGCAGATTGTTGTGAGAGTTAAGTAAGATCATTAATATCCAGCACAGACTCAGGAACACAAGGAGGCACCATTAATATTCATTAATTTCTTCTTGGTTCTCTATCATCCAAGTCTTCTGACATTCTAGCAACCCAGTACCACAGGTGGGAATCCTTTGAAACACATCAGAGTCAGAGCTCTTGATTTTGATAGGAAACGACTGAGCCCTTCCTGATTGCAGGGTACACACACTAGTTTCAGAAATCACTTCAGCATTAGGAAAACTTTGGACCAGAGAAACTGCAATGCATTGGTTTGCTCTTGCCCCTGGAACAAATTATCACAAATTTTGTGGCCTTACACCAATACAAATTTATTTTCTTACAGCTCTGTAGGTCAGAAGTCTGCTGTGGTCTCACCAGCCTCCTATCGAGGCAGGGCTGATCCTTCCTGGAGGCTCTAAGAGAGGAGTAGTCCTTCACTCACTCAAGTTGTTGGCAGAATTCAGTTCCTTGCACACAGCCTGCTATACGTCAGAACCAGCAATGGGACGTCAAATCCTTCTCATGCTGCCCTCTCTCTAGCCACAGCTAGGAAATATGCTCCAATTTTAAGGACTCGTGATTACATTGGACCCACCAGGATAATCCAAGATAATCTCCCCATCTCATAAGGTCTGTAATCTTAATCATATCTGCAAAGTCTCTTCTGCCATGTAAGGTAACATTCCCAGGCTCTAGGGATCAGAACCTAGACAATTTTAGGAAGTAAGGGGTGGCCATTATTCTGACTACCAAACAAGAGCACTTGTTGAACATTAACAATTCATAAATGTTCACCAATTTACACACAGAATGCTGGAACCTGGAAATCATGGAAAATGATTTTTGCAGTAGTTCTATCATTTAGTTTTCTTTTACTCACTAAAATTGGGTTTACCAAGATAGCGTTAAGACAAAACAGCTGAGACACATATCATTTAAAACCACCCTTTTGGCTGGGTGTGGTGGCTCACACCTGTAATCCCAGCACTTTGGGAGGCCGAGGCGAGTGAATCATGAGGTCAGGAGATCAAGACCATACTGGCTAACACGGTAAAACCCCATCTCTACTAAAAATACAAAAAAATTAGCCAGGCGTGGTGGCGGGCGCCTGTAGTCCCAGCTACTCGGGAGGCTGAGGCAGGAGAATGGCGTGAACCCGGGAGGCGGAGCTTGTAGTGAGCCAAGATCACACCACTGCACTCCAGCATGGATGACAGAGCAAGACTCTGTCAAAAAAAAAAAACACCTTTTGTCCTTGGCTTGGACTTTTACCACTCAGCCTTTCTTTTTGCCAATTCAGCTTAAACCAAAATGGAAAAAATTGTTTAGGTGATCTGCCCCTAGCCAAGAGAGACCAGGGAATGTTTTCAAAGCCTAGGGTCAGCTTCCATCAGAAAGTTGAAAGGACTTACCAAAGCTATGTATGTCATGACATTATCTCTCTCCTATTTTACAAACAGAAACAACTCACTCAGAATTCATGACCGATGGAGTAGGAAACAGGAACCAAACCGATTTTAAAAGCCTTGTCCATCATCCTTTCTATAGCTTATGAGGCATGGCCCAGCATCCACCTTATTAGTCAAGGGACATGCTAAGCAACTTTCAAACCAAGCTAAGCAGGCAGCAGTGCCAGGAAACAAAAAAAAAAAAAAAAAAAAAAAAATAGGCAAGAATGGCTGGAGAGAGAAGACAAAACAGACACAAGAAACTCCATGCCTTTTATTGTCAAGAAGAGGAGCTGCTGCTCATATCTTCTTGTATTGCAAGATGCTTCTTCAATTTATGCCCTCTCCCCTTCTGTAAATTGGATTTATAATCTCCAGCCCCTTCTACAAAATCCCAGGTGTGGGTCAATGGCTGTCACTGTGAAAAAAAAATGAGAAAGAAGAAAAGCTTACCACTTTCTAACGCTTTTTAGCCCCAAGGCACAATGAGACACTTCATTGTTGTTATTGTTTCAACAAATGCCTTGATTGAAATGACCATGTTAATGTAGCTGAGATTATTGGCTGGAAAAGAGCAAAGTGCCAGCACACACCAGTCACAAATCTGCCGAGCGACAAGCGACACCCAAAAGAACATGGAAGTGCGAGGGGGAGGAAGGACTGGTGTTTTCATTGTTATATTAGAATCCATTTATATTTTGCCATCAATTTAAAACAGGCTAGCTGAAGCCAAGCCTCCTAAACTTATTGTAGTCCTCATGCCTATCTCTATAAGAGATAATGAGTTTACGGCAGGGCACGATGGCTCATGCCTGTAATCCCAGCACTTTGGGAGGCCGAGGTGGGCAGATCACCTGAGGTCAGAAGTTCAAGACCAGCCTGGCCAACATAGAGAAACCCTGTCTCTACTAAAAATATAAAAATTAGCCAGGCGTGGTGGTGCGTGCCTGTAATCCCAGCTACTCAGGAGGCTGAGACAGGAGAATTGCTTGAATCCAGGAAGCAGAGGTTGCAGTGAGCTGAGATCACACCACTGTACTCCAGCCTAGGCGACAGAGCAAGACTCCATCTCAAACAAAAAAAAAAAGAGAGAGAGAGAGAGATAATGAGTTTACCAAGCATGTGTGAATTGCACAGGGGAAGCTACAGGGATTCCCTCTCAGTCAATATTTTCATAGACAGTCACTTCACGGGAAGGCCCAGGGTCTGACCTAAGCTAATAAATGATTATCCTTCGCTACTAAAATCAGGACCCTAATTAACTTGCTAATTGTTGGTCTCTGTTCACGGACATTAACCTGAGTTATCCCACTATATACACCTGTAAGTAAATTACAGGCTGTATACTCAAGATGAACCTTCTGTCCAAGTGAATAAATGTGACTTCAATGTGTCGGCCACACATAATTCTTTTAAGAGACCAAGTGTATAAGATTCTATTATGGGCACTTCTCCAAGCAAATTAAATGGACACAAACTCCCTCTAATAATTTATTTCCTGAGCAGTGTCTCTGGGCCCTGTCCTTTGGAAGTCACAGTCTCCTTGTTCATACCATCCTCTTTTATCACAGTAATAGCTACTCTGGCTGGCTTTCCACAGGCCAAGCAGTCTAAGCTAAACATTGTATATTCATTCTGTCCCTTAATCTCTACAAAGAGTTATAAAATATACATTATATTATTCCTATATGATGGAGGAGAAAACTGAGATTTAGATTAAAATGACTGTCTTAGCAGATATCACTAGTGCTCACCCAATTCCCCTCCATACCCTGGGGTTAGCACACTTAGCTTCTTCTAAAAGTTAAGACACTCTCTGCTTGAGATAAGGAAAGTATTGAAGTGCAAAGGAATTAATGTTCCCCATCCTGGGAGCAGCCCTCAGATAACATTAATGGGAGTCGGGTAATACTAGAGCTTCTTTTCTTGTATGGGACTATGCTGAGACAGGTCTGCACCATCATCCAGAGGTTCCCAGCCTGAGCGTTCAGGTGCCATAGCAGGAACTTGCTCATCAACACCCCTTACACTGGTTTCCTTACTCTCTCCCCCAAGACGCTAACCTGGGAAAATCCAAATAAATTTGCACCCAAATAAATAACTGCAACTCAAGTCTAAGCTGACTTAGGGTCAGCTTCTGGGGAAGGTCACACACAGTACTTGTCCAAGGCCAGATGACCAACAAATGACACAGCTAGAGCCAAACCCAGGCTGGCTAATGCCAAAGTCCATACTCTTACTCCCCAGATTATACTATCTCTTTGTCATCCCTTATCTGGCATGATATTTAATCAAAGCATTCAAGTAATACATTGGAATTAGACTTTTCCATATTTTTGCTATACTTTTTCCTGCCTGTTTTGCTTCTAGCAGCTTCACTTGCTAAAATAGTCTGGGTTGAAGGCTCTACAAGGCATTTACTCTGATCTTACTTCAACTACATTCTTGATAGATGGCCATCATGCCTGTTTGATATGGTTTTGCTGTGTCCCCACCCAAATCTCATCTTGAATTGTAGCTCCCATAATTCCCACAGGTTGTGGGAGAGACCCGGTGGGAGATAATTGAATCATGGGGGCAGTTTCCTCCATACCGTTCTCATAGTAGTGAATAAGTCTCATGATACTGATGGTTTTTTAAGGGGAAACCCCTTTTGCCTGGTTCTCATTTTCTCTCTTGTCTGCCGCCATGTAAGACATGACTTTTGTCTTCCACCATGACTGTGAGGCCTCCCCAACCACATGGAACTGTGAGTTCATTAAACCTCCTTTTCTTTATAAATTACCCAGTCTCAGATATGTCTTTGTCAGCAGCGTGAAAATAGACTAATCTACTACTGTTGCTTAATCTATCTCTAAGGATGGTTGAGTCCTTCCTGTTAGAAAAGAGCTAACATTTAGGAGCATCCACAATATATCAGGTGATGTTCCAGGGATATCATACATATTACTCCACCAACCCTCACAACAGCCCTTTCAAGCAGGTGTTATTATCTCCATTTTACAGATGAGGAAACTGAGGCTGGTAACCTGTTCAAGGTCATGCAGTTAGTATGTGGCAGATTCAGAATTGAAAGCCAGGTCCCTCTGACCCCAAAGTCTAAGCTCTTTTTGTATAACAAATAGTGCTTGCATGTGCCAGGTACTAGTCCAAGATTTTTAAATACTAATTTATTTAATCTTTACAATAACCCTCTGAATTAGGTACTATCATTATCCCCATTTTATAGATGTGATAACTGAGGCAACAGGCGGATAAGTAACTTGTGAAGGGCACACAGAAAATGGCAGAGGGCCAGATTCAGACCCAGGTGTTCTGGCCCAGCCCACACTCCTAAACACTACTTTTTGTTAACTCTCTTAACCACAGTGATCTGTATTGACCCAAGTTCTTATGCTACATTTAAATGTCGTCAGTATCACTTCTACCCAATATTCTTAGGTTTGACTTCCAAAATCCAAAACTAGTCTTATCTCTTTCCCCTTGATAAAACTGTAAATATTCAAAGATGGTGATCCTATGTCTTTTCAAGTGGTCTTACGTGGTCACTAGCAATGCCTTGACATCCAAATCCTTTGCTATACCACCCATGCCTTGTGAAAAACCTCCACCCCAGTTCCCAATTTCTCAGAACTGAGGTCCACCAGGAGTGGCCAGATCACTGCATAGTGTGAAGATGACCTCCCCTGCCCTGATGCAGGACTTTGGCCAGTGAACCCTGAGCGTGGCATGGCCTTTTCTAGCAGGTAGGTTGTGTGAAGAAGCTCAACAAAGAAGAGACATTTTCCTCATGTTCCACACCCATTTTCCCACCTATGTGTTTCTTCCATGCCAGGAGGACAGCACAGACCAGCAGGGGCGATTACAAACACTTCAGGCTGGGTACATACAGGTGAGCACTCCCATTTCTGTTGGTATTGACTTGCCACTGATGCTGTACCTTTATTTATGGTTTAAAACTTAAAGAAAGTTCACCGTCTTTATTTAGCAATCATTTGTGGAGAGCCTCTCTATGCCAGGGTCAATATTGAGGGCTAGGAATAGAACAATGGGTGCTGATCTCTGGGAGTTTAGAGCCTAGTAAGAAAGAGATACACAAAATCAAATAACTTCCATCCAGATCTTCTTCCTCTCCCTCTCCTGACCCCCAAACACTAGAGCATCCCAGGCTCAGTCCTTAAACTTCTCTTCAGAACATACACACTTCTCTAGAGATTCCATTTGCTCCTGTGGCTTGACTGCCATCTCTATACAGATGCCTCCACCATTTATACCTTTAGCTTGGTCCCTACCCTGAACTCCATACCCCATGTCCAATTGCCCACATGCCATCTCTTCCTGGATATCTAATGGCATCTTAAACTTAATCTGAATCACCAAATTCTTGATCCCCACTGGTGTAGACTGAACTGTGTCACCCCAAAAAGATATGTTCAAGTCCTACTCCCTGATACCTATGAATGGGACCTTATTTGGAAATAGTGTCTTTGCAGATAGAATCAAGTAAAGATGTGGTCATACTGGTCCAGGATGGGCCCTAATCCAAGGACTGGTGTCCTTATCAGAAGAGGGAAATTTGGATACAGACACAGGGAGAACACCAAGTGACTTTGGAAACAAAAATTGGAAGGATTCTTCTACAAGCCAAGGAACACCAAAGATTGCAATCACTAGAAGAGCAAAAATGAATTCTTCCCTGGAATTTTCATAGAAAATGACCCTGCCAATACCTTAGTTTGGAACAATTCTCAGCCTCTAGAACTGAGACAATACATTTCTGTGGTTTTAAGCCATTCAAGTTTGTGGCAACTTGTTACAGCAGCCCGAAGAAACTAATACATCCCTCAAGACCAGCATCTCCCATCTGAGTAGAAGGTAAATCCCGTCTCTCTGTGGATTGGGTCACTTTTTTGCTTCTTTTACTCATACAGTTCACACTCAATCCATGAAGATATGTCACCGGCTCAATGTTGAAACACATCCAGAATCTCACAACTTCTCACCACCTCTATAGCTGCCACTTATTTCAGCCACATCAACTCTCCCCTGAATTGGAGCAAAAGGCTCCTAATGGGTCTCCCTACCACCACCCATAGCCCACCACAGTCCATTTTCCACAAAACTGGGGAAATGTGGTTTTAAAAACATATATCAAATTATTTCACTTCTCACTCAACCATTTTATGACTGCAGGATAAAATCCAAACTCGACACTATGGCTACTTTCCCTGACCTCATCCTTCCTTGGAACTCTCATCCTTCACTCTGCACCAGCCACAAGCCCCTCCTATCTAAGCAGAGGCTGCCCAGATAGCACCACTCCCTCATCCTGTCTTTCATTCTGCTTATTTATCTTTTGAACCCTCATCACCATCACTGCTTGGCATATTATATGAGTTTGTGTGTTGTCTGCCTCCCTGCCTAAAAAAGGAGCCCCATGACAGGCCATAGTGTGAACCACCACTGTTTGCCAGGCACTTAGAACAGTACCTGGCTCATCAAAGATGTTCAGTACATCTGTTGAAGCAATGCAGTGCTGGGAGAAAGCAAATGTACAGCAGTTGAGGTGTTGCAGGGCAGTGCCTGATTCTGCCTGAGAGCTCAGTATTTATTGTCTTTTCATCTCTAAAAGGGGAATAGGAAGAATAGCATCTAACCCATAGGTAATGCAATGCTTGGATATAGCCTAAGCTATAGCATAGTTTTGCTCATCTATATGATGTGGCTTAAATATGGATATATAGATTTGTACCTTATATATAGCTTAAATATAGACAAGGAGCATCGAGTGCACAGTGTTTAGTTCATGGTAAGAATTCAACAAAATATTAGCTAGTGCTCATTTAGGCACAGAATAGAATTCACAAAGGAGGTGCCCCTTGAACTAGCTCCTGGTGGATTACAAGAAGGCAGGGGTTGCAGGCAGATGAGAGGAGATAACGAGGCAAGGACCTGCATAAGGCATTCAGGTGACCACTTGCTCCAGTGTGGCTTGGACAAGAAGGAACTGTGGTGACAGCAGAGGGGTAGGGACAAGAAGGAAGAAGGAGCCAGCAGAGGACAGGGAAGGAGTCAGCGGAGGACAGGGTAAGAGGTTTAGCAGGAGCCAGATCTCAAAAGCTTCACAGGGAAAAGGGAAAGAAATCATCATCTGATTCAAATGACAAGCAGGAAAGCAGCATAGATGATAAAGCACATCACAGATTCAGTGAGAACCTACAACTCCCCAATTTACCTCTTAGAGTCAAACCGCAAAGTTCCTATAACAATATAGCCAACAAGACCTGAAATGAAGACTTTGTTTTCTTTCAAATGCAGCATTAGCAAGAATTTCATGAGCATTCCCCTAAGGGAGGCTGATTCACTCTCTCTATCCTTCTCTTTGACTCTCTCTCTGCCTCTTTCTCTCTCTCTCTCAAGCCACATTGCTTTATATATCCTTTTCTATAGATGGGATGTGTATGTAACACCCTGAATTTGATAATCCACTGTTGGAATGCCTCCATTTTAGCTTTTTAGCTTAAAAAAATCCAAATCTAAAACTCAACGGGAAAAATCTAGTGTTATACTTAAAGGCAAGATATCCAGGTGAAGACCAGAGAAATTTATATTCAGGACCTCAAAACAAAGAAAGCAGCAGCATTCGTATCCCACGTTACAATGTCCACTTTTTGTTGAGCAGGTAAAGCCTGCGTGATCAGCTACAGAAAGCTTGTTCTGACATCTGGAAAGTGAAGACGGCCACAGAGGCTCCAGGCAGGAGAAACATAGAGTCTGATTCCTTCCCTAACCTAAACAGTCTCCTCAAATACAAATCCATTGTCTGAAAGAGTTTCCCATATGGGAAATAAAGACAAAAAGATAAACTGGACTTTACCCCAGTACTGACATTCTCAGGGTTTTTCTATCAAAATAAAACCTTAAGAAGAGCAAGACAAAGTCCTATGCAAAACTTATATTCATTCAGTGTCACCATTTATCCGAATATTCTTCACATTGTTGTCCCTGGTATCCTGTTATGAAGAGACTGTAGTCATGGGCTCATTCCCAGTACCTGCCTTTCAGAAGTTCACCCACTTCAGATACGGGCTGTGATCATCTTCCTTTTTCTGAATGTATGTCTCTCACCACCTCATTTTGCTGCCCTAAAATACAGGTTCCAGATTCCTGTACCAATTCCAGTATTGAGCACAATTTCTGAGACCTAGCAGGCAATCAAATATGAGCTTCTTGAACACGTGACTGGATGGATGGATGGATGGATGGATGGATGGATGGATGGATGGATGGATGGATTTATTAAGAGATCGGAGATCTGCACTTAGGATTAGAGAAGAAGTAAATGCTTTTAAAGTTTTTTACTTTTGTTTTGGCTTGGATTGGTTTTTTCTAAAGTAGGGGCATCAAAGGACTAGTTTTTTTTCCTCCAGAAACTAAGTTCCACAGCCAAGAAGGAGACAATGACAAGCCACATTGCCTTGCAGTAGATAGAAGTATTTATTGGCCTTCTCTCCCCACTTTCAGAAAATGAATGAGATATTTACCTCTAACTTTTCAAGAAATGTCTAGAGGTTGTTTGCAAGTCTAGTCATCCAAAGAGTTCCATTAATCTCCATTAGCTGACATCATCAGACACAGTTTCTTCCCATTTCACAAGAATCCCAGTTAAGCACCACCACTCACTTCCACACTTGAATTTACGCAGAAGGACCAAGAGCATATGAAAACCCTCCTTTCATGAGACAGGAGAGGCATTCAAGCACATTTGGAAGCTCCTTTCAAATATCAAACGTGCAAGAGGCATCAAGATTTCCTAAAACTCATTGAAATAGAAACATCGTAAGAACTTAACAATTATTAGGAATTTATATTTAGATGACTTCAAGAACAGATTCTAAGGCAATTCCCCAACTTGATGTCTTTCTCTTGCACTCACTTCAGGCTTTTCTCAAACATGGGATTCTTTACAGGAAAATGTGTCCAGAGATTATTCCTTTTCATATTTCCCTATGACAATGTGACCTTCAGTGAATAGTGTGAAAAGTCAACCTCATTCATGTATTCAGAGCACTTATAAACATTGTATTTGTCCCGGTTATAAAACACATTTCATCAGAGAAACACTGGGCTAACTTACCTGAGCCTCATTCTTTTATTCAGAGATCAGGCTCACTTATATGTCGAGATCTAACACTCATGTTGGCTCAATATAAACATTTGGTGCCAGCTTGAAGTAATTGTATCACTAATTACTATTGAATTATAGTGGAAATCATATAGAAGTGCTTTTAACATTCAGACTAGGACAAGAATGAGTCCATGTGATTAATGTTATTAACATAACATTCAGTTCGGTAATATACCGTAATGATCCGGCTATTATATTAAAGTGTTACTAAATATTCACTTAGCGCCAAAAAACACAGTGGGTGTAAGGTTTCTTTGTCGGATTTGGAATTTAAACAGCACTCTTTGTCACAGTTAAGCTTGGTATAAAGCCCTAACAAACAAAATCTGCCTACTACAGGAATGTTTACAAAGGCACAGAAAATGCCCACAGAAGGAATCAGTTTATCATAAACAATACAAATATTTACTTGATTATTTAATGGGTGCCCAGCATGTCTGTCCTTAATGTAGCATTAGTTGACATCAGGGACACATCATATGTGCAAATAATTAATTCAAATTATGCCTTTCTTCCACTGAGTTCTCTTATAAGGAGCGGAATTAATGTCGAGGCATATTCAGGAGCAGGGAGTTGTAGGCCCCTCTCCATGACTGTCTTTATGAGTACCTAGTTTTTAATACTTCATCCTCATTGTCATTCCGCTGCCAAGAGCTGATGGCATTTGAAATGCTCCTACAGTGTTCCTTATGTAATCAGTAGGATGACTAACATAGCGA
Organism: Pongo abelii; assembly: GCF_028885655.2. Classification (NCBI taxonomy): domain Eukaryota; kingdom Metazoa; phylum Chordata; class Mammalia; order Primates; family Hominidae; genus Pongo; species Pongo abelii. The sequence continues at coordinate 23,469,862 of NC_071988.2, forward strand.
TTAAAAACCTGACTTGGCTAAAGATTTTCTTATGAGATTAAGCTTGCCCAAAATCACCCAAATAAGTCCACCCTTTTTAACAACTGCCGCAACTGCAAAATCAACAGCTAGCAACTATCCACTGTGGATGATCCAGCATTCCTAGCTCACAGGAATGGAAAGAGAAGCCAGCCATTCTGATGACTCTAAAGTGTTTTCAGTTAAGGTGCTTGAGGCTTATTCATAATAAAGACATTCAAACCATATACAGGGATTTTCTGGGGGCAATTACGCCGACCCTTTTCTCTATGAATTAATACGTGGCAAACATTGGTTTGTATGACATTTCGGATGAGAAAACCCTTCGCAGAAATGAGGTGCAGACACAAAGCGCTACGTTTAAAGGTGCAAGCACTGAAACCTTATCTTCCTGTCAAGCTGCTTCCAGGGAGGTTGCCCCTGGGCCCGCATCCAATCTCTCAAGAGGCAAAGGTCTTGCACTTCTCCTCGCCTCTCATGACATCATGTTCTTACGTAGTTTTTCTCTAGTTCCTCAGGTTAGTAATAGTCAAACCTTTTTTCTAAGAATGATAAGAAAAAAAGAAAGAAAAACCAAAGAAAACTTTAAAACTGGGGAGGAGCCAAGATGGCCGAATAGGAACAGCTCCGGTCTACAGCTCCCAGCATGAGCAACGCAGAAGACAGGTGATTTCTGCATTTCCATCTGAGGTACCGTGTTCATCTCACTAGGGAGTGCCAGACAGTGGGCACAGGTCAGTGGGTGAGTGCACCATGCGCCAGCCAAAGCAGGGGCAAGGCATTGCCTCACTCCGGAAGTGCAAGGGGTCAGGGAGTTCCCTTTCCAGGGGTGACAGGTGGCACCTGGAAAATCGGGCCACTCCCACCCGAATACTGTGCTTTTCCGACGGGCTTAGGAAACGGTGCACCAGGAGATTATAGCCCACACCTGGCTCAGAGGGTCCTACACCCACGGAGTCTCGCTGATTGCTAGCACAGCAGTCTGAGATCAAACAGCAAGTCGGCAGCGAGGCCGGGGGAGGGGCGCCCGCCATTGCCCAGGCTTGCTTAGGTAAACAAAGCAGCCTGGAAGCTCGAACTGGGTGGAGCCCACCACAGCTCAAGGAGGCCTGCCTGCCTCTGTAGGCTCCACCTCTGGGGGCAGGGCACAGACAAACAAAAAGACAGCAGTAACCTCTGCAGACTTAAATGTCCCTGTCTGACAGCTTTGAGGAGAGCAGTGGTTCTCCCAGCACGCAGCTGGAGATCTGAGAACGGGCAGACTGCCTCCTCAAGTGGGTCCCTGACCCCTGACCCCCGAGCAGCCTAACTGGGAGGCACCACCCAGCAGGGGCAGACTGACACCTCACACGGCCAGCCAGGTACTCCAACAGACCTGCAGCTGGGGGTCCTGTCTGTTAGAAGGAAAACTAACAGGACATCCACACCAAAAACCCATCTGTACATCACCATCATCAAAGACCAAAAGTAGATAAAACCACAAAGATGGGGAAAAAACAGAGCAGAAAAACTGGAAACTCTAAAAAGCAGAGTACCTCTCCTCCTCCAAAGGAACGCAGTTCCTCACCAGCAACGGAACAAAGCTGGACGGAGAATGACTTTGACAAGCTGAGAGAAGAAGGCTTCAGACGATCAAATTACTCCGAGCTACGGGAGGATATTCAAACCAAAGGCAAAGAAGTTGAAAACTTTGAAAAAAATTTAGAAGAATGTATAACTAGAATAACCAATACAGAGAAGTGCTTAAAGGAGCTGATGGAGCTGAAAACCAAGGCTCGAGAACTACGTGAAGAATGCAGAAGCCTCAGGAGCCGATGCGATCAAATGGAAGAAAGGGTATCAGCCCTGGAAGATGAAATGAATGAAAGGAAGCGAGAAGGGAAGTTTAGAGAAAAAAGAATAAAAAGAAATGAGCAAAGCCTCCAAGAAATGTGGGACTATGTGAAAAGACCAAATCTACGTCTGATTGGTGTACCTGAAAGTGACGGGGAGAATGGAAACAAGTTGGAAAACACTCTGCAGGATATTATCCAGGAGAACTTCCCCAATCTAGCAAGGCAGGCCAACATTCAGATTCAGGAAATACAGAGAACGCCACAAAGATACTCCTCGAGAAGAGCAACTCCAAGACACATAATTGTCAGATTCACCAAAGTTGAAATGAAGGAAAAAATGTTAAGGGCAGCCAGAGAGAAAGGGTGGGTTACCATCAAAAGGAAGCCCATCAGACTAACAGCGGATCTCTTGGCAGAAACCCTACAAGCCAGAAGAGAGTGGGGGCCAATATTCAACATTCTTGAAGAAAAGAATTTTCAACCCAGAATTTCATATCCAGCCAAACTAAACTTCATAAGTGAAGGGGAAATAAAATACTTTACAGACAAGCAAATGCTGAGAGATTTTGTCACCACCAGGCCTGCCCTAAAAGAGCTCCTGAAGGAAGCACTAAACATGGAAAGGCACAAACGGTACCAGCCACTGCAAAATCATGCCAAAATGTAAAGACCATCAAGACTAGGAAGAGACTGCATCAACTAACGAGCAAAATAACCAGCTAACATCATAATGACAGGATCAAATTCACACATAACAATATTAACTTTAAATGTAAATGGACTAAATGCTCCCATTAAAAGACACAGACTGGCAAATTGGATAAAGACTCAAGACCCATCAGTGTGCTGTATTCAGGAAACCCATCTCACGTGCAGAGACACACATAGGCTCAAAATAAAAGGATGGAGGAAGATCTACCAAGCAAATGGAAAACAAAAAAAGGCAGGGGTTGCAATCCTAGTCTCTGATAAAACAGACTTTAAACCAACAAAGATCAAAAGAGACAAAGAAGGCCATTACATAATGGTAAAGGGATTAATTCAACAAGAAGAGCTAACTATCCTAAATATATATGCACCCAATACAGGAACACCCAGATTCATAAAGCAAGTCCTGAGTGACCTACAAAGAGACTTAGACTCCCACACATTAATAATGGGAGACTTTAACACCCCACTGTCAACATTAGACAGATCAACGAGACAGAGAGTCAACAAGGATACCCAGGAATTGAACTCAGCTCTGCACCAAGCAGACCTAATAGACATCTACAGAACTCTCCACCCCAAATCAACAGAATATACATTTTTTTCAGCACCACACCACACCTATTCCAAAATTGACCACATACTTGGAAGTAAAGCTCTCCTCAATAAATGTAAAAGAACAGAAATTATAACAAACTATCTCTCAGATCACAGTGCAATCAAGCTAGAACTCAGGATTAAGAATCTCACTCAAAACCACTCAACTACATGGAAACTGAACAACCTGCTCCTGAATGACTACTGGGTACATAACGAAATGAAGGCAGAAATAAAGATGTTCTTTGAAACCAACGAGAACCAAGACACAACATACCAGAATCTCTGGGACGCATTCAAAGCAGTGTGTAGAGGGAAATTTATAGCACTAAATGCCCATAAGAGAAAGCAGGAAAGATCCAAAATTGACACCCTAACATCACAATTAAAAGAACTAGAAAAGCAAGAGCAAACACATTCAAAAGCTAGCAGAAGGCAAGAAATAACTAAAATCAGAGCAGAACTGAAGGAAATAGAGACACAAAAAACCCTTCAAAAAATTAATGAATCCAGGAGCTGGTTTTTTGAAAGGATCAACAAAATTGATAGACCGCTAGCAAGATTAATAAAGAAAAAAAGAAGAGTCAAATAGATGCAATAAAAAATGATAAAGGGGATATCACCACCGATCCCACAGAAATACAAACTACCATCAGAGAATACTACAAACACCTCTACGCAAATAAACTAGAAAATCTAGAAGAAATGGATAAATTCCTCAACACATACACCCTCCCAAGACTAAACCAGGAAGAAGTTGAATCTCTGAATAGACCAATAACAGGAGCTGAAATTGTGTCAATAATCAATAGCTTACCAACCAAAAAAAGTCCGGGACCAGATGGGTTCACAGCCGAATTCTACCAGAGGTACAAGGAGGAACTGGTACCATTCCTTCTGAAACTATTCCAATCAATAGAAAAAGAGGGAATCCTCCCTAACTCATTTTATGAGGCCAGCATCATCCTGATACCAAAGCCACGCAGAGACACAACCAAAAAAGAGAATTTTAGACCAATATCCTTGATGAACATTGATGCAAAAATCCTCAATAAAATACTGGCAAACAGAATCCAGCAGCACATCAAAAAGCTTATCCACCATGATCAAGTGGGCTTCATCCCTGAGATGCAAGGCTGGTTCAATATACGCAAATCAATAAACGTAATCCAGCATATAAACAGAACCAAAGACAAAAACCACATGATTATCTCAATAGATGCAGAAAAGGCCTTTGACAAAATTCAACAACTCTTCATGCTAAAAACTCTCAATAAATTAGGTATTGATGGGATGTATCTCAACATAATAAGAGCTATCTATGACAAACCCACAGCCAATATCATACTGAATGGGCAAAAACTGGAAGCATTCCCTTTGAAAACTGGCACAAGACAGGGATGCCCTCTCTCACCACTTCTATTCAACATAGTGTTGGAAGTTCTGGCCAGGGCAATTAGGCAGGAGAAGGAAATAAAGGGTATTCAATTAGGAAAAGAGGAACTCAAATTGTCCCTGTTTGCAGACGACATGATTGTATATCTAGAAAACCCCATTGTCTCAGCCCAAAATCTCCTTAAGCTGATAAGCAACTTCAGCAAAGTCTCAGGATACAAAATCAATGTACAAAAATCACAAGCATTCTTATACACCAATAACAGACAAACAGAGAGCCAAATCATGAGTGAACTCCCATTCACAATTGCTTCAAAGAGAATAAAATACCTAGGAATCCAACTTACAAGGGACGTGAAGGACCTCTTCAAGGAGAACTACAAACCACTGCTCAAGGAAATAAAAGAGGATACAAACAAATGGAAGAACATTCCATGCTCATGGGTAGGAAGAATCAATATTGTGAAAATGGCCATCCTTCCCAAGGTAATTTACAGATTCAATGCCATCCCCATCAAGCTACCAATGACTTTCTTCACAGAATTGGAAAAAACTACTTGAAAGTTCATATGGAACCAAAAAAGAGCCCGCATCGCCAAGTCAATCCTAAGCCAAAAGAACAAAGCTGGAGGCATCACACTACCTGACTTCAAACTATACTACAAGGCTACAGTAACCAAAACAGCATGGTACTGGTACCAAAACAGAGATATAGATCAATGGAACAGAACAGAGCCGTCAGAAATAATGCCACATATCTACAACTATCTGATCTTTGACAAACCTGAGAAAAACAAGAAATGGGGAAAGGATTCCCTATTTAATAAATGGTGCTGGGAAAACTGGCTAGCCATATGGAGAAAGCTGAAACTGGATCCCTTCCTTACACCTTATACAAAAATCAATTCAAGATGGTTTAAAGACTTAAACGTTAGACCTAAAACCATAAAAACCCTAGAAGAAAACCTAGGCATTACCATTCAGGACATAGGCATGGGCAAGGACTTCATGTCTAAAACACCAAAAGCAATGGCAACAAAAGCCAAAATTGACAAATGGGATCTAATTAAACTCAAGAGCTTCTGCACAGCAAAGGAAACTACCATCAGAGTGAACAGGCAACCTACAAAATGGGAGAAAATTTTCGCAACCTACTCATCTGACAAACGGCTAATATCCAGAATCTACAATGAACTCAAACAAATTTACAAGAAAAAAACAAACAACCCCATCAAAAAGTGGGCGAAGGACATGAACAGACACTTCTCAAAAGAAGACATTTATGCAGCCAAAAAACACATGAAAAAATGCTCACCATCACTGGCCATCAGAGAAATGCAAATCAAAACCATAATGAGATACCATCTCACACCAGTTAGAATGGCAATCATTAAAAAGTCAGGAAACAACAGGTGCTGGAGAGGATGTGGAGAAATAGGAACACTTTTACACTGTTGGTGGGACTGTAAACTAGTTCAACCATTGTGGAAGTCAGTGTGGCGATTCCTCAGGGATCTAGAACTAGAAATTCCATTCGACCCAGCCATCCCATTACTGGGTATATACCCAAAGGACTATAAATCATGCTGCTATAAAGACACATGCACACGTATGTTTATTGAGGCATTATTCATAATAGCAAAGACTTGGAACCAACCCAAATGTCCAACAATGATAGACTGGATTAAGAAAATGTGGCACATATACACCATGGAATACTATGCAGCCATAAAAAATGATGAGTTCATGTCCTTTGTAGGGACATGGATGAAATTGGAAATCATCATTCTCAGTAAACTATCGCAAGGACAAAAAACCAAACACCGCATATTCTCACTCATAGGTGGGAATTGAACAATGAGAACACATGGACACAGGAAGGGGAACATCACACTTCGGGGACTGTTGCGGGGTGGGGGGAGGGGGGAGGGATAGCATTGGGAGATATACCTAATGCTAGATGACGAGTTGGTGGGTGCAGCGCACCTGCATGGCACATGTATACATATGTAACTTACCTGCACATTGCGCACATGTACCATAAAACCTAAAGTATAATAATAATAATAATAATAATAAAGAAAACTTTAAAACATACCTCTGATGAGGAAACTGAGCTTTCCTGAGAGCAAATAATTCCACTTCTATTATGTGATTATTCGTTTATATATTTCTGTGTGAATATACATATATATTTGTGTATACGTGTGGACCCATATACATGTAGACCCATATACATGTATGCATTAGAGAGTTGTAAAGGTTGAATTAGACATTGTACATGAAATGAATAGAATAATACCCAACAGCTAGTAAGCTCTCAATAAATGATAGCTACTATTACTATCATGATTGAATTATATCACAGCATCTGGCGCAGTGCTTGACACGTGTCAATACTCAATAAATAGCAGATGAATGAATTATTACTAACTCTCACCATATACCCATATATACAAGGAGACTAAGGCACAGAGAATGTGCCTTTTGAAACTTACCCAGCGCGACACTTCTACCAAATGCTAAATATAGGATTTGAACCAGATCTGTTTGAGTCAGAAACCCTAGCCTTTCTCAGTACTCCCTGCAGATCCTACCATAACAAGCTAATGCAGAGATGGCATTGAAAAAAAAAAAGAGAAAAATTAATTGATTGATTTCAAGTTGCAATGGGACTTTGAAAGACTATAAAGCCTATCATGAAAATAAAGGGGAAAAAGCCTTCCAAGTTATTTTAAAAAATGTTCCCAAGATTTCTCAATATTTTACAACTGACTCTAAAAAGTTAACATCCAAAATCACAAATTTATTCTCTGCCTGGTGACATTTTCTTCTTTTCTAATGAATTTGTATTTAAGAGGAAAATTCCAAAATTGAAACAATGGCAATGACTGAGTAATTCATGCCTCAGTGCTATATTAGCAATTAATTAAATCTACCCAGCAATATACAGAAACCAGTCATCTGCCCCTGTATTTATTTTATTTCATTTCATTTCCTGTATCTTGTATATTCCCCAAAGCAATTCTTTGCAGTAATTTTACCTTCCATGCACAAATCTCATAATCCCTCTTGTTCTTAAGCATCACAGGTGCAGCTGTATTGTTATTAGATTATTAAATGTACATCAGATAAATTCCAGTTGGGCTGCATTCTCCAAAATGCCTTTTTTCCCAGTCACATATTTTCTATTTTTTCATAAGTAAACACTGAGGTCTTTATTAGCAATAGTTTTTTTTAATATATGCTTCAACTTTTCTTCTTATACATTTTGTTGCTAATCACAGGATTTAGTCAGCCTCCTATGCACATTCACGACTCTGTAATCTTAACAAGCTATATGCAGATGATTGACAGATAATACTTGACAGCTTCAAAATTAGAGAATATACAATGAAAATTTTAGAACAGCCAGATCACTTAGTATGCTAGGCTTCCAGTTTTGGCTCTTCTCCTAATCATCAACTTGTGGAGAGGAAGTAAGGGAAAGCAAGGAGCTAAACATTCCCTCACTCTCTAGCCTACTGGATGAAAACCACCAGACTTGAACCAGCCTGAAAGAGTCATCAGTCAGAAATTATCTAGCCAAGAGCTGAAATGCACGCCATCAAAATATTAAGTCAAAAATATGATTCTTTGGCACTTAAACCAAAACACCATCATCTCCTTCCCAGAGCCAGCCAAAATGTGCTTTTCACAAATTTTATTCCATTTCATTCACTGAAGTGAGTTATCGTTTATGTAGCTTGCTCCTTAAATCTTTAATGAGAAAAGAAGTCATGTCATGTTTATTGAAATGATTAAGCCAATTTTTATTGACTTTGTTCAATTTATTTGGGAGCTGAAATTTACCTGAAGCCTTTCTATTCTGGAAAGAATTGATTGGTGACTTTTTTCCTACTATATTTGACTCAACTACCAGTGATCGAGCAAAGAAAAGAAGTTTGCTGTCTGTTTGTTTCACTTCCTTTATCTTCTATATTAAACTTCCCCACAACACAACCAACAACAAGTATATTTTCCTCTGTTTCAAGAGAATTGGGTGACACAAAACTTATACCAATTAAACTAGTATCATAAAATGTTTGGGACATTTCAAAGTCCATGCCTACCCAAACAGATGCTACTCAAAAAACTTGAGCCTGGTTCAAAGCTTTCTATCCTGCTCTCCCCAAGACCTAAATTCTGATGCTATTTTCCGTCAACACCCCCATTGTAATGAATTAGAAACCAACAAAACCTAACACGGGCAGCCCTTCTTAGAGGTTCCCACTGATAAAATGCCACAGAGATTACTTTGTTCTCTGAAATAGAAACAAGTATTTTCCACCGTTTTCTGCAACTTCCAAATCTGATGATGCTTGCAAGGTGACAACTATGCTGAAATTCCTTCCAGGGACATTTATGAGGGGAGAAATAAGTGACTTCAGGATTGTTATTTTATGTACACACTTGTGGAAAAAACACAAAGCTGTATGTTTTTAAACTCCTGCTCTTTTCTGGTGTGTACGTTCAAAATAGATCATAATGGATAAAATTGTTCAAATGTGACTTTCCTCCTTTTGAAAAGCAATTGCTGTCAAGAGAAGCATTTGGGTTAATGATTCGTAATCACTAGTAAGAGCCTAAGGGTGAGCAACCACTACTGTGGAAGGAAAAGTGGGCACCCCAGGAAGAAATGGGGGAGGGGACTCCTCAGGAAAATCACAGAGGAAGAGGCTAACCCTGCATTTCCACCATCAGAGAAATGTACACTAAATAGCCATAACTAGGCCAAATTATTCCCAAGAACTATATTGTTTAGTCTAGAATCAAGGTTGAAAGAGCAGACACAGAAAGAAAAGTTCTGATCCTCAACACTCATCTTGACTTAAAAGGCATTTATTTAAAAAGCTTAAGTATAACAGGCTCACACACTAGAAAGTTCCAAATGAAATGGGCTTTGCAATGAGCTCTGATATGTGAAGAATCTGGTTAACTAAGCTAAGCCACCCTGATTGCAATTATGAAAAATGAGAGTCATTCCAAATTAATGCAAATAATAGTAAGTAATTTAGGAGGAACAGTGGGAAGATATCAGGGACATCTTAAAATGCCTAAAAATGTCTTTTTCTTTTTTGCTTGCTTAGAAATAGAAGTTAATTTCTATAAACATTCTTATGGAGTGGGCATGTATTAGTATCTAAACTGCTGCCTTAATGAACACATTGTTGTTGTTTCTTTGTTGCCAGAGAAAAAATAATAATAAGGCAAACCTGCCGATTTTCAAGCTCCTTTGGTGCTTGATGAGGTAGGTGGTGCTTTGTAACAAGACAGTGTTACCAGAAATTGTAAAACAGTCCAATAAACAGGGACAATCACTGCAATCATATGCCAGTCCCCCCCCACAGGGTGCAGCTAGGAAATCCAACCTTTTATTTGAAGGACACAATACATCACTCTCCAACACACCCTTTATCTATACACTAACCTATGGTTGCTAGATGAAGAGAGAAAGGAAAAGATATCAACATTATGTAAGTAAGGTTTTCTAAAAATACCTTCCTACAACTTGCCAAAATGACTGAGATCTAATTCACTCTCAAGTCACAGAAACCTCAGTGCTTTGCTGTATGTTAAGATGTGAGACGTGAATCGTCTTAACCAACTGGGTCAAATGTGAACTGAAAACTACAGTAAGAAGGAATGAATTCTGAACTCTATTTGCATCAAAACTGGACTCCTTCAACTCAGACTCAGCAATCTGGTAAAGGAGCAATTTTGAAGTACTATACAATTTTTGGGTAGCAATCGTGAAATATAGCTGTGGATGGGACAGCCGCAGAAGGTTAACAGATACTTTCAATAAGTGATAAAGATATTTTGCAGTCATGGTAACCTGCATGCAAATTTAAAACATTAAAAAAATTATCTCCCCTTTCCCCTGATATCACTTATAGTTTTCTCTTTTCTATAGATCCTTGTCTGAAGCTGGGTACCTAAGATTCCAGCAATAATGGAATCAAATTTGGGGGGGTTCTGTCTTCAAGGTGGACTTCAAAATTTTAGGGTACATTCCCTGAACAAGGGCTTTTAAAATAGCAATACATTATTCTATACGTTTGTACCATATAATTCATACCACACAAAATATGAAAAAGACCTTTAAGTGGCCTGTTTCCAATGGGCTGTGCAATAAACTGATTAATATTTTAATTAATTTCTTAAGTGCTACACTAAAGGGAGGTAGTTGAAACCTAGCATGCATGAAAGACAGGACTTTCCTCGGAACAAAAACGAAGAGACACATCCATCAGGAGACGAGGAAGAAACGGAGAGTGAATGGGAGGGAGATGGCAATTTTCTTGTGGCCTGTTAACTCAGTTTCTTTCAAACCGTTTTATTCTCTCCTTTGAAATGAGCAGACACACAGAGTCTCCTGACAATGGAATGGAGACAAGTCAGAGATCCCAAGGCTCACTCCGCCCTATCTCCAACCTCCCACGAGCACCCCATCTGGCTCTGACAGCCACCATTTCAGAAGGGGACTGAAGCCTGGCCCACTAATTATCTCTTCCCAAGGCCACTGAATTTAAAGATATCAGCAAATTTGAGATCAGCGTTACTGGAGAAAAAAGACTGGAAGAGCAGGGTGAGAACGTGGATAATGGTCACCTCCTTCTTTTTGTGTATTTCTGTTTGGTCAGTGTTTTAATTAAACATGTACATCACTCTTACATAGCTAAAAAGCCATCAAAATTATTTTTTAAAACTTGTCTAACAGCTTCCCACCTCATGTTCAAACTCTGAGAATAGCTGCTTGATGAGGGATCAGGAAACATTTTCTCAGATCATTTTCACTGATAAGGCCAAGGAGTTGGGGGAATGGCATCCGAGACATGGAAGTTACAAGTAAATTAATTTGAATTAGAATAATAACAATGCTTTACATCCTAAATGCACTTTCCAATCACTATCTCATTTGTCCTTATTATAACCCTATGAAGTAGTTAAGAGAAGCAGTACAATCCCCAATTTCTACATGAGAAAATTGAAGCTCAGAGAGAACAGAAAAAAAAAAAAAAAATGCTTAGGAATGCTTAGGGTCACACAGAGAAAGAAATATAAAACATCAAACTCATTCACTTTTTAAAAACATGAGAGCTGGGAGTGTGCCATGCTTTTTTAACACCCTGCAAAGCTGTAGCTATAAATGCAGCAAGAAGAATTCTGGCATATTTGCTGTTGCATAATTATTCAAGAAGGCACAACTGCCCCATCAACACATTTGACTAAGTCACAATGAAGAAAGGCAGCCAAGACTTTCTTGCCCGCCAACCCCCCGAGTTAGCAGGGGCTCGGCAAGTCACGATCACATCCTATGGCTCTATGTCACCTGCAGTGTGAGATGACTCCACCAGCAGAAAGTGGAGGGTAGTAGGTGGGCTCCCACAGCGGTAAGTAATGTGCTATCTCCTTTTTAATCACCGTGATTCCATCAAAGAGAAAGGTTTGGCTTGGGGATAATAAGCCTTTACATTAAACTTCTAAGACTTAAGATTCTTTTAACAAAGGAAAAACAAGCTTCAGGCTCATAGCCTTCAGCAGGCAACAGCTTCTAGCTAAAGATGTTAACTTTTTGGTGTTCTTTTAACATTTTTTTTACATATTCTTCTATCTATAGCAAGTGATACTGGTTTTCCATTTAAAATGGTAACAAAATTTTTTCTACAAATAAATTCCCAGAGGTTAAAGAAAAAGTGAAATAAATAGATTAAGCCACATGAAACTACTAGTATTTATTTTAAATCAGAAATGGTCAAAAATGGGCACTTTCATATGGTTTGGACTAATGGATGAATAATAGGTAGTAAATAATAGCGATGGTGTATAGACATATATATACAAAACAGAATATATTTACATAGATATGACACATAAGGAGACATATACAAATAACACAAAAAAAGAGTAGATGAACGACTTCGAATTGAAAAGCCTTGTTATTAGGATGATCATAATATTAAGCTGGAGTCCCATTCTTCAGAACAATACCCTTAAGCTATAACAATTTGACTCTCCACTCAATCCAGGCAAAGGCATCTGGCTTCATTGTAGATTGGATCTCACTCTGGCCCAAGGCCAGCCACAAGTGAGAATTACACGCTCCAGACTCCTAAACAGATCAGCCAGAGAGCAGAAACAAGACCACAGGACGTCCCACTCCATTCTCTTCTCATCTTCCTCTGGGTTTCTCCTGTCCCTCTTTTTTTTTTTTTTGACTTTAAGTTCTGGGATCCATGTGCACAACGCGCAGGTTTGTTACATAGGTATACATGCACCATGGTGGTTTGCTGCACCTATCAACACATCATCTAGGTTTTAAGCCCCTTATGCATTAGGTATTTGTCCTAATGCTCTCCCTCCCCTTGCCCCTCACTCCCAAAAGGCCCTGGTGTGTGATGTTCCCCTCCATGTGCCCATGTGTTCTCATTGTTCAACTCCCACTTACGAGTGAGAACATGTGTTGTTTGGTTTTCCGTTCCTGTGTTAGTTTGCTGAGGATGATGGTTTCCAGCTTCATCCATGTCCCTACAAAGGACATGAACGCATTCTTTTTTATGGCTGCATAGTATTCCATGGTATATTTGTGCCACATTTTCTTTATCCAGTCTATCATTGATGGGCATTTGGGTTGGTTCCAAGTCTTTGCTATTGTAAATAGTGCTGCAATAAACATACATGTGCATGTGTCTTTATAGTAGAATGATTTATAATCCTTTGGGTTCCCATATCATATATAACTTATGTTAAACCATACATGAAATACACTGACCCTCTTTGATCTATCAGGAACCATTTTATCCCACCTTCAAGCTTTACACAACTTTCTGTCCCCAATACACTTCCTACAAAACAATCAAGTTGCTTAGAGCTTTGCAAAAGCTCTAAGTGGTGGTAGCTACCTATCCTTCGCTTGTATCATCCCTAACCCCCACTCACTGTCTTCTCCAAAGAGCTGATAGAATATCTCCTGAAAAACCTCCAAGAAGTCTAAGAGGAAAAGGAAAAGGTGAGGGGAGGGGAGAGTCCCTGAGCCAGATATGAAAACAGGAAACTTCTCCCTTCATAAATGCAACATGGAAAGTCAGTAGGGGCAGGGTGCGGTGGCTCATGCCTATAATCCCAGCACTTTGTGAGGCCAATGCAGGAGGATCACCTGAGGTCAGGAGTTCAAGACTAGGCTGGCCAACATGATGAAACCCCATCTCCACGAAAAATACAAAAAAAAAAAAAATGGGCAGGCATGGTGGTGCGTGCCTGTAGTCTCAGCTACTCAGGAGACTAAGGCAAGAGAATCGTTTGAACCTAGGAGGCGGAGGTTGCAGTGAGACCAGATCATGCCACTGCACTCCAGCCTGGGCAACAGACCAAGATTCTGTCTCAAAAAAAAAAAGAAAAAAAAAAGTCAGTAGAATGAATTAAGGTTGCCTCTCTTCTGAAACTCCCTAGTGCTACTTATGGAAGGGACACTGATAAAGTTTCATCTCTCTTGCCTCCAGAGTTTGGGAGGAGCATATGTGTTTCCAATTTGTGCAAGCTCCAGCTCATTCCACTCACCCCAGGCAGCCACTAAACTAAGGCACACGAGCTACACTCTACTTCCAAGTCTTTCCCTAACCAACTTTGTGACCTTGAGCACGTCATTTAACTCATTGGCTTTGAGCTTACTTAAATGCCAAATAAGGGAGTTTACCTAAATCAGTGGTTCTCAAAGTTGGTTCCACATTAGAATCACCTGAAGAGCTTTATAAAAATGCCCACACCAGGGCTCACACCTAAAAATTGTTGGCTAGGTTCCTGTATGCTAGGCATTTGTAGTTTTTTTAAGCTTCCCAGGTGGTTCTGCTATGCAGCTAGGGTTGAGGATCTCCAGCTTAAATCAACTCTAAGGTTCTTTCTAGCCCTGACAGTCTTTGAGTCCCTAATGCTAACTCAGGGGCTGGTGGCCTTTTCTTGTTTCTATTTGTTCTACACGGCCCTTATCAGTAAACACTTTTGCCTTGGCTATACTTGCAGTTCTTAGTCTTATCCAGAGAACTGCCCGCACCAAAGATCTGAAGTTTATTTTTCTACCCAAAAGAACTTTTGAGTTTGGTGAAAAATATAGACTTTGTAGCTACACAGGCCTGGTTTTGAATCCCGATGTGGTAGTCTTGAGCAAGCTACTTTATTAATCTCTCTAGGCCTCAACATTCTCATCTCCAAAATGGGGATAATAATAGCTATTTCATGGATCCTTGTGAAGAGTGAATGTATACAAAGTACAAATGCTGAATAAATGTTACTACTTCCTTCCTGCAACTTGGAAGTGAAGGAGGTTCTGTGCTCACAGAGGAGAGAGCTGGGGGAAAGTCGGGCTAAATTTCTAGAATCCTTAAGAGCAGTCTTTGGCTAAGCAGATCAACACCAGCCCGGGAGACACTTAGAGCTTCAGAGCTCTGACTCCCTGCCATGAGCATCGTCTTCCCTTCCATCAGCTGCAGAGTAGCAGAAACACAGTCCAGTTCCACATTCTGGAAGGGAGAAGCTACAAGTGTGAACTCACAAAACTGCAGGCCATGAGATAAGTAGGCCAGTCCCGGACTCCTGCGGCGTAAGCAGCAGGAAAAGAGAGGCTAATGGTCAAAGGGACCTAATGAGGAAACAGTCGGGTCTGGCAATACTGGGGCAAAGAGGTGTCTGCAGCAGATGGAGGAGGAAAAAGATGAGCAAAATAGAAGATATTTGCCCTTTCCAGCTTTGGCAGGGCCATGGAAAGAATTTCTCAGACCACTGAGATTAAGCGGCAAGGAAAATGTTCAGCACTAAAGCTGTGAGTAAGACTGCTATTCAAAATTAGCTTTTCCCTATCAGTGCATATTTCGGCATAGGAATAAAGC
This sequence comes from Pongo abelii, assembly GCF_028885655.2. Lineage (NCBI taxonomy): Eukaryota > Metazoa > Chordata > Mammalia > Primates > Hominidae > Pongo > Pongo abelii. Next base: position 23,485,337 of record NC_071988.2, read on the forward strand.
TGGAAGGAAACACGCTAAAATGTTAATACCGTTTGTCTCTAAATATTGAACTTCTGGGTCATTTCTAGGCTCTTCCCTGTATATTTCTGCAGACTGCAAATCTATAATGAATAAAAATGTCTCTTACTATCAGAAAACAAATTGAAAGGAAGAAATGAGGCATGTTATACAAATTTATAAACGAGAGACAAGGGACAAGGTTGTGGGTGGGAAAAAGGAGAGCACAGGATTAAGATATCAAAAGACAGCTGTGTTTTTAAGAATAAATCAAATAAAAAATTGATAGGTTGCCCATTCATGAGACTATATATCTACGGTACTGAGGTCAGAATTTGCCACTGCAAATAGCAGGTAATCTGCAGTCTTTATTTTCACCTTTTTCACTTTCCGTGTTGACACTGGCTTTTCTAGTGTTTTGGAACCTGGCAATTGCTATGTGATAGCAAACACAAATAAATCACTGAGGAACAACGATGCAAATTCTCTAGCAAAAGGACCTAGCACTGAGCACAGACACACAGAAATCAAAACAAAACCAAGGAGGCACTGACGTTTCTTGAAACACCACTTGTCAGTATTTTTCCAATCCAAAAATACATGAAACCTCATACAGGATGTCATAGATTTCTAAGAGGTGATCCCAGATATCAGAGTTAAAAATTTTCCTACAACATTCAAACTGCTTCCTGTGGCCAAAAGATGATGGTTAACACCTCTGGGAGGGACAGATTTTTCCATGTAGAAAAGCCTCTATTTCATTGACCCAAGTTGGTATTTCTTTTCTTCTATCTGCCTCTATCCCTGGCTGCTGGTCTAGACTCACTCAGGAAAGTTAGAGAACAGTCCTACCCTGTCACTCTATATTTTGAAACCTCTCCATGTGGCCTGGTTGCCAGGAATCACGAAGAAACCTTGTGTCCTCATAGTGGGGAACATCGCACACTGGGGTCTATCAGAGAGGGTGGGGGTGGAAGGAGGGAGAGGATCAGGGAAAGCAACTAAGGGGATCTAGGCTTAATACCTGAGTGATGGAATAATCTGTATAGCAAACCCCCATGACACAAGTTTACCTATGTAACAAACCTGCATGTGTATCCCTGAACTTAAAATAAATGTTAAAAAAAAAAAAAGGGCCAAGGATCTGAAGAGACATTTCTCTGAACGAGGTATACAAAGAGCCAGTAAGCACAAGAAAAGATGCTCAGCATCACTGAGTCATCAGGGAAATGGAAATCAAAAACACGAGATGCCACTTCACACCCACTAGGATTGCTAGAATCAACAAGTCAGATACTAACAAGTGTTGGCAAGGATGTGGAGAAATTGAAACCCTCATACCATGATGATGCGACTGTAAAAATGTGCACTATTAATTTGAGGAATTACCAGACTATTTGGAAAAGATTAAACATGGTGTTACTATATGACCCAACAATTCCACTCCTAAGTATATGCTCAAGAGAAAGGAAAACATGTGTCCACATGAAAACCTGCACCTGCATGTTTACAGCGGCGTTATTAGTAATAGCCAAAAAGCAGAAACAATCCAAACATCCACCAACCCCCCACCCTAAAAAAAAAAGAAAAAGAAACCTGTGTCCACTATCATGCCTGTCAGGTTGGGATATGTGGGGACTTTCAGAGAAAATAACCAAATATCCACCATTAAAACTCCAGGTTGATTTTCTTTTCCCAAGACATTTTTAATCTGGCCCCAAATGTGAGGTTTTGAAGAAAACAGTATCATTAAAAAGGAAAATCAGGTTGAGGTGGGTGAAGGTTAGGGTTAAGGTTGTGAAATTTAGACTCCACACATTTCAGTTAAATGGTACATTGATCCATATCCCAAACTGTACTGAAATCTGCTCAAAGTCCAATTTGTCAAGTTTATCTGCCACCATTTGGATTCAAGATGACAGACTGAGTTATAAATCCAATTCAAGGTGGGACTTACACTGTGCAGTGTACCAAATTTTATCAGAATCATTCAGCTTCTTTAAGAGTCGAACAGGGCATAGACCAAAAAGGCAGTTAAAAGGAAAATGTCACATTAACTAGTTGAAGCAAGAATCATGCTCAGATCCATCATTTGTGCATCAATTCGTTCAACAAATATTTATTAAGCACCTACTCTATACCAGGCAGCGCAGTACAAGCTGGGGATATGGTAAATCACAAGGCAGACGATAGAGCTTATATTATGGTGGGAGGATGTGTGAGGGGAATAATTAAAGCTAGCAAAAACTAAGACTAGAGCCAGCATGGGAATAAAAAGGGTGCCGCGATAGACAAAAACGGAGATAGCCCACTTTAGACAGGGCTCACAGGGATGCTTTCTCTGAAGGGAGGTATTTAGGTTCAGGTGGAAGAGTGAGATGAAAGCAGCCCTAGTTAAGAGGCACAGAATCATGTCCCAGGCAAAAAAAAAAGAGCAAACCCAAACTCATAAGTGGGACCTGTCATGGTCTTGGACAGACAGGGGGCCCAAGGGTGAAGAGGAAAGGCAGAACAGGCCCACAGTGACTTGCCATACCAAATGATTACTAGTGATATTGTGGGTAACATTGCCAGAAATCATTTGCGTGGATTGTGCGAGATGGCAGACATTGCACCAGGAAAAAAAAAGAAAAAAAAAAACCTGCACACTTTTATTTCCTGTCATGGCTTTCCATTCACACATTAAAGAACACCTAACAGCCCATACATTTTACTTTCCTTTCGGAAATTATCATTAAAGATTATCATCAACATCATTAAGGAACTTTGAAGTATGATACATAGTTTCTAATGCATTTAGCACACATAAGCATATACGGTTCCCACCATAGACAGGACAAGAGCCTTCCATCAAACAAGTGAACTCCGAAAACAATCAGGTATTTACGGCAAGTCCTATGGAGCAAACCCTGTAGGGGGTGAAGGGGAGGGCTTGCCAAAGTGGTCAGCTCTTCATGAAAGCCTGTCACGTCAAGGACAAATCCAATCAGCTCCATGGATAGGTCAATCTTCAGGCAGTCAAAAGAATGTGCCCAACTGAATAAAGCATCCTTCCATTTCCCAGTCACCCAAAAAGTTGTAAATTTTATGAAATTCCAGTCTTAAACTTTTAAGCCGTTTTTGAGCCATTTGGAAAATAAAACGAATTGCAAGAGAGTTTTCCTAACTAGCTCACTGATCTTTCCGTTGTCATGTCAGGATGAAAGAATTCACCATTTGACTAAAAGTCAATGTTCTAGAAATATTTATGGGTGACTAGAAAAAGGAAGACTATTAGGGAAATACTTATTCATTACCTTCATTACTATACGGTTAGCTGCACGAAGTACTAGACATACCTACACGATGAACTTACCTACCTTTCCATGATCACATATCCATTTGTTATGTGTTGTATTTGTAGGTTAGGGGTCCTTCTCATGGTGAGGTTAAGGATACCCCTTTCAAGGAAAATGACTAAATGTTGGTTACATTTTACATTGTGCATGATTTTAATTCTCTGCAAGTAATGTTTGATGGATAAGTCTAAAATAAAATGGTCAAATGGCCTAACCTTTTAGCAATAAAATCGTGAGCAATAAAAATGCTGGAGGGCACCAGTTACTGAACTGTCATGGACCGGAGAATTATTAGACTCCATAATTCTGTACTGCAAAGCCAAATTTGTAGATTTTTTTTTCACGTGAAAAAAAATCTAGGAAATTAAATGGAAAGACCTATAGTAATGAAATATTAAATGCAATTTCAAGTGCACAAAAAGGTCAGAAGCCAAGAGGAAAAAAAAAGAAAGATTTCTAGAACAACATTAATTTTATCACACTTTGAGTATGCCTAGGCTTAAATACCCCTAAAAGCCAACCCGGCCCAGACTGGGGCAGCAGGGTAGGGCGTCAGGGAGGAAGCTAGAAAGGAGATGCCTAGAAATAGGCACAACTAGAAGCCGAAACTAAAAAATAAATAAATAGAAAATATTTCACTTGTTTTCAATTTCCCAAGTTGAAGTCGTATTGCATAAATATGCATCAACCCCAGCAGAAAGGCATAAAAGCAAAAGCAAAATTCCTGGACTCCAACTACGGCATGTCAGTTATACTGAAGTTCAGCCTGATTCTTGGTTCCTTGCATGACTGCAATTCTCAGTTCCTGTTTTTAAATTCACTATAATTGAGTTTCAATCCTGGCCAAAAAGAGCACATATCATAGGATAGTTTCATGGGCATTTGGAGTCAGTGAGTTGAGAGGTGTCTGTGTGAAAAGTGTTACTGTCATTACAAAAAATCACTGAAAAAATGTAGCTTCAATTTCAGGATACAGCAGTGAAACTTGATTTCAGTAACAGGTATGTAATAAGTGGGGGATCCAGAGAAACTTTAAAACCAATATTTTAAACTGAAAATTATTGTGTGACTAAAAGGGTCAAATGCTGACATCAGGACACCTTGAATTTGGGGATGACATATTGTTTCTGTGGAATATTGCTCACAGTTGCATGCAGGGAAAACCTTTATTTTAACACCTAGCTAACTCTCCAGGTCCATTACTCACACAGAATGTACAATCTTTCTTTGAATATGCTACAGAAATAAGATAATCTGTAATTTACGATTGCTGCAGCTTTACAACCTAAACAACACATGATGAAATCTTGTTCTTTAAAATACTAATCTGGGCTGGGCACAGTGGTTCACACCTGTAATACCAGCACTTTGGGAGGCTGAGGTGGGTAGATCACCTGAGGTCAAGAGTTCGAGACCAGTCTGGCCAACATGGTAAAATCCCATCTCTACTAAAAATACAAAAATTAGCTGGGCATGGCTGCGCATGCCTGTAGTCCCAGCTACTCAGGAGGCTGAGGCAGGAGAATCACTTGAACTCGGGAGGCAGAGGCTACAGTGAGCAGAGATCATGCCACTGCACTCCAGCCTGGGCAACAGAGTTAGACTTCATCTCAAAATAAATAAATAAACAAATAAATAAAATACCAATCTGTGTAGTTGTAATGTCGGATAGCAGAAAGAAAGATTTATGTTTATAGCCAATTTTTACTTATCTTTACCTATTTATAAATTGTGCTACAACTTCAATAACCGTGGTTAAAAAAAATAACATCATTCCTAACCACACTGCCTTTGACTGTAAAAACAATTTCACCGTAACGGATAACACTAAAATACTCCAAGAATAATCTATAAATGAATCCTGGATTACTAGTCAAAAGATGGTGGTTATAAATGATTACATGAAAGAGTTGATGTTACTTTGAAAATCTTAGAGTCTGTCTATGGATTTTTGTATTTTATATGTAACATTTTTATGAAGTGATTTTGCCCTTACATAATAGCTTTCATCTTCAAAGCACTTCACAAATATGAACTAGTTACATAAAAAGCTATATTACTGCAAAATCAGAAAATGGGAAAGCTGAAGTTCTCTTAGCAACCCTCACTCTCACACATTCTATATGACTAATCTATAGCAAAGATTAGGTTTCTTAAAAACATGTTTAATTATCAATACTGCTTTTACAAAAACATCTAAAGGGTTAATGGAGTTTTATTATACCAGGCAGTCCTTACTATTCATAAGTATCTGCCTTTCGTGGAATTTGTTAAGTTTGAGAAAAATTAGACTTGTATTGTGGTAAATCTTCTTTGTCCCCTTCTTCTATTTCATGAAATCTGTCAAATATCAAGAAAAAGGTTATTCAAGAAAGCTTTAGCATATTAAAATTGAAAAGAAAACTTACATATGCATCAATAGGACATGATTAAATAAATTATGGCTTGTCTATATGATATAATAATATCAAATATAATATAGACATTAATAATTATGTTTTTGAAGTTAATATCATGGATGTAGAGAGTAGACTAACAAATACCAGAGGCTTGAAAGGGTGTATGGGTTGGAGGAGGTGATAAAGAGAGGTTGGTTAATAGGTAGAAACATACAGTTAGACAGATGGTATAAGTTCTAATGTTGGATAGCAGAGTAGGGTGACTATAGTTAGCAACAATGCATTGTATATTTCAAAGTAGCTAAAAGAGAGAACATGAAATGTTCTCAACACATAGAAATTAGATAAACAGGCAAATAAGTCAAATATTGATCATTATACGTTCTATGCATGTAACAAAATATCACATGTACCTCATAAATATGTAAAATATTATATATCAATATAAAAATAAAATAATAATTAGGTTTTTGGAAAATACAGGAAAATTTTCACAATATATTAACTTTTGAAAAGGTCACAAATTTATCTATGGCCTGTGATGTCCATTATGAAAAAGAAATAATTATCTATAAACATATAAGCAAACTGGATGAAATAAATGTGTGTGGTGGGTATATGTGTGGTTTTATTTCTTTCTTTGAACTTTATTATTTAAATTCTTTTTTTTTTTTTTTTTTTTTTTTTTTGAGAAAGAGTTTTGCTCTTTTTGCCCAGGCTGGAGTGCAATGGCACGATTCGGCTCACTGCTATCTCCACCTCCCGGGTTCAATTGACTCTTCCACCTCAGCCTCCCAAGTAGCTGGGATTACAGACGCGCCCCACCACACCTGGCTAATTTTGTATTTTTAGTAAAGACAGGGTTTCACCATGTTGGCCAGGCTGGTCTCGAACTCCTGACCTCAGTGATCTGCCCGTTCGGCCTCCAGAAGTGCTAGGATTACAGGCCTGAGCCACCATGCCTGGCCTATTATTTAAATCCTTAACAATAAAATATATAGTATTTTTTTTAATCATGGGACATTAATGTTATTTAAAGGAAAACAAAATCATAAACCTTGCCCTTTAAGATCTCTTTGAGAGTTGAGAGCACAGTACATGGGAGTAACTCAAGGTGGAAATTCAGGGTAGAAGGAAGAAAACCTTTAAGTGGGTCTTAAAGAAATGCAGTATTCACTAATAAAGAGAGCAGTCTAGACAGAGGGAATCACATATGCAGAGGCACAGAAGCAGGAGGCACGAGAAACAACAGAGAGCTTGAAGAGCTTCACTGGAGCAAAGAATACAATCAGGAATCAAAGAAGATGATCATGGAGATGGCACATGCCAGATTATGGAAGACCTTGATTACTGTAGGAAAGAGTCCAGCCTCATCCTTTTTGGATGATGTGTAGAGCATACTGGGAAAGGAGGCATGGAGAGGTTAGATCAAGAAAGTAGTAAAATTAGTGGAGTCATTTAGCTCACTCTGACTTCAACAAGCAGAGGATTGGAGGGAAGACAAGACGAGAGTCAGTGATACCAGTTATGAGATTCTGATGGGTTTAACCCAGGGAGTATCAGTGGAAACAGAAAGAAAAAAAGTTCCAGAGACAGTTAAGAAACAGAATCAACATGTCTTAATGGCCAGTTACGTAGGGGTGAATGAGAAGAGCGTCTAAAGTTCTTCCCAGGTTTCTAGACTGGGTAATTGACTGGACAGTGGTGTCGTTACCTAAATCAAGTGGATCTGGGCAAAAAGCCAGGGATTTGAGACATGTAGAATTAAAGATGATTATAAATAAACAGTAGGCTGCACGGATTAATAAGCAAGTCATAAGTGAAGGGTAGAAGAGATTTGAGAACACTCAGCATGTAGCTGTGTGATTAAAAAAAAAAAAAAAGGAATGGAATCACCGTAGAAGATTGGGCTAAATGAGGAAGGAGCTCTGACAACTGGGAGACATCAACATTTGGAGGCAGACACACAGAGCCTGCGGAGGAAACCAAGACAGAATGGTCAGCCAGAGAGGTCATGGGAGCTGAGGAGCAGAGGCTTTCAAGAAGGGAGCGATCCCAGTTGTAAAATACTACAGAGATCAGGTAAGATATGGGCCAAAATGTATCATTTAGGCTTCACAGTACAAATCCTCATTGACCATTGCTGGAGCAGTTTCAGTGGGTGGCATGAACAGGAGCTTATGGATAATTCAGATTTAACGAGAGTGTGGCAACTCTTTCCACAAACTTAATCATGAACTGGGAAAGAAAGCACCAAAATTAGAAGTAAACACAGGACCACACTGATTGTTTATTAAAAGGTAACTAGCTGCAACTGCAGTAATGATTACACAAGAAATGAAGTCATTGTTTTTCACCTAATAAAAATATAGTCATCTAGCTACAAAACCAAGATATGACAATACATGTCCAAATGCTTGCTCTTAAGACATCAGCATTATCTAGCTAAAATTCACGTTCACAAAGTGTTTTGCTAGCACAAAAAAATCCTACAATCTCATTTCCAAAGTCTCACCTTAAACTGTGGTGTTACTCAGGTAATTGAAAGAGTTGACCAATATAAAGAATACAGTTTATAGCTACAAAAAACATGGTACCAGGAATGAATTAATTGTTGTCTAGGTTATCTGCTGAATAGCCAAGATGTTTTAAATTAGCTATACAACTCTTTCAACATTAGGTAGACCTGAGGTTGATTAGATAAAAATCCACTTATATAGTACAAAGTAATTGAAGAAGTTTACAAAGAAATTTAAGAAACTTCATTTGTGTTGTGGTTCTCACTGGACTACCCAACTTAATGTTAGGAACTTCAATCCATGTGGAGATAAAAGTCTATATCATTCTTTCCTTCCACTCACCTAGAAATATCAAATTCACTATATGTATTGGAATCCACAAAAAGATTTATTATTTCTAACCCAATAAATCTGCTTTTAGGAATTTATTACATAATAGGAGAAAATGCTACATGAACAAAAATATTCACTCGGACATTATAAGAACAAAAACTTAGAGAAAACCTAAAAATTCAACAATGGAGAAAAAACAACATGAATTGTGGACATTAACTTAATGGAATAATGTACAGTCACTAATTGCATGAAACAAAGCTGAATAAAATTGTTCACTGACTGCAATCATATAATTATAAATTGTACGTACAAACCAAAAAACTCTTAAAGATAACTCAAACTTGGGTGAAAACAAAGCTGTGTTGCAAGAATGAAGGAATAAGAATTGTTTGGGTTTCTTATTTCAAATTTTCCCTTAATGTTCTTATAAGAACTTTCAGAACTTAAAAGGCAGGAAGTAAGGGAGGGAGGAGGGAGAACAACTGGGGACCAAAACCAATGGAAAGGAAACTGCTACGTAAGAAAAAAAGAATTCTGAAATGTATCTAGACATGTTTGTAGACTATTTGTAGACTGTGACTCATCTGTAGGCTCGGAAGCCCTGTTTAGAACTGATACAAGGTTAAATGTAGTTATCCATTTGCAAGTGTGACTCATTCAAATGATACTGACAGGTACCTTGTTCTCTATACAGTCAGTGTCTGTAAATATTTTTTAAGAAATACTTTTTTCCAAAGGCAGCAGCACCAGTCAGGGGCTTATAGATAAAACTCCCATCTCCCTGGGACAGAGCACCTGGGAGAAGGGGTGGTTGTGGGCGCAGCTTCAGCAGACTTAAACGTTCCTGCTGCTGGCTCTGAAGAGAGCAGCAGATCTCCCAGCACAGTGCTTGAGCTCTGCTAAGGGACAGACTGCCTCCTCAAGTGGGTCCCTGACCCTCGTGCTTCCTGACAGGGAGATACCTCCCAGCAGGGGATGATAGACATCTCATACAGGAGAGCTCCAACTGGCTGCCTCTCTGGGATGAAGCTTCCAGAGGAAGGAATGGGCAGCAATCTTTGCTATTCTGCAGGCTCTGCTGGTGATACCCACGCAAACAGGGTCTGGAGTGGACCTCCAGCAAACTTCAGCAGACCTGCAGCAGAGGGGCCTGACTATTAGAAGGAAAACTAACAAACAGAAAGGAATAGCATCAACATCAACAAAAAGAACATCCACACAGAAAGCCCATCCAAAGATCACCAATATCAAAGACCAAAGGTAGATAGATAAATCCACGAAGGTGAGGAAAAACCAGCACAAAAAGGCTGAAAATTCCGGAAACCAGAATGCCTCTTCTCCTTCGAAGGATCACAACTCCTCGCCAGCAAGGGAAAAAAGCTGGACGGAGAGTAAGTTTGACCAATTGACAGAAGTAGGCTTCAGAAGGTGGGTAATAACAAACTCCTCCGAGCTAAAGGGGCATGTTCTAACCCAATGCAAGGAAGCTGAGAACCTTGAAAAAAGGTTAGAGGAATCACTAACTAGAATAATCAGTTTAGAGAAGAACATAAATGACCTGATGGAGCTGAAAAACACATCACGAGAACTTTGTGAAGCATACACAAGTATCAATAGCCGAATCAATCAAGCAGAAGAAAGGATATCAGAGATTGAAGATCAACTTAATGAAATAAAGTGTGAAGACAAGATTAGAGAAAAAAGAATGAAAAAGAATGTACAAAGCCTCCAAGAAATATGGGACTATGTGAAAAGACCAAACCTACATTTGATTGTTGTACCTGAAAGTGATGGGGAGAATGCAACCAAGTTGGAAAACACTCCTCTAGATATTATCCAGGGAAACTTCCCAAACTAGCAAGACAGGCCAACATTCAAATTCAGGATATACAGAGAACACCACAAAGATACTTCTCGAGAAGAGCAACCGCAAGCCACATAATCGTCAGATTCACCAAGGTTGAAATGAAGGAAAAAATGTTAAGGGCAGCCAGAGGAAAAGGTCAGGTTACCCACAAATAGAAGCCCATCAGACTAACAGTGGATCTCTCTGCAGAAACCCTACAAACCAGAAGAGAGTAGGGGCCAATATTCAACATTCTTAAAGAAAAGAATTTTCAACCCAGAATTTCATATCCAGCCAAACTAAGCTTCATAAGTGAAGGGGAAATAAAATCCTTTACAGACAAGCAAATGCTGAGAGATTTTGTCACCACCAGGTCTGCCTTACAAGAGCTCATGAAGGAAGCACTAAACATGGAAAGAAAAAACCAGTACCAGCCATTGTAAAAACATACCAAATTGTAAAGACCATTGATGCTAGGAAGAAACTGCATCAACTAACAGGCAAAATAACCAGCTAACATCATAATGACAGGATCAAATTCACACATAACAATATTAACCTTAAATGTAAATGGGCGAAATGCCCCAATTAAAAGACACAGACTGGCAAATTGGATAGAGTCAAGACCCATCAATGTGCTGTATTCAGGAGACCCATCTCATGTGCAAAGACACACATAGGCTCAAAATAAACGGATGGAGGAATATTTACCAAGCAAATGGAAAGGAAAAAAAAAAAAACCAGCAGGGGTTGCAATCCTAGTCTCTGATAAAACAGACTTTAAACCAAAAAAGGGCAAAAAAGACAAAGAAGGGCATTACATAATGGTAAAGGTATCAATGAAACAAGAAGAGCTAACTATCCTAAATATATATGCACCCAATACAGGAGCACCCAGATTCACAAAGCAAGTTCTTCAAGTGCTATAAAGAGACTTAGACTCCCACACAATAATAGTGGGAGACTTTAACACCCCATTGTCAATATTAGACAGATCAATGAGACAGAAAATTAGCAAGGATATTCAGGACTTGAACTCAGCTCTGGACCAAGCAGACCTAATAGATATCTACAGAATTCTCCACCTCAAATCAACAGAATATACATTCTTCTCAGCACCACATAGCATTTATTCTACAATTGACCACATAATTGGAAGTAAAACATGCCTCAGCAAATGCAAACAGAAATCATAACAAACAGTCTCTCAGACCACAGTGCAATCAAATTAGAACTCAGGATTAAGAAACTCACCGAAAACCGCACAACTACATGGAAACTGAACAACCTGCTCCCAAATGACTACTGGGGGATAAATAACAAAATTAAGGAAGAAATAAATACATTATTTGAAACCAATGAGAACAGAGACACAACGTACCAGAATCTCTGGGACACCGCTAAAGCAGTGTTTAGAGGGAAATTTATAGCACTAAGTGCCCACAGGAGAAAGCAGGAAAGATCTAAAATCTACACCCTAATATCACAATTAAAAGAACTAGAGAAGTAAGAGCAAACAAATTCAAAAGCTAGCAAAAGGCAAGGAATAACTAAGATCAGAGCAAAATTGAAGGAGATAGAGACACAAAAACCCCTTCAAAAACTCAATGAATCCAGGAGCTGGTTTTTTGAAAAGATTAACAAAATAGATAGACCACTAGCCAGACTAATAAAGAAGAAAAGAGAGAAGACTCAAATAGATACAATAAAAATGATAAAGAGGATATCACCACTGATCCCACAGAAATACAAACTACCATCAGAGAATACTATAAACACCTCTACGCAAATAAACTAGAAAATCTGGAAGAAATGGATAAATTCTGGGACACACACACCCTCGCAAGACTAAACTAGGAAGAAGCCAAATCCTTGAATAGACCAATAACACGTTCTGAAATTGAGGCAGAAATTATAGCCTACCAACCAAAAAAAGCCCAGGACCAGAAGGATTTACAGCCAAATTGTACCAGAGGTACACAGAGGAGCTGGTACCATTACTTCTGAAACTATTCCAAACAACAGAAAAAGAGGGGCTCCTCCCTAACACATTTTATGAGGCAAGTATCATCCTGATACCAAAACCTGGCAGAGACACAACAAAAAAAGAAAATTTCAGGCCAATACCCCTGATGAACATCAATGCGAAAATTCTCAATAAAATGCTGGCAAATTGAATCCAGCAGCACATCAAAAAGCTTATCCACCATGATCAAGTCAACTTCATCCCTGGGATGCAAGGCTGGTTCAACATATGCAAATCAATAAACATAATCCATCACATAAACAGAACCGATGAAAAAAACCACATGATTATCTCAATAGATGCAGAAAAGGCCTTTGATAAAATTCAACACCCCTTCATGCTAAAAACTCTCAATAAACTAGGTATTGATAGAATGTATCTCAAAATAATAAGAGCTATTTATGACAAACCCACAGCCAATATCATACTGAATGGGCAAAAGCTGGAAGCATTCTCTTTGAAAACTGGCACAAGACAAGGATGCCCTCTCTCACCACTCCTATTCAACATAGTATTCGAAGTTCTGGACAGGGCAATAAGGCAAGAGAAAGAAATAAAGTGTATTCAAATAGGAAGAAAGGAAGTCAAATTGTCTCTGTTTGCAGATGACACGATTGCATATTTAGAAAACTCCATCATCTCAGCCCAAAATCTCCTTAAGCTAATAAACAACTTCAGCAAATTCTCAGGCTACAAAGTCAATGTGCACAAATCACAAGCATTCCTATACACCAATAATAGACAAACAGAGAGCCAAATCATGAGTGAACTCCCATTCACAATTGCTACAAAGAGAATAAAATACCTAGGAATCCAACTTACAAGGGATGTGAAGGACCTCTTCAAGGAGAACTACAAACCACTGCTCAAGGAAATAAGAGAGGACACAAACAAATGGAAAAACATTCCATGCTCATGGATACGAAGAATCAATATCGTGAAAATGGCCATACTGCCTAAAGTAATTTATAGATTCAATGCTATTCCCATCAAGCTACCATCAACTTTCTTCACAGAATTAGAAAAAACTACTTTAAATTTCATATGGAACCAAATAGAGCCCGTATAGCAAAGACAATCCTAAGAAAAAGAACAAAGCTGGAGGCATCATGCTACCTGACTTCAAACTATACTACAAGGCTACATTAACCAAAACAGCATGGTACTGGTTCCAAAACAGATACATAGACCAATGGAACAGAACAGAGGCCTCAGAAATAACGCCACACATCTACAACCATCTGATCTTTGACAAATCTGACAAAAACAAGCAATGGGGAAAGGATTCCCTATTTAATAAATGGTGTCGGGAAAACTGGCTAGCCATATGCGGAAAACTGAAACTGGACCCTTTCCTTACACCTTATACAAAAATTAACTCAAGATGGATTAAAGACTTAAATGTAAGACCTAAAACCATAAAAAACCGTAGAAGAAAACCTAGACAATACCATTCAGGACATAGGCATGGGCAAAGACTTCATGACTAAAACACCAAAAGCAAGGGCAACAAAAGCCAAAATTGACCAATGGAATGTAATTAAACTAAAGAGCTTCTGCATAGCAAAAGAAACTATCATCAGGTTGGGCATGGTGGCTCATGACTGTAATCCCAGCACTTTGTTAGGCCGAGGTGGGTGGATCATGAGGTCAAGTGATGGAGACCGTCCTGGCCAACATGGTGAAACCCCATCTCTACTAAAAATACAAAAATTAGCTGAGCATGGTAGCGCATGCTGGTAGCACATGCTGGTAGGCCCAGCTACTCAGGAGGCTGAGGCAGGAGAATTGCTTGAACCCAGGAGGTGGAGATTGTAGTGAGCCGAGAACATGCCACTGCACTCCAGCCTGGCAAAAGAGTGAGATTCCATGAAGAAAGAAAGGAAAGAAGGAAGGAAGGAAGGAAGAAAGAAAGGAAGGGAGAGAGAGAGAGAGGGAGGGAGGGAGAGAGGGAGGAAGGAAAGAAGGAAGGAAGGAAAGAAAGGAAGAAACTATCATCAGAGTGAACAGGCAAACTACAGAATGGAAGAAAATTTTTGCAATCTATCCATCTGACAAAGGGATAATATCCAGAATCTACAAGGAACTTAAACAAATCTACAAGAAAAAAAAAACCATCAAAAAGTGGGCGAAGGATATGAACAGACACTTCTCGAAAGAAGACAATTATGCGGCCAACAAACATATGAAAAAAATCTCATCATCACTGGTCATTAGAGAAATGTAAATCAAAACCATAATGAGATACCATCTCACGCCAGTTAGAATGGCAATCATTAAAAAGTCAGGAAACAACAGATGCTGGAGAGGATGTGGAGTAATAGGAACACTTTTACATTGTTGGTGGGAGTGTAAAATTAGTTCAACCATTGTGGAAGACAATGTGGTGATTCCTCAAGGATCTAGAACCAGAAATACCATTCGACCCAGCAATCCCATTACTGGGTATGTACCCAAAGGATTATAAACCATTCTACTATAAAGACACATGCACATGTATGTTTATTGCAGCACACTTCACAACAGCAAGAACTTGGAACCAACCCAAATGCCCATCATTGATAGATTGGATAAAGAAAATGTGACACATATACACCATGGAATACTATGCAGCCATAAAAAAGGATGAGTTCATGTCCTTTGCAAGGACATGGATGAATCTGGAAGACATCATTCTCAGCAAACTAACACAGGAACAGAAAATCAAACACTGCATGTCCTCACTCGTAAGTGGGAGTTCAACAATGAGAACACATGGACACAGGGAGGGGAACATCACACACTGGAGCCTGTCGGGAGGTGGATGGCTAGGGGAGGGATAGCATTAGGAGAAATACCTAATGTAGATGACGGGTTGATGGGTGCAGCAAACCACCATGGCACGTGTATACTTATGTAACAAACCTGCAAGTTCTACACATGTATCCCAGAACTTAAAGTATAATAATCATTTTTTTTTTTTTTAGACGGAGTCTTGCTCTGTCGCCCAGGCTGGAGTGCAGTGGTGCAATCTCAGCTCACTGCAAGCTCCGCCTCCCGGGTTCACGCCATTCTCCTGCCTCAGCCTCCCTAGTAGCTGGGACTACAGGCGCCCGCCACCACACCCGGCTAATTTTTTTTTGTATTTTTAGTAGAGACGGGGTTTCACCGTGTTAGCCAGGATGGTCTCGATCTCCTGACCTTGTGATCCGCCTGCCTCGGCCTCCCAAAGTGCTGGGATTACAGGAGTGAGCCACCACACCCGGCCAATAATCATTTTTAAAAAAGCAATACTTTTCTCTCCAATTTTCCTGAAAACAAACAAATAAAGATGGCAGACAGTTCTAGTATGAAGTGTTATTGAAGTGCTAAATTAGCAAGTTTCCCTGCATTTTTAGTTGAATACTATTTACAGTAGTAAATAAAATAAAATAAACAATTTTATTTTTAAAACATTTTCAGTAAAATTTTGAATATGCTCAAATAACACTACCCCTGAGGTAGAGTTGGATCAGTCTGTTGTTAACAGGCCTTGGTTTCATTTTAAGTTTAACAAAGACTGTTTCCCCAACATTTCCATGGAAACTGAACTTCTTAGCACCTGTAACAATGTGTCCCCTCATATAACAATAATTTATTTTGCTTATACTATAAAGGCCTATAACGGTTAGAAGGAGGCTCCAGAGTCAGAAGGGTTCAAATTCAAGCTCCACATTATTAGCTTGGAGACCCTCAATGAGTTACAGAAAAGCTCTGTGCTTCTGGTTCCTCATTTGCAATATGGATATAACAGTATTTATCCCATGAGGTCTTACAAATATTAAGTGAGATTAATGTATGTGGAGTACCTAGAAATAGACCTGCATCATAATAAGCACATAGCTAATGTTAGCCATTATTAATATTAGATGTTGCAAGGATACAAGAAGAATCAGAGTTCTGGCCTTCAGGGAGGCTGGCTTTATGACTATTAATAATGATAACATAAATAAGGATAATATTATGCCTTTTGCATGCATAGCATTATTTGCATGCATTAACTTTTCTGATTGCGCTACAACTCCGTGAGACAGAGCTCAGACCCATTAGATAGCTCAAGAAACTGAGGTCCAGGAGAACAATTCAAATGACAGGATTCCCCACTATAGAGATTTTAGCTAAGGGCTAAGGGAGGTTTTGTTCTAAAGGTACAAATTAGAGAAAAAGGTCTAAATAGCATCAGTCCTCACAATATGATCCAATAGGGAAAAACTAGTTGAGAGTCTGTGACCTCCTTTTTAGTTGACAAAGTAATTTGGGCGGGTTTGGAGTTTTTAATGGTATAGTAAAACTTGAGTAATCATTAATCAAGGCATGAATTGTAAGTAACTTATTTTTTTTCAGAGAAAATGACTGAAAGAAAATTCCAGAAAGCAGCATTGTGAAAACTGTTTTAGCAGCCATATCCTAAGAGCTCATGAAATGTGATTATTCCCCAGACAAGTCTAGGTTTCTAGCTTCAAAATCAAATTAGAGTCCCAAGACAGGAAGTTAGCGCTTTTTTGCCCCTCAAATACAAATTAAGAGAAGATCACTATTTGAAAACACTATGCTTGTAACAAAAATGGTAGAGAATTTTTAGCAATTTATATAATAAATCCTGGCCCCTTTTATGCATTAGTATACGGAAATATTATTAAATAGATATATTTTTATTAGTTTTTTGGAACTATATAAAAACATTTTTATTGTGGAAAATTATGAAAAAGAAAATGAAAAACCACCCTAAATTCCACAACCCCAAAATAAACAGTCAATACTGTAATGTTTTTTATATGCATGTTATGCACATGTGCACGTACACTTATGTACATTACCTCTACTTACAATGTCATTTCACTTTCTGCAAATTATTTTATAACAATATTTTTTACATCATCATAAACTGCTTTCTCTCACCACTGGGATACTGTGTACGCTGTTTTGTCCTGCTTGCTTTTCATTTTTATATTCAATATTATATCGGGAGCATTTCCCAGGTTACTAAGTATTGTTTGAAGCGGTATTTTTAGCGGTATTTTTAGTGGCCTTTCTATATTGATCGCTCACCTTTTTTAAATAGTAAGTGGATTCAAGAATATTCTGCCCTTCAAATCTCTCTGATACAATATGGAGATCTAAGTTTCATGACCCCCTGATAACACCAATTAGCACATGTAAAATTGTCTTAAGCAACTTAGGAATATAATTAATATTGCCTTAAAATATCAGCGAAAAGCTTTTAGTTAAGAGTAATTCCTTCTGTTTGCATTTTTAAAGGCCTGTTTTGAGTATTTCAAATATTTTGGCTATAAAAGCTTTCCTTAGCTTTATGGTTTTCCCTGCCTAAAAAGTAAAGGTAAAAGTAAAATATTATTATGAAATTCTTACAAAAAATCTAATTGCATCAGTTATTACTTTTTAAAAATATGTTCCTGGGTGAATATTGTCCATAATATTGTATTTTGAAATCATTTTGTAGTTTTATATACACACAACAGTGATCTCTGCAAAATTTGAGTTTGACTTGGCCATTTCTTGCTCTCAAGCCACGTGTTACATATATATTCAATCCACATATATCTCTGACTACTCATCCAAATAAAGTTGGCTCCTTTTCATCAAGAAATCTTTTCCCCACTGGGGTAAATACACATCTAAACCTACAAAAATTCTACTTAGCACCAGTTACTCTGTAACATAGCAAGGTACACTTTCTTCTAATTTGCTAGCTCCCCAACTGAAAAAGGCTTTGTTGAAATCTAACTTTATTGGTTCTGGTTGGAAATTGAGCTATATGTAGTGGATATGCTGATTTTAAAAAAGAAAGAAAGAATTACAATAATGGTGGTGGGGTCCCTTGAGAATACATTTATTTCTGCAGTATAAAACAAAATTAAATTCTTCAATCTCAAAAACTATTAAAAGGTTGTATTTAAAATGCATGAAGCATTAAAAAGACATCAAAATTAAAATAATCTCATAAATCTCTTCATTTAAAAGACTTATTAGAATACAGATCGAGGCAGAAAACAGCTGCCCAGCCCTCCAGAGAAGTAAATTATAACTATTTTAACTTTTTTTCATTTTCATCATTGAAAATTCTTTTCCAGAATAATTGTATTGCTGTGGCAAGACCAACTGTCCCACATATTTAACATGTGAGTAGTAAATTGCTTTCAATGAACTCTGAAATAGATATGCTGTATATTCTTTTAAAGATCAGCCAACCACAGGATTATGCCCTGACAAAGGATACAGAAGGTACAAGCAGAAATTAGTTTTTAATGTAAAATTGATCAAAATAATTAATTATTTCAATTCACTTTGCCAGAGCACCAGGGGAGCCTTAGGAGAAACCTGATAGTTTTCCTATAGAAAACCTGATAGTAAGAATTTTATTGTCATTCCCTTTTTTCCTGGATCTGCCAGCTAAAACCCAAGGAAAAAAATTATCATGAGAAGGACAGTTAGATGTGTCCAATTGCCGTCAGACATTAAAACTTGAATCTCTTTTGTAAATGACTGACAACTAGGTGAAGGCTTTTTTAAAAAAAATAAAAATTCTCACTTCATAGACCATCATGTGTCAGTTTTGATTGTACTGGAGCATTCCTTGGAGTACAATTAAACTATCATGTTGATTGCACCTCAGTGCAGTTGAATCCTGAAAAGAGGAAAAGAAAAGCCAGATGGCTAACCATGATGCCTCATGCCTGTTGCCCCTCCTCATATTCTTGAAGAATATACCGTGAAATGAGCAGAGCTATTTTTTATAGAAAGCAGCCAGATATGCTTTGAAAGTCTCATCAGGCGATAAAAGGTGTGTTCCCATAAAGCTGCCTCCCATTTTTATCACCTTCCCTTCTGTAGGCACACTCTGACATCATTCCTCCTTAACAGAGATAAGATTAGTAAACAGTGGGCTTTATTAGGAGCTACTTAGAACACCATTAATCCAATTTAATTGATGGTGTAGTGGTACCAGATCTTTTTGTCCTTTCTCTTTCCGGAAGACAACATGGGTAGCAGAATCAGACTTCTTTCCAGAAACAGCATCTATCTTTGGAATTCTGCACACTTTCCCGTTGCCTCAGCTTGCGCAGGCTGAGCAAAGCTCCTTATCTAAGACTCTGAAAAGGATAACAGGACTGCTCGAGTATAAAAACTGCAAGTATTTTATTTATCTCTCTTTCTTTCTGCTTAGATTACCATTATCTTTGGTCACTGAATTTTGTCTCTTAGGCTTCAAATGAAGAATGAAGTCAACCAGATGGTACAGCTCTAAACCCCATGGATTACTGCTCCATCAGCACACACACACACACACACACACACACACACACACACACACACACCTTTTTCTGGCCTTTCTTTGGCTTTACCTTACCTTAGGGTTAACTTGCTCATGAATGCTTTCTGATGAGTCTATGACCTTCTTGGCAAAATATTTCTGCTGCAGAACAATGCAGGTGCCACAAAGGCCTCAGTAACTACTACTTATGCTGCAGCTGAAATGGAAGTCAAGCAAAGGAGCTGTCGAAAACCAAGCTAGAGATCTGCAGGAGGAGGGGAAATTGCATAAAATAATAGCGAACATGAATTTCAATTCCATCCATTCATTCTTTTCTACAGCCACACAGAAGCCACTGAAGAAGCCACCGAGATAGATTGAGAAACGGCCCCTTCCTGTAAAAGGCTTCCAATCAAAATAGACACAGGCATATGAATCTAACCCTGTGATAACTAAGACAAGAATAACATAACATACGCACCCTTGCACACTGCATGGTAATAGTACTAAATCAATTGTTAAGCAATGTCCTACGGGCATGCGTGATTAACTCTCACTAGAGGGATCAGGGAAGGCTTCATAAAGGAGGATGCAAAGGAGTTCCATTATTAGTGAGCAGGGAAAAGGGCACCTAGGATTAAGGAACAGCATGGGCAAACACACAGAGAAGTGAAAACACTTGGAACAGATTCTTGCTGCCCCATTTCTGTCGTGAGTATCACATGCACAATTCTTGCCACGTCCTTGTGTCATCTGTACTAGTATTCGCTTAACATTCTTTTTAAGTGACTCCATTTTTACTGAAATAGTTTTTTTAAAGAATAATTTATGGCATAAAAAAGAAAATTTTGGCCGGGCATAGTGGCTCACATCTGTCATCTCAGTGTTTTAGGAGACCAAGGCAGGAGGATGGCCTGAGCCCAGGAGTTCAAGACGAGCCTCGGCAACATAGCAAGACCCTGTTTCTACAAAAAAATATATATGTTAAAGAGAAATTTTATGGCACTAGTTTAAATAAAAGCCCAGTGTCACTTCCCCCAAGTATAAAGTAACTGTAAAGATAATAAATAAGAACAAAACCATGGCCCTCCAGCTAAATACTTTGTCTGAGCCTGCTTTCTCTTTGCTACAAAAGAAAGTGAGAATGTCAATATGTTAATGACTCCCCCATATGCAACTAAGAATTCTTCCTCAAGGGATCCCAAAGGGGTGAGAGAGAATTCTAAACTGCATAAATTACTCATGTGGTAACTCGGGTTCACTCTCGGCCATGTTAGTGTACCACCTAAGGTCATTTTGAGTCATTATCCCACACTTTTGGAAACGCTGAGATCCAAGTCCTTCAGGAGCTGGCTGAGAGAAGGATACAAGGAGAGAGAAGGCAGAAAGCAGATTGGTAACTTGTATGGACCCTGAGGTTCCCTAGGCACCCTGAAGTTCATGCTTAGCACTTCACGGCCTTCACTTGAGGTGCTAAGAAGTCATTTCAGGTAGACAGGTCTTTAAGAAGAAAACGCTGGTTGTGGTACTAAAGATAATTGAACAGAGAAGAGATGAAAAGCTAAGAGATCAGCTCATTTGAGATAAGCCAAGCATCTTAACTAAAGTAATAGGAGAAGGGATGGAGAATAGGTAAATGTTCCTCCCCAATGGTACCACGTTTGCATGCTGTATGTTTCCCATACTGCTCCGTCCTTTATATGAACCAAGTCATTATGACTGCATTTCATCAAATCTAAGATGCTATCAATTGTGAGATGCACCATTATTTTATACGCCACTAAGAAAGAAAAATGCTGCCAATTAAATGATGATACACCATCACTTGTAAGAAGCATCCAATTTCAGAGATGTTAAAATGTGGGGGAAAAAATGCTTGGCTTGGAATCAGTGAGACACATTATTAATCACTATTGCTTAAAAGCAAATAATATAGAGCTTGGGAGTTAATTGGTTTTCAAAAACAATGAAAAAGCATATCTTGTACAATGTCCTTCCTGATGTAACTAGAGCAATAAATTGTCAGCCTCTTGAGATAAGACAACATAAAACAGTGGTTCAGACCTGAGCCAGAAATACCTGGGTTCAAGTGCTACTTCTGCCACTCACCAGCTGTGGCACCTTAGATGAATAACAAACTTCCAAAACTTCCATTGGTTTATCTGTAGCATCTTCTTTGTATTTTTCAATATGTAAACACCCTCCCAAAGGAAAACTCAAAGTAAGGACCCTGAGCATTTCCCTGCCTAGAGTAATCCAAACTGATTTTTAATGAAAGCTAATTATCATTTGTAACTAATATTATCAGTGGTAACACTGTTAGTAAAATAGTTTGTCCTCTTTTCCTTATTATACCCAAAGAACCACAGTGCCCAAAGGTCTTAGGTTATCATCATCACATCACTGTATTGATGCTCACTTAAATAATATAGTATATGAGAACTGATCACTGACAAATAAGTTGGGGTCCATATGGTCGGATTCATTTGGGTTGGTCAATGTACAACCCCGGATTCAAGCTCCATGAGATTTTCTGTTCCAAGTCTCCTCCTGGACATTAATAAGTCTGTAAATGTGAATCATTCTGAAGACAAAATGTGGAATTATCTATCTCCATGCTACTGTGGAAATAGGAAGCTGTTCTTCCAATTGACAGAGCAGCATCTCTTTAATTTGTGGATTACTACACCAGGTGTTTTCAAGCTGGGACATGATCTGAGCCTCACACCAAGCCAGGGAGTTAAGACAGGCACTGCTGTTCCAACTCACGGAAGAGGAAGTTGAGGTTCAGGGAGGACACAGTGGAGCTTGTCCAATGTCACACCATTGTAAGCGGCAGGGCCTGGAAGGAAGCTCAAGTATGGCTCCAAATGTGGTGCTCACCTTGCCCCTCCATGCTTCCACATAACTAAGAAACAACATTCTTTAAAAAATAATCACATTATTTTTCTCTCCACCTGCATTCTACCTTCTCATTTTGGGTTGGTAACTCACTCTTGATCAGTCTTCCAAGCCCTCACACTGGCCTTCAATCCCTTGCTCACCTCCTCTTAGTGTTCTCAAGATGCAACAAGTGTCTGAGAGACTCAACCTGTTACTGATCCCACATCTCCTGCGGCAGAGCCGGGCAGACACTGGGTCCTTGGTCATCAGGGTGCCGGGGACAGTGCTGTTCTCAGGTAGAGCCACCAGGGAGCAGGGTGACTCAGTGTGCAGCCACCCTGCTCCAGAGCAGGTGTGCAGTCCAAACCCTTAGAGCAAGTGCAGGACGATGGAGACGGCTCAGAGGCAGCAGTGCGTCAAGGAATATGGTAGTTCAGTATATGACTTACATGTGCTCATTCTAGATTTGCTTCTGCAGCTGACGAGCTGGGGAGTGCTAGGCAAGTCACTTCCCCCGATCTCTAAGAGAAGGTCTCTAAGAGTTGTTGACTCGTGACCTTTATAGTCCAGCACTAAAGTACTCCCATAGCATCCTTCCTGTGGGTGACCTCCCTGGGCAGATCAAATGCCATAACGTTCACAAAATGCTCTCAACTGAAAGAATGCCAACATGGCTGTCTGTGAAGCATCCTCTAATAGATAGATGGTATCATCAAAATCTTCTCCAGCTAAAGAAGAATTCCTATTTTAGGATGTCTCCTATTTTTTTTTTTCTTCAGAGACCTGAGCAAGCAGGATTCAGAGAACCCTAGCTATCAGTTTAGGGGGCAAAGAGCACCGCATTGCTCCCCACAGCTCACACTTCAAACACACAGCATCTAACCCTCTCCCTGGTACCCCTTCTCTGTTCCCTTTAGGCTTTTTTGATTCCTTCATAAAAAGATCCTCTAATTTCTGCAACTAAAACACTAAAGAAGTCTATAGACTCAAACATAGAACTTGCACAAATCCTGGTCCCTTTTGGTGTGATGAGGAGAGCTTTTCATCACTCTCCAGTTACAAAATGGTACTCTCATGCATCCTCTATTCCAACACTCTCAGAAACACAATTTTTCTGCTTTACAATTAACAAGATAAAGTGTCAATAACTTTAGAATAAAGTGATTAGCAAACAGTTAAGAAAAACAACTAAGCCAGATAACTCCATGCACATGAGACGTGAACCAAAATTACACAAAAGATAAAAAATAAATGGCTAATAAATTATAGAATAAAATTTCAACACACACTAGTAATCAAAGAAGAGTAAATTAAAATATGACTCAATCTTAAATGACTGACAATATTACAAAACTTATTATACCCAGCGTTGATAAGAATGACATAAATGAGGCCTCTGAGTCTACTGGAACTGGCACAATTTTCCTGAAAACAATGTAGAATACATTAAAAGGCCTATGCTTGCACTGAGATGCAAACATGAGGAGAAGGATTTATAATGTACTATGATCCTCCAATATCTACTCTCCCCTTCCTCTTTAGGAATAAATCCCCAATTTTTTAACTGGGCACATGGCCATTTGTAATAAAGATTACATTTTCTAGTCTCTCTTGAATGTAAGTGGGAATGATGGGTGCAAATTCCAAGTGATATCCTTAAAAAGAGACATACTTTCTTCCCCCTCTTGCTCACTCTTTCCTTCTGGCTGGAACGGATGACTAGAGCTCCGGCAGCCATCTTGGTTGCTGAGGTGGTTTTAGAATGAAAGTCAGATGTGGTGGAGCAACGAAGTAGAAAGATCTGCACCTACGACCTCCAGCCTTTTTGAGTCGTAGTAATTTGAAGTTTTGCTTGCAGCCAAATCTAACTGCAGACAATATAAGTATTAATAGCAAATATAGTGCAAAATATTTTTGCTTAAAAAAGCGAGATGCAAAACAGTGTATAAAATGCTAGTACATGTATAAAAAGAGGAAAACTAAAAGGCTATGTGGTAACTAGGTCTATACTGACTCAGGCCTCCCTGTGTTCACATCCTTATATAGTCCCTTCCTACACTGAATATGAGCTTGCCATGTGTCTCATCTAAACCAGTAAACTCTGAAAAAAGTGACACTGCCAATTCCCAGCCTAAGCCTTAACAAGACCTAGCTGCTTCTGTCAAGATGCTCTTTGCAGAATTGTTTATAACAGCAAATAAATAAATCCAACTTTATGAGAACATTTACATTGTGGTATTTCTTTATTAACATATATAGCACAATGATGGGAAATGATTATTATATAGAAAAAAGATGGCATATAAAATTATACTCATATGGAAGACTATGTCTAACCTGTAAAGCAGATCTATAAAATACACAGAAAAATACTTTATATGTAACAGAATAGATTATATTGAAAAATTAACATTTCTGGCCTCTGAGTGAGAGAATAATAGTTAATTTATGGTGGCTCCATTATCCTTTTCAAATTTCTTACAAAGAGAATGTTCTACTTTCAATTTTAATAATTCTATTTTTATTTCTAGATGTTATATTTGGTCTTCTTTTAAATATTACTAGTTTTTCTGATATATTTTTGATACATACATTATTTGGGATTAGTCTATAATTTTGTTCATGTTTTCAGTTCTCTTCTTTCATTGAACATTCTAAATTTATTTACCATGTCCTCTTTTCTGTAGCATCACAACTCCAATACATGAAGTACTTGCAGCTCTCATTCTGCTATTTGTGTTTCCCTTGACTCTTAAATACAAGATGACTACATTCTTCATGTGTCTGTAATCCTGGATTGTAAGATCACATGAGGCTAATCTGAAACTGTGGGATGCCAGAGGGCCTGGGGTTAAAGTGCATTTCTCCAGGGGTTAAAGTGCATTTCTGCACATCTTCTAGGCACTCTGAGCACCCCAATCCAGGACCTCTAAAATCAATATCTCTTCCAGATCTCTCAGGCAGGAGAATTTCAACCTCCAAAGCCAAATGAGGGCAGGGCTGTTGTGAAAATATTAGGAAGGAGATATTTTCCCCACCCAGAGCTAAAGCTAAAATAACTCTCTTGGCCAACATGAGGATTTATTTTTACTAATATACTTTTTTATAGAGAATGTAGCCCTGCAAGGGTCCTAGCTGTATTTTAGGATTTCAACTTCCCACATTGCAAGGGCCCAAAGCCTGGTTTCCGGTCCCCAATCAAAGCACAAGAATCTAACCCTGTTCTCAGCAAATGCTCTCAGCGAAGACCCTCAGCTTATGCTTCCCGCCAAGCTTCCACCTTCTATTTGTTTTTAGTCCCTGGAAATTTCACTCACTTTTTTTGCAGATGTCATGAAAATATGTTAGTTATATTTTATCTAGCATTCTTAGGTCCTTTGAGTAAGGTCATTTACCAGAATACCTGGGCAACCCACTATATAGCCACAATTGGAAATTTAGGCTGATGTTACTTTTATAATGAGAAAAAAATATATTAAGTACAAATGAAACTATCCCTACACAATAGGAGAAATTTCACCTATTAACTGTTCCGAAAATTTCTCTGACGGGTTGCTTTTTCCATAACTAAAAATTATTCAGCATGGAGAGGCAGCTCCAGGAAAAACCTTGCACCTCACTGGGACTGAAGTTAACTAATTTATCACCACAGCAAAAGGACATTATGTGTAAGTCAAGAACTTCCACAGGTGAGCAGAGAATGTGGGATGTGGGATAACATCCAGGGGCCAGAACATTGTAGGTTTTTATTAAATATTTATATTAACAAAATACGAACACTCATTTCCACCAGACAATATTTTGGAAATGGGTACCAGTAGAGTGCCAATATTTTGATGTTCATCATATCCTATTATCTGAAGCATATGAACATTTACACCAAAGGAATCTCTTTTTTTTTTTTTTTTTTTTAGACCGAGTCTTACTCTGTCACCCAGGCTGGAGGGTAGTGGCATGATCTTGGCTCACTGCAACCTCCGCCTTCCGGGTTCAAGCAATTCTGCCTCAGCCTCCTGAGCAGCTGGGATTATAGGCACACACCACCACGCCTGGCTAATTTTTGTATTTTTAGTGGAGACGGGGTTTCACCATGTTGGCCAGGCTGGTCCGAACTCCTGATCTCAAGTGATCCACCCTGCCTCAGCCTCCCAAAGTGCTAGAATTACAGGTGTGAGCCCCCATGCCTGGGGGAGGAATCTCTTTAAATATTCTATGGAGTAATTCTTAAGTATTCAAAGAGCTGAAATACACTTGTGATGGTTAATACTGAATGTCAACTTGATTGGATTGGGGGATACAAAGTATTAGTCCTGGGTGTGTCTGGATGGGTGTCGACAAAAGAGATTAACATTTGAGTCAGAGGGCTGGGGAAGGCAGACCCACCCTTAACCTAGCGGGCACAATCTAATCAACTTCCATTGTATATAAAGCAAGCAGAAAAATGTGAAAAGGAGAGAGACGGGCCTAGCCTACCAGGCTACATCTTTCTCCCATGCTAGATGCTTCCCGCTCTCAAAGGTTGGACTCCAGGTTCTTCAGTTTTGGGACTCAGACTGGCTCTCCTTGCTCCTCAGCTTGCAGAAAGCCAGTTGTGGGATCTTGTAATTGTCTAAGTTAATACTTAATAAACTCCCATATATAGGAGATATATCTATATATATCTTATTAGTTCTGTCCTTCTAAGAGAACCCTGACTAATACAACACTCCTCTCCCCTTCCCTGTGTTGTAACTATTGCCAGCAACGACATTGACACACTTGCTTTAATCTGTAGGTGTCTAATTTGCAGAAACCTTCATTTTATGTTCTAATGTGAGAATTTAATGAGCTGGCCCAGTCAAAGTGCTTAGCACCTAGCTCATCGTAAGACTGTCAGGATGATGGTGGGGAGGATGATGAAAATGGTGATGAAGATGGTGATGATTTTTAAAAGCACCTATGTAAAATGTGAGGCAGATATGCCAAGTGACTGAAACTAAAATCAATGAAGGACAAATGGAGCATTCTTTGTTTTAAACTTAAAACTCCAAAGAGGCATGATTCAAAGTTGTTTACTTGTATCTGGAACATATGAACCTGTATCAGGTCTAAGTAGGTACTTTAAATATACCTGATACTTTCTTTTTGTTTGTTTGTTTGTTTGTTGTTTTTTGAGACAGTCTTGCTCTGTCACCCAGGTTGGAGTGCAGTGGCGCGATCTCGGCTCACTGCAAGCTCCGCCTCCCGGGTTCACGCCATTCTCCTGCTTCAGCCTCCCGAGTAGCTGGGGCTACAGTCGCCCGCCACTATGCCTGGCTAATTTTTTGTATTTTTAGTAGAGACAGGGTTTCACCATGTTAGCCAGGATGGTCTCGATCTCCTGACCTCATGATCTGCCTGCCTCAGCCTCCCAAAGTGCTGGGATTACAGGCGTGAGCCAATGTTCCCGGCCATACCTGATATTTTCAAAAAATATTAGTATTGTCATGAGGGTATGACAGTAATTATTATGATGGTGCCACTCACAAACATTAGGTTTCAAACTTCCATTATGGGACCAATGAACACGTATGCCCATGACTCCAAGGTCTATGAAGAATTCTCCACACTTCATGTTCTAGGGTTCTGCTTGCTTACTGCTCCAGAGAGAAAGAACCACACCCACCTTCAGAGCTGAGGATGATCGTTAATGTTTACTCAGCATGTACTATGTGCCAAGTTTGATGCTCAGTTTTTCCCTCTTATCTCATCCAATCCTCACAAAAACCCTTTAAGATAAATTCTTAATATCCCATCCTATTGGGGAAAGAGCATGGCAGAGTCATTAAAAGCACAGATAGAATCGCAGCTGTCATTTGCCTTGAACCAAGCTACTTAATCTCTCTATGCCTCAATTTCCTAATCTACAAATAGGCATGACAATAGAAGGTAACTCAAGGCAGATGAGAGGTGAGTGGGTTGGTACATGTGAAATGCCTGGAACATAGTAAATATTAGTAAACATGTAAGTCTTGGCTATTACTTACTTTACAGATGAAGAAACTGGGGTTTAAAGAAGTCAAATTACTTAGCTTGTAAAAAGCAGTGCTGGCACTCAAACCCGGGCAGGTCTGGCTTCAGACCCTTGACATAAAGAGGGAAATGGAAATACAGCACCCACTCCGCGGCTGCTCTGAAGCTTCATCTGCACACGTAAGTGCTCTCACCCCACCCCAGGCAAGGGAAGCGCTGCTGAATAGAACTCTATTTGGTTGAGGTGGCAGCAGAATACAGGAAAGGCCTGGCCTGGCCTGGTTGACTCCATCCTACCCCACTCCGTAACCTGCCACAGCACAGCACTGTTGCAGAATGGCGGACGTGGACCAATGGCTGAGCGGTGGAGAGAGATACTCCTCAGGGTTCTTGGACTCTGCAGCGGCTGCTACAGCTGTCTCCCCAGCGACAGGAAAGGATCGCCAAGACAGAAGGGGGAGCTGCTGTGTCTTCCCCAACCAACATGCGCGCTATTTGAGAGCCCAAACGGCAACAACAGCCGCCATTTAACAAACACTTCCATTGGCCAGGTGGTGCTAGGCATGTGACAGGAACGTCTTAATCTGATCCCCATGACAATCCGATGAGGCATGGGTTTGTCACTATGTCCTCTCTGCAGATGAGGAACCTGAGAATTAGTGAGGTCAGGTACATTGCCCGAGGACAGATAATTAAACACCAGAGCCAGGGCTCAGCCCAGAGCTGGGTCACACTTTGTCCTAAGACAGTACACACCAGAGATGAGGACTGAAATAAAGCGGCAAATGTAGCAACAATGAGCTTCCTTTCCCCAGAGGCCTAGTGGACAGAGCCTACCAGCCAAACACTTGGGAGACAGAGGCTCCAAATCTGAGCTTGGCTCCTCACTCTGCTCCTTACTCATCAAGCGCCTTGAGGCTGCCCATAAATAGCAAGCATCATTTATTGAGGACCTACTATGTGCTCAGCTCTATGCCTGCTGCTAGACTGTACGCCCTACTTGGGCAGGAACAGCATCTGTCTCGTTTGCTAATGTATCCCCAGAGCCTGGTATGATCCCTGGCTCTCATTATGGGCTGAATGAATACTTGGAGAATTAATGAATGAACGAGTGAAAATATTCGCTCTGATCCTTACGACTGCTGTAAAGTAAAATTTGAATCCTCTGTATGTAGGAAAAGAAATTAAGTTCAGAGCAGCCAAATCCCCTGTTCAAGGTCACACAGTTAATGAGTGCTACAGCGGGATTCAAACCTAGCCTATCTGGCTCCCAAATCCTACTCTTTTCTCTGTATTTCTCTTCCCCAAAAGGACACAATGCCACTCTCCCACCTCCCACGGCTATCATGAAGATGAAATGAGATAAGGTGGATGAATGGGTTTTTTAATCACTGTACTTGCAAAGGTTGGTAACTGTGATTTTTAACACAAAATCAAAGCCTAAAGTCAAAACAGCACAACTTCAGTGGAACGTTAAGCTCTGAGAAGAAAAAGGAGTATTTGGGGCCAAGAAGGTTTTCGCTAGCTTTGAAATCAAATCACACTGCGTACTCGCAGCCACCTTCTCAGGATGTGGGTGAGGAACAGAATCCCCAGATTTAGAATTGCAGAATTGCAGAATTATGCAAAGGCCACCCAGCACAGCATTCCACCCAGTGCGGCACCCTGGACAGATTGTCACCTCATCTCTGATTGAACAGAAATGTGACAGCATAAGACCAGAAAGAGATACCAGAAATGTAGGTCTCAAAACAAAATACCTGCTGGATACAATCACTTCCCCAGAAGATCTCTTAGGCTCATATTGTTTTTCCATTCCTGGGTGATCTGTCTAACCTGTAACTTCCATGGTTAAATCAAATGATTTAATTAAGCTTCCACAGTAAATTAGAATTTAGCAACACTTTATATCTAAGGAATTTTTAAAACCATGATCATCTCTCTCTCTCTTACAATAGTCTTATCCTCATTTTCCGAATAAGAAGAATCTAGATACAGCACAAAAATTTGCCCACAAAATCAGGAAATTAAGGCTCAAATGCAAAAGTGAAGGCTGGGTAGAATTCTACCTTCAAACTCTTCATCCCTTTAAAAGGTGACTGAGGCCAGGTGAGGTGGCTCACGCCTGTAATCCCAGCACTTTGGGAGGCTAAGGTGGGTGGATCATGAGGTCAGGAGATTGAGACCATCCTGGCTAACATGGTGAAACCCTGTCTCTACTAAAAATAAAAAAAAATTAGCCGGGCATGGTGGCACACACCTATAATCCCAGCTACTCAGGAGGCTGAGGCAGGAGAATTGCTTGAATCTGGGAGGTAGAGGTTGCAGTGAGCCGAGATCGCGCCACCGCACTCCAGCCTGGGTGACAGAGTGAGACTCCATCTCAAAAAATATATATTAAAAAATTAAAAATAAATAAATAAATAAATAAAACAAAAGGTGGCTGAGAATAGATCAGAAAACAGAAAGCAATTAAAGGAAACAATAACCATGAAAGCTTTCTTAAAAACACAAGCAGAATATCAGCGTACAGTGGCTAATAAAGTAAAAATCTTTAGTGAGTCTTCAAATCCTGACTCATCAGGATTGGGAACTCACAAGGGACTTCTTTTTAAAAGCTGATAAGCGAAGGCATGGAAAAACCAAAAGATATATATTAAAAACAGTGCAAGAATGCTGTCCCCAGTATAAGGTACTAACATCCTTATTCTCTCTCAGCAGAGGAGGCAACTCAAGGCCTTCTTGGTCCAAAGTTGGCAAACTAAATGAGTGACTTCTCAGGCATTAGGACCTGGCAAGTGGTGGCCACTGGCCATTCAATCTTACCTAGATAGAATACAGGCTCGATGTTGCCAGATTTTATATTTTTCAAGAGAAGCCAAAAGTCCTTTTCTTTGGCAGAGTTGGGATTGAGGAAGGAAGACCTACTTATTTCTAAATATTGTCAAATTCAAGCAACTTCAGACTGCCAATTTGTGACTGCAGCTTTTTCCCTCCTGAGTAATATCACGGTACTATACAACAAGCCCAAACAAGACTCTGAAGACCTGGGTTCCAGTTCTGAATCCTTCAATGATTACTTATGCACACTTTCAAAAGGTCACTTACACTTCCCTGGGCTTCAGTTTCCTCATCTGCATAATGGACCTAATGATGCCTGCCTAATTAATGTCATACAATTTTTGCATGAATCAAATAAAATAAGTTATTCAAAAACAAGGGCTTTATGTCCCCAAGGATGAAAAATAAAATAAAAATAAAATAGTCAATCAAAATAAAATAGAAATTAAAAGTTTGTTGAACTGAAAAGCACTTTGAAAACGGTCAAGCATGTATTAAATGCAAAATGTCACACAAACTGCTAGTCCTCAAAATCTTTCTAAGTTGTATGAAAAGGTGGTATTTTTTTTTCAAGAAAAGAAAAAGTATTTTCCCCTCCCCCCAAAAAGTTTTTCCAACAAAAGTAATTGACAGTATCTGTTTAGTAACTTGAGAGAGAGAAGAGCGAGCGCTTTTATGCAAATTTGATTTCCCTATAATAATCTAGAGCTATTCTGCTAGAAGGAATTATCTCCGCAGGCTGGCAGCTGTGGTAGGCAGTGAATTAAAAATGGCTCTGTATATGGGAAAATCTGTTCTATAATCAGTGCTATTCTTGGAGAGGACATCAATCTAGCGCAGCTCCCATGGTGCTCCACGCCTGTGAATGACATACAAGCATGAGGTAGAAACTCCCATTACATCACGGCTGGGGATTCTGTCCTGCCTGAGACATTGAACTGCTATCCCAAGGTGAGAATAGATCCAATGGTAGCCTCCAACCAGCCAGTATGGCCAATCCCCTTAAGGTAGGAAAGAAGACATTAGAGGACAAAAAAAAATCTTCCAACAATGATTTATTCAACTCAACTCGAACTGCCCAGTCTTAGGGTTATTATAAGACTTCCACATGTTTTCTTCACTCTCCCCTTTCTTTTTTCTTCTGTCTTCCTCCTTTCCTTTCTTCTTTCCCTCCTTCCTTCCCTCCTTCTTTCCTTCTTTTCTTCCTCCCCACTCTCACTTCTCTCTTTCCCTTCCTTCATTTCTTCATTTTCCTCCCTGCTATTCTGATACAGAATCTAAGGTTCAATTCCTAAATCACAAGACGCCAGGCAAAGAAATGCTACACAAGGGCTGTTTGTCCATGGGAAAGGCACATGCTACAGAAAAGTATTTTAAGAAGCCAGCAATGACTGCAGTGCTGCACGTAAAATGTCATCACATTCTTAATGAGGCAATTGCTTGGTCAGTAAAAATACTCTCGCCCTGGATGGCTAGTATGTTGAAGTTAACTTGGACACTGCATGTGGCAGCCACAGCCATCTCCCCAAAAGAAGTTAGGCTGCATGTAAATAAAGTCATCACCTATCCCCAAGTGAATCCTATCTCCTTCATTGTACATGGAATTTTCCTGGGAACCTGTGCCCCTGTGCTTCTGGCGAGGTGTCCTTCTTCTTTCCTTAAGTCAAATGCACCATTATTGTGTCTGTTTAGAGTACTGGATATCAAATTAAACTGTGTGAGTGTGTCTGCATATCTCTGTCTGTGTAAAGGGAGTTGGAATTATGCTGATTTAAGTCACTCGGTGTCTTTTAAAATAACTAAACGTCAATGCTAGAAATGCCAAGAAATTGCATCTTCGGAATTGGAACTAGTCATCTCTCCCTTTCAAACATTGTTAAGAAATGGCCTTTGTCCAATGTGCCATGTCCTAGAGACCCACAGAGCTGAGCATACACATGCCCACAGTGGAAGGTCAAGGTCTCTAAAATGTTGAGTCTTCTGCTGAGGTTAGAGCTAGCAGCTCCAGCAGTGTGGGCATATCTGCATGAAAAGGCAGAGAACAACCTCATGAGATTGACAAGCAGTGAATCTGTTTGAGACCACATTGAGCCTGGCCATCCCGCACCAAGATGGCTTGAAATAGCTCTCGGAGAGGCCAGAAATGTTGTCTTTCAAACATGTTCCCTGGAGAAAGGGAATTGTTCCTGCTACCAGGGCCCCTCAGGGATCAGTATCCTCTTGCTGCTCATTCTCAGGCAGGAACCTTTCTCTGTGTTCTTCTTGGGTTCTGTTCTTTTGAACCTTTTCTTTTTCAGCTATGGTGGCCGTAGAAACATACCAGGCACCACCAGACATGCACGTATTTCTTGAACCACCTCCACTCTCTCTTTGAAGCTCCGGAGGCCTCCGAAGTCTTCACGAAAGGCACAAAAGCTGCCTGCATTATCACTTTGGTAGGAAAGCAAAACAGGGTGGCACTGCAGGGTTAATTTAAAAGACAGCTGCATCCATTTTGCTCATTACTCTTCATGTATAAACTGCAAATTGCATTTGAAAATATTTTCTTTAAAATAAAATTGTCATTTCTGAGCCTCCTGCAGGCACCCAGTGACTGGGTAAAACAAGTAGCACTAACATGAAATAAGGGCGTCATCCCTGCCTCCTTTACAGAGGTAGCAGGCCACACCCTGCTGACCCCACTACACAATGAATAATGCAATGAGTGGGAGAATGTTCTGGCAAAATCAATCATTCTCCAACACTGGGAAGCTGGGGCAGAATTTGTCGCACAAGCATCTGCATTCTCCCAGATCCAGTCCAGTGACATCGATTTTAAGAGGAGGCAAGTAAATGTGTGACTGCCTCATTTCACCCTCCCATTGACCTTGCTCTCTTTTGCTCAGACCTAAGTTGGTTTCCCCCAGGAATCCTGGAAACAAGAACTAATCCCTTTTGGAAATGAGAATTAAACAGAAGGCATCCACTGTTTGAATATTGGACATAGGGGGTCTGAGCCTCAGTCCCTTCTTCTATAAAATAGGGATAATTGTAGTACCTCTTTTATTGGGTTATGAAAAATAAATCCATTAATTCATGTAAAGTATCTGAAAGGCTGCCTGGCACATAGTTAGCACACAGTAAATGCAGATATAGATACATAAATATAGACCTATTCCAAACTCATTTCCTGATCCTGCAAAATGGGAGACAGCTACTTAAAAGCTTCTTCTTAAAAGGCTCGATTAGAATAAGGAGCTCTGGATTCAACACTTCAACCTACAAATCAATTTTAATATCACCAAAGAGAGACAAACTGATTTTGTACTTCCTGGTGTGATGCAATCAGACATACACACCACCACCCACGAACTGTTTCTGCCAAAATCTCGGACCTGAACTTGAGTGAGCTTCTGAACCCAACAGTTTACAAGAGGAAGATAAAAGGGACTGAGGAACATCATGGATACATGCAGCAAAATCCAGGCCATGGAAATTTCAACAAGACAAACTACTCTGCTCCTTCAACACATAGATTTCTAACAAAGAAAAAAAAAAGACAGGGAATATCTTAAAATAAAAGAAAACACAAAAGGCAAATCTACCAAATGCCATGTGCCAATTTTCATTTTGATACTGTTTTGAAAAAAAAAAAACAAAAACCTATAAAATAGCAACAGTTCAAATTGGGTCCATTCAAACACTAATTGAATATTGTGATAGCAAATAATTGTTCTTAAACTTTTTCGCTGCTCCTCCCATTGAGGGGGAATCTGATTCCCCTCCATTGGATCTGAGGTGACCTTAGTGACTTGCTTCTCTACAACCTCTGAGCCTAGGTCATGAGAACCTTGCAGCTTCTACACAAGTGTCTTGGAACTCTTGCTCCTAGAATATTTCTTCTTGGGACCCAGCAGCCATGCTGGGAGAAGCCCAAAAGCATGGAAAGACCATCTGTGGGACCTGAAGAGCTGACACCTCCACCTGAGTCCCCAGCTGACAGTCATATCAGTAAGCCACTCTGGAGATCCAGCCCATTGGTACCTTTAGATGACTCCAGCCCCAGCTAAAATCTGATTATAGTCACATTAGAGACCCCAGATGAAAACCACCCTGCTGAGCCCAGCCAGCCCACGGAACCATGAAACATAACAATAAACTACTGTTTTAAGCCATTAAGTTTGGAGGTGATTTGTTATGCAGCAAAAAGTAATCAGAAAACTTTCTCTTAAAGATGTGTTCTTAATGATTTATAGAAGAAATGATATGATAGTTGGGATATTCAAATTAATCCAGTTGAGGAGGGGGGTAGAGTTAAAACAAGCTTGCCCAGGTGCTGCTAAGGCTGACACTGGGAAGTTGGATCATAGAAAGTCCTTATATTCTTCTCTATAATATTGAATATTTTTTAAATGTTTTATAATAAAAAGTTGTTTTTTTTAAGATCTCTGGATTTGTCAAGACAAAGTTTGAAGACTACAGAGAAAAGAATACTAGCTGTTAGGTTAGTGTATGTGGTAGGCATCACAGATGTTATTTCAATGTGCAGCATTGATAATTCATTATTACCTGTCCAACCTCAGCATGTCCATCTTTAAGAAGACAGTAAAGGAGTTAAAAGAACCTGCAATTAAAAGTAAAATTCAAATCCCAGCTCTGCCTTCTTCTAGCTGGGGTTCCTTTGGCACATTCTTCAACATCTCTGGGTTTCACTGCTTTATGTGCAAAGAATTTTTTTCCTGATGAAGTTGCCCAATTCCTAAATACTTAAAGGGACAGTGTACACCAGAAAGTGCTACAAAATTACAGATACTAGTGTTGCAAGCTGTAATGAAAAAGAAATTATTTACTCTTAAGGCCCTGACAATATTATATCACTATAGATCATCTACCTACCAGTGTAAATGATGTCAAATTTCTGTTCTTTTCTCACATTACATTCAGGAGCTGGACAGATGCTTCTTCACCAGGGAGGATGTGCTGGGGTGGCCTGACTAAACTATAAGACATGTAGGGTGTGCATGGCTCATTTTTGGGGTGTGGGGCATCTTGAGAAGATGTGTGCTCACCACACAGGTCATCAAAAATGGGGTTTTACATGACTGCATGTGATTGTTAATCCAGAGAGTGTACGTTTGGACCAGAAAACCATGTGTGCTCCAATGGGAGGTCAACAAACCTGCCCTTTGCTGTGGTCAACTCCACAGAGGGGACAGCAGAATGTGCATCTATTGTGGGATAATTGATAATTCTCCCAAACAAAAACCAAAAAGGTTAGCAAGCCATTAACTTCACTAATAAATTAATCCACTCAAATGTGTACTGCTATATCAAGAACTATAATTCTATGTACAGCTCTATGTAGTGAGTTTGGAAAAAGCCAAGTATCCGTAACTGAAGCAGATTCCTCCATTAACTTGTCTTTACATTTCAATGGTCTGTTACTATTGAAAAAATTGTGAAAACAATTAATAAAATAATCTAATTTAAGAAGTCAGCTTACACTCACGCATTTGCCAATGGCTCATAGTTTTGTAATAAAATATAACAACATACAAGGTAACACCAAATAACAATAGAATGAATATTATATATACACATACACATATGTGTATAGATACACATACACATATTTTCCTACATATACAAATATATACAACAAATGGAAAAATAGAATACAAAAAGTTTTGCATGTGTTCATCTTTTCTATGGTATTAATTGAAATGCCTTAGGCTAGCATTTCCCAAAGAGTGCCCGCAGATTCCTGCCCCCACCAACTAATTTTAATAATTTATATTTATTAATGCTTGTGATGGTTAATATTGAGTGTCAACTTGATTGGATTGAAGGATGCAAAGTATTGTTCCTGGATGTGTCTGTTAGGATGTTGCCAAAGGAGATTAACATTTGAATCAGTGGTCAGGGAGAGGCTGACCCACCCTCAATCTGGGTGGGCACAATCTAATCAGCTGCCAGCGCAGCTAGAAGAAAGCAGGCAGAAGAACACAGAAGGACTAGACTTGCTGAATCTTCCAGCCTCCATCTTTCTCCTGTGCTGGATGCTTCCTGCCCTCGAACATCAGACTCCAAGTTCTTCAGCTTTTGGACTTTTGGACTTACACCAGTGGTTCGCCATGGGCTCTCAGGCCTTTGGCCAGACTGAAGGCTGCACTGTCGGCTTCCCTACTTTTGAGGTTTTGGGACTCTGATCCACCACTGGCTTCCTTGCTCCTCACCTTGCAGACTGCCTATTGTGGGACTTCATCTTGTAATTGTGTGAGTCACTTCTCCTTAATAAACTCCCTCTCATATATACATCTATCCTGAAGTCATGTATATGTTTGGGAAATGTTAGGTTAAACAACCTTAATGAGGTTTTTGCATTTGGTGGCGGCTGTTTTTAATGACAACTCTTCTCAGAAATATTAATGTGCACATTGCGAATCTCCAAGAGGTACCCAGAAATGATTTACTCAAGAGCTCTTTCTCCAGACATTTCTTCTTCAGGACACCCCAGGAGGAAGAAGAGAAGCCAACTGTCCTGGGTAACTAACATTTGGATAGCAGCTTCCCATTTACTCAGTGCTTTACAATTAACTCATAAGCTCTGCAGCACTGCTCTGAGTTCAGTTGAGCAGGTGTCACTAACATTATTTTTCAGTAGGTTTTATAATTTTAGAGATGTTTTAGGGTCACAGCAAAATAGAGTGACAAGTACAGAGAGATCTCATATAACCTCTGCCCTCACACAGGTGCAGCCTGCCCCACTGTCAACATCCCAGGCCAAAGTGGTGCATTTGTTACAATCTGTGAACCTACGTTGACACATCATCACCCAAAATCCATAGTTCACATTAGGGTTCACGGTTGCTATTACACATTCTCTGAGTTTTGACAAATGCTTTAGGACATGCAACCACCACTGTAGCATCATACAGAATAGTTTCTCTGCTTTAAAAATCCTGTGTTCCATCTCTTCATCTGTCCCTCCCCAGTAACCCCTAGCAACCTCTGATCTTTTTAGTGTCTCCATCATGTTGCCTTTTCCAGAATGTCATATAGTTGGAATCACAGAGTATGCAGACTTTTTGCATGGGCTTCTTTCACTTAGTTACATGCATTTACGTTTCCTCCATGTCTTTTCATGCTTGATAGCTCATTTGTTTTTAGCACTGAATAATATTCCATTGCCTGGATATATCACAGTTTATCCATTTACCTACTAAGGACATCTTGGTTGCTTCCAAGTTTCGACAATAGTGAATAAAGCTGCTATAAATATCCATATGCACATTTTTGTGTGGACATAAGTTTTCATCTCCATTTGGGTAAATATCAAGGAGTGTGATTGCTGGATCATATGTTAAGAGTATGTTTAGTTTGGTAGGAAACTGCCAAACAGTCTTCCAAAGTGGCTGTACCATTTTGCATTCCCACCAGCAATGAATGAAAGTTCCTGTTGCTCTATATCCTTGCCAGAATTTGGTGTTGTCATTTAATCTGATATTCAAAATGAAGAAAGAGTCCAGCCTCCAAGTGAAATGACTGGAACCAAGGTTTTCTAACTGCAATCAGTATGCTCCTTCCATTTCACCAGGGCAGAGGTCAGCAAACTCCTACCCAGAGGTCAAATCTCACCCACCACCTATTGTTCCACAACCCCTGAACTAAAAACAATGTTCATATTTTTTAATGGTTAGGGGAAAAAAAAAAAACAAACGAAGAATAAATGTAATGATGTGAAAATTACATGGAATTCAAATTCCATTGTTGGTAAATAAAGTTTTTTTGTTGTTTTGCTTTGTTTTGAGACAGAGTCTCACTCTTGTTGCCCAGGCTGGAGTGCAATGGCTCAATCTCCGCTCACTGCAACCTCCACCTCCCGGGTTCAAGCGATTCTCCTGCCTCAGCCTCCCGAGTAGCTGGGATTACAGGCGCCCGCCATCATGGCCAGCTAATTTTTTGTATTTTTAGTGGAGACGGGGTTTCACTATGTTGCCCAGGCTGGTCTCGAACCCCCGACCTCGTGATCCACCAGCCTCAGCCTCCCAAAGTGTTGGGATTACAGGGCGTGAGCCACCACGCCCAGCTGGTAAAGTTTTATGGGTACACAGCCACACCCACCGTTTACCCACTATCTATGGCTGCTTTTTTGCTGTGCCAGTTGGGCTGAGTGGTTGCCACTAGAACAGTATAGCCTGCAAAGCCTAAAATATTTACTATCTGGCACTTTTCAGAAATAGTTTGCCAACCCTGCACAGAAGAATCAGACCCGATTAGAAGTATCCTCTCAATGAAGAAAATCCTAGGCTTCCTAATGGTTTTCAACCAACAAATGAGAAAATATATTCAAAGGCAGTTTCCTTGTGTGGCCCTCCTCCCCATAGAATTCTCTTTCTTACTTTCCCAGACATCTTAGCATTGTATAGGCAGTGATGCTACACATAGGAAGTACTGAATTTTGACTCTGCCAACAGTAAAGAGTACTGTCGCTAAGATTTAGACTGTGTTTTCCCCTTCAAGGGAACTAAGCAGCATCCTGCCTGGCTTCATTTTTTTTGCCTTAAGGTTTGTTTATACTCAGCAGGAGGAAAGGTAAGGAGATAAAAGCAACGCAGAATGAAGAAAGGAAGACAAGACTACAGCAAAACACGGAGAAGGGAAGATTAGAGGAGCAAGCCCCAGGGAAGAAAGTTTACAGGTTACCAACTGAGTAGATGGAAAGGGAGATTATGCCAGGAACACAGTGGCCAGAAGGAAGAATCCCAGAGACAAAATCGCCACAGGCAAAGGTTATTTCAATGCACAAATCTCCCAAAGTGTGGATCAAGTCGCGGAAACAATTTATTTAATTCTGGCTATTAGCTTCTTTAGCCGGCTGGGATCCCCACTGGTATTTTAACCCAGATCCTTGTTGGGGGGTAGGGATCAGTTAGGAAAGGGGCCGTGGGAAACAGGAAGACCGTTTGAATCTGCAATTCCTTCTTTCCACAGCTGGCTTCCCAGCTGGAGAGGAGAGGAGAAAGATCTCTTGCCCAACATCAGCCTGAGAAGACCCCTGATATTTTAAGCTCTTGAAAAGCAGAAAAGATGACCTTTTCTCAGCATTCTCCAAAGTAATCTTATAAATGATAATGAGAGGCCAGTCACTGAATGCTTGCGATATGCCAGGCCCCAGATTAGATCCTTTCCATATGTTAAATGTCTTTAATCCTTACAACAATCCCTTGAGTCAAGAAATACTACCGGGATTTTGAAAAGGAGATTTTGAGAAGTCAAATGACAAGGCTGGTAAAAAGCAGAGGTGAGATTCGAACCCAGGGCTGTCGGTCTCCAAAGCCCACGCTCTGAAACCACCATGAGACACTGTCTCCCAGTGAGTATTTGTTAATTATCATAAAGCACTAAATTAATCAAACACAAGCTACAGGATCCAAACTGGGTTCCTTCTAGCCATCACATGTACTTATTTGTGCTAAATTATGATGATATTATTTATAAACATAGCTTTGAAACATTGCAGATTACAAAGCGATTTCATGTACATTTATCTCATTTAATTTTGCCCAAAAGCCTGGGTACATTTGCTTTTGGGCAGAATTAAATGAGAATGAAATGGAAAGGAATAGTGGGTGCCTAACCAATATCTTTTATTCTCTTCTTTATTCTCCTTCCAGAGCAGTAGCAGTAGAAAATTATGTGTCCAGCCACCTGATAGATAGGGGCAAAGGATGAACTATAATTAGGGTCATCGTACCTCTAGGTTCACCTGGGATAAGCCTGGTTTATGCTCCTTTCACTCTGAAGAGCCCCATTTAGATGATAAATTATATGGTCACCCTAGTTCAGTGGTCCTCAGTCTCGACTATCCAATTGGATCACCTGGGGTCATTTAAAAATACTGAGTCCTGACCCCAAACATAGACATTCTGATTTAATTTGTTTGCAGTGAGGCCCAAGTATAGGTACTTTTTAAAAGCCCCTTGTGTTCCAAGTATGCAGCTGGTGCTGAGAAGCACTGTGCACCAGCTCTAAGCCAAAGTTGTTAGGTAAAACTTCTGGATAATTTGTTTTAAAACTGCTTGAAGAGAGATTATTCAGGAGGAGGGGGTGGCCTTGCACCCTTCCTCCTTCTTGCTGGAATGCTGACATGATGGCTGGAGCACAAGCAGCCATATTGGTCTATGAGGCTGACCTTGATGATGAAAACCATGGCCAGACATGGTGGCTCACGCCTGTAATCCCAACACTTTGGGAGGCCAAGGCAGGTGGATCACTTGAGGCCAGGAGCTCAAGACCAGCCTGGCCAATATGGTGAAACCCTGTCTTTACTAAAAATAGAAAAATTAGCTGAGTGCAGTGGCATGCACCTGTAATCCCAGCTACTTGGGAAGCTGAGGCATGAGAATCACTTGAACTCCGGAGGTAGAGGTTGCAGTGAGCCAAGATCGCACCACTGCACTCCAGCCTGGGTGACAGAGTGAGACTGTGTCAAAAAAAAAAAAAAAAGAAAGAAAAGAAAAGAAAACCACACACTAAGGGGCAAAACAGAGAAGAGGAGCTGGGGTCATCGATAGTTGTGGAGCTAGGGACTATCTCCAGACTTTATTTATAAGAAAGAAAAATAAATCATTCCATTTTCAAGCCACCATATCAAATGTCTATTACCAATAGCCAAACAGCAATTCTTAAGTAACATAGTAGGCAACCTTATGTTACAAATGAGAGAATTGGCCCAGGGTAATACCAGTTTATAAGTAGCACAGGCCAAAGGTTTTGATTCTAGTCTTGTGACCTTTCTTCTAGAGGGGATGGGGCAGAGTATATTTTAAGGACAAAGAAAAGGTTTCCCACTTACAAAAGCAGACCTTTCCAGCCAACTCTACTGACCTTCTGAGCAGTTATTTCTGAATCCCATTTGTATGTGTTGCCAGAACACTGAGAAAGAAGAGGGTTTGATAAGTAATGGTGATTACGAATACATATAAAGTTTGTTTTGCTTTAAGAACAGAGAGTTCTTAATTACATATTCAGAGATGTTCATTGTAATTTTGCTGTATACTGCGAATATTCTGCATTAGTTATAAATTTATGTAAAATGTTTTAAATCTAAAATTATTTATTCACAAAGAGTTTTTGGAGAATCTGGTATGGGGATAACACTTATATTAAGGTTGAGGAGTGAGACTGCAGGGATTTGAGAAAGACACAAGTTCCTATCCATGAGGAGATTAAAATGTACAGTGCGACATAAAACATGTACATGAATAGCTACAATGGATGTTTCGTACTGCCAGCAAGGGGTCGTGATTAATTCTTTAAAAATTACCTTGGGCTTAAGGAATCAGGAAAGGCTTCATGGAAGAGGTGGTAATCGTGTTTTAAGATCTTAAAATGCAGATGGGTACAGGCACTTCAGGCCCAGGAAGTGATCCAAGAAAGGCTCAGAGCCAGTTACGAGACAAGTGTGTTAAAGAAGTTTCAAGAAGTCCAGATACACGGAAGCACAATGTCTTATGCCAGAGAATGAGGGTAGGTGGGCCTAAGAAGGTAGCTTAAGGCCGAATTACAAAGACTCTTGAAGGCCAGGCTAACAGCTTTGGAATCTATTTAGTATACAGTGTGGATCAGAGCAGTGACCTCAAAAGATAAATGTGCCAAGCCTGTGCAAAATGAATTTGCCAGGGAGAAAAGAGAGGCACGGGACCATGTGAGAGGCTACTGCAATAGTCCAGGCAAGAGGTCAGGAGTGCCAGAATTAGGGCATAGGCAGTGGGAATGGGAGAGAAGGACTGAGGGCCAGAGACAAAGACCTGACTGCACTTGACAAGATGTGTGAGACTAGGCGAAGGGATCAGGTGACTCAAGACTCTGGCTGTGGAAATGAGAGGCTTTAATTAGAAGTCCTGGGCCCAGGAATGCAAATATCTAACAGTTGATAGGAAGCATGGAACTGGCCCGTGGGGGAGGCATCAGGATTGAAGTTTCAGATTTGGGAGTCATGTGTCTGGAAGTGATAGATGA
The DNA here is from genome assembly GCF_028885655.2 of Pongo abelii. Taxonomy (NCBI): domain Eukaryota; kingdom Metazoa; phylum Chordata; class Mammalia; order Primates; family Hominidae; genus Pongo; species Pongo abelii. The sequence goes on from NC_071988.2 coordinate 23,528,807, forward strand.
AGCCATTAAAAATAGGGAAACATGGCTTGGCACAGTGGCTCATGCCTGTAATCCCAGCACTTTGGGAGACTGAGGCAGGTGGATCACCTGAGGTGAGGAGTTTGAGACCAGCCTGGCCAACATGGCCAAATCCCATCTCTACTAAAAATACAAAAATTAGCCAGGCATGGTGGTGTGTGCCTGTAATCCCAGCTACTTGGGAGGCTCAGGCAGGAGAATCGCTTAAACCAGGAGGCGGAGGTTGCAGTGAGCCAAGATCACACCATTGCACTCCAGCCTGGGCAACAGAGCAAGACTCCATCTCAAAAAAACAGGGAAAGAGTGGAAAAAGGAGAAATTTGGGGATAGGAACTCAAGTAACAGTGACAACTAGTTGGAAAGGAAGGAGGGGTGGAAGGGAGTTAGGGAGGAAGTGGAAGAAGAAAGGAAGATCAGAGAAGCAGGGAGGAAACAGAATGTAAAGTTACAGAGGAAAAGGAAGGAAATAGTTTAAAGAAGGAGTTCTATTAACAGTATTAAAGCAGTAAAATCACCTTATCCAGTTTGTTTTTCTTAAACTTGACTTTTCTTTTGTAGGGGTAACTCAGTTCTGTTGAGGAACAACTCCCAGCACATGCCAAGAATCCCTTCCTTTCCCTGGGAAGAAATGGCCACAGCCACCAGATAGGTTCTGAAACCTCACTGACGAAGCAGAAAAACAGTTGTCAGTGATTTAAGAGCCCTGAAATCTGGTCCAAGTTCTGCCTAGCAAGTAAATCTCATAACCTCTCTGGGTGTATGTAAATTCCCCTATAAAACAATGGGTCAAGATTAATTGCACAAAGATACGTATTGAAGGATGTTTGTTGTAATATTGCTTTATTATAGCAAAAGTCTGGAAACAACACAAATGTCCAGCAACAAGGTATTGGTTAAATAAATTGATATGTTCATCTAGCAGGTCACTTTGCAGCCATTAAAGGTTACAATGTAGAAATAATTTGTTGACACATAAAGATGTATACATTATATTGAGTTTAGAAGCAAATTATAAAACATAATCTTTTTATAACATATATGCATAGAAAAAATTTATAGATGATATAAATTTCTAAAAGGAAAGATGAGTGGTTGCATATTTCATTTTGCTCATCTGTACCTTCTAATTTTTCTCAAATAAAAACTGCAGGTAAAAGTTCAAAAACATACTTTTTAAAGTGAAATGACTTCTATATGGCTATAGGACTAACCCTCCACCATCAGACTATTTATTTTGTTTTTTCTGTAAGAATATTTATTATATATACATAAAAATAATAAGAATATTATTCATTATATGTAATTTTAATTAATAAAAAATTGTGTAGGCATTTGTGAACTTGGAGCTGCCTTAAAAACCCTTAAATCTAAAGTGAGAAAACCTGAATTCAACAAGTACAGCCACCACGGGAAGCTTCCTTAACTCCAGAATTCCAGCTTCTTTGTTTTGTAAAATTCAATGACATTCCCCACCCCATAGAACTTGGCGTCTGAGGTTGAGTGAGCTGAAATAAAGTGTATTCCAGTTCTTCTAAGCAGCAGAGGGCCATCCACATCTAAAGCTGTTATTACATTTGCTACATCAAAGGTTAACTAGTGTTCTAATTAAACACCATGGAATCTTCCAGCTCTCTGGCATTTATCTATGGGTAGAACAAATGTATACTGAAGTCCTACATGAGCCAGCCAAGCACTATGGCAGGTCCTGGAGATGCAATGAGAAGCAACACAGACATTCTCTTTGCCTTTATGTTCCATTATCAAGTCATTTTCTAAACACCGAGACACAAGTGTTAGACTCTAACAGACCTAATTCTAATTAGAGCTTTTAAAGGTGTTAGAACCCAGGCCAGGTATGAACCTAGCTACACTACCATTTATTTATGTGCCAAAGAGTTTGATCATACCCATTTCAAAGATCTATTCTAAAGATTAAGTAATTATACAAAAATGCCTGGAACATAGCAGGACCTCTATAAACATAGCTATTACCATTTTCATTATGAATCCCATTGTTTGCTGATTTAATTACCAACATACCCTCCACACATTTCTTTTCAAGTCACTTAACAGCAAATTTAATTTCACCAGATACACCTCAATGTCAGTCAATTCCTCATCTTTCACAATTTAGGAAATATTTTTGCTAATCATCTGCCAGAATTCTTGTTATTTTCGGAGCAACTTGTGTAGCTGTTATTCAGTTTTCACTCTTTGACACTCTTAGTAGATTCTTTGTTGGTTTCTTTTCTTCTCTGGGACAATAGTAAGGTGTTTAGGTTTCAAATACTTAGCTTCTATTCAAAAAGGAAAAACAAAAAAAAAATACTTTTGGATAATGATTTTTTCCTTAGTGGTTAAAAACAGAGGGAAAAGAAGCAGGAGAGGAGGCTGGCACAAAGAGAGATGCTATGACACTTAACCATCTTCCAGAATTTTGGTCGTCTCTACTGAGAACATTTCCAGCAGATGAACACCAAAGAAAAAGGCACACAGGTCAGGACGCCATCTGTTGCTCAGTTGGAACAGACCATTCTGCTCAGAAACCACAGAAGTGTGATATTGTCCTTCACTTCCCACTCCCTGACCAACACAATTCCTAACAAATCTTCAAGTGTGTGTGTGTGTGTGTGCGCGCGCGCGTGTGTCTGATGCAACAACACAAACCCAGGAAACATCACACCCTAAACAAATAATCCCCTTCCCTTTAGCAGCATCCTAGATACACAAAGTATGCAATAGAATCCAAAGAACCCTACAATCCCGAAAAACACAGAGATAAAAAGGCTGCCCTCTCCCAATTTCAGCCTTGGAGAACGTCCTTAATGCCGCAGCCGAACTATGTAACTGTGACCACACTTCCTTATGGCTGCAGTGCCACCTAGCGGCCAGGTGAGCTAGGGGCGCACTCAGTCTGAAAAAGCAACTTTTATCTGCTGACTCTTCAATTCTTTCCAGAGAGAAACAGAAGTGGCTGGTGCACATGACGGCCAGAATTAGGAATCATCAGGGTTCTATCACATTCAAACTATTTCCTGATTATAATCACATCCAAATCACCCAGAAGAGACAAAAGAGGATAGAAAAATTCCTGCCAACTTTAGGTTTTCATGTCCAAATGCATCCTCATACAAACTCACAAACTAGCACAAATATTGAGTCTAAATCCAAGCAACCTTGTGTATTTTAAAGTCTTCAAGGCATGCAGTTATATACATTAAATTATTTTCAAACAAAAAGAAAAGTGAAAAATAGGCTCTGAAGAACCTGTAATGAGATTCCTCTTTTCTCTTTTCCATAAACAGCTCTGTCAGTTGCTGACATTTCTGATGCCATCAGACACTTCTAACTGGACTGCAGCTTTATCTGCATAGAACAACCAAAAGCATATGCACCTTTTACAGATGACAGCTTAAATAATGTAATTTGTTTGAGACTTAACATGGAGATACACAACCTAATTCAGTTCATTTTAAACCCAAATTATTCTGGTTAATGGCCTGGTAAATCTCAGAACGGAAAGTGCACTGCTGCTAAGTATTCCATATTAAAAATAGTTTTTGATGGGATGCGCTTTTTTTAATTAAAAGTTTAATGTACATTAACATTTTTAGATGAAAAACTGACAATCCGAGAACAGTTCTAAATTCTCCTTTGATTATTTTTCCAGCGCGTTGAAGGCATGATATAGCTACATAAATAGGCTAACACTCTGGTTCTTTGAAAGATCAGTGTCTGTCCGATCGTATGCCCCTTTTTATAACTCTCTAGCAGGTTTTTAATGCAGAATGGATCATGTCCACACTACTGGCTGGGATTCCAAGTCACAAACGTCTTTCTTAATTTCTGATCCATACCTCCTGGTTGGCTTACTCACTGTCCCCTGCTGAGATCCACCCTTGACTAAATTTTAAGCAGGCCAAGTTGATTCTTCCCTGCCCACATTTTCCACACAGGCCAGCAGCCCTCCCCTACCACTTGGCACATTCTTGAACTGATTCTCGCTGTTGAACCAGGGTAGGGTTCCCAGATGTCTTGGTCTGCTTGGGTTGCTATCACAGAAAACCTTAGACTGGGTAATTCATAAACAACAGAAATTTATTGCTCACAGTTCTGGAGCCTGGGAAGTCCATGATTAAAGCACCAGCAGATATGGTGTCTGGTGAGGGCCTGCTCCTCATAGATGGTACCTTCTACATGTCCTCATATGGCAGAAAATGTTAAAAGGGTTCCCTCAAGCCTCTTTCATAAGGTCACTAATTCGATTCTTGAGGGCAGAGCCCTCAGGATCTAATCACCTCCCAATGACCCCATCTTCTAACACTATTGCATTGGGGATTTAGGTTTCAACATATACATTTTGGAGGGACATGCACATTCAGATCATAACACTAGATTTAGAAAAAACAACAAATAAAAAAAAACAAAAAATCAAGATGAGACATCCAGTTGTATTTGAATTTCAGATAAACAGAAAATAATTTTTTAGCAGCAGTATGTCCCAAATATTGTATGGGATATATTTAAATCAAAACATTATTTATTGTTTGTCTAGAATTCAAGTTTGATGAACAGTTTACTTTTTTTTTTTTTTTTTTTTTGAGATGGAGTCTCACTCTATCGCCCAGGCTGGAGTGCAGTGGCGCGATTTCAGCTCACTGCAAGCTCCGCCTCCCGGGTTCACACCATTCTCCTGCCTCAGACTTCTGAGTAGCTGAGTAGATGGCACTCGCCATCACGCCCGGCTAATTTTTTTGCATTTTTAGTAGAGACGGGGTTTCACCGTGTTAGCCAGGATGATACCGCTCTCCTGACCTTGTGATCCGCCCGCCTCGGCCTCCCAAAGTGCTGGGATTACAGGCGTGAGCCACCGCACCGGGCCAACAGTTTACATTTGATACAATAACTCTAGCCCAGAGGAGCCCTGGTCTTCCATGCAACAGCCCCTGCTGCGAGTCCTTCCTCAGCCACTGCCTCCACGATGCGTACCTGTCAACATTCTTTCAAGACATCTAAGTAAGCAGTACTCAAATCTGAGAGTCAAATTTTAAGCTGTCTTGTGGTGTGCATACAATTAGTAGTACATGCCTTTATCATTTTGTTCTTGTTATGTTTATTTTTTGGTGATTCCTTATTAAGGACATATAATACTGCTTTTCCATGGTAGTGACAGAGAGCTCCTTATAAATTAAACTTAAGTTGTTGGTTAAAAAAAAATAATGTAAGTCAGTTTAAGGGGAAAAATTAAACATTATTGCAGATGCTACTCAGATTAAACCATATAATAAGTCATACTAAAAGGACTGAAGTTCAGGAAACAATTACCTAAAGCAGGGGTCAGCAAACTATGGCCCATAGGCCAAATCCGGCCCACTGTCTGTTTTTGTAAATAAAGTTTTATTGGGACACAGCCCACCATTCATTTATTGTATCATCCATGGCTGTTTTCATGCTGCAGCAGAGCATACAGCAGAGTCAAATAGTTGCAATAGAGACCATATGGCTCATGAAGCCTATAATATTAACCCTCTGGCCCTTTACAAAAGAAAAGTTTGCTGATCTTTGACCTAAAGCATCACTCATCCTAGATTGTCAAAGGAAAATCTAGAATGTTGAAAGTCCCCATGATGGAGATATTTTTGGACAGAGCAGATATATGGCACAATACAGTCTAAAGCTGACAGGGCCTCCATTTCCATTTCAGATTCTTTTTATTAACCTCTTTCCCATGCCCAGATCTGCCTAAGCTTTCCATCTTTCATTCTCATGTTTTAAGATTCAGAATAAAATCTGCTTCTTCCAGTAAGCCTTCCCTTATTAACTCAGACCCACCTACACCCTGAGCTACATAGTAGTAAGTGAATATGGCTTTTATTGTGTTCTCTTTAAAAATGAAAAAAAAAAAAGCTATCTGCTCACATAGAGAACTATGACCATATAAGGCAAACCCTTCTTAATAACCCAACAACACAATAATTTAGTACAGAATTTGTTAAAGTTAGCATAAATAGGTAACACAGTAACTTCCATAATCATGCGCAAATTACTTCTGAAACAATGGGTAGGCTCTGGAAATAAAGCTTTAATCAGTTGCAAATGCCTGAGTAAGCGTAATTGCACCCCACTAGTTAAGCATCCTTAAGCATGATAGCATTCTAATCCACAGGTCAGCAGTATTGCAGCCTCCCATGCCAATTCACTAAGGTGGGAAGACATAGACACCTTGGATTTAAAATAAAATTAAAATACAGCTCCTATTATGCTGTTACAGATATTGAACAGTTGTAGAGATTTTCCCAACCTTGGAAAACACCATATATATATGGTGTTTATAAATATAATACACACACACACACACAAACAGTTGAATTCCAGCTCAGTGTCACCTCCTAAATGAGCCTTCCCACACTGGCATAGACAAAAATCATTGCTTCTCCCTCTGGAGGTCTGTAGATACTGGTTGCTCTCACAAGTCCAGTATTCACCAACTTGCCATAATCGTGTATGTGGTGACAAATCAGTGACCCGGTTGCCTCCAAATTAAGACCCATGTTTGACTTGCTTTCTCCAGTGCCTAACACATGATAGGGCTTGATATGTCTTTGCTAAAAGGTGAGATGAAACCCTCTAAAGTCATTCCAAATTAGATTCAAGGAGAATATGACCATTCAGTTCTGTTAAACTAGCAGAATAAAACAAAACTAAGTAACTATTTCTCACTAATCAAAGAAGTATTCTATTTGTAATCCAGCTTGGTTGACAAGTTATGACTATCAAAGCAAGATACCTGAGCTGTGTTGGGGGGCTGCGGGGAGGGTGTTCCATGACCTCTAGTCTTTCCCTTTTTGTATGCTATCATATAAAAAGTTTGAGTTGAGTTTTTGTCATTGGTTGATTTTTTATCATCTGCCTAATGCTACTGCTTTTTCTCTTAGGAAATATGACACTGTCAGTTATTTGCACATTAGTATGAATAAGACAATTCATTACCTGTCCCAGCCTCAATTCCAACTGAGGCTGTAAAGGCATTATTTCAAATTAAAGGAACTGACAACAAAAGCAACAGACCAGGGAAAAGTCAAACACTACCCAACGCTGCCTACAAGTCAGGCCCATCTGGATGGACTGTGACCTTGGCTCAACTAGACACATACAAAATGGCGGCCATGATGGTGGAGATTGAAATACCAGCGACAATTCTTTTTGGCACCTTTTCTAGATCTGAGTCTCACTTCATTGATTTTAAAACATGATAATACCGTATTTAAAACTAACTGGTACATGTATAAAAGTAAAGATCTTGAGAAGAAATGGAAAACTTGGGGGAAAATTTTACTGTATCCATAAGAAAGACAAAAATATTCTAAAAAATGTTTTGTAGAGTACATGATTGTTTTCACTCTTTACACTTCTAGAGCTGACTTTCTAATTTTGGCATTATTTGAGGAGCCTCCGTGGTTATGCCAATTAGGAAAAGGAAAAAAAATTGTATGAAAGAGCAATGCTATATACACACTTTTTTTTTTTTTTTTTTTTGAGACGGAGTCTGGCTCTGTCGCCCAGGCTGGAGTAAAGTGGCACAATCTCGGCTCACTGCAAGCTGCGCCTCCCGGGTTCACGCCATTCTCCTGCCTCAGCCTCCCGAGTAGCTGGGACTACAGGCGCCCGCCACCACGCCCGGCTAATTTTTTGTATTTTTAGTAGAGACGGGGTTTCACCGTGTTAGCCAGGATGGCCTCGATCTCCTGACCTCATTATCCTCCCACCTCTGCCTCCCAAAGTGCTGGGATTACAGGCGTGAGCCACCGCGCCCGGCCGCTATACACACTTTTTAAGTAAACATCTGGAAATCGGAGAGTGAAGCAAATGCTAAATCCAGAAGGAACTATGTACTTTAGGTTCCAGTATCCATCCCAGTTAGAATGCCACAGTCCCAAGCGAGATGTGCTATAAAAAGCATAATTTGAGCATCATCTCCCATCATTCAATATAGTTCAACTCTTTCAAAATTACATTGAAAAATCTATATAATGTGTGCTTAGATTAATGAACTGTTTGAATCTGGATCAATAAGCACTCGAGGCTCTGTGCCGTTGACACCTGCTGGGAACATCTAGAAGAATGCTTCGCAGAGGGCAGAGCCAGTCGGCACTTTGAAACTACAGGGGTTCCACTTCATAAACAAGCAATCTAATATATGACCTCTGCAGATTAATTTTCTGAGAGCAAGCAAATAATCTGGATTCAAAATTTCCCTGATTATGCATATAATTACAGTATCACTTACCAATTAACAAATTGATTTAAACCTTCTTGGGATTATGTATTTAAGAGTATAAAAGAGATCATCCAAACGCTCAATGCCTCTCCAGTTTGGCAAAGAATCACATGGAATGCAACTTCCCACCCATCTGATTTCTCTTATGGAAGAAAAAAATCTGTGATGGTAACAGATTACAGAGGATACCTTAAAATATCACGGGCCATAATTATTGTCTCAATAACTGGACCACAACGACACACATTATAACATAATAGCCAAGTCTTGGGGAAACTTTGTCATCTCCTGAAATATTTCTGTAGAATCATATATTTATAAAACTGCTTCTCTAGCTTGGATTATTATTATTTTTTAATTTACTGCAGCACCCAGGGAATAATTTATCCACCATTAGACAGTTACATAAATAGACAAAGATATATGGTGGAGATTCTTCTCTACTTTAGACAAGTATAATAATTAATGTTAGTCGTTTCTTATTCCTACATAAAATTTCCCATTAAAAATGTTAATATGCTCCTTCATAAGTCCAGATAGTGATGAAAACAGAAGATACAAGGAAAATAGTTACATAGCATGCATACATATGTAAAAGAAGTTAAAAGTAATAAATCAACATGGCCAATATAACGAAGCCTGCTGTCCAACAGTAAAAGCTGTCAGAATGAGGTTTCATTATTAAGACCTTGATATCCAACCACTGGGCTGAATAAAATCATTCATATCACTTCTGCACTTTCAGGGAGAGAATTCACATCTAGGATCAAATTGTCATGGTGCCGAATTCCTGATTTTTTCCCCCTTGTATTACTTTCTGAATAATTATTTGAATCTCCACAGGAAATGAAAGTTGACTAAAGCTAACAACGAAATAACAAGCTTTTACACACAAAGAAATTACTCTATGGTGTTTTATTTAACAATAAACATTTCAAAAAGGAATGCTTACACATTTGAAAAAATAAAAATCTGACTAATTCAAATTCCAGCACTACTGTTTTCTCAGTAAGATAAGTAACACAAGCAATCATAAATATGATTTAAAATTACAACAGTGAGGGAACGCTTGCAATCAGTTAAGTTTAGACCCTGTCCTTATTTCTTCCTACAGAAGAAGGTAGAGAGGTGAAGCCCTCTAATATAATACTTTGTAATTCCAGAACATATACTATTGATATTGTGATTCTTTCTGAGACATAGTAACTAATTATTCAGAAAGTGTCAGAAAATAAATCCAACTCCTCCTCTAACCTTAGTCCCTAATTTAAAGGGGAAAAAAAACAGGGCTTCTTAGGATGAAAAGTCCCAAGTGCCATTTAAAAATAAAAGGAACATTTCAAATAAACTTCAATCTCCTTGACAGCATACGAACAAAAACAGCAGCGATATACCAGCTTCTTCCCAAAACAAAACCCAGTGAAATTACTGAGAATTTCAGCTACTGTAATCCAACTCTGTGAAACTCTGGGGGTGTCAGCAGCTACTCAATAAAAAGGAAAACTGAAAGTAGTACAAAAATGGTTCCTAATAGCAATAATGTATAGTTTTGTGGTCATTACCGTCAGATAATAACCGGCAGTGACCTTAAAACCATGCATTATGGCTTAAGTATGGGCTAGTGCTCATTGCAGATGTGTAGCTTAGGAATAAGCAATACAGTCTTGCCATAAAAGCTCAAACTGTTCCAAGTCTGGCTTGCGTGCATGGATTTTTCCCTCTCTAGTGTTATCACACCAGGAATCTTATAATGATCTGAAAAATATGTACCTTAGGGCAATAGTTCTATACTGAAAAGATAAATACTCGGGCCGAGGCAATCTAAAACATACACAGAGAGCGGGCTCCAGTAAGGCAGGTGAATGTTTTTACAACACAGACTCGGGTACATTTTGACCTTTTTTAAATCTCAGCTGTCAGGAAAGCTGCAAGAATCTCAGTTAATACGTTCTTCACCTCTGTGAAATGACATATCAATATTCCCATTCTGCAGATCAAAACAGTGAGGCACAGGTAAATCAGATAACCTGTTGGGGAGGAAGCAAGGCAATGACGCTGAGAATTAACTGCTTTGTGGGGCAGGCTTAGGTTCCCATAGTAAGGTCAATTTTTTTACAATTTTCTAATGTCCTCATTACAAATTCACCTGAATTTCTTTTCTGCCTGCTGTAAACTGAGAGATTTTTGCACACTTAAAATATTTTTTTCAAATGTACAGAAAATGCTGCATCTATTTTTTTTTCTTTTTCTTTTTTTTTTTTTTTTTTTTTTTTTTTGAGACAGGGTCTGGCTCTGCTACCCAGGCTGGAGTGCAGTGATGTGATCTCAGCTCATTGCAACCTCCACCTCCTGGGCTCAAGCCGTCCTCCCACCTCAGCCTCCCAAGTAGGTGGGACTACAGGCGAGTGCTACCATGTCCAGTTAGGTAACGTATTTTTGGTAGAGAGGGGTTCCACCATGTTCCCCAGGCTGATCTTGAACTCCTGGGCTCAGGCGATCCACCCGTGACCTATCCAATTTGTTTTTTCAGGTAAAACACTCAAGAGTCTGCAGAGCCGGTGGAGACAGGCCCAACAGCGCTGGATCTGCCTCACAGCTGCAGCATGCCATAGGTGGGTGGGCCAATATCTGTCTAGAACAGGGGTTCTCAATGGGCTGTGATTTTTGTCCCTTGGAGACATTCTGGAGACATTTTGGGTTGTCATAACTGGAGGTGTGGCAGGAGGGGTGGTTACTGGCATCTAATGAATGTAAAGGTCAGGAGATCCACAAGAAAGTCTCCCACAATAAAGAATTATCCAGCGCTGGCCAGGTGCACTGGCTCACACCTGTATTCCCAGTGCTTTGGGAGCCTGAGGTGAGAGGATCACTTGAGGCCAGGAGTTGGAGACCAGCCTGGGTCACATAGCAAGACCCCTGTTCTATAAAAAAAATTTTTTAATTAGCCAGGCATGGTGGCATATGTCTTTAGTCCCAGATACTCGGGAGGCTGAGGGGTGAGGATCACTGGAGCCCAGGAGTTTGAGGTTGCAGTGAGCCATGATGGCACCACACCACTGCACTCCAGCATGGGTGACAGAGTGAGAGAGACCCTGTCTCCAAAAAAAAAAAAAAAAAGAATTATCCAGCCCAAATGACCACAGTGCCAAGACTGAGAAGCTCTAGTCTAGATTCCTTGCTGTTTAGAACAGGCGTCTTCCTGATATTCGCACGCATCCCAGCACCTCTCCTGGTGTCTAGCGTATAGAAGACCCTCCATCAGTGCTGGCAGAGAGAATGGCCAAAGGCAGTCAATGGCAAGAGAGCCAAGATTTCTTCTTTCTCTCTTTTCCCCCTGCCTACTCCCTCTCTCTTATTTTACTCTTTATTCTTTCTCTTTGCTCAAAATGCTACATTTGGAGAATGGTTCACAGTTTCCAAAGCAGCTCAGCTTATGTGATCTTCAAAACAATCCTGTAGGGGTAATATTATACCTTACTCTACACAGAGCAAAACAAAAGTTCACAAAATATAAGGAATTTGTCAAAGATCACCTAAGCGACTAAGTTATAAAGGGGAAGCTGGATGCATGTCTACCTTCAGAAACAAGTGTTCTCTCCAAGTAAAGGACACCCTTTGACAGTATTTGGTCTTGTTGCAAGGAGGTGGCTGGTACATCTTCTAAAATGATTCAAAACTATTCATAAGTAGTTGGGTAGCAAGAATAACATAACAGGAAGATATTCAGGCTGACACCCCTCCTCTCTTTCCTGTGGTGATTGGAAGCCCAACATTCCCAGACTGAAAAAATGAAATTGTATCTTTCTTATCATTAGGCATACAAATGTCTTATTTTAAAAGCCTCAGGCCATGGGGTAATCTCAGGCATTATGAGATTGCCTGAGCCATTGACCTCTGGAAGTGATGAGAGACCCAACAAAAGGTCAGAAACTGGTGTCAGATTGCTGCCAGCATATGACAAAATACATGTGAAATTTCCCTGCAAATTCCCATCTATTTGGCCTGGAACAGTGGCAGAGTACACCCTTGTGGTCAGTGTCTGGCCTGAGCAGGCACTGGGCGAGGTAGTAAATACACAAAAGTAGTAAAACAAGACAACTCAGAAGTGAGCTGTGTGCATGCATACACGTATTTATAACGTCCAAAGAACTCGTGTCTATTTTTCTGTGCTGTGTATACACTTGCTCACACTCTCTCTCTCGCCCTCTCTCTCTTTCACACACATGCAACACACACACACTCACACAGTTTCCTATATTTCCTGAGTTCTTTGGTATATCAGGTCCTTTGCTAGATGCCAAAGACACAAAGACGACTTGGCCTCCTGCATCACCCCCCACAAGGCCTAATGAGGGAGACAAAGGCATATTAGCAGGTGAATCACATCACAAAAAGGCCAGTGTTCAATGGGAGATCATGAAGCTTGAAGGACACCCATGGGGGAAGGGAAACAAATAACTCTGCCTAAAAACGGCCAGGGAAGGGACATTGAAGCTGGGATATGAAAAACAGGAAGGGGTTTGCCAACAGAAAAGCAAAGCAGCCCGAGGGCAGGAGGCAGGAGGGGAAAGGCATGGAGCAGGCAGAGCCATTGCAGGGACAGTGAGAATTTTTTTTTTTTTTTTTTAAGACAGTCTCACTCTATCACCCAGGCTGGAGTGCAGTGGCATGATCTTGGCTCACTGCAACCTCTGCCTCCCAGGTTCAAGCAATTCTCCCACCTCAGCCTCCCAAGTAGCCGGGATCACAGGCACCCGCCACCAGGCCCGGCTACTTTTTATATTTTTATAGAGATGGGGTTTCACCATGTTGGTCAGGCTGGTCTCAAACTCCTGACCTCAGGCGATCCGCCCGCCTCAGCCTCCCAAAATGCTGGGATTACAGGTGTGAGCCACCGCGCCTGGTCTGACAGTGAGAATTTATCTGCATGTGACTTCAGAAGAGTTTTCTTGAGATCCAGTCCTGGTCCTATGTAAGAACCTGATGAGGAAGATTGAGGTGGAACTGGAAAAAGCCTTACATGCCAAGTGAAGGAATTTAGATTATCCCCTAGGAGCCAGCACTTTTTAAAACTTTTCTGATGCTGCCCAAAGACACACATTTTATATCACAACCTAGTGCATACACACAAGTATCTATAACAGAAACAAAAAGTTCACATAACAACACTGGCCCTTTCTATGTGAAATTCACCCTGATATTTTGTATTTCTTTTTTTTTTTTTTTTTTTTTTTTTTGAGACAGAGTCTCACTCTGTCTCCCAGGCTGGAGTGCAGTGGCACAATCTTGGGTCACTGCAACCTCCGCTCCCGGGTTCACACCATTCTCCTGCCTCAGCCTCCCGAGTAGCTGGGACTACAGGCGCCTGCCACCACGCCCGGCTAATTTTTTTTTTGTATTTTTAGTAGAGATGGGGTTTCACTGTGTTAGCCAGGATGGTCTCGATCTCCTGACCTCATGATCTGCCTGCCTTGGCCTCCCAAAGTGCTAGGATTACAGTATTTCATATTTTTTAATGTTTGTTGCAACCCCCTAAAATGATCTCATGAGTCACGAATCAGTTGTATCCCACAGTTCTTCAAACCCTGCTATGGGCCACAGGGAGGCAAGCAGGGTGTTTTTTTAACTGGCAACTGACAAAATCAGGTATATTTAGTGTGATAATTTCAGTAACAAGGTGAAAGGGGAACTGAACTAGGAAACCCTGGAGCTAGGGAAGCCTGCTACAAGGCAAGAGTCCAGAAAAGACATGGTATGAGTCTGAAGTAAGGCACAGACACGGAGACAGAAAGTAGGGGCTGGGCGCGGGGGCTCAAGCCTGTCATCCCAGCACTCTGGGAGGCTGAGGCAAGCGGATCACCTGAGGTCAGGAGTTCAAGACCAGCCTGACCAACATGGTGAAACCCTGTCTCTACTAAAAAAAATACCAAAAAATTAGCCAGGTGTGGTGGCGGGTGCCTGGTAATCCCAGCTACTCGGGAGGCTGAGGTGGGAGAATCACTTGAACCCGGGAGGTGGAGGTTGCAGTGAGCTGCACTGCAGCCTGGGCGACAGAGCAAGACTCCATCTCAAAAAAAAAAAAAAAGAAAAAAAAAAGAAAAAGAAAAGACAAGAAAGTAGAGCCAAGTTCTGGCCATTCAGTCACAGAATCGACTGCCGTTGGTGACTTGTTACAGTGGGGATGCAGGAGAGATTTCTAGAGGGAAAGATTGATGGGATGATGTCAACACTAACTAGGATAGAGAAGACAGAGAGTAGAACATGTTTGGGTGATAGGAGGTTACCTGTTTGGACTTGGTAAATATGAGATGTATACAGGAAACCCCAACAGAAATGTCCAGTAAATGACTGGATAGAAGAATGCAAACTCTGCAAAATATAACTGAGATAGAAACACGGATACAGATTAAATTAGCTGAAACATCATCATTAAAGCCTCCGAGTGGATAAGATCTCTTAGAGGGTTGGGTGTTAGAAAAAGCAGGGAGAATAGACTGGTCACCCTGGGATCACCAACATTCAAGGACCAGAGAGAAGAACCAGAGAGACTGTCGAAGGTGCTGGAAGAAAGTGTACTGGCAAGTGGCAGAAGGTGCTTCGTGGCCTCATCATTTTCCAACACAATACTTTCCATTCATCTCTATACATATTTGTTTCCTGTCTCCTCCACTAGAATAAAATATGCTGCTGAATATCCAGAAGCTAGAATAGGGCCCCTAGCACATGGTAGGGATCAATAAATATTTACTGAGTAAGTGAATGGATAAATACATAAAATCAAGCCAGGGAAGGAAAGCATTTCAAAATATGAGAGTTGTCAACCAAGGCAATTGCTTTAAAGAATCAAGAAAGAGGGCTGAAAATAGGTCATTAATTTGAAAATTAGGTTGTTGGGAACCTTAGCAAGATCCATTTCAATAACATGTTGGGATAAAAGCTAAATGGTTATGGCTTCAGGGAAAATGGGGGTGAGGCCACGAGTTGCAAGGGAGTAGGTAGAAATGTCAAGAGAAGGTTAATTTGGAGGAAGAGAGATGAAAGCAATCAGAGATCATGTATAGACTCAGGTGAATAAGCCAGAGGAAAGAAAGTGAAGTTAAAAGAGGAGGAAAGCAAAATAGTAAGGTAGCGGTAAAGGTGGAATGGGTTAGGAAGTCCAGTATACAGGTGAAGAGGCTGACCTTAATAAGCTTTGTCTGTAACAGAAAAGAAGAGGAGGAGAAGATGTGCCTGCCATGGGTGATAAGGATCTTTTTCTCCCTCTCTATGAAAGATGAGGCAAGATTTTCTGCACAACCTGCACAGGGTGAGGGAGAGCTCATTTTGGATGTGCTGCCATCAGGGATTGGAAGGTAGCTAACCGGGGAGAGCAGAGGGATTTCATGAAGCACCAAAGACTTAGCGCAAATCAGATAGCCTGACTTCATACAGTGTCAATCAGCATGGTCATGGAACTCCATTTAGCAATGCATAGAGCACCAGAGCAGACACAGAGAAAAACAAATTGGACCCACCCGGCGTCCAGAGCATGGTCTAATGAGAGGTGCCCTGGAAGAAAGCCTCCCTTTCTTCTCTGCACATAAGCACAGTTAGCTCGAGTCTTAGCCCCACTGGATGGGGTTGTGTGATCCTGAGTGTGTCACCATACCTCTGAGTGTCTTGTCTACAACTGGGGACTGTAATATCTTTCTAGTCTCACTGGCTTGTGGTGGGGCTCCAATCAGATAATTGATTTGAATAACTGTTACCAACTCCTAAATGCTGCTCAGGTGGCCGCCTCCTGGTTCCCCTGAACCAAACTTCTGCCATCTTTCATAATGCAGTTCTGGGAAGACACACCAGCCTCTACCAGGCACCTGGCCATCTCTCTTTTTGCCCCATGGGTGTCATATTTTTGACCTATAAAATAAGAACAATTTTCAGAGGAGACCCTAAACTCATTCAGTATCTATTTAAATTACTTCCCCATGAAAAGAATTTCTGCCGACTCTAATGCCTTAGAGATGGAACCAGGGAGAGAGAAATTTGCTTGTGTTAGCGGACTCCATAATTACATGGAGATATGTCCACCTGGGTAATAGCTAATGGGTTTTTTTAAACTTTTTATATAAATATTTCAGTTTCCTTCCCCGCTAGATTGACTTTTTCTCAATATTAATTGCCTCCATAGTCTTAGTCTGTAGCAACATTTCCAACCACTGTCCCTGTATGTTTTATTTCCTTCTCAGGAGGCTGCTACTGGATGACTTCATTTAAATTTTTTAATACCATGAATAAATATTACCTTACTTCGCTCTGGGGGGACAGGCAATTCTCTGGAGGGAGACTGTCAACTCTTCGGCAGTTTACTTCATGAAATAGGTTACTGGGTTTTATTCTGGCCTACAAGTTTCATAAACTAGGAAAATCCCCATCTCTTTTAACCCATGCTAATTATCATTATCTGCAGAGGGGCATATAAACCCTCATTTTAAAAGCTCCTTTCTACAGGCTTTGAGTTTATGAATGATGTCTCTTGCCTAAAGGATTATTTGACAGCCTTTTAGATAACGACTTTCCTCTCCTT
Source organism: Pongo abelii (assembly GCF_028885655.2). Taxonomy (NCBI): domain Eukaryota; kingdom Metazoa; phylum Chordata; class Mammalia; order Primates; family Hominidae; genus Pongo; species Pongo abelii. Next base: position 23,545,669 of record NC_071988.2, read on the forward strand.
GTTGATTCACAGATCCCACATGACGGGGTAATGTGGGATGCTATGTTGCAGCCGTAAATTACTCCTTTTTCATCATCTCTCTCCTCTGCCAATGCAGAGGGTCATCTTAGGCCCCCTATACTTTTTAAATAAGCTCTATCTCCTCATCATTCCTGAGCACATGTTCTGTTCCCTGGATAGCCCGATTTTTATTGCTGAAACTCAAGAAGCTATTAAGTCTCCTCAACCTGGCAGGGCCCCAGGACCAGATGGTGTTCTCCTGGTTCTTATAAAGCCTTTATTAACAAAACGACACCACAAGCCTCACTGGCCGCCATAATGACTGCTTTTCCCACCCACGGAAGACCCTAGCTGGGGAGGACAACCTGTTGATTGCTATTCTTGCTATCATCGTCAAAACATCTTGCCATCTCCACGTTGCCCTGAATTCTTTTCTGATCCTTTGCAGGGTACTGATTAGAACTGCTCTCTCTACCCAAAAGAGGAAAGAAAGAAAGGAAAGAAGGAAGCAGTTAAATAATGAGAGGTATAAACAACAGATGACAGAGGGGGCTTTGCTATGAACTCACCACCTCTCGTATGGATTTTTAACAGTTTGGCAGTGATGAGGCCCCCTCAGGAAAGTCGGATCTGTTCATTGCTAAGCTAGAATCATGGGATTTTCACGGAGGATTTGCTTTCAGACTGAGGTAGCTTTTCATCGTGAGCTGATGCAGCATGCCACATGTGACTCTTGAGTGTCACAGCTATATCAGGGTGCCCGGGAGAGCTGAGGGAGTCAGTAATGGAATATAGAATTTCTCACCTCTGGATCACTAGTTCAAATGCAAAAGGCCATAAAAAGCCGTTATCTTCTGGCGGACTCAGTGAAAGTTTCCAGGCGATATCAGCTGCCACAAATGGCGCTCGCGTGACAAATGCTCGGTGCACAGGGTCTCAGGGTGGGGCCTGGAAACTCATGCTCTCTAAGGTCATGGTTGGCTTGGGAAAGCAAAAGGCTCAGACAGAATAAGTGGCCCCTTTCCACCTGTTCTGTGATCTCCATGGGGAATGGATTTTGCCAACATCAGATTGTTCATCAACGCAGATTGCCCCTCGATGCATTGTTGGGATTTTACTTTAAAAGTTCAACAGCTTCACTCTCGCTCTCACCTAATTCTTTTGTCCATTCACGACAGGCCCATGGAAACCTTTCAGTTTCCTCCAAAACTCAATCACCTTGTGGGGAGAATGGGTGCTGTCAATGACAGCTGCCCGTACATTTTGTTCAGAAATGTTAACACACCAGGGAATTTTCTCAGCCCTGGCACTTTACAGCTCAGGACCTCTTCTTCCTGAATACTTAAGTTATTTCTGGAAAAATAACTTTTATTTCCAAAGAAATATGGCAGGTGACACAGAAACGTCCCTTCTTGTTTATTCACTGTCTGTCGTAAGGTTGGCTCTCTTTGCTTTAACTCTTTTTCCTCTTTCTTCACCCTGTTGGGCTTCTCCTGCCCCTTTCTGGGACCTTCTCTAGAAATACAGCCCTATACCTGGACCTCAGTTCCTGCCTTTGAAGGCAGAACTGTTCTTCCCTCAGGTGGTATTAGAAGGACAGTGAAGCACCTGGAACTCATCCTCCCTATATCACCAAGGGCCCAGCAGGAAGGCGGATAATGGCACAGTGACATCATAAATTACATAAATTAATGCTTTGCTCTCCAGTTGCACTGGCATTTGCTCACTTCTGCAGACAGGCCATGCCCTTGCCCACACTGGGTCTTTGCACAAGCTGTTTCCCCTGCATGGAAGCCCTTCCTACTTGCTGTGCCTAGTAAACTCCTGTTTTCTCATCAGATCTCACCTAGATCATGGCTCCCTGGAGGAAGCTCTCCCCGAGGCTCCCACAGATTGGGGACTTAACATGTTTGTGACTCAGACAAATGTCTACCTCCTCCACTAGATTGCAAGCTCCAGAAAGGTGAGACAACCTCTCCTCATTTCACTGCCTCACCTTTGAATCCCAGAGCTAAGCCCACAGCTGGCACATTTTGAGTACCCTGTAGATAGGAGTCGAATGAACCAATCATTTCATTTAACGTTTACAACCACCCCACTAAGAGGTGATTTTTTAAAATTTCCATTTTACTAACAAAGATGCTGAGGTTCAAGGAAGACAAGTCACTTGCCCTAAACCACACAGCATATAAGTAGGCAAAAGCAAGATTTGAACTTAAGACCAAGAGATGCCCAAGCCCTGCTTTTTCTGCAATTTAGTTATGACCCTGCTACCGGGCCTCAGTCGCTAATACTGAGCTGTTAAAAAAATAACTGTGAAATGTCCTAGCCCCTGATGTGTACCACTCTTGTTTGTCAGTTTAGCAGCGTGGGCTACTAGGTTTCATCCACCCAACTCTATACACATGAGCCACTGTCACTCCTCAACCACTATTCCACTGAGCCAAATTAAGCCTCTAATTCCTTATACTGCATATTCCTTAGATATTCCCGATCAATATAATGTTCCCAGCCAGGATAAAAGTGAGGCCGGTGAGATACTGGCCTTGGATGCAAAACTTAATGGGTCACCAAAATCTCAGTAAGCAAGATAGTATTTTAATGCAATGTATAAATTTAACACCAAAAAATTGATGAGCAAAATGTCAAAATTTGAAATAAAGACAGGATGGGTGTGACTGATTTTTCCACTGCCTCAGGCTCCAATGTGGCTCGCCACAACACCGCTCCGTGCAGCTCTCACAGGTGAGCAGAGGTGGCCAACGAGTTGACATCTATGAGCCATCCCATAGCCCTGGTCACAGAGCTGACATCGATTGGCCACCCCAGAGCCCGGGTCACAGAGCTGACATCGATTGGCCACCCCAGAGCCCAGGTCAGAGAGCTGACATCGATTGGCCACCCCATAGCCCTGGTCACACAGCTGACATCTATTGGCCACCCCAGAGCCCAGGTCACAGAGCTGACATCTATTGGCCACCCCAGAGCCCAGGTCGCAGCCAGGAATGTCTGGCTGGCTGGCTCTAGGGAGACCTCAGCTGAGCATGGGGAACACATGGGTATTTTATTTGCCAACATGTGATCGTGTTTGTTCCTCCCCATTAGATGTGAAACTCCAAACCTGAAAGTCACAAGTTCTCCCTTTCTTTCAAGACTGGGCTTTTGTTTATTCAAGTAATAAGCAAATACGCATGGCAATGTCAGATTGGGATACGATCTTTGAAGGAAAGACAAGGGATGATGAAGGACTGCTTCATGGCACAGCCTCAGGGACCACCTCTAGCCCTGTGTTCTGTGGGAACAGCAGCCCCTGGAGGCAAGGAGGCCACAGCTCTAGGGTACAGATGGACAGAAATGGAGGTTCCCAGTGGCCACGTTAGCTGGGGTGGTCAGGGAGGTGCTCTCCAAGGAAAGGACAGACAGCTGAACACCTGAAGGGCAGACATGAGCCAGCTCAGTGCTGAGGGAACAGGGGGTCCTAGGGCTGCCATAGGCTTGGTGTCCAAGATTTAGAAGGGAGACATGAGTAGCCGGACACAGTGACCCAGGTAGAGAGGTGCAGGAGATGAGGCTGGCGATCCCTCAGGGCTCTGAAGACTTTATGAAGGACTTTGAGTTAATTCTGTAAGTATGGGAAAGGCACAGGTTTTTTTGTTTGGTTTTTTGTTTTTTTGATTTTTTTTTTTTTTTTGAGATGGAGTTTTGTTCTTGTTGCCCAGGCTTGAGTGCAGTGGTGTGATCTCAGCTCACTGCAACCTCCACCTCCCAGGTTCAAGTGGGATTACAGGCACCCACCACCACATCCAGCTAATTTTTTGTTTCTAGATTTTTGGTTTTGGTTTTGGTTTTTAAGTAGAGAAGGGGTTTCACCATGTTGGCCAGGCTGGTCTCGAACTCCTGACCACAGGTGATCCACCCGCCTCGGCCTCCCAAAGTGCTGGGATTACAGGCCTGACCCACTCTGCCCAGCCCACAGCAGGGTTTCAGCTGGAGAGTGGCTGGCCCATGCTCAGTCTGGTGATGAATAACTGCAAGGAGCAGCACAGGAGGGACAGATCCAGCAAGAGGACACAGCAGAGTCCAGGATTGGACCAGGGGTCACCGGGGAGATGGAGAAGGATAACCTGACTCAAGACCTAATCCAGAGGTAGCACTGATGACAGCCCTTGGGGATAGGTTTGATGTGGAGGAACAGGAAAACGGAGGATGATCCTTGGGTTTCACCTCACACAACAGGATGGAATTGCTGGGGTAATAAAAGCCTGAGTAAGAAACAGATGTGAGAGTTGGGGCTGGAGTGAAGGGACCATTATCCCATTCTCTCCAGAGCAGGGATTTTCCACCAGAGGCGAGGGTGTGATACTAGAGAAGAGGATACATTTCTGTGGATAATACCCATACCACTGGCTGAAAACAATTATCCAAAATTTGAGTCTCCATCAATCCTCCCACTTGTGTCTCACTCATGGCAATAAAGTTTATTCCCAATAATAATATTGCAATATTTTATTCATCATCCTTGTGATTTAGAATTACCATAGCAGTGAAATTTATATGCAACAGCATTATTACAATTTTCGGCTACTAATGAAATTATTGTTTCTGTTTGTGATGTGTTTTGGCGCTATAATGATAAACATTTCCTCTCAAAAATACCACTGCAATGTTTATGTTCTCAAAACCTGCCATAAATGACAAATTACAGAATGCCTTTGAGCAGTTAAACTCTCTTCTTGGAAAAGCTGGGCCTCTCATTGCTATCATGGTGGGATCTGAGTCCGTTAGTGAAAGGGATTTGAAATACAAAAGGTTGAAATTCATAATCTAGTATACTGGCCTCCAAATATTTTTGACGCTGTGTCTCATTAGTCAAATAAAAAAATACGAAGGGGAACATCACACTCTGGGGACTGTTGTGGGGTGGGGGGAGGGGGGAGGGATAGCTTTAGGAGATATACCTAACGCTAAATGACGAGTTAATGGGTGCAGCACACCAGCATGGCATATGTATACATATGTAACTAACCTGCACATTGTGCACATGTACCCTAAAACTTAAAGTATAATAATAATAAAATAAATAAAAATAAATAAAAATAAATAAAGTGGAACACATACCCCCAGAATGTATTTTTTAATTTATCATATAATGGAATGGAATCTATTATATAATTTATTATAAATTAGACTGCACTAATATATTATGCACATTATAACACAAACCAAAAGGAACTGGAAAAGGATGAGATACAAAATAAATCGACATAAAAGTTCCAGTATCTCCTTCCCTCTCCCCACGGCTTTGCAACCCCGTGGGTAAATGTTCTGCAGTTTGGAAAGCACAGCCCTAGAATATTGTCCTCCCTGCATCTCCACACCCATCTCTGATTCTTCTCCATCCTTCTCCTTCTTTAAGAGAAGAACTGATGCAATAATGGCTTTCCAACCCCTAAGGCTAAACGCAGCACCCTAAGGAAAGGCTCAGGTGAGAGGAGGTAAGAGAACCATTTTCATCTGTTTTAGACTTGGGGGCTTTGAATGAGTTCAAATGAACAAAGGGCTTTGTAGTTAATAAGACCAAGTCTGAAAACCACTGCTCTACTGAGCAGCTAGGACTTATGCTTGCCAGTTAGAAGTCATTGGTATGCTCCCTTCCATTCTCTGCACTTGCTATAATTTTTTTCCTGTAATCTTCACTTCTTCCAGGTTCAAGGTTAAAAGTTATTCAAGGAGTACCCGCTGACTATTTATAATGTTTAACTGGTATTGGGCAGACTGTCATACCTAGGGACTATATGGCCACCATCTGGGTACTACCAGCAACTGCTTTCACGTGAAAAAAAGATTTCCAGAAGAAACGGGAAGAATTCCAAGACAGCATTAGAAAGCGTCTCAACCGTAGGCATAGGGATTCTGCAGTAGCTCTGTAGAGACTTCCGTTATAACCATTCTGATCTTTGCACATCAAAAATCCAAGATAAATCCTGATAAAATGACCAGTTGATGGTTATAGAAATAGGCTCTGGGGTTCTAGGCTTGGATTTACCATGATTTTACTGTGCACTCATGGGAACAGGACTCAACCCTCAGAGCCAAATCCCTTAAGGTCCATGAAGGAGACTTTTTCTCCGAAAGGAATTCTTCCAAAAGAGAAGCCAATTCAGTGCCTTGCTCTAATTTCTCTCCTCATTATTCAACCTGTTTTGGAGAATCTTCCTAATCTTTTAATCCCTGTTCAAATCCCTTGCCCTATATTAAGCACAAAAAGAGGTCTCCTTCTTTTCTCTGAGTCCCTATAACAATAATTATGTGTGCAGTTTGTTTCACAATTAATCCTAGGAGGTCTACGTATTGTTGTTCTGAACTGTTATCTCAATATTGTGGTGGTGGTGAACTTTTCATATATCCCTCCAGTGTTCAGAGGTGGACCATAAATATCTGCAGGGCAGGAAACTCTTCTACATCTTCCTACAGGGGACAACATGGGTTCTGGCACACAGTAGGTGCTCAGGAGACATTTGTTGAATTTTTCTTTCAAGCTTCTCATCGGTTTTTTCCTTCAATTCCCATGGAAGGGAAGAGCAATACCAACCCCATGGAGATGGGCTGAGGTTCAGCCAGTTCACGCAAAGTACAGAGCATGACACATGGCAGGCCACAGTTGGAAACTGACACATGCCTCCCATCGACATATTTATTTCAGAGTGTTCATTACTTTTCAGATTTCTTGGCTGGCCGCAGTGGCTCACGCTTGTAATCCCTACTTTGGGAGGCCGAGATGGGCAGATCACTTGAGGTCGGGAGTTTGAGAACAGCCTGGCCAACATGGTAAAACCCTGTCTCCAATAAAAATGAAAAAATTAGCTGGGCATCGTGGCGTATGCCTGTAGTCCTAGTTACTCGGGAGGCTGAGGCAGGAGGATAGTTTGAGCTGCGGAGGTCAAAGCTGCAGTGAGCAGAGATTGCACCACTGCATTCCAGCCTGGGTGACAGAGTAAGACTCTGTCAAAAAAAAAAAAAAAAAAAAAAACACCTCTTATTTAATTGCCAACATTTAAAAATCAGGAAATTTCATACACACACAAAATCAAACCAGCCAACCTGGAATCTGCTTCTGTTGAGAACTCAGCACTCATCACTGATGCAGCATGTCTACCTAGCAACGATTGATGGAGAAGCAGCTGCTTCCCCCAGAAAAGCATACGTTTTTCTGGCTCACAGGTTCCCCACTATTCCCAAGCAATCTAACACAATATTAAGCTAAGATCTGCAATAACATAAAAACTCTTGTTTCTTAAAAACAGCCTTCAGTTCATCAGTTGTTTGTTAGAGAGATACTGTGGAATGGTGGGGACTGTGACAAAGGGACAAATACAAGCTCCAGTCATCACCCACCCAGAATGTCATCCTGCCTGGCTCCTGTAGTCACAGAAGTATTCCACCCTAGCAGGTGCTTACAAAATGATAGCTTCCTGAACACTTCTTCTTCTAGCTTTGATTTATTCTGTCTTGTAATAACCTAATTGTTTCCGTGTCCTTTCATTTCCCTTTCTGATTTGTATTCCCCTGCCCCTTTCTGCCCGTGGGGTGCTGCTGGGAGGACATCAGAATCAGACCTTACCTCATTCTCAGAGTCTAAGCTACTGCAGTCTGACTGCTGAAGAGCAAGTAAATGAGTAGGACCGTCAGGGCCAGAAGTAGGGACGAGGTACCACCTGGAACAAAATTCATTCCTGAGGCATGTTACAGGACATAGGAGGAGGGACAGCCACCCTGAATGTCCTGTTGCTGCCCCAGCCCAAGGCTGGCCTCACATCTGTCATCCCTACAGCCCTGGCTATTGTCCAAAAAAAAGGAAAGAAGGAAATAGGGAGGGAGGAAGAAACAGAAGGAAGGGGGGAAGAAGGAAGGGGAGGGAAGGAAGAAAGGAGGAAAGCAGGAGGGGAGGAAAAGGGTGGAAGAAAGGAAGGAGAAAGAAGAGAAAGGGGGAGAGGAGAAGAGAGGGAGAAACTCTGAGCTCTCAACAACATGCTCCTCAGAGAGATGGTTCTTACCTCAAGAGCATGCTGCTATCTGATTTAAGCAAAGCTACAAATGCAAAATGCAGCTTGTCCTTAAAATTCAGTAGCATCAGAATGAAAAAGAAATGCTAGGCTGGGTTGTGACATTTAAGTGGTCATGCATTTTTCAACGTATCAGTTATGCAAAGATGTTTATATTCATTTTCTCCTTGGTCGTGTTTCATTTAAATAGAGTGGCAAAAAGTCTTCAAAAAGTTTAATTAAATAAATCAGAATCATGGAAATCAAAGTTAACTGAAATAGACTTTAGAGTTCAAAAAAAGTAGAAATATAAATTACATAAATAATAATGGAAAAATAAAAGCAGATGAGTAAACTAAATAAATATTCTTGTTATCTCTACCTCTTGCTGTTTCACCTCCAAGTGTATTTTTATCTTGTATTATATTTGTAAAAACTCAAAAAGAAAAATGTCAGTAGATGACAACATGAAAAGGTTCATGGGTTGCTGAGTTAATCTAAAACCTTTAGCAGTAAGGAGAAAAAAATCTTCATTTAAAGAGGCAATTTATTTTTTAAAAAATGTGGGGCTGCATGGATAGTTTTAATTCGTAATCTTACAAGCATGCAAAATGAAGTTCAAAAAGGTCTCATAGAAACCCCAGATAAATTTAAGATCATCCATTTCATTCCTATGTTCATAAATAACAGTTTTAATATGTAAGATAATGACAGCAACAATAATGACCTTAACTTGGGTAATCCATTTGTTGACAGCAGGTGATAATTCGGCCTTCCTGATAGTAATCTGTTTTTTGGCAAACAAGATAGAGGGCTATCTGCCACATACATTTATTTTTATGGGGAAGACATGTTTTATAAAGCTGAATATGGGACAGTACAGGTGTGGAATTAATTGTCCAAGTTGCAAAATATGTTAGAGATGGTATGCTAAATCTACGGCACGCAGTGGCCCTGACATGATTAAATGTTCACTTCTATTAAGTAACCACGAGCCTGTATTTCCAATTATGGCGGTGAACTGCTTTCTGCAGAGTGGATTAGCTTAGTACTTCATTCTGCTGGTAGTTTTATGATCTCAGATCTTTAATTTTCCCAATTCAACTCTTAGGGCCGCAAAGACAAGCTGCCTGACTTTTAAATAATATATTCCCCTTTTAAATTTCTGCCTTCTACCATTTCCTAGGAGCGCCATTTCCTGTCACCATAATTATAATAATTTGTATGTAGTTCCCGGGATCACATTTCTAATTGAGTCCTAAATTGGTTAACCTCATGAAGTTATTAATATGCTTTTTTAACCTGCACAAATTATATATTTGTCCGGTTGGTCAAATAATGTTCATCATTACATACATTCCTTACCTCTCTTCCTTCAGTTTTAACGTCACTATTTTAGTTTGAAAAATGTATGGGTTTTTTTTTTTTTAAATAATACACCACAAATTTCAGAACCGTAAAGAGTAGGGAACGAAGGTCCAGTCCAGTGACCAGTGAAAGCCCAGGATCAGCAGAATGAGAGATGACGTCACACCTGAACACCAGGAAACAGCTCATCTGGCTCTGGCACTGGGGAAGGGAGAATGTGGAAACATAAAGGTGGGAACTGAAAGCACAGGCAAGAATGACCAGGTCAGGGAGGCTGTGCCGAGTGTCGGAAGCCACACCAAAGGCAATGGTACCCACCAGAGGGCTTTTGGTTTTTGTTTGTTTTTGTTTTTATTTATTTATTGAGACAGAGTCTTGCTCTGTCGCCTAGGCTGAAGTGCAGTGTCACAATCTCGGCTCACTGCAACTTCTGCCTCCTGGGTTCAAGTGATTCTCCTGCCTCAGCTCCCTGAGTAGCTGGGATTACAGGCGACTGCCACCATGCCCAGCTAATTTTTTTTTTTTTTTTTTGGTAAAGATGGGGTTTTACTATGTTGGCCAGGCTGGTCTCGAACTCCTGACCTCGTGATCTGCCTGCCTCAGCCTCCCAACGTGCCGGGATTACAGGCTTGAGCCACCGCGCCCGGCCCCCACCAAAGGGCTTTTAAACAAGGAATTACCACAGCCAGATTTGTTTTAGAAACTTTGTTTTCAGGTGGTTCAATTAAGAGTCTACTACACTTGCCCAAGCAAAAAACAAACAGTGAAAGCAAGGAGTAAAGTTGTTGCAAAAAGGACAAGTCAGCTTTGAGAGTAATTTCTTTGTTGTTGTTGTTATTGTTGTTGTTGTAGAGACAGAGTCTCATTATGTTGCCCAGACTGGAGTGCAGTGACACAATATAGGCAGCCTCCGCCTCCCGGGTTCAAGTGATTCTCCTGCCTCAGCCTCCCAAGTAGGTGGGACTACACAGGCACACACCACCACATCCGTTAATTTTTGTATTTTTAGTAGCGACAGGGTTTCGCCACATTGGCCAGACTGGTCTCAAACTCCTGACCTCAGGTAATCCGCTGGGATTACAGGTGTGAGCCACTGCACCCGGCCCCCACCAGAGGCTTTTTAAACAAGGAATTGCCACAGTTAGACCTGTGTTTTAGAAACTTTGTTTTTAAGTGGTTCAATTAGGAGTCTACTGCACTTATCCAAGCAAAAAAAACAACAACGACAACAATAAAAGCTAGGGGTAAAGTTGTCGCAAAGAGAACAAGTCAGCTTTGAGAATCATTTCTACATCCAAAGAGCCTACAGTCTAGACTGGAAGATGAAGCAACACAGTGAAACAGAGAACAGTACAGGGTCATGCATGAGCCACTGCTATACGAACATCACAGAAGGTGAGAGATTGATGTAACTTAGAAAGTCAGGATTGGCCTCCTAGCAAAGACCAACTTAAACTTGAGAAGAAGTGATTCAGGGGATAGTAGCCTGGGTGAGTATTAGATGAGCAAGTGAGTTTGTATCTGCTTGAAAGAACAAAGAGACAAAATCCAGGTGCAGCGGCTCCAGCCTGTAATTCCAGCAATTTGAGAGGCAGCCAGATGGCTTGAGCCCAGGGGTTTAAGACCAGCCTAAGCAACATGGTGAACCCTGTCTCTAGAAAAGATGTAAAAATTAGCCGGACATGGTGGCACACACCTGTAGTCCCAGCTACTCGGGAGGCTGAAGTGGGAGGATTGCTAAGCCCAAGAGGTGGAGGTTGCAGTGAGCTATAATCATGCCACTTGCACTCCAGCCTGGGCAACAGAGCAAGACCCTGTCTCAAAAAAAAAAAAAAAAGAGAGAGAGAGAGAAAACCACAGCTACTTGAGCATCCCTACACTGACCTGACAATCCTGAGCAGTGCTTCACATTGAAGTAGTCATCTCAGCAAATCCTCTATGGCTAATCCCTCTTAGGATCTCCAAAAATGTTAAGACCATCACCCCAATCATCAAAGAACAAACCCTCTGTGGTCAGTGGCATTTACAGGTGTGAATAAGATCTCAAGACTGATTGTTTTTCTATACTGAAGACTTATCTAATGCCTCTGCTCTGACTGGTCTTTCATTTAAACGTTTCCTAAATCATGTGTCAGTAAGGCTGTGTGGATACAAAATCGATATCTTGACAATTCCTTTTTGTCTATTCTGATGACACAACCAGATTGTCAGTACTGGATTCGTATATTTTACACAGGCCCTGTTCGGAATACACGCAGTGGGTTTTCTGATTATTATAAAATAATAACAATTTTCATGCAGTGGATTCAATTCTTCCAAACCTCTCAAGAAACATGTTGGTATATGTGAAGCTTTGCACTTAAAGTATTTCAGAGGGTAAGTCAAGAGCACATCTGTAGCTCCTTTAATCTGGGTGGGGCAAGAGAGGACATGAAAAGGATCAGAAAATCCCACCATTATACATTTCTGGGTCTAGTGGGAAGGAAGGGGATGCCTTCATTTGCCAAGTGTGTTCTGAGAATCTGGAGAACATTGCTGGTTAGAAGATACTTATTGAGGCCAGGCGCAGTGGTTCACACCTCTAATCTCTGCACTTTGGGAGGCTGAGGCGGGAGGATCACTTGAGGCCAGGAGTTCAGACCAGCCTGGCCAACATGGTGAAACCCTGTCTCTACTAAAAATACAAAATTAGCCTGGTGTGGGAGCATGTGCCATAGTCCCAGCTACTTGGGAGGCTGAGGCAGGAGAATCACTTGAACCCAGGAGGCAGAGATTGCAGGGAGCAGAGATCGCGTCATTGCACTCCAGCCTGCACAACAGAGCGAGACTCTGTCTCAAAAAAATAAATAAATAAAAATAAAAAAGACATTCATCCATTCAATATAATTGAAATTCTGAGTGGTAAGGCAGGTTTCTCTCAACAGGACCTCGTTCTGGAACTTGGCATCCTCCAAAGCCAAGATAAGAAGGATGGTCGAATTTCCCCACATCTTCACCAACAGCTGTCTTTTACTTTTTGTTTTTTATTTTTTTATGATAGCCCTCCTAACAGATGTGAGGTGGTATCTCATTGTTTTGACGTGCATTTCCCTGATGATTAGTGCCTTTGAGCACCTTTTCATATACCTGTTGGCCATTTGTGTGTCTTCTTCGGAGAAATGTCTATTCAAGTCTTTAGCCAGTTTTTAATAGGATTATTGGGTCTTTTGCCATTGAGTTGTAGGAGTTTCTATATATTTTAATTCCTTCAAGGAGAAAGAGGAGACAAAGACTATTTTAGCAAAGTAACAATACAGAGGTGTGCTAACGGCCAGAGGAAAAGAAAAGGTCTCTCACAGAGCAGGTGAAGTGGAAAACACTGAATTTTTTTTTTTTTTCTTGATGGAGTCTTGCTCTGTCATCCAGGCTGGAGTGCAGTGGCGGGATCTTGGCTCACTGCAACCTCCGCCCCCTAGGTTCAAGCAATTCTCCTGCCTCAGCTTCCTGAGTAGCTGGGATTACAGGTGCCTGCCACCACGCCTGGCTAATTTTTTGTATTTTTCAGTAGAGACGGATGTTTTGCCATGTTGGCCAGGCTGGTCTCAAACTCCTGATCTCAGGTGATCCACCTGCCTCGGCCTCCAAAAGTGCTGAGATTACAGGTGTGAGCCACTACTCCCGGACTGAATTTATTAATGCTAGAGAACTATCTCACAACTTTGCCTTATTTTACAAGTGAAAACCTGCCCACTGAATCAAAGACACCCCTTTATAGAGAAGGCCCTCAGCCTCTGGCAGCATCTTCTATCTGACTGCAGCTATTCCAAGACAGCCTTGCTCCAGCCCTCCCTTAGAGACACCCTGGAATTCTCTAGAATTCTCCACAGGCCAGGCCAGCTGCTGAGCCCTAACATAGCCGTCTCCAAGAAGTGACTGTTAACACTCTCCTCCCTCCCCTGCCAAGTGATCCCAAGGCTCTAGAGAAACAGAAGATGTCTCTTCACAAAACAACAACATTCGACACATCCATCATTGCCCTGCCCAGCTCTGCTGAGTACACAAAGGACCATCATCACCGACCAGCGGCTGAGCCAAACAGAGCTGCCCTCCGGAAAAATGGAACTAAGTCAACCAGAGAAGGGACACAGGAGAAGTGAGACAATCAGGGAAACTGAGGAGCCCAGGGATGCGGCACTGGAGCTGAAAAGGTGATGATGTGGAAGCAGGGCTGGCAGCCATTGGGCTGAACCTCAGGCTAGATGAGTCAGTGCAGAAAGGGGCTCCTAGGAAGGGGAGGGTCAGCAGTCTTGACCTTGCCTCTGCAGAGCCCAGTCCTACTTCACAGGAGACGTGGCTTCACCTTACTTTCTCACCTTGGAGCCCATGATGTGTCTGAATCCTCGTCATGCATCTGCTGTCCAGTTGAGTGGGTTTCCTCCTTGCAAACAAAGGAACCTGAACAAAAACAAAGGACAGGGACCACATCCCTGGGCTCCTCAGTTTCCCCAGTTGTCTCACTTCCCCCACATATACACTCAACCCACCTCTGCCCCATTTAGGTCCTAAATGATAGGAGGAAACATCGGCATGAAACAGTCGCAGAAGACATCCTTTCCCACAGAACAACAGCAGGCAATGGCCCGCAGCATCTAGAGACTTTATCACCAAGCCCTTCAAGCCAGGCAATCATTCCGCTCCGTAACTAACAAAACACAGGTTTGCTTGTTTAGACATTAAAACACATATTTGTAAAAACACCAGAGGGTTCCCAACAGTACACAGAGCGTGTCCGCTGCAGTGCACCCTTCTCATCTACCACTGAATTCCAGCTCCTCACAAAGAACTGTGGACATCTGCCCTTAACAAGCTACTAAACTTTTGTCATGCTAGATTTTCTTAAATCTCCCCTTTAACCCAAGCAAACACTATTTTCCTATACAACTGAATGTATCATTGCTCCACACTTTACAATACTCTAACTTGATGAAACAGCCTTGGCCCTGGAGGCTGTTTAACGTTTGAGAAGCCCACGTCAGGTTGATCAGTTGCGCTTCCTACCAAATACACAGATGTCCCTAGAATGCTGGTAAGCAGAGGCAGCGGCCCACACTCTTCTTTGTTTAGGTGAATGCCTCTCCATCTTTAGTCCCTGCCCTACCATCCGTCTCTGCTGCTTTACGCAAGAGCCCCTCACTTTCCTCCTGATTCATTCTTGTTCTTGTTACAGCCCATCTTCTTTGAAGCTGTCAGAGTGATCTTTGAAAAACATAAATCAGGCCATGTCCCTCCCATGCTTTAAAATCTCCACTGGATTCCCACATCACTGAAAATAAAGTCTAAACTCCTCACATCACCCACAGTATGGAGGGACCTGGGGTCTTATCATCTCTGACCTTATCTTAGACCACAGCCTCGAACTCTCCCAGCTGTGGCCACATGGGGAGTTGCTTCCCACCCGGCCTCTGCCTGGAACACCACCCAGAAGATCGAAGGTTAATCACGACCTTTCCAGGGAGACCTCCTGTGACCACCCCTAGTCTGAATACCCCCTCCCTGCATATCTCACACACACCCTTGAAACCATGCCTATCAACTTTATAAAATTAGGGAAGAAAGGAGGCAGGGAAACAAAGATAAATCAAGCTTGCAGCACATGCAACATGAATCATGAGGTCTGCCTGCTTTTGGATCTGCTTTCTCATAGTCGTTGGTGCCTATTGCCTCAGAATCACATAAAACACATAGACCCCATTACAAGATTATAGTTCCCCTTAACTGCTCTACAAATAAAAACTTGAACATCATAAAATGTTGTTTTCCCTTTGAGATGTTCTTTCAGGTCCCGCATACCAGTGAAACTACTGACGTCAGCTGGTCTGCAGGACCCCACAAGAGCTGACTCACCAACGAAGGCAGTTTCCATGTCTCAATGATTTCCTGCTCCTTATCCTAACCAATCAATGACCCCAATTTTCTAGCCCCTCACTTTCCATGAACTGCTTAAAAACCCAGCCCAGAACTCCTTGGGGAGATGGATTTGAGGGTCTTCTATCATCTGCTCACTCGGCCCCCTGCAGCCATCAAACTCTTTCTCTGATGCAAACCCTGCTGCCTCAGTGTAATTGGTCTGTTCCTGTGCAGCGGGCATAGGAAACTGTTGGTCCTACAACACTTCCTGTCGCTGATCATTGTCTATCCCATCACATGATCTTTTTGGAATCTTCATAGTACTTCTCATTTTCAGAAATTATCTTGTAACTGCGTTCAATTTTGTTGTTTTGTTCTGTCTCTACCTGCAAGATTATAAATTCCATCAAAGCCAAGGCCTTCCTTTCTTGTTCACTGCTGTATGTCCAGGTTCTAAAACAATGCCTGGCACATGATAGAGCCTCCAAAAATATTTATTGGAAGAAAAATCCTCTGACTTGAGATTGAGAGAGTTATAATTTTTCAGGTAGTTTTGCACAAAAGACTTTTGTCCTCCATTTATAAGTCTGAAGTACTAATTTCTACTTTAATATTACTTTTTCCACTGATAATAGAAATAATAGTCATCATTTGATTTTGAAATACCACTGTCTATTAAATACCTAAGTAATCTGCATTTATTATAGGTCAACCAAAAAAGAACTGGATATTACCTCTCTCCTATAATTGGATTGTATTTTCTGAAGAATCATGTTATTCTGGAGTTTTACCTTCTAATTTTCTTTTGTATTATATGTTTTTATTCCCTGCAAATAAATGGGCAGTTTTTTTCCATTTTGTGTGCAAATCAGGAAAGAAATATTTAAATCAGACAACAGCCTTCTAGAAATGACCTAACTGGTATATATTAGAGCATAGGGCTTCTCAACAAAGAAATAAATGTGTTGTTCCTAGAAAATATTTTATTGAAACTTACCCCATCACCAACATGGTCTGCGGGAACAAGTCCAGAAGAGGATGAAGAAACAAATGACTGGGTCAAGTGGACATTATGGTTCCCCAAAAATGGTCTCTCGTGAACATAGTTAGCATCTGTTCATATGCGCCACATCTGTCTCTCTCTCTCTCTCCCTCCTTTTATACCAACATTATCTTGATGGCCTCTGTTTGCTTCCCATATGCCACACATTGTCCTAAGCTTTGTCTTGTATTCACATGTACGAACTCCTTTAACTCTTAACCTCAGAAGGTGAATGTTAAAATGTCCATTTTACAGATCAGAAAGCTGAGGATTAGTAATGTGCAGAGCTGACTGCAAGACACAAGACCTTCGCCATCACATTATACTTAAATTTCTTTCTAGAACTTTCATATGGCAAGATTTTTATTTAGAAGGGTCAGAACTTTAAAGCAATATAGAATTCTTATACAAAGCTGCCTAGGAGAATATAACTGTTTCAAAGATCCTTCTCTTCCCAGTTAAAAAAAAGGGGGGGATCTAAAGTCTATATTTTTCTCACCAGTAAAAATGATGGCAGTATTAATAACCACCTTGTTGAATTCATCATTACAAGTAATCTTTCTTTCTTCCTTTGACTTCATAAACACTGCATATTCAGTCTGGGCCAGATGCCTACAGACATCTTTGAAAACAGTATTTAATCATCTGAATATTTGACCATTTGAAGGAAAAAAAAATAGCTGTTCCAAATTCCTGCCTTTATACATGTTTTCAAGGCTCAGTGGAAATGTACCTCTCTGCTTCTTGTTGTCCCTCAAATGACCACCCACAGATGCCTCTTCTGTTATGAAAGACTGTCTCAGAAACCAAAAACTGTCTAAGAAAATTATCATTTCTTTTTAGAACTCTTCTGAGTCTGCTCAAAGACAAGAAACTACAGCGAATTTGATTAGAATCACAAATAGATCTAAGAGTAATAGTAAAGGAAGTTAACAAAGCTGAGATAATCAGCACTTCGGCTTGGGTTCCTAATCAAATAAATCTTTGATTTTCATTATTTTGTTTAATCTGTAATACCCCTTGCCAGCATATACCATGAACTTTGATTTGGTGTTTGCATAAAAGTGGATATTGTTTCTATATTTGTATTGTGTCTTATTGACTGGAATTAAGTTCACCATCAAATAAGAATTTTAACGTTTTCTTAAACATTCAGGGCTTGTCATATTTTCTACCCTGGTTACAGAAAATCCTCTGACTATCCCTTTTTAGGCTACTAAATATCTTTTTTTAAAGCTGGCTGACTTCTAAAACAAGCACGACCCTAATGGCACTTTCAGTGAGAGTCTCTTCTGCATATGTACATAGGTCAGTTGCTGATTTATTTTAGTCCAGTTCTTCTACCTACATTACAGTCATTACATTCTATGCCATGAAGTGCCTCATGGGACCAAGAGAGCTAGACTGTGTGATGGTTTGTTTTTTTTTTTTTTTTTGGTTTTTTGTTTTTTTGGTTTTTGGTTTTTTTTTTTTTTTTTTTTTTTGAGATGGCGTCTTGCTCTGTCACCAGGCTGGAGTGCACTGGCACGATCTTGGCTTACTGCAACCTCTGCCTCCCAGGTTCAAGCCATTATCCTGCCTCAGCCTCTCAAGTAGCTGGGATTACAGGCACACGCCACCACACCCAACTAATTTTTGTATTTTTAGTAGAGATGGGGCTTCACCATGTTGGCCAGGATGATCTCAATCTCCTGACCTCACAATCTGCCCACCTTAGCCTCCCAAAGTGCTAGGATTACAGGCATGAGCCACTGTGCCTGGCTGTGATGGTTGATTTTATGTGTTAACTTGACTGGGCCATGGTACCCAGATATTTGGTCAAACATTATTCTAGATGTTTCTGTGAAGGTGTTTTTTTTATGAGATTTAACATTTAAATTATTGGACTTTGAGTAAAACAGATTACCCTCCCAAGTGTGGGTGAGCCTCATCTAATCAGTTGAAGGCATCAACAGAACAAAGACTGACCTCCCCTAAGCAAGAAGGAATACTTCTAGCAGAAGAATTACAACTCAAACTGAAACTCTCCCCTGGATCTCCAACCTGCCAGCCTGCCATGCAGATTTTGGACTTACCAAGCCTCTACAATTGCATGAACCAATTCCTTAAAATAAATCGTCTCTCTCTGCCTGCCCCACCCCCCCACACACAAACACACACACATACACACATGCATATATACACCCTATTCTTGTTGGTTTTGTTTTCCTGGAGAATTCTAATACAGACTTTCTAACATTGTTGTCATTTCCAGTGAAGCTTCAGCTGCTTCCTTTAGTTAACAAAATGTGTTCTAATTGCATAGGTAGGTCTAAGCAGTTCTACTCTCTCAACCTCATTTCTTCCATAATTGTGCACTAGTTATAATACGACTTTGAATAGGCAAAGGCTAGGATCCGTTCACTTCCTTGTTGACAGCCAGCTAAAAGACACTAGGCCACACATTCACCACTCTTTTCTAAATTATAAATCTTGAGATCACTGTATTTCTGAATGACCGCCTGCCCTGGGTTGTTCATTTTACTTATTTTTTCATAAGTGAAATGTTTTCATACTCTATTTAATCATGTGTGGGGTGGAATACTCTTCCATGTGCTGGAAACACAAGGATAAATAAATATGCTGCCTTTGTGGAGTTTACAGTCTAGTGGGGAGACATAAAAAATAGCAGCAAAAAATAATATCTCTTGGCATTAACATCCCCAACAAAGGGCCTGGGATTTCAACCCTATCACTATAATAATGATATTTAGAATGAGGCAAATGACAGGGGTGTGAGGAGGTTGTTACTAGCTGAATTGTGTTCCTCCTACCCCCTAAAGAAATTCATGTTGAAGTCTTAACACCCAGTGCCTTAGAATGTGACTGTATTTGGAGATATGGACTTCACAGAGGCGACTGCATTAAACTGAGGTCTTAGGGTGAAGCCTAAGCCAGTATGACAGGTGTCCTTATAAAAGGGGGAATTCAAAACATAGACAGGCACAGAAAACCATGTGAAGATACAGGGAGAAGATGGCCAACTACAAGGCAAGGACGGGGGCCTGGAACAGAGCCTTTCCCTCATGGGCCTGAGAAGGAACCAAATCTGCCAACACCTTGATCTCAGACTTTCAACCTTCAGAACTGTGAGGAAATAATTTCTGTTGTTTAAGACACCCAGCCCGTGGTACTTGTTACAGCAGCTCTTGCAAACTAATACAGAGGCTAAGCTTAATAATGATGTAGAGCAATGGCTGAAGATAAGAACAAGTAAGGGAGTTCTCACAAAGGCATCATCAACCTGACCTAATGACTGACTAGAAGCAAAAGGAGAAGGAAAGCAAGAGACGCAGGTCGACTTGAGTTATGGGTGTAGTAAATTATAAAAGTGGCCACTAGGCTGGGTGCGGTGGTACACGCCTGTAATCCCAGCACTTTGGGAAGCCAAGTGGGTGGATCACCTGAGGTCAGGAGTTGGCAACCAGCCTGACTAACATGGTAAAACCCCATCTCTACTAAATACAAAAAAATTAGCTGGGCATGGTGGCATATGCCTGTAATCTGAGCTACTTGGGAGGCTGAAACAGGAGAATCACTTTTACCTGGGAGGCAGAGGTTACAGTGAGCCGAGATCATGCCATTGCACTCCAGCCTGGGCAACAAAAGTGAAACTCTGTCTCAAAAAAAAAAAAGTGGCCACTAATTCCCTCCCCACTCCCATCCCTTCACCCCTCCTCCACCCCACCTCCACATACCTGTCCTTATGATGTGGTCTTGAAGATACTCCAATCAAAAGGTAATGTCTATTTCTCAACTCCTAAATATGGGGTGGCCTTGTAACTTTCTCTGACCAATAGAATAAAATAGAAGTGACGCTTTATTAGTAACAAGCCTAGGCCTCAAGACGCCTTGCAAGCTTCTTCTCCCTTACTCTTCTTGGTAGTCTTCTTGATCACTACTATTGAATAAGCCTGGGCTAGCTTACTGGCTGATGGAAACGTGGATACATGGCTGTGTTAGCCCCAGTTCCCCAGCCAGCAGTCAGCCATCTGCCAGATTGATGAGCAATCAACTGCCAGGTGACTGAAGACATAAGTGAACCCAGCTGAGTCTAGCAGAAGACCACCCAGCTGACCTTAGCCCACATTACTGACCCATATAATTGTGCACTTATACATGGTTGCCGGTTTGTTTTTTTTAACATAGTACATGGTTTCAGTTTTAAGCCACAAAGTTTTGGGGTAGTTTTTGGTACACTGAAAAAGTTAACTGGTATGTGGGATAAATATTGTTTCCTTTTGCCTGGATAAGAAATTCAAGAGCAAAGCAATCTGGATAAGAAATTCTGTCTTGGACCCAGAGCAGTGGTTCACACCTGTAATCCCAGCACTTTGAGAAGCTGAGATGGGAGGATCACTTGAGCCCAGGAGTTGCACTCCAGCCTGGACAACATGACAAGACCTTGTTTCTACAAAAAAAAATTTTTAAATAGCTGAGTGTGGTGGTGCATGCCTATAGCCCCACCTACTCAGGAGGCTGAGGTGAGAGGATCACTTGAACCTGAGAGGTTGAGGCTGCAGTGAGCCAGGACTGCACCACTGCACTCCTAGCTGGGTGATAGAGAGAGACCTTGTCTCAAAAAAAAATCTGTATTTGACATATTGTGTTTGAAATATCTATGAGACTGTCAAGAAGCCAGTTAGTTAAATAGTTCCGAGTCTCAGGCAAGAGGTCTTATTTAGATATACAAATCTGAAAGATAGTCATGTGACTGATTTCCATCTATGAGTAGATTGTCACAAAAAAAAAGCAAGAATAGAATAAGGTAACAAGAGATCCAAGTTAGGACCCCATGAACATCAACATTTAACATCAGGTAAAGCAGGAAAGTCAATTAGGGAGAAGAGGAAACCGATGAAATACACGAGAGAAGTCAAAGGAAATTCTCAACAGAGTCAAAGTCATAGTAATGTTTAAAAAAACAAATAGGATTGATAAGAGTCCCAAACATTTGGGAATTATAAAGTCATTGCCAGAAGAGTTTTAGCAAAGCATTGAAGGCTGACTCCTACCAGCCATCATTAAAGAATGAACGGGGCCAGGGCAGTGGCTCAAGCCTGTAATCCCAGTGCTTTGAGAGGCTGAAGTGGGAGGATCACTTGAGGCCAGAAGTTTGAGACCAGCGTGGGCAACATAGCAAGACTCTGTCGCTACAAAAAAATAAAAAATTAGCTGGGCTTTGTGGCTTGTGCCTGCAGTCCTAGATACTCGAGAGGTTGAAATGGAAGGATCGCTTGAGTCTTGGAGTTCAAGGCTGCAATAGCCATCATTGTGCCACTGCACTCCAGCCTGGGCAACATAGAAAAAGCAAGTCTCTGAAACAAATTAAAATAAATTTTGTTTACAAAAGTGCCTGGAAGGGGATGAATTGAATTGGAAACAATGAGTATAACTACCATGGTTTGAATGTGTCCCCCAAAGTTCAAGTGTTGGAAACTTAATCCCCAATGCAACAGTGTTGAGCGTTTAAGAGGTAATTATGTGATGAATGCCCTGCTCTCATGAATGGATTACTGTCATTATCTCCAGAGACAGTTAGTTGTTCCAAGAGTGAGCTTATTACAAGAGGGAGCTCACCTCCTCTTGCCCTCTTGCTCTCATGCGTTCCTGCCCTTCTACCTTCTGCCATGAAATGATGCAACATGAAGGCCCTCACCGAACGTCAGCACCATGCTCTTGGACTTACCAACCTCCAGAACTGTAAGAAATAAATCTCTGTTTTTTATAAATTGCCCAGTCTGTGGTATTCTGTTATAGCAACACAAAATGAACTAAGATAATTATCTAGCTTAGCTTGGCAGATAGGCTGCTTTAGACACTATCTGCCTCTTTGCTCAAAGAATCTGTGAGCTACTGGTGGCAGCCAATGTCACACTCATGCTGATTAATGCCATTAAAAGGTATAGTACCCAGCATTAGCTGGGCCTTTCATGCCATGCAACAAAGGGAAAAAAAGAGACAAATAACCCCTAAAGGGAAGTGAAAGGTTGATGGGGGAATTTTTCAAGATGGGAGAGATTTTGGTACATTTATTCCTAACTTTATTGAGTCATAAAGCTGTAACTGATGGATTAAAGTCCTGGAGAGGATGGCAAGGGATGATATCCACAGCACAGGTGGAAGAAAAGCTAGGGGTGGAAAGATAAGAGATTTCCAGATATGAGACAAGAGGTTGAGGGAATTCACATTGGGTGACCATGAATCCTTACCTGGAAGGAAGCCCATTGGTGGGCAGGGGAGTTGGGGACGGTGGGAAATGTTCAGAGCTGCAGATATGAACAGTGAGTGAGCTTGATATTCCATACAATATTTGCTAGATGACACTGAAGTTGAGGATAATAAAATTATACTGGCATTCTTTGACATGGCTGGTTTTTTCCAACAGCAGGAAATAGCTTGCATGCAGAAGCAAACAGAACAGTTAGTTGCACCAATCCAAGACTAGGATTTTTGTGGACAGATATAGAAGGGAGAGAGATTAAGAGCTTTGAGGTTTTAGCAAGACAGTGGTTAACATAATATATCATGGGATCTCTCAGCTGGCTAAAAGGAGTCAGGGGAAAAGCATGGTTAATGAACTTGGAAAAAGGGAGTAGGGGAGCAAGCAGAGAGGCTATGAGGGTATAACCAGATATGGTTACACTGGAGTTGAATGTTCTGGAAGCAGAGACATTACAGAAGACAAGGCCAGAGCGTGGGCAATGTGACTGAGCTGGCAAAGTATGGTAGGGATGAAGTCTTGCAACTCTGAAGCTAAGTCACTGGATATTTCCTCCACACGCAGATGCTGAAGACCACCCTGATGGTGGCAGTTCAGATAGCAAAGAGGATGTGAGCCAAGGGACTGAGCCCTCATGGGACCAGGGGAAGTAACAGGGATAGAGCAAGACAGCCAGGAAAAACGGTAGAATATGGTCTATGGGAATTTCACTGGGAGGTATGGGATCATACAGTTTTGCAGGATTATGGCAAAGGAATGTTTCGGAAGCAATAGTGACCATAGCTCCTTTGAGCTTGGGAAGTGTAGACAAATGAATAGTCACTCCCCCTGCCCTCTCCAGAAAGCACTTTCTTGGGGAAAAATCGGATGTGGGGATTTTTTATTTTTAATGAATCAGGGGTTCATTAAATATAATTTAATAAATATTAAATAATGATCATTATTTTTAATGAACCAGGGGTCCAAAGACTTTGCTGAAAAAAATTATGAGAAAATCAAGTGAGAAAGAAAGAGGAGCAAGCCGGAGAGAATGCGAATGACCTTCACTGTGGGGCTTAATATTTCATCTTGAATAAGAGCTTTATTTTTCACAAATATCTTTTAAGATTTCAAGCCTGGTTCCAATCAGACCAACAATAATGATGCAATAGGATATAGTCAACATTCCTCTCCTCTTGGAATTATCTCAGGAATAACAAGAGATACTGTTTTTTATTTTTTGTTTTTGTTTTTGTTTTTTTTTTGAGATGGAGTCTTGCTCTGTCCCCCAGGCTGGAGTGCAGTGGTGCGATCTCGGGTCACTGCAACCTCCACTCTCGGGTTCACGCCATTCCCCTGCCTCAGCCTCCTGAGTAGCTGGGACTACAGGCGCCCACCACCAAGCCCAGCTAACTTTTTTTGTATGTTTAGTAGAGACGGGGTTTCACCATTTTAGCCAGGATAGTCTTGATCTCCTGACCTCATGATCTGCCCGCCTCAGCCTCCCAAAGTGCTGGGATTACAGGCATGAGCCACCACGCCCAGCCGAGATACTGTTTAGAGTCCAGGTTTATTCCTTGTTTTGAAGTTAAGTAGTTCAGTAAATAGAACAAGAAAGATTTTTCTCTGTAGATCTCAACAGAACATAAGCCAGTAGGTATTTGCAGAGATATTATACCCTGGAAGGAAAGAAAAAATGCTCTGATAACTGGAGTTACACTCTTGATTTAAACTATTTGCTTGGATCCCTTGATCAACATTTGGTTTTAGCAGCCAAAAGAATTTGCAAAAACTAAAGATGAAGGAAGGTCATCAGAGTTGTAAGCATGACCTCTTGACTAATATATATGGTTGTTAAAAAGGGTTATTTTGGGGTTTTCAAATGCACACAGAAAATATTGGGCTGGGCATAGTGGCTCACATCTGTAATCCCAGCACTTTTGGAGGCTGAGGCAGGTGGATTTCTTGACCTCAGGGGTTTAAGAGCAGCCTGGGGAACATGGCGAACCCCATCTCTACAAAAAAATACAAAAAGTAGCTGAGTGTGGTGGCACATGCCTGCAGTCCCAGCTACTTGGGAGGCTGATGGGGGAGGATGGCTTTAGCCCAGGAGGCAGAGGTTGCAGTGAGCCAAGATCGTGCCACTGCGCTCCATCCTTTGTGACAGAGTAAGACCCTGTCTCAAAAGGAAAGAAAATACTGTAATATGAGGATTTATTTTATGATATTCTCCATCTGGTACCCTTACATGTACCTGTCTGGAGTGTAAGTTGGTGCCTCTTTTCAGAGAGGCAATTACATTTGTATGGCCTTTAACCCAGTAGCTCTACCACTGGGTATTACCCTAAAGAAATACTCATAGATACGTACCCGGTTTAGTCATAATTGGTGACAACCTAAATACCCAATGATACAGGACTGTTAAATAAATGGTTCTATTAACATACAATGGGATACTACTGGGCCACTAAAAATTATATAGAGGCATATGAAATAGTATATGGCAGGTCAGTTATGATTTATTGGACTAAAATAAGGTTACACAAATATTTACATGTGATACCAACTTAAACATGAAATGCATACACCTAGAAAAAAGACAGGAAATATATAAATCAAAATATCTGTGATTATCTCTAGGTATTTAGACTATGTGTGGTTTTGATTCGAGTTTTCTTCTTTTTTCAAACTTTTCTGAGAAAAAAAATCCAAAACAAAAATATATCTTATCAACAATAAGAAAAATTAATAATATGCTTTTATCAGTTTCCTGGGTATATTATTTGCAAAAATAATGCTCTAAGAAGCCAAGTTTAAATTGTTTTAATTAAAAGGTAAAATATAAAGGAAGACTATATTCCCTATATGTGAAAATATCCTAATTTCAAGGGGAAACTCCCTTTTTAGCAAAAAGTTCTTTTGGGGAGGGGCTTAAAGGAAATGGCTCCGCCCATCTAAGTTCTGACCCTTTCTGTTTTGCTAATAATCACATGGCTATTAGGGGCTGATGTCTTTAAATTCCAAGAATGAGTTAAAGATTATTTCTCTAGTCACATGATTAATAAAGATTTTAGTTAGTGCCTATTTCATTCCCTACACTGTATTTAATGTTATGGATGGTGAAAATAATGAAAAAAAAAAACTCAAGGTATTCAGAAATCAATTAAGGAAAAAAAAACTGGGCCAGGTGCAGTGGTTCACTCCTGTAATCCCAGCACTTTGGGAGGCTGAGGCAGGCAATAGCTTGAGCTCAGGAGTTCGAGACCAGCCTGGGAAACATGGTGAAACCCTGCCTCTACAAAAAATACAAAAATTAGCCAGGCATGATGTCGCACACCTGTAGTCCAAGCCACTCGGGAGGCTGAAGTGGGAGACTTGCTTGAGCCCCAAGAGATTGAATCTGCAGTTAGCCAAGATTATGCCACTGAAATCCAGCATGAGCGACAGAGCGAGACCCTGTCTAAAAATAAACAAACAACAACAACAAAAAAAAACTGTAGATATTTACTTCAAATACAATAGGCATAAAATAACTAATAACAACAATTAGCATTCAAGCAGTGCTTTTTCCGAAGCCTTCTTAAATACTGTATATGCCCAAATATAAGATGAGGTAGTTTCCCAAAACTCTCTGGAAATAAGAGATATTTGTGTATTTTTAAAGACTGACATATCATAGGACATTCTCTAGTTACTTTATTTAAACAACTAAGTGATGCTTGAGGAAGACTCAATAGCCTGAAATGACTTCAGTCAAAGCTTTGGGATGTTTAGAGAGGTCTCTTGACAGAATTGGTTACAGTGGATACAAAAAGATTTAATACAGATTTAGTCATTATTCCTGGGGTAAGGTGCCACAGTACAAATGTTTAATATCATTGTAAACAAGCATTTTAACATAACTCCCTAAGTGAATCTAACGTATATTTATTTAACATCTACTTTATTCTGGGTCTGTATTCAATGCTAATGGCTTCTCTTTTCAGCCAGCGAACTGTTCTTCCACCATAATGATAATGACTAAGAGGATACTTTACGGTTTACAAACACTCCCCAAAACATCATCATACTTGATTATACTAGCACAGTGAAAGAATGAATATGGCCAGAATTTTGGGAAAATAAACCAGTATGTATGTTAATAGAGATAAACAATGAAGCAACCATTGTTTTTCAGCAGCCTGTTCTCTAGGACTAGTTTAATTGGGAGAAATAATTTTTAAATTCTTTCTAATGAAACTGTTACTATCAGGGTCAAAAAATCAGTTAGCAATAAGTCCTATTTTCTGAAACAACAAGGCTTTGATAAACATGGTAAAGATAATTCCATTCTCTTTTACCATTTGTTTGGCTCTTTCATCAAAGCTGTGTAACCCTCTTCGTTTGACATCACACAAAGAAAGACCTAAAGGATTTCACTAGCGCTGCTTCCTGGGCCTCAGAGTGTGTCCTCGACTTCTGATGCTATTTCACTCTCTAGCTCGAGTGGCTAATTTTAATCCACAAAAAGTTTGGTAATTTATTGAAGTATAATAATCCAAATAAAACTTCATCTTTGAATTACTAATTAAACTGTTCTTCTGACATTGTCAACAGAACAGATTTTAATTTTTTTAGAAACTGGTTCTCACTCTATCATCCAGGCTGGAATGCAGTCATGTAATCCTAGCTCACTGCAGCCTAGAACTGCTGGGCTCAAGCCATCCTCCCGCCTCAGCCTCCCTAGTAGCTGAGACTACAGGTGCACGCCATCACACCTGGCTAAATGTTTTTATTTGTTGTAGAGGTGGGTCTTGCTATGTTGCCCAAGCTGGTCTCAAACTCCTGGCCTCAAGCAATCCCTCTGCTTCAGCCTCCAAAACGCTAGGATTACAGCATAAGCCACAATGGCCTGCCTACGGCGGATTTAAAATGATGCAAAGATCTTAATTATTTTCAACCAAGTTTGAAAGCTTTCTTGCTTGTGACAGAACAACTGGAGAGGAGTTCCTACTTCTAAATTTCTGAAGTCAAAACAATGAGCAGGAAAGACTCTGCCTCCTTTCACCTGTTCTTCTTTCTAGGCACATTATTTTTCCTTCTTGGTACTTCACACAGTTTAAAAGAGATAATGATAGCTAGATGATAGGAAGGGAAAAAGAGAGAGAAAGAAAGAGGGAGAGACAGAGAAAGAGAGGGTGAAGATGACGTGTGTATGGATATGGATGGACAGAGTTGTACTATTTTGTGTATATCTATTCATATATATGCACATATCAACCGTCTATGTCTCTATCGTGTCTATTGTGTCTATCGTGTGTGTGTGTGTGACTTTTATGTCTCTCTTACTAAATTAAAGCTCTCTTAGGGGGTAGGGCAAGCACATTGTAGGTGCTCAATAAATTTAATTGAATGAAAAAAATTTAACACAATTTAAAAAAACTCTTGGCAGGTATTCCTTGACTAATTCCTTCTACACTTTCCTTCTGCCTCAAATGTCCCCACTCTCATCCCCCATTCTCATCTGCCCAGATGTTCTCCATTTCTTAAAGCCCAGAACAAATGTTGCTGCCTTCTTGAAACTTTCTGTGATTTTTCCAGCCAAAAGTAAACTCCCCCTTCTCCAAATGACCACAGCACCGCTATCTCCTCCCTGAAGCACTAACTGTTTTCTATCTTCTCTGCATCCAGGTGGGGCTCCACTTGTAACACACATTCATGTTGAAGGAAGCATTTTTTTTCTTTTTCTTTCAGTTTTAGACATGCAAAGCGGCATGTTTTTTGTTTGTTTGTTTGTTTTTGAGATGGAGTCTCGCTCCGTCGCACAGGCTGGAGTGCACTGGCAGGATCTTGGCTCACTGCAACCTCCGTCTCCCCAGTTCAAGCAATTCTCCTGTCTCAGCCTCCCGAGTAGCTGGGATTACAGGCGCACACCACCACACCCGGCTAATTTTTTTTGTTTGTTTGTTTTGTATTTTTAGTAGAGGCAGGGTTTCACCTTGTTAGTCAGGCTGGTCTCAAACGCCTGACCTCAGGTCAGGTCCACCCACCTCAGCCTCCCAAAGTGCTGGGATTACAGGTGTGAGCCACCGCACCTGGCCAGCAGGTTTTATTTGTCCTTGATGCTCCGCTCTCCACTCCTCCATCAGTTCATCCATCTGAATGCAGCCTAACAGGATAGTTAAAACATGGGCTCGGAAACCAGACATGCTTCATATAAATCCTGGCTCTACCACTTACTAGCTGCGTGACCTTGGCTATGTAACTTCACCTCTCTGTGCCTCAGTTTCCTCATGGAATACTAATAATAGTACCCACCTCATAGGGTAATTTGATGACTAAATGAGTGAATCCATGTAAAGCCCTTTAAAATGTCTCTGGAATGTTACAGTAAGTGGTCTATAAATGGATTCTATTATGATGGACTCAATATAATTTACTGAGAATCTACTATGTACCGGGCGGTCTGCTCGGCGGTCACATCAGTAGGAACTCCATAAATATTTGAGGAATGACTGGTGAGAGCTAACATTGACTCAGCCCTTTATTAAGTCAGTAACAAACATCTTTCAGGTCCAAGGTCTCATTTAATCCTCACAACAATTGCAGGGGATGGATGTCACCCCCTCCACCTTCACCCAGGAGCAGAGTCCCTTCTGCACTTGCACAAGCACATACTTAGCAGGTGAAAAGTCTCCACAGCGTTCATCTCACAAGCCCGCCAACTTCTGGAGATTTTTTTCCATTCCCTCCTGCAGCTCCCTCGACTTCACACGAAGCATCTTTTTTAGCATCTGTTCAGCCTGACTCCCGTCATTAGATACATTCTTATGGGTTTATAATGCATCACTGATTTGTTTCAGGACTAAATCGTGGGATCTAAAAATAAAGTGATGTTGAACATATTTCTTTGCATATTAACTTTAAAGAAATGGATTAATCTTTTAGAAATAATCAAAATTAAATGATCCACTCAGCATGGAGCAGTTACTAAAAATAATAAAAAGCAAAAACTCTTCAGATTCCTACTTTTCCTTTTTTACTGCTTCTGGATTTGTTAATGTAAGTATATCCTTCATAACTTTTTCATCTGAAAAATTAAGAGGTTTAGCAAGCCTATGGTAACCCAATCATGTTTTTCCCTGGGGACATTTAAATGGAAGCAGGATTCATTTATTCTCCAAGTCAAATTCTCATTTTCAAAAATGACATTGCGGAATTGCCATCATCCTAAGAGACGGAACAAAGAATGATAAATAAAGTGACACATGTGTTGGTATAAAAGTTGTTTTCTGACATTTCAGCCATTTATCCAACACATATGCTCTGTCTGTCCACTACAGGCTGGGCAAGATGAGGATCTAGAATTGAAGAGGGTGTGGTTCTTTCCCAAAATCAGCTTCCTCAGTAGAATGGGAGGAAAGACTTCCAAATAAATATGACAGCACAAGACAGAAAGCTTTATGGAAAAGAGGGCAATGGGAGTGGGGGAAAAAAAGTCAATTCCTGCTGAAATAAAAATATGATCTGCCTATTTGATAGAACATTTAAAATGTTTTCCCCTTCTTCAACATACATGCACACATATCCATTTTGACTGTTTGCTTCTTTTCTTTCTTTGGAATCTGACAGTACTCTCAATCACCAGCCCTTGGGTGTTTACCTGTCACCTAGGCTTGGCGACATTGTTTTATTCAATTTGCTATTTCCCTATTACTCAGAAAGGGTTATATATGCAAATAAATATACATTCTGGTTGCAACATTAAATAATGAGGCAAACTACAGTTTATAAAATGCAGTTGTTCCATGCCACATTTCATTTTAGGAGAGGGAGGCCTACAGCCAACTGTGAACAATTACCAAATCGTCAGTGGAATTCAATAAATGTTGTTTAAAAAAACTAATTATTTGTTACAATAACCAGCTACTACTGCCACTTTGTATTTGGAGGTTTGTAAACTACTTCCATTTGAAATGTAATTGATTCCATTTTTATCATTTGTTCAAGTTTATGTGGTTGTTCTCATCCTAAGAGATGATAACATCTATTTTCAGCAAATTATACATTATAATTCCTCATTCAAAAGCTGTAACAGAAACAAAATGCTAATTTATGCTGTAAACGAAACTACAGAATCATAATCACTCATTGTTAACATTAGGGACTAAACTGCTACTGGAAATAATAAATTGGAGCAGAATGTGTAGGGGTTGTTGGTTAGATTTTTCTTTTTCTTTGTATCTTTTTTGTTGTTTTGTTATTATACAACCAACACACTTTCTAATACTCTTTCAGGCAAGATATTACATGGATGTCTTGTCTTCTTCCACAAAGAAGCCAGACATTCACTGGGCTTTTAGCTATTACCTGCAGCTCTCTATTTGAAATCTACAGAAGACATGCTCACAAAGCAATCAGACGTGCACACTACAGAGGGGAAGCAGATTAGAACTACACACCTGCTTTTCCACATTCCATTAAGTTTCCACATCTACATTTCCCTTTGCATCAACCGTCTCCTCCCCTACCCCCTTCCCTCCTCCCCTCCACCGCATGTTTCTCCTGTATGAAGACCCCACTGTAACCTCTTCTGGTCAAGGTGAGCCTCCCTCAGTAGCAAGCTTCCCCTCTGCTTCAGCAACTACACTGAACAAATGCAAAAATGCACATAAACCCAGTAACTTTTTTTAAAGATGGGGTCAGTAGCTACGATTACAGGCACACACAATCACACCTGGTTATTTTTATTGTTCTTTAGAGATGGGGGTCTCCCTGTGTTGCTCAGGCTGGTCCCGAACTCCTGGACTCAAGGAATCCTCCTGCCGCAGCCTTCTGAGTAGTTGGGATTACAGGTGCGAAAAACTGTGCTCTGGCAAAATCAGTAAATTTCAATAAATATAGTCAATCCTTATTAACACACACAAAAAGGGTGGGGGTGGATCTGGTACCACATTCTAGACACTGCTTTGTTGAAATAACGATCTTCATGTGAAAATAATGTAACACCACCTAATGGCATTTTCTCCTTTCTTCTTTTTTTAAAACATGGAATCCAAAAGAAAGAAACATTTTCATATAATTATTATATCAAAAAGGTGATTTTTTTCGAAAGGACCAAAAAGTCACACTGCCTTCTAGAGTAAATCACTTTTCTGCTGCCCTTTTATTTAATGCCGTCTGCTGTACACATTTACCTCTTCACTGGCAAAGTGTGATCATTGATTTCCTGTGGTCTCTCTGGAAGGAAGTTCTGCTTCCTTGATGATGAATACAAGGGGTAGGTGACCCCATTCTCATTCCAATGCAAGCCTTGCACTTTTACATTTCCGCTAGGGCCACAGGAACGTGAAAGCAGTGAGAAACTCCTTGCCCTCTTCATGGAGACTGTCTTGCTGTAACTACTGACATTTAATGTTTTCCCTCCCCTTCCCACAACTGTACTTTGGAAGATCACAAAATAAGGGCTGAACCACTAAAAGGCATCAGTTCATGATGGACATAAATGTTAGGCGCACGATTCAGTGCAGAAGATACCTGTTATAACATGGCCGGGATGAGAAAGGTACATTTCAGCCTAAATCTCAAATGTAACTATATGTAGCACAAGCAGAAAGTGATACGGATTAGCTCATGAGAGTGTATCCCTCACTATATATATGATAGGGTTTTGATACATCTGAATGATTATAAAATTATTCTATTCGTGTATCTCACAATTACATTTCTCCTGTCGAATATTTTATTGATATTCAGGTACATTTGGAATGAGCACCCCACTAAACCATAATTATTCTGTTTTAGAAGGCCCTGACTATCTCCCAGGCTAGATCTACCATTCAAAACAAAAAGAATGGTCAACTCAAACATCTAGTCCAAAAAGCATCAGGTAGTTATGGTTGATTCCACCAAAAGAGACAACTTCACCTCATTCATCAAAAAGAATTCTATCTGGTTATATAAAAGAAAGTGGGTAAACTTGGGCAAACAAAGGAGATATTCACTATTTCACAAAGCTGGCAAATAAATTGCCAAACTTGCCAGAAATGTACATATGGCCACACAGTTTCTTCTGTGTTGTAGCAGAAAGTGAGTACAGTGGGGATAAGAAGAGGAAGCTGGCACAAGTCTGTCTGGTAGAGGACCCAGCTTTCCCTGACTAGCGCTGAGACCTTAGGCAAGTCACTTAATTCTCTGTGCTTTGCCTCATCTATAAAATGGGAATAATAGTAAAAGTACCTACCTCATATGTTGTTATGGAGATTAAATGAGTCAAATATTTATAAAGTATATGGAACAACAATTGATAAATGGTAGTCATTGTCACTGCTCTTTAATTACCAAGTTTATGGTTTACATAAATTACAAAGAAAAGCTAAAAATTGCACTTTGGGAGGCCGAGGTCAGGAGTTCGAGACCAGCCTGGCCAACATGGTGAAACCCCGTCTCTACTAAAAATACAAAAATTAGCCAGGCGTTGTGGCATGAGCCTGTTGTCCCAGCTACTCAGGAGGCTGAGACAAGAGAATTGCTTGTACCCGGGAGGTGGATGTTGCAGTGGGCTAAGATTGCACCACTGCACACCAGCAAAAAAAAAAAAAAAGGAAGGAAGGAAGGAAGGGAAGGAAGGGAGGGAGAGAAAGAAAAAGAAAGAGAGAAGGAAAAGAAAGAAAGAGAGAGAGAGAAGGAAGGAAAGAAAGAGAGAAAGAAAAAAGAAAGAAAGGAAGGAAGGAAGAGAAAGAAAGAGAAAGAAAGAAAGAAAGAAAAGAAAAGAAAAGAAAAGAAAGAAAGAAAGAGGAAGGAAGGAAAGAAAGAAAAAGAAAAGTGAACAACGTTTTCAAGCTGATGCATTAAGTAAGCCAGCCTTATTGGAAGACCTGCAACAAATTCTTTTCCTCTCCTATACCCCTAGGAGAAACCCAAAGTCAGAAAAATTGGAGTTATATGAAAACTGGGGTTCTGTGAGCTGGATTTACAGGAGGATTTCTAAAATTTATTTAAGGTAAGAATGTAGAAATGCACTTAAAACTCTTTTGCAGTTCATACTACATCTTCAGGGAAATAAAAATGTTGAAAAGGTATAGAAGCCCAGTTGATATTTTTTTAACTTTGAGGTATTGGCTATCTAACAACTTTGTAAATGGAGGATATTCCCAAGTCTTGGCTCATCTCCGGGGATGCCAACATTGTCACCACTTTAAGAATTATGAAATGTCCAGAAAGAAAGAAAAAAAAACACTGAATTCTTTATGGCATTTGGACTGAATGGAAAAGAAGTGTTCCTCAGTGGGCTGCTTTCTGCTTTGGCTATCCATATTCATGGAGGTAATGCCAAGCCAAAAAAAAAAATGGGCAGTCAGCACAAGCTTTCGACAACTTACCCACATCCATTAATGATTCTGCACTGAAACTTCTACCTTGCTGGAGAAGATACAGTGAGTATACAGAACTATGGGTACTGGCTAATTCAAAACAGTCATTGCCTACTCTGAGAAGATAGTTCCCTTATGAAGATGCCATTTTATATTTCTAGTCTGGAAAATTTGGGAAGTGGTGGGGGCAGGGGGCAGAGAAAGAAAAGTTAAAAAAG
This sequence comes from Pongo abelii, assembly GCF_028885655.2. Taxonomy (NCBI): domain Eukaryota; kingdom Metazoa; phylum Chordata; class Mammalia; order Primates; family Hominidae; genus Pongo; species Pongo abelii. The sequence goes on from NC_071988.2 coordinate 23,579,817, forward strand.
CAGGGTCAAGCCTCGTGGTAATGTCTTTTACGTAGCCTCAGGTTAAGCTACCCAGTAACCAAACAGCTGGTCAATCAGGTGAGTAAAGTCAGATGTCTGGCCTCATGGACACTCAAGCAGTCAGCTAATTGGCTCCATTTTTCACTTTCAACTGATTGATTCAATATCATACAGACCTGGCCTGCTTCGATTTGGGCTTACATAGTGACAGCTAATAAGGTGACCTGGGTCCAAACTGCAAGCAGTAATGACCACTCCACAGTCAGCTTTCTGATGGAGACAGAAAGCCAAAACAACTACAGGAGAGAATCACAGGTTGAAAAGCACAACATCAAAAGATAAAGCTCGGTTTTGGAAGCTTGCACTACTGCCATCCCTAGGCGTGAAACTGTAAATTAAAGAATGGTCTGCTGTCTGCTGCACTGAGCCAAATCAGAGACATTTCACATATACACTTTAACTGGGGGTTTCATTCTAATTGAAGAAATGAATTCCACCTAAGCAGATGCTCCCCCCCGCACACACACACTTGCTATGATATGTTTTGCACATTGGCAAGTGGGTGCAAAATATCTGCAACATGGTCCTCTCAGATATAGGATGGAATTTCCCAGTTTTTAAATGGTAACAGATGTAGTTTCGGCTCTAATACACATTGGGCTCTCTCCAAAAAAATCACCCCTCCCTCCCCAGCTTCAAGAATAAAATGTCACAGAACAAGTAAAAACCTGGTCAGTGATGATTTGTGGCTGGGTTTTTGTTGTTTGTTTATGTTTCTGTTTTTCAGTAATGAATAAACACCCTCATTGTTTCCAATTTTCCAGGTCTATATATCAAGAAGCTCCATCTTCATTATTTTTTTTACTTGCTTGTTTATAACGAGAGGCGTCATAATCATGTTTCTTGTGAAAATGAAAGTAATCAAAATGCCTTGTGATTCCAGGAAAAGAGCTTCTTAGGGAGACATGCCTGCCTGCTATTGATGTTGCAGAAAGGCTCCTTTTACATGGTATTAGATGTTGAGAGCACATCATATTGATCTAGAAATAAAAAGCTTGATTTTTTTTTTTTTAGTACAGCCAACCCTTACCTTCATAAGCACTTTATAACACTAGGAAAAGGATTTCATTTTTAATTGAGGTAGAGTAAACAAATTATATTTGAAGAACATTGCTATTTTTAGGAAACGCAGGATATGTAAGCATTTTGGCAGCAATCAGGGTAAAATCATGAATAAGTCTCACTCTTGCAAATTTGGCCCAGGCCTTCCTATAGCAGCTCTGCCCGAGTCCAAGATGAGATTTAAAGTATCGCCTTTGTTGTATTCTTTTTCTTCTTAGGAACAGTTAGGAGCAGGTTTCTCAAACATGTGCCCATGCTCAAATGCTGAAAATGCAAACTGGAGATCAGTAAGGCCCCTTATGCACATGTATTCTTCATCTCTGAAAATGGAGATTGTGGCAATGTTGGAAACCGCAAATCCTGGTAAGATTCACTGCCCCGGCTGCATTTACCACCAGAGATTAAAGCTTCGGTAGCATCTGACGCACCTTCCCCTAATGATGTACATCTCTCATTTGTTTCTGTACTTTATCTTAAAGTTCATACCGCACCACTGGAAGAAGAAATCAATACTTCAAATAATCTCCTCTCCCCATCATACAATTTCACTGCACTAAGAGTAGCACAGTACCCAATACCAGCCCGAGAGCCAATCATTCTCCAGAGAGCAGAGCCAGCTGCTTTATCAGAAATTCTTTCGATTTTCTTAGCAACATGAGTATCCCCTTCTAGAAGAAAGATGCTGCCTCTTGGGGAAACACTTTTCCACCTCAAGTTAAACTAACTTTACCCGAAGAAGCCGGTAGTTTTCCACTTTTTAAAACGCCCCCCTCCGCAAATGGTTCTCTCTTTCCTTTACTCCAAACCTGCCCCCACCCAGTCCCTCTCTCCCACCTCCTCTGGTTTCCTAGGAGTTTGCACGTGATTGCCTGTCTTGTGAAATCCAGCCGCAGCCCTTCGCTTTTAAACACTCTCAAACGACTTGTTTCTTATCTCGTTAAAGATGCTGCGAAACCTCCCATCTCTGCAAAGCTGTATCACTGCTTCCTTAGACCCAAGTCTCCTTCCTCTCTTGCTTTGGAGGAATACAAAGTGCCTGAGTTTCACGGCCCCGGGGTGCAGGTCGGAGGCACGCGCCTGGAAACTTGTCCTAACGCATCTGACTCCAGGACTGGGGGACGCGGCGCTGCCGAGGACGCCCGAATGCCGGCCGGGCTTGTGCCGGGTGCGTGGTTCAAACCTTTCGTACCCGCCTCAGTCCTCAAAGACGAGCAGGGCTTGGTTTCTGACTCATCGACAGACAGACAGACACACACACACACACACACACACACACACACTCACGCAGGCAGGCACGCGGACGCCCGCTCCTGGAGAGCTGGAGTTTGCGGAGCCGGAGGGGTCGTTGGCTCTCGGCAATCCTGGGCGGACGCGAGGAAGCGTGGAGAGCACCCAAGGCCCGCCAGGCGGGGCGGGATAGCCTGAAGAAAGCCACCGGCGCCGGCCACGGGCAGCCGGGCACCCTCCGGGCCCCGATCGTGCTTCTTCAGACCCCCAACTCCAGCGCCGGCCCGACCACCTCAGTAGCTCCTGCAAGTTTCTACTCGCAGCGAGGCCTCGTGTCTCCCGGCTGCCTCACCGCGAACCCTCACTCCGCGCGCCTGGGCTGCCCTCCCGCCCCGCCCGAACGGCCGGCGTACTTCCCGGGGGCAGCCCAGACGCCCCCACCCGCGGCGGCGGCCCGACGGTCTGCCCAGAGCTCGCCGCCGCCTCCCGCTGCTGTTGCCGCGGCGGCGGGAGCCTCTCCAAGGCTCCCCGGCGGCCCTTATGTATTATTGACTCGGATGGCCGCGGCGCTTTCTGGAGAGCCCACGCCGGAGAGAGAGGTCTTCACCTGGCAGCTAGTAGTTCGGCGATTTGTTTCTTGGAAACTTGGGGTGATGCGGGGGCGGCGGCGAACATTTTTCGGTTATTTGCTTTCGGGGTTTGGCTTCTCTGCCGGGAGCTCGCAGGAACGCGCTGCGCCCGGGGCCCGGGAGGGAGCGCGCCAGCGCCGGCGAGCGCGGCGGGCAGCCCCGCAAGGGGCCGAGGCTGGCTGGCGGGCTCCAGAGGAGAGGCGCCGCTGCGGCCAGGCGAGCCGGGCTGAACAGAGCTCTTTTCCTCGACACCCCCCACCCCTAGCAGGCCAGCTCCCCCCGCGGTGCGCACTCCGCGGGGCCCGGGAATCCCCGGCGCCCTGGACCGCCCACCGAGTTGCTAATGCCTTTCACCATTGCTCCTCCACCGCTCCTCTGGCCCCAACTTTCCCCAGCCCAGACACGCGAGCGCGCGCGCACACCCACACACAGACACACATCCGCGTGCACACACACACACACGCACACACATGCCTCCCCTGCCTCGACCCCAGCTCTACTTCCCCGCGTAGTTTGGAGATGACAGATGCCTGTAGACTTTCACCAAACAAGCAGTGGGGGCAGCAGACTACAACAGTTATTTAATTAAAAGGCATTTTTCCTCTATTTCTCGCTCCAGCTCCCAGAATAGCTTTTTCACCCCTAGACCCTGAGCACATGCCTGTCTCTCCAGGTTACCAGTGGCCCGCTGACATCCATCTCCTTCCACGCCCCCCTTCCGGCGTCTACCCCCAGCGTCCCTGGGCCCCCCGAGTCACACCGACACGCACACCTACAGGCCGGCGGCGTGGAGCGTCTAGGGCACGATGCAGCCGGACTGCATTGCACAGTCATCAAAGTTAAGTGTGTGTGTTTGTGGGGTGCTTGTGCGCCCCGGGGGAGGCGCGGGGTCAGGAGGAGCGGAGCCTCCACTCTGCACCCCACCCCCCCCCCCCACCTCCGCGGGTCAGGGGACGCCTCTACTTGAGATTGCAGCCATTTTAGGGAAAGAGGCCGCTCGGGCCCCGAGGGGAGTGGAGGGGGGACAGCACGTCGCGGGGGGCTTGCGGTTCTGCAGCCCCTCGGCGCAACTGGAAGGCGGGTAGGCGCCGGGCGCACAGGGGCGCGGCGCCCGCGGCGACTTGGGGAAGGTTGCGCTCGAGTTCCCTGGTTCTGCCTGGAGTTGTTCGGGGTGACGCGCCGGCTCCTGCCTCTTTCTCGGGTTCCCGCTGGGCTCGGAGGTGGTGGGGGAAGGTGTCGATGGCAGATTGGGCACGGGAGGAAAGCGACAGAACCTGGAGACTGGAAAGCTAGCGATGGGGGAAGGGGGGGTACCTCCTCTCGCCGGTTGGCGCTGACCCAGACAGTGCGACCCACTTGGCCCCCCATCATCCCCACCCCCTCCCGAGCCTCTGCCTCCCCACCGAGTACCAAGTGAGCGCGCGGCAGGGGGCAAGGGGCGCGACGCCGCCCGGCACCGAGCCACCCCTTACCTGGTTGGAAGGGGTTTCCCAGGAGGAGCCGTAGTTGTAAAAGAAGGAAGAGAAGAGGGTGTCTTCCGACAGCCCGCAGCCCGCCATGCTCTGGATGCAAATAAAATGAGGAAAGAAAAAAAAAAGCACACATACACAAAAGCAACCCAAAATTTTAAAAATCAAATTAAACCAATAAGCCAAGAAGAAATTCTCTCGAAAATAAAGAAAAGGAGGGGGAAGGGAATGGCAAAGGGAACGGAAACTCTCGGCGGTGCTCCCTCTCCGGGAGAGGAGGGATGCTCGGGCTGCCGCCGCCACCGCCGCCGCCGCCGCTGCCGCCTTCTCAAGACGGTACCTAGAGAGGTTCGTCCTGACTTGGGCAGCCGCCGCCGCCGCCTGTGCCGGCTGCGTGTGTGCGCGCGTGTGTGTGCGTGTGCGTGTGTGTGGTGTGTGCGCGCAGAGCGAGAGACCGCAGGGGAAGCGAGAGGGCGAGATAATGAGCGAGCCGGGATGGAGGCGCAGAGGCAGCGCGAGCGGGCGGGCGTGTGCGCGCGGGGGTGCGTGCGTGTGTGTGTGTGTGTGTGTGTGTGTGTTTTGTGTGTGTGTGCGCGCGAGCGCGCGCGAGCGAGCGCGCGCGTGTGGCTGGGTGTGCGTCTGTTTGGGGAGCTCACCGGAGAGCCGGGGCCGTCACGTGGGCGCGCTGACTCCGCCGGCTGCCGGGGACAGCCTGTACTACAGCCCCGGCCACTAAATCAGCCCGCGCCGCCAGACCTTCGCAGCCCGCGGCCGGCCGGCCGGCCGCCTTCTCCGACCTCCTCGCCATAGCCGACGGGCCATGCGCGTCCCGGGACTGCAGGGGGCGCGGGTGAGGCCGCGGGCAGGTGGATGGATGGGTGGGGAGTGGGCCGCCCTGAGCCCGGGAAGAGGAAAAATGCTCGAGGAAAAACACAGGCACCCCCGCTACGTCCCGCACCCTCCTGGCAAGCCTTCCTTCCACCCTGTTTGAAGATTTTTTTTTTTATTCCTAAAATTGCTTTTCCATGCAGAGACCCCCCTTCCAGCCACGGGAAAATTATTTTCACATAGTTGCTATGTCCCGCTTTTCTTGGTTTCGCCATCCCTCCAGCCCCCCGCGCGCGTGTCCACGCAGGCACAGACACACCGGTGCCTGCCTTCTCCCATTCCAAATGCAAACCCACTTCCTTTTGCCGGTTGCTGTAGTTAAGCTAAGTCAATGCTACATCAAACTAGGCTAGGCTGAGAGGACTGGAAAGTGGATTTAGGGGACAATACTGCCCCAGCAGGAAGAAAGGCTCTAGTTTGGCGTTCTGTTGATTTAACAGTTTAAAACGAAAATGGATTTTGTAGCTTCTGCACTAAAACTCAGGCCCCTTGAGTCACAATTATTTAAAGGGAGCTATTCTCTAAAGTCCATTATATGATATAAAAATGTAAACGGATATAATGTCGTCTCTCTCTCTCCTCACAAGATGGTATTTTAGAACTAAATCTTTCAGTCTTAATAATTGGGTGGCTGAAAGGTGTGTTTTTTTTTTTCCTGCAAAAAGACATTCTTTACTTGTTTCCCCTTACTCTTTATATAGGTATTTATGGAAAGTAAAATTCAAATAAAAACCAGCATATCTGTGTAAGATGCCCTTAGAAGTATTTGAATCCTTGCAAGAAGACTTGAAACAACCTCTTATAGGCAGTTTATATTGTTTTCTTTCTGAATCCCGTTTCCAAATGCTGCCTATTTTTATTCAAACCAATTGTGTTTTTCCAAGAGTTCACATTTCCACTTGTAAATTCCCCACTGGAGGTCGAAATCCTCTGTGAAATAAACATTTCCACAGCAACCCAGTGATGTCAGAAACATCGGCTAGTGATTTCAGAGGGGAAATAAAACAGGAGCAAAGAGTCGCTCTAGAAAGACAGTTCCTTCATCCTTGCGAATAGCATGCCTCCTACTAGAAATTCAGAAAACATTACTGGCTAAATACCTGTTTTCTTTTTCTGAGATTGACTTATTTTTCAAAGGCATGTCAAATGATATTTTTAAAAAAAAATGGGTCACCATCCTCTTTTCTGGATTGGTGAAGAATGGTGTTTCAAATCAGTGGTGCCTAACCACACTGGCCACTGTAGATTTTGATAAGGGGGGGGAAATATTTTTTCTAAAAATTGATGTTGGAGAGAACATTGAGAGATGAAATTTTATGTACTAACTTCAGGCCCAAATAATGCTGACTGACCTGGCTTCAAACTTACAATAGTTTTTTTAAAGTATTAGGCACACAGAAGTTCTATTCAGTTATTGAAATTGGTGCTGATCTCACCAATATTGAATAAAGGGGCTTCTCCATTGTTCCATCTATTGTTTCCTGTGTCTCCTGGCTGAGAAAAAGAAGGGAGGAATTCTTCATACTGCCCCTAATTCAATCCCCTTGCAGTCCCACCCCTCTAAACATTAAATGTAAAGAGACTGGATAATATTAAATTAGGCCCAATGCCTCCGTTTTCTTAGGCTTCCTGTCTAAATAACATTTATATAGAGCATTATAGAAATGTACACTTTGTAAATTGCTTTTCATACATACGTTAGCCCAAGTTAACATTCTGTTTCTGCAGCCACTCACTGATTCCCTGATTTTAGCTCAGTTCCCACATTCACACCAGTGGAAGTTCATTCTGTCTGTGTTATCCCATCCTCTATTTGTTGGATAAATGGATTCATTTCTCACAACAATTTTGGGAGAATCAGGACTCTTTATCTCCATTTTACAGTTGTGGAAAGAGGCTCAGAGATGCTAAATAAGCTAACCCAGGTCCCGCAGCTACAAAGTGATAGAAATTGAACCTAAACTTTGTGACCCCACCTACCTCTTTCTTCCAGATCTAACTGAGCCCATCACAGGCCTGCTCTTGTATGAACATTTCAGCCCCCTACATACCAGATGGAGTAAGTGATTCCAACCCTTTCCCCCCAATTGATGGCAAGTGTACCTTTGTGAAATGTCTTAATTTAAAAATTGATTGCATGTGCTCATCACTGTCCACAAGAGCCCTGTTAGGCAGCAATTATTAGTTTTTTTTTTAATAGACCAGGAAACTGAGGCTTAAGGAAAGACCCCCCTCCCCAAATCCCCCTCCTTCCTACAGCTAGTAAGTGGAAGAGCTGGGTCTTGAATCAAAGACTTCTGGCTCATGCCTCTCTTTCCCTGAACAAACACACAGGAAAACAGATACATGGATCCACCTAGCAGGCCCAGGGTCTGCAGAGGCATCCAGGGATAAAGAGGAAGGAACAGGTTTAAAAGAACCTCCTCTGGGCACAAACAGGGGAACGCTGTATAAAAGTCTCACCTCCAGCCTCAAACATTTGTTTCCCATCAAGCCTCCAGCTCTGTCTTTTTTAAACAGGAAAGCCCCCAAAGACGGCCACCTGAGTAGTTTTGTGATAAAATGCCTCCTTCCCTGCTTACCCCCTCTCCCTGGCAGCTCTGCCACCCCAAAAGAATTCTGCCTTCCTTGATAAATTTGCTCACCTGGCATTACCACAGTAACATGGAGGTTTGTTTGCTAGTTCCCAGCAACATAAAACAAGCTGCCACCCCACCCCCTACCCTCACCGGGGCCCAGAACAGATGGAGACAGCCCTTTGGGAAGCAGAGGGAGCCGTAAGCTCATTGAGAAAAGATCCCTCCAGCCACCTTGCCAACTCCTTGCTGTGCAGTATTCAGAAGGCTGAAGATGGAAACCCAAAACAGAAAGCTTTCGATTTCCAGATCCGCTGTGGTTGTTTCTCTCAAGACAAACCAAACTTTCTTCTGCACGTATTCCCCTATCATATTGCCAAGTCACAATTTGTCACTTTGAAAATATGGAATTTGTTGAACTGATATCATCCTATTAGTGAGAAATCCATCTTTATTCATAAATACTTTCCACCCAAGAAATAAGTTTTGCATTAATCTTGTATTGGAAATTAGTTAATAGTCCAGATGATGTGGGGTGTTTTCCTTGTTTATAAATGAGGTGCATTAACACTCTCGTACCACTAGGGTATCATTTAGCCAATGACTGCTCGGCTCTGCAGATGCAAGAGGCCAAATTCTTGTAGATGTGAATAAAAAATGATCATTTTGGCTAAAACTGCAGATGGGAAGCAGGTGTAATGTACAGAAGAAGTCGAATTCATTCCGTCTCTTTCCTTTATTAAAGTCTATTAATTTGTCTTATTTAAAAAAGCATTCTGAATGCAAACACATGTGTTAACTTGAGGCAAAGTGAAAACCAGTATGATTCCTGCCTTCAAGAAGTTTACAGTCTCAACAAGTGTTTGGTCTATTAGGATTTGGGCTTGCCACTATTCCTTTGAAACTGTTTAAAAGTTTACATCTCATCGAAATCATAATTACCCTGGGGAAAGATTAAAATTAAGAAGTTGTGAGACACGGAAATGTCAGGAGGGCAAAAGGAATGTATAACAGAAGAGGAAGTTACCTTTTGTGGAAAACACGTGATGCCAAGGCCAGGGAGGAGGGTGCAACAGTTAATGCAAAAAGAAACTGAGGCAGGGCCGGGCGCAGTGGCTCAAGCCTGTAATCCCAGCACTTTGGGAGGCCGAGGCAGGAGGACCGCTTGAGGTCAGGAGTTTGAGACCAGCCTGACCAACGTGGTAAAACCCTGTCTCTACTAAAAATACAAAAATTAGCCATGTGTGGTGGTGCACACTTGTAATCCCAGCTACCTGGGAGGCTAAGGAGGGAGGATCACTTAGATCCAGAAGGTGGAGGTTGCAGTGAGTTGAGATGCCACTGCACTCCAGCCTGAGAGACAGAGTGAGACGCTGTCTCAAAAAAAAAAATCAAGAAAAGAAACTGAAGAAGAAATGAACCTCAAAACAGCTATAGCAGTAATAATAACAAGTACTTAGTGAATGCTTCTAATGTGCCAGGCATGATATACAGCACATAACAATCTCTTTTGCTTTGGGCTTCCTTGAGAAAAGGATTGGAGTGCAAGTTGTTTATTTGGGAGGTAAGGAAGTAGGTAAGGAAGGTACTTACACAGGTAAGGAAGTAGGAGAAATGAGAGAAAGAAGTGGAGGAGGCTGTAAGGAGCGCAACTATGGGTAAGAAGAGTTTAGTTCTGCTTGGAACCCTCTGGGAGGCAGTGTGGAATGCACAGTCTAGACTCACCCTCCTGGAAGCGTGAGGGGCTGGGGTATTTGCTGATCTTCCACCTCCTCAGTGGAAGGCTACTCCCAGGTGTTGGTCACTCCCGGGCACATCCCACCTGTGGCCAGCACAGGCAAAGTGGGGTCTAGCAGCCAGAGCAAGTCCTCGGGCAAAGGGGTGCTGCTGCTGATGGAATCTGGGAAATTCATAGAAATGGTCATGCGTGGAAACGGTCAGGGCTGAGTTGGGACCAACAGCATCCGCGACACAAACATTAACTCATTTAATTTTACCAAAACCTTATGAAGTGGGAACGATTACATTTCCAGTTTCTCCCAGGAGAACACAATCTAAGAGAGTGAGGAGTGGCATCTGTTGTTTTTACCCAGCTAGTGTCGGTTCCCTCTTCTGGGAACAGCCCCCTGCTCTTCCTTTGAGAAACATTCCCTTCCCCATCTCTGTGATCTGACCTCACTATCTCACTCCAGGGATGTGCAGGGGAACCCAGCTGACGGGATGAGAGCTCTCCCTCTCCAGAGCCATAGAGATTTTCACCAGAGCCATAGAGAGGCGTGCTCTCTCTGCTGGGAGAGCAAGGCTGGGAGAATGTGTAAGCCTGGCGCTCTTCCAGGCCATTTGACTCCCACCGGAATGAACCCAGCTGCTTAAGAATGAAGCCAGCTCAGAAGCAAAGACAGCCCGAGAGGAAGCACTGCAGATTCCTGACTTAGATCCTTTGAGCAACTGGATCCAGCCCAACCTGAAGCTAGACACCTCCCTGGACTTTCTAAGTGTGTAAGCCAATAAACGTCTCCTCATTATAAGCCAGTTTGAGCCTGATTTATAGAAGTTAAGCATCTTGGCCAAGATCGCACATCTAACAAGTGTGGAGTAATATTCAGATCCATACAACCCTAATTCCATATGTGCTAGGGTTCTTAACCACCATGCTGTATAGTGGCAAATAGCATCTATGGCTGGACAGAGCTCAGAGCCACATCCTTTCATTGCCTGGCCCTCACTGGGAGTCTCTTCCCTTCCAGAAGCAGCTGCCAATTTTTTTAACAGAGTGATTGATCAGGGTACATCTCAGTTTTGTTTGTTTGTTTGTTTTTGACTGTTATGGAGGCAAACATCTCAGCTTTATTTGAATCATTTGTTGCATCAAATCATTAAAAGTCTGGACATGTCTCGATCACTTGGTGAAAGGCTGGAGTGGAGGTGAGAGAAAGTGTAAAAAGAAAATAGGGAATTAAGGCCAGGCACGGTAGCTCACGCCTGTAATCTCAGCACTTTGGGAGGCTGAGGCAGGCGGATCACTTGAGGTCAGGAGTTCGAGACCAGCCTGGTCAATGTGGTAAAACCTCATCTCTACTAAAAATACAAAAAAAAAAAAAAAATTAGCCAGGCATGGTGGTGGGTGCCTGTAATCCCAGCTACTCAGGAGGTTGAGGCAAGAGAATCGCTTGAACCTGGGAGGCGGAGGTTGCAGTGAGCCCAGATTGTGCCACTGCACTCCAACCTGGGTGACAGAACAAGATTCCATCAAAAAAAAAAGAAAGAGAGCGAGAGAAGAAGAGGAAGAAAAAGAAGGAGAAGGAGAAGGAAGAAGAAGGAAGAAGGAAGAAGGAAGAAGGGGAAGGGGAAGGGGAAGGGAAAAGAAGGGAGAAAATAGGGAATTAAGACCTTCAACTCTTGCCTTTTTTCTGATGACCCAATCAGGAGATATTTTTGGACAACCTCTGTATTAGTCAGGACTCAGTAGCAAGTGACAAAAACCCAACTTCAGTGGCTAAAACAAAACAAAAAAAAGTTTTAAGAACTTTAATGGTTCTCCTGACTGAAGAGCCCAGGAGTAGGGGTGTTTTCAGGCAAGGCTGATCTATGCAAATCTCAAACAGTGTCAACAACCCAATTTCTTGGCTTTGCTTGCCTTTGGGATAACTTCATTTTCCATTCCACATGGAGCCCCCAATATCACTGGCTCACCTCTTCCTTTGTATCAGTGGTCCTAACAGAAAGAGAGTAGACAGATGAGATAGATGTGCATCCCTCTCTCTCCCTCCCTCCCTCTCTCTCTTTCTCTCTCTCTCTCAACAATCCAGTCAAAAATCCTTAGATCCTAAAACATTGGCTCTGGTTGGGTCATGTTCCCATCTTTACATTAATTATGGTAACCAGTGGGATGCAATGCTCTCTGATTGGCCAGGCTTGAGTCTCATGCCCATCCCTGGCTCTAGAAGTCCATAACACCAAAGCAAATAAACAGACTGAAGAAGACGTAGCTCCCCAGAGGAAAACTGGAGCACAGTCTGTGTATCTGGTACTTTTGGGAGAATGATGATTGGATGTCAAGCAGGAAAAAATGGCAGTCATCCACATCACACCTACTATGTGCTCTGCACTGTGGATAACATGATAGAGGGTACGTGACCGCTTTTTTGTCTTTAAGGAGCACATGCTATGTTCAGAAAAAAAGTATCACTACCTGTAGAACAACAAATAAAATATATAATAATAAATGAAGTTCACTGATGAGCATATCACAGGTTATTTGCAGGCAACAGAATTCACTTCAGATACTTTAGGCAGAAAGTCTTAGGTAACTCATATAATTTCCAGGAGGGTTAGAGAATTGGGTTTGGATGCTACAAATAGGAACAAAGCTGCCAGGAAAAAAAGCTATATGACAATAGACTGGACACCAGAAACTCTACCACCCACGGTCTCGGAAGAACAGGAAGCTTGGTAACCTCATTTGCCAGAACATCTGATCTCCCTGTACTTAGCAGTTGCCATACATTGTGCACTTCTGCCTGTAAGACTGGAGAAGTTGTGTTTGCCTGGAGGCACCTTGGTCATGTGGGTGACCTGCAAAAGGTACCTGCAAAAGGTTCTAGGAAATGTTGTTTTTGGCTCTCCAGCCTCTATGAATCACAGAGTTGGTAGGAGAATGTTGCAATGGAAACCGAACGAGTTAATTTACGATATCTGCCATAGAGCAGGTGACAGGAGTTCAGTGGAGAGAAGAAGATAAAGGCCAAGATCCAATCATCTGTCGCATTGGTTGTCTGACATTTGCCAAAAAATCAGAGGATATAGATGCCGGGGGTAAAATGTCCACAGAAGCCACACCTGGTCCATACCTCCAAGTTCTGGCTGCCATTCGAAGACAGATGATGGCAAGTTGTGTTTGCCCATGGGCAGATGATCAGGAAGAAGTCTGGACTATGTTGTATGAACCATCTTGACACCTCCCTCCCCTTCAATATCAATATCCAATGTCTCTCCTTAAGTGCTTCCCCTTCTCTCTACTTCCACTCAGTCACCTAGGCTGGGCTACCTTTCTCTTCTGTCAGGACCTTATGGTAGATTCCTAATAGGTCTTTTTGCATCCATTGTGACCCAGCCATTCTTCATCCTGCAAAAAGAATAATGTCTTCAAAGTGCAAATCTAATCATAGCCCGCTTCAGTGGCTTTCATTGCTCTTTGGATCAAAACCCAAATCCTAAAAATGACCCCTTTCAGTTCCTCTAATCTAGACACCTACCCCAACCCCAAGTCTGACATAATTTTCCATAATCCCACGGGGCTTTCTAAGGCGTTACAAGGCCCCTTGTGATCAGATTCCTACCACGGACCTCTCCAGGCTCGTCTTAAGTGACTTTTTTCTTTGCTCCTTCTCAAAGGCCTCCCAACTCACAGAAGGTCTCAGTGTGGCCAGCTCACTTAAGCTCTCAGAGACGTCAGATTTTTCCACCTCAGTGTGGCTTTGTCCCTGCTGTTCCCTCTGCCTGAAGAAGCTTTCCCACCCTTCCTGCCTGCCTAAGACCTTCTCAGACTCTAGAGTAGAGGTCATCATTTTGGGGAAAGTCTTTTGTCACGGTCCCAGAGGAAAGCCCTTTCATCTCTTCTCCTGGTTTCTGCCACTCCTCTGTTCCATCTCCCACCAGCTGGTCTTATTCACTGTGGTTTTCCTCACCTAGCACAGAACCTACTCAACACAAGTTGACTGAACAAGACCAAATAAACGTTAAAAAGAAGGAAAAAAAATCCCCCTACACAGAAAGCAGTAATAAAGAAAATGTGTTCTACTACCACCTTAAGACCTCAATTAATGTGCTTTTCTCCTCATGAATCCTTGCTTCCAAGCAAACAGAATCTGACAGGCCGAATTAAATCATTTATCTTTCTAGTTCTCTGCCTTGGTTCTAACACTAGTGAAAAAGCCCTGATATTTCATAAGAAACTGGCAAAAGCAAGAGCTACGGCCTGGTACCTTGACTTTATCTGGTGCTGCAACCGATATATACATGTGTCAGGAGAAAACATTCATTTCCAATGCTTCTTTTACCTAGATGGAATTAAATGCCAGATTACCATATTTGATCATTTTGTTTTCTCACCTACGCCCTAAGGAACCTGTGTATGTGTGTGTATGTGTGTGTGTGTATGTGTGTGTTTGTGTGTGTGTGTGTGTGTGTGTGTGCGCGCGCGCGCATGCGTGGGCGCGCCAACCAGGTTATTTAACTCCATACGTGGCTACAGCTACAAATTACAGTGCAAACAGCCTTAGTGACAAAAACACGACCAGAAATGCTTAAAACTTCTGCTAAATGTTATGTTCCAGTTCCTTCTTATACATTTTAATGTCTTTTGATTTGGAGTGACCTATGGGTTTCAGCCATGGGCCAGCGAGGAAACAAAAGATCATTTCCACTCTGCCCTGTATAATTAAATACCTAGATGAAGTTTTCTCTGGTTCTGCTTTCAGAGCCAAACAACGCTTGTTTGCATTCCATCATCATATATAAACACCCACGGGCCAGGAGAATTTACCTTTGCTGTTCTATCGCTAGACCCTTAAATCATGGCATCCTGACCGCATTTAAGCATATCAGAGAGGCCTCTGGTTACGAAGCCTGCAATGTTTATTTTTCTTTAAATCACAAAAATATCCTATTTACAGTCCACTATTTGGAAAGGGATAACATGGATACAGACACTTCATAGATAATCCCTGCATCTCGTCTACAGATTCAAACATCTGTTTTTCTTCAAACCTTTGTCTCAGAGATGCTGAGTAGTCACTAAAGGGAGTGGTTTGGATTCCCCTCTGCTCGCTTCTCCTGCGGAGATCTGGAGGGTGAGACCCCAGTGAGATGGCGTCGGGGTCAGACAGAGAGAAGGAAGACAGTGAGGAAAGGCGACGATGAGTTGGGGACTTTGTGCAGCCGGAAGCAACCTGAGAGGCTCCACAAGCCATGTTCACGCAAGGGCTCCTTGGGCACAAATCACCTGGGGGATTTCATCACAGTGAAGATTCTGGCTTGGTAGGGTTGGACAGGGGCCTGAGATTGTGCATCTACTAGCAAGCTCCTGGAGGCTGCTGCTGCTGCTGGCTGGGGCCTGCAATGTGAGTGTTGAGGAAATTTAAACCTCAGGCTCTGAGTCAGACAGGCCTGGCTGGGAATCACCCCCTGGGTAGCTGGGCACTCTTGGGCAAATTTCTTAATTCTCTAGGCCCTTACACTGATAGGATTCCTTATCAGTGTAACAGCAATGATAGTACCCATTGAGCAGGTCTGCACGTGAGGGGTTCAGTGTAATGTCTGGCGTGCCAGAAAGCCATCTGGTTAGCGTTGCTTATTGTTACCTGATTCAGAGACTTCTTGGAGTGAGGCATGTTAAAGGTGACAGAAGGAGGACCAGAGCCTAACTCCCCAACTCCCTGGGAAGTACGCCTTGCCTATTTCATTATTTTATTATTTTAAATATTTAGACTTTTCTTGGTTGTATTTTCTCATTACACATAATAATACAGATTTGTGAAAAGAAAGAAAAGGAGGAAGATAGGGAGGTAAAGACAGAGGGAGGGAGAAAAGAAGGAACAGAATTAAATTAGAAAAAGGCCAGATGCTGTGGCTCATGCCTGTAATCCCAGAATTTTGGGAGGCCAAGGCAGGTGGATCACCTGAGGTCAGGATGTTCAAGACCAACCTGGCCAACATGGTGAAATTGCGTCTCCACTAAAAATAAAAAAAAAATTAAAAAATTAGCTGGGCGTGGTGGTGGGCACCTGTAATCCCAACTACTAGGGAGGCTGAGACATGAGAATCACTTGAACCCAGGAAGCAGAGGTTGCAGTGTGCCAAGATCATGCCACGGCACTCCAGCCTGGGTGACAGAGCAAGACTTCATCCTCAAAAAATAAAATAAAGGCTGGACGCGGTGGCTCACGCCTGTAATCCCAGCACTTTGGGAGGCCGAGATGGGCGGATCACGAGGTCAGGAGATCGAGACCATCCTGGCTAACACGGTGAAACCCCGTCTCTACTAAAAAGACAAAAAATTAGCCCGGCGTGGTGGCGGGCACCTGTAGTCCCAGCTACTTGGGAGGCTGAGGCAGGAGAATGGTGTGAACCCGGGAGGCAGAGCTTGCAGTGAGCTGAGATTGCGCCACTGCACTCCAGCCTGGGCGACAGAGCAAGACTCCATCTCAAAATAAATAAATAAATAAGAAAAATAAAATAAAATAAGAAAAAACTGCCAAAGAGATCATGTGACATTTTAGTCTATGTACTTCTAGTTATAAACACATATACTTTAAATAATAGAATTCTATTGAACATACCATTTTGCAATCTTTTTATTTTCCCTCGATGCATGCCAATAATAATAGAACAATAGTAGTGATGACGATAACAATAGCTAGTCTTTTTTAGCCTCTTACTATGTGTTAAACACCCCTCTAACACACTCTTAACTCATGAATTTTCACAACCCTTTGACATAGACGCTTATCATCTGCATTTTATAAATGAGGAAACTGAGGCACAAAAAGTGTAATATAACCAAGGTCTCACAACCAGTAAATGGGGAATTCAGGGTGGAAACCAGGCAGCCCACAGCACAGCCCCTGCCTAAAACCCCCATGTTCTGCGTTCTTCATGGTTCATCCTGACATGCTGTTTCACTGCCTGATTATTTTCCATTTACCACATCATGAATATCTGTCCTCGCCATTCCGTAGTTTTGCACAACATCACTTTTGGTGGCTGCATAGTATTTGTTGTCTATTATTATCTCCATTTTACAGATGAGAAAATCAAGGCTTGGGTGCTCAGTAGGCTGGCAGAGGGTAGTTGGAATGACCACAACCTGCCTGCAAGCCTTAGGCGCTGTCCACCCCACAGTGCTCTCAGAAGCACACACGCTGAGCACCTACTGCAATCAGGGTATTTGCTGGTCTCAGTGAAGAATGGCAGACCCATACAATTCTCACTGCTGTGCAACTTACAGCCCAGTGGGTTGAGACACGCAATGAAATAAGTAAGCAAATACATGACCAAGATGATTTGAGATATTGGCAAGTGCTAGAAAAACAATTCCACTCTGTGGTGTGATGAGTGTGAGTGGCAGTGATTATTCTGGAAAACTGTTTGAGGAGGTAAGATTTGAAGTGATACCCAGATGACAAGAGGAAGTCATCACACAGTAATCTAGAGTCAGATTTATCTAAAGCTCTTAACATCAAACAAAAGCTTAGTGCTAACCCGAGGGAATGGTGAGCAGAAGCATCTTTTATTTTTAGAAGTCTCATAAAGAGCATGAGACAGTGCAGGCAGAGTGGAAACAGCAAGGCTTGGGAGCCAGGGCTGGCTGGCAGGGGTAAGCCTGGCTCTGTCCCGTGTGTGGCCTTTGACAGAGTCTCAGTCACCTCATCTGTAAAATGGGCTTGCAATTGCTTAGAACAGGGCTGCTGTCAACATGAAATGGAATAACTATGGAAGGCACCTGGAGGACACTGCAATCTCTACTGTTGACATCAGCTCTCAGGGTTTGATTGGCCTGCCCTTTGAAGCATCCAGTCTGGAATATTAAGACATCAGCGGCAGGGTGTGGTGGCTTATGCCTGTAATCCCAGTATTTTGGGAGGCTGAGGCAGGCAGATCACTTAAGGTCAGGAGTTCAAGACCAGCCTAGCCAACATGGCAAAACGCTGCCTCTACTAAGAATACAAAAATCAGCCAGGCATGGAGGCATGCCCCTGTAATCCCAGCTACTCAGGAGGCTGAGGCAGGAGAAACACTTGAACCTGGGAGGCGGAGGCTGCAGTGAGCTGAGATTGCACCATTGCTCTCTAGCCTGGGCGACGGAGTAAGATTCTGTCCCAAAAAAAAAAAAAAAAAAAAAGACATCAGCATTAATCAATAGGAGAATAAGGAGTTTCCTGAGATTTCACAAACTACACATATTTGTGAGCTTATTGGGTATTGTCACCATATTATGATTAAGATCTAGATAATACTTGGCACATAATTTATTAAGTCTCTCCACAAGAGCAACTTGGAAAATTCAGAGGAATGACCTTTGGCTTCTCAGTTGGTCTGTTTACTCTGATAGACTGAGGGGGAAGGCTAAATGGGTCACCCATGACCACCTTTGACTTTTCTCAACTCTCAGTTGATGTCACTGTTGTGGTAGAGGCCCTTGGGGAAAAATTCTTTCTCTCTCACCTTTCTTTGTCCATGGCAGTAAATCATGTTAACAATGGCTCTGACTACATTTATATCCATCGCCTAGCTTCATCTTCCTACCTCCTGTTCTCCCCATTTTACAGACGAGGGGACCGAGGTTCTGAGAGGTCACACAGCCAGGTAGGCAGCTCGCTCTGGGCTGGGTCCTTTTCTTGTTCATGTACTCAGTCCCCACAACAGTCTTCAAGCCTTTTTGCCTCAGGAAGCACTCTTTCTTCCGTTTTCCCCTGGTCAGCTCTGACCTCGTCTTCAGATCTCAGCTTGTGTCACTTCCCCAGTGAAAAGCCCATATTATGGGCTCACCAAGCTCTGTATCTTCCTCCTTCATCCTGCCTATCACAGCTACAATTGCACAATTGTCCATGTGACTGTTGGATCCATGTATAAAGTAGGAGTAAAGAGCCCAAGCTCAGACATCAGGGACATGGGTTTAGAAGTGAGTGCCACCTCTTTCCAGCTGAGTGTCTTTGGGCAAGTTATTTAGCCCCTGCCCATCTCAGTTTCCTGGGGTGTAAAATGAGAATCATAATAATAACTACCTCACAGAATGGCAGTGATGTGAAATCAACTCATGTTGCTAAAGTTCTTGGGGAAAATGCCCAACAGACAGCCTGCGATACACGTAGAGCGGAGCCAGAAGGCCATCTCCTAGGCCACACCAAGCCACACTGCAACCTCCATACAGGCAGGATGGTGTCGCGCTTGGCAAAGCAGGTATTCCACAAATACCTGTAGAACTCAATGAAGTACTATCATCATCATCATCATCATCATTATCATTCTCATTTTACAAGACAGCGTTCGAGTCGCTTGCCCAAGGTCACATGGCTAGTTAAGACACTGAGCTGAGACTCACCTTGAATCCTATTGCTCATCCCACCTGGCTATTCTGCTGGCCATAGGGTCTTCTGGTCTACCGTGGATAAAACCCAGAGTCCAGGCAGGAGAGGGAACAGGGGGTTGCGGAAGCTTAGGGAGGAAGCATGCCAAAGTAGGCGCACCTTCATACTGTCTCCCAAGCCCGACTGCCTGCAGATTCTCTGTCTGAGCTGCCAGAAACAAAGATGACAGCAGAGGGGCTGAAGGTCACTCCAGAGTAGGGAGAGAGGGGTCTTGGTGGGCCCAGATCTCCCAGCACCAGGCAGTGGGTTCTCACACCAGCCTTGGTCTCCTGGGCACAGAACGAGGACAGGGATAGGAGACCTCCCATCTCTCAAATGCCCTGGTGTTTTTAACTTGTTCCTGCATTTTCCTGGGGGACTTGTGTGTGCTCCAGGCCTAATGATTTCCTGTGAATTTTCTACCCGGGGTGTATTCCTGTGTCTTCAGAGGAAGGACTAATCCAGCCAGACCGTCTCCATTCCCCTCCCTTTACCCTCTCGGACCAGACCAGCCCGGCATTTTTTTTCTGTTGAATTTGAGAGCCTTGCAGACACGAAGATCCTTTTAGCTTTTAACATATTTAATAATTTATTATTTATCTGGTATTTTTGTAAATGTATTCCTCAGATCTTGCCTTAGCATCTCTAGTTTCCAATTTGCACCTACCTGACATAGTTTATATTACAATCCCTTGATTCTCCGAAGGCAGGGCTTCCTCTTTTAACACTTTTTTGTAGTCCTAATGAACTTCTATGCTTCATTTACTCAAGAAGACATCTCTCTCTCCCTCTTTCACATTTTCCTGCTCACAGGCATACAAATCATATGTGTCACTAATACAGTGTTGATTTTTCCTGGGTTGGTTCTTTTTTTAAACATGTTTGCCCTTCAGCCTGCTATTAACCAGTTTCTTCCTACTTTGAAAAACTCACTCTTTTAAATTTCATCATTCAGTATTTCCTCAGGGATTTTACCCTTTATTAAGAAGTCAGAACCAATTTTGGAGCAATCCTGGATACCAAACAGTCTCCCGAATCATTTGTCTCCTCCCCAGCTCTGGCACAGGAGTGGGCACACAGCAGTGACCCAATAAATACTTGTTGGTTGACTAGGTGGCCAACAAGTGATTTTCAGAGAGGCAGGTTGGAGTCCTGCTTAAGTACGTGGGTGTGAAATGGGGACATGTGGGTTTCAATGCTGGTTTTATTCCACATGTGGCTCTGTGACCTTAAGCAAGCCACTCAAATGCTCTAGGCTTCCATTTCCTCAGCTGTAAAATGGGAATGAGAGTCTTTTCTACCATCTTCCAAGGCTTACTGCAAGGATTAAATACGTAAAACACTAAGGAAGATACCTGACAGAGCAAGCTGTTGATAAACAATAACTTTGGTTTCTTGCCTACTGCCTCCTCTTTGCAAGGCACTTCCATGATAGAGATTACCTTGAATCACAGACAGAACAAGGCAATTCACACCTCTCCCTGCACCTCAAAATTAAGAACCACGTGTGATAAAGGCACTAAGAAGATCTCACTCTCGGTTGTCCACACAAGCATTTAGATGTGTGCAAACGGCCCATCCATGAGTCCCAGTCTCCTGCCGTCCCTTCTGAGACCTCAGGGCCAGCATCTGTAAAAAGGGGATGGTACTTTACCCCTTACTGGAGAAAGAATTCACCATCCCTATTCTCAAACCTGTCGCCTTCATTTAAATGATCTATTGCCTTGTTACCCTAACATGAATTGCCCTCACACCAGTTCAAAACAGCTGGTAAATAAACCAACTAGGACGACAGAGGCCATCCAGTCCTCTTTAAGGATGGGTTGACTCAGGAGGCCAAGGCAGAAATGCCCACTAGGGGGCAAGCGTGCTTACTCAGCGATCCCCGTGGTTGTTCAGTCCTGGAACTAGGAAGGGAAGGGGGAGCTAACACGTTCCAGGCACTCTCCCAGGCCCATCTCTGGATGCACTACTATATGTAATCTAACATTGCCCCGGCTGAGGAGGTTGTATTTTCTCCATATTAAACCTAGGTATTCTGGGCTCAGGGGGGTTAGTTAATCGACCCAGGATCCCAGAGCTGAAAGTGGAAATTGTGATGGAACCCAGGCTTCTCCTACTCTAGCAGGCCACCTACAGGGTCCCTGTAAAGAGCAATACTCAGCATTGTTGGAAAGGAAGGTGTGCAGACACCAGACATGTGGACACTGACAAAATGGTGGGTCACATACATCTTCCCCCAAAAAGGGGCGTAGGTTTAAGTCTGTGTTTCCCAAAGTGTGTCCCACAGAACTTAAATCCTGAAGGGTCCTCTGTAAAAAAGGTCTCTGCGGTCATAGAAGTATTTGAAATGTGGCATTTACTGTTCTGTCTGAAATACAAAATATTGGTGAGTATGTTAAAGGTCCTGGGAAGTCCTGCAGTAAAGAAACCTGTTTGCTTGACTTTGTTTAATCTAGTTGAGCACTTGGCCAGCCTATTGGACATCAGGGTTGTTACATACATATGACATCTATTCATTTTTTAAAAATAAGCTTGCTTCAGAACATTAGGAACATACTGAAAGTGAAGGAATGGGAATTCACACATTCAAATAAGGGATTGACATAGATGTCTCAAAGACAGAGGAAAGTGTGTCCAAGTAGGGTATTTATGGAAAGTCTGAGTTATGAAACAAAAACAGACCCAGAACCATACAGAAACCTAAAGTCTTTAGGATATGAAGAACCATTTCAGCATTCAGGATGACTCCAAAATGTAATCCAGAAGACAAAGTATCATGGTAACCAAGATGTTTCACACCACGGGGTAAAAATTTTACATTTTGAGTCCTTAATCTCCAAAGCATGCTCAGAGCTGGATCTTAGCATGGAATGTGAGTTTATTCATGAACTTGCTGTATTCATCAACACACACACACGCACAATGGAAGAAAGTTTTGCTATGATTGTACTGAATGGCTTAGAGGGTACAGTCCACAGAGACAGATGGTTAGACCCATGGCTGGGTCCCAAAGCTGCATTCTCCAGTTCAGTGAGAGGCCAGCAGAGACAAGCGAGGAACCAGCTGCTTTCCACAGCTGGAACAGCTGCAGGGATTGACCTTGAGAGGCCCCACAGTCAGCACATGAGCCTGGTGGCTCATGCTGACTTCATGCCTCAGGATGGAGTACAATGAAAAATAACATCTACTGTTCCTGATGGGTTAAAGATGGCCACAAATCCTTTGACACTTCCCCTTTCAATAGGTGGGGTCTAATTTCCCTCCCCTCGAATCTGAGCTGGCCATAATGGCTCACTTGACCAAGCAAATGTGGCAACCGTACTGTTCTGGGACTTTTGAGGCTAAATCATAAGAAGCTTGCAGCTTCTGTCAGTCTCCTGGAACACTCAGTCCTGGGACCCAGCTACCCTTCTGTGAGGAAGACCAAGCAGCCCCATGTGGAGGCCACATGGAGCCCTGGTTGAGCTCCAGCCAATGGCCAGCACCATCTTGCCAGCCATGTAAATGAGCCATCTTAGAAGTAGTTGGAAAACCAACAAGTCATCCAGCCATGCCCTACTCTTCTCACCCCTAAATAATCTGATCCTGCATTCATGAAATACAGTAAAATGGTTGTTTTAAGCCACTAAATGTGAGATTATTTGTTAAACAGCAATAGATAACTGGAACACAATTTTATTGAGCTACTATAAGTAATGGCACCAAAGTAGGTACTTTGAATATGTTATCTCCTATAATCGTCACAATTTTCTTTAATTGTACAAATGTGAGAATTAAGACTTTGACCTTGGACACATTAAGAAACTCATCCCAAGTCACACAGCAACCCTGTTTTTCTGTCTCCAGTATCTTTCATTATTCGAAAAAGTATTAGGGAAAAAAAATCCACAAAATATGCTATAGAGAAAATAGGTAGTAGAGAAGCAGAATGAATGGTGAGTTTGTGTGGGTGCAAAAGAAAGCACCTCTGATTCTAGCCTAAAATAAAAGAAAAGTTGTAGACAATGGAGAATTCTCATGAAAATATGTCCTCCCTCTGGCTTCAGTTATATCACTGCTATGAGACTGAATAGGAAAGAGGGAATGTTTTCATAATGCTAAAGATTTTTTCCTTTAAATTAGCAAGGCCAGCACACCAGCTGGGTCCTTGACATTTGTCTTTACTAAAAGCACTTACGGATTTAGCACCTACTATGTGTTAGGCATTGCCTCAGGTGTTTCACCTGTCAGATAACCACAGACACGTTTCCTTACATTTGTAAGAGCTTTAGAGTTGACATAATATATTTACCCACATGCTCTCATTTCATCATAGGAGCAGATGCTTTTCCTGGGGAGCAAAAGGAGCCAAATTAATCAACAAATGATTAATATTTAGCAGGCACCACCTATATGCCTGACACATAAGATCATTCCCTGCCTCCCTCTCCCCACTGGCTGGATTGTTCCCCTTTGCTTTCTTACTTAACAGTTTGTATCGTATGGTT
Source organism: Pongo abelii (assembly GCF_028885655.2). Lineage (NCBI taxonomy): Eukaryota > Metazoa > Chordata > Mammalia > Primates > Hominidae > Pongo > Pongo abelii. The sequence goes on from NC_071988.2 coordinate 23,603,344, forward strand.
TATACCTGTTTCCCTCATGACTCTATAAGATTCTCTTGCATAGCAAAAACTAAGTACAGTGCCTGGAGCAAAATAGGCAAGGTCGCCAGTGAAATGGAGGGAGGGAGGGAAGGAGGGATGGATGGATGGATGGAAGGGTAGGTGACTGGATGGATGGGTGAATAGATGGGTGGGTAGATGGGTGGGTTGGTGACTGGATGAATAGATGAATGGGTGGATGGGTGGGTGACTAGATTAATGGGTAGACGGATGAATGGGTGGGTGACTAAATGGACAAATCAATGGATAGGTAGGTTGGTGACTGGATGCATGGATGAATGGATGGATGGATGACAGGATGGATGGGTGGATGTTAGTGGGTGGGTGACTGGTTGGATGAATGGATGGATGGATGGATGGATGGATGGATGGATGGATGGATGGATGGACAAATGGATGGACAGATGGATGGGTGGGGACTGGATGGATGGATGGGTGTGTGAGTGGGTAGGTGACTGGTTGGATGGATGGATGGATGGATGGGTAGGTGACTGGATGGATGCATAGGTGGGTGGGTGTGTGAGTGACTGGATGGATGGGTAGATGGGTGGGTGGGTGACTGAATGAATAGATGGGTGGATGAATGGATGGGTGGGTGACTGGATGAATGGGTAGATGGGTTAATGAGTGGGTGACTAAATGGATAAATGGATGGATAGCTGAGTTGGTGACTGGTTGGAGGCATGGGTGGATGGAATGATGGATGGATGGATGGATGAATGGATAGATATGGGTGTGTGGGTAACTGGTTGGTTGGATGGATGGATGGATGACTGGATGGACAGATATATGGACAGATGGATGGATGGATGGATGGATGGATGACTGGATGGACAAATGGATGGATGTATGGAAGGATGGATGGATGGATGGATGGATGGATGGGGACTGGATGGGTGGATGGATGAGCGGGGACTGGATGGATGGATGGGTGTTTGAGCAGGTAGGTAACTCGTTGGATGGATGGATGAATGGCTGGATGGATTGATGGGTGGGAACTGGATTGATGGATGAGTGGATAGGTGGGTGGGTGGGTGGGTAGATAGATACATGAATGGGTGGGTGTGAATGAAAGGACTCTATATGAATAATTAAGTAGTTAAGAGTGGTTAAGACTTATGGAATCACCCACTCTTTATTGCACTCTTTTTTTTAAGAGGCAGAGTCTTTCTCTGTCACCCAGGTTGGAGTGCTGCAGCCTAATCATGGCCCACTACACCCTCCAACTCCTGGGCTCAAGGGATCCTCCCACCTCAGCTTCCCAAATAGCTGGTAGTACAGGCATGCACCACCATTCCCAGCTAATTTTTAAATTTTTTGTGGAGACGGGGTTTCACTATGTTGTCCAGGCTGACCTCAAAGTCCTGGGCTTGAGTGTCCCGCCACCTCAGCCTCCCAAAGCTCTGAAATTATAGGTGTGAGCCACTGCACCTCGCTCTAATTACAAAAGCTACCAGTTTTTCCAAGAGGAGGAAAAGGAGGAAAAGGATAGTGAAGGGAATGAAGAGATGGAAGAAAATGAGGATGTAGAAGACAGTTCAGGGAAAGTCATCAAAACAGGTACTAAGGAAGGGAAAAGATGCATTTAAAGTATTATCCATTCCTCAAGGTGGCCGAGGGGGGCCGAGGGGGGTGGATCACTTGAGCCCAGGAGTTCAAGACCACCCTGGGCAACATGGTGAAACTCTGTCTCTACAGAAAAAAATATATATATACATACATATATATGTGTATATATACACATATGTATGTATATATACACATATATATGTATGTATATATACACATATATACATATATACACATATGTACATATATACACATATGTATATATGTATATATACATATACGTATATATGTATATATACATATACGTATATATGTATATATACACACACAAAAAAATTAGTATTATGTATTATATATGTATTATGTAGTATTTGTATATAATACATATACATATGTATACTTATGTATATATGTATTAGAATATATGTATTATATATGTAGTATATATGTATTATATATACAATATAATAATTATAATGTATATATGTATTATAATATGTATATGTATTATATTACATATGTATATATGTATTATATGTATTATATGTATGTATTATATGTATTACATATGTATATATGTATTATGTTTCCTCAATGCCCAGCCCTTTAGAACACCCTTCCCATACCAAGCAACACAATTTCCATATTAGGTGACTCTCTTCCCTAAGCCACGGCCTGAAAGCATGTTTTCCCAGCCTCTCTTGCAGCTAGCGCACAGACATGAGACCAGGCTTCAGCAACTGGAGTGTCCAGACTGTGATTCAAGAACAGGGACATGGAGTCCATTTTGCTAAAGAGGCTGGTTTTTTGAGGGTGGCGGTGGCCACAAAGCCTACTTTCTGGCACAGAGCTGGCATTGGAGCTGGTGACAGTGGCGACTTTGGTGAAATCAGGTTCCTGATAGAGGCAAACTAGCTGCTTAGTGGCAGCATCAGTGGTGGATTCCTCATCAGACTAGACTGATGCTTTCAAGTTTGGCTCCTGAATTTTGAGCCCCATTCTGCTGCACCCTAGCAGATTGACAAGCCCCCAATGTGCTCTCAATAAACTCCTCTCCAGCCTAATGGGCTGGGGGCCACTTTTGTTGCTCACTGTGTAGAACGCTGACCAAGACAAGCACCCAAAGGGAATTTCTATACTGTGCAGAGTTGGACACAAACACGTCTTATCCCTGTCAAGGGCTGATTCCAGAGTCTAGAGAATTTTTGTCAATCAGCTGGAGAGGCAATTTCTAGTGACTTTAACACACTGGTGAAATGGTTCTGAAAACTTGAAGGCAAGACCTGTTAGGGGCATATTAGTCAGGGTTCTTCAGGGAGACAGAACCAACAGGGGAGAAAAACAGGAAAGAAAGAAGGAAGCAGGGAAGGAAGGAAGGAAGGAGAGAGAGAGAGAGGGAGAGAGAAAGAGAGAGAGAGAAAGGAAAGAAAGAGAGAGAAAGAAAGAAAGCAAGAAAGAAAGGAAGAGAAGAAAAGAAAAGAGAGAGAAGGGAGGGAGGGAAGGAAAAAAAGGAAAGAAAAAGGAAGAGAGGAAAGGGGGAGAAGAAGAAGAAGAGGAGGAGGAAGAGGAAGAAGGAGAAGGAGAATAGAAGGAAGGAAGGAGAAAAGAAAGAGATTGAGAGAAACATTGATTTTAAGGAACTGGCTCACATGATTGTGGAAGCTGACAAGTGCGAAATCCAAAATCTGCAGGGTAGGCCAGCAGCCTGGAGATCCAGGGAAGAATTGCAGTTCAAGTCCAAAGACCGTCAGCCAGCAGGATTCCTTCTCCCTCAGAGAGGTCAGTCTTTTTCTCTTAAGGCCTTCACCTGGTTAGATGAGGCTCACCTACATTATGGAGGGTAATCTCTTTATTCACAGTCTGTTGATTTAAATGTTAAATCTCATCTAAAATATACCTTCACAGAAACATCTGGAATAATGTTTGACTATATATCTGAGCACTGGGGCCTAGCCAAGCTTACATATAAAAATTAAACATCACAGGTCCCATACCAAGCAATGTAATTATTTGATAGAGGTTGATGTACATAATTATTGATGTAATTATTTGACAGGTTGAGATTCTCATTTTACAAAACACTGTTTTCGTCCCTGTGTGTCTCCACACTTCACACAGCACCTGGCACAAAGACTTGATGTGCGTTTCAGAGATGGGTGTTTGGATGGCTGGGTAAGTGGTAGGTCTTATTGTCCAGTTCTTTGACCGCATTTTATTTTTCTTCTCTGCATCTTCTCAACATTTTTTATATATTTTGAAAGTACATGGCTAGGCACGGTGGCTCACGCCTGTAATCCCAGCACTTTGGGAGGCTGAGGCTGGTGAGTCACCTGAGTTCAGGAGTTCAAGACCAGCCTGGCCAACATGGCAAAACCCCATCTCTACTAAAATTACAAAAATTAAATGGGCGCGGTGGCATGCACTTGAAATCCCAGCTACTCAGGAGGCTGAGGCACCAGAATCACTCAAACCTGGGAGGCAGGGGTTGTAGTGAGCCGAGATCGCCCCACTGCACTTGAGTCTGGGTGACAGAGTGAGACTCTGTCTCAAAAATAAATAAATAAATAAAAATAATTTCCTCTGTTGGTGTGGGGAGCAAGGGCGGTTGTCTGGAGCATCACTCTTTAACAGAGGTAAGTCTTTAGGCACGAGCAGGAGTTGAGTTGGCATGGTGATGAGCCCAGGGAGATGCAGGTTTAAAGGGTGCACACCCAGCAGCAGAGGGAACAGCACGTGCAAAGAAGAAAAACAAGGAAGAACACAGTGCCGTCCTAAAGATGCAGCTAGTTTTGGTGCTGTTGGTTTTGTGGTTAGTGCTTATTTTAATGTCTCTGGAAAAGTCACAAAAGTGGGGTTTAGCCTAGATAAGGAAAAATTGAGCTCAACTGGTTTGTGTAAGGAATAGGTTTCATATCTTCAGAAAACTGATTAGGAAGAAATAGGTTTAAAAAGGAGGGTAGGAAACAAAGAACTTGAAATCCCCACTAGGATAACCAGACTTGGGCTTGTGCTACAAATACCACGGAGCTGTGTATGGAATGTCCTTCCACCGGAGGCAGCCGGGAGGAAACGACCAGGACTGATTCCTTGGGGAGGCCAGACCGAGTGACTTCCACCATTTTGTGGCTAATGTTTGTGCAATGGATGGTACAGCATCATAGCCTCCGACTCTTCCAGAAAATACTCCAGTTTAAATTAGCTACAAATACAATCAATTATTTGGTCAGTGAAAGGCTGCGGCCTCTATGAACCTTACTATACGCATCTATTTCCATGAGCCAAAATGCTAACGCAATTCCATCCCGTGAACTATTCCCCGTGGTTAGTCTAAAAATCAGCTTTACTCGTCCGGTGAATCAACTGACCACAAAATCCCACCAAGGAAATAACATTGGGGAAGCACCGAAAAAGAATCCTGTTGTGATTTATTTGGAACAACCATTGCTATGTTTTTATTTTTATTTATTTTTATTTATTTGAGACAGAGTCTTCCTCTTGTCGCCCAGGCTGGAGTACAGTGACGCGATCTCAGCTCACTGCAACCTCCGCCTCCCAGGTTCAAGGGATTCTCCTGCCTCAGCCTCCCAATTAGCTAAGATTACAGGCACCCACCACCACACCCGGCTAATTTTTGTGTTTTTAGTAGAGATGGGTTTTCGCCATGTTGGCCAGGCTGGTCTTGAACTCCTGACCTCAGGAGATCTGCCTGCCTTAGCCTCCCAAAGTGCTGAGACTATAGGCATGAGACACCACGCCCAGCCAAAAACGTTGCTATGTTTTTAAAACACGGTTTTTCAATATTTTAAAAAGATGCCTTTTAAAATATTGATTGGGAAATGACATTTTCCAAGCCTACACCTTCATAGCTACATTGCCCTTAAGAGGTACACTTCTTATTGAGAATCTGTTTTCTCCCACAATATTGATTAAGTCAGGACAATTTGCCAGGCATCGATAATATACTGCCTTCATGGGACTTACTGTCTAGAATTGCTGCTGCTTCTGCCTGTTCCCACTACCATATTTTCTTGAGCTTTGCTTTCTATAATGTGTTATGAAAGCAGTAGGTATTTTTCATTTATCGTATTTTTAAAATATCATAATTATGTTAAATAGGTTTTTTCAAACGATGCATGTTCACCTGCTGGAATGCAAATGCCATCCCCCTTACCATACCCTCCCTCCAAGACACACCTGTTCACCAAAAGAGACGAACAGATGTTTCCGGATCCTTCCCTTAAATATTTACTTATAATGTGGTAGTAGCTTTCACAACTGACCATCTCTTAACTACCCTGCTGGATTCACTGTAAACCATGTAGGCTTCTGTAAATGATGTTGATGATTCCCATGGCCCCTGAAATACCTGAAGCTGGCAGGCTCCACCTGACTTTGTCCATGGATTCCCACATATTGAATTAACCCTTTGCTCCCCAAACCTGTGAAGGCCAGTTTATTCATTCATGCACAGACATCTGAGCACCTATGATGTGTACACACTGTTTTAAGCTCTGGAGACACTGCAGTGATATAGAACAGAGAAGTCCTGCCCTCAAGGAGCTTCTATGCTAGTTATACTTATTTGCTTCTATGGTTTAATTACACGTTGTAAAACCTATTTAAAAATGAATGGGAAGCTGGGCATGATGGCTTACGCCTGTAATCCCATCACTTCGGGAAGCTGAGGCAGGTAGATCACCTGAGGTCACGAGTTCAAAACTAGCCTGGCCAACATGGTGAATTGAAACCCCATCTCTACTAAAAACACAAAATTAGCCGGGTGTGGTGGTGGGTGCCTGTAACCCCAGCTATTCAGGAGGTTGAGGCAGGAGAATTGCTTGAACTGGGTAGGCAGAGGTTGCAGCGAGCCACGATTATGCCATTGCATGGAATGACATGCATGGAGTGTCGCCTGGGCGACAAGAATGAAACTCCATCTCAGAAAAGAAAAAAAAAAAAAAAAGAACGGGAAAAGAAGTTCTTGTTCCTATGAAAACTAAGCTGAATGTTTTGGCATGACTGAATAGATGCAAGTTGCTTCAAACAAATGCTGTTGAATTTGGCGTAGGCCAGACAACCATCGACTATTGGAGAAAATGGTAGGAATACGAGATTCTGCTTTGCAAATGTCTGTAAGTTCTTCCTGGAATTTTAAAAAACTGAAACTGGAGGTTATAGATGAATTATTTCAGGGTGCGACTTAGACAAGATAGACAGGGAATGCCGCTCAACAGACCTAGATGGCAAAGCAGAAAGGCAAGAAGAGGGGCACCTAGAGTGCAAAGATTAAGAAGGCACTGCCCTCAGGACCATGCAAGTGTAGGGTCAGCGCCTGAGAGCGAGCGCCTCATTAAATGTTGTGCTCTTATTTCTGACTTGCCTCACCCTCGTCCCAGCCCTGCCAGATGGCCTCAGGCCTAGTTATGCTTTTAAACTTAAATATGGAAGGAGTGTAACATTTTTAAAAATTCATCATTTTATTAACTAACCAATCAGTTCCAATCTGTTGGAGGGAAAGCTTCTACAGTATCAAAAATATCGAGGCTGGGCGCAGTGGCTCACGCCTGTAGTCCCAGCACTTTGGGAGGCCAAGGCAGGCAGATCACTTGAGGTCAGGAGTTCAAGACCAGCCTGGCCAACATGGGGAAACCCCGGTCTCTACAAAAAATATAAAAGTTAGCCAGGTGTGGTGGCACACGCCTGTAATCCCAGCTACTGGGGAGGCCAAGGTGAAAGGATTGCTTGAACCAGGGGGATGGAGGTTGCAGTGAGCTGAGATCGCGCCACTGGACTCCACCATGGGAGACAGAGTGAGACTGAGATTCTGTCTCAAAAAAAAAAAAAAAAAAAAAATTGAGCTTGCTGTACTGATAGCAAGCATTTATGGAGTACTTTACATGGATTGGTGAATGTTCTAAGTACACTGTGTTAACTCTATGCTATGGTCTGAATGTTTGTGTCTCCCTGCCAAAATTTACATGTTGAAAGTCTAACCCCCAAGGTGATAGTATTAAATATTAGGAGGTAGGCGGGGCCTTTGGGAGGTGAATTAGATCGTGACAGGGGAGCCCACATTCATGGGATTAGTGCCCTAATAAAACTGGCTTCAGAGGGCTAGCTTGCCACTTCCGCCACATGAGGACACAGTGAGAAGGTGCCATGCATAAACCAGAAAGCAGGCACTGAATCTGCCAGTGCCTCAATCTTGGACTTCCCAGCCTCCAGAACTAGGACACATTTCTGTTGTTTATCAGCCACCTGTTTATGGTGTCTTATTATAGCAGCCTGAATGGGCTAAGATACTTCCAGCGCTCAGAACATCGCTGTGTGGTGAATACTATTATTATTGTTCTTCCTATTTCATGCATGAGGAAACAGTCATTGTGAGATGAATTGCCCAAAGTCCCACTGCCTGGCTCCAGAGCCAGAAACAGCGGCACTCCATATTCCTTTAAGGAACCCCTTCTCCCTTCCTCTCAGGTCATGTGAGTCATGTGGGACTCTACCCCTGTCCAGAGTGAGGTGCAGGGCCCAGCCTGGCAGTCAGCAAAGTTCCAGCTCCCTGGCTGAAGTGCTTGGCTGAGGGGCAAGTGCAGATCTCAGCTGATGCATCCTGGGACCGGGGCTCCCAGGAACAGCCTCTGTCTTTTCAGCTGAGACAACTGGCAATGAAGTAGGTGATTACTGGGGTCCCTAAGAGGAGCCTGAAAACAAAGCCAACACAGAGGAAAGCAGAGGCAAGAGGAGGAGAAGGACTATGTCTCAGTGCTCTTGTTGAAGTCCTGGATGAGTCTTTTTTTTTTTTTTTTGAGACGGAGTCTTGCTCTGTCACCCAGGCTGGAGTGCAGTGGTGCAAACTTGGCTCACTGCAACCTCCGCCTCCCAGGTTCAAGTGATTCTCCTGCCTCAGCCTCCCGAGTAGCTGGGATTACAGGTGCCCGCCACCACATCCAGCTAATTTTTGTATTTTTAGTAGAGACGGGTTTTCACCGTGTTGGCCAGGCTTGTCTCGAACTCCTGACCTCTTGATCCGCCCACCTCAACCTCCCAAAGTGCTGGGATTAAAAGCGTGAGCCACCGCGCCCGGCCTGATGAGTCTTGCCTGAAGCCAATTTACCTCCGAACTTTTCTGCTACATAAATCAATGCATCCCCATTTTTGCATATCCCTATTTTGAGCTGGGTTTTCTGTTGTTCAGAACTAAAGATTTTCTTTTTTTCTTTTTTTGGCAGGGTCTCATTCTGTCACCCAGGCTGGAGTGCAATGGCGTGATCACAGCTCACTATTAAGCATCTGGTCCAAAACCGTAGGTTCTAAGGGAGATTAAAAAGTCTAAGTCATGGTCACTATGAATTTATAGTCTTGTTGGGAGTGACACGTCCACCCCACCCACTCTGACTCTACCAAAAGTTGAACAATATTAGAATTACCACAGGCAGTGAATAGGTGCCAGTTTGAAGAGGGATGCTCACTTCACTGCTGAGGAAGGGAAGGAGGGGTTTCAGAGGAAGGGTAAGATGCCACTGAAGGCTGAGGAGGACTGAGGCAGGCAGAGGGAAGAGAGGTGGCTTGCTGGAGGTGGGAGTGGCATGGGCAGACGCTCAGAGGCCTGGGTAGCTTCCATGGAGTGAACCATTTAGTGAAGGAGCCGAGGGCTGCTTCTCAATCTGGGTTCCCCCAGAAGCGAACCCACAGTCAAGGATTCAGTGCAGGTATTTAACTTGAGATGATCCCTGGAAGTCCCGGTAGGGAAGTGTGGACAGGGAAGGGAAGAAAGCCAATAAAAGGGACTTTATCAAGCCCATTCCTGGGAAGGCAACTAGAGCTCTATCTTGCTGGAGGACCCTGGTGTGGATTGTGCCTGAAAATCGTCCCAACGTGAAAGGGAGGAGGCTACATAACCTTGCCCCCTCACTGACTCAAGGCTACTCCTGGTGCCATTTACCCTTCCAGCCTGCCCACTGATGGAAAACCAGGAAGGGCCCCAGGCAGCCAGCCTGAAGTGTTAGCCACACAGAGGGTGCAACTCTCACCAATTGCCTGAGGGCCTCTGCATGGAGCCAAGAGAGCAAGGATTTCTCCGTCCACAGCAGTATCCCCAAAATCCATCAAGTCTCAGCCTGGGGAGTTTGGGGCCAGTCAGAGGAATGGAGAGGGAACACCCAGGAATGGGGACTATTTTTTTTTTAACTCCGGAGCCCAGGAATGTTTCAACAGTCATGCTCCAAAGGCAAGGAGTGAATCCAGAGAATCGCCCAGCTCATTCCCAGCTCTGCTGACCTCAGATGGTGAATTAGGATTCAGTGCTGCCCCCAAATGATTCTGCTCCTCCTGGGAAGCCCAGGTGAGCCATTCGCTCAGAGCCATCGGGTTCACCTTTGCCCTCGGCCCAGGACAGTAGCTCAAATCCCTACAATTATGGTTTTAAAAAAGCTGTTGGCCTAGAACCAGGCACTTTTGTTTTTCTCATTTGCAGTGCAAAATAAATGCCAATTTTTTTGTTGGCAACCTGCGGTGCACTTGAAGCATTCCGTGATTTAAGCACTGTCCTCGTTTTATGGAAAAGGATTCAAGGAAGAAATAGACAAACCACACGAAGAATATTGGTGAAGTGGGAATATTTATTCACTTAGGAAGCCCTTAAGTTAGAGGGTTCTTACCACAAGCAAGAACTTTCCTTTCCTCAATCTTTCAACAAATATTTAATGGGGCCCCTGCTTTGTGCCGGGTGAAAGGAGCAAAACAAAGCCCTGGCTTTCATATATTAATAAAGATACAGACTTTTCTATGAAGAAAAGTAAAGTAAAGCAGGGCAAGGGGGAACCCTGTGACAGGGTGTCTTTTATTTGAAGTAGGCTTCTCTGAGCACGTGGCATCTGACTAGAGACACCCAAGAAGGTGAAGGAGGTGTGAATGGAGGCCATGCGGGTACCTGGGGAGAAGGGTATTCTAGAAAGAGGGAAGCAGAAGGCATTACCATGATGATGTATAGTTTTTGCATAAACGTGCGATACTGGTTGCTTTAGTTACCTAAAGCTGCTGTAACAAATTACTACAAACTCATTGGTTTAAAATGCCACAAACTTACAAGCTTACATTTCTGGAGGTCAGTGGTCTAAAGTGGGTTTTCCAGGCCAAAATCAAGGTGACAGTAGATCTGCATTCCTTTCGTAGGTTCTCGGGGAAAACCTGTCCTCTCACCTTTTCCAGCTTCCAGAAGTCGCCGGCATTTCTTGGCTCATGGCCCCTTCCTGGCATCACTGTAACCTCTGCTGTCATCATACCTCCTACTTGGTGACCCTCCTGCTCCCTCTTGTAAAGATCCTATGATGACATTTGTCCTACTGTAAAATCTAGGACAACCTTCCCATTTTAAGATCCTTTATCTAACCATATCTGCAAAGTCCTTTTTGGAACAGAAGGTAATATATTCAAAGGTTCCTGGGATTAGGATGTGTACCAGTTTGGGGGGCCATTATTCGGCCTACCACACCAGCGTTCGGCTAACATTTGGCTAATCAGAATGCTGGGACCTTCAGTCTTCAGGGCCTGCTGGCCTGGGGTGGGTGAACAGGAAAGGACCCAGAAGCAGGTGACTGGCATGTGAAGCACTGGGGAGGCTGGGCACAGATAATCAGAGTGAGGTTCAGGCAGCCTTGGTCCTTCGGGGGCCTATAGGTGGGGCTCCCAAAGGCAGGATGGCCACAAATGTCTCTCCAGGTGAGAAGCCAGGCATGAAGGCAGAGGAACAAGCTAAGTGACAGCACGAGGAAATAATCGGCCGGATCCAGACAACTGAGAAAACCTGAATATGGATATTGCAGAATTGTCCATTTTATTAGTTGGCATAATGGCATAAGTGATGTTTTTAAAAAAAAAAAAAAAAAAATCCTGATTAGGCAGAGCTGCAAACTACCTTAAAAGTGAGATAGCATTTGGTCTGGAATTGGCTTTAAAACATTCCACTGACAACAACTAAAAAAAAAAAGTGTAGGGGAATAGCTGAAACAAGGTTGGTGAAATGTTAACACTTGATGCAGGGGGTGGATACGCGGGAGTTCATTATAAAACATCTATATATTTGTGCATGTTTGAAAAATCTCATTAAAAAACCTGAAGTCTTTTGGGAAGAAGCAAATGAGGGTTAAGGGAAGGAACCTGGCTTTTGAATTAGAAAATGTATATGCACATGATGACATGTTCAAACTCACCAGTAATCAAAAGAGATGCAAATTAAAACAAAGAGATATTAACTTGGCAAAAATGAGCAAGTAGAATAATACCAATTGCTGGCAGAGATATAGGTGGACACGTCCACGGGACAGGCATGGTGAAGAGCAATATGGCCCTACTTGTTTGAATAAGCCCATTCTGTGATCTGGCATATAGCACAGAGAGTCTCATAGGGAAAATGTGCAAGAATGGCTCACTGCAGCTTCATTTACTGCAGTGCAAAGCTGTGAGTCAGTCACCGGGAGGGTAGGTTGGGAAGATGTCGGGGTTGTACCTGCAAACAGTATGGAATAACCAGAAGCAACCAATTAAATGTCCCCATAGCAAGAATGGGCCTTAAGGCATCAAGCTGAGAGAAAAACAAACAAACAAACAAAAATAAGCAATGAAATGATGTCGAAAGTGTAAATTCAAAATACAGCCCCACAAAACAAAACATTCATTTGGAAGGACATACATAAACAAGAAAATTCACATGAAACACAGAGTTACCTGAAAGCAGAGATCAGCAAACTGTGACTCTCAGGTGAAATCCACCCTTAGCCTGTTTCTGTAACATTTTATTGGAACACCACCATGCCCATTTGTTTATGTATTGTCAGAGGCACGTTACGTGAACAAGCGATGATAATGTGTCATATACTAAAGGGTACATAGGATTCACTCAAACCTCTGCACCCGAGCTTTAAAAAAAGAAGGTAAAATTTAGGCTGAGATTCAATAACTAGGAGAGCCTTGGGAAGGCACTTTTCCAGCTTGAGCTGCAGTCTTTACAGTCTTCACAATTACAAAAACAGGGTACCGTCCATCTCAGAGATAATATACCTGCAAGTGCCTTGTGAATTAGAATCAGCCTTTCAAATGCAAAGTTTCTTATTATCAGGGTAACAAGGAGACAGCAATGGTTTTGCAAATGTGTTCTCCCAGCCTTCTAATAGAATGTCTTATCCATTAGTTCCTTGCCCACTTTCTATGGTGAAACTAATGGTAAGGAAGTAATTAGAAGGCAAAACAAAGACAAGGGAAACCGCAGACCAACAGGATCCACAAATGGGAAGCAAACTGGGGCAAGCTTGGAAATGCCACAGAGGAGCCACCAAGGGCAAATGGGAATGGGTTTTCCATGAAGGTAAATGTGGAATGGGCCCGACTTTGTGCCCACTGCCCGTCAGCCCTCAGAAGAGGAAGCAGGCTTCATAAGGGTAATGTCACCTCATCACATCTGATAGAGGGATGGAAAAATGGGCGATTTCCTCTAACAGGATACAGCAAGCATAGTTGCCATGGCTTAGGTGTTGAGCACGTACCAGGCATACGCCCAACTTCTCACAATCGTCTTATTTAATCATCAAAGTACCCTAAGAGGTAGGTATTACTATTATTATCCCATCTTACAGATAATCATATTGAGGTACCAAATATTGTAATAGGAGGCATCAAAGATTAAGTAATTATCCCTTAAGTAATTATCCCCAGGTAACCTGAGTGGGAAGTGGCAGAATCAGTAGAGTCAGCCCTACTCACAACCCTAAATGACAGGTATTACCATCACCAGTGAATAGAGGGAGAAACTGTCTCAGAGATGTGAAGTTACTCAGCTGGAAGTGTGGAGCCAGGGCCTGAATCAAAAACTGGCTGACTCCAATTGTCCTACCCTTTCACTACTGCATCATAATGTGTCCCTGAGCCCAAAGGATCATTTCCTAGAAAAGCCCCTTCACCTTTCCAAGCCCTGAGCCTTGTCATCCAGCACAGTATTCCTAGAAAGGAAATGCAGATTGGGTGCAGCTGGAGGCATCACTGTGTGGGTGCTTAGGCAGCTCCGTGTTTACATTCCCTTGGTAAAGACACCCAGCTCATTTCTGTTGGCTTATTTGAGGGAATGCTGTCTGCTGTAGCTAAGAAGCTGAAATTGAAAAGGGGAGGCAGCATGGAATGATGATGAGATTAGGTTTGGAGGAGGAAAACAGGATCGTAGGTCTGCCTGTGACAACTTGGGCAAGTCATTTCTCAAACCTTGTAAAGGTTGGGTTTGCTTCACTGAAAATGGAGACATCCTTTCCACTGCCACATGATATATACTTCCCACTCAGTTAAAAACAGGTCTCTTTTTTTTTTTTTTGAGACAGGGTCTCTGTTGCCCAGGCTGGAGTGCAATGGCATGATCTCCGCTCACTGCAACCTCCACCTCCCAGGTTCAAATGATTCTCCGGCCTCAGCCTCTCGAGTAGCTGGGATTACAGGCACCTGCCATCATGCCTGGCTAATTTTGTATTTTTGTAGAGACGGGGTTTCACCATGTTGACCAGGCTGGTCTTGAACTCCTGACCTCAGGTGATCCACCCACCTTGGCCTCCCAAAGTGCTGGGATTACAGGCTTGAGCCACTGTGCCCAGCCCAGACCTCTTAATAATTTATTGAATACTTGAATTTAGCTGGGGACTACGCTGTTTTTGCACACATTACATAATTTTATACTTAATAGAAATATAGGAAATAGATGGCTATCCCCATTTTACAGGTGACAAAACTGAAAAAGGGTTAATTTCCTCAGTGGACCCAGGATTTGAATCTAACTCCAATACCAGAGCCCGTTTTAGCCCAGTGGTTCTCAACCCTGGATTTGTATTAAAAGCAAATGAGGACTCATGAAAAAAATGCCGATGCTTGGGCCCCAAACTTGATTTAACTAATCTGAGGTGGGAGCTGACTTGGGAACCACTGTTTTAACCACGTTACAAAGCAGCACCCTTAAAACTAGCAGTTCCTCTCTCATCTCATGTCCACGCACAGAAATGCACAAAAGGGAATACAGCTGTATAATAAACTAAGACAGCTTCATAATGTGTGGCAAATTATATTCTTAAGCAATTAACTGTTGCTAACTCTCAGCTATTATATTAATTTATAATAAATGCAAATGAATATATTTGGCTTTGCAATTTTTAAAAAATCTGAATTTGAAAGGTGTAGCATTCTGATAATGCACATCACTTTAGAATGCTGGGTTTTTTTCTTTCTGTTTTTAGTGAAGACATAAATCAGGAAAAATCAATCAAGCAATAAAGAGCTCTGGTAAAACAGAGTCCAGCCAGCACTCCCACCCAAACAGGAGTAAGTTAACTTCCAAACTGCTAAGGATGGCCCACCGGCAGTTAGGGCTTTGTTAGGCTGAGGTTTACACCAGGGTGACTTTTTGCAAGGTCAAGGTACACTGGAGTGACCTGCACCTTCTCTCTTATACTCATAATAAGAGGAATTAATCCTTAAATTGGGGCACTAAACTTCTGCCAGTAGGTATTCCTATAAACGTCTAGGTTTAAGCAGAAACTGGCACTGTATATTCAAGTACCATTTTGTGGCACTTAGTGCTTTATAATCTTCTCATCTTCTTACTGCCTAAGTGACCTGGGACAGTTAATATCTCTTACCCTTACTTCATATATTTAATGCAATAGGAATAACACCCTGGGTTCTTCCTAGGGTTGCCATTAGAATTGAATGAGCTCATTGTGCCAGTAGGTCTAGCACAATGCCAGAGAAGGGGCTCACTAAATATCAGATCTCCATCTTTTTTCTAGTCATGCTTACGTTCGGTTAATGGAAATGGGGCTTGACTCAGACATACCCTTAAAGGATCTTGGTGCCATCTTCTTCTGTTGAGTTAAAAAGATTTCATTTTAAATACAATTCACAACTGTATCTTCACCATAAGTCTCATTGTACTCTCCCAGCCTTCTAATAGGTCTTATCCTTATTTCCTTGCCCATTTACTGGGGTTAGGGCAAATGGCACAAAACCACATGAGACCTGTGCATGTAGCCCATCGGGCAGGATAGGCTAAGTCACACAGTAGTAACAAACAGCCCCCAAATCTCAGTGGCTCCTACAACATCAATTGATTTCTTGCTCATCTCCATCTTGGATCTTTTGGGAGGTTTGCTCTATGATGCCTCATGCTGGAACGCTGCCACGGCAGGGGGAGAGGGAGCATGGTGAAATGACATTGTGCTCGTATAGCTGCCACCCAGATGTGACCCCATCGCTTCTGCTCAATCCTGTTGACCTAAGGAAGTCTCACCTGGACATATGTAACTTCAAGGGAGCAGTGCAAACCTACCACATGCCTGAAATTAGAAATATCTGGAGAACAGCATTAATGACTACCACAGGGATCTTAGTTTACAAAGCATCTGTCACAATGATTACCCAACTTAATCCTCACAATTCCAAGATGGTAATTAATCATTAAATGTGATCATTTAATTATAAGGCATCAGCAAGCACCAACCAAAACAGAAAACCCAATATAAACAGTTCAGGCAACTCTGTCCACTAGTGAGTGAAAGTGTCTGGAGCGCATGAGATGCAAGGTAGGAATCTGCTATGTGCTCAAGCCTTGTCCACCTCTCCATATGTGTGTCATCTATGAGTGGGATTCTGCTTTTGATAAAGATATTTCTTTTTTTGTACATGGCCTCTGAATGAAGGCCAACCAAGATTCTCAGCTCAAAAGCTGTAATCTTTCAATGTTGGAGGGAAAAAAGGCCATTTTTCCCCTGCAAAGTAATTGAGCATGCTTCCCTATCACAACACCTTCTTAGGGAGACTCAGTTTGGACTATATCATGATTTCTGCCTTAAGGACTGACTTTAGAGTCTGCCCCTGGATGAGAGCTGAGACATCACTTCATCATTCTCTAAAAGAAGAAGAAATGAACACAGTTTCAGCAGTCAACAAGGACACTGAGCAAGGAAGTGGCTCAAAATTCCCATCTCTTTAAGGCAAGTCTCCTGTAAGGGAATAGATGTGGCTCTCCCCATCCAGCTCAGTACTTCAGCTATCTATTCCACAATGAAGATGAACAGTGTGAGGCAGGAGGCTAGCAAATAACTAGGGGGTTTCTTTGTTAACCCCCTCAGGAAGGTTTTGGTTTCAAAGTCTGACCACTGGGTGTCAGGCTTCGGGGGAAAGAAAATAGAGATGGTTTATCAACCCCACTTAATTATGCCAGAGAATGGAGGTGAGATTTGCTAAAGGACAGAAAATCAGCTGGCTTAAGTATGTCAATATGTCTGAAGAAGCTTACTAAACTTTCACTCATCTGACTACACCAATAAATATTTATCTTTTCTAAATCTGTACAAATAATTCATTAGACAGCACACAGCGATACTGACCTCAATCCTATCCTTGATGTAAAGATTAAAAGGGAGTGGTCAACTTCTGTATCTAGCAATTCTGAAGACAGATAACCTGAAAGCGTCCCTGCAACAAAACACCTAGAAATGCATATAATAAATATGCTTAGGAAATACTTTTTTTTTTTTTTTGAGATGGAGTCTCACTCTGTCGCCCAGGCTGGAGTGCAGTGGCACGATCTCGGATCACTGCAAGCTCCGCCTCCTGGGTTCAAGCCATTCTCCTGCCTCAGCCTCGCAAGTAGCTGGGACTACAGGCACCCGCCACCACGCCCAGCTAATTTTTTTTTTTTTTTTGTATTTTTCGTAAAGACGGGGTTTCACCGTGTTAGCCAGGATGGTCTCGATCTCCCGACCTCGTGATCCGCCTGCCTCGGCCTCCCAAAGTGCTGGGATTACAGGCGTGAGCCGCTGTACCTGGCATAAATACGTATTTTTAAATGCACAGCTGAGCTTATTCTGGGATGGGAGGAAGGGACTGGAAAAATTCAAACAGTAAGAGTAATGTGACTGGGTATGCATTGGAGACAGGAAGATGAGGAATGAGTGAAGTGCTGTAGAACTGAGATTTCTACATAAAGTCTGGGCCTTTAAAGGGACACAGGCATAGGACAATGAAGTTCTCTGCACTGGCTGCAAGTGGTATAAGGTATACCAAGGAAAATAACCAGCTCTACAGATTAAGTTAATGGGCTCTGTGGACCTTTCCCATCCCTCTGCCTGGGGTTCACAGTTCTCACTTACTAGTCCTTAACCTTGGGCAGGTTACATAACCTTATGGTACCTCATTTGCCTTGGCTGTGGTATTGTGAAAAGCCGATAAACTTCGTGCATATTAAGTGCTAGGTGTACAAACGCATGGAAGGGGCAAATCAAAAGTGGAAATGTGTTTTTCTCCCAGAGATCAAGATTTTTCCTTAAGAAAGTCAAGATATGGTTATGCATTATCTGCCAATTTAATGAAAAATAAACATCTTTAAAGGACTAGGATTTCATAGCCTTATCAAATGCTAATGAAACGAGAAAAAAAAGTTTAAAATTAGCAAAGGCTTAAAATTTCCTCCATAGTTATATCACTAAAATAATGGGGGAAAAATGTTCTTTTGATAACTATCATCAAGTTTTATATCCTCCTTTCCTTAATGTCACTGGCACAATTCGAAATTGGTTTTTATTTGGGGAAAGCAAGAAACCAAATAGGATTATAAAATACCACAGGTACAGCCGGGCGCGGTGGTTCACGCCTGTAATCCCAGCACTGTGGGAGGCCGAGGCGGATGGGTCACCTGAGGTCAGGAGTTCGAGACCAGCCTGGCCAACGTGGTGAAACCGTCTCTACTAAAAATACAAAAATCAGCCAGGCATGGATGTGCATGCCCATAGTGCCAGCTACTGGGGAGGCTGAGGCAGAATTGCTCAAACCTGGGAGGCAGAGGTTGCAGTGAGCCAAGATCTTGCCACTGCACTCTAGCCTGGTGGACAGAGCGAGACTCTGTCTCAAACAAACAAACAAAAAAAACCAAAACACAGTTACAGGATATACTCCATAGAGAGGAAATGCTCTCGCTTAGGATGAGACAAAAGAACAAACTGAATGACCTTGAACAGAACTTGGTTATCTTTGGGTCTTGGTTTTCTTTGAGTACGAGGATTTGAAATCAATTACTTCTGGGGTCTCTTCCAGCACTTTCTGATTTTATGACAGTTACTCCAATTGCAAAAGAAACTAACTACCCATTTGGCCCTCCCATTCCACAAAAACAAAACACACAGTATCATTTCAAGAGTCAGAGTCAGATTCTTATTTTGAATTTAAAGTGCTACATGACTGCTAAGGTTAAAACTCCTTTCTTTCAAAAATCAAAAAGGTTGAATCATCAGAGGATAAAACCCATCACCACTGCAAACCAAAGTGGATTTTCAACCTACTAGAAAATCTGATTGACAAAGCATGCAAAAATTAGCTCAAGTAGCCGCAACCTTCTTCTATGAGTATCCTGGTAAATGCTTAGGAGTTTAAGTGTGTATTGTTTATGCTGCAAGAAGCAATGAGGTTGGAAAGCATGAATGTGTTATGCCCAGAAACTAGAATCTTAATTCAATAGGGAAAGAGTCTTCTTCAAGTAAAAATAACACAACTAAAAAATTACAAAGTCTTAATACGAACTGTTTAATTGTTATAACAAGATTTGAGAGGCAGGGGTAGGTAAATAAGTCACCAACTGGCGATAAGTCACCAACTGTTAATACGTGTCTGCAAGTTTCTTGTTTTTCACAATCACTAGATTTACATACAATTATAGGTTATGGTTCTCCATGTACACATACAGTGAAAGACATTTTCCAAATAACTTTTGATGTAGAATGGAACCTGAGAAAAAAAATCACTTAAGAAATCAAATCTCATATAATGGAAATACTTTAACCACAGCATTCACACATTTGACTGTGGATTCCAAATGCTTATCTAAACAGAGGCAACGCAATTAAACTGCCTTCACTCAAAATGGTGTCAGAAGGCAACTACCCTATTTACTAGCCACTGATAAGTTATGACAACACTATTTCATAGCCTGTCACTGTATTTCCTTTAACCCCCCAGCAGTAGGATTTAGGATTTCCTCAACACTAAGGGCTTATCTCAAATGCCTTAGTGCACGAACAGTAAAAAATCAGAGTTGCAATGCCACATTGAGAAACTAGATAATGGCTTGGAAATAAAAGTGGGGGAAGTGATGAACTGCCACTATCTGTTTTTCTAAGTTTTGTTTTCTAATACAGAGCAAAACTTTAAATGCTAACTACAAAAATAAATCTAACAGGCCTAGAAATTCTGAAGGTAACCCAGTGACAATAGAAAGCTTTTAGATCACTATTAAGAGGTCTTTATATTGTTCATAAACAATAGGAAAATAAGACTGATACTGTTTATAATTACTGTTTATAGATAAAATTTGGCAAAAGACATCTAATATACTTTTTACAATGAAAATGATTTCTAAAAATGATTCCCTTGATCTCATACCTATAGAAAAACCATCAGTGATTACTTTTTAATATGAAAATAATAAGCTAGTTACAGAATTTAAATATTATTTTCTGACTTTTCTCTCTTCCTTATGAGACTGGGGAAAAAAGATGTTAGAGGAGAAAAATAACTTGTTATATGCCAAATAGTTCAAAATCTTCCCCCTGGAAACTGAAACAGGATCCTTAGAAAGTACACAATGTCCTGGAGTTTCCCTTGTAGACAAATACTTTGGTCATTTATTTGTAATCAGATACTGATTTTAGCAGATTACAGCACTTACAAACATTGTCACAGACAGCACAATGTCCATTCATAAATAAAAGGAGGTTTATTCATGAAAAGGTTGTGATTCTTTTGAAAGCATCCAATACATCCTTTCTGGACATTTCCCTTTCAGTATTACCTGGCATGTAAACACGAAAGGGAAACATTCAGGTAAGTTACAACCTCCAGTCATATTCACAGCAATATGCAATATGGACATTTACAGGGGGAATCCCTTTGCAGGTGACTTCAACTAGAAATCCCAAGAGTCACAGTAAATGTTTCAAAGTCCATATAAAGAAAGAAGCTTGGCCAGGCGCAGTGGCTCACACCTGTAATCCCAGCACTTTGGGAGGCCGAGGTGGGTGGATCACTTGAGGTCAGGAGCTCAAGACAAGCCTGGCCAACATGGTGAAACCCCATCACTACTAAAAATACAAAAATTAGCTGGATGTGATGGTGGGCGCCTGTAATCCCAGCTACTCGGGAGGCTGAGGCAGGAGAAACACTTGTACCTGGGAGGCAGAGGTTGCAGTGAGCCAGATCGTGCCACTGCACTTCAGCGTGAGCAACAGAGCGAGATTCTGCCTCAAATAAATAAATAAATAAAAGTATTTGCTGAAAGAATGATATTGTATACCAGAACCAGGTGCAAGGGACATAATGATATGGCTCCAACCCTTAAGAAACTCAAAGCCTAGCAGAGGAAAACAGCTTTAAATACTTGAACAGGTTCCAAGGACAGAGATAGAAAAAACAATCTACCTTAATGATGGCTCCACGTTATAGATAAAAGCAGTATAGTGTAAATAAGCAGAAGAGAATGGGTGGTTCACCTTGCAAATACTAATCCCCAAACCAAGCAAGTGACTTCTGGACTATGTTCACTTCAGACTAGCCATATCACTGCTCTACTTTAAAAACAATACGAAGAAATGATTGTACTCAAAACCTGTATTATTTTAAGCAGCAAGCCACCAGTAAAAAGATCTCCCGGTCAGACCCTTGTAGCACTACTTAAGGAAAAGGAAGACCAGGAGTGCAGGAAAGTCCTCTTCCATGTCTGTTTTCTTGTCAACATTAAACCAGAATGAAAAATAATTAGACCCACCTTGTCCACACAGGTGTGTAAATTCCTAAACTTAGGATGAAAATCACAGTCTTAGAGCCATGCACCTATCAAGGACATCAACCAAGCTTTACATATCCAAGCTCCCCTGGTACCCAGCTCAGGAAAAATAGCATCAAGGTTGAGGGAGCACTTAGCTAAGCAGAGTGGAATGCCAGCTCTGCAGATAAACAGCCATGTGACCTGGGGCCTCAGTTCTTCTGAAATAAGGAAATAATACAATCTACCCCAGATATTACAACTTAACTGTAAGGTTCAGTTCTAAGAGTTCCTGCAAATTATTATATAAGTTGTTACTGACTGCTTTCTTTCCCTCCACCATGTTGATCATTTTTTCTACTGTCTTCGGTCTGCCTTACTGCTGCTTGTTTAAAACACAACAGTAACTGTCCAAGAGCCACCTGTACTGTTTAAAAGTTATCTATACCAAAAGACACCTACTATTACATTTCTCTATGGTAATAAAACAAAAACGGGAAAATTTGCATCTCAAAAACTCTCCTCACCCTGACAAGCAACATAACTTTACCAAAGACGACACGAGTAGATCCTGATCAGTCATGCATCACTTCAGGGAGACACCTCTAAAGCAGCCGACACTTTCTGTAGAAAATCCTACATGTTTCTCTAAGGTTATTAAAATATTGCTGGAGAGGCAAGGAAAGCATACTCAGACATTTAACACGTAAGACAATACCTTAAAAGTTATCCGTTCAGCCTTCCTTAAGTGTAAAAAGGGAAATAATAAGAAAAAAGAAAATGAGGTGTAAGCTGTATTTCATTAATATAATCTTGGGAAACAATGATTCAACAAAACAGCCAAATATAAAACTTTAAAATTTTTTAAGTAAGTATCTTACAAAACAGTCTTCAGTATGTTTTTGTAGTAAGCAGAACTGAGACAGTACACTAAAATGCAAATATTCTAAAATAATAACATACTCGTTATCACAAATCAGAGATGAAATTCTAATCATTTCTTTTATAATCTACTGCACAAGTTTTATCTATCATTCCTTAAAAATCAAAGAATTTCCATTTTTAAGAACTCAATACCAGCTGGGCATGGTGGCTCCCATCATCAACCAGGGGTAGCCTTCCACTTCAGTTCTCAGGCTAGCGTGAATTCATCATCAAAATTGTAAGATCTAAGTATGCCCATGATCTAAGGCATCTCTTTCACCATCTCTTGCTTACTCACAATCAAACCACTTTCAAAGTCTCATGCATTACTCCCTCTTCTCAAGCCTGAACTTGATCCACCTCAGATTAACAGATATATCCCTCTGTGCCAAGATGAGAGAGACTAAATTTAAGCTGAAGTCCCTTGTAACTTTCCCTTCTATCTTCATCCTGGTCTATGAAAACCTCTCCTATTTTCAAGGCTAACATCACTAAGTTTGACCTCAACTTCAGATCAAGTGTGGCCATAATCCCAGTCTCTCCCATGACACAGGTATAGGTTTTGCCTAAAATTTCAAGGTGGTCCATTAACTTGAAGTTTCTTTCCTCTTGGTCTCAATCCTGCCCATGAAACTTTCTGTTAAAAGCAGTCTTTGCAAGCTTTCCCACTTCAAAACCCTTTCTCACCCAACAATGCCTACAGGTAGACTAAATGAAGGCATGCAACGGGTTCTGGCAAACTGAAGAATATATGCCTACCTACAAAGCAGCTAATTAACAGTGTGTCAGGAGAAACTTCAGGTAGGCCTGCCCTTGCCAGACTTAGGAATATTCTGAAAACTTTACGTGGATCTATTTTTACAGAAAGTTGCTCTATTTCTTTGAAACACTTCATGAGGATCACATGAGGGCAGGCTGCATCTGGGCCCTTTTGAATACCTGCTTGAATCCTCTACCTTAAACGTACATAAGCTGGCTAAAGACCAAACTACCAATTCCCATAGCTTTCAGGATTCACAGTTCCCATCCACTACACACCTCTCTGCAGCATGAAACTCCACTATCTAAATAAATTATTTTACTTTCTGGCTGCTCCTTCACACCTCCCCTTCTCTTATTAAAGGTTCTGTGCTTTTTAATCTTCACAATTTTTTTCTCTCTCAGCAGCAACTAGGATCTCAAATTGATATGCAGCCTAGATTCATGACTGGCACCCCAAGCCATGCATCTCATATAGCCTACACAAGCTATCTCTGATGACTCTTGCTTTACACCACCACTTCATCTCTGACCCTTTCATTCTGATTCTTCTTTTCTGGTTCAATCTCATTACCTGGGTTATTGTGTAGTATTTTTTTCTAAATGACTTCAGTGAACCCTCTTCCGACAATCTATCCTCTATATTGAACTCAGATGCACACCTAGCCTAACCTTTAAGTTCCTCCACAACTCAACCCCAACCTAAATTCATAGTCTCCTGTTTTTACCTAAATAAAGAGATCATGCTCCATTCAAACCAGACTGCTCTTTGTTGTCCTCTTAGCATACCACCAAAACTGACCCTGACCAAAAAGCACAAACCATTAAACCATTTAAGAAAACAAACAAAAACCAACCCAAAACCAAATATTAGACTTGATCAATATTTTAAAAAGTTCTACTCTTCTGGGTTGGGCGCGGTGGCTCCCTCCTGTAATCCCAGCACTTTGGGAGGCCGAGGTGGATGGATCACCTGAGGTCAGGAGTTCAAGACGAGCCTGACCAACATGGAGAAACCCCGTCTCTATAAAAATACAAAATTAGCTGGGCGTGGTGGCGCATGCCTGTAATCCCAGCTACTCTGGAGGCTGAGGACTCAGGAGAATCAATTGAACACGGGAAGTGGAGGTTGTGGTGAGCTGGGATCACACCATTGCACTCCAGCCTGGGCAACAAGAGCGAAACTCCGTCTCAAAAAAAAAAAAAAAAAAAAGTTCTACTCTGCAAAAGACACTCTTAAGCAAACAACAGTACAAGCTAACGGGTTAGAGAAACATTTGCAAAACACATTATCTCATAAAGAAGTTAGATCCAGTATACACAAAGAACTCTTAAACTCAATAATTAGAAAAACTAATTATAAAGAGGGCAAAAGTTATGAGCAGTCACTTCACCTAAGAGATATAAATGGCAAATGGGGACACGAAAAGATATCCCAATATTCCACACCATTACTGATTAGTCATTAGAGAAATGCAAACAAACCACGAGGTACAACACCTACTAAAATGACTAAAATTTAAAATAAAATAGATACTATGAAATGTTGGCAAGGATACAGGGCAATCAAAACACCTATATGCTGATGGTGGGGGAGCAAAATGATACAGTATTTTGAAAAACTAGCAGTTTCTCACAAAATTTAACGTATATTTATCACAACCCAGCAACTCTGATTCCTAGTTACTTACCCAATAGAAAAACTTACCCATGCCCATATAAAAATCTACACGCAAATAGCTTTACTCGTAACCGTCAAAAGCTGACTTTCTAACAAGTGGAAAACACATAAACAAATATAGTACGTATACAATGGAATACCACCCAGCAATAAAAAAAGAACTCACTGATACATGTGAAATAGATGACTCTTGAAAGGATTATGCCAAATTAGAGAATCTAGACACAAAACACTACACACAGTATGATTCCAAGTAGCCAAACACTTGGAATAGGAGGAAGGGTATTAGCTACAGAGAGACATGGGGAACTTTTTAGGGTGATGAAAACGTTGCGTATTTATTGTGGTGACAATTACACAACTATATACATTTGTCAAACTTTATCAAACTATATAGTTGATGTTAATTATACCTCAATAAAGCAGAACTTTAAAAACTGTCTTTGAACCATGACTCTTGCTCTGAAATGCTGTTAATCATCTAAGAAATCCTTATAGCCCATTTTTTAGGGACCACTAAAAATGCACAAGACCAGAAAACCACCTCATCATGTTCTCTAATATTAAAAGAAACTGCAAAATTCAAATTAATGTTTACATGCAATCATTTACTAAATCTGTCAACTTCATTTTTAAATGTAACATTGATAAAAACTGCATTTGAAATAATGTGGTTAGTTTCATACTACAAGAATTCTGAGACTGTTAGAAAACATTTATAATTAAGATATTCCTATCCTGCCTTTAATTTTTTTAAATGTCATTAATGAGCTATGGATATATTTGAACATGTGAGCTATGGATATATTTGAACATGTTGGGTGAAGTCTCCAAAGATTAACACCACCCAAGGTCTGTGAAGGTCCCTTCTCAGCCCTGAGCCACAAAGATTAAAATTCTCAAGTAATAATTAGGAGCCTTAAGTTTATACTAAGATTAATATGAAACAAAAGTATGCTGTGGTTGCTTGAAAGGTTAATGTAATCTGAAATTGTAGTAACAGAAGTGATGGTAGGCCTGGTCCTCTGGGAAATAGCAAGTTCAACTGCAGTCTGTCCAGCTTAGACCATAGTACTGACTGCAATCCACAGAGTACTTGGCAGAGGTTAACCAGGAATGTTCAGAATAGATGGAAATCATGTTAAAGAGAAATGTTGACAGGAAAGAAAACAAACAAAAAAAAAACCAGGGTATTCAGTCTAAATTAAAAATAAGGGAAGATGACAGTTAACTCCAAATATCTAAATGGCCACCAAGTAGCAGAACTGCCTTATTTAATTATGTTCTAGAAGGAAAAACTGGAATCAGGTGTTACACAGAAAGGGCTTTAGCTTAGCATTTCTAAGAGCTATTAGGCAGCCTTCAAGGGCAATGAACTGTTTTTCTTGATGTATCTGGTTAGGGAGGATAGCCATTAAAATTACTTCTAAGTATATGCGAGTACCTTATAAACCTAAAATTCTAGAACTAAGTCATATGCCATATAAAAAACTTGAGTATAGAATGCTTTTGGATTCTAGCTAAATTGGTTTATTGTAGGGCATCTTTTATCTTGTCCCATTTCTCACAAGTTGTGTTAACTTCCTGACATTTGCAGGGTCAATGGTTCTACTTACTGATGGCTTTCTTTCCTTATACCATAATGCAACAAGCAGTTCACCTATTCCAAGTTGAGAGATAAGGAAGGTGACCTCTTCAGGTAATCTCCAAAAAACTTTCTAATTTTCTTGTTGTATAGCACAAATAAATTATTTGATAGTCATAACTCTATGTGAACAAAGGAAACTAACAACTTTGGTGTTCAGCTGCCAAATCTATAAGATAAGCAGGTTGAGAGAAGACCATTTTTAAAAGCCACAACTTTGTCAATAACATCAATGGTAAGAATCTTCAGCTTTAGGCTGGGCACGGTGGCTCACGCCTGTTAATCCCAGGACTTTGGGAGGCCGAGACGGGTGGATCACGAGGTCAGGAGATCGAGACCATCTTAGCTAACACGGTGAAACCTCGTCTCTACTAAAAATACAAAAAAATTAGCCAGGTGTGGTGGTGGGCGCCTGTAGTCCCAGCTACTCGGGAGGCTGAGGCAGGAGAATGGCGTGAGCCCAGGAGGCAGAGCTTGTAGTAAGCTGAGTTTGCGCCACTGCACTCCAGCCTGGGCAGCAGAGCAAGACTCCATCTTTAAAAAAGAAAAAAATAAAATAAAAAGAATTTTCAGCTTTGGTCAGATGTAGGCAGCCTAGAACAACTGGAGATGGCGGGGGATAGACATCATGATAAAAACTCAACTTGCTCTTTCTATGTGGCCATTCTCAATGCACATCCATCATTCCTAGAAGCTCTGCCAAATACCAAACTTTATTCTAGATATCTGAAAACTCTAACACGTAACAGTTTCACTGTAAGAAAACCTAATGGTCTAACTTCACATTTTACACAGCCCAAGATTAAATAATACGTTACACCACTCTGAGACCTACTTAAAATTGGATGGTCAGATTTAAAGATACACAACAACTTACAAACTACACTTGCAGCTTAAATTAACAGGCAAAATATTCCTCTGGTGAGAGCTGCCACTTCAGTGAGAACAGTCTGACCAAGTACTTAGACTTTTTCAACATAACTTTAAGAGATTCTGGCAATGTTGCCAATGCTTATGTTGCATGAATATCTAACCAATATTTAAATGTAACCTGAAGTATTATTCCATCATGTAAACTATTCCATGGGAACAAAATGAGGCACTTATACAAGGCACATTAACTTTTTTAAGCCACCAGGCATCATTTAGTAACACCTACCTACACTAAAAAGCATACTAGTTAGCTTCAAAGAGTTAACTTGCCCAACTTCCTAAGTCATATGCTAGTTACCAAGCATATTTAAATGCCAGGCACACACCTATATATTTCCTTTAACACTTAAATGAATGTATACAAGTTTTCAACTTGTCTACTGCCTGTCGTAGAAAATGGAAGGTCAAATGTACATTTTAACACACTATACAAATTATTTCGTATACTGCATAAAACTTCCATCACTAAGAATTTTGTTAAACTGAGATCTAAAATATGCTTTCCTCTTACCTAATACTAATAAACGTTTGAGAAGCTAGAAGTATAATAAAAACATCTGACAAAAATGTAGTTAAGATAATAAATTATGAGCCTTATGAAAGGAACTCTAAGAAAGACAAGTAGAGAGCTCTCCTTTCATTATTCTGTCTTTCGGGGTCCAGTTTCAAATGATCACTACACACACTTTACCCCTTTTAGATCGATCACATCCTGATTAACCTAACAAAGCGCTAAGCCATGCTCTTAAAAATATTGCTTTAACAGCTACTTTTCCTAAGGAGTACTCCTGGTAGAAAGACACTAAATATGTAGTAATAGTATAATTATAATAATAAAAAAGCTCCACACTTGAAAAGAAAAACAGCTATACTTAGAGACTAGAACAAAGATACCAAAGGGCTTTGGCCAAAATTAGTATAAATAGACTTTATTGAAGTCAGTGCCTCTGTACTGAGACAGAAGATTGTGTCTACATAAGCACAAGTTGTAACATTTCACAACTTCTAAAAGGAATGTCAACAATTACAACGATCATGCATACCATGGTCGATAATCACATTTTAGAAGCATTTTCAACCATTTCTAAAGAAATGCTTATAACATTGTTATATATAGAACTACTTTCAATAAACTGCAAAACATTGATCGACTTTTCCAGTATGAGCTACAGTGTCAACACAAAAGGGAGGCATAAATGTTTAATTTATGAAATCAGAATGGAATATTTACTGTAAAGAAAAATTAAAAAGCTTTCAAATAAAGGCCATTATCGAACCAACGTGAAGAGCACAACTCGAACTTTTGAGTTCATTCATCTTTTAAAGCTGTCCTCTCAATAACTTCAGTTCTAAGCACTGAATTCAGTACTGTGAATATTCCTTGGATTGAAGTTTGGCAATGATGCGGTCCAACTGTCTCTTTGCTTCGCACTGTGGGAAATTGCTCATGTCATAATATTGAGGGGCAATTTTCACCAACCTGTTTAGAAAGGGGGAGAAAAATTTCCAAATTAACATTTAATTGAAGTACTGGAGTTGTTAATAGGATAGGCATTATTCATTAATATACTGATGAACCAAGGCAAATCTATGAATTCAAGTCTCAGAAAAACACAAATAACTAATCCTTACAAATAGCACTTTTAGAAATGTGTTAACTATTTTATTTAGTAAGATGTGAATTTTCTGATGTTGGACTTACCATAAACTTAATAACAAACCCCTCAGGATACATGAATGTAAAGATAACAGATAAAGTCACTGATTTCTTTACTCTGGCACACTATTAATTTGCCGCTCCAAAGATATAGTAATATGTAACAGGTTCTGTGTAGGAAACATCGTGGTATTCAAATGATTGGATCCTCTCATTTTCAATGTTTTAATAACTATAACTCTATACCCCCAAAATACACTTGACTGAAATCTTTTATAAAGTTTAGCTATACAATTTTTTTTCTCAACAAAGCGTTTAAGATAAAATGGTAATGTCCTACACAATTTAAGTGTCAAAAGTCCCAAATCCATATAAGAAAGCAGCTGCACAATATAAAGCGGTGACAGCACGTAGAATACGTGCCTTCAGTCCCACTACTCTTGGCTGACATTTCCTATCATAGGTTATAGAATAGATTCTGGCATAAATAAAACAAAAAACCATCAAGGTGAGGGTTATTTTGCTTAAAATAAAACAATCCGTTCTTACTCTACATTTTGTAGAAGCTAGTATGTTAAAACACAAAGAGCTATCATTTTTATGCCTGCACAGTTCCTAAAAACCAATATATAAATAATAAATAGTTGAGAGCTAATTGTAATGGGACAAAAAAATTGTTAAAAAAAAAACAACAACCAGATTTCTGCAAGCAAGAAACAGTACTGACTTGAGTTAATCACAACAAGAGAATGGCGCCAAAGAAACTCTAAAAAAAAAAAAAAAAAAAAAAAAAAAAAAATTTTAAAAACCCTTTTTTAAAAGTATTTTTGAGAGACAGGGTCTCACTGTCACCCAGGCTGGAGTACAGTGGCATGATCATAGCTCACTGCAACCTCAAACTCCTGGGGTCAAGCAATCCTCCTGCCTCAGCCTCCCCAGTAGCTGGGACTATAGACGTGCAGCACATACATGCCCAGCTAATTTTTGTACACACCTATATATATTTTAGTAGAGATGGGTTCTGGCTATATTGCACAGGCTGGTCTTGAACCCCTGGCTTCAAGTGATCCTCCCATCCTGGCCTCCCAGAGTCCTGGGATTACAGGTGTGAGCCACCATGCCCAGCCCCTAAAGAAACTTTTCATGCTATTCAAATGTAACTTCACATTTGGCTTCAAATCCTGCCCATAAATATCAACAATCCCACTGTCCACTTATCAAAGGAAGGGTGTGAAAGATTAATCACTCCATCCAGTCAATTCCCTCATACCTACACACTGAAATATAAATTCTCAATGAGCGAATGCAAGGCCATGACTCTAACAACAGTCAGGTTCCATTTTGAGCAAAGTACGAACAAAAAACTGTTAGAACAAAAAGTGTACTTACCATTCTGGCTTGATATCTGTACATGTCCGGATGTAATTCTTTGTTGTTAGAACAAACTCATTATAAAGCACCCATTCAGGTTTGTGGTCAAGAACAGTAGAGGGATGCAACTGAACCACCTGGTTATCTTTCACAGTTAAGTAATGCCCTGTTCGTTCTAAATGTGCCACCTGAAACCAAAACCCAGTATATTATTAATACAATGCTTCTGACATGCTAGTTGTAAAGCTACCTACATAATTAGGAAGAGGCAGGCCTCCCTTTTACTTTTCATTCTATGGCTATACTTATTTATCACTGTCTGATAAAAGCAGAGATAAGCAAAGTGCCACCTGTGGGCCAAATCCAACTCACAGCCTCTATTTGTAAGGTCTGTGAATCCAAAATGGTTTATATATCTTTAATTAGAAAGAAAAAATATCATACAAAAAACATTCCGTGAAGCATGAGTAGCATGTAAAATTCAAACTTCAGTGTCCATAAGGAAAGTTTTATTAGAACACAGGCATGCCCATTTGTCTATACCTATTACGCTCCAAGAGCAGGCAATGTTAGGTAGTTTTGACAAGGACATCATGGGTCCACAGAGCCCAACATTTACTATCTGATCTTTCCTACCTTAGATCATCTAGAGCAGGCTCTTCAGCACTGGGCGCCAACTATGAGTAGACAATTACCACAACATTCATGTCTAAGGTAGAAAACTAAAGCCAGGTGCAGTAATCCCAGCACTTTGGGAGGCTGAGACAGGCAGATCACCTGAGGTCAGGAGTTCGAGACCAGCCTGGCCAACACGGTGAAATCTCATCTCTACTAAAAATACAAAAATTAGACACGCGTGGTGGCGGGTGCCTGTATCCCAGCTACTCAGGAGGCTGAGGCAGGAGAATCGCCTGAACCCAGGAGGCGGAGGTTGCAGACAGCTGAGATCAAGTCACTGCACTCCAGCCTGGGCGACAGAGTGAGAGGCTCCATCTCAAAAAAGAAAATAAAGAAATAGAATAAAAAATAAGGTAGAAAACTAAAGAGGGCAAAGAGGGAAAAGAAAAAGGTAACCTACAAGGACAGGAAAATAAAAATGAAAAAAAAAAAATAAGAGCTTGCACGTGCTTCTCTCTCATTTCTTTTTTTGATAACACCTTGACTGGTGATACTCATCAAAATGGACAGTTCTCCCTTTCCAATTCTAATATCCTGTGCTTAAAGAATGAGCATGAATAATAGAAAAGAAACTCAATTTCATTCAAAATATTTACTAAACACCTATTAGGTGCCAGGTACTATAATGCATGCTGTTTCTAATAAATTTTTTGTTTGTTTTTAAAGAGATACGGTTTTGCTATGTTGCCTGGGCTGGCTTCAACGCTCCTTGCTCTCCACTCAATTTCTCTAGTAGCTAGGACTACAAGCACACTCTGTGGTGCCTAGCTGTTTGTAACAAATTTTAGTCTACACAATTAAGAAGTATAATGCTTGAATATAATTTCATCTATTTTTTTTTTTTTTTTTGAGACGGAGTCTCGCTCTTTCGCCCAGGCTGGAGTGCAGTGGTGCTATCTCGGCTCACTGCAAGCTCTGCCTCTTGGGTTCACGCCATTCTCCTGCCTCAGCCTCCCGAGTAGCTGGGACTACAGGCATCCGCCACCGCGCCCGGCTAATTTTTCGTATTTTTAGTAGAGACGGGGTTTCACCATGTTAGCCAGGATGGTCTCGATCTCTTGACCTCGTGATCCGCCTGCCTCAGCCTCCAGAAGTGCTGGGATTACAGGCGTGAGCCACAGCGCCCGGCCAGTTTTTTTTTGAAATATAAAAAGCAAATTTAAGAACATGTCAACCCAGGCCTGGTGGTTCACGTCTGTAATCCCAGCACTTTGGGAGGTCGAGGTAGGAGGATCATTTGAAGCCAGTAGTTCAAGACCAGCCTGGGCAACATGGCGAGGCCCTCTCTACACACACAAAAAGGCAAAAATTAGCTGGGCATAGTGGTGCGTGCCTGTAGTCCCAGGAACTCAGGAGTCTGAGGTGGGAGGATCACCAGAGCCCAGGGAGTTGTAAAAGCTGCAGTGAGCCATGACTGCGCCACTGCACTCCAGCCTGGGAGTGAGACATTGCCTCCCTCATCCCATACCCCTCCCCTAAAAAAGAACAGAACATGTCAAAGAGAAGCCAGTACATATCAAATATTAAGAATACAGTTAAGAGTTTCAAGAAAGAATGCTCATACCTATTATTCACCAAACTCTAATAAGCCTATTATATAATAAGATGCCACAATAAACATTCTGTTACTTAGATTCAAATACAGACATCTCACCAATCTCCTTTGATTTTTGATTCTGAAACTGAATGTCCTCAGGCTCATATTCTAGCTACTGAGCCCATCTGGCCTTAAGGGTAAGCCACATCGTGCTTAACAGACACAGCCAAAGAGAGAATGAACAAACAGGAAAGAGATAGAAGAGAAGTGTTTTGCTTTCAATTTTATCACCACAAAATTTTCTTGCATTTTTCTCAATGTTTCTCTTATCTTATAAACACCTTAAATAAACTGTTCGCAGTATTTACTTGACAAGTTTTACTTCTGTTCTTATAGCCGTTAACACAGCACACTTAAACTAAATAAAACCTTTTAAATTATGTTTCATCTTTATTGCTACTCAACAGACATTTTTGGCTTTTGCAGTATGCAAGGGTCTTGGTCATAATTACCAATGATCACTCTGTAGAGGACTGTAAATGAAATCCATGTATTTGAATATTTGAATTTGGAGGTGCTTAGTTTTTAGATAAAGACTAAAGCCAACTGTATGTACTTTTGGATCTGCTCAATTGCTTCCTTTTAGTACTCTGTTATGACAATGTATTTCCAATTAAGACCTAGATTCAGAGAAACTTTAATGCACTGATCAATATTCACATTCCTGAAGAAATAGGTGCCTAATCACATCTGAAAGTAGCCAAAGTTTCCATTTTGTATAACAAAGGCTCTATTAATAAAATAATTCTAAGAATGATTCCTGTATAACTAGACTACCTTAGCCATTTAGTACATTAATTTGTTACTCATTAAATACTTAAAATTTCTTAGTATATTAATTCACTCAAAGAAACTGGATGTAACAACATTTAAGATAAATTTTTATGAGCATGCATAAACTCACTTTTGCTTTTGAGTGGATTCAAAGGACTGTTAATAGAAATCAGTGTCATGTGAATACTTATTCATTCCCATATTATCTACATACCTGCATAAAATACCCAGTAACCAAAGCTTTTCTTATATTAATATAATAGTCCCTGCTTGTAAAGTCAGTACTTCGACGAGGCAAATTAAATCTGTCCATAATTCGAGATAGCTGCTGGCGTACATTGTCTGCGGACATCAGGGACCTGTAGTTAATGAAGTTGTCATAACACCACTGAACCGATTCATGATCTAAAAAGGTAGAAGGTGGGGAGAAAAGAGGGCACCATGAATCATTCATACAGGAATGTTCTCTAATTAAAAAAACTGTTATAAAGAATAAGCTAAATAAACCAGAAAGGAGATGTACCCACAACATTTTCTTTAAATGAACTGTAATGTTACCAACTTTCTCAAAGATCTGTAGTGTGATTCAACATTAGAAACAGTAAAAAGGCTTTTGGATTTGGATGCCAAAACAATGATTTTGAATTAACTGTTTTTAGTGAATTATTTCACCCATTAACATCCACCTGGTTGTTTCCAAAAGATGGTCTATCAGATAAGGGAAGGCTGGAAGCATTTGGTAAAAAGTCATGGCCTGTTCATTTTCAATGAAACTACAGCTTTAGATTAAGATAACGGCAAACAATTGTTGTGTATTGTTCTTTATGCCTGAGACAGAGCACCTCAGACTTAAAGACGGCAAAGTTTTATTGCGACACACGTGCCTCTCAGCAATTTATGAGCAAGTCCTGAAACAGAAGAAAGTTTACAAGGATGCCTGAAACCTCCACTCATGTTTAATAAACAAGACCTAAGTCTAAGCACTTCAAGTAATTTTATTACATGTATTATCAAAAGGATATTTCTCCACTGATGAATCCTTGATAAGCTTCCAACTAGCCTAGTGTTGCTCACTTAAAGAGCTCAACCTGTAGCATCATGAAAGAAATTTTACAGTGACATCTTTTATGTGCCAAAGACAGTCATGGCAAAGAACTGCATTATTTATTTCAGAGGACCTTTGATAAAGAAAACTAAGAGGGTTATTGTGAAATGGGAGAGAGAAAACAAAAAATTAAAACTGTTGATCCTTCTCTTGCTACTGTGATGTATGCTTATCTTCAGCATACTCTTTTCTCTTTGATTCTAGGATTCTACCAGTTATAGTGTATAACTTTGCCTTAATGTTTTTTAGACATAACAAATATATAAGTACATTTTTATCCATTACGAAATGCATCCCCATTTCAGAAATTAAGGGTGGGTGAGGTGGAGATAGGAAATAGATTTTTGAATTAAAGAATACAATAACATATTAGAATACCTATTAATTAATCCATCTGGAATGAGAAATAAAAGTTACCCATCTGAAGCTATTGACATTTAAACCAAAGCACTGAATATCTTTGGGAGCTGAAACAGCACACCTTAGAGGTAATTTTACTTATGCTGATGCTCTGTAACAAGCTGAAAGGCAGAAAAATGCCCAGGCTGGACAATAAAAAGGCAAATTTTTGAAAAGGTTGTTGATTTGCAGACTATGGCTTGAAATGTAGCTTTTTTGTGTGGTTCTCAATTTTTAGAATTCATGTAGTACAGATGGAAAAATTGCAAATCTAAGTTATTTGTTAAGAACAAATGACTAATAACTAACATCTGATGGTTCTACTGTATTTCTAAACTTGTGAGAAATAATTGGGTAAATGGGAAAAGTAAATCTAAAACTAGGAACATTAATATAATTCTAGCTATTTATCTCTCACCAATACAGTAAAACCACCCCTAAGATCTAAAGCCAAACCATTTGTCTGACTTTGAGAGAGAAATCTCCCCTCCCCAGACAGATTAAGGTACTGCAAAATAACTTAAATTTAGTTTTGGATTTCAAAGGGTTATTTACATAAATTAAGACAACATTTTAACTGACATGACATTTTAGCTTCACTATGTAATCAACTATTGTCTCTAATGTAAAACATCTTGACCAGTATCTGAAACACGCTTTTTTCAAATATACTCAATGTTTCAATTAATAACATACAACCATTTAAAAAGCTTTCATGAAAATATTTCAAATATTTTCATATCCATATATATATGGATATATCGAAATAATAACACGTGGGGATCTGGCAAAGTTTTTTGTTTTTTTTTTTAAAGAGCTTCTCTTATTTGAAAAGGTGGCAATCAGTGATTAAAGGCTAAATCCTTACCTTTAACTAATAAGGACAGCTCTACCAAATGTCAAGTCATCACATACTGCAAACCCCTAAAAACCACCAATGACTAACCATCCCTCTGGCAGTGAGAAATCATAGTACCTCTCACTAATAATGCATTTCTTGGGCAAACAATAGACTTGAACTTTTCCACCTCTTGTTTACAGGTCACTTGTAGCCTGAGAACCATCATTCATACTTGTCCGTTTTTCTCTTTTATTAGTTGTATTTTGATGTAGAAAGTAGTACTTTGATGTATTTATCAGAAATAGATCACACATCTAGTGAGTGGATAACACCATTTTAACTTACTACATCCCCTCTGACTGTGAATCTGTTCCTTCTCAAGGCTTTAATAGGTTATGTATCTCTTGGTCACCCAACATGTTTCGCATACAAGAGGAATACAGTAGGTTTTTTGAGTAGATCTGTCTCATCAGGGGTAAGTCTTTAACACTAGGTAATACCAGTATTTGGATACAAGAAAGATTAAATAACTGTTCTAAGGTAAACCATGTGCTGGTCTTCAGCCTGTGGTTTCACAACCACATTTCCCTTAACTCTCATATCTGCCCCAAGTTTTCTGGGCCTGGGCAGAGAAGGGCTCCATTCTTTCTCTCTGCTAGTCATCAATTCTATTCAACTCATATCAGGGTTCTGGAGTAAGGAACAGATGTAAATCAAGTTAGGTACTACGTCTGGTGCACACACTGGCCCTCTAGCACTTCTGGACCCCAAGACAAATAAATTCACCATCACCCCTACGGAGATGTGCCAAAGTCAACAGGCTCCCCATTTTAAGAGTATACATGAGATTTTTATGAGATAATAAAAATGAGTTACAAATAAAACCAGACATACAAAATTGGAATGTCAACTTTATAAATTAGGAAACCAATTTCTCATGAGAAGAAACTACAAACTCAGTGACAGAATTCCACATTTTTGGCACAGGGTGATGATGCAGGGCTATCAGTTTAAAAAAAAAAAAAAAAAAGATCCAGTTGCAATTTCTGTATTTTTTTTTTCTCCTTTAAATTTATTAAGGTTTCCTCTCAATTTCTGTAAATGGTACATTCCAACAGCAGCAGCTAGCAATGACTTCATTGTTATTATGTTTCCTCATTTACAAGTCACTGGCAAATGTTTTTCAGGTCACTAAATATTCTATGATAAGATGATTTAAAGCTAGAACAATTACTTCATATGTCTACAGCATAACTCACAATTTTTCCACTGGTGGGCATTTAGGTTTAGGTAGCCAATTTTTTTTTACCACCATAAATAATTCTGGTGAAATTATTTAATCAAATCGGTGTCCATAGAATACCAAAAAATAACTTTCTAAATTATTTCTGGGTCAAAGAGTATACAGTTGCTAAAGTTCCTGGTAACATAAAATAAACTTTTCATAAAGACCACAACTAACCCCACTCCCATAGAGCTAAGGGATATTTTTCTTCAATATCTGCAAATTTTATGTGAGAAAATGGTAATGCCTTTCATTATCAATAATAATGCCAAAATAATAATGCACTTCTTGGGCTAACAGTAGAGCTGAACTTTTCCATATCATGTTTAGAGACCACTAGTAGCCTGAGAACCATCATTCATACTTGTCCATTTTTTTCTATTAGTTTTATTTTGGTGTAAAAAGTTCTTTATTAGTAAAAATGTTAGAGTAATGATTGTAGGAACAATATAAAACTATTCTTAAAAATGTAAAATGCACAGAAATAAAAGTATACAAAAACTTGTATGTTAGTGATAAATGTCATACAAGTCTGTCATTTTTATCACTGTATTTTTCAGGTTTTCTACAATTGGTGCTTTATCCCGATTATAAACATAAACAACTTGGAAAACGATTGGCAATTTCTATTTTAAATGCTCGTCAGGAGTTTTTCCAAAGTAAGTCTGGGTTTCTAATGTAAGTTGTCACGGATAATAAATCAAGTGGGACGAAGAAACATCTTATACACTGCAAGTAACATTTAGACAAGAGTGTCTCCAATCAAATTTACACTTACTTTGTTTAAAAGCATGGTAGACGTTCAGCAGTGTCAGATGATCTCCATCTATGTGGGCAAATCTCATCTTGGCCTCATCTGCGGCTTTCTTGGCCTCCGTGGGGCGAACAAAACACTGTGGGACTAAACAAGGTTGGTATGGGCCCAACACAAACGCCCATATCGATGAGTCACGCATTCACAGATAGAGGAACAAGGCCTAGCTAGGTCAGTTCACAGAGCATAGGGCAGGGCAGGATGGCCTCCAACTGCATCTTGGACTGTTTACTACCTTGATTTGGTACATCAACACCTAACCACATCTGTAAGACAAGAGGGTTTCAAAGCTACAGAGTACCTATTATTTTAACTAGATCTAAAAGTAGGCATCAAAACAGCTATTCTGAAGGCCATCAGGATACTAAAAAGCTCAACTTATTTAAAAAAAAAACCAGTGCTGATAGCTCTACCAATAACCAGAATAATGGCGTCAATTGCCTTTTAGCTAACTGTAATTTTTCAAAAGGGCATCCACTAAATCTATTGAACGGCTGTGAAAGTTAGGAAGCTATGCTTGCCCACTGCAGAGCTAACAACAACTTTGAAACCGGTCTACTGCCATGTTTCTATCAGAATTTTTTCCCTAATACTGTGGCTATTACCAACTGGTGGGTATCACTATTAGCACCGGTGAGCAGAAGCATATGTAAACATAAAAATATCAAGAACTCTTGGGTTTGGATGATAGCAGTAGTGGTGGAAGGTTAAACCGCCTTTGAATTAAGAAAATTCAAAAAGGCTGGGATATTCAGCCTAGTGTTTCAGCATTTTAACAAAAGGATTAGAAAATAAAGTCCCAAATTTAAAAAAGAAAAAAAAACAAACTTATTTGAATCAAAACCTCAATATAAAAGCAAAGTCCAATATTTCAAAAGTTGACAATTAGTCTGAAACAATCATATCAAGGGTCATCAAAATATGTAACTACAGTTATTTGTTTAGAGCCTCAATATTAATTCACATAAAACTTTAAATTGTTACAAAGCATGTACTACATTTTTGAAATACAACTTTCCTTAATTCAGTTTAGCAATTCCATAGTCATAAAAGCAGTATGAAAATAAAAATACTTAACAGCTTGGGACTCTTTCAACACATTTTAAAAGCTCTTAAAACCTTGTCAATGAAAAAATTCATAAATTATCGGTTCGGATAGAAGATAATGGGAATAATCAACAACAAGATAAAATACAGTATCATATTACTCTTTCCCATACAGTTTCCCCTTTAAAAAGATGCCAAAATAGCCAAATAGTGACAACAAAACATGATCATAATAAATATTAAAACTCTTGCTTAATTGAAGCAAGGTAATTCATAAAAGCACACAAACTTCTCACAGCTGTGAATTTTAATGTGAACTAGCCACTAGAGTTAAGTGGGAATAAATAAGTAGTGCTCTCAAAGGCCTCTAGATTTGCACTGTTAATATCAGGACCTCAAAACTTCAACAACTATTTTAATGTCAAACAAAGCATTACAAGCTCAGCAAACTATTTTTTATTCCCTGACTTCTTACTTGCCTCTTATTTCAACACTTTTCCTACAAATGGACCGTTTAAAAACAGTCCATTTACACTGCTGCACATAAATGCTCATTCTCCTGCCAAACTAAAGGTTTTTATTTGTAATAAATAAAAATAAGGTTTTTTTTTAAATTACAAATAAAACTGAGATGTAGTTGGAAGATTACAACTGCATCACAACAACAAACTTCTTAAAGAGCTAATATTCTAAACTCAAACGACGGTAATCATGTAAGTATATCTGATAAGAGAACCTAGAGAAATAAAAACTAGGCAGATAGACTAGTAAGTACACAATCCATTAGCTCTTGCCCCACACTTTCTCTAAAAACTAAAATCTTGGGAGAAGTACAACTGGGAGAATCTATAAAACAACATATAAGAAAGGCAGACAACAACCTACCACCACCTCCGCAAATTAAGCTACAATTTAATTAAAGTGACTCAATACTGCCCTGCCCATCTGCTCTGAGTCTGATCAGTCATAACTCTGCAAGAAAACATTTTAGCTACTTCTTAAATAAAAAATTCACACCATTAGAATGAATATACCATACATCTAAACTAAGCCATAATTTTATATTTAAATGTTTTTCAATTTATCCTTTAATTCCAGAGAATATTTTGAAATATTTGCAGCATTAAGTTCAATAAACCACTCAGCAATAGGGAGTCAGTTCTCTCCGATGCTAAAACTAGTAGCAGAGAATATTCTGATCATCAGTAAGAACTTATTTTCTATTTTTAGCTGTAAGAATAGCCATTCATTTGTTTCTTAACATTTCTTCTCCTTTAGGGAAAATCTAATTTCCAAGTTACTATTCATTTGTGGATTACATTTTATTGTTACTAAAAACAGCATTATTTCC
Source organism: Pongo abelii (assembly GCF_028885655.2). NCBI lineage: Eukaryota > Metazoa > Chordata > Mammalia > Primates > Hominidae > Pongo > Pongo abelii. Next base: position 23,643,650 of record NC_071988.2, read on the forward strand.
TTAGCTTAATGGTCCAATTTTACAAAATTAGCAATTTTATATATTAGGTATGTTTCTTTTACCAAGTTTTTCTACCATTGTAAAAGAATACCATTATCAGATTAGATTTTAAGCCTAAAATTATACATTACTATTTCTATTTACTTGATATCAAGTTTGAAATTCATGTTTGGGTGCCATTGGAGTACATATATAGAAAAGGCTCAACTTAATGTATAGCTTTAAGTTTGTCACAGGCACATTTAATAGAGCTAAGTACTAGAGCAAAGTTCTTCCTGTACTTGCAGTAAAAAACAAAAAACAAAAAAACCACAAAGATAGCAGTGATGGACCTTTGACCAAAGAATTCAGTTACAACTGTGCTCAAACTTACTGCAATTTTTATTAGCACTCAAGAGAGCCAATGCTTTACTATCTTTTGTGCACAATGACTTACTTTACTTTTGTAAGCACTATGTCATTACGAAGCTATTTACAAGGTATTTAGGAAACAAAATTAATTCCTTAAAACCATCTATAAAATCCACTATCATACTAAAAATTAAAAAACAAAAACAAAAGTGAAGTCCACCCAAACTTTGAAGAGCTGGGCTTTTTTTTGTTCCTTTCCCTCTATTACCTGACAACATAGCAGTAATAGATAGGACCTCATTAGAACAGTTGTAGTCACAACTTGCAATAACCATTTTTGCGAGCTGTGGATCTAGAGGAAACTCTGCCATCATGGATCCCAATTCAGTCAGATCTCCATCATCATTTAAAGCAGCCAGATAATTCAAAAGTTCCAGGGCTCTCATCAGAGTTTCAGGAGCTAGTGGTAAAAGACAATCTATTAGACACAGTGCCTTAAGCAAGCAAAAATGTGACAAAGTATAAACTATTATAAGCAATCTCATTTTTCATTCTGCAGTGGACCAAACTCAAACTCAAACTGTCATCCAATTCAATTATACAGATCTAGCAAACAATGAATCATAAAAACATTACAAAATTTTCCTGTAGGCAAAACTGTCTTCTTCCGAAATATATTAAATAATTGCTAATTCATCAATGTGTTTATCAAACTGTTTTTTCCCCAAAGAAAAATTAGGAATTCTCACATTTTCATGCCCAGAGGATAATTCAATTTACCTAAACACCCCCCATAATAACTTTTGAAGAAAAAAAATAATGTGCTCATATAACTGTCACCTTTTTTAGTTTTAATGCTATCATGTAAGACAATCTTGATGCATACTGGATGGAAAAAGCAAAATGTATTTAATACATATATTAAATAGGATGCAGAAAAACACTAAGAGTCAATTTTGGTTAAAAGATCTGATAAAAATGTGTTTTGATAAGTCATACCTGGTGGATCCATAAAATCAAAATGTACCAAATCATCAATACCAAGTTTCTTCAATTGTAACACAACTGATCCTAAATTAGAACGCAAAATCTCAGGATAGGTGTTATCCTAGCAAAAAAACAAAAACATTTATTTGTTATGTTAAAAATGCCTCAGTCTCCTAGTTCCAGAAAACAAATATCTGCTGCCTCTTGAGCTATTTGTTTTAGCATTACTTCTACACTGTCTCAGTTGAGATAAATACTTGTAGGCTAGACTAGAGAGAAACCATTTTTCTCCAACTATCTTTATAGTACTCAAAGTGTTTGCTACTGTCCATAAAATTCGCAACTGCAGAAAGAAATTCGTATAGTAGTCTTCACTCATCTGTACTTGCAATTTCCATGGTTTCAGTTAAGCATTGTCAACAGAAAAAATTTTAAAGATTCCAGAAACAATTCATCAATTTCAAATTGTGCACCATTCTTAGTAGTATGCTATATACACTATACACCCATTTGTCACTTAGCAACCATCTGTTATTAGATCAACTTTTGCAGTATCACAGTGCTTGTGCTCAAGTAACCTTTTACTTAATAATGGCCCCAAAGCACCAAGAACAGTGATGCTGGTCATTTGGATATGCCAATGAGAGGCCCTGAAGTGCTTCCTTTAAGTGAAAGGTTGAAAGTTAGTAAGGAAAGAAAAAAAGTTGAAACCTAGTAACGAAAGAAAAAAAAATCACATCTAAAGTAAAAATGTATCTTCTATCAGTGAAATTGTAACGAAAGATATTTATACATAGTACACATAAGTAGGTTCAGCATATTCCAGTTTTCAGGCGTGGGAGGGGGAGTGTCTTGGAATGTATCAGCCTCGAATAAGGGGGTGTACAACTATTTAAGTTAATTACACCATACATTTCACTCCTGGAAAAGCTAAGGAGCTTTTAATCCTAAAGGGCAAGATTAAGTAAATAAGGCAATTTTCTTCTGGTAAGATAATTCAACTTAACATTTTAAACATATCGGCAGGAAACGACAATACTCCATACCTGCATTTCTGTTTTATAAGCTTTCTCTGTGTAAAGTCTGAAGCATTTTCCAGGTCTGGTACGTCCAGCTCGACCAGCCCTTTGTTGAGCTGAAGCTTTACTAATAGCTGTCACCAAAAGGGACTCAACTCTGATTCGAGGATTGTAGACCTATTGGAATTGAAATAACACAAGAGTCTTTCTTCAGTCAAACACAAAATTGTGATGCAAAAGAAGTATCCAAAGCCCACAGTTAATTCCAAAATAAACAAAGAAATATCGATAGCCATAAATCATGCTGCTACAATAGACAACCCATCATCCTGAACCTTAAAGTTCTTTCAGACGTTCTAATTCGATCATCTGAAAGACTCTAACATGAAAAACTTCTTGTTAAACACACAGACAGCTTACATAATCCTTACTCCTCCTAATTTCAGTTCTATCAGGCTGACCTTGTTCCTTGCTTTTTATATGCTGGGCAGTCAAGGATTCTGCCCGAAAAGAAATCTTCACTTTCAAAACTCGACGGTCTGAGTACTATTACTCTGTTACTGTTTAATGAAAAAATTTCCATCAATAACAAAATGTAATCAATTTATCCAAAAGTTATCTGAAAAATAAAACATGTATTTATTGAATAGCCACTTCACCTGCATTTCACTTCATTTAGTATACAGCACTGTTAAACTAGAGGAGTAACATAGTACTGTTTTCAAATAGTGTGCCTAGTTGACAGCAGTAACTCTAATGTTGGATAAGTGACTGAACTGCAGGGATGGAAATCCTGTACTTTATTACTAAACCCATACTTTTAAATGAATATACAAGCCAAAACACCCACCGTCACTACACTGAAACAAAGAAACCAAAGCAACTCTAAAAGAAAAAAAAGCCTAGAATTACATATTAAACACTGTCTTAATTTCTGAGAGCCAGCCAAAACATAAAGGGTTCATACAGCAGAAATCTGAAAATGAAACAAAAGACAGGAAAATATTCTGAAAGGTAAATTTTAGCCATTAAATGAATGGGTAGTAAGTACTGTTAAACCAACTCTAATTTATAAAGTATCCACTAAACATGTACCTTCTGTTTTGCAAATCCAGGATCAATCACAAACACCACACCATCTATTGTCAAAGATGTCTCTGCTATGTTAGTTGACACAACTACCTGTTAAGAAATACCGTATATAAATTATATTACAGATCAAATAAAATTAACAGGACTGTTAAAGATCAGCCACTAACTTTCACTAACACAAGGAATTTCAAACCAGCAAATAAACTAGAAATATGATTTGATCTTCAATGGCCAAGGCTTTAAAAAGGTAAATTAAAATTTAAGAAACCAAAATTTTGTTTACGCCACAACAGCAACTTCTTTCTCAACAAAGCTATTACTTCAGGTTATCACTCAACCGCATTACATTTTGCTTAATCAAATTAATGGACAGCATAAAAATACTGATAAAGCAATATAACATGCCTTACAAAATGTCTGATAAAACAGCCCTTATAATTAGTATTCAAATTTCCACAAGTGTATCTTTCAATGTTTTTAGGCAATATTTACAAATGAAAACTTCGTTATTTATATCACCAAAATTCAACTCAACATTTTAAACAAAATGCCACATGGAAAAAACCTCAAGTTATAATCCAATAAGAACGGACAGATCAGCAGAATCAAATGTAAATATTTCGGTAAGTGCATGGTCTCAAAGGGATGACATGTAATACGTTACTACATACAAAGCAACTGTTAAGAACTATAATTCTTTATTGACGGAAAATGTTTAAAGCATTTACATACTAATATGACAGCTTGTTTTGTATACGTGCATGTTTTACTATATATTACATGTTTCAGAAAATTAGTTAAGGACTTGGGAAATACATGTTACACATAATTTTTTTTTTAAACAATGGGAAATGGGGATTCCTCATTAGTATTTTAACTCAGGACATGATTTTCAGGAACAGGTTACTGATATTAAGTTGAAGATGTCTGTATATGCAAGCAATTGATACAGAAGATGAATCAAACAGAGTCTGCTTTTACTATTTCTAAGGGATGATTAGACACGGATAGAAAGTGTGAGTGGCACCAAAGACACACTGTGAAATTTAAAAAGGTTTACTTCCACAGCAAAGACAAGAAAAGCTTTACTGAAAAATAATAGCATTTAGGATAGTCCTTGAAGGTAAGGTTAAGACCTACTCATGAGAGAAGGAAACAGCACTAGCACTAAAGTTCCATCTTAAAAAAACACATGTGGGAGAAATGCCTATGGGCACATACAAAAAATGAAAAGATTTATATTTATCCCTATTTTATTTTAAAAACAGTTAATTTTATAAATCAAATAGCTTTAAAAAATCATAGGCTTTTGCTGCATTAACTATTTTACTTAATATTAACAGTTTCATTTTCTGATTTCATATTTACTAAGTAGTAGACTTCCCAAAATAATAGCAGGAAACCTCAGGGATTTAAAAACATAATAGCAATCTACCATGAGGGTATTTCAGAATAATTTACAAGTCAAAAACCAAAATGTTTCCTTTTATTTGTCAGTTGAAAAGACTGACAACTAGCAAAGGAATAACGAACCACAAGTGGTTTGATGATGTTGCTGAAATACATTCTTCAGGACATTTAGATGAATAATCAGCAACTAGAACTGAAGCAAACGACGACATACATAAGGTTAACAGGTGAAACTTGAATAAGCATAACCTGCATTTAATATTCTCCTAGAAAGTCAGTTTGTTGTAGTTAAAGAAGCGATGAATTTAGAGGTAACTGGCAGAACTAGCAATCAAACCTGAGTGGCTAAAGTAACTGTGGAAAGGTTTTAACACCCCCAAGCTTGTATTCTTTTGTAACTTGCATATTACTTAGTCTACATAACACAGGGTTGTAGGGAATAAATTATGTAAGGATGTGGAAATGCTCTATAAACTATACAGAATAGGTCAGGCATGGTGGCTCACATCTGTAATCCCAGCACTTAAAAAGGCCAAGGAGGATTATTTGAGTCCAGGAGTTTGAGACAAGCCTGGACAACATAGTAAAACCCCACCTCTACAAAACATTAAAAGAAATTAGCCAGGCATGGTGGCACATGCTTGTAGTCCCAGCTACCTAGGAGGCTAAGGTGGGAGGACTGCTTGAGTCCAGGAGGTTGAGGTTGCAGTGAGCTATGATCATGGCACAGAACTCCACCCGAGGCAACAGACTGAGACCCTATCTCAAATCTATACAGAACCAACTACGTGCCTGTAAATACAGAAGACGTCTTCTGGCTTTCTGGAATTCTGGGGTGAAAACCATAGTTCTGAAAATATTTATGAAGAAAATCACTTTTAAAAAAGTTGTTCTGGGAAAAAATACATTTCACATATTTCTTCTATAACATAATACAATGTGATAAAAATTTCTCATGTGACCAACTCTTTAGTTACTATTATAGAGAACAGTTAATTTTTCTCCACAAAATAATTTCATCCTGTGTGTATGTTTTTTGTCTGGGTAAGTGTATTAAATTCTGTAATACTTAACAAGACGCGGAAGCATGATTCTGCAAGTGTTTAAGAATCAAATGATTTATGCCAACTTGGCAAACCCTCGTCATTAGTGATATTAATAAGAGTCTATTGCCAGCCAAAAGTCAAACCCTAAAATACAAGAGTTAAATTGAGTCCTTACAAAAAAGCACAAGTTTTAGGCCTTTCTCAAGGACTAAAAATAGCTAAGGCTAAATACACACACACACAATGCAAAAGCAAACTAATAAATGACAAGATAAAAGCTTCTTTGGTACTTCAGCAGTTGAGTGAGGCAAGCCCTAACCATGTTCTAATTGTAAATGGCACACCATACAATGAGGAACCCATCAGGAGACAAAATGACCTTGAATTTGTCAAGGGATTTACATTACGACCAGTAAGAATCAATATAATTGCTACATGCTTTCTAGACTGCAACACTGCAGTAAGCGTTCAAAGAGCCTTAAAGTGTTCAAACCGCATTGACTAATATGGAACAGACCCTATGGTGAAAAGCTTGGCATCACTGTCAGGACATGCTAAGAGTAAGTCTTCCCCCCTCAATAACCTGCCTTCTAATAGAACTCACTTTTTTTCTAATAGAACCACATCCCTCCGCTCCGCCCCCAATAACTCCACTTCAAAGTAGAACGCGCAGTACTTCATTTGCCCTACCTGAATACTGTCTGGACACAACAATGCATTTAAACTAATTTGGACTTTTAGTTCCCAGGGAACTCTGTGGGGGTCTCCAACACAAGGACATCAACTTATTTGCTTATAAACATCCCAGTAGCACCACAGTAAGCTATCTTCAGATCCTGGATCATTAAGTCTTTCTTTAAAACTATAGAACCATCTCCACAAGGGCCATTTCTCTTTTTTACTGAGCAATGTATGCTCTGAACCATATTAATTAGCGAAATGTAGGATCAACTATAGAAAAGTCAGCTATTTGTATGAACAAAATTAATGAAAACTAAATATTTTAAAAATAATTATAGTTGTATTTTAATAACAACCAAATCCACAAAATAGCAATTTAAGTCTCAGTCAAAAAATGCAGAAGTTATCTACTGAAGAGTAAATTTGAATGCATGTAAAGAATTACTATAACTTTTAACTTAGTCAAATACTTGAATAAACTTCAAAAATTATCGAGGTAAAAATATCTACCCTCATATAAATATATGTTGCATTCTCAACCTTTCTTGATTGCTAAACTTGAAATCGTTCACCATTAGTGCTGTAACATGTTTAAAAGGCTGTTTGTTTTATTAGTACCACAATCAAGTTATAAAATCTATTTTTCATAAACTAATAGAGAAATAAGAAATGGCACTGCCTTATAAAAGGGACTCAAATATAAAGTTATACGGAATTACAATTTGATGGAAATTAAAATTTGTATTAAATATCATATTTGTTCAAAAACTTTCAATACTTTTATATATTTGCTTTATGCTATCTACTATCCTTAGAACAGTTTAACAAAAAAAAATCAAGTATTTTTTTCACAATTAGATGCAAACAGTAAGTTTAAAATTACATATGAACAGTAAAACTTGTATAGATCCCTCCTCTATAAGCTAGGCTTGTATGAAAACTTTAAATTTGTGCTTAACATGCTGCGCCTCAGAATGTTCTTTCTCATAATGAAAATTATGCAGCAACTGCCAAGGAAGTCTTCCTTTACTCTCCATAGGACTGTCCAGGGAAGCTACATCAGTGCTTGTCTCAACCTCTAAGATGAAATTGACTCAAGGAAAGGATAACATGATTTCCCAGCAAGAGGTCCTACAGTTTTGGCTGAAACACCATCACAGGATGGCAAAGTGGCAATATAGCCCCTAGTTTTGAATTAAAAGCTCATGATCAGTCCTCAGAGTGAGCCCATCACCAGCTGTGGCCATCATCACATATCCAGCCACTGCTGAGTCACTCTTTTCAGTAAGACAAAATTCTCCTCAGCATCCTAAGGATTTAAAACACAAAAAGCAAAACAGAAACAAAAACTTTAATTTACTTCATAGACTTACGACAGCAAGAGCTCAGATGTGTAACTGTAGTAAATATGGGCCCATATATCTCAAAGAACTCAATGAAACGAGAAGTACACAAAAGGATGCACAAACAGGATATCTTTGTTGTACACCAGTTTCACTCAATGGTAAACAAACACAACGTTTTAAAAATAAAACAAATACAGATATACAAAGTACACATGATTTCAAGACAAATGAAAACTAGGCAGGCTGAGGGCTGGGCTTGGTGGCTCATGCCTGTAGTCCTAGCACTTTGGGAGGCCCAGGAGGTGGGACTCATTGAACCCAGGAGTTTAAGACCAGCCCTGGCAACATACTGAGACCCCATGTTGTTTAAAAAATAAAATAAATAAAAAAAAATAAAGCTCTGCCTGGAGGATGCATTAACTTATTATATAAATATTTAAGACATATATGTCTGTCTCTCTCTCTCTCTCTATATATATCTATATCTATATCTGCTGATGGGGAATCAAAGATGTCTTCCCAGCCCCTCAACAAAGTATCTCAGAAATAGGGCTGAAATAATCTTGTTCCTGTCCGTGTGACAGGATCTAGATGGAGCTTCTGCATTCCAGGACCTCACATACTTATGCAGTGTGATCAGTGCTATATATTTTTTTTTTTTTTTTGAGATGGAGTCGCGCTGTCGCCCAGGCTGGAGTGCAGTGGTGTGGTCTCAGCTCACTGCAACCTCCGCCTCCAGGGTTCAAGCGATTCTCCTGCCTCTGCCTTCTGAGTAGCTGGGATTGCAGGCACGCGCTACCATGCCCGGCTAATTTTTTTGTATTTTCAATAGAGACAGGGTTTCACCATGTTGGTCAGGCTGGTCTCAAACTCCTGACCTCACGATCCATCCGCTTCAGCCTCCCAAAGTGCTGGGATTACGGGCCTGAGCCGCCACGCCCGGCCAGATCAGTGCTACTGTTATTAGGTCTGCACAGGGTCAACATTTCACACCTATAGACATTACATTTGGTGAAGCCTTAAACAAAATTATGGGCAGAAGGCCAAGGAACCAAAGAAAAAGTGCTTACTTTATACCAAGTGATTTAACAGGAGAAAAGATAGTACTTGGCCAACATCCTCTTTTCTTAACCCATCCTAACGAATCTTCCATTTGCTAAGGAGGGACTACCTAGGAGCAGTACTCATTCTTACTTTAGGGTCAAGAGATATGCAGAACCCTCCAAATGGATATTATTTTGTTGTATAAAACCTAGATCACAATCACCCATAACTTAGTCCTTTATAACTGAATAAAGTTTTTATCTCATAAATAATTCTTTCATTATTAGTGAAATATTTATGAAGAACATTTCTAATGTTACCTTTCTTCCAATTGCTCCATTCTGTTTTTTGGGAGGTGGAGGCTCAAAAATGCGTTGCTGCTGCTGAGGTGGAAGTGTAGAATACAATGGAATGATTTTAATGTCGCCAACTTCAGGGCCCAAATCATCAACTTCACGCTTTATTCTCTTACAGGCTTCATCAATTTCCTACAAAATAAAAGTGAGTCTAAAAACGAATACTGAAACATTTTAAAGTATTTATTATAATCCTAGTTCTATGCAGTCTGTTTTATGTATGCCATCTTTCACTTCATGGATACCCTATTTTCAATTTAGTAACCAAAACTAATTTAGCAAATTTCAATGGGATTTCCAAAACAATCCAAGAAACTTTCATTTTTGTATTCAAATGAATATATAACTGCCTTATTTGCATTCCACCCCCCTTTTCTTAGAGTCAGATTTCCTAATTATTTCTCAACAAACTGTACTAAAATTGAAATTTCTCACTCAGGAATATTTAAATGCACTCATGACCTTTTCAATTTTCACAATCTAAAAGAAATTGATGTGCTAGACATTTTAAATAAGCCAATTAGGCTTTAATGTCACGTATCACTAATGCAATTATATGGAAGATTTGCTTCATTGTGCCTAATGAGAACAAACACCTTTACAGTATCAACACAGATATTTAAGAACTAGGCTAACCCAAATGTCTTAGAGCAGCTACAAATTTTTTTCTCAGAAAACTACAGTCACACGTTGCTTAATGACAGGAATATGTTCTGAGAAATTTGTTAGGCGATTCTGCTGTTGTGTAAACATTCTAGTGTATTCATGAACCTAAACTGTATAGCCTTTTGCTCCTAGGCTACAAACCTGAGGAGCATGTTACTGAAGTGAATACAGTAGGCAACTGTAACACAATGGGAAGTGTTTGTTCATCTAAACAAAGAAAAGGCATGGCAAAAATATGGTATAAAAGATAAAAACCGCCAGGCACGGCACGGTGGCTCACACCTGTAATCCCAGCACTTTGGGAGGCCGACACGGGCGGATCACCTGAGGTCGGGAGTTCAAGACCAGCCTGACCAACATGGAGAAACCCCGTCTCTACCAAAAATACAAAATTAGCTGGGCGGGGTGGCACATGCCTATAATCCCAGCCACTCGGGAGGCTGAGGCGGGAGAATCGCTTGAACCCGGGAGGCAGGAGGTTGCGGTGAGCCGAGATCGCGCCATTGCACTCCAGCCTGGGCAAAAAGAGGGAAACTCCGTCTCCAAAAAAAAAAAAGGTAAAAATCAGTACACTCATATAGGGCATCTGCCATGAATGAAGTCTGCAGGGCTGAAAGTTGCTGTGAGTGAGTGAGTACTTAGTGAATGTGATGGCCTAGGACATTCTGTACAGAACTGTAGACTTTATAAACACTGTACATTTTGGCTACACAAAATTTATTTAAAAATGTATTTTCTTTTTTTCGATATATTTTTCTTTCTTCAATAAATTAACCTTAGCTTACAACTTTTATACTTTATAAACTTTTTAATTTTTTTAAACTCTGACTCTTTTGTAGTAACACTTAGCTTAAAACACAAACACATCGTATGGCTGTGCAAAAGTATTTTCTCTTTATATCCTTATTCTATAAGCTTCATTCTAATTTAAAATTTTTTACTTTTTCAACTTATTAAACTTTTTGGTTAAAAGACACAAACACACACTTAACCTAGGCCCCCACAGGGTCAGGATCATCAATATCACTATCTTCCACCTTAACATATTAACCCACTGGAAGGTCTTCAAAGGCCAGTAACACACATGGAGCTGTCATCTCCTGTGATAACAATGCCTTCTCCTAGAACACCTCCTGAAGGACCTGCCTAAGCCTGTTTTACAGTTAACATTTTTAAGTCGAAGGAGAACATTCTAAAATAATGATAAAACAAAACATGTAGTATAGTAAATACAAAAACCACTAACAGTGTCCTATTATCATTATTATTATGTACTGTACACAACTGTACATACTATATAGTACTTTTAAACAACTGGCAGCAAAGTAGGTTTGTTTGAACTAGCATCATCACAAAGCAATGAGTAATGTGTTGTGCTATGATGTTGCAAGGTTACGTTCCGCTCCACTATAATCTTATGGGAGCAGCACCACGGCTGAGAAGTCTGTCTTGACCAAAACATTGTTATGTGGCACATGACTATATTCTAACGCATTTGCATTCAAGAGGAGACATAATGAATATCAAGACAGAAAAAAAGAGAGAGACAGATTATGTATGACAGCTCTGGGAGAGGCAAAGGAACTTAAAAATGGAAGGCAGCACTGCGGACAAATGTATTCTAAATTTTACTGAAGTATTAATTCAATTAAACCCAGAAGTACGTAAAACGCTTATTATATACTAGGCAGCCTGTCCAATAAATGACCCAATTAGAAGCTACCCTTGTCAACAAAGTACGTGTTTTTTTCAAAGGACAATGATACTAAATGGTGAGGAAGAATTTTAGGACATTTACTTTATATTTTTTTAATGTCCAAACTGTGTTTCCATTATCAAAAAACACAACGTTCTTAAACACAGTAAACAAATAAATTACTTTTCACTTATTTCAAATACATCAGTTTTAAAGGTTATCTGTCTCAAAAATTGTAACACAGAAAACTATTAAAGATTCAATGTTACTAGATCCTCCTTTGAAATCTCAAGTTTCTAAAAGAAAATGAAAGTAGATGCTATTCATCTAAATAAAAAATATAACAAAGCGAACAAATATTTTTTGAAAACACTGCTTTCAAATGTTGTATCTAGATTAGAATGCCCCCTGCTGGCATGCAAATAAAAAATTAAGAGCTCTCCAACTTAAAAAACATTTGAACATAATATAAAACTAGGCTTCCAACATTTAAGAGTATCTGTAATTTTGTTAATTTCCGTATATAAATGAAAAATAAATGCTCAGAAATCACAAAATATCCAGATTTCACACATTAAAAATTAAGTGCTTAAATTAGACATTTGCTTTGTGATTCTAGTATTTTAAAATGACAATTCTAACTTTACTGGAGATTAGAGTACCTAATCTGCTAAGTATGCATGGAGCTAAAACAAAATGATGACTATGTAGGATATAAAGGCATCTCCAAAATGTGGAAGAAATCCCGTAACACTTATGTTTTTAGATAAAGTTCTAAACAGTTTTAAAACTTGCAATAAAAATTTTCCCTGAGGTTTGCCAAACTTCCAAAAAGTCAACACTATCAGCTGAGAATGCCACAAAACTTATCTGCATTCATCAGAATAAAAACAGAAACAGGTAGTGGAGGAAAAGAAGTTTCACTGTCCCAACAGCAGCCATCTGCTTAGTCATTAGCAATACTGAGAATAAAGACAGACAGTTCAGGAGTTTTTGATTTGAGGAAAGATTTTTAACTCCAAAAGCAGCAACATGTTAGTAAATTAATCTGGACCTTACCAATTAACTCACTGCATGTTGAAAAAAAATTTTACTAAGCAAAATTAAAAATAAAATTATTTAATTACAATCACTCTTATCTAATTACTATCTAGGCAACACTTTAAACTGTTCTCGCTCCCTCCCAAATTAACTCACGTGACTATAGAAGCACTTTTATTTAAGTGGTCAGAATATGTTCTTAAAAACCAGTTTTAAAATTTTATGAGATTATTCAATTTCATGGAGGCTATTCAATTTATGAAGAAAGGAGTACTGATTTTGCAGTTGCATTTAACTTACCAAGTAAAAATAACGAAGGTTCACAAAAATGAGAAGGTAATATTTACTTTAGACCAGCTCTACTACTAAATAAAACAAATGAAATGTAAACAAAACATTAGGTTTTCTGCTACCTTCTCCCCAAAACTCTTCAAATTCAAGACTGGGAATCCAAAGATAATTTAAAGAAGCAATGGTATGCACAAAAACAGTTGACAACCAGAGCGGCATTTTATTTCGTGAAAGACACTCTAGCACACATCTGAAAACCCTTGGGCTTACTCCCTTCCTTTCCCCAGCTGTGGGATTCACAGAACACACCGCACAAAGTTGTCTCAGAGAAAAACCTTTCAGGTCCTTAACCATGAGGCCATTTGATATTTCTGATAGAATCTCAATATGCTTATGTTATCTGAGAATGATGACAATTTTAAATAGTGATTTAAAAAATAAAAATATGGCCGGGCGCAGTGGCTCACGCCTGTAATCCCAGCACTTTGGGAGGCCGAGGTGGGTGGATCACCTGAAGTTGGGAGTTCGAGACCAGCCTGACCAACATGGAGAAACCCCATCTCTACCAAAAATACAAATTAGTTGGGCATGGTGGCGCATGCCTGTAATCGCAGCTACTCAGAAGGCTGAGGCAAGAAAATCACTTGAACCCGGGAGGCAGAGGTTGCGGTGAGCCGAGATCGTGCCACTGCACTCCAGCCTGGGCAACAAGAGCAAAACTCCGTCTCAAATAAATAAATAATAAAACAAAATAAATAAAAATAAAAATACACTATGCACTTTGGAGGAAATGAGAAACTAGAGACCAGACACAAGAGGACAAAATGATTATCCCAACAGCCTCAATACTACATTATAGCACAAATGCTGTTTATATGCCATCAAAAAAGCATTCTGGGGCCAGGTGTGGTGGCTCGCGCCTATAATCCCAGCACTTTGGGAACGCAAGAAGGGCAGATCACCTGAGGTCAGGAGTTCAAGACTAGCCTGACCAACATAGTGAAACCCCATCTCTACTAAAAATAAAAAAAAAATTAGCCAGGTGTGATGGTGGGCACCTGTGATCCCAGCTACTTGGGAGGCTGAGGCAAGAGAATCGCTTGAACCCAGGAGGCAGAGGTTGCAGTGAGCCGATAATCATGCCACTGCACTCCAGCCTGGGTGACAGAGTGAGACTCCGTCTCAAAAAAAAAAAAGAAATGCTACATCTGAGAATAAAATTTTAAATGAAGTAAATTCTAACTAAGAACTTTCAGTCATCCTTCCCAACCTTCATGAGCATATGGGAAGACAAAACCAAACTGAAGTGTTTTGATGATGAATAGGCACCCAAGTTCACTCACAAGCTAAATAACTGATGAGGATAACCTGATTTCAAAGCAGCTGTGATGCAAATTCATGCCTCAGCATAACAGCACTTATATCCCAGGGATCTCTTAAACTACAATTGCAAAATCTTGAAATTCCAAAAGCATTTAACACTCTTAAAATAATTAACTATAACACAAACTCTAGTGGTATACAAAAGTATTCCTACAGTAAACAGATAAAAGGGGTTACATATTTTACACATTAATACAATCAGGTTGAAGAACATTGAAATAAAAAATATGATTAACATGTTCTTATGATTAAAGTTGCTGCGTATTAGAAACAGTATGTCAAAAGCTAAATAATGAAGAAAATTAAAACAATACCTCTTGACCAGTTAAGAAAAGAAGAAGATCTCCCTCTTCCTCTTCACACATATGAATCTGGATAACTGTTCGAATTGCGGCTTCAAGATAATCTCTCTCTGGTTCTGGAGTATAAAAGATCTCAACAGGATGTGTACGCCCAGGAATAGTTAGGAGAGGACAGTTATCAAAGTAAATCTGGAATTTTCCTGCATCTAGAGTAGCGCTCATAACTATAACCTGAAAGCAAACAGTAAATTACTTGAAGCTGTCTTCAAGGATTTTTACATGGTCTTAAAGTATAGCCATATTTACTATTCTACATATATATCAGCTATAAAAATGCCCATGAAAACCTTCAAATAAACTGTAAATGAAAAATCAAATACATAATGGCTGAACTATAGTAAAAGTTTACATTTTTAAAAATTTAGAAAAAAAATAAATGCATAAACTACAGCATTTCTTCATAAAATACCTTAAAATCAGATTTTATAAAATTATATGTAATTCAGATTGGTAAAAGAAAACATTAATATGCAGTATAATTATTGCTACCATTATTAAAACAAAACTTTGCAAACAGGAAAAAACAGAAAGAAAATGCAAGGAAAAAAAAAATAAGTGGACCAGATATAAAAAGGTTCCTCCATAAAAAGTTTCATTAGCGTTCTTAATTTCTACTTTCAGATTCTCACTAAAACCTTGGTAGCACAATAAATTTAATAAATAATGATAGTACTCACATTATTCTTTAAATATATTTTTTAAAGCATTGATCTAATTTGTATAAACAAAAACATGCTCAGGCCTCAGTTTTTTTTCTAAAGACCCAGAATCTTTCTTGCTAGTGCTGAACGCTTGTTTGTTTGTTTGTTTTTGAGATAGAGTCTCGCTCTGTCACCAGGCTATGAACCCTTCTATAACACACATATCAACAAGGGATGAGTCTACATTCCAATGAATAGTATACACACACAACACAGCAAAAAGCGGAACGTCATAGACTTTGGGGGACAAAAATGTCAAGTAGTTTTAGGCCCTCAATCAATACAGTAACAGGGGCCAAGGTACATGTGGTATGAAGGAAAGAAGTAACACACTAGGGCAAGTGACTACATTTCTAAGGAGCTGCCTGTCCTGTGTATAGTCATTTCCACTCTCCAGCATTATAAGTTACAATGGGTGTTTGTGATGAGACAAGGACATGGATCTGAGGGAGAAAGATTTGATCCTTAAGTAAAATAAGCCTCTGTACTTAATGAAGGGTAGAGTGAGTAGCACAGTTACACATATATGTTATTAGATTATAAAAGAACTAGGTGGGTTACAAATTGAGAAGATTTGGCTTAAAAATGCATTACTATAAAGGGTGAGAAATAAAGTCTAAAATGAAGGCACAGCAAAGCAGAAACAAAACAAGAAGGTACTTACTAGTTCCTTCTTTTACAGGTGATTTCTTACAGTTGGTTATTGATGAGTATGTATTCCCTGTTTTCATGCCCACATACACACATATATAGTTAAATGGAGAGAAGAAATTACTTCACCTTTAAATCTGATCTCTGTCTTACAACTTCCTTCAGAACACCCATTAGAATATCTGTAGCCAGTGTCCTCTCATGAGCCTCATCAAGAATTATTACACCATAACGCTCCAGGAGGGGATCATTCATAGCTTCACGAAGTAACATCCCATCAGTCATATACCTATACTCCAAAGAACATGTTAGTTAAAGATTCCGTTAGGTCATTTTAAAACCAAACTTCGTGACAAAAATGAAACGCAAAGACATTAGGTAAATTAAAAATAAATTTCTGCCCCAAACAAATGTGCTACTGTTTCATGATCAATTGCAAAATTAAGTTTCAAGAAAATCTTTTAAGAGTATACAATGAAACAAGATATGCATCATCAATTCTTGAAAAATGTAATACTGAAATGTACTGGGAAGACATGATATGGCCGATTATGGAACATAATGATCACGTGGTGTCGCACGAATGCCAAGGCAAAATTCGTCATTTTCAATTTCTTAAACCTTTTAAAAACATACAAATATTCAACACGCAAAATCTAATAAACCATTTTAAGTTGCTTCATGTCACACTACTAAAATGTTACCACATGCAAATAAACATTTTTTGTTAAGCCTTAACGATTCCTTACTTAATAAGCTAACAACAAGCTCTTGGTTCAAAAGGGCTGAAAGCGTGAGTCCTCCCACCCCAAGGAAATAATCTTAAAGCACAAAAGGAATTCATTAATGAAAGAAGTGGGACTGAGGGGCAGCATCAACACTAAAGAAATGCTGATACATAAATGGAAGATAAAAAAACAAATGACGTCAGATTGATCAATGAACCAAAAAGAGAAACCAGGCTTAGTTAGGGATGGCTCAAGTGAAGGCAGCTAATATGGACTCCAGTTATCACAAGAGAGGTGCCACGGAAGAATGAAGGCAATGAGATCAAGGGTCAAGATTGTATAACTTTGCAGGGGTCAGCTATCTCCTGTCCATTCCACACTGGTTACTGATGTCACTATGAAAAACAACTATCTTCCTTTTGGCACCTGGACAAAACACAGGATGCCTTTAGATGCTTAAGTCACAGCTCATTCAGTTAGATAAAAACCCATTATTTTATTTACGGATTTAAAACTGGTATTAAAAAATCTGAAGCGATCATTTATAAATTCACGATTGTGGCTCTTTTTATGATTAGTCTAACCTAATCTTTCATGGACCAACTGGATATTTTTAGCTCATGCCATCTGTTGGAGCATTAAGTTCAGCAAATTGATAGTGTACAACAAAAAGAAGTGAATTCTCTTTATTTCACCTAAACTTAATTCTAAATTTCATAAACTTTTGGCAAACAAATCCATCTTAACTCATTTATATGCTTTATGCTTCTTGTCCTTGGTCATATTTTTAAAAATAAACTACCACATTCCTGGGAGGGACAAACAGCATTAGCTATAAGGTTATTTTATGTAAGACCAGGAAAGAAAAAACACTGCCAATTAAATTATGACTCAGTGCCTTAAAGACAGTAAAGCATACTGCATGAATCAGCAACACTATAGCCCGTAGCTGCTTTGAAATTTCTTTGATCTGAGGACATTTGGTAATTTTTCCTGTCTTCCGATATATCACAGACACGAGATAGGCAATACTCTTGTATATGATCTCAGTAGCAGAACATAACATACAGCTTCCTCTATTTGTGAGTTACCTCTCTTAGCTTCAATAGAGCTGTCTGTTGATTTGCAGGGCAAAAAAAAAATGGATTGGTTACTCTTCCGACATTTGCTCAAATACTAGCATATTTACACCCTATCGCTCCATTTCCCAGCCTCTTGATACTCAGTACTCATTTCAACATGGAATCATAGCGTAATATTTAATATTTCTGAAGGCATTTAAATTAGCAAATACTCTCAGTATATACAGACCCAACAATTCACATTATTTGAGGTGAAAATATGTACAGCTAGATCAAGTTCAAGTATTCACAGGCAATAATAACCAAACTGCCACCAACTACAAGATCTCAGTAAATTGTAAGACACATTGTAACTTCAGACAATAAAAACTTGAGAAAAAAGTCACAGAAATGATAAAATATGACTTTAAGTTGAAAACTTCTTAAAACTGGTTTTAAAAGTCACCTTCTTTATTTTGATCTTTTTTCTCCTCACATTCCTCAAGCTTTAATCAATCACAATATGGAGCAGAGCTAACCAACAGACATTCCTTTTTATTTTTCTAAGGGAAGAAATGTTACAGATGGCAGACTATAAATATTATAAATTAGATTAATGGAAATATTTTATTGTGCTTTATTAACTATGCATATTACAAGTACTTAGATAAATGGCCAAAACTTCTGTCATCCACAGACAATTCCCAATGGTTCCTCAATACTGATCATCACCTAGTGATCCCATTCCATGAGGTGCTGCACTTAATTACTTCTTGCGTCACCAGTTAATATGGGATATTGCTGTTTGTACAATGAAGAATTTCAAGAAAAATGAAATTTTAAAATTTCAAAGGTCTCAAGAATATAGTCGAATTTACTTCTTTTCCAGTGAAGAAAACGAAAAAACCATAGTCAACTTTTCCAGGCTCTCAAAACCAGTTACTAAGACTAGGTATCACTGTACTGATTCCCAGTCCTAAGTCTCTCCTACATTAACACACTCTTCACAAAGTCCCAGAAAAAGGAACACATTGTACGTACAAATTTCATAGCAAAAAGCTATTCAAAAGATATGCCCAGGTCCTAACCTCTGCTACCTATCAACGTGACATTTTTCAGAAATAGGGTCTTTGCAGAAGTAATTAAGTTATAAATTTCAGACAAGATCGCCCTGAATTTAAGAGTGGGCCCTAAATGCAATGACCAGTATCCTTACAAAATGTAAAGAGAGGGAGATTTGAACACAAAAGGAAAGCCACGTGAAGATGAAGGCAGAGACTGTGGTTACAAAGCTACAAGCCAAGGAATGCTAAGGACTGTTAGCCACCACCAAAAGCTAGGAGAGAATCATGAAAGACTGTTGCCACTTAGAGCCTCCAGCTGGAACTAACCTGCCAACATACTGTTTTTGAACTTCTGACCTTCAGGATTGTGAGAGAATGAACTTGTTGTTAATTTTAAGCCACTAAAAAAAAAAAAAAAAAAAAAAAAAAAAGAAACAGTACTTGATGATTTGCTATACTGTTAAATGTATGAAACCCTTTGCTTAACAACAAAAAACTAACTTGACACAGAACTCAGGAAAGGCAGAACCAGGCACTGGAGATTAAAACTACAGTCCATTTTCCTTTATGTAAGAGTCAAGTTTTACTAACTTTCTTAGTAATGAAATATTTATCCAGGCTAAGGAATGAGTCACAATAGTAAAATTTTAAGTTTGACGTTTCAATGATGAATTAATAAAAGTGCCACAGGATAGCCAAACTCTATACTTTACTGGGTGCCTTACTATCTACAGTGTCTTCCAACTGTTTTAGGGCAGAGACGCTCTTAAAAATTGATCAGCATCACCTGGGACCTAGTAAGAACTACAAAACTTGAGTCTCATCTCAGATCTACTTAATCAGAAATTTTGAAGGTGAGGCATAGCAATCTGCTCTAACAAGTTTTCAAGTGATTCTGATGATTGCTAAAGTTTAAGAAACACTAGTCTAAATTAAACAAATTAAACAAGAAGCAGATTACCTAAAGTAGATGTCTAAAGTAGCAAAAACATCCTTGGAGTAAGTAACAGTTCAGTTTTTCAACTGTGACTGCCTAATAAAATATACCAAAAACCCAATGTACTGAATAGTATCAACCTAGCTGAAGTATTTTTTTGCAACAGGCACATGTAGATGGCGTAGTGTAACTATAAGCCAACTGCCAACTATGATCTCAGCAAGATGACGACACCTAACACATCACTAATTCAGATTTGAACAAACCATGGTAAAACATTACATCCTGCAAATATATTACTTATTTGTATTTTTGTATTTATATATATGTATATACATTTTATGAAACATTCCAAAAAATTACAAACTAAGCCTCAGAAAGGCAAAAAATCATTTTTCTAAAATGAAAACCAGAAATCCCTACCTGAAACCTTATGATCCCTCCCCAGTAAAATTCCAGCTTGGTTAAATGTTTAAAACAAAAACAAAATAGTAACATACATGGATTAAATTATTTAAAACAATATTGGGCAGGGTATGATGCAAAATCTGGACATCATAAAAGTGGTTAATTCAATACGTGTACAAAATTCAAGTCTCTGTGTTGCATGAAGTGTCATAAAGCCAAGAAATGTATGACAAACTGGGCAAAATTGCAACTTATATCCAAAGTGCTAATTCTGTTATAAGCTCCTACAAATCAATAAGAAAAAGGCCAACCCACTATAGAAATATGGGCAAAGCATATGAGGAAACATCTAATTCTATCAATTTTATAATATCGCATATTTGGTCAAATTTAAATTCTCTGAAACTAAGATGCATTTTAAAATAGCACCTTAAAAACAGCTATCAACTAGGTAGAAATCCTGAGAAGATGAAAAAAGCACCAGTCTCAGATTCCAAAAAGAAATACAAATGGCTAACATACAAAGATGTTCAATTTCACAGAAAATAAATGCAAATTAAAACCATAAAGTAATCCCATTTTTCACTTAACAAGATTGACAAAGATAAAAAGTTTTATAATGCTGAGTTGGCAAGGGTAAAGAAAGAGATGCTCATTTACTGATTCCTTACTGGTGAGAGTATATAAAAATCTCTATGGAGGGCAATCTGGCAAAAGCTGATAAAATTCAAGTATACTCTATGACCCGAACAATTTCACTTGTAGGGAATTTATTTCACAGATGTGTATGTGTGAAAAAAATGTGTGTACAAGTTTGTAAGAGGATATGGAGGACAGCAAATGTTTCTAACAGCAAAAACTGCAAATGAGTTTCCATCAATAGAATTTGTTAAGTAAACTAAGGTACAATCACAAATGCTATGCAGCCATTAAAAATAAAGCAACTTAAAACCACAATGAGATACCATCTTATACCAGTCAGCATGGCTACTAAAAAGTCAAAAAATAACAAGGTTGTAGAGAAAAGGGAATACTTATCCACTGCTGGTGGGAATGCATCAGTTCAGCCATTGTGGAAAGCAGTTTGGCAACTTCTCAAAGATTTATAATACAATTACCAGTTGACCCAGCAATCCCATTATTGGGTATACAGAATATAAACCCTTCTACCATAATGACACGAGCATGTGTATATTCACTGCAGTACTATTCACAATAGCAAAGACATAGAATCAACTTAAATGTCCATCAAAAGTAGAATTCATTTTTAAAAGTAGCACATATACACAATGGAATACTATGCAGCCATAAAAAAAAGAGACCATGTTCTTGTGACAACATATATGAAGCTAAAGGCCATTATCCTAAGCAAACTAACACAAGAAAAGAAAACCAAATACCTCATGTTCTCAGTTGGGAGCTCAACTTTGAGTAAATAGGGACACAAAGAAGGGAACAACAAACACTGGGGCCTACCAGAGGGTGGAGGGTGGGAAGAGAAAGAGGATCAGAAAAACTACCTGTCGGGTAACTATGTTTATTACCCGAGTGACAAAGTAATCTGTACACCAGCCTGTAATCCCAGCACTTTGGGAGGCCGAAGCAGGTGAATCACTTGAGGTCAAAGTTTAAGACCAGCCTGGCCAACATGGGGAAATCCCATCTTTACCAAAAAATACAAAAATTCGCCAGGTATGGTGGCGTGCGCCTGTAGCCCCAGCTACTCGGGAGGCTGAGGCAAGAGAATCGAATCGCTTGAACCCAGGAGGCACAGGTTGTAGCGAGCTGAGATTGCGTCACTGCACTCCAGCCTGGAAGAGTGAGACACTGTCTCAAAAAAAAAAAAAAAAAAAAAAATCTGTACACCAAACTCCTACAACGTGCAATTTACCTATACAGCAAACCTGCACACATACCCTTGAACCTAAAAGTTAAAAAAGCATAAATAAAGCAACCTGAAAAAGGCATCTATTATAAATGAATGGCACTGTTTAATCTGAATAATGAGATTTACTGTTTTCCATATTACCTAGGAAAGCTTTACAATACACTCAGAGAATTACATGGAGCAATGAGGAATGATGATGAAGGAAATAAAACACACAGAGGTTAAGAATACATACTTGTTGCAAGACAAAACTGGGTTTAAGTCCCTGTTTTCCTATTATTTCCTATTATTCCTATTATTTCCTATTATTGTCCTATTTCCTAATAAGTCCCTATTCCTATTATTGTCAGACAATAATACAGAAGACAATTTCTTCTGTAATGGTCCCTTTGTAAAAAATGTGAACAGGGTAAAAATTAATTAAAATAAACAAAACAATGTACATATATAAAGTCCTCAGTACACTAACTGCCTGGCACTTGGGAAATATTCAATAAACGGTTCTATACCACACTCTTAACTAGTCTCCATGTAACTCATAAATCCTTGCGATAGCCATACACTTTATGAAACATAGTGTAATATATACATAATCCTGTCTCCATCAGTTGGGTCAAGAGAATTACAGTTGACATGAAATGACAAACCGCAAGCATAGAAAAGAGAGTCATATATATGAACGCTAAGTCGTATGTTTCAGAAGTTTAGAACAAGATGAATCTCTCACACACACAGAACTACCAAATCTGTGAGACAACTCTGAAAGATTTAAAAGAGCCTAGAAACCAAGCATTCCAAAAGACTGAATTGTCTTAAATTCCAGAAAAACAACTTGTGTATTTTCTAAATGTTTGAGTTTAAATTCCAGCTTTAGAATTACATGGAATTTCAAACAAATGACCCATACTCAACAAAATGGTGTTGATTAATTTTAACAATAAATGAACCTATAGGTCTCATATTTAAATGTCCAGGTATAATTTTTCTATTTACAACTGATCTTTTAGGTTTATCTTTATACACATATAAAGAAATATATATAATCTATATATAAAGAAATACATATATATGTATGTATATATTTTAAAGAGACAAGGCCTTGCTATGTTGCCCAGGCTGGAAGGCAGTGGCTACTCACAGATGCAATCCCACCACTGATCAGCTTTGACCTGCTCATTTTCCAACCTGGGCCGGTTCACACCCCCTGGGGCAACCTGGTAGTCCCACGCTCTCCAAGGAGTTACCATATGGATGCCAAACTAGCACACTACATCCCGGAACTCTTGGACTCATGCAATCCTCCTGCCTCAGCCTCCCAAAGTATTGGGATTACAGGCATAAGCCACTGCACCTGGACTTGTTTACAACTTTAATGTCCATGCAGCCAAAGAAGATTAAACTACTTTTCTGGGATATAAATAGATCACTCAAATGGTAGAGTAAGTTGTTGATTCCATCTGTAAATGCATTAAATGATCACCTAGAATATATATGTTCTCATTTTAATGATTTAAAACATAATTTTTTTTACTATTTTCCATGTTCAACATGTAGGACATCCCAGGAACTACAAGTTTAAGGTAGTTGAGAGTTTCAAAAGTAGACCATAGATCCTTTTGATGTCATATCTGTGGAAGCTAGACTTTTGATAGCTGCTGTTTTAAAAAGTATGAGGCAAGGCTGGGCGTGGTGGCTCACGCCTGTAATCTCAGCACTTTGGGAGGCCGAGGCGGGTGGATCACGAGGTCAGGAGATCAAGACCATCCTGGCTAACACAGTGAAACCCGTTTCTACTAAAAATACAAAAAAAAATTAGCCGGACGTGGTGGTGGGCTCCTGTAGTCCCAGCTACTCGGGAGGCTGAGGCAGGAGAATGGTGTGAACCTGGGAGGTGGAGCTTGCAGTGAGCCAAGATTGCGCTACTGCACTCCAGCCTGGGGGACAGAGCAAGACTCCGTCTCAAAAAAAAAAAGCATGAGGCAAACATCAGTATAGAGTAGGAAATGAAAGAGGTACTGTTCAATCTGTTATCAAGGTTTGAGAAACTGTGAGTGATCAAATAGCATTAACACACTTAGTAAATAATGGTGGTTATTTATGAATGAAATAATTTTTCTTTCAATGTATGTGTAGTATTTTTTAAAAGAAACAAATACTTAGGTTATTAGGACCCAACTACTTAGTAAATGGAATTCTGAAATATTTCTTTAGGCCTGGGGTACTACGGAGAAATTATTGAGATATTAAGTGTGCTGTCAATTAAGACAGTGTGAGAACTTCAACCTTGATGGAAATCAGCTCATCTACCTAGAGTATCAGGAAATGATTGATACTATTTGCTACTGGCTAGTCCATCTGCCTATCAAAGTCTCCCTGTCCTTCTCAACTCAGATGAAATACCTCCTCCTCTGTGAAATCTCTATATATTCAAATCACCTTCTTATTGGCTTGACAGCTTACCCCTCCCCAACCAAGTCAGTGAAGAGCCAGTGATATTAGCAGAGTCCTTACATAATGTTTCTTTTATTGGTGAAGAAATAAACAAAGACAGGCTCTAGTTCAATCTGGTATGTTCTTAGCAACCATATTACACAACATGAGCAACACTAACTTACTGTAATCACAATAGCACTACATATAGCAAAATACTGGTTACAGTGACAACAAACTACTAGATGTAATTGCTCACAAGGAAAGGGAACATATTTTGAAGTGTTTCAATGTTCAATACATCAAACAGGGCAAAAAGAAAACATCAAACCCTGGACTCTTAAAGAGAGCTGAAATGTTTAAGACCACAATCAAACCATACAGCTTTGTTAGTGTAAACAGCTAAAATACATTTGGTATGTATTTCAGAGTTAGATACCTAATCACGAAAAAATGCCTAAGAAGTTAACAATGGAAAATAAAGACAACTAAATAAAAATATATTGCCTATTCTTCAAATTTTCACAAGTTTTAAAGGGAATATTCTTTCATCCTCAACAGAACTCACAGAAAGCTAGAATGAATGTGTAGGTTCTACTTAATATTTTGTAAGACATTGGCACTGTATAAACGAAGAGAGCCTTCTCTATCTAATCATCACAAATACTTAAGTACAAAGGTCAAATTTAACAAAACATGTACAGCCTCAGAAAACCAAGTTAGCTTTCTAGAAATTAGCAAAAGCCAATAGAATTCTACTTCTAGGGTGACCACAGTAACTTTTCAGTCCTCTGGTAGAAACTGCCTAAGTGTTAAATAACCACATTTATCCTTTATTCCCACCTCTCTTTAAGAGTCCAATAAAATTACCCTTACCTAACTTACGTGCTACACATGAACTAGAACCAAGACTGCCACGTAACAGATGTTCAATAAATTAGTTTATAATTGTTTGTATAATTAATGGTCCTTAAAGTGCCACATCTGTTTCACCTTTACCTCCAGCCCTAAAAGAATACTTGAATTGATTCATTCCAGTGACAAGTCACGTCAAGGTTTAAGTTTACATCCCCAATTGTAATTCAATTATTGTGCCAAAAGGAACTTTATTAAAGTGGTTTTATAAGTCCCTCTCTAACGGGGTTAACTGGTTAAAAAGATCCAATAATTTCTCCAACTGGAAATCTACCATCATCACCAACAGCAGCAAGAATCAGCAATGCTGACTGATGCACCCCTAAACAGAGTGCCATAAATGACAAAGAGTTGTACACCGACAACTATATCTGATCTCAGAACAACCCTGTCAGGTAGTTAGTACCAGCTCCATCTTTTGAAAAAGAAATAAGCACATGAAGGCTACTTAACACACAGTTAATGTCACAGCTAATACGTGGGCAGAGCTAGGACAACTCAGACACCGACCCTAGAGGCTATGCTCTAGGATCTATTTCCTTTTGATTCTCTTCACAAGCCCCCACCCCCCCCCCTTTTTTTTTTCTTTTTAAGAGAGATGGAGTCTTGCTCTGTCACCCAGGCTAGAGCGCAGTGACACAATCCTAGCTCACCTCAGTCTCAAACTCTTGGGTCCGAGTGATCCACTCACCTCATCCAAGTAGCTGGGACTACAGGTACAAACCACCACACCCGGCTAATTTTTTTATATATAAATCTTTTTGGAGAGCCAGGGTCTCACTATGTTACTCATCCTGGACTCAAGTGATCCTCCTACCTCAGCCTTCCAAAGTGTTGGGACTACATGTGTGAGCCACTGCTCCTGGCCTCAAGGTATTTTTAAACGAAGTTGTCTTGTTGGAAACTCACTCTGGAACCTGCATAAGTAGTCTTTATACAGTTAGTGCTTCAGTCAGCTGTTTCCAGAGACACCGAAGATTCCGCTATGGCAATGCCCTGTAATTCCCTATCCCATAACCCCCCCTGTTCTGGCTAACCACTACTTTAAATTCAACCCTTGACTTAAATTCCAACTTCTTGGCCGGGAGCAGTGGCTCACGCCTGTAATCCCAGCACTTTGGGAGGCTGAGGTGGGTGGATCACTTCAGGTCAGGAGTTTGAGACCAGCCTGGCCAACATGGTGAAACTCTGTCTCTACTAAAAATACAAAAAGTAGCTGGGCATGGTGGCACACGCCTGTAATCCCAGCTACTTGGGAGGGTGAGGCATGAGAATCGCTTGAACCCAGCAGGCGGAGGTTGCAGTGAGCCGAGATGGCACCACTGCACTCCAGCCTGAGTGACAGATGAGATGAGACTCTGTCTCAAAAATAAATAAATAAATCCAACATCTTCCTACCTAAACTTATTCTCAAATCATTCCTTCATATAAACACCCATATTCTACTTCAGAAGGTTAATCACAATGTCAGACTTTTTATTTACATTTTTATTTGCTTTAATAAGAACAGGGACTAGATTCACTTTTCATTATACCTAGTACTACACAGAAGGTACCTTCAACACACAGAAGGTACTTAAGTATTAGCTGACTGAATGACTAATCATTATGTGTACAAATTAGATTCCTTCAACATAAAAATCTCTAATTTTACAGCTTACGAAAAAATAAAAAGGAAGTGTATCACCTAAAATAACAGTAAAATTACCTACCAAATTAACAACTTCATTATGTTTCTCTACTCATACAAGATTATCAAATTGTTTTCTTCCCTAAAAAATTATCAGCTCCTTCAAAAAACTGAAGGTGATTTCCTGAATTAAAATATGTTACAACCAGGCTGGGCGTGGTGGCGGGTGCCTGTAATCCCAGCACTTTGGGAGGCCGAGGCGGGCGGATCACAAGGTCAGGAGTTTGAGACCAGCCTGGCCAATATGGTGAAACCCCGTCTCTTCTAAAAATACAAAAATTAGCTGGGTGTGGTGGCGGGTGCCTGTAATCTCAGCTATTTCGAAGGCTGAGGCAGGAGAATGGCTTGAACCCGGGAGGTGGAGGTTGCAGTGGGCCGAGATCGTGCCACTGCACTCCAGCCTGGGCGACAGAGCGAGACTCCGTCTCCAAAAAAAAAAAAAAAAAGTTACAATAATAGACAAATACTTCTTAAAATCCACTGCAAAAGGGCTACACCAGAAGCCAACAACCTCTCCTTCCTTACATCAAAATGAATCAAGGCATTTTACACTGACTAGTCACAAATACAGCAATATATTGTTCCCTGACTGGTAAGCTCTTTAGGTATCTCCTTGGGTTTTTTCTTCATAATTTCCACTCCAAGACAACAGGAAAGTAAGTATGTTGCAAAAAGAATGCTTCAGAA
The DNA here is from genome assembly GCF_028885655.2 of Pongo abelii. Classification (NCBI taxonomy): domain Eukaryota; kingdom Metazoa; phylum Chordata; class Mammalia; order Primates; family Hominidae; genus Pongo; species Pongo abelii. The sequence goes on from NC_071988.2 coordinate 23,671,581, forward strand.
GAAAAGGATGGAGACAAGCAAACACATAAAAAAGGAAATATAAAAACCATTTAGGAGTGGCAGCTTTGTAAACTCACTTGTCCACTGGGATGGGGTAGCCATTTAAGGCTAGACTAACAGAGTGTGCACTAAGTTATACCAGATCCAATCTTCCAAAAAGAGCACAGTATCAGATCTATAACCTAAAATTTATGAATAGGTATCCCAAACACTGAAGAAACTATCTCATGGACCCTTAATCTATATGGGGACAATTTAAAGATACTTTATTTAGCTAAAATGCTCTCAAACTATGGTTAAATTCTGTGCTCAAGCAGAATCTGCCTAAGTTAGCCTCTTTACCATCCTAGAGTGAAAATTAAAGTTCGCCCTGGCTACACAATGGATATATATGCATTTTATATCTATATATGATAAGAGCTACATTTAATGAAGCATTCCCATTAGTTAAGTTCTTCCTATCAAATAGCAAAGAGTTACATTTGAAATTTTTAAATTTTAAGCAACTTATTGTAATAATACACTCCTTGACTTATATTACTTAAAGGCAACACCAGGTTAGCTCCTGAAAGAAACCCCAATAAGCTTACCCTGTCTTAAGTAAGCTTTTAAAAGTAGTTATAACCTCTAGAAACTGTTCCATTAAAAAAAAAAAATCACAATGCCAAAAATACTTCATTTGAACTATAAAATCTGTTACTTGTCATTCCCTATGAAGTGAACCAAAATCTTTCAGAAGTACTCATCTTTTGAAAGCCTAACCTCCACCCACTTCCTACTACACATACACACAGCACCAATATTGCATAACTTTCTTGTATCCCAACTTCCAAATTCTGTTCTCAACTCAACTGTGGCTTACCAAGAAAAATTCAATGCAATGTGAATCAAGTCAGAATAATGATATTCCTCCTAAAGATGAGTAAAATCTCTCCCTTATTAGCCTCAAGTCCTTGACATTATCTGCATTTTAAAGTAATATAACATAATGAGCTATGATTTTGCTTATGTAATTATTGTCAATTATATTGTAATTACCAGTGATCAATAACATATCACTGAATAACTACAAGAATTTATTCAGTGAAGATTAAGGTTTAAGCCAAAAATATGTCCCATAAAGTAATAAGGATAAGCTTATTTAAATATTTTAAAGTTCAACTGCTATTAAATATCACGCTGAATAAGAAGTTCTAATAAAATGAGATAAATCAAAGAATTAGAAAAAACTGACACAAATGTTGAATGAAGACTGGATATTTTGATCCAATAAATCGTTTTAAGTTATGATAGCTCTATTTTAAGAAACTATCTCAGAGACACACACTAAAATATTTATATATATAATTATTTGGTATCTAAGACTGCTTCAAAATAACATGGGACAGGGAAATAAATAAGATTGGATATGAAATAAATAAGATTGAAATAGTTAAAAGTCGATGATAAACACATGCAGTTCATTATTCCATTCAATTTCTGTGGCTGGGTGTAGTGGCTCATGCCTGTAATCCCAGCATTGTGGGAGGCTGAGGTGGGCAGATCATCAGGTCAGGAGTTCGAGACCAGCCTGGCCAACATAGTGAAACCACAACTCTACTAAAAATACAAAAAGTTAGCCAGGCGTGGTGGTGCACACCTACAGTCCCAGCTACCTGAGAGGCTGAGGCAGGAGAATCGCTTGAACCCGGGAGGCGGAGGTTGCAGTGAGCTGAGATGGCACCACTGCACTCCAACCTGGGCAACAGAGTGAGACTCCATCTCAAAAAGACTCTTGTTTCATTTATCCCATTAACACTATATATCTCTCTGACAACAGACTCATATCACTGCCTACACAATGCTCCAAAATGGTTTTTAAAAATCTCAGGGAGAAGATCACATAGATATGATTTTTTTTTTTTTTTTTTTAAAGAAATGTGGTCTTGCCATGTTGCTCAGGTTCAAATGCAGTAGCCATCACAGGCATGATCAGAGCCCACTGTAGCCTTGAACTCCTGGCCTCAAGCAATCCTGCTTCAGCCTACCAAGTGGCTGGGAATAAACAGGCATATGCCACTGAGCCCCACTCAAACAAGTCACGTTTAAAAGGACTTAAATATCACATAAATACAGAATAAGCAGAAGCAACCAGAGGGAAGTAAGACGAGAAAGAATCATCATCAGGTAGCATATATCATAACTTATGCAGAATGCAAGTATAAGACAATAAAAAGTTGGTAGAGTTAAAACATTAGAAAGCTCAATACGGTAGTCAATTATCTGCACCATAGCTATAGAGAAACGAGGACCTAGAGGCAGCTCTAAGAGTGTATTACAGAACAAAAGATTCCTCTTTTTAGCTTATAACAGATGCACGGTAATAGCTGCATAATTAACATTAAAAGACCCCTCTCCCCTAAATAAATCATATCCCATCCTATACATTCTTCTTGCTAAAAGTAGTTATCTTTTACTAAGTAAGACATATCACTTTCCTTTTCTTTCACAATTAAGTCATACACCATTGTGTCTACTAAAACCACACATTTTACAGTATCAGTAACATTTCACCTAAAATGCAGAACCAAGTAACTAAAATCTGACCTTTGAACTTCAATTTCTACCAAATAACTATAGATTACCAATAATATATAATTAAACTAAGGTCATGTGGTAAGTCTAAGAAGGCCTACTTTGGATAATTCTAAACTCGGATGACATAAGCCTGCACTAGCAAAGTCTTCTATCTAATAGCAGAAAATAGCAAGCAAAGAAATAAAAGCATCATTAAAGATACAGTACTTACTTAAGAATGGTTTTTGCACTACTGCAGTCTTCAAATCGAATGGAGTAACCAACTTCCTGGCCCAACATCACATCCATCTCATCAGCAACTCTCTGAGCCACACTCATTGCAGCCACTCTCCTGGGTTGGGTACAGGCAACTCCTCTCTTGGGTCCTGGTAATGATCGCATGTACTCCACACACCACTGTGGAATCTATCAAATAATTTCACATTTAAATTAATTATATTCTGCCTGCATATCAAGTATATGTAACATAAAGCACTTTATCTCATTCCAATGATTTAACACCAAATCCAATTAGGCAAATGACTAAAAGACTTGTGACTCAAAACCTGTAACAACACAAGCTCTCTAAACCAAGGAACAGTTATGTATAATACTGATATGATACACACCCAAGTTGGGTAGACACAATCAGGGATACACTCGACAGTGTGACTATCCCATCATGAAGTATTTCTCTATGCAATTTTAAAAAATCCAACCTACAACAAATTCTACTTTAGAACAAACATTTCTAAGAAAGTGTAACTTTTAAATTCTTACATAATTTGAGTTGCAAAATCAAGTAAAATCATACCCCCTTGAAACTCTGAAGCTGTACTTTTATTTAATTCAATTCAAATTTGGTTTATAAGCCAGCAGAACCTAACTCTTAGCACCCAACTCTTTTGTAATCCTATCCTTTCCCCCTCAGGAGCAGTATGCACAATGGCAGCACCTTAGGTACCATCTTAAAGTCAATTTTAAGAACTGCCAGTCTCAAATTTAACAGGACCTAGAGCAGCACCACTTCGTTAAGGGCAGCCAAAGGGTTGGGGGACCCCCAAGCACAAGTTAAATTGGTTGCCATGACGGCAGTACATTTTCCCCCAGTTCCATTATCAATATAAGCTAATGGATTCCCCAATTTCACAGTTTTCCAGTCACTTAAATGGAAAAGAACCATGGGAAAAATGTAAGTGCTCACCATATTAAATGGAAATCCACTGCTAGAAGAGCATAATTGGTTTACATCAAAGCTTCCAAAAGCCTATCAAACTCTAATGCTACAGGAAACATGGAGTTTTCTGCACAGTATCAGTACAGTAAAACTGATAAGGAATATTTGTGGCTGCACTATTATTACATTTTAGTTAGGTTGCTTCTGCAATTTGGGGGTAACTTGTCACTAACAAATATCTGAAAGGGAGGGTAATTATGCTGATTCTCTAAAAACATCATATATATCTTTAAAACACTTTAAATGAACAAAAATAACTAAAGTAGTGTCTATCGGGTTCTGTAAATCCACAGACCTATGTTTAAGTGGTTTTCTAGTCAGGCTATAAAGCCTTACTTACTGATATATCCTCAATTCGGCAACCCTTTTACAAAGGCAAAATGTACTTTCAAAGATCTAGAAAGTGAAATTCACTCACTGGTGAACTAAAGATATTTAAAATTAATTCAAAATTCTCAAGGCAAGAATGTTCAGATCTTTTGTCTTTTTGTTTGTTTTTTGAGATGGAATCTCAGTCTGTTGACCAGGCTGGAGTGCAGTGGCATGATCTTGGCTCACTGCAACCACCGCTTCCCAGGTTCAAGCGATTCTCCTGCTTCAGCCTCCCAAGTAGCTGGGACTACAGGCACATGCCACCACGCCTGGCTGATTTTTTATATTTTTAGTAGAGACGGGGTTTCACCATGTTGGGCAGGCTGGTCTCGAACTCCTGACCTCAGGTGATGCACCCGCCTCAGCCTTCCAAAGTGCTGGGATTATAGGTGTGAGCCACCATGCCTGGCCAAGAATGTTCAGATTTTTTAATTCACTCCGCTAAAATCAACAGCTTACCTCCACTTTAAAAACAAGACCAACAAGTTAATTAGCAGCTCTCAGGACTCCTGTACACTCACTCTGAAAATGACTGAGGATGCCAAGCTGCTAATAAATTTACTGTGTTAAGATATTAAAACTGAAAAATTGCTAAAATATTAATTCCTAACAATAAAAACTCATTCTGTTTTAACACAAAATAACGCTCTCTATAAAAATGACTACTTTTCAAACAAGAAAACTTAGCTAGAAGAGTGCATTTCCTTATATTTTTACAAATTCTAGGATCCCTGAAATGGTTTCAAGGACTTGCAAGAACTCCCAGGCAATAGCTGGAGAACCAGTCAGTTAACGCATCTGTTCACATTTCTAAGGAAAATAGCATTAGGAAAACAAGGAGGTCCTGAAATATGTAGGCTACTGGTATAATCAAGCCAGGGATCCGTTTTTTGTTTTTTTTTTTTTTTAAGACGGAGTTTCACTCTGTTGCCCAGGCTGGAGCACAGGGGCGCAATCTAGGCTTACTGCAATCTCCACCTCCAGGGTTCAAGTGATTCTCCTGCCTCAGCCTCCCAAGTAGCTGGGATTACAGGTGTGCGCCACCACGCCCAGCTGATTTTTGTATTTTTAGTAGAGACGGGGTTTCACCATATTGGCCAGGCTGGTCTCAAACTCCTGACCTCAGGTAATCTGCCCGCCTCAGCATCCCAAAGCGCCAGGATTACAGGCATGGGCCACTGCACCCAGCCAGGTCTAAGTTATTCTAAAGCCATTCCTCCTTTTCAGCTTCTTTGCTTCCTCCACTTGAGGTCATCTTAAAAACTGATCCTCAGTGTTCTAGTCTTGTTTTACACAATATCCTGTGAAGTCTTATATGTTCTAACTTCTAATATTACCTATAATACATCAATGCCAATCCTAACTCTAGCTTCCATCTTAGAGCTAACGGTCATTTCCACCTAGTTGGTTTCTCAAATTCACACATTCAAAAGCAAAACCATTTCTCACCTTCCTCCAAAATACTTTAATTCCTAATGTCCTGACTCCAATTCATTCTTTATTTTCTATTCCCAAGGCCCTTCACAGAATCAAAACTTTTGTTATGACCTCTTACATGGTCTATCATCAATATGTTCACTAGACAGGACATTTTTTTAAAAAATCCTCATCATTCCTCTTCAATTCAAGAGCTCTGATGGTTTCCAATCTATACAAGATATATTAAGGCTCAACTTACAGTTCCAGTCTCACTGCCCCACCTCCACCTTCCCAAACCCTCTGTATTCTAGCCAGAGCATACCTGCATTCCCTTAGCTCAACATGTGTCCTTGCTCCCACTGTCCCTTTGGTTGACCTAGCTTCAATTCCTTCCTCATGTGCAGTTATGTGTCTACTAAGCAGCAATGTGAAATGTCTTTATTGTAGGTCTGTCAAAAGTTAAAGTCATGGCCCGGTGCAGTGGCTCAGGCCTGTAATCCCAGCACTTTGGGAGGCCCAGACAGGCCAATAACTTGACGTCAGGATTTAGAGACCAGCCTGGCCAACATGGTGAAACCCCATCTCTATTAAAAATACAAAAAAAAAAATTAGCCAGGCATGGTGGCGCGCGCTTGTAGTCCCAGCTACTCAGGAGGCTGAGGCAGGAGAATCACTTGAACCCAGGAGGAGGAGGTTGCAGAAAGCCAAGATCATACCACTGCACTCCAGCTTGGGTGACAGAGCAAGACTTTGTCTCAAAATAATTAAAAAAAAAAAAAAAAGTTAAAGTCATTACTTTAGATTTTATTTAGAGAATTTTTCTGACAAGAACAAATCACCAGAAAGACTGGCTTTAATGGTTTGAGTCAAAGTTTAATAAGAGCATGCTAGGAAACATTTGAATGAAATTCACTTTTTAAACTGTTTGGTTTCCCTTCAAATCCTCCAGATGTGCTGCAATCCTCAGTATTCAAGTATCTTAATTACCCCTCTAAAAGTTAAATATTAATCCAAATAATCACAAATCTCATCTTAAGTTGACCTGACCTCCTTCTACACTAACCATTAATAAACTCATCTCTGAAATGATGTCAGACCACAGAATAGCAGTATGAAATATAACTTTAGATATAAAGACAAAGGCACAAAGTTTTAAATGTTGAGCCCACCAAAATCCATAATGCATGTAACCCAGGACAATCCGCTAAACCTAAGTTTCTCATAAATCTAAACCTCATTTTGCTCATCTGTAAAGTGGTGATGAATACCTTCCCTGCAGGGTTATAGAAAAATATAAATAAGCTAACACATGTAAAGTATACAGTGTCTGGCTTTACCCAGATGTCAACTAAATAGTAAGTTCAGAGTTACAGTCTTTCATGTAGTTTGAATATTCTTTAAATTTGCGTAAGGTGATTTTTGAATACCCTAACATCAATTCTAAGTTTTCCTTCATTAAAAAAGAAAAATTGGCAAGGCTAAGGCAGAAGGATTGCTTGAACTCAGGAGTTCAAAACCTCAACTCTACAAAAATTTTATTTAAAAATTAGCCAGGCACTGGTGGCATATGCCTGTGATCCCAGCTACTTGGGAGGCTGAGGCAGGAGGATCGCTTCAGCCCAGGAGGTTGAGGCTGTGTTCATACCACTGCACTCTGGCATGGGTGAAAGAGACTGTCTCAACAACAACACAAAAATTTAAAAAAAAAAAAAAAAAAAGAAAAGAAGAATGGTACTAAGGCTCAGTCTGTAACAAAAGCCTCCTATTTTCGTTGCTACAGTACCTTCAAAATGTCTCTATGCACATGTAACTTTAGAAAAAGATAAATTGTGTATGCAGTATGTTCAATCTGCAAGGTAAGACAGGTAATTATTAAATTTGCTTCAATACTTTCCTGAATTTTTCAGTTTCTACAATGATCAGGGACTGCTACTTTTGAAACCAGAAATTTTTAATTGACGGTTCAGGCTTTAGTGTATAAAGACAGTTACTTCTCACCCACAGCAAGAAAATGCAAATTAAAAAGTACATTAGAATGCAATTTTTCACCTATTGGATTTGTAAAAATTCACGTTTTAATAGTTTCCCACGTGTTCTCATACATGCTCATGGAAAGGTAAATTGATACACTCCCTCTGGAAGGCTATCCAGCTTTCTGTATCACAATTACAAATGATCTTCTGACCCAGCAATTTCTGCTTCCTACAGAAACACTTGCCCCATGCAAAACAGTCATGAGAAACAGCCTAAATGTCTATCAACAGGGGTCTAGTTAATAATAGCCCATCCACGCTTAAAAAATATCCTAGCTATATTACAAATAAGACACTAGTAACAGTGTTTAGTTCTATGGGGGGGAGGACGACTAGATGGACAAAAGTCACTGGTATAGACTTTATATTACTTTAGCACTTCATTTTTTGGAAAAATAGGTATTTGCATGGTTCAAAATACTATATTAAATACAAACAACAAAAATCTACCCCAGTGATTTCTCCACCCAAGCACCAGAAAACAAACTGTGTGTCCCTAAATCTGTACTGTCCTGGAGTCAAAACGGGTGGGAGAGCATCACTCTGCCATACATAAGGTAACAAAATTTGAAAAGCGAGCACCACTATTTTCCCCTAGACTCAGGGGAGAGAGGTACTCTCTATAGGATTTCCACTCTGAAATTCAGAGTGCCAATTAAACATCAAATCAGCTATTCTTCAAGATGTTCTATAGGACAGACAAGGGAAATGACCACCAGAATCAAATATGCAACATTTGGTAAACTTAAACATAAATAAAATATGTACCATGGTATACAATAACTCACCTGTGTTGTTTTACCAGACCCAGTCTCACCAACCAGTACAAAGGACTGATGTCTAACCAGAATATCTGTAAACCTATCCTTGTATTCCCAAACAGGGAGCTGAAGACGTTTCTTTAGAATATCATAGTATCGAGGAGTATGGGGTAAGTTGGTGAACGGATTAATGCACTGTGGAAGTGACGTGTGACCTGCATGTCCGGCGTGCGTTGAATGAGCAGAATGTGTAGAATGCGCTGAATGTGCTGAGTGGGTTGAGTGAGCTGAATGAGAAGCTTTTAAAGGTGGTAATCCAGCACTGATAAGCATAGCATTCGTTGACGCTCGCAACTCCTTCTCCTTTTCTTTCTCCCTCTCCCGCTCTCTATCTCCTCTATCACGTTCTCGGTCTCGATCTTTAGACCGATCTTCACGATCCCGGTCTCGATCTCGATCCTTCCTAAAAACAAAAATTTAGAATTCAGATTCTGAATTTTATGCAGAATGTTCATGGTAGCATTATAATCACAAAGAGAGTAGATGTCCAACATTCAAATGAATAAAAAGTCCAATGGATTATGTAACTATCAGAAATAATAAAAAATACCCTACAATCAAGGGTTTCTCATTCTCCACCACAAACATCTTTCCCTTCCTTGCTGATGCCTCACCTTCCTTAACTTTTAACATAAGGTGAGGTAACACAAGAACTCAGTCTGCTGCAAGTAAAACCCCTCCTACTTAGACAACAGAAATCAGATACTGAGGGTAGGATGAAGAAAGGATAAGTCCAAATTGAGTAAAAGAAGATGGCATCTCAATCTTTCTCAAATTCTCCTTCAATTTGTGAAGAGGTATTTTTTGCACTAAAAGTATATTCATAAGTTAGCACAAACACTGCTACTGGAGATAAAGACAACTCCATCTCACATCATTACAGTCAACAGTGGTGGGTTTTGCTCAATACTTTTATAATCCACTTCTAATAAATTACTTTAATATTCCTTTCTTTGCCATAGGACAATGTTTGGTTGTAATGCAAAGTGAAAAGAGCATAGTACAATGTTATACCTGTCAATATCTCAACTAATAGAAATACGAATTACAGGACTGCAGAATTTGTTTTCTTAGTTGTTTTCTTAGTTATACTTTCCAGCACTTTCCCAATTTTCTTCAGTAAATGTATATTGCTTTATTAAAAAAACTGAAATTAAAACTTTTATTCCTTCTTCCTTGTTTACTCTTGCATTTTAACCTAAACAGCAACAGCAAAACACTGAAAGCACTCTATAAATCTATGTACCTTCGTCTATCATAAAATGAAACATAGCCAAATTAAAAATAAGCTTCGCTGAATACTATTAAGTTGTTTAACATGTTAAAATTATGCAGGTAGCCACTCTATTAAACTTGGGTCAATTTTAAGTAGTCAATTCTGGTATCTATTTCCAGTTACTAGAGATTGACCTTAATAAGTCATTTTAAAAGTACCTATGCTAAGAACTTCACAAGCAGAATGGCTGCAGGTTGCTCATATGCGTTGTGGCTGAAAGCAGCCTCTGGGAGACTGGTGGTGGGAATAAAATAAAATAATCTGTGCTTGTTCATTTTACTAATCCAGTTTACTTCAGACCAAGTCCTTCAGCAGAGAAATTTGCCTCAAGATGTTTAAACCCAGACTTGAAATAATGAGGCATGATGGAGCTATGACACAAGCCCCTAAACATGTCATTGTTCCTTACCCACAACACACAAAAGTACAAATTCCCTGTGCTCCAAGTACAGTTGTGTGACATGTACAAATTTACTGAAAAAGGGGAAAAGCCATATATATGCATATATAAACATGAAAAGTGATTTTCCCCTCTTCCATCCCAATGTTCACCTTCTACAAAAATCACAGAGCATACAAGTCAGAACTGTATGAAGCCTCTCATTTCACCTGGCATAAACAGAAAGAAAATCAATGGGAAAGAAAAGTCAAAGGATAACTTAATAAACATAAAACGAAGTCTCACAATTCAATACTTGAGAGTCTGGGCCTATCTTCTGAAATATGCCATCAACCATCTTTGCTTCTCCTGCTTCTGGCCTAAGGTGACTGTTAATTAAGTGTTTACATTGCTCCAAAATGCCAACGAGGTGTAGTTTATAATAAGAGTACATAGATGTACCCAGCAAAGTAAGAAGCACTGTACTCACAAATGGTTCAAATACTTGACACCTTAAAGATCATGGATCATACAGCTAGAAAAGAACTCTTAAAGAACATCTGGTCTGAACAAAAAGGATTCATGTTTCCAGTATTCACTTAACCATGGTGGAAGGAGAAGACGACAAAAAATAATTGAAACAACTTTCTTTTTTTTGAGATAGGATCTTGCTCCATCACCCGGGTTGGAGTGCAGTGGCTCACTGGGTCATGGCTCACTGCAATCTCAAACTTCCGGGTTCAAGTGGTCCTCTCACCTCAGCCTCCCGAGTAACTGGGACTATAGGCATGCACCACCACGCCTGGCTAATTTCTTATTTTTGTAGAGATAAGGGTCTCACCATGTTGCCCAGGATAGTTTTCAACTCCTGGGATCTAGCAATCTCTTGCTTCAGCCTCCCAAAGTGCTGGGATTACTGATATGAGCTACCATGCCCAGCCGAGTTTAATGATTTCTATACTTCTAGCATAGTACCAGGCAATTAAGACATGGACCTAACCTTTCAAGAGTTACAAAATTTGGGGGAAGAGGGGTGACAGACAAAGTAAATCATGTATTATATATTGCCTTAGTTTGTTTAAGTAATACCTATACTAACAAAGATTTTTTCAGGGGCCCACTTCATCAGATGCTTCATTACCAAACCAGACAAAGGATGTATAAAATACATTCTAAAGATAAAAAGGTTAGCTGCTGATCAAGCAATGGGGACAGCTGTGGTATTATGATAAAAGGAATGCTGGAATCACCGTTGCAAGACACCGCCTCAATTTACTGATCTGCAAAATGAAGACCATTTTCAGATACTTTTAGTCTCAGATTAAAGTAAGAAAACAGGGAGGATGCAGGAGGCAAATTCAGCCACCTGGAAATGTTGCTTATGGCTCAAACTACCTTCCTTCGATGAGAGAGGGAGGATACAAATGAAAGGTGAGTAAAAGGGGAAAATCAAACCCTCCACTTCATAAATATTTGTCAACTATTGTGCATGTGCGAGTTTTCTTTTTTACACAGATACTTTTTATTATAAAGGAGTTTTGTTCTTAAAAGTTTACTAGTTGAAGTATAAGGGTTTTTAAAAACTGGTATCAAGTCAGTGCTTCAGACACAGCCACAACACGAGCAGGGAGGGAGGTATGACATGACACAGTTGTTGAACATACTGCTCTGTACTGTGTCTCGGTTCAATCTTGGCTCAAGACTTAAGCCAACTATAGGATCACAGTTATTTCTTCCCTCACCTATAAGATGTGGCTATCAATATGTTTTATAGAGTATCAATAGGATTAAATGAGTTAATATACGTGATATGCTTTAAGTGTTGTCTGGCACATTGCAAATGCCCAATATCGGTTGTTGTTGTTATTATTACTATTATTTTGAGACGGAGTCTTGCTCTGCCACCAGGCTGGAGTGCAGTGGCGCAATCTCAGCTCACTGCAACCTCTGCCTCCCTGTTTCAAGCGATTCTCTCCTGCCTCAGCCTCCAGAGTAGCTGGGACTACAGCACATGCCACCACACCCGGTTAATTTTTGTATTTTTAGTAGAGACGAGGTTTCACCATGTTGGCCAGGATGGTTTCAATCTCTTGACCTCATGATCTGACTGCCTCGGCCTCCCGAAGTGCTGGGATTACAGGCATGAGCCACCACGCCCCGCCAGTATTGGTTATTATTAAAGATCTTTTTAAAGTTCTAATACCATGTTAAAATTCTACATGGAGGGCAAGACCTAGTGACTCACGCATGTAATCCCAGTGCTTTGGGAGGCCAAAGTGGGAGGATCACTGGAGGCCAAAAGTTTGAGACCAGCCTGAGCAATACAGTGAGACCCCATCTCTACAAAAAAACTTTAAACTTAGCTAGGTGTGGTGGCACGCCTGTAGTCCCAGCTACCTGGGAGGCTGAGGCGGGAAGATCACTTGAGTCCTGGAATTTGAGACTGCAGTGAGCCATGATCACACCAGTGCACTCCAGCCTGGGAAACAGAGGAAGACCCTGTCTCTAAAAAATAAAAAAATTCTACATGGAATAATAACAGGCACTGAAGTACTGCTAAGGAAGACGTTAACTGGTCATCAAAATCATGATATTTTAAATAAGCATTGCCTTTTTTTTTTTTTTTTCCTAAAAGACAGTCTCCCTCTGTTACCCAGGCTGGAAGTGCAGTGGTGCAATCTCAACTCACTGCAACCTCTGCCTCCCAGGTTCAAGCAATTCTCCTGCCTCAGCCTCCAGAGTAGCTGGGATTACAGTGCTGCGCCACCAGGCCCAGTGAATTTTTGTATTTTTAACAGAGACAAAAACAGGTTTTACTACGTTGGCCAGGCTGGTCTTGAACTCCTGACCTCAGGTGATCCATTCGCCTAGGCCTCCCAAAGTGCTGGGATTACAGGTGTGAGCCACCACACCCAGCAATAAGCATTGCTTTTTATCTGTCAATCTTATTTCCAGGAACCTCTCAAGGATGTGTGCAAATACGTATGTATAAGGATGTTCATCAAACTTCTCATTTATAAAATAGCAACAAGTGGAAAACTAACTATCAATGAACAGGATATTGGTTAAATAAGTGATGTCATACCTTTACAACTGGAGTACTATGGCAGCCAATCTAATTTTTTTTGTTTGTTTGAGATGGAGTCTCGCTCTGTTGCCCAGGCTGGAGTGCAGCGGCACAATCTCGGCTCACTGCAAGCTCCGTCCCGGGTTCATACCATTCTTCCTCAGCCTCCCGAGTAGCCGGGACTACAGGTGCCAGCCACCACACCCGGCTTTTTGTATTTTTAGTAAAGACGGGGTTTCACCGTGTTAGCCAAGATGGTCTTGATCTCCTGACCTCGTGATCCACCTGCCTCAGCCTCCCAAAGTGCTGGGATTACAGGCCTGAGCCATCGCGCCCGGCCTATGGCAGCCAATTTAAAAGCGTAATGTGTACCTACAGTTAATGACATTTCTGAGTGGAAAAAAAAAATCAAAGTACAAAATGACACGCGTTGATCCCACTGATATTAAATTTTATAGTTCATATTTTTGAGTCAATATGCAGAGATCTTAAAAAATGTTCACCAGAAACTGTTCTCCAAAGATGGAGATGAAGATTTCAGGGAATGCCTTCTTTAAACCTTTGAGTATAAACATTTCTTACGTTTCCTGTGGCAAGTTCATTTAACCTCATCTACCATACAGGATTGTAGTGAAAATGTGCATGCTCTACAAATGTTATCACAGTATTAATACATTAGCTTTACTTTCCCATAATTAACAGAAAAAACTCTTATCAGGTGGTAATATCAAAAACCAACATCAAAATGAAAAACGTCCCTAACATCGAAAACTTTTTTCCGTACTTCAACGTTAAGTATGGAAATGTATTACTTTCGGTAATAATTGTAGTGAAGATTCTGTGGGTTGACAAAAAGAAGAAATGAGGCCAGAATATGCAACAGAAACCTATAATTACTTCACCTGATTTCAAAGTTAAAATATGCCAGGAGTAAATAAAGCCTTATATAGTTTGGGAGCATTAATATAAGTGAAATCTCCCACTGAATTACCTTCCCTTCTCAGCACTGGAGAAACCCTATCTGGCAGTGGAGTTTGTAAGACTGACAAGCTTATGCTCTCCGATAAAACCACTTGCTATCAGGGAAATAAAAAAATCTGCAGGACTGCATGGCAGTCAACAAGTGACTTAAAATTATCGAGTATGAAAAAATTCTGATGCCGATAAACATTTTAAGTCCACTGTTAAATAAAACCAGTTCAATGATAAATGGCACTCAAACGACGTAGAAATGAGTATAAAAACTTCCCTCTACAATTTCTTATAAGTTGGGCATTATTCCAAAGATGAACTCTCCTTTATCCATAGGCAAATTCTAAATAATATACAAGGGAATCATAAAGCTACCATTAGACCCCAAAAGTCAACCTTTTTACTAAGGATATCTGTTTTTGCAAGAGAAAGTAAACAATCGCACATACACATGGTGGGACCACTAATCCCAAGGGAAACATTTTAAATGGTGCACATATGCACAAATACAAATGAATTCATTCATTCCCTCCCAGAATATTTTGTTCCAATCTGACCTCCTGTGAGAGACATCAGTTCCAGATGACAGCAATTTTATTTTTGCCTCAGAGAAATCAAGAACTAAGTGTTCCCTACTTTACCAACGCATTATAAATGTCATTAAAATAGGCTGTAATGACTCTTAACTACAGTACTGAACTGTGTGCTGCTGAGTGAAAATGATAAACGCAGGGTTCCAGATCCTGCTGTAAACTTGCACAAGCCACCTTAACTCTGTTCTCCATTTCTCATTCCTTGATTGGAGCCGAGTATAGTCTTTTTTAAGTTGCTTCCAGCTCTGAGAGTCCGTGACATACAGCTCAGAGGCATTAACGTTTTGTGGGGGGTAATGGTGGGGGAGGGTGATAGCCTAAGAGAGTCTGTCTTACAATGTCATTCTTTTTACAATGCCTAATATCGTAAACTAAAGAACTCACAAAATTAAAATGTGACATGCTTTTGCTTTCTATTGAATAATTCAACATATGGCAAGGCCTCAAAAAGTACACCCTATCCTGGCTTATACTCTACAGTGACACTAAACATATCCCTGGAAATCAATTTCAATGAAGAACTTTAGCTGAAAAACTCAAAAAAGCTATACAGGTGACTTGACACAGTGATTCTGTATCACAAGTACACAATAAAATGACACAATTATGCAAAGTATTTCGCTACTCGGGCTTTTGTGGGTTTTGCCTGAATTATCCAAACAGGTCTTTGTACTTCAGCAATGAAAACACACAAGGGACAAGAAATGATTTTCACGAAATTGCTTAAATTAACTGCTAAATTCCCCTGTACCTTTAAGGAAAGGAATCTGGAACACCATGAGTTTGTGTAAGTATTTCAACTCTCAACCTCCACATGGGCGGTGTTTCGCCATAAATACTAAAAACACGTTTTGAACATGATCCCTGTATTTCAAAAGCTACTTATGAAGAAAAGTGGGACATGCACAGAAAACAAATGATGAAAAAAAAAAATACAATGCCTTCTAATCCCTCCCCATGGGATGATGTTCAGTAACCAGTTTTAACCAAAGCAGGAAATAGAGGAGATGGCGGGAGCGTAGGCAGAGGGCGGAAGTTTGCTAGTATCTACTTTGAAGTGTTTGAATGGACCGAGGCACGCTCTCTCCCGCCAAACTATATTCAGTCGCCCCAAAATACCAGCCTTCCAGCCCATCAGGTATATTACTCCACGTTTTCCTTTCTCCCGGCAGGTC
The DNA here is from genome assembly GCF_028885655.2 of Pongo abelii. Classification (NCBI taxonomy): domain Eukaryota; kingdom Metazoa; phylum Chordata; class Mammalia; order Primates; family Hominidae; genus Pongo; species Pongo abelii. Next base: position 23,687,481 of record NC_071988.2, read on the forward strand.
CTCTATTCCCACCTCCCCCGAGAATTCCCTATTTGCCGGCTTCTCTCAACTCCCGCCACCCCCATCCCAGCCTACATTAGGATCCACGCGCTGCTCTCACTTTCCGCCCTCCGCCTTTCCCGTCTGGAGTGCCTGGCCGCGCCCCCACCCAGGCCCTCCCCACGGCCCCTCTGCCTGGGAAGTGCCTGCTGCCCTTGGAAGCGAATACTCCCGCCGCGCCCTCCCCCACCCTCTCCCCCGGCTCCAGGCCTTCCTCGGGAACCGAGGCCACGAGGTCCGCGGTTCACTCCCGCCCGACGCCCTCGCAAGTGACTCCCGCTCGGTTCGGCCTAGGGAAGGAGGCGCCCTCATGGCCACTGCAGGCCTCTCCACCCTCCGGACTGGGCTGGGCAGCGGCCCCGTCGCACGCAACCCCCCGCGCCCTTGCCGGGCCGAACAGGCGCCGCGCTTCTCCGACCCGCCGCTAGTGAACCCAGCCCAGAGGGAAACAAAGGCTCGGGCTCCAGGACCCGCTCGGCCAGGCCAGCCCCGGCCCGCTCCCTGCCAGGACCCCAACAAAGCCCGAGCTGCCGCCTCGCGCCCCCGGCCTGGCTTACCCATCGGTCCCCGCACGCTTCTTGCCAGAGGGGTAATCCTCCCCTAGGTCCAACCGGTGCCGCTTGGACATCCTCGCACTCTTCGAACGGGCAGTTATTAAGGAAGAAAGCTGGCTGCTGTATGGGCACAGTCGAGGACAGCCACTTAACTCTGGAGGACCCCCACCCCTCCCGCTACTACAGCCCACACGGTGCGGCCGGAACCAGCAGCTAAAATGGCGGCGGCGACGAGGGCTGGGCCTGCGCGGGCGCGCGCTTCCGCAGCGTGCGTGCGTGCGTGCGTGCGTGCGAGCGGGTGTGCGTGTGAGGGAGGTGCGCGCGCACGCCGCCCAAAGGCGGGAACTCCTGTCCCGCCCGCTGCCTCATTGGTCCGACCTTTCTTGGGTCTCCTCCCTCTTCCTGTAGCTTTCCCCTCTTCGGAGCGGCTGTTAGGAAGAGCCTGAAGGCCTTCACTTTCCATTTCAGGCTATCCTTGCCCCTCTGAGTCAAGAAATTGAGAAAGTCTAGTCCTAGTTAGGAAATCCTATTCATCTCTATTACCCCGGCTTTAAGGGAATCTCAGACCCAAAGAGGTTGAGAAACGAATGAAGATCGTACAGCTAATAAGTGGCAGAGCCGGGGTTGGAACCCAGCTATTTAGTAACTCCAGATCTGGAACTTGTGGCCACTGCGCTACCCTCAGTTGCAGTGAGGGGCCGCACGATGGTTCACGCCTGTAATCCCAACGCTTTGGAAGACCGAGGCGGGCGGATCACGAGGTCAGGGGTACGAGACCAGCCTGGCCAACATGGTGAAACCCTGTCTCTACTAAAAATACAAAAATTAGCTGGGCGTGGTGGCGTACGCCTGTAATCCCAGCTACTCGGTAGGCTGAGGCAGGAGAATCGCTTGAACCTGGGAGGCGGAGTTGCAGTGAGACGAGATCACGCCAGTGCACTCCAGACTGGGCAACAGAACAAGACTCCGACTTGAAAGAAAAAAAAAATCAATTGCAGTGAGGAAACTGAAGTGAGAAAATGTTAAGGCTTGTCATGATCTATTTTGCCCTTTTCTTGCCCAGCACGGACACCATGCACTCAAGCTATAGATGTTTTTAACTAGAATACAGAGAATTCGCAGTGAGGGCACAATTTGCTTTTTTGTTTGTTTTTTGTTTTTCTTTCTGTGCCTATTAATGCACTTTCACAGTGTTAAATAACACCCTGCAAGGTAGTTGTTATTTTGTAGACGTAGACGCAAAGGCTGAGGAAGGTTACATCTCCTAGCCATAAGGGCTGTATCTAAAGCCGTAACAAGGAGGTGGGGCAAGATGACTCTAAGGATTTTTGTGGATCTCTCCCCCTAGAGTATCTCTGCTTCCTCAGTTGCATTCGTTCCCAGAAGAAATGCACAAGAAAAGATCTGTGGACCATCTGCAGCAGGGTGATCTCTGTTGTTCATGGAATGTCTTGGTTTGGCTGCCCTGGAAGACCATACTCTGGTTCTTATCAAAGTCTCAGGACTGCAATTGCTAGGATTAAATACAACTTAAATATTGCAACTGATGAGGGGTTTGTGTGTTTGTTTTGAGACAGTCTTGCTCTGTCGCCCAGGCTGGAGGACAGTAGCACAATCTCAGCTCACTGCAACCTCCGCCTCCCGGGTTTAAGCTATTCTTCTGCCTCAGCCTTCCTCCTAGCTGGGATTATAAGCGCCCACCACCACGCCCGGCTATGCGCCCGGCTAATTTTGGTATTTTTAGTAGAGACGAGGTGTCACCATGCTGGCCAGGCTGGTCTCGAACTCCGGACTTCAAGTGATCTGCCCACCTCGACCTCCCAAAGTGCTGGGATTACAGGCGTGAGCCACTGCGCCCAGCCAGCAATTGATAAGGAGGGTTTTTATTTTTTTGTACCAAATCCACATTGGAAAGTCAACACAAAGAAAAGTGAGTATCTTTTTCACTTGTGAAATATTCAGTACAACTTCCTATCCTAAATGTACAGTAGTCCCCACTTTGTCCCTGGTTTTGCTTTCACAGTACAGTAAGATATTCTGAGAGAGAGACCACATTCACATAGCTTCTATTACAGTATAGATTCTCGTTGACTTATGATGGGGTGATGGCCATCGTAAAGCCATCGTAAATTGAAAACATTGTAAGTTGAACATGCAGTTAATATACCGATAAACCCATTGTAAAGTCAAAAAATCTGGTCAAACAATTGTAAGTCAGGACTGTCTGTATGTTGTTATAAATGTTTTATTATTAGTTGTTAATATCTTACTGTGCCTAATTTATAAGTTACACTTTATCATAATTACATATGTATATGAAAAAACTGAAATTAAAATGATGAGTTGGCCTTCTATTATCTGTGGGTTCCTTATCCCTGGATTCAATCAACTGCAAATCAAAAATGTATTTTTCTTTAAAAATGGATGGTTGCATCTGGACTGAACATGTACAGACTTTTTCTTGCTCTTATTTCTTAAACAATACAGTATAACAGCTATTTCCATAGCAATTACATTGTATTAGGTATTATAAGTGATCTAGTGATGATTAAGTACACAGAAGAATGTGCATAGCTTATATGCAAATACTGTGCTATTTTATATCAGACACTTGAACCTCCATGACTTTAGTGTCGGCAGTTTCTCCTGGAACCAATCCCCAGTGGATACTGAGGGACAATTGTATTGACTTTTTTCAGATCATGATGTATAATCACTGGATTCCATCTGATTTTTCTCTTTTTGCTTAATTTTACAAATGAGGAAACCTGAACCCCTAGGTCTTATCGAAGTTCACACAATCAGTTAGTATCAAAGTCAGAATAAAATACAGATTTCACTTGAAGTATTAAAATCTCAGTCTTCAGGTTTCCAGTTTGATGACTGTTATAAAGTGCTCTAAAATTTTGGAGAAATAATCAGGGAAAAAAGTTAGAATTCTATCTGCAGAAGTGCTCCACTCTAAGAGATGTCAGCCTCTTATAAATGGTAAAAGAGGAACTGAAATCAAGGTGATGAGACTTTTCCCTTGGGCCTAGGTTACAGCTAAAGAAAACCATAACCTCATCAGTTGTGTTGTGACCTGAACAATTAAAGAAAGGCCCTGGGCAGGCGCAGTGGTTCACACCTGTAATTCCAGCACTTTGGGAGGCCGAGGCAGGTGGATCATGAGGTCAGGAGTTCGAGACCAGCCTGACCAACATGGTGAAACCCCGTCTCTACTAAAAATACAAAAATTAGCCAGGCATGGTGGCACATGCCTGTAATCCCAGCTACTCAGGAGGCTGAGGCAGGAGAATCACTTGAATCCGGGAGGTTGAGGTTGCAGTGAGCCAAGATTGTGCCATTGCACTCCAGCCTGGGCAACAGAGCAAGTCTCCATCAGAAAGAGAGAAAGGAAGGAAAGAAGGAAAGAAAGAAAGGAAGAAAGGAAGGAAAGAAGAAAGGAAGAAAGGAAGGAAAGAAGGAAAGAAAGAAAGGAAGAAAGGAAGGAAAGAAGGAAAGAGAAAGGCCCCACTTACCGAAGGATAGTGACCTCTCTGGAATCTAGAATAAGGGGAACAAGTGGCCAGAAGCTGCCAGGATGTGCACACTCCTTGGGAAGAAGGGTAGAATTCTAGGTCTAAATGATCCACCCTGGATTTTCAGACATCGTTATCCCTGGAGTAGAGAAAAGGCACCCACTAGGCCCTCCACAACTCGGCTGGAAATATTTCCAGAGAATACCTTTTCCCTTACTGTTACTCTTTCTCTACTAGACAACCCTCTGGCCTATGACATGGACTTTCTCACCTGGAGGAAATGTCTTATGCAGCTAACCAGCTGCAGGGTCTCAAGCCAACCTAAATTAATAAAAAATAATTGCTAATAGCAAACACATACAAAGCACTATGAGCCAGATGCTGTTCCTTACACATCTGAGCCTGTTTGAGACTTACAGCAACTTCAAGTTTAGTCCAATGAATTACTCTTATTTACAGCTGAGGAAACTGTAACTCAAAGAGTTAAGTATTTTGGCCAAGATGACAGTTCTGAGATTCAGCCCAGACAGTGTGTGTGCTTAATTGCTATGTTCTACTGCGGCTGATAAATAGATATTCTCATTCCACTTTATTCGTCTAAGGTGTGGTTACTGAGGATAAGTACTCCCAGTCTGACAAGATGATCATGAACTGATAAAACTTCTGCATTGTCCATGTAGAGAACTAGTTTACAGAACTCTCAGAGGACAAGTGGGGATTTGGATGATTTGAACCCAGTCCAACTCTAGAGCCGCGCTATTGACCATTGTACAGTATCACTATTACCATTTATTTATTCACTCAACAAATATGTATTAAGCTCCCATGTCACGCATTGAGTTAAGTGCTGGGGAAAGAGGAAAGAAGAAAATAGCCATAGTTCTTGCCTTCATAAAACTTGGCAGAGGGAGAGAGACAGGCACTGAACAGCTAAACACATAAATAACTATGTTGTTATCACGATGATAAGTGCTGAAAAGGCCAGCTACAGAGGACAGGCGTTGTGAGAGCATATAACAAGTGGCCTTGATCTACATTGCGGGTTAGGGAATGCCTCTCTGAGAAAGAAACATTTAGACAAAAACCTTAAAAATGAATGCAATCCCAGCACTTTGGGAGGCCAAGGCAGGCAGATCACCTGAGGTCAGGAGTTCAAGACTAGCCTGACCAATATGGAGAAACCCCATCTCTACTAAAAATACAAAATTAGCCGGGCATGGTGGCACATACCTGTAATCCCAGCTACTCGGGAGGCTAAGGTGGGAGAATTGCTTGAACTCAGGAAATTAGCCGGGCATGGTGGCACATACCTGTAATCCCAGCTACTCGGGAGGCTAAGGTGGGAGAATTGCTTGAACTCAGGAGGCGGAGGTTGTGGGGAGCCAAGGTCACACCATTGCCCTCCAGCCTGGGCAACAGGAGCAAAACTCCGTCTCAAAAAAAAAAAAAAAGAATGCAAATTGTCCAGGCAGAGAAGGCAGAAAGCATTCCAAGCAGAGGAGACAGCCTGTGCAAAGGCCCTGAAGCTTTAAAAAGTCAGGTGCGACACACAGACAGAGAAAACAACACATATGTGTTGAGATGAGGAAGTTGTCATCTGTGATCCTGCAGATGCAAGAACAGGGCATATCATGCCCTGTCTGAGGAGTCCTGCTGAAGAGGTAAGCCTTTATCCTTCCTAAAACAAGAGGAAAACAGAAATGAGACGTAAGTGGGAAAACAATATGATCACTCATGAGGATTTGCCAGGATCAATCCACCAGTCTCCCTCTTTGAATCCTCTTTAGCAACAAAATGCTTACAAATTTGAAAGAATTTTCAGTACTATTTTTAATCACCTTATCCTCTCACTAGCATGTAAGAGACAGAAATAGTTACAAACTATAGTGGTGCTATGGCTTGCCATCAAAATCTCACTTTAATAATGAGACGTCCCTCAGCTCTGGGAGTGCTTGCCATCTGCACACAATCCTCATGTCAGCCCTCTTCAGAAACTTCCGTGGCTAAAGAAAGCTGCCATGCCCAGGGGCAGCCTGAGTACATTCTACAGGTATGAAGACCTGGCCTGTCTACCAACTCAGGACAACTGGGAGCTTCACAGCATCTGAACCCTCTGTGGGATCAGCTGAAGCCTTTGTTATAATGGCATCTGATGTATCCCAATGCAATTTGGCCAGTAACAATCCAGAGTTACCTCCAATCCCACAAGTTAAGGACATAGTCCCAAACAAGACTGAAGATGTCCCCACTCCAGACACCATCCATAAGTTCAGGGGTCTGCCGGCCACCAGCACTCCAGCCCAACTGGCTACAAATTCAGAGTTTCTCACAATTCCATCATATTTGATAATTTACTAGAATAACTTATAAAACTCAGGAAAGCACTGTACTTAAGTTTGCTGTTTTATTATAAAGGAAACAAATCAGAGCCTCTGTGTCCTCTCCCCATGGAATTAGAACACGTGACCCTCCCTCACATCCATGTCCTCACAAACTAGGATGTTCCACTGAGCTTCAGTGTCTGCAGTTTTTATTGGGATTTCATTATGTAGCCATGATTGATTGACTGAATCATTGGCTCCATGATTCAACTCAATTTCCAGCCTCCTTTCCCTGCTTAAAGGTCAAGAGATTGGGCTGGTAACATGTGGCTCAAAGCTTCAACCCTTTAATCACATGGTTGGCCTTTCTGGGATGACCAGTCCCCATCCTTAGTTATCTCCTTAGCACTAATTCAGATGTCATCCAAGGGCCCAACATAAAGAGAGTAACTCTTTAGGGAATAAAGGGAATACATAAACCTAAAGAGAATAAAGGGAATACATAAGGAGAATAAAGGGAATAAAGAGAATAAAGGGAATACATAAACCAGGATACATAAACCAGGAAGTCACTGCATATTCCCTAAAGAGAGCAAAAAAGATACTCTTATTGACTTGGGAGACCCCAAGGATTTAAAATGAACCAATCCCATGAACCAGGGATAAAGGCCAGTCAAATTCATTGTCATGCAACAGCATCACAGTCAACTTTTCCTTATCTGATTCTACTTTTATCTTTTCTTTCCACTGATATTGATCCTAAATGTACTTCCTAATAAACTTTCTAAATGCTAATCTTTGCCTCAGAGTCTAGTTTTCATGGAAGCCGACCTAAAAGATTTGGTGCCAGAAAGAAAGCAGACATTATGATTGGATTTTGGAGTTGGTCACCCATTGCTGGCTGGCAATGAATCTGTGGTGGAGGTAGGATACAAGGAAGCAGGGCAATTGTTAAAACTTTCACCTGTAGCTTACTGGGAAAAAAAGCATGTGGTGTACTGCAAAAGGCATGCAGTTCTCACATATGGGGGAACTAGTAACTATAAGCTTCCTAGAATTTGATGGCTATTGCTAAGTAGAATTAATATTTTGGGGAGAGATAATGAAAGGCTGGATGTGATTTATCTGCAATTCAAAACTAAGCATGAAAACCAGAAATCCTACGAGGGAGCATATAAAAAGTTTTTCATTTCTTGCAGTGGGAAGGCAGAGAAAACTGAAAAGCAGTTCCAGGACTTAATTATCATAGTAGCAGAAAATTAAGTGGAAACTTCCAAAGAAGATTTAACTCTCCACTTAGGCAATTGTGATATACCAAGGTTAGGACCCTGGATGGGAAAGAGTGGGACTCTGACACATGGATGGGGACATTTGGGTTGATGTATTTGAAAAATTTTGAATCCCTAGATTCCCCTCAACCCACTGAGTCTGCCAAAGTACCCTACTTTTCCATATTAAAAGCTCATGTTCCCCTCTTGTAAAATGATGCGGAAGTTTCCTCTCTACAGAATAACATCTACCACCCTTTTCAGGGTACATAAACCAGGAAGTCACTGCATATGATATTCCAGGGACATCACTATGTATGATATAAGTATATCATAAGCATCCATCTTTGGCTTAATTTGGTTGTTCAGATTGAGAACTTCCTTTGACTTTTGCCCATTTATTTTCCTCCAGATGCCTTATTTAACTTATTGTCTCCAAAACCTCTGTGAGTAAAGTTCCTTTGACTGCCATTTCTTACAGTGGGAAGGCAGAAAAAAGTATATAAGTATCACATGATACAAGGTCATATCACTACATATGATATTCCAAGGACATCTGGTATGGTGTGGCTGTGTCCTAACCCAAATCTCATCTTGAATTGATGCTCCCATAATTTCCATGTGTTGTGGGAGAAACCTGGTGGGGAGGTAATTGAATCATGGTGGTGAGTCTTTCCCATTCTGTTCTAGTGATAGTAAGTCTCAGGAGATCTGATGGTTTTATATAGGGGAGTTCCCCTGCACATGCTTTCTTGCCTGCCACTGTGTAAGATGTGCCTTTACTCCTCCTTTGCCTTCTGCCATGATTGTGAGGCCTCCCCAGCCATGTGGAACTGTGAGTCCATTAAACCTCTTTCCTTTATAAATTACCAAGTCTTGGGTATGTCTTTATTTGCTAATAAAAGAGGAACAGACTAATACAACATCAGAGGACACATAATACTGGCATACAATCCTACTCAAAGAAGCTATAGGACCCAGCCAACAGGTACCAGCAGGAACCAGGAGAGTAGGCACAGGACCAAATTCTTTTTTTTTTTTTTTTTGAGACAGAGTTTTGCTCATGTTGCCCAGACTGGAGTGCAGTGGCGCGATCTTGGCTCACTGCAACCTCCACCTCCTGGATTCAAGTGATTCTCCTGCCTCAGCCTCCTGAGTAGCTGGGATTACAGGCATATGCCACCACGCCCAGATAATTTTGTATTTTTAGTAGAGATGGGGTTTCTCCATGTTGGTCAGGCTGGACTTGAACTCCCAACCTCAGGTGATCTGCCCACCTCAGCATCCCAAAGTGCTGAGATTACAGGCGTGAGCCACCACGTCTGGCCAAGGACCGAATTCTGAAGGTTATGAATGGCAGGGTGGGGAGGTGGAGCATACAGTTAGGTAAGGGAGAATTGTATCAAGTTGGTAATACTCTCCCAGCATACAAGATTTAACACTCATGCAAGGATCCTGGGTGATAGTGTGAACACATTTAGGATGTCATCTAGAAGCACAGAGAAATCAATGGCTCACAGTACACCTGGTTACATAGAGATGCCAAAACTGCTTTGGTTTACATTGTAAGGAGGGACTAAATGGCTCAAAGAAGTGAGCTTGCTAGAGTGAATATACTTATATAAAAATGGAAAACCCAACAGATGAATATATTTCAAAGGAAAGTTCAGAGAATACACCACTTACCAAATCAATAAGGCATTATCTGGTTAGAGAGGAATCAGCATCACTCTAAGACTCAGCAGTGGTTCTCTCTGTAGTTCAGGGTGAAGACAGAAGATACCATTTCAGAACTGGGTTCACTGAGAACAGTAGAGATGATGGAACCTTGTAACATTGAAGTGACATGATGGCACTCAAACTTAAACAGCCAAATGGACACTGCAAGGCAAGAGCGGCAGTCCAGGGGGCTTTACCCACAGATGTTTTGGAGATGACAAATAAGCCATCTGGAGCAAAAGAAATGGGCAACCATCAAAGGAAGTCTTCAATCTGAACAACCAAATTAAGCCAAGAATGGATGATCAGGAGGTTAAAGGCTGATGCTCTGATACAAAGTCATGATCACTTGCCCAGTTTCTGGACTTGAACCAGTTTTTGGACCTAGAATATATTTAATTGGAGGGAGAGGGCATGTCCCTAGAAGAAAGAACTCTGCAGCACCAGCACAAGTGTACACAGTAATAATTTCCCAAGTCCTTCCCTCAAGTGATCTATAGCCATTTACTTAGGTAGCCATACACTGGGGAAAAGAGAATATCTAACGATTTCAAGGACATCATGGACACAGTGTGTAAAATGACATTGATACCAAGAGACTCAGAGTTTCATTATTGGCCCTTTCTTAGCATGGAGATATATGGAAATCGAGACTGGATGTCTGGCCCAGGTCCAGCTCATGGTAAGTCTACAGCGTTCTCAAACTACTTGCTATGCCCCCAGTATACAAACATACACATAGAATAAACATCCTTAGTAGTTTGTGCAGCCCCCATATTAAATTCTGGATCTGTAAGGGGTAAGAGCTATCATACTGGGGAATTCCAAGTGGAAGTTTAGGAAGTTGCACACACTTCCCATCCCCTGAAAACTCAGCCAAGATACTAAATAAAAAACAGCCCAGGATGGAATTACCAGTTTCACCTCTGGTATGTAAAGAGCTTGGAAGTTACTGCTCCCATTCTTACAAGAAGAAAAGCTGAACAAACTGAAAACCAACGGCTTTTCTTAGAGCCATTAGAGAACCAGGTTGCAGGGTAAACTGCCATGCTGAAATCTGAAGAGACGTGCAAGTTCAAAGAGTCACAGCAGAGATCTGCTTACTTTGACCAGAAGCAACCAGAACCATAAATTGGTAGAAACACTTAAGTGGTTACTTTGACAAATTTCTAGAGGCTGAGTATGAACTGTCGATGATGAGAAACTCCTGGGTATTTTAATGTTAGGGAGACCCCCAGACTTTAATGGGTTTTCCTCCAGAAACCCACTCAGTTTGCACAATGAAAAGCTAAGAAAGATGTCCCCGTGGCTCAGGCAGAGAAAGAAAAGAGTAACCATTGTAAAGCATGCCCAGAACATTGTCCACATGGAAGTCCTGCTTTCCAGGGACAAGACTTTATGGGAGCCTTATCCCAACTTGGAAATGGGCATTTCACCTACACCCAGTCCACTAGCCTTTCTGTCTACCTAAGGAAATTTTAAAAAGCTAACGAACATTTGTGAAGGTCACAGCTCAGGGACATAGGCCTATTAAAAGACTAAGATTTAATTACAGGATTACAAAAGAGGCCAGGCACAGTGCCTCACACCTATAATTCCAGCACTTTGGAAAGCCAAGGTGGGCAGATCACTTGAGCCCAGGAGTTCAAGAGCAGCCTGGGCAACATGGTGAAACCCTATCTCTACGAAAAATACAAAAATTAGCCGGCATGGTGGCAGGCGCCTGTAGTTCCAGCTACTCAGAAGAGAAGTAGGGGTGGGTGTGGGCAGTGAGGCAGGAGAATCGCTTAAGCCTGGGATGCAGAGGATGCAGTCAGCCGAGATTGCACCGTGGCACTCCAGCCTGGGTGACAGGGAGACCCTGTCTCAAAAAAAAAAAAAAAAAAAATTACAAAACACTTTCCCTTTCCACTCCTTTCTACCACACCAACATAAGTCTAGTATAACAGCAGTGGATTACAGCTGGAAAAGGTCCAAGACACAGACTCTAACTAATGCTTCGTTCTTAGAGAATCCCAGAGTCAACAGGGGAGACTAGAGAACACTAATGGAATTTGAAACCTCCAGCCCCTCTAGCTATAGCAAACATTAAACACAGTTTAACTTCTAGCCAGATTAACATAAAACCTCACACTAAATGTCTATTTACTTCGGTTCCTATTACCCAATGCATCACACTAGATTTCAACAAAAAATTGCAAGGCATACTAAAAGACAAGAGAAAACGTAGTCTGAAGAGACAAAGCAAGCATTGGAATCAGGCTAAGATATGACATAGATTTAAGTTTTCAGACAGGAAATTTAAAATAACTATGATTAATTTGTAAAGGACTCTGATGAAGAAAGTAAACAACATGCAAGAGCAAATGGGTAATATAAGATAGACGAAAGAATAAAAAAGAAATGCTAGGAATAAAAACTATTATAACATAAATGAAGATTGCCTTTCATGGGCTCATTAATAGATTGGACATGACCAAGGAAAGAACCCATGAGCTTGAAAATAGTTCAACAGAAACTTCCCAAACTGATATGCAAAGAGAAAAAGTAATTGAAACCAGAACAGAACATACAAGAACTTTGGGACATTTCAAAAGTGTAACTATGTGTAATTGGTACCAGAAGAAGAAGAAAGACAAAACAGATCAGAAGAAATATTTGAAATAATAATGGTAAAAAATTTTTCAAAATTAATGACAGACATACAACCACAATCCAGGAAGCTGAGGATGGATCAAACAGGATAAATACCAAAACTCATACAACTAGGCATATCATACTCAAACTGCAACAAAGCAAAGATAAAGAGAAAATATTTAAAGAAGTGAGAGAAAAAAATTTTTTACCTACATAGGAATAACGATAATAATCACAGTGGACTTCTCATCAGAAACCTGCCAGGCGTAGTGACTCATGCCTATAATTCCAGCACTTTGGGAGGCTGAGGGTTGGGGACCACTTGAGCCCTCCACGGTAGTTCAAGAGCAGCTTGGGCAACATAGCCAGACCCCGTTTCTATTGGAAAAAAAAAAAAAGAAAAGAAAAGAAAAAAAAAGAAACCAAACAAGCAAGAAAAGAATGGAGTAAACTATTTAAAATGCATCAAGCTATAATTTTAGGTACAGAAAAATTATCCTTTAAAAGTGAAAGAGAAATAAGTTTTTAGTCAACAAAAAATGAAAGAATTCATTGCAAGCAGAACTGCATGCAAAAAATATTAAAATAAGTTCTTCAAGGAAAAAGAAATGATATAAGTCAGAAACTTAGACCTACATAAAGGGAGAGCATTGGAAAAGGAATAAATGAAGGTAAAATAAAATATTTTATTTTTTTCATTCTTAATTGATCTGACAGATAACTGTTTAAAGTAAGAGTAACAATGTCTTGGGAGAGGAGAGCATAGAGACAAGGGAAATGAATGGCACCAATGTAATGAGGGATGGGAGGAAGTGGAGTTATTCTGTTGTAATTTATCTACACTACACCTGGAGCAGTATAATGGTATTTGAGAATGGACATAGATTAGGTTAAAATATATATTGAAAACTCTAGGAGGTCAGGTTGGGGAAGATGGTGGAGCAGGAAGCAGGAATAATCTGTCTCTCCATGCAGGCAACAATTGCACTGGCAGAATCTGTCTTTCCTAACTACTTCTGGAGTCTAGAAGGCTTGCAACTTCTAGAGGAGGGTTTGTAATGTTAAGTTGTGGTTAATTTCTGTCAATTTCAGCACTTAGCACAGTAGCAACTACCTATCCCTCACCACACATCTACAAGGCAGGCAGCAGTGCATAGGTTCCTGAAGCAGCTTACAAACAGCTTGGGGGGTTGGGCAAAAAGGACTCTGTCTTTTGAATATCAGTACTCTGTGCTTGATCGCTGACTGTCACTTTTTTTTTTTTTTTTTTTACAGAGTCTCACTCTGTCATCCAGGCTGGAGTGCATTGGTGCAATCTCAGCTCACTGCAGCCTCTGCCTCCTGGGTTCAAGCGCTTCTTCTGCCTCAGCCTCCCGAATAGCTGGGATTACAGGCACCTGCCAACACACCTGCCTAATTTTTATATTTTTAGTAGAGATGGGGTTTCACCATGTTGGCCCGGGCTGGTCTTGAACTGCTGGCCTCAAGTGATACGTCTAGAAAGCGCCAGGATTACATGCGTCAGCCACCACGCCTGGTCCTGAATGTCACTTCTGAACACAAAAGTTCAGAGAGATACAAAGAGGTGAATGGCCATTATTGTTGCACCTACCCTCATTTGTTGCAAACTCCTCCAGCTCAAGTGACTTTGGGGGATTTAAAAAGCCAGCACCTTTCGCTCCCTGTTTCATTTTTTTCTTTTTCTCTTTTCTGGACCCAGAGATAAAAAACAATGATATTAAAAACAACACATATAGGAAAACTTAGAAAGTGACTAAACTTGCCCAGAGTAAGGCCCAGAAAAGACCTGAGAAGACCTTAAGTTTACACCTCAGGCTGACTCTTGGACCAGAGACAAACTACACCAATTATAAATAAACAAACAAAAACAACAAAAACCAGCAAACCCTGGGAAGAAGGAGAATCTGATTTCCAGAGTTATCACATCACTGTATTCAAATGTTCGGTTTTCAACGACAAAAAAAATCATAAAGCATATAAGAAACAGGAAAATATGGCCTAGTCAAAGGAAAAACAGTAAACAGAAACTGTCCCTGAAACAGACTTGATGGCGGATCTACTAAACTGTCTTAAAGATGCCAAAAGAACTAAAAGAAAAGATGAAGTCAAAAGTAGTGTACGAACAAAACGGAAATACCAATAAAAAGGTAGAAGGGCTAAAAAGAAACCTAAAAGAAAGTCTGGAGCTGAAAAACACAGTAACTAAAATGAAAATTTCACTGGAAGTATTCAAAGAGATTTGAGCAAGTAGAAGAATGCATTAGCAAATTTGAAGATAAAATAATGGAAATTATTGAATCTGAGAAATAGGAAGAAAAACAATTTAAAAAAGTAAACAGATCCTAAGAGACTTATGGGACACCATTGTAGCAGGCCAGGTTTCCATTAGCAACCAGAACAGTTTCCACTAACCCTTTACTGTAATTATGATGAAGTCATAAGTTAAACATTAAAGAACTGGAGAAACTGGTGCCTGAGTATGAGGGCTGGAATGAGAAAACAAACCCATTAAGATCCCGCCTCGGTTTTCTTAAACCCTAAAGTCCGATGGAACAATAAAAGCATTCTTACACATACCTCTCGTACCAGGGCCCCCTTAAGATTAACAAACTTTCAGCTGGGCGTGGTGGCTCACGCCCGTAGTCCTAGCACTTTGGTAGGCCAAGGCGGGCAGATCACTTGAGGTCAAGAATTTAAGACCAGCCCTGTTTCAGTAGAGAAACCCCATCTCTACCAAAAATACAAAAATTAGCCGGGGGTGGTGGTGTGTCCGAAATTCGTGGGTTCTTGGTCTTGCTGACTTCAAGAATGAAGCCGTGGACCTTCATGGTGAGTGTTACAGCTCTTAAAGATGGTGTGTCCAGAGTTTGTTCCTTCAGATGTTCAGATGTGTCTGGAGTTTCTTCCTTCCGGTGGGTTCATGGTCTCACTGACTTCAGGAATGAAGCTGCAGACCCTCATGGTGAGTGTTACAGCTCTTAAAAGCAGCCCGTCGGGAGTTGTTTGTTCCTTCCGGTGGATTCATGGTCTTACTGGCTTCAGCAGTGAAGCTGCAAATCTTCGCAGTGAGTGTTACAGCTCATAAAGGCAGCACATACCCAAAAAGTGAGCAGCAGCAAAATTTATTGCAAAGGGCTAAAGAACAAAGCTGCCACAGCATGGAGGGAGACCAAGCTGGTTGCCGCTGTTGGGTTGGGTAGCCCGCTTTTATTCCCTTATCTAACCCCCCCCACCCCCCCAACCACTCACATCCTGCTGATTGGTCCATTTTACAGAGAGCTGATTGGTCCGTTTTACAGAAAGCTGATTGGTCCGTTTTTGACAGGGTTCTGATTGGTGCGTTTACAATCCCTGAGCTAGACACAGAGTGCTGATTGGTGCATTTTCAATCCTCTAGCTAGACATAAAAGTTCTCCAAGTCCCCACTAGATTAGCTAGACACAGAGCACTGATTGGTGCATTTACAAACCTTGAGCTAGACACAGGTTGCTGATTGGTGCGTTTACAAACCTTGAGCTACACACAGTGCTGATTGGTGCATTTACAATCCTCCAGCTAGACATAAAAGTTCTCCAAGTCCCCGGTAGATACAGAGTGCTGATTGGTGCATCCACAAACCCCAAGCTAGACTCAGAGTGCTGATTGGTGCATATATAATCCTCCGGCTAGACACAAAAGTTCTCCAAGTCCCCACTAGACTCAGGAGCCCAGCTGGCTTCCCCTAGGTCCTGAGCCCTGCCCCAGCAGGGAGAAGGCTGAGGCCCAGTGAGAAATTCAAGCGCGGCACAGGAGGGCCAGCAGTGCTGGGGGACCTGGCACACCCTCTGCAGCTACTGGCCCAGGTGCTAAGCCCCTCACTGCCTGGGGCCAGCGACGCCAGCCACTCCAAGTGTGGGGCCCGCCAAGCCTGCGCCTACCAGGAACTGGGGCAGGCCTGCGAGCCACGTGCGCTGCCCCTGTTCCCGCCCGCGCCTCTCCCTCCAAACCTCCTCCAAGCAGAGAGAGCTGGCTCCTGCCTTGGTGAAGCCCAGAATGTGGCTCCCACAGTGCAGTGGCGGGCTTAAGGGCTCCTCAAGCATGGCCAGAGTGGACGCAGAGGCCAAGGAGGCACCCAGAGCAAGCGAGGGCTGCTAGCACGTTGTCACCTCTCAGTGGCACATGCCTGTAATCCCAGCTATTTGGGAGACTGAGGCAGGAGAATCGCTTGAACCCGGAAGGCAAAGGTTGCAGTGAGCTGAGATCACACCATTGCACTCTAGCCTGAGAGACAAGAGCATAACTCCATCTCAAGAAAATAAAAATAAAAAATAAATTTAAAAAAACCAGACTAAGAAACTTTCCAAGATTCCAGAGAAAGCTTTCCAGACCCTAGACCCTAGTTAAAGATTAGGTATAGAGCGAATGAAACACTCTTGCTTATAGATGCAATTCTACATGTAGCATGGAGCTTAAAATGTATATCAACACTGGAAAAAAACTTGTAACTTTGAGTTGGTCTGGTGAGTTACTTCAACCTTCTCCCTGTAACTGGTTGCAGAAATAAACTCCCTTCTTTCCCAGTCTGTCTGCATCTTGTTATTGGATCACAGAAATGAGCAGCCAGACCTTGTTCTGTCCAGGAGCAAATCTGATGACTCCTCAGGGATGGATCTGTGCTCAGTGGCCAGTGGCTTGTAAGTCAACAGTCATCGGGAGACTCCCAACAGCTGCCAGGTATGGTTTGTCCTGGGGAGTCTCCCAAGGACCTTCCTAGATGCAAAGACCGCGTCTCTCTATTACTGGGGAACAACAGAGGTTGGGAGTGGAGCTGCTCAAAGGGTTAAGTAAAACCTGATGGAAAGCTGGGAGTCTATTGTTTTCTCTATTAGAGCTCATGTAGCCGTTTTTTTCAGTACTGTTGAGGAAACAATAGGACTCCTTTGTATACCCGGTCATGGTTAATACTGAGTATCAACTTGATTGGATTGAAGGATACAAAGTATTGATCCTGTGTGTGTCTATGAGGGTGTTGCCAAAGGAGATCAGCATTTGAGTCAGTGGGCTGGGAAAGGCAGACCTGCCCTTAATCTGGGTGGGCACAATCTAATCAGCTGCCAGCGAGGCTAGAATACAAGCAGGCAGAAAAATGTGAAAAGAGAAACTGGCCTAGCCTCCCAGCCTATATCTTTGTCCTGTGCTGGATGCTTCCTGCCCTTGAACATTGGAATTTAAGTTCTTCAGTTTTGGGACTCGGACTGGTTCTTGTTGCTCCTCAGCCTACAGACGGCCTATTGTGGGATCTTGTGATCGTGTGAGTTAATACTTAATAAACTCTCCTTTGTATATTCCCACTTTACAATGTTAGAGGACCCATTTGCATTTGTTTGTGAAAATTCATTTGTTCTGTTGGTCTGATATTAAGTTTAGAGTAGTTAGTATGGGCAACACTGCATCTATCCCTACAAATAGTCCTCTGGGAAGAGCTTTGTCAGATTAGAAGCATGTTGGTTATCCACTAATGACAAGAAGAGTTAATCCTCTGTTGTAACACATCTTGGCCAATGTATGTTTTGGGGTCTGAGAAATGGTAGCCAGTTTTTGGATCTTTAAATTGTCATAGCATTTATCAATTAGAATTGTTCTGCCAGAGGTCAGGCAAATGAGGTGAAATACCTTACGTCTGGGCATTAATGTTGCTAAAGAAAAAGGAAATAAGCTAATGGTGCAATGCACTGCCAAGTCTGTCCTGACTCACAAGGGGAGGAAGAGAAAACCTTTGAAACCCAACTTAACGAATAGTTAATGAATACCTTAAACCCCATAGTGGCTACTGCCGCAGCTCAGGAAAGAGAGGGAATGCTACCCCTAGAGTACAGGAAGGCAGCAGGGCTACTATCTCCCTCTAGGACTAGGCAAGGTACTAATTTTGGCCAGGGAGTCACCGAGTCTGGAGCAGGGAAGTTCCCACTGTAACAATATTCAGTAGAAGTCAATTAGCAAGGAGCTCCAGCCAACAATATTATTGGGCCTATAATGCCACTGTATTTGCTACACAGTGCACACCTGGGCAGATGTGCAAGCTCTCCTAAGCATTATGCTCACTGCAGATTAGCGGCAGCTGGTTTTCAATAAAGTGAAGGAAGAGGCGCAATGACTTCATGATGAAAATTCAGTCAACACAGATCCAGGGGCGGCAATTCCCCACAGGGACCCTAATTGGGATATTGTAGAGGACATACATCCCACTGTAGCTAACCCATATACTACGTTCATTTCTCTTCCTGGAGATTATAAATGGCTCACAGTATTGGATTTAAAAGATGCTTTCTTTTGCATACCCATAGACACAGAAAGTCAACTGTTGTTTGCCTTTGAATGGATAGATCTTGAAGCTGCAACGTGGTTTCAGTATCCTTGGACTACACTCCCACTAGGATTTAAAAACTCTCCACATATATTTGGGGAAGCCTTGGCTTGAAATTTAAAGAGTTTAAAATTGGAAAATGGGGTATTCTTACAATATGTGGGTGATTTACTAATACCTAGCCTCTCTGAATGGGAATGTTGGAATAACACCATTAAAACTCTGAACCACCTAGCCACCCGTGGGTATAAGGTTTCAAGTAAAAAGGCTCAAATATGCCAACAAACTGGCATACTTAGATTTTCTCTTACAGAAGGGAACTAGAGCTCTAACAGTGGAAAGACAAAATGCAGTTGCTTCCATTGCAGCACCCACTGTCAGAAGGTAGCTGAGAGGATTTCTAGGCATGGCAGGGTTTTGTTAGATCTGGATTCCTAACTATGAACTACCAGTGAAGCCACTATACAGTCTGTTAAGGGACCTAACAATGATGGCTTTGACTGGGAGCAAAACACCAGCACTCATTTGGACAACTGAAATGTAAGTTAACCTCCACCGTATTCCTGGGGCTCCCAAATCCTCATAAGCCCTTTCGATTGTACATGCATGAGAGACTGGGTCTAGCACTGGGGATCCTTACACAGTACACAGGAGAAATATTGCAGCTAGTAGGTTTACTTTCCTAAACAACTGGATAATGTGGCCAAAGGCTGGCCCCTGTTCAAGGGGGGTCACTGCCACCTGCCTACTATTAAAGGAAGCTGAAAAGCTGACTTTGGGACAGCCTGTCACTGTCTACATGCGTCACCAAGTACTAGTGTTACTAGAACAAAAGGGAGGCTACTGGCTGACAGTGGGCAGATTGAGCAAATACCAGGCCACACTCTTAGATGAACCTACAGTAAAATTGCAGGTTACCAGAGCCTTGAACCCAGCTACTTTACTTCCCTCTACCGAAGAGCCAAAAGAACTTATGCATAATGTTTACAAATTATTGACTAAGATGTTTTCCAGTCCCCCTAATTTAAAGGATACAGCCCTGCCATATGCAGACTGGACATTGTTCATGGATGGGAGCAGCCTGGTAACCGACAGAAAAAGAAATGCTATATATGTAATGGTAACCTTTTCAGAGGTCACAGAAGCCAGGACTTTGCCACTAGGAGCCTCTGCACAGAAGGCAGAACTGATCGCCCTTGCAAGAGCCTGCAGTTGTTCCAAGTAAACAAGGCACTTGGAATAAATTGGAAACTACACTCAGCATGGAGACCACAGTCTTCTGGACAGACTGAAAGGAAAATCCAACAGTGAAAACAGTTATTGCCAAACTGTGCCAGGAAACTCAACCAAAATGAATTCAGGTACTTGGCATTGCATTGCTCTGGGTAAGAATGACCTCCCCAGATGTGGGATTAGGTTAAGTCCTGTGAAATGATATATGAGAGACCCTTTACTGCTAATCCATCTTGGGTTACTAGGGTGCCCCTTAAAAAGTCAACTATTAAACATTGTGTTACTCACTTGGGACAAATTCTTAACGTTTTGCATAAGCTTGCTTTCAACAACAGCATTGTGAACTCAGCAGAACCACGCCACTCATTCCAGTCCCGTGATCAAGTACTGCTAAAACATAGATGGGAACGGGCCCAACTCAGCAGCTACAGGAGAAATAGAAAGGGCCCTACGGGTGCTGCTAACTGCCAGTTTCAGCACTGAAACTGGCGGGCATCAAGCCATGGATCCACTACACATTGTAAAGAAGTTCCTGCCGAAAGAAACATTCACAACAGAGGACCCCAAGATAGCCAAATAGGAGGCAGAACCTCTCAAAGGCCTAAGATTTCTGTTCAAAAAATGATAGGATTTTTCTTTATAATATTTTTTCTTACTGCATCTTTTGTTGTTTCTTTCTATACTCCTAACCTTTTTCTATAATGGTGTATTAGTTCGGACTCACACTGCTATAAAGATACTACCTGAGACTAGGTAAAAGGAAAGATGTTTAATTGACTCACAGTTCTGTATGGCTGGGGAGGCCTCGGGAAACTTACAATCATGGCGAAGGTGAAGGGGAAGCAAGCGTGTTCTTCACAAGGTGGCAGGAGAAAGAGAGCGAGCAATTCCCACACTTTAAAACCATCAGCTCTTGTGAGAACTCACCATCATGACAACAGCATGGAGAAAATCACCCCTCTCATCTAATCACCTCCCATCAGGTCCCTCTCCTGACACATGGTGATTTCAACTGGAGATGAGATTTGGGTGAGGACACTGAGCCAAACCATGTCAAACAGGCACAAGATTATGCAGATAGATTACAGCAAGACTCATGCTGGGTCTGTGGTCTATTACCCCTCTCTATCACCAAGGCACTGCTTTGGTAGGCCTCCCCTGTACAATGAAAAGATTAGGTTTCTTTATAGATCTTAAACAATGGACGGGGTTGCAGATGACTGGGGTAACTAGAAAAAAATATTTCAGAATGGCCTATAAAGAAAACTTTAAATGATCACAGATTCCTCCTTGAGCTGCAGTTAAAACTGAATGTTGTATGTATATTCCTGATAACTCAGGAAACATTGTTTTAGCTTTAAAGGATATGCACCAACAGATCAAGGCAATCTTTAGTCCTGCACTGTCTCTCAATGAATTGACAGCATCTTGGTTTGATGGGGGACCTTCCTTTGGCGGAAAATTGTTGTTGTCTTAGCTGTCCTCCTGGGCATAAGTATAACACTATGTTGTGGACTATATTGTTGTTGTATGCTGTTCCCAAGCATTCCTTCAGCTCATAAGATCATGTTTCAACAAGCACTGCCTTTGAGTCCCCAAAGTTGAGAACATTACCGATGCCAAATAAACATCTTCTATTCCAGTGCCCCCTGACAATGACCCTCTCCAGCAGTAAGTAGCCAGAGAGAATACATTGCTCACCTCCTCTTAGTTTGCCACATCATAGTTTGTACTCTTGTACTAATCTTTTAACAAATCAGTGCTTGGGAAAATTAACTAACATGATAGAAATCATGTAAAAATTGACAGTGGAGATTGTGGTGAGCTAGGTTTCCATTAGCAACCTTTACTATAATTTTGATGAGTGCACAAGTTAAACATTAACTTATCCTAATATTAACATCCTCCATACTATGTGTGGAATTGCACCTACAAACAGGAGTGTTTCATTCAATCTATAACTAGTCTTTAACTAGGGTCTCAGGTCTGGAAAGCTTTCTCTAGAGTCTTGGAAAGTTTCTTAATCTTAAGTGGGTCCTGATGCGAGATGCATGTGTATGAATGCTATTATTATTATTTAGGGTCTGAGAAAACCCAGGCAGAATCTTAGTGGGTTTGTTTTCTCATTCCAGCCTCATACTGAGGCACCAGTTTCTCTAGTTCTTTAATGTTTAACTTATGCATTCATCAAAACTCTAGTAAAGGGTTAGTGGAAACTTACTGTTCTTGTTGCTAATGGAAACCTGCTCTGCCTGCCACACCATCAAGTGGACCAATATACACATTATGGGAGTTCCAGAAGGAGAAGAGAGAAAGAAAAGGGAAGAGAGAATATTTCAAGGAATAATGTCTGTAAACTTCCCAAACCATACTTCATGAAAGTCTCTTCATCAAAAGACATTCTCAACAGAGTAAAAAGGCAACCTACAGAATGGGAGTAAATATTCACAAATCATAGTTCTGATAGGGGATTAATATCCAGAATATATAGGGAACCCCTACAATTCAGCAACAAAATAACAAAAAACCTGATTTAGAAATGGACAAAGGACTTGAACAAACATTTCTGCAGAGAAGATATCCAAATGGCCCATAAATACATGAAAAGATGCTCAACATCACTAATCAGTAGGGAAATGCAAATCAAAACCACAATGAGAAACCACTTCACACCCATTAGGATGCCTATTATTCTTTTAAGAAAGAAATCAACAACTGTCGTGAGGGGTGTAGAGAAATTGGAAACCTGTGCATTGCTGGGGGCAATGTAAATTGGTCTGGCCACTGTGGAAATATATAGAGTATAGAGATTCCTCAAATATGAAAAATAAAATTACCTTATGTCTTAGTCCATTTTCTGCTGCTAGAACAGAATATCACAGATGGGGTAATTTACAAAGAACAGGAGTTTATTTGACTTACAGTTTTGGAAGCTGGAAAGCTGAAGAACATGGCATCATCATCTGGCAAGGGTCATCCCACGTTGGAAGACTAAAGGCAGAAGCAAGGGCATGAGACAGAGAGAAAAAGGGGCTGAACTCCCACAATAACTCACTTTGGCAATAACAGCATTAGTTTATTCATGAGAGTAATGCCCTCATGACCTAAACACCTCTTAAAGGCCCTGCCTCCAAATACTGTTACAATGGCAATTAAATTTCAACATGAATTTTGGAGGGAGCATTCAAACCGTAGCACCACGTGATCCAGAAATTCTATGTTTGGGTATATATGCAAGATAATTGAAAGCAAGGACTCAAAAAACAGATATCTGTACAAGAATGTTTATAGCAGCATTATTTACAGCAGCCAAAATGTGGAAACAATCAAAATGTCCATTGGCAGATGAGTGAATAAACAAAATGTCATATATGCATAAATGGAATATTATTTAGCCTTAGAAAGGAACGAAATTCTGACACATGCTGCAACAGGGGTGTCCAATCTTTTGGCTTTCCTGGGCCACATTGGAAGAAGAAGAATTTCCTTGCGCCTCACATAAAATACACTAACACTAACGATAGCTGGTGAGCTGAAAAAAAAAAAGGTTCATGCACAAATCTCGTAATGTTTTAAGAGTTTGTATTGGGCCGCATTCAAAGCTGTCCTGGGCCTCATGTGGGCCATGGACTGCAGGTTGATCAAGCTTGTGCTACAACATACATGAATCCTGAAAACATTATGCTAAGTGAAATAAACTACACACAAAAGAACCAATATTGTATGAGTTCACTTCGTTGAACTACTTAAAGTAGTCAAATTCATAGGCAGAAAGTAGAATGGTGGTTGCCAGGGGCTGAGGAGAAAGGGGGAATGGGGCATTATTATTTAATGGGCACAGATTTTTAGTCTGGGAAGAGTGAAAAAGTTTTGGAGATGGATGGTGGTGACAGTCACACAACAATGTGGATGTACTTGATGCCACAGAACTGTACACCTAAAAATGGTTAAAATGGTCATTTTATTATTTGTGTATATTTTACCATGATAAAGCATCTTGGGAAAAAAGATTAAAATGATTGCCTCCTTAAAGACCTAAAAGACAAATAGGCTGTGGTTCCCATTATATCTCCATTTAGATTAACCATCTGGCCTTTGCAAAATTCAGACAGATCATGGAGAATGGCAGTGGATTATCACAGTCCTGACCTATTATTTTAACAGTATCTCCAATTACAGTTTCTGTTCCAGATCTATCTTTGTTAGAACAGATAAGCATGGACTCAGGTACGTGATATGTGACCAGTGATTTGACAAGTCCATTCTTTCTCTATTCCTATACAAAATAGAATCAGAAATGATTCATGTTTCTTTGGAATGCACAACAATGTTCATTTACAGCTTTGTCCCAGAGCTATGTTTACTCTGCTGTCCTCTGTCATAACATAATCTAAAGAGACATGGACCAGCTGGAGGTGCTGCAGAATAGCACACTGGTCGAGGAAATTGATGACATCATGTTAGCTGGACCAAATAAACAAGAGTAGCTAGGAGGTTGAAGGCCTTGATAATTCACATGCACTCTTGAGGGAAATAAACCTTAAAGATTCAGGAGCACACTGCAGAGGTAAATTTTGAAAAGTCTGGTGGTCTGGGGTATGCTAGGACATCGTCTAAGTAAAGGAGAAATGACTGCATCTTGTAGTTCCCATCACAAGAATGGAAGCACATTGCATGCTAAGTAGTAGGCCCCTTCAGGTTCTGTAGGCAATGTATTCCCAGAAGTACACTTCCAGCTCACATACTGGTTGACACAATGGTTGCTATTTTTCCTTTTTTTTTTTCTGAGACGGAGTCTCGCTCTGTCACCCAGGCTGGAGTGCAGTGGCTCGATCTCGGCTCACTGCAAGCTCCGCCTCCCGGGTTCACGCCATTCTCCTGCCTCAGCCTCCTGAGTAGCTGGGACTACAGGCGCCCACCACCATGCCCAGCTAATTTTTTGTATTTTTAGTAGAGATGGGGTTTCACCATGTTAGCCAGGATGGTCTCGATCTCCTGACCTTGTGATCCACCCCCCCTTGGCCTCCCAAAATGCTGGGATTACAGGTGTAAGCCACCACGCCCGGCAATGGTTGCTATTTTTCAATGGGGCCCATGGCAGGAAAGGATCAAGTACATGCTTCAGGGCAAGCAGCTGGCCTCTTGGACCACATAATCCAGCAGACCCTATGGTATGAGGAATATCAGTGTTGTGAAAAGATGACATGTGGATTTTATGACAAGCCCTAATGGAAGAATCACAACATAGATCCTGCATAAAAGCCATACCATGGCAACAGAGAATTATATGCCTTCCAAAAAATAAATGTTGGAATAAGACTGGGCCCTAATAAAGACAAGTGCCTCACTGTGGAGACACCAAAACTACCTCTCATGAGCTAGGCTCCATCACACTCACCAAGCGATAAATTAGGATGGGTCTAGATGGAAGAGGAGCATCTAGGATTCAACATCAATAAAACCAGAAGGCACAAGCAATCCGAGTGAGCAGGTAGCATGCGGGTAGTTCATGTCATCTACCACTGTTACACAGCACGTCTTCTCCAGCTCTGGGGATATGCGGAAGCAAGTTTGTACCAGCTCATAATAGTTTCTTGTTAAATTTTCAGGAATCTTGCAAGCCCATTGATGCCACATCGGTAGGTTGAAATTCACCATAAGTACTTACAGCATGGAAATTAGTTAATACTACAAATTGGGTCTTTTCTTCTCCTTTTCAGAAAGCTAGTTGCTAAATATTTACCACCACATCATTGCTCAGCTCACATCCATGACTGCATGGGGGTCTGTAATGACTAGTTGATGTAAGAGGAAGAAGCCTGAGCTTTATTCACAAATGGCTCAACTTGGTATGTTGGTGCAAGCTAGATATAGATGATGGCTGTACAACAGCCCCACTCAGGATAGTCTTGAAAGGTAGTGGCAAGGGGAAATCCTCCCAGTGAGTAGTATTCCAGGAAGTCCACCTGGTCAGCCATTTTGCGTGGAAAGAGAAGTGGCCTGCAGTTAGATAGACACACAGGGACTCATGGGCAGTGTGATACATCTTGGCCAGGGTCTTGGAAGGTGAACACTTGGAAGATTGGTGGGCAACAAGGGCTATGAACATATGGAAATAAATGAACTTATGGAAGTGAGCACAAAGTGTAAAGATCTTTATTCAGATGTTAATGCCCATCAGAGCATCCATGACATAAGAAGCACTAAAAAAAAAAAAAAAAAAAAAAAAAAAAAATCAAACCAAAAAAACTACATGTCATTCAACTGGTAGCAGCCAGCCTCTGTCATCAATATGAGATCCCACATACTATTGTGTCAGACAAAGGGACTCATTTAATATTAAAGGAAGCACAGAAACAGGCACATGACCACGAGATTCAATGTTTGTATCACATAGCAAGAAGCTGGTCCTGACAGAAACACAGAGATAGTGCCTTATGAAGATGGCTCACCATCACTCAGAATGCAGTGCAGTTTCTAAAGGAATGACCTTTACATGGTGCTATTTCCCCTGTAGGTAGAACACATAGGTCTAGGAATCAAGGAGTAAAAGTGAGAGTACCCTTATTTTCCTTCACTCCCAATGATTCATTTTGGGAATTTGTGCTTTCTGTTCTTGAAACTCTGAGTTTGTATTTATTTGTTTGTTTTTTGGTTTTTTTTGTTTGTTTGTTTGAGAGTCCCACTCTGTTGCCAGGTTGTAGTGCAATGATGCAATCTTGGCTCACTGCAACCTCCACCTCCTGGATTCAAGTGATTCTCTTGCCTCAGCCTCCCGAGTAGCTGGGACTACAGGTGCATGCCACTATGCCCAGATAATTTTTGTATTTTTTTGTAGAAATGGGATTTCACCATGTTGGTCAGGATGGCCTCTATCTCTTGACCTCGTGATCTACCCGCCTCAGCCTCCCAATGTGCTGGGATTACAGGCATGAGCCACTGTGCCTGGCCAAAACTCTTGAGTTTTTAACACTTAAGAGTCCAGGTTCCTAAGAAGGAATACATCTACAAAGGTTGCGACCTGAGTTCTTGAAGTTTCTCACACCAAGAGGCCAGGACAAGAAGAAGAATTACCATTCTGGCAGAAGTAAATGGCCCCCATCACCAGGAGGAGGTAAGGCTGCTGTTACACAATAAGGGCAAGAAGGAAAAATATGTTTTCCACCAGGTGATCCATTTCAGTACCTTGGTATTCTGTTGAGCAATGTTGATAGTAAGTAGACAAGTGTAGCAGTAACACCCTGACAAAGACATAGGTGACCAGGGATTCAGATCCTTAGGGGTTGATGGTCTGGGTCATACTTACATACAAGCCACCAGGACAGCGGAGGTGCTAGCCAGGCTTAAGGGTCAAATAGACAGCTAGTAGTTCAGGGAGACAATGAGTATTAACTGCAGCACTGAAATCTACTGTAGTGGTGCTATCTGTGGATGATCCCACTCACCTTCATCCTCTTAGCTTTCCCCAGGGAAAAGGTGCTCCAGAATTCTGGAGAAGCTGTTCCTAAAACTTATACAAAGAAGTGGCTCTAGGCCAGGTGTGGTGGCTCACACCTGTAATCCCAGCACTTTGGGAGGCCAAGGCAGGTGGATCACCTGAGGTCAGGAGTTCCAGACCAGCCTGACTATGGTGAAACCCCATCTCTACTAAAAATACAAAATTAGTTGGCCGTCTTGGCATGTGCCTGTAATCCCAGCTACTCAGGAGGCTGAGACATCACTTGAACCTGAGAGGCGGAGGTTGCAGTGAGCTGAGATGGCACCATTGCACTCCAGCCCAGCCTGGGCATCAAGAGTGAAACTCTGTCTCAAAAAAAAAAAAAAAAAAAAAAAAAAGAAGAAGAAGAAGAAGTGGCTCTAGGCAATGCAAAGATTGGACTGTAATAGATCTGGAACGTGCCACCCAGACCTCCTTCAAGAATGAAGGACTGATTTCCTCAGCATTTGCAAGGAGTGCTGTCAGCAGACAACCCTCAGTTGTCAGCCTCTCCAAGAATTTCCTCATCTGGAGGGAGCTACCTCACTCTAGGACACATCCCCTCCCCAGGATAGCCTGTGTCTAATGACTGATCATTATGGGAATATATACCTGGGCCCCTCCCTTCATAATCTGGGCCAAATTGAGAGGGCTATATCCCAGCTTCAGAGTTCCCTTTGGAATCAGCTTAGGCTTTTTAAAAATAACTTCATTGGCCAGGCGCGGTGGCTCACGCCTGTAATCCCAGCATTTTGGGAGGCTGAGGCGGGCGGATCACCTGAGGTCGGGAGTTTGAGACTAGCCTGACCAACATGGAAGAAACTCTCTCTCTACTGAAAATACAAAATTAGCCGGGCGTGGTGGTGCATGCCTGTAATCCCAGCTACTCAGGAGGCTAAGGTGGAAGAATCGCTTGAACCTGGGAGGTGGAGGTTGCGGTGAGCCAAGATCATGCCATTGCACTCCTGGCGTGACAGAGTGAGACTCTGCGTCACACCCAAACTTTATCCTCTGCCCAATACTGCTTTATTGCCTTTTTCTCCACTGGTGTGAATCTCAGGAGTGTTCCACAATAAACTTTCTGCATGCTAATCTCAGTTTCCAAGACTGCTTCCCAAGAAGCCCAAGTTGAAATACTAGGGTTGGTTTCTTCATTTTCAATTTGAATAAACTCCTAACAAATTCTAGATGAATTGTCAGAGACTTTGAAAGGTTTATGTTTTTGGCTGGGTGTGGTGGTTCATGCCTGTAATCCCAGCAATCTGGGAGGCAGAGGCGGGCGGATCACTTGAGATCAGAAGTTTGAGACCAGCCTGGCCAACATGGCAAAACCGTCTCTACTGAAAATACAAAATTTAGCCAGGCATGGTGGAGCATGCCTGTAATCCCAGCTACTCGGCAGGCTGAGGCAGGAGAATCGCTTGAACCTCGGAGGCAGAGGTTGCAGTGAGCCGAAATTGCACCACTGCACTCCAACCTGGGTGACAGAGTGAGACTCTGTTTCAAAAATAAAAAAGTAAAAAAAAAGAAAGGCTTGTTTTCAGTCATTCATTCAAGAAATACTTACTTTGCACCTATTATATATTAAGCACAGTTCGAGGTGCTAAGGCTATAGTGATAAAAAAGATAAAGAAGATTCCTGGGCTCATGGCATTTAAATTCTAGTGGAGGGTAACAAACAATAAGCAAGTAAATAAACAAATAGGGTAATAGATTGATGAGTGCTATAAAAATAATATAGGGCAGTATGATAGAAACAGTATGATAGAAAGTGATTGGAGGTGCTGGAGGTATGAAGGACTACATCGAAAGTGGGTTGGGGAAGGATTCTCTTAGAAGACGGCATTGAGCTAAGACAAAATGAAAACAGGTTTTTTAAAAAACTGGGGAAGAAACTCCACGCAGACAAAAAAGCAAGTAAAAGGAGGGAAAGGAGTGTGAGTGTGTAAAATACAGGTGGGGTACAGTGGCTTATTCCTGTAATTCCAGCACTTTGGGAGGCAAACATGAGAGGATCACTTGAGGTCAGGAGTTCAAGACCAGCCTGGACAACATGGCAAAACCCCGTCTCTACCTATGAAATAATATATGAAAAAGGTTGTAATGAATGGAGGTAGTGAACAAGACGAAGTAAACTGAGAGGAGGTCAGTGAGGGAGACAGGAGCCAGATAGTGTTGGGTTTCATGGATCATTGTAAGGATTTCAGATTTATTCTAATTTCAATTGGAATCCATTGGAGGATTTAAAATAAGGGAGGAATATTATCTGTTTTACTTTTCCATAAGTCACTTCAGCTGCCACTGGAGAGTCAACTACGGGGAAAGAAGGAAAAAGTGGAAGCTATTGAAGTATCCAGATGAGAAATGATGGTGACAGCTATGGTCTGAAAGTTTTTGTGCCCCCAAAATTCCTTTGTTGAAACCTAATCCCCAACGTGACAGTGTTAGGAGGTGGGGCCTTCGGGAGGTGATTAGGTCATGTAGATGGAGCCTACATGAATGCCCTTATAGAAAAGCCTGAGAGAGATTCAACACCTTTTCTACCACGTGACAACATGGGAAGAAGGCATCATCTATAAACCGGAAAGCAAGCTCTCACCAGATATTGAATCTGCCAATGCCTTAATCTTAATCTTTTCAGCCTCCAGAACTGTGAGAAATAAATTTCTGTTGTTCATAAGCTATTCAGTCTATGATATTTTGTTATAGCAGCCTGAGTAGACTAAATCGTGACTAAACCTAAGATGGTGGCAATTAAACAGGTAAGATGTGGTTGCACTTGGGATATACTTTAGAGGAAGAGACAATAGGACATGGCAATGTATTGTCACGGCAGAAGGTTCGAGAATAGAAGGAAAGGAGAAGAATATAGGATGTCTGATCAACTGGGTGGATCATGTAACTATTTACTGAGCTGGGGAGGATTGTGGTGAGTGGAGTTGAAGTGAATGAATCATGACTCTACTTTGGTCATACTAAATTTGAGATGCTTATTAGACATCCAGAAGTAGATATCGAGGACTCAGCTGTGTTTGATCTTAGGGCTGGAAATGTAAATTTGGGAGTCATCAGCATAAAGATATATTTAAGAAATGGAAGTAGCTGAGATGACTTTATCCACATAGAGAAGTAGACTGAGAATCAACCCTGGTGTTCTTGAATTCTTTCATTTGCCATTACAGATAACTGGGAAGTATTAACCACCAAAACCAGCCAAAATGACAGAAGAATCAACCATCCAAACCACGTCCTTTAAGTCAAGAAAAATTAACATCTCAAGAAAAAATCTTAAATGTTTCTAAGAAGCCAGGTGTGTTAGGCAAGATTTTGGCCCATGATCTTCATTCGCTAGTGTTTTACCTGTAATATTATATTATAATTGCAGATGAAATTGATGAAATTAATGTCGCAGGGCCGACGCAGTGGCTCATGCCTGTAATCTCAGTGCTCTGGGAGGCTGAAGTGGGAGGATCACTTGAGTCCAGGAGCTAGAGACCAGCCTGGGCAACATGGTGAAACTCTGTCTCTATTAAAAAAAAAAACAACAAAAAAAAAACAACTGGGCATGGTGGCGCATGCCTGTAGTCCCAGCTACTCAGGAGGCTGTGGTGGGAGGATCTCTTGAGCCTAGGAGACAGAGGTTGCAGTGAGCTGAGATTGTGTCACCATGCTCCAGCCTGGGCAACAGAGTGAGACTTCATCTCAAAAAAAAAAAAAAGAAATTGATGTCACATGTCACAAACTCTAAGATAGAGAGGTTTTCCCAGATTATGCTGGTGGGCAAATGTAATCACATGGACCTAGAAAAATGGAAGAAGGCAGAATAGTCAGTCAGAGAGATGTGACTGATGAGGAGGTGGAAAAGATTCAAAGCAAGAGATGGACCCAACCCAGCATTGCTGGCTTTGAAGATCAAGTAAGGAGCCATGATCAAAGAAATGAGTACGGCCTTTAGAAACTGGGAATGACCTTTAGCTGATAGCAAACAAGGAAACAGTTCTACAGCCACAAGAAATCAAATTTTGTCCACAATCTGAATGAGCAAAAAAACAAGATTCTTCCCTGGAATTTCCAGAAAGCAACATAGCTCTGCAGACACCTTGGTTTTAGCCTGGTGAGTCCCCTGTCAGTCTTCTGCCTCACAGAACTGTAAGTTATTAAATTCTTATTGTTTTAAGCTGCTAATGTGTAGTAATATGTTACTACACATTACAACAATACAAAACTAATACAGAAATGGATTTGGAAAAATGGAGGCCATGGGTGATCTTTATATGAGCTGTTTCAGAAGAGTGATGGCACTGAAAACTCAAATGAAGTGGGTTGAGTAAATTAGAAACGAAAATAGTTGAGTCACTTAACAATGAGGATACTTTCTAAGAAATGTATTTTTGGGTGATTTCCTTGTGTGACCATCATTGAATGTACTTACACAAACCTAGATGTATAGCCTAGTGCACACCTAGGCTATATGGTAGGGCTTATTGCTTCTAAGCTACAAACCTATACAGCATGTTGCTGTACTGAATAATGTAGGCAACTGTAACACAATGGTAAGGATTTGTGTATATAAACAAATCTAAACATAGAAAAGGTACATTCAAATTATGATAGTATAATCTTACAAGACCTCCCTTGTATATACCATCCATTGTTTAGCAAAATGTTATGAGGTGCACAACTGTACACATAGACAATTATTTCAAGGGAGGCAGAGACATGACACAGAGCAACAATTTAAACCATGGGTTCTGATACACAGTCCAGGCCCTAAAGACAGTGTTCACATTGGTGAAAAATAAGATTGGGTTCCCTTAGTAAGAAGGGATGTGTATTAATATGGAACACTCTTAGGCCACCTGTGGATTGCCAGACAGGTCTACTGCTAATATTTGAGGGATCTGGGGAAGGATATAAATGAATGCTCAAGGCCTGTGCATACTTCCCTGTATGGACACGCCAGCACAATTGTAATGGTTGTGGTCCAGGATCCTACAGGCAGAGACTCCAAGTGGCCACATTTCCTTGGCCCTAAAGACACCTTGCCATGTGAGTGAGTAGAGCGTCAGGCCTGAGGAGAGCTACAGTGGAGCCCTACAGCCCAGATTTCATGGCAGGAGCCCTGGTCACCTGGGTCTAAGGGAGGTCCTGCTCCAGGCTCTGGTAATTTGTGTCCGTTTCTTCCCCTCTGATGATAGTTGTGTATAGTGTGCAGTAGGAAACTCAGGGAAGCATCTTGTTACCAGTGCCATACAGGTGCTATGTTAACTGGGAGAAAAGTAAGAAGAATGGAAATCTACAAAGAAAACAGAAAGGAACAGAAAATGACAAAGCCAAGCCCATTAGACTGTGAGAGACAGAAGAGGGACCGTATGATATCCACATTTGAATTCTCAGCAAAATGCCTTCTTAAGTGTATGGGACAGCTTCTCTTTCCATTCCCAGCTTTATGCACTTTGCAGACACATCTTCCTCTTGCAGGAAGTACCAGGAAGGAAGATATCACTATTTCTGCAAACTCAGTGAGAGCCTGACATTCATCAGTCCATGTTTCTCAGTTGGATAGGATTAATGAGTCTCTCTGTGGCCTGGTCTTCTGGCTCTTGTTCTGTTGGATCCGCACAGCCACAAATGGAGTCCATTGTCTTTTTCCTACTTCTCAGGGTAAGCTTGGCAAAGTAGAGCATCTATCTTATTCCCACCTCCTGTTCCCACAAGAGGGAAGAAATATTAGCCCCACTATCAGTCTCAGGTCCAAGCTATAGTTCTTGTTTTTTTTTTTTTTTTTTTTTTTAAGACAGGGTCTCACTCTGTCCCCCAGGCTAGAGTGCAGTGGCATGATTTCAGCTCACTGCAACCTCCGCCTCCCCGGTTCAAGCAATTCTCCTGCCTGCCTCCTGAGTAACTGGGATTACAGGCGTGTGTCACCGTGCCTGGCTAATTTTTTGTGTTTTTAGTGAAGATGGCATTTCACCATGTTGGCCAGGGTGGTCTTGAACTCCTGACCTCAAGTGATCTGCCCGCCTCTGCCTCCCAAATTGCTAGGATTACAGGTGTGAGCCACTGCACCCAGCCCAATCTATAGTTCTTGATGAGTTCTCTAAAAGCCAGTTTCTAAAAAACCGATTCACCAAAGTCTGATGCACTGAATGGCCCCGTCTCCAAGTCCTTAGAAGTCTGATTTGAGTCTTTTCTACAACTTCTGTGTCTCTCCTTAACATTTTCATGCTTTCTTCCTACCTTTCTGGACATATTTGTGATTACTATAATACTTTAATATCATTGCCTACAAATTTAATCATCTGTGTCATTTCCAGGTCCATTTACAGGTTGATTATTTAATTCCTCATTATGAGTTATATTATTCTGCATTTTCATGCCTGGCAATTTTATTTTCCAGTTTTGTGGAGGTATGATATATAAATAAAAATTGTATGTATTTAAAGTGCACAACATAATGTTTTCATATATGTATATATGGTGCAAGGATTACCTCAAGCTAATTAATATATAAATCACTTCAGATAGTTTTGTGTGTGGTAGAAGACTTAAGAGCTACTCTCAGCAAATTTCAAGTATACGATACATTATTATTAACTACAGTCACCATACTCTACATTAGGTCTCCAGAATTTATTCATCTTATAACTTATGATTGTACCCCTTGACCAACATCTCCTACATTTCCCCCACCCACAGCTCCTGGCAACCACCATTCTACAGTCTGCTTTTATGAGGTTGACTTTTTTAGATTCCATATATAAGTAAGATGATGCAGTATTTGTTTTTCTGTGCCTGGCTTATCTCAGTTAACATAATGTCCCTCAATATCATCCATTTTGTTGCAAGTGACAGGAGTTCTTTGTTTTTTAAGGTTAAATAATGTTCCATTGCATATATGTGCACCACATTTTTTTAATCCATTCAACCACTGATGGACACAGGTTGATTCTGTGTCTTGGTTATTATAAATAGTGCTGCAGCTAACATTGGAGTATTTTATTTCCTTGGCTGTATACCCAGAAAAGAGATTGCTAGATCATATGGTAGTTCTATTTTTAATTGTTTGAGAAAACACCACATTGTTTTCCATAATGGCTCTACTAACTTACATTTCCACCATCAGCCAACAAAGGTTCCCTTTTGTCCATATCCTCACCAACACTTGTTATCTTTTGTCTTTTTGGGAATAGCCATACTAACAGGTGTGAGGTAATATCTTGTGTTTTTGTATTTGGGTTTTCTGATTATTAGTGATGTTGAATACCTTTTCATATACCTGTTGGCCATTTATATGTCTTCTTTGGAAAAATATCTCTTGAGATCTTTTATTCATTTTAAAATTGAATTATTTGGGTTTGTTTTTGGTTTTTGCTAGTGAGTTGTATGAGTTCCTTTTATTTTTTGGATAGTAACCCCATATCATATATATCGGCAGTCCCCAACCTTTTTGCACCAGGGATCAGTTTTGTGGAAGACCATTTTTTCATGGACGGGGCCATGAAAGCTTTTTCTCGAATTTTTTCAGGATGAAACTGTTCCACCTCACATTATTAGGCATTAGATTCTCATAAGGAGCATGCAACTTAGATCCCTTGCATGTTCACAGTTCACAATAGAGTTTGCACTCCTATGAGAATCTAATGCCACTACTGATCTGATAGGAGGTGGAGCGCAGGCAGTAAAGCTAATTCACCTGCCGCTCACCTCCTGCTGTGTGGCCTGGTTCTTAACAGGCCACAGACCTGTACTGCAGGGCTGGAGATCCCTGGTATATATGGTTTGCAAATATTTTCTCTCATTTTGGAGGTTGTCTTTTCATTTTTTGATTATTTCATTGGCAGAAACTTATACAGAAACTTTTTAGTTTGATGTGGTTTCACTTACTTATTTCTGTTTTTGCTTTTGTTGCCTGTGCTTTTGGTATCCTGATATTCAACAAAAATTGCCAAGATAAATGTCATGGAACTTTTTCCTGTGTTTTCTTCCAGGAGTTTTATGGCTTCAGGTGTTAGGTTTAAGTCTTTGATATATTTTTACTTCATTTTTATGTTAGATAAAGGGCCAATTTCATTCTTCTGCATGTGGATATCCAGTTTCTCAACACCGTTTATTGAAGAGACTATCCTTTGTCCATTGCATATTCTCAGCACTTTTGTCAGACAGTTGACTGTATATGTGTGGGTTTATTTTTGGGCTCTCTGTTCTATTGATATATGATTTTATGCCAGTATCATATGGTTTTGATTAAGATAGCTTTGAAATCAAGAAGTGTGATGCCTCCAGCTCTGTTCTTGCTCAAGATTGCTTGAGCTACTCAGGATCTTTTGCCATTCCATATTAATTTTAGGATCATTTTTTCTTTTTCTGTTAAAAGTACTTTTGGAATTTTGATAGGAATTGCACTGAATCTGTAGATTGCTGATATGATTTGACTCTGTGTCCCCACCCAAATCTCATCTCAAATTGTGTTCCCCATGTGTTAGAGAAGGACGTGGTGGTTGGTGACTGGCTCATGGGGGCAGTTTTCCCCATGCTGTTCTTGTGATAGTGAATTCTCACAAGATCTGATGGTTTAAAAGTGTGGCACTTCTCCCCTTGCTTGGTCTCTCTCCTGCTACCATGTAAGACATGCCTTGCTTCCCCTTCACCTTCCACCATAATTTTAAGTTTCCTGAGGCCTCCCAAGTCATGCAGAACTGTGAGTCAATTGAACCTCTTTTCTTTATAAATTATCCAATCTTAGGTAGTTCTTTATAGCAGTGAGAAAATGACTAATATAATTGTTTTGGATAATATGGGTATTTTAATAATATTAATTCTTCCAATTCATTGATATGGGATATATTTTCATTTATTTGTCTTCAATTTCTTTCGCTAATGTTTTAATGTTTTCATAAATAGTGCAATAGTATAAATAGTTCACTTCCTTGGTTAAATTTATAGTTAATTATTTTGTCCTTTTTGTTACTATAATAAATGGGATTATCTCTGTTTCTAACAGGACATTTTAAGGACTTTATCTCTTTTTTGATCCTTTATTGTCATTATATGAATATGCTACTGATTTTTGTATGTTGATTTTGTATCCTGCAACTTTACTGAGTTATTTATCAGTTTTTGACTAAAAGTCTGCTTTGTCTGATGCAAGTTCAGTATTATCACTGCTCTCTTTTGGTTGCCATTTGCATGGAATATTTTTTTACCGTCCTTCACAGTTTCAGCATATGTATGTCCTTAAAGCTATGATGAGGCTCTTGTAAGCAGCATATAGTTGAGTGTTGTATTTTTATCCATTCAGCCATTCTATGTTTTTTGATTGAGAAATATAATTTATTTACATTTCAAGTACTTATTGATAGGTAAAGACTTACTATTACCATTTCGTTAATTATTTTCTGTTTTGTAGTTTCTTTGTACCTTTCTTCCTCTCTTGCTATCTTCCTTTGTGATTTGATAATTTTCTGTAGTGGTATGCTTTGATTCCTTTCTGTTTATCTTTTTGTGTATCTACTATAGATTTCCGCTTTGTGGTTACCATGAAATTGACATAATATATCTTATAACAGTATATTTTAAGCTGATAGAAACAACTGTAATAACATATAAAAACTGTACAATTTTGATTCCCCCTCCACTTTTTTTAATGTCACAACTTACATGTTTTTATATTGTTTACCTATTAAAAAGTTATGAAAGCTATACTCATTTTTAATATTGTGGTCTTTTAACTTTTGTACTAGAGTTACAAATGATTTACACACTGCCATAATAATATTAGAATATTCCAGTTTGACTATATACTTATCTTTACTAGTGAGTTTTATACTTTAAGATGTTTTTGAGTTACTAATCAGCATCCTTTCAACTCAACTTGAAGAACTCCCTTTAGCATTTCTTGTAGGACAGGTCTGGTGATGCTAAACTCCCTCAGTTTCTATTGTCTAAGAAAGTTTTTATCTCCCTTTCATTCCTGAGGGGTATCTTTGCTGGGCAAAGCATTCTTCTTTGACAGTTTTTTTTTCTTTCAGCACCTTGAATATATTATTTCACTGTCTCTTGGCCTGCAAGATTTCTGGTGAGAAATTATCTGTTAGTTTTATGGGGTCAGTTTCTTTGTGTATGCTGAGTCTCTTTTCTCTTGCTGCTTTTAAAATTCTCTTTGCCTTTACTTTCTATCAGTTTGATTTCACTGTGTTTCTTTGAGCTTCATTTACCTGGATGATCATATCTCTCTCTAGATTTGGGAAGTGTTCTGCTATTATTTCTTTAAATAATCTTTCTGCTCCTTTCTTTCTTCTTCTAGAACTCTCATAATGCATATGTTAGTTTTCTTGATTGTGTCCTGTAAATTCTTTCTTCATTCCTTTTCATTCTTTTTCAATTATTTTCCTCTAACTGGAAAATTTCAAGTAATCTGTCTTTGAGTTCACAGATTATTTCTTTTGCTTAGGACTGCCATTGACATAATTTATTGTATTTGTCACTTTATTCATTACATTCTTCTGCTCCAGAATTTCTGTTTGGTACTCTTTTGATTTCCATCTCTTTGTTTAACTTCCTGTTGTGTTCATGTATTGTTTTCCAATTTTGTTGAGTTGTGTATGTTTTCTTTGTAGCTAGCTGAATTTCCTTCAAACAGTTGCTTTGAATTCTTTATCAGGTAATTCATAGATCCCTATTTCTTTGAGTTAGTTACTGGAAAATTATTATATTCCTTTAGTAGTATTGTAGCAGAACAAGCCGCAAACAAAACTCCTCAAACACTGGGTTAAAGAAGGAAGCTGTTTTATTCGGCCAGAAACTTGGGCAGACTTGTGTCTCAAAAGCCAAGCTCCCCGAGTGAGCAATTCCTGTCCCTTTTAAGGGCTTACAACTCTAAGGAGGTCCACGTGAGAGGGTTGTGATCGATTGAGCAAGCAGGGGGTACATGACTGGGGGCTACGGGCACCGGTAATCAGAATGGAACAGAACAGGACAGGGATTTTCACAATGCTTTTCCACACAATGTCTGGAATCTATAGATAACATAACCGGTTAGGTCAGGGGTCGATCTTTAACTACCAGGCCCAGGGCACGGCACCAGGCAGTCTGCCCGTGGATTTCATTTCTGCCTTTTAGTTTTTACTTCTTCTTTCTTTGGAGGCAGAAATTTGGTATAAGACAATATGAGGGGTGGTCTCCTCCCTTATTTCCCCCTTTGAGAACCTCACTCATTAGTGGGCATTCTTACTTTCATCCTTACTACCCATGTCTTCTTGCAAGACAGATCGATAGTGATTCATATAGTACACTTGTGCTAAGGTAGTAACAAAACTTTTCATTACTTGAAGGAGCGAAGGCAGCACACAGGGAAGCAACAAGCGGGTTCCTATTACTAATATAATTCCTATTATAGAAGTTTAAAATCCTCCTAGTACTGGAAACCATTTTCCAAACATGGACCTAGGATTAAACCCATGCCACACCTGCATGGGCACATGTGCCAGCTTTATTATATCTTTATATCTTCAAGTACTTGCCCTTGGTCATCTATGTGCAGACAGCAATTGGTCAGGTTAAATTTTTTACAGACCCCCTCCTTCAGCTGCTAGCAAGTAGTCTAGGGCTAGTCTATTTTTATAGATAGCATTTCTTATCTGGGTTTCTTGCCAGGCTAAACCAGTTAAAGCTCTGCCAGTTTTGTTAGTGATTATTTCTAAGACAGCTTGTAACCATATGATTTGGTTGAACATATAAATGGGGGTTTGGTATCCCCATGAGCCATCTTGTGCCCAAGTGGCAGGCCCATAGTACTGTATGATTTTTTTAGGAGGCCACTTGTCATCTTGCCAGTTGCCTATACCTATGCTTCTCTTTTCTTGGGAAGCATCAACAGGGAAGCCTAGGAGCTCGCCTGTTTTTATGGGCGGTGAGAAAAAGGATGGTTTAACCGCGCCAATAACACAACTACCTGCCCACTGGTCAGGTAACTTGGCATAGGCTTTATGCCCACATATCTGGTATAATCCAGTGGGGTCTGTCCAGTCCAGATGGGACCCCAGGTGGGTCCACACAGTTTGCAACTTTGGAAATTGACTAAACAGATTTCTTTTAGTGTGGTTTGAAGTTTACCAGGTGACTGTTTTTATAGTACTATTATACAGTTTTTGCCCAAGGCAGCTGAGTCTTCAGAAAGACTTCTTCTTTCTTTGGAGGCAGAAATTGGGCATAGGACAATATGAGGGGTGGTCTCTTCCCTTAGTATCATGTTTCCTTGATTTTTCAATTACATTGAGATCTTGCATTGTTGATTTTTGTTTTGTTTTGTTTTTGTTTTTCATCTGAAGAAGGAATCACCCTCTCCAGTCTCTGCTGACTAACTTTGGGAGAGAAATACCTGCACTATTCAGCCTGACTAGGGATTCTGAGGTTTTCTCAGTCCTTTCCTATTAATGTGTCTGATTCACACCTCTTGGTGCCACTCATGGAAGGGGAGATTCCTAAGACTGTATGCCTTCTCTTGATCTGTTTTTTTTTTTAAGGCTGTTCCCTGAAATGGTCAAGTTTATGTGCCTTGTCCCAATCTCGTAGAGTTAGGATGGCTTTCTGCACATGCTCATGAGCCATCTGCAGAGGCTTCTAATTGCATTTGTGGTGACAGGCATAGGGGCCATGGGGTGGAGAAGGGTGGGACATGCAAAGCATTTAGTGTGCCCGGGAGCAAGCTGAGAGATTTTGTGAACAAAGCATTTCCAGTAACTCATAGGAGGGCTTCCTGATGGAATCTGCAAAACAAAGCAGTTAGTAAGATCCGTGGCACTTTACTGAGTTCTGAACCCTGGTTAATGTGACTCCCTGACTCTCTTCCTTGCTCCCAACTTTCTGAGCTTTTTGATTGTGCCAATCACCTCAGTATTCTGTGTGAGATAAGAAAGAGGTGGACCTCCCAAGTAGCACTCTTCATGACTGGTTAAGCCAGGTACTTGCTTGCTATGCATGCACTTTCCCCTATAGGAGAAATTGCAGGCTGAAGGAGTTTCTCTTGGCACTGAACTGTGCTGTCTTGGGGGAAAGGTGACACAGTTATAGTGAAATTGTTCTTCTTACCCTCTTCAATGCATCTATTCTCAGACTTTTTGCTCCACAGTGTACTAGAACTTCTCTGCTGAACTCTCAGACTCCCACAAAGGTACTGTCATCTGTGGGTAGTTGTCAAAATCAATGCTTCCATGTGAAGATGATGGCAGACAACACCCATCCTGGCTTGTTGAATGAATTCACTCCTTTCAAAGCTTGCCTTTATGCTTTGTTAGTTGGATCCAGAACAATCTTTAGCCTAGGGCTAGTTCTGGCTATTGTTCTACCTGATCCATTCTGGTGGTCTTCCCCACACTTCATGTAATTTTCCCATACATATTGCTATGGACTGAATGCTTATGTCCCCCTCAAAATTCATAGTGAAAACCTAAACCTTAATGTAATGGTATTTGTTGATTAGGCCTTTGGGAGGTAATTAGGGTTAGATTAGGTCGTGAGAGTGGGGCCCTCATCATGAAATTAATGCCCTTATAAAAAGAGGAGGAATTGTTACTTCTTTGTCTCTACATGCAAGTAACAAGGAAGGCCATGTGAGGACACAAGCAGGAAGAGGGCCCTCATCAAGATCCTGACCATGCCAGCACCCTGATCTCAAACTTCCAGCCTCCAGAATTGTGGGAAATAAATGTTTGTTGTTTAAGCCTCCCAGTGTATATTACAGCAGCCCAAGCTGACTAAGGCACACATAAACTGATTGATACTAAGCTAAACTCTCAAGGGGAGCCCTCTGCAGATCTTCAGGGTCCTCTCAGTGTAGCTCATTACTCTTTGGCCCTGCCCCACAAATCCTAGCTCCTTTGACCTCTTCAGACTCTGCACTCTGGGTCCTCCTTCCATGAGCTACAGCTGAGAAATTCTCTCCTGGCAGTAAGCTGGCAACATTAGAGTTCCCTTTATTTATTTTCCTTTTCTATGTTGCCTGTTGTCCAATGCCTGAAAATTGTTATTTCATATATTTTGTCTAGTAATATGGTTGTTTAGGGAGGAGGCTGAATCTGGGCTGTGTTGCTTCCTCATAGCCAGGAGCAGATGTCTTATAACATGTTAGTAAAGTTTTCCTACATTATAGACTCTCAGGATATGCTTCAATATCTGGTAGGGAAAGTCTTCCCTCATTTTTCTTATTATTTCAAAATCTTCTTGGCCATCTGAGTCCATTTCTCTTTCCTGTGATTGTCTAGCCAGCTTACTAAATTTCCTTAGAAAGTCCTATTAGGATTTGGATTGAAATTGAATTAAATTATATACTAACATGAAACATGACTGATAGGCTTACATTTTCATACACCTTGTCCTTGGATGGGAAAAGTTAGTATAAAAAATAGGCAGGGCGCAGTGGCTCACGCCTGTAATCCCAGCACTTTGGGAGGCCAAGGTGGTTGAATCACGAGGTCAGGAGATCGAGACGATCCTGGCTAACACTGTGAAACTCCGTTTCTACTAAAAATACAAAAGATTAGCCAGGCGTGGTGGCGGGTACCTGTAATCCCAGCTACTCAGGAGGCTGAGGCAGGAGAATGGCGTGAACCTGGGAAGCGGAGCTTGCAGTGAGCCGAGATGGGGCCACTGCACTCCAGCCTGGGCGACAGAGTGACAGAGTGAGACTCCGTCTCAAAAAAAAAAAAAAAAAAAAGCAATCCCTTAAAATGGAAAGTAAAATAAAGCAAATGAACCCAACACAACTGGAATTAGGTTGGTGGCACAGTCACACAGAGAGAACATATTTAGAGCAGCTTGAAAGCACAGTAATTTGATAGCCCATCCCTAGTGGGATATTCCCTAAGGGCGAAAAGAATTGCAAAACATATCTTAAGCTGCTCAGAAATCTCATGTTTCAGAAGTAGTGTGAAAACCATTGTTTTGAGACTGTAGTGTATACCGAGAGGCTTAAAGTAAACAGGTCATTCTGTAATTTTTCAGTGTGGGAGAAAAGATATCAATGGGTTAGACAAAAACCCTGTAGTTGAACTGCAACTATTAGTATAAAGTCATGACATATGTAATCTTATAAACAAATACCATTTTCTATTCTGTCTACTGAAAAATCTCAGAAACAATAACTAAGCCCATAACACCAAATGCCTAAATGGTGTTACCAAATACCATATTCCCTGGAAGCAGCAGGGTCCCTTGCATTACAGCCTTGACAGGTCTTGCGCAGGAAACACACAGCCTACCCTAAGTACCTGAGCTTTCTTTTCTCTGGTTTGACCCCAAAGGTCCCAGGGGCGTGTCCAAAGATTCCAAGATCCAATCTGAAGAAATTCTCTCCCATAGGCCAATGAAACAAAAGATAATAACTATCATAGACAAAAAGCAAATACATGTGTTGATATCCACTAGTTTATAATGAAACAAACCAACAAAATAAAACACAGTAGTAATGTTATAGGATTCTGGGAAACCAGCTCATCTGAAATTAGTTCCTTATCTTATTTCCCTGCATAACCTGCACCTCTAGGTACCAGATGGTTGAAGAAGACACTGCACCATTGTGTAAGAAACTTCTAAAGCTGCTTCAGTTAACAATGAGAAGGAATGATGGAGTCAAAATATTACCACTGTGCAAGTCTTGGCAAATCAGTGGATATGGGTGTGCTAAACAACAAAGAGAGATGATCAGACTTTCCATGTCACCTTCTGTGACAAATATTTGCCCGAAAATTGAACCTGAGTCTGATCAAAGCTCTAGATCTAACCACCAACATCCAAGAACTACAGGAGACAAAAGAATACATTAAATGACACCACAGAGGTACAATTAATCAAGATTCAGATTTGGAAAATGCTGATGGACAACTTGTTTTCTTTGGTAAATTGCAAGAAAACATATAATGAAGGAGGTGTCAACAGATTAAAAAAGATTTAAACACCTATCACTACCAACTGCAACTTATGGCCTATTTAGATCCTAAGTCTAAAAAATAAATTAAACAATCCTGAGACAATTGGGGAAATTTAAGCAGTGACTAGATATTTAATCATATCAAGAAATTATTGCTAATTTTTAAGATATAATAAACGGTAAAGAAAGAAAGAAAGACTAAAATTTTTACAGATTAAAAAACTAATAATATTCCCCTAAATAAATATAGCAAAATTCCATGTATTATCCTAATAGTTCTCTTTTTTGGGGGTAGAATGCATTGGATAAAATTATTTTAAAAGCCACATGGAAATGTAAGTGCCTGAATAACAAAGAAAGTATGCAGAAGATAAATAATGAGAGACTTGCCTTCAACTGAAAGCCACTGTAATAAAAATCACTGGAATACAATCAACGTGGTATTGGCGTAAGAGTAGACAAATCAGTGGAACAGAAGAGTGGATCCAAAAATAGATCTCAGTATATATCATAATTTAATATGTGACAAAGGTAGTATTTCAATTCTGTGGGAAAGAATGGCTTACTTAATAAGTATTGCCGGCATAACTGCCTATTCATCTGGAACAAAATGAACTTGTATCTCAATTTCACAACAAATCCAAAAATAAATTCCAAATGGATTAAAAACATAAATGTAAACAATAAGTTTTAAAAAAACATTTAGGTGACTACATGCAAATCTAGGGCACAGAGAACATCTTTTAAACTAAAACCAGAAACCTGGAAAGTATAAAAGATAGACATATTTGATTACATAAAAATTTCAAACCTTTATGTGGTGAAAGGTACCCAAACAAAGAGTCAAAATTCATTTAGAAAAATATGTACAATGTAGATAACAGATATTGGGTTAATATTTCTTATATATAACGAATTCTTACAAATTGATAAGAAAAAGATAAACCATTCCAATTTTTAAAAAGGGCAATAAGTATGAAAAAGGAAATAAAACGAATAGCAAATCCAAATGCCTGGTAAACATATGAAAAGGTACCCAACTCAGTGGCAGCCAGGGAATTGCAAATTAAAATAATAATGAGATATTACTCTACATGCAACAGATTGGCAGAAGTT
Source organism: Pongo abelii (assembly GCF_028885655.2). NCBI lineage: Eukaryota > Metazoa > Chordata > Mammalia > Primates > Hominidae > Pongo > Pongo abelii. The sequence continues at coordinate 23,731,655 of NC_071988.2, forward strand.
AAAAAGAATGATATGATCTATTGCAATCTCATGCATTACTTGTGAAAATGTGAATTGTCACATTTTGAGAAAAACAAATGCCAAGCAGTATCCATTAAAATAAAGAATCCTCATACCCTTTAACCCAATGATTGCACTCCTGGGATTGTAGTCAGTAAAAATAAAATAATCAATATGGAGAGCTATAAGTAAAGTTGTTTATTACAGAATTATAGTAACAAAAACCAAAAAACAAAGTGAATATACATCCATAAGGGAATGGTTGAATAAATGTGTGTGTATTTGCATCATAAAATACTATGCAGTTGGCCGGGCGTGGTGGCTCATGCCTGGAAACCCAGCTCTTTGAGAGTCTGAGGCAGGTGGATCATTTGAGCCCAGGAGTTCAAAACCAGCCTGGGCAACATAGCAAGACCTCATTTCTACCAAAAATATAAAAATTAGCTAGGCATGGTGGTGCACGCCTATAGTTCCAGCTACTAGGGAGGCTAAAGTGGGAGGATAACTTGAGCCCAGGAGGTTGGGGCTTGCAGAGAGCCATGAACATATCATTGCACTCCAGCCTGGGTAACTGAGTGAGACCCTGTCTCAAAAAAAAAAAAAAAAAATACTATGCAGTTACTAATAAGAAGGAATTAGAGCTGCTGCATATGAATTAGAAGGATTGCTACAAGCTGTTGAGTGAGAAAGGCAAGATGCCAAGAATGGTGTATATTATGGTTTCCAGTAATAAACAGTATTCAGTCATGCATCACTTAAGGATGGGGATGCTTTCTCAAAATGCATTCTTAAGCAATTTTGTTGTTATGTGAATATCATAGAGTGTACTTACATAAACCTAGGTGGTAGAGGCTACTACTGCACACTTAGGCTATAAGGTATGGTCTGTGGCTCCTAGGCTACAAACTTGTATAACATGTTATTGTACTGAAAACTATAGACAATTGTAACACAATTGCGTACCTGAACATACAAAACGTACAGCAAAAATATGGTATTATAATTCTTTGTTTCTTTGGGGCCACTGTTGTATATGTGGTTTGTCATTGACCGAAATGTGGTTATGCAGCACATGACTGTGTATGGATATGTGTGTGTGTGTGTGTGTGTGTGTGTATGTATGTGTACACATGTATATTTGTGTACAAACTTCTATTTGTTTATAATTACATGAGTTTGGGGAGAAAGTTTGGAATGCTCTACATTGGATTGTTAACAGGAATTTTGTCGAGTTGGGTGTGAGGGTGTGAGATTTGGGTAAAATCTGAAAGAAGAAGGGTAGAAGAAAAATTGGATCTAATTTTTTTTAGCTACCATAATGATATTCTGTTAATATATTTACATATTAATATGTATATGAATACGTTATATGCATATATACCTAAAATATAATACACATGTATAATGTGTGTGTATATATGATATAATATACATGAGAGGAGAAAAAGCTAGAGTTGAATCCATATTTACATATTTGTAGAGATGCGCATGATATGGTGTTAAATTTTAAAAAGCTAGTAATGTGTAAGTATGATTCTGTTTTGTCAAAGCAAACACATACAAACAAACTTCTATAGTTGTGGTCTCCATAAATGCTTGTAATATTGAATGAGCTATGAAAAAATGTGTGAAGGAATAAATGTCAGGGTGTTAACATGTGTTAACTCAAAGGGGATTGAAATGAGGATGAAATTATGATTAACTTTTTCTTTGCACATCATTGTACCATTTTGCTTCTTCAATACGCCTATATTGCTTTGTAATTTGAGAAAAAAAGGAAAAAAATATGCGTATTCCATCTAAAGATGTGATATCTTTCAATATCTATTCAGGTCTTCCTTTTTTCCTTAAAAGTTTCTTTATCTTTCTTTTTGTTGTTGTTTCTTTCTTTCTTTTTTTTTTTGAGATGGAGTCTCACTCTGTCGCCCAGGCTGGAGTGCAATGGTTTGATCTCAGCTCACTGCAACCTCTGCCTCCTGGGTTCAAGTGATTCTCCTGCCTCAGTCTCCCTAGTAGCTGGAATTACAGGCGTGCGCCACCATGCCCGGCTAATTTTTTGTATTTTTAGTAGAGACGGGGTTTCACTGTGTTGGCCAGGATGGTCTCAATCTCCTGACCTCGTGATCCACCCCCCTCGGCCTCACAAAGTGGTGGGATTGCAGGCGTGAGCCACTATGCCCGGACTGTTGTTGTTTATTAATCAATAACCAGTGTTTGAGGTTTATCACATCTTTTTTGGCATCTGTTGAGATGATACTCTGATTTTTCTCTTTTAATCAATTAATGTGATTTTTCTCTTTCTTATCTATATTCTCCTATGTGATAATCTCGCCTCGTCTCATGGCTTTGAACAAGATACATACGCCAACAATTCCCAAACATGTATCTCCAGCCCAGACCTCTCTTCCCAGCTCCAGACTCTGGGTAACTGTCTACTACCATCTCTGCTTGAATGTGTAATTGACATCTTGGACTCAACATGTCCAAAATGGAACTCTTGACCACGTTCCTCCGTCCCAAATCCCACCAAACCTTACATGACCTTGGGGGAAAAGCTCATGAAGGAACCTGCAGCTGCGCTATCTTAGTTGAGGTCACTTCATCCAACTAGTTGCTCAGGCCAGAAAACATGGATCATCTGTGACTTTCCTCCTTCTCTCACACCCTATACTCAATGCATCAGGGAAATCTTGCTCCTTCTACCTTCAAAATACATTCAGAATGGACAGCTTTAATCATCTGGACTGCTTCCATCATGGTCACCATCTATCCTCTCTTGCCTAGATCACTGATCTCCCTGGCTCTATTCTCACTCCTCCTAAAGTTATTATCAATAAGGCACCCAGAATCAAGCCGTTTCATAGATACATTAGATCATATCCCTCCTTTGCTCAAAGCCCTGCACTTCCCCGCTTCTCCCTACATACCTCTCCTGACATTGCCCCATTTTATTTAGAGAGAAAACCAACATCCTAGGCCAGGCGCGGTGGCTCATGCCTGTAATCCCAACACTTTGAGAGGTTGAGGCGGGCGGATCACCTGAGGTCGGGAGTTCGAGACCAGCCTGACCAACATGGAGAAACCTCGTCTCTACTAAAAATACAAAATTAGCTGGGCGTGGTGGTGGGCGCCTGTAATCCCAGCTACTCGGGAGGCTGAGGCAGGAGAATCGCTTGAACCCTGGAGGCAGAGGTTGTAGTGGGCCGAGATCGAACTATTGCATCCAGCCTGGGCAACAAGAGCAAAACTCTGTTAAAAACAAACAAACAAACAAAAAAACAGGGTCCTGTGACTTCTCCACCTCATCTCCTTCCACTCTTCTAACTTACTCTCCCACAACCATTCTGGCTTCCCTGAAGTCCCTTGAACATGCTGGGCATACTCCCTCCCACCCTGGTGCTTTTGCACTCGCTGTTCTTTCTGCTTAGAATACCCTTTCCCTAATAATCTGTTTGGCTAACTCTCTCCTCAACAGGGCCTACCCTGACCACTTTATTCAGTATCCTCCTTCCTTCCCTGATACAACAAATCTCCTTGCCCTGAGCCACTTTATCATTTTCCATTGCACTCACATCCCTTTCTGGCATACAAAGGTGTTTATTAAGTTTATCTTCTGTTTTCTGTCTTATCTCATTAGGACATCAGCTCCAAGAGTGCAAGAATCCTGTTTTGTTCACTCATGTTACCTGAATGCCTAGAACGGTGCCTGGCACATAAAAGATGCTTAACAAATATTTGTTGAATAAAAAAATGAATTTGTGCATTGCATTGGCTCTGAGTGTGATGCTTCCCTAAACCAGTTCCCCCACTCCCCTATAATTCCTCTCTTATATTTGTTTTAAGCTATGATGTTCTTTAGAATTGTTTTTTCTCTTAAATATGATCCCTGTTGCTTTCTCTCTTTAGGAATAATTCCAAGTTTCTGGTTCATTAATGAAGCTTTTTATTATTTCCTCACAGTGTTATAGATTTATTTTTTTTAATTTGTTAAAAGGTACAACATTACAGCTAAGTAAGAGGAACAAGTTCTAGTGTTCTATAATACTGCACAATGACTATATTAACAATAATATGGTATATAGTTTCAAAGAGCTAGAAAGAGGACATTGAACGTTCTCAACATGAGGAAATGACAAATGTTTGAGGTGATGGATATGTTAACTACCTTGATGTGATCACCATACATTATATATATATTGAAACATTACTATGTACTCCTTGAATATATACAACTATTATTTGTCAATTAATAGAATAGAATGAAATAAATAATAATAAATGACTATACCTCTCCACCAAAAAAAAAAAATTCCATGATTTCATAGGATTGGGTGAGGAAGGAAAGGCAGATGCGTGTCTCACTCAACTATTATCATGCAGCCTTGACCTCAGAGAACAGAGTTTGTTGATGTGAGTCAGTCTTTCCGAGTCTGGGTAAATCTGATGAACTTACGAATCCTGGCTTGGCCACCAGCTGCACTTCTCTAATATTTCCACCTCCAGCCCCTTGAGAATAACACTGCCTACATTAACCATGATATTATAAAGTATTTTTCAATTCAGAGAGGAAATGAATTGCATAAATGCTAGATAATAAAAATGAGGTTCTAATGCCTGACACGACATTTCCTTCCTACTAATCGACTCAATCTTAAAATCAAAGATATCCACCCACATCCTTAGGGAACTCATTGAAAATCTTATGCAGCTGAAAAAATTTCTAATCTTTTTACCATGGCTCTAGTAGTCAATTAAAGACTTTTCAAAATGTAAAATATGCATTTTTATGTCTGTTTTCAGAGTCACTAAAGACCGATTTTTGACCGTTGATGTATATGCTGAATATGCCTGCCCTACGAAAAGAAATTTGGTTAATTTAGGAGTGTGCTAAACTATTTTTATCTAACTTTCCTACCAGCATAGCATTTCTTTTTCTTTTTTTCTTGAGACAGTCTCACTCTGTTGCCCAGGCTGGAGTACCATGGCCTGATCTCAGCTCACTGCAACCTCAGCCTCCCAAGTAGCTGGGATTACATGTGTGCTCCATTGTGCCCAGCTAATTTTTATATTTTTAGTAGAGACGGGGTTTTGCCAACTTGGCCAGGCTGGTCTTGAACTCCTGGCCTCAAGTGATCTGCCTTCCTTGGCCTCCTAAAATGCTGAGATTATAGGCAGGAGCCACTGCTCCCAGCCCCAGCATAGCATTTCTAAGCCTCAGAAAAACAAGCTTTCTTATTCCTTGCTTTAAAAAAAATTATATACTTAAAGAATCAATGCTTTTGGTTCTTTACTACAAAGTAATTTTGTACCTATGTTGAAATGGAGGGAAAAGCGTTCATTGTGAGCCCATTTTCCACAGCCAAACATATATTGATACAGAGCTGTGACCAATATTATTATTTCTAAGAATGTGACTTGCACTTTGACTGCTGTCAAACAATGTTGAGAAGAAACCTTGAGTTATCATCTGAGTCAGCACCCACCTGTCAACAGAGGACAGGATAAACCAGTTTTTCCAAATCTAAGTTTTCACCGATAGACCCTAGCCCTAGTCTGCTGCTAACAGTCCTATCCCTTTCTCTCACTTTTCACAAGTTACTCCAAATAAGAACTCTAGTTTGTAAATTATTGATATAAACCTTTAAGGATAAATGGTTTCTATTATCTTTGGAAAACCTGTGGGGCAGGAGATTCTTTTCTTATTTTGGAGTTTATCTCATTGTTCTAACACCCTGATAGTAAATAAGTTTTTCCTCATGTTCCTCCGAACTCTTCAACTTTGCTGTAAACACATTTTTTCTTAATCAAAATTGTTGAACATGGAAAATCATTGCTCATTATCCTCTGTATTATTCTTGGGGATAATACATAAGTTCTGTCTTTGGTCTGTTCTATTTTAACTTTTACTTGTGAAAAAATGGAAACTTACTTTTCATTTCTCATCATTTTTGGATCCTATTCAGATGTTCCATGCGACAACTGAAATGTGGTGGCCAAAATGGGATCCCATTTACTAGATCTTTGTAGAGATGGTGGCACTTGAAAGATTGAAACAATAAGAGAAATTAAACTGGAAGTGACAGATTTAACTGTCTAATATTTTTGAACTTTTGTACCATGGAAATCAATAAAGTTAGCTGGGAAAGTATTTGCATCATCTATAACAGTTAAAAATTCATATCTGGCTGGGTGCGGTGGCTCACGCCTGTAATCCCAGCGCTTTGGGAGGCTGAGGCGGGCAGATCACCTGAGCTCAGGAGTTTGAGACCAGCCTGACTAGCATGGTGAAGCCCTGTCTCTACTAAAAATACAAAAATTAGCCGGGCATAGTGGCGGGCGCCTGTAATCCCAGCTACTAGGGAGGCCGAGGCAGTAGAATCACTTGAACCTGGGAGGCGGAGGTTGTAGTGAGCCGAGATCGCACCATTGCACTCCAGCCTGGGAGACAAAGCAAGACTGTCTCAAAAAAAAAAAAAAAAATTCATATCTATACTATCTAAAAAATTCACTCTCATATATATGAAAAGTTGCCTATATATAATATTCAATTATTAATGAATACTTTTGCAATAAGATGTTATTTATTTTTTTAGAGGGGTCTTGCACTGTGGGCCAGGCTAGTGGCATGATCATAGCTCACTGGAGACTAGAACGTCTGGGCTCAAGTGATCCTTCACCTCAGCCACCCAAGTAGCTGGGACTACAGGCATGAGCCACTGTGCCAGCTCATAAGATGTTATTTTCAATTAAAACAATTTTTTGGCTGGGCCACAGCTCATGCCTGTAATCCCAGCACTTTGGGAGGCCGAGGCAGGCGGATCACAAGGTCAGGAGTTCAAGATCAGCCTGACCAACATGGTGAAACCCCGTCTCTACTAAAAATACAAAAATTAGCTGGGTGTGGTGGTGGGTGCCTGTAATCCCAGCTACTCGGGAGGCAGGAGAATTGCTTGAACCCAGGAGATGGAGGTTGCAGTGAGTCAAGATCACGCCACTGCACTCCAGCCTGGGTAACAGAACAAGAGTCCGTCTCGGAAAAATAAATAAATAAAATAAAACAATTTTTTTTTAGTAACATCATGACTCTAGCACATACATGAATGGACAATACTCTTATTGGCCAACGTCCAATTTTCCTCAAAATCTAGTGGACATGTCATGTCTTGAAAGCACTGGACAAATCCGCAGGAAAATAAGCTCCTCTTCAAATCCCGTTATTCTATATTCCACAATTCTACAAGGAATTCCAATCTGTATGATTCTACAATCCCACACTGTACTGTCCCTGTTATAGCAGTCATTACATTACACTGAAATTTTTTATGACTCTCTTCCCTAGTAGAAATGATCATCTTTATCAGGAGGTGGCAGATCAGGGACCATGTAGTCGCTTCATTCTTTTTTTCATGGTCTAACATGACGCCTACTACATGCAGTAGATGCTGCAACACTGCTCATAGAATGAATGAGTTTATGTTAAAACAGATGTAAATAGTAATTACAGAATATGGAAAAGATCTCCCTCCTTAAACTTCCAAAGACATGCCACGTGATGCAATATTATTTTGCTCAAGAAGACTTTAATACCATCGACAGACATGCATTCCTTTTTCTATGAATTAAAAAGTTGTAAGTATTATTTTAAAGATAGTAACAATATAAATTCTCCTGAAATTAATTTGTGAATTCTATATAAGGCCAGTCAGAATATAGGGCTTTTAAAAACTTGATGAAGTTTTTCTAAAGTTCATATAGAAAAGCAAACATGGATGAAGAGCCAGAAAAAAAAATCTTCAGATAAAAAGCAACCACGAGGGGAAATACCTCTATCAAATGTTTAAATGTATCATTATATTACAGTAATTAACATGCTGTACACCGGTGTGGAGACAGAAAGATTCTATTAAATAAACTGAATGGAAAATTCAGAAAGAAACAAAAGTACATGTGAACATTATTTTAAGATAAAGCTGGCTTCTCAAATGGTGGTAAAAGATGGCCTTTTCACCCTTTTTCATACTTCATCAATAAGGTACGTTATGAAAATAGCCATTTGACAAAGGTCACCTGGATCTCTACATCGCTTCTTTCAACCAAAGGAAATTCAATGGCTCGACCTCTCAAAGAAATGCCATAACAGCAACAACAATCCTAGAATTAGATTTTTTAAAAGTTTGAATGGGGAACGGCATACTAAATAATGACATGAAATTGAGACACTACTAATGATAATGCTGATTATTTAAATTTTTTTTTTTTAAAACCCTGAAACTGCGGCTGGGCACTGTGGCTCACACTTGTAATCCTATCACGTTGGGAGGCCGAGGTGGGTGGATCACCTGAGGTCAGGGGTTTGAAACCAGCCTGGCCAACATGGTGAAACCGTGTCTCTACTAAAAATACGAAAAATTAGCCGGGTGTGGTGGTGCATGCCTGTAATCCCAGCTACTTAGGAGGCTGAGGCTGGAGAATTGCTTGAACCTGGGAGGCAGAGGTTGCAGTGAGCTGAGACTGCACCACTGCACTTAAGCCTGGGCAACGAGAGTGAAACTTCATCTCAAAAACAAAAAACAAAAAAACCTGAAAATTCCATACAGAAAAAAAAAAAGCTCCCAAAAAACAAGCAAAAAAACCTTGTGTAGACAAAATCAAAAGATAAACAAGAAACAGAAGAAAATTGTTTGCAATATGTGACACAAAAAGGACTAATCTGTTTAATATGAAAGGAGTTCTTACCAATCTGCATGGAAAAGATCAGTGACCCAGTAGAAATATGGACAAAGGATACGAACACAAAATTCATGGCAGAGCAATGAGTGGCTAATGAATCTATAAAAAGATAATTAAAAAATCAAAATAAAGAAAATTACCTATCAGATTAGCAGTTATATAAATTTAATGACATACAGCCTTCACCATGGAGAGGGGAAGTAGATATTCACAAAAGTGTTGATGGAGGGTGAAAAAATACATAAAATATTTGGAAAAGCAATTTGGCAATATTAATCAAAAATTTAAATTAGAACAAACAAGCAAAAATACGATTGGGGATTTTTGTTGTTGTAACATTGTTTGAAACAACAAATGCTAGAAACAACCTGGATGTCTATCAGTAGGGAATGGATTAAATTATGATATGGCTTATCCTCTGGTTTGAATATTGATGTCCCCCCAAAATTCATATAATGAAACCGAAACCCCCAAGGCAATGATATTAGGAGGTGGGGCCTTTTGGGAAATGAGTAAGTCATGAGGAAAGAATTGTTAGAAGTGGGATTAGTGTCCTAATAAAAGAGGCTAAAGGGAGCTAATTAGATCCTTTCATGATGTGAGGACACAGCTAGAAAGCATCATCTATGAACCAGGAAGTGGCCCTTTACCAGACACCAAAACTGCCAGCACCTTGATCTTGGCGTTCCCAGCCTCCAGAACAATAGGAAATGCAATTCTGTTATTTGCCAGTTTATGGTATTGTAGCAGCCTGAACCAACTAAGACACATTGCAATGGATTTCTATGCAGCAGCTCAGACAGAACAAGCTAGAAGAGAAGGATATGGAAAAGTATCTATTATGTCCTTAAATGGAAAAAAAAAAAAAAAACCCATCAGGTTCACAATAGTGGTATAAATTATCCTGTTTGTTTTTTAAAGGATATGTATCACATGCATACTTTGCATGTATTTATATAAAAAACTACGTGGATGGATATGTAATTTATTAACAGAATAAATAAACAATTTATTCTGGAAATGGGATTGAGAGGAGCACAATATAAGAAACTTACTTTTTACTTTATGCTGTTTTCCCTTTTTTTTATTTTTTATTTTTTTTGAGACAGAGTCTCGCTCTGTCACCCAGGCTGGGGTGCAGTGGTGCAATCTCGGCTCACTAAGACTTCCGCATCTCGGGTTCAAATGATTCTCCTGCCTCAGCCTCCTGAGTAGCTGGGATTACAGGCGCATGCCACCACACCTGGCCAATTTTTGTATTTTCAGTAGAGACAGCGTTTCACCGTGTTGGCCAGGCTGGTCTTGAACTCCTGACCTCAAGAGATCTGCCCACCTTGGCCTCCCAAAGTACTGGGATTACAGGTGTGAGCCATCGCATCCCATCTGCTGTTTTCTACTTCTTATTTTTTATGAGTATGCAGTATTTTTGTAATTTAATTTAAAAACATTGTAAAATAATGCTTGTATTTACATAAGAGTCACTGGAAGCAAAACCCTTTGATGATTTGGCAGCCTGTGATGAGACACAGGGCTGGAACTGGGTTGCAGTTGCTGAGGCATTGGCCTTGGTTACAAAATTTAAGGGGTTATCAAAGGCATCAGTAATAAAGATGAATAATATATATATTTTTAAGACCTTAATTTGTTACAGCACTTTTATTTTCACAGCAAAATTGAGAGGAAGGTGCAGAGATACCCCATATGCTCTTTGCCCTCATACATGCATAGTCTCCCCCATTACCAGCATCCCTCACCAGTGGTATACATCAGGGGTCCCCAACCCCGTGGCCGTGGACCCGTACCTGGCTGTGGCCTGTTAGGAGCTGGGCTGCACAATAGGAGGTGAGCGCAAGTGAACATTACTGCCGGAGCTCTGCCTCCTGTCAGACGGGCAGCGAGCTCTGCCTCCTGTCAGACGGGCAGCAGCAGTAGACTCTCGTAGGAGCACGAACCCTATGGTGAACTGCGCACGCGAGGGATCTAGGTTGTGCTCTGCTTATGAGACTCTAACTTATGCCTGAGGATCTGAGGTGGAATGGTTTCATTCCGAAACTACTAAGGTTGGGGGACTGCTGGTGTACATGTTACAACTGATGAACCTACATTGACACATCATTATCACACATAGTTTTTTGTTTGTTGTTGTTTTGAGATGGAGTCTCACTCTGTTGCCAGGTTGGAGTGCAGTGGTGCAGTCTTGGCTCACTGCAACCTCCACCTCCTGGGTTCAAGCGATTCTCCTGCCTCAGCCTCCAGAGTAGCTGGGACTACAGGCCCGTGCCACCACGCCCAGCTAATTTTTGTATTTTTAGTAGAGACGGGGTTTCACCATGTTGGCCAGGATGGTCTTGATCTCTTGACCTCATGATCCGCCCGCCTTGGCCTCCTAAAGTGCTGGGATTACAGGCGTGAGCCACGGTGCCCAGCCCACCCATAATTTACATTAGGGTTCACTCGTGGTGTTCTACATTTTATGGGTTTGAAAAACTCTATAATGACATATATCCACCATGATAAGATCATAGAGTAGCAAATGACATATTGCTAGAAGTTAAATGGCTGCTCTTTAAGAAACAGGAAGCTTTGAACAGAGAGACTTCTAGAGCCTGAGTGATAACCCTTCGTGGCGCGTGCATCGGTTACACCTGTCCCTCCCTGGTTTGATAGCTCTATTAGCTATTCCTGAGAGACCCCCTTTAATTGCATTGCCTATTGAAGAGAGGTATTTTTTTCTGTATGCACATATGTTTTTGTTTTAATGTTTCATCATAACATAATATTCTGGAAGACATCTTAAGCAACAAATTAGAGATCCAAAGTTTAGTTAAAATACTGTTACCAATGCAAATAATTCGCTGAGGTGAGAAAAGGGGGCTGTATGATGTATTTCTGTGCAGCTGTATTTTTATGCAGCTGGTACGAAAGTAAGATTTGACATTGCGAAGACACACTCCAATCCTAGAAATATCAAGATTTAACGAATGTTTGCATTTACAATCACAAAATTAACATACTTGCTACGTGTTTGTTTCCTTTGCAAGACTATAAGCTCCTCAGTTCCACTATTGTTTCTCCCTCATCTCTGTGGTTCTAGAATCCAGTATGGCACTTGGTATATTTACATGCTCAGTAAATAAAGTGTCATGAATGAGTAAAGGCAAGCTATAAGTTAGACAGGTAACCGACAATACATGTTCAAGTAATTCAGTTGGAATGACAGGTTTGAAGGGATAGTTCCCAATTTATTATTCCTCGTTCTGTGAATTGTAATAGAGGTGTTTTGCTGCTCAGTTGGAAGAATGTTTTTCTAAAATACAAGAGGGAACACTTATACATAAATGAATAAAATCTTCTTATTTAAATTGTCTATGAATCTTGGGAACCTGCTTCTACTTCTGTGATAGGGAGTAGTTCATAAACAAGTGAGTGAACAAGTAGCAAACAAATATTAACACGTCATCTTAGAAACGGCTGATGGTCCTTAGGTCCGGAGACTGATATTTCAAGAAAATGTGTGTTGAAGGTTGTGATTCTTTATTGCACACTTGTAGTATATAGGCTATTAAAATTGTTCTTGGTTTATGCGATGGGATTAAATAAACCAATGTTTCATTGTGCTGATCAAAGGAACTTAGCAGTTCTGGGGTTAGGACTAGATCCACTGTCAGCCCACAGGCTTTTCAAAAGAGCAGCCTGTGAGAGGGGTGCTGTATTATCCATTGCTGTATAACAAACTATCCCCCAAACTTACTGACTTTAATCAGCAACCATTTTATTATATCTCAGGACTTTGTGTGTAAGGATTTTAGGCAGAGGTCAGTAGAAGAGCTCCATATAGCATCTACTGAAGTTATTTGCTGTGTTCAGATGGAGGCTGGGCAGTCTAGGAGGGTCCAAGATCACTTTACTCATATGTGGTATCTTGGCAAGTTGAATGAAAAGCTGGGACCAGCTGGAACTTCCCCCCCAACAACCACCCCGAGAGCCAATTTGTGGCTTTTCCATCATGGTGGCCTCAGGGTGATTAGTTTCCTAACAGAGCAGCTCAGGGCTGAATGGCCATTTATGACCCAATCTCAGAATTGCATAGCGGCACCTCTAGAAGGAAGGAGTGTCAAGGAATTTGCAGCTTTGTTTAAAAACTGCCATGAGTGTGGGAGTGGGGAGAATTCAAAGGAAAGCCAAATTTATAGAGGAAGGACTGTGTGCCCTTCAGGCTTGATGATGAGGCTGCAAATAGGAGAATGAGAAATAAGGTCAGAAGCTAAGCAGCAAGCGTCATAAACTATGTGACAGGAGAAAATGCTGGCATCAGGCACTCAGAAGTAAGATCTATGAGCAGCATGTGACGCTGGAGGCTTCCCTTTGCCAGTGGTGCGGGGCCAAGCTGACACGGAGGACACAGGGTGTTATTTACTATCGGAGGGGCTCAGATGGCTAGACGGTTGCTTCTGTATGCTTGGACATCAGAGTAAGTTTGACAATGTGGTCACCAGAAATCACAATTTCCCTTCTCAGTGATTCAATCTGTTTCCTGTTCCATGGATCACTTTTCTAAACCCCGACCAGTGATTACTGGGTTATTGGCCTTTCCTTAAGCAGAAGCTTCTGTTCTGTCCCCAGACCCACCCATAGCCTTAAACTTCAGGGGCCATGAGACACAGGGGGTGACCTGGGGTTCTCTGGTTTTTCTGAACTCTCAATGGAGCCTCCATTTTCATCAGCAGGTCTCAAATCCGTCACCTGCATTCTGTCTTCCTCCGTCATCCCTCCATAACCTTCAGCTCTCTTCCCTCTTTCAGTCATTCTGCCGTACCTGTTACCGGTGGAGGGTGTCCAGGTTCTTGGTGTCTTAAAGAAAGAATTGGTCAAAACACACAAACAAAGCAAGGAGGGAATGGTTTTATAGAAAAAGATAGTGTACACTCCGCAGTGTGGGAGCGGGCCCGAGCATAGGAGCTCAAAGGCTCCATTACAGAATTTTTGGGAGTTCAAATACCCCCTAGAGGGTTCCACTGCTTACTTCAGGTTTGCCTTATGTAAACGGAGAGGGTGAAGTAAAGTTACAAAGTCATTTATGGCATACACCCTGTGGGGAGGATAGTTCCTGTTACAGCTGAAGTGTGAATGGCCTTATGTTCCCTGCCTCCAGATCCTATTTTCCTGCCTAATCTCCCCCCTCAGAGATGTGATCCCCATAAATCTTTATGGAAGGTAGAGAGACAGATGGTCTTTTTTTTTTTTTTTCTGTAACTGCTTCATGCTGCCTTGGGGCATAGTCTCTACCTCTAGGGGATCACGGAACTCTCGCCCTGTTCTGTCTAGTGGAGGCAGGGTAACTTCTTGATGTCCAGGGGTGATGTCTTCACCTGGAACTGGCTGGAACCTTCGTTGCCTGATCATCTAAAGCTTGATGGTCTCTAGGTGAAAGGAAATGAATTGGGTTAAAAGATTTAATGGGAACTTCAGAGGGTGGATACCTATGCTGTCAGAAATGTTTGTTATAGAGATTTGCAGGAGAAAAAACAAAACCTGGTCTGTTCTAGAATCTATGTGTTTCCTTAAAGTCTTAGCACGAGAAACTCCATTTTGGTTTTGTTGGTTTGGTTTGGTTTGTTGGGGACTAGTGCGTGAGCTCAGTCCAAAACAATGGCCTCCCATAATTGTGTTTAAAAAAATTCCCCCTTTTCGTCAGGCTCTCACTTAGGTGAGAGCGTAACCAAAACTTAGGGCCTTAGAGCCAACTCTCCATTACCATCTTTTTGGGTTTCCGGTCTCAGCATATCATTCATAGGTTATTATGTCCTCATGGTTGCACATTTCATTCAGCTCCTGTTATTCCAGTTGAAGAGAGACCATATGACATTCTAGAGATGGCTGCATGCAAGTATTTAAAACCTTTGAGGGAATACAGCATGCCAGGGAGACTATTATTATGACTATTGGGAGGATAATACCAAGAGTTTGGAGTATGTTCCTTACCCAAGGTCTCCATAAATCAAACCTCCTAAAATCAAACAGATCAAAGAATGAGCTAGATAAAGAGTTTACTCACTTCACTAAGCAATTTCTTCATCAATCCCCTACCACTGAATTTATATAATCTTCATTTGATGTATTCCCCTATAGGCCACAAGTGCCAGAAGCTGCACAGATACATTTCTGTTTAGCCAATTCTATTGTTTAGCATAACTTTCACAAGGGAATTTAAAGTTTGTTGTGTAACTGTAGCCTTTAAACTAGAATTTGCTATAGAACCTATCATGAGGGATACATTTCTAATCATTGCTTCTTCTACTTAAACCATGGAAAAAGGACCTAACAAATGATGCCCTTTTAGAAGAGTGAAGACCTTCTGGCAATGTTCTCTTTAACCCGTGATGTGGGTTAAGAAGAGTGAACCAACGTTTTGTTTTTGACTGATTATGAGGCAACACATGTACCATTAAAGTTTCTCACCTATATTGGGCCTTCATCTTTTATCTGTCAAAGTAGAAGGTTATCCATGTATAAAGCTGGCTGCAAACTCCTTCACAAATAAAAGTCTACTCCATTAGTGCACACAACAGGCGCCTTTCCACTTCTATTGTTGATAGAGGCATAAGCAAGGAAAAATATTCAAAGATAAGAGTTTCATGATAGCAGAGGTCTTAATTTGTGAACTTGGGAAAAGCAGTTCACATCAAGGATGCCATCCTCTTCTTGGGAGAAATTTCCCTGGTTTGTTTTACCTTAAAGATTCTGGCCGGGCACAGTGGCTCACGCCTGTAATCCCAGCTCTTTTGGAGGTCAAGGCGGGCGGATCATGAGGTCAGGAGATCGAGACCATCCTGGCTAACACAGTGAAATCCCATCTCTACTAAAAATACAAAAAATTAGCCGGGCGCGGTGGCGCGCGCCTGTAGTCCCAGCTACTCGGGAGGCTGAGGCAGGAGAATGGTGTGAACCCTAGAGGCGGAGCTTGCAGTGAGCCGAGATTGCGCCACTGCACTCCAGCCTGGGGGACCGAGCGATACTACGCCTCAAAAAAAAAAAAAAAAGATTCCAATGGGTGCACAGCTAGCTCCAAGAATGTGGAGGGACTCTTCTCAGTTGTGAGATCGTGAACCCAAATTTCACGGTCCCAAAGTTTTGTTGTAGTGTGGATGGCCTGCCTTCTACTTTACACAGGGTTCTCGTAAGCCTTTCTCTGAATGGTATTTTTTACCAAAAACTTCCCTACAAACAACTCTCAGGAGAGCCAATTGTTAAATTGTCAGGAAGTTTGCAAGCTGGTTGACTTTGTGAGGATAGCTTGAACTTGGTCATAGCAGACTATTTATGGTATAAATTAGCACCCCTGTCCCAGAGCTGGATGTTAAGCACTTACCAGCACACCACTGTTCATGTCTTTATGATTTTATTTTCTCTCCTCTTGCCTCTCCCACCCCCGTCTAAATTTAATTCAGAATCACTATTTCCACTTGCGGTAGAAACATAGAACATTTGCATTTGAAAATATAAAATGGTCAAGAACAAGTGGTCTCATCTTTCTAAGCTTTTGTCTCCTGTCTGTAAAGTGGTGATAGCAACATCTTCCTCATAGGTTGTGGTGGGATGAGGTGATGTCATACACATCTGGGCTCAGCAAATACTCAATACCCTCTGGCCATATCACTGGTCTCATTCTCTGCATGCACCCAGCCTTGGGTTACTTATTTATCAACCGACACGTTTTGGAGCTCGCATTCTTTGAATAGCTGACACTAATGACTCATCAGTGAAGTGTGTTTTCAGTAGGAAAATGCTCACAACAATCAGTGCACACTCTTCTACATCTGTGATGAACTGTGAAAACCAGGTCTCTTTCTGCAAAGCTATACCCTGAGAAGTGAGAGAGTATTCTGAATGTAAATTCTTGGACTGTTATCCATGCTGGACTTATTTTACTTGGCCAAAGTTATTCTTCTGAGAGCACCCACCTGGCATTTATCTCTATTCAACTTTGCCTTAGTTATGTAGGACCAGCTTTCCTATGTGTTGAGGTCATTGTGCATTGAGGTCAGCCATGAATAGGCTGGGCAACAGCCCTTATCTCCCCTTCTCCAGAGTCTGAAACAATGCATTCCCTCCTATGCATCATCTGACATGGATAAAGGCTGTTAATGTGTTTTGCCCAATGGAATTCATATCTGATTCTCTCTGCAACAGTGATTTTACTTGGAAAAAGAAATATTTTCCTATACTAGTGCTACTATATTTGATGAGTGAGATTAATTGCCCTCTACTTTAAAATATGCATATTTTAATGGCTAACAAAGATCTCAAGAAATACATAAAGTAAAAATAAAAGTCAGAAAAAAATAGAGGTTATTTGTTTGACTTTGGGAAGTGCCAAAGTTCTTTTATTGCCGCTCCATGGTTCCTATGGATCATTTTATTTCAAAGTTAGGTTTACTGAGGTATAATTCACACACTATAAAATTTATTTATTTTAGTGTAGAGTTTATGAGTCTTTCCAAACACATGTGTTGTGTAACCACCACCATAATGAGGAGATGAAACATTTCCATTCCTTCCCCAAATTCCCTAAGGCTTTTTGTAGCCAGTCCCCTTCTGCCAACAACAGGCCCTGGCAACCACTGATCTGTTTTTCTGTACCTATAGCTTTGCCTTTTTCTGGGAAGTCATACTAATAGGAATCATACAATATGTAGTCAGACAATATTTTGAGTCTGGCTTTTTTTTTACTTAACTAATACATTTGAGATGTTGATATGGTTTGGATTTGTGTCTCTGCACAAATATGTTGAATTGTAATCCCCAGTGTTGGGGAAGGGGTCTGGGGGGAGGTGATTGGATCACGGGAGCGGATTTCCCCTTTGCTGTTCTCGTGATAGTGAGTGAGTTCTCATGAGATCTGGTTGTTTAAAAGTGTGTAGCACCTCCCGCTTCCCTCTCTCTCTCTCCTGCTCCACCATGTGAAGATGTACGTACTTGGTTCCCTTTCGCCTTCCACCATGATTGTAAGTTTCCTGAGTCCTCCCCAGCCATGCTTCCTGTATAGCCTTCCTGTATAACTGTGAGCCAATGAAACCTTTTTTTTTTTTTTTTGAGACGGAGTCTTGTTGTGTCGCCCAGGCTAGAGTGCAGTGGCATGATCTTGGCTCACTGCAATCTCCGCCTCCCAGGTTCAAGCAATCCTCCTGTCTCAGCTTCCCGAGTAGCTGGGACTACAGGTGCCCACCACCACGCCCAGCTAATTTTTGTATTTTTAGTAGAGACGGGTTTCACCATATTAGTCAGGCTGGTCTCGAACTCCTGACTTCAGGTGATCCATCTGCCTCGGCCTCCCAAAGTGCTGGGATTACTGGCGTGAGCCACCGCACCCGGCCTTCAGGTAGTTCTTTATAGCAATGCAAGAATGGAATAATATAGATGTATTGATGGTATACTGGTACTAGTAGTTGTTTTTTTTTAATTGCTGAATAGTATTTCATTGTATGAATGTACCACAGTTTGTTTATCCATTCACCAGTTGAAAGGCATTTGGGTTGTTTCAAGTTTTTAGCAATTATGAATAAAGTCACTATAATAAATATCTGCATACAGATTTCTGTATGAACATAGCCTTTCATTTCCTGGAATTAAATTCTATGGACCATCTTCTTTGCCCCCACCCAAACTCCTGTGGCTCCCCCTCGTCCTCAGAAATCACCACCCTGGGGAACTGAGTACTGTTTTTACTTCCAGCAGAGATGTGTGAGTTCTGGTGCCAAGAAGCAGTTTCACTTTTAGGTTTCTGGACAACAGACATATATACCCTCTGTGGAGATAGAGAAATAAATAATAAGCAGGTAAATAGATGGGTGATAGACTGAGGGAGAAGTGAGGAAAAACAAGGCCAGTAAGCATGAGACAGGGCTTCTACATCAGGTGCTGTAATTAAGGGCTTCTTCTTAATTAGCAGCCCAGCTGCCTATAAAATTGAATTGTGCTTCTCTGCTTATAAACTGGAATCATGACTCACTGAATTACGATTTGCTTAAATCCACTCTTACCATTTGTGCATATGAGCTGATGTATTGCAGCTGATACCTGGACTCAAATGAGATGATTAGGAGGTCTCTGGTCATCAGAGATTTCTATTAATTCTGTTTGAATAACTGCAATAGCAACACTTACGAAGTGCCTGCTGTGTGCCAGATACTGTTCGAAGGACTTTACATATGCTGACTCATTTAATACCCACGACAGACTTAAGGCTAGTGATTTTTCCTACTTTACAGATTTTACAGAATTTGAGGCACAGAGAGGTTACGTATAGACAGCAAAGGGCAAAGTTGGAATAAAAAACTCAGGCCATTATAAGCCAAACACTTGACATCTCTTTTTTATCTTCATCCTAGCCTGACAAGGTGACTTCTTATTATCCCTATTCTACAGATGAGGGAATTGAGACTCAGAGAAATTAAGTAACTAGGTCAAGGTCCTCCAGCTGGTGGGCCGCGGAGTTGGGAATGGAATCCAAGTTAGTCCACGTGCTCTCTATCACCTCTCCCTGCCTCTGATAAAATCACTTGGTTTGCCTTGGAGTTGACCTAAGTTAAGAGGCTGTCGAAAACATGAAATGAAGATGAATTTATCTGAGTCTCTGTTAACCTTGCTGCCCAGGCTCAGCACACGCTGCCTGAGTGTTTCTGCTGGGAGCTTGCTCCATGCAGCCTGCTGGCCCCAGAGAGGACTTCTCTGGGGACCAGGAGGTGTATGGTAAAAGCCTTCTGATTTTTACTATGACTTTTCTCAAACAATAAACTCCCTTTAGGGAAGTTGGGAGAGAACAAAAAATAAATACTGGTTAAGGGTATATTTACAATAGATGTCCTTTTGCATTCATTTGACTCAAATTTCCTTAATAGGCTGCTTATTCTGGGCTCCCTGCTTTCTCTAATTAGTTTTTTCATCATGCAATGGTTTTGGTCTCTGGAGGGAGAGGGAGCCTGGAAACATGAGCAACAGCTATGGTTATAAAAATGCCAAATAAGCCCGTCATTCATTCCCTTGTCTGTGCTCCATGTGGCAAACGTGAAGGCCAGCCTTGCCCTTATCAATCTTACCTCCCATGCAAATACCCTGACGTGCAGGGTGCTTTGGTTTTATTTGTTTTATCATTATTGGGCATCTTCTGTGTGCTAGTTCTGTGTTCAGCACTTTTGGATGTTTGCTATCTCCCGTGCTCACAACAGACTTTATGTACATGTCTGTCTCCTTCATAAATGATGGGCTCCTGAATATAGGGAAATGTGTCATTAAGGATGAATTGGATCTGGTTTTCTATCATCCAGGAGCCCCTAGTTTAGTAGGAGAAACCGACATATATATAAATAATCTGAATACATGACACACTACGATAATGCCATAATGACTATAACAGTAATAGTTACCATTTGAGGAAAATGTATCACAGTCCTGGTACTGTGCGAAGTCCTGAATATGTTTCTATGCTTCTTTAATCCCCAGTGAAATTGAGGCTGTATCAGTTATCTAGTATCGTAATAATGCTGTGTAACAACCATAAAACTTCAGTGGCACACAACATTTATTTTTGCTCACAAGTCTATGTGCTGGCTGGCAGCTTCTGCTTCTAGGGTAGCTGGCTGTGGGCTGAGGCACCTCAGCTGGGCTCTCTTGTGCATCTGGGCAGCTTGGGACTGGCTGGTGCTAGGAGGGTCTCAGATGAAACAGTTTGCCTCTGTTTTAGGAGATGTCTCCTCCTCCAGCAGCCTAGCTCTTGCTTATTCTTTTGGCAGAGGCAGGATCCCTAAGGGCACAAAGTACACAAGCCTCTTGAGGCCGAGACTCAAAATGGGCACACTGCCATTTCTGCTGAACATTTGTATTTGGCCTAAGCCCATTTAAAAGGGTAACCCAGATTCAGGGAATGAGGCAATACACTCTGCTTTTTGATGAGAGGAGCTGCAAAATTATGCTGTAAAGGGCCTGGATACCAGAACGATGAAGAATTGCAGCCGTTTTTTGCATTCCACCGTGGGTACTATTATCGCTCCCATTTCACAGATAAGGAAACTGAGGCATAAAGAGATACCTAGCTCATGTAGAAAGTGATGGCAATGTATATTAATAGACAAAAGACTGTAGAATTGTTGGCAAAGGGAGACACTAGTGCTTTTATAAAGGCTACCTTGTGTGGAAGAAGAGTGGGGATGAATTTGAACCTTAGCACTCTAGAGATGCTGTTGATGTCCCATATCATGCCAGGACCAACTCTGAGATTACTGGTAGCTGTAGCGGGTGGTTCCCGCATGCTGCACGCTGCTCATTTCATTTTATTATTTATTTATTTATTTATGAGACCAAGTCTCACTCTGTCACCCAGGCTAGAGTACAGTGGCGTGATCTCAGCTCACTGCAAACCTCCACCTTCTGGGTTCAAGTGATTCTCCTGCCTCAGCCTCCCGAGTAGCTGGGATTACAGGTGCCCGCAACCACGCCTGGGTAATTTTTGTATTTTTAGTAGAGACCGGGTTTCACCATGTTGGCCAGGCTGGTCTCGAACTCCTGACCTCAGATGATCCAAGAACCTGGGCCTCCCAAAGTGCTGGGATTACAGGAGTGAGCCTCCGCGCCCGGCCTGACCGCTTCTTATTTCAAGGGACTCTCTGCTCCTCTGCCTGAGGCTTTCTCCAGTGCCATCGAGGTTTGCTGAGTCTACTCACAGGGCAGCCCGCAGGTGTCAGACTTAAAGTGCCCAATGGTAACCCTCAACTTAAGGGGAATAGGAGCTGGTGAATCAGTACCCCAGCCTCCCCATTCCACAGTGGAGCAATTCTGTGACACATTTTACAAAGTTCCTTGGAAGATCCCTGTAGGGATTGAGCCCCAGATTACTCTGGGCAGTAACCTGCTGATTAACACACACTTTATTGTCTTCCTCCTTCAAATAAGCCACCTACACCCAAGCCCTTGATTCAGGATCTGCTTTTATAGGAAATCAAACTAACAAACCTTGAAGGATGGCTAAGATATTGACAGATAGAGGGAGGCTGGTGAGTGTTCTAGGTAGAAGCTCTTTTGAACACTTTTGGACATTGTTTCTAAATTTTCTTTGTGCAAATGATACTATATTTGCATAATAACATTTTATTTTAATTTCAGATAATTCCTTTTAAGATTGACTCCCAGAAATAGAGTTAGTGGTTATAGAGTTTAAACATTTCACAGGCTTTTAGCCACTGAAACCTAACCTTTAACATTAAGGATTTGCCCAGCAGATATCTCTCCTCTTATTAACTGAAGAAGTTTTTAATTACTGAATTTTTTTTTTTTTTTTGAGACAGAATTTCACTCTGTCACCCAGGCTGGGGTACAGTGGCACCATCGTGGCTCACTGCAACCTCCACCTCCTGAGTTCAAGTGATTCTCCCACCTCAGCCTCCCAAGTAGCTGGGATTACAGGAGCCTGCCAACACACCCTAATTTTTGTATTTTTAGTAGAGACGGGGTTTCACCATGTTGGCCCAGCTGGTCTTGAACTCCTGACCTCAAGTGATCTGCCTGCCTCAGCCTCCTAAAGTGCTGGGATTACAGGCATGAGCCACCATGCCCGGCCTAATCACTGAAGTTTTGAGGGTATGGGGTGTTGCTATTAACTAAGCATAGCACATATGTCCCAATTTAAAATTAAACATTAAACATCCCTATTCTAAAACTCTGTTGGCCTTTCCGGTACCAGGAACTTCTTACTGGCCAGTCTTCCATATAAAACCATAATCTATCCCCATATTCCCCATATTCTTGTCCTTTTTTTTCTCTCGTCTCTTCTGAACTGTCACAATTTTAGCTGACAGTTCTCAATCCAACCACCCTCCCTTCATAATATTTTCCTAAGCCAAGCAATTCACTTCTCTATTGCCTTCCATCCAGACAGGCTTTGCACACCTGTAGGCTCATTTTCCATGACCAGAATGGCTCATTAGAATTTTCACTAAACAAAGGGCTGTTCTCTCCCTCAGGGACCCCCTCAAAACAAGCCACTGCCAGCTAATGTGTTTGTGGAGATGGGGTGGGAAGGGGAGGGAGAGGAGAACATCAGAAGAGGGATCAGAGACTTAGTGGCCCTTGCGGAGGGGACAAAATAAATGTGGTACAACTTGAGAATAATCTGGACAATTTTCTGCTCCCTAGAATATCCACCTCGCAGCCTCTAATTCTGTGCTTTGTTCTTTTGGACGCTGAAAGCTTTTTGGTCTTCAATAATTCTCTATTAAAATGCAAATCCCTACTGGGAGTTGTTAAGCCTTATCAGCTAATAGCTGACGGTCGCAGGAGCATTAAGATCCTGCTGTAATGGAGCACAGAATGGCAGAGGGATGGGACCGTACTGTGGAAGGACAAATAAATTCGGGAAGAAAGAGAGTGGGTATTTATTAAAGGGGTCATTTTGGGATCTTTCTTGTATTTTGACCAGAATGAACTTTGCTCACCATTATCCACAGCTGTTTCCTTTGCTTTCTCAACAGCAGTCATTTTTAAAAGGGTTGGTTTTAAATACCCTTTGACCTGAGTATAAGTTGAATTAAGGAGGAATGCTGGAGCATCTCTGCTTTGCCTAAATTAGAAAGACTAAAAGTAATCTAAGGAAATTGCTACAGAACCCTTCTCTGCTCTAAATTTAGTTCCCATTTAATCACATCAGTGTCGTGGTACACACGTGTCTTTTGGTGGCTCAGTGGGTCACAGCAAAGCCTGGATGTGGCCAGGGTGGTGGGTGCATTTTGTCTGTGGTAGGAAAAAGTGGAATTCATACCAGCAGACTTAGCAATGTGTGCCCCTCAGGAGGGATCAAAACAGAGCATGGATGCACACTGCTAATTTATCCGAACTCTCTGGAAAACTGCAGAGATGCAGCGTGACCTCCACGGGAAATGAAGGTATCCATCAGCTGAGTCCCAGCCTTCCAGCCAGAGCACCTTCTCCGTCACCCGTAGCTCTCACAAATACGTCTTCTCTCTCCTGCTGGACTGTGAGTGCCCTCGTCTTTGACAGGAGCCAAGGCTACTCCGTCACTGGGGGCAAGTCCAAAATGCTTTCAGAAAAAATGCATCCATAAAGAAGAAATGGCAATGCAGGATCATTCCAAAGCAGTGTTGTAAAAATAAGTGCAGTCTTTGCCATCCTCTCATCCCTTTTCCCCAGGTCTGTTTTCCCTTTGCAGGTGTGTAATTCAAAATATTTAACAACCAGGAAGGCATCAGTACTAACTAACCACAAAAGAACAGGTCTTGCCCATAAAATCAATCCATGGGGCTCTGGGGCTGCCCATTGTGCAGCATTAACCCTTTAATTCCGGCTGTTCCAAGGCAGGGGCTGAGTTTGCAAAGGCACACCCAGCGGGCTCAGGATAGCATCTGCTCACCCAGCAGTGTAGAAGTATTCCAACATTCCCGGTGCTTTCTTGCCTGAGTGGCAGCCCTACCCAGTTCCAGGCACCTAGTTCTAATCTCCAATTGTGTGCTGAAGCTGGGCCTAGGGAAGCTCTCTTTGCATGGGGCCTGGATACTTTGATGGGGGAAGGTCACTGAGCTCAATCCTGGGGCAGGCATGGAGGTTGTAGCGAATGGTCCAAGGCCTGGCCCAAGAAGGCAATGTCTGTGCAGCTCTGAGTGGGGCTGTCAGGACAGGTTACAGCCTCTCCTCAGATACAGAGGTGTAGTCACTGGCTTTGACACCCAGGAAATTCCCTAATATAGATCTGTTTCTCTAGGAAAAGGCTTCTTCTGACATTGAGACACAAACTTTCTATTCTTTTTTTTTTTTTTTTGCTTAGCCTATTACCACTATTGAAGAAAAAAATACTTTCCCCCATTTCTACTGTCTCCATATGCCTCCCCGCGACCACACACACAAAAAACACAACCCCAAAACAGCTTATCTTTTGGCGAACTCATTTCTGCTACTTCCTGGGGAGAGGAGAGGAACTGTTTTTATTGTATGCATTGGTGGAGGTGAGGATGGTGGGCTCATTTTTACTCCCTCTGCCCTCATTCATGCCTCCAACTTCTCTGTCTAGTACAGGGGTAGAGAACTCTGACTCATAAGGTCTTTGAATATAATCATGGACTTGGAGGGGGTGGGCGCAGGAGGAGAACAAGGAAGTGAGCTATTTTCAGTTTGTCAAAAATCCTAATAGAAAATATAGATTAACACTCTTGTGTGCAACTAGAGAAATTCAACTTGAGCTAGCTTAGGGGAAAAATTGGAGTTAATTGGCTCATGAAATCAATCCACAGAAATAAGTGGGGTGTGCTGAGTCTCAGGGACAGCTGAAGCCAGGGCCCTAAATGTCACCGGGGCATTCTCTTATTCCCCATTTCTCACCTGTGCTCTTCTCCGAGTGTGGGCTCCATGCTGCAGGCCAGTGGTTCTCAACAAGAGATGGAGAGCTATTTTACCTCCCAGGGGACATTTGGCAATATCTGGGGGATATTTTTGATTGTCACAACTTGGGGAAAGGTACTACTGACATTCAGTGGGTAGAGGCCAAAACTGCTGCTAATTATCCCACAATGTATAGAACAGCCTCCCAAAACAAAGAATTATCTCACTAAAAATGTCAGTAGTAGTTGAGAAAGCCTGCTCTAAGACCAATGTTTTAGTTTGTTCTTTGCTGCTACAACAGAATACCACAAACTGGGTAATTTATAATGAACATTAATTTATTTGGCTTATATGGCTGGGCGCAGTGGCTCATGCCTGTAATCCCAGCATTTTGGGAGGCTGAGGCAGGCAGATCACCTGAGGTCAGGAGTTCAAGACCAGCCTGACCAACATGGTGAAACCCCCTCTCTACCAAAAATACAAAAATTAGCCTGGAGTGGTGGTGGGCGCCTGTAGTCCCAGGTACTTGGGAGGCTGAGGCAGAGGAATCACTTGAACCCAGGAGGTGGAGGTTGCAGTGAGCTGAGATTGTGCCACTGCACTCCAGCCTGGGTGACAGAGCAAGACTCAGTCTCAGAAAAGAAAGAAAGGAAAAGAAAAAGAAATTTATTTGGCTCACAGTTCTGGAGGCTGGGAAGTCCAAGATCGAGGGGCTGCATCTGGTGAGGGCCTTCTTGTTGCATTTTCTCATGCTAGAAGGCATCACACAGTAGAAGGGCAAGAGAGGGCCAGAAAGGGAGAAAAAAGGGGGCCAAATTTGTACTATTATGCAGAACCCATTCCTTCTACAACAGCATTAATCATTCATGAGGGCTCTGTCTAATCACCTCTTAGAGGTCCTACCTCTCAGTACCACCACACTGGGGACCAAGTTCCAACACATGAACTTTGGGGGTACATACAAACTTTAGCAGCCAGCTTTCTCCTGGAAACGTAGCTGCTGGCAGCTCTCAGACCCATATCTAATGGCTTTGGTGACCTAAGGGGGACTGAGACTCAATCACCCTGATCCAAATGTCAAAAATGTCGGGGAATGTCTCCGATTGGTCCAACTTCATCCAGCGATGCATCCCTAGACTAATCACTACGTCCAAAAGTTGAATGTTAGAAGGTCATGGAACTCCTTTCCAGGGCCTCATGTTTGGAGTTGGTAAGAAATATTCTCAGAATGAGAAGCGTAAAGGGCAGGCCAGGAAATAGATGACAGTCAGGCCACGAAAGCTTCTAGTGAGTAATTTTAGTTTATCTCGGAGGCAACATCTTTTAGAAGTAGAGATATGAGGCAGCAGGCAAAGAGAAGTGACCTTCAAAGGAGTAAAGTCTGGGAACCATATTAATCGAGAACCCACCACTAAGATACTGCACAGGCCAGGCCAGTGTCCCATACTCCATACTCTTTATTCCCCACTCTTATTTTTATTTATTTATTTAGTTAGTTTTTTTGAGACAGAGTCTCACTCTGTTGCCCAGGCTGGAGTGCAGTGGCGCAATCTCGGCTCACTGCAATCTCTCTCTCCCAGGTTCAAGCGATTCTCCTGCCTCAGCCTCCCAAGTATCTGGGATTACAGGCACCCACCACTACACTCGGCTAATTTTTGTATTTTTAGTAGAGACAGGGTGTCACCATGTTGGACCAGGCTGGTCTCGAACTCCTGACCTCCCAAAGTGCTGCGATTACAGGCATGAGCTGTCGTGCCCAGCCCCCACTCTTCTTATGAAGGCAATTCCTGGGGGACCTGTTCTCCACTCAGAATCCTTGGGTGGTAAATGGCTATTTAGATAAACTAATTACTGCTAATGTTAGCTAGCTAATGAGTTATTCCTTCCAGATGACATAATGCCTAACACCATGATAATGTGCATATTCTTTCAAAGGTCTCTAAAGGAGGAAATAGTGGTAGAACTTCCAGTCGAGTAGGAGCTTACTGGGAAAATTTTTTTGTTGTAGCGGCCTTCCATTCAAGTCATTAATGCAGGTAGCAAGTTACGCTGTGTCTGAATAAGACAGGTTCAAAGTTAACATTTGCTTTTTTTTTTTTTCAACTCTTATGTTGGATTCACGGGGTACATGTGCAGCTTTATTAACTGGGTATATTGTGTGATGCTAAGGTTTAGGGTACAAATAATCTCATCACCCAACTACTGAGCATAATACCCAACAATTAGGTTTTCTTTCTGTTTGTTTGCTTTGCCTTTTTTTTGAGGCAGAGTCTCGCTCTGTCGTCCAGGCTGGAGTGCAGTGGCGCGATCTTGGCTCACTGCAAGCTCTGCCTCCTGGGTTCACGCCATTCTCCTGCCTCAGCCTCCCGAGTAGCTGGGACTACAGGTGCCCGCCAACACGCCAAGCTAATTTTTTTGTATTTTTAGTAGAGACAGGGTTTCACTGTGTTAGCCAGGATGGTCTCGATCTCCTGACCTCGTGATCTGCCCACCTCAGCCTCCCAAAGTGCTGGGATTACAGGCGTGAGCCACTGCTCTTGGCTGTTTTGCCTTTTTTTAAAAAAAATTATTTTAAGTTCCTGAGTACATGTGCAGGATATGCAGGTTTGTTACATAGTTAAACGCAACAGTTAGGTTTTCAATTCTTACCCCTTTCCCTCCGTCTCTTCCTCCCCCATCTAGTATTCCCCAGTGTCTATTGCAAGGCCAACATTTTCTGAAGTATGTTCTTCGAAACAGGGAGTCCCTGGATGCTAGTAATTATTATTGAAAATAAAGATTTCATAATAAAATCCATTAGGGAAATGCTGGTTTAGATGACATTTAGTACAGTTTTTTACTATAGGACTCAGGGCCTTTAATAGAATGGGTGTTGTGACTCTCAATGAAGGAAGAATAATATGTAGACTTCCCAACTTATTGGGCCTAGGAGCCCCTTTGCTGAGGTGCATTTTACATAGGACTACCAGTCCTGTTTTGTCCTTTGTCCTTGCATAATTGCTAAAGGCATTCTTCTTTGTTCCCCAGAGTGTATCAGGTTGGAGGATAAATTTTATGGTCACCTTATTGTAACAGGAGCAAACTTTGGAAAATGCTTTTCTGTTGTTACCTGGATTTCTGGAGAGCAAACTTTTTTTTTTTTGAGATGGAGTCTCGCTCTGTCGCCCAGGCTGCGGTGCAGTGGTACCATCTTGGCTCACTGCAACCTGGTCCACCTCTGGGATTCAAGTGATTCTCCTGCCTCAGCCTCCTGTGTAGCTGGGATTACAGGCACACGCCACCACCCCTGGCTCATTTTTTGTATTTTTAGTAGAGACAGGAGACGGGGTTTCACCATGTTGGTGAAACAATGGTTTCCTATTGTCCCCGGAACACTTCTAAATTGATCCCCCGTTAATATCAGCATTAGAATCCCAAAACCAAAGCATAGATTGTTTAAAATTAAACAGACCCTAAGCTGATTACATTATTAAAGTTTTTTTTTTTTTGGTTGTTAAAAGACAGAAGCTAAACCTTAACAGGCCAAAAAAAAAAAAAAAAATGCTAGTAATTTGGGCAAGAAACTTAGAATCAGAGGACCGGCTTCAGGAACCACAGTCCCCCGATGCTTCCAGGATTTTCTCTCCAACCACAGCTTTTCTCTGCTTTAGCTTCAGTCTTTCCCACCAAGCAACAGAGAGTGGTTTCATGGGAGGAGGAAACAGGACAATGAAATTTTTGTTCTAAAGTCAAACTATGGTACAAAAAAATGATTCTTATAAAACGTTTTCCTTGAAAGTTCCTTAAATCACTTGTGAAGTACAATATATGTGGTTTGATGTATTCAACGCTGAATACATTCAAATAACAGAGGTATGTGGTAATATACAGAACATAATGAAGGATGCACATGCAAAACATACATTTCCAGATTTTTACTTACATGAAAAAGAGATGAGGCTGGGCACAATGGCTCTTGCCTGTAATCCCAGCACTTTGGGATTACAGAAACAAAACAAAAACTGGGGGTGAAGAGAAAACACAGAAAATGAAAACCAGGCTGGGCGTGGTGGCTCAACCCTGTAATCCCAGCACTTTGGGAGGCTGAGGCGGGTGGGTCACCTGAGGCCAGGAGTTTGAGACCAGACTGGTCAACATGGTGAAACTCTGTCTCTAATAAAAAATACAGAAATTAGCTGGGTGTGGTGGCACATGCCTGTAATCCCAACTATTCAGGGGGCTGAGGCAGGAGACTCTCTTGAACCCGGGAGGCAGAGGTTGCAGTGAGCCAAGATCACGCCACTGCACTCCAGCCTGAGCGACAGAGCAAGACTCTGTCTCCAAAAAAAAAAAAAAGGCGAGGGAGATGAAAGAATAAAAAGGAAGACTGCAGATGGTTTCTCCTAGCCACGGTCAGGGCAAAGGGCAGTGTTAGTTCTTCAGTGTCATGTTCTCACTGGGGCGTGTCTCACTGAAGGGAAGGCTGGGAGGAGTCGCCTGTGCTGTTTTGACTGTGTTTGTTGATTTCCTCTCAATTCTCTAAATTCCATCACTCTCACTATGGAAATCTTGGAAAAACTGACTTAATCTTTCTGTACCTCAAATATAAAATGAGGGAATGATAGAACATACCTCATAGTTTTATTGTGATGATAAAGTAGAATAATACAAGCAATGTATTTAGAACAGTACTAGGCATCTTTAAGCACCATGACTACTACAACTGTTTGCACTATAATAAAACCAATAGGGCCTCTGCTCTATGGGGAGTTTTATTTTATTGGTTTTCTTTTTTTCTTTCTTTCTTTTTTTTTGAGATGGAGTCTCGCTCTGTTGTCCAGGCTGGAGTGCAGAGATCTCATCTCACTGCAACCTCCGTCTCCTGGGTTCAAGCAATCCTCTTTCATCAGCCTCCCGAGTAGCTGGGACTACAGACATGCACCACCACGCCCGGCTAATTTTTGTATTTTTAGTAGGGATGGGGTTTCACAATGTTGGCCAGACTGGTCTGGAACTCCTGGCCTCAGGTGATCCACCCACCTCAGCCTCCCAAAGTGCTGGGATTACGGGGGTGAGCCACCACGCCCTGCCTGGTTTTCATTTTCTGTGTTTTCTCTTCACCCCCAGTTTTTGTTCTGTTTCTTTGGTTTTTAGTCAACCTTCTGACTGGTTTGCACCTTATAAAGAGAAATATCTTGTTTTTGTTTGTTTTGTTTTGAGACAGGGTATCACTATGTGGACCAGGCTGGACTCGAACTCCTGGGCTCAAGGCAATCTTCCCACCTCAGCCTCCTGAGTAGCTGGGACCACAGGCTCACACCTCTATACCTGGCTAGAAAGCTGCTTTTGATTCCTTCTTCAGAAGTCACACTCCATTATCACTCATTCAACAAATATTTATTAAGTAACTCCTATAGGCCAGGCATAATTCAAGGTGCTTCAGATGTAGCAGAAAACAAATCAACACAAATCCCTGCCCTCGTGGTCTTATGTCCCCATGGGAGAAGGGAAATATGAAGGAAAAAATGTCAAGTGTCTCCTGCTCCCCAGCTTATACTTAAAATTACATTGTGTTTCTCCCCTTCTCCTGCTGCAGCTTACGCTTATTTATTACTTTTTTTTTTTTTTTTGAGATGGAGTCTCACTCTGTCACCCAGATTGGAGCACAGTGGTACGATCTCCACTCAATGCAAGCTCCACCTCCTGGGTTCACGCCATTCTCCTGCCTCAGCCTCCCGAGTAGTTGGGACTACAGGCACCCGCCACCATGCTCGGCTAAATTTTTTATATTTTTAGTAAAGATGGGGTTTCACCGTGTTAGCCAGGATGGTCTCGATCTCCTGACCTCATTATCCGCCCACTTCGGCCTCCCAAAGTGCTGGGATTACAGGCGTGAGCCACAGCGCCCGGCCCTTTTTACCTTTTTTTTTTTTTTTTTTGGACAAATCTTATTGTATTGAGATAGCAGTCTGATCACACATAGTCGAAGAACACTCAAATAATAAACCACATATAATCAGATGTTAAAGACTGGTTTTCAGCCAGGTGTGGTAGCTCACACCTGTAATTCCAGCACTTTGAGAGGCTGAGGTGGGTGGATCACGAGGTCAGGAGTTCAAGATCAGCCTGGCCAATATGGTGAAACCCCATCTCCACTGAAAATACAAAAATTAGCTGGGCGTGGTCACGCACACCTGTAGTCCCAGCTGCTTGGGAGGCTGAGGCAGGAGAATCGCTTGAACCCGGGAGGCAGAGGTTGCAATGAGCCAAGATCGCACCACTGCACTCCAGCCTGGGCGACAGAGTCAAAAAAAAAAAAGATTGGTCTTTAAACATAACCATTCATGCCTCACTTGGCTAGACACAAAACCACATCCACACCTCAGCGACCACCAAACCGTTCAGCACAGCTTCCTTAACTGTGAGCTGTTTGAAGCTACCAGTCTGAGCACTATTGACTATTGTTTTCAGGCTCTGACTAGCTCTAGGGATCTCAACAGGGGTGGGAGGAACCAGCTCAACCTTGGCATAGTACCAAAATGTGGCCAATCCAGGCTTTGCATAAGTCACAGCAGCGTTCACCAGTGCCCGGGCCTTTTCTGCAAGGTTACAGACAAATTGGGCTATGGTTCTCGGATGGAAAGTTCGTCGCCCCGAACAGCCGGCTGAATGTCTATCTGTAACTTCTTGATACCATCTGCTTGCTGTAAACTTTTCCCTTGAAAACAAGGTTTTTCCAAGGGAAAACAAGGTTGAAACCAAAAGATTTATTTGCAAATACCCTGGGTTTTCCCAGAAAGAATTTTAGGCAGCTTCCTTGCCCTTTGGCCTCATTGCTTACAAGTGACTTTTTCCTTTGCTGCAAGTGCTGTGATATTTTTCTCTTTCTGTTTCCCTTTCTTTCTCTTTCTTTCTTTCTTTCTTTCTCTTTCTTTCTTTCCTTTCTTCCTTCCTTCCTTCCTTCTTTCTTTCTTTCTCTCTCTATTTTTTTCAGGGTCTCATTCTGTCACCCAGGCTGGAGTGCAGTGGCGCACAATCTCGGTTCACTGCAACCTCCACCTCCTGGGCTAAAGTGATCCTCCCACCTCAGCCTCCCAAGTAGCTGGGACTACAGGCATGCGCCACTATGTCCAGCTAATTTTTGTATTTTTTGGTAGAGACAGGTTTTCACTGTGTTGGCCAGGCTGGTCTCAAACTCCTGACCTCAATTGATCCACCTGCTTCGGCCTCCCAAAGTACTGGGATTACAGGTGTGAGCCCCTGCGCCCAGCCATGCTGTGATATTTTTTCCTTGGTGCTAGTTCCCTTTCTTAAGCTGGAATTCCATCTCCCACTTGGTCCTTTCAGAGTCCCTTCTTTTGATGCAGGCAAGAAATCCTAATTTAGCATCACTTGTGATTATAATTAATGTGCTGTTTACTCCCTCTTCCAGATCATTAATGAAGATGTTAAATGAGACCAGAATGAAACCGTGTCCCCATGGCATTCTGCTAGACACCTTCCAACAACTTGACACTCTGCCATTTGCTGTTTCATTACCCTTTGTTTACCTTGTGAGCTCAGGTCCTTGCTTTTGAAGGAGGCAGAAAGCTTGCTATTTCTACTGCTGCATAGATGCCACTTAAAGGGTGGGGATATTAAAACCTGACAGATTGTAAATGCATCCTTTTGAGTTTGAATTAAATGTGGATTATGAATAGAGCATTGTCAGTAAATACTGTTGCTCTCCCTCCTCTCAGATGCCTTTGTTTGCTCTTGACTTTCTGCAGCTGTTTGTCTTTCTGGGAGCAGAGAAGGGTAGCTGTTTGCTGTATGCAAAGATATTGCTTGGATCAGCTTAACTCCAAGTGTAAAGTTACACTGTTGCATGTGAAAGATGTGGTAGATGGATTGCATTCATGGCTCTAGTTTTTCTCTCCTCCTCATATCCATGCCCTTTACTGATGTAACTTTGCAGTACACTCCCAACTCTGACTCTGCCCAGCCATGTGACTTTCTTTGGCAAATGGGATTTTAGCAGACATAATGCAAGTGTAAGCTTGGAAAAAAGCACTACGTGTCTGCTTGCACTCCTGAGCCTCCACCATTGCTATGAAAACATGCCCGGGAGAGCCTGCGAGAAGACAGTACCCAGAGCAGTGCCCCAGTCTCTCCAGTTGACTAGCCAGGACCAGCCTAGATCTTCTGACAACTGGATGATCTTCAGATATGTGAGTGAAATCAGCAGAATTTGCAAGCTGACCACCACCAGATGCATGAGCAATAAGTATATTGCTTATGAGGTCTTGTTTGTTACACAGCATCAGCTATGGCAATAGATAGCTGATACAATAGCACACATTTGGGGCTTTATGGACTGGGAACTCATTGATCTTCCAAAGATTTTCCACGTGGTGGGCCCCTGACACGATCCTTTACAAGAAATGAGAAGGAAAAGTTTTCTAAATAGAGATTCAGAAGGACAAAACAGGCTCTAGTGTCTACAGTAACCTTTAAGAGACAAGGAGCAAGGGAGAAAAGAGCCTCCATGGAGACTTCCAGAATATGCAGGGCATTAAAAATACTCCTTTTTCCTTTCTCTCTCTGTCTCTCTTTTAAGTAAAACAAGGTCTCACTGTACTGCCCAGTTTGGTTTCAAATTCCCGGGCTCAAGTGATCTTCCAACCTTGGTCTCCCAAAGTGGTAGGATTCTAGGTGTGAGCCACTGCACCTGGCCTTCTTTTTCCAATGAAGACAGAAAAGAGAAATGAAAAGTGACCTAATAGTTAGAATGCACTGACTGTCCTCTAACCCTAAGCACTGGTTTGCTGTTTCATTTTCAAATATTTGCCTCTGGAAACAGTCACATCACTCAGGCTACAGCCGAAAAATGCTCCTTTGGTTTATGGCAACACCATTGTTACAAGAAAGGGGTTCCGATCCAGACCCCAAAAGAGGGTTCTTGGATCTCGCACAAGAAAGAATTCAGGGTGAGTCCATACAAAAAAGTGAAAGCAAGTTTATTAAGAAAATAAAGGAATAAAAGAATGGCTGCTTTATAGACAGAACACCCAGAGGGCTGCTGGTTGCCTATTTTTATGGTTATTTTTCCATCATATGCTAAACAATGAGTGGATTATTCATGCCTCCCCTTTGTAGACTATATAGGGTAAGTTCCTGATGTTGCCATGGCATCTGTAAACTGTCATGACACTGGTGGAAGTGTAGTAGGTGAGGATGACCAGTGGTCACTCTCATGGCCATCTTGGTTTTGATGGGTTTTCAGTGGCTTCTTACCACAACTTGTTTTATTACCAAGGTCTTTATGATCTGTGTCTTGTATCTCCTATCTCATCCCGTAACTTAGAATGCCTTAACCGTCTGGGAATGCAGCCCAGTAGGCCTTAGCCTCATTTTACCCAGCTCCTATTCAAGATGGAGTTGCTCTGATTCACATGCCACAGACACTGAGATAGGTGGCCTTACTAAGATGGGTAAAGCCTGGAAAAGGAGTTTGCACTCCTTACTCTGAGTGGAGGCACACGCTTCTTAAGTGCACAAGCTTCTGAAGACACAGCCTCTACTTGCTCCCTGGGGCTTTTTTTTTTTCTTTCTTTTTCCGGAGATCAAGTCTGGCTCTGTCGCCCAGGCTGGATACAGCAATCCCAGCTCACTGCAGCCTCCGTCTCCCGGGTTCGAGTGATTGAATCCTGCCTCAGCCTCCTGAGTAGCTGAGATTACAGGCATGTGCCACCACACTCAGCTAATTTTTGTATTTTTAGTAGAGACAGGGTTCCAGCATGTTGGTCAGGCTGGTCTTGAACTCCTGACCTCAAGTGATCTGCCCGCCTTGGCCTTCCAAAGTGCTGGGATTACAGGCATGAGCCACCATGCCCAGCCCCTGGGGCTTTTCTTACTCAGCAGCCCTCTAGGCTGCCTCTTCACAGCGGACACCCAACCTTAGAATGGGCAAAGTGTGGCCCCTGGCCAGCAGCCTGGGCATCACCCAGGAGCCCATCAGACCTGCAGAATCTCAGAGCCCACCCTCACCTAATGAATCTAAACTGACATTTCACCAGAACCACAGGGAATTTGTGTGCACATTAAAGTTCAAGGAGCACAGGTCTTAGGAGATGTAGAGCTCTTCTGGAAGGTCATATCATTTATTTGGGGTCCATCCCCTCTTCTAGGTGGTGAGTTCTTGAGGGGAGGATGATACCTTGTGAGTCTTTGTATCCCCAGCACCAAGCGCTGCGCCTAAATGTAATAGGAGCTCAAAACTAATTTGCTGAACTGCAGTGAGCTGATGTAACTGAACGGCCAGACTCGTCAAGCTTACTCCCCTATCTCATGGACAGGACTTTCCTCTCCAGGATTCCTGAGCTGCCTGGAGCAGCGACCACCTTGATGTGCAAATTTGTCAAAACAAGGCAACCCCCCACCCGCACCCCCCGCAACCCCCCCCCCCACACAGACCCTGGGCAGCTCTGTGCACTCCAGAGATTTAGGTTTGAACATTGTGATGTAAAGCACAACATCCAGCGCATTTGAATAAGTGAGTTTGGGATCAGCATCCTGCATATATTAGAATGTCAATGTGGAACTTAAATTAGGGCCCTACTAAAAAATTTGCTAGGCCTTCAGCAGTGGACTCAGAAATAGACCAGCGGGCAGGGAGGGAGGGAGGGAGGGAGAGAGAGAGGAAAGGAGAAAGGTAAAAAAACTGGGAGAGTGACAG
This sequence comes from Pongo abelii, assembly GCF_028885655.2. NCBI lineage: Eukaryota > Metazoa > Chordata > Mammalia > Primates > Hominidae > Pongo > Pongo abelii. Next base: position 23,767,458 of record NC_071988.2, read on the forward strand.
TTGGGGAGGGGGAGGAAAGAAAAAATAGGCTAGGGCTTATGGGACCTAAATTTTACCATCTTATTTTCTAGTGGAACTTGGAATTTTTCACCCCCTCTCACGGTATCATTGACATTAAATATCCAATCTTCTCTGCCTCACATCAACTTGAGTAATAAACCACAGCCAAGGTTGGCTGCATCTGCTCTCTTCCTCCTTACTCAATTCAAGTTAAGAATGCTCACACCATACATTACTATGGGGATTTTTAAAATGATTTATTTTGCTACACAATTCAGACCTTTGAACCAGGCTGGATGCTGGGTGCTTTGTTGACACAGTAGTTAGGGATAAAAGGGGAGTTTGGGGGATTGCAGAATTCTGACTTTCTATAAATCACTAATTTTATTGTAGTAAATAGAGGTCACCTCCTGGAACTTCAGTCGCCTGCCTTGAAAAATGGCATGAAACTATCAATGTCCATCTAAAGGAAAAAAAAAAAAAATAGGACAAAGAGAGTGAAAGGGAAAAGTATTTTCTCAGTTTTAGCCAAGGCTGTATCAAGAATATGGCTAGTATGCTCAAAGCGATCTTTAAGAGGTGGCCCAGAAACTTCCCATTTCTTCTTTGAGCACATTGTCTATTGCCCCTGCCCTAGACGAGAGGCTAAAGGCAAAGAATGTGGCAAAGTAGCTGGGGAGTGAGGGGCCTTGGACGTTCAGTTCTGTCATGAGCTTAGAAGGACTAAGTCAGAAGGGAGAAACTGAAGAGTGCACTCCAAAACTGTGCCCAATTCAGCTGAGAGTAATCAAAACAGATACCACATATGGCAGGAGCTGCAAACACAGGCAAACTCAGGCGCCATGGAGGGAAGGTAAATGGCTGGGGAGAGTCTGCTAAACTGAGAGACTCTAGCTTGAGTTATTCAACACCTTTCTAACTCCTTCTTTCTTTTTTGTTCTTCTGTTTTTTCTTTCCTTATTTTATTTTATTTTGTTTCGTTTTATTTTATTTTATTATTTTATTGAGTTCTGGGGCACATGTGAAGGATGTGTGGTTCATTGCATAGGTAAACATATGCCATGGTGGTTTGCTGCACCTATCCACCCACCACCTAAGTACTAAGCCCAGTATGCGTTAGCTATTTTTCCTGATGCTTTCCCTTCCTTCACCCTTCTTTCTTGTGTGCGTGTGTGTGTGTGTGTGTGTGTGTGTCCAGGTCTCGCTATGTTTCCCAGGCTGGAGTGCAGTAGTGCGACCTCAGCTCACTGCAACCTCTGCCTCCCGAGCTCAAGCGATCCTTCCACCTCAGCTTCCTGAGTGAGATTACAGGTGCATGTCACCAGGCCTGGCTAATTTTTTAATTTTTTGTATACAAGGGGTTTCACCATGTTGCCCAGGCTACCTCACTTCTAACCTGTAAGACATAAGTGGAAGTCCCTGGAAAGTCTCCCTTTCTTGTATAAAAAAGCAAAGTCTTGCTAGGAGAGATTTTGTCATTTGCTCCTTTACCATTCCCTCCTTCTTTTCCTGCCTGAAACACAGATGCCATAGCTTGCTGTGCAGGAGCTATCTTGAGATCATGAGGACCAAACACTTCATGCTTAAAGATAGCAGAGCAGCAAGGCTGAGGAGCCTAGGTCCCTGCTGGCATTGCTCAGCCTCACTGCCAGTCCTGGACATCTAGCTGCATGAAAAAAATTAACCCCTTACTTATTTAAGCCGCTGTGGTCAGGTTTTCTGCTCTACACCGAGTGATATGCTACCCCCGGCTCTATCCATTGTTGCTGTATAGGAATGCTGGCTCAGTGTCACAAGATTTTCTGATTTTTCAAGAGAAGATATAAATCTGGATTTTTTAAAACACAAAATTTCCCAGTTGGCAGTTGGTAATTGATCCCAATAGAGACAATTAATTGAATTTTTTGAAGACACACTTCCAATTTGTGATCTCTGATTTATCGAATCTTTACTCTGGGCCAGATGCTATGCTAAGCATTTTATATAGATGATCACATTTAATCCTGACAACGGTGCTGAAAGTCATGCTATTATTACTTTTTTATGTATAGTTTAAGAAACTGAGGCTCAAAAGTTTAGCTAGCTTGCCCAAAGCTATGTAGCTATAGAGAAAGAGTCATTATTACAGCTCATGCCTGACTTTGGACCAGGCATTGCTAATAATATGGAATCAATCCTCTATTGCCACATAATGCTGCTTGACAATCCATGTCAAAACTCAGTGGCTCACAACCAGAATTTACTCTCGTGCTTATAGTTCTGTAGGATGACTGTGGTTTGGGTGATCCCAGTTGGGCTCAGTTGCATGCCTCTGCTTCAAGCTGTGATTCCCGTGGGATAGGGTCTAGGCTGGGAGTTGGGTTCAAGTCCACTCCATGTGTTTTCACTCTGAAAGGGTAGTAGCTGTGCAGGGTATGCTCTTCCCTTGGGAGAATACCAGAATGTAAGAACCAAGCCCTAATCGGTGAGTGCATTTAAGGTCTCTAGTCATATTGTGTCTGCTAGCATTCCATTGGTCAAAAGAAGCTGTGATGCTGAGCCCAACATCTGTGGAGCAGGGAGATATACTTGGCCCACAGAAGGAGGGAGCATGAGCATTGCTCAACAGTGATCCAAACAATCACAACTATTCTACACAGCCTCAGGAAAAGCTGGCTTTCATTCCGATGAAACAAAGACTCCTTTTTTCCCCACTGCCTGTTTGCAAAAATGGCAGATGGTGCAAGGACCTGGTAAGTGGGGCACAAAGCCATCAAATTCCATCTGAAGTCAGTTCATTTCAGAGATACCACCACCTTCTGATGGTGTTACACCCTGGAAATGGCGGTCCAGCTCTAGCTTCTGGAAGGCAACTGGCAAGAGGTGAGGAAGAGATGGTGGAAAGGTAGCCCCTCTCCTTGTTGGGGAGGAGCTTTCATCTTATTCCAGTTCTCAGCAGTAGAAGCTATGCCTGGAGACTTCCAGGTGTCTCCTGTCCTGGTTCCTGCCTTGTTCTTTCTCTTTTCCTTCATCCTTATTTATGTTTCTACTCCTCCTTCTCCAACATTCCAGAATATTCATTCATCCATTCAATGAATAGGCATTTATTGACCACCTCCTTTGTGCCAATTGCTGTTCTTGATGCTGTGGAAACAGCGAGAACAGGACTGAACCCATTCCCAATTTCCATCTGAGCTACTTCTAGCAAAGGCTGCCAAATAACAAACAAGTAAATAAAATGAAAGGCATAATTTGGGAGAGTGAGAAGTGCTCCCAAGGGCAGACAGAATGGAGAGGGGAGCAAAGAAAGGGAAGGAAGGTGGAGGAGAAGGGGCCCAGCCTCTTAGTGCCTGACTAGCCCTTTGCTGTGAAGGCTTACCTTTCATGCTTGGCTTCTCCCTGAAGCTGGGAGCTACCTCAGGCAGGGGCCATATTTGATTCAGCTGTGTCCAAGGTCAGATGCAACGCTTCCCCAAATGCTGCCGGGCAGCAGATTATACCACAGTGTATTGAAATACTTGCATGGTGTCTATGTGAGCAAGACCTGCTGCCTCCAAGTGTCCTGTTGGTTGCGTTGATCATGTGCGTGGGAGGTGAGGGGTGGTATGTACGTGGAGGGGGAGCCCATAGCAAAGGGCAGGGGAGAGAGCCACCAACAGCTTCTCCACTCCTTTTATGGGATAAACTGGGTGGTCCCTCCCTGTACACAGGCTTCATGCAGAGATCTGGATATGCTGCATTAGACCACTTCGTGCCTCCATTTACCGGAGGGATTTAACTAACCTCATCAGGTTCCCTAGAGCAGAGATTCTCAGCAGGGTAAGAAGTGATTTTCCCTGCCATACCCGTATCAGGGAACATTTGGCAATGTCTGGAAACATTTTGGATGATCACAACTCGGGGAGGGAGTGCACTGGCATTTAGTGGGTAGAAGCCAGGGATGCCGCCAAACATGCCACAATGCACAAGGCAGAATTATCTGGCCTACAATGTCAGTAGTTCCCGGGTGCCCTGGAGCCATGCTTGTTAGCCACCCACCCCTCCTGCATCTGTGCAGGGGCTGAATTTAATTTCTCTATATTATTTTGTTTACTTTGAGAATGGGTGATAAATGCACATCGCAACATTCCAAAAGAACAACAGGGGTCATAGTGAAAATGCCTGTCTCGTTCAGTCTTATTAATAGCTCTCCTTCCTCTTCCCCACCCCTACTACCTTGTGTATCTCATTCCAAATATACTCTGCCTGTTAGTGTCCTACCTAATATCTTCTCATCTCTCACCTCGACACACCAAAGGCTGCTTTTTGTGACTATCCAAGTTTTTCTGCCTGGGGGCTTTTTGTTCTGGCCCTGGGAGCACCTTTGGCAAACTGGAATTGCCCAAGAGTTAATGCTCCTGGAAGTAGCCCACAACCAAAGACAGGTGGGAAGTTGGTAGATAAATACCCCAGCTTATCTTGGGTGAGATAACTCTGAAGGGAGTTCTACACTGTTGGCTGGTTTCCCTCTGCAGGATTGCCGTCCAGTTGCCCTCAGTGGTAACGTTCTTGATATTTTCCCTTAGTTGACTACCTTTTCTTCCGTGCCTTACTTCTCCACTCTCCTATCGGAATTTCCTGGGATTGCAAGCAAACATCTCAGAGTGTGATTCTGGAGGGACCCAAACTAAAAAAGGGCTATCTATATCTATATCTATCTATCTATACATACATACCTATGTATACATACATAGATATACATGTATATATATATACACACACATATATTTATATGTGTGTATGTGTATGTGTAGTATATATGTGTATATATAGATACGGTTTTTACACAAGTGATAACGTTCTACGTCTTGCTTTTTCACTTAATTATATATCTTGGTGGTGTTCCTTATCACCAAGATATAGTGAGCTATTAATATCTCATTATTTCTTGCAACATTCTATTTCATTATATAGATATCCCATAACTTATGGGCATCTAGATAGATTTTCATCTTCTGTGTTTATCAGTGCCCTTGAAACAGTGCCCTTGAAACAGTTTATCAGTGCCCTTATACATTTGATATAATTTCTTCCAGAGTCATGAGATATGCATGTTTAAAACTTTGATAGACATTGCCAATTCTTTATAAAGCCTACACCAATTTATAGCTTCTCACCAGCAACATATGAGTTGAAACTTGGTGCTGAAAAGATGAAGCCAAATGTTTAGGTTGCCTTTGTCCCTGCTTTGGTCTCTGCTCAAAGCATGTCCTCTCTCCTGTACCTCAGAAGTGGACATGAGCATGGAACTCCCAGGCTGTGGAACCCCAGGTGAACGAATGCAGCCGGGAGGCACCCGGTGGTGTTCCTGAAGGTGTGGACACACATACACACAGCAAACCCCCTTGCTCTCCAGACCGTTAGAATCCTTGTTGGTTAAATGTTATGGAGGAACAAAGTTGTGAACACCTCAAAGATGAAGTTTCCAAATCAGACCCAATAGTGAGATATTGAAGGGATATATGCACTTCTCTTGATAGGCCCCTTGCAATTGAATATGGGCAAATATTAATACATTCTGAGTGCTCACTGTGTGCCTGGCCGAGAGCCAAATGCATTCCTTGCATCTTCTTATCATCTCCCAGCAACCCTATATTGAAGATGATGTTCTTATTCCTGTCTTTTAATGAGGTTACTGAATGATAAATATATTAATTGACCACTTAGTAGATGGAAACTATTAAAAGCCTAACCCAAACTGCCAGCGTTAAAATCCTGGCTGTTTCTCTTATGAGTTGGGTAACCTTAGGCAAGATGCCCTTCTTCTCTTCGGTGCTGCTATTTTCTCCTCTGTAAAATGGAGACATTGCTATGAAGGTGAAATAAGTTAATAGATAGAAAATGCTCAGAAAAAATTGGCTATCTAATCATTGTCTATATGACTCTTGAAACTGGAATTTTAGTCACTGTATTTTACAGTATCCCAGCAGTCCAGTTCATTTTTTAAATTTATTTTATTATTTATTTATTTATTTATCTTGAGACAGTGTCTCACTCTTTCGCCCATGCTGGAGTGCAGTGGCCCAATCTCGGCTCACTGCAACCTCTGCCTCCCGGGTTCAAGCGATTCTCGTGCGTCAACTTCCTGAGTAGCTGGGATTACAGATGTGCACCACCACATCTGGCTAATTTTTGTATTTTTAGTAGAGACGGGGTTTCACCATGTTGGCCAGGCTGGTCTTGAACTCCTGACCTCAGGCGATCCGCCTGCCTCGGCCTCCCAAAGTTCTGGGATTACAGGCATGAGCCACCACGCCTGGCCCTGGCCAGTTCATTTTTAAAAACTGAAATTTTAAGAGTTTAAGAAAATAAATGAAAGAGATGCAAGTTTTATTTCAGAATTCTCAAAGCGTACTGAAGATTGTTGCTGGAACCATGCTTATGCCTCCGCTGTGCGGCTGGCTGGGGGCTCCTGGGGTGGGATCCGATTACACCACCGTGAGCAGCAGTGATAGAAGCACAAGTCGGCACCGACTGTTAGGCTCATCTGCAGAAATCCAGGCTCTCTGCATTCTGGAATAATTTGATCCACACCATCTGGCAGCTTGAAAGAAGAAGAAAAAGATGAAGAGGGAGAAGAAACAACAGCCATGTAGCATGAATGTAATTCCTATCTAAGTTATGCACTCCCATTTGCTTCATGTAATATGAGCCAAATTTAGATATGTCAACATCTCAACAATTGCTGATTTTTCAAGTGCTATACGATGCATCTGGCGGGCACTCATTGAATGTTCTTCAATGATGTGACATAAATCTATTTACTAAAATAGAGTGTATTGAAAAAGTAAATAGTATATTGTAATGTTCTTTAGTTGGTGTTTGCATAAATTGGGACTCTCTGAAATATGTGGGTTTGAGATTTAAAAGCACATGACTATGTTTTTAAATGTTCGAAGCATCATAATTGTAGCGCTTACAAACCACTGAGTCTATTTCCCTCATTTTAAGCATAAGAAAACAGCCCAAGATTAGATTTTGATAATGAGAGAGCACAACGATCCTGGACCCCTGGCCGGGAGGACAATAGGGGAAACAGGTGAAACGCTGTGTGAGCTGGACCACCCAGGCTCTCCAACACCGGGGCACCAGAGCATCCTTCCTCCCTCTTCTCTTCTGCTGCGACTTCCTGGAGGCATAGCAGAGTTATAACTGCTGACCATGTGGAACTTCTCTTCTCCTATAAGTTTGCTCTGAGATGGAGAGAACGTGCCTGTGGTTCATTAGGAAGAGCTCTTGGGATCAATGCCTGTAAAAAGGAAGGGAAGGAAGCAGGATTGGCCAGAAGGAGAAGTTGAGCTGTGATGAAGCCTCAATGGAGACCTCAGCCAATTCTGAGTCATGTCCTGAAGCTAGAATATCTCCTCCAAATTATCCCAAGCTGAGATGAGGGAGCTGGGCATTTAGCCCTGTATTAGGCCATTCTTGCACTGCTATAAAGAAATAACTATGGCCTGGCGCGGTGGCTCACGCCCTTAATCCCAGCACTTTGGGAGGCCGAGGCAAGCGGATCACGAGGTCAGGAGTCTGACACCAGCCTGGCCAACATGGTGAAACCCCAGTTCTACTAAAAATATGAAAATTAGCCAGATGTGGTGGCACATGCCTGTAATCCCAGCTACTCGGGAGGCTGAGGCAGAAGAATTGCTTGAACCCAGGAAGTGGAGGTTGCAGTGAGCTGAGATTGTGCCTCTGCACTCCAGCCTAGGGAATAAAGCGAAACTCTTGTCAAAAAAAAAAAAAAAAAAAAAAAGAGAGAGAGAAAGAAAGAACTGAGACTGGTAATTCATAAAGAAGAGGTTTAATTGGCTCACAGTTCCTCAGGCTATACAAAAAGCATGATGCTGGCATCTGCTCAGCTTCTTGGGAGGCCTCAGGAAATGTACAATCATGGCAGAAGGTGAAGGGGGAGCAGGCACTTCACATGGCCGGTGCAGGAGGAGAGAGAGAGGCAGGAGATGCTACATACCTTTAAACAACCAGATCTCCTGATAACTCACTCTCACCACAACACCACCAAGGGAGATGGTGTTAAACCATAAGAAACCACCCCCACGATCCAATCACCTCCCACCAGGCCTCACCTCCAACATTGGGGATTTATAATTCAACATGAGATTTGGGTGGGGGACACAGATCCAAACTATATCATACCCCCACGTTGATCAGTCATTAGAAGTGGGCCACCCTGGTTGAGGCAGCTCCCCTCGCTCAGGTGGTTCCTGAAGCGAGCTGCCAGCTGACGGCTGCGTGCCAGAGGCACTGTCAGCAGCTGAAGGAGAGTCTTTTGTGCTAAAAGCCATCTTAAGCAGCACAGCACAGCGTCCACCACATATTGTGGACAGGTGATATGGTTTAGATCTGTGTCCCCGCCAAAATTTCATGTTGAATTGTAATCCCCAATGTTGGAGGTAAGCCCTGGTGGGAAGTGTTTGTGTCATGGGAGCAGATCCCTCATGAATGGCTTGGGCCATCCTCTTGGTGATGAGGGAACACTCACTCTGAGTGTTCACAAGATCTGGTGGTTTAAAAGTGTGTGGCACCTCTCCCCACCCCCACTCTTTCTTGTTCCTGCTTTTGCCATGGGGCGCGCATGATCCCTTTGCCTTCTGCCAGGACTAAAAGCTCCCCGGAGCCTCCCCAGAAGCTGAGCGATGTTGGCGCCATGCTTCCGGTACAGCCTGCAGAACCATGAGCCAATTCAACCTCCTTTCTTTATAAATTACCCAGCCGCAGGTATTTCTTTATGGCAATACAAGAACAGCCTAATACACCAGGGGTTTGCAGGTAACCCTGGCCCCTGTCCTTGAGGACACAGCAGCAAGACATTGTTAAAGCAAAACTGTCCATAAGGAAGGCTGCTCCCATGCAGCGTTCATTTGGGCAGCCCAGAAGTCGAGAAATCCTCAGTCCATTTCAAGTTTGGGGGAAAACTTATTTTAACATATTTGAGATGAATAATAAAAGCAAATCCAGAGGTCGGATGGCATCTTTTATTGGACTTAGACCTGGTGTTGTTGAATGGGATTAAATCTGTGGGATGAAGAATGAATCCTAATTCACAGCCACTGCCCTATACTGGACTTATGGAGTCCACACCTGACACACTGTGGCCTCAGGTGCTGAGACTTCCACGGAGTTTTGGAACTGCCCAGATACATGTGTGCCAATTGGAGCCTAGGGTCTGTATGTCTGTCTCCCAGAACTAAAGTTCTCTCAGGTCCAAAACTGGCTACATATTCTGGAGCATGGAACTTTAATTTCCTCTTTTATTTCTTCATTTATTCATCTATGCATTTGACAAGTATTTACTGAAATCAGATTGCAACTCAACCAGATGTAGTGGGAGAGGCAGATAACTGAAAAAAGAAGTACAATGGTGTGGGAAAAGTATTAGGAAAGAGGAAGTGCACGGTCGTACAGGAGCTCGAGGGGGATCAGAGAAAGTCTCCCAGGAAATAAGGGCGAAGATGAGTGGAGACGGGGAGGATGCTGCGGGTGGATAAACAGTGTGTATGGAAGTTCTCTGAGAATGACATGCTTGAGGAGCGAGAGAAGTGTGGTGTGGCTGGAGCCTTGAGTGTGTGGGAAGGAGAGGAGGAAGGGAGTTAGGTAGGGGCCAGGAGGGGGACAGCTTCACAGGCCTAGTGAGGGAGGCTGGACTTTATTCTAAGGTCAGCATGACACCGCTTTGAAGAGTCTGAAGCCGTGAGACAGGGTCTCACTGTTGCCCAGGCTGGAGTGCAGTGGTGTGACCTCAGCTCACTGCAACCTCTGCCTCCCGGATTCAAGTGACTCTCGTGCCTCAGCCTCCCAGGTGGCTGGGAATACAGGCACACGCCATCACGCCAGGTGAATTTTTGTATTTTTAGTAGAGGCGGGGTTGTTGGCCAGGCTGGTCTCGAACTCCTGGCCTCAAGTCATCAGCCCGCCTCAGCCTCCTGAAGTGCTGGAATTACAGGCGCTAGCCACTGCGCCCAGGACAGAGTTTAAAAGATCAATAATCTGGGGAAGAGATTATTGCTCTCTCTGAGCTTGGGTGGTGGCAGCAGCAATTAGAAGTGTTTAGGAGGCAGAACTGTCAGGCTGCGGTGATCCCCTCGTCAGACCCTAGTACTGGGGAATTGGGGGGTGAAGCGCTGATAGGCTGAACATATCACCTTCCCAGCCTGGGGTGCAAGATTTCACTGCCTGAGGGTCCTACTGCCACCATGGGTCAGGTTGTACCTGAAGATCTGTTTCCCAGGAGTGATTTGGGATAGGGGTGAGAACCCCATGGTTGATTTACACTCAGGAAAAATGCAAAAAGGAATCAGAAATTGCCCTGCCTCTGAATCTCTAGCATTTCTCCAACTTGGCCCGAGGCTGCTTCCACTCTGGCCCTGATTTCTACTGTAAGCCGGCAGGATTCTGAGCAGCAGAGAGTCATCGCCCTCAGGAAGCAGGCTAAGCAATCATTTCAGTCCTTAATCAGGCGCTTAACAAAGAAGCAGGCCAGCTCCGGGAATGCGTGTGCATTAACTTTGTTAATGGTAAAGGGCCGGACACCGCAAGGTTGCAGCCATCTCCCAAGCAAGCAGGCCTTCCTTGTGCTTTGTGCCATAGAAGGTGAGCCTCAGTAACTGACCTGTCAAAAATATATTTATTGGACACCTACTATACTACGTGCAAGGTGGCTCTGGAGGCAGATCCTGTATATGATTTATCTCATTATTATTAATCCCTGGCATAGGCACGGGACCGAAAGAGAAAAGGTGGGTGTTTGTTGTGCTGTGAAATGAGCCCCACAATCCTCCAGGTGTGTTCTGGGCAGTGCCACCGCACCTCCATCGTAATTAGTGCCATGGTTCCAACCACAGGCCTTGGAGTCAGGTCTCAGTGCAAGTTCCAGATGGATCACTTATCAGCTACGAGGTCCTTGGCAAGTCGCTTACCCTCTGTAAGTCTCAGTGACCTCACCTGTGAAACAGGGGAATCATTAGGTTGAAGGATACAAAATTACCATTTTTGTGAGTCAAAATGGTCCAGCATCTACAGTTTCATGTGGTTCAACCTCCTACGATAGAGGGTTGTGAAAATTAAAGGAGATTATGTATTAAAATTTTAATCTAGTCCCTATCACCAGGTAAAAAGCCCTTTTGATTCTCCTCTTCGTACTAATAATAATTATAATGATGATTATTTATACCTGCGTAGGAGAGTTCAGAATGTGGGTGTTGGAGGGGGACCCCCTATTAGTTTTCCCAAAGCGCTCCTGGCCTCCTGCTATACTTCTTACTCCTCCCCTTGGAGGTGGAGGGAGTTACCCTCTTGGTGGGTGATGGCCATGGATCCATGCTTCTAGATTGGACGGAACAAACATGTCAAGAATCCTAAAGGTAAATGTGTGTGTGTTGCCTCTCTCTGCCCTCTTCCCCTCCACCCTCCTTCCTGGGCCAGTGCCAGGGTGCAGTCCTGAGTAAGTCTGTGTGCTCCACAGACTTGAGCTTTCCCCTGCAGGTTCCTGGCTTCAGAATGGGGTGCGTAGGTGGCGGGAGAGGCAGGGAGAAGTTGGAAGCCCACTTCTGAGTCATACCTTCCAATCCAGATTTCAGTAACAATAAAGCAGATGTTTGGACATTCATCTCCAATTCATTCTTGGTACTCCCTTTTTGGCCCAGAGGAGACAGCTATAGTTAATCAGTTCCTTCAAGCCCCCACAGAAGGGGCTGGACCAACTGGCTCAGGAAAGTTGCTGCAGCAGAAACTCTGCTTGTACCTGCTGGAAGACCCTAGACTGGCAGAAAAAGGGAAGTGGCTCATGTGTGGCAGCCATAAGTAATTTCAGGCCATTGGCTGGGGTTGGGGAGACAAGATCAAGTATAAGGAATCTCAATAGGGCCTAAAGTTTCCTTGGCCGTTCTAGCCAGAGGGAATTTTCTCACTAGGGAATTTTCCCCTCAGGCCTCACCTTTAACCATGGTCTCCAGATTTCTGCCTTCTAGAACCTTCTGCCTGTCCATATCCCTGTTACTTTCTCATGCTGCCCAGTTGAGGTCCTGCCTTCCTGCCCTCTACCCATCCTGTACCCAGGCCTGACCTCACCTTATTCTTCCCAAAGCTCTCCTGGTTGCTCTGCTGTCCGAAGAGCACCTGCACCTCTAGGTCTGGGGCACCTAAGCAGTGCAGATTCAGAGAAATGCAAACCTAGGTGAGAGGAAAAAAATCACATCTTTAGTTTCATTAGCCTTCAGCTGAAATTCAGCATTTCCTTTAAATATGAATGTAGGCAACAAACCACAGTGGTATTGGCAGTATTTGCGAACTTGTCATCATTAGAAATCACAAATCATTTCATATTGCATTGTCATTGTTACAGATATTTTGAAATATCATTTATGTTCATCACAACTTTGAAATTACAGAATTTGTCTGGGCACGGTGGCTCACGCCTGTAATCCCAGCACTTTGGGAGGCTGAGGTGGGTGGATCACCTGAGGTCAGGAGTTTGAGACCAGCCTGGCCAACATGGTGAAAACCATCTCTACTAAAAATACAAAAATTAGCTGGATGTGGTAGCACGGGCCTGTAGTCCCAGCTACTCAGGAGGCTGAGGCAGGAGAATCGCTTGAACCCAGGAAGCAGAGGTTGCAGTGAGCCAAGACCGCACCACTGCACTCCAGACTGGGTGACAGAGTGAGACTCCATCTAAAAAAAAAATAGAAATTACAGAATTTATGATACCTGCTGCTACAGCTGACTAAATTATAATGTAACTAAATAGTTTGATGACTGTGTTTCTGTACAACTGATTTTCTTTGTAATCCTATGTTTTTATTTCATGCACTTGAAAATATTATTCTGAGGAATCCATAGATTCTATTATACGATAATGCCAAGGGGATCCACAGTATGAAATACTTAGAATTCTTGCTTTGGCTGGAAAAAGCACTGCAGAATCTGTGCAATTAGAGTTTTTCTTTAATGTGATCGATTCCTAGCTGGGGCTCCATCTGCACTAAGGGTCAGTGACCAGGAGGGCAGTTTGTTCCTGAGAACATGCAGCGGTAGTCCCCAGGCTCTCCACTGTGGAGAGCCTGTGTTGCTCCCCTTGAATATGGGAGGCCCAGGACTTCTGTGTGTGATGCAGAATGTAACTTCCCAAGCCAGGTCATGAGAGATGTCACCACTTCCTCCAGGACAAGCCCCAGCTGAGGTCCCAGGTTACAGCCACATCAGCTGCCAGACAGTAGAAGGGAGAAGCCTTCCTGCCACCCTCAGCCCAGCCACAAGCTGCAACTTGCAACTGCAGAAATCCTTGGCAATGACTGTGTATTAGTCCATTTTCATACTGCTATGAAGAAATACCCAAGACTGGGCAATTTATAAAGAAAAAGAGGTTTAATGGACTCACAGTTTCACATGGCTAGGGATGCTTCACAATCATTGCAGACAGCAAAGGAGGAGCAAAGGCATGTGTTACATGGCAGCAGGCAGGAGAGAGCACATGCAGGGGAACTTCCCTCTATAAAACCATCAGATCTCGTGAGACTGATTCACTATCACAAGAACAGGATGGGAAAGACCTACTCCCTTGATTCAGTTACCTCCCACTGGATCCCTACCATGACATGTGGGGATTATGAGAGCTGCAGTTCAAGATGAAATTTAGGTGGGGACATAGCCTAAGACTATCTCAAAGTCACTCCCCAGAACCAGGAAAGATAGTAAGACTCCTGGTTCTGGGAAGTATAATAAGATCATAAGACTGTCTCAAAGTCCACTCCCCAGAACCAGGAGAGATAATAAAATAATTGTTGTTGCTTTAAGGTGCTAAGTTTTGGGGTGACTTGTTTCATAACAATAGTAAGCAGAATAAAAGGGGTCTAGAATAATATATAATTTTAAATTTAATTATTTTTATTAATATATAATATTTGTACATATTGATGGGGTACATGTGATGTTTTGAAACATACAATGTGTAATAATCAAACCAGTGTATTTAGTATTTAGGATATCCATCACCTTAAACGTTGATCATTTCTTCATACTGGGACTGTTTCGAATTTTCTCTTCTAGCTATTTTGAAATAAATAATATATTACTGTTAATTGTAGTCACCCTACTGTGCTCTCAAACACTAGAACTTATTCATTCGACCTGTGTGTTTACACCTACTAGTCAACCTCTCTTCCTCCCCATCTCCCACCCACACCTTTTCCAGCCTCTAGTAACTATATTGTACTCTCTACCTCCAAGTGATTCACTTTTTTAGCTCCCACATATGAGTGAAAACAGGTGACACTTGTCTTTCTGTGCCTGACTGATTTCACTTAACATAATTACCTCCAGCTCCATCCATGTTGCTGTAAATGACAGAATTTTATTCTTTTGTGTGGCTGAATATTACATTGTGTATATGTACACTACATTTTTAATCCATTCATCCATTGATGGACACTTAGGTTGAGTCCACATGTTGGCTACTGAGATTACTGCTGCAGTAAGCATGGGGGCGCAGGTATCCCCTGGATACACTGATTTCCTTTCCTTTGGAAAAATGCCCAGTAGTGAAATTTCTAGATGGGATGGTGGTCCTATCTTTAGTTTTTGGAGAGACCTCCATACTGTTTTCCATAATGGCTGTACTAATTTACATACTCACAAACATTGTATAAGAGTTTCCTTTCCTCTGCATCCTTGCCAGCATTTGTTATTTTTGTCTTTTTGATAATAGCCATAGTAACTGGGGTAAGATGATATCTTATCGTGGTTTTGATTTGCATATTGCCTGGGGTATATTTTTGTTCTTCTTCCAGCGATACTCTATTTTTTTTGCACTATAGCTACTGCACGAAGTGTAAGATGTCTGTAGCCCAAACTTGAAATCTATATCTATATTGGGAAGGAGTTGTTATAATAATGGTTTTGCATTTTTTTGTCTCCTATTAGGCTCTAGAGCAGTGCTGTCCCATAGAACTTTCTGCAGTAACAGATACGGTCTCCATCTGCATTTTCCATCTGGTACCCACTGGCTGCATGTGGTTATTGAGCCCTTGAAATGTGGCTAGTGCAAAGGAGGAGCTGGACTTTAAATATTATTTAAATTTAAATAGCCTCATGTGTTACTGGCTGCTGTACTAGACAATGCAGCTTTGGCGGGACTATTTTAGATTTCATGTACTCATATATCAATTCTTACCTCCATGCTATACCTGTTTTATTAAGTGAAGGGGAAAAATACCTGATAGGCATACTGTTACAGAATATTGAAGACTTTGCTTTTGGCAAGCAAAACAAAACAGAAAACCAAAAGCACTTTGCAAAACTGGAAAATCACCAACTCTATCAAACTGGCATTTTGGTACCAAGTGGCCATGAAGACTCTGAAGCTGGGTTATTAGAGGTCAGAACGCATTCGGCCATCATCAACTCAATGAGAAAGGAAGCCCCGCCCCAGCCCTGCAAACACGGCTCTTGGAATGCACAAGCAGAAATCAACTGCACCTGTGCATGGAGACAGGCATGGTGGGCTGCAGTGTGGACTTCCACTTTTTACTTTTACACACTTTGGTCATGTTTAGGTTATTTTTTTTTACTCAGAGAGAATAATTAATTTCTCAATTTATGTCCTGTATTTTACAGCTGTATATTTTAGTGAAGGAAAAACTTTTGCATTTTTAGAAGCATGTTTTTATTTTAAAGAGGGATATAGTGGGTTACAAAACACAGGAAAAATCTGAAAATTAGAAGTAAGAGTATGAAAGATCTACTCAAATTATTGAAGAAGTTCTGAGTTAATAAATATTTGTGGCTTTTTTTTAAGTGTAATTTTAATTTTTAAGTTTTATTGTTGCTGTTTTTTGAGAGACTGGGTCTCTGTTGCCCAGGCTGGAGTGGTACAGTGGTACAATCATGGCTTACTGCAACCTTGAACTCGTGGGCTCAAGTGATCCTCCCACCTGAGCCACCCGAGTAGCTGCAGGCATGTGCCACCATGCCTGGCTTTTGTGCTATTTGTAAGGAAAAGATATGTTACTTTCAATACTGAGAATAACACAAACTAATAGAAAACAGAATGCTGCCAGGAAGAAATTCTGCCAAATCAAGTCAATGAATTATAATTATTTCTAACCAGTCCATTAATTAACTGGGCACAAAAGGATGTTGTACAGAGTTCAAAAGTATTTTCCCAAGTAGGTTAAACATACCCCTCCAACCTCATCTTGCTTACATGGACATTTCACTCCACAAACTAATTTTACTCAAAGAAAAAAAGTAAGTTTTAATATTGTCTAAATTCTCCAAATTCTCACAAACTATAACTAAAAAGAGTTCAGATAAAAAGCTTCTGGTATAAAATAGGGGGGAAAAGAAAAGAAAAAACACTCAAAGAAGTAGAGGAAAGAAATCAAACAATCATGAATATTTGCTGAGTACCACATATAGACGTAGATTAAAGAGGGAAAAAAAGGACATATTTTCCATTTTCAGGCACTTACATTTTAATCAGCAATTGACAACATAATTATAAAAAGAAACAATATCGGCCAAATGTGAGTTTTTGGCTAGGATTTTTATTTCTCTGTTCAGTTGTGGCTAGAAAAGAATAGAGACGTTTCCAAATTCTGGGCCCTCAAGCAAAATGTTCCAGAAAGCAGCTTTCTAATCATTCTGAAAATTACTCTTATAAAGAAAAAACTAAAACAAAGTGCTCAAGAGATGGAGTCTCATTATAGAAAAATATTTAAAAATACAGATAAGCAAAAGAAGATAAAAAATTACCTATAATCCTACTCTTCCAAGATATAATTTTATGTTCTATTGAATTTTTATATGCTTGCATTTGCCTGTGTTTTTATTTGCCAAAATAACATTTTACATATTGCTTGAAACCTGTTTATTTTTCTCACTTGATAATAAATCATCAACATGTTTTTATGGCAATAAACAACCACCATAATATTTTTAATGTCTACAAGTATCCTACTGCATGGGTATTCCAAAATTTATTTAACCAACTGCAGTTATTGGACATTTAAGTTATTTTATTTCCTCTATCAGAACAAAGCTGTAACCAACAGCCTCATTTTTGAATCTTTGTTTCCATCTTCATTTCCACAGGAAACGACATTCATGGGTGAAAGAACATGGCATACACATTTGTAAAAAAATACTCCTCACATTGGCGGGGCGTGGTGGCTCACACCTGTAATCCTAGCACTTGGGGAGGCCAATGCGGGTGGATCACAAGGTCAGGAGATTGACACCATCCTGGCTAACACGGTGAAACCCCATCTCTACTAAAAATACAAAAAATTAGCCGGGCGTGGTGGCGGGCGCCTGTAGTCCCAGCTACTCGGGAGGCTGAGGCAGGAGAATGGTGTGAACCCGGGAGGCCGAGCTTGTGGTGAGCTGAGATTGTGTTACTGCGCTCCAGCCTGGGCGACAGAGCGAGACTCTGTCTCAAAAAAAAGAAAAGAAAAGAAAAGAAAATACTCCTCACATTGAGTAAAATTTAAAATAATGACAGTATGGGTGGTGGAATCTGACAGATATCTGGTTAGTTAGCTCTGTGATCCCAGGCAAGTAAACTGTTGAGTTCCACACTGTATCTGTAGACGGGAGAATAATGACAGCTGTGTGGCTTGTTGGGGCAGTTAAATGAATACGTATATGCATATGTAGGTGTCCTGGGTACAGTGCCTGGCACACAACAGGTGCTTCATCAATTTCAGGTCCCTTTCTTTCTGAGTCCCCACCTAGTATGAAACCTATGTCTCCTCCACCACGCTCTTGTGTCAGAGTGGCTCCTTTTAGATTGTCACTGATTCTGCTGAAAAAGAGGGAGAAGGGGAGGCAGGTGCAGAGAGAGGGAGGAAGAAGAAGGAAGAGAAGAAGAGGGAAGGAGGAAAGGAGAGAGGAGGGAAGGAGTAGGGAAGGAGACCGAGAGGAGAAAGATAGAGACAGAGAGAAAGGGAGAAGGAAGGAGGAAGATGGGAGGCAGAGAAGGAGCAGGGAGAGACAAAAGGAAGGAGGGAGGGAAGGAGGTGTTAAGGGAATGGAGAAGGAGGTTTGGCAAACAAACAACATGGGCTTAACATGCTGCTGCTTAGGAGAAAAGGGCTCTTAAATGCTTTTCATGCTTTTTTAGTTGTTTATCTCTTGGCTAGAGTTTCCCCAGCCTAGCACGGAAGAGAAGCTCTACAGCACAATACTTCAGCATTTCCCCCTGCCTTTTGGGTATTAAGAAGGGTTAAACCCCACCCAACAGGGCAGAGTACAGTTTGTTTACTGCAACACTCCCGTCTGGTCTTGAAAGGCATTTCCTCCCTTGCCCCACAGCCACTGATGGAAAAGAAGATAGACTACACCAAGGACGCAGATGATGCCTGCAGATTGGGTTGTGTGTGGGCTGGCTGGGTTGGGGAGAGCGTCTTCCCAATCCACACTCACACCTGTACCCAAGTGCCCAGGGGACAGCCAGACAAGCTCTTTCCTGACCCTCATTTCCCAGCTCACTTTCTCCGGAGGCGCTTTCCCTTGCTGGGATCTCCTAGGGGTTCCTTACATGCCAGAACACATTTCAGTCAACTGCTGCCACTGGAGGGCCATCTGCATTTCAGGATGCAGCTCTACCTCTGGGGTGTGAGGGTTGCCAGTGTTAAACTGTATACTAATCATTAAGGGAGCCCCACTTCGTTCCATGTCCTTCCTTCCAACAGCCATTTATTGAACACATCATGTGTGTGGTATCACACACCACAACCACCATGCACAAGACAGACAAGCTCTTTGCCCTCTTGGGCATACATTTCGGTTGAAAAGACTGAGTACCAAGTATGCAAATGCACCCCTTATGATGAGGTTATCAGGAGGATCTACTCTGGATTGGATGCTCAGGAAAAAATACCTCTTTTCCAAGAGGTGGTGATACTACTTATACCACAACCTTAAAGAATTGAGTTAGCCATGTGAAAAGCCAGGACAACAGCAGATCCAGGTTCTTAGTGCACTTTTTAAGAACATGACCTTGATGGTACAGGGTGAGGTTTTTAGAAAAGTCAGATGCAGTTGATCAGGTTGTTTTTGAGATTTGCAAACTTTCTTTGTTGTCCAGAAATGGGCATGTCAGTCACTACATCATTACAGGAGATAAATGCTTTGGTCTGTGTAATGATAATAACTTACACTTACTGAATGTCTAGGATGTGCTAGGCAGGCTATAGGCACATCCTTGTCTATAGGGGTCTATAGGTACAGGCTATAGGCATGTCGCTGTACCTAGTCTTTACAACAAACCTTTGATGTAGGAATTATTATCTCCAAAAAAGCTCAGAGAGGGTTTCCCAAAGTCATATTAGAAAGAAATGGCAGAGCAAAAATTTGAACCTGGATCTACTTGACTGTACAACCAGTGCCTTTTCTATACCACATGGCTTCTCTTTCTAAGAGGTAAGAGTTCTGTTTGTGATAACATGATACCCTGCAAACCCTTGTTCCACAAAGGGTGAATAGTTTAATTTAGAATTCACCTAGATTCCCTGCAAATGACAAAGGCGCACCCCCCGCTCCCCTTTACAAGA
This sequence comes from Pongo abelii, assembly GCF_028885655.2. NCBI lineage: Eukaryota > Metazoa > Chordata > Mammalia > Primates > Hominidae > Pongo > Pongo abelii. Next base: position 23,787,044 of record NC_071988.2, read on the forward strand.
ATCTGCAAACCTTGAATTACTTCCTTTCTTCGTTTCATTTTCCCCTAATTCACTATAACCTTTCCCTTTGGAGGAAATAGTCCAGTTGGATTAGTTGATGTGCAGTTGTGTTGCTAGAGACACACAACAGCTTGTGTGGGGTGGCAGCCCATCCTTGCCTCCTCCCTGCTACCCCTCTCAGACTCTGCTCCCCACTCTCTCTTTTCATTCTGCCCGTATCTCTGAATTGGCTTGAATCTCATTGACATAGCCAGTCCGTGTTTGCAAATTCCTTCTGATCCTGGAGCCTGTCATCATTACAGATTCAAACAAAACCCCACACTCTGGTCCCCTGTGATGGCCATTATGGACATTATTGACACAAAGCTACTAGGATATAGGAGCATTAAGCAGAAAGCATAGCTTAGCCGGAAAGTGTCTGATATTTCACAACAGTAATCTGTTCAGGGTTTTCTCTTATGATACAGATGCCCGTGGAGGAGAAACACCGTGAGTATTTTTTGTCAATAATTTAACAAGGATTAATATCAATAGCAGTTATATTTGTATGGTACTTCCCAAAGAACTGTAATTCATATTAAGTCTTGTGGTCTTCCTAAAAACCAAGAGATGGCCATGAACCACTATTTTCACTATAGACAAAGGAGCATGAAATACATGCCTATAACGACTGGCCCCAGGGCACCCAGCTAGTAACTGAACCAGCTGGGACTCAAACCCAAGGCTTTGGAAGTTGAGGCCAAGGGCTCTTTCCAAACACTCCATTTGACTCTATAGATTGTAATTGCCCAACAGGTTCTTCCTGCCCACTGCACAGACAAAACCAATTCATGGAGACTGTTGTATTGCAGTAAAGCAAGAGTTTAATTAATGTGAGGCTGGCCATATGGGAAAATTGGAGTTATCAGTCAAATGAGTCTCCCTGAAGGGCTCAGAGGTTTGCATTTTTCAGGCATAGTTTGGTGGGCAGGGGGTGAGGGAATGACAAATGTTGATTGGTTGGGGATGAAATCATAGGGGTGTGGAAAATCTCATGCACTAAGTCAGCCTCTAGGTGGGACCACAAGACTGGTTGAGTCACAAGCTGCGGGTCCCACAGATTGCAGGTCCTGGTGAAGTCAATTGGCTATCAAAAATGCAGAAGTCTGAAAAACATCTCAAAAGGCCAATTTCAGGTTCTACAATAATGATGTTATCTATTCGAGTAATTGGGGAAGTTACAAATCTTGTGAACTCTGGAACAATGGCTGGTTATCATTTAACTCTTGAGAGGGGCTGGTTATCATGCAGGCCCCTCTCATAATCCTAACCTTGTGGCCTTTCATTAGTTTTACAAAAGTGGTTTAGTTTTGAGAAGGGATATTACCATCCTTGCTTTAAGTTTAAACTATAAACTAAATTCCTCCCCACATTAGCTTAGCCTGTGCCTAGCAATGACCAAGGACAGCGTGGAGGTTAGAAGCAAGATGGAGTCAACGGTGTTAACATTTCTCTTACAGTCATAATTTTGCAAAGGCTGTTTCAAGATCGACACATGAGGCCTTTACTAACTGTGGCAGCTGGTTGGGAGAAAGGGTTTGGGGAAATGGAACACAGGATAAACAGAGAAAGTCAGGGTATGAGGATCGATTGATTGAATAAATGAAAAATTCAATCATTCATTCATCCATTTAATAAACATTTATTTATTTATTTATTTTTATTTCTATTTATTTTTTGAGACGTAGTCTCGCTCTGTCACCCAGGCTGGAGCGCAGTGGCGTGATCTTGGCTCACTGCAAACTCTGCCTCCTGGGTTCACGCCATTCTTCTGCCTCAGCCTCCCGAGTAGCTGGGACTACAGGAGCCTCCCACCACGCCTGGCTAATTTTTTGTATTTTTAGTAGAGACAGGGTTTCACCGTGTTAGCCAGGATGGTTTCAATCTCCTGACCTTGTGATCTGCCCGCCTCGGCCTCCGAAAGTGCTGGGATTACAGATGTGAGCCACTGCGCCCGACCTTAATAAACATTTATTAAACACCATCACTCACAGTATGATACTTCATGATAGTCTATATCACCAAGGGGATGGATCATGCTTATTTATGGCAGAAACTTGCTTGCATTTTTCTTCTTCTTCCTAGTTCCACAGATGGACTATACATTTCCCAACTTTCCTTGGGCCTGAGTTTAGAGAACAGAACGTGAACTGAAAACCTTGCTCCTACCAGCTCTTTCCCCTTGAAGCAGATGAGCATGGAGACCTCGGAATCTTTCAATGATTGTTCCTGTCAATTTGGCACACCATGAGACAGAAACTTCTATTATATGAAATATTGAAAGTTTGGAGTTTATCTTTTATAGTGATTAGTGTTACCTTCCTGGGCTTCTTAACGAGATTGTAGGAAGAAATTAAGACCTAATGCCCTGTCTGGACGCAGTGGCTGATGCCTGTAACCCCAGCACTTTGGGAAGCCGAGGAGGGCAGATCACCTGGGTCAGGAGTTCAAAAACAGCCTGGCCAACATGGTGAAATCCCGTCTCTATAAAAATACAAAAAATTACAGGCTCAGGCATGGTGGTGCGTGCCTATAATCCCAGCTACTCGGGAGGCTGAGGCAGGAGAATTGCTTGAACCTGAGAGGCAGAGGTTGCAGTGAGCCGAGATTGCACCATTACACTCCAGCCTGGGCGATAGCTGCAGACTTGTCTCAAAAAAAAAAAACAAAAAACCTAATGCCCTAAGGCATCCAATGTAGGTAATGAATTAACTTCTCTTCTGTGCATCTGAAATGCTATGAGTTATATATTATTTGTCTTTTCAGAGAATTGAGAAAAGAGTCACTCATGTGACTTTCCATGGAGTTTAATTCTCTTGTGGAACCCCTGTTAGAAAAGCTGAATATACTCGCACAATGTCCATTCTCAAAGGGTTTATGATAATCTAGTTGTGGAAATTGGACAGATGTACACACCTCTCTGCACGGGAATGTGAAGGGGGAATCTCATATCACTTCACTTCACTTCAGCTTTATGACAAGCCTATAAAGGAGAGCTTTGCAAACATTATCATCATCATTTTACGGAAGAAGAGATTTCAAGGTTAAGTGTTCAAGGTTGCTCACGTAAGAGGTAGTGGAGCCAGAATTTGAACCCATGTCTGATAAGCTCTTGCTCCTTCTAAGATATCACACTGCAAAATAAGCAAGTTTAACCTACTCTACAATTCTCCTTAAGGCCCAGAAGGACCAGAGGGCCCAAGACGGTTCTCCATCTTCAAGGTCAAAGATAACACTTTCTTCCTGGAGAGGGAAGTCCTCTCTCCAGCACCTCTGGGATCTTGGTCATCCCTGAGGTGCTCTGTCTTTATGAGAATTTTTCTACCCTAGATCTGTTTATGAGAAAGTGGTAACAGTATAATTTAAAAATATATAGGAGAGGATGAGTAAAAAATAAGAGTCATCTTGGATTCTAGCTTTAGGAAAGGGGGACCAATTTATGAAAAGTTTGGGAGATGTGATCAGGAGAGCAAAGAATGGTTAGTTTATAAAGAGAATTAGGTTAACTAACAACCAGCTTCCAAAAGCTTAATTAAGTCTGTCAGCCCTCGAGTGAGGCAAGGAAATAATTGATTTCCACATTGCTGGTGGGGAAAGTGAGGAGGGGGAGGTAATTTTCCTGTGGCCAACAAGGGAAACAGCATTTGTCCTGGGATTAAAATCTAAGATTTTTCTGGCTCTTGGTCCTTGGTTTTACCTTTGAATCTGGAATGCTCAAGGCCCAGAACTGAGAATCCCAAAGCAGGAATGTCAACCAAGATGCTGTATGCAAATAAGAGACCAGATAATTAATGCTTCGCTCTTTAGTAATTTTCTGTCCTTCAAAAAAGTAATGCAAACAATGCGCCACTGGCGAGAGTGAAGGCCACGTGGGTTTATTTTAATAAGCTTCGGCACTTTTCCTTATGAGGCGTGGCCATCACCCAGTGGAGGTACCTGTGATGCTAGAAAATATTTGGAGATCTCAAAATGTAAACAAATGTCTGGAAAAGATTAGAGGGAGAAAAAAATGAAAGAGAGAAAAGAAGAAAAGAAAAATGAGTAACAGGAGGGGATGAAAGCATTCTAGAAAAAGAGTAACTACTAATTATCGAATGCCTGCTCTGTGCAAGGAGCTTTTCAAATGTTTCCTCATAAGAATTCCACAAGGTAGGCATTTGATGACTTTAAATGGATGTAAAAACTGAGGCTTAGAGGGATGAGGCTTTTCCCAAGTTAGGAAGGGGCAGGACCAGCATTTGAGTCCAAGTCTGTTAAGTCAGCCTTAACCACTGCCTGGTACTGCCTTCTGCCTATAGATCTGACCGAAAGAGAGTGGGAAGGAAGGGGTGTTAAAAATTCATCTGCTTACAGGCCAGGCGTGGTGGCTTACGCCTGTAATCCCAGCACTTTGGGAGGTGGGCAGATGGCTTGAGAAGGCTTGGTAGACCAGCCTGGGCAACATGGTGAGACCCCATTTCTACAAAAAATACAAAAATTAGCTGGGAGTGGTGGGGCACACCTGCAGTCCCAGCTACTCGGGAGGCTGAGGCAGGAGGATTGCTTGATCCTGGAAGGTCGAGGCTGCAGTGAGCTGAGATCTCACCACCGTACTCCAGCCTGGGCTACAGAGCTAGGCCCTGTCTCAAAAAAAAAAAAGAAAAAAATAATTCATCTGCTTATTCATCTGCTTACTCTGCTGTATTGTAATCTCCTTGAGTATCAGAATCAAGATTTAATCCTTTGTCTCCTCAGAGCCTGAAATAGTTCTTGAAAGGCAATAGATAATAAAAGTTTGATGCATGAACAAACAAATGAACATCTGCAATGAGACCAAGGCCAAGGGTCAACTATCTTGCCTTCTCCTCTAACCCTAAAGTCATCTGTGGTCTCTCTGGCTCTCAAAATGTAGGGAACTGGTTTGTCTTCCTCCATCCTCCACACACCCAATTCTATGGCCCGGGAAGTAGGGAAGTAAGTCCAGGGTCTTGTCTGGAACCTCTGGAAATTCCTGGGTTTGGCGACAGCGTTGTGCTCTCATTACCCCCCTTAGCCTCCTGACCCTGATGTCTGTCCTGCTATTCCCACTATGCCCATGAATCAAATCCTGACTGGGTCACTTGCCAGTTATGTGTCCTTAGGTAAGTCGATTTTGGATTCTGGGATTCAGTTTCATCCTCTGCAAAATAAGTGTCTTGACTTAGATAAGGATGGCAAACCCAAATGCCTACAAGGATCAGGCAAATATTGAAGATGAGCGATGCAGATCGCCTAAGACGATAGGGAGTGGGGAAAACGGAAAAGCAGGCGGGAAAGGGCGCCCCCTGGCAGAGGGAGAAGCTACTACCCATCTTTACCTGTTGTTAGGTAGGAATGAGCGCTCAGTGTGGTCACATTTCCAGTTTTTTGTTTTGTTTTGTTTTGTTTTGTTTTTGTAAGATGAGGGAAGTCTGGATTTTTATGTGAAATCTTTCAATTCTTAAATGTTGGCACAAAATTTTTCAGAAACGCAACGTGAGCCAGACTCAACACATCTGTGTGCCGAATTCAGCCCATGGCCTCCAGGATACAGCCTTTAGACCAGATGATGCCTAACATCTTTTCCACCTTTGAAAGGATTTGGCCTGGTGGCAGATCATCCCTTCAATCTGGGTGTTTTTGGCTCTCTGGACTATTTTTGCTACACTTTAAGCACGGTGGACCAGGGCTTAAGAGTAACTGTGTTTATAAACACCCTGAAGAATTCCATATGGTATGCCGAATGTGAAGTTGGCTTAATTTGAAAAGATTAAATGTACTCAGGCAATTGCAGAGTTGTCTGTTTTGCAAATCAATGCAATTTGTCGGTACAGGCTGGGAAGGAATGAGCTTTGGGAAGCGCAGCTGGTGTGACCAACAAGCCCAGTGATCGTAACAGGAAAGCCAGTGTGGCAGCAGCTCCCTTCTCCAACACTCACATCTCCTCTTTGCATGCACTACACACACACACACACACACACACACACACACACACCCTTGCCTCTTCCCTGGTGGCTGATTCAGTTTACTGTTTTTAAATTTGAACCATATCCAAATAAAAAAGGGTTGCTTTACACATATCCAGGGACAATGTGGAGAATGCTTAACAATCTGGGACCAGGTGTCTCACCTGATCGCAGCAACTTTGGGTCATGGAGAAACCCTCAGTTAGGTAACCCAAAAGCTGGATACACAGACCTTCCTATAGGATTAACTAATTGTGGGAGCCTGGACAATTATTTCCCCTCTTCAAGCCTTGGGTTCTTATCTGTGAAATAATGGGAATGAACTTGGATGTCTTAGGTCCCCTCTAGCACTGACAATCTTCACGATCTTTCATTCCCCACGAGGCAGGCAAGGGGAACCACTCCTGTTCTCTCCCTTAACATTGTTTTTGCTACAGACCATGGATAGCAACTCACTGGTCTAGTGTCTAGGCATGTCGATGACCATGGAGTTCTATGGACACCACCTTGAGCAGCTGGAAGAGATTCTGGTCTAACCTGTCATGTGAACATAAGGTGGGCCTCGAGGCATCTATAGAGCCCACATAATCCTGGCACAGAGGGTCCCTTGCCTTTCTCCCCTCTGCCATTTCTGGTACAGTTCAACAGTGCACAAGAGGGTCACATAGTCAGGTTCCTTGATCAACACTTCTCAACCTGTGAGGAAACCACAAAGCATAAAGGAGAAAAAGAAGAGGAAAATTGTATGGAAATCAGAATTTGGACACAAATAACAGAAAAGCAACTCAAACCAGCTTAATCTTAAATAAGGGGATACTTTAATGTCACGAGAAGCCCAGAGTTATTCCAGCAGCTCTAGAAATGATCAACAGCTTATTGATGTCTTCAAAGACCCATATCCCTTCTGTTTCTCTACTTCGTTAGAGGCCAATTCTCCTCCTTGTAATGAAATTGCTGCCACTGTTCCCGGCATCATGTCTTTGCACACTTTTCTTTCATGTGTACCTTTTTTTCCAGTGTGCTAATTTTCCAGTAAGCCCCTCAAAAGACCTTCTTAATGGCCAGAAATGAGTCACATGCTCATGCCTAAAACAATCATTAGCAAAGGAATGTAATTACTTTGGTTGGTTTAGAGCCAAACAATGCAGATTCATGCTGGAGAAGGGAGAGGCTCTGCCTCCTCCATGAGGTGCAGGAAACCTTGTATCTGAGCAAAATTAGGATTCTGAGTGCCAGGAAGAAAGGCAGGAAACACAGCTGTCAGGAAGACCACTAACAGTGTCTCTCCACCATCCCTCCACTTCCTCTGTAAGATTGGTGAGGAAGGAAGGAGAGAAAGGGTAGAGGAAAAAGGGGGGAAGGAGAAAAGCAGAGAGGAGGAGAAGGTGGGATTGCAGCTTTGGAATCAAACAGACTTTGGTTTCAATCCTAGCTTGGTTGTTTTCTAGCTGCCTGTTCTTGGCTTATCCCTGAGCTTGTCTAAGCTTAGGTTTCCTCACTTACAAAATGGAGAGAACACGGGCTTTTCATGAGGTTACATGAGAAGATGAATGTAAGGAGCCAAGCACAGTGTTTGTCACAAAATAATGTTCAGTGAATGTTAGCAAGAAGAGAAACAGAAGTGGGACAGGAAGAAGACTTTATGCAGAGCTTTACAGTTTATAAGATGCTGTCACAAACATTGCCTCTTCGATTTGACAACATACCAGGAAGGCAGGCAAATGAGGCATCTTTATCATCTTTTTTAAGGGATGTTGAAACTACAACATCCCGTATGTGTCTAGCCCAAGGTTGTAAAATCCGGATGCAGGTCTTCAAAGTTCAGAGCTCCAGAAACACATGGAAAGAGTAGTTAAAAACAGAAAAGCATATTGAAAAAAAGAAATGCATATTATCATATTTAGAAAATACATTCTTATTGCAGCAGACAGAGGGATCCCTACAATGAGAAATCTGCTTTTTAGAGATCCCCCCATTCCCAAATGGGGTGGTCTCCATCTTCCTAAATGTCTAATCAGGACAATTAGACTCAATTCAACAAGTATATTGAGCACGGACTGTGTATAAGGCAGGGTGGTTGGTCCCCAGAGGATAGAGAGTTGGGTACAATACTCTGTACTCAACTGAGCTTACAATTGAGAAAAAAATGCAGAGTAATTTTACTGATAAATATTTTTCAAAATGCAATGTATTTGAGTTAGTTCTCTTTTTCTTTCATTGCAAAGGGTGAATTAGATTTGGCATCTGTGGGGAGGCTGCTGCAATGAGGCTGGCTTAGATGCTCTCTAAGGTTCCTTCCAAAGAGAATATTCTTGAGGACAGGAATTCTGCTTTGCCAGAAAGGGCTTCTCTGAACCCTGCCAAGCTCTGGCATCCTGGAAGATGTTGTAATCCTCCTGACTGAGCTAGCCTCTGCCGCTCCTCGTCTTTACCAGCCTGGGCCAGCATTAAGTCAGAGAGCCCCAGACCAGCAGGACTCTCAGTTGGAGTGAGTGAGTGAGTGAGTGAGTCAGTGAGTGAGTGCTGCTCCACTCAGGTCTGAGGTCAGCCAGGGTTGCCTCTGGTCTGGAGGTCTCCTAGACAAGTGGGCCAGAGATCTTAGTGAATCAGCCTCACTCTCCAGACTCTCTGGGGCATCCTAATGGGAAAAGGATTTCTAGTCATTTCTCAAAGGGGTCCTTAAACCCCTCAGAGCAATCCCCTCCCTTTTGAAAAAAAGAGTTGTGTATCATTTAGAAAACACGTTGTTATTGCAGCAGAGGGAGAGATCCTTGCAGCGGAACTGATCTCTTTTATCATGTACTGGTTTGGGGATAATGTGAGTTAACATTCTGAGACCCAAGTAGGTTTGTCTTGCAAGGTGGGCTGGTGATACATTCGCCTCTGAAAGATATGAAAATTCAACCCTATTAGTATTGGTCTCATGTGATCGACAGACCTGTCTTGTGAATGAACTTGGCTGTGGGAAAAAGAGAATGGGGTTATGTGTATGAGACACAGCCCTCACTGAGGGCCTGGGTTGTGTTTGGGCTTTCTATGATGTCAGTTTCGAGGCAAAAGTGAGATGAAGACTCTCAGAGGTGAGTGCTCTAAGAAGAGCCAGAAGGTGGTGATAAGTGTTGGGATGTGTGTGCATCTGTGAGCGTGAGTGTGTGCATGGGGAAAGTAGGGTGTTGGGAGAGCCAGTCATCTAGAGCTGCAAGTGCTGGATCAGAGAGATTAAGCAGAGAATTCAGGCAACGATGGGCAAGGAGTATGAAACACCCGGCCTCATATAAGAGTGGGCAGGAGGAGCACAGAGCCTTGGCAGCCAAGAGCTCTGACATGGACCAAGGGACCAGATGTGGGCCTGGGCTAGAGGTATGAGGGTCGGGTGCCCTGGAGCAGGCCGAGGCCATCAGAGGGGCTAAGGCCCATGGCTACTTTTATATGGTAAACCTCTCCCATTTTCAAGGCAGCTCCATATTTTTTCTAAAGAGGCCACATTTGAGAGTTGTCCCCCAATAAATGAAGCTGTGTTGATGGCCCAGGCCGCCTAGGCTTGCCTGAAAACATCTGCAGCTGTGCCAGTCCGGAGCTGCCCCTCCCTTACACCCAGGCTTGTGGGATAGTGAGTATTAACCATTCATTCTGGGGTACAGGTCAGCGGGTGGGTCTTGTGGACCTGAATCCCACATTGTACCCAACAGTCTCACAAAGCAGTTTTCACAGTCTCTGCCCAGCACTCTCTGCTTCCCTCCTCTTCTGTGTTATCGTCCCCAGATTGGGGTCTGTGGATTGATAGTCCCTCCAAAGGAGTTCCTATGTGGGCAGCAGGTGCATTGTAAAGAGCAGCATAGGAGAGGCGCCAGGGCTGCCCGCCCTGCATTCTTACTGTTAATACTTGGGCTCTGGGATGACATGGTCCCCCATTCCCCACTGTAAGTGGTCAGACAAGTTATCTAGTTTATCGTGTACACAAGGGAAGAGCTGCAAGTGTTTAAATTCCTCAGAATATAAGCTCTCTGAGGACAGAGATTTTCATCTGTTTATATATCTCCTGAGTCCCCAGAGCCTGGGGTAGACAATAGCATATTTTAGACACACAGCAAACATTTGTTGAATGTTTAAAATACAATCCCCCATGCAAAGTGCTTAGTACAAGTATCTGCATAAACATAGTTAATGCTAGTTCATGCTGTTATGAGTGGTTTAGAAGCTTCCTCAGAAAGTGTTTAAGAGAGCATAAAGAGGCCAGGCAGGGTGGCCCATGCCTGTAATCACAGCACTTTGGGAGGCTGAGGTGGGCAGATCACTTGAGCCCAGGAGTTCAAGACCAGCCTGGGCAGCATGATGAAACCCTGTCTCTACAAAAAATACAAAAAAATTAGCCAGGCATGGTGGCGCATGCCTGTAGTGCCAGCTACTTGGTGGAGGTGGGACACTGAGGCAGGAGGATCACTTGAGCCTGGGAGGTTGAGGCTGCAGTCAGCCGTGATTGCACCACTGCACTCCAGCCTGGGTGACAGAGGAGACTCTGTATCAAAAACAAAAAAAAAAAAGAGAGAGAGCGAGCATAAAGAATACTTTATTTGTTCAGTCAAAACATTTGTTTATTGGCTGGTGTGTACCAGGTGCTCTGTTAGGTTCAGGGAAGACAGCAGGGAACAAGAGACACATTTGCTGATGGAGTTTATAGTCTAATGAAGGAGACAGGTGTTGAACAAGCAACTGAGTGTTAATCAATGTGCTGACCTCACATAGTTTGTGGGATAAAATGAGGTTGACTATACAAAAAATTTGAACTGGGTACCAGACTTTAGTTGGACTACACAGACTTCATTTGGACTACAGTCCCTTCCAGTGGTGTATTAGTTAAGGTAATGCTAGTCACTGTAACAGATACACTTTAACTAGCAGTGATTAATACAAGAGAAGTTTATTTCCTGCTCACATGAAGCCTAAACAGCTGCCTCTGATCAGCCAGCCATTCTCCTCCAGATGGTGTTTCAGGGACCCAGGTTCCTTCCCTGTTGTGGCTCTGTCCTCTTCCACACTTGGCTAAGTCCCCTGTGTTTCTCTGCATCAACTTGGTGGTAGTAGGGGTAGAGGAGAGGGCTTGGCAAAAGGCTTTTATGGACCAAGCCAGGCAGTGGTGAGCATGACATGTGCTTCCATTCTGTAGGTCAGAAGTCAGGCCACAGCCAAACCAGAACACAAGGGAGACTGGGAAATGTAGTCTAGGCCAGGGCTTAAGGATCTTTGCTGCAATCTGCCCTTCTGATCATTAAATCCCCTTCATCCCCTTCTTCCTATTCATAGAACACACTGACCTTTATCCTTAAGAGAGGTAACTCAAATCCCAATTTAGTCACTGTGTCCAGCCCAGTGTCTTGAATCTCTGGGTGATATGTAATATATCCAAGTCCAGATGCAATATTTCACATTCATTGACCTGTGATCTAAAAAGACAAGTTATCTGCCACCATCCTACATGTCCCCCATAAGCTATGATGGAATATAGATGGCACAAGGCAGCAAGAACTCCCATTCAGAAAACGGCAGAATGGGAGCCACGTGGCTGTCACTGGTCCATAGCAATTGTACAAGACAACTTCCTTGTCTATTGCTCTCTGTGGTCTGTTATTTTTCTTGGCCCCTTGTACTGCGGTAGTTGTAAAGCTTTTGCAATTTGGGGGTTTTGAGATTGGTTTAAAGCAGGATTTTCCAACCTCACTCCTATGGGCATTTTTATCTAGATAATTTTTTTGTTGTGGGGAGTCTGTCCTATGTATTGTAGGACGTTTAGCAACATTCAGGGTCTCTAGTTAATTTTAAAAAAATTTATAAAGAAAATAAGTTTAATTGACTCATGGTTCTACATGGCTGAGGAGGCCTCAGGAAACTTACAATCATGGCAGAAGGTGAAGAGGAAGCAAGGCACATCTTACATGGCAGCAGGAGAGAGAGAAAGATCAAAGGAGGAAGTACCACATTTTAAAACCATCAGCTCTTGTGAGAACTCACTCACTATTAGGAGAATAGCAAGGGAAAAATCCACTCTATGATCCCATCATCTCCCACTAAGGGCCTCTACTTACGAGATGCCATGGATAGAGAGGCATTACTATTACAGTTATGACACCAAAAAATGTTATCAACCATTGCCAAATGTCCCTTGGAGGGCAAAAGCATTTCCAGTTGAGAACCACTGGGTTAAGGCTTAAACAAAGTCTTGGCTCATGGTTTCTTTGGCAATATCATTCCCTCAAAATCTTATTAGGCTTCTGATCTATATGCTTCCAGTCAGTTCCATGACCAGTAACCATGGTCAAAATTGTTTTCTAAACAAGAATGTTCTCGTCTAATTTATTTCTTTGCCTCCAAATGTTTTGCTACCACATAATGTGATCTTTATCTTTATAGCTTCAAAAATCATTCTTTTAAATCACTTGTCACTCACCACTAATTGAGCAGTGGGCACACGGAAGCTGATTCTGGAAACTGGAAAGACTCGTGTAGTGACAAAACACCTGTGATGGCTTAAAAGGAAGACCTCTAAACAAGGCCACACATTTTAGATTTGTGTTGCAACAGCATCCCGCTTTAAGTATAAACTTCTACATTAGTTACAGGAATGTTACAGAACTGGTCCACTACAGAGTATAGATTTTCCTATTGTTAAGGTATAAAAATAGGCCAAATGTCTTTTTTCCTGGCCCCCTTTTCTTCTTGTTTCTCAATGAGTAGCTGCAATAGCTTGTTCAATGCTGGATTAGCTACCTCCTGGCTTGGAACAGAAGCAGGAGCTGACTTTTGGAGCTATGTGGAAGTCAGAGAAGAATGCATCTGGAGAGGGAAAAAGCTCACAGTCGCAGAGGAGGTGAAACTGGAGGTAGCCTGGGGGAGCTCCTGGAATGGACTGCTGGTATGGGTGAGATTGCACAGACCAAGTTCATTCAAAAGGGCCAGAGTAGGATGAACACCATGAAAACCCCGAGATGGTTCATGAATCTGAATACTTGAGTAAGCCACAGGAGCTTTGGTTTCTCAGCTTCCAACATCCCATTTAAAATTTGTGTATATATTTTAGGTTCAGTGAAGAGGAAACAAAAATAATTAATATTTCATTCTTGCTACACAAATAATAAAAAATGAAACAAGGTAAAATATCTAAAATGAAACAAGGTCAACTATTCATCAGGGAAATGCTAAATATACTAAGATATAGTAGAGAAATGCTAAATACACTAGTGATATACTAGAGTTTCTCATACTAGAGAAAAGTATGCCATAGTTTAACTCATGTGTACAGTGTAAAAACATTTACGCAAAAAGAAAATCCCCACAACAATGCCATATGCTGAGTCTGAGGATGTAGTTTTATAAGTAAATGCATAGAAAGAGGTTTATGGACTGATAACTATGGCTGACCTGGGAGAAGAAGGAGGGGGTGGTGACATGAATTAGAGTGATTGCTAAAGGGATTTCTTTCTTTCTTTCTTTCCTTCTTTCTTTCTTTTTTTTTTTTTTGACGGAGTTTCCCTCTTGTCACCCAGGCTGGAGTGCAATGGGGCAATCTTGGCTCACTGCAACCTCCGCCCCCCGGGTTCAAGCCATTCTCCTGTCTTAGCCCCCCGAGTAGCTAGGATTACAGGCATGCACCACCATGTCCAGCTAATTTTGTATTTTTAGTAGAGATGGGGTTTCACCATTTTGGTCAGTCTAGTCTCGAACTCCTGACCTCAGGTGACCTGCCCGCCTTGGCCTCCCAAAGTGCTGAGATTACAGGCGTGAGCCACCGCTCCTGACCCACTGAAGAGATTTCAAAGCAACAGTCTTTCCAGAAGAGGATGTAAACCAAATTTGATAAAAATTAAAAGAATGAGATGGGTCCGTTTGCATGGATAGATGCTGGTATAAGTTTTGCATAAAAAACAGAACAGAAATCATCTGTATTCTCCCTATCAGATACAATAATCATTATCAACATTTTAGTGAAGTTTCCTTCAGTCTTTCTTTCCTCTGTCTATAAAATATCTACTTTAATAAAATTGAGTGATATTTTATGTTCAGTTTTATCCTGTTTCCTTTACTTAATAAGATATTATAAGCATTTTCTCTGCCTTAAATATTCTTCAAACAATGTAATTTGCAATGGATACGTAATAGCCTACATGTATACATTTACAGTAGATAGTCACAATTGTGATACAGTGTATCAAGTTGTGCCTGAGGGTTTAGCTTCTATTGTCTCCTTTCATCCTTCCAACACACCCATGAGATAATGTTGTAATTCCCATTTTATAGATGAGGAAGGAGAGGCTCAGCCAGCTATGTTTGTAACTGGCCCAAGATCCCAAAGCTAGCACGTGGCTAAGCCAGGTCTCAAACACACATCTATTGTTTTAGCTACTCTTAAGTAAAACACAGTAGAACCGCCCCGAAACAATTATTTACCCAATCCACTACTGCTGGACATAAGACTGCTTGAAAATTTTTGCCATCTTAAATACCACTATGATGATTATCCTTGCATACACAGTTTTGGCCACATCCCAGAATTCCCTGCTTACGTTAAATTCCTAAAAGTGGAACTGGGTCAAAATGAGATAACGTCTTTTATCTTCTTGTAACATATTGCCAGAGAGAACCAGACCCTTTTGCAGGCCTGCTTTGGAGCTTTAGGCAAACTCTTCCAAATGGGAATGGTAACTCTGCAGGAACTATGGACTGCAGCAATCATGGCCCTCCTGGGCTGAGGACTGAACTGGGCTCATTGACATTGACCTCTAAATGATGCCACTCAAGTCACACCTGGCTCGCAGAGAGTTTTATAGAATTTCCTTGCAATGCTATTATGCTCCGTAAACACAGAGTCAGGCAGACGCAGTGACCACGAGCCCCTATTACATCAGGTAAGTGCACATCCTGCTACACGCCTCCTCTCATTTCTATTATTTCAAATGTCAAATGCACTTTGCCTCAAGCCTTCTCGGCCTTTAATTTTTAAATCCACATGCACTTAATTTATTTATTGGATTTCTATGGGACTTGAGGGGAAATTTAATTCATATACTTCTGCTTCATCTTCACTTAAGTCGCTTCATGGTTCAAACAGCGTTGTTGGCTCTTTTAAATGAGAATTTTTTTGTGCAGCTTTTTTTTTTCCAGAGGCAGGAAGCTGAGGAGGGAGGATTCTCATTGAAAAAAAGTAGAAATTTAGGAAGGTGATGGACTTGGGGAAGGGCAGGCTCCCAGGCATTCATTAAAACATTCTTACTAGTCAAGAGGTTGCAGAAAGGTACACAGAATTGGGAAAGCAATCTCTTTAACTTGGTTTAATTAACTTAATTTAAGAGCTCATCTCTACCACAGGGATGTGCCAGGAAGCTCAGGGGCACCTCAAGTTTTTAAAATTTCCTATTTAAATTAATTGATGCCATCGGTAACTCCCTAATCTGTCCTTCTTACTAAGATGAGATAATTTAGTAAATTGAGATAATTCCATTCCAAAGCAGACCAAACTTGATATTTTCTTATGTCATTTCAACCTGATGGTGGGTACATGTATCATTTTCATTAGGCTTCTTTTTTTTAAATTTCCTTTTTTTCTCATTATGAATATTTTCAAATATTCAGAAAAGTTGAAAGAATCATACTGTGTACACTCAAATGCATAACACCATAATCCTACAATGGTTATCATTTTCCCCTATTTGCTTTATATTTTATCAATCCATCTCTCAACCCATCTTATTTTTAAATGCATTTCAAACTAAGTTGCAGACATCAATAAACTTCATTGTTAAACACTTCAGCATACATGTCACTAACTACATTTTTTCTTTCTCTGATATAATTTATATAAGTAAAATATACATCTCAACTGTACCACTCAATGGGTTTTGACTAATTTGGGTACCCGAGTAACTCAAATTCCATCAAAATGTAAAACATCTTCATCACCACAGAAACTTCCTTAGTGCTCTTTTGCAATTCATTTCTTACCATCCTTTGCCCCAGACAATAATGGAGCTAATTTCTGTGACTACATATTAGTTTTGCCTGTTCTAAAACCTCATGTAAATGGATTCATATGGTATGAAATACTTCATGTACCTCTCTTCTTGCTCAGCACAATGTCATTGCATCTATCAGTATTTTTTCTTTTTGTTGCTGCAGAGTAACCTTGATCCTTGATGGCATCTTTGAACATTAGGTTAACGAACCCTAAACCCCATCCCAGCTCCAAACTTTCTCTAACAGGAGCTTATGGTTTCTTACGGCTAAGTCGGGTTGTGATGGGCTTTCTGTTACTTGTAGCCATAAGCCTTCTAGTTAAAACAAGCCCCATTTGAGATTGGTCTTTCCTGCCTTATGTTATAAATTGGAATTTCTCAGAAACATGTGAAAATAGAAATGAAAGAACCGTTCTGGAAATAATAACCCAGTTAATGTCTTGCTAGAATGCTGTTAAATATGCTATGGGATTATTCTCCTTAATAAAGTAACATTCAGTGAAGAGACTTGCCAGAAAAATGCATGTGGTATTTTAGAAAGAGTCTTTTCCTATTTGAGTTACCTCCCTGCCTCACAGAACCACACTGGCCTGCACTATATTGAATGTGCTATGATTCCATTTGTCTTAGCATTACTTCAAATACTTGGGTTGCAGGTCAAGACTAAGATTCCACTGTTCTACTCAGAAGACCCCTGCACATCATTTGGGTCCTGAGCAGGATGGTCCAAGTCCAGCTGTAGGGTGATGGAGGTGGAGTCAGTCATCCAAAGGTGGTGCTCTGCCCCTGAACTACGATATAGTCACCCTGCCCTACCCTGGGTTAAAACTGGGAATTGGTCTACAGGAAGAGCCTGCCTTCTGAAAGGGACAGGAAAGGAGCCTTTAGGTGCTTTCAGTTATGAAGGCTTCTTAGACAGCCCTTGGCTGGAGTCCATTGAGAACCATGTGTAGCCATTCCTAGGGCCTTTTACCTGGAAACAGTAGTTTTAGGTATTCTAACACCACATGTTATATGACCTGATTGAACAAAAAGATGCTTGGTACATATGAGTGTTAAGAATCGGTACTAAAAAGTTTGGGAAAGAAAAATATAGGAATGAAATTGGAAGATTTGAGAGAATCTGAACGTTCATTACTGATATCAGAGTAATTTCATTAGGGTAGGAAATAGAATCATTCAGTCCTTTATTTTATTCATTTATTTGATATTCAACATGGGGCAGGAAATGAATGCAGTATATAATTTATTCAGAAATACGTGTTGGAGTCATACCTGGGTTTCTATCTGAGCCACTCACAGAACTCCAATTTTTTTTTCTTTTTTCCTTCCTTCCTTTCTTCCTTCCTTCTTTCCTTCCTTCCTTTCTTCCTTCTTCTCTCTCTCTGTCTCCCTTTCTGTCTCCCTTTCTCTCTTTCTCTCTTTCTTTCTTTCTTTTTGAGATGGAGTCTTGCACTGTCACCCAGGCTGGAGTACAGTGGTGTGATCTCAACTCACTACAACCTCTGCCTCCTGGGTTCAAGCAATTCTCCTGCCTCAGCCTCCTGAGTAGCTGGGATTACAGGCATGTGCCACCATGCTCAACTAATTTTTGTATTTTTAGTAGGAATGAGGTTTCACCATGTTGGTCAGGATGGTCTCGAACTCTTGACCTCAAGTGATCTGCCTGCCTTGGTCTCCCAAAGTGTTGGGACTATAGGCGTGAGCCACTATTCCCCTCCCAATTATTTTTCATCTGTAAATTGAAGAGGAGATACTTAAATCATACAGCATTTCATTCCTTGATGCAACAAGTATTTATTGAGCACCTACTATGTGCCAGACATTGCTCTAGAATATAGGGGCAATGGAAACTAAACGAAGTTGCTGCTCTCACAGAGCTCTCTGCAAGACCACATTTTCAAAGATGGCTGCACCAGCGTATTCCATCACACACTCTCTCCTTACAGGGTGACACTGACACACCTCCACAGAGAGGTGTGGTCCGTGTTCCCTCCCCTTGGATCAGAGCAGGCCTGTGGCCATCAGGGGAGTGATACAGCATAACTATTCAAGCTCATCATAAAACGTGAGGCAGAATTCTCCCGGCCTTCTCTCTTCGGACACATGCCTTGAAATCCCTACGTTGATATACAAGAAATTTAGCTACCCTGTAGCTGCTAAGATGGAAAGGTCATAAGGAGAGACCATATAGAGACAGAGAAAGATACCCATAGCATCCCAGCTGTTCCAGGCCCCAGCCTTTGATCTTTGGTGAAGGCCCCGAGAGATAATCCATCCCTACTGTGCCCCGTCTGAACTTCATGCTATATAAGCTATGAGCATAATAAGCAGTGGTTTTATGCCACAAGTTTTGGGGTAATTTGTTATGGCACCCTTATAACTGAAAAAAGCTGTATCCTAGTTGGGCAGAAAGATGCTAAGCCAGTAAACAACAAGATATGTCAAACATGACCACAAAGAACTAAAAATAGGGTGATGCGACTGAGGAGAGGGAGGGAGAGGCAACTCCTGCTAGAAGATTTTCCCCATAGAAATCCTGGCAGAAGAGAAAACATTTGAGCTGCGTCAACTTGAAAATATAAAAAGAAGGGCCAGATTGAATGTTCTGGGGACAGAGGTAACAGTGAATGCAACGGCCCAGGGAAGCCTGCAGCTGCGCACATTAGAGGACCTAAAAAATAGCTGGTGCTCCTGGGTTACAGAGAGGGAAGAATAACATCCCAAGGTGAGGTCAGAGCAGACAGGGTCACCTCATATAGGGACTTGTAGGCTAGATCAAGGCTTTGGATTTTTATTTAAGTGTGATGGGAAGCCACTGAAAGATTCTTAGCAGTGAAGAGATATGGTTCCATTTACAAGATCCCTTTGGCTATTGCGTGGTGAAGGGATTGAAGGGTAACAACTGAAGTAGAGACAGTAATTCAGAGACGATGGCCTGAGTCCAAGTGAGAACAGAAGGCGGCTTGGACTGGCATTGGAATCGGTGGATGTAGTATAATGACAAAAACAACAGTAACTAACATTGCCTGAGTGGTTTCTATGTTCAGGCATTGTTTAAAGTGCATTACACAGATTATATGATTTTATCCTCACAATGACCCTTTGATGTATGTTCCATTATTGTACCAGATGAGAGTTCAAGTACCTTGCCCAGTACCACATATTTAGTAAGTGGTACAGAAAGACTCCTAATCCAGGCAGGGCCCCCGCAGTGTGCTTCTTCACTGGATGGAATCCAGCGGGATAATTCAGGGTATTCTGGAGAGGCCAGTTCTTGCTAAGTAATTGGATTTGGAGACGGGCAAAGAAAGACATCAAGAATGATACCTTGATATTGAATCTTCCCAACAGGAAGAAACGGTAAACGTTTGAGATGATGGATATGCTAATTATCCTGATCTGATCACTATACATTATATGTATGGAAACATCACTATGTATTCCATAAATATGTGCAATCATCATTTGTCAATTTGAAGAAACAACGATACCTCGAAGTCTGACATGGACGATTAGGAGGGAGGTGGTGCCATCTATTGAGATGGGGATGTCTACGGGAAAGACAGGGTCAGAGGGAGGCAACGATTATAAGAATGAACACATCATAATGAACAATGAATGTAAGAATGAACAGTAACAGTGATGCACTGATGTTTATCAATATTTACTGTGTGCCTACCGTGACCAAGCATGCTGCATATACCAACTCATTTAATTTTGTGATAACCCTAAGAAGTAAGGTACTGTTATTTCCTCATTGTACTGAAGATGAAACTAAGAAGCAGAGAGGCTAAAAAAATCGTCCGAGGTGACAGAGCTAGTAAATTGGGGACTTGGAATTCAGGCTGACTGGCTCCATGCTCGCTGTACACACTGCTTCTTATGAAACGAGCAGGTGTCAATGAAGAACAGCGCCCAGTGCATAGTAGGTGATTAATTAATGATAGCTGTTATTATTAATATTGTTACCATCCAAATGTGGTTGACCTTCTCTGGTGTACATGATATTGTGTTACTAAGAAATAGAACACAGTAAATTCTCTCAGGGAAAATGCCATGTCTATAGCAAGTCCAGACCCACACTCATGGAAGTTCAAATGATTCAAGACAAACACACAGCAATACAAAGAAGCCATAGAAGACATGCCACAAGGCAGTGTGTGACGAAGTGCAGAAGAAACATATATATCTAGCTATACAGATCATTTCAAACATCCAGAGGAATAGTAAAACCTTGTGCCAGGATTACTAACACATGTGTTTGCAACAGGACGATTCCTTCTCTATAATTCATTGCTCCCTGTCAGGACCCAAACCAAATGTCAAAGATTGGAATAGCGACATTTACACTGTTTTAATTACCCAGAAAGATTGGTGTTTGTGGACTTGTTAAGTAGATCCCAAACAAAGCAATGAAATTTAATGGTTTTGCTGTGCAACAAAATTTATCCCCTTCTTTCTTTCTTTTGGTGGAATGAGGGGGGAGGGCAGTGGGGCCATTTTTTTCCTGGTGTAATCGAGACAAATTCCTTGAAGTTTTGGTTCAATGAAAATTTAAAACATGAGCTGTTTCTACCTTTTTAGCTTTATGTAACATTGTTTTTTTCACCACAGATCCCAAATGCCAAAGATTCAAAGCAACAAGTCAAGCCATATTTTTGGAAAGTTTTTCATGTTTTCTTAAGATTTTTAAAGCACAAAACCCAGAAAATTTAGAAGTAGAGAACATTGAAGAAACACACAGATGATCTCACATAAATACTGATCATCTTGATGTGTTTCTTTATAGATTTTTACCCCTGTACTTATTCACGTAGTTGTAATTATAGTGTATTCACAATTTTGTATCCTACTTTTATATGTAAATGTTTATCAGTCACACCTTTCTATATCTTCCACATTTTGCTGGGAGAGTCCATTAAGTGAACATACCTTAATTTCTAAACTGTTTACACAGTTAGAATAAATCACTTTTAGAATAAGGAAATGAATAAAGCAAAATATATAAGTTAAATAACGTTACTCTTTCCCCTAACATTGAACCCTTGGCAAGGCCTCCTATCTGGGAGTTGACAGTTCTGTCTCTGGAGTCTGACCTGACTTAAATGTCAGTTCTGCTACTTGCTAGCTGTGTGACTTTGGACAAGTTACTTAACCTCTCTGAGCTTTAGTTTCTTCACCTACACAATGTGGATAATGGCGGTGCTTACTCAATGGAATGGGATAATGTGCACTGAAATACTGCAGACCTGTCACATTATGAACTCTTAATGAAAGTCAGCCATCATTGCTATTATAATCATCATTATTATTGTTTAAACTTCCATGTACTTCCAAACATGATTTTGGTGGAATGGGCACTGAATTAGAAATCCGAAAGATTGAGCTTGGCCAGTCATGGTGCCTCACGCCTGTAATCCCAGCACTTCGGGAGGCCAAGGCCGGTGGATCACTTGAGTTCAGGAGTTTGAGACCAGCCCTGGGCAACACATATCCCTACAAATAATATGAAAAAATTAGCCAGGTGTGGTGGTTTCTGCCTGTAGTTCCAGCTACTTGGGAGGCTGAGGTGGGAGAATTGCTTTAGCCCAGGAGGTCAAGGCTGCAGTGAGCTGAGATCACACCACTGTACTCCAGCCTGGGCAACAGAGCAAGACCTTGTCTCTTCTCTTCCATATATATGTGTATGAAAAGTTGATCTCTAGACCTGGTGAGCCACATACTTGTTGCTAGTGTCCTTACCTACAAAATGGAGTGTTAAATACCTGTCTTGTCTCTTTTAAAAAGAACTGTGAAAAAGAGAAAGCTGTGTAAATCCAAGACCTCATGAACATAAGCATTGCTCCTCCTGATCTGAGAGGCACAGTCCGATGCTTTGTGGCTGGCATTCGCCATCCTGCAGGAGAACCGGGGGGCGGGGTAGGGGCGGTTTCTGACACCTCTCTGATGACCAGGCCTCATTACAGAGCCAGCTTTGCTCCTTAGAACAATGCCGGCAGAACACAATACTATGCAAAGGTCAGCAAAGGCATTCCCACTGCATGCTGGGTATCTTCTTGCCTTTCCTTTCCCTTGCCTGTTCACAGAAGGCTCGGAGCCACATGGTTCTGCTGTGTTAAGGAAATCCATACCTCAGGAGTTTTTTTTCTTCTTTTTGCTGTATTCATTTATTTTAGATAGTCCATCAACGCCATTTGCGCTGCTCAGGTTAGAAGTTGTCAGCATTTCCCACTTAGGCTGCTATTTCCAGGGAATGATGATTTGATTGTAACATTTGTTCCAGGCAGCAACGGGCCAAGGAGAGGTCTTAGCTCAAAAGCACCTTCCACCTACTTAAAAGCAACAGCCACCACAGCGTACTCCTTATGTGACCAATTTAAAATGATGGAAATCTACAACAACAAAAACCTCTGATGTTTTGAGTTCTGGAGGACAGAAAGGGTTGTTTTGACAATGGCGTGAAGTTTATGACTGCGGGTCATCAAGAGTTCATTGTCTGGCATTCTGGCATGGGCATGATTGCAGGAGCTGCCAAAACGTCACTGAGCGGAAATGTGAGCCAGGTGCCCCCTCTGGGGCGGACAGGTTTGTAGGTGTTGCCTCCTCCTTGCCTTTTCTCTTCCTCTCCTGTCTCCTCTCTTCACAGCTGGAAGATGGAATAAGTGGAGAGAGGAGGTCACAATCAGCTCTCTCCTTTTTGGGAGTTTGCCCGGTGAGGAGAGCAGGGTTGGCAGCAGCAAGAGAGGGAAAGGTAGGAGACACATTATTATAATAGGCTGACCCTCTGCATTGCACATCATTACGCTCATCACCTGAGAAGCCTGTTAGGCATGCGGGGAATGATTGATGTTGCAGAGCTCATTCCTTCAAGTGCTATTTATTGAGCGCCTGTTAGGCTTCTTGTGTTTTTTGTCTTGCTGGGTACGTGAAGTTGATCAAAAACATGGTGTCTCTTCCCAGAGAACTGCAGCTAATGTGAAGACAGTCATAAGTGAATGTGCAATTACACACCAGGTTTAGGACTCCAAAGAGGTACCAGATGGGGATACGAGGGGCACAATTTGTACGTCAGGATACAGAAGCCCTCTCAGAGGAAGTGGCATTTACCTGGAGAAAGGAAAGCGGAGTTGGAGGCATGGGGAGTGCCAGAAGTATGTGCTTGGGGCACGTACCAGGTGTCTTGAATTTTGTCTGAGTCAGTGTACAGTTGGATGTGAGAATCAGAGACCTATTCAAACAGGCTTAAACTGAAAAGGAGGTTTGTCAAAAAGGGGAGGGAGGAGATTTGCTAGAACCCGTGGGTAGAAAGCATGGCTAGAGCTCACAGGGAGTGGACTGGGAAATGAGTGGCTTCTCCCCTTCTCCCTCTGGAAGTGATATGACCAACTGCGTTTTGAGTAGGAATAGGAGTAAGCTAGTGCTGATGGGGAGCCATCTAGGCCTGGGTGGCAGCCTACGGGAAGAGTCAAGGCAACAGGACCCTGTGTGGGAACTCTAAGAACTTAGCGTGGCTGTTGAACTGGAGTCTAGGATGCCTGTGTAATAAGCAGAGGAAGCAGGTGATAATGGAGTGAAGCTGCAGGAAGGTTAGCAGGGGCCACATCATAAAATGTCTGTGTGCTCAGCTGAGGTGTTTGCCGTTGGCCCTGAAGGTTGAGTCCGTGAAGGAAAATGAAATAATCTGCTGAAGATTGCATGTGGAGGATGAAGGGCGGCTGGAGGCCGGGAGACCCAGGAAGAGGCCCTTCTCCATCAGGGTTTGAGATGAGCATCTGCTATTTGTTTGGGCCACCTGGCATCTGGATGCACTTTTTGTTTATTTAGGGAGATTTCTCACTTTGTGAGTATTGATGTGGGACAAAGACGGCCTCCCCTGCTAGAAGCTGAAAAGATAGATGTTCACTTTCCCAGCCTGCCTCATAGCTGGGACATAGCCATGTAACCTTAGCTTGGCCAATCAGAAGGTCCCATGTGACGTTTTTATTCCTCTCTCTCTTCTCCTCTTCTTCTCTTTCCTCTTCCTCCTCCTCCTCTTCTTCCTCTTCCTCCTTCTTTTTCTCCTCCTTTTGCCCTTCTTCTTTCTCTTACCCCACCTCTTCCCCTCTACTTCCTCCTCCTCCCCCTTCTCCTTCTTCTTCTTTCTATCCTTCCGTATCCCTCTTTCTCTCCTTCACCCTCTTCCTCTTTCTCTTTCCCTCTTTCCCTTGCACTCCAGCTCCCTCTTCCTCCCTGTGTTTCCCTGTCTCTCTCTCTTTCGTGCAGTGGAGCCTGCAGACACTGAGAATGCAGTAGTGCCGACTGTAGTATCCATGCATATGGTGGTGGCTGCTGTTTCTTCTGTTTCTGATCAGGCCTTCACCTCAGAGTTGGTCATCCTTTACCAAATCTTATCCTCAAGCTCATTCTCCAACACTCCAGTGTCAACTGTGAAATAGTCAGTAATCTTATTTATTTATTTATAAAGATGAGGGCTTGCTATGTTGCCCAGGCTGGTCTCGAGCGCCTAGCCTCATCTCCTTATGTGCCAGGACAACAGGCCTGAGACACTGAGCCTCCCCAATAATCTTAGTTTTTGACTTTAATTCTGTATACATTTATAGGAAGTCATAAAGATACTACAGGGAGGTTCAATGTACCCCTCACGCAGTTTCCCCCAATGGCTACATTTCAAATGACTATAGTAAAAACTAGAAAATTTACATTGGTAAATATGTGTGCATAGTTTTACGTCATCTTATTACATGTGTAAATTCATGTATTCACCACCACAATTAAGACACCTAACTCTTCTTAGCTCTTCTTACCCCTAAATAGTCATTCTCCCGCCTCCACCCTCCATTCCCAGCTCATGACAACCACTAATCTGTTTTCCATTTCTTCTATTTTATCATTTTGTGGATGTTTTTTCAGTCGCCATCATACAGTATATGTTCTTTGGAGACTGACTTTACTTTTTACTTTGAGTAATGCTCTTAAGATCCATCCTAAGTGTTGTCTATAACAATATTTTATTCCTTTTCATTACTGAGTAGTATTCCATTGTGTAGATGTACCACAGTTTCTTTAACCATTCCCCTCTGCTCTGGAGGGACACTTTTGTTGTCTCCAGTTTTTGGCTATTGCAAATAGTGCTGCTATGAACAATCATGTTCAGGCTTTTGTGTAGATATGCATTTTCATAACTCTAGGGTAAATGTCCAACTCTAGTGCAATTACTGGTCATACGGTAAGTATAGGTTTCATTTTTCCTATTTGTGTGTTTTTTGAAACTGCTGAACTATTTTCTAGAGTGACGTGCCATTTTACATACCCATCTGCAATGTATTAGAAATCCAGTTTCTCTGCATCTTTCCCTGCATTGGGTATTGTCACTGTCTTTTACTTTATCTCTTCTAAATAGGTGCAGAGTGATAGCTCATTGTGGTCTTCATTTGCATTTCCCTAACAGCTAGTGAGGTTGAACATCTTTTCACGTGCTTATTTGCCATCCATATATTCTCTTAATGGTTTTTCCCCATTGTCTAATTGAATTGTCTTTCTTTTAATGATGAGTGTTGAAAGTTCTTTATATATTCTAGAAATGAGATCTCTGTCAGATATGTGGTTTACAAATATTTTCTCCCAGTCAATAGCTTGTCTTTTACCTCTTAATAAGGTCATTTGTAGTGCAAAATCTCTAAATTTTGATGAAGTTCAATTTATCTATTTTTTATTTTATGGGTTGTTCTTTTGGTAATAATAGCTAAGAACTCTCCACAAAGTCCTAGATATCAAACATTTTTTCCTATAATATTTTCTAAAAGTTGTATAGTTTCACATTTTACATTTAAGTAAATGTATGATTCATTGAGTTAACTTTGTATAAGGCGTGAGGTTTAAGTCACAGTTCTTTTTTTTTTTTTTGAGATGGAGTCTCGCTCTGTTGCCCAGGCTGGAGTGCAGTGGCGTGATCTTGGCTCACTGCAACCTCTGCCTCCCGGGTTCAAGCGATTCTCCTGCCTCAGCCTCCTGAGTAGCTGGGACTACAGGTGCGCACCACCACACCTGGCTCATTTTTTGTATTTTTAGTAGAGACGGGGTTTCACCATGTTGGCCAGGATAGTCTTGATCTCTTGACCTCATGATCTTCCCACCTTGGCCTCCCAAATTGCAATTTTTTTTTTAACCTATGAATATCCAATTGCCCTACTACCATTTGTTGAAAAGACTATATACTGCTTCAATTAAATTGCTTTTTCATCTTTGTCAAAAATCATATTTACTTATGTAGAATTGTTCATAGTATTCCATTATTGTTGTTTTGATGACTGCAGGATCTGTTGTAATATACCAGGCCTAATTTCTGACTTTATTAACTTGTGTCTTCTCTTTTTCTTTGGCAGTCTTGCTTGAGATTTGTTAGTGTTGCTGATCTTGCCAAACAATCAACTTTTTGTTGCATTGACTTTCTCTGTTGTTTTTCTGTTTTCAATTTCATTGATTTCTGTTCTTCATTATTTCTTTCTTTCTGTTTGCTTTTGGTTTATTTTGTTCTTTCGTTTTTCTAGTTTCTTGAAGTGGGAGCTCAGGTTATTGATTTTTGAGGCTTTTTCTTTGTATAACACTAAGCATCTAGTGTTATAAATTTCCCTCTCAGCACTGCTTCAGCTATGTCCCACAGACTATTTGTTCAACATATGAAAAAATTCATACATTAAAGTCCTAATTCTCGGTACCTCAGACTGCGACTATATTTGGAGATAGGGTCTTTAAAGAGAAAATAAAGTTACAATGAAATTATTCGTGTGGGCCCCAAACCAATAGTGAGGCACTTATAAGAAGAAAATATTAGAAGACACATAAGTACAGACGGAGGACCATGCGAAGCACAGGGAGAAGGTGGCCATCTGTAAGACAAAGAGATGGCTGCAAAAGAAAGCGACAATGCTAACACCTTGATTTCAGACTTCTAGCTTCCAGAATGGTTAGAAAATAAATTTCTGTTATTTAAGCCATCCAGTTTCTGGTACTTTGTTATGACAGCCCTAGCAAACTAATATAACCATGTTTTAAGATTTCCTTTTTCCTCGTGATCGGCCTGCCTCGGCCTCCCAAAGTGCTGGGATTACAGGCATGAGCCATCGCACCCAGCCTGGCTAACACGGTGAAACCCCGTCTCTACTAAAAATACAAAAATTAGCTGGGCATGGTGGCATGCACCTGTAATCCCAGCTACTATGGAGGCTAAGGCAGGAGAATTGCTGGAACCTGGGAGGCAGAGGTTGCAGTGAGCTGAGATTGCACCACTGCACTCTAGCCTGGGAGACAGAGCAAGAACCTATCGAAAAAAAAAAAAGATTTCCTTTATATCTTTCTGTTATTGATTTCTAGTTTTATTTCATTGCAGTCGGAGAACATAATGGTGTCAATTATTTTAAAAGTGTCGAGGGTTTTTTTTATGGCTCAGGTTATGGTGTACCTTGAGATACGTTCTGTAAAAACCTGAAAATAGCACGTATTCTGCTATTTTGAGTTGAATGTTCTGTAAATATTAATTAGACTTGATGGCTTGATGGTGTTATTGAGTTCTTCTACAAACTTGCTGATTTTCTGTTTTATTCTTATTAATTTTTGAGAGAAATGTGTTGAAGTTCTCAATTATAGTTGTGGATGTGTCCATTTCTCTTTTCAGTGCTACCAGTTCAATATATCAGTATCACATACTTTGCAGCTGTATTGTTTGGTACATACACATTTAGGATTGCTATGTATTTCTGGTAGACTGACACTTTTATTACTATGTAATGTCCTTCTCTGTCCTTGGAAAATTTATTTGCCCTAAAGTATACTTTATCTGATAGCCACTCCTACATTCTTTGGATTAATACTCACATGGAACACTTTTTCCATGTTGTACTGCCAATTTATGTATATCAGTATAGTTGAAGTGGGATTCTTGTGTGTATATGTAATGTATCCATATAGCTCTGTTACTTTTTTTTTTTTTTTTTTTTTTTTGAGAAGTCTCACTTGCTCTGTCACCAGGCTGGAGTGCAGTGGCACGATCTCGGCTCACTGCAACCTCCGACTCCCTGGTTCAAGCAATTCTTCTACCTCAGCCTCTCGAGTAGCTGGGATTACAGCTATGCAACACCACATCCAGCTAATTTTTGTATTTTTAGTAGATATGAGGCTTCACCATGTTAGCCAGGATGGTCTCGATCTCTTACCCTCGTGATCTGCCCACCTCGGCCTCCAGCAGTGCCTCCCACCTCGGCCCACCAGGCACAGGCATGAGCCACTGTGCCTGGCCAGTTCTGTTACTTTATTATCCACTCTTTCATTCTCCATCTTTTAACTGGTATATTTAGAACACTTACATTTAATGTAATTACTGACATTTTAAGCCTTAAGTCTGCCATTTGATTTTTTGTTTTCTGTTTGTTTTCTCTGTTTTTTTTTTC
Source organism: Pongo abelii (assembly GCF_028885655.2). Classification (NCBI taxonomy): domain Eukaryota; kingdom Metazoa; phylum Chordata; class Mammalia; order Primates; family Hominidae; genus Pongo; species Pongo abelii. The sequence goes on from NC_071988.2 coordinate 23,815,493, forward strand.
TTGTTTGTCTATTTTATTTTTCTTGCCTTCCTTTGGATTACTTAAACATTTTAGAATTTTATTTTGATTTACCTATAATATTTTGAGTATATCTTTCGAGTAGCTTTATAAAAGTTGCTCTAGGGACTACATTATATAAACATAACTTATCAAAATGTACTGGTGTTGACATTTTACCAGTTGCGTGAAGTATAAAATCCTTACTTACCTTTATGTCTCTTTACTTTCCTCCATTACTAATAATTCTTAAATATTTCCTCTACATACATTGAGAACCACACTAGTCTGTTACAATTTTTGCATTAAACTTCAAACATAATTTAGAAAACTTAAGAAGGAAAGTCTATTGTATTCACACATATTTGTGCTCTTACTATGTTCTTTCTTCTTTCTTATGTTCTAAAGTCCTTCTTTTGTCATTTCCTTTCTGTTTACAGAACTTCCTTTAGCCATCTTTTTAAGGGTGGATCATCTAGTGACCAATTCTCAGTTTTATTTCATCTGGGAATATATTAAGTTCCCCATTATTCCTGAAAGATATTTTCACTGGATGTAGAATTCTGGGTTGACAGTTCTTTTCTTTCAACAACACTTGAAAGATGTGGGGCAGGTGCAGTGGCTCACACCTGTAATCCAAGCAATTTGGGAGGTCAAGGCAAGGGATTGCTAGAGCCCATGAGTTTGAGACCAGCCTGAGCTGGTCCTGTCTCTTTAAAGTAAAAAATGATAAATTTTTTAAAGAGGAAAATTTGCCACTTCCTTCTGGCCTGCATGGTTTCTGATGAAAAATCCAATGACATTTGAATTGTTTTTCTACTGTAGGTAATGTCATTTCTCTCTGGCTGCCTTCAAAATTGCTTTTTGTCTTTAGTTTTCAGAACTTTACTATAGCATATCTCACAGTGAATTTTTAAATTTTGGTTGTGATTCACTTGCCCTTTTAAATGTAGGTTTATGTCTTTTGCCAAATTCGGGAAATCTTAAGCCATTATTTTTTTGAATATTTCTTCAGCCCCACAATCTTTTTCTTCTCCTCCTGAAACTCTGATGACCAAAATATTAGATCTTTTGTTATAGTCCCACAGAAAAGTGAGGCTTTGCTCATTTGTTATTTAGTGATTTTCTTCTCTATTTATCAGATTGGGTAATTTCTATTGTTCTTTCTTCAAGTTCACTGATTCTTTTCTCAGTCCTCTCCATTCTGTTGTTGAGCCCACCAACTGAGTTTTAAAATTTTAGTCATTGCATTTTTTAGTTATAAAATTTTTATTCGGTTCTGCATATCTTCTATTTCTGAGACTTTTTTTTTGCCAAGTCTTAAAAAATTATTTTTTAAAGACTCGCAATTGCTCATTGAAACATTTTTGCTTTAAATTCCTTATCTACTAATTTTAACACATGCCATCTTGGTGTTGATGTCTATTGATTGCCTTTTTAAATTTACCCTGCAGTATTCCTGGTCTTCAGTATGAAGAGTGATTTTTTATTGAAGTCTCAATATTTTTATTTTTATATTATACAACTCTGCATCTATTTATAATAAATATTGGAACTTGGCAGGCCTCCTCTGACACTACTCTGCCGAGTGAAGGGGGAGCAGACCTCATTATTGCCAGCTGGTGGTGGGAGTCCAGGTTTTTCTTTGAGGGGCTCCAAGGTACTGCTGGGTGGAAGGGGTTTTGGGGCTCCTCACTAGGCCCCTGATACCTGGGAGGGGGAGGGGCACATTGTGAATTTCACTGACACTGTGGGAGAGTGACCTTGTTACTACTGGGTGATGGTGAAAGGACAGGGAAGGGTACCTCATTATGGCTGGTGGGAGTGAATATTCAGCCTCCTGAATGGCCTCCACTAATACTGCAGGAGAGGAGTCATTACTGCCTGATGCTGAGGGAGATACACATCTTGGCTCTGTACTTGGCTTTCTCTGATACTACCCCAGGAGGGAAGTTGGGGTACCTCACTACTGTCTGGCAAGAGTGCGAGTCTAGGCTATAGGCTTTTGCTGGAAGGGTATGAGTGGGGCTGCAGGGCTTTTTGTGTGTGTGTGTATGTGTGTGTGTGTATGTGTGCTGTTTAACTAGGGCAGTTATTGTCTAACATTTTCTGGTATGTTTGGCTTTCTCTGTTCTGGTCATTTGGCAAGAGAAAGCAGGTTTCCTTGGGGATGTTTTGTCTATACTCATTGACATTTCTGGGTTTCCAATTTCTCCAGTATCCAATCTAGGGTATATGAGGCAAAATAAAGCCCATGTCAAAATAAAACCCTTATCACCATGTCATTCCTTGGATCTCAGGTTTCCTAGACAGTCTACCTTCTTCTTTTCACCTTTTGGAGACTTCTTATGTTTATTCATATAATGTTCAGGGTTTTTAGTCATACTTGATGGGAGGAATAGGGGAAAGTATGTCTATCTTACTGAAAGTGGAGGCAATTCATCATCCTTTAACTCAACTACTTTCAACTTAATCAATCAAAGTCAGCTTCTGTTGTTTACAACTAAGATCCTGTCTGACATAGAGTTTTTAGTAGCAGAAAACCACTCACAGTAGTTTTAGTAGAGCACAACTTATTAGAGGATAGCAGATAGAAATTCTAGGGCTATCTAGAATTTCTCGATATTTTTCCAGCTTTACTGAGGCAAAATTGACAAGTAAAAATTGTATATATTTAAGGTGTACAAAGTGGTGTTTTTATACAGATATACATTGTGAAATGATTACCACAATCAAGCTAATTAACACATTTATTACCTCACATAGTTACCTTTGTGTGTGTGTGTGTTTTTGTGTGTGTGTTGAGAACATTTAAGATATACTTTCTTAGCAAATTTAAAATATACAATACAGTAGTATTAACTATAGTTACCATGATGTACGTTAGATCTCCAGAACTTATTTATCCCAAATAACTGAAACTTTGTACCCTTTGACGAATATTTTCTCATTTTTCCCAATCTCCAGACCCTGGAAACCACTGTTCTACTCTCTGCTTCTATGAGTTTGACTTAGACTTCATATACAAGCGATATCGTGCAATATTTGTCTTTCTGTGTCTGGCTTACTTCACTTAGCATAATGTCCTCCTGGTTTATCCACATAGTTGCAAATGATGGGATTTGCTTTTTTGAAAAAGGCTAAATGATATTCCGCATTTATGTAATGGAACTTATAGTATAAGTTCTATTATTATTGCAATGTCCCTGTATTAGTTTATTAGTTCTAAGAGTTTTTTTTTCTGGTGGAGTCTTTAGGGTTTAGGATACTTGATATAATCTCAATCTTCTTAAATTTACTAAGATTTGTTTTGTGACCTAATATCCTGGAGAATGTTCTGTGGTCAATTGAGAAGAATGTGTGTTCTGATGCTGTTGGATAGAATGTTCTATAGATGTCTGTTAGGTCCATTTGGTCAATAATGTTCAAGTCCTCCATTTACTTATCAATTTTCTGTCTTAATAATCTTAATTATAATCTTAATTAATTTCTGTCTTAATAATCTATTCATCATTAAAAGTGGGGTATTGAGGTCCCCTCATATCATTGCATTGTTATCTATTTCTCCCTTCAGCTTTGTTAATATTTGCTTTATGTATTTAGATGCTCCAATGTTGGTTACATATATATTTACAATTGTTATATCCTCTTGATGAATTTGTTCCTTGTCATTATCTAATGACCTTCTTGGTCTCTTGTGACAGTTTTTGGCTTAAAGTCCATTTTGTTTATTGTGAGTATAGCTACTCCTCCTCTTTTTTGATTACCATTTGCTTGGAATATTTTCCCCATTTCTTCACTTTTAGCCTATGTGTGTCCTTAAAACTGAAATGAGTTTCTTGTAGGCGGTATACAATTAGATCCTATTTGTTAAAAATATCCCATTCAGATAATCTATGCATTTTGAATGAGGAATTTAATCCATTTACATTTAAACTAATTATTGATAGGTAAGAACTTAGAATTGCCATTTTGTTAATTGTTTCTGATTGTTCTGTAGTTCCATTCTTCCTTTCTTCCTCTCTTGCTGTCTTTCTGATTTGAATAATTTTTGAAAATATTGGCATGCTTTGATTCCTTTCTTTTTATCTTTGTATATCTATTACAGGTTTTTGCTCTGTGGTTACCATGAAGCTGATATAAAACATCTTAAGGTTACGACTGTTTATTCTAAGCTGATAACAACTTAACTTTTACCATATACAAAAACTCTACACTTTTAATTTTCCCTTCCCCCACACTTTATGTTATGAATGTCACAGTTTACATTTTTATGTTGTATATTTATTAACAATATTATAGCTATAGTTGTTTTTAATATTTTGTCTCTGAACTTTTATACTAGAATTAGATGAGATTTACACACAGCCAGTATAGTATTATAGTATTCTGCATTTGACTGTATTCTTACCTTTTCAGTGAGTTTTACCCTTTCATATGTTTCCATATTGTTAGCATTCTTTTACTTTAACCTGGAGAACTCCCTTTACCATTTCTAGTAAAGTAGGTCTAGTGGTGATGAACTCTTTCAGATTTTATTTGTTTGGGGACATCTTTATATTTCTTTCATTTCCAAAGGACAGCTTTTCTGGCTATAGTATTCTCAGTTGAAAGATTGTTTTTCTTCTTCTTTAGCACTTTGAATACATCATCCGAATTTCTCCTGGCCTGCAAGGTTTCTGTTGAGAAATCTGCTGATATCTTATGATGGTTCCTTTTAAATGACAATTGTTTTCTCTTACTATTTTCAAAATTCTCTTGTTTTGACTCTTGGGAATTTAATTATAATGTGTTGTGGTAAAGATCTCTTCATGTTTAATCTATTTGAGGTTCTTTAGGATTTATGAAACTAGATGTTCTTTTTCCGCTACAGATTTGGAAAGTTTTCTGTCATTATTTCTTTAAATAAGTTTTCTTCCCCTTTCTGTTTTTCTGCTCCTCTGGAATTGCCATAATGTATATATTGGTTCACTTGATAGTGTCCTGTAAGTTCTATATGCCTTTTTTACTCTTTTTAATTTTTTTTCCTTTGTGCTCCTTTGGGTAATTTCAAATGCCTATCTTTTAGCTTGCTGATTTTTCTCCTGCTTGATCAGGCCTGCTATTGAAGATCTCTATGGAATTTTGCAGTTCAGTAATTGTGTTCTTTACCTCTAGAATTTCCTTGATTCATTTTTTTAATTTTAATTTTAATTTATTTATTTCATTATTTTATTTTTTGTTTGAGAAGGAGTTTCACTCTTGTTGCCCAGGCTGGAGTTCAATGGCACAATCTCGGCTCACTGCAGCCTCTGCCTCCTGGGTTCAAACGATTCTTCTGCCTCCGCCTACTGGAAGCAGCTGGGATTACAAGTGCCTGCCACCATGTCCAGCTAATTTTTTTGTGCTTTTAGTAGAGACGGGATTTCACCATGTTGGCCAGGCTGGTCTCAAACTCCTGACCTCAGGTGATCCACCTGCCTCAGCCTCCCAAAGTGCTGGAATTACAGGCCTGACCCACCATGCCCAGCCTCCTTGGTTCATTTTTATGTTTTCTATCTTTTTGTTAAACTTCTCATTTTGTTCATGTATTGTTTTCCTGATTTTGTTTAGTTGTCTATTTATTTTCTTTTGTTGTTCACTGTATTTGAAGACAGTTATTTTGAATTCTTTGTAAGGCAGTTTGTAAATTTCCATTTCTTTAGGGTTGATTACTGGTGCTTTATTTTGTTTCTTTTGTGGTGTCATTTTATTACTATTATTATTATTCATGATCTTTGTGGCTTTGCATAGGTATCTGTGTATTTGAAGAAGTAGGGAATTCTTTTAGCTTTTACATATTGGCTTCAGCAGGGAAAGCCCTTTACCAGTCAGCCTATCCAGAGATTCTGGATGGGCCAATTTGCTGCTAGGGTGCTTGGGCTGGTTGGTCTGGTGCCTGGACCCACTTGAGTGGATGGGCCTGATGCCTGGGTTCACAAGGGTCAACTTGGAGCTTGGATCCACATAGCCAGGCATGGAACCTGGGTCCAGAGGTTGGGCCTAGAGCCTGGATCCATGAGGCTGCCCAGGAGTTTGGGTCCATGGAGATTAACATAATTCTGGGGTGGGCCTTGAGACTGAGCCTGCAAGGGTGGGCCTAGGGCCCAGGTCTGCAAGGACTGGGGGTTCAAGGGTTGACCTGGCACTGGGGTGGGCCTGGAGCTTGGCTGTATGGGTGGAGCCTGGAGCCCAGGGCCCTGGGTCCAGCCTGGTACTTGGGAAAGCTTGGTACTCAGTCTACAGGTGCCAGCCTGGAGCCTGAGGCCACGAATGCTGGCCTAGGGTGGTAGAAGATAGTACTGGAGTGGGCCTGGGGCATGGGTCTTCAAGAATGAGTTGGGAGCCTAGGGCTGTGGGGGTGCAGCCAGGAGCCTGGGTCTGTAGGTGCCAGCCCTGACCCTGGGCCATGGGCACTGGTCTATTGCTGGGGCAGTAGGGGCCTGGTGCTGGGATGGGCCTGGTAAGGGGATATGGAAATATTATAAGTGAAAACCTATATTTAAAAAGCAAATGGAACTGAGCCCAAAATTTGCTATGATATTCCCAGGGAGAAAGAAACCAGACAGAAACTTATATTTCTATAAACTAAATTGTGTCCCCTCAAAATTTACACGTTGAAACATTAGTCCCTAATGTGACTGACTTTAGAGATAGAGACTTTTTAGAAGTAATTAAGGTTAATTGAAGTCACAAGGGTAAGGCCTTGATCTTACAGGATTAGTATCCTTATAAGAGGAGACACCAGAAAGCACTCTCCTTCCCTATCCACGATGTGAGGACACAGAGAGAAGGAGGCCATTGGCAAGCCAGGAAGTTAGCCCTTGCTAGTAACTGACCACGGTGGCATCCTCATCTGAGACTTCCAGTCTTCAGAACTATGAAAAATAAATGTGTTTTTTCAGCCACCACTCTATGGTATTTCATTATGGCAGCCTGAGTAGATGATGACATGCGTACTGTATATGTCTAGTTATCAAGAAAGCAAACTGTTATCCAGTTCAGAGCTCTGCAAGTAACCCAACCTGCAGGTTGCTTTGATAAGAGACATTGAACAATATATTAGAATTTGATAGCAGTTTCTCAAACACATAAAGATGACCTTATAACAGTTCCTGATAAAAAGCGGGTGCCTAAAAGTTAAACCATAGTTCTTTGAAAAGATTTAGAGAACTGAGTAGTGTCACACAGGCTCCAAGTTTTTGGTGATGGGACTTGATAAAAGATGTGTAGCAATCAGCAGTGAGGTAGACTTCCTGTTAGTTACTGGGAATTGGCATTATTCTTAGCCCATATTTTCTGTCCTATAACCCATAATATGGGACAGGCATGAGAGTACGAGGGTGGCATATGTGTGAATTTCACAAGTGCCAAATGACAGAAAGGGGATAAACATGGCTTTGGAGAAATGTCTGATCAGGGTCACTGTATTAGTCCATTCTCACATTGGTATAAAGAAATACCTGAGGGGCCAGGCACGGTGTCTCATGCCTGTAATCCCAGCACTTTGGGAGGCTGAAGCAGGCAGATCACGAGGTCAGGAGTTTGAGGCCAGCCTGGCCAACATGGTGAAACTCTGTCTCTACTAAAAATCCCAAAATTAGCCAGACATGGTGGTGCATGCCTGTAGTACCAGCTACTCGGAAGGCTGAGGCAGGAGAATCACTTGAACCCGGGAGGCGGAGGTTGCAGTGAGCCAAGATCATACCATTGCCCTCCAGCCTGGGGAATAGAGTGAGACTCTGTCTCAAAAAAAAAAAAAAAAAAAAAAAAGAAAAAGAAAAAAGAAATACCTGAGATGGGTAATATATAAAGAAAAGAGGTTTAATTGGCTCATCATTCCACAGGGTGTACAGCAAGCATGATGCTGGCATCTGCCAGCTTCTAGGGAGGCCTCAGGAAACTTACAAATATGGTAGAAGGGGAAGGGGAAGCAGGCACGTCTTATGTGGCTGGAGCAGAAGCAAGAGGGGTGCAGGTGCTACACACTTTTAAACAACCAGATCTCGTGAGAACTCTATCATGAGAACAGCACCAAAAAGATAGTGTTAAACTATCAATGAAGGATCCACCCACATGATCCAATCACTTCCCACCAGGCCCCACCTCCAACACTGGGGATTACAATTAAACATAAGATTTGGATGGGGACACAGATCCAAATCATATCAGTCAGAAACTCAAGAAATGTTCTAGAGCCAGACAAGTGAGGTCGTGTATGGAGTGGCCCAGAGAGTGTACACCTGGTCAAAATAGAGTAGCTGATCTCTCAGAAGCTAAAAGATGCCCTGCGAGAATATTGTGCATGTCAAAAGCCATCTAAGGGCAGAATTCTGCAAGAGGATTCCGTCAATGGGTCACACAAACTGCAAGACTATTAACTCTCAGATATTAATTATCCCATCCAAATCCTAAGTAATAATTAAAACGAAGATGGCTGCTGAGAATTTGGACTTCAGGTAATGTCAAAATACTTAAGGTCCCTCAAAGCAATTATTCCTTAAAGTAGTAATGACCATGTCAGGACTTTATCACAAGAATTTAGCGGATAAATATCCTTCTCAATGCTGCAGAGTGCAGTTTTCTTTTTTCTTTTTCATTTGCTTGGGCTTGTTTCCCAACCATGTGTCCTTCAGTGGGGTTTCTAAATGGTTTAACAATAATATCCTCCCGAAGAAGTGCTTGGTCAGGATATTTGTCACTTTTTTGCAGCTATGGAAAATGCACACAGGGATTGAAAGGCCCAGGTCATGCAACATTGCTCAAAGGATTTGAGGATTCCATTACTGTGCAAATCCTTTAATTAAAGCCAGTTCCTCCAGGCCCCTGTTGCCCGAACCCAATCCAGAATGTCCCAGGTGACCTTGGGAGGCTTGATTAATTGACGAGTTGGCAGTGCAACCATTCCTTCAAAGATCCCAAGATATATCTGCTAGAACAAAAATGCCCCTGGACATCATATGGTCCCGTGTTTGTGGCAGCTCTTAAAATTTATCTGCAATTTCTCCCCTGTGTGACTAATGCCTGCTGCCTTCTACTCAGTGACTGTTGCGACCTGTCACCCTTCTTTGTGGCAAAGAACTCTCCAGCAAAGAGGTATTTTTGGAAACTCAAGAGGGCGTTTTTGCAATTTGGCAATAGGAAGTAACATTCTCTACTGGGCTCAAGTCACTGTTGATATCAAAGTGGCCAGATTTTTGAAAAATATCTCTTCCTTGGCTTTTCAAGGCTTCAGCAATAAGCAATTATATCTAAGAAGCACCAACCTCTAGATTCTGCTCATCAGAAGAGTGAAGTGAAGGTAAACCGGATAATGTAAAAAAGCCAAGCGTGCTACAGATGAGAATATTTTTCCATGGAGACTCTTGAGGGTGACTCTAAATGCCTCTTCTTTATAATTCTGGGTATTTGCACTTTATCAGCACCCTACGGATAACACCCTAGTAATATTGAGTTTTAATTCATCTTCTCAGAAACTAGAGAAACAAAGGAATTCAACCAAAGGCAAACTTTTAACACTGTCTAAAGGAGAGTTGTCCAGTGATGGGTTGGGGCATGCATATTTGAAATAAGCAGCTAGATAAAAGCTATATAATAAAGGGAGAAGAATTTGGAGTTCCCAAGGCAATCCCAGAGGAAAGAGATAAGAAGACTATGGAGGAGAAAAGGAAGGAGGAGGATGCCAGGGAGGCAGAAGTCTGTAACGTTATGTTATGATTCCTCTCTGTGAGCTACACCCTGCATTTTCAGCAAAACCTATCAATTCAGATGCTCTTACAAAGGCCAAATACATTTTGGGGCCCCATGGGTTAGTCTCAAGTTGCTGTAATGGGCAAAATAATGTCATCCAGTATGTTGCTCATTCCAAAGTTTACTTGAATATCTGTAATATCATAAAAGGAAATGCAGATCACAAATCACATGGGAAGGAGGATAGAGCAAGGATTCCCAAGTATGGAATCTGGGCCAGGCAGCCTAAGTTTGAGTTTTGGCTCTCTCGCTTACAAGCTGTGGAATCTTGGACAAGTAGCTTAACCTCTCTCTGCTTTGGTTTTCTCATCTGTAAAATGAGGATAATAATAGTACCTACTTCATAGGGTAGTGATGAGAGGTAATTGAGTTAATAATTGTTGTACCCTCAAGATAGTACTAGGCACATAGGAAGAGCTAATAAATGGTTGCTAGATAAATAATACATCTTAAGATATATTTTCTCTAACACTTGACCTAAAAGACCATTTCTAGTTTTCCTCTCTCTCTCTAATCAGTTTTCTACTCTTTTCTTTTACTGTCTCTTTGGAATCTCTGCATTTTCCAATGCAGTCCCCAAACTTTGATTCTCCAGCTCTGTAGTACCCACATTTGCATAATAAGAACCCACAGTGGGGTGAGAGAGGAATAAGAAAGAAAAATGCATAGTATATCACATCCAAATTTTCCCTTTAACTCAGGATGAGGGGGCGGTAGAAGAGCTGTGAATTGGCATTTTTGGATAACATTTTCTGGTTATATTGGATGTGAGTGACTGTAGAGGGAGAATCGGAGGACGGACCTGAGTTTCACACCAAGCAGCAGATCTGAGGCAGCATGAGAAAACATGGACTCTGCAGGTGACCTCAAGAACCTGTAGTCACATAGGAATTCACAGAATCCTCTGCACCTTTTGACTTCCATCAGTTCTTGGAAATGTAGGAAATGTGATCCAATTTCTTTAACATTTTGAGAGATGTGAAGTCTTTCTCAGAATATAGAAAAGGGCAAAAATGGATTTCTTTTATATAAAGATACACATTTGTCAGAACCCTTAGTACAACAGAGAGATTGACGGTGAGTGGTCAAGAATTTAATCTTTTATTCAGTAAGAAGGACAATTTATTAAGTTAAATAATGCATTTATAAAGTGTGTTTTGTATGCATAAGATGGCACACATACAACATTCATTTCTACATGCAAAGAATCATGTGCTTATGAATGTGGAAATTAATATATACAATATGTGGATTTAGATGAATATGTTTGGTTAGTAAGATATATGAGTGATGTAGTAAAAATATAAGACTTTACAATCTGGCAACCCACAGAATGAAGTGAGTTAAGGACACAGATGAAGACTATGATCTTGTAGGCTAGTGGTCTCAGCCCTCTTGGCTCCCCTAATAGTATGTCATGCTAGTGACTTTATCATGAGCAAAAACACGTCCAAATAAAGTAAATGGAAAGAATGAAAGAGAAAAAGTGGTTGAGTGACTAACCCAAGACATACAGGTATGAGCTTGGATTTACACGGCTACTGTTTCTCCTTCTAGCCTGATCAAGACCAAAGTAAAGAAATCAAAAGTTGGTGCCTCCCACATTGTCTTGCCCATCCTACCTGTTGAAGCGTCCCTGGACCACAGGGTGGCAGAATGTCTCATCCTGGTGGGTTTGGAGGCTTGGCGTGAATGGCCTACAAATGTAAGCCTAGACTACTCTCCCTTACCCTGCTGCCTCCAAAGAGGGGTAGAGCATGCAGGACGGACGGCAGGGTGGCCTCAAGTGACCTCTCATGTGTATTTATATTTATGTGATGGGGGTAGAATTATGCAACCAACCTTGTTTTTCTCTCACCTTCCTAGTAGAAACCCAGGTTGGTCCCATCAGCTCACTGGTGACTCTTAGACAGTAAAACTTTCTTTGGTCACCTTTAATCACAGACATAGATCAACTTGGGCAATTTAAAAATGTTCACTCCTGGCCGGCCGCAGTGGCTGATGTCTGTAATCCCAGCACTTTGAGAGGCTGAGGCAGATCACCTGAGGTCAGGAGTTCAAGGCCACCCTGGCCAACATAGCAAAACCCTGTCTCTACTAAAAATACAAAAGCTAGCCAGGCGAGGTGGCAGGCATCTGTAGTCCCAGCTACTCGGCAGGCAGGAGAATCCCTTGAACCCGGGAGGTGGAGGTTGCAGGAAGCTGAGATCGTGCCACTGCGATCTGGGCGACAGAGCGACACTCCATCTCAAAAAAAAAGTTCACTCTCATTGGAGGTAATGATTAGCTTCATTTGTTCAGGTAAGAAAATGAAAGTTGAGAGATAGTAATTGACTTAACAAAAGTCCAAGAAGTGGGAAAGTCAGCATTTAAACCCATGTCTGTCTCACTCGGCAGGCCATACCTCCCCCTCTCTACCAGGTGCCTCCAAAGAGACACCCTGACTCTCTCACCTTTCTCCCGCACCTGTTGTATCAACCCCTGAGCAAGTGATGAGTGAAAGGTTGCCAGCCAGTTGCATCCCGTCCTTTTAGCATGTCCTGCGTGGGTGATGTTCTTAGAGGCAGAACTCTGAGATCACATGAAAAGTATCATCTACCATTCTCTCACACCAGGAGAAGAGGAGAATTGTTTGCAAACAGTTTCTTAGACTGCAGTCCATAAATAGCCTCCTGGTGGGAAGATAGGTATTTTCTTTCATTTTTTTTGTATGCTAAATTATCTTCGTGAAATGAGCTTTTTAAATGTAAAACTATTGTTGCTGTGTAGTTTCACTGCAAATAAATGTAGGATGGAAAAGATGTTTCTGTACATGGTTAGTAACAGATATAGTAGTAATTACCCTGATATCCCATTGATGAGAGGAGATTCCTATCAATAGGAATGCACGACATCACACCCTATCATTGTGAATGGGCACACCTGCTTTTGCTCACATCAGGTCTAGCTTGAGTGGAAAAATATCAATGAAAGGAGATGAGGTCCAAATTTACCTATATCCATTGTTTCTATTTATATGACTGAACATGATAAGGATTCCCCACCTCCCCAAACCCCAGTGCTTCTTGTGTGGCAAAGTTAATGTTTGTCCATCCTGACATTGGACAATGCAGACATTTTTTTCATGAGAAAGCTTAATTTTAAAAGCCTGGACCTGTATTTAAACTTGTATTTGTCTCAATACAAAATCCTTTGGTTGAAACATCTTACACAGTTATTTCTTTACCCTTCAAATAAAATCAGCCATATACAGTTGAAGAGATTTGGGGAAATCCTTGTTCTATGGAGCTGACGTAGCTTATTTGGGAATTGAGGTAGATAAAGAAAATGGAAGCAACAGTTCCATCAGATGGAACCAGCCATCTGGAATTATCACTATTTCTTTTAATATGATGGCCTATGAAGATGTGTTGCTTGGGGTTGCTGCAGCTATCTTGTGACCGTGAAGGGGACATGAAGAAAATTACAGAGAAGCTTACCCAGAACTTTGGTGTTGTTGAGCTGCTGAATTAATAGTGCAATTTTCAGGCTTATTTTCAGACTTACTACCTGGGGAAAAACACATTCTTAGGGTTTAAATCAATTTAAATTTAAATCAATTTATATATATTTTGTTGCTTATTCTCCATCACAGCTTAACAAATGTGGATAGGATCCTTGATTTTTCATCCTCTTTTGGAGAATGCGGGTGCTCCTTGGCACAAGTCTCTCAGCAGAGACTTTGGGAGTACTGATTCTTTTGTGAGTCAGCATTTAATATCTTCAAAAGGAAAAGTCAGACTGAAAGGATGTCAAAGATGATATGCATGGACCATGTCAAGCTGCCTACTACCATTTCAACTTCTATTTCAAAGCAAGCACCACTGTGTTTTTAAAACTGATTTTTTTAGCAGATTTAAGATGGACTTCTTTTCTTTTCTTTTTTTTTTTTTTTTGAGACAGAGTTTCACTCTTGTCACCCAGGCTAGAGTACAATGGCATGAACTTGGCTCACTGCAACCTCCACCTCCCGGGTTCAAGCGATTTTCCTACTTCAGCCTCCCAAGTAGCTGGGATTACAGGCATCAGCCATCACACCTGGCTAATTTTTGTATTTTTAGTAGAGAGGGGGTTTCACAACGTTGGCCAGGCTGGTCTTGAGCTCCTGACTCAGGTGATCTGTCCGCCTTGGCCTCCCAAAGTGCTGGGATTACAGGAGTGAGCCACCGCGCCTGGCCTAGGAAAAACTTTTATTGTGCATTTTTTTCTTTCTGGAATGAACCATTAATTGTTACATCATTGAATAAAAGTGAGAGACATGATATATTAAACAATAAGGTTGAACATTTACAAAGTAAGTCCATTTCTAGTGTAGTACATTTTCCCTCTTATGTTTTTAATGAGCATTTTTCTAGAGAAGGGTTTTATACCCTTCATTGGATTCTCAAAAAAGTTTGGGACAGAAAGAAAAAGTTTCCTTGTGGAAAGTCTACCTGAAGGGCTATTGTGTGAGAGAGTTACAGTAGCTTGTAGCCTTATTGGAAAACAAATGTGGGTTAATGGAGGCAACATGGCACCATAGGTGCAAGGGTAGCTTCTTGAGTTGGACATCACCTCTGAGAGCCTCTGTTTTCTAATGCAAAAGATGGGAGCATAGGGATTCATCTCATAGGTTTAATGTGGTGTATAGTAATTCACTGAATACAAAATGATTTTATCGTGTATAATGCATTAGCATAGTCATTAGCATCTCAAGGTCATAACCAATGACCTTGAGAATCACCTGCAGGGCTAAACTATTGATGCCAATGGAGGGACCTGAGGCAAAGATAGGAAGAAAGCATAGGTAAGGGTCAAGAGGTGCAAGTCAGCACAGATGAACAGAGCACACCTTTGGCACTTACTCCCCTGTGACCTAGAGCAAATGACCTCCTTTCTCTGAGCCTCAATATCCTTATCTTCAGACTAGAGATAATAATGTTCACCTCATGAGGATATTGAGAAGGTTAGATAAGAAAAGGTGTGTATGGACAGCACCTGGCCCAGTGGGGTGTTCAGGAAATGAGCTATCCCTCCCTCCTTCCGTCCACCTCCCCCCATCTCAGTTCTGTCTTTGCTCTTAACAGGTGACCTGAATATCCATGCACAGGTGTGGGCGAATACATGGAATAGTCCCATCAGTACAGACGCACAGGGAAGTTGAGGCCTTGACAGTGGCTACAGCGTAACCCCAGGCCCTGGTGGAGGCCATTCTTGTCCCACCTTGGGCTAACCTGCCCCACTCTGTGTCCCGTGGGGTGATGGTGCAGCAGGAGCCTGGGGACACTGCCCAGTATCTGAGGTTCACATTGGAAGGAAGGAGTTGGATCAAGGTGGTGGTGGTGGGAGAAAGGTGTTAGTGCTTGTGTTTGTGAAAACTGTTATTGTGGTTGTTATTTTGAGGCAGTCACATTGCCTTTCAGAAAGCTTTAGAGAACTGGGGGAGGGGATAAAATAAAATTTGAAGGGAATAGCATTCAACTCATTCAACATCCTCTTGAGTCCCTCACTTCAGTTTAGTCATCCTTAGTACCCTTACCCACTTTATTTATTTATTTATTTTTTAGCACATAAGCCTTGAAATGTAAGTATATATGTTCTACTTGTTTGTTGTCTGCCTTCCTTCTAGAAGGTAAGTTTCATAATGGCAGGGACTAGATCATGTTCACTGAGCCTAGAACAGTGCTTGGAGCATTGAGGATATGTAACCAGATTATTGAATAAATACAGGTCTAAATGTTTGAAGCAAACTATGGGTTCTAGGAATTTTTTTTTTTTTTTTTTGAGATGAGGTCTTGCTCTGTTGCTCAGGCTGGAATGCAGTAACACGATCATGACTCATTGCAGCCTCGACCTCCTGGGCTCAAGTGATCCTCCCACCTCAGCCTCCTAAGTAGCTGGGACCACAGGTGCACACCACCACACCTGGCTAATTTTTTAAATATTTTGTAGAGATCAGTTCTTCCCATGTTGCCCAAGCTGGTCTCGAACTCCTGGCCTCAAATTTTTCTCCTGCCTCGGCCTCCCAAAGTGCTGGGATTACAAGCTTGAGCCACCATACCCAGCCCCTATAGAAAATAATTTTTATTGATATGACAGGATTCAAAGCCTAAACTTTTGCTAGAATTCCATATACTTTTTAATTATATATGGAAATTGGCTTCAGCCAAGTTCCTGTACCATGGTCCCTTCCTACACCTCCAGTCTTTATGACTGTGGTAAGACAATACATCCCCATGCCATTTACTCAGTGCAGCAATATGACTTGCTTCAGTCTATGAAATGTGAGTGCAAGTAATGTGTATCATGTCCAGGCAGAAACTTTGAGAGCTAGTGTACTGTTTGCTATACTCCTTTTTTCTTCCTCTGATCTTGGAGTCATGAGTCCAAATGGAGCTTCTGCCAGCCTGGGTTTCTGAGTGGCTAAGGTGGGTATAGCTCGCTTGTCAACCCATGATGGATGGACGTGGGGTGTAGTGAGAAATGAATTTGGTTGTTTTCAGCTGCTGAGGTTTTCAGGTTGTTATTGTAGCACAACCTAGCCTATTCCAATGAATCCAGAGCTCACTTCCATCTTTTCTGCTTTATTGATTCATATCTTTAGCCCCAAACACAGGTAACTTGGAGCCTGGGAATGGAAGGAACTGCATTTACAGAACACTTTCCAAGTGCCAGGCTGGTGGTGGCAGTCATTCTAGGGCCATTTTTTTTTTTTTAAGAGACAGGGTCTTGCTATGTTGCCCAGGCTTGACTTTTACCTCTGCATCCAGTTCCAAGCCATTTTATTTCAACCTCTTTACAGTCAAAGAGATAGGCAGGGGCTCCTAGCTTCAGTGTAGGGCTGAGGAAACTGAGGCCCGGGAAAGGTTAAACACCTGCTCCAAGGCCGTTTGGTTTCCACTCCCAAGCTTTCACTCTTTCCACTACAGCAACTGCCTCCCACTGAAATGCATGCTAAGGTCATTCTGAGAGCGAGTGTTTGAATCTTAAAAAAAATAATAACCTTTACTAATGACCTGGTAATTGTTTTTATTGCTTCCCAATGAAGTGTGAAGTGTTCTGAGAGACAACACAAGACAATTTCCTTTGATGGTGAAGTTTTCCAAAGAACAATTGCCTCACTCTTCTGATCTGTTGGTGCCTTGGCTTTGCTGTGATATTATACTGATGCTGAGCGCAAACCTGGGAACTTTGAAAAAGCTGCTGAGGTTGGAAAGAATATTGGGCTCAGCCATGCCTTTATTTTAAATCCTTAATCCTGTCTTACTTTTATAAAAATGGTCACATAATAATATATGAACCAATGATAAATAGTGACATCTATCAAATTCTTACGCTATCCCATGACTGGGCTCTCAGCACTTAAAGTCACCACCGTCTTCATCCAGACCCCGGCACGCTGCCTGGTGCAAGGCGAGGGCTCCATAAATATCTCTGTAATGAATGAATTATCCTACAACAAACATTTGTTGGACCTGCTGCTTTGAGCCCTGCTCAAAGGCAATGAAATGTTTTCTATGTGAAAATTTATTGAGGTGGGGGAAAAAGGCTAGTGTTCAGACAACTTGGTCATCTAATTCACATCCAAAAGCCATTCTAAATCCCAAGAACGGTGTTTGGATGTGAATTAGATGTGATTAACGAGAAGGCGAGGAAATTAATTCTAATTGAAAACATTAATGATTTTGTTAGCTAACATATTAGAGTTAGGTCAAACTTATGACATATTAGAGTTGCCTTTTATTGGCTTTAGTACAAATAATTGGACTCAGTCTGTCCAGAGCACTACATTTCATGTAGGAAAATGTCTTATGTTAAGACATTTAAAAGTTTATTCACAAAGCCCTTCCCAAGAGTTGCTTAATTTTATTCTTACCTTTCGCCTGTGAAGGCAGGGCGGATATGTTCAGTATGAGTTGCAGCTGCGGAAGTTTAGAGATTCTCAGGAATCTACCTAAAACCACACACTAACCCAAAAGCAGAGGGGTC
This sequence comes from Pongo abelii, assembly GCF_028885655.2. Lineage (NCBI taxonomy): Eukaryota > Metazoa > Chordata > Mammalia > Primates > Hominidae > Pongo > Pongo abelii. The sequence goes on from NC_071988.2 coordinate 23,833,265, forward strand.
TGGAACCTGGGATGCCAGCTGTGATTTCTGGTAGGTTCCAAGCGGGCTAAGCAGGTGATTGTTGTACCTTTTGTGTTGTTGTTGTTGTTCCTTTTAAGATAGCATGTTGTAAATCTAAGATTTATTCGTTTTGTTTTGTTTTGTTTTTTGAGACAGAGTCTTGCTCTGTCACCCAGTCTGGAGTACAGTGGCATGATCTTGGCTCACTGCAGCCTCCACTTCCCAGGTTCAACCAATTGTCCTGCCTTGCCCTCCCAAGTAGCTGGGATTACAGGTACCACCATGCCTGGCTAATTTTTGTATTTTTAGTAGAGTCGGGGTTTCACCATTTTGGCCAGGCTGGTCTCGAACTCCTGACCTCAAGTGATCCACTCACCTTGGCCTCCCAAAGTGCTGGGATTACAGGCATGAGCCACCACACCTGGCTTATTCAATGTTTACTGCATAGTTGGGTTAGGTTTTCCCTGAAAACCTGTATAAGATGAAAACCTGAAATAAGATGACATACCTGTGATGGTGAATTTTATGTGTCAAGTTGGCTAGGCTATGGTGCCCAGCTGCTTCGTCAAACACCAGTCTAGATGTGGCTGGGAAGATATTTTTTTTAAGATGTGGTTAACATTTAAATCAGTAGACTCTGAGTAAAGCAGATGATGCTTCATAATGGGGGTGGGCCTCATCCAATCAGTTGAAGGCCTTAAGAAAAAAGACTGAGATCCTCCAAAGAAGAAGGAATTCTGCCTCCACATTGCCTTTGCACTCAAGACTGCAACATCAATTCCTGGCAGAATTTCCAGCCTGCTGGCCGGCCTTACATATCTCAGACTTACCAGCCCTCATAATCGTGTGAGCCAATTCCTTAAAAATAAATCTCTTTCTATGTTTAAGTCTCTATCTCTATCATGTATAATAGGATATATGCACATACTCTATTTATTTGGTTTCTCTGGAGACCTCTGACTAATATAATACCTTATGCCTTTCTGGTAGATGAAGATGATGATGATAATGACAATGACGGTGCCCATTTTTTAGTCTCTACTATATGCCAGATGCTTTTCTTGAGCTATCACAAACGAAGAAATCAAAGTGAGTTGAAATAACTCACCCAAAGTCAGAGAGCTAGAAAGCGACAGAGAATGGAGCCAGCTTTCTGGTCCTAATCACTAGAACAAATATTTCTAAGATTCCTCTGGCAATCCGTTTTCTAAGCAGTCTAAGGATGCATTATGGCAAAAATTAGGCAGCCAACTATGTTTTCCAGATGTGACATCTTATTCTTGGAAAAACGATAGTCCACTGTGGCAAGTCATATTTGTGTAAATGTAGTATAATATTTGGAATTAAAAGAAAGAGGAAATCTTTCTATTTATTTCCTTTCCAAATTAATTACCACAGCAACTCCAATACCTGTCACCTGGAACTCAAAAACCAAGTTCCATCTGGATGACAGAAGACAAAAGACTATTCCTGCCTTTTTCCATTGGTTTTGGGTTTGTGGATGTTTGGGTTTTGCACGGGGGAGAGTGATGATAAATGATCCTGAAGCCCGAGCTTTCTCTTTGCATGCAGCCTGGCCCTCAGGAGCATAAGCTAATGTTCCAGAGAGATGAAAAAGAGATAGAGTTTGAGGGCAGCCGCCACCTGTCCCCGTGTAGTACGTGCAATACAGGTGCCATTTATTTCACCTGTCACACGCACACAAATATGTAAACCTCAGGAAAATCAGCTTTCCATCTTTCTCTGAGAAACTTGATGTGAGCTTTGGAAATTAAAAAAAAAAAAGGTGGGGAGCATCCTTCACATGCTCTTATTTTTAGCTCCTCTCTCCTTTGCAGAATGGCTAACGCCAACTCAAACTATTTCTGCAAAGAGTTGCTGGGGACAAAGTGGAGATGTGGGTAGGCCTCCTTGAGCCAGGCTCTCAGAAGCAGGTGAGATGCAAGATAAAGCAATCGCTTTTCAACCACCTTTGACGTAAGTGCTGGAGATTTCTTCAATTAGCTTAATCCTTTCCTCCTGACATACACTTTATAGGAAAGCAAATGCCATAATTATCCTCCCCCATCCTCTCTAATCCCTGTCTGTATGGCATGCCGACAGATGCTTTTCTGCTTGCCTGCGCTGCCAGCCTCTTGGAGCCCGGTGTCACAATGAGGCGGGCTGTGTGTGACAGATTGCTAAATCTGGCCTCCTCGAAGCAGGAGACTCGGCGTTCAAGTGGCGCCGGCTGCTCATGCCTCCCTGTGGGGCCGAGGCAGACCTGGCTTTGGGCAGGCCCAGAAAGTTCTGGCGGGCTGCCTTGTGACTCAGACAATCCCTTGCAGAGATGGCCAGCCCTCCAACACTGACACAGCCCATCACGGGTAGCTTGCTTCGTTTAGGATTTAAATCTGGGACCCTGCCAGGAAAGGCCTTTTTCCTCCAGGGAAGAGTGTCCAGCACCCAAATACCGTGGCAAGCATGGGGTTTCTGTCATTTGATAGCAACAAGAAAGTTACCTGATCCTATCCCACTGACTAAATGCAACAGCGGCCCATCTGTTGACAGCCATGTACTCATCTATATATATCTGTTATTTACATCCTTGACACATTATATATATTTTTTGAGGTCACTGTTTTGGATCCAGGAACTGCTATTAGAATTCAGTCCTACCTCTGACTTCCTATGTAACCCTTGAGTCACAGCCTCTGAGCCTCAGTTTCCTCATCTGTATGTTTGTAACCATTTTCTTTTGCAAGATCTTTGTGAAGACTGAGTAATATCATCAATACAATGCAGCTAGTATATAGTGGGTACTTAACAAATGTGATTTATTAATGAGACTAACTATAGCATAGTAACATTACTGCTATTACTAATAATGTATACTTTGCTAGTGCTTTAGTTCACTCTAGTTTTCAAAATAATTTCATATAACATTTCTTTATCTTCTGCAGAGGCAGATATCATATCCCATTTTTTTTTTTCAGATAAAGTTTGAGATGCTGGAGATCATGGAGATCAGGGGTTTGCATACTATGGCCAGTGGACCAAATCCGGCCCACTGTCTGTTTGTGTAAATAAAGTTTTATTGAAACACAACCATGTCCATTCAGTTCTGCATTGTCTGTGGCCACCTTTGCACTGCAAAGGCAGAGTTGAGAAGCATAGGCTTGCAAAACTTAACGTATTTCCTATCTGTCTCTTTACAGAAAATGTTTGCTGACCTCTGACATAGATGATAAGTGGTGGAACCAGGAGTGAAATAATGCACCTGTCTATAGATGCCTCAATCCAGGGTTACATCAGGAACATGCCTTCTCTAAATGAAAAAAGCAATGGTGGCAGCAGACAGCAAAATAATTCTGAAATTGTTTTTGTATGTTTTTAATTTATCTAAAATGTATTTCTGCATCTCTTATCATAGTGTGCACAGCAGTGTCCCACATCCAGAGCTTAAGATAGCTCAGAACTTGGGCCCCCAAGCAATGCCCTGAACTAGAGTCCACACATCAAACTCCTGGCAGAGCCAGGGTGGGAACTGCAGCTTCTGATTCTGGAATAATTTCTAATGAAGGCTTGTTTCTCATCATTATCTCCATACAAATATTTCTTGTTACTTATTCTATGTTCTTCCCACTCACTTTTTCCCCTTTTCCTGAACTCAACTAAGTCTAAGGGCTCTTAGAAGCATCCCAAAGTGTTGCCATATGGCCTGGGGTTGCTCTCAGAGGTTCAGAGGTACAAATCCTACAGGCAGAAACACAGTTCTTGTGGCCCTTTCCTGCTTTCTCCCCTCCCCCAACATACCATATTTCCCAGAAGTCTACTGCGTGCCAAACCCAATCCTGGATGCTGGGGAGACATCCGCGGAGGACAAGACATGATAAGAAGCACACAGTCTAGTGGGGAAAAGTGGGGCCAGAAAGTAAAGGAGTCATGATAAAATAGGATCAATTATTTGCTAAGGGCATGCAAATTGTTTAGTGGGTCTGGAATGAAAATTTGAAAGAAAACCGTGAGACATGGTTGAAGTTGGAGAAGTACAGAAGGGGAAAGCTCCCTCGGGGCCTTATATCAATGCTAAGGGGTTTGCATTATTTCCTGAAAGAAGTAGGGAGTCCTTGAGGATTCAAGACAGGGAGCAACCTCAGCCTGTCCTCACATCTGCAGGGCCTACAGCCTGCTGCCTGCTTCTTGTCTCTTCCCTCCCCAGATTCTCCCCACTTGGGCAGGTGTCTGTTTTTACCATCCTATGTCCAGTCTCCTTCCACATCCCACTCCCAGGGAAACTGCTACCCCTTGACCACACTTCAAGGCCTGGTAGTGTGGACACTAGCAGTGGCTCCACCTTCAGGGGAGGAGTCCTATGCAGGCCCAGAATTGGCTCAGGGCTGGAATATCAGTAATGCAGGGTCCTGGGTGTCTGCATTCTAATCTGGAACCGTCTGCAGGTGGAGGACAAGATAGGACTTTGTTGGGAACATTCCTTTAGCCTGCAGACTCCTTGTTCCATAGGGAGGGGTGCAGCTGAGACCCAAGAGCTCTGAGAGCCGGAGCTGGGCCCTCTATAGTACAGAATCCAGGAATGAAGCCCAAGGTGAAAGATTGTGCCGCTTGCCTCATCAGATTGGGCAGGGCAACCCTTGAGGCAGGGCCAGTTAAAAGGCTGCTAACGTATTTTATGGGATATCAATGGTGGTCTGAAATGGGCAGGAAACAGGGTTGAAAGGAAGAAGACCAATTTGAGGACAATTCAGGGAAAGAAATGGACAGGTGCGGCCGGGCGCAGTGACTCACACCTGTGGTCCCAGCACTTTGGGCAGCTGAGGTGGGTGGATCACGAGGTCAGGAGTTCAAGACCAGCCTGGCCAAGGTGGTGAAACCCCATCTCTACTAAAAATACAAAAAATTAGCCAGGCGTGGTGGTGGGCACCTGTAATCCCAGCTACTCTGGAGGCTGAGGCAGAGAATTGCTTGAACCCAGGAGGTGAAGGTTGCAGTGAGCCGAGATCGTGCCACTGCACTCCAGCCTGGGCAACAGAGCTGGATTCTGCTTCAAAAAAAAAAAAAGAAATGAACAGGTGCAACCCTCCTGGCTGGTGCTGTGGTCTTGCCCCTGTCATCTGACCACATTCCATATTGTAGCTGAAGGGGCTGCTGTGTGCAGGCCCAGGGCAGCCTCCAAACACAGAGGATGACAAAAGGGAAACGCAGGGTTCTAATTAAAGTGTGTAACTCTGTGTGGAAGTGAGCTCTGAAGGGTGAGTGTGAGTCAACCAGTGAAAGAGGGCGAGATGGCAGGTGAAGGAGACAGGAGAGTGGCGGGGAAAAGCATTCCAAACAGAAGACTGTCAGGAGGTGAAGACACAGAAATATCTGCAAATATTCTCTACAGCAGGGGTGAAAGAGGGAGGTGGCAAGTGGCAAAGGTAGGTTCGACCCAGATTGTCTATGGCATTAGTGCACAGCTGTGTGTGTGTGTGTGTGTATGTGTGGTGTGTGCACATGTGCACACTTAGGTGGGGAGGAAAGGCACATAGGAGATACATCTCCAAGCAATGCATTTAAAAAGGTTGCACATCTCCCCAGCCAGTCAAAGGACTGTCAGCCTCAATGCTCACCTCCTCTCTTTTGCATGGATGTGTAAAAGTGCAGAAAGAATCCAATCTCAAAGAGATGAAGATAAGAACATCACAATAACAACAACACACACATGCCCAAAGCAAAATGAGCAAGAGCTTCAAACAGCTCTTCATCCCACACAGATGAAAGTAATTCGATATTTGACACAACTAAGTGTCTAAAATGCAGGCAAGAGTGGCATGACTTAGATGCCAATCACACTGCTTTTAACGAGTTCTTCCATTGTGTTTATGTTTGAGGCCACAGTAGCCCCAGAGGACTCCTGGGTCAGTTATCTATATTTGGAACATTGTGTATACTCTCTTTGCACAAAGCAGGGCTCACTTCCAAGAAGTTATTATGTTTTCCCCATCAATAAAGCTTGATTTTTATGGATGTTTAAAACCATACTAGCAAAACCCATTGGCATTATGGGTAGGTGTTGAACCGGTTCCAGGATGCAAGTCAGCCATCGTCTATCATCCTCATGAGCTCAAATGCCCTAAAATATTGCCCTTGAGGTTCTTCCCAGAGAGACCAGCCTTGCCAATTTTGCAGTATTGTTGAAATAAGAAAGAATTTCTAGAGATTGCAAGGCATTTGGAAAGAACCATGCATTTTCTTGAGGGATGCTGGCTGAATCTATTTTTAGGCTGCCTTATTCAAAGGCCACTTCTACTTCATCTCCTTACTACCAGTCCTCCTGTTTTCTCTTTTAGTATTCATGTGGTTTCTAATATGGGGGTGGTGTAAAGCTTAAAATTAAGGTCTAATATTATCTGTACCTTGACATCCGGTAATATTGGGAGGGTCTCAAATGCCTAATCACAAGTTCCCCTTCCCACTCTAGAGTCCCACAGAGTCCAGTGGCCAAAGGACCCTTCTTGTTAAATGAGCCAGGTGTAGCTCTTGCTTATCCCTGAGTAGCAAGTTTCAGTTCTCTGCTAGTCTGCAGAATTATCCAAACAAGCCAATCTATCCTCTCATGGGAACCAAGGAGGACCCCACCCTCTTGACACTACACAATCTGCCTTCCACAGCCTCTTATGGTTCACTCTGTTCTCGACTGCACCCCCCATGTGGCCCTGCATGGTGCAGCAATTCTTCTCTTTGGGTGTGAGTATATGTCACTAGTAAACTGCTGCTGATCTCAGCTGTCCAGTGTTAGGCGTCTTGTGTTCAGCTATTCCTATAGCCCCAGGGAGAGAATCTCCTTGTCATCAACGGGCTGAATAGAAGGTGGTTAAAATAATGGGAGGTAGACAAACGCTGGCTTCAAACCCCTGTCCTTCCCAGTTTTTAGCTGTGTGACCTGGGAAATTGTTTAACTTCTTTGAGCTTGAGTTCCCTCAACTGTAGAGCAGCATTTGCTTTATGAGTTTTTTGGGAAAATTAAATGGGATCATTTACTCAGTTAATCTTTTTTTGTTTGTTTGTTTGAGACGGAGTTTTGCTCTTGTTGCCCAGGCTGGAGTACAGTGCTGTGATCTCAGCTCATTGCAACCTCCGCCTCCTGGGTTCAAGCGATTCTCCTGCCTCAGCCTCCCGAGTAGCTGGGATTACAGGCACACACCGCTATACCCAGCTAATTTTTGTATTTTTAGTAGAGATGGGGTTTCACTATGTTGGCTAGGCTGGTTTTGAACTCCTTACCTCAAGTGATCTGCCCACCTCAGCCTCCCAAATTTCTAGGATTACAGGCATGAACCACCAAGCCTGGCCTTACTCAGTAAATCTTTACTGAGGCCTTCCTAAGTGCCAGGAACAAGGACTGTAGCAAAAACTGCATGCTGGGTTTTTGTCCACAAAGAACTAATATTCTAATGGAGGGCATAAACAACACACATTTAAAAATTAACAAGATGGTTACAAACAGGTGCAGTGCTATGAAGAAAAAAAATGCATCAAATAACAGGAATGGAATTGCTCATGCTGGGCGGAGGATGGGGGGCGATTTTAGATATGGATAGCATGGAGGGCTCTCTGGATGGTAACGTTAGAGCTGAGACCTGAATGATGAAGAGTCAGCCATTAGAAGATTTTGGAAATAGCTATTGTAGGCTGAAGGAACAGCAAATGGCAAATACCTCCAGTAGGAGGCAGCAGGGCCTGTTGGAGCAAGGCGAGAGAAGTCAGCGTGACAAGTACACGTGAAGAGTGATATGGTTTGGCTCTGTGTCAAACCAAAATCTCATGCTGAATTGTAATCCCCAGTGTTGGGGGAAGGACCTTGTGGGAGGTGATTGGATCTTGGGGCAGATTACCCCCTTGCTGTTCTTGAGATAGTGAGTTCTCATGAGATCTGGTTGTTTAAAAGTGTGTGGTGCCTGTAATCCCAGCACTTTGGGAGGCCGAGGTAGGCAGATCACGAGGTCAGGAGATCAAGACCATCCTGGCTAACATGGTGAAACCCCGTCTCTACTAAAAATACAAAAAAATTAGCCAGGCATGGTGGTGGGCGCCTGTAGTCCCAGCTACTCAGGAGGCTGAGGCAGGAGAATGGCGTGAACCTAGGAGGCAGAGGTTGCAGTGCGCAGAGATAGCGCCACTGCACTCCAACCTGGGTGACAGAGCGAGACCGTGTCTCAAAAAAAAAAAAAGAAAGAAAGTGTGTGGCACTTCCCTCTTCACTTTCTCTTCCCCCTGCTCCAGCCATGTAGGACATGCTGGCTTCCCCTTCACCGTCTTCCATGATTGTAAGTTTCCTGAGGCCTCCATAGCCATTCCTTCTGTATGGCCTGTGGAACTGTGAGTCAATTAAACCTGTTTTATCTATAAATTACCCAGTTTCAGGTACTTCTTTATAGCAGTGCAAGAATGGACTAATACAGAAAATTGGTACCCAGAAGTGGGGTATTGCTATAAAGATATGTGAAAATGTGGAAGTGATGTTGGAACTGGGTAATGGGCAGAGGTTGGAATAGTTTGGAAGGCTCAAAAGAAGATAAGAAGATGAGGGAATGTTTTGAACTTCCTAGACTTGTTGAATGGTTGTGACCAAAATGCTGATGGTGATATGGTCAGGGAAGTCCAGGCTGAAGTGGTCTCAGGTGGAGACAAGAAACTTATTGAGAAGTGGAGTAAAGTTCACTCTTGCTATGAATTAGCAAAGAGACTGGCGGCATTGTGCCCCTGCTCTAGAGGTCTGTGGAACTTTGAAGTTGAGGGAGATAATTTAGGGTATCACGCAGAAAAAATTTCTAAGCAGCTAAACTTTCAAGATGTGGTCTGGCTGCTTCTAAAAGCCTATGCTCATTTGCATAAACAAAGAAATGACCTGAAACCAGAACTTGTATTTAAAAAGGAAGCAGAACATAAAAGTTTGGAAATTCGCAGCCCAACCATGTGGTAGAAAAGAAAAACCCACTTTCTAGGGAGGAATTTAAGGCTGTAGAAATTTGCATAAGTAAAAAAGAGCTGAATGTTAATAGCCAAGAAAATGGGGAAAATGCCTCCAGGGCATTTCAGAGACCTTTGTGGCAGCCCCTCCTATCACAGGCCTGGAGACCTAGGAGGAAAAAGTGGTTTAGTGGGCCAGGGCCAGGGACTCACGGCTCTGTACACTCTCAGGACATGGTGCTCTGCATCCCACATGCTCCAGCTCCAGTCATGGCTGAAAGGGGCCAACGTACAGCTTGGGCTGTTGTTTCAGAGGGCACAAGCCCCAAGGCTTGGTGGCTTCCATGTGGTGTTGGACCTGCAGGTGCGCAGAAGGCAAGAGTTGAGATTTGAGAACCTCCACCTAGATTTCAGAGGATATATGGAAATGCCTGGATGTCCAGGCAGAAGTCTGCTGTAGAGATAGAGCCCTCATGGAGAACCTCTACTCAGGCAGGCATAGGGGAAATGTGGGGTTGGAGCCCCTGCCCAGAGTCCTCACTAGGGTATTGCCTAGTGATGCTGTGAAAAGACGGCCACATTTTGAAATGTCAGAAGGACATGAGATTTGGGAGAGGCCAGGGTGGAATGACTGGAATGATATGGTTTGACTCTGTGCCCCTACCCAAATCACATGGTGAATTGTAATCCCCAGTGTTGAGGGAGGGACCTAGTGGAAGGTGACTGGATCATGGGGGTGGATTTCCCCCTTTCTATTCTCACAATAGTAAGTGAGATCTCATGAGATCTCATTGTTTAAAAGTGTGTAGCACTTCCCCCTTTGCTCTCTCTCTCCTGCTGCCATGTGAGGAGGTCCTTGCTTCCCATTCACCCTTCTGCCATCATTGTAAATTTCCTGAGGCCTCCCAGCCATGCTTCCTGTACAGCCTGTGGGACTGTGAGTCAATTAAATCTCTTTTCTTCATAAATTATCCAGTCTCGGGTTATTATTTATAGTAGTGTGAGTACGGACTAATACAAGGAGTATGGCTCATAGGGCCCAGTGTGTGCCTTCCTGAGGAAGCCATCCAAAGTCAAAGCCCTCCCACTGCAACTACTGCAGTGCGTTGCTGGAAAATACAAGCTCTGTAATTCTGAAGCAGAAGGGATGCAAAGGGGTGAGCTGGAAGGAAGGCATGATGACTTCTTGTCTGAACCAGTGTCTAAACCAGTGAAAGGTCTGACTGGAGAGCATTTTTAAAGAAATGCAGCTTTTCCAGAGATCAGAACATAAAGACAGCTAGATCAAATTTTGGCAAACAGACATCCTGTTGGGAACTGTTGCTGTGAATAATTAATAATCCCACTTGAAATTACCACCTCACCTGATGGAAATACCATGCTTCTTCTTCTTCTTCTTCTTTTTTTTTTTTTTGAAATGGAGTTTTGCTCTTGTTGCCCAGGCTGGAGTGAAGTGGCGAAATCTCAGCTCACTGCAACCTCTGCCTCCTGGGATCAAGTGATTCTCCTGCTTCAGCCTCCCAAGTAGCTGGGATCAAAGGCATGTGCCACCACGCCTGGCTAATTTTGTATTTTTAATAGAGACAGGTTGGTTGGGCTGGTCTTGAATTCCTGACCTCAAGTGATCCACCTGCCTCAGCCTCCCAAAGTGCTGGGATTACAGGCGTGAGCCACTGTGCCTGGCCTGAAACGCCATGCCTCTAATAGTTATTTTTAAAGTTCTATAAGAGTTCAATTTCTTCAGTGCTTGGTTGGGCATCATATCCCCCTGGATTTGCACCCAATCTCCATTACTTTCTAGGTACACAGAGCTTGAACCAAGTTCTTAAGGGTATAAGCCTCAGTTTTCTCCTCTATAAAATGGGGATGATGATGATGATGATTATATTAGCAGTGCCTATCTTAGAGGGCTTTTGGAAAGATTAATTGACACAATCCCTGAAAAACTCTTAGCATACTATGTGTGACTCTGATAAGAGTCCCCGTTGTTAATAAATATTTTCTAAAATATTGTTTACTATTAATTACTTGTTTTTTCAATACCCCAATTAAAGTTACAAATGGCTTTGGTTTGACTTGATATTCTGAATTATTGTGCTGTTACTAAACGAGCATTTCCGTTGTCCATCTGCTCAGTGCTCCTTGATGTTAAGTGGATTTATGCAGATTGTTTTGTGGATGCCATCTTTTAAACTTTCTTTACACTAAAACAATACAGCATTTTATTTTAAAATTAATACAGGTCTGCTGTAGAAATTGTAGAAAATACAGACACATATTCAGAAGATAATAAAAATCATTCATAATTTCACCCAGATCTGTATCCAGATCTGTCACTAATGTTTTTCCTTTTAGGCTTTTCTCTATGAATTTTAAAACATAGTTTATATTTTATATGTATTATTTTTATTCTCATGTAAAAGTTGACATATTATAAACATGTGCATCTTATTTAAAAATTCCATAAACATTTTAAATGGCTACATAATAGTCTATTATTTGGATTTATCAGAATTGTCTTAATAGTTTTCTTACCTCTGGCTATTTGGGTTATCTTTTATGATACAATTTTCTATTATGTTATCTATTATAAATAGTGCTGGGACAGCAAATGTGGACATCTAATGCCCAGCTCCACAGACATGGGTCTTTAATCAAAGATAATAATTTCTTTGATGACTTTCGCAGTAAAGAACATTGATACCTTATATGGGGAAGAAAATACTTCAAGTGATACAGGATAGGGGTTGGAAAACTATAGCCTGTAAGCCAAATCCAGCCAGCAGGTTTTTGTAAATAAAGTTTTACTGAAACAGCTAAGTTCATTTGCTCCCACATTGTCTGTGACTGCTTTCATGCTGCAAGGGCAGAATTGAGCAGCCTGGGTTTGTAAACCCTAAGATACTTACAGTCTGGCCCTTTACAAAAAACAGTTTGTGATTTCCTGATACGGACTGTGAGAGAACTCAGTAATCTTATCCAAAATCCAAGAATCCTAAATCATACATTTTTACTAATATTTTAAAAAGTCTCTCTTTAATTTTTATATTAAAAACAAATACAGGAAAAATTAACATTTAATAAAAAAAAAATAAAATGAACCTCCAAATGCAGACATCATGGGTGTGCCCAGTTCCACTCTCCATCCCTCCTGCTCTACATCTTAAAATTTTAGCCTGGACCAGGCAATGATTGATAGAGTAGAACAGAAACTCAGGGGAAGACTTGGGTATGAATGGAAGGTTTGTCATAATAAAGATGGCACCAGAAATCAGTCCATGGGGAAGGAAAGGATTACTCTGCATATGGTATTGGCATATGGTGTGAATCAGGAATTTGACTCAAACCATATACAAAGATGAACTTCAGATTAACATCTAATTGTGAAAGGTACAGCTATAAAACAGTGTTGTTAATATATATCTTTTTGGTAATCTGAGGAAGCCTATAGACTCCGCAGCATAGTATTTTTAAATGCACAAAATAAAATAGGATTATCAAAAGAAACAATTATGTAGAAATTTTAAAACTTGTGAAGTAAAATACATGCTTCTGTATTAAAGCATTGATATGGTTTGGCTCTGTGTTCCCATCCAAATCTCATCTTGAATTGCACTCCCTTAATTCCCACATGTTGTGGGAGGGACCCGATGGGAGAGAATTTGAATCATGGGGGTGGTTTCTCCCATATTGTTCTCATGGTAGTGAATAAGTCTCACGAGATCTGGTGGTTTTATTAGGGGTTTCTGCTTTGCATCCTTCTCATTTTTCTCTCGCCACTGCCATGTAAGAAGTGCCTTTTGCCTCCTGCTATGATTCTGAGGACCCCCAGTCAAGGAACTGTAAGTCCAATTAAACCTCTTTTTCTTCCCAGTGTTGGGAAGCACGAAAACGGACTAATATCTGGGAAAATGGACTAATACAAGCATTACTCAGATCTGGCAGCAAATCTTTTTTTTTTTTTTTTTTTTTTTTTTTCCAGGTCCCTTTATTTATTTTATTATTATTATTATTATTATTATTATTATACTTTAGGCTCTATGGTACATGTGCGCAACGTGCAGGTAAGTTACATATGTATACATGTGCCATGCTGGTGCGCTGCACCCACCAACTCGTCATCTAGCATTAGGTATATCTCCCAATGCTATCCCTCCCCCCTCCCCCCACCCCACAACAGTCCCCGAAGTGTGATGTTCCCCTTCCTGTGTCCATGTGTTCTCATTGTTCAATTCTCACCTATGAGTGAGAATATGCGGTGTTTGGTTTTTTGTTCTTGCGATAGTTTACTGAGAATGATGATTTCCAATTTCATCCATGTCCCTACAAAGGATGTGAACTCATCATTTTTTATGGCTGCATAGTATTCCATGGTGTATATGTGTCTGGCAGCAAATCTAACAGCTATAGCAATTTTGAAATGTGGCACTCAAAAACAATTTTGAAATATATGCAACAATGGTAATGTAAGCTAAAAATATACTTTTTTTGGAGACAAAATTGAAAGCTCACTACTACCAGTGTGGCTTGTTGCCCACATTCATAATCAGAAGAAATACTCAATGTCTATTAGAGGTTACTGAAAATAAAAATGTATTGTTTTCCCATCCACGTTCACTGACGTCTTGAATTCCAGGTTAATGCCAATCTAGTTAAAAACTCCTTCAATACAGCTGATAGAAGTAGAAGAGATTATTTTTAAGTCCTTAACGCTAGGGAAGAACTTCTAAGATAGTGGCCCCAAAATGCACAAAGAATTGATGGATTTGTTTCCTTTAAAATTCAGAAATTTTGTTTAATAAGATGACAGACTAGGAGAAAACATTCGCAACCTTCAAAACCAACAAAGGATTGCCATCTAGAATAAATGAGGAGTTTCTACAAATCAACAAGGGAAGGTCAAGAAAACCAAGTAAAAATGTATGAATAGACACTTCACGGAAGTGAAAATCTTGTACGTGTAATAACTATGTGATGAGATGTTCACTCACTTGTACTAAATGAGTGGAAAATTAAAACATCAATGAAGTAGATACTGAATACCATCCTATTTTCCATAAATAGAAAGCCTCTCACCAGTGGTTGGGCGTGGCGGCTGTAATTCCAGCACTTTGGGAGGTCGAGGCAGGCAGATTGCCTGAGCTCAGGAAGTTTGAGACTAGCCTGCATAACACGGCAAAACCCCGTTTCTACAAAAAATACAAAAAATTAGCTAGGCATGGTGGCGTGTGCCTGTAGTCCCAGCTACTTAGAAAACTGAGGTGGAAGGATCTCTCGAGCCCAGCAAGTTGAGACTGCAATGAGCTAAGATTGTGCCATTGCACTCCAGCCTGGATAACAAAGGGAGACCCTGTCTCAAAAAAAAAAAAAAAAAAAAAAAAAGGAAACCCTGTTACTACCAAGCACTGGCAAAGACGTGGGAAAATGAGAATTCTCATGCACTGTTGATAGGATATCCACTTTTATAACCATTCTGAGAACAATCTGGTGCTACATACTGACACTAAGAAACACATATATTATGACTCAACCCTCCTATCCTGAGTATATAAACAGGGAACTCTGGCAAACCATCCTTTAATTGAACAAATGTGAAGATATTCATCTCAGCGCTGTTAGTGATGGTGGATACCGGAGGCAACTTGTTATAAAATGTGGAAGGTGTGTCCTGGTGGGTGCACAGTATGTAGCAGCTGCAACCATAAGGTCCAAGGAACTATGTATGGACAGCAACCCAGATATATCCTTAACTCATACTATTGAGTAAGAAAAAAGGTTAAGAACATCAAGAGATCTTTAGCACAATACCGTTTAATAACATACCCACAGAAAACAACACTGCATATTTTGTAAGATATCTGTATCTTGAGAAACTGAATGTACACATGAACGGTGGTAGACCGTATTTGAAAATAGAACTAGGACTCACGACCTGCAGCAAACTGCCCAGGAAACCAAATCTTTATCTACAATACCCAGCCCAGGAAGCCAGCCTGCTGCAAGTCAGACATCTAGAAAGTCAGATGCTATCTCTAGTAACAATTCAAGAAGCTAAATAGTAACTTTGGTAACAATTGATCTCAAACAGCCAGGAGTTGATTAACAACTGACAACTTCCATAATTTTTGTTCCCACTTCCAACTCCAGGCCACTTAGAGAAAGTCAAATATGCACCCCTAATCAATCACATAAGATGCCACACTTCTAGTTAGTTGCCTCCAGCTTCTTCAGGTCAGCAGCCTCCCATCAGGGCACACCCAAAGCTTTCGCTTTCCCCCATAAATCTTCCTCACTCCTCTGCCTGCCTTTGAGTCTCTGCCAAATGCAAGTGGCGATGGCTGTCTGTTGCTATACAACAAGCTCTGAATAAAGAGCCCTTGCCTGTTCTCATCTGGTAGGTCTTTGTTTATTCCTACAGTCTCCAAAGAGAACTGCAGGGCACACGAGTGCTGCCTTTTGAGGGGTGGGAATGAACTGGATTGGAGAATGGAGCTCAGGGCCTTGCATGGACCTACAGACCATGTGCCATGAGCTGAGGAAGTGATTCACCAAACTCTTGGAGGTCCACACAAAATACAGAAAAGCATTTTTAAAATTAGTTCGTTTTTGGGCTGGGCATGATGGCTCATGCTTGTAATCCCAGCACTTTGGGAGGCCGAGGCGGGTGGCTCACCTGAGGTTAAGAGTTCGACGCCAGCCTGACCAACATGGTGAAACCCCATCTCTACTAAATACAAAAAAAATTAGCCAGGTGTGGTGGTGCATGTCTGTAATCCCAGCTACTTGGGAGGCTGAGGCAGGACAATTGCTTGAACCTGGGAGGCGGGGTTGCAGTGAGCTGAGATTGCACCACTGCACTCCAGCCTGGGCAACAAGAGCAAAACTCCATCTCAAAAAAAAAAAAAAACAATTAGCTTGTTTTTATTTCTTTTTGCATGGTATTTTTCTCTTCTGAAATCTCTTCTACTCCTCTTGTCCTTTTTCAAGCTTCCCTCTGCTTGGGGACTAAGTATCCAGATCATTACTCCCCAGGCAGAGCCACTCAGGGCATGAAAGGAAAGAAGCCACGCTCCACCTCGCTCCTCTGACCAGCTGGTAGTGAAGATTCCCAGGGCCCAGAAAGGTCCCTGCCAAACCTGAGCCTCTCTAAGAAACTCTCAGCAATGGCTCACGCAGGAGTCCTGAGTCCAGATACTCCCCCTCCGGCCTGGTTTTATCTCTATTAGAGCACAGTTTAAGCCAGTGTCCTCCTTTTTAACCACTCAGTGCTGGAGATTAAGGGAAAAAATAGGCCCAGTGATTTCATCTCACTCTTTTTCAGTGAAAATTACTTTTCAGAACTATTAAATCTTCTGTGAAGGTTATAATAGAGGACTTAGGTTCAGTTTAGCCATTTATTAAGATATAGGCTATCAAGCCCCAATAGAAAAAATAAACATACAACTAGCAGTTTACTTGGATTTATGCACAGTCTGTCTAATCAATCAATCTGTAAACATTATGCAAATGTGTGTAAACCCAAACCTAGCCCAGACTTTACATATGCATTGTTATGTAAACGATCGATCTTGTTAATGCAAATATTAATATAAACCTGACATTAAACACAAGTTTACACAGCCTTGCTAGTTGAAGTCAGCTTGATTTACATTGAAATATAAATAGCAATAGTGCTCCTTTCGGGGCTTGGGAAAACAGACTGACCCGAGGTCACTGGGTAGCCAGTCTCCACTGCTTCTTCCAATTCACTTCCAACCCCTTCATTCTATGCATCTTATGAAGAATTGGGAGAGAATTTGAACGACAACTCATCAGCCCCTACGGGTGTCTTTGTTTAGTATATCCCAGCTCCCTGTGGTGGGATCTCTCTAGGGTCACCTTTAAAGCCGGATGATCCCGTCCCTGCACCAATGATGAGGAGGGGTCACTCACCACCTTTTGCTGCAACATTGGTTGAAACATTGCAGGTGAGCCATTTTGCCAACAAGATTTGCTATTAAGAAGCCTCCTGGGCAAGTCTCAAGTCACTTTGCCCCAATCCTTTCTGCTGACTGGCTTCTTATCCTTCAAGTCTGTTTTAAATGTCACCTCCTCAGACAGGTCTTCCTTGATCATCTATTCTAAATAGGTTACCTCCTAGATTATTCTCTAGCGCAGCACTCTATACATTACACTCATTCAGCTTTTCTCAATTTGTGATTACATATTTATTTACTTATGTGTTAACTTTTTCCATACTCCTCACCTACAGCTAGCTTCACAGGAGCAGAGCTACATCTGTTCACCACTTTATACTCAGTGCCAGGTACGCGTGATGTGCTTAAAAATATGTTGTTGGTTGGATGGACACACACACTCAGGAATCTTGTGGTTTAGCTGAAAGATCTGCCTTTCTTTTCATAGGCAGCCTCAGGAACTTGCTCAGCTGTGTCTTTGCATTAGGATGTGGGACCTTCCCTGAATATATTGATAATCTGCATGGCTTTCCTCAGTGCCTTCTGCCAGAGCTGAATTCTGTTCTCTGAGATCCCACTATGGCATAATAATAGTAGTAGGAGAAATAACTATCATATATTCAACTCTGTCTCAGTCTCTTGGGGTTGCTACAACAGAATACCATTGACTAGGTGGCTTATAAACACCAGAAATTGTTTCTCACATTTCTGGAGGCTGCAAAGTCCAAGATCAAGATGCCAGCAGATCGGTGTCTGATGAGGGCTGGCTTCCTTTTGAAGGAGGTTCATAGGTGGCTGTCTTGTCCCTGTGTCCTCCCATGGTGAGAAAAGTGAGGGAGCTCTCTGGGGTCCCTTTTATAAGGGTACTAATATGGTTTGGCTGTGTCCCCATCCAAATCTCATCTTGAATTGTAGCTCCCACAATTCCCACATGTTGTGGGAGGGACAGAGTGGGAGGTAATTGAATCATGGGGGGCTGGGTTTTTCCCATGCTATTCTTGTGATAGTGAATAAGTCTCATGGGATCTGATAGCTTTGTAAAGGGGAGTTTCCCTGCACAAGTACTCTTCTCTTGTCTGCTGCCATGTGAGATGTGTCTTTCACCTTCTGCCATGATTGTGAGGCCTCCTAGTCATGTGAAACTGTGAGTCCATTAAACCTCTTTCTTTTGTAAATTGCCAAGTCTTGGATATGTCTTTATCAGCAGTGTGAAAATGGACTAATACAGGTACTAATCCCATTCAGGGGCTTAGTCACCTCATGACCTTATCATTCCCAGAGGCCCTACATCCTAATACCATCACATTGGGGGTTAAGTTTTGGCATATGAATTTTGGACAGGACACAAATATTCAGTCTGTAGCAAATACTTACTAGTTTCCAGATGTTATACTGGAAGCTTTACCCTCATCATCTCACTTGAACTTTAACCTTCAAAGCAACTTTTTTTTTGAGACGAAGTCTTACTCTGTCACCCAGGCTGGAGTGCAGTGGCAGGATCTTGTCTCACTGCAACCTCCACCTCCTGGGTTCAAGCAATTCTCCTGCCTCATCCTCCCTAGTAGCTGGGATTACAGGCATGTGTCACCATGTCCAGCTAATATTTGTATTTTTAAGTAGAGACAGGGTTTCACCATGTTGGCCAAGCCGGTCTCAAACTCCTGACCTCAGGTGATCCACCCACCTTGGCCTCCCAAAGTGTTGGGATTACAGGCATGAGCCACTGTGTTCAGCCTCAAAGCATCTTTTTCAAAAGATCAAGCCTTTAACAAGGAGTCCAAGATAAAAGAGCTCGGGCTGGGGACAGTGCAGTGTATATTTTAGAGTCCATATTTGAAATCAGTTAGAGCTGAGTTTGAATCCTGACTTTACCAGCTACAGATCTTGGAGAAGACATTTCCTCCAGGCCCTCATTTCTTAAGTTGTAGAATGAGGATGTGAATATTTGTTTCCCAGGGTTGTTGTGATGATTAAATAAGATTGAGTGCATAGCACAAAAAGAATTGAGTAAATATTAGTAATTATTTCCAGCTTTTATACAAAAAAGTTCAGAAACCTGGAGACCAAGAACAAGGTTTACCCTCTTTGACTTCTGTGTCTTCTTTGTCCTCTTGAAACCCTTCACTGTGTCACCCAGAGTTCCTTCAAGTAGGGAATTTGTATTGGGCATCTTTATGGTGCATCCACTGAGATCAGTCACCTTAAGCTGAAACTGAGGAGGTGAAGACTGAGAGCCCTGCAAGTGGGAGAAAGAGGTGCTGAAATGGACCAGAAACTTACACATACATGAGTCTTAACCCCAAAGGCCCTGAAGCAAAGGGAGTGGAACTGGACTCTAGGAAGACATAGCTGGTCGCTCATGGTGTTTGGCCAGAGTACTTACAAGGTACATTTAGTTATATCTGACTCCCCTGGGGAACAGGGCCTGCATCTTACTCATCTTTGTGACTCAGAAGGCAACACAGTGCTGGTACATGGTGGGTGCCCAATCACTGTTTGTTGAATACATATTCCCTTCTCAACCCCTCCTACTAAGACTGATTGGATTTCTACTTTTTTGGTGTTTTGTGGAGGAGATACTTTCAATGTTGTCTTTGATCTTCATTTGGGTGGGGCTTGGGGGTACGTTGGGAAGGAGACCACACAAATAGAATTCCTTCTAGGCGCTCTACATCCCTAGGGGATGCCTGCCTAAAACTTGCCTGCTTATGCAGAGGCTCAGGCCTTGCAGAGGGAGCTCAACTCCAATGTGTCAAATCCCGAGACTCCCATAATCATTAATAGTAGCTGCAAGCCCCAAGAGCTCCTTGCAAAAGTAGAAACAGCCACGGAAATGAGAAACTTTCTATTGCCTATAGCAAAACAAAGCAAACTAAAATGGAGAAGGTGAGACTGACTATTATGCTTACTGGTTTTTTGTTTTTTTTTTGAGATAGAATCTTGCTCTTGTTGCCTAGGCTGGAGAGCAATGGCACAATCTCAGCTCACTGCAACCTCCACCTCCCAGGTTCAAGCGATTCTCCTGCCTCAGCCTCCCAAGTAGCTGGGATTAAAGGCACCCGCCACCACGCCCGGCTACTGCTTGTATTTTTAGTAGAGATGGGATTTCGCCATGTTGGCCAGGCTGGTCTCGAACTTATGACCTGGTGATCTGCCTGCCTCAGCCTCCCAAAGTGCTGGGATTACAGACTTGAGCCACCAGGCCCAGCCTTATCTTTACATATTATTAATAATGACAGCTTTTATTTGAACAGCACTATGGAATTAAAAAAATGCTTTTTCTTGTATTATCTCATTCATTGCTCATCATTCCCTTTGAGGTATTACAGCCAATTTGCAGATGGAGAAACTGCTCAGAGACAGGTCACAATAGCAGCTGGAGCCTCATAGAGTAAGCTACCAGCATCCCTTCGTGAGAACCCATGTGTTCCCTGGTGTTTCTCCGGGATATCTTAAGAGAAATAAGGGCATAAGAATGGTCAGATAGATGAGTGACTAATTCTTCTGACTGTTATAGGTCTACAAACCCTTTTTTAAATTTGGTTTTGTTTGTTTGTTTGTTTTTTGAGAAAGGCGATATCAGCCAGGATGGGATTTTCCCCAAAGAATTCTTTAGCAGAGTTTCAGAATCTTTACTTTCCACCCTGACAGTGCCCAGAGATCAACTGAAAGGACCTCACTCAATGTCTCATCCAAAGGGTATTTGCAGTGCTGGCTTCATCATTCAAAGCAGGAAAGGCCTTTGTCATGGTCAAATGGCTTTAATGTGTTTTGAATGCTACATAAATTCAAACTTGATGGCTCATTTATTTGTTGGATTGAAGTTTTATACAATAAACTAAGCCTTGGTATTTACTAATAACTTGTGAACTGCCCTTTGTTTATTTAAAACAGCCAGAAGGCAAAGAAGTTGACCGAGTCTCTCATGGCCAATATGATGTTCAGATCCTGGCATTTCCTGGGACAGTTTATGGATCAGTGGGAGGGGTCATAAGAAGGTTGTTTGTGGAGAAGACAGGGGACACAGTGGGTAATAGTCGAAGAAGGGGAAACATTGTAGGTGGGTGCTTTATTCCAGACTTATTTTGACGCAGCCCCACCATGGTGGCTTCAACCGCTGAGTTCAGTGAGCTGGGAATTCAGAGCTTTGAGTGACAGGCCAGGCTTGGCCAGTGACTTGTGGCATGACCTTGGGAGATTCATTGCTCCTACTGTGTCTCACTATCTCACACTGAGAAAGGAAAGAAAGTGTAGAATAAATTCAATTCATCGTTCAAGGTGAGCTTCATTAAACTACTGTCCTTTCAGGAAATCTGTGCTTTTTACCCCTATCCCATATGCAAACATTTCTCTCTTTCTGAAACTCCAATAGACATTATTTGTCCCCATAGATACTGTGGGTGAGAACACAGGCTTTGGTATCACAGCTGAGTGTGAGTCCCAACTCTGCCACTCATGTAAATTGAACAGGGAGGGAATATTTTTGAGCTTCCATTTCCTCACCTGCAAAATGGGAATAACTATAAAGATAACCCGCTATGTTGTTGTGAGAAAGAAATGGCAACGGACGTGTCAGGTCATCAGCATTTAGAAAGTATTCCTTATAGAGAGGAGTGATGTTAATTATAGCCTTGTGTTTTGGGATTTGGAGTAGAGTATAAGTGCCGGAAGAGAAGCGACCCCATGTTTGCAGTTCTTTGCCACACCCAGTGCGTGGAGATGGACTTACTTTCTGTGATAATGGATGTTCACAGCCTGCCTCTCAGGGACAGATGATGTGTCTGCCACTGAGGACTCGCTGAAGGGCAGCAGCATCTTCGGGTTCATCTGAAGGGTAAGAATGAGTCATGGGACACAAGTGGGCAAAATCTCCAACATCTCTGCATTTCCGTAGCTGGGGAAATATTTCTTCCTGTTAAGATTGGATGACAGGGTCTGCCTTCAGCACCTTCCCATTTCCACACACTTAGAGATTCCAGCAGACTCATTTGCTGGGATGAGTCCTGGCCTTGAGAAAGATACACCAGGAAATGTTTTACTGGCCTGGAGCCTCGACTTGAGTTTGTTGGTCTCTGGCGAACTCCTATCTGCTGTGCCTGTCTGCTTGGGTCCTGACCTAGGCGTGCTTGGCCCTGAACTCCTCTGCCCTCTGCTGCAGCTGGCACTGGCAGGCTTTTCCTCATTCTTCCATGCTGGAGTCTTAGTTTTGTTCCGGTAGCCACATCTCCCCTGAGTCGCTTGGATTAATTCAGGTTGGTCTAAGGCAGTCATTGGAGCCTCATTCACCAAATTTGGCCAATGAGAATAGAGCTTCCGAGTAAGGCTTCTTAGCTCTAAAAAAAAGGGTAAAAGTGATAATAAGAAGAGCTAGTACCCCTGTATCAGTCAGGGTTCTCCAGAGAAATAAAACCAATAAGCGGTGTGTGTGTGTGTGTGTGTGTGTGTGTATTAGGGTTCTCTAGAGGAACAGAATTAATGGAATAGATATATAGATATATATAAAAGACAGTTTATAAATAATAACTCACTCGATCACAAGATCCCACAAATACACCATCTGTAGTCTGAGGAACAAGAAGAGCCAGAGAGAGTTCCAAAACTGAAGAACCTGGAGTCTGATGTTCAAGGGCAGGAAGCATCCAGCACAGGAGAAAGATGTAGTCTGGGAGGCTAGGTCAGTCTAACTTTTTCATGCTTTTCTGCCTGCTTTATATATTTGCTGGCAGCTGATTAGGTGGTGCCCATCCAGATTAAGGGTGGGTCTGCCTTTCTCAGCCCACTGACTCAAATGTTAATCTCCTTTGGCAACACCCTCATGGACACACTCAGGATTAATACTTTGCATCTTTCAATCCAATCAAGTTCACACTCAGTATTAACCATCACTGTGTGTGTGTGTGTGTGTCTTTGCGTAGAGAGAGAGAGATGAAGAGAGACAGAGAGAGGGAGAGAGAAAGTTATCATAAGGAATTGGCTCATGCTATTATGTATTAAGCAGGCTGGCAAGTCGAAAGATCTACAGGCTGGAGACCCAGGAGAGCCAATGATTTAATTCCTGCCCAAATGCAAAGATCTGAGAATGAGGAAAACTGACAGTGTAAATTCCAGTTGAAAGGTTGATAGGCTGTAGACCCAGGAAGAGCTTGTGTTTCCTGAAGGCAGGACAAAAGCCAATGTCCCAGTTGGAAGGCAGTCAGACAGGAAGAATGCTCTCTTACTCGACGGAGGGACAACCTTTTTGCTCTATTCTGGCCTTCAACTGATTGGCCGAGGCCCACCCACGTTAGGAAGGGCAATATGCTTTACTCAATCTACTGAATCACATGTTAATCTCATCCAAAAATACCCACACAGAAACACCCAGAATAACCTTTGACCAAATATCACCCTGTGGCCCAGTCAAGTTGACACAGAAAATGAACCATCATGTCCCCATTCTAACTTGGTGAGGCTTGTGGATTGAATCATGTCTCCCCAAAAAGATATACTGTGATTCTAACCCTGCTGCCTCAGAATGTGCCCTTGTTTGGGAATGACTTCATTGTAGATGTAATTAGTTAAGATGAGGTCGTACTGGAGTAGAGTGGGCCCTTAATCGAATATGACTGGTGCCCTTATAAGATACAGACACGGAGAGAGTGTCATTTGATGATGGAAGAAGAGATTGGAATTCTGCAGCTGTAAGCCAAGGAATGAACACCAAGTGTTACACTACACTGGACGCTAAGGGAAAGGCACGGAACAGATCCTCTCTCAGAACCTTTAGAAGAAACCAACCCTGCCAACACCTTGATTTTGGATTTCTGGCTTCCAGAACTGTGAGACAATGCATTTCTATTGTCTTAAGCTCCCAGTTTGTGGCACTTTGTTAGGGCAGCCCTACGAAATTGATTCAATGTGTGACAGTGTCATTCCTTGGGCTGCTGTGCCATCCTGCTACCATGATGTGTGCCCACAGATACACTGAGGGTGACAGCACAGAGTCAGGAGAATCTGGGTGTTTGATACATTTGTTGAGCTCCTGAATTAGCCAGCTTGGAAACTCTCCTTCCTCTAAACTTCTTGTAATATGAGATAGTACAAACCCTTATCGTCTCAACCATTTGGGATTGAGTTTCCTGATTTTTAGAGACAAGTGCATCTGATTGATGGATGGCTCTCATACCTTCTTCACTCCAGGCTCCCAGCTCCTCTGTTCCTCATCACAGTGAATGGCATCATGATCAACCCAAATGCCCATGAGATAAACCAGCCTCCATCCTTGGTGCTTTCCTTTCTGTCATCCTCCCGACTTGATCATTCATCAGGCCCCGCCAATATTGCCTCCCTATTCAGTCTGCCCATGCCTTCACTGCCCTGGTACTAAGCTTCCCCTTATGTGTTGTCACAGCAGCTGAACTGTGCTGTCTGTGTCAACTCTTTGTTAACTTAAACTACCCTCCTCACCAGACCCAGGGTGAGACTCTGTAATATATAATTTCTCCAGGTTATTCTCATTGCCTTTAGGACAAAGGCCAAGTTCAAACTCCGTAGCATGTCATTCATGATCTGGCCCCTGGTAATAATTTCAGCTTCATCTCTTATGACTTGGTTAGACTTGTCAGCTGCTGAAGTTACCACTGTCTGTCTCACCTCAGGGCCTTTGCACAGACAGCTTCCTTGAGCTAGAATACAAGCTGCCTCCCTTGGCCTGCCTAACACCAACTCATTCTCCAGGCCTCAGCTCAGCCACTCCTTCCCCAAAGGGCCTTTTCTGATTGATCCTGCTATTGCTTGGTTGGATATTTTCAGATTCTAGAAGAACATTGGTGCTAAGAGGAACATGGTGTGGGAGGCTCCGTGTTGTAGTGGCACAAGCACTAGACAGGGAGTGAGAAGATGCCCCAGTGTCTGACACTGATGAAGTAGTGGAGTCCTGGGAAGTCATTTTTTCTCTTCGGCTCAGTTGCTCTGCCCACAGGATGAGGGAGTAGGGCTATGCCAGTCATTCTCATGAGGGAGTAGGGCTATGCTAGTCATTCTCATGAGGGAGTAGGGCCACACCAGTGATTTTCATGGGGGAGTAGGGCTATGCCAGTGGTGTCCATGGGGGAGCAGGGCTATGCCAGTCATTCTCACGAGGGAGTAGGGCTATGCTAGTCATTCTTATGAAGGAGTAGGGCTACACCAGTGATTTTCATAGGGGAGTAGGTCTATGTCAGTGGTTTTCATGAGGGAGTAGGGCTATGCCAGTGGTTCTCATGGGGGAGTAGGGCTACGTCAGTGGTTCTCATGGGGGAGTAGGGCTACACCAGTGGTTCTCATGGGGGAGTAGGGCTACACCAGTGGTTCTCATGGGGGAGTAGGGCTATGTCAGTGGTTTTCATGGGGGAGTAGGGCTACACCAATGGTTTTCATGGGGGAGTAGGGCTACACCAGTGGTTTTTATGGGGGAGTAGGGCTACACCAGTGGTTTTCATGGGGGAGTAGGCCTACACCAGCGGTTTTCATGGGGGAGTAGGGTCACGTCAGTTGTTTTCATGGGATAGCAGGGCTACACCAGCAGTTTTCATGGGGGAGTAGGGCTATGCCAGTGGCTTCCATGGGGGAGTAGGGCTATGTTGGTATTTTCAAACTATGTCCTTCAGAGCTCTAGGAATTCTGGAGAAATCTGCCCAGGTGAGAAGGAAAAAGAGGGCAAAAACAACCTTTGGATCCCACTCCTAATTCTATTCAGGTCTTTTTTAATATCTGCATCACATATTGTGATTTTATAAGAATTTGTTTTGGAAAAAAGAAGCATTAATAGCTTGAAAACATTAGAAAACCACTGATCTTTATAACTAGGATCTTGCCCAGCTCAAACATTCTGTTGTAACACAGACACCTCCAGCAGAGAAAGAGAGGGAGACAGCTGAGGGTACAAAGATGATTATGACGAAGTCTATGAGAGGACATGAGCAGAGGACATGAGGAGCTGATGGCTTTGGCCCAGTCAAACCTGGCACAGGATCTATAAAAGTGAGAGGTTTTGCGATGAGACTGGACATTTTGGGTTTGGAGTCAAAAGAACTGGGCCTGCTGGACTCCAAACCAGTGACTTTTACCCTTGATGCTCTGTAATTACCCAGGAGCTTTTGAAAAGCATTGATGCCAGAGTCCGCTCCTCAAACAACTGAATGAATCTCTAGGGGAGGGCTGTGGCATCTGAACCCTGCAAAGGAGGAACTGTGATTGTCTTGCTCACCATCATAGTCCTGGTGCCCAGCACATATGATCAGTAGGTAATAAGTAACAGCAAATATTTGTTGAACAAATAAGTGCATTTCATATTAGCAACTGACAGTCTTATATCTCCTTACTCAGATTACTGAGACTTCCTGAGGCTCAGTTTTTTCATCTGTAAAATGAAAAAGTAATTTCTACTCAGAAGGGATGCTATGAGAATTAGGGATAGGTCAGGTACCTTGCAGAGCATATGGCACATAGCAGTTGCTCTGTAAATGGTGCTACAACCGTTAGTGACAATTGATATGACTAAGATTCAGACCAAAAAATACTGGGTTCCAATAAGGCTGCCTTGTATCAGTCAGGAGACTAAATTATTCTCTGATGACAAATATCCTCCAAGTCTCAGGGGCATAACACAGCAAATATTTATTTTACCTGCATTACTTGTCCATCAAGGTTGACTAGGGGTTGTCAGAGTCTCAGTCATATGGAACATTGCCAGTCACCATGAGAGTCAAAAGGAATACCCTGGAGCTCCTTCCACTGGCAAGTCTGATCCCAGAAGTGACCCACAACTGATTAGTCAGAAGCAGTCACATGGTTGCATCAACCACTGGGACCCAGCAAGTACAATCACACTATGCCCAGAAGGCAGAGAACTGAAACTTACATTGATGAACAATGAGAAAGATAGCACCGTAGCTCTATAGAAGTCATGCATAACTCTACATACACTTAACTTCCAACAAGGACAGCAGGAATCAATGACAGCTTGAGGCACAAACTGCTTTGGGCATTTACTGTGTTTTGATACCCATTATTAATTCTTCTTTTTCTCTTTCTTTCTCTTTCTTTCTTTCTTTCCTTCCTTCTTTCTTTTTCTCTCTTCTTTCTTTCTCTCTCTTTCTTCTTTCTTTCTTTCTTTTTCTTCTTTCTTTTTTTTTTTTTGAGACAGAGTCTCACTCTGTTGCCCAGGCTGGAGTGCAGTGGCACGATCTCGGATGACTGCAACATCTGCCTCCTGGGTTCAAGCGAGTCTCCTGCCTTAGCCTCCCTAGTAGCTGGGATTATAGGTATGCACTACCACACATGGCTAATTTTTGTGTTTTTTAGTAGAGACAGGGTTTCATCATGTTATCCAGGCTGGTCTCGAACTCCTGACCTCAAATAATCTGCCCGCCTTGGCCTCCCAAAGTGCTGGGATTACAGGTGTAAGCCGCCATGCCTGGCCTCTTTCTTTTGGAATCATCACTCAACTATAATGTTTAAACCACTTCATGAGATAAAATTTATATGCCAGAAACTTCACCTGTTTTAAATGTATGATTCAATGATTTTTGTAAATGTTAGAGTTGTGGGACCGTCACCAAAATTCAGCATTTCCAGCACCCCAGAAATATTCCTCATGTTTATCCGAAGTCAATCCCCACTCACACACCCAACATCATGCAAGTATTAATCTGTTTTCTGTCTGTACATATGTATCTTTTCTGAACATTTCATACAAATAAAATCATGTGATACATAATCTTTTGTGTCTGGCTTCTTGCTTCTGATTATGTTTTAAAGGGTCATTTGTGTTATCATAAGAGTTTCAAAGGTTTTGGAGGCTGATCAAGGAAAAACATATGACCACGAGATGCAGTAATACATAACAAGCTTTACTGGGTGGTGTCTAGACAGGGTGGCCTAAGAAGGGAGTCCCTTACAGGATGAAACCCGAGGTTTATGGCTCTGAGGCCATCATCTAGGAAGGAAGTAGAGCAAGGGAATTCCTGAAGAAAAGCAGGAACACAGAGAGGCTTGTAATAAGTTTTGAAGTGAAAGTTCTCCCACATTGTTCTTCTTTTTTGAAATTGTTCTGGCCATTCTGGGACCTTTGCTTTTTCACATACATTTTAGGACAAGCGTGTCAATTTCTGAAAAGTACTCTGGCATTTTTATAGGGATTGACTCCTTAACAATATTGGGTCTTCTGATCCAAGAACATAGAATGTCTCTTCATGTATTAAAATCTTTCTTATTTTCTCTCAGCAATGCTTTGTAATTTTCAGTGTGCAAGTCTTGCACTTTATTGATAAGCTTATTTCAAAATACTCTAGTCTTTTTGATGCTATCGTGAATGAAATTTTATTTTCATTTTGTGGATTGTTACATGTATTATTATGTAGAAATACAATTGATTTTTATATATTAATCTTGTGTCCTGCAACTTGCTGTACTCATATATTCATTCTAGTAATTTCAAAATCATTGGAGTGGATTCCTTAGGATTTTCTCCCCATATGATCATGTAATTTATAAATAAAGACCATTTTATTCTTCCTTTCTAATCTGAACCATTTCAATGAAAAATATTTTTCTTACTTTACTAGCTAGAACCTCTAGCCACAATATTAAGTAGAAAGTGGTGAGAGACATCTTGCTTTGTTCCTGATCTTGAGGGGAGAGCACTAAATCTTTCACTATTAAATATGATATTAGCTGTAAGATTTTTATAGATGCCCTTTATCAGGTTGAAAAGTTCCTTTCTATTCCTAGTTTGTTGAAAATGTTTTACTTGAATGAGTGCCGGATTTTGTTAAATGCTTTTTATGTATGTGTTGAGATGATCGTGTGGCTTTTGTCCTTTATTCTATTAATATAGTGCATTACACTAATTAATGTTCAGATATTAAACCAATCTTGCAATACTGAGATAAACCTCACTCAGTCATGGTATATAATTCTTTTTATATGTTTCTGGATTCATTTTACTAATATTTTGTTGAGGAGTTTTTTATCTATATTCATGTGACTATTAGTCTGTAGTTTTATTTCCCTGTAATATGTTTGACTAGCATCAGGGTAATGCTTGCCTCATAGAATTCTTTGGAAAGTGTTTCCATTCTACATTTTCTGGAAGGATTAGTGTTTTTATTATTTAAATATTTGATAGAATTCACCAATAAAGTGATCTGTCTCTGGGGTTTTCTTTGTGAAGAGATTTTAAATTCAATTTCTTTTCTTGTTATAGGTCTACTCATATGTTTTTATTTCTTCTTGAGTCCATTTGATAATATGCATCCTTTAGTTTCATTTAAGTTACATTTAAGTTACCTAATTTGTTTCCATAACATTGTTTACACTAATCCCTTCTAATTATTTTAATTTCTGTAGGATATGTAGTGATATTCCCCTCTTTCAGTCCTGATTTTTGTCATTTGTGTCTGTCTCTTTTTTCCCCTAGTCAGTCTAGTTAACAATTTGCCAATTCTACTGATTTTTCCCACGGAGTAAATTTTTCGTTTCATTGATTTTTCAGGATTATTTTGTTTCTATTTCACTGATTTTTACTGTAATTTTTATTATTTCCTTTTTTTGCATGCTTTGGGTTTACTTTCCTCCTTCATTCTTTTTTCTTAAGATGAAAGCTTAAGTATTGATCTGAGATCTTTCTTTTCTATAACATAGGCATTTAAAGCTATAAATTTTCCTGTTGGTACAGCTTTAGCTGTACTTAATAAATTTTTGATATGTTGTGTTTTCATTTTCATTTACTTAAACACATTTTTCAACTTCCTTTGTGACTTTTTTCTTTGACTCATTGGTTATTTTGAAGTGGATGGTTAATTTTCAAATATTTGTGAATTTCCCAATTTTCTCTGTTGAGGACATTTAATTTAATTTCTTGTGGTCAGATGTTTCTCCCCCAGCACCTTCAATATGTCCTCCCACTGTCTTCTGGCCTCCGTTGTTCCTGATAAGGAGTCAGTTGTTAATTGTATTGTCCCACTGCACATGATGAGTTATTTTTCTCTTGCTGTTTTCAAGCTTGTCTTTAGCTTTCAACAGTTTATATATTGTGTATCTAGATGTAGATCTATTTGTTCTTATCATACTTGGAGTTCATGGAGCTTCTTAAATGGGTAGATTAATGTCTCATCAAATTTGGAAAGTTTTTGGCAATTATTTCTTCAAATATTTTTATGCCCTTTTTCCCACTTCTCTTGTTCCAGGATTCCCATTACATGAATGTCGTTATGCTTGATGGAGTTCCACAGCTGTTCGAGAATCTGTTCAATTTTCTTCATTTTTTTCTTTTTTCAGATTGGATAATTTTTATTGATTTATCTTCAAGTTCACTGATTTTTTATTATGGCATCTCAGATCTGGTGTTGAGCCCCTTTAGTGTACTTTCCATTTTACTTACTTTATTTTTCAACTCTAGTTTTCCATTTGGTTCTTTTTAAAATATAATCCCTATCTGTGTGTTGATATTCTCTATTTGATGGGTCATTGTCATTATAATTTCCCTTAACTTATAAAATATAATTTCCTTTAGTTTTTGAACATAATTTTACTAGCTGCTTTGAAATTTTTTCTGCAAAGTCTGACATCTTAGAAGACCTCTAAGAGACAATTTCTATCGACTTTTCCCCTGAGCTTTTCCTACTTTCCTGTTTCTTTTGATGTCTTACAACTTTTTTTTGGAAATTAGAAATTTTAAATAGTATATTTTAGCAACTGTAAATTCTCACCCTCTCTCTTGGAGTTGTTACTGCTGATTTTGATTGTGTATTGACTTTCCTGGACTTACTCTGTAAAGTCTCTCTACTATAATATGTGGCTGTGATAGCTCTGCTAAAGTTTCTTTTTTGTTCTTACTTTTTTCCTAAATTTTAATTACTGTTGTTAACCCTTGGTTCAGCATAGCTTACTAATCGATCAGAATTTGTGTTCAAACACATCAAGTCAGTAAAGCTTCTACTCCTTGCTGATGGATCACTATATGGATTGCAGAACACATTTAAATTTCAGGCAGTTTACAGTTGTGTCCCTGCTCTTACCTTCTATGGAGATTTTGTGCCTTCTTTGCATGTACACAAGATCTCACATTCAGCCAGCCAAATGTATATAGCTAGTGTCCTCTTCAGTCTTTTCTGCACATGCAGTCAGTCTTGCACATAACCACAGTCTTTCAGACCTTTAGGGATATTTTGGAGTTTAACAAGGCTCACTGTGGCTGTCTAGTTACTTAGAGCTCCCTGTCAAATTTCTAGCTATGCTTCTGATCTATTGCTTATCCTAACCAATATTATAACCACAGACTAACTGCAACATTGGCCTTCCCCATTTGTTTGCTAATGAAATTACTAGTGTGAATCAACTACTCTTTTCCATGATGTCTGGGAGCATGGGATATTTTCCATATTCATTTCAAATCAAGTCAGTCTTCTCTGGCAGAAAAGCTATTGGTTTTCACAGTATACCCTGACCTGGTAGATCTACTACACTGATGGAATTGAGGGGATGATGGGTGCAGCCCCAGGTTAAAACATCAGAGTACCAGTGTCATTGGCCCAGTGTCAGTAGGTTTATTTGAATAAACTATTCTCAATTTTTTGCATGCCTTTGGTCAATTTTCAATGTCTCAAAGTTGTTTTTTGACAATTTTGTTCAGTTGTTTCTTTAGTGAAGAATTTGCAGAGTTCCTTTCTCTACCTTTCTCAAAGTTTCATCTCTTCAATATAATTTTTTTGTTATTGCTCTTTTGTATGCTGCTTTGCTAGGACTGCCAACCAGATACCCCACCCTTTTTTTTTTTTTTTGCCAGGAAATACACCTAAGACATAGCTGAGCCATCAAACATTCTTGTCCCAAATTTTAAATCTTGATAGGAGTGATACAAAAACTAAAAATAAAGTGTTATACTTCATTCATTTTAGCAGCACCCTGACCGGATTCTAAATTATCTCATGCTACCTCTACGTCTAGGGCTCCTCTGGTTCTCGTCATGTACAAAGGCTGGTTCTGCGGCCTTTCATCAATTCTAGAAGGACCCCCATGTCTGTCCAATAAATACCTTTCCTTCTCAAGTTAGCCAGAGCCTGTTTCTGTTCTGGCAAACAAAGAGTCTGACTGATACAGCTTTTCAAAGGATGTGCAGAAGGGAATCTTCTAAAGACTCCAGATAAGAGGCCAATTATTCACTTGACAGTTTTTGGGATTGCTGCAACACACGCGTGCCTGTGGGACGCTCCTATGCCGGTGGTATGTTGTGTGCCTGATGAAATCCCACTGGAGGGGCCAAGTCTGCACCTGTCACCAGTCACAAAGAGGATCCAATTTTTATCCATTTCATCTGGAGAACCATCTGGGCTGGGAATAGCAGTAATAATAACAAATCATTGTCACCAGATTTCCTCATAGATAGCACACTTTTTTTGTTGTTGTCACTCTTGTTAAAAATCAAGTTTTCAAGTCTGCTGGTAAATAAACAGCCAGCAGTAGTTACGAAGGATGACCTGGCCTGCATGACATGGGATTTGGACTGGTCCTGAGAACATGGCATGGTGAGAACTGGCTACTGGTAGTCTTTTCTGGAGGGACAGGAAGTTGGGGGGAATGTCTCTAGAAGGCCATCGTTGAAAGAACTATTCAAGGGAGTATTGGGTAGCAATGGCTTGCTTATCAACATCAGGTATAAAAACAATTTTGGGTTTTGTTTGATGTGGGCCAGCAGCAAAATGTGGCTGATAAACAAGCAATCTGTGTTATTAAATAGCATTAATAGAGGTATATTATATTAAACAGGGAAGTTGATAGTTCTCCTCTGTTTCATCCTTCTTAGAGCACTCAAAGTTATATCTTCATTTTAGACATCACACATTTTATGTGCTAGAGACTATCAAGAACACATTTAGAGGAGAACAATCAAGATGGTGAATTGACTTCAGCCACCATGTAATGAACACTGGAAGGAGCATTTAATTTGCAGAGGACAAAATAAGGGGGTAGAAATAATAGAGAATGGGAAGTAACATAGCTATTTTCAAAATCTGCAGAAATGAGATGTGGAAGAAGGATAGCATTTGTTCTCTCTATCTCCAGTGACAGATCAAGGATCAACAGGCAGAAGCTACAAGTAGATACATTTTAATTCCATATGACTCTATATAAAATACTTAAATATGTTTTCTATAAGGTCACCTAGAAGTGGTCTTTCACTTTGTAATTTTAGTCAAAGTATGTATAATTGTGAGGACTAACACTGTTCATTTATAAATACTGACACTGATGAGTGACAGGCAGGTGAAAGCTATAAGAATTGTGTGTTTGGTTAAGGTTTTGTTCACCTACTCTTTTAAAAATTAAATGTAGTGATTCTTTCACAAGTTGTAGTAATAAATATGCATTTTCTATTTTGAAACTGATATAATACAAACCCTATTTATAAAACAGCTATGTATATTTTTAGCATTTATTTATTTTAGGAGTTTTGTAAAAATTTTCAGAACCACGTATAGGAGTTCTGACAAACGAAGCAAGATACACAAGTAAAGCCTTAGAAGAGAGAACAAATAGTTGACAAGTGAGAGACCAACAGTGAACCTGGAGGAAAGAGTGGGAATTGTAGAGGAGAATAATCAATCACTGTAATCAAGGTGGATGGGCATAGCATAGAAAATGCTGTTAGAATGGTGTGCACTACATCGATCTTGGACAGTAGTACTATACTGTATACAGCCATTTAAGTCATGGTCCCCAAGTCACAGGCATAAGACTCAGGACCACAGCTAGCTTGTCCAATAACTTCAGGTCAATTAGAAAAAGGCACACACTGGGCGGATGTAGTCCTGTAGGTGAATTGCTTGGGGAATAAAGTATAAGCTGGATTTCAGCTTTCACACATGGCCGTCTGCTGAGCACCTTCATGCAGGGAATAGCTGTACCCATGGCTATGAATAGTCTCCACATCATCTATTCATATTTTCTGAAACTCATTTTTGGAATTTTCTATCTAGACTCTAAGGGTTGGGTCAGAGGGATGAGATTATTTATTTTGTTTGGAATGGAATGGAATATATCAAACTCCACACAAATGGCAAAGAAGAACTTTCAAAACTATCCAGATTTGAAATGCAAAGCTTATTAGGAGGAAGTTATTCCCCATAATTAAAAGAGTTTAAGCAAAGTTTTGGTTATAGGATGTAAGAAAATAGCCCAGTTACTACAACTGAGATTTAAGGTCCAGGTGGAATTAGGAGCAAAGTTGGTGAAGCTGAGCTTGGGAATGTGGTTTGCAAACAGCAGCATGCATCAGGATCTCCTAAAGGTTACAAGTACATAGAGTTGGGCCCTGGTCCCAGAGTCTCTGATTTCATAGGTGTTCTAACAGGTTCCCAGGTCATATTGATGCTGCTAGGCCAGAGACCACATCTTGAGATTGGCTTAGACAGTCAATTTGCAAACTTTAATATAGGCACAAATCAGCTGGAGATCTTGTTAAAATGCAGATTCTGATTCAGTGAGTCTGGGGTGGGGCCTGAGATTCTGCATTGCTGAGCAAGCTTCCAGATACTGGCCCAGGGACCAGGCTTTGAGCATCAAGGGCCTAGGGTTGGTTCAGTGGCAGATGCAGGGCTTGAAGTTGCATGACAGATTACTGCAACTGTAGAGACTAGACATTGTTAGGCAGGGACCCAGGTAGCTCACTCATTGACTCTGCAGATATGAGCAGAGCACCTACTGTGTGCCAGGTGCTGTTAAAGTGCTGGGACACTGCAGTGAACAAAACAAAGTCCTTGCTTTCATGGAATTCCCATTCCTGAGAAGCAAAATCATGTTTATAGCACACTCTTCAATCTCTCAGAGGATTCTTTTTTTGGCTTCAATTTTTCATATCACAGCTTATCCTGAGGAATGAGAAAGATAAAGGACTAGAGAAAAGTAGAATAACTCAGAATACTTTTTTCTTCCATTTTATTTAAGAAGTCTGAACATTTTGTAGACTCATAAATAAATTTTTCAGAAAAGATGTTCATATATTTATACAGGCATATTCACTTTTACTTCCTCCAAATAATTTCTAACAAAATATACATCAAGACACATTATAATGTTCTTGCCATATGGGGATATAGACAGAGGCATGACATGAATATTAACTTTTAAATTGGGGTGGTTCAAAAATACGGATCAAGACAGTGTTTAGAGGGAATAGAGGGTGATTTTCCACTGCCTTTTAGGTTCCTCCCAGGAAGTCTGGGAAAGTGGGAAGGAAACACCCAATAGACCAGCAGAGTAGGTGAGCCAGTGAAATGTAGTGGCCAAAAGCATGGGTTCAAATCCTGTCTCCATCAGTTACAAATTGTGTGACCTTGGCAAGTTATTGAATGTCTTTGATGCCTAGTATCTTCATCTTAAAAGGAGAGATAAAGTCTATCTTGCAAGTTGGTTGAGAGAATGAATGAAATGAATATATGCATGACTCATGGTTAACTCTCAATCAATGATAACTTGGTATCAGGCCGGACATAGACCAGAATGTCAGCATAGTTCAGGGCTATTTTTGACATACATGTAAGCAACGCAGAGGAGTAGATCTAGCCCAGGCTACAAATGTTCTCCTGGGCCAACTTTCCAGAAGGAGGCTGAGAACACAGTAGAAGAATTTTATCGAGAAAAAAGAAAAAAAGCACTAACTAGATAATAAAGGCCTGAGTTAGACTGAGCAGGAGAGGATTCTATAGCTACAAAGAGTGTAAATTCCCTCCTAAGATTAGAGTACTGAAATTTTACAACAGGTCCACCAGAACAGTTTTTGAATTTGTGATGCTTTTAAATATGCTTTAAGATGACAACACCCAATCTGGTGAAGTTACAATAAAACTTCTATATCATAAGTTGCTGGTGGCACATTGGTACTATCTTTTAGGAAAGTAATTTGGCAGTATGAATTAGAAATTATGAAAATTCTAATTTTATAAATTATGAAAATTCTAATTTCATAAATTATTCATACTCTGTCACTTGATTGTTCTTCATTTGCAAAGTTATTCTAAGGAAATAATCCAAAAGAAGGAAAACAAGGAAGATGATTGTTTTCATTACCTATATTGGAGAAGAAGAAAAAAACAGAAAGCAGCTATATAATTCAAAGGATATTTATGTAACAATATAATCTAGTTATAACTGGGGCATATCAAAATTACTTGAAAACATAGCAGTTTAGGCTGGGTGATGTGGGTCATGCCAGTAATCCCAGCACTTTGGGCAGCCAAGATGGGAAGATCACTCAGGCTTAGGAGTTTGAGACCACCGTAGGCAACATGGCAAAACCCTCTCTTTACAAAAAAAATACAAAAATTAGCCGGGCGTGGAGGCGTGTGACTGCAGTCTCAGCTACTTGGGAGGTAGAGGTGGGAGGATCACCTGAGCTTGGGGAGGACGAGGCTGCAGTGAGCCATGATTGCACCACTACACTCCAGCCTGGTTAACAGAATGAGACCCTAATGAGACGCTGTCTCAAAACAAAAACAATAAAAAATAGCAATTTAAACCAGTCATGTTCATTTGCTCACTTTTTTTTTTTTTTTTTTGGAGACGGAGTCTCACTCTGTCGCCCAGGCTGCAGCGCAGTGGCGCGATCTCTGCTCAAGCTCCGCCGCCCGGGTTCACACCATTCTCCTGACTCAGCCTCCCGAGTAGCTGGGACTACAGGTGCCCACCACCACGCCTGGCTACTTTCTAGTATTTTTAGTGGCGATGGGGTTTCACTGTGTTAGCCAGGATGGTGCATTTGCTCACAGTTTTATGAGTCAGAAATTCAAAAAGGTTGGGAAGTTCTTACTTGGAGTCTCTCATGGACTGCATTCAGATCTCTGTTGGGGCTGTAGTCCTCCAATGGCATGACTAGGCTTGTCATCCGAGATGGATCACTCACACGACAGGCAGTTGGTTTCAGCTGAAAGCTTAGCTGGGCTGTCAACCAGAGCACCTACACGCAGACTCTCCAGCATAGCAGTCTCAGGATAATCAGATTTCTTTACGGGGTTTTTGTTTCTCCCAGAGGTAAAACCCCAAAAACACCAGGTGTAAGCTTTGTAGCTTTTACTAATCTGATCTTGAAAGTTATGCTGTGTCATGTCTCCTGTACTCAAAAGTGAGTCATTAATGCTGACCCAAACTCAAGGGGAGGGGATACACACTCCACCCATCAATGGGAGGAATGTCAGAGGAATTACAGACATGTTTTAAAATTGCTACAGTCTTATTTGCATTCCTCCCACGTGCAACATACCCTCTCCCTTATCAAGATCTCCCAAAGGCTCAACTATTACAGCATCAGACTCAGGCTGGACGTTCAGGATCACATCATCTCAGTCAGGTCCAGGTGTAAATGCATCTGCTCAAGTTTCTGAAGACCTCAGGACTAAAGAGATCAAGGGTTAGAATAAATAAAATAGACACTCCTATTCAAAAAGGAAGGGATGACAAGCACAGAGCAGTCACTAGTCCAGAGAAACTTGAAATTCAACTGGGTACCCGTCACCAGTTCTTGGTTCATGTCATCCAGTACTGTGGATTGTACTGATGTACTAAGTACATCAGTACTGATTCCCTAGTACTGATTTGTACTAATTGTACTAGGGGATTGTTCATCAGTACTGATTTGTACTGATTGTACTAGGGAATTCCTCCTGTAGGTTCTCGGCTCCTCCATCTGCACTCCTGGTTTTTCCCTCCGAGTCATCCTTCCCTTTTCATAATAAACAGCCTGTGAGTGCAGCTGGGTGGTTCTCTCATTTGGCTTCCGTCCCACAGAAGGTTGTGGATCGGAACCACTTTCATTTTGTGCTGCTTCTGTCTCCTTTAGACCAAGATGGTATTGCCTCTGCCAATATAATTCCCTTGAAATATTTGTCAGCTTTTATGAATCTTACTAGAGTCCCTTCATTGGACAACGGCCATAAAGGGTCTTTGGGACAGACTCTTCTCCATCTTTGATTCTCTATAAGGCTGCAACATCCTTCAGAGCCTAGAAGCTCTATGATTTAAGAGGGATGATCTACTACAAAGCATGATCTTAAGATCCTTAGATACATTTTATCTAGCAGACCGTGTCTAGGAGATACCATTTTAAATCTTTCTGAAATCATAAAAAAGGTGTTTTAAAGTTGTCCTTCTGGCTTTACTTTTACCTTTTGATGGCATTTTCCTGAAAGAGCCCTGAGTTTGATCTTTTCCCTAAGGTCCTTTCTTACTTTAAGAATTCTTTGCTGACTGAAAATATTCTCTTGAGCCCTTCGTATTTCTTTCAAATTTCCCTTGAAAATAAAATAGTTGGTTTTTAAAGTTTATTTGTTTATTCTCTCTACTTTCATTTTATCATAGGCAATTAGAAGAAGCCAGATAGTATCTTAAACACTCTGCTTGGGAATTTTCTTAGCTAGGTCATCGTGTTCCTTTAGTACATTTTCTATTTTCCACATTACTGCAGGTGATAGTTTTGCAAAACTTTCCACCACTACATAACCATGGTCTCCTCCCCTTCAGCTTCTTGTAAATCTCCCTCACCTTCCTTTAAGCCCTCCCTGACATATTGCAGTTCTCAAGGCCAATCAGGTGTCAGTTTACATTCCAGCCCTTGCCTGATGCCTAGTCTCAAAACCAATGGCTTGTGGTTTAGATTTCTATTATTGCAGACCCTCATTTCCAGGTACCACAATTCGTTCTGGTTACTATTGCTGTGTGAAAATTTGTCTTTAAATGTAGTGGCCTACAACAACCATTTCATTTTGCTCATAATTTTGTGCATCAGAAATTTGAAAAGGGCTCAGCTGAGCAGTTCTCATTTGAGGTTACTCATGCAGTTGCAGTAAGATGTCAGCTGGGGCTGCAAACATCTGATGACTTGACCATCCTGGATGTCCAAGATGGCTCATGTGTACGGTTAAGAGCTGGCGCTGCTGTCAGCTGTGAGCTCAGCTGGGCTGTCTCGGTGTTTACATGTGGGCTTTCCAGCACAGCACTCTCAGGATACTTGGCCTTCTTCCATGGTGCTGGTTTCCCCCGGGGCTAACATCCCAAAAGAACCAGGCAGAAGTTGTATGGTCTTTTCTGACCCAGTTTTGAAAGTTAAAAACAGCATCACATCTGCTGCATTCTATTGGTTATAAGGTGCTCACTAAGTCATCCCAGATTCGTGGGTAGGGGACATAGATACCACCCCTCCATGAAATAAGTGACAAACAATTTGCAGATATGTTTTAAAACTGCCACACAACATATTAAATTCTCTAAGGTTAGCGATAAAAAAGCAGAATATATAATTGCATATGCCCTGGGATTGAAAGCAGTATCCAGGAATGGACATATGAAAAACATTGGAAAGAAATGCAAAAAATATTGTATTTTTTCATTATTGTAGATGATTTTTTTCCATTTATTTTATAGTAGGAAAGAAAGAATGAATGAAAGAAAAGAAAACATATTTCTAAGTGATTTGATACTTTTTCTTTATAACCTCTGCTCCTTTTATCTTACAGTTTATCTTTGGGATAGCCATGAGAATCACTTTAAGTTGGGTTTGAGAATGAGAGGGAGCATTGAGAACATGACCAGTTGGATATGAAGGTAGCCTTGGCTGTGGTGAAGTCGGATTGAGCGGTAATGCACGGGGCTATTATGTGACACTTCAAGGACTAATTAGGGCCAGGAGGAAGCCCAAAAGTGTTATCTCTTATGTGCAGGATCAAGACACCCAAGTAGGTTCACACATTTCATGGCCATTAAATTCTGTTTGCCCCATGAAACAAGTAACGAGACATAGGTCAAATGTTGAAACTGAAAAGTGGTACAGATCTGTCCAAACAGAATGTTCTTGCATTCAATCACTCAAGCAATGTGGAATTAAAAGCTATGTGTTATTATTAGATGCTCTACACTACACACCCAGACTTCCCTCTACCTGCTGATGTCCAGAGAACTTTCTCAACCTAGTTTTGCTCACACAGCAGGACCTGGATCCCAGTACAGATCCAGAGGCCTGTTATGGACTGAATTGTGTTCCCCCAAAATGTGTATCTTGAAACCTGAAGCCCCAATGTAACTGCATTTGAAGATAAGGCCTTTAAAGAGGTAATTATGGTTAAATATGGTCATAAGGGTGAGGCCCTAATCTAACAGGATTGGTGTCCTTATAAGAAGACAGACACCAAATATCTCTCCTCTTTCTCTCAATGCATGCACATAGGCAGGCTATGTGAAGATACAGAGAGAAGGCAGCCATCTGCAAGCTGCAGAGAGCGGCCACAGGAGTGGTCAATCCTGCTGACACCTTGATCTTGGACTTCCAGCTTTCTCAACGGTGCTCAAACAAGTTTCTGTTGTTTAAGTCACCGAGACTGTGGTACTTTGTTATGGCAGCCCTAGAAAACTAATAAAAAGTCCTTCAAGCTGATTCCTGGTATCCTTTTGGCGTGCCCTGATCATTTATTGAGCATTTCTTTACTTTCTAGCACAATAAGATGTTCTGTGTCATTTAGTACCTTTTCTGCCTGTGGTAGGCCACACAATGGCCTCCCAAAGAGGTCCACATA
Source organism: Pongo abelii (assembly GCF_028885655.2). Classification (NCBI taxonomy): domain Eukaryota; kingdom Metazoa; phylum Chordata; class Mammalia; order Primates; family Hominidae; genus Pongo; species Pongo abelii. The sequence goes on from NC_071988.2 coordinate 23,873,745, forward strand.
GGAATCCTCTACACCTGTGAATAAGTTGCCTTAAAGGTGTTTGGCCCAGTGCGTATGCCACCATGTAAAATTGGCTTCCATGAGTAGCAAGAAACAATTTTTGGAAAATCACATTTGTCAGTTTGCCTAATGAGAGAAATGTTGACAAGTTTAATTGAAATTGAAGAAAATAAAAGGCTGTTTGGGGATGAGAATGGTTTGCTTCTTACCTTCTCTGCACAGCAGAGACACACAGAAATTGTTTAGAGTTGCCATGGGATGGACTTGAAGTGGGTGGTAAGGAAATTCCAATGTGTCTACATCAGGTGCAGTGCCAGGGGCTAAGAAAAAGACAAAGATGCTTAAGACATGGTCCCTGTCCTCAAAGGATTCAATCTGGGGATAGTTTCTCACCTACATGAGAAACCAAAGAGATTACCTAGAATACATAAGGGCATTTTTGTGGTGCTAGCAAGTAAATCAGAAGGCTGATGTACTGATTCAACTGATGTGTAGATTTTAAGGATAGAAGGAAGAAATATAGCAATGACAAATTTGATTGGAAAAAGATCAGCTGGGACGATCATACTCATCCCAAATGGACCTTTATCACAATGGAACGATGCCTGATACAAAAGAAACAACAGAATGTGGCAGATCAAGGTGTTGTGAAAACACTGAGCTGGTTGTGGCCACTGCACCTGTGTTTGCTGATCTTAAACAGCTGTGTGTGGATAACGTTAGCAGGAACAGGGCAATTGAGGAACTCGAGAACGCTAGTGCTGTGATTGAAGCCACCTGTCCTGGCATCACAGGTAAGATGGTGAAAAAGTTAACAGGGAAATTTCAAAAGCGTTCCACTGATGTATCCTCTTCTAAGCTTTTCGTTGTCGGCTTCTGTTTCATATGAAACCCAGTAAAGCTCTTCAAGCTTGCCTTCATGCCTAACTCAAAAGCTCCATATGCCTTTCATACTTTTGCAACTTGTTGATGATTAAAGACTTTAAAGAACTCTTCTCATCCCCACGAGAAAAGTGCTTTGTGTAGTGGTTAAAAGCGTGGATTTTGGAGTGATCATCCAGGTACAGGGCCTGAGAAGCTTTACAAGCTGTGTGAGTTTAGTTGAGTTATTAAACATTTCTGGGCTTCAGTTTCTCTTCCACAAAATGGGAATAATAATATAACATCCTTGTGGTAAATGGGAATTGAAGACTATTCTATACCTGGTTGACTCCAGGTCTGACTCCTTTACAAAATGTTTGAACCATTGAAGAGAGACTGATGAGTTTAGTGTTATTTCATTTTGACCAAGCTCTTGATATTGGGCATAGATGTAGGTGAGAAAAGCACTTCCCTTTTTGGAGCTTGGTCTGGACTCTAAGGTGTGGGGAGATCTGGGGTGCTTCTGACAGTTGCTCAGGGAAGCCCAGCCCAGCCCCAAAGTGGCCATCGGGATGCAATCTAGGAAACTGACCTATAAAAATGCAGGGATAGGCCTGGGTCCTTCAAATCTGTGAGTTTTTATTTGGCTTTTACTTTCGTGCCATTTTTCCCACACCCAGGCTAGTTCTCAATAAGAATGCTACCCTGTCCTTACAAGCAGATGGGCCTGCCCATGTGTGAGATGAAGAGGACACAAGGAGGTAGCAACCCCTCCCTGAGTTCAGGCTGGAGGTAGCAGTGAGGCCACCAGAAGAGGATCATTGGTGGCAGAGGCACCATATGGTGGTAAGGTGAAGAGATCCAAGTGGCAGAACACAAGAGTCTGTGCCCAAGTACATAAGAGAGATGCCCAAAACACTGAACTAGCTGGAATTCACTGGATGGAATGATGGGATATTTTCTGCTAACTATGTGGGCAGGGCCATAGATGTAGTCCCTTGGGTTAACAGCCCAACACCTTCATTTAACAGAACACACACATGTCTACAGTCAGTGGGGATGGTCGCTGTATTTAACCACTGCTGTGTTGTCAAAGACCAGTCCAAAAGGATGTAGCTGATCCTGGTGCTGAAGCTTACAATCATTTATGGAAGAAAGCAAATCCTATTGCTGGTGACATGGAAGATCTCCAAAGCCCCTTTATAAAGGAGAGAAGGGGTATTTGGGTTTTCCGTCATTTTCCCAACAAACTATAATTTCTATCTATTGAGATTGGTAGAACTTTTGCCACCAATCTTTCTGAATTCTGGGTTTTGTTAGTGGGTTTTTTTTTCTTTCAAAAGAGTGAATCAGATTTTCTGGATGTCCCACTGTGCCAGGAATTAACCCTTTAGTTTCTGGATCCTGGGGAAGTTCATGAGGTTCCAGAAGAGGGGCTGGGTAGCTGACAGTGGGGAAGCAAACAGAGAGCTTGAGTCAATGTATATTTACCAGGCTGTATGAAAATATTCCAATGTTTTAACAACCGGAGCATCTGGGACTGGTGCACACCAGTCCTGCCTACACAACCAGGACCACACACAGCAGAAGTGTTCTCACACTCATGTCATTCCTGAGAGGTTTTCATAGAAAACTGAGGCTCTGCTGAACTTTAGCAGGGAACAGGATAGGAGCACAACACTGCGCTGGTTCAGGCTGTCTCTCATGCTTGGATAGCTCTTCCCACGTACTCTCTTGTGTAAGCAGAGAAGCCATGTGGGAGAGATCCCATGCTATTGCCCCTTCCCCTTGAGTCTCTAAAACAAGGCAGATCTATATGTCATAGTTCCTGCCAAAAGGTTGACTTATCTTTAACGAACTCTTCTGCTTCTGGGCCTGCATGAATGCTAGTCAATTCATAGCTGGCAAAATGAAGCTATTTCCATGACCACAAAAACCCATTCAGGATCCCCACAAACTCAGCCCACACCCTTCTATTCCAAATCAATGAGGCTGACTCAATTTCCTGCTGACTCACAGCAGTCCCAGCTTTACCAGTCAGCTGGTTCCCCAGGTTAAAAGTGGCTCCAGGCAGAACCCAAGATCCCTGGGAACGAGAGTGTTGCATGTGGCCACTGTAAGAGGCTTAGCATGAGTCCTCAGACCCCCTGCTGTTTCCACATGGCCTGGGCCTTCTCACTGGACTGAATATTTCGAGTGTGCACTCTGAACCTGGAGCCTGAACAAGGGTAGAGGAGGCAAGGCCAGTTGGACGTGCAGAGCTGAGATTGCTGCTTAGCCAAAGGCCTCCAAGTTCTCACCTGTTACCTGAGATGAAACACCTCAGGAAATCCAGGCAACCTGATGGCCAGCTGCTTATAAAAAGCGATTCTAAATACACTTTCCCATCATTTATAGAAGAAAGCAAATTCTATTGCTGGTGACATGGAAAGTCTCCAAAGCTCTTTTATAAAGGAGAGAAGGGATAATTTGGTTGTCCAGGATTTTCCCAATAAATCAGGGATTCCTTCCTATGGAGAGCAACAGAACTCTTGCCACCAATCTTTGTGAGTTCTGGGTTTGGACACTGGGGTTCTTTCAAGAGGACAGAAAGAATCAGATTTTCTTAAGAGGATATATTAATGACTTAAAATGAATCTCTTTGCACATTTTACAACACTCGCTACCACTGACAAGAAAGTTGATAATCTTCTAATAAAAACATCCAATTCAGAGATAATGAAAACTAAAAAAACCACTGTATCTTCTCATAGTCCTTAATTTCAATAAAATCTATGGGCTCTGGGAGCAGGACTTACAAATGACAAGTAGAAGGTTCATCTTGGGGGAGCCGCAGGGGAATATCAGAGAGAATCTGTTTGTAACCAAACCAGAGAAGCACAACTTCAAATAACCACCAAACTTCTGTCTTCACTCCCTAAACATGAGGTTTTTGAGTATTTCCAAACAACTTAAATTGTGATAGTTAATTTTATGTGTCAACTTGGTGGGGCCGTGGTGCTCAGATATGCGGTCAAACATTATTCTGGCTTTCTGCCTGGGGATGCTGCCGAGGAAGCATCATTAAAGTCTCTCTTCCCACGGGCGTCATGTCGAAGCCAGTCTCCTAAAGAGCCTGAACAGGTGCGGAAGCTCTACACTGGGGCTTCAGCTTTGAAACAACTGATGGGAGTCTGATGGGCCATTTTGAGCAATGGGGAAGGCTCACTCTTACAGACTGTGTGGTCTGAGAGATCCAAACACCAAGAGCTCCAGGGTCATTGGGTTTGTCACCAATGCCACTGTGGAGGAGGTAGATGCAGCCATTAATGCAAGGTCACACAAGGTGAATGGAAGAATTGTGAAACCAAAGAGAGCTGTCTCAAGAGAAGATTCTCAAAGAGCAGGTGTCCACTTAACTGTGAAATAGGTATTTGTTAGTGGCATTAAAGAAGACACTGAAGTACATCACCAAAGAGATGATTTCAGACAATTTGGGAAAACCGAAGTGATTGAAATCATAACTGAATGAGGCAGTAGCAAGAAAAGGGGCTTTGCTTTTGTAAGCTTTGAAGACCATGACTCCAAGGATAAGATTGTCATTTGGAAATGCCATCCTGTGAATGGCTACAACTGTGAAGTTAGGAAAGCCCTGTCACACAAGAGATGGCTAGTGCTTCATGCAGCCAATGAGGTCAAAATGGTTCTGGAAACTTTGGTGGTGGTCATAGAGGTGGTTTTTGTGGGAATGACAACTTTAGTCATAGAGGAAACTTCAGTGGTTGTGCTGGCTTTGGTGGCACCCATGGTGATGGTGGATGTGGTGGCAGCGGGGATGGCTATAAGGAATTTGGTAATGATAAAAGCAATTTTGGAGGTGGTGATGTTTGGCAATTAAAACATCAGTCTTCAAATTTTGAATCCATGAAGGGAGGAAACTTTGGAGGCAGAAGCTCTGGCCCCTGTGGTGGTGGAGGCCGATACTTTGCCAAACCATGAAACCAAGGTTTCAGTAACAGCAGTAGCTATGGCAGTGGGGGAAGATTTTAATTACTGCCAGGAAACAAAGCTCGGCAGGAGAGCGAGCCAGAGAAGTGACAGGGAAGCTACAGGTTACAACAGATGTGTGAACTCAGCCAAGCACAGTGGTGGCAGGGCCTAGCTGCCACAAAGAAGACATGTGTTAGACAATACTCATGTGTATGGGCAAAAAACTCAAGGACTGTATTTGTAATTAATTGCATAATAGGTTATTTTAGTTTCTGTTCTGTGGAAAGTATAAAGCATTCCAACACAAAGCATTAAATGTAGACTTTTTTGTTTCACCCATGCTATTAATTCCTAAATGTAATAGTCTGATCATGATGCCGAATAAATATGTCTTTTTAAAACAAACACACAAAGAAACAAAACATTATTCTGGATATTTCTGTGAGAGTGTTTTTCTATGAGATTAACACTGAAATCAGGAGACTTTGAGTAAAGCAGGTTTCCTTCCATAAAATGGGTGGGCTTTATCTAATCAGTTGAAGGCCCGAATAGAACTGATCTCCCTGAACAAGAGAGAATTCAGCAGCAGACAGTCTTTAAGATGGAAGTGCAGCATCAGCTCTTCCCTGGGTCCCCACCTGATGGCCTCAGGACTTGAACTGCAGTATTAATTCTTCCTGCCTCCAGGTCTCCTGCCTCCTGGCCCACCCTGCAGATTTTGGACTTGCCAGCCTCCATAATCATGTAAGCCAATTACATTTATATGTAAGCCATATACAATTTACATATGTATATATGTATACATATATGTCTACATATACATGTGTACACATATACATATATGCACATACATATATGTATGCATATACATATACATACATGTGCATATGTACGCATACATGTATACATATATGTATATACATGGATATATGTATATATGTACATATATACACATATATGCATGTATATATGTACATATATACACATATATACACGTATATATACACATATATACACGTATATATACACATATATACGTGTATATATGTACATATATACACATATATACACGTATATATACACATATATACACGTATATATGCACATATATAGACGTATATACACGTATATATGTACATATATACACACATGTATATATGTACATATATACACACATGTATATATGTACATATATACACACATGTATATATGTACATATATACACACATGTATATATGTACATATATACACACATGTATATATGTACATATATACATACATGTATATATGTACATATATACATATATGTATATACAGGTATATATGTACATATATGTACAAATATACATGTATGTATATACAGGTACATATGTACATATGTACACATATACATATATGTATATACAGGTATATATGTACATATGTACATATATACATACGTGTATATACAGGCGTGTATGTACATATGTACATATATACATACGTGTATATACAGGTGTATGTACATATGTACATATATACATACGTGTATATACAGGTGTATGTACATATGTACATATATACATACGTGTATATACATGTATATACATGTACATATGTACATATATACATACGTGTATATACATGTATATACATGTACATATGTACATATATACATACGTGTATATACATGTATATACATGTACATATGTACATATATACATACGTGTATATACATGTATGTATATACACGTACATATGCGCACATACATACATGTATATACATGTACATATGCACACATATACATACATGTATATACATGTACATATGCACACATATACATACATGTATATACATGTACATATGTACACGTACATGTATGTACATGCATGTATATACGTACATGTATGTACATGCATGTATATACGTACATGTATGTACATGCATGTCTATACGTACATGTGCATATGTACATACATGTATATACGTACATGTGCATATGTACATACATGTATGTACATGTACATATGTACATACATGTATATGCATGTACATATGTACATATGTACATACATGTATATGCATGTACATACATGTACATATGTACATGTGTACATACATGTATATACATGTACATATATACACATATACATACATGTATATACATGTACATATGTACATATGTACATATATACATACATGTACATACATGTACATATGTACATATATACATATATGTATATACATGTACATATGTACATATGTACATATATACATATATGTATATACATGTACATATGTACATATATACATATATGTATATACATGTACATATGTACATATGTACATATATGTATATACATGTACATATGTACATATATACATATACATGTATATATCTACATATGTACGTATACATGTACATATATACATATATACGTATACATGTACATATATACATATATACGTATACATGTACATATATACATATATACATATATGTATATACATGGATATATGTATATATGTACATATATACATATATGTAAATTGTATGTGTGTGTATATACACACACATAAACACACACACACATTCTACTGGTTCCATTTCTCCAGAGAATCCTGACAAACGTGTTTCCCTGCTTTCCTAATTTGATTCCTTTCTTCTATTCTCTTCCCAATCTTGGTTGAACAGTGGAATCACCAGGGTAGCTTTAAAAAATAAAGATACAGCTGGGCACAGTGGCTCATATCTGTAATCCCAGCATTTTGGGAGGCCGAGGTGGGCAGATCACCTGAGGTCAGGAGTTCAAGACCAGGCTGACCAACATGGAGAAACCCCATCTGTACTAAAAATACAAAATTAGCCAGGCATGGTGGCACACGCCTGTAATCCCAGCTACTTGGGAGGCTGAGGCAGGAGAATCGCTTGAACCTGGGAGGCGGAGGTTGCAGTGAACCGAGATTGTGCCATTGCCCTCCAGCCTGGGCAACAAGAGCAAAACTCCATCTCAGAAACAAACAAACAAACAAACAAATGCCTGGGTCCCCATCTTCAGACAGTCCAGTTTGATTAATCTGGGCCGTGGCCTAGGTACTAAGATTTTAAAAGCTTCCCAGATGATTCTAAAGTACAGAGGATCTCAAACTTATGTTGTTTTGACTTATAGTTTTTTGATTTTATGATGGGTTTATTGAGATGTCATTCCATTGTACACTGAGGACCATCTGAGTCACAATGTTTCAACTTACAGTACTTTGACTTTACCATGGGTTTATAAGAATGTAATCTGATGCATTTTGACCTGCTATATTATCAATTTATGTTATGTTTACTGGGGCATAAAAACTCATAAGTTGAGGAGCATCTGTACAAGCACAGTTGGGAAACATTGTCTTAGAGTTCGTTGGTTAAAAAAAAATCTAAATAAGAACTGGGCTAAAGCTCTTCAAATATCCTATTTCCTAATCAGCTGTTGAATTCCTTTGCTGTGAATCTTACCTTTATGAGACTGTAGAGCAGAATCACAAGGTCCTAGGAACAGGTACTTTTTCCCCACCAACCTACTTATGAAAGTGCTTTAGGTTACTAAATGTGAACCGTGCTACTTTGTATTTACAGAAATTCCTATCTTTAAAAGAAAAGCATGCTTTTCAATTTCATTTCAAAGTTTTACGACAACGCTTTGACGTTGGCAAGTGGCTAGTTAATTTGCATCCATTTTATTTGCAAGGAAGCTGGGGCAAAAATGATTATTTATTTGCATGGAATTCTTCTTATCAGTCACAACTGTCCAATGAAGTAATAAATTGCCTTTTAAGGTTTTCCTCCCATAGTGATTCTTATGAAGTCATGGAACCATGCCTACTTCTATATTTGCACATGAGCAAAGTGACTTGCACACAAGGTTATCCATTAAAGCCTGGTTTGTGGAAGTATAAGACTGGAAACAACCTAAGTGTCTGCCATCAGGGACAGGTTAAAAAATTATAGCACTTCTAAAGATGGCACAGTATGCACACACAAAGGAGAATGAGGCAGCTCTTCATGCTCTGATATAGAATGATCCGGTACAGTGCTACAGCCAGTTTGGACCAGTTCACAAGGGCACATTGTTAGCGTCTCTTCTTAATTTTGCAGTCAGCAACAACTTGAAATTTGCCACAGTGGGAGTTACATTATGAAAATCTATAAATGGTATGAATCAGAGCACAGCTCACTCCATAAGAGGCAGTTGCTGAATATTTACTAGCACGCCACTGAAAAGATCTCTAAGACCCACTTTAAAGTGAATAAAGCAAGGTATTGCACAATCTGCATAGTATGCAAACAACTGTGTAAAAATAGGGGAAATTATTGTGCGTTAAAAACCTCTAGATTCTTTAAAACTTAAACATAGAATTACCGTATGTATTCCCAAGAGAAGTGGAAACATATGTCCACACAGAAACATGAAAACAAATGTTTGTAGCAGCATTATTTATATGAACCAATAGGTAAAAACAACCTAACTGTCCATCAGCGGATGAATGAATAAATTAATGGTGGTATGGACATATACTAGAATAATATTCAGCCACGAAAAGGAATGAAGTATTGATGAATGCCACAACTTGGATGAACCTCAAAAACATTATGCTAAGTGAAAGCAGCCAGACACAAAAGGTCACATATTATATGATTCCTTTTATATGATATAGGCAGAATAGTCAAATCTATAGAGACGGAAAACAGATTAGTGGTTACCAGGGAATGGAGGAAAGGGAATGAGGAATGATTATTTAATGGGTAATTTGTGTATGTGTGTTTCTGGAGGGATGAAAAGGTTTTGAAACTAAAGAGTGGTAGTGGTTGCACAACATTATGCATACATTAAATGCCACTGAATCGTACAGGCTCACGCCTGTAATCCCAACACTCTGGAAGGCCAGGAGGGCAGATTGCTTGAGCACAGGAGTTCGAGACCAGCCTGGACAACATGGTGAAACCCCATCTCTACCAAAAATACAAAAAATTAGCCAGGCATGGTGGCATGCACCTGCGGTCCCAGCTACTCGGGATGCTAAGGTGGGAGGATCACTTGAGCCTGGAAGGTGGAGGTTGCAGTGAACTGAGATTGCACCACCACACTCTAGCTTGGGTGACAGAGTGAGACACCATCTCAAAACAAACAAACAAACAAACAAAAACAAAAAAAAAGGAAAGAAAGAAAAAAGAAAGAAAACAAAAACATAAATCTCTGGCAGGCTGCACAGAGAAACTGGTAAGCTGTCTAAAGAGGAGAAGTGGGAATCTGGGAGACTAGGTGTGGGAGTAACTTCATTGTATGCCTTATTGTTTGAACCATATGGACAAGAGGTGATAGGAAGGTCTAAGAGACACATACATCCCCTCTGTAAAACCCAGGGTAAATGGATAAATAATGAATTAATGGCAAATCACAATTAATTTAGAATCTACAAACTGAAAGCACTCTCTTTCCAGAGACTCTCATTGGTTGGTCTTCCATCACCACATCCCATCAGGTGGGAGTATCTCTACCAGGCAGCACTTGGACACCTGTATTTACTCTGCCCTGCGAATGGAGGATGCAGCGTGATGCTGGGGATACTTGGTCGTAGAGTGGGTGAGATGGATCTGGGAACAGCCATATGGCCTTGGGTTAGGCACATAACCTGTCTGAACATGAGTTTTCTCTTCTGTAAAATGGAGATGATCAGGTCCACCTCTCGGAATTGGTATGACAATGGTATGGAGAATTAAGATAACACATGCATGTGCCCAACACACTATAGGCACTGAGCAATGCTGATATCCTTTCCTGGGAAGGGGATGATGCTGCGGGATTCTGCCTGCTCAGGAGACTCTCCCTGGTGACTCCTGAAGATTTCTTCCGCCTGCTTTGTTCAACTGGCCCAGCACTAGCATAACCTTGTTCTTGTGTCTTTATGAGCCCTTCATTTCTTCTGTTTTATAAACCAAGACTGTATCATTGAAGTGGAGAGTCAATAAAAAGTAAGAGAATTAGATTCTTAAGGGTAACTAGAGCTGTGATTTATTGAGTGGTTACCTTGGGCCTCATATTTTAAATGCATTATTTCTAACACTTACAACAGCCCTAGAAGCAATATATTTCAATCCTCATTTATAGGGACAGAGAGAGCTTAAGTAATCTGCTCACCATTACATTGTGCTAGAGCAGGGATTTGAACCCAGGACTGCCTGGCTTTCCACTCGATCATATTCCATCATGGAACCTGGCTTGCAAATTGCCAAAGTCAAGACTACTGGACTGTGTGGACCTAAAACAATCATAGAATCTAGATGAAAGGTGGAAGGGGCCCAAAAAATTATTGAGTCTAACCCTCACCTCATAAGAAACCCCTACTTCAACATCCTGACTCTTTGATGGAAAGCTCATCTCCTCATGTGACAGCCCATTCCATTTTTAGACAACTCTAATTACTAGAAAGACTCATAATGTGCTATTTGCCAGACAGATTCACCTGCTATTTTCATTACAACTTCATACACCCTGATGAGGCCATTATTAAGACATCCTTGGCTGAAATCCTGAACTCCATTACCTCCTGGACTTGCAATAAGGCCCCTAACACCATTGCCAAATAAAGTTACTCCAGAACATCAGCGATGCAGACAAAGTCACGAGAGGGATGTTGATTACAACTTCAAATGAGTCTGGGATAGGTGATTATCTCTTTCTAAGGAAAGGTTATGCTGGATGGGATGTATTGTCACTCGGGACAGAGGTATAGCATATATTGCAGAAGTTTAAAATAATCAGAGTCGTGTGTATGCAACACAATTCCCTGGTTAATTAAAATGCTTGCAAAAAGCAGTGAAAGCTGATTTTTGTGCTTTTCCTTCTTCCTGTTTTTCAGCTTTTCTGGCAGTTTTCTGTTGAGTGAAGGACAGTCAGATCTAAATGATGAAATTTGAGCTCATGTCGCTAGCTTCCCACACCATGAACTTACTGTAAGATCTAACAACTAATAATGGAGATTAAAAATGGATAAGAATTAAAAAGGGGGAATCCAAGGTCCTCTGAGTGTGTGAGCTGCGCTCATCTGGTTCTCTGCAGGGGAAGCAGAATATGTTGATGTGATTGTGTGAACTGCAGCAAACTAAAAGATGTCAGGGTCAGAAGAGTAAAATGTGGCTCCACTGGGACTTCAGGTGGCAAATAGGATTGAGAATCTTAACTTTAATGAAGACAACAAAAACCACATAATTAACACACACTGTTAACACCTCATTAGTCTCCCGGGGCTTAAATTATGCTAAAAATAATCAACACATTTTGTTTAAATAAGGCGCTGTTACAGGTGGCCACAAAGGCTTCCTTCATAGCAGAATGAGGCCATTTTTCCACATTTTTTTTCAGATGCTTTAAAGTAGGCCTCATCTTCATTCCAAGGAAAGGATTATTAAAAACGTGTGGAGCTGCGGAGAGGAAATGAGTGTATTAGTTAGAGTCTCTCTGGCTCTGAGCCTAACTCCAAAATCTTACACAACCCCATTTCACAACCCAGATCCCCAACATCAGGATTGTCTCATAAATGATGTGCTGTTGGGCACTGGTGCTGGCTACACGTCAAGCTGCGCAATAGCCAAGTTTGGTCTGGTGCCTTTTCTTCTCTTCTTTTTCACACTGTAAGCATTAAAACTCCTCTTACATGTTTATACATTCACTGCCACCTAATCTGGCTTTGACCTATGACTCCTTTGATCAATAGAATTTGGAGAAAGTGATGTTTCTGGATTTCTGAGCCCAGGCATTACAAAGACCTGAAATCTTTGGCCATGCCTTGAGCCACTATAGAGGAAGTCCAGTTTCCCCTGCTGTAGAGCCAGACCACAGGGAGAGGCCTTGGAGGATAAGCCATCAACTGGAGATAGGCCACATGGCCTCTAAGCGCCTGAGGCCTAGACATTCAGCCCAGTGGCAGCCTCAGCTGCCAACTGGCTACAACTGCAAGAAAGAACTTAAGCAAGGCCAGTAGAGGAACTGCCTGCCCATCCCTAGGTAACCCACAGAATCATGAGATATGATAAAATGGTTGTTGTTTTAAGCCACTAAATTTGGGGTGGATGTTGCAAAACAATAAATAACCAAAATGCCTCTTTGCATTATCCCTGTTAGGATGCCCCTTTCACCCACCCTTGACCATTGGTTATGGACTGAAGGTTTGTGTCTCCCCAAAATTCATATGTTGAAGCTCTAAACCCCAGTGGATGGTATTTTGGGGTGGAGGCTTTGGAAGGTAATTAGGTTTAGATGAGGTCATAAGGGTGGGGGCCACCATGATGGGACAAATGTCCTCACAAGAAGAGGAAGAGAAACCAGAGTTCGCTCTCTTCACCATATGTGAACATAGCAAGAAGGTGGCTGTCTGCAAGCCAGGAAGAGAGACCTTGCCAGGAACCAAATCTGTGGACACCTAGATCTTGGATTTCCTAGCCTCCAGAATTGTGAGAATCAAATGTCTATGGTCTACGTCACCCTGTGGCATTTTGTTACAGTAGCCCAAGCTGACTAAGAAACCATCTGTCTGTGCATTTCCAAGATATCTCCTAGCACCTTTAGGAAAATCATCCATGTGTGTTCACATGTGTTCATGAAAGAAAGTCTCCCTCTGTTTTTTAGAAAAATTATCATATTCACTGTGATTCTTAGAGATGAGACTCCTAACTTCCTTGTGCAAGCCAAGAGAAAAATATTAAATTTTTCCATTACTTTCTTGCTCTTGTTTTCTCTCTGTGTAAAAACAGGAACTCCACCTATTCTCCACCATGGAGTTAAACAGCAAAACCCTGTGCTTGTGGGCTAGTGGTGCTGGTTGGGGGAAGGACGAGAGTCATTGCTTGATTATGCTGCACTGAGTATCTCCCTAAGTTTTAGAGAGTGAGTGATGGCTCTGAAAAAGGGACTCTTTTTTTCAAGCAGAAAGCTTTGCATTTCTGTCACAAATCAGGCAGATAACAAAACTGCTCCTACTTTTGTAGTGAAGCTCACAGCTTGCTCATAACGGAGAGCGACATAAAGTATCTGTGCAGCTCTGAAGGAGAGAAAGAAAAACAAAGCATTTTGAGACCACATTGAAGGAACATTTACATAGACCTGCTCTATAGCCTTGGCACCAGTGAAGTTAAAGTGCTAGAACTATTGTTGACAAGACTGTACTTTGACTGAATTTAGAAACGTTGGATTGAATGAATAAATGGATGGATGGATGATGATGATGGGCAGAGAGAGTACAATTTATCCACCAGCTCTGCTAGAGGGAAACAACTGGATATCATTTTGGGACCTGAAGATCTGTGAATGGCTCAGAACCAAGATGATGGGAGATGAAGATCCAGGCAGAAACATTTTACTGTGCTGAACCCGGTTATGAGTTACATCACTTGCTCTAGATAAGGATTATATGAGACCTTATTATTGTCATTGCTCGTAGTTTGGAGCCTCTTTATTCATGCTCAAGTTAACTGTAAGCAGTCAATTCCATGGAATTAGTTTGGTCCTTCCCAACTATTTTTCTTGCTTTCTTTATAAAATCCCAAATTAAATAATGTCTTTAGTTCCTTAAAGAACTAAAGGTAAATATCTGAACCAGTGTGGCAGGTATTGTTGGCTGCCTAGCCAATAAAATTTTTCCTTCCTTCATAGTAAGGAAAATTTGATTTTGCTAGGGTAGCAAAACGTTCAATGAAAGGACATTTACTCTGCCAGACTCCTGTGACCTAGGGATGCCCTGTGACACATTTCTGACTATGAGACATAAATTGAAATTGTCTGGGAAATAGGGTGTTGCTACTTTCCTTTTCCTTCTTCCTGCCTGAAGTGAGGTGCCATATCTGGAGGTGTATAAGCCACCTTGCAGCCTTGAGGCAACAATCATGAGGTCAGAAGCCTGCACACTGACAATGGTGGGAAGCAAACATGGGAAAATCGCAAGCCCTGCAGTTATCATGGAGCCACCCTACCAGCTCTGGACTTTTTGTTCCATGCAACAAATGCCTGAGTGTTCCAGCAAGTTTTTGTCATACTTTCTTTATTTGTAGCCAAAAGCATTCCTGGCAGATACTCTTGGGTTGATCCAATTGAAAACTACTGTCTTGGTTCCGGTGTCTGGAAGGGGAAAGGAATATGCCTTCTTCATTGCACATTGCCTAACTAAAAGCCAATTCCTCACAGAGTATTTACAGGAATATTTACATAGACCTGCTCTGTAGCCTTGGCACTAGCAAAGCTAAAGTGCTAGAGGTATTGTTGACAAGACTGTACTTCGACTGAATTTAGAAATGTTAGATTGAATGAATAAATGAATGGATGGATGATGATGATGACAGGCACACTGTATTAGTATGGGCTGCAAGTAAAAGAAAGTCTTGGCTTGCACTAACTTACACAACAGAGTCACACAGTGGGAAGTCCAGAGGTTAAAAAAGATGCAGATGCAGAGCCATCAGGGCCTCAAGGACCCAGATCATTCCATCTCACTGCTTGGCCATCCTCAGGGAATACCATGTGCTGATTGAACAAGATTAATCAGCAACTTTCTTGGTGACTCCCTGCATTTTGGTAGATTTCTATACCCGAACAAAACAGATACCTGATAGAAAAGAAAAGCAGGGATCAATTATCACAGGAAACCATCAGTGTCTACTACCCATATGTTATATAAACACTTTGCAAAATGTGCAAAGTCCCAAAACACAAAATGATGGTGAGGATGATGCCAGCCTACCGTCAGCGTTGGTTTGGACACTTTCTGACTGCCATTTGGAAAAGGGGAGTTTAGTTTCTTTCCATTCAGTTGGCATTTATGGCTTCTAAATGAATGGTCTAATTCATTCATCCAATTTGATTGGTCTCATAACAGGAAGCAATTAAAGTGTTCCAAGTGACCAACTAGCCTGCTTGTAAAAACTGAATACTTGGAAAAACAAACAATTCCATCCTTCTCTTCCTCCCAACTAAGGCACCTTCAGTGTACAAAAGGGTGGTGCTGAAATGAACTCAAACTCTGTGTAAATGGAAAAAAAGAGATTCCAAAGTCTGTTTAACCACAAGACCAAGTCATAGATTCTTAGTAGGAATAGCTTCTTTCCCCTCCTTTGTGGAGCTAACGTTCTTTTTTTAGAACGGGTGCCTCACTGGGAATAGATGTGAAAACTGCGTAGCAGGATCATGTGATGCGTAGGCAGTTTCACAGGAGTGAAGTTCCCCCCAGAACACTAAGCTGCTTGTGCATAATCCACCATGGTATTGCAAACACAGGGAGAACAATCTGTAGTGCCAGAGAAACCACTTGTCAGACATACAAAACTAGGACAAAACAGAGCAGCACTTGTATTTTTCTTTGAGAAACAGTGTCTTTCCCTCTCTCCCCATGCGGTTCTGGTGGTGCTGACCCTACTTCTGGCTGACAGAGTAAGCCAACGATGAAAACTGTATTCCATCCTCATCAACACAGTTATTGGTTCAGATATGGAAACAGGATTCACGTAGGTTCCATGAGATTCAATTGGGCAATTTTGTTGGAACTATTAGAAGTTTTAGAGCTATGAAAATAGAAGATCCTGGATTTTTCAGTCCTATGAGCCAGTAAAATTCCCTCTTGCTGAAATTGGCATGAATTGCATTTCTGTCACTTGAAACTTAAGGAGATCTAGCTAACACAAAAACAAAGGTACCAGTATCTTGAGTCCTAAAAAGAAGAAACAGAAATCCATGACAATATAAAGAAATTGATTCTACATTCACAAGTCTTTCCACTTCCACTCTGATACCTTTGTGTTCTCCAGTCCAATTTATAAAATGAAGGACCTCAAAAAAACCTCAAAAGATTTACTCCTCAAAAAACAGGTAATAAAATTAAGAATTCAATGATTGCTACATGCCAAGCACCTAGTTGGTTTCCTTACATAATTATCTCATTTAATTCTCAAAAAAAAAATCCTCACAAACTCCTACCTTGTTTTTACATGTGAGGACAGTGAGGCTTGGAGTGGATCAGTGCTGTGTAGAAACCGTCAATTTAGTTAGCCTGAGGTCAGGAGCAGTGCTCTCCCAAGAGAAGTCAGAGGAGGGTCTCAACAGGACAACGGTCCCACCAATGAATAAGAAAGCTTTCTCTTTTTACTCTCCAATGCTTACTCATTAGAGTTCTGACCTCATACTTTGCAAGACCAAGTCTGAAGGACCAACAACATAATACAAAATTTAATTTGGATGACCTTGCCTAGAAAGGATTTGAACTTGAGGTCATCCTCACACCAAGGAGGTGAGCCCAAGAATTGCCAACCTTCTTACTTTGCTAATGCTTACAAGATGTCTGTGCTTTTCAAATTTATTAAGGGATAATTTACAAGCAATAAAATGCATGCTCTTTGACATGTAAACACTCATGTAAGCATCCCACATTCAAGATATAGAACACTTCCATCGCTCCAGAGAGATTTCTCATGCCCCTTTGCAGCTAATTCCAATACACACGCATGCACGCACACACACACATGCACACACACACAAACACACACTCTCTCTCTTTCTCTCTTTCTCTTTCTCTGCCTCTCTCAATGTTCCTCTACCTCCATCCCAGGAAGCCATTTTTCCAATTTCCATGACAATAGGATTAGGTTACCTATTCTAGAAGTTCATATGAATGGAATCACACGGTATATACTAATCTGCATCTTGCTGCTTTCACTTAGACTAATATTTCTGAGATTCCTTCATGTTTGAAGCCTCACTGTCCCCACACATCCTTGGTGTGAGGACGACCTCAAGTTCAAATCCTTTCTAGGCAAGGTCTATGTACCAGTAGTTTATTCCATCTTATTTCTGAATAGTGTTCCATTGTGGAAATATAATGCAAATAATATATCTGTTCACCTGCTGATGGATATTTGCAATGTTCCCAGTGGACCCATTATGAATAATGCTCTTATGTATTTTCATGTGTATGTCTGTGGACTGCATTTTCATTTTTCTAGGAATGAAAATATTGAATCATATGTTAAAGGCATGTTTAAGCCTATAAAAAACTTCTAAAGAGTTTTTCCACGTAGTTGTAGCATTTCACACTCTCACTATTAACATATGAAGTTCTAGTCACTCCATATCCTTGCCAACATTGCCATTGTCAGTATTTTTATTTTTAGCCAAGCAAATTGACATAGAGCAATGTTAAACTATGGTCTTGTTTTGCATTTTCCTGATAATCAATGAATATGCTTATTGGTTATTTGTATATCTTCTTTTGTGAAACATTAGTTAAATATGTTCATTCGGTTTTTCAATTGGATTGTCTTTCTTCTTACTGAGTTATAAGAGTTCTTTATATAATCTGCATACAAGTCCTTTGAAAATTATGTGTATTAGGAATATTTTCTCCCAATCTGTGATTTGTCTTTTCAGTTTCTTAAAGGTTTCTTTTGAAGAGCAAACATTCTTACTTGTGATGAAGTCCAGTTTGTCAATTTTTTCTTGTATCATTTATGCTTTTGGTGTTCCAGTAAGCAATATTTACATCCCAGAAGTTTTACAGTTTCACTTTTACACTTAGGTTTCTGCTCCATCTTGAAAAACCTTTTTTATGTGTTTAAGATAAAGGTAGAAGTTCGTTTTACTTCCATATTGATATGCAGTTGCTCCAGTACCATTTGTTGAATAGTCTACCCTTTGCCCCATTAAATTACCTTGGCACTGTTGGCAAAAGTCAATTGACCATATATGTATAGGTCTATTTTTGAATTTTCTATTTTGTTCCATTGATCAATATGTCTGTCCTCATGCCAATACCACACTGAGTTGACTATTACATTTTTATAATAGGTCTTAAAGTCAGGTAGTGTCAGTCTTCCAACTGCGTGTATGTGTTTCAAAATTGTTTTAGCAATTCTAGGTCGTTTACTTTTCCACATACACTGCAGAATAATCTTTTCAATTTCTACACAAAAGCCTGCTGGGATTATGATTGGCATTGCGTTAAATTTGAGGTAACTGACATCTTAATACTGAGTCTTCTAATCCACAAATATGGCATATCTTTCGATTTGTTTAGATCTACTTTAATATCTCTCAGAAACATTTTGTGTTTTTGTATATCTTGCACATTTTAAGTGTAGAGTTTTAAAAATCTTTTTTCTGAATTTATTACTAAATATTTCATTCTTTTTGGTGTTCTTATCAATGGTAATTATTTCATTTTCGAATTGTTTGTTGCTAGCATCTAGAAACCCAATTTGCTTTTATTTACCGACTTTGTATCTTGTGACCCTGGTAAATTCCCTGATTATTTCCAGTAGTGTTTAAAAATATCCTTAGAATTTTCTTTTCTCTTCTCTTTTCTTTTCTTTCTCTCTCCTTCCTTCCTTCCTTCCTTCTTTTCTTTTCTTTTCTTTTCTCTTCTTTCTCTTCTTTCTTTCTTTTTGAGATAGGGTCTCATTCTGTCACCCAGGCTGGAATGCAGTGACATGATCACAGCTTACCACAGCCTTGACTCCCCCCAGGCTCAAGCGATCCTCCCACCTCAGCCTCTGGAATACCTGGGACTACAGGTGCACAACACCATGCCCGGCTAACTTTTTTATTTTTTGTAGAGACAGCGTTTCACCACTGTTCCCCAGGCTGCTCTCAAACTCCTGAGCTCAAGCAGTCTTCCCACCTCAGCCTCCCAAAGTGTTGAGATCACAGGCATGAACCATTGCACTTGGCCTAGATTTTTCTATGTAGGCATTCATGTTTGCATAAAGTTTACATATGCCCCTCTATATCCATGCTATTTATTTATTTATTTATTTTGAGATGGAGTCCTGCTCTGTTGCTCAGGCTGGAGTGCAGTGGCATGATCTCAGCTCACTACAACCTCTGCCTAGTGAGTTCAAGCAATTGTCTTGCCTCAGCCTCCCCAGTAGCTGGGATTACAGCCACCATGCCTGGCTAATTTTTTTTGTATTTTTAGTAGAGATGGGGTTTCACCATGTTGGCCAGGCTAGTCTCAAACTCCTGCCTCAGGTGATCTACCCACCTCAGCCTCCCAAAGTGCTGGGATTACAGGCGTGAGCCACAATGCCTGGCCTCCAGGCTTTTTATTGTTATTTTTTCTTATCCTATTGCACTGGCTAGGATTTCCAGTACAATATTGACTAGAGATGAGGAGAGCAGATATCCTTACCTCGTTCTCAATCTTAGATGGAAAACATTCAATATTTCTCCATTAAGTTGCCTGCTACTTGTACGTTTTTCATAACTGCCTTTAATCAAACTGAGGAAGTTGCCTTTTATTATTAGTTTGCTAAGAGTTTTTTTTTTTATCATGAACAGGGTTAGATTTTGTGAACTACTTTTCCTTCATCTATCCAGATGATCACGTGATTTTTTTTCACTGCATTCTGTTAATGTGGTTAATTATATAAACTAACTTTCAAATGTTAAACCAAGCTTGCATTTCTGGGGTAAACTGTAATTGGTCACAATATATTTTCCATATTATATATTTTCTGAATTTGGTGTGTTAAAATTTTCTTCAGGAATTTTTTATTTATGTTCATTAGAGATACTTATTCATCAGGCTTTTAATTTCATGGTTATGTTAGTCTCAGAAGAGAAATTGAGAAGAATGTTACCCTTCTCTATTTTCTGAAAGAGTTTGTGTAAATTTGGTATTACTTATTTCTTAAATATTTTATAAGCTTTTTATAGAATTCACCAGCAAACCTGTCTGGCCTAGACTTTCTTTTGTGGGAAGGATGTTTTAAATAACAAAATAAATTTTTTAAATATACATGGGACAATGCACACTTTTTCTTGTGTAAATTCTGTATGTTGTGTTTTTCAAAGATTTTCCCATTGCATCTCAGTTATTGACCTTGTTAGCATAAATTTGTTCACAAGACTTATTTATCCTTTTGATAGCTACAGGGTATGAAATAATGTACCCTCTTTTATTTCTCATATTAGTAATTTTGATTTCTTTTTTATTAGTCTTGCTAGAACTTTATCAACTTTATTAATCTTTACAAATAATCCACATTTCGTTTTTAAATTTTTTCTCTATTGTTTATCCGTTTTCTATTTTATTAATTTATGTTATTACTTATTTCCTTCTACTTACATTGGGTTAATTTGCTCCTTTCTTTAGCTTCTTAATGTTTCAACCTTTTTACTTTTCTAATATATGCATTGAAAGTTATGTGTTTTCCTCTAAGAACTGCTTTGGCTCCATCTTCTATAGCTTGATATGTTGTTTTCATTACAATTCATGTGGAATATTTTCTAATATCCCTGTGATTTATTCTTTGGCTCATAAGTTACCGAGAAGTGCATTATTTAATTTTTAAATATTTGAGGATTTTATACATATCTCCTTGATTTGTATTTTAGCTTCATTGTACTCATATAACATACTCTGAAAGGTTTTAACCTCTTTAAATTTAATAAAAACTTATTTTTGGCCTAAGATATGATCTATCTTGGTAAACATTCCATGTAAATTTGAAAAAAATATTTATTGTAGAACCACTGGGAAAATACAAGCTCAGTCATGTCAGTTAATAATGTTGTTCAAATAATCACTAATTGTCTTGTCTATTTCTTCTATCAATTAATGAGAAGGCATGTTGAAAGCGTCCAGTTATGACTGTGAATTTGTTTATTTCTGTCTTTAGTTTTTAAATTTTTTTTTTTTTTTTTTTTTTTTTTTTTTTGAGACGGAGTCTCACTCTGTCGCCCAGGCTGGAGTGCAGTGGCGCGATCTCAGCTCACCGCAAGCTCCGCCTCTCAGGTTCATACCATTCTACTGCCTCAGCCTCCCGACAAGCTGGGACTACAGGCACCCGCCACCACACCTGGCTACTTTTTTGTGTTTTTAGTAGAGACGGGGTTTCACCGTGTTAGCCAGGATGACCTTAATCTCCCAACCTCGTGATCCGCCTGCCTCGGCCTTAGTTTTTAAAATTTTTGTTTCATTCATTCTGAACTTTTGTTGTTGGATAGATAAAATTTAGGATTATTATGTTTTCTTGATAAATGTACCTTTTGTCATTGTGAACTGTCCAATTGCTGTGACTATCTATGCAGTAGCTTTTGTTTTGATGTCAATTTTTGGCTGATGTTAATATAACTATGTCCTTCTTCTGCTTACTGTTTCCATGGTAAATCTTCTTCTCATGCTTTTACTGCCAGTCTGTCTGTGTCTTTATATTTGACATGCATCTCTTAGAGGCAGCTAATAGTTGGGTTTTGTTTTTTTATCCAATCTGAGAATGGCTGAGTTGCCATTTTTCAATGAACTGCTGTTCTTCTTCTCATGGAAGAGAAGTATTTTTCAGGTCAGTATCTCCACTAAAATAGAAAGACAAAACATAGATAAGCAGTTTGTGAGTTTAAAGACAAATGTATTAGACCATTTTTGCATTGCTATAAAGAAATACTTGAAGCTGGGTAATTAATAAAGAAAAGAGGTTTAATTGGTTCATCTTTTTGCAGGCTGTACAGGAAGCATGGTGCTGGTATCTGCTTGGCTTCTGGTGAGGTCTCAGGGAACTTATGGCAGAAATGAAAGTAGGAGCGACATGTCACATGACGAGAGGAAGAGAGAGCTAGGTGAGGGGTCACACACTTTTAAATAACCAGATCTTACATGAACTCACTCATCACCAAGGGAATTGTGCTAAGCCATTCATGAGGGATTCACCCTCATGATCCAAACATCTCCCACCAGACCCACCTCCAACACTGGGGATGACATTGCAACATGAAATTTGGAGGGAACAAATATCCAAATCACATCAACAAATAAGAGATCTATATCCAGCCAACTTTACTCATTATGTGACCTGTATGGCCTCCAAAGGCACTGAGTTTTTAATTCCTGTGGTAGTAAATTTGAGATTTTCTAGCTTTGAGGGAAAGAATGTAAAAAGGAGATGATAGTTTCAGCCTATACATAGGCATTTTCTTATAGAAATTGCTGTTCAATCTCTGAAAATACATTTTTAAAGAGGTTGCAAATCTATACTTGTGTTTAAATGATGAATATATTTATGAGTGAAAAGATAACTTCGTTTTGGTCAATAGTGCCCAACCAGAGGAATGTTCTGATCTATTAAAACTTGTCTTCCTAAGTGAAATCAAGTAGTTGAGTCAGTAGTTAGATTCCATCTTTTCTGCAATGACTTGGCCAATGAGCGATAAATTCTTGCTTTGGTCTAACAGTTTGAGGGAGAATGGCCAGTATGATAAGTTTCTTCTGCTAAAGTGGACAGAAGTTGGGAGAGATATTCTAAAAGTTCATGCCTTGGTCCCAGGCTAAGGCTGTCAACAGCTCGTACAGGTTGAGTATCCCTTACCCAAAATGCCTGGGACCAGAATTGTTCCGGATTTTGGATTTTTTCAGATTTGGGGATATTTGCACATACATAATGAGATATCTTGGGAATGGAACACAAGTCTAAATGTGAAATTTATTTGTGTTTTATGTATACCTAAAACACATAGCATGAAGCTAATTTTATACAATTTAAAAAATAATTTTGTGCATGAAACAAAGTTCATATATGTTGAACCATCAGAAAGCAAAGGTGTTATTTTCTCATGTTGGTGCTCAAAAAATTTTAGATTTTGGAGCTTTTAGATTGAAGGATGCTATATCTGTAGTATATCACCACTGTGCAGAGGATGTCTTAAGACTCAACCGCATTCCCTCTGTTTTCTCTAGAAGGGCAAGATGGAGTCTGCACAGCTGGGCCATGGCCCAGGAACACTATGAGGAGGTGGGCTGCTTTGTATGATTGCTCCAATATTCTGTGAAGTGAAATTCAAAATATACTACTACAGCTATAAACAGAATCTTCTAATCTTCCAGATGCTGGTTCTCCTGTAGCTGCTCCTCTTTAGGTGACCCTGGTGAGTGATGGTGGTTTGGGGACTGTGATGGAAGCTATGACCCACTTCATTTAAAATCATCCCTGAAGATTGGCCAGAACCATCCTGGATTCATTTCTGAGTGAGACACATGGCTGCCGCCCTATTTTCTTCCCTAGGCCTTGGATCTTGGATCTGAGGCTTCTTTTTGAATCCTGTCAGCCCTGTTAGCATTTAGAATTCCTAATATTTTTTCTAAAATAAACTCTTAGTCAAGAGGATCTCTCTTCCCTCTATGTTTCCTTCTAACATCAATTTTCTAAAATTCCAAGAGTAGTCTGTCTCACCTCTGTCCTTAGATTCTATTTTCTACATGTGGCAGTGGCAATGGCAATGTTTGTGCATTTTACACAGCTCCTTGGAGATCTTCTGCCCATCTTTTCTATTAGTTTGTTCATTCTGGGAGTGTGGAGGAAAGGGGCTGGGCCAAGCTGGCTTTCAGAGTGGGGACAGTACTTCTTCCTCATGGTGAAATTGCAGGGTGTGTGTGTGACGGGGTAAGCAGGGGGACAGGTGAAGAGATGGTCAATGGAGCCTTGGAACTGGTGAGATTGAAGGTCAGCAGCCTGAAGGCTTCAAGTTCTTCCTCTGCATCTAATGGGGATGACACTGGAATAATCAATTAGATCTTGGTTTCCACCTGTAAAATATGAGTATGACACTGGGAGGATTCTACGGTCCCTTGCACATATGTCTCTCCAAATAGACTATGAGCCCCTTGAATTAAGGCTGTGATTTCCATCTCTTCATAGTCATGGTGCCCAGTATAGGGTCTGACACATAATTGCATCAGCTGGGCGTAAGTTTGGCTGCTAGTAACAGAAACCCACTAATAGTAGAATGTGTTGAGGCTGATTTTCTTCTATTACAAGAAGATTAGAGCTGTGCAGGTGTTGGTTAAGGTGTTCAGTGAGGTCTTTGAGGACCGAGGTTCTTTCCATCTTTCCCTTTTACCATCCTGGGCATGTTGGCCTTATGTTCTCATTCTTGTCATTGCATGGATCCAAAGTAGCTACCATGTTGCCAGACATCACACCCACATTTTAGGCGAAGGAAAGGGGAAAAACACCAGCCATTTCTGCCTTTTATAAAGAAAGAAAAAGCTTTTCCCAAAGGCACATCAGGTTATGTCTCATGGACTATGTGCTGGATCACATGACCAATGCCAGATGAAAGAGATTCTGGGAAAGCAAATGTCGAGCTTTTTGGCTTCCTGGGTAGGAGAGAGTAAGAATTGGGGCACATATGGCTGTTGAGCCCACTGAATGTTTGTTAAATAAATATAATTAGAAAATAAGCTGGGAAAGTCTCCTTTTTTCCCCCCAAGTAGAGTGTACCATGACATTATTTTGAGGAAATAAGCATTAAATTGGATTTGCTTTTAAGTTATGACACTGCTCTTTTATTATTATTATTATTATTGGCATCCCTGGGTGTGCCTGAGCCAGGCTATCTTGTTTCCCTATGGCATACCAGAATTGGCCCAAGTTTTCTCACAGGCATGAGGCAGGGAGTAGAACTGGAGGGAGAGTCAGAGTTCATGAAGAACTCAGTGTGGAGGGATTTAACTCTGGTGTTTTCCTAAGGGAATATTTTACACACACTCACCTTCTGATCAGGAAAGGCATTTCTTCTGTATTCTGCTATTGGTTATTCTCTTCATGCGGCGTCATGTGTAATTAGTTGAAAAATTACTGGTTCTGACTGGTTTTCATTACCTTCTCCTTCATACACATTGTTCCAACATTTAAAGAGGAGGGTTGACATGTCAACAGTGAAAGCAAACATGCCAGAATGGGGCATAGAACAGCATGCAATCTCCCCTCTTCACTGAGGAACAGCACTAATAATACAAATGAAGAGGTGCACATGAAGGGTGCCCATTCCTGGTACAGCAGAGGCACTTATTAAATGTTAGACATGATTATTTTATTTCTTTTATTTGAGACAGGGTCTTGCTCTGTCACCCAGGCTGGAGTGCAGTGGCACAATCATAGTTTATGGCAACCTCAACCTCCTGAGCTCAAGCTATCCTCCCACCTCAGCCTCCTGAGTAGTTTGGACCACAAGCATGTGCCACCACACCTGGTTAATTTTTTTAAATGTTTTGTAGAGACGGGGGTCTCGTATGGTGCCTAGGCTGGTCTTGCCTCAAGTAATCTTCCTGCTTCAGCTTCCCAAATTGCTGCAATTGCAGGTGGGAGCCACTGCGTCTGGTCCATTATTTTATTCCTATTCATAATAAGAATGATGCTTCTTTTCTCCCTGCCCACCCTGCCAGTGAGGATCCACTTTTTCCTGCTAACCAGTTGTTTCTAGATAAAATTATAAGATTCAAGATTGTACTATGCAGTTCCGTGGTTTTACTTTAATTCCCCGGGGGACTTCTGGGAGAACCCTGAGCAGGCAAAACATACTGTTAGTTTTTTCAGGCACGTTTGAAGTAATCTGGTTGGGTAAACAGTGATCACACAAAACCTGGCTTTCTAGGGAGGTTAACCTGAAACCTTAATTGTTTTCAAAAATTTTCTCCTCAGGGTAACCACTCTATTTCCTGGTGGAATTTAAGTCTATCAGTTTTCTGAACACATGAAAAGGAAGCTATTTACAACTGGCATTCCTGTATGAAATGTACGAAG
Organism: Pongo abelii; assembly: GCF_028885655.2. Lineage (NCBI taxonomy): Eukaryota > Metazoa > Chordata > Mammalia > Primates > Hominidae > Pongo > Pongo abelii. The sequence goes on from NC_071988.2 coordinate 23,900,150, forward strand.
TTCTCTAGGAGAGAGCTCTTCCACGTGGGTAGGAAAAGTGCTTTTCAATGCACTTCCTAAAACTGGTGCTTGACAATGCTCATTTGACTTTCCAGTGTATTATACATTAACAAATGTGAAAAGAATAAGAGGTCAATGGTTCAGTGTCTCGCTTGCATGGCAATCACTGATGTTACAGAGATCACTGTGAAATGTGAACTCCTCTGACTCCTCTGTTACTTGTTTCTAACTTTGTTTTCATCTTGTCATTAGGTTAGGTGGTAGTAAAGCATAATGATTAAGAATCCAAGCTTAGGAATCAAAGTCCTAGGGTTGAATCTTGACTTTGCCATTTTCTACCTCTCCAACCTGGGGTCCATGACCTTTTCTTACTGGACCTTATTTTCTTATAAACAAAGTTGCCAAATTAATATCTACCCCACAAAAAGTATTGCAAGCATTAAATAGGATACTATATGAGAAAGTGCTTCATAAAGTGTTCAGCTGCAACTTCAGAAAACTCAACCCAAACACCTTAAGCAAAATGAGAATGTATTGACTCATAATGAAAACAGAGCATCTGAACCCATGCTAGTGGGTTCAGATTTCACTCTACCATTTTTTGTTTTAGAGGCAGGGTCTTGCTACATTGCCCAGGCTGGAGTGCAGTGGCTATTCATAGAAGAAGTGATCATAGCACACTATAGCCTTGAATTCCTGGGCTCAAGCAACCTTCCTGCCTTAGCCTCCCTAGCAGCTGGGACTACACATGCGCATACCACTGCACTGAGCTCTCACTCTACTTTTATTCCACTGCCTTCTGCATTGGCCTTATCCTCAGACAGCTTCTTCCTTAGTGAAGCATGATGGCTGCAATAAATCCAGCCTTTTTTCTCCAGTTTCAAGTCCAGTAAGAAAGAGAGGATGCAACTCTTTCAACAGTCCCAGTGAAAGTGGCATTGCATCTCATTGGCTCTGAAGGTGGATCTCATCCGTGAACCAGTGCAATAGTATGATTTATCATACCTAAGCCACAAGCTACCTCTGGAGCAGGAGATGAAGTCAACACCACCTGCTGGATTGAAAGTATAGTGGTTTCTCAGAAAGGAAATTGGGATGCTGTTACCAAAGGAAGAGGGAATGAATGTTGTCATGATGGGGAGGGTGGCGGTGGTGGCAAGAAAAAGGCAGATTTCCTCTAGAATGCCATCAAAATGAAAGTAAATCTAGGCTCTAGCATCAGTCCTAGAATACCAAAATGGAGATGTGCTTTCTTGGACCTTAAAAGAAATAAAATTAGGCCAAGTGAAGAAAGTGCCATTTAAAATAGTAGCTATGAATGTATATAATTACGATTTCAAGAACTGAATGAAAATTAAATGTTTTAAAAATGGGATGAAAGATTCACAATAAGCAACTAGACTGTTGCAGGGTGGGGGTGGGGTGGTGGGTGGCATGGGGAACTCTGAAAACTCATTAGTCGAGGACAGCTACGCCTACCAACTGAATGCAGAGGTGCAAGACTGAGCTACTGGTGCCTGAGTTCTCAGCAGACCAGAAGGAAGGACAGTAGGGTGGAAGGACTGGAGTCTCTGAGTTCTGGGAAGTCTCCCTCTTATCTCGCAGAATGCCTGTCCCTGGATAAAGATCATTAGTTTGAGTTTTTCCAAGATTATTCTAGGAAGCTCCTGCTGGTAACTAATTCACCCAGCCTGGGGTGGGGTCCAGAGATTTAGGTTTTTTATAAGCTTTCCTGCCACCAAAACAGGTGTTTGGGACCTCACGAGGCCCCGTTCATTCTCTGTCGCTGTGCTCCCCACTCTGTACTGGATGCATTTACTGACGTTGCTGTCTCTGTCTCCAGAGTATGAACCCCCAAGGTGACTCATGCAGCTGTGGGTGCCCGGCACACAGCATGGTGACTGGAAGGGATGAGCACCCAATAAACATTTGTTGCAGGAATGCAGGAGGACGGGCAGGCCAGCAAGCAGGCTGCCTGGTTTTTCCCACATGGGCTTTTCTGGGAAAGAAGAGCTTCTATTTTTGGAAAGGGCTGCTATGATTGAGAAAAGTTCATGGCAGCATAAAAAGGACAGACATCCGGAGGGAAACACTCCTAGTTCTCCCAGACAACACATTTTTTAAATAATAACAGTAACGACAATGACAATGATGATTATTTATGAGTGCGGCTAGTGCCAGCCACTGTGTTGTCACTGGGCGAGTGATGATCTCATTGAATCTTCACGGTGGGCGTGGGGGGTGGACAGCCTCACACCCCCATTTTACAGATGATGAAAAGGAGGTGCAGGGAGTGGTGCAGCTGCTCCAGGCGTACACAGATAGGAAGTGACAAGGCTGGGACTCTGCAGCCTGAGCGTGTCATCACGACCCACCCGCTGCTCTGCTCTCATAGGTATGACAGCACAGCTCTGGAGCAAACGCCACGCACATTTGCAAGGTGTCCATTTCCATGCAGCAAAAATAAGTCAATAAGTTATTGACTTAGAGAAAAGCAAAGGGCCTCTCAATAAAGAGGTCATTGTACACCTCTCCAAACAGGCGATTTTCTTTCTCATTTTTATTCCCCTGCTGTGTGCTGAAGGTCACTGGCTACAAGCCGGTGAAGTCGTGGAATGGAATCCTTGGCCCAAAAACCCAGAAATGGGAGGGGCAGGGGAGGTGGGGACAGAGCAGGAGGAGGTGGAGGCGAAGCAATTCTACAACCCAATCCGGGGCGGTCTGGCCTGCTTTTCCTCCCTGAACTGGCCCAATGACTGGCTCCCTCATGCTGACCACTCCTCTGGGCTGGCCTCCTGCACTCGTGCTAACAGCCCAGGCTCCAGGGACAGCCTGAGTTCCTGGGCCGGCTGGGTGCAGCTCTCTTTTCAGGAGAGAAAGCTCTCTTGGAGGAGTTGGAAAGGTGGGTGCTAAGTTGAGGTTCATTTTGTTCTTCTCGGAGTGTGCTTATTGAGTCTGAAGCTGGGTTGGGGCAATGGGCCTCTTCTTGGGAACAAATTGGATCATCTTCTTGGGAAGGAAATGTACTTTCCCTGGCTGCTCTGAGGGATTAGTGGGGAGGTGGAGTGAGGGGAGAGGAAGGCAAGGAGGGTAGGAAGAAACTGTTCCTCCTGTGGATCTGCAAAGACCAGTCCAAGAGGATTTTAGTGTTAGGAAAAAGGAATCTGGAGTGACGAGAAAGGGGGCGTTTCTAGATGTTGCATGGCTTTGGTGTCGGGAGCCACTTATGGGACAGCAGGTACTCTAAAAAGCCACCTCCTTAGGAAAGCAGAGAGGCCCTGGCCAGCTCAGGCTCCCAGCAAGAGCTCCTTCTAGGAGATTGCTGAGGGATGAAACACATCCAAGGCTCAAGAGGGGCAGGTTCTTCCCAGATACAGACCCAGGAAGGAGATAAAGACTTGGTGCCTCCATTTGGTTCAGGATAAGGGCCCTTGTCCTCTTTCTTTGATAACACTGTCCTCCCTTCCAGATCCATGTACAAAGGAGGCCCTTAAAAAGGCACTTGGTCATTCACAGCTCAAACTGAGCAGGAGGCTGTGGGAGAAGAATGAAGTTGGTCCCGAGGGGAAAAGGTGTCAAAGGCTTAAGAAACAAGAAGTCAGAGTTTACCTGGGTTTGAGGGAGAATTTTCTTTCCCCCTTTTCTTCCTCCTCCTCTTCTTTTCCTTTTTCTTTTTTTTTTTTTTTTTTTTGAGACATGGTCTCATTCTGTCACCCAGAACCCAGGCTGGAATGTAGTGGCACGATCACTATCACAACTCACTGCAGCCTCCACCTCCTGGGCTCAAGCGATCCTCCTACCTCAGCCTCCTGAGTAACTGGGACTACAGGCACATGCCACCAAACCCAGCTATTTTTTTTTTTTTTGGTAGAGATGTGGGTCTCTACCAGTTGGTCTCATACTCCTGTACTCAAATGATTCTCCTGTCTCAGCCTCCCAAAGGGGTGAGATTACAGGCATAAGCCACCATGCCCGGCTCTTCTTTTGGTTTCAGAGAGAAACATCTCCTTAAAATGTTTATTTCCCAAGGATTCTTGAGAAAGAAAGCTCACTGACACACCCAAAACAATCTGGTTTTGCTCTGTGCTTTTAGGGAGAACTTTGTAAGCAGCAGAGCCCTTCTGAGTGGCAGGGCTGTCTTAGGAGGAAGGTGTCTTTGATCATGGGGAACTTCATGTCCAGGTCTGGCAGGAGAGTTACCCCACTTTCCTGCCTACTCCCTGGGGCTTTGGGGTAGCAGTACCACATTGGGCCATGTCATTTAGGTGAGTCCTTGAACATCGCTTTCTCTGCTTCTCCCTCTTTCTGGATACTTCTTCTTGGAGGCTTTCAAGGGGACCCTCCTCTCACAGTGTCCATAGCATCTCTTAGCTAATGGTCCTTAAAATCTCTACCAGCAGCTTCTCTCTGATAGCTAAGAGCTGCCATTTACTGGGAACTTTCTATGTACTGGGCTCTGTGCTAAGTGCCCTAGATGAGAGATGTGCAGTGTGGTGCCTAAACCTTGGGCTTGGAGCAGACACACACTTTCAAATCCTGCCTTCAGCTCCTTAGTGAACATGTCACCTTGCGCAGGACACACGCCTCTCTGTGCCTCAGTTTCCCACACTTTAGAATGGGGGTAACACTTACTGAATAATGTTCTTGTGAGGATGCAGTGAATTAACCCACGCACAGTACTTATAATAGTGTCTGGCACCTGTGTTCAATAAGTTTTAGCAATTCTAATCATCTCTTTTAAGCCTCGCAGCAAGCCTCTAAGGTAAGTCTGTATTAGTACCCCTATTTGCAGATGAGAAAACAGGTTCACAGGGGATGAGGCAGCGTACAGTCTGCAGTCCAGCATTTACTCTGCTACTCAGCAATAAAAATAATAACAGCTAACCCTTAGACTAAGTGGCAGAGTCAGGCTTTAGATTCATGAGGTGAGTTCCGGAATCCATCCCTTTAATCACCACACTAAATTGCCTTTCTGAAATGGTTATATAAAGCATATCTACTCAATCTTGGAGTTTTTTAAATGGCACCCAGTTTGGTGCTGGAAATGCAGTTGACCTTCAAAGCAGTTCTTTGGAGGCAGCATCAATCCCTCTGCAAATACCTTGGTGGTATGGCTGGCTTTATTCTACAGGTAAGGAACCTGATGCTAAGCATCAGTAACCCCATGAAGTCACGGTTACAGTTAGTATAGGTTGGAATTGGGATTCAAATCTGTACCTGACTTTATAATTCCTGGCTGGGCCCCAGAATCTTTGATGGAAGTTTCTTCTTTCTTTTCTTTTCTTTCTTTCCTTTCTTTCCTCTTTCTTTCCCTTCCTTCCTCTCTCTCTTTCTTTCTTTCCTTTTTCTTTCCCTTCCTTCCTCTCTCTCTTTCTCTTTCTTTCCTTTTTCTTTCCATTCCTTCCTCTCTCTCTCTTTCTCTTTCTCTTTCTTTCTTCTCTCCTTTCTTTCTCACAGAATCAGAATCTCTTGGGGTGGGGCCTGGGCATCTGATTTTTAAAAACCAGACATCTGATGTGCAGTCAACACTAAGAACCCCTGCCAGCTTCATCTCCTCTTCTAAGTGCCAGACCCAAGTTTCCAACTGTCTGCCCACCTGTCTCCCCACCTAGGCACCCGCCAGCATCTCACCCTCAAGACACTCCAGCTGAACTCATCCTCTCTCCCTGCTTCTCCAGAACACCCTCCCTCCACTCAGTCTCTCCTGCTGGGAACCGTGGTCATCTGCACTGTGCCTTCATCTTCCATCCTGCCAGTGCTGCCTGGTGTGTCTCTTAAACCCATGTCTCCTCTGTGTGCCCCGCCTGCACTTTGGTAAAAGCCTTCATTTCCTGCTTGGGTTACTACAACGCCCCCTAACTCATCTCACTCTTTCTATTTCTGCTTCTCTGTCTCTAGGCTACTCCCATTCTTCCTCCCCTTTCCTTTTCATCCCAAAGTCCAACCCACATCCTTTTACGTGTAGGACTTAAGGAACTAAAGACTATCTCATCACCCACTTTTCTTCTTAAAAACTTCCACTGCACTACCTGCTGAGATGGCCTTCCTACCCAACTTGGCTGGAAAACTCCTACCCATCTTGTGGAACCCAGTTCAAAAGTCACCACCTCTGAGAAGCCTTCCCAGAGCTCCTAGGGAGATGGGTACTGCCTCCTCTGTCCTTCTCCAGCACAGGCCCCATCTTCAATCGTAGGATTGTGCTGGAATGATTGGATGCCAAGTCTGTCCCTCACTGAACTCCTTATGCAAAATCACATATTATATGTTTCCTATTGACAGGTGTGGGCCCAGGTGCTGGGGATGCCCATGAATAAAACTGAGTTTCTGTCTTCAAGAAGCTCCAGGTCTACTGAGTGTGGCAGAGAACAGGGAGAAGGCACTTCAGGGAGAAGGCGTAGCACATGCAAAGCCCCAGAAGTCACGGACAGAAGCCTTAGGGATGTCTGTGGGGGAGGATGGAGGAAGAGGGTAACAGGAGACCAGGCGGGGAGATGAGGGAGGTGGTCTGGAAGGGCCATGAGACACCCCTCACGCTCCCTGAGACCCCCTCCACGCTATGGAGGTGGGACTGGAGAGGACCATGATCATTTGTGACTCAGATCCCTGTGGGTTTCTTCAGAGTGGGTCTCACCGGTCTTGACCGCCACAGCACCTAACACAGTGCCCGGCACACAGCAGGCCCTAGACAAACGTTTGCCACATGAAGGCATGCCCACTGGGCCAGGAAGCCCACTGGGGACTGGGGGGTTGGTTCTGCGATAATGGGGTCCCTGAGATTCTATGTTTCAAGTGACTAAGCCTCACTCTGCCCCCACCTCCGCGGGGGCGTCCCGCAGGTGCCCGACTCCAGCCATGCTGGCGCTACTGTGTTCCTGCCTGCTCCTGGCAGCCGGTGCCTCGGACGCCTGGACGGGCGAGGACTCGGTGGAGCCCAACTCTGACTCGGCGGAGTGGATCCGAGACATGTACGCCAAGGTCACGGAGATCTGGCAGGAGGTCATGCAGCGGCGGGACGACGACGGCGCGCTCCACGCCGCCTGCCAGGTACAGCCGTCGGCCACGCTGGACGCCACGCAGCCCCGGGTGACCGGCGTCGTCCTCTTCCGGCAGCTCGCGCCCCGCGCCAAGCTCGACGCCTTCTTCGCCCTGGAGGGCTTCCCGACCGAGCCGAACAGCTCCAGCCGCGCCATCCACGTGCACCAGTTCGGGGACCTGAGCCAGGGCTGCGAGTCCACCGGGCCCCACTACAACCCGCTGGCCGTGCCGCACCCGCGGCACCCGGGAGACTTCGGCAACTTCGCGGTGCGCGACGGCAGCCTCTGGAAGTACCGCGCCGGCCTGGCCGCCTCGCTCGCGGGCCCGCACTCCATCGTGGGCCGGGCCGTGGTCGTCCACGCTGGCGAGGACGACCTGGGCCGCGGCGGCAACCAGGCCAGCGTGGAGAACGGGAACGCGGGCCGGCGGCTGGCCTGCTGCGTGGTGGGCGTGTGCGGGCCCGGGCTCTGGGAGCGCCAGGCGCGGGAGCACTCAGAGCGCAAGAAGCGGCGGCGCGAGAGCGAGTGCAAGGCCGCCTGAGCGCGACCCTCACCCGGCGGCGGCCAGGGACCCCCGAGGCCCCCCTCTGCCTTTGAGCTTCTCCTCTGCTCCAACAGACACCCTCCACTCTGAGGTCTCACCTTCGCCTTTGCTGAAGTCTCCCCGCAGCCCTCTCCACCCAGAGGTCTCCCCTATACCGAGACCCACCATCCTTCCATCCTGAGGACCGCCCCAACCCTCGGAGCCCCCCACTCAGTAGGTCTGAAGGCCTCCATTTGTACCGAAACACCCCGCCCACGCTGACAGCCCCCTAGGCTCCCTGAGGTACCTTTCCACCCAGAACCCCCTTCCCCACCCCATAAGCCCGGAGACCCCCGCCTTTGACCTGACGATCTTCCCCCTTCCCGCCTTCAGGTTCCTCCTAGGCGCTCAGAGGCCGCTCTGGGGGGTTGCCTCGAGTCCCCCCACCCCTCCCCACCCACCACCGCTCCCGCGGCCAGCCAGCCCGTGCAGCCGAAGCCAGGCCAACTGCCCCGCGTCTTCAGCTGTTTCCCATCCACGGCCACCCCACTGAGAGCTGCTCCTTTGGGGGAATGTTTGGCAACCTTTGTGTTACACATTAAAAATTCAGCAATTCAGTACTGCGTCGGGGTCTTGGTTACTTTTTTGTTTGTTTGTTTTAGGCTTCTCTCCCAAGCTGAGCTTTTGTTTTGTTTTGTTTTCTTTTTCCTTTTTTTTTTTTTTTTTTTGGAAGTGGCAAACATACTTCCCAAATCCCTGCAGGACTTCTCCTTATCTTCTGCCCCCACCCCCCTAACCCTGCTGGCAACAATGGTCAGCCACTGCTTGTCTTGCCCTTCAGTGTGACTCCAAGAGGAAGATCACCAGAATCTCTCAGGGAAGTTTAAAAAAAAAATACAGCTTCCTGGGCTACATCCCAGAGCTGTGGAATCTAAAGGGAGAAGAGAAAGTTAATTTGCGACAAGCCTCGGGATGATTCTGACACTGGAGCCTCTGGCCTGAGAGGGGAAGAGGTCTTCCATCTCACCTGGGCTGGTAGCTTGTCACATCTGCCTCCGAGTACAGCCTTAGGTCCATTTCCCAGATATCAGAGACAGTGCAAGGGAAGCCAGGTGACTGCATCTTGCCTAGGCACAGAAGAGTAGGGTTGGAATGTGATGTTGTTAACATTTGGCAGGACCAAAACCAGAGGCAAACGGAGGCAGTGGGATGGAAAGGCAGTTGATTTTGATGAAGGCTTGTGGGGAGTTCAGCTTTCTTTTGAAACTTATAATCTATACCCAGGCTAGAACAGTCTTGTGTATACACCTTCATTCATGGAATAAACGTACTTGCAATAACTTTTTAGCCTCCCAGGGTAGCCTCACTTCCTAGCTGTGACTTTTCCACCCTGGTTACTGGGAGGCAGCTTCCATTTCTCCCAGACTCCTAAGGCAGTGCGTCCAACTGAACCGCAGCCAGAAACCTGTCTCCAGGGGTTATTTTTACCTCTGACTAGGACTAACTTGTTATTTTAAAATCTTTCCTTGAACCCAAGTGACAACTGAAGAGAAAGGCTACTGCCTGGTGATTTTGCTCCACCAGTTGGTTCTTACTGGTTTGAATACTAACTTGAACTGTACTCATCGACACTGAAAGGGGATGAGCAAACAGTGTCTCTAAATCTCTTGATCCTGATCTCAAATATCCCCCTAATTACAAGTTGCAACAAGGCAGCTATTACACGGGGACACAGGATGGAGAGGATGGGTGCCAAACACCCATTGTCTACTCTGCTGCCTCGATTATGGTGAATTCAGGACCATCAAGGGAGGTGTGGACCTTTTTTTTCAGAAGGAGGCTGACACTTCTTGTCAATTGCATTGTGTTCTTAGTTTCGCTCTTCACAACCCTTGACCCTGTAGATGGGGGCTGAAGAGGCACCCTGGCCGACTCACTCTATTTCTGTTCTGGGAATGGGATGGATAAACTATCCTATGGGCCTCCAGAGCCGAAAAACCAAAACGAAACAAAACGAAAAACCCCAAGACAAAAAAGCAAAAAACAAACAAGAAAAATAAAAAAGGAAATAATAGGTGGACAATTTACAGTTCATTGTAAGGGCAAAGATATGCATATAGCATGATGGCTAACAGGTCAGACTCAGGTAGAAAGGCCCATTTGAACCCCAGCTCTGCCACACTCAGAAACTGTGTGACCTGAACAAGTCACTTAACCTCTCTGAGCACAGGTAAAATAAGATCATCATACCAGATTGTTTTGAAGATTAAATCAAGTGTTATTCACGAGAGGTGCATAGCATAGCATGCACAACAAATAAGGACCTAATAAGTATCTAATTAATAACAATGGCTAAGATCCAAAAAACAGCTACCTACTAATAAACAGATGGGGCTGCCTTGTAAGGCAGTGAGCATCATGCAACCAGGATTCAAAGGAAGGACAGTTGCTACCTCTGAAGTTCCTGAGAAGGATTTCTGCATCCATTGAGAGACTGAATGACATGAACTCTGCGATCCCATCTCTCGCGGGGAGGGAACCTAGAATGAAGGGAAGATTGTGGGCCATAAAGGCAGACATCTGGTTCCTGGCACAGAACCATATGTGTGCCACCAAAGCCACCCACCGGACCCCACTTGGCCCCTGGAGTCTATTTTTACTCCTCTCATCTTACAGATCTATTTTGTTAATCTCCTTATATTTGCTGTTTTGACTTCCCAGCCAGCTTGCTAATCAGTTTGCCTATTTGACTCACAGGGTTTGCATTTGTCACTGGGACTGAAACACACGCTTGTTTTGATTTCTTTTTGTAAAATTAGAAGCGTTTGATGTAATGACTCTACCTAGACACAGCTGGTAAAGTGAGAATAATGCTCAAGTTTGCACAGTTTAAACACAATGTAGACAATAATTAGAAATGCTATCTTTAGATGTTTAGGATAAGCTTTTTCTCAGAATTGCACTGATTTTTTTTTCTGAGTGGGGCTTTTTAGTGCATATATACAGAAATACTAAAAACGTAAGAAAATAGAGCAAATCAGTGAGTGCTTTGGTCAACTTGAAAGACTGCAGGAAATAAACCAACTGATTTTAGATCTGCCTTTTTTTGACTGAATGCATAAAATCTTTACATTCTCCATATTTTTCATGACTACCATATGATCAAATAGTTTTAGGTGACAGATTGCAACTGATAAGTTGCTGCAATATGCCAGAAGTCATGCTCAGCCTCCGCTTGCCCTGTGGTGAGGGTGGAATATGAAGCAAACAATAAAGATAATTAATCATCTCTATCAGGAAAATTGCCACATTTTTATTTCAGGTAACAAAAAAGATATAGTTATGATACACAATGACCATAGAATCCAATAAAGCAAGTTCTGCAAATGAATAGAAGGTACTTTTTCTTTAAATGAAACTACAAAATAGCAGCCGGTTTTAAAAACAAAGCCAATTGTTTTAGATTTAATAGGCTACCACTGGCCTCTGCTAAGATCCCCAGATATATTCCTGAGCTCACATAGATACCAGAAAGTCAAACTTTTCAATATTATGCAAACTTTCCCTATGCATCCAAAAAAATTCTCATTTAGTAAAGAGGTGATATGAAATGTAAGGCAGCATGTCCATATCTATCATTTTAAATTGCCTTCATGCTGTATCAACTTGTTTTGTTTTGGGAAGCAACCATAATATTGAGAGACGGGTCTTTCCTATTTTTTCTGCTTCTCATTTCTAACTAGATTCACTACGGAGCTCCCACTTGCATCTCTCTGATCTATAAATTTTTCTTTGTTCAGGAAGACACCTGGAAAGAAGGGAATACATTAAAGGAGTGTGTTGGGGGCAATGCTTTGGCCTTTTGACATCCTATCTAGCCTGAAGGGACCCTCACTATTGCTAAGGAGGAGGAGTGTTTTAAATGGAGGCTTCAGAATGAAAGCAGAGAGCAGAGGAAGAAGGTGCTCTCTTTTTCAAAAAGAAGTAGGGTACAGGCCGGGCGCAGTGGCTCACGCCTGTAATCCCAGCACTTTGGGAGGCCAAGGAAGGCAGATCACGAGGTTGGGAGTTTGAGACCAGCCTGGTCAACATAGTGAAACCCCGTCTCTACTAAAAATACAAAAATTAGCCAGGCATGGTGGTGCACGCCTGTAGTCCCAGTTACTCGGGAGGCTGAGGCAGGAGAATCGCTTGAACTTGGGACGTGGAGGTTGCAGTGAGCCAAGATCATGCCACTGCACTCTAGCCTGGGTGACAGAGTGAGACTCTCAAAAAAAAAAAAAAAAAAAAAAAAAAAGAAGTAGGGTACCAAGTCATCCACAAGGCTGTGGGAAAACAACAAAGCCAAGAGGGCACCCCATTTTTTTGGAGTGAAAACCAACAGGGGCAAAGGCATGTTGTAATTTTAAAGAGACAGAGAAGATCACCTCAGTGAGTAAGTAGCTGGTCTTTGTCATTCCTTAAAGAGGAGACAGAACTTTTCATGCCATATGGTGAACCAGGGTGCAAAGGCTCCCAATAGGAATAACACATCCAAATATTTACTCCAACATGTGAATAATTGATAGTAGAGCCCTTTTCTAGCACTTTGCATCGTGATGGTGGTGCATGTTTGGGAGGCAGGTCACAGAAGAGGAGCAACGATGGGCAAACTAATTTAGCTTGCTTTAGATTGCCAAAAGCGGGGAGGGTCCAGCCGGCATTGAGCTGAGGCCATCAGGAGCCTCCCGGCTAGAGAGGCTTTGGGAATAGCTGTGGGAGCAAGAGAAGGAAGGGGGAGGGGAGAGGAAGGTGGGCAGAGAAGGTGTGGATAGAAGAAGAGCAAGAGTGAGGGATGAGAAATGCCTGGTTTACAAAAACCAATCCATTTCTACAGGCCTTAATTAAAAGAAAGACAAACGCTCATGTAAAAATCCATACCTAAAGGCTCTCAGGTACAGAGCGATCACAGGAAAGGCAGGGTGTGCAAACAAGCTTTCATTAAGAGACCTGTCAGCTCTGTTTCATTTCTCCAGACTGCTCTGCATTCTGCTGGCAATCCAGCTGGAAAAATAACGGAAGGACAAACACGTCTGAACAGGCAAAGGTGGGAACATTCCACCTACAAAACAGGACAGCTCAGAAAGATGCCAGGGAGGGGGGACGAGATGGTCTTTTTCTGAGCAAACAACCATAGCCCCTCCCCTTAACTCCAAACTCATCAGAAACATGATTTTCTGGCTTGTTATGCAGCAACAAAAAGACACGGGGTTCAGAGACAACACCATTGGTTGTCCATTCCCAACTCTCTTACACATCCCAAGATATGATCCTGTTTTGGTGTTCAGCCTTTTAGAGTCTGAATGTCTAGCGACAGGGCCCTTCTTCAGTTCTTAAGGGTGAATCTTGGTGAACCTAAACGGATCATGGTAATACCATCTCCCTTGCTAAGGAATGGTTAAGACATTGTCATGTGACATCATCATGTGACAAGGTCACATGCAACCACAAGCCCCAGGTGATCATTCTGACCAATCAAATATGATAGGAACTGGGTTTCTCGCTCTTGAAACACACACACACGTATGTGGGGAGAAACTTCCTTCTGCCTTTGAACAGGTGTTATCTGGAGCTGTTGCAGCCACCTCGTTATCATGAGAAAGCAGCTGACACAGCAGGAAGAGCAGGAAGATGGAAACCTAGAACCTTGACAACTTTCTTGAATATATAGCCCTGGAATGCCCTACTTTCAAAGTTCCTGTTATACAACATAATTCATTTCCCTACTGCTTAAGTTTCTGTTAAGTGTGGCTTGAAGCTGAGAGGACCATGACTGATGCAGGGTTATCTAGTGAAGTAGGGGACAGAAAGCTGCAACCTTAAACTATGATCCTAAAAAAGACAAAAGACAGCTGTAAGTAATTGCAGAAAACCCCTTTAATGTCTGTGGAACAGAAGAACCATGTTGGATGGGGGAAAGCAGGGGCAGGACACATGTGTCAAGTATCTATGGGGTGTTATCATGGTTACATCTGTGACAGGATCAACTAACTTACTGGCTCTCATTTCACCTAATAACATAAGACCCTCCCAGCTGACTACACACAGTTTAGGTTATCACTCCCTATGACTCCTGCTCCCTGCCCTGCACCCTAGATTCTCTGGGACTCACCGTAGTTTTCCTGACTCTGATGGAATGTGCTGGAGTCTATTACAAGCCCTGCTTTTCAGAAGGTGCTTAACAGGCCCTGAAGATGTGCATCTGGCCGACGGTGGGTCAAAACCAGAGTTCTGCAGGCTGAGATTTTTCCTTTTATTATTATTATAAACTTGGCTGTGTTTTCCTTCAGCGGCTCTGGCATCCTATGCAGTAGTGCTGGACATTTGCAGGCAGTTAAGGCCCAGTCCAGCAGGAAGAATGATTTCTGTGACTGCTGGTCTGTGCAAGCCCTCCAGCTGCGGGAGCAACCTCCCTTGAGGAGAAGTTGTGGGGGTGGGCCTGGTGGGGAGGGTGATAGGCTGGGACAGAAGGAAGGATGGAACACTGGACCCGGTGGCCGGGGTCAATGGGATGTCCTCACCAGAAGCAACAGAACGCTGACTCCAGCATGCTCCCATTTCAACTAAAGTAGTGGGAGGCCCACCCAGTGTGCATCAGACAAAGGCCTGGGTCCTTCTGGGCTGCACTTTGAGGAGGAGCAGCATAGTAAGGGATGGGGCACCCATTCTGCTAGCAGAGTGATTCCTGGAGATGCAATCTGGGTGGGATATATCCATGTGGCTGGCCCCTCATGTCCAGATGTCACATCTTAGTGTCACGAGCCTCGTATAAACATTGAATTTTTAGGATGCATTTTCACTGAGAGGCTACCACTCTGGGAGCCTCTCTTTTTCCTGCAAGAGGCGCCTCTCAAAGGAGTGATTCTGGTTCTCAGAGGCATTCTGAGCTTTGGGATCTAGTCTCAGGCTTTCCAGGGAAGGAAAAAGCTATGACTGGATGACTTTTAGTTTTCTGTAGTGCCGGATGCCAACTAGAAAAGCTCATTTTTATCTGAAAGGAAAGAACCAGCTAGGATTGAGCATGCCCTCCTTTCCCATCCCTGGATCATGTCCTTGGTTCCACATCCCCCCTTGCCATGCTGTTGTGAAGTTGTTTTGTTTTTCTCTCTCTTTCCCATAAAAGGTCATGAGCTCTGTTTCTGGTCTTTAAGATTCCCACACTTGGTGGCACAAATGAGGCAGCCTCAACATTCTGTTGAAGGAGTGAAGGGTTTGGAAGTTCCAGGTGGTGTGGGAAACTAGACTGGCTCCCAGCAGGTAGATCGTTCCCAAACCTGAAATGGCCACACAATCCTGTATGTGAGACAGGTTGAATGCAGAGAATGAGCATTTCCAGGTGGTAGCTCTCATCTCATCTCACAAAAAATCAGACCACCACTGGGAGTCCTGTTCTCCGGCTTTTATGCTCACCCCTCCCAATCACTTCAGATCAGTTAATTCTCCAGATTTACAAGCTAGAAAACTCCAGCTCTGGCACTCAGCACACAAGCCCCAACAGGGCCCGTGGATTTCAATCCAGAAGCCCGAACTTCTCAGCCTGCTTAAGGCCCCTTCCACCTGCCAGTCTGCACCACGACAGCAGTGCTGTGGGCACAATGCCAAGCACACCCATGCCAGGCAGTCCTACCGGGCCCTGACTTGATGGGGTGCAGCCATGGGTCCTCTGGACACGTTCTGCTCAATTACACCTTCCTCTCCAGCTGCCTAACCTTGACCAAGACGGGGACCTGATTAAAAACCCCATCAGTTTCTAGCTCTTCCCATAATTTTGATTGACAACATTAAATGCTAATACAAAAACATCTTATCTCTGATAAAACGAAAGCTGACAGAAAGACGGATGCTGAAAACCAGCCATATGGTGGACACGATTCCTGGGCCTGGCCCTGTTCACAGTAGCACTCTCTGGCAGAAAAGAGATGACACTGAGAAGCTTGAGGACCTACATTTAATAAATCAAACTGTACTGGCATCATCAGAATATTCACAGTTTGCAACAGGATCAGCGCGTTTTCTCACTTGCAGACTCGGAGGTGTGTGAGGAGAAGGCAACGTGGGCGCGCCGTTCCGATGCTTCATTCTTGACCCTCTCTGGGGCTTTCAATGTGTCATTGTGTCAGATCCCTCTCCCCTTCAGGTTTTCATGGTGCTCCTCATGCCTCCACCCTCTGGGATACCTTTGCTGTCTTCCAGTGTGGAAGCTTCAGCTGCTGGCTGGCTGGCCTCGAAGGAGTCCAGGTGAGATTTAGGGAGCTCCCCGTGGATGGCCAGGCCCGGCGGGGCTGGCCCTATCTCACTCCTCTGACCCTCTATGGGACTCTCTCTTCTGACCTCTTCCAGTGCTGCAGCTGCCTGTTCCTTTGTCAGTTTAATTATTTCCCTTCCAAGGCTGTTTACTTCTTCCTCAGAAGGTAACTGGGGTAATGAAGGATGAAAGAGCTTGCATTGGTTCCCGCGGCTCTGATTTGCTGGGGAGTTGACAGCGGGCCTCCCAGCATCCTCAGGCGCTGTCAACGCCTCAGCAGCAGCACAACTTTCATCTCCTTCTTGCTTCTGAGCCTCCCCTGAAAACAGAACGAGGACAGCATTAAACTTCTGGCAGCAAGTCAGCCCTCACCATCCCTCTTCTGCCAACCTCCCACCCAGCCTACCAGCACAGGGCCTCTGAAAAAGGAGCAAGACTATTTTGGCTCCCTGTGCAGGGCACTGGAGCTGAAGGGGAACACAGGACCCAGGTGAAACCAGCGAGCATGCATTCTAGTGATTCCTGCATTATTAACAGAGGGCAAGGCAGCACTTGGGCCACGTCATAATCCATCCTTTCCAGGCACCTGGTTAGTTTCTGTTCCATTCTCTAATGGCCGCTCCTTGTGACCATTAAATATTTAAATTGAGGACAAAGGTTTTGTTGGTTCTGCAGCTCAGAGCCGGGGCTTGTTAGTAATGAAAAAAAGGTTCCGGCTGCATTGAGGGTGGGAAGCAGAAGGATAGTTCGGGAAGGATTTAGTGCCACCCCTTCTCCACGATTCTCCATCAGCATCTCATTCCTTAATGCAGACACCTGGTGTTCCTCAATATCAAATAAATTATATGCAAATACAGCTTCAAGCTCCCTTCCCTGTTGAGTTGTTGTCCCTAAACCCCTTCTCTATAGGATGGAAATTCTAGCACTGCAATAGGAAGGACATGGGAGAGAAGGAGGAGCCCTAAAGTGCTGACATCCAGCCCTCATTTCCCTACTCACTTGCTTTGTGATCAGGATAGGACTCTCTGATGCCCCTTCTGGACCTAACCAGCAATGGTTGCTCTGCATGAGTGGGGAGCAGCATGGTGGAGCCAACTCTTAGTACCTGGGCATGTGCATTCAACAACAGACACTGAGTTTCCCCAGAAGCCAATCTCTTCTCAGCCCTCAGGCTAAACAGTGAAGAAAGGTATGACAGAGCCACAGTGGGACTGGGTTTAGCCTGGCCCAGGAATGAGGGGCCCCCAGGAACACTTTCTGGTACCCCTGAATGGAACCACAGCAGAACCCTACTGTAGTGGGGGGCTTGCTATCATATATGTGCAGGTATGTTTTCAGGCTGTAAGTTGGAACTTGGGGAGCTGGAGAACTGCAGCAGGTTAGAAAGGATGTTGAGCATCATCTGGCCATGCCATTTTCCTGCTTAAAACCTTCTGCTGGAGCCTTGTCACTTTCAGGATAAATTTCCTTTCACTTAGGCCCTTACAAGGTCCTGCTGATGTGCTCCTGTTTCACTCTGCAGCCTCATTTCACACAGTTTCATCACACGTGTCCTCCCAGCCATGTCACACACCCATTAGGTCTCCACATGCACTGATCAGTTTCTCCCCTCTCTTAAATAAATCCTCCCAGCTAACACTTATTGGGTGCTTTTCCACACTAGGCACTGCGCTAAACATTTGACGTATTTATCTCATTCTAAATTTAAGACCATGAGAACAGGAGCCTCCTCTGACTCATCCAGTGTCTGACACATTCTAAGCATTCAAAAATATTTAAAAAATAGTTCCCTTTCTCTTATAAATGGAAGTATAATATACACAAAGAGAAGTGCACAGAACTTATGTATCCAGCTCAATGAATTTTCACAAAGCGAACTCACCCATATAACCAGGATGAGAAACAAAATATTACCAACCCCTGCAAACACTTCCGAGTCCAGGACTCCTGGACCCCCTTTCCAGTCCCTTCTCTGCTGCCAAGGATAACCATTAGCCTATTCAAAATGCCGAAATGAGATCTGCCTGGTCCTCGAACTTTATATCCAGGAATCTTACTGTGCTGGTTCCTTTCGCTTCACATGATGTTTGTGAGATTTACCCATGTTTATGAGTACAGAATTTGTTCATTTGAATGCACCACAATTTCCAACAGGTATGTAAATGTTGAATGAGAATGGGCAAGCCGGAAACAGAAAAAGAGATAGAAATTGACAGCAGACATATTAAACGATACACACCATCACTCAAAATTGCAGAAATCTAAGTCCCAATGAAATGTAGTTTTTCCTCTAACAGAATTGCAAAAATGAAAAGGTTTGACGAAGCTCAGTGTTGCAAAGGATGCAGGGAAACAGGTACAATCATACATTAATAAAGACTTTATAGGCCAGATATTTCAAGACACATTGTTCTTAGATACTCACTACAACACTGTTTTTAAAAACAGAAGTCTGGAAAACTCCAAGTGCTCATCAACAGGGGATTATGTATACAGATTTACTTGCCAAGTTGCGAGATTCTTTCTGATAATATGCACTAAAAATTGTAGGTTGTCTCTGGAAAGCAGACTGAGGACCACAGCAAGAAGCAAGGGTGGAAGAAGACTTTAAGTTTAATTTTCCACTTTTCTGTGCTATTTATATTTTTTAACATGTGCTGTATTCCTATTTTATAAAACAAGATATGCAACCTCCAAGATTCTACCATCCAATATCACCTCATCTTTCCTTTGCTACACTGATCTGTAGAGCTAGGAACCCATATCCACTGCTTTCACTTCCCAGAGCTGATTCACACCTTCGATCCTTCAGTCTATCCTGCATCCCCCCTGCTTGTGAGGTCTACATCCCCCTCCCCACCCTGTGGCATACTTTCCCATTGGCCACATGCTCCTCACAAGCTGTTTCTCCCTGTAGTCTCTCCTTCAATCTAGTTCTGTGAGCATGCTGTATTCGTTCCCTATGGCTGCTGTAACAACCACAAACGTAGTGGCTTAAAACAAAACACATTCATTCCCTTATAGCTCTGGAATCAGAAGTCCAAAAAAATTTCACTGGGGCCGGGCACAGTGGCTCATGCCTCTAATCCCAGCACTTTGGGAAGCTGAGGCGGGCGGATCACCTGAGGTCAGGAGTTCAAGACCATTCTGGCCAACATGGCGAAACCCTGTCTCTACTAAAAATACAAAAATTAGCCAAGTGTGGTAGTGCGTGCCTGTAATCTCAGCTACTCAGAAAGCTGAGGCAGGAGAATCAATTGAACCTGGAAGGCAGAGGTTGTAGTGAGCTGAGATTGTGTCAATGCACCCCAGCTGACAGAGCGAGACTCCAACTCAAAAAAAAAAAAAAAAATTTCACTGGGCCAAAACCAGGGTTGTGTTCCCTTGGAGGCTCTGGGGCAGAATCCATTTTCTGCCTCTCCCAGTTTCTGATGGCTGCCAGGATTCCTTGGTTTGTGGCTGCATCCTTCCAATCTCTGCTGCCGTGGTCACACTGCCTTTTTTTCTGTGTGTGCACAATCTCTCTCTTGCCTCCCTCTTGAAAGGATACATGATATTGCATTTTTGGCCCACCTGGATAATCCAGGATAATCTCCTGATCTCAAGATCCATAAATCAATCATATCAGCAAAGTCATTTTGCCATATAAGGTAACATTTACAGGTTTCAGGGAATTGGACATGAAATCTTTGAGGGTCAGTATTCAACCTCCTACATACGCCTTCCCAGTTCCCTTTGTTGATTCTGATATTTCCTTCTGGCCCCTCTGAGGGCACTTCCCCCAGTGATCTGCCATCTGTTTCTCTTCATTCATTCTCACTCATTAGCCATCACATGACCTTAATTCCTGCCTCTGAGTACAGCTTCCAGATCTATATTGATGGCTCTGCTCGCTTCTTGTAGAAGATACAGACCCACATTTCTGGCTGCCAATAGGATCCTCTACCTGGAAAATCTGCTGGCACTTTCCAGAAGACAGTTTTCCACCATAGAGTCCCTCTTCTTTGCAGTTTCAGTAATGCTTCATAGTCACATGGGCTTAAGACCTTGAAGACCAGTCAAGGCCAAGTCCTGTCTTTGCCCCTCTGTGTTAGTCTGTTTTCATGCTGCTAATAAAGACATACCCAAGACTGGGTAATTTATAAAGGAAAGAGGTTTAACGGACTCACAGTTCCACATGGCTGGGGAGGCCTCACAATTATGGCGGAAGGCGAAAGAAGAGCAAAGGGACATCTTATATGGCAGTAGGCAAGAGAACGTATGCAGAGGAACTCTCATTTATGAAACCATCAGATTTTGTGAGACTTATTCGCTACCAAGAGAACAGTATGGGGGAAATCACCCCCATGATTCAATTATCTCCACCTGGCCCCACCCTTGACATGTGGAGATGATTACCATTTAAGGTGAGAGTTGGGTGAGGACACAGCCAAACCATATCACCCTCAGTGCTATAGACTGAATGCTTGTGTCCTCCCAACATTCATATTGAGGCCCTAATCCCCAATGTGATGGTATTTGGAGGTGAGGCCTTTGGGAGGTACTCAGGGTTAGATGAGTCATTAAATGGGTCCCTCATAATGGGATTTGTACCCTTACATGAAGAGGAAGGGACCAGAACCCCCTCTTTCTCTGCTGTTTGAGGATACAGCAAGAAGGCCACCATCTGCAAAACAGGAAGAAGGCCCTCCTGAGTCACAGAATCTCTTAGCACCTTGATCTTGGACTTCCCAGCCTCTGGAACTATGAGAAATAAATGTCTGCTTATTGTTGAAAACACTCAGTCTATGGTAGTCTGTTACAGCAGCCTGAACTGACTAAGACATTCAGAAATGTTCCTTGCATCTGTCCACTCTTCTCCTTGCCCAATACCAAACATGGCTTGGATTTCTAAGGTTTCTAGATAAATTGCTGAGGCATATTTCCCCAAGGTTCAGCTGGATGTGACTTTTAGACCATCCCCTCAGCCAATGAACAGGTAAGCATTCAGAAGGCAAGGGCAAACCATGCCCAATGTTTCTGGAACTCAGACCCTGGCAGGTGACAGGTATGTGGTGACAACTTATTGGGTGAATTTACAAGGATTATTTATATAATTTAGAAACAATGTGTATTTAAAAACACATAAGTCTAAGCATGTGGTTAGATACTTTAGGTTAAACATAACCTAAAAAGGGCCGGGCACCGTGGCTCACGCCTGTAATCTCAGCACTTTGGGAGGCTGAGGCAGGCAGATCACGAGGTCAGGAGTTCAAGACCAGCCTGGTTAACATGGTGAAACCCCATCTCCACTAAAAAAATACAAAAAATTAGCCGGGCATGGTGGCACACCCATGTAGTCCCAACTACTCAGGAGGCTGAGGCAGAAGAATCAATTGAGCCTGGGAGGCGGAGGTTGCAGTGAGCCAAGATCGAGCCACTGCACTCCAGCCTGGGCAGCAGAGCTAGACTTCATCTCAAAAAAAAAAACAACAACAACAACAACAACAACAACAACAAAAAAAAAAATATATATATATAAAACCTAAAAAGGAAATATAATCTAACAAGTTTGAATTAAAATGGAGCTTAGAATTTCTGCAACATGTAACAATGTTACTACATCTGTGATCCATTCTAATTTTAATACAACATAAAAGTATTGATATGACATAAAAGTATTGATTGATATGCATGGTATGTGGTGTTGAGCATTTCTTAATTACATAATTGAATAAACTTTTGAGCATTTATTTACTTAATCAAATGTTTAAAAGTTTTAAAATGACTGAACCTTGGTAAAAACTCTGAGAAGCTCTAGAAGAAACGAAAGAGTGAAATCAGAGGGACTTTAAGACTCAAATGAAACTACCGAGATGAAGGGTGGAGCACAAGGAAGGGAAAATGATCATAGACAGAAGCAGCGATGTGATAACAAACATCAGTATCAACAGGGAAGAGGATTGTGGGTTTCAGCTGAGTAAGGTGGGTCTTGGCTACTGTTGCCACACCCTATAGCTCTAATTCTCCTGATACAAATTTGCTTTTCACATTCAAAATAAGTTTCCACTTCCTTTAGCCTTTTTGATGACCATAGACAAATCCCAGGGACAGAATTTTGACCAAATCTACTTTATGCTTTCTGAAGTCCGCATTTAGTCACAGACAACTATGTTTATTCTCCTAAGAATTCACTGGCCTCAGTAAGCATTCTATCTGCAAAGGAGACCATTACTTGTGCTCACAATGAAATACATGAATGCAATAAAGCAAGCCTTGCTTTTAAAAAAAATAGCTCTTCAGATCTGTTCAGCCAGGATAAGGTATGTTAGTTGTTGATGAGCAAATGTATAGATGTGTGAATAAATCAAGCCTTGATTTTGGAAAAAAACAACTATTCAGATCTGTTTAGCCAGGATGAGGTATGTTGGTTTCTAACAGGTTCCTTTGATTCTAGTCTCCTCCTGCACTAATCCAACCTGCTGGGAGACAGGAACCTTCCCTAAAGCTTCGCTACCCAAAGTGTGGTTCATGGACCAGCAGTGGCAGCATCACCTGGGGACTTATTAAACATGCAGGGTCTCAGGCCCTACTCCAGAATTACTGGTTCTGAATCTTCACTTTAATAAGATCCTGGGTGATGTGGGTGCACACTTCAGTTTGAGCAGCACTGCAGGCTTGAAGCACAAATCTCACCATGTCTTTCCCCAGCTATACATCATTGAAAGGCTGCCAGTGTCTCGGGAACAAAGCCTAAGCTCATAACCTGGCATTCAAGGCCTTCCACGACTCAACATCCATCTACATTTCTACCTGGCAAACCAACTCCTCTCCTTGTTCCCTCTACTCCAGCCACACTGAGCCCTTCATATCACCCACCCCTGTCCCCAGCACCTATACTTAGAAAGTTGATTCCTCCATGACTATCATTCTCTCTTCCATGTCCCAGGGATGAACTTCAAGAGTCAGCTCCACCTCCACATCTTCCATGATGCCTATTTGATTAAATCTGGCCAGAAGTAATATTCCTACCTTAAATACAGAAACATGCCTGATTAATTTTTTAACCTTGTTCCATAGTGGGGACTCGATAATAAATAGCTTATTAAATGTTTGAATATATGGACAATATACATGAATGCATGAATCCATGAATATATTAGTACATCTCTTTAAATACCATTCGTTAATAAATGAAAGCAATCCTTGAATTTATGGTATTCATTTAAGGTTGTATTCAGGTTGCTACTCTAAAAGTTCTTAAAATGGTACTTTTGAAAAAGAAAGATAAAGATTTCTGACTTTCACAAACATTTATCTACATCTAAGGTAGCTCAGGGAAGCAATCACATAATTTTCATACTCACAGATGAAAATTTTTATAGTGGTTGTACAGAGGACATGAGAAACAGCGGGTCAAAATGAGCAGGTTTCCAGCATGGTGGGGAGGCTTTATTTAAAAGGAGGAAATTACGGTACTTTCAGCAGCTAAATTTTTCACCAACGTGAGACGAGTACACTCCTTCTGGAAATTACTCTTATGAAATTACTTCTTCCAGGACGCTTAATAGTATATTCTAGTGCCCCTGAAAAATTAATTAACCTTACTCGTAACAACCTAACCCCTAAACCATCTGTGGTGTGTTTTTACTGTAGGTCAGGTTAATCTTCTCTACCTTAATTTACATCTAAGTGAGGGTGGTCTGAATTACACAGGGGACTTTCAGTTGCTGGTATTTTGCCTTGTGCCATTTCGTTAGATGACATTCTGCTCATGTCCAAAGGTATGAGTCTCTTTTAATATGGTAAACCTCTGAGATTAGCAGGGAGAACTTTTTAACTTTTTAAGCAGTGGGTGCAGTGGGGTGCGTGTGGGGCCAACATTGCTGCCCTCATTAAAGATTAAAACACAGCCACAATAAGAGGAATGAACTCAGGCTGTAATCCTACTCTGTTTACTTTTTCTGAGAAAGGCTAGATTTTCAGAGCCTCAGGACCACAGAGCTACAGGAGCCAGGATCTAGGACTGGACTGTAAGTCAACAGCAGGAGTTACCAACCCACTCCCCCATTTTTTTCAAATTTAAATTTAAATTTTTAATTTAATTTTTTTTTTCTTTGAGACAGGATCTCACACTGTCCCAGGCTGGAGTGCAGTGCCACGATCACAGCTCACTGCAGCCACAACCTCCTGGGCTCAAGGGATCCTTCTGCCTCAGCCTTCCGAGTATCTGGGACTACAGGCATGTGCCACCACATGCAGCTAATGTTTTAATTTTCTTTTTTAGAAATGAGGTCTCACTATGTTGCCCAGGCTGGTCTCAAATTCCCGGCCTCAAGTGATCCTCTCACCTCAGCCTCCCAAAGTGCTGGGATTACAAGTATGAGCCACCCTTAGACTGTTTTTTTTTTTTAATCCAAAAGACACCCCAAAATTATACTCAAGTCATTATCAGGAGACAAAAAAAGGTTACTAAAAATGTCACAAGCGTTGAGCTATCACTGGGGCCTCTGGTTACTTGCTGTGGGAGCAAAATCCTCCTTTAAAGATTCTAGAATCTTAACTCTTAAGCTGTGGGTGTTTTATTTTTAAGGATAGACACATAGCATTGCTATTTCTATAAAAGATTTCTGAACTAGCCAAGAGTGGGAAAATATTAAAAATAATAGTAATTATTCAGTGTTTTAGCAAACAATTATCATTAATACTTATTATTAATAATGATACACATATCAATGATGAGGATGCACTCAACGGCTACAAACGCATTATGACACAAATAGTGTGGAAAGAAAAAAATATTTCCTCTAAAAGATAAAGAAACAGTATCTCTTTGTTAAAAAAATTGCTAATCACCCAAAAATGTGTCCCCCGCTCCCCACTGCCACTGGCCCGAAGAGGCGATTCATCTTCCTTTGTTAGTTGCTCTCTGATAGGCTTTGTCCTCCCAAGCGCACGCTGCTTTCAGTTGGAATTGAACACAGATGCGACAGTGATGAGGCCATCCCAGACGCTGACAGCCACGGCATAAATGCTTCCTTATTCCCACCCAGCACTGTCGGAGGATGGGGTAGGAACAATGAGAGCTAATGATGCAACTCTGGAAGCTATCATCTTGAATCAGTCCACGACTTACACCGCCCTTGTGAAAATCAAGCCAGGCTCATGCTCCATTTCAGGTTAGCAGGACCAGGTCCACCCTGAGGCTCAGCAAGCCCAGAACAGACAGAAGGCTTTGGATCTCCAGGTGGACACTGGACCCTGGCATGGCATAACCACCAGCCAAGACATGCTCCAAACCACACAGAGGGCCACGGTGTTCCAGGCCAGCCTTACAAGCAGCCACATGAGGTTGGCTGCAAAGACCCAGCCTTGCTTTCTGGCCGGTGTGGAACCAATTAAAGTCAGGGTCTCTCTCTTGAAATTCTCCCCACAGGTACTTGGGGGGTAACCTTTCTGTTCAAATCCCAGCTATGTCCTGGCTTCTACCACTCCATGCACTATTATGGTCCTATGATCAGGCTCTCAAACCTGTTGGCTCATCTGGGTCTTCTTACCCAGTGATAAGAAGTGGTCTTCTTACCACTCCATGCACTATTACGAGTGATTTAAAGCAACAACTATGTATTATTTTTCACCAGTCTTTGGGTCAGATGGGGGGTTCCAGTTCTGCTAATCTAAGCTCAGCTCAGCAAGGCTCCCTCATCCATATGCAAGAGAGAGCTTGCAGAGCCTAGCTTAGATTAGCAGAACCACCCATCTGACCCAAAGACTCATGAAAAACAATACATAGTTGTTGCTTTAAGTTCTACATTTTGAGTTGGTTTGTTACCCAATAATAGCTAACTGATACAGCTGGTTAGTCCATTTAGCTGAGGGCACAGTTTTTAGGGCAGACAATCATGAGGTTGGAAAGGTAGGCTAGGCCAGACTGCAGAGTCGAGATGTTAAGTGCAAGACAGTGGAGAGCCTCTTGGGATTTTTGAGCATGGCACAAATGTGATGAAACGGTACTCCAAAAACTTTATTCTATGGTAGCAGGATGAAGATGGGAATAAAGCAAGGAGAGTCAAGGAGGATGGAAAAGCAGGAGCGGAGCCCTCCCGACAAAAAAATGAGGACCTGAACCATGCCAGAGGTGATAGGTCCCAAGGTGTGAAAACTCTGCAGAAAGAGTTGAGTGAAAGACCACATGTAGATGGAGATGGAAGGTTGACAGTGGTTGATGGCTCCAAGGTTTTGAGCCTGAGAAGCTGAGAGGGTGACAAAAAAAGAAGGAAGAAAGCAGGAAGAGTTGGTGATGTCATGCTTGAGAAGTCCACAGAGTATTCAGGGCAAGGGAAGTTGGGGCTCTGGGAAATGTGGGGTGTAACTCTGCAGATGGAACCTTGTGGGGGAAAAATACTTTGAGAGTATTTTTATGGAGGTAATGATTAAAGGCATGAGTCTGAGCAAGAGAAGATGGAAATACGGATGTATATTGTTTATCTATTGCTGCGTAATCAATTACATCAAACCTAGCAGCTTAAGACTCAGAAGTCTGAAAACAGTTGAGCTGGGTGGTTCTGGCTAATGGCCTCTCATGAGGTGCCCATGAAAAGCTGACCAGGGCTGTTGGCATCTGAAGGCTTGACTAGGACTGGAGAATCTCCTTCCAGGATGACTCACTCCAGTGGCTGATGGCTGGAGGCCTCAGCTCCACACCACATGAACAGCGTGGACAGCTGCTTGAGTGTCCTCATGATATGGTTGTCAGCTTCCTCCAGAGTAAACAACCCGAGAGAGAGCACAAGGGACAAGTCTCACGTCTTTTATGACCTTGCTGTAGAAGTCACATACCCTCACTTCTGTATTCTACTAATCAAACAGACTGATCCTGATACAACATGGAAGACGGTTACATGGGGGCATGAATACCAAGGGGTAGGGAGCATTTGGTGCATTCTCAGAAGCTGGCTGCCACACTAGGGGTGGCAGAACAAGACAAGCAAAACTTCAAAAGATATGAAGTTTGTTGGGAAGACAAGACTCCCACATGGGAAGAGATCAGGTTCTCAAACCTGTTGGCTTATCTGGGTCTCTATATGGGTCTTTGATCCCTTCCAGAACACCCTGCCTCCAGAACTGTCTATCTGGTAAAGCAGGAGCTTTTCTCTCTATTCTACTGCTTCGCAGACTTCCCATATACCAGGCAATGTGCCAAGATTTCCCTGAGGTAGACATGATCATGTCACTGTTTTAAAGGAAATGAAACTGAGGCTGAAGTCTCCAGCCCAAGTTCTCATAGCCAATGTGATGTGGACCTGGCCATGAACCCAGGTTGTCCAACTCCAGGGTCCTCACTCTTTATTTATTTTTTGAGATGGAGTCTTGTTCTATTCCCCAGGCTGGAGTGTGGTAGCACAATCTTGGCTCACTGCAACCTCTGGCTCCTGGTTCAAGTGATTCTCCTGCCTCAGCCTCCTGAGTAGCTGGGACTACAGGCACACCGCACCATACCCAGATAATTTTTGTATTTTTAGTAGAGACGGGATTTCACCATGTTGGCCAGGCTGGTCTTGAACTCCTGAGCTCGTGTGAAACACCCATATCCACCTCCCAAAGTGCTAGGATTACAGGTGTGAGCCACTGCACCTGGCATAGGGTCCTCACTCTTAACCTCTCTGCCACCATGCCTAGAGAGCAGGGGCCTGCATGCTGCAGTTAAAACCTCCCAACAAGATGAACCCACATAAGCAACAAGAGGAAATCTGAGGAATGTCCCAATGATGCCAAAGCAGCAGCACAAAGGAGAAGGGGAAGAGACCGATGTCCATTGAGCCACTCCTCTGTGGCAGGCACAGTCCAGGTAAAGATGGAGAAATCGAGGCGAGCTTACCATCCTTGGGATCTGCTTTGTTCTCAGTGGGCTGCTCGACAAACTTCAGCAGTGGGGATCTCGACCTCTGTCCACTAGGAAGAGTGGGGTCGCTGAACAGTATGGTGTCCTTGCCCCCTGTTGCAGAAAAGGGGAAAATGGATGTCTTATATCATCAGTGGAGTTGGGTTGCATTTAGTCCCACACACTTAATCGGCTCAGGGCTGGCTGCCCACAGACGCTACCATTGAAGGGAAGCCTGCTACGACTGCTGACATGCTCCATACTTCTTTACACTATTGCACCACCCTTGCACACACACACACACAAAATCCTTATCACTAATTTAGTATTGAATTATAGGCCATTTTTTTCTTTCCTCTCACTGCTTGATGTATATTCATCTTGTTTCCCTAAGTGGACCGCAGATTCTTGGAGGGGGTGATAAGCATGTCTAGAATGCCTGGTACAGAACTGAATTCACAAAGTCAATGCTCAAAAGGGTACCAACACATCGATAGGCTGATTACTGAAAGAGACATTGATTCTTCCCAGGTGTTGGTAAATGAGAGAGAGTTGGCAATTCTTTGATGTCATTGGAACTCTGCAACTGGAGAGTTGGCTAAACACTATGATTTGACTCCTACTTTGGGAAAGAAAGAAGAGGAAGAGGAGGAGGAGGAGGATGAGGAGGAGAAAAATAATGTATTGTGTCTTATTTCACCATTCAGTAGTTTAAATGGAGACACAAAAAACGAGCAGACAGAACAGACCGATCTGATTTATACTAGAAGAGGCTCTTTTTCCCTTTACTTTCACCATGGTTTGAAAACATCATAACACGATTCTTCATCATAACATCCTTCACCACTGCAGGAGGTCAATGCTATTGCCATGACATAAACTGTATCAGATTTGGGGAGCTGCCACTCTTTCCTGTCCTCCCACTTTGTATCTATGTGGAGACCAGAGATAAGAACAAACAGGGCCACAGCATAAAATTCATTCAGCCAGGTCCCCAAAACTAATTTCATCCTTTAATATTTGTTTTGTACTAATTGAATTCTCTATTTCAATTGACTATTCTAATCAGAAAAGTTCAAGGAAAGGTAGATAATGCATTTCTACTTATTTACATGCAGGGACGACATAATACACTGCTGATATTAGCCACAAAAACAGATATTTTAAACAGAACATACTCCCAAATCCTACTGAAACATTGTAGCTCAGGCCTTCAGGCAGCAAAAAGAAAAAAAGGAAATAATTGTTATTGCATAATAGCCATTTGAAGTTGTACCTAGACCAAACAAAACCATAGAAAATTCTCGGCATTTGTTCACTCAAGTAACTTCCATCTTTTAATATAAATTGCAGAAATGAAACAGTGAGAAATTTCACCAAGTCATTTTGAGAAAAAAAAAATAAAAACCCCCATACATGCACAGAAATGGCAATCTCACTGTACAAATACACGATCAATTTGCCGAACTGTGTTGAAATTCAATGCAATAAAAGAAAGGCCTTCCTAGAAGATGAGGTTTTAACAGCATCAAAAGATTCTTGTGCAGAAATGGATCATTCAAATCCCCAGGACTGTACCTGGCAGTTATTAGTTCTGTCAGGTCTTTTGACAACAAGTTCAAGGAATCACTGCTAAAAATTCCAATTTATGAAACACACATCCAGGCAACCTAAGGCAGTGATTCAGGTTTACATTTCAGAAAATGTGTTGTTGTTCACCTGCCTCCCTGTGCTGACTTTTACTTATCGTCCATTCCAGGGAAGCATCCATATGATTCAAGAATGAAGGAGACTGGTTTGTGCAGTAAATAAAACTACAGGTACAACATGGTTTCCAGGGAAAGGGGAGATGGTGGAAATGGTAAATATGAGTTTCTGAAGAGTAAAAAGTCAATGGGGAATGGCTGGCTGGGGTCTCACAAAAGGAGTATTTTACCAAGACAAGTGGGATAAATACAGCTAATTAAAGTAGAATAGCAGGTCTTCCAAACACAGTGTACAACTGGAAAAAAAATCACAGGAAATTCAGATTTTCAGGCTAAGTAAAAACGGGATGGGGGAAGGGAAGAGAAGGAGGTGGTGGAGTACATTTGGGTTAGAACAATTGTTGGTTTTTATATTTATTTTTAGTACTGGTGAATAAATGGGACAAATCTTTGTATGTTCTTAGATTCAATTTTAGGACTGGTGATTAAATTGCACAAATCTTTATTAAGTTCTCATATTAACTTTTAGGGCCGATAATGAAATTCAACAAATTGAATGGATCTTTATAGGATATCTACAGACTAAAAGAAAAGAAACAATTCACTACATTCACAAAAGTTAAAAAAAAATACAGACACAGTGACAATTTCAGAATTCAGGTTTGCTAAACTTCATAGTTCCACAGATGAGACCCTGAATATTTATTGCATTTTTCTGATTCTACTCCCACTCTGCCATGTAGTTTCTAAATTTAGAACACTTGTAGATTTTTTCAGCAATGATCTACTTTAAATAAGGTAGAATAAAAGGACTTTAAAAAGGTAGAAGACTCTTGTAAATTATGTGGGAGCTTCATTTCTTAAAAAAAAAAAAAAAAAAAAAAAAAAAAGGAAAATTGTTTTCATGAGGTTCTGTTTACCTGGAAGACTCCATAAACCAGAAACTTCCAGAGTTCTTAATTTTTTTTCCAGCTCAGCCACCCGATTCCCTAGGATTCTGAAAAAAGGGGAGAAAATGATAATTGATTACTGAGCATCCTGTCAGCCCCCAGCCCTGGGAATCCCACTGGTGCCCTAAGTAGGAAAGTGTTGAGATTTATGACATATGCTAAAAACGGAGCATTTGTATGTACGTATGTGTGTGTAAATAATATGTGTTCTATTGAAAGTGCATATACAAATAGAAAGTACAGTGAATGATTAAAAACGATACTAAAATGCCATAAAAGTGAGTCCTCTCCCAAAAGGTAGTTTTCCTGGGAAGCTAAATGATGACTCCACCGCTGCCCAAATCATTTGATGGAATTTCTATTTGAGAAATGCTCATTGCAAAGATGACAATAAATTTTGAATACCCTTAATAATATCACACCTTGATTCTTGGAGGGTGGATCTGATTTTTGGAAACAACCAGGTCTAAAAAATAAGATGGATGGACATGCTTGGGAATGTTGTTTTGAGTTAATACATAATACCATCAGCCTTCTTAGTCCCATGTCTTACTGATGTCCACATTCTTGATATTTAGCACAATGCCTGATACATGGGAAGTATTTGATAAATATATTTGATTAAATAAATGCCTTCCTTTTTTCATGACTCATAATTAGCTATGGGAAGAATGAAAAGAGATATTTCAAAAGAGTTTTCAGTAATTGCAGAATCATTAGAATAATTACATTGTTTTCCAAGGTGACCATTCTGAGTCACTAAGATATATAAGTTCTAGAATGTGTGTATTTGAAAAGACCATACTGTTTACTTGGAAGCCAAACTTTCACTACATGCATGGTTAGACATGTGGGCATACATACTCCCACATCACTCTATAAAAAATTAAATATAGTTGGGAAATGATTTAATAGTCCTCTAAAACTTGAATCACTTTCCATTGGGCTGGAAATTGAAAAACCAGTCTTTATTTTATTTGGGGGATTTTCTTGGCACTGCTGTGCTAAAATAATGTGGAAATCACCTTAATAGCAAAGTTTCAATTCCTTTCAGCAAGATAAATCAGAACACTAGAATTATTCTCCTATCTCTCTTTATATTCCAGAGATAGCTACACACACCCACATACACACAGAGGCATGAATATGTATATATCTGCACATATATATGGCTGTGGATTTATCCTTGTTTTACCTGAATTGACTTGTACCATCTTAATTAATATTCCCTTTGAGTTCACAGAAAACTCTGGAATTACTCTATGTGGTTTTCTTCCATCTAGGTACTTAGAGCTTTTCTTTTCTTCTTTTCCCTAAGTCTTAAAATTATGCATAGTCTTTATCAATTACTTTCCATTTTCATTCCATTTGTTGGGTCTCTTTTGCTTTCATGTCCCTGACCCTTCAATAGACACTATCCTTTGTAATCTCACTTTCCATATTTTGCTCAGACCTTCTGATCCAAGCTCCCTTTTCAACAGCTGATGAGTTTGAGATGCAATCACAACAGTGTTCAAGTTGATGCCTGTTTCTTAACCAGATCAGATCATCTGTAGGTGGCTGCTTCTTGGAAACAAAAGATAAGGCTTAACTCTTCTGTGGAGGTGGAGGGATGCCATCTGAGCAGCATTCGAAGGTGTGCTGAAGAGATACTGGGTTATATTTTTTCTGATGTTTTGGGATAACACAGCCATTTCTCTCAGAAATGGAACAAAGTGAATTTCCTGGTGTCCCAAGCAATCTACTTTCAGGGCTCCTGCCTAAGTTTGTCAGTGCTTTCTTCTCTGACTTGACACTTATCAGCATCTGATGCAGGGCGGGAGGTAGTAAAATGGACTTGGTAGAAGTTATGACAGTAGAAATAATAACAATAGTACCACCAACAACAATAGCAACTGCATTACTGTTAACACAAACAGTCAACTAATCTTTCCTGAGTCCATAATACACATCAGAGGCCATGCTGAACACTTGCCTCATTGTGTTATCTCATCAAACCCTGTGGTATACATGGTATTGTTATCCTCCTTTTACACGTGGGCTCTAAGGAACAGAGAGGTTAAGCAACTTGCCCAAGCATGCACAGTTTATCTCAAAGTTCTGTCTTTCCCCAGTTCCCAGCAATCTCATCCACCATACTTCCCTCTTCCCATTAGGAAGCTGAGGAACAGAAGTTAGTTAACTTGACCAAAACCATAGGCAAGACTCAGCTGGTGGTGTGGCTGTATCGGAATGTAAGCCTGGACTTGCTTCTGAAGCACATGCTCTTAACCAATACCCCGTAATGGCACTTTAAAACCAATCTTGTCACATTCTTTCTCATGTCTGCATGAAGTGCTCCTTAAAAACTGTTCATGTTGAAATATGGATGTGCCCGCAGTT
Source organism: Pongo abelii (assembly GCF_028885655.2). Lineage (NCBI taxonomy): Eukaryota > Metazoa > Chordata > Mammalia > Primates > Hominidae > Pongo > Pongo abelii. Next base: position 23,932,889 of record NC_071988.2, read on the forward strand.
GCCTTGCAAAATACAAGCCACAACGCTTCAAATGGCAAAGAGGATCTCTGTTAGCTTCACACTGAAAGAACGTGGCAGGGAGCCCACTGAACCCTGGTGTGACGCAGCCCAGGGAGAGAAGAGGGGCTATTTACGTCTTAGTAGCCAGCTGCACAGATAGGTGGAGAGAAGAGCAGGAGCCGAGTCCATTAAATTCAGTTTGACCAATTCAGCAAACAGTTCCTGAGATCCAGCTCTGTAAAGCACTATGCTACAGGCTGCAGGGGATAATGAGGAGAAGGAGACTCTGTCCCTGCATTTGAGAGACTAAACGTCTGGTGGGAGACAGACCGATGCATACACACAAAAACAGACATGGACGGTGCAGTGGAAGGCTTTAATAACAACTGGTATTTATTAATCACTTGCTGTATACTAGGTATGCACAGATGCTCCCTTGGTGTCCTGCAACAACTGACACGTCAGCTCTTGTTAGCCTTATTTTGTAGGTGAGAAAACTGAGACTCAGAAAGGTCACTTGACTCACCCAGGCTTACACAGCTGGCGAGCAGAGGGGCCAGGCAAACACACAGGCTTGAAAATACAGGCCGGGCGCGGTGGCTCACGCCTGTAATCCCAGCACTTTGGGAGGCCGAGGCAGGCGGATCACGAGGTCAGGAGATTGAGACCATCCTGGCTAACAAGGTGAAACACTGTCTCTACTAAAAATACAAAAAATTAGCGGGGCGTGGTAGTGGGCGCCTGTAGTCCCAGCTACTCGGGAGGCTGAGGCAGGAGAATGGTGTGAACCCGAGAGGCGGAGCTTGTAGTGAGCCGAGATCGCGCCACTGCACTCCAGCCTGGGCGACAGAACAAGACTCCGTCTCAAAAAAAAAAAAAAAAAAGAAAAGAGAAAAAGAAAATACACACATGCTTCTTAAAACTGTGGAGCAGAAATGAAGAGCTAAGTGGAAGACGAATCTAGAGAAACCAGTAGGAACCCAGACCATGAATGACCTACCTGCCATATTGAGAACTTTCAGACTTTTCTATATTGGCAATGGGGAGAGAGTGAAGAGGTTTTTTGTTGTTGTTTTGTTTTGTTTTGTTTTTTAAGAGAGAGTCTTACTCTGTTGCCCAGGCTGGAGTGCAGTGGCATGATCTCGGCTCACTGCAACCTCTGCCTCCTGGGTTCAAGCAATTCTCCTGCCTCAGCCTCCAGAGTAGCTGGGACTACAGGTGTACGCTGCCACGCCTGGCTAATTTTTTTTTTTTTTTGTATTTTAGTAAAGAGAGGGTTTTACCATGTTGCCCAGGCTGGTTTCTAACTCCTGAGCTCAGGCAATCTGCTCACCTCAGCATCCCAAAGTGCTAGGATTACAGGTGTGAACCACCGTGCCCAGCCCAGTGAAGGGTTTTAAGCAAGGAAGCAGGATGAGGAAGTTTAGGCAAAGTATTCTGCATGCCTAGTTAAGAATGGAGTGGAAGGAGTGTGAGTAGAAGCAGAAAGATCAGTTAGAAGGGCATCGTCCAGGTGGGGTTGATATGGTCCAAACCAAGCCAGTCGGGATGCAGGGGTGCTACAGGAATGGGGCAATAACGAGGAGGTAGATGAGCTTGAGATGCCTGTGGGAGATCTGTGCAGACATACTGGATGCAGGAAGAAAGGCAAAGATCTGAGAGTGCAGGCTGGGGGAGCGGAGCCAGCAGCTCACCACCAGAGGGTGCGAAGTCAGAAGGAACAGTGGAGGAGGCAGAGGAGAGCGAGGACAATGTGCCACCTTGGAAGCCAAGTTGAGAGGGGTGCAGATGAGAAGGGGTGGTCAATATTGTCTTATTCTAGAAAGTGGTCACACAGGATGGGAGTTGAGAAGAGGCAGCTTAGAAGATGTGCCTGACCCTTGAAGGAGGGATGTTTCAGGACAGTAGAGGGGATGAAATTCAGAGTCCAAGGGACTGGGCTGAGACAGAAGCAGACTCTGGGAGAAGTGAATATAGCCGACTCTTCAAGTAGCTTAGCAGGAAAGAGAAGGAGATAAACAGCAGTAGCTCGAGGCAAACTCAAACTTGAGAGAGGTTTGGGGTTTTTTTGTTTTTTGTTTTTGCAGGATGAGGGAGATTTTAAAGTTTTAAAGTTTTTATTTAGTTATGGGTTGTTTTGGGGGAGGTTTCAGCATGTATCTACCTAGTAGTCTAGGAAAATCTCTCAGGATGCCCAGTCTCCAGATGGCTTCCCTGCAGTGGTTTTAGATAGTAATGACATCATCAAAGGTAGGATGAGGAGTCTGTGAAGACAGAACTCACACAGGAACTGCACTACTGTGCTTGCTCTCTGGACAACACAGACAGCAGGAATACCTGAGTGAAGGTCTTTAAGGAAAGCCTGGCTCTAAAGGGGAAGCAGGTAACTGTGTCTCTACATGCCTGAAGACGCCCCTGCTTCCTTCTACTCCAGGTGGCCTCCTTTCACGTCTCTGCTCTGATCCATACGCCCTCTTGCTGCTGCTCCCCAAGATGCTGAACTTCAAGCTCATTTACCATTGGCCAGGGAAAGAGAAGAGGAAACGGTTTCAAGCATAGCAGGAAGGATAGCAAAAGGCCAATATGTCCTCATATATTCACCACCACCTCCCCGCCATGGTAAGGCATGGGCCTGGGGGGAAGGTCTGGAGAACGAAATGTGGTGCACAGTGAAATGGCCCTTGAACAACCACCTCGTCCACGAATGCTTTGCCACCCAGTTTGAAAGATGAATGAACCTCACATCCGTTCTTTCTCGATCAGCAGGCAACTGCCAACTTGCTGGCAAGAAGTAGCTCAAGCAAATTGCCTATTAATTGAATGTTGCTCAAGATGTAAAGTCCTAGGTTTCTTCATCAATTCTTCGAGATGGCTCCCGTTGGAGCCTCTCAAGGGTGGTAACTGTCAGGCAGTGGAAAACCAGCAGGGGAGCATACGCTGCCAGGAAGGAACACCTTTACTGCTATGTATAGTGCTCCAGCAAAATAAAGCCATTTCTTTTCTTTTTTAAATTAATTAATTATTATTTTTTTCTAAGATTGCAATTGGGGCATGCACACAGAGACCAGGGTAGTTTCCAGTGTATTCCAAAAGCTATTTTATTATTTCAGTTGCACAAGGCTAAATCAAGGGAGAGAACACACACAGACCAAAGTCACATTCTATTCTCAGCCCTCATTCCATTTGTAGTATAATTAGTTTCTTTACATGCCCCCAAATAAAACATTTATTAAAAGTATGAAACAGAGGACCCTCTAAGTATTAAAGATGGCACATTAGGCAACTTACGTGCTGATATGAAACAATCTCCAAGATCCATTATTACAGGGGAAAAAATCAAGAGGCAGAATAATGAAAAAAGAAACCTTTTTAAAAAATGAATACAAGTGACCGTTTGTAAAAAAAAAAAAAAGACAGTATATCTATGTAAATATATGAGTATGTGTATATACATAAATGTATTGTGCATTTGCTTATACTGTCTATGCATCCTTTGGAAGGATACATAAGAAATGAGGAATGGACGTTTCTTCCAGGAAGGGGATTAAGGTAGCTGGGAGTAGTTTGGAAAGACATTGTTGTTTAACCTTAAATTAATATTAAATTAAAACCACAGAGGCCAGGCATGGTGGCTCATGCCTGTAATCTCAGCACTTTGGGAGGCCGAGGCGGGCGGATGACTTCAGGTTAAGAGTTTGAGACCAGCCTGGGCAACATGGTAAAACCCTATCTCTACTAAAAAAATACAAAAAAATTAGTCAGGTGTGGTGGCGTGCACCTGTGGTCCCAGCTACAAGGGAGGCTGAGGCACAAGAATCACTTGAACCTGGGAGGTGGAGGTTGTAGTGAGCCAAGACTATGCCACTGCACTCCAGCCTGGGAGACACAGCAAGACCCTGTCAAAACAAACAAACAAACAAAAAACCCAGAGGATGGCTCAAAAATTATTAAAAAATAAACATGAAAAAGTATATAGAAACAAAAATAAACATGGTCAAATGAAAATGTCAGTCTTTCACAATGGAGGGAGAGAGTGCTGTGAACCTGGGGAATGGGTGTGTTTGCAGTGGGTATGGTTAGGAACACATTAGGGAATCAACCTGTCAGAGGAGGCTGGGATCCTCTGCAGAGGCATGTCAGGCCGATAGCCTGTGGATGCTGCCTTTGGCAGGCAATGGGGACTCAGCCTGCTTTGCAGAGAAGGCTAGTGTCATGCTCAGAACTGTAGCTGGCAGGTGGGTTAGGCGGGGGAGGTAGGACTGGGGTCTGAGGATGGAGCTGTGGGAGGGTCTCCCCAAGGAAGAAGTGATGGTCAAAGGGCATAACCATTTTTGAAACATACTAGGATGGATGTTGACTGATGGAATTTGAGGAGCCGAAAGGATATCCGGAGAAACCATCAACCAGAAGTTGGAAATGTGGGTCTTGGTCTTGCTCTTGATGGGGTGGTGGGGACAAGAGATCTGAGAAGAGTCTGCAGAGAATGAGAGGCAAAGACAGAGACAGGGAATGAGGTCTCCCAGGTGGGGGAAAAAGCACAGAAGACAGAGAAAAAAGATGGAGTGGGTCTGGGGTGGGGGTCAGGGGAGAGGTGGGAAAAGGAAATGAGACAGTGGAGAAGGCTGGAGTTTCCCCCTTGAAATCCACCTTACTTGGATTTCAAGATGAAAATCTCGATGTGAAGAAATTAAAGAAGAAAGAGACTCAAAGGTGGAGTTTGGGGATACTGGTGACCTGCAAAGAAAGAATGCCGTAGGAAATGTAGGAAGAGGTCTTGGGAGGCATTAAAGCCAAGGTTATCTTTCTTTCCTGTGCATGGACTTACCCGGGACTTACTAAAATCCAGAATCCTAACCTTCCCTCCCACAAATCCCTGATTCTGCATTTATAAACAAGTGTCCCCACCCCACAGCCGCTGCACCCAAGCAATTCCAACATAAGTGACCTCCTGGAATACATTTAGACAGGGTAGCTATTGAGGAAGGAGAGGAGGCCTTCTTCAAAAACATTCCAGGCTGGTGGTATTTTTGGGAAGGCAGCAGGGTTGAGGAAAGGCTTTGGGGGTTCAGGGCAAAGAGGCAAAAGCCAGAGGAAGGGAGGAGGTTGAAGAGGGTGAGACAGGAGGTCCCAGGGGAGCAGAGGCCCAGAAGAGGAAAGATCCCATGGACCAACAAGATGGCAGCTGGTGTACTTTCTGGAGACAGGAGTGAGCAGAACATGGGGAGACACTGGTTTCAGGGCAGCCGCAAGTTGAGAGGCTCATGGTGAGAAGCCCCATTTTCTCACTGAATGAAGAACAGTGGTCACCTGCTGAGAATGGACCAGGGTTTAGAAGACCTGAGAAGGCTTGAAAGATGAGGTATCTGTAGAGAGGGAAGGACGAAGCCAGCTCATGGAGGACATTTCGTGCTGCAGGGGATGCCCATTCCTTCTTCCTCCCCTGAGAAGCATCTGCATTTCAGTGTCTGACTTTTCATTCCTTGGTTAAGATTTCACTTTTCAAGAACATTTAAACCTTCTCCTGTCAATAAATGACCCTTGTCATCCCTTCGAGATTGCCCTGCTTCCCTTTGCTGCTCTCCACTTTCTTCCACATACATCTTCATCTCTGGTGCAATCTTCCCTTCACTCCAGCTTCTCTTTTTCTATTTTGTTTTTATGATACTTTCAATCACTTTCCACTTGCCTCTCTCCCATGTCCCTGCGTTCATCATGCCCCTGCGTTCATCAGGCCCCAGATTCTCTGGTCCCTCCCTTTGTCACTTGAAGCCTAGCTTTCCAGGCCCCGCACAGTTCTCTCACACCTGCATTTTGGTTCCAGGTGTACGTCTGTCTTGCAAGCAGGACCAGCTACATAATTTGCAGGGTCCAGTGCAAAATAAAAATGTGGGACCCTCTTGTTAAAACAATGACTAAGAATTCCAAGATGGTGACAGTGGAAGATCAGACCTAATGTGGGGTCCTTCTGAGCACAGGTTGCATGCCCAGAAAGCCAACCCCATGTGTAGTATTTGCTACTTTAATTTATTGTTTATTCACCATTCTCTGAACACTCTTGATATTGCCTCTGTCATCTTTAATGGCTACTTTAACCTGCTTGGTTTTACATAACATAGTCAACATGCTATAAAAACCAAATAAGACATTCCATTTTAATTACGCTTTCTTTTCACCATCTTTTTTGCGGATCTGGAAGAGTGACATGAGATTCTTTTCTAGGCCCAGCAGCCTGTGGAAGTTGATGCTTGGGCGATTTCTGCCATTAAAAGACCCTCAAAGTCATGCTGGGAGTTTCAAATGGCACTGAGGCAGTTTCTCCCCTAAAACAAGAGCTGGAGGAGAGGTGGGTCAAGTCACCCAGGCAATTATTTTATGGAACTCATCCATGAAATACATACTACTCAGTGCATAGCTCAGAGTAAGCATTCAGTATGGCCGGTACTCTTTCCTTGCTTGGCTCCAGCTGATAGCCAAGATGCTGATATAAAGCAGAAGCACCATTCTAGTTTAATAAGTTTCCTTCTTGATTTGAGGGGTCTCACCTTCCCTGCAGGTCTGTGGTTCCAGCTGGTTGACATTCACTTCTGATAGTCTCGTCCCACTTCCTTCAAGCCCACCCCCCAACCCAAGAGTTTGGCCACCTACTTGTTGGTTTGCCTCTGGTGCTGAATGACCATGTTTTTCTCGTGGATTGTTTCCAACAGGGCTGTTGCCAGAGATTTCAGGTCAGAAATGGACTGCGGAGTAGCTGGGAGGCTGCATCCATGATCCTCAGATAGCAGATCCTGAACTAGATAGGATACAAAATGTATAACTCAGTCGTCATTCTTCTGAAACCCTGGAATGCAAACCAATGTCAATCCTTCCTGGATAATGATATGTCCCCAGCTTCAAAATGCTACTATGTTGTATTGAGAGTCCACCTCAAGTGTCAACAAAACAAAGTAAAATCCAGTGTGAGGACTAAACAGAAAGGAGGAAGTTCTCAGGACTTTCATCAGCAATTTTTAAAAGGATAATAATATTTGCATCTGCCTACTATTTTAAACACTTTCATAATGACTAACGCATAAAGTCTTAAAATTGAGGGAAAAGAAACTCTATGAAATATTGATTGTTTTCCATTTCATGGACAAAGCAAGGCACAGATGGGTTAAGAACATTGGCTGAAAGTCACACAGCCACGCAAATGACAATGACTCCTAGCTCCAAGCACCTTGCTTTATGTCAGTTTCCCATTGTGTGATACCCCTGACAGGCGGTAAGATAATTTAGGAGATTATTTAAAGTGCAAAATATGTTTTGTATTTTAGTAGCTATGCATTTGTTTGAAGGTATTATAGAAAAGGTTATATATGGCATAACAAAACCAGTGATTTCACAGGTGCTACTACTTAGGGTAAGGTCAAGTAAAATGAGTCACTTTAAAATCAACTTAAAGAAAAACATTAAGCAAACAATAGCAAGGTGGCACAAAGATATGGCAAAAAGGTATATAGCAGACTGCAAATATCTAAATATTGGGAAAGAGTACATTATGCAAAAGCTAGCTGTTCTTGGATACTTGTTACTCCACAAACTGCCAAATCCCATTCACGGCCAAGTTCAAAATGAAAGCCAAACAACATACACGGTTCCACGTAATTGAAGGATTGAGACCCATATGAGAGAGACCCACCCCTTGTGCATATATCCTGCCCTGGATGAGTCTTTAACAAGTCTCCAGTCATCTATGGATGGCTCTGATAGAAAATGATTTTTTTGTCTAGTTTCCAAAGTGTATACTTTCAAAAAATTCCTAATTTGTCTGCATGCCACTTACAAATATATAAAGGAATATTACAGTGTGGCATACTAGCTTAGCACATAGTAGGACTATCACCTCCTTTATCCCAAATTCCATACTTCTGTGAATAGAATGTAAGATTTCCTTAGCTTCTTTGGCAATAAAACACTATTAATGAATAATATGACAATACTATCTATTAAAACATCTGTGACTTTTTCACATGTGATGCTGTTACAACTATGTTTCCCCATTTATGCTTGGCTGGGCTTGAAATGGCTTAAATTGCTCTCAGAAGCTACCAGCCCCATCCACAGCCTGGCCCCATTCTACATCTGCAACTTCTGCTGCTTCTCCCGCCATTTTTTTCTACCCTAGGGTCACTCAGGTGCTCCTGCGTATGTGTCCTTTCTGACTCCGAATGGCTGTTCTTCAAGTCTGCTTTGGGTTTTTTAAAAGCACTCTTCAAAGGGAGATAAACTAAGAGTTAAACAGAAGGACAACAACCACTGATATTCCTACCAGACATTAAAAAAAAAGGAAACAGTATAAATCTCACAATTTTATTTTCAAAAATGAAAAAAACCCCGGCTTTTTTCACTTAACAATATTATTCATCATTAATATCCCTTAAAACATAAAATTGGATGGCTGCTTTGTAGTCCGTGTATAGATACAGAATTATTTGGCCAGGTGTGGTGGCTCATGCCTATAATCCTAGCACTCTGGGAAGCTGAGGTGGGCAGATCACCTGAGGTCAGGAGTTCGAGCTCAGCCTGGCCAACATAGTGGAACCCCCGTCTCTACCAACAACACAAAAATTAGCTGGGCGTGGTAGCACAGGCCTGTAGTCCCAGCTACTCAGGAAGCTGAGGCAGGAGAATCACTTGAACCTGGGAGGCAGGGGTTGCAGTGAACCACGATCACGCCACTGCACTCCACCTGGGCAACAGAGTGAGACTGTCTCAAAAAAAAAAGATACAGAATTATTTAACACTGCTGGACATTTATTGTGTTTTCATGTAGAATTATTTAACTACTGCTGGACATTTATTGTGTTTTCAATATTTTTTATTATAAGTAATGTATGAAGAACTGTCTTGTAGCAAAATGTTTGCATATGTCTGTAATTGTTTTTTGTTGGTTCAAAGGGGGCCAGTTTAAGGCTTTTCATAGCAGGTTGTCATAGAGTCATAGATTTCGTTTACCAATACCAACAGATTGTTGATAGAATGCTTTTCATCATAGGTTTTCTAGAAAGGCTGTGCCAGATTTATGGTTCTGCCACAGTGTTTGAGTGTTGCTGGCATTCCCCACATCAATGATAACACTGGGTATCAACATTCAAAGATGGTTTGCTATATATGGTATCCAGAGCTAAACTTAGATGGGCTACTTCACATTTTTATAGAGTATTGTAGTTTTCTTTTGAAAAACAATTCTAGGGTGTTCTTTTCTGGTTGAGTGGAAAAAAGTAGTTGCTTGGAAAAGAGCCTTGGTTGTTATGTAGGCTGGAGACTCAGCACTTTTTTTTTAAGCCACTGTAGTGCTGATTAAGACTGCCATATGATAGTTGCTGGTCTGCACTATCAACAACCAAAAAGTGGGCCAGCTGAGCATGTTCAACTCGAGACTTATGTTTAGCATCGAATTCTGAATATTAAGTGTCAGAAGCCAGCGTGCTGCTATTTATTCCCCTGGACTGTTCCTGGAAGATCATTATTTTTCACTGGAATCGACAAGAAGGAGGAAAAAAATTGCAATCAATAAAAGCTTCTTCGAAAAAGGCACATGTTATGTGAGAAAATGATTTCAGCAGCTAGGAGACTTTTCTGATAGTAGAGGCCGGGAAAAGGAGAAATTCAAGGAGGTCAAAACGCATCCTTGGAGATGCTGGATTGGTGATTAGGAAACAGAGAACATTCTGGAAAGGAGAACACAGTCTAGGGGAATATGCCCAAATGGGGTCTAGTGATTAGAAAAACCTCGAATGCAGTGGTTCCCAAAGTGGGGTCACTGATCCAGCGTCAGCATCACCTGGGAACTTTTTAGAAATACATAATTTTCAAGTCGCACTCCAGACCTATTGAATCAGAAACTCTGGGGTGGAACCAGTAATCTTGTGTTTTAACAGGCCCTCCCGGCAACTCTGATGCATGTGGAAGTCGGGGAGCCACTGTTCGATGGATCGCCTCGGTTCCCAGACCACAAAAGCAGCAGACTGGATGGGATATGGCCTTGCAGCTCTAGTATTTTACGCTCAGGAGCGGTCTCTCCTGGGGCATGATATCCTACCTTGCTTTGCAGACAGGACTCCTGTCAGAGCACTGCTGCTGGATTTACCCTGGCCCTTCGAGTTTTTCCGTCTCTCCAGAGCATTCTAAAACAGGATTGGGAGAGAATAAAAACCCGTCAGAAAAGCCAACAATGGAAAACTACCTAGCAGATGCCTCCTCTCATCGGCCCACAAGAACCCCTTGCAAACTCCAAGTGCTAGCCTAATATTTAGAATTCCAAGTCTACGCCCAAGAGTTATAATTTTTATGGCCTGGTAAGAAGTTTTTTTTTTTTTTTTTAAATAAAGGTGGTGCATGGCAGAATGATAGCAGTTACAGTCCCCTGTATACAAAAAGCACTTAATACATGTTAAATTAAATCAAATCTGAGACAAGAACGCAGCCTAACATGTGAAGTCACTAGTAATGAAAATTCCTTCTGAATAGACATGAGATGGTGACTAGGTTTATTTCCATGCACCAACGGTGATCTCTGGAAGGAAAGAGAGCCATGACCAATTAGTGATGTCTGCCGTGGATACAGATTAAGGAAGTACATATGTGCCACCTACATGTCATTCTTAGAACAGACTTACATTAAAATTGATATGTAGCATCTAGCCAGTGCTTGGCACATAGAACTGAATAAATGTTGTTAAATGAATGCATCCACACATTTTTAAAAATTATGTATTAATTATACAACTTTAAAAGCTATATCCTTCTTTGGCTGAATGCATATAGATAGACTGGTATAATGTGTGGCTTCCACAAAATGGAAAGGAAGAACAGCATGGAGACTTGTGAGAACAAATGCTAATGTCAAAAGCCAGGAAAATAAGGTTCTTCCAAGCATCTAGACGGCTGTAAAACTTCACCCTCAGGAAGAGAAATCAATCTACTTTCCAAGCAGAGAAACCCAGGAGATTTTTCTAATTATAACACTTACAACTAACATCTGCAGAAATAGATATTATCAAACTAATGGTGCTGGAATTAGACTAACTAACAGTGGGGAGAATTTAAACATTCTGTCCTTGCAGTGTGACGTGAACATTATGGTTTAGGCTGTGTCTTCCCAATCTTTGTTTCTTCATCACTCAGAAACCATTTTCTTATGGGTGATTATGACAGAAATAGCATCTAATGAGTGAACATGTTATAGAGAAAACGGGTAAGAAATCTAATTGCAAATGGACCAAGGCTATGCAATACGCAATTCCAGATTCTAGTGGAGAGGCTATACCAGGCGCTAACATATCCTGGGTGGGCATGCCTTGCTCGGATAACAACCACAGAAGGAGCTCTTGCGAAAAGCTGCTTTGGTTTTGTTTGTTGTTTGGGATTTTAATTTGTACTGGTTACCCCAGTTAAAGCTCTTATTAGACTCTATCTGGGAGGGCAGGCAAGTACTAAAATATCTTTGGCACATAAAAGGGAATTAAAATAGAATGACATTTAGGTGCACAATAGTGAATCACCATCACTGTCATCATGATTTTGCTACCTTGTATTTGGCAATGTTTGATTTCAAGAGGTTGACCTCTTCATGGAGTTGCTTTAATCTCTCTTGAAGGTACCTGAAAAAAAATACATAAAACTAGGAAGTGTTTAAGGGCTAAATAAAAAACACACACTGAAGTATAAGGGGAAAAAACAAAAACCACTTGCCAGAAGAGCTATCTTTTACACATAACACCTTGCCTGCTCACCAGAGAGGAGAAACACATGCATCTTTGTGACCTTTCCTTAAATGAATGCAATCAAGGTCAAACATGCCCAAATCACAGACACCCCACTTTAAAACAGCCCTCGCAGAGATTCCCTAAGGGATATCAACACAGTTTTCACATAATTCTCATTAAGATGATTCCACTGGGAAGAGAGGCAGGAAGAGGCGACACCAGACATAACATTAAGTTAGACACACACACGCTGAAATTTGCCTCAGGGAAAAGAAACGGCTAAGGGAATTTCTCAATTTATTTTCTTATTCTTTTCTTTCTCCTTGATGGCAATAACAAGCAACTCTCATGGGTTCCTCACCCTTCTTGACCTACCAAGGAAGGTGTAGGGAAAGAGAAGGGAGATGTGTGCAGCTGTGTAGGTGTGGGCTGCTTTCCTTTTTCACTTTTGCAACTAATACATGGCATTGATGTCATCATTTCAGGGGAGTGAGCTTCTTTTCACTTGTAAGGCAATTTTCTCCAAAATAAACAGGGCTGCAAATAACTCCCAGCCTGCAGGCCTGTGCAGAACCAGCCTTCCTCCCACGCACAGGCCTGGGCCTGGCCACTTGCCTGTTCTCCATACACAGGGCGTCCACGTCAATGATGCGGTTCTCGTGCCCACTCAGGATATGGTTCAGCTCCTGGTTGAGCCTCTCCACTTTGTCCTGGTAGGAAGACCGTTCTTCTTTAACATCCTGAAGCTCGTCCACAGAAGCCTGCAGGTCATGCTCCAGAGACTCAATCTAAAACCACAGGGAGAGCCCTTACTCAAGATGTTCCTCAGGCACCGGCTTTATGGCCAGAGATGGAGCCTCCCACTTGGTTGACTGATTTTTAGAGAGTTTATTAACACCACCCGCATGCCCTAAAGCCATAAGCACCACACACTGAAATACAATAACAGCTAAAAGCGAGGGATGACTTCCTGCCAGACATTTATTATATTTAAGATAGGAGAGGTGCAGCAGCTTGGAAAACCAGAACTGAACCCTCGCCAACTTCAGGATGCCCTGCAGCTGCCAGTGTCTTACAAATCCATACTTTTTCAAATCCACTCTAGACCCAGAAATCTTGTTCTGCTCTTCAGTTAGTAAGAGGAAGAAAATGAACTTTAGGTTCTCTTAGTTGTTACCTAACTAGGGCTCTGCACTTGTTGAGATTTTGCCTAAGAGGCATTGCTCAGCATTTTAGCAGAAACTTGCAAAGTAAGACCAGTTTGTCACGTGTTGTTCTCTCCCTGTCTATCCTGGGTAGGAGGAAAGTTTCTTGTTGTGTTCAGAACAATGGTACCCAATAGCAGGGAGCAGACCTGCCTGCTGGAGGCCAGAAACCCAAGAGTCAGCTTGGGACCCTAGTGCAGTGCTGAGGAAGTAAAGGCATTCAACATGCATCCCAGGCACCCCATACTCTGAGAAACGAGGGGTACGGTCCACTCTTGTCTGTGTTGTGTCCAGCTGTGCAAATGCATCCCCCACTCTGAATAGATGTTAGTGAGAACCTGTTCCTTAGCTCGCTCTAGCTGCTGCACCAAGTCTTCACGCTCATGGGCTGCAAAGTGTCGCACGCCGATTTCTTCGTCTCCGAGCCTTTGTTTGGCAATCGTCATCCTCAAGAGCTGCATTTTCCATTGGTAGAAAAAGAAAAAGGGACAGAGAATAAACAGATCCAAATAAAAACCAAGGGACACTAACAAACTTTTGGAAGATAAAATACTTTCAAGAAATACTGGAGAAAGCACAAAACAAAGAAATTACTTGCCAGTATCATCCATTTTTTAAAAAATTAAAAATATAGACTGTAGTTAGTGTACACATGCACACACTGTTTAAGGCCTGGGCACTCTAAGCTGGATGTCTGGTGGAGCACTGCCACTGGGAGGAAACAAACTCTGGTTCCCATTAAAAGTTAGCAAAGATTCAAAAATGATAACCCAATGTTGGAAGATCTGCTGAGATGGGAACTCTCCCACACTCGTAACAATGAGGTGACATTATCAAGAGCCTTAAAAGTGTCCCTACCCAATGATCCAGTAACTCTACTTTTGAAAATCTGGGCTAAGAATAATCCCAGACTGCTAACTTTAGGAAAAAATGAAAAAATAGATTGCACTGTTATTTAAAGAGTTAAAAAAAAACTAGAAACAATGTCTAACAATAGTGGAATGTTTAGCAAACTACAGTGCAACCAACCAAGTGGCTAATTTGCAGCTGTCTGAAATGAGGCTTATGTGAACTAGGTAACACCAGATAACATGTCTATGATGCCATGTTAAATGGGGGAAAAAAAGAATACTAACGTTTCTATGCAGTATGACTAAAATTATACTAAGAACTCTCTCTCTCTCACACATACACACACAGAGAAAGAGAGAGAGAGAGAGAGACAGAAAATGACCAAATGCACCCAAATATTAAAAATGTGTGTATTTCGGTGATGGTAAGACTGCTGCTATCTGCTTTTTACCTTCTGACTTTTTTTTTTTTTTTTTGAGATGGAGTCTCGCTCTGTCACCCAGGCTGGAGTGCAGTGGCGCGATCTTGGCTCACTGCAAGCTCCGCCTCCTGGGTTCATGCCATCCTCCTGCCTCAGCCTCCCGAGTAGCTGGGACTACAGGCGCCCACCACCACGCCCGGTTAATTTTTTGTATTTTTAGTAGAGACGGGGTTTCACCTTGTTAGCCAGGATGGTCTCGATCTCCTGACCCTGTGATCCACCCGCCTCGGCCTCCCAAAGTGCTGGGATTACAGGCATAAGCCACTGCGCCCAGCCTTTACTTTCTAACTTTTAAAATATTCATTCACTGCATGAATTTCATAATATGCCTTTCTTTATTTTTAATATCCTCAGGAATAAAATTGCAGTCTTCCAAAACATAATTTTCCAAAAGATCCCTGCAGAACCCATAGCTTTCCTGGACTCTAGAGCCAAGACCCACCTGCAGCTCCAAACCTTCTAGGTGGGGCTGATTCCACACCTCCCCATAGGGCAGATGTGGATGGGTTTCATGTATGAATGGGATCCTGGGGACAGTTTTTCACTGTCACACAGATCCGACCCAGTCAGGAGTGCCCGTGGGGGACAATCTCTTCCTTGTTCCTGCATGAATCTTAAGGGATTCGTTGCCAGTCGAGAAAATGGCTTAATTTTCAGAGTCTCTGAAGGATTTATGGGCAGGTGAGAGATAGGAAGTTAATTTAAGCCAAGGGAGAATATTAACTAAATTGAAATAATAAATAACAGCAAGGAACTTTGAAAGAAATGATGACTAAAGACAAGTAAAGTGCATTTTCAAATGACACTTACTTTGGGTCCTTATTTGAAAACTACTCAGTTGAACTCAACATATATTTACTGTGTCCCTACCAAGAGCAAAAGCACCATCGGGACTGGGTGGACAGTGTCCCAGGCAGGTGGAACAGACTGTGCAAAGGCAGGCAGAAGATGCAGGACGCTTAGATGTGCAGATGGCTGCACTTGCTGGAATCTGGTTATAAGCGATCCTCATTATCCATGGATTCTGTATTTGTGCCTACTTGCTGAAATTTATTTTTAAGCCCAAAATCAATATTTGCAGTGCTTTCATGGTCATTGTCAGACATGCAGAGAGTGGCAAAAAATTACAGTCACCCGACACACACGTTCCTACAGAGGTCAAACAAGGCCACATTCTGCCTTCTTGTTTCAGCCCTTGGATTGTAAACAAATGTCCTTTTCATGATCTAGTGAGTGCCACCACATTTGTTACATTTTTGTGCTTTTCACTGGTGACTTTGCTGTTTCAAGTGGCCCCCATGCATAGTGCCGAAGTGCTGGACGTGCTTGCACTTAGTGTTATCAGTGCAAGAAGGCTGAGAAGTGCCTTATGGAGACAATATGTGTGTTAGCGAAACTTCCTCCAGGCATGAGTGACAGTGCTGTTGAACTCAGTTCAATGTTCATGAATTAACTGTATATGTCAAATAAGGTGATGTTAAACAGAGACACACATAAAACAAGGTTATGATTGATCAGTTGACAAAAATGTTGTGACCGGAGGCTTACCTAACCTTGCATTTCTCCTAGGAGCAATGGTTCAGTATTCCCTAATCCAGTAGTTGCCAGTGACTTCACAGAACAAATTTGTAGCAAAACTGGTAATTCCACTGAAAGCTGATATGCAAAAACTCTATCACATCACACAACTCTTGGCTTAGGACATCAGAACTCCAAAAGTGGATACACAGGAAGGCAAACGACAAGCCAAACAAAAAAATGTCTATCAGATCTAGGGTCTAGGAACAAGAAAACTCCTGCCTTTCAGTATGAGGCCAACAGGAGGCTCAGGTCGTGTCTTCAAAAGCAGGGTATTTTTCTTGGTCTATGAAAAGCCATACTGACAGCCTGAACTTTAAGTTATAAAACACTGTGGTTTTCCATTCCCAATATGCTTCACTGAGCACTTAATTTAGAATTGCACAATTATGTTTGCTTAATGCCAATTAATTATTAAACATGTTTATTGAGGTCTGACAGCCATATAAGAGAGTCATCTTTTATATATTGGATGCCTGTTAAGCTTCAATAAATATGTTAACAATCATTTGGTGTTTAATGTGCATACAATATCGGCTGTTAAATCTCAGGGCTGGACTGGTTGAAACACTTATTTTTAAAAGTGAGGCCCAAGTTGGTAATAGCTGGATCATTAGTTGTGTCTGAAGCTTAAGTGCAGTCAGCTGAGGGGGTCTAAGGAAATCACTGCAGAGTAGACGGCAGAGCCCCAGGGAGAAGGCTCCTGCCTTCCGAGCTGACAGCTGGTGTGCACTGGAGTTGGCCCACCTAGGGCCTGCATCCTGGCCCCACAGTCTGTGAGCTGTGCAATATCAGGACCTTGTCTGAACTTCTTGGAGTCTCAGTATCCTCCTCTGTAAAAACACAGCAGTAAAAGTGTAGCCTCGGAGAAGTGCTGTAGGCATGAAGTGAGAGAGTGGGGTTGAGTTAAATGAACACTGAACTCAGGGGAGTTCAAATAGTCATATATATGAGTTTGGGGATTAAAAAGAGGAGGAAAGAGAGGATGAGAGAGAAATAAACCAAAACATTGGGTGATTCTCCCAATTCCTATGCTCAATATCCCTGCTGGAGAGTGAGGGGAGAGAGTGACTGATAATATATTTATGCAAAGTCACACTGTTCTATTTTTACTTAATACCGCTATTCCGAAGCATACATACACCGTGAAAGTTTTGGACAATTTCAAAAGACCATCAGGGGGAATTTTGGCTACATACAAGTTTCTGCCTCTTATATGCTGACTTCAGAGCCTAACCCTAAGTAAGAAAAGATGGGACTTCTCTTCGATACTTAGTAGAGGCCCTGGAGCATAAAATGTGTTTAATAAGTAAATAATAAATGTTACGGGCTCTTATGATTATTGTAATTATCATCATCCTCCTCCTCCATGTATGTTCCCCCACACAGAAGCCCACAAGGGAAGTCCCACCTTTCTTCTAAGCTGGAGAAAGCAGAGCTCCCGAGCCAACCTTATCTATGTAGTGCAGGCAAATGATGTTGATTTTCCACCTTGGAAAATGGCTATGAAGCAACCGCTCAGGGCACTTAATTTCCTCAAACAGGGCCATCAAAACTGCACAGCCAGCCTCCCTGTGCCAACCCACAAAGTGGATCAGTGCCTTGCACAGCACCCACACCGCCACCAATAGACGCATTCAGTTGCTGATTTAGATAGAAATAAATGTTTATGAATGAATTATGGGTGTGAGTCGTCAGCTTGCGGATGAGGCGCAGCTGCAGCTGGGAAGTGGCTGAGGGACATGGCCGCAAAACAAAGTGGTAAAATGGCTTCTGGGTGCCCTGCCCCCAACTCTGCCAAGGGCCTGCTCAGTCTGTCCTCCATGAAGCCTGCCCAGGCCTCCCAAGTCAGAATGACTTGCTCCTTCCTTGATCTCTTCTTAGCCTTCATCTCTCACAGTCCTCAACATTCTCTACCTCATCCTATTTTCATTTACCTGAATCCGTTTACCCAACAGTGAGAGGCAGCCAGGTGCAGGAGCAGCTATTTTCTGGGTATCACCCCCGTTCAGATCCAGCTTCTGCTAATCCTAGCTATGTGCCCTTGGCAAGCTTCTAACCCTGGTGGGCTACATGTGACTTGTTTAAAAAAAAAAAATGGATAAAATCTATCTTGCAGACAGGACAGCCATGTACGGCTGCGCAGGCTGTGCACTGCACAATTCCACCTGTGGAGATCACATTACCACAATAGGAAGATACAATGCAATGATCACTGTCCATGTAACTTCATGAGCTTTCAAAGTGCAATCTCCAGTTACAGTTGGTACAGTTACAATTCTTACACAGTAGCTGTCAATTTGCCAGAGCTATCGAGAGGGTCAGATGAAAGAATCATTAACAGGAAGTGGATGCTAGCCCTTTCTTGCCCCCAGGCCTCGTGTACTGCTGCAGATAGCACACCTGGGGAGAGGTCAGCACCAAAAGGCATTTATTAAACATTCATCTGGAGTGGCACTGTGCTGGGCAACTCAAAAACAAGACTCTGCCTATTATTTCTTTACTTTTCCTGTTAGTTTCCTCCACATCCTCTCCAAATGCCCCCTGACCTTTTGGAAATACCTTCAAAAAAACTGGACATGAGAGATTAAAAAGGCTCCAAGTGGGCCACCTATTGTGTACACCAGAATCCAAATTCCTAGATTTATATGACATTCCAGCTTTAGTTTAAAACAAAATAATCTGTCACTTAAAACAAAGCAAATCAAAACAGTAGTTTTCATCCTCCTACCCTGGAGATCATCACGCACACACTCATTACTGTGTACATGGATGTCTCCCAGTTAACAAGCTCCCCATGTAGTCCAAGCCAGCAGTGTGCTAGCAGCTTTCCTTAGACCACTGACAGATAACCCCAATTGGCTCTTCACAGCACTGAGATCCACACAGAGCCTCTACTAGGGCTGAAGAGGCACAATATGACCTGCTCCCACCTGCCTCCTGATCCCATTTCTAACCATCCCCCTATGTCTGTGCTCCAGCCATGCCGGCTTCCCTCCCTTGTCCTAAACATGCCACTCTCATGTCTGCCCCTGGGCCTTTACACTTCCTCTGCCTTTGGAAGAGCCTGCTCACAGGTCTGTCCAGAACCCGCTTCTTTTGTCTCATTCAGGTCAGATCAAATCTCCCCTCTCTGAGAAGTCTTCTCTGCACATTATCGCTGGAGGCATTCATCCCCAAGCCACCCTCAATCCACACTGCCCTGCCTCCCTGTCTTCGTCATACTTACCAGAAATAATTGTGTTCATCTGCTTGTGTCTACCCCACTGTCAGCTCCATCATGGCATGAACCTTGCTTGTCATATGCACTGAAACACCTTGTCCTCCACAACCGTGTTTGGCTAACCATAGCCCATCCTCATATGCTTCTTAGATCTATTAAATAGGAAGCCCTCATTCCGTGCTCCCCACAACTCTGAGGCAGACATTGTCATCTCGTCTTTACAGTGGAGAGAACCCCCTGAGAGGTTGGCACATGGCTGTGAGGCCAGTGTTAACTGGCCAAAAGCTTCAGGTTGAGGGCACTGTGGCCCACTGGGAACCATGTACAAATCAATGGGCCGGGCCAAGTGTGGTGGCTGATGCCTGTAATCCCAGCACTTTGGGGGGCTGAGACAGGTGGATCACTTGAGGTCAGGAGTTCAAGGACAGCCTGGCCAACATGGTGAAACTCCGTCTCAACTAAAAATACAAAAACTAACTGGGCATGGTGGTGCGCACCTGTAGTCCCAGCTACTCAGGAGGCTGAGGCAGTTGAATTGCTTGAACCCGGGAGGCGGAGGTTGCAGTGCGCCGAGATCACGCACTGCAATCCAGCCTGGGTGACAGAGCGAGACTCCATCTCAAAATAAAATAAAATAAAATAAAAATAAAAATAAATAAATAAAAAATAAATAAATAAAAAAAATAAATAAATAAAATAAAATAAAATAAAAATCAGTGGGCCACAGTGCCCTGGGCCTGAAGGTTTTGGCCAGGTAACACTTAGCACTAATATGCCATGCCATGCACTATCCTAGGTGCTGATCCCCATTCACCAATTTAAGTCCACCAAGCACCCTTGGCAGGTATTGTTGCTATCCTTATTTGCACATGAGAAGCTGAGACATAGAGAGGTGGAGGAACTTGCCTATGTCACAAATCTTATAAATGGCAGTCAGGAATTGAGCCCTGGCAGTTCAGGGCTCTGAAGTCTATGCTGCGCTGCCTCTCTTTACAACCGTGGCAACAATCCCTGCACAGCAGCTCCCCTGGAGAATGTACTCTATGTCAAGTGCTTTACGGAACTTTCTTTATTTAATCCTCACAAAAGGCAAACTGCATGCCTTCCCGCACCAAGCCCCTGACACCCTAAGCTCGCTCCCCTCACAGGGTCTTTGGACCTCACACCCCTCGTCCCTATATCTGACCCCTCCCACCACACGTCCTTCAGGGCTCTGTGTCACGCACATGCGCGGAGGGCCTTCCCTGACCACCTGATACAAACAGCATCCCTGCCCCACCTGGGCTGTACTCTCTAGCCCCTTATCCTGCTTTAGTTTTTTACTTAGCACGTGTCACCTCCTGACATATTATACCGCAGTTCATCAAATATAAGACTCCATCAACTTTAAGAGCCACCACTGTGCACCTCTGAAAAGAATAAAAAGTGCCAGTCGTAACTACACAATACTGACTGTATCAGAGATGTCCAAATGTGAAAAACTGTGCATCTTGGAATCTGTGAAATATGATTTATTTGCTTACTGTCCATCTGCCCCCACTAGAACGAAACCCCCATGGGAGCAGGGACTCACTGATATTGTTTGCTGTTAGCCCTAGACCAATCCGTCCTCAACAAATACATGTTGAAATGAATTGCACCGAACCAGCCTCCATGAGGCAAGTACTACTGCTATCCCCATTGTACAGATCAGAACAACTAAGGCACGAAGAAGTCAAGCAATTGTCCCAAGATCACATAGCTAAGAAGCCCCTGAATCACTGTCAGATAGTTCAGCACATGTTGCTCCTAGAGCCAAAATCTTCAGTGCCCCATCAAGCAGTTTTAAAGAAGCTCTGATTTATTTTTATTTTAGTGTGTAATTTGGATATGGTGTATGATAAAATAAGTCTTGGGCAGAGATGTCTTTCAGAATCAGTTCTCCACTAGGAAGTATAGTTATGTCCACAGTCTATGGGATGAATATCTGAAAACCATGCTGTTTTGGTCACGTGGTCTACCCAGACTATGAGCTCATGTAAGCCATGATAGGCTCAAATAAGGTATCTGAAGACCAAGTGTATCCAATTCACTTACGAATAAAATATTAGAGACTGCTGAACTAGACTGGCCGCTTGCTGGACTCACTGAGCATTGCCTATAGTTCATAATCAAGATCCCAAGTAGAGCAAGACATGATAGGGCGGGGAGGTGGGGTGCGGTGAAGGGCCCTTCTCACTCATTGTAATTCCTCATAATTAATTTCTACAGTGCCCCAAGGTGAGAGCTTTTCATTAGAGTGCCATCTTCACTTCAGTTTCTTGCAGGCTAGGACATCTCTCTGCTCCCTTTGAAGCATAAAGTGAAACAGCTTCCGAAGAGCTCTCTGATCCCTCATCCTGGACCATTACAAACATCCACAGCTGAGCACTCCTTTTTAACAAAGTGTACTTTAATTAGTCACTTGCACACTCATTGGTCTGTCTTTATTGGCTTGTAGCTGTATCTTAATTGGTTTGCTCACCAAATTCATCCAAAAGTCCCACATCAATAAAGGTATGTTCACAGAAGGTCTCTATCATTTTACGGCATCAATGCCAGATAAAACAGAGGTACCTAAAGACCTTCAGCTGGTGTAACATAAAGCTCATTATTAAGGGCAAAACCCTGTGTTTATGCAATATCACAACAGCTAAATTTAAATTTGCCAGCAGGGGCCCAGGAAGTGTAAATGTGTGACATTGGTAGGAGCATTTGCCTACCGCCAACTTCCTTGCTTTTGAATACATCGCACTGTATTATTGGTCCTCTGCACGAAAGTGCCATAATCTTTAAAGTAAACAGACAAGAAGACCAGCTGCCATCTGTCCCAATGGGAACATGAATTGCCGCTTCTGGCGTATCCTATTAGGTGCTTATTCCACAAGGAGCACACAAAATGCAAGAAAGTTCCCAGGAGCTTGGCACCAAAGCAATAATGCTTGATGCTGGCAAAGTCGAGGCTGGTGATTAGGAGGGCTGACTTTTGAGGATCCATCTGCCACATGCCAGGTGTCTCACCAGGATCATTGTCTCTACTTGGGGGGATATATCTAGTTCACTGGAAATAGCTGATCAATAGAGAAGAAGATCTTAAGATTTCTGGTGGAATTCTTGCACAAGTGGATTCTAAGTCAATATGGGCGCATGTTATGCTAAAGACAACAGCAACACTTACCCTCTGTTAAGTGCTTGCTAGGTGTTATGCACCATGCAACACCCTTTACAAACGATATTGCATGCAAGTCCATCCCTAAATCATTAAATCTCATTGTCCTGTTCTCTTTTCTTAGACTAAGCACCATCTGATGAAATTACTTATGTATTTTATCTTCTTATTATCTACTCCCCAACTAGAATATCAGTGCCATGGGAGCTAGTACCCTGTCTTTCTTATTCTTTGATGTGTCCTCAGCTGCTTTGATGTATCCTCAGCTGCTAGAATGTTAATTAGCATGTAAGAAGTCCCCAATTATGTGGGGAGTAAATGATGTGGTGAATAAATGATTACACAATTCGATGAGAGGTATTATTATTGCCACTTCACAGATGAGGAAACTGAGGCCTGGAGAGAAAACTGACTTGCCGAAGGCCACAGATAATAACTGGCAGAACGAGAACATAAACCTGGGTCTGACAGTCTTAAAAGGTGGACCTCTTGGGCTGCACTACACTGCTCCACTTCACAGAGACAGGCTGGAGCTATCTTTTCCTAGAGTCCAAATATTTCCAAGTTCAGTGACTTCACTTTGGTAACCTGACATTTGTCATGGTACCAGTATTTATCACACAGACGTTGGCAAAATGTTACAAGTCAGGCTTCTTTCAGAGAGCTGGTTCAGGAGCACACTTCAGGGTACAGTAGTCCCCCTAATCCTTGGTATCAGTTACCTGTGGTCAATCATGGTCTGGAAATATTAAATGGAAAATCCTAGAAACAAAAAATTCATAAGATTTATATCGTATGCCGTTCTGAGTAGCATGATGAAATCTCGTGTCCCAGTCCATGCCACCTGGCCCCACTGGAGAGATGCAAATCCTTCCTTTGTCCAGGGTCCATGCTGTCTACGCTACCCACCCCTTAGTCACTGAGTAGCCATCTCAGGTATCAGGTCAACTGTCACAGTATTGCAGTGCTTGTGCTTAAGGAACCCTTATTTTACTTAATAATGTCCTGGCCGGGCATGGTGTTCACGCCTGTAATCCCAGCACTTGGGAGGCCGAGGCAGGTGGATCACGAGGTCAAGAGATCGAGACCATCCTGGCTAACATGGTGAATCTCCGTCTCTACTAAAAATACAAAAATTAGCTGGGCGTGGTGGCGCGTGCCTGTAGTCCCAGCTACTCAGGAGGCTGAGGCAGGAGAATCGCTTGAACCCGGGAGGCGGAGGTTGCAGTGAGCTGAGATTGCACCACTGCACTCCAGCCTGGTGACAGAGTGAGACTCCATCTCAAATAAGTAAATAAATAAATAAATAAAATAAAATAAAATAAAAAATAATGACCCCAAACACAGATTGCACCACTGCACTCCAGCCCAGCAACAGAGCGAGACTCCATCTCAAAAAAATAAACGAATAAATACAATAAAAAATAATGACCCCAAACACAACAGCAGTGATGCTGGCAACTTGGACATGCCAAAGAGAAGCCACATACTGCTTCTTTTAAGTGAAAAGGTGAAAGTTCTCGACTTAAGGAAAAAAAAAATCATATGCTGAGGTTGCTAAGATCTGCAATAAGAACCAATCTTCTATCCATGAAATTGTCAAGAAGGAAAGAGAAATCTGTGCTAGTTTTGCTGCTGCACCTCAAACTACAAAAGCTACAGCCACAGTGCATAAGTGCTCAGTGAAGATGGAACAGGCATTACATTCGTAGGTAGAAGACATGAAGATAAATGGGCTCTGATTGATGGCAACCGAGAGCTGCACTAACCCAGGTTTCAGGCATCCACTGGGGGTCTTGGGAAGTATCCCCCAGATAAGGAAGGACTGCTGTCTTTGTGATTCCAATGTCCTCTGCTAGTTCTGCTGTTTGACCTACTAATCCTTAAATTATCCAAGACCCCTTTTTTCCTCCTGATCCCCTTTCCCTGAATCCACTCTTTTCTTAACACCCAAAAACGGAAGCAGGCCAACCTCTGGGGCAGGCCAAGGGGAGCTGCCACTGTCTCTGTGGTCCCAGCACTGCCTGAGTCCTTCCTCGTTCCTTATAGACTGACACACTGAGAGCCCTGGGCAACGTGCAAAGCTTTTCCAGGGTAATGCGTGGCTTTGTGAGCCCTCCTTTTCCCAGAGGGCTCCTCTAACCTTGTTAATCTTTAAGAACTGTAATTTTTAAGGAAGGGGAGGGTATCCAGTAGGTTTCCCTTTTCACATCTCTCATCTGGTTTGGCTTGGAAGTTTGTGTTAGTTTGGGAGCCTGAGAAATTCCTGGGCACTGGACAGAGATAGCAGGAGGTAGTCGATCACACAGGCCCCCCATTACAGGACGCCCATGTTGGCACAAGAACGCTGCCCCCTGCCCCATGTGAGAGCTAAGCTGCTTGGAAGCCAGGGTGGCAACAAATCTTTCAGAAGGCTGTTTGGAAATGCTTTATGGCCCATAGGGTTACAAGGCTCTAGCTGAACAAATGGAAAAATTAGTCTACCCTAAAATATCCAAGGCAAGTAATTTCCTATCACCTTGTTTTTCAAATGTACTTAACATCTAGAATCTGGGCTTCCCAAAATACAGATAAGGGTCATCAGTTAAAATGGCAACTCAGAGATAAAAATCTTCCACTTTAACAGTCACTCATAAAATGACGCCATCAGCCCTGCTGTTTGGCCTCAGAGTTAGGCGTCCAAAAACAACAATTATTAAGTATTCTTGAATTTAACAGACTTGAACCAGTCAATGAGCAGGACACTTATCCTTCATCCCCCAAGGCTCAGCAACTGACCCTCTGCTGTCTCCACAGAAGTTTCTCAAAGACATGTATCTGGGGTTAGTTCCCCCTCTGTTGGGACAGTTTGCTTTTCTGGTTCCTTTCTAAACTACTTCTTACTCCACAAAGTACTGATGACAACCAGATGTCAGTTGGTCTGTTTATTTCTTGCATGCTTTTTTTTCTTTTTCTCTTCCTCTTCCTTGAATCATTTTGCTCTTCTTTTTGTTCCCTTTATTCATTCATTTCATTCATTCATTTATTCCATTCCATTCCTTCAATAGAGATTATATAATACCTACCTATCAAGAACTAAGAATGCTAATTTATAGGATACAGATGGAAATTCGGCCCTCAGAGAGCTTCCCCTTGGGGCTGGCAGTGCCACACAAGTGAGAGCAGAGGGGCAGAGGAGGACATTGCAGGTTGCACGGGACTGACACCTAAGAGCTGGAGAAGGCTGCATTTGACTTATGACCTGGGAGAGGAGCAGAAGCTTGCAGGGGAAGGGGAAGAGTACTCCAGATTGAGCAAACAGCAGGTGCAAAAGTCCTGTGGCCACAGGCAGTGTAGCACAGCAAAGGGGCCGAAATTAGTGCTCTAGGGCTCAAGTAACGGGTGACCAGGAGCAAGGATGTGGCTGTAGAAATCATTAGGGGTCAGATCGTGGGGGCCTAGCACACCATGATCATGGAGGCCTAGGCACCAGGAGGTAGAACTGAATGCAGAAAGTGATGGAAGAGTTGGAGTAGAAAGTGCCATAATTAATTTTTAAAAAAATTGAAGGTTTAACTCATTCTCTACCACACAGTCACAGTTACCTGGGAACAGGGGCTTCTGAGGTTCTCAAGAAAGCCTGGTGCCATTATGGAATGAGTAATCTGGCCTCCAGGTGGGGGCTGGGGGAAGGATGATCATGACTCACACAAGCCTGAAAATAAACCAGCCCTGTAACTTTAGAGGCAAATGAGAATAAATGGAATCTCTGGGGCTTACTGCAGTTAGACCTTTTTTTTTTTTAGGGAGAGCAGCCAGATACTGAAATGGGGAGGTTTGCTGAACAATAGAACATCTTCCCCTGCCCCTTTTGGCAGGCAAATTTCTTTACAGGCCATGAATAGCAGTCACTAAATTCTAAACCTAAGGTGAGAAGACAAAGTTTGATAAATGTACCCAGGTACTGGAATAAAGACTCAGAGAGCATGCAGATCACAAAGTTCAGACTGTGACCACCTGTGCTCAGTGTTACACACATAAACATGCTCTCTCACACACACTAACACACTCACACACATGCCCTCCCTTTCTTTTCTTTCTTTTTGAAAGAGATGGGGTCTCATTCTGTCATCCATGCTAGAGTGCATTGGCATGACCATGGTTCTCTGCAGCCTCAACCTCCTGTGCTCAAACAATCCTCTGGCCTCAACCTCCTGAGTAGCTGGGACTACAAGCGCGTCCCACCACGCCTGGCTGCTCTCTCTTTGTTTCCATGAACTGTCAGTTGCAAACGTCAATTCCTAAAATTCTCATACCTAAAAGGCAAAAGAATGGAAAGTGACCAAAAGATGAGACAGGAGCATATTTAGGAAAGTTGAGGGGAGGAGCAGCTCAGGAAAAAAATTGAAATAAAATAGAAAAAATATGTTATCAGTCAGTCAAGAAGAGCACAGATCCAAAAGTCACATCTTAAATATGTTTCAGTATTTCATGGGTTTATAAACTCCTCTAGTATTTTCATGGGCTTAAAGAAAACTATTGCATACATTTTGTTTTATTCTCTAGAAAATCTTGCCCTGCTGCTATCACTTGAGGAAGTGAGTAAGAAGGTCTGTCCTTTAATTATTGACCAACCACCTAGGTTACAGAGCTTAAATCCTTCTAATGATGCATAAAACCACACGAGGGGCCGGATTAGCTTGTCCAGTGTTAATTAGAGCCTTTCCTGGACATTCTTTCCCACCTTCTATTTCACGACCAGGAATAGTAAAGCCTAAGTTTTCAAATTTATGTTAAATCCAAGAGGTTAAAAAAAATGTAAGGCCAGTTAAGTGGAGAAGAAACTGTGTAAAGAAGGCTTACTAGATGTTTATATGCCCTCAAGTCAGGACTCTCAAGCCAGCAGTATGCAGCATCCTCTCTGAAGTCTTATCATGGAAGAGCTCTCTGGATGACCCAGGCAATTCTACGCATATTTTAAAGAGTGAGCATTTTTCAAAATGGCTCCTTCTAATAACCAACAACTCCCAGCAATGATGAAAGTCACCATCATTTGTCAAACAATTTGGTAACATCTAAAAACATTTCCCCAAGAACTGCTCCCCTCCAACACACCACACACACACACACACACACACACACACACACACACACACACACACAATAGTCTTCTTGAGTCCACTTTCAAAGCCATCTCTGTTGCAAAAGCTACCTCTGGCAAGGAGTTGGAAATGAATCAATCTTGGCAAAATGGGAAATGATTTGGGGGGACAGAATTAAACTTGGGTAGTTTTTCTTTCCTTTCTCAATTGTACTTTTGTTCATAGCTTCAGCTGGGAGAGAGAGTGCACACATTTAGTTGGGAGTTTATGAGTTCATATTTTATAATTAACGTTGCCAACAGGGGAGTTTGATTAATACCAAGCAGTGGATTTTGAGCAATGTTCCATATAAATTGCCAAATTTAGCAATAAAATAAATTGGTTATGCGAACATAATTAGTAGGATGACTACTTAAAATTCAAAACCGAATGTGAATAATTCCAAATCATCTGAGCCACAAATCCATTATTTGTATATAAGGGGGAAAGTATAACATTTGGGTTTTATTTTGCCCTCAACTACAGTGTTATTCACCACCAAGTTGAACATAATGAAACTTCCACAATGGGTTGTGGCAATATTTTAGAGCCACTGAGAAACACACATATACATGCATGCACACACACAAAGGGAATGTAAAAAGGTAAGATACGCTAAACTGCGAATTTTCATTATAAATTTAAAAATCTATAACAAACTTTTCAACAAATGCTGCATTACGTTTTTCCAATGTGCAATATATAAACCTCGAATGCACAATTTTGCAGCAGAGCTTTTTCCCTGTAAATACTCACAGTACCTTGTTGTCGCCCTGGACTTCTCCAAGCCTTTGCTGAAGTTCTTTAATTTCTTCTCCCAGATGTTTATTTCGGTCCTGAGAATCTCTCAATAGTTGTGCAAGATTAGCCTAGAAATATCAACACATTATGAAATACAATCAGAAATGGAGCAGTGGATAAATGCAGGGCTTTATCGGGCTTGTGGATGCTGGCGTCTAACCCCAGCTGAACCACACAAAGCCCATTATAGTAAACACATATATGAATGCAGCCAGTGTGTGAATCACACCACTACAATGGCATGCAGGAAAATGAAGTTGGCCATGAACCTCAATTTGGAGATATTCTTTGTTTACAGAATGGCTCACAGAGGGTACTTGAACAAGCAATGGAAAAGTCAGTCTTATTTGCCTTAAAAAAAAAAAATTGTGAGGCTGAGGCAGGAGAATTGCTTGAGCCAGGGAGGCAGAGGTTGCAGTAAGCTGAGATTGTGCCACTGCACTCCAGCCTGGGTGACAGAGCAAGAATCCATCTCAAAAAAAAAAGAGAGTTTATCACTAAAAATCTGGAAAAAGGACATAGAGTTCAATTGTAAAATTTGGGCCAGGCCAACAATATAGAAAAAGTTTCATTTTTTTGTTTGGATAGCTTCTTATTCTTCAAATATATGTTGTCTCATGAGCTTTCGTGTGTGACCTCAATGCCTAGAATTTTGATTACAATTCTAGGGGGCAGCCAGAGAAGAGGTCAGTGACGAGCAACAATCTCTGAAATCAGGATCCGGAAGAAATGCAACAGTTTCCTGGGCTAGATTTCCCCTTCTTTATTTCCTTATTCTACCTCACATAGTACTAAATAGCCAGGATAATCGCCCTTCATTCCCATCTTCATGACATCATCCTTTCCTTAAGATTTGCCTCCTGTTGGGATCCAGGTCCCTCCAGTCTCCATGGCCGGTCCATCAGCCAGTCTCCCCTTTTGGTGTGGCTCCATCTCACAGCCTCATGGTCCCTTTCCCCAGAGCATGCAGACACCTTTTACCATATCCTCACCCCTTTCCCACATTTCCTGAACCTGGGATTCCTGGCCGCCCATCTAGCTACCTATTCCAGCCTTTTACTCACATTCCTCCTTGCTCGCATGGCTTCTTGTTCTCCCGTACTATTCTTACTTTGCTAATGGACTTGCCCTAATTCTCACCTGACTTATCACATTCTTATTGAACCTTAGCAGGAAGAGACTGCAAGCTACTGAAAGGCAGAGATTCTGCTTTCTGTTTCCTCTGCTTCCATATGTGTTGTTCCAGACAGTGCTTAGGTACCGACAAGTGTTTTAAAAGCTCATGATGAATAAATGAAGGAAGAAAGGAGGGAAGGAAGCAAGTAAGCAACCCAAACAGGCCTCCTGGAAGGTGGAATCATTCAAGGAGAGTCAAACAAGGGATATTAGAGATGATCTTAATATGAAAGAATCCCTTCCTGCTGCAGCTGAAGAAGAAACCCAAATCCAGAGAGGTTAGGGAACTAACCCGACTGGAATGGCTACATTTCCAAAGACTTCAATGCTAATACTTTGGGGAATATGTAACTATGGTGGGTACTAAAAAGAGAATTAAAGGGAAAAGAAGATAACGATTACATGTTGGCTGACCTCCCGTATCCCATTTGTTGGGATATCCTGTTGTCTTACCTACTACGTCTCCCCACCTCATGCTCACCTCCCTGTGGTCCCCCACACAGACCAGGCATGATCCTATCTCAGTGCCAGGGCCCTATTCTCTCTGTTTGGAATGCTTTCCCTCCAGAGAGCCTCTTGGTTCACTTCCTCACCTCCTTCAGTCTTGCTCAAAGGTCACCGTCTCAACAGGATCCATCTTAACCGATCGATTTAATACTGAAACCTTCCCCAGTGCTACCTTATCTTTTTTTCTGGAGCACTTGCCATCTGTTAATATACCATATCATTTACTTCATGGTTCATTGCTTACTGTTGACTCCTTGTCTCCCTCTCCTTACTAAAACACAAGTTCCATGAAGGGCAAGGAACTTCATTGTCTCTACTGACCTCTCCCAAGCACCTAGTAGATGCTCCATAACTATTTTTAAAATAAGAGGCAATAAGCTGAGTGTGGAGGTTGCACTCTCCCTAGGAGAGATCACGAATAATAAGAGTATACCAAGACTGAAACCAATGCCTGGCATGGAGACTTGCAAAGAAAATCATTCATCCCTGGCTGGCTGCTACGGCTCACACCCGTAATCCCAGCCCTTCGGGAGGCCGACACAGGCGGATCACCTGAGGTCAGGAGTTTAAGACCAGCCTAGCCAACATGGTGAAACCCCGTCTCTACTAAAAAATACAGAAATTAGCCAGGCATAGTGGCACATGCCTATAGTCCCAGCTACAGTGGAGGCTGAGGTGGGAGAATCCCTTGAATTGGGATGGTGGAGATCGTGGAGGTTGCAGTGAGCTGAGATCGTGCCACTGAACTCCAGCCTGGGCAACAAAGAGAGACTCTGTCTCAAAAAAAAAAAAAAAAGAAAAGAAAAACGTTCATCCCCTTTGGCTGGATTTAATCAAGCCCTGATCTCTACTCACTTATTTGAGAACATTACTCAGTAACTCCATCGAATTTTTCAGCCCCCTATTTGCAAAGCTCCCATCTTGTAATATTTGAGTTCTAATTTTTCCAGATTTCTGTTTTCCTAAGACAAAAATTTAGTGATGGATGAGGAAAATCAAAACCTATTTTGTAGGTAGGAAAGCAAAGAAACATGAGACACTGTGAACAAATGACTGCCTTTGGAAATTTCCCTGAATGGGAGGAATCAGAGAGATGAGGCTGCATTCTGATCATGCCACTTCCTGGGCTGGGTGACCTGGCAGGAGTTTCTTAATCTCTTGGGTCTCCCATCTGTAAGATGGAGCTAGCAACACATAGTTATTTGATCTTTAAATAATGAACAAAGAATGCCTACCACAATGCCTGGCATCCCATGTGGGCTCATTAAAGGCGGGTTATCTCCCTCAACTGTGTCCACTCCACGGCTCCTACTGCAACGCTCAGTGAACAGAGCTGTGTAGATGCAGCGAAGGCCTCCTTGGACACAGTTGACTCCTTTGCAATCCTGCCCCTTTATTGTTGATTATTCGTTCATTCATTTATCTGACAAATATTTATTGGGCACCTGGCATCTGCCTGGCACTGTTTTAGACCGGGAGATACAGCAGCAAACAATACAGACAAAACCCTTGCCCTTGGAAACTGACATTGAATGGGTGACATTACATTAACTACATTATATTACAATAGAATATATAATGCATCCGTGTGCTAGATGATAACATGCTGCAGAGAAAAATAAAGCAGGCAAAGGGAATAGACTGTGTTGGAAGAAAGGGCCACAGAAGGTTTCACCGAGAAGGCCACATTTAAATCAAGATTTGAAAAAGGAGAGAGAGAGAGTCTTGTAGGTATCTTGGAGAAAAAGTCCCAGACAGGGGAAAAGGCAAACAGGCTTCCCTCTCTCCCTCTCCCCATCACATCTCAGAACTTCCATTTGAAAGCACAGCTCAAGGCCACAAGAGCAGGCTGACCACAAGCACTACAGCGAAGTCGACACATGACTCAATTCTTGATTTTCTTTTCCTGGTTCCCCCTCTCCATCCACAGCTCTCCTTCCTTAGCTCAAGGTGTCACATGTGGGTGGCCTCTGCCTTTCCTCCATGGAACTCCAGAACATTCCCCAGACATTAGCTCATTGATCCTTTTCCCTGGCAGCAAACATAATCCCTCCCTACCAGATGGAGGGTCAGGCCACTGGGCAGCAGTGACTGTCCCTGGGGAGCGGCAGGAGGAGCAGCCCAGCGCTTGCTCGGTCTGGGAGCTGGCTGCCAACTGCACATGGTCAGGTGAATCTCAGCATCCCCATCTGGAGGAGATGCAGCAAAATTCACCCAAACCTTCATTTAGCAGAAGAGAGGTCCAAAGAAATGTCTGTAAGGGCAACAATGAAAATGTAAAAAAAGACAAGGGAAAAAAATCTCCAACCTCCCTAAGCTTCCCTTTTTAAATCAATATTTCCTTAGTCTCTGGTGGGCGGGAAGACCGACATTCACTGACCAATGTAACTGCAGTGGCTACATTGGTAGCTACTGTATTGGTAAACCAGTACAACTCAGTCTATTGGTGGGAAAAGAGTTCTCTTTTTCCAATCCATAATAGATCAATACTTTTGTAAAATCTAATAAAAATGAGTTACTAGGCAAATAAATTTAAGAAGACAAGAAGATAAAACCCCAAGTGTGTATCATTAGACTCAACAGACATAAAACCATGCTGTCAAATTGCTATAAAAGTTTCTGAACACTTACTCTCAATTTCTGTATGTATCTTGTCATGGACCAGAAACAATTAGGTTGCAGCCTGGCCCTGGTCCTTGGGCCTCACTTTAAAAAGCATTGAGCTCAAATGGTTTTCCTAGGGATATGGAAACTAGAGTAAAAAAGACACTCAGTATAAAAATCAGTCAATAATTCCAGTGATGGCCAGGACAGAGGGCAGGGCTGCTTTAGGAAACAGTTATTTAGAGACCCAGTGATGTGATTATTGAACATTATTTACTCTGGAGCCTGGCTGAAAAGAAATCTACTAAGAGCCAGGCATTTCTACATTAGCTGCAAAACAATGGTTTATTAAAATTGCAATCCTCCAAGTGAGTTCACTATAAATCTACCCCAGCTTTAAACTTGACCCCTGGAGTACAGTGGGGTCGGGGTGGCACCACTGCTTCAAAGCAGGTGACTGTAATTTTCTTTTACATTTAACAGGCTAGATTCCTTGTCAACATACAATTCTTTTCTATTCAGTCCCTCCACCTCCTCAACTCCAAAACAATAACTTTGAACACTAGAAAATGACTATTCTGATATGGTGCATAATTCCTTGACATATACCTTAAAGAACAACAAAAAAAAGAAAGTAGTACATTCCAAAGTGCTCAAAATAGAGGAGAAAAGTTCACACGATTCTTTTGACCAAAAATAACACCCATGACTCACACACGTTCACTATAACAATCCATCAAGCTAACACACGGTGCCTGCTTATAATTTACCAGCTATGCAGAGCGCTTTATCTCCCTGTTACTGAGAAGGACTCTGTGACCATCAGTTTAGAATAACAGCACTATGTAAAGGAAATGTCAGGGAGAAGTGGCAGCCTGCCTAAGACTGGGTTTCACAGGGAAGGAAAACAAAACCAAGAGATTCTTTCCTCTAAATCTCTGGGGGCAGGAGGCAGCATAAATAGCAAAACATAAAAAGGTTTAAAAAGAAGCCTGTTTTAAATATTCAGATCAAGCGAGAGCCAACATTAAAGGCTGACATTTTTGCTCTGATAATAGTGGAATGTTGAATATAGTGGGATACGTGGGAGAATCCATATATTTAAGTCACTCTTTCTAGCTAGGAGTTTATTAAAATTGTGATGGGAAAGGGAGCGAAGAGAGATTTGATGAAAACATAGCGGAGAGATTCAAGGCCGAAAGGATATGACAGCTTTCCATTCTGAAACACCTTCCTTTGTCAAGGAACAACTCAATCCCCAATTATAAATGATGCCTGCAGAAGCAATTCACCAAAGCCAGCCCCGGGTGTGGGAACTGGGAGGCCCTAGAAATTCTCTCTGGACAGGGATGATGACTACAAATACTGACAGTTGTTGTGAAGGCAAAGACCAGGAAATTGATTGAGCCGTCGGATCTCACCCCCAACCTCTTCCCAACCGTTTGCAGGAATCCTCACCGAGGTAGGTTAGCCACATGGGAGAGGGCAGCTATCTTGCAGCATTTCTTTAAGCCCTGCTGCACCCTGAACTCTAGCTCTTGCCTCTACCACCGTTCCAATTCCCCTATAAATGCCGCAAAATAAGTCAGAATGGTTTACACTACAAATGCAACATGTTTTTTAAACTTACAAGAACCAATGGGAGATTTTAAAATACGGACAGTCCCTGATTTAATGATGCTTCGACTTATGATCTTTCAACTTTACAATGGTGTGAAAGAGATAGGCATACAGTAGAAACTGTAGTTTGAGTATACAGCCATTCTGTTTTTTGGTTTCAGTACACTATGGAATAAATTACACTTTATAAAATAGGTCTTATGTTAGATGATTTTGCCCAACCTTACACTAATATAAGTGTTCTGAGCATATTTGAGGTAGGCTAGGCTAAGCTAAGCTATGATGTAGGTCGGATGTACTAAACGCATTTTCAACTTCTAATGTTTTCAATTTACGATGGGTTTATCAGAATGTAACCCCCTTGAGCATCCCTTTATGATTAAAACCCTCAGCAAAATCTGCATGGAAGGGACATACCTTAAGGTAATAAAAGCTATCTATAACAAACCCACAGCCGACATTATGCTGAACAGGGAAAAGTTGAAAGCATTCCCCCTGAGAACTGAAACAAGACAAAGATACTCACTTTCACCACTTCTATTTAACATAGTACTGGAAGTCCTAGCCAGAGCAATCAGACAAGAGAAAGAAATAAAGGGCATCCAAATCGGTGAGGAGGAAGTCAAAGTGCTGCTGTTTGCCGATGATATGATCATGTACCTAGAAAACCCTAAAGACTCCTCCAAAAAGCTCCTAGATCTTATACATGAATTCAGTAAAGTTTCAGGATACAAAAGCAATGTACACAAATCAGTAGCACTGCTATATACCAACAGTGGTCAAGCTGAGAATCAAATCAAGAACTCAACCCTTTTACAAACTGCAAAAAAATAAAGTACTTTGAAACATGCTGAACCAAGGAGATGAAAGACCTCTACAAGGAAAACTACAAAGTACTACTGAAAGAAGTCAAAGACAACACAACCAAATAGAAACAAACCCGTGCTTTTAGATAGGTAGAATCACTATTGTGAAAATGACCATACTGCCAAAAGCAATCTATAAATTCAACACAATTCCCATTAAAACACCATCATCATTCTTCACAGAACTAGAAAAGACAATCCTAACATTCACATGGAACCAAAAAAGAGCCTGCATAGCCAAAGCAAAACTAAGCAAAAAGAACAACTCTGGAGGCATCACACTACCTGACTTCAAATTATACCATTAGGCCATAATCACCAAAACAGCATGGTACTGATACAAAAACAGCGACATAGATCAATGGAGCAGAATAGAGAAGCCAGAAATAAAGTCAAATACTTACAGCTAACTGATCTTCAACAAAGCAAACAAAAACATAAGGTAGGGAAAGGACACCCTATTCAACAAATGGTGCTGAGATAATTGGAAAGGCACACGTAGAGGAATGAAATTGGATCCTCATCTCTCACCTTATACAAAAGCCAACTCAAGATGGATGAAGGACTTAAATCTAAGACCTGAAACCACAAAAATTCTATAAGATAGCATCAGAAAAACCCTTCTAGACATTGGCTTAGGCAAATACATCATGACCAGGAATACAAAAGCATATGCAACAAAAACAAAGATAAATAGATGGGACTTAATTAAACTAAAATCTTCTACAGAGCAAAAGAAATTATCAGCAGAGTAAACAGACAACCCACAGAGTGGGAGAAAAATCCTTGCAAACTGTGCATCCAACAAAGGACTAATATCCAGAATCTACAAGGAACTCAAGCAAATCTGCAAGAAAAAAACAAATATTCCCATTAAAGAAGGGACATAACATGAAGAGACAATTCTCAAAAGAAGATACATAAATGGCCAACAAACATATGAAAAAATGCTCAACATCACTAATTATCAGGAAAATGCAAATCAAAATCACAATACAATAACACCTTACTCCTGTAAGAATGGCCATAATTTAAAAATCAAAAAATAATAGATGTTGGCATGGATGTGGTAAAAGGGGAACACTTTTACACTGCTGGTGGGAATGTAAACTATTATAACCACTATGGAAAACAATATGGCAATTCCTTAAAGATCTAAAAGTACATCTTCCATTTGACCCAGCAATCCCACTACTGGGTATCTACTCAGAGGAAAAGAAGTCATTATATGAAAAACACACTTGCACATGCATGTTTGTAGCAGCACAATTCACAATTGCAAAAATATGGAACTAGCCCAAATGCCCATCAATCAATGAGCGAATAAAGAAAATGTGGTATATATATATATATATATATATGTATATACATACTATGGAATACTGCTCAGCCATAAAAAGGAACAAAATAATGGCATTTTCAGCAATCTGGATGGAGTTGGAGATCATTATTCTAAATGAAGTAACTCAGGAATGAAAAACCAAACATTTTAAGTTCTCAATGATATGTGGGAGTTAAGCTATGAGGACACAAAGGCATAAGAATGACACAATGGACTCTGGGGACTCAAAGGGAAGGATGGGATGGGAGTGAAGAATAAAAGACTACATATTGGGTACAGTGTACACTGCTCAGGTGATGGGTGCACCAAAATCTCAGAAATCACCACTGAAGAACTTACTCACATAACCAAACACAACTTGTTCCCCCCAAACTACTGAAATTAAAAAAAAAAATCAACCCCCTTGTAAGCTGAGGAGCATCTGTGTAATCATGGATCATATTTGGCAATGACCATGATGTTAAGCGAACCTATTTTCAATGATCAAATATTTGACAGTGGTCAAATTTGACAAGCCCTAAATCTTTCAGCTTTGGGAGAAAAGTTTCCATTCTATACCATTTCTCTCCCTCCTGTAAGAAATGAGAAGATGGACATGAAGGGAATCAGGATACACCACCCTAAATGATGCCACTTTGGCATAAGGAATCTTTTGAGCTGAAGGCAACTGAGAATCAACAAACGCAGGAAGAAGAGTTCTCTACACTCCCTTGTCTGTCTAAAAGCAGGCATACATTTCCCTTTGAGAAGGTGTCACCCACTTCAGTACCAGGAAGAAGAGAGAGACTCCTATCACCAGAGACAGTCGGCACCAAGATGAATCTTGATAGATAATAATGTTTTGTGATGCTAATTGTCTCAAAATGAAGTCACTGATGACAAGTGACAGTGAAACTGTTGACCCTTCAAAGTGATAAACATATGCATAATGGTCTGAGGTGGTAATACCTGCTGTGGCTAGGCACCCTGAGACCTGACGAGAAACTGAAGTCACATGGTAGCTGAGATAGTGAGTGTGCACACTCCGTGGAGGGCCATAAAAACAGCAAAGCAACTGACCATGGAGAAGCATCTGTAGAACTTCTGTCTGTGGTAACTCTGAGGCCGCCTCTGGATACCAGCTGTGGCCGCCGGAAGTTCTGCCCAAAAAGAGCAGTTAACCCCCTGCTGGTCAGCATTTTTAGAAAATTCCGGCCCTCTCTAGTTTGTCTGTGGGTGTGTGGGTCTCCCCGGCTACTCGCTGTGGTTTGTCCCCTTCTCTCTCATCACTGCCTATTGGCTGAATATACTTACATGATTGCTGGTGTGTGAAAGCCTCACAATAAATCGTGAATTTGAAAACATTTAATTGGCCACTGATTGATTGTGAAACCTCTTGGGCCCTGTTGGAATTAACATAACTAGGCTGATTCAAACCTGACACAATATTCTTCATAAACAAATTTACCAAAATAACCCTTATCTTTCATTAATTTCTCCCATATATTTCCTGGTTGCTTTCCCACAATTCGTCATCACTCAAAGCCCAAATCCCCTTTCCTTTGTTAAAATGGCATATAAGCCCCTGAGTCTAACTGCTTCCTGAGTTTTATTTTTTTCTGTGAATTCCCATTGCATGTAAAATGTTAGCAAAATTGTATGCTTTTGTCTTTTGTCATTTAAGTTTGCAGGCCCGTCACTGAACCTAACAGGAGAAAGGAAAACCTTTATTTCTCCCACGGACAAAACAAAAAACAAAGTGATAAAAGTTTAAGAGAGGCTGGGGGCAGTGGCTCAGGCCTGTAATCCCAGCACTTTGGGAGGCTGAGGTGGGAGGATCACCTGAGGTCAGGAGTTTGAGACCAGCCTGACCAAAGTGGCAAAACCCCATCTCTATTAAAAATATAAAAATTAGCCGGGCGTGGCGGTATGCACCTGTAGTCCCAGCTACTCAGGAGGCTGAGGCAGGAAAATTGCTTGAACCCAGAGGTGGAGGCTGCAGTGAGCTGAGATCACACCACTGCACTCCAGCCTGGGTGACAGAGCAAGACTTCATCTCAAAAACACAAAACAAAACAAAAACAAAAAAGTTTAAGAAAAACCTTTTAACCTTGTGCTATTCCAGACACTGGAAATAGGAATCAAAGAGGTAGGCCACATGTTTTCACCTGTGTCCTTAAATATTTCAGACCAGTAGCCAGTAGAGGAAAAGGCCAATATTTCAGGAACAATCCTGCAAGTTGAAACTGCCTTTGCAAAATTATGACAGTAAGAGAAATCTGACATGGCTGCTAACCTCACAGGCTGGCTGTCTTCACTCATTCCCCAGTGCAGAAAGTAGAAAAGTTCCTCTTCAAAGCTCATCTTGGTTTAAAAATAAAATAGTAGACGCTAGGAATAATAGCTCCTTACTCTAAAGCCTTCTATCAACTATTAATTCTTACACTTTAGCCCAGGCATGTCTGGACAGGCCCAGCCTAGTCTTAGCTCTAGCTTATGCCCCTTCCTTATTTGGAAATGTTATTGCTTCCTTAAACCTTTCATAAGCAACTTCCTCTCCTTCTTTGTTCTTCCCTGCACTTACCTATTTAGGAAAGTTTTAGGCTATTAGCAAATCAGGTATCAGTTTAAGATTGTGAGGTTCAGCTCCAGCCAGTGGATGCAGGACACAGCGGTAAGGATGACCCAAATGCATAAGGGACAAATATATCTGCTTTTCGTTTGTTCAGGTGTGCTCTCACCATTGTTCCATCTGCGAGGGGCACCCTTTCTGTAGAAAGTAAAGAGTGCCTTGCTGAGAGATCTTTTGTCTCGGTGCTGACTTTTCTTCATGGGACTGATAATCTATTTCTAACAATTTCGGTATTTCTAACACCTGGCGTGGGCCGGGCTAACTTTGGGAGAAATTTAGTTTATTGTTTAAATAATAGCCCTTCTCAAAAACTAAACTGCTCTTGTAAAACTAATGAAAATCCACCAAGTTAGAAGGAAGAAAGGGACCTGAATTCTACTGAAAGGTAGGTATCATTAAATAATCACCAGTCATTATTCCAGACATCACAAGATTTGCAGTTTCCCTAATTATTCCTGCTAATAATGCCACTATTGTAGAACCTAAGATTGGCATTTTGAGATGTCTTTCTAGGTTTTCGCATTTCTGATAGCTGGATAACCTCACTGGGACTAGCCAACTGGTCCTGTGACCCTCACCCAGGAACTAACTCAGCCCAAGAAGACGGCTTTGACTCCCTGTGATTTCATCTCAGATCCAACAGCACTCCCCACTCCCTGGCCCCCTACCTGCCAAATTATCCTTGAAAACCCCTAGTCTTCAAATTTTCAAGGAGACTGATTTGAGTGATAAAAAAACTCCGGTCTCCCGTTCAGCTGGCCCTGCCTGAATTAAACTCTTTCTCTATTGCAATTTCCTTGTCTTGATAAATTGGCTCTATCTAGGCAGTGGGCAAAATGAACCCACTGGACAGTTACAAAGTCATCCCAAATCTTCAGAATTTACTAAATACAGTTGATCCTTGAACAACACAGGCTTGAACCACACAGATGCACTTATGTGTGAATTTTTTTCAACCAAATACAGATCAAAAATACAGTATTCACAGAATGTAAAACCCATGGATATGGAGGCCCAACTTCTTGTATTCACAGGTTCTGAAAGGCTAACTGGGGAACTTGAGTATGTGAGAATTTTGGTGTACATGGGGTTCCTGGAACCAATCCCCTCTGTATACTGAGGAATGACTGTATATGTAACCTCACCATGGAAAAGTTATTCTACACCATAATATAAAAATGATGTATTCCAGAAAGTCTGGTAACATACCTCTCAATCTGAAGACATATAAATCAGAACTGGAATTCAAAAATTGGAAGAAAACGAGAGAGACAGACAGGCAGACAGACATGCAAGCCCTTGACCTAGGCACTTTCTCAAGAAAAGTAAGGAAACAGAGAATGAGAAAAAGAGACCAGATTTTTACATGGTATTAAAAAGTTTGATACTCTGGGACCCTTAAATCCATACCTTCGATATGGGAAAGTACTAGATTAAGCAAGAATACATTTAAAAAAATGTTTGATGAAACATCAAGGGTTCTTGAGAGGCGTGATTGACGGCAAATTTAATTGCAATTTCTACTCTGCTGCTTTGGTCTGATGGTGACTCCTGTGTTAATAGAGTGAAACTTGCTTTGCTTAGCAAGGGCCTCCTATTCACAGCAACTGCCAAAGTGATGACCTTTGCTACAGCGACAGCTTTCTTAGTTACAAAAAGAACAACCACCCAAGAGCTTATTCATACACATTTTTTGGCTGTGCAAGGAGACCTTAGCAGCCTACTGCCACCTTGTAATCTCAAAACACACACTTGTGAATGAATGCATTTCCAGGCCCCACAGGCAAATGCTTTTGAATAGGCTTGGGAGGTTGCTATTTAAATAAATGTTTGCTTCATCTTGGCCATTATGATTCTGCATCTGCCACTTAGTGGCTCCATTAATAGCTCCCAAGTTCTTTAGACTCATTGAGCTTAAATTTCCTCATCTATAAATCGGGGGATGCTTCCACCTTCCTTACAAAATGGTTTCAAGGATTGAAAGGGCTTATGGCAAGGTGCATTAGTCCTCACAATAAAGTTGCTGTTGTTACGATTTGGGAGTGCTCCTAGGGACAGGACCTGGGATTTCTTCCTAGTTTCCCTGGTGTAATGAAAAAATCACACCATTCAAAGTGATATAAAAAGAAACATCTCAAAGCACTTGAGATCTTTGAAGGAAGTTTTAGGTTCTGAGCAACAAACCAGGACGTATATACAAAGTCACTGTGATTTGCAGTCACAGGAGACTAAAATAAGCTTGACCAAGGAGACTTTTTTACGGAAATGAAAGGCTCCTTCCCATCCCACAAAGGGCCACTCTATGCTCTGATTTTTCCAGGGTTGTCATCTTGGCGCATGTCACTGTCTAAATAAGCCATCACTTTTTAGAGGCGAGAAGGCAACAGCTCCCTCCTGGACCAAGAGAGATACCTTTTGTGGTATGTCTGCTTGAAATCAAAACAGGAAAAGACAAAGATCTTAAAGATGTGTTTGACTGTTTATTCAAGGAGTTTTCACCGGGAAAATGTACCTCTGTGACCCCGAAGAATCCCGTCTTATAAGAAAATTAACCCAAGATAATTTAAATGCCCCTTTGTCTGCTTTGCAGGAACTGCTTGTTTAGCAAAAGAAAAATATTTAAAGGGTCATTGGAGATCTTTTGGTGATCTCTCACTGCAGTGCAAAGGGGCGCTCTGTGTACACTGCTGCCTGAAGTCACAAGAAGAAATTTTCATTTCAATATCCCACGAGAAGCTATTAGTGCAATCACTGTTGTCTCAATTTCTTCACAGCTTCTTTAACGGATGATTTGCCATTGGAAATTGGTTGTTTTAAAAAGGATTCTGAGTACCAAAAGAAAGCCTCAACAACTATATTTCTAGAACCACAAATGTAAAAGTTCTCATCCGTCCTTTAATGCGAAGACCCAAAAAGCAAAAAAAAAAAATATATATATATATACATATATATACACATATACATATATATACACATATATATACATATATATACACACACACACACACACACACACACACACACACATATATATATATAGGTTGCTACAGGAAAGAAAACTGGCTTAGCAGGTAAAAATTCCTAGCTCAATTTCTGGTTCTCTACCACTCCTAAGCAGAGAGGTTTGAACAAGACACTTAATCTTTAGACTTCCAAAATGGGCTGGACTGAATGTTGACTATAGTTTTTCCCAGCTGAAACAGTCTAAGAATCGAATATAGAACAAAAAGCCTGAACTACAGCACCAAACTACAAGCTAGAGGGGTCTGGAATCTAAGCCTCCTCCATTAACCTGCTATGTATCCTTGGATAAGTCACAGGAAAAATTAAAAATATCCAATATTCATTGAGCACTCTCCAACTAACAGACAATGAGCATCACAAACACCACCACATCAATTCCTCATAAGAGCTTTACAAACACATCTCAATATCATGTCCATTATGAACAGGAGGAAATTGAGTCTTAGAAAGGTGACACAGTTTGCCCAGTCAGCAAGTGGAAAGGTTAAACTTGAATCCATGCAATTAAATGCCAGAATCTAAGTTCTTTTTATTTATTGCTAACTGTGATGCTGCCCTGTGCCTTTATGAAAGACATACCTCCCAGTGTGACCTCAGAAGAATGCTGGGAGATTACATGCAGGCATGCATATATGCATGGTCTCTGAAAAATACAAAGTGTTTCAAAGGCTAAGAATGTGGTATTGTTTTCTATCTATATTTGAGAAGAACCATCAATACATTTAGAGCAGCGGCTCTTAACTGTGGTCCATGGAACACCAAGGATCTATAGAATGGCTGTAGGTCTGTGACTCCATGAAATTGAATGCAAATTTTTTTGCGGGCATGTTCTACAGCAAAGGCCCGTGGCTTTCAACAGATCCTCAAAGGTATCACTGATTCACAAGAGAATAAGAACCACTGGTCCAGAGAAATGGAACTGAAACAAGGAGAAAATCCAACAAGGAGTGATCATTGCAATCTTTCCTTCTGAGTCAAGAAACAAACAGGGGAAGAGCCCAGTAAGCTCAGATCACAGAAATTCAACATTCTGGGTCAAGAAACGAAAGTCACAGCTTCAAGGCCAGTGGGCAATAATATGCTCATTGTGGCATCTTCTCCTTTTCCTATACATACATCTCGTGACCTCCCCGTCACATCTGTTAACTCCACCTGTTAACTCAGCAGCTGGTTCTTGTTCCAGTGCCTTCCGCTTATACAAGGTATGTTTGCTTTGCAGCTGGAGAGGTAAACACTTCCCCTGCTGTTCTGCCTTTGGTATAAATATTTAGCATAACACAGCAGACTCCAACTCAGGGTGTGTGCCTCGATCCCCTTCCTGCCGGTGACACAGTTTAGAAACTAATTGTGCCTCTCCCTTTCCATACTTGCCCATGTAAACCAAAGCTTTC
Source organism: Pongo abelii (assembly GCF_028885655.2). Lineage (NCBI taxonomy): Eukaryota > Metazoa > Chordata > Mammalia > Primates > Hominidae > Pongo > Pongo abelii. Next base: position 23,976,224 of record NC_071988.2, read on the forward strand.
TGCTTCTGGCTAAAGGGAAAGTTTCATGACAACCAGCCCCTAAAAATTTAATGCTGCATTTTCCTCCCCATGCTGAACTATGAAGAGGACACCTTACCACCTACCCTAAAACCAATCACATGCTTAAATAAACTAATGGTAAATAGAAATGTAAAATATGTTTAGGGGCAAGAGTCTTCTTTTTTCCAACTCCTAGAGCTATTTCCCCACTAGTTTACCCATTACTAAGTCAGAATTCCCTCCCTAATTTTGGACTGTATGTTTCTCTACTTAGCACTGATTACCATTTAACAACCTATATATTTTAATTGTTTCATGTGTTGTCTGTTCGTAGCATCCCTAGTACAATAACTATATTATTGGTCCAAACCAAGATACCTTGGGGAGTGAAAGGGGGCACTAATAGAAATGATCCCAAGACAAGAGGTGTCAATGGAAATGGTCCTGGATAAGATGAAGGGGCGGTCACTTTCGCTACAATGCAAGTTCCAAGCTCAGGGATCTGGGTCTGTCTTTTTTCACCCCTGTGCCCCTCCTGTCCAAATACTTATGGATACACCCATGGGTGCTCCCTGAGTCATGGTAGTTACCAGCATGAACTCTGAGTGGACTGCAGAGGTTCAAAGCTCTGGCTCCATCACCAGCTAGTTATGTTATTTCTTTGGGTAGTTTCCTTGAGCTCTATATGCTTTAATTTTCTCCCTTATCAGATGGCAATAACCATAATAGTACCTACCGCACGTGGCTATGTGAGAGTTAAATGAGGTCATCTACAGCAAAATGTCCAGCACAACAGCCAGTGCTTGGTAAGAGTGAGCACTCAATGACACCGGCTGCGATTACTATGATCTGTCCTCCTGCGACTGTTTTAAGAAGGCGTGTAAGGCAGATGGCTGTGACACTGTCTACCCGGCACCCCTCTACATGGTGGTGGGAGGAGCTGCCTTTCATCAGCAGCATGCCTGACCACGCCCATCTGACCCTGAAACAGGCCATTGGCCTGAGCCTAGAACTTGGGAGCAGCCTTTTCCTAGCAGCCAAAGGTGTAGGGGCTCCATCCCAACTGCAGTTGGTAGTCACGCTTCCGCTTCTGAGGAGGAAGCAGGCGCAGAAAAGGAGATGAGAGCTGAGGAGAGGCCTGGGCTCCTGGGCCCTGCTGTGGCTATTCCTGGGGCCCAGCTGCACTTCTGTCTCCCATGAGGGCTGCTCAACCAACTCTTCCCATAATCTATGAGCCAGAACCTGTCTTTGGAGCAAGCTACTTTGAGCAGCAACTGCAACCAAAAGGGTCCCAACAAGGGCAGTGTGTCCTGTTGACAGCCAAGAGCTGTGCTGGACAGAATCAACCTGCTAACATGCAATTGTTTAAAAAAGAGATGACAAGGAGGAGCAGCAGGTGAGAAACATTGATGGATGCTCACCTTGTGCCAGGCACTGCACATTGATGGATGCTCACCTCGTGCCAGGCACTGTACTGAGGCCTCTACTTGCACTGTCTCATTTGATCCTGACAGCCACACTATGCAGTGGGTACCATATTTATCCCCATTTTATGGATGAGAAAGTTGAGACTCAAGACACTCAAAGGAGCCTTCCCAAAGCCTCACAATTAGTTTAGTGGACATCATTGCTAACCCCTAACAGCCCTTCCATCCCAAGTGATGAATCAAAGTCGATGAGTGTGTAGCAGCACCCTGGTGCACGCTATTAGACCAGGAATGGGAGCAAGTCCTACACTGGCCCAGCCAGACTGGAGAGGAGGACTTATTTTCCATGGCTGCATTTTCTGCTTCTCCTGAGGGAAACCAGACACAGAAGGAAGCTGATACTAAATGTAAGAGGAAGCTGATGTGCTTAAGTCAGCAAAATGGTAGTGTTGTCAGGTAAACTACAGAATGTCCAGTTACATTTGAATTTTAGATTAACAATGAATAATAATTTAATATAAGCCTATCCCCAAAATCACATGGCACACACTTTTGTACTTAAAAAAGAATACAATTTTCTACATTCCTATCTGAAATGCAAATGTACCGGGTGCCCTGTATTTCTACTTGCTAAATTTGGCACAGTGGAGAGAATGAGTACATGACAACTTCATGAAGCCATAAACCATCAAGTACTTAAAGCCCACATTACCTCTGAACTTCTCGCTATGTAAGGTAATTAATTCATTTATTGTTCAAGCAGTTTAGAATTTGTCACTTGCACCCCGAAGCATCCTATCTCGTGCAGCAATCACTGGTTCCAACCCAGGCAGGGAGGCTCCAGAGCCCAAGCTTCCACCACTACACTCAGTCCTAAAGAGACAGAAACTTAATGCCATATGAAAAGCTACAAAGCCAATGTTTAGGACGTTGAACTTATATTTTTAGAGCTGTAAGAATGCAGCTTAACAGACTTACTGGGATTCATCAGATTCTCTTCAGTTGATGTAAATTTTTTATTATAAAGTTGTGGAATGTGAATTCCCCTAAAACTATAAAACTCCTTCATGAATACTAACAAACTCTAAAATAGCAGCAAAGGTGCTGCTTATAACCTCCGAAACCTCAAAACCCAAAACACCTGGCAATTCAAGATTAAGAACTCCAACTTTTAAACATTAAAGATAAATTTCCCCATCCTGGCTAATACAGTGAAACCCCATCTCTACTAAAAATACAAAAAATTAGCCGGGCATGGTGGCAGGCACCTGTAGTCCCAGCAACTCGGGGGGACTGAGGCAGGAGAATGGCGTGAACCCAGGAGGCAGAGCTTGCAGTGAGCTGAGATAGCGCCACCGCACTCCAGCCTGAGCGACGGAGCGAGACTCCCTCAAAAAAAAAAACAAAAGATAAATTTCTACATTTTGTTTAGAAAAAAAGTCAATGAGCATCACAGAAAAATGTGACTTTAGATCAAGCCTGGAGCATTATAAAATAATCCTGTAAGATAGGAAGGGAGCGTATAAGTAAGCATGCTGAATGAATGAATGGGTAGCCGTAGGACTGAGTTGGTCTCTGAGGATAAATGTGTGTGTGTTGGGCAAACTGTTCACCAGCATAAAAAAGTCTCAAGGCAATGACCCCATGGAATCAAGGAATTTACATGTGGTGCTGGTACACCATCAATGAGCAGAAGCAGGATGCTGGGTTAGCCATGACAGCTGGGAAGAGAGCAAATCACTCCTGGGTTGCTATCTGCATCCACCCATTTCAAAGTCCTGCTCAGGCACAGAGGCTTCCCTATAATGGGAAATACACAGCATTAACATCACCATCATCTGGACTCCCTTCAAGTCCATAAAAAGCCGTCATTTAGGGCATGTCAGTACAGAACAACTATAAAGTTAAGGAAAGTTCTAACAAAGTTATATATGAAAATAGCTTGCTCTCTCATTCTCTCTCTCTCTCATAAATACATGTATAAGAGAGAGTGACTCAGTGGTTCCAACCCAGGCAGAAAGAAAGGCTGCAGAGCCCAAGCTCCCACCACCACACTCTCAATCCTAAAGGGACAGAAACTTAATGCCATTTTAAATGCTACAAAGCCAATGTTTAGGTCATTGAACTTGTATTTTTAGAGCTGTAAGAATGCAGCTTAACAGACTTACTGGAATTCATCAGATTCTCCTTAGTCAATGTAAATGTTTTTATTATAAAGACACAGAACATATCTATCTATGAGAGAGAGAGACACCAAGTTAATCTATAAATTTAACAAAACCCCTATAAAAGTACCAATAGGATTTGTGTGGGAAGGATCAGAGGAGAACTTGATAAAATGTTTCTAGGTTTTATCTGAGAAAAGTAACGTATAAGAAACCTTTGAAAAGGAAGAGCAAAGTGAAGAAGGTTAGCCCAAAAAGATATTAGAAGTATTATAAAGCAAAACAATAAGAATAACGTGGTAGAACCACAGGACTTTTCAGGGAGCTCAAAGGAACAGAACAGAGAGTTAAGAAGCAGATCCACATATATATAAGGATTTGATGATAAAAATGTGTATGTAAAACCATTGGTTTGGTCAATAAACAGTGTTGGCCACCGTGCAGGAGAAAAGAAAGTAAAGGCATGTGAATTTTAATGGAAGATGGCTTTTAAGAGTGTGAAGTGGCAGAACCTAAACAAAACAGTATGCACCCACAGAATGGCATGCAGCCACCAAGTATTATGTACCTACCAAATGGTATACACCCACTAAACATTATGTACCCACAGAATGGCATTTACCCACCAAATGGTATCTATCACCCCCCGAATATTATGCATCCACAGAACGGTATGCACCCACCAAATGGTATGCACCCACAGAAGAGCATGCACCTATAGAACGACATGCACCCACTGAATGGTATGCACCTGCAGAATGGTATGTACGTACTGAACAGTATGCACCCACAGAACAGTATGACCCACTGAATGGTATGCACCCGCAGAATGGTATGAACCCACTGAACAGTATGCACCCACCAAATGGTATGTACCCACAAAACAGCATGCACCCACCAAATGGTATGCACCCACAGAACAGCAGGCACCCACAGAACGGTTTGCACCCACAGAATTGTATGCACCCACAAAACAGTATGCATTCACCAAATGGTATGCACCTATAGAAGAGTATACAGCCACAGAATGATATGCACCTACCAAGTGGTATGTGTCCATTGAATGGTATGCACCCACTAAACAGTATGTATCCACTGAACAGTATGCACCCACAGAACAGTATGACCCACTGAATGGTATGCACCCGCAGAATGGTATGCACCCACTGAACGGTATGCATCCACAGAATGGTATGTACCCACAGAAGGGAATGCACCCACAGAATGGTATGCACCCACCAAATGTTATGTACCCACTAAACAGTATGTATCCACTGAACAGTATGTACCCACAGAACAGTATGCACCCACCAAATGTTATATGCCCACAGCACGTGCCCACTGAACAGTAGGTAGCTCAAGTCCTGTAACCATGTGCCCTCAACTCTATCTCCCATCAGGATTCCCAGCAAGAAAGGGAATGCAGTCAACTGGTGTACCTCCACCAACCAGACTTCACTGGGTTTCCTTCACTCCACTCCCAATTTCTCTTTGCAGTTGGAATCTCTACCCACTCCTCCCAATAACAGAAAGAATTCCAGCAAATTAAAGGAAGTTCTCTACATTTTGAGATTCCCTGATCCTCCCAATTGCTGCAAGGTATCAATAAAAAAATCTGAGATCAGAAATAAGTCTTACCTGTTTCCTTTTTTCAGGAGGAAGTGATGGATCTCCATCCTACAAACAAACAAATGCTACATTTTACTCTTTTAAAAAAATAGATGTACTTAGAAACAAGAAGTTGAACTAAATTATGAACCTAAATGTAGACTCCCCCCACCCTCCCCACCCTGCAGCCAGTAATGTGCTGAAGCAAGCTCAAATATACTTTAAAAAAATAACTACAAACTGAACCAGAGTTATTTTGGAAAAACCTCTAGGGAATCAGTTCCCATTAGGACCAAATCTATATATTTCCTAAAATTGTTTGAACACAAAAACTGGACTTGTCAAAATTCTTTTTGATCACAGCCTAAACTGAAATAGCATTTCATTTGGTTTGAGTTCCTCTTTTAAATAGTTAGAACCAAAGGAACAGTGATGGGGACACACATACACATACAGAGAGAGAGGAAAAGAGAGAGAAAGAGAGAAAGAGAAAGAGAGAGTTTTCTCTATGGGCAGAACAATCAATGTTGGGAGGGACAGTATTTGCTCAAAGTTAAGAGGACATTGAGAACTTCTAGTCCTATTAGATTTTTTTTTTTTTTGGCCTTAAAAGGATGCAAGCCAAGCATGGTGGCTCACGCCTGTAATCTCAGCACTTTGGGAGGCCAAGGTGGGCAGGTCACTTGAGGTCAGGAGTTCGAGACCAGCTGGGCCAACATGCTGAAACATGTCTCTACTAAAAAAATACAAAAATTAGCCAGATGTGGCGGCGGGTGCCTGTAATCCCAGCTATTAGGGAGGCTGAGGCAGGAGAATTGCTTGAACCCAGGAGGTAGAGGTTGCAGTGAGCAGAGATTGCACCACTGAACTCCAGCCTGGGCAACAGAGTGAGACTCTGTCTCACAAAAAAAAAAAAAAAAAGGATTCGATTCCTCTCCCTTTTGTGCCACATCAGGGAATACAAATATCTCAGGTGAATAAGCGAATGCTCATTAAATGAGCACTCTAATATCTGATGCTGTCCACATATAAGTCAACACGATTTTAACCTGAGGAATCTATTCTATTCTATTTCTACTCCAGGGCAGTTTAATAATGCCAGCACAGATAGTTAAATGTCAGTAATAGTGTCCCACTTAAAAAAGAGATTGCCTCAAAAGCAGCAAGAATGAAAACTAGTATTACGCAGTTGGCATTCTCCATTTCAGTATCATCTGCATCTTAAAAGTTTTGCCATATAAAAACCTAGAGAAAATAAAAAAGCCAGGATACAAGAAAGGTTACAAAAATTATGGATATGTCCATACTGTGTATTACCATGCAACTGTTTAAAAGACTGAGTTAAAGGCCAGGCGTGGTGGCTCATGCCTGTAATCCCAGCACCTTGGGAGGGCGAGGCGGGCGGATCACGAGGTCAGGAGATCGAGACCATCCTGGCTAACAAGGTGAAACCCCGTCTCTACTAAGGTGAAACCCCGTCTCTACTAAGGTGAAACCCCGTCTCTACTAAAAACACAAAAAATTAGCCGAGCGTGGTGGCAGGTGCCTGTAGTCCCAGCTACTCGGGAGGCTGAGGCAGGAGAACGGTATGAACCTGGGAGGCGGAGCTTGCAGTGAGCCAAGATCCCGCCACTGCACTCCAGCCTGGGCCACAGAGCAAGAATCCATCTCAAAAAAAAAAAGACTGAGTTAAATCTGTATGCCTAGAAATCTGGATGATTCAAATCTGGATGAGTTACATCTGTAGGCCTAGAAAGATGTCCAAAATAAAGTGCTGAGGGAAAACAGCATGTTTTATTATTTTTAAAAATAAATTTGGAATTTATTTTATTTCTGCATGATTTTTTTTTTTTCTTGAGAAGGGTTCTCTCTATGTTGCTCAGCTTGGTCTCAAACTCCTGGGCTCAAGCAATCCTCTCATCTCAGCCTCTCAAAGTAGTTGGGACTACAGGTGTGTCACTGCATTTGGCCTAATATAACTCTCTGCAAGGATGGCAATGCTCTCTATATATACACTGTCCAATACAGTAGCCATCAGTCACACGAGCCCATGAAATGTGACATTGAGACTGAGGAATGGAGTCTCTTATTTTACTTAATTCTAATTAATTTAAAACTAAGTAGCCACCTGTAGCTAGTGGCCTCTGTATTACTGTAGACTTATGAATCCTCTTTTTAAAGAACTCTATATAATTAAATTAACAAGTAAACAGCCACACATACAGTAGTCCCCACTTGTCCTCAGTTTCAGGTACCTGAGGTCAACCATGGTCCAAACATGTTAAATAGAAAATTTCAATAAATAATTTATAAATTTTGAATTGCATGCTGTTCTGAGTCGTGTGATGAAATCTTGCACCATTCCCCTCCATCCCGCCTGGGATGTGAATCACCCCTTCATCCAGGGTATCCAGGATGCCTATGTGGCCCACTCACTAGTCACTTAGGAGCTGGTTTGGCTATCAGATTAAAAAAACAACAGTATATGTAGGGTTTCCTACTATTTGTGGTTTCAGGCATCCACTGGGGGTCTTGAAACATGTCTCCCTTGGATAAGCCGGGAGCCTACTGCAAACACACATGAATATGTTCACAGATGCCAGAGCAAGAAGCATATACATACACACTTACACACACACACACACACACACACACACACACAGATTAACTTGTGAGTGGGACTGGGTTGTTGAGGAAATAGAGGTGGTGACTTTTACTTCTAAATTTTTCCACTTTGAACTGTTTGCATTTAACCATTTCTAAAGAAACAGCATGTGAAAATCTCTTTATATCTTAATTCAGGGAACAGGAAAGTCGCCGAACAGGGCAGCCTAACACTTACAATCAGCTCTCGGTACTTCTTCTTCAGTGACTGGTGGCGCTCCCGGAGCTGATTGGCCATGAGTTTGTACTGGTCCCTTTCCTGTTGACAGGTGTCCAGCTCCTTGGAGAGGATCAGCAGGGCTTCCTTCTTACTCTCCAGCTTCCTCTTACACACCAGGTACTGCAAAGCAAACAAATCCAGGCAATGGGTCAAAAACATCCACGGGCCTCCATTTAACACACACCGTACCTCACACACCCTGTGGGGAATTTTTGCCATTTTCATTTTTAGAGCTCATGTGCTGAGAGACGTTTTTCAGCAAATGACATGTACTTTAGGCTTCTACAGGGCTAACATGCAGTGCCCTCATGACAGAACCTAAACCTTGGACAAATAAGTTAAAAAGCAGAAGGTTTCAAAAAGTTGCATAAATGGGTAAACAGGTAGACAGCTAGACTCCAATTTTGTTTAAAAAGGATTTATATATCCCGATAAGATTATGTAAAATTTTATTAAGATATTTAATAAAAATCTTATTAAAATGTTACTAACGATAATCTCTTGGTAGTAAAATTATTTACCCAGGTTTAAAATTTTTTCTTGATGCTTTTCTGTGTTTTCTAAGTTTCCAGAGTAAACCTATATGGTTTTTTGTCTGTTTGTTTGTTTGTTTGTTTTTTGAGACGGAGCCTTGCTCTGTCATCCAGGCTGGGGTGCAGTGATGTGATCTCGGCTTACTGCAACCTCCACCTCCCAGGTTCAAGCAATTCTTTCACCTCAGCTTCCCAAGTAGCTGGGAATACAGACGCGTACCACCATGCCCGGCTAATTTTTGTGTTTTTAGTAGAGATGGTCAGGCTCTTGTTGGCCAGGCTGGTCTTGAATTCCTGACCTCAGGTGATCTGCCCACCTTGGCCTTACAAAGTAGTGGGATTACAGGTGTAAGCCACCACGCCTGGCCCATATAGTTTTTATTGTAAAAAAAAAATACCCAAAAAGTTATTAAAAATAATTGAACCATAAATCACCACAATAGATTGCAGCTGCCCACCAAACCCAGCAGCGATTTTCTCACTTGCAAATTAATCCACCAACATGGCCCTGATGTGTTTAACTTTTCCTACGATTCAAATGCAGGCACTCCCCATCCAGAGACCAATCTTAGGAGCTAAGTATTTTAGCCACATTTTGAATTCTCCCAAACAAGTTGAGTACACCTGGTTGGAACTCTTGCCTCTCAGAGTGATGAGATTTCTTCATCCTTCCTTCTGCTCACTCTCCTGCACCGCGAACCACCCTCACCTAAGTCTGACCCACCATACTGGCCAGCGTGGGCCAGAATAGGACTCTTCACTTTTTATTGGATATATTGCACCGTCTGGTATTATTCACATATGTGAAATGTGGCACTAAATACCTTTTGAATTTGCCCCATAAAAGACCAAATTCAGAGCATTCATGAAAACAATTTATAGTTTCATTATACACTCTGACATGAGTACTTTGTCATTATGGACGCTCACACAAAGCAGAGCGAGAATCAGCACTCCCATTCCACTGGAGTCAATGCTCTTTTATGGACAAAAAGCATTACTCATATATAGTGCTTGCTAGGAACTGACTTTGTTAAGTTCAATTTCAAATAAATGAAAGGGAGAAAAAGAGAGTTTTGTGCATTTGCACAATTTTTTTTTCCTGAAAAAAAAAAAAGAAAGTAATTGCTTAGCTTCAAAAACAAAGGGGAAAGAAAAGGCATTCTGAGATGGATTTGAGTTCTAAAAAAGGACACTTCCACCTTGGATGAATTTTATTCCTGGCAGTAATGAGGTTGGAATCCTGCCTTAAAATGTCCTGGATTTTGAGACGTTGACATCGTCTTCATGGAGGCAAAATGGTTCTGTTGCCACAGTGATTTCTCAAGAGTAAAATCCCCAGTGAGTAAATATCAGAGGAGAGTGGCTCAGAAACCCAAACTGCAGTGTCCTCAGGGATGTATTGAGATTTCACAGGAAAAATACCATTTACACACAATTTAACACATCTGCCCTTGTTCCTCTAGTTCTTTTCCTGTAATCAGCACCCTTGGTTGTCAGCACTGTGAGTATCGGTGACCCAAAGACAGTCACCTTTATCCCTTCAATTTATCAGATTCAAACCTGAGGCCCCAAAGACACTCGTGCCTTCCGACTTAGGGGACAAAAATCCTCATGCATGAAGACATCGGAAGCTGCAGTAGGTAAGCTGCGCGGGAACATCCCGCCTATTGAAGGGTAACAGGTAAGGGCCACTGCTGACTGTCAAAGTGGAAATTCAAGTTCCTTGACCTTGAACAGCTCTCTGTTAGGGTCCAAGAGAAAAGCCATTTCACTCACAAGGCACGGTCCAAATAGGGCCATGAAAGCTGTGAAGGGCAGTAAAACGCCTCCCTTGCTTCTGGGTCTGAGGTACCTGGTAGAAAACAGGCACAGAGGCCTCTGCTGAGACCCACTGGCCCGGGATTTGAAGAGCAGAAGCTCTGTAAGTCCCTATAATTTTACTCTATGTTATTTATTTTTATCAGCAGGACAAACCTTAGGCTGAAGCCTCATTTGTAAAGTAGCTCGAAGCAGAGCTCTGGCTGAAGGTGAGACACTTTCCCTGTAGTTCAGCCATACCCTGACACAACAGTCTTTGGCATCTATAAGGAACCCTAGAAAACACTGCTCTCTGCCAGGCACGGTGGCTCATGCCTGTAATCCCAGCACTTTGGGAGGCCGAGGTAGGCAGAACACCTCAGGTCTCAGGAGTTCAAGACCAGCCTGGACAAGATGGCAAAACCCCCTCTCTACTAAAAATACAAAATTAGCCAGGCATGGTGGCATGTGCCTGTAGTCCCAGCTACTGAGGAGGCTGAGGCAGGAGAATCACTTGAACCCGGGAGGCAGAGGTTGCAGTGAGCCGAGACCGCACCACTGTACACCAGCTGGGCAAAAAGAGCGAAACTCTGTCTCAAAAAAAACAAAACAAAACAAAACAAAAACTTAGCTAGGCATGGTGGCAGGCGCCTGTAATCCCAGCTACTTGGGAGGCTGAGGCAGGATAATTGCTTGAACTCGGGAGGCAGAAGTTGCCGTGAGCCAAGATCATGCCACTGCACTGTAGCCTGGGTGACAGCATGAGACTCCATCTCAAAAAAAAAAAAAGAATGAAAAAGAAAACACTGCTATCACCTGGGATGCTTGTTAAAATGCAGACTCCTGGGCTCCAGCCCAGGCCCACTAAATCAGAATCTCTGGTGCCTGGCTCAGGAATCTGCATTCTTAGCCCATGGTCCAGATGATTCTTATCCAGCCCATACTTTAAAAACTCAGGCTCTGGAAGCCTCAAGCTGCACAGTCTCAAATGTTAGAACCAACTAAAATGGTCTGGAGGGACTGAGAGGCCACAGATAGCCCACGAGTTCAGAGGCAAGGAACAGTCTCAGAGCCATTCCGGTGAGTGTCTGTGCCATCTTTTGTAGCTTTTGGGATTCTAAACAAGTACAAACATGGACTACATTTTACTGCCTCTAGCCAAAAATCTTATACAATCATGTAGTACATAACAACACTTTAGTCAATGGCAGACCGCATATATGATAGTGGTCCTACCACAGAAAGGTGGTGGTACCTTTTCTATGTTTAGATACGTTTAGATACACAAATACATATCATTGTGTTACAATTGCCTTGTATTCAGTACAGTAACATGCTGCATACATTTGTAGCCTAGGAGCAATAGGCTGTATCACATAGGCTAGGTGTGCAGTACGCCATGCCATCCAGGTTTGTGTAAGTACACTCTATGATGTTCACACAATGACCAAATTGCCTAGCGGCACACTTCTCAGAAAGCATCCCCATCATTAAGTGACGCATGACTGTATATGCATGTCTCATCAAAACAACAATAGAAAACTCTAGGAAGTGGGGAGAAGGGAGTGTTGGAGAATGAGATGAAATTTCTTGGCCTCATTCTAAAAAAGTAAAAGTGTATTCCCTGTAATGACAGCTGTTAAAATGTCCCATTTCTTATCCCTGTGATTGGAAACAAACAACAAAAAACTAGAAAGAAAAAGGTTATGAAGATCCTTCTTAGTGGGCAGCTTTGAATAACCAGCAAATATAAGGCTGGGGCATTAGAAGGAATCCAAATTAGAATGGAAAACCAGACAAGCTAAGTCACTGTGCTCTGGCTGTTTAGGCTCCCAGAGGAGGATCAGTAACTATAGATAGCAGATCCAGCAATGGGCTCATCATGAACTGCAGGTACCTTGGGAAAGCCATAAAACACAAGGACCAAAAGAATGCACACTCCCCAGGACTCGTTTCCACACCTGGAAGATGAGGGGGTTCCCAGGGCACTCACCACCTTGAGGAACCCACAATTTCAACACCACTGTCGAATATCACTGGATGTAAAGAGTGCAGGAGAAAGCACGGGGTAAGGGCTCCAGTCCAGAAGGTACAACTCACTTTGAGCACCCAGAACTTGCTTTCTCTGCCTTGTCTAAGACAGAGCTGGCTCAATGATTTCCAAAGACTGTCTGTGGCCAGAGTATTTCCAGAATCTCTGGACAGTCACTTGGTGGGGTGCTGGGACTGAAAGCTGCGTTTGTAGCAGCAATTTATAATACAGTGAGAAAAGGCCAAACGTCTATTGGGTCAATATTCATGGCTCTCGCTAATATTTCTAGTTCTCCTTTCCTTCCAGGCATGTGGCAGGACGGTCCATCCCCATTGCTTTGGGGTAAAGCAGAAACATGGACCCTGCTTTGCCCAATAAAATGGGATTGGAAGGGATGTGAGTTGCTTCAGAAGGAAGGCACTTGAGAGGGGAGGTGAGAATTGCCGCGCTTTCTCCTTCCCTGCAGTAACAACGGCGGAAGTGCAGGTTGCTATGGGGAAGCCACAGGATAACAGAGCTTGGAGGCACAGGCACAGCAGACAACTGCCTGGAGAGCCATTTGGGTCCACAGAGAACTTTGTGTGATCCAGAAAAAAATTATTGGTGTGTCAAAGTACTGAGATTTGAGGGTTTGTTACTGAAGCATAACTTAACCCATCCAGACTCATATGGTCTGTATCAAAGAATGGGACCGTCTGGGGGGGGAGAAAGGTTATACTTGCCCCTGGGCTGTGTGTCCACTGAGTCACCACACTGAGGACGAGGGTTCATGTGATCACTATTAGTAGTGCTATTGATGACAAAAAGCAAGGTTTTGTAACACATGCTTTACCTGTATAATCTCCTTTAATCCTCAGGACAATGCAGTGATGTTACTGTGCTATCATCTGCATTTTATAAATGAGGAAGTGAGGCTTAAATGAAAGTGTCTGCATAATGTGCCAAGGGATTGCGAAGCTAGAATTGGAACTCAGCTCGTTACAGAGTCAAGCCTGTGGAACCCCAACTCCTGACAAACTAAACATTCTGGGCCTCACCCCCAAAAATCAGAATATTCATGGAGTTGGTTACCACATCTAGTTGGTATTCCTAGTACAAGGAAACAAAGAAAGAGACATTTTGAATTTGGCTACTTTTCTGGACCTAGAACAAATAGTAATAAAGGTTTTATTGATTCAAACAACTTTTTCTAAAACTAGTGGGTCTGCCACTTATTTCCTCAGATGCAAAGCCTGAAGGAAGATGGAAAAAAAATGTTTAAAAATCCACAAGCCTCACTACTCTCTCCTCTTTATGAGGGGGCCAAGTGGAAACAGTAAGGTTTCCATTCACTTCTAAGAAATGGGACAAACTAGAGGGCCTCAGAAAGGAACTAGAAGGTTCTTTTCTCAAAAGCAGTTTGATCGCAACAGGAGTTTTCTGTAAGCTATAGTTGGCCTCATTATTCAAGTATTTTCTGGGTGCCTTCTATGTGCTGGGCACTGAGCTAAGTATTGGGACCCTCATGGGATAAATGATATCGTTGGATTTTGAAAAGGAAAGGCATGATACCTGGATAACGAAACGTTATTTCCTGCTATCTGGAATCCTGAAGGTTCTGAAAACTGAAAATGTGTTCCTATCTCATTAGTGACCTAAGCTGATGAGAGGGTGTCTATGGCCTTTATCCCATGGTGTGTGAATAGTCATGTATTTGCTGAAGAAAAATCCGTGTGTTTGATCCCTGGCTGCTGCCTGAGACTCTGCTGGGGATGACATATAATATACAGTGTGTGTACTGCATTTCGTTTCAGATTCCCAAAACTCCTGCATGAGAAACACATCTGGGCTCCAAGGACTTTAGATATGGAATCTTTTATTGGAAAGTCACCCTTAGAAATCTCTACAGTCTCGATGATGAATGTGTGACTGAAATCAAACCTTTCTCCAATAGTAATTGCCCAAATAGCTAAGCATTCATTAGATTTCTACTTCCTCACATAGGCCAAGAAAAACTAAAAATGCATTAAATGCAGTAAATCTTCAAGCTTCCATATGCTTATGCGCCTGTTCCCCCAGCCTCCTGACTTCCTCATCCTTTAGAGTCAGCACTGAATGCTGGAGCTGGGATAAACCTCACGGATAACCCAAGTGACTTGCCCAACTGCAAAGAACAAGGCTCCTGACTTCCAGCATATTCCATGACAGTGTTTTCCAAATTGTGGGTCATGATACATTAGTTGCAACCCTTGTTTTCTTTTCTTTTTTTTTTTTTAAAGATACAGAACAGAGCAGAAAATATCAGGGTGTACCCTCTGTAGTAAGGACAATTATTGTTTCCTGAAGTTTTTCTATTTGAAAAGTCTATAGGAATAAACACACACATATGCATATTTTCACATATTTCTTACAAGCCGCCATTTTAAAAATCTGAAAACTAATGTTCTCTAATAAGCCACTCTGGACACTTATCCATTCATTCAACAAATATTTGGTGAAAGGAAAGAAGAGAGGCATAGGTGGGTGGGGGTGGGGCAGGGAGAAAGCTTGAGAGACGATGTTTGATGTGAATTTTGAGAGGTGAGTAGGTGTAAAAGGCACCCGAATAGAGACCATTATGTCTTGGAAATCATTCACTTGTTCTCTGGGATTGAGTCACAGCTCTGAGGATTTAATCCCTGCTCTGCCCACCACCTGCTGCCCCCTACATTGAGGTTATCGTGAGCCCGAAAGGAAATGTGCTATGTTAAAGGCTTTATAAACTTAAAAAAGATTGAACACATGATTTTTAGAGCATTTAAAGCATCCAGAACACTTTTGCAGACACGTTCCCATTTGACAGTCAACACTCTATGACAGGTGGGACAAGAACTGCTTTCCCCATTTTATGGGCAAAATAGCTGAGATTCAGAGAGGTTAGTGTCTTTCCTAGAGACACATAACTAACAACTGTCAGCTCAAACCAGAACTTTCCATTACACATTCCAGGTTCTTTTTACTATTCTACATTGGCAACAAATTAGTTATAAGTGATTCAACACGTTACCTGTGTTGAGCAAAACCGTATTTTCAACAAGACACTCCTAGAGGTAACCGCATAGCTCAGAGGAATACATTGTAACTCATTTCCAGGTCCTGTTTGGGAGAGAGACAGCTCTCCTGGGGCCCTAAGTCGAATTCCACAGGGAATGCTGAGGTCTAAGAGGCCACCTATAGATTAACAATGTCAACAACCAACTGCATGTACAACGGTGGTCCCCTAAGATTATGCGGCCATATTTTTACTGCACCTTTTCTATATTTAGATATGTTTAAATACACAAACATTTACCACTATGTTACAATTGCCTAGAGTATTCAGTACAGGCACATGCTATGCAGGTTTGTAGCCCAGAAGTAACAAGCCATACCATGTAGCCATGTAGCCTTGGGGTGTAGTGGACTATACCATCTAAGTTTGTGTCAGTACACTCTAGGACGGTCGCACAGTGATGAAATTGCAGAACGAAGCATTTCTCAGGACATATCCCTGTCATTAAGCAATGCATGGATATAGATACTAGATGGTAATAAGTAGTCGATTATCATTCACTAATAGTGGCTAACTACAGTACACTAAACGCTATAAAAGAGACACAAAACTCCCAGAAAAGAGAGAAAAGCAGTTTAGACTAATGGTTGGGGACATGGCAGGAGGAGCTAAAAATGCCTGAATTCAAATCTTGGCTTTGTCACTCACTAGCGACATGATCAATTACCTAGGCTCTCTGTGCCTCAGTTTCTCCATTTCTAAATGAAGATATTTATAGCATCTTCAGAGGGTTGGTATGAGAATTAAGAGTTAGTATATGTAAAACATTTAAAACAGTGTGTTATATGCATGTTAATGTTCATTACTACTATTGTTATCATGGAGGAGAGAGTAACACAGCTTAGCAAAGAAGGTGCTCAAGGAGTTGGAGGACAATGTGGTATTTGAAATCGATCGGGAGGGAGAGGTAGAGGGATACATCTTGGTTGGGGATAGATGGAGTTGTGACAAGTGGCAGTGACAGGGAAAATGTTACTCCTGGCTGGGAAACAGCCATAGCAAAGCACAAAGGTGAGAGGCCAGAAGATGTGTGTTCAGAACAGTGAGCGATGCCCTGGGCTGGCTGCGGTGGAGGATGGGAGTACAAGCTGTGTGAGATAAAGCCAGAAAGACAGACGGGTGGCCAGGTCAGAAAGGGCCCAGATGTGGTGCTGAGGAGTTCAGATTGTATTCTTCCAGCAGTCAGGAGCCCCGAGGGGCTTTGAATGGGGGAGTGTCATTAAGAATCATCTTAGGAAGAAACTTTCATCCTGACATCCTGTGGTGTAAATTATATTGGACAGTACAGTGTGGGTGGAATTTGCTGCCAAGCTTGAGAAGAGAAGAGAAAGTGACTGTGGTTCAGGACCCACTCTGCAGACACACCTTTGGATCCTGCAGTTTGATCTGAGCTGTCAGGCCTACAGAGAACACACTGGCTTTGCTGTTTCTTAATGCAGTCTGTGATCACGGTGTCTAATGCAGTATTGTTAGACAGGGTGCTACCCAGGCAACCAGACTCACACGTGGTTTCAGCCTCCGCCGTGACGGCTGGTGCCAGAATCACATCAGTGGGCGAGTGGGTCACATGGCTGCCCAAACACACTCCAAAGGGCCAAGCTGAGCAAGGAAAAACAGGGAAATATCCCAGTTTCTGGTCACTAGGAGGGGCCAAGAGACACACACTTTATCCTCCTAATGTCTCCACTTTCGCTCTTCAGTCAAGACAAAATTCTGCTGGTCAAGTTCATGTGTAGAGTAGGGACCACTGACATTCTCTCTCCTTCCCAGCTCAGGAAGGTTTCAGTTTGTTTTCAGAAGAGGGGACAGAGAAATGAAATTAGTATTTTTTTGAATATGTACTATGTGCCACGCATTCTTAGGAGTAATAAGAAGACCTTCATTTGATTATAACAGTAACAGTAGCAGCCACTATCTAGTGAGCATTACTATTTCCCAAACTGCTAAATGTTCTACTTGAAACATCATATTTAATCTATATGGCCACTATGAAATAGGTTGTAAGATTAGTCCCATTTTACAGAGAAGGACACAGAACCTCAAAGAGGTAAATTTATCCTTCATCACAAAGGTAGTAAGTGGCAGAGCCAGACTGTTACCCGGGTATATCAATCAGGATTCTTTGGTGTAAGCAATAGTAACTGACATTATAACAAAGGAATATATTGGAAGGATACTGGACCTTATAGACTTGGCAAGAGAATGCAGAGCTAGACTTAGACACAGGTGGGCAGCAAGGCAAATCTGAGCAATGGAGGTAGGAACCAGGAACCACCAACCACCTGGTCTTGTTGCAGGAAAAGTTGAGTCAGAGGCTGCCGAATGGGATGAACTGGACTCTGTTACATGTCAGTCTGGACTCTGTTACATTTCAGTCTCTTTGTCTCTCTGTTCAAGGATGTCTCCAACAGCCTAATGCAGATTATGGGGAGTCTTTGCCTGGGCATCTGTCCATAGTTGTTAATGTACACAGACTGTATCCAGTGGTAATACCCTCCACTTGGAAGTGCTACTGAGAAAAAGAAATGAATACTGGGAAGTGAGAAAACAACAAATGTGCACTGCACCAACCTGGGGAGGATCCATGCTGCTGAGTTTATTTCTCAACCTTGCCAAAGCTCCTCTTCTTGTGGTTTTTGAATAAAGATTGAAAAAGAAATGGTGATCATTCAGTAATAATCCTTTTACTTTAATCTCTAAGTCTCTATTAATCATACACAGAAACACAGGAGTGCATAGGAGTGCACAGGAGTGCATAGAAACACAGGAGTGCATAGGAGTGCATAGGAGCTGAGTGCATAGCACTCAGGGCAAGGCTCACGTGGCTGCCCTTGGGTACACACCTACCAGCTGAAGAAAGGAAGAAAGCTGGTATATACTAACACCAAATATACTAGGTAATCAGTGACACACGAATGGAATAAGCTCAGTAAAATATGCCCAGTTTTGGGTGTGAATACTAGATATCATAAAATATTTTGATTATTGTCTCAAAAATATATTTCTCTGGAATTGCATTTCAATTACATTTTTAAAGCAGAGCTTACAACTCATTTGTCGATGTTAATTCATGCCCACACACAAACACCATGAGTGTAGTTTGTGCTCATCATGCGCTCATCATCCTAAGAGCCCAAACCATTGGCCATTGAGGGGCTTTTATCTGCCCTAAAGCAAATCATAATTGCTATAACAAAGATCAAAAGATCATAATAATTAAATGGCTATCTGACATACTACATTACTATTTGGGTGGCTTTATAGCCAGATAACTGCTGCTGAGAGATGAAGGTAGCTGGGGTGTAGTGGGGGTGGGGTGGGGGGCGGGGATGGGGTGGAGTCACCTCTTGCCAAACAAAGACTCCTGGTCCTTCGTGATTTTTACTAATGGGATCAGGCTAGCTCTCATTAGCCACTGCAAGGGCATGCCTGCTAATCCAGACAGACTTCTCAGCAGATGATAAACAGACATGGCCAAAGAGTTCATGTTCAGGAATAATTTAGAAACTTCTCAACTGCAGACTCATTCTTTCTGTAGAGGTACCTCCTCCCCTGATCACCCTCTACTCACTCCAAACTGCCCTCGCCTCTTCTCCATCCCCCATCCAGCAATACCTCACTTCCCACCCAACAAATGGCTCCAGGTGAACAGCATTCAACAATCAACCTCCCTTCCCCAGCCTCCAACAAGTCACCCCTCCATGCCTGGAACCTCTGTTTTGCTCTGCCCTGTGATCTCTGGCAGGGACCATCACAGCAGGCTTCTGGTTTCCCTACTTGTCTAGTCCAGGTACTAGTCCCTTTGGAGAACATAAATTAGGGCTTGCCACTCTTCTTTAGGAAAAAAAAAAAAAAAAAAAAATCTCTGATGTTAAGGAGATTCGCAAACAGGAGCCTTTCAGCATCTGGCTGCAACCCACCTCTCCGACTTCATCATCAGCTCTTCGATTCCCGCCCTCCATGTTCCTGTTCAGCCCACCTACTGCTGCCCCCACGCTCAAGCTTCTTCACCTCTCTCTTTTTCTACACTGTCCTGCATCCTGCTCCTGAGTCCCTGTCTGGGAAGCTTCTGCCACTCCCCCAGGCAGAGTGAGAGCCACGTGGCACTGTGGGTACACTTAGAGTAGCACTCACACACCCTGTATCGCAGCACCTGCCCACCTGTCCACCTGTCTGACTGAGGCCTCTTTACAGCCAGGGCCCATCTTATTCATCTTTACACCTCCAGAGCCAGGCACAGCTCCTGGCCCATAGTGTGTGCTGAATAATATTTAAGAAATAAGTTTCAGTTCCCACCAAGCTGAATATATACATAGATATATAGATAGATAGATTTACATATTTTAGTCAGATAGCCATCAATTTATTATTATGCCTAAATGTCTAAATCTCCTTTAGCATCATGCTTTGAGAAAAAAAAAATCCAGTTACACAAACTCAGTGTGTAAGGAGAGGATGCAGGACAGTTCCTATAGAATCATCAAAATGACATTTGTATGTTGACCTCATTTTTATTGCTTAAAAGGACCACTTCCCTGCCATCACAGGGTTATACACTCCATTCAGCACCTTCATTCTTAAAAGTCCTGCAGATTCACCAACCCTAGGTAGGCATTCAGAACCGCCACTTGGAGATACACATACATTTAACCTCTCCAGACATGGGTTTGGGTATCTATGGTGTACAATGCCCTGTGGGGCTGGCCACATGCTGATATTCATCTTGCTGAAGTCCTCCAGCCTGCGGCAATCCCTAAGCCCTGCAACATTAACACCCTCGCATCTTGGGTGTGAGCCTTTCCTGCCCACGCCTATACTCCATCCTCCAATTGCAAGACTCCCTGGGCATTTCCACAGCCTTTTCTAAATCTGTATTCACCTCTGTAATTTTTAGATAACATTTCAGCAATTTCAAGTTGGTAGCTTAATGATTCTAATGCCATTCTCTAAGATGACTTTTTTTTTTTTATGATCTATCTTTCTCAGACTCACCATGCCATTTTCCCCCTCTCCGGTATTACTTTTGACAGGCAAACTTTGATTATTTGAATGCCCCAGGGGATGTGCTGAAATTTAAGTGAGATTTCAGGTAATTGGAAGAGTTTATAATGTGAACTATAGTAGCTGTGGGGTATGTGAAATTCACTGACAGTCTTGGCTAACCGAAGTTTTGAATAACGAAGGTTTGCCTGAATATCTATTTCAATCCTTTCACTTCTCTTATTTCTCCTTTCCTCCCTCTCACCATCTCAGTCTCTGCATTCTCCATTGTCTATGCCCCTGTCCTTTGCAAGCCTATAAAGATGAGGAGGAAACACACGGAAAAAAGATTGGCTTTCTTTCTCATTGGCCATAAATGGGCTAGGAAACCACCTCTCACTTGCTGAAGACAGCATCTATTTCTAAAAATCATTGCTTACCTAGAGTGAATTTGCTCTGTCCCCAGTGCTAGGCTGATCTGACCTTGCCTCAGGCCGAGATGCTGCCGGTGTGCCTTGCAGTTCTGGTTTGTTTCAGAGATCGTGTATATGTTCAGGATGAAGCACTAAAATTACCCATGCATCTGAAACCCTCTCTTTGCCATCCAGGTTGCCAGGGGCCTGAGGTCTGCTGGATACAGGTGACAGGCAGCTTGCATCACCAACCCTCACATATTGCAATTACACATTATGACATATAACTGGCACATATGGAATGTAATGATAGATTCACTGGTTACTTCATTATAGAATAATAATTCAATTCAGTTGCAGAGGGCTTTCCTTGTGGGCTGTGTAGCAGTAAAAAGTCAGCAAAGCATGTACAATATTTTGGTCAGACTGACTTTAAAAGCTGTAAAACTGCTGTGGTTCAATTTATCTGTCTCAAGAGAAATCCTAAAAAAAAACCCTAACACCCCTATTACTAATGAGGCCCAGTGCACCTTTGCATATTATCAGCTCTTAACTTCTTAGACCTGTTCCCGAACCCTGGGAGGCAAAGAGGACCCGTAATCGTGCTTCCACTTTATAGATGAGGTACTGAGAGGGTTACAGGGTGGCATTTGCAGAACTAGAATTGATTCCTTGACTGTCCTTTAACAAAAGGGAAACTCAGGAGATACAGACATCATTAATAGAAGCAATGTGACACCTGGGCTTTAGAGTGAAATGATGTGGGTTTTGCCACCATCTCCTACCATGGGGACCACAAGAAGCCGCTCCCCCACTCTATGCTTCAGTTTTCTTTTCTATAATGATATGAACAGCCAACAGCATTTTGAAGCCTACTTAGTCCTAACAGATGATTCAGCATTTCACATATATTAATCACTAATCCTCATCATAACCCCAAAATGTAAACATCATTACCCCCCTTTACAGGTGAAGAAACTAAGGCTCTAAGAGTTTTTTGGAAAAAAAAAAAATTATGAAGCTTGTAAGAGGCAAAGATGGGATTTGAACCCAGGCCTGTCCCATGCCCTTTCTGCCACAGCACCCCATTCACCCACAGGAGAGTTGGAAGGATTCTACAGAATTACTCACGTGAGAAAACGCACTCAATAAACTCTAAAGACACCAATCTTATTATTATAGTAATCAAAAGAACTGAGTCTGTCCCATTTGAAGACAGAAAACAATCTCCATTCCTAAATGTGTCAGCAGATCTTGCCTTCTGAAAAATATGATTCCCCTGCTGGGATGAACAGTCCCATAAGAGGGCCAGTGTGTTCAAGATGAAGCTTCAACTCAAGACGGAGCATGTCTAAGAACAGTCCCTGGCTCCCAGCTCTCTGATACTTGAGTCAGGTGCACATACTCTAAAGCAAGGAGGTGTTCCATCCCAGTCTGCCCCAAAAGGCAGTCATCTGCAGACTTGAGATCTTGAAATCAGCTGTGCAAATCCATCACTACTTTAATTATCCAAGTAAATAGAGCTCTTACCACCATCTGCTGAGATTTCAACCAATCATGATCAACACAGTCTTTCTCTCTGGATGAGAACCTTGGAGTCATCGCTAAAGGGCCACTTGGGCCCTGAATTTCCGCCTGCAGCATGCAGGCCTCCCCAGCCGAGCCCTGTGGCTGGGAGCTGTTTTCGCCCTCTCACTGCGCCTTGCTCATATTTTCCTGAGCACTGTTAATTTGCTCCTGCACTTCATCTTCGTCGTTTTTATTTTCTTTCCATCAACTCCAGACACTACTGATTAGTGAGAAACTATCCTCAACAAGAACTGTCAGTTTAGAACTCGGCCCCCCAGCAAAAAGTCAGGCGGAGATTTATTCTGGGACATGGGTGGGTATATAATCCTCGTGATTCAAATCACTGACGTTTTCAGAGGACAAACTACATTGTAAACACTGCTCAAGGTGGGGACTCCATCCAGGTCTGTTTCTCTCGCTGATAATTGTGATGGGCTGATTATGCTAGCAAAAGGCTCCCATGGGTGACCCAAATTAATTATGACTTAATGGGAAAATGGCAAAATCTTCACTGGCTGCAGATCACCAGTGGACTGCAAGCCAATGATGGGCATGATTTGACTTGCTCTCCTTAACAGAACATTTGACCACCACCATCATCACCTCTGTCATCACTACTGATCAGGAGAACATTTAAATGACGATAAAATGGGTTGTTTGGTTTACTCTTTTGCATGTGCATCTACAAGATCTAACACTAAATAAAAAATTCCTTTGGAGAAGTGCACATAGACATCACTAATTCAGGTAAGCTCAAGGTTTGGGCATCTCGCTTTCAATAAAGAAAATTTGCCAGGCACAGTGGCTTATGCCTGTAATCCCAGCACTTTAGGAGGCCAAGGCGGGAGGACTGCTTGAGCCCAGGAGTTTGAGACAGGCTTTGGCGGCATAGTGAAACTCCTTCTCTACAATCTTTTTTTAAATTAGCTGGGTGTGGTGGCGTACATCTGTAGTCCCAGCTACTTGGGAGGCTGAGGTGGGAGGATCCCTTGAGCCCAGGAAGTTGAGGCTGCAATGAGCCATGATCATGCCACTGCATTCCAGCCTGGGGGAAAGAGTGAGACCCTGTCTCAAAAAAGAAAAAACGGTCAAAGGAAAATTCAGTAGTCATCAGGATCATCATAAATAGTAGCGTCGAAATGGATTGTTAAATATATGTCCAGGCTGACCATTCCAAAAGGAGATGAAATTCAGAGGCAGAGAGACTTAAAAAGATAGAAGGCAGTGGATACTCCCAAGTAAGACCCGGGGTGTGAGTCAGACTCCCTCCTGGATTCCAACTCCTGCCCTACCACTTCTAGCTGAAGGATCTTGGGCAAGGAAATCCATTGCTTGCTGAGCCTAAGATCTTCTTTCTGTAAAATAAGGACTATGATAGTACCTACTTCATGGTACTATGGGTTTGTCAAAGGATTAAATGAGATAATGAAAAGAAGGCTTTTAGCCCAGTAACTGGCATGCAGCTGCCATTTACTTAGAGCTTATATTCATCATCATCATCCATAATCATCATCTTCCTGGATAACATCAGCACTGGTTGCTGTCCACTTAAGTGGAAGGGTACAAAGACTATAGTAGTTAAAATAAGTCCTTGGAAAACACCTACCAAGCCTGATGGGCTCAGATTCCAGGTATGACCATAGAAGCATCAACCAAAATACTGATGGCAGGCACTGCTCTGGGAAGTTTTTCACATTAGCTCATTTGATCCTCACAAGGAAGCCCTCTGAGGTAGGTACTATGAGGATCCCCTATATAAAATGTCCAGTGAGATGGAAGCAATAGTGTCTGAAACATTTCCTTTCCAATGTTTCAGACTTCTGAAACATTTCCTTTAAGGGAGGGGCACTGTCTTTGTCCATTTTTTGTTGCTATTACAGAATACCAGAGACTAAGTAATTTATTAAGAAAATAAATTTCTTTCTCACAGTTCTGTAGGCTAGGAAGTCCAGAAGCATGACACCAGCATCTGCCAATGACTTTCTTGCTACATCATGACACAAATGAGGGGAGGCATCCCATGGTGAGCAAGCACTCCAGACAGAGAGAAAAGCGGGCTGATCTCCCTCAATAACAAACCTACTCCCATGATAATGACATTAAATCCATTTATCAGGGCAGAGCCTTCCTGACCTAATGACCTCTTCAATGTGCCATTTAGTAACACTGTCACAATGGCAGTTAAGTTTCCGTGTAAGTTGTGAAGGGGTCATTCAAACCATAGCAGGTTCACTCTTGCCTATGTCTTCCTCCTTCCTGCCACATAGTGGTCTGCAAAGTGGAAAGCCTCACACATGGAATGATGAACCAGAAAAATGAAAGTTGGCTGGGTCTCTAACAGTTTGTAAGCCAGCATGCCAGCCCTAAACTGCCTACCTCCAAATGTACTGCACTGCAGAAAAAAATAAAGTTCAATATTATTTAAGCCATTATTATTTCTGGTATTTCATTAAAATTAATCCTAAATAAAATACCAACATACCCAAATAACTGGTATGAGGAAATTGGGCACCCAATATTGTAAGATTTGTAATCCACTTCACAATCAGAACTCTGTGTCACCACTGACAGATGACATTGGCTATCTGAGACACAAAAGCATGTAAGCACTATGTCAGGGTATTATGTAGTCAGGGTTTTAAGTAAGAGAATATTTCCCTTCTAGCACAATCTAAAATACAGACTTTTTTTTTTTTTTTTTGAGATGAAGTCTCACTCTGTCAAACAGGCTGGAGTGGAATGGGTCAATCTCAACTCACTGCAACCTCTGCCTCCTGGGTTCAAGCGATTCTGCTGCCTCAGCCTCCCTTAGTAGCTGGGATTACGGGCACCCACCACCACGCCCAGCTAATTTTTGTATTTTTAGTAGAGACAGTTGGCCAAGCTGGTCTCAAACTCCTGACCTCAGGTGATCTGCCCACCTCGGCCTCCCAAAGTGCTGAGATTACAAGTGTGAGCCACCACGCCCAGGCTAAAATACAGACTTCTTAAAAATGAATGCTTCAGTGTACCAGGTTGGTTGGTCCACTCATTCACTCATTCATTCCTTCATTCATTCGTTTGGTGAGGCTGTGTTAGAATAGGAACAACACAGACTTCAGAATCAGAGAAACCTGGAGTTCAAATCCCAGCTTTGGCTTTCCTTGCATATTCCCTGATGTTTACTTATCTTTTAGCTGTACTGAAAGTCATATGTCGAGCATCCAGCACAGGACTCAAAGCATTAAAAAGTGCTCAATGAATGTTTCCTTTTTCCTTCATATAGGTTCCTGAATTGAAAATTACATTAAAAAATCTTCATGTGGTGGCTGGCACACTGCAAATGGAAACTTAATATAATTTTACTGCCATTAGTAATAATAATAAGAGTACTGGTAGCAATCAGCATCGTGGTTGTAGTGATAGTGGTAGTAAAATAATCAAAACCTAAACTGAGAGAGGGTGAAGAGGCAGGTTTCCAAGTGTGCACTGTTAATGCCTACATAATCGAGACTCAGCTGTTCAGCACTGAGTGGGAGGGTGTTTCTGGGAGACGCGTGGAGCTTTTCTCCTCCTTGTCGGTGTCTTCACAAATTCCAATAATCAAAATAGTCATTTTCCTTCCTTGCCAATGTCATCTTAAAAGAACCTCTCTCTAAACCCAGGTGCTTAAATTGTCCAGTGAGTTTCTCTCCTCTTTAAGAAGAAGTTGAGGAATGGGACAAACAAGCACCTTAGTATTTGTTCTCCTGTAAACACCAGAGCAAATGTATGTTCGAAAGGGCATCTCACAACGCATGTTAGGATTTGAGATGCCCTTTCGAACATACACAGCAATGGTTATTAAGATGTTTAGCATAACACATGTATATTCAAAAAAACTAAGCAAGCCACAGAAGGCACAAGCAGGCCTTGAAGAAAAAAAATCTCAAAGTCGCTGACACCCCTGCAGCCTGTGCTAGAACCAAATAGAACCCCTCATGCCAGCCATTTAGGCTTTCTGATAGTGGGGAAAAATACAGCAGGTATTTCTAAAACATAGGCTTAAAGTCCCACACAGGCATGGTTTGTCAATATCACAGAACCCCAAGCTGCCGCTCAGTGATGATGATGATGATGATGATGACGACGACAACGACGACGACCATGATGGTGATGATGATGAGTTAATTACGTGGCAACTATCCACTACTTATGAATAAGTAGTGCTGACTAGGAATAAGAACACGTTATAAAAACAGCATATGGTACTGGAAGTCAGAATAATGGTTACCTCTGGGTGAGGCAGGAGGGATTTCTTGGCTCAGAAGGGCATAGGAAGCCTTCTGGGGAGCTGGGGATGCTCTAGAACTTGCTCTGGGTGGTGGTTACACAGGTATGTGCACATGTAAAAATGCACTGCGCTGTCCACTTAAAATGTGTGCCTCTGCTATCTACGTGTTAGCCTCGATACAAATAGTAAAACAGCATTACACTATAAATTCATTTTTAGAAATTAGGGCATGGAAACATGGAAGATTACAGCAGTCAGCTCTGGGTAGTCAAATTGTAGGTGGCTTTTTTTCTTTTATATGTATCTGTATTTTCTAAATTTGGAGGGTGCAGTGAATTTACATTGCTCGGTGTTTAAAGTTAAAATCCACTGTTACCCAAGGCATTTCTCATCTCTAGATAACACCTTCAGTCATTCACTTTCTTCTCAAACCTTTCCTCATTCACAGGCTCAGGCAGTCTGAGGCATGTCCCTCATGGCTGCCTGAGGAAATTCTTTACAATGGGCATGGGGTGGGGTGGTGAGTCCGAGGTGTTACTAGATTATCTCACTTTCTTGGAGCCTCTGCTCAGACAGGACTGGGTCACCTGGTGCACCGGCCTTCAGGCTCCCACAGCAGAGGGGCTATGAGACCATCCCTTCAGGATGACCTGACCCCACTCTTGCGGACTCCTCACCCCACTGTTGCTCAATTTCCAGCCTATACTGAAGTCTGGGCAGGAATCTAGAACCAGACCCCAAAAGTCTCCTTTTCAGCTCACATTCTTGGGTTTAGATCAGGTTAGCAGAAGCAGAGATGAGGAAAGCGGTCTTGCAGCATGCAAGGGCTGCTGCCTCTTGTCTGGAAGTGAGCGTGCAGGGGGCCTGAATCCAGGGTTCCCAGCACAAACCTCGGGTTCAGCAGGGAAAACATCCAACAGGAAGTTAAAACCGAGCTCCTCTTGCTTGCTTCTTGCTGAGTGACCATAAAGAAGGATGCTGAATTTCTGAGCATTTCACGAACACTCTGAAATACCATGTCTTTGTTTATACAATGAGGTCACTACCACCTGCTCAGTCTAATCCACAAGCTTGTTATGAGGGTTCCATAAGGAAATGGGGGGTAAGGTGGCGACATCCTGGTGGACTGTATACCCCAACTTTTGGCAGAGTGCCTGAGACACAGTAAATCCTTGTCAATACCAGTTGAAGAAAGACAAATGTAAAGAATTATTTTTATCATTATCTTTCTTAATGAGAAGACCATAGGGGCCAAAGAAATTGCATGACAGTCAACCATGGGTAGCAAATAACCTTTGGAGCAAGCTTGAATTCTAGAGCGGAAGAGAGTTAAAGCCTGGTGTACATTCAGACACACTATAATACAGGTCAGATCCCATTATAGAAAGTAGCTCTTTATAACCAAATGATTTCCCACCCACAGCCTCGCCTGGCTTTTTTCAAGCAATATATCTGAGACAATAAAATTCCAGTTTGGAAGGAAGGAAGGTAAAGAAGGGAGGAAGGAATTGACTTATAGTAAGTTCATAAATCCCTTAGAGCTATTAAAAGGTGATTTGACTCACTACCTTGAAAAGATCACAGTCTATATTTTGAAAGTCATGTCTGTGGGATAAAAATGGATACAAAAGGACTTTGGGGAAAGAAATAGATGAGAATGTTGTTCGGACCAAAAAAAAAAAAATGAACATCCTCGCGTTAATTCAGTAGTTTTTCAATTTAAGTATTAACTGAGAAACCGTGAGGTTTGTCATCTCTTTTAGATTTTTCCACTATATTCAGTACATTGTGCTGGTCACAGTGGGAGATTCAAAGATGAATTGGTCAGTTCCTGCACTAGAGCAACTCCAAGCTGGAGGCAAGGCACAAACACATGTAATTCCAACCCACGGCGGCCAGGGAGACACGCGGGCAGAGGCATGGCTAGATGTTGTGAGATCACAGAAGGGGAGGAGGGCTTTTAGTCTGGGGGCAAGAGAGTTGTGACTGAACCTTCAGAGAGAAGTAAGAAAAAGAAGAGAACAAGAGTTCCAGGCAGAGGGCACGGCCTGATCAAAGGCTGGGTGTGTGGCAGCATGGGCTTCAGACAGAAATGGAAGTGGTTGTTTTCCAGGAGTGCAGGATGTGTGAAAAGGAGAAAGTCAAAATAAGGCTGGAAAGTTTGGTTTGGATGAAAGTAAGAAAGGCCTTAAATGACAGCAGAGTTTGGGCCAACATGAGAGCTGACGGGAGCTATGGAGGTCTGTGAGTGAAGAAGGGTCACAGTCAGAGTTTTGCTTCCAGGGACTTGATCAGGCAGTAATTAATGAAATGGAAAGGTACAAGGAGACACAGGAGGTAGGGAGGGTGCTGAGGAGGCCTGCAAAAATCCCAGAGAGAAGTTGCTATGAGTTCTTTGTGAGCAATTGCAGTCTTCTTCCCTAAGCACTGAAATCAGCTTAATAAAAGGCTTATTCAAACCCCAGCAAATCAGCAAAGGAGAGTAGCCAGCAGATGCTCTGAAGGCCAGAGAGGGGTATGAATGAAGACGGGCAGAACAATTTGGGCATGAGTTTGGACTTGGGCACAATAAGAGGCATACGAAGTCAGAAGGTAACTAGGAGGTTCTCAGAAGAGGCTGCGGAAATGGCAGCTGCCCAGGCTTGACTGAGCAGCCTGCATGCACACTGCAAAGTCTGGCAAAGCCAGAGACTGTTGGGAAGGAAGAAGAGGTTACAGACTGACCCCAGCAGCACTCACCAGGTTGGAGCAAATTAAAAAGCAAATTGGAACTGGCTAGTGAGAGAGAATCCCATCCCTGCCACTTCCAATACTGTCTTGGTCGTGGGGTCTGCAGATGGCAGAGCAAGCAGGCACAGCAATCTGCGCCCCATCAATATGATTTTTCCATGGCATCATGTTGACAGTCAGCAGCTGACACATCACCTCCCTCTGCAGGAGCATCTCTGAAGCCCCGGGGAAGGGTTTTTCCAAAGCCCAGGCAAGGATAGGAGCATCACCTCACCTGGAGAGGGCTGGGGGATTTAAAATACACTTTCACATACATCATCTCACTTTATCATCATCTTAACCGAGAGACACAGGTAGGTACTGTCATCCTCACTGTACAAAGTCCAGAGAAAATGAGGTATTGGAGAAGTCAGGAGATTTGCTCAAAACCAGGTAGCTACCTATTGGTGGAGCTTGGTGACTTACAAAACCCACTGCAACTTGAGCCTGGAAGCTGGCTGGGACATTGGGCATGTTCTGGGGCACTTCAGACACTCCCAGCTCTCTTAGGGCCATGACTGGTCTGGGGGAGAGACTGGAAGTGGGGCACACCAGCAGGGTTGGCTTCAAAGAGAATCCTGGAAATGACAAGGTTAACTGTCTTTCCTTCTTATTCCCTCCCTTCTACAAGCTACTGCTAAGTGCCTATCCTGTGCCTAGCATTGTGCTAGACATTGGTGACCACCCACCATTCTGAGGACCCCCATCCTCAGGAACCGAGTTACCCTGCCAACAATTCCCCCATACCATCTTCCCAAATGCAATGTACCATTCATTGTCCAACCTCTTGAGGCCCAAGGGGAGTCTGTGACATTTGAGCTGGGCTTTAACATATGAGTAGGAGGTCACCTTTGGACATAAGCAAGGCTTAGAGATGCTATAGGGCATGGAATGATCTGGCCAGAGTCAGGAGTACTATAAAGGGTAGGGGAGGTGGTGGAAATAAGGGAAACAGGAATTACCAGAGATGTGGAGTCGGAAGGGCCCTTGGAGGCCAACTGAAGGACATGGCTTTCACTCTGCAGTCCCTAGAAAGCCATCAGAGAGCTCTCAGCAGTAGAGTGGTAAAATCATTTCAATGCTTAGATGATGACTCTAGTAACTGCACGGAGGAAAGATGGTCCTAGAAGATATTCCAGGGAGAGGGGTTGAGAATCTGGCCACAGTGAAAGAGTGGGAATGGTGACATGGATGCCCTATTTAAGGACTTTGTTCAAAAGCCAGAAAGATGGATCTTAATGAATAAGAATTAGAATCGGGTTGGGAGGTATAAGTTGGGAAGAAGAATCAAGGTAGACTTCACAGTGATACCACTGAGGCGGGATGGAAGGAGGAAAGAGAGATAGGAAAGGTGTAATACAGAAGGAGCATGAGTTCCACTTAGGGCACATTGAGTAAGGTGTCTAGTTCCTGGGGACATGGCTAGTAGCCACATGGAGGGATGCAGAAGCCCAGCGTATAGGAAAAGAAGAGGAGAGTGTCAGAGGCTGCACAGCCAGGGATCGAGTCCTAAAGAAAGACCACTGGATGTGGCAGTTAGGAGGCTGGTCTTAGGCAGCCTTGGCAAGAGCATTATCAGGGGCAATGAAGCTGTGAAAGGGAGACCCAAGTGAGTTGAAAGTGGATAAGGGCAAAGGGACAGACAGACACAGACACAGACAGGCTCTTGTGCTCTCCCCAAGCCCCATCCCTGTCCAATCCCTCACATACACTCCTGGCAGATCAATTCTCTCCCCAGTGCATCCAGGCAACTTCTTCTACTCAAAGGAGACTATTGTGCCATTTTTCGCTTCCAAAATGAATGCCATACTTGGGACCCTAGCACCCTCTATACAATTAACAGGGCATTTGAGGTCTGCCTAACCAAGACCTGATGCTCCACTATGTGTCCCCACCAAAGACCAGATGATCTGGGATTTCCTCAACAAGTCTTGCATTTTGCTACGTCTGCACCTTTGCCATCTCCATTCCTTCTGTCTAGAACACCCTTCCTTTACATCTCCATTTGCTAAAATTTTGCCCAACCTTCCTGGCCCAGGTGCCACCTCCATTAAGAACCCTCCTCAATCCTCCAATCTAAATTAGCCTCTCCTTAACCTGAAGAATGCTTATCACAATGCATATCACAGCATAGTGGCCTCATCCCCATTCTCTATCACCACTGCACTGTAACTCCTTGAAGGCAATTGTCATATGCAGAAGGCTTTGCACATAGTAATGCTCACTATGTAACTGGCACATTGAATGCTGACCTTCTCCTCTGCTACACATCCTGTCCCACTGACATATGAGGGCTGTCCTTCACTCCTCCTTCACATCAACCAGCCAACCCATTACAATGGTGGCTCTCTCCTGACATCACTGACCCCCTACCTTTGTGCCTGCCATTAATAGAGCTATAGGTGGGCAGGAACATCCATGAGCTACTTTCCCTAAATGAGGATGTGAGATCAAAGTAGAGGCTCTGCAAATGGGCCAGAACCACGTTGGCTCTGTATTCTGTATCAGTGCCCTGCCTCAGGTCCTGCAGCACCTGAGCCACTGCATGCCACATCATCATTCCAGAATTCCTGTCTCCCGCCCCAACACAGGTGGCCACAGTCCTTTCTCTAAGGAGCTTGTCAACTTATACAGGAGTTAATATCTACACAGAGACACAGCTCCTCTCTTTCTTAGGTAGCATGTGAGTGTGAAAGGATCACAGTTTAAGCCAAGCCACATAAGGCAACAGGACGAAGAGCTCACTTCAAGATTGGCGTCATGGAGGATTTTAGGAGGGATGTGGGGTTCCACTCCACCTTAAAAGACTGGTGAAGGCTGCGGTCAGAGAAGAAGTAGGAAGCCCACCTAGATGAGGTCAGGGTATGAGATAAAGATGGGAGCCAGAATGCATGGCAGATCATTTTGGCTGAAGCAGCCAGCGTATGCAGGGAGCAGTGAGACAGGCAGAAAGATAGGTCAAGGTCAGTATGAAGAGGCTCGAACATCAGGTGATGGGCAGCCACCACTGAAGGTTTCTGAGTAAAGGACATTGTGAAAAATGTTTTTTCTTAAAGGTGGTTTAATTGGCTAGCTGTACAAAGGATAAACTGACTTGAAGAAAATCTGATACCCTGAACAGTATTAGGGTGTTTGTTGCAATAAAATAGCTTCAGATAATGAAGAGAGTGGACCAGAAGAGGTGAAAGTGGAAAGACTTCAAAGTAAAAATCAACCAAAGGTTTGTATTCTTTGGGAACCGGATCTCCCCTACCACTGGCACCATTTTGCCTGATAGGCCAGAGAGAGGTGCAGACTCTCAACTTAAGCAACTTCTCTGCCAGGAGGTACCAAAGCCCCAGTATGGTTTTATTGGTGGAAATCCAGGCAGTGAGTAATAAATGTCATTCACTCTGGTCATTTTCATTCAGGGACTGACCAAAGTCCTCTTCTCATCTTCAGCCAATGTATTTTATTCAACATGAAACTCACTATATTAATTTTTTAACATAATAAGAGTAGAAATTGTCAATTTTAGGAGCACATATGTGAATTTCCCCGCACAGGAGAGAACATGAATCCCATCAGTTAAAAATAGCAGTTGAGCTCACTTTCCCACACACACTAATTTTAATAAACTTACTCTGAAATTAGCTGCCACTATGAAGATAGCTGCTCATCGAAAATGTTCCCAGTAAGCACTAATCTTCCTTCCCAAGAGCTCAAGTACTCCCAGGAAACTCTGAATGATGCACAGTTCTGAACAGAACCCATGCTCTTCTCACCAAACTCATATCCCCTAATCTCCTGTCACTTCCAGTACCACCACCCTCCAGCCATGCAGCAAGGGCCATCTTGGACTCATTCTATTCCATCTCTCCAATCGTGCTAGCCATAACTTGCTGTAGGGGTCTTCCTTTAGAATGTTTCCCATAGCCATACCTTTTTCTCTATCCCCATCAATGCTGTAACCCCCTAACACCTCATTCATTCAAACACCCAAGCATTCATATATTCTATATGTATTGAGCACCTGCAATGGGCAAAGTACAGTGCTAAGTGCTAAGGTTACATATGGTCCCTACTCTCAAAGATTTCAAGATCTTTTGGGTCCAGTGGAAAGATAGATAAGTCAAGGGTTAGGTTGAAAACTACATGATAAGTGGTAGGACTTAGGTGCAATGGAAATAATTGAGAATGTTGATGGTGGCAGAAAAGGCTAGATTACTGGTATCTCTTCCTAACCTGTCCTTCCCTGATTCCTGGCAGGGTCACCAAATTAGTTTTTATATCATCACAGCCTGGCATAGTAACTTGCAGACAATACAGACTCAGTAACTGTTGAATTCAGTGGAAACCAACCTATCCCAAGTATTTTCATCAATTTGTACTCCAGTTAAAAAAAGCATTCAGTGCCTCCCCATTACCAGCTACATCAGGACACATCCTGCTGCCTGGCTTTTGAAGTCATTCACCATCTGGTCCTCCCTGGTTATCCAATCTCATTGTCTGCTGTACTTCAACCCAGTGATTTCTGCCTTTATCTGCAGCATCTCCACAAAGGCCATCAACTTGGCCCAGTGCTCATGCCTGCTCATGATCTCCCTTCCTGTCTTCAACCAAAGGGAAGGGGCTCAGTTAAAGTTCAACTTCTAAGAAGCTTTTCCCCACTCCATCAAGCCTCACCAACTGCCTACATTAGTGTCTAAGATCTATTGTTCGCTATTGTGCATGGTGTTTTCATCTAATAATAACAGCTAATAAGAATGAGTATTTTAAGCCAGGCGCGGTGGCTCACACCTTTAATCCCAGCAGTTTGGGAGGCTGAGACTGATGGATTGCTTTGAGCTCAAGAATATGAGACTGGTCTGGACAAGAAGGCGAAGCTCTGTCTCTCCAAAAAATAGAAAAATTAGCCAGGAATTGGTGGCTCATGCCTGTAGTCTCAGCTATTCAGGAGGCTGAGGCTGGAGAATCACTTGAGCCCAGGAAGCAGAGGTTGCAGTGAGCCAAGACTGTGTCATTGCACTGCAGCCTGGGCAACAGAGTGAGACTCTATCTCAAAAAAAAAAAAAAAAAGAGTATTTTAAAATATTAACT
Organism: Pongo abelii; assembly: GCF_028885655.2. Lineage (NCBI taxonomy): Eukaryota > Metazoa > Chordata > Mammalia > Primates > Hominidae > Pongo > Pongo abelii. Next base: position 24,010,805 of record NC_071988.2, read on the forward strand.
GACAGCCTATCTTCCCACCTTGCTTCCATTTCCTACAACCCTTACCCTAATTCTCCCCCATATATCTCTCTCCCTTTTTAAGAAGCCAGACATTCTGCCTTTACGTCTAAGAAAGGCATAGCCCAGCAGAACACAGGTAACAACTGACTGGCTTTTCCATTTTCAGGGCCTGCTTCTGAAGATATGAGGGCACAGTTGAGTCTCTCCAGTGGCGCCCTCGACCATAACTCCTCAAAAGACTAGAAAGGATCTTCCAAGTTGAGAAAAGGGCAGAATCAGAGTGCAAATGAGAGCTTGGTTATCAGTCTCCAAGGAGGAACACTGAGCTTGGCCCAATCAGCCTGCGGTCGAGAGGGCAGGGCAAGGACTTGGGGCTGAAATTTGGGGAGCACAGCTAGTTTTGATGGAAACCTGATGAGCTCGGGAATTGGAGAGGTAAGGAGCAAAGCTCTCTGTAGCGATGGCTGTTTTCAATAACCATTCATCTACTTTTGAAAAATATTGAGTTTACTGAGGTATAATTTGGAGAAAATTTCATCCCTTTTAGGTGTAAGTTTCCATGAATTGCAACAAGCTTACACAGTCATGTAACCATCATCACAATCGAGACATACAATACATCCATAAATCCAAAAGATTCCCTCATGTTTCTCTGCAGCCAATTTCCTCACCATACCTTCAGGCTCTGGTAATCATTGATCAGTTTTCTGTCTTTTTAATTTTCAGCTTTTTTTTGAAACGGAGTTTCGCTCTTGTTGCCCAGGCTGGGTTGCAGTGGCATGGTCTGGGCTCAGTGCAACCTCCGCCTCCTGGGTTCAAGCGATTCTCCTGCCTCAGTCTCCTGGGTAACTGGGATTACAGGAGCATGCCTCTATGCCCAGCTAATTTTGTATTTTTAGTAGAGACGGGGTTTCACCATGTTGGCCAGGCTGGTCTCTAACTCCCGACCTCAGGTGATCCGCCCGCCTCGGCCTCCCAAAGTGCTGCGATTACAGGTGAGCCACCGTGCCTAGCCTTAATTTTTACTTTTCAAAAATTTCATGTATACCTTGATTGTGGTGATGGTTACACCAGTGTATGCACACATCCAAATTCTCAAATTGTAAACCTAAAATATGTGCACATTTTAATATATTAATTCCACCTTAATAAAGATGTTCTTAAAAAGATAGAAGACAGCATTAATTCATGAGTACAAAATAGTCACTCATCACAAATGTTAAAACTATCAGCTTTTACCCTGTACCATGTACCCTGTAACCCACTTCCCCCAAATTAGTTATTTGGTTGTGGCTGCTCTGGGCACAGTGCCTATGGGGTAGCCCTGCTCCACAAGGAGCAGTACGTTTGCTGCTAAAATAATTTTTTTAAAAAAGAAAGTTATTCGGTTGTATACAGCTTGAGTTACATACATAGATGTGTAGACAGGTGTGGACATGTGTCCTCATTTCTCTTCAATCCTACCTAGGAGAAGGACTGCTGGGTTGTTTAGTTAAGTGTATGTTTGACTTTATAAGAAACTGCAAACCTTTTCAGAAGTGACTTTACTATTTTACATTTCCTCCAGCAATGTATGAGACTTCTAGTTGCTCTGCGTCCCTGTCAGCCCTTAGCTGATGAGTTTTGTAACTTGTTGCTTTTCCATTCTAATAGGTATGTTGTGGTATCTCACTGTGGTTTCCATTTACAGTTCCCTAATGACTAAGGATGCTGAGCCTCTACTCATTGCTTATTTGCCATCCCTCTTCTTCAGTGCAGGGTTTATTTAATCCTTTTGTGCATTTAAAAATGCAGATTGTTTCTTTGTTTTTGTTCTTTCATTTGTTTGTTTGTTTTGAGATGGAGTCGCACTCTGTCACCCAGGCTGGAGTGCACTGGTGCGATCTCGGCTCACTGCAACCTCCGCCTCCCAGGTTCAAGTGATTCTCCTGCCTCGGCCTCCCGAGTAGCTGGGATTACAGGTGCAAGCCACCATGCCTGGCTAATTTTTGTATTTTTAGTAGAGACAGGGTTTCACCATGTTGGTCAGGCTGGTCTTGAACTCCTGACTTTGTGTCCACCGCCTTGGCCTCCCAAAGTGCTGGGATTACAGGAGTAAGCCACCGTGCCTGGCCTTTCTTCTTATTGAGTAATGAGAGTTCCTTTTGTATTCTGGATACAAGATGTGTGTTCTGCACATATTTTCTCCCAGTCTGTGACTCGTTATTGTTTTAACAGAGTCCTCCAAAGAGAATAACTTTTTAACTTTGATATGTCAACCTACTTATTTTTTTCTTGATAACTTATCTTTTTCATGTCCTATATATTCCTATTCTTCGTTTCGTGTGTGTGTGTGTGTGTTTGTGTGTGTGTGACGGAGTTTTGCTTTTGTTGCCCAGGCTGGAGTGCAATGGTGTGATCTCTGCTCACTGCAACCTCCACCTACCGGGTTCAAGTGATTCTCCTGCCTCAGCCTCCTGGGTAGCTGGGACTACAGGCGCATGCCACGCCTAGCTAATTTTTGTATTTTTAGTAGAGACGGGGTTTTGCCATGTTGGCCAGGCTGGTCTCAAACTCCTGACCTCAGATGATCCACCTGCCTTGGCCTCCCAAAATGCTGACATTACAGGCGTGAGCCATGGTGCCCAGCCTACTCTTATTTCTTAATAGGACCCTCCCAAATTTAACATGGGTACATTCTGCTAAAGACTACATTCACAGCCTCTGTTACAGCTAGGAGTGGCTGTATGACTATGCTCAGACCAATGGGAGGTGAGCAGATGTGATATGTACAGTTCTCCACTCATCCCTAATTAAAGAAAAGGCCCTTGCCCTGGACTTCCCCCTTCTCTCTTTCCCGATTCCCATGGGCTGGGACACAAATGTGGCAGCAAGAAGCTTCAGCCACACAGATGAGGACCATACCCTAATCGTGGAGCAACAAGATAAAAGAAATCTGAATTCTTAGATGACTCACGGAGCAGGGCTGCCCTCCATGCCTGAAGCACCACACTCACATGAAAGAGACACAAATGTCTTACCTTATTTAAACCACTCTATTTTGGAGGCAGGCATCTTTCTTACAGTGGCTTAGACTTTACCCTAACAAATACACCTTATTTCTTAGGAAGTGAAAACTAATCCCCAATTCCCTGGACCCAGCCTTGGTGTTTTGACATGCTGTGTGCGCAACAGTTTCCTAAAGTTTCCCATAGCCCCAGGGTGATTTGAGGGCAGCATAATAATTAGCCCTAGAGTAACTCAGGGGCAGCAGAACAAATTTTATTTTATTTTATTTTATCTGAGACAGAGTTTCACTCTTGTCGCCCAGGCAGGAGTGCAGTGGCACGATCTTGGCTCACTGCAACCACTGCTTCCTGGGTTCAAGCAATTCTCCTGTCTCAGCCTCCCTAGTAGCTGGGATTACAGGTACATGCCACTATGCCCAGCTGATTTTTGCATTTTTTGTAGAGACGAGGTTTTGCCATGTTGGCCGGGCTGGTCTTGAACTCCTGATCTCAGGTGATACGCCTGCCTCCGCCTCCCAGAGTGCTGGGATTATAGACATGACCCACCGTGCCCGGCCAAATTTTAAAAATGAATAAAACTTGCCCCACCTTGGGCAAGACAGCAAAGTTCACCATGCCCAGAACAGTGAAAAGCAGTTCATCAATTTGTTCTTCATTCATCCAAAAGTAGCATGGATGTAGTGTAGACAGCCAGAGGGCCAGAGGACACCTGAGGGGGGATGAGGGAGGACTCAACAGTGACCTAGAGTGACCAAGGGCAAGATACTAGACTAAATTAGGAGAGTGTGGGTAGACAAAAACAGCCCACCCCAGCACCCCAGCCAATGACTTAGCCTTAGTCTTAGTATTTCGTAAGTCCCTTAGAATTTAAATACAAATTCAGAGAAAGGGAGTGGTGTCGCTTCATATGCAGATTACATTTCCACTACTCAAACAACAAAAACTTGTAATCAAAATTAAGGCATTATAGCAAATTATAGTTTTCACAAACCAGAGTTTCTGTCGTGAGGTTCACGCTCACTGTTCTACTGCTGCCTTGCCCAGCAGAGGCCTATGCACTCATAAGCATTATTATTTCATTTGATACTCACAATTAGGATCACCTATGAGGTAGGTACTTTTGTTACCCTATTTAAAGACGAGAAAAATGAGGCTCAGAGAAGTTACATGGTGCAGTCATTCCCTCAACATCCATTCTCCCTCTTCTGGAAAGAAGTTCCCCAGTTTTACTTGGGGATCTACCCTAGCTCCACTCACAGTCCATGTGTCCTGGGGCAGGGCTCTGAACACAACCCCGGGCCTAAAACAATCAGATCACTACCTGCCTGAGCGATTTCTTGCAGGACAGGTGAGTGATCTAAGTGGATTTAAATGGAGCATCCCAGGGTTTCACAGGATCTGCTAGAGAAGGGTCTCGTCTTCCTCTCTGGACTCGAACTTGAAAGGATGGGAGGCTGAAACTAACGCCAGGCAGCAAGCAGACTCAAAGATGGAGAGAAACTGTCTGAGTGTTGAATCAGCCGAAAGCCAGCCCTAGCATGGAATTAATTATTAGTCATATTAGTTATATTCACTTCCAAGGGCTGCCATAACAAATGATCACAAACTGGGGGACTTAAAACAACAGAATTCAACTGTTGCACAGTCCTGGAAGTTAGAAGTCCAAAATTAAGGTGTTGGCAGGACCGTGTTCCCCAGTGAGGCTCTCGGGGAGGATTCTTCCTTGCCTCGTCCTAGTTTCTGGTGGTCACCAGCAATCTTTGGCTTTCTTTGGCTTGTAGCTGCATGACTCCAGTTTCTGCCTCTGTTGTCACATGCCTTCTTCTGTCTGTGTCTTCACATTGTCTTCTCTTTGTGCATCTCTGTGCCCAAATTTGCCTCTTCTGATAAGGACACCAGGTCACTGGATTAGAGCCCACCCAAGATGACCTCATCATAACTTGATTACATCTGCAAAGACCCTACTTCCAAATAAGGTTCCATTCACAGGTGTTTGTGTGGTGGCAGTTGAGGGGAGGGTGTTAGAACTTGAACACATCGTTTTGGGGACACAATACAACCTACAACATCAGCCAATAAATTGCCTCTAAGCTGATCCACTTTGGTTTGGGTTTTTCATCTTTTGTACCAAGAAAAAGGCAGGGCCGAGACTTCTCCCCAGGTCTCTTATTATCTTTAGAGTCTAAGTCAACAACTGAAACCCAAAGCTGGGTCTTTACCTTAATTAACCACAGAGCTGGACTCTATACCTACTCAACCTCTCCTTTCCAAATATCAGTGGCTAGGCCAGGCACGGTGGCTCATGCCTATAATCCCAGCACTTTGGGAGGCTGAGGCAGAAGGATTCCTTGAAGCCAGGAGCTCAATATCAGCCTGGGCAACATAGCGAGACCCTATCTCTACAAAAAAAAAAAAAAAATTGGCTGGGCATGGTGCCACGTGCCTGTAACCCCAGCTGCTCAGGAGGCTGAAGCAGGAGAATCCCTTGGGCCCAGGAGACAGAGGCTGAAATGAGCCATGATCGCACCACTACACTCCAGCATGGGCAACAGAGTGAGACCTCATCTCTAAAACAACAACAAAAACCAAAAATCAGTCTCTACTTTGGGCGGAGGCCCACAGTTAACTGTCTTCTGCCTCCGGGCCCCTGCATACAACATGCTCAAGGAATAGGAGATTGATTGCTATCTAACCAAAATTCAAATAGTGAAATGGAATTATGTATAGTTTATCACAGAGTGGTGGGCTGAGCGATGACCAGGATTTTTATCTTGGAAATAAAAAGTTGTTGATTGCTTGCATATCTGCACTTCAAGATGTCTCCAATTTTGAAAGCTCACCTCAGGTGGCGATAAGAATATCTGCCCCTCCCCAGACATTTAATTTCCCAAACAGAACCCCGGTCATGCTTCTTTCACACGCATGGGTGTGTTTACTTCCAGGCCTGAAAGAAGGCTGTAATTTCAGCTTATTATACCAAATATATGAAAATAAAACTGACCTCTGTAGGATTGTTTTAAATGAAAACTGCTTCCTAGAGGCAAGTGGAGGAAGCAAACTGATTGAAAGAGAGGACGGGGCTCTGGGCAGGTGATGGACAGGGGATCCAGGGTGGGAGACAGCACCCAGGACTTCTGCAGAAATAAATGCAAGCCCACGAAAATCCCATGTAGTCCAGATTAGCTGTGCAGTGATGTCTTCCACAGGTCCTTCTGCCAGGTCCCCAAACCACTTCGTAACACCACAGCTGCTGAGCACACTCTTTCCTGAATCTTACCTGTCTGGTACCAGACCCAGTCACACCCATGGAACCCCTGCCAGCCAAACTTGACTGGGCAGGGGAATCACCTGGGCAGCTCAGCTTGTAAGAAAGGCAGATCAGGGGGCTGCACCCCCAGGCACTTTTCAGCAGTAGGTGTATTAGTTTCCTGTGGCTGCTTGATATGGTTTGGCTCTGTGTCCCCACCCAAATCTCATCTTGAATTGCATTCCCGTAACTCCCACATGTTGTGGGAGGGACCTGGTGGGAGATAATTGAATCATGGGGCTAGTTTCCTCCATAATGTTCTCGTGACAGTGAATAAGTCTCATGAGATCTGATGGTTTTATAAAGAGGAGTTCTCCTGCAGAAACTCTCTCTCTTTGCCTGCTGCCATCCATGTAAGATGTGACTTGCTCCTCCTTGCCTTCCAGCATGACTGTGAGGCCTCCCCAGTCATGTGGAACAGTAGGCCCATGAAATCTCTCTTTATTTTGTACATTACCCAGTCTCAGGTATGTCTTTATAAGCAGCATGAAAACAGACTAATACATTGCTATAACAAATGATCATAAATGGGGTGGCTTAAAACAACAGAAGTGTATTCACTCACAGTTATAGAGGCCAGAAGTCCAAAATCAAGGTGTCAGCAGTTGTTTTTTTCTGGGGACTTTGAGGGAGAATCTGCCTCTTCCAGCTTCTGGGAGCTGCCAGCGACCTTTGGCATGCCTTGCCATGTGGCTGCATCACTCCAATCTCTACCTCTGTCTTCACGTGGTCTTCCTTTCATGCATCTCCGTCTTCCCATAGCCTGCTCCCTTGTGTGTCTGTGGCTTAAATCTCTGTCCTTTCTCTTCTAAGATATTAGTCATTAGATTTAGGACCTACCCTAAATCCAGGGTGATCTCATCTAAAGATCCTTAACTTGATCATATCTGCAAAGGCCCTATTTCCAAATAAAGTCACATTCGCAGCTACTGGGGTTAGGTCTTGGATGCATCTATGGCGGGGAGGCGAGGGGAGCGGGATACATAATTCAACTCACTAGAGTAAATTTGGAAGAGACCCATAAACTTGAATTTTTCACAGGCACCCAAAATGACTCTGATGCAGGTGATCTGTAGTCCATACTCTAAGAAACACCAAGCCAGTTGCTGCGGACTCAAAGTTGAATCAGACATGGTCTCCTTCCTTGGGGAGCCTGCCATCTAGCAGAAGATACAGACAGATGAGCAATGATTAAAATAGAAAGTGTGGCCTAGCGAGGCTCAGACAAGCAAGGCTCAAGCAATGAGTCAGACAGACCAGGATTCAAATCCTGCCTCTTCCACTTACCAGATGTGAGGCTCTGTGCAAGTTCCTTAGCCTGTCTGAGCCACTGTTTCCTTATCTGTAAAATAAGAAAGAATTCCTACCTTATGTCATTGTGAATACGAGGCCAGGTAAAATGCTTAACATGAAGGATGCACTCAAGAAATAGTCATTAGTTATTATTAAGGTGGGAAGTAAGTTAGACCCATTTTCACCTCCCCCATGGCCCCTGGCTATGTGGCCACCTCATGTTTGTGAAGTTAAGGAGGTATTACTCTGGAGAAACTCTGCTGCGATGGGCAGGAAAACTCCTGAAGGACCTACTTCAGGATTCACTGACTTATTCAACAAGCATTTTTCGAGCACCTGCTGCATACAGAGCTCAGTGTATAGGCCCTGGAAATAAAGAACCAAACAAAGCACAGGGCCTAGTGAGGAAGCCCATTGTTACAATAATGTGGTCAGGGCAAGGTGGAGGTAAGCCCAGCCAACTGAGGGACACCCCATGCCATTTAGCACTTGAAGCCATTCCATCCTTTAGTTCACTCTCACTGTCTACGGTGTGACCTTCCTCCCAGACTATATCATGAAACCCCCAGGAGTTCTTTGAGGGTAGGGGAGTTCTTTGTCTTATTCACCACTGAATCCCAAGCACCTCACAATGTACCTGACTCCTAACAGGCACCTGATATGCAATTGTTGGAGTAGTGAAGATTCTGCTGCTATTTAAGGGCCTAACACTGGACTTCTAAGAAGAACTACCTCCAGCCTCCTTGACTACTAAGTATGATTCTTGATGGGACCAGAAACAAGGTCCCCAGAGGATCTGCCCCTTAACATAAAGCCTGGCAGTTTAAGAAGATGGAGCCAGGCTGCAATACAATGGATCATAACACCAGACAGTTAGGAGAGCTTTCAACTACTAGACCAATGCTGAGCAAACTAAACTAGGGCAGGAGCTACCGCAAGTCATTCCTCTTCAGAAACACAACGCTCTGCACACACTGGGCATGAAGCACTATTATCAGACTGACCTGGAGACCCAGAAAACGATGAAAGGAGTGAGACAGTAGAGGGTTTCCCTTCCCATACCTATCCACAAGGGAAGGAAAAGAGCAAACCGATACACTCTGCATTGTGTGCACAGGATTAAAGAAAAGGAAGCCCCAAGTTGGCCTTGGGCTGGAGCTTGGTTCTCAGAAGGGAGAAATTCCCCAGCATGGGTAACACCAGGAACTGCCCCCACAAATGGTGGCAAACCAGGGCAACTTACCTGCGAGAGGGAGACATCCGCATTCCCTCTCACCTGGAGAGGCCAGCAGCTTCTCCCGGCAGGCCGGCAAACTCTTAAGGGGGACTGAAGAGCAAATAGCATAGGAGCCTGACGACCCCCGGGGTATGTTTATGACAAAAGAGTCGCAGGGCAGGGGGACACGGTGTTTTGTGCTTCCACAAATCGAATCACTTCTGCAACTGTGTTTCACTTTTTTGATAAATGCCCCTCCCCACCTTACACATGGTAGGCCTGCAGTAGACACGTGTTGATTGAATTGAGCAAGTGAATGAGTGAACGGCTGCAGCGGACCCCCGAACTCCCCCAACTCGAACCACCGCCGCAGGTAATTCCACCTGGCCCAGGTGCCACCCCAAGGCTCGGATTCTCCCCCATGGCACCACCTTCCCGTTTCAGTCCCAGGCGTCCAATGGCTTGGCTCCACAACAGTGGCGAGCGGGCAGGCAGGTGGGGCTTGGCACCTTCTGCTCCCGGATCCCAGGGCTTCAGCCTCCAATCCAGGGCCAACCCCTGCCTTAGGGGGAAGGCCCCTCCCCAAAGGCTGACACCAGATGGCGCGGAAGAAAGTGGCGCCCGCGCAGACCTGAAAGTGCGGGAGGAGCGGCGCACCTGGCGGGGTCGCGCGGGGGCGGCAGCCGCGGCCACTTGGGGTGCGCGACCCCCGCTCGTCCCTCCCCGCTCGGCCTCTCTGGGGGCGCGGGCCCAGGGCTAGCGGCCGCTTGGCCCGGCCCATCCCGCCTGGCCGGCGCCGCGGCCTCACCTCGCTCACCAGCCCCTGCCAGTCGCTCTCAGTCCGGTCGCCGTTCATGGCCTCCTCCTCCATGCACGGGCCGGCCTCCTGGACCCCCGCCGCCTCCTCCTCCTCGCGGCGTCGCGTCGCGTCGCCGCCGCCGCCCGGGCCCCGCGCGGCCCCGAGAGGGCCCGGCGCCTCCGAGCCGCTGCGCCGCCGCCTCCCGCGGCCGCCCGCGCTGTTGACTCCACGTCAGCCTCCGCCGGAGGAAAGGGAGGAGGGGCGCGGCCGCCGGGGCCGCAGACACAGCCCGGGCCGCAGCCGAGCCCCGCCGGGCCCGCCCCGCGCCCGCCCCGCGCCCCCTGCCCGGCCTCTAGGCAAGGGGAAGCCGGGGTCTCAGCCTACAGGTCACTCCGGACCCCTCAGCGCTCTCTGCGCGGGAGGCGGGCCCCACGGGCAGGCCTGTGTCCCACGCAAGAAGCAAATCCCCAAATCCAGTCCTTCTCGGACCACCATCACGACTCCCACCCCTAGAATGCAAGCTCCCTGAGGGCAGGGGTTTCCCTGGCTCGCAGATGCGCCTTTGGCAAGCCCTGGCCCATAGGAGATGCTCTGCAAATATTTATTGGATGAATATTTGTTGAGCGCAAGAATGAATGAACCACGTTTTATTATATACTTAGCATTGTTTTTTAAACTATTAATATTTGCTTATATTTTTTTTTTAACGTATCAGCTGTCATAAATAGAACGCAAATGTAAAAATTGAAAATAAAGCATTATTCAATTCTAAATAGGGCCAAAAACTCTGAGGGGGATGGTTAGCCTGGGTTGAGAGAGATGTCAAAGACAAATTGGCACTGGTGGCATTCCATGGCTCATGCCTGTAATCCCAGCACCTTGGGAGGCTAAGGCAGGAGGATCCCTTGAGGGCAGGAGTTCAAGACCAGCCTGGGTCACAAAGCGAGACACCCCCTCTTTACAAAAAATAAAATAATTAGCAAAAAGGGAAGGCATTGGCATTAAGCTGAGACTTCTCCTAAGAGGAAGGACTGAAAGAGAATGACAGAGGGAAGGTGAATCACACACATAAGTCAATCGTATTCAAGGTGGTGTTGCTGTGACACCTAAAATCCCCTCTTGGACCGCCATCAATAGTGAGCCCTCTGTACTCGCAGAAACGCTATGTGTGGAGATAAGCAAGTAGGTTGAGAAGTTGTGAACCCATTGTACAGTTGTGGAAGCATGATTGCCAACATTTATTTATAATTTTTAGCCCCTGTTGATCCTGGATCAACCCTGTGAAATGGATGTTATCCCCATTTATCAAATGGGGAAACTGAGGCCTGAAACGTGGAGAAACAGGGACTCAACTAGGACTTCTTGTTCTAGCATCTTGGAAATCTAAGAATGAAGTATCACCTTGAAAGTTTGTTCTTGGCCTTGTTTTGCACATGGTAGATTGTTTGCAAAATGGCAGCAATCATTCCCCTTCTTTGTCCCTTGCCCTGCCACTGTCTCTAACTTTCACTCTGTGCTCAGTCATGTAACTTGCTTTGGCCAAAGCAACGTTTGTACATGTGTTACCAGAAAAAAAGAAAAGAAAAAAAGACTTTTAAAGCAATTGTGCATTGGGATTTAACTCGTGGTTCTGCTCTTGGAAACCTGTGATCACCACCATGTAAATAAGCTCAGAATAGCTTGCTGGTTAAGGTAGGATTCCCAACCAACAGTCAACCATCACCAGATGTGTGAGTGAGGCTATTGCCTGCCGCCCCCTCCACACTCCCCCCACTCCCATCCGCACAGCTGATGACAAGCACATGAGTGAGCCCAGCTGAGACCAGCTGAAGAACCACCCAGCTGAGCCTTGCTCAACTAGCTGACTCACAGCATCACATACTAAATAAGTAGTTGTAGTTTAAGCCACTAAGTTTTAGGGCGATTTGCTAGGTATCAACAGGTAACTGAAATGGATAGTGACACAACTGATGAAGGGCCTGAATGGCTTGAACTCTCCCTGGCAGCCCTTCAAAAAGCAATAGTCCCTGGCATCATAATCTAAAGAAAATTTTACAACGGACTGGCTGGCCAGGAGCTAAGAAAAGGAACCAGTATACTAGTCAGCACATTGGTTTTCTGCCTGTTGTATACAACTGCAACACTCATCCTAGGGAAGTTCAATAACATTGCACACCATGGTCCCTGTCGTACGGGGCTTGCAAACTAATGTGCTAGAGAACAGCAGAAAAAAAGGTGGGGCTAGAATGCAGCTAAAGCTTCTGGTCTTCTGACCATTCTGGGCTGCCTAACTCATTATCTTTTTAATCTAAGGAGGTAGAAAGAAGGTCATCCTTGAGCTGAATGTCTAGAGTTAATTAACTCAGTGCCAAGCACTTGTTCCTAAGCCTAATGTCTCATGCCTAAAAAGCAAGGTACTGTCTGCCAATATATTGCCCTCTGGCAAACCATCTGTTTTCATCCTGACCTGTGGATAAAATAGACTGTAGGAAAAGTGGGCAGAACTTGGTCCATCTGCCTTTCGAGCCTCCTTGTCTGCACCTTGCTCTCTGCCTGCATTCAGGTGGGAAAGCCCATTCCAGTTTCCACAGTTAGCTGAGCCCTTCATGATATACCACTGCTCCTTTGGCGCCCTCACTGGTATTTCAGGCAGCAGGACAGACAATCAATAAGCGTTGGGAGCCAAGAAATCTTTGCATTCCAGACTATGTGCCTTTAAGACCACTCTCCCTGTGACTCCATTTCCCCTATTTGCTTTCCTTCTCCGAAGTAAGTCAGACAGTTATTACGGTATTTAAAAATAAAGCTGGGGAGCAAAATCAAACCATGGCAAGCCTCTACCCTCCCCAGCATGTGGAGAGACTTTCAGCTCGGTTGAAACAGCATCTCTAGCTGCCTGGGTTTTCCTTAGAGGTTTCATGCCCCAAGTGCCAGCTCAAACCTGCTTCGCTTATGAGATGTGATGAAATCACAAACCAAGGCAATGTAGCTGCAAGCGATTCTTTTTTATCTCTTTTCATTTATGTAGCCTGACATTGAGTAATAATAATAATTAAATTCAGTTTAAGCTTTTAGGCACCTATACCAGAAGGCCTTTAGATACCTCATCAACAGCAGCCCAGACTGACAAAAAAAGGGAGCTAATTATATTGTGGTTAACTTTTTTCAAAGAAAAAATAAACCCATACACCAACTATCTTTATCCCTGATAAAAGCAGTACATTAACTGTCCCATCCGACAGTCCATTTGCACAGGACCATTTTAAAACCTGGTGCCCTTGTCTTAAATGTGCCACCCTGTTACAAAGTATTGAAACGTTTGCTTTAGCCTCTATTTTCACATCCTCTTAGCTTTCTGAAAACTCATCTCTAGGGACCTAATTTTTCCATATATATTCATAGCCCCAGGACCAGTTTTATTGATTTATTTATGTGCACCTATAGTGTTAGAAGAAAGTACTTAGATGCTTTTGAGTGATGCTTTTCACTTTTAAAAGTTTGAGAGGGTTTTAGACATGGAAACTCCAAAATAGCTTAATCTAAAAACTTGAGCCAGCACAGACTGAAACAAACAAAAAATCTCTGGAGAGATTGGGAAAGAAAGGATGATTTGAACTTATTGTTAGCAACCTAAGCTCTCATTATGGGCTCTATACTGACTTGCAGGAAGACTCTGGCCAGGTCTCAGCGGCCCCAGACACGCGGGAAAGCCCTAAAGCTTTTGATGTGACTTCTCCAGACAGTATTTCAGTTCAAATTCCGGCTGCCCAAGCAAAATTCTGGCTGTTGGAGTTCTCATTAAAGGAAACTAAGCAAATCTCCAGTAGAGATTTTGGCCGGGCTTCTCTCTGAACCATATAGTTGGGGCAATATTCATGGCCATTTTTTTTCCCCAGTGACTTTTGTCCTGCCTTAATTAAGAAACTCAATCTGGGCAGAAAATGATTCATAATGACTGTGGTTTATAATGGTGTGTGTGGGGGGTGTGTGTGTGTACATATATATATTTATTAATTAGCTCTATATGAGCCAGGAGGGCCATTTTGACAGGTCCTGCCAGGAGCCCCTATAGCCTGGCTGCTAAACTACTTCATTTGCTCTTGGTTTTAACCAGGATCAGGAGACTGCAGGTCCTGATGAGTGCCACAGCCAGGCCTCCTGCAGAGGCCTGAGACCTGAGGTCCCCTGGCCTCAATTCTGTAGAAGGTACGCCTCTCTCTCCTCCCCCTACCTCGAAGTTCTCTGGGAAGGACCTCATCCATCATTTCCCTACAGAGGGCCAGCAGCCAGACACCAGAGGGGCAGATGGGGGATTCTGGCCGGGTTCCTGACTCAGGGAATCCTCTGTGTCTCTTAGACCCCTGAGCTCCCAGGTCCTCTCACGGCCACCCCCGCCAAGCCCTCCCTGCCCAGCGGCAAACAATCAGCACGAGCTGCTCCCCTCCAGCCCCACTGGCTGCCAATCAGCCAGGCAGCAGGGGGTGGAAGGAAGTTGCACTCCCTGCTGAACTGCCGCGCTCACAGTGGCTGAGTGGGGCTGATGACGGCCTGGCAGGCCGGGGACCCGCAGTTGTCATCCTAAGGGGGCACAGGCTTGAGCGTGATTGACTTGGGCGTTGTGGGAGACAAGGGGGGGGGCGAGGAGCAGAGGCGGAAAAGCCACTCCTTGGCTGTTGGAGGGGTTCCCAGAAGGGGGACTAAGATGTCAGGAGGAAAGGAGGATGATCGGAAAGGAGCTGAGAGACAGAGGGAGAGACAGGGCCTGGGGCACCGGAGGAGAGGCCCAAAGATAAAGAACCACGGGAGGAGAGCGGAAAACCATGGGCGTCAGCGGGGTGGGGAGGAACCTAACCCCAGGCTGGTGGGGAAAGTGGATCGAGATGCAGCCCATGGAAGGAGTTAAATGGAAAAGAGACAGGAAAAGTCATCTGCTCTCAGATTATTCAAATTTGTTGTACTTATTGATAATGTATTTCATTTCTTCTGCGTGGGGGGGATATGATTCAGCACAAATTTGATGTAAATTTATGGAAATGGAAACGCAGAGAGGCAGCAGGGCCTGTGCTGCTGACGGGTTAGCAGCATGGCCCTTGGCGAAATGGAGGTTACTGCACCCTGGACTTGGGGAGCTGAAAATAGAAACGTCAGACTTGGGGGCCACTGGCCTCTCCTGCAGGCCAGAAGAGGGACTGACCCTGTCACTCTGGAAGCCTTATGAAAAAAAAAATCTGATGAATGTCTAAAATAGGATCACCTACATTGCCCTCCTATCTAATTTTTGTCTTAGGGTGGGGAACAATCTTTAGCCAGTGGATATGGGTGGAAAATGAGAAAAAAGAAGAGAGTAAACATGATCAAGGACCTACTGTGTACACGGAAATCACTAGTGAAATGACAGAAATGATTTTTCTTCTGTACTATAGAAGAATAACGGGGCTTGGGGAAGGGGAAAAAAAAAAACAAAGAAAACAATTTGATCCAGAAGGTGAAAAGGTGGCATTTCATATAAATGGCCAGTGCTGGTAAAATATTTATTGTCCATTAGGCTATCCTTCAGAACATCGGACGTTGATTTTTATCCACCTCCACCCCCACACCAGGTCATGGCATTTGTCTAATGATGTGCCTCTCCCAGTTGGTAGCAACCTCTCTAGCCTGGCTGTGACCAAGACAGCACATCAAACCTTCCACAGTAGGAGAATTGCCTCCCTGGGCCAGGCCTTGCTCTGCATCTTACAATTGCATTGAAACAGGAGATTCATGACTCTAAGGTGCAAAGCCAGACTAAAGAGTTTTACTATTCCTCCATTCCTGTTAGAGACAGATTTTACCAGCACTGGTTCCTGCATTTGGCCAAAGCTGCAATTCCTTTCTTTGTCCACAACTTTCTGGGTTCCTGAGTTGCTGGGGCTCCCTTGGTCTGAGGGTAGAAAAGAGGAGTTGATCTGCAGCTCACAGCCATGGTGTGTCAGTGTATTGGGGCAACTGTTTCAAAGTAGGAGTGATCTGATCACTTTTATTATATCGGTAGGGCAGAAGTTGCCAGCGCTTGGTGACATTCATTCCATTGCTTTGTCCTCATTCAGTCAAATTTCTCTTTGTTCTCTAATAGAAACTCAAATGGCAAGTAAACATGATTTCTAGATAGACACTGTCAACAAGGGTGTTTGCCAATATATCATGTCCCCTGCTATTGCACCGAGCAGCTTACCTTTGGGAAAGAGGTACATGGATACCCCTTCTATATCTACATATGACACATTGGTTGCCACTTACTAGCCCCATTTGTTTCCATGATACAGGAAAAACAATCTTAAGGTGCTGTAAGAGAGACTTAGCAGGGTCTCCTGTAACATACTGGGTCATTAACTCAATAAGCCTTTCTTGAGCTTCTCTTATATGCTGAACTAGGCTGTGAGGATGACAACCAGGACCCAGACCTCTGTCCTCAAGACTTTTGGAGTATGATAGCCATGTTCCCAAGAAGCTTAATACTGCAGAAACACAGAGAAACACCCCAGAATTGGACTTTAGCTGTGATGTGAGACACAAAAGCCTTTCAGCAACTGGAAATGAACCATAAAACTAGGTCCATTGGTACACATAAATATGGTTAAAATAGTAAATTTTATGTTATGTATATTTTACTGTTAAACAACACTAACAACCTTGGTGGGCAGGGGGTGGGAACTGAAAGGAAAACCAGGTCTATCTGGAAAGCTCTGGGAGGGGCAGGATTGAAGACTACCAAGATGTGGAAAGCATGAATGGGTGATTATACTCACCAAATCTCAGAATATTTGAAAACAAGGAGCAATGACCCTCTCCAAGGTGAAGGAAGTAGTAATTGGACAAAACATTTAAAAAGGGAGCAGTGGGTTGGAACAGCAAGCATAACACCTTAATCTTTCTGTGAATTAGTGTTGTCACCTCCACCATGGGCAGATTGGGCCAGATGATCTTGAAGGCCTGTGACTCTATGAAATTAATTTTACATTTGAGTGGGGAATTTGTTTAAAAGGTTAGTGAAGGTGCTGTTACTATTATCCGAGAAAGATTGTAGTAACTTAGCACATAGAAATATTAAGAATCAGAGCTCTGGACCCCTTGCTATACAAGAGAAGATATGGAGGCCCAGAGAGATAAAGCAATGTGCCCAAGGTCACAAAGTATATTAAGAACAAGGCTGTGGCTACAGCCTGGAACTTTCAATTCCCATGTCCTGGCTCCCTCACAATGCTTAGAAGTTGAAGGTATTTGAAGTTCATGAAGAGCAGAATTCTGGTTGTCTATTGCTATACAATAAGCCACCCAAAACCTGTGGCTTAAACATTGGTTTATAACCATCTCTTCTGGTTTTGTGACTGGGCTCTGCTGGGTGGTTTTCATGTGGAGTTTCCTGGGTGAATGTAAATGATGGCCACAGCTGTGGTTATCTGAAGGCTCAACTACACTGGACATCCAAGACAGCCCACTCACATGGCTGGCCATTGGCTGGGAGCTTAGCTGAGGCTGTCAACTGAAGCCCCGCCTCATGTCTTTTCATGCTTGGCTCCCCACAACATGGCAGCTTACCAAGGGAGCTTCTCACAACATGACAGCTGGGTTCCCAGTAGGAGCTTCCCAAGAGCTAATGTTCCAAGGGAGAGGAAACAGAAGTTACCAGTCCTCTTAAAGTCTAGCCCTGGAACTGGCATAGAGTCACTTCCACCATATCCTATTGGTCAAAGCATTGAAAACCAGGTCAGCCCAGATGCAGAGGGGTGGATGAATAGACTCCACCTCTAGATGGTCATAGAGTGGAGCCATGTCTGTACAGGAAGGGAAGGATTTGATTACCTCCATCTTTGGAGACAAGCTGCCATAGCAGCAATTCTGATTTTTACCATGAATTATTCTTCCATGTCCTGTTTGGAAAAAATATATATTAGACAAGTATTAACCAAGCCTGACATTGTTTATCTTAATGGAAACAAAATCAATTAAATTTAGGCCTCAATACCTATATATTTTTAGAACCTACCAGTTCAGGGGTGACTTAAGCCAATCCATGGCATAGGAGAGTTCCTAAAGAAATTGTCACTGAGGAATGTATGAGAACATCTAGCATGGAAAAGAAGGTGAGACAGTCAGCAACAGGTACTGAGACCCTGGAAGTGCCTCAGTTTCCCTTCATCAGGAAAAGCAGGGGAGCAGAAAAGAGTGTTTCAGCTTTGCTAAAAATAATCTCCTTGAGAGCAGGGATTGTGCCTACAGTGCCTGGCACGTAGTAGGTGCTTAATAAATGTTTGTTGAGCTCAATTTAGGTACTTGTCTTCTCATAAATACTATAAATAGCATTTAATGAGGACTTGCCATACACCAGGCACTTTTCTAAGCATGTGACATGTCCCTGCATCTAATCTTTACAACACTGTATAATTATCTGTCATGATCCCAGGCCTGATACTCAGCAGGTAAAAACCAGGATGGCCCTATTGGTCACTGAAATATCAAAATACTTCCATACAGATTGGTAAATTATGGCTATTCTGTGTCCCTTGAATGAATCTTATATGTACTTCTCTCCCCCATTCAACACCCCAGTCCAGCAGAGACCTAGTGGGCATGGCCCAGGAGCCTCCCTCATGACTGAGAGCTCTCTATGGCTCTCCTACAATGGCTCGCATTCCTGGATCAAGTTGACAAGACCTTAAAGAGGTAGGCAAAGCCCTGGTGCAGGTGGTGCTGGTACCTCGGCACGTAAATGTTTGGTGCCTATCTAGCCATCCAAGCAAGACTGGATGGGGTCTTTCAGAACTAATGTACCTGCCGTCACCCACCAGCGCCCACATGTGGGAATGGCAGCCTCTGGCCTGAATTTCGTGGGCTGTTGAATATCTGGAATCCTAATTACCCATGTATGTGAAGGAAAAGAAAGCTGAGGAGTTCAAAGAGTTTTTTTTAAAGATTTGATGAAATTCACATAGCTAGTAAGGGGTGGGTCCAGGGCTACACTGCCTCCAAAATCCACACCCCCTACTCCCCGCTCTTGTGCTGTGTTACAGTGTCAGTTTGCTAGGGCTGACAAAGGACCACAGACGGGGGTGTTTAAATAGCAGAACTTTATTGTCTCAAAGTTCTGAAGACTAGAAATCTGCATTCGAGGCGTTGGCAGGGTTGGTCCCTTCCAAGGGCTTTGAGAGAAGGATCTGTTCCAGATGCTTTTGGTCTATGTCTCTTCACATCATCTTTCCTTTATGCATATCTGTCTCTGTGTCTAAATTTCCCTTTTTTATAAGGACACCTGTCATATTGCATAAGAGAGCCACCCAACTCCAGTATTTCATCTTAACTAATTACATTTGCAATGACCCTATTTCAGCATATGAATTTGGGAGGAGGGCACAATCCAGCCCTTATAGCGACTTTCTTTTCGATGAGACATCCCCCCCCCCAATTATAACAAAGTTAATTAGGCATTTACATAAGTCATCTAGAGAATGTTCACTTTGTGTAGGTCCACTAGGTCCCAACAGTTTGAATTGGCGCTCACTCAGTAATATTTGCCCTTCTTCCATGCAATCCACATCTTTCTATTGTGCCAAATCATTTTGATACCTAGTTGAAGGCTGCGAGATGGGGCATTTTGGACTCATTTTTATTCTTTTTCATGCTTCTCCAATGTCCTGAAGCTCACTGATGTTCACACAATCAGTGGCTGGTATGTGAGTCAGCTCTTGTCCCTTCAGCAGTTTAGTGAACTCTGCAGCTGGCGAGATCCTGGAACTACTATTCTCAAATGATGAATCCCTTCTTAGTTCAAGGAGATACTACAAAGGCTTTCCCCAGTGAGTGCTATAGGAAGGTATTGCCTTTGGAACTTTTCTCTCACTGGGGGCTCCTGCTATATTCCGAGTGTGTGAGATGGTTGTCTGGTTTTCTTGCGTACCCCTTTGAAACACACAGTAACCTTGGTCTCAGATGCAGTGTCCTCGGACTTGGAAAATCATTGGACCAAAAATGTCTACAACTTATTTTTCCCCTTAGATTTTCTTTTTTTTATTGATTTTCCATTTTTAGCACAAGATTGATCACCAGCAAAATACCAATTTACATACAGATTCTGCTAAACTCAGCATCCTATATACTTGGGACTTTTTCATCCATAAACCAATTTTTTAAAGAGAGAGAGCCTATTATCAGAAGTGTCCCTGATGACACTCAAGATGGTCTATAGGGAACAAGCTCAGAAGGGTCACAGCCTGGTGGGGTGAGCTCAGCTGATTTGTGAGCATAATAACTATGGGGACAAGGTCACAGACTGATACTCACAGGGACAGGTTAATATTTTGCTTACTTCTGTGGCCACAAGCCTAAACTGCAAACCTTGGTCAGCTATCTTACAAGTTCATTAAATGACATTCAACAAATACTTTTTGAGTTCCTACTATGTTGAGTTCTTGCTATGCCAGGCATTGTTTAAGTACTAGGATGAGTAGGAAAGACAAGAAGGACATAAACTTTATCCACATGATGTCTATAGTATAGTGGGGAAGCAGATATCAAATGATTATGCAAAAATTATTTAATCACCAAGATGATAAATGCTATGAAAGAAAAAAAAAAGGTTTTCTTTGAGAGATCTAATAGGGAATCTAAGTGAAGGGTCATTGAAAGCAAGACCTGAAGGATGTATAAAAGTTAGGTAGCCAAGAAGATGGGCTGAGAAGGAGTAGCACGGGGGCAGAGAGAACAGGTGAAAACAAAAGAACTTGAATGAAGATTAGTGTGACCAGAGAATAGAGAGGAGGGAAGAGAGTGACAGGAGATCAGACTGGAGGGAGGAGCAGAGCCTTAGTCATGTGTTAGGGAAGTTAGAATTTATCACACAAGCGCTGGGAACCTTTGAAGTGTGTATTAGGATTAAAGCTAAGCTTCAGTAACAAAGACACCCAAATATACAGTGGCTTGACTAAGAAAGAATTTGATTTCTCCTTCACAAGACAGGTTGCCAGGGCAGCCCTGCTCCCCAAGGCCACTCTGAGCCCTAGATTCCTTACAAATTGTGATTCTCTCTTCACCTCGGATACTGCCCTCAGATGCAGGTTTGAAGCTGGGTTGCAGCTCAAGTGTGTTTTAACATGTGGGAAGGGAAGAGGTCCAGGCAATATCCTTCTAAGCAAGTGACAGGGAAGTAGCATATGTCACTTCCACTCATATTCCATTAGTGAGAACAGACATATGGCTACACACCACTGCAAAGGAAGCAGGGAAATGTATTCTCTAGCTGGGTAGCCATTTGCCAAGAAAGAGTAGCACCACTCTGACCCAAAAGATCTTAAGCCATAAAGTGATGAGATCAGATATTCAAGTATTTATAGCTGAAAAAAAAAGGATCTTGGAAGTCACTTAATCCAAACTCTTCATCTTAAACATGTGAAAACCAAATGAGGTCCATGAGTTTAGATACTATTGCTGCATAACAAACCATCTCAAGTTTAGTGGTGTGAAACATCTCATTCTGTTCATGGATTCCATGCTTAAGAATGCAGAAAGGCCACAGTAGGGTCAGCTGGCTCTGCTCCATGAAGCATGAGGCCTCAGCTGAGAAGATTCAAAGACAGAGGGTGACTCAGTGGCTGGAGGCTGGAGTTATCTGAAGGCTCATTCTTTTGCATACCTGACACCTACTTTGGGAGGACCCAAAGACTAGGACTGTCAGCTAAAATGCCTTTCATGCGGTCTCTGCATGTGGTGTTTCTTCCTCATAGCACAGCTGCTTCAGGGTAGTGGATTTTTCTCATGGTGCCATGGAGTTGCAAGAATGACTATTCTAATTAACAAAGTGGAAACTATACTGCCTTTCATCATCTATTCTTGGAAGTCATTCAACATCATTTCCACCACATTATTTTTTGGTTATGAGTGAGTCAAAAACTTGTCCAGATGCCACCTCTTGAGTATGGATGAGTATCAAGGTTTCATTTTAAAGGAGCTTGTGGGATGGAAGAAATTGTTGCAGTCACCTTTGGAAAATGCAATCTACCACAGTGGCCACATCCACTGGCTACAATGCCCATCTCATATACAAAATGAATAACCTCTCTCCTAAGACACCCAAAGTTTTGTCCTGTTACTACATCAGTTATAAGTCCAGAATCTCAACTATATCTTGTCCAAGTGTAGTTGAGGCTCCTCAGGTACAGTTTTTTGGGTCAATCTTCCTCTTGTTCTGTAGATCTATGAACTAAAGAGATGAGTTCTCTGTCCCTTATGCCAGTAGCATGCCACAGTAGAACAGGCATTGGATAACTGCTGTAGACATTCCTGTTCAAAAGCAGGGAAAATGAAAGGCATTGGTGGTCACTGGTCCATAGCAATTCTGAAATGTGGGGACGGCTTAGGACTCAGTCATACTCTCTGGGAGTTTTTCTTCATGGCTCTTGGTTCAGTCCTCTGAGTTATCCTTCATTTTCCATAAGACATATTTCAGTATGTAATTGAATAGCCTTTTTAGCCTGGTTCTTGCCTTTAAAAGACTGGGGGTGGGGTAGGGTCAGAAGGATTCTTTTCATCTGGTACTGTCTCTGTTCCTGTCTGTCAAAGCTAACATGCTTCCTTTTAAAAAAACTTTGTGGTGTTTTGTTTTGTTGTATTTTGTTTTACTTTGTATCAATGTATAGTCAACTTTATAGACAAAAATCACACTTACAAATCTCTTTGAGTCAGGTCCTTCTCTATCTTGGGTCTTTGTATCACTGTTGTGGGACAGTGCCCTCAAGATTCTTTGAAATCTTATTGTTTAATAAAGAAGGTCTACAAGACAAACACTATAAATTCTTAAAGAAGGACTTTTATGTTCCTGGAAGCTTCTCTGAAGTAGCATGTAAGATATTTCTGAGGCTTAAACAAGGGATCTTACAGTCCCATTCTGAATTTATATTTTCCCAGAGCCTGTTTATTAATTTGGGACACTTTCCTGGCGAAGATGACTATTCTGACTCCTTATCTATCCTTCCAATTAGGCTTGAAGACTTAAGAATTCATTCTTGGCTGGGCACGGTGGCTCACACCTGTAATCCCAGCACTCTGGGAGGCCGAGGCGGGCAGATCACCTGAGGTCAGGAGTTCAAGACAAGACTGGCCATGGTGAAACCCCGTCTCTACTAAAAAAAATACAAAAAATTAGCCAGGCATGGTGGTGGGCACCTGTAATCCCAGCTACTTGGGAGGCTGTGGCAGAAGAATCGCTTGAACCCGGGAGGTGGAGGTTGCAGTGACCCAAGATGCTGCCTTTGCACTCCAGCCTGGGCAACAGGAATGAAACTCCATCTCAAAAAAAAAGAAAAAAAGGAATTCATTCTTGAGTTTCTCTCACTCCTCCCATTTTGTTATAGGGAACTGAAAGAAGCTAGTCAGCACCCTCAATGCTTTGCCTGGAAATCAAGTTTAATAAATATGCTTTCCATTTTATGCATTATCACGGGAAACAGTTTTGCTGAACTTTGTTCCACTGTATAACAAGGATCTCCCTTTCCTGGGTTTCCAGATAACATATTCCTCAGTTTCCTTTAAACCCTCATCAACACTCCCCTTGAGGCCATTCCAGTTTGTCCTACCTTCCCTCAGGGGCTTCCAGAACCCACTGCGGAGTGTCCCAGTGCTAATACTACATGTTTCTGTTTTTTGTTACAATTGCCTCCCACTTCCAGCTTCCAAATTTCTGTTTCAATGTTTCTGTTTCTATTGCTGCTGATTCTGTTCCTATTGCTTCCAAACTTGGTAACACAGAATAACCATTTTATTATTCTCACAGATTATGTCAGTCAGGAATTCAGAAATGGCATAACAGGGAAAGCTTGTCTCTGCCCTGTTTAGGGTCTCAGCTGGAAATGCTTGAAGGTTGGGAGTGATTCCCTGCTTGGGACTGTGGATCGTCTGAAGGTTTCTTCAATCGCATGTCTGGCACCTGGGCTGGGTGAACTTGAAGACGAGGACTGTTAACTGGAGCACCTACATGGGGCCACTCCGTGCCACTTAGCTTCCTCACAGCATGGCAGCCTCAGGACAGTCATACTCCTTACAGGCAGCACGGCTCCTAGTGCGAATGTTGCAGTGGACAAAGCAGAAGTGGCATTGCCCTTAAGACCCCCAGCCTCAGAAATAATGCATGGTCACTTCTGCTACATCCCATAGGTTACAAGGAAGTCCCAAGCTCATCTGGATTTGAGAGAAGAGGACATAGACTTCTCTTGATGAGAGAATATCAAGGTCATATTGTAAAGGAGTACATGAGATGTGAGGTTCTTGCAGCCATCTTTCGAAAATATAATTTCCCACATCCAGCAAGGTCATTACTGATGAAGCAGAACTGAAACTCAGTTGTGTTTATGGCCAGACCCCTGTTCTTTCACTATACCATGCTGATGAGTCAATAGCATCATTTGCATGAATGAAAGATCTTACGTTATTAAAAAGAAAAGTTGAAACATGAGGCAAGAAGCCAAATTCAGTCTCAGTTGAACATTCTCTGTATTACAAATGCAGCATAAATATATGTTTTCCATAGCTCTTGCAGAGCAAACAGCTGCATTTATTTGCGTCCAAAAACATGGAAAAATTCCAAACTATAAGCAAAGGGAAGGAACTCAAGAACACGACTCAAACTTCTGTAAATGTAAATCTTCATAAAAATAGTTGTAACATTGATTAAAACAGGTGCTGGAACCTTCTCCTAGCCTGAAGTATTCCACTTACAAACAACCCCCTTCCCGTATAATGATGTTTTCTAGGAACTACTCATATATTTGGCTAAGCAGTCAAATGCCTATTAAACTTCCTTATATTGACTTGATCTACCACCTCCTCCTCCATCTCCAGCATACACCAACTCTGGTTCTCTATACACTCATGCACACACACACACACACGCACACGCACACGCACACGCACACACACACGCGCACACACGCACACGCGCACGCACGCACACACACATACACTCATGCACACACACGCGCACACACACACGGACACGCACACACGCACACACACGCACACGCGCACGCACGCACACACACATACACTCGTGCACACACACACGGACACGCACACATGCACGCACACGCACACGCATGCACGCACACACACATACACGCATGCACACACACGCACACATGCGCACACACGCGCGCGCACACACACATACACTCATGCACACACACACACACACTCATGCACACACACACACACACGCGCGCGCGTGCGCGCGCACACACACACACATTCTTTCCTGTATCACCCTGGAGTCCTTTAAGGTTCCTTAGATCTTTTACAGGGGATATATATATATAGAGAGAGAGAGAGAGAGATATATATATATATATATAGAGAGAGAGATATATAGATAGATAGATAGATATATGCTTGGCTTGAAAAAAAAGTCAGGGTACTTATACCTGTGCACATCCATGAAATCTAAGTGAATTTCTTCCTTTTGCCCCATGGATAGAGTCTAGAAGAAGGATAGGACAAAAAAAACCTCTATAAAATGGCTCACCCCTTTTCCTCCCTCTATCACATTCTATGTCTGGTCTGGGAATCTGAAAATGTCAGGCAATGCATTGTTCCCTGTGATTGAGCATTAGCAAGACAGCTCTTTGAAAGGATTCTATTACATCTTTATGTCTTTGCACATAAACTTGGACTTCTCTAAAAACTCAGTTCAAATTTGATTTGCAGTGAAAATTCTTAAAGTTGTGGTAAAGATTTTAAGAGATAAAGAAGGAAAATACTATTCAGGGATTACTGTGTGCAAAGCAACATGCTATGTATTTTTCTAGAGACACGTACATTGGACTGTGGTAGCATAAAAGAGGTTAAGATTAATACTATGTGTAGATGATGCAGGTGCCCAGGAAGGAGAAGATGGTGAAGGGGAGGAGAGGGTAGGGTATTGTGAGGGAAAGTGGGCACAAGCTTTTCCTGAAGGATGCCTAGGAATTCCAACAGAATGGATGGTATGCATAAAAGTCAAAGGCTTAACATGGACCGCCAGTATTTCTCATTTTCTTCATGAACTCACTGACTCCTTCTCATTGTCAATATACGAATCTAACCATGACTGGGTGATCCAAGACTCCCCTCTCAGCTCCTACTACTCTTGTTCTTGCTTTCTTTGCTCCAATCACACTTGCCTGGCCCTTTCCCACCTCAGGGATCCCCTGCTTGGAATGCTCTTCCAGAACTGTGAAAGAATAAATTTCTGTTGTTTTCAAGCCACTGAGTTCATGGTAATTTGTTACAGCAACCCTAGGAAACTGGTACAGGTGCTGTCATGGTCTTCACAGGGCAGAGGTGTCTTCCTGTCACTCCCTAATGTGTCCAAAAGCTGAAATGAGTCCAGAAGGTCAGGAAGGCAAAGAACAAGAGGAATGGGGTGAACTTCCTGTGGCAGGCGGGGCAGCACACTTCCCCTTTTCAGGTGACATTTATGGTCAACTGAAATGATCTTGCATTATTGCTAAACTTCATCTGCCAGGTTGCTACAGTGTCATGCATTGAGCTATGTGTCTGCCTAATTTAAACAAAGAATCAGTGCCCTTTTTGCAGAGAGCTTTTATCCACTGGTTCTTTTATGAAAGGCCGAGGTATGGAAATCCAGCCTCTACACCAGGGGTTTGCCGTCCCATGGTCTGGTGAAGATGCTTGGTCCCATTCCGAGCTGGCCTAAATGTGCTGGTTTATGACTTCTGTGTTTCCTAAACTGATTGCCAAGCAGCTCTGCTCTGCTGATTCTCAAAAACAGCCCGTTGTCTGCAGCACTTTTTCTCATGTGGGCTCCCAGAGAGTGGGGATCGGCTTTCAGCGGCTCATGAATCATGGTCTCAAGGATTCTTCTCAGAGTGAGGCAGAAAGATTTCTGGGTAGATGAGGAAATTTTACAACATCTCTTCTCCCTCTTAATCATTAGCGCCACCACCGCTATCATTTCCATAATCATCTTCATAATTATTTGAAGTGGAAAGGGGGTAGGGTAACTGCTTAATGAAAAATGGGTGGGAAAAAATAGAAACGGTGGAAATAGGTGATTGAATAGCCTCTCTCAGAAATGCACATCATGTGTGATTACAGACAGTTTGAAAGATCAGACCTCAACACCCTTTTCCAACGTAAACTCTGTCTCTCCTCTTCTTACACCCTTCACCGCAGTCCAAGTGAATCTCTGACTTTCTGTCATAAAGACTTCCTGATTCCCTCCCTCTGTGCCTCTGCTTGTGTTTTGCCTAGAACACCCACTCACATCACAGAAGCTTCCAGCTAGCCCTGCTTCTGAACTCCCGAAAAGTCTTATCTGAGCCTCTTTGGGAGCTCTTGTCATTTTCTGCTTTATATTTTATTGCTTATATACATATTTTTTCCCTACCTGATTATGAACTTTAGACTGTCTCTCTGACTCTCTCCCTCTCCTCCCATCAACCAACAAGCATGCACTTTGGATGCAGGTTCTCAACAAATGTCTATGGAAAGAACAAGAAACTAGAAGTTTGCTATCATTCTTTTAATAGACAAGAATGTGTTGACAAGAAAAGTGTTTATCAAAGCCTGCTATGATTCTCCAAACACCTTTCCACCTTTCCTCTTTTTCCTGGACATACAGACCAATGACATTTGCTTGCCTGTTTTTCAGCTGGAGGAGACCCTGTAACTGGGTGAGTGGAAAGTGAACAGAAATGACGTGTGCCACTTTTAAACCTGCATTAAATCTCCATGCATGACCTTCCATTTCCTTTCCCCTCTGCCAGCTTGGTACAGATAAGCATGATGACCTTGGAAACCACAGCTAGAAGCTGGCGAAGCCACAAGACAGAAAGAACTTGCATCCCTGAGTCATCGCATGGAGGGAAGCCACCTACCATTCAGAAGCACCATTTTGGGATTCTGTGTAAGAAATAAATGTGTCCCATGTTTCAGCCATTGCACAATTTTGGGTTTATGTGATTACATAAACAGAATGATTATAGCAGCTAGGATTACCTTAACCAGTGTAATAAATAGGCTTTACTATTGCTGAAAAAGTACAAAAACGATGATTCTTGGTTTTCTTAGGCAAATGATTTTTTTCTACTTTAGGCACAAATATGTCCACTTTAAAATTTTAATTTTCATTGTAGGGTATTTAAAGACCACTCCCATTTCCAGAAATGTTCTCACTCAGCCACTCCCCAACTCCCTGCTCCCTCAGTGAGGGGAAGCAGAAAAGGTTTTGGTTGTTCTTCCCAGAAGTTGTCATACTGAGACATTATTCCAGTTTCAACAGCAAACAAGAGGGTTCCTGCTACTCTAGACAGGGAGAGTTTATAGAGATAAGTTAGAAATCATGATAAAAAATTTCTGTCTTAGAGATCATAAAATTTAACTTTTTTTGATATTAACTTATAAAACAAACTTCTAGTGTTCTGAGCTAGAGAAGGGAGGCACCCTCTGGCACAAACTCGTACCTAAAATTATAGAAGGCTCTTGCTCTTCAAAGGATTCTCACTGGTACTACCTGCTTGGTGTAATTATTCCAGGTAACACATACTTAATGGTTTCCTGTTGCCTCGTGGAATAAAGTCTAAACTCTTTTGTCTGGAATTTAAAGCCTTCAGTGATGTAACCCTAGCTTTTCTTTCTAATCAAATATGTGTTCAATATGCTGTACTTTGTCCCATTTCTATTTTTTTAGGCTGTTCCACCACGATCATCATATGTATATGTATATATATGTGTGTATATATATGTATATGTATATATATGTGTATATATGTATATGTATACATACATAATGTATTATAAAATATTTGTATATATTGTAAAATATGCATATGTATCTGTGTATGTATATGTGTGTGTATTTATATATATGGTTATTTATTTTATTTTATATATATATATATCTCTCAGTACAGGCAAGGCTATGCCACAGTGCAAAATTAAGCCTAAACTTCCAGTGCCTTAGCACATGATAGGTTTATGTTTTGCTCCTACTACATATCCATTGGGAGGTGTGTGTGTTTGGGTGGGGGGATGTGTCTCTGCTCTACACCACCACTCAGGTACCAAGGCTGATGGGCTTTCTACCATCTTTAGCTGCAACACCTGGGGTTAGTGACCTTCTCATTCACTGCAGCAGAAGAGAAGAGAGGCCAAATGAGCCAGCACTTTTATACACATCGAATTGGCTAGAACTAATCACATGACCCTAACTGCAAAAGCACTGGGGAGCAAGCAGGTGGAGGTTATGCAGTGCATATTTTATGAGCATTATTGTCTTTGCCACTTATACATCTTCCAGAAAGCCTTCCTGGTTTCCTCTGGCTACAAACAATGTCTCCTGCCTCTGAATTCTGGCAGCACTGTAATATGTTCCTCCCTTATATTGTACGGAGAGTATACATATATATATACATATACATATATATATATATACATATATGTATGCATAATCCATATCCATGTCTATATAAAATAAAAATCACTTACTATGTCAGACACTCTTCTGTTTATATTTATTAACTCATTTAAATCCTCATAGTAATCCTGTGAAGTAGCTACACTTTTTGTGTCCAACTTACAGGTGAGAAAACTGAGGCACAGAAAGGCTAAGGGTTCTAACAGGATTCTAGCACAGCCAGTTTAGTTCCATAGTGCTTGCTCTAAACTATTATATCATATTATGGCTTGTCTTTTTAACTTCCTTGTTAGCAAAGACTGAAATATAAAATTGATTTGTTTCTGTATTTTTCATAATGCCAAGTACAGTTTTCCAAAAGACACCTAACAGGTTTTCCAAAAACACTGCGTACAACTAGTACCTTTTCTAATGAAAATCTTCAACAGATCTGATCTTTTAGTAATTTAAGTTTCAGCACTGCCAGATTGCTCCAGCTGTACCAGGAATCACTTTAGGAGATGTGATTGTTTCTCCTTTAAAAGCTAGAGGTCTTCACAGAAGATAGAATGGGGACTTTGGGGACACCTAGGGGACAGCAAGACAGAAGACAGGAGAAGTTAAGGTAAGACACTGAGGAAAGAGTCAAGCCACTTTATTTATATCGTGTTTGATTTTGTGCTTAAGAGACTGTTAAATTGAAGTAAGGAAGTGTGGCTGCTAAGTCTATTTGGTCTTCTTTTGAGTCCTCAAACTCTGTAAATAAATCCAGATCCCCAGAGATGACTTTCCTTTTCTTTAAATGTGGATTCCTGGTAAGCTGTAATCCCCTCCTATTGGCCATGAGCCTTCTACAGACTAAATTTAGAAAAATTAAATTGCAACCCAGCACTGGCTTCCAAAGTGAAATGAATAGGGCAGAATACCTGAAAACAACAGGGAAAACGTTAGTCAGAGGAAAGTGTCAGGGACCTGGTGATCAATCTCACATGTCCACAATCAGAAAAGCAAAGGTCATGTTCATTTAGAAAGAAAATGGAGCTGTGCGAACCAATTTGGAGCCATCAGAGCAATGATCTGGGAGAGGAGCCTTGTTCTAATTATGACTCTGTGTTCCAACCAGGCATGAAAGAAATCACAGCAAACCTATTTCAGAGAAAGGCATTCCCAGTGTGGCAGCGTCTGATGTCTTATGCATGGTGAGGACCAGTGAGTCAGGCAGGAAAAAAAACAGAAAATGATCTTCTTCTATGACTAACAAAGAGGGGGCTGTTCTTGTGTTGCCCTGATGGAAAAATTGGTGGGATCTCAGGAATTAATAAGGAACTATCAGCCCCTGCTTGGATGTGCTATCCTAAAAGTGAGGACTTGTATGTACTTAAATGGGAGGGGCTGGGTGGCACTAGAAATCTATCCTGGGAAGATAGGATACTAAGTGGTACTTTGTCATTAACCTACCCACAGGATTATTCAGTGAATGGTAATAATGCCCAAGTCATCTTAAAATGCACTGCAGATCTTGAACCAAAGTATTTTCTGGATTTAAAAAAACAAATACCTGGTAAGTTTTTCTAGCAAACTGATAGAGAACTTTGATTTAAAAGGCAAAAGTAATTGGACGTTGAGATTAAAGAAAAAAATGTGTCTATGAAGATGAGTATAATTTTTTGTGGAAAATTAAGGCTTATGTTAGGGTTCTTAGTATTTATTTTATTCAAGAAATATTTATTAAGTCCTGAAATAGGCTGGGCATTGTTCCAAGCACTGGGAATACTGTGGTGAACAAGACAAAGTCCTTTTCCTCCTGGAGTTCATATTCTGGAGGGAGAGACAGATAATAAGCTGTAGACAAATAAATGAATAATTGTGTAATTTCTTATTGAGACAATTGCTATGAAGAAAAATAAACAGAATGAAGAGTTAGAGAACATTTCAGTTATCAATTGCCATGTAACAAACTATCCCAAAATGTAATGGCTTTGAACAATGACATTAATTTTTCAGGACTGTGGGTTAGAAATTTGGGGAGGGCTCAGCTGGATGGTTCTTCTGCTCCATGTGACACCAGTTGGAGTCAACCACTTGTTGGCATTCTGTTGCCAACGATGCTGAAAGGTCCAATAAGTTATTCATATGTTTGATGCCTCAGGGCTCCTTCATGTGTATGCTGTCACCCTCCATGGTGTCATTCTCACCATTCAGTACTCTAGCTTGATCTTCTTTGCAGCATGACAGCTGGCCTTTCCAAAGAAGACAAAAGTGGAATGTGCCAAGCCTCTTAAAGGCTAATCCTAGGACTGTGATATCGTTTGGCTGTGTCCCCACCCAAACCTCATCTTGAATTGTAGCTCCTATAATTCCCACATGTTGTGGGAGAGACCCAGTGGGAGGTAATTGAACCATGGGGGTGGTTTCCCCCATACTGTTCTCATGGTAGTGAATAAGTCTCATGAAATGTGACAGTTTTATAAAGGGTTTCCCCTTTTGCTTGGCTCTCCTTCTCTCTCTTGCCTGCTGCCATGTGAGGTGCCTTTGCTCCTCCTTTGCTTTCCACCAGTATTGTGAGGCCTCCCCAGCCATGTGGAACTATAAGTCAATTAAACCTCTTTTTCTTTATAAATTACTCAGTCTTGGGTATGTATTAGCAACATGAAAACAGAATATAGATTGGCACACTGCTACCTCTTCTGCATTCTCTTGTTCAAAGCAGGCCACAAAACTGGCCCAGACTCAAGGGTGGAGATATGGACTCCACCTTCTAATGGCAGAATTAGTTATCTACCAGAAAGAGTGACTCTAATGGCAGAATTAGTTATCTACCAGAAAGAGTGACTGGGAGTAGTGGACCATGTTAGATATTGTAATCTCAGGAAATGACATTTAAACAGGGACCTGAATGAAGTGAGTGGTTGAGCCACAGCAAAGGTGGTCTAGATGCACACTCTAGACAGAGGGAACCATGAGGACAAAGGCCTTGAGAAAGAAACACTTAGTGTCTTTGAGGATTAATAAGAAGGTCAAAGAGAACAAAGATATGGGATGTGGCTGAAGAAAGTCGGCTGAGAATATGATAAGTAAGCAGTTGATGGAGACAGAGAGGTAGTCAGATTATCATGAGACTTGAAGGTCATGATTAGATCTTTATATTTTATTACAAATGTGATGAGAACCTCTCATAGAAGAGTAACATGAAATGGCTTATATATCCAAAGGATCCCGCTGGCTTCCATGTAGAAAATGGATTAGAGGAAAGAAAGAGGATAGGTGGGATAAGGGAGACCAGATAGCAGACTCCATCAGTCATCCTGATGAGAGATGATGGTGGCTTAGACCAGAGAAGTAGCAATGGAGATGCAAGAATTTATCAGATTCTGGAAGTATTTTTAAATTAGACCCAGCAATGCTTGCTGATAGATTGGATGTAGAAGTGAAAGAAAGCACATAATTCAAACTTACTTCAATATTTTAGGACTAGACAACTGTGTTAATCATGGTACCATTTTCTGGAATGGAAAAGACACAAGAAGAGCAAATTTGGGGTAAGGGGTAGTAAAAGTAAGGATTTATATTTTAAATAATTCAAGGGGACTATTAGAAATCAAAATAGAGATTTTAGTTCAGCAGTATACTGTGATCTGAATGCTTGTGTCTCCCTTAAATTTATGTTAAAACCTAACCCCCAATATGAAGGTATAAAGAGGTGAGGACTTTGGGACATTATTAGGTCATGACAGCAGAACCCTTATGAGTGGGATTAGTGCCCTTATAAAAGAGACCCCAGAAAGCTCCCTTGCCCCTTCCATCACGTGAGGACCCAGTGTGAAGGCACCATCTATGAACCAGAGAGCAAGCCCTTACCAGACACCAAATCTGCAGTGCATTGCCTGTGGATTTCCAGTCCCCAGAACTGTGAGAAATACATTTCTGTTGCTTATAAATCACTCAGTAAATGATATTTTGTTATAGCAGTCAGAAAAGACTAGACACAATGAATATATGAGTCTAAAGTTTAGGGGAGAGGGAGAACCAAAGTTATATATTTGGGAGTCATCCACATATAGCTGGTATTTAAAACCATGAAACTGAACGGAACCTAGAACTCTCCATTTTTAGAGATCAGGGATAGGAGAGACCAGCAAAAGAGACAGAAAAGAGGTGGTCAGTGAGTAAGCAGAAGAAACAAGAAAGAGAATGATGTCCAGGAGGCCATGGAAAGTGGATGTGTCAAGAAAGAGGAAATGCTCACCCAAGCTGCTGCTATTAGTCAACTCAGATGAGAAGTGCTCATTGGTGCCAGAAGTCTTGGGCAACCTTGACAAGAGCAAGTTCAGTGGAGTAGTAGGGAAAAAAGAATTGATGAGAAAGTAGAGGCAGCTAATATATACAACTTTTTCCAAGACTTTCGCTTAAAAAGGCAGGGGAGATATGGGTCAGTAGGGTCAGTGGGGGGTATGAATAAGAGAGGTTTTCAGTTTTGCTTTTTGAGGTTTTTTTTAAGATGGGCAATATTGCCGCGTATTTTTATAATGATTGAAATATATCAATCATTATATTATATATATATCATCAAATGTATGTTCTAGGGAAAATCAGGCTTTATTTTCTTTAAATATTTTAAATTTATTTTTTAAATGTATAACTGACATAATTGTCCATATTTATGGGATATAATGTAATGTTTCAATGCATGTATATATAGTATCATGATCAAATCAAGGTCATTACCATATCTATCACTTTCAACATTTATAATTTCTTTGTGGTAACAACATTCAAAATCTCCTCTTTCCACTTTCTTGAAATATATAGTACATTGTTATTTTCTACAGTCACCCTAGTACATAATAGAACACCAAAGTGTGTCCTTCCTGTCTAACTCTTTGTTCCCATTGATCAATCTCCACAGTCCCCCATTAGGGCAGTGGGGATGCTACCACTGGTGGAACGCGGGTTTTAGAGGCTCACTGGAAGAACCTGAGAGTGGGAAGGGTTGGCAGCTTGATTCACATTAGAAGATGCCCAGAGCTACATGGGAATCGAATCAGCAAGGAATGGCCTGGGAGGCTGGCATGCTTTTGTGGTGTTGGAGGTAGTGAGATCAGTCCTGAAGGTCTCTTAGGGGAGAGGGAAAATCAGTTTTAATTACAGACTCTTTTTTGGGCCTGGTTTCTGCAGTAATTTTTGGTGGTGCAGTGGGCAGTGCCCATGGCAGAAGAATGGTAAATCTTCAGGGGCACAAGTGGACCTCTTTTACATCCCATTATTGGTGGTGCCAAGGCCAAGGAGAAGAGAGTCCTACCAAGGCCAACAGAAGCAGAACTTGGCCTAAATTAAACAAAGGTAAATTTATTAGAAGGTTATCAAGAAAACCACAGAATTGACAAAAATCTGGAGAACTTGGCTGAGAAAGAGACAGGAATAAATGGAACTCAGGAGGGGTGGAAGGAGGTGCAGTGGTATCCATTTTGTAGCATAAATAGTCTGATGAGCAAACTGTGGTCATGATGAATGTCCTCCAAGCATTTATTCATGAATTGAGGTGCTCACTCAAGACTCCAAGTCTTGGGAGAATAATCTATTGACCAAATTTAGATCAGCAACTCTATTAGTCACGACTGACTAGGCTATGCTGCAATAGCATATTAAAAACCCACATTGCAGTGGCTTCACAAATAGGTTATGGTGCAGTGACATATTAAAAACCCATATCTCAAAGGCCTAGCCAAAAAAGATTTGGTTTTTGCTCAGTCTTTGTAGTTAAGCAGGAGGCTCTGCGCCATGTGGTCACTCAGAGATTCAGGCTGTTAAAGATCGTACTGGTTATCCTGCCACAGTTGATGGCTTCAAAGCTTGCTGAGGAAGAGGAGGAGAAAAGCTGGAGCATTACACACTGTCCCTTTAATGCTCTGGCTTGTAAGTGATGTACATCACTTCTATTCACACCTATTGGCCAGAGTTAGCCATGTGACTCCTCCTAACTGTAAGGGGTTCAGGGACATACAGAAAAGCACATGGAAGTCGGTGAGGAGTAAATGTCCCTGCTGTTCCAGAACTGAAGAGGGAGGTTGGCAATACATCTGAGGTCTTCTGACACCAAATACACACTTTTTCCTAAATGCTGTGCTGCTCCTTATGGATGATATGTTGGTGGTGGGCTGGGGGTGCAGAATGGTTGTGTAGGGGGCTATCTGATATTTCTGTATGTGCCTTCCTATTTCTCTCTAAAAATACTTAACACAGTATTGGAGTACAGAGCATATGCTTGAAATTTCTTCTCTGTTGATGGGTGGAGTAAAGTTAATTAGAGTGAAATTACCATAGTTCATCAGAACCAAGATCTCCAAATACTGTAAATTCATTTCAGCCAGACCCTGAGAATGAATCTGTGTCATACATCAATTACAGGCATTGAAGAGAAATGACAGAGAGCCCTGATCAGGAGGAGTCTGAGGTTAGAAATCCTAAAAGAGGAATATTTTTTTTTCCTTTGGCTATTAAGAAAAGCCTTAATTTCCCTGGAAAGAAAAGAAACAGCATTAAGAACTGAAAAAATTTGAAGTAATTAAATCTATTGGCAAGGTAGACATATCATTATTTGATTCCAATAAATAAATTCTGAGGGGGTGGAGCCAAGATGGCCAAATAGGAACAGCTCCAGTCTACAGCTCCCAGCATGAGCAATGCAGAAGACGGGTGATTTCTGCATTTCCAACTGAGGTACCGGGTTCATCTCACTGGGGAGTGCCAGACAGTGGGTGCAGGACAGTGGGTGCAGTGCACTGTGCGTGAGCCAAAGCAGGGCGAGGCATCACTTCACCCAGGAAGCGCAAGGGGTCAGGGAATTCCCTTTCCTAGTCAAAGAAAGGGGTGACAGACAGCACCTGGAAAATTGGGTCACTCCCACCCTAATACTGTGCTCTTCCAACGGGCTTAACAAATGGCACACCAGGAGATTATATCCCGCACCTGGCTCGGAGGGTCCTATGCCCAAGGAGCCTCACTCATTGTTAGCACAGCAGTCTGAGGTCAAACTGCAAGGCGGCAGCAAGTCTGTGGGAGGGGCGCCTGCCATTGCTCAGGCTTGAGTAGGTAAACAAAGCGGCCGGGAAGCTCGAACTGGGTGGAGCCCACCATAGCCCAAGGAGGCCTGCCTGCCTCTGTAGGCTCCACCTCTGGGGGAAGGGCACAGACAAACAAAATGTTTGTTTGTCTGACAGCTTGAAGAGAATGTCCCTGTCTGACAGCTTTGAAGAGAGTAGTGGTTCTCCCAGCATGCAGCTTGAGATCTGAGAATGGGCAGACTGCCTCCTCAACTGGGTCCCTGACACCCGAGTAGCCTAACTGGGAGGCACCCCCTAGTAGGGGCGAACTGACACCTCACACGGCTGGGTACTCCTCTGAGACAAAACTTCCAGAGGAACAATCAGGCAGCAGCATTTGCGGTTCACCAATGTCTGCTGTTCTGCAGCCACTGCTGCTGATACCCAGGCAAACAGGGTCTGGAGTAGACCTCCAGTAAACTCCAACAGACCTGCAGCTGAGGGTCCTGACTATTAGAAGGAAAACTAACAAACAGAATGGACATCCACACCAAAAACCCATCTGTACGTCACCATCATCAAAGACCAAAGGTAGATAAAAACCACAAAGATGGGGGAAAAACAGAGCAGAAAAACCGGAAACTCTAAAAATCACACTGCCTCTCCTCCTCCAAAGGAACGCAGCTCCTCAACAGCAACGGAACAAAGCTGGACGGAGAATGACTTTGACGAGTTAAGAGAGGAAGGCTTCAGAAGATCAAACTACTCCGAGCTAAAGGAGGAAGTTCAAACCAATGGCAAAGAAGTTAAAAACTTTGAAAAAAAGTTAGACGAATGGTTAGAATAACCAATGCACAGAAGTCCTTAAAGGACCTGATGGAACTGAAAACCACGGCACAAGAACTACGTGACAAATGCACAAGCCTCAGTAACCAATGCGATCAACTGGAAGAAAGGATATCAGCGATGGAAGACAAAATGAATGAAATGATGCGTGAAAAGAACTTTAGAGAAAAAAGAATAAAAAGAAACAAACAAAGCCTCCAAGAAATATGGGACTATGTGAAAAGACCAAATCTATGTCTCATTGGCGTACCTGAAAATGACGGGGAGAATGGAACCAAGTTAGAAAACACTCTGCAGGATATTATCCAGGAGAACTTCCCCAATCTAGCAAGGCAGGCCAACATTCAAATTCAGGAAATACAGAGAACACCACAAAGATACTCCTCGAGAAGAGCAACTCCAAGACACATAATTGTCAGATTCACCAAAGTTGAAATGAAGGAAAAAATGTTAAGGGCAGCCACAGAGAAAGGTCGGGTTACCCACAAAGGGAAGCCCATCAGACTAACAGCTGATCTCTCGGCAGAAACTCTACAAGCCAGAAGAGAGTGGGGGCCAATATTCAACATTCTTAAAGAAAAGAATTTTCAACCCAGAATTTCATATCCAGCCAAACTAAGCTTCATAAGTGAAGGGAAATAAAATCCTTTACAGACAAGCAAATGCTGAGAGATTTTGTCACCACCAGACCTGCCCTAAAAGAGCTCCTGAAGGAAGCACTAAACATGGAAAGGAACAACCGGTACCAGCCACTGCAAAAACATGCCAAATTGTAAAGACCGTCAAGGCTAGGAAGAAACAGCATCAACTAACGAGCAAAATAACCAGCTAACATCATAATGACAGGATCAAATTCACACATAACAATATTAACTTTAAATGTAAATGGGCTAAATGCTCCAACTAAAAGGCACAGAGTGGCAAATTGGATAAAGAGTCAAGACGCATCAGTGTGCTGTATTCAGGAAACCCATCTCACGTGCAGAGACACACATAGGCTCAAAATAAAGGGATGGAGGAAGATCTACCAAGCAAATGGAAAACAAAAAAAGGCAGGGGTTGCAATCCTAGTCTCGGATAAAACAGACTTTAAACTAACAAAGATCAAAAGAGACAAAGAAGGCCATTACATAATGGTAAAGGGATCAATTCAACAAGAAGAACTAACTATCCTAAATATATATGCACCCAATACAGGAGCACCCAGATTCATAAAGCAAGTCCTTAGTGACCTACAAAGAGACTTAGACTCCCACACAATAATAATGGGAGACTTTAACACCCCACTGTCAACATTAGACAGGTCGACGAGACAGAAAGTTAACAAGAATATCCAGGAATTGAACTCAGCTCTGCACCAAGTGGACCTAATAGACATCTACAGAACTCTCCACCCCAAATCAACAGAATATACATTCTTTTCAGCACCACACCACACCTATTCCAAAATTGACCACATAGTTGGAAGTAAAACACTCCTCAGCAAATGTAAAAGAACAGAAATTATAACAAACTGTCCCTCAGACCACAGAGCAATCAAACTAGAACTCAGGATTAAGAAACTCACTCAAAACCACTCAACTACATGGAAACTGAACAACCTGCTCCTGAATGACTACTGGGTACATAACGAAATGAAGGCAGAAATAAAGATGTTCTTTGAAACCAGCAAGAACAAAAACACAACATACCAGAATCTCTGGGACACATTCAAAGCAGTGTGTAAAGGGAAATTTATAGTGCTAAATGCCCACAAGAGAAAGCAGGAAAGATCTAAAATTGACACCCTAACATCACAATTAAAAGAACTAGAGAAGCAAGAGCAAACACATTCAAAAGCTAGCAGAAGGCAAGAAATAACTAAGATCAGAGCAGAACTGAAGGAAATAGAGACACAAAAAACCCTTCAAAAAATCAATGAATCCAGGAGCTGGTTTTTTGAAAAGATCAACACAATTGATAGACCACTAGCAAGACTAATAAAGAAGAAAAGAGAGAAGAATCAAATAGATGCAATACAAAATGACAAAAGGGATATCACCACCGATCCCACAGAAATACAAACTACCATCAGAGAATACTATAAACACCTCTACGCAAATAAACTAGAAAATCTAGAAGAAATGGATAAATTCCTCGACACATACACTCTCCCAAGACTAAACCAGGAAGAAGTTGAATCTCTGAATAGACCAATAACAGGCTCTGAAATTGAGGCAATAATTAATAGCTTACCAACCAAAAAAAGTCCAGGACCAGATGGATTCGCAGCCGAATTCTACCAGAGTTACAAGGAGGAGCTGGTACCATGCCTTCTGAAACCATCCCAATCAATAGAAAAAGAGGGAATCCTCCCTAACTCATTTTATGAGGCCAGCATCATCCTGATACCAAAGCCTGGCAGAGACACAACAAAAAAAAGAGAATTTTAGACCAATATCCTTGATGAACATTGATGCAAAAATCCTCAGTAAAATACTGGCAAACCAAATCCAGCAGCACATCAAAAAGCTTATCCACCGTGATCAAGTGGGCTTCATCCCTGGGACGCAAGGCTGGTTCAACATACGAAAATCAATAAACGTAATCCAGTATATAAACAGAACCAAAGACAAAAACCACATGATTATCTCAATAGATGCAGAAAAGGCCTTTGACAAAATTCAACAACCCTTCATGCTAAAAACTCTCAATAAATTAGGTATTGATGAGACGTATCTCAAAATAATAAGAGCTATCTATGACAAACCCACAGCCAATATCATACTGAATGGACAAAATCTGGAAGCATTCCCTTTGAAAACTGGCACAAGACAGGGATGCCCTCTCTCACCACTCCTATTCAACATAGTGTTGGAAGTTCTGACCAGAGCAATCAGGCAGGAGAAAGAAATAAACGGCATTCAGTTAGGAAAAGGGGAAGTCAAATTGTCCCTGTTTGCAGATGACATGATTGTATATCTAGAAAACCCCATCATCTCAGCCCAAAATCTCCTTAAGCCGATAAGCAACTTCAGCAAAGGCTCAGGATACAAAATCAATGTGCAAAAATCACAAGCATTCTTATACACCAATAACAGACAAATAGAGAGCCAAATAATGAGGGAACTCCCATTCACAATTACTTCAAAGAGAATAAAATACCTAGGAATCCAACTTACAAGGGATGTGAAGGACCTCTTCAAGGAGAACTACAAACCACTACTCAATGGAATAAAAGAGGATACAAACAAATGGAAGAACATTCCATGCTCATGGGTAGGACGAATCAATATCATGAAAATAGCCATACTGCCCAAGGTAATTTATAGATTCAGTGCCATCCCCATCAAGCTACCAATGACTTTCTTCACAGAACTGGAAAAAACTACTTTAAAGTTCATATGGAACCAGAAAAGAGCCCACATTGCCAAGTCAATCCTAAGCCAAAAGAACAAAGCTGGAGGCATCACGCTACCTGACTTCAAACTATACTACAAGGCTACAGGAACCAAAACAGCATGGTACTGGTACCAAAACAGAGATATAGATCAATGGAACAGAACAGAGCCCTCGGAAATAATGCCGCATATCTACAACTATCTGATCTTTGACAAACCTGAGAAAAACAAGCAATGGGGAAAGGATTCCCTATTTAATACATGGTGCTGGGAAAACTGGCTAGCCATATGTAGAAAGCTGAAACTGGATCCCTTCCTTACACCTTATACTAAAATTAATTCAAGATAGATTAAAGACTTACATGTTAGACCTAAAACCATAAAAACCCTAGAAGAAAACCTAGGCAATACCATTCAGGACATAGGCATGGGCAAGGACTTCATGTCTAAAATACCAAAAGCAATGGCAACAAAAGCCAAAATTGACAAATGAGATCTAATTAAACTAAAGAGCTTCTGCACAGCAAAAGAAACCACCATCAGAGTGAACAAGCAACCTATAGAATGGGAGAAAATCCAGAATCTACAATGAACTCCAATAAATTTACAAGAAAAAAACAACCCCATCAAAAAGTGGGCAAAGGATATGAACAGACACTTCTCAAAAGAAGACATTTATGCAGCCAAAACACACATGAAAAAATGCTCATCATCACTGGCCATCAGAGAAATGTAAATCAAAACCACAATGAGATACCACCTCACACCAGTTAGAATGGCAATCATTAAAAATTCAGGAAACAACAGGTGCTGGAGAGGATGTGGAGAAATAGGAACACTTTTACACTGTTGGTGGGACTGTAAACTAGTTCAACCATTGTGGAAGTCAGTGTGGAGATTCCTCAGGAATCTAGAACTAGAAATACCATTTGACCCAGCCATCCCATTACTAGGTATATACCCAAAGGATTATAAATCATGCTGCTATAAAGACACATGCACACGTATGTTTATTGCGGCAGTATTCACAATAGCAAAGACTTAGAACCAACCCAAATGTCCAACAATGATAGACTGGATTAAGAAAATGTGGCACATATACGCCATGGAATACTATGCAGCCATAAAAAATGATGAGTTCATGTCCTTTGTAGGGACATGGATGAAGCTGGAAACCATCATTCTCAGCAAACTACCGCAAGGACAAAAAACGAAACACCGCATGTTCTCACTCATAGGTGGGAATTGAACAATGAGAACGCATGGACACAGGAAGGGGAACATCACACACCAGGAACTGTTGTGGGGTGGGGGGAGGGGGGAAGGATAGCATTAGGAGATATACCTAATGCTAAATGACGAGTTAATGGGTGCAGCACACCAACATGGCACATGTACACATATGTAACAAACCTGCATGTTGTGCACATGTATCCTAAAACTTAAAGTATAATTAAAAAAAAAAAGACTTAAAAAATAAATAAATAAATAAATAAATTCTGAAGGCGGGGTGGGAAGCAAGGGGAGGGAGAGCATTAGGACAAATACCTAATGCATGCAGAGCTAAAACCTAGATGATGGGTTGATAGGTACAGCAAACCACCATGGCACATGTATACCTATGTAACAAACCTGCACGTTCAGCACATGTATCCCAGAACTTAAAGTAAAATAAAATAAAATAAATTTTGAGAGCTTTTATGCAATGACTTGTTTTCTGTCATGTATGATTTGAAAGGATAGTGATGATGGTAGTTATTTTTGGCAACTGTAAGTGTAAGGGAGCTCACGACCACTGGTAAGGTCATCAGAGCTCAGGTGCAGGTTCATTTCTGCTTCGGAGTCCAGCCTCTACTCCCACAAACCCTCCTTTCTCCTTAAATGGAAAACTACCTGCATGTTTTATATGAGAACTGAATGCTGAAGTTGGAAGATGCCTGTGCAGCCCCTTCTAGGACATTGGTCCTCATGCTTTAGAGGGTTCCAAATCCCCAAGTGGGCTTATTGAATCACAGTTTGCTGGGCTCCACTCCCAGGATTGTTGACCCAGTAGGTCTAGGGTGGGGGCTGAGAATTTGCATTACCCAGGTGTACTGAGTTGAATAGCATCCCACCCCCTCAAACCCAAATTGATGTCCACCAGGAATCTCCAAAAGTGACCTTATTTGGAAACAGAGGTTTTGCAGATGTAATTGGTGAAGATGAGGTCACACTGGCCCTAAATCCAGTATGACTGATGTCCTTATAAAGAGAGGAGAAGAGACACACAGATCCAGAGACACATACGGAGGTGCCATGTATATGGTAACAGAGGCAGAGATTGGAGCGATGCATCTCTAAGCCAAGGAAAACCAATGAATTGCTGGCAACTCCAGGAACTAGGAAGAGGCAAGAAAGGAGCCCCTGTCAGAGCCTTCAAAGGGAGCATGGCTCTCCTGCCACCTTGATTTCAGGCTTCTGGACTCCAGAACTGTGAGAACGTAAATGTCTATTGTTTTAAGCCACTCTGTTTATGATAATTTGTTATATGCCCTAACTTTTTTTTTTTTTTTTTTGAGACGAAGTCTTGTTCTGTCAGCCAGGCTGGAGTTCAGTGGTACGATCTCGGCTAACTGCAACCTCCGTCTCCCAGGTTCAAGCGATTCTCCTGCCTCAGCCTCCCAAGTAGCTGGGATTACAGGGGCCTGACACCATGCCCTGCTAATTTTTGTATTTTTAGTAGAGATGGGGTTTCACCATGTTGGCCAGGCTGGTCTTGAACTCCTGACCTCAAGTGATCCACCCAGCTGGGCCTCCAAAATGCCAGGATTACAGGTATGAGCCACCATGCCTGGAAGCCCTAACAGACTAATATATCAAGTGATGCTGATGCTCTTGGTCTCGGCACCACAACTTGAGAACCATTGTTCTAGGAAAAAAGGAAAGAAGGCCAAGTACCTCTCCATAGGCAAAAATAGAAGAATTTGGGTGATAAGTATTCTTGAAAAACATACTTAACAGTCAGAGATAGACACACCACCCTTACTTGACCAATCACTCTCTCTTCTGGGACTTTAGGTTGTTAGCAAGAGATGCAGACTCAAACATACAGCACTTCTTCTTCGCAGTGCTGTGACCAGGCATCACTGTGGACAGGTGTCGTGGTTCAATTGCCTAGCCTGAATCCTGTCCACTTTCAGTCCAGTTCTCCAGCCTTCTTGAGATTTTGTGAGTCCCCAGTATCCTTCCAATAAATTGCTTTTTGTAAAATTAGTGAGTCCATTTCTGTTGCTTGCAAATCTCTTGTCTTCATATGTGTCCTTGAAGTGGTCTGTACTTAGCTGGGTTAAAGAGGAATGGGAATTTATTTACTTCGATTTTTCTATCATTCAAACATAACACTTTTCAATTAAAACATCTTGATTTTTTTCCTAATTACAAAAGTAATGCAAACATTGCAACAAAGGGCGGGTACTTGCTAAAGATACTTTTAAAAATCTTTTTGATTGACTTTCCATTGGTTAAAACGCCATTGCGTAGCTAGTGAGAAAATAAAATGTTGATTAACTAAAGGATGTTCCTTTGAGAAAGGAATATATGTTAAATGGCAGTCTAAGGAGACCACAGTGAATATATGACCACTTTATCCTAGCATGGGTAGGAGCTTCATCTCTGCCATCCTAGTGGGCAAGTTAATATTAAGGCCAGCTTTGTGATTAGTCCAAAGATTTTCTTGAAAAAATCTTATTTATGTTAACTACAGATGCACTTTTAGAGTTTAAGACTTAGGTTTTTAATACACAATTACTTGTGGTGCCCACATATTCATATGTACTCATAGATTTTCCTCTTCAAACTGTGAATTATTTCCCCTTTGTAATGCCATCTGCTTCCTCCACCCAAGCCACTTTACAATGCTTTCCTAAAGTCGATTTCAATAGCTTCCTCTCTGCCCAGGAAAACAGGTTCCTGTGCAGGACAATAATGATATTTTTGCAATCTTTGGATAAATTATGTTAATTTTCCCCCTTTATTAATTTACTAATGCATTGAAATAATCTCAGCTGAATTTTCATCCTTGCTTTTTGCTTAGTGATATGGTTTGGCTGTGTCCCCACCCAAATCTCATCTCAAATTTTTGTTCCCATAATCCCCACATGTCATGGGAGGGACCAAGTGGGAGGTAATTTAGTCATGGGGGCGGTTACCCTCATGCTGTTCTCATGATAGTGAGTGAGTTCTCTTGAGATCTGATGGTTTTATAAGGGGCTTTTCCTCTTTTTGCTTGCTGCCGCCATGTGAGGTAGGACATGTTTGCTTCCCCTTCTGCCATGATTGTTAAGTTTCCTGAGGCTTCCCCAGCC
The DNA here is from genome assembly GCF_028885655.2 of Pongo abelii. Taxonomy (NCBI): domain Eukaryota; kingdom Metazoa; phylum Chordata; class Mammalia; order Primates; family Hominidae; genus Pongo; species Pongo abelii. Next base: position 24,055,451 of record NC_071988.2, read on the forward strand.
ATGCTGAACTGTGAGTCAACTAACCTCTTTCCTTTATAAATTGCCCAGTCTCAGGTATGTCTTTATTAGCAGTGTGAGAATGGACTAATACATGTAGAGAACTCCTCCCTCCTAACCTACAAACAGTCACATATGTCTATGTCAAACTGAACTCCCATGAAGTCATCCCCACGTCTATCCTCCTCTTCCATGAAATCCAAGCCAGGGTTGCCTGAATCACCTCATCCTCAACAACCTTTCTCAGAATAGGAAATATTCAAAATTTGCCACCACTCATCTTGTGGGCTTCATATAAAAAATACAAAATGCTACCTTTTAAAAATTAAAAAGCCAGTAATTTACCTTCCAAGGTTCAATCTGAGTTTAGAAAATTCATTACAATGAAAAGAGAAGGAGGATTTTTTTTTTTATTGCGGATAGTTAGTGGCATTGATGGATCATGGCAGAGCCATCCGCAATATGGCCAAATAATTTCACTGGAGAGGATTTTATATAGCTACAGCTAAAATTCAATGAACTGATTCAGAAGACTCAGTATAAAATATAACAGTGACTTCGAGTGCCAAATCAATTTGGGGGCTTGAAGGGATAGGGAGAGCCTTCGTTCCCTCCGTGTTCATGGACGTGACTTTAACTGGAACCGTAAATTCACAGGCATAGGAGTGGCAGGCAGTGGGCTATGGCAGGTGATTTAAGAAACCTATCCTGAAAAATCAGAAAGTGGTTGCAAATAGCAGTCCTTAGAGAAGTGTGTGACTCTGAAGTACGTCCAAGAGAGAAAGTTCAAAGGATGTTCTTGAGGACAAATTAGGGATTTGCCATCAGGTGACAAGGGTTCTAGGTTTGCAAATGGATCAACTTGAGTCCTTGTTTTCTACCTCAATCTCCTCCCTTGTGAAATAAAAGGGTTGATGCAGAATAACGGCTTTCACAGTGTTGGTTGTCTTTGTCTTTTTAATAGTAGGAGGCTTTTTGCTCATGTATTCATCCTGCTCTGCTGGATTTTCACTTTGCCTCTGCAGACCCATGCTGCAGCATTCTCACCCTGCTCTTGCTCCACAATGCTGAGGACTGCATTATTAAACTCCCTTGCCTGCCAGCTTTCACTCAGGTTTAGCCAGCAGGAGGTGCCCATAGAAGACTGGAGGATGAAATAAGATAGAGGGTGGGATGTTGATACCTACAACTCCCTCCCTGCCAGGCCACTGGTTGGCAGTGGCAGTGCTCCTGCCCAGTGTCCTCCTTCCACCATACCTCTCTTTTCCTCTCTCTGGGTTCCAGAATCATCTCTGATATGGTTTGGCTGTGTCCCCACCCAAATCTTGAATTGTAGTTCCCATAATTCCCACATATTATGGGAGGGACCTGGTAGGAGGTAATTGAATCATGAGGGCAGGTCTTTCTTGTGCTGTTCTTGTGATGTGAATAAATCTCATGAGATTTGATGGTTTTATAAAGGGGAATTTCCCTGCACAAACTCTCTCTTTGCCGTCCACTATGTAAGATGTACCTTTGATCTTCGTTCATCTTCCACCATGATTTTGAGGCCTCCCCAGCCACGTGAAACTGTGAGTCAACTAAACCTCTTTCTTTTTTAAATTACCCAGTCTCTGGTATGTCTTTATCAGCAGTGTGAAAACAGACTAATAGAATCCCCTAATCCAGCCCATTCAGACAAGGGTTGCAACTGCTGTTGTTGGCCTCCAGGGCTTCATCACGCCTTTGGGGTTTCCTGGAACCCTGTCCATTCTGTTGGAAATAACCTCTTCATTAAACTCTCCTCAAAGACCCCACAGAAATGTGGCATCTCTTTCCTGCTGGGACAGATGCACTCGGAGACTTCTTAGGTAAAACAGACCAGAGGCTCTGCCCTGAATGTAGCTGGGGCTTCCGTGCACACAGTATGCCCCACCCTCATGCGCTTATGGGGACCTGATCCTGTGCAGAAAGACACTTCCAGCTTCTGAGATTCCTTCCAAATCGTCAGCTGTAGAGAGGTGGTGGTGGCGGGGGGTGGGGGGACTCCCTCATCTGTCATTATTCAAATATATTGAGCTCCTATATTTGTTTATTCACTCATTCAGCTAACACCAGTGGAGCACCTCTACTGACCCAGATCCTGTGCTAGGTTCTGAGGTTAAGGGGCAAATAAGATAGAATTCCTTGTCTCAAGGGGCTTACACACATTTGCAAACACACAAGCCAACTACGAAAACCTCAGAGCCAGAAAGAAAGGGCCCTGAGACACTTCTCATCCACAGCAGCACTGAGGCCAGGAAAGCAGGACTCGGGCTCTGTCAACCTGAGAGAAAACAGCAAGAACAGTGCATTGTGGAGTTAGGATCTAATTCCCTGTGCGGGAAGGAAGTGGCAGGCAGAAGAATAAGACCAATGGGATCTTTCCCCAAGATGTTGTCAGGGATTCATGTGTGGACTCCCTGGGGCCTGTGACTAAGGTGGGTGGTTGCTTTAGGAACCTGCAGGTGCACAGAGGGGACAGCAGAGGTGGCAGTGAAGAGAAGGATGGTGACAGAGGTGATAGGTTGTGCCAAGGATCAGAGAGTTTGGCTCATGCCAGAGGCACATGGCTGAAACCATCTGTGTGTAACAGCCATCTCTGCAGGGGTCACCCCTAACATGGGAACTCAAGAGAGAAATTGTTGTCCTGGTAGAAACTGGTAAGGACAGCCCTGACATTCCTCAGCCTCATGAGGTGGCAGAGAGAGTATGCCAGAGCCCCTGTCCATATCACAGTGAGAATGCAAAGGCTGTGAGCATGAACTCTGGAGCCAAACCGCCCAGGGCTGAATCCAGTCTTTGCCACTTGCTGCCAAGTAATACTATTTTTGTTTTCAGCCTTCTCATCTGTGAAGGGTGATTCTAATCCAACCTCATAGGAGGGTTGTGAAAATGTATTTAATTAGTATCTGCAAAGCACTTAGCACAGTGCCTGACACAGAGTAAGTGCAATGCAAATGTTAGTTGTTATTACTCAACATCACTTTACTATTTTCATTTCAGTATGGACCCCAAATCAAGTGGACTCGGGGGTGGGAATTTGGCTGATGGGAATGAGCACAACATTGGAAGGGGAGTGGAGAATCCCAGCCTTTGGAGTAAGACAAAGATTTAAATCTAAACCCTGCCATGAGCCAGCTCCATAATCTTGGCAAGCACTTAGACCTTCTCCAATCCTCAGTGTTCTCGTCTATAAAATGGGGATAATTACAGTACTTACCCTTAGGGTGGTAGTAGGGGGTAATGACAAGTTCCTTTATTTTTCTTTTACTCATTCATTCACGTATTCAATAAACACATTTTTCCCCACCATACAAGCTATGTTTACTAAGGAAACAAACTTGTTTCCCAATTCAGGGGTCTGGGGCATGTGTAGCCACCATTCAGAGCCTCTAATAAGCAGGACCTGGCCAACGTGGCCACAGAAGTTGACTTAATTCTCATGTCTTGACTGGCTGCTCCCTGTGTTCCTCAAATCTAGCATTTGGGACACAGATTCCCTCAACAACATAGCTCAGCATCTATGTATCTTCGGAGACCTCTTTAGGTTAAAAAGCAGGTGTTGTCAAGCTGGGGGAGTGGGGATGGGGGCCTCGGGCAGGGATACACAGGAAATCGCTACCTGCAGTGGGTGATCACCACATGTGTGGGTTCTGTGGGTGCCTAGGCTGTCACTGGGGCTGCAGGCAGCAAGTGACAGATCCCATGCACACCTCCTCATTTAAATTCACTCCACAGTCCAGATCTGCCTGCACCCAAGGAGGTTTCAGGGCAAGCTGCCCCGAATGTTTCCATTCAGAATGATGCATCCCCTCTCATTTTTGGAAGCTTTTAAACTTCAGGGTGGACAGCATGGCCCTTGGGAATGTGCTTTCATGCATTAGGAGTCGATTTTAAACAGCAAATATGCCACAGTCTGTCATAGAGGGAAATAATAATACAACTTCAAAAGAGCAGAGCGCAAAAGAAAGGCTATTATTAATGGGAAGAATAATTTTAAAGTCATATTAAAAAGCCTCAAGTCTAGTGGAAAAAGCCAGGAAATGGGAACAAAATTAGCATTATTATAGCTTTTCATGGTAACTTACTCTGGGTTTTTCTAGTGGCTTAAAAAAAGCAGAAAAGAAGGGAAAGCCTGGCTGATAACAATTTATCTGACCAAATACATTTCCCATCCCAAATGCACCTGTGATAGTGGCTGTATTTAAATTGTTTCCTTTTTATATCTGTCTTGTGGCCATTTATACCTCACAGTGTTGTTAGAGACAGCAGCATTTTGTGTGGAATGGTAAACAGTAAAGCTCTTTGAGGCCTTTCAGAAAGAAGTGCAATTCGAGGTGCAGGAATTATTATTATTAATTTGCATGTTAATAATCCAAATCTTCACTAAAGCCCACACTGCAGATGCACCCTCTGAAACTCCGCAGAGGTAAGTGCTGTATATTAATGTGGCACCTTTGGTCTTAGAAGAAAAAGAGTTTCTGTGAAGGACGAGACCTTTTTCCTTTCTCAATTTTGAAAGGAGAGTCCTCTTTTTGTTGGGTGCTCATTGCCTTTGCTTCAGTTAAACTGTTCCCTTCTCAGATCATCCTCTTTCTCATCATTTCACATAAAGTCTCCAACAATTTCTCTCAGTTAGGCTTTAGGACACTCACAACCCCACTCCTCTGGAAGCATGGTGAAGCATACGTGTATACATCTGTGTGCAGTGTGTGCTAACGTAAATGCCTCAAACCTTCGGCTTTGTTTATACATATGTGTATTCTATTATTAATGGTTTGGAGACACTTCGGTTCTGAAGTAGGTGAAATTTAAGTTACCTTTTAGAACATATTTTTTGGCTGAGCAAGGTGGCTCATCCCTGTAATCCCAGCACTTTGGGAGGCCAAGGCAGGAGGATCACTTGAGGTCAGGAGTTCAAGACCAGTCTGGCCAACATGGTGAAACCCCATCTCTACTAAAAATACAACAATTAGCCAGGCATGGTTGCAGGTGCCTGTAATCCCAGCTATTCAGGAGGCTGAGGCAGGAGAATTGCTTGAACCAGGGGGCTGGGGGGAGGTTGCAGTGAGCCAAGATCACACCACTGCACTCCAGCCTGGGCGAAAGATCAAAACTCCATCTCAAAAAAAAAAAAAAAAATGTATATATAGTGGTAAAAGACACATAACAAAAAATTTACCATCTTAACCATTTTTAAGCGTGCAATCCAGTGGTATTAAGTACATTCATATTGTGCAACCACCACCACCATCCGTCATCGGAACTCTTTTTATCTTGCAAAACTGAAACTCTGTACCCCTTAAATAACTCACCTTTCCCCACCTCTTCCCCATCCCCTGGCAACCACTATTCTACTTTCTGTTTCTATAAATTTGGCTACTTCAGATACCTCATGTAAGTGGAATCATAGAGTATCTGTCTTTTAGGAAGAGATTTTTTATGAGAAAGCTAGGTTTGAGAACATCTGTTAGAAGGTGATTGTGATGCCAGTGCAATGTGACTGATAATACTGGGCTGCTCTGTGAGAGCAAGTTGACCCTCCAATAAAGTGCTCATTCCCCCAGTAACAGAACTTGCCCCCCTCCAATGGTTGTCCACGGTCTATTGGGTCCAGAGAAGACTGGCAAGTGGATGACATCTGAGAATTGAAGGGATACCACTTCTCTAGCATCTGGCTGGGGGCTCCACTGGAGTAGCAATCAGTGATCAGAACACAGATTCCTGATTTTGGAGGATGGGGCCCTTTTTGCCCACCCTGGCTCTTGCAAGCTGTGTGCAGCTTCCTCCAGGAACATGTGCATTGTTACAAGTCCCTCCCTCTCCAGCTGAAATGACTTCCAGGAGATTAAAAGGGCTCCCCCTGCTTCATTTTTGTCTTTTCTGCCTTTTGAGACCCAAACATTAAAGACTAAGGCATTCAAAAACAACTGCCTATACTAGCAAAATTAGAAGTGACTGCGCATAGCCACGAAAAGGCACACGCTCAGAAAAGACCCCAAAAGACCTCAAGTTTATACCTCAACCTGATCCTTGGCAAACAGCAAACTCTAGAGAAGCAAGATGATCTGATTTCTAGTAGTACCAGATTATTATATACAAATGTCTAGTTTTCAACAAAAATACTTCAAAGCATGCAAAGTATGGCCTATTCAAAGGAAAAAATAATAATCAGCAGAAACTGTCCCTGAAAAAGACCTGCTGCCAGCTCTACTTGCCAAAGACTTTAAAACAACTGCCTTAAAGGTTCTCAAAGAACTAAAGGAAGATGTGGAGAAAGTCAAGAAAATGATATCTGAACAAAAGAGAAATATCAAGAAGAGAGAAAAGCTAAAAAGAAACCAAAAAGAAATTATGGTAATGAAAAGTAGAATAACTGAAACAAAAAGCTCACTAGAAAGATTCAAAGAGAGATTTGAGCAGGCAGAAGAAAGAATCAGTGAACTTTAATTTAGCATGATGAAAATTATTAGTCTGAGGAACAGAAAGAAAAAAGATGGAAAAAAAAAAGTGAACAAAGCCTAAAGAACCTATAGGTCACATATGGAAGTCCCAGAAGGAGAAGAGAGAGAGAAAGGGACCGAGAGAGAAAGGGACCAAGAGAATATTTGAAGAAATAATGGCTGAAAACTTCCCAAATTTTATGAAAGACATTAATATAAACATCCAAGAAGCTCAACAAGCTCCAAGTAGGATAAACTCAGAAAAGACCCATAGACAGCCTCAAGACAGCCCCAAGACAGCCCTGCCCCCATGGCTTTGCTGGGTACAGCCCAGGCTTCATACATTAAAGTCATATGCTTGCAGATTTTCCAGGAAGGTGCTGCATGCTGGTGGTTTTACAGTTCTGAGGTCTCAGGGATGGCCCTGCCCCCAAGACTCCACTATGTTTTGTGCTAGTGAGGGCTTTCTGTAAGCTCTGCCTCTGTGGTAGGTCTCTGCCTGGGCTCTGAGGCTATCCAAGATATCCTTTTAAATCCATGTGGAAGTAGCCATAACTCCACAGCTTGTACACTCTGCATGCCTGCAGCATTAGCACCATGTGGATGCCACCAAAGTTCACCACTTGTGCTTTCCTGAGTGGTGGCTCAAGCTGCACGTAGGCCCGCTTGAGCCACCGCTGGATTTCTTCTAATGCAAGGAGTACTGCATTGGAATGCAGGGAGCAGAGATTCAAGATGGCCCTGAGCAGTGAGTCCTGAGGCCCCCTCCCTAGAAACAGTTCTGTCCCCAAGGTCCTAGCACTCTGGGCCTGTGATAAGCACAGCAGCACTGAAGAGCTCCAAAATGCCTTCAGTGTCATTCTCCCACTGTCTTGATGAATAGCACCTGGGTGCTTTCTATTCATACTGATCTTATCAAATGGTTGCTTGGTCATACTCATGGTTTTCTCCCCTAAACATGCTTTTTAATTATTTACATGGTTAAACTGAGAATTTTTTAAATTTCTACATTCTGCTTCCCTTTTAATTATAAATTAAATAATTTTGCTACATTTTATTATAAGTAGTTAAGACATACAGTATCTCAAATGCTTTGCTGCTGGTATTTGTTATAGCAACACCTCGCTTCTGGTACCAACTTTTGTCTTACTCCATTTGTGTTTCTATAACAGAATATCTGAGACTTGGTGATTTATGGAGAAGAAAAGTTTATTTTTCTCATGGTTCTGGAGACTGGGAGGTCCAGGATCAATGCACTAGCATTTGGTGTCTGGTGAGGGCCTTCTCGCTGCATCCTTCCAGAGGGGAGGAACCTTCTCTCCTCACGTGGCAGAAGGCAGAAGGGCAAAAAGGGCAAACTACTCAAATGCTGGATTTGAGTAGCCTCTTTCATAGAGCCTTAGTTCCATTAATGAAGAAGGAACCCTCAAGGCCTAGTCACTTCTTGTAGACCCTAACTCTTAATACTATCACATTGACAACACCTGAATTTTGGAGAGGACACATTAAAACCATAGCAATGTGGAAATAACCCAAGTATCCATCAACAAATGAATGAGTAAGAAAAATGTGATATGTACATACAATGAAATATTATTCAGCCTTAATAAAGAAAGAAATACTGACACATACTACAACATGGATGAACCTTGAGGATATTATGTTAAGTAAAATAAGCAAGTCACACACACACCAAAAATATTGTATGATTCTACTTATATGAGGTACTTAGAGCAGTCAAAATTATAGAGACAGAAAGTAGAAGGGTGGTTGCCAGAATCCAGGGGAGGAAGAAATGGAAAGTTGCTGTTCAATGGTAATAGAGTTTCAGTTTTCCAAGATGAAAAGAGTGATGGAGATGGATGGTGGCAATGGTATTAAACAATATTATGAATGTATTTAATGTCACTGAACTGTACTCTTAAGGTTACATGGTAAAGTTTATGTTGTGTGTTTTACCATAATAAAAAGTTTGAAGAAAATTCTTATAGGGACTTCAGTTGACTAACACTTTATTCACACCCTTCCTACAACCCCAAATAGAGGAACACAATCTTTGCTTGAATCTTCATCTAAGGAGATGGCAGAAAGTTTAATGCATATATTAGACTCTAGTGGTGGTTCTGAAATAATTGGAGCCCAATTGTTGTACTACTGAGAGGCAAAAATATAGGCCTCAAGGTTTTCATGTATCATCTCCCAAATTAAGTGGATGTATGCAGAGTCATTTCTCCTTTTGCTGCCTTAGAAGACAAAGTTCTTGTGAGATGACAGCAAACCTAGTTAACACAAACTAACCCCATAACAAGGATTTCTCTGACCTTGCCCCAGGCCTGATAGTTCCAACTCACCCTCTCGGTGACCCTCTATTAACATATGTAAAGACTTTCAAAGTGACTTCTAAAGCTTCCTTGTTCGTTTAAAGGCTGCTGACAACCTTCTGACTCTGTTCTCCAGCCTGAACTTCTGAATTAGTATATTGCCATTCCTGCGAGAGCTAAACCAGACCTAGATAATTTCGGGCTATTAATATAAATTACTTTAGTGATCCATTACCTCAGCTCTCCCCAGCATGCACCCACACGCATACCTTACCTGGGGCACTCCATGCCTATTATATCGATGATATCATAGCAATTGGGCCCAGTGAGTGAGAAATACTATGGATGCCACAGTAGGACACTCTAGGAGATGGAAAATAAACCCTATGAAGGATCAGGGGTCTGCCACATTGGTTAAATTTATAGGTGCTCAGTGGCCTGAGGCAGGCCATGACATTTCATCCAAAGTAAATAAATAAACAAATAAATTTATTGTATTTTGAATCGCCTACCACTAAGATGGAAGCAGAATCTTGGCCGGTCTCTTTGGGTTCTGGAAGCAGCATACTTCACACTTGAGAAAGCGTATACAATCTAATTTATCAGCTGACCTGGAAGGCTTCTAGCTTGAATGGGGCCCAGAGCATGAAAGAGCTCTGTACTAGGCCTAGACTATAGTATAAGCATCCCTGCTATTTGAGCTATGTGCCCAAGAAATCCCATGGTACTAAGCACATCACAAAAAGATACTGTGTGGAATCTCTGGCTCCAACATTGGAGCTCGAATCCCTAGAATTATGGAACAAAGCCATGAAATCTATGGCAGAGAACTCTATTCAAAACACAGCTCCTGGCATATAACTGGGCTCTGGTAGAAACTATCTGACCATGAAATATCAAGTGACTATGTGGCCAGAGCTGTCTTTTATAACCTGGGAACTGTTAAATCCACCAAGCAACAAAATCAGGCACATCCAGGGACCTTCCATTGTTAGATAGAAATGGTACCTCTGGGGTTAGAGGGCATAAGTCATCTCCCCAAACCAGTAGCACAGATCCTCATGTAATCTACCAGCGTTTCATTGACTCTCCTCTTTCAGCTCACATGTATAACTTTATGAGAGGTTCCCTACAACTAGCTGAAGGAGGATTAAGCCCAAACTCAACCTACTGATTTATTGACTTGATATGAAGGTGTTGGCCTAAAAGGGACCACCACCATAGTACAATCCCATTCAGGGACCACCCTAAAAGACTGGGGCCAGTGTACCTGGTTGTCTATTTTCCATGGAGCAATAAGAAACTTAAGTCAACGGAATACATGTATTCATAAGCAATGAGCAATGCTTACATCACGGGTTAGCAAACTCTGGTCCATAGGCAAAATCCAGGCCAATGTGTATTTTTATAAATAAAGTTTTACGAGAACATAGACATGTCTGTTCATCTTCACATTGTTTGTGGCTGCATTTGCAAGAATGGCAGAATTGCAACAGAAACTGGATTGCTTACAAAAGTGAAAATATTTACTATCTGGTCCTTTACAGAAAAAGTTTGCTGACTCCTGACTTACATAGTTAATAAGGGAATGGGAAGGAGCAAGACTGGAAGATTCAGAATGGGAAGGTCTAGGAAGGATGTGGGTGGACTTCTGAGAGTAGACATCAAGTATTGTATCTTCATATAGTACACCCAAGTTCACCAGAGAGTATCTCGTGCAAAAGAGACATTAAACAACCAAAGGGGCTCATGCCTCAACCAGTAGACATCAGGAAATGTCTGTCCTTGGTCATCCCAGTTTTTATGCAATAGGTTCATGAATGAAGTAGTCACAATGGCAGATATAGAAGCTCTTTATGACTCAATGGCATAGGTTCTTTCTCACCAGGGCTCATTGACCTACTAATGCTGCTGATATGTGATTTGCCAACAGTAGAGACCAATACTTAGCCCTGCATATGGTAGCGTTCCTTGAGGAGTCCAACTAGCCACACTGAAGCAAATTGATTATACCAGAAGCCTTTCCTTTGGAAACGGCAGTGCTTTATCATGATCAGGATTGTTTCTTCTAGATGGTTTGCCTTTCTGCCTGCAGTGCCTCAGACTATCTATCTGAAGCACCACTATCTAAAGCTCACAAAGTGTCTGATCACTAATATTGGGATCCTACATTACATTTCTTCAGACCAAAGACCCACTTTACAACAAAAGAGATGGGCACATAACCTTGAGATCCACTAATTCTATCCACTATTCCACCATCCAGATCTGACAGTTGACAAGGACATTAAAAGTCATTATAATCATTTTCATATGTTGTAAGATATCTTAAAAGACTCAACTCTAACTTCCAGAGATTAAAACTATAATACTTGAGGTAAAAAAATGCACTATATGCAATTCATGGATGATTAGATATTGCAGAATTAGCGAAGATCAAGGCATAGCTATAGAAATTATTCAAAATGAAAAACAGAGAAGAAAAAAAAGCGAGGTGCAGTGGCTCTAACCTGTAGTCCCAGCACTTTGGGAGTCTGAGGCGGGCAGATCCCTTGAGGCCAGGAGTTTGAGACCTGCCTGGCCAACATGGCAAAAACCTGTCTCTACTAAAAATATAGCCAGGCATGGTGGCACACACCTGTAATCTCAGCTACTCATGAGGCTGAGGCACCAGAATCACTTGAATCCGGGATGCGGAGGTTGCAGTGAGCCGAGATCACGCAGGCAGAGCCACAGCTCTGTCGCCCAGGCTGGACTGCAGTGGTGCGATCTTGGCTCACTGCAAGCTCCGCCTCCGGGGTTCACGCCATTCTCCTGCCTCAGCCTCCCGAGTAGCTGGGACTACAGGGACCCGTCACCATGCCTGGCTAATTTTTTTATATTTTTAGTAGAGACGGGGTTTCACCGTGTTAGCCAGGATGGTCTCGATCTCCTGACCTTGTGATCCACCCCCCTCAGCCTCCCAAAGTGCTGGGATTACAGGTATGAGCCACTGTGCCCAGCCAAAAAAAATTTTTTTAGTATAAAGAACATCAGTGACCTGTGGGACAACTGTGTTTATCTGCTAACCCTAACATCTAACTCAGTTCTGGGTTGGTCTCTATTGATTGATTATTCTCCTTGATATGAGTTGTGTTGTTTCCCTGTTACTTGGCGTGCTTGGTAACCTTTGATTGGATACCAACCTAGTTGGAGTTCCCAAAGGAGAGGAGGAAGCAGCACAGAAAAAAAAAATTGAATAAATGATAGCAAAAATTTGTCCAAATTTGACAAAAATTATAAACCTGCAGACCCAAAAAGCTTAAGAAGCACAAGAAACATGAAGAAACCCATACCAAGGCATAGCATAATCAAATTGAACAAAATCAGGGTTAAAGAGAAAATCCTAAAAGCAGCCAGAGAAGAAGATGCTTTTTATACATGTTATGGACAGAGGACTAAAGATAGAGATGACAACAGCTTTTTCATCAGAAAAAAATGCAAGTGAGAAGACAATGGGACATCTTTAAAGAACTGGAAGAAACCTATCAGTCTAGAATTCTATCCCAAGCAAAAATACCATTTAAAAACAAATGTGAAATAAAGATGTTTTCAGACATACAGAAGCTGAAAGAATTCACCACCCGTAGACCTGCACTACAACAAATATTAAAGAAAGTCCTTCAGGCAGAAGGAAAATGATACCGGACGGAAATATGGGTCTTCACAAAGGAATGAGGAGCATCAGAAACATTAACTACATGGGTAAATATGTTATTTTCCTCTTTATATCTTTTAATAGATAATATTTCAAACAAAATAATCACAATGAATTGTGGAGTTTATAACATATGTAAAAGTAAGATATATACAATAGCATATAGGCCAGGAAGGGAAGTATACTACTGTGAAGATTTTCTCTTGCTATATGTAAGGTGATATAATGTCACTTGAAGATAGATTGCATAAATCAACCATATACACTATAACCCTAATAGAACTCCTAAAACAACAAAGATAATATAATTCTTTATTATATTGTTATCTAACAATTGTTAATTGTTAGCTATAATTCTTTGTTTTGTTGTTTTAGAAGTTCTGTTGGGTTATAGAAAACATAGTTCTATTGAAATCACAGAAAATACTCAGTCCCAAAGAAGGCAGAAACAAATAGCATATCAATAATCACATTAAATGCAAATGTTTTATATATCCCAAATAAAATCAGATTGTCGGATTGGATTAAAAACCAAGATACTATTATATTCTGCCTACAAAAGAAGTACATTTAATATAGACACAAATGTAATAAAAGTAAAGGAATGGGAAAATGTATGCCATGTTAACAATAATTTTTTAAAGGTGGAGTGACTATACAAGTATCACACAAAATATATTTTAGAGCAAACAATATTAACAGGGATAAAATGGCTACTTCATTATGAAAAAGGGTCAATTAGCCAAAAGGATATAAAAATCCTAAATGTTTAAGCCTTGAATAACAGAGCTTAAAAATACATAAAACAAAAACTGATGGGATTGCAAGGAGAAATAGACAAATCCAAAATTATAGCTGGAAATATCAATACTCCTCACTCAGTAATTGGTAGAATAAACAGAAAATCAGCAGGGATGCGATAGGTTTGAACAGCACTAAAACCAATTTGACCAAATTGAAATTTTTAAACTAGAATTACCAATTATCCAAGTCTGCATGAGACAAGAGAGTTTCCAAGAAGGTAGACTTTTCAGTGCTAAAACCAAAAGAATCCTAGGCAAAGTAGAATAGTTGGTCACCCTACACAGATCTGGACAGCAATAGAATACACATTCTTCTCAAATGCATGCAGAACATGTACCAAAACAGACCATATTTTGGGCCTTGAAAACAAATTTTAATACATTTAAAAGGATTCTAGTTCATTGGAAGATGCTGAAGGACAGAAAGAAGAAGGTGGATAGTCTAGGATCACAGGACTTGAGGAATGACATGGTGGTGGTGAGTTTCCTCCATATATTCTGAACAGGGTGCTCCAGACGCCTCCAACCAGAACCACAAATGGACACTGACAAAAAAATAAAATACCTTTAAGAAAAGCATGCTCTGCTCATGGGTAGGAAGAATCAATATCGTGAAAATGGCCATACTGCCAAAGGTAATTTATAGATTCAATGCCATCCCCATCAAGCTACCAATGACTTTCTTCACAGAATTGGAAAAAACTACTTTAAAGTTCATATGGAACCAAAAAAGAGTCCACATTGCCAAGTCAATCCTAAGCCAAAAGAACAAAGCTGGAGACATCACGCTACCTGACTTCAAACTATACTGCAAGGCTACAGGAACCAAAACAGCATGGTACTGGTACCAAAACAAAGATATAGACCAATGGAACAGAACAGAGCCCTCAGAAATAATGTTGCATATCTACAACTATCTGATCTTTGACAAACCTGACAAAAACAAGAAATGAGGAAAGGATTCCCTATTTAATAAATGGTGCTGGGAAAACTGGCTAGCCGTATGTAGAAAGCTGAAACTGGATCCCTTCCTTACACCTTATACTAAAATTAATTCAAGATGGATTAAAGACTTACATGTTAGACCTAAAACCATAAAAACCCTAGAAGAAAACCTAGGCAATACCATTCAGGACATAGGCATGGGCAAGGACTTCATGTCTAAAACACCAAAAGCAATGGCAACAAAAGCCAAAATTGACAAATGAGATCTAATTAAACTAAAGAGCTTCTGCACAGCAAAAGAAATGACCATCAGAGTGAACAGGCAACCTACAGAATGGGAGAAAATTTTTGCAACCTACTCATCTGACAAAGGGCTAATATCCAGAATCTACAATGAACACCAACAAATTTACAAGAAAAAAACAAACAACCCCATCAAAAAGTGGGCAAAGGATATGAACAGACACTTCTCAAAAGAAGACATCTATGCAGCCAAAACACACATGAAAAAATGCTCACCATCACTGGCCATCAGAGAAATGCAAATCAAAACCACAATGAGATATCATCTCACACCAGTTAGAATGGCGATCATTAAAAAGTCAGGAAACAACAGGTGCTAGAGAGGATGTGGAGAAATAAGAACAATTTTACACTGTTTGTGGGACTGTAAACTAGTTCCACCATTGTGGAAGTCGGTGTGGCGATTCCTCAGGGATCTAGAACTAGAAATACCATTTGACCCAGCCATCCCATTACTAGGTATGTACCCAAAGGATTATAAATCATGCTGCTATAAAGACACATGCACACGTATGTTTATTGCGGCACTATTCACAATAGCAAAGACTTAGAACCAACCCAAATGTCCAACAATGATAGACTGGATTAAGAAAATGTGGCACATATACACCATGGAATACTATGCAGCCATAAAAAATGATGAGTTCACGTCCTTTGTAGGGACATGGATGAAGCTGGAAACCATCATTCTCAGCACACTATGGCAAGGACAAAAAACCAAACACCAGATGTTCTCACTCATGGATGGGAATTGAACAATGAGAACACATGGACACAGGAAAGGGAACATCACACACCGGGAACTGTTGTGGGGTGGGAGGAGGGGGAAGGGATAGCATTAGGAGATATACCTAATGTTAAATGACGAGTTAATGGGTGCAGCACACCAACATGGCACATGTATACATATGTAACAAACCTGCACGTTGTGCACAGGTACCCTAAAACTTAAAGTATAATAAAAAAAAGAAAAAAGAAATTAAAAATAAATAAATAAAATCATCTTCATAAAGTGAAAAAAAAAGACAATTTATGAATTTATCAGTCATATACCTATAAAAACTTAAAAGAAAGAAAAAAGAAAAGAAAAGCATGCTCTCCTTAGCCAAAAAATTGAGAAAGAGGTGGACTAACACCTGAAAACCTTGTGGCAATACTTTCATTACTCCAGCCAAACATCAATACAAAAACACCCACAATCAAGCAGGGAGTTGATCTTCCACCTCAGAGAAGCAGGAAGCACTTTTTAATTCTTCTGCTGGGTGGTGTTAGCAAGGCCAAGTGTGGATCTAATTTACCATCTTCTGCTTGGTGGGAGTAGGAATACCAATTTCTCTGCCAAGGTAGGGTCAGCAAGACTGAACAGAGAGTTGATCTTCCACTCCCCACCTGGCCAAAGTAGGTCGTTTTTCAATCACCAAAGCCAGGGTAGTGGCAGAGGCATTTATGGGTGAACAGAGCCTCCACCCCCATCCAGCAGCAACGAAACTTAACAAGGCAGTTTGGGTAGTCGCCACTAGGATTCACACACACTCTCGGTGTCAACAGAACCACACAAGGAGGTGAGCCTCCACCCTCACCCAACATAAACAAGGTGGTGCAAAGCAAGGTAGTTGACACCCTACTTCCTCTCTCTCCTGGAGTCAGTGGACCCAATGGGGATCTGAGTTTATGTTCCCACTCACTCAGTGGCAACAAGGTGGTACAAGTCAATGTCTCACTTTTTCTGGGAAGGTGTTAGTGGAGCCCAGCAGGGAGTTGCATGCGTGCCTACCTAGTCACCAATTTATATCTCAACAAAAGACAATAGATACCAATACTGAAATGAATGAGATGTTGGAGTTACCTGGCAAAGATTTTAAGGCATTCATCATGAAAATGCTTTAACAAGCAATTACAGTTTATCTTGAAACAAGTAAAGAATATAACATTTCAGCAAAGAAATGAGTTACAAAACAGAGCCAAGCCAGGCACAGTGTCTCATGCCTATAATCCTAGCACTTTGGGAGGCCAAGGTAGGAGGATCCCAAGCACTTTGGGAGGCCAAGGCAGGAGGATGGCTTGAGCCTAGAAGTTCAAGGCCAGCCTGGGAAATATAGTGAGATTCTATCTCTACAAAAAGTTTTTAAAATCTAGTTATGGTGGCATATGTCTGTAGTTTCAGCTACTCAGAAGTGAGATGGGAGGATCACTTGAGCCAAGGAGGTGGAGGCTGGCATGAGAAGCGATCATACTACTGTACTCTAGCCTGGGCAACAGAGTGAGACCCTATCTCAAAAAAAAAAAAAAAAAAAAGAGCCAAACGGAAATTATAGAATTAAAAAATACAATAAACAAAATTAAAAGTCCACTGTTGGCCTCAGTAGTAGAATGGAGATGACAGGATAGAATAAATGAACCCGAGAACAGAATTTACCCAGTCCAAACAACAGACAAAAAATAAACTGACAAAAATGAACAGAACCAAGTGTGTTCTCTGGCTAATGTAAAATTAAATTTGAAACCAATCACAGAAAAATCTGTAGAAAATTCCTCAATATTTGAAACTAAATAACATACTTCTAAATAACATGGGTCAATTAAGCTAGAAAATATTTTGAACTGAATGAAACTGAAAACACAACTTATCAGAATTTGAGATACCCCTAAAGCAATATTGACCTGTGGGACAATAACTAAAGAATTGTTATTTGTATCACCAAGAGACCCAGAAGGAGAGAACAGTGAAAGTGGAATTGAAAAAATGTTTGAAATACTAATAGCTGAAAACTCTCCAAATTTAGCAAAAGACATGAACTTACAGATTCATGAAGCTAAGGGTGTCCCAAATACAATAAACCCAAAGAAATTCATGCCAAAACACATCATAATTATTCTTCTGAAAACCAAAGACAAATTTTAAAATCTTGAAGACAGCTAAAGATAAATGACACAATACTAATAGAACACCAATTCAAAGACAGCAGGTTTCTCATCTGAAATCACGGAAGTCAGAAGGAACTGTACTTTCTTCAAGTCTGGAAAAAAAGACTGCAAATTTTGTCTGATGAAAAAATCCTTAAGGAATAAAAGAAAAATTAAAACATTTTCAGATAAAAGAATTTGTTCCTGACTATCCTTAAAAAATGATAAAAGGAAGTTCTCTAAGCAGAAAGAAAATGATAATAGAAGACCGTTTTGAACTTCAGAAGGGAAAAAACATTGGAATTTGGAATGGGTAAAATTGGGGGTAAATAAAACATGGTACTATATTAGAAGCAATAGGTTACTTCTTATGAATTTCTTAAATTATATTTGATGGTTGAAGCAAAAATTATAACATTTTCTGTGTTAATTAGCATATGTAGAGAAATACATAGCACAATTTTTTTTAAGTGGAGAGGATAAAGGGACCTAAATGCAAGTAAATTTTCTACTTTCAAATGGGAAAACACCTATAGCAGCAGACTGTGATAAGCTACATATATATTGTAATACCTAGAACTACTAAAAATCTATAAAAAGATTCAAGTCATACCAAATATGTTCTCTGACCACAGTGGAATTAAATTTGAAATTAACAACAGAAAAATCTCTGGAAAATTCCCCAATGTTTGAAACTAAATAACACACTTGTAAATAACATGGATCAAAATTAACAATTAAATTAGAAAGTATTTTGAACTGGATATAACTGAAATCAGAACATATAAGAATTTGAGATATTCCTAAAGCAATAATTAGGGAAAAATTTGTAACACTAAACACGTACTTTAGACAAGAAGAAAGAAGATCTCAAATCAGTGACTTCAGCTTCTACCTTGAGAAACTAGAAAAACAAGGGCCAATTAACTCAAAGTAATCCAGGACTACCTCCCTGTAAAACTACACTCTAGTCAGGAGTAGGCTGAGGCAGCCTTCTGACACAGCATGACTCAGCAGGTTTGGAGTGCAGGCACACAACCCTGCACGTTATGTAACCATGCCATGTGAGGTGCATTAGGTGATCACCCATGTGAGCTCATGCTTGGCTTGGAGCCACTATTGTCTGTAAATTTATAATTACCCTGCTAATACTGTACATACGGTTCAATTGCACTGAGAGAGAGAGTAAAGCCATGTCAAAACTGTCTATGATTCCTCAAGTGTTTTTCCAGCTACCCACCACTTGCCCACCGACTCCCCTCAGACCTCAGTTGGAACCTGACAATTGGCATCACAAACAGGATCCCGAGCGGTTGCAGGTGAGTACGTGGTTGGCACAAGGGCAATGTGACCACACCCCGGTTGAGTGGCTATGGGCAGCTATATGGACTGTGTGGAACGACACTGGTGAAATACCCAAAATCATGAGTAAATGGCAGTCATATGCCAAATTGGTGCAAGTCATCCAGGAAATGGGTATGCAGCAGGCTATGTTTGACCTGAATACCTGGGGGCCAGATGATGAATGTGTCACCTCCCACAGGAGGGATCTCATGTGGGGTTCTATGTCCCCAAGTGCCTTTGGCTCCCTAGCTGTTGTCCTTACCCCATATATAGGGCACCACATACATGAAGTGACCACTGCTATGGTGGCTCTTGGGCAAGCAGAATGCTGTCAGTGGGACTGAGGGGTCTGTGATGTAAAGAAGGGGAAAATGCTCCACCCACAGTGGCCCCCTGACAGGAGAAAAGAGGGCCCCAACGAGTGACACACTCACAGATGTGAATAGATTTGATTTTTGTCAGGGTTGACCAGAGAAAATTGGTAAGCAGCTCAATGAAGTACTCTTAAATTTGTGGAGGCAGTTGTCTCTGGAGCAGCAATTTCAGAAAATGCCCAAGGGGGAGAAGGACATTGCTGCGTAACCTGGTCCTGCCCAGGCACTTCAGTTCAAAGACTACTTGCTGCAGCCAGGTAGAAATGTAGAGCCTTTTCTGTTTGATTAGAGAACTGGCCAAAGTGCCTAGCTTGGGGGAAACACTGGGTGACTGGAGGCCACATGTGGAATTAGCAATCCACTGGTCCCCCACCAATGTATGGTGGGTGCTGGTGCTGGTGGATACTGGTGCAGATTGCAGCCTCATTTATGGGAACCCAGATAAGTTTCTGGGGAAACCTGCTTTCATTGACAGTTATGGATGTCGGTCAGTGAAAGTGAAACCTGTATCTCAGCACCTTGACATCGGCTGTTTGGCTGCCCGTTTATTTACTGTGTATGTCTCTCCCATACCAAAATAAATTCTGGAGGTGGATATTTTGCATGGCCTGGCATTACAAACCATGGTCAGGGAATTCAGACTGAGTGCCTGTGATGCATCACCAGCCTCAGGTCCTGCCACAACCCCGATGGGTTACTTCCACCCATCAATACCATTTGCTGGGTGGTTATACAGAGATAACTGAGACAATTAAAAATCTGGAGGAGGTGCAGAAAATGTGTGGCACCCACAGACCCTACAATTCTCTGGTGTGGGCAGTTAGAAAGCCTGATAGAACTTGGCAGATGACGGTGGACTAACAGGAACTGAATAAAGTAACACCCCCTTTGCATGCAGCTGTACCATCAATCATGGATTTGATGGACCATTTGATGACAGAACTGGGACAGTACCACTATGTAGTGGACTTGGCCAATGCATTTTTCTCCATAGACATAAGTCCAGAGAGCCAGGAACAGTTCACCTTCATGTGGGATGGGCGACAATGACTTTTACAGTGTTGCCGCAGGGCTATGTGCATAGCCCCACCATATGTCATGATCTAGTTGCCACAGATTTAGCCACCTGGCAATGTCCAGAAGGGGTCTAGCTATTCCGTTATGTTGAGATATTGTGTTAACCTCTGATTCTCTTGCAGATTTAGAAGTGACGGCACCCCTCTTGCAGCAACATTTGGCAGCATGTGGTTGGGCTGTCAATGAATCCAAGGTCCAAGGGCCTGGATTATCTGCCAAATTCTTGGGAGTTATCTGGTCGGGTAAGACAAAGGCCATCCCAGAGGCTATCATTTATAAGATTCAGGCATATCCCTGGTCCGCTGTGGTGAAGAAGCTGCAAACTTTTGTGGGCCTCCTGGGTTACTGACGGGCATTTGTGCCCCATTTAGCCCAGATGATAAAACCATTGCATTGGTTAACAACGAAGGGAGTTATCTGGGATTGGGATGATGCAGCTGAGACTGCCTTCCTGGCAGCCAAGCGGGCTATTCAGCAGGCATGAGCCCTACAGGTCGTTGACCAGGGGCTCCCATTTAAGCTGGATGTGCATGTGACCACAGATGATTTTGGTTGAGGCCTGTGGCAGCGCACAGAGTGCTTGAGAATGCTAGGAGGCTTTCGGTCCCAGCTATGGAAAGGAGCTGAGCTCCAGTATTGCTTGAAAGAGAAACAGCTAGCACCTGTATATGCCACACTTGAGGCTTGTGAGAGTGTGACAGGATGGGCTGCAGTCATCGTGCAGATGACTTGCCCAATATAGCAGGATGGGTGCATTCATAGGTAACAAACGCCTGGACTGGGACGTTGCAGACATCCACTTTGGCAAAGTGGGGTACCTACTTGGAGCAGCAGAGTATGCTGAGTACAAGTCCCTTAGTCCCTCTTAGAGTTATAAGAGGTCTTGGGACCTGTAGTCCTAATGCAAGATAAGACCATGGGGCCTGGGGCACCCTTAGATCCTGAGCCTTCACCATTTAAGGAATGGAGTCCCCTCATTCCCAGTGGGTCACGGTACAAAGATGGCTCTACCCAAGGTGTTACTGCTGCCTAGACTGCTGTTGCAGTCCAGCCTAGTACTAACACCATATGGTTTGAAACCGGGTGCGGACAGAATAGCCCACTGGGCAGTATGGATGGTGATCACCAAGGAGGTGACACCTATGGTAATCTGTACCGATAGCTGGGTGGTCTATTGGGGCTTAACCTTGTGGTTAACTACCTGGAAAATACAGAAGTGGCTAGTTGGCCACTGACCGATTTGGGGGCAACCCATGTGGTACAACCTCTGGGAAATGGGTCATCAGAAAGAGATAACTATTTATCATGTGTCAGGCCATATTCCTTTGGCCACGTCTGGCAATGATGAGGTAGATGCCTCGGTGAAGGTCCAATGGTTAGAGTTGGCACCTACATGAGATATGACCTTGTGGCTACACCAGAAACTGGGACATGTGAGGGGTAAACTGATGCGACAGATCAATAAGCATTTGAGCCTGTCCCTGCCCACACAAGACATTTGGGAGGCTTGTTAGAAATGCCTGGCATGTGCTCAGGCATACCCTAAACAGAGGCAGCTGCCCAGTCTTACACAACAAGTAACGATAAGGCAGCTGCCCTTGACCAGGTGGTAAGTAGGGTGAGTGCCTTTGACCAGGTGGTAAGTAGACTACATCGGGCCACTGCTGAAGTCACAAGGGTATATGCATGCGCTAACAGCTGTGGACACAGGCCTGTTGTTCACCTACCCTTGCAGGGTGGCCAACCCACAGAACACCATCTGGGCCCTGCAACATTTATGTGGCCTGTATGGTTGCCTTCTGGCCATTGAGAGTGATATGGGAACACATTTCACTGGAAAACAGGTACAATAATGGCCACAACAAAGGGACATAAAGTGGGGATTCCATGTGCTATACAACCTACAAGCCCTGAGTATAATTGAGCGATATAATGAACTCTTGAATAATGGGTTATGCTTGTATGTCACACCCCTGTCTTTGCAGGGCTGGAGTTCCAAGCTGGACCTGGTGCTCCTAACCTTGAATGAACGGCCACAGAAAGGCAGCCAGACCCCAGTGGAGGCTTTGTTACACCAGGGCACCGCCCCCACTCAGTTGCAGATACATTCCAAGGATGACCTCCTTCGACCAGGTATGGGGCAAATGGTAACCTGCTGGTGCCTGCCCCAGCTCCCCTGAAAGCAGGGGAACAGAAAACCTGGCTGTGGCTGTGTACCCTCCAAGCCTGCACAGCCAGTGGTTGGCCATTGTAGCTCCCTGGGGGGAGGGCCTACAGTGTGACTTGCATTTCACTCCTTGGGTGTTCAATACATGGCCCCTGCAGTTGACTGTTCATAGGGGAAAGGCCAGGGAAAGAACTCTCCTCTGGGGGACATATGTACTGTTTGTGCCACCTATTATGAGCTCCCCCATGACTCTGGCACAGATACAGGACTCAAAGGAACTATGGGGAGCTGAGAAGGTGTGGTTTTGCCCATGGTAAAAACCCTTGGTGGCTGCATTGTTATCCAGAGATGAAAGGTTAGCCTGTATTTTCCCTGAGGGACGTGCTTTACCTCCATTAGTATCTGTGCCTACTCAGTCATTTCCATCATAGGTTAACATGCTCCAACTGCATTGTGGACTGAGCCCACACCTACGCTAAGATGACCAGTGTTTCCAGCTGTTGGATCTGCACCACCCTTCCAGCAACAGCTGTGGATGGCTTGCCTTGGCACATACATTCAGCATCTGCAGAGAACTGCACATGGCTGGAGACTTGGACACCCATGGCTGATGCCTGGAACACAATGTGGCAAGTTTTGGACAAAGGACGCCTCAAGACCCAAGGTGCACCCACCCCCTGGCTAGCCTGTAGCATTTATGATGGGTGGGGCTGTCTACTGGGGGAACATGTAGTACCTCCAGACCAGGCATCACGGTGCACTGAGAAACACTGGGGTAACACCACTGTGGAGTGGGTACCCGTCATGGCCTGTGTGAACATAACACATGTCACCACACCAAAGGTATATTGACAAGGTGGTGGAACAAGCAGCCCCACCAACATCAGGCCCTGATGGATTTTGTGCCCCCTGGCAGTTTATGGGTCTGTGGTGACACAGGGTGGCCTTACCTACCAGTGGACTGGACTGGATGTTGTACCTGGGGGTGGCCTCATGTACCTGGCACTGTTCTCCCCATGTTGCCCAGACTCCCACATACCTGGGAGGGACCACTCTCTTGGTTTTTGTGAGTGCAATGAGCCCCTTGGTGGTCCTACCCCTTGGCAATGACTATCCCTGGAGTGGGTGTCATAACTGTAGAAGCACAAGTTACTGCTCTTGCATAGCACACCACCAGGGCTCTGAATTACACCCGAGTGGCCCTCGTCCTGTTATGGATGAGGTTGATCAGATGAGAAAGGTGGTGTTGCAAAACTGAATGGGCTTCGACATAATAACTGCTGCCAAGGAGGCACCTGTGCCCTTTTAGGAACACAATGTTGTACCTTTATCCCTGACAATTGGCAGAATATAACAGCAGCCCTGCAAGGGGTCTCATGGGAGATTAAGGTGGTCAAGAGCCTTACTGACGACCCCCTACAAAGATGGTAGGCATCTCTAGGCTCTGGCCTATGCTAGGTCCTAATAGTCATAAGTAGCATACCTGGGATCCTAGTAGTGAGTTGTTGCTCTCTGTGTTGTTGTTGTGGGTTATGAATTCAAGGCTCTGCCCTATGGGCATGTGTCCTTGCCCAGGGGACGCCCTCGGCCTGGGAGGTGGAGTATGACGGAGATGGCTGCATTTTAGTCAGGAGTAGGCCAAGGCGGCCTTCCAGTGCAGCATGATTCAGCAGGTTTGGAGTGCAGGTGCACAACCCTGCACATTATGCAACCATGCCACATGAGGCACCCACATGAGCTTGTGCTTGGCTTGGAGCCACTATTGTCTGTAAAAGGTATAATTACCCTGCTAACGCTGTACATACAGCTTGCTCCTGCCCAGAGAGAGAGAGTACAGCCATGTAGAAACTGTCTACAATTCCTCGAACGTTTTCCCAGCTATCTGCCACTCGCCCACCGACTCCCTTCCTCTTGGCAAGGACATTCTAAAGTTAACCTGAAAAACAAACTAGTTCAGCCCATGATGGGAAGGGGGTCCAGATATGCCTCATTATACCATCCTCTCTTTTAGAATTACTGATAGAACAGACTCTTTCAGTCTGATAAGAAACATTTACAATCTATTATCTTTGAAACCTACTACCTAGAGGCTTCATCTGCATAATAAAACCTTGGTCTCCACAACCCCTTATCATAATCCAGACATTTCTTTCTATTGAAAATAAGTCAACCAGTTGCTGATCAAAAAATCTTTAAATCTTCATTAACTGGAAGCTCTCACTTCCAATTGTCCCACCTTTCCAGAACAAACCAATGTACATCTTACACATATCAATCGGTCCCTTATGTCTCCCTAAAATATATAAAACCAAGCTGTGGCCCAACCACCTTGGGCACATTCTCAGAATCTGTGGAGGACTGGTCACTCATCTTTCACTCAGAATAAATCTCTTCAAACATTTCACAGTGTTTGACTATTTTCACAGACAGAGGGAAGGATGACAAAGGGACACAGGAAAACCCTGGCTGTCATGAATCTGTTTGCTGTGTTGGTTGTGGTTGAGGACTAAATTCTGACCTCTTTCTTTTCTTTTCTTTTCTTTTTTGAGACAAGGCTCTCTGTCACCCAGGCTGAAGTGCAGTGGTGCCATCTCAGCTCACTGCACCCTCAACCTCCCTTGCTCAAGCTATCCTCCTGCCTCAGCCTCCCAAGTAGCTGGGACTACAGGCACGCACCACCACGCCCAGATAATTTTTGTATTTTTTGTAGAGATGGGGTTTTTCTATGTTGCCCAGTCTAGTCTCAAACCCCTGAGCTAAAGCAAGCCACTCTCCTCGGCCTGCCAAAGTGCTAGAATTACAGACATGAGCCACCACACCCAGCCTTTTTTCCTCTCTTGCCCAAATTCCTAAGAGACCTGGGGAATCACACACTGCAAACCCTAAAATCTCATCAGAGAGATTTTATTTAATCCTATCTGACTGACTTTCCAGTCTGACCCTGGCATAACATCACATGACAGATAAAGAAGGAAATCAAAACATTTTACCCCAAAGTATGTTTATTTGCCACACTTTGAAATAGCCTGCAACGTTGTTTTTGTGGTGGAATTGCATCTATAACGAATCTCTGTTAACTAGATATTTCCCCTTCCAGGCCCTCCCAATCCTGAAGAGACTAACTGAGGGTCTAGCCCTTTTTAAGGGTTTGAATAGGAAACATTCGCCATCTTTTGCCTGTAAGGGTGGGCACCCATGAAGCTTCATCTATGTAACAAAAACCTTGGTTTCCACCACCCCTTATCTTGACCTAGACACTCTTCTATTGATTCCAGGTCTTTAGATAATAACTTAACTCTTTTAATCAATTGCCATTCAGAAAATCTTGGAATCCACCTATGACCTATAACCCTCCCCTTCAAGTTGTCCCACCTTTTCAGACCAAACCGATATATACCTCACATGTATTGACTGATGTCTTATGTCTCCCTAACACATATAAAAACCAAGCTGTAACCCAACCACCTTGGGCACATATTCTCAGCACCTCTTGGGACTGTGCCTCAGGCCTTAGTCACTCATATTTGGCTCAGAATAAATCTCTTTAAAAATTTTATGGAGTCTGACTCTTTGTGTCTACATGGTGGTGGTCCCATGGATGTACACGTATGTCAAAACTTATCCAATTGTACACTTTAAGTATATGGAGTTTACTGTATATCAATTGTATCTCAATAAAGTGCGTTAAAAAAAGTCTCAAGAAAAAGAAGTCCTCTTTTGTTGGCACTTGGAGCTGTGATTAAGCATGCCTGAGGCTACTGGCAACTATCTTGACATTGTGAGGAGAAAACATGCTTGAGAGTGAGGCCAACCCAGAGGAAAAAAAGAACTGAAAAAAGCCAGAGTAAGACCAGATTCCAGCCACCCATTGGTACTGGATCCGGCTGTGCCTACAACAGTCTCTGGAATTTTTGCTCATTGAGACAATACATCTGTGTGTGTGTATGATCAACCCAGTCTTAACTGAGTTTTGTTCGTTACAACTGAAGAGTTCTGCGCAACATCATCCACGGTCCACCAGGCAGGCTGAGAGCTGCTTCTCAATCAGCAAGTGCCTCATGGAGGGATTGGGTTTGGGGTTATGGAAGTGAATAGAGCTGCCTGCCTTAAGGCAAGTAGGCATTGCTCTGTCCCCCTTGCAGTCCCCGAGCCCGGGAAGCCCGAGAGGCAGCCCTTCAGTGTTTGTGCACTTGGCTGTTTCGCAAGAGTCACAGTCAGTTGCGCCTCTGCTTCGGAGGAGTATTTTTAGTGGCAAATAAAGTGGTGTGCAAATAAACAAATGCCTGGAACAAATCCTGCAAAGGAGAGCGCCTGTGTGTGGCCCACTGTCTAACTAGGTCAGCCTCGGGCACAACTCCTTTTGACAGTTTGCTCCCCAGGGTGGAAGGTGACCCGCAGGTGCTGGCTGCTTTTCCCACCAATCAGCCATCTGTGGTTTGAGACTCACAGGCCTAGGAGAGACTCGGGAGGCATCAGCTCCACATCCCACACTCCCACATGAATTTGCCCCCACCCTGAGCCAGAACCCTAGAGGGGTGAAATCCCTGAATTTTGCAGAGGAAACCCGTACTTCTTTGCTTTTTCAGCAATTCCAGGAGATGTCGTTTTTCAAGTGGCAAATGTGTGGCTCTAGAGGACAGAGTAACTGCCTTGCAGCCAAGAAGCCCTGATGTCAACTCCCAGCTCTGCTGCAGCACCCGGAAATCACCGGACCTTTCTGCATCTTTCTGGGTGACTCTGTCATGAGGATTTCATAATGTAATTCCCTAGCACATAAGAATTTCTCAACCAATGTGGCTTTCTTTTTTCCTTCTCACTAGTCTTTGAGCTTCTTAAAGGGAAGCCATGTCCTACCCATCTCTACATCCCCCACACCAGTCTGCATTCAGTAAGTGCTCAATAAATGTCTGCTGAATCACATCTTCCCACTCAACTGCATGGCCTGGGATGATCCAATTCTGTGGGACTCAGGGTCTCCCTGATTCTGAAGATCTCCATTTCAGCCACCCCATCGTGGTGCTTTTTCTGGAGAGACTGGGAAAAAGGTGAGCAGAAGCGAATAGAACCAGGAGAGGGAGTGAAAGAGGGGTTGAAAGGGGGTTGGGGGAAGGAAGGGGAGGGAAGGGAAATGCTATAGTTTGAATGTGTCCCCTCCAAAATTCAGATGATGCCAATGTGATAGTAGGAAGAGGTGGTGCCTGTAAGAGGTGATGAGGCTGTGAGGGTTCCTTCCTTGTTAATGGGATTAAAGGTCTTATAAAATAGGCTTTGTGCAGCATTGCACTAGCTTGCTCTCTTGCCTTATGCCATGTGAGGTTGCAGCAAGACGCCCCTCATGAGATGCCAGCACCTTGATCTTGGACTGTCCAGCCTCCATAGCTATGAGAAACAAATTTCTGTTCTTTATTAATTACCCAATCTCAGGTATTCTGTGATAACTATTCTGTTATAGCAGCACAAAACAGACTAAAACAGGAAGGGAAGGGAGGAAGATAAAACAGAAGATAGGAGAGAAAGGGAAAAGAAGGGAGGCAAGACAAAAGGAGAAGGGGGAAGGAGAGGGAGGGGAGGGGAGGAGAAGGCAGAGAAGAGGAGGGGAACTTGAGGGGAGGGGAGAGAAGGAGAAGGAAGCGGGAGGAGAGGGGACAGGAGAGGGAGGGGAGGGGAAGAGAAGCAAGCGGGGAGGAGAGGGGACAGAAGAGGGAAAGGAAGGAAAAGTAGGATAGGGAAGGGGAGGAGAGAAGAGATAAAAGGAGAGGAGAGGGGAGGGGAAGAGAGGAGAGGGAAGGGGAGGAGAGAGGAAGCATACGTCCTGGGGAAGGAGCTCATTGATGGGGCTTGGGTCCATGCCCATCCCTGAACCAGTCACTGTGCACCATCACTAAGTCCCCTGCAACCATGAAAGTAAACACAGTGTCAAGGTTGGTCCCCCAAAGAAAGGGGAAGTAACGGGTCCCAGGCAAGCAGAAACCACAGATGTCTTCTCTGCCAATCCCGCATGTCTGTCTCTGAATTTTGTAATTAGAAATGAGTTTTTTTTCTGATCAGGTCCATCATTTAACTCAAGCCTGGTTGGGGGTCCTGGGAAGGGCAGAGTCTGTGTTCCAGTGTGGTCCATGCATACAAGGAAGAGAAAAGAAGAGAAAAGGAGGGTAGAGGAGGAGAGGGGACAGGAAAAAGAAGGAGAAGGGAGAGGGAAAAGAGGGGAAGGGAGGGAAGGAGAGGGAAGGGGGAAGGGAGGGAAGTGGAAAAGAGAGGAAAGATTTGGTGGCAATCATTTGAGCCCCGTGTTTAGCTGTGCCTACTTTAGATTTTTCAGTTATTTGAGCCAATAATTATCTTAAATGAGTTTAATTCTTTTTAAGAGTACTTGGAGCTCAAAGAGATCCTTACTAATCTATCTGGGCCCCTTAGAGTAATTCCAGGGCCCATTTATCAAGGAAAGCAACATGGAGCACAGGCAGAGTCCCCCACTTGAGGCCATCTACAGGTATCCTCCTTGCTTGGGCACTGTGCGGCCCTGGAACCAGGCCTGTGTCAGGGTGAAGGGCTGGAGAAGGCGGAAATGGGTGTAGAGGTATCACCAGGACATTTATCCAAAGTGTGTCATCTGGCTGGGTGCAGTGGCTCATGCCTGTAATCCCAGCACTTTGGGAGGCTGAGGCTGGCGAATCGCCTGAGGTCAGGAGTTCGAGACCAGCCTGGCCAACATGGTGACACTCCATCTCTACCAAAAATACAAAAATTAGCTGGGCATGGTGGTGCATGCCTGTAGTCCCAGCTACTCAGGAGGCTGAGGCAGGAGAATTGCTTGAACCCGGGAGGCAGAGGTTGCAGTGAGCCAAGATCGCGCCACTGCACTCCAGCCGTCTGGGCAACAGAGAGAGACTGACTCCCTCTCAAAAAAACAAAAAACAAAAAGTGTGCCATCATCTGGCCTCCGCTGATATAGTGTCCTTTCTAAAGGATGTTCCCAGAAGTGTTGTCAGGTGTATGCAATGGACTCTAGCTCTGGAGCCAAGCGGGGATTTGGAAGCTATGTGCAATTGTGGAGAACATCTGGCTGCTAGAGGAGTGTGCATGGACCACACTGGAACACAGGCTCTGCGCTTCCCAGGATGCCTGTCCAGGCTTGATTAAAGGATGGACCTGATCAGGAAAAAAAAACAAACAAACAAACCTCATTTCTAAATACAAAATCCAAAGACAGGCATGCAGGATCGGCAGGGAAGACATCTGTGGTTTCTGCTTGCCCGGGATCCATTATTTCCCCTTTCTTTGGGGGACCACCCTTGATACTGTGTTGCTTTCATGGTTACAGGGGTGGACATGGGACTTAGTGACGATGCACAATGACTGGTTCAGGGATGCGCATGGACCCAAGCCCGATCAATGAGCTCCTTCCCCAGGACATTGGCTGGAGCTTTGGGAAAGAGGTATTCTTTTTCCGTCGAGGACTCCAAGCTGGCAGGTTGGAGATCCTCTTAGCCATCTTGTGTGGAGACCCTGCCTAAGATCTACTAAGCACAGACAAAAGCAGAGCCATGCATCAGGAAATATCCATTTCTCCCTTGATCCAGCCATTCCTGAAACCACGTGCATTCATTTTACAAACCAATATTTCACTCCCCAACACCTCTGTTATTTATAGTTAAGCCAGTTTGAATCAAGTCTCTGTTATTTGTGGCCAAACAAATCCTAATTAATATTATCTGTGAATCAACAAGCCTGTCTAGCTAATACCAGATGTTGAAGATGATAAAAAAGAAGATGATGTCGTGCACCCAAATGAAATAGCTAAGGCGTGGTAGAAGGCGCCCAGCACTGGAGTCCAGCTCTAGTCCCAGCCCTGCTACCCCTAAAGAGGATAAAATAGCTTAACCTCCCCTAAGGCATTACCAATACGGGGATGATAATACCACATAGGTCTGCCTCTTAGGAATATTGACCAGATGATAATATGCATGTGAAAGCATTTTGAAATTCAAAAGCTCAATGCAAACATAGTAACAAGGCATGCTATAAATCTATGCTACCTGGCTGGGCACAACGGCTCATGCCTGTAATCCCAGCAGTTTAGTAGGCCGAGGTACGAGGATTGCTTGCGGTCAGGAGTTCAGGTCCAGCCTGGGTAACATAACCACAATCCAAT
This sequence comes from Pongo abelii, assembly GCF_028885655.2. Classification (NCBI taxonomy): domain Eukaryota; kingdom Metazoa; phylum Chordata; class Mammalia; order Primates; family Hominidae; genus Pongo; species Pongo abelii. The sequence goes on from NC_071988.2 coordinate 24,085,999, forward strand.
CTCTACAAAAAATGAAAAATTAACTGGGCTTGATGGTGCACACCTTTAGTCCCAGCTACTCAGGAAGCTGAGGCAGGAGGATTGCTTGAGCCCAAGATTTTGGGGCTGCACTGACCTATATTTGCACCACTGACTCCAGCCTCGGTGACAGGGCAAGACCCTGTCTCAAAAATAAATAAATAAATGAATAAATAAATCTGTGCTTTCCAACACAGTAGCCACTAACTACCTGCTGTTACTGAGCACGTAAAATGTGGCTAGACTGAGCTGAAATGTGCTGTAAGTGTAAAACACACATCAGCTTTCACAGACTTGACGGACACAGGAGGGGGAACATCACACTCCGGGGACTGTTGTGGGGCGGGGGGAGGGGGGAGGGATAGCATTAGGAGATATACCTAATGCTAAATGACGAGTTAATGGGTGCAGTACACCAACATGGCACATGTATACATATGTAACTAACCTGCACATTGTGCACATGTACCCTAAAACTTAAAGTATAATAATAAAATAAAATAAAATTAAAAAAAAAGAAAGAAAGAGAGAAGGAAGCTATAACTAGAAAAAAATAAAATAATAAAATAAAATAAAAATAATATAAATATCCTATTAATAATTTTTATATTAATTTCATGTTGAAAGGATATTTGTGATCTACTGAGTTAAATAAAGTACATTGTTAAAATTAATTTCACCTCTTTCTTTCCCCTCATTTAATGTAGATACCAGGAAATTGTAAGTTGCATGTGGTGGTTTGCACATGTAGTTCACATTCTATTTCTGTTGGCAGCACTTGTCTAAATTGCGAGGGATGGTTCGTTGTTGGCGTGGGAGGTCAGTGAATTCTGGAGTAGTCAGAAAAATCAGAAAAACCTCAGATGAAGCGACAAGGATGGGGGTAGGATGGCATTTGGAACCCATTCTCCCATGGTTGTTGTCTCTAATTTTCCCTGTGAATAAAATGAACTGTCTTCCCTTTCCCCATCATTCCTCCCACCATTCACCACCCACCGCCCACCAGAGAATGAAATGGTTTTAGCATCCTGTGTGCTTTTCACAGCTGAAATACTGGCAATTTTGCCACAGATTCAGATCTACTCGGACTCACTGGTTTCCTCTGGTAAAATGCCCCATATCCAGAAGGGAAGTCTGCTGGCTTCTCTGACTTGGGTGTGTCTTTAGGATTTCTCAATAGGATGACATCTGTGGCTGGTTGTCCAACACTCACGGCTCCCTTCTGGAAGCGGTACACTTTGTTCTTACCCTGAGTTACCCGCAAAAGGAGACCCTGAGAAGGACTGCGTGCAAATGGTTTGGGGGCAGAGGAATTGCAGGGAACACTTTGAGAGAGTAGGGAAGTGAGACAGAGAACAAATGGAAGCCAATAAAGGGTGAATTAATGAGGTCACCATGGGGGACATGGACTCGGTGTCTTGGGAAATACCTTGAGAAATACTGTGGAGCATATCTCCTTACTGTCCGTGGATTAGGAACCTGGGATATTAAGGAACTTTTATTCCTTAAATTGAGGGTCACTCTTGGGGTGTTAACTTTCTGGTATTTCCAGCTTGGGTGTACACCACTAGGAACAGAATGTCCTCAGACAGAAAGATGCAGGCAATCTTTGAAGTATACAGGAAATGTCTGCAAGTGATCTTCAGGATAGGCTGCGGGGAAATGGTCAGAGCACAGACAGTGTCTGCTATACCTTAGAAGAAAGAGAGAAGACATGGAGAGAAGTGGGGTCCTTGGCGATAGTCTTGATCTACTGGATCAAGCCTTACCTGAAGCCTACCTCTAGATTTGTCATTTACCTGAACCTATAAATTCCATATGCTATTTAAACTGGTTTGAGTTTTCTGTTATTCATAAAGTAATGATTCCTAACTCAGTCTTTTCCTAACCTGGTTCCTACAATTGAGCAGATTCCCTGTGGTTTCAAAATCAGGAAACAGGGCTGATGGGTAAGTCATGTCATCATTTCCTTCCTGAAACCAGAGTGCAAGGGAAAGAAAAGGAAGAGTTGCATGGGATGGTGGCCAAGTTCTCATTGTGACCCAGGGACCATTACAGTAAAAGGAACCTGCCTAGGCAACTTGCTCAACTCTCTCTAAACACAGTCAGCTCCATGTTCCCAACTGAATGTCACATCAATGCATTGATGTTAATTCCGGTAAACTGAATTCACCCGAGAATCTTGTTGTGGAAGCAAAATGGGCTTAAAAGTCTTCTTTGATGCACAAGGAATTCTCACAAGCAATAAATTAAAAATAATCAAGGAGTTATTTTATATAATCTGTATATAATATAAAGTAATTGTGTCCATAAATAACGAGGAAGTTAAACAGGAAAAGAAAGGATTTTTTCCTGACGTTCCCATCGCTTCACAAGGCTTAGTGGATTCAGAAGGACATCTGGACTCCAGGAAAATTTAAGCGTAGCATTTGAGACTTCCCAAAGGCCCCCTTCTCTAGTACGCAATCGCGGATTCACCAGCTTGAGTCAGTTGGCCTCAGTTTTGCTTTTGGAGGTTAAGTGGGGTGGTGGGAAGAGATACATTTCCATTCCTGATATGGCCACAAGAGGGAGCTCCCAATGGTCGGCTGTACCTGAAAGTCCAGTCTGAAAACTGACAAAGAAACCTTGATTTAAAAGACTTCTTCTGATAAACCTCAGCACCTCCTTACTAACATACTAACAGCAATCACTGAACACTTTTCGTCTGCTCAATGCGTCCTAGCGGGACCTGAGAAGCATTGTCCTATTAAATCTCAGTCGTCTGATTTTCAGCATCAATTTATCTTGGGAACTGCTCCTGCATTTTATGAGGTGAATTCTGGAGCAACGAGATTAAAGATTCAGAAAGTGAGTAAAGTTAACACTGAGCCCTTGGGCCTGGTAAATTGACAACGGAGCCAGAATAAGTATTTGCCATTGTAAAGCTCTGATCCTCATGGCACAATTGTTTCTGAAGAATGTTACCAGTACTTCCCTGCCCTGCATTTGTCTGGCTTTTTCCATTCATATTTGAATCGATTCTCTCTCTCTCTTTTTTTTATTATTATTATCATTTTCCAGGGACTTTGGGTCATTATAAGATTGCGGGTAATGACAGACTGTAATTAAGCCTAAAGCAGATTTTTCTTTTAGGAGACAGAAGAATCCACTCTAGCGAGACTCCAGATTGCCTGGGCTGTAATTTACGGTGCTGTCACAAAGGGGTCCTTTTTCCGCATGGTGCTCCGCGGTGATGAGCCAGAAGCTGAAGCTGAGGGGTGTGTGACTCTCCCGCACACTCTCTGGAGTGAGCAGAATGGACGCTTAAATGGCTAAGTATAGCTTGAAACTGATTACAGGCCAGATCCCGCTATTGTGCATCATCAGTTGTCATTGTTGAGACTGAAATTGCACTGGGATGTTTCTCTTTGTCACCGGCTCCAAGCTCATTTCTAGGACAGGAGTAAAACCGTATGGTGAGCCTCGGGCCCAAGCACAGGGAGAATTGTTCTTCTGGTGTGTCGCCCAAGGAAGGGCTTGGCAGGTCTTTGGCAGTGGAAGATGGGCTGGCTTCAGTCATGATACCTATAACCTTGGTATTGCTAGGGCTTCCAGGCTTATGGATAGTAACCTCTAATCTCTAGCAAAGAAGGTTGAAGTTGTGGCTCTTCCTCAGTTGCTGTGTGAACTTAAGCAAGCAGCTTAACTTCTCTGGCCTTAGTTTTCTTATCTGTACAACAGAACTAATTATAGTTACTCTCTGATATGGTTTGGCTGTGTCCCCACTCAAATCTCATCTTGAATTGTAGCTCCTATGATTCCCACGTGTTGTGGGAGGGACCTGGTGGGAGGTAATTGAATCGGGGAGCAGGTCTTTCCTGTGCTGTTCTCATGATAGCAGACAGGTCTCACAAGATCTGATGGTTTTATAAAGAGGGGTTTCCCAGCACAAGTTCTCTTGTCTGCCGCCATGTAAGACATGCCTTTCACTTTCCACCATGATTGTGAGGCCTCTCCAGCCACATGGAATTGTGAGTCCATTAAACCTCTTTTTTTGTAAGTTGCCCAGTCTTGGGTATGTCTTTATCAGCAATGTAAAAATGGACTAATATACTCTCCTATTCTCAAGGTAGATTTGCAGAGCAATGAAATGAGATATATGAAGACCCCTATATATATGTGTGTGTGTGTGTGTGTGTGTATTCACACACACACACTCAGGCACTGCACACACACTTGCACAAACATAATATGCATAGAAGATATAGAAACTAGCCATATGTATTATTATGGGTGTATGTGTGTGCACGTGTGTGTGTGTGTGTGTGTGTGTGTGTAGTTTCTTGATAAAAGCACTGGGGTAAGATTATGGAGGGTTTATATGCTAGAAAATGAAGTCTGGACCTGACTGCATAGTAATGATAATAATAATAATCTTGCATTCAGTGCTTATTGTGAGCCAGGCACTGTTCTAAGCTCTTTGCATGTATGAAAGCAGCGGTTTTCAATAGAAGCATTATCAGCATTCAGGAAGAACAATTCTTCATTGTCAATGGGACTGTCCTAAGCCTTGTGTGATTACCAAAGGTCTCTCAGGACCCTAATCATCTCTGCTAATGAAAGGCAGCCCAACTCCCCTGCACTTTTAAAAACACCCAGCTGAGAACCAATTGCCTAAGTATAGATATATACTCTCCAATATGGAAGCTACTGGCCACGGGTGGCTATGAATGGCTTGAAAGGAAGTTAGTCTGAATTGGAGTGTGCTGCAAGTGGAAAAAAAACAAACACTGGATTTTGAAGATTTGGCATGAAAAAAATCGTATTAATATTTTAAAAGATTGATTACATGATGAAATGATAATATTTTGGATAGATTATAGTAAATGAGATATTTAAATTCATTTCACCTGATTCTTGTTGCTTTTTTCTTTTTTTTTTTTTGAGATGGAGTCTCACTCTGTTGCCCAGGCTGTAGTGCAGTGGCGTGATCTCGGCTCACTGCAACCTTTGCCTCCCAGATTCAAGTGATTCTCCTGCCTCAGCCTCCTGAGTAGCTGGGACTACAGGCACCTGCCATCATGCCCGGCTAATTTTTGTATTTTTGTAGAGATGGGGTTTCACCATGTTGGCCAGGCTGGTCTTGAACTCCTGACCTCAGGTGATCCACCTGCCTTGGCCTCCCAAAGTGCTGGGATTACAGGCATGAGCCACTGCACCCTGCCTCTTGTTGCTTTTTTGATGTGGCTACTAGAGAATGTTAAAGGACAGCCAGAGCTTACATTTGTGGTTTGTGTTCTATTTTTATTAGACAGTGCTGGAATGGACAGTGGGATGCTGGCAAGGGCTTTTGAGCCAGAATGGTGTCAGAGTGACTGTGGGGGACACTTCTCGGCCAGCCCAGCCAATATTCATTTCTGTTTCTTCTATACTAGCAAAATCCTGATTGTATTTGTGATGGTATTGTGTTCAAATACTCTTCTCCTTAGATCCCATGTAACCTAGTTTTTGTCAAAAAGCATAAATGGAAGTCAACTGGGTGGGCCATCTGGGGAAGCTGTTGTTAACATGAGAAAAAGATTTGGCTGACATGTGCCTTTTGCCCTTTGCCCTTCCCTCCTTTTGCTGCTTGGAATGCAGATACAATGCCTGAAGGTAGAGCAGCCTCTTTGGGACCATGAGGTTGGCAGTCACATTATAGGAATGGTGAAAGGAGGGAGGAGACTAGTTCCTTAAGTAGGACTCTTCATTACGTGAGCAGAATAAACACCTCGTTTGGTTAGGCCACAGTAGTCGGATTTCTGTTACAAGAGTTGAACATGAGCCTCACTGATCATTATGGTTTCATTTTGAAGTCAATGCACTGGATGTTTTTGCTTTTCAGTCTGTCTCAAGCATTTCAGCATCTTTGCTAAGTTTGGGGAAATTCCGACATTAAGAGTTGGGCCTCCACATGGCAGAACTCAGAAACCACCAATGGCCAAGTCCCTCATGGCATGAGGCTCTGCCAGTCAGTGTTCGATTCCAAGAAACTGGAGAAGAGGATCTAGTGTTTAGCCCCAATAGCCTTTTAATAAACTCCTTGTCTGCTTAGCCAGCCCAAGCCAGCATCAATTGCTTGCAACCTAGAGCACTGATGGCTGCAGCTGGGAGTTAGTTAAGGCCCTGCTCCTCAATAGTCTCTTATTAAAATCCTATTCCCCAGGAAAAGACACATGAATCCTTAACTTCTCAGCAGGAAACACTGCTCTGAGATCAGGCACTTCCTTACATTGGAAGGGCATTGTAATCTGTGCCATTGGCAAAATGCAAGACAACTCTTATTATCCCCACTTACCTCTGTCTCTGGAGGCTGCTGCAGTGCTGGGTTTACAGAGTGTATTGACAATCACTTTTTGAATTCAAGTTGCTTGCGAGGAATCTGGGTAGACCAAACCTGGGTAGGGAAACATAACGAGTGAGGAGTTGCTGGAATACCAGTCATCTGCATCTGGATGGAGTGTACTTCCCAGCACACCCCTCTGCTTCAGCCCAAGAATGTTTATGTAGAAGTGAGACTACCTGGATTCAAATCATGGCACTAATACTTACCCGCTGTGTGTGATCTTAGGGCGGTTACTTAAGGTCTCTGAGCTTTGGTTTCCTCCTCTCCAGGGTTAGTTTCAAGAGTCTGTGAACTGTGCAGACACTTAGGGTCTCCTCCACTTGGAAAGGTTCCCTACTTAGTTTCATGCTTTGCTGCTACCATCTTAAAATTCGTAATAATTTTTAAAAGGGGCTCTGCATTTTCATTTTGTCCTGGGACATGTAACTTATGTAGCCAGTCTTGCTTCTCTATAAATTGAGAATGCTATTTACCACAAATATTTGCAGTGAGAAGTAAATGAGAAAATGTCTTTTATGTGCTTTGCCAAGTGTCTGAAACTAGTATGTTCTCAGTGAATGATGGCTGTTCCATGTCAGCACAGCTAATTTTCTCACAGCATCCTCCCTGGCGGGCTAAGCTCCCTGCACCCCCTTTATTAACCTCCATGTACTCAGGGCCCATGTGAGGACAAATTGGACACCCGCTGCAGCATCAAGAAGTGGGAGACCTTAAGGAGCCAAGAATTCCCAGAAGTGAGATTTTTGTTTCAGTTCTTTCCAAATATAAAGGCATTTGAACTTCCCCTGTGACTTTGATGCTGCAGATGGAGTTTCCTAGAGGATTCTAAGATGAGAAATCCAGGTCATGTGATTAGCCAGAAATGCCACAGGCTCATAGCAGAAGCTCCCAAACGCTTCCTTCTAAAGCACTGACACTTGTCTGCACTGTGAGGTTTGGAGATTAGACAGACCTTTCCTGAATACTCCTTAAAATCTTCTGGGCGCCACCTCTTATTCCAGCCACTACCGCAGTGACCAGTTCCAGGCTGACTTTGACCAGCTTTGTGCAGGTGCAACTGAACATATTTACTGGGATTCACCACACACCTCTGTCCTCCTGTCTTGGATGAACATGCATCCTGATGCTGTCATATGGGGCACCCCTAGAGCCTGCCTAACCCAGAAGAGGGGGAGAGTAAATGCCTGCAAGGCCACCCCTGGCCAATGGGGGATGAACACTAATGGATAAATGCTTCCTTTTTCATCCCCTTGCCATGCAGCTCCGAAATACGTCAAATACAGCCACTTAGAAGGTCCCAGTGGGATGCTGAGGCAGCAGCCCCTGTAGCACAGGCCAACTTGTTACTCCTCCTGTTTCTCACTCCAGCTCCCCTAGATCCTCCTCTCCAATAGTCAACCCCATGCAACAAAGCCTTTGCGTAAGGCCCTGCTTTCCTGGGATCCCAGGCTAAGATGATCCCCTAATCTTCTGAGATGAAATACATTTACAATATAACATAACCTACCTCCACACAATGTAATGCCATAACTGAATTTTGATAGAGAAATAAAAAGCAAATAATCTAAAAATAATTAAAATGTCCCAGCAGAACTCTAACAGAAAACCAAGGGAGCAGTCAAAGACACTGACCCCTTTGCATGGAATCCCATGAAAGTGACTTCGTGGCAGGAACCCTAGAAGGAGGGTCAGAGGACCTGGTTGGAGTAACCAGCTCGACCATTAGCTTCCTGTATCATTTGAGTCCTTTTTTTCTGGGCATCCATTTTCTCAAGGATGGTGTGGCATTGAACTGTATGCTCTCTAAGGATTCTTCCAGATTGATTTCTATATGATTTTCTGATCTTCTGACCTTTTCAGGACACTTGTTATCTTGTTCTGGCCTCCCTCCAGCTGTTAGCCCGGCCATCAACAGCTGAAATACTAAAGTTTTTATTGAGGATCCACACCTGCCAGGTGATGAAAAAAGAGGCAGAATTCTCCATTATACAGTTTACATTTTGGGAGGTGGTGGTGATGGGGAACAGACAGTAAGCAAACAAGCAACTAAACATATAGTATGCCAGAGAGTGGTAAGAGCAGTGGAGAAAAATAAACAAGTAAGGGGTTAGGGAATATGGGTGGTAGGAGGCAGGAGAGGCTGCTAAATAAATTCCCTATGATGCTCGTCCCATAGAGTTATCAATACAAGGAGTGATGCCCCATTTGGAATGCCTGCTGTTCTGGTTACTATTGCTGCATAATGAATGACCCCAAAAAGTAGTGGCTTAAAACCGTAGTTATTTCATTAGCTCTCATTGTTTCTATTGGCCAGGAATTTGGGAAGAGCTTGGCAGGTTGGCTTTAAGTCTCTTAGGCACCATGGTCAGACCATAGCTGGAGCAGTAGAGGCTGCCCAGGAATCTCCCTCTCTCTTCATTTAGTCTCAGGGCCCCTCTTTGAGGTCTCTGTATGAGCTACCTTGGGCTTCCTCACATCATAGAGGCCTCAGGACAGTAAGACCACTGACATGGGTAGCACAGAGCTCCAGGCAAGTGCTCCAGGAAAAAAAACTGAGGTTGCAACACCTTTTGTGGTAGACACTTCCCAGGGAGGCCCCCATGATTTCTCCCCCTTAGTGTCTGCACTCTATATAACTGCCTCACCTTGAGGTTGGCAGGAACTGTGACTTGATTCTAAACAATCAAATATGGCAAGGGAATGGGATGTCACACTTGCGATTATGTGTATGTGATATGGCAGTGGTGTAAGGGGATCGCAGGTGTAATTAAGGCTCCTAATCAGTTAATGTGAGTTAATCAAAAGGGAGATAATCCTGGATGGGCCTGAGCTAATCATACGGCCTCAAAAGAAGATCTAGATCTTCCCTGTAGTGAAAGAATCCAAGCAGCAGAAATTCAATCTCTCTCTCTCTCTCTCTCTTTCTCTCTCTCTCTCTCTTTCCATTGCTTGCTATTATGGGCTGGATTGCTCCCCACCACCACCAAATTCATATATTGAAGACCTAACCTCCAGTACCTCAGAATATGACTGTATTTGGAGATAGGACTTTAAAAGTGGTGATTATGTTAAAAGGAGACTGTCAGAGTGGATCTTAATCCAATCTGATTGGTGTACTTACAACAAAGAAGAGGGAGAGACACCAGGGATGTGTGCACACAGAGGAAAGACCATGTGAGGACATAGCGAGAAAACACCCATCTGTAATCCAGGGAGACAGGCTTACAAAAGAACTGAATCTGCCAACAGTTTGATCTCAGACTTCTAGCCTCTGGAACTGTGAGAAAGTAAATGTCTGTTGTTTAAGCCACCCCAAATCTGTGATATTTTGTTATGGAAGCCCTAGAAAAATAATACACTTGTCTTGAAGAAATCAGCTGCCACAAATTCCACAGTCATAAGGAAATAAATTCTGGCCAAAACCTGAGGGAACATGAAAATGGCTTCTTCCCTAGTTGAGCCTTCAGATAAGAACACAGCCCAGACCACACCTGGATTCTGTCCTTGGGAGATCCTGAGCAGAGAATGCAGCTAAGCTATACCCAGACTTCTGACCCACAGAGAGTGTGATATACTAATGTTGTGGTGAGCCACTAAGTTTGTGGTCATTTGTCATGCCACAAAAAGACCTAATTCATCTGTAATAACCCAGCTTAGGAAGTCACAGCACCACTTTGGTTGCATCTTATTGGTTACAAATGAGCCACAAGCCCACCCAGATTTAAGCACTGGGATGGGAGGTGTTGCTGGGGCCAAATTTGGAAAATACAGCCTGTGACACCTGCATAATTGAATTTTAATTTGTAGCTCATATTTGAAACTGCAGCTGGCTTTCTGCATCTACATCAGCTTAATCAACTTGGCATGTTTCCTCCAACTGGTCTTCACATGGGCTTCAGAACCTCTCTGAAGGATGTCTGCCTCTGCCTGTCCCTTTGAGGAGCCCCCAAAGTGCACAATACCAGCACAGAGTATAAAATAGGCTTTTTCTAACATTCCCTCCGTGTTTGATGACTGTTCATTCGGGCATTTTTACGTGATGCCTTAATAGATAGAAACATTTATTTATTTGTATAGGTTTTTCTTCACCCCACCTTTGCACCTACTGGCTGGTTCCAGGTTCCAACCTGGGAAAGCATAAGCATGACTAGCCAACTGAAAGTGTGTATCTCAACACCTTGTGAAGTGAGCCCTGAAACAGGGGCATTCAGCCACTTCTCAGGGCTGTACCTGCACTTAGAAGCCACTAGATTGGACCTGTACTATTCCTGGGGGTAACAGAAAAACAAGAGTTCAGAGTCCTGTCCCCAGGCTGGAAAGCCAGAAGCACCCTTGGCTCTCCATAAGTCATAACACTGGCTCATGTGCCCTCAGCTAGGAAAGACCTTGGAGGACATTTAGGCCAGACATCTGCTACTCAGTTCCCTTCTACAACATCCCCACCTAGTGGATCTGCCAGAGTGCTTCTCCAGTGGGGATAATCATTCCCAGTTGCCCCAGGGAAGAAAAGGGCAAGTTCTACCCAGAAGAAAGAGGCCATTAACCAGCTGGAGTCTCTAGGCTGCCTTCCTTGACCTCTTTAACAAGACAATGGTCTTGATAGCTGGGCACTGTCAACAGAGGATTTTCTAAACTCCCTTCCTCTCATTACTACATTAAAGCCTGGCTGCCTAGATCGTAGAGTTTTACTATGAGACAGAGGAGAAAGAAGCCATGGTATGATGACAAGGAAATGAGAAGTCTATTCCTTCCAATCCAAGAGATTGTGAGAGGAAGAGGAGCCAGGCTGAGAAAGCAGAGAAAGTATGGCCAAGGCTCTGGATGTGGGGGGTGTGTTCCAGAGGGAAGGGGAGGTCCAGAAACTCTGCAGAGCCAGAGACACGCTTCCCTGTGAGTTCCAGATGGATGTGCAGAATGTCCAGGAGAAGCCCACTAAGCAGCCCCTTTCAACATGACACAATGTAGGGGCAATGACTATGGCAGACGCAGCGCTTTTGGCTGCATAGGATCTCATTTACATGCCCCGCTGAGGAGACCTGGAGGGGCTGAAAGGGTTGGCAGAGGGTCCTGCCAGGGGACAGAGTCCACTCAGTCATTTCCTATGACGAGAGCAAATGGCCAAGATCCAGTGATGGGTCCTGGCCAACAACAATGAAATTGACCCGTATTGAACACTTATTAAATGTCAGGCTTGTCTAAGTGCTTTCCATTTATTATCTCATATTTAATTTTTGAATTAGCCGTGGGAGGTAAGCACTATTATGATCCCCACTTTTCAGATGAGAAGTTCCTGGCCAAAGTTGCTCAGCAAGATTAGATAGGGTCAACCAGACCTCAGTGGTCCTGAGGTCAGAGACCAAACCAGAACAGGGCAGAAGATAGAGTGTGTCCAGAAGATACTATATGCATGTGAAAACCCTTCCCCATCCCACCCTATCCCCACTGCCACAAGGACCCTAAAAGTTCTCTTGCAAGAGAAGCTGAAGAGGGTGGAAATCTGAAAAACTGACCATTTAACTCAAAACAGCCTGAATGGTCTAACAGGACTACTGAAATTGTTAGATTAGATTGACATTACTGGGTTGGTCTATGCATGGTTTACTTACTATCCAGTGCTAGGTGGTCCAGGAAAAAATTAGGTCAGTTAGACAAAAAAATACAGAAGCTTAATTTTTTGCATGTTTGAGTGGAGTGTGAGTAAATGTATGGCTTGACTTCATTTCCTAGTCTGGTATATCTAAGACACTATTTGCTCTGAATAGGAAAGTCTGACAGTTCTGGGTTTGAACCCAGATGAGCTACTCACTTGCTGTTTGACTCTTGCTTCCTTAGCCTTTGAGGGCCTCATTTTCTTCCAGTGAAAAATAATAATAACAGATTTATATTGTTTAGAAGAGAAACCAGCAAATATTTTCTATGAAAAGCTAGAGAATAAATATTTTAGGCCTTGGAGTCTTAGAATCTGTATTGTACCTGCTCAACTCTGCCACTGAAGCACAAAAGCAGCCACAGACGATAGATAAGTGGATGTGCAATACTGAATTCCAATAAAACTTTATTTACAAAGCATACGGAGAGACAGACTTGGCTCAAGAGGCTTTGTTTGCCATCCTTTGGGTTGAATATAGACTACACAATGACAAAGAGATCCCAAAATATATTGCCTTAAATAAGACAGAAGTGGCCAGGTGCGGTGGCTTACACCTGTAATCCCAGCACTTTGAGAGGCCAAGTCGGATGGATCATGAGGTCACAAGATGGAGACCATCCTGGTCAACATGGTGAAACCCTGTCTGTATTAAAAATTAAAAAATTAGCTGGGCGTGGTGGTGCGTGCCTGTAGTCCCAGCTATTTGGGAGGCTGAGGCAGGAGAATCACTTGAACCCAGGAGGCAGAGGTTGCAGTGAGCCAAGATATTGCACCACTGCACTCCAGCCTGGGCGACACAGCAAGACTCCATCTCAAAACAAAAAGACAGACACATATTTCTCTCTCCTGTTAACAGTCTAAAGGTGACCATCTGGATTGGTGGGGCACCTCTGCTCCATGCGGCCATTCGGGATCCAGGTTCTTTCCGTCTTTTGCTCTTCTATGCCTAAGGAACATTCAAGGAATAGCAAGGACAAGGCTGGAGTGGCTAGAGCCAAGCAAGCAAAGGAAATAGTTTAGGAGATGAGGTCAGAGAGGATATGTGTGTGTGTGTGTGCATGTGTGTGTGTGTGTATGTGTGTGTCAGTGAAGCAAAGACAGAAAGAGTAGTTTATATTCTTGTAAGCTATTGTAGAAATTTGGCTCTTGCTCTGTGAATGATGGGAAGCCCTGACTTTTCCTGAACCACCTGATCTGACTTACACTTTAACAGGATCCCTCCAGCCACTAAGTGGAAAATAGACAAGGAGGAGTCAGGGAGGCAGCAGGGGGCCTAGTGTGGCGGCCACAACAATAATCAAGGTGGGAAACTGTGGTGACTTGGGCCAGAGTGGATGTGGTCAGACTCTAGACGTATCTTTAAATGCAAATACACTTTTAATTTTTTCTGCTGAGAAAGTTTATGGCTTTGTTTGGCTTATCAAAAGTTGACCCTTTAAAAACTTACAAATCACTGTGTAGGCCAGTCACATTTAGATATGACCAAAGGCTTTGAGGAACCACTTAATGTCTGAGTATCATGGTAAATAGCTTCACATGAGAAGGAACTGTGTCTTTTTTGTTAAACACTGAATACTCACTGCTTGGCACAGTGCGTAACATATAGCTGGGCACCACCACACCCAGCCAATTTTTGTATTTTTAGTAGAGACAGGGTTTCACCATGTTGACAAGGATAGCCTCCATCTCTTGACCTCGTGATCCACCCGCCTCAGCCTCCCAAAGTGCTGGGATTACAGGCGTAAGTGCAGGAAAGCGCAGGTATAGCAATGAACACAGAGTCTGCCATAAACTCAACCTTTGCGTCACCTTTATAAGGTGCACAGCTCTCACTTTACCGTTTCTACTGTGTAGAGAACAAGAGCCCCAAGGGGAGATGGAGGTGTTCAAACAGGCTAGCCCATCCCCATTTAAGAAGCCACAGCCTCACAGGTCTCCTAGTTGTGCTTCTGTAAATCACAAGGTCATGGGCTTTTACAATCTTGATTACTTGAGACTCAGATGGTTCAAGCTGCAGATTCCAAGGTGGTACCACGTTCATCATCTTCCACTGTGAAAACAAAGCACACACAGGAAAGTGCTAGCTCTCCCTCCCTTAGGCAAGACACGTCATCTCTGGGTCTCCGCTTCCTACCTAGAACACAAGGGGGTTGGAGTGAGAGGCTCCAAAGGATTTCAAGCCCCCTGAACTATTGCCAGACTCAGGCCTGGTCCCACCGCCCCCCACTATGTCCTAAGCTCCAGAGAGAGTGGCTGGCTGGTGTCACACAAGAGGGCTCCACATCAGTGACTACTGACTACTCATGGGTAAGTGGGTGGTCAGCAGAAAAGGCTGGGTTTAGAGCCAGGCACGGTGGCTCACACCTGTAATCCCAGCACTTTGGGGGGCTGAGGCGGGTAGATTGCCTGAGGTCAGGAGTTTGAGACCAGCCTGGCCAACATAGTGAAACCCCATGTCTACTAAAAATAAAAAAAAATAATAGCTGGGTGTGGTGGCGGGCACCTGTAGTCCCAGCTACTAGGGAGGCTGAGGCAGGAGAATTGCTTGAACTTGGGAGGCGGAGGTTGCAGTGAGCCAAGATTGTGGCATTGCACCCCAGCCTGGGCAACAAGAACGAAACTCTGTCTCAAAAAAAAGGAAATAAAAAAAAAGGCTGGGATTACAGCCCTTTGTGAAGAATGGCCTATCCAGCTTCTCATATGACCCACGCAGCAAAATAGACCCCCTCACCCTCTTGTGTCCCCTCACCCCTCACCCCACTGCCACATCCACATGCTCTCCTTGGAATGGGATTACAGAACAAAACATGGGCTCTAGAGTCAAACACATCTGGATCAGCACTTGGTACTTACAACGCTGAGGCTTTTTGCATATTTATGGATTAAAAATGGAGGGTAGCCCAGTGGATAAGGGCACACCTTCTGGTGCCAGGGTTTCCTGGGTTTAAACCCAAGCCCTCTTCCTGCTGGCTGTGTGACTCCAGACAAGTTCCTTAACTTCTCTGTGCCTCTGTTGATTCATTTGTAAAATGGGGATAATGATTGGACCTGCCTCACAGAATTTGTGAGGACCAACTGAGATAATAAAGCCTTTAGAATAGCACCTGGCACTGGGCTAGGGCTACAGAAGGGTTAGATATGACTATTGTTTTCTCCGTTTCAGGTCTTATTGGCTGTGCAAACTCGAGGGAGTTGCCTAACCACTCTGGGCCCTGTTTTCCTGGCTTTGCCACTCTTCAGCTGTGTGACCCAGGGAAGCTCTCAACCTTTTTGTGCCCCCATTTCCACATCTGTAAAATGGGGATATGAAAGTGGCTGCTTTGTGAAGAGTCCTGAGAATAAATGAGTTAAGGTATGTAACACTCTGCCTGGTGCCTGGTACCCTGCAAATGTCAACCAATCATTTAATCAGCATCCTTTTAGAAAATATTAATTGAGGTACACTTTGGGACTAGGCGTGCTGGGAAAACAGTGGTGACCCCCACAGACACAGCCTCTGGAATGAGAGCTTCCTCCTGCCTTGCCTCCCACCCCAACCCATGACTTTAATGGTCATAGAAAATTTCATGTTAATTTCACATCTTTAATTTTCTCACAGCTCAGCTAGCGTTTGTTTGAACTCACTTATTTTTCCTTTACAAATGTCCATTTTTTTCCATCCTCTGGGCCAGCATGACTATAAATCATTGTCTATGATTCCATGCTTAGAAAGAGCCAGGCTAGAACCTACCATTGGAGGGTTTTACTGGGTTATTTATTGCGACAGAAAATGCAAATGCATTGGCAGTAAACATAAGGAAGAAAAAGCTACTTCAGCAATATGTGCAGAACGTAAATGCAGATGGAAATGGGGGGTTGGAGTGTCATTTTTAGTAAGTAGAGCAGATACTCCACTTTGCTGAAAATATGAAATACCAGAAAATACTCCTGACTTTCTATGTTAATGAAAGAAATGTAAAGTTGACCTGCTTCCTTTTTCAGGACCCCAGAATGACATTATATTTCACTATAGTTAGTGCTATTCCATGTGAAAAGCTGACAAAATAGCAAATAAAAAACCTAAAAGGGAGTGTGCGGAGAACAGAGCTTTGCTGAACAACATCAAGTCCTTTCTCATCACCTGCACTGCAGAAAGAACCTCTCTTGGTGCTGCCAAATTTCCTTTTTCTGGTCTGTTTCATACCAGAAAGATCTTTTCCAAGTGGTTAAAAATATATTGTCCTGGTCTCTGTGCATAACTTGCAGACAGAGTTAGGGAACAGGGAGCCCGAGCTCCCCAGATCCACTCAAGGATAAGAAGCATTGCCTTGTCCTGAATAGCTGACGTTAGAGAAAAGGCTTGGTTCCTACTCCTGATGTTTCCTTCCCTGTGGAGGGAGTCCAGGAGCACAGTACTCCTGGCACAAGTCTGCAGGCCTCACTCTCCAGTCCCAGTGAGGTGCTACAGGTGCAATGAGGTGAATTAGGACCAGAAACTGAACACGCTAAAACCAATCTCACCCTCTCCCTCTGGTCTGCCTGCCAAGTGCAAACGTTCATCTGCTCCTTCACACTGCAAATATGTGACCAGGTATGTCAAAATGTGTGTTTCAGGGGTTGGTGTTAGGAAACCCATCTACATGCAGATAATAAGCTGTGGTCTCCAATGTAACCCTTATCAGTTATAAAGGGTGCTATTCTGGCATATTCCCTACTTCTCAAGGGCTGCAGTGCTCAGGCAGAGAATCGGGGCTTGTGACAGGGCCATCCCAAACCCCAAGAGGTGACAAAGATGTCTCTGAGGTATCATGGATGGTCTTCAGAGCATCGTCATCTCCCTGGGGGTCAGCCACAACCCACCAAACGCAGCCTAGGAGACCTTATTGTCATTAAGAAGTCTCTTGGCCATGGTTAAGGAAGTTAAGGTGACTACATTCCTCTTCAACATTCAATTCCCAGTCAAGACTCTGCTGAAATGCCTTCAAGAAATCTCCCTTGATTTTTTAGCTAAATTGATCGTTTCTTCTTTTTAATTTCAATACAAGTGTTTACTCACCTGGGTGCACAAATTATTTGTGGAAATGACTTCTCTCCCTTAAACAGTATGTGTATTGTGGAAATGACGTCTCTCTCTTAAACAGTGTGTATGTGTGTGTGGTGACACGTCATAGTGTGGTATGTGGACGTGCTGGTTCTTTCTTAAATTAATAGACCCGTTTGGCAGCAACCTCATTCCTATAAGCCAATAAAAATGATGGTGTGTTAGTTATTCATTACTGCAAAAAAATTTCTCCAAAACACAGCAGCTTAAAACAATAAATGCTTATTGTCTCACATAGTTTCTATGGATCAGGAATCCAGGAGTGGTATAAGTTTCTCAGGAAGTTGCAGTCAAGACATTGGCCAGGTCTGTGATCATCTGAAGGCTTGACTGGGGCCGACAGGTCCACCTCCAAGTTGGTTCACTCCCATGGTGCAGACTGTTGGCAGAAGAACTCAATGTCTCCCACGTGGGCCTCTCAACAGGCTGCTTGAGTATGTTCGCAGCATGGTGGCTGGCCTCCCTCCAAGTGAGCAGTCCAAGACCTATTCTGGGACGTCATACACCAACACTTTTGCCACATTCTACTCCTTAGAAGCAAGTCCCTAAGCAAGCTCATACTCCGGGGGAGGGAAACCAGGCTCCACCTCTTGAAGGGAGGGGCAAATAATTTGCAAGTATATTTCAAAACCACTGCAGGTCACATGGTGCAGAAAGACAGAAGCAGAGCAGAAGAATATTAAAACCTATTGAATTTATAATAGCAAGAATAAAATACATGAATGTTGGAACATTTAGAGCTCCTTTCTCTCTATTGTCTGCCCAGGAAAACTGATATGGATAAATGTGGAAGAGAGCTGGCCAGTGGATGAAATGGTGATGTAAAGGTGAGCTTTGTGGAAGAGTGGGGAAAAGAGATTGGCACTGAAATGGGCAGTGAAAGAGCAAGAGGCTTGTGGGAGACTTGATTTCAGAGGCAGCATTTGGATGGTTATGAACAGGCTTTCCTCTTCTTTCAGGGGCACCATAAAGATCAGAATTAATGGTATGACTATTTGGTTTGGAGGCTGTTTCATTAAGTATTACACTGTGGGGAGACTGCATCACATGGGTCATATTATTTATTCAGGTTACATTCACACTTCCTGTGAATTCCCACCCTATGCAAACTGGCAAGAAAGCGCTATTTTAAAAGATTCTTGAACGCTTTTGTATCTTTCTTAAGACCTTTGTATACAGCACTGTTCACATAGTAGGTAGTCAAAATTAGTGAGAAAGACTCAAGCAAAAAGTTTATTTGGATTTCCATATGATTTATAAGCCAAGACGCTATAATCCAAAGAGGCAGGAAAATGATGTAAACTAGAAATAAAAATATTTGTAAGTGACAATGTGTCCAGAATTCTTTGACAGGTTAAGAGAAACAAAAGCAGGAGACGAGGAGAGAGTCACACCACGGTGAGCAGAGAGTTGAGCCGGGGCCCGGGACAAGCATCAAAAGTGTCACTTCCTCTGAGGTCCCAACCCTACTTCCATAGGCTCTGCAGCCCACACCACCTTGGAAGCAAACAGGGAGATAACAGAACTGATGGGCTGGCCACACCACCTCAAATCTCTTAGCTCCAAAACTGGAGGTGCTCATCAGGACCCTGCATCATTTCTGCGGGTGATGGATGGTGTGAAGTAAGGCACAGAGATGTAGACTTATTTCTCCTTCCATAACAATTGTTTCCTGGAAGAGGAAGAAAATTTAGCTGGATTTTATCTCTTTGTGTGGATTTCTGGGGTAGACACCCAGAGGTACGTGCAGGAGCACACTCTTTGGGGCCCACATAGAGATTCCAGCAGGTTCTGGAGATTCTGGGGTAGACTTTCCATGACTGCCGGCCTCTTTTCCCCTGCGTTGCTTTGGTTTGCTGTCTGGCTAAAGGCAGGAGTGGGAGAAACTCACATTCCGCAAGAGGCTGCCTGGAACAGAGGCCAAGAGGGTAAGGTTTGTCCAAAGCCTTCCATCTCAGCTTTGCTACCAATTTGTCGGAAAAAAAAAATCATTTGTGCCAATTAGACCCTAGTTAGGAAAGTGTTTCTTCTCAGCCCTCAATTTACTCTCTGAGACGCAGAGAAAATAAGTGTACTTGCCTTGCTAATGGGTACATGGTTGGCTCTGGGCAATTTATATAGAGCACTTTAGTTCCAAGATGAAATGCACTGAGATATTAGGATTAGTCTCTGCTTTAATGAGTTTCTGACTTGCAGATTTGAAAAAATTTAGTTCTTTTCTGTATTTCTCCACAAACACAAAACAATGATTTAATGGTAAAACAACAATGAAAAGAAACCAAGCCATTCTCTCCAAAGTGATTAAAAGGGTACTTCTCCTGACCTGACATAACCTTTCCTCATATGAATTTATTATCTGTATTCACACTCATATTCCACTGGAATGCCTTGGGTCCAGGTGGATGGTTGCTTATGGTTAGTATCTATTCTGAGCAGGTAGGCATTGATACTGTTTGGTTGACGCCTGTGGTGGACAGACCTTAAGGTGACTTCTCACACCCCTGAGTCATATTCTTGTATAATCTCCTCTCTTTGAGGATACAAACTGTGACCTGCTTCAAACCAGTGGAATAGAGACAAGGTGATGAGATCTTTGGTTATTGCATCTAACTGCTTCATTCATTGCACAATTAGTCACACACTGTTTTGTGATGTAGAACATTTTTTTTTTTAAGAGATGGGAGTCTCACTCTGACACCCAGGCTGGAGTGCAGTGACATGATCAGAGCTCACTGCAGCCTCAAACTCCTGGGCTCAAGGGATCCTCCTGCCTCAGCCTCCTGAGTAGCTGGGACTAGAGGTGCATGCCACCACACCCAGCTATGTTTTATTTTTTGTAGAAACGGAGTCTCACTTTGTGGCCCAAGCTGGTCTCCAACTCCTGGGCTCAAGCGGTCCTCCCACCTTGGCTTATCAAATTGCTGGGATCACAGGTTTGAGCCACCGTGCTCGGACTGTGATGCAAAATTTTACCTAAACCTTCTATTGTTGACTATAGCATCATGCACTTACTATTTTCCCTCTTAACTAGATTTTAAGTCTCTTGAGGGCGAGAACTCTGTTCTTGAAGATTTTCAAAAGCCCGATAGCATATGGAAGTACCTGACACACAGTAAGTACACAGTCATATGTGATTTGGTTTCTGAGCCTTCATTTGTCCAACTAAACCAGATGGGTCTTAGATGAAGATATACCTGGCAAACACTGCATGCCTACTGTGGGCCAGGTTAGCTCCCAGACATGCAGAGAACAAGACAAAAGCTCTGTCCTCAAGAGTTCATGATGGTTCAACCCAATCAATGAAGTCTTGCAATCTCACTTCCTCCTTACCTTGTAGAATTGGAAGATATCCAAAGATTCCTAGAGTTCTTTGTCAATCTGTCAGGATTATAATTCCACAGATCAGGCAGAGTGTAACCACAAAGCTCTTCAGTGAATTTTTAGTGACTTTTGGGTGATTTTTTAGTTTCCAAGTAGAAGAAGCAAAAGACCCTTGTGGTGGTTACCTTCCATCTAAACAGAGAGTGAGCTACAAAGATACTGCTGTCCCTCAGTGGCCCATGGGTGTCCCTGCAAATCTGTGACTCAAGTGGCCATGTTCATATTAAGCAGACCAGAGATCAAAACCATATTAGGCATGAACCACTTTTTATTCATAGGCTTACCGAATATATTGAATTAAGAGGCATATAGTTTGTACACCCTATTTACCAAAAAGAGCTAAATATGTATATAGCCTAAAATACATCCACTGTAGTCTGCATACTGTAAAACTTGCTTCTTTACACATAGAAACTATTCTTATTTTACCTAGGTTATGCATTTAAAATACATACAAATGGTACCAAATAGCATATTGGCCTATTTTATCATAATTCTTATACATTCCTGATAATCAAAGGGACTGATAGGGAATGCATAGTTTCCTACTAGAAAAAAAGTAGATTTTGATACAAGCAATGGAATACAGTAAGGATAATAATAACTTGGTTTAGATCTCAGTAGCTTTACAATATGCTTCTTATTTGAATGAGCATTACAGTTGGTTCGCTTCATTAATAATTGAGATGTTGTTAATCTTCCTGGTCATCATACCCTCTGCTTGCCTGGCTGAGGCAAAGGAAATCATTATCCTTTTTTCCTTTTCTTCCAGTTTGTTTTTACTTTCCCAAGTTTCCTCCAGAGCCATCTGCCCCACTTTGCCATTCCCCTTCCATTACCACCCAAATCCGGACCACTTTCTAATTGCGTCATTGCATACAACTAGATTATTGTATTCCACTCCGGGAAGCTGTTGAACAGAATCTTTGGCCACTGCCTAATTAAAGAACTTCCTTCCGCAGCTGCGAAGGAGAGGCTGATACCTCTGCGGAAGAATCAGGAAGCCAGCTTAAGAGATTTTCTTTAGGTGGCATGCAAATAGACTCCCCTCCTGCAGATCTTCATCTCCCCTTCATTATACCCCAGGCTGGAGAAATTTCCATCATGAGCACTCCTGACCACCAAACCTCCGGCATCCCATGCTGATTTCTTTCCTAAAAATACAGAGACTCTCACTCCATGGGGAAGAAAAATGCAACTCTGCCATTTCCAGTGTGCTCCCTGAAGGCCGAGAGCAATTCATCACCACTCGTGCGTTCAGGTTTTGAATTTTTCCTTCACAGATCTCTTCTTGTTTATCTGGTGGACAATGTGACAAGAACCAGATGTGTCTCAACCTCAACATCCTTCCCATAGCTATGCAGGGGGAGAAACAACCAGACCAGCTAGATATCCTCCTTAGAACAACAGAAAACTATCCAAAATTTCTGGACCACTTTCAAGAGTGGGGTCTTGCATGTAAAAAGAATGGGGCATGTAATTGCATGTTTGTTAATTGTTAAACGGACCAGTTGATTGAATGGTGTCTATTCAGTGTGATTTTTCTTCTGGCTATGCATATTTTATTGCACTTTTTACTTTATCTCAAGGTGCTGCCAAATTCAAAATCATGCTAGAAATGAAAGTCTTTCTCTGGGAGAGTATAGCAGGGTGTCTTAGAAAGAAAATACAATGTCTGCTGATCAGATGGAAAGTTCTTGCTTTGCCAGTCCCTATTGGATAACCATGGCAGACAGTTTATATAGTTTTCATGTCTATTTCCTTCTCTCTGAAATTAGAATAATACCGGCCCTGCAATAAACTTCAGAGCTATTTATGAACAAATGAGGTGAATACTAATGTGCATTGGAAAAATATAAAGCTTTGCTAAATGTAAGGTGGCCTTATCATTCACTGTCCAATAATACAGTGCTCTTCATGTCTAAGACTTATTTTTAGAGTCTTGATAATAGGCTCATTCCCGACCCTATGGAGTATCGGGACAAGCCCCCTTTAAGGAAACGCCTTAAAGCCACATGGCTGCACAGAGGGATCAGTCCAGGAGCCTAGCCACAGAGTTCATAAAGAAGAAACAAGCTGAGCAGACGACCACCCAATGGGTGATGGGAGGGAAAGTAGAAGAAAGATCTGCCCCCTCCTTCAAGCTGATCTCCACTGGGGACCGTCCACATATTTCTCTGCTTTGCATTTTTGCTGTTGCTTGGTTGGTTTTTTGGTTTTACATTATTACTGGAAGAATGCTTCTTACAGAAATTGTTTAAAACTTCAGGGATTCTTGGGATGGAGCAGTAAGATTAATGAAGCAAAGATTTCACCACCCCGTGCCAAGAACATCTATGCTCCTTTAGTAAGTTGGCCAGAACAAATATCTCCTCCCACAGCATAGGCGCTCTGTAGACTGCAGGCTTTAGTCTTGTATAAAATAACATTATAAAAAAGGAAAAACTGATTGCAGTTGAGTGGGTCACCCCCTTCTCACACCCCACCCATCACCTGTTTAGATCATTCTTTCACCTCCTAATTCCCCATCTGGACTCAACAGCTCTCCCCATCCTAAGCCCGGCATCCTGTGTTTCCTGGTTTCCCAGAATCTGGCAATGTGAGCAGAATAGTGAGTTCAGGGGGTCAGTTGCTCATTTACCCTCAGAGGTACAGCTGGGAATGTGATACCTCTCTGCAGTGGCAACACTGTGAAAAGATGCCACCTTGCCATCCCTACAGGTGGCTGGAATTGGGAACATCACTTTGATCTGGCATAGTTGCTGGGACTGTCTAAATATCTCCTACAGTTTGCCAAGTACCCATTTTTCTGCCCAGGTTTGTCTGAGTGGTTCCATGCAACAGAAAGAATAGCTTGCCATCTTTAGGGCTGGAGGAATGGCAAAGCTCTTCCCCTTTCAGCCTCCAATAGGGGGACCTGGGCATTTGTAGCCTGTTCCAAGAAACCAAGAAGAAAAAAAAAAGTGCAGAAGAAAAGTAATTTGCACTTAAAAATGAAAACAAACCACTTTTCTCCTGTTTGCTTGGTATTTTGTAGAAGTTTCAAGTAACAACACTACTACGTGTGGGTGAGTTCATTCATTAAACTCCGTGGTTTCTGAGGCTGGAAGCCTCAGCCTACAGTCCCAGAATGTACCCAAGAGTGCTGATGTAACATCAGTGCTTCATTCTCTGAGTGCTATTTATTGTCTCAATCTTCATTGCTTAAAGTCAGGAAACAACAAACACATTCATATTTGTGGCAAAACATCTACCTACTCATGACATGGCAAATAATCATTTTAAAATAACAATACAGTACAATATGATCGTGCTACTTTCATGGCTAGGAATGAAGTTGTTGGGTTTCTCTTTCAGAGCTACCCCTAAAGGCATTCACTTTATATTCTCTGAAGAGAACCAGCTAACCAGGCGGAACATCCACTAAGAATCTTCCACATAACCAGACCCCAGGAGCTTCCCTATTGCGCATACCAGAGAGGCCCATGTGGAAATACACCATCTGATCTCTTGAGCACAGACCTGGAGTGTGGGATTCAGCTTGGCTGGCTCCAAAGCTGGCCCCTACTGATCAGCCTGAGATCCCCAGCCTGCACAGGCTGATTCCACTGCCAACACGTGGCCCCCGGTGAGAAGGTGGGTCCTGGTGGGGTTTCCTTTGGTAAAGTACTGGGAGAGGAAGGAGTCTTCCTATCTGAGTATCTTGGGTTGTGATTTGGTGTGGGCTGCACTGGCAGTTGCAATAGCAGCAACTCAACAAAACGGGACTGTTACACAAGCGGGGCAGAAGGCAGGTGGGCTGGCAGGGAAGTTGATATTCGATTACTTGAAATATTAAGTTGTCCAGAGGGCAAGGACACGCACAAATCAAAGGGCCACCTCTAGGTTTCAAAGCAGGTCGAGATCTGTGTAAAGTCCCCTTTGACTTCGTAAAATCTCACTTCAAAAATTCTACCGAATGCTCATCAGACGGAAATAACTGTTTCATCCCTCTAAAGGATGAAATGAAAAGCACCATTCAGTCATTGGCCTGTCTGCTGGTTACCACAAACTCAACGGGTGGGTTCCGAGAAGCAGATGAGCCATGAACAGCATCAAACAAGCATTACTGCTCTGGCCACCACCAGGGTCAGCTTTGAACCATAAGAAAGAGGGAAAAACTCCTTTGAGTCGCTCCTGGGCCTACAGCCTGTGCTGGGTCTAGACATGTGTCACCAGAATATTGTCTTTGTGGCAGAGGAAGCAATGTCAAACATTAAATTGTTAACATATCCATGACAAGCATTCATATGAGCCAACAAAATCACCAAGGTTCTGCTATTAAGGAGGATTCAGGAAGACTGGGCATTACTTTCAGGAAACTGGGATGACTCAAAATAGCACTGCTGAGTGTTACAAGATTTTTAAACTAATAATCAGCAAATCTTTTCAGCTGACTTTTGGCTTTAAGAGTTCTTACCAAAAAGATTGCTAAAGTGGAATGAGAGGGGCTCAAAGTTTGTTTTTTTTATTTCATTGTTAAGTGCTGTCCCATCTTATCCAATTTTTTTCTTCCTCATCAAAAAGGGGGGAAAAAAGCATATTACATTTCTAGATGATAAGAGTAAATGCTGCACTCTTTTCTCAGAAATTACAGGCTTTAAGATTTTCTTTTTTAATGGTAGAATGGGCATGTCATGCAGTTAGCCAACAAATGCAATCCCTGATTAAAATGTGAGTTCTAAAAGTTTGAAAACGTCTAACTATTTCAGTGCTTTTTAATTTCAGAGCTCTGAGCCTGGGTTTGATTTGTTTGTTGATTTTTCTTGATCCTCTCTTGTGAGAGCTAATGCTACATTTCTTTTAGTTTCACCCACCACACATTCACAAACTTAAGTCAACAATTATATGTTCAAAAATCTTTGTTTTCCCTTTGAAACTGGATGCAAAAAAGAAATCTCTCCTGTCGGTGGAGACAGCTGTGAATGAACGAGGCGCCTGCACATAAATCTCCTTAAACTTTTTGAATAGCTGCTTCTCTTTATCCCACTGGTATATCTGAGAGAATGTATAGTCACTCCCCAGAGCCAGGTAGTGATTATCTTTAAAAGAAAAGGGCTGCAGGGTCATGGCCCCCCGGGATGGAAGAGCTTGGATCTCCACAAACTGCTTACTGTTCCACCTCATGACCCGGGAGTCCCCGATGAAGCGGGTAAGGGAAAGGTAGAGGGTATTTTGCATTCGGAAGCTCTTCACAGCCAGTACGTCCTCCATATTGGGAATGTCACCATGGGGGACAAACTTCTTAGAGCTTTTATTCCACTGGAGGATGATGGGGACCTGGGAGCGGCTGGACAGGATGAGATGCGATTTTCCATCGATATCAACAAACTCCGCATCCGTGTCCCTGAACCACTCGTGCAGTGACTGGTAAGAATAGAATCCTTTGCTGTTCCATTTATAAACTGTGGACAGACCAGCCTTCGAGCTGTCTGCGATGACAAAGAACGTCTCGTCGTCGATCTGAAACAGCTCGATGTCGTTGGGCTTGGAAATGCGAGAGACCTCTATGTCTTGGAATTTAACAAATTTGGTCCAACTCTCGTCGTATTTGTAAATGTGAGAGCCGCCGAAGAGCTGGGCTACCACCACAAAGACCTGATCATCGATGAGAATGGCCTTACAGCCCACGATGGACTGACCTGTGCTCCAAAATAAAGGAGAGGAGATTAGTGCAACTACAGCTAAAAACGCATCTCCGCTTGTACTCTTATATACAGCTGGTGGGAGTGTGAAATGGCACAGCCACTATGGAAAACAGTATGGTGGTTCCTTGAAAAATTAAACATGGAATTACCCTATGAGCCAGCAATTCCACTTTTTGGTATATACCCAAAATAACTGAAAGCAGTGACTCAAAGAGATATCTGTACACCTAATGCTATAGACCAAATGTTTGTGCTCTCTCCAAATGCATATGATGAAACCTCATCTCCAATGTGATGGTATTTGGTGGTGGGGCCTTTGGGAGGTGATTGGGTCATGGGAGCAGAGTCCTCAGGAATGGGATTAGTGCCCTTCCAACTCCCTCTGCCCTTTCACTACATAGACACAGCAAAGAGGTGGCCAGCTATGCAGTGGGTTCTTGCCACATACCAAATCTGCCAGTGTCTTGATCTTGGACTTCCCAGCCCTAGAACTATGAGAAATAAATTTCTGTTGCTTATAAGCCACTCAGTCTATGGTATTCTGTTGCAGCAGCCCAAACAGACTAAGACACCTATAACATCATCCTTCACAATAGCCAAAAGGTGGAAGCAACCCAAGTTGCTTCAATGGATGAAGAGATAGACAAAATGTGGCATATACATAAAATGGAATATTATTCAGCCCTAAAAAGGAAGAAAATTCTGACCTATGCTACAACATGGATGGACTTTGAGGGCATTAGGCTAAATGAAATAGCCACTCACAAAAAGATGAATACTCTGTGATTCCACTTATATGAGGTACCTAGAGCAGTCAGATGCATAGAGACAGAAAGGAAAGGAGTAGTTTTCAGGGGCTGTGGGATGGGGGAAATGAGGAGTTGTCATTTAATGGCACAGAGTTTCAGTTTTTCAAGATGAAAAGTGTTTGGAGGTTAGTTGTACAACAATGTGAGTGTACCTAACGCTACTGACCAGTACACTAAAACATGGTTAAGATAGTACATTTTGTGCTATGTGTATTTTGCCACAATTAAAATAATTTTTTTAAATTGTTTAAAAACGTGCTTCCATAGAAATGGCTGAGTGAGGTCTTCAGGGCCTCTGCAGTCCTCAGAGGCAGGCATACAATTCAGGAAACTCACTAATGCACCAAGGGAATTATCAACATGCTTTTAAATAAAGCTACGTTAATTAGCTTGATTTAGCCATTCCACAATGTATACATATTTCAAAACAACATTTTATACACAAATAAATAGATACAATTTTGTCAGTTAAAAAAATGTGTATCCTTGAAAAAAAAAAAAAGTATTTCCTGACTCCATACGGCAGAAGGAGGCAGTTAAACAGGCTTCTCCTGGGGTGGTGGGGGGTTGGGGGGGGTAAGGGATGGTAAAAAGGCAGGAGTGAGGTCTCAGAGGCAGGAGAAAAAGATTTCTGAGTGTTCTTGAAGACATTTGGGCTCTTTTGATTTCCAGAGCTAAAGGAAGCCAAGTGGAGGCAGAAAGACTAGGATTAAACCTTATGACACAGACCAGGTGGCCTAGGGTTCAAAGCCCAGCCCCGCACCTTGTAAGCTTTCTGACCCTGTGCTGGTTAACCCAACTGTCTGTGCTCAAGTTCCTCATTCATAAAATGAGATTGAAGATACTGCCAGCACTGATCTTACAAGTGACTATAAGGATGAAATGAGATCATTCATGGCAAGCGTTTTTAGCATGGAGCACTGGCACCTACGGGGTGATTGATCATTAGTGGCTATCATTATTGAACAATTGAAGCAATTGTCACTATAATCACAAGACCTTGCCCCTTATTGCTTGCCCATAGTGGGCATGCATAAATATCTAAAGAAGGAGCAATATCTGAATGATCTAATTCAGACGTCATAAAACTAAGACTTTGCAGAGGCAGGGGACCATTTTCCGTGGTGATTCTCCTCTCTGGCTCACCTCCCACCATCCGTTATCACCCTGCACCCAGATGCCCCCCAGACCTCCCCATTCCAGAAGACCAACCACTAAGCAAAGGACCACCTACAAGACCACCGATCCTCCATCTAGATCATTCGATTAAAGGTTATTTCTTTCCTTTAATTTTCTAGGTAATTTGGACCAAAGTGAATTTGGCCAGAATCCCAAATTCTAAGGATGATTCCATTTCTATCCTAAGGATTGGCTTTGGGGCCAGACACTGGGTGGTTTTCAGAGTGGCATTTACTTTTCTCTTTCACCATACTAGTCTTCCTGCAAGGACCTAATCCCTTTTCCTTGTTTAAAACTAATTATTGCATTGTTTTTCCCTGAGGATACGCGTGTTAAACGTTTACCAGAGCAAATTTTGAAAATACTAAGAGGTAAAACTTAAAAAGTGTGTAGGTATGACCAGGCACTATTCTAAGCACTTTACATGCATTTACTTATTTAATCCTTATAACAACTATATGAGGCATATACTATTCTTAGCATCATCATCATCCCCATTTTATAAAGGGTAAAACTGAGGCACAGAGAAGTTAAGTAATTTATTAAAAGTCACACAGCTAGTATGTGGTAGAGACTGAGATTTAAATTCAGATAATTTGGCCTCAGTCTATACTCTGCTACCAAAGAACCAAAAAGCACAAAGAAGAAAATGCAAACCAGTTGTACTATAAATGTGAAATAACACTTAATATCTTGATATATTATTTAATTTTTAACCCATTCACATATTCAAATATTCTTTTTTAAAAAACTGGGGTTTATGTTATCCACAGATATTTTATAATCTACTTTTTTTTCACTCGGAGCCCATGCTGTAAACATTTCCTCATGTTGATGATTCTTCAACAACTTGATACTGACACTACACAGTATCCCATTGCATGGATGCACCATATTTTACTTAATTAATGTTCTACTGTTGGACATTACAATTATTTCTAGCTTTTCCTTATTGTAAAATAATGTTTCCTTTAAAATATTGTTAAATAATGTTTTGATACCATCTGGCAGTATTCTCAAGTATAAGAATTGCTGGGGCAAATGTTGTGCACATTGTTAAGCTTTTGGGTTTTAACTGCCAAGCTGCTCTCCAAAAGAGGCATTGATTTCCACCCTGCTAGCACTAATTGAGAGTGCAGGCTCCTCGTCCCCTTCTTGAGCCCCTGGCAATGGAGGCTACCGCCCCCCAGAAGTGTCCTAGAGGTCTGCCTGTCACAGCCAAAAGACTGCGTGAAACGGAATTCCTTTCCTGGAGATGCTCTGTAACACACTCTGTCCAGGTTAGCCATGGCGTTGTCAGTAGCAGACAGATCATTGTGTGTGCGTGTGTGTAGGAAGAGGGATTACAGGTTGGAACATACTAGCGTGCAGAAATCAAAAGGCGAACAAAATAAACCAAAATTGAGAAAGCCGAGATGAGACGTAGAGAGAACGAGGGGAAGTGAATCTCAGGGTGAACATGACCATGGGTCTCTCTCTCCCCTGGGGCACATGGACAGCTGGAGCCATCCCTTTGGCAACATGGTCACCAGGCCTGCAAAGGAGGAAGTGCATGGATTGAGAAAATCCTGCCCTGCCCTTGTCAACTTGGGGACCACCCCACGGCCAAACAAGATGTCAAATGAGGTGTGCACAGCACAGGGAGGGAGAATGGTCCACATTTACCTTGTTCTTCTTGAAGCAAGTAGCACCTAGGGCAGTGTCCTTGCCTACCCACGTGTGCTATAGGGCTTTCCCTCATGCCAGGCTCAATGCCAGCTACTGAGAGACAGCTCCTCTCCTCCCTCCATGAAGTGATCCCCCTTCCTTCTGTAGCACCACCTTCTACCTCCTTCAGGGAAGTCTGCTGGTCTCTGCATTCCCTACACTCATGCAAGTTGTGGAGCAGTTTTAATGGAAATCAAAAAGGTAGAATCTGTGGGGGGAAAAGGAGGGTTGCTCCTATTTTACCCCCATTAAATCCTTATAGTATTGGCCAGGCACATTGTCTCACACCTGTAATCCTAACACTTTGGGAGGCCGAGGTGGGTGAATCACCTGAGGTCAGGAGTTCAAGAACAGCCTGGCCAACATGGTAAAACCCTGTCTCTACTAAAAATATAAAAATTATCCAGGCGTGGTGGTGTGTACCTGTAATCCCAGATACTCGGGAGGCTGAGGCCAGAAAATCGCTTGAATCTGGGAGGTGGAGGTTGCAGTGAGCCGAGATCACACCACTGCACTCCAGCCTGGGCGACAAGAGTGAGACTCTGTCTCAAAAAAAAAAACCTTATAGTATTTCCGAGTCCAGTGCTATGCTGATCCCATTTTACAGATAAAGTGGAAATTCCTAAAATCTCCACTTTACAGATGAAAGGGGCTCATGCACATCAAATCACTTGGCCACGGCCACCAGCTAGTAAGGGCTGGAGCCAGGATGGTCAAAAGCCAGTCTGATGTTGGAACTCATTTCTTGGGCTTGATGGTGAAAAGAGGAGCCGGGTGGGCTTCATGTCATGGCCGCCAAGCTGTGGGATGATTCAGACTTGGAGACTGAGGGGCTGAGGAATCTTTGGAAACTAACAAGGTCCAGCAGGGCTCTGGCCCCAGCCACACCCACTTGGATGGCACTGACTTCCTCCCCACCAGCTCTGTGGCCTCCGTTGGGTCCAGGCCATGCTCGCTTGCCTGGGTTCCAGATTCTTGCCATAGCCTCTTAGCTAGACACTGTGCTTCGACCTTTGCGCCCTCACTCTAAAAGGCTATGTTTGACCCGGTAGCTGGACACAATCCAGCCTCTTAGCCAGGTACCTGCATCCTCCTGCCTCTGCACAAAACCCTCCATGGCTTTGCAGGACATTCAGAGGAAAAGCCAAGTCCTTCCTAGGACCTGTGAGACTCCATGATCAGCCTTTCTGACTTTGGACTCATCAACTGCAACTCCCCACTGGCTCATTTGGCTCATGCCAAACCATCCCCCTGGATGTTCTTCAAACAGGAAAGATGCTCTCCTGCCTCTACCTTTGGACTTGCTGCTCCCTTTGCCTGGAATGCTCTTCCCCCCTCTCCATGGGAACCAATCCCTCCAATCCCACAGGTCTTATTCAAGTAGCACCTTCTTGATGAGGCCTCTCCTGGACCCTCTACCCAAGCCTTCATATCCTCCCACGCACAGTACTCCACATCTTCCTTCACTTTATTTCCCCTCCTTAGCACATTTCTGTCTGATGTGTTTTTTTTTAATACTACAATTATTTTTACAATAATTATTACAATACGAATATTTTTTCTTATTGTCTCTTTCTCCCATTAGAATGGGAACTCCTGAGGGCAGAGGTTTTTTTGTTTTGTTTTGTTTTTTTGAGATGGAGTCTCACTCTGTCGCCCAGGCTGGAGTGCAGTGGCACGATCTTGGCTCACTGCAACCTCCGCCTCCCGGGTCCAAGCAATTCTTCTGCTTCAGCCTCCTGAGTAGCTGGGACTACAGGTGCCCGCCACCACGCTCAGCTAATTTTTGTATTATTAGTAGAGACAGGGTTTCACCATATTGGCCAGGTTGATCTCAAACTCCTGACCTCGTGATCCACCTGCCTCGGCTTCCCAAACTGCTGGGATAACAGGCATGAGCCACCACACCTGGCCAGAGCTTTATCTAGTTTATTCGCTGCTGTTTCCCCAGTACCAAGAACATGCCTGGCTCAGAGTAAGTGTTCAAGAAATCTTTGAGAACAAATGAATAAATTTAAGAATGCCACCAGCTGCAGTATATCAGAAGGGCAGGAGTTCAAGACCAGCCTGGCCAACATAGTGAAACCCCGTCTCTACTAAAAATTAAAAAATTAGCCCGGTGTGGTAGTGGGTGCCTGTAGTTCCAACTACTCAGGAGGCTGAGGCAGGAGAATCGCTTGAACCCAGGAGGTGGAGGTTGCGGTGAGCCGAGACTGCGCCACTGCACTCTAGCCTAGGCAACAGAGCGAGACTCCGTCTCAAAAAAAAAAAAAAAAAAAAAAAAAAAAGAAAAGAAAGACAGGGCTGTCCTACCAAGGTCAGCCTGGGAGAGAAAACCAGTGGGGTACAACCATGAGAAACCATGGGCTCAGCCCTGAATAAACAGTGGATGACTGGACACGCCTAAGCCTTGACCTCATCATTTGTAAGGTTATGAAAAGGATGGCAGCTTTGAGAAGCACCCGCTCTGTGCACTCAATCCTCATAGCATCCACATGAGGCACATCCACTCCCGATTTCCCAGATGAGAAAACCAAGCCTCAAAGGCACATGTTCTTCCTAGGCCAGGGCAGAGTTGGGAGTACAATCCGTGTGCATCAGTTTTCAAAACCTGAGCTCTTTCTAGTATGTATGCCTCCTCTCTCTAAAGAAGAGAGATTTGTCCTCTAACCTATGGGCAGGTGTAACTCCAAGGACTGTTATGAGCTTCCAATGGGATAAATTAGGCCCTGGTGCCCCACAGGCTCACAGCCAA
Source organism: Pongo abelii (assembly GCF_028885655.2). NCBI lineage: Eukaryota > Metazoa > Chordata > Mammalia > Primates > Hominidae > Pongo > Pongo abelii. The sequence goes on from NC_071988.2 coordinate 24,118,632, forward strand.
CATTGGCATTGGAACTTGTTTAAGAGCAAAGCTCAGCCAGGCACGGTGGCTCAAACCTATAATCCCAGCACTTTGGGAGGCCAAGGCAGGAGGATCCCTTGAGCTCAAGAGTTTGAGACCAGCCTGGACATCATAGTGAGACCCTGTCTCTACAAAAAATAAAAAATTAGCTGGGTGCAGTGGTGTGTGCCTGTAGTCCCAGCTACTTGGGAGGCTGGGGCAGGAGGATCCCTTGAGCCCAGGAGTTCCAGGTTGCAATGAGGCAAGATTACATCACCGCACTCCAGCCTGGGTGACAGAGTAAGAGCCTGTCTCAAAAGAAAAAATCCAAAAAAACAAAAAACAAAAAACAGCAAAGCTTCACTCTGTTCCCATCTCCTACCAGAGAAGAGGAGAAAAGGCAGAGAGGCCAGCTCATCCTCCCCTCCCCTATCTTCCATGTCAGGACAAAGGGGGAAGCACAAAACCATGTGGACATGGACTCACTTCCTCATCTCCCTTGTTCTTGGCTTCCACAGCAGGTTCACCTGTGCTACTCTGTGCTGAGTCTGCACTTCCAAGAGCGTTACTCTCTGGAAGGTGAGCTCAGCACGGGGAGGCCAGATGGCCCGATGGTGGCCAGCTCATCTGAAATGGCATCCTCGGAGCATCCGATGTACATCTCACACCGAGATACACTGTGAGATAAGGCTCATTAGCAGCTCTCCCTGCCTCTCCACATACCTGTACCTGCTGGGAAGCCACTTGGTGCTTGGGAGACTCTTAGGAGCCTCCCAACCCAGAAATTCTACCTGAATATTCTTCTTGCTACAACAGTAAAACGCTGCTCTAAGGCCACATCAGGAAGCTCTAAAGGAAACCCTCTCCTGGGGTGATAATCAGACCTTTGTGGCACTGTTTACACAGTATTGTTATCAGATTGCACGTTGATAAATGAGGAGTCTTTCAAAGGTTATTTCAAAAGCAAGTAGACAGTTCACATTTAGCAAGGCTAAGGCACTGGGATCCCACAATGGCACTGAAAGAAGCGTTAACTAATTCATATCCCAAATGCCTAATTTAGGGATCCATTTATTCTTATTTTGTATGTACTTACTAAAAGAAAGCAGTGATCACTAGGACTTAGCAAAGGGCACTAGAAACAGACTACAGGGTGTGTGTGTGTGTGTGTTAGTTAGCATATTAGTTAATAATCAGCTTAATGAAAGTCAAAGCATCATTTAGCTGCTACAAAGCTGGTGCGGACTTGGGTTCCCATACTGCTCAGGACAAGGGATTCTCAGTGTGACTTCTCACCGCTACTAGAAAATGCTTCCCACCACATGCAACCCGTAAATGATCATCAATAATAAGCAGGATCACTACCTGAGGTTTCCACTCTCCCAGTAACGGACCACACCAAGACAAAAACTGGAGAGACCCAGAGGGTAGGCTGGGATGTGTTCCCCAGCTCTAACCAGGTTAGAGAGCCGAGCTCTCCCTCAATACAGAGGACATTATTCCTCCCACGGGCTTGCGGCAGTGCTGAAATTAGTTCAACACATCTGATCAAAGCCACAACACACCTGTAATGTTGTCATAGCTCCGGAAATTCATTTCGATGTGGTCCCACTCCAGCACCATGCAGTTCTCCATGCTAGGCTGTGCGATGGCCACGTACACATCGTTCTTGGAGTTGAACGTATCCACTGAAACCGACTGGTAGGGTAAAGTCTGATGAACAACAAAATCTGGGAATGGGAGTTTAAAAAGAAAAGGGTTCATAAAATCTCCTGCAGGGATTATCAACCACCATCACCTTTCCACGATCACATCAGCTCTGAAAAGGACTGGGGAGGAGGAGGAGGACAGGAGAGAAGCAACACAAACATCACAGCGTATTTTAGTCTGGGACATTCCAGAAAGAGTCCTGGCTTGCGCAGGATTATCAGACAGAATGCACAGCTTCTAGTACAGCTTCCTGTGGAGAAACAGCTTCCCCAGTTTGGCTAAAGGATCTCAGAATTTTAAACATATTTGGTGAGACTTGGCTTTCAAAGTGGTAAGACAGACAGGACGCTGCACAGCAACATTCTCAAAACTGCCGTGCAAATCACTCTGTGACAAGCGGGGGCTGCGGTCCAGTGAGTTTGGAAAATGCTGTACTTCCAGCTCTCTCAGAACAGCCCCTGTAGGGAAGAAGTCCGTTTTTTGTTTGATGTGGTGCTTCTCAAACTTACCTGACCCTTTATCTCCAGTTCTTATAAACCCTAGCTCGGGATTACCTGTCAGCAGACAACCCCACTGCACGTTCAGAATGAATGGTACACTCCCCAAATGGCACACTGAACATTGGAAACCAAACCAAAGCCTCTGCTACAGTCTCAGGGGTATTATGGTTCCTACCCACTTAGCCTAGCACAAAGTGAGTGCTCAATACATGTTACCTTTTAGAGGTGCCCCTCCCTTCATTCTAGGGGCAGAGTAGGTGCTTACTGAATACTTACTGGCTAAACCGGTGTGAGTGGACTGGCCTTGCTTCTCAGCCCACTCTAAAGACTACAGGGGAGGGGATGGAGGCTGAGTAGTGCGTGAAGACGTGAGGAGAAGAAGAAAAGAAGAGGCTGCCTCTGCAGCCCAACAGGCAGGAGGTGACTGAGGGAGAGTGTGGACAAGTGGCTCTAATGGACGGGGTACCTTCCCATCCCCAAGTCCAGAGCAGGACATCCTGGTGAAGAGCTGGGGCTCAGAGATAAGACAAGCTGGGCTTCTGATTCACGATTATTTCAAAAGCAAGTAGACAGTCCATATTTGGTAGGGCTAAGGCACTGGGATCCCATGACGGCATTGAAAGAAGCACTTTCAGTTACATGACCTTTGGCAAGACAATTGAGCCTCAGGTTCTTTTTTCACCTGTAAAATGAAGGTGGTGTCTATTTCATGAGGTTGCTGTAAAGACTAAATGCAAGAGTACATGTAAGTATATACTACAGTGCTATGGTGATCACTCAGTACTTGACATATGGAACAATGATAGTATTCAGTTGCCTACTTGAAGACTTAGGGAAGAGTCACGGCTCTCCCTCAATCCCCTCCCACCACCAAAATAATAGTTGCTTGGTCAAAGATAAATAAACAGAAAAAAGTGAACCTCTGTTCACTCATGTTGGCACTGGCAGTGCCAACAGTGTAGAAGCCAGAAAGCGTGTGTTCACTGCACAAGACTTTGCTGGTTTCTGTGTTCACACGTAGACAGAGAAAGGGGAAACGGCAGCAGTCATCATGTGCTCCCTTTTCTGGAGATATAAAAGGACTTGGAGAATACAGCTGCTTTCTTTTAATTACAACCAAGATGGCTATAAACTCCTCTCCTACGTCTCCGGTTGCATTCGACTAATCCAAGTCTGCCAAAGGTTCTAAGCACTCCGGTGATGCCCATAACTCACTCACCTCCTCCCTCCCATTAGCCTCCCTACTGCACTCTGAATTCTCAGAAACATGAGCATTTGCTTAAAAAGGCAGGCTGTTTAAAGTGTAGACTAGAAAGTTTCTGTTTTTATTGAAGAATCCCAGGATGAAAAGGAGTTGTCACAGTGCAGAGCATTTTACAAATCTAGCCTTTCGTGGCCCTGTTTTAATCTATTTTCCCCATATAGTGCTTTCATAATATTTTCTATATACTGATTATCTGGCATAACACAGATTGTTAAATCATTTGGATTATAAATCTAACTCTTAATAGAAGAACCCACACCCCCCCCCCCAAAAAAAAGAAAGGAGAAGGAGGAAGAAGAGGAAGAGAAGGAAAAAAGAAGAACAGGGCCAGGCAAGATAGGCAAGATGGCTTGTGCCTGTAATCCTGGCAGCTTGGGAGGCCAAGGCAGGAGGGCTGCTTGCGACCAGGAGTTTGAGACCAGCCTAGCTAACATACCAAAACCTTCTCTTTACTAAAAATTATGAAAGATTAGCCGGGCGTGATGGTGCATGCCTGTAGTCCCAGCTGCTCTGGAGGCTGAGGTGGAAGGATCAATTGAGCCCAGGAGTCTGAGGTTGCAGTGAGCTATGATTGTGCCACTGCACTCCAGCCTGGATGACAGAGCAAGACCTTGTCTCAAAAAAAAAAAAAAAAAAAGAGAGAGAGAGAGAGAATGAAAAGAAAATGATTGATGCATATATGTTTGTGGGTATCAGAGAAGAGGACCGGGGAATTTAAATATCTTCTCCCACCCCCAATTAAATTTACTTCTCACAAACAGCAAAAGCACATTCTTGTGGAAAGATCTCAGAAATACACATATTGATGTGACATCAATTTACTAGTGTTAAAATATTAATGGCACTCTGCAAAAAGAACTGCCACTTCCATTCACACTGGATTAAGTTCATGATGTCAGTGGGACTCTTACAATTTAGGCCTTTCTCCCAGTGGAATCAACAGATTTTTACATAGCTATTTATAGCACTTGCACAAAATAAATTATACATGACGCTGATCCTACTGGGAGAGAAACTGCACATTAATGCATTATTTCTCTTTGCATTTTCATCAGCCCTGAAAAGGGGAAGCTAACAGGACAACTAGGATGCAAAATTCACTTCCTCTAAGGAATTTAGTGAATTACCCACCTAACACAGGGAATCATCGGTAGGTAACAGGGACTTTTGAGGTGGTTAAAAATAGACTTGAAGGGGAGGGTTCAAGAGCTGATTAATCTAAAGACCTGAAAGAGCCCAGTGGTGGCTTTGTGGTGTGAAGTACACCCCTTAGCCAAGGAATACAATGGTAACAGTACCTTCCTCTCTCTGGGAAAAAAACAGTGAAACAGAAGAAAACTCACCCCTTTTCTGATAATCTGAGTTGAAAAGGAAAACAACCATATTCCGAAAATGTGCTTCTTTCTAAACCTTTGGCAAGAATGCGATCACTGTACCATGAACTCTCTAATTCGGCTTTCCATTTTCCCTCCATCCTCATTTGTTCCCCCGACCCCACGCCCCTACTCCCCATCTAGCTTTTAATGAAGCAACAGAGGCTGAGGTTTGATCTGAACAGAAGATATGAACCCCGAACACTCACAATTTGTTGACCTAGTTCTTACACGGCAGGGCGTATGTTTGGGGGTGGGTCACAACTTTGTTGCACCATTTTTTTTCCCCATAGAAGAAACTATCAGCAAAAGCCTCATCTCTGTTTGTGAGTCTTAAAGGGATAAAACCATAGCAAAGCCAGAATTATCATCTCCCTCTCACCAGAAAGCCTAGCGCTGACTTTCTAAAGTTTAGTAGGAAGCTTGTTCATGAAGACAAATACTACATGAGACAGAGAAGGCTCTAAAATGTGTTAGGGCCTCTTGCTGCTCCATGTTGGGATGAGGACAGGTTACCTCAGTTCCAAGCTACCACCATTCCAATAACAATTCTCAGAGCCTGGATCACTTTTATAACCATCCCCAGGGCCCTAAGTTCAGAAAATATGTTTTCTTGTAGAAATTATTTCCTATTCCCACGGCCCTCTAGCCCATTACTTCCATCAGAGATTAGCAAAGTTTCTCCACGCTATGGCCAGGTGTGAAGAGAACAATGGAAAATCTGCAAATTTCACCTTGGCGTTTCGAGAACTCTCCAGAGAAAATGGAGAACAGGTAGTGAGAAGTCTCAGTGAGCTTCGGTTTAGCTTTAATTCAATTTAATTAAATTTAGCATTTAATGCCAAATAGTCTTGAATGCCACCTTTTGGTGCAAATGTTATCGACTATGACCTCTGATTTATTGCCCTGGCCCTAAAATACAATAAATTAACCTTGTAGTGGCCTCAGCTGACTGTGGGGCACCTGCCAATTACACAGCTGAATAAGCCCCATTCAGTGATGAAAGAAAAAGTTATTTCTGTGAGATTTCAGGTTGTCTATCAGAAAAGAATAGAACTTGCAGTGCCCCTTATTTACAAAGATACCTAGAAATGATTTTTACTTTGTAGGTTTTTGTTTATTTGTTGGAAGGTGGTAGCGGGGACTGGCCTAAATGTGATATTTTTTCTTGGAGTTTTGGTGTCTTTTGAGTTTCTGTAACTATTTTCTGTTTCTCATTCCTGCTGCTTCTCCTGACATGACTTGAGGCTTTGTAGATATCAGCTCTCAGCCTGAATGTTTATTTTTATAAATCGGGTAAGCAGGTTTCATACAGCGGCCTGATCCTCTCTCTGGCTTTAGAAGCTGTAGAAACCCCACCTAAGCCTTTCCAATGGAGATACTCACCAATACCTTTGGCCTCATGTTGTGACAGTGGAGGCAGTTAGTATTTTAATTTTATCTTATAACCTGAAAAATGTATAAACTGAAAGTTTGTGGCAGGCCCTGGAGAACAAAATCAAACTTTCTTTACATTTTTCCCTCAGTACAAGCTGTTTCCTTTTGATAACTAGTTGTTAACTTTTATTTTCTATTTTGCCATTGGTTATAATTTACCTAGTTATCTCTTCTTACATGGGACTCTGAAAGTCATTTGTGGGTTTAAAAGTCTGGTGTTTGAGCCAGGCGCAGTGGTTCATACCTGTAATCCCAGCACTTTGGGAGGCCAAGGTGGGCGGATGATGAGGTCAGGAGATCGAGACCATCCTGGCCAACATGGTGAAACCCCGTCTCTACTAAAAATACAAAAATTAGCCGGGTGTGGTGGTGCACACCTGTAATCTCAGCTACTCAGGAGGCTGAGGCAGGAGAATTGCTAGAACCCAGGAGGTGGAGGTTGCAGTGAGTCGAGATCACACCACTACACTCCAGCCTGGGTGACAAAGTAAGACTCTGCCTCAAAAAAAAAAATTCTGATGTTTGTTAGTTAAATGTCCAATGAACATCTTCCTAAAGCAAAAGAACAGTCTCAGCCGAGTAATTTAGGCCTCCCTGCACTGGCCTTCTATGAAACCTAGATTGATTTGAAAATGTTCTCTTGCCAAACCCACAAGTTTATACTTTGACTTAAGAAAATGAAACCCTTAGAGAAGTTTGAATTTTGTAAAGAAGCAAAAATAAAGCCAGGGCAGTTAACAAAAATTCTCCCAAACTTTTGAGATATTTTCCTTACCACATCGATTCATTTCTTTAGAATGTTTAAAATTTCTCTAAAACAATTTTGATAAACAGTTCTATATTCATTTTTCCCCACTCTCTGTTGACAGTCTAAAAGAAAGACAAAGAGATTATTCTAAATATCCGTGTCTGATGAGATAGGCTCTGAATACCTGTAGTTGTGCATTCATAGTCAAAGCTGGTCACATCATTTAGCTTCTTTTCCTGATACTCTGGTGGACCAATACACAGCACATCGGAAACGGTGGAATTTGTCATCTTCAACCACAGGTATAGCCACTTGGCTTTGCAGTCACATTCAAATTTATTACCCCTCAAATCTCTAAAAATCAAAATAAAACACAAACACATACAAAGAGAAATAGATGTATCTGACATGTTTTGGTAGTAACACGAAACTCCAGAATTATTAACATCCTGATATATTTAAAACCCCCTAAAAATGGAGTTTAAAAAATTTTGCAATTAATATCTCCTGTTTTCTTGTATCTACCATTGACTTTATTTAATACTTCTCAGCACCTGGGAATTTAACTGCATAACTGTATAATGTCCAGAGAGCTCTCAGTGAGGACATATCATCTCTCCAAATGCTCTTGTCTCCACGCCATGCCAGAAATGGGAGACATATGATAGAAGAGCAGCCCCCAACAGAGGTTCTCATAAACATAAAGAGGATATTGTAGGAAGACAGTTTTCACAAACACAATTGAAACTTCAAGCTCTTGTTAAAACTGCGTTCAGTAGGCCAGGCACGGCGGCTCATGCCTGTAATTCTAGCACTTTGGGAGGCCAAGGTAGGCAGATCATCTGAGGTTAGGAGTTTGAGACTAGCCTGGCCAACATGGTGAAACCCCGTCTCTACTAAAAATACAAAAATTCGCTGGGGGTAGTGGCATGTGCCTGTAGTCCCAGCTACTCAGGAGGCTGAGGCAGGAGAATCACTTGAACCTGGGAGGCAGAGGTTGTAGTGAGCGGAGATCATGCCACTTCACTCCAGCCTGGGCAACAGAGCAAGACTACATCTGAAAAAAAAAAAAAACTACATCCAGTAAGAAGCAACGCTAGAAGATAAAGCAGGTGAACGTGCCATCTCAGGGAGGTGATCTCCCACCCAGCAAGTGTGATTTACTATTGGCCTCATGGTGCTAAGTATAAAATGGCAAAATCCAACACAATACAAACTGTATGCTATTTCCCAGGATGTACTACTTTATTATAGATTTTTAGCCACAGCATAAAAGAAATGCATAAAAGAAAGGTGAGAGGGGATTGAAAGACATGATTAACTGGGACACAATGACAAGCACACATAAACTAAATTTCATTACTTACAGTTCAATCAGAGAGTCTAAATCACTGAAGACATCCCTTGGTAGTGCTTTTATGTGGTTATTGGCCAAAGAACTAGAATAAGAAAGTCACATTGCAATGTGGTTATTATCTCATGCCCTGTCACTCTCAATTCCCTTCAGATAAAGCTGTTGACTTATAGCACAGCTTTGGTCATCAATACTGAGATAGAGAAATGAGCTTAGTTATGCAAATATAACATAAGAGATGCTGGATTATAATATACAGCATATTTTATATTATATTTTATTATATAATATACAGCATATTTTATATTATAAAAATATAATATACATTTTCTTTCTTTTTTTTTACAAAAAGCACTTTTTAAGCTCTTTATGTATATTTGCTCAACCTCAGATGGCTTCCCATGTTTCCTGGAATCAAAGCCAAAGTTCCTTTGGTGGCATGCAAGACCTTTTATTGCCTGGCTACCTCCACTCTTGCTTACCTAGGAGACCCCATCTCATCGGTCTCCCACTACTCAATGGATCTCCGATCCAGCCACACTGGCCTCCTTGCTATTCCTCCAACAGGTAAGGCATGCTCCTACCCTCCAGGCCTCTGAACTTGGTCATCTGCCTGGAATTTTCTCTCCCCAGCTATCCATTTGGCATTCCATTGCCTCCTTTGGGTCTGTCCTCAAGTATCATCACCTTCTCAGGCCTCTGCACATCTCCCTTCCCTGCACCGCCATCATTTGGCACACTACATATTTTAATTATCTACTTGTTTACTGGCCGTGTATTCCCCCTCTACATAAGCCACATGAGGACAGAGATTATTGTCTGTCTGTCCACTGCTATATCCCCAGTTCCTAGAACAGCACCTGGCACACAGCAGGTACTCAGCATATCTTTGCTGAATTCATGTATTAAGCACCAAAGTGAGAGTGATAAAAGAAGATTTACAGTCTTGTCCCAAGAAGTTCCCTAATGGCCCATCTAAGTGAATTCTATTACTCGTGATTCTAAGAAAGGACTCAGTCAATACTCCTTTACATAAAGAGACTCAGCTCTAACCTTTAAGAATAACATAAAATCTCAACCAATCAGAATGTGTAGGGAATGATTGACTATGATCAATTTCATTTTCACATTAATAAAGGTTGACCCAAAACCATTTTGCATTTTTGCTCTTGGTGTTAAAGATCATTCTAAGACGTCTTAGTCCACACCCCACCTCCAGGAAATAGACTAGAATGCACAGCATCAACTCTTTCTCTGATGATTCAGGATTTTGCAGTGCCCTGTCATCATCCTGTGAAGATGAATGTCCACGGTGCTGGGCTGTTGATGTAGAAAGATGTGGAGTGTTGAAATGATGTATACTGAGTTTGTAATTTCCCCAGGCACTACACTCTAATGTGAGTCAGCCAAGAAACTGATGCCTACTTTTGTTTTCTTTTACACATATGAATGCAAACAGCAAAACATATAAATGACAAACATGTAAGCAATTCAGCCCCAACCAATTTAAGATATCTATGAAATGCATCTTCTGTATCATCATAATGACCCATCCCAGAAAGATGAATTAAAGAAATGAATCTTCCTACCTAGAGTCGGTTAGCCGGACATAGTAGAAAGCTTGGAGCCCAAATATTCTTCCTTCAAGACACCAAGTTAATATGGGGAGACTCATAGTTTCTGAATTATGCCCCTTTCTATCTAGGTGATCACAAATGGATTTAAATAAAATTTCATGTACTCTTTTACCTTTCTTTTCTAAATGATGTATTTGTACATTTTTAACTGTGTTGGAAAATAGGCCGAATATGTAATCAGACTGAAGCTACTCTGAAAGAGATTTTGGAAATTTTAAAAAGGGGGGGTGTTCATTTTAATTTTTTTTTCCTGGTCGACGGTCACTTTTTCTGGAAAGTAAAGTACAACAATGTTTTAGCTAATTAACATTATTAGCTAAAAACTTCAGCTAATTGAAAGTTATTGTATTGATATGATAAGTATATACAGAATGGTCAAAGCCAAAAAAAAAAAAATCAGGGTGCTTAGCAATGTTCCAACTGTTCAATTTAGATTTCAGAAAGCAGAATTATTTAAATGGATTATTTACCCCCCTCACACTAAGTGCTTAACACCTGCCTTTCCACTTCATTTTGTCTACAAATCATGGCACTTACTTTATTTCTAAAACTATTTAACAGCTCCCTGTCCCTTGGGCTTCATGGGACTGCTGAAAACTAATGTTCTAGATTTTAGTTACAGATTGGCACAGCTCCTTCAATGCTTTGAAACCTGACCTATGTCTCTTTTCCTATGCATGTGAGTCTGTAAGCACTGGAAAAGTTCATAAAAGACAAAAATCAGCTGCTTAACTTCAAAAAGCAAATTCCAAATAGGAACTTCCGTAAGCACGGGGGTGAACTTTAGAGACCTGGTATCTTCTCTTTGCTTAGAGGTTTTTAAAAGAGGAGGGAGGTGAATTGATTCATTCTTTAAACAATATATTAAATGCTTGAATTACTAAATACATCTCCTGCCTAGAGGAGTCAACTTTAAAAGTCGCCTGGCTGGGCGTGGTGGCTCACACCTATAATCCCAACACTTTGGGAGGCCAAGGTGGGTGGATCACGAGGTCAGGAGATCGAGACCATCCTGGCTAACATGGTGAAACCCTGTCTCTATTAAAAATACAAAAAATTAGCCAGGCGTGGGGGCACGCGCCTGTAGTCCCAGCTACTCGAGAGGCTGAGGCAGGCGAATCGCTTGAACTCGTGAGGCAGAGGTTGCAGTGAGGCGAGATTGCACCACTGCACTCCAGCCTAGGTGACAGAGAGAGACTCCATCTCAAAAAATAAAAATAAAAAATAAAAGCCACCTGACTTGTCCAGAAGTAGAGCACATATGGGAAATCCAACTCCATTAAGAAGCCATCCATCAATTAGCAAATCAGAAAGTACGTCCTGCTGGCTTAGCCCTGTGCTAGACACTGGGGGAAGAACAGAGCTAAGGGAAGATCACTAAAAGTCCTGCCCTGCAGGAGCTTCCAATGTGCTGGGAGAGAAAAAGAATACCCAGGCAATAGCACCAACCAGTATGGCCACTGTAGACAGTAAAGTGCTGGCTGCATGAAGCCAATGGCAGGAGGGAAGAGGAAGATGGAGAATGGCTTAACTGGGGAGACAGAACTTAATCTGGACTTTGAAAGAAAAGGCAGATGTCAAGAGACCAAGGGCAGAAGAAACAGCATCCCGGGCAAGGGAAAGGATGTGAGGAAAAGCAGTGGGATGAGGTGGGGGAGCACCGAAAGCTTGATGTTCTGAAGACACTCAGAGGTTAGAGAGCTGAGGAGAGGCTTGACTTGTAGGCTTGACCGCAGGGTGGTCCTACTCACTGGGATGAGCTGGTTCTTCTCTAACGCATTCCGTGCTCTCTGGACCCAAGTGCAGGACTCCCTCGCTCCCTCTGTGTTTGTGTTCTCTGTGCATAATACCACAGAAAAGAGGTGCCTCTTGCACACATGTACACATGATAACACATGAAACAAATGCATAAGCATGCACACAGGAACACAGTTATGTACACTCATGTATATAAGTCCACGCATCCGAGGACACTTTGTACACCTGCACAAAGATATGCAAATACCCACGCATGATACCTGCTTGTTCACACCCTCCTGCTAATGGAAGAACCGCAGCCATCTGAGCAAATGAAAGTTGCCATCTGGGCTAACTCAGCCCGTCACATGGGCTTTGCCTTAGGTTTATAATCTGCCCAGAGCTTTTGCTCAAATACAAAGCCCTAATTCCTGACTTCTGGGAACCAGACTCATCTGGCCACAGCTGTTCCTCTTCAGACATCCACAGCTGTCTCCTTAGTACACTCTGTCTGGCCACCCAAACTGCCAAAGATACTTGACAGGCCATGGAGGAAATTGGGACTTAATGCATGGAGAGAAGGAATTATGTTGATGTTGATGATGATGATGATGATGATGATGATGATGAAGTTATGCCTTGAAAGCATTTACCATGGGTAATGGACTAGATGCTTTGCAAGCAAGCATTAACCCTTTATGTACAGCAATCCTATGAAATCAATATAGTTATCCCTATTTTAAGGAGGAGGAAATTGATCTTAGAAAGTTAAGCAATATTAATAAATCATGGCCTTGAGATTTAAACCCAAGCCTATATGACTCCAAGCCCACAACTGTAGCCTCTACAGGAATTTGGGGATTTGACACTTAGGTTGAATCTGAAAAACAATAAAGGCTTTTACAGGAAGAAATGAAGACCTACGACATTCTCCAGTACCAATAAGCTGACACAGATATTTGGGCCTCCCACGTCTGCTCCCTCATTTCCTTACCCGATAGGCTTTAACTTAGGCAGAGCCTCTACTTGTGGGCGTTCCAGAATCAAGTGCTTCCTTGGCCTATTGACAACCCCCTTTGCCAATATCGGGGCTTGATGTGAATGGTTTCCTCATTAGATGACTATGTACCAGTCAGGGTTACACATGCTGGTACTACCATCCCTGCCCAACACTTCCAGTCAAAACCCTCCAATTTTCCCAACTGCTTTTATGGCAGGCAGGCTGACTACAGAGATGAGACATGTTATCTTACTCAAACTCAAAATATCTATCATGCAAATTGGACCTGGTTCCTGGCTAATGAATTACTCCTACCAAGATAATGAGTATTTTTACATTTTCATAAACACAGCCACTATTTTTTCTAGTTTTATAAATTTTATACATTTGCTAAGTGTGTGTACTTGCTTCATTTTTATATAGCAATTTCAAATCAATTTCTTTAATTTTATCTCCAGAAAGCTCTTAAAGAACCAGAGAGCTTAGTTGAAACCACAGATTAATCCAATATAAAAGAAAAAGTGATTTGCATTCAGATGAGAGGAACCATGAAAATGTCTCTATTCCACTTTGTCCTAATTCTGGTCCAACATTCCACCTAGTCATCTAAGCCTTGGTTCCAAAATCTGTAAAATGGGGACTCACAGATTATTATGAAAGATGAAGAAGAGAAGGCTCACTAAGCACCCAGCCCTATGCCTGGTGCCAAGCAGGTATAAGACCCACAGTAATTTCCTTCCTGGCCAGGTGCGGTGGCTCACACCTGTAATCCCAGCACTTTGGGAGGCCGAGGCAGGTGGATCACTTGAGATCAGGAGTTTGAGACCAGCCTGGCCAACATAGTGAGGCCCCATCTCTACTAAAAATACAAAAATTAGTCAGGCATAGTGGTGTGTACCTGTAATCCCAGCTACTCGGGAGGCTGAGGCATGAGAATGGCTTGAATCCAGGAGGCGGAGCCTGCAGTGAGCCGAGATCATGCCACTGCACTCCAGCCTGGATGACAGAGTGAGACTCCACCTCAAAAAAAAAAAAATTTCTTCCCATCTCCTCCATCAAGCAACACAAGTCCCTCACACCCTAGGATGCTCCTTAATTCCCACACAGTCACGTGGCCTATAACTGCAATTCAGGTTGATAGAGATGATAATAAAGACAAGTATGTGCATACTCACAATGAGCCAGTGTCTGACTGACAACATAGAAACCACTTGAGTAATCTAGAAATTCATTTCCTTCAGGGACTGTTACAGCCAAGAAACAGAGAGGCTCCAGGAAACGAATCTTACTCCACATATTAGAGGACTTACGATACTTTTCATAGGACTTACAGGTGAGTCAGGTCACGGAGGCCACGAAAGGCATTTCTTGAAATGGTTTCTATTTTGTTCCCTTCAATGAACCTAAGAGGAAAAGTTGTATAATTAAAATGAATTTTCTCTCCTTAGTATCGCTAAAAAAACTATGTTGGTAAGCTTTCAGAATAAAATCTAAAAGTATTCCTGAATTATAAGAATTGATCTCTGAAGACTAGGTCAGCTACACCAAATTCCATGTGGTAGCAGGATGTATGCAAAAATGCGTGCACGGGAGTGTGTGGTCTGCACTCCTTCCAGAAGCAGCATGGAAGTCTTCAAGAATTCTGAGCTGGCAACATGGGTAAAAACATCTTGGGGAGAAATAAAGAAGGAAGCACTATACAAAGGCAAGAAATTCTCATATCTCTGCAAGACTGGAGCACTTCCAGACATTTTCCCTACTGAATCCCACATTTCACGGTGCCTGGCTATTCATACTTCTGTTAATGTCACTGTCCCTTGAGAGGGTTCCCTTGTTTTACATCTCCATATTAAAGTTTTTTGCTGGGGGAGAGTTCTATCAAGCTTGGTTTTCAGCAACCTTGAGTTTATCATGTCCTACACCATCTAGTCACCAAGCAAATGGGTGACAAGGCAGGAAAAGCTCAAGCTCTCTAAGCCACTAGGAAGTAGGAAGTATAATGAAGTTGAGTAGGAACCAAATTTCTTTCTCTGTACTAAAACCCCACAGGGTTGGCACATGGGATCTTGCAATAATACCACTGGCCATGCTTTAAGGTCTTTGTGGGAAATAATTGATGTGAATTCACTACGACTATTCTCTAGGCTCAGGGAGAACTAAATTTTAGTTACAGCATTATAGTTAGTCAAATATAAGAGGGTCTTTGATGAGATGCTCATGGTTGGGGCTTTGAAACACAACATCATCAATGAATTAGTTCTTGATTCTTGCACTGAGAACTCACTGATGGTTTTTAAAACTGAGATGTCTTTTCAGTAATAGACTTCACCATAAACTGATGAGTTAAATTCTTCTCCAATAACCTTGACCATAAGATGAACTACTGTAAGAGAAAACTCATAGCTTTACAACTGCTACCTCCATTGGCTATGTATGTGCTTTGATAGACCCTAGTCAGATTTAGCATTGCAGTCCTGCTACACTTTCCATACTATGTATATGATAATATCAGAGTATTACGCAAATACACATATTATGTATACTCTGGAGAAAGAATTTCTCCAGGAACATCTTTCCTCAAGACACAGTCAGCAGAGAGCTTTCTTATATCTATGATGTGTCTAGAATTCCAATACCTACCTGTTGAACTCAGACAAGAAAATGAGACAAGGCTTTAAAAATCCCTCTGAACACTAAGTGAGGAAATCCCATCTGATAGCAGGATTAACATTATTACAAAGTTACCAAAGACAAGGATGAAAGAACTTAAAGGGGAAAAAAGACATGAAAGGAAGAAAAGGCAGAAATCAGAACAAGGGCAAAGCTCATTGCGAGGGGAGAGATCTGCACATCAAAAAAGGGAAAAATGACCTTTTTTTTAAGGAAAAAAATAAAATAAAATTAGACCCTCGGTAGCAATTCATAGGAGATACTGCAAAAGAGATGTAGAACAGTGAGTGAACAACAAGAAGTTGTAACCCCCAAATAGGGAGGCTTTCTTAAAAATAAGTAACCCTCAGAACCCCGCAGCTCTATTTCTGGCTGATCAGCAAATCCATGCCTATTTACGAGAGGTAAAAATATCCAACGCAACTTCCAATTGTGCTTACTACATGACAAATTAAATGTCAGCAGAGAATGAATGACTATCTCTCCTTCTTTGTTTTGTCTCTCCCTCTTTGTCTCCAGCCTCCTCCTTCCCCAGCATGTTTGTAAGCAAGTAAACTATAAAAGGTCAGTGCTGAAAAGAGAATGGGGTGTTCTCCATTTTCTCCACCCCTAAACCCTTGCAGAGATGCTGTTCCAGCACAGAAACCAATCCAGAAATTCTACCAAGATACCAAATGTTCAGCAAATAGACAAAGCACAAAACTTACAGGTATTCAAGATGAAAAAGTCCAGCGAAAGCATCATCCCGGATGATCGTGAATGAGTTAGAATTCAGCAATCTGAAAGTAAGAGACAGATTCCAATGCAGAGATGTAAAACTTGAGTCACATGGTAAAGCCATTTCTCTTTCCTTTGCTACGTTTTGATCTGTGGGCAAACATGAGCTCTTCTTAGCCTAAGGAGAACACATTTGGTTGTCAAAAACCTGATTCTCACAGCCTGCTCTTAGAGATGATGGCAAGTGGATTCCTTTTGACCAGATTTTCTTGTCATCTCCAGAACTCTACTTCTTTCTTCCCTGTGTGTCTCAGTAAATATGATCTGATAGCTGTCACTTTAAAACATTATAATGCTCAGCACGACTAAACAGCCAGTGAATGCTTTATGGTACACAAGCAATCATAAAATTAGAGATCTAAAAAGATCTAATCCAAATCTATTTTTAGGAAAATGTAAGCCCAGAGAAGCTAAGTGACTTGACCGAAGTCACACAGCTAGACCCATAAAAATAGTTAAAAAAAAAAAAAAAAAAAAGTTTGTTAAAGAAACTTTCGGAAGACTGTCACTACGTAGTTTTCTATTTGAGTCATCACCCAAGTCTACTGGCAAAAGAATACCTAAAATGTATATCTATTATATGAAAAGTATATTTTAATAGCACTGCAATTTCTAAGAGGCCTCAGATTTTAAAATGTTAAGTGTAACGTTAGAAGTAGGCATATAAGATTTCAAGAACAAAAGTATCAAGAGTATGTTTATTTAGGATGATTAGTGCTCTCCTATATTCCATTTATCCAAATTTTTCTATAGCACATTGCTTGTTTTAATTTCAGTCTCATCTCAAATTTAAGAAACCAACATAGATCAAGAGAATGAGGTGTGTACTCATACTTTGCCTGTCACTGGATTGCTTTTGAAAACTGCTTTTTGGACATTTCTTTTCATCAGCAAACATTACCCAGCCTGGGTTACAGGGCACGACATGAGCATCACCACAGGGACTTGAACATTGCTCACAGAGAGGAGCTGGGATGAGGAATAGTTAGGAGAGTGGGCTTTTGGCCCTGGACTAGAATCCTGGCTCTGATTTGGGACAAGTTCGTTAACTTCCCTGAACCTCAGTTTCCTTATCTATCAAATGGGATCATAAGCATGCCTTCATCATACCGATGATGTGATGATGAAATAAAATTATGCACGTAAGTTCATAGGATGCTGCCTGACTGGTTTAAGTTCTCAGCAAACTAGAAACACTCCTATTTCCAGAGTAACATTAAGATTTTAAAATGAAGTTTTCTTTTAAACTGAGGTGTTTGGGAAACGGTGCATTTAGGTGACTTTCAGGTCATGAGTCAATGCAATTACCTCCCCCATTTACTAGATCTGGGTGTTGGGATCTACAATAAAGTCTTTGAAGAAAACAAGTATCAAACTAAGGAAAGAGCTGAGCAGGGAGCCTCAGTGCTTTGCTGGGGACATCACAGGGTAAATTAACACCAAGAGGCAGCCATGGTCTTCTCACGGAGCTGGGGTACTTTAGGAAGGGCTGATACCAAAGAGGCAGAGATGGCCCTCCAAGGATGGCACCTCAGGGCCCCCCACTGTGCAGAGGGAACTTCCCATACTCACAGCAGCTGCAGAGAAGGCAGATGGGAAAACATTCGGTCCTTGATTTCTGAAAACGTCCCATTTACCAGGCTCCTACAGGCAAAAGATGAACAAAAGTAGGCCTAGGTTTCTTTTAGGAAGTGTCAGGCAGGGTGGGTAATCGACCTCTGCCTCCACCTGTAGTTTAAACCCTGACTCTCAGGAGTGAGGCATAGCACAGTTGCCCAGGATCTTCTCCGGGGTAGGAATAAGAAGAGACAAGCCACTTCCCAATTAATCAGATCAATATGAAAACTAGTCTGAATAACAGAAACCTTTACCATCAGCTCCTTCCACAGACATTATCTCGGTCAGTTTAAATCAATCCCTTCACTTCCTTTTCTTAACTACAGGAGGCCCTTGCCTGAAAATGGATAATCGCTTCACCTCTGCCCATGATGCTGTTTGTGTAGACACAGCGTTGTGTTGGCTTATGAAATGCTGGGGTAGGATTAAGCATTCCTCTTGGGAGCCCATCTCTGAAAGACAGTCAGAGCACTCCTGATTAAATGCACCATGAAAGCCCTGGGGAAAAACTCACAGACACCTGAACTCCCCTGTGTGGGGTGAGACAGTACCATCTGCCAGATAAAACGGTCAACCAGGAGGCAAGACGCTTGGCTTTATTTCTGCCCCCAGGCCCCCTATCCTTTCTGGCCACAGCAGGATCTGAATACATTATTTCAGAATTCCTTTCAGTTGGCATGCAGATCACTTAAGCAGCTGCTGGTCTGAAGGATTTAATAAGGGGAACTCTAATTTCTGGAATCCTCCATGTCACCCGACTTAGCAATATTAAGAATCACAAAGGTCCTCTGTTCCCACCAGCCAAACTCTTCTGACTTTCTATAAATGCAAATGGGAACCCCCTCACTCCTGGGTCCAGGCCCCTACAATTTGCCTTGGGTGGGAGGCTGGGGAGCACTGGACACAACAAAGTATCTTGAGCACAAGCAACGTCACCCCGGGGATTCCCTGCCTCCACCACTGACTGGGCACCCAGGCATCTTGGCCTGGAACAAGAGAGTGGTCTTAGCAGGAAACATGTCCTAGCAGTAAAGATACAGCCCAACAGCCCCTTCCACCCCCCTTGTGAGAGCTGGTCATTTGGCTTGAGTGGCCAGGTGAGGACAGGGTGAAAGCACCTCTCGGCAGGTGGATACATAATGTGAAGCCCCTTCCTGTCAGTTCCTCCTGCTGAAAAAGCAGCCAACACAACTGTGTGAAGCAGAAAGGGGGCAAGAAGCCCTCCTGACCTCAGGGCAAGAAGAAAGGCTGACTTCAAAGCACTTGGCCACTGGGCTAGGCGCCCAACATGCCCCAAACCTCTGCCAAGCCTTCTGTTACCCCTCTTCTAGGCCACGAGGGGCGGCCCCTCCGCTCCCAGAGCCTGCATGCCTTGACCTCAGCTTTTTGCAACCTGCAATGTGGAGAAGTCGGGAGGAGGCCACGGGGTGAACATTAGCTCCAGACCTGATGTGGGGCAGTGAGGCCTCACCCTTCCCAGTTTGCACTCAGGTCGTGTTCAGCTGCTCCTATGCACGCCCCTACACACACAACTCCAACCCGCAAACACACACACACACACACACACACACACACACACCCTCTCAAACTTTAATGCACCCCTGAGTCTCCCGGGGACGTCAAATGCACACTCCAGGACTCCACTCCAAAGACTGCTTCAGAGCAGCCGGATTCTGCATTGGCACAAGCTTCCCCAGGTGAGTCTGATGCAGGTGGCCCGTGGGCCACACTCTGAGAAACGCTGCCACAGGAACCTGTCTGGGTTCCCAGATTCTGGGGCTCAGGTTCTCACCGTCCTCCCCGGGGCCAACACTCCACCCACGTCCCCCACACAAAGGCAAAGAAGGGGCCTGGGGAGTGGGTCAGGGTCGCGCTGCCCCGGCGCCAGAGGCAACTCCCTCGCGGCGGCGGACGCAGGGTGGGGCGGGACGGGATGGGGGCTGGAGGGGTCCCACTCACAGGGAGCTGATGTCGCCCGGCACGATCCTGGGCACCCAGGAAGAGCCCACGCAGATGATGGACTCCTTGGTACAGCTGCAAGTGGCGGGGCAGCGCGCCAGCCGCCTCACCTGCGCGCTCCGCGGGATCAGGCACGCGGCGCCCAGCAGCAGCAGCAGCAGCCCGAGCGCTCCGCAGCCGCCTCTCCGCAGCGCCATGCCCGGTCCCCGCTCCCCGCCCGGGCCCTGACCCCCACCGCCGCGCCGCGCGCTCGGACCCGGCGCCGCTGCAGACGCGGGCGCCGCTCGCTGCTCTGCCGCCGCCGCTGCTGGCGAGGACGAGGGCGCCGCGGGTGTGGGAGGCCGAGCCGCAGCCGAGCAGCATGCTGGCCGCCACCCCCACTCGGCGCCCCCCCACCCGAGCCCGGTCTGCTGGGCGGCCGCCGCCGCTGCGCCCGCCGCACTCGCGCCTGCCTGACATCAGCACTCGCGCCCGCAGCCCGGCTCTGGCCAATGAATAATGCATGGCGGGGCCCGCCCCGCGGGGGAGGGGGTCAGCGCCGGACCTGGGCGCCCGACCCGGCCCCCATCTCGCCACCTCCTCTCGCCCCGGGCAGGGCGCGGGGACAGAGGGAAAAGTTGGGTGACCTTGGGGGAGGGGCCAAGCCTGGCAGAGACCCCCGTCGGGGCCTGACTGAGCGGTGGAGGATCCGATGCCTGCAATATCTCCGGGGGTATAATCTGCGGAGGGCACTGGGTTCCTTTCAGGCAAATAAATAAAGTCGGAGCGGGGAGTGTGGAGAACCGGCTTGATTACTGGGGAGGGAGGCAGCCCTGGTGCTTTGAAGAGGAGAGACTTTTGAGCAGCCTTTATTAATTTTGAAGTGCATGCTGCCAGTAGGGTCAGCGGGGATGGCTTTGCTTGTCTTCTGCGGTGGGGCAGTGAGGTCTGGCTCCCGTTCCCACAGCACCAGGGGTTACTGAAGCCAGCCAGTCTTCCCATGGGAGGAACGTGGGGAAGCAAAGCCGCTGCAGCCTGCACGCCCGGCGCTCTGGGCCCTGCTAAAGAGCTGGAAAGCCTGCTAAACAGCTGGAAAGCCCGGGAAAGTTTCCCCTCGCTCAGCTGCCCACGGGCCACCCCACCCGCCCCAGTCAGAGGAGGGTTAGTAGAGATTGAGGGTGTGATACATCCTAGCCACTGTGCTTTTAATCTCCCAACCCTTTGAAGCAGGTCCTACTCATATCCTTAATTTATTGATGAGGCTGCTGACGCCCAGAAAGCATCCTGACTGGCTGATGGTCCAGCAGCTCCTGGCTGGGCAGGATGGGGCTCGGAGCCTTGAAGGGCTACGTTAACTGGGCCCTCCTGAGCCCCTCTTCAACTTCTTAAGTTTGAAGCAATGAGCTGAAATCTTAACACAGGTAGTGTGCGGCTGAGGAAATCAAAGAAAATGACCAAAGCGAAAGCAAAGTAATGGCTAATAACCTGAACTGCTCGGAGAAGGGAATCACAGCACGACTGTCCAGCTGCAAACCAAGGAAAAGCATTGCAGATGCTAAAACCTACTCTGAAAAGGCAGTATCCAATGCAAAAATAGGAATCATACTATTGCTTCTTCAGCAATTATTGTTGGTGATCCATTGACAAGATCCATGAGGACAGTATCAGGCTGGCTGCTGTGGGAGGGAACAAAGGAACAGCTCCTGTCCTCAGGGAGCTTAAAGTCTAGCTGGACAGACAACCCTAAAAGAGCAACTCCACCGGCTGCAAGAGGGTCACAGACTGACCAAAAGAGGTTCAGGAATTGAAAGCGAGCTTTGTGTAGGCAACTTCATGGAGGGAGTTAGACATTCCCTGCTGGTGGCCATGTAAAAACACCTGGCATCAGTACAAACCAGCCTGCATTTATCATCATTTAATTCTTGCATCTGTCCTGAGAAATGGGTCCTCCCATTTTATGGATGGGAACATTGAGCTCAGAGAAGTTTTTATCTTGTCCAAGATCACACAGGACACGGCCAGGGGGATCATACTCCACACTGGCTACTGTGTCTAACCCTCACTGCTGTGTGGGCATGCGTTTCACAAATACTTTACTTAGCAAGCCCCAGTGTTAGGGACTGAAGACACAGACCACAGCCTGGGGAGGGCGACAGACATGCAGACCCACAATCATGGATGTGTGTGCTGTGCACCTGAAAGACATTTGCCTTAAGAGGGATGGGCTACTGCTTATAAAGCAGAGGAGCGGAGGCTTCTCAAACACAGCACTCCCTGCTGACGGAGGAAAAGAAAATCTATTTCTTACCTGTGAGTGAGAGCCCGGAGGCAGGGTGGCATAGCTAAACGCTGGCCTCAGGACTAGACAGGTTGGGGTTTGTATCCCAGCCTGCCACTTACTGCTGTGTAATTGTGTAATCCCAGCCTGCCACTTAACTGCTGTGCAAGTTGTGATCTTTCTAAACCTCGATTTCTTCACCTGTAAACAAAGCGTTGTTGTAACCACATTTGGGGGTTAAATGAGTTCAAGAAAGTAAAGCACTTAATACCACAAAGGAGGCACTGGGCGTTTGAACAGAGTTCTATGTGACTAGATTGTAGGGAAGTGACGGGGAGAGGACTATAGAGGGAGATGGGTTTTCCTGACTTCTGTGCTTCCATTGTAATCAAAGCCAGAGTCACCGTCTTGTATTGTGGTTCTCAATTGCGGGTAATTCAGGGGACACTTGGCCATGTCTGGAGATATTTGGGGTGGGTGCCCCTGGCGTCTAATGTGTAGAGGCTGGGGACGCTACTAAACATCTTGCAGTACTCAGCAAGAATGATCCAGGTCAAAATGTTGCTAGAACCAAGGTTGAGAGAGCCTGGCTTAGTGTTCTGAAAAGACCCTTGGCATGAGGAAGTCCAGAGATGCAGATTGTAAGTCAGGTTCATCAATCACAAGCAAACCTTCTGGGTCATGTTATTCCCATCTCTAGCTTCTATTTTTTCATCTATAAAATGGGGATAAAGAGCCCTTCTGCACCCTTTCCTAAATAAATGTGACATATCATCGTTGTTCCTAACCTTAACTTCCAAAAGCTAGAGCTAGCTCCAGCCCACCCTCTCCACCCCAAAAAACTAAAAAGTTCCTGATAGGAATGGTGCAGAAAGTAGGCTGGAGTAGCATAGCTGGCAGAGTTAGTGTTTGTTTCGGCTCTGCTAGAGACACTAAGTAAGTGAGTGCTTGTAAATTATAAGGCGCAGTTTATAAATTAAAATATAAAAATGGAAATGCAGATTACTTTGGTGTGGTTCCAAGTTCCTCAGCAGTTTAAAAAAAAAACTTAATAGACAATCAGAGAGACACAATCTGTTTCAGGAAATAGCAAGAGTTTTTGAAAAATCTTTGTAAAAATCCTTGTTCAGACGTACACTTACTCAAGCTATGTCTTTATGACATGAATAACACACGTTCCTACAGTGGCTGAAATGGTGCAGGCTGGAGTGGCCTTCTCTAAAGTCTCAAACCGGTTCTACTTTATATGATTCCGTGTGTTGGCAGCTCAAAATGGCATTCATTCATGCGTTCATGTACCCTCACGTTCAGCTACTTGTCAGTTCATTCTGTCAGTATTAACTGAGAACCTACTATGTGCTGGGCATCAATAATAAAACAATGACCAAGACAGACATGACCCCCACTTTCACTGCAGACAGATATTAAATTAAAAGAATGCATAAATGAGTATGCAATTGCAAATTTTGATAGAGCCTATGAAGGAAGAGAATAGGGGAGACCTAATTTAGGTGTGTATTAGTCCATTTTCATGCTGCTGATAAAAATGTATTGGAGACTGGGTAATTTATAAAGAAAAAGAGGTTCGATGGACTCATAGTTCCACATGGCCTCATGGGGAGGCTTCACAATCATGGCGGAAGGTGAAAGGCATGTCTTACATGGTGGCAGACAAGAGAAAATGAGAGCCAAGCAAAAGGGGTTTCTCCTAACAAAATCATCAGATCTTGTGAGACTTATTCACTACCACAAGAACACTATGGGGGAAACTGCCACACTGTTGATTCAATTATCTCCCACCAGGTCCCTCCCACAACATTTGGGAATTATGGGAGCTACAATTAAAGATGAGATTTGGGTGGGGACACAGCCAAACCATATCAAGATGATGAAAGCCTGTCTGAGAACCTAGCTGAGTGCTTTGAGATGAGGAAGGGCAGGCAAGTGCAGGAGGGCTACGGGCAGTAAGCAGAGGCTAAGGAAGGGGCGGAGCAGGCAGAAAGCATGGGATGTGTGAAGTCACCAGGACCAGAACATGCTGAGTGCATGTAAGGATCTGAATGCAGGCCAGTGTGGCCAGAGCATGGAGAGTGAGGGAGAGGAAGAGATGAAATGAGGTCTGAAAGGTAGAAAGAAACTAAATCATGCAGGACCTTGTAGACCAAGGCAAAGGCAAAGAGCCTGCATGTTGTTCTAAATGCCAGAGGCCACTGAAAGACGTCAGTCAGAGAAGCAGCCTGCTATCCTTTATACTTCACAGCAGTTATTTCTGACTGCTGAGTAGAGAATGAGAACTAGTTCCATTGAACTATCCTGGTGAGAGATGATGGCAACTGGGACTTGACTGGTGGGAAGAGTGGAGGTGGATTCACTCTTTTTTTTTTTTTTTTTGAGACAGAGTCTCGCTGTTTCGCCTAGGCTGGACTGCAGTAGCACTATCTCGGCTCACTGCAAGCTCCGCCTCCCAGGTTCACGCCATTCTCCTGCCTCAGCCTCCTGAGTAGCTGGGACTACAGGCGCCCGCCACCGTGCCCGGCTAATTTCTTTTGTATTTTTAGTAGAGATGGGGTTTCACTGTGTTAGCCAGGATGGTCTCGATCTCCTGACCTCATGATCCGCCCGCCTTGGCCTCCCAAAGTGCTGGGATTACAGGCGTGAGCCACCGCGCAGGAAGGATCAGCAAGACTAGCTGCTAGTTTAATTTAGGAGGGAGGTGGAGAGAAATGGCAAGAATGCCTCCCAGGTTTTGCCTGGAGCCAGTGGGTGGATGGAGGTGCCATTTCTTCAGATGAGAAAGCCTAGAAGAGGAAAGGGTTTGGCTGGAAGAGAAGTATTAAGAGATTGGTCTTGGGGATGTTAAATGTCCATGAGGCATCCATGTGCAGATGTTGAGTTGTCAGCTAGAAGGCCAGTCAGCATGGGAAGTGGGAGATGGGTGGAGGTGGATGGGAAATCTTCAGACCATAGGCTAATCCTTGATTCTCTCTTGGTAAGCCCTCAATGTAACATTGGTTGATTGAATGAATGAATGACATTTCAGAAATACAGACATTGGAGGGACAATGTCTCTCAGGTGCAGTCAGTAAGAAGCAATAGAAATCTTACAGAAGAATGTGACTAAGAATATCACAGTTTGGGGATTCCATTTTAAGACCAAAAATAGTCTGTAAACTCTACACCAAACTGTGAATCTTGTAAGAATCTCAGATACCTCATCAGGCTGCTTATCCTCCCTCTCTTCTCCTACTCCCCATTTTCCAAGCTAACTTTATCTCCACACCCTACCTGGTCTTCTCACCAGAGATAGAGGCTTTGGAAAGCCTCCACTAACGTCTAATACTTGCAACTCTGATGCTTGCTGTAACAACTAAAGCAAAATTATTCATCCAAACCTCAAGGGCACTTGGCTTGAATGGCTACAAATTAGATTCCTTGGGGTGAAAAAGAAAAAAGTTCTGGTCCATTTTTTTTAAATCATGGAGTATGTCAATCCCTTCTTGACCACATCACCCCAATAGGCTATTCTTGTTGTTGGCTGCTGACCAAATGTAGATCCTGTTTCTGGCTTCCCACCACTTGTTTTCTTCATAAACTCAGTGGGTGTCACAAGTCTGGAACTCATTCAGAATCTATCCCTGATTGGCCTCTTAGATTGCATCATGTTCTTGAAGAGCTGCCTGTGGATATCTTACTCAGATTCCTAAATCAGCCCGAAGACCCTCAGGACCCTGGCATTGGTTTCTGGTGACCTTTGTTACCTCCTCCCCATCACCAGTGTAATGCGCCTGTGGAATTTTCGTTACCCTGCACCAGCTTCCCCCTCTCATGACAACAGGGCATGACTTTGCTTTGGAGAGAATCACTCCTCCTCAGTGTTTAGTCTGTGTGGCTCACTTGATGAATACCTTCATCTCCCAGAAGTATACATGTCATCTAGACTAGAACGTTCCAGAATATTCCATTCTCCCAGCCACACTGAGTAGTTTAGAGATAAACACACCACCCAGGTGGAACAACCAGGGCTAACAAAACCCCTTGACAGGGCTTTTTCTCTCTCTCCCCAATTTCGTAATGTTCTTTCCATCCTCTTTGTTAAGGGGGTTTTGAAATTCTGCTCCTCTCCCCTTTATGTCATCTCTTTTTTCTTGATCAGTACTGTCAGAGTTTTGTTGATTTTATTAGTTTTCTCCAGGAGTCAAGTTACACCTTTGTTGCTTTTCTGTATTCTATCTTGGTTTTCTATTTTATTACTACATGCTTTTATCTTCATCATTGTTTTCTTTTACTTATTCTGCAGTTCTGCACTGTGCAAAAAAAAAATCAGAATCTTTTATTATGCTTTTTTCTTTTACTCTTTATGTTTACAAGACAGAATGCCTTTATCTGTGTTCCTAGTTCTAGGAGAATGTGCCCAGTCTTTTAGTTGGGTTGAGTGGTTGAGAAGTACATCTGTGAGGTCACAGAGAGTGAGTCTGTGAGTAAAGTCAACCCCCTAAGACAAGCACAGTTTTCTATATAACAAACTTTCAGTCTCAAGTTAACAAGTAACATAATAACTTTATGGGAAATCTCTTTGCTCTTCTTAGCAAACAGACTTAGCAGAAATTCTACTTTAGGCAAACGAGTTGTGGAATAAGCAGAGATTTAACTTAAATTTATAATAAGTGGTCTGTAAATAGCCTCTAAGCTCTTCTCTTACCCACAAACCATGGTTAATCCAACACTTTGCATTCTGAAAGGTCTTATCTCCTCTCAAGATTTTTGCTATTCAAGACTGTGGCCTCTGGTCGCAACTTAATTTTAATCAAGGCTAAATTAAATATATTTGGGATTTATAACTTTTTTGTTCTTTAGCATCTGAGTTACTCTGTGATCTGATGCCCTCTATTCAACCCACCCTAGCTCACATCAAAATGTCTTCTGGGAAAAGTGTCCGAAATGCATCCACATTTAATCCCATGACTGCTTGCTTATTGGGTTAGACTTCCCAGGGATGTTTGTGTTTGAACATAGCTCTCGGACTTAAACTACTCACCATGGAGGGAATTTCAGAGTTCCTGAAATCAGAACATGGACAAAGGATTCCACTGCTACCTACGGGCCTGGCTGTGGGTATCTCCTCTTTGCTTTACCTACATCTTATAGGAAGCGTTGCTCAGAAGACAAGCAGGTATAGCTCATCTTCAGAACTCACCCCCATGCCTCCCTTTCCAAAGCTCACCAACCAAGAAGGTGGTGCAGTGAAGGAGCATGGCCTGTGTTGTCGCATGGCGCGATTTGAATCTCAGTTTCACCAGTTCTAAGGCCTTGATTTCCTCTTCTGCAAATAGGAGAGGACAATGCACATCAGCTTGGATTGCTTGAAGGATGAAGTCAGTTGAAAAATGTGAACATTCTTATAAGCAGTACAAATTCGTTAACTAAATGGTTAGCTAGTTGGTCTCTGCCTGTTTATTGAAAGCCACAAATCACTATAGATATAGATATGGATATGGACATGGATGGATGGATGGATGGACAGATAGATTAGGTAGATAGATGATAGATAGATAGATAGATAGATAGATAGATAGATAGATAGATAATAGACAGACAGTAGACAGACAGATAGATATAGGTAAATATATAAAGAGAGAAGATAGAGATATTCTCCTCAAGAAGCTTAAAATGTACCAAGAAAATAAAACTCTTCTATGTCAAAACAGTCTCCTAGAACCTCAGAAGTGTTTTAGTTTTTCTCCAATACTTTCCACAGTCCCAAGAGACAGTATCTGTGAATTTCTCTGAAAGCTGGGGAGCTTAGTTTAATTGTTCAGCAAGCATGACTTGCAGCTCCCATGGACAGGCACCATGTTAAACTGTGGGAGTCCACTGGTGAACAAGGCAACTCTTGCTGCCTTCAGCCTGCCCTGCACATGCAACAATTCCAGGTGTACCTCTTGCACTCTGGGATTAGCAGCGCCCAGGCCATTAGGCAGTGTCTTGGGAGCCCAGCCCAAGGACAAGATGGGGGAGACTCTAGCAATACTCAATCACCACTGCCCTTCCACAAGGACAAGGCCAGACCCGCCACTGTGCTGAGATAAATCTCCATACCTTAAACAAACCTCATGACTCTTTGTTCTCGATTGTTACAAGGACATTGGAGCCTAGAATTTATGTGGCTCCTGAAGACTGCTAATTTGGTGGGAGAGTGGGTGATCTATCATTTAAGGAAGGGCAAGGGGGTGTGTCTGTTGGCCCAAATACCGACACACAGGAGCAGTCATTTCAAGGAGAGGACAGTTGTAAATCCCAAGTCTGTCCCCAGCAGGCTGTCTTAGCTCATGTCAGACAAAGCCTTGCCCTCTGCTATACATAAACTTCTGGGAGAGTTCCTATTTCCAGCATCCCTGTGTTGGGATATTTACTTTCCCTGGACGGAGAAGTCAAATAGCCCTTAAGGTTACAATAATATTATCTGATGTTCATCTAGTGGTTTTCTAGGTTACATGGTCTTTTCATCTCTATTATCTCCATTGCAGCTCACATAACCCTGGAACAGAATTTTTCAGAGGAAGAAACTGAGGCTTGGATAGGTTATGTGATCAGGCAGCCAATGTGATCATGTCATCGACTATAGTGTATGGAGTTGTCCTATTCTATCAACAAAGCTGCTGGAGAATATTGAAGAGGGAAAAAGAATATCAATGCTCTCCACAAAGTTCTAGAAGGCAGAAGCCTTATCATTCCTTCCACCATCTAACTCCAAATTATTTGAAGGCATCTCTTTGATGTTGGAATATCATTCAAAAGCAATATTGAATATGACCATTCTTCAGGCCCTCAGAGGAGTCCCACATCCAGGGGAAGGGCTTGATGACTTGCAGACACACATGAATTCCATGATGAACCTGTCCAAATATCCCTTGAGGCACCAGCTGAGTGCAAAAGGGGGCATGGAGAATGGAAGCCTTCTGCAAATTCCTCCTTGATCCAAATGAGACCTGGCAAGAGACAAGCTTTCCCAAGAGCCAAGAGAGAATCACTGGACATTGACAAGGGCAGAGAGTAGAAAAGACATAGTCACCCTTGGACATCAGGGATAATCCTGGAGCCTCCAGACCAGCAAAAGGCCAGCTGGAAAACCTGCCCAGCCTCTTACACATTCCTCCCCACTCTAGTATGAGCCATGGCAGCTTCCTGGGGAGTACAATCCAAGACAGCCCTATTTATTTTTATCTTTTATCCTCTGAGAAAAATAATAGGATTCATCAATAATGTCTTATGTTTAGACTCATTTGGGAAATCAAGAAGTTTGCCATGAGAACAGCATTCTCTTTGATCGATTTTACTACAGTATCATATTTTGGACAATGTAATTACAGCTGGATTCCCCCAGCAAAACCAAAGGACTCTGGGTGTCCTTCTGGTGTATGGGCAGCCCAGGCCACTGGACAAGGCGTCTGATGGCCATAAGACTGATGCTGTCAGATCAGCTCAGTATTCTATGTTTCTTCACCTGCTGTAAATGAGCACTGCTCCTGGAAAATGAGGTCAGTCTTCCTCCCGGGTCTTTCCAAGCTCCCTGGAGACACTGGTCTGCAGTGGTGTGCTCTTTGGGATCTTTGGAACGGAGAGGCTGAGCTGGTATTGACAGTGCAAAAGCCTTATTAGGAAGTAACACCGATAAAAAAAAAAAAAAGAGGAGAAGCACCGCAGACTGGATAAAGTCCCACCAGCCCAGCAGTGAGCTCCGAAGCAGAGATTGCTTGCGGGAGGAGTCCCACATCCAGGGGGAGAGGCTGGGCCCTTGTACAACGGCCTTGCTTAGTTACAGGACCAGGGTTCCCTTGCTCCCTGCATGCTGAGGAGAATCCAGAGGGGCTAACAGCTGGAGACGGTAAGCTAAGCACACTCTCAGCTGCTGGGCAGCCAGTCCTTTCATGAAGAGATCTGAGCTGTGATTCTCCAGGTCTGCTACAAATGGTGAGAAGGACATTTGGGCTTGATCAGGGGACATGAGCTCAGAGGATCTCAGTCAAAGCTGTTACAGATGTCCAGGACTTTCTGGACCCAAAAGAATATTTACAGTGATTTCTCCCTAGAAATTCACTGCTTAACAGGAGTTCATAACTGCCTCTTATTGAATTTTATTCTTTCCTACTTCACTAGTTAATTCAATAAACATCTATTGAGCATTTTCAATCTATATCTATTGAGCTCCTTGAAAATGGCAAACCCTGAGTGAAGGGTTGAAGCTACAAAGATTCCTGAGGCTTATAACCTCCTCTCCGAGGGCTTACACTTCCACAACAGATAAATACAGTATGAAAATAGCTGAAGAAATCCAAGAAAGCTTGGGACAATTGCTATGGAAAAGAAAGACATTTGGGCTTGATCAGTTGACAAAAACTGAGAGAAACTCAGTAAAAGTTGTCATAGAAAATCTTCAGGTCTTTCTGGCTGGACCCAAGAGACTTATAGCAGTAATTTTTCCCTTTTTCTCCTTCCTTTCTTCCTTCCTTCCTTCCTTCCTTTCTCTTTTTCTTTTTTCTTCCTTCCTTCTTTTTTCTTTCTTTCTTCCTTCCTTTCCTTCTCTTTCTCTCTCTTTCTTTCTTTTTTTTTTTTTTTCTGTGAGATAGGGTCTTGCTCTGTTGCCCAGGCTGGAGTGCAGCAGCACAATCATAGCTCACTGCAGCCTCAACCTCCTGGCCTCAAGCAATCCTCCTGCCTCAGCCTCCCAAAGTGCTGGGGTTACAGGGGTGAGCCACTGTGTCAGCCCATTTTCCTTATAAACTAACTGCCTCACAGGGGTTGATAATGCAGAGGACTATAAATGTACGGAAGAGGTAGTGATTGTTTCTAATTTGCAAGGTCAAACTGGCTTTCCGGGATTGTTAACATTGGAGCTGGGCCATGAAGAATGGGTACGACCTAAGTAGACAGATACCAGGAGAGGGACATTTTGCATGGAATGGAATGAGCAAAGCCACTGATTAATGACAGCAAGAATAATAGCTAACACTTTTCTAGTGCCTATTATGTGCCACACACTTTGTGTAAGTTTATCCTACCTAAGACTTGAAACAGTTCTGCCCAGGAGGTGTTTGTATTTGTCCATTTTCACTCTGCTGATAAAGACATACCTGAGACCGGGCAATTTACAAAAGAAAGAGGTTTAATGGATTCACAGTTCAACGTGGCTGGGGAGGCCTCACAATCATGGCAGAAGGTGAAAGGCACATCTCACGTGGCAGCAGACAAGAAAAGAAAATGAGAACCAAGTGAAAGGGGTTTCCCCTTATAAAACCATCAGATCTCGTGAGACTTATTCACTACCATGAGAACAGTATGGGAGAAACCACTCCCATGATTCAATTATCTCCCACTGGGTCCCTCTTACAACATGAGGGAATTATGGGAGCTACACTTTGAGATAAGATTTGGGTGGGGACACAGTGAAATCATATCAGTATTAGTATTCCCAATGTATAGGTAAAGGTTCTGAGGCTCAGAGAGATGAAGTAATTTGCCTAAGGTTGCACAGGCAGTGGAAGATTCAGTTTTCAAAGTCAGATGATCTGATTTGAAAACCTATTCCCAGCCCTACACGATCTGCTAACATGGGTGGATGTGAGGCTGACAACACCATTAGCCAGGGAGGACACACAGCAGGATAAGGATGAAGAGAAGGAGACATTCTGGAGTGGAGAAGAGTGGTCAGTCACCCCTGGGTGGTCTGTGGAACATTTAGGTGGACATGCCCAGAGGCGGTCTCTGTGGAACATTTAGGTGGACATGTCCAGAGGCCAGTCGGAAATTTGAATTTAAAATGCAGACAAGAGGTTGGAGTTAGAAAGGAGTTCTGGGGAGAGACAGAGAGAGAGATAATTGCTAGTTTTAGAGGTAGAAACCTGTTTATTCACTCAAGGAGAGCAGTGGGTCTGTTTGGAAAAATACCACGAGCATGAGATGTCAATGCTGTCTTGTAGCAGAAGAGCAGAATCTGTTTTGCTGGGGGTGCAAATGGGCTGGAGAAATAGGAAGAGAGAGGGCAGAGCAAAGATGGAGAGAGACAAGGAAGGCTCTGCTAGCTGTAAGTTCTTTCTCTTGACTCCCCAGCCTTTGGAAAAACTACCAAAAGCACACGTGATCTGAACGAATAATAATATGATTTTTTTTTGTGAAAGTCAGCAAAGCAGCCTTCATTTCAGGCCCCACACTGGGTGAAACAGAGACTGTGTACCTGGAACAGGGGCCCAGGCAGAGAGACCCTGAGAACCTAATCATGGAAAATTTGCAGAAATCATGGGCAGGGCTCTGGCCTTTCACAGGCTGCTGACTTGAATCAAATCTGTTGAGTTTTCATGGAGCAAGAGCTCCCTGGCTGAGAAAGAACAGGCTGAGGATGGAACTTCCCTTACTTTGCACCACTTAAGAAGCTGCAGAGAACATCAAATCCAGTGAAAGAGAAAGCAAAGGGCAGAATAGAGGATGGAGGTGCCCTTGAGTAGAGGGAAGAGCCTGGGGCCTGGTTCTGCCCTGGACCAAGGGCTGGGCTTTGGATAAATCGACCGAACATCTCTGTGTCTCACGTCTCCATGTGGGAGCTCCAGACCTCATGAGCCCAGAGCTTTGCATGTTATAATGCTTGTGGGCTTTGGGGGAGAAGGGGCCAGAATGTAGAAGCTGAAAGAAGATGGGCATTGTCCTGATGCAAAGAGGGGAGTGACACGGAAACAGCCTCCAGTGCTGTCGTGTGCTGGGACTGAGAAGGTTGAGAACTTAGAGGGGCCCACTGGGTTTGGTGAGGGCAGGTGCCTTTGGGAGAGTAAGTAATAGGACAAGATCACTGTTCTCTGTGTAGGAAATTAGGTGTCCATGGTTTCTTTTATAATAAGGTGCTGAGCATAGGTGTGTTGAGTCATCTCCAAGTGTTCCTGTACCAAAGTTGAGTGGACCAGCCCTGCGGCACATGCCTGGCAAGGCTGCCCACTTCAAAAGAGCAGCACATTCTGTACTGGCAGCTGACCCATTTCCCAGTGCCAGGTGACAGGAATCCCACTGCTCAAACTCATGGCTCCAAGGATAATTAGGTTCTGATCACGCAGTTCTGGGAAATGACACTCCTCTCTCCTCAACGGATGAAGAACTCTCAGGAGGCAGGAGGGATGCGATCTCGTGTGGCGAGCCTCCTTCCTGTCACTCTGACTTTGACTATTCCAGCTGGCTCTCTACAGTCCCCTGGCTGCACTGCCATCAGCAGAAGAGGACATTGAGCAACTTCAGACACAACATCATTAGGCCAGGGGGAGCAGACAGGGGGATGCCAGGAAGACCCCCACTCAGGTGCTGCAGGGACCGAGACCCCACAAGATTCTTCCATTGTTAATTTCGCCCTTGGGAGGAATAAGAGCCCATTATTCATCTTCACACAGCAACAGCTTCCCCTGGCTTTATTCAGATCTTTTCTTAAAGGTCCAATTTTTAGCAAAGCTTTCCCTGCCCACCTCATCTAAAATGGGACCTCTATCACCTTCCATCTGTGCACGCAGCTTTTTCTTTGTAAGCAGTTCCCACTACTCAACATAGTATATATTGCTTGCTCACACATTTGTTTAATGTTTGTTTGCCTCATTAGAATGTGACTTCTACAGAGGCAGAGGCCTTGTCTGTCTTGTTCTCTGCTCAATCCCAAAGGCCTAGAAAAGCTCCTACTGCAGAGTGAGTGGATGAGTGGATGGCACTGAAACTGCATGTTCCTGAAGAAGCCCAAGGGCAGAGCCCATGATGCCTGGTTTACTCTTTAAGCATTAATGAAAAGGACAAGCTGTACCAAGGGAAATCAGGGAGGACCAAAAGGTCTCCAAGCCCCTGGAGTCATTCAGAAATCTGGTCTAGGTCAAGTTTATTCCTGTTGTAGTTTGAAGGTTGGCTTCTTAAATTCTGCTTCCTTAGCTGAGCATGGTGGAACACACATGTAGTCCCAGCTAGCTGGGAGGCTGAGGCGAAAGGACTGCCTGAGGCTAGGAGTTCAAGACCAGACTGGGCAACATAGCAAGACCCTGTCTCTTACACAAAGAAAAAAAATCCTGCTTTCATTATGGGAATGAGGCCTCAGCCAAAAAAGATAGACTCTGTCACTAATTATCTCTGTAACCTTAATCACTAACCTCTCTGGGCTCCACAAATGGGTTAATAAATGAATAAATGAATGAATGAATGAAAACATTGTGCTATAGAGACTTCCAATGGTTCAAATTTTCAATGGAGCACGGGGGTAGAGAGGAATTAGATTGCATTCAAAAATAGATTGCCTCAAAGATGTTCTTCTAGTGCTAACCAACTACATTTCCATTTTTCAAAATGTAGAGGAAATTTCCTTTCCAGTTAAGAAACCAGATATATTTAAGGCAGCAGGGCTTAGCTTGGAAATGAATACACGAATCTCCTTCTCTCTGTCCTTGCTTTCATTCTGTCATCTTCTTGAGCACAGCCTCATCCACGCTCTCAGCTCAGAGCACTGGGTTCACACCCTGTGTTAGGGTGGAGGGGGTATTCCTCTTCTGGGCACAAAGATTGGAATCCCGTGGGTACCATGGTAAATTCTTGCAGGGTTGTTGGAGTTGTCTCTGATAACCCAATAAAAACTGGTCCTATTGCCTAGCATGAAAAGGACACCCTGAAAGTCACAGCCACCACTGGCTAACGGGGGTAAACTGGAGATGTGTCGTTTGAGTGATGCCTAGGGAGTGTTTTAGTAACATGAAATTGTTCAATTTGGTAATAGGCTCATCTTATCTTCCAAGTGTGCCTGAATTATTTACAGGTGTAAATAATTAGATTATTTACTCTAAGCTTTCAATTATACACGATGTTCCCCAGAAGCTGTTGATTGTCTTTGAGTCTTCTTTACAACTGCGGGCGCGGTTTTGTGCTACAGCGCCCCTGAGCGGTCAGGGGTGGGATTGCAGGGAGTAGTTAGCCCCCACCTAGCCGTTGAAAGACAACTTTCGGCCAGCTGTTGTGGGCAAACAGGAGTTCAGGCAAGGGCCATGCTTTTTTCTGCCTGTGTGTTTGTACAAACCCTTTCCTCTGCCTGGAGCTCTTTGCCCTTCCACATCTCACTCACCTTATTCCATCACTTAAACCCTACTGAATCTCAATATCTCCATCTAGGCCAGGCACGGTGGCTTATGCCTGTAATCCCAGCACTTTGGGAGGCTGAGGCGGGTGGATTGCCTGAGGTTGGGAGTTCGAGGTCAGTCTGGCCAACATGATGAAACCCCGTCTCTACTAAAAATACAAAAAAATTATCCGGGTGTGGTGGCGGGCGCCTGTAATCCCAGCTACTCGGGAGGCTGAGGCAGGGGAATTGCTTGAACCAGTGAGGTGGAAGTTGCAGTGAGCCGAGATTGCACCACTGCACTCCAGCCTGGGCAACAGAGCAAGACTCTGTTACACACACACACA
Source organism: Pongo abelii (assembly GCF_028885655.2). Taxonomy (NCBI): domain Eukaryota; kingdom Metazoa; phylum Chordata; class Mammalia; order Primates; family Hominidae; genus Pongo; species Pongo abelii. The sequence goes on from NC_071988.2 coordinate 24,154,127, forward strand.
CACACACATACACACACAAATCTCCATTTAAACCTCATGTCCTTGGGAGAAGATTTCCCTGAATTCCCTAAGTAGGCCAGGTTTCCTTGTCTTCGGTGCTTGTATTATCTGTACTTTCCCCCTAGAAAAGTGCTATTGTATAGAAATAAAGTGCAAGCTACATATAAAATTTTAAACCTATTAACTACATTTTTTAAAAGTAAAAGAAGAAAAGGTGAAATTCACTTTAATAATACGTTTTATTTAACCCAAGTGCATTAGTTTGCTAGGGCTGCCATAACAAAGTACCATCGACTAAGTGACTTAAACAAACAAACAAAAAAGTATTCTCCTGAAGTTCTGGAGGCTGGAAGTCCAAGATCAAGATCCAAGTGGTGTTGTTTCCTTCTGAGGGCTATGAGGGAGAATCTGTTCCATGCCTCTCCCTAGCTTCTGGTGGCTTGCTGGCAGCCTTCATCATTCTTTGGCTTGTAAATGGTGTTCTCCCTGTGTCTCCACATGGTCTCTGTCTGTATGTGTCTCTTTCTCTTCACTGGGCATTCTTTAAAAAGCACAGCAGTCCTGTTGGATTGGGAACCCATCCTACTCCAGTATGACTTTATCTTAGTGAATTACATCTGCAAAGACTCTATTTCCAAATACAGTCACATTTTGATGTACTGGGGGTTAGAGCTTCAACATATAAATTTTGGGAGGACACAATTCAGCCCAAACATCGAGATATTCCAAATTTTATTATGTAATCAGTATAAAAATTATTGAAATATTTCACTTTTCTTTGTACTAAGACTTTGAAATACGATGGTGAATTCTATACATATAGTATAATATATAGTGGTGCATTTCTTACTTATAATAGTTTATACTTAAAACACTAAATTTTCATTAAAAAACTTTATCTGTATTTGCAGTTCATAAAATTTCCATTTTCTCTGCAGCCTCACCAGCATCTGTTGGTTTTTGACTTTTGTTTTGTTTTGTTTTGTTTTTTGAGACAAGGTCTTGCTTTGCCACCCAGCCCAAGCTGGAGTGCAGTGGCGCAATCATAGCTCACTGCCACCTTGAATTCCTGGGCTCGAGGGATCCTTCCACCTCAGCCTCCCAAGTAGCTGAGACTACACGTGTGTGCCACCGCACCCAGCTAGTTAAAAAAATTTTTTTTTGTGGAAATGAGGTCTTGCCATCTTTCCCAGGCTGGTCTCAATCTCCTGGGCTCAAGTGATCCTCGAACCTCAGCTTACCAAAGTGCTGGGATTATAGGCATGAACCACTGTACCCTGCTGACTTTTTAATAATAGACATTCTGACTTATGTGACATAGTATCTCATTATATTTCTCTAATAATTAGCGATGTGAAGCTTTCTTTATGTTTGTTAACTGCTTGTATTTCTTCTTTTGAGGAGTGTCTGTTCATATCTTTCGCCCATTTTTAATGGCGGGTTGTTTTGTGTTTATTCAGTTGTTTAAGTTCCTTATACATTCTGGATGTTGGACCTTTGTCAGATACTTTGCAAATATTTTCCCCCATTCTATAGGTTGTCTGTTTACTGTATTGATCATTTCTCTTGTTGCTCAGAACCTCTTTAATTTAATTAGGTCCCACTTGTTCATTTTTGTTTTTGTTGCAATTGCTTTTGAGGACTTAGTCATTCTCTCCCAAGGCCAATGTCTAGAATGATATTTCCTGTTTTCTTCTAGTATTGTTACAGTTTGGGGTTTTACATTTAACTCTTTAATCCATCTTGAGTTAATTTTTTTATTTCAATAGTTTTTAGAGTATAGGTGGTTTTTGGTTACATGGATAAGTTCATTAGTGGTGATTTCTGAGATTTTTGTGCACCCATAAAGCGAACAATATACACTGTTCCCAATATGTAGTCTTTTATCCCTGACCATCCTCCCACTCTTTCCCCCGAGTCCCCAGAGTCCCTTATATCATTCTTATGCCTTTGCATCTCATCTTGAATTAATTTTTGTATATGGTGAAAGGTAGGAGTTTAGTTTCATTCTTCTGCATATGGCTCGCCTGCTATCCCACACCATTTATTGAATAGGGAGTCATTTTCCATTGCTAATTTTTGTCGACTTTTTCAAAGATCAGATGGCTATAGGTGTATAGCTTTATTTCTGAGTTCTCTGTTTTGTTCCATCAGTCTACATGTCTGTTTCTGTACCAGTAGCACACTATTTTGGTTACTGTACCCTTATAGTATATCTTGAAGTCAGGTAGCATGATGCCCTCAGCTTTGTTCTTTTTGTTTAGGATTGCTTTGACTATTTGGGCTCTCTTTTTATTTCATATGAATTTTAGAACAGTTTTTCTAGTTCTGTAAAAAATAACGTTGGTAGTTTGATAGGAATAGCCTTGAATCTGTAGATTGCTTTGGGCAGTATGGCCGTTTTAACAGTATTGATTCTTCCAAATCCATGAGCATGGAATATTTGTCCATTTGTTTTTGTCACCTGTGATTTCTTTTAGCAGTGTTTTGTAGTTTTCCTCATAGAGATCTTTCACCTCTTTGGTTAAATGTATTCCTAGGTATTTCATGTTTTGTGACCATTGTAAATAGAATTGCATTATTGATTTAGTTCTCAGCTTAAATATTATTGTTGTATAGAAATGCTACTTGTTTTGTACATTTATTTTTGTACCCTAAAACTTTACTAAAGTCATTTATCAGTTCCAGGAGCCTTTTGGCAGGATCTTTAGGGTTTTCTAGGTATAGAATTATATCATCCATGTAGAAAGATAGTTTGACTTCTTCTTTTCCTATTTGGATGGCTTTTATTTCTTTATCTTGCCCAATTTCTCTGGCTAGCACTTCCAATACTCTGTTGAATTGGAGTGGTGAGAGTGGACATCCTTGTCTTGTTACAGTTCTCAAGGGGAATGCTTTCAGTTTTTGCCTGTTCAGTATGATGTTGGCTGTGGTTTCGTCAGAGATGGCTCTTATTATTTTGAATTACGTTCCTTTGATGCCTAGTTTCTTGAGGGTTTTTATCACAAAGGGATGTTGGATTTTATTGAAAGATTTCCATGTCTGTTGAGATGATCATATAGCTTTTAATCCTGTTTATGTAGTGAATTACATTTATTGATTTGCATATGTTGAACCAACATTGCATCCTAGAATTGAAGCCTACTTGATTGTGGTAACTTTTTGATGTGCTGTTGGATTCAGTTTGATAGTATTTTGTTGAGGACTTTTGTGACACTATTGCTGGGAATGTAAATTAGTTAAGCCACTGTGGAAAGTAGTTTTGAGATTTATCAAAGAACTTAAAACGAAACTACCATTTGACCCAGCAATCACATTAATGGGGATATAGCTAAAAGAGAAAAAAAACATTCTACCAAAAAGATGTGTGTACTTGCATGTTCATTGCAGCAATAGCAATTCACAATAGCAAAGACATAGAATCAGCCTATGTGCCCATCAACAGTGGACTGGATACAGAAACTTTGGTACAAACACACCACGGAAAAACTATGCAGCCATAAAAGAGAATAAAATCATATCCTTTGCCACAACATGGATGCAACCGGAGGCCCTCATCCTAAGTGAATTAATGCAAGAACAGAAAACCAAATACTGCATGTTCTCGCTCATAAGTGATAGCTAAACACTGGGTAATCATGGACATAAAGATGGAAACAACAGACACTGGGGACAGCTAGATTGGGCAGGGAGGCCGAGGGGCAAGGCTTGAAAAATTACTTATTTGGTATACTATGCTCAGTACCTGGGTGATGGGATCATTCATATTCCAAACCTCAGCATCACACAATATACTCAGGTAACAAACCTGCACATGTACCTGAATCTAAAATAAAAGTTGAAAAAGTAGAATTGCATATCCAAATTTTTCAAAACACACTTTAAATTTGTCCAACAACTGAATTAAGTACCAAAAGAACCATTTTTCCTTGATATTCACAGAGTGTGGGCACATAGTGAGTCTTCAGGCCCAAAGGAATATGTAATAAGTGGGGAAGCCTCACATAATCCAGGCCTGTCACGGTCCTCCTTTCTGTTCCACCTCATTTGTGAGGGACGTCCTTTGCTGACATTATCAGAGGAGTTGTTACTGGGAAGTGGGGGTTCTCTGTTTTTGTCCTCTTGGAGGAATGAATTCAGCCAAGAGACACATGCAGCAAGAGTTATACAGTAACAGAGTTTATTTAAAGGGACAGTACTCTCTGAAAGCTGGGTCAGAGCAGTCTGCTCAAGAGCATGAGACAGCTCCAATGGGCATGAAGGAGGCTTTCTTTATGCGGGTCTTACATGATTATTCATGAAAGGGGTGTGAAGGGGTATTACTAGTAAGCATGTTTAGAGTGGTCTTCTGGGTGTGCGTGCTCTGTGGTGTACATACTAGTATATACCGCATGTGTCTCATGAGTATATTAAATCTCCACTCAGGGGCATGTTTTTTACTATTATAATGAGGAAAGTTTACTTTGGGGGCAAGCCAAATCAAATTGCACATGCTTGCTACTAGGGAAAGTCCCTACTAAACTATCTTCTGTTAGGGTCAGATAAGTCCTGGTTAGGGTGACATAAGCTTAACAGTAAGTCCAGATGTGGCTGTTGTGTTTTTGGCTGATAGTGGAGCAAGGTTTCCAGGGCTGCCTTTCCTGCTTATGTCTATCTATCTGCCTACTCTAACAGAGTGACTGGTATCATATATCCCTGAATTATTTGTGCTTCGTAAACTAATACTATTTTTTTTTATCAATTTAAGCTGAGCTTTCTGCTACATGCTATCAAGAATGCTAACTATTACAGCAAACAAGATCTTATTTAATTCTCACATCAGGAATCACTGTTTCTGTTCCACAGATAAGAAAACTGAGGCTTAAAGAGTTTAAGTTTCCAAGTTCACCCAGCCAGGAAGGGGCAACAGTAGGATTCACCTCCATTTCCTTCTGACTCCACCAGGAGTGGGCATTTCTACCCATCCCCACTGCCTCCTAAGCATAGGGGATGTAAGAACCAAGCAAAGGGAGCGGTGAGAAAATAGTGACAACACCAAAAACACTCAACATCAGTAACAGGGAGTTTTTTTTTATTTCCCGTATGTTAAAAAGTAGAACTTAATTATGTTCAAGTATATGGGGTATAAATAACTTAAAAAGGTAGCTGAAGAAAGGCTCTTAAGAGAAGTGCTTTAATGAGTGGGGAAGGATAATTAGAAATTATCGTGCCAATTGTATGTAAATAGAGGCTCTTAAAGTATTTATGAGTGTTGGAAACAGTGTAATGTTTTACATGATTTTATCATTCTCCCTGGATTTGTTCTTTACTCAACTAGTGATTTTGTGGTCACCAATGGTCCTTTGTGTTTACACTGGGGCTCAGTGGGTTTTTTCCCCTCACTCAGTGAGTCATTTTGGGATATACCAAACATTGGAATGAAGTGGAATAACTCTTGGGGAAAAAAAAAACACATTTATTTCAAAGTATGGCAGAACAGGCATGGAGATATTAGCATCTTCTCTAGCAGAGGCTGTTGTGGGGGCATTCTTATAGACTAGATATTAGCATCTTCTCTAGCAGAGGCTGGGGGGTCCATTCTTATAGACTAAATATTAGCATATTTTCTAGCAGGGACTGGGGGGCCCCTCTTATAGACTAGATATTAGCGTCTTCTCTAGCAGAGGCTGTGGGGGTCGTTCTTATAGACTAGATATTAGCATCTTCTCTAGCAGAGGCTGTGGCGGGGGGCATTCTTATAGACTAGATATTAGCATCTTCTGTAGCAGAGGCTGTGGCCGGGGGCATTCTTATAAACTAGATATTAGCATCTTCTCTAGCAGAGGCTGTGGTCGGGGGCATTCTTATAGACTAGATATTAGCATCTTCTCTAGCAGAGGCTGTTGGGGGGCATTCATATAGACTGGTGATATAGTTTGGCTGTGTCCCTACCCAAATCTCAACTTGAATTTTATCTCCCAGAATTCCCATGTGTTGTGGGAGGGACCCAGGGGGAGGTAATTGAATAATGAGGGCCATCTTTCCTGTGCCATTCTCATAATAGTGAATAAGTCTCATGAGATCTGCTGGGTTTATCAGGGGTTTCCGCTTTTGCTTCTTCCTCATTCTCTCTTGCTGCTGAGATGTAAGAAGAGCCCTTCACCTCCCGCCATGATTCTGAGGCCTCCCCGTCCATGTGGAGCTGTAAGTCCAATTAAGCCTCTTTTTCTTCCCAGTCTTGGGTATGTCTTTATCAGCAGCATGAAAACACACTAATACAACTAGATATTAGCATCTTCTCTAGCAGAGACTGGGGGGCCATTCTTATAGACTAGATATTAGCATCTTCTCTAGCAGAGACTGGGAGGCCATTCTTATAGGCTATCTCACTAGTTCTCATACCCTTCTCCCACATGAGGAAACTGAGGCTCAGAGAGGTCAAGTAACTTGTCCAGGTCATGCAGTGCATCAGGGCAGATCTGGGATTCATTATCCTTCATGGGCCCAGACACCTGTGTTAGGAAGCCTGATGGTTGCATTCTTTCATTTCTGTCTTGTTTTCCTTTCAATCTCCCTTCGGTGCTTTGTTATATTGGTCTAGTTCCTCTGGGCCTCATCACCTCAGGTCCTCATAGGAGGACACTTGAACGCTAATGACATAATCGGAGGTCTCAGATGTGTTTCCAGTGGGGGGATCTGGGACCCTTGGCATGTTGGAAATCCTCCTGACAGGAAGTTGGAAGAACACTCAGCTCCCAGTTTTGCTTAACACTCTGTGAGCAAGGTATTCCAGCAGCAATCAGTGAGCCTAAGCACCTACTAAGGTTTTTATGAAAAAAACCTTTCGGAACCACATGGTACTTTGGAGCTTACAGTCCCTGCTCCCAGACTTACAGTTGGGTGAACTTGAGTGCATGCTTTTAATCTATCGAAGAATCAGTTTCCTCATCTATAAAGTGATCAAAATAGTCTTAACCTCTTAGGGGTTGTTGTTAGGTGAATTACAGATGTCACTTAGATATTTTTTTCCTAATCACCCCTCCCATGAAATGCATATGGATATATGTGCTTTAGACATAAAACAATATGACTCTTTTCCCACCCCAAAACCAGCTTTCACATGGGAAATGCATGAGCTACCTTGCATCTTGTATTATATTTTGTTTATTTATTTATTTATTTGAGACAGGGTCTCATTCTGTTGCCCAGGCTGAAGTGCAGTGGTGCAATCATGGCTCACTGCAGCTTCCAACTCCTGGGCCCAAGTGATCTTCCCACCTAAGCCTCCCAAGTAGCTGGGAGTAGAGGCACACACCAGCATGCTCAGCTAATTTTTTTTTATTTTGTAGAAATGAGATCTCACCATGTTGCCTAGGCTGGCCTTGAACTCCTGGACTCAAGCAATCCTCTCATCTCAGCCTTCCACAGTGCTGGTATTGCAGGTGTGAGCCAACAAGCCTAACGTTTCTACATCAGCCACTGAATCAAAGTTCCAGATACATCTGTTTCCAAAACCGACAATCAGTGCTAAGAACCTACTGCAGAGCTTCATTTTCCCCCCAAGTCATCTTCAGGTGTCGCAGAAACACACGGCAGACTTGAAGCCACATCCTCATGGCTGTTGAATGTGACACACACTGTACCTTTTTATAAAGTTACAGACCCTGCCCTTTCTGGGTTAAGATTTCATTTACCTGACATTCTTACTGGTTTCATTTAACTGCCTAGTCTCTCCACAGGCAATCCCAGGACTCAAGGATGTTTTTTCCCCACTGGCATGCTGGGAATATGGGGCATAAACAGGATGTCTTCTTGTTGCTCTGTCCAGTGCAGTTCACAGGTCCACTGGTCTGTGGGAGGGGGGAACAGTCATTAACTTTTAGCTTTTCATTGTTGTTGATAAATAGTCATAGCTCATGCATGTACGATTAAACAATTAGATATGAATAATGTTACTGAATCATAGGAATATGTTTCCTCAAACCTCAAATTGGGAAAAATCACTGTTGTGTAGGATTCATTCAGCAGATATTTGTTGAGGACCTAATATGTGCCAGGCTTTATTCCGGGCCCCAGGGATGCAGCAGTGAATGATGCAGCCAATGTTCTTTCAGAAAATCAAAAAAAATTTTTTTTTTATTTTCTCGAGATAGGGTCTTACTCTCTCATCCAGGCTGGAGTGCAGTGGTGGCATTATAGTTCACTGAAGTCCTGAACTTCTGGGCTCAAGCGATCCTCCTGCTTCAGCCTCCTGAGTAGCCAGGACTACAGGTGCACACCACCATGCCCAGCTAATTTTTCTATCTTTTTGTAGAGATGGGGTTATGCTTTGTTGCCCAGGCTGGTCCCAAAATCCTGGCCTCAAGCGATCCTCCCATCTTGGCCTCCCAAAGTGGTGGGATTACAGGCATGAGCCACTTTGCCTGACACCGATGTTCTTAAGGTTTCCCTTCCAGTGTAGGAGATGACATTAGACTAGTAAATATATGGGGAGGAGTGTCATGAAGGAGATGCCACAGGATGAGGGTTTAGAGAGGAGGCAGAGAGTGCTGTCTTTGAGGAGTGGAGGTGGCACATCACGGGAAGGTTGGGAAGGCCACCCTGCAGAGAGGAAACAGAAGGCAGAAAGGCCCTGGGGCAGGAAAGGGCTTGGTGTGTTCAAGGAGCAGAAAGGAGGCTGAGGTGGCCAGAGAGAGAGAGAGAGAGAGAGATCTAAGAGGAAATTGACAGGCTGGATATCAGAGAAGTCAGCAGGGGCCTCACAGGGCATGGTAAGAAGTTCGAGTTTCGTTTCACTGCAATGGAAAGCCACTGAAAGGCAAGATTGGCTACGCTGTTTCCAAAGGACATGCTGGCATAGAAGACAGACTCTAGCAAGCAAGACAGAGAGCAAGAAGATGAGGCTACAGAAGGGGCCTGATTAGACGTGACAGGGGCTTGGACTTGCCACGGTGTTAGGAGGTTTGTTAGCTAGAATCTGTAAACTAAATAGTTTCAAAAAGTATTCAGTCTCATCATCATATTATATTCACCAGTTTTGAAGGCACCTACGATATAGACAAGTAGATACGATGCACAAACATTAAACATGCCAGACAGTAATTGCGGAAGGGAATGCATTCAGACCAAAAGCATGGTAGAGATAGTGAAATACAGTTTAAATATTTATCAGGTGCTGACTCTGGACAGATCCTGAGTTAATCACTTTATGTCACTTCATTTAAACTTCACCCCAATCCTCCAGAATGTGTACTGATATTGTCCCCAAGTGAGCATCTGCAGTAAATGACGTCCAGCTAGTGAGTAACAGACCCAGGATTTGATCCTAGGCCTATGGGACTCATAAGTCCAGCTGGTCAGCTGTAGCCTCCTTCATATGAGGATTCACTCCAAGGTCCCTTTCAGTACTAAGCTCTGTGAGTCTAGGGTATTATTTAAGCTATCACAGCGGGCTGAGGTTCCTGGCACTATAGAGAGGCCACTGGACATTCCTAAAAGAAGTACTGTGTTTTCTATACGTGTGACTCCCAGTGACCAGCACAGTCTGGCTCATGGTAAGTCCTCAGTGATGTGTGTTCAATGAAGGACTGAATGAATGAATGAATGAGCTCAAGCCGTTCGTTCTTTTCCAAACTAGAAGATGTTTTGCCTCTTCGCAACACATTGCTCAGGCAAAGAATTAACAGGGAACTTGCCTGGAGGTGTTCAGTGGATGAGTGGACAATTTTTATTCATTTATTCAGACATGAGAGTAATAAATATTTAACAAATGCATACCATGTATAAATTAGGATTGATTTGAGGTGTTCTTCGGTATCCAAATGACAGAAAGCCAAGCTGGAAACAACAACAACCACGGCAACAACTCAATGTGGTATTTAAAATATTAGCTTTAAGAGTGCCAGCTAGAATGCTTAGCACCTGGATAAACTTCACCTGCCAAGACTAAACTGCGTTAGCTGCAAAATATTGCTAATCACGCCTCTTTCATTAGGTCGTGAGAACTAAATGAAAAGCGTATGCAAACTCACTCTCTTAACATAGATTCTATGTCATTAAATTACATTATTAGATTGTTATTATTAGTCTTTTATCATTTGGTACGAAAGGAATCTGGCTTCTCATTTTTTTGCCTTCTCTTTCTCTTTCCCTGCCCCTAGAATGGAGAAAAAAGAAAGTAATGTCACTGCCATGGGGCTGTGCCATTAATTAGATTGTAAAAACCATTGCAAAAGCATGAGCTATTATTTTAGAAAATATCCTTTCCCACTTAATTTATCTGAATCAAGCCTGCTTCATTTAACGAAGACACTCAAGTAATAGCATAAGACATTTTAAAGCTTTAATAAATATCACCAAAGTAATGCTCACCAAAGTAAAGCGATTATGCCTAAATGTTGAAAAAGGTCATTTGTCAGAGCCCAGCGTGATTACCTGTTGAGTACATGGATTGGATTAAACACCATTTTATAGGTGTAAATCAAACTTTTACACAAAATAATTGTAGTGTCATTTACTACAAAACAGTATGCCTTGTAATTCTTCAGAGTGCATGAAATCACAGCCATTATTTCCTTGGCCATATGACTTTACCGGGAACTCTCCTGTTAAAGAGGTGCACTGGGGAATGAATGAACTGGAAAGGTGAGTGCGCATGCACAGTCAGTCAGCTGGAGAGATAACAACATTGGATGTTTTCTCCTACTATTTGAAGTGGAAAGTATATTCGTTTTTGTTTTTTTTTTTTTTTAATTGCTGCTATAAGAAATTACCACAAATTTACTGGCTCAAACCAATATAAATGTATTCTCTTTTAGTTCTGGAGGCCAGGAGCCTGCAACCAGTGTCACTGGGTTAAGATGTCAGCAGGGCTGTGTCCCTTTCTAGAGGTTCTGGAAGAGCTTCCAAGCCCTTACCTTTCCCAGCTTCTAGAGACCCCCTACATTCCCGGGCTTCTGGCCCCATTCTCCATCTTCTGAGCGCCTCGCTCAACCTCCGCTTCTGAGTCACCTGTCCTTTTCAATCTCTGGCCCTCCTACCTCCCTCTTGTAAGGCCCCTTGTGATTCCATTGGGCCCACCCAGATAACCAGGATAACCCCCCCGCCGCCACGTCCATCTCAAAATCCTTCACTTAATCCCATCAGGAAAGTCCCTTCTGCCAATAAGAAAATACATTCACAGGTTCCATGGACAAGGACAAGGCCATCTTCAGGGAGCCATTACCCTGTCTGCCACAGAAAGGGAAACACAAAACAGAAACACTGCCAAGTCTTTTGGGAGAGGAGGAGCATGCCATCCCACCGTCCAGAGCAGCCTTTTCAGCATGTGTTCTCGGGAGAGGCTCTAGGTCCTGGGCAGGCTGTCCTCAGTCCACTACTCGCCCTTCCTTTGCCCTGTCTCCTCAAGGCAGTTCCTCAGGAAGCTGCTGGCTGGGTTCAGCTGATGAGACGGACTGGGGTGGGACGAGAGGGTGAGGAAGGGAGGGCCTGGAGTATTGCTCTTCCCTCTCTGCCTCAGATAGCGTACCCTCGGCTCCTGCTGCTTCCCACAGAAGCCCACCAAAGTTCCAGCTTCCTGTAGGGACCCTCGGGCACCTCCCTAGGGTGCTCGTGGCTTCCTGGGGCTGCTAATCTCTGGGTTACCTCTCTGTTTCCTTTTGCCTTCTGTGAAAGGAAAATAGATCTTGGAGCCTCAAAAAGTCCAAAAAGTCAAGCTGGGAACTGCTTAGGGCAAATCAGCCTCTGTTCTTTTCAGTCATCCCTCTGCTCACTGAGATAAACTCAAAAGAATGCAACCTTGTATCTCTTATCTACCTGTGACCTAGAAGCCCCCTTTCCACTTCGAGCTGTCCCACCTTTGCCTCAGGTTGTCCCACTTTTCCTGACTGAACAAATATGTACATCTTACATGTAACGATTGATGTCTCATGTCTCCCTAAAATGTATAAAGCCCAGCTGTGCCCCAACCACCTTGGCCATATGTTGTCAGGACCTCCCGAGGCTGTATCAAGGGTGTGTGTCCTCAACCTTGGCAAAATAAACTTTCTAAATTAATTGAGACCTGTCTCAGATTTTTGGGGTTCACCCTTCTCAGCTCCTCTATCACTGGTATAGTAAATTCCTGCATTCAACTCCTTCCCTATAAATACCTGAAGTGGTTTCTATTTTCCTAGTTGGACCCTTATGGACTATGTGGATGACAAATTATTTTAAGTAGACTTTAGAGAGAAATAGACACATTTCAATAATACTATCACTAAAATTAGTTCTGAAATTTTTTTCTCTTTGGGAATTATCTTAAAACCAAGTTTTCAAGCCAGAAGAGAAAACCAATGTATTAACTTTATAGAAAAGCCATATTTTTATTTATAGAAGAAAAATTTTCTATGTTCTCTATATTCTCTTTATAGAAGAGCAATATTTTTCTATATCCCAAAATATAGAAACATGGTGACTTAAAATGACAGAAATTTACTCTCTCAGTTCTGGAGGCCAAAAGTCCAAAATCAAGATGTCCACAAGGCCGTGCTCCCTCTGAAGGCTCTGAGAGAGAACGCTTCGCTGCCTCTTCAGGCTTCTGGTGGTTCCAAACATTCCTTGGCTTGTGGCTGCATCACTCCAATTGATATAGGCGTTAAGAAGAAATCACTTAGGCAGATAGTAAGGGTATGAGAGTCCTCGGTAAGGCTTTTCTTTTTAATGAAAAACAGCCCCAAATCATTTTCTAACAAAGAACAGCCTGTAAAGTCGAACTGCAGACAAAAACAAGCAAATTGGGATCCTGCGCAGGTGAATGCCGGCAGGAACTAGGAACTAGACATCTTCAAGATGTCGGCTCTATCTTCCCTTCTCTGCCAGCCACGTGTATGGTAGGGAGCAGACAGGATGGCACTGATGAACTGGAAAGCCTATTTGCATAATAAGATTAGGGTGGGGCGATCAGCCTTCCCCTTGAGCTAAACGTCATGCCTGATCAAACCAATCTGTGAACCCTGTGTAAATTAAACACTGCCTCTTCAAACCTAACTATAAAATCTGGTGCATTCACCACCTAGCCACTCTTTTTCTGCTCTGACACCACTTTCTCTATAGAGAGAGCAGTTTCTCTTTCTCTTCTCTCTTGCCTATTAAATCTCTGCTCCAAAACTCCTTGTGTGTGTCTGTGTCCTAAATTTTCCTGGTGTGCAACGATGAACCCCAGGGTATATACCCCAGACAATATAGCCACTTCACAGTCTCTGCTTCTGTCTTCACACGACCTTTTCCTCTTTGCTGTCTCAAATCTCTCTCTGCCTTTCTCTTGTAAAGACCCTCGTCATTGGATTTAAGGCCCACAAGGCTAAGCCAGGATGATCTCTTCTCAGTATCTTTAACTTAAGTACATCTGCAAAGACTCTTTTTCCAAATAAGGTTGTTCCTGGACCAAACCGAGAGTCGGGCTGCTTATTCTTGTGGCCCAATAATGAGATGCAGATAAGCTGGGAAAGGAGGGAGTTTTTATTTCTGTAACAGGTTACAGGGAGAAGGCCTGGAAAATATCACCAGACCAACTCAAAATTACAAAGTTTTCCAGAGCTTATATACCTTCTAAGCTATGTGTCTATGTGTAAGCATGCATTCATCCAAAGACATAAGTGATTAACTTCTTCTAATCTATAACTAAGATCTGAGTCCTAAAGACCTTCCTCTGGAGCCTCGGTAAATTTACTTATCTAAATGGGTCCAGATGCTGGGGTGATTCCCTTATCTTGTCTCCTGCTAAATTATGGAGGTTTGGGGAGTTCCTTCAGACCCCCAATAAACTTATTTGTGGAGGCCAGGGGAGTTTCTTCAGACACCCAATAAAACTTGTTTAATTCTAAACAGATTAAGACTTCCTGTTAAGAATTCCTTTATTATCTTGCCATACTTCAAGGCCCAGGAAAGGCCTGGGCAAAACTCTTGGTGGGCTTTTGTTACCTTCCTGCCTTTGTATAAGGGCACTGGCTCTCTCAACTTTAATATTTAACTTAACCACTCAGTCAGTGCTGAAACAGTTGTTATGGAGGCCTGCGTTAGCGAGACCTAGCCTGCCACAAAGCTACATTCACAGATTCCACAGATGAAGACATAGATTATATCTTTTTTGGGTGAGGGTAGGAGGCATCATTCAACCCACTATAATCAATTGGGAAAATTCTCTCTCTCTGTCTCTCTCAGACACACACACACACACATACACACTCCACTACTCTGCTTCATCACCAACTTCATTCACCCAGCTTAGCTCTCAATGTTTTTTGCTTTTTCCAAATGTTAAATCAACTGTTAAAAGACAAGAAATATGTTCCACAGCCAATAATAGAAAACCTTATCACAGTAGCATAAATAAAGAGGAAAAATATTTGCCAACATCCACAAAAGTTAGTCAGTGGGAAAGGTCTGCTTTGAACTCTCTCACCATGGCGGACTCCCCTAATCATCAGAAAAGGGATTCAGACCTCTTTACTTGGAAGGTGTCATCAATCCATTTTACACTCTTTCTCTGCCCTAACTCAGCAATTGCTTCTTCTGTTTTTAATCGGAATGTATGTTTTCTAGTTTATTCTTAGTACACATTAGTCTGCCAAGTTAAATGTGATTAAGACAGCCCTTGGGCCTGTGATATTTTTAAGGGTAAAGGGAGGTCCTTCATAGAGCCATAATTTTCCATAGAATCATCTGAAGGCTTAATTTATATCATTGCTCATGTCCCGGCTTAAGTCGATGAAGAGCAAACAGTGACGTAAATGAAGACTCCAGATGACTTTACTGAGATTATACCCCATACTCCCGTTACTGGTTGGGAGCAAATAGAATCTTTTACTGAAATATAGCTGTGCTGACTAACACTCACCAAGAATAAACTGGGAAGAGCATTAGATGCAGAAATAGAACAAGTAATTGCCCTGAGTTAAAAAATAAAATAAAAAGTGACGTGCTTTGTAGATGAGTCAAATTCCATATCATTTTCAATGTAAGGGTGAAGCAAAGTTCTACATAGAATGTTTGCAGATTCTTTAGAAAATGGAGGAGTGAACAAAATTGAGCTTTAAGAGCGCACCCTTGTGATGAGTTAGGTGGTGCCTCCCTCCGCTGGCTGTGCTGGCGGCTCACAGATATGAGCAAGAGGTTTTAGACAGAATTAATTTAAATGTAAAAAAGACAGAGCCCTCAAAATCTTCTCTCTCATTTCTTCTCTAAAATTGAGTAACCAAATATATGACTGACCATGCAAGTATATGGATTATTCTAGCAAAACACTAATCTGACACATATTTTATGAAATGCATAATAGACTTTCTATCAATGAATTAAAGCTACAAGTCACTGTACTAAGGCCATTACATACATCTCCAATATTTACAACAACCCTGCCCTTTTATAGATAAGGGAATTAGGACTCAGAAAGGCAAAGAATTTACCCAGGGTCACAAATAGAATTTCCGTGATTCCCAAATGCTATTGATTGTGGTACTCACCATTGATTTCATAACTGCTTCACAGGGACCAACAAAAAATGCACTTCATTAAGTGTACGGCTCTGTTATAAGATGAATTTTGCTTTCAAATATGTTAAAATTTGAAGGGGACAAAAGAGCATCTGAAATTCACAGAAATATGACAGACATCAGCCCTGAGAATGGGCTGTACATATCAATGTCTTCTGGTCCCAGGATCTAGGCTCTCTCCTCCGCAGAGGCTGCTTGTTCTCTGCTCCATGCACCAGCTGCCAACGATGGCAGATCACGCTGAGAATGACAACCAGAACTCTATGCAACAAAACCACAGTTTTAGTTCTGTTCTCCCCTTGTTAGCTTTTCTGTAACTGCATCAATAAGGACTGTTTCGAAAATCAAGGTATCGATTCATCAACATCCCCTTCATCCATTCCCTTATTCTGCGAATATTGTGAGTCAGAGCCTATGTCAGGTCCTGGAGGGACAGCAGAGAGCAAAACACACCATCCTCATGGAGTTTACACTTGAGTTGGAGGAAGTAGAGAGAGGGGAGGCAGCGACATTATCAAATCATCATCCAAACCAATAGGAGGTAGAACTGAGGCCTGTGCTGCACAGAAGATGTTCTGAGTGCTCTGAAAGCCTCTCTCAGGGCTTTGACTTACTTGAGGAGCTCATGGACGGCATCCCTGAACCAATGTCTGAAAGTGAGAAGTTACTGTTGCTTAGAAAGGAAGGAAGAGCATGCTCAGCAGAGGGCAGTGTATGTGTGCAAAGGCCCTGTGGTGGATAGGAGCAAGAAGGGTACAAGCAAGTACAAGCAGGCAAGGTCCTCAGTGCAGAAATAAGGAAGCTGACAAGGTGGTGGGGGAGCATGGCAGGTTTCAGAGGCCACCGGCCAATTATAGAGTGTCAGGTAAGAATACAGACACTGAAGCCTGTCTCTCTGGGTTCAAGTCCCAGCTCCATCACTTAATAGCTAGGTTACTTAATTTTGCTTATATGAAATATTAGGATATTCATAGGATGATTACATTACTTAATACTGGTGTGTGTAAAATTTTTCTAATGGTGCTTGGCACACAGTGCCATATATAGTTGCTATGATTCTGAGATCAATAGGGAGATAGTGCAGCTTAGTAGCAAAAAGGTAACACCATCATCAGGTTTGAATTTCAAAAAGATCACTCTAGGCTCTGTGTAGAAAATGAATGGTAGGGAGGAAAGAAGCTGCAGGTTGGCCAGTTAGAACTGCTGCAATAGTCCAAGCAAGATAGGAACAAGGATGGTAGAGTGGAGGTAGAGAGAGCTGGACAAAATGAAGAGACAGAAGATAGAATCAACAGGACTTGGAGATGGAGAAGAAGGTCAGCTTTGCCAGTCTTACCCCTTGACAGCTAAAGTCTTTCCTGGCTCTCGGTATCCTACATGTAAGGGGCTTTATGCAGCAGAAATTCAGGGCTGTGGTGGGAGGGCAGTTGGAAAACGGCTGGCTGTGGTTCAGAGTCTTGAAAAGATAGTGTAATGGGTTCAATAGTGTCTCCCCAAATTCACACCCCCCCCCAACACAACCTTGTTTAGATGTAGGGTCTTTGCAGGTGTAATTACTTAAGAACCTTGAGCTGAAATTATTCTGGATTTAAGATGGGTCCTAAAGCCAACGACAGCATCCTTAAAGGAAGAGAAGAGTACACAGAGAGACACAGAGGAGAAGACGATGTGAAGACAGAGGCAGAGATTGGAGTAATGGGTCTATAAGCCAGCAAAGACCATGAGTCACCAGAAGCCAGAAGAGGCAAGGAAGCAATTTCCCCGAGATCTTTGGAGGAAGTGTGGCATTGCTGGCACTTTGATTGGACTTCCGGCCTTCAGAACTGTGAGAGAACAAATTTCTGTTGCTTTAAGCCACCATGTTTGAAGTAATGTCATGGCAGAGCCCTGGTAACTAACACAGATGCAGGGAGTGGAGCAGAAGAATGGTAGAGGGATGGGAGGTGTCAAGGAAGACTCTCATCTCTCCCATTCCAACAGACTGCCTTTCAGGATCAGCCTCAGGCCAGATTGTGACTTTAGAATCAGGGAGAAGACTCTGTTGAAAATTAATAAAATTTAGATGGTATGGCAAAACTTTCTGTCTACCAACACCTTTCCTGCCCTTATTCCTTAGTGATGGAATTGTGCCCACCAAATTTTAGCAGAGCACAGGGCTACCCAGCCAGAGAATACATTTCCCAATGTCCTTAGCAGAAGGTTGTGCCTGTGTGACTGGATTCTCACCAGTATTAAGTCAGGAAAAGTGATGTACATGAATTTGGAGTCTTGACTCTAATGAGCCAGTTGTAACCATGCAAAAGAAGAGCAACTCTCTAGGACTGTGCTGCCTAATATGGTCACCACTGGCCACAATTGGAACATGTGGCTCCCAAGCACTTAAAATGTGGCCTGCCACATTTTAATGAGGTGCACTGTAAGTGTATACTACACACTGGATTTCAGAAACTCAGTACCAAAAGAAAAAAAAGTAAAACATTTTTATATTGATTATGAGTCAAAATGATAAAACATTAGATATATTTCATTAAATAAAATGTCATATTAAAATTAATTTCACATGTTTCATTAGACTTTTTTAACGTGGCTAGTAGAAAATTTAAAATTATACGTGTGGTTTGCATTTTATGTCTATTGAACAGTGTGGCTGTAGAGCAGGGGTCAGCAAATTACAGCTCACAGGTCAGATCCTGTCCACCACCTGCTATTTAAAAAAAAAAAATTTTTTTTAGGATCCCATGATGCAAAGCGTTTTGTTTGTTTGAGACAAGGTCTCACTGTGTTGCCCAGGCTGGAGTACAATGGTGCAATCACAGCTCACTGTAGCGTCTACCTCCCAGGCTCAAGCCATCCTCCCACCTCAGCCTCCCAAGTAACTGGAACTACAGGTGTGCACCACCACACCAGGCTAATTTTCATATTTTTTGTAGAGACAGGGTTTCACCATATTGCCCAGGCTGGTCTCGAACTCCTGGGCTCAAGTGATCCACACACCTCAGCCTCCCAAAGTGCTGGGATTACAGACATGAGCCACCGCACCCTGCTGACCACCACCAACTGCTTTTGCAAATAAAGTTTTATTGGCACATAGCTGTGTCAATTTGCTTCCATATAGTCCCTGGATGCTTTAGGCTACAAAGGTAGAGCTGAATAATCACAACAGAATCCATGAGGCCCACAGAGCTGAAAATATTTGCTCTTTTACAGAACATGTTTGCTAGAAGAGGGTTGACATCAGGATAGAAGTGACCCAGTCCCTAGGTCTCAATAGACCAGACCACCCAACCTGGAGCATCCACCTACATCTGAAGTGTTCCGTGAGAGAGAAATAAATTTAAATCTTGTTTGAAGCTCTGCATTTTCTTGTATCATAATCATTTAGTATTTACTCTAAAAAATTGTGGGGAGCCCATAAGAGGAAGCTGCAGTAAGTGGACCCAAAGATCGAGTATTTAAGGTGAGACAGTGGATGGAGTACAGTGAGGAAAAGACGTTTCCCAAGCATTGCCTGGAATGTTAATTGTCACCACAAACCACGAGTCTATAATGTAGGGTCAAAACTTCATCTGGGATTGGCACCTAATTTTGAAAAAAACCAAGTGATAATAGGGGTCATGAAGGTTAATTGCCAGCTTTTACTAAACGGTCACATGCTTGGCATTTTAAACCCCATTGTCACCAGGCTATCATTCATTTAAAGCCTTCCATAATAATGACAGTGCTGTTTGGAAACAGGCTCCAAAATGTGCAACCAGCTCTCTTTCCCAGGCTTGACAGAGGCTGAATAACTGGACTCCCCAGGTGACCAGGACAGTGTCCCCAAATGGAATTGTCCAAACACATAAGCTGGGTGGTCTTTCCCTTCCCTGTCTCCTAGGCCTTGAGCTCCCCTCCACACCCTGCTGCTGCCTGCCAACTTCAGAAGTGCCCCCTTCACACCACATTTGCAATGCGGTTATTTACCTGCATTCCCAATGACAGCAGTGCCACAGGTAATAAATTCTCTTCTCCGACATGCTTGAGAAGGCAGCCTCTTCAGCTGATGGGAGAATTAACCTATAAACCGAGGGCCTTATTACCGGACACAGCTTGCAGCCCTATGAGCCAACCCCCAACCCTCTCCTTTTATCTTGTTATTTAAATAACAATGTCACAGTAAAATATGGAATCTCCATGGGCATTCACATCAGCTTTGGCAAATGGTCACCCATTAAAGAAAGGCAAAAATATATGCAGGGTGGGTAGGATACAGTGCTATGTGTGTGTCTGCACAGCCAATTGTTAGTGTCTGCAATTATCTATCCATTTAGGGGAGGGGATATTGTAGATACAGAAAACCCATACTTTGATTTTGGCCACTGTATTAGCCAATTTTCACGCTGCTGATAAAGACATACCCAAGACTGGGTAATTTATCAACCAAAGAGGTGTAATGGACTCACAGTTCCACATGGCTGGGGAGGACTCATAATCATGACGGAAGGTAAAAGGCATGTCTTGCATGGCGGCAGGCAAAGAGAAAATGAGAGCTAAGCAAAAGGAGAAACCGCTTACAAAATCATCAGATCTCATGAGACTTATTCACTACTTGAGAACAGTATGGGGGAAACCACCCCCATGATTCAATTATCTCCCACTGGGTGCCTCCTACAATATGTGGGAATTATGGGAGCTGTAATTCAAGATGAGATTTAAGTGGAGACACAGCCAAACCATATCAGCCACCAGCTGGCCTTTATCATCTGTAGCAAATTGAATAGTAGCATTTCATGAACTTTCATTTCCCCCACTTCCACTATGGGGTAGGAGGGATAGGAAACTGACTGAGAAAAGGCTGGAACCAGTAGATGCTAGGAACTGATGTGAACTATGTGCTAACCCATCTCCAGGTCCTCAGGAGTAGACGGTGCTTTCCAGATACCTCCCAGGGAAAATGAGTTTTGTTTTCACTGGATAAGGCTGACAGGAGATGTGATGGTATTCTTCCAGAATTCCTACTGTTTGAGGCAATAACTTCCCAAATCCTATATTTACCACCTTTCTCCTTGGTACTTCTTGCATTCTTGATTGTATGTGGTAACTGTATTGTAATTATTTGTTCCCATTTGTCTCAAAAAATTGCAAATCCAGGAATTATGTCTTTATTCTCATTGTGGCAGTCCTGCCAATCATACCTCTGTAATTCCTCCCCAACCTGTGCCTTGGGTCAGATCTCAACGCGTCTTGGGTGGTCTCTCACCAGAGTCTCTTAAGTGTCGCCCTGCCTCCAGGATGCCTCACGAACCTCCTGAAGCAAAATGAATCCTCCCACAATTCTGGTTGCAAACTTCAGTTGACTGCCTGATATGGTTTGGCTGTGTCTCCACCCAAATCTCATCTTGAATTGTAGCTCCCGTAATTTCTACATGTTGTGGGAGGGAGCCGGTGGGAGATAATTGAATGATGGGGGTGCGTTCCCCCATACTGTTCTCAAGGCAGTGAATAAGTCTCATGAGATCTGCTAGTTTTATAAGGGGAAACCCCTTTCATTTGGCTCTCGTTCTGTTTTGTCTGTCACCATGTAAGACGTGACTTTTGCCTTCCACCATGATTGTGAGGCCTCCCCAGTCACATGGAACTGTGACTCCATCAAACCACTTTTTCCTTATAAACTACCCAGTTTCAGGTATGTCTTTATCAGCAGCATGAAAATGGGCTAATACACTAGCTATTGTCTAATTCTCAGGATGGCATCAAAATCCTTCTGAAACCCATTGACTTCACTCTTTTACCTTCCCTCTCTCTCCCAACAGTATGATCTAAGTCAGCTCATGCCACACTAAACTTCTTATTGCTCCTTAAATGTACCTTTCAGGCCTCTTCACATGAACATATGTTCTTCTTTCTGCCTGGCCCTTCCTTTACCCTGGCTGGTAAACTCCTATTCACCTTTCAGGACCCAATTTAAATATCACCCTCTCTGCTAGGACTTCCCTGCTACCTCCAGGCAGAATGATTCCTTTCTCATCTGGTTGTTCACGTTCCTTTGCATTTGTTGCATTATAATTAGCACATTATAATATTCTATGACTTGAGATACTGAGATTGTCTGTTACACCACAGAGCTGCCTAAGACAGGTTGTGTTCAATCTTCCATCATAAGGAATACTGAGATGGTTGCATATCTGCTTATTTACTTTGGATAGATCCTTAAAAGTGATATTATAGAAGTGAAAAAAGTCATAAAAATTTTTAAGGTTGTTGATACACATCACAAAATTGTTTTCCAGAAATGTAATAATTGATACTCCCACTAGCAATGGTAAGGGCTCTCTTCTCACACCAGTCTCCCCAGTGTGGAGCATCATTTGGAAAACAAAATACACTTTGTCAATTTGTTTGGCAAAAAGTCTTATTTTTTAAAATTTGCATATCTCTAATTACTAGTTGGTTAAATTTTTTATGTATATATTTATATGAATTGCATATTTTAATCATTAGCTTATATTTGCCATTAGACTTATTTTTGTTTATAAAAATTCTTTCTATATTAAGTATATAAATCTTTTGCCGTATTTTTTGCAAACTTTTAATCCTAGTTTGTTTCCATTCCATTTTAATGTTGCTTATGGAGTTTAATATACAAAACTCTATTTTTTTCTTCTTGTAATATATTCCATGCTTTAGCATGTCCTTCTCCATCCCCAAATCCAATAAACTTGAATCTACAGTGTTTTCTAGAGTTTATAATTTACTGGGGGGAGGAGTAAACTCTTCAATCAATAATTTTGGCAAAATCTATATTTTTCCACAATAATTCAATAGTTTTCATAATACTATTTATTTGTAATATTTTCTTTACCTTTTATTATTTTTATTAAACAAAAATCTTATCCTAAGCTAATTCTAATTCCTAGGCTAATTCTTCTGCTCCATCTGTCCATCTGCTTGGATGGATTTTAGAGGCTGGAGGCTGGGGTGTAAGTGTTATACTTTCCGGAATTAGGTTTCTCAAGCCTCATAATTATCCATCTACTCCCTACACGATGGGGTTTTTCTCCTTAGCTGGCAGTCTTTACGCCACACCTTCCCATTTGAGAGTTGCCTCCTTAGAAGCTCCTTAACCTCCAGTCTAATGAGGTGTCCCACCCCAGAGATCATCTAACAATGCCCTTTATTACGACCCACTGTGCAGAATACCTTCACTCTTCATTCTCTTGACTATGCCATAGATGCCTAGTCAACTCCTTGAGAGGATTTCTTTTACTTCTTTATTTTGTATCCCTATTATCTAGTAGAGTGCATTTCTCAAAGTAGGTGCTCGGTGAGCCTGTATTAATTTGAATTGAGTTAAATTGAGTTGTTGAGTTGAATTGAATTAAGCCAAGTCATACTGGATAGGACTGCTAATAGTTTTATAGACTGGGCTGCATCCTACATGTCTTTGCTTACCCTTAGCAAATTAGCTTCCCTTTCTTTATCAGTTAAACTCCAACCAGGTAAACAGAAACCACTCTAAGTATTTAAAACAGAAGGAATGTAACAAAGGGCCTTGTTTGCCCAGTTGAAGAAAGAGCTGAGAAGCCAAATGGGAGACAGTGAGTCAGCTCTTAGGCTGGAGGGACAAAGGAGGAGGTGTTGTTACCAAAGCCCAGGGCCAGGGTCCCCCCTACAGGGCCAAGGTAGACCCTTGGAGGAAGATGCCACAGAGAATATGCAGCCACTGCTGGGCATGCTGGGGCCTGAAAGGGGTCAGACATATCCTGGCTTCTGCCTTCTTTCTACCCTTCCGGCTGCCACCTTGGCCTCCCACTGGTCAAACCGCACTGGAGCTTGGGAAGTACAGCCTGCAGGTTCAGCTACCTCTGATCTGGCACACAGCTAGAGACGAAATGAATTCAAGACCCACAGGGTCCTTTTCTTTTTTAACTTGACTATATTATTTATTTCTAAATGGAGCAACTAGGGAAATTAGATAAGGAAATTCAACAAATAAAAAATCAACCCACAATGGAAGGTGGATTAACAGGACTTCAGCAACTCCTTGCAACGGGCTCCCATCTGCAGCAGCCTAGGGATCAATAGGGACACTGAGGGCTTCGGGAGCCAGGCTGGGAAGCTGGAAGGACACGACAAATCAACATCACTGCAATTTCATTAAAGACCTGGGGGTGACATCCAGCCACCGATTTTGTTTTTCACATTACTTTTCTCTGATTCGGTGCTTTGTGAAGATAGATGGCTGGAATACTGGGCAGACAGAGGGCAGCAAGGAAGCCCAGGGAATCTGATGCACACACAGGCTAAGTGGTTTTAATCAGGATCCTCAGATGGAGCCCAATTTTGTCATCAAAGAGAAAATAGCAAATACGTAGAAAGACGACCAAGGAATGCTGAGCTCTCACTTCACGGCTCCAAATAAGAATGCAGAGGACTTAGGGAAGAGGCTTTGGGAGTTTAGCTTTGGGAATTGGAAAGACCAAGTACAATGCTGAGCTGTTGCTAACTGGCTGTGTGAATTTGGGTGAATTACCCAACCTATTACTCAGTTTCCTCATTGGGAGAACAGGAAAATTACCACCTATTATGAGGGTTAAATGACCTAATACCATACCTTACCTTACAGTAAGCACTCAGGAAACATTGGCTACTGCTATTTTTGGTGGTGTTTTTTTTTGTTTTGTTTTTTTGTTTTTTGTTTTTTGAGACAGAGTCTCGCTCTGTCACTCAGGCTGGCGTTCAGTGGTGCGATCTCAGCTCACTGCAACCTCCACCTCCCAGGTTCAAGCAATTCTCCTGCCTCAGCCTCCTGAATAGCTGGGACTACAGGCGTGTGCCACCACGGCCAGCTAATTTTTTGTGTTTTTAGTAGAGATGGGGTTTCACCATGTTAGCCAGGATGGTCACAATCTCCTGACCTCGTGATCCACCTGCCTCGGCCTCCCAAAGTGCTGGGATTACAGGCGCGAGCCACAGCACCCGGCAGGTGGTGTTTTATTATTATTAGGTGGGTCTTATATAGGTGATGCAGGCCTTTGTAGGTGCTGTATTTTCTGCCTGAAATGCTTCTCGCCTTTGTTTCTTCCCCTTCTTTAACACCCACTCCTCCTTCAAGACTGAAGTCAAATATCACCTCCTCCAGGAAGACTTTCCTGCCCCCACAGGTCCTGGTTGACCATCCCTACTCTGTGTCCCCATGATGCCCTGTTCTTATACTCATCATAGCACCTGCCACATTGTATTCAACACATTGCTCAGTGGACCAGAGCAACTGCAAGGCTGGAACTGGATCTCACTCATCTACCTGTTCAGTCCCCAGTACAGTGACAGGCATGTAATAGGTGCTCAAAACTTGTCTGCTGCATGGAAGAATTAGATAGTATAATTTCAGGAGTCCTTGGAAATCTCTTGCTTTCAGAAATGCCTTTCCAAGTTCCTAAGTTCTACATCAAAGCCTTCCCCTCTAGCCTAAGACTCTGATCCCGTTTAAATTTTAGATATGTCTCTCCCACCACCTGCTGTCCCATTGTATGTGGTATGTGCTCAACAAATATTTAAAGGATCAAATTGGGTTAGAAGCAGGGTCTTATAGGAAAGGAATTTCAGACACAGCAAATCTGCTGGGTGCAGTGGCTCACGCCTGTAATGCCGGGACTTTGAGACGCTGATGTGGGAGGATCACCTGAGGTCAGGAATTTGAGACCAGCCTGGGCAACATGGTGAAACCCTGTCTCTACAAAAATTAGCCAGGTGTGGTGGTGGGTGCCTGTAATCCCAGCTACCTGGGAGGCTGAGGCAGGAGAATCGCTTGAACCCAGGCAGCCGAGGTTGCAGTGAGCCGAGATTGCACCACTGCACTTTAACCTGGGCGACAGAGCCAGACTCCGTCTCAAAAAACAAACAAAAAAAATGACACCAGCAAATCAGAAAGGAGGAGGTATGGCGAGAACATAGAAGGAAGCTTCTCAGCGGGGACCTCTCACTAAAACAGAAATTCAGCTCCTCCCACACAGGCAAAGTGCAAGGAAAGAGGTTTCTTCTGTTCCCCATTTTCTTTAGGGTGTCATTTTCTCTTCTGGCTCTTCCAGGCCTTCCTTCGACTTCATCTCCTTGGTGAGGCTCCAGGCACCTTGGGTCACTTCAGGGCTCCAGAAGGAGACTCTGCAGAGGGGCAATGCTTAACCCACAGAAAGGGTGATTTGAATTAAGTCATCCTGTTGTGTGCATTTACTAATGCTTCCAGAAATTCCAAGAGTAGATGGTATCAGCTCCTTTTTACAGATAAGGAGAGTAAAGCTCAGAGAGATTAACACCTTACCCAAAGTCACAGAGGGACTCAGATACAAAACAGACACAACATGGCACCAAACATGGAAGAGGCCCTTGGCAAATGCTGACAGGCTTGGTTTCCCCTTAGCCATCCACCAGCTTTTGTATGTTTATTGAACACTTACTGTGTACCAGGTGCAGTGCACGGTCTTTACTTGCATCTCCCAGTTGAGTCTCCCAATAGCCCTTTCACTATCCCCATTGTGGAGATGAAGAAACTGAGGCACAGAGAGATTAAGTATTCTATCCAAGGTGGCCCAGCTGATAATGGACAGAACCAGAGTTTGAGCCTGAGCCTGTGCCCTCCCTTAGCACTGCCAGACAAAATGCATGGTGCCCAGTTACATTTACATTTCAGATAAATAACAAATACTTTTTTCGTACAAATATACCCCAATATTGCATGAGACATACAAAAAAATGATTCACTGCTGATCTGAAATTCAAATGTAACTAGGCATCTGGTATTTTAGTTGCTAAATCTGGCCACCCTACTCTATTTCAATGCTTGAGTAAAAAATATTTACCTCTCTGTTCTGTGAGGTTCATAATGTGGAAAGTTTTCTAACATTTTCTTTTCACTCTTGTTGCTGCTCCACATCCAACTTTACTTTTCTAAGTTCCCAGATGTATGTTCTATCTCTGGGTCATTTTTCTACACTTTCCTCTTCAAAGTTTTAAAAAGGTTATCAAGCTCTTAGCTTGTTGTGATGAAACAGATATTGATATAGAATAGAGAAGAAACATTCTGTTGAAACACTTTTTTAAAAACAGGAGATAGTAGTGGGTGATGTGCTAAGAAGAAATGACATTATGTTTAGACCAAAGACTGGGAGAAGCAGCCTTGCTGGGTGACAGCCAGTTGAGACAGCCTTTCCTAATGGATAGTGCAAGCATTGTTTGGGGACATTTACTGCAGAATACAATGGGGTAAAGGCACCAAAGGTGAACAAAATATCATCCTTCATAGGCAGAAAGCACAGGCTGTGACAGGAAATAAATTGCTGGTGAAGCATCTCTTAAAGAAGAATAGGTTTAAATGTCTGCCTGACTTGAGGACCAGAGGCTCCTGGGATTTTTATCAACTGGAGGGTTGTAGCTCAGCAAAAGAAGCTTGTTTTATTTTTCTTTTGGGGAATAGCAAGATGTACAGAGGGTAGTTTGGTGTGGAAAGAGGGACATATGAAAATGCCTAGCTTTTTGTACAGAAGTAAGCAGTTTTTTAAGGCCATCTATTTAACCTCAAATAGATAGTTTGAGTGCAATGTGGACAATACAGTAACAGCAGAGTGTAATGCCAAGGCCACCAAATAGGGTATCAGAGAGAAGTGGGGTTGAATACTGACTCCAGTGGCTATTAGCTATAAAAAGTGATATGGTTGGCTGTGTCCCACCCAAATCTCATCTTGAATTGTAACTCCCACAATTCCCATATATGTGGGAAGGACCCAGTGGGAGGTAACTGAATCATGGGGGTGGGTCTATCCTGTGCTATTCTCATGATAGTGAATAAGTCTCACAACATCTGACAGTTTTAGAAAGCAGTTTCCCAGAACAAGTTCTCTTCTCTTGTCTGCCACCATGTGAGATGTGCCTTTCACCTTCTGCCATGATTGTAAGGCTTCCCCAGCCACGTGGAACTGTGAGTCCATTAAACCTCTTTTTCTTCATAAATTACCCTGTCTCAGGTATGTCTTTATCAGCAGTGTGAAAATGAACTAATACAGTAAGTCATTGGGTCTCTCTATATTAGGGTAGGATAGGCTTTGCTACAGTAATAAATATGCACAATATCTCAATTTGATTTCTTGTTCATGCCCCAGTTTGATGCAGGTTGGACACCAATTCTTGATGGCTCTGTCCAAGCAGGGACTCAAGATTCAGACTCTTGTCATCTTTTAACACTGCCACCTTAAATATGTAGCCTCTTAGGTTGCTGCAGAAGGGTGAAAGAGTGTGGGAGATAGCACAGGGGGTTATGGCCAGGCTTGGAAATGATATTCATCACTTCTGCCTATTTTCTATTGGCTAGAACCTAGTAGTAAGGCCCCACCTACCCTGCATAGAGGCTAGAAAAGGTGGTCTTCCAGTGTGAGCACATAGAATTGTCTCTGCCACACTGCGTGGTCATCTGTTCAGTGGAGGTTGCAATAGTACCTACTGAGATAGTTGCTCTGTAATTAACTGCTTAATCAAGGGTAGTTATAGTTATTTGATTTTATTTGAGCTGTTATAGGAATAACTAATCTGTCATAAAATTAGGTCTGGGTTGCAGTCAGATTCGGAGACAGAAAGTAGAACGCTGGTTGCCAGGGGCTAGCAGGAGGGAGGAATGGGGAGTTATTGTTGAATGGGCACAGAGTCTCAGTTTCGCAAGATGAAAAGTTTCTGAAAATGAATAGTGGGTTTATTAGTTCATTTTCACACTGCTATAAAGAAATACCCGAGACTGGGTAATTTATAAAGGAAAGAGGTTTAATTGACTCACAGTTCTGCATGGCGGGGAAGCCTCAGGAAACTTACAATCATGGGGGAAGGCAAAGGGGATGCAAGCTTGGGCCTTCTCACATGGTGGCAGGAGACAGAAGAGTGAGCAAGAGCAGGAAAAACTGCCTTAGAAAACCATCAGATCTCGTGAGAACTCACTCACTATCACAACAGCATGGGGGAAACCGGCTCATGACCCAATCACCTCCCACCAGGTCCCTCCCTCAACACGTGGGGATTATGTGGATTACAATTTAAGATGAGATTTGGGTGGGGACACAGAGTCAAACCATATCAATGGGGATGGCTGCACAACATTGTGTATAGAGTTAATGCCACCAAGCTGTATAGGTAAAAATGATTAAAGTGGTAAATTTTATGTTACGTATATTTGACCACGATTTTAAAAATTAAAAAAAAAATACATTAAATCAGGTCTGGATTAACTCCAGGTATAGGTTAACCTGGCCCAGGGACAGGATGACGGCTCTCTAGTGGCATTTGTGTCAGACGGTAGTCTGGCTGGTTCTGGGCCTGAGCTACTGATGAAATTAAAGAAGTTTCAGATGGTTTGCTCTCTGTGCTTTAGGGAAACGTGGTATTTAAAGTTCTTCAAGTTTATCTTGAATGCAGAGTCACTTATCATTAAAAAGAAGGAAGAAGAAAGAAATTGTGATTCTTGTCTTCCTTCTCCCAGGCTCCCTAGTCTCGGAGTCTTACCTCTGCCCAGGTCACCTCAGGACTTACTTTCAGCTCCAACCCATCCAGCCGTGGTTCACAGCCCTGATTGCACATCAGATTCACCTGGGGAGCTTTAGAAGCAAACTGATGCCCAGGCCGCAGCCCAGTTCAATTCAGTCAGGCTCTCCAGGAGGCGCCTGGGCCCAGTGCTGTTTTAAAGGCTCCCCAGCTGATGTGAATGTGCCTCCAGGGCTGAGAACCGCTGACTGCAGTCTGTTCTGGCTTCTTCCTGGCTGCGTCTCTGCAGAACTGCTAAGAGCCAGGAGCTTCAGGCAGATGCAGGCTGAAGACCCACCTCAGCCGCCCCGGCACTGAGTGGTCTTGCGCACACTGTATAACCTCTCTGTCTTCTCGTCTGTACAATGAGGGCAATGAGAGTGGATAATTCGTGGGAAATGGTGCAGTTCCTGGCACACAGATTAAGTACTTCGTACTCAGTACTTGTTATTGTGAACATTTCTTGTTACTATGACTTCCTAATGTGAGGACAAACTTGCCATTTTCTCACAGGAATATGATTTGTATTTTGTAGCCTGCTCCACTGAGATCCCTAACTCCGTCAAAAGTGAGGAAGCGGCTACCTCTTTCCCCTCTGTTAAAGTGTCCCCCCCCCTTACCCCGCATCCGCCCGTCACCTCTCTTCTCTTGACACATTCCTTTCCTTCCCTCAGATCATTCTAAATCCTATCAAGCAGAACCAAAAGTGAATATAAATAATCAAATACAGATCTCTGCCTATCATGCACCTGCCATGAAGTGTGACAGGGCTGTTTTTACAGGAGCGGGTGGCTCTCTCCCCAAGGCGGCTTGCAGGAATTTGTTCAGGCTGGCTTGAAGCTTAAGACTGTGGGGTAATAACGAGTTGGAACCAGCCTGAGTTAAGCCAAGTCTGGTTCTTAATCTCCTTAAACAAACCCAATTCAGACAGGCTGAGGCAAGAGGCCACTTGAACTGTTGGGGGTGTCAAGGCTGCTGGAGCAGCAGCTGGTGGAGGCTGGGATGGAGCTCCAGGAGCCTGCCCAGGGATGGCATGACCTAGGACTTGGTCAGAATGGGAGGCGAGGCCCAGAAGCAAAATTACCAGAATCCTGTGGCCCCAGACATTGTGTGAGTTTTATTCTGGCACAATACTCGCTTTATTTATTATATGTAAAATTAAATTCGAGTCAAGCCACCACCCAACAGAGTCCTTTGCTTGGGAAGAATCTTTTTCAGGGTTGAGTGGAGGGAGGCAGGAGTTTATAGGTAACAAAGAGCATGTCCGAACGGTCCTTTAGTGCCCGACTCTCACTAGACAGGGCTGATGAGCCCATTGTCCGAGCCTTCTGCCAGGAGGAACCTGGGGACCTCCTGTGCCGTGCCCCATGTGGGAGGCTCCCAGAGTCCATGCTCAGTGAATCCCCTTCTGGGAGCTCTCAGGCCAAAGGAGCCTCAGAACTGAGGGGTAGGCTGTGCCACCTCCTGCCAGTCTCCCAAACCCACAGACTTCCAGTCTTTGGGAACCTCCCTTGCAGTTCTTGCAACTTTGAAGTCACCCACTTAACTGCTCAGTGCTTCCGTTTTCTTATCTATAAAATGAAAACAATTGTGTTCTCCTCATAGGGTCAGATTGAAAAATAAATGAGTTCATATCAAATCCTTGGCACAGTGCTCAGCACAAAGGAAGTGCTGAATAAGTGTGATACTCTGCAGATATTGTGAACCCTCAGAGTGTCCCCAACCCCTTCCCAGCCTCTCCCAACCCCTCCCAGTCTCCCCCAACCTTCCAGCCCCCTCCCAACCGCTCTCAGTGTCCCCCAACCTCCTTCCAGCCCCTCCCAACACCTCCTACTCTCCCCCAACCTCCTTCCAGCCCTCAGACTCCTAAGTAAGCTTTCAGGAACAGGGACCTCTTCCTTCTGCCCCAAAGGTAACAAAATACATACTCTCAAGACTCCAAGTTTCCAAGTTCTGCTAGCTTCTTGAGGAGGAAAAGACAAAAAAAGGCCTTCTAGAAGCCACAAGGACAAACACAAACTGTGGCTCAATACCTTTTCCAGCAGCTGGGAGCATAAGGTTCAGTTCCCGAAGAAGGAAGGCAGGGCCATCCATCATTCATTCACTTGTTCATCTTTTATTAAGCACCAACTGTGTGCCAGTAAGACAGCCCCCTGCCCTCAAGGACACCACAGCCTAGGACGGGGTTCTCAAGCCCAGGTCACATTAGGATTACCTAGAAGCTCTAAAAAGCTTCTGTGCATCCAGACACATTAAATCAGAATCTCCAAGGGTGGAAGCCAGGTAGCAATTTTTTTTTTTTTTTTTTTTTTTTGAGATGGAGCCTTGCTCTGTTGCCCGGGCTGGAGTGCAGTGGTGGGATCTCAGCTCAATGCAACCTCCGCCTCCTGGGTTCAAGCAATTCCCCTGCCTCAGCCTCCCGAAGTGCTAGGATTACAGGCATAAGCCACCATGCCCAGCCCAGGTGGCAATTTTTTTTACGTTCCCCAGATGAATCCAAAGTGAGAACCAGTAGGAATGGCATATATAAGATTATTCCAAGCCAGTGTTGTTAGAAATGAAAGGTGATGTATGGTACGTATATATCTCAATAAAGCTGAAGAAAAAGAAAAAGAGAGAGACAGAGAGGAAGGAGGGAAGGAAAGAAGGCAGGCAGGAAGGAAAGAATAAAGAAAAGAAAAGAAATTAGAAAAAAAAGGAAAAAAATGAAGCTGTTGAAAATACACAGGAAGGGTAGGGTTACAGAAACCCAGTGGGGGAGCCTGATTCAGGCTGTGGCTGGGGTCACAATCAGGGAAGGCTCCCCAAAAGGAGGAGTGTATTCTGTTTAGATATCAGCAATAGTCAGACATGCTGAGGTAATGAAAGGGAAAGTGTGTATTTAATTCTCATTGCTAAAGCAACAGCAACCTATGGTATTGACATTATAGAACACACTGCATAATTAAGTCTGTTAATGAGTATTAATAAAATTGGCACTTCTTTTTTCATTGAGATGAACACTTCGCAAGCCTCAGGAATAGTTTTTGATGGTTCTGTGAGAACCGATTAGGAACTCTGAGAGAGGAAATCTGATGTGTGAGCAAAAACAGCAAGTCCTGAAGCAGAACATCTCAGTGGCAGCTTTGACTCACCCCCATGTCTGAGCAGTCTCCAATCCTGACCAGGTCGCCATGGTGGAAAGAATCCAGAGACAGCTTCCAATAATTTCTCCCCTCCCTGGGTTTTTGTGCCCTTCCTCAGTCCAAGAGATGGAGTCCGTGTGCCCTCCCCTGGGATCTGACCGGCCTATGGCTTGTTTTTCACTGGTAGAAGGTTATGGAGGCTATTCTGTAGAACTTCCAAGCCTGGGCCTGAAGAGGATGGGCAGATGCTACTATCGCTCTGGAGCACAGGTGCCATGCTTTAAGGAAGTCTAGGCTAGATGACTTCGAGGTCAGAGGTTATGTGAAGAGAGGCCTTGAAGGAAGAGCAGTTTCAGATCTAGCCAAGCTTCTAAGTGAATTCAGATGCATGAGAAACCCAAGGGAAACCAACAGAAAATCACCCTGCTGAGCCCTGGTGTATTAGTCTGTTTTCATGATGCTTATAAAGACATACCCTAGGCTGGGCAATTTACAAAAGAAAGAGGGTTAATTGGACTTACAGTTCCACGTGACTGGGGAAGCTTCACAATCATGGCGGAAGGTAAGGAGGAGCAAGTCACATCTTACTTGAATGGCAGCAGGCAAAGAGAGAATGAGCACCAAAGAGAAGGGTTTCCTCTTATCAAACCATCAGATCTTGTGAAACTTACTACCATGAGAAAGGCATGGGAGAAGCCTCCCCCACGATTCAATGATTTTCCACCGGGTCCCTCCCAAGACATGTGGGAATTCAAGATGAGATTGGGGTGGGGACACAGCCAAATTATATCACCTGGCCAGAGTCCTGATCTACAGAATCATGAGGAAATGTAAACCATTGTTCTAAGCCACTAAGTTTTGGAGTTTTATTACAGCAATAATAATTGAAAAGTTTCTCCTTCTGGCTCTGTAATTGGACTGTAAGTTCAATTAGTCCAATTATGGCATTGTATTATATTTTCATTGTATTTCTATTGTATTGCAGTCTGGCCTAAGCCCATTTGGTCATACCCAATAATTAGCTGGGCAGCTATTGGTAGCCTCCAATCAAGGGTGTTTATCCCAAGAATCATGAAATTCAAGGAAGTTGTGAACACAGATTGGGAAAAAGATAACATCTTTATTTTCATTAATGCTTAACTGAAATTTAGCATTGCCTTTCATTACAAATGAGACAAGAAACCACAGTAGTATAAAAATTCTTGTGGCTTTGTCACAAGTGATTTCTACTGTCACTAATAGAAATCACAGATTTTTTTCATATCACATTACAATTGACTTCGTTGTTTAAGATACTAACAAGGAAGTACATATATAGTTACATAATAAATTTGTTTTTAATAATTTGATAACTATAATATAATTGGTTTCCTCTGTAGTAATAAGTATTTTATTTTATGCATTTGGAACCATTATTTTGCAAAGGGATCCAGAGGCATTACCAGACTCTTAAAGGGTCCAAGGCCCTAAAAAATATAAGAACATCTCTACCCAGAGGTAGAGATGGGTCAAAGATCATTACTCCACAAACCTCCTACTCAGTTTTGTTGAAAGCAAGTTTCATACAGACTCCTGCCATCCACACAGACATTGATTAGCAAACTGACACTAAAACAGTTCCTGCCTACAACTTGTTCTGGAAGCAAGATCAAGTTCTGGCACCCTCTCTCTTTTTAGGAGTTCCAACAGTATCTCATATGAAAGGTTCATTCAGGGCAAATATTCCAGTAGCAGGTTTCAGCCAATTAGTTACAGCGGACTACGAACATGAATTCTCCAAGATAGCAGCTAGACACCATAATCATGCCTTGGGAAATTTTCCAAAGACCAAAGTAAAAATAGTTGAATAAGAATAATATAATAATGGCTAACACTTAATTGATAACTTCCTGCTTGCCAGACACTATTCTAAGCACTCATCATAGAATAATTCATGAAATCCTCATGATCAGCAGATGGGGTAGGCATTATCATACCCATCTTACAGATTAGGAGACAGGCTCAGAGAGGTTAAAGAACTTACGCAAGGTCACATAGCTCCTAAGAGACAGACTTAAGTGTGAGCTGTTGCAATGCTTCTCAAACTCTGCCATGCATTAGAATCACTGTGCAGCTTTAAAAATCCCAATTCCCAGGGTGCACACCAGCAACACACCATTACATTGGCCCTTGCCAAGTCTGCCAATTAAGTCAGTCTCTAGAAGTAGAGCCCAGATACTACATTGATATTTTTTAAAGCTTCCCATCAGGTGATTACAATATGCAGCCAAGACTGGGCTCCTTGGATTATTAAATGCAGTTCATCAAGAGCAGGGGTCCTGCTATAACACATCAAGCCAATCTTGAATGCTCCTTATTTCACCAATAACAAAAATAACTTCTAGCACCTATTACGTTAGCTAACAAAGCCTCTGATATTGATCTGAAATTTAAAAATAGTAACTGAAATCTTGTGGTAGCCACCTCAGGTTAGACGTCTGGCTTGAAGTTATTAAATGCTAACCAACCAGCCTTGCAGTGTTGTGATTAGAACACTTAAAACATTAACTGTCTCTAGAGAATAGATTAAAATGAACCCACACACACTGGATATTACACTATTTCTGTTAAAATATTTTAAATGAAACTACAGACAGCGTAACACATTGCCATCACATTCACTCCCTTCTTATGTTGAAAAGCCTACCAATGCTCCCACCTGCCCTGCAGTCACCAGATGAAATTGCCTAAATCACCTAATTAGTAATTGATATGGTTTGGATATTTGTCTCCTCTAAATCGCATGTTAAAACGTGATTCCTAATATTGGAGGTGGAGCCTGGTGGGAGATATTTGGGCCATGGAGGTGGGTCCCTTGTGAATGGATTGGTGCCCTCCTCTTGGTAATGAGTGAGTTCTCGCTCAGTTAGTTCACATGAGATCTGGTTGTTTAAGAGTGTGGCACCTCCTCCCCCTCTCTCTCTTGCTCCCACTACCACTATGTGATGAGCCTGCTCCCCCTTCACCTTCTGCCGTGATTGTAAGCTCCCTGAGGCCTCACCTGGAGCAGATGCCAGCACCATGCTTCCTGTATAGCCTGCAGAACCTGAGCCAATTAATCCTCTTTTCTTTATAAATTACTCAGTCCCGGATATTCCTTTATAGTGACACAAAAACAAACTAACACGATAATGTTACAGTTCTTTTTTACCTCCCAGATCTTCGACATGTGACTTTGAGGTCAGGTGGTGTTTCCTTACCCCTTGAGATCAAAGTTAGATCATCTTAAGACACCTGTCCCCTGTCCTTACTCTACCACCATCATTCTGTCAGGGTCTGAGAGGAGTCTGAAACATTCCCTACTTGCAAGCTTATAAGTTAGCCTGGCCAAGTCCAGTGACTCACACCTATAATCCCAGCACTTTGGGAGGCTGAGGCACGTGGATCACTTGAGGTCAGGGGTTTGGGACCAGCCTGGCCAACATGGTGAAACCCCGTTTCTACCAAAAAATACAAAAATTAGCTGGGTGTGGTGGCACACACCTGTAGTCCTAGCTACTCAGGAGGCTGAGGCGGGAGAATCGCTTGAACCTGGGAGGCAGAGATTGCAATGAGCCAAAGATCACGCCACTGCACTCCAGCCTGGGTTATAGAGAGAGACTCCATCTCAAAAAAAAAAAAAAAAAAAGTTAGCCTGCTACTGTTTCATGGATGCTGGCAGAAGATATGAAACTCTTGGGTCAGAGACAAAGGAATTTTTATTAGTCACAGCAGAACAAGTAGAGAGCATGATGTTAGCTCGGGTCTCGACGTCTCCCAAGTCCTATGGAGGTGACAGAGGCAGGCCCAGGGAGATGCCACACATTACGGGTGATTTCCATCACACCCAAAGAACACTGATCCTGGGAAAGTGAGCAGTAAACAAACCTGCTCTTTGTCTGGTGGGAAACAAGACTGCCTGATGCAAACACAACCCTGAGAAATAACCCAGGTAAAAGCAGGATGGTTTGGCATTCCTGGCATACCCAGCAATCAAGAGCAGGGACGCTCAGAACTCACAATGGATTGCCTCTTCCGACACCCATTGACTTTGTTTTATTTTCTTCTCAGCACTTAACTTCCAGATATATTCTTATTAGTATGTCCTTATCTGTCTCTTTCAATGCAGTGGAAGTTCCAGGAGCTTGGGGTCATCTGTCCGTTCATTGTTAATTTCCCAGCACGAAGGAGAATGACAGGCCTGCAGAAGGCATTCAGTGGAAGTTTGTTGAATGAATGAGTGGGACTAACCTCAATTTCCAACATAGGCCACAAATTCTCCACTCCAATCAAACAGGATTCTTAACTGCCCCCAAACCTGCCTAACTTCATGGCTTTGGCCTGGAGAAACCTTGGCCGCAGGTGGCTTACCTCTCCTGCCCCACACGGTTCAACCCCTGCAAAGCCCACTGCGGTATCTTCTCTGTTTCCTTCTACCCATGAATCTTCTCTGAACTTTTATAGCTCTCCTCTTTGGCCTCATACATTATTAATATTTCCATCATTATATTCTTTTTTTCATCATTATTATGTAGTTGTTAAGGCCTATGAGTCTTGTTAAAACGTAAATATCCCTGAGTTGGGAAAAGAAAGAAAGATGAGACCACAGCGGTGGTAAAGGGTAATGGTGACAGCCTCTAGACACCTGTGTTGCTACTTACTAGCTGTTTTACCTTAGGCAAGCAGTTAAACCTCTCCGAGTCTTAGTTTTCTCATCTGCAAAATGGGGAAAGTGACCATACCTACCTCCTAGGGTTATTCTGAGGATCCAGTGAGATATTTTATGGAAAGGACTGAGAAAAGTGCTTTTGGTTATTTGTGGTACATCATGCCATGCCATGCTGGATGCATTCCCTGGAGACCCCTCAAGAGCACCTCACCCCATTGGAGTGCCAGCCCCTTGAAAGAGAAGATGCATGGACTTCATTCTGTATCCACTGCATTTCCTCACTCTGTCCCAGAACATAGGACTGGGAGGAGGGGAAGGGCATGAGAAGCACGTTGAGCAGATGTTCCCAGATGAAGTTAAATCTTTCACAGGAGTGGGAGTGTAGCAGAAAGAGCTGCAGACAAAACCCCTCAGACACCGAGTTAAAGAAGGAAGGGCTTTATTCGGTCGGGAGCATCAGCAAGACTCACGTCTCAAAAACCGAGCTCACCAAGTGAGTAATTCCTGTCCCTTTTAAGGGCTTACAACTCTAAGGGGGTCCACATGAGAGGGTCATGATCGATTGAGCAAGCAGGGGGTACGTGACTGGGGGCTGCATGCACCAGTAATCAGAACGGAACAGAACAGAACAGGGATTTTCACAGTGCTTTTCCATACAATGTCTGAAATCTATAGATAACACAAGCAGTTAGGTTAGGGGTGGATTTTTAACTACCAGGCCCAGGGTGTGGTGCTGGGCTATCTGCCTGTGGATTCCATTTCTGCCTTTTAGTTTTTACTTCTTTTTTCTTTGGAGGCAGAAATTGGGCATAAGACAATATGAGGGGTGGTCTCCTCCCTTAGGAGGAATGTTCAGTTGATGCAGCCCCACATGAGAAAGGACTCTTCCATGACTTTGACTTTGATTCTGGTCAAAAAGAAGAGACTCGCTGAGCGAAATGGCTAGACAGCAGTTATTTCACATTTCAGGTCTGGCAATGGAAGCAAGAGTTATAGTGGGTAACCTTGGAGCTGAGTTTTCTGCGCTGCAGAAGGCAAGTATTTCTAACTGGTGCTGGGCTGGCCTGAAGCAGTCTTTCTCTTTGAGTACTATTTTATTCAATAATAAGAAGTTATACATTCATAGAACTTTGCAAAGCACTTGAACATGTATCATCTCCTTTGACCTTCACAATCTTCAGAGGGAGGTATGTCCAGCAGCTTCATCATCCCCCATTTTACAGAGGAGGAAACTGAGGCACAGAGGCTACACATGGTAGAGCTGGGATTCAAACTCTGCCTCAACCTTATAGTAAGTAGAGTAAGGCATTCCCAAAGATGCCCATGTCCTAATTCCCAAAACTTATGAATATGTTACCTTACATGACAAAAGGAACTTTGCAGATGTGATGAAGTCAAGCATCTTTTTTTTTAGATGGAGTCTCGCTCTGTTGCCCAAGCTGGAGTGCAATGGCTCGATCTCAGCTCTCTGCAACCTCCACCTCCTGGGTTCAAGCTATTCTCCTGCCTCAGCCTCCCAAGTAGCTGGGATTACAGGCACGTGGCACCGTGCCTGGCTAATTTTTCTATTTTTTAGTAGAGACAGGGTTTCACCATGTTGGCCAGACTGGTCTCAAACTCCTGACCTTGTGATCTGCCTGCCTCAGCCTGCCAAAGTGCTGGGATTACAGGCATGAGCCACTGTGACCAACCCAAGTCAAGCATCTTGAGAGGGGAAGATGATCCCGAATTATCCAGGTGAGCCTAATCACAAGGATCCTTACCCAGACGAGGTCAGAGTTGTAGACTGGAAGATGCCACCAACTTTGACAATGAAGAGGCTACAGCCAAGGAAAGCAGCCAGCCACTGGAAGCTGGAAGGGCAAAGGATGCCTCTCCTCTAGCGCCTCCAGAAGGAATACAGCCCCGCCAATACCTTGATGTTAGCCTAATTAGACCCAGTTAAGACTTCTGACCTCCTGCACTGGAAGCTAAATCTGTATTAAGCTACCAAGTTTGTGGCAATTTGTTACAGCAGCATCAGGAAATTAACACACCCCCCCAAAGCCTGCCAGGGCATCATGGTCATTTCAGGCAGCATGGTATTTTTAAATAAATTCATACTTGATGGGAACAGCACAGACGGCATGCAGGACCCACAAAGGCCCTCCAACTACCCTGTGCTACCAGCTCCCGGAATTCTTCAGCAGGATGTCCGTGGAGGCAGGACAGTGCATGGCTGGAAACACACCTTCTGGAGCTGGCAGCCTGGATTTATAACCCCAGCTCACTAGCTGTGAGACTATAAACAAGTTATTTAGCCTCCCTGTTCCTTGTTTTCCTCATCTGTGGATGGAAGTGAAAATAGCACAGACTTCAAGGACCAGAAGAATTAACAGATGCTTAGGACAGTGCTGGGCACATGGCTGTTAGTTATTATTATTATTATTAAAGGGCTTTTAGTTTTTTTTTTTTTTTTTTTTTTTTGATAGAGGGTCTTGCTCTGTTGCCCAGGCTGGAGTGCAGTGGTGCAATCTGGGCTCACTGCAGCCTCCACCTCCTGAGCTCAAGCAATCCTCCCACCTCAACCTCCTGAGCAGCGGGGATAAAGTGACTAATAGGCACGTCCCAGGACTATTGGAAGAACCAAAAGAGATAATAGGCATGAGATTCTTTTGCAAACGGAAACATGCCATTCAGATGAAATGGGTGAGCATAATTACTGGCAAGGGGTCATTCCGGCTGGAATGAAATTGAGGAGAGGCAGGGGTGGGGGGTAACCCAGATGCAGATGCAGCACCTCGGGGATGGGGAACAGGACTGGAGCCAAAGACCAGCCTGGTGCATTTCCACCAAGCAGCGTGTGTTTTGGAGGCTGGCTCTGGGCAGGGCACTGCGCAAGACAGTTGAGCACTTAGCCCACGGGCCAGCCCTGCTCCCCAGGAGTGGCAGATTCCCACACACTTCCTCCTACTTAGAGAAAAAAAGAAATGGAGGCTTTGAAGGAAGTGTGTGAACATTTCAAAGTGCCACTAATTCATGACCAGCAACCACAGCTGAAATGCTGAGTAGAGTAAGTTCTGGCTCACAGCGCATCAGCTGATAGATTTCTCAGTAAGAAGTGGCCAGGCCCTTTGGGGTGAGTTAGCAACCTGCTCCAAAAGCAGATGTTTTGCAGTGGCTGGTAGGTCTCTGTGCTGCATGCTCCAGACAGGGTGGCTAACCATCCCGGTTTTCTGAGGACACAGGAGTTTCCTGGGACACAGAACTCTCAGTGCTAAAACTGGGAATGTCTTGGCCAAACTAGGACAAATTGATCACCTTATTCCCAGGACTCTGCACCTCCCTTCACCAAAATCCTCCTGGAAATGCTGCCCAGCTCACCCTGAAATAGTACAGCCTTCATGCTCTTGCTTTTAGATTCATTACATAAAGCAGAGATTGGCAGTGTTTCCAGACCAATTCCAAACACTGTCCATTCACTGAGTGCTTTACAGTTTGCAAAGTGGTTTCCCATACATTCACATGTTTGGTCTTTAGAACAATCTCAAGGCCAAGGATAATAAAGATGGCTGTGCGGCCGGGTGCGGTGGCTCACGCCTGTAATCCCAGCACTTTGGGAGGCCGAGGAGGGTGGATCACAAGGTCAGGAGACCGAGACCATCCTGGATAACATGGTGAAACCCTTTCTCTACTAAAAAATACAAAAAATTAGCCAGTGGTGGTGGACGCCTGTAGTCCCAGCTACTCGGGAGGCTGAGGCAGGAGAATGGCG
The DNA here is from genome assembly GCF_028885655.2 of Pongo abelii. Classification (NCBI taxonomy): domain Eukaryota; kingdom Metazoa; phylum Chordata; class Mammalia; order Primates; family Hominidae; genus Pongo; species Pongo abelii. The sequence continues at coordinate 24,194,735 of NC_071988.2, forward strand.
TGAACCCGGGAGGCGGAGCTTGCAGTGAGCTGAGATCGCGCCACTGCACTCCAGCCTGGGCGACAGAGCAAGACTCTGTCTCAAAAAAAAAAAAAAAAAAAAAAAGATGGCTGTGCTAGAAATGCTTCAGAATGTAAAAGACAGAAAATATAACTAGAATGACTTAAGGAAATAGGTTGTTATTGTTTTCCAAAACAAAAAGTCTAGAAGTAGGCAGTTGCTGGGTTTGTGTCCTTAGCATGATATCAAGGCAAGCTGACTGCAACTCTTCCAGTCTTCCCTCATGGCTGCCACAACACTAGATACCTGGTTTCATCTTAGGGAGGAAGAAGGCGGCTGATGGAACACAGCCGGCAGAATTCTGCTTAGGTTTCTTTGGCCAGAGCAGTGTTACAGGGGCATTTCCAGCTGCATGGCCATTAGAGATATGAAGTATTTAGCTTCCTAGCCTCTGTAGTAGAGGAAGGTGAGGGATAAAAGGAATAGGAGCAGTGTTGAATGAGTCACTTACAGTATCCGCCACGGTATGAACAGAGGGCGGCTTACTACAAGGCAGACAAGGCTAGCGGGACTTGGGATCTCATGGAGCCCTGTGATTCTCAACACTTTTGTACATTGAATCAGCTGGAGCCCTTTTAAAATAATGATGCCCTGGTCTACCCCAGACAACCAAAATCAGAATCTCTGAGAATAGGTCCTAGCATAATTATCTTTCAAATCTCCCTAGTTGACTGAAGTGTGCAGCTGGCCTTCTAAAGCTGCACCGTTCAAGAGCTAGCCCCTAGCCACATGTGGTTATTGACATTGAAATTAAGTGAAATAGTTTCTCGGTCATAGTGGCCACATTTCAAACAGTCAGTAGCTGCACGTGGCTCGTGGCTACCCTTTGTACAGAGCAGATACAAAACATTTCCACCATCATAGAGAGTGCTGTGACTGGACAGTGCTGTTCTAGGGGAACCTGAGAGCGACGGAGCCTGTTTGGAAGTTCAAGCAGGGCTGGGCTGAGTGAGGCAAGTCGGATAGCCCTGACCTGGATGCAGTACAGAAGAATGGTTAAGGGCATGAACAGGGAGCCAGGTGGCCCCAGTTTCAATCGCAGACCCTCCACTCACCAGCTGGGCAACTTCAAACAAGTCACTGTCCTCTCTGGCCTCTCTTTCTCCGCCTGCAAAATGCAGGTGATAACAGCATACCAACTTGAGGGGTTGCAGTGAGGACTCTAAGCTGATCCTTGTAACATGCTCAGGATGGTGCCCTGGCACATGCTACCTGCTGCAAATGTCGGCTGTTGATGTTATCCAGGAGGCCTCACAGAGGGCCTCTTCCCGGGCACATCAGTGATTTTAACTGTCAACCCAAGACTTTCTCCCAGGTTTCCCAGCTGGGGCCCTGACACTGGCTTTTCCATGTCACCCCTTGCTCTGGGTCTGATTTCCTGGTACTCAGCCAGTCAGCCCACCCCAGGTCCAAGTATGTAGGAGGAGTGAAAGAATGAATGAGTGCACAAACACCGAACACATCCCTGGGATCATTCACTGAGTATAACCAGCCCCTTGACTTGTAACTTGGCCCTGGGTTCAGCAGGTGCAGAGGGCGTGGAGCAGGGAGTCAGTCTGTGTGGGCCTGGGCAGGTCGCTGGGCCTCTCTGAGAATACCTGATCTATAAAATCAGGGGTTCAATCCAACACAGAGTACAGCCTCTCTGAAAGGCATTTAATCTCTGAAACACAGAATTTTCCTTCCTTGGGGAAAAATTACAGCTTCTTAACTAGGGTGCCTGTGCCCTGATCTTCCCAGGTTTCCCATCTCCCCAGGATGCAATAGGAGTCCTTGGTCATCGCTCAGAGCTGCCACCCAGCCTTCCCTGTCCCCTCCATCTCTCCAGGTTGTGCTGTCTAGGAAGTTGGCCCAGGGGGTGCATCAGGAAGAAGACATATTCACTGCAGCAGAAATGAGTGAGATGCCCCCTCCTTGCTCTATGAGGACTGTCAGAAACTGGGGGGCGACGCCCCTTGATACAGGCCTGCTCAAACAGCCCCACCTCCCAGGGAAGGAAGGGCACTTTCAGATGCAACAACCTTGAGCCTCAGCACATCTGCTCCTGGCGTGCGAATGCCACAGCGCGGCAGACACGCCGCGATGGGTCCCGGTCATTAACTGGCTGTCAGGTTCCTCAGATGATGGAGCTAAAAATAGCGCGCTATAGATAGAAGCTTCTCCCACGCAGGCAGGCGCCGGCTGCAAATGGAAGTGGGGAGCAGGGGCTGTGCGCGGCTCTCTCCCCTAAAGCGAGGTTCGTGCTCATCTCTAGCCCCCGCCGCTCTCGTGGGCCACGTCCTGCTTCGCTCCGCAGCATCCCCGCTCGGGAACCGCAGATGCGCCCAAATGTTCCAAACCCGCGCGGGGCGGGGGCTCATTTGTATGCCGCACCCTGGATACAAGTGATAAGGCCCCAAACACTCCAAGGAAACCGCGCAGATGAAACCCGGCGCTGCTCGCTCAGGAGGCGAGATATTTATAGAATCCAAATATCAGCATTTTCTACCCATTTACACAAAGCAATTTCAGCCTTTTCGGATGAGAAAAGAGCAGCCCCGGCCGTCATTCACTCGGGTGCCGGAATCACATTTGGGACCAGGAAGCCCTGATTTTATAGGAAACCTCGAGGCAGGCTCGGATTAAAGATCAATGGCGACATAAAATGTGGGCTGTCATATTTTCGCTCTGAACATGTCCTGGTAATAAAAAATGTTGTTTTAGTAAATAAACTCAAGGAGATGCATTGCCCGCTGTTTATTCTCTTCAGCTTTGGTGCTTGGAGCAAAGGATGACGAGAGAGAGAGAGAGAGAGACAGAGAGAGAGAGAGAGAGAGAGAGAATGAATATCATCTTCAGAGTCCACAGCTGAGCCTACCAGCTGCAGGGGAAGCCTCTGACCCTCTCTCCATCTCCTGAGCCAGCGCAGCGCACTGTGTATTTCTCTGCCGAGATGCTCATTTTGCTGCTTCTTTAAGAAAAGTGTGAAATGTGTTTCCAAAAAATAATGAGGCCGGCAGCTGAACAGGCGGGCTGTCAGTGCAGATCCTGGGGAGAGATAGGCGGGAGGTCAAGTCCTGGCCCTGCCGCATCCGGGCTGAATGGGTCTGGGGAAGTTACGTAATACCGCTAAGGCTCAGTCTCCTCATCTGTTAGATGGGGATATCGTAGTCCCTCCCTCATTGAGGCATAGTGAGGATTAAATGATAAAACGCAGGAAAAGTGCCTGGCAGGCCAGTCAATAGTAGATTTTATTATTGTGCCCAGGAATTGGAAGGTGAATTCAGGGTATCCGTGGATATCTCCCTGAACCATAGGTCTTCAAGATTTGCTGAGCAGCTCCCAATCTGCCTGAAGTTTGACCAGGAAAAACATCATTATGGGGTTCCCCCATAATCCAGTTTTGTTAAATATAACAGGCAGCCAGGCACTGGGGCTCACACCTGTAATCCCAGCACTTTGGGAGGCTGAGGTGGGAGGATCACTTGAGCCCAAGAGTTAGAGACCAGACTGAGCAGCATAGTGAGAACTCATTTCTACAAAAACTTTAAAAAATTAGCCGGGTGTGGCAGCTTGTGCCTGTAGTCCCAACTATTTGGGAGGCTAAGGCTGGAGGATCACTTGTGCCCTGGAGTTAGAGGCTGTAGTGAGCTATGATTGCACCATTGCACTCCAGACTGGATGACAGAGTGAGGACTTGTCTCAAATAGTAATAATAATAACATGCTTAATATGAGGGCAGAGATCTGGGCCTTTCTGGCTTTGCAGTCTGAATGATCCTCGGGAGGAACTTAAGAGGTCTTCCCAACATGTCCCAAAGCCCTGTTGACAGTGGGCCAAGGCGGTGGCTTTGTGGGTCCAGCATGCAGTCATGCCTCATCTGAGATCTCTTTGGGAAACTGGGCATAGATCCTTGTGTATTCAGACCAATCCCCTCCAAGCCTCCTGGGCATTTCTGACACCACCCTCCTCCTTTGGGCACACCAGGCAGGGGGGGACCTGGCATAGGGCTATCTTGTCTCAGGATCTCACTCATTCCCTGCTTTTCTGCAACTCACCTTTCTCCCTGATGTCTAGCTTAGTCGTTCTCAAATTTTAGTATCATTAAAATCACCAGGACAGATCCTAGACTGCTTGAGCTCCACCCCCAGAGTTTCTGATTCAGTATCACTGGGATTAGGGCCCAGGAATATATATTCCTAACAAGTTCTCAGATTATGCCAAGTGATGTTGATTTCCAGACCACATTGGGAGAACCGACGGTCTAAAGAAATTCATATGGAGGGTGAGGGACTGGGAAGTTCTGCAATTACTCATCATGTCTCATAGGGTCTTGATGCATCAGCTCTTTTGGTTTTGTGGGTCTGAATCCTTTGAAATACTACAATAAATAATTATAAATTTAGATAAGTGCTCTGTAGGAAAACTCAGTGTGCCTTCAGAGAGCACATAGAGGGTCCTGACTGAGAGTCGGGAAGGACTGCTTTAAAGACACGGCAATAGAAGCTGAGGATGAGGGTGCATAAAATTAGTTAGATGAGGAGCCAGGGAACAGCATTCCAAGGAGCAGGACTGGACTATGCTTTGGAGCCACATTGTCATGGGTTTGTTGCTCAAAGAAACCAACTAACAGCTGTGATTTCATTGAGCCTCAATGATAAGAGGTCAGGGCCAGGTGCCATGGGTCATGCCTATAATCTCAGCATTTTGAGAGGCTGAGGTGAGAGGATCACTTGAGTCCAGGAGTTTGAGCCAGGCTGGGCAACATACTGAGACCTCATTTCTACAAAAAAATTTAAAAATTAGCCAGGTGTGGTGGTGCGTGCCTATGGTCCCAGCTATCAGGAGGCTGAGGTGGGAGGATCACTTGAGCCTGGGAGTTTGAGGCTGCAGTGAGCTGTGATCGAAGCACTGCACTCCAGCCTGGGAGACAGAGGGAGACCTGTCTCAAAAGTAATAGTCATAATAATAAAAGGTCAGAAGAGAGACCCAGGCCCTTCCTTCTCACCTGTCCCTGCCCCTTCCTCCTCCCCTGTTTCCCCTCCTATCTGCCCTAGCACCATCAAGTCCTATTGCTGGGTGCCCTGCCTTAGTTGACTCTTGTCTTCATTGTACATTGTGTCAGTTATCTATTATCGCTGCATAACAAACCCTAACATTTAGTTCTCCCAATTTGTGCGGTTGGCTGGGTGGTTTGGCTGCTGGACTCACCTGGGCTCACTCATGCAGCTGCACTCGGCTAGCAGCTGGTGAGGCAGCTGGGCTCTGGCTCTCTGGGCTGGGCATCTCTCTCCATATGGTCTTTCACTGCTCGTTCTTCATGGTATGGCCATGTCAGGGCAATATTCCAAGATGGGCAGGAGGGAAGCACCAGGCCTTCCAAGGTCCAGGCTCCAGAACCTACCTACTTGTCACTTCTGCCACATTCTATTGGTTGAGAGTGTTGGCCTGAAAGGAAGAGGCTGAGGCATAAAATATAATTTAAAGAGTTTACTTAAGCCAAAGTGAGGAGAGCTGCCTGGAAGACTCAGACCCAAGTAACCTTGCCTATGGGCTTCATTCTGCCTTTCTTAAAAGCAGGTTTTTAAAGGCAAAGAAGGGGGACACGGAGGCAGTGGGCTGCTACAACACTGTCAGGAATCCTCATTGGTTTACAGAAATAACATTGATTAGGGATTGGCTATACATTGTGAAGCTATAGGGTATGGGTTATAGTGTCTGGTGTGGCATTATTGGGTTAATTTACAGCTCCTTGTGGTAATAGCAAGCAGTTTCAAGAGATGAATGCATAGCTCACAGTGAAGTGTAGGATGTGAGTGCTGTCTCATTGTCTTGTCTCTCTGGGCTTGATCATTTAAAAGGACTTGCATTCCTCAGATAAAAGTTCTTTTTTTCTCAGGGGAAACCGGAAGGTAGTGGAGCAGAGAAAATGAGCTTGTTTCCTCCTGTTTTCTTCCTGTTCCCATCTGCACAGCCTCAGCACCAGCCTTCAGCCTTGCAGCAGCGGTTGTTTCCAGCTTTTTCCCACCCTTCCAGAGCCAGCCTGGATACCAGCTTTACAGGGCACTTCCTCCGTGCCTCTAAGTCCTCATAACCCCAACCTCTTCTGATTCTCCAGTCTTAAGGGTGGAAGCTGCTTCCTTCAGTTACTACCTCTTTGAGATCTCAGTGGTCCCACTTTGCCTTTTCAATACTCAGTTCAGCCAATTCCTTGTATTAAACTATCTCTATTAATATAATAGATGTGGCCGGGCATGGTGGCTCATGCCTGTAATCCCAGCACTTTGGGAGGCTGAGGTGGGTGGATCACTTGAGGTCAGGAGTTCGAGACCAGCCTGGCCAATATGGAGAAACCCCTTCTCTACTAAAAATACAAAATTTAGCCAGGCATGGTTGCATGAGCCTGTAATCCCAGCTACTCAGGAGGCTGAGGCAGAAGAATCACTTGAACCTTGGAGGTGGAGGTTGCAGTGAGCCGAGATCGCACTACAGCATTCTAGCCTGGGTGACAGAGCAAAACTCTGTCTCAAAAAAATAAAAATAAAAAATAGATGTAGTTTCTATTTTCCTGACTGAACCCTAATACTTAGTATATCAACAAAAATACACTCTGCTGCAAGTATCAGATACCCAAATATTGGTGGATTAAACCATAAGGTCATTTACAATTTACTCAAGAAAAGGCCTAGAGCCTTTGGTTTAGTTTCTCAACAAAAGATCTTCTTGCAAAAGATCCAACTTCTATCTTCCTACTCTGCCATCTATGGATGGTTGTCTTTTCATCCTCATGCTTGTTACCTCATGGTAGCAAGATGGCTGCTTTTGTTCCAGACATCATGGCTACATTCAAAGGCAGAAAGCCAGCATCTCTTCTTCCTTGGCTCTCAGAACTTCTTCCTTGGCTTGCTCTTACTCTCTCTCTCAAAATTTCCTCAACAGACTTTCCTTTACATCTCATTGGCCCAAACTAAAACAATAGTCACACCTAGCTGCAAGAGAGGCTGGTAAATTTAATACTTAGCAAAGGAGGATAGGATTACCATGATGGGCTGAGGTCAATCATCATTCTACCCCTGGGGCTGTATCTTCTACTACCTGAAAGAAAAATCAGAGATCTCTCCTCAGTGGAGAGCAGGGAAGGGGTATCAGGAGTGGGATTGCAGCTGAGAAAACACTTCTGCATCCACCCGCTGGCCTTGACTGCCTTCCTTGCCCCTGGCAGATGCACTGGCACTTTGCTTGCTTCCAAGTTTCCTTATCCATGGTTTGCTGGAACCTCTGGGTCCAACCCACGCAGCTCAGGAAAGCAGACTGAGAAACAAACCCTGGCCCTCCTGGTGCTCCACATGCAGGCCACTGGACAGGCCTGAGCTCCAGGGCTTCTGGGCCTCTCCAACTGTGCTTGGCTTCCACACTGCTAGCTGAAGGTTCACTTTCTCTTCCCCCAAGCTCTGTCTCTCCACGTGTACCCTGGGTTGTGAGGCAGAAGAGAAACCCAGTTCTTTAGAAAATTCACAGTCTAACCAGCAGCCTGTGTCCCTTTCTTCCTGTGACTGCCTGTTTTCTGGCCTATGTTAAATAGTGAAATGAAGGAATTTAGAAAAAAAGCAATTTCTCTCCCTTCAGGGCTTGGTTTTTTCAAAACAAAAGAGGGCAGGAAGCTGGAAAGCGCCACCTCAGGCTTGTGTGGTGGCCAGCTCCCGCTCCCTCCTCTGCTTCTCATCATCGCTCCAGAGCTGAGTTGGGGCCTGCAGCCTCCCCTGAGCCCTGACTACCCAGTGGAAAAGGTGCAAGCTCTGTGTGCTCTAGTACACTCGTGCCTGTCTGGATATTCCTAGAGCTACCCACTCCAGCCATGCCTGCTGGGAATGGAAAAACTACGTGACATTTTCAGTCTCTCTCTAGTGCCATTTTTCTCCCACAACCACTGTCTCCCATCCCCCAGGGACAGAAGGAAGGTGATACAGTGATGTGTGTCCCTGCCCAAATCTCATGCTGAAATGGAATCCCCATTGTTGAAGGTGGGGCCTGGTGAGAGGTGATTGGATAATGGAGGTGGATTTCTTATGAATGGTTTAGCACCATTTTCATGGTGCTGTCCACATGATAGTGAGCTCTCCAGAGATCTGGTCATTTAAAAGTGTGTGGCACCTCCACCCCCTTGCTCTTGCTTTCACCATGTGAGATGCCCACTCCCTCTTTGCCTTCCACCATGATTGTAAGTTTCCTGAGGCCTCCCGGAAGCCAAGCAGATCCTAGCATCAAGCTTCCTGTACAGCCTGCAGAAATGTGACCCAGTTAAATCCCTTTCTTTAGAAATTACCCAGTCTCAGGTATTTCCTTATAACAATGCGAAAATGACCCAATACAGATAATAAGGGATTTCCATCCCCTTTGTTATATTTTCTTTTTCTTAATTTGTAACTTAATATGTAACATATGTAACTAAATACATATACACCGATAAACTATATATACCATGTACATATTTTATGTATATGTATATTATATGTGCATATGTAATATGTGTTATAACATGGATTATACATTACAATATATAATTGCACACATGCAGGTATACTAAATTGCATATATACAGGTAAATTATATATACAATGTACATATTTTATGTATATGTATATTATACATTATGTGTATATGTAATATTTGTAATAACATATGGATTATATATTATGTATAATAATTCTAATAATGAGCCTTCCTTTGTTCCAGGCACAGGTCTACATTCTTTATTTTTTTTTGACACAGAGTCTCGCTCTGTCTCCCAGGCTGAAGTGCAATGGCACGATCTCGGTTCACTGCAACCTCTGCCTCCCGGGTTCAAGCAATTCTCCTGCCTCAGCCTCCTGAGCAGCTGGGATTACAGGCCTGCACCATCATGCCCGGCTAATTTTTGTATTTTTAATAAAAAGGGGGTTTCACCACGTTGGCCAGGCTGGTCCGGAAATCCTCACCTCGTGATCTGCCCGCCTCAGCCTCCCAAAGTGCTGGGATTACAGCCGTGAACCACCACCGTGCCCGGCCAGGTCTACATTCTTTGCATATTACCTCACTCCATCCCCCCAGCAGCCCGGAGAGTTGCCCAAGGCCACGCAGTCAGTGGGTAAAACAACTGAGATTCTAGTATTGGAAACCACCTGGTTTGAAAAGTGATCCTAAGGAAAGGGCAGGTGGCCTTTTGCCCTTGGTAAATCCGGGAAAGCTTCTTGAAGGTGGGGGTGGGTTCGCTGGTTAAAGGAGAGGAAGAGTGTCCTCTTGGTGGGAGGTGGCGGAAAATAACCCGGAGGAGTGGGCGGTCCTGGGCACAGCCGTTTGCTCTTCATCTGTCCTCCACTCATCTGGCCTTAAGTCAGCAACATCAAGAGCAACTGCATTATCTGGTTCCAGGGCATGATGGTTCCAACGCACATTACCCCCATATGCTGACTGCGCCAGCCCTGCGCTGCTGGAAATGCGCCGGTCTCGGCCTATCAAAGCTCTAGTGAGCGGTTCCGGCGGATTATCAGGATGCATTATTTCCCGCCTAGGCATTCAGTGAATTGCATAAATGCCATCCACTGTGGCTAAAGGGCTCCTGCTCCATCTGCATCATTTCCGAGGCTGTCAGTCGGCGTGACATGTGTGCGCCGGGCCTCTCGCCGCCATCTGGCAGCCTCTTGGAAACCACAGCTCCCCCTGCATCCCCCATCCCGTGCTCCATCAGGAGCGGGGGCCTGAGCCAAGACCGTGGGTAAAGCAAGATCGGGACTTAGGCGTACCTGTGCAGTGATAGCCAGGATTTAGGCGCCTCGATTGCTTTCTGACATGTCCATAGCTCTTCCGGGCGTTACCTCTGCAGCCGTTGAATCCGCAGGAGGCAAGAAGCAGAAATTGCATTTTCCACAGTGCACGCTTTGGGGAGGCCCATTCTTCAGGTCTAGAGGCAACTACCTGGGAAGGTTCCAGCAGCTGCCACTGCCTCCAACGGCCTGCCCTGGCCAGCTCCCCACGGGGGGAAGTTGCCCGTCCCAGGCAAGGGGACTGTCACTCGGACAGACAGAGCAGCAAGAGTGTGCTCTCCTCTGCGGCCACTGAGTAGGCAAATGGAAGTCCTCCCCTGAGAATCCTGAAAAATCCCAAGAGAATTTCGCATTTTAGGGACAACTTAGCCACAAACATTCCCACGGCAGCAGGGGTACGGACACATCAGCAGCCACACTTAGCCAGTTCTCTAAATCCCGCAGACCAAAGAATGTTCTCCCACAGCGAGGTTACACAAGAACCAGGGAGAGAGATTTCGCCTCCTGACACCAGAACAAAGGGGCTGATGTGAGGGTGTAAAGGGCAGGGAGGGTGCTGGAAGAACGGGTTATTTGTTTTGATGCAAACCCTAAATCCCCCTTCTCTATTTCACTCTAACATCTACTAGGTGAGTGTTGCCCCGAGCCATGGCTCCCAAGTTTCGCCATGTCAAGGAATTTCCTGATAGAGGTGCCAGGACCTGCCCAATCTCAGGAGCTCCAACCCACTTGCTTTGTGGTGAAGACAGGAAAATGCATTTTTAATAAGTATTCATTCAGGGCTCTCCTGCAGGTGGTTCTGAGCTGTAGGTTAAGAAACCGCGGCCACTGCACAGAGAGTCCCTTCCTCCTTCATGGGATCTCTCCCTGAGGGGTGAGGCAAGGATGCCAACCGCGAATGCAGTGAGGGAGTGTCTGCCTCATTGAGGGAGGTCTCACTGCTCCGCGCTTCCTCCTTTCCACCTTAGACACTATGTCGTCTCCCAGGACACGCCCTCTGTAACCCACCCCATGGGGGGACCCTCATTTTCTTGTGTTCTCCCTCCCACAGCATTGTTTCTTTCCAAAGGTGGGTGCCGACCATGTAAGATAACATGTCATGTCTCCATGTGGCCAGCAGCAGAAACAATGACATATTTCTCTGCATGTCCTTGGGCACCTAGCACGGTGATGGGCTTTACAGACATTCTTAAGCAACTGCATTACATGTTTATTAAGTACTTCCCTTACTTCAGGCTCTGGGCTAGCTACTGGTAAAGAAAAGAAAGAAGGCAGACGAATAATTTTAACTCAAATTGATAAATGGAGCTTTAAGTATAAAGCATCAAACCTATCTGATTGGCAAAGACTGAAAAAAAGGAGAAGACCCAGCTGCGGTGGAGCAAGGAGGAACTCCGACAACGTATGGCGGACCGTAAGTGGGCAGGACTGTTCTGGAAGGCGAGGGGGCAATGTGTGACCAAAATTAAAATGTCTGTTCCCTTTGATCCCAAAATTCTAGTTCTAGGTACTTTTCCTAAGGAGATAACAGAACGAGGATATGAAGCTGTTTGCTCAAGTTATTCCCCAAACATCTGCAGAGAACCTACCAGACACAGGGCAGGTGCTAGGTACGAGGCACAGAGTAGAAATGAAATGGGCAGGAGGATGTCTGAGAGTGGATGGGTGCAGAGAGGATCACTCTGGTGGGGTCTCTGAGAGCAAAAAAGTGGCAACAACCTAAGAGTCCATCCATGGGTGTCTGAGTCCATTTATTTTGATACAGCCATTAACAGAATATTAAGCCATCATTTAAAATGTTGATGTGAGCCAGGCTCGGAGGTTCATGCCTACAATCCCAACACTTTGGGAGGCTGAGGTGGGAGAATCACTTGAGGCAAGGAGCTCAAGACCAGCCTGGGCAACATAGCAAGACACCGTCTCTATAAAAATAATAAATAGGCCAGGCATGGTGGCTCATGCCGGTAATCCCAGCACTTTGGGAGGCTGAGGCGGGTGGATCACAAAGTCAGGAGCTCGAGATCAGCCTGGCCAAGATGGTGAAACCCCGTCTCTACTAAAAATATAAAAATTAGCTGGGCACGGTGACAGGCGCCTGTGATCCCAGCTACTTGGGAGGCTGAGGCAGGAGAATCACTTGAACCCGAGATTGTGCCACTGCACTCTAGCCTGGGCAACAGAGAAGGACTCTGTCTCAAAAAATACATCATCATCATAATAAATAAAATAATTTTAAATGTTGAGGTGGGCCGGGCATGGTGGCTTATGCCTGTAATCCCAGCATTTTGGGAGGCTGAGGCAAGTGGATCACTTGAGGTCAGGAGTTCAAGACCAGCCTGGCCAACATGGTGAAACCCCATCTCTACTAAAAATACAAAATTCAGCTGAGTGTGTTGGCGCACGCCTGTAATCCCAGCTACTCAGGGGGCTGAGGCACAAGAATCGCTTGATCCTGGGAGGCAGAGGTTGCAGTGAGCCAAGATCACACCACTGCATTCCAGCCTGGGAGACAGAGCAAGATTCTGTCTCAAAATAATAATAATAATATAAAAATGTTGATGTGTGCATGTATAGTTATTGTTGGAGGAAGCTGTGTATGGCATTGTTGAGTAAAAAATGCAAATTAGGAAACCAAAAATTCTCATTATGTAAAATTACATATAAATGTCTATGTGAGTACATACATAGGAGAAAGTTGTCGAAGATGTCATCTGTTAGATGTCAGAATGTTCAAATAATTTGTTTCCAGCACATTCCTCCTTCTACCTTTCTGTTTTTGAATTTTCTACAATAGCATGGAGCCAGAATGCAAACATTATCTTTGCAAGCAGAACAAACGAACAAACAAATGAACAAAGGAAAGAAAGAAAGAAAGAAAGAAAGAAGAGAAAGTGAAAGAGAGAAAGAAGGAAAGAAAGAGAAAAAAGAGAAAGAAAGAAAGAAGAGGAGAAACAAAGAGGAGAAAGAAAGAAGAAGAGAAAGTGAGAGAAAGAGAGAAAGAAGAAGGAAAGAAAGAAAAAAGAGAAAGAAAGAAAGAAGGAAAGAGGAGAAACAAAGAGGAGAAAGAAAAAGAAAGAAAAAGAAAGAAAGAAAGAAAGAAAGAAAGAAAGAAAGAAAGAAAGAAAGAAAGAAAGAAAGAAAGAAAGAGAAAGAAAAGAAAGAGAAAGCAAAACAGCACCAAAGCCCAACCAGGGCGCTAACAGCCTCAGAGGGTGAAGCAGCCTCTTGGGAAGCCTGGTACTCCTCACACTGCCTCGAGTACTATTTGCCCTGCAGGATTTCAGTTCACAGAGGTTAGGAGTGGGGCTGGCACATGGTGGGGATCTGATAACTGTTTGTCCCTTTGTTGTGGCTGCTGTCCTCCTGCTGTGTTCTGAGATGAAACACTTGTACCCCAGAAAGACTCATGGGTCTCCTCTAACCTGACAAGTGCTCCATGACCTTCCTGGGCTTCTGTCTTCCAACGTGAGAATCTCAGAGGCTGGGACTGCCATCTGACAACATGTATCATCAACCCCGGGCCCAACGCCAGGCTGGGATTTGGCCGGCTGGCCCCGGGCCTGGGTTGTTCTTTCTTACCTACTGAGGCTTCGTTGAACTGGCCAACTGATGAGGCACAGCTGAGGTGGTGAAATCTTCCCGAGCAATACATGTGGCTGTCAGGATTATTCACAGTAGTTTGTGTCCCCTGTCCAAGACCCTTCTCCCCATAGACACCCTTCCAAACCCAGCTCATGACTAATAAACCCATACCCAAATTGATCTCACAGCTGTTCTGCAAATGTTGTGCCAGCCCACTCCTCGGAGCCAAGCTGTTTGGACTTGCAGTAAATTGGGGCAATTTCTCATCTGGGGCTTGTCACTGGTTTCAGAAACTGTTCTCATTCAGCACAGGCTTTTCAGTGGCGACAGTAACATGTCTTGGCAAAAACACTGAGTTTGGAGAACTGGTTTCTCCTACCACCAGACACACTAGCAAAAAGCCCCTGTCCAGCTGCTAATTCATTCAGTTCTTCAATGGATGCATGATTTGCTCATGAAAAAGAAAACAGTCAAGGCCCCCTCCTCATGGCTTTCTTCCAACAAACTGAGGCACGACTTCAAACGGTGTGGCCCAGATGGAGGAGGGAGACAGGAAATTAAACATCAGTTGACCAAGTTAGTATTAGGCAGCTGGGGAAAGAGGATGGGGTGGAGGTTATTTGGAATAGGTGTCAGGTTATCCATGAGGGCAAGAGCTGCCAACCACTTGAAGGCCAGCAGTGGCCAAAGTTCTAGAACCAGTAGCTACGATCGAGGTAGTAACAGTGGTGGGAGAAGTAACAATTGTAACCACAAACATCTGTGTGAAGCTCTACCCTTTATAAAGCCTGTTTCCATACATAATCCCATCAGCTGAAGTTAAAAAAGCAGGCTTTCCCTTAGATCCAGAGCACCCAAGGGCCATAAGGATCCGTTTATTCATTTATTCATTCATTCACTTATCCACAAAGACTTTTTGCCAAGCACTCCACTAGGTAACTATATTCACCAACATTCTACAGAGAAACAGAACCAATAAGATGTGCATATATAAAGAGGGAGGTTTATTTTGAGAAGTCACTTACAAAATTACGGAGGCTGGCAAGTCCATCCACATTTTGGAGGGTGGGCCAGAAGGCTGGAGATCCAGGAAGAGCCAATTTGCAGTTGACTTCAAAGGTCATCTGCTGTCAGAGTCCCTTCTTGCTCATGGGAGGTCAGTCTCTGTTTTATTCAGGCCTTCAACTGATTGGATGAGGCCCACCCATATTATGGAGGGCAGTTCGCTTTATTCAAAGTTCACTGATTTAAATGTTCATCTCATCCAAAAACACCCTCACAGAAACATCGAGAAAAATATTTGGCCAAATAGCTGGGCATCATGGCCCAGCTAAGTTGACAGATAACATTTTATTTGCTTATTATCCTTTTTATTTTTACAAATTGATGGGGTACATGTGCAATTTTGTTACATGCATAAATTGCACAGTGGCCAAGTCAGGGCTTTTAGGGTATCCATCACCCAAATAGTGTACCTTGTAACCATTCATCAATTTCTCTTCATCCTCCCCACCTCCACCTCCTCACCCTTCCGAGTCTCTATTGCACATGAAATTAACCATCACAGTAATGAAGGCACTGAGCTGAATAAACCTAGCCCTCTAGAAGGTCATAGGCTAGTAGTAAAAGCAATGGTATGTGCTAGAATAACTGTACAAGATTGAAAGTGATGCATGCTATAAAATAGACATAGATGAAAGTGCTAGAAACCTGAATGTATTTCCTTTAGTCATGGGAGGAAGTGAGGGGGCAAGGGGCTTTCTGGAAAAGGAGGATTTGAGTGGGATCTTGAAGAGTAGGTAGGATTTGGATGGGTGCACATGCACATAGAGGGAGGAACATGACACCAGCTAGATGGACGAGCATAAACAAAGAGAGATTAGAATCTGTACAGGGAGCATCCAGGAAGTCATTGTACTTATAGGCAGATGAAATACTGAAAGAATTAAAAAGCAATATGGCAACCAACAGAGTAGACACAGGCCCATGCACCCTGTTGATGCATACCAGCTATTCAGCCTCAGCTATAGCACAGGGTTTTGAATATCTTCTTTCCCGTCCCACTCCTGTAATAAGTGGTCTTATTTCTTTGCACAGTTATCACTAACAATGGGTGAGCCAGGTTGTAGGAGGCAAGCATTACGGTGCTTGCCCCAGCATCCACTAAACCCAACTGTGGTTTCCCTCCCCAGTCTCCAGCCCATACTCTTCAGTTTGTACTTCATCACTGGCTCTAGATGGGCCATGTGATGCAGTCCTAAGCTAGTCAGAGCCTCACACCCTCACTGCCAGGGCGATTGGTCAGGAACAATGACACCACTGGAGCCAATTATACACTGCAAGGCTATTGCTGTATTTTCACTCTTCTGCTCTCATCCTGAATACAAGAGGTGATAGGAGTGGAGCCACTGTCCTGTGTTCAGTTTGAGACTGAAGCCCAATACATTCATGGGCAGAGCAGAGAAACAGAGAGAAGATGGGTCCTGGTTACTTCAAATCCAGCCCACAGCACATGGAGGAGGCTGTGAGACAGAAAGCATGAGTCCAAATCCACAAGCAGCTGGCAGTGATTCAAAACCATGAAAATAATCTTAACATCCAATGTTTATTAAGCACTTACCATGTATCAAGCACTAACATTGTATTTAATCCTTTCAACCTTCAAAGGCAGTTACTATGATCTCTCATTTTATAGCTGAGAAAACTGCCTCAAAAAAAAAAATTTAAGAAACATTCTCAAGGGCCCCCTCACAAGTCAGCAGTGAAATCAAGTTTCAAAACCAGGTCTCTCAGATGTTGAACTCCGAGCTCTTGCTGCCTAAGTGGTTCAGAAATACCTGGAAAAAGGCCGGGTGTGGTGACTTATGCCTATAAATTCCAGCATTTTGGGAGGCCGAGGTGGGTGGATCACCTGAGGTCAGGAGTTCAAGACCAGCCTGGGCAACAAGGTGAAATCCCATCTCTACTAAAAATACAAAAATTAGCCAGGTGTGGTGGCGCACATCTGCAGTCCCAGCTACTGGGGAGGCTGAGGAGGGAGAATTGCTTGAACCCAGGAGGCAGAGGTTGCAGTGAGCTCGGATTGCATGACTCCACTCCAGCCTGGGTGACAGAGCGAGACTCTGCCTCAAAAAAGAAAGGAGACAGACAGACAGACAGACAGACAGACAGAAAGAAAGAAAGAAAGAAAGAAAGAAAGAAAGAAAGAAAGAAAGAAAGAAAGGAGGGAGGGAAGAAAGAAAGAAAGAAAAGACTGGAAAGATTTTTTTTTTTAATTACAGAGATCCAGGCCAACCCCTAGAGATCTGGGTCACTGGGTCTGGGGTGGGGGCCCAGACACCAGATTTTTTTCAGTGCTCCCAAAGTACTGCAAATGGGCAGCCAGGATCAAGAGCCACTGGTCAAGGCATGTGGGATGAAGCTCTTATTTCTGTAAAGCAGTTTCAGGCATTTGTACAAAAACCATGTGATACTGACCTCCCAAACTCCCAGCAGCTTGGGGCAACCCCATGTTTCAGTAAACAACTTCCTTTAGATTACCTACACAATCTCGGCCAGCTCCTGATGGATGGAACTGAGATCTGACTTAAAGGAAGTGAGTGAGGGGTGAGGAATGGACTAGGTGAGAAGAAGAGAAGCTCTCTTTTTTATTTGGCCTGTCATTTTTAGAAAACACACTTTATAGTACTATGAAGGAACAGAAAGCAGCTGCTTTGGGAAACTCTGGGGGATGTCAGCTCCTGGCTTGTCACGGTTATGATCCATGTTCTGTTCCACTTCACTTACAAGAACAAATTTCCCCATGAAACGCCGGGTACAGTGTACACAGCTGGGCCCACCACACACACTGCAGCAAGGGCCAGGAAAGGGCCTGGCTGAGATAGGGCACGAGCCAGCCTTCCACATCCTGGGGCCAGTTGGTTTTGTAGTTGTTGGAGGAGGGGAAGGGAGTTATTTGGTTTTTTTCCCAGAGGTTGGATGAATATAACCATTCAGGAGTTCCTCTCTGAACATTCTTCCTTGCTTTTAAAAAAAAAAAAAAAAGCCTGGACTGCAATTTTGTCTTTATGGCCTTTCCCAGGAGATCGGCTTTTATTTCAAAAGTAAAACCCCAGCACAAAGGGTAAGGAAGCTTGCAAACCTTTTGAGGATGGCTGTATAGCAAAAGCTTTCATGAGAATGATTCTGCAAGTCCTATATTATCAGGAAAACGGCTTTTGCACTTGTTCTCAAAAATCTCCAGGTTCCTTCTGATTTTATGATTCTGAGTCTCTTGGTTCTAACACAGTGCTGGGCACATAGTTGATATTAAGCAGGAAAATGGTGGTTTTTTGTTTTGTTTTGTTTTGTTTTGTTTGTGTGTGTGTGTGTGTGTGTGTGAAAAAACATGAGCAGAAAAGAACGCCTATTGGCCAACTAGCTTCCTTCTTCATCAGCAAGACTCAGGACTTCAGTATCCCCTGAAATGTGAAATGATTACCAAATGGCTTGAATTTTGATGATACATTTCACCACTGGAGTGAAATTTAAGAAAAAAAATGCAAATACAAAATTATCCTATGTTTGTTGTTAGTATTTTAATGTGTTTCTACAAACAAACAAGAAAATGTTAAAACTATATTCAGAGGGGTGGGGAGGGAGAGGAGATTCCATCCAGTGCTGGGAAGGATTTTATCCATTTCTAAAAGGCAACAGGGAGACCTTTGAACCCAGGACTCAACTCTTAAGACCTTCCTTTCAAACTGATTGTTACTCAACATCCTTTGCCTACAACCAAAGACAAATCAACCTATCTGTGCCAGATCACACTTCTCCTTCCTGTCCAAAAGGATAATGTGAGGGTCTCTGATAACATCTCACAAGATCAAGGTCCACCTGGTCTGCAGCATTTCGCAAATCTATATTAACCACATCCCAAAAGAGCCAGTGAGCCCATGAGAGTCCTGGGTGATTTTTACTCTTTTCTTTTACCAGTGTGCCAAACTGCCTAACAATTTTATAAGGGATTAACACCCTCCTGTCTGGAATTTCTGCAATTTACCCTTTTTCCCTTAAAAAGGAACTAAAAAAGCTCTTTCCATCGCCGGCTCTCTCATGCCACTCCCATACCTCGTGATTCCTCAGGGAATACTCACAGCTGTTCCATGGCCATATCAGCAAGTTTTTCAGTGTCCTAGGGTGCAATTTAGCTGAGCTTTGGACATGGATGGCACTAATTTAAAGGAACTAGACATTTTTTCACTGTCCTCCCGGTCCAAAGGATCAGTTTGCTTGTTCCCTAAATAGTTGCTTTAAAGGTAAGCTTCTCTGAAGAAGCTAAAAGCAGACTTAGTGTGGTTATAGTCTGTTCTGGGCTTCAACACTTGCTGCTTATAGGCTCACAAGGAATCCTTGCAACAACTCTATGCAGTAGGTACAGCTGTTTACCCTCTCGTGCAGAAGAGAAAACTGAAGCACAAAGAGGGTAACTTTCCCAAGGTCACACAGCTCGTAAGTGGCAGAGCCGGCCATGCAACCCCTGTCCTGAACCGCCATGCTACACTGATCTGTTCCTTGTCACTTTTTTTGAGCTTAGCTTGAAAAGTCCTTCATGATTGGCGGGTGGAATTATGGGAAATGATTTTCTCTTTTCTGTTCAAGTGTTTTGCATCAAACAATTGTTTTTAAAGCCCTTTGAGATAGCTCTAGTGCCCCGACTGGCCCCAGCCTTCATGGAACCCGAGCCTTCCTCTACCAGCCCCTGGCCTCCCTGCCTCCTTCAGGCTCCCCCTGGTTGAGAGCATCAGTCACGGGGCTGCTGCCTCCTTCACTCTGCAGCGGGAAAGCCCACCTGGCTCCTTGTCTGCCTCCTGACTCACCCCCTGTCAGTCCTTTTGGGAGCCACAGATCCAATGGAGCTGGATGGTAAGGACCAAAGTCTCTCCCCTGGAAACATCATGACTCCAA
This sequence comes from Pongo abelii, assembly GCF_028885655.2. Classification (NCBI taxonomy): domain Eukaryota; kingdom Metazoa; phylum Chordata; class Mammalia; order Primates; family Hominidae; genus Pongo; species Pongo abelii. The sequence continues at coordinate 24,214,102 of NC_071988.2, forward strand.
GAAAAGACTTGACATTATGAGTTGAATTCTGTCCCCTCAAATTCATATGTTGAAGCCCTAACTCCCAGCTCCTTAGAATGTGACCTTACTTAGAAATAGGGTCATTGCAGATGTAATTAATTAAGATGAGGTCATAGTGGAGGTGAGTAGGCCCAATCCAGTAAGACTGGTGTCCTTACAGAAAGGGGAAATTTGAACACAGATCTACACAGAGAACACCATGGGAAGATGAAGGCAGAGATGGGGTGATGCATCTACAAACCAAGGAACACCAAAGACAGCCAGCAAACCACCAGGAGCTAGGCAGGGGCATGGAACAGATGCTGCCTCACAGCCTCAGAAGGAACCAGCTCAGCTGACACATTGACCTGGGCTTCCAGCCTCCAGAATTATGAGGTAATATACTTCTGTTGATTATACCACCCAGTTTGTGGTACTTAGTTACACAGCCCTAGGAAACGAATACACTGAATATCACATGATAAAGAGGAAAAAAAGAAAATTCCAGTTAACAAAATCCTCCAGCTCTCCTCTTAGATTCCCTTCTTTTGGGAAGCCTTTCCAGAGGCCTTGACCATGGCCCTACTGAAGAGGGGACTGGCAGAGCTCGCTGGCAGAAGAGAAGGCCAGGACGTGGCGTTGAGATGGTGTGTTGCAGGGATAACATGCTAGTGTGTTTATTTGTGGTGCCTTTGGTGGAAAGCTTGTGAGGCTGGGAGGAAATAAAGGCACCTCCGAGGCCCCCGTAAGGCTCCATCCTGCCCCGAGTCTGGGTAAGGTGCTCCTTCCACGTGTTTCCTGCCTTAGCTCCTTAGGCTTCCCCCGTCCTCCCTCCCATCGCATGGCCTGAAGGTCATCTCTTTCCTTGTTGGCTCCCCAGCTAGACTCACCCTCAGGACCAGACTAAGGTCAGGACATGCCCACTGGCTCCCCATTGTATCTGCATGGCCAAGCAACATGCCAGGGCCACCGTACACATCTGTTAGGTGGATGGATGGATCATGTGTGTATAGGAGGAAAACGAGAGCCAAAGAGCTACGAAGATGAAGCCAGGTGTGGTGGCTCATGCCTGTAATTCCAACATTTTGGGAGGCCAAGGTGGAAGGATAGCTTGAGACCAGGTGTTCAAGACCAGCCTGCGCAACAAAGCAAGACCCCGTCTGTACAAAAAGTAAAAAAAAAACCAGTTTAGTGGCATGCATCTACAGTCTCAGCTACTTGGGAGGCCGAGAGAGAGGATTTCTTGAGCCCAGGAGTTCAAGGTTACAGTGAGCTATGATTGCATCACTACACCCCAGCCTGAGTGACACAGCAAGACTCTTTCTCAAAAAACAAACAACAACAACAAAAACTATGAAGATGAAAAGCAGAAAGGGAAGGTAAAGAAGAAGCAGAATATTTTTAAAATAGGAGTGAAAAGGGAGAGAAAAGAGAGAAAAAGGACAAAGAAAGAATGAGAGAAGGACAAGAAGAATATGCATTTTTCTGACATGGATTCACAATTCCTGGTCTGATCCTCTTGGGACCAGGTGTTTCCCATATTCCAAATCTGGGGGTTTTTAAGGAGGGTACTGTGGGGCATTGTACCCATATGGGGGCAGCCTCCTGTACACAAACACACATTGGCATTTCTGCAGCAAAAAGGTATGTAAACACACATTGGCATTTCTGCAGCAAAAAGGTTCACACAACGTGGGATAAACAAAGACTAGAAAGAGCCTCGTGTAGTTGGAGTCGGGTCAGATTTTCTTAAACTTTAGGTTTTCAGAGGATTTTGGACTTAGGAGGATGTTCATGGAGCATGGTTCTGTTATGGGGCCTCTGCAGCCCAAGCCAGGCTAAGATGGAGTCTGCTCACACTTCTTGTATCTAAGAAGGCAAAATGCCCGGGGCCGAGAGCCTTTCCCTGCTGTTGTGTTCTCAGGTCTCATCCAAGGTGAGTTTTGGGCCAAGTGTTCCCAAAGAAAGCATTGAGGACAAACCATTTGTTCAATCTAGAAAAAGACAGGGTTTTGTTCACAATCAAAGCAAGATGAAGAATTAGAGAAAGGGAGAGAAGCCTTCGTATGGAAAATCCAGTCCTTTAGTTGCATACTCTTCACTTTTCCCCACTAATAAGCCCCATTTTCCATTATTCTTTTCTGGGAAATAGTTCCACAGTCATTTTCCCAGCTGCTGGGCCCCCGCCCCTGCTGTCCTGGCTGCAGATGGTCTGGGCAGCGTCTGGTGGAATCCCCAATGGGGCCTCCAAGCATTGAGAGTGCTCCCCTCCTACAGGATTTGTCCTGGAACCAGCTGAGCTTACTATTCAATGGCCTACGGCAGCCACAGACATATTTCTGCTGTCACTCAAGGATCCTGGAGCGTGTCCAAGCCCAACTCCCAGCGCCATATCTAGAGGTGAGGGTTAGGATAGGGCAGAGAAAAGAAAATAAGATTCACGGCCAGGCAGGTCTGGCTTTCAGGCTTGTACCCTGCCACTTGTCATGTGATCTTAGGCACATGACTTCATCTTTCTGAATTTCAGTCTCCTCCTCTGTAGAAAGTGAATAGTGATATTCTCTTGCAGAGCTGTTGTGAAGGTGAAAGGAGATAACATAGGATAATATAGAAAAAGCCTAGGCCCTTACTGAATAGCAAGTGTTCCTATGTTTGTTGTTCCATGAACCATCTGTTGACTCTTCTTCGGGGAGTGGTTTCCTGTTTCCTAGGTGGTGGTTGGGGTGATGGCTGTGGGAGAAATTGGAAGACTTTTGGAGCAAGTCCCTGAGTTTCTCCTGCCCTGGTCCATACTCCCCAGACCTCAGGCAATTCCACAACTTTTGGAACCCTCCAGAAAGCTGTCCTGCAATTGAACCGGTTCCTACAAAGGGAAGTTGACTTCAAAACCTCCAAGATGTCAATGGTTAGAAGCAATCCACTGGTGATCACACCAGCTCACTCGACCTGGCCTACCTAGGGCCCAGTGCAGCTCCAGGGCTGGCCCTGCCCCACGCAGACACCTCCACCTGCCTGAGCACATCTGCCCTGGACCAGCCTCTTGGTGCTTCCCAAGTCAGCTGCTGCAGTGTTCGGCAGCTCACAGAGCTCTCATAGACAGGGAGGAGACCCAGCCAGCACTGACCACTGGTATTGATGCCCAGGGCAACACAAGGCCTCCTCAGCTCCCAGCTCTTAGGACTCACCTGCATCAGGTTGAGATTCTACTCACTGTGCATGGTCACTATTGTCTGTGCAGTGCTGTTGGCTGCTGGTGTCTCTCCGTGGAGTCCTCATGGTCCAAGATGGTTGCTTGAGCTCCAGCTACCATGTCTGTGTTCCGATTGCTTCCTAGGGGCCTCCCCACCCAGTGACCATCACTGAGCACACGTCTCACTGATTCATGTGATGGTTCTAAACAAATCTACACATTCTTTGAGAAAGGCGGGAGTCTATGTCCCCTCCTCCTGAGACTGGGCCAGCCTTTGTGACTTACTTGTTACCAATAAAAGGCAATGGAAGAAAGGCCGCGTGCCTCATCCCAGAAAGGTCATGCACTTTCCAGCTGGTACTCTTGCCAGGCATGCTCTTGGGGACAGCCACCACTAAGTCTCACGCCCCAGGATCGTCATGTTGAAAGGTCACACCTGAAGGGAATAGTGTTGTTATAAAGACTACTGGATAGGGCCAGGCACGGTGGCTCATGCTTGTAATCCCAGCACTTTGGGAGGCCGAGGCGGGCAGATCACTTGAGGTCAGGAGTTTGAGACCAGCCTGGCCAACATGGTGAAATCCCGTCTCTACTAAAAATACAAAAATTAGCCAGGTGTGGTGTCACGCGCCTGTAGTCCCAGCTACTTGGGAGGCTGAGGCAGGAGAATCACTTGGGGAGGCAGGAGAATCACCTGGGAGGCGGAGGTTACAGAGAGACAAGATTGCTCCACTGCACTCCAGCCTAGGCAACAGAGCCAGACTCCGTCTCAAAAAAAAAAAAAGACTACTGCATCGGAGTCAGTGGGCCCAGTGCTGGTCAGGCCAAAGTTCCTGAGAAGTAGTTCCTTTCTCTACCCTGCCGTGGAAGTAGTTGGGGGAGCTGCTAGGAGTGTGAGCTCTGGAGGCTGAGTGTTGGGAGTCACATGCCACTTCTTCCACTCCTTGGCGTGTGTCCTTATGCAGGCAATGTTACCCACCTCCCGGGCCTCCTTTTTCATCTGTAAAATGGGTATGATCATTGTCACCGCCTCACAGAGTTGACATGAAAATTAGATTAGCTAATACACGAGACAGTCTCACCTGTTTTATTTCATGCCACCAATTATTTCATAAAATTACTGTTTCCTCATATATAGCTTTCTCTCCACTAAAATGTGGCTGTACAGGGCAGGCACTATGGTCACTGTGCTGGTGACCATCCTATCCTCACTGCTGGGTCACCACAGCCTCAAAGAGTGTCTGTCACACAGCAGGGACTTCAATCAGTTTGGATCAGGGTTTTTTGCTTTTTCTTTTATTTTTGAGTTTGGATCAGGTTTGACTATGTGTAACAGATCAACTCAAAACAATAGCGGCTTTAAAAGGGAGCAGTTTATCTGCCTCTCAGGAATAAGAGGTGTCTGGAGGCATACACCCCAGGAAAAGTTTTGTGAAACTGTCATTGTCAGAGGTCCAGACTCCTTCCACCTTGCTCCAGCAGCAGGTTTAGTGTGTCTACTTCATGGTCCACGATGGCTGCTTAAGCTCCAGCCATCACATCTGATTTCTGTGTCAGGAACGAAAAGGCACAAAGAGGCGTAAAAAGGCATACCAGTTTTCTTTTAGGGAAAATTTCTAGCAGTTCTATACAATAATTCAGTTTACATCTCATTGGCCTAACCTTAATGCATGGTTACATCAGCTAGGAAGCTTATCCCACTGGGAAAGGCAGTGTTATTCCCACCGGGAAGGGCAGCGTTATTCCCAGTTAAAGTTAGGATTCTAAGGGACAGGAGGAAATACTGAGAAGCAATGAGCAGTCTCTGGCCAGTGCTCAGTAACTCTCAGACAGACAGATAAATGGTCCAGCCTGCCTCCACCCTTTCCACCCACGCCCTGGGGGTTCCCACCGCCCTGCAGGCCAGCTGACCTGTGATTTGCGCCAGCTTCGTCTCTAGAAGGCTGTGACTACTGCCTGAGAGGGAGTCAAAAGGTAGGAAGGAGGCTGGCTCAGGAGAGGGGAATGGTGCAAGGCAGAAGCAGCCACTCTTCCATCCTTGGCATATCCATCCTTGACAATGACACTGTCATCAGTCATCCCTTCCATGCCCAGGGCCTGCTGTGGCAGGGACTTTGGGGGCTTGCTCCAAGGGAGTGAGGATGGCTAAGGACAAGACCAATCTTCTTTACTTTCTAAGATTTCATCACCCGAGGACTTCATCTGCTTGGTTACCAGATGGTTATCACCATCTACCCCCACAGGACACAAGCTGTCACCTTGTGGCCACTGTCAGTGCAAGTCAGCAGTCCTCTGGGCAGGTGTGAAGGTTCCAGCTGATGAATGGGAAACTTCAGGCCGGAGAGGGAGGGCAGGAGCCCTACTCAGCCTCTTGGGTCCCAAGAGCCCTGCATCCTCTTTGGCTCAAGGTGCAAAATCTTCTGAGAAGGTTGGGCCATAGTGAGTTCCGGAAACAGGTGCCAAGTCACAAGCTTCTGCTTCTGAAAGGGGAGAGCAGGGAGCCGGATTTGGGCAAATCTAGGCCAGGTTCACACATGCTGAGTGGACAGACTCTGGCTCCTACCTGGATCCTGCTCCTCTGCAGCTTTCTATGCTCACCGTCATTGTCCGCCTCGCTCTATCCTGGCCTTTTCTGCTGACCACCAGAGCCCCACAGACCATGACCTCTGGCCTGGGCTGAGTCTTCTGGCTGCTAGGAGTGGAGGATTCGCAAAGTTCACAGTCTCATTAGTCCTCAGGAATAAAAGGTCCTACTTAGCTACTAGATGATTCCTCACCGCCATCACCATCACCAAAGCCAAGATCAAGGGAAGACCGTCACGGGTCTCTTGAGGACCTGAGCATGGAGGCGGGCACCAATGCAGAACACTGAGCTCTTCATTGACTTTGGCAAAGTTCTTGTCCCATTCTATGCACTTTGCACCTAGCATCCTATTTCATTTTCCCCTCAACCCCGTGCTGTTGAGACCATTGTTATTATCCCCATTTCACCGATGAGGAAACTGAGGCGTAGAGAGGTAGACTTGCCCAAGGACCTCACCTACAGGGAAGCCCCAGTGACCCTGTGGGGAGGTAAAAAAAGACATCTAGAAAACATGTGATCTCCCCTTGGTGGCAGGGGCCTTGCTAGCAAAGCAAGAGCATTGCAGACATGAATTCTGGATCTAGATATTTTGGTTATCACCTGGCATGACAGAGTGTTAGAGGTGGACTGACCTGGGAGAGGACCATATCCAAAATTCTCCTTATACAGAGGAGGAAACAGAGGCCAGAGTGGGGAAGCACCTTGCCCTGGCTTCATGTCAGCAGGTCCAACGTGCAGCCTGCTCTCATTTAGTTTGGACATTTCTTGTCCCTGATTAAGTTGCTATTTGGTAAAAAGGCTTTTCTTTGGTTTAAAAAAAAAAAAGTATTTCTGTCCTGTTGGATTTACCCTCAACTTTTCACTAGCACCAAGTGCAAAAAAGGCTGAAGTTGTTACACAGTGACAAGCACCCCCTATCAGTATATTTTGGGAGGACAAACAACTTCAAGGGACTCTGCATCATCTTACCACGACACCTCCCACTCCGAAGAGTGATCTACGTAAGTATCATGCTAAACACTTCACAGTTACTCCATGGCATCCCCCAGTCCCTGACGGAGGAACTCCTCCTTAGTTTTCCCATCTTGTAGCTGAGGACACTGAGGTTTATCCAGGGAACCTATCCAAGATTACACACTTGATAAACAGCAGAACCAGCTCTAAAGGAGGGTTGGCAAACCACAGCCCACAAGTGAGATCCAACCAGCCGCCTATTTTTGCATGGCCCATGAGCTGAGAATAATTCTTACACTTTTAGAGGACTGGCGGGGGGGGAAGCAACCAAAGAAGAATATTTCACGACTCATGAAAATTATACGAATTTCAAATGTCAGAGTCCATAAATAAAGTTTTATTGGGACACTGCCATGCCCATTCATTTACAGATTGTGGCTGCTTTCGAGTAGTTGCAACAGAAATAGTATGGCCAGCAAAGCCTAAAATATTTACTGCCTGGCCCTTTACAGAAAAAGTTTGCTGACCACCCCCACTCTAAAGCAAAGGCTCCTACCCCATGTTTTAACATTCCAAGAAAGCTCCAAGGCTGGCATCAGAACTGTGAGCATCAGGGTTTCCAGACCTTACCCTCAGAATGATGCCAGACAAGACAAGCCATGGAAGTCACCAAACTTCTCTGGGGCTTAATTGCAAAATAAGGATAATCATCATGCCCTGCCTGGCTCCTAAAACTGTCAGAAGATGAAAACAAAATAATGTACATGAAAGCATTTTGTAATCCAGAAAGCACTCTACAGAAATGGAAATGATTCAGAGAAAGAGGGCTGGTATAAAGGAAAGAAGCCAACTGGAGGAGATGGGGGCGGGTTTGCCTTGCTTTTGCAGGATTCATTAATAAAACAGACCAAGCCTGTTGGGAATGGCCTTTGTCATAAACCCTGTGCCCCTTGCTCCCCCATGGAGCATATTCTTTGACCCTGAAGCATGGATTCATCTCTTAAAACATTTACATTTGGGGCCAGTGTCAGTGTCCCAGAGAAATGGCTTGCAGGGCATTCCCAGGTTTGGGCTTCTTCCCAAGGTGTGGGCTTCCTCCACGAGGCAATTTTAAGGTACTAGGAAGACTTCCCTGTCCCCAAATTCACTCTGCTCTTTTCTGCTCACTGATTTGCAAAATTTCACAGAGATTCTTTTCTGTGATTATTCCAAATCTGTTAAAACAAATATTTCTGGACTAGGCTATCATTAAACCCTGTTGGTTATTTCTAGAGTGTGAACAAATCGGTTGATCGTTTGTTCAAGAAATATTTGCTAAGGTCCCACAAAATGTAGGAGACCAATGGGCATTCGAGGGACAGACAGGAGAAGCTAGGAGGGTGAAACTGAATCAGATGCAGTCACCACTGTGTCCAACCAGCTCCATTTTTTAAGGTGTTTAAGAAAGAGAAGGGAGAAAGAAAAGAAGGTGTAGCAAGAGTTCCAGCAGGCATGGTGAGGGCTGGAATCCTTCTACGATGGAGAAGGGTGAGGCAGCAGAGCCCAAGAGCTAAGTTTTGTGGAGACATATTTTGATTGTGTGAAGGGGTATTTGGAGCTGCTGCCTGGTAACTCTGGGGTGGAGTCCACTGCTGCCATGAACCCCCTCCCACTTACAGGGGAATCTGCTGTTTTTGACTGTCAGCACACAAGCCATTCTGAATCCGACAGCAGCCCAGCTTTCCTATCACTCCCTACCCACAGCCGCAGCCTCCCTGCTGGCACCATGGATGCCTGACACTCAGCTGATCTTTTAAAAGTGAGAAACAAACAAAACTGTGTGCAGAATTGGATGTTTATTTCCACCATCTGCGTAGCAATACAAGTTCAAGTTATAATGGCATCCGCTCTCCATCAGTATTAGGCAACCATTTAAACATCTACAGCCATTTACTGATTATAAACACACACTAAAAAAAAGGCGGCAAGTGGCATGTGGCCCCGCACCTGCTGCCTCTGTGTGCGTCAGTCAATTTCATGCCTAGGAAGCTCTGGGCTCCATGGGGATGGATCTATAAAGCAGTTTGGTTGGTTGTGGGTTTTACTTTTTTTTCCCTGGGAACAGCATAAACCAAGCTGGCCCAAAATACACTTATTGCAAATAGATGGGAATAAATGGAAAATAGACAATGATCATAAATGCAAACCCAAAAAGTGCTGAATTTCCTAATGTTAAAAGGTCCATTTGCTTTTAATTAGAAGATAAAAACTGATGAGTGTTTTTACTGGCCTTCAAGAAAAGTTAGCAGGGATTACCGTTTAAATGCTCCTGCTCACCACCACCCCCACCTCTCCCACCCCAGGAAGGTCTGAGTCACCAGGCAAGGACGGAACAGCACATCAACTGGATGTGGTGAGAGAGGCACTGGAAACTAAAGAAATCGATGCATTTTATAGGGGGAAAAAAAGAAAAGTTGATCCAAAAACTGGGAAAACGTTTTCTTTGTCTTGCAAAAGGTTTTCCTACCTCCTTCAGACCTGCCCCTGGCCGTCATGGGCCTGTGGCTGGCTGCAGCCCGAGACCTGCCTCAGTGCCGTCCTGAAGGGGGCTGTGTGGTTTTGGGTTGCCATTCTCAGAATCTGCTTTATTACCTGGGAGAGCTAAAATGGGGAATTTCATTAGACTAATGGATTCCTAGGGACTCTGGATCTTACATTTCCAGGTTAATGTCTCCAACGTGAGGTTTGGTTTGGTTTGTCTGAGAGTTTTCTAACTAAAAGTACCTTCTGCCATTGTGGTGTAAAGGACCCACTTATTGCCCATGACCAAGTTTTTTGGAAGGAGGAGTGGGAATAGATCTCTCTCAGCTTCTGATCTCGTCAGAAGCTCCAAGTTCTCCCAGAAAGCTCCTTCATCTCTCTCATGTGATCCATGAAGCGCATCAGAGACTCTTCCACCAGGGGCACCACAGTAAGCTCCTCTGCTCCACCCCAGGGTGCCTCTCTGCCCCCCTTTCCTTTGAACACTGGTTTTGAGATGGCGCTCTGCCTTCTCGGCTCATTAAGCCTGGCTGGCGGGAACCCAGCATAGCTTGCTTTGTCTTCAATCCATTTTAGAATAAAAGTTAGCTCTATATAGCTACAACAATTACCACCCCACCACCAGCATATTACGGAACTAATCCTATTTGGGGTTCTAACTTAAAGCCTTGCATTGGGAAAGTTGGCATTGAAAGTGAATTACTACACACCAATCCACTGGACTCAAGTCCATTTCTCATGATAACCAACAAAACTTGAAGCTTGTCAAATTATAATTTCTCCAGCATCCTGAAAGACCTTTGGGAGCCTGTGTGGAGGCATAAACATCTCCTGTAAATCCAGTTTTATTAACCCAGGGGAAAGTTGTTTAAAAAAAAAAAAAAAAAAACGAAAACACTGTCTCAAGTACTTTCAATCTCCCCTCTCTGCACTTTTGTAATTGTCACTGGTTCCTAATTCTTCCTGATTCCCTCCTCCTACCCTTTTTCCACTAAAATCTACCCTTAGGTGATCTTATTTGGATCCTAACGGGTAAAAGAAAGGTCATTACAGAAATGAAACCGACAGCATATTTTATGACATCAAGACATTATTGTTAAATTTTTCAGGTGTGATAATGGTATTGTGACTTAAAAAACAAAAATGAGTCCTTTCCTTTGGTGACACATATTGAAATGTGAGCTGCACCCAGAAATGATGAGGATATTTGCTTAAAGTGATAGAGGGGAGGACTGGCTGGCGCTGTAGGTGAAACAAAATTGGACTTGGTATGTGCCAAAGCTGATTAATGGATACTAGGCGTCATCATATTTTTTGGTATATGCTTGAAAGTTTCTATAATAAAAAGTGTTTTTGTTTTTTTTTTTTTAACAAAAAGCCCACTCTTAGGGAAACATCCGATAAATACATCCAAAGTAAGATGTCACCAACTAATAAGGATAAATAGCAGTTACCTATTTCCTGAGGCATCTGCGTTTAACAGGACTTAAAAGGCCTTAAGACAAAGAAATGAATCCAACAGTGCAAGTCAGGCAGGAGCAAAGAGGAGGGGAGTGAGTGGCCACCTCCAAAAAGGCCACTGAAGCCAAGCGCTCTGAAGAGAGTTCCAGGCTCAATTTTCTTTCTTTATCAGAACGAATAGGATTTAATAAAGATAGGCCAAGAAACACAACTACATTTTACAAAGACTGTTTCTGGTGCTATGTTATTGAAGATCTTTTCCAGTTTATTTTTAACCACCATTTAATAATTTTAAATAAGATTCATTTAATAATAGCTACTATCAGACCACTTGCTATATATACGAGACTTTTTGCTAAGTACTTTATATATGATAGATTCTTCCATTTGATCTTTATTTCAATCCTGTGAGACATTATCCCCATTTTACTGATGAGTCAAAAGTAACCTGTGCAAGATCACTCGGCCACTAAGTGGCAGAGCCAGGGTTGAAGTCTGGCCTCTCACTTTGTGATCACTGTAGTGCCCAGGAGAAACCTCTTCCTGAAGGTTGGTCACTGAACAACTGATTCACCTTCTCACGGCATATGGACCACTTACCAAAGGTGTGCTAAATCATTAAGTCATGAACCATTCCTCAAAACAGTAGTTAGTATTTAAAATCATAAAATAGCTAAAAAATGATGCCAGACGAAAACAATGGCATAACCTGCGATAGCCAACACAGAAAAGATTCATGAGGCTAATGAACCTTACTGACGATTGGTGTCACTGGAATAGTACCAAGTGGATGCAACTGGGTTTAGTAGACATGTTTAGAGCAAGGGAGAAAAGAATAAGTAGAAAGGAGTGCAGAAGATTGTAGGTCATTCTGTTGGCCACAGGTATTGAAGGTTGGATTCTCTGGGAGGTACATACTGAAGCAAAGTTAGGACAGCAAAAGTTTTGTTGGGGAGTAACACCTGAAAAAGAAAAGAGGGGAAGCAGGCCATGGCAGGGGGAGCCCTCGGACTGTGATGCAGACCCAACCAAGTGTCCGCCAGCCCAGCAGGGAGCTCCAGAGCTGCACTGGGTGGAAATGGCTAGGCCCTTGTATATGCACCTTGCTCAGAAACTGGCTGAAGGCCATGACTTTGGCTCAAAGACGGGCTTGAGCTAACCTTGAAGGAGCTAACAGCAGGGAGGCTGTCAGCTAAGCACACTCCTTGCAGCTGGGTAGAGTCTTTCTGTGCAAGATCTGAACAGAACCTCTTTGTGTCTACCACCCAAGTAAAATTTTTAGAGCTCTATTCTAGGAGGGATGGAAAACCACTGAGTAGTTTCAATCAGACATGATGGGATTTCATACATAGTTATATAAATATTTAATAATACCTATTGAATCATTCATGCAATAAATATTTGAGTGTCTGTCATGCTCCAGGTGATGTTTAGGTGCTTGGGATACATGAGTGAACAAAACAAAGATTCTGCTTCAGTGGAGTTTATGCTATAGCCAGAGAGGGAGAGACAAACAGTACAACATAATAAATATGTAGATGACACACTATGTTGGACCTCTGCTCCTCAGTGTGGTCATGGGCCAGCAGTGTGGGCACGCCCTAGGGATTTGCTAGAGATGCTGCCCCACCCCAGACCTAGTGAATTTTAATCTGCATTTTAACAACTCCAGATGATTCTTACAAACCCTAAAACTGAGGTCCCACCCTCAATTTTAAGACAATTTTTACACAATGTTAACGGGGGGCAGGGGGAGGGGGAGATAGCTACAGTATTAAAAAGGGTAGTCGAGCTAGAGCTCATTGAAAAGGAAGAACTTTGGTAAAAAGTATGAAGGAAGTGAGTTAGCCAAGCATCTGGGTTAAGAGATGTTTCCAGGCAGAGGGACTAGCTTGAGGCAAGGCTCTAAGGCAAAGCACGCCTGGAGTGTTTGAGGAACAGCAAGATGGCCAGTTTGGCTGGAATGGAGCAGGCAAGGATGAAGAGTTGGGTCAGAAAGATAAAGGGGGAGTGGTTATGATGGCCAGTGCTGTGGGGCCTTTTGGGACACAGCAAGGCCTTGGGCTTATTCTCTGAGTGACATGGGAGCTACTGCAGGAGTTTGAACAGACAAGTGACAGGACCTATGTTTCCAGAGGATCACTCTGGCTGTGTGTGCGTCACATATCTAGGAAGCTCTGGGCTCCATGGGGATGGCTCTATAAAGCAGTTTGGTTGGTTGTGGGTTTTACTTTTTTTTCCCTGGGAACAGCATAAACCAAGTTGGCCCCATGTGTAAAGGGACATGGGTAGAACCAGGGGAATCAAGGGTACTGTCATAATCCAGACAAGAAACACTGGGAGTTCAGAACTGGCTGGTTACAGAGCAGGTGGGAAATGGCTTGATTCTGGATAAATTAGTACGGAGATACAGCATGATCTCTTGATGGATTTGGCGTAGGATGTGAGAGAGAAAAGTGGAGGATAACTCCAAGGTTTCTGGCCTAATCAACTGAAGGGAGGTTCAGATCACAGATTTTTAGGGGAGAAGGTCAAGGAATCAATCACTTTGTCATGTGGAGGTTAAGATGTCTATCAGACATGCAAAAGATGTTGACTAGGCAGTTGCATACAAGTGCAGGGTTCAGGAAAGAAGTCTGCTAAAGATATCCATTTGGGAGCTATGATCAGCTATTCTACTACAAAATCATGTAAGAATAGGGCTAAATATACTGAACAATTGGCATGCCTGTAGATCTGTCTATTATACCATAAATTTTGGTCAGATAATATAATCAATGTGGAAGTGATTGTGATGTGAACATTTTCTGTATATCTTTCCTGGGTTGTGATCTGAAATTTCAGGTAATTAGTCAATGCACTTTAAATATGGGTTTAAAAAAATTCTCAAAAATGCAAAACAAAAGAAAATCCATAAAAGCCAAAATAGAAAAACCCTGAAAATAAAAAATAATGGTCATCTAAAATCAACTGCATACTTTTAATTTCCACTAGCAAATGGACAAAATTCATTGATAACTCCCCCTCAAAAACAGTTCCACTGAATAAACTACATAATAATGAATACATTTAAATTTAAATCTAGCACAACTTACGACGGCACAGCTTTTTGTGGAGCATAATAGCAGTTATTAAGAGTAAGTACTCTATGCATAGACACTGAGTTAATCACGTTACCAAACATTATCTCATTTAATCTTCAATCCTATAAGGTTGTATCTATTTTATATTTGATGAGACTGAGACTCAAAGAGGCTGAATATGTGACCTCACATGGTTAATAAGCACCAGTGCAGAGATCAAATTCCAAATCAAAGGCCACTACCTGCAAACTTCAAATAGCACAATTTAGATGTGAAATCTAAAGGAGAAAGTGATATTAACCTATTTTCAAATAAAATATAGTATTTATTTTAGAAAAGATTAAATGCTTCTAAGTACTTTCTACAGTCAATAGATCCTTTGCAAAATGATTGCTGGAATATCGCCTCTTTCCTTTTTTTTTTAATTTAGCCCCCAGCCATGACTCACGCTTCTCATTAAGGTATGACTTTTCTTGCTGATTTCTAGACAAGCTGATACTGATGACTGAATCAAAAATGGGCAAGTAATTTAGTTGAGTTATTTGTACTTTCAGATTTTAACTGTCGTAATGATTAGGTAAAATAATGTACTGTCAGTGACTTATCAAAAATTTATTTCACATAATAAATTATATAATTTATTTTTATCTTTCAACAGTCTACACCAAAAACATTTTTGGAAACATCTCTTCCTTTTGGTAGAACAGGTTAGCAGGCTGACATCAGCTTCATATTCTCATGGCTAAAATCCCCCACGGTTATACAGTTAAGCATAGCCTTTCTTTGTATTTCTCAAGCTGACACCACTTGATAAAAAAACAAAACAATATAAACATTTCTAGATTTTGCCTAAAGCCTTAGCTTTAACTGCAGAGTAGTGAGTAGGAAATTACAAACATATATTCATTAGCCTTAAACTTATCATCTTACATGCGCACATACCAAAAGGGCAAAAGGAAAGTAAAAAGTAAGGCACAAAAGGATGCATTGAGTGTTAGGTCTGTCTACTAAGATTGGCCATAAGAGACATTAACCAACATAATATGACAGACAAGGCAAAAACTGACTAATAGAACCTTTTCTTAAAAAGCCGTTAATAGCATATTCAATTATTATCAAATTATTCAGGTTGTGAGACTTCTAAAATAACCAAATTTCTGTGTATGCAAAACTGGACTTTTTTCAGTTACAAAATAAGGTTGGCCTCAAAAATGCAAAACATAACAAAATCATTTAAGGGTCTGGCAGAAGTCAGTACATCTCAGAAAGTGGGAAAAGGAAACCCAACTCTTACATGCACCAAATGTGTATGTATTCCAAAAACTTTCTCCGAGTATGAGTCAGACTCACCAGAGTTTCATTATTGTTGTTTTCAGCTGTTGGTTATTTTCCTCTGTGAAATATAACTCTCAGGATGAACTACTAATTCAATATTAAAGTAACATCAGCAGTAAACACAAATTATCTGTTTAAATTTTACTAAAATCTATGGAAGCCACAGACATAGTCTAAAAATACAAGCACATTCTGTAGCCCAGTCCTCAACGACAGTTCTTATTATGAGGTGGTTAAAGACACAGAACCACAGTGAAGTGCTGATCATAATATTAGAAAAATTTAATTTATATTTAAATTTACCATTCTGTATATCAAGTGCCTATTGGCTGAACAGAACTGTATTCAATAATTCATATTGTATAACTTCATTCAACTAATACAAAAAGCTAAATAGAAAGATTTACAGTTGAACACCAGGTTCCTAAGGCTGGCGTCACATATCATTCCCTGATAGAGTGAGAATTCATCAGCAGAGGACCTAAGAACCAAACTGCGAGTTTGATTTAAAATTCCTTTCCCTGCCATGTATAAGTAACACATTGTGTAGTGACCAAAAGAATATTCTATGTTCCACCATTTTCTTTTCTAAGCAGACTGCCACAGCCCAATGACTTTAAAAACCTAACTCCAATATTTTACCTGATAGTTTTAATAAGGGTAGTTGGGTCAAAAAGATAGAAGAGGTTATCTTCGGCAATGATTGGTAATGTATCATCCACTGCCTTCGTCACAGTACAAAGATAACAAAGGCCAATTATGAGGCCTACCAATCAGTACTAGCGAATTATAATAAATACATCCTTTTTAATACTTATGTGTGGAAATGGGAGTGAGTGAAAATGACACTAGGGTGGGGACAAAGGAAAGCCTGAATAGACAGAACTCTTCAAAAACTCTTATGAATTCTATGCCCTCAAATTTTAAGCCAGGAGGAATAGAGCTAGAATTCCAAAACCACTGAAAAAGAAAGGGTTAATAATAAAACCCACAGCTGATTTTCTGCATCAGGAATGAAATATTGTAACATATCTATCATTCACATGTGAGTTCATGTAATTTATCTTCAATTAGAATTATTATCTATTCAGCAGCTGAAGCCCAAGAACTGCTGATACACTGCAGATGAGAAAACATTTGCTACTCTCCCAGCTCTGGCCTTTCTTAAGCTAAATGATGATCACAACAATATAGATCACTTGTTCTATAAAACGATTTTGGCTTACATGTATAGCAAGCTGCACTGCCAGCATTTACATTTGCAACAACATTTCAGTCCCTTTTTTTGATTCTAGAGGTTGCAACTCTTCAGTTTTATTGGTTCAGCAATTTAGTCCCAAATTCTCATTAAAAATTTACACTTTTTAATCCAGCATTTATTGCCTTGAAATGAGTTACTACAGCTATGTAAATTTTTTTAATGTTTGAACCCCAAAGATAAAATAAATACATTTTTAAATAACCTTCATGATATTCATAGTTAAATACTTCATCTCAAAATAGTCATTGACTTCCAAGGTGGTCAAGCCAGTGACCATAGGCGTCTACGTTACACATTAAAGTAAGTAGTATCTGTCCGAGCTCATGTTTACAAACAGTCTGGGACAAGGTACAATGTCAGCAAAATACCAGAAAATCCCTTTCTCATACATAGGTTACAATGCCAAATCAATACGAAAAATGCAGCCCAGAAGGCAACACAGCATTCTCTACCATAGTGTTTTTAAAAGTATGTTCAATGGGCTGTTAACAAATATTTCACTTTAAAAAAATGAGTTTCTCTTTGGATAAGGATATATTAAAACTGGGTTATTTAGTGAAGGAATTCTTAGAGCCTTCAATATGCCAACAGGCAGGTTTGCAAAGGCAGCTCCCAAAATTATTTGTCTGTAAACATTTTCTCCCAATGAGCATCTTTTAGGAACATGATCCACGGAGCTGGTTTTGAGAAACATAGCTTTGGCATGGTGGCATGTTCAGAAGCTTCAGTAAATCTTCAGGCTATGACATCTATTTCTTAAAATAGTCTTAAATAAGTCTATTTCTTAAATTAAGAACAAAAATTATTGTTAAAGCCAGTAAGTCTGGAATTTCAGACTCAGAAAAATGAGCACATGGGCAAGGAGAGGGGAATACACCTGTTTATCATACTATGTGATTTTCATCTTCCTGGCAAAAATATGTGCAAAAATACCCACGTTAGCTAATTTTGATGATGTCTGTGCACAACATCTGAACAAACTAACCAATATATGCAGGCTGCTTAAAGCAAAAACAGTAAATGGAATAATGTTTTCCCTTATCCAAAAGGAAAAATGCACCAGTGAGTGACATATAAAACAATTTATAATGACATGTTTGGAACCCGTGACCCTGGTTATCACTTAAGATTCTCTATATAGTATAGTTTGATGACATTTATAAAGCTATCTTCTTTGAAGTACTACTGAAAGTTGCTATGGTAAACTTCTCTTTACTCAAGGAGTTTATCTACTTTAGAGGAGTATTTCTCAACCTCAGCACTAATGACATTTTGGGCTGGATAGTTCTTTGTTGTGGGAGTTGTCCCGTGCATTGTAGGATGTTGAGCAGCACCCTGGCCTCTAACCTCTAGATGTTAACAGCATCCCACCAGTTGTGACAACCAAAAATGTCTGCAGACGCTGTTCAGATAAGCGAATCATCCCCAGTTGAGACCCACTGCTTTTGAGTCAAAACCAAAGTTTATACCTTGACTGTGCTTCCTTGGGGAATGTCCATTTTACAGGCACATTGTGACTTACACATCTCAACAAACAACTAGTAACTAGTGGCCTAAGAGATCTTTCTCAATTCTGTGTGATCAGAAATGGTAAAGAAAGGTTAGGAGGAAGCACTCTACATTTCAAAGAGAATTCAAGGTAATTTTACTGTCATTACACTAGTAAAAATTATCTGAGTCATGATGCTTAATTGATAGATATTCTAACAATTAGAAAAATGCTAATTGTATATTATAACCTGTTAAGGATCACAAGGATTGATGCAGTCTAAAAATGGGAAACTTAACAATCATCAATGGCTAGTTCAGACCACAGTCTGCTCCTTGACTGAATATTACCATGAAATTCTCAATTCAAAAATCTCAAGTCTTATCTTTAAACTGCTTGCTTGTACTACAGCCTTATCATTTCTTTCAAATGATCAAGAAGAAACCCTTTGCATGTCATGAAGAAGCATCCTGGTATGTGTCAAGAAGTACATTATCTAGTTTTAAAGCCATTTCTTCAATATCCACATCTTCAGTTTTGTCATAATTGTCATCACTCTCTTTACTTTGTTCTTTTCTTACTGCCTTTAAACACTTGTCAAGTCTCTTTATGAACAGGTCCACATCCTGCATCTTCATTCCGATGGCTGATGCAGCATTGAGGTAAGCACAAGGGTAATTATTTGTATGTGACATAAAGCCTCTGAAAGTATAGCCACTCACAGTTTGCACAGACCCAAGAGGCACAACCCTGAAAGAAGAAAGATTTACCAGTTTAATATGTCTGGTAATGGTAACACAATGTCACCCATAAACAAAAGATGTGTGTTATTACAAAGCCTTACATCCACTTATTACGAAGTTTAAAACAGCCATAAATCATGGCCTACGAAAATAGACTGTATCGACTTTAAAATGAAATTCTATAATACACTGCTTTTTTACATAGAAAAGTCCTGCCTCGTGATTATCGTTTACTTATCTTCTATTAAAGACCTATAAGCTCCAGGAATCTCTTTTGATTTTATTTTTGCCAGTATCTTTTCCTGTTTACCTGAAGCTCTAGGAATCTTAAACACCTCTACATCTTCTTTAAAGAGATAAAAAGAAAATGATTTGGTTTTGTACCAAATCTGGAATATGACTTCATATATACACACTTTACTCAAATATTGAAATTTGCAAGTCAAACCACTGTAATTGTCATGTGTTACCTCAAATAATCAACAAACTAAAAGTCTAACTTTTAGTTAGACTAAAATCAGTGCTATACAATGGATAGTTTTAAAGCACAGATACGGAAGAAGTTATGTAACTGTTTATAGTGGGGTGGTAGTCAGCAAACAGTAATATTCAGCAAAGGCACCTGCATTTTTAAAGCTTGATTTCACTGGCATATTAGATATAAGCAGATTTCTAATAGTTTAATTGCTTAGCTTTTTTTTTTTTTTTCCAAAGAAGTCAATTAGGCTCAACCTAAACACAAAGACAAATAGTGGCAATACTAAAAGCAATGTCAAGAAAACCATTTTACAAGTGTCAAAACTATATTGTATATAGATAAGAGTTCATCAAGGTAAAAAGTAAATTAATCAAAGATTTTACTTTAAAAAGTTGTCCTGTGATATAAAATCTCTATCCTCCGGTAACTACAGAAAAATTCTTTAATAGAAGCATATGAAGTATTTACAGCAAGATATTTCTTTTCAAGTCATTTTTCTCTGACCTCATCAAATCTAAAATGAAAAATGAGATTCATTTTTCAGGCCATGTATATAGAAGAGGAAAAAGTAAAATTTTCTGAGGCAGTTACATAGGCAAGGATTGCGTACTCTTTTTTTTAGTTTAGGAAGAAGGCTTTTCCTTAAGAACACTTTTACTTCAATTTAGTGATGAAGATGGCTTATTTTTAAAACCATAATGTAACTTGCCGAAGATCATCTAACAAAGGAAATAAAGACAAAAAATCTATGTAGAGAGGTAATAAAACTTTGTTTCTGTACATCTATGAAAACAAACAAGATTCATGTCTTTTTGTGACTATTTCAGGCATAAGCAGTCCACAGGTGGGCATTCAGTAGCCTTACAGATTCTCTAACTCATCATTCTTTACTCCATGATGAATTCGCAGGTATAGTTCAGGATATACTTGGGGGACTATTGTTGAGAAAAGGTATTTTATTGGAGTTAAGTTTGAAAAGACAAATAAACCCATATCTATCTTTAACATACTTACCTGGCTCCAGAAACCTGTCTGGTAAAAAGCATCGAGCCTAGCTGAGTGACAGCTTTGTCATGGTGTTCATCTAGTGTTTTAAGTGTCATAGCTAAAAAAGAAAAAAGTATCCTAATAAGCCTTGGTTTACTGGCATAAAAATCACTCAAATAATAACAATAATAATGATGAAGACATTACTTTTTATTCGATGTCAAGTGGCACAATTTCACTTTAATGTACTTAATAAATCATAGGGATTTGTTTATATATCAGACAAAAATATTTTAATGTAAATTAACATCTCCAAATACAAAACAGAATTTCCATATCATCCTTCAGGAGAGTAAATTTTTCCAACTAAATAGATGAAACAATAACATGATCAGTATGGCTGTTTATTCAAATTCAACCAAGTTTTAAAAACTTGTAAAGTGAGGATGTGGGATATATTTCAGTACATATATAAAACTAAGTAAGATCAAATTCTGCATATGGAAATGGAAATGGTCATTCTGAGGCTGTGTGGGTAAACTGGATTGCATACATAGCGCCACTCGTGGCTACCATTTACTAAGGACTCGCCATGCTAGATGCTTCCCAAACAATCTCAACCAACCATTTAACAATTTTGCACGTGAGGGTAAAGGAAGTCAGAGGCTAGGACATGGAAGATTCGGAATTCAAGCTACACAATATCACCTTCTATAACATCTACATAGATCATAAATCAGCAAAGGACTAATTGGGGTGGTTTTTATTATATATTGGTGTTCAAATGGTATTCCACAGAAGCCCATTCCTAAAAAAGGCTTCAGCTACAAATGATTCACCTTCCTTTCTTCAGATATATGTGAAATATGAAACATTATATTACATATATTCACAATTTAAAAGGGGGTAATTATGAAGCTTAAAAGATAATTTAGTTCATAAAAGTCAACATTCACATTATTGTTTTTAGTAGCCCCTACATTACATGATAAAAACACATAGTCCTTATATATACAAATGAAAATATCATAAATACAAATTTCTCTAACATCCGTAGGCTAAAGAAAGCAAGCAATAATGACATTAAAAACAACATAAGAAAAGATTTAATTTCTGATATGTTGGGGTTTTGTTAACTGGAGAAAGTTTTGTTTATTTGTTTAGTTTAAATAATAGAGACAAGGTCTCACTATGTTGCCCAGGCTGGTTTTGAGCTCCTGAGCTTAAGTGATCTCCTGCCTCAGCCTCCTAAAGTGCTAGGATTACAGGCGTGGGCCACCACACCCGACCTGGAGAAAGCTTTAATTATTTATAAATGGAGTTATGGTTAGAAACAGGACTTTAAGTATTATTTTCTGCATTTTTGTTATAATACTTAATATTGATTCTGATTCTCTCAGTGTATAGGCTTTATCTTAGAACTATATTAAAGCATTTCAAAAGCCTAACTAAACTTTTTCAATTTACAAATTAAAATACTGTGGTGAATTTAGAAATATCATTATAACTAGAAAGAGTTTTCTCTCCTTCTAGAAGTATCAGCTTCCTCCTAGAGTGGATCATAAGTATTTGTTTTTCTTTAGGAAAAAAGAAATTACCTAAAGATATGGGATTGTGAGGTGTATGCAACAGTCTTTCATTGTAGGCTTCTGACAACTTCTTTATTTGGTTGGACAAATATGAAAACATTTCCTGCAACAACAAAATGTCACATTTAAAACAAATCAAATATCTACTGCCAGATTTAATAAGACAAAAATCTGATTGGTATGAGGTCTACATTTTAAATTAACTCATCCACGTGCCTTAAGACCAGTTCTCTCCTTTGCCACAATACAGTGAAATTCAAAGCTGCCACAACTATCAGAAGCCACAGGATTTCAGCAAAGGCAAAGAACCAGCACATTTTCTCCCTTCACTATTAAGTATCTATCACAAATCCATCTTCTTCTCAGAACCTCCAGACCTACCAGTCTGGTCCTCGTAGCCATCAACCTCTTCCCTGGACACAGCAATAGATCCTAAATGATTTTTTTGCCTGTTCTCCACCCTTCTATAATCTGTTCTACACTCAGAGACTAGAGAGGTCTTTCAAAAGCATACCAGTTCATGCTTCTCCCCTGATGACTTCCTCCAGTAACTATTAGAAAACCACACTCTTCATCTCTAAGGCCCCACATAATGTGACCCAGCCAACATACTCAACCTAGTGACTATCATTTCCCCTAGTCACTACACACCAGTCACATTAGCATCCTTTCCAATCATTCTAGTGTTCAAACCTTTGTGCTTGCTTTCCCTGCATTTCCTAGATCATTCCCCAAGTGGTCCCTCTTGTCAAATGCTAAAGACACCTTCCTTTGTTAACTTTGCTATTAAAGTAGCTTTCCAACTCTGCCAGTCTCCTTCCCAATCCCAATCTCCTTCCAACATATTACCTATTTTGGTTCCTTCACTATACTTGCCACAATCTGAAATTATCTCATGTATTTGCTTAAATGGATATTGCCTATTACTACCCATTACAAGGGAAAAACTCCTTGACCACAAGGACTTTGTCTTCTTCACCACCGTTGCCCTAACACCAAGAAAAATGTGCCAGACTTTAGTACGCAAGTTATTTAGGAAAAGGTAGTTTATAAATGTGTTTCCTTTAAATCACACGACATTAAAGTGAACAATTCCCTTACTTCAATTAAAAGAATACAGCAACTCCTATAGTCCAAGCTTGAGCCCAGGAGTTCAACACCAGCCTGGGTAACATAACAAAAACAAAAACAAAAACAAAAAAAAACAAAAAAAGGCAACTAAAACTAAAAATTGTCCCACTGAAAAATAAAATATATTCAATAGTAGAAAATATAATAAAAATGTATTTTACAAGTATCAAACATCACATGTATATAAGCAGCAATTTAACAGTTACAAGTAAATATTAAGTTCGCAACTATTTGACCTAAAATTTTACTTTCTTCTCCTCACAAGACCTTTAAAAGTGTTGAAAAATCAGTATCTGTCCAACTACATCTGCAGCTAAACAAACCCATTTGCACTGAGCTCCTCTAATCACAGAAAAAACATATAAACTCTAAAGATACAACAAACAGCCAGGGGCTAACAGAGTACCCAAGCAGAGACAGCAAGAAATGACACTTCTCCAACCTCAGAGGCCAAGATACTCTCATCCCACACTGAGTCCCAGAGGAATTTTTCCATGTCTGAAGCACACAGATGACTAACTCCATCTTTTGTTAGGTAAAGCTTAAGAAAATTCCTAGCAGGTTTATGAATTACTAATGAGTCTACTTCAGACCACAAACATTTTCACTTCTGTCAACCCACTACATATATTTTATATTCTCACCTACAAATTTTTGAATAATCATTTTTAAATTTTAGGATACTTTATAAAATTAATTCTCAGAATGCTGGAATTACAAAAATCTTCGATCACTAAAATAAATTCATTCCTTTTATATTCAAAAAGTTAACATCTACAGTGGCCATACCTAATGAAGCTATTAATAAATGTTACTGTTACATGAGATAAGCCTTTCTCTTTTGTTATTTAAAGTATAGAGAAATATTTAAGGAGACAAATGTCATTATCATTTCCAGAAACAAACAAAAAAAACATCTTTTCTTAGACATATAAAAATATCCTGGGCCAAACGTGGTGGCTCATGCCTGTAATCCCAGCATTTTTGGGAGGCTGAGGCGGGTGGATCACCTGAGGTCAGCAGTTCGAGACCAGCCTGGCCAACATGGTGAAACCCCTTATCTACTGAAAATACAAAATTAGCCAGGCATGGTGACGTGAGCCTGCAATCCTAGCTACTCGGGAGGCTGAGGCATGAGATTCACTTGAGACCGGGAGGCGGAGGTTGCAGTGAGCCAAGATTGCGCCAGTTTCACTATGTTAGTCAGGCTGGTCTCAAACTCCTGACCTCAGGTGATCCACCTGCCTCGGCCTCCCAAAGTGCTGGGATTACACCTGGCCCTGGTCCCTCCTTCTTAACCCAATATTCCCATACTACGAAAGGTGAAACAATAAGATAACCAAATGGAACAAATCAACAGTTTTTCCAGCAATTAGAACAATTCATAATTTTTTAGTAACACACCAGGGTTAATAAAGAGGAGAATTCCTGGGTTTCATCCATATATTTTCATCTCCTATAACTAGGTTACTAATTTAAATGCTGTTTTTAAAGCAGTCACATATTTTCATTTAGATATTAAATGCTGATTTTTCTTCACTTATATTATTCACCAAAGTCTTAACTGGCCTCTGCCTTTCCAATTTACTCTGAAATTCATCAACCTCCCACAGGCAGAAACAAATCTCATAGGCAGGAAATGCCTTTTACAGAGACTTACCCCCTACAAACCGCCTAACAACAACATAACCCACATCCATCCTTCATTTATCCTCAAGCATATATTCATGAAGCAAAATTTTCTCCAGTTTACATATTTCAGTGGTGAAGACAATTTAAAATATTATTCTATCTACTTTGGCAGCCACATTAAATGCCAATGTGGTCACATTTGTGAACAAGCTGAACCTGATGAGTACTTAATTTGTACTCAGGTTAGCTATTTCTGAAAAAAGAGAAAGTGTTTCCTAAGTAACACCCCTAGAGGGTGCTTTTAAACTTACTGATGCATACATGGCTATTAAAAAGTGAATTTGCCCAATGTTCAACTTCTAATACTTTAACAAATTAGTTTTTACCAGTTCTATCAATCACTTGCTAATGCCACTAGAATTCCTTTTGAACTGTAGGTAATATTAGGATAGTATTTTTAGACTACGAAGATAACACTAAAGTAATTAAATCTCGTATCACTAGTACGGGAGTAATTAGATTTAAAAAAATTTGAAGCAAGTTCACATCCATCAACAAATATTTATAATATGTTTACTCTGTGTAAAGGGTTATAAGTAAACCAATAAGCAAATATGTTTTAAATATCTTAAAGCATAATATGCTGAATTCTATAATATTCCACATGTTAAGCTCCTAAATGCTCTCCTATTAATATTACTACATTTTAAAAATATTGCTTAGGAGACTATACCACTATCCTACACTAATACTTAGCTAAGCAGTTTTTTACCTGATATATTAAAGCTACTACAGAACCTGTACTATTTTTTGCTACAGTTAAATCTATAACTGACATTTATTATAAAATACTTCTGTAAAGAAAGAAATTTATAAGCAACCCAAGCAAATGTATATAGAAAGATCTTACTTAAAAGAAATGAAATATTATTGATTTTCCGTGTTCTCTGTGCTGTATTTAACGTAATTTTAAGAGACTTTTCACTAGAGATAAACTGAACTGTATACCTGAATGCTAATGTCAGCTACATTTCTAGAATAAAAATACAAAACTTTACACCACAGTTCAAGATGTTAATGGAAGAGAAGTTGAATTATGTTAAGCATTATCTTTCATATGGCCTTTTGCAAAGTGATTTGTAGTCATGAAATCCGACATCTATCCTGTCTCTCCCAGAATCCAAAGATGTGCATAATTCACTAAATTTTAAGTGAAACGGTCTTATGTAATCACGCCTTTGGAAACATACTGTTTCATGTTATAGGATAAAATAAAAATGGAACCTCACATATTATTACAATACATTTCACAAGGCAGGTAATAAACCAAAAGAAACATACCCAGTAGTCTACTATTTCAAAGATAACATGAATGGATGGATGGATGACCGACAGTAGGTAAATACTGAAGCAGACAGATGTCCATATTGGAGGAAAACAGTACTAAATATGACATGCTGCTGTCTACGACTGTGGTCAGCTAAAAGGATCCAGGCGCACTTGGCGAATCTTGCCTCAGAGGCTACACCCATCTGCATTCAAGTTGTTAAGGCCCCATATGTAGGCTTGAAATCAGATGCTTCTGCAGAGATTCAACTACTCCACTTGCAGGGCTGCAAATCTAGCAGTGTTTTCAAACTTAGCTCTGCTATAAGGACACTGAAGTGTATGACGTTCTTTTAAAACTTAGTTTGTCCCCCAGTTTTTAGCTCACAAATTCCAGCCACCGAGCAGCCATAGTGCTGTTATTCTTCTTCCACTTATCCAATTCAGCAAATATTTGCAACAATAAATGATTACCTGCCTTCCCTGTTCAGCAAAGTACTCTTCTAAAAGGAAAGCCAAACAGAATAATGATCTTCTCCAGAAGCAAAACAGAAGTGAGGATAAACTTCTAAGACCACAGACTTTCTTTCTGCATAGACAAACTAAAAGATACCGTCTTACATTTTAACCTCTTTTTTAAAAAGGGTTAAATTCATGGTTATTCCTCCCCTCAATGAAGCAAATGTGTTGATCAGGAAGGGGATAAGGGCAAAGAGGCTCAATTCACACACAGAGCTCCACTCTCTCTGATCCTTTCACCCTTCAAAAAAGAAAGCTTAAGAAGGAATGGCTTCAAGCTGAGTTCTTGTCTGCCACTACTGTGAAAAAGATAAAGCCTTTTCTGAAGAGATATAGCTAGATGAAATAACCTCTAAAAATATCATTGTGGTGAATAAGGGCATAGAATGAAAAAAATTCTAAGTTTTCTTTTAACATTCTTTTTTTAGTACACAATAACACCAATAATATAAAAAGGAGCTCTCAGTGATGGTATATAAATAGCTCCGGCTGGAGCAAAATAGCTTTGCCTCAGCTTCTCCAGAGCTGAACCAATAAACTATCACGATTAAATTTTCACAGTTCAAAAGCAAGTCCATTTAAACAAAAGAGGCCCTTATTTCTGCAACAAATCCAATAAAAAAACATATTTATGCTACATATATGCAATTATGGTTTATGGAAGACATCCACATTTTTCAACAGAGAAACCTGCCTTCTGAATGAAGTTGTTAAAAAAGCTAACTTACAGTGACAGAGTTCTCAAATGGGCATCTTAATACTTTGAAAATTACTCCTAGAGATACTCTCTCTTATAAATTCTATACAGAGAATTTTAAATAAAACCAATTAGTACATTAGAGAGCCTTTGGGGTTTTATATACCTCCACTAGATAGAGTGGGAGGGTCACAAGATCATCATCTTTATGGCTCAAATGCCTAGCACACAGCGAGTGATCACTCCCTCAACAATGGATGAGTGACTGGAAGCAGTGACAAGAAAGTGGTAAGACGGAAAGCGCACAGACTTTAGCATCACACAGACCTGGGTTTCAATGGCAATTCTGGTACTTATACGTGGTACTTGGGCGAGTACTTAACTCCTCTGGGCCTCAATTTTATCTGCAAAATGGGGATAATTCCTACCTCATACACTTGCTCTGGGTATTACAGGAAATAATAAATACAGTGAATCTAGCACAGTTCCTGGCATACAGCAGAGACATTGATAAAAATGTTAGCTCCCCACCTACCTATTTTTCCCCTAGCCTAAAAGGGTTTTCAGGATTAAAAAAAACTAAAGTTAGCTAGCAGGACTCCTACAGACACATGATAATACACTGTAGCTATAATCCTGTTCTTGTCCTGTTCCTGTTTATTCTACTCTGGTCTATATATCTAGATAAAAGGAAAAGAACAAAGTTCTGAATGTTACAAAGAGAGTTACCTCCTGACATCTGAGATGAAGGCATCCAATTCATGAATACTACTCCAACATAAAATTTCTCCCATAAAGTGTTTACCCAGTGATAATAAAGAACAAAGTCCCAATGAAACTGAGCAGCCTGCTGGATTCATTCACTAGCTGAGCTACATATTCCTGCAGGTCATTCTCAAAGGAGATGGATTTTCACTCATGCTAAGCAAAATGTACACATGCATGGGACTTTGGAATCAATTATCTACAAGTAGTCAAAAATCTTAAAGTCAAAAACCTAAATGTCACAAGACAGAACAATCAAGACATAACAGAAATTCCAAAAAGATGACAAAATCCCTAAAATCAACAATTCCAAAATCTTAAGGTTAGAAAAGTGCTTCTGCTAGGCAGGAAGTACAATGCCTGTTATATACAACAGGTAATCTCCATTCCTTTTCACAAGTTTTTGACTATATCCATATAGTTGAATATTTAGAGAAATGTTTCTATAAGAACATAGAAATATACAGTAGATTATTCCCTTAAAAAAAAAAAAAGGCTGGGTGCAGTAGCTTATGCCTGTATCCCAGCACTCTGGGAGGCTGAGGCAAGAGGACTGCTTGAGCTCAGGAGTTCGAGACCAAACTGGGCAACATGGCAAGACCCTGTCTCTACAAAAAGTAAAAAAAAAAAAAAAAATTTAGACCGGCATGGTGGCGTGCACCTGTGGACACCAGTTACTCAAGAGACTGAGGTGGGAGGATCACCTGAACCCAGGGAGGTCAAGGCTGCAGTGAGCCATGATCATGACACTACACTCCAGCCTGGGTGACAGAATGAGACCCCATCTTAAAAAAAAAAAAAAAAAGAGCATAGAATTCACAATGGAAATCAGTATCAAAATATTATTTGCAACTGGACACAGAGGTACATGCCTATAGTCTTAGCTACTTGGGAGGCTGAGATGGGAGGACTGCTTGAGCTCAGGAGTTCAAGCCCAGCCTGGGCAGCATAGCAAGACCCCATATCTTTAAAAATGTGTGTGTGTGTGTGTGTGTGTGTGTGTGTATAAAATTTGCTTTCTGACTAATTTTCCAGAAAGACACTTATTCTATATAAAATATGAGATGATTATACAACATTTGATCCAGGTGTTCTTAAATACCCTGTGTTCATACATTCAACAAACATATGATGAGCATCCACTATATATCAAGTAAGGGATGCTAAGAATAGAGGGATGGATGGCAAATCCCAAGTGGGCATTAGTCTACCAAAGTACTCATAATTAAGGACCAAGTTTCATTTCAGACACATAATAGTAATTTTTTAGAAGAGTACACTCAAACCCTCAGTTTAATTTGCTAATTAAATAAGTTTAACTACAAAATTACTCAAGATTTACATTAGTTTATTGTAGTAAATATTGCATATTATTATTTTTATTTATGGTTTCGAAGTCAAGAACAAAAGCAAGAAATACTAAATAACATGTTTACTTGGCATTATAAGGGCAGCATATAGAAATCTTAAAAGTTTCACCCCTCAGCAAATGCAAGAGAACTGAAATCATAACAGTCTCTCAGACCACAGCACAACTAAATTATAACTCAAGGTTAAGAAACTCACTCAAAACCACACAACTGAAACTGAACAACCTGCTCCTGAATGACTCCTGGGTAAATAACGAAATTAAGGCAGAAATAAAGAAGTTCTTTGAAACTAATGAGAACAAAGAGATAACATACTGGAATCTCTGGGATACAGCTAAAGCAATGTTAAGAGGGAAATTTATAGCTCTAAATGCTCACATCAAAAAGCCAGAAAGATCCCAAATTGACATTCTAACATCAACTAAAAGAAGTAGACAACCAAGAGCAAACAAATCCCAAAGCTAACAGAAGACAAGAAACAACCAAGATCACAGTGGAACTGAAGGAGACAGAGACACGAAAAACCGTTAAAAAAAAAAAAAAAAAAAAAAAAGCCAACGAATCCAGGAGCTGGTTTTTAAAAAAAATTAATAAAAAATAGGTAGATTGTTAGCTAGATTAATAACAAAAGAGAGAAGAATCAAATAGACACAACAAAAATGATAAATGGGGTATCACCACTGACCCACCGAAATACAAACAACCATCAGAGAATACTATAAACATCACTACGAAAATAAACTAGAAAATGTAGAAGAAATGGATAAATTCCTGCATACATACACCCTCCCAAGACTGAACCAGGAAGAAGTTGAGTCCCTGAATAGACCAAGAACAAGTTCTGAAATTGAGGCAGTAATTAACAGCCTACCAACCAAAAAAAGCCCAGGACCAGACGGATTTACAGCTGAATTCTACCAGAGGTACAAAGAGAAGCTGGTACCATTTCTTCTGAAACTATTGCAAACAATTGAAAAGGAGGGACTCCTCCTTAACTCATTTTATGAGGCGAGCATCATCCTGATATCAAAACCCGGCAGAAATTAAAAAAAAAACAAAACTTCAGGCCAATATCCCTGATGAACATCGACGCAAAAATCCTCAATAAATTCCTGGCAAACCACGAGAACATCCAGGAGCACATCCAGCAGCACATCAAAAAGCTTATCCACCATGACTCAGTAGGCTTCATTCCCAGGATGCAAGGCTGGTTCAACACACGCATCAATAAATGTAATTCATCAAATAAACAGAACTAAAGACAAAAACCATGATTATCTCAATAGATGCAGAAAATACCTTTGGTAAAATTCAACATCCCTTCATGTTAAAAACTCTCAATAAATTAAGTATTGAAGGAACATATCTCAAAATAATAATAGCCATTTATGACAAACCCACAGCCAATATCATACTGAATGGGCAAAAGCTGGAAACATTCCCCTTGAAAACCAGCTCAAGACAAGGATGCCCTCCCTCACCACTCTTATTCAACATACTATTGGAAGTTCTGGCCAGGCCAATCAGGCAAGAGAAAGAAATAAAGGGTATTCAAATGGGAAGAGAAGAAGTCAAACTGTCTCTGGTTGCAGATGACATGATACTGTATCTAGAAAACCCCATTGT
The DNA here is from genome assembly GCF_028885655.2 of Pongo abelii. Classification (NCBI taxonomy): domain Eukaryota; kingdom Metazoa; phylum Chordata; class Mammalia; order Primates; family Hominidae; genus Pongo; species Pongo abelii. Next base: position 24,244,842 of record NC_071988.2, read on the forward strand.
CTCAGCCCTCTTCAAGGGAAACTACAAACCACTGCTCAAGGAAATTACAGAGGACACAAACAAATGTAAAAACATTCCATATTATGGATAGGAAGAACTACTATCATGAAAATGGCCACACTGCCCAAAGAAATTTATAGAGTCAATGTTATTTCCATCAAACTACCATTGACATTCCTCATAGAATTAGAAAAAAACTATTTAAAAATTCACATGGAACCAAAACAGAGTCCGCATAGCCAAGACAATCCTAAGCAAAAAGAACAAAGCTGGAGACATCATGCTACCCAACTTCAAACTATACTACAGGGCTACAGTAACCAAAACAGCATGGTACTGGTACAAAAACAGACACATAGGCCAATGAAACAGAATAGATAACTCAGAAATAAGACCACACATCTACAACCATCTGATCTTTGGCAAACCTGACAAAAACAAGCAATGGGGAAAGGATTCTCTATTTAATAAATGGTGCTGGGAAAACTGGCTAGCCATATGCAGAAACTTGAAACTGAACCCCTTCCTTACACCTTATACAAAAATTAACTCAAGATGGATTAAAGACTTAAATGTAAACCCCCAAATTATAAAAACCCTAGAAGAAAATCTAGGCAATACCATACAGGACATTGGCACAGGCAAAGATTTCATGACGAAAATGTCAAAAGCAACTGCAACAAAAGCAAACATTGACAAATGTGATCTAATTAAACTAAAGAGCTCCTGCACAGCAAAAGAAACTATCATCAGAGTGAACTGACAACCTACAGAATGGGAAAAAAATTTTGCAACTTACCCTTCTGACAAAGGTCTAATATCCAGTCTACAATGAACTTATCCAGTCTACAATGAACTTAAACAAATTTACAAGAAAAAAAATCAAACAACCCCATTAAAAAGTGGGCAAAGGACATGAACAGACACTTCTCAAAAGAAGACATCCATACAACCAACAAACATATGAATAAAAGCTCAAAATCACTGATCATGAGAGAAATGCAAATCAAAACCACAATGAGATACCATCTCATGCCAGTCAGAATGGTGATTATTAAAAAGTCAAGAAACAACAGATGCTGGCAAGGTTGCAGAGAAATAGGAACACTTTTACACTGTTGGTGGGAATGTAAATTAGTTCAACCATTGTGGAAAACAGTGTGGGGATTCCTCAAAGATCTAGAACCAGAAATGCCATTCGACCCAGCAATCCCATCACTGGATATATATCCAAAGGAATATAAATTATTCTATTATAAAGATACATGCACACGTATGTTCAATGCAGCACTATTCACAATAGCAAAGACATGGAATCAACCCAATTGCTCATCAATGATAGACTGGATAAAGAAAATGTGGCACATCTACACCATGGAATACTATGCAGCCTTAAAAAGAAATGACATCATGTCCTTTGCATGGACATGGATGGAGCTGAAAGACTATCCTCAGCAAACTAAAGCAGGAACAGAAAACCAAATACTGCATGGTCTCACTCTAAGTGGGAGCTGAACAATGAGAACACACAAACACAGGGAGGGGAACACCACACACTGGGGCCCGTCAGAGGGGTGCAGGGGGAGGGAGAGCATCAGAAAAAATAGCAAAGCATGCTGGGCTTAATACTTAGGTGATGGGTTGACAGGTGCAGCAAACCACCATGGCACACATTTACCTATGTAACAAACCTGCACGTCCTGTACATGTACCCCAGAACCTAAAATAATATTTTTTTAGTCTTAAAAGTTACTATCTATATAATAAAGTATACTTTTAAAATGACTTATAACTTTGTATAATGGTCTTATTGTTAGAGTTATAATATATTCCATTTATTTAGTTTAAAAATAAACTTAGGCTCATGCCTGTAATCCCAACACTTTGGGAGGCCAAGGCAGGAGAATGGCTTGAGTCCAGGAGTTCAAGACCAGCCTAGGCAACATAGCAAGACCCTATCTCTATTTAAAAACAAAATTAAATAAATAAATAAAATCAATTTATGATTTTAGCCAAATCTGAGGAGTGCTCAATATAAACAAAAAGCAGCTAAGAAAAAAGAAAAAATAATCTAAGAAAAAAGACTACAAAAGATCAGAAATAAATACAGATAACTAATGTTATATTTCCAAGTTTTGATATTTGGGATATTTATGCATTCCATCTCAAATGCCATAAAATATTATCTACCTATGTATAAGTGTTAAAATGCTATGACATCGTATGTTTCCTCTTCAAGTTTCGGTTATATATACAAGTGACCTATGTGCTCCAAAACAAGGGCTATCAAACATGAATCTGCACCAAAATTCATCAGGAAAATTTTGTTAAAAATGCAGTTGTCTAAGCCCTCCTTCTGACCTAATGAATCTGAATCTACCCTAAAGGAAAGCTAATTTTATAAAGTGACTAAAACATAAACTCTCAAATAACTGCACAGTACTACTTTGCTTTCTAGACTCAGTTTAAAACACCCTTTCATAGTTCCACAGTTGTACTAGCCATCAGTACTACCTTAGGATCACACCACGAATGTCAATGAACAAACGCACTGTCTTTTCTCCAGGGAGATTTTACCTGACCCTTCCAGATCTGGGGTAGGTGTCCCAGCTGGGTTTGGTAATAGATGCTCTCACACACTCTGCTTTCCTTTCATAATTCTCATCAGATTTGTAACTACTTAATATCTAGATTTCCTCCCAAAACTGTAATTTCCATGGAGGTAAAGACTAAGTCAGTCTTGTTTGTGGATTTAGCTTTAGGGCCTACACATAAATATTTGATTGAATGAATAAATGAATGAGCAGAGGCCAATACTATTTTTAAAGGAGTTTGAACTTTGTCTTGTAGGCAACCAGAACCCAAAGCAAAACAACTTGAAGAAAGTTGTGTCTTTTTTTTTTTTTTTTTTTTTTTTTTTGAGATGGAGTCTCGCTCTGTCGCCAGGCTGGAGTGCAGTGGCGCAATCTCGGCTCACTGCAACCTCCGCCTCCCGGGTTCAAGTGATTCTTCTGCCTCAGCCTCCCAAGTAGCTGGGACTACAGGTGTGTGCCACCACACCCAGCTACTTTTTGTATTTTTAGTAAAGACGGGGTTTCACCATGTTGGCCAGGATGGTCTCGATCTCTTGACCTCGTGATCTGCCCGCCTTGGCCTCTGAAAGTTGTGTCTTCAGAATATTAACCTGGCACTGCTCTACAATGTGACAAATTAGAGTAGACCAAGGTGGGGGAACAGGAGAAGTGTGAGTAAATTAGTGTAACCATCAGGTGTGATGTGGTAAGGACTTAAATTAGGGAGTGATAGCAGTGGAAATGGAAAGAAATGAATGTTGGAAACATTGTGAAGGACTTAATGATATAAGGGCTTAAGGGTATAAAAGGAATCAAAAGTATCAGCATTAGAAAGTTTAAAACAGAGAAGGGAATTTACTGCTTCATCTCACAGCCCAGTCCACAAGCAGGCATGGCTAGATAGAGTCTCAAATGACTTAATTCTGTGTTTCTTCTTATAGTCCCTAGTGTTGAGAAGTCTCTCTTGGCATGGCTAGAAATACGGCAGCTGACAGTTTTAAGATTATATCCTTATAGCTTACTATCTGCAAAGCAAGAGGTCCTGTCTCTAAAGGATCAATCAAATCTACTGGAAGGACGCTATCTCCACATGCCTGTGAACCAGGCTAGCCAGATCATCTGCCCACCATATGAAAGAGGAGGGACACTGTAATTGATAGACTCAGCAGGACCACCTGGAGTCAGGGAGGAGCAGTTCTCCAATGACAGTGATTCTGCACAAGCAAACAACATATATCCTCTCTAAAATATAACTGAGCTTTTTTGGCCAGAGTAGCTAGATTTATTCACTGTTTTTGTCTCCTTTAGTTATCAGTAGACCCATATCTTGAGATTTACAGCTATATAAATCCACCAGGCTAGATTATCATCTATATTTAAAAAGGCAAGTAGAATTTAGAAGTTAAGACAGAGAATAGGAGACCCAATTGCCTAGATTTCAGTCCATATTCCACAATTCACCTCATACATGTTACTTCTCGATTTCCTATGAAAATGATAACAATACCTCATAAGAATATTTTAAGGATTAAATGTATACATAAAAATGTACTTAGAAGAGTGCCTTCCACATAGTAAGTGCTCAGTATTACATGTAATTATTTCATATGTATATAAATGTATAAGGATGTATATGGTATTTGTATAAACACAAACTTTGCATGGGAAGACTATGTTAAGAATGATTTTTACATGAAACCTTTCTAACCAATGGTCAAATCTTAATGCTCACCCTACTCGACCTATCAGTGCCATCAGCTATGCTAATCACTCCCTCCTCCTTAACACACAGTTGGTCTTCCGTATCCATGAGTTCTGCCTCCACAGCTTCAACCAAGTGTGGATTGAAAATATTTGAAAAAAAAAAAATTGCATCTGTGCTGAATATGCACAAAGTTCTTCTCTTGACATTACTTCCTAAACAATACAGTATAACAACTACTTATGTAACATTTACATTGTATTCAGTATTATAAGTAATCTAGAGTTGATTTAAGGAATACAGGAGGATGTGCATAATTTATATGAAAATACTATGTCAGTTAATATATGGGACTTGAGCATCTAAAGATTTTGGTATCTGAGTGATACCAAGGGATGACTTAGGACACCATTCTTGGTCTTCCTCCTCACTGAATGTTCCTTCTAAGTCTCCTTTGCTGGTTGCTTTTCTCAGACCTCTTAATGTTGTAGTGCCCAGAGCTCAGTCCTTATACCTCTTTTCTGTTTAGACTTGCTCTCTTGCAATCTCATCTAGCCTCTTGGCCAATTAACTCCCAGATTTTTATTTCCAGTCCAGTTCTCTCTTAATCCTAAACTTGTATATCCTACTCTCTACTTTGCAACTCTATCTTAAGGTCAATTCAAATTCAATTTTGTCCAAAACTGAACTCCTAGTCTTCCCCCAAAACCTACAGCTTCCCCATCATAGCTAATGGCTGTTCCATCCTTCCAATTGCTCAGGTCAAAAATCTCAGAGTTATTATTTACTTTTCTCCACCATCCATCAAGAACTCCTACCCGCTCAATCTTCAACACAAACCTAGACTCTAACCGCTTCTTACTACCTCCACTGCCACCATCTAGCTCCCAGCCAATATCACTTCTTAACCACTATAAAAGGCTCCTAACAGGTATCCATCCAGCTTCTGCCCTTGCCCCCCCAATCTATTATCAAAACAGCAATCAACGTGAGCATTCAAAGCATGTCAGATCATTCTACTCAATTCAAACCTCCAATGGCTCCCTATTTCACTCAGAGTATGAGGCACGGACCTTACTGTGGCCCAGAAGGCCCCACATGATCAGCCCCATCCTCATTACCACCCTGTCCTCAACTCCCACAGTTCTCCTCCTTGCTCTTTTTGCTCCAGCCACACTGGCCTCCTTGCTGCTTTTCAAATACACAAGGTCCACATCTGGCCTAGAGTCCTGATACTGGCTTTCTGCCTGAAACGCACTTCACCATCATATGTGTATATTCCCTCAAACTTCAAGTTCACTCAAATGTCACGGTATTGGGCTGGGCGCGGAGGCTCACGCATGTAATCCCAACACTCTGGGAGGCCAAGGCGGGCGGATCACGTGAGGTCAGGAGTTCAAGACCAGCCTGGCCAACATGGCAAAACCCCGTCTCTACTAAAAATACAAAAATTAGCCAGGCATGGTGACGTGTGCCTGTAATCCCAGCTACTCAGGAGGCTGAGGCAGGAGAATAGCTTGAGCCCGGGAGGCAGAGGTTGCAGTGAGGCAAGATCATGCCACTGCACTCCAGCCTGGGTGACAGAATGAGACTCTGTCTCAAAAAAAAAAAAAAAAAAAAAAAAAGTCACCTTCTCAACGAGGCCTGCCCTAATCACTATATTTAAAAATCAGTTCCCACCACCTCATCATCCCAAATTCTCCTTATTCTTGCTTTTGTCCATAGCACTTTTCACCTTCAAGCAAACTTTGTAATTTCTATATTATGTTGCCTGTTTATTGCTGGTTTCCCCCATAGGCAATGTGTGCTCCCCAAGAGCAAGTATCTTTATCTACTGCATTGACTGCTATATCTATATATATCTACATGCCTGACACATGACATGTGGTCAATAAATACACAGTAAGTTAAATATTTACTCAATGAATCTTATCCCACATTCAACTTTACCTTTGCATTTCCATACTTTAGACTACGCTATTTTAAGTGGGCTTATTCAGATGCAGGGAGGGAAGCCCGGACAGCTTGATAAGGGTAAAAATGGGTATGAGGTAACATGAAACTGAAGAGACCATTGTGTTAAAAAGAAAAATTCAAATTTACAAAATGTCTAATTTATATTGCCAGTATGCCTTACACTGGATTACTAAATTACAGGCCAGTTCCCATGATTATTATGTCCAAAGTCCAGGAAGTAACTCTTTTAAGAAATACTCTAGAGTCTTTTAAAACTAAAAGTGGCCTGAGATATCAATTGTGTCTTTCACAAATGGGGAAATAAAATCTTTAAAACTTTTCCAGGACAAAACGACTAGTTATAGGAGAGCTAGGAACCACTGGCATCTGAAACAACTAAACTCTCATATAAGCAGATGACAAGTTTTCCTCATCTATAGAGAGTTGTTATCTGACATATGAATCTGTTTCCTTGAAAGATTTGCCACGGTCTTCTCCTGGCTACAACGATCTACGACCATGAATGATTACAATTTGGAGTTTATAAAACCAGAGTTTTATTCTTATTGTATAAAAATTCATTGTCAGACTTACTGAGGTATAATTCACTCACATATAGGAAAATTTGGGATGTCTGTTTTTTAGGTGCCCACTTCTATGAATTTTGACAAATATATACAGTCATGAAACCACTACCACTATCAAGACCCTAAAAAGTTCCCTCCCCAATCCCTACCCTTTAGCAACCATTAATCTTTCTTCTTTCTTTATATTCTTTACCTTTTCCAGGATGGCATATAAATGAAACTGTACAATATGTAGCCTTTTGAGTCTGGCTTCTGTCATTTAGCATAATGCATTTGAAAGTCATTATCTTGTTGCATATTTCGGTACATTAGCCATTCTAAAAGGTGTGTAGTGGTATTTCATTGTGGTTTCAAATTAGCATTTCCCTAATTACTAATGACATTGAGCATCTTTTCCTATATCACATAAATCTTAAGAAATGTCCTCACAATTAAACAATTACTTTCCCATGGAATGAATTAGTAGGGGAAGGAGGACTGGGGTAAAATAGAGCACAAGATTTTTAAACTTGTTATGTATTCATCCTAAGGCTATGAGAAGATCTATGAGACAATACCTATGAAAATGCTTTAGAATATATAAAGTACTATTATAAATATAAGGTACTACAATTGTTATTAAGTGCTAGAAAGTTATCAGATTTAAAAACTGCACCAGAGGACTCACTCTCTCCCAGACAGAAGATGAATAAAACACTGCCTGCCCTAGCTATACAAGCTCTGTCTTTTGGAGGTGTCCTGAATTAAGCTAGTTGTGTTGGAGATAAAGTCACGTTTTCAAATATAAATGTAACTTCTTTTCATAACCAATATAACCAATGAGTTCAGCATTCAACAATGACAAGAAATAGGCTGGGTGTGGTGGCTAACGTCTGTAATCCCAGCACTTTGGGAGGCTGAAGCGGGTGGATCACGAGGTCAGGAGTTGGAGACCAGCCTAGCCAACATAGTGAAACCCCGTCTCTACTAAAAATACAAAAAATTAGCTGGGCGTGGTGGCGGGCGCTTGTAATCCCAGCTACTCGGGAGGCTGAGGCAGGAGAATCGTTTGAACCTGGGAGGCGGAGGTTGCAGTGAGCCAAGATCATGCCATTGCACTCCAGCCCAAGACTCCTCTCAAAAAAAAAAAGATAGAGCTAACTTCTGACCTGGTTCTTCCTCTTGTGACTGACATCTCACTCCTAAACAATTTTCAAGTTTCCAAAAACTAAAAAGATGACTTGTCCATTTGTCTTTTAAGAGCTTCTACCTTCAAGTACCTTTAAGTGATAAATGAATTGAATTTTATTGAATAAGAGTCCCTAATGCGGGAGTTTCTAAAAAGTAAATAAAAGCAAAATCACCTAACCAAGATTCCTCGTAATATCTGGATAGACAGGCTGACAAACACTAATAGGAAACCACCTATGGTGGTTCCAGATCTGAATAAATACTGTCGGACCATACTAGATGTCTCCCTCCCAATGCAAGAAACCAATAGGCAGAAAACACCAATGATTTAGAGCACGGTTCTAGTCGAGAATGTTATTCGACACCTAAAGGGAAAGCTTACCTTTCTTTCTTTTAGTAGCTTCTTATAGCCATTTGATCCAAGTGACAATAAAGTAATAAGGACATCTAAAGAAGGTGAAGCTGAAGCTCTTCCTGAAATAAGAAGGATAAGATTGTGAGTAGCTTTGAAAATTAAGATTTATTACAATAGCCTATGTACAAATGGATTTTTGTTTGTTAGCTACTTTTTCTGAAAAGCAACTTATTTATTTACCTGGATACATCTTGCTGATTTCCTGAATGAAGGAATCATTAAAGCCAGCAATTATAGCGCCACCTACTGGAACCATAAAATTTTTGTCCAAGCTCTGAACAAAAGCATCTATTCTACCAACTCGAGCCCCCTAGAATCAATATGACATTACATATTAGTTGCTAGGAAAACAGACAACTGCTATTAACAAACAAATACCACAACAAAAAATTATAACTATTTGAGTTAATTAATATATTAGCCTGATTTAACCATTTTACAATATATACATGCATCAAAACATCAAATTGTACACTGTAAATATATACAATTTTTGTCAACTCTACCTTAGAATAAAAATAAACACCATTAAAACAATGCACAGAAAAAACAATTGAAAAATGTTATTTTTATTTTCTTTGTAATAGTGCCAAGAAAATGTTTTTAAGTATTAAACCAAAATTTTTAATGGCGCTCCTTGTATGTGCAACTTTTAAGTTTACAACCTGCTTTCACACATAAATCATTTAATCTTCGTAACAACTCTGTGCAAGCATGGTTTCAGTATCAGCTCAGGTGGGAACTTTAATGAAACAAAGCTTTACACCTTAAAATTTGATAAGAAAGAATGGATTCATCCCATGCCTCCCATCTGTGCTCCCTTTTTTGACAACAAATGTCTACAATGGGTCCTATAACTATTAAGTGGTTTTAAACACTCTCTGTGAGTTCGAGGGTGGCCACCATAACCTAATGGACTATAGCCATCTGAGTTGCCAAACAGTTAATTATACATGTGCCTCTCTTTAATGCTTGGACAATCTACTACCTGTATGACCATTTTAAGCACTCAGATAACAAAAAAGAAATGCAAAGTTTTACTTTTAACATCACTTAATGGAAGTTTTATTTGTTTACTCTTGGCAATTCTAGAAGCAACATTTGTACATAACTCATGCTCCCTAATATTATAAACTTAGATTATTTCATTCCACTGCAAATGAACTTCCAGTGAAAATCTAATATTCTGGTGAAAAACTGAATACTTACCTACTAGAAATGTAAAACTAAGTTCGGTCCTCATCCAACACAGTCTATGACCTTCTGTCTAATGTGCTTCAATTTTCTCCTCTTAAAAATAGAGATACTATCTAAATTACAACTAAGATAGTCTTTTTCTTTATCTGTAGCCACAGATTTTCAATCTGTATTCACAATCTGTATTCCTATTAATATTATAACCATATTTGACCTTCATTTTCACACCTCGCTATCTGAGGGAGAATAGAATGAGTAGATAGCTGGCCTAATCTAAGAGTCCAGATCCAGGCAACACGTGGAAGCAGCCAAAGCAGGGAAGAGGAGCAGCTGCTCTGGAGGCCATTATACAACTGTTCAAATCTTAACCTTCCTCTTCCTCTTTTTTCTAATATCCTAATAAACCATGATCAGAGAAAATCTCACCATATCACAGGAAAATAGAGAGATGCATATAAGACTAACAGAATAAAAAAAACCCAGAAAACATGCGAAGTAGCAGCATATAAAGATAAGTGGAACAGTCAGAGTTGCCTTTGTATTAACATTTTAGTACTGTCCAAGGCCTCCTGAGAAACAGGAACCTAAATTGGAAGCAGAAGTACTAGAGGAATCAGTTCACCAGACTTTGCTAGAACCCTTCCATCACTAAAACACAGAAAGCATTTAAAAGGCAGCACATTCTGTGGCAAGAAAACAAACAGGCCAGACCCAATCTCAGAAATGGTACAAGACCCCCTTTTTTGAGCTACATCTAACTCACCAGTAAATGCTCTAACATCCACTCTCAAAATACATCTGAATAAAAGCATTTATTACCACCTTCACAACTACCACCCTGGCCGAAGCCACCAACAAATCTCATATGGGTTGCTGCAACAGCCTTCCACTCTCGCCTCCCTACCGTCTATTTCCCACATAGCATGTCACTCTTTCCTGCTTGAAATCCTTCCACGGCCAATGATCACACCAAAAATAAAATCCCAAACCCTTAACACACCTCAAAGCTCTACAACCACTGTTCATCTTGTTCATTATGGTTCAGCCATACTAGCCTCCTTGGTATTTCTCACATATTCCAAGCACACTCCTGCCTCAGAGTCTTGGCTGTTAGCTTCTATCTGGAATCTCTCTCTCCAGAGAGCTGCAAAGCTTCCTCCTACGTCATTCAGAGCTCCACTCACATGTATTTCTTGAAGAGTGCTTCCTAGATCACTCCATCTAATGATATCCATCCTCCCCAAAGACAAGAGCTTTTATCCAAGACTTGTCATACTCAAGGTTTACTCTCTGCTTTCCCACAAAAAATAGAATGCTCTATGAGGGTTAAAGATTTTGTCAGATTCACTATTTCATCTCCAGCTCCTACCCAGGTGCCTGGTACACAAGCAGGAACCCAGAAAGTATTTGTTGAATGAAGTGACAATTGGGTTTGTGAATAAACAGTAGTAATACCTACTTCTCTCAAATTCTTAATAGGCAAAGTAGCTGCTTCCCACACTTTTGGAGCTTTACAATCCATTCTGATGCAAAATAGTCTTACACGCATATTTTTGTGACTCTACTATATCCCTCTCCATTAATCTATCCTAACATCCATAATTCATTAATCTCTTAAATTCGTCATTTTAGTAAATATAAACAGAAATATAGGTTACTCAAAACTAACTTCCCCTGGGGGTGGGGTTATGTGCATACAGAATATATGCTCAGCATTAAGTCATTCTGGGGTCTCATCTTAAAAATAAAAAAGTTAAAAACATAATGTTAAAACAATAAAAATAAAAAAATTTATGTATAGTTCTTTCTTCATTGATTATTGCAATATTATTTTCTCAAGAAAAGACTTACAGTATTAGTACTTTAGTACTTTGTATTTTAACAGAAAAATGGGACTTTGGAGTCGCACTGAACTAGATGGGCTATTTTGTAGCTATAGGACCTTAGGCAAGTTACTTAATCCCACTTATTTCTCCATGTGCAGAATGGGAATAAGAAGTACACCTTAAATTGTCAGGATTCAGCTGATAACTTTAAAAGCCTAGTAGGGGGCAGGGCGCGGTGGCTCACACCTGTAATCCCGGCACTTTTAGAGGCCGAGGCGGGCGGATCACGAGGTCAGGAGATCGAAACCATCCTGGCTAACACGGTGAAACCCTGTCTCTACTAAAAAATACAAAAAATTAGCCAGGCGTGGTGGTGGGCACCTGTAGTCCCAGCTACTCAGGAGGCTGAGGCAGGAGAATGGTGTGAACCTGGGAGGCGGAGCTTGCAGTGAGCCAAGATCACGCCACTGTACTCCAGCCTGGGCGACAGAGCGAGACTCCGTCTCAAAAAAAAAAAAAAAAAAAAAAAAAGCCTAGTAGGATGCCTGACACATGGAGAGTGTGTAGTAAATGGTATATATTAACCATAAGGACTATTGAGATGAATTAAAGCTAACTTTAATTTTTTAGAATGTCATGAAACAGCAACCCGCACTCAGCAAGACTCAAGCATTCATTTGATTTAAATCAATAGTGCCACAATCTCTTGTGGTGAAGGCCAATTTGGGAAAAATAGAATGTTTATATCTTTGCTTTTTTAGTTTTAAAGAAATGTCCATTTTAATAAGTTCTAACGTTCAATAGCACAGTACAATGACTATAGTTAACAACAATGCATTGTATATTTCAAAATACCTAGAAGAGAGGATGTGAAATGTTCCCAACACAAAAAGATATAATAAATGCCACGTAATGGATAGCCTAAATACTCTGACTTAATCATCCCACCATCTGTACATGTATCAAAATATCATATGCACCCCATAAATATATCCAGATATTAGGTATCAAAGAAATTTTTAAAGAAATGTCAACTTTAGAAGGTAATACATTATCTGCAAAAATATCTGCATTTAAAAGTTTACTCATCCATCTTATAGTTTTATTTTTTGGTTAAAATTTTAGTAAAACCACCTCCCAAATGCAGAGAGGTAATGACAAAGCAGAGCATTAGGGATGTGCAACTCCAACGGCACCTTTCTAACTGTATTCTGGAGCTTTTTTTTTTTTTTTTGGCGGAGTCTCGCTCTGTTGCCTAGGCTGAGTGCAGTGGGGCTATCTCGGCTCACTGCAAGCTCCGCCTCCTGGGTTCATGCCATTCTCCTGCCTCAGCCTCCTGAGTAGCTGGGACTACAAGTACACACCACCACACCCAGATAATTTTTTTTTTAATTTTAGTTTTGTAGAGATGGGGTCTCACTTTGTTGCCCAGGGAGGTCTCAAACTCCTGGCTTCAAGTGATCCACAAGCTTCAGCCTTCCAAAGTGCTGGAATTACAGAGGTGAGCCACCACACCCAGCCTCTCTTAGTTTTAACCTCTTCAAGTGCATCACCAAATTTTCTAGTATTTAAAAATATGTTGTATCATTAAAATGATCATTATGAAAACTTTATAGGCATCTGAAGGGTACAGAAATATAACACTAAAATAATTAAATGTACACAATGAATATAACTATGTAAAAACAATATGCATATAAAAAGAGAAAAAGTAAATACATAAATTGTTAAGGGTATTTGTTAGGGTAAGAGCATTATGAGTGATCTTCTACTCCTTCCTCATTTTCCTAAACTTTTAGTAATGCTGATGGTATTTGACTTTTAAAAGAAGAGAAGCTGCTAAAAATTACACAGAAGAAAAGCAAGAGAGAAAGGGAAAGGAGGAATAAAAATCAATCACTGAAATAAAATGTTTTTCAAGATTTCCAGTGTAGAAAATTATACACCCTTCCTCTATGACCATACAAATTAGATATAACCTAGTCTACAATAAGTGAAGAAGCCTTAAAAAGTTAAGGAATAACAAAAAGAAATACCAAGGAAATGGTAAACAGTCTTTCTCTAAAGGTTTTAAGAAATCCGAACACACCATGCCTACAACCCACTCCACCTCTGGACTTGCTACATAAATTAATCCATTTCCTTATTGGTTTAAGCCAACTTGAGTTGGGTGTCTGTTACTTGCTGCCAATGATATCCTAACTGATACAAAGTTGAGTAAAGAAATTAAGCAAATCAGTGATTACTATTTCATATAAACCACATTTATGTAAAAGATGATACTAGTATACTAAAAATAATATAAAAGACAAAAAAATGTACTAGATAGTATCTATTGTGCTTCAGAGCATTTACCATATTGGAGCAAGCCACAGGTAATCTGTGAATAACTTATGCCCACATAACACAAATCACATGTATGTCAAAACTGAATGTGTATATTAACATCATTATGCACACAAACTATGTAGTTCATATCATACATGCATAAATACAATACTTAATTTATTCACTGACTGTTCAGTAACCAGTTATTAATTGTCCATTATGTACCAGATATTGTCTTAAGTATTGAGGGCACAGCAGTGAACAAAACAAAGTTCTACCCCAACAGAACCTTAATTCTAATTACTGTCAATAACAAACATTATATCAAATGGTGATAAGTGTTCTGGAGAAAAATAGCAAGGAGCCATCAATTTTAAGAAACATCATTATTTTATATGTCACTACATAAAAAAAAATTGCCTATTAACATTGTAAGACACCACTGATTATTAGACATCACAATTTCAGATGTCAAAATGTAGAACATTGCATCTTAAAATCAATGAACGTGGTAAAAAAGCAAAAAGAAGGATAGAAAATGCTAGCAAGGGCTGGGTGCAGTGGCTCACACCTGCAATCCCAGCACTTTGTGGGGCCGAGGTGGGAGGCTGGCTTGAGCCTAGGAGTTTGAGACCAGTCTGGGCCACATGACAAAACCCCATTTCTAGAAAAAATACAAAAAGTTGGCTGGGTGTGGTGACACACACCTGTGGTCCCAGCTACCTGGGAGGCTGAGGTAGGAGGATCACTTGAGCGTGGCAGGTTGAGGCTGCAGTGAACTGTGGTTGCACCACCGCACTCCAACCTGGACAACAGAGTGAGACCCTATCTCAAAAAAATAAAAAAGTAGAAAACGCTAGCAAGGAAGGGGGAGGTGTTAGATAGGGTTTGACATGTATGTCAAAACTTTGTATGTATATTAACATCATTATGCACACAAACTATATAGCCTGTATCATACATGTATAAATAAACACAATATTTCATTCATTCATTCACTTTGTTCAGTAACCGGTTATTGATTGTCAATAATAACAATCATTGATAGAGTTTCTGAGGAAGTCTCACTGACCTAAAGAAAGCTACGCAACTCTCTAGAAGAGCAATCCAGTGAGTGGGATGAGCAAGAGCAAAGGCCTGGAAGTGCAGGCACGTGACAAAATGGAAAAAAGCTAAGGCAGCAAGGGTGGTTGGAGCACAGCAGGCAAAAGGAAAGCTGTAGAAAATGAAATCAGCAAATCAGCAAAGGCCTGAATACACAAAGCCTTGTAAGGCCATAGTTCTTATTACAAGTGACATGGGAAACAAAGACATATTTTCAAATTTAGAACCTAAAACAAATGACCAGAATCTAGCTGATGCTTAAAAAAAAAAATACAAAAACCTGCCAATTCCACAGCTATATACTGGCATGTTTATAAATGAAGTCACTTCTAATCTAAGATAATAAAGTACAATAATTCCTTAAATATAGACTAAATCATATATTTTTTAAATGGTATAATCCAGTATATTAGAAAAATGAAAATCCTGGTAATGAAACAGTCTTAGAAAGTTAAAAGCTAAACTACTAAAGTATTTCTATGTTGATTCTAGCCTACCAAAGCTATCAGTCCAATTATCACCATAGTATCAAAGAATAATGACTTTTATTGAGATGATCAGATGTAAGTTCCTAACACAACCTGAAGCAGATTGTCATAAATAACTGTTTTTACTATATCAGATTGTAAGAAAAAGTAATAATCCTATAATATGTTAAAATGAATTTTTCCTTGACATACATATCATTTTAAACTCTCTTACCTGCTGAATGAGATGCATACACTTTGAAGACTGCACTCCATAAGCATTATTGACTATATGTGGAATGTCGTAATTAGCACAAATCACAGCCAGTTCTTCTAATCTATAAACATAAATATTCAATAGAAAGACATACTCACACTGTGCTTTATAAATGATAGTGCAGAAAGTTTTTTAAAAATTTAATAGTTATCCTTAATGTACACCAAGGGGAAAAAAGACAAACACTGAAATTTCTATTGCAGTATCTTGACATGTAATTCAGCAGCTTGGAAATACATAGCAAGCTCTTTCGAATAAACCTAAAAAGGCTTTTAATGTTACCAATATACAAAAAAAACACAAAAATGTATGTAGATGGTAAATCATTTTAAAATTAAAAATTCCCTAAACAGAAAGCCAGAAGATTATTTATAAAGACCCCTCACAAGATGGTATGCTCTTTTTTTCCATTTTTGGTTGCTTACCATACTGAAGCTAGTATCTGCAAAATAATTAGCATATCTGGAATCTTAAGAAATCTCACATTAAACATCTCATAAAATAAAAAATGCATTCTCAAATAGACTTTAATGTATTAAAAAATACAGAACATTAAAATGTGTCATTACCAAAATAACTAACATTTTCCAACAACTTGGATACTGAGGAATCTTCCAAATAGCTACTGGTTTTAAATCCACCCTTATCTACTCTTACTTCTTCATTTTACACCTCTCATATTAATCTAATTTGAGAGTCTAACTTTATGCAAAGTAAGGTAATAAATTTCAGTGACAGCATAATAAACAGATGTTCTTTCACAAAGCCAAATACTTCCTGTGACTGAGCTCATCTTTAATAGAAATGTCTTCATGCTATGAAACTAAAACTAAATCCTATGTTTTAGTAAAATTATTAAAAGTTTTCTTTCTAAAGTATAAAGAATTTGAAAGCATTTTAATACAAGTAAAGTCCTTTTTGACAGGATATACTTCAAATATATAGTTTGAATTACCGATTTACGCATAATACATGTCCTATTTCTAGTAGATGTCATTAATATATTTTTAACTGTAAGTAGGAATACCATTATGTTCATCTGTTACAAGTTTTCTTTTTTTTGTCCAGTTTGCCTCAGACCAAAAACAAGTTATCAGTTTGCTTGCTTGAAGTCTTATGAATTAAAAACTCATTTTATCATTTATTTTCACAAACCCTACAAATTGATATAGAAATCCTTTTTGTTACTTCAAACTAATCAGATGATGTTTTTAACAAAATAGACCTTCTGGGATACACAGAAGTATTTTCTTCATAAAATAAAAGGCACTTTCACATGTGTGTGTTCTAATGAAAATATTCCTTAATAAAGAACTTCTTTGAAAATAAGGCTCCATAACATTAAGCTCTATTTTTAAAAGAAAAAAAATAACTTGTGAGTAGTTTTAAATAATCTGAATTACCTAAATCTGTTAATGGTTAGGGTGTGTTAAAAAAAAAAAAAAAAGTATTAAATGAAAGGAGAAGCAGAAAAAATATTTTTCATATGTATCAAATTGTTTTCTAACTTAGAAGCCAATTTAAGGTGTTTATCAGTTAGAAGAAATAATACCCTTCTTTTTTGCAACATTTCCCTTAAGTGAATTTCCTCCACAATAGTTTTTGTCTGATTGATTAACTAATAAAAACAAAATGTATACTGTACCCAAAAAATTAAAAGGAATGAAGCTGATGTAAAAAAGAAAAACAAAACGTGGTTTTAAAATTTAATAAAGTCAGAAATTCAAACATTACTGTGCATCACCCTTTTCCCAAACTTCGCTCTTACTCAGAAATATTCATTACACAACAGTGACAAATGAGAATTTTTCTGACTGATAAAAATCTTCATTAAACTTTTTCTAAAGGAGATAATACAGGTAAAACACTTAACACTGTGCCAGGCATACTGTAAACATTCAAAAGACGTTAGTCAAAATGAAACAAAAGCAAAGTATCCACAAGGATAAATAATCCAACTAATACAAATATCCATATGCTGTTTTTCAAAATGTGATTTCTATCACATTAAAAATTTTATAGCTATCAAAACCATCAATAAAGAACAATGCTTATTTAATATTTCAATACAAATTTGAAATCTGATTGGAAGTAATGAATAAACCACAAAGCATATGAAAAGTAATCTTAAAATAGAGTTCACAGGCTCATAAATGTAGCAAGGTAAATTTTTAAGAGCATAGTTAAAAAACTGTCTCTTACAATCTGCCTATAAGATAACAAAAGCCAACATAGAATTCATTATTGCCAAATAATGTAATTCCATGAATTAAAACCAAAGTATAACTTGATGCTACAAGAAAAGCCCAAAGTCAGTATAATTCTTACAAATTATTACCACTTCCATTCAAAATGTTAAAACGAAACAAAAAAAAAATTATAGTCAAAAACAGAAATCTGTATTACTAGACATGAGCCTATTACATTTTGAGAATAAAAATGTGTGGCTATCCTTTAGAAGAGTAAACCTTTGCTTTTTCTTTCCTTTTTTGCTTTTATTTTCTTAAATATTTGTATTATTCTCAAAACGCAATGACAACCACTATGCACACCTAAGGTATAATCTGAGTTAATCTTCCAATTACAGAAATTTGAAAGTAAACAATCCTAATTTTTTTTAAATTTATTAATACTGATAGCAATGAAAAGAAGTAAACCCAACATATAGCTTAGAAAAGAAACTTCTATTAAATAATAAGAAAAAACATGCTAAGAGATCAGAAACAGGACAAAGAGCAAGAAAACAGAGACAGTCTGCATCAACTCAGGTGATAAAGGGAGCTCCCCACCCTGTACTAGTTGTTTTTCCTTGTTACATTTCAAATGGTTGGTTTCCCAAGCTGTTAACGCTATTTCTCCACAAGGTCAATCTATTCTCTTAGAACAGACCATTCATCTATTTATTATGAAGTGTTATTTAAGCATATTTGAGAATTAGTATATCATATTTTATTTAAAAGACAGTTAAACAGCTAAAGGACAATATTCACAAATCATTTACCTATCAGGCACCCTTGGAGCAAAACAGGATGTAGTAGAATGAATACACAGAATGTAATCAGGCCCAAGTTCCTGGACTTTAGCCTCCACTGCTTTCAGGTCTGTACGCAGCTCGTCACCTTCCAAAACATTTTCTATCACCACAGGCTCAAAACCTAACCAAACCAACCAGACAACAAAATGTTAGTGTGAACTAAAATAAGGGAAGATCCTGAAACTCTAGGAAGCATGCTATTCTACACAAGAACTCTTAATATTTATTTTGGTAGATTAACCTTCCTCTGGTAATAAATACACAGCTCAGTACTGGTGTTAGTCAAAGGCAGGTCAAAATAATGTGAGGGACTACTACACAATTTTAGGACCATAAGTCTATTTAACACTTGGATATGACAAGAATGAATTCTGGAAAGTAAGGAAAACAAATGTTAAATAGATATCTATAGAAGTAATAACATAGACAGTGATGACAAAAAGGATCACTTTAATCCAGTTCAATTTCAATCCACAGAAAAGTAAGTCCACTCATTCTCTGGTGATATTTCTGTTTTATTTTAAAGTTCACTTTATTTCAGAGATGGACATAAATAATAATACAATTCACTCAGTGAAACAAATCACAATCATCTACTTAACGTTTTATCTCTAAAGAAAAACATAATAAATTTCAGTAGCCTAAGGATCACTGATCCATCTCATAGCCTACAAAAGCCTCCTATGAAAACAAAATGTATACTGTAAATTTTGCATGAAAATTGTTTTCACATTTTCAATTAAAACAGTACACTTAACTAGTATATAAGCAAAGGTCCCACAACAAATAATAATTATGGAACCATAGATATTTAGGCATCCATAAACTTAAAAGTTGCATAAAGTAATACAAACATTAAATTTTGTTACATATATTTTACCATAATTTTTTCTTTTAAAAAAATAACAGCGAACAGTTAATTTTTCATTTATCTATCTTTATATAAGAAATCTGAAATTCATAATTATGATGCTTAAAACATTATATACGACACTTCTCTTACCTGCAGTGATCATGGATTTAAAGCAGGACTTCTGGTCTATTCGTGGCCATATAATATACTTTGCCTTTGGTCTTTTGTGTCGTAATGTTAAGAAACACAGAGTTAGACTCATACCAGTTGCCATAGGAACTACAAAGCAGTTGGCTACTGTATGGACACCTACAAATAAGAAGCAAAACAGAAATCTGTTATCCCGCTAAGCACCCAGCATCCTTCTTGAGGAAATAATATATCTCATCTATAAAATAGTAAGAGTCGTAGCCCCAGTGCTTCTGTTTCTGTACTCACTCTTGGGAAGCTCAATGCCAAATTCAACTTCTGGGCTTACCGCTCTGATTTTCTATCTTATTCTAAAGACTTTTTATTTAAAAAAAAAAAAAAAGTCTTTTCGGCCGGGCGCGGTGGCTCATGCCTGTAATCCCAGCACTTTGGGAGGCCAAGGCGGGCAGATCACGAGGTCAGGAGATCCACACCATCATGGCTAACACGGTGAAACCCCGTCTCTACTAAAAATACAAAAAAAAATTAGCCGGGCGTGGCGGCGGGCGCCTGTAGTCCCAGCTGCTCCGGAGGCTGAGGCAGGAGAATGGCGTGAACCCGGGAGACACAGCTTGCAGTGAGCCGAGATCGCGCCACTGCACTCCGGCCTGGGCGACAGAGCGAGACTCTGTCTCAAAAAAAAAGAAGTCTTTTCAAAAGCCACTCATACTCTTTTTGGAAAGGGGCAATAATAAATGAAATGAGTCAAATGGTGTGTGTGTGTCCAGTCAGCCAAAGGCATTATGATTAAGATGGTACATACCAGCCAGCTTTATAATGTCCAGGACCAAAGAATTGGTAATTTTGTTCAAAAGGCTAGAGCCTGCAGCTTTTGGTTGCACAGCAGAAATATCACCCGATCGTCCAATGCCATGAATGAACCTAAGCAAAAAATGGGCCAAAAACTGGACAAATACATTCAGCATTCCGAGTAATACAATGTACAAATATGCAAATATAATAACCAAAAAAACACCAGGAGCAACATTTGGCTGTTACAGATACATGTCACAAACTATTAACGATGTGGAACTCTCCTACTTAAATTGAAACAACTTCATCAATTATGCTGTGATAGCTAGTTTCCAAAGACGCCGCCATCAATTCTTTTTCTCTCTATGCCCACATACTACTCCCACACCAAGAGATGGAGTCTACTTCCTCTCCACTTGAATCTGGGCTGAACTTAGTGACTTGCTTGGCCAGGAAGAATCTAGCAGAAGTGACTGTGTGAAATTTTCATGCTAGGCAAACCTTCAGATGACTAAACTCTCAGCCAGTATCTGACTGCAACTACATGACAGACCCAAAGCAATACTCACCTTGCTGAGCCCAGTTAATCCAAAAAGCTATGAGAGGTAATAATAAATGTTTTAAGCCACTTAATTTTAGGGTGGTTTGTTCTGTAGCAATAGAAAACTGGAATATATGAAACATTCAATTATCTTTTTTTTTTTTTCTTTTTGAGACAGAATCTCGCTCTGTCGCCCAGGCTGGAGTGCAGTGGCGCGATCTCGGCTCACTGCAAGCTCCGTCTCCCGGGTTCACGCCATTCTCCTGCCTCAGCCTCCCGAGTAGCTGGGACTACAGGCGCCCGCCACCACGCCGGGCTAATTTTTTTGTATTTTTAGTAGAGACGGGGTTTCACCATGTTAGCCAGGATGGTGTGATCTCCTGACCTCGTGATCCGCCCGCCTTGGCCTACCAAAGTGCTGGGATTACAGACGTGAGCCACCGTGCCGGCCAAATTATCTTTTTTCTTTACTTTTCCCCTAATCACACACTGGGCTAAGTTCCAATGATGGTTCAAATATTGCCTTAATTTTAAAAGAACTATATGCTCCTAGAAAATCAGTGTGCAAATCTCATTTTAAATTAGACGATATTATACATTGTTTAAAGATACCTCTCAATACTCTTTAAAATAAAAAACCCTTTTATAATTTGAGTAATTTCTAATTGACAGTCAAATATATCAGAAATTCGGTATAGGGGGATTATCGAAGAATACTAGTGTTGTACTTCCTCACCACTGAAATCTCATGTACAAAACATTTCTTACATATATTATCAAACCGTGTTATCAGCAAACTGTTAACTGAAATTTTCATCCAAGTTAGGCATTATCATCAGTTTTAACTGCAGTGGTTTTTACTGAAATACAAATTCTACTATGCCCA
Source organism: Pongo abelii (assembly GCF_028885655.2). NCBI lineage: Eukaryota > Metazoa > Chordata > Mammalia > Primates > Hominidae > Pongo > Pongo abelii. Next base: position 24,266,700 of record NC_071988.2, read on the forward strand.
CGAAATTTTCATTATAACGTAAAAGCATGGAAGACAGGAGTTTCATTTAAAAGAGTTTACACTTCACAGAAAGGTTAGTGGACAGAGCAATGAGTGATCATATTAACTACCAATTAACTACCAATTAAATCGTTATCAGAATTGATGAAAAGCTTTCTGCAATAATGTAAAAGAAAAAGGTCACTTAATAATCTAATACACCTTTCCCTGTATCTATTGCAACAGAGAGGTATTTATAAAATGGGATTCAGTTTAAACACAGTTTAAAACAAAATTTAAAGTTGATAACTATAAATCATTCTAAAAAAAAAAACTACCACTGTTAGAAAAGAAATATGGAAAACTATAAACAACCTTAATGGATTTTGACCTCTTACAACCAGATATGTTTATTAGGGTAACCGTTCCTAAGCAAACGTATAGCCTGCGTTAGTCACCCAGAACCTGACAGGGTAACCCCCACATATTTTTACTCTATTGTCTTTGCAAAGCACCTGCTGAGATAAAATTGTTTCCATCTCCCTGTTGCATTTGGTTTACATATCCATTAGAGCAGGGAAGAAGTGGTTTACAAACAGACATTTGATAATCTAATAAGATGAATACTGCTGCCATTATTTTGAACCACAAATAAATAAACGATATATCTCCCTTACTACTTAAAAAAAGATACCTGTAATGACGACGAGCAACCAATGCGGATGCCACTCTCCCTTCCCTTTCTCCCACACCACAATTGCCTAAGAAATTGTTGCTGTCCATGATTGCAAGTTCATGCAAAAAGAGTTCAAGTGTACTTTCATCCCAGCCATTCTCTGGACACTTGCCCTTAGAAAAAAAAAATTATGATTATATTTAATAAAACTATCGTTCTCTAGAACACTACAGGAACACATTTTTTCTTTTTAATGTGTATTTTGCCACGCTCCTTGTTTTCTAAAATTCAGGCATAAATTCACCACTATATAGAGACCGCAAGGAGGCAAAACGTTTGTACATTTGATTACAATTATTTACAGATTTCGAGAAGTGATGATAAATGCATACAATGAGGTTCACTCAGATATTTAAATTTCCGTAAGTGAAACTAACTGAAAACCAATACACCACATCCCCAATGAAGATGCTTCAAACCAAGGCATTACGATTGGGGCGGTGGGACGTGGAGAAGGGTGGTAGTTGTCAAACTTCAATGAAATATTGGCCAGGCGCGGTAGCTCACGCCTGTAATCCGAGCACTTTGGAAGGCCAGGAATGGCCGATCACTTGAAGTCAGGAGTTTGAGACCAGCCTGGCCAACATGGTGAAACCCTGTCTCTACTAAAAATACAAACATTAGCCGGGTGTGGTGGCGGGCGCCTGCAGTCCCAGCTACTCGGGAGACTGAGGCAGAACAATGGCGTGAACCCGGGAGGCGAAGGTTGCAGTGAGCCGAGATCGCGACACTGCACTCCAGCCTGGGCGAAAAAGCGAAACTCTGTCTCAAAAAAACAAAACACAACAAAACTTTTAATGAAATTAAAATACAGGAACGCTGGCAGGAGGGAGACCTGTGAAGTTCCGCGGAAAGCACGTGGTTCGAGTTAGCATACGGTGGTCTACAAACACCATTACGTGCTCTGAGTCGTTGAGGGTGGTGAAAGATGGAGGTGCGAACTTTGCCCTTTCCTCGAATAAAAAAAGTACACTGGGACTTTCCCTCACTTCCGCATCCCGAAGTTAGAAATAGCCCGACTCAAAACCCCCACCCCAATACCCCCTCCTAAGAACACCCTTTGGCTTTCAGTGGCTTTGGCAAGGCTGAGAAGGCACAGACCGCAGTCGGTCAGCTAGGGCAAGCCAAGCTGAGACAGACTTGGGACTAGTCTCAAGCAGCAAAGAGCTGCCGGTGAGGCAGCACCAGCGGGGACGCCCGGCGGAGCCAGAGCCCCGGGGTCGCGGCGGCTGGGGAGGGGACCGACAGCTCGGTACCTTCTCCAGAAGCAGCCGTATGAGATGCTCATGCGAGCGGCGGGCCTCACAGCCCTGCCGCACGTAAGCCGGCGACACCAGCCGCTCGCCCGCCGCGAAGCTCTCGCGGTTCATGACAGCGGTGGCGACAGTGGCGAATAAGCGGGAGCACTATCTCCACACGCCAGACACACGACGGAACCAGAATGCAACTCGCCGCCTGGACGATACGGCAGCGCCTTGGGACAAAAAAAACCAAAAACAAACAAACAAAAAAAACACACTTCTCTTTCTTGCACATGCGCAGACCTTCTCAGATGGCGCTCCAGGAGGAAGTTGGCGTATTTGAGCATGCGCGAGGAAGTCCGCGCTTTTCGCTGACTTCAGGCAAAGGAGGGACTAAAATTAGACCCGCCCCACCGCGGCTGATTGGTCTAGTTAAACCCTGGCGTTCCTGATACGAACTTCAGGAAAGGATTTTGCACTTGTGCAGACCGGGCGAGCAGAGTAAGAACCAGGTACGTGGGTTTTTCCAAGTTCTGTGTTTCAGTCCTGTTGGATGGTTGAGATCTGTGCAGGGTCTGTGCTTCCGCCTTATTCAAACTGTTTGTCAGATGCCAGAACCTTCGATCTTTACTTTGATACATTTCCACACTTACTACTGCCTCACAACCCCATAGGAAATAGCAGTGCCCCACTCCTTTTCCCCTTGACACTACTGTTTAGCCATAGCACTTACCACTCACCACGTGACATGCCAGACGTTTGTTTATACACACACACACACCCATGAATGTAAACTCTGTAACCGAACGGCAGGGCCTCGGTTTTTGCTGCGGTGCCCCCCTCCCCCGGACACTTAAAAAACAGTGCCCAGAATAAAGTAGGGCCTAAAAAAAAAAGTTGATATTGAATTAATGAATTAGTTTGACCATTCTGAAACTATCCCCAAGAACATTTTGTAAAATTGATTAAGGGGGGGAAAAATCCAACTAGGCTTACAAGCTGCTGTTATTAAGCCAGCTTGCCGTATGGCCGACTTTCTTGTAGCTGGTTGCTACTTACTACCCCAGGAGAATGTGGCCCTTGTCACAAGACTCTTCATTCTTTTTCTGCTCTATAGATAAAATCGAAGACATTATGAGAAGATAAGCTTTCTGTTTGCATTGCTTCTTTAGGTCCCGCATACCAACAAAACTAAGGATGCCAGCTTGTCTGGAAGGCCCAGTAAAAAGCTGATTCATGGAGGAATGCAATTGTCACATCCTACTGATTTCATCTCCCTTACCCCAACGAATCGATAACCCCAAATTTTCCAGCCCCTCACCCTCCACAAATCCCCTTAAAAACCTTTGCCTAGAACCCCTTGATGAAATGGATTGAAGCTTGAGAACTCTTCCTGTTTCCTGGCTTGTAACTTGTGATTATTAAAACTCTTTCTCTGCTGCAAGCCTTCTGTCGGAATATTGGTCTGTTCCTGCACAGCCGGCATAGGAACCTGGCAGTCCTGTAACAATTCAACAACTTAGAGGTTCACTGCTGGAGATCCCTGCCTCCAGTTTCCTTACAATCTTCATCTTATGTGAGCCTACAGTAATTCCTGATATTGCTTTCACCTGGTGGGTGGTATGTCCACTTGCACTGATTCACACCCACTTGCAAGAGCTGATTGTTAAATGTTCCGTAATTTTGTGAGCTAGTTTTTAAATACAGCCACTCAAAAATTATATTAAAAGCAAAAGTAAAAATACTCAAAATTTGTCACTTCCTAATTATTTTACATTTTACTATTATCTATGCTCTTCAGGTTATTTACATGCATTTTATCTATATGGTGGAAATTCAATATAATGTTATACTACTGCACATCTTCCAACTCCCCTTTTGATGATGTCACGTTGGCCATGGCGGGAGCATTTACACCATGGAAATCAGTAAACACCGCAAATCAGGCCCTTACCCTCCAAACCACTACCCTAGAAGTCAGTTGTTCAACACGTACCAGCTCATCACTGTTTCTACTGCATGTTCCCATGGCATCCAGCTATTAATATATATCAGTCTATTTATGGTATTTGTTGAATTGCATTTCAATTGTTAATTTTCTGTCTTAACTAGACTGTGAGCTCCTGGTTGACAAGGGCTATATTGATATCTGTGTTCAAAGCACAGCACTAAATACATAATAGCTGTTTGATAAATATTTGTTGAATGACATAGAGCATTTAACTACTTTAAACAGAAAGGTGAACCACAAAACAACAAGAATTTAGCTTACTTTCTAAAATGAGTATTTTTCAAACTTTTGGAAAGTTGGGTTCTTATTCTCAAAATGCAACTATTTTTGCAACTTCTTTGGAAAAGCCTTCAAAGCCGCTTTGTCAATCACATGCAAAATGTGCAAAAACCCCAAAATTAATGTCATTACTGAATGGACACACCAGGTTTTTGAGCCAGCTTGTTCTCTCACCTTATTCACCATCTTACTTCAGAAAAATGTTTGTCTGTTTCTAAAAATTAATCATTGTCAAGATATGCATTCATTAAGGGTGTTCAAAAGATACCAGCTTTGGAAGCAATTTCAAGAGAAGTATTCTAAAATTACTTTCATCCATTCACTCACCCAACAAGTATTTATCCATATCCCCATTTTACAGGTGAGGAAAGCAAAGCTCAAGAAGTTTGAGTAACGTATTTAAGGTTATACAACGAGTGACACTGGCAGAATTTAAACCTGTGTGTTCTGGACCTATTTTAAATGATGCTATCTATTAAAAATAGTGTGTAATAGTTATTTTAAAATAGTAGTTTGTAACTACTATTTTAAAATAGTATGTAATTACTATTTTTAATAATAGTATGTAATTACTATTTTTAACAGGGCAACATCAGAATAACCTCATGGTCTTTACAAGAGGAAGCATCATTTAAAATAGGTCGAGAACACACAGGTTTAAATTCTGCTAGTGTCACTCGTTGTATAACCTTAAATACATTACTCAAACTTCCTGGGCTTTGCTTTCCTTATCTGTAAAATGGGAATATGGAAGAGGCAGTTATGATGATTAAATGAGAGGTAATTGCTCAATGACATCTTCCCCTAGATAGACTGACTATACAAATGGACAATGGCCAGATCATATGTGATAACAGAACTCTCACCCACAACCTCTCTAGCAACTAGCTTTTCAAACCACCACCTCTGCAGCAATCAGCCAAGAATGGTTAAGACTTGGGCAATGATTGCCAGCTTCCCTCTTTTATTACTCGCTTCTAACTTAAGACCAACCAGAGAAAGCTAAATATCCTCCTTAAAAAATTACATAAGATGCCCTGTTTCTAGTTAGCCAGCCTCTAGCTTCTCCTTGCCAACACCTCCAACTGGCACACCTGAATTCTTCCCTGTACCTGAATCTTTCACTATAAAGCTTTCCCACTCCCCTGCCTGCCTTTGAGACTCTTGACAAATGCAAATGATGGTGACTGACTCCCTTCTCTAGCAAGCTCTGAATTTCCAGTTTTCCTGGAGACTTCACTGAGACGTGGTCTGTGCTGTCCACGGCGGTGGACCTCAGCCTTTGGCCACTTGTGGTGCCCACGGGGGCTCCTTGTGCCTTGTTGCTTATGGCTTGTTAAGTCCATGCCAACGTGGTAAATCCATGCTGGCTTGGAACTCCTCCCTGTTTGCCTTGAGTTCCTAAGCTGTTCATTTGAAGTTTGGTACTCAGATTGTTACTGGTTCCTATTTGCATCCTTAGTGGAATCAGGCAATTTCTTTTCATCCTTTGTGCTGTCCTTTGTACTTCTATTTTGTATTGTGCTATCTAAAAGTGTTGTTTTCCGTAAGAAGGAGAATCATAGGGTAGAACATGGCCATGGGCCCTACAACCCTGTTGTTTAAGCCAGTTTCACAGATCGATGAGTTTGCAGTTCTCACCAGACTACATCCGTTTGGACAAATTTTGTTGTGGGTAACCAATAAAACTGGATGAAGTTCTCCCTTCATCTTGATTTTTTGTTCTGAGGGCTTCCTTTTGATCCAAACAAAGAGGTCATTCTGATATTCTGTCTGCCAGGGGGCACAGATTGTTCGGTCTGTGTTCAAAAGGGCAAAAATCAGGCTGGGGGCTGAGACAGGATAAGCACGACCATAACTTTCAACACCGTAGCCAGCGTTCATGGGGTGCTCTAAGTCTAAATCCTCTCCACCAGGAAAAACTTCTGCTTCTTATACATACTCTCATTACAATCCTAATGCTTGTGCCTATCTCTCTAAGTGGCATAATTTCAGCAGTGAGGAGTTGGGCCTTCAGTGGCCACTCTGGGAAACACTTGACTTGACAAAATTTTTTATTTGATGGGCAAGAAAAGAAAGGGAATTAAGATTTCTTAGGTCTGATGGGCAACAGTTTTTGAATGGTACACAGAGGCCTCCAAAGGAAATTCTGATTCAAGAATTATTCCACTAAAAGATGCTTTGGCTAAAGCTAACAAGCAATTTGACATCTTAAGCAACAACCAACTAGACTCATTTCCTAGGAAATCTTCCCCTTTGGGTTGGCTCCCTATATCCAGATGTCCCTCTTATCCCTTAGCCTTCTGATATCTCTCTTCCTTCACTTCCGTCAACTCCCCCCTTCTCTTCCTCTTGTCCAGGACTCCTGCATTTTCCCAACAACTCTCCTAAAACTCTAAAATGTCAATTGCTTCTAAAGATCCCTCTCCCCTCAAAAGCCAGGTATGCAGGCAACTGCAGAATTTAAACTTTGCACCCAAGATGAATTAAGAGCAATAATCAAGGATTTCTCTACTTCCAAACAAGACCAGCAACTATTTATAGAAGAATTTAGGATTCATTTGAATGCGTATGATTCAGGGTTACCTAACCTAAATATATCAATGTATACATATATTGGCCAGATCCTCAGGTGTTAAATCTTGGATTTAAAGAAAAGCTGATTGGACTGACATAAGAAGGGATCTACAAGGATCGCTTTTTCCCCAATAAACTTAAGAGTCTGAAAAAAAAAAAAAAAAAGCCCTGAAAAGTAGAACACAGCCTCCTAGAAGCAATATCCCAAACGCTTTCTATAAAAATCTGTTGTACCATAATTCAATAATGCAAACACAGACAAGATGAAACTATAGGAGATTTTCAGGATAGACTATAATATACCTCCTGACAATATTCAGGAGTTGACAACGGTGCCAGTGTAACATCAGCCCTTTCATCTTATTTTGTCAATGGAGTTAAATCTGAAACTAGAAGGCTAATTCAAAAGTAGAAATTAGAATGGAAAATAGCTCTTTACCTGAACTAAACACCTGTCAGAACATTTTGAAAGGGCTTTAGAATAAAAATGACACAAGGCCCAAAATAAACTATGGTCTTACAGATCAAACAGCTAGGTGGCCCTCTTCCCACCAGCCATTTTGACAAGGACACTTACAGATATTGTAAACCAGAAAAAAAGGTTGTCCTATCTTATAAAAGAAAACCAAGACAAAAAAAAAAATCCCTCAATTCCAATCAATGAGAGTGCTCTCAGAAGAAGAAAAATGCTCCCAATATCCTGCCTTGCCCTTATCTCTCAAGTGAATTAACTATATAGATGATGGTATAGTCTGAATGTGTTCCCCAGAATCTATATGTTAGAAACTTAATCCCCAAGGCAAATGTGTTGGGGGATGGGGACTAATGGGAGATATTTAGGTCATGAGGATTCTACCTCGGGGATGAATTAATGCAACTATAAAAAGAACTTGAAGGAGTGAGTTCGTTCTTTTTGCTCTTCTGCCATGTGAGGACACAACATTTGCCCCCACTTGCCCTTCCACCTTCTGCCATGTGAGTACCATAGCAAGAAGGCCCCCAACAGACACCAGATACCAGCGCCTTGATCTTGGACTTCCCAGCCTCCAGAACCATGAGAAATACATTTGTGTTCTTTATAAATTACCCAGTATTCTGTCATAGCAGCATAAATGAATGAAGACAGATGGTCAATCTCATCAATTCCTAGTAGGTACATCTGCTGCTCTTTCTGCATTAAACTTCACCACCTTTGCTGAGCCTCCTCCTGAGAGCCACACTCCTCAGAGTGTGTAAGCATACACACAAGTGGTAGGTCTCTCAAATAACGCACAGATTTTTTTCTATCTCCCAGCCCTTAATTGTAACCCCTTGAGTGAAAACATCCCTTCCTGGTCTGTGAAACTGCCCTGCAAATTTAATAGCCTCCTCTTTGCAAATGGAATCATAATATTAAATGTGCAAGAGAGGAATTGTTTCTTAAAGTTCCAGAAGACTCATCTATTCATAATCAAGTTGTGCCTACTGTGGATATACCTTTGCCTCCTCCATTATATTTGATGGATACCCCCACATGAAGGTCTTCACACTGTACCTGACATTTTGTGGCCTTAAAAGTCCACAGACATAGAAAAAAATAACGAGTAGACACTGAAGAGAAGATAGGTTGTACCAAACTGTTACCCAATCAATCCCAATATCCCTTGAAGACAGAGCAAAGGAAGATTTTAAAGCTACATTTGAAGGCCTTATATCTAATGGTCTTTTCATACCCTGCACTAGCATTTGTAACACTCTAGTCTTGCCAGTAAAGAAACCAAATGTGTGAGAATATCAATTTTGCAAGACCTCAGGATAATCAACAGATTTTTGTTCCTTGCTTCCCAGTAGTACCTAACTCAGATACCATCTTGGCATCAATTCTGCCTGAAACCACTTGCTTCACTGTAGTGTATTTTTGCTCTGCCTTTTTATTTATTTATTTATTTATTTACTTATTTATTTATTTATTTATTTATTTTGGATGTGCCTCTAGACCACTTCTAGGACAGTCAATACCTTTTAGCTTTCATCTGGAGAAGATAACAATATACCTGGACAATTATGGGTTTTATTGAAGCCCCCTCCTGTTTTTCCCAGTTCCTCAAACAATTCTTAAAAGATGTGAATTTCTCTTGTGATTTAGTTCTGATATCATATGTAGATGATCTATTTTATTCAGAGAACAAGAAAACTTGTAAAAGTGTTCCATTTACTTGCTCTCAGCCTTAACAGAAAAGGAACAAACTTTCAACAGAAACATTTCAAGTTTTCCAAAGTACAATCCATTATTTAGGACATGGTATGTTTAAGGAGGGAAAAACATTCTCTCATTAGGCAAAAGATTGTCCAAACTTATTTTAGACCTCTCACTAAATGACAGTTGGTAGGACTTCTAAGTTTAACTAGTTATTGCATACAAATTTTCTGAGATTGTGATATCCTTTTATGAATTGACTCAGACCTCAGGAAGAGACTTTTTCTTCTGGGAACCAAAACTTGGAATAGGCTTTCTGCAACCTGAAGAAAGTTCTTCAACAGCTTCTTTCACTGGTCATCTTTAACTACAAAAATCCCTTTGGTCTATTTATGTATAAACTACATGGATAAGCCCTTGGGGTTTTAATTCAACTTGATGGGAACCATCAAAACTCATGACTTACTATATATAGCCTTACCTTTGATCTGGTTGGAAAGGCTTTCCTCTCTTATCTGTGTCGAAAGCTGCAATTAAGAAAAAAAAACAAAAATTACTTATCCATACTTATGCTGAAATAGTTCTAGATTCCCCACTTGATCTCATGGTCTCTCATATAGTACTGACATTACCACTGACTGAAAACACACAACACTTTTCAGCCAGCTGATTAACTTCTTAGGATATTGCTACTCTCTTCCTCTCACATTACCATTCACTACTGCAGCACCCTGAATCCTGCCATTCTTCTGCCCCTAACCAGAAAGGGAGCCTCACAATAGGAAATTTTCTGTATTCATATTTATCAGCGACTCCCACTGAGAACCTGACCTAATACTATTTGTTAATGGATCATACCTCAAAACTGAAACTGGCTGAGGTGGGAGGATTGCTTGAGCCCAGAAGTTCAAGACCAGCCTGAGCAACATAGTGAAATCTTGTCTCTGCAAAAAGAAAAAATTTGCCATGTAAGGTGGTGCATGTCTGTAGCTTCAACTACTCACAAGGCTGAGGCAGGGGGATCTCTTGAATCTAGGAGGTCAAGGCTGCAGTGAGCCGTGATTATGCCACTGCACTCCAGCCTGAGTGACAGGGCAAGATCCCATCTCAAAAACAAAAACTGAAACTGCAGGTTATCAAGCAGGTTAGGGTATCACTAATTTCTCTTTAGAATATAGTGTTCTCTACCTGGGTAAAAGTCAGCACAAATGGCAGAACATAATGCACGTATCCTAAGAAGTTAATCAGCTGGCTGAAAAGTGTTGTGTGTTTTCAGTCAGTAGTAATGTCAGTACTATATGAGAGACCATGAGATCAAGTGGGGAATCTAGAACTATTTCAGCATAAGTATGGATAAGTAATTTTTGTTTTTTTTTCTTAATTGCAGCTTTCGACACAGATAAGAGAGGAAAGCCTTTCCAACCAGATCAAAGGTAAGGCTATATATAGTAAGTCATGAGTTTTGATGGTTCCCATCAAGTTGAATTAAAACCCCAAGGGCTTATCCATGTAGTTTATACATAAATAGACCAAAGGGATTTTTGTAGTTAAAGATGATCAGTGAAATACGTGCATTATGTATTCTCTTTAGAATATAGTGTTCTCTACCTGGGTAAAAGTCAGCACAAATGCCAGAACATAATACACCTTGTCAATTAATTGAAGACCAGAGAATAAACAAATGTACAGAAAGCAAATATGCTGTTGGAATAGTACATGACTTTGAGATGCTTTGAGTTTCATCTCTGCTGAAACTCCCAAAACAATAGACAACAAGTTAATGAACTTTTCAATGCACTCCTGTTTGTTCGAGTGGTGGTCATTATAATGTAAAGGCTCATGCAAAAAGAGAAAATATGAAAGGTAAAGGAAATGTTCTAGCAGATCATTGTGACAGTATATGATCCTATCTGACCCCTCAGAGGATAAATCTCTGGAGGTATCCAAAGAGACAATTATAAAATATCAATGTTGGCGGGCGCGGTGGCTCATGCCTATAATCCTAGCACTTTGGGAGGCCGAGACAGGTGGATCACCTGAGGTCAGGAGTTCGAGACCAGCCTGGCCAACATAGTGAAACCCTGTCTCTACTAAAAATACAAAAATTAGCCAGGTGTGGTGGCAGGTGCCTTTAATCCCAGCTACTCAGGAGGCTGAGGCAGGAGAATCACTTAAACCAGGGAGGCGGAGGTTGCAGTGAGCTGAGATCGTGCCACTTCACTCCAGCCTAGGTGAAAGAGTGAAACTCCGTCTCAAAAATAAAATAAAAATATCAATGTTTAGGCCAAACCTTTGAAAAGGAAGAATGAGAAAAATCTGTTTGTGTCATCGCTGAAATTCCCGAGACAGTGGTTTGGTGACATCAGATGACTTCAAATGGAAGTTAGCTAAATTTCTCCAGAAAACTGCTCATCATGGTACAGACAAATTGCCTACTCCCTTATATGGACATTAGTTGGGAAACTTGAAAAAGACAGCTGAGGTTATTTTGGGGTCATGTGTCACCTGTTGACACATAATCCTGAAAAATCTGTAAAGGTGGGACATGGCCAAGAACCAAGGCCTCAACACCCTTTTGCACACCTTCAGATAGATTTTTTAAATGTTTTTATTGTATGTCTATTTTCAGAGTAGACTGCAGCATTTTTCTGCCAAAAAGCTACAGTCCTTACAGTCTCTAAAAAGCTGCGTGGTTTTATGTTTCCAACCTGGGGCATAACAACTTTTATATCAAATGACTAAAGCAAATACTTTATGGGAACTATTATAAAATAACTACCCCTTACTCAAAACTACACTATCCTTACTACCCACAATCTTCTGGACAGGTTAAAAAAAAACAATGGCATCCTTAAATTTAAATTAGCAAAACTTTCAGAAATCTTTGAGCTCCCTTGACCAAAGCTACTCCCGCTTTCACTAGCCTTTATGGTTATATGGTTTATTATTCCCTTGGGAATATATTCCCCTAAGAACTGGTAACTAGAAGACCCATGCATTGAGATATTTCACTTTAGATAATAGACTCTGTCCTACTGCACACAAAAATGACAAAATATTTCAAGGAATTCATGGACCATACCCAGTTCTAGCACCAAGATCATTATGCCAGCATCCCCACAACATCTTCCTAAACAGCCTCTTCGTGATCTTCAACAGGAAATTTTATGTATTTGGAAGTGATAACAGAAAGAAACTGTTCTTGAACCTCAACGAAAGTAGCCTTATCTAGCAGTGTTAATAGCAAACACAGCAATGAAACTCCAGGAAGTCAATCCCTGGGTTCACACTTCACAACTAAAGAAGCAATTCAGAATTCTATACAATTGAAATGCTAATCTAAAAAGATGCTTCAACCTGAGGATGGTTAGAGATCCTCTAGAAGTAGGCAGTCTTCTAAAGTTGGTAGCTGACCCTCAGAACCCAAGACCTTCAGAAGAAGTTGATGACCTAAAGTAGTGGACAGCTTCCTGCCAAGACATTGGACCAAGATCTGTAATTCCTGTTTTGTTTTTTATCTGCTTACTTATAATCATTCTTCTTCTCATTTTATACAGAACCCTGGCTTTGTCCTCCCCTTTTGGCCCTTTTCCTTTTTTTTTTTTTTTTTTTTTTTTTTGAGACAGGGTTTTGCTCTGTCACCCAGACTGGAGCACAGTAACACTATCTCGGCTCAACGCCGCCTTGACCTCCCGGGCTCAAGTCATCCTCTTGCCTCAGCCCCCCGAGTAGCTGGGACTACAGGTGTGTGCCACCACCCCTGGCTGATTTTTGCATGTTTTTGTGGAGATGGGGTTTCACCATGTTGGCCAGGCTGGTCTCAAATTCCTGGGCTCAAGTGATCTGCCTGCCTCAGCCTCCCAAAGTGCTGGAATTACAGGCATGAACCACTGCAACTACCCCCACTTTTCCTTTTATTCTCTCCTTAGTATAATTGTAAGCTCAAAACATACTTATCATAATGTCATTCTTTGGTTATTCCACGCAGTAGCCACTTCCCTCAATCTTACTAACTGTTGGATATGGCTTCCATTACCACACTTCCATGATAAAAATCTCAGAACTCTAATGCTAATCTCATTAAACAAGACATAGGGAATTATTTAAAAAATGATGTTTCCGATTGTAATTACATGGACAAATGGTCTTCAGGAAATCAACCTGCAACTGTGCTAGTGTCTCTCCTTCTCCCTGAACAAGAACCAATTTTTATAATCTATTGTTCAGACCCCAGGTATTTCTAAATTTGAATTCAGTAACCTTAATATGGTGATTGGCCACATACTGGAAGAGGCCAATTGAGATACAAGTATGTATCTCAGCTAACACAAGGCCTTGGTTCCAACCTTGCATCATGAGCAACTCCTTTTCTCTTGTATCTCCATGCACCCCTACCAGATACTACTTCCTTGGTGGCCAGGATACCTGGTCCTGTTTGCCTCTAACTAACACCTCATACACTATAGGAGTGGCATTCCAAGTGGTATTGTCTGTACATAGAGACTTTAATTCTGTAAGTCACCAAGACTGGAAATCTGGACTCACATGAGCTCCAAGACAAAGCCACTTGTGATTATTCAGGAACTTTCCCTTGGGGAATTAACGGCTCATTGTTCATGCTCTTCACAATGATGAGAATCACACTAACAGGGAAAAACTGTAAGAAAAGTATCACTAGCTGAAGAATTATTGATGATGCTGCCCCTGCACTAAATGGAATACAGATCAGTTGCAATTCCTTAGCATGAGTAGTGATGGACAATCACATTGCTCTAGATTCCTTGTTGGCCAGTCACAGTGGAATCTTTGCCATTGCCAATGTCTTGCTGTACTTGGATCAATGAAAAAGGCAATATAGAAAAGGCTGTATGTCACCTTAAGGAAAAAGCTACTTGGCTTTCTTAAGCTGACTGTCATAGCCTATGATTTTGTTCTCTTTGCCTGAGTTGGGGAGTGAGGTTCCTGGTTCTGAAGCATCTTAAAAGAACTATTACCTGTTCTTGTTTTCATCATAATTGTCATAATGCTGGTCCTTTGCATTCTATCCAGAGCCTTAAATTCTTCTCTACAGGCACCCTCCTATCAGATTATCACCATAATGGTAAAATGCAAAAAAGTCCAAAAGATCTCACAATAAGATTGATTGTGGAGGTGACTAAACAATCCCCAAGATCTGAAGATCTAGATCACTAGCCTTCCTTCAACTGGTCAAACTCTTGCAAGTAAGAGAGTGGCCAAAACGGAGACTGAGGGACTGAATATACAGGTGAGCAATAGCCAGGTGATATGACAATAGAACTCTGACCCATACCCTCTGCAGCAACCAGCTCAGGAAGCCAACCATACTCTGCAGTGATCATCCCCAAACAATTAGGACTTGGCCTGTAACCACCAGCTTCCCTTTATTTCACCTCCACTTCCAACTCAGGACCAACCAAAGAAAGCCAAATGTGCTCCCCAAACCAATTGCATAGGATGCCCCAATTCTAGTTAACCTGCCTCCAGCTTCTCGGTGCCAACAGCCTCCATATGGTACATACCTAACCCTTTCCTTTTTTCTATGATAAAGTTTCTCCATTCCCCTTGTCCTCATTGTCTTTGAGTTTCTGCCAAATATAAATGACAATGACTGACCCCCTTGCTATAGCAAGTTCTGAATAAACAGCCTCTAGCTGCTCTCATTTGTATGGTCTTCATTTATTTCTGCACCTTCCATAAAATTAAAAGTAACCAAGGCTGGCCACAGTGGCTCACAAAGTAATTGCAGCACTTTGGGAGGCCAAGGTAGGCAGACTGCTTGAGTTCAGGAGTTCAAGACCAGCCTAGGCAACATGGTGAAAGCCCATCTCTACCAAAAACACAAAAATTAGCTGGGTGTGATGGCACATGTCTGTGATCCCAGCTACTTGGGAGGCTGGGGCAGGAGGATCACTTGAGCCTGGGAGGCGGAGGTTACAGTGAGCCAAAATCTTGCCACCACACTCCAGCCTGGGCAATAGAATGAGACTCCATCTCAAAAGAAAAAAAATTAACCAAAAGCTAAAATGCATTGTGTATATAGCTAGAAGATCTCTCTCTACATTGAGAGTGACAAAGGAAAAAAATCAATCAATATAAATTGATTAACATCATATGTGCCAAACCCTGGTTTACATACTGAGGCTAAGGTATTAGGTGCTGAAAAGTACAAGACATACCTTTCCTTCAAGTATTATTATTTATTTGAAAAACAAAGCATAAACATTACAAGATAACTAACACTACAAGCTAACATATATTAAGTAGCCTGCAGGAGTCCCTGTGCCACTGGCCTAAAATGATCAAAAGTGGCTTCATTGAATAAGGGGCATGTAAGCCAAAACATTGGGGATTAGCCCAGTAGAGACAAGGGGAAGTCAACACTTCAAAGGAGGAAATGATTTCAGTTTAGAATCAGAAATAAAGATGTATTTCACAAAGATATGAGTCTAACTGGTTGGTCTTAAATCATAGGAGGGAAAGCTACAAAGTAAAACTAGAGCCTTATGTCAAAAGGCTCCCCTTGCCAGTCTGAAGAATCTAGATTTTTTCTGTAAGCCCTGAATTTTCACCTGAGCTTATCCTCCCATCCCCCCATGGATGTCCTCCAGTCACTTAGGCTACTTAGAGTCAACAAATACTCTACTGTACCCTCAAATCTGAACCGAAAGATAGCTAGAAGAAACCATCCAGAATAAAGCATGGCAGTTAAAAACAAAGATGAAAATATAGAAGAGAGTATAAGAGAATGAAAAGCATATGGAACACAGACGGAACAGTGGAAGCCAGAAGGCAATGAAATAAGAAAAGTGCTGAAATAAGTAACTGCCAATTTAGAATTCTCTATGCTGGGACACGTCTTGCACAAACAAAAAAAAAAATATATGCTTTCAAAGCATGGAAAGGTGTATGATATGGTCTGAATGTTGGTGTCACCCCAAAATTTATATGTTGAACTCCTAACCATCAGTGCCTTAGAGTGTGACTGTATATAGAGATAGGGCCTTTAAAGAGGTAATTACGGTAAAATGAGGTCCCAAGCGTGGGTTCCTAATCCAATATAACTGGGGTATTTATGAGAAGAGATTAGGACACAGACACACACAAAGGGAAGGCCACAAAGACAGAAAGAGAAGATGTCCATCTACAAGCCAAGGAGAGAGGCCTCAGAAGA
This sequence comes from Pongo abelii, assembly GCF_028885655.2. Classification (NCBI taxonomy): domain Eukaryota; kingdom Metazoa; phylum Chordata; class Mammalia; order Primates; family Hominidae; genus Pongo; species Pongo abelii. The sequence goes on from NC_071988.2 coordinate 24,282,891, forward strand.
AGTCAAACCTGCTGATACCTTGATTTCAGACTAGTCTCTAGAACTATGAAGAAATGAATTTCTATTGTTTAATCCACCCAGTCTTGTTATGGCAGCCCTAGCAAATTAATACATAGACAAACTCCAATTGAAAAATGTTCTAGAGTGTTATAGCTCTTTCAGAATTTGTCTAGCAGGCTTTCCGGTTTATGCCGAAGAGCACCCCCACCAAAAAAAAAAAAAAAAAAAAAAGCTCTAGAAAATACCTGGCCATTTAATTATTACAGACCAAAGGAAACTAATGAGACATGATAACTAAATGTAATGCGGTATCCTGGATTGGATCCTGCAACAGAAAAAAATACGAGTGGAGAAATACGAATAAAATCTGAAGTGTGTTCAAGAGTATGTAACTATGTTGATTTCTTAGTTTTGACAAATGTATTACAGTAAATATGATGTTAACATTAGAAAAAAATGTGAGTAAAGGATATATGGGAATCCTCTGCTCTATCTCTGTAAATCAAAAAATATTTCAAAATAAAAAGTTAGAGACATTTTCAGGCAAAAACAGAATTTTCCCCAGGAGAACTCCACTAAAAGAAATACCAAAGGGCATTCTTAAGGCAAAAGAAAAATGGTTCCAGATGAAATATCAAAATATCAAAGGCCAGGCACTGTGTCCCATGCAGTTTGGGAGGCTGAGGTGGGTGGATCATTTGAGCTCAGGAGTTCGAGACCAGCCTGGGCAACATGGCAAAACCCCATCTCTACACAAAATACAAAAATGCCAGGCATGGTGGTGCACCTCTGTGGTCCCAGCTACTTGGGAGGTTGAGGTGGGAGGATTGCTTGAGCCCAGGAGGTTGGGGCTTCAGTGAGCCATGATTGTGCCACTGCACACCAGCCTGGGTGACAGAGTGAGAACTGTCTCAAAAAAAAAAAAAAAAACCCAAAATATCAATCATGCAGGATGGGATAAAAACAATAAATAATAAATAAATAATAAATAAACAATAAATAATAAAACAATGGGATAAAACAATAAAAATGGTAAGTAAATATGTGGGTGAGGCCAGGCGCAGTGGCTCACACCTGTAATCCCGCACTTTGGGCAGCCAAGGTGGGTGGATCACTTGAGGTCAGGAGTTCGAGACCAGCATGACCAACATGGTGAAACCCTATCTCTACTAAAAATACAAAAATTAGTGGGGTGTGGTGGTGGATGCCTATGGTCCCAGCTACTTGGAAGGCTGAGGCAGGAGAATTGCTTGAACCTGGGAGGCGGAGGTTGCAGTGAGCTGAGATGGCACCACTGCACTCTAGCCTGGGTGACAGAACAAGACTCCATCTAAATATATATATATATGTATATATATGTATATATATATATAAAAATAAAATAAGTGGGTGAATGTAGATTAATATTATCTATATAAAAATTACAATAATGTGTTGTAGGGTTTAAAATATAGAGAAAGAACATTATTGGCATTTAAGTAGAGAGGAGCTAAAGAGAGTAAAGTGTTCTAAAGGCTTTCTAATCATAGAGTGGCTCATAGAGCTTATTAGAAGGCAGAATCTCAGAACTATCACTGAATCAGAATTTCTATTTTAACAAAATTCTCTATGATTCATATGCATATTAAGGTTTGGGAAGTATTGTTCCCAAAATGTGTGTATCATCTGAAAAGGGAGTAAAAGAACCAATTGATATTAGATTTTTGCATATCTAGAATTTATTTTGTAAACTCTATGGTAACCACTCAAGGAATGCTAAAAGAGTGCATAATTTCAAACACAGGGGAAAGTGAAAAAGTAAAAAATAATCGGCTCAAAATAAAGCAAGGAAAGAAAGAAAAAGAAACAGAACAGGTTGAATACATAGAAACCAAATATAAGTAAGCAAAATATCCATATTAGAAGACAATGATTATCCAACTAGATTTTTAAAGACAAAAACAATTACATATACAAGATGATGTTTATATTTCCATGTAAATGTGTATAGCAATTTACAATTTATAGTTTTTCACATACACTAAGGCTGAGAAACATTAAGACTAGGTTATTAATAATCTGAAGAGCAGTGGGTTGTTATATTAAGATCTTCTACAAAGTAACATACAAATCCCAGGATGTTACCAATCTAGTAAATCACTTATATTATTTAAAATGACCGGGTGCAGTGGCTCACACCCGTAATCCCAACACTTTGGGAGGCTGAGGTGGGTGGATCAGCTGAGGTCAGGAGTTTGAGACCAGCCTGGCCCACATGGTGAAACCCTGTCTCTACTAAAAATGCAAAAAATTAGCCAGGCGTGGTGGTGGGCGCCTGTAATCTCAGCTACTCAGGAGACTGGGGCAGGAGAATCACTTGAACCCCGGGAGGTGGAGCTTGCAGTGAGCCGAGATCACGCCATTGCACTCCAGGCTGGGCGACAAGAGCAAGACTGTCTCAAAAAAAAAAAAAAAAGAAAAAAGTCTTCAATAAAACTATGGGAAAAAAAATTGTATTACATACTGTTTTAACCAGGAATGTATCTAAAACAAAAGGCTACAGAAATATTGAAAATTGAAAGTAAAATAATGGAAAAAGATATAACATGCAAATACTAACAAAAAGAAAGCTGACATAAGTTATTAATTTTAGACAAAGTAGACTTTAAGATAAATGACATTACTAGCCATGAAAAATACTACATAATGATAAAAGGTTTAATTTACCATTATCAATGATTGTATGAGAAGATATAATAATTCTAAATTTGTATACACTTAATAATATAGTTCCAAAATACATAAAGCAAAAAATGAAAAATCTAAAAAGAAGAACAGACAAATCTGCAATCATAGTGGAATTTTATGACACCTTTTAGAAACTGATAGAATATGTTAATGGAAAAAATTAGTAAAGATATAGAAATACCATGTTTAGCAAACTTGACCTAATATACATTCCTGGAACACTGTACTCAATAACTGCAGAGTGAATAGTCTTTTCAAGCTCATAGGGAATATGTACCAGAATAAACTATATGCTGGTTCATAACATAAAACAAGTCACAACAAATTTCAAAGCAGTCAAATCATGCAAAGTACATCCTCTGACACAATGCACCTAAGCTAGCAATGAGTAACACAAACAAGGCTTATTTAGAAATTAAGCAATATTCTAAATAATCCATACGTCATAGAAAATGTTACAATAAAAATTATAAAGTATTTTCAACGGAATGATAATGAAAATACCACACATCAAGACTTATGAGAGGCAGCCAAAATCATGCTTGTGGGAAACATAATTTTAAAAGCATGTAACAGAAAAGAAAAAAAAAAAAAAGCTAAACATTTATGAGTTAAGATTTTAATCTCAAGAGTTGGTAAAATAATGGAAAATATACACTGGGAAGTTTTTAAAAGAATGGAAAATAAACCTAAAGGAAATTAAAGAAAACTAATAATAAAGATAAGATTGGAAATTAGGAAATAGAAAATGTCTCAGTCCATTAGAGGCTGCTATAACAATATATTATAAACTGAGTGGCTTCTGAACAACAGAAATGTATTTCTTACTGTTACAGAGGCTAAGAAGTCCAAGATCAAGGCCCTGGCAGATTCAGTGTCTGATGAAGGCCACTTCCTGGTTTATAAAAGACTGTCTTCTCTCTGTAACCTCACGTGGCAGAAAGGGCGGGGAATCTCTCTGATGTGTCTTTTCTAAGGGCACTAAACCCATTCATGAGAGCTCAGGCCTAATGACCTGCTCACCTCCCAAAGGCTCCACCCCCTAATACCATCACTTTGGAGGTTAGGGGTTAGGATTTCTTTTTTTTTGAGTCAGAATCTCGCACTGTTGCCTGAGTTGGAATGCAATGGTACGATCTCGGCTTACTGCAACCTCTGCCTCCGGGTTCAAGCGATTCTCCTGTCTCAGTCTCCCAAGTAGCTGGGATTTCAGGCGCTTGCCACCACACCTGGCTAATTTTTGTATTTTTAGTAGAGTTGGGATTTCACCATGTTGGCCAGGCAGGTCTCGAACTCGGAGGTTAGGATTTCACATATGAGTTTGGGAGAGACATATTCAGACTGTAGCAGAAAACAAGGAGAGAATTAGCAAAGGTGGGTTCTTTAAAAAGACTAAGGATGAGGTGGGAAGGGGGGTCTAATCGCGGAGGCCAGAAAAACGAAAATGTGGGGAGAGGTCCATACAGTTGCAGGTGAATAGAGAGGGAGAAGGGGCCAGATTTTCTGGCATTGTCACCCAAGCTGGAGTGCAGTGGTGAGATCTTTGGTTCAATGCAACCTCCGCCTCCCAGGCTCAGGTGATCCTCCCACCTCAAACTCTCCAGTAGCTGGGACTACAAGCATGCACCACCATGCCCAGCTAATTTTTACAATTTTGTAGAGATGGGGTTTCACCATGTTGCCCAGGCTGGTCTTGAAAACCTGACCTCAAGTGATCCTCCCGCCTCAGCCTCCCAAAGTGCTAGGATTATAGGCATAAGCCACCATGCCCAGCTGCCAGATTTTCATTAGGGATTTTGAAATGAAACACTGTGCAGTCTACTACTTCCAACTCCCTGTGAAATACTTAGTAAGGCAGACTTGTCTTGTGAATCCAGTCTAGGGTTGGATCTATTTGGAGCATGCCTTGAAGCACTAAATCCTGTTTTAAGGGTGGGTGTGGAGGGAAATAAAGGCAGCTCAAAAGTACCTTGTCCCCTGTGATTTACCCTAATATGAGCTAACACTGAGCCCATGTGCCAGGCACTGCTCCAAGGACTTCCCCCGTAGGAGTTCATACAATCCTCCCAGCAACCCCGCGAGGTAGGTACTATTATCTTCACCCTAATTTACAACTGAAGAAGCCAAGCCTCAGAGAAGCCAGATGAGATTATACCTATAGTCAAGAGAAATAGGATTCGGACGAGGTTGCCTGGCTTCAGAGACTGTGCTTAACCGCTCCTCGATACTGTCAGATTCAAGAGGCATTTCATGTTCTAAACTTGAGGCAGGTAAATAAATATGCAGCCTCTATTAGGAGTGGATGGCATTACAAGAATATAGCCAGGGGGAGAAGAGGTAGGTTGCCAAGAGGCATATTATGAAGTTATAAGGCCCATTAACCCCTCCATGGTGGTTAACCCCCACCCCTGCCATATCGGTGTTAGGATTCCTCACTGCTGAGCCCCAAACAGCATCTGAAAAAGCAGAGGGCATCATTAACTCCTCCGCTTCACTACCACTCACATCTCAGCTATCAGCAAATCTCATGTCCCCCACCTCCCACTCTCCACTTGATTCCAGAGACTGCACTCCCCGCCAGTACTTGATCCTCCCCACAGCCGCCGTCTCTCCAAGTCAAAGGCCCCTAAAGTTCTCCCTCACTCTGTTTCAAGTAGCAACAAGCCCCAGGTTCCAGGCCTGTTCACGGACTCCCGACAGATCTCCTGCAGCTTTTCTCTTGCTCCTGCTTTTACTGGGAATTATAACTATTTCAGCAGTTTTAGTGCTTGGAGGAAGCTTTCTCTACCTACCTCTCCTCCTCCTAGTCCAGGCTTCTGTCTGCTGCCCTTGGACAAGTGCAGTGGCCTCTGCATCCTCTTTGCCATCATCCCCTCATTCCAGTCCACTCCTCACTCAGTCGTGAGAATTCCTGAAGTAGACATCTCCTTCCTCCCCTGCTTGGAACCCTTCAACGGTTCCCATCACACTGAGCATACGATCGCAACTCCTTTCCTTGACCTGTAAGGCCCTGCAAGGTCTGGACCCACCGATTTCGAGGATCAGCCTCCCTCTGGCCAGTGGGCTTCCACCCTGTGCACCTCCTGGCACACCTGAAATACACCACCCTTTTCTTTTCCCACCTCATACCTTCCCACATGCTGTGCCTTCTGCCCTAAATGTTCTCTTCATTTTGCATGGCAGCTTTTTCCTTTTCCTTCAGTGTAAACGTCACCTCCTCTGAGAAGCCTTCCGTTTCCATTTTGTCTCAGTAAGAACCTAGTTTTGAGGAAATGCCCTATATATTCACTTTAATTTTTTTTTTTTTTTTTTTTTTGAGACCGAGTCTTACTCTGACACTCGGGCTGGATAGTAGTGGTACAATCTCAGCTCACTGCAATCTCCATCTCATGGGTTCAAGCGATTCTCCTGCCTCAGCCTTCCGAATAGTTGGAATTACAGGTGCCCGCCACCATGCCAGGCTAATTTTTGTATACTTAGTAGAGACGGGGTTTCACCATGGTGGTCAGGCTGGTCTCGAACTCCTACTTAAGGTGATCCTCCTGCTTCGGCCTCCCAAAGTGCTGGGATTAAAAGCATGAGCCACCACACCTGGCACCCACTTTAAATTATTTTATGAGTTGATCACTTGTGTAATGTCTGGATTGGAAGCGTCTGGAAGACGGGAACCCTATTTATTCACCTACTCTTCTGAGCACTTAGCATAGTGCCTGGCACATAGTAAGCATTCACAGTTTTGGATGGATAAATGATAATAATGGATCCCAAGGGTTGCTTTTCTTTTGGTGGTTACTGAATGAACCCAGATGTGGAGACGGGAGAGAGAGCAGGGACCAGTGACAAACAGGCGACACCTCGTATTTTGAGAGTATTTTAAATTGAAAAGGAGACGTTTTCCAATGGTGGATACAAATAGGCAAATAATGACCACATTGCTTTACCATTCCATCCGCGTATGTTTTACAATGTTTAGGGTAGAGGAAACGGCAAGTCTCTTAAGAGGCATGGCAGGATCTGACTGTCATCAACCTCATTAATGAGGCCTCTTAAACAACTTGAAGCGGAATAACTTCCCTACCAAAGCCGCTTCAAAGAGCAGTTGGAAGTGGAGAGTGAGGGAGTAATAGAATCAGTAACTAGGTTGCTGAGAGAAGTCTCCTGTGATTAGAAAAAGAAAAAAATGTAGTAATTACATTCTGTGGAGACTAAGAGAACTCAGAAACCATGGTCTTGCCTTCATCTTGATTTCTAATGGAGAGAGATGAAATAAAATCTGTGGATGTAGCAGAAGGTCATTTAAGGCCTTCCCTGTGATGAGTAAAGCAATCCTGTCCCCAGAGGGAGGAGAGGTAGGTAGAGAAAGCTTCCTCCAAGCACTAAAACTGCTGAAATAGTTATAATTCCCAGTAAAAGCAGGAGCAAGAGAAAAGCTGCAGGAGATCTGTCGGGAGTCCGCCAACAGGCCTGGAGCCTGGGGCTTGTTGCTACTTGAAACAGAGTGAGGGAGAACTTCAGGGGCCTTTGACTTGGAGAGACCGCGGCTGTGGGGAGGATCAAGTACTGGCAGGGAGTGCAGTCTCTGGAATCAGGCAAATGGAGTTCCAAGCCTGGCTCCCCTTGTTCCTCCATCATAGGTTTGTGCAAAATATCCCACACCTCTAGGCTTCAGCTGATTCTTCTATGAAAGGGGTTAATAATAAAGAGGGAAGGCAATGACCACGTGGTAGGGAAGGACCCCCCTGCCACGCCTGCCCTCGTGAATGTGACAGCTCATGATTACAGCTGATGCAGCTAGTCATAGCCATGGTGGCGAATAGGCCACTTGATCCTAGATGTGTGGAGAGTGTGGACTGGCTCCCTTCGACTCCTTCCAACCGACCTTACCAGGGGCTACAAAATGACAAACTATATTCTCCAGGCTCCCTCCCAACTAGCATTCCAGAAACAAATCAAGTTTGGCCATTAGATTATACTCAACTGAGATTTGGAAGGTGGATCTGGTGGAGACCAACTTGCTGTTCCATGACAAGCCTTTGTTGTCATTGGCAAACAAGGTAGTAGGAACATGAGGCTTTTCAGCCTTTCTGCATCCATTCTCCAGCCTTCTGCGTGTCTAGAGGCAGCGTGAGGAGCAGCGCTGTAACCAAATGCAGGTCCGGTTGCTTGTTGCCTACAGAGTTCAACAAGAGCAAGGTCTGGTGGAAAGAAAGTGACTTTATTAACCAAAACTAGTAATGGGGAAGTGGCTGGATTCCTATCCAAAGTGACCACTTTGAATTTGGGGGGAAAGACAAGGGGCAAGGGATTAAAAAGGGGAAACTTGATATGGAAGACATGCAAGAATTGTGCTGAATACAATGTCTGTGTGTCTCATTTCAGTGGCTATCTTGGGTCTCAGTCTACCTGGAGCGTGGGCTGACATCATCTCCACAATGGCTGGGTTGTTCACTAGCCACCTTGAGATAATCTCTGGAATTTTGCAGCTGGGTCTCCAGGCTTGGTCTGCCCATCTCAAGATTAGCCCCTGGAACTTCTAAGAAGGCACATAATTAGATACTAGCGTACCATTAGACAAATGTGGAGGGAGTGTATGCGGTGAGAAAGAGAGGGATGTGATGTTTATTTTTTTGAAGGCTAAGGGAAAAGGCTTCTGCAGTTTGTTTCAAGGTTACATCTTGAAACCCATTTTGAAGCCAAGCTGCTTGTTTAGTGTGGCTTCCTGATATGGGAACACAGTCTCACAGTTGAAATCAGTAGCCCTAGTGGTGGCCTCAGAGGCAGTAGCTCTTCTGGTGGGTCAGTTCTGCTTTTTTCTGGGAGTCATTTCTGGAAACCTAGTCTAAAGCCCATACCCTTAGACCTTCCAATGATTTTGTAAACAGCCATTCCCTGAATTAAATCCCTTGGAAGTTAAGACATCTTGAGTCATTTCTTTCTCCTGCCCTTAATCTTGACTCTTACACCAGATTTTCGCATTTTTTTCCTTCACAATCCCAACTGTGTACCACATTTTTATAAGTGAGAATATTTTTTTTCTAGAAAAAGCATCATTCACTTCACTTGGTTGTGTTACTTTTCCTGAATTATTTACATCAACGGAAAGACTGACCAATCACCCCATTCCTACATAATTAAGCCTGAGGCATTGCCATTCCCTGGTGACAGCTGCACAAACTGCAACTGTAATGCTGGGCAGGGAATAGAGTCAATAGAGCAACTTCACAATCCCAAGCCAATAAAGTGAAGCCTGATACTGATGTTTTAGTGGAATATTGAAAATGAAGAGTTGAGAGAAAAGACTTTCTCCAGCATTGTCCAAGAGAGATAGAGCATTGATGACTCAATGAGTCTTCCTGCCAGTTTGGCAGATACAGCCTTTTAATTGAGAGTGACTCACCATGCCTCAGTGGTGACTGTATTCCTTAAAAATAGCTCCCATTGCATTGGACTCAAATCCTTTTTGCAAGGAGGTAGGAAATAAACTCACTCTGCAACCTTCTCATTTCAACTTAGTTTCCCTACTGGTCATTCTAACCATCTGACATCTGTGCTGGTGTGGTTGTTACTTCTCTAAATCCATAGACACTAATAAATTAGCATTCTAGTCTTTTTTTTTAGCTTCTTGTGAGACTGGTTACAATGATTCAGTTCAACAGAGCTGGATTATCTCTAAGAGAACTGAGAAAAATTTGTGAACCTAAAGATCTGAGTCCAAATCTGAGACCCCAAAACCCATGAACCCTGAGATCTTCTTCTACCCCTAAAGCCTGATTTGCAGTCCCAGCAAGTGGGCAAACACACACTCTCTGGCCAATTCTTCATTATCTGCATGTGGGTCATTTGTAACCATTTATTTTCAATTATAAGACTAGTTGAAAAGGCCGGCCTCTTGAGTTCAAGAGATATGAGTTCAAATCTTGGCTATGCAGCTTCCTAGCTGTGTGATCTTGGACAAGTTACTTCACCTTTCTATGCTTCACTTTCCTCATCTGTAAGGAGTCAATAAGAAAACCCACTTGACATGGAATTAAAAATATATAAAGTAACTAGCATAAATAAATAATAGTGGCCAGGCATGGTGGCCCACACCTATAATCCCACCACTTTGCAAGGCTGAGGCAGGAGAATCTCTTAAGCCCAGGAGTTTGAGACCAGCCTGGGCAACATAGTGAAACTCCATCTCTACAAAAAATAAAAGATTAGCCAAGCGTGGTGACACATCCCTGTAGTCCCAGCTACTCCAGAGGCTGAGCTGGGAGGATCACTGTAGCCCAGGAGTTCAAGGCTGCAGTAAGCCATGATCGCGCCACTGCACTCCAGAGCCTGGGCAAAAGAGCACTCCCCTGTCTCAAAAAAAAAAAAAAAAAAAAAAAAAGTGGACTAGGGCTCTGTCTGAAGACAGATAGAAAAAGGGTTCCAGGAGAAGGAAAGTGTAGGAGGAATAGTGTGGTGATAAAAAGAAGCCTGATAGGCCTTTCTGTGACAGGCCTTTCTGTGACAGGCCTTAAAGGCCATTTTCAACTCAAATAGTCTGATTGCAAAAGCAGACACAAATGCTTCCTGCTCCCAGCATCCACGCCCTTAGGCAATCCTGTCTCACTCTGGACTTGGTCATGCAACTGGCTGTGACCAGCGGGATGGGTGGTAGCAAATGTGATTCAGGTAGAGGCATCCAAAGGGCTTGCGCATCTGGGCTGACCCCAAGGATGTGCAGTCATCCCTCCATATCCACGGGGGATTGGTTCCAGGACCTCCCAAAATCAATGGACACTCTAGTCTCTTATATAAAATGCTGCAGTGTTTCCATATAACCTATGCACATCCATTTGTATCCTTTAAATCATTTCTAGATTAGTTATGTTACCTAATACAATGTAAATGCTATGTAAATAGTTGTTATATTAAATTATGACAAGAAATAATGACAAGAAAAAAATCTATACGGGTTCAGTACAGTCTCAATTTCTTTCCAGAGTATTTTCTATCTGCAGTTGGTTGAAACCAGAGATGCGGAGCGCATGGATACGGAGGGCTGACTGTACTTGGAACATTTCTGTCACCATGTGAACAAGCCTGCTCTAGCCAGGTGGATGCTGAGAAACACGTGGCCCAGTCCTCTCCAACATCCCAGTCAACAGCCAGCACTGCCAGAGACACGGCCATCCAGCTCTCTGCAGCTGCCGATAGATTCACACACAACCCCAGTCAAGGCCAGTAGAATGGCCCAGTTGAGCCCTGTTCAAACTGTAACCCACAGAACCGTGACCAAAATAAATAGTAGTCATTTTAATCCATTACATTTTGGGATGGGTCGTGAAAGAAGTAAAAGCTTCCTGAAAATGGGGAGGTGGGCATTAGAAGTGGGGGCAGATGAGTGACATAGGCAGGTATGAAATGCTATCCAGATGGATGTACATTTAGGAAACTGGAGCATCCTAAATATTTGATTGAGCAAAATAACTATTTGCATAAATTTGCTTCAAGATAAATAGGTCAAGCTCCTCTTCCCTTTTCCCTTCCTTTTTTTCTCTCCTTTTCTCTACTTTTCCCTTCTTCCTTCCTCTCTTCCTCCTCCTCACAGAAAATAATAATAAATAAATAAATAGGTTGAGGAGTGATTACTGCCTGCAAAAGGCAGTGATTCATGATGTCTTACAGCCTTGTAGCTCTAGGTGCTGTCTGTGGACCGGAGGCATCGGCATCACCTGGAGCTTATTGGAAACATGGAAGTTGGGCCCCACTCTAGATCTAGTGATCATAATAGGAATTTCAGCATCCCCAGATATTTCTTTGGCGTGATCACAGTTTGAGAGGCACTATCCTATCCTAAAAACAGAATCCACATTGAGCACTGACCTCATTCTTTGTACTCTGCTTAGATTTTTTTTAAAAACTTCTTTAGCTGCTTCAACATCCCTTCCTTTCCACCTGCTCCCTACCATTGCATTAGTAAAACAAACAAACAAAAGCCACCTTTATCCTTTGAATTGTATCATCACAAAACTGTGTGCGTGTGTGTGTGTTCTTGGGAACTTTGAGTGGACCCCAGTAAATAAAAATTGCTTTTCCCATCCAGATTTTGAACCAATTAAGAAATAAGACAAATGATAACGCAAATAGAGGCCAAGATATCATCTTTATCACTGTTAAAGTCTAAGTTAGAGACATTGCCAAATGAGCTTCCTCTATAGCGTTCAGAATTAGCCAGATTTGTCCATTATCAGTTGTGGCCCAGGGCAGTCTCACCCCTGCCTTCCCCAAAAAGAAGGAAGAAAAAAGGACTGGTTGGGGGAAAGGACGGGAGTAAGAGATGGGCTGGAGAGAGCCAGGAGATTAGCCTCTGCATAAAAGGAATCTCTAAGAATGGAGAAAGCCATGTGTGCTGGTGGTAATGAGACAGATATGTTCTATAAAATGCAGTCATCATCACATCTAGAAATGTCTTAAAATCTAAATGGTTTAGAAATGCTCTTTAATGATGACTGATTGATGATAATCTGTTAAAATGAAATAATACAGATTGTACTGTGTAATTTTTAAAAATGATATTAGGTTTAGGTTTAAAGTTGATGATAACAAAGAACATGTTTGAAAGTTTATGTTTTATTTTTGTTTTTTTGTGTTTTTTTTTGTTTTGTTTTTGCGACAGGGTCTCACTTTGTCACCCAGGCTGGAGTGCAGTGGCATCATCTTGGCTCACTGCAGCCTCAACCACCTGGGCTCAAGCCATCCTCCTGCCTCAGCCCCATAAGTAGCTGGGACTATAGATGCAAGCTACCATGCCCAGCTAATTTTTTGTATTTTTAGTAGAGACAGGGTTTTGTCATGTTGCCCAGGCTGGTCTTGAACTCCTGAGCTCAAGCAATCCATTCGCCTCAGCCTCCTAAAGTGCTGGGATTACAGGTGTGAGCCACTGCACCCAGCTGGTTTGAAAGTTTATGACAAGAATACTGCAAAAAAAATGCTTGCCAGACAGAACATCTTCCTTTGACTCTTCTGTGAGTGAAATAAATGAACCTCTGTTATGTTTCAGCCACTGTACAAATATTTCTGCAGTGATGCAAAATAGATGTTGCTGAAAAACACATACTCAGCAAAAGCGAACATTAAAAAGACCGCTTTCAGGAATATCAGGATTATAGTCAGACCACTAAAAATTTATGCAACTTCGTAACTAGAGCACTAGCAAAACAGTATTGGTACCTTGAGAGACAACTTGGACAGTCCAGGCAGGAAGCTCAACACGTTTGGAATTTGCCTCAAGGCTTTAAAATGCTATCCAAAATAATTGTGGAATATCACAGAGATGAAGAACAGATTAGCCATTGCTGGGGTTAGGGATGGGTGGAAGGGGCTAGGTATGGCTATGAAGGGAGCCTTGTGGTAATGGAACAATTCTGTAGCTCAGTTGTGGTAGTGGCTATATTAATCTATACATGTGATACAATTGCACAGAGCTGCACACACACACACACACACACACACACAGTGTATATAAAAATGATGAAATCTGAATACACTCTGTAGATTGTACCAATAAGCAGTGTCAATTTCCTGGCTTTGTTCCTTTACTGTAGTTGTGCCAGATGTTACCATTGGGGCAGCTAGGTGCAGGGTATATGGAATACATATGTATAGCAATTTCCTGCAAAACTATATATTTTTCAAAAATCAAAAGTTAAAAAAAAATCGGCCAGGCACAGTGGCTCACACCTGTAATCCCAGCACTTTGGGAGGCCAAGATGGGCGGATCACCTGAGGTCAGGAGTTTGAGACCAGCCTGGCCAATATGGCGAAACCCCATCTCTAATAAAAATACAAAAAGTTAGCTGGGCATGGTGGTGGGCACCTGTTAGGAAGGCTGAGGCGGGAGAATCACTTGAACCCAGCAGGTGGAAGTTGCAGTGAGCCGAGATCGCGCCACTGCACCCCAGCCTGGGTGACAGAGGAAGACCCTGTCTCAGAAAAAGAAAAAAAAATTTTTTTTAACTACTGGGCAGAAGTGCTACCTGTGGTTGTAGAATCAATGCAGATGGAAATGGAGCCCTGAGCCAGTGGCACTGTATCTAGGCAGCCAGAAAAGGAAGTGTAACCTGCCCTGGGCAGGGCTGGGCAGGTCTGTTTAAAAAGGATGCCCAACATGTTGCACTTATTTTTATTTTCTCAACATATACCAGAAATAGTTCTTGCCTATGTATCAGCCAACCTAAGGATATTCTCCCCCTTTCTGTCAAGGTTATAATTCTATTCTCACTACTCAAGCTCCTCTTCTTTCAACATATGTTAGCGTTTTGAATTTGATGTGTTATCTTTATTCAGGATCTACGTAGCCATTTGGAAAGGTATACTTGATTGCAAGTGGGACATTTTCCACATATAAGCCATAATATATGTAAGGATCAGAGAGTCTTCTGGGAAGATTTGAATCATGTGAACAGATCTCCCTTTTGTGGAGATACTCAAGTGTATTTCTGGGAACTGGCTTCTGCAGACTGTTGATGTCCCCATGTGTAAATGAATACACAGGCTCAACAGAACTATAGTTGGTGACTGCAAAAGCCCTCAACTCAAAGGTCTTAACCATCATTGCGGAGGAATCACCAGGGGCATTTGTTTAAAATGCACATTTCCTGATCTTTTCCCAGAGTTTCTGAATCTGTTGGTCTGGGGACAAGGTCCAGGAATCTGCAGTGTCACATGCACCCAGGGCATGTTGACGCTGTCTCTCTGAGGACTGCTCTTTGAAAAACAGGCTTATATCTCAACAAGAAGGAGGCTGGCCCACTAGCTTTTAAGTATTTAGCTGATTTCCTGCTAAAATAGTGCAATGTGGTTAACAGTGAGCTTTGAAAGAGATGAGTAAAGGTGATGCTTCAAAGACATGCTGAGCAAACTGAAAAGCAAGTTAAAGCACCGTGACATTGCTTCCAAAAGCCGAGGATTGACAGCAGCTGACAGTCATGCTGGTACCCATGTCATCTTTGAATACAAAGAACATTGGGTATTTTGACTTATTTCAGCAGGGATAAAATGTTAGGGAGGAAAATATTCCCCTAACTGGCTTCCTCCTCTGAAACATCAATGTAGAAAAATAATGCCTTCTACTCATGTATCAGCTTTCCAATCACCAACTTATTTGAAGACATCACAAGAGAGACCTTTTAAATCATCTACCCTTAGGCAAATAGTACATTTCTTGAAATTCCTTGAATGTTGAAAAATGTACTTTTGAAAAAGACATTCCAAGTTCTTTATAGCTTAGAAACATTTCCTTCTCAGGATGTTAGGAGATGTCCAGGTGAAGTAAAAACACAGAAGGAGGCAAAAAGCTGGTTGGCAGATTATTCAGACATCCAGGAAAATTCTATACCCATGTGACTCTGTGTTGCATTTGAATTTATAAAAATCATGAGATCTGTGTGTTTCCAAACACTGCTTCAACCATTCAGTGAACAACATCCTTCTTGCACTCTTGGAGACACTGAGTTCTGCCTGGTCCATTTTTAGGACTTGCATTTGGAAGACCTTCGCCTCAAGGACTAGAGTTCATTGTTTTTGTATATTCAACATTTAGTATATTATCCAATGTGTAAAATATATTAAATAGTGTTGACAGATTGAAAGGCCTCTTCTAGATGGCACTAACTAGGGGGAATTTAGAATGGGGTGGAAGGAGGAAAAGGAAAGGTTATTACCAGACCCCTTCTCTCTTTTTGCTTTGAAATTCATGGTACTCAATAATTGGTTCACTTCCAAAGAGTTAACTGAACTAGATGAGGTGCTGTGTAACTTCTGCAGGCCAGAGGGAAGAGAAGAGAGTAAGAGGTAACAAGTATTCAAAAAAAAAAAAAGAAAAAAATGCTGAAACCTATAGTCTCGGCTGCTCAGGAGTCTGAGACAAGAAAATCCCTTGTGCCCAGGAGTTCAAGTACAGCCTAGGCAATATAGTGAGCCTTCGTCTCTAAAAAAATTTTTTTTTTCGTTTTTTAAAAAAGAAAAAAAAATAGAGCTAGAGATCTTCAACAAGTAAGACCCAGTGTCAAGGCAGGCCACTCTAATTAGATATTTGGATCAAATATAATTTAAGGTTAACAATAATTACTGCACCAGACCCTTTATTTGAATTATTACATTTAATCCATACAACAAACCTATGAAAAGGAATAATCTGTAAGAGGCTTATTGCAGCCCCAGCCACTATCACCTGATGGATGCCCAAATAATCGTGTTTTAATAAATGAAGGAATGAGTGAGGAAATCTTCACCTTTGCAGGTAAAGGAACTGAGGCTCAGAGAGGGAAGGGAGCTGTATTTGAATAGCCATTCTATATTTTCAATGTGCTAATAATAAATGTGGTTTCATGTAATCAAGTTTATTAAATGTGCTGATACATGTTATTCTACTCTCAGTGTGACCTCCAAGGTCTACCAGTTGTGAATCTTAGCAACGAGTAGGTGGCGTCCCCATGCAGTATTAATACTCAATGCTCATCCAGTAGCAGCCCCTTCCAAATTGAGGAAATAAGACCCCTCTGGAGCACTTCAAAATAGTAATTTATAACTAAGATAAAATGATCATTGAAAACTCCTGGAATTGCATCCCAATGGCTTTTATAAATATATTTTTGATAACAGAGTGAATTGTGCTACCCCTCCTCCACAAAAATATGGTCACCCCTAATCTCTAGAGCCTATGAATGTGACTCTATTTGAAAAAAGAGTCTTTGTGGATGTAAATAAGTATCACAAGATGAGCTCATTCTGGATTACCTAGGTCATTACCTAAATCCAATGGCATGTCCTTATGAGAGCAGAAGAGGAGAAGGTCATGTGAAGACAAAGATAGAGAGTGGCAGCCACATACCGAAGGATTTCTGCAGCCACCAAATAAGTAAAACTGTTTCAAAATCAAGGCAGATTGCTTAATAAAATCCTGATGTTTCAGTCAGGCATACTGACTCACACCTGTAATCCCAGCACTTTGGGAAGCCAAGGCAGGTGGATCTCAGGCCAGGAGTTCAAGACCAGCCTGGCCAACATGGTGAAACCCCATCTCTATTTAAAAAAAAAGAAAAGTAAAAACATTTTAAAAAAATAATAAAATAAACATGATGTTTCAAACTCAAGTACTTAACCAAAGTATTCAACCTGCTACATTATAGATCTTTGATGTGTCTATTACTTTGAACATGAATGTTTGTATCATTTGTGAGACAGAATTATATTGGAGACTTGTATTTTGATTTCCCCAAAGATAACAAACCTTGTCTCTTTTCTAAGATCATACCACTCCCATACATCATTCAAGAACAATGAGGCATTCAATTATCCATCACAACTTTTCCAAGCGCAGTATTAGAAGCAACTGGGGACCGTGGAGAGATAAATGTGCATTACAGTCATCTCTGAATAAGCCATTCTTGTCTTATTTATTATGACCTTGCATAGGCACTCATTCAAATACATTCAGCAAACACTTATAATCTACCTAGCAGTTGCCAGGTGCTCTACTAGGTGCTGAGCAGTCAACAGTGAATCAGATCTAGTTCTTGAAGTTTAGTTGAGAAAATCAAAGTCAGCTAGGAGAGAAGAGCAAGGAGTCAGATATGGTGCATGTGACAAGTGAGAATGGGTAGGGGTGGTGGAAGCACACGTAGGAGGCAACCTTCACTCAGGGCACAAGAGTGGGAAGAGGAGGAGATAGCGCCCAGGCTCCATCTTGAAAGCACAGTTAGCAGAAGTAGGGGCTGGGACACATGGTGGGAGGAAGCAGCAGTTAGGAGCAGAGATGTCTGGGAACCAGCCAGAGAGTCACTTTGTCTGGACTGGAGACTTAAATTGAGGAAAAGCCAGAGAGGCAAACAGAGCCATGATGGGGAAGGGCTTTGGTAAGGGGTTTGAATTTTCTCTTTAAAACAACAGAGCATCAATAAAGGGCTTTATATCAGTTACTGAGTGATAGGATCAGATTGCTTTTTTGGAAACATGAATCTGCTGGTGTGTAATGGTGAAACAGAATATGCGGCAGGGGTAGTGAGAGAAACCAGGTAAGAAGTGTTGAAACTATCCATGCAGACATTAGGAAAGCCTGGCAGCTGCAGAGGGGTGAAGAAGAGGAGAGAGTCTGGAGAGGGTTGATATGGTTAGGTTTTGTGTCCTCACCCAAATCCCACCTTGAATTGTAATCCCCGGGTGTTTAGGGGGAGACCTGGTGGGTAGTGATTGGATTATGGGGGTGGTTTCCCCCATGCTGTTCTTGTGATAGTGGGTGGATTCTCATGAGGTCTGATGGTTTTATAAATGATAGTTTCTCCTGCACTGACACACTGTCTCTCTTGCCTGTTGCCATGTAAGATGTGCCTACTTCCCCTTCTGCCATGATTGTAAGTTTCCTGAGGCCTCCCCAGCCATAGGACACTGTGAGTCAATTAAAGCTCTTTCCTTTATAAATTACCCAGTCTTGGAAAGTTCTTTATAGCGGTGTGAAAACAGACTAATACAAGGGTATTAAGGGAATAGTTCTTAGGATTAGATACGGAGGTGAAGGAGGAAAAAGTAGAATGGGAGAATTACTCTTACCAGTTTTTGAACTCCTGAAAGATTAAGCCCTGGCTTTTTATTCATCTCTGTACCAACCTAGCCACCTTGACAAAGTAAGTCCTCAATTTGTTAGCGGTAGAATAGAATTTCCTGGTTTTCTGTTAGAAACTGAGTCTCTGAGTCGTTTCCACAGTGCTCCTGGAATACCCTTCACTTTCAAGTATATAAAGCTGTTAGGAGAGTGAATTTATGACTCTCAGAAGGGCCTCCTGTTTTTGTTCATCTGCCCATTGAGTGGCTTCTTACTGAATTAATGGCCTGGTGCATGAATCACAGGGACAGACAGTGCAGAATTGAGTGCTGACAGGCGGTTTCGACTCTCTCATATATCTGTTGCTGCCTTGAGCTCTAGGCAAGGGTCAGCCAAGGCTGAAGCCTTCCCCTGCATCCGTCCCTGCCCCCAGGTCTCTCACAGGCATCAATAGCATACGTATTTATACTCATTCTGTAGAAAGGCCACTGTTCGCGTCTCTCTGCCTACAACCCCTGAGTAAATTCCTACAGCTCTACTGATTGAGGCCTTTTTAAATCATTTTTTTGACTGAATGACTGAGCAAATGAAGCATTGTGCTCATGAAGTGCTAGATAGGTGAGTAGCAGACTTGCTTTCTGAAGCCAGAGTGCCTTCAATGTGTTTCAACAGGAAGGCACCCAGAAGAGAAGGAAACCAGAGAACACAGGACTGAAATCTCTATAGGAGCAGCAGAGATGGTGTTAACAGATAGTCATTCAAGAGGCAGAGATGACTTGGGGCCTCGATGGGCAGAGAAAGCCTCACAGAGGAAAACCCTAAAAACAGTTAGAATTTATCCAAACATAGGGGGGCGGGGGGAAGGTGTACTATTGGCCTATTGGGCTGAAGGACTCCTTTTGTGGGTCTGCTCCTTGCATGGTATGATGTTCAGAATCCCTGAACCCTGCCCACTAAGTGCAGCAGGTCCAAAATACCCCCTCCCTGGAGGGCTGTACTTCCCTGGGTGTGAATCATGGATGGATAGCAGAGGGGAGTGTGACCAAATGGAGAAGACTAAGGTGTGGGGAAGACACATGAGGCTCATTTGCAGACTGCTGACAGAGCATCATGATTGTGGTAGAAGGTGCACCAGGAAAACGATGTTTCAAACAGGCTGAAAATGAGGGTTATCTCTAAGTGCTAGTCACAACATGTCCAGATGACTCCAAAGGACTATGTTAACACGAATGTCAGGCCCAATGAAGAGGTCAAAGGCATTACCAGGTGTCGTGGTGCATGCCTGTAGTCCCAGATACTCCAGAGGCGGAGGTGGGAGGATCGCTTGAGCCCAGGCAGTTGAGGCTGCAGTGAGCTATGATGACACACTACACTCTAGCCTAGGTGACAGAGTAAGATGCTGTCTCAAAAAAAAAAAAAAAAGTCAAAGGAATGTGGTGAATATGATGTGAGCTTTGAACTTGGAACTAATTTGGAATACTACTTACCACTTACCAGCTGTTTCCTTGGGCAAGTTATTTATGTTTTCTCAGCCGGTTTAATCATCTTCAAAATGAAGATCATACTTGCTCAAAGAGTTATTGGAATTTACATAAAGTGCCAGTTTTGATCACTTGTGTTCATGTTAATTGAGGGTGTTACACATTAAAAGGACCACGACAAAATGGGCAGGACTATTTGTAGGACATTCAAGAGATCCACAAAAATATAAGATGATCTTTATTGAACTATATTATTCTACACCTACTCTGTGCTAAATGCTAATATTAATAACATGTATTTTTTTCAATTCTACTCTGAGGTAGCCTTTAATCACTTTGTAGAGGGGGTAAATTAGGCTCAAAAAGTTGCCTAATGTAGATAAAAATTAACCATTCCAATTCCTACCTCACCTTACTCATAAACAGTGATTGAGATAGATCATTCTTCTAAGTATAAAAGCTAGAACTATAATGCTTCTAGAAAATAACATAGAACAATGTCTTTGCAACCTTGGGATAAGCAAAGATTTCTTAGAAAGAACACAAAAGCACTAACTGTAAAGAAAATTGATACCCTAGAGTCCATCAAAATTAAAAACTTATGCCTATCCAATAACACTTTTAAGAAAATGACTCTTTTTAGACAGGACACAAAAAGTATTAACCACTGAAGAAAAATATCTATCAGTAGGAAAATGGATAAATAAATTGTGATAGATGCGTGGAACAGAATACCACTCAGCAGTTTAAAAATTAAAAAAAGAGGCCCAGGTGCAAACTACTGTATTGATACATGCAATATTGTAGTTGAATCTTACTTCATATTGTTGAGATAAAGAAGCCAAACTCAAAAGAATTTACATTGTATAATTCCATTTTTATACAGTTTTTAAACAAGCAAAACAAATGCGTGGCAATAGAAATCAGAACACGAGTCACCTATAGGCCAGGCACAGTGACTCATGTCTATAATCCCAGTACTTTGGAAAGCTGAGGCAGGTGGATGGTTTGAGCCCAGGAGTTCAAGACCAGCCTGGGCAACATGGGTAAACCCTGTCTCTACTAAAAATACAAAAACTAGCCGGGCATGGTGACATGCACCTGTAATCCCAGCTACTTGGAGGGCTAAGGCAGGAGGATCACCTGAGCTTTGGGAGGTTGAGATTGCAGTGAGCCGAGATCATGCCACTGCACTCCAGCCTGGGCAACAGAGTGAAACCCTGTCTCAAAAAAACAAAAACAAAACAAAACAAAAAAACACAGGTCACCTATAAGGGTAGGAATTAACTGGAAGGGGAATTGAAGGAGCTTTCTGGAGTAATGAGAACATTCTATACTTTATTTGAGTATGGGTTACATGAGCATATACCTTTGTTAAAACTCTATGAGAAATACGCTTAAAATCTTTGCATTTCACCTCACTAAAACTTTACCTCACTAAAAAGATAAACTGGGATGGGTTTGGAAGACCTGCACATTGTACTTCTAGCTTCTTTCATGATCTCATCTAGTAGTCATGAGATGCATAGCTAGCAAAGACAACTCTCCCCTTAATTCTGAAGAATGACCAATAATAATCCATTCCTTTTCCTGACCCCTTTGAGAATTACAAAGTGTGTATTTAATGAAAAATTAAGTAATGAGTATTTGTTAACTAAAGAAGTTAATGATGATAGGATACTTGCACATAACATATCAACATTTACATCATCATGAGGGCTGTAATTTTATCACTGATAATATGAATAAATACAAAAGTATTTTGGGTTTTGTTTTTGTTTTTGTTTTGAGGCAAGGTCTCACTCTGTCACCCAGTCTGGAGTGCAGTGGTATGAACACAGCTCACTGCAGCCTTGACCTCCCAGGCCCAAGTGATCCTCCTGCCTTAGTCTCCCGTGTAGCTGGGACCACAGGTGTGTGCCACTATGCCTGGCTATTTTTTTTTCTTTTTTGTTCAGGCTAGTCTCAAACTCCTGAGTTCAAGTGATCACTCTGCCTTGGCCTCCCAAAGTGTGGGGATTACAGGTGTAAGCCATCGTGCCTGGTCATAAATACAAATTTTTGAAGAAACATCAGCATCTGTTTTTAAAACTAGAAGTTATTTTAAGTCTGTGCCTAAAGTTGACCATTAACATGTGTAGCTGCAAAAGGTGGATTTATCTATCACTCTATGACGCATGACTTTTAGATCAAACAACATTCATATTTTTGCTCGTTTTCCTTCATTTTTTCTTGTGTATATAGAAAAAGTGATAGCAGTATACGTGATGAAGAAAACCTTTACAGTTGAATGGTGCTAATTGTATATCATTGCCATCAGCTTCAAATAGAAAACCAGTTCAGTCCAATAATTATTTAATTTTTTCCACCCAGTGCATAGAATCAAAGTAAAGCTTTTGAAGTTTATTCTCTTGAGGGTTTAATGTATGAAATTATTATGACTGTTATTCTATAATAAATTAAAATTTTCAAGCCAGGCCCAGCGGCTCACGCATGTAATCCCAGCAATTTTGGAGGCTGAGGTGGGTGGATCCCCTGAGGTCAGGAGCTCAAGACCAGCCTGCCTGTCTTTACTAAAAAATACAAAAAAAAAAAAAAATAGCCGAGAGTAGTGATGTGTGCCTGTAATGTCAGCTACTCAGGAGGCTGAGGCAGGAGAATTGCTTGAACCTGGGTTGTGGAGGCTGCAGTGAATCGAGATCATGCCACTGCACTCCAGCCTGGGTGATAGAGTAAGACTCCAGCTTAAAAAAATAAAAATTTCAATGCTAAAGAAAATTGATTAATTTTTGTGGTGATAACATACATACAAATTTTGAAAAAAGTAGTGTTCTTACTAAAGAGATTTACTTTCATTTGGATGTGGCACACACATGATTTATAACTGCATTCAAACTCTCAAAAAATAATTATTTTAATTATCAAAAAGAAACTGTAATTGCCGGGCCAGGCATGGTGGCTCACGCCTGTAATCCCAGCACTTTGGGAGGCTGAGGCGGGCGGATCACCTGAGGTCAGAAGTTCGAGACTAGCCTGACCAACATGGCAAAGCCCCGTCTCTACTGAAAATACAAAAAGTAGCCGGGCGTGGTGGTAGGTGCCTGTAATCCCAACTACTCAGGAGGCTGAGTCAGGAGAATCACTTGAACCCAGGAGGCAGAGGTGGCAGTGAGCCGAGATCACGCCATTGCACTCCAGCCTGGGGGACAGAGCAAGACTCTATCTCAAAAAAAAAAAAATGTAATTGCCAAATATTTTTACATATGCACAGAATAACTAGATTACAAAATCTTGTGACAATGCTGACATTGAATATAAAAACATATTTCAATATGGCATTATGTGTTTTCTCTCTGCTACCTGTCATCAATCTGATGTTTAAAAATGTTCAAGCCTTTGAATATCTATTTTATAAACCAATATAGATATTCAACCATTGTACTGAACTTTGTACAAACAAGTCCTCTTAATTTTGGTTGTATTTTGTTCAAAATTGGTTGGAAACTGCCTTCTCCTTTTTGTTTATCAAGGTAATATTTATACTAATTTTTTTTTTTTTTTTGAGACAGAGTCTCACTGTATTGCCCAGGCTAGAGTGCAATGGCGTGATCTCGGCTCACTGCAACCTCTGCCTCCTTGGTTCAAGCCATTCTCCTGCCTTAGCCTCCTGAGTAGCTGGGATTACAAGTGTCTGCCACTGTGCCCAGCTACTTTTTGTATTTTTAGTAGAGATGGACTTTCACCATGTTGGCCAGGCTAGTCTTGAACTCCTGACCTCGTGATCCACCCGCCTCAGCCTCCCAAAGTGCTGGGATTACAGGCGTGAGCCACCATGCCCAGCCTATTTATACTAATTTTAAGCATCCAGGTTGGTAAATTTTGGTTATTATGTCTAATCATTTAACCAAATCAAAAAATGGAGCAATTCTTCACCCCAGAAAGTTTTCTCATACCTGTATATATTCACTTATCTTCCCTAACCCTGGCACCAGGCAGCCATTGATTCTCTCTCTGTCCCTATAGTTTTACATAATAGAGAATTTCACATGAGTAGATTCACATAGTATGGAATCTTTTGTGATTGACTTCTTTCTCTTAACACAATATTTTTAGGATGTATCCATGTTATTGTCTGTATTATGTCTTTTCTTTGTATTGCTGAATAGTTTTCTGTGGTATGAATATATCACACTTTGTTTATCCATCTAATAGTGATGGACATTTGTGTTGTTTCCAGTTGGGGCTGTTATGAATAATGCTGCTATAAACATTCATGTACGTGTTGTTTTGTGGGTTTTTGTTTTTTGGGTTTTTTTCTGAGATGGAGTCCCACTCTGTCACCCAGGCTGGAGTGGACACCCACTCTGTCACCCAGGCGCGATCTTGGCTCACTGCAACCTCCACCTCCTAGGTCCAAGCGATTCTCCTGCATCAGCCTCCTGAGTAGCTGGGATTACAGGTGTCCACCACCACGCCCCACTATCATGTTCATGTTTTTGTTTGGACATATGTTTTTATTTCTCTTGGGTAAATATCTGGAAGTAGAATTTCTGGATCATATGGTAATGAATCTAACTTGATAACGTAATGCCATGCCACCGGGTACTTACCATTTTGCATTCCTACCAGCAACGTCTGAGAATTCCAGTTGCAGCTTATCTTTGCCAACACTTGGTAGTGTCAATCTTTATGATTCCCCATTTTAGTGTGTAGTGGTATCTCATTGGAGTTTTAATTGGTATTTTTCTGATGAATAATAAAGTTGAGCACGTTTTCATATGCTTATAAAAAGTTTTAATCAAAGTATTTGTCAAATGAAATACCAAAATGCAGTTATTGGAAAAATGATTTGCAAACAGAGAAACTTGAAATTTATCCTTTCATAAGCACAGTGAGTACTGAACAAATTAAACAATAAGCCCTCAAATAGTATACAATATTAACATTGAAATTCTGTAATTGCATTTTAGAATATTTCAACTTGTAGGATAAATCATTTGCTGAAGCACCTATTTTTAATTAGATAAATTTATGTTCTGTACTGGAATAAAATGAAATTGTGGAAGCCCATAATTATGTGGAATCATAAATAGAGACAATTTATATTATGAAGTTGTTCTTTTGAAATATTTGTTGAAGAAAGCTATTCTGAATGAAGACAAAAAAGACAGCATCTGTGAAAATACTGAGGCTGAAATATTTATACATTTAAATGCACAAAAACATAGAATGATGAATATCCTTGTATTAGTTTGCTAGGGCTGTTATAACAAAATATCATAGACTGTGTGACTTAAAACAACAGCAGTTTATTTCTCACAAATCTGGAGGCTGGGAAGTCCAAGGTGTCAGTAGGTTTGGCTTCTTCTGAGGCCTCTCTCCTTGGCTTGCAGACGGCCACCTTCTTGCTGTGTCCTCATGTGGCCTTTCCTCTGGGTAGGTTAATTCCTAGCATCTCTTTGTGTATCCAAATTTCCCTTAGAGGACACCAGTCAGATTGGATTAGGGGCTACCCTCATAACCTCATCTTAACTTAAGCACCTATCTCCAAATAGGGCCACATTCTGAAGTACTGTGGGTTAGGACTTCACCATATGAATTTGAAGGGGCAGGATACAATTCAGCCCATAGCAATCCTCCATTTCGCAGACCAGGTTCTGATATTCCTTTAGCTTCCATATGATGGAGGAGGAGACGTGACCACAAAGGTCTGGTGAGAGATAAAAGTTGGGCAGAAAGTAGTGCCCTCTGCCCTGGAATCAGGAACCACCCTGTGTTATGTGCTTTGCTACATGTCACTGTTGATCTGTCAGGCTCCAAAGTCTACCTATTGAGGCCAATAATATCTACCTGACCCTCTCACATTGGCATCTTTTAAAAAATAGTTTTATTTCTACTGTTTATAAAATACATGCTCATTGCAAAATAGAAATAAAATGCTAATGAAGAATACAAAAGAAAAAAGGATCACCTCCAAAACATACCCAGTGATAGCCACTGTTACCATGCTGGATATATGTCCATCAAAATGCTTTCTCTATACAAACAACTTGTATGCTTTTAATATAAAAAATAGAAATCACAGTATATACTCTTTTTCAGCTTTTAAAATTGCATATATTTCAGGTTTAAAATGTTGAACATGGTCCAGCATATGAACATATCAATACCCTAACATAGTCAGCTTTCCTTTTCTACCTAACATCATGGACATCTTTCCTTTCAATAAATAGATACTTTAAGAACTATCAAAGGCCGGGCATGGTGGCTCACACCTGTAATCCCAGCACTTTGGAAGGCCAAAGCAGGAGAATCGTTTGAACCTGGGAAGCGGAGGTTGCAGTGAGCCAAGATCACGCCATTGCACTCCAGCTTGGGCAACAAGAGCGAAACTCTCAAAACAAGCAAACAAACAACAACAACAACAATAAAAATCCCAAAATTTAGACTGGCTACCCCACCCTGATCCTGAGACTAGATTGTGCTTAGATTCATTGGAACATGGTAGAAATTTCAGGGCCAAAAGCAGCAAAAACCACTCAGTGCTAAGCAGAGTTCAAGCATTTGCCCCTGCTGTTTGCAACCCTCTGCCTGAGTGTAGGATACCAAATGTTGCTGAGCCTCAAGTTAGGGAAGCTCTCTCAGTGATCTGGGAGTAGACGAGGGGTCTCTGGTATCCTGCAGGTCTGTTTCTGCAGGTCTGCGGAGATTGTCTTTCCAAGGTGGGAGCTGCCCTTACCTCTTTAATTTACTTTCCTCCAGGCTGAAATTGTGAACCTTGGCCACTCCCAATTAAAATCCTCTTCTCTCATTTGGGACACTGAAGGGCATCTTTCAGCCCCAACTGTCAAATAGAAACATAGAAAGCAACTCAACATAGCCTTCAACAACCAGGAACTGTAGAAAAGGAATTTGCAAACATTGCACATTCTCCTTTGTTGCTTCAAATATGTGGTATCTTCTAGGAACTGGGCCCAGAGGTGAGTGAGTAAGAAAAGCAGATGTTTGTCCTAGTCTGTTCATTCCATCTCCAAACAAGATAAAAATTACAGGGTGAAAGGATCATCAGCCCAGTAACACAAAATCCTTTTTTTGGAGACATAGTCTCACTCTGTTGCCCAGGCTGGAGTGCAGTGGCACGATCTCAGCTCACTGCAACCTCCGCCTCCCAGGTTCAAGTGATCCTCCTACCTCAGCCTCCCAAGTATCTGGGATTACAGGCACCAGTCACCACGCCCAGCTAATTTTTGTATTTTTAGTAGAGATGGGGTTTCACCATGTTGGCCAGGCTGGTCTCAAACTCCTACCCTCAAGTGATCCGCCCACCTCAGCCTCCCGAAGTGCTGGGATTACAGGCGTGAGCTACTGCTCCTGGCCTTATCTTCTTCTTTTTCTTTTTTTTTTTTTTTTTTTTGAGACAGGGTCTCACTCTGCAACCCAGGTTGGAGTCCAGTGAAATGATCTCAGCTCCTTGCAACCTCCACTTTCCAGGCTCAAGAGATCCTCCCACTTCAGCTTCCCAAGTAGCTGGGACCACAGGTGCATGCCACCATGCCCAGCTCATTTTTTGTATTTTTGGTAGACACTGGGTTTTGCCATGTTGCTCAGGCTGGTCTCAAACTTCTGAGCTCAGGAGATTCACCTGCCTTGGCCTCCCAAAGTGCTGGTATTTCAGGTGTGAGCCACTACACCCAGCTATCAACAAAATCCTTTTAAATAAGTGCTAGGTATTCCACTGCCTAATAGAAACTGTGTCATAACTTATCAATAGATCTTTGAGGTTATTTCAAAATTTATTACACAATACATCAATGAACATCTTATACATATATTTTGCATTCTTGTCTGAATATATTTTATTAAAGCTGTGTGCAGTGGTGCCTGCTTTTAGTTCCAACTACTTGGGAGGATGAGGTGGGAGGATCACTTGAGCTCAGAAGTTTGAGAATAGCCTGGGGAAAAAAAAAAGAAAATATATACTTCCTTAAAATATATTACCAGAGGTAGAATTTATGGGTCAAATAGGATTACATCCCAGAAATATTATACCAATTTATATCATTTCAATTGTCTTGGGTCTATATCTAGGAGTGAAATTGATGGGTCATTTGGTAAACCTATATTTAACTTTCAGAGTAACTGCCACACAGTTTTCCAGAGAGTTTTTATAGTAACTGTTGAACAGTTTTTCAGAGAAGCTGCACCATTTTATATCCTCTCAACAGTGTATAAGGGTTCTGTTTTTTTTAAATTATTCATTCATATTTTTTTTAAATATAAAGATGGGAGTCTTACTATGTTGCCTAGGCTGGTCTCAAACTCCTGAGTTCAAGCAGTCCTCCTACCTCAGTCTCCCAAAGTGCAGGGATTATAGGTGTGAGCCATTGCACCTAGGGTTCTAATTTTTTCACATACTGATCAATACTTGTTATTATCTGGCTTTTTTTTTTTTTTTTTTGAGACAGAGTCTTACTCTGTCACCCAGGCTGTAGTGCAGTGGCATGATCTCAGCTCACTGCAACCTCTGCCTCCTGGGTTCAAGCGATTCTCTTGACTCAGCCTCTTGAGTAGCTGGAATTACAGGTGCCTGCCACCACGCCTGGCTAATTTTTGTATTTTAGTAGAGATGGGGTTTCACCATGTTAGTCAAGCTGGTCTCGAACTCCTGACCTCAAATGATCCGCCTGCCTCAGCCTCCCAAAGTGCTGGGATTACAGGTGTGAGCCACAGCGCCCGGCCTATCTGGCTGGCTTTTTTATTATAACTGTACTAGTAGGTATGATGTAGTATCTCACTGTGATTTTGGTTTGCATTTCTCTGATGGCTACTGAGGTTGAGTATCTTCATGTGCTTATTGGCCATTTGTAAATCTTCCTTTAAGAAATTTCTAAGGCCAGGCACAGTGACTCACACCTGTAATCCCAGCAATTTGGGAGGCTGAGGTAGGTGGATTGCTTGAGGCCAGGAGTTGAAGACCAGCCTGGGCAATACAGTGGGACCCCATCGCTACAAAAAATTGAGAAGTTAGTCTGGTGTGGTGGCAATGCACCTATAGTCTCAGCTACTCAGTGGGGCTGAGATGGGAGGGTCTCTTGATCCCAGATGGTTGAGGCTGCAGTGAGCTATGATTGTGCCACTGCACCCCAGCCTGGGTGACAGAGTGAGATACTGCCTTAAAAAGAAAGACTAAGTCTAACTTCAAATGGTATGGGGAGGTACATTCTTCCCACAGCTGATTATATATAGGTAATTAAAAATCCAGTCTATCACATAAGTACTTTATATATATTAATTTGTTTAATCCTCTCAACAATTCCCTGTTGCTATCTTCATTTTACAGGTAAAAAAACAGAGACACAGAGAGGTTAAGCAATAGCTCAGAGTCACACAGCTCATAAGGGCAGAGCTGAAATGCCTGATTTTAAGACCAGGAGCTCTAGCTTTATTGTCCATGCTCTTTAAGACAACTAAAGGGGACAAACAAATTTGTGGTGGAAAACTAGGACTAGTATAACCAGTCCCCACTTTCCAAAGGCACAATCACCACCACTATGACTATATCACCCTCATTTTACCCCAATTAGGATCAAATCTTACCCACCCACTTACAGAGATTTTAGAAGGGCAAAAGAAAGAGATAAGGGAAAAATGAAGATGAAGGTGAATGAAATGAAATGAAAGTTACCAAAAGCCCAAGAGGATAAGTTATTTGCCACTTCTTACTTCAAAATTGTTAATAACAGATAAAGCATAAGCACTGCCCAATTTGATGCCAACCAGAAACTGCTGCTCTACCTGTACTGGTGCCCTCTGGCTCAGAATCAGCCCTGTCCTTAGCCTTGCCCTCCAGAGTAGATACCTTTTTATGGAACTATTGGAGAAAGAAGTTATTTTTTTTCTGAGTTTGCCGAGAAGACAAACTACTGGCAGGTATTTTGTTACCTCTAGAGACTGGCTTGTCTGAGAATGAAGCCACTATAGAGGAAAGCAGGCAAGACAGGAAACAGGCAAACCAATTCTTTGACACTTTTGAGCTCCTGGATCTAGCCATGCCTGAAGTCACATATGACCTAGATTTTCAGTTGTGTGAGCTAATCAGTTCCTTTTTTTTTTTTTTTTTTTGGAGACGGAGTCTTGCTCTGTCACCCAGGCTGGAGTGCAGTGACGCCATCTCGGCTCACTGCAACCTCCGCCTCCCAGGTTCAAGCAATTCTCTGCCTTAGCCTCTCGAGTAGCTAGGATTACAGGCACCCGCCACCATGCCCAGCTAATTTTTGTATTTTTAGTAGAGATGGGGTTTCACCATCTTGGCCAGGCTGGTCTTGAACTCCTGATCTCATGATCCACCCACCTCAGCCTCCCAAAGTGCTGGGATTACAGGCGTGAGCCACCATGCCTGGCCATCAATTCCCTTTTTATGGATAAGAAGTTAAGCTGAATTTCTAATATTGAAATAAAAGAATCTTATATACCCACAAAGTCTTCCCGTCTTTTTTCTTTTATCTTTTTTTTTTTAATAGGGTATTACCCTGTCACCCAGGCTGAAGTGCAGTGGTACAATCATATCTTACTACGACCTCTAACTCCTGGGCTCAAGTGATCCTCCTGCCTTGGCCTCCCAAATCTTCCCCTTTTTAAAGTCAATTCCAAAGAAGCCATCATATACCCTACACAGGAAGAGGAAAAGGCTTGTATTTAAGAAATGAGAATTGGCCGGGTGCGGTGGCTCACACCTGTAACCCCTTTGGGAGGCTGAGGCAGGAGGATCTCTTGAGGCCAGGAGTTTGAGACTAGCATGAGCAACATAGCAAGACCCTGTCTCTACAAAAAAGAAAGAAAATAGTCAGGTAACATGGCATAGGCCTGTAGTCCCAGCTACGTAGGAGGCTGAAGCAGGAGGATCTCTTGAGCCCAGGAGGTCGAGGCTGAGTAAGCCACAATTGCACCACTGCACTCCAGCCTGGGTGACAAGAGATAGACTCTGTCTCAAAAAAAAAAAAAAAAAGAGAATCAACTTAAGAAAAGCAAATGAAGCTCATGAGGGATGATACGACTTTCCTAGGCACCAACTCTTGAAATTATCACCCCTTCCACCCATCCTCACAGCCTCCAGTTTTTAGAAAAGCATGAATAGCAGCAGAGGAGGAATTGGCCACCAGGATGCATGGAGAGACACCAGCATACTAAGTCTCTTAGGTCTCCACTAAAAAGATTTAGTGCTAGAAAGCTGCAGTGAAGTCTCCTATTCCTAAAATTCATTGCAGCCATAAAAGCACCACCGTATTTTCATGAGCTATTAAAACAAACAGTTAAAAATAAAGTCCATTTGGTGTCCAATATCCTTCACATGACTATATTTTTTCATGTATTTGTGAAGCAAAACAATTCGTTTAACTGCAATACATCTCCCTGTAACTGATTCAGATTTCCAAAGTCTATTTTGCATCCTAAAATAATAAACTGCAATTTCTCCAGCCATATAATTTATAAATTACATACACATATCACAACATTAAATACATTCTCTTAGTTTCTTCTCTTCACTTTTCTCAACTGGTGTTTTATTTGGACAATTGATGAAATCACAAATGTTGAGCACCAGAGAAGTAAGAATAGTATAAAGGGAGGGTATTAGTATTTATTTGACACCTATCACATCCCATTTTTTTTTTCACTTAATACTGATCCTAATCTTTAAAGCAATTGTTATTGTTCCCATTTTTCTGATGGAAAAGCCAGAAAGTGAGTAAGTTACTTACCCAAGTTTAAACAGCTATAAAATAGCTATGGCAGATACTGTTGGTTGCTTGTCTATAACCATTTTTCTTCTTCTTTGCTGGCTGAACATGCTTCTCATTAAAGAAGTTGAAAATGCTGGAAACTCAAAAAGAAGGAAAATGCTGGAAACTTTTTTAAATTTTTGAAACACGGTCTTGCTTTGTTGCCCCAGGCTGGAGTGCAGTGGCACTATCTCGGCTCACTGCAGCCTTGACCTCCTGGGCTCAAGCAATCCTCCTCCCTCAGCCTCCCAAAGTGCTGGGATCACAGGCATGAGCCACTGCACCCAGTCATTGGAAACTCTTCATCCAGACTTTGCTGCTATGGCACGAGCATATCACCTAACCCAGCCAATGGGGCCAGAGGGAAAGCTTGCTGTGGAGTTATGAGAAAGTTTTCTTTTTGATTAAAAAATAAAATAAAATGCACACACATGGAGAACCGTTCCCCTTCTCCTCACCCGCTTTTTGTTTGTGGATGAGGTCTTGTAATGATACTAATGTAATACCTGAAACTGCAGAAACCATCTTCAGACCATAAGGGTAGGAATGAGGAGATGAAGTTCAGTGCCCTAAAACACTCTAAAGAGGGTAAAAAGAAAAAGTGGTCCCTAACATCTTTGATTCTCTCAATTGACTAACCCTGGAACTTCCCCAGCTCAGGACTTAGGACTGTACCTGATGCATAGTAGCATTTACCATTTATTGAATAAATAATTAAGTGACTTTTTTTTTTTTTGAGACAGTCTCGCTGTGTTGCCCAGGCTGGAGTGCAAGTGGCGCGATCTTGGCTCACAACTGCAACCTCCGTCTCCCGGGTTCAAAAGATTCTCCTGCCTCAACTTCCTGAGTATCTAGGATTACGGGTGCCCACCACCATGCCTGGCTAATTTTTAAAAATATTTTTAGTGGAGACAGGGTTTCACCAACTTGGCCAGGCTGCTCTTGAACTCCTGACCTCAGGTAATCCACCCGCCTTGGCCTCCCAAAGTGCTGGGATTACAGGCGTGAGCCATCGCGCCTGACCAACTTTAACTTTTCAAAATCTGTCTTCGTAGACAATAATGGAAATATCTACCAAAGCTAAATATTCACCTACCCCATGACCCAGCAATTTTACTCGTAGGTATATATACCAAAAAAAATGAGTGTTCTGTGTCCACTAGAGATACGTGCCAAAGTGTTCATAATAGATCCAAACTGGAAACAGCTCAAATGTCCATCAATAGCAGAAAGGATTAACAAATGTTGGGATGTTCAGAGCTTGAAATATGACACAATATAAAAGGACAAACTATTAAAACTCACAACAGCATGGATAAATCTTACAGACATAATTATTGAGCAAAAGATACCAGAAACACAAAAATATATACTGTTTGATTCCTTTAAATAAAGGTTAAGATGATTCTCCCTCCTGCAGCCTCATGAAGAAGGTGCCTTTCTTCCCCTTCGCCTTCTGCCATGATTGTAAGTTTCCTGAGGCCTCCCCAGCCATGTTGAATTCTCATTGTCCCTGATAAAATAGCACCCTCTCTTCCTCTGCTCTTCCCTTTTCCCCTTCTGCTGTGCAACTGAAGACTAGGAAAGAATGACATGCAAAATAAGAGGTTTTGGATTCAGCATAGGACTAACTACTGGATGCTACTTACAGAAAACTTTATATTTGTCCTGAAAAATCTTGTTATCTAGGTGAAAGCCAATGCTATCCTAATGACAAAATTGTTGAGGAAATAAATCTATAAGAGACTTTATTTAAAGAAATAAAAGAAAAAATAATAAAGCTTAAGACAAAAAACTAATCCATTTTGGTAGACATCAGCACTTACCTCTGAGAAGGAAAATGGTTACTGATGGGGAAGTGGGAGGCATAAGAGAATCTTCTGGGTGATGAAAATGTTCTATTTCTTGATCTGAATTGTAGTTACTTGGGTTTATACGTATGCTTAAAAATCATCAAGTTATGTGATTAAAATATGTGCACCTTACAGTATATAAGCGACACTTCAATTTTTTTTAAAGGTCCCCACAACGTTGTTGTTTTCAAGGAAGTACAGGAAATATCTTTTACTCTGTGTTAATTCAGGGAAGTTATCTCCGTAAGTGTTTTACAAAATAATCTTCATTATATAGTAGCACCATTAAGTAGGCATTATTATCTCTGTATCACAAATGCACAATATGAGAGTCAGAGAGGTTAAGTTATTTTCCAAAGTCACACAGCTAATCAATGGGTAACCTAGGATTTTTTTTTTTTTTCTTTTTTGAGACAGAGTCTTGCTCTGTCACCCAGGCTGGAGTGCAGTGGTATGATTTCAGCTCACTGCAACCTTCGCCTCCCAGGTTCAAGCAATTCTCATGACTCAGCCTCCCAAGTAGCTGGGATTTCAGGTGTGCAACCACCACACCCAGATAATTTTTGTATTTTTGGTAGAGATAGGGTTTCACATGTTGGCCAAGCTGGTCTTGAACTCTTGACCTCAAGTGATCCACCCATCTCAGCCTTCCCAAGTGCTGGGATTACAGGTGTGAGCCACCACACTCGGCCAAAGCTAGGATTTGAATATAAGTTTGTCTGACCTGCAAAACCCATGCTCCTTCCTCTGTGTTAGCCAACTTCCTGCATAGCCAACTTCCCAGGGTCATGGAAAGAATCATCAATGCAACCCAGGAATGCTCTCCTGGAGTATGGCTGTATCTAGAGAAATTGTGGAAAGAGGCCAGGCACGGTGGCTCACTCCTGTAATTCCAGAACTTTGGGAGGCCAAGGTGGGAGAATCACTTGAGGCCAAGAGTTCAAGACCAACTTGGACAACATAGTGAGAACCCTTTCTTTATTCAAAAAAAAAGAAAGAAAGAGTTTGCCTAAATACAACAGAAAAGGCTGTATGTGCAAGACAGTTACTGCAGGATTTATAATAGTAAAAAGCTAGAAAAAAACTAATTATTCAACAGTACATAATTAAGCAAAGTATAATACATATATTCAATAGGATATTAAGCAGCCACTAAAAGTCATACTTAAGAAAGCTTATGATATAATTTTCACTGAGGTAAAACTGAATAAAAGTTGCATATACTTTAAGAATACAACCATGAAAAACAAAGCTTTTTAAACTTATGCACAGAGAAAGGAAAAGCCAGAAAGTGTTTGTATGTAAACACCATTAGTTTGTGTTGTCTGTGATTTTTTTTCAGCTGTGTTTTGTAGCTTTTCCTTGTAGATGTCTTTCACCTCCTTGGTTAGGTATATTCCTAAGTTTTTTTGTTTTTTTTTTTTTTTTTTTTGCAGCTATCGTAAAAGGGGTTGCATTATTGATTTGATTCTCAGCTTGGTCGCTGTTGGTGTATAGAAGAGCTACTGATTTGTGTATATTAATTTTGTATCCAGAAAACTTTCCCGAATTCTTTTATCAGTTATAGGAGCTTTCTGGAGGAGTCTTTAGGGTTTTCTAGGTAAACAATCATATCATCAGCAAACAGCAACAGTTTGACTTCTTCTTTACCAATTTGGATGCGCTTTATTTCATTCTCTTGTCTGATTGCTCAGGCTCGGACTTCCAGCACTATGTTGAGGAGGAGCTCATGCATGGGTAGAATCAATATTGTGAAAATGACCATACTGCTAAAAGCAATCTACAAATTCAACACAATTCCCATCAAAATACCACCATCATTCTTCACAGAATTAGAGAAAACAATTCTAAAATTCATATGGAACCAAAAAAGAGCCCACATAGCCAAAGCAATACTATGCAAAAAGAACAAATCTGGAGGCATCACATTACCTGATTTCAAACTATACTATAAGGCCATAGTCACCAAAACAGCATGGTACTGGTATAAAAACAGGCACATAGACCAATGGAACAGAACAGAGAACTCAGAAATAAACCCAAATACTTACAGCCAATTGATCTTTGACAAAGCAAACAAAAACATAAAGTGGGGAAAGGACATCCTTTTCAACAAATGGTGCTGGGATAATTGGCTAGCCACATACAGGAGAATGAAACTGGATCCTCATCTCTCACCTTATACAAAAATCAACTCAAGATGGATTAAGGACTTAATCTAAGACCTGAAACTATAAAAATTCTAGAAGATATCATTGGAAAAACCCTTCTAGACATTGGCTTAGGCAAGGATTTCATAACCAAGAACCTAAAAGCAAATGCAATAAAACCAAAGATAAATTGCTGGGACTTAATTAAACTAAGAAGCTTTCTCATGGCAAAAGGAACAGTCAGCAGAGTAAAGAGATAACCCACAGAGTGGGAAAAAACCTTCACAATCTATATGTCTGACAAAGGACTAATATCCAGAATCTACAAGGAGCTCAAACAAATTAGCAAGAAAAGAAAATGATCCCATCAAAAAGTGGGCTAAGGACATGAATAGATAATTCCCAAAAGAAGATATACAAATGGCCAACAAACATATAAAAAAATGTCCAACATCACTAATGATCAGGGAAATGCAAATCAAAACCACAATGTGATACCACTTTACTCCTGCAAGAATGGCCATAATCTAAAAATCAAAAAATAGTAGATGTTGGCATGGATGTGGTGATCAGGGAACACTTCTACATGGCTGGTGGGAATGTAAACTAGTATAGCCACTATGGAAAACACTGTGGAGATTCCTTAAAGAACTAAAAGTAGACCTATCATTTGATCCAGCAATCCCACTACTGGGTATCTACTCAGAGGAAAAGAAGTCATTATACGAAAAAGATACACACGCATGTTTGTAGCAGCACAATTCACAATTGCAAAACCACAGCACCAATCCAAATGCCCATCAATCAATGAGCAGATAAAGAAATTGTGGTATGTATATATGATGGACTACTACTTAGCCACAAAAAGGAATGAATTAACAGCATTCATGGTGACCTGGATGAGAAAGGAGACTATTATTCTAAGTCAAGTAACTCAGGGATGGAAAACCAACATTGTATATCCTCACTCATAAGTGGGAGCTAAGCTATGAGGATGCAAAGGCATAAGAATGACACAATGGACTTTGAAGACTCAGGGGGAAAGGGTAGAAAGGGGGTGAGGGATAAAAAACTACAAATAGGGCGCAGTGTATACTGCTCAGGTGATGGGTGCACCAAAATCTCACAAATCACCACTGAAGAACTTACTCATGTAGCCAAACACCATCTGTTTCCCAATAACCTATGGAAACTTTTAAAAAAATGAAAAATGAAAAATAAAAAATAAAAAAATCATCTAAATTGGAAAAACAAAGACCGTTAACAACGTCTGACTCTGAAGAGTATAATTTAATAAGGTGGGGGTAGGAGTTAGGATAGGTGAGGGGTTGGAGGGAGGATAGGGACTTTCATTTTTTGCTTTACAAATTCGGTATTTAACTTTTTTTTACAATAAACATGCATAATTTTATGATAAAATTTTAACTAATTTGTTAAAAAAAAAGCTAGAAGGAAATTTACAAAATATGATTGTCTTTAAGTAATGGGATTTGGAAGATTTTTTTGATGTCTTCTTTCAGCTTTTCTATACTTTCTAAAATTCCTATAAAAAAGCACTTGTTTCTTTTTATTGGTGGGGGCGAAGTAAATTTATTTCAATGAGTTGATGCATTTGAAAGCACTCTGGAATCTGTGAAGCACTTCAATTATAAAAAGTGATTTTATTACTATTGTTGAAAATATTAAATGCTGGCAATGGCATTTTGTAATGGCAGAGGCAGATCCTCTATCCACCTGTCCAAGCACCCAGAATGGCTGCAGCCTCCACCTTCCTGAAAGTGAGAGGGAGGTTAGATAAACCACTACCCACCCACCTGGAACAATTGTAATGCTTAGGAGTTTTTCTGGCTGAACTTCAGGTGTTAAACTGGAAAATCATTTCTTGAGGCTGTGTTTCTCTGCCCTGGCTGCACATTCGGATCACTTGGGGAGTTTTTTAACTGCTCCACCCCCAGAGATTACATACAATTCAATTGCTTAGGGCAAGACACCTTGGGATTTTTGAAATGCTTCCTAGTTGGTGTCAATAAACATGCGATGCTGTGGATAAACTCTAGGGTAAGTGCAGGGAAGAGTTTCAAACTCCTCCAGGAAAGTTTAACCAAAAAACTGAAAAACATTGCTTTCCTCACACCAACCTGAGTTAAAAAATAAAAAAGTAAGAATTTTAATCACCAATTATATATTTACAGTTTACAAAGGTCATGTGCAGAGATAATGCCTTTTGATGATCTCATTTGATTATGGTAACGAATGTAAACTGCTAACAGATATAACCGCCTAGAGAATTCTGGACAGTAAGTGAAGCAGAAACCGTTATTTACATTTTGCCCAGGAGAGAATTGAAAGGGAACAGTTCAGAGTTTCCCAAAATCAAATTACCAAAGATTTGAGCCCCAATACTCCTACCTGCAACTACAGCATGTTGTTACTGGGAACTGGCTTATATCTTGAAGTTGCCAATTTCACTACAACAGAAGATTTGAAGAAGCCCCTTGCCTGCCTCCGTCCTACTCATCCCCAGAGGATAAAAAACAATAGAAACATATTGTGCATGGAGTTGTGCTATCACCCAATAGCTCTGCCTACCACAGGGCTTGGACACATAAGTAAGTGTACATTGAATGAAACAATGAATGACTATCTTCTACAAGATAACATTTGATCCCCATTTTACAGAACAGGTAAGTAAGACTCCAGCAGAGAAGATAACATATCCGAGATCACAAAACCTGTAAGAGACAGAGCTAGAATGAGGGGGAGCTCAGGATGGCTGACTTTGTATTCTTCTCCATGCTACTACCAACTGTAGTTTTTTAAAGACTAAGCCCCAAGGACAATGGCCGTAGAAACAATTTATGTAAAAACTCCTCTCTAGATATGATACACAGATATTATAATAGGAGGAATATTGAATAGGAGTTGGCAACAGTGATTTTCTATTATAATGTTTTATTGAAAACAATTTATTTTACATAAGATTTACTTCCAATATCCTTAGTCTGACTAATGACAATCTTCTGAAATGATTTTTTTAGAATTATTTTGCTTCCTGAAAAATTCACATAATATAGTATGTGACAGATCACCATAGTCATATATTTAGATTCACCAGTACTAGATACAAATAAAAGATAGCTAGAGAGACGACATCATACATGCTTTTAATCAGGAAAGAAAAGGACCTCTCCAATCAATGTCTTGGAAAACCATTAACCAAAGTCCTAAACTGAAGCTCAAATAATTGAAAAATGAAAATGATCTATCTACTCGTGACAGGGAGATTGCAGTTTTATAAAAATGTTGAATGCACATATGGATGAAAGGGATTGACACTGTCATTTAGTAATTGGCTATCAGTCATAGACAAATGTG
This sequence comes from Pongo abelii, assembly GCF_028885655.2. Lineage (NCBI taxonomy): Eukaryota > Metazoa > Chordata > Mammalia > Primates > Hominidae > Pongo > Pongo abelii. The sequence goes on from NC_071988.2 coordinate 24,321,828, forward strand.
AGAAATAACTAAGCTAAGAGCAGAAGTCAGAATTTTCTCCATTGCTGTCAAGAGGCCACAACATGTTCATTCAAAAGTTTGATGTTTAAATCATTAGTTACATGGAATAGAATTGACAATGGTTAAAGGTATTACAATTTATCCATCCATCCATTCATCCATTTATCCATCCATCCCCTGGGTTTAACCACATGAAATTTCCCTATTTTCCAATTGTGCTTAATGCTTATTAAACATGCTACCAGGTTTAACACACCATGTAAGGTTTGGAGAGTAAGGGTTAAATGAAAAACACTATCTCTGCAAATCTCCAATTGGGGGAGGGGGAGGAAGCACACACCCACAACTATTTATAAGAGAGTTACGAATGTACAAAGTGCTATGAGATTATATTGACATATATGCATAGAAAGAACATAGAGCAAATTGTCAGCAGAAATGTGGTTGGTGGGAGTTTATGAAATTATTTTTCCTTTTGTTTACCTCTATCTTTAAAACTTTTAATTTGATGAACATGTATTCTTTTTATAATTAAAAATTTTTAGAAAATGTACTATGGAGTTTGCAGAATTGATGGCTATGAATAGATATGTGTAAGATAAAGGATTTAAAAGTTAAAATAAATGAAGCAATCTAGGTAAAATGATAAGTGAGATGCCAGACCATCTATCAAAGTAGAACTCTGAGGCCGGACACAGTGGCTCATGCCTGTAATCACAGCACTATGGGAGGCTGAGGTGGGCAAATCGCTTGAGCCAAGAGTTTGAGACCAGCCTGGACAACATAGTGAGACATCGTCTCTATAAAAAATACAAAATTTGGCTGTGCATGGTGGTGCATACCTATAGTTCCAGCTACTCGGGATGCTGAGGTGGGAGGACCACTTGAGCCCAGGAGGTCTAGGCTGCAGTGAGCTGTGATTGAGCTACTGCACTCCAGCCTGGGTGACAGAGTGAGACCATCTCTGTCTTTCTCTTTATATATATACGTGTATGTGTGTGTGTGTTTATATATATATATATATAAACACACACACACATATATATACACACACACACACACACACACATATATATATATATATTTTTTAAGTAGAACTTCCTGACCCACAATCTGTAGTAACCAACCCATTATCTCTAGCCAACAGCCCAGGAAGCTAAACAGTAACCCCTGTAGCCGTTGGCCCAAAATGGCCAAGACTTGATTAATAACTGCCAGCTTCCCTAATTTTAATCCCTGCTTCCAATTCAAGGCCAACCAGAGAAAGCCAAATATTATACCCAAATCAATCACACAGGATGCCCTCTTTCTGATTAGCTGCCTCCAATTTCTCCATGCCAACAGCCTCCCATTAGGGTGTACCTGAAGCCTTCCCTTTTTGTTACTATGAAACTTTCCCACCCCTCTACCTGCCTTTGAGTCTCTGCCAAACACAAGTGATGGTGGCTGACTCCCTTGCTATAACAAGCTGTAAATAAGGAGCTTTTGCCTGCTCTCGTTTGAGTAGGTCTTTGTTTATTTCCATGGAAGAGAAGATAAATAGAATCATGAATGAGCTTAGCACATAGAATGCAAATGGCAAAGTCTTATACATTTATGAGAAATGTGAATTATAGCAGCTCTCCATATCCCACTGTCTGCAGTAACTTGCTGGGTTCTGACTGAGCCCCAGGAAGATGAAGTTATTTTGCTTCCTTTTTTTTTTTTTTTTTTTTTGAGACAGTCTCGTTCTCTCCCCAGGCTGCAATGCAGTGGCATGATCTTGGCTCACTGCAACCTCCACCTCCAGGGTTCAAGTGATTCTCCTGCCTCAGCCTCCCGAGTAGCTGGGACCACAGGTGTGTGCCACTACATCCAGCTAATATTTTTATTTTTGGTAAAGATAGGGTTTCACCATGTTGATCAGGTTGGTCTTGAACTCCTGACCTTAAGTGATCTCCCAACTCAGCCTTCTGAAGTGCTGGGATTACAAGCATGAGCCACTGCGCCTGGCCTATTTTGCTTCTTTTAATTTCCTTCTTCATACATTCTTTCAGCATGCTTTACTCCCAACCCCTTAACCTGAGAAGGAAAATTAAGAGCCATTGAATACCTCTGCTTTGGTTTGAACTTAGAAGGCTGAATCAGAATCAGAAGGTCTCGGAACCCGATTCAATTGCAATATAAACTCCATGAGGGAAGGAAGCATGTCTGTTCAGCCTCTCACCATGTGTCCAGTTGAATGATTGAAATCAACACATAGAGGCATCCAACACATCAGCACCATATGGTACCTGCAACAAGACAACCCAAATGACTAGATCATATTAAAAACCTATCTTGCTTCCCTGAAGTTACTGAACCAAGACACAGTCAGAGAAAATCTGTGGTCCAGCATACCAAATATGGCCCAAGTAGACTAGCCACACAGAAGACAAAGATCAGCTCATCATTCCCTAGTAATTTGTCCTATGGCGCTCAGTGCTTAGTCAGATACAGCTGTGTTTCTAAACTCCATCTTTCTCTTGTGCTCACTGGATAGTAAACATGAATTGCTGTTAATAATAATTTTCCACTGCATGTCCAGAACAATCCATCCAGAGAAAATTGGAACTTCTTCTTTACTGAGGTCCAGTCCCATCAATTTGATGCTCATTTTATAGAAAGGCCATTGAGCAAAATTAATGTACCCAAACAAATAGAGTTTGTCCTTGTAGCTGATTCAGAGTATGACAGGAAAAAAAAGGGCTGCCTTAATGGCCTCCTCTGGGAAATTTATTTTCAGAACATTGAGTTATTTTCTCCTACTCTACCAGATTAGATTAAAATCTTTTTTAAAAAAGAAAGAAAGAAAAATAAAACTTAGTTGTCTGTTTTCATAGGAATCACTTTGAGATCTAACTCCATTTAAATTCACTTGTTATTGTCTAAGTCAAATAATATTACAATCTGAGTTATTTTACTTTCCATTTTCTTTACACCACCCCAGCATGGTTTTTCCCCAGCCCCTTAACCTGAAAAAGAAAATTGCGACCCACACATGCTCAGAATGAAAGCATTTGAGCCTTTTAAGGATACTACTATACCTTGCCATGAGAGAATGTGTTGGACTGTTATCCAAAAACTGTGGTTTGAGGTGTTTTTTTGTTTTTTGCTGTACTGGACAGGTCAATGATGTTATCTGCCTCACTCTCGATCACAAGGAAAGAAAAAAATGCCTCCCCTACAATCTCCATGGAAAAAACATGTTATATTCCACATGACCTGCCTTTTGTCCTCCCACATCATAGCCAATTGTATGCAAAAGCAGCCAGCCCATGGGCTAACCTATGGAGTGGCCAGACTTAAAAAAAAAAAAAAACCATACCCAAACAAAAAAGAATGTAGCCACAGGAGCCAACCAGAGTAGCGTGGTCACAAATTAGAAAATATAGAAGAGAAAATCAGTTGCGTAGCAATAAGAGATGATAAAAATTTGCAAAGAGAAGGCATATGCAAACTCATCTTCCTGTTAAGCAGCAGCCATCGGGAAGGCATGAACAGAAGATGGGTCACTGGTAGATAGCAGCAACAAGAACAGAAGCAATAGAGCAGAGCTGAGTCCTCAGGATGGCAGGGAACTGGTGACATTTTGCTGCTCAGGAACAAGGAGAAACCCTAGTTCCTGGTCAGGTTTCCTTCGGGCCTGGCTGGATGGCAATTCTTGTCACATGAACTTTCTATCATCCTTAACATGGGTGTATCTAAAAAGAAAACAAGGAAACTCCCCCCAAAAATCCTATTACTTGCAGGAACCTGAGTGTGTCTCTCTTTTTTAATACAAAAGGGCTGAGCATAAACATACACACACACACACACATATACATACACACCCCTCTAAAAAATAAACCTCGCCACATCTGGAGATTATTAACCTTCCAGCACAAAGAGGAGGAGCAAAGTGGAGAAGAGCCCACATTTACAGGCAGGAGTTACGAGTTCTAACCCAGCTTAACTACTATTTTTGATGTAGTCATGGATAAGGGGCTTACTGTCTCTAAACCATTACTTCAACCAGAAAATGGAGCTGGATGAGATACATTCATTTGGTAAATATTTACTGAGTGTCTACTATGTGACTAGTTCTGTGCTGGCTAATGGGAGCATAACAGTGAACTAAGCATGGTTTTTTGGTTCTTCTGGCTTATGTTGTAGTTGGTAGTACAGACAGGTAAACAGGTTATTACAAAATTGTGTAATGTTAGCATATGTTGCAGGTAGAGAGAGTTTTCTTTGGAGCCAAAAGAGGGTACCTAGTCTGGATGGGGCAGGAGACCCTCACAGAGGTCTTCCTAGGGGACATTAAGACCTGGATGAGGAAATGTTGGTCTACCACATTGAGTGGGTGGGCATTTTCTGGCTGGACAGAAGAAAAGAAGAATAATCCATGTGATAGTGTGGGGCTATTGATGAAAAAGCCAAACTCTATAAAATATTTGAAGAGATTTGTTCTGAGCCAGATGTGGAGATCATGACAAATGACAAAGCCTCAGGAGGTCCTGAGCACCTGTACCCAGGGTAGTTGTGGTACAGCTTGGTTTTATGTGTTTCAAGGAGACATAAGACCTCAATCACTACATGTAACGTATACATTGGTTCAGTTCAGAAAGGTGGGTCAACTCCAGTGTGGGCTTACAGGTCACATGTGGATTCAAAAGTTTTCTGAGTGACAATTAGTTGAAAGAGTTAAGTTACTATCTAAAGACCTGTAATAAACAGAAATGAGTGTCTGAGTAAAGACAAGGGGTTGTGGAGACCAAGATTATTATGTAGATGAAGTCTCATAAGTGGCTGCCTTAGAGGCAATAGATGGCAAATGTTTCTAACTTAGACCTTTGAAAGGTGCTAGACTCCCAGCTAGTCTCTTCAGGATCAGAAAAAGACCTGGAAAGGGAAGAGGATTCTCTACAGAATGTAAATTTCCCCCACAAGAGACAGCTTTGCAGGGCCGTTTCAAAATATGTCAAAGAAATATATTTTGGAGCTTGTTGCAGTGACTCACACCTGTAATCCCAGCACTTTGAGAGGCTGAGTTGGGCAGATTGCTTGAGCCCGGGAGTTGGAGACCAGCCTGGGCAACATGGTGAGACCCTGTCTCTACAAAAAAATACACAAAAATTAACCAGGCATGGTAGTGCGTACACCTATAGTCCCAGCTACTTGGGAAGCTGAGGTGGGAGGATCATATGAGCCCAGAAGTTGAGGCTGCTGTGAGCCATTATCTATGTCACTGCACTCCAGCCTAGGTGACAGAGTGAGACCTTTCCTCAAAAAAAGAAAAGAAAAGAAAAAGAGGCCAGGCGCGGTTGCTCATACCTGTAATCCCAGCATTTTTGGAGGCCGAGGCAGGCAGATTGCCTGAGGTCAGGAGTTCAAGACCAGCCTGGGCAACATGGTGAAACCCTGTCTCTACTAAAAATACAAAAATTAACCAGGCATGGTGGTGGGCGTCTGTAGTCCCAGCTACTTGGGAGGCTGAGGCAAGAGAATCGCTTGAGCCTGGGAGATGGAGGTTGCAGTGAGCCAAGATTGCGCCATTGCACTCCAGCCTGGATGACAAGAGCAAAACTCCGTCTCAAAAAAAAAAAAAGGAAAAGAAAAAAAATATATTTTGAGGTAAAATACTTTAATTTCTTTCAAGACCTGCCATCAGTGATGTGATGCTATACTAGAGTCAGGTTGGAATTTGGTGTCTTATTGCTAAAAAGAGTCTGTTTTTTCAGTCTTAAGATCTCCGTTTTAATATTAATGCTGGTCAGATGGGCCTGAATTCCAAAAGGAGGACAGTGTAATGAGGCATATTCAACCCCTCTTCCCATTATGGCCTGAACTAGTTTTTCAGGTTTCTTTGGAATTGCCTTGACTAGGAGTAGGGGTCCATTCAGCCTGTTGGGGGTACTTAGAATTTTATTTTTGCTTTACAGGACCAAAGCCCTTGGCCGCCTAAAGGTTAGCTGAAAAATCAACTGACGTGAGGCAGATTGATTAATAGGAGAAAAGGCATACAAATTTATTTAACACAGGAGCCTTCAGAATGAAGACTCAACCTCCCAATGAGGTACAGAAGCTTATGTACCATCTTGAGTTTACAGAAAGAATAGGGGCCTGGATCCTGGTGAAATGGATTATGGGATGGGGAGAAGGGGAATTTCATTGAGGGGCAATAAATGATTAGTAGGGAGAATGACTGGATAGGAGAACAGAAATTAACTTGTAAATAGTTCTCTTTGGAATGTATATGATACTTTGAGACAGTCAATACCTTGAATAAGGTCTGTTCAGGTGTGGTTACATTCTTGGTCTTCTTTCCTGTAATGGATCATAAGATAACAAGGAGGAGAATAGGAGCAATTGTTCTCCTTGGTGGGTCAGTCCTATCTTTATGTAGATAGGGGAAAGTTTCTTCCAGAGCTTGTTGATCTTTAAGGGTTTTTACTTTAAAATACTCATTATACCAGGGAGCCATATTTTCTGGTGAAATATTTTTATTTCCTTCATTAGCTTTATGTGTCAATTTGTGTTTACAATTGGACAAGCTTGCTCTACAGAAAACAAATTTGTGGCAAAGAATTAGTGACACCTTTAGTTGCTTGTCCAATATCTTTTCCTCCCTTAGCTCTTACAGGCAAAATTATAGTTTTAAGGTGTCCATGTCTCCTCCAGGTAACTCAGAGAAATGGGATCATATTCCCAACTCTGGGGATAAATCCTGATTGGTCCAAATCAATACACATGGTCTCATTCTCTTTGTTAGTAATTAATGGGTTTAGTGGTAGGCATGTGAACCAGTTTTGGCCAGTGAGCTTTGAGGGGGATATCTTTTAAAGGGGATATCTTGCAAACCATGCTCATCCTCTACTCTCACACCAACACAACAACAATCAACACAGAAGATTTCTGTGACCAAATGTGGGGAGTTTTACCCACACACCAAGCAGCAGACAGCAGCTGGGGGTCCTCTAATTCAATTCCAGCACTATCTACCAATAGATAGCATCAGATCCCAAGGTTGGGGGCTCAGTCCCCAAAACTGCCCCTCCCCCACCAGTAACAAGTCTGAGCCTGTGGAATGTCTGATGACTGGCTTCAATTTGGGATTACCACAACCCTCCTTTTGGGTTCAATTAGTTTGCTGGAAAAGCTCACAGAATTCAGGGAAACACATTTATCAGCTTATCATAAAGGATTTTTCAAAGGATACAGATGAAGAGACAAATAGGGTGAGGTATGGTCAAGGTGCACGGAGCTTCCATGCCTTGCAACCCCCACCCTCCAGGAACCCTCATGTGTTTAGCTATCTAGAAGCTCTTGAAAACCAGTCCTCTTGGGTCATTATGGAAGCTACATGATGGCAGGATTCCTTCCTCCAGGTTATAGGGCTGGATGAAGTTGGGAGTATAGGACAGGGGAAGGAGGGGAATGATTACAATCCTGCCTTGGGGCACGTGAAAGGAGGGCAGGAGAAGATCAGAGAGACAAATTTTGTTTTCTGAGGTCTGATCTAAGGCCTAACACACTAAGACAACCAACATTTTAACAAGGCTCTTACAATGGCTATGGGAGTTCTAAGCCAGGAACCATGGATGAAAACATATATATATATATTAGCATCACACCTTGGTTAGTCTATAGTGTCCAGTCTAATCAAACACTAATCCAAGTGTTGCTGTGAAGATATTTTGTAGATGTGGTTAGCATCTACAATCAGTTAATTTTAAGTAAAGGGTATTACCTTCCACAATGTAGGTGGGCCTCATCCAGTCTATTGAAAGGCCAAAAGAGCAAAAACAGGTTTCTCAGGAAAGGCATTCTGCCTCAAGACTGCAGCATCAACTCCTGCCTGAGTTTCCAGCCTGCCCTACAAATTTTCAGTTTGCCCGCCCCCACAATCACATAAGCCAATTCCTTGAAATAAATCTTGTATAGGTTGGTGTAAAAGTAATTGAGGCTTTTGCAATTACTTTTGCACCAACCTAATATATCCTATTGGTTCTGTTTCTGTACAGTCCAAGTTCAGGCATACACACAAGCCCTAAGATGGAGAGGAAGCCAGAAGGACTGGCTTATAATTAATGAGGAGAGCAATGTGCAGAGCCACAAGGCCTTGTAAACCCAAATAGGATTTCAGGATTACATTCTGTGTACCATAGGAAGCCATTGAAGTTTTTAGCAGAGGAAGAACATAATTGGAAATGCAAGTTGAGAAAATTATTCTGGTTGCTCTGTAGCAGGGGTGTCCAATCTTTTGGCTTCTCTGGGCCACATTGGAAGAATTGTCCTGGGCCACATATAAAATACACTAATGATAGCTGATGAGCTAAAAAAAAAAAAAAAGTCACCAAAAAACCTCATAATGTTTTAAGAAAGTTTATGAATTTGTGTTGGGTTGCATTCGAAGGCATTCTGGGATGCGTGCGGGCTGCAGGTTGGACAAGCTTGCTCAACAGAAAAGAGATTTGTGGCAGAGGGTCTTGATGACACCTTTAGTTGCTTGTCCAATATCTTTTCCTCCCTTAGCTCTCACAGGCAAAATTATAGTTTTGTTAAGGTATACATCTTTTCTCCAGATAACTCATAGAAATAGGATCGTATTCCCAACACTGGGGATAAATCCTGATTGGTCCAAGTCAGTACAGATGGTCTCATTCTCTTTGTTAGTAATTGATTGGTTTAGTAGTGGGCATGTGAACCTGTTTTGGCCAGTGAGCTTTGAAGGGAATATCTATTGTGGGAGACTTCTGGGAAAAGTATCCTCATTCATAGGAACGCACTAGGAGACCGTCTCTTCCTGCATCTGAATGTGGCCATGTCTGGGTGTGAAGCTGCTGACAACAGCTGCAGCCATCTTTCACCCATGAGGGTAGCAGCCTGAGACTAAAGATGACAAACTAAGCATAGATGAGCTAAAAGATAGAAAGAACCTGGGACTCTGGTGACAATGATGAACTGCTGAGTCAGCCAGCTCCCAAACTTGCCCTATTGTTGGCCTTCCTCCTATGTGAGATAATAAATTTCCTTTAAACCAACTGGAATCAAGATTTCTGCTTTTGCTGCCCATGACATCCTAACTATTTGCAGGACTAGAGTGGAAGTGAGATTTAGTTCAGAGACAGTTGTGGTGGTCAGGACAGATATGATGATGGCTTGGACTATGGTGGTAGTGGTAGGGAGAAAGAAAAGCAGATGATTCAAGAGATATTTCAGAAGTAGAATCAATAGGGTTAAGAGTGGAGGAATGTATGGATCCATATAGATGAAGTCATTAGGAAAGTTCTGTACATGTTGACAATTAATAGATTAATATGCCATTTGAAAATTTCGTATCAAACAGGAATGATTATGACTGTACTTCTGATGTTCTTTTGCATCTAATCTAATCCATTGCCCAATAATACCAACTCTGAGATTAGAAGTTAAAAATAGTATCATCATGTAAGTTTGGGTTTTAACCTCTGTCAGAGTCCAAAAGTCTAATTCAAGGAGCAGAAACTACTCTGCAGCCACTATGGAGTGTTTCCTCAAAGCCAGGAGTGACAGTTTCCATTGCCAGAGCTTCCTTGGACAAATTAAGTTTTCTTTTATCCTGACGCCAGCTTGATAAGAAAGTTTAGCAGAAGCAAACTGTCATGTTGTTAGTGTAGCTGGGGCATATTCTTAGGTCTGGAATGTTTAGAAACATGTACACCTTGTTGTTTCCCTATCCTGTCTCAGATTAGGCCTGTCACACACCCAGTAGGGAAGGACCCTGCTGATAAAGCTCTGAGCACATCCAAGATGTTCTGCAGAGTTCACGGAACTACATTCAGTATCCAGTACTTCATAGGCAGATTTTGTGGAAGATTTCCATTCAACAAAGAGCTTTTGTTGTCAGAATTTAGAATCGTGGTCTTTTCATCCATGAAACAGCATAAATCTGGTCACATTCAGGAAGTGGTTTCTCTTGTGCTCACTCTGTCTTTGTTGTGACCACTTCTTAGGTTTGCTCAGTGGTTCTTTTTCTGTGATAGTTGCAGATTCTAGGAAAGTTATACTAATGACACACTGAGGCTTTTGATGAGACTGTCTATCTGATAATAACAGGTGTAAGTTACTGCAATAAGTTTTTATAATGGGTTGAATAGCTTCCCCCTCAAATTCATGTCCCCTGGAAACCCAAGAACTTGACTTTATTTGGAAATAGGGTCTGTGCAGATGTAATTACTTAAGATGAGGTCATACTGGACTAAGGTGGGAGCTAAATCCAATGACTGATTTCCTTATGAGAAGAGGAGAAGACACACAGAGATACACAGAGAGGTGAAGACCATGTAACAACAGAGCAGAGATTGGATGGATTATCTACAAGCCAGGGAACACCAAGGATTACTGGGAGCCACCAGAAGCTGGGAAGAGGCAATGTATTAGTCCATTCTCATGCTGCTGTAAAGAAACTACCTGGGAGTGGGTAACTTATAAAGAAAGGAGGTTTAATTGATTCAGTTCTGCATGGCTGGGAGGCCTCAGGAAACTTAGAATCATGATGGAAGGTGAAGGGGAATCAAGCACCTTCTTCACAGGGCAGGAGGAGGTAAAAGGGATCTGCCAAACACTTTCAAACCATCATATCTCATGAGAACTCATTCAGTATCATGAGAACAGCACGGGGGAAACAGTCCCCATAATCCAATCACCTCTTAGCAGGTCTCTCCCTCAATATGTGGGGATAACAATTCGAGATAAGATTTGGGTGGGGACACAGAGCCAAAGCATATCACTCTGTCCCTGGATTCTCCCAAATCTCATGTCCTTCTCACATTTCAAAACATAATCATGCCTTCCCAACAGTCCCCCAAAGTCTTAACTCATTCCAGCATTAACCCAAAAGTCCAAGTCCAAAGTCTAGTTTGACACAAAGCAAGTCCCTTCCCCCTAGCAGCCAGTAAAATCAAAAGCAAGTTGGCTACTTCCAAGATACGATGCAGCTACAGGCATTGGGTAAATGTTCCCATTCCAAATGGGAGAAATTGGCCAAAACAAAGGGGCCACAGGCTCCATACAAGTCCAAAACCTGGCTGGGCACTCATTAAATCTTAAAGCTCCAAAATAATCTTTTTTGACTCCATGTCTCACACCCAGGGCATGCTGATACAAGAGCTGGGCTCCCAAGGTCTTGGGCAGCTCTGCCCCTGTGGCTCTGCAGGGTACAGCCACCAGGCTGGCATTGAGTGCCTGAAGCTTTTCCAGGTGCATGATACAAGCTGTCAGTGGCTCTACCATTCTGGGGTCTGAAGGATGGTGGTCCTCTTCTCACAGCTCCACTAGACAGTGCCCTAATGGGGACTCTGTGGGGGCTCCAACCTCACATTTCCCCTCTGCATTGCCCTAGGAGAGGCTGTCCATGAGAGCTCCATTCCTGCAGCAGACTTCTGCCTGGACATTCAGGCATTTCCATACATCCTCTGTAATCTAGGCAGAGGTTCTCAAACCTCAAATCTGGTCTTCTGTGCACCTGCAGGCCCAACACCATGTGGAAACTGCCAAAGCTTGGGGCTTGGACCCTCTGAAGCCATGGCTCAAGCTGTACTTTGGCCCCTTTTAGCCACGGCTGGAGCTGAAGTGGCTGGAGTACAGGGCACCAAGTCCTGAGGCTGCACAGAGCAGCAGAGCCCTGGGCCTGGCCTGTGAAACTATTTTTTCTTTCCTAGGCCTCTGGGCCTGTGATGGGAGGGGCTGCTGCTAAGAGGTCTGAAATGCCCTGGAGACATTTTTCCCATTGTCTTGGAGATTAACATTTGGTTCCTCATTACTTATGCAAATTTCTTCAGCCAGCTTGAATTCTTCCCCAGAAAATGGGTTTTTCTTTCTTTTTTTTTTTTTTTTTTTGGAGATAGAGAGTTTCACTCTTGTTGCCCAGGCTGGAGTGCAATGGTGCGATCTTGGCTCACGCAACCTCCACCTCCCAGATTCAAGTGATTCTCCTGCCTCAGCCTCCCAAGTAGCTGGGATTACAGGCATGTGCCATCACGCCCAGCTAGTTTTGTATTTTTAATAGAGACGGGGTTTCTCCGTGTTGGTCAGGCTGGTCTTGAACTCTCGACCTCAGGTGATCCATCCATACCCAGCCAAAAATGGGTTTTTCTTTCCTACCACAAGGTCAGGCTGCAAATTTTCCAAACCTTAATGTTCTGCTTACCTTTCAAACATAAGTTCCAATTTCAAACCATCTCTTTGTGAACACATATGACTACATGCTTTTAGAAAAAGCCAGATTACTTCTTGAACTCTTTTGCTGTTTAGAAATTTCTTCCACCAGATACCCTAAATAATCTCTCTCAAGTTCAAATTTCCACAGATCTCTAGTGCAGGGGCAAAACGCCACCAGTCTCTTTGCTAAAGCATAGCAAGAATGACCTTTACTTCAGTTCCCAACAAGTTTCTTATCTCCATCTGAGACTACCTCAACCTGGACTTCACTGTCCATATCACTGTCAGCATTTTGGTAAAAACCATTCAACAAATCTCTAGAAAGTTCCAAATATTCCCTCATCCCTCATCTTCTTGTCTTCTTCTGAGCCCTCCAAACTGTTCTAATCTCTGCTGGTTACCCAGTTCCAAAGTCGCTTCCACATTTTTGGATTATCTTTATAGCAGTACCCCACTATCCTGGTGCCAATTTTCTGTATTAGTTTGTTCTCACACTCCTATAAAGATACACCCTGAGACTGGGTAATTTATAAAGAAAGGAGGTTTCTTTTTTTTTTTGGAGATGGAGTCTTGCTCTGTTTCCCAGGCTGGAGTGCAGTGACTCAATCTTTGCTCACTGCAACCTGCGTCTTCCAGGTTCAAGTGATTCTCCTGCCTCAGCCTCCCAAGTAGCTGGAGTTACAGGCACCCACCACCATGCCCAGCTAATTTTTTTTTTGTATTTTTAGTAGAGACGGTTTCACCATGTTGGCCTAACTGATCTTGAACTCCTGACCTCAAGTGATCTGCCCGCCTCGGCCTCCCAAAGTGCTGGGATTATAGGTGTGAGCCACCATGCCTGGCCAAAAAAAGAGGTTTAATTGATTCACAATTCTGCATGGCTGGGGAGGCCTCAGGAAACTTACGATCATGGTGGAAGGTAAAGGGGAAGCAAGCACCTTTTTCACAGGCAGCAGGAGAGAGAGAGTGGGGGAACTGTAAAACACTTTAAACCATCAGATCTCACTCACTGTCAGAACAGCATGGAAGAAAATGCTCCCATGATCCTGTCACCTCCCACCAGATCCCTCCCTCTACATGTGGGGATTACAATTCAAGATGAGATTTGGGTGGGGACACAGAGCAAACCACATCAAGCGAGGAAGGATTTTCCCCCAGAGCCTTCAGAGGGAACATGGTCCTGCCAACATCTTGATTTCCAACTGTGAGGGCATAAATTTCTGATGCTTTAAGCCACTCAGTTTGTGGTAATTTATTATGGCAGCCCTAGGAAACTAATATAGGTTTCAAGGGTTGAGCCACAGGCCTCTCTGCAGGCCCAGACGTGTTCACTCCATTCTTTCTCTCTGCCACAGGTTTAGGGATTTGGCTTATTTTCCTTTTTTTTCAGCAACTGCCATCACCCACTCTCTCCTCTCACGCAAGCCCAGCAGCAGAGTGGTACACATTGTTTCTGAGACAGGATCTCACCCTGTTGCCTAGGCTGGAGTGCGGTGGTACAATCACAGCTCACTGCAGCCTCAACCTCCTGGGGCTCAAGCCATCCTCCCATCTCAGCCCCTTGAGTAGCTGTGACTACAGTTATGCACCAGCGCATCCAGCTAATTTTTTTTTTTTTCTTTGTAGATACGGGGTTTCACCCTGTTGCCCAGGCTGGTCTCAAACTCCTCAGCTCAAGTGATCTCCCACCTCAGCCTCTCAAAGTGCTGGGATTACAGGTGTGAGCCACTGTGTCCAGCCTATATAACTTGTTAAACCTCAGTTCCTGCACTCTAGTTCCTGAATTTGTCCAGCATATGAAATTAAATTAGCCTTGGATATTTTAGTTTTCTGTTAAAATGAAAAACAAACAAAAATTGAATTATATAATTATATAGTTAATAAAATTTAAAAACTTTCTTAAAAAGAATATAAAACAGCACAAGCTGTATAACACCAATGCATTATAATTAAGTACATACATTTTTAATCACCACCATAGCCTCACATCCCATGAACCTGCTCTCATCACAGACCAGGATTTTGCCTGGCAAAGTCCCTGATACACAGTAGGCGGTAGATACATGTTTAGTTCAGTGGAAAGAAAATCCTCTGCTTTAGCATTTTGATAACCTTTCTTACAGTATGATAGATTAATAAGCCAATCAAACAGAGGACAGGTGAATTTTTTGTGCAGAGGGCAAATGGAAGGTGGAGAAAAGTCATATCGCTTTGAATATTGTCCAAGCAATGCGGCACCTGTGGGTATGTATGAAAATCAAAGTGCTCTGAGTTGATGGGATATAACTATGTAAAAGCAAATTAATCATGGGCTCTGGAGTTAAAGACACCTGGGTTCAAATCCCAATTCTTCTGTTTAGTAGCGATGGGAAGATGAATGAGTTATTTAGCTCCTCTGAATCTCAGCTTCCTCATCTGAGAAAGATGAGGGTAAAGGTGGAGGCAATATAAGTGTGTGTTTGTTGTGTTGTAGGGTCTCTGTAAATGCTTGGTGCTATTGTTCGTAATTTCTCTTCTTGCTGCAAATCATTTTTCATATCAGAAGAACACATTCACCTTGTTCTTGAAGGTCATTCCCAGATTATAATGATGGTAGATTGGAGATCAAATATCTGGAAGAAAACAATCTTATTTCCTCATGACCACGGAGTACATTGAGTTAACTGGTATTCCTTTTTCTTAGAAACTTCAGGTATAAATTAGCTAGGCGTAGTGGCAGGTGCCTGTAATCCCAGCTACTTGGGAGGCTGAGGCAGGAGAATTGCTTGAACCTGGGAGGTGGAGGTTGCAGTGAGCCAAAATTGTGCCATTGCACTCCAGACTGGACAGGAAGAATGAAACTCCATTCTCCAAAAAAAGAAAAGAAACTTCAGGTATAAATTAACTTCAACTTTCACTAGCAAAGTATGTACAGTTGACCTTTGAACAAAGTGGGGTTTAAGGGTGCCAGCCTTCCTCACAGTCGCAAATCTGAGTATAATTTTTGACTCTCCAAAAACTCAAATACTAACAGCCTACTGTTGACCAGAAGCCTTACCGATAACAGTCAATTAGCAAATATTTGGTATGTTATGTATTATATACTATATGTATATGTATTTTATATGTATTACTGTATTCAGTACATTCAATACTATATATATTACTGTATTCTTACAATGCAGTAACCTAGAGAAAAGAAAGTGTTATTTAGAAGAATCATAAGGAAGAGAAAATGTATTTACTACTGTCTTAAGTGTAAGTGGATCATCATAAAAACCTTCATCCTCCTTGTCTTCACATTGAGTTGGCTGAGAAGGAGGAGAAAGAGGAGGGGTTGATCTTGCTGTCTTGGTGTGGCAGAGGTAGAAAAAAATCCACATGTAAGTGAACTCATGCAGTTCAAACCCATGTTCTTCAAAGGTCAACTGTACTTTCTGATTAATATGTTTGATTTTTTAAAAAATGTATATTTTCTGAAAAAAAACCTACCTAGTTTCCCACATCTAATTGCATGAACTTAACTTTACTATTTCATTGTCTTCACTGGTATAACTTTACTATTCTAGTAGACTCTTGTCTAGTCAAATCACTTAATGTCCGTTACAGAAACTTTCTGAAAGACCTACCAACTCTTCAATAAAAAGCATCAGAAGGCCAGGCACAGTGGCTCATGCCTGTAAACCCAGCACTTTGGGAGGCCAAGGCAGGAGGATTTATTGAGCCCAGGAGTTCAAGATCAGTCTGGGCAACATAGTGAGACCCTGTCTCTAAAACAAAAAAAAAGAAAAGAAAAGAAAAAAATGAAGATAGTTTGAGCCCTAAAATTCTTTGAATCCCTTGTCTCAAAAATCCTTGCCTTGCTGTTTCCACCAATTCTGATTCAATCCTAATCTAGGCCTCATATTGAAAGACCTACCTGAACAAAACTCCCAATATCAATAAGTTCTGACTTTGCCCTTTCTTCTCTGGGATGCTGCCAAGTTTTACCAAGATGGTGGTCTTCCTTACCATGGTTAGCAATAACTCAGCTTGGTCTTATTGATAGGTTGTGTTGCAAAGAAAAGTTAACACAGCAGACCTGAGACTGCTATCCTTAGAAAGGCCGGCTTGGAAGGGTTGTCCTTGGCTGGAGTTGTGAGCTTGGATTTTAGGAGGGTTCCCACCATTTCTGATAAAAATGGCAAACTGTGCCTAAACTGTGCAGACCTTATGGTTTATGCTAAACACTTGCCTTGCTTCTGGAGGCCTGGAATTTTGGTACCTGCTAGGTAAAGTGTGCCTACATTACCAACCACAATAAAAACCCTGGGTACCGAGTCCCTGATGAACGTCCTTGGTAGACAACAGTTCACATGTGTTGTTACAAATTGTAGTTTGGGGAATTAAGAGTGTCCTGTGTGACTCAAATGGAAGAAGACTCCTTGTTTCCCCGGACTTAGCTTCATGTGCCTTTTCCCTTTGGTGCTTTTCTTTGTATTCTTTCACCATAGTAAGTCATAGATGTGAATATGACTATATCTGAGCCCTGTGAGTCCTTCTAGTGAACAACCTTGCGGTTGTCTTGGGCACTTCCAACACAGCTTGTCTTGGTGATATTTGGGCAGCAAATATCAACATTACCAAAGAAAAGTTGGAGGTGGATGGCTTTCACAATAAAATTTATTTACAGAACTCCTTTAAGTACAATTTTACTCATTATTCATTTGCTCATTCATTTTGTTATAAAACTTTTGTCAAACACACAATATGTTCTGGTTACTCCCTTAGGAACTGAAGGGAATGAGAGAGAAATACAGAGAGGAGAACATCAGATTCCTCTTTACAAGGGGATCACAGTTTAAAGACACCTTCTTATAGGGAGATAATTAAACTTCAGTAGGAGAGTGTTCAATTAAAGGTCAGAACATGAGTTTGCAGAGCAAACAGGACAGAGACAAGATCTGCTTAGGAAACTGGGGACTGCATTCCAAAGAAATTGACATTAAACTAGGATTTAAAGGCTAGGTAGATGTTAGTAAAGTGGAGAAGGTGGTAAGGTATCCTGAGAACAAGAACAAAGACACAGGGGCCTGAAATAACTTGTTCTGGAAATATGGCATTTAGGGTGGCCTTAGTTGGAAATAAGTGAAACATAGGGTTATATTAGAGATTAGAGTCTAGACTGTAAATTTTTAGATTTTTGGGTTTTTTTTGTGAGCAATGGAATAACATTAGAAGTTACTGACAGTGATCAGAATTGCAATTGAAAAACAACCTTCCACTAGTTTCCTAAGTGGAGGGTAGCTGCCTATTAGAATGGCTAAGAGAATGGAGCCAGACCATCTGTGTTTCAACATTACCTTTGCCTCTTATATCAGGTTGATCAGGGACAAATTACTTAACTTTTATGTGCTTTAGTTTCTGTCTGTGTGAAGAGGGGTATATTAGTCCATTCTCCCACTGCTAATAAAGATATACCCAAGACTGGGAAATTTATAAAGGAAAGAGGTTTAATTGACTCACAGTTCTGCATGTCTGGGGAGGCCTCAGGAAACTTACAATCATGGTGGAAGGGGAAGCAAACATGTTCTTCTTCACAGGGTGGCAGCAAGGAGAAGTGCTGAGCAAAGGGGGAAAAGCCCCTTATAAAACCATCAGATCTCATGAGAACTCACTCACTATCACAAGAACAGCATGAGGGTAACTGCCCCCTTGATTAAATTACCTCCCACCAGATCCCTCCCATGACACGTGGAGATTATGGGAACTACAATTCAAAATTAGATTTGGGTGGGGACACAGCTAAATCGTATCAAGGGGATAATAAGAACCCCTGTCTAAATGGGTTGTTGTGAGGGTGTACATGCTAGTAAACTTAAAGCACACAGAACAGAGTCTAGCTCTCAGAAACTGTAGCTTTCATTATTACTACATTCAAGCAGCATTTGTTTCACAAGGATTTTATTTGCACCTAAGGATACTGCTTAAAGCAAGATCCAGTATTAGTGTAAAATAAATTCTGGAAATGACAGAAAACGAGGTATTAAGATTTTTCTAAATGTATCTGTATTTAAATCACAACACATACAGGTAAATATTAAAAATAGGGCAGATATAAAGATTGGCAGGCTCATCCAGAGGACCTCTACAGTTTCTTTAAGTGCAAGGTAACTGTAGATTCCTATGATCAAAAGTCCACTGCAGCTAGCTGAACAAAGCAAATAAAGACATCATCCAAGGGGGTATTATTAGATTTACTCAAAGGCTAGTGTTCTCTCTGCTCTCCCTGCTTACTGATTGCATACAAGTTGAATCACAACCTTAAAAAATCAACCACATCTGTCCAGATACAGTGGTGCATGCTTATAATCTCAGCACTTTGGGAGGCTGAGGCAGGAAGATTGCTAGAGATCAGGAGTTTGAGACCGGCCTAGGCAACATAGCAACACCCTCATCTCTTTAAAACAATTTTTAAAATTTTTTCTTAAAAGTTAGTCAGATATGGTGATGCAAATCAGTAGTCCCAGCTACTCAGGAGGCTGAGGTGGGAGGATAGCTTGAGCCCAGGAAAAATATCAACCACATCTAATTAAGACTTCCAGCATAGTTAAGTAGTTCTTATTTCTTTTTTTCCCCCAATGTTATAAAAACCTTTTACTAATATTATTTTTAGGCTGGGCATAGTAGCTCACACCTGTAATCCCAGCACTTTAGGAGGCCAAGGCAGGAGGATTGCTTGAGCCCAAGAGTTTGAGACCAGCCTAGACGACATAGTGAGATCCCATGTCTAAAAAATAAAAAATAAGCCAGGAATGATCGTGCATTTCTGTAGTCCCAGCTACTCGGGAGGATGAGGCAAGAAGCTCACTTGAGCCTGGGAAATTGAGATTGCAGTGAGCTGTGATTGATAGTGGACTCCAACCTAGGTAACAGAGTGAAACCCTGTCTCAAAAATAAATAAATGAATAATTTTGATGTGAATTTTTTTTTGGTTAAAAAAAATTAAGCAGTGCAAAAATATATGCAGAAGTAGAACCTCCACCATTCCAATATACAAGGGATTTAAAGGCAACCATGTGTTTGGAATGTTCTTCCCCCATGTAGCCTAATAGCCCACTTCTGTACTTATGTCAAGACTCTCTTCAAGTGTTTGACTATGGTAACGAGTTTCCTGTGGCTGCTGGCGCTCTTTGGCTTCCTTGGCTTGTGGCCATATCGCTCTAATCTGCACCGCATCTTCACATCCATCTCTGTGTGCATCTTCTCCTCTTCTATGAGTCTCAAATCCCCCTCTACCTCTCTTTTATAAGGACACTTGTCATTGGATCTAGGGCATACCATGTTAATCCAAGATGATCTCATCTCAAGATTCTAAGCCTAATAACATCTGCAGAGATCCTTTTTCCAGATAAGATAACATTCATAGGCTCCAGGGATTTTACATGAACATGTATGGATCTAAAATTAAGTTAAAATTGGCCAGACATGGTGGTTCATGCCTATAATCCCACCACTTTGGGAGGCTGAGACAGAAAGATTGTTTGAGCTCAGGAGTTCAAGACCAGCCTGGGCAACATACGGAGACATAGTCTCTACCAAAAAAAAAAAGAAGAAGAAAAAAAGCACGGCATGGTGGCACATGCCAGGAGTCCCAGCTACTATTGCAGGAATGAAGGAGGACTAGAGAGACTGTGGGGTGAGATAGGAGGATTTATTGAGTGCACTCAGAACCAGCAGATTAACATCCGAAAACTGGGCCCAGAACAAAGACAGCACTTGACTTTTATATGTACTTCTAAAAGGCAGTGGGCTAGCTTGAAACAAGCTTACAGTGGTACAAAGCATAGTGGCACAAAAGCAAGGATACAGAGGCAGAACAAAGGCAGTTAATCAAATTGTGACAGGTGACTGTTGCTATGCAGCCCAGATGGCTGTTATCTAGGCTTGCTCAAAAGAGCCTTGCACTGGCTTATCTCATAACCTTTGCTGTGGCACCCAGACAGCCACAGTCCAGGCCTGCTTAGGCCTGTCTTATAACCTTCACTGTGCTGCTTAGATAAAATAGAATACTTGAAGTTACTAGCTACAGAAAACAGAAATCTATAAACTCATAACACTTGCAAAGCAAGGTACAAACACAGGGAAGGGGGTGGGATTTGAGGGGGAACTTCACTTTTTCTTATCCTTATGTTGAGGGAGTGCTGGGAGAGTCTCCAGAACACATCCCTTTGAGCCCTGGCTTCTTTGAGAATGTTATTGAGACTTCACCTGGGTTCGGGCTTTGCCTGTTACTGCCTTTGGGATGAGTCAGCCTAATATAGAAAGCTTGTTTTTCTCTTCTTAATTTTATGTTTATTTAATTTCCTGCCTCACTACAAAGGAGGCTGAGGTGGGAGGATCCCTTGAGCCCAGGAATTTAAGGTGGCAAGAAACTCTGATTGTGCCACTGCACTCCAGATTGAGCAACAAAGTGAGACCCTGTTTCAAGAAAAAAAAAAAAAAAAAAAGTCCCACTGAATTTCCAGTTAAATCCAAACTTTACTGACCCATACATTCCAGCTCTGTAAATCCCCAAGATCTCTAACGTCATCATTTTGTGCCATTCTTCACCCTAGAGGTTCTAGCTAGCAGGTAGAGGAGTGGTCAGGATCTTTAGCCAAAAGGCTGAAAATCTTGACACGAAAACTGTATTAAAGATGTGAAAACAAGTAATAGAAAATTTAAACTGTTGGAGCCTTAAATTATTTTGAGCCTTAAAGGAATGTGATTATGGGGCCTGAGTCACATTACAGGCACTTATAACCTAGGCAGCTATAACTTTTGTTTCTCTGATTGTGGATTAGCCTTATTCCTCACCTACATTGTGTTATAAAATGTAAATTACTAAAGGGTTCCAGGGAAGACCCATTCCCTATTTACTGATGTATTAGTCCATTTTCATACTGCTGATAAAGACATACCTGAGCCTGGATAATTTAGAAAGGAAAGAGGTTTAATTTACTGACAGTTTCATATGGCTGAGGAGGCCTCACAATCATGGCAGAAGGCGAGGAGAAGCAAAGTCATGTCTTACATGGATGGTGGCAGGCAAAGAGAGGCAGAACTTGTACAGGAGAACTCCTCTTTATAAAACCATCAGATCTCATGAGACTTATTCATTATCACAGAACAGCATGGCAAAGACTTGCCCCCATGATTCAATTACCTCCAACTGGGTCCCTCCCAGGACATGTGGGAATTGTGGGAGCTGCAATTCAAGATGGGATTTGGGTGGGGACACAGCCAACCCATATCAACTTTTAATCTTCATTATAAATTAACTTCCCATTTTTTCTCTCACATAAAAACTTCATGACTATTAGGTTGTCTTAAGATAGAATGTTAAATATTCTCTTTTAAATTGGAAAGGAAATGAAAACAAGACATAGGAAAAAGAAAACAAACTGTAACTAATGAAATTGTTGTAGCTCATAAACACGCCTTTTATAGAAAATATTATAATCCTACTAAATGTCTTTGTTTCCTGCCTATGTAAGCAAGACCTTAACTTTTAACTTGAAAGCACTGACCCAATCTCTTGGAGTGTGTGTTACTCGAATGACTATTCTCAGCTTTGCATTTGAATAACCTCTTCAAAACTGGATTCTAGGCTGAGCGCAATGGCTCATGCCTGTAATCCCAGCAGTTTAGGAGGCCAAGGCAGGCGGATCACTTGAGGCCAGGAGTTCAAGACAAGCCTGGCCAACATGGTGAAACCCCATCTCTACTAAATATACAAAAATTAGCCTGGCGTGGTTGCTCGTGCCTGTAATCCCAGCTGCTTGGGAGGCTGAGGCAAGAGAATCACTTGAACCTGGGAGGCGGAGGTTGCAGTGAGCCCAGATTGTGCCACCGCACTCCAGCCTGGGCAAGAGTGAGACTTCGTCTCAAAAAACAAAAACAAAAACAAAACTGGATTTTAATCCTCTGGATTATTTCAGGTTGAGAAATAAAACACAGTGAGGCCCTGGACAACCTCTGGAAGCTTATGCTTCCCCCTCTGG
Organism: Pongo abelii; assembly: GCF_028885655.2. Lineage (NCBI taxonomy): Eukaryota > Metazoa > Chordata > Mammalia > Primates > Hominidae > Pongo > Pongo abelii. The sequence continues at coordinate 24,344,033 of NC_071988.2, forward strand.
TCACGGGCACTCCTCTGTCTGTGGTCACCAGAGAGCTTCAGGGAGCACTCTTCAGAGCCTTTGGTCCCCTCTGCCAGGAGCACTCTTCCTTCTTCTTTTTTTTTTTTTTTTTTTTTGCATAAACTGCTCTTTCTCATCCTTTAAGTCTCCACTTACATGTCATCTGCCCCTTGAAGCCTACCCTGACCATTTATTTGACCAGCAAAAAGCAACAACTGAATTTCCGAAAGAAATGATCCAAAATTTCAGGTGGAGTTTGACTTCAGTCAAGTCCTTCCCCTACCCTTGTTTCGTCTGTATTAACTCTCTTTCCCGATCCTCCCAAATCTTGGTCCCTCTTCTATGCCCTCTTAGCAGCCCATACTTCCTCTACATAGCATTTATCTTACTGTATTGGAATCACCTGTTCATTGGTCTGTAAATCCCATCTCATCGAAATCTTCATGAAGGCAGGAACCTTGAGATCTTTGCTGCATTCTGTGAATCATTCTACCAAATTGTCAAATCTGAAGGGGTCAGGTTTGACGCCTGAATTTGCATCTAGTTGTTCATAAGGGGAGGTGGCCAGGGGACCCCAGAAGCATGGCTGGCATCTGAAATGAGGATAAACTTGTGAAGGACTAAATGCTTAACTTGCGGATTCTGTACTAACTCTGGGTGGTTAGTGCCAGAATTGAATAGCAGTGCATGAGTTGGTGTCAGAACACCTGTTCTGAATCTTCCAATGGCTTTTTGCCCCAAGGTGTAAACAAACCCAAGGCTCCCAACAAAGGCTGCATTTGAAATATAGGTGTTGGCAAAGCCTCCTTTAACAAAGGTTCCCTAAAGTAGCAGCAGTGTTTTCTTTCTTTTCTGGTTAAAGAAATATTCCTTTGCCTGTAATCCCAGTACTTTGGGAGTATCCCATAAGAACCAAGTGAAGAAAGTATCAGTAAGGTATACTGACGGTGGTAGAGCCTTAGAATTTAAAACCGAGATGTTGATACAATAATACATTTTAACATGTTTATGTGAATTGAAAAAAGTCTTCTTTGGCTGATGGATTTGATAATGAAACCTGGCTTTTCCAATTAACTTTTTGTTTTTTTCTAGAGACAGGGTCTCACTCTTGCCCAGGCTGGAGTGCACTGGCGTGATCACAGTTAACTGTAACCTCTAACTCCTGGGCTCAAGCCTCCCACCTCAGTCTCTCCATAAGCTAGGACTACAGGTGTGTGACACCATGCCCAGCTAATTTTTAAATTTTGGGTTTTTTTGTAGAGATGGGGTCTCACTATGTTGCTCAGGCTGGTCTTTAAAACTCCGGCTTCCAGCAATCGTCTGGCCTTGGCCTCCCAAAGAGCTGGGATTATAGTCATGAGTCACCATGCCCAGCCCTGATTAACTTTTAAGTTAGATGTTTTACATACATTGAATAAGCCAAATCAGCAGTTCCAGGGCTTTGACAAAAATAAACTTAAATTTCAAGATAAAACCATTTTAACAAAAAATATTTTATTGGTAAAAGATCTATAGAAATGTTAATATTTCTATGTTCTCAACTCCAAGTTAAAAGGTGGCTTGAAATGAGAGAGCTGCAGTATAATTATTAACAATTTGGTAAGTCTTTTAAAATGCTTTTTGGTATACTCCCCAGAAATTGAGAAAGTGAATAATTCAAATGTTGGAGGACCTAAATACGGAGTCTGATAATAAATCATAAGGTGTTTGTTGCTAGAGTATTATGTGATTGATTTTTTTAAGCATACATCTTGGAAAAAGGTCTAAGACTTGAGTGACATTGCTATTACAAAATGTTTCCCATATCCATCTATCAATTTGAATAGGTTTTCTCAGTGTTTCCATTTGTAAAAACTAAAACTACAAATAGAACTGATGATGAATCTTGTCTCATCTACCTATAAGTAATTTCTCTAACAGATGACGTACTGAGAAAATATAGCATTATTCATTTCACTAAAAATGCATTTCCAATCAAACACACCATAGAAAACTATACTGAACTAATCTTATGTGCAAAAATGATAAACTTTGGACAAAATACAAAAAACAATTATTTGAAGACATTGAAAAGCAACCAAAAGCAAGCAGATAGGAATGGAAGTCATGGCTACTCTTCAAAACATGAAAATACAATGAGTGAGATTTATGTTCATACAACTTTTCACCTAAGGGCACTTCTGAATATTCACTGTGCAAGGCAGCTGGAACTCAGTTAGAAAGCTACAGTTTCTTAATGGCTTCAGAAGTTAGGGAATGGACTCTGGGGCTCTCAGAGCAGCTAAAAATGGAGGACAGATGTCTTGAAAACAAAGAAGTCAGAGAGGAAGAGAACTCCAAAATATGCATATATACTCTGCCCAAATCCTTGGTTGACTCCTGAACTGTGTATGCATGGAGAGGCTTCAAGCAGCTCAGCAAAAAGCAACAGTTGGATTGCTGAAAGAAATGACCAGAAATTTCAGGTGCAGTTTGACTCCAGCCAAGTTATTTATCTTCTAGAACAAATCAGCATTCGTGAGAGGACTATAACAGAATTTAGAGGCTCTATAATATATCATCCACAATATTCAGTATACAATAAAAAATTAACAGATATGTAAAGAAACAGGAAAGTTTGACCCATAATCAAGAGAAAAAGCAGTAAATAGAAACTGACTATAAGAGGACCCAGATGTAACAATTAGCAAAGACATTTAAAAGTTATATATATACATTTTTTCAAGGACTTTAAAAATATATGTCATAATGAGTTACAGATGGAAAATTTCAGCAGAGAAATAGAAGCTCTAAAAAGGAACTAAATAGAAATTGTGGAATGAAAAGTACAGGTCTGAAATGAAAAACAAACAAACTGAGTGGGCTTAACAACTTTTTGGAAATAGTCAAAAGATTGATGAATTTAAAACAGATAAAGACAAATTATCAAACCTGAAGAACAGAAAGAACAATTATTGAGAAAAATGAAAACATAGGTAGAGTTCTACTGCCCTTTGGAACACTATCAAAGAGTCTAACATCCATGTAATAGAAATCTCAGAAGGAAAAGAGAATAGAGCAGAAAAGAAATATTTGAAGAAATAATGACTGAGATCACAGAACAGTCTGACTGTCTTTGGGTTGCTTTGCAATGAAATGCATGGTAAAATCACGCTCTGTCTTGTTCCGTAGCATTTCTTTTTTGGGGATTCAGGATCTAGTATGAAAAAGGGACCATGAAGTTTTGGGGATCTGTTTTGCCTTCCAGCTGTGTATGCTTATTAGGCCCTAGAAACTCCATGTTTTCCTAGCCCTGTTCCTCCAAGGGCTCCACCCTGAAGCCAGTAATCCAATTAAGAAACAAAAACTGGCAAATGAAAAATCCTACAACTACTGGATCTTCTGTCTGTCTGTGTAGTTATATGTGTGTTATGTGTGTAATGTTTATATATGAAAGAGCTCTAATTAATATTTTAAAAATAACAAGTGCTTAAATCAAATATTTTGTCAGAAAAATAAAAACTGTAATGCCTTTTAGTTGATGTTGTTACTGGTGGAAGGTATCCAAGTTATCAGCAGCGAATCTGCACTAGTCAGCACCAACTTCAATTCTTGCCTCCTCAGGAGAAACAATTCCACTGAGGGGCATAAGGCAGAAAAAGAGACCAAGGCAAGTTTCAGAGCAGGAGTGGAAGCTTATTTAAAAAGGCTTTAGAACAGGAAAGAAATGAAAGTATGCTTGGAAGAGACTCAAGCAGGCACGTGGGCACATGAAGGTCAAGTGCAGTGCTGAACCCTGATCCTAGGACTTCATAGGCTGGCTCCTTTCCCACGATTCTTTCCTTAGGGTGGGCTGCCCGCATGCACAGTGCCCTCCCTACCCTTGGGAGGTGAGCACATGCAGTGTGTTTAGGAAGTTGTACACATGCCCACTCAAGGCTTTCTTCCCTTTTCCCATGGAGTGCCACAGAAAGGTCATACTCTGCCGTTTTGTCTCTTAATGCATATGCCTGGGAAGTTGCATCTCCCTGGCATCTGCATTCAGTTAACACTTTAGCACAATAGGTGTGGACCATCAGGAAATGGCATCTCCCTGACCCTAGGTACCAATCTATGACTTTTAGAGAGGCAATGTGATAATTGCTGAGCCATCACCCAACATTCCTGGTGGGTGGTAAAAGAGCCCTTTCCTGCCCTGCTCATGCCATCTAACGGCCTGTAACAGCATGACTTTAGTAAGCTTTGGGAAATCAAGAGTTTTAAAGATTATTGGTAAAATAAAGACATTTGGTTGAAATTAGACAGGTCAGATATTAGGTTTGCTAAATGCTTTAAGGTAATAAACTGCTTCTAGAAAAAAAAAGAATGACATTTCTCCAAATTTTGTGGAAAACATAAATCTACAGATTCAAGAAGTAAAGCAAAACCTAAGCAAGATATTTGTAAAGAAAATCATACCAAAAACATCATGGTCAAACTATTGAAAATCAAAGAACAAAAGAACCAGAGAAAATGTTAAAGGCAGCTAGAGAAAATGACATAGCACAAGTCAGGTGTGTAAGTGAAGGGTTATGATTCAAAAACAATGAAGGCAAGAGGACAATAGAATGACATATTTACAGTTGAACTTAGATGGGTAAGGATAGCAATATCAACCCAGAAGTCTGTATGCAGAGGACACAGCATTTGAAAATTATGGTAAAATAAAGACAATTTCTAATAAATTAAAACTTAAATTTATCACCAGTGTATTAGTCTGTTTTCATGCTGCAGATGAGGACATACCTGAGACTGGGCAATTTACAAAAGAAAGAGGTTTATTGGACTTACAATTCCACATGGCTGGGGAGGCCTCGCAATTATGGTGGAAGGCAAAGAGGAGAAAGTTACATCTAACATGGATGGGAGCGGGCAAGGAGAGCTTGTGCAGGGAAACTCCTGTTTTTCAAACCATCAGATCTCATGAGACTCACTTACCATCATGAAAACAGTACTGGAAAGATCTGCCCCATGACTCAATCACCTCCCACCTCCCACAACACGTGGGAATTGAAGATGAGATTTGGTGGAGACACAGCCAAGCCATATTAACCAGCAAATCTGCATTACAAAATTTGTTTTTAATTCTTCAGAGGAAAGGGAAATGATACTAGATAGAAACTCTGATCTACAGAAAGGAAGGAAGAACACTGGAAGTTGTAACTATGTGGGTAATTTCTCTAAAAAAGCAATTAAGGCAAAAATTATTCACTGTATTTAAATATTTAGGTCTAGTATACATGACAGCAATAACATAAACGATGGGGCATAAATGGAATGACACTAAGTTCTTACCTCTTATGTCAAATAGTACCATATTGGCTCTTAGTACATTGAGATAATTTAAGGATGCATATCGAAAACCCTAGTATAAGCACTAAAAATTAATGTAAAGAAGTATAACAGAGGACAGGCGTGGTGGCTCATGCCTGTAATCCTAGCACTTTGGGAGGCTGAGGTGGGTGGATCACAAGGTCAGGAGATCAAGAACATCTTGGCCAACATGGTGAAACCCCATCTCTACTAAAAATACAAAAATTAGCCGGGCATGGTGGCATATGCCTGTAGTCCCAGTTACTCAGAAGGCTGAGGCAGGAAAATAGCTTGAACCCAGGAGGCGGAGGTTGCAGTGAGCCAAGATTGCACCACTGCACTCCTACCTGGGCAGCAAGAGCGAAACTCTATTTCAAAAAAAGAAAAAAAAGAAATATAACAGAAAGTCAATGGTGGAATGAAAATGAAATAATCAGAATTATTGAATTAATCCAAACGAAGGCAGGAAAGGAGGAACAGAGGAACCAAAAAGGTTAAAGCAAATAAAACACAAATTGCAAAATAACAGATCTAAATCCAACCACATCATTACATTAAATGTAAATGGACCCCAAACTCCAATTAAAAGGCAGTTACAGGTCAAGTGTAGTACCTCACACCTGTAATCTCAGCACTTTGGGAGGCTAAGGCAGGTGGATCACCTGAGGTCAGGAGTTTGAGACCAGCCTGGCCAATGTGGTGAAACCCCATCTCTACTAAAAAATACAAAAATTAGCCGGGCATGGTGGCAGGCACCTGTAATTACAGCTATTCTTTCTTTAAAGCAGAGAAGGCATCAAGGAAGAGGGTTGTAGGTGGTGAGGCAAATGGTTACATTTTTGCTAGACGTTAGGTAGTGCCCAGTAACTCTATGCTATGCATAAGATAAGGTGAACATTCAAAGAAAATGGAGTAAAGGAAGTTAATTATACAGATATCTCAGGTGAAGGAATGATTGATATTATCCTTGTTCTGCATCCGGTAAGATAAGCTTGTAATCGAATTTATCCATGTGAAATTTAACAGACTTTAGTTGTACCAGTTTGATTTAGGTTGCAGACTTAAAGTTATACAATTGACATGTCCTTGTTTTATGGAAGGATATACATCTTGAAAGGTTTAAGGGCCGGTAAAGAATTTACTATGATTAATTTGTTGAGGACAGTCATCCTGAGACTGAGATGCATAAGGCTTTTTTTGCATTTTGAGGAGGGTCTGGCTAACATATAAAGTTTTAACACAATGATGGGAAGTAACAGCTATCCATTTGGGAAAAGGATTGTAGTGTTGGGTGACTTCAGTCTCCAGGCTTAACTCTCCCTTTGACATAACAAGTTGGGGGTGGAGGGTGGTTCTGAGATTTTTACTTTCCTTTACAGGGTCAAAGAGGAAATCATAAAGGAAATTAAAAACTATTTTCAGCAGAAGGAAAACAAAAGCACAGTAGCAGGCCAGGCAAGGTGGCTTATGCTTGTAATCCCAGAATTTTGGGATGCTGAAGCAGGACAACTGCTTGAGACCAGGAGCTCAAGACCAATCTGGGCAACAGTGAGATCCCATCTCTACAAAAAATTTAAATTTAAAAATTAACAGGGGTGTGGTCATGCACACCTACAGTTCCAGCTACTGTGTCTTCTACAGTTTAAAGATGGGAAGATCCCTTGAGCTCAGGAGGTTGAGACTGCAGTGAGCTATGATTGTGTCACTGCACTCCAGCCTGGATAACACAGTGAGACCCTGTCTCAAAAACAACAACAACCAAAAAAAAAAAGAGAATTCAGCTAAAGCAGTGCTTAGAGGGCAATTTATAGCCTTAAAATACTAGCATTGGAAAAGCAGAAAGATCCACAATCAATCATCTTCTACTCTAAGCAACTAGAAAAAGAAGAGGAAATCAAAACTCAAGTGAGCAATAAAGAGCAAAATAAGGCAATGGACCAGAAAACAGAAAATCAATGGAACCAAAACATGACATTTTGAAAAGATTTAGAAATTGATAAACTTCTAGCTAGATTAGTTAGAAAAAACAAAAAGAACATACAAACTGCCACTATCAAGAATATCTGAACAAAGACAAGGTCCCTGCCCTCCTGGACGTCTAGTGGAGGAAAGAAATGTCATACAATTAAATCTATAGTTATAGATTATGGTAAACTGAGAGAGAATTCTGTCGCGGAGAGGCCGATTTTGGTTGTAGGAGGGCACCTCTTTGAAAATTACTCAGCTTCCCGCGCTCCACTGGGAGTAAAGCGAGCTGTGCCCAGCTTCTCTCGGCGCTCACGGAGGCAGGTGGCTGCCCCACCCCACCTGCCCCCTCAAAAGCCCCGCCCCCTGTTCACTCCCACGTGCCCTGCTGCCGCCGCCGCCGCCGCCGCCACGACTCTTCTGCGCAGGCGCGGGGGTGGCGCCTGGTGGAGGCGCGAGGTGGGGCGCGGCCGGCGGCGAGGCGGCACAACCGCTGGGCGGGCGCCAAGCCTGCCTGTGCGCTGGTGAGGTGGCGTCCGTTCTACCCGGTCGCTCCCGTTCCCCGCCATGTAGAGCCCAGTCTCTGGCACCTGGCTGCTCTGATCTAGTCTCAGCGCGGAGGGAGCAGAGGGAGTCCATGGAGGATCCCTCCGAGCCCGACCGGCTGGCTTCCGCGGACGGCGGGAGCCCGGAGGAGGAGGAGGAGGAGGATGGAGAGCGGGAGCCGCTTTTGCCGCGGATCGCCTGGGCCCACCCGCGGAGAGGCGCCCCAGGCAGCGCCGTGAGGCTGCTGGACGCTGCCGGGGAGGAGGGCGCGGCCGGCGACGAGGAGCTGACCCTCCCGCCCGGGGACGTGGGGGTCTCCCGGAGTTCGCCCGCCGACCTGGACCGGAGCCGCCCCGGGATTTCAGGTGCGACCCGGCCCTGCCCTACTTCCCACGCCCCTCCTGGCGGCTGCCCCTGTCGCCCGGCTCGGTCCTGTCTCCCGCGCGCGCTGGCCGAGGTGGACGGGCTTTCCCCGCTCGCTGGGCAGCAGCTCCCGAGCTCGGACCGGGGTCAGCCGCAGCCGCAGCCGCAGCCTCACCGCGGGCACCTAGCCTGCTCGCTCTTTCCCCAGGACCTCCCTCTCCTAAGGCCAGTGGCTGTCATTAAACCGATTCTTTAGACCTCCCCGCAAAGTGAGTCTAAACTTCTAGAAACCGACACTGGGGAGAGGTTAACGCTGTAAAATGACGTAAGTCCTTGCTCAAGTTTGGACTTGACTTTTGAATTAAGAACCTTGAACTCTCAGGAAAGTTCCCGGAGTGGTGAATTTGCAAAGTGGATGACAGGAGATGGACAGCCAGAATATCCAGTTGCCACTGGGGCACGTTTCAAAACCTTTTTCTATTAAATGTTGTTATTATGACGTTAGCCACAGGGGGCAAAAGCAGTTGAAAGTCTGTTCCTGCCCTCTTACAGTTTAGTTTCTGTTTCTTGATTTACTTCTAATACATAAGAAAACCAAACGAAAAACCTCTTTTCGCTATCAAGCGGACTGATAACCTCAGGTGAAACAGGGCAGTTGAAATGATGTTGAAAGTTAAATTTAGGTATGCTGTGCAGGCCTGGATATTTGTTAATAAAGTGAGTTTTTCTGGCGTGTTGAGTGGAGTTAGACAAATGTGATGGAAATAGCAAGAGACTTGTAAGACTCTCAGCTAGAGGTGAGACAGACTTGTTTGTAAAAAGACGATGGTAACACCTCCCTGCTGGTTGTGAGGATGGATTAAATGAGATGTTGTGCACCCCGTTGGTTTATCGCTTCACACATAACAACTTAAAAGCCACAGAAAATGGAAGTTTCTTTAACACTGCTTAGTTTTTTTGGAGTTGTTAGATTTTAAATGTACTGTTAGTGGTACACTAATGTGTCCTCTACAGTTTAAAAAATTTTGGATAGAATCGGTCATTCAAGTTCTAGCTGGAGGTTACATTCAGGCATATTCTAGAGTAAATAAATCAGAGAAGCCTAAGGGGAGCTGTTTGTCTGATTGTTTAAGCTTTAACCAACTTCTGCTCCCGTTATAATGTTAGCTGATGGATGCATTGACGTTTAACCAAACAATGTGAAGCTGGAACCAGATCACAAATGGGCCTGCATTTGCCTAGCTACATTGGCAATTTGGGTATATGTTACTTAGAATTTAGTCTGTAAAATAGCTAGCTTGCCTTTTTCTGCCCCTTACCTTGTGTAAGCTACCTTGTGTACCTGGATTTTTAAAAGAGCCTAAAGCCTTCAAAATGCACTTGTTCTGTGAAAGTGAGGTATTTTATAAACAAACAGTATTAAGGCTAGAAAAAAACCAAAGCGAGAGGCCAACGAGATGGCAGGCCTGTAATCCCATCCCAGCATTTTGGGAGGTCTAGGCAGGAGAATAGCTTGAGGCTGCACGTTTGAGACCCACCTGGGCAACATAGCGAGATCCCCATCTCTATAAAAAATAAACAACAACAACAACAAAAATTCAAAGTGAGGATATAGTGTTAGAATACAAATGGATTCTTAGAATTCCTACCTTTTTTAAAGGTAATATCTTACCTGTATCACAGCTTACAATTTGCTAAGATCTTTTTTAAAAAATTTTATTCTCCACTGCACTCCAGCCTGGTTCTGTCTTGAGACAGAGCAAGACTCTGTCTCAAAAATAAATAAATAAATAAATAAATAAATAATTTTTATTCTCTGTTGGGTGCCATGGCTCATGCCTCTAATCCCAGCACTTTGGAAGGCCTAGGTGGGTGGATCATTTGAGGTGAGGAGTTTTGAGACCAGCCTGGCCAACATGGTGAAACCCCGCCTCTACTAAAAATACAAAAATTAGCCAGGCATGGTAGCGGGCGCCTGTAATTACAGCTACTTGGGAGGCTCAGGCAGGAGAATCACTTCTGAATCCGAGAAGTGGAGGTCGCAGTGAGCAGAGATGGCTCCACTGCGCTCCAGCCTGGGCGACAGAGTGAGACTTTGTCTTAAAAAAAAAAAAAAAAATTATTCTCACAACAGCACAGCAAGTTAGTTGTTATTAACCCTTATTCTCGTTATGAGGATTCAGAATTAATAAACTGATAATGACTGGTAGCTCATAGGACTTCAGAGGTAAATGGTTTGCCCGAAGTCAAATATCCAGGAAGTGATAAATCAGGAGGAAGCCTGGTTCTTTTTTCATCTTCTGCCCGTTTTCCGTTTTGCCGTGGGTCCACAAGTGTTATAAAATAATTGTGTCTGTGGTTATTTTGGAGGTTTTTACCTTTAATGGGACTTTAAAATAGTTTCTGTGAAAACTGTTTAAAAAACTTTTAAAGACTAAAATGTTCATGATTGAGTTATTTAATAATTTTTAAGTTTAGTTATTTTTTAAATGACTCCATTTACTTCATTTGTCCTTTACCATCCGATTTCCATGAAACTACCTCACTAGTTCCAAGAAATTCTTGCCTTTAGATTAATATGAACATCATTTATGATGCTTAACTCTTACTTATATAAGCAAGAGGTTTATGTACTTTAGCCAGTGGAAGAATGTCATATGTCTGTTATCTTCAACAAGGCATTTAACAAAGCCTACAAACAGCATAAACCATAGTGTTGTTGGATCAGTGTCAAAGTGGAAGGATTAGTGCATTCCTTTTTCTAGTTATTTTAATCAGTGAATTCAGTAGTAATGATAGCTAATGCCTACATAGCAGTTAATATGTGCTAGGCATAGTTCTGTATGCTTCATATATATTAATTCATAACCAACCTTGTGAGTACTATTTTTTTTTTGGCAGTGGGTGGCTGTGGGGGTGGCAGTGGGGGGACAGAGTTTCACTCCTGTCGCCCAGGCTGGATTGTAATGGTGTGATCTCGGCTAACTGCAACCTCCAGTTCCCAGGTTCAAGGGATTCTCCTGCCTCACCCTTCCAAGTAGCTGGGATTACAGGCACATGCCTGGCTAATTTTGTATTTTTAGTGGAAATGGGTTTCACCATGTTGGTCAGGCTGGTCTCGAACTCCTGACCTCAGATGATCCGCCTGCCTCGGCTTCCCAGAGCACTGAGATTACAAGGTCACCATGCCTGGCCTTGTTCTCACTTTAAGAAAGTACAGAGAGAGGCTGGGCATGGTGGCTTGCGCCTGTAATCCCAACACTTTGGGAGGCCTCTTTGGGGCACATCTGCAGTCCAAGCTACTCAGGAGACCGAGGCAGGAGGATTGCTTGAGCCCATGAGTTTCAGGTTACACTGAGTCCAGTGAGCTATAATTGCACCACTATACTCCAGCCTGGGTTACAGAAAAAGACCCTGTCTCAAAAGAGAAAAAAAAAGCACAAAGAAGTGAAAATGACTTCTCCAAGGTCCCAGTTAATATAAATCAGGAGCACTTAGCTCCTGTTAGAGAGCCTAACAGTTAGAAAACAGTGTTAGAATTCACAAAGAGCTGCCAAAGTAAAAGAAAATGTGAATTTGTAAGTCATTTAATGATTCATGGTGGCTTATAAATAGGTGAACAGAATAAGAAAATCATTTAAAAGGAAGAAAGATGAGAAGAAGATGGAGCCTGGAATAAGAGTACACAAGATGTACCTCAGATGCTTGATGCAGGCAACCCACAAATTTGATTTTTAAGATTACTGAGCAGCTAACTTGAGAGAAACACAATCATGGGGTCTATAAAGTTAAAATAAACTGGTTATTTGAACCAAAACAGAACAGACAAAGGGTAGCCTGTCACAGTCTCTTGGTGAATGCTGTATGCTGAACAATATCTGTGATAAAAATGATTAATTTCATAGAGGGAGTTCTTATAACTTCCCTGAAGTCCATTTCAGCAGAAATGGTTTTAACTACTGGTGCTGTTGTGTCCGAAATTGGTGGGTTCTTGGTCTCACTGACTTCAAGAATGAAGCCGTGGACCCTCATGGTTAGTGTTACAGTTCTTAAAGGCGATGTGTCTGGAGTTTGTTCCTTCTGATGTTCGGATGTGTTCGGAGTTTCTTTCTTCTGGTAGGTTCGTGGTCTCGCTGGCTCAGGAGTGAAGCTGCAGACCGTCATGGTGTTACAGCTCTTAAGGTGGCACGTCTGGAGTTGTTCATTCCTCCTGGTGGGTTCGTGGTCTTGCTGGCTTCAGGAGTGAAGCTGCAGACCTTCGCGGTGAGTGTTACAGCTCATAAAGGCAGTGTGGACCCAAAGAGTGGGCAGCAGCAAGATTTATTGCAAAGAGCAAAAGAACAAAGCTTCCACAGTGTGGAAGGGGACCTGAGCGGGTTGCCACTGCTGGCTCGGGCAGCCTGCTTTTATTCCCTTATCTGGCACCACCCACATCCTGCTGATTGGTCCATTTTACAGAGAGCCGATTGGTCTGTTTTACAGAGAGCTGATTGGTCTGTTTTGACAGGGTGCTGATTGGTGCATTTACAATCCCTGAGCTAGACACAAAAGTTCTTCAAGTCCCCACTAGATTAGCTAGATACAGAGCACTGATTGGTGCATTTACAAACCTTGAGCTAGATACAGAGTGCTGATTGGTGTATTTACAATCCCTTAGCCAGACATAAAGGTTCTCTAAGTCCCCACTGGACTCAGGAGCCCAGCTGGCTTCACCCAGTGGATCCAGCACTGGGGCTGCAGGTAGAGCTGCCTGCCAGTCCCGCGCCTTGCGCCCACATTCCTCGGCCCTTGGGCGGTCGATGGGATGGGGCACCACTGAGCAGGGGGCAGTGCTCGTTGGGGAGGCTCGGGCTGCGCAGGAGTCCATGGCAGCAGGGAGAGGCTCAGGCATGGCAGACTGCGGGTCCCGAGCCCTGCCCCGTGGGGAGGCAGCTAAGGCCCAGCGAGAAATCGAGCGCAGCACCGGCCCCAGGGGACCCAGCGCACCCTCTGCAGCTGCTGGCCCAGGTGCTAAGCCCCTCACTGCCCGGGGCCGGTGGGGCTGGCCGGCCACTTCGAGTGCGGGGCTGCCAAGCCCATGCCCACCTGGAACTCACACTGGCCCGCAAGCGCCATGCGCAGCCCCAGTTCCCGCCTGCACCTCTCCCTCCACACCTCCCCACAAGCTGAGGGAGCTGGCTCTGGCCTCGGCCAGTCCAGAAAGGGGCTCCCACAGTGCAGTGGCGGGCTGAAGGGCTCCTCAAGTGCAGCCAGAGTGGGCACCGAGGCTGAGGAGGTGCCGAGAGTGAGCGAGGGCTGTGAGGGCTACCAGCACACTGTCACCTCTCAATCCCCCCTCTAAACAGGACACCTCAACTGCTGTTGGGAATTTGCCTGATGACCGCTCTAGCTACTTCCTGCTGGATAGGGGCGATGAAGGGGCCCTGCAGTTGTAGTGTCCTCCAGAGGGGAGCTCTCTAGGCCAGTAAAAGTGCCAGCGGGTTGGTCCAGGGGTCCTCGGTAGAAGTTGTTAGTTGAACTCATTTGGGGTTCCATTTGTAAGACCATTTGTAGCTTGATGGCCTCGATTCTAGAGGAAACAAATTTGATGAGAAGGTTAAAAATACAGGGTCCAAAGGCAAGTAACAGCAAGATGGCTGCCACAGGACCTAGAAAGGGGAGAAGCCATGTTGCCCAACTTCAGAGTTTGGTATAAGAGTTTGAAAGGCCTTATGATTTCAGAAGCCTTTTCCTGTAAACACCAGGTGGCATCTCGTACTGCTTAGTGTAAAAATAACAGTCTTCTCCTAAGAAGGTGCAGAGTCCTCCTTTCTCAGCAGTGAGGAGGTCTAGGCCTCGGCAGTTTTGGAGAGTCACTGCTGCCAAAGAGTCTATTTGGGATTGTAGAGTAAGGATAGATTTTGTTATTTCTTGCAAACTGTCTGAAAAATCCTTTGAGAGTGGTAGTAGAAAAATGAAGTAGATAAGCTGGCTATTCCGGTTCCTGTAGCAGTAGCCGTTCCTAACCCTATAAGTAGGGGTATTAATTGTATGGCTCTGTGCTAGTGGACTTGAGCTTTGAGGGGTACTGATAGGGTCTGATTTCCTGGGGCAATGTTAATGTTGGGACTTAGAAAGACTAAGGTGCAGGTGCCAGTCCAGTTAGTGGGGAGGTAGAATTGGTCGATGTTCCACATAAGAAGAATATGCCTTGGCTGGGTAGACAGAAATTTACCCTGGCTTTTAAAGGAATAGGTTACACTGTTTTTTCTTTACTACTTCCATCTCTTTTTCTTTCTCTTTGACTTCTTCTTTGTCTCTTCCTCTCTTTCTGACTCTCTGACTTTGTGTCTGTCCGTCTTTCTCTCTGACTCCTTTGTCGCTTTCTCTTTGACTCTCTGTTTCTTCCTCTCTCTGTCTCCTTCTCTTTGCCTCTCTGTTTCTGTCTCTCTGTCTCTTCCTCGCTGTCTCTTTCTTTGACTTCCTGTCTCTTTCCTTCCTACTGGTCTTTCCCTGCTTCTGCCAGCCGCTTATGCTGCTGTTCTCCCCTCTTCTTCCCCTTTTTGATGGCTTTGGCAGTGTAAGACTGCCACCCCCGTGGGTTTTTTGCACTGCATGTAATAACTCTATAATTTCTTTGTGGTATTTAATGGGGGTTCCCCCAGAGATTAGGAACTCCCTTTCTTTCCACATTGCAGCATGGGCATGTAGGATTAGATAAGCATACTTGCTATCTGTATACACATTTATTCTTTTGCCCTTTCCCAGTTCTAAGGCTTGGGTAAGTGTCACAAGTTCTGCTAACTGGGCACTGGTCCCTGGGGGAAGAGGCTTACTTTGAAGAATGGTTACATCACTAACTGTGGTGTAACCTGCCCTTCATATCCCATTCTCCACAAATGAACTTCCATCGGTATATAGGTTAAGGTCAGGATTAGTTAAAAGGACTTCTAAGAGATCATCTTGGGTGGCATAAGTCTGGACTATAATTTGTTGGCAGTCATGCTCGATTGGTTCCCCATCCTCTGGGAGAAAAGTGGCAGGGTTGAGGGCCGTGCACGTGCATATTTGAAGCACCGGTCCCTCAAGGAGTAGCGCCTGGTGTCTAAGTAGGCGGTTGTCTGATAGCTGTAAACTTCCTTTGACACCTAGTATGCCATTTACATCATGAGTAGTCCAGACAGTGAGATCCTTTCCTTGTATTATTTTGATAGCTTCTGACACTAAGATGGCCACTGCTGCAACTACTCATAAACAGTGAGGCCAGCCTTTTGTTACTACATCAGTTTCCTTACTTAGGTATGCCACTGATTGTGGGGTTGTCCCAGGAGTCTGAGTAAGAACTCCAAGAGCTATCTCGGCTCTCTCTGTGATGTATAAAGAGAAGTTTTGTCCTGTGGGAAGGCTTAAAGCTGGAGCTTGTGCTAGGGCCTGCTTTAAGGTTTTGAAGGCTGTTTCTGCCTCTGGTTCCCATTCTACTAGATGACTATTTGCCCTCTGGGTTTCCTCGATTAGAGTATAGAGGGCCTGGCTATCTTGCTGTATCCAGGAATCCGTAGTCAGCAAAAGCCGGTAATTCCAAGGAACCCCCTCAACTGTTTTAATGTCTTAGGGCAAGGATAAGCCAGTATAGGCTGTATTCGTTCCTTGCTGAGGGCCCTGGTCCCTCTGGCTAAGATTAGGCCTAGATATTTGACCTGCTGTAGGCAAAGCTGGGCCTTCGACCGAGACACCTTGTACCCTTGATTAGCTACAAAGTTCAAGAGATCTAGAGTAGCCTGCTGGCACGAGGCTTCCAAACTGGTAGCCAAAAGTAAATTATCCACACATGGAAGGACCAGAGTGCCTGGACTTGAGAAGTGGCCTAGATCTTAGGCCAGTGCCTGACTAAACAGATGAGGGCTATCCCTAAACCCCTGGGGCAAGACCGTCCACATAAGTTGGGACTTGTGGTCTGTGGGATCCTCAAAGGCAAAGAGGAACTGGGAGTCAGAGTGCAGGGGAATACGGAAAAAGGCACCCTTGAGGTCCAGAACCATGAACCATTCTGCTTCCTCTGGTATTTGAGAGAGCAGGGTATAGGGGTTGGGTACCACTGGATATAGAGGAATTACTGCCTCATTGATGAGTCTAAGATCTTGCACTAGTCTCCACTGACCATTCAGTTTTTGTATTCCCAGAATTGGGGTGTTGCAGGGACTGCTGCATTTCCTTACTAAGCCTTAAGCTTTCAAATGTTTAACAATATTCTGTAATCCTTTATGAGCTTCAGGCCTTACCGGATATTGCCTTTGATAAGGAAAAGTGGTGGGATCTTTTAACCTGATTTGGACTGGGTGGGCATCTTTTGCCCTTCCAAATTGTCCTTCCAATGCCCAGACTTCAGGGTTGATTCCCTCTTCAAGTAGGGGACAACAAATGGGTAACTTGTTCCCCATATTCATGTAGATAATAACTCCAGCCTTGGCTAATATAGCCCTCACTAATAAGGGTGTGGGACTTTCAGGCATAACAAGAAAGGCATGTGAAAAGAGCAAAGTCTCCCAATTACAACTGAGGAGGTGGGAGAAATACTTGGTTACAGGCTGTCCCAGGATTCCTTGGATGGTAATGGACCTTGAGGACAATCGTCCAGGACAGGAGATTAACACTGAGAAGGCCGTGCCAGTGTCCAGGAGGAAGTCAATTTCCTGGCCCTCAGTAGTTAAACATACCCAGGGCTCAGTGAGGGTGATAACATGAGCTGGTGCTTGCCCCGGGCACCCTCAGTCCTGTTGTTGGATCATCTGGTTGGGGGCTTCTGACCCAGGGAACCTTCGTCCTCTGGGGCAGTGCACCTTCCAGTGATTGCTTTGGCATAGTGGACATGGATGAGGGGCAGCTTGTTTCTCATTGGACAGTCTTTTTTAAAGCATCCTAAACCACACTGATAAGCCCTACCGGGTGATTGGCCTGCTCCATTTTCTGTCCTCTCTGAACCACCAAGGTTTGTTTGTCTGAGGGCCATGACTAAGGCTGCGGCCTTTCTCTGATCTCGCTTTTCCTTTTGGGCCTGTTCCTCTTGGTCCCTATTATAGAACACCAAGGTTGCCAGGTTTAATAATGCCTCTAGATTTTGTTCAGGGCCCAGGCCTTGCTTTTGGAGCTTTCTCCTGATATCTGTGGCTGATTGGGTAATAATTATCTTTTGGAATCAATTGACCCTCGAGTGATTCGGGTGACGGGGAGTATATTTTCTTAAGGCTTCTTATAGCCGCTCCAGGAAGGCAGAAGGATTTTCTTCCTTTCCCTGAGTTATGGTGGACATCAGTGAATAATTCATGGGCTTTTTTCTAATTCTCCTTAGTCCTTCTAGAACACAGGTCAACAGATGTTTATGACTCCAGTCCCCATGATCTGAGTCAAGGTCCCAGTGGGGATCCATACTGGGGATGGCTTGCTGACTGGTAGGGAATTTTTCCCTTTCTTCGGCTGTCATTCTGTCATTTACTTGACTAAGATACCAGGTATCTCCAAACTCTTGGGCTTCAGCTAAAGCCACATTCTTTTCATTAAAGGCCAGGGTTTGATCTAACAGTAGCATGACATCTCTCCAAGCAAGGTCAAAGGTTTGCCCTAGACCCTGTAGGACATCTGAAAACTTCCCCAGATCTGCCTTGAACTGCTTTAAATCAGAGAGGGAGAAGGGGACATGTACCCAGGTTGGGCCAAATTCCCCTCCCCCTACAGCTTGAAGGGGACATAACTGATAGTCCGAGGATTTGTGGTCCTTTGGAGATTTCTTTGCTTATTTCCTTCTGGGCAGGGGAGATTAGAGGAGGATTATCATTAATAGGAAGGGGAGCTATAGGGAGGCTAGGATATGGGGGTAAGCTGAGAGGTCCTCCTGTGGGTTGTAAATTGTAAGCTTTGCATAGTTGTGTATTCTCCCTCAGTGAAAAGAAAGCTTGGACATAAGGTATTTCAGTCCATTTGCCTTCTCTCTTACAGAAAAGGTCAAGCTGCTAGATAGTATTGTAATTTGTACTTCCCTCAGGTGGCCATTTTTCCCCATCAGAGAGAGAATATTGGGGCCAAGCTGTAGTGCAGAAAAAAATGAGCCACCTCTTTTTCAGGGTTTGTGGGTCAAATTGGTCCCAATGGCTTAGGATGCATTTCAAGGGTGAGCCTGTTGATGCCTGAGTGTTTCCCATCTGAAAGACAAAACCGCCCGTGGTTTTGGTTTGTTTCGTTTCTCCCACTGCCCAAGAACCCGCAACGGTCCCTGGACCCTGCTGATCAGAATAGTTGTGCTCACTGACGCAGCAGCAGAAACAACCCCTGCCCAAGAACCCGCAACGGTCCCTGGACCCTGCTGATCGGAATAGTTGCGCTCACTGATGCAGCAGCAGAAACACTACTTTTCCTACCAGACCACATGGAGGATCGAGGAAGGTTGGATTTAGTGGCCCTTACCAACGCATTCTTAAAAACCTGCACCCTTGCCTGTCCTCCTTGACCACAAGGAGGACTGACTGAGAAAAATAAGATTTAGTGACCCTTTCTGACGCATTCTCAAAAACCTGTTAAGAGTCCTAAGCATTCTCCTGTTAGTATTGGGACTTTACCCCTGTCCTATAAAGATGTTATGCCCCAAAAATGAAGTGGAGGGCCATACCCTGAGGGAGGGAAGGGATCTCCAGGGTTGGAAGAGTGACACCTTTTGTCCTCACTTATATGAATAGGAAGGATACAATTTCTGAGGCTCCCCATATCCTAGCTTCAGGAATAGCTTTTGTTAGGCCTATTAGTCTGAGGAGGGATCCTAAAATTCCAGGTAGTTCCCACTACGATGGGGCTTTGGGCAAAAATTATGTCTTTCTGATTGGTGAGCCCAGGTGCCTAAAGAAGGTAAGAGTTTATACTACAAGTCATTTTATAGGAGAAACTAGAGAAGCATCAGAGACAGGTAGCAATTTTTAGAAGCGGGACTAACCTTGGAGAAGAGAGGCAAGAGGAAGTTTGTCTGGCAGGCATTAGGACCCAGGGGGTAAGGGTCAGGATAGATAGGATAGATGGGCAAGTCTCGCTTGGGTGACATGCCTTTGAGAGTTCCGCTCATGGCCGCAGGGTCAACCAACTTGTTGTCGGGACCCTGGAGCTGCATGGCTTTCCTCTCTGTCGACCCTCGGCTCAGCCCAGAAGTACAGGAAAAGTGGAAGCTGGTTCTAGGCAAACCAACGCTCCCAACTCTGAAGAGTCTGGGGTTGTTAGAGAGCCCTTTCCCAGAAAGCTTGACACCCGTGTCTTTAGTCCAGTGGCCACGCTAGTTGCTTTTAACTGGCCGATAGGTGCCTGGTATTTAGCCCCTGTTCTAAGGAAAAATAGGACAGAATAGCAAGCGAAAGGGGTCTGATGGTAATCACTGCTCAGTGATAGGTGACAGTGTCACCGCTCAGCGATAGGCGATGGTCTCACCACTCAGTGATAGTCTCACTGCTTGGTGATAGGCGATAGTCCCTTCGTTCAGCGATGCACAATGGTCTCACCGCTTGGCGAGTCTCACTGCTTGGCGATAGGCGATAGTCCCATCTGGGTCACCAGAATGTGTCCGGAATTGGTGGATTCTTGGTCTCACTGACTTCAAGAATGAAGCTGCGGACCCTCGCGGTGAGTGTTACAGTTCTTAAAGGTGGCATTTCCGGAGTTTGTTCCTTCTGATGTTCGGATGTGTTCAGAGTTTCTTCCTTCTGGTGGGTTTGTGGTCTCGCTGGCTCAGGAGTGAAGCTGCAGACCTTCGCGATGAGTGTTACAGCTCTTAAGGCGGTGCGTCTGGAGTTGTTCATTCCTCCTGGTGGGTTCGTGGTCTTGCTGGCTTCAGGAGTGAAGCTGCAGACCTTCGCGGTGAGTGTTACAGCTCATAAAGGCAGTGTGGACTCAAAGAGTGGGCAGCAGCAAGATTTATTGCAAAGAGCAAAAGAACAAAGCTTCCACAGTGTGGAAGGGGACCTGAGCGGGTTGCCACTGCTGGCTCGGGCAGCCTGCTTTTATTCCCTTATCTGGCACCACCCACATCCTGCTGATTGGTCCATTTTACAGAGAGCCGATTGGTCTGTTTTACAGAGAGCTGATTGGTCTGTTTTGACAGGGTGCTGACTGGTGCATTTACAATCCCTGAGCTAGACACAAAAGTTCTTCAAGTCCCCACTAGATTAGCCAGATACAGAGTACTGATTGGTGCATTTACAAACCTTGAGCTAGATACAGAGTGCTGATTGGTGTATTTACAATCCGTTAGCTAGACATAAAGGTTCTCTAAGTCCTCACTGGACTCAGGAGCCCAGCTGGCTTCACCCAGTGGATCCTGCACTGGGGCCACAGATGGAGCTGCCTGCCAGTCCGGTGCCTTATGCCCGCACTCCTCAGCCCTTGGGCAGTTGATGGGACCGGGCACCATGGAGCAGGGGGCGGCG
Source organism: Pongo abelii (assembly GCF_028885655.2). Taxonomy (NCBI): domain Eukaryota; kingdom Metazoa; phylum Chordata; class Mammalia; order Primates; family Hominidae; genus Pongo; species Pongo abelii. Next base: position 24,364,669 of record NC_071988.2, read on the forward strand.
CTCATCGGGGAGGCTCAGGCTGCGCAGGAGCCCATGGCAGTGGGGGGAGGCTCAGGCATGGCTGGCTGTAGGTCCCAAGCCCTGCCCCGTGGGGAGGCAGCTAAGGCCCAGTGAGAAATCGAGCGCAGCACCGGCCCAGGGGGACCCAGCAGCACCGTCTGCAGCTGCTGGCCCAGGTGCTAAGCCCCTCACTGCCTGGGGCCGGCGGGGCCGGCCAGCCCCTCCCAGTGTGGGGCCTGCCCAGCCCATGCCCACCTGGAACTCACGCTGGCCTGCAAGCGCTGCATGCAGCCCCAGTTCCCACCTGCACCTCCCTCCACACCTCCCCACAAGCTGAGGGAGCCAGCTCCGGCTTCGGCCAGCCCAAAAAGGGGCTCCCACAGTGCAGCGGCAAGCTGAAGAGCTCCTCAAGCACGGCCAGATGGGCGCCTAGGCCGAGGAGGCGCAGAGTGTGAGTGAGGGCTGCCAGCATGCTGTCATCTCTCACTATCTGTATTGCCTTATCTAGGTTCAACATACTGATAATCTGGTTTAATTTAGAGGAAGGTTTTAGCAGAGTAGATGTTCCATGTCTTTTGACCATTTTCCATAAGTGAGCTTTTGAAAGTCCATGAGTGGCAGTGTGTTGGAGAGTATTTCTCAACCAGTGCATAAAATACATTGTTTTCCATCCATTGCAGACATGCATAATTCATCAAATATTTTGAGTGCCTACTGGGTGCAGTGGAAATGAAGGCTTTGGGGGAAACAATAATGACCTGTATTAGATGGTTGCCTGTTCACCTGCCCTGTCCTCTTACAGCTTTATAGCCTAATGGAGGAAACAGTCAAAACAAACGGTCCTAACAGACTGTATATATGTGCTTGGATGGGGAAAGCTGTGCACTGAGGCATGGAGCCATGCCCTAGATGTAGGGGCCAGGGAAAACTTAGAGAAAGTGGCATCCAATTCAAGACCTGATGCGTGAATAGCGCCAAAAGCCCTGAGGCTGGGTTCAATGCACCAAATTTGTGAACACCTCAAGTTTCTTTTTTTTTTTTTTTGAGACAGAGTCTTATTCTGACACTCAGGCTGAGTGCAGTGGCATGATCATGGCTCACTGCTGCCTTGAACTCCTGGCCACAAGTGATCCTTCCACCTTAGCCTCCTGAGTACCTGGGACTACAGGTACATGCCACTATACCCAGCTTTTTATTTTTTGTATAGATGGGGTCTTACTATGTTGCCCAGGCTGGTCTTGAACTCCTGGACACAAGTGACCCTCCTGCCTCAGTCTCCCAACATCTGGGATTACAGGCGTGAACCACTGTACCCGGCCAGTGAACATCTATTTTTTTCTGGAAAATATTCTGGTTAGTGAGTAAGATATGATAAAGATGGGTAGGTTTAGGTTTATAGTTCTAACCCTCAAGAGAGAAAGTTCATTTTGATTTATTTATTTGAAATGAAAACTTGATAAGTTACATACTTCATACATACTTACTTCATACATACTTCAATTGTGCTAAATAAAAAAGGTTATATAATGAGTTCTCTTATCTTTAGTTCTCCATTTTTAGTTTCTGTATTTTAAAGGACCAGTAATAACCCTTAGGTGTGGTCAAGGCAAGGTCATTCAGCAAGTGTTTATTAAGTGCTTATTATGTTCCAGGAACATAATAAGTTCTGTAAGTTCAGGGCATACAGCAGTGAAATAAGTCTTCGTTTTGGAGTTTCTCTTGTCTTGGAGTTTCCTGGTTTCTTGGAGCACCCAAAATAAATACACAGTAGATTAGGTGGTAAGTGCTAAATAGAAAAGTAAAGTGCAGGTTAGAGATTGGGTAAGGGTCTTGGGGGTCATAATGACTTAGACTTATTGTGAGATGGGAAATAAATGGGCTGCTTGGTCCAAAAGAGTGACATGATGTATATTTTAAGAGCCATAAAAAAGAACGAGATCATGTCCTTTGCAAGGACATGAATGGAGCAGGAGGCCATTATCCTCCGAGAACTAACACAGGAACAGAAAACCAAACAACCACATGTTCTCACTAATAAGTGGGAGCTAAATGATGAGAACACACAGACACATAGAGGGGAAAAACATATACCAGGGCCTTTCAGAAGGTGGAGGGTAGGAGGAGGGAGAGTCAGGAACAATAACTAATGGGTACTAGGCTTAATACCTGGGTGATTGCTTCTTGGTCTTTTGGCTAAGATCAAGTGTAGTATCTGTTCTTACCAGTTTAATACCTGGGTGATGAAAGAATCTGTACAACAAACCCCCAAGATAGAAGTTTACCTATGTAACCTGCACTTGTACCCCTGAACTTAAAAGTTACAAAGGAAAAGGATTACTAGCTTCTCTGTTAGGTATAGAGAGGGACTGGGTGAGAGAGGGAGACCAGTTAGGAGACTCTTAGAATAATCGAGGTGAGAGCCGATGGTAACCTGAATCATGTGGAAGGAATGGAGGTGGCAAGAGGTGGTTGGATTCTGGGTATTTATTTAAGGTAGAGCCAATACAACTTGCTGATTGGATGTAGAGGGTAAGCGTGTGAGATCATGGATGATTATAAGGTTTTTGGCCTGAGCAACTGGAAGATTTGGAGGTGCCAGCAACTGCAATATGGGAAACGTAGGGATGAAGCCTTTGGGAGGCGTAGTAAAGGTGAAGAATGAAGTTTTGGGTAGTAAAGTTTGAGATGTCTATTACGCATCCAAGTGGAGATGTTAAATACAGTAATCGAGTTTAGGGCAGAGGTCCAGGCTTGAATTAGAAATTTGGGAGTCATCAGTGTTGGTAATGGAGAGAAGAGGACTGTGAATGGAACCTGGGACATTCCAAAGTTAAGTAGTGGGTAATGCAGTGCTGGGGGCTGGTCGTAGTATTTTGTGATTGCTGCTTATTTCTTAATGAAATAGGAAGCTAGATCCTCTCCTGAGAGAGAGGATGGAAGGAGGAGGTGTTGGGAATTTGAGGAGAGAAAATGACTCGTGTGCATTTCTTTAATTCCGCTGCCCTGGTGCAGGCATGGAGTTGGTAGACAGTTGGGTTTAACCAGGACTGGGAGTTTTGCAGGTGACCATGATGAAGGGAGAAAGAAAGAGTTGATTTTGTGAAGACCCAGCATAATTTAAGCTGGCCAAGGAGGAGGGAAACAAGGACATGAAGGGAGAGAATTCCAGTGACATGGGGGAGCAGTCCTTTGTAGGTTCTAGTAGGGCAGAAGAATATTTGGACTTGGAGTGCCGGAGGGACTGAACTGCAAAACAGGAGGTGCTTGAAATTGAAAGTGTGGTGAGGTTGCAGTTACTGGTATTGACAAGATCCGAGATATGATTGGGGAACTAGAGGATGAAGTAGGATGGAGGATAGAATCATTGCAGGACCGAAATTCAAAGAAATGAGAGGTATTACTATTATTTTAATGAACAGTGAACTTCCTCCCATGTTGTTATTGTTGTTGTTATTATTATTATTATTATTATTATTATTATTATTTAGACGGTGTCTTGCTCTTATTGCCCAGGCTGGAGTGCAGTGGCGCAATCTCTGCTCACTGCAACCTCCACCTCTCAGATTCAAGTGATTCTCCTGCCTCAGCCTTCCGAGTAGTTGGAATTACAGGTGCCCACCACCACACCTGGCTAATTTTTTGTATTTTTAGTAGACACAGGGTTTTGCCATGTTGGCCAGGCTGGTCTTGAGCTCCTGACCTCAAGTGATCCACTCGCCTTAGCCTCCCAAAGTGCTGGGATTACAGGCGTGAGCCACTGTGCCCACCCCCGCCCCCATGTTATTATTTGGAAATTTAAGAGAAGTGGGGGTTGTTAGGCAGTGGGGAGGAAGGAGGATTGAAGCAGTCTATACAAATCTTGATTACATTTTTCTGAACCTTATATCCTAATACCAGCAAGCTAGTCCATATTACAGGTCCATATCATGAGCATTCTCATAGCTGGTATTTCTTCTTAATGCAGTAACTACTAGTACTTCAGAGACGAATGCATTCTTGGATGACCCAGAATTTGCTGATATTATACTGAGAGCAGAGCAAGCAATAGAAGTTGGAATTTTTCCAGAAAGAATCTCTCAAGGTTCAAGTGGAAGTTACTTTGTGAAGGATCCTAAGAGGGTGAGAATTTCACAGACCTACTATATGTAATGGAAACTTTGGTAAATACTAATTTAAATATGAAATCATTGTGAGTTTCTAAAGATATTTTCCCATTAAGTCTAATTGTAACCTCTTTTCCAAAATAAAGGTCAGTTTTTGTTTGTTTTTTGAGATGGGGTCGCCCTCTCTTACCCAGGTGGGAGTGCAGTGGTGCAATCATAGCTCACTGTAACCTTAACCACTTGGGCTCAGGCAATCCTCCCATCTCAGCCTCCCGAGTAGGTGGAACCACAGTTGCATGCCACCACACTGGGCTAATTTTTGTAATTATTTGTAGAGATGGTGGTCTCCCTTTATTGCCCTGGCTGGTCTTGAACTCCTGGGCTCAAGCAAACCTCGGCTTTGGCTCCCAAAGTGTTGAGATTACAGGTGTCAGCCACTGTGCCTGGCCTCAATGTTTTGCTTTTACTAAAGCACTCTAGTGTTTAGAAACAGAGCTAATCAGTTCAAGTCACAGTTTGCTATTTTGTTATTTTATACTTGGTTTCAAGCATTTATTGAATAGCCACATTCAGCTGTAGCCTTATTGAGTAAATATATTCACAAGTCCTTATCTTCTGGAAGTCTATAACCTTAATAGCCAAACACGGTGGAAGGTTAAACCTTCAAAACTTGTTTAATGTCATTTCCAAAGTACTTGATTTTTTTTCAAAGGTATGTGAATACCTTTTCTGGCATTTTACCAGGGGAAGGAGGCTCAGCAATCTGAAGTTTGAAAGTATTGGAATGTGAAAGTGAAATGAACCACAGGATGATTCTAAAGCAGAAAAGAGAAGTTGATGTGGCACTTTGCTCCACTTAGTCTAGAATTTTTCAAAAATATGTTATTTTTTCTAAAAGCTTTCTGAATGATGCATAATGAGCAGTTCTTTTCTCCGGGGGAATAACGTTTATAATTTCACCCAATTTTTTTTGTAAAGATAGAAGTTCTATTTTTAAAATGATTTTAAAGCATAGTCCCTTTTTTAAGATTAAAATGTATTTGAAGGTACTGTCAATCTCTCAATCTTTATTCTAAGCTTGATTTCTTAATTTGATCTTGTTGACTTTTTTACTAGTGACTCAGACCTTATTGCATTATATTTATTGTGTTATAAAGCAATTATATACTTAAAATTATAATAAGATTTGTTCTTGTCTAAGGATAATTCAGCTTCTAAATTGAATATGAATATATTGTATCAAACAATAAGAGTACAGAGACTTTTAGACATTCATGAGCAAAAGAAGATTTTTTAATAGGAGAGAGTTTAATCAATTTATTTATTAAGATGGATTCTCACTCTGTCGCCCAGGCTGGAGCGCAGTAGCACAATCTCGGCTCACTGCAACCTTCACCTCCCGGGCTCAAGCGATTATCTTGCCACAGCCTGCTGAGTAGCTGGGATTACAGGCGCTCGTGACCACACCGAGCTAATTGTTGTATTTTGAGTAGAGATGGGATTTCCCCATGTTGGCCAGGCTGGTCTCCTGACCTCAAGTGATCTGCTCACCTCCCAAAGTGCTGGGATTACAGGTGTGAGCCACAGCACCTGGCCAAGAGTTTACTTTAAATTGGTTCCTGAAAAAATAACTGGAAAAGAATTAGAGTAGGAGAATCTGACAGCATGGATGTACACTGTATCTTATCATTATCTTTGTATTTTAGAGGTGGTTTTTGTCTTTGGATTAGTTAATTTAACAAATACTTGGATGTCTACTGTTCATCAGGTACTGTTCTGAGTACTGGAAATGCAGCCCTAACAAACCAAGTCCCTGCCTTATTAGATGTGGGGAAAGTAAACAGCAAACATGTAATGTGGATGTTTAATAGATAGTGAATAATAACACTGTTTGACCTAGAATGGTGGTTTTGAAACATTTAAAAATCAGTGAAAGTCTTTCCTTTTTTTTGAGACAAGAGTCTCGCTTTGTCACCCAGGCTGGAGTGGAGTGGCATGATCTCCACTCACTGCAAGCTCCGCCTCCTGGGTTCATGCCATTCTTCGGCCTCAGCCTCCTGAGTAGCTGGGACTACAGGCGCCCTCCACCACGCCCGGCTAATTTTTTATATTTTTTAGTAGAGATGGGGTTTCACCATGTTAGCCAGGATGGTCTTGATCTCCTGACCTCATGATCCGCCTGCCTCGGCCTCCCAAAGTGCTGGATTACAGGTGTGAGCCACCACGCCTGGCCCAGTGAAACTGTTTCTTAACTTGGAAGTTCAGCAATATAAAACAGGTGAAATTAGAGTTAATCTGGTTAAGTAACATAGGGTCTTGGAGCCTTGCCCTCACCTTCCCAGGGTTTGTCAGAGCACAGTTTGAAAACTGGTCTTGATTTTAGATTGTTGAATAAGAATGAATATGAAAATGTGATTGGAACTAAATCTCTTAATAGTTGAGGTTTATAAATCCTCTTAATAGTTTGAGGATTTATGCCTACATCTGTGGTAGGAAGCAGTAGAAAACAATTTATTAGAATGTATTTTATGGATGATTAGCTATATATGTAAAAAGTCTAATAAGATTTTTACTTTTTTGCTCTAGAAAATTATTGGTGTGTTTAAACCCAAATCAGAAGAGCCTTATGGTCAACTCAATCCAAAATGGACCAAATATGTCCATAAGGTCTGCTGCCCTTGCTGCTTTGGCCGAGGCTGCCTGATTCCTAATCAGGGGTACCTTTCCGAAGCGGGTGCCTATCTTGTGGACAACAAGCTTCATCTGAGCATTGTACCTAAAACAAAGGTAAGCCAGACTTTATTTTTAACCATGGACTTTTAATTTACAACCTGCTTATATCTGAATATTTCAGTAATTATTCCTGATAGAACCTAAAGTGGAGCCCCTTTTTTGGTAGTAGTCCAAGAGTCATGAGTGACTGGTAACTAGTAAATTGATTCTAGTGTAGATCCATGAAGTATTTAAGGGAATGTGTCTTGTCTCTGTGAGATCTGACGATGCTAACAAAAAGAGGATAAAGAACTAGCATTCAGAAGGCAGGAAAATATCAGGGGATCCAGAGATCCTATTGAAGGCAGAGATAACCAATGTGCTTAAAGACTACTATTGTTGTCCTTTCAGCCTTTATACAAAATTTTTTTCTTTTCTCTTTTTTTGTTTTTTTAAGAGACAGGGTGTTGCTGTGTTGCCCAGACTGGCCTTAAATTTCTGTGCTCATGCAGTCCTCCTGCCTCAGCTTCCTGAGTAGCTGGGACTACAGGCACATACCATCATGTGCCTGGCACCCACGTCTTTTCTCTTTATCGTGGCTCACTGCAGCCTCATCCCGCTGGGCTCAGGTGCAGCCTCATCCCGCTGGGCTCAGGTGCAGCCGCATCCCGCTGGGCTCAGGTGCAGCCTCATCCCGCTGGGCTCAGGTGCAGCCTCATCCCGCTGGGCTCAGGTGCAGCCTCATCCCGCTGGGCTCAGGTGCAGCCTCATCCCGCTGGGCTCAGGTGCAGCCTCATCCCGCTGGGCTCAGGTGCAGCCTCATCCCGCTGGGCTCAGGTGCAGCCTCATCCCGCTGGGCTCAGGTGCAGCCTCATCCCGCTGGGCTCAGGTGCAGCCTCATCCCGCTGGGCTCAGGTGCAGCCTCATCCCGCTGGGCTCAGGTGCAGCCTCATCCCGCTGGGCTCAGGTGATCCTCCCACCTCAGCCTCCTGAGTAGCTGGCACTACAGGCACATACCATCATGCGCCTGGCACCCACATCCTTTCTATTCCTTTCTTTTTTTTGAGACAGGGTCTTGTGCCCAGGCTGGAGTATAGTGATGCAGTCATGGCTCACTGCAGCCTCGTCCTGCTGGGCTCAGGTGATCCTCCCACCTCAGCCTCCTGAGTAGCTTGTAATACAGGCGTGCACCACCACACCCAGCCAGCTTTTGTATTTTTAGTAGAGATGGAATTTCTCCATGTTGCCCAGGCTGGTCTCAAACTCCTGAGCTCAAGCAGTCTACCTGCCACAGCCCCCCAGAGTGTTGGGATTACAGGCGTCAGCCACTGCACCCAGCTAACCTGGCATCCTTTCTAAATTTTTACTTGAAGCCTTCTTCCTTAAAATGTTTACTCCTAAGTCTACAGTTTAATGCTGTTACTTTGACCACTGGCAAATTTTAGGCCTCTAAAAGGCTTTTGTACCACTCTCAGAAAGAAATATGTGCCATTCATTTAACAAGGCTTTGCAAAATTCCCTGGCTTTTCTGTTTTAGATTCTCTGGGGCCTTTATTACAGGGTTAAACTTTGCTAATTTTCATCATTAGAGTGAGTTTCATGGTGTATATGAAAAGAGATACTATAATGCAAATTCTAACCATTTTTCTAAATTGTATGTTTCTAGGTGGTTTGGCTTGTCAGTGAGACATTTAACTATAATGCGATTGACCGTGCAAAATCAAGAGGCAAAAAGTATGCTTTAGAAAAAGTGCCAAAAGTGGGTAGAAAGTTTCATAGGATAGGACTCCCTCCTAAGGTGAGTTTCTCTGATAAGCTTTATTTAGAGGGCATTTGGGCACATACATCCTGAGCTCTAGGAGCCAGGCATTGTGCTGTTAGCTGTGGATATGGATATTATAGCACAGATTTTTCATCTTCCAGGAGCTTATAGTAAACAGGTAATTTCAGTGTAATATAAAGCTGTTGAGATGATGGTAAGTTCAGGGAGCTCTAAGTGGATAGATGGATGCCTAACCCAGTTTAGAGGGATGGGAGGTGTTTCCAAGAAGAGGTTACATGAAAGGCTTATAAAGTAATGGGTAAAACCACAGGTCTGGAATCAGACCTAATCCCAGCCTCTCTGCTAGTTTGCTGGGATTAGGTCTGATTCCAGAACTTACCTTGGGTAAGTTCTTTACTTGCGCGTTCTCTTTTTTTTTTTTTTTTTTGATAGAGGTTCTCACTCTGTTGCCTCAGCTGGAGTACAGTGTTGTGAACAGGGCTTACGGCAGCCTCGACCTCGTGTGCTCAAATAATCTTCCTGCCTCAGCCTTCTGAGTAGCTGGGACCACAGGTGCACACCACCACACCTGGCTAATTAAAAAAAATTTTTTTTGTAGAGATAGAGTCTCACCATGTTGCCTAGGCTGGTCTTGAATTCCTGAGCTGAAGCAATCCTCTCGCCTTGGCCTCCCAAAGTGCTGGGATTACAGGTGTTAGCCACTGTGCCTGGCCAAGTTCCTTACTCTAAGCCGCAGTTTCTATAAAATGAGAATGACAAAAACTACCTCTTAGGTTGTTGTGAGGATAAAACTAAGAAATTCATGTCAAGGACTACCTGGTACATAGTAAAGGTTAAGTAAATGGTAGCAGCTATGTTTACTTACTACACATTAGATTTTCTTTTTTCTTATCACCTTTAAATAAACCTGAGGGATGATGAGAAGCCAGCTAAACAAGGGTAGAGAGGGTTAATGGGAAAGGCATTCTAGAAAAAGCTTTAAGACTTATTTTTTAGAAATGTATTTAGCTTATGATTTTCTTGCTTCTGTACATTTATCTAGACAAAAAGAATTTCAGTAGGAATTCATCGTTAACCTAACTTTTAAGATAAATTTTACTCAAAGTGGGCAGGAAGTTTGAAAGTTTTTAAAAGGCCTGTTCTTCCTTGGACATGCTGAAATAAGTGTGACTAAAGGAGGATGTTATTTCCATATTTATGACTACTAGTTCTTAGTTATAAGTATTTTAAAGAACACTTTTAGGAAATCATGAAAATTTCATGCCAACAACAAAAACATAAAGTGTTAGAATAAAAAGCAGATTTTCTTTGTGGTGATTTGTTTGTATTTTTGAAGCAAACTAGGATTACCTATTACCTTTTTGTCATGTGCTACTTAAATTTGTATTTCCTTCTCCAACAAATTGTTTACTATTAACTAGTAATCTTAGTAACAAAAGTGCCTTCTTAAATGGTCATATCTTCAAGGAAAGGACTTTTTTAAAACCACTATCAATATTATGATTAATAGATTTGTTTTTTAAAATTTTTAAGACAGAGTATTTAATCTGTGTGGTTAAGGAATCCGTCCTTTTTTTTTTTTGAGACAGAGTCTCGCTGTGTCGCCCGGGTTGGAGTGCAGTGGTGCAATCTTGGCTCACTGTAACCTCCGCCTCTTGAGTTCAAGCGATTCTCCTGCCTCAGCCTTCTGAGTAGCTGGGACTATAGGCATGCGCCACCACACATGGCTAATTTTTTGTATTTTAAATAGAGACGAGATTTTTACCATGCTGGCCAGGCTGGTCTCAAACTCCTGGCCTCAAGTGATCCACCCGCCTCAGCCTCCCAAAGTGCCGGGATTACAGGTGTGAGCCACCACACCTGGCCTCATCCTATTTTTAAAATAAAATAATTTATTTAGAATTCAAAGAAAGAGTCTTAACAACTAAAAAAAAAAAAAAAAAGAAAAAAGAAAAAAATTATTTACTGTATTTTATGTCATAAAAAGAATTTGGAAAAGTTCAGATAAAATTGCACTGTTACTGAATAAGCAGGATAGGTTTAAAATTTGGCCTCCATAATTAAATCCATCTTAATGAATATTTTTAGAAAAACGGCATTCTTTTTCAGAGTGTCACCTTGAAGACACATGTTTATTCTTTTTTTAAATTTTCCCAAAATAGCTGCTATGCTCCTTGAAAGTATAGGGGTAAGCATTTTTTATTTGCTATGTATTCTTTATGTGATTATTTAAAATTAGTGTATAAAAATGGTTTTCTTGATAAATGTGGCTTATCTAAATTAGTGTTGTCTTCTTATTGTGTTTACATGACACATTTTTTGACAGTACTGCTGAAAAATATAAATGTTAATCCCCTTGTTCTTGTACTTTCTTTTCTAACTATAGTTCTTAAAATTATAGATTGGTTCCTTTCAGTTGTTTGTTGAAGGTTACAAGGAGGCTGAATATTGGCTTAGGAAATTTGAAGCTGACCCTTTGCCTGAGAATATTAGAAAACAATTTCAGTCACAATTTGAAAGATTGGTTGTTTTGGATTACATCATCAGAAATACAGGTATTGAAGTTCTCTCATTTGTTTACGCAAATCTTGTTCATTTTCAAACTATATTCTTGTTATCCAAATCAAAGCGGTAAACTTTTGTTGCAGAAGTCTTGAAGCCACTTTCTCTGTCTGCCTTGGCAAACAGATATAGTGTTGACTCTCCTGGGCAGAATTCATCCTGTGTGGGATAGATTCTGACTCATAGCAGGCTCCTAGATCAGTTCCTGTCCCCTAGGGAGGAATTTCCTAGGGGCAGGGCAAAGTCAGATATTGGAAATGTTATCTGCATAATGTGAGTAATTAAGGCTTCATTGTATAAATTATGTTAGGTGTTTATTTTGACATTATGTAACTCTTAGTGTAGTTTATAAATACACTGAACTCTTAATTTTTCCTGTGCTATAAAGGAGCAATGATGTAGACCAGGGATGTCCAGTCTTTTGGCTTCCCTGGGCCACACTGGAAGAAGAATTGTCTTGGGCCACACATAAAAACAGTAACACTAATGACAGCTGATGAGCTTAAAAAAAAAAGTATAAAAAAAATCTCATAATGTTTTAAGAAAGTTTACAAATTTTTGTTGGGCCACATTCAAAGCCATCCTGGGCAGCATGTGGCCTGCAGGCCACGGGTTGGATAAGCTTGATGTAGATTATCCAAAGCAGGGGCTCCCCAGTGTGGGTCCCTGGACTGTCAGGGTCAGCATTACGTGAGAATTTGTTAAACACGCATCTTCTCAGACACTACACTGGACCTTTTGGAACAGAAATTGCAAGTGGGTGCTGGCAGGCTAGGTTTTAAGGTACTCTCCAGGTAATTCTGATGCATTCTGAAGTTTGAGAACCACTGATTCAAAATGTTTTCTTATTTAGTTTTTGGAAAAGAATCAAATAATTTTCCAGATTTACTTTCTTAATTTTTATATATATATATATTTATAGTCTAGACTACTTCTACGCTGACATGAGGTGAGCCCGCTTAGAAATTTGCCTAGAAATAGGGGGTTAATTCTTTTTCTTCCTAAAGTGAAGAAAAGCTCTTTGATTTTAATAACCTTGATTTAATAATTGTATCACCTCACAGGGTAGTTTTGAGGATTACATGAATTATTACATACTAAGCACTTAAAACAATGTTGGCCCAGAGAAAATATTCAATAAATGTTTGTTTTTTTTTAGTTTCTTTGTGTTAAATTGTGACCTTTAATATGCTACGGATAACCAGTGAAAGTCTCAAAAATCAGGAGATCACTAGAGTTTTCTCACTGATATTAAGCCATGATGTCCATAGAAATGAAGTAACAGATTTTCTTGCTTGTTTTGAAAGACAGGGGCAATGATAATTGGTTAGTCAGATACGAAAAGCAGAAATGTGAAAAGGAAATTGACCATAAGGTAAGGAAATTTACAATTTTATATGTTTTTATATATATACACACACACACACACACACACATAGTGTATATAATTGTGTATAACTTGTGAATATATATATATATTCAATTTCTGTAAAAGATTCCTTTAAATTATTCTTCACCATTTCCCCCTTCTTTCACTTAAGCTTTGGTTTTTAAATCTACTTTCTCTGTTTTTCTCACACTTTTTATTTTCGTCACTTGTTTACGTTGCGTTTCTTGATTCTTGATTATTTTTTATTTTTTATTTTTAAATAGAGATGGGATTTTGCCACATTGGCCAGGCTGGTCTCGAACTCCTGACCTCAAGCAATCCACCCTCCTTGGCCTCCCAAAGTGCTGGGATTACAGTCATGTGCCACCACGCCCAGCCAGTTCTGTTTTTTCTTTTATTAATTGTTGGGCAGCTTTATTTTTTATTTCATATTAGAATAGAAGAATAATACCTGCTTAGTACTTTTTTAGAGTTTGAGAAATAAATAGAATCTCCATATTTTGCTTTTATGTAATAAAGGCTTCTGGGATTTTTGTTCACCATGTTTGTATTTTACTAATTCACTTTTCTTCTGAGTCCTTTCATTCAGTATTAGATAATACAGTACTACCTAATAAATGGAACATGTGTGCTTAACCTGTGAATCATGTTCACTGAACTTAAAAAAAGTATTAAATACTTTTGCTATTTATAAGAAGCTGGTTTTAACATATATAATAGACTGCATAGAGCCTCGACACTGATATCAGAGTTACAGATTTTAGAGTAATTGCTATCCACTTTGAGTACCAAGTTCAAGTTTTAGATATTTACGTAAGATTTTTTTTTCAAAATACTTTTACAAGTTTAAAACAGTTTGTACATTTGGGAAAGTTTTAAGTGATTAAAAATATTTCTTCAATATTTATAATTTATGTTCTCAAGTAATGACTTAAAGCTGTTGTATCATTTTTAAAAGTTTGTGCTTTTAAATGTTTATCAAGGATATTTAAAAATATGTATTCATATCACTTAGTAATAAAAAGGAACAAACTTGATAGAATAGCGTGGATGAAACTTAAAATTATGCTGAAAGAAGCTACACATAAAGGGAACATATTGTATGATTATATTTATATTTAAAAATTAGATAATGCAAACTAGTTTCTAGTGACAGAAAACAGACCAGTAGTTGTCTGGTCTTGGGGTAGAGGGAAGGCTGGACTGCAAAGGGACACAAGGAAACTTTGGGGTGAAAGTTTCACATATGTCAAGGCTCATCACATTGTACTTGTTAATATAGGAAGTTAATTGTGTGTAAATTATACCTTAATAAAGTTGTAAATAGGAAAGAATGGTAGAAATAATAATAAATGGTAGTTGTAGCAGAAATGGGCTTAAAATACAAACATAAATGCACATATGTCTAAGCTCCTGGGCCGGGCACAGTGGCTCATGCCTGTAATCACAGCGCTTTGGGACGCCAAGGTGGGAGGATTGATTGAGTCCAGGAGTCTGAGAACCTGTGTCTACAAAGAATTTAAAAAGAAATTTTTTAAAGCGCCACTTAAGGATAAAAGACTTTAAGATAGTAGAAAAAGTAAAATGAAATAAATTAGCCGGACATGGTGGCAAACACCTGTGGTTCCAGCTATTCGGGAGGCTGAGGTGGGAGGATTACTTGGGCACAGGAAGTCAAGGCTGCAGTGAGTTGTGGTTGTGCCTCTGCACTCTAGCTTGGGTGACAGAGCAAGACCCTGTCTCAAAAAAATAAAAAAATTAAAGATAATTAAATAACATAAGCTCCCAAAATTATTTTATTTGTATATCTTGAACTGTTAGATTTTGCTGAAAATTCTTTTGCTCTAAGTATTTTGTGCACTTTCAATGAGGTGTAAGACATTTGATATAAACTAAAAGAAAGAAAGTTGGCGTACCTCACATCAACCTTCGCTGTAGTGCTTTTAAATTAAAAATTTTCTTTTTTACTTTTTGTTATTGTATCTAGGCCACTTAGTAATGGCCATCTGTCTTTGATCAGAATACTCTTTTTTTTTCTTTAAAAAACACACACGTTTAACTTTATTCTGTTTTAATTTCTAAGTAAAGCAATTCCAAAAATACGAAGTTAACATCAGAGCCATGTGAACCACCGTGATAAAATAAAACAGATACTCACAATAATTACCTCTAAAGATAGTTCAGCTTGATAAATTACCTTCCGCAGAAATACTCTTTAACATGAAAACCCTCTTTCTCCTGAGATCTTTATTTCTGTTATGGAAGAATACAGAAGTTAGGAACGGCCTACTGTATTAGTACATTCTCACACTGCTGTGAAGAAATACCCAAGGCTGGGTAATTTATAAAGAAAAGAGAGTTAATTGACTAACAATTCTGCATGGCTGGGGAGGCCTCAGGAAACTTACAATCATGGCAGAAGTCACCTCTTCAGAGGGTAGCAGAAGAATGAGTGCGAGTAGGAGAAATGCCAGATGTTTACAAAACTGTCAAATCTCATGAGAACTCACTCACTATCACGAGAACAGCATGGGGGAAACTGCCCCCATGATCTGATTACCTCTATCTGGTCCTGCCCTTGACACGTAAGGATTACAGGGATTCAATTCAAGACGAGATTTTGGGTGGGGACACAGCCAAACAATAACACCTACATTCAAGAATATCTTGAGGTTCCTTCTACTAGATCTTATTATATTTAATTATGGTCTTTGAAGGAGTTTCATTTAGAAACATTTTGTATTTGATTTATTTCTTTGGGACCCTAAGAAAGACTAGGTCTTAATAAGGTGATTTTATTAAGGTGTTTAAAAAAATCAGTAATATTTTACATCATACATTTAAGCAATGAATCTACCAGTAAATTATCTAGAACATCACTTTTTAAAGTCACAATATTTTCAAGCATCTTAAAGAGAAAAAACTTGAAACCATTACTGAGTAATGGTATAATATCAAATTTTAAAAAATAGTGGTTAGGAAATACACTGTTTATTCAGACAGTCTCTTTCATTCCTGTGTGAATTTGTACTTTTTCTGGTAACATTGTTAATTTTTATAGGCTCTTCAGAGAGAATATGTCCTTAAACCTCAATAATTATTATAAATAATTTATCCTTTGGGAATATTTATAGAGGTTCTTTAATCAACATATCATTTTTCTACTCTATAGGAATCAAAATGGATTGATGATGAAGAATTCCTTATTAAAATAGCTGCAATTGATAATGGTCTAGCATTTCCTTTTAAACATCCTGATGAATGGAGAGCATGTGAGTATTTAGAACCTTCTGTAGAGTCTATAATTACCTTTTTTCCAGAATGAGAAGGGAAAAAAATTTACAGATACCATAGCGGAGGAAAAAGTAGATGAAATATGATTATTCATTAAGGCTCGGTTTTAGGCATTAGGGATGCAAATGTATACTACAGGGTCTTGCTATGAATTTTTTGCTTATTCTGGGATGACTGGTTTTGACTTTTAGGTTTTGTGTTATCCTTGGAAAATGAGGTTAGTAGTGTTCCAGTTTTTAAAAAATATATAACATCAAAATTATTTTAATATTTTGGTAGAACTATATTTTACGTTTTTGGTTGTATTCACTTATAAAACAATTTAGGCCTGCCCTCCACCTGACCTCATTTTTAGGGAGTAGTGCTTTAATTGCTTTCCCAGTCTCTCTTGTGGTAAATGATTATGTTTTCTACATCTTCTTGAACCAGTTTTAGGCACTTTTATTTTGCTTAAAATTTTCCATGATTTCTTGAGTTTTAAATTTATGAGTATAGCATTTTATTAGAATTCTCCTATAATTAAAAAAATTCCCTCTGTGCGTATTAAGTATTTAGGGAGTTAAATGAAATGATGTCTGTAATTTGCCTTAAAATATTGGTGGTGTGGACCAGGAGGGATAAATAAAGCCAGTTTTGCAAAAAAATTGGTAATAATTGAGTTAACATGGGAATTTATTATAGTTGTTTTTTGATATTTGTATGTGTTTAAAATATATGGGCCAGGCATGGTGGCTCACACCTGTAATCCCAGCACTTTGGGGGCTGAGGCTAGCAGATCACTTGAGCTCAGGAGTCCAAGACCAGCCTGGGCAACATGGCGAAACCCCATCTCTACAAAAAATACAAAAATGAGCCAGGTGTGGTGGCTGATGCCTGTAGTCCTAGTTACTTGGGAGACTGAGGTGAGAGGATTACTTGAGCTTGGGAGGTGGAGGTTGCAGTGAACCAAGATGGCACCACGCACTCCAGCCTGGGTGACAGAGTGTAAGGCCCTGTCTCAAAAATAAAAAATATATAGTATGTTTAAAAAATCTGGCTGGGCGCAGCGGCTCACGCCTATAATCCCAGCACTTTGAGAGGCTGAGGTGGGTGAATTACCTGAGGTCAGGAGTTCGAGATCAGCCTGGGAAACATGGTGAAACCCCGTCTCTACTAAAAATACAAAATTAGCCAGGTGTGGTGACACAGGCCTGTAATCCCAGCTACTCGGGAGGCTGAGGCAGGAGAATCTCTTGAACCTGGGAGGTGGAGGATGCGTTGAGCCGAGATCGCACCATTGCACTCCAGCCTGGGCAACAAGAGTAAATCTCTGTCTCACCAAAAAAAAAAAAAAAAAAAAAAAATCTTTGTATCCATGATATCTCTCTTTAAAGTTCCTTCAATTTATTAGTGAGCCTTTTACTCATTAGGCTTGCCAAAGATTTGTCTGTTGTTAAGCATTGGTCCTTCTATTTATTTAATTATTTATGCTCTTTTTCCCCAGATAATTGCCTTTTTATTTTATAAATCAGGCTTTTAGTTTGTTTGCTTTTTCTTTTATAGATTTATGTTTTCCATCATTATTCTTTTCTCTTATTATGTTCATGCTATATTGCTTTCCTATAAATGCATATTAGGCCTCATACTTTCCTCTGGGTATCATTTTGGCTAAATCACGGGTTGCACAGGTGGTACTCTATGGCTCTGCTTTACATACTCATATTTTCTGACTTTCTTTTTGACAGGAATAATTTAGAAGTATTTTGTTTGATCTTAAAATTTCTATGTCAGCTTATTTTAATTGTCCATTATTACTATTTCTAAGAAACTGTTCATTGTTATTTTTGTAGCATTATTGCATTGTGATCTGTGAATACAGCCTGTGTAAATTCTGTTTTGCAATTTGTTAGTAATTTCTATATGATCCTATATATGGCCTATTTAGAGGATAGTATTTGAAAAGAATGAGCACAAAATTCTGTCTGCTAAGCTAAAGGTTGTTAGTCATATCATATCCTTTACCTATTTTCTGACTATTTAATCTGTTAATTTTCAGAGGAAATTAATGATCACTGTGATTGTGATTTTGTCAGTGTTTTCTTCAGTTTCTGTGCATTTTTTGCTTTGTATTTCACATGTGTAGAGTTCCAGTGGTTTATCTTCCTGGTGGCGTCTTCTTTTTTTTTTAATCAGTGTGAAATATATCCCACTTTGTGTATACCTCAGTGGTTTTTGCTTTTCTTATTTGGTTTTCTGTAACATTGTTATACCTCCGTTCATTTTGTTAGCATATACCTGGTTTTATTCTCTACATTTATGCACGTGTGAATGAATGACAAGGTCCCCTTCTGTCATCTAGGCTGGATTGCAGTAGCATGCTCATAGCTCACTGCAGCCTCAAACTCCTGGCTCAAGCAATCCTCCTGCCTCAGCCTCTCGAGTAGCTGAGACTACAGGCACACGCCATCACACTCAGCTAATCTACTTTTATTTTTAACTTTTATCATTTTGTTTTAGATATATGACTTATGAAGAATACTTAGCTGTTTTTTTAACCCAGTCTGAGTCTTTTAATAGGTGCACTTTGTAGTTTAAGTCTCAATAAACTACTGATACGCTTAAGCTTTTCCTGCCATCTTATTTTTTTCCTACTAAACATGAATTGTAATTTATTCTTTTTTGCTTGTCCTGTCTCTTGTTGAACTGATTTGAAATGTCTTGGTTCCATTTTATTATTTTCTCCTAATGGTTTGGAACCTTTATGCAAATTGCATTTGTAAAGGGTTTAAAGGGTACATCTAGGAAATTTTACCAAACATGCAGTTGGGGATTAAAGGTTGGAGCTTGAAAAGGAATTGGTAGTGGGGATATAGTTTTTATTTCTTTTTCTTTTTCTTTCTTTTTTTTGGTTTTCTGGGATATGAGAGAAAGGAAATAGCTTTTAAACTGTCGTCTTGTTGATGGAAGCCATGGTAGTGTTTGCTGTTACCCAGGAAAATCACAGAGAACAAACACTATTGCCTAGCACGATGCCAGGTACATAAATATTCAGTGAATGTTTTATGAATGCTTAAATAAATAGAGAAGAGAAAGAACTAAGTGTGGAATCAGGGGTAACAGTGACATTGAAAGAGGGGAGGAAAAACTAGCAAAAGAGAGGAGTAGCTTACAAGACAGAAGACAAATTTAGAGTGGTATCTCCAACGCCACAGAGGAGAGAATTTCATAAAGGAGATGATAGAAAACAGTGCTACATGCTACAGAGAGATTAAGTAGCATGACAACTGCAAGTGAGCCTTTGGACAGACCCTTGGGTCTGGTGACTGGTGGCCTTAGGAGAGAGTGTTTAGATGGTAGTACTAGAAGTTGAGTGTTGGGATTAAATGTAGAGGCAGTTGAAAAATAAAGGCCTTTCTTCTATGAAATCATTCAGGGAAAACTAAAAAGAAAATTGGACATATCTATAAGGAGATGTGAGCCAGGGGAAATACTTTCTTTAGAATGAAAAGTGACCTTCCTACTGTGTGCAATGAGATAGATCAAGAAGTGAGAGCCAGGCGCTGAGGTGCGCTCCTGTAGTCCTAGCTACTTGGGAGGCTGAGGTGAGAGAATTGCTTGAGCCCAGGAGATTGAGGCCATAGCGAACTATGATTGTGCCAGTGCACACCAGCCTGGGTGACTGAGGAGGAATGACTCCAAAGGCAGATTTCTTCTTCAGGGCTTTCAAAGTGGTAGGATCCACCAAAGCTGGGGATTCTCATTGGATATGCCCATAGTAGCTCTGTGGATGATCATGTCAAAAATCTTAACACTCTTGCAGGAATCTGAATATGCACCCTTTCTAGAAGATTATACCTGTACAAATCTCTCTAGTCCTGGCGCAGTGTAGATTTAATGGTCTTCTTGAGGGAGAACTAGAGCTAGCTCAGAGTCATGGATCTTTTGTCTTTTAAAGTGACTCACCCATTTACCTCCTAATGATTTCAAAGTTTAGAACATCTTCTGTATACAAGTAAGTGGTCAATTTCTGATGATTTGTAGCTGTGGAGGCTAGGCAGACCTCAGCCGTGGTATTCAATCTGTGCCCGGGTGTGGTGATATGCACCTGTAGTCCCAGCTACTTTTGAAGCTGAAGTGGGAGAATCCCTTGAGTCCAGAAGTTTGAGGCTGCAGTGAGTTATAATCATGCCACTGTACTCCAGCCTGGGTGACACAGTGAGACCCATTCTCTTAAAAATATATAATAATAAAAACAATCTGGGGCTGTGTACAAAGTATAGGTATTCATCAGTTTCTGAACTGAGGAACCAGATAGATTGAGGTACATTTAGAGCTATTTGAGATAGATTCATTATCCAAACTCTTGCTCTCTACTATCTAAAACTCAGAGACATTACTAGTTTACTATCTGAATTGACTGTCCAAATCTGAGTAATTTGGATTGCAGTGGGTAGTTTTACTCTGATTAAGTTCTTATCCTGTCCTTTTTTGGGGAGAACCTAGGAGTTGTAGGAAAGAACCAGGAAAAATGTGAGTCTAAATAAACCATTTCCTACCACTGATTAGGAGAATGCTTTTTTCTATTAGATCCATTTCACTGGGCTTGGCTTCCTCAAGCAAAAGTTCCTTTTTCTGAAGAAATAAGAAACTTGATTCTACCATATATTTCTGACATGAACTTTGTGCAAGACTTATGTGAAGATCTCTATGAACTTTTTAAGGTAAGTTAATGCTTAGTTTGATTATTGCAGAAAACGAAATCTTAAAATAGAAGAGACTGCTTAATAGAGCTAATTTGCAATTTGCTATTTCTTGTATTGCTGCTTGCCATAAAACCTGACAGGACAGAGAGGAATTAGCAGTTTTATTTACAGGAGCATAGATTCATAAAGCTAAAGCTATACTTACTATGAGCATTCTTTGAGGTGAGACTACATTAAAACTTAATTTGCTGTTTTCTTCAAAAGTTGAATTTTTACAAGAAGACTCTATAAATTATAATACATATTTGGTGACCTGCTATGATTTAGTTCTCTTAAAAAGCCTAAATTCATTGGCTGGAAAGTCATCTTAAATCCTTTCTGGAACAAATTGGGGTACAAATAAATAAGTCTATTCGTGTCATTCTGGGAGTATACAAAAATACCTCAGGTAAAAATATTATTTTGGTTTTATCAATTAGGAAGGCTTTTTAATGGCCTCATTTGCTGAGTTGAAGAGTTCATCTGTTTTCAAATATTTATATCAAAGTCTTTATTTTGGGAATTGTTTTTTTTTCCTTTCTGTAATAGACTGACAAAGGATTTGACAAAGCCACTTTTGAAAGTCAGATGTCTGTGATGAGGGGTCAGGTAAGTTACCTTTTTATTTGTTCATAAGGAAAAAAATCTCTTTGAAACAGTAGTCAACTGTTTTCTCCACTGTGATCTGGAGATGGAATATTTAATACTACCTCTTATGCTGAACCAAAATAGCCCAGATTATTAGAAATGAAGTTGATTTAGCCGAGTGCAGTGGCTCACGCCTGTAATCCCAGCACTTTGGGAGGCCAAGGCGGGTGGATCACCTGAGGTCAGGAGTTCGAGACCAGCCTGGCCAACATGGTGAAACGCCATCTCTACTAAAAATACAAAAAAATTAGCTGGGTGTGGTGGCGGGCACCTGTAATCCCAGCTACTTGGGAGGCTGCGGCAGGAGAATCACTTGAATTCAGGAGGTGGAGGTTGCAGTGAGCCAAGATCACGCCACTGCACTCCAGCCTGAGCAACAAGAGTGAAACTCCATCTCAAAAAAAAAAAAAGAAATGAAGTTGATTCAAATAGTTTCTTCCCTCTATTATCTTATAAATTAGGGTTTTTTTTTGTTTTTTTTTTGTTTTTTTTGAAGATGGAGTCTCGCTCTGTAGCCCAGGCTGGAGGGCAGTGGCACGATCTCGGCTCACTGCAAGCTCCGCCTCCCAGGTTCATGCCATTCTCCTGCCTCAGCCTCCCAAGTAGCTGGGACTACAGGCTCCCGCCACCGCGCCTGGCTAATTTTTTTTTATATTTTTAGTAGAGACGGGGTTTCACCATGTTAGCCAGGATGGTCTCAATCTCCTGACCTCGTGATCCGCCTGCCTTGGCCTCCCAAAGTGCTGGCATTACAGGCGTGAGCCACTGCCCCCAGCCTAAATTAGGTGTTTTTGACCTTGTTGTATGCTGTTTATTTAGCTCAGTGTTTCCTCTGCTATGAATTGTTTGTCCCCATTTTGATAGCTATTTTCTTGGGCATCACTACCTTTTTCCCCCTCAGATCCACTCACTTAGACATTTCAGTACCAAGTTCTGTTGCCAATAGATTACTATTTTTCTTTCTTTTTTTTTTTTTTTGTGGAATGTGTGTGGCTTTTGCTAGAGCAGTCACTAAATAACCATGTCACCAAGATTGAGTATCAACTGTGACATGAAAAAACTAATTGTAACTCAGTCCTCTACCTGACCCCCTTCTCACTTTTTTTTTTTTTCTTTTTTTGAGACAGAGTCTTGCCCTGTCACCCAGGCTGGAGTGCAGTGGTGCGATCTCGGCTGACTTCAACCTCTGCCTCCCAAGTTCAAGCGATTCTCCTGCCTCAGCCTCCCAAGTAGTTGGGATTACAGGCGTGCATCACCACGCCCAGCTAATTTTTTTGTATCTTTAGTAGAGATGGGATTTCACCATGTCAGCCAGGCTGGTCTTGAACTCCTGACCTTATGATCCAGCCACCTTGGCCTCCCAAAGTGCTAGGATTACAGGCATGTGCCACCGTGCCCAGCCCCTCCTCACCTTTAGTTAAAGGTTAGAAGTACAAGGCATTAAGTCTGCTGATGTGGACCTGCAGGCTGGGCTCACTGCAGGCTGGGCTCACTGTCAGATGACTTCTGCTTCTTGGACTCTATGAATGGTATTTCTATTCCAAAAGGAAAGCTTGAAACATAAATAAATTATACTGTAAACATTGTCTTTTAGTGTCTTATAAATTAACATTCTCTTCCTAAAATATACATTTAATTTAAGGTAGCTGTTTGCCACAATACCTGTAGCAAAGAAGATGGGTCAAGTTTTTGCACTGAGTATTATATTATACAACTTTAACAGGTACATATAATTACACAGGGAATCATTCATTCATTCACCAAATATTTATTGAGAGAACTAGTGCTGGCAATTAGTCACTGGAGATAAAGCAATAAGGAAAACCAAGCATCTGCTGTCATGGAGTTTTGCTCTGCAGAGAAGGCCAGGGCTCGGTGAAAAGGGACAGGTGATTATTAGCTCATGCATCTCTCTGCTCCATCACATTTATGCAGTGCTTAATGCAGTCATAAGTTTTAAGTAGTTAAGTGAAGGCTCGAGAAATAGGATGGAACCAGAGTATAGAGGGCCTTAAACACCAGAATGTAGATTCCATAAGGAAAGGATTGGAGCAGTTAGAAATTAAGCATTAAAGAAGGGCTGTGATGAGACAGAAGTTTTCGAAAAGGAGATCTTATTCTGGGTTTCTTCTATGAACTCCTTGAAATTGTGTATAAAATGTTAATATGTGCATTTTGGGTGTGAGAGAAGATAGGATTTATATCTCAGCAAAAATATTTATATCCCTCAAAAAAGTTAAGGACTACTGCAGAAGGCTGGGCTGAACAGTAGGGTACAGATTTGCTTTGTAGATGAGATGACAGCCAAGGAGCCTCACTAAGAGGCTTTTTCTGGTAATTGAGGCATCAATGGAAGGATTAGGTGATCAATGATTATAATCATGTTGCAGAGTTTTGCTATCCCAAAACTTATTTGAGCTAAATTTTTAGGCATAGATAAGTATGCCTTGATTTGACCTTTTTGTTTGAAACAAATTGACTTGACATATCAATATGCTTCATCTTCTGGAACTTTCTTATCCCTAAAGGTTTATTTTTATTTTAGGAATCTGATTTAAAATAAAGAAGTAAATAACAGCTGTAAATAATTTTGTCAGCTTTAATTGTGGTTTAAAGTTAACACCTGAGGAATTTAAATTTTTTAAAAATGCCTCTCTGGGTGCAGTGGCTCATGCTTGTAATCCCAGCATTTTGAGAGGCAGAGGAGAGCAGACTGCTTGAGCTCAGGAGTTCAAGATCAGCCTGGGCAAATGGCGAAACCCGTCTCTACAAAAAAATACAAAAATTAGCCGGGCGTGGTGGCATGTGTTTGTAGTTCCAGCTGCCAGGAGCCTGAGGCAGGAGGATCACTTGAGCTCCAGAGGTGGAGGAGATTGCAGTGAGCTGAGATTGCGCCACTGCACTCCAGCCTGGGCAGCAGAGCAAGACCTTGTCTTAAAAAAAAAAAAAGCCTGTCTAAGAAGGTGTGGGAGTATTCCAGTTCTGAGGCCTGTTACAAAGATGTGTCCGTGGCTGTCTCCTATTTTAGGTTGATTTACTCATATCCTATCTCATGCACAAAAGAAAAAGGCATTATAAAAATGAATGTAATAAAATAGGAAGATGACAGGGTCAATAACTTAGGAGAGAAAGAAATAAAATGATGATACTTTGGTTATTATACGTTGTCATTTGATTTTGTTTTGTTTTTTAATTTTAATTTGGTTTTGAGCTTTCTGATAGCCAAAAAAGATAATATGTCCTGACCATGTACATGACTGTGTAGCTCTCTGGTTTTGGCTGTTTTTACTTTTTTAAAAAAAGTTGGTCTAAGGCCAGGTGTGGTGGCTTACGGCTGTTGTCCCAGCTACTTGGGAGGCTGAGGCAGGATTGTTTAAGCCCAAGAGTTCGAGGCTGTAGTACACTGTGATGACACCTGTGCATAGCCACTGCACTGCAGCCTTGGCAACAGACCACGACCTCATCTCTTAAGAAGAAGAAAAAAAAAGATCTAAAAAATCAGGTATTGGGCCAGGCATGTTGGCTCACGCCTGTAATCCCAATTTGGGAGGCCAAGGTGGGTGGATTGCTTGAGCCCAGGAGTTCGAGGTTGTGATGAGCCGTGATCACACCACTACACTCCAGCCTGGGCAACAGAGCAAGACCTTGTCTCTAAAAAAAAAAAAAAAAAAAAAAAATTAACCTATATTCCAAACAACAGAATAATTACTTCAGCAAATTCCTCGAGTCAAAATACTTGTGTTATTTCTGTCAGTTACAAATATCATTTAAATCCCTCTCCCTTCCAGTTTTGCTTAGTAACTTAATGGTTTGTGCTTTCTACAGCCAAGTCTTTTGCCCTAGTTTGTAGTAAGCCATTAGTTTTACACATATAATCAATGGCATGCTCTAATTCTTCACGTAAAGATGTGGACTGAAACAATATGAAAGTTTTTTTTTTTTAATTCAGAGCTGGTAATAATGTTTATGAACATTAAAGATAAACAATGTTTTGAATTTTATATTAAATAGTAATAGGTCATAATCAGGGTAGGTAAAATTCATCTTATATTCTAATTTGGAACACTGAAGCTGAGAATATATTTACTTATAAGCAATGTGAAATATATTTTCTATGTGACCTGAAAAAATGCAGAAATAATAACTAAAACTTTTTCTGAAAACACAGTGAACTTATATTCAGAGATTTATATACCAGAAACTCATTTACAGATTCAATAATAATTGACATTAAAGAAAGTGAAACTAACCCTTTAGTACCTCCTGGTACTTGACCTCTTACTGGACACTTTAATGATGCTTATTACCGTTTATCCTCACACCACCTCCACAGAGTAGTCTACATTTTAGGTGGAATGACTTTGGCTCAAAGGGCTTTAATAACATGTATCTGTGAAATAAGGGGGCCTGCCAGCCTGGCCAATCAGCAACATTTAGGCATTGCCTCTGCCCAGGGCCCTTATCATCTCTCCTCTGGATTTACTGATGTTGGAAGTTGACCTTACCTCTTCTCCCATTCGTCTTCCACATTGAAACAAGAACAATCTCTAAAAACAAATCTGAGCATGTGTTCTGTTATTTAAAACTCCTATAATTTGTCCATGTGTACAGGCTCAAGTCCAGGCTTGCAGCACAGTCGACAACACCCTTCACAGTCAGGCTCCAAACAGTGCATCTACCTTTATCTCTTGCCGTTTTACCCCTCTCCCTGGGCTTGGCAAATCTGAACTGCTCTTCCTTCCCCTTTCCCAGTGGTGCCCTTGTGCATGCGATTCTCTCTCCTCTATGCCTTTCCCTCTTTATCTAGGAAACAGTTTTTCTTTCAACCTCCATGTCAGTCTTCCTAAACTCCTCCTGTTCTGATTTTTGCAGCACCCCCTGGGAATATGCTGGCGTCACATTTTACTCAGAAATTTGGTTTTTAAATCAACATATGGGGTACATTGCTATAGAGAGATAGCTTAAAATCTACAATAAAGTAGAATGTATGTGGTTTGATGTATATAGTGCAGTAATTCTCAGGCCCACTGAAATTTAAAGACCAGCGAACTAATCTAAAGGAAAGCAAAGTCGATACGTAGAAGCCCACAAGTTTATACCACCTGCCTGGACCACAGCTGTCACATCCCTGTCAAGCTGTCATTATGGCATGGGTAGAGAAGTCTAGTGTCTCCCCTGGCCTGCAGAATTTGCTCCGTTCTATTTTTTTAAATAATCCACTCTGATTTAAACAGATAGTAATAGATTTGTTATTCTTTGAGAAATGAAAAAATAGGTGGTATGTGGGGGAGGGGATCAGATTTTAAAGTCAGGGCAGAGGTCCTTTCCATCACACACAAGTATTGCAATTACTTGTTCATGTGGCTGCTTCTAGAATTTGAGTTCTTTAAGGGCTTACATGGCTTTTCCCTCATTTGGTCCCCTCTTCTCCCCAACACAGTGAGTGCTCAGTGTTTCCTTAGTAAATTAATGCAGGATTATCAAGTGTCTTCTGAATTCCCAGAGAAATATTAATAGGTTAATTTCAGGATTTAATAATTTGTGCAATTTCTGTAACTATTTGAAAATTAATAATTTGTAGAGCAACTTTCGTTTTCCTATACTTTTTTTTTTTTTGGAGACAGAGTCTCCTCTGTCACCCAGGCTGGAATGCAGTGGCGCAATCAGCTCACTGCAACCTCTGCCACCCAGGTTCAAGCGATCCTCGTGCCCCAGCCTCCCTGATAGCTGGGATTACAGGCATGTGCCACCACACCCGGCTAATTTTTATTTTTTGTATTTTTGTGTAGAGATGGGGTTTCATCATGTTGGTCAGGCTGGTCTCAAACTCCTGGCCGCAAGTGATCCACCCGCCTTGGCCTCCCAAAGTGCTGGGATTACAGGCATGAGCCACCACACCGTTTCTGTTTTCCATATTCTCTGCAAGAGTCACATACTGTTCTTAGAGTCAGGAAAATATTAGCTGTTACTTAAATCGGTATATTTAGACTAACATTTTTAGAATAGAATTTTTAAAACCCAAATAGGAAACTAACCAAAACATTTCCTTCCTTAGCTGTGCTAGTGCACACTTTTATATTCATGGTAGGAACAATGCTTATAATAAACTCAAATTTCATAAATTCTTTTTTTCTTGTTATCCAAATGTAGTCAATTTAGGAAATTTTAAGGGAAGGCTGGGTGCGGTGGTTCATGCCTATAATCCCAGCACTTTGGGAGGCTGAGACGGGTGGATCTCTGGAGCCTAGGAGTTCAAGACCAGTCTGGGCAACAAAGCGAAACCCTGTCTCTCCACAAAGTACAAAAACTAGCTGAGGTGGCGTGTGCCTGTAGTCCCAGCTACTCTGGAGTCTGGGGTGGGAGGATCGCTTGAGCCCAGGAGGCAGAGGCTGCAGTGAACTGTGATTGCACTCTGCACTCCAGCCTGGGTGACAGAGCAAGACCCTGTCTCAAAAACAAAACAAAACCAAAAAAAAGAGAAAATTTTAAGGGAAGAACTTAAAAGTGATCCTAAAACATAAATATAACCTGTAACACTATTATTAGTAAGATCTATTTTCCTGATGTGTTAAATACTCCAAATATTCTACAAACTAAAACCATCTAGTTTGGCCAGCTGTGGTGGCTCACACCTGTAATCTCAGCACTTTAAGAGGCTAAGGCATGAGGATTGCATGAGCCAGGAGTTCAAGATCACCCTTGGCAACATAGCAAGACCCTATCTCTACAATCAATCAATCAATCAACCAACCATCTAGTTTATACTATTTAAAGTATTATGAAGTTTATTTATTAGTATGGCTTTATGTGGAAACATTTATGCTTATCACTATTGACTAGTCTTTACAAGAACCAGTGAAATGCATAGGATGTATATATTAGATATTTTCAAATACCTCAAGGAGAAATCTGTATTTCTAAAATATACAAGAAAGGACATTTTTCCTAATATGCAGGGAAAAAAGAAGACGAACTGCTATAATTTTATTTGACCTGAACAGAGACCAGAATAATCTATGTATTGTGTTTCATAACCTTATTTGCATGCCCAACTAGAAATTCCCAGAGTATCTTTGAACATGATATGTAATATATTTTACTTTCCCTAATTTTATTTTTCTTATTAAGAGTTAACTCTTAAATGTACCTTTATTTGAAATGACTACCTTCCCAAATTCTGTAACCTATTTGCCTTGCTTCATGCTTTCCCATAGCAATTTCATCTTCTAATACATGGCATAATTTACATATTCATGTTTATTGACTCTTCTCCCTGCTAAATTGTAAGCTCTACAAAGGCAGCAATTTTGCTTGTTTTTTTAACTATTGTATCCCTAGCACTTACAGCAGAACCTCGCACATAGTAGGCATGCAATAAATTTGTTGAATGAATGGATAAGGCAAGTATTTAGTTAAAACCAGACTGTTTAAAGCAGTATTTGTTGAGTTTTTATGTTAAATTGAATACGTATGTAGACCTCTTCACTTACCGTTCTTTGATTCCATTGTTCCTGGACATAGGCAGGATATTCTAGAATATTTTAAACTTACCATCTGGCAAAAGTTATTTAATGCTAATTGTGTGTGTGTGTGTGTGCACGTGTGTGTGTGTAAACATACATTCATATAATACATATTTATAACAGGTACTTGTCTTCACAGTCTCTGTTGCTCATAAATGGATGAAATAAAAATTATAATGAATAAATGGTTTAAAAAATGTCAGTGAAGTGAAGCTTTTTATTTTTTTTAAATTGGTAAAAATCTCTCTTCTTCCCACAGATCTTAAACCTTACTCAGGCATTGAGAGACGGGAAGAGTCCTTTCCAGCTAGTACAGATGCCTTGTGTGATTGTGGAACGCAGTCAAGGTGGAAGTCAGGGTCGGATTGTCCACCTGAGCAATTCCTTTACCCAGACTGTCAATTGCAGGAAGCCATTTTTTTCCTCCTGGTAGTAAATGTGAGAGTAAGAGAAACAAACTGTTTAGAATTATCGTGTTTTTAAAACATCATAGTAATGTAAATCTGCTGTTAGGAGCTCCAGTTGCTAAAACCTCAATTTAAGTCTTTAAAAGGTTGTATTTTGAATGTAACCAAAAGTTTACAGTTTTTTGTCCAAATATTAAATTTCTATTTCAGGGAAGAAGTGCTATATCTCCTATATTGTATTTTTGTAGAAAATTTGTATTTTATGTTGTTGTTAGTTTAAAAGGTAATTTTACACATGCTGGAATGACTGTAATTACTCTAGAATTCCAAGTAGAATACAATAACTTTTAATATTGAGAAGAATGTTCATGCTAATTCTTCTTACATTACAAAAGGCCTTTGAGGATGCCTACGTCTGAAATTGCTCTTATGAACTTTAATAAAATAGTTAGCTAATAGAAAAACAGGTAAGAATAAAGCAATGTTGCCTTAATTTCAAAAGCTGCTATTTTAGAATTTGAATAAGTATTCCTAAAGTGACCATTATTAGGGACCAGAAAATTATATCTTGGCTAAGTAATAGAGGACCATTTTGGTTTTTGTACTTGAGAATATTTTTGGTGAATTACTTTGTTGTAGTGAGGAAAAAATCTAAAGAAATTTCTCCTTTTTTGAAAAAATGGAAATACTCAATTGAGACTTGAGGGGAATAATAGAAAGTTAAGGTAGATCCCCAATATTTTGGAATACCAAAATTGCCTTAAAAATTCCCTTCTGTTTCTTACGTGGGATCAAATACTTGAGATTAGTACTTCGGAGTACTGGCCTTGTTCAATTTAGTACTTCAATTAGTATTAAACTTCACTAAAAAGTAAACCATACTCCAAATTGTATATTGGATTGCATTTTGGGGTCCTAGGTCATATGTTCTTCAAAATTATTATGATTGTACTATTGTACTTGAAATTACAGATGTTATTATAATTACAGTCAAATGTAGACTATCAGGCCAAATTAAAGGGGAGCATGGCAGATAACCATAAAGTCATTTATATTTGATTTTGAAATGTATTTTTGTACTTTATTTTGAATATCACCCGTATGTCTGACATTATTGGAATTTGTAACATTGTTAATGTACTAAGTGATTTAAATTGAATTGATGAAGATGTGATTTTACAGAAGCAGAAGTTTCATTTTCTTGAGGCTTAAAACCGATATCACCACTCGGGCTTAACTGGGTAATTTGTGGTCTAGGCCTTTTGTTTTCTAAGCTTACTTACTATCTTGTGTTTGTTTATTTGCTTTTAATGAAGTATTTTGTGTAGAAGGTTAAGTTAGGACGCAAAACAGATCTGCCATTCCTTTTTCCCTTATATCTTCGTTTTGGTCTTCATGGACGAGATGAATGAGTATTCTGCTGCCCTGAGTTCTCCTACCTCTTCCAACCCTCCATTAGCTCAATTTTGAGATAATGGAAAATTGACTGGAAATTCAAAACTCAAACTACTATCTTTAGATATAAACACTAGTAATTAAAATGTGCCTTTTGAAGATGTTTTCTAAGAGAAAGGAAATACGTTGCAGTGATGTGGGTACTGCTTTCATAAAATAGTTTTTTCAGTATTTTGAGAATTGCCATATTAATTTTTATAATGGAAAACTTAATAAATTGCTACTGTTTTATATCATAAAATTAAAATACTATGGAAATATTTGCAAAAGGTCTGGCCATACCAGAAAAGTACAGTTGAGATAGTTAAGATATAACCACAAGTCAGAGTACATTGGTTGTATTTTGTAAACTTTCATGAACTGAATTCTTATTTAAATAGTATGGTTTTTTTTCAATGAGTATATTTATAGTGTTAAATGTAGTAGACTAAAGGTAATAAAAATCATTGTCTTAAGATTATGTTCTTCTGTATGTATGTGTTTGGAATATTTAGAATGTTTATGAACACATTTACTATAAATGATGCCAAACTACCATTTTCTTCATATATTAAAAGTATAGTTTAATTCTTTTCTTTTCTTTTTTTTTTTTTTTTGAGACGGAATCTCACTGTGTTGCCCAGGCTGGAGTGCAGTGGCATGATCTCAGCTCACCACAACCTTCATCTCCCAGGTTCAAGCGATTCTCCTGCCTCAGCCTCCCGAGTAGCTGGGACTGCAGGCATGTGTCACCATGCCTGGCTAATTTTTGTATTTTTAGTAGAGATGGGGTTTCACTATGTTGGCCAGGCTGGTCTCGAACTCCTGACCTCAAATGATCTGCCCGCCTCGGTCTCCCAAAGTGGTGGGATTACAGACGTGAGCCACCGCGCCTAGCCTAATTCTTTATAATTCCAAAAGATATTTAACTGAAACCTTTATAATTAAAGACATCTTAATTGTACTTAATTAAATATGCCACCACGTTATCACCCCAAAATTTGTCAGCAATTGAAGACTGTTTGTGGAGACATGGTTTTTGCATACTTTAAGATAATTTGATTCACAAAACTTTTCAAAAATTTGAAATACTTTGGGCAGCCGAGGCGGGCGGATCACTTGAGGTCAGGAGTTCGAGACCAGCCTGGCCAACATGGCGAAACCCCATCTCTACTAAAAATACAAAAATTGCCCAGGCGTGGTGACACACACCTGTAATCCCAGCTACTCGAGAGGCTGAGGCACGAGAATTATTGAACCCGGGAGGGAGGGTGGAGGTTGCAGTGAGCCGAGATCACACCACTGCCTTCCAGCCTGGGTGACAGAGTAGATTCTGTCTCAAACAAACAAAAAAATTGAAGTACTGTACTATATGGAATTAAAACCTTTTTTAAAAATGATGGCGCCACATTCTTTGATCAGATGACATCTTAAATCCTTGTGCAGCTGTTTGAATAGACAGGCAGCATCCTAGGTTTTATAGTCTGCCTTCTTTCACCAACTTGCTTGGGCAACTGTACAGAGTTGTAGCAGAGATTCTTAGTGCTGTGCTATGTTTCCAAGTCTCTCATGCAATTAGTTTGGGGCCTTGTGACTGAGTTCTGGCCAGTGAGATGTGGAGACAAGTGATACATGCAATTTCCAGGCCTGGCAGTAAAACTGTCACGATTGACTACTCTCTTGTCTTTCCATTTGGCTATGAACGAAGAATTTGCAAAATGGAAGCAGCCAGGGCACAGGAGGCACTGCTGGGGAAAGCTACCAGGAGAGCCTCCTGACTGCACTGGACGGTGACATGAGCAAGAAAGAAGTTCTGTGTTGAGTCACTGCAGTTTTGAATGTAATTGTTCTATCTTCGTCTCTCCTATCCCAGACATTATGATGTAAATAGAAAAATACCAATCACTTTTAAATAGGAGGCATACTGTAACATTTCTTCACTAAAGCTAGGTGAAAGTTTATCTTTTTGAATTCCAGAATATGAATAGTTTGGGTTAAAACCATCAATACATGGCCAGGCGTGGTGGCTCATGCCTGTAATTCCAGCACTTTTGGACGCTGCGGCGGGAGGATCCATTGAGCTCGGGTAGATCGAGACTAGCCTGGGCAACATAGTGAGACCTCATCTCTTAAATAAAGTCAATACCAACAAGATCATGTGGCAATAGCAGCTTCGGAGGATCAAGCAGAGAGAAGGGAAGGGGGATTTGTGATGGTCCTAAGAGCCAAAGAACCCAGAATTTGCCACCATGTACCAGGCCCCCACAAGAAGGATCCCCAATAGCGGTGGGAATTTCAATTGGTAGGACCAAAAACCACAATCAGAATTAGGAGAAGGCTGCCCAGCATTCACCTGGTATCTAGCAAAAAGGCCTGCAGAAAGGTGTAAGGGTACTAAGGCAATCTGGTCTTTGTAGTTTTCAAGAATAACCAGTGAGAGGACATAGGGCTATACCGAGAAAAAGTACTGGGAATAGAAAATGCACAGATGAGGGAAGGACCCCAGGGGTAAAGGAGAGTGGTTCAGATAATGAGAGAAGAGGGGACCAAATGAATGAGACAGAACTCAGAAAGTACTTAAGAGGTAGGAACACACAAAACCATCTTATCTAATACTCTGTAGTAACGACAGAAGAGAGAGCCCTAAAGCCACGAAGCTCAGAAACTGTCCTAGCCCACCCTCACCTCCTACACAGGAATCTTCTAAAAATACAGGAGGAAACATATAGAAAAATCCGTCTGATTTAAACCTCTTACAAGATGTAAGACTACAATATGCTCGAAGAAAAAAAGGTTTACAATCTGCATAACATACCCACAGAAAATGAAGATATCCCAGAAACATCTCTCTAAAGCAAAGGAAAACAGTAATCTAATGTTTTAAAACATGCTGAAGGAATTTAAGAAGCCATGGAAGCTAAGAAAGAACAACAAAAATTGAAAAAACTCTGATCGGGCATGGTAGTTCATGCCTGTAATCTCAGCACTTTGGGAGGCCGAGATGGGAGGATCCCTTGAGGCCAGGAGTTGGAGAGCAGCCTGGGCAACATGGCAAGCCCCCCATCTCTACAAAAAAATGTAAAAATTACTTAGGTGTGGTTGTGCATGCCCATAGTCGCAGCTACTAAGGAGGCTGAGGCAGGAGGATCACTTGAGCTCGGGAGTTCAAGGCTGCTATGATCATACCACTGCACTCCAGCTCAGGCGACATAGTGAGACCTGTCGCAAAAAGTAAAAATGAGGCCAGGTGTGGTGGCTCACACCTGTAATCCCGCACTTTGGGAGACCAAGAGAGGCAGATCCCTTGAGCCCAGGAGTTCAAGAGCAGCCTAGGCAACATAGGAAGACCCCCATCTCTACAAAATAAGTAAACTAGAAGGAACACAAGTGCAAATAGACAACATATCTGCAACCACCCAACAGCAAACATCGTACTTAGTGTTGAAAAATCTAAAGCTTTGGGTGTTCGTTCTCTATTGCTGCTCTAATAAGTTATAATAAACTTACTGGCTCAAAACAACACAGATTTATTATCTTACAGTCCATAAGTAGATGTCTTGATGCAGGTTTCATTGGACTAAAATCAAGGTGCCAGTAGGGCTGCATTCCTTTCTGGAGGCCTTCAGGGAGAATCCATTTTCTCGCCCTTTCCAGCTTTTTAAGGCCACTCACATTCCTCGGCTCTGTTTCTCCTCCTCCATCTTCAAAGTCGGAGGTAGTGCATTGAATCCTTTTCTTATTGCATTGCTCTTAAACGGACTCTTGTGCCTTCTTCTTCCACTTTTAAGGGCCTTTGTGATTACATTGGGCCCTCCCAGATAATCTAGAATAATCTCCCCATTTTAAGGTCGGTCGATATACAACCTTAATTCCATTTGCAACTTTTAAATTCCCCAGATAGAGACATCTTTGGGAACCATTATTCTGGCTTTGCATTTTCCCCCTGAGATCAGTGATGTGACGAGGACACCTGCTCTTGCTGTTTTTATTCAAGTGTTATACTCTAGAGCCTAACCAGTGCCGTAAGGCAAGAAAGAGAAGTCAAAGGAAGAAATAAAATTGTGATTATTTACAGATGGCATAATTATGCATATTAGAAATTCAAAAATATCTACAGAAACCTATTAGCCTTAATAAGTGAATTTTGCAAGGTTTACATATGAGCAACGTTAGTCTGAAAATTTTAAAAGAGATCATTTATAGCAGCATCAAAACACATTAGATTCCTAGAAATAAGTCCCATGAAGATGAGCAAGACCTCTACACTAAACCATAAGAAAGCACTGGAAAAAATGAAAGATTCTGTTAAGTGGAAGGCTATACGATGCTTAGGTATTGATAATATTAAGACATTGATTCTCCCAAACTTATAGATTCAACTCAAAATCCTATCTGATTTTTTTTGTAAAAATTACACATTAGATTCCTAGAAATAAGTCCCATGAAGATGAGCAAGACCTCTACACTAAACCATAAGAAAGCACTGGAAAAAATGAAAGATTCTGATAAGTGGAAGGCTATACGATGCTTAGGTATTGATAATATTAAGATATTGATTCTCCCAAACTCTTAGGTGTTGATAATATTAAGATATTGATTCTCCCAAACTTATAGATTCAACTCAAAATCCTATCTGATTTTTTTTGTAAAAATTACACATTAGATTCCTAGAAATAAGTCCCATGAAGATGAGCAAGACCTCTACACTAAACCATAAGAAAGCACTGGAAAAAATGAAAGATTCTGATAAGTGGAAGGCTATACGATGCTTAGGTATTGATAATATTAAGATATTGATTCTCCCAAACTCTTAGGTGTTGATAATATTAAGATATTGATTCTCCCAAACTTATAGATTCAACTCAAAATCCTATCTGATTTTTTTTGTAAAAATTACACATTAGATTCCTAGAAATAAGTCCTATGAAGATGAGCAAGACCTCTACACTAAACCATAAGAAAGCACTGGAAAAAATGAAAGATTCTGATAAGTGGAAGGCTATACGATGCTTAGGTATTGATAATATTAAGATATTGATTCTCCCAAACTCTTAGGTGTTGATAATATTAAGATATTGATTCTCCCAAACTTATAGATTCAACTTAAAATCCTATCTGATTTTTTTTGTAAAAATTGACAGCTAATTCTATAACGTATATGGAAATGTTTTGTCCAAAACAACTGGACAAGAAGAATGAAGTTGGAGGACTTATACTACCTGATCTCAAAACTTATAAAGCTACAATAATCAGACATTGTAGCATTGGTGTATAGATAAACACATAGATCAATGAAACAGAATAGAAAATCCAGAAATAAACCCAACACATGTGGTAAACTGATTTTTTAACAAAGGTGCCAAGGCAATTCAATGGGAAAGGATAGTCATTTCAACAGATGGTGCCGTAGAGGGAGATAGGCAAAGAAATCGAAGATGAATCATCACCATTACCTCATAGACTTAAAAGAGTTAATAAAAGCTAAACTTCCAGAAGAAAACAGCAGAAAATCTAATGGCTCTGAGTTTGCAAAGATTTCTTGGACTACAAATGGCATAAACCATTAAAAAAAAAAGAAAAAAAGGAAGTTGGGCTTCATGAAAATTAAAAACTTCTCTTCAAAAGACACTTTTAAGAAACTGACATTTCTAGCTACAAACTGAGAGAAAATGTTTGCCAAACATATCTAGTAAAGTACCTGTATCCAGAATTCCAGAATGTATGAAGTGATCTTACAACTCAAGAATATTCCCAGGCCAGGCGCAGTGGCTCATGCCTGTAATCCCAGCACTTTGGGAGGCCAAGGCGAACGAATCACGTGAGGCCAGGAGCTCAAGACCAGCCTGGTCAACATGGCAAAACTCTACTAAAAATACAATTAGCCAGGCTGGTGGCACATGCATGTAATCCCAGCTACTTTGGAGGCTAAGGCATAAGAATCCCTTATATCTGGGAGGCAGAGGTTGCAGTGAGCTAAGATCGTATCACTGTACTCCAGCCTGGATGACTGAGCAAGAATTTGTCTCAAAAAAATTAATTAACAATAATAAAAGAATATTCCCAATTAAGAAACAAAAGATTTAAAAAGACACTTCACAAAAGAAGGTGTAGAAGTGAATGTCCAATAAGCATATGAAAAGATACTCAACATTGTTAGTCATTAGGAAAATGCAAATAAAAACCATGAGTAAAGTTAAACATAAACTTATACCACTCAGTCATTCCACTTCTTTGTACTTGCCCAAGATAAATAAAAGCAAATGTCCACATGAAAATGTTCATAGCAGGCTGTTTTGTAATACCCCGAACTGAAAATAACCCAGGTGTCTACCAACAGGTGAATGGATAAGCAAAATGCAGCATATCCATACAATAAAAAGATATGAACTACTAATACGCAGTGACATGGATTAATTTCAAAATCATTACGGTAACTGGAGAAGCCAGACACAGAACATACTGTATGAATTCCATTTATATAAAATTCCCTAAAATGAAAACTAATCTATTATTAAAGAAAACAGTGGGTATGGACATTGAAGGAGGGCTAGATTGCACGGAGGCATAAGGAAACTTTGGGAGATTATGGAAATATTTTTATTTTTATTTTATGATCCAGGATATATGTACAAGACATGTAGGTTTATTACATAGGTAAACGTGTGACATGGTGGTGTGCTCCATCTATCAACCCATCACCTAGGTATTAAGTCTCATATGCATTAGCTATTTATCTGGATGCTGTCCCTTCCCCCATACCATCCCTGCAACAGGCCCTAGTATGTGTTGTTCCCCTCCCTGTGTTCTCACTGTTCAGCTTCTACTTGTAAGTGAGAACATGTAGTATTTGTTTTTCTGTTCCTGCATAGTTTGCTGAGGATAATGGCTTCAAGCTCCATCCATGTCCCTGCAAAGGACATGATTTCATTCCTTTTGAAGGTTGCATAGAATTCCACGGTATACATGTACCACATTTTCTTTATCCAGTCTATCATTGATGGACATTCAGGTTGACAACAATAATAATAATAATTCCATGTCTTTGTTATTGTGAATAGTGCTGCAATGAACATACATGTGCATGTGTCTTCATAATAGAATGATTTGTATTCCAGCCAGGCATGGTGGCTCACGCCTGTAATCCCAGCACTTTGGGAGGCCGAGGCGGGTGGATCACGAGGTCAGGAGGTCGAGACCATCCTGACTAACAAGGTGAAACCCCCTCTCTACTAAAAAAAATACAAAACATTAGCCGGGCATGGTGGTGGGTGCCTGTAGTCCCAGCTACTTGGGAGGCTGAGGCAGAAGAACTGCTTGAACCCATGAGGTGGAGGTTGCAGTGAGCCAAGATTGTGCCACTGCACTCCAGCCTGGGCGACAGAGCGAGACTCCGTATCAAAAAAAAAAAAAAAAAAGAATGATTTGTATTCCTTGGGTATATACCCAGCAATGGGATTGCTGGGTCAAATGGTATTTCTGGTTCTAGATCTTTGAGGAATCCCCACACTGTTTTCCACAATGGTTGAACTAATTTACATTCCCACCAACAGTGTAAAAGTGTTCCTATTTCTCCACACCCTCACCAGTATCTGTTGTTTCTTGACTTTTTAATAATCGCCATTCTGACTGGCGTGAGATGTTATCTCATTGTAGTTTTTTGTGTGTGCAAGTGAAGGAGTCACTCTGTTACCCAAGCTGGAGTGCAGTGGTATGATATCCCCTCACTGCAATCTCTGCCTCCTGGGTTCAAGTGATTCTGCTGCCTTAGCTTCCCAAGTAGCTGGGACTACAGGCACACACCACCATGCCTGGCTAGTTTTTGTATTTTTAGTAGAGACAGGGTTTCACCATGTTGGCCAGGCTGGTCTTGAACTCCTGACTTCAAGTGATCCACCTGCCTTGGCCTCCCAAAGTGCGGAATTACAGGCATGAGCCACCGTGCCCAGCCTCACTGTAGTTTTGATTTGCATTTATCTAATGATCAGTGATGTGGAGCTTTTCTTCATATGTTTGTTGGCTGCATAAATGTCTTCTTTTGAGAAGTGTCTGTTCATGTCCTTTGTCCACTTTTTAACAGGGTTGTTTGTTTTTTTCTTGTGTATTTGTTTAAGTTCTTTGTAGACTCTGGATATTAGACCTTTGTCTAGTTGCAAAAATTTTCTCCCATTCTGTAGGTTGTTTTTCTCACTGATAATAGTTTCTTTTGCTGTGCAGAAGCTCTTGAGTTTAATTAGATCCCATTTGTCAATTTTTGCTTTTGTTGCAATTGCTTTTGACCTTTTTGTAATGAAATCTTTGCCCATGCCTATGTCCTGAATGGGTATTGCCTAGATTTTCTTCGAGGGTTTTTACAGTTTGGGGTTTTACCTTTAAGTTTTTAATCCATCTTGAGTTAATTTTTATAGAAGGTGTAAGAAAGGGGTCCAGTTTCTACTTTCTGCATATGGCTAGCCAGTTCTCCCAGAACCATTTATTAAATAGGGAATTCTTTCCTTATTGCTTGTTTTTGTCAGGTTTGTTGAAGATCAGATGATTGTAGATGTGTGGTCTTATTTCTGAGATCTCTATTCTGTTTCATTGGCCTATGTATCTGTTTTTGTACCAGTACCATGCTGTTTTGGTTACTGTAGCCCTGTAGTATAGTTTGAAGTTGGGTAATATGATGCCTCCAGTATTGTTCTTTTTGCTTAAGATTGTACACAGGCTTTTTTTGTTGTTGTTCTATATGAATTTCAAAGTAGTTTTTTCTAATTCTGTGAAGAAGGTCTGAGGTAGTTGAATGGGAATAGCATTGAATCTATGAATTAGTTTGAGCAGTATGGCCATTTTCACAATATTGATTCTTCTTCTCCATTAACTTGGAATATTTTTCCATTTGTTTGTGTCCTCTCTGACTTCCTTGAGCAGTGGTTTGTTGTTCTCCTTGAAGAGGTCCTTCACTTCCCTGGTTAGCTGTATTCCTAGGTATTTTATTCTCTTTGTAGCAATTGTGAATGGGAGTTCATCCATGATTTGGCTCTCTGCTTGTCTCTGGTTTTTGGACAGGAATGCTTGTGACTTTTGCATATTGATTTTGTATCCTTAGACTTTGCTGAAGTTGTTTATCAGCTTAAGAAGCTTTTGGGCCAAGACAATGGGGTTTTCTAGGTATAGGATCATGTCATCTGCAAACAGAGACAGTTTAACTTTCTCTCTTCCTATTTGAATACTCTATTTTTTCCTCTTGCCTGATCGCCCTGACCAGAAATTCCAATACTATGTTGAATAGGAGTGGTGAGAGAGAGCATCCTTGTCTTATGCCAGTTTTCAAGGGGAATGCTTCCAGCTTTTGCCCATTCAGTATGATATTGCTGTGGATTTTTCATAAATGGCTCTTATTATCTTGAGGTATGTTCCATCAATACCTAGTTTATTGAGAGTTTTTAACATGAAAGGACGCTGAATTTTACAGAAGGCCTTTTCTGCATCTATTGAGATAATCGTGTGGTTTTTGCTTTTAGTTCTGTTTATGTGATGAATTATGTTTATTGATTTGCATACATTGAACCAGCCTTGCATCCTGGGGATGAAGCTGACTTGATTGTGGTGGATAAGCTTTTTGATTTGCTGCTGGATTTAGTTTGCCAGTATTTTATTGGGGATTTTTGCATCAATGTTCATCAGAGATATTGACCTGAAGTTTTCTTTTTTTGTTGTATCTCTGCCAGGTTTTGGTATCAGAATGATGCTGGCCTCATAAAATGAGTTAGGGAGGATATTCTCCTTTTATAGTTTGGAATAATTTCAGAAGAAATGGTACCAGCTTCTCTTTATACTTCTGGTAGGATTCAGCTGTAAATCCATCTGGTCCTGGACTTTTTTTGGTTGGTTGGCTATTTCTTACTGCCTCAATTTCAGAACTTGTTACTGTTCTATTCAGGAATTCAACTTCTTTCTGATTCAGTCATGGGAGGGTGTATATATGCAGGAATTTATCCATTTCTTCTCAATTTTCTAGTTTATTTGCATAGAGGTGTTTATAGTATTCTCTAATGGTTGCTTGCATTTCTGTGGGGTCAGTTGTGATATCTCCTTTATCGTTTCTTTATTGTGTCTATTTGATTCTCCTCTCTTTTCTTGTTTATTAGTCTAGCTAGTAGTCTATTTTATTAATTTTTTCAAAAAACCAGCTCCTGGATTAGTTGATTTTTTTAAAGGATTTTTCATGTCTCCATCTCCTTCAGTTCCAGTCTGATCTTGGTTATTTCTTGTCTTCTTCTAGCTTTAGGGTTTTTTTGCTCTTGGTTCTCTAGTTCTTTTAGTTGTGATGTTACAGTGTCAATTTGAGATCTTTCTAGCTTTTTGTTGTGGATGTTTTAGTGCTATATCTTTCCCTCTTAACACTGCTTTAGCTGCATCCCAGAGATTCTGGTACGTTGTCTTTTTGTTCTCCTTGGTTTCAAAGAACTTCTTGATTTCTGCCTTAATTTCATTATTTACCCAGTAGACATTCAGGAGCAGGTTATTTAGTTTCCATGTAGTTGTGTGGTTTTGGGTGAGTTTCTTAATCTTGAGTTCTAATTTGACTGTGCTATGGTCTGAGAGACTGTCATGATTTCAGTTCTTATGCATTTGCTGAGAAGTGTTTTACTTCCAATTATGTGATGGATTTTAGAGTAAGTGCCATGTGGCACTGAGAAGAATGTATATTCTGTTGTTTTGGATGGAGAGTTCTGTAGATATCTATCAGGTCCACTTGATCTACAGCTGAGTCCGAGTCCTGAGTATCTTTGTTAATTTTCTGTCTCAATGATCTGTTTAATATTGACAGCAGGGTGTTAAATTCTCCCACTATTATTGTGTGGGAGTCTAAGTCCCTTTGTAGGTCTCTATGAACTTGTTTTATGAATCTGGGTGCTCCTGTGTTGGGGGAATATATATTTAGGATAGTTAGCTCTTCTTGTTGAATTGAACACTTTACCATTATGTAATGCCCTTCTTAATTTTTTTTTTTATCTTTGTTAGTTTAAACTCTGTTGTGTCAGAAACCAGGATTGCAATTCCTGCATTTTTCTGCTTTCCATTTGCTTCATAAATTTTCCTTCATCTCTTTATTTTGAGCCTATGTGTGTCTTTGCATGTGAGATGGGTCTCTTGAATACAGGACCTGATGGGTCTTGACTCTTTATTCAGCTTGACATTTTGTGTCTTTTAATTGGGGCATTTAGCCCATTTATATTTAAGGTTAATATTGTTATGTGTGAATTTTATCCTGTCATCATGATGCTAGCTGGCTATTTTGCATACTTGCTGATGTAGTTGCTTCATAGTGTCATTGGTTTTTGTACTTCAGTCTGTTTTTGTAGTGGCCATTAATGGTTTTTCCTTTCCATATTTAGTGCTTCCTTCAAGAGCTCTTGCAAGGCAGGCCTGGAGGTGATGAATTGCCTCAGGATTTGGTTGTCTGAAAAGGATTTTCTCTTTCACTTAGGAAGCTTAATTTGGGCAGATATGAAATTCTGGGTTGGAAATTCTTCCCTTTAAGAATGTGGAATATTGAGCCCCAATCTCTTCTGGCTTGTAGTGTTTCTGCTGAGAGGTTCACTGTTAGGTTGATGGCCTTCTTTTTGTAGGTGATCTGGCCTTTCCCTTTGGCTGCCCTTAACATTTTTTCCTTCATTTTGACCTTGGAGGTAAATAAATATGTGTCTTGGGGTTGATCTTCTCATGGAGTATATTACAGGAATTCTCTGGATTTCCTGAATTGGAATGTTGGCCTGTCTTGCTAGATTGGGGAAGTTCTCCTGGATGATATCCTAAAGTATGTTTTCCAACTTGGTTCTGTTCTCCCTGTCTCTTTCAGGTACCCCAATCAGTTGTAGGTTTGGTCTTTTTCTATAATCCCATAGTTCTCAGAGATTTTGTTTGTTCCTTTTCATTTTTTTTTTTTTTTCTAATTTTGTCTGCCTGTCTCATTTCAGCAAGATAATCTTCAAGCTCTGAAATTCTTTCCTCCACTTGGTCTATTCAGCTATTGATATTTGTGGTTGCATTGTGAAGTTCTTGTGTTGTTTTTCGGCTCCATCAGGTTATTTATGTTCCTCTCTACACTGGTTATTCTGGTAACAACTCCTGTATTGTTTTATCATGTTTCTTAGCTTCTTTGCATTGGGTTAGAACATGTTATTTTAGCTCAGTGAAGTTTGTTATTACCCACCTTCTGAAGCCTCCTTCTGTCAAATTAATCCGTCTCAGCCTCTGCCCACATCTGTGCCCTTGGTGGAGAGGTGTTGCAACCATTCGAAGGAGAAGAGGCACTCTGGCTTTTTGAGTTTTCAGCAATTTTTCATTGATTCTCATCTTTGAGAGTTAATCTAGCTTCAATCTTTGAGGCTGCTGAACTTGGGATGGGGTTTTTGTGGGGACTTTTGTTGATGCTGTTGTTGTTGTTGTTTTCTGTTTGCTTGTTTCTCTTTTAACAGTCAGGCCCTTCTTCCATAGGGCTGCTGCGATTTGCTGGGGGTCCACTCCCAACCCTATTTTCCTGGGTCCCTCCTGGATCTGAAGATGTCACCAGTGGAGGCTGCAGAAGAGCAAAGATGGCTGCCTGCTCCTTTCTCTGGGAGCTCTGTCCCAGAGGGGCACCAACTTAATACTATCAGGAACGGTCTTGTATAAGGTGTCTGGCAACCTCTGTTGGGAGGTCTCACCTAATCAGGAGGCACAGGATCAGGGACCTGCTTAACGAAGCACTCTGGCTGCCCCTTAGCGGAGATGGTGCACTGTGCTGTGGGGAATCTCACTCATCTGGACTGCCTGGACTTCTCAGAGCCAGCTGGTGGAAAGACTAAGTCTGCTGATCCACAGAGACCGCGACCATCCCTCCCCACAGGGCTTCGTCCCAGGGAGATTAGAGTTTTGTCCATAAACCCCTGGCTGGAGTTGCTGAAATTCCCGCAGGGAGGTCCCACCTAGTGAGGACGCAGTCTGGCCACAATCGGCCACAGCCACTGTGCTGCACTGTGGAAAATTCCTCCTGGATCCAAACTGCAGACTAGAGCTGCAGTGATGACTGCTGCCCCTCCCCCGGGGAGCTCAGTTGTCTTAGGCCAAAGGCAGCTGCAGTGATGATGGCTCCCCGCCTCCCTCCACCCCGGAACTCAGTAGCTCAGTAGTCTTCAGCAGTCTCCAGCTGAGTGGCCACTGAGAATCTGCACAGCTCTGTGCTTGGAACCCAAGGTCCCAAGGCATGGGCTCACAAGGGGGACCTCTTGATCTGCGGGTTGCACAGATCCGTGGAAAAAGTGTGGTTTTTCTGTGAGAAAATATTTGAAATGGTCCATTTTCAAGGCATGATAAATCTAAGTATGGCAGCCAGTCTGCAAATGTGACAAACCGCATGGCTCATGCGCCTAGAAGGCCACAATAAGCGAACAGAATGTAGAGGAGGGGTCAACCCATGAGAGAGAAGAAAGTTTCATTATTGGGAAATCAAAACTGAAGCGGAGAAGGGGACAGGGTATAACCTTATAAGAGGGATAATGAAACTTAGGCGACACCTGGGAAGATTGTAACCCCATAGTACTCAACCAATGAGGAACTGGGGGAGGGACTTGCGTGCTAGGAGATAAATTACCTGTTGTGACTGCCGTGGATGTGCCTTCTCACCAGACACCCAATCTTGCAAGACTGTTATTAAAAGTCTCGCTTTTGCTGTTCTTCATGACTCTAAGTCCATTCTTTAGGTTTAGACGGGTGGGAGCTCCCCTTACCCCATGTGGCTCACAGGTGGGGTGTCACACCACCCTCCTTTTACCCGCTCTCCATGGGTCGCACCAACCTCCTAGCCAGTCCCAGTGAGAGAACCTGGATACCTCAGTTGCCGTTTTTGTTTATCTCAGTGGGAGCCTCTGACTGCAGCTGTTTCTAGTCAGCCATCTTGGCCCCTGGAAATATTTTTTATCTTGATCATGGTTCTAGTTTCACAAGTGAAGACATTTGTGAAAGACCATCAAATTGTACAGCTCACTGTATGTGGATTATCCTTCATACAATAATAAAAAATGATTTACCATTTCAAATGGATCAGATTTGGGAAAAATTTAAACCCCAACAATTGGTACAGTCATTTTGTTATTGTGTTTTTTTTGTTTTTTTTTTTTTGAGGTAGGATCTCACTTTGTCACCCAAGCTGGAGTGCAGTGGTGCAATCTCAGCTCACTGAAGCCTTGACCTCGCAGGTTCAAGTGATCCTCCTGCCTCAGCCCCCAAGGTAGCTAGGACTAAAGGCAGACACCAGCACACCTGGCTAAGTTTTTTGTATTTTTAATAGAGACGGTGTTTCACCATGTTGCCCAGGCTGTTCTC
Organism: Pongo abelii; assembly: GCF_028885655.2. NCBI lineage: Eukaryota > Metazoa > Chordata > Mammalia > Primates > Hominidae > Pongo > Pongo abelii. Next base: position 24,409,592 of record NC_071988.2, read on the forward strand.
ATACTCCTGAACTCAAGTGATCTACCTACCTCAGCCTCATTCTGGAGAGCAATATCTGGTACAACTGAAGGTGCAAATACCCTGTGGTACTAATGCATGCAAGCAGACATATGCAAGGTTGTTCAATGCTGTGGTGTTTATAACACTGAAAAATTGAGAACAACCTAAAGATCTGTCAGCAAGAAAATGGATAGGTAAATTGTGGTATGCTCATACAATGGAAGACTATAGATCAGTGAAAATAAATGAACTATAGCTACACGTATCAAATTGTGTACATAAACCTCAAAACAATGTTGAAGGAAAAAAGTTGCACAAGTATTTAACCATATCACTCATGTAAATACAAAGCAGTACTATACTTTGCTTTTTGACATATGCATATATGTAAGTATATAAATACGTGGACAAGAATGGTTTCCTCCTTCAGAATCGTGGTTACCTCTGGGCTAGGACAGTATGGAAGCAGACCCAAAGGGTACCAAAATATAAAGTTTTAAGTATAAAAGTATAAAATTTTATTTCTGGGCTATATGCAGTGGCTCATGCCTACAATCACAGCACTTTGGGAGGGAGGTGGGCAGATTGCTTGAGCCCAGGAGTTCAAGACCAGCCTGGACAACATGGTGAAACCCCACTTCTACCAAAAATACAAAAAAATTAGCTGGGCATGGTGGTGTGCACCTGTGGTCTGAGCTACTCAAGAGGCTGATATGGGAGAATTTCCTGAGCCTAGGAGGCAAAGGCAGGGGTGTCAGTGAGCTGTAATTGTGCCACTGTACTCCAGCCTGGGTGACACAGCAAGACCCCTTCTCAAAAACAAAACAAAACAAAACAAAAAACCCCATAAATGTCCAGCTTGGTCAACATGGTGAAAACCTGTTTCTACTAAAAATACAAAAATCGGCCAAGTGTGGTGGCACATGCCTGTAATCCCAGATACTTGGGATGCTAAGACAGGAGAATTGCTTGAACTGGCAGGTGGAGATGGCAATGAGCCAAGATTGCACCACTGCACTCCAGCCTGGGCAACAGAGCGAGACTCCATCTGAAAAAAAACAAAAACAAACAAATTTATTTCTTAAAGTTAAAAAAAAATCTGAAGCAAATACGACAAGACGTCCACATTTGTTAAAATCTGAGTGGTAGGTAAATGTTTCTATATTCTGTTATTTTCCAAGTTTCAATTATTTTACTGTTTAAAAAAGCTTGTATAATATGAGAGAGCACATTTACCTGAATGTTTTGTTTGCCACCTTTATTAGGTTGTGAGGACTGCCATAACAAAATATCACAGACTGGGTGGCTTAAACAGCAGAAATTTATTTTCTCATGGTTCTGGAGGCTGGAAGTCCAAGATCAAGCTGTTGGTAGATTTGGACTTGGAGACAGCTGCTGTCTGTGCGTTTCCTCACAGGGTCTTTTCTCTGCATGCACATCCCTGCTGCCTCTTTCTCTTCTTATAAGGACCCCAGTCATATTGAATTAGGGCTCCACCCTTACGACCTCCTTTAATTTTAAAGGCCCTATCTCCAATTACAGTCACACTGGGGATTAGGGCTTCAAAATATGAATTTGGGGAGGACACAACTCAGTCATAACACCACCCAAAGTATTATATAAAGGTTGTAAGCACCTATGTATGCATTAGCCAGTACGCCTTCTTAGTCATGTCCCCAGTGGAAGATTGAGATAGGACAAGGATCTTGAAACTATTGAGTCTTCAACCCACCTATAAACCCTTCCTAAAGTGAGTGTGAGAGGCTTTTACTTAAGTGTAGGAACTTTTCAACCTGGATTTGCAGTACCTATTTTGACTATTGAGATCAATTTCTTTCTTATTACCGGGCTCATGTTTCTATTCTACAGAGTTGTGAATCAGAACGGCTCATTTCTCAATTATGACAGATATATTAATTTGCTGCAGCCCTTGTGTATTTCCTAAAATTCTCACTCCTGATTGGATAACAGTTTGTATGATAGATACAATTCACTCATTGAATTCAACAAACATTGGGTGCTCATTGTGTGCTGGATTCTCAAAACATTGGTAGGAATGCAAAACTCACTAAAATACAGCTTCATTTCTGGGATTCACTCTTCAAATACTGTTCAAAGTGAGGGAGGGGAAGCTGAAAATGGTAATAGCTCTAAAGTCAGATATTTTCTAGGGAATAATATCCTAATGCTTGCTCTTACATGTTTTATACCTGCATATTTCTACCCTTGCTTCTTAGATGATAAATTCCTTACATATAAGGAAAAGAACTTAAATGTTCTATACACCAAATGCTTGTTGACTGTCTTTAATGTGAACTCTCTACATTTTTCTTATTTATGATAGAAACATATTTTCAGTGTCTGGATTTCTCATGTATTATGGAGGGCAAAGCTTTCATTCCACCTCTTGATATGTTTAATCAGGTCCTTGGGGCTGGGGTGTGGATAGTCTCCAAAGATGGCTGCTATCAATTCCTTCCCTTTTTGTAAGCATGAGTTGTTCCATTCATCATGAAGTGGGATCTACCTCCACTCCCCTTCCACTTGGGCTGGCCTTGCAGCTTGCTTTAACCTTACCCTTTAAGAAACCACGGAGCCTCCATTGTCACCCTGGGAAGTCAGCAGCCATGTGTGAAGTCTAGTTACCCAGAGCCCACTGTGCTATGAGGAAGTCCAGACTAGTCTCATGGAGAGGCCATGTTGGAAGAGAAAGAGAATGTCATTCTCCACTTACTACGACATCATCTCTACTAAGAAAATTAACACGCTGGACGCAGTGGCTCACACCTGTAATCCCAGCACTTTGGAAGGCTGAGGCAGGTGGATCACGAGGTCAAGAGATCAAGACCATCCTGGCCAACATGGTGAAACCCCGTCTCTACTAAAAATACAAAAATTAGCTGGGCGTGGTGGCACTAGCCTATAGTCCCAGCTACTCTGGAGGTTGAGGCGGGAGAATCACTTGAACCTGGGAGGCAGAGGTTGTAGAGAGCAGAGATCACGCCACTGCACTCCAGCCTGGCGACAGAGCAAGACTCCGTCTAAAAAAAAAAAAAAAAAGAAAAAAAAAAGAAAATTAACAAAAAATTCCCACTCCACTATATAGACCATATTAAAATTTCTTCAATTATTCACCAAATATATATTTTACAGCTAGATCTTTGTGTGTGTGTTGGGATCCAATGAAGTTTTATACATTGCATTTTATTTTATCTTTTTCTTTTTTTTTTCTTATTTTTGAGATGGAGTCTCGCTCTGTTGCTAAAGCTGGAGAGCAGTGGCGCAATCTCAGCTCACTGCAACCTCCATCTCCCGGGTTCAAGCCTCCTGGATTCTAGCGATTCTCATGCCTCAGCCTGCCGAATAGCTGGGATTACAGGCACGCACCACCACGTCTGGCTAATTTTTTGTGTGTTTTTAGTAGAGACAGGGTTTCACTATGTTGGCCAGGCTGGTCTTGAACTCTTGAACTCAAATGATCCACCCACCTCGGCCTTCCAAAGTGCTGAGATTACAGGCATGAGCCACCGGGCCCGGCCTTGTTTTATCTTTTAATCTAGAACAGTTCCTTTGCTTTCCTCTGACATTAACATTTGGAATATTCTTGGTTCTGGATTTGTATAATTATCTCCTCTTGATGTTCGACTTCATCCTGTAATCTATATTCTATAAACTGGAAGTGATATCTAAAAGCTTAAATAGGTACAGGTTAAATATTTCTGGCAAAGTATTTCATTGATGGTGCTATAAACTTAATATTGCCTTTACATCAGGAGTTAGATAAGAGATCTTTAATTTTGATTGAATAATTCATCATGGTAGAGAAGAAGTCCCAAAGGATCCAGAGAGCTGTGGCAGCAGGAACTCTGTTCACAATCATAAAATATTCTTGTCTGTGTAGTACTGTTAGATCTTTCCTGCACTTCTTTGAAAACTTAATTCTTGTCCCAGCTTCACCAATGAATTTTTATTCAGCTCTTTTTAAATGATGACGGTGTTTTGATTTTCTCTTTTTAATTGACAAGTTAAAATTGTATATACTTATGGTGTACAATATGGTGTTTTGGTATATGTACATGTTGTGAAATGGCTAAATGTTTTATTTATTTATTTATTGAGATGGAGTCTTGCTCTGTAGCCCAGGCTAGAATACAGTGGCGTGATCTTGGCTCACTGCAACCTCTGCCTCCCAGGTTCAAACAATTCTCCTGCCTCAGCCTCCTGAGTAGCTGGGATTACAGGTGTGCACCACCACACTTGGCTAATTTTTGTATTTTTAGTAGAGATGGGGTTTCGGCATATTGGTCAGGCTGGTCTCGAACTCCTGACCTCAGGTGATCCACACGCCTTGGCCTCCCAGAGTGCTGGGATTACAGGCATAAGCCACCGCGCCCAGCCACTAAGCTTTTACCATATGCATTAGCTCACTTTTGTGTGTGTGTGTGTGTGTGTGTGTGTGTTTGTATCTGGTGAGAACACTTAGTATCTACTCCCTTAGCAATATTCTTTTTCATCTTTTCTTTTTTTTTTTTTTTTTTTCCAAACACAGGGTCTCATTCTGTAGCCCAGGCTGGAGTGCAGTGGCGAGATCCTGGTTCACTAAAGATTTGACCCTCTGGGATCAAGGGATACTTTTACTTCAGCCTCCTGGGTACCTGTGACTACAGGTGCACGTCACCATGCCCAGCTAATTTTTAACTTTTTAGAAATAAAGATGGGATCTTTCTATGTTGTTCAGACCGGTCTTGAACTGCTGGCTTCAAGTAATCCTTCCACTCCAGTCTCCCAAAGTGCTGGGATCATAGGTGTGAGCTACTGTGCCTGGCTGAGCAATTTTCAAGGATACAATACAGTATTGCTGGGTATAGTGGCTTGCACCTGTAATTCTAGCACTTTAAGAGTCCAGATGGGAAGATAGCTTGAGCCCAGGAGTTTGAGACCAGCCTGGGGAACATGGTGAAACCTCGTCTCCAAAACATTTTTTAAAATACAAAAGTTAGCTGGGCGCAGTGGCACATGCCTACAGTCCCAGCTACTCAGGAGGCTGAGGTGGGAGGATCACTTGAGTCAAGGAGGTCGAGGCTGCAGTGGGCTAGGATCACACCACTGCACTCCAGCCTGGGTGACAGAGCAAGACCCTGTTTCAGAACAGAACAAAGGAAACAAACAAACAAAAACAGAACAACAGAGTATATAAACTGCAGTTACAAGATGTGCAGTAGATCTTTTGAACTTATTCCCCCATCTAACTGAAATTTTGTGTCTTTGACCAACATCTCCACAATCCTCCCACCCGCAGCCACTAACTACTGTTTTTCTCTTCGTTTTTATGAGATCAATTTTTTTTTACATTCCACATATAAGTGGGATTATGCTGTATCTGTCTTTTTGTGCCTGACATATTTCAGTTAACATGATGTTCTCCGGGTTCATTCACATCACAAATGACAGAATTTTCTTCTTTCTTGAGACTGAATGGCATTCCACTGTGTATTATGCCACATTTTCTTTATTCATCTTCCACTGATGGACACTCGGGCTGATTCCATACCTTGGCTATTATGAATAGTGCTGCAATTAACATGGGAGTGCAGATATCTCTTTGACATACTGATTTCATTTCCTTTAGATATATACCCAGCAGTGGGATTGCTAGATCATATGGTAGTTCTATTTTTAAGTTTTGGAGGAATTCCTGTACTGTTTTCCACAGAGGCTGTACTAATTTACATTCTCACCAACGGTGTATGTGGGTTCCCTTTTCCCCACATCTTTCCATCACTTGTGGTTCTAATTTGCATTTCTCTAATGATTAGTCATGTTGAGCATTTTTTCATACACCTATTGGCCATGTATGTCTTCTTTTCAGAAATGTCTATTCAGATCCTTTGCCATTTTAAAATCAGAGTGTTTACTTGTTATTGAGTTACTTGAGTTCCTGATATATCTTGGCTATTCATACCTTATCGGATGTATTGTTTGTAAATATATTCTCCCATTCTGCAGGCCGTCTCTTCGCTCTGTTGATTGTTTCCTTTGCTCTGAAAAGCTTTTTAGTTTGATGGAATCCTTTTTATCTACTTTTGCTTTTGTCGCCTGTGCATTTGGGGTCACACCTAAAAACTTATTGCCTTGACTAGTGTCATGGAACTTTTCCCTTGTGTTTTCCTTCTGTAGTTTTATAGTTTCAGAACTTATATTTTAAGTCTTTCTCCATTTGGAGATTTTTTTGGCATGTAGTGTGAGATGAGAGTCTACTTTCATTCTTCTTCATTGGATATCCAGTTTTCCCAGTGCCATTTATCGAAGAGACTGTCCTTTTCCTACAGTGTGTTCCTGGCGTCTTTGCCAAAAATCCATTGACCACAAATGTGTGGCTTTCTCTCTGGGTTCTCTATCTGGTTTCATTGGTCTGTGCATCTATTTTTATGCCAGCACCATGCTCTTTTGATTTTCATCAAGCAAACATACGAACCTTTTCACAATATCAAAAGAATATTATCATGACTGATACTAATTAAGGATAATCACAATATCAAAAGAATATTATCATGACTGATACTAATTAAGGATAAAATCTCAGGGGAACAAAATACATAACATGCAACAAGGTCGTATTTGACTTCTAATCTGTGAGTTCTCATTCACTAATGTGAGCTATTTTGCTTCTACCCAGTGTTTCTCATACGAAGATTCCTAAATATTGTGAGCCTATTGCTTGAACAGTTAAAAATATATAACAAAAATGCATTTATCTAAGCAAACTGCATTATTAATCAGCATCATTTTGTTTACTAATTTTTAACCTACTTCAGAAGCCATATAAAGAGTTCTTCAAGAAAATAAATCCTTAAGCTTTAAAGTTTTTATTCTACCACTAAGCAATAACAATCGATTGAACTTCTGTCACTTAAAAATACTGTAAACTTACTTACTTTATGTTCTAAATATTGTCTATCTTCAATAAGTGGATAGAAACTATGTACCATTCTGTTTTGAGTTTGGGTGTTGGGATAGGGACCTGAGTTTAAATCTTGGTTCTGCCCTTTGTTAGTTTCATGTCTTTGAGCAGATCTTGCAATCTCCCAAATCAGCTCTTTCTCCACATGTAAAAGACATGAGCAAATAGCTCATGACGTTTGTACCAAGGATGAAATGAGGGTTGTTTTGTGAAAAATGTGGCATGAATGGTCTTCGTCTCCACTGAGCAGAGTCTGTGTGTTCACGGCACTTTTGGATCTTTGGTTTTAGATGATGAAATAAGGCATGCACCCGTGTTTATGGGTTTGGATTATTGCATAAAGTGAATATGTGTGCATGCAAATTTCTAGATTTTAGGACATCTTTCTTGGAGCATGGTGACAAATTTGGAATCAGAAAGCTATTAAAGTTTTCTGTTCCATGGCATATATGGGGTTAATCTGGGATTGAGAGGAAAAGGCACCTGAGGTCCCCAGTTAGAGACTTATCCAAACCTGACTCCAGGAAAGACCAAGTGGCATTTCCAAATGTATTTGTTCAGAATCCTGGCGCCTGGGTCTAGCCGGTGAAATGCTAACCTGGCAGTTAGTGGCTGGTGCTCTTGCATGTCGTCTTATGGGTTTTTTAAGATCTGGAAATTGAAAGCATGTGATTTCAAAAAGAAGCCGCTAATCTCTGTAAGCAAAGAGATGTATTTTTCCTTTGACTCCCACAATGCTGCCTGCCTCAGAAGCTCTGGTTACACAATTCCTACCTGACAGGTAAAGCTTCGGAAACTTCTGAGACTGGCAGAAGCAGCAGAAAAATCAAGTAGACTTGCCCTCCCCCAAGAGTCAGAAAGTTGTATAAACATCTTGGGCTGGGCTGATCCCATAGCCGATGGAACTGGTTTAACCAGGTGCTTCTGCCTGAACATCAGTCTGGGAGAACAACACTACCTTTGATCTCAGTGTGGCTTTGGGAACAATCTAGAAAGCTACTGTAGCCTTCAAGTGTTTGTTTTAAATTGCAGTAGTTAAAGGTACCCAGGAACTGCATTTAAACCCAAGTACTGGTTTAAACCAGGGAAGTAACTGCCCTAGTATGGCTTCTAAGCAATTTAACATCTAGCTACACTTGCTATCCATGTTGTCTGTGAGGAGTTGGAAATGCTTCATTCCCTGAATTTCTGGCTAAAATCCTGCCCCTTCAGTGGGACAGTATCCCCTTAATATGTCTTGAGGACAAATGTTATTACCTTTAAGTTTCAAAAGTCTGAGGCTCGGGACAAGTTGTCATGGTTATGCAGAAGTTTAATGTAATCCTTAGAGGAATGAAGTGGAAAAAGTCTTTGACTTTGAATGAAGAGATTAACTCAATTCTAGTGGCCATTCTCCTTATAATTTGGGGCAGGTTATTTAAATTTCCTGTGGGGGACAAGTTGTCATGGTTATGCAGAAGTTTAATGTAATCCTTAGAGGAATGAAGTGGAAAAAGTCTTTGACTTTGAATGAAGAGATTAACTCAATTCTAGTGGCCGTTCTCCTTATAATTTGGGGCAGGTTATTTAAATTTCCTGTGCGTGCATATGTATCGTATGTGTACATGTCTGTGTGTGTGCTTGCTTATTTATTTCACAGTGCTACCACACATATCTTGGTATATCTTTTTTTTTTTTTTTTTTTTTTTTTTTTGAGACGGAGTCTCGCTCTGTCACCCAGGCTGGAGTGCAGTGGCATGATCTCGGCTCACTGCAAGCTCTTCCTCCTGGGTTCACGCCATTCTCCTGCCTCAGACTCCCGAGTAGCTGGGACTACAGGTGCCCACCACCACGCCCGGCTAATTTTTTCTATTTTTTAGTAGAGACGGGGTTTCACCGTGTTAGCCAGGATGATCTCGATCTCCTGACCTTGTGATCCGCCCGCCTCGGCCTCCCAAAGTGCTGGGATTACAGGTGGGAGCCACCGCACCTGGCCGTATCTTGGTATATCTCACTTTACTGGGTGCTAACTGTTGTCCATGCTACACTGGTCATCTCCTGTTTTCTCCTCCACATCTACTCTCCACCCTTCCCTCCTGCCTTGTGCTCTGGGAGGCTGACTTTCATGGACGGCACTTTTATGGACACTTCTCACTTCTGGTTGCTTTTTGCCAATAGGAGACACACAGAAGAAAGATCTGTAGGCAGAAGGAGAGTGAGATTGAAGCATTTATCCCACCAGCTTCTGCCCGGTGGGCTTGTTGTGGTTGGCTGAGGCCCTCTACTGAAGGCTATAGCTGTTGTAGAGTTGCGTTTTCCATACACTTGTTCTTTTTGGGTTCTATGAAAGTTCCAGAAACTTCCATGTCACTTTGGCCTTGTAGACCTGGGGGTAGAAATGACTCCCTACTGTAACAGCCTTCAGATAATGCATGTTCTCTGAGTGGTTTATTTTAACTAGGCCCACAACCTGGCAAATTGTCCCTCTATGAAATGCCCCTCCATTAACCCACTCGAATGTGTCATCTGTTTCCTGCCAGTATCCTGAATGTCACACATGTGATCTTATTTAATTCTTACTGCAGCCAGGAAGAGTTTTGTATTATTACTCCATAGCGCACTTGAGAAAGCCTCAGGGATGTGAAACACCTTGCTGAAGTGACATACTTTGTAAACGGGAGGGCAGGACTCCAAGGGAAGCCCTCTGGCTCAGCTCTCCTGCCCCTTGCTATGCTGAACTCTGTTGGATTACCTCTGTGAGTCTCACACATGTGGGTTCACAGCCCCCTTTTCATAAAAATACTTGGCAAATCTCTTGACTCTCTTGAAATGAAATTAATAAATTATACAACTTATCTAAACACCTAATTTCCAATAAAATACATATATTAAAAATAAAAGGACAGTTATTTATAATAACATATAGTCATGAACTGCATAATGATGTTTTATTCAGTGACTGACCATATATATGATGGTGGCCCCATAAGATTATGGAGCTGAAAAATTCCTAGTGACATTGTAGCCATTGTGCTGTTGTGGTGCAATTTCTATTTTCCATTTTTTTTGAGACAAGGTCTTGCTCTATCACTTAGGCTGAAGTGCAGTGGTGCAATCACAGCTCACTGCAACCTTGACCTCCTGAGCTAAAGCGATCTTCCCACCTCATCCCACCCCTCCTCCCCATTACCCCCCACTCCCACCCCACCGCCCCCACAGTGGGACTACAAGTGCATGCCAGCATGCCCAGCTAATTTCTTTAAAAAAATCTTAGTGGAGATGAAGTCTCGCCATATTGCCCAGGCTGGCCTTGAACACCTGGGCTCAAAGCAGTCCTCCCACCTCAGCCTCCCAAAGTGCTGGGATGCAATTACTTTTTAAAAAGTAAAATTTGGTATAGCCTAAATGTACAGCGTTTACAAAGTCTGCAGTAGTGTACAGTAACGTCCTTGGCCTTCACATTCACTCACCAGTCACTCATTCACTCACTCGCCCAGAGCAACTTCCAGTCCTGCAAGCTCCATTTGTGGTAAGTGCCTAGACTGGTGTAGCATTTTTTATCTTTTTTACGGCATTTTTTTACTTTGCCTTTTCTGTGTTTAGATATGCCTAGATACACAAATACTTCCCACTGGGTTCCAGTTGCCTTTAGTATTCAGTACAGTAACATGCTGTACAGTTGTAGTCTAGGAGCAAGAGGCTATCCCCTGTAGCCTAGGTGTGTAGTAGGCTATACCACTGAGGTTTATGTAAGTCCATTCTCCGATGTTCACATAGTGATGAAATTACCTAGTGATGCATTTCTCCGCATGTAGCCCTGTCATTAGGTGACACATGACTATATGTATTTTGTAGGTAAATAGTCATGACCACATGGTTAAGTTATAATGAAATCATCAGAGGCATGGACTTTCTTATCAGAGTACATTAGTACTGGAGATATGCAAGGCAAAATGTTTTTTCTTCTCTTTGTATATGACTTTTTTTTTTTTTTTAGACGGAGTCTTGCTCTGTCGCCCAGGCTGGAGTGCAGTGGTGCGATCTCGGCTCACTGCAAGCTCCGCCTCCCGGGTTCACGCCATTCTCCTGCCTCAGACTCCCGAGTAGCTGGGACTACAGGTGCCTGCCACCATGCCCAGCTAATTTTTTTTTTGTATTTTTAGTAGAGACGGGGTTTCACAGTGTTAGCCAGGATGGTCTTGATCTCCTGACGTCATGATCCGCCCGCCTTGGCCTCCCAAAGTGCTAGGATTACAGGCGTGAGCCACCGCGCCCGGCCTGTATATGACATTTTGAGATCAGGGCTAAATTAAGATAATCGGGTCAAATCACCGAGGTAGGTTAGATTTTTGCTCAAACATATTTACTCTCTTCCCTCCGCCTCCACGGCAGGCGTGTGCTTTTACTTTTCCATCTGTTGACTTCAGGCTTGGCAATGGGGCCTGCTTTGGCCGCTTGGGCTAACAGCAGACAAGACTGAAAGAAAGCTTGAAATGTGCTGTGCAGGGAGGCTCGCTTTCTTGTGCCTCTGCCACTGTCATGAGAAGGGCCTCTCCCAGGAATCTGCGGCCCCATCTGTCTGGGCCCCACAATGAGACACGTAGAACAGACCTGGGCCCAACACAAGCAAAGGGCCAAGCCCAGCTAACCACACTTGAGGCAGGACTGCCCAGCTGAGCCCAGCCAAAACCAGCCAACCCCCAGCAAACCCACCGATGCATGGGAGAGAATGATTGTTGTTTTGCCTTGGAATGGCTTATTATGCAAAAATTGCTGACAGACAAAATGATCATGAATGTAGTGGCTACAGATACAGATGATACAGGCAGATTGTACTGGGAATTCAGATACCATGGGCCCAGGTGCTATTGCCCACGTGATTTTTCCACGATAGTGAGCATTCTGGATAAAACACAGTCTCATTTCCCCTTCATACACACAGTAGTTGCATTCCTGAAATATTCAGATATATTAAAACTGTACAAAAATAGTTTGCTTTTGTACAGTGTAAATCAAAGTTAGAGTCTAGGACGAACTAATTATAACAGCTTTTTGATCTACATAAATGTTTGTGCAGACAATAAAAGTATGTGGGACATTAGGTGGAACTGTCCTAACCATTACAGGTCACTCAGCACCCAGCTGCCCTCCAAATACCAGAACTGTCCCCCAATTCTTGTGAAAGCCAAAAACACCTCCACACATTTCCAAAATCCCACCAGGGGGCCTTGGTAGAAACACTAGATGTCTAAGTGGTCCCTTCCAGCTCAAATATTCTCAGACTTAAAAAATCTGATTATAGTAGTAATGTAATCAATACATAGATAGTAAATATTATGTGCCAGTAATTTTTTTTTTTTCTGAGACAGGATCTTGCTCTGTTTCACAGGCTGGAGTGGCATGAACACGGCTCACTGCAGCCTCAACCTCCCAGGCTCAAGTGACCTTGCCACTTCAGCCTCCCATGTAGCTGGGACCACAGGCACACATCACCATACCCAGCTAATTTTTTTTTTTTCATTTTTGGTAGAGATGAGTGACGTCTCACTTTGCTGCCCAGGCTGGTCTTGAACTCCTGGGCTTAAGCAATCTTCCTGCCTCGGCCTCCCAAAGTACTGGGATTACTGTGAGCCACTAGCCAGTACTGTTGATATAAGAAAAATACACAACATTGCTGTCAAAGGGCTTACAGTGTAGAGGGGAGCGCTAGCCAGCAATTAGGCAATTATAATGTGGCGTGATAATTCATACCAGGAGTGTACATTCAGGATGCTGCAGGAGCACAGCCCAGGAGCATCTAACCCAATCTTGGGGCTCAGAGAAGTCTTCCCTCTCCTGGGAGACAAGTAGGTGTTAACCAAGCAAGCAGCGGTGAGAGGTGGAACAGAGGAGACGGAGCAGGCAGCACACTCCATCCCATATAGAAAGGGTCATTATAATGCATCTACTGAGACTGCAAAAGGAGCAGCAGCCTCAGACTTAGATAGATTTCAGTTCAAATTCTGGCTCAACTCTAATCCTGAGCCATTATAATGACTACACTTTATTAATTGCTTATTATGTTCCAGGCTCCGTGGGAAGTACTTTATATGAATTATTACCCTTAATCCTCCCAACAGTACCTTAAAAGGGTAGCTACTATGGTTATCATCCTTATGTTACAGAGTAAGAAACTGAGGCACAGAAAGAATAAGTAACTTGCCTAAGCTAAGGAGTGGTGGAGCTGCGATTAGAACCAAGACAAAAACAAAAAACAAAAAAACAAAGAATGAAGACAAGGTGACTTGAGAGCCAACTTTCTTTACCACCGCCCCACACGGCAACCTTCTCTGATCCTACTGCCTCATTGAGATGAGTGCAATCACAGCTCCTGTGAATTTATACATGGATGAAGTGGTTTCTATATTTAAAACACCAGACACATTTGTAAAATTTTCAAAAAAAAGTATAGTTATTATCCAAGTTCTAATTCTTCCATTACTGGTATCTTAAAAAATTTTTACCTGTATTTTTAAAAATGTGGCTACTGAAAAAATTGAAAATACATATGTGTTTCATATTATTATTTTTTTCTAATTTTATAGATTTAGGGGGCACAAGTGCAGTTTTGTAACATGGATATACTGTGTAGTGGTATAATTCTTCCCTTTTTAAGGGAGGAAAGTAATCATTTGGAGAGTATAGTGTATATAATTTTAGTTACAAATCACACTTTTTTTGGCCTTAAAAAAAAACCAAGCCTATATTGGGTTGCATGTAACAGAAAACACAAAATACAAGTGACTTAAACAGACAAGGGTTTATTCTTTTTTTTTTTTTTTTTGGAGACGGAGTCTCGCTCTTTCGCCCAGGCTGGAGTGCAGTGGCATGATCTCAGCTCACTGACAGCTCCGCCTCCCGGGTTCAAGCCATTCTCCTACCTCAGCCTCCCGAGTAGCTGGGACTACAGGTGCCCGCCACCGCACCCGGCTAATTTTTAGTATTTTTAGTAGAGATGGGGTTTCACGGTGTTAGCCAGGATGGTCTCAATCTCCTGACCTCGTGATCCACCCGCCTCAGCCTCCCAAAGTGCTGGGATTACAGGTGTGAGCCACCGCGCCTGGTCTTTTTTTTTTTTTTTTGAGATGGAGTCTTGCTCTGTCACCCACGCTGGAGTGCAATGGTGCAAACTTGGCTCACTGCAACCTCCACCTCCCCGGTTCAAGCGATTTTCCTGCCTCAGCCTCCCTAGTAGCTGGGATTACAGGTGCCTGCCACCACACCCAGATAATTTTTGTATTTTTATTACAGACAGGGTTTCACCATGTTGGCTAGGCTGGTCTCAAACTTCTAACCAGGCGGGTGATCCACCCACCTTGGCCTCCCAAAGTTCTGGGATTACAGGCGTGAGCCACCACACCCGGCTGGACAAGGGTTTATTCTCATGTCAAAGAAGCCAAGTTAGGTAGTCCAGGTCCTCCTATCTTTTTGGCCTCTATCTCCAGGTGACCTTATGATCCAAGGTGGCTGCTAGAGCTTCAGTCCTCAGATCTGCATCCACACTGCAGGGAGGAGGAGAGGGGAAAGAACAAGGAGACAGACCTAGTCAATTCCTTTAAGGGGCTTCTCTAAAGTCCCATGCAGGACTTCTACTTACATCTGGGATTGTGACAGGGAGGCTCACAGCCTGTGACTGACTGATAAGGCGTATAAAAGCCCCAGCCTCAAAGAAGGCAATATTGCAGTGCCCAGAGCCTCCTGTGTGAGTAGGCTGAGGCTGGAAGCCACACCTTCAGCTAAAACCACCTCTTGCCTCTTTGTTGCCTCAGTGTCTAGAAGAACTCTAAAAGCTTCTAGAAGCCTTTAGCTTCTGGAGACCTCAGGTGTACCTTGGCTTGCGGCAGATAACTCCAATCTCTGCCCACCTCTGTCTTCATGTGGCCTTTGTCTTTTTGTGTGCTTTCCTCTTTTTTATAAGGACACCAGTCATTGGATGTAGGATTCACCCGAATCCACTGTGATCTCATCTCGAGCATTAACTGACTATCTCTGCAAACAACCTACTGCCAAGTAAGGTCATATATGATGTTCTGAGTGAAAATGAATGTTTAGGGAACAACCCACTACACATGGCATTCTACTTTTCAGCAGATTTATTTATCTTTCTTTTTTCTTTTTTGAGATGGAGTCTCGCTCTGTTGCCCAGGCTGGAGTACAGTGGTGTGATCTCAGCTCACTGCAACCTCTGCCTCCCGGGCTCAAGCAGTTCTCCTGCCTCAGCCTCCCAAATAGCTGGGATTACAGGGGGCCTGCCACCACACCCAGCTAAGTTTTATATTTTTAGTAGAGATAAGGTTTCATCATGTTGGCCAGGCTGACCTCAAACTCCTGACCTCAAGTGATCTGCCTGCCTCGGCCTCCCAAAGTGCTGGGGTTACAGGCGCGAGCCATCGTACCAGCCAGATGTATTTATCTTGAGGTTTCATTTCTATGCGTTTATAAGAAGCAGTCACGTACACACACACACACACACACACACACACACACACACATTCTCTCCTGCACTTCATTCCCAGCTTTCACGCCAGAGAGGCATCATATTCAGGCAGGAAGACAGGAGGGGACAGGGCAGCTCCTTGAGATGTGGATGGAGGAAGTCCCAGGAGTTCCATGCCATGGGTCTTTATTGGCTTCTGAAAGGCCCATTCCATCAGGGCTCCTGTCCAGCACAGCAGAAATGACCAGTGAATCTCAATAGCTTATCAGAAAGCGTCCTTAGTTTCAGGGTGTTTGGTTCAGCAGTGTTGTCGCTGTTTTTCAAAGATCCAAGGAAGGCTACACAGAGTCCCTTTGTATCCAAGTCCTTTCCCAGCCAAGTTTTCACAGTTGAGACTTTTCAGGGCTGGGAAAAGATTTGGTGAGCTTCACTCTCGGAAATTAGAGAGAGGACGTCAAGGAGGTTGCCGGGCCGTGTCAGCGGGGGTGCCGGGATCCAGAACTGGAAGGCAGAGGCTGCCGGGGCAGGGTCTCTGCAGGTTTTATTCTTGTTGCTGGTCTTCCCTGATTGCTTTCCCCTTAAAACAGAACAACAACAACAAAAAACAGTTGTGAGTGCTTATTTTGGGGCAGCAAGACAAAAGGCAGCAAGGAGACCAGGTTCCTCCACAAAGGCCGGAGAGGATGGAGGGAGGAAAGATGGAGGGAGGAAAGCAGGCAGGTCTACAGGGAGTGTGGCAGGGAGAAGGAAGGTCAGAGTGAGCTGATCTTGACTGGGAAAGGACTTCTAGGACAGATACATCCATCCAATATTATGGCTGCAGCCATAGGGCATTAATCAGCATTCTTGATTGTGAGTGATAGAATCAACCCCATCTCAAACTGGCTTAAAGAGCCACTGAGGAATTTATGACTCGTGTAACTGAAAACTTCAGGCATGGCTGAATCTAGGTGCTCACATGGTGTCCTCACACCTTCCTGTCTCCCGGTTCTGCTTTTTTCTTATTGGGTTCCTTCTAAGACAGGTGCTCCTCAAGGGGTGGGAAGCATTGCCACTGGCTCCTTGGTTGCCCTGATGAAGAAGACTTATGCAATCAATTGTGTCACGGACCCCAATTCTTCACCATTTCCTGATCACATTCTTTGCCATATAACTTTGCAATGCTTGGCCCATGTGACTTACTTGAGCCAAAACAATGAGATGGAAGTGAGAGTGGTGTAATTCCAAGCCCAGGCCTCGCGGAACTTGTCTGCTTCTGCTAGTTCTCTTGTGCATCTGCCATCCCCATGAGAAAGATATACCCAGGCTGTCCTGGTGGTTCCAGGAGAAGGAGAGACACACAGAGCACAGCTGAGTTATCCCGGCCCCAACGCATTTATGCCTAGTGTTCCATTATTGCAATGCTAAGCGTGTGGGAGTTATTTATATCCTAATGCTCAAGGTCATCGCCAAGGTCTGATTGCAAAAATTCAAAAAATTGCAACTTCAGGCATAAATGGGTTAAGATAATCCCGGATGAGCCAACCACTAGACGTGTGACTCAGCCCAGGCAACAATGGAGAGCTGAACCCCTCGGACACATGAGGAATCAACATCATGAATGCCACTGAGATTAAAACATGTAACTATGACACCTTTTTTCTCAGCCATCCCAGCAGAAGCTGCAAGCCACTTGCCCAAATCCAAGCCAGTCCCTGCCATTTTTTACACCTCTCACACTGCATGGGCTAAAATTGGGAGGGTTGGCTTCCCAAAGGAAAACTGGGGTCCTGTTACCAGAAGATAGAGAAGATGGTCAGATCTCCACTACAGAACTCTTCTCTGGCTTCAGCCTTATTCTCTGAAGGAGGTTTGGGAATTGAAGGTTTTCAAAAGACACTGATTTGTTCTATTAATGAAGCCAAGGAAGGAGACTACCAGCCCTCTGAGAAAGCTCACCAGTTTGGGCCAGGCGCGGTGGCTCAATGCCTGTAATCCCAGCACTTTGGGAGGCCAAGGCGGGTGGATCACAAGGTCAGGAGTTCGAGACCAGCCTGGCCAGCATGGTAAAAGCCCATCTGTACTAAAAATACAAAAAAAAAAAAAAAAAAAAATTAACTGGGCATGGTGGCACATGCCTGTAATCCCAGCTACTTGGGAGGCTGAGGCAGGAGAACTGCTTGAACCCAGGAGGTGGGGGTTGCAGTGAGCCAATACTGCTCCACTGCACTCCAGACTGGGCGACAGAGTGAGACTCTGTCTCAAAAAAAATAAAAAAAAAAAGAAAGAGAGAAAGAAAGAAAGCTCACCAGTTTGACCAGACAAACTGGCTGGCAGAGTAGCTGAGTTCCAGCAATCTTAGCAGCCCGGGATCACGCTCTGTGTGATAAGTGTCTCATGCATCCATGTGAGGAGACCACCAAACAGGCTTTGTGTGAGCAACAAGGCTGTTTATTTCACCTGGGTGCAGGCGGGCTGAGTCCGAAAAGAGAGTCAGCCAAGGGTGGTGGATTATTATTAGTTCTTATAGGTTTTGGGATAGGCAGTGGAGTTAGGAGTAATGTGCTGCGGGCATGGGGTGGATCTCACAAAGTACATTCTCAAGGGTAGGGAGAATTACAAAGAACCTTCTTAAGGGTGGGGGAGATTACAAAGTAAATTGATCAGTTAGGGTGGGACAGAAACAAATTACAATGGTGGAGTGTCATCAGTTAAGGCTATTTTCACTTTTTTTGTGGATCTTCAGTTGCTTCAGGCGATCTGGATGTATACGTGCAGGGTGTAGGGGATATGATGGCTTAGCTTGGGCTCAGAGGCCTGACAATAAGTGTAATCTAGGTCTCTCCTGGTACTTAGGCCTCAAGGGACCTATTTTCGGTTCTGTCTCTGGCTTCCTTTCAGAACCTTGCTGAATCTCTCAGTATGTTTCTACTCAAGCATTTTCCTGTACAGACTAAAAACACTATCAGGAAATTAAATGAAACTTGTATAACTTATTGGTCATATTCATAATCCCATCAGTAAATATTTAACACAGGCTATTTACCATATATATCTGAAAATAAGGAGAGGTTTTTTTTCTCCCCAAAATTATCCCTCTGCAAAGAAAATGGCCTGATGTTTGAAACCTTCAGCAGCTCCCACATTTTGCAGTGCCCTCCCATTTACCTTATTTGGATCAACCTTTGTTGTATTTTTACTGTTTGGGGAAGCTTATCTGTAAAGGCTGCACGTCTGTACTGGTTTTGGCTGCTTAGAGAGGTTGCCTCAGAGAATCAGCATTATTGAAAAGAGAAAGAGGAAATATGGACTCAGTAACTCTGGTTTTACGAGTTACAAATTCACTTGCAAATTTTATAAGCAAGTCTTTTAAGATCACAAATTTGTACATCTAAAACAAATTTGTAAATAAAAGTGCTAGAGTTCATGTGAGTAGGTAGTTAGGTCTTTTAGTTTTTATTCTGCCTGGGGCACTGTCTCAAGGGGTCCTGAGGACGTGTGCCCAGCTAGTTAGGTCTTGAGACAGTATCTGAAAGTATCATCATCATAGCTGTAGAAAGTTTCCTATCTCAAAAGACCAGACATGTGCAGATAATATACACTGAAAAAGTGTGCTGGACAACTTGAAAAAGGGGACACTGGTACATCAAAGATACAGATGCTACTGGTGCAGATGGAGAATTGAGTAAAACCATTACATGAAACGTGAAAGAAAAACAGCCATGTTTTTACAGTAATAAACCATAGCACTCAATGTGTGAAATTAACTAGGCACATGCCCCAATGGTTCTTTAAATAACATAAGAGACTATTTCGTCTACAACCATAGACATGTGGCTGCGTCTTGATTACTGCACTATAAGACTTGAAATTGAGTAGGCTGATTCCTCCCACTTCATTATTCTTTTTCAAAATTGTTTTAGCTATTTTAGTTCCCTTGCCTTTCCATATAAATTTCAGAATATTGTCTAAATCTACAAAAAAAATCTGGCTGGGATTTTCATAGCAATTGTGCTACACCTGTATGAGCATTAAACCTGGGGAGAACTGATATCTTTACTATGTTGAGTCTTCTGATTTATGAGTGCAGCATGTTTCTGAATTTGTTTATTCTTTGATTTTTTTTTTTTTTTTTTTTAAGACAGAGTCTCGCTCTGTCACCCAGGCTGGAGTGCAGTGGCACAATCTCGGCTCACTGCAAGCTCCGCCTTCTGGGTTCACGCCATTCTCCTGCCTCAGCCTCCCGAGTAGCTGGGACTACAGGTGCCCGCCACCACGCCTGGCTAATTTTTTTTTTTTTTTGTATTTTTAGTATTTTTAGTAGAGACGGGGTTTCACAGTGTTAGCCAGGATGGTCTCGATCTCCTGACCTCGTGATCCACCTGCCTTGGCCTCCCAAAGTTCTGGGATTACAGGCATGAGCCACCGTGCCTGGCTATTCTTTGATTTTTAAAAAACTTTAAAAATTGCTTATTTATTTTAGAGACGTCGTCTCGCTTTGTTGCCTGGGCTGGTTTCGAACTCTTGGATTCAAGCAATCCTCCCACCTTGGCTCCCCAAAGTGCTGGGATTACAGGTGTGAGCCACTGCACCCAGCCTTGATTTTTTTTTAATCAAGCATTTTGGAGTTTTTAGCATACATAAAGCCCTGTACATATTTCGTTAGACTTACACCTATTTCATTTATTTGAGTGATTGTAAGTGGTATTCTATTTTTGAGTGTTCTTGTGATCATTGCTAGTATTTAGAAATCCAGTTGATGTTTGTGTGTTTATCTCATATCCTGCAACCTTGCTGAACTCAGTTTAAACTGGAGGTGTTTTCCTGATAGATTCTTTCGGATTTTTAAAATGTGGACAATCATGTCATCTGCAAATCAGGACGGTTTTCTTTCTTTCTAATGTATAAATGTCAATGAGTATGCAACTATGATGTGCAACTTTCAGCGTTGTCCAGAAGTTACAGAGGATGATGCAGTGACTGTGACTTTGAAAAACAAAGAATGGTCCTTCAATCGCAGCTGCTGCAGCCATTTCAGCTATTTGGCAGAGGTGGTAATGCTGCCTTTTGGACCTACAATACAACCAAGTCTTTGTTCGAATCATCTCACCTCCTGGCTATATTCTTAAGAAAGGAGGGTGCTTTCAGGCGCTGAGCTCATGGTACAGGTCCCACAAGTGACCTGCGAGCCCCACCGCTAGGGGCCGCTTAGGTGCAGCCCCCAGGTGGGCGGGAACTGCGTTTCGGGGCGTGGCCTCCGCCGCGGCAGCCCCCGCCCCAGCTCCTCCTAAGCGCCTGGGGGCGCTGTGGGTCGCTTTGGGTCGCGGGGGCGCTCTTTCTCAGCATTGTTGTTTCGTACTGAGGCTTTCGGGACGGCGGCGGGAAGATGGCGGCCTCCAGGGATAGGTTTGAAGCTGTGGAGGTAGAGGGCAGCGCAGGGTGCCGGGGAAGCTCGGGAATGGAGGTGGTGTTTCCTTTGGATCCTGCCGTCCCCGCCCCGCTGTGCCCTCACGGTGGGTCAGAGTCTGGGCTCAGCCTAGCTGCCGGGCGCTGAGGGTGTGATTTGGATTGGAAGTGGCTTTTGGGGCTCCTGTATTTTTATCCGCCTCTTTCCCTCACCAGTGTGCTGCCTAGAAAATACTCCTTCCTCGGAACATGGTGTTTTTCAACTTACTTGAGAAACATTCAGAGCAAGTCTCCACTCGTGTGGTTTTGGCTCCAGGACTATTTCATCTCTTTTTTGGGGGGAAGGGGCAGAAAGGTAGGCAAAGAGAAGGATGCATGGTATTGAATAGTTCTCGTTGACAAGTACTTGGGGATTTCATTTGTTGATTTGCTCTCCCTTCAAAAATAAAAAATTAGGGAGAAAGACAGTGTAATTCTTGCCTGCGAACTAGGCTCAGTTTTTCTCTAACTTACAGAAAGTGGGCGTGTCCAGCTCAAAGCTCGGGTTTTCACTGCAAGGGTAACCGCGCAAGAGATGTCAAAGTCCTCAATTCTCTGAGTCCCTTCCTTGTTTTAGTCTCAGGTTTGTAATATTCACAACGTAGACAGCAACTATACCGACAATAGCATTTTCTTTCTGGAGGGACCAGTTTTCAAAAATTATTTATAAGTAGTCACTGCTGGAATGTTGTAACAGAGAGAAAAGAAACATACCCTAAACACAGAGAAGCCGGCGTGGTGGCGTACACCTGTAGTTCCAGCACTTTGGGAGGCCGAGGCGGGCTGATCGCTTGAGCCCAGGAGTTTGAGAGTAGCCCGGGCAAAAATGGTGACACTCCGTCTACAAAAAAACAAAAACAGCTGGGGACACGCAACTGTAGTCCCAGCTACTTGGGAGGCTGAGGCGGGAGAATCGCTTGAGGCTAGGAAGCAGAGATCTCAGTGAGCCATGATTGTGCCACTGCGCTCCAGCCTGGGCGACAGAGGGAGACCCTGTCTCAAGAAAACAAAACAAAAAACCCCAACAAAACAAAAAACAACCAACCAAAGAGATGGATGTAATTATGATAAATTGTGCATAAAGCTCAAACAAATTTTATTTAAGGGCGGTGAAAACTAAGAACTTGACGTAGATGACTGTTACTTGACACTTTTTTTTTTTTTCTGTTCTGGAACTAGGACCCACTCTTCTGTTTGTAAAGGTGACCCAAGGGAAAGAAGAAACTCGGAGGTTTTATGCCTGTTCAGCCTGTAGAGATAGAAAAGACTGTAATTTTTTTCAGTGGGAAGATGAAAAGGTATATCAACTTTTTGTATATTTATTTTTTATTTTTGGTATATGTGACAATTTTGTTGAGAACGTGTAAACCAATAAAAATATGCGGTCTGAACATATAAATCTCTTAAGAGAGATGGAGATACTATGTTTGTTGGTTCAGAAAACGAGTTCATGTTTACTCTGATTACTGATATCTTAAAACTACTGTCTCAAAGTCTTAATTCCCCATAAGACTCTCTGAGGTGGTAATATTGGGTGGGGCTGATCTTCTGTGTGTTAGCTTGGGCTTCTGTAACAAAAGTACCATAGGCTGTGTGGCTTAAACGACAGACATCAGTTTGACTGGGAAGTCCAGGATCAAGATGCTGGCAGATCTAGTGTCTGGTGTAGGTCCTGTCCTCTTCCTGATTTGCAGAGGGTCATCCTTTCTTTATATCCTCATTTCCCAGAGAGAGGAAGCAAGCACTGTCTGTCTTAGAAGGACGCTAATCTCATTCCTGAGGGCTCTACCCTCTTGACCTAATTACTTCTCAAAGGCCCCTCATTTAAATACCATCACATTGGGGTTAAGGCTTCAACATACGAATTTTAGGGGGCACAAACATTCAGTCTATAGCACATTGGCAGATACAGATTTCTCACTAAAGAGAAATCATGATCATTCCAGAAAGTGTTAAAAAACACTTTTTTTGAACATTTGTACTGAACATCCCTTATACAGCTATTAGATGACCAATGAAGGCACTTAGAGATATAGTCATGAGCTTGGTATCCTCTTGAACTCGGCTCCAGTTGAAGTTTCTGAAAACTTTGACCAGAGAATTTTCAGTTTTGTTAGGTTTGTGGTAAAACAGTATTATATACCACTCTTCTGCAGACCCATTAAGGTGAATACTTGGCTTGTGTCCACCTTTTTGCTATTGTGGATGATGCTACAGTGAACATATGTTAATCTCTCAGTGCTTTAATATGCTGGATATTGCTTCAAGCTGCTCTAGGATTTTCCCAGTTTTCGCTGTTTTGTTTTCCCCTGAAATGAATGCCTGTTGAGTTGGTTGAATTTCTGTCTTCTTGATGTCAGAATGTGATGCCAGTTCTTCTAGGATGATAGATATTTCACAGTTTATTCAATGGGTTTTGTACTGTCTTTCAGTTGTCAGGAGCTAGACTTGCTGCCCGAGAAGCTCATAACCGAAGATGTCAGCCTCCCCTGTCCCGAAGGCAGTGTGTGGAAAGGTACTGATGCAGTGTCATTTTTCTTTATTTGTTTAGCTGTCATGTTTCTTTGTTATTGCCTTTTTCTGTGCCTTTAAGTTTACTTTCATTTATTTATTTTTATTGTAGTTACATATATAATATAAAATTTGCCATTTTAATCATTTTCAAGTGTGCAATTCAGTGACATTAAGTACATTCATGTTGTTGTGTAACCATCGTCCCTATTCGCAAAACTTTTTCATCACTCCAAACAGAAACTGCCACCATTATGCTGTAACTCCTCATTCCACCTCCTCCCAAACCCTGGTAACCTCTGATTTATTTTTGTGGTTTTTTTTTTTTTTTTTTGAGACAGGGTCTCATTCTGTGTTGCCCAGGCTGAAGTGCAGTGGTGCTGTCATGACTCACTATAGCCTCAACCTCCTGGGCTCAACCAATCCTCCACCTCAGCCTCCTGAGTAGCTGGGACTTCAGGCACACGCCGCCACACCCAGCTAATTTATTATTTTTTTTTATAGAGATAAGGTCTTGCTGGGTTGCCCAGAACTCCTGGTCTAGAACTCCTGGGCTCAAGGGATCCGCCCACCTCAGCCTCCCAAACTGTGAGAGTTACAGGCATGAGCCATTGTGCCCGACTATTTTTGTTGCTATGAATTTGACAGTTCTGTGTACCTCATATAAGCGAGACTATACAATATTTGTCCTTTGGGTCTGGCTTATTTTACTTAGCATAATGTCTTCAAGGTTCATTCATGTGGTAGCATGTATCAGAACTGTATTCCTTTTTACAACTGAATAATATCCGTTGTCTGTCTGTACCACAGTTTAAAAATCCGTTCATCTGTTGATGGACATTTGGGCTGTGTCTACTTTTTTGCTGTTGTGAATGATGCTACAGTGAACATTGATATGCAAATATTAGTTTGAGACCGTGTCTTCAATTCTTTTGGGTATATACCTAGACGTGGAATTGTCAGTAATTCTGTGTTTAGTTTTTTGAGGAACCACCAAACTGTTTTCCATAGTGGCTGCACCATTTTACATTCCCACTAGGAGTGTATATATGCATTCCAATTTCTCCGCATCCTTGCCAACACTTATTATTTCTTGTTTTTCTGATTACAACCATCCTAGTAATTGTGAAGTGGTATGTCATTGCAGCTTTGATTTTTGTTTTTTATCAAATTACTAATGATGTGAATCATCGTTTCATGTGCTTATTGGCTATTTATGTATGATCTTTGGAAAAATGTCTGTTCGAGTCCTTTATCCATTTTTAATTGGGTTATCTTTTTGTTGTTGAGTCACAGCAGTTCTTTATATGTTCTGGATATTACAACTTTGCCAAATATATGATTTGCAAATATTTTCTCCTATTCTGTAGGTTGTCTTTTGACTTTCTTAATGTCCTTTGAAGCACAAGAGTTTTTAATTTTGATGAAGTTCAATTTATCAATTTTTGTTGTTGTTGCTTGTGCTTTTGGTGTATAGATCAGAACCCATTATCAAATCCATTGTTATGAAGATTTGCTGTGATGTTTCTTTTTTGAAACACTAAACCAAACTTGAAAAATCTCTAAACATCTATTTTTAAAAATCTGCATTGTTGAAATGTTTTATTGGGTGGATTAGAGTTGAGTCGTAGATGTAATTTTTTGACAAACTTGTGAAAAGAATTTATCTCTTACCTGTGTCACTGACATTATACAGTATGTGCTGGGAGAAGCTCCTTAAAAAGCCTCTTGGCTAGGTTACTGATGACAAATAGGTTTTCACTTTTATGGGCAGCTCCTTCATTTTACTTGGGCTGCTGTGTTCAGAAAGATTGTGAGGCCTCATTTAGACTAAGCACAGAGGAGTACTGGGGTGTATTTATAATATTTTTCCTGGGCTGTTTAGTAGTAGATTTTAAAGTCATTTGATACAGGAGGCATTTCTCAGTATAATTTGATTGTCCCTTAACTACAGTGGTTAGTCAGAGATGTCTATGTATTTACTGTGTGGGAATTCAGTCATCACCCAAAACATCTTGAAAAGGGAATTAAAGAAAATTGAGGCCAGGCATGGTGGCTCATACCTGTAATTCCAGCACTTTGGGAGGCCGAGGTGGGTGGATCACTTGAGGTCAGGAGTTCGAGACCAGCCTGGCCAACATGGTGAAATACCATCTCCACTAAAATTACAAAAATTAGCCAGGCGTAGTGGCAGCGTCTATAATCCCAGTTACTTGGGAGGCTGACGCAGGAGAATCGCTTGAACCTGGGAGGCAGAGGTTGCAGTGAGCCAAGATCGTGCCACTACACTCCAGCCTAGGTGACAGAGTGAGACGCTGTCACAAAAAAAAAAAAAAAAAAAAAAAAAAAGAAAGAAAAGAAAATGGAGCACTACTGTGAGGTAGGCACTGTGCTAGGTGTTTTACATGAGATATTATTTAGTCCTGCAGAGGTGGTTTACTTCAATGAGAAAATTGAGGCTTACAGGAGTTATACTTTATCATGTTCACACTATGAGAAGTACTAAGCTGTGACTCATCTTATGCCTGATTCTAAAAGATTATTTTTAAATGTAAAAGCAGATAGTAATATATGATGCATAGCGATTTAATTTGAGGATACATAAGGAGAGAAAAGGTAAGGACTTATGCAGGGATTTATCATAGTGATTATTGAGAGAAAATAGAGTATTGAAGACGGAGAAAGTAGAACCAAATGGCCCGTGGTTTCTTCCTTTGAACTCATCACTTTGGTCATTTTGTATTATTTCCTTCTGGCTTTTTTTCCTATGCCAGGTTTGTTTGTAGCCGTAATGTATACATAGTTTTGTATTCTGTCCTTAACACTTTTATCTGATAAGCATGTTTCTGTTAGAAGGATATTGGTGATTTAATTAAACTCTGTAAGAAAATCTAGGTGATCTTATTTCTAGCATAGTAAAATTTTAGTTTGGAGCTAAACCACTGTTCTTTTTTTTTTTTTTCCACTCTCTTTTTTTTTTTTTTCCACTCTCTTTTTTTTTTTGAGAGAGAGTTTCACTCTTGTCACCCACGCTAGAGGGCAGTGGCGCGATCTCGGCTCACTGCCACCTCCACATCCTGGTTTCGAGTGATTCTCCTATCTCAAGCCTCTAAGTAGCTGGGATTACAGGCACCTGCCACCATGCCCAGCTAATTTTTGTGTTTTTAGTAGAGACGGGGTTTCACCATGTTGGCCAGGCTGGTGTCAAACTCCTGACCTCCGGTGGTCTGCCCATCTTGACCTCCCAAAGTGCTGGAATTACAGGCGTGAGCCACCATGCCAGGCCTAAACCACTGTTCTTATCTTTGTAGTGCCAGAGTATGTTTTTTTGATAAAAAAATTTTGAAATTCATATTTTATATTAATTAGAACATAAAAGCTTGGTAAAATATGAATTATTAAAGAATTTTTAAAAGGTTATTTTTTTTGGGGGGGGCCATAATTTCATCTTTTATCTAGTGCTAATTCTTGCCAGCATGTCTCAGTAAAATGCTTTTCAATATCTTAAACCATCTGTGACCTATTACCTTGGATTGTGTGGCCAGAAGTCTCCATCCAACCATCTGTCCACCTAGTCATTCATTCACTCATTCATTCATTCAGCAGGTATTTATTGAATGCTCAAAAAGCATTTAAAATGCTAGTAATGGGGTTGAGATATATAAATAAAGATAATTTAGTATAAAGTAAGGTGTGTTAAGTATCCACAGTATTCATAGAAAAGGCTAAGTGCTGGCCGGGTGCAGTGGCTCATGCCTGTAATCCCAGCACTTTGGGAGGCCGAGGCGGGTGGATCACGAGGTCAGGAGATCGAGACCATCCTGGCTAACACGGTGAAACCCCGTCTCTACTAAAAATACAAATAAAATTAGCCGGGCGTGGTGGCGAGCGCCTGTAGTCTCAGCTACTCGGGAGGCTGAGGCAGGAGAATGGTGTGAACCTGGGAGGCGGAGCTTGTAGTGAGCCAAGATTGTGCCACTGCACTCCAGCCTGGGCGAGAGAGCGAGACTCCGTCTCAAAGAAAAAAAAAAAAAGCAAAGGCTAAGTGCTTTAGAAGTCAGAAGCCTTAGGGCGTAACTTGTGGCTTAGGTGATCAGTACAGGGTAAGGAGAGGACATCTGAACAGGTTTTGGAAGATGGGTAGAAATTTAATATCATTGATTTCACTGTATCACTTTGTAATCAATGTTCCTGTGCTTTATTATATGCTTTCTCTGGAGCAAACGGTTTGAAAGCAGTAATTCTGAAAATACTCAGTGTCTTAAGATAAAGAGTCCTATTATAATTTGGGCTTTTTAAAATCAAAGGCATAATAAATAACCTATTCTCTTTGTCTGTCTTCAGCCTGAGACTAGCAGTTCATTGTTATGTGTAAGTAGACCTAAGGATGATGTACTATTGCTTGAGAGTGTAATTATTTTCTAATGTGGATAATTTAATTTTGTATAACTCATTTATAAGTTAGCTTATTAAACAACTATTATATTTGAAAATATTAAACTGCTTTTAAACTTTATACTGATTCTTAAAATTATACATATTCTATAAAGCAAATTTTTCATGTTTTTGTGCAGTTACAATAGCTTTTCATTGACTAATTTATTTTCAAAATCATTTGTAAGGACTTATGGTAGCTAGCCAGATAAATTGACCTGTTAGCTGATTTTTATTATGGGATTGGTAGCGCTGCACAGATTTCTAGGTTTACAGAGTAGGATTTGATTTTCATTTTTCTAATCTCACTCTTTGAACCATGCTTTCTGTTTCATATGTGTTCAGTTGACATATTTACATTTTGTGCCTGAGATTTGCTTTTTTTATATAGTTTTTAGCTGCCTGTTATGCTCTGAAATGTGTTATTATGTTTATTATATAGTATGTTTGCACCCTTATTGTGACCTATGAAGACTTAGGGAAGATATTTAAATGCTAAAGTCAGCATTAATTTATGTGCATCCAAATAGTTTTGTTTCGTTGATATTTCATTTGGTTATTTTTTTTCAGATCTCATTTAAACTGAGATTTTCAAGGTCTGCTATTAGAGAAATGCCATAAACATAATTTGTGTACTCCAGGAAAGGCAAATGGAACATCAAATGGAGATCAATAAAAATGACATTTCAAAATGCTGGCCTGCAATTTGTGAATCATGCTGAGCCATGCAGCAGAATGAATTTCTCTCCCCCTGGGGAATGCTGGGGAATGTGTTGTAAATACGAATAAGGGGGGAAAGCTGAGTAATCTTGAGCGCTTCATATTCTCATGTTCTCTCTACCAAACTTTTAGAAGGCCGTGTGTCTGAATGTTAAATTTAAGGCACGATAGTTGCTGATTATGTTGCGATTTTGAATAGAGAGAAATATGCACAAGATCTCAGTTTATCTTTTATCAAGAAAAGGTTAATAAACTAGCAGTGAAGCTTTCTGAAGGGCAGTTTGGAAATACTTAAAGGAAAGAGGTAATTGACAAGGCACAAAGATGTATCATGTAAGTGGAGGTTCATTTTGCAGTGTTCTTTTCCTTCTTTTAAAAATGATTAAACTCAGCTCCTTATGGTGAGTGAATCATCACCACATCAGCCCCTCATTGCTTTGAACTTTCTTTCCTCCCTTCCTAGTGATTTTGCGACTTCTGCCTTCAGCTAGTGTTACTCAGTGGGTGATAGGTAGTCCTTTTAACCATATTTGAGTAACAAAACCCGACACAACTTCCTCTACTTGTGGGATTTTCCTTTCTTAGGTCCTCTAAAGGCCTTAATTGTTGTTGTTATTCTTTCAACCAGGTATATTTTTTCTTTCTTTTCTCTCTCTGTCTCTTTCTTTCTCTCTCTCTCTTTCGTTCTTGCTGCCGCTCTTTCTTCCTTTCCTTTTCTTTCTTTCTCTTCTTTCCTTTCTTTTCTTTCTTTTTTTTGGAGGCAGAGTTTCATCTGTTGCCCAGGCAGGAGTGCAGTGGTGCATTCATAGCTCATTGTAGCCTCCAACTTTTGGGATTAAGGGGTCTTCCTGGCTAATTTTGTTTGTTTGTTTGTTTGAGATGGAGTCTTCCTCTATTGCCAAGGCTGGAGTGCAGTGGCGTGATCTTGGCTCACTGCAACCTCCGCTTCTGGGGTTCAAGTGACTCTCCTGCCTCAGCCTCCCAAGTAGCTGGGATTACAGGCACCCACCACCACGCCCAGCTAATTTTTGTATTTTTAGTAGAGACAGGGTTTCACCATGTTGGCCACGCTGGTCTTGAACTCCTGACCTCAAGTGATCTACCTGCCTCAGCCTCCCAAAGTGCTGGGATTACAGGTGTGAGCCATGGCGCCCGGCTCTGGCTAGTGTTTTAAAATATTTTTAGAGATGGGGGGGTCTCAATATATTGCCCAAGCTGATCTGGAACTCCTGGAATCAAGTGATCCTCCTGCCTCAGCCTCCTGGGTAGCTGGGATTACAGGTGTGAGCCACAGTACCTGGCCAAGGGATATTTACTTCTCTAATATCAAATGCATGTCCTGTTGTTCTGTTCTGGTGGCTGACTGAAAGTACATGATGTGTTTCAGTAATGAATCATAGGGTGATGGCAATTAACTCTCCACCTGTAATTCCAGCCATGCACAACACTTGCCTGAAGACATGACAGCTTCAAAAGCAAGGACCAAGTTTTCAAGAGGTCTGAACTACATCTTGGCCTCTGTTTGGCTGACGGCAATTATAAATCATCTCCATATTGCAGATGCTAAAATGTGAAAAAATATACACCTTAGAAATGATGAAATAGAGTGGTTGGATTTTGCTTTGTGATGCAGGCTGACAGGCTCTCTTTTTATTTATTTGTTTATTTGTTTGTTTTTGAGATAGGGTCTTGCTCTCTCACCCAGGCTGGAATGCAGTGGCATGATCATGGCTCACTGTACAAAGATGTACAACTATCACAATCTATTTCCAGAACATTTTCATCACCTCAAAAGGAAACCTCATGCCTGTCAGCAGTTACTCCCATTTCCCCACTCCCCACCCCAGCTTCTAGCAACCACTATTCTACTTTCTGCCTCTATGGATTTGCCTATTCTAGACGTTTCATATAAACAGAATCATACAATACCAGATATCATTTTTGATTTAACTTTTTTTTAATTAATAAAAGACTTCTGTTTAAAAACCACTGAATTGTACACTTTATTTTTTTTTTATTTTTTTGAGACGGAGCCTTACTGTGTCACCCAGGCTGGAGTGCATTGGCATCGTGATCTTGGCTCACCATAACCTTTGCCTCCCGGGTTCAAGAGATTCTCGTGTCTCAACCTCCCAAGTAGCTGGAATTACAGGTGCACGCCACCATGCCTGGCTAATTTTTGTATTTTTAGTAGAGATGGGGTTTTGCCCTATTGGTCAGGCTGGTCTTGAACTCCTGGCTTCAAGCGATCCACCCACCTTGGCCTCCCAAAGTGCTGGGATTATAGGCATGAACCGCTGCACCTGGCCTGAATTGTCCACTTTGAAAGGGTGAATTATATGGTACATGAATTGTATCTAAGTTTACAAAATCATGTATGTGGTAGTAGAATCAAATCGTTCTATGAGAGTGCATTTGCAAATAATAATCAACGCTCCTGTTTCCACCTCTGCATTTCTCCTTCCCCAGTAGCAACTATAGTCGCCTCTTAAGGCTAATTCTTTGCATCACATCAAAAGGCAGATAATGTTTGGTTGTTCCTTTTTGTGATATTAAGATTAATCACATGTTCAGGTAAACCATCCATTACAAAGCTCCCCATCAGC
Source organism: Pongo abelii (assembly GCF_028885655.2). Classification (NCBI taxonomy): domain Eukaryota; kingdom Metazoa; phylum Chordata; class Mammalia; order Primates; family Hominidae; genus Pongo; species Pongo abelii. The sequence goes on from NC_071988.2 coordinate 24,440,703, forward strand.
CCTTTGTCTAATGATTTTAGCAGTAACTGATGATCATTGCCCAGAGGTTGTAAAAGGTTTTGGAATCTTGTCATTGTTTATGCATTCATTAGCTGTAATTCTTCTGTAAAAAAGAACTTTGTTTCATCAACTGTCAGCTTACTTTGTTACAGTTCATGTGGGAAAGAAAAGATAAATGTTTCATCCTTCCCCTCCTGTTGTTTTTAACTAGTTTTTGGAAAAATGATTTGGTACTGCAGCAACTTCCAAAGTTGATTAATCAGGATCATTGTTCTGTTGTTGTTGTTTTTTTTAATATCACTATGAAAACATATATTTTTAAAATTTGGTGTTTTGTAGTTCTTTGAGATTATTACTCTTTATGATATACCACTTTTGGAATTTGATTTAATTTTCACAATGTGATGGGGGTTGTATGTAGGGTGACTATAGAATTTAAATCCAGACCCAGATACTTCTTGAGACTGGAGGGGAAGGAGGCAATAACCAGATAGAACTCCAGGATGGAAGATGTCAACTGGGACTGTCCTGGGCAACCAGGGATGTGTGGTCACCCTAGTATATGGGGATTGTTAGCGGAAAATTCACTTTTCCCCCGACATTTTTACCTTTACTGAGGTATGATACTTTACATATAATAAATTGCACATATTTAAAATGTACCATTTGATGAATTTTGACACATACATCTGCCCGTGAAATCATCACCACAGTCAAGATAATGAACATACTATTACCTCCAGAAGTTTCTGCCTGCCCCACTATTTTATATCCCTGCACCCCTAGGGTCCCCAGACATCCACTGATCTGCTTTCTGTCACTATAGATTAGTCTGCATTTTCTAGAAGTTTATATAAAGGTAATCATACAGTATGTACTGTTTTTTGTGTTTTTTTTTTTTGAGACAGTCTCACTCTGTTGTCAGGCTGGAGTGCAAAGGTGCAATCTCAGTTCACTGCACTCTTCACCTCCCAGGTTCAAGCGATTCTCCTGCCTCAGCCTCCCAAGTAGCTGGGACTACAGGTGCACACCACGCCTGGCTAATTTTTTTTTTTTTTTTTTGTATTTTAGTGGAGACGTGGTTTCACCATGTTGGCCAGGATGGTCTCTATCTCCTGACCTCATGATCTGCCTGCCTCGGCCTCCCAAAGTGCTGGGATTACAGGCATGAGCCACTGTGCCTGGCCAGTATGTACCAGTATGTACTGTTTTTTAAGGGCAGGTGCATTCATTTATTTAGCATAAATATTTTTGATATTCATCCATGTTGATGTGTTTGTCAACAGTTCATTCCTTTATTCACAAATAATGTTCCACTGTATGGATATTTCCATTCACCTGTTTGTAGTCCTATAAGTTTCCTGAGTTACTGACTCTTAGAAAAAAGCTGCTATGAACATTTATGTATATGTCTTTGTATGGACTCATGGTTTTATTTCTCTTGGGTAAATACTAGGAATAGAGTGGGTGGATCATATGGTGGATATACGTTTAATTTTTCCCAAACTGCCAAACTTTTCCAAAGTGGCTGCACCATTTTACTTTCCTATTAGCAACGTATGAGGAATCAGATTTTTTCCTGTCTCCTACAATACTTGTTATTATCTGTCCTTTTAATTATAGCCATTGTGAAGTGATATTGCATTGTGATTTTAATTTGTGTTTATGACATGGAGCATCTTTTTATGTGCTTGTTGACTGTTTTTGTATTATCTTTGGAGAAATGTCTATTCAGTTCCTTTGCTATTTTTGAATTGGGCTAATTGTCTTTTTATTGTTGAGTTATTCCTTATACATTGTGGATACAGTTCCTTTACCTGGCATATAATTTGAAATATTTTCTGCCATTCTTGGGTTGTCTTTTCACTCTCCTTTTTTTTTTTAGCAGTGGTGCCATCTTGGCTCACTGCAACCTCCGCCTCCTGAGTTTAAGTGATTCTTGTGCCTTAGCCTCCTGAGTGGCTGGGATTACAGGCGTGTGCCACCACACCCGGCTAATTTTTTTTTAGTAGAGATGGTGTTTCACCATGTTGGCCAGGCTGATCTCAAACTCCTGACCTCAAGGGCTGTGCCTGCCTCAGCCTCGCAAAGTACTGGGATTATAGGCATGAGCCACTGTGCTGTCTTTTCACTTTCTTAATGGTATCCTTTGCTGTGCAAAAGTTTAAAATTTTTTATTAAGTCCAATTTATTTATTTTTGTCACTTATGATGAGTATCTTTTGAAGAAAAAAATTTTAAGTCGTGACGAAGTTCATATTATTGATTCTTACACTTTGTGCTTGAGTCTTATTTAAGAAATCTTTGCCAAACCCAGTCATTATTATTTTCTAATATGTTTTCTTTAAAGTTTTCTAGTTTTAGTTCTTAGAGTTAGGTCTATGATGTATTCAGGGTTAATTTTTTTTATATGAAGTGAGGTAAGAGTCAAGGTTCATTGCTTTGCATATGGCTTTCAGACTTTTCCAGCACCTTATCTGCTGTGGGATTAGAGAGAGAGAAAAAAAACTTTTCCAGCACCATTTGTTGATAATATTATCCTTTCCTCATTGAATTGATTTGGCACCTGCATTAGTTTTCCTGTTTCTGCTGGAACAACTTAACCACAAGTGTAGTGGTTTACAACAACATAGATTTATTATTCCAGTTCTGGAAGCCAAATGTCCAAAATCAACTAAAGCAGGTTAAAGTTAAGCTGTTGGTGGGGCTAGTTCCTTCTGAAGACTCTGAGAAGAGAATTTGTTTCTTGCTTTTTCCAGCGTCTGGGGCCACCTACATCTTTTGGCTGTGGCCCCGTGCTCTGTTTTCATAGCACATCACTCCAGTCTCTGCTTCTGTCACCACATAATCTTCACCCTCACTCCACTGCCTCTGGCTTGTAAGAACCCTTGTAATTATGTTGAGTCTACCCAGATGACCCAGGATAACCTCCGCATCTTAAGATCCATCACTTCATGACATCTGTAAATTTTCTTTGGTCCTATATGTGTATTCACAGGTTCCATATTCTCTTTGGTAGGATGTGGGGAGTGAGGGGGCATCATTCAGCCTACTGCAGCACCTTTCTCAAAAATCAGTTAACTTTATATGTGTTTTTTTTTCTGGACTATTTTTTTCCCTTGACCTATAGGTGTATCTTTACATAAATACCACATTGTCTTGATTACTGTGACTTTATAGTGTCTTCTTGAAATTGGGTAGTGTAAGTATTCTTTGTCCATTGTTTTCAAAGTTGTTTCCGCTATTATAGGTCCTTTTTATTTTCTTATGAATTTTTTGAATGAGGTTTTCAGTTTCTACAAAAAATCCTGCTGCGATTTTGATTGCGAGTGTGTTGATTTTATAGATACATTTGGGGAGAATTGACATCTTAATAGTATTGAGTTTTCTAGTCTGTGACTGGTGTATCTCTTCAGTTACTAAGTCATCTTTAATTTTTCTTGGTGATGTTTTGTAATTTTCAGTGCACTGCAGTTACACATCTTTTGTCAGATTTATCATGAAGTATTTCATGTATTTTAATGTGGTTTTAAATTGTATTGTTTTAAAAGTTCAGTTTCTAATTGTCTATTGCTAGTCTTTAACAGTACAGTTGATTTTATATATTGATCTTTTATTTTGAAATCTTGATAAGCTTACTAGTTCTAGCAGGCTTTTTGAAGATTTCCTTAGGATTTTGTACATGTATGATCGTGTTGTCTGTGAATAAAGAAGTTTTAATGTTTCCTTTCCAATTTATGTCTTTTGTTTTTTTATCTTGTCTTATCAAACTGGCTAGAAACCCTTAGTCAATGTCGAGTAGAAGGCTGAGAGCAGACATCTTTGCTTTGTCCGAGTCTTGGGGAAATGTATTCAGTCTTTCAGCTGTATGGTGTTAGCAATAGGTTTTTCTTCGATGCCCTGTGTCAGATTGTAGAAGTTCCCTTCTATTCCTGGTTTTTTGAGAATCTCTCTCCCTACCTCCCTTCCTCTTTCCCTCCCTCCCTTCCTCCTTCCCTCCCTCCCCTCCTTCCTTCCTCCTTCCCTCCCTCCCTTCCTTCCTGTCTTCTTTTTCTTTCTTTTATTTCTTTTTCTCTGTCACACTCTGTCACCCAGATTGGAGTGCAGTGGGACGATCATGGCTCACTGTAGCCTCTACCTCCTCGGTTCAAGTGATCCTCCCACCTCAGCCTCCCCAGTAGCTGGGACTATAGGTGCGTACTACCACACCCAGCTAATTTTTTTACTTTTTGAAGAGATGAGGATCTTACTATCTTGCCCAGGCAGGTCTCAAAATCCTGGGCTCAAGCAGTCCTCCTGCCTCAGGCTTCCTAGAGTGCTGGGATTATAGGCATGAGCCACCATACCCAGCCTGAGAAACTTTATCATCAGTGGATGTTTGATTTTGTCAAGTGCGTTTTTGGGGGGCACCTAATGAAATTATCTTTTTTTCAAAAAAGCCCGTTAATATGAATTACATTGATTGAATTCAAACTTTTAAACAACCTTGCTTTGCTAGGATAAACTATATTTGGTCATGATGTAATAGCTTTTTATATATTGCTGGTTTTGATTTGCTTAAATTTTGTTAATAATTTTTGAGTTTGTGTTCATGAGGCATGTTTGTCTGTAGTTTTCTTGTAATTTTTTTTCCTGGTTTTGGTATTGGGATAATGGTGGCCTCATGAAATGAATTGGGAAGTGTTCTCTCTTCAGTTTTTTGAAAGAATTTGTGTAGAATTGGTATTGGCCCAATGTCATCTTGCTTGTATTGTTTTCAGTGAGAAGCCTGATGTCATTTTTATCTTTATCTCTGTTCCTCTTTACATAATCTATCTTTTTTTTTTTTTTTTTTTTCCAAGACGGAGTCTCACTCTGTCTCCCAGACTGGAGTGCAGTGGCACGATCTCTGCTCACTGCCACCTCTGCCTCCCAAGTTCAAGCAATTCTCCTGCCTTGGCCTCCTGAGTAGCTGGGATCACAGGCACCCACCACCATGCCCAGCTAATTTTTGTATTTTTCATAGAGATGGGGTTTTGCCGTATTGGCCAGGCTGGTCTCGAACTCCTGACCTCAAGTGATCCGCCCACCTCAGCCTCCCAAAGTGTTGGGATTACAGGCTTGAGCCACCGTGCCCAGTCCACAATCTATCTTTTTTCCTCTGGTTTCTCTTTATCATTGCCTGTTTGTTTGTTTAGAGAAAGGATCTTGCTCTGTCGCCCAGGCTGGAGTGCAGTGGTGCAATCACGGCTCACTGCAGCCTTGACCTCCCAGGCTCAAGCGGTCCCCCCACCTCAGCCTCCTGAGCAGCTGCAACTACAGGCGCTTGCCACCACACCTGGGTAATTTTTGTATTTTTTTGTAGGGACAGGGTCTTGCCATGTTTCCCATGCTGGTCTCGAACTCCTGGACTCAAGCGATCCTCTCACCTTAGCCTCCCAAAGTGTTAGGATTACAGGTGTGAGCCACTGCATCTGGACTATCATTGATTTTAAATCATTCTGGCCAGGTGCAGTGGCTCTTGCCTATAATCCCAAGACTTTTGGAGGCCAAAGCAAGTGGGTCACTTGAGCCCAGGAGTTTAGACCAGCCTGGACAGCATAGCAAAACCCTGTCTCTACAAAAAATACAAAAATTAGCCAGGTGTGGTGGCAAGCACCTGTAGTTGCAGCTGCTGAGGAGGCTGAGGTGGGAGGACCGCTTGAGCCTGGGAGGTCAAGGCTGCAGTGAGCTGTGATCACACCACTGTACTCCAACCTGGGTAACAGAATGAGAGTCTGTCTCAAAAAAATGAAAATAAATAAATAATTTTATTATGATGTGTCTTGTAGTTTTCCTTCATGTTTCTTGTACTGTGGTTCTCTGAGCTTCTTGGATCTTTTGATGTAATTTTGAAAATTATCATTTATTATATTTTCAAAATCCACCCTCCCCTTTATTTTGAGGGCTTCATTTCCACATATTTAGGCTCCTCAGTTTTTCATTTTATATCGTTCTGAGACCATACCTTCAAGTTCACAAAGCTTTTTGCTTTAGCCCCTGAACTACTGTTATTCCCCATGTAAGGTGTTTTTTTTTTTTTTTTTTTTTTAATAATTTTAACAAACCTTTGTAGATTTCGTCTTTTTATGTTTTCCTTTTTTCTTTTTTTTTTTGTTTGAGACAGAGTCTTACTCTGTCACCAGGCTGGAGTGCAGTGGCGTGATCTCGGCTCACTGCAACCTCTGCCTCCTGGGTTCAAGTGATTCTCCTGCCTCGGCCTCCCAAGTAGCTGGGACTACAGTTGCGTGCCACCATGCCCAGCTAATTTTTGTATTTTTAGTAGAGACAGGGTTTCACCATGTTGGCCAGGATGGTCTCGATCTCTTGACCTCATGATCCGCCTGCCTCGGCCTCCCATAAGTGCTGTGATTACAGGCGTGAGCCACCGCACCCAGCTGGATGTTTTTATATTTTCTATGTCTTTGCTTAACAGGCTTATGCTTTCCTGCACCTCTTGAACACATGGAATATAGTTACAATGAGTGGCTTTAATGTCTCTACCAATATCATCCTATGTCATTTCTGGGTTTGTTTAGACGTTTTGATTTTGATTTTTTAATTTTTTATTTTTTTGAGACAAATTCTCACTCTGTCACTGAGGCTGGAGTGCAGTGGTGTGATCTCAGCTTACAGCAGCCTCCGCCCCCTGTGTTCAAGTGATTCTCCTGCCTCGGCCTCCCAGGTAGCTGGAATTATAGGTGTGCTCCACCACGCCTGGCTAATTTTTGTATTTTTAGTAGAGACAGGGTTTCACCATGTTGGCCAGGCTGGTCTCAAACTCCTGACCTCAGGTGATCCACTGACCTCAGCCTCACAAAGTTCTGGGATTACAGATGTGAGCTACCACGCCTTGCTAATTTTTTTTTTTTTTTCTAATCATGAGTCATGTTGTTCTGTTTCTTTGCATACCTGGTAATATTTTATTGGATACTAGTAGTATGGAATTTACCTTGTTATATACTGGATATTTTTAATTCCTTTATGTATTTTTGATTTTGTTCTGGGACAGTTACTTGTTGTAGTGTGATGTTCTTGAGCAGGATTTAGCAAACTACTACCTGTAGCCAACTCTGGCCATGCCTCTTCACTTGGCTGTGTTTGCTTTTGTGGTATCACTGCAGAATAGTTGTGACTGAGAGACTTTGTGGCCTGCCAAGCTCAAAATATTTATTATCTGATCCTTTACAGAAAGTTTGCTGACCCTGCTTTTGAAGACTTGTCTTTAAGCTTTTTAGGCAGGACTGAGCAACCTTTTGTGCTTCTAGGGCTAATTTTTCCTCCCTACTGAGGCAGTGCTCTTCTGAGTACTTGAGTGCTTGTGTATTGTGAGGCATTTCCACTCTGGCTTGTTGGGAGACAAACCATTCTGGACCTGTGTGTATTTTCCAGTGATAATTCCACCTGCTTCTGGCCAGTGGTTCTTTCCTTCGCCTTGGGGAGTTTCTGCACGTGCACATGCTGCTCAGTACTCAGCCGAAGACTCGAGGGGAATTGTCAGCCAGTCTGGAGCGTTTTTTCTCTCTCTCTCAGCGTACAGCTTTCTGCTCTCCTGTCCTCCCTGGTTATTCGCCAGTACTCTTCCTGTGAATTCTGGCCGCCTAGCCTCCTGGAGTGCTCAGCTCTGTCTCATCAATTCCTTGGGCTGTGTTTCGGTTCTCCAACCCTGTGCTGCCGGCTCTCCACAGGCAGGAAGCTGGGCAGCCGTACCACTCACCTCTGTTCCCTTCCCTCGGGGTTCACTGTTTTGGGCTGCTAGTTGTCCGGTATCTTCAAACTGCTGTTTCATATATTTTGTCTTTTTAAAACTTCTTTTGAAGGCCCATGGTAAATCTGGTCTCTGTTACTCCATCATAGCTGTCTGTGGAAACTGTCAACATTTTTTTCTTTTAAAGACAGAGCCTCACTCTGTTGCCTAGGCTAGAGTGTGGTGGCATAATCATAGCTCACTGCAGCCTTGAACTCCTGGGCTCAAATGATTCTCCTGCCTCTGCCTCCTAAGTAGCTGGGACTACAGGCACATACCACCACACCTGGCTAATTTTAAGAATTTTTTGTAGAGATGGAGTCTCAACTATGTTACCCAGGCTGGTCTTGAGCTCCTGGCCTCAAGTGATCCTCCTGTCTTGGGCCCCAAAGCGCTGGGATTTCAGGTGTGAGCCACTGTTCCTGGCCTGTTCAACCTGGTTAGTACTTAGTGATGAAGGTAATAGTAGTAAATTCAGTGTTTCTGTTGCCGAAGAGTGTTTATTGGTCCTTTCACTTGCATTTCATTTCATAGGGCCCTTTCTTCTACTGGCATTCTCACTTTGAATTACTAAGAAGTTTCTTCTAATATCCTTCTATCTCCTTTTTCTTTCTAGTTTTAGATAAAGCTGTCAAAAGAACAGTTATCATAGAAATAGAAACATTTAAATTACCGGCACGATAGCTTATTTCTTGCTGCAACCATTCAGAATATCTGTTTGTCACTGCCTTGTGTGCTTTGAAGTGAAACTGTGCTTAGATATAAAAATTTTAAAACTCACTTTGATTTCCTGTTAAGTTCACAGTTTTTACACTGCAGTTCCTGAATTTAGTTCCATCAAAACTGTGTGACTAGGCCAGGCGTGATGGCTCATGCCTGTAATCCCAGCATTTTGGGAGGCCGAGGCGGGCAGATCACTTGAGGTCAAGAGTTTCAGACCAGCCTGGCCGACATGGTGAAATCCTATCTCTACTAAAAATAGAAAAATTAGCTGGATGTGGTGGTGTGTGCCTGTAGTCCCAGCTACTCAGGAGGCCCAGGCAGGAGAATCGCTTGAACCTGAGAGGTGGAGGCTGCAGTGAGCCAAGATTGCACCACTGCATTCTAGCCTGGGTGACTCCGTCTCAAAAAAAAAAAAAAAAAAAAAATGATATGACTCTTCCCAAACTATAAGGATTTAGTGCACTGTTTATTTTAACCTGCTTAGGTTTAGACATTTCTGACTCTCCACGGTCCTCAATCATATTATTTATTTTTCTTTTGTTTTCTTACTCTGATTTCATAGCTGGCATCACATATACAAAACCAGCAGTTTTTAAACATACTGACCATGATTATTTTCTCTTTCTAATAATCTCTAATAAAATTAAAAAAGAAAGAAGAAAGAAATGGTGACTTTGAAATTGGATATAAGGGTGACTTGGAAGAAATCAAATGGGATATTCAGTGTAGTCTTTTTTAAGCCTTTGAATATTGTCTTCCTGTTTTGGAGGTGAGCTTATAACTCCATCAGTACTGCTAAGAACAGAGGAGCTTTGAGAAACATCTTTTCTTTTAGGAGGTAATTTTTCTTGCTAAGTATGTCATAAGAACTTGAAGAATGATCTTAATTTCTCATTTTAAAATGACTGTCAAGTGAGCCAGACTGTTTAACAGAAAAAGTTGGAACATGTGGATTTGTCAATAAATTTAAACTTGATAGTAGTTGTCATTACTACTAAGTTGTTTGAGTAATATATTATTTTCACGTTTTAAATGGATATTGATCTTCATTCAGTGACTAAATTGGAGCGTCTCAATTCTCATGAAACTGCTGATCGTTTTCCTCTTTGTAGGTATGCAGCCAGACATAAATTCCAGCCAACATTCCACAGATTTCTTCCTACCTTTCTTCTTTACGCGATACTCTTTAGGAAGTAAGAATACTTTTTGGATGCTAAAAATAGCAAAACACGTTGTGTTTACAACGATAAACTTAAAATATATTTCTTTGTGTTTTATTTTGTCTTAAAGGTACTTGAAGTTTATTGAGTTGCCCTTGACTCAGAGAAAGTTTTGTCAAAGATGTCAGCAGTTGCTGTTACCAGATGACTGGGGGCAACATAGTGAGCATCAGGTTCTGGGTGATGTGTCCATCACCCAGTTAAGAAGGCCCAGTCAACTCCTTTATCCACTGGAAAACAAGAAGACAAATGCCCAGTATCTGTTTGCTGATCGGAGCTGTCAGTTCTTGGTAGACTTACTTTCTGCCCTCGGATTCAGAAGAGTACTGTGTGTTGGAACACCAAGGTATGTCATATGATTTTTTAAAGAATTATCTTCTCACCACTATTGAAACTGTATGAAGATTTTATTAAGTAGTTATTTACTCTGTGCAAGGTATAGCATGAAGCTTTGAGTATTTAAAATGTAAAGCACAGTCCCTGTCTTAAGGAGTTTGCAACCTGTATTCCATTTGAGAAAAATCTTCATAGATTTCTTTCTGATGCATGAGAGAAGATTCTTTCTGATTTAACTGCTAAATTGTTTGTAATTTTAGACCTCTCTGTTTCAGATAAGTTCTGCTCTTAAAAAATATTTGCAAAATTGAAACCTTGATTATACCTGCCAAATTCTCTTCAGTGTTTCATTGAAATATCATAAATACCAGAAGAACGTTGATGGTTTTGTTGTTTGTTTGCTTATTGTCTATGACATTTGTAATTTCTTATTACATTTGCTTTCACTGATTGCTTTAGGTTGCATGAGCTGATCAAGTTGACAGCATCAGGTGACAAGAAGTCTAACATTAAAAGCCTTTTATTGGATATTGATTTTCGGTAGGTTTACAAAATACAGTATTTCCTTTCATTGTCTCCTGTTTCTTTTTAATGTTTTTCTGTTTTTAATTGTTTATACTCTGTTGCAACTCTTTAATTTACATTTAGAAGTAGTAATTTGTTATGAGGAAACTTTTTGGTCGAATAAATTCAACATGTAATCTGTATTTCAAACAGGGAGGCAGTTGATTTCTCCTTTTGCTGGTGGGCTTCCTAGATTTTCTCTATGAATGCGTCTAGTTTGTCTTTGGCTTATAATCTACAGATGAATCTCTATTGAGTGAGGTTTCTTCTCATACATTATATTCAAAGATAATTCTAAACTGCCTCATACTTAATCAGTCTTCCAGGATTTTGTTTCATTAGATCTTTGAAGTGTGAGAACTCAGACATTTCTTTTAGTATATTTTACTGGATGTTGTACATATTGTCTTTCACTGAACATAGCCTGGAGTGAAGGGAGTGCTAAGCAGGGGATAGACAGGTCCCAAAGCGGAAGATTAGCCGACAGATAGACTTTGTGAGAGGGTCGGAATTAAATGGCATCTGATGATTTCTGAGTTGATGACACAGAGGAAGGAACACATCTTGAATCTCCCCTCTGGTGGTAGTTTTGAAGATACAGACCTTTAGCTTATAACATGGATGGTAAATACATTGTCCACTGTGTCTATAATTCTGTACATTTGAAGTACTCGTCTCAGTTTCTGTAATTGTTTAATACCTGGAATTCATGTAGAATTTATAAGATACTATGTTCTTAGTATTTTTCATGTGTTCTTGAAGGTGTTGAAGGAATCAGGCTTTGTGTTTTCTTTTATTTAGATCTACTTCCTAAAAACAAAGCAGACAGATTTTTTTTTTCCTCTTAGACAAGGTCTTGCTCTGTCACCCAGGCTGGAATGCATTGGCATGGTCATAGCCCACTGTACCCTCAAACTCCTGGGGTCAGGCGATCCTCTAGCTTCAGTCTCCCTAGTAGCTAGGACTACAGGTTAGCACTACCACACCCAGGTAATTTTAAAAAAAAAGAAAGTTTTGTAGATTTGGGGTCTGGAACTCCTGGCCTCAAGCAGTCCTGCATTGGCCTCCCAAAGTGTTGGGATTACAGACATGAGCCACCAAGCACAAAACAGATTTTTAAAGTGTAAAATGTCCGTTTAAAAAGTGTAGTTTGGGCCAGGTGCAGTGGCTTATGCTTATAATCCCAGCACTTTGGAAGGCCAAGGCTGGCAGATCACTTGAGGTCAGGAGTGCAAGACCAGCCTAGCCAACATGGTGAAACCCTGTCCCTACTAAAAATTAAAAAAATTAGCTGGGCATGGTGGCTCACGCCTATAATCCCAGCTACTAGGGAGGCTGAGGCAGGAGAATCGCTTGAACCCAGGAGGTGGAGGTTGCAGTGAGCTGAGTTCACGTAACTGCACTCCAGCCTGGGTGACAGAGCAGGACTCAGTCTCAAAAAAGATAATAATCATAAAAGTGTAGTCTGGCCGGGTGCAGTGGCCTACGCCTGTAATCCCAGCACTTTGGGAGGCTGAGGCAGGTGGATCATTTGCGTCCAGGAGTTCAAAACCAGCCTGGGCAACATGGTGAAACCCCATTGCTACTAAAAATACAAAAATTAGCTGGGCGTGGTGGTACGTGCCTATAGTCCCAGCTACTCCGGAGGCTGAGGTCAGAGGATTGCTTGACCCCACAAGGTAGAGGTTGTAGTGAGCCGAGATTGCACCACTGCATTCCAGCCTGCGCAACAGAGTGAGACCCCTGTCTCAAAAAAATAAAATGAAGTGTAACTTTAATACTTTATTTTCCTTTAGATTTCTGAGTCAACTCTAAGTTGTCTGACATACACAGGCACATTACTCAGAAATTACCTATACTGTCTCATTCCTTATGAATACGTCTGGCCTGGTAACCACTTATCCCTTGTTAACAGGACTAGCACACTTTACTAACATCTGCTTGACATGAGTGATCCTTGACAAATCATGATATAGACTTCTTAAAGATAAACTCAATTTATTTTTAATTGGATATAATTCATTTAATAGTCACCATTTAAAAGTATATATTTAAGTAGTTTTTGTTGTAATCACCGTGTTGTGCAACCATCACCACTAGGTACTTCTAGAACATTTCTATCATACTGAAAAGAAACCTAGAGTTCACTTCCCCTCACAAGCACTTTCTGTCTCTCTTTTCTGGAGTCGCCTGTTCTGCACATTTTATATAAATAGAATCATAAAATCTGTGACCTTTGTGGCTGGCTTCTTTCACTTAGCATCATGTTTTCAAGGCTCACCCACGCATGTAGCGGTACTTCATGCCTCTTATGGCTGGCTGTATGATATTCCATTGTGTGGATATGCATGGAGATAGCAACTTCTTTTTTTAAATTCTGTGTTCCATTCCTAAAGTATTAAATTATTCTAAATGCATTATTTTAAAGGTAGAAGTTTAACTTTTGGGTTCTTATAATGTATTATTAATAGGGAGTATTTTTATTTGTTTTTTTGAGACGGAGTCTGGCTCTGTCACCCAGGCTGGAGTGCAGTGGTGTGATCTCAGCTCACTGTAACCACCACCTCCTGGGCTCAAGCGATTCTCCTGCCTCAGCCTCCCCAGTAGCTGGGATTAGAGGCGTGTGCTGCCATGCGCAGCTAATTTTTGTATTTTTAGTAGAGGGGATTTTACCATGTTGGCCAGGCTGATCTCGAACTCCTGACCTCAAGTAATCTACTTCCCTCGGCCTCCCAAATTGCTGGAATTACAGGTGTGAAACACTGTGCCTGGTATAGCTGGTATTTTTTGAGTGCCTGTTATATTTCAGGCCTTGCCCTGACTCATTCCTCACATTAGCCCTGTAAGATAGATGCTATCATCATCCTCATTTTTCCAGATGAGAAAACTGAGGCATAAAGAGGTTAAATAGCTTGATCAAAATCACAGTTTATAAGTGGCCAAGCTAGAATTCAAGCCAAGGCAGTCTGGCTCCAAAAACTAAGCTATCCTTTGGAAATAACTTTGCTTTTGAACTTGTTTATATGCCTTTCTCGTATAGTCAGTTTCTTTCTTGTCATCCTTCCATCTCTCCCTTTCTCCCTGTATCCTCCTGCTTGTTCCACAAAGATTTTCAGATGAATCAAAACTGGTTTCTAGGTTATTTATATTTTTAGAATAAGGCACTCAGGATTTTTTTCCTTGGAGACCTGGAAATCCAATCATGTAAAAGAGAATTTATTGGTTTACATTACTGAGGTCTGGGATATAGCAGGCTTTAGTCTAGTTGAGATAGTGAGCCTCACACAATGTTGCTAGGGCTCCCTCTTTCTCTCTCCACCTCTCATTCTGTCTTTCTCTGTGTATTGATTTCATTCTGCAGACAGCTTCCTTCCTACTGCCAGGGACGTTGGTGGCAGCAGCTTTAAGCTTATCTAGTTTTCGGCTTAACTGCCCAGTGGAAAGAGGCAGTTCTTCCTGACAGCTCCAGCAGCAAAACTCCAGAGAGTGTTCTGATTAGCCTGGCTGGGGTCACTTGCCTATTCCAGAGCCATCACTGTGGCCTGGCAGATAGGGTACTCCAGCCAGCCTCTGACCAGTCACATGGAGTCGGTTCTTCACAGGAAACAGGTGTTCAACTTAAAGAGTAGGGATGTAGGTGCTGGAGAGACAAAAAAACCAGATGTCCATAACTAAACTATTCAAGACAACGTATACAGTTGCCAGCAGCACTTATATTCCTAACTTTGGCACTTTTACTTCAGTGAAAATGGTACAATGTGATCTTTCTAATAGTATGGTTTTGAATTTACATTAAAAGTTATATAATGATTCTAAGTTATTAAAGACAAGCTTTTTCAAGCTAGTTTTAGTGGACTTACTTAACAAACAGAGACTAGGTGATATCATAGTGCGTCTTCTCAAAGAACTTGTTAAAATTGCAAGAATCCTTGGTTTACTTTGTTTTTAAAAAAGGAAAAATGATCTTTAATTCTGCCATCCAAAACATTATGGGTTTTGGCTTTTTAAACCTTTTTTATGCATACAAACATTTTAAAAAGTAGATATATAACCTTGAAAACTTTTCCTGCTGGTGATATTTTAGGTATATTTCTTTTTGAGACAACATCTTGCTCTGTCACCCAAGCTGGAATGCAATGGTGTGATCTCAGCTCACTGCAGCCTCAACCTCCTGGGTTCAAGTGATCCTCCTACCTCAGTCTCTCCCAAGTAGCTGGGACCACAGGCGTGTGCCACCACACCCAGTTAATTTTTGTATTTCTTGTAGAGAGGGGGTTTCACCCTGTTGCCCAAGATAGTCTTAAACTCCTGGGCTAATGCAGTGTGCCTGCCTCAGCCTCCCAAAGTGCTGGGATTACAGGGTGTGAGCCATCATGCCCAGCCTATTTCTTTTTTTAAAATTGAGATATATTTTACATACCTAAAACAGTAGTTTTCAGTATATTCACACGGTTGTGTAGCCATCACCACTATCTAATTCCACAACATTTTCATCACCTTCAGAAGAAGCACTCTCCCTGTGAGCAGTCCCCTCCCCATTTACCATGCCCCCAACCTTTGACAACCATGAATCTACTTTCTGTCTTTATGGATATGCTTTTCCTGTTCTAGATATTTTTTATATAAGTGGAATAATACACTGTGTGGCCTTTTGTGTCAGACTTCTTTCACTTAGCATAAAGTTTTCAAGGTTCACCCATGTGGTAGCATGTATCAGTACTTCATTCCTCTTTTTGGCTGAATAATATCCTACTATACAGATATACCAAATTTTGTTTATCTTTTCATCTGTTGATGGACACTTGAGTTGCTTCCATTTTTTGGCTATTATGAATAATACTGCTATGAACATTTGTGTACAAATTCCATGTGAACATAGGTTTTCAGATCTCTTGGGTATTAGTTTATTAGGGCTGCCGTAACAAAATACCACAGACTATGTGGCTTAAACAACAGAAATTTATTCTCTCACAGTTCTGGAGGCTGGAAGTCCAAGATCAAGGTTTCAGCAGGTTTGATTTCTCCTGAGGCCTCTCTCTTTGGCATGCAAATGGCCACTGTCTCCTCATAAGGTCTTCTCTTTGTGTGTGTATCCCTGGTGTTTCTTACTATGTCCAAATTTCCTCTTCTTATAAGGATACCAGTCAGATTGGATTAAGGCTTACACTAATGGCCTCATTTTAACTTAATTACCTCTTTAAAGGCTCTGTCTCCAAATAGCCACATTCTGAAGTACTAGTGATTAGGGCTTCAACATAAGGATTTTGGGGGTGAAACAGTTCAGCCCTTATACCTAAAGTGGAATTGCTAGGTCATGTGGTAACTATGTTTACCTTCTTCGGGAACAGCCAAACTATTTTCCAAAGTGGCTGCATCATATTTTATTCTCACCAGGAATATATGAGGTTTCTAATTTCTCCGTGTCCTTGCCAATGTTTATTATCATCTGTCTTTTTGAAGTGGTATCTCCTTGAGGTTTTGTTTTGGATTCCACGGATGGCTAATAATGTTAAGCATCTTTTCATGTGCTTATAGGCCATTTGTTTATCTTATTGGAGAAATATCAATCCTTTGCCCAGTTTTTAATTGGTTATTTGTAGTTTTGTTGAATTGTGAAAGTTCTTAATATATTCTGGATACTAGACCCTTATCAGATATATGATTTGCTAATATTTCCTCTCATCTTGTGGATTGTCTTTTCACTTGTGATGAAGTCCAGTTTTTCTTTTTTCTTCAGTTGCTTGTGTGTTAGGTGTCATATCTAAGAAAGTCTTGCCTAATCCAATGAGTATCTATACCCATGTTTTCATCAAAGAGTTTTATAATTTTTGCTTTTACACTTAGGTCTTTAATCTATTTTGAGATTTTTTTTTTTTTTTTTTTTTTTTGAGACGGAGTCTCTCTCTGTCACCCAGGCTGGAGTGCAGTGGCACATCTTGGCTCACTGCAACCTCCGCCTCCCAGCTTCACACCATTCTCCTGCCTCAGCCTCCCGAGTAGCTGGGACTACAGGCACCTGCCACCATGCCTGGCTAATTTTTTGTATTTTTAGTAGAGACGAGCTTTCACCGTGTTAGCCAGGATGGTCTCGATCTCCTGACCTCGTGATCCACCCGCCTCGGCCTCCCAAAGTGCTGGGATTATAGGCATGAGCCACTGCGCCTGGCCTGCTAATTTTTATTTATTGTATGAGGTAGGGGTCTAGCTGCTTGCGTGTGGATGACTAGTTGCTCTAGCACCGTTTATTGAAAAGACTGTTCTTTTCCCATTGAATTGTCTTGGTACCATAATGAAAACAAAAGGACCACAAATATATAGGTTTATTTATGGACTTTAAATTCTGTTCCATTGATCTATGCCCATCTTTATGCCACTCTCACACAGTCATGATTACTGTTGCTGTATGGTAAATTTTGAAAATGGGAAGTATGAGTCTTCCTATTTTGTTCTTTTTCAAGATTGTTTTGGCTGTTCTGGGTGTCTTGCATTTCCATATGAATGTTAGGATCAGCTTGTCAATTTCTACAAAAAAAGCCAGCTGAGATTTTTAAAGGGATTGCATTGAATTTGTAGATTAATTTGGGGAATATTGCCATCTTAATATTAAGTTGTCCGGTCCATGAACATGAGATGTCCTTCCATTTCTTTAGATCTTCAATTTCTTTAAATGATATTTTGTAATTTTCAGTATATAAGTTTTGTGCTTCTTTTATTAAATTTATCTCTAGATGTTTTATTATTTTTGGTGCTATTATAATTTAAATGGTTTTCTGAATTTTATTTTGTGGTGTTAATAGTACTCTGATTTACTTTAAAACATTTTTCAAAAATACAGTTAACCCTTGAATAACATGGTTTTGGCTGCTCGGGTTCACTTACAAGTGGATTTTCTTGTGCCTCTGCCACTGCTCCTCTTCTTCCTCCTCCTAAGCCTACTCATTATGAAGATGAAGACCTTTATGGTGACCCACTTCCACTTAATGAATATTAAATAATATTGTCTCTTCCTTATGATTTTTTTAAATAGAAACGGGACTTGCTGGTTGGCCAGGTTGGTCTTGAACTCCTGACCTCAAGCAATCCTCCCACCTCGACCTCCCAAATGACTTTCTTAATAACATTTTCTTTTCTCTAGCTAACTTTATAGTAAAAATGCTGTATATAAAACATATACAAAATTTGTGCTAGTTGACTGTTATCTGTAAGGCATCCAGTCATCATAGGCTATTAGTAGTTAAGTTTTTGGGGAGTTGATATGGTTTGGAGTTGATATCTCATGTTGAAGTGTGATTTCCAGTGTTGGAGGTGGGCCTAGTGGGAGGTGTTTGAATCATGGGGTTGATTCCCCATGAATGGCTTGATGCTGTCTTTGTGATAATAAAGGTAATAAGTGAGTTCTCATTCTATTAGTTCATGCAAGAGCTGGTTGTTTAAAGAGCTTGGCACCTGCTCCTCTCTTTCTTGCTCCTTCTCTTGCCGTATGACATGCCTGCTCCCCTTTCCCTTCCACCGTAAGTAAAAACTTCCTAAGGCCTCACCAGAAGCCCAGCAGATGCTGGTGGTATGCTTGTACAGCCTGCAGAACTGTGATCCAAATAAACCTCTTTTCTTTATAAATTACCCAATCTCAGGTATTCTTTTATAGCAATGCAAAACAGACTGACACAGAAGGTAAAAGTTATATTTGGATTTTCTGCTGCGCCCGTAACCTCTGTGTTGTTCAAAGGTCAACTGTACATATAACATAACATTTACCATAGTAGCCACCTTTAGATATACAACTTAGTATTAGTAGTGTTAAGTAAATTCATGTTGTTTGTAACTGATCTCCAGAACTCTTCATCTTGCCTGATTTAATTTGAAAGATTTGTATGGCCCCTTAACTACTTCACCTTTAATTCCATGCCTTTTAGTTGTCCTCGTCTTGCACCTGTAGTTGTAATGTCCTGGTCAGAGTAGGGGTTAGGGGATGTGGATAAAGTTATTTTATAATGTACGGAATATATTGATACCTTTTTTTCATGCTTATAAACTTTTGTGTGTGCCTTGCAAACAAAAACTGATGGTGTTCTATTGGGGATATCACAGCTCAGTTTTTTTGATAACATAGTCTGTTATTGAGTCAGTTCTGTAGAAGGTCAACAATAGTTCTTAAGAGAGAGCTGGTTTATTGAAACACATAAGTTGCTGGAATGCTGTGAGACTGTTGCCTGTATTTACAGCATGATGGAATATGTGGTTGGTTCAGATTTCTCATAAAGACCACAGTTAAATCAGAAAAAAAATTCTGTGTAGTATAGAGTGACAGTGAGTAGTTTTTTGGCACTTTGACTTTGGTTTCTTGGTGCCTTACAACAGTTTTATCCAAGGTTGGAGAACTGCCTCAAACTCCAGTGTTCTCTATAGATGTGCTATAAATATATTTTTTAGGGGGTAGGAGATACGAAGTTCACATTTGCTAAGATGGATTTCTATATGCTCTAATTTTAGCATGAAAGATGTGAAACTCTATTTGGGAAACTATTATCCAAATAAAGTTATGTCAAAAAATGAATTTCTTAGGTTCATTTCATGAACTAATTTTATTCAGCTCTTGATTACATTTCCTGTGTGTAGAGCATGTTTCACACTTGGTAACTGACTCTCATTTAAAGAGAATGAATGGCCAGATGAACGTCCTTTTGAGCATTTTTCAAGTGCATGCATTTCTGATTGGTTTTGTTTGCCTTATTCAATGGAGAGAATAATTCTTTGTGGCCAATTTCATTTTAAGAGGGCAATGTTGAGTGATTTTTCATAATTTAAAATATGAATAATTATGCTCTCAAATTATGTATTTGATGGAAACTTAGAACTGAAAGCTTGGCTTTTCTTTCTCTATTCCTCTGCACACTGCTGCCCAGAATGTTTTGGACGGGTGTGCTGTGCTGAATTTCATGTAAATCAAATTTCCTTTTTCTAATTTTTAAAAATGACTGTTGTATCTTTGTGAAGGAATGACAACAATAGGGATTAAGTTAAAAATGGATTGTATTTTCCTTTGGTCGTACTCATAAAGCAGTGCAAGAGAGAAGAAAACCCTTAAATGATATCTTGTTTACACATGGCTGTACTAGTACTAATACACTTTTTTTAAAGGCAGTTATGTGAAATTTAGTTAAATAAGAAGACATATTTGTTTAATGGTCATTTGACATTGCCTACAGTCAATTTTTGGAATGTTCATTAGGTTACAGTATATAGTTTAAATATTTTCCAGTTATCTAAACCTTTTATTTCTTCAGTGCAAATTTATATTTTAGGAAATGTGCTAACAGTGTCTTAAATGACATTAAAGGATATTGTACCGAGAATGGTTGGCAGCTCTTTGTCCATCTCCACAGAACAAGAAGAAATAGGCTTAGATTATTTCTGGTGAACATAAACATAATTCCCTAATATTAAAGGCATTAAGACATAAATATTTACAGCTGCTAATTATTAAAATAACAGTAACAGTACTTAGCGTTTTAGTATATGCTATGTAGCTGGCATTGTATTAAGTACTTTACATACATCATCTTATTGTTATCCAGTCCTATGTGGTAGAAATTATTACTTTTACCATTTTACGGATGAAGAAACTGAGGCTCAGAAAAGTTAAGTAACTTACTAATGATACCCAGCTAGTAAGCGAGAGACACACAGTTTGAAACCAGACCATCTGACTATAGAGCCTGTGCTGTTAACCACAGTTAATGGGAAGAGGATAAACCAGTGCTGTCCCTTACATTAAATATTCACCATGGATGATCAATCAGTTACAGACAGTAATGGATAACTGAGTAGAAATACAAGCAAAGAAGTTGACAGTATCATGACTTGGTTCAAGAAGTCATAATAAGTAAGGATGTGTCTCAGATTTTTTTCAGTCTTTTTACCAGGTTACAAATGCCCAAGAAGGACGATGTGATTCATATGTAAATTATGTGTAATAAAATAGTTGAAGTTCAAAATCCTATTGAGATGACAAAGAGGTTTCTATATTATATGGAAAACTGAGAAATCAGGAACACAGACATTAAGACCCAGATCATAAATGGGGAAAACATATGGACAGACGGTACAAATACAGTTAAGAAATATAGAAAAGTTCCGCCTTGTAAGTAATCAAATGCAGATTTAAGTCATAATGTGATATGAGTTTTTCCTAGTAAATTAGCAGGAATTTATAAAATGTTAATACCCAAAGGTGGCACTGTCATTCACTGTCGATGGCTTTTTAAAATACTGTGTTAGCAAAACAAAATAATTCAATCAGTGAATAAATATTCCTCTTTCCCGGCACTGATTTAGTAAATATGAAATGCATATACTTTTTCTATTATATTGAAAAGCATATTTTATTAAGCTAGCCTGCATTAGACAAAAAAAAAAATTTGTTAATACAAATTTTTTTTTTTTTTTTTTTTGAGACATGATCTGGCTGTAGCGCCCAGGCTGGAGTATAGTGGCGTGATCTTGGCTCACTGCAGCCTCCGCCTCCTGTGCTCAAGCAATCCTCACACCTCAGCCTTCCTAGTAGCTGGGACCATAGGCATGCATCACCACGCGTGGCTAATTTTTGTATTTTTTGTAGAGGCGGGGTTTTGCCATGTTGCCCAGGTTGGTCTCAAACTCATTAGCTCAAGCAGTCTGCCTGCCTCAGCCTCCCAAAGTGCTGGAATTACAGGTGTGAGCCACTGTGCCCGGCCTGTATTAAATACTTAAAAAAAAATCAGCTACAGAAGAAAATAAATGAACAGCTGTTGAGCAGAAATGTTGATTTAGTATTCTCCTTAAAATTATTAACCATGAGGGATGTATCTTAATTGCCAACCCATTGCAAGCTTAAATTGCGTAATCATCTATCAGTAACCTGATTGTTTATGTATAACCTCCTGGTACATAGGAACATGTGTGTTTTATATATGAGTATTCTTTAGTTTTACTACTGGTTAAACATGGGAAAATCACTGAAGTTTGTTATTTATTCACCGTTACAGATTCCCTGAAATTTTTGAAAATTATTCTTTATTTCAAAAAACTAAAGAATGATGAAATTTTTTAAAGGTGTGATTTTATTGTTTTAAAATTTAGTTTATATTTGTCTACTCTATAGCTGTGACTGGGCAAATAACTCTGTAATTATTTTACAGGTATTCACAGTTTTATATGGAAGATAGCTTTTGCCATTATAATATGTTTAACCATCATTTCTTTGATGGAAAGGTAAGAGCTGTGACCATTATCTCATTGTTCTCTTATTGTGGAATAACAGATTTCAGAGTGCCTCCTTTGTTGTTTTTCTAAATTCCCTCAAGGTCAAATTGTGGCTGTTCTACCATTTACTGATATTTATTTTTGTTCTTTCACTGTTTATTGAGCACCTAGAAGTGATTTTATTATTCCCTTGTTAAGACTTCTCACTACTTTTTGGATGAAGGCCCACATTCTTAGAAGGCCCGTGGGGCTGTGTGTGATCTGACCCCGATTTCCACTCTAGCCTCCACTCTCCCTGTTTCCCCTTTGCTGTCTGTGCTCAGGGCACAGGGCTTTCATCTGGAACTGGTCAGACACCTTTCCACCACAGGGAAGGTCCATGCTGTTCCTGCTGGTTTCTGCTGTCTTTTGCCTTGATAACTTCCACTCGTGTTTTAGAACTTCGTTCCAAATCACTTCTTCCAGCCTCCCCCGACCCCTACTCCCCAAAGGGTCAAGTTTTCGTTTGTAGACTCACCACACTGTAATTAAATGCATGTGTCAGGGCTGGGAGTGTATGGAAAATCTCTATTCCTTCCTCTCACTTTTTCTGTGAACCTCAAACTGCTCTAAAAAATAAAAGATCTTTAAAAAAAAAAAGGACTGCAGCTTAAAAAAAGCTTCTTTCAATATGAGGTTAATAATGTCAATGAGAATAAACAGCATAATAGAGCTGATACATTTAGTTTGAGCTCTTTATCAGGCCTATTATGAGATAAAATCTGTAACCAACCAAGTAATCACATCTGCCAGGACGCTGGCCAAAAATATTGTGAAATTATCGAAACACCTTGAAGCATACCCATAAATATATGCATGTATATCAATTTTGTAAAAATTGTGAACCATGCTTACTATGTATTGTGCTTTGAGATATTAACTAATGATAGGAGGATGAAAACCAAGCAAGACTTTAAAAGTCAGCGTTCAGGAAATGAAAACAAATGTTAAATTGTTGGTTGGGATTGAAAAATGAGTCCCCTGATTTAGTAAGTATAGCACTCCTTCCATTTGAATCAATTTAGCATTGGGATATATATTAATATTTTTCAGCTGTGAAGCCATTAAAACAAGGTATTGAAATAAACAGCCGTTATAATTAGATGTATTTCAGCTGTTTCCCAAAGCGTTTATGTGGTTGGTAATCACTAAGAATTGAGAACTGTTGAGGTGAATGTGAAGGAAAGTGGGAGTTGAAAGTCACTTGCCAGTAGATGATGAGGGACTTCTCAGCTGGGACAGTGGCAGTGAGAAAAGGAGAGGAAAGAACTGGGTTGTCCAGGCATTCACAGAGGCAGTGAGAAGACTGCACTGAGGGAGAAGTCCAAGCTGACTTGGTAGAATGGCCTGGATTTGTATTTTTTCTTCTAAACAGAGGGAAGTGAAGTTTGGAAAGGTTGAATTTGTGGGGCTGGAGGATATTGATGTGGGGGTATCCCCCTTGAAACCACAGGACCTTGATGTCAGGTGGGGTCAGGGCTGTGTGGTAGTAAATGAGGAAGTAATCGAGTTTGAATCACTACTTGATGCTACACTAGTGAGTTAGGGTTTTCTTGTTTTTTGTCTGTCTTAATACCATACTATGGTTTTGCTTTTTATTTTGAACAATGAAGACAAAATAAGGATAAAACTAAATACCTAAAGGTTGGCTAGCAATTTTTTATATTTTTAAAGAGTAACAGGTAATTAGCCTTTTTGTTGGAAACTCTTTGTAGCTTATAGAAAGTGTACAGCATTACCTTATAAGCTTCTACAATAATGGTTGGAATAAGCTGCCAAGATTGAGCCCCACTTTATCATCCCTGAAGAAAAGAGTCATCCAGCTCAGGCTTTCCTTACTCTATATTTCAGCAGCAGCCTCTAAATAGCACTGCAGCTGTAGAGATTGATCTACAGAAACCCATTGTTTTAATGATTTTACTATCTGCCCTTTTTCTACCTACTCCCAGAGTCAAGTTTTTCAATAGAGATTTACCATCCACTAATCAATCACTAAGTATTTAAGTGTCGGCTCCGTGCCTTTGAGGCTGTTCAGGGTGCTTAGGAGAATAGAAGACTCTGCTAGTGCACCTCAGCACTTTACAGTCCACTAGATTCAAAAGCTGGAGTTCCCCACATAGGATTTCTCATTGCAAATCATATAGTCTTTAAAAAATGTCATCTGCCTTAATGGCAAAGTCAGTTAAAGTATGTAGAGAGGATGGCTAATTAAATTGCCAGGCACTTTTTAAATGATAACTGAGATAAAGGAAAGAGTCAAATTACTGTCAACATTGTAAGCAAGTATCTATTTCCCATAGGAGACCAACATTAAGACCATCAGCAGCTTGTGTTGGGCTATGATGCCACTGATTATTACCTGGAAAAAAAAATCCTTTAAAAATATTTTTTAAGTTAGGTTAGGAGTTAGACATCATTTACTTGTATAATTTCTTTTTTTTACTTTCAACTCTAAGGAGTTTGAAGATTTCAATATCATCATCTGTGCTCTCAGTCCTTGTTCTTGTAAGCAGGTTAAGGAAGTGCCAGACAGCACTTGAAAAATGATTAACCTTCTTGACAAGTCATCCTCTGCTATAGGAATTCCAGTAGGAAATTAATGAAGACTCTCCTAGGGAAAAAGGTTTTCCTCTTATCAGTGGGGTCTTCTAAATTGATTTAGCAGTAGAACAAAATATATTTTATTATAAAATACATATAGGCTTATTAAAGTTTAAAATGCCATTAAATTTTAAAATCTCATGTCATTTTGTATACTGTGTTGACTTATTTTTGTAGATGAGTACAGTCACCTCTCCCCACT
The DNA here is from genome assembly GCF_028885655.2 of Pongo abelii. Classification (NCBI taxonomy): domain Eukaryota; kingdom Metazoa; phylum Chordata; class Mammalia; order Primates; family Hominidae; genus Pongo; species Pongo abelii. The sequence continues at coordinate 24,465,393 of NC_071988.2, forward strand.
TGTGGGTTCTGCATCTGTGGATTCAACCAACTGGAGATCAAAAATATTTAGGAAAAAAAGGGTGGTGGTGACTGTACTGAGCATGTACACTTTTTTCTTGTCATTATTCCCTAAACCATAGAGTCTAAGAACTATTTATATATCATTTACATTGTATTAGGTATTATAAGTAATCTAGAGATTATTTAAACTATATAGGAGGATGTGCATAGGTTATGTGCAATACTACAATATTTTATATCAGGGACTCTAGCACCTGCAGATTTTGGTATATGTGGGGGTCCTGGAACCAGTCCCTCAGGGATACTGAGGGGACTGTACTTGAAAGCTACTTGCAAGTCAGTTGACTGGAGATACTGTTATAGGGTATCTCTTAATAACTTCACTTATAGCAAAAACCATTAAATGTCCCTGTTAATGTTTACTTTGCAATTACTAAAAAAGCTTAAATTAACCTTTGGGAAAATGTGTTAATAGCATGGTTTCATGGACCAGATGCGCTTTGTCATTTGTGAACTTTCATTTTCTATTTACTTACAGTGCATGTTCAAATATGTCTGCCTGATACTCAAAAACATATGCATGTTTAACTGCTAATTTGTAGCTGTTATTAAACTGAACTCTTGGCATTGGACAAACCAGATAGGAAAACAATGTCTTCTTCGTCTTTGTGTCCCTAGTGCTTAGCACCATCCTGGCTTCGGTTTGTTAAATTGAATTTAACATTTTAGATAGTTTTCATGGGTAATGAGTTTCTTTTAGGACACTAAATTTAGCCTTTTAATTTAACCATTTGAAATGTGTAGTCTTCTGATAGTGATGGTGTTTGAATTTGCAATTTTAAAACCTGCTTATCAAGGAACCCAAAGATAAAATCTTATGGGGGCAAAGAGAGGCTTCAGCATGTCACTGAGGGATGCTGTGGTGGCAAGATGACTTGGTAAAGTTTCCAGTATTAAGAAGGAGACTGAGTCTAATGCATTCTCCTCCAAATAGGATGAAGTGCCTCTCTCTAGTCCTAATTTAGAAATGAATTTTTATTTGTTCCAGACTGCCCTTGAAGTATGCAGAGCATTTTTACAGGAAGATAAAGGCGAAGGAATCATTATGGTGACAGATCCTCCGTTTGGTGGCTTGGTTGAACCTCTGGCTATTACATTCAAGAAGTTAATTGCTATGTGGAAAGAAGGTCAAAGCCAAGGTGTATAATTTATTACTGCAAAATAAACACATATCTATGTATCTACTTCCTGTCAAATATTAGCTGAGCTCAGTGAATCAGAGCACTGATAGAATATACATGTCTTGAGTTCTCTTTTTAAAAACAGGCTTATTTGATGTTGCAGCAAACTTCATTATCATGATATACTTTGTATTATTCTAGTCGTGGATTTTTTTAATGGCTTATAGGTAAAATACTATGTTTTTGATGGGAATAATGGGACATTATGCAGAACAGCGGTGAACTGCTGTCATTCATTCAGTAAATATTTACTGAGTGGCCACTGTGTGCCAGGCACTGTTTAGGTACTAGGAATAGATTTTTGAACAAAGCCGACACATACCTCTGCCCTGTGGATCATACATTCCCTGTTCCTAAAGCCTGGCCCAAAACACTAAGAGGGCACTCAACCAGAGGTCCAGGGCTCTACGCTTTGCCAGGATATGAGTTTGGAGATTAGACATCCCATAGGCTGATTGTGGTTATCACTGACACAGATTCCCAGCCCTATAGGTAGGCTAGTGGCTGGGGGTTATTATTCAGTTTAAGAGACTTAGCCATGTATGGTCTTCAAGCACGTACTGCTCCTTTTTTTTTTTTTGAGACAGAGTCTCACTCTGTCACCCAGTCTGGAGTGCAGTGGTGCAATCTCGGCTCACTGCAACCTCTGCTTCCCAGGTTCAAGCGATTCTTCTGCCTTAGCCTCCTGAGTAGCTGGGACTATAAACATGTGCCACCATGCCCACCTAATTTTTTTTCCCCTGTATTTTTAGTAGAGACAGGGTTTTGCCATGTTGGCCAGGCTGGTCTTGAACTCATGGCCTCAGGTGAACTGCCTGCCTCAGCCTCTCAAAGTGCTGGATTACAGGCGTGACTTAGGACCTCAAAGTATTTTATATAATTATCTAATTAGTTGGTACATTCATTTCTTAGAAACATTTTCTAGCTCGCAAGTTGATAAATTTGTTAAGAGTGTCAGGAATTTTGTGATCATGCTTCTCCACTAATAGTGCTTTGGGAGACAATGCAAATGAAATATGAAACGTGACTCATATTGTTAAGTATTTCACTTATTTGCTGTTTTTAAGTTCACTAATTAGAGTGGATAAAGTCAATGTCATTGGGGAAGCAATAAAGAGCTTTGTGGGCTTGAATTCCTGTTCTGCCACTTACTAGCTGCATTGGACTTGACAGCTTATGGCTTCAGTTTCCCTATCTGTAAAATGGGATAACATCTAATTCTAGGGATTATTGTAAGGAGACAATACATAGTAAGTACTTATTATAGCTTAGTGTAAGCACTATGATTAGGCTTGCCTCTGATTAAGGCTTTTCAGCTTGTTGGAGTTTTAGCTGTAATAGTGCTATAATGAGTACTAGCCTATACTAGGTGCTTTGTAAGTAATAGCTGTGTTCCCTGTCTCTCACAAACACTAATTTTGGTAAAACTGTTTTAAGAATCTTCCATGATGCAGACAAGGTTGATTCATCCCTGAAAACTAAGATAATCAGTTGTGGCAGAGCTGGGATTCACACCCAAGGCCTACTGCCTTCTAGTCCAGAGGTCCTTCCACTACATCGTGACTACCTTTGTGCCTCAAAAGTGGCATTCCTTTTCTGTTTTCAACTCTTTAGGTAACATCTTTGCCTTACCTAGACAATAGTAATATACATACAAGGGTTACTTTTACATACTCTTAGTAGCTATATTTCGATATAAAGGAATATGCTCACTGACCTTTGGGAATAGACAGGCTTGAAATGGCACTCTGGTAAACATTTTCTGTTTTTGTATGAGATTTAAATGTGTTGAATCATTGCAGTTTCTCATGCTAGCGGAAGTTTTTCTACTGTAGCCTTCTATTGTTTCTTTAATTTACTATTTTTTTTCCTTTTTGTGATCCATTAGATGACAGTCACAAAGAACTACCCATTTTCTGGATTTTCCCCTATTTTTTTGAATCCCGAATTTGTCAGTTTTTTCCAAGCTTCCAGATGCTGGATTACCAGGTAGAGTACATATTCTGTTTTCTGGCATGGTTGGGGAATGGAGATTCTACTTAAATAGATATAAGGCTATTCATTGATTTTAGTAAATTAAAATACAATGAGCTGTATTAAACACTAATATTATACCATATATAGCTCAGTCCAGTGGTTCCTAAATATCAGTAATCCCTAGAGTGCATGTTGAAAATACAGATTGAGTACCAAAATAAACCCACTAAATCAGAATTAGAGGACAAAGCCCCAAGAAAAAATATCTCACCAAGCTCCTTGGGTGATTCTAAGTGTGCTAGGTTTTAGAGTGGCTGATTTAGTCTTTCATCATCGCTAGGAGATTTTGCAGCCCCCCCACCCCCGGTTCATCATTATGAATGTTGGTTTCCTCTTTTCAGGGGGTATAGAAAAGTAAATCACCTTTCTGGTTGGTGAAATGCCATGCACACTTTACTGCGTCACTCTTGGGATGTCAGGAGTGTCAGAGAAGGCAGAGATGGCTCTGTGTGAATGTGTTGATTCCAGGAGGAAGTTACTGGAGTGAGTAACTTCACAGTGATGATTATGGAATTTTCCCCATGCCTGAAATGAGAATGAGGCTGCTGTCCACAGCAGCTCCACCTGGTCTTTTAAGTTCATTCTGCTTTAAACTCCACTTTCCTGTATTTTTTTCCCTTGTGTTTGAAGTTAACCCTGTTGTTGCCATCACCGTGTATGGTCTTTGGGCAGGTACTGCTTCTTTTTTTTTTTTTTTTTTTTGAGACAAAGTCTCACTCTGTCACCCAGTCTGGAGTGCAGTGGTGCAATCTCGGCTCACTGCAACCTCTGCTTCCCAGGTTCAAGTGATTCTTCTGCCTTAGCCTCCTGAGTAGCTGGGACTACAAACAGGTGCCACCATGCCCACCTAATTTTTTTTCCCCTGTATTTTTAGTAGAGACAAGGTTTTGCCATGTTGGCTAGGCTGGTCTTGAACTCATGGCCTCAAGTGATCTGCCTGCCTCAGCCTCTCAAAGTGCTGGATTACAGGCGTGAGCCATTGCACCCAGCCTGCTTCCTCTTTTTGTAAGAGTGTTTTATTTGAGTTTTCTGAATAATCGACTAGCCCCTGATTAAGGCAGAGTTTTAGCTGTAAATGTCTTCACTAGCTGTTGCAAGCTAGCACTTTGTTCTAATCTTTCTAATCCTGAAGGCATATACCATTACGAAAATTATTTTAAAATTCTGAAAGAAACAGTGTTACCAAAAATGAGAGTAAAAGACTACTTGTGATTCCACCCAAACAGCAGACACTGTACTTTCAAAGTAGTTTTAATCTTTTTTTAAAAGTACTTTTTACAGGTTTGTAATCATAGAAGACAATTTTGAATTCTGCTTTCTTCACTATGTCTTATAAGTATACATTTTTAAACATAGCTACACAATCTTTATGCTTTAATAACTAAATTATTTCATTTACAGGCTATTATTCCCTTCTTTTTGGACTACAGGTTGTTTTTGTTTTTACCTTTTAAGGTACTGTAAATAACACTGCTATAAACACCTTTTATGCATATAATTTTTTCATGTTTTATATAACTTACTTAAAATAGGTTTCCAAAACTGAGATTACTTTATCAAATATAATGGACTTTTTTATGGCTATTAAGTAGCATTAACAGGTTTTGTTCCAAAAATGTGTAGCACAAGCCATTTTATACTTGACTTCTTGAGCTCTGCTTTGAGCAAAATTTATATCATAAGTCTTCTCAAAGCTCATTTAACTTGTTTTTGGGGCATCAAGTTTTCTGTTTCTTGTCTGAGGGATGCTTCTAGTATTGACATTTGCAATACAGAGATAGCTGACATATTCTAAAGATGTTAACTACGTAAACGGGTTCTAGTTTTCACCAGCATCTTCCACCTTTGGCAACGGATAATCGTCTAGTGCAATGTTTGGCTCACAGTAGGTGCCATGTATATGTCAAATGGATAACTGAGTGAAATAGCATGAACCCTGGAGTCAAAAAGGATCTGAGTTTTAATCCTGGTGCTGGCACTTACTTAACCCCTCTGAAGCTTATCTTACCTGTTAAATGAATATGGCAATAATATATCTGTCTTTTAAGGTTTTAAGGATTTTATGAAATAATGCCTGGAAAGGCTTAGCCCTGTCCTTAACACACAGCAAGTATTAAGTTTAGGTTCTTGCTGTCGGCATTGTCATCACCATCACTGTCATTGTCATCATTCAGATAGTCCCAAGGTGGGGTAAAACTCTCCCTCAGGTCCTTTTTTGATACATCTGAGAGATTAAAATTGCATAATTGTATAAATTGGTGCAAAAGTAATTGCAGTTTTTGCCATTCATTTTAATTCATTCATTCCTTTTAATGGCAAAAACCGCAATTACTTTTGCACCAACCTAATAATTCGTGCCCTTAGAAAACTGTTGCATCCATATTTAGAGAGGAGTTTTTTTTTTTCGCTATGGGCAAGAGTTTGAAATGGTGAGAGGGCAGAAGAAGACAGATCCAGAATACAGCAGATGAGAGAGGCAATTTTGGAGTAACCAGCCGTCACTTGTTAGGCAGTCTGTATTACTAGGAAAGAACTTCTGGAAATATTAGGGTTACAGTTTTGAGAAATAGTTGCAAGGTCCAAGTGTGGACAATAATTATACACTTCAGTGTATTGATGAAGAAAGGTTCTGATTAGGTCATGTGTCTGACAGGCTAAAAAGCAGTCTTCTCAATAAAGAGAAAGCCAACCTTTGGAAAAAAAAATGAGAACAAAGTCAAAAACAAAGCAAATTTGTTTTTCCTAATTCCTGCTAAAGGGAAGAACGGTACTGTCCATTACATGCTCATGTTGGAGAAACTGTGCCATATCTCCTCCTGTATTTATAAACATTATTTGATTATGTTCTTGGACAATTTTTCTATTTTTTGAAAATTTCTCTGGACCTATTATTCCTTTCTGAGCATTTTGCTTTCCTCTCTTTCTTTTGTTACTTTAACTTCATTAAAAAATTTTTTTTAAATAGAGATGGGATCTCTCTATGTTGCACAGGCTGGTCTCGAACTCCTGGGCTCAAGCGATCCTCTCACCTCAGCCTCCCAAAGTGCTGGGATTACAGGTGTGAGCCACCATGCCTGGCCTAACTTCATTTTGTGTTACTTTTTTTTCTTGTATATTAGCCTTCATTGAATGAAAACTTTGAGTCCTCTTTCCTCCTTCACAGATCTTTTCCCATAGACCTTGATTAGGCCTTTTTTGTTTGTTTGTTTTGTTTTTGGACATCACCTGAGATGATTATATATAAGCCCCCAAACCACAATGCAGTAAAAAACCCCAAATCACTAAATCTCTTCTTTGGAAATACTTCCCAGGTAAGAGGAAGGCAGAAATGCTGCAAATCTTCATAAAACATAAATTATGTACTCTTCAGTGATCAAGCACTTGATGAATACAGAATAAAACAGTCATCAAAGACCTAGAAAACCAAGAGTTTTATTAACAACAAATTAGAAAGGAAGGATATGATGATGGAAAGAAACTCTGATTTTGAGTCAGAAGTCTGAGTCCTGGCACTGCCTTTTAGAGACCACTTAATCTTGGGAGAAGTCACTTTATCTCTCCAGGTTCTGTTTCCTTACCTATAAAATAAAATGATTGAACCAGAAAAGAGATGGCAGATAAGTTTCTCTTTTGGTGCTAAGCCTGATAAATTGCTAGTGATTTTCTGGAGAATTTGTTGAGAATACCAGGCTTGGTAGCAAAGAGTAATGTGATTAGTGGTGTCCACCATGGGGGTGGGGTCAGGGAGTGGTGGTGTTCATGTCCTGAATTTTCTGTGTCTGAATTAGATGATCTCACCTCCTTTCCACCTGAGACATTCTGCTCTCTCTTGTTTGTACTTAATATGGGACAGTCATCTGGGGTGTTAAAAATATAGCTCTTTGCTTTTGTCAAAGCTATCCTTTTTAAACATCAGCCTGTTAGGACACTATGTTTTTCAAGATTAGTTTCACAGTCAGAAATGAAGATATTTTGGCAGCAATTTCTGGAAAATTATTGCAAATTAAAAGATGGCTACCAAAATTCTTAAAATTTAATCTATAATAAACATAAAACATGTAGTGGGTTTGAAGGAAAAAGGGGTATAAGATGTCCACATGTTAATTTCAAATAAGAGCTTATGGGATATGGGGATTATGATAGACTTTGCTGCTGTGGTAGAAGCTGGTTGCTGGAGCAGAAGAAGGTACTGGGGACCTTTTGTGTGTGCTGAAATCCAATAGAACACAATTCTTAGGGAGTTACAGAAATGCAAGTACTCTGTCTTATTTAATCTTTCTTTCCTGGCCTGATACCTGGAACATAGTAGGCACAAAATAAATGTTGATGTGGATGTCTTGGTCTCCATTTAACTAGTTTCAGTCTCATGTTACAGAAGACATTTGCGTATAGATAAAATTAAAAATTGGGAATTGCAGAGATTTTGTGCTTTTCCTCATTTCTATACAGTACTTCATCACATTAATCAGTTCCATGGGATAAATTTTCTATTTGAAAATGCCTCTCATCATCATTGTGAGTGAAATGTCGGGGATAATGATGGGAAAATTGTGTATCGGCTCTACTACTAGTGATAGGCAATTTGCAAAATTGTGTTTGCTTTACAGCACTTCCATAGGAGGTTTATTTGTGTGGCTGAAGCTATGAAATATGGATATATGTTAGAGGTACATTAATTTACTCTAGCAGCATGCATTTTACATACCATATGTTTATAGTTAATTAGCACAACAAACCCACATTTAAAAATAATAATAATCTCAATTAGGTTATGCAAAATCAAGCAATCAACCACCTTCCTGACACATACATTCACTGACTCCTTGGGTAACCATAAAGAAATTGTTCTTTTTTTTTCCCCTCTCTTCCATCTGCTATCTAGTATATTGCATAGAATATTCCATGTACTAGAAATCTTTCTAAAATATTATTCTCCAACATTTGAAAAGCTTCATATGAATCTCTTGGGAAGAATTTTTTTCTTATGACACTCATAAATGCTCAAAATATCTTTGTTGAGTTTAATAAGGTACCATATATTTATTGAGTACACAGAGGAGTGCATTAGGGGAAACATTATGAATTTAAATGATTTTAAAAGAAAATGACTTATGGTACTATTTTAAGGTGATTTTGTAGTAAAATCTATTTTTGTATCCTAGCCTCTAATAGATAACATATATTCATAGAATTTTCAAAGTTAGAAAGAAACAGGTAACGTAGGCTGACTTCCCAACGTAATAATCCTCTCCACTAAATTCATGACCAGCTATCATCCAGCTTCACTTGAATGCTTCCAGTGAGCAGAGGACTACAGCCTTAGAAGGCAATGCAATTTATTTAATAGCTCTAATCGTTAGAAAATTTTCTCATATGGAGATAAAATATGCTCCCCATTAACTTCCAACCATTGGTCCTAGTTCTATTCTCTGAAGCAATAAAGGATAAGTCCAATTGCTATTCCATAGGATACCCCTTCAGTTATAGAATAGCTATCAGATCCTCCCAGTCATCTCTTTTCTGGATAAACATCCTCAATTTGTTAAGCTATAAATTCTATTCATTCCCATTATTTTTCAAAGAAATGAACTAGTTTTATCAGCGTCTCTCCTGAAATGTAGTGACTGAACACGGGGCTTCAAATGTGATCTAACCTGAAAGTTTCCTTGTTGTGATACTGTACTTCCAAATAGACCAACTGTGAGTCCGTGCCAGCTTTTACACAGTTATGCTGGACTGCAAACTCACCATACTGACAGCCAGAAACCCTTAGGGGCTTTTCCACACTGTCCCTTGGGTCTCCTCATCCTGTGCTACAGTGTACTTAGTTTTTCCCACTGCTGAAGCTTAGCCTTAAACTAGACAGGGCTGGAGAACAAGCCTAGGAATCTCCCCTTAAAGCCCTCTCTTTCCCTTGTCCTCAATTTCTTACATTTTTGTGATTCACTTATTAAATAGCTAGCTTACAAGCCAGTTTTGTTGTAAGTTCTTTTGTATTCTTGTTTATTATAGAAACAATTCAGTACATAACTTATTTGAATGTCAGGCTTACCTGTACTGACCTCATAAAAAACCTCATGGTATTGTCGTGGATAATCAAAAGCAGTGGTTCTCAAACTTTAGTGTGCCAGGAGGGCTTGTTAAAACACAGATTGCCGGGCCCTACTCCCAGAGTTTCTGTTTTATTAGGCCCTAGGTGAGGTGAGAATTTGCATTCCTAATGAGATCCCAGGTGACACTGATATTGCTGATCCAGACACCACACTGTGAGAGCTACTGGTTTAAAGAAAGATGGATTTAGTGGCTAGGTGGATTCACAGCAGTCTTAAAACCAAATGAGAATGCTTGTGGATAACAGGTTGGAGGAGGAGACTGAAGTAAGAAGCTAATAGAAGTCATGCTTGTTCACTTCGGTTTGCTTTCAAGATAATCTGCTGAAACTGCAAGTTGAGTTAAGGACCTTGAGGAGAGAGGTACATGTTTGAAATAGTCACTGTGGGGAGAACAACTATAATTGTGAACCTGTGTCTTCATCTCCATTTTTTACCTTATGCCAGGCCTTGAATAGTGTTTTACAAACATTATCTCATTTAACCTTCACAGCAACTTTAAGTACCGTTACCCTCTTCTTACGTAAGATGACACAGAGCAAATTTCACACACAAATTGGGAAACCCTGACCAAATGAGCACACATCTTCAAAGGCTGAATTTTTTAATGCCAAAAGCTAAGTTCTTGAATACATAATAGACTTTCTTGTAAAGTCTGTTGTATTAGATAAAAGATTAGCGTTGTTCCTTTAATACTAGACAATGTGAATTTGTCATAACAAATCTTTTTAATAATGAAATTTTACTTGGTTAATAAGTAAATTTATTTTATTTATTAACCAAGTAAAACAAATTTTACTTGGTTAATAAGTAAACTCTTGCTCTTAAGAATTTCTTGTTAAATACTATAAGAGAGGTGGCTGTGCTTTAGTCAGGAGTAGGCCAAGGCAGCTTTCCAGCTGCAGCATGACTCAGCGGGTTTGGAGCACAGGTGCACAACTCTGCACATTATGTAACCACACCGCAGGTGCATTAGGTGCTCACTCGTGAGCTCGTGCTTGGCTTGGAGCCACTATTGTCTGTAAAAGGTATAATTACCCTGCTAACGCTGTACATATGGCCTGTGCCTGGGTTGGCTCGTGCCTGGGCTCGCTTGCGCCCAGAGAGAGAGTAAAGCCATGTTGCAACTGTCTACAATTCCTCAAGTCTTTTTGCAGTTACCCGCCACTGGTCTACCCACTCCCCTTGGTCTTCTGCTTGGGCTGAAACCTGACACTTGGCGTGACAATTGACATCACGAACAGGATAACGAGGAGAATGAGGCTTCATTCCCTGGTGATTCTGGGTCAGCCTTGTGGCCACAACATGGGTTGTGGTACCCAGGGTCAGCTGTACTGCTTGGATGGGCTCCAGTGGAAACCTGGGCAGCAGTAGATGGGTCCCCCTTGAGCATGGAGAAGGCACTGAAGCAGCTAGAAATGCAGAGCACTGAGAAGGAATGAGCTTTTGCCAGCAGAGTTGGATGGGCGTTTTTGACTGTGCTACGAGAAGTACACACCCAGTCCCTGAGGGACGCAGTAGAGGTAAGGGCCCACAGGTACAGATGGGGCACCTGGAGGCCTGGCTACACAGCTCAGAAAAAGAGTTAGAAGCTGCCATGAATGGGGACCTCCAGGCGCAGGCGGGGCACCTGGAGGCCCGGCTACAGAGCTTGGAAAAGGAATTAGAGGCTGCTCTGGATGCACGCCTGGGTCTGTTGTCTTGGCCAGAGACCCCCACCTGGTCTGATACCAAGGAGGCTGTTGGCGGGATCAAGGGGTCCGTGCCATGAAGAAGGGAAAGATGCCCCACCTGCAGGGGTGCCCCCAATGGGAGAAAAGGGGGTCCCAATGAGTGATACGCTCACAGATGTGGATAGATTTGATTTTGGCCAGGGTCGACCAAGAGGAAATTGATAAGCAGCCCAGTGAACTTTGTGGAGACAGTTGTTTCCAGAGCAGCAATTCCAGAAAATACCCAAGCAGGAGAAGAACGTTTCTGCGCGACCTGGTCCCACCCTGGCACTCCAGCCCAAAGACTATGTGCTGCAGCCAGGTGGGGGTGTAAAGTCTTCTCTGTTTGATGAGGGAACTGGCTGAGGTGCCCCTCCCAAGGAGGCCACATGTGAAATTAGCAATCCACTGGTCTCCCACCAATGTACAGCAAGTGCTGGTGCTGGTGGACACCAGCGCAGATACATTCTGGGGTTGGATATTTTACATGACTTGGCAGCTGTGCTGTCTATCACAGACTTGATGGACCACTTGATGGAACTGGGACAGTATCACTATATAGTGGACTTGGCTAATGCATTCTTTCCCAGAGAGCCAGGAACAGTTTGCCTTCATGGGAGGATGACAATGGACTTTAACAGTGTTGCCACAGGGCTTTTTGCATAGCCCCACCATTAGCCATGGTCTCATTAATGATATTATGCTAACCTCTGATTCTCTTGTAGATTTAGGAGTGGTAACACTCCCCTTGCCTAGAATTAAGATGGTGCGGCTGAAACCGCCTTCCTTGCAGCCAAGTGGGCCATTTAGCAGGCATAAGCCCTATAGGTAGTTGAACTGGGTGCCCATTTGAGCTGGATGTACATGTGACCACAGATAGTTTTGGCTGGGGCCAATAGCAGTGCATAGAGCACTTGAGAACACTGGTGGGCTTTTGGTCCCAGCTGTGGAAGGTAGTTGAGCCCCGTTGTTCATTGATAAAGAAGCAGTTTGTAACTCATATGCTGCCCTTCAGATTCATGAGAGCATGGCAGGACAGGCTACAGACATTGTGCCTACGACTTGCCTGATAGTGTGATGGGTGTGTTCATGGATAACAATCCCCCAAACTGGGACAGCGCAGGCATCCACTGTGGCAAAGTGGGGTACCTACTTGGAGCAGCAGAGTATGCTGAGTACAAGTCCCTTAGCAGCAGAGTTGCAAGAGGTCTTGGGACCTGTAGTCCTAATGCAAGATAAGGCCATGGTGCCTGAAGCAACCCTACACCTTGAGCCATCGCTGTTTAAGGAAGGGCATCCCCCCATTCCTGATGGGGGGGCATGATACACAGATGGGTCTAGCCAAAGTGCTACTGCTGCCTAGACTGCTGTTGCAGTCCAACCTAGTACTGATACCATATGGTTTGAAACCAGGCATGGGCAAAGTAGCCAATAGGCTGAACTTAGACCGCTGTGGATGGTGATCACCAAGGAGGTGACACCTGTGGTAATCTGTACTGATACGTGGGTGGCCTATCAAGGGTTAACCTTGTGGTTAACTACCTAGAAGTTACCAAGGTGACTAGTTGGTCACCAGCCCCTGTGGGGCCAGGCCATGTGGCAAGACCCTATAGGAGGAAGGATGACCTCCTCCAACCAAGTATGGGGACAAAAGGTAATCTGTTGTTGCCTGCCCTAATGCCTTTAAAGGTAGGGGAACAAAAACCCGGCTTAATGTGTAAAGCAACATTGGGGTAACGTCACCATGAGGTGGTTGCCTGCCATAACCTGGAGCTGTTGCTTTCTATGTTGTTGTGTGTTATGAATTCAGGGCTCCACCCTATGGGCACGTGTCCCTGCCCAGAGGACACCCTTGGTCAGGGAGGTGGAGTGTAAGAGAGATGGCTGCGCTTTAGTCAGGAGTAGGCCGAGGTGGCTTTCTGGCACAGCGTGACTTAGCAGGTTTGGAGCCCAGTCGTACAACTCCACATGTTATGTAACCACGCCATGTGAGACTCATTAGGTGATCACCCACCTGAGCTCGTGCTTGGCCTGGAGCCATTGTTGTCTGTAAAAGGTATAATTACCTGCTAACGCTGTACATATGGCCTGCACCCATGTGGGCTTGCACGCACAGCTTGCGCCCAGTCTCGCTCATGCCCAGAGAGAGAGTAAAAGCCATGTCGAAACTGTCTGTGATCCTTGAGTGTTATTCCAGCTACCCATCACTGGTCCACCCACTCCCCTCAGTCCTCAGCTTGGACTGGAACCTGACACTTGGCATGACAAATACTTTAACTCATATATTGGCATCAGTTTGTTCATTTATTGGTTAAAGAATCTTAATGTTGACTAATTTGAGTAAATTTTCTTTCTGCTCTAATTTTTAACTTTCTAGGTAGATTATGATAATCATGCACTTTATAAACACGGAAAGACAGGTCGAAAACAGTCTCCCGTACGTATTTTCACCAACATTCCACCCAACAAAATAATCCTTCCTACTGAAGAAGGGTACAGGTAAGATCACAGTGGAACTTTGAAGTACACAAGTCGCTGAAAATAAAGTTACATATATCTATCAGTCAAATGCTTTCAGTATTGAATCATGTTATTCTGTTACTTTTAAATTAGGTCCATAATTTCATACTTAATTGAATTCAGATTGCACCCAGTTTTTGTAATGAGTGCTTTGTAAAGTTTTATCTACTCTGTAAATCTCAATAAATGTATGCAGCTGATTTCTCTGTCTTTTACTCTGTAGATTTTGCTCTCTGTGTCAACGGTATGTTTCTCTAGAGAATCAACACTGTGAGCACTGTAATTCTTGCACATCCAAGGTATGGTGTTCTTATAGAATGTATTTTTATTTAGATATATTCATTTTATTTTAGTTTACTAGTTTTATTACTTTTTCAATGTTATTTTGTTAATATGATTTGTATTAATATGTGTTATAATTTATTAATTATGCTATAATACAATATTTTAAATTATAGAGTACAACAGGCTTTTAAAAATACTTAACTGCCTTCATCATCACCAGCAGTTATTTGAATTCATCTTCAAATGGTACTGTGTGACTGCTAAAATTATCAGTGTTTCAAATAAGGCATTAAATGAATGCTCAATTATGTGTATGTTGAGGGCAAAATTATGGTGTTTCAAATAAGGCGTTGACGTATTAGGTACCATCATCATTCTGATGAAATAATTAATAACATGTACTGTGCACTTTTAATATACCAGACACTTTCCTAAGAGCTTTACATGGATTAACTCATTTAATCCTCACAACAGCCTTATTAGGTGCAGTTACTCCTTGATTTTTTGCAGATGAAGGACTGTAAAGGGACATCCTCCTATTTATTTATTTATTTATTTATTTAGGTATTATTTTTTCTTAATAGACTTGGTTCTTTCAAGCAGTTTTAGGTTCACAGCAAAATCGAGCAGAAGGTACAGAGATTCCCCCTATGTCCCCTGCCCCGACACATGCACATTCTCCCCAGCTAGCAGCATGTTCCACCAGAGGGGTGCATTTGTTACAACTGATGGACCTGCGTTGACACATCATTAATACCCTGAGCCCCTAGTTGACATTAGGTTCACTCTTGGTGTTTTACATTCTATGGGTTTGAAAAATGTATAATGACATGTTTTCACCATTACAGTGTCATACAGAGTGGTTTCACTGTTTTCACTAAAAATCTTTTGTGTCCACCTATTCATCCTTCTTCCTGAAGGGTGTCTCTGGCTACTACTATCTTTTTACTGTCTCTATAGTTTTTCCTTTTCCAGACTATCACACAGTTGGAATCATATAGTATATAGCCTTTTAGATTGGCTTCTTTCACTTAGTAATAGGTATTAAAGTTTCCTTCATGTCTTTTCATGGTTTGATAGCTCATTTTATGTTAGCTCTGAATGATAGTCCTTTGATGTACCACAGCTTGTTTACTCATTGACCTACTGAAGGACATCTTGGTTGTTTCCAAGTTTTGGCAATTATAAATAAACCACCTAATTTCTTAGGAAGGCAGGGTGACCCTTAAGTTGTTTTGTTTATTTTAACTAAATCTGGTCAGAAAAGGCCTGTGAAGTTTAGTTTGGCTCATAAACACAAATTATTCTCCAAAGAAGAGGCTACATTTATATAAACATTAGAAAGTACATTTTTCATGATTATATAATGGTATTACTGGTTATACTTGTTTTTGACAATGTTAATACATCTGATTGTTTATATTTAGTTTTTATTAGTTGAGACATGATGTGTAGTCTTCATTTTAAAACAATTATGCCCAGATTGTATAGTTTAAAGTTGAGGAAAATGAACTTATTATTTAGAGATGCACACAAAGGTGGTAAAAGGAAGCAAGAGCTAGGAAATGACAATCACACAAACTAAAGAGGTGTTATTTGGAGGGGAAGGGAGGGATGCTGTGACTTAGTAGGGGCATGGGGCAGTTTCCAGAGGGCTGGTGGTATTTTTTCGTGACCTGGTGGGTTTTATCCGTGTTTGCTTTACAATACTCATTAAATTGGATATATTTTATGCACTTTTCTAGATATTTTTATTTCATAGTTTTAAAATTAATCAAACAGTAACCTGTAATCTATCTTTCTAAATTATGTAAAGTTCTCAAATATGAATTTCATTAAGGATTATGCAGTATAGACATAAAATTATGAATCATTAATTCTCTTGAAATTTTCATTTGAGTCCTTCTTTGTGCAGATTGGGTTGCTTGAACTGGAGTGGATTTTCAAGATCATTTAGATAAATCTCCTAGTTTTACAGTTAAGGAAATTGAGGCCCATCAAGGAGGCATTTGAGTTGAGTGGAGAAATGCATAAATTAAAATCAAAGTATTTAATTGTGAAGCCCAGAAAAGGCAGAAATAAGGAATGAATAATTTACACAGATTTTAATAAGACATTTTAATTTTTAATGGTAGAACTTGATTTTTAATAACAAATTAATTATAATTTTAAAATTGTTTTTTTTTTGGTAGGATGGCAGGAAATGGAACCATTGCTTTCTCTGTAAAAAGTGTGTAAAGCCTTGTAAGTATTGAGACTTAGTGTTTGAGATCCTATGAACACATTTTAGAGTTTTTCTCCATCTAAACAGATTTTTCATTGTATTTGCAAACGAGAAAATAATCAGCGTAGAGACTTGTAATTTATTTGCTTTTTAATTTTATAGTTATCAACATGTATGTTCTGCCTTGTTCCGCATTGCACGAGAGATGATTGCTAACCTGTTTCAGTGTGGCGTTTGGTTTGACTTATTTTAATAAGGCATTGTGTCACTCAGCCAGCCTCCATTGTGACAGTAGCTGTCAGCTCATAACTCATTGGAGAAGGGCTGAATTTGTTGCATGTAACAGAAAGAAGTTAGCTAGTTTATGTGGAATTCCAACCTCTTCTCCCTGGTCTGTTTAGCCAAACTAAAACTAGCTGTGCAAACTGGCACAATACTTCAAGTAAACACTGTTCGTATATCCTACCTTTAAAAGTTAATAAGATGAAAAATTACGTTACATGAACTTCTTTTAAAACTTAATTTTTATTTTACAGCCTGGATCCACTGTAGCATTTGCAATCACTGTGCTGTTCCAGATCATTCTTGCGAGAGCCCCAAAGATGGCTGCTTTATTTGTGGTGAATTGGATCATAAACGCAGTACTTGTCCTAACATTGCTACATCTAAAAGAGCTAACAAGTCAGTCGAATACTTTACTAGAAAAATGTATTCCATCTGTGTTTTATACAGGATAATCCACAAAAGCATGCAAACTTCAGAGGCTCTTGAAGTGCCAAGTTAATTGTCACTTTCACTATTAAGTACTGGCTGCATAGATGGATGGAGGGAGGAGAGGAAGATGATTCAAAGAGCTTGCTTTCAAAGAGCTTACAGTTCTACAGCTTAGAGATGAAAATAACCAAAATATGAGGTAGAAAGTGGTTAACTTTACCTCTCCTTGGCTTTACGTCTCATGTGTAAAGTTATACGGGGTGACAGTTCATGCTTTATTGAAGGACATGATATTTAAGTCAGGCTTTGAGGGACAGATCAGATATAGACACATGATGGCAGGAAAGGCTGGAGAAGGCATTTCAGATTGAATAGCAAGTAATTCCACAGTAGGCAAATTGTAAGAAAGCTATTTCTTTGTATCAAATTTTAAGGAAAATATTTAGACATGCTTAATGCTTAAATATTTGAAATTTTTATTACTTTTTTTCCTGTGATTATTTTCACATCTCACCAATATTTGATTACAGCTATGGATTACAACTCAGAGTATGGGGATACCAATGACAATAGCTTATTTAGAAGAGGCATTGCTTCTGGAACAGTTATCCCCAAAACAAAACAAAAAGAGAAAAACATTGCTATTTTAACCGAGCTAATTTGAATGATTATACTTTTTTCCTAACTAAAAGGGATGATAGTGATTAAGCCTTCTTCCTTTATTGCTAAGAAAACTAATGTTACACAGTTATTAATTGGAGATTACCAGATAGCTAAATTTGAGATTATATGAAATTATATGACATTATATGAAATTATATGAAAATTCATATTGGGCTACCATATCACTATGACTTGTAATTTAAAAAATTGATTTGTATTAGAAATATCTGATAGTTAAATAATTATTTATGATAATATTAGAATTCTTTCCCATGTGTTTTATTTATTTGTGGTCAGTGAAAAATTTTTTTTCCATTGTAGTCTAGCCACTTGAATTCTGGCTACTATTACAACTGCCTCGTTCCTACATTTACTCTACTTTAAATCATTATTTCCACTGAGTAATCCAGGATAAATTAGAGTTTTAAAAACTTAATTAAAGAAGCTTATTGAACAATCTTTTTTTTTTTTTTTTTTAAGACAGAGTCTCGCTCTGTCGCCCAGGCTGGAGTGCAGTGGCGTGATCTTGGCTCACTGCAAGCTCCGCCTCCCGGGTTCACGCCATTCTCCTGCCTCAGACACCCTAGTAGATGGGACTACAGGCGCCCGCCACCATGCCCGGCTTATTTTTTGTATTTTTTAGTAGAGACGGGGTTTCACCGTGTTAGCCAGGATGGTCTCGATTTCCTGACCTGTTGATCCGCCCGCCTCGGCCTCCCAAAGTGCTGGGATTACAGGCGTGAGCCACCGCGCCCAGCCTGAAGAATCTTATAAAATATTTTCCTTAGAATAAACCTTCAAAAATTGAATACAACCTCATAATCATATTAGTCTGGGATTGCTGTACCATTGTCAGTGTGATTCTGGGTGGTAGTCAGTAACATGCTCAGTCTTTAATTCTGTGAACTTACATGGAAACTGAATTTGCATTTTGATACTCTATTGTAGGCCCTTCATTGCTTCCTAAATAGCCTCAGCTAGTCTGTTTGGCACTAATATACTATTTCATTAGGGGAAATCATCTAGTATCTTTCAGGACTAGATCTTATCAAGTTTAATTTCAAGAGCAAATCCTTTGAGATGTGGATGCCTGATAATTCTTAAATAATATTACTTTTTTTCTCAGAAGACACCTAAACTCCTGTTAATAGTTACTGCTTTCAAAAAAAAAATTATAATGAAATTGACAAAGCAAAATTATTTTTTTCTTTACAATAGTGAAAAGTAACAGCCTTTTTAGCATACATGACATAAAAGGTCTTTCCATCTCATGCTTTTTACAGCTGTCTTATATTAATTTGTTTTTCCTTGGTGTTAATTTTTCTTTAGTTGCTAACTGGAATGATGCTGGCTCCCTCTTGTGGTTATAGCTCATTTTATCAGTTACAGAAATACCTATGATTTAAAGAACAAATACTAGGTCAATTTAATTTTAAGACAAAATAAAACTGACTTATAGTCAGTTCATCACCATTCAAAAACTTTATCTCTGGAAAGTTTTGTATATTCATATTACAGATGAATATTTTCAAATATTTTCCTCCTGTTTTTGTTTACCGTATCCCCTAGTGAAATTTCATTCATTTTTCGTCCTGCTTATAAGTGGATGAGCCAAAGAGAAACTTAAATTTTGTGTACAGGCACACATGGCTTCATTGACTTTGCCATTAGAGATTATACTATATTTCATTAAGTTTGCTAAATCATCACTTATCAAGAAATTATCCTACTTTAAAAAAGTGGGGAAATAGATTTATATAGTATGCATTAATCAGTATAATACTATAAAGATGACTTTTTTGGTTTTAGTTTTCAATCCTACTCCTTCTGAGACTGTTCTATTTTGAACTGATAAGGTATCCCTAGTCCCTAGTGCAAAATCTAAATATGAAAAAATTTAAAGTTGTCAAGCAAAATTCTGCATAATAGTCATGTGGAACTAATAATAGCTAATATTTATTGAGTGATTATTATATGGTTAGCAGTTTTCATATATAAATAATTTAAAGTAGAGTATATAGAAGAGCACAGATCCTGGAATCAAGCTGGTTCTGCAGGTTCCTCATGGGATGTTCATTGATTTCATAGCCTTTTCACCTAAAAAAGTAGGGATAGAGAGGGAGTGACTATCCCCCTTATCTCTGTCTCCCAGCTCCTTGAAGTCAAAGATGATGCCCATTCATTTTTGTATTCTCAACAGGTAACATATGCTGAGTAAACAAAAAGTGAGGCATAAATTGAACCCATTGGGGGATACATTGTTTATGAAGCTCTTTTCCCAGGTTTATTCCTGACAAGATCAAGAATAAGCTTTTCCTATGGAGAAGCTTATGAGAGGTGAACCTAACATTTGATATTGCTGGGTAATCAGGGGAAGAGTCCTGGTTTGGCATTGCTGTAGCTCTGGCCCCTTCCTTGGTTCTTGATATGTTGAATGTCATGGCATGATTCTGCTAGCTTGGAGAAGTGAATGGATGGGCCAGTAATTTTCTCAGCCACAGGTCGCCTGTAACTTAGTGTGGAGAACACCAGAAACAAAGAATCTGTTTTGTCTGGTGTGGTTCAGTGTTTTTAGAGGGTGAGTTCCAGCTTGTTTATTTTGAAGCTAATCTTCAAGATAAGGACCACAAAATGCTGATAACCCTGCATGGCACTTGTCAGGACTTTTAGATCCACTGAGGAAAGGAAAATCTGTAGGACTTAGGAAACAGGCCCTTTCAAGGCTTCTTGGTTTTTTCCATTGTGCTGTGTCATTTTTCTATCTCTGCTGACTGACCCATGTATCAGCTTCTGCTGAGTTGAGCAATACAGATGTACAAACAACTTTTTTAAAAAGTCCAATCTCACTGGCTTTGCATTTACCTCTGTGGTGTGTTTGCCCCAGACAGCTTGTTCTAAATCCATAGTAACCATCTTTTAAAGAATTTTTTTTTCCTCAAACATTTTGCTTGGTCAGGCCTCTGACTCTTTCCTTGTTGGTATGGTTAGGAGACTGAGGATTTATGCTTGCAATACAGTAGATTCTTTCCCTTCTTCTATTTTCTTATTTGGTTAGCTAGTTAATTAAACTTCAACATAATTACATAATTCACTATGCTCATTCTGTGAAATAATTTAGCACCTTGTTTTCCAGAGCTGTCAGAAAGCAGAGGCAAAGAAAAAGTAATAAGATGAAAATGGAGACCACGAAAGGACAATCCATGAATCATACATCTGCTACAAGGAGAAAGAAAAGGAGGGAAAGAGCCCATCAATATCTTGGCTCTTAAATGTCCAGTGACTGGAGAATAAGAAAGATTTATGGTCCAACCTTTGATGCTATTTTCTGAAAGTGCCACACTGGACTTAAATTCAGCTGCTTCCAGAGGTGTGCACCTTTCTGAGCTAGATAACAGGCAGGTGGCATTTGCTGGCTTACAGTCCCTTATCTGCCTCTCTGGAGACTTGGGGAGTTATTCCATCTTCAGCCAGTTTACTAGTTCTTTCAGCATTCATTTTTCCTCACTTTAAGTCTCTCCCAGTCACATTGTTCTATTTTTATTTTTTTATTTTTTTTGAGATGGAGTCTTGCTCTGTCTCCCAGGCTAGAGTGCAATGGCACGACCTCAGCTCACTGCAACCTCTGCCTCCCGGGTTCAAGCAATTCTCCTGCCTTAGCCTCCTGAGTGGCTGGAATTACAGGCACACGCCAACACGACTGGCTAATTTTTGTATTTTTAGTAGAGATGGGGTTTCACCATGTTGGCCAGGCTGGTCTTGAACTCCTGGCCTCAAGTGATTTGCCTGCCTTGGCCTCCCAAAGTGCTGGGATTACAGGCATGAGCCACCTCACCCAGCTCCAGTCACATTATTCTAGCCTCTTTTATCCAAAAAATGGGCAGACAGCATTCTTTTGCAGAAGACGTCAGAAGAAAATGAAAGTGAAAACCTATGCAGTTTGTTTACCTTGAACATAAAAGTATGTTAATTTAAATAGGAAAATATTTTATGTTACATATGAAACAATAGTTTAAACCCTACTTGAAAAGAAAAGTACAGTGTACAATTATTTTGAGACTGAATTTGAAGATGATGGAAAGAGTTTTTACAAAGGCACTGTTTAGATATACAGATTGTAATTATAATTACATTATTATTAAATATTTTTTCTCCAAGTACTTTTTGCAGTTGTCCTCTGATGGTCTAGAATCACTTAAATGCTTGTTGAATGAGTGAGATGTTTAGAACTACTACTTGCTCTGTCATTCCAGTGTCTTTTAACCTATGCAGGAAGTTTCTGTCTTTGTAAAAGTAGTTCGTAGCAGAAGCCAGGATAGTTTGGTAATTAAACTCCCAAACTAAACTCCTCATTCCTACCCTTAACATTTCCCGGCTGTATGATCTTGGCCAGGTCACTCTCTCACTAAAAGCCCCAGTTTCTTCATTATTAGCATTATTATAATGGGGAGAATAACAGCTATACCTGAGGTTTGTTTTGTGATTAAATTAAATGAGACCCAAGTGCTTGGCTCTCAGTTCTCCTCTGTCATTGGTGTGTTAGGTTAACAATGAAGATTGTTACTGGGTCTAATGGTAATTATCTTTTGGCCCGATAACAAAGCATTGAAGGCAGTAATTTGAACTCCCAGAACAAACAGTTCATCTCTCCATTTCTCTGCTAGTTATTGTCTCCTTAAGACTGAATTGTTTTGAATGACTTATATTTGCATAATGACTTTTCTCTTGTTTCCCAACAACTGCTATAGAGCAGATTAGAAGGCATCTTTGTTTGGGGTTAGGCAGAGCCCTGTAAGTAAGGCTGGAGGAACTGCACTCTATCTGGTATTTAAATTCCAGGTAAGTTAGGACTGATGCCTGGTGTAGAATGCTCAAGTGTGGCCCAGATCAGTGTGGCAGTGGTGTACATCAGTAGACATCAAAAGATGAGTTATACCCCTGGACTTCATAAGCATCAGATAGCTCTTCTCCCCTTTGTTACATGGAGGGCTATGATAGGAGGGGCACATTTGGAGGTGACTGGGTGAGATATGAAGTTTGTAAAACTGTTGTGAGAGTTCCCCTCTCTGATTCAAGCAAGGATAGGGACATTGCCTGACTTTATGGTTCACCATTCCATGATAAAATCTATTGAAATCTCCTCTGAAACTAAGACACCTGAGGGACGATGACTACTGAAAAATTGAGTTCTGAAGGCCAACAGTTATTCTCATCACTATATTGCCTTAATTTTAAGATACCATCAATTATAAAATACACCATTGATTTTATCATAGCTTTTCAGGGGGAGAAGATAAATAATACTTCATTAATTAATTTTTAGATTATCTGATTTCAGAAATACTGAAATGCAAAAAAAAAAAAAAAAAAGCTTAGAATTGAGGAAATAGTTATAATCAGGAATAATGTACTTATTTATTTTGAGACAGAGTCTTGCTCTGTTGGACAGGCTGGAATGCAGTGGCGGGATCTCGGCTCACCTCAGCCTCCTGAGTAGCTGGGATTACGGGTGTGTGCCACCACACCCGGCTAATTTTTGTATTTTTGTAGAGACTGGGTTTTGCCATGTTGGCCAGGCAAGTCTCGAACTCCTCATCTCAGGTGATCTGCCCGCCTCAGCTTCCCAAAGTGCTGGGATTATAGACATGAGCCACCACACCCAGCCAGGAATAATGTACTTTAAAACTTTATTACTGTCTTAGAAAGTTAAAAATAGGAAATTTGGTGATTTTACACTTACATTCAATTAATACTAATTTTAAGGACTTAATCTCTATTCCTTTTTCAGAGAATAAACTAATTGGTAGGCTGTAAAAATGTGTCTCTGGGAGGTAGAATGTAAAGCGGGATGAGGTCATTTATTCTTAATAGAAATCTGAACATCTGAATATTAAGATACCTTCTCAAAATAGCAATAGAAGAAAATCCCTGAAATTTGACAGATAACATTTTCTAAGTTTTTTAAAAGGACACTTTTAATAAATACAGCTAAATTTCATTCTTCTTCTTCTATTACGAAATTTAATGAGAAACAAAGTCTTTTTGTAGGCCGGATTTCATGTTTTTTCCTACATTAGTCCAGTACCCAGACTAGTTTATTACTCCATATGCCCCATTCTTTTCATCCGATACTGTTCTTTCTGCTTGGAATATGTCCCTCCATGTGGCCACTCCGTTCTCTTTTGGGAATCTTCCACGAGCCCCTGATACTGAAACCTTCTTTGGCCCCTTGGCGTTCGATATCACTTTTAAGGCCTTTCACATATTATTCTGTGATTATTTTTAGAGATTTTTTTCCCTCAAAGATTTAGGTCTCTTAATGTCAGTACCCATTTCATCTGCTCTTGTTTATCTTGTGCCTTTTTGGTGCTCAATAAAAATTTGATGTAAGAATGGAATTTTCTAGAGGCTTTGAAGTGGTAGGCATGCCTGAAATACGGACTGGACCCACTCTATTATGTTTCTTCTAGGGACTGAAAAAGGAAACAGATTTGTATTAGGAGGGACTTAGAGTCAATATGAGGACCACCCTAACACTGAAGTTTTAAATGTGGGGATGTGCTGCGTGAAGAAGATTAGTAGCCTCGTAGCAGGACGAGCCGTGGACAAAACCCCACAGACACTGAGATAGTGAAGGAAGTAGCTTTTAATCAGTTGGAAGCATCGGCAGTCTAGTGTTTTAAAATCCGAGTTTGTTGAGTGCACAATTTCTGTCCCTTTTAAGGGCTCACAACACTAAAGATTTTACATGACAGGGCAATGATCAATTGAGCAATCTAGGGGGTATGTGACGGGGGCTGCATGCACCGGTAATCAGAGTGAAACAGAACAGAACGAGAAGTTTCACAATGTCCTTCCATACAGTGTCTGGAATCTACGGATAACATCGGTTGCTAGGTCATGGGTTGAATTTTAACTATCAGGCTAAGGTCAGGCAGGCCCAGGCCTGGTTTTGGGTCTGGTGCCTGGCACCTGGCTGCTTGCCTTTGGTTTTGCTTCCTTGTTTCTTCTTAAAACAGGTACTGAGCATAAAACAATATAGAACAATATGGGGGGATCTCTTTCTCTCTTCACTCAGCTTTATCTGCAAGACCCCTTCAAAGTAATCTGCAAAATACTAGGCATCTGGGAGAAGTTTGACTAATCTTGAAATATAAAATCACAACCTACAAAGGGTCCTGGTCAGCTGCCACTGCCTTCACAATGTCCCTGTTGGTCTCTCCACTGGAGTAGTACATCTGTTGCCAGAGAAATAAGAACGTGTGCGTGTGTTGTTTTTATACTTCTTTTATGGTACTTAAATCATGTCCTGTATAAGAATGACTTTATATAACTTGTTTAGCCCTGTACAGATTAGAAGCTTGTTGATGGCAGTGCCTGTGGACGTCATTGTGTTTGCTTACTAGGCACGTGCCTTTTCTACGGTGATAGAGATTACCAGCCGCATCACCTGTGACCTCAGTTAATGGGAAGCAGGCAGCCAGGCTAACACATTTCTTCACCCTCTAGGTAGTAGGTGCTCATAAATACCAACTGAGTGAATGGAAATGCCATTTAATATACCGCTTTATGCCTCACACCCTAACTATGCTATGTAAGAAGCAGATACACTTCGAGCTCTCTAGGTAGGACAGCTTCCACAAAATCTAAAGGAAAATCCAGTTTTACTTATTTGATGTGATTTTAATAGGACCATGAGGACCTGGGTTGAAATTGAGGGTCAACTAAGAAGGTCATTGCAATAAAGTAAAGATAAGATCTCTGCTATTTGATTTCAGGCAATTTAGTATAAATGTTAACTCAGCAAGATGAGGCTATAATAGTACCAACATTGAGCAACAAGATCTCAGAGCTCTGAGAGGCTGAGTTTTATCCCAGTTGTCTTTGGCGGAACAGTCAGTTACAAGATCCCTGGTTTAGCTGCTTGATACCACTGGATACTAGAAGAGGTGAAACAGCCGGTGATCTCTAAGATGGTAGGCCTGAATAGATGGGTCAGTTTCTTCATCTGCAAGTGTGGAGAGGAGGAGTGGGAGAACACTAGAGGAAGTCAGCCCAAACATTCCACATGCTTAAAGAAGACAGGCCAGGTGCGGTGGCTCACACCTGTAATCCTGGCACTTTGGGAGGCCAAGGGTGGTGGGGGGGGTGGGGTGGATCACCTGAGGTCAGGAGTTCAAGACCAGCCTGGCCAACATGGTGAAACCCCGTTTCTACTAAAAATACAAAAAATTAGCCGGGCATGGTGGTGGGTGCCTGTAATCCCAGCTACTCGGGGCAGGAGAATCACTTGAACCCGGGAGGCAGAGGTTGCAGTGAGCCGAGATCACGCCATTGCACTCCAGCCTGGGCTACAAGAGCGAGACTCTGTCTCAAACAAACAAACAAAAAAAACCAGAGGAAAACAAAGGTTGCTGCCTGTTAACTTTACAGTTAATACATGAGCCAGGTAAATCAAGGAAAAATAAAAGCATCTCTAACCCTACCACCCAGAGATAATCACTATTATAACTTCCCTGTCTACTCTTCCAAAGATAGGTTCTTGCATAAATAGGTTTACAGACACATGCAAAAATTTCCCTCAAGAAAATGGAATTTTAAGTACATACTGTTTTATGACCCATGCTTTTTCATAAGTATATTGTGAACATCGATTTATGTCTGCATAGTATTCTTCAGGATAGATATATTTTTTAAAAATCTATGATGGGACATCTAGGTTGTTTGCATTTTTTCACTTTCGTAAATAACCTTATAATGAACATGCTTAAGTAAATATTTATTTCTCCTGCCCTTGCCTCCTTAGAAAGCACTGATACCTGATCCCTGAGCCTTCTTCCCTTTTTCTCTTTATTCTGCAGTATTTTCCTAAGGATGGGGGAGGCAAAAAAAAATGGAGTAGGTAAAGCTAAAATCTTTATGGGGCAGTGGGAAAAAGAAAAGGCTGGAAACACGATGTGTTAATATTTCTTGTCTTACGGCTACTTTGGATCATTTCCAAGAACAATTCCTGCCCCCTACTGTCTACCAACACACATGAGGGTCTATAGCAAGCTTGTCAAACTCACAGCCTGTGGCCCAGGAGGGCTATGAATGCAGCCCAAGACAAATTCATAAACTTTCTTAAAACATTGTGAGTTTTTTTTGTGATTTTTTTTTTTTTAGCTCATCAGCTGTCATTAGTGTTAATGTATTTAATGTGTGGCCCAAGACAATTCTTCTAATGTGGGAAGACAAAAGATTGGACACCCCTGGTCTAGCAGCATAAAACTCTGCTGTTTCCTGCCCACATCTGGAACTCCACACCTATGCTGTTTCCTTTGCTGTAAGGCTTAGAAAATTTATATTCTGTGGAGACTTAATGTGCAGGTGGTTATACTCTGTCCTTTGCAGTACGGTGTTTATGCCTCTGGGAACAGTGGTTTTCACGTGCTGTATGGGTGTTTGTATTCAGGTAAGTTCCAGGAAAACGGACATTCAATTTCCGTAAGAATGTTACGTGCGTAGATACTGGACCCCCACCAGGTGATCCATTATAACTGCCCCAAAACACTAACACCTGAAAATGCATTTTGTGAAAAACAAAGGCAAATGCATTTTTACCTTAGAAATGTTGATTCTGGAAGAGTTGGGGGCACTTGCTAAGTTGTTTGTGGCAAAGGCAAGGGTTGCAAAGCCCCTGACAGGAAGCAGGGTAGGTATAAAGTCAAGGGTTAAGAACAATACTTGGCACAAAATAGTTACTTGATGCTGAATGAATTGGTCTCCCTCCGTCATCTACTTCCCAGGGGCTAGATCCAGACAGAGGTCAAGAAGGTGGGGCCTGTTGAAAGTTAAAGGCCCTGCGGTCTCTTTCTTCTTTGAACAAGTGAAAGGTAGTAAAAAGTATGGCTTTCTACCATAGGTTTTAAGTTTAAGAACCCTAGGATGGCACTGTCACATTCTCTTAGGGAGGTCATAGCTGTGGGAACTGTCAACAGATTGACTATTTAAATGTGTCCTACATAAAGCAACATCAGATGAGTTCTGATTTACAAGTCTGCCAGGCTGGCCTGTGAGCCTCTGGGCAGAGTTCCCGTCCCATGCATTGCTGTAGCCTCAGTTCCTCCACATAGTAAATGCCCAAGTACCTATAGAAGAAATCGTGTGTGAGCCCACACTCTTTTTATTTTTTAGAGACGGAGTCTGGCTCTGTTGCCCAGGCTGGAGTGCAGTGGCGCAATCTCGGCTCACTGCAAGCTCCGCCTCCCGGGTTCACGCCATTCTCCTGCCTCAGCCTCCCCAGTAGCTGCGACTACAGGCGCCCGCCACCACGCCCGGCTAATTTTTTGTATTTTTTAGTAGAGACGGGGTTTCACCGTGTTAGCCAGGATGCTGTCTATCTCCTGTCCTCGTGATCCGTCTACCACGGCCTCCCAAAGTGCTGGGATTACAGGCGTGAGCCACCGCGCCCAGCCCTGAGCCCACACTCTTTATTCGTTATGACGGGGCTGCAACTACCAATAAGTTGTGAGGGTTAAATGGGATGAGGTGTCACAGTATTATTTGCCTGTTAGGGAGGTTTTAGGGCAGGCGCCTCTTCCCTCTTCAAATTGGAATCACCCGAAGAGTTTTAGTAAATACTGGGCCTATCCAGGGTTAATTTTCTTTTAATTGGTTTGGGGTGCTGCTTGGACAGGGGGACTTTTAAAATTCTATACTGACCCACTAGGACTGACATGACAACTACTTGCTTAGTAACTGTCAGAGGAGGCTCCAGCTGATCAGGGCCTAAAGTTCATATTCTTTTTCATCTCCCCGTTGTCGCTGAAGCCTACCCCATAAACTCCTACCGTCCCTTTGACCACAGCAGCGAATTTCCGGGAAAACAGGAAAGGTATGCAAGCATGCCCACACACGTGCACACACGGGTTCCCAAAAGACCTGCGTGCGGCCGCAGGGGCCCGCCCCGCCCTTCTCGGGCCCTTCCGGGTCCTGGCGCCCAGCGATCCCACCAGCACCTGGGTCCGGCGCGCGGCTCCCTCCCTCTCCGCGCCCCTCGGGGCTCCCTGCCCCGCCCACGTGCCCCACCCTTCCTCGCTCCGCCCCCTCGCTGCTCCCTGCCCCGCCCACGGGCCCCATCCTACCCCCACCTCGATCCGCCCCTCGCTGCTCCCTGCCCCGCCCACCGCTCCCCGTCCCTGTCCGCCCCGTCTGGCTCTCAGCCCAGCCAAGCCTGGTGCGCGCCCCGCCCTGCCTCCTCCTCTCGCGAGGCAGTCCCGACGCCGGAAGTGCCTGGAGCGCGCGACAGCGGCGGGGCAGGGCGGCCTGGAGGCTGTGGCGCGCGGGCGGCAGAGGGAGGGGAGAGGCCGCTGGGGCCGTGTTAGTCGGCCGGTGGGGACTTGCAGGTACAGGCGCGGTCGGGGCTCCTCGTGGAGAGCCAGGGGCTCCTGCCGGCCTGTGACTGGGGTGTCGTTGCAGGGACGTCCCCATGTTGCGTTTTCCAACCTGTTTCCCGTCCTTCCGGGTGGTGGGAGAGAAGCAGCTTCCGCAGGAGATTATTTTCCTGGTCTGGTCGCCCAAGCGGGATCTCATTGCTTTGGCCAACACAGCGGGCGAGGTGAGTGAGCCGGCGGGAGCCCGCCTGTGCTGGGTCTGCTCCCGGGGGGCCCAAGAACACCAAACCCGAGCCTGTTCATTCGGGCCACAGGCGGCCGGAGCCTCAGTTTCCCCTTCTGCAGACATGGCTGGCCACCTGCTACCCCTCCCGTGCCTCCCAGGACGGCAGTAAACTTAAAGTGTATATGCGAAAGGTGATGTCTGTGCTATTTTCGGTACTTCTCTGGCTAAAGTAACAGTTTTCACACAGCTTAACACTGTCACGCAATCCTGCTTCCCCAAGTCTTCTTCACTCATTGGTTTATTAGTTAAATGAACTTTTAAAAAAAGCCCACGATGTGCCACTCATGAGCTAGACGTAGTGGTAGATCCAGGGACCCTGCCCTAAGTTTGCTTACAGTTTTAATAGCAGAAGGAAGAGTTATTGTCACACTTCAGCTGCAAATGTGCATGCATGTAGCTGCCACACAGGATATATTTAAGAATCTGGCGTCTCTTGTCCACGTTTTATACTACGGGTTGGATAACCACCTTCCACTAAAAATACCTTTAAATTGGACAAGGAAGGGATGCATTGGATTCCAGACAGAACGTGCATGAGTGTTACCAGCATTTCTTGTTCACATGAAACTTCATCGAGTATAAACCAGTTGCACCCAACTTTCTGCTAAGAGTTATTATCTGCCAGCCATTTTGTAAGGAAACCTTCACCTGTGCATCTTTCCGCCTCTGGCTTGAGAGTTATCTGGCCATGTGAGAGTTGTATAGAGCCAAATTTGGAAACTAGGTGATAAGGAAATCTTAGCACCCTGCAGACTACAGCACCATGTTAGCTACCGTGATCCAGTCGCCAGGGTATTGATGTCTAATTTTTCAGGGCCCTCCATGAAATCCAGCTAGTCTCCCTCCGCTGCCGGGATGCTTTGAAACTCTGTTGTGGCTCTAGAGAGCAGCAGGTGGTACAGTCACAGAAGTAGGAGGGAAAGTAGACAGGAGGCACATCCGTGCAATCAGATGAGTAGGCGTGATAGAGGGCACTGTTACATCATTTTCTCAGTGAAGGAAGAAGCAAGGGCATTGTCTATGGGTGAAGATGGAGAAGAATATATTGGAAGTTTGAGGAGAAAGAAGAGGTATGAAAAAGCTAACAAGGCAGGTGGACTTGGGAAATCTAATAGGATTGCCAGTCAGTGTTAAGACCCACA
Organism: Pongo abelii; assembly: GCF_028885655.2. Classification (NCBI taxonomy): domain Eukaryota; kingdom Metazoa; phylum Chordata; class Mammalia; order Primates; family Hominidae; genus Pongo; species Pongo abelii. The sequence continues at coordinate 24,495,701 of NC_071988.2, forward strand.
CGAGATCGGTGTTATTATTTGAGAGACACTGGTTGAATGAGGTTGTATGTGTCTCTCTCCGTTCTGTTTGGCTGTGTGGTTGCAGGCATGGTTGGGTTTAACCAGGACTGTCGTTTTGCAAGTATGACAAAGCAAGAGAAAGATGAAAGAGAGTTGAAGTTATGTGCAAGGGGAGTGATTGTGTTTCTGAACTTTGGGTTCTAACCTGATGAAGGAGGGAAGTGAAGGCATGTGTGGGGAGAGGGACAGTGAATAGGTGGTAGAATCAATAGACTGTATCCTGGTGAGGTCAAAGAATTGGAGTTGAGTGTTGTAGAGATGACCTGGAAAGAGGGGCGGTGGGCGGAAAGTGGGAAGTTTGAAATGGAGATTTTGGTGGCCCTGCAGTTGTTGGTAATGACCAGGCCGGAGGTGTGACCCTGGGAGTGGCTGAGTGCAGTAGAAGATGTGATCACTGGAGGAGAGGTAATTGAGAGCTGAAAAGCCAGGACATCATAGCTCTTGAAATCACCAAAAATGAGGATGAGTGTGTTGTTAGAAGGCATGAGCGAGCCAGGTATCCAGATCTTCAAGGAATGAGGGAAATAGCCTAGGGGTCTGTAGAGGACTGCAATTAAGACGGATAGCGGGTGGTATGGTCTGATTGCATGTGATTCAAAGTTAGGAGATTTTCAAGAAGAGAAGAAATGGCATCAAGCATCAAGGAAGACACCTACTTCATCTCCTAGCCCAAGAGTAGCAGTACAGGGGCTGTGGGATACAAAATGGCCACCACCTAGCAAGGCTGCAGGGAAGCATTGTCCTCAATGAGAGGCACATTTCAGAGAAAAGTATGAAGATACTAATTTCATGATGACAGCTGACAATGAGCTGCAGAAAGCACAGAGGAAGGGTTTCAGAAGTAAGGAATGGCAGGAATGGTTTCAGAAAAGAGAGGGTCAAGTCCAGGGGATGATGTAACCAGGAGTGAAGGGTGCTGTGAGCTGTGCGATAAGGCAGGGTCATGGTGGCTAAGCTGAGTGTGGAGATGGGGAGGGATCTTGGAGGAGCATGTGCAGTGGTGAGGCCTTTTCTTCCTTACTGTCAATGGTTGTATAGAAGCTGCAACAGGGGCAGTTGTAGAGCTCTTGGGCAACATTTTGACCTTCCAAGGTGGGAATTTACTGATGTGGAAATGGAGATTTAGAATGGTTAAGTGATATGTCTAAGATCCATGGCTAGTGAGTGACACAGCTGAAACTAGGTGCCACATGGACTAATTCCAAACTTAGTATAATTTGACTGTATTACAGCTAGCTACCTTTTTAGTGGTGTTTATGTTCTTTTATTTCTTTTTTGGTTGTCACCTTGGACAGCCGCCTTCATTATAAAAGGTAAGTCGTCCGTTGACATAACAGATTAGGTAGAGGGTTAAATTTTAGACCTTGTTTCACCCATTTATTTTAAAATACCTTGTGTTCATTCAGACACTGTTGTCTTTTTCTGTTCTTCTGATAGCTAAGTATACATGAGAGATGGTCATTTAAAAAAATTTTTAGTAGGGATCTAGGTTTATTTTATTTTTGGAAATGGATTTTTAATTTCCTGTCATTATATCTGCTTTGTCTTAGGTTTTACTTCATCGACTGGCAAGTTTTCATCGAGTTTGGAGTTTTCCACCAAATGAAAATACAGGAAAGGAGGTGACGTGTTTGGCGTGGAGACCAGATGGCAAACGTAATGATAATATTACAAAAAATATATTTTTATTTTCACAAAGTGTATTCTGTAAAGCCCATTTTCAGAAAGGATTTATTGTTCTTAGTATACATTAGAATTATAAATATCAATTTGGGAACTTTTTAAAAAAAAATGCCTTAAAATATTTTTATAGAACTCAGATTAATTCTGCTATCTTGTTTCTTGGCAAAGATATCTCTTAAATAAAGTCCGGCTTCTTGGCAAAGATAACTCCGAAGTGAAATCTGATGGAATATACACAATGTTTTGGTTTTGTTCTTTCCATTGTCATCTTGTCCTGTATTATTTGGCCCAAGCACCACTTGCCACTCGCCAGTGAGTTAGTTCAAAGCCATCATGGCCTTTTTCTTTCACAATATATTTTAGCATGAAATGTGTGGCTCATATTCCCTTGGTGCGTGTGCGTTTGCCTCACCTGGGGAACTGTCAGCTTTGACCCCATACCTTCCATTTCTGTGTGTGATCTTTCTTCTGGTACCCTCTTATGTTATAGCCTGTTATGGCTTTGGTGACTGAACTCTCCTTTTCCATGTAATATTTTTACAATGACAGTCCGTATCGGAACTGTTGTACACATACAGTCAGTACAGTAAAATGCTGTAAACCCTGCAGGTTAAAGTTCGTTTGTATCATTGGTACTTTAAGAAAAAAGTGAATTGTTTTTGTAAAATATGTGTTATTCTTTGCTTAATTTTTCTGTAGATAAATATAAAGTATTTAAAAATTTTATTGGTGCTTTAAGAAAAAAAGTGAATTGTTTTTGTAACAAATGTGCTCCTCATTGCTTTTTTTTTTTTTTTTTTTTTTTTTTCCAGACAGTGTCTCACTCTGTCGCCCAGGCTGGAGTGCAGTGCAGTGGTGCGATCTCGGCTCACTGCAACCTTGGGCTCACTGAAACCTTCACCTCCTGGGTTCAAGCAATTCTCCTCTCTCAGCCTTCTGAGTAACTGAGACTACAGGCATGCACCTTCATCCCTGGCTAATTTTTGTGTTTTTTGGTAGAGAAAAGGTTTCACTGTGTTGGCTGGGCTGGTCTTGAACTCCTGGCCTCAAGTGATTCGCCCACCTTGGCCTACTGCAGTGTGGGGATTACAGGTGTGAACCACTGCACATGGCCCTCATTGCTTAATTTTGTCCCTAGATAAATATAAATAAGTATTTAAAAATTCCCTAGGTGGGGCGCGGTGGCTCACGCCTGTAATCCCAGCACTTTGGGAGGCCGAGGCAGGTGGATTATGAGGTCAGGAGTTCAAGACCAGCCTGGCCAATATGGTGAAACCCCATCTCTACTAAAAATACAAAAATTAGCCAGGCGTGGTGGCGGGCACCTGTAATCCCAGCTTTTTGGGAGGCTGAGGCAGAGAATTGCTTGAACCCAGGAGGTGGAGTTTGCAGTGAGCCAAGATCGCACCACTGCACTCCATCGTGGGCTACAAGAGTAAGACTCTGTCTCAAAAAAAAAAAAAAATTCCCTGAAAGCAGATCACTTAGAGATGACAATTGTTTCTGTTTTGGTGAACATCTTTTCCAGTATTTCCTGATAAAATACATACATGTAGAGATCTGTATATAATTTTATCAAAAGACGGTTATTTGGTACATGCCATTTTGTTGTATAGCTTTTTCTTTTTTTCCCCCCACTCACTTTTTCCCACGTCAGTGTGGATAGATTGACCACATTAATGTTAATTGCCTACTAACCCACTATATTTATATATTGTAATTTACTAAACCTGTTCCCCCTTGGTGGATATTTAGATGGTTTTCAGTTTTTGGCTTTGATAAGCAATGCTGTGTAAACATTCTGAACACTGGGAAGAACTTTGCCAGTAGCTCCTTAGATTAACTCCCAAAATGGAATTTCCGGGAATGTCTTAAACATTCTGTGCTCATTCTGTAGTCATTTTGCTTGGAGTATATGTAGAATATGTGTAAGATTAGAGGGCTTTATAAGTAAAGTTGTGAGATCTTACACTAAATCCTTCAAAAGCATGGAATCTCAAAGATAAATCATAAAAGTGCGTTAAAATGTTTTTAAGTAGTTGTATTATTCATTTTTAAAAAGTCTCATGTTTTTGGACAGTAAAATATGTTTTTTGTTAGATAATGATCATTTCAAGTTTGTTTTAAATTGTTTTTAAGAAAGAAGGCTGGGATTGGTTTACATGTGGCGGAGTTGCATGTGATGGTGATATGCAGTGAAACTCACTGCCCTCTTTTTGGAAATTCTTAAATTCTTAAATTGAACGTTAGGAAGAAATAATGACTTGTGTGGAGAAACCATACTAGAAAATTCAGCCGCACTCAAAGGAAGATTTTATGTGTGTTAAATGGCCTCATTTCCCACCATGGTTTAGAAATATAAAAGAGGAATAAAAAGCATCCCAAGAAGAAAGCAGATGGAATCACTGCCTACCTTTTAGACATGTGATAAGATATAATTGTTTATTTGTTGAAGCCTCTTTTGTATTTTCTGCTTGACAACAGGGTTTCAGTCTGGAAACTTTGATGTGTAAGATGTTAAGTGTGATACGTGAGAAAGTAGTAGATCTCCTATAAGGTTTGAGCACTTGAAAGTAAGCTTAGATAGTAGTGTAACTACAATTTATGCAAATATTTCTTTTTTTAGTTTTTAAAATATTGAAGGATGTTTAAGTCAAAAATTGCCATGATGAAGATGCACTTAAAAGAGTAAAACTGGGCAATAAGTGAAATACCCATTTATTTTTCTCAAATGTTACACTAATTTATTCTGATTGCCTTTTCTTGTTTTAGTTTTGGCCTTTGCTCTTGCTGATACCAAGAAAATTGTTTTGTGTGATGTAGAAAAACCTGAGAGCTTACACTCTTTTTCTGTGGAGGCTCCAGTTTCCTGTATGCATTGGATGGAAGTGACAGTAGAAAGCAGGTAATTAGAAAAACTTATGTAGTCATAGGATATTCATAAGATTTTTATTTTTTGAAATGGAAACTTTAGGAGTATCTGAGTATTGAGTGTATGTGCATTGCATTTAAATTTTGGTTTCAGTTTATCAAGATGAAATTTTTTAATGCTTGCTTAGATTTTTTTCTTTCTGATAAACATCTTTAGGCATACATCAGAGATATGGGCTTGGTTCCAGACCACTGCAATAAAGTGAACATTGCAATAAAAGCAAGTCATTTGAATTTCTTGGTTTCTCAGTGCATATAAAAGTTAATGTTTATACTATGCTATAGTACATTTAAATGTGCAATGACATCATGTCTAAAAAAATTAAGTATGTACCTTAATTAAAATATACTTTATTGCTAAAAAATGCTAACGATCATCTGAGCTTTTAGTGAGTTGTGATCTCAGTGAAAGTGGAGGATTTTGCCTTGGTGCTGATAGCTGCTGACTGATCAGGGTGGTGGCAGCCAAAGGTCAAGGTGGCTGTGGCAATTTCTTAACATCAACAACCGTGGAATTTGTCACATCAGTTGACTCTTTCTTTCAGGAAAGATTTTTCTGTAGCATGAGATGCTGTTTGATAGCATTTTACCCAAGGTAGAACTTCTTTCAAAATTAGAGTCACCTCTCTCCAACTCTACTGCTGCTTTATCAACTAAGTTTGTGGAATATTCTAAATCCTTTGTCATTTCAACGTTGCTCATAGCATGTTTATCAGGACTAAATTCCATCTCAACAAAGGACTTTCTTTGCTCATCCCTAAGAAGCAACTCCTTATCCGTCCAAGTTTTGTTATGAGATTGCAGCAGTTCAGTCCCATCTTCAGCCTCCACTTCTAATTCTAGTTCTCTTGCTGTTTCCCCCAGATCTGCAGTTTCTTCCTCCAGTGAAGTCCTGAACCCCTCAAAGTCATCCATGAGGGTTGGAATCAATTTCTTCCAAACTCCTCTTATTGTTGATATTTTGACTTCTTCCCATGAATTGTGAATGTTCTTAATGACATCCAGAATGGTGAATGCTTTCTAGAAGGTTTTCAATTTGCTTTGCCCAGATCCATCACAGCGATCAATATCTGTGTCAGCTCTAGCTTTATGAAATGTTTTTCTGAAATAATAAGACTTGAAAGGTGGCCAGGCATGGCAGCTCATGTCTGTAATCCCAGCACTTTGGGAGGCCAAGGTGGGCAGATCACTTGAGCTCAGGAGTTCAAGACGAGCCTGGGCAACATGGTGAAACCCTGTCTTAAAAATTAGCCAGGTGTGGTAGCTATAGTTGCAGCTGCTCAGGAGGCTGAGGTGGGAGGATCCACCTGACTCTGAGGAGGTTGAGGCTGCAGTGAGCCATAAGTGGACCACTGCACTCCAACCTGGGTGACAGAGTGACCTGTCTCAAAAAAAAAAAAAAAAAGACAGTTGAAATTACCACTTGACTCATGTGATGCAGAATGGATTTTTGTGTTAACAGGCATGAAAACAACATTAATCTTATATATCTCTGTCAGAGTTCTTGGGTGACCAGTCATGAATGAGCAGTAATATTTTGAAAGGAACCTTTTTTCAGAGCAGTAGGCCTCAACAGTGGATTAAAACATTTAGTGAACCATGCTGTAAACAGATATGCTGTCATCTAGGCTTTGTTGTTCCATTTATAGAACACAGATGGGATAGATTTAGCATAATTGTTAAGGGCTGTAGGATTTTCAGAACAGTAAATGAGTTTTGGATTCAACTTAAAGTTACCAGCTATGTTAACCCCTAACAAGAGAATCAGCTTATCCTTTGAAGGTTTGAAGCCAGACATTGACTCCTCTCTAGCTATGAAGGTCCTAGATGGTGCTATATTTCACTGGCTTTAAAATACAAACATATCTATATATATATATATCTATATGTATATATGTTTTAATAAATAAATAGAAAATCCTCGATGGCATCTTCCAATAAAGGCTGTTCTCCATTGAAAATCTGTTGTTGAGTGTAACCACTTTCTTCAGTGATTTAGCTGGTTGTTCTGTATAACTTGTTGTAGCTTCCTCTCAGCACTTTCATAGAATTGAAGAGAGTTGGGGCCTTACTCTAGGTTAGGCTTTGGCTTAACAGAATGTTGTGGCTGGTTTGATCATCTGTCCAGATCACTAAAACTTTCTCCATATCAGCAGTAAGGCTGTTTCACATTTTTATTATTTTTGTATTTACTGTAGTAGCACTTTTAATTTCCTTTACGAACTTTTCCTTTGAATTCACAACTTGGAGGACTGGCAAAAGAAGCCTAGCTTTTGGCCTAATCTTGGTTTTCGACGTGCCTTCCTCTCTAAGCCTAATCACTTCTGGCTTTTGATTTAAAGTGAGACAGTTGAACACTTAGAGGTCATTGTAGGGATATTAACTGGTCTGGTTTCAATATTGTTGTGTCTCAAGGAATAGGGAGGCCTGTGCAAAAGAAGGGAGAGAGGGAATGGCCAGTAAATAGACCAGTCAGAACACTCACATTTCTCCATTTTTTAAAATTTATTTTTATTTATTTATTATTTATTTTTGAGATGGAGTTTCGCTCTTATTGCCCAGGCTGGAGTGCAGTGGCGCCATCTTGGCTCACCACAACCTCCACCTCCCAGGTTCAAGTGATTCTCCTGCCTCAGCCTCGAGAGTAGCTGGAATCACAGGCAAGCGCCACCACGCTCAGCTAATTTTGTATTTTTAGTAGAGATGGGGTTTCTCCGTGTTGGTCAGACTGGTCTTGAACTCCCGACCTCAGGTAATCTGCCCGCTTCGGCCTCCCAAAGTGCTGGGATTACAGGCATAAGCCTCAGCGCCTGGCCTTATTTATTTCTTTTTTGAGACAGTTATCATTCTGTCACCCAGGCCAGGGTGCAGTCGTGCAATCTTGGCTCACTGTAGCCTCTGTGTGCAGGGTTCAAGTGATTCTCCTGCCTCAGCCTCCCGAGTAACTGGAATTACAGGTGTGTGCCACCATGCCCAGCTAATTTTTATATTTTTAGTAGAGACAGGGTTTCACCGTGTTGGCCAGGCTGGTCTTGAACTCCTCTCAAGTGATTTGCCCTCCTCGGCCTCCCAAAGCTCTGGGATTACAGGCGTGAGCCACCACACCCAGCCGAAGCTCACTATTTTATATGGCCATGGTTTGTGGCACCCCCAAAACAATTACAATAGTAACATCAAAGATTACTGACCTCAAATCACCATAACAAATACTACAATAATGAAAAAAATTGCAATATTGCAAATATTGTAAATATTTCAAAATGTGACACAGAAGTACAATGTGAGCACATGGCTGCTGGAAAAAGGACTCTAATAGACTTGCTTGGCTGATAGACTTGCTTGACACAGGGTTGCCACAGACTTTTAATTTGTGAAAAATGCAGTATCTGGGAAGCAGGATGAAGGGAAGCACAATTGAAGGAGATATGCCTATATTTTCTTGTTGAAGCAGTAAACCTGAATAGCTAAGAGTTTTCTCCTCTTTCTAGTAATTTCATACTCCAAAAATAGTTACTGAGGCACAAAAAACAAAGCTCCAGACAAGATAAATGGTGAAATGGAAAACAACCTCAATTTGCCAATCAATAATTTTAAAGTTTTATTAACTAATACATATATTAATTTCCATTTCATGATTTATATCATCTGGAACTTTTTTTGTGTGTCTCAGTAAGTATTCTTAGAGTATGAAAAGTGCTAAGTTGAGCATTCTGTTCTAATGCTGGACAGGTTTTTTCTTTGTCCATGGTCCCGATAGTTTCCTTGTTTCATAAAAATAATTCTGCCTTGGTGTATATAGTCAAGTAATACACCAGGGTTGCAGTGAAGAAGGCTGGAGGAATCAGTGGGTTTGGCTAATACTGAAAACAAAAATTGTTTTTCTTTTTTAGGGAAATATGATAATTTTCTTTCCATTAACTTTTCGTTTCTAATTAAGTTATACTAAGTTAATATCAAATGAATTTGTAAATCCTGAATATTAATTGCTAGCTTTCCTAAGGGAAGCCTGAAAGAATTGGATGACAAGGGTTTGACCTGGGGTTTGAAATTCACTGTAGATAAACCAGAGTGATAAATCCATTATCAGATAATGAAGGATTACAAATCGTTATGTGAATTTGTAGAATGTTAGAGGGTCAGAGCATATCATGTAATTCCTATTCCAGCCCAGTTATCTGCTATGTATATTCCCAACATACTTTCTACTAACAGTTTAGAAATGTTATGTGGAGATTCCAGGGTCTCTCAAGACAGCTCCTTTTTGTTAAAGTAGGAAAAAATACTTGCTAAATCACCACTTTTTTACTTGCTCACTCATTTATTTCCAACCTTATTTAGAGTTAGAATTGAGAAGGAAAAGGGGGTAAATAAGACTGTTTCAAAAGGCATGGTGTAGTCTCAAATACCTGTTGGATTGTCAAATCCACAATTGTATATGTCATAGAACCAATAATTAAATCACACAGTAAGCCATGCATAGTGGTTCATGCCTATAATCCTAGCACTTTGGGAGGCTGAGGCAGGAGGATTGCCTGAGACCAGGAATTTCAGACCAGTCTGGGCAACATAGTGAGACCCCCATCTCTACAAAAAAATAAAAAATATTAGCTGAGTGTGGTGGCTTGCACCTGTAGTCCCAGCTACTCAGGAGGCTGGGGCAGGATAATGGCTTTAGCTCAGAAGGTGAAGGCTGCAGTGAACCATGATCACACCACTGCACTCTGGCCTGGGTGAGACCCTGTCTTATAAATAAAAGATAGTGTAATTGCAGTGTTCTTTAAAATTACTCTTAGTAGTCATATGTGTAGTGTGAGTTCTTAAATGAGGGTTAAGAAATAATAAATTTTCAGTATCTGAGTACGTATGAATGCATTTCATATGCTAAGAAAAGTGTTTATTAATGTCGTTTCTTTAAATGTAACGTGTGCAGGCTGATTTTTTTTTCCCCTAAAATAATAAAGAAATTCCTACTTTTCAATTTCTCATTTGGGACTGTTAAACTGACTACAACTGTATAGTATTTGTGGCATCTGTTTACTTGATAATGTTGTAAAACTGGGTATCTTTTTTAAAAATTAGCATTTTTAATGGTAAGAGAAGTAAAATCTTTGTTGTTTTTATAATGCTTTTATTTTTTCCTTTTTAGTGTTCTCACATCATTTTATAATGCTGAGGATGAATCAAATCTTCTCTTACCTAAACTACCTACACTGCCAAAAAAGTATGTATCACTGGTTTCTTTGAAATTAATCTTGCAGATTTCTCTTTCTTCTGCTTTTAACACTATGACAATTTTCTCACGCATTTTAAAATATGTATTTTTACTAAGAGTATTTTTTACCTTAATCTCTGTTTCCTTCTAGCTATAGCAGCACCTCAAAAATATTTAGGTAAGATACTCCTTTTCTTGTTTTCAAGTAAGATAATCTGTTATTATTTGGAAGACAGAATTGAAAGATGACCCAATTTATTTTTATATTTTAGTGAAGAGAATTCTGATGAAATTATTAAGCTCTTGGGAGACGTCAGGTAAATCTTACAGATAAATAAGTCTAATTTCTTAAAGTTATTTCATGTTTGAGGCAGTTTTCAGAAGCTTTAAGAGCAAATCCTTTATTTGCCATTTTATTTCATTGTTTTTTGTTTTTGTTTTCTTTTTGAGATAGAGTCTCTGTCACCCAGGCTGGAGTGCAGTGGCGCGATATTGGCTCACTACAACCTCTACTTCCTGGGCACAAGCGATTCTCGTGTCTCAGCCTCCGAGTAGCTGGGACTACAGGCACGTGACACCACACCCAGCTAATTTTTGTTTTTTGCTTTTTTTTTTTGAGACGGAGTCTCGCTCTGTTGCCAGGCTGGAGTGCAGTGGCGCAGTCTTGGCTCACTGCAACCTCTGCCTTCCTGGTTCAAGTGATTCTTCTGCCTCAGCGTCCCGAGTAGAGTAGCTGGGACTACAGGCGCCCACCACCAGGCCTTTCTAATTTTTGTATTTTTAGTAGGGATGGGGTTTCACCATGTTGGCCAGGATGGTCTTGATCTCTTGACCTCGTGATCCACCTGCCTTGGCCTCCAAAAGTACTGGGATTACAGGCATGAGCCACTGCGCCTGGCCTAATTTTTGTATTTTTAGTAGAGATGCGGTTTCACCATGTTGGCCAGGCTGGTCTCAGAATCCCGACCTCAGATGATCCACCTGCCTTGGCCTCCCAAAGTGTTGGGCTTACAGGCATGAGCCACCGCACCTGGCCTTATCGTTGACATTAATACCTTCAAACAACATATAGACCTTAATATCTATTATTGTTTTTATTGTGTGGCCTTTCGTTTTATCAAGTTTTAATAATAATATGATGTACATATGTTTATTTTAATAAGTAAAAGGATATAAGTACTAGAGTTTCTAAAATTTTAAGTATTCATGTTTTTTAAGCCCATTTAATATATTTAGCATCATAACCATGATAAAACTGATGGCACTTTGTATTAGTTGGTAAAAGGATTGTTTTGTTATTGAGAGTGTATAAATATAGTTGTTATTAAAATAATGTATTCTTATTTTACTGTAAGCTGATTTTTTTTAGGCTAGAGGAAATTTATGTTCTTTGAAAAAAGGAATAAGCCTGATGTGATTGAGTATTGAGTGTTAGTGGATTTGATGTTTCACTTCCCTCTGCAGGGGAGCTTTAGCATGTAGATGATATGAAAGCAGTAATAATTTATATCTCACTTTAAGAATGCAATCATCTGTGTTGTTGATTGGTTCTCAGCTTGTTGCATTATTTTTAATTAGGCTTAATATTCTTGTCCTTGGAGGAAGCTCTGGATTTATTGAGCTTTATGCTTATGGAATGTTTAAAATTGCTCGAGTCACAGGGGTAAGATTTCTTTAACATTTTCTCTTTCTAAATTATTTCTCTTAGAATATACTAGGTACTTATGGAAAAAGAATAAAACACTAGGTTTTTTTTCAGTTTTGGTTTTTGGAATTATTCTTAAATGTTCAGAGAATAATTTTCTTACTAAGATAAAATAATTGTGATATGTCTATAAAGATTGGGAGCTATTTGTGGAATTAGTCAAGTTTTTTTTTTCTTTAACAGAAAGATTAGTATGATACACTTGATTACGATTTAATGTTTTTCTAGTGTGAGATGTAAAAGAGCTTCAATTTGTGATAGGAATGTAAATCTTCAGAAGCATTCTTAAGTCCAGTACTGACTGTACTATAGTTGCTACGTCTCAGTCTTCTCCATAGCTTTTTCATCTGACTCTTACCACTCCCAAAAGGGGTAGAAAATATTGTAGGCTCTGTGGAATATGTTGGTTCTGCAGCACTTGATTTGAGACTTGGGTAGGGGTGAGGGAACCAGGTTATTTGTGGACTTGTAACTAGAAAGGTCCATGCAGGCAGACACCTACCTTCATCTGCTACATGTGTGTGGCTGGAGCTGGGAATACATGTTTCTGCTTTTTAAAGCTCTGAGTTTTTGCTTTCTGCATGATAATCAGATTCAACCTAGCAGTGATACTAAATATACTAAGGGGTTTGACTCTTCTACAGATTGCTGGTACTTGTCTTGCATTATGTTTATCAAGTGATTTGAAATCATTATCAGTGGTCACAGAAGTCTCTACCAATGGTGCTTCAGAAGTTTCATACTTTCAGGTGAGTATTGGAACTTGATAACAGTAGAGAGTAAATATGTATTTAACAGGTTTTATATAGGTTTTTATCCACATCTCACTGTATTGTAATGATCATTAAAATAATGCAAAAAAATCGACTTGGAATTTCTACATCCTAATATATTGAGTGTTATTATAGTGAATACCATATTATTCTCCCCATGCTCCAATACAGTTTTCATAAAAAGTGTTTTGATGGTCTATTAATGACCATATTAATTTGTTGCTATTCCAGTTTGACTTTGTACCAAGTGTTTGCTTAGGACTCTGTCCCTGACAATAATGAAGGTTAATATTTATTGATTGTTTAATATGTGCCATATACTGAATGCTTCAGAACAATTGATTTGAATCTTCACAGCATCGTAATAGGCAGATACTGTTATTATCCCCATTTTATAGGTAAGTACATGGACACACAAATACTTCAGAACTTGCTTGATGTCACAGGATGGGAAAGTGATGCTAGACAATCTGGTTCCATAATCTGTGCTCTTAACTAGCACATTGCATCTTGTGTAAAATGATCGCTTAATATTGGGAAAATGCTTTATTGCGTGCTGTCTGCATTATAGATTAAGGAAGCTAACTGGGCTCCCATAGAGTATTTAGATCATAGCCTTGCCAAGAAATCGAAAATTTTCATCTTAAATATCCCAGCCACTTAAGTATGTGTGAACTCTCAAACAAAAGTAGAACAAAAAAGACGCAAGATGCAATGTGTGTGATGCCTTCCAACATTCTCTTTGTATTCCGAGCATCAGAGAACTCTTGGCTTACTGTTTACTATGGTAATGGTTGTTCATATTTGCTCATCATCTTAAGGTTATGTGAAACTATGATCACCAGGATTGCATTCGGGTTATAATAAAATGATTCACTACTATTGTGAAGTTGGTAACAGATCATTTTTAATGACAAATTTATTGAGATACAATTCATATACCATTGATAGATATTTTCCCAATATTTATCAGTAGTCTTTAATTCCTTATACTTCCTTTAAGTTTTTACATATATTTGTGATTTAAACATTTCTTTGTAATACTGTTTCAAAATAGGTTATATTACATTTATTCTATCTACACAGAAGGGGTTGATGACCCAGAGAGAGTGATTTGTGTATGGTTATGTGTAGGTTAGGAAATCCTAAGACTATGTGCTGTTAGTTTCCAAACCATTCTGCTCAAAGAGGGCACAATTCTGACATACACTCTTTAAATTCCTACACTCTTTAAATTACAGACTTTGCAGCAAGTGCATCTGATGATGACTCACTTTACTCTTTTGATTTTACAGCTTGAAACCAATCTGTTGTATTCTTTCTTACCTGAAGTAACTCGGATGGCCAGAAAGTTTACTCATATTTCAGCTCTGTTACAGGTATTTATTTAGAGCTTGTTTTATGTGAATATTTATTATCGGCTTCTAAAGTTCTGTAAATAAAAAACTTCAAAATTTTGTTTTGTAAAGCTATCTGAAGTAGAGGTGTCTAGTCTGATAATCTTATAAGGTCCATTAAAGCGGGAAAAGGACATTTAATTGAGAACCTACTTCCACTGCACGCTATTTTCCACCTCCAAGAGTTTAAATCTTTTAAAATACTCCCATAAATAAAATACCATTTACATTATAAAGTATTGTGGGAAAAACAGTCTTCACATGAGTTTACATTTGTTCATCATAAACCCACCCCAAATTACCTCCCAATTCTGTAGGTTGGTGATTTAGGCTGAGCTTAGCCAAGATGTTTGGGTGACCTGGGGAAGGTTCAGCTGATCTTGACTAGACTTCGTCATGCCAGCTGATATGTGTCCCTTGGCTGTGATTCCTTGTCTCTACTCCACATCCTTCATACTCCAGCAAGCCAGCACAGGCTTGTCCACATGGCGGTGGTAACAGGGCATCGAGGGTGCAAGTGGAAGTGTACAAAGACTTTTCAGGCCCTGGAGTCAACAGTGTTATTTCTGCTGCATTCTGTTAGTCAAAGCGAGACTCAAGGGCTGAAGAAATTGACTGCATCTGACTGGAGGGGCTACAAAAAATTGTGGCCTTGTTTTTCATTCTACCACAGTCATTAATTTATTTGATATTAAAGATTTCTAGAGATCAGTATCTTTTTAAGGATCCTATTTGAAAATTGAATAGTTTACCAAACCAGTATTTTGACAGTTAGTGTAGATAAGACATATCTTATATAAAAAGCTTGGAGATATTTGTTTCACCAGATAAAAACCTAATTTAAGAATGTTTTATTATGAAATTCTAAGAATCAATGGAATGTTTCATAGTTAAGTGATGACCAAGCTGTAGTCTTTTTCTCCATCTTAACTGAGTTAAAAGAGTGATTGAGGCTGGGCACAGTAGCACACACCTATGATCCCAGCACTTTGGGAGGCTGAGGCAGGTGGATCACTTGAGGCCTGGAGTCCAACACCAGCCTGGCCAACATGGTAAAGCCCCGTCTCTACTAAAAATACAAAAATTAGCTGGGCATGGTGACGCGCGCATATGATACCAGCTACTTGGGAGGCTGAGGCAGGAGAATTGCTTGAACCTGGGAGGTAGAGGTTGCAGTGAGCCAAGATGGCGTCACTGCACTCCAGCCTGGATGACAGAGCAAGACTCTGTCTCGATAAATAAATAATAAAAATAAAACAGTGATTGAAAGTAAATTCTAGATTTATTTGAGACACTTGATCATAAGCACATATTATTTAGATAGCAAGTTGGTTTAAATATTTTTTACCATTTCCATTTTTCTTTTTTGCTAATAGTATATAAATTTGTCACTAACATGTATGTGTGAAGCATGGGAAGAAATACTAATGCAGATGGATTCTCGTCTCACCAAGTTTGTGCAGGTAAAGCAGCTGAAGTTTCCTATGTAGAGAGTTAAAGAATGCATGATGTATGTCTTTACCTTGAGGTACATGAGAAAAATCAGTTTGTTTCATAAAAGGCTAAGATCATGATTTCTTTCAAATGGCTTCATCTAACTTCAAACTGCTTCCTCAGATTTGCAAAAAGGGCTCTTTTCCCATTGGTACAACTTAAGTGGGGACAGGATTGTGAAGTGGAGCTGGCGGGGCTTTGGCAATAGGGTCGGGTGTTACAACAGCTGATTGGCTATCTTCTAGTCACTGATGTTCAGATGATCACTTTATGGATTTGATGGAAGTCTAAGGCAAGGAAACGGAGTCATGCTCCTATAATTTTGAATAAATATGCTTATAATTTAAGAAATACATATATCACAATTTTTTTTTTCACTTTTTTCTAGGAAAAGAACACAACCACATCAGTGCAAGATGAGTTCATGCACTTGCTATTATGGGGGAAAGCAAGGTAATAAACTCAGATTAGGTGCTCCTGTTTTTGCTTCTTTTTTAACAGTAATTATTTATTTGAAAAGTAGTTTATAGTCATAGTATGTGATTTTTTAATTGATACATAATATTTTAATTGATACATAATGTGTTACATATTTATGGGGTATATGTGATGTTACATGCGTAGAATTTTTTGTTGGGCTATTTCTTTATTTTGTTTCTTGTTTGTGCTTCGAAATTTAAAAGTTGTAAGTGATGCATTCAGATTTCCAATAGAGAAGTGACAAAAAATACTTTGTTTTTCATTGTAGTGCTGAACTTCAGACTCTCTTGATGAATCAGTTAACAGTAAAGGTGCAGTTAATGTATCTATGTATTCAAATGGCTATGAACACATTCTTAATTTTTTTTTCGAGTGGCATATAATATCCTGATTGTATGCTAAATATATTTTCCTTTTTTAATTAGGGCTTGAAAAAGCTTGGCCAGTCTATAGAGTCATCATACTCCAGTATACAAAAATTGGTCATAAGTCACTTACAGAGGTATGAAGGTGACGTAGAATTTTTTGGTGTTGTATCCACACATACCTGACATTGGCCTTCTTTCTGCCGCCTTCTCTTCATCTGGCATTCTCTTTTTAAGCCTTTTCTAGCTAAAATTGTTGCATGGCATTTGAGAAGAATCTTCCTATACCCAAGATTGAAAGAGTCAATAATAATTCTGCTTTATGAAGTAATTTTCCAACATCTTTTCACCAGGCTAGACTCTATCTGGGGTTTTTTCTTAATCAGCTAAGCATGAAGTATATTTTGAAATAAGGCATATATCCCTTTTTTGAGCAGTGAGATTAACATTTTACAGTTTACCAAGAATATTGCATATTTATTTAATATCTTGGCAAGGTGTTGGTGATTTTACACAAGAGGATACAGAAGTTCAGAATCGGTTATATGGCTGGCCCAAAGTTACTAAGTGTTGGAGCCAACACTTCATCCTAGATTTTCAAATCTCATGCTTTTTCTATCCATAGCTACTTCATTGAAGCAGTTTACAAGTGGATGCTGAGTGTTTGATTTATTTTGTTTGGTTTTTGGTTTTTGTTTTTTCGAGATGGAGTCTTGCCCAGGCTGGAGTGCAGTGATATGATCTCGGCTCACTGCAACCTCCGCCTCCCGGGTTCAAGCGATTCTCCTGCCTCAGCCTCTCAAGTAGCTGGAAGTACAGACGCGAACCACTATGCCTGGCTAATTTTTGTATTTTTAGTAGAGACGGGGTTTCACCATGTTGGCCAGACTGGTCTCAAGCTCCTGACCGCAAGTGATCCACCTGCCTCGGCCTCCCAAAGTGCTGGGATTACAGGCATGAACCACCACACCTAGTGGTGTTTGGTTTAAATTTTGGTATATTCCTTTATGCTGAGTCCCTGGCCCTAACTACATCACCCCTCCCTTGGACCACTGTAGCACCCTCTGAACTAGTTGGGCTCTTTCAGTACACACTGTCCTTTGAATGTATTTTCCCCAGTGGAGCTAAACATATTTCTCTCTTAAAAACTTCTAATGCCTTCCCTTAGAATGGAGACCTTTGTGTGGCCTTTAGCATACCTGCCTCTCTGCCTCGCCCACACTGGTGGCCATTTAGTTTCTCCAACTTGACATTTTGTCTCCCGCCTAGGGCTTTTGTATATTCCTCTTGTCCCAACTTGTTCTTCACATGCATTCTTCAGCTCTCAGCTCATTCATTCCTTCAGAAAAGCCTTTCTGAATCCCAGATAAGCTCAGGTTCTTCTGTTATACCTGCACCCCATGTGTTTCCTTCAAGGCATTTATAGTAGTTGGAATGGTATACTGTATGACTGTGTGATCATAACTGTCTTCCCTGTTATACTGTCAATGCCATGAGACCCTTTGATTGTGTTCACCGTTATGTCCCCAGTATGTAGCATGGTACCTCACCCAAAGTGGGAACTTAAGAAATATTTATTGAACATTGACTGTGTAGTAGTTGGGTGAACAAGATGGCTATATGACTGTCTTAAAAGGGTCAGGACTAACTGTGGAACACAATTTGATCATCTTACAAAATTTGATCTTGTCATTTGTTTATCTCTGTAGTCACATTGACCAGATGGTTCTGCTGCAGTTTTTAGGAACAGTTTTGAGAAATAATTATTTCTCATGGAAAGAAAATGAAAGTTACTTTCAGTTTTTATTTCTGAAAATTTAGAAATATTCAGGCAAGGTAGTCGCTTGATGATCGTCATGATACTAATTTATTTCTGCTCTGTTTGGATAGTGGCTCGGAGTCTTTATTATACCATTTGAGTGAATTGAAAGGATTGGCTTCATGGAAGCAAAAATATGAACCTCTTGGACTAGATGCTGCAGGAATCGAAGGTAGTGATTTAATTTCTCAGTGAAATACATTAAACACAGTTTACTTATTTGACAAATGACGTTTATTTATTTTTTCCCTTTAGAAGCTATAACTGCTGTGGGTTCTTTTATACTCAAGGCAAATGAACTTCTTCAGTAAGTATTGGGAGTACCTGGAATCACTGACCTAAGAATATGTCACTTTTGACCTAAATAAGAACCTAGTAAGCTGTTATGAGTCTCTTAAAATCAGTTTTTAAATTTTCATCACAATTATGCCTTTATGTGGTTCCGACAAGCCAGCAGCACAGAGATTTTATAAAGTAAAGCTGTATTTTCCTGTCCTGGTCATCCTTACCGCAGGTCTTCTCCCCAGAGGGAATCATTTTAACTCTTTAACTACTTTTATTTTTAGTTCTTCTATGGGTTACCTCCGTATTTCTAAACTGTATGACTATGCCACATTTCTTTTGTCAATTTTTAGAAATTATTCTGTTTGTTTTGTTTTTCTTAGACTGTTTGGCTTGATTGTCCTATTGCATTGTCTGTCTTTTCTGCATCCTTCCGTCCTTTCCCTTCTGAAGGGTGGTATAGTACTTCTGGAGTCCCCTGTTCCAGATGCCTTCTTTAGCCTCCCACCCCTCTGCTTCAGCCTGTGGTCCAGTTCTTCTGCATGGCTACCACCCGGGCATTTTCTTCATTACTCTCCTGGGTTAGACCCAGAACTGCCAGGATTGCCTTTGTTTCTTGGCTTATTTAATCATTTTGCTGGAAAACATCCTCTAGTAACTTTCTCAAAAAGCAGACATAGAAGGTAAACTTTATCTCCTTTTGTGTTTTTTCTCCTACTCTCACACTTAATTGACAGCTGGGTTTAGGATTCCCTGAGGGTTATTGAACTTCAAAAGCAGAGTTCCACAGGATTCTGTGCTTTTCGTTGCTGATGGAAGGTCTGGTGCTTCTCATTCTTAGCCCTTTATAGTTGTTTTTTTTTTTTCCTTTTGAAAAAGCTGTGAAAGCATTACTCTTTATTCTTGATATGTTGAAATTTCATAACAGTGTTTTTAGGTGTGGGCCTTTTAATTCATTGTGCTATAATAAGCCATTTTAACCTGAATTCTTTTGTATCATTCTTTTAATAATTTCCTCCTCCCTCTTTTATTTACTTTATTATTATTTATTTATTTTTGTGATGGGGTCTCTCTATGTTGCCCGGGCTGGACTTGAGCTCCTGGGCTCAAGTGATCCTCTTGCCTCAGCCTCCTGAGTAGCTAGGAGTACAGGAGTATGCCATTATGCCAAGCTTTCTCTTTGTTTTAAACTAGATTTTTGTTCTAGAAATCTGTTTGGTCAGATATTAGAATTTGTGGTGGATTGATTTCTGTGTCTTTTCTTTTTCTCATATTTTTTGTATCTTTGTCTTTTTGATTTTCTGAGAGTTTTTTGATTATTGTCAAATGTCATTAAACATTTGTTGAGCACTTAACTATGTTTTAAATTCAGTGATAAGTAATGTTGAGAAAAGCCAAGCAAGAAACAAGGACCTAGGGCATGATAAGGTAGGGGATTCAACTTTATATAGGTAGTCAGAGAGGCCTCACTGAGAAGGTGAAGTTGGAAGGAGACGGAAGGGAGCAAGCCCTGTTGATGTTTGGGGGTGGAAGAGGCAGCAAGTGTGAAGGCCCTGAGTTTGGAGCATGCCTGGCATGTTGCAGGCACAAGGGCACTATAGCTGAAGCGGATTGAATGAGAGTAAGGTAGGGGGTGGATTGACAGATGATAGAGGATGGCCAGGTTGCATAGAGCCTGTGGGCAGTTGTTAGGACTTTGGCCTTTACTTTGGATGTAAAGAGAAGCCCTTGGGGATTTGGGAGTAGTGGAGAGGATATGATTTAGGCTTCAGAAAGATCCCTCTTGCTACTCAGAGTTGAGAATAGCTCATAGATAGGCAAGGACAGAAGCCAAGAGAGAAGTGGTTGTCAGAATCTGAAGTGGTCAGGATTGGGATACATTTTGCGAATGTAATTCACAAGATTTTCTCAGTGCTTATCTGTAGATGGTGATAATAAGGGAGTCACAGATAATTATGAGTTTAGGGCCTTGGTACTTGAAAGAGTAGAATTGACATTTACTGAAAGGGGGAACAAATGTGAGGGCAGGTTTAGGGAGGAGTGAGGAGTAAGATCAAGAGTTTGGTGTGGACATACTGGATTGTTCTTTAGACTTACTATTTTGAAGTAATTTTACATAAAAATTACAAGAATAATAGAGACAACTCTGCTAGTACTCCTTTACTTGATTCATCATTTAAAAATATTATACTGTATTTATCATATAATTTATCTTTTCTGAAACATGTGAGAGTATGTTGTTTATATCAGGCGCCTTTTACCTGGAATACTTTAGTGTGTATTTTCTAAGAATAAAATTATTTTCTTACATAACCATAGTACAGTTAACAAATTTAGGAATTTTAACATTAATACAGTATATTAACCTACAGTTCAATTCCCCTTTAGCAATTATCCCAATATGTCCAGTATGATAAGATGCAGTTCGGGATCACGTATTTGTTTTAGTTGCTGTGTCTCTTTAATTTTGAGCAGTTTCTTAAACTTTCTTGGTCTTTTATAAAAGTTGACATTTCTTTAAGAAGCACATCATGTATGTATGTATATGTATGTCTGTGTATCTTTTTTTATGTTTCTCATTTTAGGGTTATCTGATTTTTTTTAATGATTATATTTAGGTTATGCATCCCTGGCCAGAAATACTGCATAATTGGTGTGTCCTTCTCAAGCTGTCATATCCAGCAGCACACACAGTGTCCGTCGTCCACCCCTCTCAGTGATGTTAATTTCGGCCACCCTGTCAGTGTGTTAGATGTATGGAATTTGAAATGCCCATTAGATCTGCAGGTGGAGCTGTCCAGCACAGTGTTAGTTATGTGAGACTAGCGTTCAAGGGAGGGGTCCAGGCTGGAAATGTGCATTTGGGAGCCATCAGCACATTGGTGTTATTTAAAGCCATGGGACTGGATGAGGTAATGAGTGTGCACAGAGTACAAGAGTGACCTGATTTAAGAATGGGGACGATGAAGAACTAGCAAAGGAAATGGGAGAGACAGAACAACCAGAGGAGTAGGCGTCCTGCAGGCTGAGCGAAGAAGGCATTACAAGAAGGAATGAGGGATTGGTTGACAGATGCTAAGTCAAGCAACGGAAACACCAAGAATAGAATAGAGTCTTAGAATATTATTAGGATGGTGACCTTGATAAGAGCCACCTTAGGGAGTGATGGGAGCTGGTACGATACAGAATAAGAGCAGATGCAGTAGAAGACAGCAAGTATAGCCTCTTGAGGAGTTTTGCTGTAAAGGGAATGGCCAGTAGATGGAAGCAGAATTGTTGGTTTTTTTTTCTTCTTTTTATCTTGGGAAGAACTGGAGCATGTTTATGTATGGATGGAATGATCTAGAAGGTAAAAAATTGAGATGAGAGAGGAGAGGCTCTAAAGAGTATGAGAGAGTTGGGACCTAGTGCAGAAGGGAAAGGGTTGGAAAAGCAGAGGTAGGAGCTCATCAGTTGTAGGAGGAAAGGCTGAGAGAGGAGGGTCACAGAGGCCAGTGTATGAACAGGTGGGAGCTGGGGGATGTTCCCTTCAAGGTGCTTTTATTATCTTAACAGGACATCTGTCATCAGCTGAGAATAAGGATAGGGAGGCGGTGTTGGAGGTTTAAGAATACAAGGAAAGCTGTGAAGCAGCTGTCTAGTCCAGCAGGAGGTGGAGTGCACTAATGGAACAGGAGGGCTCTAGGAGTGGGAAAGTGAGGCCGGCCTAGCATGGCTGCAGGTCTGCTGCAGGAGTGGGGCACAGAGCAGGTGAGCAGTTAGATTTACCAGGCTTCATCAGTAAAATGAAGCAAGAGGAGCAAGGGAATTAAAGCAAGGACCAGGTTAAAATGATGGCCCTTGAATCTGAACTACTTTGGGAAGGAAGTGAGGACATGTAGGGGCTGAGAGATGGTGAAAGGTAGTAGAACCAGTAGATGATGCATCCTGGTGGGAGGAAGGTGGGGGCCCTGGAGAGAGGCTGGACAGATAGGAGGGGGTGTTTGGTCAGTGGGATGCTTGAAATTGAGACTTAGAAGGGTTGCAATTGGTGAAGACAGGGTCTGGGGTGTGAACTTCGGAGTAAATGTCTAAGGTCCAGTTGGAGGACAGGATCATTAAACTGAACCATTCTCTCCAATTTCTTATTATAGCAGTCCTTTCTTTTAATTTCTCAAAGTGTTCTCCTGTTTCTTTAATCCTCGTTCAAAACTTTGCTTTTGTTTTGTGGATGTGACATCTTACATCTTTCTGAGGATATTAATTAGATTGCTGTTCCCTGAATTATCTTCCCTTGATGGGTCACTTTTCTGTTTATCTTAGTCTCTCCTTGCAAGGTTTCTTTAAATACCAGATGCTTGGTTGCTTATTCATGTTTATTCAGGAGGCGATTTAAAGTTGCTTGGAATGTGTAGGTTGGGGCAGCAGGGAGCAGGTGCCAGAGTGTGTGGAGCTTTGCTTCAGGCTACTGGTGCCCATGTGGAAGTGCCTTAGCTCTTCCCACTTTACTCAGTTTCTCTGAGGAATCCTTTGTTTGTTTTTGACTGGAGAGTAGCCCCCTAGGCATTCTTCGTGTTTTGGAGGAAACAACATATTGACCACTCTGTGTTATATTTTCAGTTTGTCCCCCTGTGTCCAGCCCCACACATCATCCTGAGGTCTTCTGTTAGACCTGACATTGCTAAGGTCTGAGTGTCCCTGGGCTTCTCCAGGGCGGAGGCTCCTTCCCAGCTGCCCTCTCCGTGCACTGCCTGGCACAGGGCCTCTGCTCTTAAGCCACATCAGTCACTTTTGCTGTTGAGCTGCATCAGTCTTCTGTCACTTTTGACATTACTGAAATTTAATTTCTTTTCTGTTGTTCTTTTTGTTTTTGTGAGTTTCTAACACATGTACCCCTCTCCATCCACGGCCATTTTAATGGTATTTTAGAAGGTTGAGGCTATAGATGTGTGTGCTCAGACTACAAAAAAAAACACAAGGAGAAATGGCATTGCTTTTCCTGTATTTTGAAGTATTTTTTGGTTCACCATATTTGCAGAGAGCAGATATAAAATATTACGTTTTCTATGATCACTTCTCAGTATGAATGAAAGGTAGTTTAACTTATTGTTCTTTCAGGTAAGTAGAATTATTACAGGTTCCAGATGGAGAAACTGAGGCATTGAGCATTTTGATGTTGGTCTAGTGGCCTGGAGTAGGGTTGAACATATTGACTGCACAAAGGAACTTTTTTTCTTTCTCTTATCATTGCTGCAAGAGGGTTTTGATCATATTGCTTAGTAACATAAGAGATGTTTCAGTGTTTTATTCCAAGCGTTTTACTTTGTACCGAAAGGTTAATGATACTGACCTACCTCTCCAGTGGTATTATGAAACTTAATGCTTGGAAAGGGCTTGGAGATTTGGGAATGAAAAGCACAGGTTTTTGCCTAGAGTAATTATCTTATACATGTGAGCTTAAAGAGATTGTTTAAAAAAGTGATAACCCATCTCTGTATTCAAAAACAGTTTTATCAAAATGAAGATGACTTCCATTTATAACACTTAATTTTGGGGGTACATTTGTTTAAAGCCAAGGGAAATTCAACTTTTGAGATCTCAATTGTTAGAATAAAAAATCAGCTTCCAAAAATAATGGTCCGTTGATATCAGAGGTAATAACATAGCACAAATTTGTAATAATGGTTTTCTGTTGCAGTTGATGTTTTTTCTTCTTACTGACCAATGAGTGTTTTCTTTTAAAATGAGAATAATGCTGAAAACTGTTTTTTCTGATTTCTTTTATTTGCAAAGTTAGAAAAGGAGTTCATGCTTTACTGAATAATAAGAAAGACTGTTACACAGTTTGTGGCAAGGCTGTTGTAACCAGTTGGAATCTAAGTTATTTGCTTTATTTTTATAATCAGTATTTTCTTTTCTGAAATTTTATTTTTAGTTAGGTGTTTGATTTGTAATATCTGCTGTTCTAAAGACTTAAATGTCACCCAGATAGGATAAAATAGAACAGTAAGGATTATGATATTTCATGACAGTTGAGCAGGATGTATGAATCCCCCACATACTAATCTTATTTCTGATTTTTTTGTTTTTATCTCTTTAGAGTTATAGATAGTAGTATGAAAAACTTCAAAGCATTTTTTCGGTGGCTCTATGTGGGTAAGTTAATTGAGTAAAGCATTTTTATTTTAACACTTTAAAAAAACTATAGGAGTATTATCTTAGACTGTTTCAATAAATCTAGTACAATTCAAATACTTTGAGAGAACTATATAATGATCCCTGTTGTACCTTTCACCTAGCTTCAGCAGTTATCAACACATGGCCAGTCTTACTTCATTCATACACCCATCTCCCCACAGAAATATTTATTTATTTTTATTAGTATTTAATAAATATACATATTTTTGGAGTACTCATGATAATTTAATACATTCATATAATTTGTAAAGATCAAATCAGTATAATTGGGATATGTATCACCTTAAACATTTTTCCTTGTGCTAGAAACATTCCTCACAGAACTGTTAAAGCTAACTTGTAGTCTGTGTTATCCCTGTCGCTCACCGATAGTTCACATTTTTTTACTTTGTAATGTCTCCTTAGGTTAAAATAACATTTAAAAAAATTTTTGTAAGTATCAGGCACTGTTAGGTGCTAGATTTTAAAAGTAAAAAAGAAAAAAAAAAATAAGTCTCTGTCCTTGGGTAGCTTATCTTCCGTTTGATTATTTGGTCTTCTGTCTTTAGATCTCTACTGTCCACTGTGGTAGCCGCTAGCCACATGTGGCTATTTAAGTAGATTGAAATCCTATAAAACTGTATATTTGGTTCTTTAGCCATACTGTCCACATTTGAGGTTCTCAGCAGCCACAAATGGTTAGTGGCTGCATAGAAGTAGAACATTTCCATTACCACTTCTATTGTGTATTGATGTTCCAGCTAAACAGAATGCACACCACTTATAGCCTGTCTTTGTGTCTTCACAATCTCTTTGCATTTGGGCAGGTAGTTAGTAAGTATTTGTTGACTTGGTATTAAATGTTTTGTATTCACTCTACAGTATATGCATATTTTATTTAGGTCCATTTATATTGCTATTTTTGTGAACTCTCAATATCCTTAAAATAATCCAGCATATATTTCCCTCCAACAAATGCAAAATTTAGTGTTAATGTAATTTATCTCACACTTGTTGAAACTCTAAAGAGTAAAATAGAATGAAAATTACCTGTAATGTGCTAATATCCTTTAAACAATGTCCAGATCTTCCATTCTAATATTGTAAAAACAGACTATATTTTTCAACCTAACATAATTGCTTTTGTTTAAAAACTGGATGTGATCTGCATATGTTGATACTTGAAATTTTTTTGATATTTCTGAAAACTGTACCAATACTAACCAGAATGAGGAACCAGAGAGCTTATCAGGCTGGCCTATTTAAGATCCATGTTGTTAATTAGAATAAATTACAATATTAAAACTGAATGAGACCTTAAAAGACTTTTTTTTTGCAGAGGTAGTTTGGTTTTACTTATAATTATTGGAGGTAATTTAGGCAGTGTCTATCCTTACTACACATTCTAACTGTAGTAAGAATCAGGATTATCCTTATTACACATTCTAACTGTAGTAAGAATCAGGATTCTAACTGTAGTAAGAATCAGAACTGTAGCAATGTGGTACTTTTATTCAGGATTAGAAGAGAAATGACTTACTGCTCGGTCCTTCTCATTAGAGCAGGACATTATAGAAAGCACACTGGATTGGAGAAGTGGAGATCTACTTGTAATCCTGGCCCTGTCCCCAGTAGATACCTGTATAACCTTGGTTTTCTTCTTTGTAAAATGTAACCTCCATGAAGGCAGGGGTATCTTTTATACTGATATATTGCTAGCACTTAGGGTATGCTCAATAAGTAGTTTTTTTGGATGGATAGGAATGAGTGGAACTAGATTTTAGCACCCCTTTCAGATAACTTAGATGTTTAAATTAATTAAAAACAGTTACGTATTTGCAAAAGTACTTATGACTTGCTTGTTACTGACCAAATGCAAGTAAGAACCATGTTCAAATACCATGCAGAAGCACATGAAACATACTTTGTCTTGACTTAAGTAGAACATAATACAAAACACATAGTACTGATGAGGACAATCCTATGAAAGGACAAAGAGAGTCAACCACAGATACTAGATCAAAGAAAAATACATAAATATACTGTAAGTGCATAGCAGAAAAGACTAAGGGAAATAAACAGATTTCTTTGGTATCGTAAGGCTTTGGAAGAAAGAATGGCTTGCAGATTTTAAGAGCAGAAACATCACCAGGTTAAAAGGAGGGATCCTTACACACGTAGTCTTAGCACAGACAGCAGTTAGATTTGTCTGGAGTGGCAACAGGTTGAATTGAAGAAGAAAAAGAATAGTTTAGAATGGTTAGTCCAACAATTTTCAACCTGAAAATATGAATCAAATTTAAGTTCTGGCACCCTTTAGTTTTTGGAAGAAAAATGTTTTTGTTGGTGAAAAGCTGTGTAAAATTGAAGATTTAGTTCAGTCAAACACTTTGTCTTTGAAATGTATTTATAATTAAAATTATGTTTCTAGTTTGCTTTTAAAGATAGTTTTTTAACTTTGTATTTCCAGCAATGTTGAGAATGACAGAAGACCACGTGCTTCCCGAGCTGAATAAGGTAGTATGTACTAGTGCATTTTCACAGCATTCACGTTGTCCTGCTTGAACTCAGCTGTGCTGGTTATTTTGGTACTCTTATTCAGTTATTAGTTAACAGAATGTCAGGATGTAGACGTTAGATCCCTTAAGCACCACCTTTTTAAAAAAGAAATTTGCATGTTTTGTGTATTGTTTCATCTCATAGAATACCTTTATTATGACTATCTAAATTTATAGTTTTCATGTTTGGATAAGGTTTATAATCCATGTAAGATAGCATCGTTGTATTCCTTACTTTGACTTCCTTAAATTTTAAATGCTTCTTATTTTCCTTGGAAATCAGGTGCTTAGATATTAGTCCCTGTGTTGATGTCTGGTAAGCAACAGTTTCTTTCTAAAGAAAGAAAGGAAGGATTCCTGTAAGGACTGTGACAAGCGGCGATGAAATCTCCTTCCAGGGAAGTCTTACGGAATAGGGCAGAATTTCCACTTGATTCCTGCAGCTCACTCTTCTTCACCCCTGCTGAAACTGTTGATAGGTTGGGTGGTTTTGAGCCTGAAAAAATGGACAGCATTAAAATTAGCCTCGTGAACTGATGAGAAAGGGATCCTCCACTCTCTACAACTCGTTTGCTAAGTCGATCTTTTGCACTGTGGGTGACTGGCCTTGCAAACCAGGAAAGTTTCACAATAGTTGTTTTTCTGACATCACTGTTAGCTTTATTTTGGGAGTGAAATATGTCAGTTGTTGGAAGGGATCCTAAGGTATAATTTTCTGAGGGCTGAAGAACTAAATTGGGATAAATTCAGGTCATTGCAAGAAGCAGGAGCCTACACTGAAGCAGACAGCACTGTTTGCCTGCAGCCCTTAACTAAGGGTGACACATCTTATCTGGGGTCCAGTTCCCATTCCCAAAGGAGGGACCTCAGCACATGTGGTCTTAGCACAAGGCCTGAAACAATAAACAATCTTAGGTTATAAAGAGTTTTGTAGCTGTTGGATTAACTGATTGGAAGATGAGTTCACATGTTTGATTACATTCTCGGAACCCTAGGCGTTCATATTTTCACAGTCGCATAATCTATATTTCTTTGAAAGAACTTTGCCAGTTTTCCCATGGCTTTTAGTAGATAGTAAAAATGTCACATTTATAATTATGTATCATTTCTTCTATTGAGCAGCTTTCTTTTATCTTGATTTTTCTTTTTGTTCCTTTTGTTGATAGATGACTCAGAAAGATATCACATTTGTTGCTGAATTTCTTACTGAACATTTCAATGAGGTAAGAAGTTGATATTTCTGTAATAGTTTTAAAAAAAATTACAGTAAACCTAGATAATAACAAGACATAATTAAATTTAACCCAATTTAATTGAAGCCCATAGCAATTACTTTTTTTAAACTGTTGAACTAATTATGTTTATAAACATAGTCAATAAACCAGACTTTTGTTTGTGTGTCTTATAATCTATAAAAGAAAATAATAAGTGCCACTCACAGCTCTCTTGAAAAGGAAGGTTTTGGGTTTAAATTTAAGATATTTTTCTTCATGAGTTGACTTAAGAATTAAACTATGTTTATTTTTTTCCAGGCTCCAGACCTTTATAATCGAAAAGGAAAATACTTTAATGTTGAAAGAGTTGGTCAGGTATGGGCTTTGAACTCATTTTAAAACCTTAGCAGTGTTCATCTTTGTTATCCAAAGTTTCTGGAAAGAATTACAATACCAAGTAATACAGGAGCTCTGCCCTTTTAGTAAAATTAACAAAGAGCAGCAGTTTTTAAACATTTTGATCTGAGAACCCTTTTACATTCTTAAAAATTATTGAGGACTAAAAATACAAAAATTAGCTAGGTATGGTGGTGGGCACCTGTAATCCCAGCTACTTGGGAGGCTGAGGCAGGAAAATCACTTGAACCCAGGAGACAGAGGTTTCAGTGAGCCGAGATTGAGCCACTGCACTTCACTCAGGGCGACAGAACAAGACTCTGTCTCTAAAAAGAAAAAAAAAAAATTATTGAGTACTAGAAAAGAGCTTTTGTTTATGTGAGTTGTTATTTATTGCTGATAGGCATTATTAGGTATTAAAAATTAAACATAATAAAAGATTATTCCTTAATTCACTCAAAAATAGAATATACCAGCCAGGCATTGTGGCTCACGCCTGTAATCCTAGCTACTCGAGAGGCCAAGGCATGAGAATTGCTTGAACCCAGGAGGCGGAGGTTGCAGTGAGCCAAGATTGCATCACTGCACTCCAGTCTGGGCAACAGAGGGAGATTCAGTCTCAAAAGAAAAAGAAGAACAAAAAAAGAGTATACCCATTACTATTACATGTTAATATAAATATTTTTAGTGAAAATGATATTTTACAAAATAATTTAGTTAAGAGTGGTAATGTTTCATATTGCAAACCTCTTTGATGTCCAGCCTAATAGAAAACAGGTGGATTCTCATATCTGCTGCTACATTCAGTCTGTTTCGATATGTTGTTTCTATAGTACCAGTGTATATGAAAAAAGTCTGGCCTCACACAGGTGTGTATTTGAAAAGGGAGAAGTATTTTATTAGCTTTTTCAGATAATTGTGACTTTGCTTTATTATATCAAATGTGGACAAGTGATAATATCTTAAAGGTTTATTTCAGTGTGGAATCTAAAATTGCATTAGTGAACGTTTTTTACATTAAAATTCATTCATCTCCCTTGCACTTTGAACGGATCTTTTGTCCATGCATAATTTTGTAACATCCTGCTTTGGTCATTTGGGAAGTATTGGTTCCCTGAGTCATCCAGCTGTTCTAAATGCTGCCACCTTTTATCAAACTGTAAGGTAGATATCATTAATAGCACCACCAATTTAATCAGAAAAGTGTTTGTGTTGTGAAGCACACAGGGGCAGATGCAGGTTTTCCAAAAAAAAAAATTTTTTTTTTTTTTCGAGACAGGGTATTTCCTCTGAGTAGTACAGTGGTGCAGTCACAGCTCACTGCAGCCTCCACCTCTCAGACTCGCCTCTTGTAGCTGGGGCTACAAGCACACACCACCGTGCCTGGCTAATTTTTGTCTTTATTTTGTGAAGACCCGCCATGTTGCCCAGGCTGGTCTTGAGCTCCTGGGCTCAAGTGATACACCTGCCATGGCCTCCTAAAGTGCGGGCATTACAGGCATGAACTACCGTGCCCGGCCTATTTTTGCTTTTAACGTAAGTGCTTTTCCTCAAGATAACCATCATGTTTTGTATAGCAAAAGTGCCTATGTATAACTCTCAATTCTGTCACACAGAATATTAAAGATTTGTACTCAAGGGTTGAAAATAAAGTTAATAATTTGATGACTTCGTTAAAGATAAATGAAACTATGAGTATGTGACAGAAAAAGAAAACAGTGATTGCTGGTATGATTTGGGACTACTACCTTGACTCTTGGCTGAGACACTTACAGTTTTCCCCACCATCAGTGCAAATGTTAGCACAGTGTAAAGGGCAGGTGACATCTACATTATTATAAAACTAGTATTGACTTTGTAGATCCCCAAAAGCATCTTGGGGATTCCCAGGGGCTTGTGGACCTCACTTGAAGAACAACTGCCGTAGAGTATATTGACAGTATATTGACAATTGATACTTATGAAACTAATTTATAACTTGCATATATAAAATTAAAATACGCTCATGAAAAAGAAACACAATTTAAGTTCGATTTGTGGTCTCTACATCTACAACGTAATAATCTTTTAATACTTTGCAGTTTGTTTAGTTGCTTGACTAAACAAACTACAAACTGTTCAGCAGTTTCTTTAATTTTTAAGATAGTAGCTAGCTAACATTTATGGAGGAGTTAATTCTGCCACATACACATAGCAGATTTTGGCTACCTCACTTAGAATAATAGTAATGCACTTTCAGAGGACTTGGCAATAAAACAAAGTAACTTATTAAGTTAAAAAAGTGTTAAAGTAAACAGATTTTAGACCCTAATTCTTTGATTTACTAAACTTAACTTTTTTTTGTCTTTTACTTTTTTTCTTTTTCCATTTTCCCTTCCAGGTATGAATAAACTTAAATTTCTAATTCTGTATTTCTAGTACTTGAAAGATGAAGATGATGATCTTGTGTCACCCCCTAACACAGAAGGAAACCAGTGGTATGACTTTCTTCAAAATAGCAGCCACCTTAAAGGTATTTCATGAACCAACCAGATTTTGGCCATTTTTGTTTTTATTTAAGACTAGGTCTTAAATAGTTCTGCTAACAGTTTTGCTGAAAACTTGCTGAAGACTTATCTAAGTTTATTAGACTTATTTTTATTTGATTATAAGAACAGCAAAATAACCAATAGTGTATGACATACCATGATAGATAGAAGACACTCTGAAGTTAACAACGCTGTAGCAAGATTGCTTATTCCTAAGTGTTCTTATATAAGTGTTTTGCACCCTGTAAAAATAGGATTTTGAGGGGAAACTATAGAGCCAAATAGTGAGAAAAATCTTTTTGGCCAATTCCAATTTATTATCTTCTAAAAGCACAGGGATGCTCAACTGCATTCTCCTCGGGTTGTAGTTTTGTGTGCGTGTGTACTTATTATACCTTTCATTTTCTAGAATGTCAGAATGTTAATACAGTAAAGCTATCCAGCATTATTAGGGATGCAGCACATAATAGCAACCATTAAATATGCCAGCACATCTTACCATTTTAGATGAAAATATTTTAAAGCTCATATTTCCTTGATGTCTGAAAGAATAATCTAACCAGATTTAGCAGTTGCTTAGATCTTTAAGGTAGTGGGTGCTTAGTCTAACTAAACATTTATGGGGTGCTTAGTCTGCCATATACACACAATACCTGCTTTAATTCTCACAAGATTCTATGGGTAGGTACTTGGTATCCCCATTTACCAATGAGGAAACAGAAGGTTAGAGAAGCCCAGGATCACACAAGCTGGTTAGTGATGGAGTTAGGATTCTGTTAATGTGAAAGCCTGAGGTTTTAACTAGACTGGCAGTACAGGTTGAGCATCTTAATCCAAAAATCCGAAATCTGAAAATGCTCCAAAATCTAAAACTTTTTGAGCACCGACATGACACCACTAGTGGAAAATTCCACACCTGACCTCATATGATGGGTCCCAGTCAAAATGCAGTCAAGACTTTGTTTCAGTGTTCCCCTTCCTGTGTCCACGTGTTCTTATTGTTCAGTTCCCACCTATGAGTGAGAACATGCAGTGTTTGGTTTTTTTGTCCTTGCGATAGTTTGCTGAGAATGATGGTTTCCAGCTTCATCCATGTCCCTACAAAGGACATGAACTCATCATTTTTTATGGCTGCATAGTATTCCATGGTGTATATGTGCCACATTTTCTTAATTCAGTCTATCGTTGTTGGACATTTGGGTTGGTTCCAAGTCTTTGCTATTGTGAATAGTTCCGCAATAAACATACGTGTGCATGTGTCTTTATAGCAGCATGATTTATAATCCTTTGGGTATATACCTGGTAATGGGATGGCTGGGTCAAATGGTATTTCTAGTTCTAAATCCCTGGGGTGGGGGGAGGGGGGAGGGATAGCATTAGGAGATATACCTAATGCTAAATGATGAGTTAATGGGTGCAGCACACCAACATGGCACATGTATACATATGTAACAAACCTGCACATTGTGCACATGTACCCTAAAACTTAAAGTATAATAATAATAAAATTAAAAAAAAAAAAGAATAAGTAAAAGTATTATGAGGCTTGGTCAAAAAAAAAAAAAAAGACTGTTTCAAGCACAGAATTATTAAGTATATTGTATAAGATGTACATGAAACATAAATGAATTTCCTGTTCAGACTTGAGTTCCATCCCCAAGATATCTCATTATGTATATGCAAATATTCCAAATTCCAAAAAAATCCCAAACACTTCCGGACCCAAGCATTTTGGGTAAGTGAAACTCAACCTATAGCAATTTCTGCCACTTCTGTTTGGTTGCTGCTTCTATGAATGAATGAATGAATGAATGAGGGAAAGAATTATTTGATGCCAAGAACTTGGCATATAGTCCAAATTCTTTTTCAAGGCAGAACCTATTTTGTATTGCCAGAGAGTCTTGAGGTCAGTAAGGAGATGCATTGGTGCAAGTTGGCTATTGAATGGAGGGAAGATAAAGGTACGGGAGATGCTACTCATTTACTATATTTAATCAGGATGCCCAGGGAATAAGGCAGAATGTCTGGGGAGGGTCAGTGGCAGTGCTTCAAGAGTAGTGGCACCTGGACCCTATTGCTGTTTTGGCTATTATTGATCCAGGGAACTTTGCCAGGCTAAAAATAGGTCTTACCCTCTTTTGTTTGCCCCACATCTTACGTGTCTGAATAAGAAGAAAGGCCTGATCTTAGCTACAGACCTAATGGAACTCACTATTGAGTTCCATAATGAATTCTAGTGAGGAAATATCAGTGAAACTGTTTTCTTACACTGCAAAAATCAAGTGCTAAATACTTGATCTGTGTACTTTCTTTAGGGTACATGGGTCAGTATTGTGTGATGGGTAAAATTTGGTGCTCTGGAAGCTGGATTGTCTGGGTTGGAATCTGCTCTACTACTTTGTAGTAACACGACTGAGAGCAAGTTGCCTAACCTCTCTGTGCCATAGTTTCTCATCTGTAAAATGAAGATGGTAATAATGCCTCCCTCAAAAAACTGGTGTGGAGATTAAATAAATTAATCTACATAAGCACTTAGACTAATGCCTGGCACTTAGCACAGAAGCAGTCTGTAGGTTAGTGTCTGAGCAGTTTTTACTCAGTGTTTCTGACAACAAAATGAGAGAAATTTTTTTCCTCCTGACACCAACCAATTTTGACACCAACGGGGTGTCTTACAATTCAATTCTGACACTAATTACAGATGGTTAGTGCAGACCTCACAGGATAAGGACGCAGTCCCACAAGACTGCCCTCGCGTCAAATGTCAGGTCTCTAGGTCCCCACATCTCTTGGGTAGCCATGCTTGTTGTCTGACTTGGCTGTAAGGTTAAGGTCAAGAGTTCCCAGAACGTTCCTCCCTTTCAGGTTGGATAATTTTGCTAGAATGGCTCACAAAACTCAGGGAAACATAATTTTTGTTCACCAGTGTGTTGTAAAGAATATGACTCAGGAACAGCCACATAGAAGTGCTATATCAGGCAGGGTATGGAGAGAAAGGTGCAGAGCTTCCATGCTCTCCCAGCACCCGGACATATTCACCACCCAGAAAGTTCTCTGAACCTCATTGTCCCAGTGTATTTATGGAGGTTTCATTATGTAGACATGATTGATGAAGTCATTGGCCATTGGTGATTGAACTCAACCTCCAAGCCCCTCTCTCCTCCCTGGAGGCTGGCGGGTAGAGCTGAAGCTTCCAAACTTCTAATCAAGGCTTCGTCTTTTTGGTGGCCAGCCCCTATCCTAAAGCTATCTAGGTGCCAGCCAAGAGTTGCCTCATTAAAACAAAAGATGGTAGTCCTAGCACTTTGGGAGGGTGAGGTGGACAGATCACTGGAGATCAGGAGTTCAAGACCTGACCAACATAGTGATACCCTGTCTCTACTAAAAATTAGCTGGGTGTGGTGGTATGCACCTGTAGTCCTGTTACTCGGGAGGCTGAGGCAGGAGAATCGCTTGAATCTGGGAGGGAGAGGTTGCAATGAGCTGAGATTGCACCAGTGCACTCCAAGCTGGGCAACAGAACGAGACTCAGTCTTTAAAAAAAGAAAAAAAAAAAGATGTTCCTGTCACCTTTATCACTCAGGAAATTCCAAGGGTTTTGGAAGCTCTGTTCTAAGAAGTAGAAACAAAGATCAGTGTTTTTCTGTGATACCATTGCATCTGTCACCCTGAGAACTTAAAATGTTAATGTGATTATAGTTCATTTTATCCAGCATGGCTTTATCTAAGGGAGGGCCTACAAAGCACAGTGGAAGAGGGTGGGCATTAGAGTCAGACTTGGGTTTGATTGATAGATCTAGATACTTAGTTATTTTCACACTGGGCAATTGCCTAAACCTGTTAAGCTTCATTTTTTTTTTTCATCTGTAAATTGGAGAATATGGTGTTTACTTCATATGGCTATTGTAAGCAATAAAAAAAAAAGATATTTTAAACACCTAGCATAGCAGGTGTTAGTGCTAAATTATATATTACTTTCTCCTGATAAAGTAACCTTTTAAAAAGTAAAGAACTTATTTATATAGAGCTAGTTTCCAGTCTCTTGTTTTAGAGACTTAAAAAACAGTACTGGACCGCTGTTGTCGTTTCACTGTGGCAAAGAATAGAAGAATAAACTTTATTTCATCATATATTTGATGGTTCCCAAATCATTCCTTTCTTCTTATAGCCAGCAGAAACCTACAGTTGGATTTTGGTGAGTCTAAGTTTGTAGTAAGTGAGATTGTTTTTAGTGAGCTGTCAGTGGGGGTTGATGAAAGGCAGAATACCATGGTCGTTTTAATGAGGTTGTGTGAAAATCCAATGAAGTGGTCAGTGAAAATTCTACCTCGAGATAAACTGCAGACTGGCTCTAACAGTAGATTATTTTCTTCTGATTATAAGTTTGCTATAGCTTCTTTTATTTTTGTTTCTGTTTTTGTTTGAAACCAGAAAGTCCTTTGCTGTTTCCTTATTATCCTCGAAAATCATTGCATTTTGTGAAAAGGCGGATGGAGAATATTATTGATCAGTGTTTGCAAAAGCCAGCAGTAAGTTTGAAAGAAATGCATGTCTTTGTGTAGGAGCAATAGTGTCTACAGTATGTGGCTCACTTATGTAAATGATCTTAATTTTTAGAATGAACTATGAAAATGTTGATATTCAACTGTTTTTGATTAACAAAAGTAACAATTTCATATGGTTCAACCTAATACTCCAACTTAAAGTTTCTTACACGTGTGTGTGTGTGTGTATAAAGATTACTAAAGGTGTTGGCATCTTGAGTATTTTATTTGTTCCCAGAAGAAATTCATTGTAAACAGTCTTAGTTACAGAGCTGATGTGTCTCTGTTTACTACTGAAGGATGTGAATGAATGGTTGTTATGAGACCAGAGGGAGGTGGTCTTAAACCTGCCCGGTGCTTAGCACCAAGGTCCTTTTCAGCTCAGAATTTTCTCTTTTTCCTTACTGTTACAATTGTCATTAAAGTTTCTTATGTACAAGATTTGATGATACAGGCGATTTTTTTACTACATTCGAACAGTGATGGTCAGTCACTTTCTGTAGAGTATCTGTGTGCATATTAATGCTCTAATTATGTTTTAAAATCTTATTTTATATAGGATGTAATTGGAAAATCGATGAATCAAGCAATCTGTATTCCATTGTATAGAGATACCAGAAGGTAATTCTGTTTACCTATTGGGTGGTGTAATTCAGCAGCCAATTTAAATTTTTCTCATTTCTTTTTCCCTTTTATTTTAGTGAGGATTCTATACGTAGATTGTTCAAATTTCCTTTTCTGTAAGTATGTATTTCTTCCCTATCTTGAGTGAACAATACAATTTTGTTTTATCCATCAATAGTTAAAAAATATTATGACAATTTTTTTTCTTAGGTGGAATAATAAAACTTCAAATCTACATTATCTTCTTTTTACTATTCTAGAAGATTCACTTTATAAAATGTGCATCTTAAGGAGACATACTGATATTTCTCAGTAAGTATTAATCTGAAGTTTGAATCAAAGAGATAAGATTTTATTATTTGTAAGAATGAAGCATACAGCCTTCCAGCATTTCAGATTTTAAACTACTTTGTGACTTTTAGATGTGTCATTTAATTGTTAGTTTTCATGTCATTAAAAGGGTAACACTGAATTAGGAAGTTATATGATCTTGTTCTAGATTATTTAATTTTTATTGGCATATAATCATTGTAGGACTTTTTTTTTTTAGAGTTAGGGAAAATATGACAACTCAGGATATTATACCTCATTTTTTAGAGGTTAAAAACTTCTAAAAAGCTAAAAGTTAAATAAGTTTTAACTTTTTAGAAGTTAAAAACTTCTGAAAGTGGCTGCCTTATAGAAATGATTTTTGCCTAGGGTTAAGTATGCTTTTCATTAAACAAGAGGCCTTGCCTAACAGAGACTTACTTTGAAATTGAAAGTAGAAGTTCTGAAAAATAAATCATATTTAAAATGCCATTGGTATCTTAAAAATGGTTTTAAATCTGAATTTGAAGAAAATGTTGAGACCAAGATGTAACCAAAAAGAAATAATTTGGTTATTTCTATTCCAAATGTCTTTGGTGACTGTGTGATTTTAAATTAAATTGGTTTATCTAGGCGTTTAAACCAGTTCTCAGTGTTCTAAAGAAGTAAATGTACTGACCCTGACAATCATGTTCTTTTAAGCATTTAGATTATTGACTATCCAGGTTGTTCCATAAAGTCTCTTTTTTTCCCCCTTCTTTCTTGAAGATCTGTGAGTAATGGACTAATTGCTATTAAATTTGGGAGCTTTACATATGCCACAACGGAAAAAGTCAGAAGAAGGTAAGTCTTGAATCTTGTTTGGATGAAATGTAGATACGTGTGATATGTGTATATGTTTAGGAATAGGGTCAGACTCAGTTGCGGTGATAATATAGGTAAAAAGGCTTTGCCACTTCCCACATCAAGGGCAGGATTCTTTGTGTATTTGTACATAGAGAATGATTTGACTTGTGGTTGAATAGAACCTTAGTGCCCCGCAGTTTATGTCATGTGGTTTCCTGTAATTAACACTCCTGAGCTCCCTGTTAGCAAAGAAAGTAATGTGGTTCCCATGGGCAGATGGCCTGCAGGGCTGAAGTTCTTGTTATGACCAAAAAAAATTGAGGTGATGCCATTCTCAGTGATGGGAGATTTTCTTAGGATTCAAAATGGTAACAGTACCTAAGCCATCCCTGAGGCTTCGCAAGGGAAAGAGTGACAATCATAGGCTGATCTTTTTCTCACTTTTTTCCTCACATAAAATAAGTTTTTTTATGATAAAGTCTTTGGAGTTGCTGTGCCTATTTTTCATGTGTATTATCTTATTTTTATTTCTCAGTCTAGTCAACTCTGCTGAATGTGTATATAAGGTGTCATTCATAGCATTTCCATAGGCTTAAGGCCTAACCATTGATGGCCAGGGGCTTTCTAGAACTGAAACAACTTCACAGATTTTTGGGGGTCATGATTACCCATTTTTAAGATTTGGTTATATATGTGAATAATCAGTACAAAAAGTAACTGATTTTAATACAAACCAATGGTATATTTTAAATGTTATTGTACAGAATGTCACTTAACTTTTAAATTTTTTTCTGCTTGCTGCCAGTATAACATGCATACAATATTTTCTCAGTAGTCATGATCATCTTTGATATAACAAAACTTATTTTAATTCTAGCATCTACAGTTGTTTAGATGCACAGTTTTATGATGATGAAACTGTAACAGTAGTTCTTAAAGACACTGTAGGACGTGAAGGAAGAGATAGACTCTTGGTCCAGCTGCCTTTGTCTTTAGTATATAACAGTGAAGATTCTGCAGAATATCAGTTCACTGGGACTTATTCTACAAGGTAACTAGTAAAATTGTCTTTCTGATATTACAGTTAAATATTTTTTTAATGCACATTATAAATTCCAACCTTTTAGGTATGCTAGATAATGGTTATTTCATTACTAGGGATAACCACAGAGGTAGCTGAGCAGAAATGCTCCAGTTTTTCATACAAAATATGCTGGCCTTAATAGCTTTTTTCGTCCCTTTGCTTTACTAGTAAATCAGGAAGTATTTGCTGGAATCAAGGTGGAAAATTATTTGGAGTGGAGAATGGGACTTCTTTTAGTTACATTTTTAAGGATAGCATTAACCCTAGTTGGTTGGAATTAGTTATTTTTGATTTGTCTTCAGTATTTTCCTTCCAGAATTAAGACCTCAGTACCCATGTAGGAAGTATACTGTCAGTTCCAAGAGATGGCTTTAATTGACAGAGACTTAAGTAAGCAGATCTCTAATTTAAAAATGTATCCATTTGCTTTCTTTGAAAGGGAGTCAGAAACCTTGCTAAGATGATATTCTGCCTATTTGGAATTACAGTATTTCTTTTCTTTTTTTTTTTGAAACAGGGCCTCTCTCTGTCACCCAGGTTGGAGTGCAGTGACGCAATCATAGCTCACTGTAGCCTCCAACTCATGGGCTCAAGTGACCCTCCTGCCTCAGCCTCTCATAGCTGGGACTATAGGCATGTGCCACCTTGCCTGGCTAATTTTATTTTTTTACAGAGATGGAGTCTCACTATGTTGCCCAGGCTGGCCTTGAACTCCTGGACTCAAGCAATCCTCCCACCTTGGCCTCGCAAAGTGCTGAGATTCCAGGCATGAGCCACTGTGCCTAGCCAGAATATAGAATATGGAACTTTTATAGAATATTATATCACAGCTTTTTTTCTAACACAACAGTTGCTAGAATTATATTGGAAATAGAAGTATGAGTAGAAGTCAAAACCATAATTGACCCTAACACCACCTGTAGTAAACTAGGGAGGAGAAGATCCCCTTTTCATTCCTGAGTTGGTTTTTTTTCCCTCTTTAGGCTAGATGAACAGTGTAGTGCTATTCCCACCCGTACCATGCATTTCGAGAAGCACTGGAGATTACTGGAAAGTATGAAAGCACAGTATGTTGCTGGGAATGGTTTTCGAAAAGTGTCCTGTGTGGTAAGTGTTTAGAGGTCGTTCAGCAACTAAGAAATTACAAGAAGTAATGTTGCTTCTTTGGAACCTTCATCAAATACATGGTATATAAGGTCCTTTTGTGCAAATATTTTTACTGTAATTTATAGCTTGTATTGATTATGATCATGTGGTGGCCTTAGCTATTTAGTTCTCTTGTTCTGATAAAGCTTACTAAGTAGTTAATAATAATACTAGATTTTAATCTCACGAAATTGCCACTGTTGTTATGTGGAGATCTTTTTATACAAAATGAAGGCTGAATTTATTGATTTTGTTGTAAATTGATGGGAATATAACTTTCCTATAAAACCATTCTTTGATTCAGACTTCTGATTTCTAATTCTTTATATATGATAAGCCATTAACTTAAAAATGCTTTTATGGCCTTTTTTTTTTTAGTTAAGCTCAAATCTTCGTCATGTGAGAGTATTTGAAATGGACATAGATGATGAATGGGAGCTCGATGAGTCTTCAGATGAAGAGGAGGAGGCCAGTAATAAGCCTGTAAAAATAAAGGAAGAAGTGTTGTCGGAGTCAGAGGCAGAGAACCAACAAGCTGGTGCTGCTGCTTTAGCTCCAGAGATAGTCATTAAAGTGGAAAAACTTGACCCTGAGCTAGACTCGTAATCTAGCTTGCCATTATTGTGTGTGTAATTATGGCCAAAAGGACATAGGAGATGGACTAAGATGTCTTGGACCACCTTTAATTTTCTTTGTGTAACAAAGAAATAAACAGTAAATTTTATTTTTTCATATTCTGCTTCATCTTCTCTTAGTGATATAGTCACTATGATAGACTTTATTTTTTCTGAGATTTCTCTTTAATGCTATGTGCAGAACTAGTGTTTAAAGAAAACAGGGCCAGGCATGGTGGCTCATGCCGGTAATCTCAGCACTTTGGGAGTCTGAGGTGGGTGGCTCACTTGAAGTCAGGAGTTCAAGACCAGCCTGGCCAACATGGCAAAACCCCGTCTCTACTAAAAATACAAAAATGAGCTGGGCATGGTGCATGCCCCTATAATTACAGCCACTTGGGAGGCTGAGGCATGAGAATCGCTTGAATCTGGGAGCCAGAGGTTTCAGTGGGCTGAGATTGCACCATTGTACTCCATCCAGCCTGGGTGATGGAGTGAGACTCTGTCTCAAAAAAGAAAGAAAGAAAGTGAACAAATTGAATATGAAGAAAAAGTCTAATCTTTTCTGTCAGAAGGGTAGGTATCAGGAATTGTTCCTGTATCACTGAAATAGTCACTCATCACTGGAAATTTTAATGCATTTAGTATTTTAAAACTATAGACAACATTCCTATTTTTCCATCTCCCCTTCTAGTTCATTTTGGGTCTCCAGAATGATTTTAAAATTATGTTTTCAGAATATATTATACTGATTTACTGAAATGCTAAGCCAAAGGATGGATCCTGTCTTTTATGGTTTAAATAACATAAATACTGCTTGATGCCTACATGGTTATCTTTTCTCATTCTGTCCCTGCATTTGAGCTCTGAGTTATTTGAATCAGCAGTGCTTAGATGTGCCCTTTTGCCTGTTCAGACTTGGTTAAGGACATGTAGTAGCTGTCTGTTTGGTTGACTCCTTGAGAGTGTGAGAAATATGGGTCAACTAAATGTTATCTGGCATTAGTGCAGATAAGCTACTGTTGATTTCCTAATGCTCATTCATTCCTAAAGTACAATAGTATTCTCGTGTGACTTTCAAAGAAATTAATTTAATATATGAATTCCACTATCACTTCATCGATAATCACTTTTTAAAGCTTAAATATCTTTAGGCAGGAGGATATATTATAACCAGGTGAATGGGTAACTGCAGGTTTGCTGTGTCATTTGTCTATTTAATAGGTAGCTGTCTCTCTAGGTACTCCAGGGTACCTCTGTGAATGGAAGCCACTGTTGGGTGACGTAGCATTTAGGACTGTGATCAGGAGGCTGACTATACTGATCTATAGCCTTGCATATGATAGGCCTTAAACTGTATTAACACATTTACGTAAATGTTGACTGTACAGTTAGGCATTGTTCCTGGGGTAGTGCAGAATGTCTTGAATTAGCTTTTGTGAGCAAGAAAGGTATACTGTCAGATGACATTACTGAAAAATTATAGATTGTGGGTATATAGAGCATTTTTAGTAAGAATGCATTGTGCAGATTTACCATATAACATTTAAAGAGCTTTAATGGATTTTAGGAACCAATAATTAATAGCCTGTTCTTAGAAAGAACGACAGTTTCACCAGTTCTTTATTAGTTAGTAATTTGTCCTTTGTGACCTCACTGTTAGATTTATGAAGATTTTTTGATACATACATATTTGCTTTCTATGGCTCCAGTAAAATATGGGAGAATTGGGTTTTCAGTAATGGTTTTAATATGTATAGCAAGTAGGAATTAGAATTGTATTAAAGTGAAAAAGTTTAAATTGACATCTTAATCTCTTTTTAAGTTTTAATAAGATGCATAGAGCAGAGAATTTTATTGTATTTTTAGATATATGCTATAATTCTTGACACCATTAGACATTTTGCTTTTTTAAAAGAAAAATTTAATTTTTAATTTTTGTGGGTACATGGTATATGTATTTATGGGGCACATGAGATTTTGGTAGAGCATACAATATAGACACTTTGCTTTTAATATGTAGAACAATTTGATCGTTATACACCGGCTACTTTTAGTATGTTTAGCTGCAGATGCTGAATTTGAGCTTTGAATTTAGTGAGGAGCAAGTGAAGGGTGGGAATGTGAGGATCCTGGGAAGAGGAGCCTCCAGGTCCTGGCTCTTGTGGACCGTGGCACCTTGTCTCCATAAAGTGGGGTAATTGAGTGCCTCTCTCAGGGTTTGAGGACTAACGAGGGTTACTTGTAGAACACTGTGGTTAGCACATGTGAGATACCCAATAAAGACTAGCACTTCTATTTACAATATTCTATTCTATTCTTTTTGCTGACATAAATTGTGTTGATTTTTTTAGAAACTTAACTAGCCTCTTTTTTTTTTTTTTTTTTTTTTTTGTGGCCAGACTTGATAGAACTATAATAGTAGTCTTTCTAATTCTCTGGCTTAGTAGGGTTTTTTGTTGTTGTTGTGTTCTTGATTTTTTTCCAATGTAAAAACTGTACACTTAGCAAAATGCTAAAATATTCTGTCTTCTTAATTTGGAACATTTGAATGTAAATGTGAAGAAAACTATTATGATATAGCCTTGAGTTTATGATGCCATAACTAGGGGAATTTATATATATCTGAGTTGATCTAAATATTTTCCCATTCTTGAGGGAAGTCCAGCAAGCAGACATGGGCTAAACACTTCTTTCTAAAGGATGCTATAATTGAAATCATGGGTTGCATTTCACCAGGAGCAAATCAGTTTCTTTGACACCTCTTTAAGTTGCAATGTTGTGGTGATTATCTACAGATTGTTTACATTTGCTAGAACCTACAGTTGACTATCCAGCATAATATTTTTAGTCTTCACTGAGCACAAGGAGATAGTACTTAGGATTTTACGAATTTAAGGTCACGAAAACCTTATAATATGAGAGCAAATAACATATTAGCATAGAAATGATCTCTTATGAGGAATATTCAGTTCAGAAACTCGATTATTAAATAGGTCTGGGAAATGATTTGTTAATATGGTTGATAGCCAATGTTTACTTTCCACTTTTTTTCTTGTTCTGAGGAAATGAAAATTTCTAGAACAGGATTTCTCATGAAGCACACAGTAGTACATCAGAAGTGCCAAGGCCAGTGATTAAAAATGTATGGATTTTACCCTAAGCCTACTCAATCAGAAGCTGAGGGTGAGGCCAAGACTACATTTTTAACCAACTCACTTGATCATTCTTAAACCCACTAAGGTTGAGAACCATTATTTTTCTATGAAAGCTGTGTTTTAGAAATTAGATGGTTATAATTTTAGTTGTAGGTTCATAAGCTGTTCCCTTGGATGCAATGAAAATTGATGTATTTTTTTTCTTTAAAAATGACCCTAACTGGTGGTTAATTACACATGCAAGTTGCTCACACTTCAGTAAATCTGTTTAAATGATGGTGAGCATAATTGTACCCCAACTCCCTCTCTGCACTGCAGCATTGTAGCAATGGATCCCTTAGGGCCACATTTCAGCCCTAACAAGATTATGTTCAGCCCAGTGGGAGATAGTTGGTTATGTATGGGCTTTGCTGGTAATCAGCCATTCTAGTTCATAAATGTCACCTTTTCTCTGGTGTGTGCAGTCAGACTGAACTCACTGCTCAAGATATGAGGTGTAATGTGTAGTTATCATGGTACGGATGATAAATCTGTCCCACAACATTACTATAAGTGAAACTTATGTTTACCCGCTTGTTATGTTTTAAGCAGTAAAACAAGGCAAGTTTGTTGTTTGTGCTTCCTGCC
Source organism: Pongo abelii (assembly GCF_028885655.2). Taxonomy (NCBI): domain Eukaryota; kingdom Metazoa; phylum Chordata; class Mammalia; order Primates; family Hominidae; genus Pongo; species Pongo abelii. The sequence goes on from NC_071988.2 coordinate 24,539,706, forward strand.
ATCAGATTTATGACTGAAGACTTCAGGGACTGTTTTTCTTCATTTCTGCATTCCTGTTTCCTGTTACAGAGTGAATATTATTCTTTCAAGTGATATTTCTGTCTACTGTTCAGATAGTAAAACTGGGTGGAGCCCAAACTGGAGGAGTGGCCAGCTTGCTATAAACGATACTTGTGATTGTCAGCATTTTCATGATACTGCAAAACTTTCTAACCTTGAGAATATGTTACTTCCCTTTTTCCTTTCCACTGCTTACTTTGTCCTGCCAAATTGTTGCAGGAAGAGATTCAAGGATTAAAAATATTTATGGGCCTGGCGCGGTAGCTCACGCCTATAATCCCAACACTTTGGGAAGCCGAGGTGAGTGGATTGCTTGAGCTCAGGAGTTTCGGCAACATGGCAAACCCCATGTCTATAAAATACAAAAATTAGCTGGGCGTGGTGGTGCATGCCTATAGTCCCAGCTACTCAGGAGGCAGAGGTGCAAGGGATTGAGCCTGGGAGGTCAAGGCTGTGGTGAGCTCTGATTGTGTCACTGCACTCCAGCCTGGGTGACAGAGACCTTGTCTCAAATAAATTATATGTATGATATATATACATATGTGTGTGTGTGTGTATATATATATGTATACATATATACACACATAGGTATACATATATACACACATATAGGCATACATATATACACACATATAGGCATACATATATACACACATATAGGCATACATATATACACACATATGTATACATATATACACATATATGTATACATATATACACATATATGTATACATATATACACATATATGTATACATATATACACATATATGTATACATATATACACATATGTATACATATATACACATATATGTATACATATATACACATATGTATACATATATACACATATGTATACATATATACACATATGTATATACATAATGTATACACATATGTATACACATATGTATACACATATGTATACATATATGTGTATATATATCTCCTTGTTCTCTTGGGATGGAAGGTTAAGATCTAGCGGCAGAGTGTAGATAGCAAAGGGGCTGGCTGAGACCATTGTTCTGGGGCCCTGCAAGGTGTAGGGCCCATTTTCTCCACTGGAGAAGGAGGAGACTACCTGGCCCAGGTAGCAGGACACCCAAGTGACCAGTTCAATGGACACCTTTCAGGCTGGTGTAGTCAGGCATATCAGATGCTGCGGAGAAACAGCGGGATGGGAAATTGCCCGTTACCTCTGAAAAGCTGCTTGTCGGTTGTGACCCTGATAGAAACTTGGAGGCATGTTGAGGACAGGATCCCTATTGAAATGGGTGTAGAATGGATGTGAGGTGAGTTAGTGGAGGCCAAGTGGAGGCAACTCTGGAGGATTTTGCCGTGAGGGGCACAGAGATGGAGTGGTGGCAGGGGAGGGAAATGGCACCAGAGAACTTTTTTTAAAAAGAGGGATGATACTAGGCATCTTTATTCATCAATATGAGTGATCCACCAAAGAAGGAGAAATTGACCATTCTAGAGTAAAAGGAGATGTGTTGAAAGAAATCCTTGAGAAGGCTAAGAGGGCTAGGGCCCAGTGACCGTTGCAGGGATCAAGCGTAGGGTGGAACATGACTTTCTTCCACCCTAATGGGAGTCTTTGGGGACAGATGCTGGTGGGTGCAGCACCGGGTGGCAGGTGTAGCATTTTTGCCTCGGAGAGAAGTGTTCAGGTCTTTATGGAGAGTGATGAGGAGAGGAGGTAGAAAATAGGTGTCTCAGATTGGAAAGTGAGAGAATTATGGAGTTTTAGGATCAGAGGGATAGAAAGAAAGAGGCTATGACCAGAGAAGAGACATTGGCAGTCTTAGGGAGGTGGTAAAGTCTCTGATGACAGGTGTAACCATGGCAGTTGGCAGCTGCTATTGGTGTGAAGGAGAAAGTCACTGGAGCCAAGTACATTCAGAGCTGAGTGGCTGGGGTTTTGGATGGCTCATCTCTGTGGCTGGTAAAGTTGCAAAAGCAGATGGAGATGGTAACAGTGAGTTGGGTCCTGAGGTCACCCGTGAATGAGGAGGTATCAGTGGGGGATTGAGAGGGGAAGGAAAAACTGTGCTTCTGAGACTCTTGGTACCTTGAAAGACCCAGAGGAGGGTCAGGCACCTACCTAGTCAGTTAGTAGCAAGGCTGGGATCTAAGCCCAGGGGGACTGGACTGCCCTGGAGGAGCTCCTAACAGACACCTGTGGTTAGAAAAGACATGGGAACAGGATAAAAAGACTAAGCCAACCTGCAAGCATGGCCACTGCCTTTGAATCTCTGTCTACTGTAGGTTAGTGCTCCTCACACCTGGGAGGTAAGATTAAGGGCTCTAATGGTGGTGGACTTTTTAATTTAATTTAATTTAATTTTAGACACGATCGTGCTCTGTTACCCAGGCTTCAGGCTGAAGTGCAGTGGCACGAACACGGCTCACTGTAGACTTGACCTCTGGGCTCAAGCAATCCTCCCGAGTAGCTCAGATTAGCAGCACATGCCACCATGCCTGGCTAATTTTTTTTTTTTTTTTTTTTTTTTTTTTTTGGTAATGACGGGGTCTTGCCATGTTACCCAGATTGGTTTTGAAACCCTGGGCTCAAGCAGTCCTCCCACCTCAGCCTTCCAAAGTGCTTGGACTACAGGTGTGAGCCACCACACCTGGCCGCCTTTCTTCCTTTCTTTTTAACCCCAAGGCAGAGAGAAGTGGTCATTTCCGATTATTTTAAATCTGGAACCAGTAGCAATCCCCAGGTGTTCTAGGAAGGGGGTGTTTATGGTTGCTGTCCTGTCTAATTTTGTCTTTAGTGCACTGTTGGTTACAGACACAATTATGTGTGTGGCACAGGGAGGAGACAGCCCAGGATGACTGCGTGGAGAGTGGGCCTGAGCAAGCCCCTGCTCAAAGTCCAGGTCAGGAGGCTGGGTGAGGCGGGATGAACTGAACAGTCAGTTTTCTGCTCTGTGAAGGTGCAGTCCAGGGCCTTCCTAGCCCTGGGCCGATGTGGTCCATATCGCCAAACCTTTCCTGGGTGGTCTGAAGATTTTCTTAAGGGGAACTGCCCAGTCCAGGCACCTCTGGTCATTTGGGGAATGAGGCAGGCAAGTCTCGGCTTGGCCTCGGTTCCCAGGCCCCTAGGAATTGGCACTGGGCTTCAGCTGACTACTTAGCAGATCCAGTAGGGCCTAGACCCAGCTGGACCTGGGAGCCTCTGGAGCTGCCAAATTGTAGATGAAATTCCTGTGTGCTTGGCCAGACAAGAGGTTCATGATCAAGGGTTACTACCTGCACCTGCCTCCGCCCCTCCCCCAAATTCTTCCTGTTTGCATTTGGCTTTTTAAGGTTCTCCTATGCAGAATTGGTTGTGGAAGAGAAATAGCATGGGAGAGATTGCAAGGTGCTTTTTATATATATTCTCACAGAATTCTCTGAACAATAAACTCTGCAATAAAGGGATTGCTCATCTTATTTTACAGAAAAATTGAGAGCAATTCGGTTTGACATGTCCCAAATCACGCAGCTAGTAGGCAGAACGGCCTGGATGCAAAACAGGTGGTCTGACTCCAGATAAGAATAATTGCTAACATGATTATTTAGTAAGAGCCAGAAATCATGCCAAGAACATTCCATGGATAACTTATCTAAACCTCATCACAGTCCTGCAAGGTAAGTGCTATTATGATGAAGAACTTGAGGCCAAGAGACGTTTACTAAGTTGTCCACAGGAATTACACAGGCAGCAGTGGGACTGGGATGGGAAACCAGGCAGTCTGGCCACAGGACCCATGCCTTCGGCCACTGCGCATGTTGCCTTTCTGGGGCCTGGATCCTTTGGCCCCCACCTGCCTTGCCCGTGGCCACACTCACAGAGCTCGGTCTTCCTGCAGTGGCACAACTACGAGTGTCTGTGTGGCACAGGCCAGCAAGGATGGCCAGGCTTGCATTCGTGATGAGCTTTGTTTTTCTCAGAGGTCCTACATTCGTAGCCACCATCAGCTCTGCGGAAACAGGCTGTGAGGAATGATGTCTGGTAGACCTTGGAGCAGAACCTGGGCTTCTGACCCCGTAGTTTAGTGTGCTTTCCTCCAAGACAGTGCTTGTGCAAAGCCAGTGTTACTTATGCATTCTTTGTCACCTTAAGAGAGTTTTTTTTTTTTTTTTTTTAAGACAGAGTCTCACTTTGTCACCCAGGCTGGAGTGCAGTGGCACAATCTCAGCTCACTACAACATCTGCCTCCCGGGTTCAAGCGATTCTTGTGCCTTAGTCTCCCAAGTAGCTGGGATTACAGGTGCCTGTGACCACACCCAGCTAATTTTTGTATTTTTGTTAGAGATGGGGTTTCACTGTGTTGGCCAGGCTGGACACCTTAAGAGATCTCTTGTGTGTCTTCAGATCTCGCGGAGACAGCTGTACTCTCCCCAGAGAGGCTACCAGCTTACCAGGCTAAAAGAAGGGAGGTTTCCCACTCTCTCTCTCTCTCTGTGTGTGTGTGTGTGTGTGTGTGTGTGTGTATGTATGTATTAGGGTCTTCCTCTGTCACCCAGGCATGATCACAGCTCACTGCAGCATCCACCTCAGCCTCCTGAGTAGTTGGGACTACAGGTGGGTGTCACTATGTCTAGCTAATTTTTAAAAAAAAATTTGTAGAGATGGGGTCTTGCTTGACACCTAGGATGGTCTTGAACTCATGGACTCAAGCAATCCTCCCACCTTGGCCTCCCAAAGTGCTGGGATTACAAGTGAGAGCCACCACACCCGGCCTCCTACTGTATTTTTGCCATGTTTTCTGTCCCCTTTCCCAGTTTTTCGGGATGATTTTGCATTTTGTTGGTCTATCGACTTCCATTGGGTAAAGCTTTCAGGGGAGATGGTGTGCTTGGGGAGAGGGAGAGAAATTATCTCAAGAATGAATACATGGGTGAAGCAGATGGCAAATTTGTCGTTTGCAATAGAGAAACTATTAAAAAATCAGAGAATGCTAAGTCCTGAACACTTTGAGGAATACTGTATGACTCTCTGAAATACAGACCAGCAAAGCACACATTTAGTCCATTAATTGGGATCTAGGAACTATGATAATGCAGTGTCAAGAAAATAAGTGTTTTTATACCAAATAGAGCATCACAAGCCAAATATCCTATTTATCCATCCAAGATATAAAAGGGACTTGATGGGGTGAGACAGTCTTGGGATGGAATAGGAAATGTAATAATTTAGTTTCCATTTGAGAGATGGAAATTGAAGGAGCAAATTTGCAAATCAACTTAACAATGCAGTTAAAACATGAGCCTTAGATCTTTCATGTTTCTAGTTCAGTACTTTTCACTCCCTATGAAGTGTCAAAGTTATTGCAAGGGCCCATTTGTGTTTAATTAAATGTAACGCTAATCTATAACTAGATTTGCTCTGGACTAGGCAATTGGCAAGTGATACAAACTACCTAGTCCATTGCATTTCCAGAAGCTGAGGGATTGCTGATGGCTTACTGCCAGAAAGTGGTTGAGTAGATGACATTATGCAAATCTTTACAAAAGAAAAGGTTCATGTTCTTTGGGTTGAAACAAGACAGAAGTGTATGAAATGTGTCCACCTAAACTAGAATAAAGATTTGTTGTCATTGCCTTCCTTCTGTCTGCCCCAGAGTCCAATTCAGATGCTTTTCCACAGCCTCCCTTCACTCCTCCAACCACCTCCCCACTTCAGCCCCTGACTAGCTGTCATCTGTGCCTCAATGGAGTTCTCACGTAACCCATGTGTTCACTGAGTCCTGACCATGTTGAGGTCTTTGGCTAAATACATTCCAGGTTTACTACTTGTTTAGCTGCCCCCACCCCACTACCCATAAGGAAGAAAGCATTATTGATCCTTTTGGACAGAGGAGGACAAAGAGGCACAGAGAAGTTAGGTAACTTGCCCAAGGTCACACAGCTAGGGAGGAGTGGGGTCCAAATTCTCAGTCATATGCTGTACATTTCTGACATCTACCAGCTGCTCCCTTTAATTATAGATAACACACATTTCCCTTTTGGCAGGTGAACTCCTTAAGTTGAGGGCAGGCATCCTGAGGTGCCTGGTTATGGATCCTCACTAATATCTCTGCCCTATGGGCAGCCCTGCTCCTTAAATTGATGAGGTGTGTATACCCTGCGTCCTGTTTGGAGGCTCTAGTGCCCCCTGGTGCCTAAGAAATCTACCTTTATCCCCCAGCTGGCTAATGCCACAGCCTCCCCAGCCCATAGCGTCAGGTCAGCAGAGCTGAGCCACCCAAGGTAGGAGGGAGCTGCTCCCCACAGGTTTGACCACATGGGATTCTGAGGGTACTTTGTGGGAGAAGCTGGTGGCAGGTTTCGAAGTGGTGGAAGTGGAGAATGCCTCAATCCAGGAAGCCCAGGCGAAGCACAGGCTTCCCGGCTGAGTCTGGGGGTTGCCGGGCATTACTCCACCAGACCCAGTGGTACAGGTCTGGGCGTGGAGCTAGGAAGGTGTACATCCCAGAGAGGGAGGCCATCTGGGAGGCTCCCCATCAGGAGACTGGGATTCCAGAGGTCTTGACTTGCAAAGTTGGAGGGTGGTTGGAACCCTCTGCAGAGGGCAGCATTTTGCTTGTTTGTGCTGTTCATTGCAGGGCCAGCTTCTTGGATGGCAGATCTGTACAATCATGCAGGGCCCCGAGCTTTGAGGGCCCATGTCTGAGGGCCTGTATTAGTCTGTACATACCCGAGACTGGGCAATTTACAAAAGAAAGAGGTTTAATTGGACTTACAGTTCCACATGGCTGGGGAGATCTCACAATCATGGCAGAAGGCCGGAGGAGCAAGTCACATCTTACATGGATGGTGGAAGGCAAAAAAAAAAAAAAAAGAGAGATTGTGCAGAGATACTCTCGTTTTTTAAAACCATCAGATTGTCGTGAGACCCATTCACTATCATGAGAACAGCACAGGGAAGACCCGCCTCCATGATTCAGTCATCTTCCCCCGGGTCTCTCCCACAACACATGGGAATTATGGGAGCTACAAGATGAGATTTGGGTGGGGACACAGAGCCAAACCATAGCAGGGCCTATGCTTGGTTAAATGCTCTTTGGAAATAAATGAAGACTAAGTGAGAATAGGCCAGGGCTCTTTATTCAGGGCTTGCTGTGTAGCAAGAGATAGCCACCACCACTTGCATTTGGCAGAGACTCAAAGGCAGGCAGAGGAGTGGGGAAGCTTTATGGGGGAAGGGGAAAGGCTTCGGATGTGCCCTGATGGGAGGCTGTTTGCCTGGGGAAGCTGGAGGCTTCTAACTAGAAGTGGGGCATCTTATATAATTGTTTCAGGGTGTGTAATTGGCTTTTTTTTCAAGTTGGTCTTAAGTTGAAAGCAGGGACAAAATTTAGGGAAGGCTGGGTGCGGTGGCTCATGCTTGTAATCCCAATACTTTGAGAGGCTGAGGCAGGAGGATCATTTGAGGCCAGCAGTTCGTGACCAGCCTGGGCAACATAGACTGCATCTCTACAAAAAGTTGAAAACATTAGTCCGAGGTATTCAGTGATCACACCACCTGCACTCTAGCCTGGGCAACAGAGAGAGACTTTGTCTCAAATACGATACGATACGATACGATACGATACGATACGATACGATACGATACGATACGATACGATACGATACGATACGATACGATACGACACGACACGACACGACACGACACTACAACACTACAATACAACAATACAATACAATACAATACAAAATACAACACAACACCACAACACAATACAGGAAGCTGTCAGTTTTTTGTTTTTGTTTTTTTGAGACAGAGTTTCGCTCTTGTCCCACAGGCTGGAGTGCAATGGTGGGATCTCGCCTCACTGCAACCTCCGCCTCCCGGGTTCAAGCGATTCTCCTGCCTCAGCCTCCCAAGTAGTTGGGATTACAGGTGCCCACCACCATGCCCGGCTAATTTTTGTATTTTTAGTAGAGACGGGGTTTTGCCATGTTGGCCAGGCTGGTCTTGAACTCCTGACCTCAGGTATTCCGCCCGCCTTGGCCTCCCAAAGTGCTGTGATTACAGACGTGAGCCACCGTGCCTGACGAAGCTGTCAGTTATTAAAGTCATGGATGTTATGGGTTGATCATTACAGAAGCCATTTAGCTTCCTAGGTTGTTACTAGAGATAACAGCCTGACTTCCTAAAGAATGACGTATAGCAGGCTGGCTTCCTGGGCTGATTACTGTAGATAAAGCATTGGTTTCCTGGGCAAGTTGTGAATCAAACCTGTTTTTACATAAGGTCTGACCATTGTCCATTTGTACACTCAGTGTATACTCAGTATCACTCTGCTGTCACCGTCTTGAAATTCTAAACAAGAGGCCCTGCATTTTCATTTTAAGCTGGGCCCTGTGAATGACAGCCATTCCTGGGCTGACCTTGGCACTGATAAAACAAGGAAACTTCCCTGACACTGTGGCTTTGGGCAGACGCCTGATCCACCTGCAGTTCTCAAGCTTTTACTTAGAATGGGAGATTATTTGTCACCAAGTACTGAGGGCCTCCTAGCTGCACCCAGATGCACCTCCAGGGCAGGCAGGGGCTGTTTTTTCTCCATCTGGGCATGGCCAGGGCCTTCTGGGCAGTGTGGGGACTCAGAGAGTGCAGGTTGAAGAGTGCAATGTCTATCTTAGGCCAAATCGCACTAATTCAGATCCGATTCATTTTACATAGGGAAGTTTTGATCTATTTTTCAAAAAATAAAAAAGGATTTGCCAATCAAATGTACTGTGTGAAAAGTTTTCAGGGACGAGCAATATTTAATGTCAAGAGCAAAACTTTCCAGGACCTGCAGAGCACCATGTGACACAAACCCATCATCTCTTAAGTATAAAAATCTAATTTCAGTGCATTCTTTGCTGTTCATGAAGTGGCTCTTCAGCCCTCTACTTGGAGACTTAGCCTAGTCAAGGCACCCCGAAATACTCAAAAGCAAGAAAACCAAATCCTTTTATGGTGATTTGCTAATTGGGGTCCCTGAAAAAAGCAGCAGAGCTTTTGCAGCCCTCAGACTGAAGTGCTTCTGTTTTTCTCGTTGCTTTCCTAGGCTTCCCAAGTCAATCTAGCACGTGTGGGTGCCCAGCCTTCCCTGCAGCACTTGCTCCCTCCCTTCCCTCCTCTGGGCCAGTCCCTTGGCCAGTGCATGCCACCTCCCTGCTCTAAGGCTACTGCTTTACCCCACACCCCAGCCCCAACCAAAAGCTCTGGAGACAGACGCAGCAGGTTCTGGGGCCACTTAGCAGCTGTGAGACCTTAACCAGGCTGCTTAATGTCTCCGAGGCTGATTTGCCTCATCTGTGAGATGGTGACAGTGATCCTACCCTGCGTAGCATCCAGGTGAGAGCGAAACGAGATGATAATGAGATCATGTTTGTGTAACATGTGCTGGCCCAGATTCACATTCAGGAACTCAGCTGATGCTGTCACTCGCTTACCTATTAGCTCTACATAGGCATCCTCACATCCCATTGCTTTGGTTAAATTTTTCTTTCTGGTCAAAGCAAGTTTCCGTCTTGAACTATCATCTCTGACATCAGCTTTCGCTTTGAATCCCCTCCAAACTCTCAAAGGATGAACAATTTTCTCCATGGAGTGTATTCAAGAGAATATTCCCCAGGGGCCATTGGCAGCTGCCAAGGATGTCTTTCCCCAACTTTTGGAAAAACAGTGATATGGGCTGGTGTAAGTGTGTGTCCTCCCAAGGTGGCTGTTTGCAAGGGGAAGGGCTCGCTGGCAGGCACGGTTCTGAAGGAGTGTTTTGGATGAAGTCCCTTTGCTGTCTAGTGGTAGCTGTAAGGCAGAGTGTTGGGGAATGGCCATGGGCACAATAGATAGTGCCAAGCACTAACCAGCAGCCATGTGCACTGCACCTCTCTGTGCCCCCTCGTGTCTTTCCTGCCGGGAAGCCCCGTGCCGCCATCAGTTTGAAGACCCTTGCACCTGGCTGGCACCCATATGGGTGATGCATGGGACAATGCGGTCACGCCACTTTGGCAAACACTTGGTGCTCACCTTGGTTCACAGTAGCCAGAGAAAAAACAATAAGTGCTCACTAAATGCCTTTGCGGCCCTGGAATGTAATTTTTTAATAGCTGTATTTAATGACTGAGTTGCAAAATATCTGAAAATTTAAAAAGTGACTCTAGGAGGCCGGGCGTGGTGGCTCACGCCTGTCATCTCAGCACTTTGGGAGGCCGAGGCAGGTGGATCATATGAGGTCAGAAGTTCGAGATCAGCCTAGCCAACATGGTGAAACCTCATCTCTACTAAAAATACAAAAAATTAGCTGGGCATGGTGGTGGGTGCCAGCTACTCGGCAGCTGAGGCAGGAGAATTGCTTGAACTCAGGAGACAGAGGTTGCAGTGAGTACAGATTGCGCCATTGTACTCCAGCCTGGGCAACAAGAGCAAAACTCAATCTCAAAAAAAAAAAAAAAAAAAAAAAAAACTCTAGGAGCCAGAATAGGACAGCTTCACCTTCCTACTAGAACTTAAGTACTTCAGATTTATTATTATTATTATTATTTTCTTCTTTGTTTTCTCTGCTCTTTTTCTTTGGAATTTGTGTGAACTGATTGTCCTTTTAAATAATCTTTTCTCTCCTATTTTTGCTCTATTTGCCTTTTCATTCTATTTTCTGAAAGATTTCTTCAACTTTTGTCTTCTAACCCTTTAATTTTCATTTGTTCTAGCATATTTTAATTTTCTAGCTTTTCCTTGTTCCTTGATTACCATTACTATTTTCGTCTTCCTTCTTGTAGATCTTGTTGTTTCATGGATACAATATCTTGTCTCATATTCCTAAAAATATGGGGGATTGGTTTGTGTGTGTGCTGTGTTTAGTTTTTATTTTCATTCATTGCCAGGTTCCTCCAAGTTGTTTTGCTTTTCATGTAAGAAATTTACTTCAGATATCTAGTGATATTTGCTCATTTTTAAGAGGCAAGTACAACAGATCTGACTGGGATATTCTTTGCATGTGAAGAGGCTTGTTGTCTTCGGGCCTCACTGTAGTATAAACTGGCTGGACCATTATGTTGGGAAAGTCCTTTATCAGTTAGCTATTGCTGTGTAACAAACAGCTCCAAGCCTTAGTGGGTCCAAACAACAACTGCTTATTATTTCTCAAGTCTGTAGGTTGGTTGGGTGGCTTGTGATCTGGCCCACACATGTCTAATTTCAGCTGGGCTCATTCATGTGTTGGCTATCAAGTGCCGGCTAGCTGGGGCCTGGGTGTTCTAGGATGGCCTTGCCTAGGACATCTTGGCTTTGTTCTATTTGGCCTTGTGGATTTATGTACTTTAAAAAAAATCCTCATACCCTCATTTTAGTGAGATTTTACACAAGGTAGAGGTAAATACGTATGCCTAATCTGCCATTACAATTAACTAGAAGTCTTGCAATTACTTCATTTTTTTTTTCTTATTACAACAAGCAAGGAGGAACTGGCTGGTTGAAGAAATTAAAAGGAGAACTGTGTGGTTGGAGGCAGAAGTGTAGGAGGAGAGTGGCGTGTGATGAGGTAGGCAAGGGCTAGATCATGCAGCACTTTGCAGCCAGGTTGAGGATTTTGTATTTTCCTTTTTTTTTTTGAGACAGAGTCTTGCTCTGTCACCCAGCTGGAGTGCAGTGGCACGATCTCGGCTCACCGCAACCTCTGCCTCCTGGGCTCAAGCTATTCTTCTGCCTCAGCCTCCCGAATAGCTGGGATTACAGGCACATGCCACCGTGCCTGGCTAATTTTTGCATTTTTAGTAAAGGTGGGGTTTTGCCATTTTGGCCAGGCTGGTCTTAAACTCCCGATCTCAGGTGATCCACCTGCCTCGGCCTCCCAAAGTGCTGGGATTACTGGTGTGAGCCACCATGCCTGGCCTGTATTTTCCTTTAAGGGCATTAGAAAGCTATTGAAGCAATTTATGAGGAGCAGAGAGATGATCAGGTCAGCATTCTCTAGAGACCTCTGGGCCTGCTATGAAGACTAAATTGGGAGAGTCATGAGCAGATATGGAGACACCCGTTAGAAGCTATTGTAAGAGTCTAGCCAACAGATGGTGGCTTGGTCTCAGGTGAGGGAGGGAGCAGAATTGAACAGGTGATTGGGTAAGGAGGTTGGGGGAGAGAGATTTCTATGCCTCCCAGGTTGAGAGAGTTTGGCAGGATAGTGGACAGAGATTTGTTTTGTTTAGTAGTGGGGTTGGGGACAGAAAAATATCCAGCTTGAATGTGGACACATTGAATTGGAGGTGCCTTGGATATATCCAAGAGTAGGCATCTGCTCTATGGGGGCACTCAGAAGATGGGTCTAAATTGGAATCTAAATTTGGAAATCAGCCTGAGTGTGATGAGGTCTCCTGATGAGAGAGCAGAGAGTAGTAAGAGAACACAGGGCCTTTGTAGACCTCACCATAGGCCTCCCAGACCTCCCAGATGCAGGACTCTGGAAAAGGAGTGAGCCCTGGAGAGAAAACCAAGAAGGGGCAGCTGGGGAGGCAGGAGGAAGCCTGGAGCATGGGTGTCAGAGAAGCCGGACACAGGGTTTTCAAGGAGACCTTGAGAGGCCCAGTAAGGCAGGAGAGAAAACTCCCCAGTGAGTAATCCCATCGGGCTGGTTGTGGCTCATCATTTAAACCCAAGTCTCTGCCTCTAGCCATGACGTGACTGTCAAGCTCACCCTCCCAAGTCGCAGTATTTCGATGCCGGCCTGCACCTTGCTTTCATGTGCCTCAGGCTCTTCTGGGTCATTAAGACTTACCAGCACCAACTGAGTGCAGACACTGCAGCCTTCATTATGCCATCATTGTGCTGCTGCTGACACTATTTTGGGACTGTGTCTCTGGTGACAGTCACAGTGCCAGGCACTTTGTGAACACCGTCTTGATGCCTTGCTTCAATACTATGATCACCATTTCACAGCTGAGTAAACTGAGGCTGAGTGGAAAACTGACTTGCCCGACGTCACACGACTGGTGAGAGGTTCTGCGGGATCCCTAGACATCCGAACAACCTGAGTTTCCTTTTTAAATACCATATTGTCATTAGTGATGACAATGGAGTCTCACTCCAGCGGAGTATCTCGGTATTGCTGCATTGATCACGGTGCCTAATATTTTCTGTCCAGCTTTTAGAGGAAATGTCTCATGCTTTGCATTCTCAGGCCTGCTGGAACTCTGCAGGGGTTTGTCACAAGGCTAAGCAGTCATGGGTCTTTGGATTTGAGGCTGAGCTAAAGGGAACCTTTGACTCTCCCTTTCCTTCCACTTCCTTTCCCAGCTATAGTCACAAGATTCTCATTGTCTAGTCCCCTCCCACCCCCTAAAAAAGCTGAATAAAAACAGTAGGCCTCAGGGCCGGGTGCAGTGGCTCATGCCTATAATCTCAGCACTTTGGGAGGCCAAAGTGAGTGGATCACCTGAGGCCAGGTGTGGTGGCAGGTGTCTGTAGTCCCAGCTACTTGGGAGGATGAGACACAAGAATCACTTGGACCTGGGAGGCAGAGGTTGCAGTGAGTCCAGATCACGTCACTGCACTCCAGCCTGGGGGACAGAGAAGACTCTGTCTCCAAACAAACAAACACACACAGTAGGCCTCAGGCTTGCTTTTGAAATCCCACCGCCTGTGAGGCTGTGGTGCCAGGGCTGCTGTGGACCCCGACTGCCCAGATGTGAGGCCTGGCCTCTTTCCTACTTCCTGTGAGATCTTGGGTACATTGAGAAGCCTCTGCTGCTTCAACCATGAACGAGGAAGACCAATGGACGCAATCTCATGAGTTTTTGGAGAATTACATGACATAGTGGATGTAAAAGCTTTACATAACAGATGTGAAGCTTTTAGAAGGCTCCTGGCATTCACAGAGAAAGCGCTTGGCAGTGTCAACAGCCCCTGCTCCCACTCTGGGCAAGAGAATGGGCTGAGAACCCTGGCTCTAGACTGCCAGGGGTCAACTCTCCTCTATCACACAATGCCTAGAGCAAGTTACTTGACTTTTCCATGCCTCAGTTTCCCCATATGTACACTAAGGATTATAATGCTACCTGCTGCAGAAGTTTGTTGTGAATATTGAATGAATTAAGAGATGTGATGTGCTTGTAACAGTGCTGGCATTTGCAAGACACCCCTGCATTCGCTGTTGCTTCTATGACAACGACATGGTTATTCTGTGCGCAGGGCCTTCCTGTAGGTAGCACTCCTCTGAGTGCTGTACAGAATTAGTGGCCCTTACCTTCCCTCTCCCCGAAACTGAGCAGCTAAGGTCAGATCAAGATAGGAAAGCTGTGACAGAGATGAAATGAAGGCACATGGCTAAGTCTTTTGTTATTACTTCTGTGAGGGCATAAGTACATTTAGCCAGGAGCTGTGTGATATTTATACACCTCCAAGCTAGAACTGGGTCCTCTTCCTTTCATAATTAACATTTAATTTTTTCCTAATTTTCAAAGTGATAAATATTTGTGGTAGAAAATGTGAAAAATATAGAAAAGTGAAGAACAAAATCACTCACAATCCCATTAGTTCAAGAGAACACATTTGGCTGTGTATCCGTCCAGTTTTTGTCATGTACTTATAAATATTTTAGCAACATTGAGATTATATAATACATATTATTTTGTAAGTAGCTCTTCTACTTAACAGTATATTGAAGGCTGGGAGTGATGGCTCACGCCTGTAATCCCTGCACTTTGGGAGGCCGACGTGGGAGGATCACTTGAGGTCAGGAGTTTGAGACCAGCCTGGCCAAAATGGTGAAACCTTGTCTCTACTAAAAATACATAAATTAGCCAGGTGTGGTAGCAGGCGCCTGTAGTCCCAGCTACTCGGGAGGCAGAGGCTGGAGAATCACTTGAACCCAGGAGATGGAGGTTGCAGTGAGCCAGGATAGCACCACTGCACTCCAGCCTGGGCGACAGAGTGAGACTCCATCTCAAAACAAAACAAAACAAAACAACAACGAAAACCCATAAAACAAAACAAACAAACAAGCAAAAACCCAGTATATTGTGATGTGATTTTCAGGGGACTCCTAGATATCTTTGTACCTCTTGTTGATTTTTAGAGCAAAGTTTTGCCCTCTTGCTCAAAGTTTCTCAATCTGAAGTTATTATTATAATGTTTTTACTGTTAAACTTCTTTTTCAAATAAAAGTTATTTTATTTTAGCTTTGGGAGGAACCTGTGAAGGATTGTTACCTGGGTATATTGTGTGATGGTGGGGATTGGGCTCCTAGTGTACCCATCAATCAAATAGCGAACATCGTACCCTCCCACTCCTCTCTTTTGGAGACCCCAGTGTCTATTATTTCCACCCTTGTGTCCGTGCATACCCATTGTTTAGGTCCCACTTATAAGTGAGAACATGTGGTATTTGATTTTCTGTTTCTGAGTTATTTCACTTAGGATAATGGCCTGCAGCCTCAACCAAGTTGCTGCAAAGGACATGATTTCATTTTTTTTTTTTTTTTTTGAGACGGAGTCTGGCTCTATCGCCCAAGCTGGAGTGCAGTGGTGCAATCTCGGCTCACTGCAAACTCTGCCTCCCGGGTTCACGCCATTCTCCTCCCTCAGCCTCCTGAGTAGCTGAGACTACAGGCGCCCGCCACCGCACCCGGCTAATTTTTTGTACTTTTAGTAGAGACAGGGTTTCACTGTGTTAGCCAGGATGGTCTTGATCTCCTGACCTCGTGATCCGCCCGCCTTGGCCTCCCAAAGTGCTGGGATTACAGGCGTGAGCCACCGCGCCCAGCCATGATTTCATTTTTTATGGCTGTGTAGTATTCTATGTGTGTGTGTGTATCTGTGTGTGTGTGTGTGTATATATATATATATGTATGTATATATAATATGCCACATTTTCTTTATCCAGTCAATCACTGATGGACACGTAAGTTGGTTCCATGGTTTTGCTATTGTGAATAGTGCATAAACATACAAGTGCAGGTATCTTTTTGTTATAATGATTTCTTTTCCTTTAGGTAGATACTCAGTGGTGGCATTGCTGGGTTGTTCTATTTTTAGTTCTTTGAGGAATCTCCATACTGTCAAACTTAAGTTATTTATGGCCTCCTTTACAGGAAACAGTTCATAGGCCCCCAAGAATCTTCTATCAGTGAACATTTGGAACATCCTCAGGCCCTAGTTTGAGAAACAGTGCATTGGATAGGTTGCTAGATGGATACCAAATGAATAAATATGGGCAGCAGGCACCTGCTTTGGCAGAGACTTCTTTGGGTCTATGAAAGTCTTCCTTTATGTTGGATGAGGCTCATAACAGTGATTGATATCTGCAGGTGCAGGCATGGTCTGGACCAACAACAGCCAGCCACATGCTGTTCCTGCCATTTGCCATCTGCACTGTGTTTTGACTCCTATTTCAACTCCTATTTGCAGTACCATAGCTGTTTCCAGCTATCAATGACTCTAGTCATCAGCCAGGCTACTCAGCCAACCTGCAAATATGCCAGATTGTCCATACATTTCCAATCCACCATGATTTTAAAAATACTCATCCTGTATTTCTATTAAAGTCATAGAGTTTTAAAATCTTTTTATCAAAGTATTACACACATTAAGAAAAGGAAGCAAATTGTCACAATATAGTTTGATAAATGATCATAAAGTGAAAACACCCAGGTGAGCAACCCTCAGGTCAGGAAACAGAGTATTATCAGGATCCCAGAAACGTACTTTATGCCCCCACTCAACAGATAACTGCTATGCTGACCATATCTTACTTTTGTCTGGCTTTGTGCTTCCTATAAGTAGACTTATCCGCACTGTACATCTATTTTTGTGTTTGTGTGTTTACTTTTTCTCAACATTATCTTTGTAAGATCCATCTGTATTGTGTGTAACAACAATCCGTTTATTCTAATTGCCTTATCATATTCCATTGCCTGAATATGCCACAATTTATTTATCTATTCTGTTGATGGGTATTGGGTTGTTTTCATTATTAGGTTATTAGGAATAAACTGCTGTGACATTCTTGTACCTTTATTTTGGTTCATGTGTGTAAGAATTTCTGTTGAGTATATACCTAGGAGTGGGTCATAAGGTGTATGACAACAGTATTTTTCAAAATGGTTGCGCCATTTACACTCCCACCAGCAGTGTCTGAGTGTTTCAGTTGTACCAGCTATTTGCCAAGACTTGGTATTACCTGTCTGTTTCATGTTAGCCATTCTCTTTGGCGTGCAGCGGGTTGACATTGTGGTTTTACTTGCATTTGCATATGACTTATGAAGTTGAGCATGTTTTCATGTTTATTGGCCATTTGTAAATCCTTTTTTGTGAAGAGCCTATTTAAGGATCTTGCCTGGGGAAGTAGGAAGAGGATGAAGGCTAGAGATAGACAATGGTAAACCAGGGAGAACTTTGGGATTCACCATTTTACTGAAAACTTTTGGTACCTGCAAATATGATTCTGGAGTCACTGTGATGTTATTTTGGGATGTTCATAGCTGAAAAATCCCTTTGTATGACAAGATGCCTGCAGGGAGGCTATTGCTCAGGTATGCTGGAACATGTAAGGAATACATTACAGAGTGTGTCCCAACCTGGTTCACAGAAAGACTATTGCTTTTCCTAGGCCATTTGAGTTCCTAGCTCCCACTACCAGTTTTAGTAGACCTTAACCTTGCAATCAACTTGTAGATTATAGCACTATTGAACCTATATGAATCAGCCCTTCAGGGCCTAGGTCACATATTTGGTTAGAGGCAAGTCTCATTTAAGTACATTTTCTCCCCGTGTGATGTTTATGAAAATGACAAAATTCAGTACCTCTTTTCTACTTCTCTGTATTTCAAATCAACCACATAATTTCCCCCTTTTGAAGGCTGCTGCAGTGTAAATGGAAAAGCTCATGATTTGGGCTCAGATTATACCAGTTTAACTCCCAGTGCTAAATTTAACTAGTTGTGTGATTTTGAGCAAGTCACTTTACCTTTTTGAGACTTAATCTGCTTGCCTATAAAATGGGTACATCTGCCTTACAAGCATAGGATTCAGATAATTGATGCAAAAGCAAACTGTAAACCTTAGGTTACTGGACAAATCAATATTATTATTTATATTAGTTTGGGACCTATAGAAGGAGATCTTGGAAAATTGTAGGGCTGGAAGCCAGAATCCATGGAAGATAGGGAAGGAGGTGAAAGTGGGAAAAATTACACCCTGGAAACCCAGTGACCAAGTCTCAACTCCTGGCTGGCTTGCATCAAAAGCTGGAGCCTGAGCGTCCGTTGCAAGTGAAGGAGCCAATGCAGAAATTCCTCTGACCACTAGAGGGGGCCATACATTAGGTTGGGCATCAGATGGGCCTCTATTATCTTTAGCAAAGATCCTCATGGTGCCTGCCACTTTGATTTCACATCTGTAGGTCTGAAAAAAGCACTAAGCTTGACACTACTTCTCTTGATTTTAAAAAATTATCTTCTTCCTCAACATAACCACCACACCATCATCATCCTAGTCTTTGCCCATCTGTCCATTAGTCTTGTTATCTCTTTGCCCTCTTTTAGGAGTGAAACAATTGCCTTTAAAATCACAATTTATAATGAGAAACGTAATTTTCTAACAATCCAGAGCCTGTGTCTACCCACCAGGATCTCTTTTCTCTGTAGTGCAATTACATGAAGTGCCAACTTTTAAATCACAAGTTGGCTGGCTCGCCCACGTCCATTAGAGGACAGGCCTGCCTTGGAGGAGAGCCATGTGGCCAGGGCTGTGCAAAGCCCTTCCATTGTTGTGTTTGATTTCTTCAGAAGGGGAACACCAAGGCCATGTGAGGGTCAAGCCTGAGAAAGAATGTTTATTTTTGGAGTTTCTGATAAGACCAAAAACAGACAGAAAAAAAGAAAAAACTGAACATTCAGCACATTCATTTTACTGATACTAATGCTGCTAGCTTCTCTGGGAAAATTCAACTTAGACAACTCCGTGCTGATAAGAAAGCAGTGTCCCACACATTTTCTCAATTCCTGGAGGAGGGCAAGGCAGAGGATGTTGCGTGTTTCTCCTAGAGGAAAAGGCTCAATCCTAGAGTCAGCTGGGTCAGCCTGAAACCCCCCCTCCAGTGGGGTTCACTCCCACCTCTGCCTGACACTCAGGTGGAGCCGTGCTAGGAAGCTGGTGGGGTCCTGGTGCCTGCTCCACTCCCTAGACTTCCTGGCCCTCTGCCTGGGCTCCCACAAGCTATGAAGAAGTACTTGGGGGTCAGGAACAGCTGAAGAGCATCCTGGAAAGTTTAGAAAATTTCACTTTTCAGGCCGGGCGCGGTGGCTCACGCCTGTAATCCCAGCACATTGGGAGGATCACCTGGGGTCAGGAGTTCAAGATCAGCCTGGCCAACATGATGAAACCCCAATTCTATTAAAAATATAAAAATTAGCTGGGTGTGGTGGCAGGTGCCTGTAATCCCAGCTACTCAGAGGTTGGGGCAGGAGAATCACTTGAATCCAGGAGGCGGAGGTTGCAGTGAACCAAGATCACGCCACTGCACTCCATCCAGCCTGGATGACAGAGTCAGTGAGACTTTGCCTCAAAAAAATAAAAATAAAAAAGAAAAAGAAAATTTCACTTTTCTTTAATATATTCAGGCATTGCTTTAAAGATAATTAGCATTATCATTTCTGTCACTTTAAGGGTAATATTAAGAGAAATAAAACTCAGGAGATTTGGCTGATTTCTGCTGATTGTTTCTTTTATTCAGCCAATATTCCCGGGGCATGTACCATGAACCAGGCTCTGTGCCAGCTCCCGCAGATGCAAGATGAAGACTTTGCCCTTGCCCTTGAGTGGCTGGAGAGGACACAGATGGACAAGCACCTAGATGAGATGAGAGGTGTAGGGGTTGGGCTTAGCTCTGCCTGTGGGAACCTGGGCAGGCTTCATCAGGAGGTGGCGCTCAAGTTCAACTGAAAATATGGGTAAGTCGTTCCCTAGACTGACAAAGTAGGAAAGGGCATTTCAGACAAAAGCACAGTGTGTGCAAAAGCTTGGAGGTGTCAATGATTGGGTCACCTCGTCTGACCTGTAAGTCAGGCTGAGTGTGGTTGGGGTGTTCTTGGGCTAGAGAGGTGGGCAGAGATCATGGAGAGGTGATGTGCAATATTAGGAAGTTAGGCTGTCATTGATTTATTCAGCAAACACTGACTGTGTGCCTCCGATATGCCATCATCATTGTGGGCGCTGATCAACATCCAAGCCTTGCCCTTATGGTCTTACATTCTAATGGCGAGGGAAGGATAGACGATAATCAAGTACACAAATACATGAGCAAGCTAATTTCACATAACAGCACAGCTTACAAAGAAAGGTGAGGCAGGTTAAGGAGCTAGAGAAAAGGAAGGAAGAGGGAAGAAGTTGCTATCTAGGTTAGGCAGGGCATTTGAGAAGAGATCTGAGTGAGGTGAGAGAAGAGGCTGGGTGAATATCTGGGATTGTCGGGGGTGGGGTGGTGGTGGGTTGCGGGGGCCAGAAGACAGCAATAGCAAAAGCCCTAAAGTGTGCAGAGGTGCAGGACCCAGATCAATAAACCTCAGAGGAAGTGGTAAGGCCAGCAGGTTTTATCCTAAATGAGATGGGACACCGCTGGAGGATTTTTGTTTGTTTGAGACAGGGTCTTGCTCTGCCTCCCAGGCTGGAGTGCAGTGGCACAATCATGGGTCACTGCAGCCTCTACCTCCTGGACACAAGTGATTCTCCCATCTCAGCCTCCTGGGTAGCTGGTGTGTGCCACCACACCAGGCTAATTATATTTATTTTATTTTTTGTACAGATGGGGTCTTGCTTTGTTGCCCAGGCTGGTCTTGAACTCCTAGGCTCAAGCCAGCCTCCCACCTCAGCCTCCCAAAGAGCTGGGATTACAGGCATGAGCCTCCATGTCTGGCCCACCACTGGAGCATTTTAAGGAGAGGAAGAACAGGATCCTAGTTCTGTGGTAAAAGAATCACTCACAGCTGTGTTAAGAATCAACTGTAGGGAAGAAAGGGCTGAACAAGGGAAGCTGGTGAGGAGCCTATGGCAATAACCCAGCAGGAGCTGCCTCCCGATGGGGAGGGGTGGTGGCCACGGAGTAATGAGGTTGTCAGGTTCTGCATACCTCATTCTCCAGCTCAGTGGCTCTCAAAGTGGGGTCACTGAACAGCGGCATCAGCCTTACCTGAGAAGGGGTTAGGAATGCAAAATCTCAGGCTCACCCACACCTGTTGAACCAGAGACCGGAGGCGTAGGGCCCTGCTCAGCAAGCCATGTGTGGTCAGCTCTCCAGGTGATTCCACCCTTCAGGTGATGTGGGTGCACGTTCAAGTGAGAGGGCCACATCCACTGAGGATGATGAGTAGGTGGGAGGGATTGTGAGCCAGAAACTGGACTGGATCTGATTTACCCATTAGGAGGGTGAGCCTGGGGTCACTGTGGAGGGGGCGGGGGAGGTGTTCATCAGCAGGAGGTGATGAGGGCACCAAGATGGCCAGTGTAACTGGGAGCACACAGAGGAGGAAGTGGAATAAAGCATAAAACAGCAAATATTGGCTGGGTGTGGTGGCTCACGCCTGTAATCCCAGCACTTTGGGAGGCTGAGGCAGGTGGATCACTTGAGGTCAGGAGTTCGAGACCAGCCTGGCCAACATGGTGAAACCCCATCTCTACTAAAAATACAAAAACTAGCCTGGCGTGGTGGTGCATGCCTGTAATTCCAGCTACTCGGGAGGCTGAGGCATGAGACTTGCTTGTACCCGGGAAACGGAGTTTGCAGTGAGCCGAGATTGTTCCACTGCACTCCAGCCTGGGCGACAGAGTGAGACTCCGTCTCAAACAAAAACAAAAACAACAAAATAGCTAATATTTGTTGAGGGTCAATTATATGCTGGCACTGTGCCATTTCACTTGGATTATCCCGGATAATCCTGCAGTTTCCCTCAAAAGTGGGTGCTATTGTTACCCCCACATAACAGATGAGAGGACTAGGCTTTCTGAAGTTAAATAAGGAACATGACATGTACAACATTATGAATATAATTAATGCCACTGAATAGTACACTTAAAAATGGCTAAAATGGCAAGTTTATGTAATAGATGTGACCAAAATTTAAAAAAAAAAAATGTTAAAGAGAAAAAACACAACAACAACAACAAAAACTCCACACAGTTTCATCAGTGAGACAGAGTTGAAACACAGGCAGAGCAGGCCCAGGCCCTGAAAGTCGCAGTGTGTAACAGGTGGAAATGACCATTGGCACGAGGTTCGAGGGGGTCATCTGAAGAGGGTTAACGCTGATGTGTTAATTTTCTGGCATTTGGTTAAGATAGAGCGCAGCTCAGATGACCGGGTTTTAAGCTTAAGGCTCACTTTCTCCTTTCTCTTGCTTATCCACTGTATCCAGTCTGGATTATACTTTTGAAATATTTCCTAGATTTCATGTCCCACTCCCCATCCACAGTGCCTCCATCGGGCCAGAATTGCTCTCAGTTTCTGGCTCTTCCAAGAGGCAGAGGAGAAAGGGGTAAGGCAGAGTGAAGAAGGGGAGCCCAGGTAGGAGTCTCTGAATTGGTTTGCGTTTCTCTTCTTAGAAGCGTTGGAGAAATGCAGCACTTCTGAAAAATGCAAATTAACTCAGATTCCAAGGAGGGGCAGCAACACTACTCGGATGCTAAGGTGGTTTTATTTATTTATTTTTTTTTTTGGAGACTCACTCTGTCACCCAGGCTGGAGTGCAATGGTGCAATCTCGGTTCACTGCAACCTCCACCTCCCAGGTTCAAGCGATTCTCCTGCCTCCCGAGTACCTGGGATTACAGGCACGCGCCACCATGCCCGGCTAATGTTTGTATTTTTAGTAGAGATGGGGTTTCACCTTGTTGGCCAGGCTGGTCTGGAATTCCTGACCTCAAGTGATTCGCCCACCTTGGCCTCCCAAACTGTTAGGATTACAGGCGTAAACCACCATGCCTGGCCAAGGTGATTTTTTTTTTTTTTTTTTTTTAGTTTAAATTAAGATGCTTTTCTATCTCTCCCACCTATAACTTCTCCGCATCTGGCCATGTTTTCAAACCCAACCCAGGTCTAGCAAGAGTACAAGACAAAGAGCTGAAATGAAATGTGGTAGCTTCATTTGTAGAGCTGGGCTTCCACCTTTCTAACTAGTTGCCCTTCTAACTTGGCTGTTGGACTTGGACTTCCATGTCACCTTTTGATTGTGTGTTGCCAACAGCTCTGGAGCTGCTGTTGTCTCCTTTGCCAAGAAGGAAGTTTGCATCTCAGCGTTCCATCCCCTTGGTGGCTTTTCCCATAGTCTGGGCTGTGCCAAGATATAAATGTGCGTGATCTGGTTTCCAGTTGGCTCTGCCATCTTCTGTCTTCACAGAGCCATCATTTTCAGAATTTAAAATGGTGTCCCCAGTGCTTTTAGTGGAAATCCAGGAGGCTCTGGAAGCCAAAAGTTATTATTTTGTTTTAGTAACTAATTTGGCATGTGCCCTGGATTTGGTGGCAAAAGCCCACCTGTCCTGAGCTATTATTTATTTAGCATACTGAGTGTAAAGATCGTTATCTTTGCTGCATAAATATGAATATGTTTAATTGTGGTGTGCTCTGTATCCCAGATCTCCCAGGAGTGTCGAAGATGATGCTGTGCCTGCACTGTATGAACCTTCTGAAATGTGAGCATCCGAGATTCCAGCCCATGGCCAGCGTTGGGTTGTGCATAAGGGACATGGACCTGTATGTGTCCTGGGCTGAGAGATGGCAGGGAGTAACTCAAAGCATAGCTCTCAGAGTCAGATGACCCGGCTCAGCTAGCACAAACTGGCAGTGTGGTCTTGGTGAACCCAATAACCACCTAGACCATCTGTTTCTTCTTCTGTAAATGGCAGCCATGGCCTCGCTCTCACAGCACGGTGTGTGACATAGTCTTCCCCTGGCTGTCTTGCCACCTGCACCTCCCATAGCCTCCTCTTAGGTCCCTCTTCTTAAGACATGCCTGACCTCCTCCCTGTGCTGAGATGTCCCCTCTGCTCAAAACTGCCTCATTAGAGAGGCCTCCTCATCCTACAGACAAGGTATTAACCTCCTTGCCCCAGCCCTCTTTCTCTCATTCTCCCACTTTGCTTTTCTGCCTAGCACACGTCTCTCCCTGCAATTATATGATGTGATTATTTGTTTGCTTATTAAATCATCTCTCTCCTCACTAGAGGGTAAGCACTGTCAGGGCAAAGAGTTCTTTGCCTGACTTGCTGCCATCGGGCCAGCACTTAGAGTAGCCCCTGTTGGTGTTCAGTGTGGAAATCCAGGAGGGGGAACACCCTTGCAAAGGTGCCCTCTGGAATGGTGAGTGGAGTCCAGTGTTGAGAGGTGGCAAGACCAAGACAGACTCAGCCACCTGCCCGCCCTCCTACCTTTCCATTGATTCTTCCCAGAATTCCACATGGAGACAATGAGTTCTCATTTCATGTTTAGAAAGAGTTGGAGGAGGCAGAGGAGAACCGCATGCGTGTGGGCATGGGCCGGGGGGCCTCTGATATAGAAAAATGAAAGATGATTTTGTTTTTTCTGATCAGGACCAAAGACCAAGCTATTAGATATTTCCTTAAGTGCTTTTTTCGTGTGGATTTGGAGAAATAACTTGGAGGGATGATTGCTCTCTGCTGCCACTTGTGCAGTTCTTAAAATGCTGGAGTTGGTTTTTGCTATTGAAAAAGGCAGGCAGCAGCCCCCAGAAACCTCCTGAGGGTGCAGATGAGGCGGGGGCCCCAGCAGACACCCAGCTGATGGACACAGTGTCTCTGCTTTTGGGTGTGGCCTGGTAACAATGACCTTTCTGGAAAGCCTTTGATTCTGGCAAGTGTCCTCAGGCTTCCTGGTACCTGTGACTGAGAAGAGTCACCTGGTGAGAAAAACAATGTTTTCTCTGGTCCAGTGACAGCACTCAAAGCCTCTCCAGGGGTGAGTGAGAAGTATGCCAAGTATTCCTGGGGTGGGCTGAGTGTCAGATGACTCCTAAAACAAACGGAAGCAGACACTCAATGGAACCACAGTGGACTCTCCAACATTGCAGAAAAGTGGGGCGAGGACCCAAGGGGACTCTCCAAGATTTCAGGGAAGTGGAGTGAGAGCCCCAAGAGTGTTTCTTACAGATTGGCAGGGCAGGATTTGAGAGTAGGTGGAAAGTGTTTACAGCCAAGCAAGCCAAGTTCGTTAATTAAAGGGTGGTTTAAAATATTGCGTCCAAGGGTCCCGGAATGAAATTCATCAAATATTAGAGACCTTGAAAATTGGTGCATGATTTTAGCAAGCAGAAAAGCTCAGCCAGTAATGTACCTGTACCTGATACCTAGGTTTAGGACATTTTAGCACTTTGCCGTATTTTCTTCAGATTTTATTTTCTAAAAATAGAAACTGTTATAGACACAATCGAAGTCCCCTGTGTATCCCTCCCCAATTCTTTCTCTTTCTTCCCTCCCTCTGAACTTGGCTATTATTTCCAGGCATGTTTTTATTACTACAAATACTCTCTCCATAAATAGTTATATTACTGTATATATTCTTAAAGTTCATGTCTAATGTATAATATAAAGCTGTTATTAATAATATATAATATGTATATATATAAATTACAAACGATTATGTCCCTATACAGACAGCCTTCTGCAACTAACCCTTTCTTTTTTTTTTTTGGGTTGGAGTTTCATTCTTGTTGCCCAGGCTGGAGTGCAATGGCCTGGTCTCAGCTCACTGCAACCTCCGCCTCCCAGGTTGAAGCGATTCTCCTGCCTCAGCCGCCACCATGCCATACATAATTTATTTTTGTATTTTTAGTAGAGACAGGGTTTCACCATGTTGGCCAGGCTGGTCTCGAACTCGACCTCAGGTGATCTGCCCACCTTGGCCTCCCAAAGTGCTGGGATTACAGGTGTGAGCCACCGTGCCTGGCCAACTTACCCTTTTTGTTGTTCAACGTTATGCTTTGGGGATTTGCCTGTGTTCATACAGAGAGCTGCAGTTCAGTCAGTTCAAGTCTGAAGTTTAGAGCATTCCACCAGGTTAATACACCAACAGTTATGTATTCATTTTTCTGCTGTGGGCATTTAGGATGTTGCAAGTTTGTACTGTTACTTCAATTAACACTTTCCTACCAGTCTGCTTGTCTTTTTGCTAGAATGTGTCTAGAGGGTGTATCTAGGAGTGGAATTCCTAGGTCAAGGGATCTGCAAATATCCAGCCTTATTATATGTTGCCAAATTGGACTCCACAGTGATCGATACCAACATAAACTCTCACTCGTGTTGTGGAACAGTTCCTGTGGCCCTGCCTGCTCACCAGACATTTAGTGTTGCCAAAATGTGTAACTTTTGGCCAGTCTGGTGGGTAGGAAACTTACTGTTCAGTATTTGAGGACTCAAGAGCTAGGAAATCCTTAAGAGGGAAGGTTACTGACAGTTTTTGAGGACCTACTCTGGGCAAGGCACTGCAACACCATCTGCTTGAATTCTCCTAACAAACTCTGCGAACTTGATATTAACATCCTCTTTTCACTAAGGAGGATATTGAGGCTTGTTCAGGGTCCCACTGCTGGTGGAAGAGCCGGGATTGGAGTTCAGCTCTGTCTGTCCCCAAGCCCCGCCCTCCCCTTACCAACTCTTCCATAGTCCAAATGTCTCACTTCTACAGAGAAGAAAATCATGCTCTAGAGAGGCAAGGCAGTGTGACTGTCCCACAATGAGGAGGTGGCAGAGAGGACTGGAAGCCTGCTCCATAGGGGTGACCAACCTGTAAGAGCTCTCCCTGGAAGCTCTCCTGGCTCTACTGGCCCCGTGGCATCCACATGCCCTGAGCAGGATCACAACATGGCAACTTCATTATTGCTGCCCAGGTCCTGAACCTGCCCCATCTCCTGGCCTTCTGGGAGAGGGGAATGTTAGCTACAAGCTGTCACTCATGTGCCCAAAAGTGTGCTATGTGGTGTACTTACGTGACCACATTGAATCCTGGATATCCTCATCATTTCCATTTTGCAGATGATGACATGAAACTCAGAGAGCTTCGTTTTCCCTGTGCTGTTCCCACTCACACACCCTGGCCTCAAGCCCCACTTTCTCACTCTCTTTTCCAACCAGGGGAATGCCAGAAATGCGCCTGGAAGGAAATAGCTGGGTAGATGATCCTCATTTTACTGCTTCTGCTCAAGGCTTTTCCAAGCTGAGTGTTAAATGCCATTCCTTTTTTCTTTTCCTAAAATGAAATGTACTTAAAAAAAAAAAACCCAACCTTTTAACTTTAGAATACTTTGAGATTTACAGAAAAGTTGTGAAGCTGGTGTCGTTTCCATATACTCCACACCCAGATTCTTGTAGTTAACATATGACATTAGCAAGGTATGTTTGTCACAATTCATGAACCAGTATTATTAATTATAATATTATTAACTAAATCCCATACTTTACTCAGATTTCCTTAGTTTTTTTGTTGCTGTTTTGTTTTTGTTTGTTTGAGACAGAGTCTTGCTCTGTCACCCAGGTTAGAGCACAGTGACTCAATCTCGGCCCACTGCAGCCTCCACTTCCTGAGATCAAGTGATTCTCCTGCCTCAGCCACCCACGTAGCTGGGATTACAGACGCTTACCACCATGTCTGGCTAATTTTTGTATTTTCCTAGAGACAGGGTTTTGCTATGTTGGCAAGGATGGTCTCAAACTCCTGACATCAGGGAGCCTTGGCCTCCCAAAGTGCTGGGATTATAGGCACAAGCCACTGTGCCTGGCCAGATTTCCTTAATTTTTACCTAAATGTCTTTTTCCTGCCCCAGGATCCCATCTGGAATACCACATAGTCATCACGGCTCTGTAGGTTCCTCTTGGCTGTGAAAATGTATCAGACTTTCCTTGGTTTTTGGACCGTTGTGAGGAGTACTAGCTAGGTATTTTGTAGAACGCCTTTCAGTTACGATTTGTCTGAGATTTTTCTTATGATTCGACTAGGGCTATGGGTTTTTAGGAGGGAGACCCCAGAGGGAAAGTGCCCCTCTCACCACACCACAGTATATGAAGCATACACACCCCCAACATGGTTTATCCCTTCTGCTGTTAACTTTGATCACCTGGCTGATGTTAACTCTGATCACCTGGCTGCTGTTAACCCTGATCACCTGGCTGATGTAATGTTTGTCAGGTTTCTCTACTATAAAATTACTCTTTTCTCCCCGTTTTCATACTGTGCTCTTTGGAAGGAAGTCACTATACACAGCCCACACTTACGGAGTTGGGGAGGCTGGGGACAGTGGCTCATGCCTGTAATTCCAGCACTTTGGGAGGCCTAGGCAGGTGGGTTGCTCGAGTTCAGGAGTCTGAGAGCAGCCTGGGTGACAAAGAGAAACCCCGTCTCTACTAAAAATACAAAAATCAGCTGGGCATGGTGGCACATGCCTATAGTCCCAGCTACTTGGGAGGCTGAGGCAGGAGGATCGTTTGATCCCAGGAGGCAGAGGTTGTGGTAAGCCATGATTGCACCACTATACTCTAGCCTGGGCGACAGAGACCTTGTTTAAAAAAAAAAGTGAGAGGAGTCTGGCTGCAGTCTGTGTTCCTGAGCACGTGCTGTGTGGCCTCCTGGCCTCTGGTTTCTCCAGGCCCCTGTTGTGCTCTGGCACTGATAATAACACCTCCGCCACCCTTAGCCCTGGAATTAAAGCTGCCAAAGCCCTTTACAATTTCATATCCTTCCTGTCATTTGCTGCTCTGCCAAGTAGGAAGCACATGCACTATTATCTACCCCTTTTTATAGTTAGAAAAACAAAGGTTCAGAGAAGGACAGTGACTTACCAAGTGCTGCACAGCTGGTCTGCCGTAGGGCTGGGGTTGAAGGCAGGTCTCCCTCGCTCCACTAGGCCACTCTCCCTGGGGCTGCCCTCGTCCTGACTCCCAGCAGCTGTTCCTCCCCAGGACAGGCTCTTTGCTCCCTCTCGCCTGCATATGTCCTCTCTCTGAACCACTTTTCTCTTCATAATTGTCACGTGGCTCCTGCCCCGAGGTCCCCTTTCCACCCTCTGACATAGTTTCCATTTCATCCACTCCCCCAGCCCTTCGGCTCCTTCCTGGCCCCAGAATGTCCGTTCTTGGGCTGTTTCCTCCTTCACAGCCTTCTCCACAGGCTGTGTTGAAGTCTCCATCCTCCCCACGTGGGTGACAGAGGGGTTCTCAGGGCCACAGACGTTTTGGGAAGAGAGATGGGCACCTTCAGAAAATATCTTAGCCTATCCGTTTTCAAACTTCTCTGTGCAGAAGAGGCCCACGAGGTGTCTGTAAAAAATACCAATTTCTGGGCTCCCGCTGTTGAGTCAATTGTACTGAGGCCCAGGAATGTGCATTTTACACAATTGTCTGAAGTGATTCTGATTCAGGTGATACTGCAGTTTGAATTGCTTGAGCTCAGGAGGTTGAGACTGCAGTGAGCTGTGATTGCACCACTGTATGCTAACCTGGGCACCAGAGTGAGACCCTGTTTCAGAAAAAAATAAATAAATAACTCACCAAAACCTTTCAACACATACCTACTAGGATGGCTACGAAGGAAGGAAGGAAGGAAGGGGAAGGGGAAGGGAGGGAGAAAAAGAATGGGGGAGAGAGACAAAAAAAGAAAAAGAGAGGAAGACAGAAAGGAAGAAAGAAAGAGAGGAAGAGAAGGAAAGAGAGAAATAAAGAAAAAGAGGCCAGGCTTGGTGGCTCATGCCTGTCATCCCAGCACTTTGAGAGGCTGAGATGGGAGGGTTGCTTTAACTGGGGAGTTCTAGACCAGCTTGGGCAACATAGCGAGACCCTGTCTCTAAAGTAAATAAATAAATAAAATGAAAGAAGGAAGGAAGAGGGAAGAGAGAGGAAAAGAAAGAAGCGAGGAAAAGAAAGAAGCATGGAAAAGAGGAAGAAAGGAAGACAGAGAAAAGGAAAGAAAGAAAGAGAAAAAAGAAGGAAGAGAAGAAAGAGAAAAAAAGGAAGGAAGAAAGAGGAAAGAAAGAAAGAGAAAGAAAGGAATGAAAGAAGAAAGGACAGAAAAAGAGAAAGAAGAAAAGAGAAAGAAAATAACAATTGTCAAGGATGTGGAGAAATAGGAACCCTTGTGCCTTGTTGGTGAAATGTAAGTTGGTGCCATTAATGTGGAGAATA
Organism: Pongo abelii; assembly: GCF_028885655.2. Lineage (NCBI taxonomy): Eukaryota > Metazoa > Chordata > Mammalia > Primates > Hominidae > Pongo > Pongo abelii. The sequence continues at coordinate 24,569,920 of NC_071988.2, forward strand.
GTAATTGGTTCCTCAAAAAATTAAACATGCAACTACCATATGACCAAGGAAGTCTGTTTCTGGGTATATCCCAAAAGAATTAAAGATAGAGATATCTGTACACCGTGTTCATAGCAACATTATTCACAATAACCCAAAGGTGGGAAACAACCCAAATGTCCACGACAGATCAATGGATAAACAATATACTGTATCTACCTACAGTGGACTATTATTCAGCTTTAGAAGGAAGGAAATTCTGAAATGTGCCACAACGTGAGCGAGCCTTGAAGACATTATGCTAAGTGAAATAAGCCAGTCACAAGAGGACAAATATTATATGATCCTGCTTATGCGAGGTACCTAGAGTAGTGAAACTCACAGAGACAGAAAGTAGAATGGCCATTGCCAGGGTCTTGGGGATGGGGTAGGGTTGAGGAGTTAGTGTTTAATGGAGTTTCAGTTTTTCAAGATGAAAAGAATTCTGGAGATGGATATGGTTGCACAATTTAGTGTACTTAATACCATTGAACTGTACACTTAAAAATGGTCATGAGTATTTGTGTATTTTACCACAATTTCAAAATTTTTACCACAATTTCAAACCTCTCAGCAATTCTATGAAGTAGGTACTATTACTATTTTAACAGATGAGGGAACTGAGGCATAAAGAGGTTAGGAGATGTCCTTAAAAATCACACAGGGCCGGGCACGATGGCTCACGCCTGTAATCCCAGCACTTTGGGAGGCCGAGGCGGGCGGATCACTTGAGGTCAGGAGTTCCAGCCTGGCCAACATGGTGAAACCCCATCTCTACTAAAAATACAAACATTAGCTGGACATGGTGGTGGGCGCCTGTAGTCCCAGCTACTTGGGAGGCTGAGGCAGAAGAATCACTTGAACCTGGGAGGCGGAAGTTGCAGTGAGCTGAGATTGGGCCACTGCACTCCAGCCTGGACAACAAAGCGAGACTCTGTCTCAGTAAATAAATAAATAAATAAAAACACTGATAATAAGTGACAGAGCTGGAATATGAATCTGGGAAGTGTGCTTCCCTCAAATGTCCACACGTCCATTCCCACCTCCTCCAGGCTGCGTGCAAATGCCCACCCATCTTCCCGCCTTTTGTCACCATCCTGCATAAAATAGCTGTCCCCTCTCCCTAAGACATTCCCTATCCCTGTTTCCCTGCTTTATTTTTTTAATTTTATTATTATTATTATTTTCTATGACTCTAGCCAAAGATAGTTTTTATTCTTGGCACTCGACTTGTAATATACTTATTCGATTCCATTTTTATCATCTGTCCCCTAGACCTAGCTTCATTATGGCAGGGATTTTGACTTTTTGTTTGCCATGATATCCGTGTGTCAGGCTTTACATAGCACCTGCTCAGTAAATACTTGTGGAATGACTGAACCAAACATGGATTGGGTGCCTTCTATGTGCCAGACACTGGAAATGCTAATACGTAAATGAAGCCCAGTTTTTGACTCCAGGGCTCCTGGTCTGGTGGAGCGATGGCGCAGCAAGGAGCCATTTAATGACCCTGTTTCCACGGGGCACTGGGACGGTAGAAATCACAGAGGAGCAACACCCAGCCCAGCTTTGCTGGGGCCAGGAAGGATGCCTGGAGGCGAGACAGCCCCTTGAGCTTAGTTCTCAGGAATGAGCTGGGGATGTCCAGGTGAAGAAGAGGAGGAAGGGCTTTCTAGGTAGAGGGAACAGCATATGCAAAGGCTAGAGGCCTGAAACGGCACTGGCCTTCAGGAGGACATGGTCACAAAGTGGGAGGGATGCCAAAGTGTATTGAGAGGAAGCTGGAGTCTCTCTGAATCTGTTGTGATTCTGAAGGCTGCCCGATAAAAAAAAAAATTTAAAAAAATAGAGGAAACTGAGGCAGATCTTCAAGGGCCCTGTTTGCCTGCTAGAGGACCCCTGAAAGGCCTGGAGAGCTATTTCTTTCATCTCCTATGCCATCATTTCCTGTTTCCTATGTACCAAGGAGGTGCCTCAGTTTATGTGAAACCTATTTCTAGCGTGGTTGCACTCAAATTCCATCAGGGATGTTTAGAATCATCATAAATACAAACTACCGGGAAAAGGAGGGAGACTGACATTGATGGAGTATCTCCTTTTTGGCGTCTGAAGCTTAGTTTGCATTAACAATGGAATCACTACAACCACCCTGAGCAGTGAGTAGGTGAGTGCAGTTAACATGTGCATTTTACAGGCTGGAGCACTGATGCTCAGAGGAATTAGATCATTGCTCAAAATCACACAGATGGTGGAGTCAGGATTTGAACTCAATCCACCTATCCCAGAACCTGGGTGTTCTTGCAGTGAGAAGAACAGACTTCTCTGTTCTTGCTTTTCCTGATTCCTCTGAGTACTCTAAGTGGCTTGGGTCACTTGATTCTCCTTCCTCTGAAGAGCAGTGACAGCAGAACCTTATCTACGTGTTAGGTGTAGACAGTCAGACAACTGCAGTACCAGTTCTTCTTTCCAAAGCCTCTTGGATGATTGTGAACCATGGCTAACACTCTTCTTTGCTTTTGTCAACTGGCCAGGCAGCAAAGAGGACACCTGGGTTTTGCTGATAAACTTAGGAATCTGGCACCTATCCTGCAGCCTGGAGAGAACTTATTTTCTCTTGGGGTGCTTGTGTGCTGCTTCTTTGCAAGGGCTTGGCTAGGGAAAGGCTGCATCATGCTTGTGGCACACAGAGCAAAGCTATGAGGATGTGAGTGGCCCCAGGTCTCAGTGATTTGAAATAAAGGGTGGCAGATGGAAATAAGATTTAGACACAGTGAAAATCTCCAGCTATATAAGGTGGAGACAGAGGGCAGGGATTAGGCATTTAAAACCCAGAAGTAGATGGAAAATTAATACCATCTTAATGCCTGATGGAACTATGTAAATAGTCACTCTCATTGTGTTTGCTGCTGTCAGTTCTTGGTTCTTTTGTGACATTTGTGTATTTTCTCAGATGGAAATACCTAGCCTGCTCTCCAGGAAAGAAGGCAAGGAGGTGCTCTCAGTTTCTGTGTCTGGATGAGTTTTTTTTTTGTTTTTTTTTTTCAGTAAGACTTGGTGCCCTGTGTGTGTGTAGAGAGGCATGGAGAGAGGGGGATAGTTGCACATCAATGGCAGACACAGTTTTGCCTCATCTTGGTGCTCCTGAGGAGGGAGAGATTAGAGCTTTGTGGTTTATTTGGGGGACAAGTTCTTAGGAGGAACTTATCCTCCTAAGGAGGAAAAGGGTATTAAATGACTGTCTTAGTCCATTTTATGAATACTAACAGACTAGATAATTTACAGTGAATAGAAATGTATTTGGCCTATGGTTCTGAAGGCTGGGAAGTCTGAGAGCATGGCATCAGCATCTGAAAATGGCCTTTGTGCTGTGTCATCCAGTGGCAGAAGGGCAAAAGGGAGTGAGAATGAGATGAAGAGAAGGCTGAGCTCACTGTTATAAAAAGTATGGTCTCCCAATAATGAACCCACCCTGACAATAATGGCATCAATCCATTCGTGAGGGCAGAGACCTCATGGCCTAATCACCTCTCAACATGGTTGCATTGAGATGTGACACATGAACAAGTTTCTAACACATGAACTTTGGGGGACACATTCAAACCGTAGCAATGACTCATGATGACCCAGGACCCACCCCTTTTATAATTTTATCACTCATCCATTCATATCATTCATTCAACAGATATGTATTGGCTTTGGTTGAAAAAGTGGAAAGGAAAGCATCCTTTTTATCAATCAGAAAGGAACATGTCAATGGATTTCCCATAACTGCTGACTTCACTCCCAATATTTCCCATGGTGGCCCCTGGAGTCTCCCCAATTGTTGACACTCCCTTTGATTCTCCACCTCCCAACCCAAAGGGAAACCAGACTCTAGCTTGAGGACCTCATTTACCCTGCAGCTCTTTTGAGAGGAGGGAGCTTCTTTCTCTGCATTCAACAACCCAGCTTAGAGCAGGTATATTCCCCATGCTCCTCATTGGGATTTTTAGTTCCACTGGGGCTCTGCCCATTTCCACAATACCCTGCTCCCTTGCACTCTTGTCCTTTTCATCTGCTGACCTCCTGGTAATTCCCACATGCATCCATGGGCACCGCAGGCACCTGGCTCACCGTTTTCTTCTCCATTCTGGATGCATTACCGCCCAGGCCCTGCTCCCTCTCTTGGTCATCACTGCTCAGGCCCTGCTCCCTTTCTTGGTATGCTCTAATATACCTTCTCCTCCTTCCTTAGACCTCCAACACCTCCTTCCTATCCTCACTCTCAGCTCATAATGTAGCTTTCTGTTTCACTGAGAAAATAGGCGAAACAGAAAAGATGCTCCTGCCAGCCTCCTGTCCACACATCTGCACTCTCTGCCTCCGCACCCTTGACTTCTCTGCACTCTCTCTTTGGCCAGTCCTGCTTGCCTTCACCCTGCAGGGGCTTCCTCTTTCCTGCTTCACCAGTTTCCCTCCCTCTTTTGGCTCATTCCTATCAACATACACGTGTGCTATAAAACCCCCCACCTTTAAGATATAGACCTGCCTTTGACCCCAGCAGCCTCCAGCTGTGGCTGTATGTCTCTGCTCCTAACACAACTCCTGGAAGTGGCTGTCACCACTTCTTGTCCTCCAGTTCTCTCTTGAACTCACCCCAAGCTATCCTTTGTTCCCTTACCACTGCCTAGAAACGTGTCTTGTCAAGGATCATAGCGGCTCCCTCCTCCATGGACATATCCAGGGTCTTATCTTAGTCCTCACTGTTCCTTACTCCCTACATGCCATGAGCCACCAAATGCTGTCAATTCTGGCCCGTAAATCTCTCGCCCATCTGTCCCCCTCCTCTCCGTCAACATTGCCCCGCCCTAGTTCAGACCTTAGCCCTTTTCACCTTCCCTGTTATAATAAATGCCCTCTTTACCTGTCTCCCAGCTACAGCTTTTCCCCTCCCCAAATACTCCCTCCCTGCTTCCCTCACAGATGCCAGAATGACCCACTCACCTCCTATCCTTCAAATCCAATGTTTGGGAATTTTAAAGCTCTTCCTTTTTTTTTTGACTCCTCTACTGACTACTCATTTCCTGAAACTTTCTCCCAACTTAGATGTGTCACTTCTCTCAGAATTCTTCAGTGACTCCAGCACCTACAGGACACAGTGAAATCTCTCTTCCTGGAGTACCAGATTCCTCATGATCTAGCTCCGGACCCTGCTAAGCCTCTCCTCCTTACCCCTCTTTCCCCTGAATTTCTCTCCTAGCCCCTGTGGTTCTTCTGAATTTCCATCTTTCTTTGCACACAATGCTTCCTCTGGCTTGGATGCCTTCTCCCTCCCCTGCCTCCACTTCATCTTCCAAGTCTGTTGTCTCATTTTTCTCCCACAAATGTTTATAGCATTCCTTCTTTGTGCTAGACTCTGTCACAGCCCCAGAGTCTGAAGCCTCCTGCACCTCTATTGCAATCTCTCTGCTATCTGGCCCATCTGTTTCCCAGGGATTTTCATATTGCATAATTGTTTGCTTGCATGATTTTTTTTTTTTAAGAGGCATGGTCTTATTCTGTTGCCCAGGCTGTGGCACGATCATAGCTCATCGAAGCCTCAACCTACTGGGCTCAAGTGATCCTTTTACCTGGGCCTCCCAAAATGTTGGAATTACAGGCACAAGCCATCCCACCTGGCCTTGCTTGTATTTTTTTTTCTTCTCACCCACCACAGCCTCTCATGTTTTTTTGTCTTTTTTTGTTGTTGTTTGTTTGTTTTTTGTATTTTAGTAGTGACGGAGTTTCACTATGTTGGCCAGGCTGGTCTCGAACTCCTGACCTTGTGATCCGCCCACCTCGGCCTCCCAAAGTACTGAGATTACAGGTGTGAGCCACTGCACCCAGCCAGCTTTTCATTTTTGTGCCTCCAGAGTCAAGTCTGTGTTTGGCCCATGGTAGGTAATAAGTCAACATTTGTTGAAACGATCAACGATGAATGAGCTACGCTAGAGGCCCCCAGTAAACGGGACTCTGGTATCTGAGCCACTGCCTCCTAGTTTTCCCATATGGCACATGGCAGGAGTAATATGTTGCCTTTGGGGAGCTTCATTGAAGACTCTAATCAGGGTCCCACGTATCAACAAGGATGCTCTTAGAGCATTTTGTGTTTTCTATTAGAATGCCAGTTTTCTGCTTGTATTCTATCATCCTCACTGAGGGATAGAGCCTGGCCTACCATGGGGTGAGGGTAGGAGGCGAACTTGGATTTTTGGATGCATCTGATCAGTTTCCTCCACAAAGATGGGAGATGATGGAGGGGAGAACCGTTTAGGGCAGAGCCCATGCCCTGGTCTTCATTTCCCAGGATCTCACTGAGTTGGTGGTGCTCAGTGCAACCTCCAAGAAAGGTTTGGTGAGTGAATGATGAAGCCCTGATTGCCTGTCACAGGTAATTTAATAGACTGCATGAGGCATATCAAAACAACTGGGAAATAGTTCCTTCTCTCAAAGATTCTACAATCTATTTGGGAAAAAAATGGATTGATTTGAATTTTAAAACTCCATGAAGAATGTTTTCCCCAGTGTTATTTATCTGTTATTTTTATTTTTATAGACAGTGCAGTTTTGTTACATGAATATATTTCATAGAGGCAAAATCTGGGCTTTTAGTATAACCATCAGCTGAATAGTGTTCATTGTTCCCGTTAGGTAATTTCTCATCCCTTACCCCCATCCCACCCTCCCACCTTTTTGAATCTCCAGCGTCTTACCATTTTTATTTTTTGAGACAAGGTCTGACTCTGGTTATGCAGGGTGGGGTGCAGTCCCACCATCTTGGCTCACTGCAACCTCAGCCTCCTGGGCTCAAGTGATTCTCTCACTTCAGTCTTACAAGTAGCTGGGATTACAGGCTAACGCCACCATGCCTGGCTATTATTTTGTATTGTTAGTAGAGATGGGGTTTCACCATATTGTCAGGCTGATGAGTCTCCCATGTCTATGATTCCACTCTCTATATCCATATGTACCCATTATTTAGCTTACACTTACAAGTTAGAACATGTAATATTTGACTTTCTGAATTACTTTTCTTAAGATAGTGCCCTCCAGTTCCACCCACGTTGCTGCAAAAGACAAGATTTTATTCTTTTTTATTCTTTCTGATATAGATAGACCACATTTTCTTTATCCAGTTATCTGTTGGCAGACACTCAGGTTGATTCCACATCAACCCACATCACTTTGCTATTGTGAATAGTGTTGTGATAACATATGTATGGAAGTATCTTTTTGTTATAATGACTTCTTTCCCTTTGTGTAGTTACCCAGTAGTGGGACTGCTGGATCAAATGATAGTTCTTTGAGAAATCTCTATATTCATTCCAACAGAGGTTGTACTAATTCACATTCCCACCAACAGTGTGTAAGCGTTCCTGTTTCTCAGCATCCTCACCAATGTCTGTTATTTTTGACTTTTTAAAAAAATTTTTTTTGAGACAAAGTCTCACTCTTGTCACTGGAATGCAATGGCATGGTCTTGGCTCACTGCAACCTCCACCTCCCGGGTTCAAGCGATTCTCCTACCTTAGCCTCTCGAGTAGCTAGGAGAACAGGTGCCTGCCACCACGCCTGGCTAATTTTTTTTTTTTTTGTATTTTTAGTAGAGACGGGGTTTCACCATGTTGGCCAGGCTGGTCTTGAACTCCTGACCTCATCCACCTGCCTTGGCTTCCCAAAGTGCTGGGATCCCAAAGTGAGCCACCACGCCCAGCCTATTTTTGACTTTTGAATAACAGTCATCGTGACTGGTGTTAAGATGTTTCTCATTGTGGTTTTTTAATTGTCCTAATGTGATTTAGAGTCCAACCAAGAGCAAAGGTGAAATCCTCTTTAGGCGTCAGATTATGATTTCTTTCTTCACCACACAATAAAAAAGAAAAGAGAGAAAGAAACTAAAGTCATCTCTCAGATGACTCTTGGCTCTTAGCTCCTGCTGAAGTTGGAGACCCTCATGGGATATTCCAGGCATTAGATAGGGTGGGAAAAAGGGAAGAGGGAAAGCGTGAAACACAACTCCCTTTATTTTTCTTCTTATTCAAGTGGTATCTTTTTATCTTTGGAATTTGGAAAGCAGAGATGAGGGTGAAAAAAAACTGCCGCAAAACTTATTCAGAGATAATTGCCTTGTATTTTAGTGTAGTTTAATCTTTGTTTCTTAAAAACAAGATAAACTATATGTTTTTTGCTTTGTGTATAGGGATTCTTGTTGTTGTAATTACAAAAGCAACACATGGTCACTGCTGAAAGGGTTGGAAACATCAATAAGAAAAAGAAATGAGAATGAAAATTGCCCTCAGGGTCACCAAATAAACACCAAACAGTGTTGACGTTAAAAGGTGTATTTTGTCTTCCTTGTTACTTCCCTCCTTTTTCATTTTCTACGTGACACAAAGAAACAAAACTCCACAGATTTTTTTCATATTTTGTACTAAATTAGAAAACACAAATAAATAAAGGAATACAAATGGAAAGGGAAAAAGGCTGGGCGTGTTGGCTCACACCTGTAATCCCAGCTACTTGGGAGGCTGTGGCAGGAGAATTGCTTGAGCCCAGGAGTTTGAGACCAGCCTGGTCAACATAGCGAGACCCCCGCCTCTACAAAAAAATTTTAAAATTAGCCAAGCATGGTGGTGCATGCCTGAAATTTAGCTGTAATTATTTATTTAAAAATGCCCTTTTAGCGGGGTGTGGTGGCTCACACATGTAATCCCAGCACTTTGGGAGGCTGTGGGAGAAGGATGGCTTGAGCCCAGGAGTTCAAGACCAGCCTGGGCAACATAGTGAGACCCTGTCTCTAAAAAAAAAAAAAAAAAGAAGAAAGAAGAGGCTGGGCATGGTGGCTCACACCTGTAATCCCAGCACGTTGGGAGGCCAAACCAGATGGATCACCCGAGGTCAGGAGTTTGACACCATCCTGGCCAACATGGTGAAATCCTGTCACTACTAAAAATACAAAAAAAATTAGCTGGGCAGGGTGGCGCACGCTTGTAATCGCAGCTACTGAGGAGGCCGAGGCAGAAGAATTGCTTGAACCTGGCAGACAGAGGTTGCAGTGAGCTGAGATCGCCCCCCTGCACTCCAGCCTGGGTGACAGAGCATGAACCTGTCTCAAAAAAAAAGGGAGGGTCACAATCTAGAGAGAAAGGAAGACCAGGAGACAGGTGGTTACCAAGCAGTAGGCCAAGCACGGGCAGAGCTAATCACAGGGTGGGGCCATGTGGGGCAGAGCTGGGGAGCATCTGGACCAGGAGGGGTGGCCAAGGGGAGATGTGCCTGAATCTACGCTTGAGGGATAAAATTAGCTACATAAAAGAAGAGCAGGCAGATGGGGAAGTGGTGTTGGTAGCAGAAACCATAAGGAGATTTTAAAACCAGGGGCTGGCATGTGCAGAAACATGGTGATGTGTTGCCATCCTTTACCCTAGCCCAACAACACCCTGTACATAGAGGTTAGGATAAAAATTTGCTGAATGGATGGATGATCAAATACAAATTTGATTTTATTTGGAGACCATGGCAGGTAATAAATTAACATTTGTTGAAAGAATTAATGACGAATGAGCTACGCTAGAGGCCCTCCAGTAATCAGGACTCTGGCATCTGAGCCGCTGCCTCCTAATTTTCCCACACAGCACATGGCAGGAGTAATATGCTGCTTATGAGGAGCTTCATTGAGGACTTTAATTGGGATCCCAAATATCAACAAGGATGCTCCCCTAGGCAAGGTTTTCTCTGCTTCTTGGGTTGTTCTGCATTTGATATTGTTAGAATGGGCAATGTCTGAGCTTGGCTGGCACAGAGAGACTTGGAGTTGGCTGTGCCCAGTTGGATCTGGTGCACGAAGGGCTTGGCCATACATACTTCTTCAGCTGAATATTAATATTAATTGACATCTCAAGGTTGGAGGTAGAATTCCTGCAAAACCAGTCCCAGGTGTTTCATGAAGCCTGGAGTGGGGTGGAGTGAGTGGGGTGGGGTATTGCCAAGTTGTCACCTTTGACTGGTGTCAGGCTCTGGAGAGTAGGTCACAATAGTCACTGTCAACTTGGCCTCCTAATGAACCTCTAACCTGGCTTCCCTTCCTGCTTGCCTTGGAACCGGGCTGCCTGTTATCTTAAGGGCTTTCCATCTCTCTCTACCTCTCCCTATACTAATCTCATTAAGTTATGACAGCAACCCCATGAAATGAGTACCACAGACAAGGAAACTTGGTTTTGGAGAGGTGATGGGGCCACACAGGCCACTCAGCTGGTGAGTGGCAGAGCTCAATATCAAGCCTTGGTGTTTGTCTCTTCAGAGTTTGTTCTCTTAGCAACTCAGTCCATTTGGGCTGCTGTAACAGACTATCATAGACTGAGGCGCTGATAAACAACAGAAGTTTATTTCTCACAGTTCTGGAGGCTGGGACATCCAAGGCCAAGGCAGCAGAGTCAGTGTCTGATGGGGGCCCGTTTCCTGGTTCATGGATGGCCATCTTTTTGCTGTGTCTTCATGACAGGAATGGGGAGGGGGCTCTCTGGGCCCTCTCTTATAAGGACACTAATCCCATTCATGAGGGCTCCACCTTTATTACGTAATTACCCCCACAACCTCTCCTCCAAATACCATTGCATTGGGGTTTAGGAGCTAATATGAATTTTGGATGGGACACATTTAGTCTACAGTAGCAAGCACCCCACACCACTCCCTTTCAAACACCAGCTGGGCCCCTGTTGTGCCCCGGGCTAGCAGGTATCAGAGTCTTTAACCATTCATTCATTCATTTGCTGGCTTAACATCTTCCATCCCTTTGGGAATACAGTGCTCCTGAGGGCTGGGGCCTTATCATTGTCATGTCACCTGGCCCCAGCACAGTTCCTGGCGTACAGAACACCTTTAGTAAACCTTGGCTGAAGTACCAGCCCCATGAGGGCAGGGTTTTTTGCCTGTTTTCTTTCCTAATGTATCCTTAGTGCCTGGAATGGTGCCTGGCCCTTATGTAGGCACATAATAAATAGTTGTTGAAAGAATCCATGAACGGAAGGAGCAAATGTTAGACTTTGGGATACAAAGGTGAATGACCGTAGCCTGTTGCCCTGGGAACCTCACTGTTGAATGGGGGAGGCAGGCATTAGGGATGAGGCAATAAGAGGAGAAGGAACCCGGAGTGATCAGAGCCACCTGCTGCCTGACTGCCAGGCCCTCCTGTTGTCAGCAGGAAGATGTTGATAGGGGCTTTTCTAGGGGCTCGGGGTATGGCAGGTAACGAGACAGACAAAGTCCCTGTCTGCAAGGAGCTTATGTTCTATTGGAATCATTTGCTGCCAGCTTGGGCCAGTTTGTTGATGGATGAGGTTATGGCTTACAAAGGGAGAGCGGCTGGGCGCAGTGGCTCATGCCTGTAATCTCAGCATTTTGGGAGGCCGAGGGGGTGGATCACTTGAGGCCAGGAGTTCTAGATCAGCCTGGCCAGCATGGTGAAAACCCATCTCTACTAAAAATACAAAAATTAGCTGGGTGGCTGTGCCTGTAATCCCAGCTACTCGGGAGGCTGAGGCAGGAGAATCGCTTGAACCTGGGAGGCAGAGGTTGCAGTGAGCTGAGATCCTGCCACTGCTCTCCAGCCTGGGCAACAGAGTGAGACTCTGTCTCAAAAATAAATAAATAAATAAAAATAAAGGGAGGACACCCTTCCCCTCACAACAGCCAGGCTGTTAGTCGCTCAATCAGCAGAGACTTGCTGAGGCCTCCTGAAGACAGAGCCTTTGCTGGGTGCTTATTCCACACGGAAGGGAGCAAGAGTTTGCCCTCAGCCTGGTCAAATCAAGGAGATAAGAGACCCTCTCACGCCCACTGACAAACAGAAAAACACCTTGGGGCTCAAAGTGCCCAAATTGCAGAACAGAGAAGTGCCTGGAGTTAGGATGAGCTGGTCATAGGCAGAGAGCATCTGGACTTCTTGGGTAGTGAGAGAGGTTCCATGTGACAGGTGTGTCAAGCACTTAATGCAGGCCACCACACAGAGTCGCTCAGGAAGCGGTTGCTGGTGCTCAAAGGCTGAGGGTCATTGTGGGCTAAATGGCCCAGGCGCATCTTCACAGCCAAGCTATAAAACCTGGGGCACGGTGGCTCACTTAACCCCAGCGCTCTGGGAGACTTAGGTGAGAGGATCACTTGGGTCCAGGAGTTTGAGACCAGCAACATAGTGAGACCCTGTCTCTAAAAAAAAAATTAAAAATTAGCTGGACATAGTGGCATGCACCTCTGGTACCAGCTACTCAGGAGGCTAAGGCAGGAGGACTGCTGGAACCTGGGAGGTTGAGGCTGCAGTGAGCTATGATCACTATCTCCATGCCACTGTACATGGAGACATGAAGTTTGGATGACAGAGCGAGACCATGTCTCAAAAACAAAAAACCAAATCTGGCTGCAGCAAGCGACCTTCTGTCCTGCAGCAGGTCTGGAGAAATGGGGATATTGGGCTGGTGACCAACCCCACCCCAGCATCATTTATATACAAATTCACCCATTCATATGATGCATATTTACATAGGGTACTTTTACCATGAAACATCAGCTTAATCAGATTAATTAACTAAGCTTTTAACAATTAACATTTATGACTTGATTTTTATAATAAGCCATATTGTAGCATAGCGTTAGGTTAGTTAGCGTTCACACATGGGGAGATTTTGACCAAAAGTCAATCCTTCTTCTAGGCCAGGGAGTAAAAGTCTACGTGCTCTTAGGAAACCCACTCATTATAGGATGTCAGCTCTGTGTCAGGCACTGACCTGGGCATTGGGACTTCTGCCCTCAAGGAGTTTGTTTTCTAGAGGAGGAGCTAGACAATAGATAAATAAACAATAACTATATAGTGCTAGGAAGAAAAATTAGATTGCAGAGGAGGAGAGCAATAAAAATCCCAGTGTGTGCTGCCAGGGTGGTCAGGGAACAGGGTGTCACCTGTTCTCTGAGCAGGTGACATTTGAGCGGGGACCTGAATCCAGGAAGGGAGGGATCCGCACGGGTGTCCACCTGCTCCAGGGACCTATGGGGAGGAAATCTGATTGTGTATATAATATGGTGATCATTCAGCAAAGGTTAGTGCCCCAGGGCTCACTGGTGTTAAGGTCATTGCTAGCCTTTGAGCGTGTGACATCTCCAGGAACCCAAGATTGTGTGTCAGACAAAGAGGTAGAATGGTGGAGTGGAGTTGGGGAGCCACGTGGCTACCAGGAGGAAGCTCATTCCTGGGTAGAGAGAACAGCAAATGCAAAAACTGCGAGATGGGAAGGTGTTTGATATGTTCAAGCAATGGCAAGGAAGACGGTGCCAGGAGGGTGGGTGGAGAAGGCGCACACCGCAGGGGGGAGGTCGGCAGGACCAGACCTCACACCACCTTTTAGGCCATAGGAAGGACTTGGGATTTGTTCTAAGCGGGATGGGAGCTCAGGAGGGTGTAGGTTGCAGAAGGCTCATTCTGACTGCTGTGTGGAGAGTAGATGGGTGCAGGTGGGTTGTGGGCAACAGTGGAACCGGTGGTCACCCAGGAGGTATTGCAGTAGTGGCTGTGTGGCAGATGGCAGAGGGGGCCAGGTGGCAGTGGTGTAATGGGTGAGAGGTGGGAAGTCAGGTCAGGCAAACACCTAGGGCAGTCAAGAGGGAAGAGAAGTCACGGGGTATAGACAGGTCTGATAGGGCTGGGCAGGGATGGTGTCCCTTTGTTAGTTGGGTGGGTGGGATTGGCTATTGCAGATCACTGGGGTTGTGTGGGTGGAAACCCCAGTCTCAGATGCTGTGCCTCTGTTGTGTGGCCCCCGTGCTCTTGATCCTATGACTCTACTTGGAGGTCACTGGCTTACTGAGCCTCCTCCAAAGAGATGACTGCATTAATTTTCTAGGGCTGCCATAACAAAGTAGCATACACTGGGTGGCTTAAAAAACAAATTTATTCTCTCACAGTTCTGGAGGCTTGATGTCTGAGATGAATGTGTAGCCAAGGTTTGTTCCCTCTGAGTGTCATGAGAGAAGGACCTGTCCCAGGCTTGTGTCTTTGGCTTGCGGATGGCCACCTTCTCCCTATGTATGTCTCCATCATCTTCCCTCTGTAACTTTCTGTGTCCAAATTTCCTCTGCTTCTTCTAAGGACACCAGTTATATTGGATTAAGGCCCATCCTAATGACCTCCTTTTAATTTAATTACCTCTTTTAAGACCCTGTCTTCAAATACGGCTACATTCTGAGGTCCTTGGGGATGGGATTCCAACACGAGTTTTGGCGGGGACACAGTTCAGCCCATAAGAATGATCCATGGTGCCCGGCACGGTGGCTCACACCTGTAGTCCCAGCACTTTGTGAGGCTGAGACAGACAGATCACTTGAGATCAGGAGTTCAAGACCAGCCTGGCCAACATGGCAAAACTCCATCTCTACTAAAAATACAAACATTAGCTGGGAGTGGTAGCAGGGGACTGTAATCCCAGCTACTCAGGAGGCTGAGGCTGAGGCAAGAGAATCACTTGAACCTGAGAGGTGGAGGTTGCAGTGGGCTGCGATCGCGCTACTGTACTCCAGCCTGGGCGACAGAGGGAGACCCTGTCTCAAAACAAACAAACAAACAAACAACAACAACAACGACACAAACACACAAAAAAAACCAAGAATGATCCATGGGCCCTGAGATGGGGTTTAGTGCTGGTTTGTCTTAGCTCATCTAAAGCACCAGGAGCTGGGAGCACACTCCCTCAGTCTCGGGCCCTTCCTGTAGGCTTCCTCTTCCGGTAACCCGGCCTTCCATTTCTGCCTCCTTTCCTGCCTGGGCTTGGAAACCCCTCTGCAGCACCAGCCTGAGTTGCTGTCAGTGGCTGCTGTTTTTACTGTCTGTCTTCCTTTGTTCCACCTAAACTAGGTGAGCAGCCCCAGCCCCAGCAGTGGGGGACATTTTTCCCAGTAGGGACGGCCCTGATGGGTCCACGTGACTTCGTACTCAGGCCGTTTCATCTCAGGAAGCCTGATGTGCTCTGCAGTTTCTCAGTGTTCTGACTGTCTCAAGACCAATAATATCCCAGTTTCCTTTTGTTGTTGATTTTGGCCTTGGATAAGCAAATGTGATTAGGCAAAGTGTGTAAGATACTTCATACAGTATCTGAAGAGTAATAGAACGAGCACTGCAGAGGACAGTACTGTTATTTTTACAATCTGTCCTTACCTTCTTTTCTTTAGGAAGGGGCCTGGAGATGCCAGCACCATTGAGTTCCTGGGCACAGATATTCATTAGATAATTACTACACTATATCCATCATCTGATTTACTTTCCATGTGCAATTGGAAAATGAGTATTTTCATCCTCATTTCATATACGAAAAATCAGAGGCTCGAAAAGTTGAATTGATTTGCCCAAGGCCACATAGGAAAGGGAAGAGGAAGGATTTGAACCCAGGCATTGGACTGAAACCCAAAATGTTTTCATGCCACCCTTCTTGCTCCTTGTCTGATATAAGGAGCTCCAGCAGTGCAGGACCAGCCCAGATTAGGGGGCTGCAAAAGGGAGAAGGCCAATTTGTTGATTGGAATAGGAGAAATAGGCCGGGCGTGGTGGCTTACTTGGAAGACTTACAGGATGACGACAGTAATAGAAGCCAAGACCTTTCCGTTTCTCCTCCTGGAAATTACGCAAAAGCAACAAGGTGATACATACTCCTCTCCACATCTCTAACCCTTCCCATGATTCACATTTTCAAGAATCTAAGAGGCAGAAATAATCTACAAATTCTACAGTACCTGTAAGGGCTGCCCAAAACATCCGAGGTGAGACCTTACATGGGAGGAAGCACAGCTTGAGTGTCCCTTATCCAAAACGGGAGACCAGAAGTGTTTTGGATGTTTTTGGATTTGGAGATATTTGCATATACATCATGTAATATCTTTAAAAACGGACCCCGGTCTAAACACAGAATTTATGTTTCACATCATCTTATACACCTAGCCTGAAGGTCGTTTTGTACAATATTTTAAATAATTTTGTGCATGAAACAAAGTTTGTATATATTGAACCATCAGAAAGCAAAACTGTCCCTAGCCCTGCCACCCATGTAGATGATCTGTGGTTGTTTGGCATCACCATGATTCCTGACTTTTGAATTTATGTTATGGATAAGTGATTCTTTTCTTTTCTTTTCTTTTCTTTTTTGAGACAGAGTTTTGCTCTTGTTGCCCAGGCTGGAGTGCAAAGGTGTGATCTCTGCTCACTGCAACCTCTGCCTCCCAGGTTCAAGTGATTCTCCTGCCTCGGCTTCCTGAGTAGCTGGGATTACAGGCGCCTGCCACCACCCTCGCCTAATTTTTTGTATTTTTAGTAGAGATGGGGTTTCACGTGTTGGCCAGGCTGGTCTCAGACTCCTGACTTCAAGTGATCCGCCTGCCTTGGCCTCCCAAAGTGCTGGGACGACAGGTGTGAGCCACTGCGTCTGGCCCTAAGCAATTATTTTCTGAAACTTATTCACACATAAGTACTTAGCAGTAAAAAATATGACACACCATTAATACAGTGAAAAAATAAAATGTTCAGGGTAACTAAGCAGCACAGTAGCATCACCAGAATACCTGCATCAGCTGTTAAACAACAGCGACAAGTGATTAACAGTAGGCGTTCAGTCTCCACCTACGATGCTGTGTTTTGATTAAAAGGTTACTGTGCACTCTTATTTATTTATTTATTTATTTATGTAAGAAGAAACATCAGAAACAGTTGAGGGACCAGGAAGTGGGTCCTCTAGGGATGATGAGGATGGCTTTCCTTTTTTTTTTTTTGTTTTTTGTTTTTTGTTTTTTGAGATAGAGTCTTGCTCTGTCACCCAGGGTGAAGTGCAATGGTGTGATTTCGGCTTACTGCAACCTCCGCCTCCCAGGTTCAGGCAATTATCCTGCCTCACCCTCCTGAGTAGCTGGGATTACAGGCACCCACCTCCATGCCAGGCTAATTTTTGTATTTTTAGTAGAGATGGGGTTTCACCATATTGGCCAGGCTGGTCTCAAATTTCTAACCTCGTGATCTGCCCACCTCAGCCTCCCAAAGTGCTGGGATTACAGGCTTTTCTAAATGCTTCATTCACTGTTGTCTGCCCCATTAATGATGGTTTTTGTCTTAGAAATCTCTCCTTGATTTTATAGACTGACATAATTTAGTGCTCTGTTGTGAATGAAGGCTGCTGGAGTCCTTCAATAAGTCCATTACACATTTTCACCATGTCATTTATAGGCACTTGTTCTTCAGTGCTAACAGTCATCTTCATCATCACTATTATCACAATCACCTTGACTTAGAGTAATTTTGGGCTAGAGGTGGTGTCTCGTGCCTGAAATCCCAGCACTTTGGGAGGCCAAGGTGGAAGGATCACTTGAACCCAGGAGTTCAAGACCAGTCTGGGAAACAACGAAATCCTATCTCTACAAAAATTAAAAAATTAGTCAAGTTGGCCGGGCACAGTGGCTCACACCTGTAATCCCAGCACGTTGGGAGGCCAAGGCATGTGGATCACCTGAGGTCGGGAGTTCGAGACCAGCCTGGCCAACATGGTGAAACCCCGTCTTTACTAAAAATACAAAAATTAGCCAGGCATGGTGGTATGCGCCTGTAATCTCAGCTATTCGGGAGGCTGAGGCAGGAGAATCGCTTGAACCGGGGAGGTGGAGGTTGCAGTGAGCTGAGATCGTGCCACTGCACTCCAGCCTGGCCAACAGAGTGAGACTCCGTCTCAAAAAAAGAAAAAAAAAGAACGTGTTGTTGTTGTTGTTGTGATAGAGTCTGGCTCTGTTACCCAGGCTGGAGTGCAGTGGTGTCATCTCAGCTCACTGCAACGTCCGCCTCCCAGGTTCAAGCAATTCTCCGGCCTCAGCCTCCTGAGTAGCTGGGACTACAGGTGCCTGCCACCATGCCTGGCTAATTTTTGTATTTTTTTGTAGAGGTGGGGTTTCGCCAAGTTGGCCAGGCTGGTCTCGAACTCCTGACCTCAGGTAATCTGCCCGCCTTGGCATCCCAAAGTGCCGGGATTACAGGCATGAGCCACCGTGCCTGGCCCAATAATGTTTTTATATTTAGTCTTCATTGCTCTGATACCCTGATCACTCAACTGAATTTACAGAGTCACATTTGGGGGAAAGTACCTGGCATAAACATTATTTTTGATGAGAATTTTAGCTGGAGGATAAGCAGAACAGTTGTGAAGGAATAAAAGAATCTTGTAGTCATCATCCAGCCCAGCTTCCCTGCAGTGAGCACAGGCCACTTGTACAAAATCATTGTGAAACCAGTCAGAAAAAATGTCCCTGGTGATCCATGCTTTTTTGTTAGCATAGCAATGGACTGGTAAGAATTCACTCCTTAAACAGGGAGGATGCAAGCTTTTGCCTATCCCAGAAAGTGTACCCTTATTTCTGCCTGCTACATTGGTACATCCCAGCACAGTTACGCTGTCCTTGGCATCCTTAATTCCTATAGGGGCCATCTCATCAGCTGTATTCAGTGTCTTTCTGAGGCAATAACACCAAAACATTGATGTTTTGTCAGCATTATAGACTTGTTCTGGTGTCAGATTTTCATCAGTGATGACCTTGGCAATGAATTCCTCTGCTGCTTCATGACCAACACACGTTTTATCACCACAAAGCTTTTTTTTTTTTTTTTTTTTTTTTTTTTTTTTTTTTTTTTTTGTGAGACGGAATCTCGCTTTGTTGCCAGGCTGGAGTGCAGTGGCGTGATCTCCAATCACGGCAACCTCCACCTCCCGGGTTCAAGCAATTCTCCTGCCTCAGCCTCCCGAGTAGCTGGGACTACAGGTGAGTGCCACCATGCCCAGCTAATTTTTGTACTTTTAGTAGAGACGAAGTTTCACCATATTGGCCAGAATGGTCTCGATCTCTTGACCTCGTGATCCACCCGCCTCGGCTTCCCAAAGTGCTGGGATTACAGGCGTGAGTCACTGCGCCCAGCCTATCACCACAAATCTTTAAAACTTTATTGTTGTCTTTTCTTAAATTTCTGCAACCAGCCTGTTGAATATTCACAGTTCCCTTTGTGATAGATCTTTGCTTGCTTCATGATCTGCATACCATTGAGTGGCATGTGTTCACTGCAATGCTGATGGATCTACTCTTTCAATACGTGATCAAGATCTTCCCTTTTAGCTTGATGCAGGGCTTTTCTACATTTGTCATTAACTTCTGTTCATCTCTTTCAGCACAGAACGTGAACAGCTTATGCTTCTGTTTCTTCAGTTACACCTGGTGGTCACTCCAACACCATAGTCTTCTGTAAGACATTTCACACTTTCACCCCGTCTAGTTTGTCCAATAGACTGTCTGTGCTATAGATAAACATAAATGCTTCCATTTTTTTTCTTATGACTGTTACCTACAGGGATGTCTGCAGGCTTTTCTGACAGTTTCAACAATATCTTTATACCACAGAGCAGAAAATAAGAAAAACAAAATAAAATAAACAAAAACCACAATGAGTAATGGACATAAGTCTTGGTCATATGTAGGATATCATGGGGAACATGCTGTTGGCGCTTCTGGCCTGCACACGTGCCGTTTTCTTACCCTTTGTGGGTGTGCTTGCATGGGGGGATCTGGGCATGCATGGAAAATATATATGCCGGATATAAAGTTGAAGGCGGCTGAGAAAGTCTTTTTTCCTTGGGGATGCTGAATAAACTGTGTGTTGTGTACTTGCATTTTGACTGCAACCTATCACAGGAGGTCAGGTGTAGAATTTTCCACTTGTGGCATCATGTTGGCCTTTGAAAAGTTTTGGATTTTGAAGCATTTCAGATCTCAGGCTTTTGGATTAGGGATTGTATGAAAGTGGCACCCAGAGTGATGGAATGGCCCAGTGGTTTCATATGTTACAAAGTGCCACCAAAAATTTGTTTCCTGAAGGAAGGGCTCTAAAATGTGAAAGTTATTGCTCTTGTTTGTAACCACCTGTAAGTGAACTGGGATATGCAGGCTGGGAACAGAAGATCTCCTAGGCTCAATTATATTCAGAGAAGCAATGCAGGAAGTATTATAGAAATACACTGTGAAGCCATTTTTGCAGGAAGCAGTCTGTCTTTGTGGCAGCAGAGAAAGGTAGACCTTTTAGATTATAAAGCCTGGAGAGCTATCCTGGCCTATTCCCATTTCTCCCCAGTTGAATGGTCCAGGAAAATTCAACCTGATAAATTTCAAAGAGATAAAAGATTTCATTGTACAAGATAAAACCATAAAAACATAGCAGAAAATGTGAAATAATTTCTTTCTTTTTAAAAAGAAAATATGAAAAAAAAGTATTTCTAACTTTAAAAAGTTATTAACGTCATTAAAAAAGACAATCAACTGGATGAAATTTTAGCATAGATAAAAGACTAATCTCTCAAGTGGATAAAAATCCTCTAGAAATTGATAAGAAAAAGAACAAATTCATTAGAATAAATAAGTAAAAATTACTGATCGGAAAGGATGTTTCCAAAGGAAAGAAACAGGAATCTTCATCTGAAGCTGTCAGGGATCCATGCTTTTCTTCAAGAAGAAGGAAAGTGTTTCCCAAATCTTCCTCAGGTCAAGAGGAAACAGAAATAAACTTTATTCAGTGACTCATAGATTCATCTTTGGGAGGCTGGGGCAGGTGGATCCTTTGAGGTTAGGAGTTTGAGACCAGCCTGGCCAACATGGTGAAACTTCATCTCTACTAAAAATACAAAAATTAGCTGGGTGTGGTGATGCATGTCTGTAACCCCAGCTACTCAGGAGGCTGAGGCAGGAGAATCGTTTGAACCTGGGAGGTGGAGGTTGCAGTGAGCCAAGATCGTGCCACTGCATCCAGCCAACAGAGTGAGACTCTGTCTCAAAAAAAAAAAAAAAAAAAAAAAAAATCATAGATTTGGGAACATTTATTGATTGATTGATTGGTATGGAGTCTCTCTGTTGCCCAGGCTAGAGTGCAGTGGCATGATCTCAGCTCACTGCAACCTCTGCCTCCTGGATTCAAGTGGTTCTCCTGCCTCAGCCTCCCCAGTAGCTGGGATTGCAAGTGTGAGCCACCACACCTGGCTAATTTTTGTATTTTTTTGGTAGAGACAGGGTTTTGCCATGTTGGCCAGGCTAGCCTCAAACTCCTGGCCTCAGGTGATCAGCCCGCTTTGGCCTCCCAAAGTGTTGGGATTACAGGCATGAGCCACTGCTCCGGGCCTGGAACGCATATTCTTTGAGAGACATAAAGAAGAAGAAGAAGAAGAAGATAGGTTATTAGCATTACAGCTTCAGAAAGAGATGGATAAAGAGCAAATGAAGCCAAACTGGCAAAAAGAGTTCCCAGATGAATATCAGTTATGTGCCTACATCCTCACCCCTAAATTGCTAAATGGAGAGAGGAAGAATTCCAAAGGTAGGAACCTCAAAAGACAAACTGATCCAGAGCATTCAAAACCTTGGAGAGGCTCAAGGGAAGAAAATTGGCAACCTTCTTTTAAGATCCAGTTGAAGCATTCAGTTAATGGAGGAAAGATGCCAAGTTCCACTAGAGATAATTGTGAGGAATCTAAAGTACTGGTTCCCTACAGCCTAGTAATTCACAGAAAAGTATTTTTCAGATGTTTCAGAGATACACAGCTTAATGCCTAGGTAAAGGGAGTGTTTTGTAAGCTTGTTAGGTAGATTGTGAGGATCTCTTTTCTATCATAGAACTTTATACATTTGTCATTCATTCTGCTCTGTAGGCATACTCATGGAGTTTTGCTCTTGTCACCCAGGCTGGAGTACAGTGGCGCGATCTCGGCTCACTGCAACCTCAGCCTCCTGGGTTCAAGTGGTTTTCGTGCCTCCGCCTCCCGAGTAGCTGGGACTACAGACGTGCGCCAACCATGCCTGGCTAATTTTTTATATTTTTAGTAGAGATGGGCTTTCACCATGCTGGCCAGGCTGGTCTTGAACTCCTGACCTCACGTGATCTGCCCACATCAGCCTCCCAAAATGCTGGGATTACAGGCGTGAGCCATTGCTCATGGCCATATTCATTGTTCTTAAAGGCCTATGTGATTATAAGAGATGATTTTATAAATGTGTTTCTGCAAAACTCAGTGATAAGCAGGGGTGTCCCTGTCTTTTCCATTGTTAATAACTGTGATATGTACTTTTCTAATCTTTATGGATATAAAAATGCCTTGACCAACTCCAAGAAATCTTCAAGTGACATTCTCTTTCCAGAAAATGCATGTTTTGGGGGCCAGGTGCAGTGATTCATGCTTGTAATCCCAGCACTTTGGGAGGCCGAGGTCAGCCTGGTCAACATAATGAGACCTTGTCTCTATAAAAACAAAGAAACATACATACAAACAAATGCATGTTGCATGGCCTTTGCCCACCTTTTTGTCATTACTAGTAATCAAAGTAAGATTATACTATTCCAAGTAATTAAGGAACCCATGCAGAGTCTAAAGTCTAAGTATTCTTGCTGTTATTGTTCCAAATATTTACAGAGCACTTGAAATATATTTTTCATAAAACTGAAGTAATTTGATTTCCATCTCCAATTTAATTACATTTTAAGCATCATAGCATTTCTTTTTATTTAAAATGGATTAGGATCAATGTTAAAGCAGAAAAGCAGAGTTTTCTAGGACATTGGGAATTAGTTGACAGAAAGGAAACTAGACTCTGTAAAAGGAGTTAAGAGCTGGGGAGAGGCTGGGTGGGGTGATGGACAGGTTGGTAGCATGGGAACTGAATGGGTAATCAGAAACTGGGTCCAGAATGAAGTAGCAGGTGAAGTTCAGCGCAGCATTCTCCTTGTCCTTTCTCTGCTAAGACACAGAAAACATTAGGGTTTTAGGTGGGTGGAACACCTGAGGTCAGGAGTTCGCCAGCCTGGCCAATGTGGTGAAACCCCATCTCTACTAAAAATACAAAAATTATCCAGGCGTGGTGGTGGATGCCTGTAATCCTAGCTACTTGGGAGGCAGAGGCAGGAGAATCACTTGAACCTGGGAGGTAGAGGTTGCAAGGTTGCAGTGAGCTGAGATCACACCATTGCACTCCAGCCTGGGCAACAAGAGCAAAACTCCATCTCAAAAAAAAAAAAAAAAAAAAAAGAAAGAAAGAAAACAGTAGGGTTTTACAGTTTTTCACATCATAATACCTGGTGTCAAAATCAAAATTAGTTACTAAATTACCTGAATTTTTGGAAATTCATGTTTCTAATAATCTGTTATTCCAGAAAAAATAGGAATTTACTATAGGAGAGTTATATCACATTGTCTTATGTTGTAGAACCTGAAACATAACCATATGTTTTTCTTGTGAATTTGTATTGTTATTGACTTTTATTTGTGTTGATGAACAGAAATAGAACGTATGATACTTGGGTTTTGCCCTGTCTGATTCCCTGAAGTTAAATCAGAAGACAGTGATTGATTTCTTTTTGTGAAATGTAACTTAGAGACTATTGATCTGTTTTCCTTTTTTTTTTTTTTTTTTTTTGAGACAGAGTCTCACTCTGTTGCCCATAGTACAGTGGTGCAATCTTGGCTCACTGCAACCTCTGCCTTCTGGGTTCAAGCAATTATCCTGCCTCAGCCTCCTAAGTAGCTGGGATTATAGGCGCCCACCACCACACCTGGCTGATTTTTATATTTTTAGTAGAGATGGGGTTTTGCCCTGTTGGCCAGGCTGGTCTCGAACTTCTGACCTCAAGTGATCCCTACCCTCTCATCCTTTCAAACTACTGGGATTACAGGCATGAGCCACTGCGTCTGGCCTATTGATCTGTTTTTCATTACTATGAACAACTGGTCAGGCTCAGTGGCTCATGCCTATAATCCCAGCATTTTGGGAGGCCGAAGTGGGAGGATCACTTGAATCCAGGTGTTGGAGACTAGTCTGGGCAACAAAGCAAGACCCCACCTCTAATTTAAGAAAATAATAATAATATGAACAACTATTACCAAACAAACAATAGTTTTGGCAGCATTTCTGGTGCTGTCTAGTCATCCATCCTTTTACAAGGATAAAAATAAGATAAAATGTCCTAGAGCCAATCCTAGCTTAAATTTGTCAGTATTTCTATATGTTATTAAGTTTTTTCCTCCAAATTTTGTAACTGAAATTCTGTTCATCTTTGCATACTTGATGGCATCTATGTCAATATTGATTGACTATTTATGAGTAGAATTCTGAAACCTAATTTAAAATTTAGTTTGCCCTTATTTTTTTTTTAAAGTATTGCCTTCTGAGTAAATGATGGTAGTAACATGAAGTATAGTTTGAAACTATATTATCGCATTGGTTGTTAAGTATAAATAAATAAAATCTAACCAAATTTGTCTAAAACAGACTAAACTCTATCTTTTCATCAAACCAACATTTTTCTAAGAGCAATTTCACTTTATGTTTTAGAGTAGACATTTTTGGAAATCCTTGAATAAAAAGCTCTCATTAAATCTTCCTGGAATAGCTCATAACCAAAGAGGAAGATAAAAATAGCTTATGGTGTGATATATTTAGGATTTATGTATTTAACTACTTATTTGTCTGTGAAGAAGTCTTCCTGACTAAAGATGGCTTTCAGATAAATTTTAATTTCTCTATGAGTCTTTCGCTATTCCTATAATTCATGCCTTTTTGTTAGAAACTAATATAGGTTTTGTGTGATTTTTTTTTTCAATGAGCAAAAATAAGCTAAATAAGTAAGTGAACAAATAAACAGGTAGTTTAAAGCAAAGGAAGGGCCCAGCGTGGTGACTCACGCCTGTAATCCCAGCACTTTGGGAGACTGAGGCGGGCAGATCACCTGAGGTGAGGAGTTCAAGACCAGCCTGGCCAACATGGTGAAACCCTAAACATGCAAGAAATTAGCCGGGTATGGTGGTGGGCGCCTGTAATCGCAGCTACTTGGGAGGCTGAAGCACAAGAATCACTTGAACCTGGGAGGTGGATGTTGCAATGAGCTGAGATCATGCCATTGCACACCAGCCTGGGGCAACAAGAATGAAACTCCGTCTCAAAAGAATAAAAAAAGAAAAATAAAGCAAAGGAAGTATAAATCGTTCTTAAATTGATGGAAATATGCCCAACTTTACTCATAATAAGAAAAATAAACTAAAATGACATTGAGCTACCATTTTTATTTCTGAGATTGGCAGGATGTCACAAATTTGGTAACACACTCTGTTGGTGAGGCTGTGGGGAGACACATGCTCTAACACATTGGTTTTGGATGGCTAAACAGCATCCATCCTGTGGGGGCATGTGGGAATATAATGCTTTTGCTTGACTCACCACTTCTACCTCTGGGGAATTTATCTGCAGATACTTGTGTATGTGTACAAAAATGTACACACAAAGTCATTCACTGTGGCACTGTTTAAGCTTCAAAATATTGGAAACAACAAAATTGTCAACTAGAATATTGCTAAATAAATGATGGTTTACTCATACAATTAAATGTTATGTGGCTAAAAAAAGAATGAGGACACTATGTAATAATATGGAAAAAATTCTAAAATATATTACTAAGTGAAAAAACAAAGTAGGGAAGAATGTTTCAGAAAAGGCTAACTTTTGGGTAAGAAAATGGGACAAATAAGAATATATGTTGGCCCAGCGCGGTGGCTCATGCCTGCAATCCCAGCACTTTGGGAGGCCGAGGTGGGTGGATCACCTGAGGTCAGGAGTTCAAGACCAGCCTGGCCAACATGGTGACACCCTGTCTGTACTAAAAATACAAAAATTAGCTGGGCATGGTGGTGGGTGCCTGTAATCCCAGCTATTCAAGAGGCTGAGGCAGGAGAATTGCTTGAACCCTAGAGGCAGATATTGCAGTGCACCAAGATCACGTCACTGCACTCCAACCTGAGTGACAAGAGCAAGACACTGTCTCAAAAAAAAAAAAAAAAGAATATATATTTACATTTGATTGTGTGTGTGTGTGTGTGTGTATATATATATATATACACACACACACACACACAAACAAATGGAAAAACATTCCATGCTCATGCATAGGAAGAATCAATATTGTTAAAATGGCCATACCGCCCAAGGCAATTTACAGATTCAATGCTATTTCTATCAAACTACCAATGACATATTTCTCAGAATTAGAAAAAACTATTCTAAATTTCATATGGAATGAAAAAAGAAGCCTGAACAGCCAAAGGAATCCTATGCAGAAAGAACATAGCTGGAGGCATCACATTGCCCAACTTCAAACTCCACAACAAGGCTACAATAACCAAAACAGCATGGTAGTGGAACAAAAGCAGATAGATAGACCAATGGAACAGAATAGAGAGCCCAGAAATAAAGCCACACACCTACAATCATCTGATCTTTGACAACATTGACAAATACAAGCAATGGGGAAAGGACTTACTATTCAATAAATGGTGCTGAGATAACTGGCTAGCCACATGCAGAAGATTGAAACTGGGCCCCTTCCTTACAACATATACAGAAAGCAACTCAAGATGGATTTAAGACTTAAATGTAAAACCTAAAAATATAACAACCTTTGAAGAAAACCTAGGAAATACCATTCTGGACATAGGCCCTGGCAAAGGTTTCGTGATGAAGATGCCAAAAGCAATTGCAACCAAGACAAAAATTGACAAATGGGACCTAATTAAACTAAAGAGCTTTTGCATAGCAAAACAAACTATCAACAGGGTAAACAATCTACGCAATAAGAGAAAATGTTTGCAAACTATACACCTGACAAAGGTCTAGTATCCAGAGTCTACAAGGAACTTAAACAAATTAACAAACAAACAAAAAAAAAACAAACAACCCCATTAAAAAGTGGGCAAAATATATGAACAGACACTTTTCAAAAGAAGACATACACACAGCCAACAAGCATATGAAAATATGCTCAACATCACTAATCCTGAGAGAAATTCAAATAAAAACTACAGTGAGATGCCATCTGACACCAGACAGAATGGCTATTATTATTTTTCTTTTGAGATGGAGTCTCACTCTGTCACCCAGACTGGAGTGCAGTGGTGTGATCTTGGCTCACTGCAACCTCCACCTCCTGGATTCAAGCAATTGTCCTGGCTTAGCCTCCCCAGTAGCTGGGATTCCAGCACCCGTCACCATGCCTGGCTAATTTTTGTATTTTTAGTAGAGACAGAGTTTCACCATGTTGGGCAGGCTGAGAATTGCTATTATTATGAAGTCAAAAAATAGCAGATGCTGGCAAGGTTGCAGAGAAGAGGGAATGCTTAAACACTGCTAGTGGGAATGTAAATTAGTTCAGCCACTATGGAAGGCAGTTTGGCAATTTCTCAAAGAACTTAAAACAGAACTACCATTCAAACCAGCAATTCCATTATTGGGTGTATACCCAAAGGAATACGGATCATTCTACCATAAAGACATATGCACATACATGTTCACCACAGTGCTGTTCACAGTGGCAAAGCCATGAAATCAACCTAATGCCCATCAACAGTGGACTGGATAAAGAAAATGTGGTACATATACACCACGGACTACTAAGCAGCCATAAAAAAGAACAAGATCATGTCTTTTGCAAGAACATGAATGGAGCAGGAGGCCATTATCCTTAGCAAACTAGCCAACTAGCACAGGAACAGAAAACCAAATACCACATGTTCTCACTTATAAGTGGGAGCTAAACATTGAATACACATGGACACAAAGAAGGGAACAATAGACACTGGGGCCTACTTAAGGGTGGAGGGGGTGGGGATGGGGTGGATCAAAAAACTACCTATTAGGTACTATGCTTATTACCTGGGTGACAAAAAAATCTGTACAACATACCACTGTGGCACGCAATTACCTGTATAACAAACCTGTACATGTACCCTTGAAACTAAATAAGAAGTTAAAAAAAAAGTTAAAAAAATTTAAATGATGTCATAGGCCTTATCTAGGCTATGCTCCATAAAAAATAAGCTAAAAAAAGAATATATATTCACATTTGACTGTGTGTGTATATATACTCATATGTATAATTTTATATATATATATATATATATATAATTTTTTATATATATATATATATATATATATATATATATATAAAATTCTAGAAAGATACCCAAGAAACTAATAATACTGGTTTCTTAGGGGTGTAGGGGGCATAGGGTGAGTGCCAGGTAGATGGGGGACAGTCAGACTTTTCACTGTCTACCTTTATGTATAATTTAGCCATGTGCCTATATTACCTACAGTAGCATTGCCATAACAAACTACCATAAACTCTGTCTTAAAACAACCCAATTTATTCCATCAGTGTTCTGGAGGCGAGGCACTGGCAGGGGCCTGTTCTCCCTGAAAACTTTAGGGAAGAATCCTTCCCTGACTCTTACAGCTTTTGGTGGCTCCTGGCATTCCTTGGCTTATAGATGTGTCATCCCAGGCTCTGGCTCCATCTTCATCTTCCCTCTGTTCTGTGTTCCTGTGTCCTTTCCTCTTATAAGCTCATCACTCATTGGATTTAGAGCCCACCCTAAATCCAAGATGATTTAGTCTGGAAGTCCTTAGCTAACTATACTCGTGAAGACCGTATTTCCACATAAAGTCACATTCTGAGGTTCTAAGTGAATATGAATTTTGGGGGGATGCACTTCAACCCACAACACTATTCAAAAACAAACATTTAAAAAAACTTAGCTGTTATGAAACAAAATTAAGTTCACATTGTCAAACCAAAATATTCTTTTAATGTTAGCATTTCTAGCCTGAGCAAGCATTTAAGCTGAAATATAATGGTAATCCATTCTATAGAGTGAGGGAGAGATTAACTGAAGCCATCATGCCTCTCAACACCATTTACCTGTCTCAGAGGCAGAAGAAGGCAGACAATAAATGAAAATATATTCAGCACCCATTGAGTATAAAGAGACAGTCGAATGGGCTCAATTCTGTTAACAAGGGGACCAGTTAGCCAGATTTATGCTTAGTTTGTGTGGTGTAAAATGGTGATGTTTCTCTGCACTGTTTCTAAGATTGTCTCAGAAGATCTTTGCTGTAAATGTAGGAAGCTCATATATCAGGATTGGGGACATAGCATTTGTAGAGGAATGAACTGAGAAAAAAAAGTGGGTATTATCTTAACCTGCTTGGGCTACCATAACAAAATACTACAGACTGGGTGGCTTAAACAGTAAAAATTCATTTCTCACAGTTCTAGGGGCTGAGAAGTCCCAGATCAAAATGCCTGCCAATTCAGGTCCTGGTGAAGGCTTTCTTTTTGACTTATAGATGGCCACCTTCTTGCTGTGTCCTTACATGGCAAACACAGAGAGAGAAAGAGCAAGAGAGAGAGAGACAGACAGATAGACAGACAGACAGACAGAGAGCACACTTTCTGGTGTCTTTGCCTACAAAAACACTACTCCTATAAGATAAGGGCTCTACCCATATGCCTTCATTTTACCTTAATTGCTCCTTATTCCAAATACAACTACTCTGGGAGTTAGGGCTTCAACGTATTAATTTTGTAGGAGACACAATTCAGTCCATAGCAGGTAGTTTAAATCAACCTGAGCATTTTCAACATTTGTAAAGGAGGCATGATATACTATAGGACTTAAGCAGAGACTATGAATCAGGCAGAATTTAAGATCTTTTAGACACAACCATGGGGAACTCTAACCTAGGTTTATCAAACTGTGTCCTAGCTTGAGCGCTGGGAACGAATGACAATGTACTCATTCGGAAGTACTTCCTTTCAAAGTCTTTGGGGTTCAAAAGAGAAAGCATCCCTTTAAGAAGAGTTCTTAGGACTTAAGGGTCTTCGAGTCAGCCAGGCCTGGCTTCCCATCCCAGCTCTAGGACTTAACAGCTGTGGAACTTTGGGCAAGTTGCCTCACCTCTTTGGGTCTCTGTTTCCTCAGCTGTAAGATGGGAATATAACAGCCCTCTTTGGGTTGCTATGGAATTAAATGAGGCAAGATCTGTAAAAAACTTAGCACAAGGAACACAGTGAGTGCTCATTCAAGTTGCCTCTTATTATTATTACCAATCATGAGAAATATGCATGGAGAAAATTTTGCCAAATGCCCAAAAAAAATCCGGAAAGAATTATTCAACCTGTGGATGTGGAAAGGAAAAGTGGTAGCCGGAAGGCAGGGCTGCTCGATTTGGAAACAGTAACAAGCTTGCTTTGGCTGAGTATGGAGCACACTAATTCCCCACTTAACATTCAGAGTTTATATTCTAGAAACATAGAATTTAGAGGAATGTATACCCAGTTAAAAAATTAATGCAAGGCCGGGCGCGGTGGCTCATGCCTGTAATCCCAGCACTTTGGGAGGCTGAAGCGGGCAGATCGCCTGAGGTCGGGAGTTCAAGACCAGCCTGACTAACATGGAGAAACCCCGTCTCTACTAAAAATACCAAATTAGCCAGGCGTGGTGGCACATGCCTGTAATCCCGGCTACTCAGGAGGCTGAGGCAGGAGAATCTCTTGAACCCAGGAGGTGGAGGTTGCGGTGAGCCGAGATCATGCCATTACACTCCAGCCTGGGGAACAAGAACGAAACTCTGTCTCAAAACAAAAAAAACAAAACAAACAAACAAAAAAAAAATGCACCACTCTGGTGGGGGAGGTTATACATGTGGGCTGTGGGGAGTAATTGGGAAATCTCTGTACTTTCTGCTCAATTTTGCTGTGAAATGAAAACTGCTCTAAAAAAAATTAAGTCTCGGCCAGGTGCGGTGATTCACACCTGTAATCCCAGCACTTTGGGAGGGCAGTGTAGGAACACTTGAACTCAAGAGTTAGAGACCAGCCTGGGCAACATAGCAACACCCCATATCTACAAAAATTTTAATGAATTAGCTGGGTATGGTGGCACACACATGCAGTCCCAGTTACTTCGGAGGCTGAGGCAGGAGGGTGGCTTCTGCCTAGGAATTCGAGGCTATAGTGAGCTATGATCATGCCACTGCATTCCAGCCTGGGCCACAGAGCAAGACCTTGTCTCTAAAAAATAAAATAAAATAAAATAAAACCTATTTAAAAAATGGAAAAGAATTAGTGAATACTTTTCACTGTAATGAAGAAACACACCCTTACCCGGCAATCTACACTCTGGTGCTTGCACCTGGTTCCCCTGACACTCACCCAATCCGCCCCCACTCCAACACCACCCTGGGTTCAAAAGGAAATGCATATTAGCTCTAAGGCTCAGAGTATCTAGTTTAACTCTGTACACTTGCAGGAAGTCTTTTTACCGTGAGGGCCTTTTAGTCGCACTTTTGCACATTTTCTTCTAATAAAAATGTGACGGATTTCTCACTTAATGGACTAACTAAGGAATCCTTTGGAAAAAAACAAGGAAAGTGAGAAACAGCTATAACATTCATTTTTTTTTTTTTAGCTTCCTTATAGAATCAGAGAGAATAACCTGTAAGATGTATTTCTTCACTAGGAGGGCAAATAATACCAAATTTTGATTCCCAGTGGTTTTTTTTTTTGAGACTGAGTCTCACTCTGTCACCCAGGCTGGAGTGCAATGGCGTGATCTCAGCTCACTGCAACCTCTGCCTCCCAGGTTCAAGAGATTCTCGTGCCTCAGTCTCTGAGTAGCTGGGATTATAGGCACCTGCCACCACACCCAGCTAATTTTTGTATTTTTAAAAATTTTGTATTTTAAAGATAAAAAACAGATCTTACTTCATTAGACTGTTAGGGAGAGTAGTTGAAGTAATAAACATGCAACTGTCAGAACCATGCCTGACACACAGTAAGCACCCAATGAATAGATATTCTTAGCATTAGAAGGTGAATCACAAGGGTTTTTCTTTTCAGCGGCTCCTCTTAGTGGCTTTTCTCATGTGCTTTATTTATTTGACTTGCTATTACTGCACATATCATTTACAACCAAACACCAGACAGGGGCTTATGTACAGTAATACCAGGGAAGGTAAATTAGTATTCCAATGCACGAAAGCTCCTTTACACTCATATAATGAAAGACAGCTATTCACTGACTTAAGATCTCTGGCATTAATTACAGGTTTCAGTACATAAAAGTGTTACCCAAATCTGAGTTCCTGCTTTGAAATGCAAGATTTGTGAAACTGAGCCAAGCCAATGGAAATGCAAATGCCTCAAATATTTTCATTTACCTGTGACACATGGCTTTCATCAAGATGGATTACCTCACTTGTAAGAACACATGAACAATTGGTTTTGTTTGTGGTCAGATAAACCAGTCATGATTAATGAATCTGGTCACAGCTCTTCCTGTCTGTAGATGCCCCAAATGAGAGCTCTGATCTTTCCTAATCTTAAAAGAAAAGGATTGTAAAAGAAATCGAGATGTATATGCATATTAAAATATTGCCATTTATTGGACACCAGGAAAGTGGCTGAGCCTCTGACAGCCTGCCATCTTTGTTTATTGCTTTAATGTCAGTGTAACTCACAGGTCTCTTCATATCCACTAAATATTTATATAAAAAGTCATTAAAATAAAGTTAATTATTTTTTATTTTCAAAAACAGATATTCCAGATACAGGCATTCAAATATATGATCCATTTGGAAGAGCCACTTTGATATCCCAAGAGCCTTAGGAGTAGGATGCTTCTGTTAAAGCAGACTAAGGATGGCCTGAGCAGGACACCGAACTTCTATATTTGAGTCCTTGTGGAGGAACCACAACCTAACTTAATAGGTAGACAAGATTGAAAACTTAACTTAGGAGTATGTGCCTGGAACAATAGCTGAGTCTTGGCCAATCCCAGCAGCTGTATTTCAACTGCTCATACACTGCTGAGTGTTCAAACTGTGTTCAAATAAGGCAAACACCGAGATGTAACCAATCAGTTGTTTCTGTACCTTACTTCCGATTTCTGTACCTCACTGCCCTTTTTTATCTATAAATCTTCTTCCACCACGTGGCTCTGCTGGAGGAGTCTCTATGAATCTGCTGTGATTCTGAGGGCTGCCTGATTCATGAATCATTCATTGCTCAATTAGACCCCTTTCAATTTAATTCACCTGAAGTTTTTCTTTTAACACTCTTAATACCGTAAAACGTCTTTTGGGAATTGCCTTCCTGGTTCTTGGCACATTCTTTCAGATATCAGTATTGGTGAAAAAATATTTTCCTTTGATGAGAGTATGATTTTTTTTTTTTTTTTGAGACAGAGTCTCTTTCTTGTTGCCTAGGCTGGAATGCAGTGGTGCGATCTCAGCTCACTGCAACCTCCGCCTCCCAGGTTCAAGCGATTCTCCTGCCTCAGCCTCCTGAGTAGCTGGAATTACAGTTGCAACCACCATGCCCGGCTAATTTTTGTATTTTTAGTAGAGATGAGGTTTCACCATGTTGGTCTCAAACACCTGACCTCAGGTGATCTGCCTGCCTCAGCCTCCCAAAGTGCTGGGATTTCAGGCATGAGCCACCGTGCCTGGCCTGGAGAATGAATTTTTGAAAATATTTGGAAGTCATTCAGATTTCCTTGAGGTAATGCCATTTTTATTCAAAAACAAGGTGCCACTAACGTAAGTGATGTTTCTTGCCTGGATCATAAACTGGCTTGGAAGACAACCCTAAAGAAGGAATTCTAAAGCAGACTTCTCAAGGGTGAGCTTTCGTCTTTTCCTGAAACAACAGAGTCATCTATGTAGGTAAACAAATTGTTACAGTTTTCCAGGACTTTTTCTGTTTTTCTGCTGAAAGTCCTGTGTCCTGGGACCTCTTCAGTCCTGAATGAACTAGGAGAGTTAGTCCTCTCCTCTTATGAGACAGTCATATTCCTTCAGTTCACAAGACTTTGATCCTGCTCCTGTAACACGATAATCCAAGAGTTTCTCATCCTAACTTACTTCCCATGGGTTATAGGCTCCAAGCAATTCTACTGAAAGACAACTCTGGTTTGAGTGTATGCATTACAATAGGTTTCTTTCCTTGTTTCTTGGTTTCTTTTTAAGGCCGGTCTAGTCGAATCATTCTAGTACCTTTGAACTTTTTATTGTTATTTGGAGCAATGTTTGCAGTTCTTTTGTGGTTTGCAGTCCCTGCCTCCTTACAATGTTTTTGCTTAAACTGAGCCAGCATGTGAGATCCAACAAGTGGATTAGAATTTCTAGTCTGAGCTTTGCCATGTATTCAGACACGAATCCCTTAGCTTGTCTTGGCTCTCAGATTCCTCATCTGACAAATAGAAAAAATAAGTACCTTCACTATTACATATGGTTAATATGAAGATGAAAAGAGGTAATGCACATGAGCTGCAAAGTTATTAATTTTAACAATTAATTAATGTAGTCATAATTTATTGAATAACTGCTACGTCCAATACCTTTCAGAAAGCCATAATCCTGGAGAGAAAATACACACACATGCAGAAATATAGCTGACCACTGGATGATGTCTTTAGTGCTGTCATAATTACCTGAAAAAGGTTCTAACTGCCACTGCAAAACTATAACTGAGACACTGAAAGAGATCTGAGCTAACCAACTCCATCTTGTTTCCAACTTCCAAGCCATTGTTGTTCATTCCTGGGTGTAGGCTGAACTACCTCTGGAGGAACTTAGTTTATACCTTATAGTTTAGAACAAAGACGGTAACAAAACAAACCACTTTCTTGCCTGGGGGCTAGACTGCCTTTGTAGGACTAACAAATTAGCCAAAAGATTAGAAATTATGGTTTAGGAGTCATGCAGCTGGAGGCTACAAGATTCTGACTCTCCCTGGGGATAACATCACTTTCTAAAACCTAAGATCAGTGCTTGAGATATTTTGCAGACCCTGCACTTGATGGATTAGCTGGCACCATGCAGATCGATAAACTGGCTCATCTGATCTTGTGGCCCCCACTCAGGAACTGACTGACTCAGTGCAAGAGGACAGCTTCAGCTCCCTATCAGTTCATTTCCGACCCAACCAATCAGCACTCCTGACTCACTGGCTGCCCCCACTTTCACCAAATTACTCTTAAAAACTCTGATCCATGAATGCTCGAATGCTGAGGGAGACTGATTTGAGTAATAATAAAACTCCAGTCTCCCGCACAGCCGGCTGTGTGTGAATTGCTCTTTCTCTATTGCAATTTCCCTGTCTTGTTAAATTGGCTCTGTCTAGGCAGCAAGCAAGATAAACCTGTTGGACGGTTACAGGACCTCCAAGAAAAGGCCGATGAATTTTGCTTGTGTCACTCTGGAAGGCTTCCCAGAGGAGATGATGTTTGAATTGGATCCTGAAGGGTGACAGAGGAAATGGCATGAACAGAGACATGGAGATGGGAAGACTGGGAGCATGTTTAGGGGAGGGCAAATATGCCAGTATTACAGTGCTTTCTGAGTGAGCAGGATAGGACCAGATCTCAAAGGAACTTAAGTGCCAAGCTGAAAATGTGAACTTTATCGGCCAGGCGCGGTGACTCACGCCTGTAATCCCAGCACTTTGGGAGGCTGAGGTGGGCAGATCACGAGGTCAGGAGATCGAGACCATCCTGGCTAACACGGTGAAACCCCGTTTCTGCTAAAAATACAAAAAATTAGCCAGGCGTGGTGGCAGGTTCCTGTAGTCCCAGCTACTCGGGAGGCTGAGGCAGGAGAATGGCGTGAACCCAGGAGGCGGAGCTTGCAGTTAGCAGAGATCACGCCACTGCACTCCAGGCTGGGTGACAGAGCGAGACTCCATCTCGAAAAAAAAAAAAAAAAGTGAACTTTGTCAGGGGTTTGACCTAATCAGATCCCTCTGGCTGCAGTGTGGAGGACAGAATAGACTTTAAGAAGCAGGACAAGCAGGACGTGGGGAGAAGAGTTATTGAAGTTTATTGTGCACGTTCAGAGAATACCAGGGTAGTATAAAGGAGGATGATGGCAAGTGGGAGAGGAGAAGAAAAGAGAGATGAAAACCTCCTCATCATCAATAATGCCACCTTATTGAAGAGGCCTGGCTTGACCACTCTATAGAAAATAGGATAGAAAATAATGTAGAAATATCACCTATCCACATCACTTCCCTTCCTCCACTTGCTATATTTTTCTCCTTAGCATTATCACCATCAGTACGCAGATGCAGGTACCACAAGGGCTGCACTTGGGAAGCAAATACATGTCTGAGCTTCCTATAAGCCAAGGCAAAGAGAGAAACATGGCCAGTTATGACACCCACAGTCTTCATTAGACAAGGACATGACATTTTGCCAAATGAAGTCCTATTTCTTCATACGATATATTTACTTTTCAGATGCTTATTATCTATTCTCTCACTAGCATGAACATTCCATACAGGAAAGGCTTTTGTTTTATTATTTGCTATGTCCTTGGTGCCAGAACAGTGCCTGCTATATAGTAAGTGCTCAATAGATATTTGCTGATTTTATAAATAAATAAATAAAGTTTGAGTTTCTTCCCACTCTGTAAATCAACAGGTCAATATGGTTGATCAGCTCCTGTTTTCATTTATGGATGAAATTTACTTCATTCTAAAAAGCATTTGAGGTGGCTCCGAAAATATATAATATTAAAAGAACAAAACAAAATGAAGTCTAAATGACAAAGAGAATTGCCTAAGATGACGAAGCACAGAGAATCGGTATGCAGATGCAGGTACCACAAGGGCTGTACTAACATTTTCAAAATGGGAAGCAAATACATGTCTGAGCTTCCTATACACCAAGGCAAAGAGAGACACATGGCCAGTTATGGCACCCACAGTCTTCATTAGACAAAGGTGTGACATTTTCTGAGATGAAGTCCTATTTCTTTTTGGTGGATAAAGACAATGTTGAAACCATCTGCTTTATGTCCATGTTGTTTGGTGGGGTGACAGTTAACCCCTTAGCTGTTTTGGAGGGAGCGCAACCTGTGTTCACCTTACTTATCCACTGCAAGAGGTGACCAGAAATTTATCCAAACCAGAAACAGCTAGAGAGCATGAAAAGCTACAGACAGATTAAGTGACACTCACCCAAGGGTAGGATTGAGTGGGGAGAGAATGTAAACACTCCATTCCTGACTTCCTGTCCCCTGCAGAAGCTTTATCAATCTCTAAGAGAATTACCTCCGCTGACAAAAAGGGAAGTTACATAGAAATCTGGATCCACTGTTGGTCTCTCTTCCTTTGATTTATTAAAGTTTCTTTGAAGTACACTTAAGTAAGAGGTTGAGTTTGGCTGATGATTTATTTTTAAGAGAGTGAAACAAGGTGAGAAAGAGAGAGGAAGCTGCTTTTCCAAATGATTAAAAGGTGAGTATGACTCTAGTAAAGGATTTCCTTCCTTAAAAGATATTTTAAGGGATTTTTTAAAAGGTAATACATCCATATGATAAAAAAAAATCAAATAGGGCCAAAAAATGTATCACATTGTTTGCATTTTTGCAAAAATATTTTATTTAGGCATATACATAAATGCTTTGGTTAAATAAATGAGAATTTATGATATAAACTCTTCTCTTGCTTTTTTTCACTTAATAAATGTTGGAGACTATTTCTGTTGTCTTTTCCCCCATCTTGGTTTTTGGTCATTTGGACTTGTCTTTTAGCATATCTGGTGATTTGTAAATTAATGGCATGTATAAAAAACAATGTTGGAAGACACAAAGGAGGGAACAATAGACACTAGGGTCTACTTGAGGGTGATGGGTGAGAAGAAGGTGCGGATCAAAAAACTACCTATTGGGGCCGGGCGCAGTGGCTCACATCTATAATCCTAGCATTTTGGGAGGCCGAGGCAGGCAGGTCACCTGAAGTCAGGAGTTTGAGACCAGCCTGGCCAACATGGTGAAACCCCATCTCTACTAATAATACAAAAAGTAGCTGCGCATAGTGCAGCGTGCCTGTAATCCCAGCTACCTGGGAGGCTAAGGCAAGAGAATAGCTGGAACCTGGGAGGCGGAGGCTGCAGTGAGCTAAGATCCCACCACTGCACTCCAGCCTGGATGACAGAGTGAGACTCCATCTCAAAAAAAAAAAACCAAAAAGCAAAAACAAAAACAAAAATAACTGCCTATTGGGAGGCTGGGCCCAGTGGCTCAAGCCTATAATCCCAGCACTTTGAGAGGTCAAGGCAGGTGGATCACCTGAGGTCAGGAGTTCGAGACCAACCTGGCCAACATGGTGAAATCCTGTCTGTACTAAAAATACAAAAAAATTTAGCCTGGTGTGGTGGCACACACCTGCAATCCCAGCTATTTGGGTCACTGAGGCACGAAAATTGCTTGAACCTAGGGGACGGAGGTTGCAGTGAGCCGAGATTGCACCACTGCACTCCAGCCTGGGTGATGGAGTGAGATTTCGTCTCAAAAAAATTAGGAAAAATAAAAAAAACTACCTGTTGGGTATTACCTAGGTGACAAAATAATCTGCACATCAAATCCCCATGGCACACAATTTATGCATGTAATAAACCTGCACATGTACCTCCTGAACCTAAAATAAAAGTTGGAAAGAAAAACAAAAAATTAAATAAATAAATAAAAAAACCCCAATATTGGAAATAAAGACAGGAACAACAGACACTGGGGACTACTAGATGGGGTGTGAGGGAGGGAGGTGCTAAAAAATTGGGTACTATGCTCACTACCCGGGTGGCAATTTCAATCATACCCCAAACCTCAGCATCACGCAATATACCTTTCTAATAAACCTGCGCATATACCCCCTGATTCTAAAATAAAAGTAAAAAATAAAATAAAAGATAATGCTACACTTATAAGTAGTAGAAAAAAGAAACAAATAACAACAAAAACAAAAACAAAAAAAAATTTTGAGGCTCTAAATGATGTTGTCTTCCTCCAGAGAGAGTTATCATTTCCTTAGCTAGTCAGGCAGAGTGGGGATTGATTATCCTAAGACAGAGACTGAGCTAACTGTAGACTGTGTTGCAGTTTGCAGAAAGCCCCGTCTACCTCCTCCCCTTCTAGGGTAGATTCCTCCAGGAGTCCTGACTGAGAATCTTGGGTCTTAAGCGCGGTGCCTGTTTTAGTAGATCTTGAACTGTAAGACTTGCGTCATTACCACTGTGAGATTGCTCAAACCCTGTGTTTACTTTTTGGGGCTTCCTGTTTAGCTTCTATTCTTTTCTTGTGGAACTCCAATTTAATATGTTTTAAACTTCATCAGCCCACCCGACAAGCCTTTTAATCTTTCGTATTTTCCATCTTGATCTCTCTGTTCTATCCTCAGATTTGTCTTCTAACTCACTAATTTTCTCTTTACTTGTTTTGGTGCTACGGTTGACACCTTGGTTTTTTTCATGTATATTTTGTGACTTTTTGATATTTGATGGAACTTTGTCTGTTGAAATTTTTTGAAGCCTAGGTCCCTCCTGAGAGAGTTTATCTTTAGTTTGCGAGGTGACTTTTTCTCTTTAAACTACAGAAATAGCGTGAATTGTTCTGCACAGCATGAATAAAGACTGGCTTGTGGTTATTTATTCTCAGAGGGGACTTTCTCTCCTGACAAGTCAAGCTGTGATAGGTAAGTATATGACCTCTCTTGCCTTTTTGAGAAGATATTTTTTATAGATCATCCTTTTACCGAGAACACAGATGTTAGGGATCTCAGCTTTATGCAGTGGTCTCCAATCTGACCCCTTCACCTTGCCAAGCCCTTACACTTTGCCTCCTCTCTCTCATGACGCCAGCTAAAACTCTTGCTGTAGGTCACAGAAGAGCAGGAGATGCCTCTAGTTCCCGCTCTTGATGACTTATTTGGATTCTGCCTCCTGTTTTACATTTGGCTTTTCTGTATCCTTCTTATTTTCTTTTCTCCTCAGTCATTCATTAAAAATATTTTTTAAGCCAGGCGAGGTGGCTCACACCTGTAACCCCAGAACTTTGGGAGGCTGGGGCAGGAGGATCACTTGAGGTCAGGTCAGGAGTTCAAGACCAGTCTAGCCACTATGGTGACACCCCATCTCTACTAAAAATACAAAAATTAGCTGGGCGTGGTGGTGCATGTCTGTAGTCCCAGCTACTCAGAAGGGTGAGGATTGCTTGAACCCAGGAGGTGGAGGTTGCAGTGAGCCAAGCTGGAGATTGTGCCACTGCACTACCGCCTGGGTGACAGAGCGAGACCCTGTCTCAAAAAAAAAAAAAAAAAAAAAAAAAAGTTATCTAGTCTGCAGCAACACAGTCAATTCATTCATCTCTAAACGTCATTTATTCATATCTGTTAAATGCCAAGTAATCTGTTCAGTACTGGTGGCAAACAGATGGCTGGAATGTATATTAATTCCAGCCTCTTCTCAACTTATTTATGAGGCCAGTAATTACCTGATACCCAAACCAGACAAAGATATCACAAGAAAAGAAAACCACAGATCAACACTTCTTATCTATATAGACACAAAAATTATCAACAAAAGACTAGCAAACAGACTCCAGCAACATAGAAAAAGGATTATTAAGCTGGGCACAGTGGCTCACACCTGTAATCCCAGCACTTTGGGAGACCAAGGCAGGCAAATCATGAGGTCAGGTGTTTGAGACCAGCCTGGCCAACATGGTGAAACCCTGTCTCTACTAAAAATACAAAAAAATTAGCTGGGCGTGGTGGCACACACCTGTAATCCCAGCTACTGGGGGAGGCTGAGGCAGGAGAATCGCTTGAACCTGGGAGACGGAAGTGCAGTGAGCCGAGATCATGCTACTGCACTCCAGCCTGGGCAATGGAGCAAGACTCCATCTCAAAAAAAAAGAAAGGAAAGAAAAAGGATTATACACCATGACTAAATGAGATTTAACTCAGACATGCAAGGTTGGTTTGACATATAAAAAGCAATCAAGATAATATACTATACTAATAGAATAAAGGAAAAAAAAATTACATGATCATCTCAATAGATGCAGACAAAGCTTCTGACACAATCCAACATCTTTCATGATAAAAACACTCAATAAACTAGGAATAGAAGGGAACTTTCTCAACCTGATAAAGGACATCTATGAAAGACCAATGGCAAACATCATACATAATGGTGAAAGACTGGAGGCTTTCCTCCTAAGATAGGAACAAAATAAACATGTCCACCTTTGCCACTTTTATTCAACATTGTACTGCAATTAGGCTACAAAAAGAAATAAAAGAAATGTAGCCTGGAGAGGAAGAAATAAAACTATCTCTATTTGCAGATGACATGTTTTTTTTTTTTTTTTTTTTTTTTACATATACTGGTAGATCAGTAGTTGCCTAGGAACAGGAGTGGAGGAAGTGGAGGAGAAACGAGAGTGTCTGTTGACAGCTACATATTTCCTTTGGGGATGATGCAGCTGTTCTAAAATGGATTTTTTCATAACTCTGTGAGTATTCTAAAAATCATTAAACTATACACTTCAAATGGATGAACTGCATGGTATGTGAGTTATATTTCAGTAAAACTTTGTTTTGTAAAAAAGATGAAATGGCTGATTTTTCAGGGAAAAAAGATGTGTTTTGAGACAGAGTCTCACTCTATCACCCAGGCTGGAGTGCAGTGGTGCAATCTCGGTTCACTGCAACCTCCACCTCCCAGGTCCAAGTGATTCTCGTGCCTCAGCCTCCTGAGTAGCTGGGACCACAGGAGTGTGCCACCATGCCTGGCTAATTTTTGTGTTTTTCGTAGAGATGGGGTTTTGCCATGTTGGCCAGGCTGGTCTCGAACTGCTGACCTCAAGTGATCCACCCACCTTGGCCTCCCAAAGTGCTGGGTTTACAGGTGAGAGCCTCTGCGCCCGGCCAAGGAAAATTTTTAAATTAACTCAGGAAGAAATAAAAAACCTGAACGGTCAAATAATCCTAAAATAAGTCTAAAGGGTATTTTAAAATATTTTCTCCTGCTTGCTCCATCTAGCTTGAGACAAAGATAGCAGGCCAGACTATTTTTGAGTCAAATTATATAAAACCTCTAAGCTTTTCCATACACTTTATAAATTGTATTTAGAGCATAGAGAAAGATGGGAAACTTCCCATCTCATTTGACTTGGCTAGCATAACTTGCCAATGCAATAAAACAGGATGATGAGCACACAAAAGCAAAAGAAGAGGGGAAAAAAATGATAGGCCAATATATTTATGAGCAGAGATGCAAATAGCCTAAATAAGACATGAACAGGCTGGGTGCCATGGTTCACACCTGTAATCCCAGTACTTTGGGAGGCCAAGGCAGGCAGATTGCTTAAGCCCAGGAGTTTGAGACCAGCCTGGGCAATATGGCAAAACCCAAACTCTACTTAAAAAAAAAAAATACAAAAATACAAAAATTAACCGGGCATGGTGGCATGCACCTGTAATCCTAGCAAGTTGGGAGGCTGAGGCACAAGAATTGCTTGACCCCAGGAGGTGGAGGTTGCAGTGAGCCAAGATCAAACCACTGCACTACAGCCTGGACAACAGAGCAAGACTGTCTGGAAAAAAAAGAAAGAAAGGAAAGAAAGGAAAGAAAGGAAGAAAGGAAGAAAGAAAGAAAGAAAGAAAGGAAGGGGGAGGGACAGAGGGAGGAAGGAAGGAAAGAAGGAAGGAAGGAAGGAAGAAATGAATCTATTGCCATCTTTTCCAGCAATAGATTTATGGAGAAAAAAAATATGATCATCTGAATAAATGTTGGCAAGGTATTTAATTAAATTTAATACCAATACCTGATTAAAAATCGTAGCAATCCAGAAAAGTATGAATCTATATTAACTTGGCGAGGCACAGTGGCTCATGCCTATAATCACAGCACTTTGGGAGGCCGAGACAGGAGGATCACTTGAGCCCAGGAGTTCGAGACCAGCCTGGACAACATAGTGAGACACCATCTCTACCTAAAAGTTAAAAACTTAGGCATGGTGACATGTGCCTGTAGTCCCAGCTACTTGGGAAGCTGATGCGGGAAGATCATTTGAGTACAGGAGTTCAAGGTTGCAACGAGCTATGATTACATCACTGCACTCCAGCCTGGGTGACAGAGCAAGAACCTGTCTCTAATTAAAAATAATAATAATAACGAAAAACAAAACTTCTGTATGACAAATAAGCATACAAACAAAATATAAAGATAAGTGACAGATGAGAAGAAAATATTTGTAACATATTGTGGACCCTGGAAAATAATATTTAAGTCCTTGATAACCTCTTATGCATGAGATCCTGGGCTGGACCTATCACTTGTATCATCTCATTTCATCTGTTTCTTTCTTTCTTTTTTTTTTTTGAGATGGAGTTTTGCTCTTGTTTCCCAAGCTGGAGTGCAAAATGGCGCAATCTTGGCTCACTGCAACCTCCAACTCCCGAGTTCAAGCAATTCTCCTGCCTCAGCCTCCTGAGTAGCTGGGATTACAGATGCGCGCCTCCACACCTGGCTAATTTTTCATATTTTTAGTAGAAATGGAGTCTCATCATGTTAGTCGGGCTGGTCTCGAACTCCTGGCCTCAGGTGATCCACCTGCCTTGGCCTCCCAAACTGCTGGGATTACAGGCATGAAACACTGCACCCAGCCCTCATTTCATCTTTAA
This sequence comes from Pongo abelii, assembly GCF_028885655.2. NCBI lineage: Eukaryota > Metazoa > Chordata > Mammalia > Primates > Hominidae > Pongo > Pongo abelii. The sequence continues at coordinate 24,613,394 of NC_071988.2, forward strand.
ATCAAGTCTCTGAGGCAGTGGTGATTGACACCATTGTTCAGAAGAAGACGCTAAAAAATGGAAAATTTAAGCACCCTGCCCAAATTCTCACGGCTCAGAAGTGAGTTAGGGTTCCAACATGGACCTAACCTGGCTCCCACACCTGCCATCATTTATCTCTCCAGGAACTAGCATGATTCCTCATCTCCTAAAGTCACTTCACTTATTCTTTGTGCTTTTGATGTGTTTGTTTCTGGACAGATTGTCTGAAAGGGTCTTTTCAGTAGAAAGGTCCTGAAGTGAAGATGGAGAATGGGTCACAAAGCTGTCACATGCCTTCCATCTCATGAACTCTTGAGGAGCAATCTTCCTCCTTAGCTTTTTCTTCTGCCTTCTTCCTTGGCTTTTGAGTTTCCTGGAGTGGCCCTAATTTCCAGCCAGTGGAGAGCTGGGCTTGCCTATGCTCAATAGGATTGCCCCATTCCTCAATCCTAGCATGCCCACCCTCTTCCCCTTTCTCATTTGCTTGTGACAGGGAGAAAGAACGGAGTGTGGGTAAACCCTCTGACTTATCTGATTGTGCTGTGGGTGGGCCAGGCCAGGCTTGGCTTGACTGGCTTGACCTGCTCTGCTATTTCCTTTTCTGTCCCCCTCTTTTTCTTTTCTTTTTTTTTTTAGATTAGGTCTTACTCCACCACCAAGGCTGGAGTACAGTGGCACAATCACAGCTCACTGCCGCCTCCACCTCGTGGGCTCAACTGATCCTTCTACCTCATCCTCTGAGTAGCTGGGACTACAGACACACATCACCATGCCTGGTCAATTTTTTAAAAGTTTTTTGTAGAGGTGGGATCTCACTGTGTTGTGCAGGCTGCTCTTGAACTACTGGGCTCAAGTGATTCTTCAACCTTGGCCTCCCAAATTACTGGAATTACAAGTGTGAGTCACCACGCCCAGCCTTCTGACTGATGGATGTAGACTGTCCTGTGTTTCTGTGAGAGGGGCAGTCACTGTTATTTAGGATGTTCTGGAAAGGGTGACTGCTTGTCAGTGAGCCTCCCTCTCAGAGCCCCTTGAGTATCTGAATCAGAGTTAGCAAACTCTGTCCATCTCCTCTGCCATGATCCCTTTCTCTCCCTCATCAACTCCTTCTATGCCTTCCTGCTCCTAGTTTCCAAGTCTCCAAGGTCAAGCTAAAGCCCAGATTTTATCACATTTCTCTTTTGCTTAAGAACCTGTAAGAGTCCACCAGTGAATTTTCAAAATAAGGCTCATGGATGTTATATTGGGGTCCAGGAAGTGTTAGACATTCTATTTACTCCTAATCCAAAAATTAAGAAAGAAACAGCTTGGGTACTAGATAGCTGGTACATTGATTGTCACTAGTGCCCCACTTGGCCCATCTCTCAGATCGTTTCCTGAATCATGGTGTATGTCAGAAATATCATAATGCAGAGGGCCAGAGAGAGGGGTGTATTCTCATCCACTCTCTTTCAGTCTATTGCCAAGTGTTGCAATTTCCATGAGTCTAGCTCTGTGAATTCCTACGGCCTCAGGATATGGTGGAGAAAATATTGTTAGAAATGAAACATTCATGATTCTTTGCATCTAATCATGAAAGTCCATTCTAAAGTGTCTGTGGGGATTTTCCTTCCCCTATATGAAAACAAAGGCATGACATTTCTGGCAATTCTTGGTAATAAAAAGCCTTGTGGTCCTTTTCAGTCATATCTCTGTCTTCAGACCTCTGGTCTAGGAAGGAGAGTAGTAGTGGCCAGCTTGTCTCTTTAAACCTCTCTTCCTTTGGGGCTGGAAGTAGGAGGAAGGAAGAGAGGTAAGGGATAGAGAGTTCTTATTTGGCTGGTGCTAGAATAATCTGACCCCATGCTTTGTAGACCTGGGAGGTTTGTGGAGCTGGCTCTCTCTTGAGGGCATTTATATGGGTTTTCTGGAGACTCCCTTGCTAGGGGTGTTCAACAGCAACTCCAGAGTGTCAGGCAGTGTTTCTCTTGCCCCTGGCTGCTCCTGACATAGCCTCAGTTTCTACCTCCAATGGTTCACATCACAGCCCCTTACCACCAGGGTCCTCTCTGGCTGCAGGCCGCCATCTTGGAAGGATCTCTTCTAAAATGAGCCAGACCATATTCTTACTGTAAGCTCTTGTCTGGTCCTTGTGTTAGAGGGAAGTTCAGTCACTTCTGACCCACCATTGGAGGGGAGGAGTGAAGAGACTTCCCAGATGCTCAGCCATAGGGAGCGAGGCTGGTCCATGGAGGCCCAGCTACAGGTGCCCTGAGCTCTGTGCAAGGTCAGGGGAAGGTTCTCTCACTGGGTTGAGGTTAGGAGGGCACTCCCCTCCCAACTCTCTTTCGGTGCACCAAGTGCTATGGGCTATATTGTCGCTGTGTATGTTGTGGGCACCACATTGATTCTGCTGCCTGGGTTGAAATCCTACCTCTGCCTCACTAGCAGTGTGAACTCGTGCAAATTTTTGAAAGTCCCCATTCCTCATCTGTAAAATAGGGCAATGTTAATGCCTACCCAGTATGGTTATGATGAGCTCAGTATAGTTCTAATACTTGGAAGAGTACCTGGCACTATATGTGTGTGTGTGTGTTTGTGTATGTCTGTGTTTCTGAGTGTGTGTGTATTAGCTATTATTTTTTCAAAATCAGGACCTTTAGAGTAGAATTTTTATAATTCTTTCTAATGAGATGGTGGCCTCTCTGCAAGGGATACTCATTTCCATTTATAGTGGTAATGCAGGGTTTATTTCAAAAATTCATAATTTATGTTTTAAAAAGTAAGTTGAATTAAACAAAAATATGAATTAGACAGAAGTGCTGGAAAGCATGGCAAGCATTTTAATGGTGGCATACAAATGATTGGTCTTTGGAGGCATAAGTCTAGTAGCTCTTGAGTTCATAATGGCACTCTAAGAAGAACCTGACCACTATTCTTCCTTCTCCAGAAACCTTCATGGAATGAATATAGTTTTTTGTTGTTGTTGTTTGAGATGGAGTCTCGTTTTGTTGCCCAGACTTAAGTGGCCTGATCTTGGCTCACTGCAACCTCCGCCTCCCGGGTTCAAGCGATTCTCCTGCCTCAACCTCCCAAGTAGCTGGGACTATAGGTGTGCACCACCATGCCCAGCTAATTTTTGTATTTTTAGTAGAGACGGGGTTTCACCATGTTGGCCATTTCAATCTCTTGACCTCGGGATCCGCCCACCTGCCTCAACCTCCCAAAGTGCTGGGATTACAGGCGTGAGGCACTGCGCCTGGCCAACATAGTTTAATTTTATCTCAACTTGCCAATATTCTCCAAACATTGTTTTTTGTTTGTTTGTTTTCTTCTGAACACCTTCTTCAATAAACCAAACAAAAAAACAAACACAAAACCAACCGCAATGAACAACTTGAACATGAAACCCCAATATGTATTTGCTTAAAATGTGAAAATTATACTTACATATGACAGACAGAATAGAGTAGTAGTTATGAATGTAAACTTTCCAGCAAGACCATGGAGTTCGAATCCCAGTTCTGCCACCTGTCTACTATGTGATCTTAGAGGGATAGCTTGACCTTTCTGTGCCTGGAAAGTAGAATTAATAATACCTACCTCATAGAGTTGTTGTAGGGGTTCAATGAAATGATATATGTAAGCTATTAGAATGTTGCCTGGCATAGAATAAAAACTCATTGACATTACCTATTATGATGATTATTGTGCAGCAAAATAGGTACCTTATGAAATACTTTAAAATTATAAATTTAAGATTTAAGATAGGCAGTAATCCCAGCACTTTGGGGATGCTGAGACAGGTGGATCACTTGAGGCCAGGAGTTCAAGACCCGCCTGGCTAACATGGTGAAACCCCAACTCCACCAAAAAAATACAAAAAAATTAGCCAGGCATGGTGGCATGTGCCTGTAATCCCAGCTACTCGGGAGGCTGAGGCAGGAGAATTGCTTGAACCCAGGAGGCGGAGATTGCAGTGAGCCAAGATCGCACCACTGCACTCCAGCCTGGGTGACAGAGTAAGACCCTGTCTCAAAACAAACAAACAAAAAAAGCACAAACGAACAAACAAAAAGAGATCAAGATTATAGAGGTTCTGTTATGTCCCTTCACCTTAATAAATTGTCTTGTGATGTCTGGGGTGCATTCACCCCTACTTTGGAAACTGCTGGCTTAAGCAATGATAGGAACATACTATGTCCCTGGGTATTCTGATTCTTGAGATGCTCTGTAAAGCTTGGAGGACTGTGGGTGGGTGGATTCTTCCATGCTTGGATTATGCACACTCTCATTTCTACACAAACCTTTTGGCTTCTCTGCTTGTAAACAGTAATCAGGTCAGGCTGAATGTGGGGCTGGGAGTCCCAGGCTCCTAGCCAGTCCTACTCAGTCATTCCTAAGGATGGAGGCTGCATGGGCTCTGCCTCTTACCTTGCACCTGCCACCCTGTGCTTAAGCAACTCCCGCAGAGCTTAACTCCCGGAGACAGTGGCCGGTGGGGACAGCTGCATGTCAGTCTGTGCTGTGAAACCAGTCATCCTTGTAACCAAATATGAGAGCAGCAGATTAAAGCAGAATTACCTAAAAAGGTTTGTAGGACACACACTGACCGAGTCCCCTGCTGCCAGCAGCTGCTCTTCTTGACATGGGGCCAACCCAGAAACTTTGCGGGATACCCTCAGATGCTCCAGCAGCCAGAGAGGTGATGATGGCCCTGGAACTGCTGAGAGCAGCTGGTTTCATCAGGGCTGCCTGAATGTCTGGATCAACAGTGAAATCTCTGACTCTGTGCCAGGGAGTGGGCTCGTGGGCGCTGCGCTGACAACTGTGACTAGTAAACCCAGCGGGAACCAGGTCTAATTACAGTAGAGCTACAGAAATTGCCCCCACATTCCAGCTGTTTAAGTCAGATAATTTTAGGGTTGAGAAAGACCCTAGAGATCACCTAATGGATCCCAAACCTAGTTGCTTACAGCATCAATGAGAAGCCTTAAAATTTTTATAGTGAATTAGCTCAGTCATATAAAACAGTGGAGGGGCTGAGTCACCACATCATCCTGTGTTCCACTTAGCTTAAGAAATGGAGGCCAGGCGCGGTGGCTCCTGCCTGTAATCCCAGCACTTTGGGAGGCTGAGACAGGCAGATCACTTGAGGTCAGGAGTTTGGGACCAGTCTGGCCAACATGGTGAGACCCCATCTCTACTAAAAATACAAAAATTAGCCAGGCATGGTGGTGCGTGCCTGTAATCCCAGCTAGTCAGGAGACTGAGGCAGGAGAATCACTTGAACCTGGGAGGCGGAGGTTGCAGTCAGCCGAGATGGCACCACTGCACTCCAGCCTGGGTGACGGAGTGAGACACATCTCAAAAAAAAAAAAAAAAAAAGTTCCCCAAGCATTCCCAGTGACCCAGTGATGAGCCAGGATTGGTGAATAACTGCTCTCACTGGGGCTTGCCTGAGTGGACTGAGCACCTGTGTTGAAGTTCAAAGACCTGAGGTCCCATCCTGGTGGTGCCACCTCCCACCTGTGTGACACCTGGCAAGGGGCATATTCCCAAAAACCTCAATTTCTTCATCTGTAAAAAGGGGATAAGGACAATAAACTCCCTTTCAGCTTCATGCATGTATATGAAGCTCTAAAACACTACACAGACATAGGACTTAAGGGCTCACGCCAAGGGCTCATGCAGCCTAGGGTTGGTCACCTCCAGTGACAGGAGGCTCATTACTTTCAGAGACAGCCTCCCCCCACCCTTTTTTTTTGAAAGCTTTGATGGACAAAACGTCCTTCCTTATTCTGAGTAGAAATCTGTTCCCTGTCATTTTCTCCTATTGGATTTAATTCCATCCCTCAGGGAACCACAGAATAAACTTAATCCTTAATTTGCAGACCAGTTTTTTGAATAATTGAAGACAATATAGCCTTTTGGCTTTCCTTCCCTACCTCAATTCTAGGCTTCTCCACACACTGTACTGAGAAAGTCCCTTTATGAATAAGCAATATTTCCAGAAATTACCATAGGCATGGCTACATTTCAGCAAACCAGAGAGGCTGTGTTCCTGGATTAGTGATTCAGGAAAATCCATTTAGCCTCTAGTTAATTAAATCACCCAGTCACATCAAATCGTCTTGTTAAATTAATCACCTGTGCTATGGGATCTACTTATTAAAGCATTTGCTTAGTAAATGTATAATACCTATGCAACCCTTTTTTGTGCCAGGCACTGCTCAGTGATTTGCATGTACTTAGTTCTTATGATAAACCCTGAAAGGTAGCCACTGTTATTATTTCCATTTTACAAATGAGGAAACTGAGGCTCAGAGAGGTTAAGAAGGTGCCCAAGATGATGTGGCCAGTAAGTGACACAGTAGGGTTTGGACTCAGGTCTGGCTGACTCTAAAGCCCGAGTGGGCCTGGCACAGTGGCTCGTGCCTGTAATCCCAGTACTTTGAGAGGGCCAAGGTGGGAGGATCACTTGAGCCTAGGAGGTTGAGGCTGCAGTAAGCCACGATCATTGCCAGCCTGGGTGACAGAGTGAGACCCTGTCAAAAAAACAATGCCGAGTGTGGTGGCTCACGCCTGTAATCCCAGCACTTTGGAAGGCTGAGGCGGGAGGATGGGTTGAGCCCAGGAGTTCGACATCAGCCTGGGCAACACGGTGAAACCCCATCTCTACAAAAAATTAGCTAGGGGTGGTGGTGTGTGCCTTTGGTCCCAGCTACTCGGGAGGCTAAGGTGGGAGGATTGCCTGAGCCCAGGAGGTAGAGGCTGCAGTGAGCCAAGATCACACCACTGCACTCCAGCCTGGGTGACAGAGCAAGACCCTGTCTCAAAAACAAAACAAATTAAAGCCCATGTGCTCAGGACTGTGACAATAGCCTCCTGAGGTAGAAATTCTAAAACAAACGAACTTAGAATTTCAAAATACTCTCTTAACTGGAACTAAATCAAACTGCGATTTCATTCGAAATTATTTGATTTGAAGAAGCTGTTCATTTTGCTTTCAAGAACAGGGTTGTTTGTTTGTTTTTTTTTTTCTTTTTTTTTTTTTTTTTTTTTTGAGATGGAGTCTCACTCTGTCACCCAGGCTGGAGTGCACTGGCACAATCTCGGCTCACTGCAACCTCTGCCTCCTGAGCTAAAGCGATTCTCTTGCCTCAGCCTCCTGAGTAGCTGGGATTACAGGTGCCCACCCCCACGCCCAGCTAATTTTTATATTTTTAGTAGATACAGTGTTTCACCATGTTGGCCAGGCTGGTCTTGCACTCCTGACCCCAAGTGAGCCACCCACTTTGGCCTCCCAAAGTGCTGGGTTTACAGGCGTGAGCCACCGTGCCCAGCTGGTATTTTTTTCTTTAATTTGAAGAAAAATGTACGTAACATGGAAATGCACAGATCTGAAATGTACAAATTTGGTGAGTTTTGGCAAACATATAAATCTGTGTGTCTTAAATTCCAATCAAGATAAAATAGTTTCATCACTACAGAAAGTTTTCTCATGCCCCGTCCAGCCAGTTCCCAGCCCCAGAGGTGACTGACCACTGTTCTGATTTCTGATACGAAGATTGATTTTTGCCTATCCTTGGCATGTCATGGGTGGACTCATGTAGTGCGTACTCTTTTGTGCCTGGCTTCTTTTGCTTAACATGTTTTGAGCCTCAGTCTCCTTGTGTGTACATCAGCTGTTTCCTTTTTCATGGCTGAGTACTACTCCATTATATGAACATACTACATTTTCTACATTCCTCTTATAACAGGTTTTAACACTTTGATACATCATATAGACGTAATAATATGGAAATCATTCATTTATTCATTAGGCAAATTTGTCTTTCCAGAGCTTTCTCTATGCAAGGTACTATTGGAGGTGCTAGGAGACTTTGGTGAAAAAAACGAAGCCCCTGCTCTCACGGGGATTTTCTTCTACAGTAGGAGAGAAAAACAATATAGAAAAAAATTAAAGGAATGATCAAAGCAGTAGTGGTAAGTGCTATGAACATAATAAATCTGAGTGAAGGTACCAGGGTGGCTTGTAAGGACGTTGGGTGTTCCCTTTTTTTTTTTTTTTTTGAGACAGGGTCTCACTGTCACCCAAGTTGGAGTGCAATGGTGCAGTCTCAGCATTGCAGCATCAACCTCTTACCTCAGCCTCCTGAGTAACTGGGACTACAGGCACCACGCCCAGCTAATTGCTATTTTTGTAAAGACAGGGTCTTACTATGCTGCCCGGGCTGGTCTCAGGTCTTCTTTAGAAGTCCTGGTCTTCTTTAGAAGTCACGCAGGCCCACGTGAGGGACCTGGAAGAGAACCGGGGTCGTGCAAACAGTGGTACTTGAACAGTTTCACAGCTGATGAAACTCCTTGGCATTGACTCATTCATCATTATTACCCTTCTCTTCATTTTTTATATGAGAAAACTAAGGCATAGAAAGATTAGCAACTTCCAGGACAAGTGTCAAGTCCAGGTCTTGAACCCAGGCAACGCAGCGCTGTGGTTACCACACATGCTTTGGAATCAGACAGAGCCAAGTTCGAAGTCCTCTTTCACCTGGATGTCCTTGGGCATGTCACACTCTGAGTCTCAGTTTTCTCATGCATCACATGAAGGGGATACCGTCTAACTCACAGGTTGTTAAAAGTGAAAGATAATCTTAGGTAAAGAATTTAGCGCGCTGTCCACCGCCGCTGCCTGAGCCGACTCCGCGCCGATCGCCGCGATGGAGGCCGCCGTCCAATTCTTGGTCCAGAGCCCGGACGTGGTCTACGGCCCCGAGGCCATCAAGGCTCAGTACAAGTACCAGACAACACGCATCAGAAGCGAGGGCGGCGTCCTCAAGGCGCACCTCAAGTCCACGCACTTCACCTTCCAGACCACCTGGCCAGCAGGTGCCCAGGCTAGGGGTCATGCTTGTCGGCTGGGGAGGGAACAACGGCTCCATGCTCACCGCCGTGGTGCTGGCCAACCTATTGGCGTCTGTCCTGGCCCACGCGCAGCGGTCGCAAGGAGGCCAACTACTACGGTTCGCTGTCTCAGGCGGGCACCGTCCGCCCGGGCCTGGACGCCAAGGGCCAGGAGGTGTTCGCGCCCTTCCGCGGCTGCTGCCTATGGTGGCGCCCAATGACCTCGTGTTCGATGGCTGGGACATCTTGTCGCTGAACCTGGCCGAGGCGATGCGGCTCGCAAAGGTGCTGGACTAGGGGCTGCAGGAGCAACTGTGGCCGCACATGGAGGCCCTGCAGCCCCGACCTGTGGTATACATCCCACAGTTCTTCGCGGCCAACGAGAACGCGCGCGCGGATAGCTTCATCCCGGGCACGCGCGCGCAGCAGCTGCAGCAGATCCGCCGGGACATCCGAGACTTCCGGTCTAGCGCAGGGCTGGACAAAGTCATAGCGCTGTGAACGGCGAACATGGAGCGCTTCTGTGAGGTGGTCCCAGGTCTCAACAACACGGCCGAAAACCTGCTGCGCACCATCGAGCTTGGCCTGAAGGTGTCGCCCTCCACGCTCTTCGCCGTGGCCAGCATCCTGGAGGGCTGTGCCTTCCTCTGGGTCCCCACAGAACACCCTGGTGCCCGGAGCCCTTGAACTCGCGTGGCAGCGCCAGGCTTACGTGGGCGGAGATGACTTCAAGTCAGGCCAGACCAAAGTCAAGTCCGTGCTCGTGGACTTCCTCATCGGCTCCGGCCTCAAGACCAAGTCGATTGTGAATTATAATCACCTGGGGAACAACGACCGGCAGAACCTGTCGGCGCCATCGCGGTTCCCTCTGAGGAGGTGTCCAAGAGCAACGTGGTGGACGACATAGTGCAAAGACACCCAGTGCTCTACGCGCCCGGTCAATCAAGTACATGCCGTACGCGGGCGACCCCAAGCGTGCCCTGGATGAGTCTACCTTGGAGCTGATGCTGGGCGTAACCAACACGCTGGTACTGCACAACACGTGCGAGGACTCGGTGCTGGCCGCCCCCATCATCCTGGACCTGGCGCTGCTGACCGAGCTGTGCCACTGCGTGAGCTTCTGCACCAGTGACAACACCAAGCCACAGACCTTCCACCCCGTGCTGTCCCTGCTTAGCATCCCCTTCAAGGCGCCGCTGGTGCCGCCGGGCAGCCGGGTGGTCAATGCGCTTTTCAGCCAGCTCAGCTGCATCGAGAACATCCTCAGGGCCTGTGTGGGGCTTCCGCCACAGAACCACGTGGTCCTGGAGCACAAGATGGAGCTCCCAGTGCCTGGCCTCAAGTGAGTTGGACCCGTGGCTGCCGCCTGCCCTGTGTCGAACAAGAAAGGACCGGTACCCGCTGCCACCAATTGCTGTACCGGTGATACCAATGGACACCCACAAGTGGAGGAACCCCAGATGCACATCACCTGAGGCCTTGGTCACACAGCTTCCCGGACATTCCCCGCTGCCCCCCAGGACCCAACCTTTCCAGGACCCCACAAAGACAATAAAGCCGGTGCCACTCTCAAAAAAAAAAAAAAAAAAAAAAAAAAATTTAGCCCTTCACGTTCGGGTGCGGCGGCTCACGCCTGTAATCTCAGCACTTTGGGAGGCCGAGGCAGGCAGATCACTTGAGGTCAGGAGTTCGAGACCAGCCTGGCCAACATGATGAAACCCCGTCTCTATTAAAAATACAAAAATTATCCGGGCGTGGTGGCGCATGCTTGTAATCCCAGCTAGTTGGGAGGCTGAGGCAGGACAATCGCTTGAACCCGGGAGGTGGAGGTTGCAGTGAGCCGAGGTCATGCCACTGCACTCCAGCCTGGGCAACAGAGCAAGACTCTGTCTCAAAAAAAAAAAAAAATCTTTGTGCTCATGTTCATTAATTCATTCAACACATGTGAATTTATCATCTACCACTAGGTGGGGAGGATAAGATTGAGAATAAGCAGACACAGCCCCATCTCATGCAGCTAATGGCCTATCATTAGAATAAGTAAATTTGATAAAGAATGTAGATAAAGCACATGGAATGCCAACTTAACATAGTCTTGGAGAAGTCAGGGAAGGCTTCCTGGAGGAAGGGATGTTTAATCTGAGTTTACCCAGTGAGGGAAATGTGAAGGTGGGAGAGGCTTCTTTGTAGTTGCTTTTGGGTGTGATTTTGGTTTTATAAATCAGATACACTTGCTTGAGAATTGGAAGGCACGTGCATGGTGCCATGAGTAGTATATCATTGCTGGTTTTTCTGGAACACGTTTCATTGTCTGGGCACCAGCTTCTTGGGAGCCGAGAGGCAGGGTGAAGCTTATCTATTTTTTGTTGGATTGGATCTCTCAGGTGTGATGTGGCTCTAAATCTAATACTCAGAGTTTTAGCAGCTGAAGAGGTGTGTTCCTGAAGCCAGCAGCTTCAGCAATCCTGCCTTCTAGTGGTGGCAGCATCCCTGGTAGGCTGGTCCTGGGGCCTGGTCTAGAGCCCACTGCCCCAGCCCTTCCAGTGATATTTGTAAATTCTTTTTTTTTTTTTTTTTTTTGGAAACGGAGTCTCACTGTTGCCCAGGCTGCAGTGCAGTGGTGCAATCTCAGCTCACTGCAATGTCTGCCTCCTCAGTTCAAGAGATTCTCCTGCCTCCTCAGTTCAAGAGATTCTCCTGCCTCAGCCTCCTGAGTAGCTGGGACTACAGGTGCCGGCACCATGCCTGGCTAATTTTTGTATTTTTAGTAGAGACAGGGTTTCACCATGTTGACTAGGGTGGTCTGGAACTCCTGGCCTCAAGTGATCCGCTGGCCTTGACCTCTCAAAGTGCTGAGATTACAGGCATGAGCCACCATGACCACCTGTTTGTAAATTCTTAATTTCCTATTTGAAATCCCTTTCTGCTTAAAATAATTGGAGTGGTTTCTATTTCCTGCTACTGGCCCTTCCTTATACTACTGAGGTACAAGTCGATTAATTTATTTAGTTGTTATTTTCTGAGCACCTAGAATGTGTCAGGCACTAGTTTTTGGCTCTGAAAATATAACAATGAACAAAGCAAAGGTCTTGCACCTTTGTCTTATTATCATGGCAGTTATATTCTCTATCAGAGCTGTCCAATACAAACATAATGTGAGTTACATGTGTGTTTAAAAAATTTTAGTATCTGGCCGGGTGCGGTGGCTCATGCTTATAATCCCAGCACTTTGGGAGGCCGAGGTGGGTGGATCACCTGAGGTCAGGAGTTCGAGACCAGGCTGGCCAAATGGTGAAACCCTGTCTCTACTAAAAATACAAAAATTAGCTGAGCGTGGTGGCAGGTGCCTGTAATCCCAGCTACTCATGAAGAATTTCATGAACCCAGGAGGCAGAGGTTGCAGTGAGCTGAGATCACACCACTGCACTCCAGCCTGGGCAACAGAGCAAGACTCTGTCTCAAAAAAAAAAAGAAAAAGTTAGTGTCCATATTAAAAGAATAAGTGAAATTAACCTAACACATCCAAAATATTATCATTTCAACATGTGCTTAATATAAATATTGATTAATTTTTAAATGTACTTTTTTCATGTTAAGTCTTGGAAATTTAGTGTTTAGTTTTTACTTACAGTACATCTCGATTCAGTGCAAAATTTTTATTGGAACTACTTCATCTGTATTACATTTCATTACACTTACAGTTGAAAAAGTAGATTCATGACTAACAGGTTCCAGATATACTTAAATATTTTCCACTAACCAAAAAAAGTACCAAAAACAATTTTTCCTTAATATTTTCATCCATATTGACAAAACTTGTTCATCCTTTCTAGAAGGATTTGACTTTGGAGCAAAAGTATATCAGTTTCAAAACTATATCTGTTCAAGTTAAGTAAATTCACCAACTCTTGAGTCAAATCTGAAGCATTCTACATAATTGAAAAATAACTCAAAATTTATCAATGATAATTATGTCCTTCACATTTTTTTCTGTCTTTGCAGCTTAACTTACATAACATGTTTCAATTAAATGAAAATAACTTGCCTATTAATTTCATTTAGAAAAAAGTATAAAATCATTGTTATTGATTTGTATTTTAAGTTTCAGTTTCAACATTAATTAAATGTCTAGCTAAGTAACAAATAAGCTTTTCCTTACCTTGGAGTTTCAAATTTAGCTCTTCCATGTGCACTGTAATTTTTTCTTTCTTTTCTTTTTTTTCTTTCATTTATTTGAGATAGGGTCTTGTTCTGTCACCCAGGCTGCAGTGCAGTGGAACGATCTGGGCTCACTGCAATCTCCACCTCCCGGGCTCAAGTGATCCTCCCATCTCAGCCTCCTGAGTAGCTGGGATTACAGGCATGCGCCACCACACCTAGCTAATTTTTTTGTATTTTTGATAGAAATAGGGCTTCACTATGTTGCCCTGGCTGGTCTCAAACTCCTGAGCTCCAGCCATCTGCCTCCCTCAGCCTCCCAAAATGTTGAAATTACAGGCATGAGCCACTGCGCCCGGCCAGATATGCAGTGTAATTTTGATGAGAGAACATAAATCATGCTGCCATTTTTTGTCTTTGATTATGGGATAATTTGCCAAGCATTCCCTTTGTTTAAAAAAAATCTTGAATTGAAGTTAAAAATACAGTAACCCTTTGTAAAGCTCTTCTGTGACTCAAAGAGCACTGACAAAGACCACAAGATCATTAAATCTGTCATCTCCTATTTGTTTCAACTGTTCCTTAAGCTGAAGATGATTCATAGCATTTGAATGAATACAATGAACAATATTAATCTATGATGCTTTTCACAGAGTCGGCTGCAGAAAACTAAGCACAACTGTTTTCAAAATGTATCACCTAATGGGCTAAGCAATAAGGAAAATATTAGTCTCTTATTTGAAAATTCTAATAAATCAAAATTTTTGATTCAGCATAATGGAACTACCATTTGTGGTGAAAGAAACTAATTTTTTTCTTATCTGGCTGGAATTATTCTTTGACAGTTATAAAAGATTTAAAAATATCCATGCTGCATGTTAGTTTCTTTTAGGCTATGAATTGACATTTCTTCATAAATTTGAAGTCCTTTGAGACAAAATGTACCCAAAGTATTAATTGGGCAGTGTCTATTATATCAAATGACTCATCTAAAGCTAAAGTACTTGTGATTTTTTAAGATTATTGATTGGTCTTTGCTATTGTTAGAAAAGTCTTCATATTTTATGGACAATTATTTGAGGGCTCAATTGAAGAGCTTTCTCTTTTTGTGAAGTATCTTTTTAAATCTTTTCCTCAGAATTTTCTAACAATATTTCCATTGTCAAAAAATAATTTATTTTACCATTTCTTCATCTGAAAGTGTTTTTCAACTGAGTACTGTGGCATGTGCCTGTCACCTCAGCTACTTGAGAGACTGAGATGGGGAGGATCACTTGAGCCTGGAACTTCGAGTCCAGCCTGGGCAACATAGTGAGACCCCGTCTATAATAAGTAAATAAATATATTTTAAAGTGTTTTTCTTTTGTGAAAGAATTCCAGTCTTTTTATAGCTGGCCAAGTTTATAAGCACAGATCCTGTTTAGATTTGTTTAACAATTATTTTAAAATTAAACATTATTGATGACCTGGCGCAATGGCTCACTCCTCTAATCCCAGCACTTTGGGAAGCTGAGGCGGGCAGATACCTTGACTCAGGGGTTTGAGACCAGCCTGGGCAACATGGCGAGACTTCATGTCTAAAAAAAAGAAAAGAAAGAAAAAAAAAATAGCTGGGTATGTTGGCACATGCCTATAGTTCCAGCTATTATACTTGAGGCTGAGGTGGGAGGATCACCTGAGCCCAGGTAGGAAGAGGCTGCTGTGAGCTGAGATTGTACCACTGCACTCCAGCCTGGGTGACAGGATGAGAACCTGTCTCAAATAAAATAAACATTATTGCTTGATATCTTCTCACATAGGAAAAAAATTAAATACTCAACAAATTTTTGTCGAATGTTTAAGTAACCCAAAAACACTCAACAAATTTTTGTTTAATGTTAAATCTGTTTTTAGGTAACTAATTTTGTTGATTCTTTTTTTTTTTTTTTACTATCGAGAGGAAACTTCTTATCAAATCCACTATGCATATGCTGAAAATGTCTCTTAATATTGTCCACTTTATTATTTTATTTAATTAATTTATTTATTTTGAGATGGAGCTTTGCTCTTGTTGCCCAGGCTGGAGTGCAATGGCACCACTTCAGCTCACCGCAACCTCCGCCTCCCGGGTTCAAGCGATTCTCCTGCCTCAGCCTCCCGAGTAAGCTAGGATTACAGGCATGTGCCACCAAGCCTGGCTAATTTTGTATTGTTAGCAGAGATGGGGTTTCTCCATGTTGGTCAGGCTGGTCTCGAACTCTTACCTCGTGATCCACCCTCCTTAGCCTCCCAAAGTGCTGAGATTACAGGAGTGAGCCACCGCACCCGGACATTTTATTATTTTAAAAAGATTTTCTCTCTCACACACAAAAAAAACAATTTGCTGCAGCAAATTTCAATTACCTTTCGTCAACTTTTTTTGGCTTTACCCTTCAGGTACTAGTTTCTGCATCTCCACTCAATTCTGCATCAGTAGAATGCCTTTGCTTAAAACTTTTTAAATTTGCCCATACTTTTTTTAAGCTAAACAAATTTAATTGCATTATAATTAAAATCAGTATTTCAATCTACCTCTTACTGTCTGCAGAAAATATTTGTTTTGTGTTTTGTGTTTTGTTTTGTTTTGTTTTTGAGACGGAGTCTTGCTCTGTCGCCCAGGCTGGAGTGCAGTGGTGTGATCTCCGCCATTCTCCTACCTCAGCCTCCTGAGTAGCTGGGACTATAGGTGCTCGCCACCACGCCCGGCTAATTTTTTGTATTTTTAGTAGAGATGGGGTTACACCATGTTAGCCATGATGGTCTCTATCTCCTGACCTCATGATCCGCCCGCCTCAGCCTCCCAAAGTGTAGGTATTACTGGCATGAGCCACCGTGCCCGGCCTGCAGAAAGTATTTGAATAGGCTGGGTGCAGTGGCTCACGCCTGTAGTCCCGGCACTTTGGGAGGCCGAAGTGGGCAGATCACTTGTGGTCAGGAGTTCAAGACCAGCCTGGCCAACATGGTGAAACCCCATCTCTACTAAAAATAGAAAAATTAGCAGGGCATGGTGGCACGCGCCTGTAATCCTAGCTACTCAGGAGGCTGAGGCAGGAGAATTGCTTGAACCCAGGAAATGGAGGTTGCGGTGACCCGAGATCATGCCACTGCACTCCAGCCTAGGGGACAGAGCGAGACTCTGTCTCAGAAAAAAAAAAAAAAGAAAAAATTCAGTTCTGCAGTCTTACTAGCCTCATTTTTTTTCTTTTTTTTTTTTGAGACGGACTCTCACTCTGTCCACATTAGCTTCATTTCAAGTGCTCAGTAGCCACCTGTGCCTCTAGTTCCTCTACTGACTGATTATAAATCTGGGTTATGCAGTGCTCTGAACATCAGGCTAAGAAAGTTAATTTTTTTTTAAATTTTTATTTTGTAGAGACGGTGTTTTGCCATGTTGCCAGGCTAGTCATGACAGGCTAAAGAATTTGACCTGTATCTTTGGCAAAGGAGGCAGTCACACAGGTTGGTAGAGGGTTCCAGAAGGAATTCCTGTTTGGGAAGCTTGAATGGCATTAACTTAGCTGTCCACAGGGTCAGGGAGAGCCCAGAGACCAATCACGAACAGGGGCAGAAATCTGGACTTGGGTTTACAAGGGTTACACAAAAATGCAGGGAGCACAGAGGAGAAGATGCATTTAGAGGGCCAGAGAGGGAAGAATCAATAGGTCTTGGGAGATTCGATGGTAAAGGACAGAAAGAAAAAGGAGAGTCAAAGTTTTGCAGTGTGTCACTGGAGAAGAGCGAGGGTACTGAACCTTCAGTTTGAAGTTCAGTTTCATTTGGTGCTATTCAACTCGATATTTGTTTTTCATGTCTGCTCCATGCTGGCCCTGTGTTGGTTTGTGGGGTACAGGGTGGTGAACCTCAAGCACTCAGCTGAGAGGGAATGAGCACGATGGTTATCTTGACTCTAGGAACTCAGTTCTTGAAGCCAGTCCTGAAGGAATAAAGACTACAGAGTAAAATCCTAATTTTTTTTTTTTTTGAGACAGGTTCTTGCTCTATCACCCAGGCCAGAGTGCAGTGGCACAATCTCGCCTCACTGCAACCTCCGCCTCCTGGGTTAAAGCCACCATGCCTGGCTAATTGTTTTGTATTTTTAGTACAAACTCCTGACCTTGTGAGCTGCCCACCTCGGCCTCCCAAAGTGCACCACACCCGGCCTGAATTTTTAATTTTAATTTAAAAACTGAAGCATTTATAATATTTTTCTATGAACACAGTTTACTGTTTTGCTAAACTACATTTCACATTAATCATTGCATTACATAAGATATCATTATTGTAGTTCACATGTAGGGCAAAAACACCATTTCTTTTTTTTCCTTTTTTTTTTTCTTTTGGAGATGGAGTCTCACTCTGTGGCTCAGGCTGCAGTGCAGTATGCAGCGGTGTGATCTCTGCCCACTGCAACCTCTGCCTCCCAGGTCAGGCGGTTCTGCTGCCTCAGCTGCCTGAGCAGCTGGGATTACAGGCACCTGCCACCACACCTATCTAATTTTTGTATTTTTAGTAGAGATGGGGTTTCACCAGTTGGCCAGGCTGGTCTTGAACTCCTGGCCTCTAATGATCTGCCCGTCTCGGTCTCCCAGAGTGCTGGGATTATAGGCGTGAGCTACCACGCCCAGCCGAAAACATTATTCCTAATGTTACACATTAACACATCAATTAATTACTTCAGTTCAAAAAATTTTAAATATACTTATGTGACATTGTAATATACTTATTCAAATATTTTCTTTTCTTTTTTTTGAGACAGAGTCTTGCTCTGCCAACCAGGCTGGAGTGCAGTGGCGGGATCTTGGCTCACTGCAACCTCCACCTCCCAGGTTCAAGTGATTCTCTTGCCTCAGCCTCTGGAGTAGCTGGGACCACAGGCGTGTGCCACCAAGCCCGGGCCGAAAACCTTAATGAATTTGACCTCCTCTGTCTGTCTGTCTTGAGAAAGTACTCATTGTTCTTGAAGTGCCCTTGAAACATATTTTCTTGCATAATTTGCTGCTAGCTGTATTTTTTAATGGCTTGAGTTTCTAGATCTGGCTGGATTGAACATCTGCCACACACTCTTTTGCCCTTGAACCAAACAACTACTATGTATACATTTGGGAGAGAAGGCAATTTACAAAAAACAATGTTCAGTATAATCCCCTTTTTTTAAACAGCATAGAGAGAGAACAAGAGTGGACAACTGTCATCTTAAGGTGGCCATAAGAAACTACAGCCAAGAGACAGTGACCCTGGGTCATTGTCATTGCCATTCTGGTTACCTCAACGTTAACAGTTGTGATATCTGGATGGTGAAATGTGACTTTTGGTTTCATCTTTTGACCTCTGAATAATCTAAAATATGTGCATGTATTTTAGAAAAAGCAGAATAAAAACAATGAAAGTTGTGTGTTTTTGTTTTTGTTTTCTGAGAATAGTCTTGCTTTGTCACCCAGGCTAGAGTGCAGTGGCATGATCTCGGCTCACTGCAACCTCCGCCTCAGGGTTCAAGCAATTCTCCCGCCTCAACCTGTTGAGTAGTGGAGATTATAGGCATGCGGCACCACGCCTGGCTAATTTTTGTATTTTTGGTGGAGATGAGGTTTCATCATGTTGGCCAGGTTGGTCTCGAACTCCTGACCTTGTGATCCACCCGCCTTGGCCTCCCAGAGTGCTGGGATTACAGACATGAGCCACCACTCCCAGCCTGAAAGTTTTTTAAATAACTTGAGAGGAACCTCCCATGGTGTCTGGCCTCCCTCCAGTGATTCCAGACCTCAAGTGATAGGCCTGTTGGTCAGGGACATGTCTCCCAGGGTGTTTGGGAGGCTGGAAAAGAGGCCAAAGGCCCAGGAGGATAAAAGGGAGATGCAGGGGCTGAACGTTGTGGAGAGAGGCATGGAGATAAAGAGGGATTACTCGGGGCTGGGAGGAGAGCAGAGGGAAGCGGGGCAGGCACAGTGGCTGGGAGCCAGCCTGTGCCATCCTGAGCAGTTCGAATTTGGTGGGAGGAAGCAAAGGAGGCTTGAAGCCGGAGGCAATGTGGTTACATGCATTTTGCAGCAAGTCAGTGGCAGCAATGCAGTGGCTCCCCAAGACTGGGAGACTAGGTAGGAGGCTGCTGAACAAACCTGGAGAATGACGATGGGTGTCAGGCAGTGGGGAGTACTGGGATTCTATGGGCCTTTTAAGGTTGAATCAGCCACCGTGGACAACTGTGAGCTCCTCATGGGAAGGAAATGTATCATATGAATCTTTGCATTCCCAAGATCCAGCACCATATCAAGGTTAGGGGTGGAGGTGGGAGGGTGGCTTCTGATTCCATGCTGCTGGGACTTGAAGGAGCCAGGCAGGCAGCTCCCCACTCCTCACCCAATCCTGGCCACCCTTCCCCTTTGGCCATCATGGGTACATATTTTGAGGATCCACATTCTGGCTAAGGCTCTTTTCCGTTTTTATTTACTTTTTAAAGTTGAAATAGGCCAGGCGCAGTGACTTACCCCTGTAATCCTAGCACTTTGGGAGGCCAAGGTGGGAGGATCACTTGAGGCTAGGAGCTCAAGACCAGCCTGGACAACATGGTGAGACCTCAGCTCTACAAAAAAATTTGAAAATTCGCTGAGATGAGATCTCACTATGTTGCCCAGGCTGGTCTCGAACTCCTGAGCTCAAATGATCCACCCACCTCTGCCTCCCAAAGTGCTGGGATTACAGGCATAAGCCACTGCAGCCAAGTAGTTATTTTAAAATGTGCAATAAATTGTTGTTGACTCTGTCACCGTGTTGTGCTGTCAACTACTAGACCTTATTCGTTCTATCTAATTATATTTTTGTACCCATTAACCATCCCCACTCCTCATCCCTGACTACCCTTCCCAGCCTCTGGCACCCATCCTTCTATTCTCTATCTCCATGAGTTCACTTGTTTTCATTTTTGGCTCCCACAAATAAGTGAGAACATATGAAATTTGCCCTTTTTTGTCTGGTTTATTTCACTTAACATAATGACCTCCAGTTCCATCCATGTTGTTGCAAATGACAGGATGTCATTCTTTCATACGGTTGAATAGTACTCATTTGTGTATACATACCACATTTTCTTTATCCACTTGTTTATTGATGGACACAGGTTGCTTCCAAATCTTGCTTGTTGTGAACAGTGCTGCAATAAACATGGGAGTGCAGGTATCTCTTCGATGCACTGATTTTCTTTCTCTTTGGTACATACCTAGCAGTGAGATTGCTGGATCATAAGGTAGTTCTAGTTTTAGTTTTTTGAGGAACCTCCAAACTATTCTCCATGGTGGTTGTACTAATTGACATTCCCACCAATAGTGTACAAGGGTTCCCCTTTCTCCACATCCTCCCCAGCATTTGTTACTGCCTGTCTTTTGCATAAAAACCATTTTAACTAGAGATGGTATCTCATTGTAGTTTTGATTTTCATTTATCTGATGATCAATGATGTTGAGCATTTTTTAATATGCCTGTTTGCCATTTGTATGACTTCTTTTCAGAAATGTCTGTTCAGATCTTTTGCCTATTTAAAAATAATATTATTAGATTTTTTTCCTATAGAATTGTTTGAGCTTCTTATATATTCTGGTTCCTTGTCAGATGGATAGTTTGCAAATATTTTCTCCCATTTTGTGGGTTGTCTCTTCACTTTGTTGATTGTTTCCTTTACTGTGCATAAGCTTTTTAACTTGATGTGCCCATTGTTTTCTTGTAGTAGTTTCATAGTTTGAGTTCTTAGGTTTAAGTCTTTAATCCATTTTAATCTGTTTTGATTTGATTTTTGTATATATTGAGAGATAGGGGTCTAGTTTCATTCTTCTGTATATGAATATCCAGTTTTCCCAGCACCATATATTGAAGAGACTGTCCTTTCCCCAGTGTATGTTCTTGGCACCTTTGTTAAGCACTCATTTCTTTTTTTTTTTTTTTTTTTTTTAGACGGAGTCTTGCTCTTGTTGCCCAGTCTGAAGTGCAATGGCGCGATCTCAGCTCACCACAACCTCCGCCTCCCGAGTTCAAGCGATTCTCCTGCTTCAGCCTCCTGAGTAGCTGGGATTACAGGTATGTGCCACCACGCCTGGCTAATTTTGTATTTTTAGTAGAGACTGGGTTTCTCCATATTGGTCAGGCTGGTCTTGAACTCCCGACCTCAGGTGATCCGCCTGCCTCAGCCTCCCAAAGTGCTGGGATTACAGGTGTGAGCCACCGCGCCCAGCCGTAAGCGCTCATTTCTATTGGTTATATACCTAGGAGTGGAAATGCTAGCTCATAGAATAGGCATAGATTTAACTTTAGGAGACACTAGCAAATGGTTTTCAAAGGGCTTGGATCAATTTACACCCAACCAATAATATATGCGAGTTCCCATTGCTCTATGTCCTCAGGATAGAGGCTTTGAATCCTCATTTTTCCCATTTTGCAAATAAGGAAACTGAGGTTCGGGGATGCTAAAAAATCCACTCAGGTTAACATAGCTAGTGAGAAGTTACTCTCCAATGGAATCCAGATATTACTGCAAATTCAGTGCTGCCTGTCACACCACGTTTCATATGAGGATAGTAAGCAAATGGTATACATCATGTGTGTCAATGGAATTCTGAGAAAGATGAGATCAATGTTAGGCTTTGCCAAACATTTGGAACTTGAACTTGGTTTTAAAGGTTGTGTAGAGCACAGAGAAGGCTGAGGGCTCTCTGGGCAGAAGGGAAGACTTGGCTAATGGCAGGGAGAGAAGTATATTGGGGTTGGGGGTGATGTGAGGTTGCCTCTCTCATTTGAGAACTGCTGATCTGGTTGGTATCTCTATCTCAATGTCATTCTTGGGTTCCTTGTCCAAAGGACCATAGTCGCTGCAATAGTCCTAACCTCCTAAAGTCTCTATTCTTTGCTCACTTTGTCTTGTTGCAGAGAAAGTAGAAGCATAGTTTAGCCCACATAATCTGACCTCCCTTTTTATTTTGAGCTATAGTTTGGGCTGCCTCAGCAAAAACACCATGGACTGGATGGTTTCAGCAACAGACATTTCCTCACAGTTCTGAAGACTGAAAAGTCCAAGATCAGGGTGCCAACTGATGGGGTTCCTGGAGAGGTTTCTCTTCTTAGTTTGCGGAAGGACACCTTGCTGTATCCTAACATGGCAGAGAGAGAGAGAGAGAGGAGACAAAGAGAGAGAGAGAGAGGAGAGAAAGAGAGAGAGAGAGAGAGAGAGAGAAAATGCACTAGTCCCTTCATCTCCTTACAAAGGCACTAATCCCATCATGGGGGCGCTAACCCTCTTCCCTCACCTGACATTAATTACCTCCCAAAGGCCTCAGCTCCAAATATGATCACAGTGGGGACTAGAGCTTTAACATACAAATTTTCAGGGGACACACATCTGCAGTCCATAGCACTCACTCTCTTCTATCTGTTGAGTGAAATGCTATTTTATTCACCTTTATTCTCTGTATTTCAGGTGAGCAAGTCTAGTCTTTCCAATAAGACTATAATCCCCCCGAGGGCAGGGGCAGGATTGTGCCCCTTGTGTGTAAATGACAGTCCCTAGGGCTTTTCTGGGATACATAGGGCATAGAGACTCAATGTTCACTTGTGCTGCTTATGGATTGATTAAGTCACTCCCGCCTTTGGCTTACCCATAGGTCTGATTCCTTTCCTCACAAGTCTTCTGTTATTGCAAGCATGTGGCCTTTCGAGTCCCTGCAATGAAAAATTTGTCAGCTGTTTAGACTCCTGTGATGAATTAATCTAGGCATAATGAAATGTTCCTTTTCTTCATTATTATTTCTCACAGTTCAGTATAGCTGGGAAAACTCAGAAAACTAATTCTAATTAATTATAAGCTAGAAATTGTGTCTGAGAGAAGGGTAAAAATTGCATGTAATTTCCTCTCCACTCCTAATTCCTAAATTCTTCTATGTGCATTGATTACCATCGCCCTTGTTTCTAGCACAGAACTTCCCTTTAAAATCGATCACAGCTTGACTTCTTTCTTTTCTCCTCCTTGTGTAGTTGTGGCTTCTACATTTTATCATTAAAGCTCTTTTCAAAACTGCTATACGCTGCTTCTTTGAGCTCTTCTGCTCTCATTGTTCCACAGCATCTCTTGGAATCAATTTCCTCTCGTTCCTTCCTAGTTGCACTATTTCACCTGACTCCTATTGGCACACGGATTCATTTCACCTGGCCAAAGTCAATTTCACTCATACACATACCCCTTTCAACTCTCTTCTTGCCAAATTTTCTGATTCCAAACATACCAGTGGTGCCCTTCTTTTCTCTGTGGTGTTTTTTTTTGGTTTTGTTTTTTGTTTTTTGTTTTTGTTTTGCATGGGCTCAGACTCTGGCATTAAAAAAATTACTAGACTTTATTTATGTAGTACAGTATTAGATTTACAGAATAATTGAGCAGATAGTACAGAGTTCAACATGCCCTTCCCACCTCTCCTGCAGCTCCTAACAGTTTCCTCCATTATTAACATCTTCCATTAATGTGGTACATTTGTTACACTTAATGAACCAATACTGATACATGATTAACTACAGCTCATAGTTTACACGAGGTTCACTCTTTATGTTGCATGGCTCTGTGGGTCTTGACAAATGCAATATGACATGTATCTGTCACTACTCTGTCATACAGAATGGTTTTACCTCCCTAAAAACCCCTCAGACCACAGCTCTTAAGAGGCTTTTTTTTTTCTTCCTGGTGTTTCATCTCCATCTGACAATACAATTTAGTTTTTCTTTGTTTCTTTATTGTCTGTCTTCCCCAAATCTCAACCTTTTCTAGACTGTAAGCTCCACGAAAGTGGAGACCTTATAAAACAAATCTATTTTTTTCATTGTTGTATCCCCAGCTCCTAGAACACTCAAATTTGGTGAATGAATGAATGCATGAATGAATCGATAATGATTTAATGCCCATTTAGAGCTCGAGTGAATTGATCTGTTGATCTTTGTGCCCTCTTAGTTGTTGAAGGCATTGTTGCACAATGTCTTAATGTATATGAAAACATTTCTGCCAGCCTGGCCAACATGGTGAAACCTCGTTTCTACTAAAAATACAAAAATTATTCAGGTGTGGGTGGTGTGCACCTGTAGTCCCAGCTACTTGGGAGGCTGAGGCACGAGAATTGCTTAAATCCAGGAAGCACAGGTTGCAGTGAACCAAGATTGCGCCACCACACTCCAGCCTGGGTGACAGAGCAAGACTCTATCTCAAAAAAAGAAAAGAAAACAAAACAAAACAAAAGAAAACATTCCTGCATCCCTACCTATTTGAAAATGGTCGGCTGGCCCTGATGGAGCCAGAAGGCCCTGCTGCAGCTAGAGCCATGTCATTTGAGGGGTTTGGCAGCTCTGGGGAGATGTCCAGCAGACTCATGTGATATTTGTCCAGAGCTTTATCCTCTAGACTACTGTTTCTCAAACTTTAAAAAATTATCACTCCCCTGAGGACCCTTATTGTTTTTCCTGAATACCCACCCCCCTTATGAAATTTTAACACCACAGATGATATACCATCAATCTGTTTATGGACCGTATGCATATCTGTGCTTTCTATATAAAAAGAATAAAAGGTTTTTTGCCCCCTTGGAGAGATGTCACCCTCTTTGAGGGGTTGCATACTCCCAATATTCTTCTTGATGTCTTAAAGAGTGTGATACCCTACCTTGTTTTAACCTGAGGGACTCTCTCCTGGCACAGAGAGAGCCGGACAGACTCCATTTTAGTTTCTTCGCTTGCAGCCCCCTTTCACCTCCCTCCCTTAAGGCATAACTAGTGTAAACTGACTCAAAGCACGTCCAGGAATGCACCTACTGATAAGATATTGAGGCAAACTGCACCAGCAACTCCTGGGGATGCGCGCGGTGGATGGCACCCAAAACCCCTGCATTTATCTCTTTGTGATAGTTTAAGCCCCTGCACCTGGAACTGTTTATTTTTTTGTAACTACATTTGTAACCAATTAATTTTTTAACTTTTTGCCAGTTCTGCTTCTGTAAAAATTGCTTCAGCTAAAATCTCCACTCCCCTATTTAGACCACAGTATAGAAACAAAACTAGCCCCTTCCTCGGGGCCGAGAGAATTTTGAATGTTAGCTGCCTCTTGGTCGCTGCTTAACAAAGGACTCTTTAATCTGTCTCAAAGTGTGGTGTTTCTCTATAACTCGCTTGGTCACAACAAGAGGAGGGCAGGAAAGGTATACTGATGTGACCCTCAGATGAAACAACATTGAGAGGGATGGGAGACATAACAGATGATGAAATGCAGATTCAAAACTCTTTGGAGCTGGGTGCGGTGGCTCACACCTATAATTCCAGCACTTTGGGAGGCCGAGGCAGGTGGATCACCTGAGGTCAAGAGTTTGAGACCAGCCTGACCAACATGGCGAAACCCGGTCTCTACTAAAAATACAAAAAATTAGCTGGGCATGGTGGCAGGCTCCTGTAATCCCAGCTACTTGGGAAGCTGATGCAGGAGAATCGCTTGAACCCAGGAGGTGGAGGATCTGGGAAGCCAAGATCATGCCATTGCACTCCAGCCTGGGCAACAGAGCGAGACTCTGTCTCAATTAAAAAACAAAAACAATAACAAAACAAAACAAAACAAAAACTCTTTGGGATCATTAGATTCTATTTTAACCAATCAATTTTAAATGTAAACTCTTTCTTTTTCTTTTTCTTTCTTTTTTTTTTTGAGACAAGTTCTTGCTCTGCTGCCCAGGCTGGAGTGCTGTGGTGCAATCTTGGCTCACTGCAACCTCTGCCTCCCGGGTTCAAGTGATTCTCCTGCCTCAGCCTCCTGCATGGCTGGGATTATAGGCACAGCCACCACACCCAGCTAATTGTTGTATTTTTAGTAGAGATGGGATTTCGCCATGTTGGCCAGGCTGGTCTCAAATTCCTGGCCTCAAGTGATCTGCCCACCTCGGCCTCCCAAAGTGCTGGGATTACAGGTGTGAGCCACTGCACCTAGCCTTAAATGTAAACTCTTGTACCCAAGTTCAAAAATTCAACTGCATGGGTAGGCAGGGGAAACCAGCTTGATTGCCTGCATTAATTGAACAAAAGTTTTTCTTTCTTGGGAAGTGGTAGATTCCTCGTGTTGCCTGGTGGATGGGCTGCCTATGGGGAAACCTGTTGTGCCCTGGGACTGGCGTTTAAAAAGAGATCCTATAGAGATCTGACCATAAGAAAGATCTCTCCAGAAATGGGATGGGGAGACTAACAGGAGACATAATGTGTGTCCAAGTGTTCCAAGTACTGAGGTTTGGAGCAGGAAGGCGACTTCTTTGGCATAATTTGTAAGGCATGCTATGGGTCAAATTGTGTCCCCCAACAAGATGTTGAAGTCCTGGGCTGGGCGCAGTGGCTCATGCCTGCAATCCCAGCACTTTGGGAGCCCGAGGCAGGTGGATCACTTGAGGTCAGGAGACCAGCCTGACCAACATGGTGAAACACCGTCTCTACCAAAAATACAAAAAACTAGCCAGGTGTGGTGGCACATGTCTGTGGTCCCAGCTACTCAGGAGACCAAGGTGGAGGATCGCTTGAGCCCAGAAGTCGGAGGTTGCAGTGAGTCAAGATCGTGCCACTGCACTCCAGCCTGGGTAACAGAACGAAACCCTGTATCAAAAAAAAAAAAAAAAAAAAAGAAAGAAAGAAAGATATTGAAGTCCTAACTCCCCACTGCCTGTAAATGTGATCTAATTTGAAATAGGGTCTTTGCAGATGATTAAGATGAGGTCACTAAAGGGGGTCCTAATCTAATATGACTAGTGCCCTCATAAAGCGGAGAAATTCAGACACTGAGACAGATAAGGCAGTCAAAATAGAGGGAAGATGCTACGAAGCCACAGGGAAAAGGAATGTCATCTACAAAGAGTGTCTGAGGTTACCGGAAACTGGGAGAAAGGCCTGGAACAGATTCTCCTTCACAGTCCTCAGAAGGAACCAACCCTGCTAACACCTTGATTTTGAACTTTTAGCTTCCAGAACTGAGATGATGCATTTCTGTTGTTTAAGCCACCTAGTTTGTTGTCCTTTGTCACAGCAGTCCTAGCAAACGAATATAGGATCTAAGCAGTGTCAAAAAGTGAAGGTTTCAAGGAAGCAGCTTTTAGTTTAATAAAGGCTAGGAGTGGGGTGCGTACAAGAGGACAGAAGAGGAATCCACAGCAGCTGGCTATTCCAGTGTGCTCATGCTTTTATCCTCAGCAAGGGCCCCACAGATGGGGATACTGACACCTCCATTTCACTCATTAGGAAAGGAAGTCTCAGAGAGAAAGCAGCTTGCTCAAGGTCACACCACTAGTAAATGTCAGAGTCAGCCTTCCAATCGATACTGGTCCCAGTCCAAAGGAATGATTACTCACCCTTCTCAATGAAATTGGACAAGGTCCCAGTCATCTCACTATCTTGTGGATTCTGCTTTGCTCCAGCAGGAGCACCCTGACCTGCAGTTGTACTAAGCACTTAAGACTGTGGGGTGGACTGGGCACAGTAGCTCACACTTATAATCCCAGCACTTTGGGAGGCTAAGGTGGCCAGATCACTTGAGGTCAGGAGTTTGAGACCAGCCTGTTCACCAGCATGGTGAAACCCCGTCTGTACTAAAAATACAAAAATTAGCCGGGTGTGGTGGCGCACCTCTTGAAACTCCAGCTACTTACTTGGGGGGCTGAGGTGGGAGGATCTCTTGAACCCAGGAGGTGGAGGTTTCAGTGAGCTGAGATCGCACCACTGCACTCCAGCCTGGGTGACAGAATGAGACCCTGCCTCAAAATAATAATAATAATAAAAAAGACTGTGGAGCACGGTAGTTTAGATTATGGCTTGGGATCCCGACTGCCTGAGTTTGAAGCTTGCTCTGCCTCTCACACACTTTCTGCCTTTGAACAAAGTGGCTCAACCTCTCTGTGCCTCCGTCTCCTTCACCCTAAAATGAAGATTATGAGGACAGCATTCACCCCATGGAGTTCTCCTGTGCATTAAATACATTCTCTCAGGTAAAGTATTTAGAGGAGCACTAGCTGTTACTATTATTTCTTTTGAGCACATCTCACACACCTCAGTTGGCTCCTGACTTGAGCTGAGCTCATAGGACTGTATTTCCCACATTTAACAATAATGCAGAAAAACTGGAGGCCTGGAGAAAAATGCAAAAAATCTTATTAGAAGGAAAGGGCACTTTAAGAGTCAGGATTCACATAAAAAGAAATAGCTCTTGTTTATTTTCTTCCTGGGGAGGGTTTTGTCTTGGGCTTTCAGGAGGCACCTATGGTAATTCACAGCCCCAGTTGCTGGTAAATCCTTAAAGGACTATTGTCTTCGGTCAGCT
Source organism: Pongo abelii (assembly GCF_028885655.2). Taxonomy (NCBI): domain Eukaryota; kingdom Metazoa; phylum Chordata; class Mammalia; order Primates; family Hominidae; genus Pongo; species Pongo abelii. The sequence goes on from NC_071988.2 coordinate 24,641,820, forward strand.
GGTTTCCAGAAGACACAAATAAAGAAAATATCCCCCAGGATGATAGAGCCCTGTGTGCCTTTTATTTGCGTTGCTTCTTTGGCTCTGTAGCAGGCAGGCCAGAGTCCGTAGGCAATATTTAATTTGATATAAGCACCCGGAAGGACCTTAACATTTACAGAGAGAATTATTCCAAATGGTCTTAGCAGGAGGAACACTGAAACAGTGATGATGGAAACTTTTTCTTTTTTTTTTTCCCAGAGGCTCAGGAAGCAGCGGCTGTAATTCTGAAGCTCACCCTTGGCCATGGTGTTTTTTTGTTTGTTTGTTTATTTGTTTGTTTTGAGTCTCTCGCTTTGTCCCCAGGCTGGAGTGCAGTGGCACGATCTCAGCTCACTGCAACCTCTGCCTCCTGGGTTCAAGCGATTCTCCTGCCTCAGCCTCTGAGTAGCTGGGATTATAGGTGCCTGCCACCACGCCCAGCTAATTTTTTGTATTTTCAGTAGAGTTGGGGTTTCATCATGTTGGCCAGAGGGCTGGTCTCGAATTCCTGACCTCAAATGATCTGCCCACCTCGGCCTCCCAAAGTGCTGGGATTACAGGTGTGAGCCACCATGCCCAGCAGGCCATGGTGTTTTCTCTCACTTTCAATGGGCTTGGGAATCTGCTCCCCAACCCTCACCTGGCCATCCCTCTCTCCTCAGCTCCAGCCCAAACAGCCTTCTCTGAGCTCCTTCAACACACAGTGTCCACATTACCCGGCGAACACTCAGCCCTGTGTGATAGTGGAGTCAGGAAGACCTGGGTTTCACTAAGGATGAGCTACAGAACCTGTGCCCCAGTTTTGTCATCTAAAAAAGAGAACAGTGCCGGGCGTGATGGCTCACGCCTGTAATCCCAGCACTTTGGGAGGCCAAGGAAGGCAGATCACTTGAGGTTAGGAGTTGGAGACCAGCCTGGCCAACATGGTGAAATCCCATCTCTACCAAAAATTACAAAAATTAGCCGAGTGTGATGGTAGGCGCCTGTAATCCCAGCTACTCAGTGAGCTGCACACCAGTTGCACAACAGAGCAACACTTCGTCTCAAATAAATACATAAATAAGAGAACAGTAAGATCAGATGGTTTTGCCCTATCAACTTGCCCCTCCTCTTTAAGGGAGGATGACTTTGGAAAGGGACCCGGGAGGCCTATGGCCGGAAGACTGCCCTGGAGGTGTGGAGTATGCTAGGAGCCCTTCCTGCCTGCGGGCAGCCTGCTGAGTGCAATGTGTTTTGGAGACCAATACAGGTAGTGAAATAAGCACTGGTGGGAAAATGGAAAGATCCGGGCATCTACTGTGTCATTTTGGGCTACTGGCATACTCAATTATAAAATAGGTGAGTTGGACAAGGTGGTTTTTTTGTTTTGTTTGTTTTGTTTTTGTTTTTGTTTTTGTTTTTTTGCAATAGAACCGTAAACTCGAAATAAAATCCTAAGCCCTCACCAACTGAATGGACCCCCTCTTAGCCAAGAGGACCACCCTGGAAAAAAATTGTTTTTTCTTTTTCCTTTTCTTTTTTTTTTTTTTGAGATGGAGTCTCACTCTGTCACCCAGGCTGGAGTGCAGTGGAACCCTCTTGGCTCACTGCAACCTCCACCTCCCGGGTTCAAGCGATTCTCCTGCCTCAGCCTCCCAGGTAGCTGGGACTACAGGCGCGTGCCACCACGCCTGGCTAATTTTTTGTATTTTTAGTAGAAACGGGGTTTCACCATGTTAGCCAGGAGGGTCTCGATCTCCTGACCTCATGATCCACCTGCCTCAGCCTCCCAAAGTGCAGGGATTACAGGTGTGAGCCACCGTGCCCGGCCAGAAAAATCTTAAAAACCCAGCCAGGCGCAGTGGCTCACGCCTATAATTCCAGCACTTTGGGAGGCCAAGGTGGGCAGATCACCTGAGGGCAGGAGTTCTAGGCCAGCCTGGCCAACACGATGAAACCCTGTCTCTACTAAAAATACAAGTTAGCTGGGCATGATGGCACACACCCTATAGTCCCAGCTACTCGGGAGGCTGAGGCAGGAGGATCACTTGAACCCGGCAGGTGGAGGTTGCAGTGAGCTGAGATCACACCACTTGCACTCCAGCCTGGGTGAAAGAGCAAGACTCTGTATCCAAAAAAAAAAAAAAAAAAATTAAAAAATCTTAGAAACTTAATTCCCAGTCATGACAGGAAGGCAGGTCAAAGAAACCTTTGTTACATCCCCTCCCTTTTGGAGTATAGGCACTTAATCAACATTATGTTAAAATAGAGATCATATGATTAACAAAACAGACTATGATGACAAAATACCAAATTATAAACAGGACCTAAGGCCATGCCAGACAAGAGTGAAGTCATACACTCTTACCATGCCTACGGGTCATTCTGACACAGTGTATTAAGCAAGAGACTTCTTTATCTTAACTTAAAACATTCCTTTCTACAGGCTCCATATTTTTAGACAAAGCTTCAACCAATTGCACATTAAAGAATTTCTAGGCCGGGTGCGGTGATTCATGTCTATAGTCCCAGCACTTTGGGAGGCCAAGGCAGGAGGATCGTTTAATCTCAGGAGTTTGAGACCAGCCTGGGCAACAACGACACCTTGCCTCTATTAAAAAAACAAACAAAAACAAACAAACAAAACTCCTATAACCTGTAAGCCGCAAGATATTCTGACTTTTTGGGCCAAACCGGTGTATAACCCCCATGTGGTTTTTTTTTTCTTTTCTTTTTTATTGTTTGAGATAGGGTCTTGCTCTGTTGCCCAGGTTGGAGTGCAGTGATGTGATCATGGCTCACTGCAGCCTCTACCTTCTGGGCCCAAGCAATCCTCCTGCCTCAGCCTCTTGAGCAGCTGGAGCTATAGATGCATGTCACCACACCTGACTATTTTTAAATTTTTTGTAGAGGCAGGTCTTACTATATTTCCCAGGCTGGTCTCAAACTCCTGGGCTCAAGTCATCCTCCTGCCTTGGCCTCCCAGAGTGTTAGGATTACAGGCGTGAGCCACTGTGCCCGACCTAATTTCTATGTATTGATTTTTTATGACTTTTTCTATAACTTATACTTCCCTAAAATGTGTCAAACAGAATTGTGTCCTAACCGCCTCGGGACCCCTCATTCGAGGCTTCTTGGGTTTGTGTTTTCCCAGGCTTTGGTCACTCCTACTGGCTCAGAACAAACCTCTTTAAAATATTTTGCAGAAGGCCGGGTGCGGTGGCTCACGCCTGTAATCCCAGCACTTTGGGAGGCCGAGGCGGGCAGATCACGAGGTCAGGAGATGGAGACCATCCTGGTTAACACAGTGAAACCCTCTCTCTACTAAAAATACAAAAAATTAGCCGGGTGTGGTGGCGGGTGCCTGTAGTCCCAGCTACTCTGAGGCTGAGGCAGGAGAATGGCCTGAACCCGGGAGGCGGAGCTTGCAGTGAGCCGAGATGGTGCCACTGCAGTCCAGCCTAGGCGAAACAGAGAGACTCTGTCTCAAAAAAAAAAAAAAAAAAAAAAAAAAAAATATATATATATATATATATATATGTTACAGCGTTTGGTTTTTCCATTAACAGAACTCTTTCTTCAAACAAAATCTCGCACACAAGCCCAGAATGGAAAATCTTGCACACAACTCAGATAGTAGCAGAGTTTCGTTTCTAGACTTGGGGGAGGGGAATCTGGAACCGCCCTTCCCACTCCCCATGCTTTCCAGGAATCTAAGAAATCCACAGAGCACAGCTGAAAAACAACTGAAATCTGGCCGGGCTCGATGGCTCACGCTTGTACTCTCAGCACTTAGGGAGGCCGAGGTGGGAAGTTCACCTGAAGTCAGGAGTTGGAGACCAACCTGGCCAACATGGCGAAACCCTGTCTCTACTAAAAATACAAAAATTAGCCATGTGTGGTGGTGCATGCCTGTAATCCCAGCTACTCGGGAGGCTGAGGCTGGAGCATCGCTTGAACCCCAGAGGCAGAGGTTGCAATGAGCCGAGATTGCTCCACTGCACTCCAGCCTGGGTGACAGAGCAAGACTCCGTCTCAATAAATAAATGAATAAACAAAATATATTTATTGAATGTATTTATTGAGATTATTATCTCAATAAATAAATAAATAAATCTGATGGCTGCTTAGTTTCCTTCCAGGTGGAAAAGTTGTGTCTCTTATCTCAGGGGCTTTAGCAAAGACCTCCATCTTTGTGCTTATCTATCTTCCACTAGTACCAGAAATTTTACCACTAGCAGATTATCTTTCTGTGTTGCCTTTCCTTCATCCTGCTGTAAGCACAGTCACTACGGAAAGGCAATCTTAAGCACTAACACTTCAGGGTGAATTCGTACATTTCATAGCCCTGTTTTGGGCCCCAGGATATTCATCCACAGCACCCACTCTGCGCCAGTGCCCTTCTAGACCTGTGGATACTGTGGTTAATGAAGGTCTCGTGTCCCCCATCAAATGACAGTTGAGAAAGGGACCGCCAAGCAGAAACTCACAATGATGTGTCTGAGTCCCCAGGCTTACAGGTGTGATTAGAAAGAGATCAGCTCAGGGACTCCAGAATGGGGAGGATTTCTTGATAGTGGATGGCTTCCAGGAAGAAAAGACATTTGAGTCTTAATGTGTCAGTAGGAATTAGCCAGATAAAGAAGGGGAGGGAGAAAGTAGTTCCAGGCCGAGGGACCATCTTATGTAAAGACTGAGAGATCAAGGGCCCTAAAAATCCAGAGTCCTTGAATTGGGTCCAGGGGCAACATTTCTGAATTGAAAGCATAATCTCTTTTTCTGGGGGTGGGAGAAGGATGAGGATGGAGATGATAAAGCAGACTTTGTTATTATATTTCTTGGTGAGTCTATCACTTTTTTTTTTTTTTGAGACGGAGTCTCGCTCTTGCGCCCAGGCTGGAGTGCAGTGGCGCGATCTCGGCTCACTGCAAGCTCCGCCTCCCGGGTTCACTCCATTCTCCTGCCTCAACCTCCTGAGTGGCTGGGACTACAGGCGCCCGCCATCAGGCCCGGCTATATTTTTGTATTTTTAGTAGAGACGGGATTTCACTGTGTTAACCAGGATGGTCTCGATCTTCTGACCTCGTGATCCACCCGCCTCGGCCTCCCAAAGTGCTGGGATTACAGGCGTGAACGACTGCGCCCAGCCTCACATTTTTAAAAAAGCAATGCATGCATGTATATATACGTTTGTCTCTTCCAAACCCTTTAATAATCCCAGGAGAAATCCATTTGCTAGATAAGGAACACTTAGGACCTGTGAGTAAGTTGGTCAGGGTCTCAGGCAGATATATGTACCTCCAGAACCTGTTTGCACTGTAGCATTCTGATTTATTTCTGCTGTCTCATGAGGAAACAGGGAAAATAACAGCAAGAAGAAAAGAAAGAGAGGAGAGAAGAAGGGAGGGGAAGGGAGGGGAGGAAAGGGAAGGAGAGGGGAGGAGAGGAGAGAGGAGACAGCGTCCAGAAGAGAAGAGGCTGCATGCAGGTTTGGAGGAAGGCTAAGGGGATATGGAACTTTCACCCTGCCAGGATCCAAATGGGCTCTGCCCTGCCATCCCTTGAGCCCTGGCACCAGCTCCAGGAGTAGATCCCTGCAATCTTCCCTCAGCACACTGAATAGCCCTGCCACCATCTGCACCCTGAGACTGGCTCTGGTTTGCTTTCCCAGATTTTGTTGGCACCCAACAAATACCATGGCTGAGACGGAGCAGTCATGGTGGCATGGGGCTTTGGTGGAGGCCGTGGTCATAACTCCAAGGGCATGATCTTAGATACTGGAGCAGCACTTTTTGGCATCATGCTCATTGGACAGTGCACCAGCTAAATGGGTGGGTCTGGAGACCAAGTTCTCTTATCTGTTTCACGAGGACCTCCCTTTAGGCAGCTCCTCTCTGCATGTCAGTCTTCTCACCCATAAAAGTGTGGGCTCTGTGATCCTAAAGCAAATTCAAGGTCTGGCTTACTGATTCCATCAATCATCCCAAACTAATTAGGAGGTGATTTCAGAGTGGATTTCATGGTGCCCGGGTCCTGCTGCAGATTTATTTGTGTGCAAGGAGAGTCAGATGCTCAGACAGGGTGGGCTTAGGCTAATTAATTTCCAGGGGCAATGGGGCTACACATTTAGACTTCGATATTTTCCTTGTGGGTGTGGGACTCAACTGGTGAGTTCAGTGATAATGCGCTGTGATGTGTTCTCTTTGGGCTTCCACTTCCCTGATGGAACAGAGGGCCTCCCTTGGCACAGGCAACCAAACTGCACCCAAAACTGCTGTTCGGGTCTCTTCCTTTGGGTCTTTTACAGTCACTTATGTCTACTGCCCCTTTGTTTAACTTCAGATCAGATAAGTCCTGCAATACACCTGCCACGCGGGTGAGGGTAGGAATGCAGGTGACTGAGCCCAAGTGTTTGAACCTTCATCTATCTTTCACAGATATAAGTCAGAAGACCCAGAAGTGGGGGCCACACCATGTTATCCACTGCAAATTAATCAACAACTTAATAGCTTTTTTGATTATTTATTGTGGGAAGGGTGTAGTGATTAACATAGGCATGGGAGGCAGGTTTCCTGGGTTGAAATCTTGATTCTGCCACCTCCCTTGCTGTGTGATCTGGAGTCAGGCCCTTAACCTCAGTTGTCTTAATCTGAAAAATGGAATCATAAAATCCTCTCACATTTTAAGGAGACTGAGTTAACTCATACAAAGCACTCAGAACAGTTCTCAATAAAACACATTAGCATTAGCCATCATTATTATCTGCACTGAGGGGAACTATTGGCCAATTATAAAGTTTAAGCCAATGCAGGTCCTGTCCTCCAAGCTCACGGTCTAGTCACAGGAAATAGTTACAAAGGACTCTTTCTCCTTCCAGGGTCCCTTGTAAATCAGAGGCCCCATGAAGATGGAACATGAAATTTTGTGGGGATGCCAGACCTCCCACCTTCCTACAGAGGGAGCTCTTTTCAGGGTAACTGTTTTGAAAATTTTTTAAAATTTATTTTAGCCTGCCACAGTGGTTCATGCCTGTAATCTCAGCACTTTGGGAGGCCAAGGCAGGAGGATCACTTGAGCTGAGGAGTTGGGGGACCAGCCTGGACAATATAGCAAGACCCCATGTTTTAAAAAGATTATTTTAAAAATTGAGGTATCACCCAGATAAAGTGCATACAGATGTTTATACCCGTGGAATCACCACCATGATCAAAATGTAGAATAATATTACCATCACTCTGTAAGGTTCCTGCTGCTTCATCCTGGGAAGGAGCCCCCAGCACCACCCCAGGTAATCTCCTTTCTGCCTACTAACCCCCATATGTGAGTTTCATACAAATGTAATCATAGCAGTGGTGTACTGATACATGTCTGACAACCAGCTCTCAAAACAAAAAGAAGAAGCAGAAGAAGCAGAAGAAGAAGAGGAAGAAGGAAAAGAAGAAGAAGAAGAAAAGGAGGAAGAAGAAGAAGGAGAAGAAAAAGGAAGAAGAGGAGGAGGAGGAGGAGGAGGAGGAGGAGGAAGAGAAGGAGCCCTGATCTGTACCTTTGTCAATTTTTCTTTTTTTTTTGAGATGGAGTCTTACTCTGTTGCCCAGACTGGAGTGCAGTGGCACGATCTTGGCTCACTGCAAACTCCGCCTCCTAGGTTCACGCCATTCTCCTGCCTCAGCCTCCTGAGTAGCCGGGACCACAGGCGCCTACCACCATGCCCGGCTAATTTTTTGTATCTTTAGTAGAGACGGGGTTTCACCGTGTTAGCCAGGATGGTCTCAATCTCCTGACCTAGTGATCCGCCCGCCTCGGCGTCCCAAAGTGCTGGGATTACAGGCGTGAGCCACAGCACCCAGCCCTCCTTTGTCAATTTTTCTAGCAATTGCCGCTGCTGATTTGAAGCAATCAAGGTGTGATTATTGAACATGGTATTGGAAATATATGTACAGTACAACACAATTATATATATTTTTCCACCAAATATATACAATAGATGCAAATAATCTCAATTGCATAGACAAGAGTAAAAATGTGGTAAAATAATTAGGAAGTGAAGAGTTTTGAGTTTACAACCTTTATATGCAATTTATTTAGTTGTAAGTTTATAATTTAATTTTAAATAAAGCATGTATTTAATGATTGGATTGCAAAATTCCTAAAAATGTATGTAATAATTTGTTCTCATGAGCTAGTATGAGCTGTCTTTATCACACTCCTGCTGAATCATGCACACTGTGTATTATTCTCTTGTGTGGGCTTATTTCACTCAACACTCTGTGTGATTCATTCCTGTCATTCTGTTTTTGAGTCAGAATCTTGCTCGGTTGCCCAGGCTGGAGTGCAGTAGCATAATCGAGGCTCGCTACAGCCTGAACTTCCTGGGCTCAGGTGAACCTCCCACCTCAGCCTCCCAACTAGCAGGGACCACAGGTGCCTGCCATCATGTTGGACTAATTTTTATATTTTTCGTAGAGATGGCGTTTCACCATGTTGCGCAGGCTGGTCTCGAACTCCTGGCCTTAATCAATCCTCTGGCCTCAGCCTCCCAAGGTGCTGAAATTACAGGCATGAGCCACTGTCCAGCCCATTCCTGTCATTCTGTGTAACAGCCATTTGTTGTTTTTTTGTTGTTGTTGTTGTGTGGTGTTCTATTGTATGGACAGACCACAATATTCATTCTCCTGTTGATGGCCATTGGGTTGCTTCCTGGTTTTGGCTACTAATTACTTTCAATTTTAAAGCTGCTTATAATCATTCATGTACACATATTTTTGTAGATATATGTGTTTATTTCTCTTGAATTTATACCTAGGAATGGATTTGCCAGGTGTTGGACAGGCATTTGTTTGTTTTCAGTAGATAATGCCAAGTGGTTTTACCAATCACCCACTGGACCCTTGCCATCTGCAGTGCTTGACTGTTCCCTGGCTCCACTTCCTTGCTGCTACTTGCTACTGTCAGGCTCTGAAATTTTAGCCATTCTGGTGAATGTGTAGTGATCATCTCAGAACAATTTTAATTTGCATTTACCTGAAAAGTTGAGTTGTCATTAGGTTTGGACTCAAGTGATCCGCCCCTCTCGGCCTCTCAAAGTGCTTGGATTATAGGCATGAGCCACCATGACCAGCCCATATTTTACAATTATAAAAACTGTGAATACTAATTAAAGAAAATTTTGTAAACACAAGAAAGTACAGAAAAGAAGAAAAAAATTGTCCGCAATCTCATCTCCCAATGTCAATTATTATTAATAATTCCACACACACATTTTTTCCCACTTTACATTATAATAAACCATTCATAACTCTTTAACATCATGTTTTTTAATGGTTGCATTCCATTTTGTGGATATATCAAAATGTATTTAACAACAAAATAGTTTTATCTGCTTTCCACTTAATATTTTCCATGGTTTGTGAACATTTAAGATTCATAAATCTTGCACAGATTTTTGTGCCACAGGAAGGAGATGCCAGAACTTGCCTACTTATCACTTGTTGAGCACTGAATCTCTGACCCCTGACAGGACTGTCTGGCTCACAGTCATTTATGGGCAAAGAAGTGATTCTGAAAGTAAACAAGGAAAGAAACAAAAGTCCCTAATTAGGCCAGGAGTGGTGGCTCACGCCTATAATCCCAGCACTTTGGGTGGCCGAGGCAAGTGGATCACTTGAGGCCAGGGGTTCAAGACCAGCCTGGCCAACATGGTGAAACCCCATCTCTATGAAAAATACAAAAAATTAGCCGGGTGTGGCGGCACACACCTGTAGTCCCAGCCACTCGGGAGGCTGAAGCAGGGAGGCAGAGGCTGCAGTGAGCCAAGATTGCACCACTGCACTGCACTCCAGCCTGGGCAACAAAGCAAGATTCCGTCTCAAAGAAAAAAAAAATTAGCTGGGAATGGTAGTCTGAGCCTGTAATCCCAGCTACTCCGGAGGCTGTGGCAGGAGAATCGCTTAAACCCAGAGGTGGAGATTGCAGTGAGTGGAGATACCGCACCACTGCACTCCAGCCTGGCGACAGTGTGAGATTCCGTCTCAAAAAAGAACACAAAAAAAAAGTCCCTGATTAGACTTAAAATCTCTAAAACATATTATAAGTTTAATTCCTTATTTTTATCATTCACTCAATTATCACTCATTCATTTTATACTATTTACTGCTAGACATATCTGGGCTTTTGACTCAGCTCTGTCACCAGCTGAGGGACTTTATGCCAGTGACTGGTTTCTCTTGGCCTGTTTTACCATCTGTAAAATGGGTAATAATGCCTGTCCGGGTTGTTAAGAGATTAAACTTAAGTGCATGAAGCACCTTTCCCATCTGACCTTTGAATCTCCTCTCTTCTGTTGGTTGAGCAACATGGCAGGCTTGAATGAATTATCCACACAGTGGCCTGTAATTTGGCTTTGTTGATGAGTGGAAGAAGACACAGAGAATGCAACTGGTGGAAAACAGTGGCTTATGAGCTCAGAACTAGAGCCAGAAGAAGAACACAGGCCTTTGTTCCTTCCAGTGGTCTAACATGTCTCGTATAGGTCTTCTGCCCAGTGGAGTTCAGAAGGCCATGCAAGCACATCTCACTCTTCACCATGCCTTTGTGTGGGAGTGGTCAAACATCATTTCAATTTCAGAGCTGCACTTAGAAAAATGACCATTACGACTCTTACCTTTTTCCCCAGTAACTTCAGCAATGCTTCTTAAAGAGTTTTCATTTTTGTCTAGTTGCTACTTTCTCATTCCTCCCAGTGCTTTTCTGTGGGTCTAAGAATGAAGGAAGAAGCCCTTCTGAGGTCTCCAGCACTAACTGTGTCACCTCAGTGACTTCCATGGGCCATTAGGCAGCCAGTCAGCAGCATTTATGTCCTTGCTATCAGCAGGATATGGAATATGGGGGAGGAGAAGTCATTTCTCTCCTGCTGATTCAACATTCATTAACGTGTTAGCAACAGAGGGGGCATTGTTAACTGCAGCTCCCATCTGAGCTACGGACTTCATAGAAAGATTAATGCTCTCTTCAATATGAAACAACAACAACAACAAAATGGTTACAACCAGTCCTTTCAGAAAAGCAGGCAAAGATTTGCTGTTGTACTCCTCCCAGACCCCCTGCTTCTCCTATTTCGACCACATTTGAAAAAAGGATTTGTCTGTTTCTACCACGAATAATACTCTGTTGTCCAGCACATTGCAGTGACTTAATTTCCTTTGTGCATGGAGCTTTTTGACAACCAGTAGGCACTGGAGAAACTAATACTATCCAAGGTCCATCATCTTCTTCTTCCTCTTTTTTTTTTTTTTTTTTTTTCGAGATGAAGTTTTGCTCTTTCACCCAGGCTGGAGTGAAGTGGTGCAATCTCAGCTCACTGCAAACTCTGTCACCCCCACTCACCCCGGTTCAGCGATTCTCCTGCCTCAGCCTCCTGAGTAGCTGGGATTACAGGTGCCCACCAGCATGCCCAGCTAATTTTTGTATTTTTAGTAGAGACAGGGTTTCTCCATGTTAGTCAGGCTGGTCGCCAACTCCTGACCTCAGGTGATCCACCCGCCTCAGCCTCCTATAGTGCTGGGATTACAAGCATGAGCCACTGTGCCAGGTCTCCATCATCTTCTTTACAGGGAAGTCCAAATGGTCTCAACTTCCTCACTTCTTTACTTACCTCTTAATCCCCTGCCGTTTAGGGTTGGCCCTTGACACTGCCCTGAGCCTGTTCCTGCCAAGATCACGATGTCAATAAACGCTGTGGTCACTTTTCTGCCCTCCTCTTCCCTGACCTCCCTGTGGTGTTACCCAACCTTCAGCCACTTTCTGCCTCTTGAAAAGTTCCATTCCTCAGCTTCCTGGTCTGCAAATATTCCTCCTTCCTCTTGCATTTTTGGCACTTCCTTATCACTCTTCCTGGGCTCTTCTTTTCTCTGCCAACTCTTCAGCTCAGATGTTGCCAAACATTTTATTTTTTTCTTTTTTTTAACAAATGAGATTTTATGTATATTTGAACCCAATATAAAACACAGAAAACCACAGCTGCTATGGTTGAAATCGTGGGTCGCACTTTCCCTCCTCTTATCTCCTCTCCCAGAGTCCCCAAGAGCTCCTCTCCAGAATCCTGGGCCTCTGAGAAGCCACAGCCTATGTGATGAGGTTCTATGTGGGTCTTCACGCCTCACTCCACTCGTGCATCCTGGATGGCCCCAACCCTCCTGGCATAACAATGACTATCCTTTTCTCCAAATGTGCTGCGTGTGGAGGGGCAGTAAACAAATGCTCTTTTCTTTCTTCAATGCTTCTTTTAAGCATTTGAAAAATGACACTTAGGAGGCAGATGGAGAGTGAAAAATGTCAGCTTTATTACTGACAAAGCTGCGTAGAGAATGTCTTTACATCGTTAGCCTAATGGGTTTGCTATCTTTCCTAGAGTTAACTCTTCCATCAGTCCTGGGCAGAACTGGAATTCCCAGGCATTTATACAGAAGAGAAGGGATGAAGTTCTCCCAAACTCACCAGTCAAAAGTCACTCCTTCTCCCATGGGGAAGAGTGGGCACAGAGACCAGGAACACCAATCTCAGCAAACAACGATGGCTCCGCTCCCTGGGGGTGTCTTGTGGTTTGTGAGGCACTGAGGAATTTAGCGTATGGGGTTCTGTGATACCAGGCATCCTCAAACACATAGAACAACTCAACGCATGAAAGAATCGTCCAGGTGAGGTGGCTCACACCTGTAATCCCAGCACTTTGGGAGGCCGAGGCAGGTGGATCACCTGAGGTCAGGAGTTCAAGAGCAGCCTGGCCAACATAGTGAAACCCCATCTCTACAAAAGTATGAAAATTAGCCAGGCAGGATGGCGGATGTCTGTAATCCCAGCTACTCAGGAGGCTGAGGCAGGAGAATCACTTGAACCGGAGAGGCAGAGATTTGAGTCGAGATCACACCATTGCACTGCAGCCTGGGCTACAGAGTGAGACTCTGTCTGAAAAAAAAAAAAAATCTCCTGAATCTTGCATGACCTTTGAACATCCGATCGGACATTCCATACATAGGTGAATGAGGATATAATTATCTGTATCTAGGCTGGACACCATGGCTTATGCCTGTAATCCCAGCACCTTGGGAGGATGAGGCAGGGGGATCACCTGAGGTCAGGAGTTCAAGACCGGCCGGGCCAACATGGTGAAACTTCGTCTTTACTACAAATAAAAATTAGCTGGGTATGGTGGTGCATGTCTGTAATCCCAGCTACTCAGGAGGCTGAGGCAGGAGAATCACTTGAGCCTGGGAGGCGGAGTTTGCAATGAGCTGAAATCGTGCCACTGCACTCCAGACTGGGCGAAAGATTGAGACTCCATCCAAAAAATATATATATATATAATCTGTTTCTAGAACATTAATCTATTTTTACATACTGAAAGTACTTTTTGCACAATTTTTTTTCTTTTCTTTTCTCTTTTTTCTTTTTGAGATAGAGTGTTACTCTGTCTCCCAGGCTGGAGTGCAGTGGCGCAATCTCAGCTCACACTGCAACCTCTGCCTCTCGAGTTCAAGCGCTTCTGGCACCTCAGCCTCCCGAGTAGCTGGGATCACAGGTGCGAGTCACCACACCTGGCTAATTTTTGTATTTTTAGTAGAGATGGGGTTTCACCATGTTGGCCAGGCTGGTCTCAAACTCCTGACTTCAAGTGATCCACCTGCCTCGGCCTCCCAAAGTGCTGGGATTACAGGCATGAGCGACCGTGCCCTGCCTTTTACAGTTTTTATACGCACTATATACTGAATTTTCTAGGAAAGCAAATACTACACAAATTGAACACTGATTACACTTTCATAGATTGAGAACTTACCTGAGGGGTGTTCAATAATTTAGAAAATTATGAAATTTTCTGATGACAATGGCTCCTGTAGTATTTTCACCATTAATGCAGTAACACATTCCTGTATTGGTTGGTATCCGTGGTTGTTGCACTTATAGTGAGAACATCTGACTGCTCCTTTGTGGCTTCCGGTAAACTTCCACCCAAATATTGCTCAGATGCATGCAGCTCCCTGCAGGCGCCATGGTTCTCTCTCCCCCTGGCCTTTGCACTTCCTGTGCTTCCTGCACTTATCTGAGGAGTGTCCATGAGTATGAAGGAAGAGTACCTTCTCTAGGTTTCCAGAGTGTTGCTCACGCTGCATCTGAGTCTCTGTCTGTCTGCTGCCTCTGCCACCAGACCTTAAGTTCTGCCAGGGTAAGGACCCATGCACACTGCTGGCTTCTGCATCCCTAGTGCCTGACCCAGGTTCAGGCACATGATAAGCAACCCTTCCCTCGATATATATCTTCGCATCAAGATAAATAGCATCTATTTGAAAAGCTATAAATCTCTGGTCCATCAGGAACTAATGGTGGAATCTTCCCAACAAAGCCAATTTCAGGCAAACTAAGGTGAAATAAAGGTCTCAGCGAAAAGGAAATTTTTCCTCCCAAGATGATCTTAGGAGGCCTTGTCTTTGATTCTTTAGTGTTTCTGCCGGAAAATCAATTGTTAAATTATTCATTGAATCAGATCAGGTCATTTTGAAAGTAATCTTCAGAGTGAATGAAACTTTATCAAAGTTGGCACTATTCCTGATATCTGAACAGATTGGTTTTATAATTTAATACTTAATCTGTCCACAAAACACAATGTAAAAAAAGTGCTGCAGCAACCTGGGTATTGAAGGACTCGCCTTCTTGATTGTTTTTATTCTCTTTTTACCTTATCAGGTGAATAAAACTTGAAAGTAATAAAAAGAGACTCATAAAACAATGCTCATTTTGATTTACACTTCTAACCCCTTAATTATCAGCAGCTTAACTGTCTCTCCTGATTTCCGTCTGACTTCAGGCTGAGCGACAGGGTGCACTCATTGACTCAGAGACACTGGCAGGGGTCATAGAGGTTATCCGTACCTATAAGTCAGACCAGGTGAGTTCAAAGTCACCAAGGTGAAGCTGCATGCATGGGTTCTGCTCTTGACTCCTTAGTTTATGGCCTTGGAGAGGCACCCCTTCTCAGAACTTCCTTTTTTTTCTTTCTTTTTTTTAAATTTAGCAGAAGCAGGGTCTCCCTATGTTGCCCTGGTCTCAAACTCCTGGGCTGGAGGAATTCTCCGGCCCCAGCCTCCCAAAGTGTTGGGATTACAAGTGTGAGCCACTGCTCCCAACCTGAACTTCATTTACTTCAATGGTAAAATAGGGATGAGAGTGTCTACTTTGCAGGGTTGTTGGGAGAATTGAATGAATGATGGATAAATGACCCATGAAACCAAGGAAATGCTCAATGAAGGTTAGCTTCCGCTCCAAAGGGACGCACAATCACTGTGCTTTCCTCTCTTCTACTCCTTACGCATTATCTTTGGCCTTAAACCACACGGGAACATCTCATTTCTTCTTTTAATTCGATCCCTCTGTTAGAATTTGGGTCTTCCTCAGAAAGTCTGTAAGGTGGTGACTGTATATTTATTCTGGTAGAATTAGGGAGATTTGAGTGTTTAATAAAAACCATGGATGGCCGGGCATGGTCGCTCATACCTGTAACCCCAGCACTTTGGGAGGCCAAGGTGGGAGGGTCGCTTGCATCTATGAGTTTGAGACCAATCTGGGCAACATAGCGCAGACCCCTGTCTCTACAAAAAAATAAAAAATTAACCAGGTGTGGTTGTGTGCCCCTGTAGTCTCAACTACTCGAGAGGCTGAGGTGGGAGGATTGCTTGTGCCAGGGAGGATGAGGCTGCAGTGAGCTGTGATGGCACCACTGCACTCCAGCCTAGGTGAAAGAGGAGACCCTGTCTCAAGAAAAAAAAAAAAAAAAAAAAAGAATACTTTAAAAATTAAAAAAAAAACCATAGGTATGGCTCAAAGAATGAGATTTTCTTCACTAAGACTTCCAGTGACTAGAATTTTGGAAAAAATTCAGCTTCACCTTTTACAAAGACCCCAGTTCTATTTACAAAGAGAACCTGACTCCACCATTCATCAAGCTGCAAAGCACTTAGCATTTTTGGTTGGCTAGGATTCACTTATATATTACCTTGTACCACAGGCCAGGATGACAGCTTTTCCATGTGGATTATCAGCAACATAAGGCCAGGGGCCATGTCTGTCTACGTAACTATATCTCTTAGGACTGTGCCTGATACCTAGTAGGTGCTCAAAAATATAACTGCCAAACGCATGAATAAATATATCTCACCCATTCATGGAATCATAGTATTGAAATTGACTTGCTACTTAGGAGGATATGATCAAAGTTTTATATCCCCCAAAGCTTTCTCTAGCCCCAGGAATTTTCCATGTGCTAACCTGATAATGGCTGATAAAACTGCTATATTTTGGGAGTTGTCTACATACAGAACAAAGCTCACTTTGCTTTGCTGTACTTCACAGCTCAGCCTTGATTAGACAGTTAGAGGAGATTCAGGAGAATTTGTGCCAGGGAGAAAGCCAATTAAAGCCCAAATGGAAAGAAATTAATGGCCTGCAGTAATTCTGTGGTCTGAGGGCAAAGTCTCAAATCTCTCCCTCCCTAAAGCCAGTGCTGGGTTTTCCAGCCTTCTCAATGCTTTTGTAATGCATTTTTGTTGTTGTTGTTGTTAATGTTGAAATTCCTAGTGAAATAATGGCCAGACAACTGTTTACAGCCCTTACTTTAGTAAATGAGAAAATCTGAGAAATGTTTTCCATTGTGTTAATTTTACCAGATTTATACCTTGGCAAGTCACTGGGTGGAATTGGAACAGTTTGGCAATCAAATATATAGTAACTGGAACAACCCTATAATTATTAGCAGTTTTAAATTACTGTGGCTGTTATCAGCTGAAATGCGGTAGGAAAATCTCAATTAATTGGACATGAGCCTTCTAGGAACTGCAAGTAATTTGATAAAACATTAACACAATAGAATAATATCATTTAACCAAGTTCCCATAGGGGTCTATATCTATGCTGCATGCTCAGGACTCATTTGGTCTACATTTTGCATATTGCTATCACTAATATCTACCTACAGTATTAAAAATGAGAAGTGGCCAGGTGCTGTGGCTCATGGTGAGATCCTGTGTCTATTAAAAAAAAAAAAAGAAGAAGAAAAAGAAAGAAAGAGAAAGAAAGAAAGAAAAGTGGCTAGAGCCACTTTGAAACTAAAATTTTAATTCAAATGTTAATGTAAATTTAATTTATTAAACATTCCAGCTCTATAATATTTTGAGTCATGAATGCATTTTTATTATGACATAAACATCCAGAAATGTAGAGTATGATAAAGTACCAACAGAAATAGAAATGAACACATTGTTAATTTTTTGATGTCTTTGTTTCAGACATTTTTAAAGAAGTAATGCATTAAAGATAAAATTGAATGACCGGGCCCAGTGGATCATGCCTGTAATCCCAGCACCTTGGGAGGCTAAGGCAGGGGGATCAACTGGGGTCAGAAGTTCTAGACCAGCCTGGGGCAACATGGTGAAACCCCGTCTCTACTAAAAATACAGCAATTAGCTGGGCGTGGTGGTAGGTGCCTGTAATCCCAGCTACTCGGGAGGCTGAGGCAGGAGAATTGTTTGAACCTGGGAGGCAGAGGTTGCAGTGAGCCAAGATCGCACCACTGCACTCCAGCCTGGGGGAAAGAGCAAGACTCCGTCTCAAAAAAGAAAAAAAAAGATACAACGGAACCTCTCTTTCCCCTCTTTCCCCATTCCAGAAGCTTCTGTATCCTTCTCATCCATGTCTTTATAGTTTATTTATGAACAACATATAGCATTCTTTGAATATTTAAACAAATCACATTATACTATAGATAATATTAATATATTAATATTATCTATAGTATATGGCATTATACTATATATAATATAGTATTAATATATTAGACTATATTATGAATATAATAGTACTAATATAATTATATTATAATATTTAATTTTTTTTTTTTTTTAGACAGAGTCTCGCCCTGTCTCCCAGGCTGGAGTGCAGTGGTGCTCTCTCAGCTGACCACAACCTCCCTCTCCTGGGTTCAAGGGATTCTCCTACTGCAGCCTCCCAAGTAGCTGGGATTACAGGAACACACCACCATGCCCGGCTAATTTTTTTGTATTTTCAGTAGAGATGGGGTTTCGCCATGTTGGCCAGGCTGGTCCCAAACTGCTGACCTCAGGTGATCTGCCCGCCTCAGCCTCCCAAAGTGCTGGGATTACAGACATCAGCCACCATGCCCAGCCTATAATATATAATTATGCTGTTATTAGTATAATAATTAAATATATTATTATACTAATATAACATATTAGTAATATAATTACTAATAGAATAATATATTACATATAGTATAATGCTGTATACTATAGATATTAATATATTATTAATATACTATACTAATATACTATTAATATAAATATATCCTATATTATATATAATATAATGCCATTTGTTTACATATTCAAAAAAGCTATCTATTGCTCATAATAAACTATAAAAACATGAATATATATTATAATATGTAAAATATAATATATAATATAACATATATAATTTTTATTATACAATATAAATATAGAATATATACTATATTATAATATTATGCTATATTATATTTAATACAAGTACATAACATAATAATATATATTATATTCTTAATTATATACTTAATTATATAAAATACTACATTATACTATATTATATACTTAATTATATAAAATACTACATATATATGCAAAACTGCAACTTGATTTTTTTTCAGTTGTTATAATTTCGGGCCCTATCTATCTATATATATTTATCAAACCTCCCAGGTTCGATATACAAGAACAAATGTGAGGCTGGACACAGTGGCTCGCACCTGTAATCTCAGCACTTTGGGAGGCTGAGGCAGGAGGATTGCTTGAGCCCAGGAGTTCGATACCAGCCTGGGCAACATAGTGAGGCCCTGTCTCTACAGTAAATAAAACATTAGCTGGGTGTGGTGGTGCACACCTGTGGTTCCAGCTACTCAGGAGGCTGAGGCAGGAGCATCCCTTGAGCCCAGGAGGTCCAGGTGGCAGTGAGCCATGATTGCATCATTATTCTCCATCCTGGGTGACAGAGTGACACCCTGTTTCAAACAAACAAACAAAACCCCCAAATTTCATATATAAATAAATTTTATTCACTTTTAACCCCTATAGAGAGTTTCAAATTATAAATATGACACAATGTATTTATCTAGTGCCCTAAGACTGATAAATTTGGATTGTTTCTAATTTTTTTCCCATTAAAAACAATGCTGTAATGCACGTCTTGGCATATTTTTTGGGGGGAAGATGAGTGAGAATTTCTCTATAGTCATTCATATTTCTTATGATTCCTGATATGTTTGGGCTTGTTTTTACTTATTTAGCTTTTTTTTACAGTTTTTTTTTTTTTTTTTTTTTGAAACAGGGTCTCACTCTGTCACCCAGGCTGGAGTGCAGTGGTGTGATCTTGACTCACTGCAACCTCCCCTTCAGGTTCAAGCAATTCTCCTGCCTCAGCCTCCCAAGTAGCTGGGATTACAGGCATGTGCCACCATGTCCGGCTAATTTTTGTATTTTCAGTAGAGATGAGGTTTCACCATGTTGGCCAGGCTGGTCTCAAACTCCTAGCCTCATGTCATCCGCCTGCCTTGGCCTCCCAAAGTGTTGGGATTACAAGCGTGAGCCACTGCCTATAACATGTACCATGCTTTTTCTTTGCTTCTTCATCCACTCTTTCCCCTTCCCTTGTTTAGAAGTTAAACATTTGATTTATTTTCATTGGTGGTTAATTATTAGCATGCATGATTGCAGGTTTAGAGCTAATGAAAATCTCTATTATTTCCTCAAACAATACAAGGAACTTTGCAGGCTTTTACTCCTAAAACCCCCTCCAATCTTCCGTAATATTATTGGGCAATATTTTAGTTTCACTTACAAAATAAAAATAAATTCTCCCAGTTGTTCTTCATTATTGTTAGTTATCATAATGTTACAGTGAATATTGTTTAGATTTATCAACTTTTTAATCAATTCCTTACTCATCATTGGCTTTTTGCGTTTTACACCTTCCTTATAGGTTTGGTTTCTTACTTGCTGAGATATCACTTTTGTTATTTTTCTTAATAAGGAATTGTTTGCAGTAAAATTCCCTAACCTTTTGTGTCTGAAATATCTCTTTCTGCTCACTCCTGCATAATGATTTGGCATGTATGCCTGATACTACCTCCCTCCTCTTGTCTCTATCGGCCCTGTAGGACTCCTAGTAAATATATGCTGAATCTGTTCCTTCTGTATGAACTGTTTCCTGACTTCTTTCTTACTTTTCACCTGTTTATGAGCTGCATTTTGTGTGATTTCCTCAAATCTACCTTTTAGTTTATTAGTTATCTCTTTAGTGTATTGTATAATGTGTTCATTGAAGTTTTATTTTTAATGACTCTCATTTTATTTCTAGTTCAGTTGAATTTTTAAAAAATTTCACAGTCCCCCCAACCCTAGTTTTGTGTTGTATTCTTTCATTTTCTTTTGTTTCTTTCTTTCATGCATTTTATTCCTGTGTATTATTGCCTGCTTGAATATATGATTTTAAGGTCTCTTTGAGATTGCTTTATATGTGTAGTTCTTGGTTCTAAATTCTGTTGCATTTGCTGCGCCTACTAATTTTCTCTTACAGCAGTTATTTACTTCATGAACTTAGTAATTTTTTTTTTTTTTTTACCATGAATTTATCTTTGCGGCGGTGATTTTCTGTGAAATGCGTGTGCTTGTTCCAGAAGTTATAGATTCCAGACCAGTTTTTTTTGTTTTGTTTTGTTGGGTTTTTGTTTTGTTTTTTGTTTTTGAGACAGAGTCTCACTCTTTCGCCCAAGCTGGAATGCAGTGGTGCCGTCACGGCTGGACCTCTGGACCAGTGGTGCTGGCAGCCTGGACCTCTGGGCTCAAGCGATCTTCCTGCCTCTGCCTCCCAAAGTGCTGGGGTTACAAGTGGGAGCCACCCGCCTGACCAGCTTTATGTTTGTTTCTCAGAATGGGTTCTTTTGACTGATTGGTAGCATGGATTAAGACCACAGGTTTGTGTATGATGCAGGTGGATGTTCTGCTCTCTTTCAAGTGATTCTGTTTTTTTTTTTCTCGAGACAGGGTTTCACTGCGTCACCCAGGCTGGAGTGCAGTGGTGTGATCATAGCTCACTGCAGTATCAACCTCCCAGACTTAAGTGATCCTCCCGCCTCAGCCTCCTGAGTAGCTGGGACTACCAGCATGAACTACCACACTAGGCTCACTTTTTAAATTTTTAGTAGAGATGTGGTCTTACTATATTGCCCAGGCTGGTCTTGAACAACTGGACTCAAACAATCCTGCCTCGGCCTCCCGAAGTGTTGGGATTACAGGCATGGGCCACCATGCCCAGCTTGATTCTCTTACTTTCTATGGCCCTGGAAGATGGTCAACTTTCTTGCTGTATTTCTGGCTAATAAAAGGACTTCTGTTGGCTGTTTCTTGGTGCTCAGATTTATGCTGGGGCGAGGGGATGGTCAGTTCCAGCTCCCCACCTCTCATAGGCTGAGAGGTTCTGAGCTTTTGTTTAATCACCAGTCTCTGCAGTATTTATCTAGCTCTAATACCCTCATGGACTATTTCTTTTTAGCTCCTGCTCCCTGCCCTGAAGTCTGGGGGATATTCTTTTCTTATTTTCAGAATTGGCCAGGTATTTAAAAACTGGGACAAAGGGGTTAAATTTTATCTAGCATTTCTATGTGATGAAAATGGAAGTCTCCCCATCGGCAAAATTAATTAGAAGTTCAGTAATCAATGATTCCATTTTTTTTGTATAGGACATTACTTGCCCCTTTTGAGCCTTGAGATCCTTAACTGTGTTTGGGAGTAATGTTAATATCTACCTAATAAGATTGTTGTGAAGATTAAAGAAAGCAGATAATGGAAATGTTACTCAGAGATCAGCTAGGGTCTTGCTACTCCCTTAATCTTAGATAAAATGTTCTTCAACCCCAGCCTTCATGCAGTGAGTGGGGTGGTGGTAGGGCTTACCTTCTGCTCATCTTGGCTTTTGAGTTTCTGCATGTGGTGAATTAGTTCTGTTTAAGTATTGCCTCTATATCTTAAACATGCTGGGCTGGGCACGGCGGCTCATGCCTGTAATCCCAGCACTTAGGGAGGCTGAGGCCAGCGATCACCTGATGTCAGGAGTTGGAGACCAGCCTGGCCAACATGGTGAAACCCCGTCTCTACTAAAAATACCAAAAAAATTAGCTGGGTATGGTGGTGCCCGCCTGTAATCCCAGCAACGCTGGAGCCTGAGGCAGGAGAATCACTTGAACCCAGGAGGCGGAGGTTGCAGTGGGCCAAGATCACACAATTGCACTCCAGCCTGGGAGACAAGAGCAAAACTCCGTCTCAAAGACAAATAACAAAAAACAAAAACAAAACACACAAAACAACATGCTGGTCCTCTTCCATAATGTGTTTCCCCATGTGGGAATTTTTTTCTTTTTTTTTTTTGAGACGGAGTCTCACTCTGTTACCCAGGCTGGAGTTCAGTGGCGCAATCTCGGTTCAGTAGCTGAGATTATAAGCATGAACCACCACACCTGACTAACTTTTGTATTTTTAGTAGAGACGGGGTTTCGCCATGTTGGCCAGGCTAATCTCGAACTCCTGACCTCAGGTGATCCACCCGCCTCGGCCTCTCAAAGTGCTATGATTACAGGCATGAGCCACCGCACCCAGCCCATGTGGAAAAATTTTACAAAAAAAATAAAAAAATAAAAATCACCAAAACATAAGCCACCCTCATAGGGCTCTGTGCATTGTGTTACAGATACAATGCAAGACGTTGTACTGAAAATTGAAGGATCCCTTGATGATTTCAGCACCTTGAGATCCATCCACCACCATATTGACTGAAACCCCCCACCCCACCTCCCATGTTTCCTCCCGTCTCTCCTCCTGATTCCTTCTCTCTGTGTTTACCCTAGAACTCCACATTCTTCTCATTTCATGAGGCAGAGTGGTTCGGCTTTCTCTAGCTTTGAGCACCAAATTTCCTTCTGCACTCACTTTGCGTAATTGAGCCAAGGTGCTCAGATAGAGACTCCCTGTCCTTAGAAGGAAGTTGTTATTTTAAATAGCAAGTTTTTCATTCCTTTGTATGTAAAGCACAATAACTAGCACATAATAAACACTCAACAAATGTTAGCTATTACGATATCATGATTTCCACTTTTAAAGTCTGTGATTCTTTTTTTCTTTCTTTCTTTTTTTTTTTTCTGAGACGGAGTCTTGCTCTGTCACCCAGGCTGGAGTGCAGTGGCATGACTTTCGCTCACTGAAACCTCTGCCTGGCAGGTTCAAGCCATCCTCCTACTTCAGCCTCTCAAGTAGCTGGGACCACAGGCATGTGTCACCATGCCCAGCTAATTTTTGTATTTTTTGTAGGGATGGGGTTTTACCATGTTGCCCAGGCTGGTCTCGAACTCCTGCGCTCAAGCGATCCGCCCACCTTCGCCTCTCGAAGTGCTGGAATTATAGGCATGAGCCACCATGTGTGGCCAAGTCTTTGATTCTAAATTAGATTTAATGACTGATTAAGCAGAATTGATTTCAAAAGGGAAGTATGGAGGCAAAACAGTGACTATCCCAAAGTTGAATTAAAATTATTATTATTATTATTTTTTGAGATGGAGTCTCACTCTGTTACCCAGGCTAGTGTGCAGTGGCGCGATCTCAGCTCACTGCAACCTCTACCTCCCAGGTTCAAGCGATTCTCCTGCCTCAGCCTCTTGAGTAGCTGGGATTACAAACATGTGTCACCACGGCTGGCTAATTTTTTGTATTATTAATATAGACTACCATGCCCGGCTAGAATTTAAATTATTTTGTATTTACTTACATTCTTATTCCTTTACTAATGCATATGAATAAAGAAAATACAGATGGCTGAGTGCAAACAGTGTATGATAATATTAAATTTAAAAAAAAGAAAGTAGGCTGGGCATGGTGGCTCACGCCTGTAATCCCAGCACTTTGGGAGGCCGAGGCGGGCAGATTGCCTGAGGTCGGGAGTTCGAGACCAGCCTGGCCAGCATGGTGAAAGCTTGTTGCTACTAAAAATACAAAAATTAGTCGAGCGTGGTGGCGCATGCCTGTAATCCCAGCAACTTGGGAAGCTGAGGCAGGAGAATCACTTGAACCCTGGAGGAGGAGGTTGCAGTGAGCTGAGATCATGCCATTGCACTCCAGCCTGGGCAACGGAGGAAGGCTCTGTCTCAAAAAAAAAAAAAAAAAGAAGTAGTCTGGGTGCTGTGGCTCACGCCTATAATCCCAGCACTTTGGGAGGCCGAGGTGGGCAGATCACCTGAGGTCTGGGGTTTGAGACTAGCCTGGCCAACATGGTGAAACCCCTTCTGTATTATATATTATATATTTCGTATTTTGTAAAAATACAAAAATTAGCCGGGCGTGGCAGTGGGCGCCTGTAATCCCAGCTACTCGGGAGGCTGAGGTAGGAGAATCGCTTGAACCAGGGAGGCAGAGGTTGCAGTGAGCCAAGATCGTGCCACTGCACTCCAGCCTGAGTGACAAGAGTGAAACTCCATCTCTAAATAAATAAATGTAAAAACACAAATTGATAAAGAGACTGTCAATCTCATTTATAATCAGGGAAAATAAAAGTAAAACCACAGGGAGACACCATTTTACTCTCACCAGAAGGGCAAAATTAAAGAATCTGATAGGCCAGGTACAGTGGCTCACACCTGTAATCTCAGCACTTTGGGAGGCTGAGGTGGGCAGATCTTTTGAGGTCAGGAGTTCAAGACAAGCCTGGCCAACATGGTGAAACCCCATCTCTACTAAAAATACAAAAATTAGCCAGGCATGGTGGAGCATACCTGTAATCCCAGCTACTTGGGAGGCTGAGGCAGGAGAATCACTTGAACCCGGGAGGTGGTGGTTGCAGTGAGGCAAGATCGCGCATTGCACTCCAGCCTGGGCAACAAAAGCAAAACTCTGTCTCAAAAAAAAAAAAAAAAAGGAAATACAAAAATTAGCTGGACATGGTGGTGGGCACCTGCAATCCCAGCTACTTGGGAAGCTGAAGGAGAATTGCTTGAACCTGGGAGGTGGAGGTTTCAGTGAGACAAGATTGTATCACTACACTCCAGCCTAGGCCACAGAGAAAGACTGTATCTCAAAAAAAAAAGTCTGATAATAACAAGTGTTGGCAAAGATGTGGAGCAATGGTTAGTTACTCCCATACAGTGCTGGTGGGAGTGTTAATTAGCACAACCACTTTAGGTAACAGTTTGCTATTATTTGGCAAAACAGAAGAAATGCCTGTCCTTCTAGAGAAATTCTTACTCATGTGCACCTGAAACATGACAAAGTGGTCACACCAGCATGGATCAAAATAGCCCCAAAGAAGAATCAACCCAAATGCCCAAAATAGTAGAATAGATAAATAAATTTTATATTATTCTTGCAATGGTATCCCATACAGCTAGAGTAATAACAAAATTTTACAGCTGCACATGAAAACATGGATAAATCCTGCAATCAGAATATAAATAACCGAAGCAAGTCACAAAAGGACATCTAAATCATGAATTCTCTATAAAAAATGCAAAAACAGACACAGTAGAAGGAACCTATATTCACAGCCAGTCAGTTCTCTGTTCCTCTCTGTTT
Source organism: Pongo abelii (assembly GCF_028885655.2). Lineage (NCBI taxonomy): Eukaryota > Metazoa > Chordata > Mammalia > Primates > Hominidae > Pongo > Pongo abelii. The sequence goes on from NC_071988.2 coordinate 24,667,520, forward strand.
CTGTCCCTCTCTCTTGCCATCTTGAGATGACCTTGGAGTCAAGCTCGTAATTTGCTAGTGCAGGGCTTCCTTTGAGTGGTGTATATGCTGTCTTCCTCTGGTTTCATTCGCTCATACATTCATTTAACAAGTACTGAGTACCAACTCTGTATAGGGCACTGTTTTTAGTGCTGACGGCAAAACAAAAAGACAAAATTCTGCTTCTATCCCGGAGCTAACATTTTTTGGGGAGGCAGAGGGGTGGGTAGAGGATGAGGAGGAGACAGTAAACAAAATAAAAATGTAACTCATACCTACACTAGATAGTGATAAGTACTGTGGGAAAAAATAAAGCCAGGAGAGGTTGTAATTATAAGTAGGGTGGCCAGGAAAGAACTCTTTGTGACGGCAATATCTAAGCAAAGATTTGAAGGAATGAGGAAGGTAGTTATGCCAGTATCTGGGGAAGTGCTTTCCAGATAGAGGAACAGCAAGTGCAAGGGCCCGGAGGCACATCCTTATCTCACCTGAGCATTTCAGAATCTGAGGAACATCTACTCCAAAAATCTCAAAATTTCCTTGCATTGTTACATGGTTCTTGCCACAAACGTGACTCATGCTATTTTTACAACCAAGGAGAAACCTGTAATTTGTGAGTCAGCAATGTGCAGGTAGGAATCATCTTGACATAAAGTAATAACTGAAGTCACATTTGGTTACTTCATTAACTTATATCAGTTCCTTGGGGCTAGCATGAGTTACCATACGGAGCACAAATGTGAGAATCTGGTTTAAATTGCAGCTTTGCTGCTCTGTGGACTTGAGCAATTTATTTAATCTTTCTGAGTGCAGAAAGATAAAATGATATCCACCTTGAAGCACTGTGATGAGGATTGAGAGAAAATACAAGTTCAAGTCTTTGGTGACCTTCAGTAAGATTTTATAACGTTCTTTGCATACATCTTGCACATTTCTTCAATTATTCGTATCCTTGGTATGCTATTTTTGTTGTTGTTGTTGAAAAAGAAAATTCTGAAAGTGTTCAGAGAGAAAAGGCAAATTTCTTTTTTTTTCTTTTTGAGATAGAGTCTCGCTCTGTTGCCCAGGCTGGAGTGCAGTGGTGCAATCTTAGCTCGTTGCAACCTCCGTCTCCCAGGTTTAAATGATTCTCCTGCCTCAGCCTCCTGAGTAGCTGGGACTACAGGCTGGTGCCACCACGTCCTGCTAATTTTTTATATTGTTAATAGAGATAGGGTTTCACCATGTTGGCCAGGCTGGTCTCGAACTCCTGACCTCAAGTGATCTGCCCGCCTTGGGCTCCCAAAGTGCTGGGATTACAGGCGTGAGCCACCGCGCCCGGCCTCATAGACCTATTTTTAATCCCTCCAGCTCTAGAAAATCATATGGGGAAAAGAATTAATATATACTACACACAGACATTCATTCTTAGTGCCGCACTGCAACATAACCTATCTGTGTTGCAGTCTCTAACATCTCACACTCTATGTTTATTCATGTCTTTGGTTAATACCTGTATCATTTTAGTCTACTAAGATTCAATTAATATCAATCAAAATAAAATAAAAATAGTGTAGTAAAGTCATCATGTTTTATGCTTATATTACTTGTTTCCTGAGAGATCACAAAACTATAAAAACATTATTTTATGACTCATCTTTGCTAACCTGACTTTTATTCCCTTGAATGGATGTACATGTTTATACTAAAATGTCATTCCTTAGCTGGGAGCGGTAGCTCACACCTGTACTCCCAGCACTTTGGCAGACTGAGGTGGGTGGATCACTTGAGGTCAGGAATTCAAGACCAGCCTGGCCAACGTGGTAAAACCCTGTCTCTACAAAAAATACAAAAATTAGCCAGGGTTGGTGGAGCATGCCTGTAGTCCCAGGTACTCCGGAGACTGAGGCAGGTGAATTGCTTGAATCCAGGGGGCGGAGGTTGCAATCCTGGAGGTTGAATCCAGGAGGCGGAGGTTGCAATCCTGGAGGTTGAATCCAGGAGGCGGAGGTGAATTGCTTGAATCCAGTGAGCCAAGACTGCGCCATTGCACTCCAGCTTGGGCGACAGAGTGAGACTGTCTCAAAATAAAACAAATTAAAAATAAAATAAAATAAAATATCATTTCCTGTGTATGTGAGATTCAAACTTAACTGGGGCCAGGTGTGGTGGCTCATGCCTATAATCCTAGCACTTTGGAAGGCCAAGGCAGAAAAATCACTTGAAGCCAGGAGTTAGAGACCAGGTTGGGCAACACAGCAAATCCCTATTCTTAAAAAAAAAAAAAAAAAAAAGAAATAATAAAACTAGGCCGTGTGTGGTGGCTCACGCCTGTAATCCCAAGCCTTTAGGAGTCAGAGGCAGGCAGGTCACTTGAGCTCAGGAGTTCAAGACCAGCCTGGGCTATATGATGAAACGTCATCTCTACAAAAAACTTTTAAAAATTAGCCAGGCATGGTGGCATCGCCTGTAGTCCCAGCTACTCAGGAGGCTGAAGTGGGAGGATCACTCCTGACCTCAGGGAAAGCATGTGAATGTCTGGGAGAGGGGGACAAAGCTTGGGTGGAGGGGGGACAGTAAACCAGAGAGACCGATTCTAGTTTTTGGTAGAAGGAGGTTTGGAGCCCTTTAAAGGAAAGTTACTTCTGGTTTTTTTTTTTTTTTTTTTTTGGTCAGTGTTTTCCTTGCGAATGAAACTGAATCTGTGAAGGTGATGTCAGATGAGAGATTGAACGATTCCGCGTGGCAGCTACAAGGTAGAGGCGGCATTCTGTGAACGCTCAGAAGCTCTCCCTGACTTCCCCGTCAGCCGAATAGAAGTCTGAGCTGACTGAGACATCCACATGCTTTCCTTCTGGGCAAAACAAAACTCTTCACCATGCCTTTTGTACCTCTCCCAGGGCCTCCACGACTCCTGTGATCCAAGAGCTTCTCGAAATGCCAAAGTTACCTATTGTTAAATATTTTCAAAGCAGTGTAGGCAGTCCTGCCAACCCCGTCCCGGCTGTCTCCAAGAGCCCTGGCCAACAGCGCAAGGGTCCTTGCCAATTTCCTGGAGAAGGGGGGTATTACAGTTAAGTGGGGAGGGATTTTAAAGGGCCAGAGCCAATATTAGGGCTTCAGGCTGCCACATCTTCTGTCATCAGTGGGGACAGTTGGTGTCTCCTCCCTTTGTTCCTCACCCAAACAGTTATTGTCTGCCTGTCTGATGGATGCGGTCTGGGAGGAGCTTCTGCCAGCCCACCTCTAGATAAGAGTGTGGAAAACACAGCCTTTGCTTCTTCCTGGGGACACTGTCTTGACCCTTGAGCTGGAAAGAGGAGGCTGGTTCCAGGGAGGGAATGGGCCATGTCTCAGTCAACTTTTCTTTCTTTCTTTCTTTCTTTCTTTCTTTCTTTCTTTCTTTCCTTCTTTCTTCTTTCTTTCTTTCCTTTCTTCTTTCTTTCTTTCTTTCTTTCTTTCTTTCTTTCTTTCTTTCCTTCCTTCCTTCCTTCCTTCCTTCCTTCCTTCCTTCCTTCCTTCCTTCGTCTTATTAATTTATTATTTATTTATTTGAGACAGTATCTTGCTCTGTTGTCCAGATTGAAGTGCCATGGTGTGATCTCAGCTTACTGCAACCTCCACTTCCCAGGTTGAAACAATTCTCCTGCCTCAGCCTCCCAAGTAGCTGGGACTATAGGCGTGTGCCACCACGCTGTGCTAATTTTTGTATTTTTTGTAGAGACAGGGTTTCACCATATTGGCCAGGCTGGTCTCTCAAACTCCTGGCCTCAAGTGATCCACCCGTCCACCCACCTTGGCCTTCCAAAGTGCTGGGATTATAGGTGTGAGCCACCACGCCCTGCCTCTCTTTTTTTTTTTCTTTCTTTCTTTCTTTCTTTCTTCCTTCCTTCCTTCCTTTCTATAATTTCTCTAGAAGAAACTCAGTTGACTTCTTTCGTGCCTGCTGGACCACAGAGAGGTGGACATTTGTAAGGGAGGAGAGGAGGGAAGACAGCCACTAAAGCAAGCACTGGCTGGGCAGGTTGGCTGCTCACACTTGTAATTCCAGTATTTTGGGAGCCCAAGGTGGGAGGATCACTTGAGCCCAGGAATTGAGGCTGCAGTGAACTATCATTGGCACCACTGCCCTCCAGCCTGGGTAACAGAGAGATACCCTGTCTCTAAAATAAATAAATAAATAATAAATACGTAAATAAAAGCAGGCACTATTTTGGCTGTTTTGGGTCTAGAGCAGTATTTTCCATGTTTGGGCATTTGCATTCCACCTTTGTAATCTTTGCTGACTCTCTTTATTTTATTTTAATTTTTTCTTTTTTGAGACGGAGTCTTGCTCTGTCGCCCAGGCTGGAACACAGTTGCAGGATCTCGGCTCACCGCAACCTTCGTCTCCCAGGTTCAAGCGATTCTCATGCCTCAGCCTCCCAAGTAGCTGGAATTACAGGTGTGCCCACCACACCTGGCTAATTTTTTGTATTTTTAGCAGAGACGGGGTTTTGCCGCATTGGCCAGGCTGGTCTTGAACTCCTGACCGACCTCAGGTGATCTGCCCACCTCGGCCTTCCAAAATGCTGGGATTATAGGCATGAGCCACCATGCCTGGCCTGCATTTATTTTTATAAATGCACATCTCTGAACCTAAAAATGCTTATCCATGTGACCTCTGAAACCATCTCAAGTAATAATAGCTGAAACTTATTGAGTGTTTTGGGCCCTGAACTATTTCCAAGCCCTTCATGGTATGAATTTATTTATTCCTCACTGAGAGGAGGGGAGGAGGAGAAGAATACTACTGACTTCAACTACTGCTGTGTGAGGATTCTCTGGCTGCTATGTGTGAAGTGCTCAGAACCGTGTCTGATAGGAAGAGGATACATGCAAGCATTTGCTGTCAGTATTATCATTGCCGTTTTACAGATGGCAAAATGCAGGCAAGTGTAGGGATACTGGCTTGCTTAAGGGCCCAAGATGGTGGAATCAAATCCAGACACTGAGTCCGGAGCCTAGACACTAATCCTTGGTGCTGTTCACCTTCCACACTATTGGAAACACTTCAACCCACCTAGAAGAAGTGCTGGCCGTTTGTCACCTGGATGCAAAGGGGTGGGTTGTGGTGCCTGCCTCTCTGACCAGTGAAGTTGGTGTGCAGTTTCTGTAGAGGACTGGAGGATGGAGGAGTCCCACGTCTACTCAGAAATGTCAGGAACTCACCTGCTAAGCTGCCCCATCCATGGAGGATGCTGAACCTTTATCCATTCTGAACAGAATCTTCGGAGGAAGGAGATGCTGTCTCTCTTCACCGCTCCTGCAACGTAGAACCAAATGTTCCGGCTTTGAACAAAGGCATTGCCCATAAGTTACTGGCTTGAGTATTCTACGTGCCTAGCCCTGGGGGAGGAGGGGTGGACTTGAATCCAGTCTGTTCTATAAGTGTGCAATGCCTAATGGTCCAAAAGGTGTTGCAGATGAAGTTTTTGATCTTTCTGAGAGTAATCTGTTTTTCACCACCCCAGCGGCCCTCATTTGCATACCAACATATTGATTTGGTAAATAAAACTCTTCCTTTTCTTCCATACAGCAGATCCCTAAAGGGTCTTAACCTGACCAATGGAGTCCAGTTGAAGTTACGATAGGGACCTGAAAGTGCCTCCTGCCTGCTGCAGAGTTGAGATTTAATCTATTAATTTAGACTTCCAAACAACCCCAGACAATGAACCGCTTATGCTGTGTGCATTTTTCAAACATTCAGAAAATGCTTTTGCTGTTAGAAACTTCTATCTTCTCTCCTCTGCCTTTTAAGGAGAGTACCAATTCTAAGGCTTCGTTTAGAACATGTTTTTTTGTTTGTTTTTGTTTGTTTGTTTTCTGTTTTTTCCTTAAGCAACGGAATCTCACTCTGTTACCCAGGCTGGAGTGCAGTGGCACAATCACAGCTCACTGTAGCCTTAGACTCCTTGGGTTCAAGCTATCCCAGCCTCCTGAATAGCTAGAACCATGACTGGCTAATTTCTTAATTTTTTTAGAGATGGGGTCTCACTATGTTTCCCAGGCTGGTCTCCAACTCCTAGCCTCAAGCAATGCTCGCACCTCCATCTCCCAAAGTTCTGGGATTACAAGTGTGAGCCACTGTACCCGGCCTAGAACAAGTTTCTAATACAGACTCATCTCAACTTGTTGAAAAATAGTTGTTGTTGTTGTTGTTGTTGTGTGTGTGTGTGTTTAAGTCGGGTTTACTGAGATAATTTGTCACAGTAAAATTTGCATTTCTTAGGTATACACATCTAAAGTTTTAACAAATGTAAGCTGTACCACTATCACCACAATTACGATAGATGCTACATAGATAATATTTCATCATTCCCCCTAAAGTTCCCTCATGCCCCTTTGTAGTCAATCTCTTCCTCATCCCAATCCTTGGCAGCCACTGTCCTGATTTTTGCCTCTGTAGTTGTATCTTTTTTTTTTTTTTTTTTTGGCAGAATCTCAGTCTGTTGCCCAGGCTGGATGAAGCGGCATGGTTTTGGCTCACTGCAGCCTCCACCTCCAGGGTTCAAGCGATTCTCCTGCCTCAGCCTCGTGAGTAGGTGGGATTACAGGCATGTGCCATCATGCCCAGCTAATTTTGTATTTTTAGTAGAGATGGGGTTTCGCCATGTTGGCCAGGCTGGTCTTGAACTCCTGACTTCAAGTGATCCACCCGCCTCAGCCTCCCAAAGTGCTGGGATTACAGGCATTAGCCACTGTGCCTGTCCTGTAGCTGTGTCTTTTTTACAGTAGGTATTTTTACTTTTAAATGGCAAGGCGGCTATATATTTTTTTTTAATCACGTGTTCCCTACTAAAAATGTCTGGCAATACCAAATAAAATAAAATAAAACAAAATAGAATAAATTAAAATTAAAATTAAAATGTCTGGAAAGAAGCTGCTATTTTTAAATTATTTACACCCCACACTCCTTATTGCAAAAAGGATATAAGGCAGGCCAGGTGCGGCGGTGACTCACGCCTGTAATCCTAGCACTTTGGAAGGCCAAGACAAGCAGTTCACTTGAGGTCAGGAGTTCAAGACCAGCCTGGCCAATATGGTGAAACCCCATCTCTAATAAAAAATACAAAAATTAGCCAAGTATGGTGGTGTGTGCCTATGATCCCAGCTACTCAGGAGGCTGAGGTGGGAGAATCGCTAGAACCTGGGAGGCAGAAGTTGTAGTGAGCTGAGATTATGCCATTGCACTCCAGCCTGGGTGACAGAGTGAAACTCCATCTCAAAAAGAAAAAAAAGAATGGATATAAGGCAGCAATAAAGTCATACATTGAGAAAAACCACTGCAAGGAAGTCTAGACAGAGTGAAGACTGGTTGAAGGATTCTTTCTCCCCAACTTTAAAAGAAAAATGGCATAAGCCTTTGGTCCCAGCTACTCAGGAGGCTGAGGCAAGAGGATGGCTTGAGCCCAGGAGTTTGAGGCTGCAGTGAGTTATGATAGTGCCGCTGCACTTCAGCCATAGGCAACAGAGAGATCCTGTCTCAAAAAATTTAAATGAGAAGTTTACATTTTCAAATAAATTGCAAGAATAGGACAATGAATGCCTCTATACCCTTCTCCTAAATTTACCAACAGTTAACATTTTTGCCACATTTCTTCTCTCTCTGTCTTTGTATGTGTATACACTCTTGTTTATTTATGTTTGTTTGGTTTTGCTAAATCTTTTGAGCATTACCTGCAGAAATCATAAGACTATCTCCCTAAACACTTCAGCATGCATGTCCTAACAACAGAGGCATTCTCCCTCAGAAACACAATAAAATTGTTACTCAGTAAATTTAGTAATCATTAGATGCTATTATTTAACATATAGTGGCACTTTGGGAAGCCAAGGTGGGCGGATCCCTTGAGGTCAGGAGTTCAAGACACCCTGGCCAACATGGTGAAATACTGTCTCTACTAAAAAAACAAAATTTAGCCTGGCATGGTCGCGAGCTCCTGTAATTCCAACTACTCGGGAGGCTGGGGCTCGAGATCGCTTAAACCTGGGAGGTGGCGACTGCAGTGAGCTGAGATCATGCCTCTGCACTCCAGCTTGGAGACAGAGCGAGACTCTGTCTCAAAAAATAAATAAATAAGTAAAAAAAAATAACATATAATCCATAATCACTTTTCTTTTCTTTTTTTTTTTTTTTTTTTTTTTGAGACAGAGTCTCGCTCTGTCACCCAGGCTGGAGTGCAGTGGCACTATCTCAGCTCACTGCAAGCTCCGCCTCCCGGGTTCATGCCATTCTCCTGCCTCAGCCTCCCGAGTAGCTGGGACTACAGGCGCCTGCCACCAGGCCCAGCTAATTTTTTGTATTTTCAGTAGAGACAAGATTTCACCGTGTTAGCCAGGTTGGTCTCGATCTCCTGACCTCGTGATCCACCCGCCTCGGCCTCCCAAAGTGCTGGGATTACAGGCGTAAGCCACCGCACCCGGCCCCGTAATCACTTTTCTCCAGTTGTCCCAATGATGTCTTTTATAGCTGTTTAGGTTTTTCAAGAAAGACATTAATTCAGCATATCCAATGAAGGATCAGGCCTTGTATTTTGTTGTTATGTCATTTTAGCTTCCTTTATTCTTGAACAGTTCTCCCAGCCTATCTATCTATCTATCTATCTATCTATCTATCTATCCATCTAGCTATATCTTTTATGACATTAACATTTTTGAAGAGTTCAGGCCAATTGTTTTTCACAGTGTTCCTCAGTTTGGATTTGCCTGACTGTATGCCCACGGTTTAGACTTAGCCAGGGGAACAACGGGTGAGAGGTTGTGTCCTTTTCAGTGTTTGGCAGAGGGAGGCACCTGCAAGACACTTCTGAAAAGTTCCTTTTGCAAAAGAAAAGCAAGCCCCAAGTTCTTCTGCAAGAAGAGCATTTAACTTTGAATGCCTCCTCAGTTGCTACTGTGTGCAAATCTCTTTAGCAAGGCATTTCCAGGAGGGACTGATTAAGAATTATGGTTTAGATTTTAGTTAAATGCTGTCACTTAGCTTTAAAACATATGTTCCCATATTCCCTGCATCAATGATGATTTCTGTTTTATTACTCTTTGAATCATTTCTCCCTCTTTGGGAATATATATCTTCAGTTACTATGTAACATGGTGGAAAAGTAGGATCAGACTTACAAAACGTGAGTCACACACCCATTTTTCGTAAGCCTACTTGAGTTCTTTTGCCTGGTGTGCACATGGCTAACTCCCTTACAGTCTCCAGATCTAAATGTTCCCTCCCCAAGTGGCCAATCCCAATTTTCCTCCTGAAAACATCAACTACCACTCCCTACCTGTATCCTCAATCCCTTTCATCCCCCATATTCTAAAAAATAGAGACAGGGGACCGGGCGTGGTGGCTCACGTCTATAATCCTAGCACTTTGGGAGGCCGAGGTGGGTGGATCACCTGAGGTTAGGAGTTCAAGACCAGCCTGGCCAACTGCCGAAACCCCATCTCTACTAAAAATACAAAAATTAGCCGGGCGTGGTGGTGCACACCTGTAATCCCAGCTACTCAGGAGGCTGAGGCAGGAGAATCACTTGAATCCGGGGGGCGGAGGTTGCAGTGAGCCGAGATCACACCACTTTACAACAGCCTGGGCTGTAGAGCTAGACTCTTTCTCAAAAAAAAAAAAAAAAAAAAAAAATAGAGACGGGATCTTGCTACTTGCCTAGGCTTGTCTTGAACTCCTGGCCTCCAGCAATTCTCCCACCTCAGCCTTTCTAGTAGTAGCTGGGACAACGGGCATGTGCCACCATGCCTGGCTTCACTCCACCTATTTTCTCTCTCTCGCCTTTTCAATTCTTACCTCTTGTTATCTCCCATATCCAATATAACTTACTTATTTGTGTTTTTATTATTGTTGGTCTAGTCCTGATGGCACATGGGCCCTATGGGGCAGGGATTTCTGTCTGTGGTGTCCACTGCTATAGTCCCCGCACTGAGAACCGTGCCTGGCACATCATATGATCTTATGCATATTTATTGAGTGAATGAAGGAACAGATGAATGGCTCTTTGTCCAGTGAGGAAATTGTTTCATGTTTAGAATGAGAGAATTGTGAAAGTTACTGATCTTGTAGTAGTTAAGAGTATACAAGAGTTTGGGTTGGGTTCAAATTGTTGTTTGAACGTGGCTCATCTTTTACAGGAGACTATTCCAGAATCTCAAGATTAAGTGGCAGTGAAGTGTGGTGCTAAGAGGCCCAAGAACCCTGACCTGGTGTCCTGACTCCATGTGTCATAATGGTGGAGCCTTGACACTCCAGGCTCTGTCAAACGGGGGTTCTCTCCCCTTGGTGCCACACCCTTCTTTAATTCCTTTCATTTCAAGGAGATGGCCCCAAAGGATAGAGAATGGCTTTCCCGCCGGGCGTGGTGGCTCACCCCTATAATCCCAGCACTTTGAGAGGCTGAGGCGGGCGGATCACTTGAAGTCAGGAGTTCGACACCAGCCTGGCCAACGTGGTGAAACCCTGCCTCTACTAAAAATACAAACATTAGCCAGGAGTGGTGGCTGCGCCTGTAATCCAAGCTACTCAGGAGGCGGAGCCAGAAGAATCACTTGAACCCAGGAGGTGGAGGCTGCAGTAAGCTGAGATCACGCCACTTAAGCCTAGGTGGCAGAGCAAGATGCTGTCTCAAAAAACAAAACAAAACAAAAAATAAAGAAAAGGGGTTTCCCTTGTCTTTTATTCCTTCTCGTACCCAAATAGCAGTTTTGTGCTTTCATCCTTCCTACTGAGGCACCTTCCACCTCCATTAATCTCAATGTCTGGGATGAGGACAGAGTGGAGCCCGGCCCTCCTGCCAAGACCCAATGGGTTACTGCTCTGACAGGGCAGAGGTCCCAACTCCTTTTATTATGATCATGGGGCAGAAATTGTGGTGCCGTGGGGCCATGCAGTCACAACTCTTATGTCATTCAGACATCAAGGACAAGGGATTTCCTGTTCTTTAATAGAAACAAACAAATCAAAGCACAGTGATTTCTAAACAGAGAAAGAACCCTGATACGGAGTGCAAATCAAGGAGAGTGATTTCTAAACAAAGAGAGAGTCTTAATGCAGCCTGTGTGCGGGCAAGAAAAGACAATGGAAGTCACAGGTTGTTACATATGCTCCCTGGAGAAGGCAAAGTCATAGTGGGTGTGGTCATGGGAGCCTAGGACCATTGAAAAATTTTCCTGAGAGCTGTCCCTTCCCCTTGGGCAAGTTCCTCAACCTTTCCAGCTGATGGATTTTTTTCCATCTGTATTTGAGGATAATAATATTTACCTTCTATGGTTCTTGGTAACGAATAGAGGGAATACATGCAAAATGTTGGACAGAGAGTAGGTATTTAATATTAATAATAGTGATAATAATGTAGTAGCTACCATTTATTGAGCAGCTATTCTGTGCATGCTCAAGCAACCTTATAACCTCATTCCATAGGCACTTTTTTTTTTTTTTTAAGACAGAGTCTGGCTCTGTCACCCAGGCTAGAGTACAGTGGCATGATTTCAGCTCACTGCAGCCTCCACCTCCCACATTCAAGTGATTCTGCCTCAGCCTCCTGAGTAGCTGGGATTACAGGTGCCTGCCACCACGCCCAGCTAATTTTTGTATTTTTAGTAGAGACAGGGTTTTGCCATGCTGGCCAGGCTGGTCTCGAACTGTTGACTTCAAGTGATCCTCCTGCCTCGGCCTCCCAAAGTGCTCGGATTACAGGCATGAGCCACTGCACCCGACCAGCACTCTTGTTAGTTCTATTTTACAAACTCAAAAATGGAGTGTTAAAGGAATATGTTTCTGCAAAGAATAGGTGGCAGGTAAAAAAAAAAAAGAAAAAATAAAAATAAAGGAATATGTTTCTACCTAAGCCACACAGAGAGAGAGAGTAGGAAGGATTCAGGCCAAAGGTTGGACACCTGACTCAAGAACCCAGTTCTTAAATTCTTTTATTTTTAAATTTTATTTATTTATTTATTGAGATGGAGTCTCGCTCTGTTGCCCAGGCTGGAGTGCGGTGGCGCGATCTTGGCTCACTGCAAGCTCCAACTCCCGGGTTCACTCATGCCATTCTCCTCCCTCAGCCTCCCTAGTAGCCGGGACTACAGGCGGCCGCCACCATGCCTGGCTAAATTTTTTTTGTATTTTTAGTAGAGACGGGGTTTCACCACGTTAGCTAGGATGGTCTCAATCTCCTGACCTCGTGATCTGCCCATCTTGGCCTCCCAAAGTGCTAGGATTACAGGCGTGAGCCACCGGGCCCGGCCTAAATTCTTTTCTTTTTTTAATTTATTTTTTGAGACTTGAGTCTCGCTCTGTTGCCCAGGCTGGAGTGCAGTGGCGTGATCTTGGCTCACTGCAACCTCCACCTTCTGGGTTCAAGCAATTCTCCTGCTTCAGCCTCCCAAGTAGCTGAGACTACAGGTGTGCACCACCATGCCAGGCTAATTTTTGTATTTTTAGTAGTAACAGGATTTCACTATGTTGGCTAGGCTGGTCTTGAACTTCTGATCTCAGGTGATCCACCTGCCTCAGCCTCCCAAGTGCTAGGATTACAGGCATGAGCCACCGCACCTGGCCTTAAGTTCTTAATTGCTTTATTTGATGTCTTTTCAAGTAAGTGAAATAGACACATATTTTTCAAATAAAAGTATATATAAAAGATATATGTTTAAAGTTAAGTGAAAAAACATATATATTACAATTTTCCAAGTAAGTGAAATATATACAGTCATGTGCTACATAACAACATCTTGGTCAACAATGGACTGCATATATGATTGTGGTCCCATAAGATTATAATACTGTATTTTCATGGTACCTTTTCTATGTTTAGATACACAAATACTTCCCATTGTGTTACAATTGCCTATGTTTAGATACATAAATACTTCTTATTGTGTTACAGTTGCCTACAGTATTCAGTACAGTTACATGCTGTACAGGTTTGTAGCTGTACAGGTTTGTAGCTGTATCATATATCCTAGATGTGTAGCAGGCTACGCCATCTAGGTTTGTGAAAGTACACTCTAGGATGATCACACAATAACAAAATTGCCTAATGATGTGTTTCTCTCTCTCTCTTTTTTTTTTTTTTGAGATGGAGTCTCACTCTGTCATCTGGGCTGGAGTGCAGTGGTGCAGTGGCACGATCTTGGCTCACTGCATCCTCCACCTCCTGGGTTCAAGTGATTCTCCTGCCTCAGTCTCCTGAATAGCTGGGATTACAGGCATGCGCCATCACACCCAGCTAATTTTTGTATTTTTAGTAGAGACGGGGTTTCACCATGTTGGCCATGCTGGTCTCAAACTTCTGATCTCGTGATTTGCCTGCCTTGGCCTCCCAAAGTGCTGGGATTACAAGCGTGAGCCACTGTTCCTGGCCTCAAGCGATTGTCTTGCCTCAGCCTCTTTAGTAGCTAGAACAACAGGCACATGCCAGCATGATTTCGCCATGTTGCCCAGGCTGGTCTCGTGACCTCAAGTGATCTCTCTGCCTTGACCTCCTAAAGTGCTAGGATTACAGGCATGAGCCACAGCACCTGGCCTGAGTGCTCTATTTAAAATGCACTCCTCTCCTGTTACTCTCGCTATGGTTTTGTTTACCTTCATAGCAATTAGCCTCACCTGAAGTATCATATTCTACTCATGACTCCTCTGATGTAAGCTCCATGAGGCAGGGGCTGTATTTGGGCCTTTGCTTGTTCCCAATGCCTGGCATGGAGTTATCTCTCAGTAAATATTTGTTGAATGTCTGGGTGTGGTGGCACATGCCTGTAATTCCAGCACTTTGGGAGGCTGAGGTGGGAGGATCACTTGAGCCCAGTAGGTTGAGGCTGCGGTGAGCCATGACGGCGCCACTAAACTCCAGCCTGAACGACAGAGCAAGACCTCATCTCAAAAAAATTTTTTTATTGTTGTTGAATGAATGCTTGGAGAGCCAAAGGAGCTGATTTAACCCTTCAAAGGCATTAGATCAAACAGACAGGGCCAGTTTTTCAGATCTGAAAGGGTGCCCAGGAGCTCTTCCCTCTTTCCAGCCCCTCAGTTCAGTTTTCTGGCACGAGAAGGCAACACTGCATTTGGATAATCACAGCTTTTTCTCAAAGGCTTTTGACCCTGCAGTTGGTTTTTTGTTTGTTTGTTTTGAAATGGCGTTTGGCTCTTATCACCCAGGCTGGAGTACAAGGGTGTGATGTAGGCTCACTGCAACCTTGGCCTCCCGGGTTCAAGCAATTCTCCTGCCTCAGCCTCCCCAGTAGCTGGGATTACAGGTGTGCGCCACCACGCCCGGTTAATTTTTGTATTTTTAGTAGGACAGGGTTTCACTATGTTGGCCAGGCTGGTCTTGAACTCCTGACCTCAGGTGATCCGCCTGCCTTGGCCTCCCAAAGTGCTGGGATTACAGGTGTGAGCCACCATGCCCGGCCAAACATCTTTGATCTCTGACAGTCCACCAGACCATTCTGACTACCTGCCCACCTAGTAATTAGTTATTTCCTCCCTTCCGTGATTGTCTCCCCCCGTTACCAATTAATACCATATTTATTCATTTCCTGCTATGAATATGACACTATGTTAATACTGCGGATGCTTTATTAAAATGTAAAGTGACTCTTCCTCCTCAAGTAGGGTAGAGGCAGTATAGTTTAGTGGTTAAGGAGGGTAAGGATACTGATGACAGAAAGTCTGGGTTCAAACCCTCTTTTTGTTTTGTTTTGTTTTGTTTTGTTTGAGACAGGCTCTTGCTCTGTCACCCAGCCTGGAGTGCAGTGGCACTAACACAGCCTGAGCTCAAGCAGCCTCCCGCCATGGTCTCCCAAAGTGTTGGGATTACAGGTGTGAGCCATTGCACCTGGCTCAAACCCTCTTTTTACTACTTACTAGCCATGTGACTTGTACAAGTCACCTAAGCTCCCTAAGCCTCAGGTTTTTTTGTTGTTGTTGTTGTTGTTTTTTTAGATGGAATCTCGCTCTGTCGCCCAGGCTGGAGTGCAGTGGCACGATCTCAGCTCACAGCAACCTCCGCCTCCCAGGTTCAAGCAATTCTCCTGTCTCAGCCTCCCAAGCAGCTGGGATTACAGGCACATGCTGGCAAGCCCGGCTAATTTTTCATATTTTAATAGAGATGGGGTTTCACTGTGTTGCCCAGGCTGGTGTCAAACTCCCGAGCTCAGTCAATCCACCTGCCTTGGCCTCCCAAAGTGCTAGGATTACAGGCGTGAGCCACTGCGCCTGGCCCAACCTGAGTTTTTAATCTCAGAAATGGAGATGACAACAGTACCTACTGCTAGGGAACCACGAGTTTGTTACAGTAAGCTCCCAGGGCCGTGCTCGGCACAGTGCTACCACTAGATGACCTTTCATGGCTAGCATAGAATCATATCATGTGCCGGGCTCAGTGGCTCATGCCTATAATCCCACCACTTTGGGAGACTGAGACAGGTGGATCACATGAGGTCAGCAGTTTCAGATCAGCCTGACCAACAAGGTGAAACCCCTTCTCTACTAAAAATACAAAAATTAGCTGGGCGTGGTGGCGCATGCCTGTAATCCAGCTACTCAGGAGGCTGAGGCAGGAGACTCACTTGAACCTGAGAAGAGGAGGTTGCAGTGGGCTGAGATCACACCATTGCATGCCAGCCTGGGCAACAGGGGCAAAATTCTGTCTCAAAAAAATAAAAAATAAAAACGAATCATATTGTGAAGAGTGCCGATGCATCGATAAAAACTGAAATAACAATACATGGATTGGATGACTCAGTGCAGTGTTTATACACACATGTGGACACAGGGGACATCCTGGTATAACGGAAACAGCATGTGTTCTGGAACCATGCTAACCTGCGCAGGAGTGCCCACTCTAGCTTTTGCTAGCTGTGAGATCTTGAGACCTCCCTCACCCACAGTTTCCTTGTTTGCATAACATGGACCTGAATTTTTGCTTATCAGAGTATTTGTGAAGATTTAACAAGATGCTCATTTCCTTCCCTATAAATATCTATTGCTGTTTAGAAATCCTGATGAAAAGGCAAAGACTGTTCTGATTGACTTGGGAAGTGGGTATGAAGTCAATACCTTACTTGGCTAATCAGAAAGATTCCTTTTAGTGAACAGGATTAGAGTTTTGATTGAAAAAAAAGCTACCGGGTGCAGTGGCTCATGCCTGTAATTCCAACACTCTGGGAGGCCAAGGCAGGCAGATCACCTGAGGTCAGGAGTTTGAGACCAGCCTGGCCAATTGATGAAACCCCATCTCTACAAAATATTCCAAAATTAGCTGGGGGTGGTGGTGCGTGTCTGCAGTCTTAGCTACTTGGGGGGCTGAGGCATGAGAATTGCTTGAACCTGGGAGGCAGAGGTTGCAGTGAACCAAGATTGTGCCACTGCACTCCAGCCTGGACAACAGAGCAAGACCCTGTCTCAAAAAAAAAAAAAAAAAAAAAGGAAGGAAGGAAAGAAAGAAGCTAAAGAAAAATTGTTCTATCAAAACAGAATAAAAGAGGATAATGATTTAGTCAAGGAATGTGTTGATGACTGTATTATATAGATCCTTATCTTGCAATCCATGTTATAGAATCCTAAAAACTCAACCTCTGAAGGGGACCAAGGAGCTCTGTAGCTTATTGTAGAAGCCCCTCTACAGACACGATCTCCCAAAAAGGGGTCATCTGACCTCTATTGGAATACTTCTAGGATGGCCAATTCACTGTTGCATGAGGCTGGCAATTTTGCTTTTGATAACTTGAGCTCTTCCTAAGGTTTGCCCCCAAATTCTTCCTGCAGCTGACTTCCACCAGCCTCTGACAAAGCACGTTTTCCCATCTCTTCTCTCTGTGACTTGGCAGGGATTGGATTTTAATGGTCATCTACTGAGCAGAGTACTTTACAGTTCTTGATAATAGCCCCTTATTCGGGAAAATCAATACCAGAAATAGTTGAAGCTTTAAAAAAATTCAACAGACATCTATCTGAGGTGGTTTAATAGCATGGCATTTGTAATTCCCACCACAGTCTGCAATGCAGTGGTGAACACTGGCACTGATAACAGTGATGATCTATTCCATAGCTAGAATATATTTCCTAGTATCACATCTCAAGTCCAGTTCATTTTATCAACATTATTGAGCATCTTACTAGGCTGTGGAAGGCACTAAATCCAACATAAGCCTCAAGCTGGTTTTCTTTTTTTTTTTTTTTTTGAGACAGAGTCTCGCTGTCGCCCAGGCTGGAGTGCAGTGGCGTGATCTCTGCTCGCTGCAGGCTCCGCCCCCTGGGGTTCACGCCATTCTCCTGCCTCAGCCTCCCGAGTAGCTGGAACTACAGGCGCCTGCCACCTGGCCCGGCTAATGTTTTGTATTTTTACTGGAGACGGGGTTTCACCGTGTTAGCCAGGATGGTCTCGATCTCCTGACCTCGTGATCCACCTGCCTCGGCCTCCCAAAGTGCTGGGATTACAGGCGTGAGCCACCGTGCCTGGCCACAAGCTGGTTTTCTCTTTCAACTCCTATTATCATTGTGTAGAACCACATTCATGAGATGTGATGTAAAATAACGTGATTGATGCTCTTAACAAAGCCATGAATGGGATGGGGTGGAGGGAGGCAGCTTAAATGTGTGCTAGAAAATGTTGATGCAAGGCTGGGATGAGGATGAGGAGAGTGAGGGACCTGGGACACAAAGTCTAAGGATCCTGTATCCCTAGTCCCTGCTCCTGTCTTCAAGGCCTCTTCTAGGTCTGGCATTTTGTGACCCAGTGCATACAAATGAGGTATGTGGTCTTCAAAGTCACCACCTGGGAAACCTTGGCTTTCAAACAATGCTTCTTCTATTATTCACACTTTAGCAACGGTGCTTGAGAATTACCTTCAGAGCCTGCATTGCATTTTTAAATTTCCCTATGTCTTTGGGGGAATGATAAATCTTTGTCCTTTAGAGGTAGATTTGATTTTTAGAAATAGACACAAACCATCTGTGGCCAAATCTGGGGATTAATATAGAGTAGACAAGCCACATACTCTATGTGGAGTCAAAAGTAGATTTTCACTTGTGTGTTGTAAATCAGCCTTGAAGGCAATCTTGACGGACAGGGCTGCAGAATGTGTTTTGAGCTATAACAACTTTCCAGATTGGTACATAGGCTCTGAAGGTATCCACTCCAAAGCCATTACTTGCTCTATTATGAGAGTTTTGAAGTGTTTATTCTTTTTTTTTTGGAGATGGAGTCTTGCTCTGTCACCCAGGTTGGAGCGTGGCACCATCTCAGCTCACTGCAACCTCCATCTCCTGGGTTCAAGCGATTCCCCTGCCTCAGCCTCCCAAGTAGCTGGGATTACAGGCAAGTGCCACCACATCTGGCTAATTTTTGTATTTTTAGTAGAGACAGGGTCTCACCATGTTGGCCAGGCTGATCTCAAACTCCTGACCTCAGGTGATCTGCCTGCCTCAGCCTCCCAAAGTGCTGGGATTACAGGCGTGAGCCACCGTGCCCAGCCTGGAGTGTTTATTCTAAAAGTCACTTTGATTACTTTCTAGTCAAACTCTGTATTATTGAGTTAGAGTAAATAGAAACCATTTAACTTATATTCAATCCTTCTTAAAGGTTGGAAGTCTGGACAAATTACGTAAGACTAATATATTGCAAAATACAAACATATTTGCTTTACGATTAAGAGTTGACCCTTAAGAGAAATTGAACGGAACCAAGACATCTTAAGTCCTCTTTTAATCTCTCAAACATCTCAATTTCTCTTCAGGTTTGATTAAAATGTTTCATGTTGGGGAAATCCAAAGATTCCTTGGTGACTTATCTCCGTCAAAGCAGGAAAGAGGGTGCTTCCAGTATTCCTACTGCTGATCTGGAAAACCTTAGTTGGCAGAGA
The DNA here is from genome assembly GCF_028885655.2 of Pongo abelii. NCBI lineage: Eukaryota > Metazoa > Chordata > Mammalia > Primates > Hominidae > Pongo > Pongo abelii. Next base: position 24,686,417 of record NC_071988.2, read on the forward strand.
AATGAAGAACCAAAGGCCCTGCAGTCCAACCAGTCAGCATCTTAAGACAGTTCCAAGAACTCAGACTTGTTGACTTCTACTGTGGTCATGTGTTGGGCCACAGTTTGAAAAACAACATCTGAGCTCCATGCCTGAAGAACACCCCAATCAATATTGTACTCACTCTTTTTTTTTTTTGAGACAGAGTATCACTCTATCACCCAGGCTGGAGTGCAGTGACACAATCTTGGCTCATTGCATCCCCCTCCTGGGTTCAAGCAATTCTCCTGCCTGAGCCTCTCAAAAAGCTGGGACTATAGTCACGTGCCACCACCACGCCCAGCTAATCTTTTTATGTTTTTAGTAGAGACAAGGTTTCACCAGGTTGGCCAAGCTAGTCTTGAATTCCTGACCTCAAGTGATCTGCCTACCTTGGCCTCCCAAAGTGCTGGGATTACAAGAGTGACCCACCGCACCTGGCTGACACTGGGCTCTTAATGTCCTCAGATATCTACTTACCCATTTGCAAGTCCCTGCGCCAGACAGCAAGCTGCCTCTCCAGTTTCCCAGACAGCTTTTATTCCTTGTGAGAAACCAGCAGTTTCAGATGTCACTCCTAAAATTCAGTCTGAGCTTTTTCAGGCCCAAGTCCTGTTGGCCACTTTCTGCTGACATGGCCTTGGGGTAGAAGTAACCTTCAGCTGGGCTTCCCAGCCACTTGAGTTTGCAGGAAACTATTTTGTATAAGCCTTCAAAAAACAGCAAGCTTCAAAACTCCTATTAGTCTGTAAGTTGGAGTCTCGAGCACATATTTACACTCCCTGGTAATTAACCGTTTGATAGCAGAGTTATTGCTAATTGTTTTATGGTTTTGCAACTCTGTGTGGTGGCTTAGAATTGGTTCTTAGCCAGGCCGGGAGTGGTGGCTCATGCCTGTAATCCCAGCACTTTGGGAAGCTGAGGTGGGTGGATCATGAGGTAGGGAGTTCCAGACCAGCCTGGCCAACATGGTGAAATCCCATCTCTACTAAAAATACAAAAATTAGCTGGGTGTGGTGGCACTTGCCTGTAATCCCAGCTACTCAGGAGGCTGAGGCAGGAGAATTGCTTGAATCCGGGAGGCAGAGGTTGCAGTGAGCCAAGATCACACCACTACACTCCAGCCTGGGCGACAGAGCGAGACTCTGTCTCAAAAAAAACAAAAAAAAAATTGGTTCTCAGCCGAGACCAAAGAAACATGCTCCTTCAGGATATATTGAAACAAGAAATTATCTTTGAATGGATGGAGTGATAGAGGGAAAGTCCAAAGGTTTATTATGCTTGAAAGCTAAAGAGGAGGGGAGCAAATACCTCCTATGAGCTGGGCACAGTCATGCTGTCAAGCGATGTTCTGCGTTATTCTATTTGATCCACTGGTCTAAGAGGGTAGGGCCATCGATTTCTTTTTAGCAGTCCAGAAAGTAGAGACTCAGAGGAGTTAAGAAACTGCACCAGCTCTGGGTGGGCATGGTGGCTCATGCCTGTAATCCCAGCACTTTGGGAGGCCAAGGCAGGTGGATCACCTGAGGTCAAGAGTTCGAGACCATTCTGATCAACATGGTGAAACCCTGTCTCTACTAAAAATACAAAAATTAGCTGGGCCTGGTGGCGGGCACCTGTAATCCCAGCTACCCAGGAGGCTGTGGCAGGAGAATCACTTGAATCCAGGAGGCAGAGGTTGCAGTGAGCCAAGATCGTGCCATTGCACTCCAGCCTGGGTGACAGAGCGAGACTCTCTCAAAAAAAAAAAAAAAAAAAAAAAAAAATTAGCCAGGCGTTGTGGCAAACACCTGTAATCCCATCTACTTGGGAGGCTGAGTCAGAAGAATTGCTTGTACCTGGGAGGCGGAGGTTGTAGTGAGCCGAGATTGCGCCATTGCACTCTAGCCTGGGCAACAAAAGCAAAACTCCATCTCAAAAACAAAAAGGAAAAGAAACTGCACCAAGTCACAGAACTAGTGAGTGGCAGAGCCACAACTTTAACCCAGAGTCCCAGTGAGGCTGGGAATTACGGGAGAGGTCAGAGAGGGGAAGAACTGGCTATGAAAGTGGACAAGTGAGGTAAGAAGTGTCTTGGAGGATAAAATCCTTTAAGAGAGAAGCCAAGGGAAGAAGGCGGAAAGGAAGATGAGGCCCCAAATAACCCTGGTTCAGTCATTAATTCCTTCAACAAACATTTGCAATTCCAGCTGTTAAGTTTTCTTCAGAGCCTCAGCTGCCTGAAGAGCAGCCATGAAGGGCTATTTAAGATGCATGTCATCCTTAAAACCCACTTACCAGGTATGTGTATCAGATTTCCCAGCTGGACTTAAACAGATGCAGTTCTGACCTCTAACCCTTCACTTCTAGTAGCAGATTACCAGAATCCATATCTCAGCTTCTACATTTCCTAGCTGTGAGACTTTGGGCAAGTCACTTGACCTCTCTGGGCCTTTGTTTCCTCGTCTGTAAAAGGGAATAATAATGATAGTAACTACCTGGCACACAGTGATCATTTATTGGACGTAAGTTGAGTTCTGTGGCCTATAGCCTAGGGTGGAACCTGGTCTGTCTTCACCTCACTAACCTATGGTATGAACTTCAGTTTCTAATGCAGACCCAGCCTGCTTCACTCTTCTTTTTTTTTTTTTTTGTCTTTAAATAGAGACGGGGCCAGGCATAGTGGCTCACGCCTGTAATCCCAACACTTTGAGAGGTCAAGGCACAAGCTTAGGACTTCTAGACCAGCCTGGCCAACGCAGTAAGACCCTGTCTCTCTCTCTATTTTTTGTTTGGTTGTTTGTTTTGAAGACAGGGTCTCACTCTGTGGCCCAGGCTGGAATGCAATTTTTTTGGCTTGCGCTAAACATAATTGTAGCTCACTGTGATGGGAGGAAAAAGGGGAGCACGTGCTGGCAATCCCTAAAGCCATGCAGAGCAGAAGCTGAACCTCATTGCTACATAGATCCTTTGACACATAAAGGCCAGATCTTGCGTCTCCCATTCTGGCCTGGTGAGATGTGTGGAATCAACCCCAGATATACATCCAGGAAATTTGGTGGAGAAAAAACTCTTAGGGAAATACACCATCACCCCTCTTCTGGGGGACCCCTGGGGTCTCCAGCCCCTGGTGTGTTTTCTCTTGTGCTAGCAGCAGGCATAGCCCCAAGTCTGTGGGCCGCAGCCCCCCTTTCTCTGCTGTGGATGTGGTCGACTGGGGTCCCATGAATGGGCTGCTGTCGATTTGCTTTGGTTTCCAGTCAAAAGATTCTCTGGGCTCAGGATAGAAATGTAGGTCTGCTCTGAGGTGGACTGACTAGATTCTAAGCTTCATTTAGAATAAAAAATTTTATGAGTAAGACAGGAACTTGGGAGCATGTGCTGTCCCGTCTCTCACTGGGGCATTTTTGGACCCTGGATTGCGTCTCATTTTAATCCGATTGCTCCAGGGAACTTGACCTGGCCTGGCCTTTGCTCAGTTGTGTGGCTTCCATTGCCTCCAACACACTTCTGCCTCCTCCTTGAGTAACCCCAACTCCCTGTCAAGCCTCAGCTTAGGGGCCACTTTCTCCAGGAAGCCCCCATGACTTCCTCAAGACAAGAAGTTGCTTTGCCTGCCCTGGGGTTTCCTCTACACACAGTTTCCTCTCTGAGGCCACAGGACATCATAATGCACTTGCTTGTTTAATCGTCTGTTTCTCTTTTTAGACTGTAGCCCTGAAGGGCAGAGATTGGGTCTGACTTATTCACTCCTGTAGCCTCATTGCCTAGGGTGTTGGGCTCATAGTAGGTGTCCAGTGAATGTTGAATAAATGAACAAATGATGAGCTAGGGCAGGGTGGGTCTCTGGGTCTACACAATAGAGATGACCTAGAATAATACAGAACTTTTGGAAGAAGAAAAACAAACCAGGAGCAAGGCGTGGTGGCATGTGCCTGTGGTCCCAGTTACTTGGGAGGCAGAGGTGTGAGGATTGCTTAAGCCCAGGAGTTTGAGATTACAGTGAGCCATGATGGTACCACTGCACTCCAGCCTGGACAACATCTCGCTTTGCCACCCAGGCTGGAGCATAGTGGCACAATCATTGCTCACTGCAGCCTCAACCTCCTGGGCTCAAGAGATCCTCCCACCTCAGCCTCTCGAGTAACTGGGCCTGCAGGCGTGCACCGCTACATCCGGCTAATTTTATTTTTTTGTAGAGTTGGGGTCTCACTATGTTGCCCAGACTGGCCTCAAACTCCTTTCATCAGAGGTTTTGTTTGTTTGTTTTTGGTTTTTTGAGACGGAGTTTTGCTCTTGTCGCCCAGGCTGGAGTACAATGTCGCAATCTCGGCTCACTGCAACCTCTGCCTCCCAGGTTCAAGAGATTCTCCTGCCTCAGCCTCCCGAGTAGTTGGGATTACAGGCGCTCCCCACTATGCCTGGCTAAATTTTCGTGTGTTTTTAGTAAAGATGGGTTTTTCCCATGTTGGCCACGCTAGTCTCGAACTCCTGACCTCAGGTGATCCACCTGCTTCAGCCTCCAGAAGTGCTGGGATTACAGGCGTGAGCCACTACATCCGGCCCTTGTCTGTTTGTTTTTAAGATGGAATCTCGCTCTGTTGCCCAGACTGGAGTGTAGTGGTGGGATCTTGGCTTACCACAACCTCTGCCTCCCAGGTTCAAGTGATTCTCCCACCTCAGCCTCACAAATAGCTGGGATTACAGGTGCCCACTACCACGCTCAGCTAATTTTTTTTTTTTTGTATTTTTAGTAGAGATGGGGTTTTACCACATTGGCCAGGCTGGTCTTGAATTCCTGACCTCAAGTGAGCTGCCAACCTCGAACTCCCAAAATGCTGGGATTACAGGCATGAGCCACCTGCACTCGGCCTCGAACTCCTGAGCTCAAGCAATCCTCCTATCTCGGCCTCCCAAAGTGTTGGGATTATAGGTGTGAGCCACAGCACCTGCCAACCCTGTCTCTTAAAAAAAGAAAAGAAAAGAAAAGAAAAACCAGAGAGGAAGGCCCTTGGGTGTCTGCACACCAAAATACCCAGCTTGCTGTGGCACTCTTTCACCCCTTCCAACTACTGTCTGTTTTTAAGCAGACAGAACTTCAAGAGCAAGAGGCTGCTTGAATAGTTTGCTATTTGGTGCTCCCAAGCCTTGGTCGATGTGGGTCAGCTTCATCAGAGTTGGAGCTAAGTGCTTGGTTACAAGGAATAAAGTTCTCCTGGAATTCCCTCACAATGAAAGAATGCTGGTCCCAGGGCTGTGTGTGTGGTGATCATAAGGACAGAATCTCATGGAAAGCTAGGAGCAGGAAGTTCAAGAGGATGTAGACTCCCTGAAAGCATAGTTATAGGGCATCTGCATCCAAGCTAGCACCAGGGACCTCTTGCATCCAGAAATTCATGGATTTTCACCTTAGGGTTGCACCATCAATGTAATGGGGGCTCTCTGTGTGTCTGCTCCTCTTATCTCCTTGTGTCTGATGGGGGACTCTTTCCCGAGAGAGGCAGAGGATTGGCCCCAGCTCATCATGCTATGCCAGACATAGACACGGGCTACTTGGGATGGGCCCCATTCCCAATCCATTTGTGGTTGGCAAGGGGTGTACAGAAGAAAGCAGGGTCATAGGATGCCACATGTGGTCCCACAAGCAGGCAAGATCTGAGGTTGAGTGTGCCCAGGACACATGCCCAGGGCGGTCTGGGAGACCAGTCCTCTCCTACTCAGCTCCCCGCGCCAGGGCTCTGCTCAGACATGAAAGCCACAATTTGAAGTTCACTGGCATGGTCCTCAGTCCTGCATCATGAACAGCAGAATGTAATATTTATTGCCCCCCTACAGACTGGGTGTCAAGGTGAAAAAAAGTAATAATTCTAAATCTCACACAAGGGCTTTGGAGATCAATGAGGTAATTTATATGAAATAGTTTGGGCTCTCTGGGAAACAAAGTATGGCATAAATTTTGGCTTTTTCACTGGATGGATCCTCATGCCAATAACTCACCCCAGTTAATGAAAAACTTGCTTGGCTGTGTAGACAGCAGGAATGTGCAGGCTACTGTCTGAGTTCAGAATGGAATATTTTGGCCAGGCATGGACTTCCTCTAACCATGATGCAGACACTTGTCTCAAGACTTTTTCAGGCTGGGCGCAGTGGTTCATGCCTGTAATCCCAGCAGTTGGGGAGGCCAAGGCGGGCGGATCACTTTGGGGTCAGGAGTTCGAGACCAGCCTGGACAACATGTTGAAACCCCATCTTTACTAAAAATACCAAATTTAGCCAGGCGTGGTGCGTGCCTGTAAATCCCAGCTATTTGGGAGGCTGAGGTGGCAGGATCACTTGAACCTGGGAGGCGGAGGTTGCAGTAAGTCAAGATTGTGCCACTGTACTCCAGCCTGAGCAACCGAGTGAGACCCTGTCTCAAAAAAAAAAAAAAAAAAAAAAAAAAGACTTTTTATCACAGGGCAGCATACAAATAAATAGGCACTGGGTGTTTGGGATCTGCAATACAGTGGCCCATCTAAATAATGCCTGGGACCACACCATCAAATCTTAACCTTATATTTATTTTTTTATTTTATTTTATTTTTGAGAAGGAATATCAAGGCTGCAGTGAGCCAAGATCATGCCACTGCACACCAGCCTAGGCGACAGATCAAGACTCTGAAAAAAAAAAATTAAAAAAAAAAAAAAAGAGAAGGAATCTTACTCTGTTACCCAGGCTGGAGTGCAGTGGTACGATCTTGGCTCACTGCAATCTTCGCCTCCTGGGTTCAAAAGATTCTCCTGTCTCAGCCTCCCAAGTAGCTGAGATTACAGGCACCCGCCACCATGCCCAGCAGATTTTTGTAATTTTGGTAGAGACAGGGGCTTCACCATGTTGGCCAGGCTGGTCTTGAAGGGCTGACCTCAGGTGATCTGCCTGCCTTGGCCTCCCAAAGTGCTAGGACTACAGGCATGAGCCACCACGTCCAGCCTTTTTTTTTTTTTTTTGAGACGGAGTCTCGCTCTGTTGCCAGGCTTGAGTGCAGTGGTGCGATCTCGGCTCACTGCAACCTCCGCCTCTTGGGTTCAAGCGATTCTCCTGCCTCAGCCTCTTGAGTAGCTGGGACTACAGGCCTGTGGCACCATGCCCAGCTAATTTTCATATTTTTAGTAGAGACGGGGTTCCACCGTGTTGGCCGGGATGGTTTTGATTTCTTGACCTCGTGATCCGCCCGCCTCGGCCTCCCAAAGTGCTAGGATTACAGGCGTGAGCTACTGCGCCCAGCCCTGCCTCACGTCTTCTTAACATGAGCCTCCCAGGACCACCCTAAATAAAACGGCAGCCTCCCCGACTCTCCCCACTCCCTTCTCACCACCATCTGATACACTCTGCTTTGACTTCTGTGTGTGTTTAGTGTTCATCTTGCCCTCTCAGTTATAAACTCCATGAAGGCAGACCTTTGTTTTGTTTACTGTATGTCCCCATTGCTTAAAACAGGGCTTGGTGCTCAGGAAATACTTTGTTTTGTTTTTTAGAGACAGTCTCACTATGTTGCCTGCCCAAGCTGGCCTCGATCTCCTGGGTTCAAGTGATCCTCCCGCTTCAAATCCTAAGTAGTTGAGACTACAGGTGTGCACCATTGTGCTCTCAGTAAATATTTAAATATCTTTCCCCCCCTTACAATTCTGTGAACTCTGTGTTTAAGTTAAGAACGTGAATGTGCGGCCGAGCCCAGTGGCTCATGCCTGTAATTCCAACACTTTAGGAGGCTGAGGTTGGTGGATCACCTGAGGCCAGAAGTTCGAGACCAGCCTGGGAAACATGGTGAAACCCTATCTCTACAAAAAGTACAAAAATTAGCCAGGGTGGTTGTGCACACCTGTAGTCTCAGCTATTCGGGAGGTTGAGGCAGGAGAACCGCTTGGATCCAGGAGGCAGAGGTCACAGTGAGCTGAGATGGTGCCACCGCACTTAGCCTAGGCAACGGAGTGAGGAGAATCTGTCTCAAAAAAACAAAAACAAACAAACAAACAAAAAAACACCAACGTAGGTTAGGGCATTTGCACGAGGTCAAATTAGGGTGGGAGTGAGGCTGACTTGGAATTTGGAGTTTATACCTGAGGGCTGTCTGACTCCAAATTCAGTGCTCATTCTGCAATTATGTGTTGCTCTCAGCCTCTGTCAGTGGCTCTAAGGGTTGTTTTGCAGAAAGGCAGTTGTTCCCGGGGGGATAGGATTTTTAGGATGCATAGACAACTCATCGTGGATCTCTGTTTTTCTGTCACCTTTATATTCTTGCTCCATCCACCCTGGGGGTTTGGGATATGCGTGCATGTGTGTGTGTGTGTGTGTGTGTGTGAGTCCTCCAAGTTTGTCTTCCAATATATTAAGTAGAACTCTCTTTGACTTTTCCTGAAACAAAATTTCCATTGATTTACATAATCATGAACTGTTTCCCCTCCCCAGTGGTCTACACTATTGTTATGCTGGTCTGGGAATTCAGCAGTCTTTTGTGGATGACCAAATGCCTTGAATTTTAAGTTTCTGTGCCCATTTGCACTGCTGCAGTGTAGCTAAGGATCTCCAAACAAATGCTTAAATGGAGCAGAATTGGTTCCAGGACCCCCTGAAGATACCACAAGCCTGCTCGGTTCTCTGGTATAAAATGGCATAGTATTTGCATATAACCCATGCACTTTCTCCTGTATACTTTCTTTCTTTTAGAGATAGGGTCTGTTCTGTCGCCCCGGCTGAGTGAGTGCAGTGGCACGATTACAGCTCACCGCAGCTTTGAACTCCTAGGTCCAAGACATCCTCCTGCTTCCTGAGATGCTGGGGTTACAGGCATGAGCTACCATGCCCAGCTACTCTGATATACTTTAAATCATCACTAGATTACCTATAATACCTCATACAATGTAAATAGTTTTTTGTTTTTTTGTTTTTTTGAGACCCAGTATCGTTCTATCACCCAGGCTGGAGTGCAATGGCACTGCAACCTCCACCCCCTAGGGTTCAAGCAATTCTCATGCCTCAGCCCTCAGCCTCCTGAGTAGCTGGACTATAGGCACGCGCCACCACGCCTGGCTAATTTTTTGTAATTTAAGTAGAGACGGGGTTTCGTCCTGTTACCCAGGCTGATCTCCAACTCCTGACCTCAAGCAATCGCCTGCCTCGGCCTCCCAAAGTGCTGGGATTACAGGCGTGAGCCACCGCACCAGGCCTAACGTAAATAGTTGTTATACTGCATACTTAGTTTGTATTATTTTAAATTGTTATATATTTTTTCTTCCAAATATTTTCCAGACGTTGTTGGTTGAATCTGAGGATGAACCTACAGATACGGAGGGCCGTTGCAGTTTCTAGTTTAAAAAAGCTGTGGTAAATTCGAACTTTTTTTTTTTTTGAGGTGGAGTCTTGCACTGTGGCCTGAGAGTGCAGCAGCGCGATCCCAGTTCACTGCAACCTCTGCCTCCCAGGTTCAAGTGATTCTCCTGCCTCAGCCTCCTGAGTAACTGGGATTACAGGTGCCTGCCACCACGCCTAGTTGATTTTTTGTATTTTTAGTAGAGACGGGGTTTCACCATATTGGCCAGGCTGGTCTTGAACTCCTGACCTCGTGATCCGCCCACCTTGGCCTCCCAAAGTGCTGGGATTACAGGCCTGAGCCACCGCGCCTGGCCAGCAGCTACTATTTTTGTCCACACTTTACTGTTCAGGAACCAGCACAGAGATGTGAGGCAGCTTGCCCAAGATCACAAAGCTAAGAGCCAGGCCATCTGTCCCTAAGGTTTGTGTTCCTTACCAGTATGCTATTCTGACACTGGGGAGAGCCCTTTTCATTTCCTTTATTTTTTTCCTGCCCCCAGACTGTGTTTTGCAAGCATTTGTAAGCCACTGAAATCTTCTCTTCCAATGAAATCTTGTAAGGAAGTCTAAGGTGAAAACAGGTCCACAGGCGGGGTTTAGGTTGAAGGGGGAGGGGTGCTGTGTGCCTCAGCCTGGTCCCTCCCACTCCTCTTCCCTAGTCCAGCATCTGAAACCTGGAGGGGCTCCACAGGGCACTGGCTGAAAAGTGGAACAGTCACATCATTTGAGCCATAACTAATTTCAGCTTCGGCTTAATGAATTCTTGGAATTTGGGGTAGAAACACATGGTTTCTTCCTGACCTCAAGGCTGGGACCTTATCTGTCCACCTTGGTGATGAATGCACACAGGCACACACACGCACACACACACACACACACACACAAACACACACACACACAGACACATACATACAGACACACACATATGGACATACACACACACAGGCACACACACAGAGACACATACACAGACAAGCACAGAGACACACACACAGAAACACACACACAAACACACAGACATACACACACAGACACACACAGAGACATACACACAGAAACACACACAGAGACACAGACACACACACAGACACACATGCAGAAACACAGAGACACACACACAGAAACACACACAAACACACAGACATACACACACAGACACACACAGAGACATACACACAGAAACACACACAGAGACACAGACACACACAGAGACACACATGCAGAAACACACAGAGACACACACACAGATACACACACAGACACACACAGAGACACACAAGGAGACACACACACACAGAAACACACACACACACACACCGGCCTAATCCTCTGCTTTCCCCCTTGGGCTTCCCTCCCTTTCAGATGTAGCTTTGTGGGCCACCAATCACCTCCTTTTCTTATCCCTACCCCCTCCCTTCTGTCCATTCTCACCCTCGCTCTGTCCCCATAGAGCTGGCCAATGCTCCTTTCCGGCCCGTTGGGGCCAGAGTGAGCGAAGGAAGGAGGCTTCCCCTCATGGAACCTCAGGCTGACCCCCAAGCCAAGACTCACCAGCATCTTGCCCATCACACCCTTTTCATCTCAGGAGCTCCGTAAACAAGCAGCCTCATTAAAGTCCATTTCACAGATGGGGAAACGCATCACGGTAATGATGGTGAGAGTGGCCTTTCATCTGTGGATCACAAAGGACTCTTTCCACACACTAATTAGAAATCACAGAGCAGGACTCCCGCTGTTTTTGCCTTGTTGCAGTTCTGGAAGGAGGAGGCACAGGAAGGAGGCTCAGGATCAGGACATTAGAAATGCAGACATAGCCCATTCCTCAGCCTGGCTAGCTCGGGGGCCGAGTGTGTGCATTGCAACTGGACGGTTAGGCAGCTGGGAAGGGCCTTAGGAAGGGAGAAGCAGCCTGTAGACTATTCTTTGTAGTTTTGTTTGTTTGCTTGTTTTGACAGAGTTTTGCTCTTCTTGCCCAGGCTGGAGTGCAATAGCGCGATCTTGGCTCACCCCAACCTCCACCTCCCGGGTTCAAGTGATTCTCCTGCCTCAGCCTCCTGAGTAGCTGGGATTGCAGGCACATGCCACCACGCCCAGCTAATTTTTTTATTTTTAGTAGAGACGGAGTTTCACCATGTTGGTCAGGCTGGTCTTGAACTCCTGACCTCGTGATCCACCTGCCTCGGCCTCCCAAAGTGCTGGGATTACAGGCGTGAGCCACCACACCTGGCCAACTATTCCTTGTAATAGTAATAATAGCAAGAGCTGCTGTGAGTGGATGCTGCCTGCAAGATTTGCACAGTTCCTGGCTAATGACAGCTGGGGGGCAACCGTGGAGCACTTCCCAGCACAGGAGGCCAGGGCCATTGTCCAAATCCTGCTATAGGCCTGACGCCACCCACATGGGATCGATTTTAGGACTGGGCAGCAGCCATGGAAGGACGATGGTGTATCCATGGTACACCATCCATGGAAAGAAGATGGTGGTGTGACAATCGATGGGACCCCACAGCAGTTAGACTCAGGGAGCGTGCACAAGAGAGGAGCTGAATTTGCCTTCAAGGTTTTGAGCCCAGTTTTCCAGGAATCTGGAAGAGGGCGTTCCTCCATTATCCATGTTGTAGCTGAACTTGGGAAGATTTTTGGTTTTATTTTTTATTTTTTTGAGACAAGGTCTGATTCTGTCACCCAGGCTCTGGAGTTCAGTGGTGTGATCACAGCTGACTGCAGTCTTGACTTCCTGGGCTCAAGCAACCCTCATGCCTCAGGCTCCCAAAGTGCTGGAGTTACAGGCATGAGCCACCACGCCTGGCACAGGGAGATTTGTACAAATGCCTGTGCTCAGGAACACCTCAGATTCTGATTCAGTCGACCTGGAGTGGGGTTAGATGTGGCCTCTTATGTGACCCTAGGGGACAGCTGGAGCTGAGAATCGCCGTTCTAAAGCCTGTTGGTGTCACCTAAAAACTCTTTAGAAGTGCAGATTATCAGCCCCACTCAAGACCCACTGAGTCCAAATTTGCATCCTAACTTCTCAAACAATGTGCCTGCATCTTACCTGGAATCATGTTAATATACGGATTCAGATTTAGATTTAGCTCCTCTTAAACCCTAAGTCTGAGATCTGTCCGTGGGCCCATTAGAAGCTCAGCATGCTAATAATGGATATTTCTACAGTGATTCAGAGCTTGCTAGACATTTGAAGTGACCTAATGGCATTTTCCCTAACCCTCAACCTCATCCCGCTCTGCAAAGCAGGCTGGCCAGGCATCATAGCACCATGTTCATGGTTTTATTTGACAAACTGGAGACCGAGGCTCTCAAAGCGGCCTCTTTTCTGAAGACCCATATCTAGTATTGTGGCAGGAGAATAGGGCCTGCAGGCAGGGAACATAAGGCTGATACACTCTGGCTTAATCAAATGAAAGCACTTCAGCAATGATAGGAATGCAAACGGCTTTGTAACCTCTCTTCATCCTCTCCATTTACACCGTTTTTACTTTGTAACTTCACATTCATCCTCTCTGTTACGTAGATCACGCACAGGTAACATCCTCTCCATTTCCACAGGGTGCATTCCTAGCAAATGACTCCATAACTTCACTTCATTCTCTTCATTTACGTAGAGCATACACCAAGTAACGAATGGGAAACCTCTAGAGTATTGAAACCCCAGAAAATTCTGTAAACGGGGCTCTTGAGCCCCTATGCTCAGGCCTGCTCCCACACTGTGGCGGGTACTTTCATTCTCAATGAATCCCTGCTTTTGGTTTCCTCGCTTCTTGCTTTGTTTGTGCATTTTGTCCTTTTTTTTTTTTTTTTTTGAGATGGTGGAGTCTTGCTCTGTCGCCCAGGCTGAAGTACAGTGGTGCGATCTTGGCTCACTGCAACCCCCACCTCCCGGGTTCAAGTAATTCTCCTGCCTCAGCCTCCCGAGTAGCTGGGATTACAGGCACACACCACCACGCCCAGCTAATTTTTGTATTTTTGGTAGAGACAGGGTTTCACCATGTTGGCCAGGCTAGTCTCAAACTCCTGACTCAGGTGATCCACTCATCTCGGACTCCCAGAGTGCTAGGATTACAGGCGTGAGCCACCACACCCGGCCATTGCCCAATTCTTTGTTCGAGATTCGGAGAATCTGGACACCTTCTAGTAGTAACAGTATGGGTCCACTCAGGCCTTGCAACTCCAACTCTCTGGCACCAGATACCAGACCACACTAATCAGGGTCACCAGCCTCCCGTAAGTATTTGCTAGTTGAATGACAGCTTACCACACTCTGTGAAGGGGAAAGATGATTAGCATGTGACTTGTGGGAGGGGAGGAAAGTGGTCCTGGATCACTAAATCTCAACCTTGGCTACACAATGGAATCTTCTAGGGATCTTTAAAAAAGTACTGAAGGCTGTGTTCCAGCCCTAAGGATTCGGTTTTAACTGAAATAGATGTGGTCTGTGCTTTGAGACTTTTGTTTTTTGAGACAGAGTCTTGCTCTGTAGCTTAGGCTGGAGTGCAGTGGCACGATCTTGGCTCACTGTAACCTCCACCCCCCGGGTTCAAGCAATTCTCCTGCCTCAGCCTCCCAAGTAGCTGGGACTACAGGCGCCTGCCACCACGCCTGGCTAATTTTTGTATTTTTAGTAGAGACTGAGTTTCACCTTGTTGGTCAGGCTGGTCTCAAACTCCTGACCTCAGGTGATCCACCCACCTTGGCCTCCCAAAATGCTGGGATTACAGGTATGAGCCACCGTGCCCGACCACTTTGAGACTTTTTAAAAGTCATGCAGGTGATTCTAATGTGCAGCGGAGGCCAGCAACCTCTTCCTTTCTCCTGCCCCAAATGACACAGTCTTGTCCTCTGAGTGGAGACAGCCTTCTCTTTTTTTTTCTTTTTTTCTTTTTCTTTTTTTTTTTGAGACAGAGTCTCGCTCTGTCACCCACCCAGCCTGGAATGCAATGGCATGATCTCGGCTCACTGCAACCTCTGTCTCCAGGATTCAAGCAATTCTCCCGCCTCAGCCTCCCAAGTAGCTGGGACTATAGGCACGCACCACCATGCCCAGCTAATTTTTTGTATTTTAGTAGAGATGGGGTTTTATCATGTTGCCCAGGCTGGTCTCAAACTCCTGAACTCAGGCAATCTGTCCACCTAGGCCCTCCCAAAGTACTAGGATTACAGGTGTGAGCCACTGCACCTGGCCATTTTTTTTTTATTTTGAGACAGAATCTTGTTCTATCACCCAGGCTGGAGTGCAGTGGTGCCATCTTGACTCACTGCAACCTCCACCTCCCAGCTTCAAGTGATTCTTCTGCTTCAGTCTCCCAAGTAGCTGGTATTACAAGTGTGTGCCACCACGCACCTGTAATCCCAGGTAGAGATGGGGTTTTGCCATGTTGGCCATTCTGGTCTTGAACTCCTGACCTCAAGTGATCTGCCCGCCTTGGCCTCCCAAAGTGCTGGAATTACAGGCGTGAGCCATCTCGTCTGGCCAGGAGACAGCCTTCTGGCTGCTAAAATCCATCCTCCCAAGCGCTGCAATTCCCTGGGGTTGGCCTATAATCCCTGGGTAGGCTTGCACTGGGAATGCCTGCGGGATCCCAATCTTCAACTTCATTTAGGGTTGCCACATACAGCCAAAAAAATAAAAGAAGAAGAAGAAGAAAAGGACATCCAATTTAAATTTGAATTGCAGATGAACAATGACAAGTAATTATTTTGGTATAAGTATGCTCCATTGCAATACATGTCGCATTTTCATACTTAAAATCTGTTGTTTATCTGAAATTCAAATTTAACTGGTTGTGCTATATTTTTATCCAGTAACCCAAATTCTCATTCCCAGCGAGCGACCATGGTATCTGGCGCGAGGGTATCTGGACGTAGTGTAGGTCACCCAGCTTCATTAGGTGCATCTGCCAAGAGGAATTGGTTTTCAGGTTCCTTTGTTAAAACTCCCCCAGATAGACAGACACAACACCCTCCTTGTCTCCTTGGCTACAGAGTCGATTTTCCATGAATACCTCTCATGGGAATGAGCAAACCGGTTTCTCCTCTTCCTGGCACCAGACAGTGTACACCAATAACGTAGCCCAGCTAGAATCTGGGAGCCTGGAGTTTGAACATGGAAAGATTTTTTTTCCTGGAGCCACATAACATGAGCCAAAAATCTATACATAACATTTGGTAGAAATGTTACTGCTAGCACATTCTGAAAAGGTTGGTGGTAGGTGATTTTGACTTAGATACGCAGCTGGTGTTCACACTGAATGCACGCAACAAATGTGATCTATTGATAATAAAAATAGTAGCTGCTGAGTGAGGTCAGCACAATGGCAATCTAAAATGCAGGGCCATAAATTAGTATAAGTTGCTGTTCACTCACTAGTCATTCAAAAGTGATTTCTGGCCAGGTGCAGTGGCTCACGCCTGTAATCCCAGCACTTTGGGAGGCCGAAGCGGGCAGATCACTTGAGGTCAAGAGTTCGAGACCAACCTGGCCAAAGTGGTGAAACCCCGTCTCTATGAAAAATACAAAAATTAGCCTGGCGTGGTGGCGCATATCTGTAATCCCAGCTACTTGGGAGGCTGAGGTGGGAGAATCACTTGAACCCAGGAGGTGGAGGTTGCAGTGAGCTGAAACTGAGCCACTGCACTCCAGCCTGGGTGACAGAGTGAGACTCCATCTCAAAATAAATAAATAAATAAATAAATAAATGAGTGATTTCTTGTCCACCTATTATATGACAGGCATTGGGCAAAAAAGATGCACCCCTGCACTCAAATTGTTCCATTCAATGTCTTTAGGAGAGACTGATGAGTGAAGGCAATTATAATGCAACATAATGAGTGCTTTGATGAGGGTAACTACAAGGTGCAATGGGGACCCTTGGAAGGGATTTACCTAGGAGTGAAGGTCAGGAAGGTGTCTCTGGAGGAAGACCTGAAGCATGAGTGCGAACTAGTGCAGTGAAGCGAGTGGAAGGAACGGAGAGAACTCCAGGCAGAGGAAATAGCACATGGCAAAGCAGAGGGAAGAGAAAGAACATGACACCCTCAGGACGCTGCAAGTTGTGGGGTGCGGCTGGAGGGTAAGTGATTGGGGAGCTGAGCAGGGACCAACGAGGACATTGGTGAGCCTGCAGTTTGAAGCAAAGGAAAGTCTCATGGAAGGTGTTTAAGCAGAAGAGTATGAATCAGATTTGTCCTGGCTAGAGTATGGAGGATGAATTGCAAGGGGCAAGCCTAAAGTCAGAAAGACAAGTTGAAGGCTGGTCTAGGCATCTGTGGAAGAGATGATGATAGACCTGCCTAGGTAGTGGCAAAGGGGTGGACAGAAGTGCATACGCTGAAGAGGCATTGTGGAGGTGGGGTCTGCAGTACTTGGAGCATTCATAGGATGTGAAGAGTGAGGGAAGGTTAGTGTCTAGATGGCTCCCAGGGTAGGAGACGGATTTGGCAGTGTAGACGATCGGTTAGGAGATGTGACCCAAGCTGGCACCTGAGCTCCAGGCTTGAAGACCCAATTTACCTGTTCTCCATCCTCACGGACAGCTAATAGGCTTTTCCAATTTGGATGTGGCTACAGGTGAGGAAAAAAATTTTTCTTCTACTCTCAGCTGGGCACGGTGGCTCATGCCTATAATCCCAGTACTGTGGGAGGCTGAGGCAGGCAGATTGTCTGAGCTCAGGAATTTGAGACTAGCCTGGGCAACATAGTGAAACTTCATCTCTACTTTTTTTTTTATATAAAAAAGAAATTTAAAAAAATTTTATTTTACCGTCAGGTCAGTGACAAGGGCTCTGCAGATTAAACAAATGACAGATTAACAGAAAAAAAGGCATGTTCATTTTATTTGATGTTAATATTTTAATTTTTACATGTACATGGGGATCTCATAGAAAAAGAAGTAAGACTCTAAAGAAGCAGTTAGGTCTGAGAGCTTATATAGTAACAAAGAGCGTTACATTTATAGAGAAGTGAAAAGACAAAGGAAAAGGGTGTGGCCTTCTAGAGAAGGTAATTCTGGGAAGGTAAATATATGGGGGAAAGAAGGCCAGGTGAGGTGGCTCACGCCTGTAGTCCCAGCTCTTTGGGAGGCCAAGGTGGGCAGATCACTTGAGGTCAGGAGTTTGAGACCAGCCTGGCCAACATGATAAAACCCTGTCTCAACTGAAAATACAAAAATTAGCTGGGCATGGTGGTACGTGCCTATAATTCCAGCTACTCAGGAGGCTGAGGCAGGAGAATTGCTTGAACCTGGAGGGCGGAGGTTGCAGCGGGCCAAAATCCTGCCACTGCACTCCAGCCTGGGTGACAGAGTGAGACTCTGTCTCAAGAAAAAAAAAAAAAGTTGTTTTCTCTTCCTGGATTGGAGAGGGGAGGGGGAAACCTTCACAATAGGAAATGTATGCCTTGTTTTTAGACAGAAAGGAGGGTGGTAGAGAGCTTTTCCTGTGTCTGCTATTTCTCATCTGCCATCATCTCAAAATAATCTTCATGCCAAAGAGGCATATTTTGGGGTGGCATATTTTGGAGAGGTATATTTTGGGGTGGCATATTTTGGAGAAGCATATTCTGATCCTCTTTATGGCCAATATGGAAGTCTTGGTCTCATCCTTCTTTCTCCCTTCTGGATCCCTCTCTTCTGTCCCTCTTTCCTTTGATTCCAGTTCTGCTCCCATCTATTTGACCTCAGGTGGGTCATTCAAACCCCTGGGCCTTTCTGCATCAGTGAAATGCATCAGTGAAATGCACCAGTGAATTCCTGTAGCTCATCTTCAAGGAATCTTCCTGTTTTAAAGTTTCAAGACTTGGGCGTTTAAACAAGCAGAATGTAATGGTTATGAAGGGAGACTTTCAAATCCAACCACCAGGATTTTATCCCAGCTCTACTGATGCTGAGCCTTTAATCTAAAGCAAATCACATCAACTCTCCAAAGTTTCAGTTCCCAATATAAGTTAGGAACAATCATAATACTTACCAAATACAGTTATTGTGGGGAGATAATTTATTTGGTATAGTGCCTGACACAGAGTAAGCTCCCAATATATGTTAGCTATTAAAATATAATATAGGTAGGCTGGGCATGGTGGCTCACGCCTGTAGTCCCGGCACTTTGGGAGGCTGAGGTGGGTAGATCACGAGGTAAGGAGATCAAGACCATCCTGGCCAACATGATGAAACCCCATCTCTACTAAAATACAAAAAATTAGCTGGGCATGATGGTGTGCACCTGTAGTCCTAGCTACTCAGGAGGCTGAGGCAGAAGAATTGCTGGAACCTGGGAGGCAGAGGTTGCAGTGAGCTGAGATCATGCCTCTGCACTCCAGCCTGGTGACAGAGCAAGACTGTGTCTCAAAAAAAAAAAAAAAAAAAAAAAAGAAAAGAAAAGAAAAAGAAAAAAGAAAATATAATATAGGTAATGATATCACTATAGCCATTATTGTTATTCATGCACTAGCAAATGTGGTGAGCAGATAAATGAACATAATAATAGCTAACACTTACTGAGCCCCTGCAATATGCCAGGATTTTTTCTGCATTTTACATAGTTCATTTATTATTTGCACAACTTCTTGAGGAGGGCCTATAATTAGCTCCATTTAATATATCAAGAAACCTGAGCACAGTAAAGTGACTCGCCCAAGGTGATATAACTAAGAAATGGCAGAGCCAGGCCTTGGAACTCAGGAAGTCTGGCTTTGAGGACCATACCTGTGGTTACTATGTGTCACATGAACCTATCAGAATACACATTTTCAGGCTGGGCACAGTGGCTCATGCCTGTAATCTCAGCACTTTGGGAGGCAGAGGCAGGCCAATCACCTGAGGTCAGGAGTTTGAGATAAGCCTGGCTAACATGGTGAAACCCTCTCTCTACTAAAAATACAAAAATTAGGGCCTGCCATGGTGGCTCACGCCTGTAATCCCAGCGCTTTGGGAGGCTGAGGCAGGTGGATTGCTTGAGGTCAGGAGTTTGAGATCAGCCTGGCCAACATGGTGTATTGGGGGAACCCACCCCCAATATTTCAATGTAGGTTCTTTCTATTTTCCCTAAGTGTCGGCTGGCTGAGAAATAAAGAGAAAGAGTACAAAGAGACGAATTTTACAGCTGGGCCTCCACGGGTGACATCACACATCAGTAGGTTCATGATGCCCACCTGAACTGCAAAACCAGCAGGTTTTTATTAAGGACTTCCAAAAGGGAGGGGGTGTACGAACAGGGAGTAGGTCACAAAGATCACATGCTTCTGAGGTCAATAAAGATCACAAAGCAAAGGGCAAAGCAAAGATCACAAGGCAAAGGGCGAAATCAAAAACTCCTGATAAGGGTCTACGTTCAGCTGTACACATATTGTCTTGATAAATAGGGTTCGAGAGCAGAGAACCAGTCTGACCTCAAATTTACCAGGGCTGGGGTATCCCAATCCTAGTAAGCCTGAGGGTACTGCAGGAGACCAGGGTGTATCTCAGTCCTTATCTCAACTGCATAGGACAGACACTTTCAGAGCGGCCTTTTATAGACCTCCCCCAAGGAATGCAATTCTTTTCCTAGGGTCTTAATATTATATTCCTTGCTAGGAAAAGAATTTAGCGATATCTCTCCTACTTGCACATCCATTTATAGGCTCTCTGCAAGAAGGAAAATATGGCTCTTTTTGCCCGACCCCACAGGCAGTCAGACCTTATGGCTGTCTTCTCTTATTCCCTAAAATCGCTGTTTTTCTGTTCATTTTCAAGGTGCACTGATTTCATGTTGTTCAAACATACATGTTTTACAATCAATTTGTTCAGTTAACGCAATCATCACAGGGTCCTGAGGTGATGTACATCCTCAGTTTATGAAGATAACAGGATTAAGAGATTAAAGTAAGACAAGAGTAAGAAATTACAAGAGTATTATTAGGGAAGTGATAAGTGTCCATGAAATCTTCACAATTTATGTTTCCTCTGCCACAGCTCTAGCCGGTGCCTCCATTCAGGGTCCCTGACTTCTTGCAACAATGGTGAAATCCTGTTTCTACAAAAATACAAAAATTACCTGGGCGTGGTGGTGGGCGCCTGTAATCCCAGCTACTAGGGAGGCTGAGGAAGGAGAATTGGTTGAACCCAGGAGGCAGAGGTTGCAGTGAGCCGAGATTGGGCTCATTCACTGCACTCAATTGAGCCTGGGTGACTGAGTGAGGCTCCATCTCAAACACACACACACACACACACACACATTTTCAGCATTTTATTCTCAATCTCTGTTCATTCCTTTGCAACATCCCATGAATCTCCTCATTCAGGAAAATAGACTTAACATCCATGTAGCTTAGATTATTTTTTCTACCAAGAACTCTAAATGGGCCAGGTGCAGTGGCTCACAGCTGTAATCCCAACACTTTGGGAGGCTGAGGCAGGAGGATTGCTTGAACCCAGAGTTCAACACCAATCTGGGCAACATATGAGACTCTGTCTCTACAAAAGATTTAAAAATTAACTTGGCATTGTGGTGCATGTCTATAATCCCAGCTTCTTCGGAGGCTGAGGTGGGAGGATTTCTGGAGCCCAGGAGGTCAAGGGTGTAGTGAGGCTGGGTAACAGAGGAAGACCCTGTCTCAAAAACAAACAAACAAACAAAAAACTTTAAGTAACCTAAATCTGTGCTACTCAAATTGTGTTCCATGGTCTATCACTTCCATAGCAGTAACATGTTTTTGGTTTTTTATTGACTTTTTGGGGGGCAGAAATGACTTTCTGGCATTTGCCAGAAAGCCGGCTGGATAAATTCCAAAAGAGCTAGCTATAACACTGTTTGTTTGTTTGTTTCTTTTCTTTTTTTTTTTTTTTTTTGAGATGGAGTCTGTCTCTGTCGCCCAGGCTGGAGTGCAACGGTGTGATCTCGGCTCACTGTAACCTCCGCCTTCCGTGTTCAAGCAAATCTCCTGCCTCAGCCTCCTGGCCTCCTGAGTAGCTGGGACTACAGGCTAGCGCCACCACACCTAGCTATTTTTTGTATTTTTAGTAAAGACAGGGTTTCACCATTTGGCCAGGCTGGTCTCCAACTCCTGACCTCAGGTGATCCGCCTGCCTCATCCTCCCAAAGTGCTGGGATTACAGGCGTGAGCCACCATACCCAGCCTGTCAGCCTGTTTTTTTTTTTTTTTTTTTTTGGTGGTGGTGGTGGTGGTTGTTTTGAGACGGAGTCTCACTCTGTTGCCCAGGCTGGAGTGCAGTGGTGCAATCTCGGCTTACTGCAACCTCCACCATCCAGGTTGAAGTGATTCTCCTGCCTCAGCCTCCTAAGTAGATGGGACTACTACAGGTGTGTGCCACCACATCCGGCTAATTTTTGTATTTTTAGTAGAGACAGGGTTTCACCACATTGGCCAGGCTGGTTTCAAACTCCTGACCTCATGTAATCTACCCACTTCAGCCTCCCAAAGTGCTAGGATTACAGATGTGAGCCACCATGCCCATCCTTTTTTGTTTTTTTGAGACAGGGTCTCTTTGTCACTGAAGCTGGAATGCAGTGGCACAATCTCAGCTCACTGCAGACTCAACCTCCTGGGCTCAAGCAGTCCTCCCACTTCAGACCCTCAAGTAGCTGAAACTACAAGCACGTGCCACCACACCTGGCTAATTTTTTGTATTTTTTCGTAGAGATGGGGTTTCACCATGTTGCCCAGGCTGATCTTAAACTCCTCAGCTCAAGCGATCCGTCTGCCTCAGCCTCCCAAAGTGCTCAGGATTACAGGCCTGAGCCACTGTGCCCCGCCAGCAGTAACATGTTAATAGAAGCTATGCTGGCCAGGAGTGGTGGCTCATGCCTAGAATACCAATGCCTTGGAAGGCCGAGTTGGGAGGATCACTTGAGGCCAGGAGTTTGAGACCCAGCCTGGGCATCAGAGCAAGACTCTGTCTCTACAAAAAATAATTAAAAATAAAAAAATTATCTGGGCATGGTGATCTGCATTTGTAGTCCTAGCTATTCAGGAATCTGAAGTGGGAGGATCACTTGAGCCTAAGAGTTTGAGGCTACAGTGAGCTGTCATCACACCACTGCACTCTAGCCTGGGCAACAGAGCAAGACCCTATCTTAAAAAAAAAAAATGTGCCAGGCGTGGTGGCTCATACCTGCAATCCCAGCACTTTGGGAGGCCAAGGCAGGTGGATCACTTGAGGTTAGGAGTTTGAGACCAGCCTGGCCAAAATGGAGAAACCCTGTTTCTACTAAAAATACAAAAATTAGCAGGGCATGGTGGTGCACGCCTATAAGCCCAGCTACTTGGGAGGCTGAGGCAGGAGAATCGCCTCCCAGGAGAACTCGGGAGACAGAGGTTGCAGCAAGCTGAGATTGCACCACTGCACTCCAGCCTGGGTGACAGAGCCAGACTCCATCTCAAAAAAAAAAAAAAAAATATGAGAAGTTATGCCCTCAAAGGGTTCTGTGGCCATGTGAGCTTAGAAAATAAAGGGGAACATCACACCCTGGGGCCTGTTGTGGGGTGGGGGGAGGGGGGAGGCATGGCATTAGGAGATATACCTAATGTAAATGACGAGTAGTTAATGGGTGCAGCACACCAACATGGCACATGTATACATATGCAACAAACCTGCACGTTACGTACATGTACCCTAAAACTTAAAGTATAATAAAAAAAAAATAGTAGACTATGCAAAGTTTACTTGCTTAGTAAACTGCAGGACTTCTCAGACATTTTAAAGCACCAGTGGACACTGGGAGTCTCTGGATGGGAAATATAAAAAGCAGTGTTTCTCAAACACATTGAACCATGGAACCCCCTGCCTACCTTTGTTTTCAACAGAGCATCTCATGGGACTTGTGTTCTCTGGAATATACTTTGGGAAATACTGACCTAGGTGCTAATGTTGAAACAAGCTAATAAAGAGACTGGAGAAGAAGAGGAACAGGGCAATTATAATATATTCTTAAGTTTTTTGTAGAAGTGGGGTCTCACGATGTGGCCCAAGCTGGTCTGGAACTCCTGGCCTCAAGTGATCTTCTGGCCTCAGCCTTCCAAAATGCTGGGATTACAGGCATGAGCCACCATGCCTGGCTGGGCAGGGCAATTAAAATCTATAGTCTGGGAGTAAAAGCCAGAAGTTTGAGTATCAAGTCAGAGCGACCAGAAACTTTATCTAACATAAAGGTCACTGACAATGGCAAACTGGAACATAGATTCTGTTTGACCTCACTGTTAAAAAAAAAAAAAAGGTGTCGGGCAGGGGGTGAGGCCACAGGGAGATATGTAGAAATGCTTGTGCCCAGGAACACCTCAGACTCTGATTCAATCAACCTGGAGTAGGGTTAGATGTGGCTTCTTATGTGACCTTAGGGGACAGCTGGAGCTATGAATCGCTGTTCTAAACCCTGGTGATTCAAGGTGTGACCCATGGCCCACGGTGCTGGCATCACCTAAAAACTCCTTAGAAGTGCAGATTCTCGTCCAGGTGTGGTGGCTCATGCCTGTAATCCCAGCACTTTGAGAGGTTGAGGCGGGTAGATCACCTGAGGTCAGGAGTTTGAGACCAGCATGACCAATATGGTGAAACGCCGTCTCTACTAAAAAATACAGAAGGTAGCCGGGTGTGATGGTGAGGGCCTGTAGTCCCAGCTACTCGGGAGGCTGAGGCAGAAGAATCGCTTCAACCTTGAAGGTGGAGGTTGCAGTGTGCTGAGATCTCACCATTGCACTCCAGCCTGGGTGACAGAGCGAGACTCCATCTCAAAAAAAAAAAAAAAAAAAAAAGGAGAGTGAATTTTACCTAAATGTCCAATATCAGAGTATTTGATAACACTGGCCTCACATTTTCACATGGCAATAATTGGCTGCCCTGTTTAGACAAATTTCCTCAATTTGCCACAGTACCCATTGTACTTTTATTATATTATATTACATTATATTATATTATATTATATTATATTATATTATATTATAGTTGGCCCACTTCTATCACTTACGTTACATGGAAGTGGTTGAGTTTGTGACCCTTGGTCTAACTGCAAATTGTAAACTTCTCAGAAGCTGGAATAGTGGTCTAGATTCTATAACTACCACTCAGGCATTTATTTTTGTAACTTGTTTCTTTTTTTCTGATTATAAAAGTTACTCATGCTGATTCTAGAAAACTTGGAAATACAAAAAAGTATGAAAAATAAAACAGTGACATGCATAGTAACCGCAATTTAGTGATGACTGTTTAACTTCTGTTATTTTTTTCATCTTTTTTTGCATCTAGTTATCTAAATTTTCATCATATTTTGGATCAGACTATATTTGCAGTTTGATATTTTGCCTTATTTAGAAGACATTCTACCAGCTACTAAGTATGGCTTGTTCTGCCATATTGCAGTAGTTCAGTTTTCAAGAAAACTCATTTGATCAAAAATCACTTACAATGCAACTAAAGAGGTTACAGGCTAGAAAGTTTTAGACTCCCTCAAAAAGGGTATTCTTTTTATGCTAGAATGTCTATCCGAGAGTACTTTTTAAAATAGTTATAAGGGCACAGCTCTAAAAGTTAAACATAATTGGAGAATTTTAACATCATATGGTTCGAAAGTCACTCAAATAAAAAATAATAATGTCTAAGTGCACGTGAAAGGCTTGAATAATGTTATTTCATTAAATGAGAGAATTGAGGGTCAGGCTTGGTGGCTCATGTCTGTAATCCCAGCACTTTGGGAGACGAAGATGGGCAAATCACCTGAGCTCCGGAGTTTGAGATCAGCCTGGGGAAGACGACGAAACCCTGTCTCTACAAAAAATACAAATTTAGCCATATGCAGTGGCACGCACCTGTAGTCCCAGCTACTTGGGAGGCTGAGGCAAGAGAATTGCTTGTGCCCGGGAGACAGAGGTTGCTTGTGCCCAGGAGCCGAGATCATGCCACTGCACTCCTGCCGGGGCAACCGGAGTGAAATCCTGACTCCAAAAAAAAGAGAATTGGAAAAAGCAAATTTTCTAAATTCCTATTTAGAATTTAGAATTGTAAATTCCTATTCGTAATTTTATGTAATAAGTAAATGTAAAGATTTGTGTAACTAACTGATATAATAAAAGTATGGGCCAGGCGTGGTGGCTCACGCCTATAATTCCAGCACTTTGGGAGGCTGAGGAAGGCGGATCATTTGAGGTCAGGAGTTCGAGACCAGCCTGGCCAACATGGTGAAACCCTGTCTTTACCAAAAATACAAA
Source organism: Pongo abelii (assembly GCF_028885655.2). Classification (NCBI taxonomy): domain Eukaryota; kingdom Metazoa; phylum Chordata; class Mammalia; order Primates; family Hominidae; genus Pongo; species Pongo abelii. The sequence continues at coordinate 24,711,970 of NC_071988.2, forward strand.
AATTAGCCAGGCGTGGTGGTGGGCACCTGTAATTCCAGCTACTCAGGAGGCTGAGGCAGGGGAATCACTTGAAGGTGGAGGTGGAGGTTGTTGTGAGCCGAAATTGCGCCACTGCCCTCCAGCCTGGGCAATAGAGTGAGACTCCGTCTCAAAAAAAAGAAAGAAAAGTACGAATAGACATTTGACTATTTCATCTATATGCCTAAAAGTTCATTTATTTTAATCAATTAATTAATTAGTTTATTTATATTTGAGATGGAGTTTCACTCTGTCACGAAGGCTGGAGGGCAGTGGCGTGATCTAGGCTCACTGCAACCTCCACCTCCCGGGTTCAAGCAATTCTCTGCCTCAGCCTCCCGAGTAGCTGGGATTACAGGTGCCCGCCACCACGCCCGGCTAATTTTTGTATTTTTAGTGGAGACAGGGTTTCACCATCTTGGCCAGGCTGTTCTTGAACTCTGACCTCATGATCCACCCACCTTGGCCTCCCAAAGTGCCGGGATTACAGGCATGAGCCACCACTCCCAGCCTTATTTATTATTATTATGGAGTCTTACTCTGTTGTCCAGGGTGGAGTGCAGTGCTTTCCTCACAGCTCACTGCAGCCTTGAACTCCTGGGCTCAACTGATCCTCCCACCTCAGCCTCCCTCATGGCTGTGACTATAGGTGCAGGCCACCACTACTGATTTTTATTTTTTATTTGTAGAGATGGGATCTTGGTATGTTGCCCAGGCTGGTCTCAATCTCCTGGCCTCAAGGGAGCCTCCTGCCTTGGCCTCCCAAAGTGCTGGAATTACAGTTTAATTTTTTTGTAAATTAAATTAAATTTTACTTTTCAGACAGGATCTAGCTCTGTCCCTCAGGCTGGTGTGCAGTGGTACAAAATCACAGCTCATTGCAACCTCAACCACCTGGGTTCAACTATCTTCCTGCCTCAGCCTCCTGTGTAGCTGGGACTCCAAACACATGCCACCATGCACAGGTAATTTTTCATTTTTTTTCTAGAGACAGGGATCTCACTATGTTGCCCAGGCTGGTCTTGAACTCCCAGGCTCAGAACTCCCAGGCTCAGGTGATCCCTCCACCTCAGCCTCCCAAAAGTTGGAGGTGTGAGCCACCACACCTGGCTCAAAACCTTTTTCATGAAGAAAAACATTGGAGGTATTAGGAACATAAGTAGTCATTGTATTTAGTTTTTTTTGTTTTTTTTTTTGACAGAGTCTCACTCTGTCACCCACGCTGGAGTTCAGTGGTGTGATCTCGGCTCACTGCAGCGTCTGCCTCCTGGGTTCAAGTGATTCTCATGCCTCAGCCTCCCAGGTAGCTGAGATTACAGGTGAGCACCTCAATGCCTGGCTAATTTTCGTATTTTTAGTAGAGATGGGGTTTCACCATGTTGCCCAGACTGGTCTCCAACTCCTGGCCTCAAGCAGTCCACCCGCCTCAGCCTCCCAAAGTGCTGGGATTATGGATGTAAGCCCCCATGCCTGGCCTCATATTTGGCACTTTATTTCGAATCATAGCATTCTAAAAGTGAGAGGGCTTTGGATGCCATCCCTGTAACTCTCTCCTTGAAATTGAAATCCCCTCTACAAATCACAGTAAGTGATTGTCCATTATCCACCTGAAGGTCTTCTGCGATGGGAAATCCACTGCCCCACTCCCAGAGGAGCAGTCCAGAGCTTCCTGACCAAAAATTTCTTCCTGGCCGGGTGTGGTGGCTCACACCCGTAATCCCAACACTTTGGGAGGCTGAGGCGGGTGGATCACCTGAGGTCGGGAGTTTGAGACCAGCCTGGACAACATGGTGAAACCTTCTCTCTACTAAAAATACAAAAATTAGCCAGGCGTGGTGGCACAAGCCTGTAATCCCAGCTACTTGGGAGGCTGAGGCAGGAGAATCACTTGAACCCAGGAGGCAGAGGTTGCAGTGAGCCAAGATCACACCATTGCACTCCTGCCTGGGCGACAACAGTGAGACTCCATCTCAAAAAAAAAGTTCTTCCTCACGTTGAAGCAAAGCGTCTTCTGCTGACTTCCACTTGGCTGCCCAATTCTGCTCTCCAACTCTGATTCTTGTCCATATGACAGGCTCTTCACTATTTCAAGAAAGTGATGACATTGCCAAGCAATCTTTTTTAAGCTAAGCATCTCTAATTTTTTCATGTTTCTGATATGTCATCGTTTCCAGATGTTTTTAGAATTTCAGAATGATTTTAGGATTACATGAAATTAAAAAGGAGTTAGATGAAAATAGCTCTGGATCTGAACAAGGAAAGGAAAGGAATCTTGCTCATAGTAGGAATAATTCATGTCATCTCAATTAATCCTCACAGCTGCACACTAAGGCCGACTGTTGGTCAAGACTTACTGTCCTGGCCGGGCGCAGTGGCTCACGCCTGTAATCCCAGCACTTTGGGAGGCCGAGGTGGGCGGATCGCCTGAGGTCAGGAGTTCAAGACCAGCCTGACCAACATGGAGAACCCCGTCTCTACTAAAAAATATGAAATTAGCCGGGCGTGATGGCACACGCCTGTAATCCCAGCTACTCAGGAGGCTGAGGCAGGAGAATCGCTTGAACTCGGGAGGCGGAGGTTGCAGTGAGCCGAGATCGTACCATTGCACTCCAGCCTGGGCAACAAGAGTGAAACTCTGTCTCAAAAAAAAAAAAAAAAAAAAAAAAAGACTTACTGTCCTGCAAGTGACAGACAACCTAACTCAACCTGGCTTAAGCAAAACAAATAAATACACTAATGAGGAGCTAAAAAGTCCCACAGTTGATCTCAGCCTTCAGTATAACTTGAGCACAGGGCTGGGCGCGGTGGCTCACGCCTGTAATCCCAGCACTTTCGGAGGCCGAGGTAGGCGGATCACGAGGTCAGGAGATCGAGACAATCCTGGCTAACACGGTGAAACCCCGTCTCTACTAAAAATACAGAAAATTAGCCGGGCGTGGTGGCGGGCGCCTGTGGTCCCAGCTACTCGGGAGGCTGAGGCAGGAGAATGGCGTGAACCTGTGAGGCGGAGCTTGCAGTGAGCCGAGATCGCACCACTGCACTCCAGCCTGGGTGACAGAGCGAGACTCCATCTAAAAAAAAAAAAAACAACTTGGGCAGGAACTTGTAGGGACCAAAGGAAATCTCCTCTTCACCCTTTGAAGATTTGCAGAAAAAGAAAAATGAACTCACAAAAGACAGATTAATTGGAGAAAAGGGATACAAATCTTTTTTTTTCAATTAATTAATTAATTTTTTTTTGAGCCAGAGTTTCCACTCTGTCACCTAGGCTGGAGTGCAGTGGTGTGATCTTGGCTCACTGCAACTTCTGCCTCCTGGGTTCAAGTGATTCTTCTGCCTTAGCCCCCAAGTAGCTGAGATTATAGGCACATGCCACCACACCCGGCTAATTTTTGTATTTTTAGTAGAGATGAGGTTTCACCATGTTGGCAAGGCTGGGCTCGAGCTCCTAGCCTCAAGTGATCTGCCCGCCTCGGCCTCCCAAAGTGTTGGGATTACAGGCGTGAGCCACGGCTCCTGGCCACAAATCTTAATATGTATTCGGGGAGAACCACAGAGTGATTACCCAACCGCACAGAGGTTCAGAAGTTTATATACCATCCTGGTAAAATAGCTTATGGGAGGATGGGAAAAGAGGAAATCTATTGAGGGGATTACTGGGAAGAACGAATGGATCAGGGAACACAGAACTTGGACAAGCCAGGCACAGTGGCTCACGCCTGTAATCCCAGCACTTTAGGAGGCTGAGGCGGGTGGATCACTTGAGGTCAGGAGTATGAGACTAGCCTGGCCAACACGGCAAAACCCTGTCTCTACTAAAAATACAAAAATTAGCCAGACGTGGTGGCACAAACCTGTAATCCCAGCTACTGGGGAAGCTGAGGCAGCAAGAATTGCTTGAACCCGGAAGGCGGAGGTTGCAGTGAGCTGAGATTGCACCATTGCACTCCAGCCTGGGGGTCAGAGTGAGACTGCATCTCAGAAAAAGAAAAAGAAAAAGAAAAAAAACTTGGAGATTATCTTGGGAAAAGGTCTGTTCAGGTGTGGTTACATTCTTGATCTAACAGGGAGGGGAAAGAAAACACAGTAGTTTTTTTGGCAGGTCTAGATTTCAGTCAGATAAAGGAACTTCAGTGTTATCCTGTGCTTTGGGAGGGATGGCTGGGGAGGGGGAAGGTCAGAGAGGCCTTGAGGCTTCTTCAGTTTACCATGCCGAAGTGCCATATATTGGTTTCTGTGCTCCAGCAAACTCAAATGATGACACTAGGTCCTGGTTTCTGTCCACCTCTCAGCAATGTTATCTTCCGTATTGCCTTCATTCTTGGTCAAAACTGTGGTGGCTCCACGGCCTGGGGTAGTGGCTCATGCCTATAATCCCAGCACTTTGGGAGGCCAAGGCTGGAGGATCACTTGAGGTGAGGAGTTTGAGGCCAGCCAGGCCAATATGGTGAAACCCCATCTCTACTAAAAATACAAAGAATTATCTGGGCATGGTGGTGCATGCCTGTAATCCCAGCTACTTGGGAGACTGAGGTGGGAGGATCGCTTGAACCCGGGAGGCGGAGATTGCAGTGAGCAGAGAGATTGTGCCGCTGCTCTCCAGCCTGGGTGACAGAGTGAGACTGTCTCAAAAAAAAAAAAAAAAAAAAAAAAGCTGGGCATGGTGGCTTGCCTGTTGCCCAGCTACTTGGGAGGCGGAGGTGGGAGGATGACTTGAGCCAGGGAGGTTGAGCAGTGGAGCCTGTGGTGAGCTGTGAACACACCACAGCACCACACTCCAGCCTGGGTGACAGAGCCAGACCCTGTCTCCAAGAAAGCAACAAAAAGAAAATCACTTTTAGTGACTCCTGCAACTGTAGGCTCACATCCTCCCCAAGTTCAAGTATATCAAGGAAAAGCACTTGATGTTCCAATGAAAGTTTCATTGTATTGCACTGGCTCTAACTGCATGAAATGCCTGCCTGTGAACCAGTGATTTGGCCAGGGACGTGGTAAGTCTTGCTGGCGGTCAGCGTCCTTTATCACCTCTGAAGTTAAGGGCAGTGGTGCCACCATCCAAAATGTATGGACTATGAGTGGCAGAGGGGTGTTTCCCCAAAAGCAAATCCGGGTGCTGTTACCCAAAGAAAAGGAAACCAAACCAGCTATGTCCAGTTATTATTTTATTTTATTATTTTATTTATTTATTTTTTGAGATGGAGTTTCGTTCTTGTTGCCCAGGATGGAGTGCAATGGCATGATCTCGGTTCACTGCAACCTCTGTCGCCCAGGTTCAAGTGATTCTCCTGCCTCAGCCTCCCAAGTAACTGTGATTATAAACGCCCACCACCACGCCTGGCTAATTTTTTTAAATTTTTATTTTTAGTAGAGACAGAGTTTTACCATGTTGGTCAGGCTGGTCTGGAACTCCTGAACTCAGGTGATCCACCCACCTTGGCCTCCCAAAGTGCAGAAATTACAGGCATGAGCCAGCGTACCCGGCCCAGTTATTATTTTAATTTCCCATTTAGACATAAGGGAACCAAAGCTCAGAAAGAAGAAACTGTTTGTCCAAGGTCATTCACTTAGAAAGAGGCAGAACTGGGCCGGGTGCGGTGGCTCACGCCTGTAATCCCAACACACTGGGAGGCTGAGGTGAGTGGATCACCTGAGTTCAGGAGTTCCAGACCAGCTTGGCCAACACTGCAAAACCCCGTCTGTCCTAAAAATACAAAAATTAGCCGGGTGTGGTGGTGCATGCCTGTAATCCCAGCTGTTTGGGAAGGTGAGGCAGGAGAATTGCTTGAACCCAGGAGGTAGAGGTTGCAGTGAGCTGAGATCGCACCACTGCACTCCAGCGCGGGCAACACAATGACACTCCGTCTCAAAACAAAAAAATCCAAAAAACAAAACAAAGAAAGAGGCAGAACTGGGATTTATGCATGTGTGTCTGCAAAGTCATTCTTTTATCCTTCTTCCCACAGTGTCCAGGGAAGTTCTGCCGACTGGAACTGAACCATAGCAAATGCATCTCCACTTTTCATGATTCAGTAGCTTTGAATGACAAAGTAACTAATCTCCAGCCCTGGTTATTGAGAAACTCCTGAATTGTTTGCACTGAGCTGTGGTTTCATCCAGAATTCCTGGCAAAGGTGTTAGAACAGCTCCATGATTGGTCAGTGAGATCATCACCATCTTCCCAGAACTCAGGCACAAGCTGTTGGGATGGGAAGCCAGTCACCCACTTTATTTTCATTTCCTGAGAGTGATCTGGTACCGTTTGTCGTGGGTCTTTGTCTTAAGAAGCCTCGACCGTAAGCGTAGAGACTGGGGACACCACAGTGGACACTGATGCTCCAGGGATGAGGCGTGCCCAGCCAGTGCAGTTTTAAGACGGAAATGTGAATGCCTCGGTCACCATGGGCACCGGTCATTATTGCTACTCTGCAAAGCATTTCATGTATTTCTCTTATCTGTCTGTCCTGAAGACACTTGAAATGCCATCCCCAGTTAGAGTTCAGAAAGTTAAACTACGTCCTTCATCAATAGCAAAATAAACTGTGATATAACCATGCAGATAATATGTTCATGCATGGAATACCATCCAACTGATTAAAATAATAAACAGGCTGAGCACGGTGGCTCACACCTATAATCTCAGCACTTTGGGAGGACAAGGCAGGAAGATCCTTTGAGCCCAGTAGTTTGAGACTAACCTGGGCAAAATGGCAGAACTCCACCTCTACAAAAAAAAAAAAAAAAAAAAAAAATTAGCCAGCCATGGCTGTAGTTCCAGCTATTCGGGAGGTGGGCTTGAGCCCAGGAAGGTACTGCAATTCAGTTGTAATTGAGTCACTGCTTTCCAGCCTGGGTGATAAACTGAGGGCTGGGTTTGGTAGCTCACGCTTATAATCCTAGCACTCTGGGAAGCTGAGGCTTCTCTTGACCCTAGGAGTTCAAGACCAGCCTGGGCATCATAGTAAGACCCTGTTTTTTGGGGTTTTTTTTTTTTGATACAGAGTTTCACTCTTGTTGCCCAGGCTGGAGTGCAATGGTGTGATCTTGGCTCACTGCAACCTCCGCCTCCCGGGTTCAAGTGATTCTCCTGCTTCAGCCTCCCTAGTAGCTGGGATTACAGGTGCTCACCACCATGCCTAGCTAATTTTTTGTATTTTTAGTAGATACAGGGTTTCACTATGTTGGCCAGGCTGGTCTCGAACTCCTGACCTCAGGCGATCCCCTTGCCTCAGCCTCCCAAAGTGCTGGGATTATAGGCGTGAGCCACTGTGCCTGGCTAGGACCCTGGTTTTATAATAAATAAGAAAATAAGCCAGGCATGGTGTTACATGCCTGTGCTCCCAGCTACTCAGGAGACTGATGCAGGAGAATCGCTTGAGCCCAAGGAGGTTGAGGCTGCAGTGAGCTATGATCATACCACTGCACTGCATGCCAGCTGTGTGACAGAGCAAGATTCTGTCTCTTAAAAAAAAAAAAAAAAAAAAAGAATAAACTGGGATGACCGTATATCAGTATTGGTAAATCTCTAAAACATAATGTTGAGGAAAAAAAGCAAGTTGTAGAAGGAGGCACACAAAGTCAAGGATATATGGGCTACATAAGAGGTAAAAATGTAAACACATACACAGGCACTTCAAGATGATAGGTCTTTGAAATAAGAGGTAGGGGTTTTAAGTGGTAAAGAGGAAACAGAGCCATCGATTTTATTTCCTTTTTTTTTTTTTTTTTTTTTTGAGATGGAGTCTGGCTCTGTCACCCAGACTGGAGTGCAGTGGTGAGATCTCGGCTCACTGCAACCTCTACCTCCCGGGTGCAAGTGATTCTCCTGCCTCAGCCTACCCAGTAGCTAGGATTACAGGCACCCACCACCATGTCCGACTAATTTTTGTATTTTTAGTACAGACAGTATTTCACCACGTTGGCCAGGATGGTCTTGAACTCCTGACTTTAGGTGATTCGCCCACCTCGGCCTCCCAAAGTGCTGGGGTTACAGGCATGAGCCATTGTGCCTGGTCATTTTTTGTTATTTATTTATTTATTTATTTATTTATTTATTTTTGAGACAGAGTCTCACTCTGTAGTGCAGGCTGGAGTGCAGTGGCCCAGTCTCGGCTCACTGCAAGCTCCGCCTCCCAGGTTCAAATAAGTCTTGTGCCTCAGCCTTTCAAGTAGCTGGGATTACAGGCAGTGCCACCAAGCCAGACTAATTTTTGTATTTTTAGTAGAGTTGGGGGCTTTGCCATGTTGGCCAGGCTGTCTCGAACTCCTGACCTCAAGTGATCCGCCCACTTTGGCCTCCCAAATTGCTGGGAGCCACCTCGCCCAGCCTCAATTTTATTTTTGAAACTTGGTGGTGGATACAAAGATGTTTGTCATGCTATTCTCTATGCTTTTTGTTTAAATAAAGTATTTGGCAATGAAATCTCCTTCCCCGCCCCAGTCATGGTCAAGTTTTCATCTCAGTGCTGTACTGGTCAGGAGTCAGTGACAGACATAATCGACTCTGGCTGGCTAGCTAGTTTAGGCTGAAGGAGAATTAATATTGATTACAGAATCGATCAGGAAGCTGAAAGTACCACTCTGAGGTTTGGAAGGGGGAGGATATGTCGGACACGGTGGCTCACGGCTGTAATTCCATCACTTTGGGAGGCGGAGGCGGGCAGATCACCTGAGGTCAGGCATTCGAGACCAGCCTGGCCAACATGGCGAAACCCTGTCTTTACTAAAAATACAAAAAACTTAGCCGGGCATGGTGGCACACACCTATAGTCCCAGGTACTTGGGAGGCTGGGGCATGAGAATTGCTTGAACCCGGGCAGTGGAGGTTGCAGTGAGCCAAGATCGTGCCACTGCACTCCAGCCTGGGGGACAGAGCGAGACTCCGTCTCAAAAAAAAAAAAAAAAAAAAAAAAAAAGAAAAGAAAAAAAAGAAGACCAGGCACAGTGGCTCAGGCCTGTAATCCCACCCAAGCTGAGGTGGGTGGATCACGAGGTCAAGAGATAGAGACCATCCAGGCCAACATGGTGAAATCCTGTCTCTACTAAAAATACAAAAATTATCTGGGTGTGGTAGTGTGAGACTGTAATCCCAGCTACTCGGGAGGCTGAGGCAGGAGAATCACTTGAACTAGGGTTGGGGCGGGAGGGAAAGCAGAGGTTGCAGTGAGCCGAGATTGCGCCACTGCACTCCAACCTGGGTGGCTGAGCGAGACTCCATCCCGCCCCCACCACAAAAAAAAAAAAAAAGAAAGAAAAGAAAAAAGAAAAAAAAAAAGTGGGAGGTCGGGCAGCAAGGAAATTACTGACTCTTATGTTACTGGCTGGCTTGGGAGGCCACCATGGGAAAGCCAGACTCCACAGGAATGGCCCTTGCCACCAGAAACAGTGGAAGCAACAGAAGGGTGGTCTTATCCTCGTTGCTTCCTGCTGGTTGATGGAATCTCATCAGCATGTGGAATCCTAGAGCCTGGGAATTGTGGTTCTTAACTTTCCAGCCTCTGCTGTGGAGGAAGACCCACCCTAGGAGAAAGCAGGATATGTTGATCCATCCACTGTATGTACTTCTCACGGCAGCCATATTGTTCATCTCTTTTAGCTTCTATGCACCCAGTCTTCCAGCCCTGAACTTCCACCTTTGCCCCCACTCTGAACTGTTACCACCAGCCTTCGTAATAGATAGGGGTGGGCAGTTGGAGCGACTCTTAGTGAAAAGCAATGCCATTCAGTAGGCACTATTATAAGATGGCATGTTTATGATTGTAGGATGCAGGCACAGAATTGATATGAATGCATTAGATCTAGAAAGATATCTGAGGTCACAGTGGACCACAGCTAGCTTAGATGGTCCAGGGGAAGGCAGTAGTGTTTAGTGGTAAAAAAGCTTGGCTCTGAGCCAGGCACAGTGGCTCACGCCTGTAATCCCAGCACTTTAGGAGGCTGAGGTGGGTGGATCACAAGGTCAGGAGTTCGAGACCAGCCTGGGCAGCATGGTGAAACCCTGTCTCTTCTAAAAACACAAAAAATTAGGCGGGCATGGTGGCGGGTGCCTGTAATCCCAGCTACTTGGGAGGCTTAGGCAGGAGAATTGCTTGAACCCGGGAGGTGGAGGTTGTAGTGAGCCAAGATAGCACCACTGCACTCCAGCCTGGGCAACAGAGCTAGACTCTGTCTCAAAAAAAAAAAAAAAAAAAATACACACACACACACACACACAAAGCATTCGGGACAGACTCTGCACCTGGTGAGGCCAAAGTAACCTTTAGGTGTTACTCCCAGGTGGATCAGGTAGAGAGAGAGGGTGGGGAACTAACAACAACTACCTGTTGAGTCAAATGCCAAACATGTGCTCCATGTGGCCAGGGGCTAGGGCAGAGCTTGGCTGAGCCCTCTGGAGGCAGGCAGCTGTATTATCTAGCACCATGCACTCCTACCTACTGTGTCCGGAATTTATTCCTTCCGGTGAGTTCTTGGTCTTGATGACTTCAAGAATGAAGCGGCGGACCTTCACGGTGAGTGTTACAGCTCCTAAAGATGGTGTGTCCGGAGTTTGTTCCTTCAGATGTTCAGATGCGTCCGGAGTTTCTTCCTTCCGGTGGGTTCGTGGTCTCGCTGACTTCAGGAGTGAAGCCGCAGACCTTCACAGTGAGTGTTACAGCTCTTAAAGGTGGTGTGTCCGGAATTGTTTGCTCCTCCTAGTGGGTTCGTGGTCTCGCTGACTTCAGGAATGAAGCTGCAGACCCTCGCAGTGAGTGTTACAGCTCATAAAGGTAGTGTAGACCCAAAGACTAAGCAGCAGCAAGATTTATTGTGAAGAGCAAAAGAACAAAGCTTCCACAGTGTGGAAGTGACCCGAGTGGGTTGCCGCTGCTGGCTCGGGTGGCCAGCTTTTATTCCCTTATTTGGCCCCGCCCACATCCTGCTGATTGGTCCATTTTACAGAGCGCTGATTGGTGCGTTTACAATCCTTTAGTTAGACACACAGTGCTGATTGGTGCGATTTTACAGAGTGCTGATTGGTGCATTTACAATCCTTTAGCTAGACACAAAAGTTCTCCAAGTCCCCACCCAACCCAGAAGCCCAGCTGGCTTCACCTCTCACTAGACAAGTGGCGACAAGTGAAAGGAAGAAGCACCTGCAGCAAAAGCAGTTTTGATTTTTTTCACTTTTTAGAAAGCTTACCCATGTGACAAGCAGCAACAACCCACTCATGCTTCCTCAAATGGAAACGGAATCTATTGGAAGTCTATGGGGGCTCTGGCAATCAGTGGGTGCCCAAAGGTGCAGGTTGGGAAGATGGGTAGGAGCTGAGAAGAAGCCTTGGAGAGGAGTCCTGCAGGTGACGGCCAGCAGGGATACGGAGACCATGATCTCCCCGGGAGAGCTTCTCATCACCTCTTCATCTCCTGGGTAGTAGCATCTAAGTGACTGTGCTTAGGTGTGCCTGGGCTCCTGGCTCCCAGGAGGTGAAAAGTACCACCAGGAGCTGTTCAATTCTAATCAGATATTTCTGCTTGGGGAAGGTTCTCAGCCTGTAGCCTGCTCTAAGTTACAAAGGGAACTTAGCAAGTGTTAGAAAAGTGTTAGAGACAGGCTGGTACCTAACCAGGACTTTCTTGGGTAGAAAATATACTCAGCAATAAAATGTCACATAAAATTAAGAAACTCTTTCAAACAAATGTGTATTTTATTAAATTCAATAGTGATAACATAGGGCTGGGCGCCATGGCTCACGCCTGTAATCCCAGCACTTTGGGAGGCTGAAGTGGGCAGATTACAAGGTCAAGAGATCGAGACCATTCTGGCCAACATGGTGAAACCCCGTTTCTACTAAAAATACAAACATTACCTGGGCGTGGTGGCATGCGTCTGTAGTCCCAGCTACTCCAGAGGCTGAGGCAGGAGAATTGCTTGAACCCAGGAGGTGGAGGCTGCAGTGAGCCGAGATCACACCGCTGCACTCCAGCCTGGGTGACAGAGCAAGACTCTGTCTCCAAAAAAATAAAAAAAAGGTGATGACATAAACCCTGAAAAATAGCAGTAGATAGAAACGCTAGAAGTATTCACTCAGCCTGCAGAGAATGACTGCTTGGTGAATATATGCATGAGAGGTTGAGAGGGGGAGTAGGAAGCAGGAGGATCTGAGCCTCCAGCGCTTATGATTTCCATACCCACTAAGCAAGACCGGTTATAGAGTTTGCAGAGCTCAGTGCTGATAGAAAATGTGAGCTCATTGTTGATAACTTATTAAGAATTTTGGGCCAGGCACAATGGCTCACGCCTGTAATCCCAGCACTTTGGGAGGCCAAGGCGGGTGGATCACCTGAGGTCAGGAGTTTGAGACCAGCCTGACCAACATGAAGAAACCCCGTCTCTACTGAAAAAAAAAAAAAAAAAAAAAAATTAACGGGGCGTGGTGGTGCATGCCTGTAATCCCAGCTACTTGGGAGGCTGAGGCAGGAGAATCGCTTGAACCCGGGAGGCGGAGGTTGTGGTGAGCCAAGATCGCACCATTACATTCCAGCCTGGGCAACAAGAGCAAAACTCCATCTCAAAAAAAAAAAAAAAAACCAAAAACAAAGAATTTCAGCTGGGCATGGTGGCTCAGGCCGGGCGCGGTGGCTCACGCCTGTAATCCCAGCACTTTGGCACGCCGAGGCAGGCAGATCACCCCAGGTCAGGAGTTTGAGACCAGCCTAGACAACATGGTGAAACCGTCTCTACTAAAAATAAAAAATTAGCCAGGTGTGGGGGCACGCACCTGTAGTCCCAGCTACTCAGGAGGCTGAGGCAGAAGAATCACTTGAACCCAGGAGGCGGAGGTTGCAGTGAGCCGAGGTCACACCACACTCCAGCCTGGGCGACAGAGTGAGACTCCATCTCAAAAAAAAAAAAAAAAAGTTCAAGATGGTAACAGAAGAGGGTTAAATTAAATGTAAGGGCTTTTTAAGTGTGGGATGCTGTGTGATGGTACAGGTCACACACACTCGAAGCTGGCCTGCTGCTAGGGGACTGTCCCCAAATAGATTGGATGCAGCAATGGCCACTCAACTGGAATCCCCTTTTTCATGCCGAGAAGTTAGGTGAGCAGGCTGACAAGTCATTTTTGTGGACTATCACAGTATGTGAAGCTCAGTGGGCTTTCTATTGCCCATCTTCTATTCTTTCTTTCTTTCTTTTTTAGAGACAGGGCCTCCTTATGTTGGCCAGGCTGGTCACGAACTCCTGACCTCAGGTGATCCGCCTGCCTCAGCCTCCTAAAGTGCTGGGATTACAGGAGTGAGCCACCAAGCCTGGCCTTTTCTTTTTATCTACAAGCAATTTTTTGTTTGTTTGTTTGTTTGTTTTTAAACCATTTTCTCAGTGTGGGGCGCTGGGAAAAACATAGTTCCCCCCTTTAGGATGCTCATAGTCTAGTGAGGCAGATTGTTTTTTTGTTTGTTTTTTGAGATGACGTCTACCTCTGTCACCCAGGCTGGAGTGCAGTGGTGTGATCTCAGCTCACTGCAAACTCCTGGGTTCAAGTGATCCTCCCACCTCAACCTCCCAAGTAGCTGGCATTACGAACATGTGCCACCGGGCCCAGCTAATTTTTGTACTTTTTTTAGTAGACACAGGGTTTCACCATGTTGCCCAGGCCTGTCTTGAACTCCTGGCCTCAAGTGATCTGCCTGCCTCAGCCTCCCAAAATGCTGGGATTACAGCTGTGAGCCACTGCACCCGGCCTTGAGGGAGATAATTTTGCAAGCAAAGAATTAAAATGCTGTGCAATCCCCAGTGCACGGGACATATGTGAAGGTCTGAGAGAGGGGCCCCAAGTTGGCCTGGGGGAGGCAAGAAATGGCCTCGATGGGCCATTCTAAAGACCATGGACTTCGTATATGGTGGATGCGGAGCCAGGGTTCTGATTTGTGTTCAGAACATCACGTGGCTGGGTGTGGTGGTGGCTCATGCCTGTAATCCTAGAATTTTGAGAGGCCAGGGTGGGTGGACCACTTGAGCCAGGAGCTCAAGACCAGCCTGGGCAACATGGGGAAACCCTGCCTCTACAAAATATACAAAAATTAGATGGGTGTGGTTGTGTGAGCCTGAAGGCTCAGCTACTTAGGATGCTGAGGGGTGGGATGATTGCTTGAGCCCAAGGGGTCGAGGCTGCAGTGAGTTGTGATCGTGCAACTGTACTCCAGCCTAAGCGACAGAGTGAGACCCTGTCTCAAAGCCCAAAAAAACAGGCCGGGGACGGTGGCTTATGCCTGTAATGTCAGCACTTTGGGAGGCCGAGGCAGGCGGATCACCTGAGATCAGGAGTTCAAGGCCAGCCTGACCAACATGGTGAAACCCCGTCTCTACTAAAAATACAAAAATTAGCTGGGCATGGTGGTGCGTGCCTGTAATCCCAGCTACTTGGGAGGCTGAGGAGAATCACTTGAACCTGGGAGGCGGAGGTTGCAGTGAGCTGAGATTGAGCCACTGCACTCCAGCCTGGGCAACAGAGCGAGAACCTGTCTCAAAACAGAAAAAAAAAAAATAAAGACCAGAACATCACACTAGCAGGGTGGAGGCAGCCGGGCTGGTACTAGGGAGTGCAATTGTGGGACTGCTCATGAAACCGCCATTGCAAAATTATGACTGGGATAGTGAAAGAGATCTGACCTAACCATTTCCATCTTGCTTCTAAACCTCCAAGCTGTCCTTGTTCATTCCTAGGTATAATTTTGGGAGGCCCTTAGCTTACAGTTTATAGTTTAGAACAAAGATGGTAACAGTCCTTTCCCAAAACAAACCCCTTTCTTGCCTGGGGACTAGAGTGTCTTTGTAGACTAACGAATTAGTCAAAAGATTAGAAATTATGGTTTAGGAGTCATGCAGCTGGAGGCTACAAGATTCTGACCCTCCCCAAATTGCTCCTGGAGAGAGCATCACTTTGTAAAGCCTGAGGTCAGTGCTTGAGATATTTTGCAGACCCTGGACTTGATGGATCAGCTGGTACCACCCAGATCATAAATTGGCTCATCTAATCTTGTGGCCCTGATCCATCTGTGTTCTTGTGGAACTCACCCAGGTGAGTTCATGTCTGATCCAACCAATCAATACTCCTGACTCACTGGCTGTCCCCCCACTCACCAAATTATCCTTAAAAACTCTGATTCCCAAGGCAGGCGGATCACGAGGTCAGGAGATCGAGACCATGGTGAAACCCCATCTCTACTAAAAATACAAAAAATTAGCCGGGTGCGGTGGCAGGCGCCTGTAGTCCCAGCTACTCGGGAGGCTGAGGCAGAATGGCGTGAACCCGGGAGGTGGAGCTTACAGTGAGCTGAGATCGCGCCACTGCACTCCAGCCTGGATGACAGAGCCAGACTCCATCTCAAAAAAAAAAAAAAAAAAAAACAACTCTGATTCCCGTATGCTCAGGGAGACTGATTTGAGTAATAAGACTCCAGTCTCCTGCACAACTAACTCTGCGTGAATTACTTTTTACTGTTTTCTCTATTGCAATTCTTCCTGTCTTGATAAATTGGCTCTGTCTAAGCAGTGGTCAAGGTGAATCCACTGGACTATTACACTCACTATTCCAGTGAGACACAGCCAGGTCCTGAGCTACAACAGTGGTACCAGGCCTGGGGAGGGGAGTGGATTCAATAGTTAATTCAGGGCTGGGTGCGGTGGCTCACGCCTGTAGTCCCAGCGGCACGTTGGGAGGCCAAGGAGGGCAGATCACTTGAGGTCAGGAGTTCGAGACCAGCCTGGCCAACACGATGAAACCCTATCTCTATTAAAGATACAAAAAATAGCCAGGTGTTGGTGGCACGGGCCTGTGGTCCCAACTACTCAGGAGGCTGAGGAAGGAGAATCGCTTGAACCCTGGAGGCTGAGGTTGCAGTGAGTGGAGAATATGCCACTGCACTTCAGCTTGGGCAACAGAGTGAGACTCCGTCTCAAAAAAAAAAAAAAAAAAAGAGTTAAAGAGTTAATTCAGGTTGGGTACAGTGGCTCACTAAGTGCTATAATCCCAGCACTTAGGGAGACTGAGGCAGGAGGATTGCTTGGGCTTAGGAGTTTGTGAACAGCCTGGGCAACATAGTGAGACCTCATCTCTATTAAACAAACAAACAAACAAAAAAGGAGTTAATTCACAGATGGGATCAACTTGGGCTGTTGATTGATTGGATTGGGTGGAGGTTGAGTGGGTATTAGAGTTGAAACAATAATTTTTGTTTTTGCAAAGTCGAAACAATATTCTAAGAAGAATAATTGGCTTCTGACTTTGGGCAGATATATGGACACAAGAAGAAAGGTAGCTTGGAGGGAAAGACTATGAATGTTATTAGTAATTTTGTAACTCAATAAAGGTATTGGGAGAACTACATGTCACTAAATTTTTTTTTGTCTTGCAGAATCACCAATGATTTTTAGTATAAATATGGCAGAGTTGGAAACCTGGAAAATAGAACAAAATGAATGGATTGGTTATCCTACCGCTGAAGCAATCAAAACAGCACAACTCGGGAAGAGAAAATTTAGGGTTCATAATTGTTTTTAGTTCTGTAATTAAGCCAATCATTCTAACACAAATATGTTATTTAAAAATAAAACAATTTCCCTAGCTTTTATCAGTAGACTCGTAACTTATTTATTTATACCTTTAATAGATTGTGATAGAATTCAGTTACTTAAATTAAAAGATGTAGGGGGATGGTAGGGAAGGAGGATTCTTCTAAAGTTCAACTAAATCATTCAAATTAAAAAATGTCCTTAATGATTTAATTGGTTAGTAGTCACCTTGTGTATACAACATAAATCCTTGAAATGATTAACAGAAGGGAAAGATGGGTGGCAGCCCGTAACAGTCTCCTTATTTAGAAAGCATTTGGGGGCAGGTTTTATAATGCAGTCTTAAAATAGCCGCTAACCAGATTCTGATTTCAGGAGCTGTAAGAATGTGGAAGCCTTAGCCACATCACCTGAGTGCTAATTAGCATTAAACGACACAGCAACCATTTCTCACTTCACACTTTATAGGCCCCTTAGTTCCACCTCTGCAGTAATGGAGGGAAACTATTTAGGTATTCATATATGCGAGATCATACCAGGTACCCTTGTGGGGGAAATATTCCTTTGACAGAATTTAGCAAGCCGGGGCTGGAGGGGGTGGAGGGGCGAGTGCAGTGGCTCATGCCTGCAATCCCAGCTACTCAGGAGGCTGAGGCAGGAGAATCACTGGAACCCGGGAGGCGGAGGTTGCAGTGAGCTGAGATTGCGCCACTGCACACCAGCCTGGGCGATAGAGCGGGACTCTGTCTCAAAAACAACAACAAAAGAGAATTTAGCAAGGGAATTCTTGTCTGTTGAAACATACCAGTTTTCAAGGTACCCAGCACAGGTCTTAAAGCAAGGGCTTTTCTTCTCTTCCTGGCTGTGATGAGGACTCTGCCACCTTGAAGCCATGTGCTTGTCTTAGCTCAGGTTTGGGAGACAGGCACGGGGAACTACAAGGACTGAGGTACCTGTTCTCAGAGCTGCCAGGCTTCTCCTTTCTTTCTTTCTTTCTTTTTTTTTTTTTTTTTTGAGATGGAGTCTCTCTGTCTCCCAGGCTGGAGTGCAATGGCGCGATCTCAGCTCACCG
This sequence comes from Pongo abelii, assembly GCF_028885655.2. Lineage (NCBI taxonomy): Eukaryota > Metazoa > Chordata > Mammalia > Primates > Hominidae > Pongo > Pongo abelii. The sequence goes on from NC_071988.2 coordinate 24,729,609, forward strand.
CAACCTCTGCCTCCCAGGTTCAGGCGATTCTCCTGCCTCAACCTCCCGAGTAGCTGGGATTCTATGTGTGCATCACCACTCGTGGCTAATTTTTGTATTTTTAGTAGAGACAAGGTTTCACCATGTTGGCCAGACTGGTCTCAAACTCCTGACCTCAGGCGATCCACCCACCTCGGCCTCTCAAAGTGCTGGGATTACAGGCTTGAGCCACCGTGCCTGGCCCAGCCTTCTTCTTTCATAGCTTCCTGCAGGAGGGAGCTACCACAGCAGTTGGCACAGGGGGAGATGAGAGAGAGACTTTGCTACCAACCTGTCAAATGATGTGATCACATATTTTTCTTTTTCTTTAGAATTTTAAAAAACTGAAACAGGGCCTCCTTATGTTGCCCAGACTGGTCTTGAAGTCCTGGCCTCAAATGATCCTTCTGCCTCGGCCTCCCAAAGTGTTGGGATTACAGGCGTGAGCTACTGCACTCAGCCGATAACACACTTTTCATATAGGTAATGGCTCAGTAAATTTGGTTTTTGAGTCTTTCCACCTATAAGGCTGGGCAGCTGGGAGGATGAATGACATAATAGTCCTGATGATACAGGCTCTCTCTTCTCTCTGCGTTGGGGACACTGGTTTTTGTCAGAGGCCAGCTGTCTCCTGGAGCACACGTTCACTGGGGCCAAAGAGTCTGCACTGGTCTAAGGGACTTCATATGTGGAAATCGCATTACTGTCTCTTACAGGAACTCCTTTTGTTTGGAACCAGCCTAACAAGACTCCTCTCTGGGCAATAGTTGATGTAGAAGTGTTTCTTCTCTTGACAGCCCTGCTCTAGGGGTTGAAGAATGACCAAGTGGATTCGGGTTCTCAAAACTTAATCAAGCATCTTCCTAAATGGGATTATTCACATTCCTGCGGCATGTGAAGCAAAATTGGAATCTGCTTGAGTATTTTTGCTGGAAGCAGGTGGAAGTTTTATAACCAGCCTTTAGGGGAAAATGCCAGATATTCTGATGGACAAAGAAGTAACTTTGTTGAGAGAGTCGGCAGCTGGAGGGCATGCATGGGGGTCATAGATTGTACTTGGCAGCCAGGGTGGGACAGTTGCTGGCCTTGGAGGAATCATTGAGAGATTGCTTGTCACATGGCTTTGTGTCAAAGTGTCAGACCATGAAATGCCTCCACCCTAGGTAACTTCTGGATGACTGAGCACAGAGCACATCGGGGCTAAAACAGCTTCAAACCTCCCGTGAATTAGTGACAGTCATTGTTTGGTTATTAACTCTTGCGTGTGGGGGCCAAGCCCCTGATCGCTAAACCAGGGGAATAAAACCGCCTTCTCCACTGAGAGCCCTTAACCCATTGCTGACTTAAGTTCTGGGTCCTGCTTGGACAGCCTTTCAGATGGGCTACAGGATGTGTTGATCTAGGTACTGCAAAAAAACTTCCTTCTAGAAGCCAGGACTCTTAACTTTACTCAAATATCTCTTTGACCAAAGGATGTGGTTATTTTGTTTCCTTCTCTCCAGCTCAGGGAAGCAGTCAATAGCTCTCTGAGGCAGAGTCTTCCAGCTGAAAACAGGTACCTCTGGGATTCAGGAAGTTAAAAATGCAGGAAGTTCCCATAACTATGTACAACTTAATGTATGCATAACAATTAAAAATAGGTTTTTTGTTTGTTTGTTTGTTTTTTGAGACAGAGTCTTGCTGTGTCACCCAGGCTGGAGTGCAATGGCACAGTCTCGGCTCACTGCAACCTCTGCCTCCCTGGTTCTATTGATTCTCCCACCTCAACCTCCTGAGTAGCTGGAATTACAGGCATGCACCACCACGCCCAGCTAATTTCTTGTATTTTTGTAGAGATGGTGTCTCACTATTTTGCCCAGGCTGGTCTCAAACGCCTGAGCTCAAGCAATCTGCCCATCTTGGCCTCCCAAAGTGCTGGAAGGCATTCCAAAGTGCTGGGAAGGTCATTCCTTCCAGGTCATCCCTCCCACAGCGCCCAGTCCTAAAATTTTTTTCAAAAAAGAAAAAAGTGGAGAAAGGAATGACTTTAAATGTTCTTCCTCAGATCACCCAATATAATTTATCTACCCCCCACCTAGGCACTGTCTACTATATCACTCTGATATATTTCCATATATAGTATAACACATTGCTATTTTAAATGATCCTGTTTGAGCAGATGCTGCGTCGCCACAGAGGCCCCATCCTCTGCCTTTCCTCTTTCTCCACTGGGGCCGTCAAGCTCTCCTTAGCCTCTGGCTGGCTGTCTCCTTAAGACCCAACACCCATAATACCTTCAATTAAGTTGCTGAGTTCTGATGGAGAGCTATTTGAAGTTGATGTGGAAATTGCCAAACAATCTGTGACTCTCAAAATCATGTTGGAAGATTTGGGAATGGATGATGAAGGAGATAATGACCCAGTTCCTCTGCCAAATGTTAATGCAGCAATATTAAAAAGGTCATTCAGTCTAGGCACGGTGGCTCGTGCCTGTAATCCCAGCACTTTGGGAGGCTGAGGCCGATGGATCACTTGAGATCAGGAGTTCGAGACCAGTGTGGCCAAGATGGTGAAACCCCGTCTCTACTAAAAATACAAAAATTAGCCAGGCATGGTGGCAGCATGCCTGTAGTTCCAGCTACTCGGGAGGCTGAGGCAGGAGGATCGCTTGAACCCAGGAGCCGGAGGTTGCAGTGAGCTGAGATTGCGCCACTGCATTCCAGCCTGGGCCACAGAGCAGGACTCTATCTCAAAAATAAATAAATAATAATAATAATTTTTTTTTTAAAAAAAGATAATTCAGTGGTGCACCAACCAAAAGGATAACCCTCCTCCTCCTCCAGCAGCTGATGAGAACGAAGAAAAGTGAACAGATACTATCCCTGCTTGGGACCAAGAATTCCTGAAAGTTGACCCAGGAACACTTTTTGAAGTCATTTTGGCTGCAAACTACTTAGGCATCAAAGGTTTGCTTGATGTTCCATGCAAGACTATTGCCTATTTGGTCAAGGGGAAAGCTCCTGAGGAGATTCGCACAAACAGTCTTCCGTCGATACCAAAACTGACTTTACTGAACAGGAGGAAGCCAAGATACCCAAAGAGAACCAGTGGTGTGAAAAGACGTGAAATATTGTGCCTGACACTGTCACACTGTAAGGATTGTTTCAAATACTGGTTGCACTGCCCTGTTTATAATTGTCAATATCAGACAAACAGTAGACAAGCGCAGCAGCATATCAATTGTATTAGCAGAATATCGTCCTCACCGCATGTGTAGTTTGAGTACAGATTCCAAAGCTGTGGCTGAGTTTCCTCTAGTATGATCGAAAGTTTCTTTTCTCTTTGCTGTGAATAAAACTGAACTGTGGGTTCTCTATAAGTGACATTTTGAGCTTTCCTTCTTTTTTTTTGTAAAGCAATGTCTGCCTAGTTTATTGTCCAGTTAACTTTAGTGACCTTTTAAAAGGTGGTATTGTAAATAAAACAACTTTCAAAAAATAAATTAAATAATCCTGTTTATTTAAGTGTTTCTTTGATTATGGTGTTTTCCCCATGTAAAATAAACTCCAGGTCAGGCAAGGTGGCTCACACCTGTAATCCCAGCACTTTGGGACTGAGGCGAGTGGATCACCTGAGGTCAGGAGTTCAAGACCAGCCTGGCTAACATGGTGAAACCCTGTCTCTACAAAAATACAAAAATCAGCTGAGCATGATGGCGGATGCCTGTAATCCCAGCTACTCAGGAGGCTGAGGCAGGGGAATTGCTTGAACCCAGGAGGCGGAGGTTGCAGTGAGCTGAGATCGCGCCATTATACTCCAGCCTGGGTGATAGAGCAAGACTCGGTCTCAAATAAATAAATAAATAATAAAATAAAATAAACTCCAGGAATCTCATTTGTCTTTTTTTTAGAGACAGGGTCTTACTACATTGCCCAGGCTAGTCTCAAACTCTCAAGCTCAAACAATCCTCCTGCCTCAGTCTCCCAAGTAGCTGGGACTATAGGTGTGTCTCACTGCATCTACTTCATCTGTCTTGATCATCCATCTATCCTTGACCTAGGAAAGTGCCTGGTCCAGGGTAGGTGCTCAGTAAATATTTGTTGAATGAAGAAATTCATGATTGTATGAATTTCTTCAAGTGTGAACCTTCTACAGAGCCCCACACTTTTTTTTTCTTAAGTAGACATTTGGGTTAGAAATTTTCTAAAATGAATTATTCAGTTCCATGCTATCTGCAGATAGAAGATACCAGAAAATTAAACCTACTCCAAATGACTCAGGGCACCATCATGAACACTGCCTATTATACTGGGCTATAATCCAGTTCTATTGAGCTCATGAATTTTTTTTTTAACCTCTACCCAAATCACTGTGATTGTTGAATTTTTGGCTGTCTCTGCCATGTGTGGCTTTTCTCTCTTCATTTTGGCTGGGCTATCAGCTCTTTCTCTCATAGAAGCACCTGCCACAGCTGTTTTCCTAATATTCATTTTTAACTTTGATAAAAACTGCATAATTGAGCTTGTGAGGAATGAATTTAAAATATAAGTAAATAGGCCCTGCCTGAGATGTAAGGGAATCTCTTAAGCAACCTATGTGACTGTTAAATTGTCCTTAGTAGCATTTATTTAACTTAATTCAAAATTTTTTTTCCCACCCATTGTTCATGCTGGATAAGTCGGGGAGTAGTTTGGTTGCAAGCAACAGAAACTGATTTTGGTTATCTCCAGAAAAGGGGGGACTTTTTTGGAGCCCTGTGAAAGAGCGCATAAAATGGAAGCGATTCTATGTTACCAAGGAGCTCATAGTTTACACAAGGAAATTAGCTAAAACCATTTGGAGGCAATAACAGAAGAGGCAATTGTATCATTCTTTCTGTTGAGTCTCTATGTTATGTATACAAACTCTAAATGAGCAGGAGTTCTGAGGAAGAATGGGTCTCTCTCCACTGAGAAGGTCACATTAGACTTTAAAGTAGAGGCGAGATGGGATTGGGAGCCTAAGAGGGTTTATAATTTGCTTAAGTGGGCCAAGCACAGTGTCTCATACCTGTAATACCAGCACTTTGGGAGGCCGAAGCGCGAGGATCACTTGAGGTCAGGAGTTTGAGACCAGCCTGGCCGACATGGTAAAACCCCTGGCCTGGCCAGGGTGTGGTGTCTCACGTCTGTAATCCCAACACTTTAGGAGGCCAAGGTGGGAAGATTGCTTGAGGTCAGGAGTTCAAGGCTGCTGCAGTGAGCAGTGATCACGCAACTGCAATCCAGGCTGGATGACAGAGTGAGAACCTGTCTCAAAAAAAAAAAAAAAGAAAAGAAAAGAAAAAGAAAATTAGCCAGGCATGGTGGTATGCCCCTGTAATCCCATCTATTTGGTGGAGGGTGGGGGTTGGTGGGGGGAGCTAAGGAGGGAGAATTTCATGAGGCCAGGAGGTGGAGGCTGCGGTGAGCTATGATTGTGCCACTGCACTCCAGCCAAGGCAACAAAGCAAGACCCTATCTCAAAAAAAAAAAAAAAAAGATTGAATCTTGACTCAAAAATGCCCCTATAATGCAAAGGCAAAGTTTTGAGTGCCTTCACAGTGTGCTAGGTGCTGGCGATACAGCAATGGATAAGACAAAGGTGGTTCTGTGTATATTTCTCATCTATTTTTGCACTGAAATAGATATTTTGTGGGAAAATGCTTAATGTAATGTCTGGAAGCTAGGGTGGGCTTAATCAGTGTCAGTGGAATGAATAAGTGAATACATGAATAAAAATGATAAAGCTAGCAATTTCTCTGATTGTTTAGTAGGGGAGCACAGAAATCACCTCATTCAGTATTTTCCAATTTTCTGTCATTTTCATACCATCATCATGATTTTGCCGTATACACAAATCACATTACTATTATTTATTGAATATTCATTCTTAAAGCCTAATCACTTGCTTTTTGCCTAAAAAATTATTTGAAATGAAAACATGCTATTACTGTGACAAATGGAATATTATTATCACTTTGTATTTAGATAGAAGTAACCCTGAAAGTGCATATAATGGAAAAAATAAAACAGCAATGTTATTCAATTCTATGCAGGTATTGCTTCTTAAGGAAGGTTCTGAGCCTATGGCTTCCTTTCTACTGCTTAAAAAGGGAACTTAGCAAGTATCAGAAAAGTGTTAAAGGCAAGCTAGTATCCAACTGATACTTTGTTTAGTACAAATATACACAATGATAAAATGCCACTTACAATTAAGAGACTTGGCTGGGTGTGGCGGCTCATGCCTATAATCCCAGCATTTTGGGTCACTAAGCGGGAAGGATTGCTTGAGTCCAGGAGTTCAAGACCAGCCTGGGTAACATAGTGAGACTCCCATCTCTCTTTTTTTTGTGTTTTTGTTTTTGAGACAGAGTTTCGCCCTTGTTGCCCAAGCAGAGTGCAACGGTGCGACCTCGACTCACTGCTACCTCCGCCTCCCGGATTCAAGCGATTGTCCTGCCTCAGCCTCTCGAGTAGCTGGGATTACAGGCGTCCGCCACTGCATCCAGCTGGAGACCCCCAACTCTACAAGAAATATTTCAGTCCGGGCACGGTGTCTCACGCCTGCAATGCCCGTGCTTTGGGAGGCTGAGGCGGGTGGATCACTTGAGGTCAGGAGTTCAAGACCAGCCTGACCAACATGGTGAAACCCCATCTCTACTAAAAAAATACAAAATTAGCCAAGCACGCGCCTGTAGTCCCAGTTACTCAAGAGGCTGAGGCAGGGAAATCACTTGAACCTGGGAGGCAGAGGTTGCAGTGAGCCGAGACTGCGCCACTGCACTCCAGCCTGGGTGACAGAGTGAGACTGTTCAAAAAAAAAAAAAGGAAAGAAATAATTAAAAAAAAATTAGACTGGCATAATGTGTGAGCCTGTAGTCCCAGCTATTAGGGAGGCTAAGGCAGGAGGATCGCTTGAGCCCAGGAGGTTGAGGCTGCAGTGAACCGTGATCATGCCACTGCACTCCAGCCTGGGTGACAGAGTGAGACCCTGTCTCAAAAACAAAACAAAACAAAAAAGAATTAAGAGACTCTTTCTTATTTTATTTTATTTTATTTGAAGTTCCAGGATACATATACATGTTCAGGATGTACAGGTTTGTTACATTGGTGAATGTGTACCAAGATGGTTTGCTGCACCTATCAACCCCTCACCTAGGTATTAAACCCCACACACATTAGCTTTTTATCCTGATGCTCTCCCTCCCTCGACCTCCTCCAAGAGACTCCTTCGATGAAGGCTTTTTGAATGAAATTCACAGTGATTACACAGCTTTGAAAGAAGCAATAGATATGTAAAAATTATTCACTCAGCCTCACAAAATGAATGCTTGATGAACATAGGTGTTGGAGGACAGGAACTTGGTCTTATTTATAGCTGTGTATTAGTTTGCTAGGGCTGCGAAACATAGTACCACATACTATGTGGCTTAAATCACAGAAATGTATTTTCTTTCAGTTCTAGGCTAGAAGTCTGAAATCAAGGTGTTGGCAGGGATGGTTTCTTCTGAAGCCTTTCTCCTTGGCTTCCAGGTGGCTATCTTCTCCCTCTGACTTCACAGGGTTCTCTGTGTTTGTGTCCAAATTTCTACTTTTTGAGACAGAATCTCACTCTGTCACCCAGGCTGGAGTATAATGGTGCGATCTCGGCTCACTGCAACCTCTGCCTCCTGGGTTCAAGTGATTCTCCTGCCTCAGCATCCTGAGTAGCTGAGATTACAACTGTGTGCCACTATACCCAGCTAATTTTCATTTATTTATTTATTTGAGATTGAGTCTCACTCTGTCACCCAGGTTGGAGTGCAGTGACGTGATCTCGGCTCACTGCAAACTCTGTGCTCCTGGGTTCAAGCGATTCTCTTGCCTCAGCTTCCCAAGTAGCTGGGATTACAGGCGCCTGCCACCCCACCTGGCTAATTTTTATATTTTTAGTAGAGACGGGGTTTCATCATGTTGGCCAGGCTGACCTCAAACTCCTGACCTTAAGTGATCCGCCCACCTCAGCCTCCCAAAGTGCTGGGATTACAGGCCTGAGCCACCACGCTCAGCCTTCTTTCTCTTTTTTTCTAATCAGAAGAAAGTTGGAGTACCATTATAGACTACGCATTAATTCATTCATTCAATATGTGTATATCTAGGAGGGATGGTGAATTGGTCTTGGCTTCTTTCTCTGAGTTTGTTTCCTTGGTTTCACCTCTGATTATGTCATAGTCTCAATCCGCAGCAGATACCCAGCAGTTCCTGGCAGATTGTCTGCATATCTGCACACCTAGATCTGACCAAAGCCTTATAAATTCCAGGAGGCCCCAAAACTGCCCAGCTCTGGCTGCACATTAAAATCATTAGGAAGATTTTTTTTTTTTTTTTGCTTGTTTTTTAGATGGAATCTCCTTCTGTCACCCAGGCTGGAGATCAGTGGCACAATTATAGCTCACTGCAGCCTCAAATTCCTGGGTTCAAGCAATCCTCCCACGTCCCAAGTCACTGGAACTACAGGGCTGCACCACCACATCTGGCTATTTTTTTTTTTTAACTTTTAGTAGAGGTGGGGTCTTGTTATGTTGACTAGGCTAACCAGGAAGCATTTTTTTTTAATTCCATTTTTGGGCCAGGTGCGGTGGCTCACGCCTGTAATCGTAGCACTTTGGAAGGCCGAGGGTGCATTGCTTGAGCCCAGGAGTTCAAGACCAGCTTGGGCAACATGGCGAAACGCTGTCTCTACTAAAAATACAAGATTAGCCAGGCGTAGTGGTGAACGACTGTAGTCCTAGCTATTCAGGAGACTGAGGTGGGAGGATCATCTGAGCCCAGGGGGTTGAGGTTGCAGTGAGCTGAGGCTGTGTCACTATACTGCAGCCTGGGCAACAGAGTGAGACCCTGTCTAAAAAAAAAAAAAAAACAAAACTCCTATTTTCTAGCCAGGTGCAGTGGCTTGTAACTGTAATCTCAGTGACTCTGGAGACTGAGGTGGGATGGTCACTTGAGTCCAGGAGTTTGAGACTAGCTTGGGCAACGGAGTAAGACCCCATCTCTAAAAAAGTAAAAAATCCAGTGTCCAACTCTCATCATTGCCCATTGAACTGGAATCTCTGGGTGAGAGGCCTTAGAACTGGTATTTTGTCAACTGCCTCACATGACTCCATGTTCAGCAAATACTGAGAACCAAGGAACTCCACACCTCTCTGGAGAATAGGCAGATCATGAGATTGTAAGTTCCAGGGGTGCCCACACTTACCTTGGTCTCCAAAGGCACTGCCTTTCTGCTTTGACCATCCTTCCTAACGCTCATTTTTCCGCACAGGGACACACTTGTCCATCCATTCAACCAAGACTCATTGAGTATCAATGTGGCAGCTACTGGGAGAAAAATATAAATACGACATGACCTTTCCTGTTTAAAAAATAAAGCATACAGTCTTGGAGGAAAACCAGAAGTATGATTATTTAATAAGTATAGTGCTATTCATTCATATATTTATACATTCATTTATCAACTATTATTTATTTATTATGTATATGATATGTACTTTTTTTTTTTTTGAGATGGAGTTTTGCTCTTGTTGCCCAGGCTGGAGTGCGATGGCACAATCTCAGCTCACTGCAACCTCCGCCTCCCAGGTTCAAGAGATTCTCCTGCCTCAGTCTCCTGAGTAGCTGGGATTGCAGGCATGCACCACCATGCCCAGCTAATTTTGTCTTTTTAGTAGAGACAGGGTTTCTTCATGTTGCTCAGGCTGGTCTTGAGCTCCCAACCTCAGGTGATCCTCCCACCTCGGCCTCCCAAAGTGCTGGGATTACAGGCGTGAGGCACCGTGCCTGGCCATATATACATATTTATATCCATATAAATTAAAGATGGGGTCTTGCTATGTTGCCTAGGCAGGATTTGAACTCCTGCCTCAACCTCCTGAATAGCTGGACTACAGGCATGTGCCACCATGCCTGGCTTTCATTGACTACTTTTTGTTTGCATTTTAAAATGTTTATTTATTCATTTTTAGAGACAGGGTCTTGTACTTTTACCCAGGCTTGAGTGCAGTGGTGCAATCAGGGCTCATTGCAGCCTTGACCTCAGGCTCAAGTGATCCTCCCACCCCAGCCTCCTGAGCAGCTGGGACTACAGGTGTATGTCACCACATCTGGTTAATTTTTAAAATTTTTTATTAATAGAGATGGAATCTTGCTATGTTGCCAAGGCTGGTATTGAACTCCTGGCCTCAAGTGTTCCTCTCACCTTGGTCTCCCAAAGTGCTGGGATTACAGGAGTGAGCCACTGCACCTGGCATCATCAATTACTTTTTTTTTTTTTTTTGAGACAAAATCTGGCTCTATCCTCTAGGCTGGAGTACTGTGGCACAATCTCAGCTCCCTGCAGCCTCCACTTCCTGGGCTCAAGCCATCCTCCCACCTTAGCCTCTTGAGTAGCTAGGACTACAGGTATGCCTCACCAGACCCAGCATGCATGTATATATATATATATATATATATATATATATATATATATACACATATATATATATATATATATATACACATATATATATATATATTAGAGCTGGGGTTTCACCCTGTTGCCCAGGCTGGTCTCGAACTCATGAGCTTGTGTGATCCGCCTGCCTCGGCCTCCCAAATTGCTGAGATTACAGGCGTGAGCCACTGCACCTGGCCTCAACTACTTTTTGAATGTCTACTATGCACCACACTGGGTGCTGGGGACACAGAGATGAGCAAGAGAGTCAGTGCCCATCCCTATGGCTCTGGCAGCAAAGAGAGAGGTTGAGCAGCAATCAAGTGTGGGATAAGTTATGGTAGAGAAGGGCAAAGCATTCTGGAGACACACACCAAGGGACTCAAAGAAAGAAGGAGCATGGCCTTGAGGAACTGATATTTAAGTTGATATCTCGAAGATAAAAAGGAGCCACCCAGCCCAGTGTAGCCCTCATAAGAGCAGAAATCATGTTGCCTTCTTATTCTTCCAGTGCTTGGCTCATGTTAGGAGCTCAACAGATTTTTGTTAAATGGCAGAGGGAAAATGTCAAGGTTGATGGCTGGAGGGGTAGGCAGGGGCTAGATCAGGGAGTTTCATAAACCATCAAAAGAAGTTTGGCTTTGTATTGGAGTCAAGCGGTAGCCACTGAAGATTAGGAAGAGTGGCCAGATTTGTGCTTTAGAAGCATCATTTTGGCTGTGATGTGGGATTGGATTGGAGGGGGATATGAGAAATGAGATCAGCAGTTGGGTGACAGTGGCCTGCTCTAGGGACTAGAGAGATGAGGATTATCCAGGTAGAACAGACTGGGTTTGCTGATTGATTGATCGGATTTGGGGTGAGGGAAGAAGCAGAGGCAACCCTTGGACAGCTGGTTCAGGAAGCTTGGGGAATGGTGACACCATCCACTAGGGCAGAAAGCACTGGAGACCAGACAGGTGTGGGGCAAACATGCACTGTTTGTCTTTTTAATTTTTTTATTTATTTAACTTTTTGTTGTTTTTATTTTATTTTATTTTAGAGACAGGGCCTTGCTCTGTCACCCAGGCTGGAGTGCAGTGGTGTGATCATAACTCACTGCAGCCTTGAAATCCTGAGCTCAAAGGATCCTCCTGCCTCAGCCTCCCGAGTAGCTGGGACTATAGGCAACCGCCATCACACCCAGCTAATTTTTGTATGTTTAGTAGAGACGGGGTTTCTCCATGTTGGCCAGGCTGATCTCAAACTTCTAACCTCAAATGATCCACCAGCCTCGACCTCCCAAAGGGCTGGGATTAGAGGCGTGAGTCACCGCACCCAGCTCAACCCTTTCTTTACATGAGGGGTGCAACCTACGTCATAAACTGACTTTTTGAGTTTGTCAAATCTTTTGACGAGCACAAACAATAACCACCATTTACTGAACAACAAAATATGTATGAGACACCCTGGCACGTGTTAGCTGTGTGGCTTTGGGGAGATTACTTAGCTAGCCTCTTTGTTCCTTAATTTTCTAACTTTCAAAATGAGGCAAAAATTAGTTACTTCAAAGGGCTGTTGTTGTGAGGGTGGAATGAGTTTCTTACTAGATGTAGACTCCTGGAATAGCTCCTAGAACATAGTAAGCACAATCTGGCATTTGCTGTTGATCACCTTTATTATTGCTGTTGCTGTTTTGTCCAATTACTCTGCACAGCAGGAATTAGTAGCATCATTTTCCAGATAAGAAAAGAGAGGCGCAGAGAGGTAAAATAACTTGTCCAGAGTCCACCGCTAACCTCTAAGGAGTTTTGTGTCTTTTTTTGTTTTCTCTTTTTTTTTTTGGGTGGTTGTTTTTGTTTTTTTGAGACAGGATTTCACTCTGTTGCCCAGACTGGAGTGCGGTGGCATGACCTTGACCTTGGCTTACTGCAACCTCTGCCTCCGGGTTCTTTCTTTCTTTTTTTTTTTTGACAGGGAGTCTCGCTCTGTCGCCCAGGCTGGAGTGCAGTGGCGGGATCTCGGCTCACTGCAAGCTCCGCTTCCCGGGTTCACGCCATTCTCCTGCCTCAGCCTCCCGAGTAGCTGGGACTACAGGCGCCCGCCCCTGCACCTAGCTAATTTTTTGTATTTTTAGTAGAGACGGGGTTTCACCGTGGTCTCGATCTCCTGACCTCGTGATCTGCCCGCCTCTGCCTCCCAAAGTGCTGGGATTACAGGCGTGAGCCACTGCGCCTGGCCTTGCCTCCGGGTTCAAGCGATTCTTCCGCCTCAGCCTCCTGAGTACCTGGGATTACAGGCACACGCCACTACTGCCTGGCTAATTTTGTATTTTTAGTAGAAACGGGGTTTTGCCATGTTGGCTAGGCTGGTCTTGAATTCCTGACGTCAAATGATCCACCCACCTTGGCCTCCCAAAGTGCTGGGATTACAGGTATGAGCCATAACGCCCGGCAGGACTCTTGACCTCAAGAGATGGAAATACACCTGGAGCTTACTTCAGGGAACGTATACAGGGCTGTCTCATGGAACTCAGGCACCTGATATCAGTCAGTACCTCTCAGTGGCAAATCAGAGAAACCAACTCTGGTTTTGCTAAAACAAAAGGGAACTTAAAGACAGAAAGAAGGGGGCACACGAGGCTGAAGGCTGAGGACAGCTGAGGCAGAGCCAAGGCAGCCTGGAGGGGTGGGCAGGAGACTTACCAGGATCGCCTGGGCAGGCAGCCACCACTGCAGTCACTTGCATGGGATTTGTGACCTGGGAGAGGCCAGCTGAAGACACGTACCTGTGTGTGGCAGTCCCTGGCTGTGGGCAGAAGAATTTGGCTCCCCTCAGTAAGGTGAAGGTGGCCCGGTATGACCCTTCTTCGAAAGGCGACCCACTGTTTTAGTTTATTTGGGCAGCTGTTACAAAATGCCATAGACTGGGTGGCTCACAAACAGCAGAATGTATTTCTCACAGTTCTGGAGGCTGGGAAGTCCAAGATCAAGGGGCCAGCACGTTTGGTGTCTGGTTAGGACCAAGTTCCTGGTTTGTAGAAAGTACCTTCTCCCTGTGTCCTCACATGGTGGCAGGGGTGAATGAGCTCCTGTGAGCCTCTTTTATAAGGCCACTAATCCCAAAGCCCTCACCTCCTGATATCACCTTAAAAGGATTTCAACATATGAATTTGGGGGAAACATAAACATTCAGACATAGTGCTCACGGTGGAAATGGGGGCCTGTTTTGGAAGCTAATGGGTACTGGGCAGCCAAAAACACACAAACCTGCACCTCATGAGGCCCTGACTGGGGACTTGCCAGGGACAGGAATGCTCACAGGACTGTCTCCAAATCCCATTTCAGCCCTTATTATATTTCTGCTTCACTCTTCTCTCTTTCTTTTCCTGAAAACTGTCTCTGCAACCTATTATCGTTCCCAGCGTAGAAAAGGCCTTAGAATTTATTTTTCTTTTCTTTTCTTTTTTTTTTTTTTTTGAGATAGAGTCTGGCTCTGTCATGCAGGATAGAGTGCAATGGTGCAATCTCGGCTCACTGCAACCTCTGCCCACTGGTTCAAACGATTCTCCTGCCTCAGATTCCTGAGTAGCTAGGATTACAGGCACCCACCACCATGCCTGGCTAATTTTTGTATTTTTGTAGAGATGGGGTTTCACCACGTTGTCCAGGCTGGTCTTGAACTCCTGGCCTCAGATGATCTGCCCACTTCGGCCTCCCAGAGGCCTGGGATTATAGGCGTGAGCCATCGCACCTGGCCAAGGCCTTAGGATTTCTTGACTGGTCCAGTCACCATGGGACTGAAATCTCTTAGCATCATTTCAAAGTTTGAGGCCAGGAACCCATTGGTTCCACTCAGGTCAGATGTCTACTTGTGGGCCAGTCAGTTGAGGCCAGGGGGATGGAGATAAGCTGAACACTCTACCAGCGTGGATTGAGAGAGGGGAGCACTTTGCAGGACAGAGTTGGGGACCTCTCATAGGATATGAACCCCAGTCGAGATCATGCCACTGTACTCCAGCCTGGGCAACAGAACGAGACTCTGTCTAAAAATAAATAAATAGGCCGGGCGCAGTGGCTCATGCCTGTAATCCCTGCACTTTGGGAGGCTGAGTCGGGTGGATCACATGAAGCCAGGAGTTTGAGACCAGCCTGGCCAACATGCAGAAACCCCGTCTCTACTAAAAATACAAAAGTAGCCCTGCATGGTAGCGCAGGCCTGTAATCCCAGCTACTCGGAAGGCTGAGGCAGGAGAATCGCTTGAACCTGGGAGGTGGAGGTTGCGGTGAGCCGATATCGCACCATTGCACTCCAGCCTGGGCAACAAGAGCAAAACTCTGTCTCAAAAAAAAAAAAAAAAAAACCCCAAAAACAAAAACAAAATTAGCTGGGCATGGTGGCGCATGCCTGTAATCCCAGCTACTCGGGGGGCTGAGGCAGGAGAATCGCTTGAACCTGGGAGGCGGAGGTTGCAGTGAGCTGAGGTCACACCATTGCACTCCAGCCTGGGCAACGAGAGCGAAACTCCTTCTCAAAAAAAATAATAATAAAATAAATAAATAAATAATAAATAAATAAATAAATAAAACTGGAAGTCCAGGCCAGGCACAGTGGCTCATGCCTGTAATCTCAGCACTTTGGGAAGTCGAGGTGGTAGGATGGCTTGAGGCCAGGAGTTTGAGACCAGCCTGGGTAACACAGCAAAACCTTGTCTCTCCAAAACAAACGAAAAAGAGTCTCACCTTGCAGGTTTTAGTCTCCTTATGCATGTGTCACTTCCGGCAAACCAGAAGGACTCAGGTTACAGTGAAGTGAGTGAGTCACTCACCTGGAGCACAAAATCTAAAGGATACCAAAACACTCAGCACCCAAGAAAAATAATATCTTAATGCAATATTTAAAAAGTAATCTAAGTTAATGCAAACAATTCATAATGAACAAAATAACAATAAGACGTAGTATTGCTCTTTTGCCCATGCTGGAGTGCAGTGGTGTGATCTCAGCTCACTGCAACCTCTGCCTCCCAGGTTTAAGCGATTCTCCTGCCTCAGCCTCCCAAGTAGCTGGGACTACAGGTGTGCACCACCACACCTGGCTAATTTTTGTATTTTTAGTAGAGGCGGGTTTTCCCCATGTTGGCCAGGCTGGTCTCAAACTCCTGACCTCAAGTGATCCATCTGCCTCAGCCTCCCAAAGTGTTGGGATTATGGGCATGAGCCACTGCGCCTGGCCATAAAATTTAAATAAATAAAGAACTGGTGCGAAGGGCATCACTACTTTCCTCCTCCTGCTCTGAGAACACATATTTTTGGGTGGGAGATGTGGGGCCAGACATAAGGAAGAAAAAGCAGGAATGCTAACAGCCTCGGGCAGGTTAGCAGAGACAGGAAGCTCCAGCTTCTCCTCCCTTCCCTCCCAGTTCACCCTAGGGAACCTACTGGTTTTTCTTCACTTTAGACTGGGGGGCAGGGGTCTCTGCAGACAGCAGGAATAGCTGCTGCAATGGAGAAGGAGGAGCTTGTGGGAAGAAATGCAAGAGGTAGTATTCCCTCCAAGGGAAGTGTATGGCTGCCAAGAGCAGGTCATGGGGGAAAGGCCAGCACTTGGGATAGGAAAGTGGTCCTTTTAGTAGGACAGAGGATTAACTCTGTTGGGAAAGCCTTCTAGAAGCCCATTTGCTGTAAAGGCATCATTGGCAGCTGAGGTCAGAGGAAGGAGAAAGGTGTTCTACAACAGAGGAAAGAGAAATAATTGGACCCGGGGTGGAGTATCTCGGTGGAGCTAGAGACAGAGAATGATGCTCCTACATTAACTTGATGTGACCCCTCCTGCTGCCCTCCCCTCCCCATCTTGAATTAAATTTGCATCCATCACAAATTGCTGGGGGTGGGGTCTGTAAGGAGACAGCAGAGGCCAGGGTCAGCATGGCCCCCAGCTTGCTTCTGGATTTTGCTAACATCATATCTGTTGGAAACGGATGCATCCCTCTCTTTCTGGGAAGGATGGCTCCTTTGTGACTGTTAGCCAGCAATTATGAGATCCCAGAGCAATTTTGCTGTTGATTAGATTGCCTATTTTTGTATTCACTTTGGATCTCCATAGATCTGGGAGAGCAGAAGGTCTCTCTCAAGGGTTATAACAGTGACTTTGCCATTTGGCAGAGATTTATAGAGCTCGCCTTGGGTATCTCAGAAAGTTGAACTCTTGATTTTCTCTCTGAATCTGTTCCAGTCTCATTTTCTGCATCCCAGTAAATGGCACCACCATCCACTCAGTTGCTCAAGCTAAGTTCGTATCAGTCACTGTCGACTTTTTCTTTTCCTTCCTTCTATCCATCAGCAAGTAAGGTGGACTTGATCTCTACCCATGGTGGCCTAGGATGACCACCCATGCAGGTTTGCCAAGGACTTTCTCATTTTAGTACTGAAGTTCCTGTGTCTCAGGAAACCCCTCAGACCCAGCAAACTGGGGTCGTTGGTCACCCTCATCTTTCACAGTCATGTGGGTCCAATTGGCACTATTCTATCCCTTCCTAGCCAGCATCTCTGCTTCCTCCTGGACCTGCAAACATTCACCACACAGTAGCAGAGTCAGCTGGTAATTGGATGAATCAGAGGATAGGGTTCCTCTGTCTGCTTGAGACCCTTCAATGCACGTGAACCCATGAGAGCCCCCTTACAGCCCTGTACGATCAGTTCTGGCTTTGCTTGGGCCTCTCTGCCATAGCGCTTCCTCATTTGCATTCTAGAGCCACATGCTTCAATGTGCCCAGGCCCTTCTTCCATGTCTGCCCTTGTCCCTCCTCGCTGACATGCTGTCCCTGAGTCTCCAGAAGGGGCTTGCTTCTCGTCATTCAGGTCTCAGCACACAGGTCACTATCTCAGAAAGGACCACCCAGATCTGAATTAGCCTTCCGTTTCCTGACTTAGTGAAGGCTAAAGTTGATCAGTTTCTGATCATTGGCCTCTTTATCTCATAACTCTGTTTTAATCTCCTGATGTATTTGTCACTGCTAAAACAACTTTGTGCTGGGCACGGTGGTTCATGCCTGTAATCCCAGCACTTTGGGAGGCTGAAGCACGTGAATTACTTGAGATCAGGAGTTGGAGACCAGCCTGGCCAACATGACGAAACCCCGCCTCTACTAAAAATACAAAAATTAACCGGGTGTGGTGGTGTGTGCCTGTAAGGAGAAAAAGATCCCTAAATCTTTGTGGAGGATGTGAGTCCCTGAAAGAAGATGGATTTCCAGAGGCAAAGCGAAGGGCACTTCAAGGGCATTCCCCATATGTAAATGGATAAAGGCAGGAATGAGCAATGCGCACACAGGTCTGCCCCTTGGTGTGGTTTGTGGAGTCTATATGAAGACATCAATGTGACGACATCTGCCATGGAAGGAGCAGGGAGCCACACAATGCTTTGCCACAACACATCTTTTTTTTTTTTTAGAGATGAGGTTTCACACCTTTGCCCAGGCTCACTCCATTGCAATCATAGCTCACTGAAGCCTCAACTTCCTGGGCTCAAGTGATCATCCCAAATAGCGGAGACTACAGGCGTGTGCCACCACACCTGGCTAATTTTTAGAAATGTTTTAGTAGAGCCAGGGTCTTGCTATGTTGTCCAGGCATCAAATAGTATTTTGGGGAAAGTCATTCAGTTTGCAGAAGACAGCAGAGTGGCATGGAGAGCTATTGGTCCAGGGCTGTGCTGATACTAGTGTGAGGGGCAGAGGGGAGAAGGCAGGACTGGGAGAAAGGAAATAAAATAGGGAACATTAAGGGGGAAGCAGGCCAGGTGTGGTGGCTCACGCTTGTAATCCCAGCACTTGGGAGGCTGAGGCAGGTGAATCACTTGAGGTCAGGAATTCAAGACCAGACTGGCCAACATGGTGAAACCCCATCTCTACTAAAAATACAAAACTTAGCTAAGTATGGTGGTGTGTGCCTGTAATCCCAGCTACTCAGGAGGCTGAAGCATGAGAATAGCTTGAACCCGGGAGGTGGAGGTTGCAGTGAGCCGGGATTGCGCCACTGCACTCCAGCCTGGGCCACAGGCCAAGACTCTGTCTCAAACAAGAAAAATTAAAAAGAGAGAGAAGCATTGCTAGGGCCTCATGGCAGTTTAGATCCTTGTGGTAAAGAGGAAGGAAATCTCCAATCAATTACCAAATTCTGTTGATTTCCAGTAGAATTGATCAATAGAATCAGGTAATTTCAGAACTAGGGAATTCAATAGGAAGAGAAACAGAATTAAGTAATTGGCCAGATATTTTTGACAAAAGAGAGGGTGAAAGCTGACAAAATTTGGGTTGCTGGGTAGAGAGTGATCTCTGTGTGAAGTACTTGCTTGAGAGGGTCACACTAGTGAAACGGTTTTGCAGAGTATTACATGTAGGGTACTGGTGGCTTCCCAGGTGGTATTCTCAGCAGCCACTGTGTCCTGTGGGGCTGGAGAGAGAAAGAGACAAGTTGCTTCTGCTGCAGGAAAAAAGGCTCTTAAATTCCTTTAGGACAAGGACCTTTGTGAACACACACAAAAAGCTCCCCAGAAAGATTCATTTACCCACAAACTTAGAAAAACTTGCATTCATAGCCAGTCATGAGACTAGTTAAAACAAATAAATAAATAATTTTTAAAATTTTATTTTTATTTTTTGAGACAGAGCTTCACTCTGTCACCCAGGCTGGAATGCAGTGGTGTGATCTCGGCTCACTGCAACCTCCACCTCCCAGGCTTAAGTGATTTTCCTGCCTCAGCCTCCCGAGTAGCTGGGATTACAGACATGCACCACCACGCCCGACCAATTTTTGCATTTTTAGTAAAGACGGGGTTTTGCCATGTTGGCCAGGCTGGTCTCATGTGACTTCATGTGATCCACCCGCCTAGGCCTCCCAAAGTGCTGGGATTATAGGTGTGAGCCACAGTGCTGGGCCAATATATTTTTTTTTTTTTTTTTTTGAGATGGAGTCGCCAAGGCTGGAGTGCAGTGGTGCGATCTCAGCTCACTGCAAGCTCCGCCTCCCGGGTTCATGCCATTCTCCTGCTTCAGCCTCCCAAGTAGCTGGGACTACAGGCGCCTGCCACCATGCCCGGCTAATTTGTTTTGTATTTTTAGCAGAGACGGGATTTCACCATGTTAGCCAGGATGGTCTTGATCTCCTGACCTCATGATCCACTCGCCTCGGCCTCCCAAAGTGCTGAGATAACAGGCGTGAGCCACCGCACCCGGCCCAATTTTTTTTTTTTTTTAAAGAAAAACTTGCATTCTAATTTAACCCATCTTTCTTTGTTTTTTGTTTTGTTTTGTTTTGTTTTGTTTTTTGAGATGGAGTCTTACTCTGTTGCCCAGGCTGGAGTGCAGTGGTGCCATCTCAGCTCACGGCAACCTCTGCCTCCTGGGCTCCAGCGATTCTCCTTCCTCAGCCTCCCCAGCACACACCACCATGCGTGGCTAATTTTTGTATTTTTAGTAGAGACAGGGTTTCACCTCTTTGGCCAGGCTGGTCTCGAATTCCCGACCTCAAGTGATCTACCCTCCTCAGCCTCCCAAAGTGCTGGGATCACAGGCGTGAGCCACCGCGCCTGGCCAAACACGTTTCAAATGGGTGTTTTTTGTTTGTTTTTTATTTTTTTGTGCACCGTTGACAGTTGAGTTTTATGCATGGAAAAGATTTTCCAGAAATGGTTTTGGGTTTTGAAATAGCATTTTAAATTTGTTAAAGTTTTAACTTTTAAAAACTCTCTTTTCTTCATCTTCTTAAATTCAGTTTATAAATATTTTTGTACTATTTCTAAAGTTACTAAAGTTTAAACAACCCATTTTAAAAGCACTTTAATTACATTTTAAACTTCATTTATACTTTTAATATATATAGTTTATTTTTATAAGTTACTTCATTGTCTAATATAACAAACCTTCCAATACATCTGAATAATTTTTTATAAATCTAATGAATTAAACCTAAAAATGATGGATCTGAAGTTCTCATCGGGGTTCTAACATGGTTTACAAACTTAATGAGATTTCAACTTAATCAGAGTTCCAATGCAGAAAAAAAAAGATTTCAACTTAAATTCACAAGTCTAAATCAATTATTTTTATATTTATTTATTTAGAGATGGAGTTTCACTCGTTGCCCAGGCTGAAGTGCAATGGCGTGATCTCAGCCCACTGCAACCTCCACCTCCCAGGAATTTCAAGCGATTCTCCTGCCTCAGCCTCCCGAGTAGCTGGATTACAGGCATGCGCCACCGTGCCCGGCTAATCTTTTGTATTTTTAGTAGAGATGGAGTTTCTCTATGTTGGTCAGGCTGGTTTTGAACTCCTGACCTCAGGTGATCCACCCGCCTCAGCCTCCCAAAGTGCTAGGATTACAGGCGTGAGTCACCGTGCTTGGCCTCAATTACCTATTTTAAATTATAATCACTAGGTTAGGCCTGGCATGGTGGATCCTCCCTGTAATCCCAGCACTTTGTGAGTTCGAGGCCTTGCAGATCACTTGAGCTTAAGCGTTTTAGAGCAGCCTGGGCAATCCATGGCAAAACCCCATCTCTACTAAAAACACAAAAATTAGCTGGGCATGATGGCGCATGCCTGTAATCCCAGCTACTCCAGAGGCTGAGGCATGAGAATCCCTTGAAACTGGGAGGTAGAGGTTGCAGTGAGCCGAGATCACACCACTGCCCTCCAGCCTGAGTGACAGAGGGAGACTCTGTCTCAAAAATAAATGAATAAATAAAAAATAAAAATAAATAAATACATAAATAAAATTAAAATTAAAAAACAAAAATAAAATTTAAAAAATTATTGGGTTAACCTACTATAAATGCCAATATGCTAAATTATCCTTAACATTTCAAGAAATTAAAATGACAGACATGTACAGATTATTTTTAAATTCATCACAAAAAATGGAATATTCTAGGTTTGATTTACCTTGTAGCTCTTCTAAATTCTGAATCTCCCCTGGGGTTAGTTTTTCTGGCAAGAGAATATCATTTAATCAAGGGAGAAGGTTATGCCACCCGAATTTGGAGCCTATTTTTGCAGTCCTTCTATCAAGGGCCCCAAAACTCTGAAAGGGATAGGCCCTCATCTCCTCCCAGAAGTCTGCATGGCCCGCATCGCCACCCAGACGACCCTCACAAGAGGACATTTTTCAGTTTTTAATCAGACTTGATGTTTAAAAATAGATTAGATTAGATTTTCTGGACTTTTTGTTTGTTTTCTGTTCTTAGGATTGTTAAAATACCTTTTCTATCAAACCCTAAATACCTTGAACTTGATGGAATTCTTTCATATGTCCTGTTGCTGTCCCACTTGATGGGACAGGAGTTGTGTGGCAGGATCTCCCTGGTCACGTGAGTCTCAGGCCTGCGGGGGCAGCAGGGTGGTAAAAGGCCAGCCAGCCCCGGGGAATGACCCCCAAGGCATATGTTACCAGCCGAATTTAGAGAAAGTAGAGAAGAGACCTTGTTCACAGGGGTGAGGGAGGTGCTGGGAGGGTGCCAAGTAGTCACTGGCAGAACAAATCGAACCAAGAACTGGGAGGGACCCAGAACCGTGCAGTGTCACAGAAGCCAAGGGTGGAAAGTGTTTCCAGAAAGAAGCGTTTATAAAAAATGTCAAGCCGGTCGTGGTGGCTCATGCCTGTAATCCCAGCACTTTGAGAGGCTGAGGTGGGCAGATCACGAAGTCAGGAGTTCGAGACCAGCCTGACCAACATGGTGAAATCCTGTCTCTACTAAAAATACAAAAATTAGCCAGGAGTGGTGGCAGGTGCCTATAATCCCAGCTACTCAGGAGGCTGAGGCAGGAGAATCGCTTGAACCCAGGAGTCAGAGGTTGCAGTGAGCTGACATCACGCCACTGTACTCCAGCATGGGCGACAGAGTGAGACTCCATCTTAAAAAAACAAAGTCAAAACTAGGTAAAGTTTGATGGCTGGGCATGGTGGCTCATGCCTGTCATCCCAGCACTTTGGGAGGCTGAGGCAGGCAGATCACTTGAGGTCAGGAGTTTGAGACCAGCCTGGCCAACATGGTGAAACCCCATCTGTATTAAAAATACAAAAATTAGCCAGGTGTGGTAGCAGGCACCTGTAATCCCAGCTGCTTGGGAGGCTGAGGCAGGAGAATCACTTGAACCTGGGAGGCAGAAGTTGCAGTGAGCTGAGATCCTGCCAATGCACTCCAGCCTGGGTGACAGAGCAAGACTCAGTCTCAAAAAAGAAAAAACAAAGAAAACAACTATGTAAAACTTGAGATGGATGAGGGCTTATGAAGGATCAGAAATCATTTGGATTACAACAGCTTGGTTCCTGAACTTGATCATTAGCTGAAGCTTTTCTGATACCAGGCACAAAGGTCAGCATCATTTCAGAGAGTGTACCCTTTTCTTAAAAGGTGTTGGAATTTCTATGTCCCCAATACTATGTTATAGTTAAAGTGGCAGCTGTGTTTTTCCATATAGGCTCCATATTGTCATACCAGGTATTTCAAATTTATGCCCAAGTGCCTGAATCTGCTATGCTGAGGACTAGAAGAAGAAATTGACCATTTGACTTTCCTTAAAGGTCATTTCCCTGCGTCTCTTGGAGAGAGGAATTATTCTTTACACAATAAGCTTCCTAGGCGGGACTGGAAACAGCACCACGCAGTAGATGGGACATAGATTTAGGACAGAGATTGCAAAGTGGCAGCCTCTTTGCAGCTCAGGATTTCTTGACTATGGCACTAATGACTTTCTGGGCTGGATCATTCTTGGTTGTGGGGTTGGTCCTGTGCATTGTATTATAGGATCTTTAGCAGCATCGCTGGCCTCTACCAGTAGATGCCAGTTACACTCCTTGCCCTTAGTTATGACAACACAAATGTCTCAAAGCTTTGCTAAATATCCCCTGTGGGCAAAACTGCCCCTAGCTGAGATCCTGTGCTGTGGCTATTTTAAGCAGAGAGGGGTTTAATTCCAGGAATGAGAAGGTGCTTTCAGATCCACACTAACATCATTGTGGGAGCCAGGCTGGGCTTCAGAAACACACAGAACCGGCCTTTCCCTGGCCCTGCCTCTCAGCCCCATTCAGTGGGTGCTGTCTATCATTCCCTTGCCCTGTAAGGGGTCCTCCTTGACTCATTCACATCCCCCAGCCTCCAAAGGCTTTGATTTTGCATCAGTGTCCGACAGACCTGTTTGCAAATCGTTGGTTCTGCTTCTTGCCAGTTGGGCACTCTTGGGCAAAGTATTTAATATTCTTGAGCTTGGTTTCCCCATCTCTGAGCGTCTTTCTCAACTCACATTCCCTGTCTGCCTTGTGGCTGTCTGTGAGCATCTCAACTCCTCTTTCTTTTTCCCTTCATCTTTTATTTTCCTTGACATCTTTTTTCCTTCTCTGTGTCTTTCCTTCAACGACTAAAGTACATTGATCAAATGTAAGGTTTGATGGTGTGCTCTTTAAAAAACATCGCGTCGCAAAACAAAACCTCTATCAAAGAAAATTGGGAAAAATAAGGAACATTTAAAATACTCCCTTTAATCTTATCTCCCTAAAACAATCGTTCTGACAAATCTAGATGCATCTTGTCTTTGTTGCATTGCTTGTTTTTTCCCCTTATTTTTTTCTTACCACAGGCAGTGATAATAAAATACCATAGACTGGATATTTTATAAAAAACAGGCTGGGCGTGGTAGCTCACACCTGTAATCCCAGCACTTTGGGAGGCCGAGGCAGGTGAATCACCTGAGATCAGGAGTTCGTGACCAGCCTGGCCAACATGGCGAAACCCCGTCTCAACTAAAAGTACAAAAATTAGCCGAATATGGTGGCAGGCGCCTGTAATCCCAGCTACTCTGGAGGGTGAGGCAGGAGAATCGCTTGAATCGGGGAGGCAGAGGTTGTGGTGAGCCAAGATCACGCCACTGCACTCCATTCTGGGCAACATGAGTGAAACTCTGTCTCAAAAAAACAAAACCAAAACCAAAACCAAAACAAAACAAAACAAAATTCCAGAGGTTTAAAGTTTGTTTCTAAGAATTCCAAGGCTGGGAAATTGGAGATTGAGGCATTGTCATATTTGGTGTCTGGTGAGGAGGCGCTTCCTGGTTCCTAGAACAGCACCTGCTAGCTATGTCTTCACGTGGTGGAAGTGGCAAGGGTCTCTCTTGGGCCTCTTATTTTTTTATTTCATTTTATTTTATTTTTTAGATGGAGTCTTGCTCTGTTGCCTAAGCTGGAGTGGTGGCACGATCTCAGCTTACTGCAACTTCGGTCTCCCAGCTTCAAGCAATTCTCCTGCCTCAGTCTCCTGAATAGCTGGGATCACAGATACCTGTCATCACACCTGGCTAATTTTTGTATTTTTAGTAGAGATGGGGTTTTGCCATGTTGGCCAGGCTGGTCTTGAACTCCTGACTTCTTGGGCCTCTTTTATAAGTACACTAATCCCATTCATGAGGGCAAAGCCCTCATGACCTAATCACCTCCCAAAGACACTGGGTCCTAATACCATCACCTTGATGATTAGGTTTCAACATAAATAGTGGGGGAGGGGAGTCATAAACATTCAGACCATAGCACCCCATATTTCTGTTTTGAATTTATCATTTCTTTGTTATGTTGTATCATAAACATTTTGATGTTGCTACATGGTTTTCAAAAATGTCTTTTTTTTGAGACGGAGTGTTTTTGAGACGGAGTCTCACTCTGTCGCCCAGGCTGGAGTGCAGTGGCGCGATCTCGGCTCACTGCAAGCTCTGCCTCCTGGGTTCATGCCATTCTCCTGCCTCAGCCTCCCGAGTAGCTGGGACTACAGGCACCCACCACCACCCCTGGCTAATTTTTAGTATTTTTAGCGGAGACGGGGTTTCACCTTGTTAGCCAGGATGGTCTGGATCTTGTGACTTCTGATCTGCCCACCTCGGCCTCCCAAAGTACTGGGATTACAGGCGTGAGCCACCATGCCCGGCTAATTTTTGGAATTTTTGGTAGAGACGGGGTTTCACCTTGTTAGCCAGGATGGTCTCAATCTCCTGACCTCGTGATTCCCCGGCCTTGACCTCCCAAAGTGCTGGGATTACAGGCCTGAGCCACCACTCCTGGCCCATAAATGCCATTTTTTAAAGTGACTGCAAATAGTCTTGCTTTTCTAGTGAAAGTGTCATAACTTACTCAAGTCACTCTCCCATTCTGGACATGCA
Organism: Pongo abelii; assembly: GCF_028885655.2. Taxonomy (NCBI): domain Eukaryota; kingdom Metazoa; phylum Chordata; class Mammalia; order Primates; family Hominidae; genus Pongo; species Pongo abelii. Next base: position 24,755,269 of record NC_071988.2, read on the forward strand.
GTTTTTGTCTTTCTTATCTTTATTCTTTACTCCGTAATGAATATTTTCATACATAAGGATAAAATATTTTTTCTATGTGGGTATCTGTAAATATAATTATTAAGTCAAAGGATAAAAAAAGTCATGTTTCTAAATAAATGTCGAGTTCATTTAAATTACAAAGCCAGAGGCCGGGCACAGTGGCTCACGCCTGTAATCCCAGCACTTTGGGAGGCTGAGGTGGGCAGATCACGAGGTCAGGAGTTCGACACCAGCCTGACCAACATCATGAAACCACTGCTCTACTAAAAATACAAAAATTAGCTGGGCATGGTGACACGCGCCTGTAATCCCAGCTACTCAGGAGCCTGAGACAGGAGAATCCCTTGAGCCAGGGAGGCGAAGGTTTCAATGAGCCGAGATCACGCCATTGCACTCCAGCCTGGGTGACAGAGTGAGACTCCGTCTCAAAAAATATATAATAAATAATAAAAAAAAATTACGAAGCCAGACACTAAGGGTTCCATAAATAAAAGGAATAGGCAGAAAATCCACCACAAAAGATATAGATCTACTAATTCCATCATGAAAAATGCCAATTTTTGAAGTACATATTAAAACCGTGAATAAGACACTTCTTCCTGCTAGTACAATTTGTTTGAAACATTAATGTCTAACAGTGATGAGGGAGAAATGAAATAGATATTGGTGATTCACATGAACAGAACCTTTGAGGGAAAACTGGAAATATAATTGATCCATCTATTGTTTATTATACTGTTCAGTGGGGATATTTTTTCCCACTGTGTTTGCCTACTTTTACATAGCTATATTGTCAAATCTATAGCTCTTTTGGGTTGTCTCATTCATGGTTTTTCTGTGATCTGGGTTTTAAAGTCTTTCTCCTGGAATTAATTTTTTTCCATTGTTTTCCATCCCAAATCAACATCCCTGGAATTAACTTTGATATATGATATGATATATGTCTCAGTCAATTTTTTTTTTCTAATTGACAATTGGTTACTCTAGAAAATTTATTAGTAATCCTTAACTTTAAAAATTGATTTGAAATGCCTTTTTAACCTAACAGCAGGAATGTATTTCTGGGTCATTTTATTCAATCATTCATCTTGCTGCTCCTTGGTTATTACCACATTGTTTTGTTCATTGTAGTTTATTATTTATTTATTAGAGTGTAGTTTATTATTTATTATTTTGTATTTATACAAATACAAATTTATGCAAATACTAGTTTAGTATTTATTATTGATTACATTGTAGTTTATTAGTGTGTTTTGATATCTTATAGAGCTTGTTTCATCTCATTTCTTTAGTTTCTTCTGAATTTTCTTCTATATTCTTGTCCTCTCTATTCTTCTGTGTTAGTTTTACAGATGCTTTCTTTTTTGTTGTTTGCTTTATTTTTTCCTTTGGAAACAGGGTCTCACTATTTTGCCTAGGCTGGGCTCCAACTCTCCATCCTTCCATCTCAGCCTCCCGAGGAGCTAGAATCACAGGCATGTACCACCTTGCCCAGCTACTCAGATGAATTTAGAATTTTCTTGCCAATGTCCTATCTTCTCCCTTGGTGGGGGATGCCAGGGTGGGCTGGCCCAAGAGTTTCGGTCCCTGATGCCCTCATAGCACATATGTGTGTGTCAGACAGGCCTGCTTAGGCGGGTCACCAGAACAAGAGGTTTGACGTCAGTGTGTGTAGAACCAAAGAACAAGCTCTAAAACAGGGGCTTCCAACCAGAGAGAAGGGATTAAATCCGCCTTAGGGTGGGACTGGGTTGATTAAATTAAGGAGATTGCAGGAATGGGTGGGGCTAAGTGGGACCTATTTAAGGCCTCATATCTTCCCCGGTCTCAGACTAGTGGCTTCCAGTTCTGACTGAAGCGGTCTCCAGCTCTGAAGCGGTCTCCAGCTCTGAAGCGGTCTCCAGCTCTGAAGCGGTCTCCAGCTCTGAAGCGATCTCCAGCTCTGAAGCGGTCTCCAGCTCTGAAGCGGTCTCCAGCTCTGGAGCAATCTCCAGCTCTCACTCCAGTTGTTTCCAGCTCTTCTGGACTGAATTCTTTCCAGGTAGGAAGACCAATGCAGGGTCTGAGGGATCTGGAACCTTCACCACAGTATAACTAATTTCTTCAAGTCCTGAGTGGGCAAAGGTGGTCTCTGGGGAGACGGTGAAGGGTGGGGTATCAGAGTGTCGTGTGGGGCTTGGAATGATGAAGGAAGTTGGGGTGACCAGTCAAGGAGGTCCCCATTTTCCAGCCCGGCAGGCTCTCCGTGTGTTGTTGGGAGTGGAGTAAGGGGCTAGTCCCTGTGTCCAGTGAAATGAGAGTGCACTCATGTGTCAATGAACTCCCCATGGGGCCTGTTGGAGAGCTTGGGTCTCATTTAGGAGATAATGTCCACAGATTCTTGCTCAGGCTTATGAGAAGCTGGTAGAGTTGTGAATCTGGTTTGAATCCTGAGTGGACCAGAAACGTGGGCAAAATCTAAACTCCCAAGCCAGACTCCTCATCTACAAAATGGCGATAAAATTACTGGATAATCTAGGGTTGCTGTGAGAATTTAATAATTGAGTGTTCAGGCTTTTGACATTTATTGGAGACAGGGTCTCGCTCTGTTACTCAGGCTGGGGTGCAGTGTTTGCTGTGCTCATAGCTCACTGCAGCGTTGCTCTCCTGCTCAAGCTATCTTCCCACCTCAGCCTCCCAAGTAGATAGGGCCCCAGGTGGGCATCTCCCTGCCTAGCTTATTTTTGAAGTTTTTGTAGAGACAGAGTCTCGGTATGTTGCCCAGTCTGGTCTTAAGCTCCTGGACTCATGTAGTCCTCCCACCTCTGCTTCCCAAATTAGTGAGATTACAGGTTTAGAAATCAAAAGTTAAGAGATGAAAGTTTCGGCCGGGCATGATGGCTCATGCCAGTAAACCCAGCAGTTTGGGAGGCCGAGGTGGGTGGATCACGAGGTCAGGAGTTCAAGACCAGCCTGACCAAGATGGTGAAACTCTGTCTCTACTAAAAATACAAAAAAAATTAGCTGGATGTGGTGGTGCATGCCTGTAATCCCAGCTACTCAGGAAGCTGAGGCAGAGAATTGCTTGAACCCAGGAGATGGAGGTTGTAGTGAGTGGAGATCGTGCCACTGCACTCTAGCCTGGGCGACACAGCAAGACTCCATCTAAAAAAAAAGATGACAGTTTACAGGTGAAAAGTGATAGGTTTTGACATCCTGGTTTCACCATCTGATGCAGGTAATCTGCAAAGTGTGGATAATGAATCAACGGTGGTTGTTAAAGTTTTAACTTTTAAAAACTCTCTTGCTTTCTTCATCTTAAATTCAGTTTATAAATATTTTTGTATGATTTATACATTTACTAAAGTTTAAACAATGCGTTTTAAAAATATTTTATATTTTAAACTTCATTTATACTTTTAACATATTTAGTTTATTTTTATAAATTATTGCAATTGTCTAATATAACAAAACTTCCAATCTATTCAAATAATTTTTATAAATCTAATGAGCATCAGGCAGAGGTAGTAAGCTGGCAAGCAAGCAGCTAGTGGGCTGCATTTAGCTTGACATGGATTTTGCTTGGCTCCTACAGTTGCTTTAAAAAAAAAACAACCCACACTTAAATTCTGAATATTTTTTCATTTATTTTTAAATTATTTGTTTTATTTTGAGACCGGGTTATGAGACTGGTTGATTTTTGTATTTTTGGTAGAAATAGGGTCTCACCATGTTGGCCACGCTGGCCGCAAGTGAACTGCCCACCTCAGGCCTCCCAAAGTGCTGGGGTTACAGATGTGAGCCACCGTGCCTGGCCAAAATTCTAAAATTTTACCCGAAAGGCTTAATTTCTAGCTTCTGAAATGTGAGAAAAGTAGCAACACTTGCCCCAGTTCCCAGCAGCAACAGCCAGGCGAAGCTGAGGAGTGGCTGCTCCTTTTAGGGGAAAATCAGTGTGTCAGTTCTCTACTCTGAGATCTTTTTTGTCTCACCTGGCCTTTTTCTGCTTTCTTTTTTGAGACAGAGTCTCCTCCATCACCCAGGCTGGAGAGCAGTGGCAATCACTGCTCATTGCAGCCTTGACTTTCTGGGCTCAGGCAGCCCCCTTGCCTTAGCCCGCTGAGCAGCTGGGAATACAAGCATGTGCCACGCCCAGCTAATTTTTAAAAAAAATTTTTGTAGAGACAGAGGTCTTTCTATGTTGCCCAGGCTGGTCTTAAACCCCTGGGATCAAGGTATCATCCCATTCCAGCCTCCCAGAGTGCAGAGATTATATGCATGAGCCACTACACCAGGCCAATAGCAGGGGATTTTAAGGGAACATTTATAACTTTAAAAAACTAATCTCTTGGCTGGGTGCAGTGGCTCATGCCTGTAATCCCATCCCTTCCGGAGGCCAAGGTGGGCGGATCATGAGGTCAGGAGTTCGAGACCAGCCTGGCCATAGTGAAACCCTGTCTCTACTAAAAATACAAAAATTAGCTGGACGTGGTGGTGGGCGCCTGTAATCCCAGTACTCCGGAGGCTGAGGCAAGAGAATTGCTAGAACCCTGGAGGCAGAGGTTGCAGTGAGCTGAGATTACGCCACTGTACTCCAGCTTGGGGGACAGAGCAAGGCTCCATCTCAAAAAAAAAAAAAAAAACACAAAAAAACAAAAAAACTGATCTCTGCCAGGCACGGTGGCTCATGCCTGTAATCCCAGCACTTTGGGAGGCGGAGGCGGACTGAGGCAGGAGAATCGCTTGATCCTGGGAGGTAGAGGTTGCAGTGAGCTAAGATCGCACCATTCCACTCCAGCCTGGGCAACAGAGTAAGACTCTGTCTCAAAAAAAAAAAAAAAAAAAAAAAAAAAAGCAACAAAAAAACCCTGATTTCATGGGGGCAAGATTCAAATGTCAGCTTCAGTTTGAGATTAGGAGGCCCTGATTCATTAAACCGATAGTTACGTATTGGAACTACCATGAGTTGAATGCATGCATACAGTGTGATGGGAAGGATCTGTGAGCTCTGAGAGGCCAGAGTTTGAGAGTCTGGCAGTGCTTCTAGTCATAACAGACACATAATAGGACATAAAAGGAATAGTATTTACCTACTAAGTTCCAGGCCTATGATAATGCTTTATATTCACTGACTTACCAAATAACTTATAAACTACACAAACTTTATTATCAGGAACTGTTAGTTATATTTAATAACTCAGGCAAAATATTCACATACTCTTACTAGTACTAATAGTCATTACCATGATTGATCTTTTAGGCTGTCTTTGACATACAGAAATGGACAGTGTCGTACGGTTCCAGCACTTACCCTCTCCTCCGCCTCAATCTTACTTCCCTACGTTTCTCTTTGCCTCTTCTTTCTCACTTAGTTTTGAATCAATTATACGTTGTCGATCTGTAAGCTGTCTTAGATCCTTTTAGGAGCAGCATACAAATAGAAAAATACAGTCTCCCATATCCCACAACCAAATATAACTATGATGAACATTTTCGTGTATTGCTTTCTGGTATTTTTCTCTGCATATTTATGTACATATTGAAGCCAGGTTGAAGACAGCCTGTAATTATGTCAGCCCTGTGTTCTGTTCCGTTAGCATTTCTCCATTTAAACCTGACTCTTTGAAGTCCAGTGCTGTCTCATGACTATGTAACACATTATTTGACTTTTCTGGAATTCTGGCTGTATCTAAGGGGATAGGTTTCCTGTCACCGAGCCTGACTGAACAATTCTGAGATTATCAACACTGCCATAGGGCCCTGAAAAAGCGTCTAATGAATGCAAAAGTTCAAAGCGGTTTTGTTCAGGTGTTATTTTTGGAGACACTTTCTCAGGCTTTTATGATGCAATCCGCTTTGTGCTCCTCTCTTGCAGCAGCTTCGGCCAGGGAAAAAGCACTAAGTGGCCTTGCTCACTGGTCCTCAGGGGTGGGTACCCTGGGCAGGCCAGCCCAGAAGTCAGCTGCCTCCTCTCCAGGCCCCGCCTGGACAGCTGAGAGTCAAGCAGACAGTTATTCGCCATCCCTACCTCTTTTCTGTCTTCAGTAACTGGCAGCTTCATCCTGCCAGAGAGTTTGGAATGAGCTAGGACTTTCCCATCAGTCTGAACTCCTGGGTTTTCCCAGGCCTGGTGACTCAGAGGGTAAGGCACCGAGCAGAGGAAGAGAAAGGAGAACCTGGACTCCTGGGTGCCTTTGTCTCACCACACAATCACCTCCCAGGAAGGCTGTCATCCAATCACTCCTGTGGAATCTCTCTGCCACTTTGTTGTAAAGAAAGTCAGCCCCAGTGAAGGGTAAAAAGAAGTGCCAGAGGGCCGTGGGGACAAGCCATATACTGGTAGAAAGGGCACTGGGGCAGGGTCCGAACAGCTGAGAGCATGTCTAGCACCAGGATGAAAATCAGTAGTTCACAGAGCTGCTGTGTTTGGCCTACTCCGTATTTTTTTAGACTTCCCCAGAAAAGTCAAGATCTGACAGCATCTAATTATATTTTCTCATGCAATGTCTGAAGCTGGGTAGCAGCCGGCCCTGGATGGGGTGTTTCCTCTCCAGATTAACACAGAGCCCACCAAATTGTTAAATCTCACCTCATAGGACAATAGGCACAAAAATATACTGAAATGAGTTGAAAAAATGGTAATACTTTTTTTTTTTTTGAGACAGAGTCTCGCTCTGTTGCCCAGGCTGGAGTGCAGTGGCGCGATCTCGGCTCGCTTGCAAGCTCTGCCTCCCGGGTTCATGCCATTCTCCTGCCTCAGCCTCCCAAGTAGCTGGGACTACAGGTGCCCGCCACCACACCCGGCTAATTTTTTTTTGTATTTTTAGTAGAGACGGGGTTTCACTTGTTAGCCAGGATCATCTCGATCTCCTGACCTCGTGATCCGCCCGTCTCAGCCTCCCAAAGTGCTGGGATTACAGGCTTGAGCCACTGTGCCTGGCCCGGTGATACTTTTTTGATGAAAGCATTTTTTTTTAATTTAATTTTTTTGAGACAGATTCTTGTTCTGTCATCCAGGCTGGATTGCAGTTAGCTCTCACTGCAACTTCCGCCTCCCCGGTTCAATGATTCTCATGACTCAGCCTCCTGAGCAGCTGGGATTTTTTTATATTTTTAGCAGAGACGGGGTTTCGCCATGTTGGTAGACGGGTCTCCAGCTCCTGGCTTCAAGTGATCTGCCCACCTCGGCCTCCCAAAGTGTTGGGATTACAGGCGTGAGCCACCGCACCCAGCCTCGATGAAAGTATTTTAGATGTTTGTATTTATACATAAGGCTCTATGTTTGAAGTACTAAATGGTGAGAGTATTTTGTATCTCAGATGGAATAACGATAGGAAAATGTTCTTTAGCAGATTGTATTCCCCTAAAGGGAGAGATTATAGAATGATGAACACAGACACGCCATCTACCTTTCCTCCAGACTTTGTAAAAAAAATTGTATAAATTACAATCCCAAACTAGAATCAGATACCATCCCTGATCTACTACCAAGATCTGTACACATTAAGAGAACAATGTTCTGGATTGAACCTGTTTTGCCTTTTTAATTGGAACACAAAAGGGATACCTTTTTCTTTTCCAAGTTTTTGAAATTTTGGTCTCCCTCTTACATTCGCTCCTTGTTGAAAGTAATGGAAATAAAAGCTCACAGTCAGGAGGGGAGTCTCATTGAGGTGATTGTCCTGTTAAGACCTGCTCCTGTGAACCCCCAAGCACAGGGCAGAGCAGGACATGAACTAAGAGCCAGGCTTTGCCGAATCCGGGTCGAGTTCACTGAGAGCAGTGTGTGCAGCACCCTTCCTCCTTGGCATCCTGGCAGTAGAGCCCTTTCTCATTGTAAACCCAAGTGGTGTCTGCAGTTCGCCTTGCCCAGGGCTGCAGGCAGAGCTGAGCTTGGTGAACAGGTGCCAGGGGATTCCTGTCATCAGTGGACTATGCTTTAGAAGCTGCTTGTTGCAAAGGTACTGGTTGATCATTGTCTGAGAGTTGGATTTGAAGGCCAACACCCACTAGCAAAACCATCATCCCTCTAATAACAGCAACCCAAGCAGATTTGATTTCTCCAGTGAAGGTTCTAGATGAGTCTAATCAAGGCTTCCCACCCATCTTCTCCCAACACCAGAGTTTCCCTGTGAAAACGATCATGGTTAACTCGCACTGAATACTATTTATGTGCCAAGTACCATTCCACATTCTTTACATATTTTAGCTCACTTTACTCCAACAGGGACCATTATTCCCAGTTTGCACATAAGCAAATGGAGCCAGGGAAAGCAAGGGGCAGAACAGGGAACTGATTTCCCGGAGTTTGGGCCCAGAGTCAGTGTGCTTAGCTACCGCCAGCACCAGCCCCAGAGAGCTCCAGGCTCCTGGAAGTCGTGCTCCCGACTCCTTCCCCTTGCACAGTGGAGAGAACTCGGTGTTGGAATGAAACCAGCTAATTCCAGTAGGGTGCTTCCGCTGTTTTGAGGAGCTGGGCAACTAGTAAGCTCGCTGAGCCTCACTGTGCTCCACTATAAAACCAGGAGAGTGCGCAGCAGAGTAGAGGGTCTGGGTTTCAGAATAAGACGCAGGTTTTCTTCCTGCTCAGCAAATCCTGGGTAATTGTATCATATCCCCTAACCCCTTAAACCTCAGCTAGAGAGGGAGCCACTCTTAGCCCCAGGGAAGGCTTTCGTGTGCACATTGGAGACAACGAGACAACGCCTGCCCAGCAGTGCCTGGCACAGAACTGGGGAGCTGTTGTGATAAGCATGGAGACGGACTCTCCCTGGGACAGATCCTATCTCACAGAAGTTTGGAGAACTGTTGTATACACACGCAGGTGACACGAGGCAGAGCAGGATGTGAAACGAGCGCTGTGGTTAGCCAAACCAGCAGCAGGCTTAGGACGGAGTGGTGAGAACAGCCCCCTTTTCCTCAGCTTGACGGTCGCAGCCTTTCCCATTGCGGACCTAGAGCCCAGATTCCCGGGGCAGAAAGCGCCCCACAGACTGATAAAGCTGAACAATCCAGGCTTTGTTTCCGAGGGCTTTATCCCTGACTTTCCAACTGGCTTTTATCTGTGTCTTCACGTCTCTGACCTCTTGAGCCTCACAGGAGGTAGACTAGAAGGTTCAAGTTCTTGAGGAGAAGGCAGGGGCGGGGGAGCCCCCACTTCCGGGAATCTCGTGCGGACCGAGTCGGGGCGGGAGAGGGCGCGCACCAGCCAGGCTAGGGCGCGCGGGGCGCCCAGGAGCGCGGGGCCGTTTGGGGCCGTTCGGGCCAGTTCGCGCGGCGGGGCCCGTCGGAGCTTTTCTCTCGGCAGCCTGGCTGGCCGCGCGTCTTCTCCGCGCAGCGGGCGAAGTTGCGATGGGTTCGTTAAGGCGGCAGGTAGGCAGTGCCCCAGCGGCGGCGGCAGGCGGTCCAGGAATGTGCGAGGGGCGTGATGACAGCGGCCGCCGGCCTCTTTGCGCAACACCTTCGCCATATATACCCGGGGCGCTGCACTGCACCTGGCCGCCGCCTCCAGCCCAGCACCTGCGGAGGGAGCGCTGGTGAGTACCGCCGCCGGGGCAGGGGCGCTTCCTCGCTCTTTCAAGGACTTTGATTCATTTAATTCTTGTAAATACCTCTCGGTGCTGACTTCAAGGAACTTGGCTGGCTTTGGGCCACAGAAGTGAAAAACACAAAGCTCTCCACAATGTTCAAGTTGTTTTCTTCTTAATGTTACGGTTATTGCTTTTATTACAGCTCTTGCTGCTACACTCTTACTATTGACAGTGTTATTAATCAGCCACACTTGTGGATTCTAAAATGATCACTGTTTTGAGAGTCGTGGTTTGGAAGAGGAAAGGCCCAGGGGATAGAAGTCTCCACCTAGGCATCAGGATGGCTAGGCTCTTTGTGGCTGGTCACCAACTAGCCATGTGACTTAACCCTAGTCCCTGTGAGCCCCTGGGCTGCCGTCTTCCATTCTTTATAGGAAGGGGAATGCGACATCTCAGGACCATGAAAATTCTAGGTTTGTGGTGGCTGCCTGGTGAGGTGACACTGCCCCCCACCCAAGTGTGACTTCCACGTGCTGCAGTGCTTGTTTGCAGTTATTTAAGGTGTTTAGGAGACAGTCTTAGTTTGTTTCTATTAGGGCCCGTGGCCATCAGCGAAGGGTGCGTCCTTCAGCCGTCTTGGGGAGCAAAGCCCGCAATTTCTGTTTTCCAAGCCAGAAATGGGTGAGCAGGCTGGGGAGATAACCTACAAGGAGATGTGCACAGGAGTGGTTGGGTTCGGGGACTGCGCATCCTCAGGCCCGAAAGTGGGGGGGCTGCATGGCATGGAGTTAGTTCAGGTTCCCCGGAACGGTGCCTGCCACCGGTGGCTCGCACTGCGCTGAAGAGAGTTGGAATCTCGTTTTCTTTGAGGAGGTCCCTTTCTCAAACATGTTGATTTCATGGAAGCAGCTTGTGGATTTCATCACCCGAGTCCCCTCTTCCTGTTTAGGTGCCCCAGGGGGTTTCTGTGTTAGCCCTGATCGCTCTGGGCCTTGTCATTCTTTCCTTTTTCCTTCTTCCCTTGTGTGCTGGCAGTTCTTTAACTTGTCCTGGGTTGGGTATTGGAAAACTGTGTCTGTAGGAGTGGCCGTTGTTTCAGATTGTTAAAGAAAAACAAAAATAAAAGACTGCCTCTTTTGTCCCATGTCAGCTGATCGTAATCTTCTCTGCTTTTGTAATTTGGGGAATGGGTGATAAGAAGGGCGTGCTTTGTAAAAGATTCGGATGCTAAACAAATTGCCCCATCCAAAACTTTCCCCAAACTGCTCAACTGTCTCATTGAAGCAAGTCCGCTGTGGTATGAGGATGGGCTTCTGATTGTTGCTGTTAGAAACAAAGGGGACATAAAAATAGCCCGGATTCAATGCAGTGAGGAAAACAGCCTCACAGAATCAGAGTGCTTTGGAATAAACTGGGCTTTATTAACCAGTTTCAGGCAACTTTCACCCCTCCATCCTCACCCACACCCCCGCTTCTATTCTGGGGACAGCAGGGAGCAATCAGGACATCCCAGGGGACTTATTCATCTCAGTGAATTTTAAAAATGCAAAGGTACAAAAAGAGGGCTATAAAAAGATTGCGGTATGTTTAAGATGTTTATATTTACAAATGTAACTGCTTTAAACCCCCCAATATAATGCAGCATAACTGATATAGTTACAAGTTATTTACAGGATTTATTTTAAGATATCATGAATACAAATTGACAGTGCATGGTGAGGGTGTGGTTTGGTGATATGGTCCAAGTTTAAAGTGATAGAATAAATGTCTTTAAAATTTTATTAGTGTGTCACATCAAAAATGTAAACTCAAGTTATCTATCAATGTGGGGCCCAGGCCAATTGCTTCCTTGACTCCTCTCATCACTACCACCACTGTGTCCTTGAAGAGATTATTATTAGCAGTAATGTAGGGACAGGGTCTCACTAAGTTGTCCAAGCTGGTCTCAAACTCACAGGTTCAAGGGACTCTCCTACTTTGGCCTCCCAAAGTGCTGGGATTATAGGTGTGAGCCACCACCCTTAGCCTATAGGGTTGATTATTTTTCCTTGTGATGGCTGTAAGGGAAGCAGAGGAAAAAGAGACATCACCCTTTTGGGAATTTTTGAAGCATGGAGTAATTCTTTCAAAGTAGGGGAAGGTTTTCCTGGGCATCCTGAGAAGACTGGCCTGCATGAGGTTGAAATTCTCTGCGGTGTTGTGGTGCCTATGTGATTCGAAGCAATTAACTTCTCTGTGGCTCAGTTTTTCCCTCTATAGAATGAGGATACTGTTCATTTTAAAGGAGACTCTAAGTTTACATAGATACATGAAATGCTGTGAGTAAATTTGTGCACCAATTTGCAAGTGCCAGGCACAAAGTCCTTAATAAACACTGCTTGGCTACCATGTGCCCAGCACTGTCCTATGTGCTGGGGATACAATGGCCATACTCTAGTCCCTGTGCCTGTGAAGGCTACCATTCTGGTGGGAGACTATGTGTCCATGTCCTGATTCCTCGCCGGACCACTGCCCTGGGCTTCCTCCTCTCCCCATTTCTTCAGATGGCCTTGACTGCTGCTCTGGGCACAAGGTGCCCGGGAACAGGTCTTGGTTGGAGAAGCCCAAACAATGCGAATGTAGGGCTTGGGTGACTGCCAGGTACCCTACATTCCCCTGTTTCCCAAGTCTGAGCCGAGTCAAGAAAGTTCCTCTCCCGGGTCTTCGAGAAAGAATAAGAGCTCTGGCAGCGGGTGCCCATGTGGTGCAGGAAGTGGAGCCAAGAGGGTGAGGCACACAGGCAACTCGGTTATAGAGGCCAGTGTGGCAGCAGGGGAGCCCCCCGCTGGGCTTTAGTAAAAAGCTTCCAAATGATGACTTCTCCCTTCCTCTGCTGCTTCTGGCAGGTGGCAAGAATGTGCTGGAGTGAGGCCTTGGGAAGGCTGGGAGAGAACAAGGCAGTGGTTGCGCCAGGGCTATGGGGGTAGGAGAAAGGCTTAAAGGGGCTCAGAGCTCCAGGGTACATTCTCTGCCTGCACCATTTAATACCCACCCCCACCCGCCCCCCCCGCACCACCCTCCCCTCCTGCTCAGTCATTGCAACATTCTTGGGCGGGCATTTCCAGCATCTGAATGATCATGTGGGAGTGACCTGCAGACATGCCAGTCTAGCCAGCTATCCGAAAACACTCAGAGCCCTCAATGTGCCTAGACCTAAGGCCTCTGGGTGCCCTGGTGCTTTGAGGGCTGGAGAATTCCTCCTCCCTTTGCCCCTGGCTGTGAGATCTGTGGAAAAGCTTCTGGCTTTGGAGCCAGCAGTCTTGGGTTCATATCCTGACACCAGCTCCAGGTAGTTGGAGGCAAGCTTCTTTGTTTCTCTGTGCCTCAGTTTCTTTGTCTGTACACTGAGAAGAAAAACTCCTTCCTTGGTAGACTTAATGAGGTCACAAACTGCATAGGACACTCCTCTGCCACAAAACAAACATTAACGTCTTTCTCTCACAGGCTTTGGGTTCATTTATTCAAATATTAACTGAGATCCACTACCATGCTGAGCATTGGAGATGAAGAGCTTATGGTCTAGGGTACACACAGTGGAGGTGAGGCCATTTACTGTAGATGACATAGTGCATTTCCATGTAATAAACACTCTTGTTTATTGTCCGTGACACAATGCATTTCCACATTGTGTCACGAACAATAAACAAGAGTTCCGAGTGTTTACTCTGCCAGGCACCATGCTCTAGCCTCACCTACACTTATTAACCAATTAGTCCTCATAACAGCTCAGTAAGCGAGATGGTATTGTCCCCATTTTTGCAATGATGAAGCTGAAGCTCAGAGTGGCTCAGGGTTGCATATAGTGAGGGGCAGGCCTCTGCAGAGCCAGCCCTCCCCCACTGTGATTCCCTCTCTCCAGGTATCACTGAGCCATCTTACCTTTGTGGGCTTAGAGGTTGAGTTGCATCTTTTAAAAGAATTTTCTTCTAAAATTTAAAAAATCACCCACAGTCTCACCACTCCCTTTAACCCCAGAGAACATTTCTGGATCTTGTCTGCCTTGTTGAGATGATGCTGTGAATGGGAAAAAGAAGTGCTTTAGATTCGAAGTTTATCTAAAACATTTTCCTATGGTTTTACTGATTCAGTATAACCTCCTTAATGGCATACTCTTACAATGCATGGACATACCATAGTTAGAAGGAGTAATTTCTCTTTTTTAATTTTTTAACACTGTAAATGATAGAGCAGCAAATATCTTTTTGGTCTACATCACATTCATTCTATCATAAATATGCCTGGCGGAGCTCAAGACCTTAAAGACGAAGTGATGAACAAGACAAAGTCCCCTTTTTGGTAGGGTTTGCAGTCTGGTAAGCAGGAACTAGGTTGAAGAAGAAAGGAGTCAGGTGGACTCAGGCTCTAAGAAGCTCTCTTGGAAGAGATGATCAGAGTAAGTTAGGTATTTCTGAATTTCTGAGAGGAAATATTCCTAGCTTCCTGATTCCTAGAAGTGAAATGACTGGGTCACAGACGTGTGATGAACATAAGGCACTTTGGACAGTTTGCTAACTTTTCCAGAGCTTCTAGCAGTGTTCAACTCATAACATCTTCTCCAGCATAGCATAATGAACTTAAATTCTTTTTGCTACTTTGACAGTTGTCACTGTTTTAGTTTGAATATATGGGATTGCTTCTTTTTTTTTTTGAGACCCAGTTTCACTCTTTTTGCCCAGGCTGGGGTGCAATGATGTGATCTCGGCTCACTGCAACCTCCACCTCCCAGATTCAAGTGATTCTCCTGCCTCAGCCTCCCGAGTAGCTGGAATTACAGGTGCATGCCACCACGCCTGGCTAATTTTGTATTTTTAGTAGAGACGGGGTTTCACCATGTTGTCCAGGCTGGTCTCTAACTCCTGACCTCAGATGATCCACCCACCTCGGCCTCCCAAAGTGTTGGGTTTAACAGGCTTGAACCACTGCGCCCAGCCTGGATTGCTTCTTTTTTAATAGGCATTTTAGCCATATGTTCCTTTTCTGTGAATTGCCTTTTTCCAGTCCTTTGGACTGCTTTGTCTAATGGACAAGGACTAATTGTCTAATGTCAAAGAACAAGGACTGCAAGGACTGGAATGTAAGGTGTGTCAAGTACCATGTAACTGAGAAAGGCTTTGTGAAGAAAATAGATTGTAAGAAGGTCTTTTTTGAAGGCTGAAAAGAATGTGGTTCTAACAAAGGACGATTAATCCAGACAGCATGACATAGTAATAATTGCTGCTATTTATTGGATGCCTCCTCAATGCCAGTCACTTTCTAGACTTTTAATTTCACTATTAGTCTCATAACCCTGCAAGAACTGTTCCATTTTATAGATGGAGAAACTGACACTTTATGCTCAGAGGCATAAAGGGACTTGCCTAAATACACACCCATTAATAGGTGGCACTGCTGGATTTTAAAACCAGGTCCCTCATGCTTTTCACAGAAGGCCTGGGTGGTAGGTAAAATACGCAGAAGGTATATGAACACCTGCATATATATATATATATATATATATATATTTTGAGACAGAGTTTTGCTCTGTATCCCCCTGGCTGGAGTACAGTGGCATGATCTCAGTTCACTACGACCTCCACCTCCCAGGTTCAAGCAATTCTCATGCCTCAGCCTCCTAAGTAGCTGGGATTACAGGCACCCACCACCACCTCCTGCTAATTTTTGTATTTTTAGTAGAGACAGGGTTTCAACACGTTGCCCAGGCTGGTCTCAAACTTCTGACCTCAGGTGACCCACCGACCTTGGCCTCCTAAGGTGTTGGGGTTATAGGCCTGAGCCACCTTGCCTGGCCCCCACATATATATTCACATACACACTAAGTTGTATAAATCTGTTAAATTCCACTGGATAAGGTTTTGCACAGATTTGCAGTGCACTTGTCTTGATATAAGAAGTAGATGGGGTTCCATTGAAGGGTTGTGAGGATTTGGCATGCTATGAGACAACAAAGATGAATGGGCTTGCACCCTGCCTTTTTCTTTTTTTTTTGAGAAGGAGTTTCACTCTTGTCACCCAGGCTGGAGTGCAATGGCACAATCTCGGCTTACTGCAACCTCTGCTTCCCAGATTCAATCGATTCTTCTGTCTCAGCCTCCCGATGAGCTGGGACTATAGGCGTGTGCCACCACACCGGCTAATTTTTGTATTTTTAGTAGAGATGGGGTTTCACCATCTTGTCAAGGCTGGTCTCAAACTCCTGACCTCAGGTGATCCACCCGTCTTGGCCTCCCAAAGTGCTGGGATTACAGGCGTGAGCCACGGTGCCCGTTGCACCCTGCTTTTGACTGAAGGAGAGAGTCAAAACAAAAACAAGTTTAAGAGATTAAAGGTGGTACATGCAGCTAACTCAACACTGAACGAGGTAGTTTGCTTTAGCGACTGGGTGAGTGTTTGAGGGGGAACCACAGAGGAAATACGGTGCTTAATATGCCACACTTAGGGGGCATAAGTATGAAATCCTTCCCTTCCTTTTACTGCCCCTTCTGCCCGAAACCCCCACCCAGTTGATGCTTTGCAACCAATGATTCTTCCTGTTATAGCATCTCGGTATGCCTCCTTTCCATGACTGCTGCTTTAAGCTGTTTTCTCATCCACAGACCATGGCTCCCTGGCCTGAATTGGGAGATGCCCAGCCCAACCCCGATAAGTACCTCGAAGGGGCCGCAGGTCAGCAGCCCACTGCCCCTGATAAAAGCAAAGAGACCAACAAAAGTAAGTGTCACTCATTTGTCTGCAGATCGGCCTCTGGTGAAGACCCCAGGAGACTCAGTCTGATTCTTCATGACCCCTTTTGCTTGTTTCAGCAGATAACACTGAGGCGCCTGTAACCAAGATTGAACTTCTGCCAACCTACTCCACGGCTACACTGATAGATGAGCCCACTGAGGTGGACGACCCCTGGAACATACCCACCCTTCAGGACTCGGGGATCAAGTGGTCAGGTAAAAGTGAGGCCAGCTGAGACATTCAGGAGGGAAACTTCCTGTGGTTCAAGGTGTCATCATCCTCCTGTCCCTCCCCCTTTTCATTGTTCTGATGCCCTTGAAGCAAGGGTCCTGGCTAGGGATGTTACCCTCTCATCTTTTTTTTTTTTTTTTTAGACGGAGTCTTGCTTTGTTGCCCAGGCTGGAGTGCAGTGGTGCGATATTGGCTCACTGCAAGCTCCGCCCCGTGGGTTCAAGCAATTATTCTGCCTCAGCCTCCCGAGTAGCTGGGATTACAGGCTAATTTTTGTATTTTTAATAGAGATGGGGTTTCACCATGTTGGCCAGGCTGGTCTCGAACTCCTGACCTCGTGATCCACCCTCCTCGGCCTCCCAAAGTGCTGAGATTACAGGCATGAGCCACAGTGCCCAGCCACCCTCCCATCTTTGAGGTTGAGTCAAAGCATGTTGGAGTAATTGGGTGTCATTCATTCAACAAATGTGCCAGGCACTGTCATTATAGCAAAGATGGACATTGGCTCCTTATAGTTCACTGTGGATGAACAGGTTCCAGGTACTGCTTTGGCGATGCTGTGGATACAGTGATGAACAGAAAAGGCCCCTCTTCTCAGAGAGCTTTCAGAGGGGTCTGCTCACACAAATGTGGGCATTAGGGAAGGTTTCTAGAAAAAGAAAATATGCAGCCAGACAGCTGGGTGCAAGCAATCACTGTTTCATTTCCAAATGTATGTAGGGCAGAAGGTCTGTCTGTGAACTAGACAGCAAGGAGGAAAAAGGAGATTGGGGTGTGGGGTGGGGAGGAGAGGTAGGAAGGAAAGAGCTGGGAGGGGGAAGATGAGAGCCATTTTAAAAGCCAGTGGAGTAAACAGCAGTTAAGGATGTAGCATCCCAGGATGTATGATGCTCTAAGCCCTCCATAAATTGAGGCTGATTGCTGCTGTGCAGCTGCATTCTAGAAAATACTCTGTGCTGTTCGGAACGTGACAGCCATTATCTCCGACCCTGCACTTAGCAGGTGGCTAGTGCTGTTAACTGCCTCACTCAGGGACACTGTGGCTCAGCTGAGCACGGAGCCTGGTTTTTCTGTTGCAGACCACATTGAACCCCTCCTCCCAAATGCAAATCCTTTAGAGGCACTTTACCAGGGGTTTCAGCTAAATGGACCACAGTGGTAACTGCTTTGAAAGCTGCAGCGATGGCTGCTTCCCATCTGTAAGCCTCGCTAGACATAAGAACTTACGGCTGCCAGGCTGGGAAGGGAGGGGAGGCGGGTGGAGCTCTGAGCTCTTTGTCAAACTTCTGTGTTTCCAACACCTAAAGTTTCATGCCTTTCTCTCTCTCCCCCCATCCCACCCCCCTGCAGAGAGAGATACCAAAGGGAAGATTCTCTGTGTCTTCCAAGGGATTGGGAGATTGATTTTACTTCTCGGATTTCTCTACTTTTTCGTGTGCTCCCTGGATATTCTTAGTAGCGCCTTCCAGCTGGTTGGAGGTAAGAATGAAAGGCTGAGAGGTCTGGGGGTGAGGGGCATTATCATGAAATGTGGTTCCGAGAGTAAAACTCAGCAAGCCCTCTCCAGCTGCAGCCTCCTGGAGTGTTTTAGGACTGGAACCGACCTCAGATCATTTATGAAGACTATGCTTTCCGTTACAGAAGAGAAAACTGAGGCCTATACAAAGGGCTATGACTTGTCCCAGGTGGCTTAGGCCAGGAGCTGGGGCTAGAGACTATTCCAAGCTATCAGACAGTTGAGTTTGTCCACAAATCCCAGGCAGGAAGTTGTTTGACATACAGACTTAGCTGAGGAATTCCTATATCCTCCCCACCAGAGACAATTCTGGAATGAGAAAGAGTGCCCTTTCCAAGGTGGGCCCTTGCTGGGGGAACGACAGGGCCCCTTCTCTGGGCTGGAGTAATCCGCATCCATTGTAGTTACCTTCACAGCCCTCAGGGCTGCATGTGCCCATACACTGTGAGAACCCAGAAGTGAAGTCACCATGTGCTTGCTTCCCTTTGTACCTCAATGGTGATGTCAGAAACAAACAGGCAGCACTCTGTCTACCGGGTGCAGGCATTTTCAGGGACCCTCTATCAAACATTCTTTCCCAAAGCCCTCCCATTTATGGAGAGATCATGAACCAGCCCTGAGACTCACAGCCTGTAATTAGCAGAGTAAGATTCAATCTCAGATCTGGGTGACACAAAAGACCATGGATTTCTGCAACCCTTGGTGCCTCTCTTGGGAACCCATCTGTGTGACTTGGGAGAGTTGGGGAGGTGGGCATTCATGGGAGAGCATGCGGGGCAAAAACTTCCTGAACATTGCTTTTTTTTTTTTTTTTTTGAGACAGAGTTTCACTCTTGTTGCCCGGGCTGGAGTGCAATGGCATGATCTCGGCTCACTGCAACCTCCACCTCCCGGGTTCAAGCGATTCTTCTGCCTCAGCCTCCTGAGTAGCTGGGATTACAGACATGCACCACCATGCCTGGCTAATTTTTGTATTTTTAGTAGAGACGGGGTTTCTCCGTTTTGGTCAGGCTGGTCTGCAACTACTGACCTCAGTTGATCCGCCTGTCCTCGGCCTCCCAAAGTGCTGGGATTACAGGTGTGAGCCACCACGCCTGGCCTCCTGAACATTGCTTCTGGGCTCCCTGGTCCATGGGAGCATCGGCTAGGGGCTTTGCTGTCTGGTTATCTCAGACAAATCACCTGCATCCTCTGGGCTTCCATCTTCTTTATACAATGGACTTGGGAATGCATTGATGGTCTCAGTACACTCTTGAGAATAACTCTCCCAGCATTCAATTACAGGCTGGTGCTAGGGCTAAGAGTGGATAGAGAGATCTACTCTTGGAGGATAAATCTGAATTGGGTATACACCCCAGAGACATCCAGGAGGCTCATTGGCACCCACTTGTCCCAGTATAGAGTTGAGGCTGGGTTCCTGAGCACAGAAGGGCTTGCTGACTGAGGAGTGTTTGAAGAGTGGGAGGATGCAGGGTGAAGGAACAAAAGTAACCAGGGGCTCACGGTGGGTCGGGAACCAGGGCAGAGAGACAGAGGCAGGAGGCACGTGTGGGCAGTTAGTGGGTTTCCTGCCTTATCGGGGCAGCACTGGGAAGAGGCATGGGGAAGCAAGATTCCTTAGGTCCTGCAGGGATGGAGGCTGGACTCTCCAACCCGTAGCCAGCTGGCCTTGGATGGAGACTTCTGTTTACTCAGTGCCCACCTAATCCCCCTCGATCATGTTGTGATTGTTTTTGTTTGTTTTTCCCAGGAAAAATGGCAGGACAGTTCTTCAGCAACAGCTCTATTATGTCCAACCCTTTGTTGGGGCTGGTGATCGGGGTGCTGGTGACCGTCTTGGTGCAGAGCTCCAGCACCTCAACGTCCATCGTTGTCAGCATGGTGTCCTCTTCATGTGAGTCGGGGCACTCATGAGCCCACCTGCATTCCAGACACTCTCCTGTCTATCTGGGGGTGGGAAGGCGGGGCAGGAATTCACCCTGAATATGTCCAGGCCTTGTCACCATTGTCTTCGTATCTTGCTCCAGCTACAATGTGTTCCCCTCTTGATCCAAGGCAACTTCCTGTTTCCATTTCGATGGCAGGGTCTGGAAATAGACCCTGCTGCTGGAGTTCTCAGCTCTGAATTCTCTGGTACTGTGCTTTCCAGATCTGTAGCCACTAGCCACATGTGGCAATTTAATTTTATTGAACCTTAATTGATTTAAAATTAAAATATAACATTCAGTTCCTCAGTTGTACTAGTTACATTTCAAGTGTTCAAGAGCCACATGTGGCTGGCAGCTACCTATTGAGAAGTAGATACATAGAACATTTCCATCACTGCAGAAAGTCAGTTCTCTGGGACAGGGCCACTCTCAGTGTGCTAAGAAGAAAGACAACTAATCACATCACAAATTGCTGTGGGACAACTGAGCATGGGGAGATGGCACGCTAAACTTGTACCTATCTAATAATTGCTGCAGCTAGGTTGGACAGTCCCTCTGAGGGGGACCAGTTTGAACTGATTATTATTATTATTATTATTTTCTATTTTCTTTTTAAATAGAGACTCACTGTGTTGCCCAGGCTGGTCTCAAACTTCTGGGCTCAAGTGATCCTCCCACCTTGGCCTCCCAAAATGCTGGGATTACAGGCCTCAGCCACTGCCCCTGGCCAGAACTATTTTTCTTCCCAAGCCAGCATCTTAGCCAAAATTAACTAGAATGTTTCTGGTCCAGTTAGAAAAAGGTATTACACTTTCAAAATATTTTACTTGTTTATATCAAAAAAGGTGCAGCAATATGCTGATTTTGTTTGAAAAAGTTACACTGCCTGGAATTAAGTGTCTGATATCTAGCACAGAAATGATGCTTCCTAGCTGGGCCTAGTGGCTCATGCCTGTAATCCCAGCACTCTGGGAGGCTGAGGTGGGCGGATCACCTGAGGTTGGGAATCTGAGACCAGCCTGACCAACATGGTGAAACCCCGTCTCTACTAAAAATACAAAAATTAGCTGGATGTGGTGGCGCATGCCTCCAGTCTCAGCTACTGAGCAGGCTGAGGCAAGAGAATCGCTTTAACCTGGGAGGTAGAGGTTGCAATGAGCTGAGATCGAGCCACTGCTCTCCAGCCTCAGAGACAGAGTGAGATCCATCTCAAAAAAAAAGAAATGATGCTTCCTTAAAGGCGAACCTTTGTGCCATGCACAACTGACTCAACTGTACATGCAAGCCCTGGCACTCATCCACCTAAGTCCTTAATCAGTGGGTGCCTCCTGGTCTCCTTCAGGCTAGCCTTGGATCTGCAATAGGAAGGAGGGAGGAAGCTAGAAAGGCACTTTCTTCAGATTCATAGTGAGGTGCAAAAAAAAAAGTTTAAGAATTTACTTGCATAGAAGATAAAAACTGCTTCTTTAGAGGATACCAGCATGGGTGACTTTGGCCTGCCTCCAGGCTGCCTTTCTAAGCTTGTTAATGGCACTTTTCCATCCTCTAGTGCTCACTGTTCGGGCTGCCATCCCCATTATCATGGGGGCCAACATTGGAACGTCAATCACCAACACTATTGTTGCGCTCATGCAAGTGGGAGACCGGAGTGAGTTCAGAAGGTAAGAGGCTCAAAACCAGCCTTTGCGACATCAGCTCTATTGTTCTTGGCCACGCTGTTGTAACTACTTTTAACCAGCCAAAGATGACATGCTTATCAGGTTCATTCCTGGAGTTCCTAGAAGTAACCACAGGGAGGTATGGCTAGGGTTGGATCACATACTCACCAGCTGATTAGACTCAGCTCCCTGATCAGCAGAGCAGGGATAATACTATCTATCACCACTGAGTTGTTGTAGGATTAAATATACAACCCAGCAGGTAAGTGTTCAGAGCACCCAGCACATTGAGTTCACTAAATAAATGCAAACTCTAGCTAGAAACTTAGCCGCCGGGTGGTGGAATTGAAGCAAGGCCAGTTAGAAGAGTAGAATTTATTGGGACTGGGCATGGTGGCTCGTGCCTGCAATCCCAGCACTCTGGGAGACCCAGGCGGGCGGATCTCCTGAGGTCAGGAGTCTGGCCAACATGGTGAAACCCCATCTCTTCTAAAAATACAAAAATTAGCCAGCCATGGTTGTGAGCATCTGTAATCCCAGCTACTCCGGAGGCTGAGGCAGGAGAATCGCTTGAACCTAGGAGGCAGAGGTTGCAGTGAGTTGAGATCACGCCACTGCGCTCCAGGCTGGGTGGCAGAGTGAGACTCCATCTCAAAAAATAAATAAATAAATAAATACTGTTTTGTTTGGTCATAATTATAACTTATTTAAACTTCCACTTTTGGTCAGCTCAACCCATGCCACCTTTTCTTTGTTCTTCACTCACAAGTTAATAAAAAACAAAACGTAGTTTCTGCGTATGCATAAACTCTGAAACTAGAGCAGGTAGAATGTTGGAAATTTCTTTCAAAAAGGTTAATGTGAAAATTAAGTGTTTCTCAGCCTCTTCTAGCTAGCTTTTTTTTTTTTTTTTTTTTCAGTTTTTTTAAAAAGGTATGCTGCTTCATTGAAGACAAAAAAATCCAGAAAAGAGTTTTTTAAATCTGGAGATAAGATGGAATCGAGGAGGAATCTTTGAACCTCCTCAGATGGATGCAAAATGTTTTAGCCTTGTTTCCCGTGGAAACTATTCATGTTTCATCACTTTCAAGAACTTAACAAAAAAAAAGTTTAACAATTCACTTGCATAGAGGTCTTTTTAAGTTAAATTTTTTTATTGATATGAAATATTTTTACACCTTTCTGGGATACATGGGATATTTTGTTACATTCATAGAATGTGTAGTGATCAAATCAGGGTATTTGAGGTGCCCATCGCTTTGGGGATTTATGATTTCTATGTGTTTGGAACAATTGAAAACTCCAGCATAGAGAGCTTTGGTTGTCTTCATACTGGTCCCCACCTTTCCAAAAGAAGGTAGCCTTCAATATACATGATACAAAAGTGCCCTTGATGCAATTCTTCAAAACAGTGATTGCTGAGCTAATTATTCCAGCCGTAACATGCTTGCTGGCCCGCAACTTCTTCATCTGGCCAATGGGAATATAGATACCAGCCACTTTGGGGATCGATATGAGAGAACAAAAATGAGATTGTGTACATGTGCACACTTCCATAGGTGACAGCTAGCAGAGGGTGGCAGATGATACAGGTAATGACCCACCTCACATGGTGCCCACTTGCTTAGTGACTAATCTGGCTGTCGGGGTTTCCCTCCCATAGAGCTTTTGCAGGAGCCACTGTCCATGACTTCTTCAACTGGCTGTCCGTGTTGGTGCTCTTGCCTGTGGAGGTGGCCACCCATTACCTCGAGATCATAACCCAGCTTATAGTGGACAGCTTCCACTTCAAGAATGGAGAAGATGCCCCAGATCTTCTGAAAGTCATCACTAAGCCCTTCACAAAGCTCATTGTCCAGGTAACTTGGCTCCTTCAGAGAGAGAAAGAGACAAACTTCCTACCCACAACATCCCCTACCTGAGCTGACAGATATAGAGTGTCTACAACACTATTCTGGGCCTGGCACGGTGGCTCACCCTTGTTTTCCCAGCACTTTGGGAGGCCGAGGCAGGTGGATTGCTTGAGGTCAGGAATCTGAGACCAGCCTGGCCAACATGGCATAACCCTGTCTATACTAAAATACAAAACATTAGCTGGGCATGGTGGCGTGCACCTGTAGTCCCAGCTATGTGGGGGGCTGAGAAAGGAGGATCGCTTGAACCCCGGGAGGTCAAGGCTGCAGTGAGCTAATTGTGTGCCATTGCACTCCAGCCTGGGTGACAAAGTGAGACTGTTTTTAAAAAATAAATAGATGAATAAACACTACTCTGTAGCTGCCTCTGGAAAAGGCCAAGGGAGGCAGAACTTTAGGGCCACCTGATAGAGTGACTGACCTTGATGATTACTTTGACTTCTATGACATGCCACCTTTATTGGGGTGGAGGTGCTTCTTAAGACTGGATACTTGAGATCACTTTGTTCCCACTGCTCTCCTCAACACCAGTGGACTTGATAAAGTATGATCTACCCTTTCCTGCCTAGAGTCATCTCAGCCCCTTCTCCCTGGGTCCTTGCTAGGACCTTGTGTTTTCACTCTTACTGGTTTTCTTGGCCATTCAGTCATCCAGAAAATATCTACTGTCTGCTCCCTAGATATCAGTGCCTCTGCAGATAGAGTGAGTCCCACTTTGCCTCTCTGGGGGCTCACAGTCACATTTATCTCCTTAGAGCCCCTCTCACTGCAACCCCCTGGGTTTGTGTCCTAAATTGGTCCTGAGGATATGCTGATGGTCTCCTGTCTACTGTTTCCACAGCTGGATAAAAAAATTATCAGCCAAATTGCAATGAACGATGAAAAAGCGAAAAACAAGAGTCTTGTCAAGATTTGGTGCAAAACTTTTACCAACAAGGTACGTTTCCAAGAATATTCCCGGGGCAGGGAGTGAACCTTTGCATCTGAACATGAAGCTAAATCTTGCCTTCAAGGAAGGTAAATAGAAAGTCAGGGGAAAGAAATATTGGGAGTCCCTGAAAAATCAAAAGTGACCAGTGAATGCCTTTAGAAAACAAGTCCCTGAATGAATGCCGAATGCAGGTAAACAGTAGGACAGACAGACTCCCTTTTGCCCCATCCCAGGGATACATTATTTCTGGTTTGTTATTTCCATGCCTCTTGGAGAAGGCTTAGCTCTGGCTTAGCTCTGTCTGCCACTCTGTTCTCATTTTTGGAGGGACTTGTGGAAATAGTCCAGCATGCCCTACAGGTGTTGGCAGCAAGGGTGCTCTCTCACTTTCCAGACTCTTCCAGAGTATTACCCCTGCTCGGGCCCAAAGCATTCATGCCCTCTGTCAGGAACCTACCCAGCCTGCTTTGCACCTGGGTTGTGGCTTGCTCTTGCTTCTGGGGTGTACATGTATTTTTTTTTTGTGGGGTGCTAAAGACTGGAGACTAAAATAAACAAACTAGATGTTTTTAAATGATGAAGGCTGATTTCAGTTGTCCTCAGTTATTCTAAGAGATTTCTAATAGAGGTGAGAAATGTCTTCAAGAGAAAAGAACTGTTCTGTTGGGGCCACACTGCATGCACCATGGGTGGTGTCTGTGCCTGTTCATTCCCACCCCCGCCATTGCCTCCCATTCCCCACTAAAAGCCAGTGTTGTGAGCATTTGTCATGTTTGTCATCCAGACCCAGATGAACGTCACTGTTCCCTCGATTGCTAACTGCACCTCCCCTTCCCTCTGTTGGACGGATGGCATCCAAACCTGGACCATGAAGAATGTGACCTACAAGGAGAACATCGCCAAATGTGAGTGGAGTTCAGTGGATTGGCCACTATGACAGGTGTTGTCTGGGGGTGACGTATTTATCCACGGGAAGTCCCAGTAAGTGAAGGAAAGGACAGTAGGAGTCACCAAGCACCTGCCCTACGTCAAGCAGTGAGCAACATGCTTTCACAGCAGAGGAAACTATGGCTTAGGAA
Source organism: Pongo abelii (assembly GCF_028885655.2). Classification (NCBI taxonomy): domain Eukaryota; kingdom Metazoa; phylum Chordata; class Mammalia; order Primates; family Hominidae; genus Pongo; species Pongo abelii. Next base: position 24,780,817 of record NC_071988.2, read on the forward strand.
CTGAGGTGACAGGCCTGAGGTCCCACAGCAAGGGCAGAACTGGAACTTGAAGTCCATTTCCTTTGCCAGCTCCACACCACCTCAGAAAAGCTCAACAGATTCTAGAGGGCTCCCTCTACATGCTTTGTTCAGACTCCTTTAGTCAGTAACTCTAGGGGCCAGGCATGGTGTCTCGTGGCTATAATCCCAGCACTTTAGAGAGGCCGAGATGGGCTGATCACTTGAGGCCAGAAGTTTGAGACCAGCCTGGCCAACATGGTGAAACCCTGTTTCTACTAAAAATAATACAAAAAAATTAGGCATGGTGGCTCAAGCCTATAATTCCAGCTACTTGGGAGACTGAAGCACGAGAATCGTTTGAACCCCAGGAGGCAGAAGTTGCAGTGAGCCAAGATTGCACCACTGCACTCCAGCCTGGGCAACAGGGAGATAGTCTGTCTCAAAATAAAATAACTTTAGGGAGACGACAACCCGATTTGAAGGAAGATGTGGGACCCACATAGAACAGATGTATTCATTCAATTAGTCCCTACTGTACAGCAGGCCCCATTTCAGGGCACTGGGGCTGTAGCTCTTCTACAGGCAGTGAGCTTCATGATGCTCTGATTATTAAGAAGCTGTAATGTTTTTTCCAACCCAGCCATCCTTCGTTATTCTAATTACTCCTTACATATACTTTTGTATATCTCTGCTTCTCTCTTCTCACCCTCCCACCACATTAATTCTGAACAGTATACCTTAATACTCTAGGTAGGATTACCCCAAAGAATCAGGTTAACTTACCACCTCCCACATTCTAGGCACTATACATTCATTCATATAACCATGTTCTGCTGGGATTATCTGGGGGATGCAGAAGGGGCTTTATAATTAGCAGTGCCCCTTACTTTGACTTACTCATCGAATCCCTCAAAGCATACTTATCATTAGTAAAAAAAAAATTAGACCATTGACAGCATGGTCTTTAGAGACAGAACTGGGCTGAGTCTGCCCCTGAATAGTTGTGTGATTTTTAAAGCCATCACTTCATCTTCCAGCCTCATGCGATCCCACTGATTATGACATAGTCTCAGTGGTGCCCCTTGCTGTGAAGGAGGCTGAGAAGGGCTGTCTTGATTTGGGGCTGCCATCTGTGAAACTAACAACCAGGAATCTGTTTGTAGGAAAAACAGGATCTGGGGGAATAAATAACAATCTGTAGCCGTGGTGGCTCCATGCCCTCCTAACAAGGTTCTTTGTGGTCTTTTTAGGCCAGCATATCTTTGTGAATTTCCACCTCCCGGATCTTGCTGTGGGCACCATCTTGCTCATACTCTCCCTGCTGGTCCTCTGTGGTTGCCTGATCATGATTGTCAAGATCCTGGGCTCTGTGCTCAAGGGACAGGTCGCCACTGTCATCAAGAAGACCATCAACACCGGTAGGTACACTGCCCTCACTTGTAGGCCTTGAGGGATGGTCACTGCATGGGGTGTGGGGGTCCTTTAGATTCCCATCTAGCAATGGCCTCTGCATGGAGTTTCTCTCTCAGATTGGATCAGCAGCAGAAGTGAGGATGTCATTCACCTGGAAATGTTCTTGGCATCCTGGGTGGGGTCTGGGGAGCAGGCCCAAGCTTCTATTGCATGTTGGCAAGGTCCTGAGAAGGAGTTCATATCTGGAGTGCTGTGAGTCAGGCCTTCCTTCCTAGCGGGTTTCCTGTATGCTCAGGGCTTTACTGGCTCTGTCAAGACCCCTTAGAAAAAGAACCCCAGGTGTCCGCCCTCGCCCCCACCTCCCTTCACTCTTGTGAAGGAAATGTGATGCATAAATACATCAGCATCTAGAGGTGGCAAGTGAGACTGCTGGCTAAGAGGATTTCCTGCCAAGTAGGGTGTCCTGGCTAATGAGAGCTCGCTAAGCCAATGACATCATCACTTCATGAAAGCTCAGTGAAATATAGCCAAGAAAATTCGCCCCCCACCCCAGGTTGTCTGGGGGGAACAGAGCAACTCTGTGTGCTTCTGGGAAATGCAGGGCCTGATCCGGTGCTAGTTGGATGGAGGACTCAGTTGGTAGGCATGTTCCAAGCTGCTGCGTTTTCTTGATGCTCCTTAAGGCGGAAATGAAGGTTGAAGGTCGAATGTGGGTGCTGACGGGAGACCAGGGCAGGGGAGGAAGCATGCTCTCAGCACTTTCTGGAAGGAGAGTGGTTACTTGTGTGGGTTCACTCTTTCTAACCTGACCTCCAGGGAATCTGTGTTTTTGTTTTCATAACACTTACCTGCATCCCTGGTTTTTCCATCTGAATATGTGGAGCAAAATACAATGGGGAATGAAACTGGATTTTCTAAAACTCTACTCTGTAATCTGAGACCATATATGGGATGAGAAGGTGCCTGTACAACCTCACCCCTAAGCCTAACCCCTGCCCCCGGCTGCCAGCCCATACCTTCCCCAGAGAGGCCGTAACATCTCTCCCTTCTGTCTTCCAGATTTCCCCTTTCCCTTTGCGTGGTTGACTGGCTACCTGGCCATCGTCGTCGGGGCAGGCATGACCTTCATTGTACAGAGCAGCTCTGTGTTCACGTCAGCCTTGACACCCCTGATTGGTGAGTTACTCTCTGGCTTCTCCCTCTGGCCACCACTGCCATTTCCTGTCACCCCATGGGGCTGATGTGTTTGTGTTTTGTGTTCCCCCCAGGAATCGGTGTGATAACCATTGAGAGGGCTTATCCACTCACGCTGGGCTCCAACATCGGCACCACCACTACCGCCATCCTAGCTGCCTTAGCCAGCCCTGGCAATGCATTGAGGAGTTCACTCCAGGTCAGGACTCGAGGCACGGGGACAGGGGCCCTGGGGGTGGGACCACCCCTGGTCTTGCAAACTGGTCTCTAACAAGAGCCAGGCTTTGTGCTATCCAAAAGATGGAACTAATATGTGGAGGGGAAGCCATGGGTAAAGTTTTCAGGAACTTGATATGAGAACAATCAAAACTGTCAGTCCTGAGAGAGGCAGTAAGACCCCATAACTGGTGGTTGTTTCAGCAAAAGTGGGGTGGCTCCTTGATATAGATGTGGAAAAGGTACTTAGGAAGCACGGACACCACCTCCCATCTCCTCACTGCCTCCTATGGGGAACTTTACAATTAGGAGAACTCCTTGGCATGGACCGTCTAGATTACTTTGTGCAAAACCTTTGCGATTTGAATTTATTTATTTATTTATTTTTATTTTATTTTTTTGAGACAGAGTCTCGCACTGTTGCCTAGGCTGGAGTGTAGTGACATGATCTCCGCTCACTGCAACCTCCGCCTCCCTGGTTCAAGTGGTTCTCCTGCCTCAGCCTCCCGAGTAGCTGGGATTACAGGCACCTGCCACCATGCCTGGCTAATTTTTTGTATTTTTAGTAGAGATGGGGTTTCACTATGTTGGCCAGGCTGGTCTTGAACTCCAGACCTCATGATGCACTTGCCTTGGCCTCCCAAAGTGCTGGGATTACAGGCGTGAGCCACTGCACCCAGCCTGGGATTTGAATTCTTATCTCACCATTTACATACCAAGTGACCTTTGGCAAGTGATCTAACCTGAGCGTCAGTTCCCTCATCTGAAAGATGGAGGACGTAACCCCTATCTCGTTAGGATTATTATAAAGATCTGATGAGGCAAAGCCATCTGTGCAACAGAAATAGAAATTCAAGCATATAATATAAATTAACCGCATATGTCATCCTAAAATTTTTTAGTAGATACATTTTTAAAAGTAGAAACAGGCTGATTCATTCTTCAATAATGTATTTGATTTAAACCATTATCACTTTAATATGTCATCAGTCTGTCAAAAATTGAGATATTTGACATTGTTCTTTTCCGGGACTAAGTCTTTGAAATCTAATGTGTATTTCATACTTAAAGCACATCTCAGTGTGGACATGCGGCTAGTGTATTGGACAGTGCTGGTCCACAGCCTGGGCATGGTAATTGGCACCTTGGGAAAGTGACCAAGCACCTGGCCTCTGGAGCCAAGCTCCCAGGGATGTGAATTTCCACCTCTTCCATCTCCCACCTCAATGGGACTTGAGGAGCCTCCATTTTCTCATGGCAAGAAATAATGGTTGCCCCTCTGTAGAGTGTTTTTTGAGGATTGAGATAATGCACAGTTGAGTGCTCCTGGCCCTCCCAGACACATAGTAGGTCCGCATGGAATCCAGCTACTCTCTGGGCTGAGCCATAAAGATAAAGAAGGCCTGGAAGGCCCGAGACTGTGCTGCCTGTGATGCCTGCTAGCTTACCTCCCCCTCCCCCTCCCCCTCCTCCCTACTGCCGCCCGCATTGGGCAACAGGCCCCTCACCTGTCCAACCTCTTGTGTTGCAGATCGCCCTGTGCCACTTTTTCTTCAACATCTCCGGCATCTTACTGTGGTACCCGATCCCGTTCACTCGCCTGCCCATCCGCATGGCCAAGGGGCTGGGCAACATCTCTGCCAAGTATCGCTGGTTCGCCGTCGTCTACCTGATCATCTTCTTCTTCCTGATCCCGCTGACGGTGTTTGGCCTCTCGCTGGCCGGCTGGCGGGTGCTGGTGGGCGTCGGGGTTCCCGTCGTCTTCATCATCATCCTGGTACTGTGCCTCCGACTCCTGCAGTCCCGCTGCCCACGCGTCCTGCCCAAGAAACTCCAGAACTGGAACTTCCTGCCGCTGTGGATGCGCTCGCTGAAGCCCTGGGACGCCGTCATCTCCAAGTTCACCGGCTGCTTCCAGATGCGCTGCTGCTGCTGCTGCCGCGTGTGCTGCCGCGCGTGCTGCTTGCTGTGTGGCTGCCCCAAGTGCTGCCGCTGCAGCAAGTGCTGCGAGGACTTGGAGGAGGCGCATGAGGGGCAGGATGTCCCTGTCAAGGCTCCTGACACCTTTGATAACATAACCATTAGCAGAGAGGCTCAGGGTGAGGTCCCTGCCTCGGACTCAAAGACCGAATGCACGGCCTTGTAGGGGGCGGCCCAGATTGTCAGGGGTGGGGGGATGGTCCTTGAGTTTTGCATGCTCTCCTCCCTCCCACTTCTGCACCCTTTCACCACCTCGAGGAGATTTGTTCCCCACTAGCAAATGAAATTGATGCAGTCCTACCTAATTCGATTCCCTTTGGCTTGGTGGATAGGCCTGCAGGGCACTTTTATTCCAACCCCTGGTCACTCAGTAGTCTTTTACTCCAGGAAGGCACAGGACGGTACCTAAAGAGAATTACAGAATGAACCTGGCTGGACGGATGTCTAATCCTGCACCTAGCTGGGTTGGTCAGTAGAACCTATTTTCGGATTCAAAAACCATCTTCAGAAAGAAAAGGCCCAGGGAAGGAATGTATGAGAGGATCTCCAAGATGAGGAAGTGTACTCTCTATGACTATCAAGCTCAGGCCTCTCCCTTTTTTTAAACCAAAGTCTGGCAACCAAGAGCAGCAGCTCCACGGCCTCCTTTCCCCAGATCAGCCCAGGTCAGGGGACATAGTGTCATTGTTTGGAAACTGCAGACCACAAGGTGTGGGTCTATCCCACTTCCTAGTGCTCCCCACATTCCCCATCAGGGCTTCCTCACGTGGACAGGTATGCTAGTCTAGGCAGTTCACTTGCAGTTTCCTTGTCCTCATGCTTCGGGGATGGGAGCCACGCCTGAACTACAGAGTTCAGGCTGGATACATGTGATCAGCTGCTGCTCTTGTCTTCCTAAGAGACAGAGAGTGGGACAGATGGAGTAGAAGAAAGTGAGGAATGGGTAGCATAGCATTCTGCCAAAAGGGCCCCAGGTTCTTAATTTAGCAAACTAAGAAGCCAAATTAAAAAGCATTGTGGCTAAAGCCTAATGCTCCTCTCTTGGTCCAAAAACCCTCCCTGTTGGATCTTTTGAAATAAAATGCGCAAGTTATCCAGGCTCCTAGTCTGCATGCTGCCACCTTGAATCCCAGGGAGTATCTGCACCTGGAATAGCTCTCCACCCCTGTCTGCCTCCTTACTTTCTGTGCAAGATGACTTCCTGGGTTAACTTCCTTCTTTCCATGCATCCACCCACTGGAATCTCTTTCCAAACATTTTTCCATCTTCCCATAGATGGGCTTTGATTAGCTGTCCTCTCTCCATGCCTGCAAAGCTCCAGATTTTTGGGGAAAGCTGTACCCAACTGGACTGCCCAGTGAACTGGGATCATTGAGTACAGTCGAGCACACGTGTGTGCATGAGTCAAAGGGGTGTGCTCCTTCTCATCCTAGATGCCTTCTCTGTGCCTTCCACAGCCTCCTGCCTAATTACACCACTGCCCCCACCCCACCCTCAGCCATTCCAATTCTCCCTGGCCAGTGAGCTCCAGCCTTATCTAGGAAAGGAGGCGTGGGTGTAGCCGTGCGGCAAGACTGGGGCCTCCCCCATCCCAGCTTCTCCACCATCATAGCAGGTCAGGAGATCAGACAGTCCTCCCCTGACCCTCCCCCTTGTAGATATCAATTCCCAAACAGAGCCGAATACTCTATATTTATAGTCACACCCCTGTACAGCATTTTTCATAAGTTATATAGTAAATGGTCTGCATGATTTGTGCTTCTAGTGCTCTCATTTGAAAATGAGGCAGGGTTCTTCTATGAAATGTAAAGAAAGAAACCACTTTGTATATTTTGTAATGCCACCTCTGTGGCCATGCCTGCCCCGCCCACTCTGTATATATGTAAGTTAAACCTGGGCGGGGCTGTGGCCGTCTTTGTACTCCGGTGATTTTTAAAAATTGAATCTTTGTACTTGCATTGATTGTATAATAATTTTGAGACCAGGTCTCGCTGTGTTGCTCAGGCTGGTCTCAAACTCCTGAGATCAAGCAGTCTGCCCACCTCAGCCTCCCAAAGTGCTGAGATTACAGGTGTGAGCCACCACCAGGCCTGATTGTAATTTTTTTTACTGGTTGTGGGAAGGGAGAAATAAAATCATCAAACCCAAAAGAAGTGTGTTGTTTTTAATTACAGGGAAATAGGGACCTCCTTGGATCTATTTTATAAAAATGTGAGGTCTCCTTTTACCTCGTTGCACTGCTAGGAGCAAGATGGGTCACCAGCAGCTGCACTGGAGCCACCCGCAAAAATTCGGCCAGGGTTCTCGCTCTTGTCGCATCTGTTCAAACCGGCACGGTCTGATCCGGAAATATGGCCTCAATATGTGCCGCCAATGTTTCCGTCAGTACGCGAAGGATATCGGTTTCATTAAGTTGGACTAAATGATCTTCCTTCAAAGGATTATCCAAGGCATCTACTCAATGAAAAACCATGATAGTTCTCTGTACATAAAATACACATTTGAAAAAACAAAACAAAACAAACAAAAAAAGAATGTGAGGTCTCTTCCTGCACTGAATGTCACTACCCACCACTTACCATCTGACCCTCCAGCTGCATAATTTGTGGAGCCTCTTATTCAAAAGCCTTGGGAAAAGTGTCATTTTATATTGTGCAATGCCAATTTCAAACACAAACATAAGGCCTATTAACACTCGTCTGTGGAATCATTGACATGACGTAGCTCTTATGTGTAGCTCACACATGTATTTTATTCCTACAAGAACAGTGAAAGCATTGCACAAAACTAACTCAATTGTTTTGATTTCACTACTTTTTTTTTTTGACACATTGTCTCGCTCTGTCGCCCAGGCTAGAGTGCAGTGGTGTGATTTCTGCTCACTGCAACCTCTGCCTCCAGGATTCAAGCGATTCTCCTGCCTCAGCCTCCCAAGTAGCTGGGATTACAGATGCATGCCACCACACCCAGACAATTTTTGTATTTTTAGTAGAGACAGGGTTTCACCATGTTGGCCAGGCTGGTCTGGAACTCCTGACCTCAAATGATCCACCCGCCTCAGCCTCCCAAAGTACTGGGATTACAGGTGTGAGCCACTCCGCCTAGCCTTATTTCACTTTTTGTGCACATTCTGCCAACGCTCTCTGCCTTCCTGATGAGTAAGGAAGAACTGAAAGGAAAAAGAGCAATGGGCCACCCTTTCCACATGAGCGTTTTTCAGCCTAAGTGAGAAAAGACAGGGTAGGGTTTCTTAGTTGTTCCTTGCTTGTTTCCTTGGAGTGCCATTACCTTTTTGCTGCATTCAAAGAAAGTTCTGGTTTGAATGGAAAGTATGGCCTTTCAGTGCTGTGTGTTCTGCCAACCACTGTGCTAGTCAAAATAATAACGTTTTGGTTGGGTGCGGTGCCTCATGCCTGTAATCCCAGTGCTTTGGGAGGGAGGCTGAGGTGGGTGGATCGGAAGGTCAGGAGATCGAGACCATCCTGGCTAAGACAGTGAAACCCCGTCTCTACTAAAAATACAAAAAATTAGCCGGGCATGGTGGTGGGTGCCTGTAATCCCAGCTACTAGGGAGGCTGAGGCAGGAGAAACACTTGAACCCGGGAGGCGGAGGTTGCAGTGAGCCAAGATCGTGCCACTGCACTCCAGCCTGGACAAAAAGAGCTAAACTCTTAAATAAATAAATAAATAACTTGTTAAGGAAGAGTTGACTTTAAGAAACATTTGTAGGACTAAGTTGGTCACACCTCTTTGTAAGCCAGCTGTGCTGAGGGCTGAATCCGTATTGCAAAGCACAGTGAATTTGGGCTTGGAATCACTCAGATTGCTGGGTTCCACTCGTAGCTCTGTCATTTACTGTCTCAATAGCAACTTCCTCATCTGGAATATGGGACAGTAACACTTGGCTTCCTGTGATTATGAAAATGAAGCAATATATGTAAATATTTAGCCAGGGTGGGTTTACTGTAAGTGCTTGGCATATGGCTCTGCCTCAAAATGTAGGGGATGAACATGCATGGCAGATGTACAAGATACACTTCCCACGCTTGTTTGCATTTTTCTTCCTCTGAGTATTTCCAAAGTGACATGCCAAGTCAAGAAGGCTGCTATCAACCCAAGAAACCGAGGCCAGGACTGGCCTGGGATTATTAGGATGAGTTGAATAAATGTCATGTGGCCTGGGAGCAGTCCCCGGACTGGGCTCTGCAGCCATGGGACAGGAGTCAAGGACCACTCAGCATTTCCAAAACAAATCGTTGCTCTGTAAACTCACTTCCGAGTCCCAGCCAATGGCAGTGGTGAGTGTTATTTTAAAAGGGATTTGTTTTTGTTTTTGAGTCCGAGTCTTGCTCTATCACCCAGGCTGGAGTGCAATGGCATGATCTCAGCTGACTGCAACCTCCACCTCCTGGTTTCAAGTGATTGTCCTGCCTCAGCCTCCCAAGTAGCTGGGACTGCTGGTGCCCACCACCATGGCTGGCTAATTTTTGTATTTTTAGTAGAGACGGGGTTTCACCATGTTGGCCAGGCTGGTCTCGAACTCCTGACCTCAAGTGATCCACCTGCCTCGGCCTCCCAAAGTTCTGGGATTACAGGTGTGAGCTACTGCGCCCAGCCTTAAAAGGGTTTTTTACATTATTATTTGTCCAGGTTGAAGATCACGTATGTCTGGCCGGGCACAGTGGCTCACGCCTGTAATCCCAGCACTTTGGGAGGCTGAGGCAGGCAGATCAGTTGAGGTCAGGAGTTTGAGACCAGCCTGGCCAACATGGTGAAACCCCATCTCTGTTAAAAATACAAAAAATTAACCAGGAATGGTGGGTGCCTGTAACCCCAGCTCCCTGGGAGGCTGAGGCAGGAGAATCACTTGAACCTGGGAGGTGGAGGTTGTAGTGAGCTGAAATCATGCCACTGCACTCCAGCCTGGGCAACAAAGCGAGACTCCATCTCAGAAAAGAAGAAAATCAAATGGCTAGAGAGTGTACAACAAACAGCATTACCATTTGCTCTGCCCTCCTCTGCCCGATACTCCTGTCTGACTCCCCAGGCGCAATCCTTTCCAGCTCTTTCAGTGCTTTCTTCTGGTATTTTGTTCTGCAGTTATCACATGATTATAGTGGCTTTTTCTTAATGCAGCCATTGATCTGTTTTGGGGGAGATAGAATTTAGCTCTCATGCCACACCCTTACTACCAATGACTCCTTCTCCCAACCAGTAGTTAATATTTACAATATTATTTTAATTGTGATAAACTGCAGAAGTAAATAGTGCACCAACATTTTCTTTCTTTGTTTTCATCAGTGCTGTCATCTACCTATAAATAATCTTCCCCAATTGCTTCCAATCATCTGATAACCTTTTGGTTTCTTCCCTCCCCTCTCTCTTCCCCTTCCTTCGCCTCCTCTCCCCTTCCTCCCCCTCTCTCTCTCTCTTTCTTTCCCTCACCTTCTGCACTTTCTCCCTCCCTCTCTCACTCCCTTTCTCTTTCTCTCTCTTTCTTTCATACCCAAGAAAGGATACAGAGAAAATAAAATTTTTGAGTCTATGCATTGAGTCCATGTGTGTGTGAAAATGTATTTTAACCTCAAGATTGATCAATAGTTTGAAAACCACTGCCTTGGCATAAGGAAGGTATTGCTCCATTGTCTTCTAGAATCTTGTAGATAAGAGACCTGGAGCAGAGACAGGCCCAGCATCCAGCCAGCACTGTCACCAGACATGCAAATGAAGCCACCATAGAGCATCCAGCCAGCATCCTGCCTGACTGGCGGGGCCAGCAGAACAGCCCAAAAACGTCCAGCCCTGATTGCTGACCATGGAGTAAACAAAGAAAATGGTGATTATTTTTAAGACGTTACAATTTTGAGGTTGTTTGTTACACAGCACAAGATAACTGATACAGAATTCAACACTCCGAAGTGTAGACTGTGGCTTCAGTCTGATGTATTTCCTGCAGCTCATTGCCCACCCCTTGTCCTTCTCACTGTGGCTCCTTTGGTTATTTCCTTCAGAGAATAAACCTCCTATCTCTTGCCTGGAGTGGTGACAGGTTCACCAGGTGCCTTATTTAATCATTAGCTTCAGGCTAGGCACAATGACTCAAGCTTGTAATCCCAGTGCTTTGGGAGGCTGAGATGGGAAAACCACTTGAGCCCAGGAGTTCAAGACCAGCCTGGGTAACAAAGTGAGACCCTGTCACTACAAAAATTTTTTAGGCCTGGCGTGATGGCTCATGCCTGTAATTCCAGCACTTTGGGAGACCGAAGTGGGTGGATCACTCGAGGTCAGGAGCTCGAGAACAGCCTGGCCAACATGGTAAAATCCTGTCTCTACTAAAAATACAAAAATTAGCTGGGTATGGTGGCAGGCACCTGTAGTCCCTCAGGAGCTACTCAGGAGGCTACTGAGGAGGCTGAGGCAGGAGAATTGCTTGAACCTGGGAGGCAGAGGTTGTAGTGAGCCGAGAATGGTGCCACTGGGCGACAGAATGAAACTGTGTCTCAAAATAACAACAATAATAATAATTTAAAAAAAATTAGCCAGGTATGATGGTGTGAACCTGTAGTCTCAGCTACTTGGAAGGCTGAGGCAAGAGGATCACTAAAGCCCAGGAGGTGGAGGTTGCAGTGAGCTATGATTGCACCACTGCACAGCAGCCTGGGCAACAGAGCAAGAGTGTCTCTAAAAAAATTGTTTTTTTTTTTTTTTTTTGAGACGGAATTTTGCTCTTGTCTCCCAGGCTGGAATACAAAGGCACGATCTTGGCTCACTACAACCTCTGCCTCCCAGTTCAAGTGATTCTCCTGCCTCAGCCTCCTGGGTAGCTGGGGTTACAGGCACACAGCACCACACCGAGCTAATTTTTGTATTTTTAGTAGAGACAGGGTTTCACCATGTTGGCCAGGCTGGTCTTGAACTTCTGACCTAAGGTGATCCACCCGCCTTAGCCTCTCAAAGTGCTGGGATTACAGGTGTGAGCCACCATACCTGGCCTAAATATTTTTTTGAGTTAAAAAAAAAAAATCACTAGCTTCATGTCATTGGTGTGCTGTATTAGCCGACTGAATCATCTTCCACAGGCCCTGGTTAACATATGGCCTGTGAGGACAGCATAAATTACGCTGCCATGAAGTAAAATTATGCCTTCTCATTTGGCTCAGGTTAATTACCTAGGACCCAAAGGGGCTCTGGAATCTGCTTGTTGGTGCTGAGATTGGAGTTTTGCATTTTTCACTTCATTGGAGTCTTAGGAAGTCAGTAAATAACATCCCTTTCTTCCCTTACATAATTTATTTTATTTTATTTATTATTTATTTGTGTATTTATTTATTTATGTATTTATTTATTTATTTATTCATTTATTTTTTGAGGCTGAGCCTTGCTTTATTGGAGTACAGTGGGGACACCTCAGCTCACTATAACCTCCGCCTCCCAGGTTCCAGTGATTCTCATACCTTGGCCTCCCAAGTAGCTGGAATTACAGGCACACACCACCATACCTGGCTGTTTTTTTTGGGGTTTTTTTGTATTTTTTGTAGAGATGGGGTTTTACCATGTTGGCTAGGCTGGTCTCAAACTCCTGACCTCAAGTGATTCACCTGCCTCAGCCTCCCAAAGTGCTGGGATTACAGATGTGAGCCACCACGCCTGGCCACCTTACAGAATTTAGAATCAATTGAAAAATAAGACACACAGGACAGAATGATGGAGATGAAAATATTCATTTTATTATTTATTAAGGAAGCTAATTGTAAGATGCGGCATTTAGAATTGCCAGGAGGTGGGGACAGGGGAGCTTACTAACACTTTACCTTTGAATTAAACCAATTTTCTTACCCAGGCTCGGGCAGAGGTGAATCTACAGGCCTTTCCCATGAGAATGGAGCCTGTCCTGAGGTTTCCCAGCTGACAGACACAAGGGTGGGCAAGCTGCAGAGCTCAGCATGCTTTGTTTCTCCTCCCAAACTTGACAATCAGATGCCATGGAGGCCCAGATGTGACAACTGTGGATGCTCTAGGGGGTTGAAGGTCCTGCTCTAACATCCTAGTAAGGTCGGGCGTAGTGGCTCATGCCTGTAATCCCAACATTTTGGGAGGCCAAGGCAGGCGGATCACTTGAGGAGTTCAAGACCAGTCTGGCCAACATGGAGAAACCTCATCTCTACTAAAAATACAAAAATTAGCCAGGCATGGTGGTGCACGCCTGTAATCTCAGCTACTCAGGAGGCTAAGGCACAAGGATTATGTGAACTTGGGAAGCGGAGGTTGCAGTGAGTCAGGATTGCCACTGCACTCCAGCCTGGGCAACAGAGCAAGACTCTGTCTCATAAAATAAAAAACAAACAAACAAAGAGACATCATAATAGGAACTGCAGGTGACTTCCCTAAACAGGCATTTTCTTTCTTTCTTTTTTCTTATATAATCCTCATTATTTTGGAGGCATTTTCTTTCTTAAAAAAATACATATTTTTTCAGAGTCAGTATCCCTTTTGTCACCCAGGCTGGAGTGTAGTGGCATGATCATGGCTCACTGCAGCCTCCAACTCCTAGGCCCAAGCAATCCTCCCCCCTCAGCCTCCCAACATGCTGAGATTACAGGTGTGAGCCACTGCACCCAGCCCTACATAGGCATTTTCCGTTCATCACCTCACTGACTCATCATAGCCTGAGGAACAGGAGTTATTTATCTCCACTTAATAGAGAGAGATGCAGAAGCTTCCAGGGACATAGCTGAGGGTCCCAAGATGAGAGGATTAAGATCCACAGCCCACCCCTCGGACCACTGAATTGTGCTGCCTTGGGACTCACTGACCTCACAGTACTCACGGTTATTAAAGCAGGACAGATGCATGGGAGTTGAAGAATCAAGGTGTCTGGAAGGAAGGACTTAGAGAAAGGCTGCAGAGCCACCCAGGTATAAGAGTAAAGGGCAGCCCGGGTGCGGTGGCTCATGCCTGTAATCTCAGAACTTTGGGAAGCTGAGGCGCATGTATCCCTTGAGGTCAGGAGTTCGAGACCAGCCTGGCCAAGATGGTGAAACCCTGTCTCTACTAAAAATACAAAAATTAGCTGGGTGAGGTGGCACAGGCCTGTAATCCCAGCTACTCAGGAGGCTGAGGAATGAGAATCGCTTGAACCTGGGAAGTGGAGGTTGGAGTGAGCTGAGATCACGCCACTGCCCTCCAGCCTGGGAGACAGAGTGAGACTCTGTCTCAAAATAAATAAATAAATAAATAAATAAATAAATAAATAAATAAAATGTCGGAGACTCAGATACTCAGTCTTAAGGAAGAGTCTCAAAAAAAAGAGTAGAAGTTTGGAGACTCAGAGACTCAGTCTTACTGAAAGTCATAAACATGTGACAAACACCCACCACTCTCTGTGCCAGCCACCAAGCCCAGCTTCCTCGTCCTCAGGAGTGACCTGGTCCTTGCATCTCATAACTGCATGAAGTATTTGTGGGACACGTCGTGTGTCAAGGCAGGAAGGTCACTTCCCAAATATCCACCACTGTGGGGAAAGGGAATGAGGTTATCACCACAGGCCACCTCGGAACTGGGTGAGAACCTTGAGGTTAGCTGGTGGAGGGGATAAGCTCTCACTCACCCTTCTTCCCTTTGGAGTTTATTGTCCCTGGTAGCCGATGAGGACATCTGTTTGTTCGTTTGTTGTTTTCCTCAGTTATGTTAACTTTATTTAATAGGCTGAAACAGTCTCAAAAATCTTTCTGTTCATCATCAGATGTTTGCAAAACTTTTGGCTTTTGAGCTTAAACCTGGAGATTTACTCCACCTATAATATGATATTCCTGCTGTAGTGCATTCTGAAGTTCTGAAGAACACTGAACCCAACCCAAACCTCTGTGAAAGCCAGTCTCCTTGTCTTGGTCCAAGGAATTTTTCTCACAAAAACAACTGGCCGACTGATACTTCTACGCAGCGCCATGACACCTCTCCCTGCTAAGGCCGCCATCTTTAGACTTAGACTTTTTTTTCTTTTTCTGAGACAGAGTCTTGCTCTGTTGCCCAGGCTGGAGTGCAGTGGCACGATTTCAGCTCATGGCAACCTCTACCTCCCAGGTTCAAGTGATTCTCCTGCCTCAGCCTCCCAAGGAGCTGGGATTACAGGGGCCTGCCACAACACCCGGCTAATTTTTTTGTATTTTTAGTGGAGACAGGGTTTCACCATGTTGGCCAGGCTGGTCTCGAACTCCTGGCCTCATGTGATCCGCCCACCTTGACCTCCCAATGTGTCGGAATTACAGGCGTGAGCCCCCAGGCCCAGCCACCAATGGGGAAACTTGGTCAGAAAATTGTGTCCACTTCTGGCCCTGTTCCTGCCCCTGGCCCCAACATTCTGTATGAAAACAGTGAGAAAATCTTGTTCCTTCTGTTAAAATAATTAAATGAGAGGCCATTAGCCTGAAGTGACTCTAACACCCTGGAATCCTACATAAGGAAAGAGAAACTTAACTCAGAATTTAAAGGAAAAGGAAGCTTAAGCTCAGCCCAGCACGGCAGCTACCTGGGCATTGGTTGTCTTCCCATTAACCTCCCACTTGAATAGGCCAAGTAGAGCAATGGCTCAAACTTTAACCAATCACACAGTTTCTTTGCTCTGCTTCTTCATTCACCCTATAAAAGCCTCACCTTTATGCCCCTGCCTGATTCATCGTTGCCTGCTCAAATAAACTCTTTACTTCTTTTCCTATTTAGAGAACAAAAAGTGCAGCCCGCTGGCAGCACTCATTTAATTTTACATAAACACACTCTTGGAGGCTGAAGCAAATCTGACTGATTTTCAATGTAATAATAAAATATAAAAACTGTTCCTGAAGTTCTTTCTAAACATAGCTAGCATCAGAATCGTCTGAATCATCAGAAGGGTCTTTTTTGGAAAAATCAGATTCATCAAATGAATCTTTGGCCAACAAGTGTTCAAGAACAATGCTGACATCATGCGTAGGAATGCTTTGTTTTCTAGGATTTCACGTTTTCAGTGATTGAGAATGATTATATTTTGTCAATGGAAATACCATAATTAAAAACAGAATGCTCTAAGTAGAATGATGGCTTTTGTTTCCAAAGTCGATATACTAGAGCAATGCAAAAATGATTTTAAGCGCCAGGCTTAAAGCACCAGGCACAGTGGCTCACGCCTGTAATCCCAGCACTTTGGAAGGCTGATGTAGGTGGATCACGAGATCAGGAGTTCAAGATCAGCCTGACCAAGATGGTGAAACTCCATCTCTACTAAAAATACAAAAAATTAGCCAGGCACAGTGGCAGGTGCTTGTAATCCCAGCTGCTTGGAAGGCTGAGGCTGAGAATGGCATGAAACTGGAAGGCAGAGGTTGCAGTGAGTGGAGATCGAGCCGCTGCACTCCAGCCTGGGTGACAGAGCGAGACTCCATCTAAAAAAAAAAAAAAAAGGCGAGATCTTTTGTGGCAAAATTATCTCAGGGTAAACACTGTGGCTGCAAGTGCCACTGGTGAGTATTTTGGGGGGCAAGCAGGAAATGGGTTGAAATTTTAACATGCCCAAGCTTATTTTATAACACTTCTTTGATCTTCCTATCACTCTCACTCTTAACGCCCCAAGGAAAAAGGAACGGAAGTATTAAGAATCGATATGTGGTGGATGGAAGACATTATCAAGAGATATTTTTAGACAGAGCAAGAAGTGTGGGCAGAAGCAGGCCTGGCTATTGGTGGTCCAAGCTAAGCTGAGGAATGTTGGCTGTGATCACTAACCTCCTGCTCCCCACCCCTCCATATGTTTTCATCTGAGGGCCAGTCCGAGATGGGTGCTATGACTGGAATATTTGTCCCCTCCAAAAACCCCTCAATCTAGTCCCCAGTGCAACAGTGTTGAGAGGTGGGGCCTTTAAGAGGTGATTGAGGCTGGGCTCACACCTGTAATCCTAGCACTTTGAGAGGCTGAGGCAGGCAGATTACAAGGTTAGGAGTTTGAGACCAGCCTGGCCAACATGGTAAAAACCCATCTCTACTAAAAATACAAAAATTAACCAGCCATGGTGGTGGGCACCTGTAGTTTCAGCTACTAGGGAGGCTGAGGAAGGAGAATTGTTTGAACTCCAGAGCCAGAGGTTGCAGTGAGCCAAGATTTCACCACTGCACTGCAGCTTGGGCAACAGAGAAAACTTCATCTCAAAATAAATAAATAAATAAATACGAAGTGATTGGGTCATGAAGACTGCGCTCACAAATGGATTAATCCATACATGAATGAATGGATTAATGGGTTATCATGGGTATAGAACTGGTGGCTTCATAAGAACATAAGGAGACCTGAGCTATCACACTCACCCCCTCACTTTGTGATGATCTGCACCACCTTGGGACTCTACAGAATCCCCAGTGGCAAGAAGGCCCTCACCAGATGTGTCTCCTCAACCTGGGACTTCCCAGCCCCCATGATTGTAAGAAATAAATTTATTTTCTTATAAATTACCCAGTTTCAGGTATTCTATTAAAATGCAACAGAAAATGAACTAAGACAATGGGCATGCTTCCCTCTCCCTCAAAGTCTAGTGAGACGGCTTTAGTGGAACCCTTGGAGAGCTAGGTAGGAGTTCTCTGCAACTGGAAGCATGAAGGACTGCTACCTCACTTGTGTCTGAGATGAAAAGGTTGTATTTAAGAAATAACCAGTTAGGCACAGTGGCTCACGCCTATAATCCCTGCACTTTGGGAGGCCAAGGAGGGTGGATCACCTGAGGTCAGGAGTTCGAGACCAGCCTGGCCAACATGGTGAAACCCCGTCTCTGTTAAAAATACAAAAAATAGCTGGGTGTGGTGGTGAGTGCCTGTAATCCCAGCTCCTTGGGAGGCTGAGGCAGGAGAATAGATTGAGCCTGGGAGACAGAGCTTGCAGTGAGCCTAGATCATGCCACTGAACTTTAGCCTGGGCAACAGAGTGAGACTCTGTCTCAAAAAACAAAACAAAACAAAACAAAAACACCTCACAATTATTCCAGTGACTCTTAGATTTTTAAAAAAAGTTTTATTTTTGTAGTCAATATAAAATATACTAATGACATATTTTGCATTCCTTTTTCATACAAAGTCTGCAAAATCCAGTGTGAATTTTACATTTACACCACATCTCAATTCAGATGCTAAATGATCACTGGAAATACTTTGTTTTGTGACCAAAACAAATCTCTAAGCACAAATCTTGTGAATTAAAGAAGGCCACACATGTTTTGCCATTCTTCCACTGGAGAGGTGGAATTATATATATATAATTTTTTTGTGTGACATAGTCTGTCTCTGCCACCCAGGCTGGAGTACAGAGGCGCAATCTCTTGAATCCCAGGTTCAAGCAATTCTCCTGCCTCAGCCTCCTGAGTAGCTGGGACCACAGGCTTGTACCACCATGCCCAGCTAATTTTTGTTTTTTTTTTGTAGAGACTGGGGGGTCTAGCTGTGTTAGCCAGGCTGGTCTCGAACTCCTGACCTCAGGTGATCTGCCCCACTCGGCCTCCCAAAGTGCTGGGATTATGGGCGTGAGCCACCATGCCAGGGCTCTACAAAATATATATATATTAAATTTAGCTGGATATGGTGATGTGTGCTTGTAGTCCCAGCTACTCAGGAGGCTGAGGTGGAAGAAATCACATCACTTGAGCTTAGAAAGTGAAGGCTGCAGTGAACCATGATCATGCTGCTGCACTCCAGCCTGGGTGACAGACCAAGATCTTGTCTTAATAAATAAAATAAACAAATAGGGGCATAGAGCTGCCTGTTCAGTACAGCAGATTATAGTCACGTCTGGCTGCTGAGCCCCTGAAATGTGGTTAAGGTGACTGAGAAATTGAATTTTTAATTTTATTTAATTTTAATCTATATAAATAGCTTTTTTTTTTTTTTTTTGATAGGGAGTCTCAGTCTGTCACCCAGGCTGGCATGATCTCAGTTCACTGCAACCTCCGCCTCCTAGGTTCAAGCAAGTTTTGTGCCCTAGCCTCCTGAGTAGCTAGGATTACAGACGCCCGCTACCACACCCAGCTAATTTTTGTATTTTTAGTACAGACAGGTTTTCACCATGTTGGTCAGAGGCTGGGCTTGAACTCCTGGCCTCAAGAGATCTACTGCCCTCAGCCTCCCAAAGTGCTGGGATTTCAGGCATGAGCCACCATGCCTGGCCGGTATTAACAAATTTTAATTTTGTGACTGGTATTAACAAATTTTTAATTTTGTGACTCTATTTCTTCAACTTCTTCAGGTAGATTTTATGACTTCGAGACACAGATTAAGTACCTCCAATGACATTTTAGCATCTGAATGGAGATGTGCTGTAAATGTGAAATTCACACTAGATTTTAAAAACTTGGTTTGAAAAAAAGAATGCAAAAGATCTCAATATATTTTATATTGAGTACATGTTAAAATGATATTACTTGGGATATATTGGGTTAAATAAAATATATTAATTAAAATTAATTTTACCTATAATACTTTATTTTATTTTTTGAGACAAGGTCAAACTCTGTCACCCAGGCTGGAGTGCAGTGGTGAGATCTCAGCTCACTGCAACCTCCACCTCCCAGGTTCAAGCAATTCTCCGGCCTCAACCTCCTGAGTAGTTGGGAGTACAGGTGAATGCCACCATGCCTAGCTAATTTTTGTATTTTCAGTAGAGACAGGGTTTCACCATGTTGGCCAGGCTGGTCTCAAACTCCTGGCCTCAAGTTTGGCCCTCAATGCTGGGATTACAGGTGTGAGCCACCGAGCCCGGCCATATCAGGGGAACCAGCCCCCAGTATTTCAACGTAGTTTCTTTTCTATTTTCCCTAAGTGTCAGCCGGTCTGGGAAATAAATGAGAAAGAGTACAAAGAGAAGAATTTTACAGCTGGGCCGCTGGGGGTGGCATCACATATCGACAGGTTCCATGATGCCCACCTGAGCTGCAAAACCAGCAAGTTTTTATTAGGGATTTCAAAAGGGGAGGGGGTGTACAAATAGGGAGTGGATCACAGAGATCACGTGCTTCAGTGGGCAATAAAAGATCACAAGGCGAAGGGCAGAGCAAGATCACAAGGCAAAAGCGAACTTAGAATTACTGATGAGGGTCCGTGTCCCTCTGGGCATGCATTGTCTTGATAAACATCTTAACAGGAAACAGGGTTCAAGAGCAGACAACTGGTCTGACTAGAATTTACCAGGCTGGAATTTCCCAATCCTAGTAAGCTTGAAGGCACTGCAGGAGACCAGGGTGTATTTCATCCCTTCTCTCAACCGCATAAGACAGACACTCCCAGAGCAGCAGTCTATAGACCTACCCCTGGGAATGCATTCCTTTCCCAGGGTATTAATTATTAATATTCCTTGCTGGGAAAAGAATTCAATGATATTTCTGCTACTCACACATCCATCTATAGGCTTTCTGCAAGAAGAAAAATATGACTCTATTCTGCCCTACCCTGCAGGCAGTCAGACCTTATGGTTATCTTTCCTTATTCCCTGAAAATTGCTGTTATTTTGTTCTTTTTCAGGGTGCACTGATTTCATATTGTTCAAACACACATTTTACAAACAATTTGTACAGTTAACGCAATCATCACAGGGTCCTGAGGTGACATACATCCTCAGCTTATGAAGATAATGTGATTAAGAGATTAAAGACAGGCATAAGAAATTGTAAGAGTATTAACTGGGGAAGTGATAAATGTCCATGAAGCCTTCACAATTTATGTTCAGAGGCTGCAGTAGAGATAGGCATAAGAAATTATAAAAGTATTAATTTTGGGAACTGATAAATGTCCATGAAATCGTCACAATTTATGTTCTTCTGCCGTGGCTTCAGCCAGTTCCTCCGCGTTTGGGGTTCCTGACTTCCTACAACATGGCCACCTTTTTTTTTTTTTAATCATGGCTACTAGAAAATTTTAAATCACATATGTAGCACAAAGTAGATTTCTCTTGGCTGTCAATGGTACACAAGGTCTGAATGATATAATCAACAGTTAATTTCATAGATATATATTTAACTCTCATTTTCTTCAAACATAACATAAAGTTTTGCCAGGCATGGTGGCTCAAGCCTGTAATCCCAGCACTTTGGAAGGCCGAGGCAAGTGGACCATGAGGTCAGGAGTTCTAGACCAGCCTGACCAGCATGGCAAAACCCCATCTCTACTAAAAATACAAAAAATTAGCCAGGTGTGGTGGCAGGCACCTGTAATCCCAGCTACTCAGGAGGCTGAGGCAGGAGAATTGTTTGAACCTGGGAGGTGGAGGTTGCAGTGAGCTGAGATTGTGCCACTGCACTCCAGCCTGGGTGACAAGAGAGAAACTCCATCTCAAAAAAAATAAAAAATAAAAATAAATAAAGCTTTTCTGTACTCGTAGATCACTTTAATTATACAGTTGACCTTGAACAACACAAGTTTGAACTTCAAGGGTCCACTTACACGCAGATTTTCTTCCACCTCTGACACCGCTGAGACAACAAGACCAACCCTTCCAGGGCTGGGCATGGTGTCTCATGCCTGTAACCCCAGCACTGTGGGAGGCTGAGGCAGGAGGATTGCTTGACCCCTGGAGTTTGAGACCAAACTGGACAACATAGCAAGACCCCCATCTCTACAAAAAATTAAAAATTAATTGGGTGTAGTGGCTAATGTCTGTAATCTCAACTACTTGGGAGGCTGAGATGGAAGAGTTGCTTGAACACAGGAGTTCGAGACCAGTCTAGGCAACGTAGTGAGATCCTTTCTCTATAAAAAATTTAAAAATAACTAGAATTAATGAAAAGAGTGTTGGATTAAAAAGCGACAAAATAGATAACATTTTACTTGTATAGTAAAGAAAAAAAGTGAAAAAATCTCAAATACCAAATATTAGATATACAAAAATAGCCCACATTTACCAAATATTTCCTGTTTGCCAGGCACTGAACTAAGTACTTGTCTTGCCCTAGCTCACCTCCTAGTTCAGTGTCCTTATGTGGTCCGAGTATTATTATCTCTGTTTTACATTTTCCATTTCAGGAAACCAGGCACAGAGAAGCTGCAATAGCTTGTCTAACCAAGCTCATCATAAGGGTGAGTGGTAAACTGAGATTTTAACCCACATCCTCTGGATTTAGATCTTGCCATTTTAAATCTATACACTGCAGGGAGTAGTAGCTAAAATTACACATACAGGCCAGGCATGGTGCCTCACGCCTGTAATCCCAGCACTTTGGGAGGCTGAGGCAGGTGGATCACCTGAGGTTAGGAGTTCCAGAGCAGCCTGACCAACATGGTGAAACCTCATCTCTACTAAAAATACAAAATTAGCCAGGCGTGGTGATGTGCACCTGTAATCCCAGCTACTTGGGAGGCTGAGGCAGGAGAATCGCTTGAACCTGGGAAGTGGAGGTTGCAGTGAGCTGAGATAGCACCACTGCACTCCAGGCTGGGCAGTAACAGCGTACAGATGGGCCAGGCGTGGTAGCTCACACCTGTAATACCAGCACTTTGGGAGGCTGAGGCGGGCTGATCACTTGAGTCCAGGAGACAGAGACCAGCCTGGGCAGCATGGCAAAATCCCGTCTCTATTAAAAAAACACAAAAATTAGCCGGGCATGGTGGTGTGCACCTATAGTCCCAGCTACTTGGGAGGCTGAGGCAGGAGAATCTCCTGAGCCCAAGAGGTGGAGGTTGCAGTGAGTCGAAATTAGCCAGGCATGGTCGCGGGCACTTGTAATCCCAGCTCCTCGGAGGCTGAGGCAGGAGAATCGTTTGAACCACGGAGGCAGAGGTTGCAGTGAGCTGAGATTGCGCCATTGCACTCCAGCCTGGGCAACAAGAGTAAAACTCCGTCTCAAAAAAAAAAAAAAAAAAATGGTGGGTTCATGTCATTATAAACTTGTCCAAATCCATAGAACGTACAACACCAAGAGTGAACCTGATGTCAACTATGCTCTTTGGGTGACAATGATGTGTCAGGTAGGCTCGTGGATTGTAACAAGCATGACTCCCAGGAAGCATGTCAACTCGGAAGCTGGATTTTGCTCAGAAGTCTCTTGTGCTCAGGGGAAACACATCATCTCCTTATATCTTATCTCAATAATCAGGGGCATGCTTCCAGGAATCCAAAGAAACATCCCAAACGATAGTGTATACTCAGGACAGGAAGTTCCTGTGGTTTGGGGCTGCTGAGGTCAGAGCCTAGAAAGGGAAAGTGCACTAGAGGTTAAAGAACATTCGCTTCCCAGGTCTGCAGAGCAGATCATTTTCTTATCATTCCCCGTCCTTCCCTCTCTGTCTCCCACCCTCCTACCCTCTCCCGCCCCAGCCTCCAGCACATCTCTGGGGCCTTTCTGGCCTCCTGTCAGTTTGATCCTACACTGCTTTTCTCTTAGCATGAAGGCAAGACTCATTATCAGTGCTCTCTCCTGTGAAATAGAGAAGAGGAATAATCATATTTTCTACAGAAGGGTGTTGGAAGAATTAAATAGAAATGCTTGTGTGGCTGGGAGTGGTGTTCACACCTGTAATCTCAGCACTTTGGGAAGCTGAGGTGGGAGGAATGCTTGAGCTCAGGAGTTCGAAACTAGCCTGGGTAACATAGGAGACGCCATCTCTACAAAAAATTTAAAAAAAAGATCAATCAGGTGTGCGGCTCATAGCTGCAGTCCCAGCTACTGGGGTGGCTCAGGTGGGAAGATCACTTGAGCCCATGAGGTCTAAGCCTACGGTGAGCTGTGATCGCACCACTGCACTCCAGCCTGGGTGACAGAGCAAAACCCTGTCTTAAAAAAATAAAATAAAATAAAATAAAATAAAATAAAATAAATAAATAAATAAAGGCCGGGCATGGTGGCCCACGCCTGTAATCCCAGCACTTTGGGAGGCCAAGGTGGGCAGATCACCTGAGGTCAGGAGTTCAACACCAGCCTGGCAACATGGCAAAACCCTGTCTCTACTAAAAATACAAAAATTAGCCAGTCGTGGTGCTGTGTTCCTGTAGTTCCAGCTACTCAGGGAGGCTGAGGCAGGAGAATCGCTTGAACCTGGGAGGCAGAGGTTGCAGTGAGCCGAGATCGTGCAATGCACTCCAGCCTGGGTGACAGAGCAAGACTCCGTCTCAAAAAAAAAAAAAAAATGCTTGTGAAAGTGCTCTGTAAATTGTGCACAGACAAGCCACTGGTCCCTCCCCCTTGCAGTCCATTCATTCTTTCTACAGAATCCTAGTAAGTGTGACTGTGTGCCAGCAAGTACTCTAAGCACTAGGAATCCCACAAGGCATGAGATATACTGACAATTAAGGCACATTCTAGTGAGGAAGATAGAGAAGTAGACAGTTCCCAGGGCGTGAGTTTTGCTAGGAGACTGGGCAGAAGAAGCCACCCCAACTGCAGATCCTATTTATACCCGCCACTTAATGGTTCTGTATGTTTAGGAAAGATATTTCACCTTTCTGACCCTTGGGTTTCTATCTCAACAATGTGAACAAGATCTCTATTTCACAAGGTTATTGTAAGGATTAAATGAGATTTCCCTAAATCTCAGGTATTAGCATTCTGCCTTAGAATGCTTGCTCTATTTCCCTGCAGCCTCTACAATTGATTAACATTGCCACCTACTTTTGCTTCATCTTGGGTAATAATATTTGTGAATCATGGAGTTAGTGTTCAAGTCCTCTTGTTTTCCTAATTAACAGTAAAGCAAATGCTTAGCTGTTAGCATTTTAACAGTTCAATGGGGTCCCACCTAGAAATAGCTCATGTGCCCCAAGGGTATAAGTACTGAGATCCATAATTAAAGCATGATCACAATGCATTGCTTGGTGTTGGTAAGGCTTAAATATACACAATTTTATTGATTCTAAGAAGTAAGAATGGAGTAGATGACAGGTCCCAACACATAGAAGGAGGGATGAGGGGAGGGAAGAAAGAAAGACTTCCACTGGGGGTTGGGAGGTGGCATCGGAGCATAGCCCTGGAGCCTGCAGATCACCTGGCAGGTGGAAAGGGATTGAGGACTGAAATGGGGGAAAAGGAAGTGCTTTCTAAGAAAAGAATAAAGATCAACTGGGCTCGGTGGCTCAAACCTGTAATCACAGCACTTTGGGTGAAGGATGAGCCTGGGGCTATAGGTAAACTGAGGTCAGATAAAGAAGGGCTTGCATGCTGTCTGGGGAGTTTGGACTTGATCCTGATGGATATGGTGAAATTCAGCAGGTGTTTGAGGCCTGAATGTCATGTGTTCCAGTTATAGCCTAAGAAGATCTCAGGAAAATTATTTAGAGTGGGTCAGCACAAGAGGTACACAAGGATGCATGTACCAAGGTTTCGAGCCTGATGCATTTGTAGAAATACCTCTTGTGCTTCTGATTCTCACTTCTTTGTGTTTTCCCTCCTTGTTCTTTAACAGAGTCTTCCAAATAAATCAGTCCGTATGGAGGTATACATTTATTTCAGTAGAAATAAGCACTATGTTTCTGATATAAGCCTCCACTGTCTTAAACAGCCACAGCTCTTTGAGAAATCAGAGGCTGATGAAAGTCAGAAACCCGAGATCTGTCTTCAGTTCCTTCCGCTGCCCACCCTCCTGGGGAAGACCAGGGTCGACAGGCCTATCAATTGCCCCTCTCTTTTTTTAATTTTTTTTCTATTTTGAGGTGGAGTCTCACTCTGTCACCCAGGCTGGAGTGCAGTGGCGCGATCTTGGCTCACTGCAATCTCCACCTCCCGGGTTCAAGCAATTCTCCTGCCTCAGCCTCCCAAGTAGCTGAGATTAGAGGTGCGCACTACCATGCCTGGGTAATTTTTGTGTTTTTATTAGAGATGGGGTTTCACCATGTTGGCCAGGCTGATCTCAAACTTCTGACCTCAAGTGATCCTCCTGCATTGGCCTCCCAAAGTGCTGGGATTATAGATGTGAGCCACTGAAGCTGGCCTCAACTGCCCCTTTCATTTCTGATCAGTTCTAGTCCTTCCTCTCTGCTCACTACCCCTGCAGTTCCTACCCTCATTGTCTCTTATCTCAATGCTTTATAATGATCTATGAACCAGTCTCAATGCTGGCTTTATCTCAGTTCCTCTACTTAGTAGCTAAGAATTCTGAGTAGCTAAAGGATCCTAAGCAAATCCTTTAATCTTACTGTCTCAGCTTCCTCATCAGTCAAATAGAGATAATAAATGAATATATCTGCCTCATGGGTTGTTGTGGGGATTGCCAAGACCAGCTTGGTCAGGGAGACCCTAACCCAGCAGCGCTAGAGGAATTAAAGACACACACACAGAAATATAGAGGTGTGAAGTGGGAAATCACAGGTCTCACAGCCTTCCGAGCTGACAGCCCCGAACTGAGATTTACCCACGTATTTGTTAGCAAACCAGTCATTAGCATTGTTTCTATAGATGTTAAATTAACTAAAAGTATCCCTTATGGGAAATGAAGGGATGGGCCGAATTAAAGGGATAGGTTGGGCTAGTTAACTGCAGCAGGAACATGCCCTTAAGGCATAAATCACTCATGCTATTGTTTGTGGCTTAAGAATGCCTTTAAGTGGTTTTCCACCCTGGGTGGGCCAGGTGTTCCTTGCCCTCATTCCTGTAAACCCACAACCTTCCAGCTTGGGCGTTAGGGCCATGATGAACATGTTACAGTGCTGCAGAGATTTTGTTTATGGCCAGTCTTGGGGCCAGTTTATGGCCAGATTTTGGGGAGCTTACTCCCGACAGGGATTATGTGAACTACTGAGTTGAAACACTTACTATACTACATGGCATACAGTAGAAGTTCAGTAAAGGCTTGGTAATAATATTATCACTCCACTCCCACCTCCCATTCTGTTCATTAGAGCTGCCTAAAAAAATAAAATAACCGCCAGGCATGGTGGCTCATACTTGTAATCCCAGTGCTCTGAGAGCCCAAGGCAGGCTTACCTGAGGCCAGGAGTTTGAGATCAGCCTGGGTAACACAGGAAGCACCTGTCTCTACCAGAAATAATTAAAAAAAAAAAAAAAAAAAAAAAAAGCTAGGTGTGGTAGCATGAGCCTGTAGTCTCAGCTACTTGGGAGGCTGAGGCAGAAGGATTACTGAGCCCAGGAGTTCAAGGCTGCAGTTAGCTATAATTGTGCCACTGCACTACAACCTGGGTGACAGAGCAAGACTCTGTGTCTAAAAAAAAAAAAAAAAAAAAATAGAACCAGTAAGCCAGTAGTATTATTAATTGGGCATGTGGTGGCTCGTACCGTAATCCCAACTCTTTGGGAAGTCAAGGCCGGAGGATCACTTGAACCCAAAAGTTTGACACCAGTCTGGGCAACATGATGAGACCCTACATCTACCAAAAGAAAACAAAATTTAAGGGCTTAAAACAACAATGATCATTGAATATTACTATCTCTCAGGGCTCTGAATGTTGACTGGGCTTAGTTTGGTTGTTCTATCAGGGTCTCAAGAAGTTGCCAATCAGATGGTGGCTGGGATTGGAGTCAGTGACTAGGCAAGTCAGTCTTGCTTGCTCACATGTCTTGTAGCTGATGTTGGCTGCTGACGGCCTAGGACCTTCGCTGAGGCTGTTATTCAGAAGTGAATGTGGCTTCTCCTTCTGGCCTGGACTTCTTCACTGCATGGAGAGTCAGATGGAAGTTGTATCACCTTTTGTGACCTAGCCTCAGAAGTCACGCAATGCCACTTCTATTACTTTTGAAGACTGAGTTCTGATTTTGTATCTTGCCCAAATTCCTACCTAAAGAGGTCTTGTATTTCTTAAATGTATTTGACTGATGTCTCATGCCTCCCTAAAATATATAAAACCAAGCTGTGCCCCAACCACCTTGGGCACGTGTTCCCAGGACTTCCTGAGGGCTGTGTCATGGGCCATGGTCACTCATATTTGGCTCAGAATAAATCTCTTTATTAAGTGGTGTCCAGTTAATAGGGAGTCATGCCTTATAAACCATAAATTCTCATCAGAGGGGTTATTTGACCCTATATATCGTGACTTCGTTTTCATTCTGACTCTGGCATAACATTATGAGACAAGGAAAAATATTTAACCCCAAAATCTATTTCCTTGCCATACCTTGAAATTGCCCTGCAAAGTCTCTTAGGGGAAATATCCACATTCTATAGAGAATCCCCTTTCCCCTTTGTTTTTCTTCCTTTCTTTCCAGATCCAGGAGATAATCAGCTAAGAGCCAGGCACCCTTTTAGGTTCCATAAGAAATATTTTACGGCTGGGTGCCGTAAATAAAAGTTTACGTAAATAAAAAAGTTGACGTAAATAAAAAAAGTTTACGTAAATAAAAAAGTTGACGTAAATAAAAGTTTGTGGCTGGCCACCGTAAATAAAAGTAAAATAAAAGGTGGCTCACTCCTGTAAGCAGACTTCAGAGAGAAAGCAGGTTGCAAAATGTTTCTTTTGCCGGGCACAGTGGCTCATGCCTGTAATCCTAGCACTTTGGGAGGCTGAGGCGGGTGGATCACGAAATCAAGAGTTTGAGACCAGCCTGGCCAACATGGTGAAACCCAGTCTCTACCAAAAATACAAAAATTAGCCAGGTGTGGTGGCATGTGCCTGTAATCTCAGCTACTCAGCAGGCTGAGGCAGGAGAATCACTTGAATCCGGGTGGCGGAGGTTGCAGTGAGCCGATCTTGCGCCACCCGAGTAGCTGGGACTACAGACGCGTGCCACCATGTCCAGTTAATTTTTGTATTTTTAGTAGAGATGGGGTTGCACCAAGTTAGCCAGGATGGTTTCGATCTCTTGACCTCGTGATCCACCCGCCTCAGCTTCCCAAAGTGCTGGGATTACAGGCATGAGCCACCGCGCCCGGGCAAAAGAAGCATTTTACAACCTGCTTTCTCTCTGAAGATTGATATCTGAAAGATTCCTCTACGCGGTAAAACTTGGTCTCCACAATCTTTATCTTAACCTGAACATTCCTTTCCATTGATCCCAGGTCTTCAGATAAACTCAACCAATTGTCAACCAGAAAATGTTCAAATTTACCTATAGCCTGGAAGACCCTGCTTTGAGTTGTCCCACCTTTCTGAACCAAACAAATGTATTTCTTAAATGTATTTGACTGATGTCTCATGCCTCCCTAAAATATATAAAACTAAGCTGTGCCCCAACCACCTTGGGCACGTGTTCCCAGGACCTCCTGAGGGCTGTGTCATGGGCCATGGTCACTCATATTTGGCTCAGAATAAATCTCTTCAAATATTTTACAGAGTTTGACTCTTTTCATAGACACTTTCTTTCTTTCTCTCTCTCTCTTTTTTTTAATTGATATGGAGTCTCACTCTGTTGCCCAGGCTGGAATGTAGTGGCATGATCTCGGCTCACTGCAACCTCTGCCTCCTGGGTTCAAGCAATTCTGCTGCCTCAGCCTCCTGAGTAGCTGGGACTACAGGTGCACACCACCACACCCAACTAATTTTTTTGTAGTTTTAGTAGAGGTGGAGTTTCACCATGTTGGTCAGGTGGTGTCGAACTCCTTACCTCAAATAATCGGCCCACCTCAGCCTCCTAAAGTGCTGGGATTACAGGCATGAGCCACCGTGCCTCACCTTCATTGACACTTTCTATTCACCGATGGGTAAATCACTAAAGCCAGCCCTTATTCAAGGGGAGTGGAAGTAGACTCTAGTGCTTGATGCAAGACTGTTGACAAATTTGCAAATATGTTTTAAAACCACCCAAGTTCACCCTCTGGTCACAATTTATTTACATTCCTCCCACATGCAAAATACACTCATGTCCTTTCAAGACCTCCGTAAGACTCTTGTACTACAACATCAGGCCAAGGGATATAGTTCAGGATCTTGTTAACTAAACCAGGACCAGGTGTGGATGCAGCTCCTTGGGTGTGATTTCTTGGGTATAGCTCCTGGCATATCATTCCTCTCAATCTGAAGTCCTGTGAGCTAAATAAACAAGTTGTCTTCCCTTTACACACCCAATATACAATGACAACACAGGCATACATTTTTATTTTTTTTGAGACAGAGTGTCACTCTGTCACCGAGGCTGGAATGCAATGGTGTGGTCTCGGTTCCCTGCAGCCTCTGCTTCCTGGCTTCAAGGGATTCTCCCGCCTCAGCCTCCCTAGTAGCTGGGACTACAGGCACATGCCACCACACCAGGCTAATTTTTGTATTTTTAGTAGAGACGGAGTTTCACTATGTTGACCCAGGCTGGTCTCGAACTCCTGACCTCGTGATCCGCCTGCCTCGGCCTCCGAAAGTGCCAGGATTACAGGCGTGAGCCACCATGCCCAGCCAACACAGGCATAAATTAATAGACTCTCCCATTCGAAATGGGGAAAACAGGAAGCACACACAGTCAACTGATCCATAGTAACTCTGAAATTCAGCTGGTTATATGCTGCTGGTTTGTTGATCAGGGTGCAATTCCCCTGCTTGGGAGTTATTCTCCATAGGGCTTGGCTCCACTTTCTGAGCTCTTGCTTCTGTCCTCTAAATTAGTTTTCCTTTTCTCTTTCTTTTTTCTTTTTGAGACCGAGTCTTACTCTGTTGCCCAGGGTGTAGTGCAGTGGTATGATCTTGGCTCACTGCAATCTCTGCCTCCCGGTTCACATGATTCTTGTGCCTCAGCCTCCTGAGTAGCTGGGACTACAGGGTATGCCCAGCTAATTTTTGTATTTTCAGTAGAGACAGGGTTTCACCATGTTGGCCAGGCTGGTCTCAAACTCCTGACCTCAGGTGATCTGCCCGCCTTGGCCTCTCAAAGTACTGGGATTACAGGCGTGAGCCGCCATGCCTGGCCTAGTTTTCCTTTTCTATAAAGCATAGCTTTGGGTTGAGAGCAGTGGCTCACACCTGTAATCCCAACACTTTGTTTGGCTGAAGTGGGAGGATCACATAAGGCCAAGAGTTCGAGGCTGCAGTGAGCTATGATAGTGTCATTGCACTCCATTCTGGGCTATAGCACAAGATCATATCTCTAAAAATAATAATAATAAATAAAACATAGCTCATTTTTGCAACTGAGTATGCTTTCTCCCTGAAGATATTTGAGAGCCCATAGTTTTCTCTTTTTTTTTTTTTGAGACAGAGTCTCACTCTGTCACCCAGACTGGAGTGCAGTGGTGTGAGCTTGGCTCACTGCAACCTCCACCTCCCCGGTTCCATCAATTCTCATGCCTCAGCCTCCTGAGTAGCTGGGATTATAAGTGTGCGCCACGATGCCCAGCTAATTTTTTGTATTTTAGTAGAGATAGGTTTCACCATGTTGCCCAGGCTGGTCTTGAACTCCTGAGCTCAGTCAATCCACCCGCCTCGGTCTCCCAAAATGTTGGGATTATAGGCATGAGCCACTGTGCCTGGCTTTCTCTTTTCATTCCCAAAGTGGGAGGATTGCTTGAACCCAAAAGTTTGAGATCAGCCTAGGCAACATAGTGAGACCTTGTCTCTAAAAAAAAAAAAAAAAGAAAAAAAAAGTATAAATAAATAAAACAATACAAAAACAAATTTCTTCTTTTTATAAGGACACCAGTCACGTTGAATTAGGCCCAGCCTAATGACCTCATTTCAACTTGATTGCTTTTATGAGGACATTATGTCCAAATAATATTACATTCTGAGATACTAGGGGTCCGAAGTTCAACATATCTATTTTTTTTTGGTTGGTGGGGTGAGTGGGGAGGTGGATAAAATTCAACCCATGACAGCTACGCTCAGTTAGGTGGTTCTCACTCAGCATCTCTCAAGCAATTACTGTCAGATGCTGGCTTCAGCC
Organism: Pongo abelii; assembly: GCF_028885655.2. Classification (NCBI taxonomy): domain Eukaryota; kingdom Metazoa; phylum Chordata; class Mammalia; order Primates; family Hominidae; genus Pongo; species Pongo abelii. The sequence goes on from NC_071988.2 coordinate 24,812,358, forward strand.
GGCATCATCTCAAAGGCTTGCTTACTCACATGGCTTGTGGTTGATTTTGGCTATTGGCTGGGATCTCAGCCGGGCTTTCAACCAGAATTCTTACATGTGATCTCTCCACACGGTACGGGCTTTTTCAGAGCAAGGCAGCCAGTGGCAAACAATCAGACTCTGCCCCTTGAGGGGGGAAGTGTCAATAAATTTGCAGACAGATTTAAAATCACCACATCCTCCATCTCCTAATCCTTTCGTAGTGCTGCTGACAGCAAGAGGGTGGTTTTTCTGAAATGCAAATCTGACTACGCTATTTTCTTTCTTATAACTCTTTAATAGTGCCTGATTTCTTTTTCTTTTCTTTTTTTTTTTTTTTTTTGAGACGGAGTCTCACTCTGTTGCCCAGGCTGAGTGCACTGGTGCAGTCTCAGCTCACTGCAATTTTCGCCTCTTGGCTTCAAGCGATTCTCCTGCCTCAGCCTCCTGAGTAGCTGGGATTACAGGTGTGCACCACCACATCCGGCTAATTTTTGTAGTTTTAGTAGAGATGGGGTTTCACCATGTTAGCCAGGCTGGTCTCCATCCACCTGCCTCGGCCTCCCAAAGTGCTGGGATTACAGGCGTGAGCCGCCGCGCCAGGCCATGTTTCTAATGAGATAGAGGCCAACCCCCTCAGCATGACCTTCAAGGCCTTCATTTCTGCTGTCCTCTCTACCAAGAACCACACTGATACCTGGGAGCCTGTCAGTATGAGGCCTCCTTTCAGGGCACTGGAAGTCATGGAATATGATTGCTGTTCAAGAAAGGTAAATTTGCAGATAAATACAAAATGAAATTGAAGCAGAGATATGCAGTCACCCAAAAGACACAGATTGGCTTCCAGGCCCAAATACTTTGCTGTAAAACCAGCTGAAAGGGTTGCCATGTCCAAATTGAGATTGTGCTTATCAAAAGTGGAGCTGGGCAGCCACAGAGGCTGGCAGCATCCACTCCAGCTTTGTCAGGAGACAGGGAGCCCTGGCCCGAGGGCCTGGCCTGATGATTCTGAAATTTCTACTGTGGAAATAAACTATTTGAATACCCTAACTCATTGGGACTAACTTCCTTGTTCCAAATATGCATCTAGCCACTCTTTGATTATGATCTGGCTTCCCATGTAGCTTATTATGGGAGAGAATTAGACTGCTATGATGGTCCACATCCTTATATAAATGAATAAACTAGCCTTCTGGGGTTCGTCATCAGCTTCCAAGATTGCATTAATGGGAGTCTGTCATGCTCTGCATGCTCAGCTGATTTCTGAGCTTATGTGGCTAAGGATAAACAAGGGTGAATGTAGGGTGGGGCAAAAGAGGCACCTTGGACACAAAATTTAGGGAGGCACTCACTCTCAGGGTCTTGCAAGTGTGTTTTACTCTGTTTTCTGTTACTGTAACAGAATACCTGAAACTGGATAATTTATGAAGGAGTTTTTTTAGCTTATGGTTCTGGAGGCTGGGAAGTCCAAGATTAGGCACCCACATCTGATGATGGCCTCAGCTGCTTCATAGCATGGTAGAAAGCAGAAAGCAGAAGGGGAGAGAGGGCATTTGCAAGGGAAAACAGGGCTGAACTCCCTGTAACTAAACCCATTTCCTTGAGAAGGCATTAATCCCTCTTAACAACCTAATTACCTCATAAAAGCCCCACCTTCCAGCACTGCCACAGTGGCAATCAAATTTCTACATGAGTTTCAGAGGTGACAAACCATATTTAAACCATAGCAAATTGCTTTCTTAAACTTTGTGCCCTAGGTGCCTCTCTTGCCTCACCCTAGTCTCAACCTGATATATTCAGAAAAGCAGGTGCCATCTTAGGGAATCACCTTTATCTGATCAGAGCCTAAGTTCCTAGTTCCAAAGGTGACATTATAATCTGCTTGCTTTTTCTCTAGGTAAGTGGTCATTTCTTTTTTCTTTTATGTGAGGTAGAGTCTCACTCTGTTGCCTGGGATGGAGTGCACTGGCACAGTCTCAGCTCACTGCCATCTTTGCCTCCTGGATTCAAGGGATTCTCCTGCCTCAGCTTCCTGAGTAGCTGGGATTACAGGCATGCACCACCACGTCCAGCTAATTTTTGTAGTTTTAGTAGAGACGGGGTTTCACCTTGTTGGCCAGGTTGGTCTCGAACTCCTGACCTCAAGTCAGGCATGAGCCATCATGCTGGCAGGGTGGTCCTTTCAATAGAGAACCAGACTTTCCAGCTGTGAGTAAAATGCAAGCAAGCTCTAAGACACCCTCCCAGGGACATGAGACCCAAGGAGATAGGAGGAAGAGGGGAAAGAGTAGGGGAGGTTTAGGGTAACAGTAAAACTACTTTAGAGAGAGTAGGGTTTATGCTGATTGGGGAAGAGATAGTATCAAAGTCCTAGGCATCCTAGGACAGTGTCCCTGTGGACACTGTCCAAGGATATGAATTTGCCCTCAATCCCATAGACACAGGCTGGCTAATAGACTGGTACCTTTCAGTACCAAAATATGTATCATATTTTCTCCCACCTCCAGCTCAACCTTCTATTAATAGCAAGCAAGTAACCGCTCCCTCTCATCCCTTGGTTAGCCCTGGCCCTAAGCAACTAAAACATATGCTGATTAGCTAAGGTCATTTTTTCTGTCCCCTGCCAGCTTTACATTGCTGATTGCACAGGTAACTCCAGATCCCACTGGGCAAGATATTGGGATTGGGGGGGTTAGCAGAGAGCAGGGACAAGGCATCATCCTATCAGGGGTAAGACAGCCACCTCTATCTTGAACCCCTCACACCCAGCATAAATAGCATCCTCTTATGCAGTGCTGGAGATACCGCAAGCATGAGTTAGGAGTGGCATGAAAGTAGAAGACAGAAACAGGTCTCAGATTTCCTATGCATCTGTGCTGGCCAATATTTTAGAACTCCTTTCAAATAAGTAGGTTAATGTAGCAAGGCGAGACCACATCAGGTTAGTCCCAGTCTGGTACTTGGGATTAATGTATCATGAAAGGAATAAGGAATGTGGCTGTGGCCAATTAGAAAGCCAGTGATGTTGGGAGTACTAGTCGGCAGAATTCGCACTCCCAGCGAGTGGGGCTTTCCCTTTGTCCTGCAGTTTTTCCTTCTGTCTTCACCTCTCACCCTTGGCCCCCTCCAATGGGCTTGGCCTAGAAAGTTACTTTGTGCAGAGAAAGCAATGCAATAGAGTGAGAAATTCCAGGTTTGGCAAAAGCCAAACCTGGCTTTGAACTCTCAATCTGCCACTGACCATCTGTGAGGTATTGGTCAAGTTAGTTAACCTCTTTGAGCCTCAGTTTCCCCAGCTGCAAAATGAGGACCATATACCTACCCATAAGTGTCATAGTATTTGCAAAGTATTTGACAGGTAGTAGAGTCCAGTGATACTAGTTATATTGAGGTTAGTTCTTTCGCATCTTTTTTTTGAAATGAAAAAATCATCTGAAAAAAGATTTCATTTTTTTTATTGATTTTTACAATTTTAATAGGATTGAAGGAGAAAGTGATTGCATTAGAATTTTTTGAGAAAGCTTTCTAGTGGGTTCTTTGGGCAAGAATTAATAACAATGATGACAGATAACATATATAGAACATTCACCTTGTGTATGGCCCTCTTCTAAGTACAATGCATGGGCCAGGCACAGTGGTTCACGCCTATAATCCCAGCACTTTAGGAGGCTGAGGCGGGCTGGTTACTGGAGGTCAGGAGTTTGAGACTAGCCTGACCAACATGGTGAAACCCCATTTCTACTAAAAATACAAAAATTAGCCGGGCATGGTGGCGGGTGCTTGTAATCCCAGCTACTCAGGAGGCTGAAGCAGGAGAATCACTTCAACCCAGGAGGCAGAGGCTGCAGTGAGCCGAGATTGTGCCACTGCACTCCAGCCTGGGCAACAGAGTGACACTCTGTCTCAAAAAATAATAATAATGATAATGATAATAAACTAAGTACATTGCATGAACTAAGTCATTTATTATTCTACCAGATCTGTGAAGCGGGACTACTGTCATCTCTATTTTACAGATAAAACAAAATACCAATGTCTCCTAGAGAGCATGTTTACCTCTTTACTTCTTCTGTATTGTTTGTTTGCTAAAGAATAGCTTTGTCCCTTTCCCGATTTAAAAAAATATATATTGAGGGGATGGCCAGGCGCAGTGGCTCACGCCTGTAATCCCAACAATTTGGGAGGCAGAGGCAGGCGGATCTCTTGAGATCAGGAGTTTGAGACCAGCTTGATCAACATGGTGAAACCCATCTCTACGAAAAATACAAAAATTAGCCAGGTGGGGTGGCACACGCCTGTAATCCCAGCTACTCGAGAGGCGGAAGCAAGAGAATTGCTTGAACCCAGGAGGCGGAAGTTGCAATGAGCTGAAATCACGCCACTGCACTCCAGCCTGGGCCACAGAAACTTTGTCTAAAATAATAATAGTAATAATAAATACATATATATGAAATTTCGTAACACAAAATTAACCATTTTAAAGTGAAAAACTCAGGGGCATTTAGTACATTCACAATGTTGTACAATCACCACCTTTATCTAGTTTTTTTTTTTTTTTTTTGAGACAAGGTCTCACTCTATCACCCAGGCTGGAGTGCAGTGATGCAGTCTTGGCTCACTGCTGCCTCAACCTCCTGGGCTCAAGTAATTCTCCCACCTCAGCCTCCCAAGTAGCTGGGACCACAAGTGCGTGCCGCCATGCCTGGCTAATTTTTTTTTTCTTATTTTTATTTTTATTTTTTTGAGATGGAGTCTTGCTCTGTCGCCCAGGATGGAGTGCAGTGGCGTGATCTCGGCTCACTGCAACCTCCGCCTCCCAGATTCAAGTGATTCTCCTGCCTCAGTCTCCCGAGTAGCTGGGATTACAGGCATGTGCCACCATGCCCAGCTAATTTTTGTATTTGTAGTAGAGATGGGGTTTCACCATGTTGATCAGGCTGGTCTCAAACTCCTGACCTCGTGATCCACCCACCTTGGCCTCCCAAAGTGCTGAGATTATGGGCATGAGCCACAGCACCCAGCCTATCTAGTTTTAAAACATCTCCATTACTCCAAAGTAAAACCCCTTAGCCCTTAAGCAGTTTCTCCTCATTACACACTTCCCCCTCCTCGCCCGCTGGCAACCACCAATCCATGTCTGTCTTTATGGATTTATCTATTCTGGATATTGCATGTAAATGAAGTCAAACAATATATGACTTTTTGTTTCTGGCTTTTTTCACTTAGTATGATGTGCTTGTGTTTTTGTTGTTGTTGTTTGAGATAGAGTCTCACTCTGTCGCCCAGGCTGGAGTGCAGTGGTATGATCTTGACTCACTGCAATATCTGCCTCCCAGTTCAAGCGATTCTTCTGCCTCACCCTCCAGAGTTGCTGGGACTACGGGTGCCTGCCATCATGCCCAGCTAACTTACTATAATGTTTTTATCCACATTTGGATAATAATAATAAACTAAGTACATTGCATAAACTAAGTCATTTATTATTCTACCAGATCTGTGAAGCAGGACTACTGTCATCTCCATTTTACAGATAAAACAAAATACTAATGTCTCCTAGACAGCATGTCCATTTGCATATATTCTTCGGGGAAATATCTATTCAAGTTCTTTGCCTATTTTTTAAATTGGGCTGTTTGTCTTTTCAAGTTTTAAGAGTTCTTTAATATCCACATTTGGATAAAAACATCATATTAAGACAAACAACCCAATAAAAACATTATATTAAGTGAAAAAAGTTTAATGTTCACCTAGTATAATGTGTTTATCCACATTGCAGCCTGTATCAGTACTTTTTTTTGGCTGAATCATACTCCATTGTATGCATATACAACAACTTGTTGAGCCATTCATGGGTTGAGGAACATTTGGGCTTTTCACACCTTTTGGTTATTGTGAGTTGTGCTGCTATGAATATCCATGTTCATGTACTCGTTAGAGTGCCTGTTTTCAATTATTTGGGGTTTAGATCTAAAAGTGGAATTGTGAGGGTTGGGCACGGTGACTCGTGCCTATAATTCCAGCACTTTGGGAGGCCAAGGCGGACAGATCATCTGAAGTCAGGGATTCGAGACCAGCCTGGCCAACAAGGTGAAACCCCTGTCTTTACTAAAAAAAAAAAAATACAAAAATTAGCTGGGCGTGGTGGTGGGCGCCTGTAATCCCAGCTACTTAGGAGGCTGAGTCAGGAGAATCACTTGAACCTGGGAGGCAGGAGTTGCAGTGAGCCGAGATTGTACCACTGCACTCCAGCCTGGGTGATAGAGTGAGACTCTGTCTCAAAATAAATAAATTAATTAAAATAAAAAATTACATAAATAAAAGTGGGATTTTGGGGTCCTGTGGTAATTCTGTGTATAAATTTTTGAGGAACCACCAAACTATTTTCCATGGTGGCTGAGCCACTTGACATTCTCACCAGCAATGTATGGGGGTTCTAGTTTCTCCACATCCTCCTCAACACTTGTGATTTTTCTTCCTTTTTTAACATCATCCTGGTGGTGTGAAGTGGTAACTCTTTGTGGTTTCTGTTTGCACTTTTCTAATAATGAATGATGTTGAGGTTCTTTTCATGTGCTTCTCGGCCATTTGCATATATTCTTCGGGGAAATATCTATTCAAGTTCTTTGCCTATTTTTTAAGTTGGGTTGTTTGTCTTTTTAAGTTGTAAGAGTTCTTTATATATTCTGAATACTAGGCTCTTATCACATATGCAATTTGCAAATATTCTATCCCACTCATAGATTGTCTTTTCACTTTCTTGATAATGTCCTTTACTTTTTTTTTTTTTCTTGAGACAGAGTCTTACTCTGTCTCCCGGGCTGGAATGCAGTGGCACAATCTCAGCTCACTGCAACCTCTGCCTCCCTGGTTCAAGTGATTCTCCTGCCTCAGCTTCCCAAGTAGCTGGGATTACAGGCACAGGTCACCATACCTGGCTAGTTTTTGTATTTTTAGTAGAGATGAGGTTTTACCATGTTGCCCAGGGTCGTCTTGAACTACTGGCCTCAAGTGATACAACCGCCTTGGCCTCCCAAATTGCTGGGATTACAAGCATGAGCCACTGTGCCCAGCCATTTTTTTTTTTTTAATTAAAAAATTTTTATTTCTTTTTTGAGGCAAAGTCTCACTCCATCTCTCAGGCTGGAGTGCAGTGACATGATCACAGCTCACTGCACCCTCAACTTCCAGGGCTCCGGTGATCATCCCACTTCAGCCTCCCAGGTAGCTGGGACCACAGGCATGCACCACCATCCCCAGCTAATTTTTGGTATTTTTTAAGAGACAAGACCTAGACCTTGCCATGTTGCCCAGGCTGGTCTCAAACTCCTGGGCTCAAGCCATCCACCCACTTTGGCCTCCCAAAGTGTGGGGATTACAGGCATGAGCCACCATGCCTAGCAATTTCTATTTTTCGCAGTGATGAGGTATGGCTTTGTTGCCCAGACTCTTCTTAAGCTCCTGGGTTCCAGCCATCCTCCTAACTTGGCCTGCCAGAGTGTTGGTGAGGCTGGAGAATAGAGTCTGGAAGCAGGGAACTTGAGACCAATTTGTGCTGACTTCCTAAAGCTGAATCAAGGGAAAACATCAAGGTCTGGGGGCCAGGAATCTAAGCCCAATTCATGAAAATTTCCTAAGGTGAAATCAGAGGGGAAATACCCAGGTCTGGGAGCACGAACCCTAAGGCCAATTGGCAGGAACTTCCTAAAGCTAAACCAAAAGGAAAAACCCAATCTCCCCAGGCCCAAGTAACAAAGGATCAAAGGCTACTTACTCTCCTACAACTTTCCCCCTTCTCCCAGGATAGAGAGGGAGAGTGCCCTGGAGCAGCCGAGGACTAAGCAAGCGCTACCCCTTCATCTGCATAGGGCATCAATCTGCTCCAGCCTTGGGTTAGCCATGGGCCAATTCACCTCAGCCTTTAATTAGCCACAGGCCAAATCTTTCATCCAGATAAGAAGTAGCTGATAGGAACCTCAAATGGACTACTTAAACCCCCACAAACTTTGTAGATGGGGTCCTTGAGCTGCCTGCTTCATTCCACTCCTACCCTATGGAGTGCTTTCTTTTCTTTTTTCTTTCTTTTCTTTCTTTCTTTCTTTTTTTTTTTTTTGAGATGGAATCTCGCCCTGTCGCTCAGGCTGGAGCTCAACGGTGCAATCTTGGCTCACTGCAACCTCCGCCTCCCGGATTCAAGCGATTCTCCTGCCTCAGCTTCCCAAGTAGCTGGGATTACAGGCGTGCCCCACCACACCTGGCTAATTTTTTGTATGTTTAGTAGAGATGGGGTTTCACCATGTTGGCCAGGCTGGTCTCAAACTCCTGACCTCGTGATCTGCCCACCTCGGCCTCCCAAAGTGCTGGGATTATAGGCCTGAACCACCGCTCCTGGCCAGAGTGCTTTCTTGCTTTAATAAATCCCTGCTTTCGCTGGGTGCAGTGGCTCACACCTGTAATCCCAGCACTTTGGGAGGCCGTGGCAGATGGATCACTTGAGGTCAGGAGTTCAAGACCAGTCTGGCCAACATGGTGAAACCCCGTCTCTACTAAAAATATAAAAATTAGCTGGGCTTAGTGGCGCATGCCTGTAGTCCCAGGTACTCAGGAGGCTGAGGCAGGAGAATCGCTTGAACCCAGGAGGCAGAGGTTGCAGTGAGCTGAGATCACGCCACTGCACTACAGCCTGAGTGACAGAATGAGACTCTGTCTCAAAATCAATCAATCAGTCCCTGCTTTGCTGTTTCATTCTTTTGTTACTTTGTGCGCTTTGTTAAATTATTTGTTCAACCTGGACATCTCACAATGAATGGCTGCCTTCTGGTAATACTGGGACTACAGGTGTGAACCACCACGTTCAGCTGATAATATCGTTTGATACGCAAAAGTTTTTAACTTTCATGAAGTCCAGTTGAGCAATTTTGTCATTTGTTGTTCATGCTTTGGTGTCATATCTAAAAATCATTTGCCAGCCGTGTTCATGGTGGCACACACTTATGGTCCCAGCTAACCAGGAGGCTGAAGCAGGAGGATGGTTTAAGCCCAGCTGCAGTGAGCCATGATCAAACACGGTACTCCAGCCTGGGCAACAGAGCGAGACACTGTCTCCAAAAACAAAACAAAATGAAATCATTGCCAAATCCAAGGTCATGAAGATTTACTCCACTTTTCTGCTAAGAGTACTATGGCTGTTATATTTAGGTTGTTGATCCATTCTGAGATAATTTATTTTTTTATTATTATTATTATTTTTAGACAGTCTTCTGTCACCCAGGCTGGAGTGCAGTGGCATGATCTTGGCTTACTGCAACCTCCACCTCCTGGGTTCAAGAGATTCTCTTGCCTCAGCCTCCTGAATAGAGTAGCTGGAACTACAGGAGCACGCCACCACGCCTGGCTAATTTTTGTATTTTTCGTAGAGAAGGGGTTTCACCGTTTTGACCAGGCTGGTCTCGAACTCCTGACCTCAAGTGATCCGCCCACCTCGGCCTCCGAAAGTGCTGGGATTACAGGCACCCGGCCCTGAGATAATTTTTGTATGTGATATGAGGAAGGGGTTGAACATAATCTGCATGTGGGAATTCAGTTGTCCCAGAACCAATTGTGGAAGAGTCTATTCCTTCCCTACTGGTGGAGAAAGATCCTTACATGATTTTGATCTCTGTGGAATATGCATGGAGGCAGGTAAAGAAAAGTCAGCCACTCCAAACCCTGGTCTGGAAACAAGCAGGGAGGCCAGGACAAGTTGATCAGCACTTCAAATAAAGGACAGGGAGGAGGAAAATTTCTAGAGTCGCAGCCCTGCGTGTAACTGGAGGAGCTGTTCTCTGCTTATGATTTTATCAAATGTAAGTTGAGTGGCACTTTCAAAATAATTTAATTTATAAAATGCAGTCGATAGAATGAATGTTGCAAACCATGCGGTAACATTGAAATCCCATAGTTGGAGCTCAGTACATTCAACATACCCACACACAAGGCTAATGTTTGTACAGGGGAGCTGAAAGATTTCTATCATTTAGGTAATTTACTTCCTCTGTTTGTTTTTTTTTTTTTTTTTTTTTTTTTGAGACAATATCATTCTGTCACCTGGACTTCAGTGGTGTGATCTCAGCTCACTGCAACCTCCACCTCCTGAGTTCGAGTGATTCTTGTGCCTCAGCCTCCCGAGTAGCTGGGAGCATGTCATCATGCCTGGCTAATTTTTGCATTTTTAGTAGAGGCAGGGTTTTGCCATGTTGGCCAGGCTGGTCTCCAACTCCTGACCTCAAGTGATATGCCTGCCTCGGCCTCCCAAAGTGATGGGATTACAGGCATGAGCCACTGAACCAGGCAGCTTAGTAGGGTTTTTATAGAGATCAATTAATTAAAATATGTGAAGTCCTGAGAATAGTCCTTGGCTATATAAGTGGTAGCTATTTGCCATCAAGATGATGATGATGATGATGAATGATGATGATGATTATTATTATTTTATCATCTTCATCATTATGTTCTCCTGACTCTTTAAGGAAGGGGAGAAAAGAACAGTTCACAATATCTGCAAAACAGCAATATATCAAATAATAGTTTTTTTTTTTTTTTTTTTTTTGAGACGGAGTCTCGCTCTGTCTTCCAGGCTGGAGTGCAGTGGCTTGATCTCAGCTTACTGCAACTTCCGCCTCCCGGGTTCAAGCAATTCTCCTGCCTCAGCCTCCCGAGTAGCTGGAACTACAAGCGCCCACCACCACACCTAGCTAATTTTTTGTATTTTAGTAGAGACGGGGTCTCTCCATGTTGCACAAGCTGGTCTTGGACTCCTGAGCTCAGGCAATCTGCCTGCCTCGGCCTCCCGAAGTGCTAGGATTACAGGCATGAGACACCGTGCCCGGCCAAAGAATAGATTGAACAAAATATTTGTTAAACCTTTAGGATAGAAATTATAAAACTTCATTAAAAGCCTTAAAAAAAAGATGATGCAATTTATCTATTTATTTTTCCCACACCTGAACCACCAATGATGATGCAATTTAAATGATTTGTCTGATAAGGCAAGTCACTCCTCTTTGTCTTTCTCCAAAGTTGTCTTAAGTACTTTTTGTCCCTTTGCTCTTCCAAAAAAATTTTAAAATCAGGTGAATTTACAGATGAATTTTGGGGGGGCTTGAAATCTTTATGAGGTTGAGTTCATGCTCATGGATGAGAAGACTCGGTGTCATAAAGTGAGGGGGCCTGCAGTAGCTGAAGCCCCATGGGACCATCAGCCTTTTTCATATACTCCAAAGTACCTTGCAAAGATGATAATTTTCTATGTGAACATGATGTACAAAGGTTACTAAGCACTGGAATAGACCAGAGGGCTAGAACAGGGAACTCAGAAATAGAGCCTCATATACATGGAAATTTCATCATCTCCAAAAGTGCCATTACCAGTCTGTTAGGATGAAAAGGATTATTCAATAAATGGTACAGTTACTTACGTATATGGACAACAAAATAAAATTGCTTTCTTTCTTTCTTTCTTTCTTTTTTTTTTTGAGACAGAGTCTTGGTCTGTCACCAAGGCTGGAGTGCAGTGGTGCAATTTCGGCTCACTGCAACCTCTGTCTTCCGGGTTCACTCAATTCTCTGCCTCAGCCTCCTGAGTAGCTGGGATTACAGGCATGCACCACCATGCCCGGCTAATTTTTGTATTTTTTAGTAGAGACAGGGTTTCTCCATTTTGCACAGGCTGGTCTTGAACTTCTGGCCTTAAGTGATCTGCCTGCTTCAGCCTCCCAAGGTGCTGAGATTATAGGTGTGAGCCACCGCCGCCTGCCAAAAATGCAAAATATTACAAACTTTTTTGAAATGTAGGATAATATTTTGATGACATCAGATCAGGAAAAAACCTAGCAAAAGCGGAGAAAGCTCAAATCATAAAACAAAAACAAATAAGTTGAATCATATGCATGGGAACAACCACTACAACTTATATCACAGACAAAGAGCTAATTTCAACAAGAAAGAACTTTTTCAAATCAATAAAGTAGCAATAATTCGATAGAAACAGATAGATCACAGAAAAGCATACGTAAGTGGTCTTAAGAATCTAAAAATACTACATTTTTGCACCTTACGTTCAACTTCATTAATAATAATAAGAGAAATACAAATCAATGGTCAGGCATGGTGGCTCATACCTGTAATCCCAGCACTTTGGGAGATCGAGGCAGGACCATCACTTGGGTCCAGGAGATGGAGACCAGCCTGGGCAACACAGCAAGACACCCTCTCAATTAAAAAAATTTTTTTTTTTTAAAAAAGAAATGCAAATAAAAACTACATTGAGATCCCATTTTTCACCTATCAGGTTGGTAAAAATCTAGAAGTCTGACTTATGTTATTGTCCATGGTAGAGGAAATAGACCCTTTTACAATGCTGTGGGGAGCAAATTTTACAACCCGTATGGTGGAAATTTGGCAATATCTATCAAAATTACAGTTGTACCTACTCTTCGGCCATTTCCTTATCTAGAAATGTCTTCCCTAGACATCTACACACACGTGTGCCATGATAAAAGAACAGGGTTACTCAGTGCACCATTGTTTGTAACAACAAAATATGGGAAAGAAGCCACTAAATATTAATCTTGTTAAATATAAATTATAGTACATTCATATTATGGAATATTATAGAGCTATAAAACAACAAAGAAACTCTCTTAAATATATTACTGGTGTGGAATAATCTCCAGGTTATATAGTAAAGGAAGAAAAAAAACCCAAGATGCATAACAGTGTACACTAATATTTGGATTAAAAAAGTGAAAATATTTATTGTATTTTGCTTTTATGTGCATAATTCTGGAAGGATACTAAAGGGAATTGGGTGATTTGAAGAGGCAGAGAATAGACTTTTTACTACATGCTCTTTTGTACCTCTTGAATTTTAAGCTATGTGCTGTATGCATTATCTTTCAGAAGAAAGCAATATATTAAAATTGAACACATTTGCTACATTGAAGTTAAAATTTTTGATATAATAAAAGGTATCATAAGAGGTTAAATGACAGTAGGAGAATATATTTTCAATACATGTAACTGAGAAAAGATTCGTATCCAGAGTTCCAAATCAATAAGAAAAAAAAAAAAATCCAATATGAAAATGAACAGAAAATATGATCAAAACACTCACAGAAGAAATGTAAATGGCCAATTAACATAATAAGAAAGGCTTATTATAGTGATCAGGAAACTATATATTAAAATGAGCTATCATTTTACTACAGTTGATTGGAAAATGTTTTAAATTCTGACACGTTCAAGTATTGGTGAGGATATAGAATATAGAGAATACTCACCGCTTGCTGGCAGGAATGTAAATTGGTATTACCACATTGGAGAACTACATGGCAATAAAGTAGAAAATATGCATGCCCTTTGACACAGTAATTGCACTTTTGGGTACATAATCTAGAAAACTTCTAGAACATTTGCATAAAAAGATACGTACAAAATATCCATTGATGTGTTATTTGTATTAACAAAAATCAACAAGAAAATGAATAAACAATGTTATCATTACAAAATAGAATATTATATAGCAATATTCCTATTCCAAGATTCCTACATGTATCAATGAGAATAAAATATAAACACGTAAGATGGAGTGAAAAGCAAATGGTTTAAAGAATATTATTTAAATAAAATTTTAAAACACTCAGATATTTCTATGTAATGTTTGTGCTAATCTACGTATGTAGTAAGAGTATAACAAGTACAGTGGAATTAGAAACATTAAATACAAAAAACGCCAGGTGCGTTGGCTCATGCCTGTAATCCCAGCACCTTTGGAGGCCAAAGCAGGTGGATCTCTTGAGCCCAGGAGTTCGAGACAAGCCTGGCCAACATGGTGAAACCCTGTCACTATTAAAAATGGAAAAATTAGCTGGGTGTGGTAGTGCATGCCTGTAGTCCCAGCTACTTGGGCGGCTGAGGTGAGAGGATCACTTGAACCCAGGAGTCAGAGGTTGCAGTGAGCCAAGATCACATCACTGCCCTCCAGCCTGGATGACAGAGTGAGACCCTGTCTTGAAAAACAAACAAAAACAAAAACAAAACTCACGTAATCCATAAATGTATACACCTACAATGTGGCACAAAAATTAAAAATAAAAAAAAAGAAACACTAAATTCAAGTCATGGTTACCTCTGGGCATAGACGGAGGATGAACCTTTTCCTGGCTGTGTGACAAGAACTAGTTTTTTTTCTGCCACGATAGGAGTAGGGAAGAAGGGTTATGGGATATTTTTTGTGGCTATAATATTTTGTTTTATAAAAACCCATGATTGTGCAGGGCACAGTGGCTCATGTCTGTAATCCCTGCACTTTGGAAGGCTGAGGTGAGTGGATCACCTGAGGTCAGGAGTTTGAGACCAGCCTGGTCAACATGATGAAACCCCATCTCTACTAAAAATACAAAAAATTAGCTGGGCGTAGTGGTGCGCGCCTGTAATCCCAGCTACTCAGGAGACTGAGGCAGAAGAATCGCTTGAACCCAGGAGGAAGAGATTGCAGTAAGCCAAGATCATGCCACTGTACTCCAGCCTGGGCAAAAAAAGCAAAAACTCTGAAAACAAACCAAAACAAAAAACAAAAACCACAACAACAAAAAACAAAAACACTGATTGAAAGAAAAAAAGGAAAAAGTAACAGCTGGTTGGTGGGTGCACTAGTATTTTTTTTTTTTTTTTTTTTTTTTTGAGACAGTCTCACTCTGTTGCCCAAGCTGGAGTGCAGTGGCGCGATCTCGGTTTACTGCAACCTCTGCCTCCCAGGTTCAAGCAATTCTCCTGCCTCAGCCTCCTGAGTAGCTGGGATTACAGACATATGCCACCAGGCCTGGCTAACTTTTTTTGTAGTTTTAGTACAGATGGGGTTTCACCATGTTGGCCAGGCTGGCCTCAAACTCCCAATCTCAGGTGATCCACCTGCATCAGCCTCCTAAAGTGCTGGGATTACAGGCATGAGCCACTGCATCCGGCCTTTTTCTATACTTTTTGATGTTTGAAACAGATCATTAAAAATAAAATGAGGCTGGGTGCAGTGGCTCACGGTAATCCCAGCACTTTGGGAGGCCGAGAGGGGCGGATCACAAAGTCAGGAGTTCGAGACCAGCCTGGCCAATATTGTGAAACCCCATCTCTATTAAAAATACAAAAATTAGCCGGGCGTGGTGACGGATGCCTGTAGTTCCAGCTACCTGGGAAGCTGAGGCAGGAGAATCACTTGAACCCGGGAGGCAGAGGTTGAAGTGAGCCAAGATCGGGCCACTGCACCCCAGCCTGGGCGACAGAGCAAGACTCTGTCTCAAAAAAAAAAAAAAAAAAAAAATGAACAGAGGAGGAATTTAGCATAGAATGCTAAGGAGCAAAAATGTTTTTGCCAGGGTTTACTTTCAGTTCTACCATTTGTAAGCACTGTGACCCTGGGAAAGTCACGTAATCTCTTTAAGCCTCATTTTCCTCAGCTGCAAGATGGGGATAATTATAGTAGCTAGAAGATTAACTAAGATAAAGGTTAAACAATCTTGTGAATGCATGGTCCTTGTACATAGTAAGTGATAAGTTCCTAAGACCAACGGATGACTCTAATCCTTTAAAAGTTGAGAAAGCCATGTTATCAGGCATGGGGGCATGAGCTGGCAGTTCTTGCATACTTTCTTGATAGGTAAGAAGTTGCAGGCTTCTATTGTTAGATCCACAATCTAATGTTTTGGTTAAACTATAGCTACAGCATGCAAACCCTATAATAATTTTAGGGTTTAAGGATAGTAGGAAGATAGGCTCAAGATGTGTAAGTGTTAATGTATTTTCTCATGTAAAGGAAGGTTCAATACTGTTAATATAATATGCACGTGTCCCTCGTTGTGTCATGATTAGCATATACAGGGAGGAAAGGGCTGTAATTAGTATATTAAGTCCTATAAGCATAATAGTGACATTTGATCAGGAGAATGAGGCCATAGTCACAAAGAGTTCTCTTGCTAGATTAATGGTAGGGAGTAAGGCAAGGTTAGTAAGATTTGCTAGAAGGGGCTATTAGTGGGAGCAGTGTTTGAAGGCCTGGGGTAAGTAATATGGTTCGTCTATGGACTCGCTCATAGTTTGAATTTGCTAGGCAGAATAGTAAGGATGAAGTGAATGCGTGAGCAATTATAAGGATGATTGCACCTGTAAAGCTTCAAGGGGTCTGGATGAGGATAGCCATAATAACAAGTGCTATGTGGCTTACGGAGGTGTAGGCAATACATGATTTTAGATCAGTTTGTCGTAAACAAATAGAACTATTCCTCACAGGGACAAGATGAGGATCGGGTAGGCTATATATTCTGTTAGGGGGGTGAGGATAAGAGTAAGCTGTATCATACCGTAACTGCCTAGCTTTAGGAGTACTGCTGCAAGAACTATTGAGCTTCTATATGAGCTTTGAGCAGTCATAGGTGAAGTCCATATAGAGTTATTTGTACTATACAAGCCATGATACATGCTAGTCATATAAGATTATTGGATAAGGAGGTTAATAGCTCTTGGGTAGTAAGTATTATTACTAGGCCAGGCGTGGTGGCTCATACGTGTAATCCCAGCACTTTGGGAGACCAAGGCAGGCAGATCACCTGACGTCAGGAGTTTGAGACCAGCCTGACCAATATGGAGAAACCCCGTCTCTACTAAAAATACAAAATTAGCCTACCGTGGTGGTGCATGCCGGTAATTCCAGCTACTTGGGAGGCTAAGGCAGGAGAATCGCTTGAACCCGGGAGGCGTAGGTTGCGGTGAGCCGAGATCGTGCCATTGCCCTCCAGCCTGGGCAACAAGAGTGAAACTCTGTCTCTTAAAAAAAAAAAAGAAAAAAAGTATTATTACTAGCATATTTAGTGACCTTGATATCTTTTGAGTATAAACGAGTGTTACAAGTAGAGGAAGGGATCCTACTAATGTGTAAAATAAGAAGTATGAGCTTGCATTGAGGGGTTCTGGTTGGTTGCCTCAGTGGGTGATGATAATTAGGGTAGGAACTAGCGTGGCTTCAAAGAGGCTATAAAATATAATTAGTTCTGTGGCGGTGAATGCTATGATTTAAAAAGTCTGTAGGGAAATCAATATAGAAATATAGAGTTTTTTTCATGGGGGTGATTCATTGTACAGGTGATATTGGCTTGCTAGAATTGTAAGAGGTAGTAGTCAGGTTGTTAAGATTAGAAGAGGTGATGTCAGCAGGACAGAACAGAAGACTAATGAGAAATTGGATGAGTTATTGTTGAATTGTTTAAAAAATAGTAGGCTGATGAGGCTGATGAGTGGACTGTGGATAACCAGTTGATTCAGATTGTAGAATTTTTAGAGAATCATGTCATTGGTAACAGTATAATTGTTGGAATAATAATATTTAGCATTGAAGTAAACTTAGATTTTGTACATAATCTAGGCCATATGTACTGGAGATTGAAACTAGTAAGGCAAGGCCCGCTGCAGCTTTGCAGACAGCAAATACTAGGAGGATAATGGGTATTATGGATGCTCGAGCAAAATGTATATTTAAAGTTATGAGAGTATTTATGATAAATATTGATAGGGATATTAGGTGTGATCAATAGACTAATACTCCTAACAGTGATATGGTGTATGCTAATATAATATTAATGTAAATAGAGGGCATTTGGTAAATATGGTCTATCATAATCTAATGAGTTGAAATCATTTATTTTGACTTAAACTATTTACCAATTCAACTCAGTCTAACCCTTTTTGGGATCAATCATAAGTCAAGCCTAGGATTAAAATGGTAACTAATATAAGGGCTGTGCTGATTATTAGTGTCAGGTTGGTTGGTTGAAGGGCTCATGGCAGGTGTAGTAGTAGAGTGATCTCTAAGTTGAAGAAGAGGAATGTGGTGGCTACTGGGAAGAATTTTATGGAGAAGGGGAGGTGGGCGGAGGTTATTGGGTCAAATCTGCATTCATGGGGTTGGATTTTTCCATATAAATATTAAGTTGTGGGAGCTGCAATGCTATTATTAGTAGTAATAGGGTCAGTGAGGTGTCGGTTACTAGGCCTAGTGTCAGGTTGATTACTCTCTTTCAGATAGTATCGAAACTAATTGATTGGAAGTCAATGGTACTGTTTATACTAAAAGATCCTCATCAGGAGATAGAGACATATAATAATAGTCATACTACATCTACGAAGTGTCAATATCAGGCAGCGGCTTCAAAGGGAAAGTGGTGGTTGGATGTAAAGTGGTATTTTAATTGGCAGAGGAGACAGAGAGAAATGTTGATCCAATAATAACGTGAAGTCCGCGAAAGCCTGTGGCTGTAAAGAATGTTGAGCCATAGAGTCCATCGGCGATAGTAAAGGGGGCCTCAAAATATTCCTAGACTTGTAGAAAGGTAAAGTAAATACCTAAGGCAATTGTGATGGATAGTGCTTGAAGTATCTGCTTTCGATTACCTTCTATCAGTCTGTGGTGAGCCCAAGTAATTGAAACTCCTGATGCAAGGAGTACAGATGTATTTAGGAGAGGGACTTCTAAGGAGTAGAGGGAGAAAAAGCCTGTTGGGGGTCAGTGTCCCCCTAATTCTGGAGCTGGGGCTAGACTAGAGTGGTAGGATGCCCAGAAGAAACCAGCAAAAAAGAATACTTCTGAGATAATGATAGAATTATTCCATATTGGAGGTTGCAAATTAATCAGTATTAGTATAATCTTCATCTGACCAGGAAAAGGACATTTTTAAATCACTTTGACTCTCATCTCTTGACTCTCTTTAGAAGGTGAGATTTTGGTCTCAGATTTGCATGAGAAGTAACTGAACATAAGGATATAAGCTTGGAACTTTTTTTTTTTAATGTCTGGTATTAAGAAGCTGAGTTCTGATAAGGAGCTGCTAATTAAGTCTGTAAGGATGTGGTGCTGATTAACCCAGCTGTACCTGCTGGTAGAAATCCTCTGAAATAATGAAGAGCTGTCAAATTCCTCCAGCAATGTGGGGCCACAGGTACAAGCTCAGCTCTTTTGCGTTTGTTTTCATGTAATCTGCCAGGATACCCACAGCGGCACTTACTGCAGGCTTCTCGGTAGAAAGAAAAAAATACACCTGACCAGTCCTTCCACAATGACTTACTGTGTACTTTCTCTGTGTCGGCATTGTACGAATGCTGGGGGTGTCTCAGAATTGCCCTTGCCTTAATAACGCAAAAATTCTATTGGGGAGACAAAGCAAATACCAAAGAACTAAGACTTGGACAGATGACAAAAGTACATAACTGTTTCATGGAGTGGTCAAGTCAATGAGCCAGGGAAATTTACAGGAGGAAGGCTTCAGTGAAGGCTGCAAGGCGGCAGCTCCAGCTTTGGTGTAGACAAATGGAGGTTGAAAATAACCCACCTCCCACTTCCATGGGAAGCCTACACTTCTCTGTCCCTTGACTTTGACTTACCCATGTGACTTGCTTTCGCCAGTGGGATCTCAGTGGAAGTGACGTGATGGACGTCTTCAAATATGTTTGCACAGTTGTGCTTTCGAGGCTTTTTGCCATGAGATTGCTGGAGAGGTCAAATTTTACACTACTCTGTTATATTTTGTTCCTGGGGGTCTGCAAATTAAAGTAACAAAAGACAGGGGATGGGAGAAAAGGCATACATTTTTATTAATGTTTGTACGCACATGAGTTTACAGAAAAAAAGTAAAACTGAAGTGGTTAGACTCAGGGCCTTATATACCATTTTAACAAAGGAAAGGGGCTTTGGGCTTTGAGAAATGATGAATCATGGGGAAAAAAGTGACTAGGAAATATATGGCGAAGGTAATGGAAGATGAGTTATTTTAGCAAAGTTTGTTTATGCAGACTCATTTAGGTGCTATCTCTGATGATAAGAGTCTGTCTCCTCCTCTTGGTACATAAGAGGAGGTTACCTTCATAAGATAAATTTATATCCTACTTTTAGGCAGAAAAGGGGAGAGTAAGAATTCTTTTGCAACTACTGACTCTTAATCATCCTTATGCAAAGGTGCATTTTTTGGTGTGGCATACTCTGATCCCATTTAAGATGAACATGCCTCACTTGCCCACTGATCCCAGAAGAATAAAAATACATAGAGCAAGTGTGGATGTTGTGAGTTGTGCAAAGTCAGACATAACCAGGTCCACACACGTCTGTGTCTTTCCACAAGGTAAGACTTTTACTGATACCATTTCGATCATAAGAGCCACAAGATATATGGAGTTCCAAAGGAGGCCTTTTTTTTTTTTTTTTTTTTTTTAGAGATAGGGTCAGGGTCTTGCTATATTGCCCAGGCTGGTCTCCAACTCCTGGACACAAGCAATCCTCCTGCCTCAGCACCCCAAAATGCTGGGATTACAGACATGAGCCACCATGCCTGGCCAACAATTCTCTTGAGTATTACCTGTTTACTCAGTAGTCAGAGCTGTGGGCACACAGGCTCAAGCTATTCCACAGTCAGTCAATATTGCAAACCATAAATAATAATAGTATGCTTAATCAATATATAAATGTTCTAGATTAATATTTCACACAAAACAGAGTAACATTTAACATGAAGAGAAAAAGGAACAGGAGAAGGGGTTAATGAAACAGTCCAAGAAGAGTTACGCGGACAAGAAGAGTGTCCCGGCCTGACCCCGACAGTCATCAATGTCTAGCAAGAACAGTCCTTAATGTGGGCAGAGCCTTCAGCAGCAGATGCCAGGTGCTGATAATGAGTGACAGCAAGACAGAGTCTGTCAAGAAGGTCATTCCTAGCTGGTGACGTTCTGCTCATTTTATGGCCCTGGAGTCCTCTGCTGAGGACTGATAGTAAAAGGTTATGCCCTTATCTTGTTGGGTGTTATCTGTGTTGATTAGGAGAACATCTGAGCCCAGCTGGCTTGATGCGTTTTGAAAAGGAAGTTGAAGTATTTTTCTAAGATGAAGTTACTTACATCAAGGGTGCTGTATATGCTGGACTAACCGCAGAGCCTGGAACCCAGCCCAGCTGAGTCCAGCTTAGATGAGCTAAATCACAGCCAACCTACAGGTGCACGAGTGAAATATAAATGTTTGTGACTCTGAGATTTTGTGGTTGCTTGTTCCACAGTATTATTGTAACAATAGTTTATTTATCCATAAAATCAGGAAATGTATACCTCAACTTGCAGTGGTATTATAAGAATTCAGTGAAATAGAAGCCTAAGGTCTCAGATTTCAATACCCTGAGAATACAATTGTGGTCATGTCAATATTGCTATCTGATTTGCAATGGTTCCTGTACTCATGAGGAAATTCCCTTCCCAGAAGAGGGTTTGTAAATAATCCTGATGTTGCTTAGTGTTATGGCACGCCCCTCATCACCACCACCAGCTGCTGGTCCTCACAGCTCTGCCAGGGCCCCACTCTTAAGTTCAGGCTCAGCACCTATTGATCAACTCAGGCTGGTCATCTGGGGAACTGCAGTGGAGATTCACCAATAAATAACAGTGAACTTGAACTTCATGATGCAGGACAGCTTGACTCATTTATTCACATAGCAAACATCTATCATGTTCCTATTACTCGCCAAGCAGTGTATTTAGTGTACTAAGCAAGGTTCTGACTTACAGCAGTTGCTTTCACAAAGGGAATGAGGATAGAAAATATTCTCTCCCTCATTTATACTCAATTAGTGAACTCCACAGCCCGGTAGGGCCCCAGAGAGTCACAATTTAGTGAAACAGTTCTTTCAATTTGGAAATGTTTCCAGAATGGCAGGCTCAAGAAAAGATCCTCTGGACTGAGTCTGGTGGCTCACACCTGTAATCCTAGCACTTTGGGAGGCCAAGGAGGGTGGATCACTTGAGTTCAGGAGTTTGAGACCAGCCTGGGCAACATGGTGAGACCCCATCTCTACCAAAAATACAGGAATTAGCCAGGCATGGTGGAGAACGCCTGTAGTCCCAGCTACTTAAGGGGCTGAGGTGGGAGGATTGCTTGAGCACGGGAGGTTGAGGCTGCAGTGAGCTGTGACTGTGTCACACTGCACTCTGCACTCCAGCCTGGGTGACAGAGTGAGACCCTGTCTCAAAGAAAAGAAAAAACAAGACAAGACAAGGTAAAAGAAAAGAAAAAAAGGCCGAGTGCAGTGGCTCACGCCTGTAATCCCAGCACTTTGGGAGGCCGAGGCAGGCGGATCACGAGGTCAGGAGATTGAGACCATCCTGGCTGACACAGTGAAACCGTCTCTACTAAAAATACAAAAAATTAGCCGGGCTTGGTGGTGGGCACCTGTAGTCCCAGCTACTCGGGAGACTGAGGCAGGAGAATGGTGTGAACCCGGGAGGCGGAGCTTGCAGTGAGCCTAGATGGCGCCACTGCACTCCAGCCTGGGCGACAGAGCCAGACTCCAACTCAAAAAAAAAAAAAAAAGAAAGAAAGAAAGAAAAAGAAAAAAGAAAGAAAAAGAAAAGATCCTCTGGTAGTTATAACAGTAAACCCAACAGTTCTCCCCTGCAGCCCTCAGGGCTGGTGGCTCAGCCTGGGTCACAGCTCCCTAGGGTCAATATCCTCCCCAGCCCCTGTAAACCCTTCCCCACCAGTGGCCCTCAAATCTGTCGGGCATGTCTGTGCATGAGTCCCACTGAACAGCAATCAAGATATCTTCCCAGAGGACATTTCAGCCCCTGTGCACATGCTAGTCTGCAAATGGCTTCCTGGGAGGTGGAGTATTCTCCGACTATTTCCGGTGCATAGATGGGGACTTGCTAGGATCCCTGCTTACAGAATAACAAGGAAAGTGTTACCAGAAAGGAGTCCCAATCCAGACCCTAAGACAGTGTTCTTGGATCTTGCGCAAAAAAGAATGCAGAGCGAGTCCACAGATTAAAGTGAAAGAAATTTGTTAAGAAAGTAAAGAAATAAAAGAATGGCTACTCCATAGGCAGAGCAGCCTCAAGGCCCTGAGGACTGCCGGTTGGCTTTTTTTTTTTTTAAGAGACGATGTCTCACTCTGTTGCCCAGGCTGGAGTACAGTGGCACGATCTCGGCTCACTGCAATCTCGGCCTCCCGGGATCAAGCGATGCTCCTGCCTCAGCCTCTCGAGTAGTTGGGATTACAGGCACGCGTCACCACGGCTGGCTAATTTTTGTATTTTTGGTAGAGATGAGGTTTCACCATGTTGGCCAAGTTAGTCTTGAACTCTTGGCCTCAAGTGATTCGCCTGCCTCGGCCTCCCAAAGTGTAGGATTACAGGCGTGAGCTACTGTGCCCAGCCCTGGTTGGATATTTTTATGGTTATTTCCTAATTATATGCTAAACAAGGGGTGGATTGTTCATGAATTTTCTGTGAAAGGGGCGTGGAATTCCTGAAACTGAGGATTTCTCTTCCTTTTAGACTCTCTTGGGTCTCTCTTCCTTTTAGTTCTATATGGGGTAACTTCTGGAGTGCCATGGCATTTGTAAACTGTCATGGCACTGGTGGGAGTGTCTTTTAGCATGCTAATGTATTATAATTAGTGTATAATGCACAGTGAGGACCACCAGAAGTCACTTTCATTGCTATCTTAGATTTGGCAGGTTCTGACTGGATTTCTACTGCATCCTGTTTTATCAGCGGAGTCCTTGTGACCTGTATCTTGTGACTTCCTATCTCATCCTGTGATTAAGAATGCCTAACCTCCTAGGGATGCAGCCCAACAGGTCTCAGCCTCATTTTACCCAGCCCCTATTCAAGATGGAGTGCCCCTGGTTTGAATGCCTGTGATGAAAATACCAGGTCAGAGAGTATTCATTCTCGTCCACTTCCTGAAGGAGAGGAAACCTGAGCTAGGTTTTGGAGCATTTGGAATGAAAAGGGAAGGGGCAGAAGTTTCTGTGCCCATCTTGGGTTTAAAAAAAAAAAAAATTGGCCTGGCGCGATGGCTCACACCTGTAATCCCTGCACTTTGTGAGGCCAAGGCGGGCAGATCACGAGGTCAGGAGTTCAAGACCAGCCTGACCAACATGGTGAAACCCCGTCTCTACTAAAAATACAAAAATTAGCCGTGCGTGGTGGCACGCGCCTGTAATCCCAGCTACTTAGGAGCCTGAGGCAGGAGAATCACTTGAACCTGGGAAGTGGAGGTTGCAGTGAGCCGAGATCACACCACTGCACTCCAGCCTGGGCGACAGAGCAAGGCTCCGTCTCAAAAAAAAAAAAACAAAAAAAAAAACTGTTTTACTTCAGACTTTGAAGACAGCCTGAGATGACAGAGTTAGGCCAGTGAAGTGAGTCTGGCTTCTGAGAGTTACACGATGCGGGGAACGGGCCAGGTTTCCCTGCTCTGGGGACTTTCAGACTTGGAAGTCCCAGATATCCTTTGGGTGGTGAAATTATTACAACAGGCCTTCACAGAACTACTAGAAACATTCCCTAAGTCCTAATAAGTACTATTTTTTCACCTACATTTGTGATTCTGTTATTCGCTTGTGAGATGTGCTATAACAAAATACCACAGACTAGGTGGCTTTTCCATGGCAATGGAAATTTATTTCCTCACAGTTCAGGAGGCTGGAAGTCCAAGATGAAGGTGTTGCCAGGTTTGGTTTCTTCTGCAGCTGCTCTCCTTGGCTTGCAGACAGATCTTTCTCTCTGTGTTCTCATGTGGTCGTCCCCCAGTGCCCTTGTGTGTCCAAATTTCCTCTTCTTTTTTCTTTTTTTTTTTTTCGAGACAGAGTCTCGCTCTGTCGCCAGGCTGGAGTGCAGTGGCGGGATCTCGGTTCACTGCAACCTCCGCCTCCCGGGTTCAAGCAATTCTCCTGCCTCAGCCTTTGAAGTAGCTGGGACTACAGGCCTGCGCCACTATGCCCAGCTAATATTTTGTATTTTTAGTAGAGACGGAATTTCACCATGTTGGCCAGGATGGTCTTGATCTCTTGACCTCATGATCTGCCCTCCTTGTCTTCCCAAAGTGTTGGGATTACAGGCGTGAGCCACCGTGCCTGCCCCAAATTTCCTCTTCTTATAGGGCCATCCTGTTGGAGTAGGACCACCCTAAAAACCTTATTTTATAATAAACCCATCTTTGAAGGCGTTGTCTCCAATGTAGCCCATCACACTCTTGAAATGTTAATCGACATTATTCATCCAAAATGGTTACTGATCCCTTACTAGCTTTTGGTCATTGCCTTTTTATTTGGAGGTGAAGGCAGGACCTTCATATATAACCAGTGTGGAAAACCCCCTTGCAGGCTCCTGGACTTGTCCTGGCTGCCTTTGTCTGTGATCCTGCCCAAAGTCTCCTCTTCCTGCTCTTGAAAGCTGTGAGTCTGACATTTACAATCTCTGCACCACGTTGGGAGAAGGATGGGACAGGGGCTTCACAAACCAGCATTTCCCTGAGACACGCTGGCACTCCAGGTGCAGACAGGACACCTGGGGTGCATCCCAGGATGGGAGGCCAGAGTCAGAGGGGAGAGATTGGGTGCCTGTCGTGGCTAATTAATTAAAAACAGTGTCGGGAAACAGGCTGTGCCCATGCATCACAGCCCACTGCTTAACAGCCTTCCTGATTCTGTGGGCCCTCAGCAAGATGTTCTGCCTGGCTGAGCGGCTTGGCCACAGGAGGTGACATGAAATATGAACCAGGCCGGTTCTCAGAACTCAATCCAGTATGTAGTCTTCATGGAATGAACAGACACTAGAAAGTAAGAGCTCTCCTTACAGGGTGCCAGCCATCTTTTGTTTGAAGTCCCTGGTTTTCTTATGTTGACCACAATGGGAATGACCATTAGTGTTTCTAAGGCCCCAGGCTTGTCCCCTGAAGAATAATCTGGGTTTCCGTAAGTGATGCTCAAGCTGTTTACTGCTCTGCAAGCTATCAGATGGCCACTTTCAGTTTCTTGACCCATGGAGAAATCAACTGACATTCATCCTGGTGACCACATTCTCTGGCTTTCTATTTGCAAAGTTTCCAGAAGGCAAGTCCAGGCCTGTATAGAGGCTGCCTCTTCTGAGCTCATTCACAGATGATTTCCTGGGTCATGCTAACCACCTGGGCACCATGGGCCATTCTCATCAACAGCAGCCCTCTGCTCCTTTCTGTCTCCCACTGTTCCCGGAAACACCATAGGCACATCCTCACCCCCATGCCCTTGCTCACCAGTTCTTGCCACCTGGCATGCCCTTTCCTACCTACCTGTCCAAAATCCTGCCCGTCCATCAAGGCTCAGCCCCCATACCTATGGCTATCTTGCACTTAACACTACCAGTCATTCCCCTTGTGAAATAAAACTAAGATCCAGCCAGGCATGGTGGCTCATGCCTGTAATCCCAGCACTTTGGGAGGCTGAGGCGAGAGGATCACTTGAGGTCAGGAGTTCAAGACCAGCCTGGCCAACATGGCAAAACCCCATGTCTACTTGGGACGCTGGGGCAGAAGAACGGCTTGAGCCCAGGAGGCAGAGGCTGCAGTGAATCTGCCACTGAACTCCAGCCTAGGCAACAGAGACTTGTCTCAAAAAAAAAAAAAGTAAAATCCTAAGCCCCCTGATCAACTGAACAGACTCTTCTTGGCCAAGGAGACCTTAGAAAAACTTTTCACAAATACTAAGTTTCCGACCATGACAAGATGGAAGGTCAGTCACACTTCAGTGAGTCCCCTTCCTCACTGTCACCAGACATTTTTTTTCCCCAACCATTAAACGGAAACAAGCCTTGGAAAAACAAGAATGGAAGATTCCTCCACTGACTTCAATTAACCTCTTGATGCCAAGGCTGGACTCCCCTCTCGTTTTGAGATTTTGACATGACAGCTGACTGGTTTACAAAGCATTCCTTCCTGATAAATGACTGCCAACCATGCACTGGTTCTGGCTGGTCTATGGAGGCTGTACACAGCGTGTCTTTGTTTCACCTTTTGACATATAGACCTAATTTTACTGCATTTTAATGTTAAGTCTGCACCTCAAAGTGAACATGGGATGTATATAACACATGTTTGTTTACCACGCATGCATGTGACCACCCTTCATGGTATTTGTAGCTTCCCCTATAACCTGTTAAATACTTATATTTAGGCTGGGCACGGTAGCTTGCCCCTGTAATCTCAGCACTTTAGGAGGCTGAAGCGGGCAGATCACCTGAGGTCAGGAGTTCGAGACCAGCCTGGCCAATGTGGTGAAACCCCTTCTCTACTAAAAATACAAAAATTGGCTGGGCGTGGTGACACATGCCTGTAATTCCAGCTACCCGGGAGGCTGAGGCAGGAGAATTGCTGGAACCTGGAAGGTGGAGGCTTGCAGTGAGCCAAGATCGCGGCACTGCACTTCAGCCTGGGTGACAGAGCAAGACACCGTCTCAAAAATAAAAACAAAACAAAACATATATTTAGCCAATCCATTTAGCATAAAACCTGGTCCACCTTCCTCTGGTGACGTGCCTGCGTTCAGTATCAATCGGAGGCTCCACTTCTCAGCTTGCAATTTTGTAACCTATCATAAGAAATCAAGTTCTCCTTTATAAATTCATAAATCTTGTGATTTTAAGTTGACATCTTTCTTCTTCTTCTTCTCCTTCTTCTTCTTTCCCTCCTTCTCCTTCTTCTTCTTTTTTTTGAGACAGAATTTCTGTTGCCCAGGCTGGAGTGCTGGAGTGCAGTGGCATAATCTTGGCTCACTGCAACCTCCGCCTCCCAGGTTCAAGTGATTCTCCTGCCTCGGCACCCACCACCATGCCTGGCTAATTTTTGTATTTTTAGTAGAGATGGGGTTTCACCATGTTGGCCAGGCTGGTCTCGAACTCCTGACCTCAAGTGACCCACCCACCTCAGCCTCCCAAAGTGCTGGGTGAGCCACCGAGCCCGGCTACTGAATGCCTTCAAATATTTCTCTTATTATCTTGGTAATGGGGTTGCAAATTTATTGCCACTACACTTAGGTGTGCATTTGGAATGCATTTTCTTTATTTTGTCTATAAACTAACTTTTTTTTTTTTTTGAGTGAGCATCTTCTGGACATCAATGGGGATGCATAGAGGAGTGGGGTGAGGAAACTAGTTAGTCCGATATAATAAATTAACACAGTGCCTTTGGCTAATGCTCCATTTCTCTAGGTAAAATGCCTTCTCTCTCAGAATCCCTCCAACACATATGCACAATTCCTCTGTAAGTAGATGTAAGGGTAGAGCCGGCCAGCTGCTTGTGGTGATGTGTATAATGTCTTATACTACCTAGTCGTTGGGCCAGCCTCTGATGCTAACATCTGCACTCAGTAAACCTGTAGTCCGTTCTCTTGGTTTTGACTTTGCTTCTGAGCACTTTCACCCATTTCCTCTCTCTCACTGGCCCCACTTCCGGCTTTCGTGGGTGTTAAAAGATTCCTCTATGGCTCACGCCTGTAATCCCAGCACTTTGGGAGGCCGAGGTGGGTGGATCACCTGAGGTCAGGAGTTCAAGACCAGCCTGGCCAACATGGCGAAACCCCATCTCTGCTAAAAATACAAAAATTAGCCAGGTGTGGTGGTGCGTGCATCTGTAATTCCAGCTACACAGGAGGCTGAGGCAGGAGAATCACTTGTACCCGGGAGGCGGAGGTTGCAGTGAGGAAAGATCACACCACTGTACTCCAGCCTGAGCAACAGAGCGAGACTCTGTCTCAAAAAATAAAATAAAGTCAGATAACAGATCTTTTCAGCTCTCTAGTTATAAGCGTCAGGGCTGTCTCCAAGAAAGCTGCAAAGGAACATGAGTTCAAAGGGAAATTAAAACACATTGCTTTAATATTTACAAATATTATCTCCTGTTTCATCTTGTTTAACACTTGTGCTTTTACTTAGCTTTTAGATTTGTTGGTCCTATCTCTCTGAGTAAGATGTTTGTTTTACTGGCCATGGAGTTTCACAAACTATTGTATACAGAGTGAACTCATACAAGAATATTACAAATAAAATTGCACAGCTTCATTAAGGTACAATTGACCCATCATAAGCTGCACATATTTGAAAAATATGATTTGATGAGTTTTGGCATAGGTCTATGCCTATAAAATCCTCACCACAATCAAGATGGTAAGTGTATCCATCAAGCCCAGAAGTTTATTTATTTATTTATTTATTTTATTTATTTATTTATTTATTTTGAGACAGAGTCTCACTCTGTCGCCCGGGCTGGAGTGCAGTGGCGCGGTCTCGGCTCACTGCAAGCTCCGCCTCCCGGGTTCACGCCATTCTCTTGCCTCAGCCGCCGGAGTAGCTGAGACTACAGGCGCCCGCTACCACGCCCGGCTAATTTTTGTATTTTTAGTACAGATGGGGTTTCACCGTGTTAGCCAGGATGATCTCGATCTCCTGACCTCGTGATCCACCTACCTCGGCCTCCCAAAGTGCTGGGATTACAGGCGTGAGCCACTGTGCCCGGCCTACACCCAGAAGTTTAAAAAGCATCCTTTGCTCCCTGCCTTCTACCCCCACACTTGGCCCAGGCAATCATTGGTCAGCTTTCTATCACTATAGGTTAGTTTGCATTTTCTAGAATTATATTTAAATAGAATCATTTGATAGGTACTCTTCTTGGTCTGGCTTTTTTCACTCAGCATAATTATTCATCTGTGTTATGTGTGTATTAATAGTTCATTCCTTCTTATTGCTGAATAATATGCCATTGTATGAATATACCATAATTTGTTTATCCAGACTTCTTGTTCATGGGCGTTTGGGTTGGTTCCAGTTAGGGACATATTACAAAGAGAGCTGCTATGGGCTGGGTACAGTGGCTCATGCGTGTAATCCCAGCCCTTTGGGAGGTCGAGATGGGTGGATCACCTGAGGTCAGGGGTTTGAAACCAGCCTGCCCAACACGACGAAAACCCACCTCTACTAAAAATACAAAAAGTTAGCTGGGCATGGTGGTGCATGTCTGTAATCCCAGCTTCTTGGGAAGCTGAGGCACGAGAATCACTTGAACTTGGGAAGTGGAGGTTGCAGTGATTGGAACTTATACCACTGCACTCCAGCCTGGGCAACAAAGTGGGAGTCTGTGAAAGGAAGGAAGGAAGGAAGGAAGGAAAGCAGGCAGGCAGGCAGGGAGAACTAAAGAAAGAGAGAAAGGCTGCTGTGAACATTGGTGTATACGTGGACATATTTTTATTTCTGTTGGGTAATTACATGGAGGTGAAATGTCTGGGTTGTACGGGAAGTAGATTTGCCAGATTTAGCAAATAAAAATACAAGGCATCCATTTAAAATTGAATTTCAGATAAATAAGAAGTAATTTTTTAGGATACATATATCCCATGCAATAATTAGAGCCTATATTGACAAATTATTCACTATTTGTCTAAAATATGTCCCTTATCTGACAATACTAACTTGGGAAGTGTATGTGTAACATTTAAGAAACTGCCAAACTGTGTTTTCCAAAGTAGTTGTGCCATTTTACATTTCCACCAACAGTAAATGAGAGTTCCAGTTGTTTTAAGTCATTGCCAACACTAGTCTTTTTAACTTTAGCTATGATAATGGATATGTAGTGGTATCTCAATGTGGTTTTAATTTTCATTGAATAATGACGTTCAGCCTACTTTCCAATGTACTTTTTTGCCATCCTCATAGCTAGTTTGGTGAAGAGGCTGTTCAGTTTATTTGCCTCCTGCCCCAGCACATTTTTTTTTTTTTTTTTTTGGTACTAGATTGGGTCTTTGGTCTTTTATTATTGAGTTTTAAGTGTTCTTTGTGTGTGTGTGTGGTGGGGAGCCGGACAGAGTCTTGCTCTGTTGCCCAGGCTGGGGTGCAGTGGTTCCACCTTGACTCACTGGAAGGCTTACCTCTGCCTCGCAGGTTCAAGAAATTCTCCTGCCTCAGCCTCCCAAGTAGCTGGAATTATAGGTGCACACCGCCAAGCTAGGCTAATTTTTATATTTTCAGTAGAGATGGGGTTTCACCATGTTGGCCAATATGGTCTCAAACTCCTGACCTCAAGTGATCTGCCCTCCTCTGCCTCCCAAAGTCCTGGGATTACAGGCATGAGCCACTGTGCCTGGCGAGTCCTCTAACTTTGTTCTTTTTTTTTTTTTCCCAACATGGCTTTAGCTATTCTAGGTCCCTTGTATTTCCATATAAATTTTAGAATCAGCTTGGAAATTTCTACAGAATAGAAAAATTTTGCCAGATTTTGACTGGCATTGCATTGAATCTATAAAATCAATTTAGGGAGAATTTACATCTTGAAAATATTAAGTCTTTTGATTTATGCAGATGATATATCTCTATTTTATTTAGGTTTTCTTTAATTTTTCTCAGTAATACTCTCAGTTTTTAGAATACAGGTCTTGTAAGACTTTTGTTAAATTCATCCCTCAGTATTTCTTATTGTGTGATGATCTAGTAAATAGTTGTTTTCTTAATTTTTCCATTCAATGGTTTATTGGTAACATATCAAAACATAATTTTTTTATGTTGACTTTGGATTCTACAACACTGATAAGATCATGTAGTTGTTACAGTATTTTTTTTTATATTCCTTAGCTTTTTTTTTTTTTTTTTTGAGACGAAGTCTCACTCTGTCGCTCAACTGGAGTGCAGTGGCACAATCTTGGCTCACTGCAACCTCTGCCTTCCAGGTTCAAGCGATTCTCCTGCCTCAGCCTCCCCAGTAGCTGGGACTACAGGCACGCACCAGCGCGCCCGGCTAATTTTTGTATTTTTAGTAGAGACGGGGTTTCATTATGACTGGTCTCGAACTCCTGACCCCGTGATTTGCCCGCCCCAGCCTCCCAAAGTTCTGGGATTACCGATGTGAGCCACCGCGTCCGGCCAGTTTGTTTGTTTTTACAAAGGACTTCCAGTACAATGCTGAATAGGACTGGCCATAGCAGACATCCTTGCTTTGTTCCAAATCTTAGGGAGGAAGTGTTCAGTTTGTTGCCATTAAGTATAATGTAGCTGTAGATTTTGTTATAGATACTTTTTATCAGATTGAGGAAGTCCCTTTCTCTTCCTAATTTGCTGGAGTTTTGTTCTTTGTGCTTTGTTTTTTTTGAGACAGAGTCTCGCTCTGGCTGTCGCCCAGGCTGGAGTGCAATGGCACGATCTTGGCTCACTGCAACCTCCACCTCCCACGTTCAAGCCATTCTCCTGCCTCAGCCTCCAGAGTAGCTGGGATTACAGGCACATACCACCACGCCCAGCTAATGTTTTTTTGTGTGTGTGTTTTTAGTAGAGACCGGGTTTCATCATGTTGGCCAGGCTGGTCTCGAACTCCTGACCTCAGGTGATCTGCCCACCTTAGCCTCCCAAAGTGCTGGAATTATAGGCATGAGCCACCATGCCCAGCCTGCTATGTGTTTTTAATATAAAGGAACATTGGATTTTGTCAAATGCTTTATCTGGATCTATTGAGATGAAGTTTTATCCTTTTTTAGTCTGTTAATACAATTAATTATATCGATTGGTTTTAAATGTTAAACAACCTTTATTCCTGAGATAAACTACACTGGATCATAATGTCTTCTTCTTTTCGTTAATTGCTTGTTTCAATTCGGTAATATTTGGTTAAGGATTTTTGTATCTTCTTTTTTTTTGAGACAGTCTCACTCTGTCTCCCAGACTGGAGTGTAGTGGCCTGATCTCGGCTTACTGCAACCTCTGCCTCCCGGGTCCAAGTAATTCTCATTCCTCAGCCTCCTCAGTAGCTGGGATTACAGGCACCCACCACCATGCCTGGCTAATTTTTGTGTTTTTAGTAGATACAGGGTTTCGCCATGTTGGTCAGGCTGGTCTCAAACCCCCGACCTCAGATGATCTGCCCGCCTCAGCCTCCCAAAATGCTGGGATTATAGGTCTGAGCCACCATGCCCAGCCTTTTGTATTTATGTTTATGAGGAATATTGATCTGAGTTTGTTTACTATTTTTATAATATTTTGTCTGATTTTGACATTAAGGTAACACTAACCTAATAAAATAAGTTCAGAAGTATTTTTTTTTCTATTTTTCTGAGTTTGTGTACAGTTGGTATATTTTCCTAAAATGTTTCACAGATTCAGTTTGTGTACAGTTAGTATTATATTTTCCTGAAATGTTTGATAGATTCACTGCTGAAGCCATCTGGGCTTAGAATTTTCTTTTTAGGAAAAGATTTTCATAGATTTTAACTATGAATTCAATTTTTTATAAGCTATAGGCTAGTCAAGCTATCTATTCTGTTTTTTTCCCTCC
The DNA here is from genome assembly GCF_028885655.2 of Pongo abelii. Lineage (NCBI taxonomy): Eukaryota > Metazoa > Chordata > Mammalia > Primates > Hominidae > Pongo > Pongo abelii. The sequence continues at coordinate 24,845,551 of NC_071988.2, forward strand.
CTATGAAGACAGGGTCTTGCTATATTGCCCAGGTTGTTCCTGGACTCCTAGGTTCAAGCAATCCTCCTGCCCCAGCCTCCCAACGTGCTAGGATTACAGGCGTGAGCTGCCACATAATATTCTGTTATTAGTCTTTTAATGTCTGTGGGATCTGAAGTGATGGCTCCTTTTTATTCTTGATATTGGGAATTATTGTGTCTTTTCTCTAGAGCTTTTAAAATCAATGTTATTGATTTTTTTCACAAATAACCAGTTCTTGATTTTATTGATTGTCTTTATTTTTTCTGGTTCCAATTTCACCAATTTCTTCTCTTTTCTTTATTATATTTCCCTTTGGCTTTCTTCAAGTTTAGCTTAATCTTCTTTTTTTATGGTGGACGTTGTATCATTGATTTCAGATCTAACTTGTTTTCTTATAAACATTTAACATTATAAAATCCTACAAATGTTGATGTTGTTTTTATTATCTTTCAGTTCAAAATATTTTATTTTATTTTTTCTTTTTAAACCCAGAGACAGTTCAAAATATTTTCTAATTTCCTTTGTGATTTATGTTTTTGACCAGTGGATTGTTTAGCAACAAGTTATTTTCTAACTATTCTATTTTTTTGCTTGTTTGGTTTTTTTTGAGACGGAGTCTTGCTCTGTTGCCCAGGCTGCAGTGCAGTGACCCGATCTCAGCTCACTGCAAGCTCCGCCTCCCGGGTTCATGCCATTCTCCCACCTCAGCCTCCCAAATAGCTGGGACTACAGGCGCCCGCCACCACACCCAGCTAATATTTTGTATTTTTAGTAGAGATGGGGTTTCACCATGTTAGCCAGGATGGTCTCGATCTCCTGACCTCGTGATCCACCCACCTCGGCCTCCCAAAGTGCTGGGATTACAGGTGTGAGCCACCACACCAGGCCAGTATTTTCTAACTATTCTAGCTATTTTATTTTTGTTGATTTTCAATTTATTTCTGTTGTGGTCAGATAATATATGCCATAAGATTGTGTGTGTGTGTGTGTGTGTGTGTGTGTGTGTGTGTGTATGTGTGATGGAGTTTTGCTCTTGTTGCCCAGGCTGGAGTGTAGTGGCACAATCTCAGCTCACTGCAACCTCCACCTCCCGGGTTCAAGCAATTCTCCTGCCTCAGCCTCCTGAATAGGTGGGATTACAGGGGCTCGCCACCACTCCTAGCTAATTTTTGTATTTTTAGGAGAGACAGGGTTTCATCATGTTGGCCAGGCTGGTCTCGAACTCCTGGCCTCAGGTGATCCACCCTCCTCGGCCTCCCAAAGTGCTGGGATTACAGGTGTGAGCCACTGCACCTGGCCAGATTTCTATAGTTTGAAATTGAATGAGACTTGTTTTATGGTTCAAGATATTGTCCATCTTGGTGAGCGTTCCATGTGACCTTGAAAAGAAAGTGTATTTTGCAATTGTTGGGCATGATATTTTATAAATGTTAGTTAGGTTAAGGATGTCAATAGTGTCTTTCAGATCTTCTGTAAACCTACCATTTTTTTTATTTGTTCTATTACTGAGAGAAGTGCATTAAAATCTCTAACTTTGTAGATTTGTCTATTTCTTCTCATTTCTATCAAGTTTTGCTTTATACATTTGTCATACTTTGCTAGTGGGCATATATATATATTCCATCCTACTGACCTTTTTGTCTCTTGTAATACTCCTTATCTTGAAGTCTATTTTATCTAATATTAATAGCCACTGAAGCTTTCTTATTGACTATTAGTACCTTTTAATAATATGCTACTCTTTTTTTTCTTTTTCTTTTTCTTTCTTTCTTTTTTTTTTTTTTTTTGAGACAGAGTCTCACTGTCACCCAGGCTGGAGTGCAATGGCACGGTCTTGGCTCACTGCAACCTCCGCCTCCTGGGTTCAAGCGATTCTCCCACCTCAGCCTCCCGAGTAGCTGGGACTACAGGCGCGTGCCACCACACCTGGCTAATTTTCTGTTTTTAGTAGAGATGGGGTTTCACCACGTTGGCCAGGCTAGTCTTGAATTCCTGATCTCAGGTGATCCACTCACCTCAGCCTCCCAAAGTGCTGGGATTACAGGCATGAGCCACCGCACCCAACTTGCAATTTTTTTAAATAATATTTTTGACCCAAGGCTGGTTGAATCCACAGATGCGGAACCCATGGGTATGGAGGGGATGGCTGTACTATTTATTTTTAAAGGCTTCTTTCTGGCTGTTTCTAATTGCAAAATCCAGGCAAGTCTCTTGGGGCTGATTTTGTTTTCCAGCAGTGTTTGCTGTCTGCTTTACTGAACGCTGCAGTACAGGTTTTGTCTGTCTATTGGTTAATCCAACACAGTCTTCCTGACACTAAAGCTTTTGCACCCTTCAAAAATTGCTTTCTTACATCTCATTAAAGAAACACCAAGGCTTCGTCACTCTATCTAAGGTCACAGTGAAAGCCAAAGTGCAAAAGATTATATTGTGCACTAAATTTCTTTGCCTTCAAAGACACTCAGGTTGTGGCTGACTGAATACCAATAAACATACACCAATTCAGAGGACTGAGGCCAATTTTAGTTTGTTTTTCTTTATTTCTTGTATTTGGACCTCAGCTACCCATAGTTGAGGTAATCAATCTCCTCAGTTCATTGCACATCATAACCATTGTGTGCAGGACTCTGCTCTTGTTTTATTTTAATATTTTTCCTTTCCTCACACAGTCCCTCTCACAACCCCTGCCTCTGAGAACCTAAGTGGTCACACTAATGCGTTTGACATATGGTTTAGATGAGTGGTTCTTAACCAGGGCAGTTTGGCTCCCTCTACCACAGGAGACATTTAACAATGTCTGGAGGTTGGCCGGGCGCAGTGGCTCACGCCTATAATCCCAGCACTTTGGGAGGCCAAGGCGGGCAGATCACAAGGTCAGGAGTTCAAGACCAGCATGACCAACATGGAGAAACCCCCATCTCTACTAAAAAAAAACAAAAACAAAAATTAGCCAGGCGTGGTGGGGGCGCACCTGTAATCCCAGCTACTAAGGAGGCTGAGGCAGAAGAATCGCTTGAACCCGGGAGGCGGAGGTTGCAGTGAGCAGAGAATGCACCATTGCACTCCAGCCTAGGCGACAGAGACTCTGTCTCAAAAAAAACCAAAAAAACAACAACAAAAAACAAACAAACAAAAAATGTCTGGAGGCATTTTTGGTTGTCATAACTGAGTGGGTGCTCCTGGCATTAGGTAGAGAGAGGCCATATAGATGTTGCTAAACATCCTACAATGTACACACAGCTTCTCACAACAAAGAACTATCTGGTCCAAAATGTGAATAGCACCAATGATGATTTAAAACCATGTGTGTATTCTGGCCAGAAGTGGTGGCTCACACCTGTAATCCCGGCACCTTGGGAGGCCGAGGAGGGTAGATCACGAGGTCAAGAGATCAAGACCATCCTGGCCAACATGGTGAAATCCTGTCACTACTAAAAATACAAAAGTCAGCTGGGCATGGTGGCGCGCACCTATCTATAGTCCCAGCTACTCGGGAGCTGAGGCGGAAGAATCGCTTGAACCCGGGATGTAGAGGTTGCAGTGACCCAAGATCACACCACTGCACTCCAGCCTGGTGACAGAGAGAGACTCCGTCAAAAAACAAACAAACAAACAAAAAACCCATGTGTGTATTCTGAAAGAAAAAATAACGTACGTGTGTGTGTGTGTAGAAACACAAATCTGTATATACACATATAAGTGTACATTCACACATGCACATATATAGTATCCTTTAGGGGGTTTAACTTATACAACTGGTATTGAGATATAGCTCTGATTCAGTTTCTTATTTTTTCATTCATCAATACATTTTTAACTTAATTAATTAATTAATTAATTTAAAAGAGACGAGGTCTCACTATGTTGTCCAGGCTGGTCTCAAACTCCAGAGCTCAAGTGATCCTCCCCCCTCAGCCTCCCACTAAGTGCTGGAATTACAGGCGTGAGCCACCAAGTCTGGCTATTTCTAACCTTTTCAACATATCTGTTGCTGTGCGTAAATCTAGTTCCTAGTGGCCGGGCATGGTGGCTCATGCCTATAATCCCAGCACTTTGGGAGGCCAAGGTAGGCAGATTACCTAAGATTAGGAGTTCAAGACCAGCCTGGCCAACATGGTGAAACCTCATCTCTACTAAAAATAAAAAATTACCTGGACATGGTGGCACACACCTGTAATCCCAGCTACTTGGGAGGCTGAGACAGGAGAATCACTTGAACCCAGGAGGCGGAGGTTGCAGTGAGCTGAGATGGTGCCATTGCACTCTAGCCTGAGCTACAGAGTGAGACTCCATCTTAAAAAAAAAAAAAAAAATTCCGGTTCCTAGCTTTCTTACTGGTACCTGGTTTTCTATGACAACCATTGAGCACATCCGTTCTCCTACTGATGGACACATCCAGGATCCAGGCTGCTCCAGCTTGCTCTCTCAAACAGTGCTGTGTGCATCACCCTCCTTCATCCATAGCACCTATTGGACTTGTGCAGAGTTTGGGAAGCTCATACTTGGGATTGGGCTTTCTGACCCCTAAATGCTTAATTTCATTAAGTACTTTACTGCCATATTGTTCACCTGTTTACTCTGCCACCAGTGCAGTGAGACTGGAGAATTTCTTTCCCCACATCCTCAGTGTATTACATGCATTTTTTTTCTTTTTTCTTTTTTTTCCTGAGACAGAGTCTTGCTCTGTTGCCAAGCTGGAATGCAATGGTGCGATTCGGCTTACTGCAACCTCTGCCGCCTGAGTTCAAGGGATTCTCTTGCCTCAGCCTCCCAAATATCTGAAATTACAGGTGTCCCCCCACCACGCCTGGCTAATTTTTGTATTTTTAGTGGAGATGGGATTTCCCCATGTTGGCCAGGCTGGTCTTGAACTCCTGACCTCAAGTGATACGCCCACCTTGGTCTTCCAAAGTGCTGGGATTACAGACATGAGCCACTGTGCCTGGCCATATTACCTATATTGCTTTCTTTCTTTTTTTTTTTTTTTAGATGGAGTTTTGCTCTTGTCGCCCAGACTGGAGTGCAATGGTGTGATCTCGGCTCACTGCAACCTTCGCCTCCCGGGTTCAAGAAATTCTCCTGTCTCAGTCTCCTGAATACCTGGAATTACAGGCAGCCACCACCGCACCCAGCTGATTTTTGTATTTTTAGTAGAGACGGGGTTTCACTACCCCCAGGCTGGTCTCGAACTCCTGACCTCAAGTAATCAGCCCGCCTCAGCTTCCCAAAGTGCTGGGATTACAGAGGTGAGCCACCGAGGCTGGCCATATTACCTATATTTCTAATGTTTATGATGAGAGTGAAGTGACATCTTTGTATTTTAATTTGTATTGATTTGACTTCAAGTTAGGTTGAGCAGCTCTTCATCTACTTTAAGTCTTTAGATTTTCTCCTTCCATGGATTGTCTGTTCCTGTGCTTTGAATATTTTTTCTATGAGGTTCTGCCCCTTGTTGTGGTTGATTAGCATACATTCTTTGCGCATTCTAGATGTTGATACTTTAGGTGTGGAATGTTGCAAATCTCACACCTAAATGCACCAACTTTGTCAGTGGTATTCTTTCTTGAACAGAAATCCTTCATTTTTGAAGAAGAGAAATCTGTATTTTTATATACTGTTTAAGGAATCTTTTGTCATTCAAAATGTGTACAATCTTCCTACATTTTCTTTTATTATTATTATTATATTATTATATTATATTATTATTATTATTTTTTGAGATATTGCCCAGGCTCTATTGCAATGGTGTGATCTTGACTCACTGCAACCTCTGCCTCCTGGGTTCCAGCCTCCCAAGTAGCTGCCTCAGCCTCCCAAGTAGCTGGGATTACAGGTGCCCACCACCATGCCCGGCTAATTTTTTTGTAGTTTTAGTAGAGACGGGGTTTCACCATGTTGGCCAGGCTGCTCTCAAACTCTTGTCCTCAAGTGATCTGCCTGCCTCGGCCTCCCAAATTGCTGGGATTACAAGCGTTAGCCACTGCACCCGGCCACATCTTCTTACGTTTTCTATTACTATTTTTGTAGTTCTGCCTTTCACAGTTAAGTCTTTAATTCATTTGAAGTATTTATTTATTTATTTATAGACAGTGTCTTGCTCTGTTGCTCAGGCTGGAGTGAAGTAGCACGATCTTGGCTCATTGCAGCCTCAATCTTCTGGGCTCAAGCAATTCTTCCACCTCAGTCTCCCAAGTATCTAGGACCACAGACATGCACAACCACACCCGGCTAATTTTTGTTATTTTTTGTAAAGATGGGGTTTCACCATGTTGCCCTGGCTGGGCTCTACCTCCTGCACTCAAGCAATCTTGGTGCAATCAGGTGTGTGCCACCACACCTGGCTAATGTTTGTATTTCTAGTAGAGATGGGGTTTCACCATGTTGGCCAGGCTGGTCTCCAACTCCTGACCTCGTGATCTGCCTGCCTCAGCCTCTCAAAGTTCTTGGGTTATAAGTGTGAGCCACCGCGCCCGGCCAAAGAGTAGACTTTTTAAATTTCCTCAATAAACATCTAATGAGTTCATAGTTCGGTTAATTTCTAGACACTTTACAACTGTGTCATTACTGTAAATGAAATCTTATTTACATTTAACATTACTTAGTATTTAATTTTCTAGTTAGTTATTGCTGATGTAGGAAAACACTAATTTTTTAAATTGTCATTATGTCTTGCAACTTTGTTGGACACTTTATGAGACTCCAAATGACCTACAGCTTGGCATCTCCCTCAGGGAGCAGAAAGAAAGACTACCAGAGTACCGCTTCCCTAGCTCCCGAAAGCTTAGAAATGATTAAGCAGTAAATGAATTTGGAGATCTCTCTCAGACTTGTCACAATGAAGTCATTAAGAATGAAGAGAAGGAGTTTCAAACCATGAGTTATGAACCCAAATGCCCGCATAAAGGAATAAATGGACTAGGTGTAAAGCAACAGGGAATGGTGGGGACTGCGGCAAATCGGAAAGGACAGACTCTAACTAAAAAGGGCAGACCTAGTCAGCCTCAGCTAACTCTTGCCATGCAACAATGAAAGCCCAGTTTTTTCACATCATTGGAGTTTTTAGGAGAAGCCCCAAATCCTTGATTTTACAATGTTAGCAGTTAATTGAAAAATTTAAAAATATTGAGTGGGCCAAAAAAATTTTATCTGTGGGTTGGATTTGTTTCAACCCACTGGTCTGCAACCTATGGTCTAAGAATGTCCCAAGTGGAGGGGACAATAGGGAAGTAACTGAATATCACCTCTGTGCTCTACCCTCTGTTAACCCAAAATATCTGAGACAGGTCTCAGCCCATTTAGGAAGTTTATTTTGCCAAAGTCAAGGATGTGCACCGTGACACAGTCTCAGAAAGTCGTGACGACATGTGCTCAAGGTGGTCAGGGCATAGCTTGGTTTTACACATTTTAGGGAGACATGAGACACCAATCAATATATGTAAGATGAACACTGGTTCGGTCTGGAAAGGCAGGACCACACGAAGCTGGGAAAGGGCTTCCAGGTCACAGATAGGCGAGAGACTAACTGCTGCATTCTTTTGAGTTTCTGATTAGCTTTTCCAAAGGAGCCAATCAGATATGCATTTATCTCAGTGAGCAGAGGGATGAGACTTTGAACAGACTGGGAGGCAGGTTTGCCCTAAGCAGTTCTCAGCTCGACTTTTCCTTTTAGCTTAGTGATTCTGGGGTCCCAATATTTATTTTCCTTTCACACCTCCTACTTCCTTTTTCCTTCCCTCCTACCCCACGTTGCCTTTACTGTGCAGGGTTCTATTCCAGCCAGCTTGGACACTAGGCTTGTGGAAATTCAGTTTAGAATTTAAAGGGTGAAGAGGAAGGTTGGGGCTTGAGAAGGTGTGTGCTGGACCCAGATCATATAGCCTTGAGAAATCCCTGGAGGACAGATGTCTAAGGTGGGACATGAATTGACAATTAGCTTACCAGCTTCACCTGAACCCAGGTTTAACCCCAGAACCATGCCAGCATTTCCCAACCTCATTTGGAGCTGAGCAGACCAGGATGGCTCCCATGAATGAGTCCATATGCTGGACCGGAACCAGCCTCCCATGGTGTAAGGTCTATTGGTGGTAAGGGCTGAATTGTGTCCTGCCACCAAATTCTCAGGTTGAAGTCCTAACACCGAGTACCTCAGAATGTGACAGTATTTGAAGATAGGGTCTTTTAAGAGTTAAGAGTTAATTAAGGTAAAATGAGGTCATATGTGTGAGTCTTTTTTTTTTTTTTTTTTTTTTTTTTGAGACGGAGCCTCGCTCTGTCACCCAGGCTGGAGTGCAATGGCATGGCACGATCTCAGCTCACTGCAACCTCCACCTCCTAGGTTCAAGCGATGCTCATGCCTCAGCCTCCTGAGTAGTTGGGATTAGAGGCGTGCACCACCACGCCCAGCTAATTTTTGTATTTTTAGTAGAGACGAGGTTTCACCATGTTGGCCAGGCTGGTCTCAAATTCCTGACCTCAAGAGATCCAGCCGCCTCTGCCTCCGTAAGTGCTGGGATTACTGGCGTGAGCCACTGCACGCTGGCGCCCACTGCAGGCATTCATTAATTAGAGGCCAGGGGTACTGTTTAACATTCTGCAATGCACAAGACAACCCTGCCCCCCAACAAATGTGTGTGGGTCTTAATCCAATGTGGCTGGTGCCCTTATGAGAAGAGACTAAGACACAGACACACGCAGAAGAGAGACCAACTATGTGAAGACACCGAAAGATGACGGCCATCTACAAGCCAAGGAGAGAGGACTTAGAAGGAATCAATCCTGCTGACGCCTTGATCTTGGACTTCCAGCCTCCAAAACTGTGAGAAAATAAATTTCTGTTGTTCAAGCTACCCGGTATTTGGTACTTGGTTATGGCAGCCCCAGCAAACTAATACATTAGGGTTTTTGTTTGTTTGTTTTTTTAGAAATTGAGGTACAGAGTTGGGTGTGAAGATTTCTGGGGATCAGTGTTGGAAAATCCTATAAGAACATGAGGAAAGGCCAGGCACGGTGGCTCACACCTGTAATCCCAGCACTTTGGGAGGCTGCGGCGGATGGATCACTTGAGGTCAGCAGTTCAAGACCAGCTTAGCCAACATGGTGAAAACCCACCTCTATGAAAAATACAAAAATTAGGTGGGCATGGTGACACGTGCCTGTAATCCCAGCTACTCGGGAGGCTGAGGCTGGAAAATCTCTTGAGCCTGGGAGGCAGAGGGTGCAGTGAGCCAAGATCATGCCACTGTCCTCCAGTTTGGGTGACAGAGTGAGACTCAGTCTCAAAAAAAAAAAAAAAAAAAAAAAAAAAAAAAAAAAAGAACGTGAGGAAGGCAGAATTGGGCAGAGTGAGAAGCTGCATTCAGTGAGGTTACAACCAACATGGAGTTTTGGAGCTGGGATGCCCTGCCCTTCAGCACTGTTCCAAATTGAGGCAAGGGACATTTGTTTGGATCCTACATCAGTCATTCTCAAGGTGAAGGGAGTGTGATTTTGATCCCAAGGAGGTGTTTGGCTGTCACACTGGGAAGCAGGGGTGGCGAGTGCCCACTGCAGCATTCATTAATTAGAGGCCAGAGGTGCTGTTTAGCATTCTACAATACACAAGACAACCCTGCCCCGTAACAAAGAACCATCCAGCTCAAATGTCCATAGTGCTGAGACTGAGAAACTCTGCCTACATCAAGGAGCCACTGGCCATGGGCTGCTCTTACAAGGGTATGCCCTTGGGCAGATCCCAGCAGCTTAGGGCAATTCCCAGTGTGGCGTGTGGCTGTGAGCAGTCAGCAGCTCATGTTCCCAACAGATTGGAAATGGGTGTGTTTGCCGTGGAGAGAGGATCTCAGCAGAGCAGAGTCATTCTCTGGCCCCTCAGACTGCTCTTTCTTATGTTATAAAAATAATGACCTACCATATTTAGGACCTGATATAGTTTGGATATTTGCTTTGCTCAAATCTCAGTGTTGAAATGTAATCCCCCATGTTGGAGGTGGGCCTTGGCAGGAGGTGATTGGATAATGGGGATGGATTTCTCATGAATGGTTTAGCACCGTCCCGTTGATGCTGTCCTCATGATAGTGAGTTCCTATGAGAGCAGGTTGTTTAAAAGTGTGTGGCAAAAAATATAAAAAATAAAAATAAAAAAGCATGTAATAGGCCAGGTGCGGTGACTCATGCCTATAATCCCAGCACTTTGGGAAGCTGAGGCAGGTGGATTGCCTGAGCTCAGGAGTTCAAGACCAGCCTGGGCAACATGGCAAAACACTATTTCTACTAGAAATACAAAAAATTAGCTAAGCATGGTGGCACATGCTTGTAGTCCCTGCTACTCGGAGGCTGAGGCACCAGAACCTAGGAGGGGGGAGGTTGCAGTGAGCCAAGATCGTGCCACTGCACTCCAGCCTGGGCGACAGAGCAATATATCTAAAAATATATATATACATATTTAAATATATATATTCAAATGTATATATTTAAATATATATATTCTCTCTATACATACAGATAGATATAGATCTCTATCTCTCTATCTATAGAGAGAAACAAAAATAAAATAAATAGAAGTCTGTGGCACCTGCCCCAGTCTCTCTTGCTCCTGCTCTAGCCATGTAAGACCTGTCTGCTTCTCCTTTGCCTTCTGCCATGATTGAAAGTTTCCTGAGACCTTCCCAGAAGTCAAATAGCTGTCCGCACCTTGTTTCCTGTACAGCCTGCAGGACTCTGAACCAATTAAACCTCTTTTCTTTATAAATTACCCTGTCTCAGGTATTTCGTTATAGCAATGCAAGAATGACCTAATACAAGACTCTATCCTGTAGGCTTTACATATATTATCTCGTGTAAGCCTCATAAAAAGTCCAAGAGGTGGTTTTCATTGCCCCATTTTATAGTACAGGAATCTGAGACTTAGAGAAGGTTAATCACTCACCTAAGGTTACTGAGCTTGTCAGTTACAGGACCAGAATTTGAATCCAGGACTGTTAGCCTTCAACCTCTGGCTTTTTTGCAAATAGGAGGGACAACATTTGCTAAAACAAGAGCAACACTCATAGGAGGAGGAAGAGGATGAACTGCAAGCTTAGCCTGGAATGAACATAGAGCCCAGGCTCAGAGCAGCACGAAGCCCTGAAACAATGTCTGATACTGTGCGAACATTCCAAGGCCAGACCTGAGCTCAGGATTCCTGGAGAGAAGCCTCCTGCCACCTTCCTATCCGCAAATGTTAATGGGTTATGAAAAATAAGCCCTCTCACCAGGAGGACTTTTCTTTTTTCCCTCCTCAAGGAGAATGTATGGACCTTTAGACTTTGTATGGTAACAGTAATTATAAAAAAGGGAAAGAAAAAACACTTTCTGGTAGTCAATTGTATAAAAATAATTTTATTTACTACTGTAAATAAAGTAGTGCAAAGAGTAGTTTGGACCCACAATATTGCATTACTGATTTATTTACTACCTTAGCAGCATGTAGTATACAGACATTCTGCTCTTCCTCTTCCTCTCTAACACACACACACACACACACACACACACACATCCCTGTACAGACTCAGGCAGGCATAAGGGGTAGGGATGAAACTATAAGCTAAAGGCTTACTTTCTGCATATTCCGTTGCTGCCAGTCTATCCTAACGGGTAATTCATGGAGAAGACTACAGTTAAGTACTAAGAATCTTCTAAATGTAATTTCGTGGATTGCAATTGAAATGTAAAAGATATCCGACAATGTCATTAAATGATTCGGAAGCTCTACGACCCTAGAAAAATTCAAGGAGAAAAATGTAAACCAATTTACAAAGCTATCGCCCTCCCTGCATTTCCAGGCATAAACAATTTATTTCAAGGTGCCTTATAACTGTTAGGTCTTGGAAGTCAAAGAGAAATCTATCAATTTGGCTTTGAGGAACAGGGCTGTGGCAAGCACAGGTACCAAAATATTATCTACCTTGTAGAGTAGTAATAATTTTCTGTTCTTCAATAAAGGGATGAACCACGCAATATGATTCTTAAGACACATCTTAGTGTATAAGAATCCAGATCTGCCGTAGGGCAAGCTATGACTCCTAATACATACAATCACTAGAACAAAAGTCTGTGATGGCCCAGTAAACTTCCCCACATGCCCTGTGATCAAGATGTTCCTTGTATGTGTTTGATGACCTTTGGTATTACCACTGCCTGATCTGGGTACTTCCTTGTAATTTGACTTTAAAAAAAAATGACACCAATTGCAAAATTTGCATCCAGTTGACAAGACATTTAAGTTGTTTATCAGGATCATGCCCTGGCCCCAGCTTCCCGATACCAACTGTTGAAAAGATTCTCTCTCATCTGGAGAGAACTGGAGTGCACAGTTCACCCACGTGGCTCCGGGTTATTAGTTACTGTGGGCTGGTCTTGGTCAGAGGCATCTGCAGCTGGAGTCACAGCTGGACTTGCAGTGGATGTGGCAGTGTCTGGGGAGGCCTGGGATGGTCTTGAAGGGGGATCGCTCGCTGCAGAGACACATGCACAACAGGTGCTGAATACTCAAAACAATGCATTCAGAACGTACAACCACACCTAGAGACTCTGGCAAGCCATGAGAGATGCATCTAGTCTAATACCCTGACACTAACTAGCCAGGCAACTCTGGACCCATTATTTAAGTTTAAGAAGATGCCACCGTGCTGACAATCTGATTTCTAAATAAAAACCCTTCAAGAGTTTCACCTCCAAGTGCCGATGCTCATCCCTAAAGGGACATTCTAGGAAGTTCCAGAATGGGTCCCCAAACTTCTGGCTTTTCTGGATATATGCAGGAATTCTTCGGGCCCCTTCCAGTACCTACAGAAGAGGTCGTAGATTCCAACACTCTTCTGAAAGAATAGGAGAGTGATGGGGAGGGGCAGGATGTTGTAGAATGATGTGCCCTTTCTAAGGTCATTAAAGCCACTACTCTGGCAGGTGATCTAGTGATTAGAGCCCCAGTGATGAGGTACAAACACCATTTTGCAACAGTCAGGAGAACTGGGTTGGACAAGTCTCACTCATCTGCTGCTAACAAGTGACCTTGGGACAGATACAGATGGCAGACATTTTGGTTGTAAAATGTTTGAGTCTCCTGGGCCTCGGTTTCGTTACTTGTGAATTGAAAGTCTTGGATTAGACGATCTTGAAACCCACTTTGATCCTAAGATTTACCTTCCTTATGATCTCTGAGGAAGTTAATGAAGTACTAAGGCATGTATTTTCAAGCTCAGGGAAATGTTTAAATCACCATGGTAACAAGATAAATCAGCAATCAGTTTTCTGATTTAAAAAAAAAAGTGCCAATGTGTAAATGTAGAAAGGATGCATAATTAGCATTGCCACCATTTAAATCTTTGGTAAGAGCATAGTAAAAGTGTTCGATGTTTCTACAGGAAGTTAGTCATTATCTGTGTGAGGACTCCCCCTCTTCCACTGGGGGGTTTGCAATCACTGCACAAGCCCCCCACAGCCTGGCCTAATTTTAAAGTGGCCTCTTTGTCTCTGCTCACCTGGAATGTGTGCTAATTTTATTACTGGACTAGAATCAAGGTAACCAGGACAATAAGCATGCTGTTTAAAAAATTACAGAGTATATTCCAGAGCCAAATAGGAGTGATTTGTGAATTTTTTGCTGCCTGGGGGACCATTTTCTGTACATTAGTGAGAATTATCAAGAACTGGCCCAAACTGCAGCCCATGGGCCAAATGTAGTCATTGCTTGTTTCTGTATGGCTCATAGTTTAAAAACAGCTTTTACAATTTTACACAGTTGAACAGAAAAAGAGTAATATTTCGTGACATGTGAAAAATATATGAAATTCAAATTTTGCATCCATAGTAAAGATTTATTAGAAACCCAGCCACAGGCCGGGCGCTGTGGCTCACGCCTGTAATCCCAGCATTTTGGGAGGCCCAGGCGGGTGGATAACCTGAGGTCAGGAGTTTGAGACCAGCCTGGCCAACATGGTGAAACGCCGTCTCTACTAAAAATACAAAAATTAGCCGGGCGTGGTGGCACGTGCCTGTAATCCCAGCTACTCGGGAGGCTAAAGCAGGAGAATTGCTTGAACCTGGGAGGCCAGAGGTTGTGGTGAGCTGAGATCTTGTCACTGCACACCAGCCTGGGCGACAGAGCAAGACTGTCTCAAAAAAAAAAAAAAAGAAAAAAGAAACCCAGCCACAATGGCTGGCTGCTTTTCAGCTCCCGGCAGAGTGGAGTAGTTGTGACCGAGACAGCCCCAAGGGCCCAAAATATTTATTATCTGGTCCTTTACAGAAAAAGTTTGCTGATCTCTGCTGTTGTTAGGAAGAACATCTGCTTGCCGACTGACCAGATGGAAGCAACAAAGAAAGAATACGTGGGACTATGTTGGATTCATCCTGAAATGAAAGAATGTTTGCACAAAGGAGGTATAAAGGGGAAAGCCCTAGAAATTGTATGCTGTAAGTAAGACCATACCTACTTCATCTGGGCCTCTGGATCTAGCAGGGACCAGATTCGTGTCACTGAAACACTCTTCAGGAGTGGAGATACTGGTAAGATGTCAAGCTAATGAGATAGGACAGAGTACAACCTCCTCATGAAATCTCTCTGACTATAAGGCTACTGCTTTCTTCATAAGCACTACTTTGTGACATTTTACTATAATTTTAGTGGAAACCTCATTAGCTGGAAATGTAGATGACAGGAAACAGCAGGGAAAGGTTTAATTAATCTTATAGATATCACCTTACTCTTTTTAAAAGAACATTAGGCTAACCACTTAGCTGGAAGAAATGAGTTGTCTTAAATTATAAATGTATTGAATAGGTTGACGTTAGTTTAAAAGGTTACCTAGTTGTACTGAGGAGCTAGCAGTTCTACAAATCTTGCTCTATATGGTATATTCTATTGAGATGTAAAGTTGACATGATACTAGTAAGGCAGTGCTCTTTCTTTGAAATAGTGACTTCTATTTTCCACTTCTGTTCTTGCCTCTAGCTTCCTTCAGGCAGCTGGCCAGGCTCCATGATTTTTTTGGTCTCAGGGGAGGTTTGTGGCCAGGCAGAAGTGGAGATGGCTCCAGACATATACTTTACTTTGGGATTTTTTGTTTTTCAAAAGCCTGATCCATTAAGGCAATTATGCTTGGTGTACTCTCCCAAAGAGTGGACAAGGAGAGTGCTTTTGAGATGCAACAGGTGAGGAAAGGAGCTTTTTGGAATCCTTGGGTTGTACCCACAGCAGGGCATCTAGCTTGCCCCATCAGCAATCAGAAATGAAGACTTGGGAGAAGAAGGGCTAATGACGCTTGGCTTTGGCAAAGATGACAGAGTTCCCAGGTGACCCAGAAGCTGCAAAGCCAATGGACCTGGGGGAACAGTGTAGGCCCAGGGTGATGTGTGTTCTGCTATCAGGCCGGTGACTATCTGAGTGACCCTAGGGCCACCCAAACCCAGGGACCTTTCCACCACCATGGGAGGTATAAGCAGCAAGAAAGACTGAGCTGTCTGGTGGGATGCGAGCCAGGAGTCAAACACAAGTTCCCTTGAAGGAAAGACTACATATATTTATATGTATTCTTTATATATATAAATAAATACATGTTTGTTATATATAAATATATATTCTTTATATATAAATCTATATTCTTTATATATATAAGTATATATGATGAAGATCAAGACATTAACTGATCTATTGAAAGTACCAGTTGAGCTATCTTGGTATTTTTGATAGATCAGTCAATGTTTTTGTTGAAATGCTTTAAAAAATAGTTGAATGAGCCGGGCGTGGTGGCTCAGGCCTGTAATCCCAGCACTTTGGGAGGCCAAGGCAGGCAGATCACGAGGTCATGAGTTGGAGACCAGCCTAACCAACATGGTGAAACCCTGTCTCTACTAAAAATACAAAATTTAGCTGGGTGTGGTGGCGTGCACCTGTAATCTCAGCTACTCAGGAGGCTGCGGCAGGAGAATCACTTGAACCTGGGAGGCAGAGGTTGCAGTGAGCTGAGATCATGCCACTGCACTCCAGCCTGGGCGACAGAGTAAGACTCCATCTCAAAAAAAAAAAAAAAAAATAGTTGAATGGGCAAGGTGCGGTGGTTCACGCTTGTAATCCCAATACTTTGGGAGGCTGAGTCAGGCGGATCACTTGAGGTCAGGAGTTCAAGACCAGCACGGCCAACATGGTGAAACCCAGTCTCTACTAAAAATACAAAAATTAGCTTGGTGTGGTGGTGGGTGCCTGTAGTCCCAGCTACTCAGGAGGCTGAGGCAGGAGAATGGCGTGAACCCTGGAGGCAGTGGTTGCAGTGAGCCGAGATAGCGCCACTGCACTCCAGCATGGGCAATAGGGTAAGACTCCATCTCCGAAAAAAAAAAAAAAAAAGTTGAATGTTTTAGGAAGAGTCCTAACAGCAAAGAAAAACATACTAGGCTTTGGTCATTATGTCTGTTTCTGAGGTAAATCAAGCTATTTATGTGTGGGTATTACCTAGTGTCAGCATGCTTTAATTGCAGGTCCAGTGCACCAGAGGATATACTCCTTGAGAACTACCAGCTAACATTTGTGGTTTTGTTTTGTTTTGTTTTGTTTTGTTTTTGAGACAGAGTTTCACTCTTGTTGCCCAGGCGGGAGTGCAATGGAGTGATCTCGGCTCTCTGCAGCCTCTGCCTCCCAGCTTCAGGTGATTCTCCTGCCTCAGCCTCCCAAGTAGCTGGAATTACAGGCATGCACCACCATGCCCAGCTAATTTTTGTATTTTTAGTAGAGATGGGTTTCACCATGTTGGTCAGATTGGTCTGAAACTCCTGACCTTAGGTGATCTACCTGCCTTGGCCTCCCAAAGTGCTAGGCGTGAGCCACTGCGCCCAGCCCATTTGTGGAGTTTTAAACACTTTACATTGTGTTGCCTCATTTGGTTATCTCAACTACAACAGGCAGTGGGTGTACTACTATTTCTGCTACTTACAGAAGAGGGAACTGAGGCACAGATAGGCTCCTTCCTTTGCCCAAGGTCACATAGCTAGCTAGTGGCAGGGCCAGAATCTTAGCAGCATGCCTCCCACACTGATGCTGTTAACTACTGTCCTGCACTGCTAGCCTTCTGAATGCAGAACAATTTAATGTGGCAAATGCCATGATGTGTCAACTATATATCACAGAGCATATAAACTCAGGAGGAAAATGAAGGTAATTGGAGCTGAACGCAAAATGGATGGACAGCTCAACTGCAAGTCTTGACTATAAATCATTAATTTTTAAAAACAACAGACTGGAAAAAAATGCAAATCACAAAATGACAAAGCTCTCTAACTTATAGCAACAATCCTCACCCAAAGCTGCTGATGGGAGGCTCCTAACTCTCAAATACATTTCTTCTTTTTTACACTGTCAGTCAGCACCCAGAGTTCATTATTACGTTTGTTTCACAACACCATGGCTGCTACATGCACCCATCCCTGTCTTCCCCCAGCTGTGGGGCAGGTCTCAAGACCTTGTGCACCAGCTCACTGGGGAGACACCAAATGGTAGAAACTTGGTCTCTGAGCAGCATCGCCTTTGCAGCAGCTTCTCCTCACCTCCTCCATGCCTCGATTTCCCTGCCCCATCATCCCATCAGCTCCACTGTGCTGCTGGAGTACCTTCCTACTTAAAAATTATTGACAGGCCAGGCACAGTGGCTTATGCCTGTAGTCCCAGCACTTTGGGAGTCCAAGGCAGGTAGATCCCTTGAGGTCAGGAGTTCGAGACCAGCCTGGCCAACATGGCTAACGCCCGTCTCTACTAAAAGTACAAAAATCAGCTGGGGGTGGCGGCACGCACCTGTAATTCCAGCTACTCAGGAGGCTGAGGCAGGAGAATCACTTGAATCCGAGAGGTGGAGGTTGCAGTGAGCCAAGATTGTACCACTGTACTCCAGCCTGGGTGACAGTGAGACTCCATCTCAACATAAATAAATAAATAAATAAATAAATAAACAAATAAGGTCAGGTGCAGTGGCTCACACCTGTAAGCCCCGCACTTTGGGAGGCTGAGGTGGGTGGATCACCTGAGGTCGGGAGTCCAAGACTAGCCTGACCAACATGGAGAAACCCTGTCTCTACTAAAAATACAAAATTAGCCAGGCGTGGTGGCACATGCCTGTATTCCCAGCTACTTGGGAGGCTGAGGCAGGAAAATCGCTTGAACCCGGGAGGCGGAGGTTGTGGTGAGCCAAGATTGCACCATTGCACTCCAGCCTGGACAACAAGAGTGAAACTCAATCTCAAAAATATATAAAATAAATAAATAAATAAATAAATAAATAAATATAAAAAGTATTGACAACTTTTTTTTTTTTTTTTTTTTTTTTTTTTTTTTTGAGAAAGGGTCTCACTCTGTTGCCCAGGCTAGAGTGTGGTGGTGCAGTCTTAGCTCACTGCAACCTCCGTCTCCGGGGTGCAAGCGATTCTCATGCCTTGGCTTCCCAAGTAGCTGGGATTACAGGAGTGAACCACCATATCCGTCCCATATTTCAACTCTTAACATTAGTTCTAACAGGGCTAGCAGGTACCACTGTTGGGGCACATTTTGGAAATGTGTGGAGTTTTTTTCTTTTTCTTTTTTTTTATACTTCTCGGCCCTTACTACTCAAAGTATGCTCTTACTAAACAGCAGTGTGGGCATCATCTAGGAGCTTGCTAGAAATGCCAAATCTCAGGGCTTACCTACTGAACCAAAACCTACTGAACCAGAATCTGCATTTAATAAGAACCCTGGATGATTCATATGCACATTAAAATTAATAAGCACTGGGCTAGAATGTACTTATTGAAATCAATATTATTTTATTACAATTAGTTTCTTTTTATTTCCCCTTTATATTGCTGTTAGGGCCCTATATTGATTTTTAAAAATGTGTGTAGATGGGTTAATTATCATGAATTTCATTTCAAGGTACTAAAAAATATGTTTCAAAATATTTCCTATGTGAGATGCAATGGGTTTGAGGCAGATGACAATCACTGTTTTAAAGTATTGTGATTCTGAAAATAAGTTTGAAATTCTGCTGCCCTACATCCATTCTTAATCTTTTTTCTTCTTCTTCTACTTTTTTAGAGACTGGGTCTCATTCTGTTGCCCAGGCTGGAGTGCCATGCTGTGATCATAGCTCACTGCAGCCTTGAACTCCTGGGTGCAAAAAATTCTTCTGCCTCAGCCTCCCCAGTAGCTGGGACTGCAGGCACGTGCAACCACATCTGGCTAATTTTTATTTTATCTTATTTTATTTTATTTTATTTTAGAGATGGGGTCTCACTATGTTGCCCAGGCTGGTCTCAAACCCCTGAGCTCAAGTGATCTCCTGGGCCTGTCAAAGTGTTGGGATTATAGGAGTGAGCCACCTGCACCCGGTCTCCTGGTCTTTACTTCCTTATTTGGGCAAGCTACTTCACCTCTCTGCCTCAGTTTCCTCATCTGTAAAGTAAAGGGCATAGAATTAAATAATTTTTATGATCCTATCCAGACATAGCCTTCTTTAGGCTGGTCAAGCAGGAAGTAAGTATATGCTGGAGAAAGCAATTGAAAAAGTTTGAGAAAAATGACGAAAATGTATGAAAGAACTATGGGGATATAGGAAGAGCAAAACATCACAGGACAGGAGAGACACGGAGACAAGAATGTGGAGAGACTGATAATGAAGGCATGGAGACAGAAAAAAGAGATGACTTCTGATCAAAGCAATTCCAGCCGCCCATGAATTTTCATGGCTACCAGCTGGCATAAAATCATAAAGACAAATTTCAGCTCCTCTAACGGAATTGCATTTGTAATAATCATCACAATATTTCTACAGAGCAAAAATGACAATGATAATTTGAAATGGAAAACACTGACAAGATGCAAAATAAATGACTATACCTGGCAACAAATTTAGGGATGGGACAGAATTTGCATGAGTGAAGTTTATTAACCAGCAGACTACGGGGCATCAAGCCTGGAAGGTTTTGATGGATCCCTGTTAACCTCCTCAGGTAAATCAGAGAGAAATGATTTCGCATTAGCTTCTTGCAACAGCGACTTCCTTCTCACCGTGGAAGAGATGGTGACGTGCACCCCTTTCACTTTCCATTATCTGCTACACAAATAACAGCTATGCAAATGCTCCAATGCCATGTCCAGTCCTAATCTACCCATTAGTAAATGTCTGTTTGCCTTCATGAGTTATTATATCCTTTTGTAGCCATCCGACATGGTAAAAAATCAGTTTTCTTGTCTCTTGAGAGACCAGAGTCGTCTGTGGGTGTAGTACCTACTATGCATGGGTTATCACAAATGACTGGGGCCTTCCTCTTACTCAGCTTATGGTCTAATAGAGGAGTAAATGTAAGAGCTAACATTTATTGAGAAGGTTTTATATGCCAGATAATTATAACAGCTAACGTTTAACTACAGTCATCATTTTGGTAAGTATCTTATGTGCATTTTTTTTTCACTTAATGTTTTTTTCATTTTATGTTCCTAGGAAGCAGCTATTCTCATAACCTCATTGTATTGATGAGAAATTTGGGGATCAGGAAGGTTAAATAACTTGCCATGAGTCATACAGCTAATGAGTAGCCAAGCCTGGACTCCAAGCCCAAACAGAAGCAAGTAGGGCTCCCTTGTCCTTAACTACTATTCTATACTAGCTCAGAAAAATAACAATGATTAGTGGAAACCATGCTCAGCTAAATACCCACTTTATGATTCCTGCTCAGTCCCTCCCTCTGAGTCCGTGTGGCCGAGGATTTTTATTCATTACGAGTGTTTGTTTATCCTCTTACACATCTGATTGCTTGACTGAAATGAAAGGGAAGACTTCATGCTGCCAGGGGCTTTGGCACTGTGTTTTCAGGCACACAGGGCAGAATTCTGACAGATACATTTTCAATGGAAGAAGTTGTATTAGGTCAGTTTCTTAAGCTTTTTAAAGAAAATCCTTATTTTGAGGCTGGGTGCAGTGGCCCACACCTATAATCCCCGCGCTTCAGAAGGACGAGACAGCCAGATCACCTGAGGTCAGGAATTCGAGACCAGCCTGGCCAACATGGTGAAACCCTATCTCTACTAAAAATACAAAAATTAGCCGGGTGTGGTGGCACACACCTGTAGTCCCAGCTACTCGGGAGGGTGAGGCAGGAGAATTGCTTGAACCCGGAAGGCAGAGGTTGCAGTGAGCTGAGATCACACCACTGCACTCCAGCCTGGGCAACAGAATGAGACTCCATCTCAAAAAAAATAAAATAAAAAATAAAATCCTTATTTTGAAAAATACAATAGTAACTTTGTGGCCTCCCACCAGCCAGGAATTTCATACACCTCTAGAAGGATTCCCACCCTGTGAAGACCACCCTAGGGATAGGAGATAGCATGACCAACAGCACCAGGAGGGAAAACACAATTTTTCCAGTAGACCAAAAAAAAAAAAAAAAAAAAAATTCCCTGCTTTTTCTTTTATATATTGCTTTTGCTTTTTATAAATCTTTACCTGAGACAGACTGGAAATACTGCACAGTCCAGGCGATCAATATGGATAGCAGAAAGGTTCCCAGAAAGTAGATCTGCAAACATCAGAAGCACGCATTAGTGACTGACAAAGGGCAGGGGCCACAAGGGTGGGGCGGGTCGGAGATGAAACCTACCAGGGCTGAGTGCAGGATAGCACCCCAGAGAAGCCGCAAGTGCAGGTAAAGCCAGGCCAAGGAGCAGGGGCTGAAGGACTCCTCGTTACTGTGACTCCAGCACCTGCAGACAAAGCCCAGGGCATCTTGACGTGTCAGCCAACTTTGGTGGCAAGACTCAGGACTGGCATTTTCAGATCCACAAACCTACATTCTTCTGCTTTTGGACAAATGAGCACACTCAACTGACAAAGATGAGAGACAAAGAAATAAAGCCAGTGGCCAAATAAGTGGTTTGGCCTGATCTGAAATTCTAGAATCCCAGTAGAAATTTTAGAAAAAGGTCAGTTTTGTACTTAATTAAGAGTCAAGTCTGTTCTGCTGTGATGACAGCAAAAACTTAAAAATAAATAAAATAAAAGTCAAGCAAGATGCTGAAGCACAGGACCCACTAGAACAGTATTGCTGTTTAAAGCACAGATGTAGGAATGCCTCCTTATCTTTCAAAAAAGCATCGACTAATTAGGCCGGGCATGGTGGCTCACACCTGTAATGCCAGCACTTGGGGAGGCTGAGGCAGGTGGATTACTTGAGGCCAGGAATTCGAGACCAGCCTAGCCAACATGGTGAAACCCTGTCTCTATTAAAAACACAAAAATTAGCCTGGTGTGATGTGCACACCTGTAATCCCAGCTACTCACTCAGGAGGCTGAGGCATGAGAATCACTTGAACCCAAGAACTGGAGGTTGCAGTGAGCTGAGATTGCACCACTGCACTCCAGCCTGGGTGACAGAGCGAGTCCCTGTCTCAAAACAAACAAACAAGAGACAAGCATGGGCTAATCGGATTGTTACTCTTTCCATTCTCGTGGAAATTTCTGGTCAGCCCTCGAACTTCAGCTCAAGTACCTTCTATATCTTAAACTTCAGATATTAGAAAAGAGAAATACACTTGGGTCTGGCTGAATGTTTTCTAGTAGAAGAAAATCCTGGGCTTTTTCTTTCTTTTCTTTTTTTTTTTCTTTTAGTAGAGATGAGGTTCCACCAGGTTGGCCAGACTGGTCTCAAACTCTTGACCTCAAGTGATTTGCCCGCCTCAGCCTCCCAAAGTGCTGGGATTACAAGTATGAGCTATGGTGCCCTGCCTTTTGTTTTTGTTTGTTTTTTAAATAACAATTTACATTACAATATAAGGGTAAAGCTAACTTTAACCAAGAAGTGAACATCATCTACTTGGGTTCCTCAGATTCCACAGTTCTAGAGGCTCTGAGCTCACCTTTCGTACAGTTCCTGGAGAATGGAGATGTTATTAGAATGGAGAGTTGAGTCAATTTCCAAGAAATCCAAGATATGGTGTGGGATTACAGTACCTTCCTCGATTAGCAGGGCCAGGTTAAAAAATCCCTAAAAACAAGCCACAAACCAAACTCATCAAATCCTTGAAATAAAACCTAGACACACACTCTTCATCAGAATGTAAACATTTACAACCTCTAAAAATTTTTTTAAGTCTCTAGAGCCAGATGGTTTTGTCATCTTCATTGATGAATTGTTTCCCTAAATATATGCATCTGAGAAATTTATTTGCAGGAGAACCAGGAGGCTTTCAGAAGCTGCTGTGTCCCATCTGCTCCAAAGCCAGTCAACCGGGAGATCTGTCCTTTCTCGCTCACTCTCTCAAAACAGAACTTACTGGAAAACATGCCCTTGTATCATAAACGAAACAAGAATACTGAGTCGAATGCCATGTCCATTGCCTACAGACTATGCCCTCGGTTGCCATAGCCCTGTCGGAAATCTGACAAAACATTTCTGTGGCTAGGGCGGCTTCCCATGACTGACATCCCAAGGCAGTGCCTCCCTTGCACAGGATCACCTAAGGGCACTCATCTCAACTTTCCTAGGCTGGTGCAGAAACCTCTTCTCATGACTCCTCTTGGCACAGATTCCTCACTATGGTATATTTTTCTACCTCTTCCTCTGACACCGTGTTCTTGATCCTTAGAGGTAGGACCTGTCTTATTGGGCTGTACGGATCCAATAAAATAAACACAGTTAGAGGTCCCGACCATAGACATGCTTCATAAAGGATGGGTACTATTACCCTACTTGGAGAATGTGCACCCTCCATCACAAGCTGAGCAGGTGGCTAGATTAAGAAACAAGCAGAAAACGACGTGGTACTTACCATTAGAACTTGACCAGTTAAACTGGATTGTTGCCCTGAAAGAACTCAGGGTCATGTTTTTTGTGTTTTGTTTTTAACTTCTATTTCAACTTTAGGGGTACATGTACAGGTTTGTCATATAGATTATTTTGTTATGTGTTATGGGGGTTTGTTGTACATATTATTTTGTCACCCAGGTACTAAGCCTAGTACCTATTTGCTATTTTTCCTGATCCTCTCCCTCCTCCCAACCTCCACCTTTAGGTGTAGTGTCTATTGTTCCCTTCTATGTGCCCATATGTTCTCATCATTTAGCTCCCACTAAGCGAGAATATGTGGTGTTTGGTTTTCTGCTCCTGCATAGTTTGCTAAGGATAATGGCTTCCAGCTCCATCCATGTTCCTGCAAAGGACATGATGTCATTCTTTTTTTATGGCTGCATAGTATTCCATGGTGTGTATCTACCATATTTTCTTTATCCAGTCTACCGTTGATAGGCATTTGGGTTGATTCTATGTCTTTGGTATTGTGAATTGTGCTGCAATGAACATACATGTGCATGTGTCTTCATAACAGAACGATTTACATTCCTTTGGGTATATACCCAGTAATGAGATTGCTGGGTCTTGAGGAATTGCTACACTGCTTTCCACAATGGTTGAACTAATTTATACTCCCACCAACAGTATATAAGTGTTATTTCTCTTTGCAACCTCACCGGCACCTGTTCTTTTTTGACTTTTTAATAACAACCATTCTGACTGGTGTGAGATGGTGTCTCACCGTGGTTTTGATTTGTGCTTCCCTTATGACATGATCACATCTAATGGCTTATATCTTCCCTCTGACCTTGCCTCTTAGTTGCCTCTGACAACAATCTAAATGAAAATCATCATTTACCAGGTTGCATACTCCAGGACTTTCACAACCGTCGTATGTAGCAATCACGATAAAAATACCAGCAGCTCACGTTTTGAGTGCTTGCCATATGCGAGGCATTGTTCTGTTTTTTATATTTATTCATTTAACCCTCATAACAACAAATTGATATAGGTAGTATTATCCTCCCTGTTTTATAGATGAGGAAACTGAGGCACAGAGTGGTTAAACAACTTGCCCAAGGTTACACACCTAGAAAGTGGCAGAGCTGGAGCGTCAAACACAAGAGGACAGGGTGCAGAGTCTCAAATCTTAAACTCCACCATGGTGCCAAGAATAATCTCTAAATAGATGAAGCGTTAAGTATCTTTAAGAGGCACACACACACTCACACTCACACAACAGCAGAAAATAGACTACTTCTGCACTCTTTGAAAGGAAGGCACTCTTAAAATTTGAGATATTAAGAGAAAAGAAAAAACGGCTTTATGTTTTTTTTTGTTGTTGTTGAGTGCAATGGTGTGATCTCGGCTCAGTGCATCCTCCACCTCCCGGGTTCAAGTGATTCTCCTGCCTCAGCCTCCCGAGTAGCTGGGATTACAGGTGCCCACAACCACGCATGGCTAATTTTTGTATTTTTAGTAGAGACGGAGTTTCTCCATGTCAGCCAGGCTGGTCTCGACCTTCTGACCTCAGGTGATCCGCCCACCTTGGCCTCCCAAAGTTCTGGGACTACAGGGTTGAGCCACCGCGCCCGGCCAGCTTTATGAAATTTTAAAGTCTCTAATCAATGGAATAATACCAAGATTAAAATAAGTGGGAAAATAGAGTAGGGGAATAGTGGTATGCAATGTAATAGCTTAAGGTTCATTATCTACTAGATAAATATATAAAGAACTAATTATGGTTTAAATTTTTAAAAGTGTCAAAATTCCAATAGATAAATAGGCAAAGAATAAGAATACAGAATTTACAAAAAAGAAAATGTAAAAAGTAAATTATCATAAACAAGTATATGTAAAAGTGTCCATCATCACTAGTAATTAAGTAAATGCAAGTTAAAAACAGTAAGAAAGTAACAACATATCATTATTCAATTAACAAAATTAAATCATGAAAGCATCCAGTTGCTGGTAAGATTTCAGTCATCCTTCTCTACTTAAACACTGATTGGTGAGGTATTAAATGGAAAGCCCTTTCAGAAAGCAAAATGGCAGCATGCTATCATGTGTTATAATGGTCATAAAACCATTTATTTTTTTAAAATTTTTACTTCTGTTTTTTGAGATGGAATCTCACTCTGTTGCCCAGGTTGGAGTGCAATGATCTCGGCTCACTGTAACCTCCACCTTCCAGGTTCAAGAGATTCTCTTGCCTCAGCCTCCCAAGTAACTGGGACTACTGGTGTGCACCACCACGCCCAGCTAATTTTTGTATTTTTAGTAGAGATGGGGTTTCACCATGTTGGCCAGGCTGGTCTCAAACTGCTGACTTCGAGTGATCTGCCTGCCTTGGCCTCCCAAACAACTGGGATTACAGGCATGAGCCACTGTGCCCCGCCTAATAAAACCATTTAGACTGTCTGACTCAATAATACTATTTCTCAGATTATAAGGAAAGTATTCAAACTAAGAGAAAAGATGGAAATATAAAAATATTCATTGTAGCACTAGCTATAATTCCAACACAAGAGGAAACCACCTCTAAGTCTTCCTTGGTAGACTATAAATCCCATATAGGCGAGAGTATGATCTATCTTTTTATCTTATGTCCCCACCACTAATCATTGTCTAAGACATGGTAGGACTAGATAAATATGTGTCAAATCAATGAATAAGTTAGTAAACAAAAGGATAAGCATCCACCAATAAGGTAAAGCTTAAGAAATTATAATGTACCAGCTCAACAGAATATGGGGCAGCTATTAGGGTTAATAATTAGAGACTATGTAATAAAACGCACACAGTCCTACAATAAATGATAAGACAGATTTTAAAAGTGACAGGTGGCCAGGCGTGGTGCTCATCCCTCTAATCCCAGCACTTTGGGAGGCCAAGGTGGGTGGATCACGAGGTCAAGAGATCAAGACCATCCTGCCCAACATGGTGAAACCCCATCTCTACTAAAAATACAAAAATTAGCTGGGTGTGGTGGCGCACCTGTAGTCCCAGCTACTTGGGAGGCTGAGGCAGGAGAATTGCTTGAACCTGGGATGCAGAGGTTGCAGTGAGCCGAGATCACGCCACTGCACTCCAGCGTGGCGACAGAGCGAGACTGTCTCAAAAAAGAAAAAAAAAAGTGACAGGCACACTATAGGTGACGTGACAGACACATTCGCTTGTGGGCAAGGGACTGCGAGGGAACATGAAGACATAAAGGAGGAAAACCCCTGTCATAGAATTATCAGTGCATTCTTTGGTTTATTTTTCTTGAAAAAATTATCCTTTATTTTTTTTTGTAACATTGGCTTTCCAAAAAGTAAAAATAAAAATTGAGAAAAAAAAAATCCAGGCCCAAATTTAAGTGACAGGAAATATGACGTAAGGGAGTTTATTTCTATAGCAAATGCCTTTAGCAGCAACTCCTTCTTTTCAGAAGAAATAATAACAGAATAGATCACGTCCACTGAGTGTACTTGGCATTGGGCTTAGAGCTTTACACTGAACATCTCTCATTTAATCCTCACGATCTATGAGGCAGATGCTCTTATTACCCCCATTTACACATGAGCAAATAGAGATTCAGAGATTTAGTGACTCACCATGGACAAAGATCTATGGAGTGACAGAGATGTGGGATTTTAACCCAGGTACACGACCACTGCGATGTTGTACCTCCATTAAAAAAATAAAATAAAAATAGAAAAGATTGGCCAGACACAGTGGCTCATGCCTGTAATCCCAGCACCTTGGGAGGCCAAGGTGGGCAGATCACTTGAGCCCAGGGGTTCAAGCCCAGCCTGGGCAACATGGCAAAACCCCATCTCTACAAAAAATACAAAAATTAGCCGGACATGCACTTGTATTCCCAGCTACTTAGGCGGCTGAGGTAGGAGGATCGCTTGAGCCTGGGGGATCAAGGCTGCAGTGAGCTGAGATTGTGCCACTGCATTTCAGCCTGGGTTACAGAGTGAAACCCTGTCTCAAAAAACCCCACAAAACAGCAACAACAAAAAAATCCCACCAAAGACTGATACAGGGATAAGTTTCCAATTTTTGCTCAGTGGTCAGACTGTAAAGCACAACACCAGAAATCCGTTGCAGCAGAGGGTAACAACTATCCAAACCTCCATCATGAAAATGATTCTGAGGCCCTCACAGGAGGATTCCAAGTAGCAAATGTAGAAGGAATAAGGGAAATTGAGAATCACTGTTAGAACAGCGTGGTAATAATCGTAATAGGCAAAATTCTTGCCCAAAATGTATAATCTCAATCTATTCAAGAGAAAACAGAAGACAGACCCAAATCAACGGACATTCTACAAGGTACCTAACAAGCATTCTTCAAGTATCAAGAATCATGAAGATGAGAAAAGACTGAGGAACTGTCATAGATTGGAGAAGACTGGAAAGAAATATACAACTCAATCTAATGTGGGATCCTGGATTGAATCCTGGAACAGAAGAAGGATATTAGTGGAAAAACTGGTGAAATCTACATGAAGTCTGAAGTGTAGTTAATAATACTGTCCCAACATTAATATCTTAGTTTGACAATGGCATTGCGGTTATGTCAGATGTGAACATTAGGGGAAGCTGAATGAAGGGTATACAGAATCTCTCACCTCTTTTTGCAACTTTTCTACAAATCTAACATTATTTTCAAATAAGTTTCCAAAAAAATCACTGAGGGAAAAACTCCGTCGCTGAAGCACAGCCCAACAGTACAAGCAAAACACTTCCTATTGTGGACGCACTGCTAATTTCTTGAGTTTCTACCTGGTGAGTGAGTTTGATGTAATTTGGTAGAAGCACCCTTCTGTTTGGAGCCAAAGATCCAGGTTTAGGAGCTGGGCACTTTGCTTACCATTTGATTATTTGGCCTTGAACAGTTCATTACCTTTGATTATAAATAGGGTACAGTAATCCCCACCCCCACGGGATTATGTGAGAATGGCATGGGGGACACAGTAGGTGTTTAATAAAGGCTCACCCTTATGGTTAGTGTCCTCGTAGAATTGTTTGAGGGGCTTGTGAAAATGGATGAACAACGGCTTTGTAAACTGTGCAGTGTATGCACACTGAAAGGACTGTTAGGAAGAATTCTGGTTTTGCAAGTTCACAAATGGATGTCACCAAGAGCTGAGTTTTTTTCTGAGACAGGGTGTGGCTCTGTCACCCAGGCTGGAGTGCAATGGTGTGATCACGGCTTGCTGCAGCCTTGACTCGCCAGGCTCAAGCAATCCTCCTGCCTCAGTCTCCCAAGTAGCTGGGACTACAGGCGAGCACCACCACACCCATCTAATGTTTGTATTTTTGTAGAGACGGGGTTTTGCCATGTTGCTCAGGCTGGTCCCGAATTCCTGTCCTCAAGCGACCCACTCCCCTTGGCCTCCCAAAGGGCTGGGATTACAGGCGTGAGCCACCGTGCCTGGCCAAGAGCTGGTTTTTGTTGCGGTTGCTGTTTACCTGGGAGTCTCCATCCAGGGCGGCTTGGGCATACATCTGCACAGACAACTCCAGGTCTTGTGACTGATTTTGGTGGCCATAGTAGTAAAGGTCTCCCATCTTCAAATATGCTGCAGGAAATAAAGCACAGATCCATTTGTCAAGTGGTTTTTTTTCACACCAACATTTTAAATTATTGGCCCATTCACATGAATGAGAGTTTTTCCTATTAGTATCTGAATACAGAACATCTTTATGTTTCCCTGATGTGTCGAGAGAGAAACAAGCAAAAAGGCTTTTTGCCCAGAGCATCCCTATTTCTAGACATATTTTCTTTTCTTTTTTTTCTAAATTTTTTGCGATAGGGTCTCCGCCACCGAGGCTGGAGTACAGCGGTAAGATCAGGCCTCACTGCAGCCTTGACTTCCTGGGCTCAAGTGATCCTTCCACCTCAGCCTCCCAAGTAGCTGGGATTACAAGAGTGTGTCACCACGCCTGGCTAATTTTTGTATTTTTTATAGAGACGGGGTTTCACCATGTTGTCCTGGCTGCTCTCGAACTCCTGGACTCAAGCAATCCTCCCACCTCAGCCTCCCAAGGTGCTGGGATTACAGGTGTGAGCCACCGTGCCTGGCCTCTAGACAGTTTCTTATTTGGCCAGGTAGCTCTCCTGAATAGCTAAATCTCAGTCTACAACCTTGCTGCCCAATCAGCCAAGGTTGTCTTGGGTGCTTTACTTCACATTCGTAATTTTGCTGTTCATCTTTGATGTCTGTTTTTGGTAACTCTTTGCTTTAGCCATGTATTTTATTTTTCCTCTGAAGAAAAACTTGTTTTTAAGAGTATATGTATCGGCTGAGTGCCGTAGCTCACATCTGTAATTCCAGCACTTTTGGAGGCTGAGGTGTGCAGATCACTGCAGGTCAGGAGTTCAAGACCAGCCTGGCTAACATGGTGAAACCCCATCTCTACTAAAAAATACAGAAATTAGCCAGGCGTGGTGGTGCGTTCCTGTAATGCCATCTACTCAGGAGGCTGAGGCAGGAGAATCGCTTGAACCTGGGAGGCAGAGGTTGCAGTGAGCTGAGATAGCGCCATTGCACTCCAGCCTAGGTGACAGAGTAGGACTCCATCTCAAAAAAAACAAAAACAAAAACAAAAACAAAAACAAAAACAAAACAAAAAAAGGGTGTATGTATTAGTCAATGTCCAATAAGGAAAACAGAATCCATTTCAGGTGGTTCAAAAGAGGAATTTCACCGTGGGGGAGTAGTTACTAGGGTGTTGGGAGAGTTGAAAAGGCAAATGGAAAACAATAGGCAGCCCAGAGATCAGCAGTGAGAAGGCTACTATCATCCCCAGGACTTGGGGACCACAGGGTGCCTGTGATGTTACCAGAGACCCAGAGCCTGGTGCTGAGATCAAATAGGGTGGAGCTGTCAGGCAGGGGCTGGAACCGTGGAAATGTAGCCACTGCCAGAGACAGGGTCCAAAGCAGAGAGAGAAAGGGAGAAGTACTTGGACTTCTTCTCCCATCCTGCAATCTTCTGCCAGTGCCTCTTATTGCCTGAAAGGAATCAGAAGCCGGTGGGTAGAGGAGTCTAGGAACTGTAGTTCCTGGAGGCCAGTCCCCTACCATGAGGAGCAGAGTAGAGGAATCCGCACAAATGACTGGCCCAGAGAATTGCTCCATAATAGCGTTCTCTTTTACATTTTCATTGACTCAGAAGAAATGTTGGGGGCCAGGTGCAGTGGCTCACGCCTGTAACCCCAGCACTTTGGGAGGCCAAGGCGAGTGGATCACCTGAGGTCAGGAGTTTGAGACCAGCCTGGCCAACATGGTGAAACCCTGTGTTTACTTAAAAAATACAAAAATTAGTTGGGCGTGGTCGTGGGAGCCTGAAATCCCAGCTACTTGGGCAGGAGAATCACCTGAACCTGGGAGGTGGAGGTTGCACTGAGCCCAGATCATTCCACTGTACTCCAGCCCGGGGAACAGAGCGAGACTGTCTCAAAAAATGAAAATAAAAAAATAAGAAATGTTGGGTCCAAGCACTCCATGGGACAATGGGCGAGGAGCAGTGCGTTGTGTGAGGCTGAGAGCAGAGTTTAGCGATCTTAATAGCAGAGATTTTTCGCTTTCTTTTCTAATTATTTAGAAATACCTCACTTCACACAAAGCTGTCAGATGTTCCCTGTTACTAAAGATTAAAAACACCTAATGCTTCAATTTTGCACCATTTTTCTATACATACCAAAGGAAGGAGCATCGATTTGAAAAACAGAGAAATTATAGTATCTCCAAACACAGTTAACACCCAAGTATCTCCTGGCCAGGTCCTAAGGCGTAAAGGGAAGAAAAAGTTAATTCATTAATATTTCGGCCAAGTGACCAACGTTGCCTCCGTAAAACCCAATTCATTATCCTTAACCTCAGAGCTTCTACTCTGAGAAGAATACATTTACTTACTGGCCTCTCCTCACAGATGTGTGCTAAATTTGTCTGTGATACTTCAATTCCAGTTTCTGCTGCTAAAACATGATACAGCAAAGCTTCATGCCTAAAAATAGATGATTAATAATAAATTTCATATAGTGGCTCTTACTAATATTCACAGAGAGCTTTATATTCAAACATAAGAGGGCACAAAATAAGCAGTTTTTTAAAAAACCACAAAATCATGAGTTTTTTTTTTTAAATAAATATTGTTAAAAATACTGCATGCACTGATTTATTTTCTATCTTAAAGGCTGAACTCACAGATAAGGCTGGGGAGCTAGTTGATGCAACAGCTACCTCTACTGGCTGAAGGGCATGTCGGATGTTGGCTGGGGAGTTGTCTACTAGCCTTCAGTTCTTGAATCCTTCTTCCATCCTCGCTTAGAGGAGATAAATGGTGTTAAGAAAAACCCTTGTGCTTTGGAGTCCTCTGTTTTATGAAAGGCTTTATAGGGCTTAGGATTCTGAACGAGCTTGATTAAAGCTGAGCTTTTGTTGTGCATTAGAAGTTTGGCAAAGGAAAGGCAGTTTACAAGGGACTTGATATATCAATGGCCAAAACACATATGAGAAAAGAAACGTTTGACACCACTAGCAATCGAATAATCGCAAAACAACGAGTGACCACTTTTCATCTGTTGAAAGATTGGTACAAGATTCATGTTTAGAATAATGGCAAAGGCTTGGGGAAATGGACATACTCTACAACTACTGCCAGCTTGAGGGCCAATTAATTCAACGGTTCTGGACCAGCCTGGGCAACAGTAGAAACCCTGTTTCTACTGAAGGACAGGCGGGAGGAGTCTTAAAAACGCACATACCATGTGGCCCTACAGTTCTCCCTTGTGGGGGTTTATACTAAGGAAGCAATCAGAGATACGTGCAAAGATTCTGTTACCACGGAGTTCATGGTAGAGCTGTTTATATGAACAGCAACAAAAAACTGGAAACAAATGTCTGAAAATCAGAGACTAGTGAAATTAACCCATAGTGCAGCCACTTTCAGACGTGGCCATTAAAATGATGTGTGGAAGGGTATTCAAAAAAATAGCAAAGTATTTATGCAAAAATTTCCATTCAGTGAAAAAAAAAGCAGAGTATAAAACAATGCATCCTATTTTTGCAAAAAAAAATATAACTGAACACACACATGCACACACATACACATGCAGATACAAATAGGCAGAGAAAAAAAAAACTCTAAAA
The DNA here is from genome assembly GCF_028885655.2 of Pongo abelii. Taxonomy (NCBI): domain Eukaryota; kingdom Metazoa; phylum Chordata; class Mammalia; order Primates; family Hominidae; genus Pongo; species Pongo abelii. The sequence continues at coordinate 24,878,564 of NC_071988.2, forward strand.
ATTATCACCAAAATGCTAACAATACTTATTTCTGGGTGGTGAGAATGCAGGTAATTTTTATTCTATTCTTTTTACTTATCTGGATTTCCTCAATTTTTTATACGTTACCTAGCTTAAGAGTAAAACTCTATTTTATCCAGAAGTAGTTTCTTAAAGCTTATTTTCCATTTTAAGGAGTTGATATTAATAACTCTTTCTTAATTTTAGCTCCACCTAGGAACTGGTTTAGGAAACGGTGGGGAAAGGTTGGGTGAGGGGGAGTAAGGGAAGCAGATTCTGAAATTATCTTTTCTAAACTGCCAAAAGCAGCTTCTGGCAGGCAATCTCTTGGAGACCGAGAGGTGCTGGGGATCAAATTAGGATAGTCAGACCTTCAGTCAGACATGCTGCAGGTCACAGGCCACGTGGCTGCTGAGTGAGCCAATTCGCAGGCTCTGAGATACCTAAGGCAGCTGACCAATTAGCCATGACTCAGGCTAAAGAGGGACAAAGTCAGCTAAGCAGTGTCCCTTGCAGAGGCAAGCCAGATAACAAGCCTCCAAGTGCAGCTGCAACAACATCCCAAAGGATGCTTGGGGATTAGCTAACATAGCCTGCAAAATCTATGTTTGGCTACAAGAATCCTCAGAGCAGACCCAAGGCCCCAGACAGAGGGCATGCAAGGGAGGCCCAGCAGAAAGTCCCCCTCATTCTGACACAAGGTCCTCTTCCTAAGGTCTTAGAATTCTCAAGTTTCTTCAGAGACACTCTGGCCTGCACTGGTGTCTCAGTTTCCACCAGGGATTGATGAGGAAAGGAGACAGTGTAGATCTGCAAACCAAGGTCAAATATTGGGCCAGTGCCCCCTAACCATAACTGGCTGGGATGTGGCTCGTGTTTACTAAAATGTAACAAAATGAGGTATTTTCTGGCCAGGTGTGGGGTTGCTCATGCCTGTAATCCCAGAACTTTGGGAGGGTGAAGCGGGAGGATCGCTTGAGCTCTGGAGTTCAAGACCAGCCTGGGCAACAGTAGAAACCCTGTCTCTACTAAAACACAAAAAAATTAGCTCGGCATGGTGGTGCATGCCTGTAATCCCAGCTACTCGGGAGGCCGAAGCAGGAGAATCGCTCAAACAAGACAGGCGGAGGTTGCAGTGAGCCGAGATTGCGCCACTGCCCTGCAGCCTGGGTGATAGAGCCAGACTCTGTCTCTAAAAAAAAAAAGAATTTTTTCTTAACAGCAGAAACCAATAGGCTGGTTGTCAGAATGGGTGGGGGAAATGGAGACTGATACTCTCTGCAAGAACATTCACAATGATAAGCTTTATAAAGATAATATCTTGTGTCTAAAGTGATCTGGTGGTGGGGAAGGAAGGGAGGAACAAGTTTTATAGACTTCTAACGTCCAATCATTGTGTAAAGCAGGAGGAAATGTCATAGAATCCTCAAGCATTTCCATTGAGGAAACACTGAAATCCATCAGAAAGAGATGTCTAAAAAGGTATGTGATATTCATAGAAGCACTGACCAGAAATCTACCTCTGGGCCGAGCACAGTGGCTCATGCCTGTAATCCTTGCACTTTGGGAGGCCGAGGCAGGTAGATCACTTGAGGTCAGGAGTTCAAGACCAGCCTGGCCAACATTGTGAAACCCTGTCTCTACTAAAAATACAAAAATTAGCTGGACTTGGTGGTGGGTGCCTGTAATTCCAGCTACTTGGGAGGCTGAGGCAGGAGAATCACTTGAACCCAGGAGGCGGAGGTTGCAGTGAGCTGAGATTGCACCACTGTACTCCAGCCTGGGAAACAGAGGGAGACTCTGTCTCAAAAAAGAAAAAAAAAAAAAGAAAAAAAGAAATCCACCTCTATCTTTCATCTTGCACAATCAATCACCCAGTGCCTGTACCACCACCATCCATGTTCACATCTACTGAGCAGTGAGCTCTAGGTGGGGGCTGGCCACTCAAGACCAGATTTCTTCAGCTTATTAAAACTTCTGAGACAATGCCTCTGCAGAAACCCTGTCCACATTTAGCTTTCCAGCACTTTGCTCTTGCTTAACTGTGCTTCAACAGCTTATTAAAACTTCTGAGACAATGCCTCTGCAGAAACCCTGACCACATTTAGCCTTCCAGCACTTTGCTCCTACTTGTGTTTCAACAGACCCTATCTGAAAGTATTAATTCCAGATATTCCTACACTTACATTCATAGAACAAACATTTACTCAGCATTTTTTAATTGCAGGAAACCCAAAGACAAGTTGCAAAACTATTGTCCTTCCTTGAATTTCCTCAAGCTTTAGAAAGTCAACCAGCGCTTCAAGCTTTATTTCCAATGCACTCAAGTAAAATTGTCCCTTAGACAGTCATTTTGACAGGGAGAGGGGAATGGGTGCAGAGAGGAAGGGATTGAGAGAAAAGAAAGAATTTAAGGACACATTTGCTATCCTCCTTTCAGACCCAGCAAATGCATTTCTAGAACTTTTATAGTGATACATCTTAATAATCAATCCCTTGGCTGCTTGCTGTGAATTATAAATTTGAGTACCCCCGAGCAGTTTCTCCACAATTATATTATTTTGCATGTGCTGTTTTCTGCCAATGCCTGAAGCAGCTCAGACTATAAGGATGAAAAAAAAAATTCCTGGGGTCTCAGTGGAATTCAGGACCCCAGCTCTATTGCAAAAAGGTGAATTTCTTTCACCTGGAGCTATGTATGCTTACTTGCCTTGCCTCAAGCCCACTATAATCTGGCTAACCTCCTGGGTTAAGTGTTTTTGGTATACTTAAGACAAAGGACAATAAAACACAGAGCTTGCAGATAAAATAGATAAAACACATCTAGGGGTAAGGCAGAGAGGAATGAAACATGACAGCTGGTCTTTCCTTGGCTAACTTCTTCGAGTGTCCGAGGACAGCCTCAGGCATGACAACATTATCTTCTGTATTACGCTGATACAGCAAAAAGCCCTTTTCTTAGTCATGCTCCTCTTTTAAACTATCTCATATAAATCTTGGAACAACATAGAAAAGCACAAGCTCATCAAACTGACACATGTAATTTGAAAATAACTTCTAGAATAAATTCACTCACACAAAAATGAAAAAAGGGGAGGGACTGGGACATTGATGGATGATTTAGTTCTATTACAGCAGAATAGATGGTACCAAAAAAATGTCACGTTGGACTGTGAGGAGGCCAACAAACATATATTTCCTATTTAACCCCTGGGGTGGGCTTGAAAGCTTGGAGAGCAGGAATGGATGGAAGCCCTTTGTCCCAAATATATTTTGAAAAAGATTTCCCCATTGTAATAGATACAAAACGTTTCTTCCTGTTGATACTAAGAGGTTTCAAATCCAGGCTGAGACATACCTTTAAAAATAATTAGCTTCTGTATCAAGATTAGCAAAGATATGGAGAAATAGAAATTTGTATGTGGTGGGCAAGAGAGTAAATTGGTAAAACTACTTAGGAAAACAATTGACATTGTCTTGTAAGTTGAACATGTTCTCCTATGACCTACAGTCCCCACTCCTAAGTTTACATTCTAGAGTGACTCTTTCTATGTGCCCTAGGAGATACACAAAAAATGCTCACGGCCACATTGATCTTAAAAAACAAAGGAAAGAAAAGGCCGCATTGATCTTAAAAAACAAAGGAAAGAAAAGGCAAGGCAAGGCAGAAGGGAAAAGGAAAGGAAAAGAAAGAAAAAAGAAAAGAAAAAAAGAAGGGAAAAAAAGAAAGGAAGGAAAAGAAAAAAAAGAAAAGAGAACCCAAATATTCATTAATAAGAGAATTGGGAAATAAATTGTGATCTATTACAGCAGTGAATATGAATGATCTACAGGTACATGCATCAAAATGTGTGAATCTTATTTTTATCTATTTATTTATTTATTTTTTTGAGAGGGAGTCTTGCTGTATTGCCCAGGCTGGAATGCAGTGGCTCAATCTCAGCTCACTGCAACCTCCACCTCCTGGGTTCAAGCAATTCTCCCGCCTCAGCCTCCCGAGTAGCTGAGATTACAGGTGCATACCATCACACCCAGCAAATTTTTGTATTTTAGTCGAGATGGGGTTTCACCATGTTGGTCAGGCTGGTCTCAAACTCCTGACCTCAAATGATCCACCCACCTTGGCCTCCCAAAGTGCTGGGATTACAGGCGTGCACCACCACGCCCAGCAAGATGTGTGAATCTTAGGAGCATCATGTTAAGTAAAAAAAAAAGCAGTTGAAGAATTATATGTTATATAAAATAATTATAATCATATAAAGGTCAGAAATAAACCAAACTAAATCCATTTCTTAGGAATATATCCATATATAGCAAAAATATAAAGTGGGCAAGGGGCAGATCCACAAGAAGCTAGGATGATGGTTACTTCTGGGTACTGGGGGTAGGATGGGATTTAATCTGGGAGGGACAGCAGGGGCTTCACCAGCACTGGCCATGTTTATTTTTTTAAGTAGAGTGGTAGCTTTATGGCTGTTCATTTTATTGTCATGCTTTTGAGGTTATGTATGTATCATATATACTTCATTCGTATCAATGATTACATGATAAAAGAAGAGAAAAGCCACCCTACCGACTCATGCCACATCTTCCGTTCAAATGCTCGGCTCCTTTTGAACTAACTCTCCTTTCAGGCTCTCCCTTCTATTCACCATACACAGCTGTTTGATTAAGCATCTTAGAAACAGGCTCTGTCATGTCACTGTGCTCTCCAAAATGATCAATGGCTCCCCACTGGTTCATAAATTAAATACAAAACTATTGATGGCTCCCCATTGCTTCACAAATGCATAATCTGCCATTCAAAATCCCATGAAGTAGCACCTCTTTGGTTTCATTATATATCCCTCTCAAGTTTTACCCACATGGCATAATATTTTGTGGACTCACTTAGAATTTTCCTATCTCTTTGCTTTTGTTCTTGCAACTCCCTACACCATAAATGCTGTTCCCTGCCTGGCGAAGTGGAAATTCCACCCATCCTTCAAGACCACATCATCCATTACTTCTATCATGAAGGCTGTCCCAAGCTTCCCAAACCAGGCATCTTTTCCTCCTTAGTATCCCCAGTGATCTTTACATACTGCTCATGGCCCTTGAGCTATAATTGTTCCCTCTATTCACCTTAGTTCATTCAATCAGTAGTTTCCGAACACTTTCCGGGCACCCCAGTGTGCAGGGAACTGGGATAGAAGTTATCAGGCAATCGACATGTAAAAAGCAATCATGATCCATGGAAGAACAAAAGGAAATAAGGAGTTAGGTAGGATTCCTGGGCAAAGGAAAAAGCCAGCGCAAGGGCTCAGAGATCAGACAGAATATGGTCCACATGAGAACCTGCCTGCAGAAGAGATGAGGCAGCAAATTTCCCTAAGCCCTACTTGAGGCAGCTCCCGAAGCTTGTGGCCAGGCAACTTGCATTTAAGTGTACTCAGTAAAATCTGTGGAACTGAATCCAAACTCACAAAGGGTGCAGGACACACTTGAGGTCTCCTTTCTCCTTCCCCCAATCAACCAACCAACCAACCAACCAAACAGAAAACCATGATGACACTGAGTATTCTAAGAAAGAGAGCAAGCCACAGAAATCTTAATTCATCTAGGCCTTCACAGCAGCTTTTAAAATATGCTAAAGTGCTTTGTGATATTAAATGCAAAAGTAGGGCCCAGGCGCGGTGGCTCATGCCTGTAATCCCAACACTTTGGGAGGCCAAGGTGGGTGAATCACCTGAGGTCAGGAGTTCAAGACTAGCCTGGCCGACATGAAGAAACCCTCTTTTGAAATACAAAAATTATCTGGGCATGGTGGTGAGCACCTGTAATCCCAGCTACTCAGGAGACTGAGGCAGGAGAATTGCTTGAACCTGGGAGGCGGAGGCTGCAGTGAGCCAAGATCATGCCACTGCACCCCAGTCTGGGTGACAGAGTGAGACTTCGTCTCAAAAAAGCTTCAAAACAACAAAAGTAGTCAAGAAAGCTAAAGAACTAACAAAGACTCTATGAGAAAAACAGTGTCAGACATCATGGGGGCAGGGGTGGGTTGGGGAGGAGTGTTCACTGGAGTGCTCTTCCTTTGGGAAAACCCCAAAAAATAAACACTCTGATATCTGAATGTTTAGTTCATCCTAAGAAGTTTGTAGGGAGCAGAGGGTGGGAGGTTGGGAAAGCGAGAAGCAGAGAATGAATTAAAGTCAAATTTGGGAGTTTTATGAACTGAAGTTCACTTGAGAAACAAGATAAAGCATCACAAAAATTGTAAGGTACATTTACGATGGGGAAACAGTAACTTTCTGAAAAAAATCTCTTTTTGATTGTGCAAAGTGAGGGCACAGGTAATAAACTTTCACAGGATGGTGATAATAAAAATTTGCATTTGGTGCTTTCTTCATTGGCCTCATTTCTCCTACATTTTCTAATTTAAGATTCTTACTCATTGAGATGCTATCTGTTGGTTGCGTGTGCAGCCGTGGACTAAAAGGGAAAATGTCATTCTTTTGAACTTACACTTTAATTTTTAATTAAGGTTCAAATCAGAGTATGATCAATGCTGAGTCTCATCTAATGTCTTTGAGGCAGTGGACTGAGGACCTTTTTTTAGTTATTACGGAAATATCCACATCATTTAGGCAATAAACCAGCCAAGAAAATGTGACCCAAGTTAAAACAACGATGGAATGCTAGAACTGACAGAAAAAAATAAAAGAAAGAAGACTGGTCAAGTTAGGAGAGGGGTCCCTTATTTGTAAAATCTATGAGTAACAGCAAACAGGGAACATTTGTGGGTCCTCATACACCACGTTTCATCCCATAAAGAACAAGAGGAGATTTGCTAACTCTACCAGAAGGTTAGGAAGGAGGGCATCTGTTTGTTTGTGCCATTGGATACTGGACTTCCAACAATCCCAGGCTCCTAGTCATGGCAGATGCAGTAAAACAACTATGGAAGAGGTGGCCTGAACTTTAAACACTGATCTCTCTTTTCGCTAGGAACAAGGTAGAAATTCTGGACTTTCTGTGGCCTGGAAATAAAAAGCAGAGAGTCTCACCTAAGAACCCCTATCCTGTCTCCAGACTCTAAAACCAAAAGGGGCAAGCTTAAAGGAAAGAGAAATCAATGTATTTGTATATCTTTCTCAACTTGATGAGTGTGAACAATTCCCCTAGAGAACAAATTTTTGTGTATAATTAAACATGGAAATGCTATGTTTTCCAATCAACAGCCAATCAGTCCATGATACTCTGAATATCGTTACTGGGAGCTGTGATTTCTCTGCAAATTGCTTTCTCAGTTGCATTTTAAGACTCCATTTCATAAGACTATACTGACAGACAGGGAAAAAACTTTGCTCTAACGTGGATCCCAAGCTTACCATGAACCTTCCAGGTAGGCATTGAGGCCTTTGCGGATGACATGGCCCAAGTAGCCATTTTTCTCAGCTACATGTTTTGCCCATCTGAAAAAAAAAAGGGAAGAGAAAATACACAAACCGTGGCAAATTTAATAAAATGTTTTTCTTCATATGCTCTCAATAAATCCCACTTGGGGAATATTTTGCTAGTTAGAATTTTTATAGAGCAACAAACCAGAACCGAATGTTAAGAAGGTAAAGAAAATGCATTCTGAGAGCTTTTCATTTAGTGCCCTTTCTTATGAACGATTAGGAGTTGTCTTTTATGGAAACAAAGACATGTAAGACACATAATGAAATATATCCACCAATATGAAAAAACATAATCTCTACCAAGAGTTCTAGTAGTCTATTAAGTCATGTTTACTGACTTATTATTAGCTTTCCCTATTTTGCTTTGTTCCCTAATTTATTAGGGGTTTATTAGTAATGACCTAGTCTGTTATAATCTTTAGATTTATAACTACTAAAATAATAGTTTAAGAATGCATAACTAAAAAGCTAATAAAAGGGGAAACAGAATAATTTTTTAAAATACTTGATTAATACAAAGGAAGGGTAAGAAAGAAAAGAGATTAAAAAAAGGCACAAAAAACCCCCCACAGATGTGACAAATAGAAAATAAACAGGAAAATGGTATATTTAAAACCAAACATATCCATAATTACATTAAATGTAAATGGACAAAATACACCAATTAAAAATGAAAATTTAAAAATACAAAAAAATTTAAAATACAAAATTTTAAAAATTAAAACATACAAATACCCAATTATATGCTGCTTACAAGAGACATGCATTGACATTTAAGAATGAAGAAAATTTGAAAGAAAAAATTGAAAAAGATAAATCATACAAACTCTAACATTAAAATCAGGTATAACTATATGATCATCAGAAAAAATAGACTTTAAGGCAAGAACCATCAACAGAGATAAAGAGGACATTGTAAAATGACAAAGGGATCAACTACAAAGACAAAACAATTCTAAATCTATGTGATCCAATAACATACATTCAAGATATATAATGCAAAATTGACAGAACTAAAAGGAGAGGTAGATAAGTCCACAAATATAGTTGGAGATTTTAACATACTTCTTTCAGTAACTGAACTAACAAGCAGAAAAAGAAACATCAGAAAGGACGGGGAGGCTCTGAATAATATAATTAACAAACTTGATGTAACTGATGTATATGTAGATGTTGTATCCAACAAGTTCAGAAAGTACACTCTTTTCAAAAAGCCATAAAACATATACCAAAATTGACCATATACTAATCATAAAGCACACTTTGACAAATTTCAAAGGATTGGAGTCATTCAGAATATATTCTCTGATCACAGTGAAGTTAAGCTAGAAATCATTAACAAGAGGATAACAGAAAATCCACAAAACATGAATATTCATGCCAAATAAACTAAATAACAATGATAAAAAACTTCAAGTCAGTGTAAGTCAAGTTTATCACCAAGGTCAGGTCAGGTTGAATTTGAACCAAAATGTGTTATGAAGAACAATCTTTTGGAGAGCCAGGGTATCAGTGTGAGGGTGGCCTAAAACTGGGGTGGACAAACTTTTTCTGGAAAGAGCAAGACAGTAAATATCTTAAGCTTTGTGGGCCACATATAGTCTCTGTTGCATATCCTTCTTTATTTGTTTTATAACTCTTCAAGAATGTAAAAAGCATTCTTAGCTCTTGGAGCCATACAAAACAGGTACCAAGCTACATTTCATCTATGGGTCACGGTTTGACAACTCCTGTAAAACATTTTCAGATATGCAAGACCTCAAAAATGTGCCTCCCATTCACCATACCTCAGGAACCTACTATAGGATGTGCTCTACCAAAATTTAAGTGCAGACCAAGAAAGAGAAAGAAAGGGGTCTGACAAGAGAACCAAAAAAGACACAGATGGAGGGAAAGTAAATACCCATAATGATGACAGTTAATCTCAGCATGACAGCATTGTCCTGAACAAAGACTCCAGGATGGATGTCACCAAGAAGGTTAAATTAATATAATATTTAGATAGATCTGGACATACCGAGAGGAAATTCAGGCACCTGGAGGAGAATTTGGAGATCAAATACATAGAAAATGATAAGTATACAGAAAGCTTAGCAAATAAACAATAAAAAATAAGTAGCAATCCATAGAAAAGAAAAAGTTGTGCAAGAAAGGAAAAGTAATCAGAGTATACTACATGGCTCAGTTAGAAATAGCATTTACATGGTCATAATAATGAAAACCCTGATACTAATGTAACCAAAATGATATACTTATTGGGAAGATGAAAGATGGCAGGAAGTATGAATGAGCTGAGTAGTGGGAGGTGGCAGAGTCAAAGAAAACTACATCTTTATCCTTCACAGTGGGACATCATTAGACAATGCCCCGGATGAAAATACCAAGAAATAGTGGTATAAGCATGTTATTTAGAAATAGAGACAAATAAAAAATAAATAAAATAAAATAAATCTTTCAAAAAAGATTGAAAGTGATTCATTCTAGGGAGCAGAAAATAGAGTCTGGGGGTGGGATGAAGTGGGGTAGGCAAGGATTTCTTGTTTAGCCTTTCTTAAATTATTTTTAAATTTTTAATTAAAATTTTTAATTTTGTCTTGTCAAATTACATGGCTTTTAAAACTACGTGCATGTATAACTGGTAAAAATAAAAAACAACTTAAGAAATGCTCAGGCACAGTGAATATAGGATATGGCTTTCCCTTCAAATGCAATGTTTGACAGAGTCTTACACAACAGCTTTCTCAGGATCTCTAGGGAATGTCTCCAGGTTGCCTGTGATATAGTAGAGAGAACACCACAAGGTCCCTTCCATGTGTCCACCTTGCGCAGCCTTATGGAAATATTCACCAGCTAAAGTCTGTAATGAGAGATGAACAAACATCGAGTCATCCTAGCAGGGCTGGTTTCACCAGAGACAAGGTGGTGAGATGCTTTAAGCCTAATATGATTACAGGCTTATAACTTCTGATAGCTTTAAAACCAGGGCAAGCAACAATTCCAGGAAGACAGCCAATCACAGAAGCCAGCCTCTGAGATGTATGACCTTGCCTCATCTATTCTGTTGATTAAGTTTACCCAATAAATAAGACAACATGTAATTATGAATACCATTGCCATCTCATTTGATCCTCACATAACCCCCTGAAGGATAGATAGAAGACTATATCAGAAGTCACACCAGGTGAAAATCCAGGCGTTTGCTTTCCTAACCCTGCTTAATACCTTCCTTCAAACTCATGTGCAAAAACTGCATTTCCAGTAGGAAGGTGAGAATTAGAATGTGACAATAAGAAATCTTCACTCAGAGATGTCTTGGGAGGGTTAGCATACATTTGCTATGCATAAAAATATACAGCCTCTTATGTCATCAGAGACAGGTAGAGGGAAAAAATAAGACAAACATCTAGATGGGTATATTTCCACTGATTACTCTTACTTTTCTGAGGCAGTTGGCTATTGTTTTTTGAAAGCATGGGCGTTGAAGTTAAGCAGGCTTGGTTCAAATCCCAACTCTGCTCCTTACTAGCTGTGTGGACTTGGGCATGTTGGTTAATCTCTCCAAACCTAATTTCCTTCCACTAAAAAATGTGCCTTCAGATAGCACCTAGAGTGAAGGGTTGTTGCAAGGATTAAATGAGATAACACATTCTCAAGGTTTAGCACAGTGCTTCAAAAAGAATAATCTTCCAATTCTTCTCCTCCTACCCCCAAATCTGCTGCTGCCACAATCCTGTTCCTCCCAATAAATGCCACTTCCATTCTTCCAATGCAACAAATGCCAAACACCTTGGAGTCATCCCTGACTCTTCTCCACCTCTCACACCCCACATTCAATCCATCAGCAAATCCTGCTGCCTCAACCTTCCAAATACATGTAGAACCCAATTTCAGCCCCTCCACTGACACTGCCCTCTCTCACTTGGGTCCAATGAATGAACCCCCTGCTCCTGTCCATATCTCCAGTAGGCAGGATCCAGGAGGAACCTTTTAAAATACAGCCCATCATTGCCCCATTGAACATTGCCCAGTGGTTTCCCATTTCGCTCAGAGCAGAAACTGAGTCTCACACACTGGTCGGCTTCCTCCCTGGTCCTATCTCCCACCCTCTCCCTCTCTTCTGCTTTCCACTCCACTCTCCTAGCCTCCCTGCTGCTCCTCTAGCACACCGAGCCTGCTTCCTTCTCAGGGCCTTTGCACTGCCTGCTCCTTCCTTCTGGAATGTTCTCCCAGATATCTGTAAGATTCCTTTAGGAGTCTATACAATATCACCTTATGAGAGAGGCCTTCCCTGGTTCCCTGGTTTCCCTTATAAAATAGCATTTCCCAATCTCCATCCCTTCATCCTACATGTATATAAAATATATAAATAATATATAAATAAAAGATTATATACATAAGCTATATATAAATAAAATATATATATAAAATATACATACAAATAAAATATATATACATAATATATATATTTTATATACATATATTTTTGAGATGGAGTCTTGCTCTGTCGCTCAGGCTGGAGTACAGTGGCGCAATCTTAGCTAACTACAACCTCTGCCTCTGGGGTTCCAGTAATTCTCCTGCCTCAGCCTCTCGAGTGCCTGAGATTATAAGCATGCACCACCACACCTGGCTAATTTCTGTATTTTTAGTGATGAGGGTTTGTATTTTTAGAGATGGAGTTTTAAAATGTTGGCCAGGCTGGTCTTGAACTCCTGAGCTCAAGTGATCTGCCTGCCTCAGCCTCCCAAAGTGATGGGATTACAGGTGTGAACCACCACTCTCAGTCCTCCTGAACTTGTTTTAGTTCTCTGCATAGCACTGATCTTCACCTCCCCTCCTATCATATATTTATTTGTTTATTGTTTTTCCATCTGGTGGAATGAAAGCTTCATAAGAGCAGGGACTGTTTTGCCTGCTACTATGTCCTCGGTGTTCAGAAGGGTGCCTGGCACTGGGTGGGTGTTCACCACATTTTGTTAAATGTAGCAGAGCTCAGGACCAGGCACAGTGGCTCACACCTGGAATCCCAGCACTTTGGGTGGCCGAGGTGGGCGGATCACTTGAGGCCAGGAGTTCAAGACCAGCCTGGACAACATGGCAAAACTTCATCTCTACTAAAAATACAAAAATTAACCAGGCATGGTGGTGCATGCCTGTAATCCCAGCTACTCCGGAGGCTGAGGCATGAGAATCGTTTGAACCCAGGAGGTGGAGGCTGTAGTGAGCTGAGATTGTGCCACTGCACTCCAGCCTGGGTGACAGAGTGAGACTCTGTCTCAGAAAAAAAAAAAAAGTAATGTAGCTCAGGTTATTATTACCAACATCAATATTATTACTAATAGGGTGGGCTTCCACTGTGCACTAGGCCAGGTCCTTACTCCACTAAGTGTGTGACCCTATGTTACTTAACCTCGCAGAACCTCAGTCACTTGTCTGAAAAATGGGCATAACCAGAGTATTAATAGCTATTTCAGAGGAGAATTAGGATTACATAAGAGGGCACATGGTAGCGTGTTTTGCATGGTGCTTGGCACAGAGGAAATGCTGAATCAACACTAAAGATTGCCATTGTGTTTTCATTATTATTAAAACTGGTTTCATACCAGGCAATCCTATCTGGACTTAGTTCTCTTTGCTTCTAGCAAGATCAGTCTCTGCTCCATCTCATGATTATTCCTGTCCTGTGTCATCTCCCACTGTTCCCTCTAGCTCAAGCCTCCCTCCTCCATGAAGCCTTCCTGGCTGCTTTGGCCTTCACTGTTTCCCAGCTCCAGAGCTTTGGGTCATGCCATTTGCCACACACTTGGCACTTGGCTAGATGCCGCCCTTTCCTCTTCACTATCTTGTTTTCCTAAGAGACCCTCTGAGCTCCTCGAGGACAGGGACTGTGTCTGGGGTTGTGTCTGGGGTACACAGTGTACCTTCAACAATCGCTTCATGATCAAGGGACTGACCAGTTGCAGAGTGGGTCTCAAGTCCTACTCACTTGATTCCTTCCAGGAACTCCAGGGAAGATGCCATCCAAATGCAGGACTCCAAGATTGTATGATGCATCTGGGTTCCCCATTTCTTCTGCTTTTAACCAGTACTTTGCTGCTTTGGCATAATTTTTCTTGAATTTGTGGTAATACCATCCCAGGCCATTGACTGCCTGATGCAATCCCTGAATTTTGGAACAAGAAAGAAATTAGCTTTAGAAAAAATGAAATCTAAAGAGCTCTGGAAGCAATTATTGTGGAAGCATTCTGCCTAAGTCTGAACAAAACCTTCCCTTTCTCTTATTTTGGAGCAGATGGCATTAAAGAAAAGCTAAGTGCTAGAAAACACAAGCCTTCCTGACAGTCTTCCCAGGTGGGTTTCACCCGACTGCTGCTGGGATTCTGCCTTCCATCTCTGCAGCAATGTTAGCCCCCAAATCATTGTTCTGCTCCTGTGGGCTCTTATGCAACACGCTTGTCTACAAAAGGCCTCTGATTGCCCTGCCGCGTCAATAGTGCCCTTGAAATTCATGAACGCTCAACTGAGGCCTGAAACCTGCCCTGACTGGGATGGTTTCTAGGTGATCTGCCTGCCCATCTGTTGATTCCTCTGCCCCGAACACCAACACGCACTCTATGGGAAGCAGCAGCAACACCCTACTTGCACAGCACAGGTGCTCTCTCTTTGCATGGTACCCCCAGTTCTGACAGGGGGTTCAGGGTCTGGGAGGGGCAGAAGCAGAAGTGGACGGCAGTAAAGAATGAGAATCATATAACACTTTTCAGGCCATGACTATTTCAGATCAATAAAACTGTATTTCCTCATTACTTACCTAAGCTCTGTTAAAATTCATTAAGATGAAGCACACTAGACATCAATTCACCAATAGGATGGCTACAGAGATGCAAATTTCACAGCTTCCAAGAAACCCCCCCACGGCCCCATTTTAGGGTGCTCTGGAATCAATGACTTCCATGACTACCATTAAGCTACTTTTCTACTTCTGCCCTAGAGTTTCTGTTGGGGTCAGGAGCTGGGGTACATATCAGGGGGTTCCCTCTTCCTGGGTCATGTGTCCTCTTGACAACACACAGATAGAGGAACAATATTTTAGGTCTCTCATTCCATGCTCCAACTTCCTGCTGTATGCAACTTTGAACTCCTCAAGAGACAAGAATGAGGAAGAAAAATCAGCATGGTCATTTTAGGAGTCTTCATCGTTAAGGCAAATATTGGCAGCCTTGGGAGGCACATCCAGGTGCCAACGGGGCTATAAGGTGCTTTGTCAAGGTGTAGATTTACAGTAGTTTCTGCAAATCTATTTATCTGGACGTCGGTATGCATGCACATATGAGTATGCACATGTGGCTGTGCATGCATTGGGCATATGTGTGTATGTATATGTGTGCATGTGTGGGTGGGGGCCCCTAGAAAGCAACATTGTAACCTCCATTCTGTAGAGCTGTATAGGAACTAGCTGACTTGAAGATACCACTTAAATGTAAATAGTGACAAAAGCAAAATAATTCCCAAACCTAGCAATAAACTTAATAAATAGCCCTGTTATCAATGCACTGGAAACAAATGGGAAGTGGACACCATAGAGTTAACCTTCAAAGGAGTTAGGCTTCTGGTTTCCTGAATTCAATGGCATTTATACCCATCCAATTTCCAGGGGTCCTGCTGCTTGTTATCAGGGCAGCTCCTGATTATAATTTTAGCCTTCAAACAAAATCAACTCGAATGCTATTGACTGGAAGGTGAATTCAGCTTTTGAATTTTGCTGCCCCCATTGTGGCAAGTTTCTGTATGTATTGTAACTAAAAAGTGACTAACCACTGCAGTGGGGGTGCCGTGCTGGCGACCAACCGCTCACCACCCCATTTCTACCTTAGGGCTTTGTAGGAAGAGGCTGGCCATTTCCTCTTTTAGACATGCGAGAGCGTGTGGGTGTGTGTGGTGGAACTGTTTCCCTCTGACAATATGCATGTGTTACCTTGGAAGCTGCTTTCTTCATCAGCTCTAAGGCAAGCCGTCTGTTCTTTGTTACTCCTTGACCCTAAACATTGATAAACAGCGATGATTACAAAGAAAATACAACCAGACTGCACACATACAGACACATTGGTGTTGGATATAAAATACTTAAAAATAAAATCCTAACTTTCTTCATTTAAACCCAAGCTTAGGGATTTCTATAGGTAGTGCTGTTTCATCATCATCATCATTATTATTTCGCTTATATTTGTGGAGCAGAGGCAACAAACCTCAACTTCGCAGCTTAGCAGTAATCGCTGTGTCAGTTGCAACCCTGTCAATCCACAGGTACTACTGGGGGAAGCTATGAATCAGGTTAAATGAGTTTGGTCATCCTGGATGCTTTCCTCTTGGGATTACCTAATTTGCCAGCCAGATAAAGCACATTATCTGTGTTGGGCAGTCAAGAGTTACCAGGCTGTAACTTGCAGGCTTCATCAGCCTTGACTGGGATCTCCAGGGTGGAATATTGTTGCTTCAGAATCAGCTCAAGAACTGGCTCCACAGAAGATAGAAGGCAGCAGAATCGGTTGCCTCAGATGTAACTAACAGAAACTAACAAGGTTCTTCCAGATGAGATGGTTTGTCCACTACAGAGAGACATGCGTTTTGGGGTTCTTGTCATAAGAGAGAAACTCTGTGGAACACACTGAGATGTCTGGAGGACCACTGGGGAGATGGTGGGCTCAAGGGTAGAGTGGAAGGAGGTCCTTGAGTATCTCTTGACATAGATCTGAAAGCAAAGATGCCAGGCAAGGGATGGAGGTGACTGTAAACCACTGCTGCTTCCAAACTCAGAATTACTGATACCCCCAATCCCCATGTGCCACATGGGGTCCTCCTGGACTCAGACAACAGTTGACAGGATCGCCTGTGATTTGGATGTGAGAGGGTTTTGCAACAAACACACCTATAAACTCTATTTAAACGCTTAGCTCTATAGTAAATGGAAACAGCGCTGGTTACTGTTCCTGTGTTAATTAACGTTGGCCAAGCACTGTCTAAGTGCTTCATCGACCCTACCTGAGGTGCTGCTGTTATTCTCATCTGAGAAATGTGCTCTTAGTCACACATTGGGAAATGGGGGCAGAATTTGAATCCAGACAGGTGGACTCCAGAATCCAAGCTTGTAACCGCCATTCTCTATTTTCTTCTGCCTATTTCAGTTCATAACCTCCTTACAGGATCCAGGAACCATGCAGGATATGCTTGATTGTCTATCTTTCAGGACCCCAAATAAAGCTGTGAATCCAACTGAAGGTTAAATTACATATGCCAAGTTTCTACTCGACTTTAACTTGCTTATTTAATAAAACCAATGAACTGAAGCAAAGTGGAAGATGAAAATATTTTTCAGAATGGCACCACTGCTTCATTTAGTTAGGGAGGAAGAGGAGAGGGAAAAGGACATAGAAGGACACTTGGAGTAACTGGAGAGGGGAGGAGACAAGCTTTCTGGACTTCTGGAAAAGCATCAGAAAGACCAGAATCACAGAACGTTGGCGCCCGGTTGAAGTATAATAAGTTTATCTTCTCCAATTCTCTTTTGTTTTGAAGAAATAAAATGGGGGCCCAGAGTGGTTGACTTAGCCAAAGCCTCACAGTTGGAGCTGCAATGACAACCCACACACTCTAGAATAGGGATGTTTACACTATACCCGCTATTGAGTCAAAAGTGGGATGACTTTTCTTGCACAAAGACAATGTACTCTACATGAATCTGAGTAGTATTGGAAGTTGTTAAATGAGAGAAATGTGAAGCCTGGTACATCGTGAGTACTCAGTAACTATCCACTGAGTGAATGGATGGAGGACAGTTGCTGCTGTCGAAGTCAAAGCTTTATCCTCATGTGGCTGCAAGATAAGATGGACTCAACTACCTGGAATGAACCACAGCCACCATCTTGGTACCATCTTTGCATAAAGCCCGATGCCCCCACTCAGTCAAATCCACTTACTGTTCTTTGCATATGGAAAGCCCATTTTCAGCTTGGGGTTCTTTCACACAGAATACACTTGAGGAGATCTTCTAGCCACAGGTGGAAATCTTCCCTGAGATGCTAATAAAGGGCTTCCTTCCTCCCACCCAGAGAAAACTTAGCAAGAATGCAGAACCCCTGCTCTCTGCAAAAAAAGCCTTAAGATGTGAGAAAGCAAACCCAGAGAAGGCATTATGTCACTCCCAGAGTCATCTATTTCTGGATTTGCCTCTCCCTGTAGATTGTGAGATCTTGGTAGGCAGACATAATGTCCGATTTGTGCCTTTATCTTTGGACAACAATCGGCCTCCACTCTGGTGGACAGGTGCTGCTCCTCTGTGCTTATTGATCTAGGTCCTCTGCCTTCCTCTCTGTGTATGAGCTCCCTGAGGTCAGGGACGTGACTCATGAACCCATGTGCCCCTCCGTCTAGCCCAGAGCCTGGCATTGGTCAGCCCGGAATGGAATGGATGCTTATTGAACAAATACATGAATGCATTCGCATATGGCTCAGATTCAAAACATTTCTATGTTGATTTGACAACTGGAAAGAGAAGGTCTGGGACCTCAATTTGGAAACCACAACAACCAATAGGTTTTCAGGCTTTGATAGGGTAGGGAGGGTTAGAAATGTAGCCACAGTCATAGTTAATTACTGAGTGGCCACAGCTGTGTTCTGGAGCTGGGCCTGGCCTTGTTTGAAGATGCTTGTTTTTTGGGGGCAGCTGCTTTCTTTGGGTATGGACATAAGTCCAAGAATTTCCTTACCAAAGCCAAAGCTTTTTACTTTTCCAAGATTGATGAATTGATGTCTCTGTGTTTGGGGATGATGAACACAGACTGTGAAGCCAGACTTCCTAGATCCCAGTCCCAGGTCAGAAATGTACCAGTTGGGTGACCTTGGGCAAATTACAAAACCTTTCTGTGCCTTTGTCTCCATGTAAATGAACAGCAATCATAATACACCAAGGTACCAACCTCGTAAGTTGGTTGTGAGGATTTAATGCATTAATACATGCAAAGCAGGTAACAACCACTCAATTAGTGTGAACTATTACTAATTTTTTTTTTTTTCTGAGATGGAGTGTGGCTGTCTCGCCCAGGCTGGAGTGCAGTGGCACGATCTTGGCTCACTGCAATGTCTGCCTCCCAGGTTCAAGCAATTTTCCTGCCTCAGCCTCCTGAATAGCTGGGATTACAGGCACAGCCACCATGCCTGGCTAATTTCTGTATTTTTAATAGAGACGGGGTTTCACCATGTTGGCCGGGCTTATCTTGAACTCCTGACCTTAGGTGATCCACCCACCTTGGCCTCCCAAAGTGCTGGGATTACAGGTGTGAGCCACCGTGCCAAGCCATACTATTTTGTATAAAGAACATGGCATTTTACGGTCCCCAAAGTTCATTGGTCTTATTATCTCACTCAGTCTGTGGTCATTGCCACTGTCCCATGAGATGAGGTGACTCCAAGGAGATACCTGATAGTTGCAGAGGTGGGACTTTCATGCTTGTCTCCTAGGCTCTTCTCACCCCTCTCCTGTTGGCTTAAAACCAAGATCTTTATTTTCATCAGCAGGATTGTTGGGATCCAGCCCAATTACACACTATGTTTAAGCTGTAATTAAAAGAGAACTCTGCCTGGTGGCAAACTTGCAGTGCCTGTGGGGGCTGGCGGCTGAGCGCCAATCGATAAAATTTGGGTGTCTCCTCCAGAATGCTGTGGTTCTTGCGAAAGCACAGAGAATCCAGGTGCCAAACATAAGACTAATGATTAAAAATGAGAACAGGGAACTGCTTCTGACTCTGCCTTTTTAGCCAACATCCTTTTCCATCAAGAGTGACAGAAGCATATACTAAGTTTCTTCAGTTATCGACTCCCTGTTTGCCAGCCCGCCCACAGGAAACTGCTCAGGAGTCTGATAAGAATTGCACAATTTCAGCACGAATTCAGTGATTCTTACCTTGAATAGCACAATGGCATAGTCATAGATTAACGCAGGATCCTCCGTCTCCAGGGCGCCCTTGGCGTACCACTCAATTGCTGCTTCGGGATTCTTGGCCACACCTTGCTGCCCCCAGAACAGCATCTGGGCCAATCGTTGCTTAAAGATAATAGCAATTTAGAACAATGACTTTCCCTGTATAATGCTTAACACAAGATTTTGAAAGGTGGGAGAGCAAACCTATTTTACAATGTTTTAGATTGAGAACCAAGGATTAGATACACTTTATCTTCCAACTGGAGGCCAGAGCCCTGGATGTGGACTTATGTAAATACAAGCCCTTAATGCAAGCCAGAAATGGTTCGTGTGTGTGTATGTATGTGTGTGTGTGTGTGTGTGTGTGTGTGTGTGTGTGTATCTACTGTACCCAGGACCAGAGCTAGCTGGAACTTCGTTAATAATCAGAACTCCTCAAATGGCACTCTTTTGGGAGGTATTGCCCTTTCTTTTGGCCCAGAGATTGGCATGGAGGTCTCTGCACATCTGTATCATTAGGGCATCCTTCTATAGCACTGATCTCTTATCTTATCATTTGTCTACATGGCTGGCTCCACCATCAGACTGGAGGCTGGAAGCTCTTGGGAGGGAGGAACCTCAAGATGTTACTTATCTTTGCCCCTGTCTGTTGGTCCCCCAACCCAGCAGAGCTCAGTAGGTCTTAGAAGCTGCTCAACAAAGACTTAGTGAACAAAGGAAGAAAGAAGTGCCTATGGTTAGAAAAGTTAATGCAAGCTCTGGCAGAGTCATTCCCAGAGCTATACATTGGAATTCCTTCCTGTACTAGAAAGACTGCAGACCAGGGACAGATGCCCAGGAATGTGGCCAGAGCAACGTGTGTTAACATTCTAGTTCCACATGGGTCCCTTATTGTCCTTCCTTCTTTCTGCTTCTCCTCTCATCTCGTTCTCTTCCCTTTTCCTCCCCAATACTTATAACTTCCACCAAAGTATCTCCTGAAATGTGAGGAAGACCCCTATAGAGAGGAGGGAGACCTGTTACAGAAGAGCCTCTTGGGCCAGGTATGGTGGGCCTTAATTCCTGCACTTTGAGAGGCATAAGCAGGAGAATTGCTTGAGGCCAGGAGTTCAAGACCAATCTGGGAAACATAGCAAGACCCCATCTCTACACAAAAAATTAAAAATTAGCAGGGCATGGCATGGTGGCAGATGCCTGTAGTCCCAGCTACTCGGGAGGTTGAGGCTAGAGGATCACTTGAGCCCAGGACTTTGAAGCTGCAGTGCGCTACGATCATGCCGCTGCGCTTCAGCCTGCCCAACAGAGTGAGACCCTGAATCAAAAAAAAAAAAAAAAAAAAAAGCCCCTGTACTGTCTGCTTTGTCAATGCCTGTGACTCCTTTCTTTTTTCTTTCCCTTTCCCATCTCTGGGCATCAGCCTCCTTAGCAGCCCCAGAGGCTCTTCCCGACGCTGCTGCACTCACAGGGAGCACTAAGCCAAAGCTAAATCCTTCCTGTGGGAAGAAGGCTTCCTCCTGGTGCAATCAGCCTTCACAGGCTCCCACAACGGGCTCCTCTTCATAGCAAAATCAAAGCAGGGAAGCAGAGAGGGTGCTTCCCCAGCCGTCTGCCCTTTCTCGTACCTCTTAAAAGTCCATCCAAAGACAAGAGATGTTCAAGAGACAAGGTTGATCCTTTTGGTCCAACAAGCCATAAATGACTTTCTATTGTTCTCCTAGCTGAGTTCATGGTCTTCTGGACACCTGTCTAATTTCCCCTGCATCCCAGGGTGCACCTTGTTTTTCTATCTGATGGATGCATCAGTGCACCTGATGGTAGTCTTTAGGGCTGGTCGTAACTATTGTGGCTTTCCGTCCTTCTGGGTGAGTCACAGAACTTGAAGTCAAGAGAGGCCACATGATTTGCATTGGCCAGTGAAATATCCCACTTGTGGGCAGAAGCATTAGCCAGCTGGTAAAGCGCTATGGCCATGGCCTGACTGTGATGGTTTTGGAAACCTCTGTCAGCTTGGACTCTTAAGGGATTGTGACAACTATGGCCTGCCCCTGACAACCCCTATTGGATAGGTAGTGTGAGTAAGAAATAAACTGGCATTGTTTTAAGCCACTGAGGTTTCAGATTTTTCATTACCACAGTATAACCCAGTCTATCATGGCTGATAAAATCCCCAAGACAGTAGCTTGTATTTTTACCTGAGCTGCTGCATTGCCTCGGGTAGCTTCATGCTTCAACCACATAAAGACATCTCCGTCTTCTTTGGTTTGTACCTTGAGTATTTCATCATCTTTTAGTCTAATTGTTTCAACATATGCCTGAGAAGGAAGGAGGGAAGGAAGGAAGGAAGGAAGGAAGGGAGGGAGGGAGGGAGGGAGAGAAGGAGGGAGGGAGGGAAGGAAGGAAGAAAAGAAGGAAGGAGGGAGGGAAAGAAGGAAGGAAGGAAGGAGGGAAGGAAGGAAGGAAGGAAGGAAGGAAATATCCAAATGATATAAGCATGCAAAAGACATGACATTATTCTTAAACCAGCAATTGCTCAAGAAAAACTATATGAATAATTGAAATATGAGGTGTGCCTATAATGACATAAGGTCAAATTCTTTTTATAGGAATGTATCACATCTTTTATATCTAAATGGTTGTTTGTTCCTATCAAAGTATTTGCCTTGGGAAGCCGAAGTTATTTCCACATCTACTTCTATTGCTCAGGCTTGTTTGGAAGTCCACTTCGTGCCACTGATTTCAGAGCCAGATTATACATGTGCAACATCAAAAAGGCAAATCAATATTTTCTAAGTATAACCTTATTTTTGATTCTAACGTATTACTATTCTGCATGACTAACCTCTTTTATTTCGCAGGTTCTGCTTCAAATATCTTTTGGCTATTTCCAAAAATTAAATCTACCCTGAAAAGAAGAGGGCATGTTAACTCTGAGGATGCAAGAAAGAATGTGCTAGAGGCTTTAAAGAAGAACCCAAAGGCAAAGTTCACAAAATGTTTAGAATTTGCACACAGCCTCCCAGGTATCTGACTCCTTTGAAGAAGATAAAATTAATTTTGATGTATAAACTTTCACTGTTTATTAAAAATCCAGTCCTGCTGTTCTACAGTCTCTCTTTATACATAATGAAGTCGCTCTAACGGTGCCATGAGGGGATACTAGAGAGGGCTCCCCATGCCCAAAGCATGCCACAGGCAGATGGTGAAAAAACTGGGTCTGCACTAGTTTGGAAAAGAAGCCCCAGAGAAGGAGCCAGGCCTGATTTCCTTTGTTAGTTAATTAAGAAGAGTATTGAGCACTTTGGGAGGCCGAGGCAGGAGGATCACTTGAGGTCAGGTGTTCAAGACCAGCCTGGCCAATGAGGTGAAACCCCATCTCTACTAAAAATACATAATTTAATGGGTGTGGTGGTACACACCTCTAATCCCAGCTACTTGGGAGGCTGAGGCACGAGAATCGCTTGAACCTGGGAGGCAGAGTTTGCAGTGAGCCAAGATCACGCCACTGCACTCCAGCCTGGGGGACAGAGCAAGACTCAGTATAAAAAAAAAAAATGTACTGAGAGTCACAAACTTGTGTCTGCAGCCCTGTTCCTCAGCGTGTCTCTCAGCTGTGTCTTCTACTGGCCTCGTGAAGCCAGGGGTCCCTTCCAGGGGGACTCGGGGGCTGAGACTTGGTGATTGTGCTAGGCTCAAAACCCAGCCAGTAGCCATTCCTGCTGGATAGCTAACCTGAGGAGGCTACCAAGTTAACAGTAACACTTAGAATAACGACGGCCACTGCCTTTTATTGAAACCACATTAAGATATGTGTTTTATTGAAAACACATTAAGATATGTGTTTTTTTTCTTTTTTCCCACTTAATCCTCATAACAAAGCTTCGATCCAGGTATCACTGTCCCCAGTTTACAGGCCAAGAAACAGGCTCAGAGGGTGAAACCATGAACTCCAGGTGACACTATAGAGCTGGCCTTGCCAGGTTGGCTTGACTCCAAAGACACAGCTCTCTGGCGCTCCTATGGGATGTCACCCTCTAGTGAGAAGGCGCTGAAATCCAGTCTGGGCACAGACCACTCTATCTGGTCCATGCTTGGCCAAGCTTATGGCCAGTGTGTATGGAGGGCACCCCATGAGCGGGTGCTTCAGCTTAAACTCCAGGGGACACTGTCCTGGGCAGGGAGCCTGGAATTGTGCTGAAGCCTGAGCTGCCCTGAGAAGGAGTTCTCAGCTGGAGGTTTTCTGTTCATCTGTTTAGCAAATGAGTAGTGGAGCCTAGGTTTGAACCTAGGTCTTTCTAGCTTATTGCACTGTAAAAAAGAATGGCTAAAAGGTTGGGTGCCTTTGATGTAGCAGATGCCATGCTAAACTCCACTTATGGATGCAGAAATTGAGTCTCAGATAAAGTAACTGGCCCAAGGCCCACAGGTAGTTAGTGGTAAGTTAGAATTCAGATACCTCAGTCTGATATGAAAGGTGCTCTTAATGTTTTGTTTTGTTTTTTATTTTTTTTGGTTGTTTTTCTTTTTCTCTTTGTTTTGTTTCCTCCTTGAATAAAGACATAACTCATGAAGACACAGTTCCTACCCTGCAGTGATTGATATTCTTAGATCTTCCTGTCAGTGATAATATTTCATAAGAACCATCATGGATGATGTGCCAGGCACTGTCCTAATTGTTTCGCCCAGATTGACTCATCAAATCTTTGCAACCTGATAAGACAGTCACCATTAATATCCTCATTTCACATATGTGGAAACAGAGGCCCAGAGAGGTTAAGTAACAAGCCCAACATCAGATAGTTCTTCAAATTGAGAAGTCAAATCCAAGCCGGCTGCTTGTGGGGCCCACATCCTTTACCCAGCCTTACCATCGTGAGAAGTACTCATGTATCTGGGTGGTGACGTAAATGGTGACTGTGAAGAAGAAACATGTTGTCCTTTTTTTTGAGACAGTGTCTCACGCTGTCACCCAGACTGGATTGCAGTGGCACGATCATGGCTCGCGGCAGGCTTGACCTCCCTGAGCTCAAATGATCCTCCCACTTCAGCCTCCCGAGTAGCTGAGACCACAGGCATGTGCCACCAAGCCCAGCTATTTTTTTGTATTTTTTGTAGAGATGGGGTTTCGCCATGTTGCCCAGGCTGGTCTTGAACTCCTGGGCTCAAACGTTTGCCTTTTGTTTCTGTGTCCTAACCTAGCCCTGCCCCACTGCCTTGCTGGAGTCACTGAGCTTTGCAGCAAGGTGGGACCATTAAGAGCACAATTTTTCATATCAGATGGAGGGGATCTGAATTTTAATTCACCATTACCTATCTTACGCCTTGGGCTGGTTACTTTATCTGAGACTCAGTTTCTGCATCCATAAAATGGAGTTTAGCATGGCATCTGCTACATCAAAGGCACTCAACCTATGAGTCATTCTTTTTCACTGTGCAAAGAGCTAGAATGACCTAGGTTCAAATCTAGGCTCCACTACTCATTTGCTGTGTGACTTTGGGCAATTTCTGACCTCATAAGGTTGCATGAGGATTAAATGAGATTGTTTGTCTGACAAAAACAAGCAATGGAGAAAGGATTCCCTATTTAATAAATGGTGCTAGGAGAAATGGCTAGCCATATGCAGAAAATTGAAATTGGACTCCTTCCTTATATGTTATACAAAAATTAACTCAAGATGGACTAAATACTTAAATGTAAAACTCAAAACTACAAAAACTCTAGAAGAAAATCTAGGCAATACCATTCAGGACATAGGCATAGACAAAGATTTCATGTGAAAATGTCAAAAGAAATTGCAACAAAAGCAAACATTAACAAATGGGATGAATTAAACTAAACAGCTTCTGCACAGCAAAAGAAACTATCATCAGAGCAAACAACCAACCTACAGAATGGGAAAATATTTTTGCAACTTACCCATCTGACAAAAGTCTAATATCCAGAGTCTACAAGGAACTTAAACAAATTTACAAGAATAAAAAGAAACAACTTCATTTAAAAGTGGGCAAAGGACATGAACAGACACTTCTCAAAAGAAGACATTTATGCAGCCAACAAATGTAGGAAAAAAAAGCTCAACATCCCTGATCTTTAGAGAAATGCAAATCAAAACCACAATGAGATGCCATCTCTTGCCAGGTAGATACTGGTGAGTTAGAATTCAGATCACGCCAGTCAGAATGGTGATTATTAACAAGTCAAGAAACAACAGATGCTGGTGAGACTGTGGAGAGATAGGAATACTTTTACACTGTTGGTGGGAATGTAAATTAGTTCAACCATTGTGGAAGACAGTGTGACAATTCCTCAAAGACCTAGAACCAGACATAACATTTGACCCAGCAATCCCATTACTGGTTATATATCCAAAGGAATATAAATCATTCTGTTACAAAGATACATGTGTGCATATGTTCACTGTAGCAATAGCAAAGACATGGAATCAACCCAAATGCCCATCAGTAATAGACTGGATAAAGAAAATGTGGTACACACACACCACGAAATACTATGCAGCCACAAAAAGGAATGAGATCATGTCCTCTGAAGGGACATGGATGGAGTTGGAAGCCGTAATCCTCAGCAAACTAACACAGGAACAGAAAACCCAACACTGCATGCTCTCACTTGTAAGTGGGAGCTGAACAATGAGAATACATGGACACAGGGAGGGGAACAACACACACTGGGGCCTCTTGGGGGGTGGGGGGAGGGGAGAAGATCAGGAAAAATAGTGAATGCATGCTGGCTTAATACCTAGACGATGAGTTGGCAGGTGCAGCAAACCACCACGGCACACGTTTACCTATGTAACAACCTTCACGTCCCGCACCTGTACCCCGGAACGTAAAATATAATATTTCTTTTAAAAGAAGATTGTTTGTGAAAGAGCTTAGCAAAGTGCCTGGGTCATGGCACACTCTCAGTAAATGACAACTCATCATTTTTTAGGACCTTAACTCATACTGAAGTGTAAACGGCTAATTGCTGTTTAGAACGTTAACCCTGTTGGTATTTGCAGTTTAGTACAACTCAAAGCCTTAGGTTGTGGGGATGAAGATCTAAGAGAATTTTATGCTTTAGAAAACAGAAGGACTAGAACTGGGGGAGGGAGTGTTGGGGCCAGAAACAGTTTAGGGAGCTCACCCTGTGTGCTTGGCTGTACTGGATTGACTTATTTGTGCTGTAACAACATGGCAGGTGCAGACCATCATGGCGCCCATGTTACGGGTGAGAAACAGACACAGAGGTGAGCAGAATGATCCTAGAGTTCACACCCAGTGAGCAGCAGACCCAGGACTTGAACCTAGGCAAATCTGGCCCTGGAGCAACCACACGCTGTCTGCCACACCCAGGCGGGGGTTGCCTTCTCCATAGTTCTGGGGTCACTACAATAGCAACCAGCATCACATCGTGGTCACATTCCTGAGGCCTTCTGTGAAAGCAGACCACCTATTAATACAAAGACTTCTGAGGCAGGAATGACCTTTAAAAGGAAAGTGTTCAGTTGTCCATTCATTTAAACAGTTTTGTGGGCAGGAAAAGCCGGGAAGAAGCTGTGGACTGGAAGAAAAAAAAAAAAACACTGAGCAGGTGTGTGGGGTAGGGACAGAGCTGGTGGACACTGGCAGGAACCAAGCATCCCAGCCTGACCAGTTCTGGGATCCTCCATGGCTTCTGGGTTTTCATTGTTGTTATTGTTGCCATTTTATAAAATCCACATCTCTAGAATGAGCAGTTCAGAAGTTCGTATCTTAATACTGCTGACCAAGTCACAGGAGGCCCAGTGTCTGGAGACAAAGCAATCCTCAGACCACCCGGGACCAAGCCCCAGAGAAGGCTCCACACTGTCCCGGGGACGCTGACACGCCTTTCATTCCAGTCAGCCTGCAGGCCACAGAGGGCAGTGCTCGTAACATATCCTGTCTGTGTGTCATCAACTTCAGGAAAGGTGAAGGCCGGGGCACAGTGGCTCATGCCTGTAATCCTAGCAGTTTGGGAGGCTGAGGCAGGCATATCACTTGAGCCCAGAAGTTTGAGACCAGCCTGGGCAACATAGCAAAACCCTGTCTCAAATTAAAGAAAACAATATTATATATAATGTGTGTGTGTGTGTGTGTGTGTGTGTGTGTGTGTGTGTGTAAAATTTTAAAAAATAAAATAAAGAAAACCTTAATATAGTAAGTGTGGCCAGGTGCTCATGCCTATAATCCCAGCACTTTGGGAGGCTGGGGTGGGCAGATCGCTTGAGGTCAGGAGTTCGAGGCTAGCCTGGCCAATATGGTGAAACCCCATCTCTACTAAAAATGCCCCAAATTAGCCAGGCATGGTGGTGCTCACCTGTAGTCCCAGCTACTTGGAAGGCTGAGGCATGAGCCCGGGAGGTGGAGGTTGCAGTGAGCCGAGATCACACCACTGCACTCCAGAGGGACTCTATCTCAAAACAAAAAACAAAAAAACAAAAATCAAAAAACAAAAAACAAAAACAAAAACAAAACACAGTAAGGTTTTGTGTTTGTTGGACAATATTTCCTTTCTCAGTCCAACAGAGCATAAAGACAAAAAAAAAAAAGAAGAAGAAGAAAGGTAAGATCTGGGAGAGTGACGTGGGAAGGACAGGGAAAGGAAGAGAGGTTATGAAAGAAAGAAGAAAGAGGGAAAGAGAAGAGGGGGTAGGAAGAGGAAAGAGAGAGGAAGAGAGGGAAAGGAGAGAGGAAAAGACAGGGGGAATAGACAGGTAGTGGAGAGAGAAAGAGGAGAGCGAGGAGAAAGAGAAAGGAAGAGAAGAAAGAAAGGAAGTGGAAAAGAGAGAGAAAGAGGAGGGAGAGAGGAAGCGAGGCAGGTGAGGGCGAGAGAGGGAGAGAGAAAAAGGAAGGAAGAAAGGAAGACAAAAAAAAAAAACCCTCTAGTTTTTGCAGCTGAGGCGCGAAGCCTCTCGGCAGCCCCACATTTTCCAGAAGCCTCTGCCTTCCCTGAAGTTATGGAACAGAACAGTTCTGCCAGCACCCCTGGGAACTCAGGAGCAGGCTCAGCTGGAGGAACAGGCAGTTGTGGAGCCTGCACTTCAACCGCCCACCTCAGGGCCTGGCAGAACCACCACGAGGAACTTGCCTCTTAGCGTGTTTAAAATCAGCTATAATGTTCGGCTCCCAATGGGAGTGCATGTGTTTTCTTTGTAGAAATTTAACACTTTAGGGACTTGTAAGTCGGAAGGGGAAGTGTCAGCTGTAAGGGTGGAGAGACAGGGAAGCAAACAGCCAAGATTCCCCAAATATGGGTGTCACATACGATGGTAGTGCTGCATGCAATAGAGGCAGGGGCTCATGGCAAGGGCTCTGGGTACCTGCTGTCAACAACGAAACATGGGTCCCCTCGAAAAGCACCAGCATCAAGACACTGCAGTGACTTTCTGTTCATCACTGGGTGACATCTGCACCCACTTCTAGCCATCTTTCCATCAGTAAACATTGAGTGCCAACTACGTGTCAGGCAGAGTGCTGGGCCCTGGGACACAGAGGTGAATAGATGACGTCCTTGCCTCAGGCAGCTCATAGTCTACTGGGGAGCCAGCTCTGTCACCCTGCACACAACACCCAGCGAGGAGCAATGGGAGAGATGTGCCTAGATGTGACGTTGGCACAGCAAGGAGAGACCCAGGAAGTCTTCCAGAGGGGGTGACATCTGAGCAAGAATCAAAGTGGGAAGAGTCAGAGGGAAAGGGGGAGGGGCATGGAGAAAGCAAACCAGTGAGCAGACAGGTAAGGTCAGGAGGTGGGAACAGCCAGGACTGGCCAAAAGTTTGGTGTTGCGAGTTTGGTTGGGGAGGTAGCAAGAAACCAGATCGAAGAACGTCTCATACGGCATCTGATGAGCTAGACTTATTCTTCTGGGTGAGTACTTCCCAACCTTGGCTGCCGGGTACAATCCCCTGAGGACTGTATTTTGTTGTTGTTGTTGCCATTTTATAGAATCAACATCTCTGGAATGGGCATCTCAGAAGTTCATCTCTGATACTGCAGAGTTAAAGCCTGCTGACCAGTAGGCTTATTTTAAAATATACATATACATATATACACGTATCCGCATATCACATGTATGTGCCTAGGCCACACCCCACGTCACTTTCATGAGACCCTTCATGGTGGATTCCATGCAGAGATGTTCTGTAAGCCCCCAGGTGATTCCAGTGTGCAGTGGTGCACTTGGCCTGAGGGAGAGGATCGGAAGACACAAGACTGGTGACAGAAAGACCAGGATGGCTGGGCGAGGTGGCTCACACCTGTAATCCCAGCACTTTGGGAGGCCAAGGTGGGTGGATCACCTGAGGTCAGGAATTCAAGACCAGCCTGGCCAACATGGTGAAACCCCGTCTTCCCTAAAAATACAAAAATTAGCCAGGCATGGTGGCACATGCCTGTAGTCCCAGCTACTCGGGAGACTGAGGCAGGAGAATTGCTTGAACCCAGGAGGTGGAGGTTGCAGTGAGCTGAGATCGTGCCACTGCACTCCAGCCTGGGTGATAGAGTGAGACTCTGTCTCAAAAAAAGAAAAAAGAAAGAAAGAAACAATGGGGAGGAGGGGGTCTCCATCTGCTAGGGCTGCCATAACAAAGATCCACGGCCTAGGTGACTCAGAAATTTTCTCATAGTCCTAGAGGCTGGAAGTTCCTAATGAAGGTGTTGGAAGGCTTGGTGTCTTCTGAGACCCCCCTCCTTGGCTTGCAGATGGCCGTCATCTTTCTGCATCCTCACATGGTCATCCGTCTGTGTTGCCTGTGTCCTACTCTCTTTGTTGTTGTTGTTTGAGACAGAGTCTTGCTCTGTAGCCCAGGCTGGAGTGCAGTGGCATGATCTCGGCTCACTACAGCCTCCACCTCCTAGGTTCAAGTGACTCTCGTGCCTCAGCCTCCCAAGTAGCTGGGATGACAGATGCGCACCACCATGCCTGGCTAGTTTTTGTATTTTTAGTAGAGATGGGGTCTCACTATGTTGCCCAGACTGGTCTTAAACTCCTGACCTCAAGTGATCTGCCTGCCTCCTCCTCCCAAAGTGCTGGTATTACAGGGGTAACCTACCATACCTGGCCTCTAATCTTTTTTTATAGGGACACCAGTCCTACTGGATTAGAGGTCCACCTTAATAGCCTCATTTTAACTTAATCAACTCTTCAGAGATCTGATTTCTGAGTATGGTTCCATTCTGAGGCACTGGGAATTGGAACCTCAACTTACGGATTTTGGCAAGACACAATTCAGACCATCAGCTGTTGTAGGAGCTCAGAGGGGAGATGATGAGCAACATATTCAGGCAGCAGCAGGGGTGCACGTGGGGAAGAGAGAAAAAGTGGCATGGAAAGCTGTTGGGGGTTGTTGACTGGTGGGATGATGGGGGATCCAAGATGACTCCCCAGGTTCTAGCATGAACAATCGTGCCATCTGCTGAGGTGTTTGCAGGGAATGGAGATGAGGAGGGATGTGTTTCTTTTGCACTATGTGACAATGACGGCAGACGGGGATTTGTAAAAATAGCCAGAGATTAAGGTCTGAGTATTATCATATGCGGAGGGCAGCTGAAACCAGAGGTGTAGATGAGATCTCTGTCCAGAAAATGTAGAGAGAGAACAGAAGATTGGCAACCAAACCTTGAGGAAGAGCAGCTTTTGAGGAGTGGGCAGAATGAGAGGACTAATCATTTGTAATTAAGCCGCAGAAACAAACAGAAGCACTAGCCATCTTCTTTCTGTCTAGCCTGAAGCAGAGTCCTACTAAAGCATAAAGAAAGTGATGTGAAGGGAGAGCACTAATAAAGATGAAATGATGTGAACCACGAGTTACATAAAAGAGAGAATGAAACAAGAATCAAGAAAGCAGTTATTGATGGTTCCTTGGTTTGTTAATTAGAGGTCTGGCTTTCTCTGTCTTCTCATTTACTACATCACGCTGGTGAATTAATAGATTTCTCAACAAAAGGACATTTAAATCAACGTATGACACCTGTTTAAATTCTTAAGAAGCCATTAATTACACATTCTTAAGAAAATGAGCTATGACACAACTCTTCTAACTGTATAATTCCTATCTGTGATTCTTAATCAGGCGACTTTTCAGCTGCAAGACAGATCTTTTCTATTCATCTTCTCTGGTTCTGACCAATTAAACGTTTTCTTTCGCAATCATAACATTTCATATGCCAAATCTTCAAAAGAAAAGGAGCTTGTTAGCAACATATCATTTCCTGTTGCTAATTTATGCTGAATTTGAATTCTTAAAAGTATAACATATACACGTAGAACATTATTAACACATCCAGGCTTAGTTAAAAAAAAAAAACAGTTTTTTTTTTGGCTTGGCTTTGTGCAAATTTTTTTAGAGCAATTCTTTTTTTTAAAAAAACTACCAATTAATAAATCTATTCCTGTAAATTGAGGTTAAATTATACAGACAGAAAATACATGTATAAATTATAAGGGTGTGTAAGTTTGTTCAGAAGGAATCATTATTTTCTAAAGGAATTAGAATGCCTACATAGACAGCCTTTTGGTGTTTTATAGCTTGACTCATGTTCAACATTTACTGACAGCATATATCTTCAAGTCATTTACTTCATAGCCACCCAGTAGCCACTCTAGATTTCTTTTCCAGAAACCAACCATTCCCAAACATCAAAGCTTGAATTTTCTGCATTGAGGATTTCTGAGACCAATCCAGGGACAGAGCTGGGGACCAGGGGTCTGGTTCCCAGTCAGTCACACAGCCTAAAATTCAACAATCCTAACCTGGCTAGGCCTGTCTTTCAGAGCTGCTCACTAAGCAGGGGCAAATCAAGTTTATGGCACTTGCCAGGCACAGTGGCTCACGCCTGTAATCCCAGCACTTTGGGAGGGTGAGGCATGCAGATCACCTGAGGTCAGGAGTTCAAGACCAGCCTGGCCAACATGGCGAAACCCTGTCTCTACTGAAAATAAAAAAATTAGCTGGGCATGGTGGCACACGCCTGTAATCCCAGCAACTCGGGAGCCTGAGGCATGAGAATCGCTTGAACCCAGGAGATGGAGGTTGCAGTGAGCCAAGATTGCGCCACTGCATTCCAGCCTGGTGGATAGAGTGAGACTCTGTCTCAAAAAAAACCAACAACTTATAAGAAGCAACCACTTTATTGTCTACCACCATTCGATGCAGATCTGTATCAAGAGGCAGCTTTCTTTTATTCTTACACTATCACCTTTTAGTTGGACCCTATTATTCCCTGCCCTCTGAAAGAAATCTGGAAGCAAACCATCAGTTGGTGTAATGTAATACATTGTGGTCTTTTGGGAGATGTGAGTCACTGATTTTTTTGTCCAATGAATCAATAATATTTGGG
Source organism: Pongo abelii (assembly GCF_028885655.2). Taxonomy (NCBI): domain Eukaryota; kingdom Metazoa; phylum Chordata; class Mammalia; order Primates; family Hominidae; genus Pongo; species Pongo abelii. The sequence continues at coordinate 24,911,339 of NC_071988.2, forward strand.
AGCCTGCAAAATTGGGGGCTGGAGTTAGTGTCCCCCATCTAGTCCTCCATCTGGGATAGGGTGGAGTCTTCAATCATCACATCCTGTTGTCAGTCACCTGGGAGCACTGGTGTAGCAAGGCTCATGGCATAGGGACAGACATTTCTCAAGCACCCAGCAGGGGGAACATAGCTGGGTAGGAAGCTTGCCTGTCTCCACTGTAGACATTGCTTGCTCATCACACATTGAAAGGAGCCCTTACAGCTTCCTGCCTCCACTCAATTTGACCCAATCCCACCTAACATCTCCAGACCTCACCATCTCATAGGGTATTGGCACAAAGACAAGATGCCTATGTTTCTGGTAGGTACACACTTTTTTGCAAAATCAAAATCTGCCCAAGGCCAAGTTGACTCTTCACATACCAGTCCTCTCACAAATGAAAAGCTTTTCATGCATAAATGTAGGGCTGCCCCCGCATTCAGCCTGAGAACACAGCCAGCTAATAGGAATTGGAGAGAGCAAGAAAGCTCCTCTCTCCATTCGATTATGTTCAACCTCTGAAGGCCAACTACAAAAGCAGCCACAGAGGCAGACACTTCATGAAAGCAGGTAAACAGGGCCATAACCATTCCCAACCTTTTTTCTCTCTCATACCTGATCTCCTTGCAGCGTGTGCTGGTCAAGGGGTGTCTTGGTGGCAATGTTGCTGTAGTAGGCATACGACAGTTCCCAGTCCAGGGGGTAGTTATCAATACCCTGGTAGTGTTTATACCCAAGATTCATTGAAGACAGCCTCTCACTCCCCTGGCCTCCAACCAAACTATACAACATGCCCTGTTAGGAGGAAATTGACAAAGCGTTCATGAGATTGTAGATAGGGTCATAAAATCCTAACACTGAAAGGTCATGAGGCCCAATTCCTATATACAATCCTAGCCATTCCAGAAATATGTTAACTTGCCTTTTTTTTTGAGACAGAGCCTTGCTCTGTCGCCCAGGCTGGAGTGCAGTGGCGCAGTCTCGGCTCACTGCATGCTCCGCCTCCCTGGTTCAAGCGATTCTCCTGCCTCAGCCTCCCGAGTAGCTGGGACTACAGTCGTGCGCCACAATGCCCAGCTAATTTTTTATATTTTTACTAGAGGTGGGATTTCACCGTGTTAGCCAGGATGGTCTCCATCTCCTGACTTCATGATCTACCTGCCTCGGTCTCTCAAAGTGCTGGGATTTAACTTGCCTTTAAAAAAAAATAATAAAATGAAATGGGAAAAAAGCCAATCCAGCTTTCTATTGGTTTACAAATTTCCACCTAGCTGCCCTTCCTAATGTCAAATAGCTTAAAACGCCCTGACTTTTGCCTCTTCCTGGTACAAATGGGGATCTTTCGTGACTTCTATTGCAGCACCTTTTTGGGCACCAGCCAACCATCCTAAGTTCCCTGTTCTGTTTCAGCGACATCATCGATGGACACAGGGTCTGGATGGCGGGGCTGTCCCATCCTCACACTCTCAGAATGTTTGTGCTGGAAGGGTCTTTGGAGATTGACTGGTCTGACCACCTCATCTCATAGTTGGGAAAAGAGAGGCCCAGAAAGGGGAAGTCGATTGACCATGGTCAACCAGCCACTTCGTGGCAGAGATGGGACTAGACTGTTTTCATTATTCCACCCTTGTGGGGACTGCTTCCGGGACTCAGGAAAACATGCTGTCATTCAGGAGCATCTGTAAGCCAGAGGCATCATAAGCAAATCACTGGAAGGGAACATGGAACCATTTGGGCACATTTCAACAGTCTGAGCCTCCCCAAACCACGCATACACAATCACCTATGCAAATCTGAAAATGAAAAGCAATCAGGGAACATTTAGTAGTGCTTATTGCGATGGTTCATTTGGTGTGTCAACTCGACTGTGCCATCGGGTACCCAGATGAAACATCATTTCTGGATGTGTCTGTAAGAGTGTTTCCAGATGAGATGAATATTTGAACTGGTGAGGTAAGCTACGCAGACGGCCTTCTCCACTATGAATGGGCATCATCCAATCTCTTGAGGGCCTCAATAGGACAAAAAGGCAGAGGAAAGAGAAATTGGTCCCTTTTTGCTTTCTGCCTGCTTGCCTGCTTGAGGCAGGAAGACATCAGGGTTTTTTGTTTTTTTTGTTTTTTTGTTTTTTTTCCTGCCCTTGGACTGGAATTTGTGGCATCATCTCTCTTGATTCTCAGGCCTTCAGGCTTAGACTGGAATTACACTATTGGCTTTCCTGGCCCTCAGCTTGCAGACGGCAGACGGTGGGACTTCTCAGCCTCCATAATTGCATGAGCCAATTCTTCATAAGAAACCTCTTCCTATATATATCTAATCCCATTGGTTCTGTTTCACTGGAGAACCCTGACTAATGCACTATGAAAATGTAATTCTAAATGTTAGACTAGTTGCATAATAAATTTGGATTCAAAACCAGAAATGAAGCCGTCTGGTATGGCGTTTATTTTGATGACAGACTGCTGGATGCAGCAATACTTTGCTTCAAGGTCCAAGCGACTTCACTTAGCTAAAAAGTGATGTGGGATAATGGTCTCACAGGCAGAGTAATTACAAGAATTTGGTAAGGAGCACCTGTTCTTGAAGAACTGGGGTTCTGGCAAGCACTGACACTGTTCCTTAGCTGGTACACCAATCATCCCCCCAAGGCCTTGTCTAGAAATGGATGAAGTGCCCTTTTTCACTCACTGAAAGCAAAGGATCCTGTATTTAACACAGCCCCAGGACATTTATCTTGAGTGTAAAGATTTTTAAAGGACTCCAAGGAGCTGCAACATGTCCAGTTCTACCAGGGGCACAAGAGCATTGCTCTGCAAATATAACGCAGGTGACTGATGTTAATGAAGCAATGAAATACTCTACCTGCAGCTGATCCCGAGGAACATTTAATCCAGTCTCATAAAAGACTGCGAGGTAGTAGGATGCTTTATGGTATCCACAGCAGCTGGAATCCATCAGAAAGGGGACGATAGAGCTAATTTGGTGAAGACCATCAATGCTAGAGAGTCTCTTTACAGCCTTCTCAAATATCTTCCCACCGATTTCTGATACAGATTCATTTTGGTTCCTTGGCACTGTAAATAACACAATTCAGAGCACACACAATTAATTACCATGGGATCGACGTGGCTTTAGAAAAAGAGGAAAAGCCAATTAAAGCACCTGAGTTATTGATATGGTCAGTCCTGCAGTGCCTCAAAATATACCACCTTCCAGGGAGGTAAATTAAACCCTTTGGGGATGCCATGGTGTCATTCTGTAAATAGCTTTTTCTTTGGCACTAAATGACAGCCTAGTATCCTGGGGAAATGATGTGCTGTATGCAGCTCAGAAATCGCCTCAAGAGAGTAATTTACTCAGTGTAACTCATCACCAAATCAGGACCACTGAAACTTCCAGAGAGACCTTTTCCCCCTCTAAGACTCCCTAAAGAAGAATGTGTTTTATCTCACAAACAGTTCTTAGGTACTGCTCTAAAAAGTTGAGAAAAAGAACCTTATTTTTAGATGCTTTCTAGACATCTTTTGTCCCCAGTTTTTCTCATGGGTCTCCAAATAAAAAGAATGAGTCAACTTTTATTGAGAGCTTACAACCTGCCAAGTACTGGGTTAAGTGTCTTATGTAAATTATGTCATTTAATTGGTACACTTCTGTAAGGTCGGTACTATTTTCAGCATCCCCATTTTTCACACGAAGAGACTGAGGCCTGGAGAAGAATAACTTGTCTAAAGTTACAAAGGCTGGCAAGAGGCAGAGCCAAGCAGTGAGCCCCGCTTTGAAGGTCACTAAAGCCAGAGTTCACAGTCACCCTGATGCACGTACCCTCAATGAACAGTCAATCAGTTGCCTTAATAAGTACCTTACCACGCGGATAGAGACTTGTTTACACAACTGCTTCAAGCTATATGATGCTTCCTTTTACATAATTCTCCCATGAATCTATAAGCTGATCATCATATAAGCCCAAACAAGCAAGTTTTATGGCCCTAGATGTACTGTTAGAGTCTTCTAAAGTCTATCTTCATTATTCATATCTCTTGTTAATTCAGCCAACAAATGTTTACTTTCTATTATGTGCAAGTCACTATGCTGGATGCTGTGTTACAAAAGGCCATATAGGATTGCAAAGATACTATTTACATTTAACTTAAGACTTAACTTTTAACTTAAGACTTACATTTAACTTAGGACCTGAGTTAAATGTAAATGTACATGTAAATAATGTTGATTTAAATGTTAAGTTAAATGTCAACTTGACTAAAATTTCACCTGCCTAAAAACTATGTCCAACATTTTAATTTTTTTCTTCATTCCGTCAAAAATAATTTTTTTTTTTTTTTTTTTTTTTTTGAGACAGAGTCTTGCTCTGTCACCCAGGCTGGAGTCCAGTGGCGCGATCTCGGCTCACTGCAAGCTCCGCCTCCCGGGTTCACGCCGTTCCCCTGCCTCAGCCTCCCAAGTAGCTGGGACTACAGGCGCCCGCCAGCACGCCCGGCTAATTTTTTGTATTTTAGTGGAGACGGGGTTTCACCGTGTTAGCCAGGATGGTCTCGATTTCCTAACCTCGTGATCCGCCCGCCTCGGCCTCCCAATGTGCTGGGATTACAGGCTTGAGCCACCGCGCACGGCAAAATGTAGTTTTTTTTAAAGCTCAGGAGGCAACGAGACTCACTCTTATCAGCCCTTCATCAGGACTGAACACAGAAGAGTCTCCAATGTGGGAAGGTTGGGGATGGGTTTATTTAAGGGCAATTCCCTTGCAGAGGTCCATGCTAAAAATGGAAGTTGAGATCAGAAGGACCCACAGATGAAACTGTGAATGCTGACACCTTGTCAATAAGCGGGTACTGGTGCCTGGGGGCACATGGGTGGGTTGGGTGTCCCTGAGATGGGGACACTGTGCCTGTGCTTGCAGACCCTGAGCTGTGGGGAAGGATGCAGCCACCACCTCCACCAGCTCTAAGGCATCCTCCAGCTACTGGCTTCTGGAACTCCTCCCTGCCTACCTCCTGGATCTGCTTTTGCTTTTTTGATCCCAAGTACCTGGCACAGTAGGTGCTGAAAACATTCACTTTACTGAACGAATGGAGTTTGTTCCTTTTTCTGTATTTTTTTAAAAACTCCCCAGAGAAATAACAGCTTGTCGTAAAAAAAAAAAAAAAAAAAAAATCAAACAATGCAGATTTGTATAAAATAAAAACAGAAATCCCGTCTCCCTCAATCTTTCTTTAATAATGAAGACTAAAAGCTATTAAAAGCTTGGTATGTAGGCTTTGACACTCTTCCTTCATATACACAATAATTCATATCCAAATCTATTTACATATCTACATACACATTTTCTTTACCAAAATGGCGTCTTATGCCATTGTAGAGTCTGACTCTGGACTTTCTTTTTTAAATTAACTACACATTATGAATAACTCTCTGAGGCTGTCAGAAGCTCATTCTTTCTAATGCTTCAATAGTATTGCATTCCATAGCTGTACCATTTTCCCTACCAGGCCTCTATTTTTAGACTCCTGTGTTGTTTCCAGTGGTTTTGCTATAACCAACAACGTGGCATTGAACATCCTCGAACATTTCCACTTCCCTCTGCTAATCTGTTAGGATGACATCTGCATGATAAACCCTTTTTCACCAGCAGCCTGCGGAATGTTGTCTTGGATTTTCCCTTTGCATAGTTGAGAGAAGTCTGTTCCACCCAGTCTTTAGCCATGATAAGAACATGGAATACACTGAATTCAGTAGACACTGTAGCACTCCAGAGTTGCAAAATAAATTCTACTGCCACTTATTCATGTGTTTACTTTTAAATATGTGCTCATCTTGGATGCCCCTCTGCACATTCCCAGCAAAGCAACATTAACATTTGTTAACGATTTATCCCTGCCTCACCTACTCTGCCAAATGCCTAACTAAGATGATGAGTTTTGCCAGAGTACCCGTGGACCCGAGCTTTGTAGGCTCAGAGGAGGAAGAGACTCCAAACCCAATGAAGCTTCAAATGAAACACTTGCCCTGCCGACCCCTGGCACAGAACCCCAGAAATCATTATCAGGAGCGCCCAGGCAGCTGAGATTGCTGGAGAATAAGGAACAAAAAGGGAATCCTTCACAAAGCTCAAATCTTTAGCACAAAAAAAACTTTGCAGATTGAAACACAGGCAGTTTGAAAGGGCTGTGTTATTTCTTTTGTATATGAAATTCAAAACTCCCCCCAAAATATAACCAAACAGTATTTTCTCTGAAAAAGAATCAAATAATTTTCTGCAGTAGTAAATATAATAAAAAATAATAATCCTAAGGTAAAACTGCTCATTTTGCACATTCAGTAAACTTTGAATTCCAACTGTTGCTCAAAAGCAAAGGCATAATGTCTTCGGTGATATTGTGAAACTGGTGATTTTAAAGTCAGTTTAATGAAACTCTTAATTTCACCCATCTGGCTTAGCATATGCATTTTTTTCTAGTCAATCTGTAACTAAAAACATGCCTTGTTTATGGAGATTAATGGTTTAATGAAGAAACAAACAAACAAAATAGAAGAAGCAGCCATTTTCCCATTTTCTTTCTTTCAGCGCCCAAAGCTAAGAAACAAAAGCCACAACCACCATTAATTACCCCTTACTATTTTCCATGTAGCCCAGTATCATTTATTTTGCTTTTTTCCCCTTTTTCACAGTGATACCATAAGGTCACCGTTTGTGTGCTCATCTTTAGAAGAGGCAAAAAGCAGAATATGAGAAGGTAGCCACTTGCTAAAGGCCCCAGAGCTGGGACCAGCGTCTGTTTGAGAATTCAGGAGCAGAAAGGCACCTCATTCCTTGTGAGAGGAATGGAGACATCAATAGGAAAGTCATTTTTAGTTTCAAGCTTCTGAAAGGTGTAATGCATCCAAAGTAGAAGTTTGAAAGGGGAAAAAAAGGAAAGGAGAAAATGTCACTTAACTATTAAAAGGAATGATCTACACCAAGTTGACTGGTTTATAAAAACACAGGGCATTCCTCATTTGCACTCTGACCTGGAGATCCTCATTGGGCTCACAGCCTGCTTTCTTTTTCTTTTTCAAAAAAAGCCTATTTGGGCCATGTGCAGTGGCGCAAGCCTGTAATCCCAGCACTTTGGGAGGCCAAGGCGGGCAGATCACGAGGTCAGGAAATCGAGACCATCCTGGCTAACACGGTGAAACCCCCATCTCTACTAAAAATACAAAAAAAGTTTAGCAGGGTGTGGTGGCGAGTGCCTGTACTCCCATCTACTAGGGAGGCTGAGGCAGGAGAATGGCGTGAACCCAGAAGGCGGAGCTTGCAGTGAGCTGAGATCGCGCCATTGCACTCCAGCCTGGGCAACAGAGTGAGACTCTGTCTCAAAAAAAAAAAAGCCTATTTGTATCTTTCTATGTACTGTGTAAATTTTCTTTTCTTTCTTCTTTTTGGTTTTATTTTATTTTATTGAGACATAATCTTGCTCTGTCGCCCAGACTGGAGTGCAGTGACATGATCTTGGCTCACTGCGACCTCCGCCTCCCAGGTTCAAGCAATTCTCCTGCCTCAGTTCCCGAGTAGCTGGGATTGCAGGGATGCACACCACGTTTGGTTAATTTTTTTTTTGATGGAGACAGGATTTTGCCATGTTTGCCAGGCTGGTCTCGAACTCCTGGCCTCAAGCAATCCACCCACCTCTGCCTACCAAAGTGCTGGGATTACAGGCTTGAGCCACGGCGCCCAGCCTATTTTATTTTATTTTATTTTTAATAGAGACAGGGCTTCGCTATGTTACTTAGGCTGGTCTTGAACTCCTGGCCTCAAGTGATCCTCCCACATTGGCCTCCCAAAAGGCTGGAATTACAGGTATAAGCCTCCGCTACCGACCCCGTATAAACTTTCTGATTTTACACATGTCATTTTTCTCCCTGCCTTCTTCCTTTCCTTCCCTCCTTCCTCCATCTCTCTCTCTCTCTCTCTCCTTTCGGAGCTGTTATTCTCTGAGCAAGAAAAGCATAGCCCATTGTTTGTTTTCTTGGTGTCTCTGTGTATTTTTTTTAAAAAACTGTAATGTATGCTTTTTTAAAAAAGATAATAAAGATGATGGTTCTTCAACAAACAACGGGGAACACAGCTCTTAAAAGGAAATGGTATCCCGATGTTATTATGTAACATAATTGTATTTCTAACATCTCCACTCTCTGCGTTTTAAGGTCTCCAAATAAACATCGCAATTGTTGGCAAAAATAAAGTCAAAAGCAAGGTAGAGCTTCGCTAGTGCAGCCAGTCACTCCTTGGTGTATTGTGTGGGGACACCTCTGCCCCCACACTCAGCACTCCAGAGCCTGGGGGCAAGAGGCAGGCAGTGGTCCTGAAGGGGCGCAGATGGTGTCAGCCCAGGGAGCCGAGCCCAACCTTGGACCTGGCCCCATCCCAGAGAACCATTTGTTGGCAGACCTTGGACTTCCTTTAGCCACAGGCACCAGCTCCCTTGGTCAGAGGTGCCTAGTGCAGATGAAAGGCAGCAAAGGAATAAATAGGCTTGGCCTTAGGGCAGATGTCCCTGGGGCCATGCTGCCCAGCTGCCCCCTCCCCTCTCTGCCTTCATGTCACCTGTTCAGTGCCTTTGTGTCCTTCCTCACTGCTCCCTGCCACAACCAAGAGCCCGGACTGCCACTGCCATCCCTGCAGCCTCTCACCAGCCCAGTCCTCATCGCCTCTCTTCTCTGGATGCCAGAGCCCCATTCAAAGGGTTTTTGAATTCAAACGGCTCGGTTTTGACAGGTAAGGTGTGACAGGAAAGTAAAAGAAGGAAATGGCCAGCACAACTCTTAAATAATGAAAAAACATGCATACTAAAACGCCACCGTACTAGCATTAGAAAAAGCCCAAATGCTAATAGGGCAATTTCTATGCTCTGGCAGGAGCCATTTTCCTAGAGAATTGGAGGTTCCCCAGGAAACAACATAGAGTTTGACCAATCAGAGTCACCTCTTCCGGAGTCCTGAACGTGGGGTCTCATGTTGGATGCCACCCCAGAGTCTAGAGGGTGGTGAACTACAGGCCACAGCAGCACAGGAGAATCCCTGTGCCAAGCAAGAAAATCAGGATGCAGAGCAGAGGCCCTGGAATGCCCGAGGCAGCAAGGGGACTCGGCCACATCTATATGCGCTGCAGTTGGGCGCCCCGAGTAGCCCCGCCATGTTTAATTCAAAGGCGTGCCCGCTCTGGGAGGTGAGGAACCGGTCCTGTTATACATCAGAGCGGAAAACACCAGTGGGAACAGCTGCATCTTATACCAGGTTAGCGCATCAGCTGTCAACTCTCAATGAGCCTCCCTCCTCTGTACACCCTGGCACTTGGCACAGAGTTGTGTGTGGGCTGGTCCACGATTTTCATTGTGGTCGCCCCAGGGCCTGGCACCATGTGGGATGCACCCAGTACACGGGTCCTGAATTGGGTTTACAGGTACCTCGTGGCTGCTTTACATCTTGGAACCTGTATATCTCAGCAACTAGATTACAGATCATATGAAAGCAAGACCTATGACGGCTACATTTCTGGGATTCTTTTGTAAATGAGTGTACACAGACCTGAGCAGAATTCTGGTCTACTGCTGTTGACAGCGGAAAGCTGGCAAACAGCCTCCTGGTAGACCTGAGAAACAGAACGATGTTTACAGAAGTGTCTACCGAGAAAGAGCAGCCGCTCCTCAGAGGAAACAGGCTGAGGGAGAGTGGGAGAAATGAGGGCAATGTGGAAAGAAGCAGAGTAAGTCCATAGAACTCTTAGCAGTCTGGATTGGAGCTGCCACTTGGCTAGCGCAAACCTTGAACTTGGGTCTCCTGGAAGTCAAATTCCTCATTCCTTCAGTGATTCATTTACCCAACAAAGATGTTTTGAGTACTAACAGTGAGATCACTTACTCATTTGGGCTGCCGCCATTCAGTTACTCAACAAATATTTATTGAGGCAAGGGTCTTAAAACACAAACAAACAAAAAAGCAAAACCCTAGATACTGTTACTGTCTTTGAGGAGTTTTCTTTTCCTGTTTTTTTTTTTTTTTTTTTTTTTTTTGATAGTAGCCATCCTCATGGCTGTGAGGTATAATTTATTTTTGTGCAGTAATTTATGTATTGGAGAAAGTCTGGTTTAACCGGAATTTAAAATGCAATGCTTTTATAAAGTGACATAATGTCTACGAAAGAACTTAGTGGATAGAAAGATACCATATGGACCTGGAGGATAGTTTCGCCTGAATAGAGCTCATCTTACTCTGCCTTGAGTTACACCATTCGATCCTACACGTGTCTCCGTCCCTCACTCCGTGGCAAGCTTGTTAAGGGTGGTGTAAGAAGTGGAAGGATTCAACTAATACTTTGAATTCTCAACAGTGCCTGCAACGGTGCTAGGCATATGTTAGCTGCCTATGCCATATGTTAGTGAAGTGATCCTTCTTCTATATGACCACACATGGCGTGTTTGTGCCCCATACTCACCAAAGAACATACCTCATCCACCCACACTCCTCAGTTTGCCTGCCTGGCAAACAGCTGTTATGTTCCCACTCAGATACCTCTCCTCACGTCATCTCTCCTGTCTCCCAGGCAGATGGCTCTTCTCCAATGGCCCCCTTGCCACTGTGTAGGCATCCCCTTTACCAGAACTACCATCCTGCATAATGACTGTCGACTTTCCTGATTTCACAGTAGAGCTTGGATGTCCTCAAAGACAGGGTTGGGCACAGGGGCTCACACCTGAAATCCTAGAACTTTGGGAGGCCAAGGCAGGGAGATCAACTGAGGTCAGGAGTTTGAGACCAGCCTGGCCAACATGGCGAAACCTCATCTCTACTAAAAATTAGCCAGGTGTGGCGGCAGGCATCTGTAATCCTAGTTACTCAGGAGGCTGAGGCAAGAGAATCGCTTGAACCCGGGAGGCAGAGGTTGCAGTAAGCCAAGATCACGCCATTGTACTCTAGCTTGGGCAACAAGAGCGAAGCTCTGTCTCAGAAAAAAAAAAAAAAAAAGCTAGGTGCAGTGGCTCATGCCTGTAATCCCAGCACTTTGGGAGGCTGAGGCAGGCAGATCACTTGAGGTCAGGAGTTCAAGACCAGCCTGGCCAACATGGCAAAATCCCATCTCTACTAAAAATACAAAAATTAGCTGGGTGTGGTGTCGTGCGCCTGTAATCCCAGCTACTCAGGAGGCTGAGGAAGGAGAATCGCTTGAATCCAGGAGGCGGAAGTTGTAGTGAGCCGAGATCTGCCACTGCACTCCAGCCTGGGTGACAGAGCCAGATTCTGTCTCAAAAAAACGAACAAACAAACAAAACAGGAAATAACAAGTGTTTCTGAGGATGTGGAGAAATTGGAACCCTTGTGCACTGTTGGAGGGAATATAAAGGGTGCAGCTGTTGTGGAAGACAGCATGGAGGTTTCTCAAAAAATTAAATGTAGAATTACTATCTGACCCAGAAATTCTGCTTCTGGATACAGTATATATCTAACAAAAAATGAAAGCATGGTTCTAAAGAGATATTTGTAGACCCATATTCTAAGCAAAGTTATTCACAATAGTCAAGGGGTGGAAGCAACTCAAGTGTCCATCGATGGATGAATGGATAAAGTGTGGTATAAACATGTCATGAAATACCATTCAGCCTTAAAATGAAAGGAAATTCTAACGCACACTGCAACAGAGGTGAACCTTGAGGACGTTATGCTAAGTGAAATAAGCCAGTCACCAAAAGACAAATACTGTGTAAAATACCACTTATACGAGGTAACTAAAGCAGTCAAACTCATAGAAATAAAAAGCAGGATGATGGCGCCCAGGGTTTGGGATGGGGGCAATGGGGAGATGTTTACTGAGTATGGGTTTTCAGTTTTGCAAGAAAAAAGTCTTGGAGCTCTGTGGCACAATGTGAATATCCTTAGTGCTGCTGAACTCTGTACACCTAAAACTGGTTCAGATGGCAAATTTTGTTATGTGTATACTAGCAAGAATAAGAATTTTAAAAGATAAATCACAGCCCTTAAAGAGGAAAAGTGTAAATATTTGGCGACTCTTTTGTAATAGAATAATACGGTTATTCTGGGAACAACTCAAAGGTGCTGACCTCACTGGACGGGAATGTGGAGGACACTCTTTTCCACTTCCCACTGGCTGTTAATGAAGCCGAAGCCTCCCCACTCTCTACCCCCTGCAGTGTTCTCATCTCTGCTTTGAAGTGTGTTGTTGGCTGAGATAGTGAGCAGATGATCCATCTAAAATCACACAGTGTGGGGGGAAGAAACGCTTTCAGGTCTGAAACGTGCATATGTAGCGGCCTGGAAGTGGAGTGCTGGCTGTGTCTATGAAGAAAAGCTGCAGGCAGGGAAGAAGATGACTCTCAGACAGAACCAGAAATTACAGCCCATTTTCTCTTGCACCATGATGTCATCTTATTGTTAAAAATTCTAGAAAAAAAATCCACGAATTAATGCCCTTTGGGGAAACTATGGAAGCTGATGTTTTCTTTGACATTAGCCTAAATGACTCTCATTCAAAACACAGCCCCATTTTGATTCTATCCTGGCTCGTAGGGGGCACTCAGTCAATGCTTGTTCAGTAAATGAATGAATGAAAGGTTGTGAGTAACTTCAGAACACACCCACTCAGTTAAATTCCTTATCTTTGTTACCACGCCTATTCAGTGCCTACAGTAAGAATTCCAAGCATCAAACATCTCATGCTTGAATCCATTCTTACAGCTTATCTCAGATATGAAAAATGTAATACGATGAGGATGTTCTAATAAAGTCTATTAATCAACAGGACAGGACAGGTCAGGGCAGCAGCAGAAAATAGAATGCAAACACAGTTCCTATTAACTAGAGTCATCTGAAGCCCGCCGGAGCCAGCTAGGGCCAGATGCTGTGGGCAGGACGAACTTGGAACGAAGGGTATTTGAGGAACTGGGAACGGCGATAGCGTCACACTCGTCTTACTACGGTTCTTTTTATAGGAGATCAGAGTAAAGACGTGTTGGAAATATAAATTCATTTTTTTTTACCCTCAATTTACAAAATCAAGGGTTTTTTTCTCAGCCTTGTTAGGAAGCTGGGTGCAACATAAGACACCAATCCTTCTCCCAGGTTTGCTGGAAGATGTTATGATAGCCCCAAGCAAGGGCACTGTGCCAGATAGAGAGATGACCTTAAGGAGTATACGCCCCACCTCTGCAGAAGGCTCCCCAGTCCTTCCAATGTGACCTAGAAAAAGAGGCGCTGAAGGCAAATGGGGCCTGGGCCTGGTTCTAGAAATTCACCTAAACTTCGGCTCTCCCTCCCTGCCATCTCCTAGGCCAGGGAAAGGCAGGGAGAAGAGGAAGGCAGCCGGCCATGTGCCTCTGGAAGCAGAGGCTGTGGTGGCAGGGGAGGCTGGCAGGTATGGTCCCTCAGGGGAAGCTCCTTGGTGCCGTTCTAATTTGGCACCAGAAGACCCCAATGGCAGGTTAGGCACTAACGGTGGGTCCTAAAGTGGCAAATCCAGCTTTGGGTCCTCCTCTCTCCCCACTGATGGGGGCCCCAGAAGTCTAACAGAGGTCAGCAGAAAAGGCTCACTGTGCAGGAATCTAGCGGTTCTGCAGCGCCCATACTCAGGGAGTCTTAAGGTAAGGGGACTTATGATTGGGGTTTTTAATTAGATTTCATTGCCAGGCCTCCATGGAAAACAAATCATTCTACATTCTTATAAACAAAATTTTGAGCTGCAACAATAACGTGAAAACATTCTCATAGACAGTATTTACTTAAAAAAGAATGTTTTGTGAAAATAATGCACTCCTATTCCCAATCAGCAAAACTATTTTTAAGTAGGATCGGAACTCTCATAAAAACAATTTTGGTGTGGGTGTGGTCTTAGCCCATTTAGCCTAAACTGTCCAACATGCGTCTCCCTCTCCTGTTTGCGGGTCTTGGGGCACGGGGCTTCATCACCTCCAGACAACCATCCGAAGGAAACCTGGAACTATCTCTGCCCAGTAATAAGAGCAATAACATTGACATAGCAGTGGTTCTCAGCTGGGGGTGATTTGGCCTCCCTGGGGACTTGGGAGCATTTGGCAATACCTGGAGATATTTTGGAGAGGAGGGATATGGGGAGGGTGCTATTGGTATCTAGTTGTGGAGCCCAGAAATGCAGCTAAACATCCCATAACACACAGGACAGTCCCCAGCAAAAAAAAATTCTACAGTCCAAAATGTCAATATTGTGAGATTGAGAAACCCTGCTTATGTAGGACTTACCATGTGCTGATACTGTTCTAAGTATATTATATATATATATGAAATACTTTTTTTTTTTTTTTTTTTTGAGACAGAGTCTCGCTCTGTCGCCTGGGCTGCAGTGCAGTGGCGCGATCTTGGCTCACTGCAAGCTCCGCCTCCCGGGTTCACGTCATTCTCCTGCCTCAGCCTCCTGAGTAGCTGGGACTACAGGTGCCTGCCACCACACCCGGCTAATTTTTTGTATTTTTAGTAGAGACGGGGTTTCACCGTGTTAGCCAGGATGGTCTCGATCTCCTGACTTCATGATCCGCCCGCCGTGGCCTCCCAAAGTGCTGGGATTACAGACGTGAGCCAACGCGCCCGGCAGATGTAACAATATATATTATATATTTATATAATACATATTATATAATCATATATATTATATATTTATATAATACATATTATATAATCATATATATTATATATTTATATAATACATATTATATAATCATATATATTATATAATACATATTATATAATCATATATATTATATATTTATATAATACATATTATATAATCATATATATTATATATTTATATAATACATATTATATAATCATATATATTATATATTTATATAATACATATTATATAATCATATATATTATATATTTATATAATACATATTATATAATCATATATATTATATATTTATATAATACATATTATATAATCATATATATTATATATTTATATAATACATATTATATAATCATATATATTATATATTTATATAATACATATTATATAATCATATATATTATATATTTATATAATACATATTATATAATCATATATATTATATATTTATATAATACATATTATATAATCATATATATTATATATTTATATAATACATATTATATAATCATATATATTATATATTTATATAATACATATTATATAATCATATATATTATATATTTATATAATACATATTATATAATCATATATATTATATATTTATATAATACATATTATATAATCATATATATTATATATTTATATAATACATATTATATAATCATATATTATATATTTATATAATACATATTATATAATCATATATATTATATATTTATATAATACATATTATATAATCATATATATTATATATTTATATAATACATATTATATAATCATATATATTATATATTTATATAATACATATTATATCATATATTATATATTTATATAATACATATTATATAATATATTATATATTTATATAATACATATTATATAATATATATTATATATTTATATAATACATATTATATAAATATATTATATATTATATAATACATATTATATAATATGTATTATATTTATATAATACATATTATATAATCATATATATTATATATTTATATAATACATATTATATAATCATATATATTATATATTTATATAATACATATTATATAATCATATATATTATATATTTATATAATACATATCATATAATCATATATATTATATATTTATATAATACATATCATATAATCATATATAATATATTTATATAATACATATCATATAATCATATATATTATATATTTATATAATACATATCATAT
Source organism: Pongo abelii (assembly GCF_028885655.2). Classification (NCBI taxonomy): domain Eukaryota; kingdom Metazoa; phylum Chordata; class Mammalia; order Primates; family Hominidae; genus Pongo; species Pongo abelii. The sequence goes on from NC_071988.2 coordinate 24,927,242, forward strand.
AATCATATATATTATATATTTATATAATACATATCATATAATCATATATATTATATATTTATATAATACATATCATATAATCATATATATTATATATTTATATAATACATATCATATAATCATATATATTATATATTTATATAATACATATCATATAATCATATATATTATATATTTATATAACACATATCATATAATCATATATATTATATATTTATATAATACATATCATATAATCATATATATTGTATATTTATATAATACATATCATATAATCATATATAGTATACTTATATAATACATATCATATAATCATATATAGTGTATACTTATATAATACATATCATATAATAATATATATTGTATACTTATATAATACATATTATATAATAATATATATTATATACTTATATAATACATATTATATAATAATATATATTATATACGTATATAAGACATATTATATAATAATATATTATATACGTATATAAGACATATTATATAATAATATATATTATATACGTATATAAGACATATTATATAATAATATATATTATATACGTATATAAGACATATTATATAATAATATATATTATATACGTATATAAGACATATTATATAATAATATATATTATATACGTATATAAGACATATTATATAATAATGTATATTATATACTTATATAAGACATATTATATAATAATGTATATTATATACTTATATAAGACATATTATATAATAATGTATATTATATACTTATATAAGACATATTATATAATAATGTATATTATATACTTATATAAGACATATTATATAATAATGTATATTATATACTTATATAAGACATATTATATAATAATGTATATTATATACTTATATAAGACATATTATATAATAATATATATTATATAATAATATATATTATATATTTATATAATATATAATATAATAATATATATTATATATGTATATAATATATATTATAATAATATATATTATATATTTATATAATATATATTATAATAATATATATTATATACATATATAATACATATTATATAATATTTATATATAATATATATTATTATATGATATATTATATAATGTAATATACATATATGTATATTATATATTGTAATATACATATATGTATATTATATATACATACACACATATGCACACACATATACATACACATATATACCTATATATACATATACATATATGGATCAATTTATTGGACCCAACACTAGAAGACAGATATTATTATCATCCCCATTTTGCAGATGAGGAAACTAAGGCTCAGAGAAATTAAGTAACTTGCCCAAATCACACAGCTAGTGAGTGTTAAAGTTGGACCCATGCCAGCTGGCTCCAGAGGCTACGCCACTCATTACACAACATGACACAGCCTCCTGCCTACTTGTCCTTTGTGCCCACATCCAAGCAGCCATGGAGTCCCTCAGAGCCCATCTCTACATCCTTCAGCTCTGTTCCTGTCACCATGTCCCACTCAGGCCTGCATCCACTCCTCAAGGGACCATGGCAATATATTCCCTTCTTCCAGCTCCACACCCTTCCTTCTAGTTCACCTCCCTGCCATTCACTGCCACCAGAGTGACCTCAAAATCCCAGATCTCACTATGTCTCTTCTTCTTGCTTGAAACCTTTCAACAGGTCCCTGTCACCTGAAAGGTAAAGCCCAAACTTCAGGATGGTGTCCGAGCTCTCGTTGGAACAATCACTTTGCAGGGCTTCTCCTGCCTCCCCATTGTCACAGCACCATCATGCGACATGCTGTGCTGTTACCACCTCTCACGGTCTGCTCTGCCTGCAATTCCCACCCCCAACTCTTTTATCTGGCAAACACCTGCTGGCCTTTCAAGAATCAGTCCCAGTGTCTCCTCTTCCAGGAAGCCTTCCCAGAACACCTCAGCCCTCCAGGTAGAACTGACCACTCCTTTCTTTGTGTCTCCACCATTAGCTTCTATGCCTTTAATAAAATGCATTACTATTTTTCTTTGCTTTCAAGTTCATTCCTCAAGGACAGAAGCATTGTGTTACTTCATGTATCTCTGAAGTCTAGCCAAGTAACTGAGTAGTCACTGAGTAAGCATCAGAAGAATGAATGATAAAATATCCTATGTGACTTGAATTCTTTGCAGGATGGTCACTATTTGCAAAGGAAATCCATGCTGTTAGACACTGCCATTCTTAGGCAGCGGGTGCAATGTAAGATACCAATCTTACATGAGGCAGAAGTCAGTTTCTGCATCGCCTCAACGCAAGATCTGGTTCTATGCCCAGAACTACGTGGAGTTGCCTCCCACCACTAAAACAGTTGGCAACTCCCTGCTAGGATCCTCTTCACCAGGCTGAACATCTCCAGCTGCCTTTCCTCTTTCTAACAGGCATGGTTTTAAGATCCCTCATGTCCTAGAATATGCACTGAATTACTAAGCAAACCCAAATTGCGCTGGGCCTACAGAGAAGCTGGTGGCATCTGGGAAGTTTATGCAGATTCCTGAGATGATGCTTAAAGTGTACTTCAAATCAGAAGTCCCAAGTTCAAGTGTCTGTGGGCTCAGACGGGTCAGATCCACGAATGAAGTAAGCAGGAGATGATGAAATAGACAGGAGGGGCTGTGGGTGGACAAAGTATGCCTGGTCTGAGCCTCACCTCAACAATTGCTGCCACATAGGAGAAAGGCCCAGTCTTGCCAGATCTTTGTTTTTTTTCTTTTTTTCAAAAAAGCTAGAAATTTGCATTTTCATACAAGCTTTTTAGATACACATAACTGATTTTTTTTTAAACATATACAACAAGGTATTTTCCAAATCAACTGCATCTGGGGGCTGGCTCTGGCTGCAGCCTGTCCATTTGTGGCCTTGGCTTTAAATAAAGAATTGCTTGAGCGATTCCTAAATTTAAGTTTTTGCATTTAGTGTTGGAAGTGTGCACAGATATATCAAGAGTTGTGGACATACAAGGGCAGAATTTAAATCTGAAATTAAGCTAAAACACTAGGGTTAAAAATAACTTTAAGGCTAAATCACCAAAGAGGGTGAGTGAAACAGAGAAAAACAAGGAGCCTTTCTAACCAGCACCTAAAGCCGAGGCAAAGACTCAATTACCGATCAGCAGATCCATCTCCAGCAATGCCTGGAACAAGCTGGGGTGTTTATGTTTCAGCTCCTTCTCCCAGGGGAAGGCTCTGCACATCGAGGGTCTCCCATACCTGCGCTGGAGGTCCAGGTAGGAGTTGTGGAGATGGCCTACACAGAAGAGGAAGCAGAAGATATCACACCCTTTAGCAGAAGATAAGACTCACCTCCCTAAAGCCCTTCTTCCTAAGAGGAACTAGAAAGAAGAGGCCAGACTTGCCGTTACTGGATGTTGGTTTGGGTCCTTTTGGGATTTGAAACTGGCTATGATGCTTTTGCCTCCAGGTCACAAATTCAGAGCCAAGTCCATGAGAAATGTGCCAAAGTTGCTGATGGCTGTTGAATAATTCTACAGAATGAGCAGCTGGCCTCTGACCAGTCCCCAGGAGGCCAATATCTAGGCCATTTTTTGGCATGTGAGTTGAGGAGCAAAGCACAAAGACCCTCAGGGAAGCAAGGCAGTTGGAGATGGTAGGAAAATCTTCCTAATGCCACCAAACAGATGGGTGTGCATGCCTGGACTTCTATCTCAGGGTATGTCTCCTGAGAGTACATAAGTTACCAAAGTCAGTTTCTTTCCTCTTTAGGTTATTATTATTCCTATATATCTTCCCCCTCCTGTTGACAGCGTCATATTTTCCGGATGATTCAGCAGTGAGAGCAGCAGCTGGGGACCAGTATAGCCTATTCTTAAATTGAAATGCAGAAGCACTGTCTTTCCACACTCACCTGTCACCATCTGTAATCACTACCTGGGACCATTTCATGTGAACCCTATTGGACCGGGGCATGTTTGAGATGCATCCCTCCCCCCACGACCTGGAATGAGAAGTTCCGCTCTGGAGACAGAGAGACATATGGGCAGGACTGAAATACTCAATTCGCTTTTGCTGATGGCAAAGGCCCCACAGGAATTTCTCTTCCAGAAGGAACATATGTGAGTAACTCTAGTGCCACCATATCAAACAGCAAGATCATAGCACAGAGAAATGTGTAAGTGCTAGATCCAAGCTGGAACACTGGCGAACCAGACAGGACCAAGTTTTGTAACTGATAAACACCCTGTGTGAGTAAAAGGATGTCTGTGCAAATATGAGCATGCATGAAAGCAGTCTATTTGAAATTCATTCCTTCTGTTAAAAATTACCGGTGTCTTCGAGAATGAGTCAGTTTCAAGGATTTAAAAAATAAAACCGAGCTCCAAACAACAAAGTCACCGTTCAACATTTCTGAAAGCTAATATTCAGATATTAATGGCCCAAAACAAAAGTGCACTGATGGGGAAACATTTCTAATGATTAATTTATTTTCCAGTTCATTTTTATTTTCTTAGGCTGGCCTTATGGATGGGAATAACGCCATACGAGGCACAAAACACTCGCTTTCATTTGTACTTGTAAACTAGATTTTTATGGTTGGAGCTATAAGATGTTTTGGTTCTTCTTGGCCGTCATTGGTCTTGGTAGAATCCAGGTGGAATGTACAATTTCACCTGTATCCACCAGTGGAGGGCTCAAGGTCACACTTGTCCCATCTGGTATCTGAGCCAAGTCATATACGTTCAATTTTAATCCTGTTATGGAGAAGCCAAACATGTGTTTATGTAAATGCACAGAGCTTAAAACAGCTCCCCTAAAGCTCAACACTTACATGCTTCTTGTCTCTCGCCCCCGTGCTTTGCTGCGGATGCATACACAGATACTATTTCTTGAACCTCAGCACACCTTTCATAATATAACTTGATTTGTTCAGCAAGTTGCTTCTCAAGGAGGGGATTAAAAATCTACAAGAAGGCAAGAAAGTCAAATGAACAACAATTGTCATGAAATATCCATCCACCTCTAGGAGGATGTGTTTGGGTTGGCTTTGCTCTCCCATTGACATCTCCAGGCGGCTTGTTTGTACACACATCATCCACTCTGGATTTGCAAAGCAAGGTCATTGGTATTAATTCAAGGACACGCCAGCTCTGATGGCTTCCCTCCAGCTTCTCTTTGTGTCCAGCTTCTTAAATGTCAGAATTTCCCAGAGACTGGGACTCTTCCCTCTTCTTTTCTCCGGCTGCACTCTGTCCCTAGAAAATCACACTCACCTCCCCCTTCAATTCCCATGAAAAGATGCAAGGGTACCCGCGATGTGCCTGCTGCATCAAAGAGCCCTCCTCCCCTCTTCTGTAACCTCCAAGAGCTGGCTGCAAGGCCATGGCTTCAGGACAGGCCCCCCCTAGCGGCTCACCCCATCTCACTTGCGGGCTTATGTACCCGTTCCTGCCTCAGCACTCCCAAACACATGTGAATTAAAGCATGTATTGTATTCTTTCATGAATTCCCTAATTAAGATCCCGAAAGGGAGCTCCTCAGGAACAAGGGACTTAACTCAGTGTGCTTCAAAATAGAGGCTGGGACCCATTAGTCACACAGTTATTTCAGCGGGTGGGAACCTATAGAGTTTTGGTGTTGTTTTTTGTTTCTGTAAAGTAGAACACAAAATATCAGCATACACTGAATATAGCAAGGGTATGTATTCTTAGAATAATTTTGTTTCCATTTTGTGTGTGAATATATGTATGCATATGTATATGTACTGTTCATATTAAGCATGTTTCCTCTTTCTTTCTCTCTCTCTCTCTCTCTCTTTCTTTCTTTCTTTCTTTTTTTTGTCCTGCTCTTGTCACCCAGGCTGGAGTGCAGTCGCACAATCTTGACTCACTGCAACCTCTGCCTCCTGGGTTCAAGTGAGCACATCCAGCTAATTTTTGTATTTTTAGTGGACATGGGGTTTCACCTTGTTGGCCGGTCTCAAACTCCTGACCTCAAGTGATCCGCCTGCCTCGGCCTCCCAAAGCGCTGGGATTACAGGTGTGAGCCACCACTCCTGGCCAATATTAAGCAGATTTCTTATTGTGGACAACCTTCAAAACAATTTTAAACCTACCCATCTTGCTTGTCTCAACACCTAGTTCAGAGCCTGGCATACAGTAGGTTCTCAATAAGCATTTGTTGCACAAATGACTATTTCATTTTTTTCTCTTTTCACAAAGGTCTCTCACAGAGGCTGTAAGGTATCACCCATGGGCAGCAGGGCTCCCCATTTTTCCTGATTATGACTTTGCCTAGTGACCCCTGTTTTTCTCAGAATAAACCCCACAGGGTGAAGGGAATGACAGAATGTTTCTCTTTCAGGTATCAGGTGGGGTTCTTGATCTCCTTAACACAGCCCAGAAAACAAGTGCCCTGAAGGCTCCCTCGTGGGGAAACAGCCCTCTCCCGCAACCAGTCCAGCTGCATTGGCAGGGAGCGTTGGACAGTTCCATTCAGGGGTGGGTTATGGATGTGGAAGGCACTGTGCAGAGGATTCAGCCCTGAACACAATGCCCTTTTCGATCCATACAACTGCTGCCAACCGACCCCAGCGTGAGCCGAAGGCCTGTGTTTCTGAAGAGAGCAGCCAATGGAACCAAGATTTTAATTTGCTACAGCATCTCTTCTGATACTTTAAATAATAGTATATAAAAGAAGCTTTACCAAATAACTAAGATTCTCTCCTTTCATTAGCTTAATCCCTGGATAGGCAACAGCCTGATGAAAATCTACTCTATAATTAAACTAGTAGTTATTAAAACAGAGGAAGTAAATGGTTTCCATTTTATGAGTACTAAATGAACCAAATGTTAACAGAAATCTATTATTGCATTTGCTGGGGGAAAAGCCTCAATATTAATGATGTCTGATGACAGAGGCGGTGCATGGTCCGGCTTGGGTAAACTTTTATTTACACTGGGTTGCACACCCCTGAGGCCCACACCCATCACCCAGGAGTACTGCGAGCTTCCTGATCCCCTGGACTCACCTGGGCGGGGTGCAGACTGCGAAGGCGATAGTACTTCAGGGGTCCAAAAAACCCTTCAATGCCAGCCACATACCTGCTCCCTCCAATAATGAAGTACCCAGCTGTGTCATTATAATGGAAATCCTCCCGGAAGCTAGAGAAGAGAATGAAGGATTAAGAGAGCTCCATGCCAGAACTAGATGATTTAAAAAGAGTCTCTTTCCTAGACCCTCCTTGACTTAACCCGAATTGGCCCAAGCCCTTCACTCTGAGTTTTAGCAGATGAGACCAGTGTAGGGTCAGGTGGACTTGGGCTAGGATCCCAATTCTGCTGTTTACCAGCTATGAGACCTCAGCCCAGTCACTTAACCTCCTCTCCAGTGCTGTCTTCTCCTGTGTCAAATGATAGTTCTTCACTTACTGGATGATTAAGAGGATTACGTGAAGTGTAAAGATGTCAAGCATCTAGCAGAGTAAACAATCAATATGTGGTATTGATAGTGGTGGTATTGTTTGGAATCAATGAAATTGTCTGGAATTGTTGGTTTTCATTGGAAATATTTTGCTTTAAAAGAAAATAAAAAACCTTGTTGAATGAATAGAAGGTGCCTGTGGGGGAAAGCCAAAAGCGTAGACTATTAGATAAGGACTGAGGCAAAATTCAGTTAGGAGGAGGAGGCCACAGCCAGGTCAGAGGGTTTGGCCGGAGATGAGAGGTGAGCACAGGTGATGAATTAGAGGACCACACTGTCCTGAAGGTCTTGAAACATTAGGAAGGAAAGGGAGGACAAAGTTGGTTGGCATTTATAAAATGCATGAAGGTGTTCCCTTGCAACATTGTTTATATTCACCAAAGATGGGAGAACCCCGGTGTCTGTCAGCAGGGACTGGCCCATCCATTTAGTGTACCTTGAGCTTTCTCACTACGCAGCTAAAAAAGGGACAAAGGAACCTGGAGGGATCTCCAAAATATAGTGTTAAGTAAAAAAAATAAAAGTACAGGACACACAGCATACCTTTTATCTAAGAAAGAGGGGAACAGATTTTTTTCATATTTGCATAAAGAAACTCCGGGCCAAAGTCTGTACAAGAAACCAATAGAATTATCTCTCCATGGGGTGGTGGGGGGTTGGGGTGAAGTGCATGAGGGTAGGCTTGGGAGCAAGACATTTAACTGTATTTTTACAAAGTTTTGATTTTTTAAAACCATGTGCATCTATTACCTATTAAGAATTTAAAATAATGTTGGGCGTGGTGGCTCACGTCTGTAATCCCAGCACTTTGGGAGGCCAAGGTGGGCGGATCACCTGAGGTCAGGAGTTCAAGACCAGCCTGGTCAACATGGTGAAACCCATCTCTACTAAAAATATAAAAATTAGCCAGGTGTGGTGGTGCGTGCCTGTAATCCTGCTACTCAGGGGGCTAATACAGGAGAATTGTTCAAACCTGGGAGGCAGAGGTTGCAGTGAGCTGAGATTGCGCCACCGCACTCCAACCTGGGTGACAAGAGCGAGACTCCATGTCAAAATAATAATAACAAAAATAAATAAATAAAATAAAAATAACAAGAATTTAAAATAAGAATGGGAGGACAAGGTGTGATCAGAGCATATGTGGACAGTGAGGGGAGTGAGGGCTAAGACAGCTATCAAGTGAGAAGTCAGGCAATAAGATGGAGCCAGGAACCACGAGGGGCAGATGGAAGCAGAGGGAAAGAAAATAAAGTGTCAGGCAGGCTGCCAGGAGCCCAGGGAGCCGAGGAGCGAAGGGCCGGAGTGACGATGGATGGGGACAGAGCAAGCTACCCACAGTTGGATCAGGGAAACCAGGCAACCCAGGGTTATTTCAGAACAGGGGATGGACTGTCTGTTAGCAAACAACCCAAGCCCTAGCAGGTGCACCTGGCCAGGGAGGAGGCATGAGATGATGAAGCAAAGCACACAGCCTGGCAGCAACAGCTGACAGCAGCAACATCGAACATCTAGAGATTAGTCTCGTCTAAACACAACCAAAATGGAAAAGAAGTTGCTTCAGCTCCTGATATTTTTCTTTTCAGAATCTCAGTCTTGTAGGACTGTGAAGATGATGGTCTCTCCTGCCTATTTAAGGAGAGGCCATAAAGTTATTATCTCTGAGAGTTGTGAACTGATTCTGTTTTCCAAGACCTTGAAAAGACATGAACATTCCAACAACCCTCATGAGAGAGCACGGGGCACTAGATGGATACAAAGCAATGCTTCTGCAGTAGGAAGCCCTCTTAACAGATCTGCAGCTGAACCAACTCCCCAGCTTACCTGACCGTCCCCATGCAAAACTGACTGACTGATGCTTACAGCATCCGTGATGCTCACCGCCTCACTGCCTAGAGCTTACTGTCTAGAGCCTTAGTCTCCCCATTTAAAAAACGGAAATAGTAATAGTACCTGCCTGTATGGTTGTTATGAAGATGAAATAAACTAATATGTAAACAAAGCATTTCAAACGTGTCAGGCACAGAGCAGACACCATAACCATTAGCAATAGTGATTATCATTCTTAACCCAGTCCTCTGTTGGACTTTGGCTCCCACATTTTGAGTTGCATGCTTAGCAAGAATAAGATGTGCATACTCTCAAACCAGTTAATGTTGGCCTGGTGCAGTGGCTCATGCCTGTAATCTCAGCACTTTGGAAGGCCGAGGCGGAGGGATCACTTGAGCCCAAACCAGTTAATATCAATAGTATGTTTATTGTAATCATACCATTTACTTAAATATGTAATTCAGTAAAACATGAGTGGGGAAGAAAGAGCTCTTCTTTCTATAAAAACTAAGTTGATTATTTTGGGTAGATGCAATAGAGCTTACTAAAAAATTGTTGTAAAATGTCGTGGGAAAAAATTGAGAAAAATCTAATGGCTTTTGGGCTCTGATTATTTTCACAAGTGTCTTTGTTTTCATTTGGAAGAAACAGAAATTGGGTGTTGTTTACAAGTGTGAAAAAAGCCCACAGAAAACACTAATCTGCAGATTTGTATTCAAAAGAAGGCCCTCTCTAGAAAGATTGGCAAATGAATATATACATATATATGTTTTAATTGAAATAAAATGTTTAAGGGAGTTATCTGTTTTAATGGATCCTTGCATTAACTGAGTTTTTCAACAAAAAACAAATTACTTGGTCCCTAGGGCACTGAACCATAATTTTTAAATTGTCATTATTATCAAGCAATAGGGGATCTGTCCAGCTTGGTCTCCATGTACATCGATGTCTTCGTATTTTTCTCCTGCAAAATTCTCAGTGCCTGAACAAAGATTGCAAGAGATTCCTTGTACTGTGCACTGTTTGATGGTCATCAATTTCACTGACATAAAAGCTGAGCTAGACTCTTCCAAAGCCCAAGCCAGCCCCTTTTGAAAACCTGAGACATGCTGGCAAACTATCTTTACTCTTATCTGGACATAGGAGAGTGCCCTGGTTTATTACCGCAGAGCATCAGTAGCTTGAAAGAATCATCAGTGTTGTGAAACAGGCCTCACTCAGAATTAAGAAATAGCTCCAGCTTGAAGTTTCTGTGATAGGAGAACTTAGAGCTTCAAATTGGCTGCCCCCATGCCCCGTAGAGTAACCATCATCTTACATCATCTTACATGTCACTTCTTCGGAGCCTGGTCTAAATTATTTTATTTATTTATTTATTTATTTATTTACTTATTTAGGAGACAGAGTCTTGCTCTGTTGCCAGGCTGGAGTGCAGTGGCGCAATCTCGGTTCACTGCAACCTCTGCCTCCTGGGTTCAAGTGATTCTCCTGCCTCAGCCTCCCCAGTAGCTGGGACTACAGGCATGCGCCACCATGCCCAGCTAATGTTTGTATTTTTAGTAGAGATGGGGTTTCACCATGTTGGCCAGATGGTCTCGATCTCTTGACCTCATGATCTGCCTGCTTCAGCCTCCCAAAGTGCTGGGATTACAGGCATAAGCCACCACGCCCGGCCGGCCTGGTCTAAATTCTGACCCCCTTGTTCTCCTCCAGCTACTTTATTCATTTCCATCCTAGCACTCACCACGATTTGTAATTTTAAATTTATTTGTGAATTTGTTTTCTGTTTGTCTCCCCAGCTCAATATTTTAGCTCCATGAAGGCAGGGTCTGTATTCTTTGTGTTCATCATTTTATTTCCAGAGTTGAGTGCTGTGTCTGGCATCTGACAGGTGCTCAGTAAACAGGTGTTAAATAAATGAATGAATTTAACACTATAGAGGCCTGAAGCTGTCACCTGTCATGAGATATTACTGACAGCCTTTCATTTATGTGTTGCACTGCAATCCCGAGCACTTAATTCCTGATCTTCTCACACTATCCTTGTAGGACAACCGTCATTATGTTTACGTTACAGGAACAATAAAAAGGAGGGGTAAGAGACTTGCCTGGGAACACCTATAACCAGTAAACTGGAAATATCTGATGTTTAGTTCACTGGCTTGGCCCACTCTAAAAGTGGGGTTCCTGGCAGGGATGAGATTCCAAATACCTGACCACAGGAACCCCCGGGGGACTCTGGACAGCTCCCTCCGGGCCTAGCTTTACCTCTGCTTATTTCTCTGATGGGGAGGTCTCAGGAGTACAGGCAGGGCAGCTGGGGTGGTGGGGAGGGGCACTCCTGCGTCTGAGTACGGCTAGCTTTTTCGGTTTGTTTTGTTTTTTGTTTTGTTTTGTTGATTGTTTGTTTTGTGGCAGGGTCTCACTCTGTCTCCCAGGCTGGAGTACAGTGGCGCAATCTTGGCTCTCTGCAACCTTCACCTCAGCCTCCCAAGTAGCTGGGATTACAGGCACCCACCAGCACGCCCGGCTAATTTTGTATTTTTAGTAGAGTTGGGGTTTCACCATGTTGCCCAACCTGGTCTCAAACTCCTGGACTTAAGTGATCTGCCTGCCTCAGCCTCCCAAAGCGCTGGGATTACAGGCGTGAGCCACTGTGCTAGGCCGGAGTACTGCCACTTTTACTAAGAAATTGTTTCAATGCTTCAATTGGGATGTAGAGTTGGTGTGTACCCCCAAATCAGTCTTGATCCCTTGATCCTTCTATGTTTATGCTGATTATGTCTTTACTTAAAATTTTAATATTTTATTCACCATGGATTCTCTGCATTCATTTCGATTTTTAAAAACATCATATTAATATGTTACTTATCATGATTACTGTTGAGTTAAATTGTGTACCCCTTCCTCCCACCAAATTCATATGTCAAAGTCCAAATCTCCAGCCCCTCAGATTGTGACCTTATTTGGAAACAGGGTCTTCGCAGACATAAGTAGTTAAATTGAGGTGATAACTGGAGTAGGGTGAGCCCCTAACCCAATATGACTGACATCTTTATAAAAAAGGGAAATTTGGACACAGACACACCCATGGGGAGGATGCCATGTGAAGACTGAAGTTATGCTGCCACGAGCCAAGGAGCTACCAGAAGCCAGGAGAGACCGGGAGCAAATCTGTCCCTCGTACCTTCACGGGATCACGGCCCTGCCAGCCCTATGATCCTGGACCTCTGCCCTCTAAAACTGAGATAATACATTTTTGTTGTTTAAGCCACTTCATTTTGGCACTTGGTTCTGGCAGCCCCAGCAAACGAATGCAATCCCTGAGCTTTCTGACACCCCCTTAAGTTTTAGGCTCACTTGCCTCACCCCGGCCCCAGCCCTGGATCATTCCGTGGCCACTCTGTCTCCCATTCACTCATATCAGCCTCTAGATCTCTGGGATTGAAGAGGAAAGGAAACTCTTACAAAGAAAATGAAAAGGAGCCTATGAAATTCAACCAGTTGTCAAAAATGTCCTGGAGCTGGACGTGGGTTTCAGGGGAGAGAGGGGAAGCTCTTATTTTAAACTTCATGTCCTGAAACAAAAACCTTTAATTTCTGGCCAGAGCCCACTTCACAGAACATGGAGATCTGATCTCCAAAGCTGACTCAGATCATCTGTTTCTCCAAAGACAGCTCCCAGGCTTCACTGTCCTTGAACTTTTCAGAGAAGACCCCCTAGCCACCTGTTATATAACAACACTCCTATGTGTTGAACACGTTCTGGCTGATCTGAATCTACCTCGGTGCTCTTGAAAACACGTGCTCTCTCCCTAGGCCGCAGCCGCTATGTTTCAATGCAGCTATTAAGCCACCCGCACCCTCTCTTTGCAGGCTAATAACACTTCTTTAGCCTCTCTATAAAACTCTAATCCTTTAATCCAGCCATGAAAATAAGAATTGTTCGATGTGCCCAGAGCCTAAAAGAAATCAGTTGGACTTAAATGAAAACAGGAATTTTTTTTTTATTTTTAAAATTTTTTTTTTTTTTTTTTAGTTTTTTAATGCAGATTCTGAGTTAGAAGCTCTGGAACAAAGCCCAAGATTCTGCATTTCTTTTCTTATCTTATCTTTTCTTTTTTTTTTTTTTTTTTGTTAAGATAGAGTATCACTGTCACCTAGGCTGGAGTGCTGTGGTGGGATCTTGGCTTACTGCAACCTCCACCTCTCAGGTTCAAGCAATTCTCGTGCCTCAGCCTTAAGTAGCTAGGATTACAGGTGCGTACCACCATGACTGGCTAATTTTTTAATTTTTAGTAGAGATGGGGGTTTCACTATGTTGGCCAGGCTGGTCTCGAACTCCTTGCCTCATGTGATTCACCCACCTTGGCTCCTGAAATGCTGGGATTACAAGTGTGAACCACCTATAAAATGCAGGGCCAAGAGTTTGTTTTTGTTTTTTTTTAAGTAGCATATATGGCCCTCTATTTCTGTCTCTGCCCCTCTTTGCTTCCCTTTCTTTAATAATCAGCATCCAAGAGAATTTGGGTTGTGCGGGATTCTGCGTATCCCCAGCCTGTTTGGAGAGGCAGCATTCTGCCTGCTGCAGTGAAATAGCAGACTCGAGGAATAAACCACTCCTCATCCCAGAAAAAGTGCCTAAAAGTCCTGATGCATTTTTTAAAATTATACATGCAAAATTGGTAATTTTTATTTCTGATCTTTACACTTATTTTTTTATTTTAAGACGGAGCCTTGCTCTGTCACCAGGCTGGAGTGCAGTGGCGCCATCTCAGCTCACTGCAATCTCTGCCTCCTGGGTTCAAGCCATTCTCGTGCCTCAGCCACCTGAGTAGCTGGGGTTACAGGCATGCGCCACCACGCTAGGCTAATTTTTGTATTTTTAGTAGAAACAGAGTTTTGCCATGTTGCCCAGGCTGGTCTCAAACTCGTAGCCTCAAGTAATCCACCTGCCTTGGCCTCCCAAAGTGCTGGGATTACAGGCGTGAGCCAACACCCCTGGCCTACACTTGTTCTTAAGCCTTCAATTTCAGATGTTCTTTGACATACGATGGGATTACATCCTAATAAACTCATTGTAAGTTGAAGGTATCATTAGTACAAAATGCATTTATTATCCCAATAAACTCATTGTAAAGTCAAAAAATCGCAAATCAAATCATCATTGGGTCAGGGACCACCTATATACATATATTATCTAGCTATAGCAAGGTATCCTGAATTCCTAATGAAGGTTGCCCCATGGTTCTGACACTATAAAACCCACTACTATACGTGGATGTAGAAGTAAATTAAAAAATGGTGAAACACAGGCAGGAAACTCAGTTCTTAGTTTCTGTAACTCTTGCAGAGAATGGTTATATAAAGATGAAAAGTGACTCCAATATCAATAGTTGCATACATTTCAAATCCAGATTATAAACATAAATATGAAGACTGTCTGCTTTTATGTCTTATATGAGGCCAAAGTTACCAACCATTCTCAATAAGCAACACTAATACTTTGATTTATTTTTCAGAATCCTTCATAGAAGATAATTTTCAAAGAAAATGAATTATAAAGTGCCATGAAAGGAAGAATTTACAATGAGATCTGCTTTTTTCTTGCTTAGAAAAAAAGGTTGTGGGGGAAACAGAAAGAGTTTGTGCATGGTAGGAAAAAAAAAGTATAAAGACTAGCTACAGGGCAGAGAATAATCCATGCTTGGAAAAGCTGAATGAGGAGATATGGAATAACATTAGGGCTGAGGGCTAAAGTATGAAGATTCCTTAACTCACATGCAGGCAAATTTTGAATAAAAAGAAAAATCACACTTACCTAATGGTCTGATTGTGGTAGCTTTTCAAATCCTGTCCAATGCTAGTGGTTACTACTATCTATGATGGGAGGGATACACAAGAATCAGTTACGCCTCATCACCCTACATTACCTATGCAGTCCTTTGTGTCAATTACTCACAATATGTGTTGGAGAGTCTTTTACCTGATCAGTTTCTGCAAAAATAAAATTAACAGCTTACTAGCCCTGTGCATGTTTTAAGATTTCATACATTTAACTTCCCCAAATGTGACTTGATGTGATTAAAAATATCTACAATGCAGTTTCCACCAAGTTTCAGATACTTCCAAACTCCAAGCCAAAGGCTCATTTGATGTATTTGTCCTTAAATGCTTGTTGTGTAGAAAGACAAGGAAATATGTATGACACTACAAGGAGTGTTTAAAATCCTGCTCTGATTCCATCAGAGCCTTAGGGGGAAAACAAGATTGGTGTTTTATGTTCTTCATGCACTGCTGTTCCCACCTCCCTTTCTCTAAGCACTGGGAATCATCATTCTCATTTTAACAGGGACACTATTTTTTGTCATGAATGCTGTTAGCTGTCTCATATGGGCTCTTCTCATATCTTGGACTCCAACATAATAAGCCTCTCGATTCAAGGGGCCACTTACATTCTGCTAGTGCTACCACAGAGTAAGTGTTAGGGCGTGTCTCAAAGACATGGCTATGACACTTGGTCTATGAAAGACAAACTAACCCACCAGAAACCAACCCAATTCAGCCATACAACATGTTGGTTCAGAAAAGAAAATGACTCACACCAGTTGTTTGCCTAAACCAACCATTTAAGTCACTTATACATTCAGTCAAGGCAGACTATGGTAGTCCCATCACAGAGGTGGATTTTGGGTGGGAAGCAATTATGTGTTGTTTGGAACCTGTGCATATTAGACCAGATAGAATAGAAAGAAGAAGGACAAGTGGGCGAAAGTCTACACACACCAAAAAAAATTTTTTACCCCCACTTATCTGGTCTTTCTAATTCTCTCCTGCTTTACTCAGCTATGTACTCCGCCACTAAATTTATCTCCTTCATTAAAGGACTACTTTTAATCTTCTGCTCAAATATCTTCTATGGTGCTTTGCAAGTTGATGTCTAAATTCCCTGATATCCAAGATTCTCTGCATTCTGCTCCTAAATACATATTTTTCCCTTCTATTAGCTTTCTATAGTCTACAAATTTCTACTCCAGTCAAACTAGTTTGTCTGCTAACCCCTAATAACATGCTGAAATACCCTCTTCTCCCTTCTCTATCTAAATCCTGTCCAACCAGAGAAATCTTCTCATGACACCTTCCCTAAGCATCCCAGCATAAAATGCTATCTCCCTTCTAGGAATCAATACAAATCATCTGGCAATTAATTATTTTTAAGTTATTATTATTATTGAGACAGAGTCTCACTTTGTTGCCCAGGCTGGAGTGCAGTGGCGCCATCTCGGCTCACTGCAACCTCCGCCTCCCGGATTCAAGCAAGTCTCCTGCCTCAGCCTCCTGAGTAGCTGGGATTATAGGCACGTACACCATGCCCAGTTAATTTTTGTATTTTTACTAGAGACGGGGTTTCACCATGTTGGCCAGGCTGGTCTCCTGACCTCAGGTGACCCACCCTCCTCAGCCTCCCAAAGTGCTGGGATTACAGGCGTGAGCCACCGCACCCAGCTGTCATCTGGCAACTAAGCTTGCTTTATGACAGTCCTTTACCTGCTTAATGTTACTTCCATAAATAGTCTACAAGCAACTCGAGCATAGTGCCTTGCATACAGTAGGTGCAAAATAAGATCTGTGAATCTGCACTGATGATTTTATACTTGTCTCAGGGACAACAGCACTGAGCTGACCTTCTCCACAGGAGAAAGCATCAACCAAGCTATTATGGCCGTCATAATTCTCACATAGATAGGAAGCTAAAATGTGGACCACCACTATGTCACCGAACATTTTTAAGTAAACAAATACACATACCAAGAATCCCAGCTATCATTTTACAGACTCTTCTCAGGAAAGCAGCAAGGACTGACCTGATTTCTTTTCTCTTACAGAAAAAGGAAATGTGATCAACTTAAACACCAAGGGAAGACTGTGCATCATTTCATCCACAAGACAAACAAAATGCCTCTTCCAGTTTTGTTACAGGAAAAATCACAGATCAATAAGAAAAGCTGATGAGAAAACAAAGCAACCAGAAAAAGGTGGCAAACCCACACTGTGTATATCGAGAAACAGAACTGTCTTCAATTAGAACAACAGATTTGCCATAATCCATAAAATTCATGTTATGAGAGTTTGAAGCAGTTATGTACAATGTTTTATGCTACAAAGTAGATAAAGACCCTCCATCCCACCTGAATTATCACTTATGTGTGTTGGTTATTACGATCTGTTTAATGCCAAACATAAGCAATTGCTTCACTTGCCAAAAGCAGTCAAATCATTTCTTGGCTGAACTAACCAATCCATTTCCTTAAAAAAAAAAGTTGTAGATCTGATAACACTATATAAACATGGCCAATATTGTTTTAACATTTATCTCCACAAAGCCTATCTCCCCAGGAGAAAAGGACTGAATTGCTCAGATCAGTATGGCTATAGAGCTGCTTGTATGCTTTATTCATTCACCCTACAGTCAAAAGCAGCACTTCAAAAGTTAATTAAATGGGATGGGATTCTTATGATTTAAACTTCCATCTATAAAAGTTTGATTTAGCAAGTGTGTAGTTGTAACGAGTCTATCATTTACCACAAATTTGCTTTTGCAGATTTTGTTGCTCCCCGGCTTTATGGCAATGCTTAACTTTAAGCGAAAATGCTCGTATGTCGTGTGATGAAGCGTGCATACAAATACCTGGCCTCCGTTAAAAGAGATATCCAGTCGAAACCACTCCTTCAAAGGTATGATGAATTTAGTTTTTACAGCAAGGTCTTCCCCTTTGACAAGATGCATCTGAATATGCAAATAGCCTAAAAGGAAAATTCGAGCACATGAAAATGACCAAAAAATTTCTGAGTGAATGAAGTAGCTAGGCCTTTTCAACAATTGTCCTAAGAAGCTACAAGACTCCACAAAAACAAAGCAAAACCCAAACGCGCATTTATAAATGCATTTCTTTGTAAATAAGACATTAGGTTTAAGCTTCTGGGAAAAGAAGTTAAATTTGAAGCCCACATTTGGAAGCCATTGCTCTTGCTGGGCTGCCATTTTGACGAGATCTTCCTTATTCTAGACAGACATATCTGTCACTAGGCAGAGCATTACAAAATTACAATGTCATTTTAAAGGTTGTGTTTTATACTCACCCTCTTCCGTAAGAAATACAGAAGGTGTGCCGTACATCTCATTAGAGTCAACAAAGTACAGAATCCCACAGAGGTTGGCCTTGCAATAATGGAGTAAATACAGCCACAATGAAACAGTAAACCTATAAGAGCGAGGGGGAAAAAAATTCTGCAGATGATATCATCCAAGAACAGGTAATTATGGTTAACAATGACCAAGTAAATTGCTTTCTTTCCAATGAACGGATGAATTTGCGTTCGCATTCATCATGGGAGATCAGCTTGCAAAGCTTGATTTTTGAAACAAAAGAGGTAGTTAAAGTAACTGCAAAAGACAGGAGTTAAGCTTCGTTGTACAAAACTAGCAGACTTTCTACCTTGCACCAAAAACTGTTTCTCTGCCTCTTTGAGAATCTCACATGCCTGCTATTTGAATTGTTGATTTAGGCTTACAAAGTCAGACATAGATAAAAAAATCTGGATTTTAATAAGAGGTGATTTGATAAGAAGCTATTTTAATTTCTATGATTAAAAGAAAAAACATAATTAGAGCCTTTTGAGCAATTTTGTTCCTTTCACAGATAAAAGCCATAAGGTAGAAAAATGTAATCATCTACAAATGGCATCACTATGTGATAATAGGGACACATATATGCTATTTTCATGCTCAGATTAGGTTATTCAGTATCACGGTCCTGGCTGACCAATACGGAACAATCTAATTATCCCATTCCTGGACTGGGGCTATTTTAGTCGAAAAAAATATTGTACATCTGTGACTTGTAGAGTGAGGATAAAATACCAGTAGCCAACTTAACCAGGACACATTTAGCCAAGATATGTGATCCATCAATCATTCAGAAAAGACTTGCTGAACACCCCTTGATACTGCACACAATGCTACTGACCAGTAGTTCAAAGGTGAGCCAGTGGGAATGATTGCATTTTGTATGTGAAACATGGATCAAGGTCGAAATGAATGCATTGATTTCTCTTCATTTACCCCAGTAACCAATTTACAGTTTGGGTTAAAGTGACAGTGGCCCCAGGTTCTTTGCAGATACACACAAGTCCTTTCCGGTCTTTGTAATCTGGCCTCAAAATCAGTGGTATGATATGCAAACAGATGGTGCCACACAGCTCCCTCCTGACCCACCCAGCTGAGCAAGCTCATGAAGATAAGTTATTACAAGGAAGCTTAGCAAAAACATACGCTCGGTAAAGTGACTCAAGATCTTTCTACAGCCAGCAGCACGGGAAGAATTAAATCACTCTGCTAAATCCATCTGGTCTGAGGTGAACCAGGAACCATTTTCAGCATCTTCAATTCAGCAGAAGAAAAAAAAATACATATATCTGGGTCTTGCTGAAATCAATGGAGGAGATCAGAAGTTGTGAGATTTCAAACAGCTCATCCAATCTTCCACGACAGAAAGGCAAAGCCAAGGCTGCAATCTGTGCTGGCTTTGGCTGGCTGCACCTGAGACCTTGCAGGGCCTCAGGCTTCAACACCTTGCTGTCTACTCATGTCATGTAAGGAGGCTAAGGCAAATTAAGGATTGTTAAATGCAAGAATAATTCAAGACTCATTTGAGGTTTTCAGGTCCACCAATTCTAAGCCACGGAGATCTCAACATTTTTGCAAAACACCTTACCAAGGTGTGTCCTCCGAAGGAGTTCTTCCACTAGCCTGCCCTGGTCCTCAAATAAAACAAGCACCGCCCGACCAGCTCCCTTCTGCTACCCATCCTTACACTGGGTAATCCATCCTCTGGCGTCGAGTGGCCTCCAGCTCTCGGTTCCGAAACCTCGGGAACTTCTTGACAATGCCTGTGTTTTCTCCACTGGAGGCATAAGGAAAGCCAAGCAGGGCAACCACATCTGCAAACAGCAAAATGGCTCCCTTTCAATTATATCCAGAAAAACATTCCTTCCCAAACCACATTCATCCTGAAAGCCTCTGCTGAGCTCCAATCAAACATTTAAGTGAGATACCCTAAAAATATTAGCAAACATCTGTTGAATATATGCCAAGCACCATGCTAAGCACTCTGCAGAGACCATGTCAATTACTTTTCATAATAACTCTGTGAAGTAGATTCTATTATTAGTTCCATTCTACAGATGAAAAGCCCGAGGCTAAGTTCACAAAGTTAATAAGTGATAGAACCACAATTCAGGTTCTGAACTCAGGCTTCTGTGTTCATAATCATTTCACATCCTGCCCTCTGAATGCTAAGAAAAGCATCTGAATTTGTGTTATAACAGTAAGTTAACACTTCTATAGTTCTCACTATGGTCCTGACATTTTTGTAAATGTGCTACATAAATTTGTTCATTTCATTTTCATTATTATCCCCAGTCTACAGATGAGAAAACAGAGGCACGGTTGCCAAAATAGTAACTAATATTTAGTGTACACCAGCAATATGCTAAGCACAATCCAGGGATAATCTCACTTCATTTCACAACAAACTATGAAATAGGTTCTTTTATTATCCCCATTTAACAGATTAAAAACTGAGCATCAGAGAGGGTTAAATAAGAGATGGAGCTGGGATTCAAACTCAGGCTCTTTGGTTTCAGAATCCATACTCTTAAAATTGCAGTTTTTTTGTCTTCTGTGCAAACTTTCCACAGTAAATTCAACATACTACCGTACATAAAAATTACTAACCATATACCTTAACATTGGAAAGTCTTCCATTTTATTTCACAAACACGAAAGAATTCTTCTCTATAGCTCTAAAAAGCATAGGGATGTTCACAACAAATCTTAAAGGGAGAACTGAGTTATTTAATCTATACTTAATACTTACCACTTTCAACAAGCCTAAGTATGAATTTTTGGTTTTCCATATGATTCCCAACTAAAGAAAACAGAATCCACTTAACTCAACCTAGGAATAAGAATACTTTTCTTGGCTGGGCGTGCTGGCTCACATCTGTAATTCCAGCACTTTGGGAGGCCAAAGTGGGCAGATCACTTGAGGTCAGGAGTTCGAGACCAGCCTGGCCAACATGGTGAAACCCCATGTCTACTAAAACTACAAAAAAAAATTAGCCGGGCATGGTAGTGTGTGCCTGTAATCCCAGCTACTAGGGAGGCTGAGGCAAGAGAATTGCTTGAAGCCAGGAGGCGGAGGTTGCTGTGAGCTGAGATGGCACCACTGCACTCCAAACTGGGCAACAGAGCAAGACTCCGTCTCAAAGAAAAAGGATACTTTTCTTCTGCTTAAAATACTCCTTAGTTTAGACATTCATGATTAAATAGTGGAAACAGTCTATTTTCCTGGGCCTCTCGGAGAGAGAAGAGTTGATTTATGTGCAATTCATCAAATACCAATATTGGCACAAATTATGGGGGCTTCAGCCTAGGATGCTGGACGTCCCAGCTCTCATTTCCCAAAGGAAATAAAAAGTTTTATTATATAGACAGGTACCTCTGGTTTACTACAATTTGGAAATTGTAAGAACAGTTTTTAGAATCTCAGGCCCTTGTGTATTTTAATAGGATTAAATGAGCCAATTTCTCCCCAGTAGCCACAAATCTACATGGTTTGTTACAAGTAGAGATGCATTTGGAAATCCAAAAGAGTGGAGTTATCAATTTCAACAGAAGCACTTAAAACCCTTTGTTTTTTCAATTTGAGCTCAATTTGGGCCCACTGGACTTGCTGGTCTATGATGGGAGTGGTGAGAGGGGTGAGAAATGGAAGTACTGCAAAGGTTTTCTTTGGAATCTGAGGGAAAAATTTACCAAGGAAGTTGACATCAGCTCAACTTTGGTTTGGCTTCCACTATGTTGAGTGGAGCAGAAGAGACCAGATGGCCACGTTAGACCCCTAGGAAGCCTTCTGCTGGTGATGGCTGTTGAGTGATCTAGTGTGCAGTGGAAACATTTGTCAAAACAAATGGGATTCAATTCTGCCCAACCTGACTCCAATAAAAAAAAAGCTTCATAAAGGAGGTTTCTAAAGTGGAAAGAGTTAAAAGTGAATGACAATGAGCGCTCCCTTGTCCAAAGACCAAAATAAAGCAGGTCAAATGGGAGAACTTGCCGCAATAGATTATGAAGGAAAAAGCTCAGACCCAAAGATCTAAAATAATTTTACAAGAACACATACCGTTTGTACCCAACAAAACCAAAGTAATGGTAGTTTTCTTTCAAATCTGTAGCTTCGCTATGTGTATAATTTGGATTCCTAGTGGAGTTTGCCCTCAGTATAATACTGTCTTTCGATTACAATTAGAGGTAATGAACAAGAATTAATTTTGGAGCAGGAGAAGACTTTAAAATTCATCTGAATAACATATAGGATATGTTATCATATATGTTATTTATCAGGATAACATATAGATCCATTGTCTAATAACTGATTATAGCTGCGTGCAATGCTATAATTGACTAGTGATGTCTTGTCATGGGCAGTGGAATGGGGAGCAACGGTACCAGTGCCATCCACCACTAAATAATTTACAGGTAGGAAAACTTATGTCCAAAGAGGTTTACTGCCTTGCCTCTAGAATGTACTCATTAAAGCAGGGGCCTTACTTGTTCACTATTCCATCCCCAGAACCTAGAACAGTGCACAGTACTTGATAAAGACCCCATAAATATTTGATGAATGAATGAATGTAGGTGTGGCCAAGTCAGGATTTGAATCTGTCTCCCTTCCTCCTAGTACTGTCCACAATTCTGTAATGTGCACCACACTGCGTAAGCCAAAGAATGACCTTTCTTCTTTCAAATCCTTTCCCCGAATTCATTTCTTTAGCTTATTTTGCAGGAAGAGCTTAGGTTAAACAAACAAACAAAAAAAGACACAATTAAGACGTAAACATAGAATGCCAGGAAAACAACTGATGTTAGGAACCCTTTGCTGTTTTGCTTGTATTATTTCCTCAAATTTTAGAGCAATAAGAGGCAACAGATATTATATGGTGCAAACCCCTTCATTTGGAGACAAGAAAAATGTAAGTGTCTTAATGAAGATTTCATAGCTAGTAAGAAGCCCTAATATGACTCAAACCTGGCCTCCGCACTGCAAACCAATGGGCTTTTCTTCTCACAAGTCCTCCCAGAGAGAACCTCGGCTGATATTCAGTGGGCATGACCTGTGTGGATATACTGGTTGCTAAAACGCTGAAATATTTCTATTTTGGTTTGATAATTGATGTCACCTTGAACCTCCAAGGCCCCACCAACCCTGGCCCCTCCTTCAAGTTAGAGCCTGGCCCAGCAGCGGCCTCTGGAGCCGGCTTCAGCACTAAGGCTAGCACCCACTGGAGTTCACCGAGGCCCCCCACCCCTCACTGGTTGTTAAATATTTTAAATCTCATCCCTGGGTCAGGTGGGGTTAAGGGACGATTATGTAGCCCATTCTCTAGTTCAGCTGAGTGATCAGAACCCTGACACAGATCCCTTGCTCGGGAAAAGGTAACATTTCCATGTAACAAAGGTAACACTTCCATGTAACAAAACCCCACTCCAGATGTGCTTCAAACACACAGCAATGAAGCCACTGAGATCATCAGCCCACCCTCGGAGAAGCTGAAGATGGTCTCAATGCAAGGAATCACAATGACTACAAGTCTGTAAGCAAAATCTGCGGGGAAAGAAGCGAAGATTTCTCAACCTGGAGAAATAAAGCCAGAGCACAGGCAGCTCAATAATGCTTTCCAAACACAGGACATTCAAAAGCCAGTGGCCAATAAGGTGTTTAATTTTCTTTAAAGCCAAAGCCTGAGAATAAAAACTCAATTTTCTAGCAGATATGATTTAGGTCAGATCTTCCTCCAGAAAGGATACTAGGCATACTAGGCAGTGAAGCAGGTTCCTAAGGAAGTCTGTGGAACATTCGATGGCACGAATCTTAAGAATAAAACCAGTTTTACTCCTAGTAATTTATCCTCTAAACATGCTTATGAGTGTGCACAGAGATACATGTACAAGGATGTTCAGTGAAGCCTTGTGGTTAAAAGCAACAGCACGATCATCAGCAAAAGATAGGTTAAATAAATTACGGTCTGTCAGGTGCTAAGGAGCTGTTGAAAAGAATGAGGTCGGCAGCATGTCCTGGTACAGAAAAATCTACTGTATTGTTAATGAGCGCAGGTCCATTTCTAGAATCCTCTCATTTGTGCAGGAAGAAAACGGGACACAACTTAATGCTTGTATGTGCAGGGAACATTTCTAGAAGGAGACACAAGAAACTGTTGCTAATGAATTTACTTCTGGGAAAAGGACCAGAAGATTCGAGGGTGAGGGGTGTGGAAACTTACTCGTTCCCCTAAACCTTTTCACGCTATTTAAATTTTTTTTATTGTTACCGTGTACACGTATTACTTTTTCGTCTATGAAAGAAAAGAACAAAAGCTCTGAGCACTTCCGGGCAGGCACATAGAAGGAGCCAGCTTCTTCCCAAGGCCTCCCCACCCTCGGCCTCCGAGGCTGCCCAATCCGCTTCAAAGACACAAAGTCCAGTGGGTGAAGAAAACAGGATGATTCACATCGATAAAAATTCAACTTTAAAAAAAGTATTCTTTCTAATTTGGAACCTGGGTTAGGACTGTATTAGCATATTTCAGAGAGGCGGCATAGCAAAGTCAAAAGAATCAGGAAGTCTGGACTCCAGTTAAACAAACTCACTGAGCCTCGGTTTTCCTCTTTGTTAAAGAAAGGTTGAGAATAACACTGTGTTTCCCATGGTACTATTATGAGGATTAAATGAGACAATGTGCGCGAAAAAAGTGTTTTGAAAATCATAAAGGGGAATGCAGATGCCAGGCATTAATTAGTGTTATTACTGAAAAAATCAGACTACCATGATTAACTGGAAAAAAAGGAACTAGGTCTGTTTTTTTTTAATGCCAAATATATAGTTTATAACTACTAAAAGTACTATCATGACATTGACTTGAATAGTCCTGCTGCATAAACCATTTTTTTCACAAAGACAAGTCAAGGCTGGTTCCAACACTTGACTTAACTTTCAATCATTTTGTTGTAATGAAATTTTGTTATAAAAAATCATACTTCCAGTCCATTGGATCTGAAGATGAGAACGCATTTTTGAAAGGAAAATAGTGGAGAAGAAGAAAACTGCCATGTTGCCCCAGAGTTTCTTATTTAAGAGGGAAGATCAGAGAAATGTTCATAAAGCTAAACATTAGGGCATTTAAGAACCTTCCAAGACTGTTCCTAACCTGCTTATCTAGTCTTACTTCTTGAATTGCCCATCTCACACCTGAGATTGTATCTTGGAACATAAACCACAGCAAGTGTGCTGCTAGTCACATTTCCACTCCATGGCAGACAGTAACTGATGGACATGGCAGTCTTTCTCAGTATGTGCAGACTCATCCTCAGAATCCTACTCAACACCATGCTCTAGGCAGCCACCCCCAATCAATACAAGCTAGCCTGTGAGATGAAGCCTTGTTGCCATCTTTCCCGTCAAGGAACAAAGGCTTGTCACCATTTCCTGATCAGGAATTTTCTGCTGTGTGCCACAGCTTATGCCTTCCCCTCTGCCTGAAAGCTCAATGTCCTTCCTTCATTCCTTTTTTTTTTTTCCTTCTTCTTCTTTTTTTTTTTTTTTTGAGACAGAGTCTTGCTCTGTTGCCCAGGCTGGAGTGCAGTGGCACCATTTTGGCTCACTGCAGCCTCCACCTCCTGAATTCAAGCAATTCTCCCTCCTCAGCCCCCTGAGAAGCTGGGACTACAGATGCATGCCACCATGCCTGGCTAATTTTCTGTATTTTTAGTAGAGCTGGGATTTCACCATGTTGGCTAGGCTGGTCTCTAACTCCTGGCCTCAAGTGATCTGCCTGCCTCAGCCTCCCAAAGTGCTGGGATTACAGGCGTGAGCCACTGCACCCAGCCCCTCCTTTTTGATCCATGAAAACTCTACTCATCCCTCAAGTCTCTGTCAAAATGTCACCTCCTCTGTGAAGAAGCCACACAAAGTGCTTAACATATACAGATTGCTCAGGAACTTTTAATCAGTGAATAAATGACTTAAAATAAATAAATAGCTTCATGACATCACCTGGTAGTTTAGCCTAATGAATAACTGTGGGGTTTGGGAGCCAAACTACCCAGGTTCAAACTCCAGCATCTTCATTAATAGCTGTGCAAACTTAGACAAGCTACTTTATCTCTCTGAGTCAGTTTTCTGTTTTCTCCTTGGTAAATATCACAGTGGAATATTGGGCAAATTAAATTAAATAACAATGTCCCAGGCGCTGTAGTTCACCCAGCACTTTGTAATCCCAGCACTTTGGGGGCCGATGCGGGCAGATCACTTGAGGACAGGAGTTTGAGACCAGCCTGGCCAACATAGCGAAACACCATCTCTACTGAAAATACAAAAATTAGCTGGGTGTGGTGGCACGCATCTGTAACACCAGCTACTTGGGAGGCTGAGGCAGGAGAATCGCATGAACCTGGGAGGCGGAGGGTGCAGTGAACTGAGATCGCGCCACTGCACTCCAGCCTGGGTGACAGAGCAAGACCCTGTCTCAAAAAAATCAGATAACCACGTAAACCACATAAAGCACTTTGACAGTGCCTGGCACATAGCAAATGCTCAGTAGCAGTAAGTGACTGTAACTATTGGTAGCCATGTTAAAGAGGGTGGCTTTGTCCTCATCTTTGAGCCTCCACACTCAGTAAAGAAATTGATACATAGTAGGTGCTCAGTCAATCTTTGTTTAATTGAATCAATCATGATACGTGTCATAGAAGCGGTACTAACACAGCATTCTGATGGCCAGCATTTATGAAGTTAATTTCTGGTTGTGGAAATTAAAAAAAAAAAAAAACTCAACAAAACTTCAGGGTGGGGGCTAGAAAAGTGTTAGAAATTTGAGCTGGCTGTTGAAATAGGGGCATGATTTTGCCAAGCAGACATGGAAAGTGGCAGTGGGGGGAGGTGTTGCTTCGTGGGCTGGGGGAGTCGGGACGGAACAGGAGCTATTCTAGGGAAAAGAAACTGCTTTAGCAAAGACATAGGGGTGGGGAATCAAAGACTTAAACCACAAAGGGGAAGCTGAGCTTACCTGTGGCTACAAAGAAGAATCCCTGAACAGGAGGAGCCTGCAGCCTTAACTAGCGCATCCCCAGTGGGTTTGTCTGGGAAGCTACGGAGTGTGTGCAGTGGCCCTAGGGAAGGAGCACCGCCACCCCCACCCCCACACACTCCCTCATGTGGCAACACAGCCCTGCAAGGATATCAGTGTGTGATGTTCACAAACTGTCCTTCCCCCTTGGTTAAGAGCATTCATTCAATCAACAAATAGTCACGAGTGCAGGGCCCTATGCTCAGCATCAGAACAAAGCAAACAAGTCCCGGGGCCTTGTGGAGCTTGTGCTCCAGTGTAGGCCAGGCAATAGACACATAGGCAACTAAAGATATTTACTGAAACTGTCCAGTGGTGATCAGGCCAGGAAGGAAAATGAAGGTGGACAATGACAGGCATGGCGGTGGCGGTGGGCTTGCTGTCTTAGATAAGGAGATGGCATTGGAGCAGAGGGGTAGGTGAGGTAAGGAAGTGGCCATGTGGTGATCTGGGAGAAGAGCATCTTAGGTGGAGGGAGCAGTCACACACATGTCCCAAAGTGAGAATGAACTCGGTATGCTCCAGGAGAAGCAAGCGGGCCCCTGTGGCTAGAAGCAGTGGGGAAGGGTGTGCATGGTGGGACACGAGCTGCAAGGGGAGAGGGACCGATTCCCACAGAGTAAGAGGCATGGGTTGATCTTAACTGGGATCAGTGGGTAATGGGAGGAACTGGGGAGTTTAATCAGGCAGTGATGCGATCAGCTTGCACTGGCTGCTGGTGGGGGTTCAGGAGGGTATGACGGGCAAAACTGGGTGGCCACTTGCAGGCAGTGCCAGGAGTCCAGACAGGAGGATGACGGCTTAGACCAGGACAACGGTACTCCGTGTGGTGAGAAATGCAAGAAGGGACTGAATATGTGACACATACAGCCAGCACTAGGTGACTCTCAAAATAGAGTATGACAGGAAGAGAAGTCCAGGTGGGCCCCCGGGTCTGGGGCCCAAGTCATCGGCTTGCATGGCTGATTCCTTTCTTTCCGTGACTCCAGCGTGAGTCAGGCACACATGTGATTTGGGAGGGACAACAGAAACGCCCAGTCCCGTCCCTCAAGGAAATAAGCCACACTAGGTAGATCCACAGTCTGCCTATGGCTACATATGCCCCCCACACCCAGGATGCAGCAGCAACAGGGGCACCAGGGGCACGTGGCCGAGTCGTGGCACACACGTGCTCCCAATGGCTACCGACTTCTCATCTGGGTTAGGATTTCCCTGCAGAGCTGGGTAAACGTCTGCTGCATCTCCACCAAAAATCAGTCTCATGGCCTCGCCGGCTCTGGCCTGGCAAAGGAGATAAGCTGCTGAGAGCCATGTCTGGACACACACGGCCCTCGCCTCAGTAGCCTCGGGAAAGCCAGTGGTGGAGGCCCTCCAAGCACACTTCCAGAACGCCTGGGCACAGGGACTTTGACTCTTTTTATACATGAAAAGGAAAATGAAAGCAAGTCAGGGAGTACTTCAGTTCAGAAGCAGGGCCATCGTAGGACACCAGGCACTTGACACAGAAAACCTTCCCTGAAACCCCACATCAGTGCTGTCTGAGACAGGAACCATACATGACAGGCCCCCTGTGGCTCAGCTTGGAGCCTCGCTAATGCCATCTTGTTCTGACTTGATTCTTGTTCATCAAGAAGCCCCTGCTAAGAACAAACCAGAGGCCTGGCCCCCTTCCATCCCCACAGCCCGGATCCGGAACAAAGGTCATGGATGTTTTCCATGGGACTGCTGCAGACGCTCTTGTGATCTGTCTTTTGGAGGAGGAAGAATGTGTACCCCTTTTTCGGTAAACAAATCACAGCCTTGTAATCAGAGCTTATTTTGAGGGTGCATGGAGCTCCCCACCATTTTCAGTGACTTTAACTCTTGGGAAAGGGTTTTCTCTGCGTTATGGTTTAATTCTCACTCCTAAGGTAATGCTCTGAAGCAGGTGAGGAGAAAAATCCCACTGTGCTGTTCCTAAGCCTTGTGAATATGAGAAGAAACAACAAAAGAAGGAAAAGACGTTTCACATTTTAAGGGCATATTCAGGCGCCCTAAGAACTGAGCCAGTTCGTTAAATGATTTCATTTGGAAACTTCCAGCTTGCAATTCAGTCATTCTTCAATGAGAAATACATGATTTGTCAAATATGGAATGGAATCATTAATCCCTGACAAAGTCGGAGGTACAGCAAATTATGGCTGTGTGTGCCCCATGCTCTCTTCCCCTTAACAAATTAGGTGGCCCTGTGGAAGGTATTCCAGACAGATGCCTGCATGGGGCTCTGCCTGGAAGAGGGAGGCACACTGATCATCAAAATGATTGACTTGACTGCTTTCAGACATTTAACTACCCATCCCACCCTCCCTGCTATGTGCACACACACAGAAAGGGAATTTGCTTTCATCTTCTAGATATTTTTTCATTTAAAGCACTGCACAAATGCAAAATAAGCCAGACAGACAGGGCTATTAAAATGTAGGTTAAAATTGTATAGATCTACACAAACACAGGACCCCCCTGTAAAAAGTGGTAAAATCTGAGTAAGGTCTGGAGTCCAGTTAACAGTATTAGATCAGCATTACTTCCCCAATTTTGATTTTACACTGTAGTTATGGAAAATGAGGAAGCGGGGGTGAGGATACACAGGGACCCTGTACCCTTTGCAACTTTCTGTGAATCTATAATTATTTCAAAATAGTTTTAATCCAGCACTTTGGAAGGCCAAGATGGGAGGACTGCTTGAGCCTAGGAGTTCAAGACCAGCCTGAGCAACATAGGAAGACCCCATCTCTACAAAAAAATAAAAAAATAAACTGGGTGTGGTGGTGCATGCCTGTGGTCCCCGCTACTCAGGAGGCTGAGGTGGGAGGATTGCTTGAGCCCAGGATGTTGAGGCTATAGTGAGTTATGATCATGCCACTGCACTCCAGCTTGGGTAACAGAGTGAAACCCTGTCTCAAAACAAGAAAAAGTTTTGAAAAATATCAAATGTGCCAGTTCTAGGGTAAGTGGCTTCTGACCAACTATCATGTATGGTGACACAGGTCCTTTCAGTTTTCATTATATGCAGAGCTGTTTTGGGACAGTACCAAGAAATCACCATAGTCATTATTTCCCCCAAAGATAGCCCAACAGAAATCACATCCCAGAGGCGACAAGAAGTTGATCACTAAAGGAAAAACTTAGAGTGCATGTCCTTAAGTCACCTTGTCCCAAACCCATCCTGTTGATGAAATGTCAGGCACTTCCTGTGGAAGGATCTGTTGCCACAAACCCATGGATGTCCTCTGCCTGCCAAGCCTGGCTGAGGGTCGGGTCACGGGAACCATAGCAATCCTAAGTCCAACCAGCTTTGTCCCTGGCCCACAGGTTCTCAAGTTTCAGGGTGCATCAGAGTCATGAGGAAGGTGTTTAAAATGCCAATTCCAAGCCTTCCCCTACCCCCGCAGATCCTAAGTAGATGAAGGACGGGGCCTAGGAATTTGCATTTGCAACAAGCATTTTTGATTCTGTCACAGGTGGTCCTAGGGCCACAGTTGAGGAAACAACTGGGAGCATGAGTGGGGAGGGCTCCCCACTGAGGGGGCAGAAGAAGAGCTGGCAGGCACTCGGCATCCACAGAGCAAGGCGCTCCCTGCACCAATGGAGAGAACTTCAGAGTGCCGCCTCTCAGCACATGCCTGAGATCTCCAGCTCCAGAGCTTAAGGGAGGTTGCAGAAGGTCCTGGGAGCCTCCGGGATTGGTCCTGCTGAGGCTGTGACCATGTGGCATTTAGGATAAAACGCAGAGTGTGGACTCTATCATCATCACAGCTTCTCACTGAGTGCTGATGATGTGCTGAGCAATCACATCTCATTTAGTCCTCACAGCACTGCTCTGAAGGAACTGTTTATTATCCCCATTTTACAGATAGGAAAACTGAGGCTCAGAGACTTCCAATGTTACAGAGATAGAAACTGGCAGGGCAGGAATCAGGCCCAGCCAGAGGTTACCATTCTGTGGTACAACCTCCCTTTCTGTCGGAAGGGTTCCTTTAGGTTCTCATCTCCTCCAGGATAAAACACTCTGCTTAAAAATAATAGAGGCTCGGGCATGATGGCTCACACCTGTAATCCCAGCACTTTGGGAGGCCGAGGCAGGCAGATCGCCTGAGGTTAGGAGTTTGAGACCAGCCTGGCCAACATGGTGAAAACCCGCCTCTACTAAAAATGCAAAAATTAGCCTGGCATGGTGGCGGGCGCCTGTAATCCCAGCTACTCGGGAGGCTGAGGCAAGAGAATTGCTTGAACATGGGAGGCAGAGGTTGCAGTGAGCCGAGCGAGATCTCGCCACTGCACTTGAGTCTGGGCAACAGAACAAAAATCCGTCTCAAAAAAAAAAAAGAGGAAACTTTAGCGGGCTTGTGGGGAGGGAAGTGGGAAGATTTTCCCAATCCTTGTTTCGGTGGCATGAATAATCCTTTCCAGCTTAAAGCAGATTTAACCCTCTCAAAGTCCACCTTCCTCAGCTCCTCTGTTCTGTTCTTTCATCTTTGGTCCTGCTCTCTCCTAATCTTTCTCCTCTCTTCCCCTTTTAATTTTTCTCCTTTTGTCTTCAAACTCCAAAGTTACACACTCATTGTGTCCCTCCATTTTCCCTTTATCCCCCGTCGCTAATAGGAGAATTTTCTCCTGCCATTCGATCATGATACAGGCTATCTGAAAAAATGAGAATTAGGTTCCCAGCAAGACAGATGACCTACCATTTTCCAGAGGACATTGTGGAATCCTGTTTGCCTGAAGGTTCCAAATATAACCCATGTTCCACTCGAGGCACACTTGATGATCTTTGAAAGGGCGTTCAAAAGGCGGGATGGTCTGCAGGAGGGTATAATTCTTTGCTACAGCATGGAGCAAGTTTTCCTCCCATTTAACACTCCAGTCTCCGCCACTGTATTTGTGAGTAATCCAGGCGCGTACTATCACTGCAGATACAGAGATGGAATGTCTGATGAAATAATCATCTCTGTAAACCATAATGCTTGGAAATTTCACATGTACTATTTGTGTCCTGCTGGTGTGAAGATGTTTCTCATTCTTCCACCTTTTTTTGTACACGGGAATGCTACTTCTGAACTCCGATGAAACAACTGCTTCCAAATTGACAACACAAGGCTGAGAGCATAAATACTCAACCGAGACTTCAGAAACGTTGCGAACATTTCCTTCAAAGACAGTAAAATAAATAAAGTCTTTGTAAGCCACACTCTGCTCAGCTTTGGGTATCACTGATGTCGTCAGGGAAGTCTGCCTACCCAAAGACGGTACAACATTCTGAAAAAAAGAAAAAGAAAGTAAGAAATACAGAAAGTTTAAAAATCCTCATCATAACAGATATGTGAATCATTATTTTCCTGGGATAAAAAATATCAATCTACATAAAGCAATGAATGAATGCGGGAGATAAAAGATGTCAAAACCACTACTGAAGAACTGGGGAAAAACCAACACACAAATCCAAAGGAAGATGAGGCCACATTAAACTCTTTCCCCAGACCCAGTAACATCTGCTGATCAGAATGTGACTGTCACATCTACGTGGCAATAATTCCAGAGTTAGTTTTCCAAGGCAGAAGTTGGTTCACAATAAATCCAGTAGCAACGGAACCTGCCTTAGAATAAAACAGAGACAATGCAGCTTCAGACATTTTCAAACCATTGTCCTGACTTTAAATGGTGGGTCAGACACTATCAAATCAAAGGGTGGCAGAAAAGTGCAAAGTGCACCCTCGAGGGAACATAACAGGGATGCCAGCCTGGCCCCTTTTTCTCCCATAAGTTTTAAGCCAGGGCAAGCCTGCATGATATATGGACAGGCAAGAGGCTTCTATTGCTCCTGGTCGCACACAAGTAAGCTCAGACGATGGGCTGTGTTATCTGATTCTTTCACCATAGACGATGCTACATGCGCCAAGAGGGATTTTAGCTGAACGTTTATTTATCTGGTCACGAAATCAAGGCAAGGTTTTGAGCATGAGGTGCTGATATATGAATGCTAGGAGCTCTCCTAAATATGACTTTGTGATTCCGGTATCCAAAACACAATAGAAAAAGGTCACTTTGGACCACTGCATATCCATTAGGGTGGCTATTATTAAACACACACACAAACACACACACACAGAGAAAATAACAAGTGTTGGTGAAGATGTGGAGAAACTGGAACCCTTATGCACTCTTAATGAGAATGCAAAATGGTGTGGCTACTGTGGAAAATAGTATAGCAGTTCCTCAAATAAATTAGACACAGAATTATCATATGATCAGGCCGGGCGTGGTGGCTCATGCCTGTAATCCCATAAGTTTGGGAGGCTGAGGTGGGTGGATCACTTGAGGTCAGGAGTTCAAGACCAGCCTGGTCAACATGGTGAAACCCTGTCTTTACTAATAATACAAAAATCAGTTGGGTGTGGTGGTGCCCACCTGTAATTCCAGCTACTTGGGAGGCTGAGGCAGGAGAATCGCTTGAACCCGGGAGGTGGAGGTTGCAGTGAGCCAAGATCATGTCACTGCACTCCACCCTGGGCAACAGAGCGAGACTCCATCTCAAAAAAGAATTATGGTATGATCAGACCCAGCAATTCCACTTCTGGATATACACCCCAAAAATTGAAAGCAAGGACTTGAAGAGATATTTGTATACCCATGTTCATAACAGCATTACTCATGGTAGCCAAAAGCAACCCCAAGGGTCCATCCATGGATGAATGGGTAGAAAAAATGTGGTATGTACATGGGATGGAATATTATTCAGCCCATAAAAGGGAATGAAATTCTGATATATGCTGTAAAATGGATGAACTTTGAGGACATGATGCTAAGTAAAACAAGCTAGACACAAAAGAACAGATATTATATCATCCACCTACATGAAGTACCTAGAGTAGTCAAACTCACAGAGACAGAAGGTAGAATAGAGGTTACCAGGGTCTAAGGGAAGAGGAGATTGAGGAGTTAGGATTTAATGGGTCCAGAGTTTCAGTTTGGGACGATGAAATAGCGAGACAGAAACTGGTGCTGGTTGCAAAACAATGGGAATGTCCTTGACACTACTGAGCTGTACACTTAGAAATGATTAAAAAGGTACATTTTAATGCTTGCATATTTTTACCACAATTTAAAAGAAAAAAGTCACTTTGGTCTCTTCCGAGGAAAGAAATAAGGACTCCTTTCTTCAATTCTGACTTAGAGCTGTGGGAGAGGCAAAGATGGACAAGACATGAAATTTGGTATCAGGGAATCGTGTCTATAAATAATGGCAATACAGGTGAAATGTCGTCAGTGTTCCCATCAAACTGTAAACAAGCCCAAGGGTGCATAGCACTGAGAAAGAATAATTCTAACTGGAAGTTCTGGGATAGGCTTTATGGAAGAAATGGTATCTCAGTTGGGCTTTGAGAGATGAAAAGAAGTTCTTCAGGTAGAGACACAAGGGAAAGGCACTGCAAGGGGTGTGAACAGCATAAGCCGGGCAAGAGGCAGGGGAATGCAGGTGTACTTGGGGAATAGCAAGCAGCTATGTGGACACGCAGGTATAAGGTTGAAAAGAAAAGCAGAGTTTGGCCCTAGAGAACATTGAGTCCCAGCCCAAGGAATGTGAACTTTTATTCTACTGACAGCAAAGAATCAACAAAGGTTTCTGTACAAGGGGGTGTTGTCTCCCTTTTAAAGCAACTGATAGTCAACGTCAATTAGAAACAAGGCTAACAATTCATACAAAAATGAGCAAACAACATAGTTAATCAACAAGTAAATGCTCATTCATAGTAAGATAAATGCAAATTGAAACTGCACTGAGATACCATTTTTTCCCTACTAGATTTGCAAAGATCAAAAAGTCAGATAACACATTGTACTGACCAGAGTATAGGAAGCATGCCCTCTTATGTATTGCTGGTGGCAGTAATCTCTAATCTCTAAGAGGCCAATCAAGTAATAGCTACTAAAATTATAAATGCACTCACCCTCTGGACCAATAATTTCACTTCTAGGAGTTTAACCTACAAATACACTCAAAGTTGTGCAAAATGATGTTTGTGTAGATTTTCACTCCAGTACAGTTTGTAATTGCAGGAGATAGGGAGCCTAAACCCATCAAGAGGGGGCTGGTTAAATAAAAATAGTACATCCACTCGTAGAGTACCATACAGCTATTAAAGGAGGAAGCTCTTCACGTACATACAATGGAATGATCCCAAAGGGTTTTCTGTCTGGTTTTTTTGTTTGTTTTTGAATTTTCAGGGTTTTCTTTTTTGTTGTTTTTTTTTTTGGTTTTTTTTGGGTTTTTTTTGTTTTTTTTTTTTTTGAGATGGAGTCTCACTCTGTCACCCAGGCTGGAGTGCAGTGACGCAATCTCGGCTCACTGCAACCTCTGCCTCCCAGGTTCAAGTGATTCTCCTGCCTCAGCATCCCGAGTAGCTGGGATTACAGGCACCTGCCACCACACCCGGCTGATTTTTGTATTTTTAGTAGAGATGGGGTTTCACCATGTTGGCCAGGCTGGTCTCGAACTCCTGACCTCAGGTGATCCACCCACCTCAGCCTCCCAAAGTGCTGGGATTACAGGAGTGAGCCACTGTGCCCAGCCCAGGTTTTGAAATTCCAGGTTTGTCGGAATATAATTCACACCACACAATTCACACACTGAAAGTGTAAGTTGCAATGTTTTCTAGTAGATTTACAAAGTTAGTCAACAATCAATCATTACAACAATCAATTTTCAAACATTTCATCGCCCCAAAATGAAACCCAGTACCCACTGGCAGTCACTTCCCATTTTTTTGCTTGCTTTTTAAAAACAGATTCAGAAATACCATTTGGATTAAATACACACACACACACACCACACACACACACATATATATGTACATGTGCATAATCACTTGAATACACATATCACTGGTTGCTTACACGGATAAGAATGAGGTGACCAGGAGACAGAATAAGAGAGAAAGATGCACTGTATATCCTTCCCTAACTTTTGAATTGTGTACTACACAATTTTTTTTTTAAGTAGGTGAGAAGAAAGCAACTGTCCTAAAAGGTCAAAGTGGGCCGGGCATTGTGGCTCACTCCTGTAATCCCAGCACTTTGGGAGGATGAGATAGGCAGTTCACGAAGTCAAGAGATCGAGACCAACCTGGCCAACATGGTTAAACCCCGTCTCTTCTAAAAATACAAATATTAGCCAGGCGTGGTGGCACATGTCTGTAGTCCCAGCTGCTCGGGAGACTGAGGCAGGAGAATCGCTTAAACCGGGGAGGAAGAGGTTGCAGTGAGCCGATATCGTGCCACCGCATTCCAGCCTGGCGACAGAGTGAGACTCTGTCTCAAAAAAAAAAAAAAAAAAGGTCACAGTGGAAACTATGTCTTCTGCAAATGGCAGAGGGAATAGGAGAAGGGCTGGCGATTTCTTTTGACCAGTCATGGGAAACCTGTGGGAAGAGATATATAAAGACAGGGGTACAATGCAAACTGTCCATGCCACCCCCCCAGGAGAGGTTTAATTGTTTTATGTTCTCGTTTATGCTGCCAGATTACAGAGAGGAAACACATATAAAAACCGTCTCATAATTAGAAGCAGAGAACGTTAGAACGGATGAGTCTGGTGACAAGCCAGTCTACTCTCTTATTCTGCAGACGAGAAAATGACAATCAAGAGGTGACATTCTCCAACACCACCCAGCTGGTGGGTGAGCAAAGGCAAGCCCAGAAACCTGGCTCCTTTTCTAGCCACCCACCCACTCCCACCTTCCCCACGCCATAGCAAATGATATCAATGGTGACTAATGGTCACCATTCCATGGCCGCCTGGAAACTCTAGGCTAAATTCTGCTCCTACATGAATAGGAATGCACCCAGCATTTGTCCATAAGCGCTGGTTTATTAATTCAGCCAGATATGCCAAGATATCACCCCCATTCTCAAGATGCAAATCACAGTGTTAAGCCCACAACAGAGTTTCACCCAAGGCCAGGGATCACTGGTGCTGGTGGAAGCCAAACCAGCCAATGGGTGGCCAACACGACTTATTCCAAAGCAATGCCCCAAATATTTCCCTCACTAATCCCACAAATAAGTCAAATGTCAAATAAGACATTTGCTTATTTTGTGAGACAAAAGGCAGCCCAGCCCCCAGGACGTGCAGAGGTGTATTAAATATCACACTTTGTTCTTTCCCAAAGAACGACTTAAAACCTCTTCCTCATTCCTTTCATGTATACCTTAAAAACTCACCCAGGCTCAGCTCTCCCACTTTGATAATTTTTTGAGTAGGGATAGGGGGTGTCAGATTTTTAATGCTGATGCTAGGATCTCCAGTGAAAACCTCTTTTAAACAGAATGCCAGGGGAATGACCATTTGATTTTACTAGAAAAGTGCAGTTCATAATAACCTTGTTCATTATTTTACATCTTACTGCTAAAAATGCACCAGTCTACTTTTCTTCATTAATTAGCCCAGCACCCTGAGCATGGTTTCAGTTTTGTTTGATGGTCCATTCTTACAACATTGTGGATAATGGAGATATATACAAGCCAGGTGTTGTGGCTCATGCTGGTAATCCCAGTGCTTTGGGAGGCCAAGGCAGGAGGATCACTTGAACCTCAAAATTCAAGGTTACAGTGAGCTATGATAGTGCCAGTGCACTCCAGCCTAAGCAATAGCATAAGGCCCTGTCCCCCAAAAAATAAAAATAAAAATAAGAAGGCATATACACATTTCACCGTGTACTCTCCACAGAGCCGTCCCTTCAAATTCTGTTTCAAAAAAACTCTCCATATACTCATATGAAGATTATTTCATTTTCACCTGTTTCAAAGTCTCAGGTGCAGTAAAAGTTACCCCCAGGTATATAGGTGTTAGACATATGTTATCCAAAATGGTAGCCACAAGTCATATTAAGCACTTGTAATGTGGCTGGTCTGATTTGAGATGTGCTGTAAGTGTAAAATATTCATTGAATTTCAAAGCCTTCGTATAAAAAAAGGGCTGCAAAATATCTCAATAATTTTTATATTAATTGTGTGTTGACATGACAATATTTGGACACACTGAGTTAAATAAAATATATTAATATTCATTATGCCTACTCTTCTTACTTTTTTTTTTTTGAGATGGAGTCTTGCTCTGTCGCCCAGGCTGGAGTGTAATGGGGCAATCTCGGCTCATTGCAACCTCCGCCTCCCGGGTTCTAGTGATTCTCCTGCCTCAGCCTCCTGCGCAGCTGAGATCACAGGCATGTGCCACCATGCCCAGCTAATTTTTGTATTTTCAGTAGAGACAGGGTTTTGCCATGTTGGCCAGGCTGGTCTCGAACTCCTGACCTCAGGTGATCCACCTGCCTCGGCCTCCCAAAGTGCTAGGATTACCGGTGTGAGCCACTGCCCCCGGCCTCTCTTTACTTTTTTAACATAGCTACTAGAGAATTTAAAATTATATATGTGGCTTGAAATTTGTGGTTCACATTGTATTTCAACTGGATAGTGCTATTCTAAATTTGAGGTCAGCTGACTTTCTTGGAAAAAAAAAATAGCCAGATGGTAAATATTTTAGGTTTTGCAGGGAAACTTTGAAATAGCCATAGGGACAACACATAACTGAATGAGTGTGGCCGTGGTCCTATACAACTTTGGTTACAAAAACAGGCAGCTGACTGGACAGGCCCACAGGCCTACAGTTTGCGAACTGCTTTTCTAAATTATCAAGCTTTTTTTTTTTTTTTTGAGACTGAGTCTCGCTCTATTGCCCAGGCTCAAGTGCAGTGGCACAATCTCAGCTCACTGCAACCTCTGCCTCCCAGGTTCAAGTGATTCTCGTGCCTCAGCCTCCTGACTACCTGGGACTACAGGCACGTGCCACCACACCCGGGTAATTTTTATATTTTTAGTAGAGACCGAGTTTCACCATGTTGGCCAGGCTGGTCTCGAACTTCTGACCTCAGGTGATCCACTCACCTCGGCTTTCCAAAGTGCTGGGATTACAGCCTGAGCCACAGTGCCTGGCCAATTATCAAGCTATTATCCCAGATAGAGTTTTGAAGAACAAAAGGTGACAGACGATATGCTTTGTTAGGAGTTCTCATGTAGGAGAAACGGGGTGAATAGCTCAACTGGGCATCATTTCATATGTGTGTAGTTGATGGGGCTTGATTCTGTATTTTTCTACGGTTCCCTGGTGGAGAGTGTTGACATTTTGCTATTGTTTCTTTCAGAAAAGATCTAAGTCAGAGGCTAACATGAAGTTAAGCTAGGCAAAGAGATCAAATTTTAAGGACTGAGATGGATTGTTTGACAAGTAGGAGAAGCTTGAATGACAGCTGGAGTACAAGAGAAGAGAAACTTTGGGGTGGGGCAATGTTTCCTTAAGTTAATGAGGGTGTGTTGGCCCCAAAGAGGGCCTCAAAATCACCCTGCGTGACCTGTGCAGAACATGGTCTAAACCCTTCAAGAAGGTGCTTTGAGGCACCTATGCAATGAAGGAAGCTGGCATCCGGTGGCTTGTAGCAGACCCTGTGGGCAGCTGATTCACCACAAGTCATGGCTACCTCTCCTATGCACAAAACCAACACTGATTAGCAACACATCACACTCTAAATATTGATTAAGCTGAAGCTGACTTCCTGGCTCAAGTCATGTGTGTGGTTATAAGCTGTTTCCTGCCAGGAAAATAAGGCAATTAACTTGAAGAGTTCCAGCTACAGGCATGACACGTGTCCAGCCTTCATAGGTATTTTCACATGCCAGGTTGCATTAACACAAGCTAAAAATTTATCTGCATGTTCCTTTGTTTAGAAA
The DNA here is from genome assembly GCF_028885655.2 of Pongo abelii. Lineage (NCBI taxonomy): Eukaryota > Metazoa > Chordata > Mammalia > Primates > Hominidae > Pongo > Pongo abelii. Next base: position 24,967,596 of record NC_071988.2, read on the forward strand.
TTATGAGTTCAGAGTCCATGTCATTGTTATGTTTCCAGCTTCTAAGATAGAGTCTGACACACAGTAAGAATTTAGTAAGTGTTTCTTGCTGAAATAAAGCACTGGGGCTGGGCACGGTGGCTAATGCCTGTAATCCCAGCACTTCGGGAGGCCGAGGCGGGCGGATCACCTGAGGTCAGGAGTTTGAGACCAGCCTGGTCAACAAGGTGAAACCTTGTCTCTGCTAAAAATACAAAAAAAAATTAGCCTGGCGTGGTGGTGGGCACCTGTAATCCCAGCCACTCGGGATGCTAAAGCAGGAGAATCACTTGAAACCGGGAGGTGGAGGTTGCAGCGGGCCGAGATTGCGCCACTGCACTCCAGCCTGGACAATAGAGCAAGATTCCGTCTCAGGAAAAAAAAAAAAAAAAAGCACTGGCCATGGGCATTTCTGCCAGGTGTCTCAGTGGCCCTGGGGGCACTTGCATATAAACCAAATGACTTGATCAGTTTTGAGTCCCCACTGCCTTCTTCTTACACTCATAAGTTCTCTTGTAAGGGGTTCCCATCATTTCTCTATTGTTCTCCCAGCCTCGTTAATTCCTTCCAAAGATGCCCTTTGGCATCTCACTGGTCTCTGGGGGGCAGAACTGAGCTGGGGAACTGTGAGATCAGGGAAGATGGCACCTTGGCACCCACCTTACCCATTTGGGGCAAACTTCCAGCTATTTTGTCCCTCTAGACCTTTCAGACAACCGTCCTACATTCTAGACCGTTTCCATTTCTCCACACCAAAAATACAAATTAAATTTTTAAGATTTCTCATCCCTTGACCCTCTGCTGAATTCCTGTTCATCTGGCAAGTTCATCCATGTTACTGTGATAATGAAAAAATACTGAGGTAATGTCACATATCTGTATTTCTACGCCAGCTTGGCGGAGATAATGCCTTAAAAGCACAGTCTAAATGCACTGCAACTCTAAGCGAGATATTTGGGGTGAAGAGGGGCATCTGTGCCCCTCAAATTATGCCATTTAGGCAGCTACAATAGATGTTCCACCTTGAAAGCAACATACTGATCCATTTTGCATGCAACAGAGCTGGGCCCTGAAAGATGCTTGAGCCCTCAAATATGTTTATACCAGATGTGAGCCCTCATCAAAGTCAAATTTGACAATGTCATGCACAGTGACAAAACACAGATTCTCTTGCTTTTGTGTAAATGTGCATGTATTGTAATTTTTTTTAAAAAAAAGAAATGGGCCAGTTAATGTGTGTTCATGATAGAAGACCCCAAATAGGAGATATAAATGCATTGAACTCAGCCTGGGAATCAAGAAACAGATGAATTTATGCATCTTCTCAATGGAAAAATAAAACTATCAATATGACCTAAACTTCTTTTAGGATGACTGCATTCGATTCCTTTAAGCAAAATCATTAAGAAGAGATGCTATTCAAATAACCCTCCCTTGCTCCAAAGAGCTGAGAAAACCTGGCTTTGTTCTCTATCCGGTCTCCACTTGGTATTTAAGGAAGGAACAGAGAGATTGGGAAACTTTAAATCATTCGCATCTTGCTACGGGAAGTTCATTGGCATGTACACATGTCTGTGGGTGGGTATGATAAGAAAACAATAACTGTTTTTCTCATTCCTGACCTTTCTGCTCCATTCTTCTAAGAAAACTGTGGCTCATGAGGGCTTTCTCTTCAAACTGGCTGGATCATATTTTCCCTAGGTCAAAAAGGTAAGTGTCTTGCCTTAAAGGGCCTATTTTTGTAATTTCTGCCTACTAGATATAAGCAAAAATTCTGTTTAAGTCAACAAAGCATGCAATTAAGCAAAATGGACGATGATGTCAATACAGACTTCAAAATCAGCATGTGCTTAGGGAAGAATTTCCCAGTTGAGTATTATTCCTTCCTAAACCTGAGAGCTGGCCAGAGCCACACCATCACAGTCATGATCAATATTCCTGGTTGTGTAAGATTCTCCCCCATACTATTGAATATGCTGTTTCTTCCCAACTCACATCACACAAAGCTACCTAAGCTTGGTTTGCTCTTATTTCATTGAGTACCTCCTGTGTACTGAGCACTGGGATGGGTCTGTTAAACCTTTTTTCTCTCTGACTTCTAACCTCCTCCTCTCATATGGGACCTCATAGAACTTCTCACTTCTAACCCAATCCTCACAACAGCCGACAGAGGGAGACAGCATCCCACTGTTACAGCTGAGGCAATGGAATGCCTTCAGAGAGGGTAAGTAACTTGCCCAAGGCCAACCAGCTACCAAAAAGCAGAACCAAAATTCAAATCCACATTGGCTGACTCCAAAGCCATGAGGGTGTGCCTCTTGTCTTCTAACAACACCCAAAGATGATGCCCTCAACTCACGCCCTTGCCTTTACACACCTGTCACCGCTTTCTGGCTACAGGGTTGGGGAATCTCATGACTTTCCTTATTCTCATCTTGAAAGGGTTGGGGCTAAAATGCCATCATGCCGGCATGCCTTGAGTTTGGAGGAGATAGATATTGCCTAAACCACAAACACACAAACACCAGACTCAGCCAGCTCCCAGTATAACTAAGCCCTTCTCCAGGTAGAGACGGGAAACAAGGCCTGCCAAGGCAGAATCCCATCAGCCATTCCTCATGGGCTGCACACGCCTCCTGCCCCTCGGCTCCTTTCTCAGGGGAATGGCATGAGCCAATAAACAGGGTAACTGAATTCACTTTAGGCTATTTACGGTTTACTCTAGTCTATCCATCTTTCCAGCGAATTGCCTGGGTTATTCTCTCCTACCTGTCCTCTAGCTCCGACGCTTTTGCCAACAGGCAGCCAGAAGAAATAGAAGGCAAGAGGCCAACACCATGGCTTGGGAAATTTTAGGAGCTCCAGTCAGGACTTCCAGTCAGGAAGCTATTGGTTGATGTGAGGTTTGGGGATGATCTCTGTTTTCAAATATTCATAATCCTTCTCCCTCAAGCTAGATAATTGCAGATCTCTTTATCTTGTTTTGATCTTCTCATACCCTGCATTGCACACATAGTGAGGGGTTAATGAATACTCTTAGATGGATGACCGAGGGTATGTGGCCACTTACAGAGAATCCTGTACAAGGCTCTGTCACAGCCGCCGTCTGCTAACTGTCCCACATGTATCTGTGCTGTTTCTTTGTTGTTGTTGTTTTGTTTTTTGTTTTTGTTTTTTGTTTGTTTGTTTGTTTTTTGAGACAGAGTCTCACTCTGTCGCCAGGCTGGAGTGCAGCGGCGCGATCTCGGCTTATTGTAACCTCTGCCTCCTGCGTTCAAGCAATTCTCCTGTCTCAGCCTCCCGAGTAGCTGGGATTATAGGTGCATGCCACCACACCCCGCTAATTTTTGTATTTTTAGTAGAGATGGGGTTTCACCATGATCTGCCTGCCTCGGCCTCCCAAAGTGCTGGGATTATAGGCGTAAGACAACGCGCCCAGCCTCTGTGCTGTTAATGTCCTCTTACTTCTTTGTCCTCAGTGTGATTGTCTAACAAGTGCAGCTATCCACTCTGAACATTTCAATTGACAGCTGACATCAATACTGGCCATCCTGAGATTTATCTTCTCATATAAGAAAATATTATACTTTGGAGACCAGAGCTTAGAATGGACAAGATTGTCTTCTAGAAGTGCCATTATCACAGATAGAGAGCTGGGGCAGCCTCAGGCCAGTTCTAGCTAAGTTGGAAGAAGGTAAGAGTTAATGGTGTAAGAAAATAGCAAGAAGGCCCGTTGGGAAGGGAAAGTTCTGCGTGGAGCACAGTACTCAGCACCCGCGACCTCAGTGGAAGCAATTTCATTATCCTTTGCTTTCGAGGCCCTCTCCCCGAGGAGGCTCTCTGCATCTTGACCTTTGGTGACCTCAGAATTTTCTGGCAGCCACTGGAACCAGGGATCATCTTTTCAGAAATCTGTTTGGCATCGTTCCGTGACTTATCTTTCAGCCCTCATCACAATTATTCATGCTTTGGCAGTATCCTAGCTACAGACACAGTACTCTTCTTGAGCTGATACTGAAGGTTACTCCGTCCCAGCCTATGGAGAAGGAAGGCGCCCACTCCTCAGGACCCTGACTCCAGGAAGCATGCTCCCTGTGAGGGCAGGTGCTTAAAGGCATCTATTCAGAAGCTGCTGTCAACCTCCAGCCCTTGTGAACAAGCAAATAGGTGAAGATAACACAAAACAGGAACTGGTCCCCAAATCATAGGCAATTTGGCTTTGGAATGCATTCCAAGGCACATTTGCTGTACACTTGTATGCACATTCATCCAAACTCAAATGCTAAACTCCACCAGCTGCCTCTGGACTACATAAAAACCCCAAACCTTTATCTCTTCATTAACGATGGCAAATATTTTCTGGCTTTACCTTTCTTCCCCACTTTAACATCCTGCTTCTATTCTGTGGCCTGCGCTTCCTGCTTTGTATATTTTAGATTACTTTAGACATGACCTCACATCCTGGCCAATTGCACAGTGGCTGCTAATTGCTAGAGCTTTGCTAATGGCCCGCACATCGATGAAGAATGAGTTACAAGCAGCAAAATCCAGAAGACAATAAACTAGTGTGGTTTAAAGCTGGGGCTCTGGAGGGAGACAGATTTGGGTTTCAATCTCAGACTGTATGGCCTAGGGCAACTAACTTAACCTCTCTGAGTCTCTGTTATCTCATCTAAATGGAGATTGTAATAGCTCCTACCTCACAGGGTTGTTGCTAAGATAAATACTGGATAATGCCTATAAACGACTTAGCATAATGTAAGCTATCGTTATTACCATGTAGGCTTTCAAATTATGAAATAGCTTTCTTCCTCTAGAGTCTACATATTCCTGGGATCCTGCCTAGCTATTCTGCTCCATCTCTACCCTGCACCTGCCCAGCCCCATCCCCCTGACCAACCACTTCCTCCAGGTAGCATTCCTTGATTGAGCAAAATGCACACAATTATACATTTGCATTTTCTCTCTATTGTTTTATGTTTTTCAAGTGTTTCACATGGATATTTACATTTTCCCCAATTCACACACCAAGCTTCTCCAAGATCAAGAAGTCTTGCCTTCAGTAGTATCTTGTGTAGCGTAGACCCAAGAGCAACATCCCTAGTAAATGGCTAGATCTTCAGAACAAAATGTGGAGACTGCCTTTTAAGTCGGCCTTTTGCGTCCTTTGCAAAATGGCTCTCTTGTTTATCAAAGTCTGTCTTGTACAGTAAGCGTATCAGAAGTTCCTCTGAAGGAAGCATACAAAGACAGGAAGCACTGACATTTCCCCCCACCATGAGGTCCCCAAATCCATTCCTTCCCCATCTGCCAAGACATTCATCCGTGCTCTAGTTATTTTCCACATCACAGTATTTTCTAAAATTACTCTTTCCGGAGCCCTTCCTCACCCCTTCACTATCTCACTTGAGTCTATCCATGGCATCATTTTTCCCTCTGTTCTCTTAATCCCCCTTGGTGTACACAGAACTTTCACATGAATGATACTTGCTCCATCATCATCTGTCTCTGTTTCCAGAGTCCACTTAGGCCCTTAGGCTTTGCTCTCCTGACTCTGACTTCCTGAACTGTTGAGAAGTAGTTCCCCTCCTTGCCAGGTCTTGAGATGTCCACGTGGAACTTTTCGGCCCGGCCCATTTGTATAGGAATGTTTCAGGCAACACTCTACTACATCACTTCTGCTTCTGTGGGTAGCCAGCGGGGCCCTGTGTACAGGGATCATCTGTTTAAACTGAAATCTTGTCATTTGTTATGGCAGTTTTATTTATGAGCCTGTGTGTTGTAACCTTGTGGCATAAATATTAAATAATAATATCTCTTGGGCAAAAAAAAATCAGTCATGTTAACTGACAACTTCTTATGAAAATATGAAGTAAGCCCAACCACACAATTTGATATTGGCTAATTCTGAAATATGAGTAAAAGCACGGATTGCTCAACAGGTAGATGCACAGGCAGAATTATAATTTGCATTTTTACACCTTCTTGCTTCAAGAAATGAAATATTGAAGAAGTAAAAAACGTTAAAAGAAACGGGCTGGGTGGCAAATTTCTTCAGAATCAAATTCTAATTTCTGCCAGTATCTCCTAAGCAGTTTTTAGCTTCCAAAAAGAAAGACTCCAAATAATGACAATGCCACATAAGTGAAATGAATTCTGAACAATGACACTGCTCATTTTTTTTTTTTTTTTTGGCATTCTGTGAATTTCCTATTACATCAGTTTCATGATTCAGCACTTTCCATTTCATTTATTTACAGTAATATATGGCGAGATAACCCAAGGTTTCTGCAGGATTTTGGAACATAAGGTACGCTGGGCGGAAGGGTGTCGCCTTCTGTAAATTTACTATTGTTTAGGAGAACTCAAAACAGAAGCAAGCAAGCCCTCAAAGGAACTGAGAAAATTTCTCCCCACTTTGTTCTGAGGGGTCTCAGCTACTCTGGTATTTAAAATAAATTGGTTTTGAAAAATAGGTTACTGCCCTTTAGTTGATGACTAAAACAGAAGCCAAGAAGTGTGCAAATTGCAAACTGACATGCATGAGCCAAGCATATTCTCTGAAATGACAATGTTCAAGACGCAGCTAAAGTCACCACTCTGGCGGTAAGCGTGTTACGGAGAACTAGATTTCTTTCCGGCATCCGCAACTTGGCTGGAGTGACCAAGGAGGAGTTGAAGAGCGCTGGAGATGCGAGGTGCGTTGGCAGAAAACCGTCCGGGCCGGGAGGACCCGGTGGAAACTAAAAGGAGGGTCGACGCGGGTGGCGGGCGCCGAGAGAAAGAGGCGAAGTTGGGCACGGGAAGGAAAGGAGCTGCGAAAAGATTGAGAGGGAAGCCCAGGAGGGGTGGGGGGTTGGGGGTGCTGGAGACTGCGCGCGGCGGGGCGGGGAGCGAACTCCGGGCGGCGAGGCTCCCGGGTGGAGTCGAGGACAAGAAGGGGTCTCGAGGGTAACCCGACCCGGGTCTAGAGAGAGTTCAGGAGGGAGAGGAATGAGCACGAGCGAGAGAGCAGCTTGGCAAGTCCGGTCCAAGCGCCCCTCTCCACGCCAGGGTTACCTATCCCAGGTGCCGGGAGCGCCCGGGGCGCAGCGACAAGGAAGAGAGAAAACTAGCAGCGGCGTCCCCGCCCCGCGTGGCGGGTGTCCCCGGCCGCCCCCACCCGCGTTCCCGGGGCCCCGCGCGGAGGGGAAGACCCGGGCAGGGTCCGGCGCTCACCAGGTAGCAGAGCAGGAGCAGCGCGCAGGCAGGGCGGCCGCCGAGGCCCCGGGGAACGCCACCACTCGGGGGGACCATGGCTGCGGCCCGGGGGCCGACCGCGAGCGGCGGGGGTTGCTGCTGCTGCTGCCGCGGCCACCCGAGCCCCGCGCCGCGCCGCTGCATGGCGAGGCCGCCCGGATCCGGGCCGGAACAGGTCACCTGGTGCAGGGACCGGCCCCCGCCCGAGGCGCCACCTTCCCGCCCGCCCCCGGCCGGGCCGGCCGCCGCGCGCGGGGCCACCTGCCGCCACCTCCGGACCCGCCGCCGCCGCCACTGCCGCTCCCGCCGTCGCCGCCCCCGCAGCCCCAGCCGAGCGCCGGCTCCTCCCCGCCTCTCCGTCCCCGTCCCCTCCCTCCCCTCTGCCTCCCTGCCCAGCCCGCCTCCCGGCCGCTCCCTCTGGCACCCCGGGCTTCCATCCCTCGGGATAGCGGGCGCCCACGCAGGTGGGCACCGACCCGGGTCCCGCCCCCTGGCCGCCGCCACCCCCCGCCCGGGTCGCTGGGCCCCGGCGCACCCCCCTTTCCCTTTCTCTCTGCTCCTCCCCCGCCGCCCTTCCGCGCTCCTGCTCTCGGCGATCCCCCTCCTCTCCCTCCGGCTCCCTCTTCCCTCTCCCCTCCGGCTCCCAAACCCCCTCTCTTTTTCACTTTCTCCTTTTCCTCCCTTTCCTCTTTCTCCCTTCCCATCCTCTTCCTCGCTCCCGCATTCTTCCTCTCCCACCCACCCCTTTTGCCGGTCGCACAGCCCAGTTCCCGCCCGTGCAATGGGTTTTTGTCTGGTTGCTTTTTTGGCCGGGGCGCCATTCCCGCAGGGCGCAGGGCGAGTGTGCCCCCTGGAGTTGTGCCGCGAAGCTGCCCGGTTCCCAGGCCTTCAGGATGGATTTTGACCCCTGCCAACCTCCACCTGTCCACCTGCGGGGTTGGGACCTCCTCCTTGCTGGCATGTTTGCAGCCGGGCTGCGCCCCACCCTGCCGGCTGGTTCGCGGCACGTTCTGGATGTTTCCCGAGGGTTTTGTGTGGTGCCGCCGCCACCGCCACCACTGCGCTCTTTGTTTTAATTGTCCAGAGTATTGGCACCCAGGACGGGTTTGTATTTGATTTGCATCCCTGTGCTCCGGCTTCCACTTTGGACCGAGAAGAAAATGAATTAATTAGGTCAATACAGTAATACTGGAGCCCCAAATAAAAGGGGTGAGGCCCTGGAAGTGCGCAAACAGCTTTTTAAAAAACCAGGACACATCCTCGGCCTTGGGGACGCAGGTTGAGACTGGCTGCTCTCCGACCCGGGTTCTGCGGCCTGGCGTAGAGGGGCCTCCGGACGGCGGGACCACCAGCTCGCCACCGGCCTTGGTTCAGGGAAGCGCTTGGCTGTGTCTAGCGGCTCCGACAACTATCTGGGCCCGCAGCTGCTGCTCTGAAACAGTTAATCCACCTTCCAAAGTTCGCAGAAGCTTCCCTTTAGCACTGGTAGATTTGTGCGGATTGGAACTAATAATAGCCTGGGAACCTGAGAGGCCACAGCCCTTTCCCTGTGCCACGAGCACAGGTCAAGTCACAACAGACGTCGGGGAGAGGCTGGTGGTGAGACGGGGTGCCCAGGATGGTTTGACGGGCGTGGGCATCCCCTGTGCCTGGACGCGCCCTCAGCTGCTTCAGTACAGGCCTGGCCACACCAGGCATGGTGGCTCCTCAGCTGTCATCCACTTTTTTTTAGGTCACCTAAGAGCTGTGGCCTTGTGTGAGTCCCTTGGCCTTATTCCACCGGTTCTCAAACTTCAGAATTACCTGGAGGGATTGTTAAAACACAGACTCCTGGACTCCAGCCCTAGAATTTCTGACTCAGTAGGTCCTGGGAGGGACTTGAGAATGTACCTTTCTAACAAGCTCCCGGGTGATGTTAACGCGCTGGTTCAAACAGCCGTCCTCCATTTCCAGAACTATTGGCTTTTAGGAAGCTGGGCTCCTGCTCCTCCCAGCCAGCTGCCACCATATTAAAGCATTTTGGGGGTTTTGACAGATGCTCCCACTATCTCTGTTCCACTTCTGCAGAAACAAAGCACTTAACATTATCCTGTGTGACGTGGAAAACCATTTATTCTATCGAGTGTCCAAGGGAACAAAAGATTTGGTGGCTTTGTCCCAGATCCTGTCTGTATCTTTTCCATCAGGTCAAAATACAGACTATGCTTTTAATGTATATGGAAGGAAAATTGTCGGCCAGTTCAGGGGAAAGGGGCTTCAACAGGCATTGCAGCATTTCTAGGATTGCCACCTGTCTTCTTGGGCCACGCTCTGGAGTTTCTCTCCTCCCACATTGCAGACAGATTCTGTTGGTCTTCGGGGAGCTAAATGGTTCCTTCGGGTTGTTTGTAATCAGGATTCACGGAATCAGGAGTTTTCAAGGCCTTGTGAGCTTTGAGGGTTTGGGTTTACCTAAGCGTAGGTAAGCAGAGTGCCCCACTGGAGGCTGGACTGTTTCTAACCTGCCATATCCAACTGCTCACTTCTCCCCTACTCATTCATCTCCTATTGTGTTCCTACTGTGGACTGGGCACCACCTGAGGCCCCAGGATTCCAGAGGTAGGCAGGATGGCTCTGTTTCAGCAAGGAGCATCAGACATGCAGAAAACCGGCCAGAGTTTGGTCTTCTAAGAGGGATGTGTGAGTTGCTCTCTCATCCTGGGCTAGAGGTGGTGGGATTACCTGCTTCATCCTGTGTTGGAGACGGGGAGAGAAAAAGTCAGGATTTCTTTTCACGGGGGAGTGAGACATTTTGATCCAGAAGACAGAATCAGCTCTTACTTTTGCGTCTCTCCAGCAGTTTGTGTCAGTCATTGAAAGGGCGTGGTCTGATTTCAGAAGAAAGCCCTTTATTTAAAAAGAAATATATTTTCCCATTGCCCCATGGAAGGGCTTGAAATCTCACCATTACAATTCATCAGTTTAAGTTTTCATACTCCACTAAAAGTCGAAGTCCCCGGGGGAGATTGGCCTCCCTTATTACTGCCTTGGTGTGAGTCAGTTTATCACACGCCCTTGGAAAGGGACCAATTCCACACCTCAACACGGGAAAGGACAAAGGCACAGAGTCCTGAGCACTGCCCGCCCCTAGGAGGAGACTCCAGGGGCCTGGAGGGAGGGGCTGGAGAAAGGACTGCATCTGCATGCCCAGGTGGCACATCATAGCATTCCAGGTGAGGTGTTCTGAGGCTCTGAAATTTTTTTTTTCTTTTTCTTTTTTTTTTTGAGACGGAGTCTCACTCTGTTGCCCAGGCTGGAGTGCAGTGGTGTGATCTCAGCTCACTGCAACCTCCACCCCCTGGGTTTAAGCTATTCTCCTGCCTCAAGCCTCTCGAGTAGCTGGGATTACAGGCACCTGCCACCATGCCCAGCTAATTTTTGTATTTTTAGTAGAGATGGGGGTTTCACCATGTTGGCCAGGTTGGTCTTGAACTCCTGACCTCGTGATCCACTCACCTAGGCGTCCCAAAGTGCTGGGATTACAGGCATGAGCCACCATGCCCGGCCCAAAATGGTTTAAGATCAGTCACGTCTCGGGGACCAATACACTTGGTCAACTATTACTTTACCAAGCAAAAATAGTTTTTATAAACTAACTGCATATACTATCTTCTGTCAGTATCATTTCATTAAAAAGACAAGGCCTTTTACCATCAAAAAATTAGGAAGGGCCTAACATCCTAAGAAAAGACTGGGTTGGGTGCCATGGCTTATACTTGCAATCTCAGCACTTTGGGAGGCCAACACGGGCGGATCACTTGAGCCCAGAAGTTCGTGACCAGCCTGGGCAACATGGTGAAACCCTGTCTCTACTAAAAATACAAAAATTAGCCAGGTGTGGTGGTGTGTGCCTGCAGTCCCAGCTACTCAGGAAGCTGAGATGGGAGGATCGCTTGAGCTCAGGAGGTCAAGGCTGTACTGAGCTCTGATCACACCACTGCACTCCAGCCTGGGCGACAGAGTGAGACCTTGTCTTAAAAAAAAAAAAGGCTGTTCTTTAATCTTAATATTTTACTCCTGTCTTGTCTTTATGTGTTGCATTTTGCTGTGAATCAGTAAAAACTTACCTTTGGAGTGGCCCTGTCCATGTCGGCACTTGGTAACCACATTTCTATATACTAAGGATGTCTGGGGCAAAGAGATCTGCCCCTGCGGAGACAAATGACCTCCAGATTACAGGAGGTGGGTAGGAAGGCATTCTGCAGGAGTAGAGAGTGTTCCTTCCATCCACTTACCCTCCCACGTAAATCTTTGAGGCCCAGGCAAATGCTGCCAGTTTTAGGGAATCTTCCATCATGGCCTCAGGTCGAAATGCAATGGTTCGGTTCTCTGTGCCCCCAGCAGGCATTGCCTGTAATCCTAAGTGGCCATTGGCTAACTCTGCCTTGTATTGGGTATGTTAGTTGGCCTGTTCTCCTCCAGTAGACTATACACCCCCTGAAAGCAGGGGTTATTTCTTAACCATTTCTCTGTACCCCCATGCCTTGTACATAGAACATTTTTGAACATATTCACCGAATAAAGTTGAATCCAACGTCTTCCTTTTTCATTTTTTCCTCTCCATATTTCTTCCTCCCTCCCTTCCTTCTTTTCTTCTTTTATTCATTGTTGTCTCCCCAGTCTCTTCCTGTTAGAACATGGTTATTTCCACACTCAGGTTTCTCTGTAATTCTGCAGTCTTCTCCTTTCTTCCCCCTCCCTCTTTCCTGTAATTTCAGTTATTCAGAATGAAGATGAATGAACCGTGACATTTGCCTTTTATATCAAAATAAAGGAGAAGAAAGCAGAAATAGAAGAGAGGAAAGCAAAAATAGAAGATTGCTGTCAGGCAACACACTCCCCATCCCAATAGGAAAACCATGGTCTTTCTTTCTGCCAAAGGTGACCTCTGGGATCTAGACAAATCCTGCATGCCATTGTTTTATGGGCAGTATTTCCATTTTTCTTGTGGCCCCCTAGCCATTACATTCCCTAAATCTATTTCCTGTCTCTGTTTCTCCTTGTTTCAAATCCTCCATGTTTAACAGTTACTTCTTGCTTCTTCCTTCCGTAGAACATCCCATCAGATACCAGCCTCATCTCCTCATCCTCAGACCCCATCCTTTGAGCCTCAGATCCCTGACTCTGCAGACTCTTTCCCTATGGGCCACAGAGCCCTTGCCTTGGGAAGTTGTGGTAAAGGAGGAAAAGGAAGCATTCATGTAAACTGAAAGCTTTTCCGTGTATTTTTATGGGATGCTGAGGTCTTGGAATCACTCAGTCTGTAGCCCAGGCATGCTCCAAAATGAGCTCTATTTCTGGGCCTGTCAGATGAAATGCTGTTGCTCCTGGTTATTTTTGGCTCTTTGCCCTTCTGAATAGGTGCATATTCAGCTCAATTCTTTCCCCCACCCTGAGCTGGGGGAAAAAGCAGGCAGCTTCCCTTAGCCAAGCCCTCCCCTGTGTCAGGAGCACTTTCCCCCTTAAGCAGCAGCTACTTACATAAGCTCTCTGGACAGCCCACGACTTATTTGTGCAGTGTCCAGGTGGGCAGCAGGGAAATCCATTCTCTGGCTCTCTTGGGCCATTGAGGGAAAGCTTTGTGAGCTGAACATTTCCAGGCAGGTGCAACCAGATGTCCAGGGCCTCCTTATTCATACCCAGGTCTGCATCCTGCCCCACCGCCATAGTTGCAGAAACTTCTGCCATCCTTGGGGATATCAGGATGAGAAGCAGGGATTTCAGGCTAAGCGAGCACAGAAGTCCCTGTATACTGGGTGTTTGGGGAAGGAAAGTGCACAGGATGTAGAAGATCAAGGGCATGTGTCCATAGATGTAAGGACATCTTGGGGGCCAGTTGCCATGGCTCACGCCTGTAATCCCTGCACTTTGGGAGGCCGAGGCAGGTTGATCATGAGGTCAGGAGTTTGAGACCAGCCTGGCCAGCATGGTGAAACCCCGTATCTACTAAAAATGCAAAAAAATAGCTGAGAATGGTGATGTGCACCAGTAGTCCCAGCCACTCGGGAGGCTGAGGCAGGAGCATTGCTTGAACCCGGCAGGCGGAGGTTGCAGTGAGCCAAGATTGTGCCACTGCACTCCAGCCTGGGCGACAGAGCGAGACTCCGGGAAAAAAAAAAAAGAAAAAGAAGAAAAGATGTAAGGACATCTTCGATCTTTGATCTTTGGGTGAGTGTGTTGAGAAGAACATGTGTTTGAAAAATGAATGAAGCACAGAGAAGTTAGGGGTGAATGTGCAGATCCAGTTGGGACAATGGGTAAGAGAAGAGTGAATGGGCACCAAGGGAGAGAATGTCACTATAAATAATTGAAAAGAGAGTGAATGCACATGAGAGCTTGGGGAAAGGCAGGTTGTGCCTATAAGTCATAGGCATATTTTATAACTGCATCCTGCAGCTCAAATCACAATCTTGGGCAGGCATTAACATTGATTTAGGGCTTTTAGTCCACCTGATAATATGTAATATCAAGCACAATGAAACATCATGATCAACTGGGATGCTTAGTAAAGTCCATGTAAAATCAAGAAACACACAGAGAAGAGGCAGCTAGAACGGGGTCCTCTTAATAGCCACTTACCTCTACAGCTTTTCATGCAGAGGTTTCTTTTTCAGTTCTTATCAAGTATTACTTTGAGGCCTTCATTCATGTAATTCTCTTGGCAACCCAGAGAGGTAGACACTGTTACTATCATCAGCCTCATTTTACAAATGAAGAAACAGAGACGTAGGAAAGATCCCAGGTCCACAGCCAGGAGGTGGCAGAGCCAGTTTGGATTCTGGTAATTTTGCTCAAGGACTAGTGCCCATGTCACTACACCAAACTTGCTACGAAGGGCCAATGGAGAGGCAACCAGGTGCATGCTGGCGGGGAGGGGTCACATCTAGGTTTTAGGTTTAGGCCTCTGCCAGCACTTCACCAGGTGCTTGAGAACATAGATTTATGTCAGACACGTTTGTCCAGGGCAACCCACCTCATCATAGCTGGGCTAGCTTGGGAAGATCACTAATATTCGGTCCTCAGTCTCTGTGTCTGTAAAAATGGGACAAAGTTAGTCTACCTGTTTACACAGTGTTGTGAAGGCCAGGTAAGGTAGCATAGTGAGGGTGGTGGTAAATTGTTGAGCCCTAGACAAGAATAAAGCATTGTTTGTGTATTTTTCATACTTGCTAACTTCCAAAAAAGGCTCACAAGGAGAGACATAGCTCTTATAAGACCATGAAAAATTTTAAAAAGATTTATAAATACCTGTGGTGATATGTCTCTAATGATGACCCCACTCGTGAACCACATCTCCCATTATGACCCTAAGGGAAGTGATTCCCCAGTACTTCCCCTGGAAGTCAGCCACCGTACAGCTACCAGCATGTTGTGAGAGGGCCCAAGCTAGCCACATGGATGGAGAGAGAGGTGCTCAGCCAGCCTCCAACCATCCAGGTCAGCCCAGCCCAGGTACCAAACATGAATGAGCAAACCATCTTGAACATCTGTCCCGGTTGAGTCTTCAGATGACTCCAACCCTAGCCACCATCCCACTGAAACTTCATGAGAATTTGAAAGCAAGAAGTGTCCAGCTGAGTCCTGTCAGCTCACTGAACCATGGAAGATAAAAATAAATTGTTGTTTTGAGCCAGTAAGTTTGAGGGTAGTTTGTTTATAGCAATAGATAACTGAAACAGTGCCCTGAGTATTTTAACGGGACAGTATAATTAGCTCTGAGCTTCTTACTATTCAAAGCAAAAAGGGGAGTAGAATGGATTATAGGCATTTATTATCTTGAGATTCTGTGATTTACCTTAATGCAGGGCTCATCCAACTGTCTCTTTGCAGTCAAATCAGAATGAAAATTAAACCATCTTCCTTACATGAGAATTTCTCCTATCTTCACCAAAACTATTTGTGCAAATTCTATAATCCGCCTTGCCAGAGCAAAACAAAGAATTACAGCTATCACTAATAAGAAAACGTCTCTTGTATCTGGCCCAAATCTTTCAAAACTCCAGGTCAAGCCCATTTTCTCCTGTTTGGTTCTCAGCACATCCTCTCCTCCTGCCTCATTCCCATCCCAAATTAAGTCGCAAACGGGCTCGGTGACTCCGGGGTCCTTAGCAGTCAGAATTAATGATTAAAATAGAAATGCTGAAAATAGTTGAAACCGAAGCAGATTGGATGATTTATTCAAACCTTCAGGAAAAATTACTATTCAGGCCAGAATTGAAATTTAGACCTGTGGTTCATAACCAATTAGAATGCAACTCTTCCCTGATGCTACCCACTCCCCCACCCCACACAAAAAAGGAAAAAAAAACATAAAATTCATGCATGGCTGTCCGGGTGTCCTTTAGAACCCACACTCTGGGATGTCAGGAACCATGTCTGTCTTCTGCATAGAGTGGTGTTTATGCATTACTGGTGCTTATTAAAGCTTTTTTTCATTAACAGCTCCTTCACAGTCTGATAATAAAAGACCTAAAAATGAGGGAAGCAGTGATTCCCATTCTCTACAGTGTGGCATCAGTAAGCAGGCAAGGCTGGTCTCCTAGGACATCTAAGTTGTCACATGGGGTATTTGCGGTCACCTCCCTCACTTGGGACCCACAGTGGGCCCAGGCAACTCTTTGAAGGTAATGAAATTTGTCTTTCATGACTTGACCTCATTTTCTATACTCTTTCTCCCTCATTAGTCTTCACACCCCTAAATTGGGCTTTGGAGGCTTCTATGCTGAGAGTCTGCAGGTAACCTGCTCTTTGGGAGACAGGGCCAGACTCAAATCCCAGCTGAGTTCCTTCTCCTACATTTGCATAAACACTTTCCAGTCATCAAGATATTTCACATTTCAGTTCATGTTTGCAACAGTTCTGTGAAGTAGGCTGTTATGGGTTGAACTGTGTTCCCTAAAAAGATATGTCAGAGTCCTAATCCTCAATACTTTGAATGTGACTTTATTTGGAAATAGGGTTCATACAGGTGTCATCAAGTTAAGATAAAGTCATAAGGTGGGCCTAGCACGGTGGCTCACGCCTGTAATCCCAACACTTTGGGAGGCTGAGGCGGGTGGATCACTTGAGGTCAGGAGTTCAACACCAGCCTGACCAACATGGGGAAACCCCGTCTCTACTAAAAATACAAAATTTAGCCGGGTGTGGCGGCACATGCCTGTAATCCCAGCTACTTGGTAGGCTGAGGCAAGAGAAGCACTTGAACCTGAGAGGCAGAGGTTGCAGTGAGCTGAGATCGCGCCACTGTACTCCATCCAGCCTGGGTAAAAGAGCGAGACTCTGTCTCGGGAAAAAAAAAAAAAAAAAGGCATAAGGTGAACCCTCACGCAATATGACTGGTGCCTTTATAAGAAGATGGAAATTTGGGGCTGGGCACGGTGGCTTACGCCTGTAATCCCAACACTCTGGGAGGCCGAGGAGGGTGTATCACTTGAGGTCAGCAGTTGGAGACCAGCCTGGCCAACATGGTGAAACCCTGTCTCTACTGAAAATACAAAAATTAGCCGGCATAGTCGCATGTGCCTGTAATCCCAGGTACTCAGGAGGCTGAGGCAGGAGAATTGCTTAAACCTGGGAGGCAGAGGTTGCAGTGAGCCAAAATCATGCCATTTCACTATAGCCTGGGTGACAAAGTGAGACTGTCTCAAAAAAAAAAAGAAAAGAAAAAAAAAGAAGAAGAAGATGGAAATGTGGACGTGGACATAGACACGTATACAGGGTATGACAGTGTGAAGAGCCAGAGAAAACATGGCCATGGGAGGCAGAGACTGGAGCCAGCGTGCCACAAGCCAAGGTGTGCTTGGGGCAACTAGAACCTGGAATAGGCAGCAGGATGCTCCTCTTGAGGTTTCAGAGGGAGCACGGCCTTGCCAGTACCTCGATGTTGGGCTCCTACCTTCCAGAACTGTGAGACAATAAATTTCCTCGTTTCAAACTGCCCAGTGTGCGGTCATTTTTCCTAGCAGTCCCAGAAAACGAATACATAGATAGTTGTTATTTTCCTGTCCTTTTCCATCTAATGTTATTGGGCCCCTATTGTGTTCCAGGCTCTGTGCTGAACTCTGGAGCCTAGACCCAAGGCCACAGGCTGATATAAAGCAACTCAAAGTTCCCGAGCCTTCTCATGAATTTCCGTGCTCATTCTGTTTTGTCTCAGGCTCCCGCCATCATCCTCACATCCAGGCATCCCCCGACCCATCACCATGGTTTTATCTGTGCCCCTTCTCACAACTATCAGAGATACACAGTGCTGGGACAGGGAGCGACGTTGGACATCTGCTGCTCTAACGCCCTGGTTTCCTGGTATGCACCCTGAGGTTCAGAGGAGTGGGGCAGCCAGTAGAAAGGCACCCTTGTACTCAAGTACAGCTTCCCACTCCCTGCCTCTGATCAATGCATGTTATGTGTCAATCCAACAAACAACAAATATTTGTACTAAATTACTAATGACTGGTAAACACGATGTATTGTACCTCCCAGAGGCATTTGAATGTGGAACAATGGCTTAACTCAGAGAAGTGAATGTCTAATAGTGGAATGTGGTGCTGCAGGTGGGGTGGACATGGCAGGGCAGGAAGATTTGAGAGCACGTGTAGGGTCTTTACCTGACCGTTTATCTCATATCCCTAGAGGGACTTCTGTGTCTGCTAAGTATAGGACTGGCTACCCTGGAGAATTGTGGAAGTGGGCCAGGGAGGGGCTTGTCCCCTTCTGTACTTTGAGAGGCCATGCAGGCTCTCTCAAAGTATAGGTGACCAATGGCCTCCTGGATGCAGAAGGAAGCACTGGCCTCATTATATGCAGGTTTCACGACTGCTGTTTTAAACTCCAATACTGCTGAACCATTCAGAAATAGATCCATTATAGGTCTGCTTTAGCCCCAGGCTTTTACACAGGTCACTAGAAAATCCAAGATTGCACAGTAATTCAAACTCTTAGGAAGGAAAAAACAAATTCTCTTCAGCGCTTCCTCCCTCCCCTCCTAGCTCCTGGCCTAAAAGGAAGCACCTCTTCATTTCTGTAGTGCTTTGGAATAAGTAGCTCTTACATGGAACTTGAAATCTAAATTTTTCTTCAGCTATTAATTGATAAGAGCAGCTCATTTTACTTCTCATGCTCTGAAGTAAGATTACAGTGTAAATAAACTGGGTCAGGTTTAGCAGGATGGACGTGAACTGTTCTCTAATTCCCCTTAATCTCCGGTAAAGGAATAACTAGGATTTGGACATCAACATTCAATAAGCAATTATGCTGCTCCTTCATACTCGATCTAAATTAGTCCACGGTTCCCTCAAAGAGAATCCAACGAACCTCCAAACCGGGCTCTTAAATTGCAATCTCTTTGTATTGTTCTGGCTGATGAGAGATGAGTCGGCATTGTGGGAGGGTTTGATTTGATTTATATTAATTTTTAAACTATCTGGGATCTCTCGTTTTACTTGAAACAGATCAGGGAAAAGGGGTCGGTAAACAAGGGTTTCATCTACTGCTGATAACCACACCACGCTCAGCATTTCATGAGCCTGGCTTCTCATTTTCATAGCACATTAGAATCATTATCTAATTATTAATCTCACCCTAGAGTTCCTAGGAGCTTATGACGCCTGTTGAAGTTAATGAAGGCTTTTACCTATAGATCTGGCGTTAAATCATTGTGATTGCCTGAGTGCCCACAATATGGTAGGCACTGACAGGGCTGACAGAAAGGAAAGAGAATTAAGCAGAAGGAAAATAAGGAGGGGAAGAGGGAGAAGTCACTGGAAAGAAGGAAGGGCAAGATACCAAATCTAGATAGTAACTTCAAAACATCTCATTAGGAAAATGGGGCAGTTAAGGAAGAACTCACCAACTAATCTGCTTAAACTTTAATTAATAATTCATTTATATATATTTATGTGGCACGCTTTCTCTAGGGAACCCAATGTGCTTAGCAAACATATTAAATAATTAACTCTCTCATATCTGAGTGAAGTGGAGAGGCAGCAGAGTTACTCCATAACTGGTTGAGCAGATTGGTGGGTGACAACTAGATGTCTTGCTTGGGAGAGGAAAGCCCATGTGTCACTTACCTGATGCCACAAGCAAATGATCTCTCTGGGGGCCTAGTACTGTAAGGCTCTGTCTTAGCACCTTCCCAGAAGAAGCAGTTTGTGTTTAGATAGATAGATAATGAGGATACATAGACGGAGATAAATAGGTATGAATGTAGCAATCAAGAATATTTTTGGGGGGGTGTTATTAGAAGAAAGTCAAACACGGTACATTTAAAAAAATACTGCCTTCAAGACAAAAGATAAAAGGAAGTATTTCAAATCAGGAATATTGGTTATGGCATTAAATAAAATGAATTTGCAGAGGCCAAATGCCAGATGATGAGACATAACATTTACTAAGTTGTGTTTAAACACATTTTGAGTTCCTAAATTGTATCCTCAATGTACTGTTGACAGGACACCATTTAAAAAAAAATACCTTTAACATGAATGGTATAAATATCTCTCCAAAAAGTACAAATGCATCTGCCAAACCAGGGGAAGGTAAAACCAAACAAAACTTAGGAAATTTAAAAATAAAAAACAAGAAGCGAAAGCAGCACCTGCTCAGATGCAGTGAGCATGGCTTCAGCGTGAGTTAGGGGGTCACGTACTTAAGATTCATGCCTTTGTGGCCTACATCCCCTTGGTCAATTATGAGAACAGACTTCTGTTCACCACATCTTAAAACCAGTAAATTGGAATCTCCATACACAGGAGGACAGACACAATCCTTGGAGACATCATGCTAATTAAAACCACAACCTGCATTGCTTGGACACGCATAACCTGGCAGCTAATGTTGAGATTTGGTCAACTAGCCTACAGAAAGTTTCAATGCTGGAGAGAGGTTTTTTAAATCTTTTTTTTTTTTTTTTCCTTACGAGACTGTCACCCTGGCTGGACTGCAGTAGTGTGATCACAGCTCACTGCAGTCTCGAACTCCTGGGCTTGAGTGATCCTCCCACTCAGCCTCCTGAGGAGCTAGGATTACAAGCATAGCCACTGTAAATGGCTTTAAAAAAAAAAAAAAAAAAAAAAAGAAAGAAAGAAAAAATGTGAAGACAGGGTCTCACTATGTTGCTCAGGCTGGTCTCAAACTCCTGGGCTCAAGTGATCATCCCACCTCAGCCTGCTGAGTAGCTAGGACGACAGGCACAGCCACCATGCCAGGCTTCTTATCTTTCTAAAATGAAAAATGAACTTACATCAAGACCACTGTCAGGAAAGTATAGAGGGAAGGGTGGTGAGGTGGAAGAGAAGAAACTTTTTAAAAAGCAAACGAAACCACTCTATTGATTCTTAACTCTCCACCTGGATTCCTGACTGCTTTCTTATTTTATCCTACCTTTTTAGGGGATTTTTTTCTCCTTTTTTTTTAAGAGAAGGAACTTGGCATGTGGGGTAGATTGCTTCTAGCCCAGACTCCACAAATTATCAATCAAAGGCCCTTGAATAAGTTTCTTGACCCTTCTGAGCTGGCTTTATCCATTGAAAATAATGGTAGCAACTTTCAGGATTGTCCTGAGGATTATTTGAAATGGTGGCCAAAAAAGTGCTTTGCAAACTACACAGATGTGTAGGGTTATTGGTATCAATTTTGGACAGGGATGAAAGTCTTACAGCTCATTGCGCAGACATTTCTGAGAGTCAGGTCTTCATCCTCCTGCCCTCTTCCTGACAGACACCCCATGCTACTGACACTGGAAAGTTCCCAAGTCACACTCCAGTTTAAAAGACACTGGTCTTATTTTATTACTTTCTTTACCCTTTGGACTAACCCAAGTTTAGCTGGCTAATTTCAACATTAGTCAGGGATCAGTCTTTAGCCTTAATATAAACCAGCCGATATTTTCCTGCTCAATCCTCCTGCTTTAAGTAGCACAAAGCCACAAAGACAAAACAAGATCCCTCTCTCTGTGTTCCTTCAGGGGCTGTAGGTAAATTCTCCTTCACAAGACATACATGCAGGCTGCCTGGGGGGACTTTTCTCTAGAGCTTTCTGACCAGCTAAGGTTTTCTAACTCCATTCACATTTTTAGTATACGCTATGATCTGAATGTTTTTGTCCCTTCTCTGCAAAATTCATTCGTTAAAATCCAATCCCCAAAGCGATGGTGTTAGGAGCTGGGCCTTCGGGAGGTGATGAAGTCATGAAGGCTCTGCCCTCATGAATGGGATTAGTACCCTCATAAAAAGAGTCTCCAGAGAGCTTTCTCCTCCCCTTCCACCATGTGAGGACACAGTGAAAAGGCACCATCTGTGAACCAGGAAGTGGGCCCTCACTGGATACCAAATTTACTGGCACCTTGATCTTGGACTTCCCAGCCTCTAGAACTGGGAAATAAATTTCTGTTGTTTATAAGCCACCCAGTCTGTGGTATTTCATTAGAGCAGCCCCAGTGAAGGCAGTAGATAGTTTATACTTTCCAATCTAAAATACCAAAAGCTTTTTTAAATCATGTAAGCCGTGGTATTAGTGATATTTTTAGGTAATATTTTATTATTCTCATTATGAATCTATTCAAAGATTCATATCCTTATCTACATAAAAATATCTATTACATATGTTATCTATAGCTATATGAATTATATCTCTACATCTATCTATATAATGGGTTCAAATTCATCAATACCTAATCTCAACTCACCAGACTTAAATTTATTGTGTTTAGTGTTTCTGTGAAGCATCCTGCATCTCCAATTATATAAAAGAAACATCTGCAGACCTAACCAATTTACCAAAAGAAATAGGCCAAATAGGCCAGGCATGGTGGCTGACGCCTGTAATCCCAACATTTTGGGAGGCCAAGGCGGGTAGATCACGAGGTCAGGAGATGGAGACCCTCCTGGCCAACATGGTGAAACCCCATCTCTACTAAAAATACAAAAATTAGCTGGGCATGGTGGCACATGCCTGTAATTCCAGCTACTCGGGAAGCTGAGGCAGGAGAATCGCTTGAACCAGGTAGTCGGAGATTGCAGTGAGCCGAGATTGCACCATTGCACTCTAGCCTGGCGACAGAGCGAGACTGTCTCAAAAATAAAAAAAGAAAAAAGAAAAAGAAAAATAATTAGACCAAATACTGGGAAAGACCTGATAGCCTCAAGGTGAAGTCACACTCCTCAAACCATAATGCCGGACCCCCAGTTGCAATCTCATTAAACCTCACCACAGTCTGGTGAGGGATTCAGCGACTGCTTTTAGTTTTATTTTCAGAAAAAAAGACCGTGAAGATCCAAGGAGATCTGGCCATTTTTCAAGGTCAGACACCTATAGCATGGCAAAAAGGCAGGAAGCCGAGTATCTTCAGCCCACACATTTGCAGCAGCCCCAGTTAGATGGTGATTTCTGTCCGAGCAGAAGACACCAGGCAGTCGACCCCTGTCAGAGAGCTTCACTCTCTTGGGAAATTTTGCAAAGCTTTTCCAATTCCTCCAGAGTACAGTTAAGCATCCAAATGATTCTATTCTAGCTTTTAATACCTTCCCATCTCCCACCAAAACTGAGGTAGAAGAAATATTTAAAGTCTCAAGAGCACAGGGAGCAAACAACCGTTTCCTTTTTTGTTCCTCTGCAGATGAAGAAATAGCAAAGCTGTTTTTGCATTTCAAACTTTAAATTAAAAAGTTGACTTGCAGAATCCTAAGCTCCACTTTCCTCACTGAATGGAATGAGGTCTGCCCCTCAGCTGGGAGTTTCTAGTGAGGCTGGAATGGAGGCATTTTCATGTACATGCTAGGCGTTTCAATAGTTTGGAAAGCAAAACTGATCTTAGATTGAAAACCTCTAACCACATGGTATAGAACTTTTTTCTTACTTAAAACAATCCTCGAATTATTGGCAATGCTTGTTTTTATTTTGCAAAACCTTCTATACCAGGTGTACTAATTATGCGTCCTCTATACAGTGTTCAAAAGTAGGGGGGATTTTGTCCCCCAGGAGACATTTGGCAATGTCTGGAGACACGTTTGGTTGTCACAACTGGGGATGGGGGAGGTGTGTGTTAGTGGCATCTGGTGGGTAAACGTCAGGGATGTTGTTCAACATCATACAAGGCACAGGGCAACCCCCACAACCAAGAATGACATGGCCCAAAACGTCACAAGTGCCAAGGTTGAAACCCAGCTCTATGACAATCACAGTTAATATTCAGGACAGTTTCCTTCCCCTTTCCTGCCCCGTGGCCCCCAATTCTGCCCCTACGAGGTTTATTGCTATCTTAGCGTGCTATGAATTACAATCGCTTGACCTAAAAAGATTTTTTCAGACCTTTTAAATCTCTAAATGTTGAATATCTGGAGTATGAAAATGCTATTATGATGTATTTTATTATTAGAATTATAAATGGAGTCAAGAGCATTTACATTTTGAATTTATCTATATTTAATCCTAGTTGTAAATCGAAGGCCCGGCACGCAAAGGCCACACATCACCTCTCAGGAGAGAGATTATGCCAACTTGGTTGGGTGCCTTGTGTTCTATTAAAGTTGAAACCAGGCTTCCCTGTCAGACTGTTACGGCTAAACACACTTGGATCTGCAAGCAGCAAGCACAGGCTGTTCATTGTGTGCAGAGATGAGAACTGAGCCAGACTGACTACTAGAGTGTGTCCCTTCACCACCCCAGCGTCCTCCCCATTATCCACTCAGGTCTGGGAGACCAGCCTGCTAGGCAGCTAACAGCTATTGGGGGACACCTGTAATTGAGTCAAGATGCCAACCAGCGACTGTGTCAAGGCAAGAACAAGAAATTCTAAAACACTTTCCAGTATGCTTCCACAACCCACCCCGAAAAACTGGCTCCTTCCCAGTCCTCCACCGATTCTTCCATGTGGGTCCACTTTGCTGTTAGGATAAGCACAACACTCCATAAGGGCCCACAAGGCCCTGCCCACACCCTTTGCTCTCCCCCATCCTCCCACACTGACCTTCATGCCAGTCCTTGCGTGCATTATGCTTTCCCACCACAGGGCCTTTGCATGAGCTATTTTCATTTGTTTTCCATTCCCGCTGCCCACTTCACTTAGGTAAGACACTGGCTCATATACAGATCATCACTTCCTCAGTCATCATTCCTCAAGGACACTTCCCAGACCTCCCTGACTAAGGCAAATCCTTCTAATACACATTTCCACTGCACCAACTTGTTTCTTCAGAGCACTCCCACTGATGCACTTTTACAGTTGTGTACTTAATTAAATAATGTCTGGTTATGACATATCATTGTATCCTAAGCACCAAGCACAACACTTGGCATATAGTAGGTGCTGGGTACGTATTTGTTGCCTGGCCATTTAATTTTTTTAAATGAACAAGTGGATGAAAGAACAAATGAATGAATGAATTAAACTATCCTAAGATCTAAAACCTGGGCCAATGTCACAGGTATGAAACTGTGCATGTGCTTGGGTCCAGCTAACCATTCGGATTGTCAGTTTAGATTATTGAAAGGAACAGAAGAGAAATCTTGCCTATAAAACACGGAACTGGGAAAAAAGCGTATACCTCACTTAGAGCGTCATTAAGTTAGAGAACAACTCCCACACTCTGCTCTAAGATGAAGCCAACATCCAGATTCTCATTGCAAACTTGGCTCCCCTAGAATTCTGTTCTTCTTTCCCCTGTCCCCGCTGCTTTCTAAACGTGAAATATCCACAGCTGCGCCGTTTCTTTACTTTTTTTTTTTCTGGAGAGGTTAACCTTCCTTCTTCAGTTGTATGTTGTGCAATACCCAAGAGGCCAACACTACCATTTGAGATATTTAAATATGACTTTGAGAAATGAGTCTGTCTTAGATATAAAAGCCCACAGTCATCATGATGAACATGACTGCAATGTTTAAAATTCCTAAATAAAGAGATGCAGCACTTTCTGCATATTCATTGCTGAAATGAATATTATATATGATGCCTGTTTTTGTAAGCATTCAAATAAAGCAGTAGGAGAGAATGTGGATTTACTTATTTTTATTAATGAAAACAACTCCACTTGACCAAAGGAAGAATTGTTTCCTCTAGTATAAAGAGCAAATATGTACACGGAAGGCAGTTCTGTGTATTAGTCTCTGAGCAAAGCTTTATTTTTATATTATTGTGTTATTTTATGCACAGTCCCCGAGTGCCTTGTCAGTGACAGCCACTCATTAAATCATTTAAACTATCATATAAAAATAAAGATGGATTTTAAGCTACACTGAGCCAGGCAGTCGGTTAGCAAATACTGATTGCTCCCCGTGGGGTCTCAAGTATTCTTTCAGGTGATGGAAGTACATATGAAAGCAGTGCATGGTCTGTTACCTTGAAAGGACTTAGGGACTAGTCAAAGCCACAATCAGATGAACCTCTAATCAAAGTAACATTATCCAGATAAATGCTGTCTTTTCAAAATGGATTGAAAGTCAGCAGTGAATCAGTCTTCAGACTCAACCAATAAGGTGGCAGGCACCATGCTGGACAGAGGAGGTACGCTGTTCCATAAGTGGTAAACAGTTTAGCAAAAAGTTAGAAAGTCATGAAACTGAAAGAAGAACCTCCAAGAGGTCAATGTGGTTGATGGACAACTGAACTCCAACTTGGGGAAGCTGAAGGCACAGGAATAAACTTGGTACATCTTCCACAAGATTCATTTCCCCTTTTTGGCAAAAAAAAATCTTTAAATTTTCAATATGGAAATGAACATGACTGTCTTGTGGAGAAGAATTAAAAAAAAATTCTGAAAATGTGGAACAACAAAGAATTCCCATAGACTGGAGATGGGAGTGCAGGTTGGTTCAACCAAGGTCTTTGAACTATCAAAGAGTTGAAATACGTTGAAATATGTAAAACCATCATCCAGTAATCACTTCTAGATATACATGGCCCCAAATTCATGCTCACGTGCACCAACAGATATTTGTAAGACTGTTCATGGCAGGATTATATATAATAACCAACAACTGGATACAACTTAAATGCCCATCAACAATGATATGTAAAAACAAATGTTGGTGTACTCATATGATGGCATACTATACAGCATGAAAATGAGTGACCTAAGACCACACATGGCACCACAGATGAATCTCACAAACATTATGTTGAATGAAAGAAATCATATATGAAGGAATCTGTAGTGTTTGATTATATTTACATAAAATTCAAAAACAGGCAAAACCAAACAATAGTATTAGCAGTCAGAAGAGTGGTTGGTTTCCTTTGGGGAGAAGATAGTGAAGCATTCATTTATCTGGAAGTTATACATTTTGTGATAATTTGTTAAGCTGTATGTTTATTTTCTGTGTACTTTTTAGAAGGTATGTTATACATAAATAATATTTCAATGATTAAAACATTTTCTCTAAAGCATGTGACCTTTTGAAAATAAAAACACTACAATTCAAATAAATATATTGCTTGTCGGTGGGACTTCTGCCACAGATTTGCTGAAATATGTGGTCATCCTTTGTGCTTAAGTTCAAGAGCCACTGGTATGGGTGGTGGGAGTGGGAAGAAGCAGTTTTCATCTAAGATGCTGGTCAGGGATTATCATATAAGATCCAGGAGCTGGAAGGCAGGTGGCAATTGACCAGATTGTTTTTCCAAGCCCAAGAGTGACTCCATCAGGGACATTATTTTCTGGGGATTGTCCCAGATATAAGCATGAGACCAGGGATTGCCTGAAGAAGCTAGAAACAAGTTAATCAGAGACAGGAATTGGAGTTAAAGAGAGAAGCTGGAGAGCAGAGCCAAACAAATGGCACCAAATGACAGACATCACTGGTGTGCAGTAAAGGGGAAGCGACTGGAGACACATTGCGGAGCAGTCCAGGAGCAGGCTAGAAAATAGAAAGAAGGGTTGAAAGTTGGGGGTGGGGTGGGACGAGGGGCTGCTCTCCCACGCTGCCATGTTACAGCATTAAGACTCTAAGGAGTCAGAGAATTCTGATCTTGAACCTGGACTTCCAGGTGGTGAAGAAGGTCTATTTGTCAAGGTAGGAGGATAAGGCCCATTTTGTTTAGCTTGTTGTCTTGATTTATAACTTCCAGATATTTGGATGTATGGCAGGCTGGTCTCCATTTGTACTCTTGCCCCAGGATCTGAAAATATCAGATATTTTGCTAGAGCCCCACATTCTTCATTTAGGAGAGACTGCTTCTGTGGCAGAGAGTACATTCTGACCACTACTCTAGTTCATCAAGATTTCTTTGGAACACGGATTCTGACGTATCAATGCCACTTTTAGCCATCCTCCATCCTGTAGCTATGGGCAAACTCCACATTGAGAAATATGGTTTCTGGTTCATGTATGCCAGTGAAAATGCTGAACAGGACAGGAGTAAGTCTGCAGTCTTATAGGAGCACATTAGATATTTCCCTAAGATTGATGTCAACCCATTCATGCGCGTGCTGTGGGGGCAGCTGTTTGACTAACACAACTACCTAATCAGTTCTGTCCTGCCAATGAGGATATGATAAAAAGGTTCTTGAATGCTGCTGCAGTCAGTATACTTGGGGTCATGGAAGGTCATGGTATGCTGACCTCATACATGGGGACTCTTGCAGAGAAGAGATGGAGTGGCTTGACAAGACTTGCCTGGTTTCTAGAACTCACTGTCTCTCTGTCTCTCTCTCTCTCTCTCTCTCTTTTTTTTAATGTGATCCTCTACCGTATGCTCCACAACTGACTTTGTGAGAGCAGTTGAATTTGGCCATCTGATAAAGGCAGAGGTGAGTAGTACAGAAGGTAATGAGGCAAAGCTTCCAGGTTGTCTTCCAAGTTTCTGGTCTGATGGGAAAGATGGCAATGACTTTGGAGAACCAAAAGTCAAGGGTCAGCAAACTTTTCCTGTAAAGCACCACATCATAAATATTTCTTGTGCATCTGTCTCTGCTGCAGCTATTCAACTCTGCTGTGAAATCAGTCCTAGTGCAATGATCAGCCATAAACAACATGAAATGAATGGTCATGGCTGTGGTCCAATAAAACTTTACTGACAAAAATAGGTGGTGGGCCAAATTCGATATGGCTATAGTTTGCCAACCTCCATTTTAAAGTGTAATCACTCCCTGAGACTAAGCAAAGGACATTAGGAAATGGGCTAATCTTCTGAGTTAGTAAGTAAAACAATGACAACACCATGTATCATATTAAAGATGGCCCTTGTTGAGCTGCCCTGCTCTGCAGCTCAGAGACCATCAAAAGAATCCATGTAAAACACCAATCTCCTTGCACCTTTCCTAACCTGAGAATCTTCTGGGCTCCTTTTCACACTGGCTCTGCCCAAACACTCCTGCTTTCTTTCCCAGCCTCACCCCTTGTCCTTGTCACATACACCATGCTATCCAGCCATACAAAGCTCTTCTGTGATCCCTCATTAGCTGTGCAGAGTCATGCCTCCAAACCTTACTCCGTGTTGTTCCCCTTGCTGAAAAAACTCCCTTGCTGCTTTCAAACTGTTACTCATCCTTCAAGGGACCATTCAAATGTCTCTGCCTTGAAGTTTGCCAGGCACCCTCAGGTTGGGTTAATTTTCCTTCTTCCATGTTCTCATAGCACTTTGTACAGAACCATACTTCATCAACACAACTTCAGAGTGACCCCTTCTAACTCATCTCCAATAGTTTAACCTTCTTGTGTATAGTATTTAAAAAATCTGTTTGCTCCTTTCTCACTGGGATGTGAACTCTTTTCAGACACAGGCTACACTTTATTAATATTCATTCACCCCAGGGTTAGCACTGAATCAGGCACAGAAAGGATGTGGAGCACATGTTTGCACAATTGTTTAGCTCATGGCAGAATCTGCTTGTGCTCACACCACTGGGGCTCCGTGGAATGATTCACCGTTTAGATTGTCTGCTATTTTTATAAGACACTTTCAGCGGCTTAATAACTGGCTCTTCCTGACAAGACATTTGGGAACTGTGCATAAGTGACAGAATAATATTAAAATCAAATCAAGTTCAGAGATAAATATACAAATCTCTGCTCCACCTACGTGATATGCCCCCTACGAATCACAAAAGATAATTGTTTTAGTTGATACAGCTGTTGTGTGTTTTGTACAAGCATTTTCTCTTTCAAAGACATCTCATGAAAATCTCATTCTCTTATGAGATATGAGACCATGTTACACCTTTTCCCTTTTTAAATATATTTCCTACATCTTGTTGATTTGATCCCCAGTTCCACTTAGAACACTGAAGGGGTAATTTATGCAGTGGGACCCCAGTGGCCTCAAAGTATGGCTGCAGTTTTTCAAAGTGCCTGTTTGAAGATCGTTCATAGAAGTAAATCTGGGCAAGATCAGGTTCATGAAATGACACGTGTCCCTGGGCCTACTTCTACATTGTTTATCCAAGGAGAAGGTCAAATGTGTGTTTGAGATGGACACCCTGTTATGAGTTGAAGCCTGCCACATCCTCAGGTTTCCTGCAGCACCCACTTTCCAGATACTGCTTTTCCTGCAAATGAGTGAGTAAGGTGACAGGGCAAACAGAACTAGGGATGGGGGGAGCAGATGTGCAGTTATGAGGCCCTCACTCCGTCTAAAATGTGTGAGTGGTGAACCCTCACTCCCTCTAAAACTTCAGACAGCCTCATATATTTTTCCTTATTTACTCCAAGAATTCTTGGGGAAACACTAGGCTTATAAGAATCTTCTTAGGGCAGGCACAGTGGCTCACACCTGTAATCTCAACATTTTGGGAGGCCAAGGTGGGAGGACCACTTGAACCCAGGAGTCTGAGACCAGCCTGGGCAACATAGCAAGAAGTAGTATCTGTAAAAAAAAAAAAAAAAAAAAAAAATTAGCCAGGCATGGTGGTGTGTGCTTGTGGTCTCAGCTACTCTGAAGGCTGACGTGGGAGGATTGCCTGAGCCCAGGAGGTCAAGGCTACAACAAGCCATGATTGCACCCCAGCACTCCAGCCTGGGCGACGGAGCAAGACCCTGTCTCAAAAAAACAAAAAAAAAACAAAAAACCGTAACAAACAAAAAGAATCTTCTCGGCTGGCAAATCCCTGGTTGGGCAGTGGCATCACTGTTTCTTTCCCTGCATCTCACTTCCTTCCTCTCTGGTCTCGCCTGCTCCTCCAGAATCTGCCTACGTGGACTCCCACATTAGCCTGAAGCACTCACAGGCAAACTCCTCGAGGTTAACGAGGCCACGAAACAAGAGAGAGGAAAAGGAGAAGTCGTCAAAATTAGTTTCTTTTAGACTGAATTGATTTCCTCTGGGCCCTGGAATTGGCAGGACATAAATAGATAATCAAAGATTTTTACTCGCCCAGGTAGAAATTATATAATCAGAGGCTGCTTCTTCCTTTGGTTTTTTTGAAACTTCACTGGAAGGAAATTCTCCTTGAGTTCTCAATGACATCGAGCACTCCTCCTCTGCTTTTACTTGGAAATCTTCATTCTCTTTAAGCCAGCAGCCTTCAAAGCTAATCAGGTTATTCTATGTAAGTTAATGTACACACTGGGGCTTTAAAAATACATCTTTGATGATCTTTGGCGTGTATGTGTCTTGTGTGTGTGACAAGAGAGATAATACAATGACACAGATAACCCATTTCAGAAATAACCTTGTTTCCTTCTTCAGGATCCACTGAACCCAGGAACATGACCCCCATCCCTGTCCACCGCAGAGTTCAAAGATGAGAAAGCGCTCTGCCCCTACCTCCATTCTGAGCAGGTGAACCTTTCAACTCCTGTTAGCAGAGGGAATGATTTCTTTCCAGTCTCCCCCATTTCAGCCCCCATTGCAATGACTCCCAACTCTGCACCTGGCTCCAGAGCCCAAAGTCTTTTCTCCACTCTCCTCCACCTACTTATGCCCCAGGCATCTCCAGCTCAACTCATTCAAGCTGATCGTCCCCTCTGTCCCACCCTCAGTCCACCAGACCTGCTCTTCCTCCAGCATTTCCTGCAGCACTGTAAATATTTCCAATCATCCACGTGAAAAACCTTCTCTGCCCATAGCAGCCAGGAATTCTTTTCTGTCAGGGGAAACAAGTCTTTTGTGCCCACGGGCCACTAGCTCAGGCCCATGACACATTGGATCAGCCAGAGAAGCCTGGCCCAGCAGGATGCCTCCTTCTTGCTTGTCTCCACATTCGGGCACTTTTGTCTGCTCCATTCCCTCCCCTCTTGACCTAGTTTGGCCCTTAGTTTCTTCCTTGGACTTCTGTAAACACCAGGTGGAACTGGGCTCAGAGCATCGGGCCCCAGTCCAGACAACCTGCATTCAAGTCCTGCCTCCACCCAGTCTTAGTTCTGCGACCTGAATGACATCATTTCATCCTGCGTCTGCCTCAGTTCCCTTATCCTTAAGTAAGAACAATGCCTAGCTGGGCGTGGTGGCTCATGCCTGTAATCTCAGCACTTTAGGAGGCCGAAGTGGGCAGATCACTTGAGATCAGGAGTTGGAGACCAAACTGGCCAACATGACGAAACCCCATCTCTACTAAAAATACAAAAATTAGCCAGGCGTGGTGGCAGGTGCCTGTAATCCCAGCTACTTGGGAGGCTGAGGCAGGAGAATCGCTTGAACCCAGGAGGTGGAGCTTGCCATCAGCCAAGATCGCTCCATTGCACTCCAGCCTGGGCAATAGAGTGAGACTCCATCTCAAAAAAAAAAAAAAGAAAGAAAGAAAAGAAAAGAAAGGAAAAGAAAAGAGAAAAGAACAGGGCTGGCGAGTTTTTGCTGCAAAGGGCTAGATAGTACATATTTCTGGTGTTGCAAGTCAAGAAGCAAAATTGAGGCTACTATGTAGATATTTACAAAACTAGAGAAAAAATAAAGATCCACGATGTTTTTACTGGTGAAATTCAAAATACAATAATAATTGGAACTCATAGAGAGAGTAGAAGGGTGATTGCCAGGGTCTAGGAGTGGGGGAATGCTGAGATGTTGGTCAAAGGGTACAAAGTTTTGCTTATAAGATGAGTAAGTTCTGGAGTTCTAGAGTACAGGATGTACACTAGTTAATAGTTAATAGTACTGTATTGTAAACCTGAAATTTGCTGAGAATAGATCTCTAGTGTCACCACCACACACACAAAAAAATAGTTAGTATGTGAGGTGATGGACATGTTAATTTGATTGTGGTAATCATTTCACAACGTATACCAAATCACCATGTTGTATATCTTCAATATATACAATTTTCATTTGTAAATTGTACCTCAATAAAGCCAGAAAAAAGTATTATTAATTGATGACCATTTTATTCATTTATTTATAGAATAGAGGTGGGGTCTCGATATGTTGCCCAGGCTGGTCCCAAACTCCTGGAATCAAGTGATTCTCCTGCCTTGGCCTCCCAAAGTTCTTGGATTACAGGGGTGAGCCTCTGCACCTGACCAAGGACAATTTTTTTTTTTAATTCAGGCCTACTAATGAGAACAACAGAATTCTTTGTGAGGAGGATAACATTTTGTTTAATTAGGGTTTGAAGTTAGTGTTCCCTATCATCAAAATCAATTTCGAGTGTTACATCTGTAAAAATCATTCTTAGCTCACCTGCCAGCAAAAACAGGTGGTGGGCTCAATTTGGCCTGCAGGCCACGGTTTGCCCACTCCAGGGAAAGAATAGAAGTGATCGTGCTAAGTGCTTAATACATCATGACTACTCAAAGGGTGCTAGCCACTATAAGGATCTCTCACCATCCTATGCACCTCCACCGGTGGCTTCAGACATGTACATGCTCAGGGTTTTCTTAGGCTGTCTCATACCTGAGCCTTTGCCCAGGCTGTGCTCTCAAGATCCCACCTCCTTAGAAAGCCTTTCCTGCTCCCCTCCCTTCTTCCACATCTTTCCATCCCTAAGGGACTCCCTTAATCCCTCTTCAAGCTCCTGATCCTTCCAGAGCCCCCCTCCCTGCTCCTCTCCTATTTGATTAATTTATTCTTCTTCCCCTTGCAACTTCAAGGTGACACCACGCATCACTCACGATGTCTCCAGCTCTATGCTTAATTGTACTATGTGCTCAATAAATATTGGCTGTAATGAATGAACCTCCTACCTGCAAATGGAAGACTCAGCAGAAGCCCTCCTTCATTGCTTCACTTCCCAAGGAGCTCTTTGTTCTCAAAGTATCTGAAACACTTGGCCCTCACTGGTTTTCTTATAAATGACACATTATAGAATAACAGCTAAGTGCCTTGGCCCTGGTTACAAATTCCAGCTCCATCACTTCCTGGCTTTGCGGTTTTGTAGAACTTATTTAACTTGTCTGAGCCTCAATTTGTTGGTAAAATGGTGATAATGGTGGTACCCACCTCATACGTTTTTTGCAAATTAGATTACATAAAGCATACAAAGCACTTAGCACAGTAAATACTCTATAAATGTCTGTTGCTTTCTTCACAATTATTGAGCAATGGCCATGTTTTAAGCTCTTTCATTAATTTTTTTTTTCTTTTGAGACAAGGTCTCACTCTGTCACCCATGTTGGAGTGCAATGGTGGAATCACAGCTCACTGCAGCCTCGAGCTCCCAGGTTCAAGCGATCCTCCCTCCTCAGCCTCATGAGTAGCTGAGACTACAGGTGTACATTGCCACGCTCAGCTAATTTATTTTTTTATTTTATTTTATTTTATTTTTTTGTATATTTTGTAGAGACAGGGTCTCACTATGTGGCACAGGCTGGTTTCAAACTCCTGGCCCGTAGCAATCCTCCTGCCTCAGTCTCCCAAGGTGCTAAGATTACAAGCGTGAGCCACCATGCCTGGCCATTAATTTGTTATTTTCTCACAAATATGCTGTGAGGCAGGTATTATTGTCATACCCATTTTACAGATGAGAAAACTGAGGCAGAGAGACATTGTTTGTGTAAGGTGACACAGCCAGTGTGGCAGAGCCAAGATTCAAATCCAGGCCATCTGGTCTAAAGCTGTGCTGCTAACCACAGGTGGCGGGTATCTTACAGAGATATGCCTCTTCAGCAAGATTTTAGGCTCTTTGAGGGTTAGGAATGTATTGTAGAATTCTTCATACCCTTCCTAGCAGCCGGCATGCACCGTGCACATGGTGCTCCTTGATACAGATCTGCTAATTCATGTACTCATCCCTCCAACACCCTAATCCAGAAGAGGGTAAGAGTGTTCCACAGAGATTTCCTCCCACCCAGGAATGACCGCCCATGAGCACCTTTGTGTCTTATAGAAGGGGACACAAAGGGAAGCAGAAAAGGAGGAAAACATAAGAAAAGAGTGCAGGTGGGGTGTCTGGGGAGAATTTCACCTGCTCAGAAGGCGACAGTGGAATTAGAGTCGACCTCAATGAACTCCTATTTCTTGCTGTTCCGTAGAGCACCAGCCCCATCATCAGTGAGCGGCTGTGAGGACACCAACCAGCACAGGCTGACTCTACTGATTGTCTGTAACATGATTGTCCCTCTTAATCAAAGTGGTGTCATCCTGTGATTTTAGGAAGTGAAGGATAGCAAAATTAATGTTGGCTCAAGTGGGCTTCTAATGGCCGTGGGCCGCCGAGGGGCTGCAGGCATGCTGCATTTCAATGATGTGCACTGGGATTTCTTCGCTAACAAGGGTGCCATAAGTCTTAATTATCCAGAACCAAGGCCTCACCTTGCTGTGTGTCCCCTGGGAGCTCCCTGTGAAGTCAGTGGGAGCTTTGCCTGCGGTTCAGCCCAGTGAAAACTTGCCTGCAAATGTTTGCAAATTACCTCATGCACCTCTGAAGGAATCAGGAGGGAATTATTTATTTTTAGAAGGTTGGCGCAGCCTTGCCCCTGCCTCGCCTGTCACATACCTCTGTGTTGCTCAAATCCTACTCCCTTCCCTCTGATTAATTCTGAACCGTGGGTCTCTTTTCTTTATGGTTGATGGATACACCTCTTAGGTCTTGCCCTCAGCCAAACTGCTGGTAATGTCCTGTTGCTCTTTCTCCTTCCTTAGGGGGCTCTCTAGAGAAAGCCTAATGCATTTTCCATTAGAGGAACTGATTTGTCCTTTCCTTTCCAGCAATGGAAAGCAATCTCCCCCATGTGGAGGATGTCAAGAGCCCCTTAAATGGCTATTCCTTCTCTCTTCGACTCTTCCTGCCTGGACTGAGGCACCCATGCCCCGCTGCTGTGAATGCTGCCCACTAACAACACAGCAGTTACCTTCTCCTGAGACTTGCCCTGGGAGAAAAGCACCACTCACCTGGAAAAGCTGGGGAGGTTTGCCTTCCCGCTGGGGCCAGCACAAAGACTAGCCCTCTTGCCTTGCTCAAGAGGGCAATCTGTGTCCCCATACATGCCCCAGAGCTCCCACAGGATCCGGCTGAGGCCAAACCTCCTCTGAGCCTGTCCTATTTGCGTTTTCCTCACACCCTTACAGGTTTCACTTGAAAGCACTCCCTCAAGAAATTGCTTGCCCAAGGAGCCCCGTTTCTGGCTCAGCGTCTTGGCAAACCAATCTAAGCCGCCTCGCTAAGCCATCCTTCCCACTGCAAGCAGAATAGTCTTTTCAAACTGCAGCCTGATCATGCCACTTCCTTTCTTAAGCCTTCAATGCCTTCCATTGTCCAAACTCCCGGAGCTTGGGTCTTAATCCCCCGAGACCTGGCTCTCCTTCCACCTTCATCCTCACCTCCCAGAGAGGTCACTTCCTCCAGAGATGCCTATCCAGACCCCCTACCATAAATACTATCGTATTGAGACTGCCCGTTTGCTTTTCTTTCTTCTCTTCTAGACTGCAAACTCCTCTGGAATTCCAGAAACCTATCATGCATGTGGCACATATGAGACCTTCAGTAATTATTTGTTGATTGACAAAATTGAACTGTTGAATGATTGAACTAGATACTTCATACATGTTTAATAATAACAGCCAAATGCCAACTTCAAGTTAATGTTATATCAATATTTGCCTTCTTGTGATTTATCTAAAGTGTTCCTAAGTGGCAGAATTCACTGGGAATGTATTAAAATAATTACATGTTTTAACACATACTTATATGCAAGTTGATTAGGGTGTCCAGTACAATCAATGTACAGATGTTCTCTGATGTTTCAGGTTTTCATTTCTTTTGAACACTTAGTTTGTCAATCAAAGCCTTCCCAGCCCCCACTGACCAACCTCTGACTTTCAGCAATTCTCTGTCAAATGTTAAACACCCTTGCCTTCTCTCTGCATGTTCCCAACAACAACAAAGAAACAAAACAAACAAACAAAAAACTCTGCAATTTCAAGTGCCAGAATAGCTCTTCTTATCGGAGAAAGAAAGCCTTGAACATCAGTGAACCATGCTTATAATCTGCCATTTCACTGCGGACTTTTCAGAAAAGCATCACCCTGCAAAGAAGCTGCTCTTGAATGCAGGCCTCATGATTGCCAGAGTCATCGAATGTTCGGACTCGCCTAGTTCTCACTTTGGAATTGGGTGTATCAGCTAGTTGAGTGCATTAATTCTCGGCATGACCATAGACTGAAACACAAGCAGCATTAACAAATTACCAGTGATAGATATGCACATGGGCCAAGGACAAATATTAAAACAGCCCTATCTCGCTTTGCCGCTACTTTGTCCTGTCCAAAATTTGTAGAATTATTAATCCTCCTGGAATGCTTAGTAGTGCGTATAGGGTAATATTCTTGAGGAAGCTAATAATTATCTCTTGTTAGTAAGATCAGCTTACTACAGTCTTTCACTGCAGGGACAGAAAAATATTGTGACTTTGTTATGCTAAATGAAACACAGTGGCAGGATAAATTAGGACATTTAAACTAACAATAATAACATCACACAGCTATAGTTCCCCTCTACATATCATTGAAAAAATTAACAGAAAACAGGCACGGTGACAATAGAAGAACACGCATTATGATGAGACACAAAGGGACAAACTTTCTTCTGTTGCTTATGTTGTTATAGCTAACATTTATTATGCACCCACTATGCAAGGCATAACTCTTATCAAGGACAATGATAATAATAAATTACTATCTGTCAACCATAGTAACTTCATTACGTAACCAGGCAGCGCTCTTATTAAGGCTTTAGAATCTATTAAAAGTTTCATTTTGAAACAATGAACCAAGAGGAACAAATTTATGAATTGTGGATCTGCGATATTAACCCAAAGACTGAGCCTTGGAGACAAAAAAAATTCTAAAGAAAAAAATTAATTTCTGCCAAAAAAAATCTAAAAACGTAAGTTAGCCGGCCCTATCAGCTGCCTCCGGCTGTGCTGTAGCAGAGATGAGGCAAATATCTAATTTCGCAGGAAAAAATTTATAGACTAGACTTTGAATCAGGCAGAGTCCAACAAGCCTTCCCTGCCCAGTTCTCAATCAAATGGTGTAATAAACAGCAATGTCCTCACATGTCCAAGATTCCCCTCTGATCTCTGGATCTGATCATGATTGTGTTCGTCACCTTCCCTGATATATCCAGACATAACTCACCCACCGCATTTGCTAGTTTAATTTGCTTAGTGGGCATGGTAAACTGTTTACAAAGTTGGCTGTAGTAAATCCTCACATCAGGTCGAACGTCTCTTTGCAACGTGACTTTGTACTGCTTCCCATCAAGTGATGGAATGTATTTCTCCTTTCCTTGAATCTAGGAAGGCTTTGCAACTTTCTCTAAGAAAAGAATACGACGGAAGTGATATTTTGGCAACTTCCAAGCCCACTCCTTAAGATACCTTGTTGCAGCTTTCATTTCTGTCATCTTAGAACACAGGGCCACCAGGTAAGGAAGCCAGGGCTAACCATCTTGAAGATGAGAACTCGCATGGAGACAGGCGGCCCAGCCAATAGCCAGTACCAACTGCCAGACATATTGGCCATCCAGAATGATGGTTCCAGTTACACTCCTAGGTGACAGTAGCTGCATAAGTTACTCCAAAAGAGACCAAGCAGAAGAACCACCCCGTTGAGCCCAATATAAATTGCTGACCCTCAGAATCATGAACAAATAAATTAGTTATAATTTTAAGCCACCGAATTTTGGAGCAGTTTGTTACACAGCAGTTGGTAACCACACATGAACAACGTGATAGACACTTTAGAATTTTGCGCAGTACTTTAGAGGAATGGGTTTAACTCCTACACAACACCAGCCTCCAGGACTGTGTTAACTTGGGAAGCTAAGGAATTCTTCTCATTTCTTTCCCCTTCATCTCTCAAAGCAATTCACACTGAGACTGAACTGTTCAACCTTCCTTTGCCAAGGGATTAATAAAAAATTGAAGGCTCAGAAATGCTCCTTCAGTGGTTGACTGTCAGTTTGTTTACAGTGAGGTGGGTGGAAAGGCAACCCCAGCTATCCTCCTCTGTCTAGGGGAGAAATTGCCTCTGCTCTGGCACCGCTGCCAAGAGGTGACTGGGACCAATGAATGGTGTATTATAATGCCAGTGCTGGCCGAGAGCGATGGCTCGGGCCTGTAATTCCAGGACTTTGGGAGGCTGAGGCAGGGGGATCACCTGAGGTCAGGAGTTTGAGACCCAGCCTGGCCAACATGGTGAAATCTCGTCTCTACTAAAAATCCAAAAATTAGCCAGGCTTGGTGTTGGGTGCCTATAATCTCAGCTACTTGGAAGCTGAGGCGGGAGAATCGTTTGGACCCAGGAGGTGGAGTTGCAGTGAGCCGAGATCATGCCACTGCACTCCAGCCTGGGTGACAAGAGGGAGAATCCATCTTAAATAATAATAATAATAATAATAATAATAATAATGCCAGGGCTCTCCAGAGGAACAGCACCAACAGGATGTGTATATATAATCTGTAGGGTAGGCTGGCAGGCTGGAGACCCAGAGAAAGGTTTCAGTTTGAGTTCGAAGGCAGTAAGTATATTGCCAGAATTTCCTCTCCTTCTGGGAGATTAGTCTTTTTCCATTAAGGCCTTCAACTGATTGGAGAAAGCCTGCCTACATTATGGAGAATAATCTGCTTTATTCCAAGTTTACTGTTAATCTTATCTAAAAAATACCTTCACAGAAACACCTAGAACAATGTTTGATCAAATTTCTGGGTACTGTGGACTAGCTAAGTTGACACACTGTTTTTATTTTTTTTTTTTGAGACAGGGTCTCGCTCCGTCGCCCAGACTGGAATACAGTGGCATGATCTCTGCTCACTGCAGCCTCGCCCTCCAGGACTCAAGCAATCCTCCCCATTCAGCCTCTCAGGTAGCTGGGACTACATGACTGGCTAATTTTTTTTTATCTTTTGCAGAGACAGTGTCTTGCTATGTTGCCCAGGCTGGTCTCAAACTCCCGGAATCAAGCAATTCTCCAGCCTCAGCCTCTCAAAAGTTCCGAGATTACAGGTGTAATTACCGTGCCCAAACTGGCGCATGAATTAACCATTACAGATGGTTTTATGAGTTGAATTGTGTCTCCTCAAAGAAAGATATGCTGAAGTCCTACCCCTAGTACTTCAGAATGTGATCTTATTTGGAGATAGGGTCTTTACAAAAGTAATCAAGTTAAAATGAGGTTGTTAGGATGGGCCCTAATCCAATATAATTGATATCCTTATCAAAAAGGGGAAATTTGGACACAGAGATAAACACACACAGAGGGAAGACGACGAAGACACACAGGGAGAAGGCGGCCATGTGACTGATGTAATGTGTCTACAAGCCGAGGAAAGCCAGGGGTTGTCAGCAGAGACCAGGAGCTATAAGAAGCAAGGAAAGAGTCTCCTGTGAGCATTCAGGGATAGCGTGGCCCTGCTGACATCTTGATTTTGGACTTCCAGACTCTAGAAATGTGATGCAATAGATTTCTGTTTCAAGCCACCCAGTTTTGGGTCCATTGTTATGACAGCTCTGGGAAATGAATAGAGGTAGAGACCTAAGAACCTTGTTTCCAGGTCTGAGAGGAGACCACAGGCACCTGCCCCTCCGGCAGGGGGAGGAGAGGGAGCTGAAAAAAGGTTAAGTGGGTCTTCCCTCCTTGAGCTCCTGACCTCACAACATGGACCTTTGACGAGCCCCAGGAGACAGGTCTGAGGGGAGTTGGGAAAGCGTCTACTTCCTCCCAAAGAAGCAAGTTTTCTCCTTAGGCACATGGATCACCAAGTAGAGTGGGAGGATGGAGGTTTTTGGCTGTGAACTTGTGGGTGGAAGGGCCTCAGCCCAGGTATTTGGCTGCTGGTCCTGTGTCCCATTACAACAGCTCACTCCATAGAGGACAGCCCTGAAGAGCAGTCCAGCAGAAGTCACACTGAGCTCCCGAAATGGCCCCTGGAGCCAGAGAAACCTGGGTTAGTTCTGGCTCTGCCAGTCACCAGTTCATAATAATGGCTGGCTTTTTATGGAATGCTAAACACTTCAGGTACGTGGTCTCATTGACTCATTTAAACAACTCATTTTGCAGAAGAGAGACTAAAGCTCAGAGAGGTTAAATGAGCTCCCCCAAATCACACAGCCAATGAAGATTCTAATTGAGGTGGTCCAACCACCAACTCCCCATGCCCAAATTCTTAATCACCATACCTGATAAAAGCATGCTAGGGACACTATGGCCTGGAGTAAACCCCTATATTTAATCAAGCCAACTAGCAGGCCAGAAGCGCTGTCTCTGTTAGACGCTATTAAAGGTGGCCGGGCATGGTTGCTCACACTTGTAATCCCAGCACTTTGGGAGGCCGAGACGGGCAGTTCACTTGAGGTCAGGAGTTCGAGACCAGCCTGGACAACATTGTGAAACCCTGTCTCTACCAAAAATACAAAAAGTCAGGCATGGTGGCATGTGCCTGTAGTCTTAGCTACTCAGGAGGCTGAGGCAGAAGAATTGCCTAAACCCAGGAGATGGAAGTTGCAGTGAGCTGAGATCACGCCACTGCACTCCAGCCTGGGCAACAGAGTGAGACTCCATATCAGAAAAAAAAAAAGAAAAAAAAAAGATGTTATTAAAGGTTCCAGAAAAAGCTAGACTGGTGCCTTGTCCTGGAGGTATTGGTAGTCTAGTTGACAGGAGGACTCTCACTTGGGGATAATTATGACTGGCATTGCCCCCTTCTTTGGGAATATGGAAAGTTTAAGTTTATCCACAGGGAGGGCTTTAGCTACTGGAGACCTCACCATTTTTAATGAGTTGGTATTTTGCTCTCCAAATACATCAGCAGGTGAATGCATTTTATCAGACTTCTACTGGCATAGCAACAGAGTTGAAAACTAAAGGAAGTTGGACCATTGCTCAAAATGCTAGGCAGCAGGCCCAGATTGTAGCTAATCAGTACCCTATGCAAATCACTGATTAATTCAGACTTGCTTCCCCTCATTGTGTGTTTTCTTCTGCATCTGTGCTACCTACCTGACTCAAAGGAATGGGTAGGGTTAGGGCTGGTAGGTAAAAGTGCTGTGACGGTCAGCAACCAAAGACTGTGTGATATTAAGACAGTACATCAAGAGATGGCTTCAACATTAATCACAAAGGAGAAATCATGAGACTTGTATCCTGGAAACAGAATGGCCTTGGAATGAATATTAAGAAAGGGCAACACCCTGGTATTAGCCGCCTGCTGTCTCTGGGTACTTGCCTGTCCAAAGCAAACAGTGGAGCAAACACCAATAGCCACCAGGGCCAGAGTGTGTTCAGAAGAGAGTGTTGTTCTATAGGGCAGGTCCTGGTTTCAGGTATGCCAAGAACTGGCTGCATCACACAGCTGTGGGGTTAGAAAGTCAGGAGCTGCGTCCAAAAGGATCTCCTCTGCGATGTGTCATAGATGGGGAGGGCAGGACTCTCTGGCTGCAGGGGGTTGTCCAGGGGGTAGCTGCAATTGTAGGCAAGATTTAAACTTGCATAGGTTCCTGGAAGCATTACCCTGGATGACTGTATTGATTTTCTAGGGCTGCCATAACACAGTACGAAAAACTAGGTTGCTCAAAACAATACAAATGTTTCTGGAGGGTAGAAGTCTGAAATCAAGATGGCGGCAGGGTTGGTTCCTTCCAAGGGCTCTTAGGGAGTGTTTGTTCTGTGCCTCTCTCCTAGCTTCTGGTGAAGTCTGGCAATCCTTGGTGTTCCTTGGTTTGTAGATGCATCACTCCAGTCTCTGTCTCTGTCTTCATATGGCATTCAGACAGTGTGCCTTTGTGTTTAAATTTCCCCCTTCTTATAAGGACACCAATTATATTAGATTGGGGCCTGCCCTAATGACCTCATCTCAAATTGATCACGTCTGCATAGACCCTATTTCCAAATAAGGTCACAATCAGAGGCACTTAGGATTAGGACTTCAATATATCTTGTCGGGAGGACACAATTTAATCCATAATAATGACCCTGATGGAGCCATTAGACCCCATTGGATTAAAAACATCGGAAAATTGGGCACTATTTTATTCATTTCATATCCTCATTGCCTAGAACCATGCCAGGCAAATAGCTAGTGCCCAGTAAGTGCTGACTGAGTGAATAAGCAATAATCTCATCCAGATCTGTATAATGTGGGTTATTTGGCCAAGACTTTGACAGCAAAATCTTGGCTTTACTAATTCTTACCTGGGTAGTCTTTGGCAAGTCTCTTAGCAACTCCAAGCCTCAATTTGCTCCTCTCTAAAATGGGCATAATGCAACATGCAGGTTGGTGGCCAGATGCCAGGAAGACAGCACACATAAAATGCCTGGCACATAGCAGGTGCTGAGCAAATGGAATTTTTTTTTTTTTTTGAGATGGAGTCTTGCTCTGTTGCCCAGGCTGGAGTGCAGTGGTGTGATCTCTACTCACTGCAACCTCCACCTCCCAGGTTCAAGCAATTCTCATGCCTCAGTCTCCTGAGTAGCTGGGATTACAGGAGCCTGCCACTTTGCCCAGCTAATTTTTGTATTTTTAGTAGAGACAGGGTTTCACCATGTTGGCCAGGCTGGTCTCAAACTCCTGACCTCAAGTGATCTGCCTGCCTCGGCCTCCCAAAGTGCTGGGATTACAGGCATAAGCCACAA
Organism: Pongo abelii; assembly: GCF_028885655.2. Classification (NCBI taxonomy): domain Eukaryota; kingdom Metazoa; phylum Chordata; class Mammalia; order Primates; family Hominidae; genus Pongo; species Pongo abelii. The sequence continues at coordinate 25,010,822 of NC_071988.2, forward strand.
TGCTCGGTCAGAAATTTTTATTTTAAAAGGTGATATGGTTTGGCTCTGTATCCCCTCCCAAATCTCATCTCAAACTGTAATCTCCACCAGTCATGGGAGGGACCTGCTGGGAGGTGATTCGATCATGGGGGCAGTTCCCTCATGCTGTTCTTGTGATAGTGAGTGAGTTCTCATGAGATTTGATGGTTTTAGAAGTGTTTGACAGTTCCTCCTTCACATGCACTCTTTCTCGCCTGCTGCCATGTAAGATGTGCCTGCTTCCCTTCCACTATGATTGTAAGTTTCCTGAGGTCTCCCCAGCCATGTGGAGCTGTGAGTCAATTAAACCTCTTTTCTTTATAAATTATCCAGTCTCAGGCAATTCTTTATAGCAGTGTGAAAATGGACTAATAAATATAAAAGGAAAACTTAACTCTACATGCTACCTTCTAGTTTATATTTATACCATATTTATTTCATCATATCAATTCTTTAAGATTTTTTTTAAAAACCCCAATACATATTAGGCTAATCTAACCATATTAATCAGAAACGCATTCAGTTCACAGTAACACAATCCTCATTTAAACATCGTTCAAAAATAGCAGGGTGGAGGGCATTTATTAGCTCACATAATGCCCTGCTGTTCTGGCATCAGGGATCTCTTGATCCAGAGTCCAGACAATGCTACTCAAGTTTGCCCTTTGTCTCTTGGACAGGCCTTCATCGCGTGGCTACTGGTGGCCTCACTGAATCTGACCAACCTAACAACCCTAGGGGATAGAGATAGCCTTTTCTGATTGCAACCTGAGAAGAGATCCAAGGAAGATACTGATTTGCTTGACTTGGATCATGTGCCTATCTTGGAACCAGCCACTATGACCAAGAGCATAGGATAGGTGCATTGCCAGTTCTGGATCATGTGAATAGGGAAGGGCAGAGTCAGGCTCCCGTGGAATGGGTTCCCTACAGAAAAAAAAGGGCTCTATTTCAGAAAGACATGCTGGAGAGGTTTAATAAGAAATGCCTCTGGCCCTTGAAATGGCCCACAGGACAGAAGATAAATGAGGCTTAAAAAATATCAGGTTTCTAGAAAAGTACTCAGTGTAATTTCTGCAAAAATAAAAACAGAAGCTATATCTTATAGACAAGAGCTTGCTGCTCCAATTTTTAAAAATGCCTCACTGCCTTTGTGGTTCTTACACCTACATCAATTATTACAAGAGATGAGGAAGGCTGGCAGGAGTCACATGGACTGAGACGGCCTATCATTATGTCAGCTGATAACACTGGGATGTCCCTGCAAGGAAGACTGGAACATGGCAAAGTGAGGTAACTCTTTATGGATATACCTAGGTCCCACTATGTACAAATGGGGTAAAAGTGAGAGTGAAAGCGAGTTTAGTGGCAGGAATGCCAATGTGCAAGGGGTCCTTCCATTGAGAAGAACCCTGTTTAAATCCACTTAGGTTCATGTCACAGTAGTTTTTTCTTTTTTCACTTGTTAGTTGTATACTCTGATTTTATGAAAAATAACCCACAACTCAGGTTTAATTTCCCTGGGGGAGATAGCTTTGAAATAACTATTAAATCTCTTTTTCCCTCTTTTTGCTACACTAAGCAAACTGGGAAATATTTTCCCTGAGGACAATAGCCCGGTCATACATGCAGTAATCATTTTAATGCTATTTGTTTCTTCTTCCTTTTTTTAAAAAAACTTTCCAACAGTGTTTGCATATAGCCCTCCCAATTTTATATTTCTACATTTTCTTTTTTATGAGTAAGACAGATGACATATTCATGTTTAGGATTTTGTGAGAAATTCAACTTAATTTCATGGCCGGGGTAAATGTGAATGACTCATTGATGAAATTAGTAAGCCCTTTGCACAGCAATTGAAAATTTATCTATCTGGCACATTCATTTCATTGTCACACAACCACAAGAGGCATTATCCTCAATTTATAGATGAGGAAACTGAGTCTCAGAGAGATGAAATCTTGTTAAGGTGCCGCAAGTAGATTTGAACCCAAATAACCTGACCCAAACAAAAACAATCAACATTTCCTGTTTAAACCCCTTGCGTGCAGTATGCTATTTAATCTCAAAAAAAAATCTGTGAGCTAGGTTATGATTATCATCTTTATTTTACAGATAAAATTGAGGTTTTCAGGATTAAATAAATTGATAAGATTCAAACCCAGATCTGCCTTATTGCAAAGCTTTGTCCAAACACAGAACTTTTCCCAAAGCCTCCGTTAGCTCTGAAAACTCCAAATCTGGTGGAGGTAAGAAGTGAGGACTGGACCCGAGGCCACAGAAAGGAGAGCAGGCAGATCGAGCCCCCTGCTTGGGCTGAGAAGCCTTCGCCTGCCAAGCCAGCTCTGTGGATGAACTATTTGCAGGCCGTGTTCATTCAAAAGAGCTGAGGCAGCCTGGATGGAAGCCCAATGCCAAGATGAAGGTGCCTGACTGACAAAATGCCAGTGTGAGCTGTTGCCTGCTGGCTTCACCCACTGAAAACTTGGGGACCCCCATGTTCACAAAGGCACTGCAGACAGAAAGAAATGTCTGGTAAGCAGAGAGGTCTCAGCAAGCCCAATTATCCACTGCAGCCAATAATCGTGATTGTGGTGCATACCCAGCCCTACCACGTCGGGGGGTGGCCCCATGCGGACATGGAGGCGCCAGCTGGTGCACCGCCAATTCTTCATCAGCAACGAAGGGCAGCCCTGACATCTCTCATCCGCCCCAAGCACCCTTCTTTAACCTCCTTTACATGACAAAATTTCCACTTACAAGTTAATCAAAACCCTGACCATGAATGAGAAAGAAAAAAAATACTCCGTTAATTAAAAATCTCAAAAGATGCCAATGGTAACAGTCTGCAGATGCCTTCTTCCTCTGCTAATCCTACAGGAAAACCAGACATCAGTGATCAGTTTAAGAATCACAGGTCCTGTGATTAGGCCTGAGATCATTTAGTTTTGACAAGTGGAATGAGAAAGATTTTTAATCTTCCTGAAATCCCAAGCTTTGAAAGTAATTAAATAATTAATGAGAAGCAGGGCTTCCCCTTCCTTCCCAAGAGAAGTTAAGTTCCCAAGTTTCTTCCCTGTGCAATACTGTCTCTTAAATGCATAGACAAAGTATCTCCAGTCATTCAACAAATATTTACTGAGCACCTACTCTGTGTCAAGTCCTCTGGAAGGTGGTGGACACACCGCAGGGAGGCTGACAAAGTTCCTGCACTTACCTTCTGGAATGAGGGACAACAATTAACATGTAAATGGATAGTTTGAGGGTGTTGGAATAAAAAGCAAGATGCATACAGCGTGAAAAGGGGGAGCACCCCTTTAGACCATGTGGTCAGGTACAGCCCTAAGAAGTAGTACCACTTGAATAGATACTTAAATGACAAGTGTCTTTGTCTTCTCTTGCTTATAACTGAATACCTGAAACTGGGAAATTTGTAAAGAAAAATACTTCTTATGGTTATGGAGGCTGAGAATTCCAAGGTCAAGGGGCTGCACCTAGGGTCTGCAGTTTCAAGGCGGCTCAGGGTATCGCGTGGCAAGGTTTGCGTGTGTGCTAGCTCAGCTGTCTTCCTCTTCTTGCAAGGCCACAAGTCCCATTCCCATGATAACCCATTAATTCATGAATGGATTAATCCACGCATGATCCAATCACCTCCGAAAAGCCCCACCTCTCAATACTGCAACATTGGGGATTAGGTTTCAACATGAGTTTTGGAGAGGACAAATATTCAAGCCATAGCAACAAGTAAAGCCAGGCCAAGAGCACAGAGCATTTCAGGCAGAGGAAACTATAAGTACAAAGTCCCATAGGCTAGATCAGACTCAATGTGCTCAAGAACAAGCGGTAGGTAGAAGAGGTCGGCAGGTACAAATCCCCTAGAACCTTCTAGGACATAGTAAAATGTCTGGATGTTATTCTAAGTGATTGAGAAGGCTTTATTACTATTTTGTGTGTGTGTGTGTGTGTGTGTGTGTGTGTGTGTGAGACAAGGTCTTGTTCTGTCACCCAGGCTGGAGTGCAGTAGAGGAATCATAGCTCACACAGCAACCTTGATCTCTCAAGTTCAAGCGATCCTTTCACCCTCCCACCTCAGCTTCCAGAGTAGTTGTGGTGGCACAGGCATGTGCTGCCATGCTTGGCTAATTTTTTTTTTTTTTTTTTTGGTAGCGATGGGGGTCTCAATTTGTTGCTCAGGCTGGTCTCAAACTTCTGGGCTCAAGCAATTCACCCGCTTCATTCTCCCAAAGTGCTGGGATTACAGGCATGAGCCACCAATCCCAGCCTGAAAAGCCTTTTATTGGGATGTCTTAACAAGGGATCATAAATCAGATTTCAATTTCTAAATGTCTGCCCTGGCTGCAATGTGGGTAATGTTTATGGGGGTTGGTGGGAGGCAAGGAAGAGGACAAAAATATTCAATAGGACCCATAGTCCATATAAAATAATGCTGCCTTTGATAAAGCCCCTGTGACATTTTTTATTGACCTTACACACACAAGCACACTCATGTGTCACTTAACAAGGATGCATTCTGAGAAATGCATCCTTAGGTGACTTCACCATTTTCTGAGCATCAAAGTGTACTTACCCAACCTACATGGTATAGCCTACTACACACCTATGCTATATGGTCTGGCCTATTGCTCCTAGGCTCCAAACCTGTATAGCACATGATTGAACTGAAAACTTTAGGCAATCATAACACAATAGGAAGTATTTGTGTACCTAAACATATATAAATATTAAATAAAAAGGTATAGTAAAAATAGGGTAATCTTACGGGACCATCATCATATATGTGGTTCATTGTTCACCGAAACATTATTATGTAGTACATGACTGTACTTGGTATTTTCAGAATGGATTTTTATTAGACAGGGTTTTCCAGAGAGACAAAACATGGATGGATGGATAGACAGAGATGAGAGGGGATTGATTAGGGGAGTCAGCTCACACAATTCAGAAACTGAGAAGTCCCATGCCAGGCATTTGCAAGCTGGAGACCCAGGGCAGCTGGTAGTGTAGCTCAGTCCCAGCTGAAGGCCTCAGAATTAGGGAAGCTGATGATGTTACTCTCAGTCCAAGACAGCAGGTCTGAGAACCCAGGGAAGCAACGGTTCAGATCCTGGAGTACAAAAGCTGAAGAACTTGGAATTCTGCTTCCAAAAGCAGGAGAAGAAGGGTGCCCCAGCTCCAGAAGAGAGAGAAAAAAATTGTCTCTCCTCTGCCTTTTTGTTCTATCTGGGCCATCAGCCAATTAGATGGTGCCACCCACACCGCGTGAGGGCAGATCTTCCTCACTCAGTCCACTGCTTCAAATGCCAATCTCTTCCAGAAACACCCTCACAGACACACCCAGAAATCATGCTTTACCAGCTATCTGTGTATCCCCGATCCAGTCAAGTTGACACCTAAAATTAACCATCACAGGATTTATCTATTGCTTGGCAGAGTTCCAACATTTCAGACTTTCTAGTGTCTTAAAGTAGTACTTTTAATAAATGGATGTATCGTTTTACCCTTCTAGGAGCTAAGGACTGGCTCAATTGACTATAAAGAATTGAGAATGTCAGCTGACCAGGCAACCAGAGACGCTTTCCTGACTTCCACTATGCACACGGGCTGCATAATTGTGTCTGTGAAGTACTGAAGAACGTGCTTGCTCTGTAACATCCAAACGCATGGCCACCATTCACAGATAGTGTCCTTTGGGAATGGTGTGGGTATAGACGGGGAATGGTCAGTCCTATGAATATGGGGCTATAAGACAGCAAGGCTAGAAAGTATCTGTGCTTCCATTTTTTGATTTTATTTCTTTATTTATTTTTTTGCACTAATGGTTTGCATTCATATTGAGGAACTGAGACTGTTTTTCAGACTTTTGGCCTACTGATAACCTTATGTTCATAAAAGGATAGAAGTATAAGAAGTTGTTTAATATAAAACATACTGAAATTTTATTTTCTGTCTCTTTGGATATAAAGTTTCCACTTATCTTAGGTTTAAGTACCTACTCCTCCACAGAGAGGGACCCTGTGCATGTAGATTGATATTCTCAGGATGAAAGCAGTACCTTCTACAACTAGCAACTCACAGAACAGGAAGACGGTGCTTGTTCCTGATGGCATGTAAATCTAGATTCACTTCTAGCTGGAAGGAGGCAGGCCAGAAATTCAGAGTTGTAGGTCCTTGGCCTGGGTGGATGTGCTACAACGTGAACCATAAACCTCCATCACTTATCTTGGTAGATAGAAAACTGGAACTTTGGAGGAAAGTTTTGCATCAGGCACTCAGACCCAATAAATACTCCCACTCCTTGCAGAGCTACCAAACACTCTGCACGCCATTTATCAGGCTACCCAAGGATGCTTGGAATGTGCTGACCGGAGCCACCATCAGCACTTGCTGATGACCCTTTGTGGTACCACCACTCACTTTCTGTACTGCGTTCTTTCTTCTTCCTTCCCTTTTGTTCTTCTGCCCAGCGACACACTTGTGCAGATTGACTTGGTGCCTTGGTGCCTGTTATGGACTGAATGCTCGTGTCCTCCCACACTCATATGTCAAAGCACAATCCCCAATGTGATGGTATTTGGAGATGGGGCCTCTGGGGGGTGATCAGGTTTAGCTGTTGTAAAGGTGAGCCCTCCGCGTCTGGATTAGTGCCCTTATAAAAGAGACACAAGCGAGCTTTCTCATTCTCCTTCCACCGTGTTAAGATACAATGAGAAGATGGCCATCTGGAAAATAGGAAGCAGGCCCTCACCTGCTGCAGGCAATCATAACACAATGAGAAGTATTGTGTTGGCACTATCTGGTCCAGGAGCAGCTGGACCTCCCAGAAAGACATGGGGTCAGCCTCCACCTGGATCCTGAACTTCCCAGCCTCCATAAGTGTGAGAAATAAATGTCTGTTGCTTAAGCCATCCAGCCTATGGTAACTTTTTATAGCAGCCTGAAGCTACTAAGATGGTGCCAAGACTGTGAGATGGCACTAGAAGAGAGAGAATAAAAACACAGGCTCTTAAGTGTTTCAAATCCTGGCTCTGCCACTTGTCCATTATGTGGTTTTGGGCAAAGCTGAATCTTTCTGTGCCTCAGTTCCCAATCTGGAAAATGAGACGTCTATTCTATCAGGGTAGGGATGAGATGAGATCATGTGTTCAATTAGATGGGATCAAACACATGGTAGAGGAACTTAATACATGTTTATTGTTATTATAGCTATGTCACTGAAAGAATTGGGTTAAATAAAATGCAATCTTTCGGCCGGGCGCGGTGGCTCACACCTGTAATCCCAGCACTTTGGGAGGCCGAGGGGGGTAGATCATGAGGTCAGGAGTTTGAGACCAGCCTGGCCAAGATGATGAAACCCCGTCTCTACTAAAAATATGAAAATTGGCTGGGCGTGGCGGGCACCTGTAATCCCAGTTACCCAGGAGGCTGAGGCAGGAGAATCACTTGAACCCGGGAGGCAGAGGTTGCAGTGAGCCGAGATTGCTGCACTCTAGCCTAGGTGACAGGGCAAGACTCTGTCTCAAAAAAAAATGTAATCTCTCACCAGAAGTTGAAGATCTAGCCTGTGAGATAAAGAGACACTTAATTGTAATACGTGGCACCTGGCAAAAGGTGACAAATACGATTATATAATCAGTATATGGAAAAAACACCATGAAAGCTGCAGGAGATTAACAAGAACTGCAAATTCCTTATCACTGCTTTCATCAAGAGCTGGAGTCTAGTTTCCCACCTCCTTGAAACTATGACCTGTTGACAAACAATGAGGCTGAAACAACTCTGGGTGTCTGGTAAGGCAAAACCATGAGAAACCTTGCAGCTGCTTCCTGATTCTCATGGGGCACTCCCTCTTGGAACCGAGCTGCCATGCTGGGAGATGTTACCTATGGGGGCTTCAGTTGACAGCCCCAGTTGAGCATCCACTGTTGGCCGTAGGAGTGAACCATCCCAGACAGTCCAACCCAGTCAGCTCCCAGGTGACTTCAGCTGTTCCAGTGCCCAGCCACACCTTGTGATGCAGAAGAATGCCCAGTCAACCCACAGAACTGCAAGAGATAATACAATTGTTGTTTTCATCTTTAAGCACTAAGTTTTGGATAGTTAGTTATGCAGCCATAGATAAATCAAACAGAAGTTTAGGAGAGGAGAGTTCTTTTCAAGTCAAGTGATCATGGAAGGGTTGCTAGAAGAAGTGAGATTTGAGAATATCCTTGGAGGCAAGGTCGTGACAGGAGACTCACAGGAGAAGGTCATTCTAAAGAGAGGAATGAGTTAGAGCAGAACCCAGAGTGGGGTAAACGTAGGTTGCAGGCAGCACCTGGCAAATGGACCAGAGCTGCCTGTGTAGGGGGTGGGAGAAATGGGCTAGAGCCAAGCTGAGATGGTTGTTCATTCCCAATCATGGTGGCTTTGGGGGCTGGCTCCTTTCATTGCCAGGAAGGAAAACTCATTTCTGCTCTTCCAGGTAAAGAGGCTTTATGGGAAACAATGGGATTTTTACGAGTTAGGGACACAAGAATCTGTGGAAAGAATAAAAACTAAATTGCAGCTGGACCTCCCAGAGAGACACTGGAATTGGAAGTTGCTCAAGATTCCCCCAGTGGCTTCCTATCACAGGCACAGCAAAATCCTAAGCCCTTCACATGGTCTGTGAGGCCCACAGCATGGTGCCCTTGCCCTTGCTACCTCAGTGATCTGATTGCCTTTCACTGCCTCCTTCACTCACTCTGTTCCGGCCACACTGGATTCCTCACTGATCTTTGAACAGCACACTCTGGGCTCAGCACTTTTGCACTCATGAGTCTTGCCACCAGGATTGTTCTTCCAGATATTTACATGGCTCCCTCCTCTTCACTCAGGTCTCTGTGGTCTCCTCAAGAGCGACTGCTTCCTCCCGCCATAGTGCTCTTGCCTGCTCTATTTTTCTTCCCAGCACGGTATTATTGCCTTTTAAAAAAATCTGGCCGGGCACGGTGGCTCACATCTGTTATCCCAGCGCTTTGGGAGGCCAAGGTGGGCAGATTGCTTGAGCCCAGGAGTTCAAGACCAGCTTGGGCAACATGGCAAAAACCCATCTCTAAAAAAATACAAAAAATTAGCCGGGTGTGGTAGCGTGCACCTATGCTTCCAGCTCAGAGGCTGAGGTAGGATGATGGTTTGAGCCCAGGAGTTGGGGATTGCAGTGAGCCATGATCACACCACTGCCCTCCAGCCTGGGCGACAGAGTGAGTGAGATCCTGTCTCTCTCTCTCTCTCTCTCTCTCTCTATATATATATATATATATCCCATCTCTACTAAAATACAAAAAATTATCTGGACGTGGTGGTAGATGCCTGTAGTCCCAGCTACTCGGGAGGCTGAGGCACAAGAATTGCTTGAGCCTGAGAGGCGGAGGTTGCAGTGAGCCAAGATCTCGCCACTGCACTCTAGCCTGGGCAACAGAGTGAGACTCTGTTTCCAAAAAAAAAAAAAAGAAAAATGATATATATAATTATCATTTGCCTCTCCAACTACAATATATGCTCCATGATAACAAAGATTTTGTATAATGCTTACAAGAGTTCCTGGCATATAGTGGGTGCTCCACAAAAATGGTAAAAATAGTGAATGAATAAATGAATCCCAGGCAATCGTAGGGCTTGAGGTATCTTGTTACTTCTCAGCAGGAGGAGTTTGTGGATCTTCATTTTAATTCCCTCCAGTGTTCTCTGCTTCCTGTATTCCCAGGCAATTCCCAACCCATCTACTCGCTAAGAGCTTTCCTCTCACAGCTCCTGCTGACTCATCACCACGGCTTACTCACAGCTCCCCTCGAGCTGCTACTGTGTTTCTTTGTGCATCTGTCCACCGTCTGTTCCTTCTGCTGACCTCCTGATTCTCCCTGGTTTTCCAGTTGAAGTTCCAGAAACAGAAAATCTGATTAGGTCAGCCCATTTTCCATTTAGGCAGAGGTTTTGACCTTTAACTCTGGTTCAGGTCAGACATCCACATGGCTCCATCAGCTGTGACCACAGGCACAGAGCACAGCAACCTAGACACAGAGAACCGTTGTTTCACTCAGCAGAGGCGCATGGATGCAGTGGGTGCCTTTAATGACTTGTTGACAATAGCTTGAGGCTCTGGTCAGGACAGTGATGGACCAGATCTATGTCTTCAGAAGGTAATTTTAATCACCCTATGTATTAGTCTGTTTTCACACTGCTGATAAAGACATACCCAAGACTGGGCAATTTATAAAAGAAGGAGGTTTAATAAACTTACAGTTCCACGTGGCTAGGGAGGCCTCACAATCATGGCAGAAGGTGAGGGGCACGTCTCACATGGCAGAAGACAAGAGAAGAGAGCTTGTGCAGGGAAACGCCCCTTTATAAAACCATCAGATCTTGTGAGACTTACTCACTATCACAAGAACAGCACAGGAAAGACCCGTCCCCCAATTACCTTCCACCAGGTCCCTCCCACAACATGTGGGAATTGTGGGAGCTACAATTCAAGATAAGATTTGGGTGGGGACACAGCCAAACCATATCACCCTGTGAATAAGACAGTTTACTGATGGAAGAGGACACACAAGACCAGTTAGGAAGCCATAGGAAGGGAGAGCTGATGAGGACTCAAGTCACGCCAAGGTCAACGACAGTGAGGAGGAGTAGGAGCAAGTGAGCCTTGAACCTGAAGCTGTCCACCAGGCGAGTGACACTGGAGTTCAGCAGAGCAAATAGTCTGGAAGTCATAAAGACATGAGTTAAAATTACGGGGTGCAGAGCATAGCAAGAGATTAGCTGAGATGGACATTTTGGGGAAATCTCTTACATGGAAAGAGTCAAAGAAGAAAAACCTATATATACTTATATAGATAGGCAGAGACTCAGCAAGTCACAGAACCCCATAAAAACAGAGAAGCATTTTCCCCACTTACTCTCTTATTCTCAGCAGCACCAGCCCAGAGGTTCTGCATGATATCCCACTCTGTTCCAAGCCCCAAGCTTCAAGTCTGTTTTTCTACAGCCTGTAACATTATTTCTTGGGAATCCACAACATTCTAAAAATACATTCGCTAGGCTGCAGTGCCACAATTAGTAAAGCTGCTGTCCCAGGAAACCCTCATCATCATTTTGCTTAGATCAGACAGCGGATTAACTTTGATGTCTGTCTGAACCCTGTGAGATACACCACTGGCAGTCTGCTCCCTGCAAGCATTCAATCTTCACATCCAAGGGAAGAAGGAGAAAGTGCCAGAGAGGAGCCCAACCCAATTCTTCCCCCAGTGATTGAGATGAAAATATGCACCCTAGGACTGCCGACATATCTGACTTGCATTCTATCTCCCTACATCCCTGGAGCTCTCTCTCCCTTTACACAAATACGCTCCCCCAAACTCAAACTTCCTTTGCCTTTCCCAAACATTAGCACAGTGATGAAGCCCCAAGTGCTTTCATCCATGCCATGTGTAGGAGGTAATTGTGTTAGTTTCTGTATCTATTAGCACTCCTGGTGGCATGCCACTGAAACTGACTCTAACTTAAGTCCAAAGGGACTTTATTGGAAGCATATGGGGTGGCCTGCAGAATATAATGAACACTCAAGAATCAGACTGCAAGGAGAAACAACCAGGGAAGCTCCAGGATTACAGGCAAGTGGGAGGTATATGATGATCACATCAGAATATTAGCAATGGAAGACAGCTACTGCAACAATGCTGTCCGTCTTTGCGTCACTGTCTTCTTCGTCCTTATTTCTGGGAGAAAAAGAACAATTGGACCAAATGATCCAGCTGGATCATCCCCACACCCAGGCAACCAAGCTCCCTGACATCATAAAACATTATAGATTGGTGGTTAAGAGCAGTATCTGGAACTAGCCAGGCTGGGTTTGAATCCTGGCTCTGCCATTTACCAGCCACATGACCAAGTCATTCTCTGTATGCCCCAGCTTCCCCCTCTGAATATAAGGATACCTATCCATAGGTATTGGTGAGCACAAAGTGAGCAAACCTGTGATACTGACTATAGAGGGCAAGTGTTCTACAAATCTTGATGTTAGCATTGATTAGGAATACACAAGGCCCCTGAAATTGTAGTCCATCCAAAAATGCCAAGATAAGAGATCATTCTCCAAAAGACATCAGGAGCTTTTATTAAGGGAAAGTGGGTGGCCAAAAAACAATTACTAGCCTCTACTGCATCTTATCCCTCCACGAGACTGTGGACACCATGAGGACAATAGATTCTGCTGTTTTCTTCACTGCTGTGTTCACCAGCACCTGAAAAGCATCTGGCATGTTGTGCCTGGCTCAATGAACCATTACTGAATTCACAAATATTGAACGATTCCTTCTGTGTTCCCAATCAACTAGTACAATGTTTTGCATGGGAGTAGGCACACAATAAGTATTTGCTGATTTAATTGATAGGTCAGAGGGAAAAGAAAAACTGGAGGAGTGTGGTTTTCTCAGAAATGGGGAAAACATTGGAATCAAAGAGATGACCTTGCATTTGGCAGGACTCAGTGGCAAGTTAAGTGATAGGTAACTGTTTTCTGGTGTGGTGATGTCAATTATCTATATAAATGATCTAGATGGCCTAATCATTTCTGCTGGTCAACTAATGCCTTTAGATCAGCATCAAGGAGACAAGAGAAACCACGAGTCACTTGGCACATCACCTTGGAGAGGGAGAGGCTCGTCTGCCACAATGGACTTGTCCTTGCCTTAGAGGCACTCCCAGTACCTCATCACGATGCTCTATTCTCCTGGCAACCCTCCTTACTGGCTTGCAGGTGCCCGTGAGCAGGGCTTGGCTGGCCATCCTGCCAAGCTTGCTCATGGAGACAGCAAGATCTCATGGAAGAGCTTTTCAGATCAGACATCACAAGAGCTAAGACCTTGGCCAATGCTGTGTGACCTCAGGAGAGTTCTGGTCTCTGGCTGTCAGTGACCAGATCTATAAAATAGAGTAATCCTTGCCTTGCAGCTCAGGGAGGTGTTATCCAAGTGGAGTCACATCCTCAGAGATTTTATCTGGAACTCCTTCTGTTGTAAAAGACAGAACCCAACTCAAACTGGCTTCAGAGAAAGGGGGACTCTATTGCTCATGTTAGTGAGCAGTCTTGGGGTAGATCTCCTTTGAGATATATCTGGCGCAAATGCAACATTAGCATCTGATTTCTCCCCATCTCTCAGCCCTCCTTCTGCTGTACTGACTTCCTTTTCAGTCCCTAAATTATGGCCCCCAGTAGCTTGAGTCTCATTCGCTCAAGTTCAAATCCAACTTTCCAGTAGCTGGGATAGACTATGGTTGGCTCAACTTGGGTCATGTGGCCAGGAGGATGCAACTACATTGGGTGTTCAGGACTGAGTCCTAATCAATACTAACCTTAAGACTGAGTCCTGGGGGCCAACCAATCCCTGTGACGAGGAAGCTTGGTCAGGCCCTTATGCTTAACTCTCAGAGCTGGGAAGAAGTAGGATGAAGATGGGGAGCCCTAGCTTATCTCATGGACCAAGAGTGGGGAAAGAGTGGGTCCCAGAAAGATACTTGGGGTACTATTCACAGAAAAAAGAGAAGTGGCCACTGGGCTGATAAAATGACAGATGCCCACTGCACCTGGGTATTTTCTTTCTTTTTGTTTTTTGTTTCTTTTGAGAAGGAGTCTCACTCCGTCACCCAGGCTGGAGTGCAGTGGTGCAATCTCGGCTCACTGCAAGCTCTGCCTCCCAGGTTCCAGCTATTCTCCTGCCTCAGCCTCCCGGGTAGCTGGGACTACAGGTGTGCACCACCACACCCAGCTAATTTTTTTGTATTTTTAGTAGAGACAGGGTTTCACCACGCTGGCCAGTCTGGTCTCAAACTCATGACCTCATGATCCACCCACCTCAGCCTCCCAAAGTGCTAGGATTACAGGCATGAGCCACTGTCCACGGCCCTCACCTGGGTATTTTCTATCGTGTGATATAAAGCCGGTATCACAGGTTCCCTCTGTGTTATGAAGTCTTCTGTCCTCACCCTAACAAGCTCCTGTAAGTGCCCAAGGAGCAGCTGCCACACTGCAGTCATTTGTCTTCCTCCTCTGAATTTCTGTAGCCCGCAGGACCATAACACGTGTCGGCAGCAGGCCATGTCGGTCATTAGTTATCTTTTTATGGATATGTTCTATCTCTTCATCTATGCGACAGGATCCTAGAGAGCAGGGGTCACATCTTATTCATCTTTGTGTCCCCTTAGCACTCTGCCTGGTGTTTGGGGCATGGCAGATAGTCCATGAATCTGGGAAGAGTAAATAACTGATTTACATGCTTCTAGAGCCACAGAGGTAGACGGTAGCTTGATGCAACTACAAGATTACAAAGAAAGAGGAAATCTGTCCTCTCCAAGCTATTTTGAAATGCTTGTAGATCTGTTGTGGCCTAAATAATGCTGCTAGGGTCAAGACAGATATCCTCTTTGCTCCCCAGGCCCAGCTGCTGGCATGATTCCTATTTATAAAGGCACGGAGGCCCAAGGAATCTGTGTCTCAGCTGCCCAGTATCCCTGGGCAGGTCATAGTCAGGCACAGCCCACCTGTAAGGGCAGTGTGGTGCAGAGGGCGGAGGACGGCAACTTGAGGAAGAGGAAACAGGTATCTGTCCTCAGTGGCCCCCCACCCCAGACAATACAGAAGCGCCCCGTGGCCCCATGGATGGGACCGGACGCTGGCTCTCTGCCTTGGCTAAGGCATCCCAGCACAGGGAACAGGGAGAGAGGATGGGATGGAGGGAAAGAGGATGGGATGGAAAAAGAGAGTAGCTCGGATGCTGAAACAACGTTCCTCCTAGGCTAGTCTTGGTGCAGAAGCCCCGCGGCTCCGGTTTTAGAATCCCCCAGCAGGCCCTCTCGGGCCAGAGATTTGCCCCTTTGTCTCTCATACGTACAAACCTCCCTCAAGAAGGACGAGTGACTCGTCCAAAGCCGCGCGGCGGAGCCGCGGTTCCCTCTCCTGTAAACTAAGCAGACATACAAGGATTAATTGCGCGAGCGACAGGAGCATCCGGCGCACGGCGGACAGTCGCTAAATAAGAAATTAACGGGGGATGGACGAGAAAGCTGGCTGGTAAAGAAGGCGATGGTAAAGGAGGTCTGGAGGGTGCTGGGTGGAGGTGCTGAGGGAGGAACCGGGCCGAAGGAAGGAAAGCAGACAGAACAGGGCCGGCGGGAATCGAGCGCAGCAAAACAGCTCCAACCTCAATCCAACGCCAGCGCCCGGCCGGCACAGCACGGAATCCCGGGGAAGGCGGAGGTGGGGGTCCGAGGCCCCGCCTGTGACCCCACCCCTTTCCTGGCCCCGCCCCTCCCAGCCCTGAGGCCCCGCCTCTGACTCCACCCCTGTCTCTCTCTCCGCTCCGCCCCTCCTCCTCGTCCCTCCCTCAAGGCCCGGAAGCGAAAGCCTCTCCACCTCTTCCGAGCGGGGTCACGGCCCGGCAGTCGGTAGCCTGGTTTCCGAGAGTGCGGGGCGGTCGGCGGGTCAGGGCAGCCCGGGGCCTGACGCCATGTCCCGGAACCTGCGCACCGCGCTCATTTTCGGCGGCTTCATCTCCCTGATCGGCGCCGCCTTCTATCCCATCTACTTCCGGCCCCTAATGAGATTGGAGGAGTACAGTGAGTGATCTCTAACCCCTTGCGGTGACCTGACCCTCCCACACACACACACCTCCCCCTCTGTGAGCTCCACGTGGTGCCGTGGAAAGAACTTGGCTCGAGGGTTAGGGAGAGCCGGGTTCGAATCCTGCCACGTGCAGCTTTGTGACCGTGGACAAGTTGCTCAACCTCTAGGACCCTCAGTATCCTCATCTGTGAATGTTTATGGCTACATCGTCTATGCTAAAATGCCGAGCCTCCTGTGAGACTCAGGTGGTCATGTATATGAAAGCAGCCCTCACATAAGTCGACGCTAAGTACCAGTTCATATTTACAGTTAAAATTCACTGAGTGCCTGTTATACGTCAGGTTAGGCATATGTTGGATCGTTTCATTTGCACAAGCTCACCTTGAAGTATATATGTAAAACATGCCCATTTTACAAATGAGGGAACTGGGGCTCAGAGGTTTTATAACGTTCCCAAGGTCACACAGCAAGTAAGTGACAAGGCAAATATATCCAACCCCAGGCCTCTGTCCAGAGCCTCCGCCAAGCACCCAGGCTGGGAATGGTGACTGGGGGAGCCAGATGGAACCCTGATCCTCCTGAGTGGAAAGGTGCTTTTACTGCACTTCATTTCCACTCCCAAAGATGTTTTTTTTGAGTGGGACTGTTTCAAACCCAAACTGTTAACCTGGGGTTTTTAGTTTTTTCTCTTCTTTTTCCTCAAATTGTTTTTCCGATTCTGCTGGTTTCCTTCATGTTAAGCCGATTGCTCACATGGTAATGGTGAATATCCTGGGAGTAATTTTCCTTCTTAATCATTCCAGTCCTATCATTCTAAAAGCCAAACCCTTCTTCCTTGAGACCTATACCTCAGCAAGGATTAGCACTTTGATACATCTGAAACCATCTGTCAGAGAGAAAATATTAGACATTAGAGGCTCATTTTGTTCACCAGGAAACCCGAATCATCTTGAAGATGGAAGAGGGCCAACCCTGTCCCTTGGGAATATTAACAGACACTGAAAGCTTGGCGAATTGAAGGCAAAAGCTCCGTGTAAACGTTCTGCCCATTACAAATGTTACAGCAGTCTGTGCACACTCAGATTTCCTTGTAGCTTCTTGTCATCAGCCAAGACTGGAATGGCCACTGTGTTCTGCCTTCCAGCTTATCTGCATGCACCATGCGTGGGAGTAAGGTGGGCTGTGTGAAGCCCTGTGGAATCTGTTTCCACCATCCTTCTTCACCGGACGCCTGCCCCAGCGATTATATTAAGGCCACTAGAACTTGGGACAAAGGGTCTGCTTTGCATCCCATTGGAAAAGTCAGTTCGAAAACTAGAGCTGTGGTTCTCTTCTAGGGGTGATTTTGCCCCTCAGGATATTTGGCTCAATCTGGAGACATTTTTTCTTGTCACAACTTGGGATGGGGGGGGTCGAGTGTTGCTACTGGTTTCTTGTGGATAGATGCCAGGGATACTGGTAAACTTTTTGCAGTGCATACAAGACAGACCTCCATGACAAAGAATTACCTAGCTTAAAATTCAAGTGGTGCCTTGGTTGAGAAACCCTGCTTGAGATGAAATGGTCAAGATGTGGGCTTGTACTGTGTATCCCAGCAACAGTCTTTTAGGGATACTCCAGAATCTGTGGTTGTCTGAATGTCTTGAGACAGACAAATCAGGTGATGTTCATCTGTGGGTGAACATTTAGTGAATGTAACTATAATATCTGCATTTTTAACTGGAAGGCAGTCTGTGCCTTCCCACTTTTCTGGTTCCTTTTTTTTTTTTTCTTTTTTTCCGCTGTCACCCAGGCCGGAGTGCAGTGGCCTGATCTCGGCGCACTGCAGTCTCCATCTCCCAGGTTCAGGCAATTGTCCTGCTTCCGCCTCTTGAGTAGCTGGAATTACAGGTGCCCACCACCATGCCCAGCTAACTTTTGTATTTTTTAGTAGAGACGGGGTTTTGCCATGTTGACCAGGCTGGTCCCTAACTCCTGACCTCAGGTGATCCACCTGCCTTGGCCTCCCAGAGTGCTGGGATTACAGGCCCGGCCTCTGGTTCCATTTTGATTAATTTGGCCAACTCTTTTCTAGGGATCATAACTGATTCTTTTTTCTGAGACAGTCTCCCTCTGTCGCCCAGGCTGGAGTGCAGTGGCATGATCTTGGCTCACCGCAACCTCTGCCTCCTGGGGTCGAGTGATTTTTGTGCCTCAGCCTCCCAAGTAGCTGGGAATCCAGGCATGCACCACCAGTCCTGGCTAATTTTTGTATTTTTAGTAGACAGCATTCTGCCATGTTGGCCAGGCTGGTCTTAAACACCGCACCTCAAGCGATCCTCCTGCCTCAGCCTCCCAAAGTGCTAGTGTTACAAACTGACTGCTGTAACATTTGTAATGGGCAGAGCGTTTACACAGCTTTTGCCTTCAGTGCCGGCAACTGATTCTTTTAAACAGGTAAATATTGCTGAACAGGTAATATTTGTGGGAAGTTAACTATATGTTTGGCACTCTCTAAGCACTTCCTATATATTAACCCATTTAGTGTTGATAACAGCCCTTTGTGGCAGCTGCTATATGATCATCATCCCCATTTTATATGTGGACAAACTGAGGTGCGAAACAGTTAAATTACTTACACAAGGACCCACAGCTGATGAGTCACAGATCTGGGACTTGAATTAATATCCTTAATCCCTAAACCAAGACAGCATACTGCTTGTCTAAGGGGGCAAGAAAAGGCAATGGGGGAGATGAGTGTCTGCATAGCCTACTAGATGAATGACCCTCATCTAAGTCACTTCACCTCTCTGAGCCCTGCCTGTTTCCTCATCTGTAGCAGTGTAGTTCACTGGATTGAATTTACAGGGTTTGGGGTGAATTAAATGAGGTAACAGGTGTGGAAACACCTAGTATAGTCTTATATTAGACATTTTATTAAAATGTTTACAAAATAATGAGCCACAAGGGCAGGAATGTGAGACATGGAGATTTTAGCAGGTGGATAGGCCTGGAGCTGGCTGACCTCGCAGTAAACCAGGGTGAGGTGTTCATGATCAGGTCATGGAAACCCACTGTGTGGTTGGAGCTTCAGCTCATTCCAACACATTCAACTAATATTTATTTAGCATCTCACTCTCTTTTTTAGAAGAAACCTGGATTCTAGCAGTCGCTGGGTACCTGGCACTGTGCTGGTTGTGGACTGCACCTAACCAAACAACATGGTCAGTCACTAACTTCCATCGCACTCTTCCCACCCTTGTCCTGTCCACCTCGCTCCACCCATTCCTGGGACTGAGCTGCTTCCATTGTGTCCCACCTACTACCCATTCTCTACCTAGCAGCCACCGTGGTCTTCTCTGGTGACTTTTGGTTACTGGTTTCTATCTTATTTGCATTTGTGGTCAGAGAATGTAGACTATATGATTTTGATTCTCTGACACTGGTCAAGACTTGCTTTGGGGCCTGGTACAGGTCAGTTTTGTAAATATTCCCTGTGTGCTTGGAATGGTGGCTATTCTCTTGTTGGGTACAGAGTTCTGTATCTGTGTATGTTAATTACAGAGCAAGCTTCTTAATTCTGTTTGTATTTGGATGTCCTGCGGCCATGTTATTAGGTGCATACAATCTACAATATTCTGGATAATTTTTTCTAATTATCATTATATAAGAATTCTCTTTATCTCCACTGTTCTTCCCCATCTCTATTTTATCTGATTTTATTGTGCTACCGGATTCCTTTTTTATTTTTTTTTTGAGATGGAGTTTCACTGTTGATGCCCAGGCTGGAGGCTGGAGTGCAATGGCGTGATCTTAGCTGACTGCAGCCTCCACTGCTCAGGTTCTAGCAATTCTCCTGCCTCAGCCTCCCAAGTAGCTGGGATTACAGGCGCCCACCACTATGCCCGCCTATTTTTTTGCATTTTTTACTAGAGACGGGGTTTCACCGTGTTGGCCAGGCTGGTCTCGAACTCTTGACTTCAGGTGATCTACCCGCCTCAGCCTCCCAAAGTGCTGGGATTACAGGTGTGAGCCACTGCACCCAGTCCAGATTTCTTTTAATATTTTCCTAGCTTATCTGTTTCTCTCCTCGTACATGCAGGCTTTGTCCTTATGTGAATATCTTAAAACCAACATAAACTAGATATTTTAATCCGACTTGATAATCTCTTTTAACTATTGGATTGGATTAATTTTCATTTATTCTATTTACTGATATATTTGCATTTATTTTTCTCACCTTATTTTGTGTTTTCTATTCTTTTTTTTTCTTGAGACAGAGTCTTGCTCTGTAGTGCAGTGGCAAGATCTCGGCTCACAGCAACCTCCGCCTCCTGGATTCAAGTAGTTCCCCTGCCTCAGCCTCCCAAGTAGCTGGGATTACAGGCGCATGCCACCACGCCCGGCTAATTTTTTTTTTTTTTTTTTTTTTTCCTGTATTTTAGTAGAGATGGGGTTTCACCATGTTGCCTAGGCTGGTCTCAAACTCCTGAGCTCAGGCAATCCGGCCGCCTCAGCCTCCCAAAGTGTTAGGATTACAGGCATGGGCCACTGTGCCTGGTCTTCTGTTCTATTTCTATGCTTCCTTTTTTCTTCTTTTCTGCCTCAAGCCTTCTTTATTTTTCTCTTCCCGCTAACTAGTTTGAAAGTTTTAAATTCTATTTTTGTTCTTTTGTAATTAAAGTTTAGAGTTGGTCAGTATCTTTACCCTTGAACAATACAAGGTCCTTATAATGCCTTAGCCTTTGTCCCATGCACCTGACATAATATATTTGTCCTGCCTGGTGCCTATGACTCAGCAAATCAATTAACACCATCACTATTGTATATGGTCACTGACTGTTTATCTTCACCCGCGTTGTTTACTCACTGACGCTTCTTACATCTCACTCCTTTCTAGCTTCAGTTTTCTTCCTTCTGACATACATCTGTTACTACTTCTTTGGTAAGAATTTGTAACTGGGAAACTGTCTTTGTCTATTGGAAAATGTATAGAACTGCAGGTCTTCTGCTGTGGTTTTTGAAAAGTTTGTCACGCCATCCAAATTTGATCATCTCACTTGCTTAATTACAGCGCTCCAATAACCCTTTGGTGTCTTGGAAGTCCAGCCAGAGGAGGATTATTGAAGTATAGTCATGTGCTGTATCATATTTTGGCCCGCGATAGACCACATGTATGACAGGGGTCTCATAAGATTATCATGGTGCTGAGAAATTTCTGTCGCCTAGTGATGTCCTGATGATCCCGTCCCTGTGTGGACCTAGGCTAATATATGTGTTGTATCTTAGTTTCTCACACAAAAGTTTAAAAAGGAAAAAAAAATAATGATTTTAAAATAGATGCCTGTAGAATAAAGATATATAAAGAAAGAAAATATTTTTGTATAGCTATAGATGTTTGTGTTTTAAGCTAAATGTTATTATAAGAGTCAAAAAGTTTTAAAAATTCAGAAGTTTATAAAGTAGAAAAGTTAGCTGAAGTTCATTTATTACTGAAGAAAGAAATTTTAAAAAATAAATGTAGTGTAGCCTAAGTGTGCAGTGTTTATAGAGTCTGCAGTAGTGTACAGTAATGTCCTAGGCCTTCACGCTCACTCACCACTCACTCACCCAGAGTGACTTCCACTCCTGCAGGCTTCATTCAAGGTAAATATCCTATTTGGGTATACCATTTGGAAAATCTTTTATACAGTGTTTTTACTGTACCTTTTCTAGTTTAGCTATGTTTAGACACACAAATCTTTACCATGTGTTACCGTTGCCTGCAGTATTCAGTACAGTACCAGGCTGTACAGGTTTGTAGCCTAGGAACAATAGGCTATATCACATAGCCTGGGTGTATAGTAGGCTACGCTGTCTAGGTTTGTGCAAGTACACTCTATGATGATTGCACAACAATGAAATCACCTAAGGACGCATTTCTCAGAATGTACTCCCACAGTTGGTGGGACACAGGACTGTATGTTAGTAAGAGCAGTGATCATATTCAGTCTTTACAAGCATCACTCTGATTGATTGTATGTTAACTAGAAGCTGGAAAGGTCAAATCTGGGGACAGGAAGGCCGTGTTTCCTGTGACCTCAGGGAGAGGTGACTGTACCCTAAACCAGAGTGGTGGCTATGGGAGTGGAGATAAGTGACTGCATTTGGGAGCCATATTTAAGAAGCAAACTGGTGGGCATGGTGGCTCACACCTGTAATCCCAGCACTTTGGGAAGCTGAGGCAGGAGGATCGCTTGAGTCCAGGAGTGCAAACCAGCCTGGGCAACATGGCGCGACCCTGTCTCATTTAAAAAAAAGAAAAGAAGTAAACTCTACAGGGGTCTGTGGCTGATTAGCCACGGGGCAAAGAAGGAGAATGGCACCCAGTGTTCTGGCTTCAGCAGCTGAGGAGATGGAGATGCTGGTCATTAGCTAGAAAACACAAGAAGGAATTGGTTTTAGGGGTGAAAAGACAAGTTAGTTTGCTTTTGGGCATTTAGGTAGCTTTTGAAGTTGAGGTAGCTGATGTGCTCTTTGAGATTTCCCATAGACAATGGAATATACCGATCTGGGGCTGAGATGCCGGATGTGAGCTGCAGCTGGAGATGGGGCATCATCAGCACGTGGCTGGGAATCAGGTCACTGCAGTAGGCAAGGGTTCCCAGGCAGCATTCAAAGATTGTAAGGGGCAAGCTGGCCTGGGACAGTGTGCTGGGTAACACCAGTGTCAGAAGGGCTGAAGCATAGGGGGTCAGAGGAAGAGAAAGGCCCTCTAAGGAGACTGAGGAGGAGTGGCTAGACAGGTTTTAAACCAGGAGAGGCTGCAGTCACAAGCCCTATAAAGACAGCTCTTCATGAAAAGGGAGTGTGGTCAGCAGGGTTAGGCTGCTTAGAGACAATAAAAGAGATAAGTGAAAATATCTATTATATTTAACAGAAATAAGTTAAAAGTGATTGGTTATATTGTTAAACATGCCTTCAGTGGTTTGGAAGTAGGCAGAAGGCAGGTTGCAGTGGATTGAAGAGTAAATAGTGTATTAAGTTGACTATTTATAGATGTTTGGCTGTATGGAGAGGAGAATGGCAAAGTTTCCAGCAGGTCACAGGGTCTGGGAAGAGTTTTCTTTTAGTTTTGGCTGGAAGAGATGGAGGGCCAAGAAAGTCTTAGACAGAGAAAGCTGCTGGAGAGAGAAGACAGTCCGTAGAGTGGGAGGTGACATGCGATCCTGAGCTCAAGTAGAGGAAAGAGCCTTGGACCAAAGGCAAGGTACCTCTTCCACCAGCTCAGGAGGAAGGATGATGTGGATGCTGCCATATCTAGGTTTGATGTTGGCAAGTTGCGGGCACTTCCAGGTGA
Organism: Pongo abelii; assembly: GCF_028885655.2. Taxonomy (NCBI): domain Eukaryota; kingdom Metazoa; phylum Chordata; class Mammalia; order Primates; family Hominidae; genus Pongo; species Pongo abelii. The sequence goes on from NC_071988.2 coordinate 25,033,816, forward strand.
TGGCGTCTATTCTCTTTGTGACATGGGAAGTCAGGTCATTTACGAGTAAGAGGCACCAACTCTAGGCCATCCTCTCCTTCCTTGGAGCACTGTCTTCCCTGGGCCTCTCCACCATGGAAGGTCCTCCTGGGTTTGCTGTTTTGCTCCTGCCTTTCAGCCACTCCTGTTAGCCTTTCTTGTTAGGCCTTCTCTCCTGACCGTCGTTCATACATTTCATTCCCCAGGATTCTGAGACTATGGGGCAGAAGCCCGTCATTCTTGGATGGACAGGGCAGAAGCCTAGTCCCTGAGAACTGGGTTACTAGTAAAAGCAAGACTTAGGGCCAGCAACTGGCAAGGCGGTCCGTGTAGAGCCAAGTGTCAGATCAGTCCGGGCCCTTCACCTGTGCCAGCACGGGTATGGGGACAGGTATGTTCCAGGTTCTCTGCTGGAACAAGCATACAGGCAGCAGAAAAGAAGGGGAAGCCTGCTTAGGTAAAACAAAGCCAAGGAGATCTTCCATGGTTGCAGAGCAGGCAGCCACTGTCACCAGACTGCCTTATTGGATTTCATTTTGGCCTTCAGCATGATCTTCAGCTCTTTCGTTAACTTAATTAGCAAGGCTTTCCTAAGTGTTATGTGGAGTACAAGGCAGTTCTGTACATGATACCTCAAGTACTGAAATGAGCGCTGGACAGATGATGGCATCAGTGGGTCAGTGACCCAAAACCAGAAGTCTGGGTACAGTTCTGCTGTACTTCTGGAGGGAGTCCCAGACGCTTTTTAGCTTTCACCCTGTTTGGCATAGCGTGTTTGGTCTGAAGAGGCCACAGTTAGGGAACAGTACAGATGGCTAATCTGTCTTTGTTTCCTAGAACTAGACAGTGACCCTGAATATGGCCTTTTACAAATAACATGCATTTGAGGCCAGCCTGTGAAATTAGACAGAATAAGATCATTTTCTGTTATCCTCTTCATTTGAAATTTTAATTGGATGTTCAGAAGCATAAAATCACAGGGTTTGGCCAGAAAGGGCTTGAGCTCATTTCCATCCCCTCATTTAGTGACTTGTCCAAGGTTACTCAGCACATTAGTTGCTGGGTGGACACTAGGCCCTAACTCCCTTGACCTTGCCTGTACTTAATGCCCTGCCTCACGATGCCTGCAGACAGTGAAGAATGTTCAACAGCCAGCCAAGTGAAAGGCCACAGGGGAGAGCTGTGAGGCCTCAGTTCTGCTGCTTCTCAGTCCTGTTGATTTCTGCCGCACCTTGCTGCCCCTGCCCGAAAGGAGGCTAAGCCTAGGCAGCGCACGGTACTGGAAATCACCTGATGCAGAAAGAATTCTTACCTTGTAAGAGCATTTTCCTTGTGACATGCCAGGTGCTTAGAATATGCTTTTCAGTCCTTTCACCATATAATCGAATGAAATGCACAGGCAGACTGGGTCTTGTTTTCTAACTGGCATTACACAGTTCCCTGGATTCAACCGGGCTCTGGTGAGGAAACAGACCTGTTGACACTGTTGGGAGGAGTGCAGTGCTTCAAGTGGCCACTTGGTCCCCCTCAGCCAACTGGGTCGCACTTGCTGCTGCGGTCATATGGCTTCCCCTTGGCCCCTGGCTCACACTCGCCACCAGTGAACCTCCAGTTCTGGAATACCCCAGAGGCAGATGGTGTATGTATCTAGGTAACAGCAGCAACAAAAGCAACTGAAAAGCTTTTGGAAAAAATTTTATATTTGCTACTTTTTAAAAGATAGCTTCTTTGAAATAATCACCATGGAAGAGTCAAAATGGTGTTGGACTTTCTTATGCGTGTTGTACAGTTATGTGGTTTTTGTTAGTGAAAAAAGAAACTCAAACTTGGGGAGGCTGAGGCAGCAGAATCACTTGAACCTGGAAGGCAGAGGTTGCAGTGAGCCGAGATCACGCCACTGTACTCCAGCCTGGGTGACAGAGCAAGACTCTTTCTCAAAAAATAATAAATAAATAAAAGAAACTCAAACTGACAAAAGATCCAAGAACAGTGCAGTAAATTCCTATATTGTCCTTCACCTTGATTTACCAGTTCACATTTTGCCACATTTGCTTCCTCCCCCTATATATAACATACAGATACATACATATACACAGATATATGTACTATATATTATAATTATTACTGTTATTTTGCTGAACCATTTGAGAGTAGGTTAAAGACATTGTGAGCTTTCATTCCTAAACACTTCAGCCTGTATTTCCAAAGAACAAGGGCATTCTCTTATGTAATCACAATGCGGTTTTCCAATCTAGGAAATTTAACATTGATACAGTGCTATTACAGTTTGAGCATTTCTAATCTGAAAATGGAAAATACTCCAAAATCTGGAATTTTTTGAGTTCCAAAATGACACAAGTGGAAAATACCACACATAAGTACTTAATATAAATTTAGTTTCATGCACAAAATTATTAAAAACATTGTATAAAATTATCTTCAGTCTATGTATATAAGATGTATGTGAAACAAATGAATTTAATGTTTAGACTTGGATCCCATCCCCAAGATATCTTGTTATATATATATGTAAATATTCCAAAATCTGAAAAAAATCCTAAATCAAGACCAATTCTGTTCCCAACCAATTTCAGATAAGGGATATTCAACTTGTATGGAATATACAGCCCACGTTCAAATTTTGCCATTTGTCACAATTCAAGTTGTGAGTTGCTTTTATTTTATTTTATTTTTTATTTTTATTTTTTGAGACAGAGTTTTGCTCTTTCGCCCAGGCTGGAGTGCAGTGGCATGATCTCGGCTCACTGCAACCTCTGCCCCCCAGGTTCAAGCAATTCTTCTGCCTCAGCCTCCCAAGTAGCTGGGATTATAGGCGCCCGCCACCATGCCTGGCTAATTTTTGTATTTTTAGTAGAGATGGGGTTTCGTCACGTTGGCCAGGCTGGTCTTGAATTCTTGACCTCAGGTGATCCACCCGCCTCGGCCTCCCAAAGTGCTAGGATTACAGGTGTGAGCCACTGTGCCCGGCAGAGTTGCTTTTAAGTATTTATTGGCAGGAAGAAATAGGGAGGTAGGTTCCCAAGGTCATACCTTGCACCAGCTTTCATTTGCTTTTTTATTTTAGGTTTCTATCTGCTGGTCCTCCACTAGAGCACCCTCAACGAATAATCCTGAGACTGCTGAAGGAGCTGGGGCTTGAGTATCCTGCAGTGTTTGCATTGTTGTGAATGTTCAAGTAACAAGTCACACAGTTGATGTATTTTCCGGTGTGGACATTTGATATAAGGATATGTTTTTGTTTTTAAAGACTTAAACATTATTAGGTAGATTCTTTTACTACCATACAAAAAATCAGCCGGTCTGCATGTATTACTAGTTTTAATAATACACTTTCCCCCTGGACTAGAGATAACGTCCTCAATTAAAACTACAGATCACACCACTGCCTTAGCACCAGGGGGCAGAGTCGGGCTTGCTGAGACACTGGAGTGGGGAGTTTTTTAACCCAGTGTGCCATATTTAGGTTTAAATCATTTCACTCCTGATAGAAATGTGCTCACTAGTGAAGTTGGTAATAAGCTTATCCTGATTTGTTTACATAGTTAAACCCCTGACTTCTGCCATTACCCTTTTCCTGAGGTTTATATGCATTTGCTCTTTTCCAAAGATAGGGAAATAGCAGCTTACTGTCAACCTCAATCAAGATGAACTGCTAAATCGTGAGGGACTCGTTTCTGTTTTCCTTTTAGCGTATTCTGCATTCACAAATAAAGTGTCTTTGTGTTACATCATGAATTTACATAAGACTGCTTTGGCCTTAGAGTATTTATAAAACATTAATGGATTAAAGAACCAGGGGATGTAGATAGGATGCTAATACCTGGTTATCATTTGGTAGGAACTGGCTCAGCAAAGTGGTTTAAATTTCCTGACCAAGCCAAATTACAGAGGTGGTTGCATTAGGACAAGGATTATAAAGAGATTATGGTCTATTTAAAATAAATCTTCAGCCTTGCTTCAGCCTCATTAGCAATTAGCAAGAAAGTGTGAAGACAGGGATTTCTTTCTTTTCACTTGGTTCTCCATTGCATCATAAGAGGTTAGAACACAATTAGGCATTCGGTCCTTGCCACCAAAAGTCAGGTTCCTTTGATGCTTGGCAGTCTGCCAGCTTCTTTTGCCTTGCAGTACCTGCCTCTGGAGAATGTGTTTGGTACACCAGGATGTCTGATTTTATGAAATCTCTAAGTCTAGAATGCTTTCTGATAGTGATTTTTTAAAACTCAAATCTTCCCTCTTCCATAGTATCAGAAAATAGACCTTTTAGTTAGATATAGAAAATTAATTCTATTTTCGTTCCTGGCGAGACTGATGACTGTGGGCTTTTACATGTTGGCATCTTCCAAGAGCATGTTTGAGACATCCATACTTTGAGACTTACATGTCTATAGGATGGTGGGGCTCAGTTCTACAATGATTTAATGTCTTAAGAAATGAGGACACCTTTTTTGTTGAGTTATTTCAGAAAGTCTAACACTTTAGAGGCTCCATAATATCCACTCTAAATGGAAGAAATCTTTTGATATATCTTGAGAGAATCTTGGTTGCCATTCACCCGCTACTTTTCAGAGACGAACAGTGAAAGCATCAGGCCGCTTGTTGCCTGTAATAGGCCTGAGTATCCTATGTGGTCTCTACATCCCTCTTAGACTTAGATATCAGGATTCCCATAATCCCCATTGCCCAGTGTTTTATTTGCCACAGCAAAACTTAGTATTGATAAAACTATCAGGTCGGTCATTTAGGATTGACTTTCTGTCACATGACTAGAGAAACAAGTTCAATGAATATTAGATTTGGCCAAACCCTGTTTCTTGTACCTTTATATTTGTGTAACTTTATGAGAATCCAGAGGCTAAAGTAAAGAAAATGGCCTAATACTAAATAAGAGCTAAATGTGTATTTAAAGAAACACTGTCAGCCTGATTAAAACAAAGGTCCGATTACGACATTTCATTACTATAATTTAGTGGTAAACGTCCTTCGGCTCTAAGGCTTTCTCCTGAAAAGCTGTCATTTGTTTGTCAAGATACTTAAAATAATAACTCTTTGTTTTCACAGACCTTGGGTTTATTCTAAACCACTTAGAAAGATGTGTCAGAGTGCTTCAAGCCCACAGATATGAAATGCCCAATTTTTCTTGGCCCTTGCCTGTTGGACATCTCCAGAGAGACTGGCTTAGTTGCTGTCGCTACAATGCGCTTACTAATTGGCACAGCACCTGCAATCAATTAGGGAAGCTTCAATTATCCAAACCAAAGCCACCCACCCAAAGATTAATTTTCTGCTCTATTTCCTATCAAAAACATAGCATATTTAGCTCTGAGTCTGGTCCTTCGGTGGAGTGCATTTTAGACATATAAACTACATCGTTTTCTTAATTGTACTTTTTCCTTCAATTCAGCAGCTTTCCCCTCGTGATATCACGCCCACCAGTTCTTTCAAAATTGTTCTTTTTTTGTTGTCATTTTCTTGTCTTTCCAAAATGCTGAGATCACAGAGAAGAGATGTTAGTTGGGGAGCTTTTCTTTTGAAGTATGGATTTCTTTATTCTTTTGAAAATACCCAGTCTCTTTTGCATTATAGGATCTAACTTCCACAACCTAAAAGCTTTGCATAATAGCATATCTGAATTTAACAGCACTCATAAATACTGTTTTCTAATTGTCCCATGTCATTGGCCCATGTAAATACAAAGATTTCTCTCTCCCCGCCCCGCTTCTAAAGAATGATTTTTCTCTTGTGTTTCTCAGAGAAGGAACAAGCTATAAATCGGGCTGGAATTGTTCAAGAGGATGTGCAGCCACCAGGTGAACTGAAAAAAAAAATCAAAACCAAATCTTATTTGTACTACTGTGTTGTGTGGTTTGTGTGTGTTTGCCTTGGCGTGGAGAGTGGGAAAATGCCTTTTAGCTTAGAGACAAGATTGTGATTTTGCTATTTATTTCTCAACAGTTACCATTTATAGATGCCACCTAAGGCGTCATTCTAATATTTCACTCCAGAATACTTCTTGCGCTTTTGCCAGGTTCCTCTTTTCCATTTTATAAGTGGGCATAAAAATGTTAACAAGTGTGCGATTCGATATGAGACGTGAATAGCTGTTTGGCAGACTTATTTACCAAGCACCTATTTAAACACTCCCCTCATGGGAAAATAGTGTTTACTTGTCAGCTATTTGAATTGATGTGGGGTTCTGCTTTGCACAAGGGCTAAAAAGCTCCCTTTATGGCTGAATGGTTAGTTCCTTTAAGAGGATCCAAGTTAGCCAGGAATGAGAGGTTTCTCATTTATTAACCAAAGCTCTTATAATCTGTGGCAACATTCTTTTTTATTTATTTATTTTTTAACTAGGCCAGATGTCGGTCTTCCCGTTATGGGGTACAATTCCTGAGCCATTTAAAAGTCCCTTATGGCAGCCATGGCTTCCTGGCCATTTAATGCCAAGGTTCCGGCAGCCTGCTCACACCATCTCAAACTACACTGTAAATTGCACAGCTCAATTCTGATGTCATTTTGTTTGTTTGGGGTGGAGGAAAGTGGAAGGACATTTAAAAATGAATCCTGTTTTTATTCCTGTTTCTTTCCATAGGGTTAAAAGTGTGGTCTGATCCATTTGGCAGGAAATGAGAGGGCTGTCACCAGCTCTGATTAAGAAAGGAGATTTCTTCATGCTTTCGATTCTGCATGGGGTACAGTCAGTCACCTCACCAGAGAATGACGGCTGGAGAAGAAAACTCTAATACCATAAATGAGAGTGCTTGTAATAAAAGACTGTGCACAAGGATTAATATTTCCCTTCTTAAGTATCAAAAGAACTCTGGAACAAATTATACCATTAGGAAGGTTTTCATGATTCAGTAGATTTTCCAAAAATGAAGCTATCTCACCCAGCTGGGTTTGGAGCAATCTGCTTATTATTCTGTCGTTACCACTTACTCAAGCGAGCTGTGATATGAATACAAGCAACCAGTGGGCTCGGGAAGGTCCGGGTCTATTTTGCCATCTTCCAGATAAGAGATTTCAGTAAAAAACTGCCATGCTGAGCTGCCTTATAGAGCTCTTTGAAAATGTTCAAGTTGATAAAGCTCTTTGAGAACAAGGTACTTCGTGCACCTCATGCTGAAGATTGCACCATGTTGGAAAATAAAAATGAAGCAAGTCAAACTAGATGCATACACTTGTGTAGAAATCAATAATCAATTAATAGAAGTGAAAAAATAGACATTAAAATGATTTATTTCTACTTTGCAGTGGTGTCTTTTTGTAAATCGTCTTTTGTAAAGCAATTAAATTATAGTGCCGAGAAGTACAATTTGACTAGATTATATTTGACTAGGTATCTGTGTGCGATTCATCTGTTTGTACTCAGGTAAACGTTTTAGAGGTGAATAACAAATTTTTTGAGACAAATATTGAATGGTGATTCTCTACCAGGTACCTCACTAGGTGCTGCAAAGATGAAAGTGAGAAGACTAGTTGAGTATCCCTTATCCAGAAAAGCTTGGGAGCAGAAGTGTTTTGGACTTGAGATTTGTTTGGATTTTGGAATATTTGCATATAAATGATGAGACATTTTGAGGATGGGACCCAAGTCTAAGCATGAAATTTGTGTTTCATATACTTTATACACATAGCCTGAAGGCAATTTGATACAATATTAAAATAATTTTGTACATGAAACAAACTTTTGACTAAAACCATCACATGAGGTCAGGTGTGGAATTTTCCACTTGTGTCATGTTGTTGCTCAAAAAGTTTCAGATTCTGGAGCATTTCAGTTTCCAGATTAGGGATGCTCAACCTGTCTTCTTTCCTTCCTCCCTCCCTCCCTCCCTCTTTCCTTCCTTCCCTCCCTCCCTTTCCTTCCTTCCTTCTTCCTTTGCTCTGTCTAGCCTCTTACTAGATGATACGCTTCTGAAGTGGCACACTTTTTTCATTTTTATATGGGAGTGTCTTGCATATTACTGTAGGCTGCCTATGAGCTGCCTGATGACATTTTATTATTGTGAACCTGGAGTTTTCTTAACAGACAGCTGGCCCAATTAGGTAATTACTGTCAAGAAGACTTAAGGTTGATAGTTCTAAAACCAAAGTCAACATTTTCGGTCGGCATACCCATTCTCTAACATTTAATTGACTTGACTTACAGTTCACAATCCAGTAAAAGAAGTTGACTTATTAGGGGTACATTTGACCACTTCTTTTTTTTTTTTGGAAAGGGCACCAGGAAGTTATATAACTTAAAGTCAAACATTCTTTGGGAGCATGATTGAGATTTCTTTATGACCGAAGCGAGCATGTGGTACCATCTGCTTTGGAAGATGTCCAGGCTAAAATGACTATGTCTGAGTTCTGTAGAGAAGAACTATGGGGACTCGATTGACTGTCTTGGATGGAACAGACCCAGATTTATCTCCTGAGTGGAGTCTTTGTCCCAGGCCTGTTCTTGCCCTCAGCCCACCTCTTTACAGAGATAAAGGGGCTGTCTGTCCTGCTCAGTTGCCTTGACGTTTATAAAAGGATCACTCTTCATGTTGCCAGAGATGTTAGCTTCAGACTCTCTGCTGTCCACACGTGACAGAGGCCTAGTTGTAAGAGATGCTATTTATGAGGACTGACAGAGGGCCTTGCGATTTATCCATGAGTTTCCCAGGTGCGCCCCCAAGATGATGACAGAGCACTTGAAAGAGGGGGTCCTTAGTCAAATCCATTTAAGAAACAGAGTTAAAGTTGATTATGTTTATTTGCTTCTAATTTTTCTGATTTCCAAGAAAGGCATAACATTTGTCAAATGCATTTGATCACAGGACAGTTTTTATAGATTATCTCTTGGGAGTTGCGAACAAGCAGCAACTTTTGGGGGAAATCTTCCTTTATGTCAGAGATTCTTAAACTTTTTAATCTCAGGGCACCTTTACACTCTTAAAAATCAAGAAGTCCAAAGTGATTCTGTTTATGTGGGTTACATCTATAGATACTTACTGTATTAGAAATTAAAACAAATTGGAAAAATGTTTATTAAGTCATTTCAAAATATTAATAACAAACATATAGGTTAATATGACATTTTTGTGTGGAAAAATTTATTTTCCAAGACAAAAAATAACTTGCAAATCTCCTTAATGTCTGGCTTAACAGGAAATAGCTGGATTCTCACATCTGCTTCTGTATTCGATCTGTTGCTCTATCACACATCACATGGCCTCTGGAAAACTCCTCTGTATGCATCCATAAAAGGACGAGTGTAAAAAGGGCAAAAAAGCTTTAATCGTTTTCTAAAAATAGTTTTGACCATACAGACCCCCTGGAAAGGTTTCAGAGACCCCTAGTGGTCCCTGGACCACACTTTGAACCCACTTTTTTTTCCCTCTTTAGTCACGACTTTTGAGAATTATGTATCTGGATTGTGTTGATTCCTTTAAGGAGTTAGTTGTAATGGACTGTGCTTGAGCATGTCCCATATTCAGGGTGGTTAGAAGGGGAGGGGAGAAACTAACATTTGTTACTGCTATTACTGCAATGAAGTCGGGATCTTCGTTTTCATTGTCAAATAACATCCCCTTTAGGAATACTTGAATTTACATTTTTTAAATCTCAGAACCAGAAATAGCAACATTGCTGAACAGTTGGTACTTTTATCTTGTGAACATTTAATTGTGTAACTTGGTTCCCTCTTTGTACTGGCTGTCAGGAAGCTCAACCACATTTGTAGATTAGCTTTTATTTTTTATTTCTTTTTATTTATTGAGACAGGGTCTTACTCTGTCACCAAGGTTAGAGTACAGTGGCTCAATCACGGCTCACTGAAGCCTAGACTTCCTGGGCCCAAGTGATCCTCCCACCTCATTCTCCCAAGGAGCTGGGACTACAGGCTTGCACCATCACACATGGGTAATTTTTTTTTTTAATTTTTTATAGAGACAGGGTTTCACCATGTTGACCAGGCTGACCTCAAACTTGGGTTCAAACCATCTGCCTGTTTTGGCCTCCCAAAGTGCTGGGATGACAGGTGTGAGCCACTGCACCCGGCCTGTAGACCAGCTCTTTAAAAAGTGTTGAAGACCTTGTGGAATGTATCTTGGCCATTACCTTATGTTCACTTCATCCCCCACACCCCACCTCCTGCCCTTATTTTCCTTCCTGCTTTTCACTTCAGTTTTCTATCTTATATTGCATGTTAGACCCCTTGTTTTAAAATGAGGCAGGGCATAAATAATATGTGTTCACTAAATCACACTCTGGTAAGGAAAATGAAGTAAGTTCACAAATATGTTTAACATAATGTAGAATACTAAAAGTGCCTTTAAAGAGGTCAGAGTATCAACTAACACTGGACATAGGCAAACCCCATGTTCCTGCAGTCCTGCTTCTGGCTACGCAGCAAGAGTGCATCCACAAGTTTACCAACAGACATGTTCTAGAATGTTCATGGCAGCACTGGAAACTACCCAAATGCCCATCAGCAATACAATGTATGAAGAAACTGATGTATTCACAGGATGGAGTAGGATACAACAGTGAGAATGAACAATATAATCTCACCAGCAATACTGAATAAACTAAGCCAGTTGCAAGAGTACATACTTTTAGGTTCTCGTTAGATGAAGAATAAAAACAGGCAAAATTAAACCCTACACGTAGAGATCAGGATAGTGGCTCTTTTTTGTTGTTGTTGTTGTTGTTTTGTTTTTTGAGATGGAGTCTCGCTCTGTCACCCAGGCTGGAGTGCAGTGGCACAATCTCAGCTCACTGCAACCTCTGCCTCCCAGGTTCAAGTGATTCTTCTGCCTCAGCCTCCTGAGTAGCTGGGACTACAGGCACGCACCACCACACCCAGCTAATTTTTTGTATTTTAGTAGAAACGGGGTTTCACCATATTGGCCAGGCTGGTCTCAAACTCCTGACCTTCTGATCCACCCGCCTTAGCTTCCCAAAATGCTGGGATTACAGGCATGAGCCACCACGCCTGGCAGGATAGTGACTCTTCTTAGGGAGGATAGAGGTAGGGACTGGGAAGGGGCACAAGCAGGGGTTCAGGGTGCTGTTGGGTTCTATTTTTTTACCTAGGTGCACGTTACATGGGTGTGTTGAGTTTCTGAATATTCATTGAGCTGTACAAATATGTTTACTTTTCTAAATGTATGTTACACTTCAATTAAAAAAAGTTGGTTTTTGTTTTTGTTTTTAAGTGCAGAGGCTGGGCACAGTGGTTCATGACTGTAATCTCAGCACTTAGGGAGACCAAGGCGGGCAGATGGCTTGAGCTCAGGAGTTCAAGACCAGCCTAGGCAAATGGCAAAACCCCATCTCTATGAAAAATACAAAAAAAAAAAATTAGCCAAGGTTGGTGGCGTGGGCCTGTTGTCCCACCTACTTGGGAGGCTGAGGTGGGAGGATTGCTTGAGCCTGGGAGACAGAGGTTGCAGTGAGCTGAGATCATGCTACTACACTCCAGCCTGAGTGACAGACCAAGACCCTGTCTCAAAAAGAAAAAAAAGAAAGAAAAAGAAAAAAAGTCCAGAGATACACTTTAGAAGAAAAAGAGGTTGCATCTAATTGTAAAATCAGGGAACTTTCCGGAGAACCATGTTGTTCAGTGGCAGGAGGGATGGTAAGATCCTGTAGAGTTCTGGGGAAAATTAGGAATACTGTATGTAAGGTGCCTATTATAATATCTGGAACATGGCAGGGGCCAGATAATTGACAGCTGATCATAGATGGAGTAGCTGACACAAACAGAGCCATGGGAAATGAGAGTCAGACATCCAGTGGGTGACAAAGGTGCAGAGTTTGAGAGCTGCTTTGGTTTGGTTGCAGGTGTGGATGGGGAAATCACTATACCGTGGGCTTTACCTGTCTTGTGCACCACTGTATCCTGCCACCCGGTGCAGGCTTGGTGTAGAGTGGGCACTTGGTCAGTATTTGGAGGGATGGAATGATTAAATGATCAATTGAAAGAATGAGTGAATGGAGGAAGGGAATGTAGTTTAGGACCACGTGGCGGACTCCCTTAAATGTCAAGCTGATAATCCTTACTTAACTTAGGAAACATGAAGCATTTTAAGTCGACGGTGTTCTGAAAACTTTAAAACAAAGCCAGCATGCTTTCCCCAGAGCAGTTCTAATGATAGTGGTAGCCGGAGCAGTTCAAGGCTGTTTGTTGTTAACTGTCCACAAAGAGCTAAATAGAAATGAAGAATAAGCCTTCAGAAATTTTGATTTCTGATCAGATTTTGATTCAGATTTTGAATCTGATAGAGCAAAACTCAGACTTGCATTTTGTATTTTTTGTATTGTCAAATTTCTAATAACATTACTTTTTAGTATATTTTACAACGGTCACCATGGATTGGTAGCTAGAAACAAACAAAACTGTGCTCGGCCCCAGGTAGTTTGAGAAGCACTAACCTCAAGGATGGATCCCAGATGGTGTTTCCAGGTCCACGCCAGTCCGAGGCTCACAAGTCCTGTGTGCTCAGCCGACTGAAAGAGTTCCCTGCCTCCTAGAGGCTCCTGTGTTCTGAAGCATCAGCAGAAGAAAACCCCTTGTTGCTTAGCCCTCGGTGGGACTTCATGGACATGCAGTTTCAGTCTTCGGGGCTTCACTCACACCTGCTGCGTGCAGTGAGGCCTTCTGCCATTCATTCTACTTGTTGGTAACAAAGCGTACAACTCATTGCATCCCCTGTGCATGGGAACACAAGCGGAGCACCCAGGAGGCTGCAGTGCTGGTCCATGGACCGTGCCTGGCGGGCGGTGGCATTCACTCTCCAGGGAGCTCTCCTCCCTGGAGCTGGGATCTCAGCCAAGAGATGGCAGCCAGGTCAGCCTTCCTGGGATCGCCAGCTGATGGTAGCAGCTGGATGACCCTCACTCTTAAATGCTTCAGCTCTGCTTGGTAATCTTCCTCCAACTGTGATCACCTGAGCACACTGAGAAGAAACAAGGAGTCACTGCTCCCCAGGAGACCTGAAGAAGCTGAATACAGAGACTCCAAAGTCTTCTCCTCTCCCTAGGAGTCTGTCACCACACATGACTACAATAAGATACCAAACAATGAGGTGAGTTTTCCAGACTCTTTTGGTTGCAAGTGACAGAAAACGCAACCCCAAATGGTGCAAAAAAGCACATTTACTCATATGATTAAAAACTCCAGAGTCAAGATCATTTTTTATTGTCACAATCAAACATGAAATGAAAAAAGTAATTATATCCTTGTCAGTGGTCTTAAAATGTCCACATTTTTTTCACTTCCAAGACTGTTTCATAAATTGATAATCTCTTTTTTAAAAAAAAAAAAGCTTTGTGTACAAAGATGTTCATCACAGAATACTAACAACAATTTGGAAACAATTTAAGTCTAGAACTATGGTAAATGTGTTTGATGATCTATGAGAGAGTCATTTAAAATTATGTTTAAATTTTACTTGTACATATTTTCTTTTAAAATATTTTTAAATAAGTATGTATTATTTATAATGATGTCTCCCTTGATATGGACTCACATTACAGACATAAAATGCCTGAGCACAAAACCATTCTCTGGTTTTTATAATCAAGAGAGCAGCACTGATTTTTGATGGTCTCTGCCCTTTGAAAGTTAGGTCCATGGGTTGTGGAACAAGTTAGGTAGTAGACTGAGAATCCCCAAAGGGTTCTCAGTAAACTCCTAAAAGTATGTTTACATGTACATGTGTGTGTTGTACAGTGTTAGGGATCTCAAAACATTACCAAATACTTGTTCATTCATTAACTTATCTACTTCTTAAACATTTACTGTGTTTAATCAATCTCAAAATTGATTGATGAAAATCAACCTAAAAAAAGGGCTGGGCATGGTGGCTCACACCTGTAATCCCAGCACTTTGGGAGGCCAAGGCAGACAGATCACTTGAGGTCAGGAGTTCAAGACCAGACCGGCCAACATCATGAAACCCCATCTCTACTAAAAATACCAAAAAAAGTTAGCTGGGCCTGGTGGCGGGCGCCTGCAATCCCAGCTACCTGGGAGGCGGAGGCAAGAGAATTGCTTGAACCCGGGAGGCGGAGGTTTCAGTGAGCCAAGATCATGCCTTGCACTCCAGCCTGGGCAACAGAGCAAAACTCTGTCTAAAAAGAAAGAAAGAAAGAAAGAAAGAAAAAGAAGGAAGGAAGGAAGGAAGGAAAATAAATCAACCTTAAAAAAATCAGTAAAACTAATTATACCCAGAGCCTTCAAGAAAGAGTCATGCTGGGTATCCTAGATAGTCACAGGCTTGACCTGCCCTGGTAGACATTTTTCAGCTCTCTGTGCCCAACATCTTTTTCCCTTTCTCATGGACACATCTACTTCTACCCTCCACTCCCACTTTTACTCATCCCTGGCCCATTCTATCTCCCTGATTGGGTGGAGCTGACTTCACCCCATGCTCCAGGAGGAAGCATGTGGTCCAAGTTTGGCCAATCAGAATACTGCACAGACTCCTGCCCACATGGACTGGATCCAGGATGAGCATGTGACTCAAACCAAGCTAATCAGGTCTAGCTAGAGTTAATGTTGCCTGCTGGCTTTGTGGTCGACTGGAGGAGCTCTTGTTCACCAAAATTTGGAGCTGTTGGCAGCTATCTTGCCACCATGAGGGCACAGCTAGTTTGAGACTAACATCAAAGTAGAAGGGAGATAGAAGCTGGGTCCTGATGTTATTCAGGCCTCCTGGATTCACTTGCGTCTGAAGCAAAGATATCTCTGAATTTAAAAACAAAGTCAATAAAGTCCCTTTTTCTACCAGTTTGGATTTTTTGTCACTTGCAATCAAAAAATTATTGACAAGTGTCTTGGTTCATGTTGTGCTGCTATAACAGAATGCCTGAGACTGAGTAATTTATAATGAACAGAAATTAATTTGGCTCACAGTTCTGAAGGTTGGGAAGTCCAAGATTGAGGGGCCAGCATCTGGTGAAGGCCCTGTGCTGTATCATCCCATGGTGAAGGCAAAAGGGCAAAAGAATTTGGGTGGGGGACAGGGAAGGAGGCCAAACTCATCATTTTATGAGGAACCCACTCCCAAGATAACTAGCCCGCTCCCATGATAATGACGTTAATCCATTCATGAGGGCTCTGCCTAATCACCTCTTAAAAGGTCCCACCTCTCAACACTGTTGCACTGGGGATTGAGTTTCCAACACATGAACCCTAGGAGGCACATTCAATACACAGCAACAAGGCATCTCCATTTTATATTTTATCTTAACTATTTTTCTGAAATGTAATCCACATGGCATATCTACCTTAAATAAAAGATGTTAAATATAATTTAGTCTTCTCTTTATGACTTGGGCTTATTGTTATTGTACAGTATGCCTAAGGGCTGTTGAGGTGGGTCAGACAGTTACCCCTTCATTCTGTGCTGGGGTACATTTCTGTGCTTGTGAGATTTCTGGCTTTTCTGGTTTTCTTATCTCTGCCCTGTCTCACAGCTGTAGGGAGCAGATTCTGACTTCCTCTGATTTGCTCTTTCTAGTCTGCTGTGAGATTGGAAAGCAGTTAGCCAAAATGCTGGAATCTGGCATCAAATGAAAGCAAATGCTTTTAATGCGGGTTTAGAGGCTCTGGTATGGGTAAATTACAATGTTTTTGTGATGTTTTGGCTGCCTTGAGGTTTTTTGGTATTTGCTTTCTGTTTCTGCATTGTTTTGGATAGATGAGGTTTCCTGATGTTTCTGTTGGTTGAGTTTTTTTATTTTTTTATTTTTTTTTTACCCTAACAAGATTTTCACCACTAACGGATTGTGCAGTGTGAAGAAAACAGCTAGGGTTGAAATGTTTTATAACTTAGCAAAGTTATTCAGTTTTCTTCAAAGAAGGAAGAGTAACCCACAGCAGTTCTCTGAACATCAGGCTAATCTTTCACTTGTTTTTCTACTTTCCTAAAACATCCCCTTTATTTTTCAACGTCTAATATAGCATACACTGTCTTGCAAGGGGAGAAAAAGCATAGTTGTATCAGAGGAAGCAGTCCACTTAAGGCAGATGTGGAATCAATTTGGGCAAATGCAAGTTGCCAGTGTCTGTACTTTTCTGCCAGTATCTGTGCCCTGGAAAACATCGGAGCCACTTAAGCATCATAAATGCAATGCTGGTAAACATGTATAAGGGCCACACAGCTTGCCACCTTTGCTGGGTTGAGTGAAAACCCAAAGGGGCACACTCCCTCTGAGCAGTCTTAATGAAGACAACTGTGTTTAGAAAAAAATAATAACCAACGTCTGGTTTTGAAATTACTAGGAAAATGGCAGCTCTGGTGATTCATCTTGTGAAATAAGAAAAATCTGCTATCTAAGATGGCTATTTTTTTATTTTTATTTTTCCTCTCCCTCGATATGGACTCACATTACAGACATAAAATGCCTGAGCACAAAATCATTCTTTGGTTTTTATAATCAAGAGAGCAGCACTGGTTTTTGATGGTCTCTGCCCTTTGGAAGTTAGGTCCATGGGTTGTGGAACAAGTTAGGTAGTAGACTGAGAATCCCCAAAGGGTTGCTTCTGTTTCTTCAATGACTAAATGTGTGACTCCTTGTTCGGTTTCAGCTCCCCATTAACTCTGCACCAGCTCTTGCCAGACACAGTGGTTTTCAGGGACAATGTGAGTAATTGCAGGGAGTGAGTGTCAGAGGCCTTGCTACAGCTGGTCCCCAAGGCCCTGGCCTCCTGGATGTGTTTTCAGTAAAGGAACAGGAAGACAAATGAGAGCAGTTGCTTCTCTAGTCTCTAGAATCGCCTAACACGATCACACAAATATGGTAGGTATTAGGAGCTGAATTGTGTCCCCTCAAAATCCCTATGAATGTGACTATATTTGGAGATAGGGTCTTTAGAGAGGTAATTAAGAAAAGAAAAAAAAAAAACAAGGTCATTAGGGCGGGCCCAAATCCAATGACTGGTGTCCTTATATGAAAAGAAAATTAGGACACAAACACACAGAGGGATGACTGTGTGAAGACATAGAGATAAGACAGCCATCTACAAGTCAAGGAGAAAGACCTGAGAAGACACCAACCCTGCCAATACCTTGATTTTAGACTTCCAGCATCCAGAATTGTGAGAAAGTAAATTTCCATTGTTGAAGCCACCCCAGTGGTGGTTCTTTGTCATGGCAGCCCTAGCAAAGGAGTACAGTAGGTGCATGGCAATGTCTGTTGGTAACACAATCACAACACAAGGTAGCCATGCCATTTCATGGGAAATGAACAGTATACACGTGTAAAAAGCCAAAGGGGGAAGTGATCCCTCAAAGCTGGTAAGATCAGAGGAAGCCGTTTGTGGAGGAAAAATTTTAAATTGGTCTGGAGGCCAGGCTCAGTGGTTCATGCCAGTAATCCCAGGTGGGAGGATTGCTTGAGCCCAGGAATTGAAGACCAGCCTGGGCAACATGGCGAGACCCTCTCTCTACAAAAAACAAAAAAGAATTAGCAGGTGTGGTGGTGCATGCCTGTAGTCCCAGCTACTTAGGAGGCTGAGGTGGGGGGATTACTTGAGCTTGGGGGGTCGAGGCCGCAGTGAGCCATGGTCACGCTGCTGCGCTCCAGCCTGAGTGACAGAGTGAGACTCTGTCTTAAAAAATAAAAGGCCTGGAAATAATTGTAGTGTTTAGCTAGGTGAAGAGAAAAGAGTGTCCTACAAGGATTGAAGATGGACAGAGGGATGGAGAGGTGCAGGAAGGCACTAATGGTGTTCTGAGGGCCATGAGGAGATATGCTGGGCTGACGATTCCTCCACAGGTTTATCTCTGCCTACCTTCCCACAAGGGTAAACCTGAGGAAGATGTTCAGCCTCTAGCTAATGCCATCGTCCTATGAGACAAAGAGATTTTATTTTAGAGAAACATTCACAGAAGGTGATAGAACAATTGTTAAAAGTAAGTAATCCCAGCACTTTGGGAGGCCGAGGCAGGCGGATCACTTGACATCAGGAGTTCCAGACCAGCCTGGCCAACGAGGCAAAACCCCGTCTCTACTAAAAATACAAAAATTAGCCGGGCGTGGTGGCAGGTGCCTATAATCCCAGCTGCTTGGGTGGCTGAGGCAGGAGAATCACCTGAACCCAGGAGGCGGTGGTTGCAGTGAGCCGGGATTGTGCCACTGCACTCCAGCCTGGGCAACAGAGCAAGACTCCATCTCAAAAAGAAAAAAAGAAAAGAAAAGAAAAAGAAAAAGAAAAAAAAAGGTAAGAACTCTGAAATTAAGACCACCCAAGCACAGATCCTGGCTCTGCTTACCAACCCTATGACATTGGAGGAACTCCTTAATCTCTTTCTAATTCAATTTTCTAATCTCTAAAATGAGGAAGCCCCTTTCCTCCCCTTCCTTCCTTTACTCAAAAGAAAATAAAATGAGGATAACGCCTCCCCACTCCACACCCCTCTTTGAAGAGTCCATGAGCAATAGGGGAGGAGCACCCGGTGACCGGTACACGGGTGCGAGGGACGCTGGCTACACCCAGTCCCAGCAAGTGGTGACTCCCTCCCACTTTCAGCTCAGGCTAAAATCCTCACATCATCCTTTTTCTGCTTTTCCTCACACCTAAGGGCCAATCTGGCAGGAATCCAGGGGCCTCTACCATCTGAATCCACACACTGAAGCCTTCTCATCGCCTCCAGCATTATCCTCGCCACCTAAGCCCCTGGCTGCTCTCGCCTGGATTTCGACGACAACCTCCTGACAGAACTGTGCTTCTACTTTGTCTGTCCCTGTAATCTACAGAATTCTGTGACGGCCCTGTGTCTTGGCCTCCCTGAGTGTAGGGGGAGCTTTTAAATCCCATGGATGTTCCATCCATGATTAAGTTACTAATCGGCTGACTTTGAGGAGTATCCTAGTTGGTCTCTGCCTAGTCAGGTGAGCCCTTCAAAGGGACTCGGTCTTTTCTGAAGGAAGAGATTTGAGCTATAAGAGGAATTCCATTCACCTTGTTAACTGTCTATGGAGGGGACCACATGACAACGACCTGAAAGTGGCCTCTAGAATCTTAGAGCCATCCTCAGAGAGCAGCTGGCAAGAAAATGGGATCCCAGTCCTACAGCCACAAGGGATTGGATTCTGCCAACAGCCAGTGAGCTTGGGAGAGGATCTTGAGCCTTAATTTCAGTCTGGAGAGACCTTGAGCAAGGACCCAGCTAACCCATGCCTGGACTACTGACACAGGAAACTGAGACAATGAATTTATTATATTGTGTGCTGCTAACCCTGTGGTAATTTGTTATGCAGTGTGGATTACTCACACACCCCACTTCAGCCCATTCTGTGCACAGTAGTAAGAGAGATCCTGTTAGAACACAAGGCAGATCCTGTCTCCTTTCCTCCCAGAAGCCTTCAATGTCTTCCATTGCCCTTGCAAGAAAAGCCAAAGGCTCAGAACATCTTCCATGATCTGAGCTCTACCACCTCTGACTTCAGATCCTATTACTGTCTCTTGTTCTCCCTGCTCAGGATGCAATGGCCTCTGGACTACTCCAGAAATTCATCCAGCACGCACGTTTCCCCTCAAGGAGTTCGTTCTCTGCATCTGGAGTTCTCTTCTGCCAGATCTCCCCATGGCTCATTCCATTACCTCCTTCAAATCTGTTCTCCAAGAGGCTCCTTAATCACCATATTTAAAATGGTATTTAAATTTAAATCACCATAGTTAAATGCCCTCAATCCGGAAACTGCCACTCCTGATTCCCTCAACCTCTTATAGTACTGTAGAGTTTACATATTTAGTGTGAACATTATTCTGTAACACTGTATAATTCACTTATTTATTGTGTATATTACTGTTTCTTTCTTCACCTGTTAGAATGTACGTTCCACTAGTTCAGGAATCCATGTCTCTTCTGTTCATTGATATATCCAAGACATCAGAACAGAGCTTGGTAATCAATACTTGTTGAATGAATGGATAGATACTCATCATGAATTTTATCAGTGAGATGTTTTCTGTTTAGACTCTCTGGAAAATGTTGTTGATGTCTCACCCACATCCCCTCCACCTACCCTGGAGGTCATCTGGGGTAGGTAGAGGGGATGTGAGCAGGACATCACCCACCAAGAAGATGCATCCTGGGTCTCTCACCATGTACTCGTGGGGCAGGTCAGAATTGCTGGGGAGTTAACCCCAAGTGACAACCTTCAACCAGCTGGGAGGAATTTGATGGAGAAACACCCCAGCTTCCTTGCCCCTTGTGGGACTGAGCCCCAGTTGTGCACAGCGGCAGTCCACTGACTTAACTGACTTTCTTCCCTTTTCTGTCCCTCCTCCACCTTTCTGCATCACCTCCCAAGTAAACAACATGGACCTCTAGCCTCGTTTCAGGCTCTGCCTTCAGCCCAAAGGCACCCAGACCAAGCTAGTCTCCTGGTTTGAAGTATTAGGATTGCAAGCCACATTCTTAGAACTAGGCTTTAAGATTGACTAGTAGGTGAAACCTCAAATATTTACCCTGAGGAAGCTTGCAGGGTTCACTCACCTAAGAATGTTAGAACTAGAGGGACTATAGAACTCTCTTTGCCCAGTAGATCTCAAGACTTCTCGGGATGGGGTGGGTTATGGATGGTGTTCCTTCAAGGTAGTAGGGAAATCTAAAAACTGTTCTCAATATTCTGAAAGGCTGAGGGAAATCTTCCATTTGCCTATGACAAAACCGTGTGGGCTAAATGTTAAAATTCACTGTTGGGGGTTGGAGGCATATCACCTTCTTGTAGTATATTATTCTGATCAAAAGCTATTACAGTGGTGGATGTGTAATTAATTTTTACGAAGAAGCAAGACAATGTATTAATTAATCAAAGGCACTGGTGTTTGAAGGAATCTATAAGCAGAAACTTTCTGTGTAAGCACATTTAGAAACCGCTAAACTAATCCAATCCCCTGATTCTACTCAGGAGGCATCTGAGGCTGGGAAAGGCCAAGGGGCTTGGCCAAGGCCAATGGGCTGGGAGTGGAGGATGAGGCTTGAACTTGGACCTCAAGACTCTCGGTTTCATGTTCTCACTTTACACTGGAATGGAATGACATACTTTGGGGAATATGGGATTGTTGTTTCATCTGGAGAATATTTTGATAAAGCCAAAATTTTCCTTAAAAAGCACAGTGAATAGGATTTTATCCATTAGAAGATAAATTAGCTGCAATGAAAAAATGCTGAGTATTTACAACACCAAAAGAGCTCCTCTGTGGGAAACAGCTGCGTGGTATATGAAGAATAGTATGAAAGACATATTCACTCATTCTGGAAGCAGTGTGATGTAATTACATGCCAAGCATGGGACCTGGCATGTAGTAGATTCTTAGAGGCTAATTCTTCCATCAGGGACCAATCACATGTCCCCTTCTGGACCTCTTTCTCCTAATGTGTAAAGAGTGAGGGAGGGGAGGTCTTGATCTACTGGGAAGACCCCATATCAAGTCTCAACTTTGCCATGGGATTTTGGGTAAGTCCCTCCATCACCCTGAGCCTTGGTTTCCACATCTGTAAATAGAGGATTGATTATAAGCTCTCTATAATCCCTTTTAGCTAACAATTCCAAGTCTCATGGCCTAGATGCTCCCACATATCCCTTCCAGCTCTCACAACTTCTGATTTTATTGCATTTGGGATTTATTTGTTTTTGAGATTGATTTTTTTTTAACCTAAGTAAAAATAAAATGACATCTTCCTTTCAGTCTAGCTAATCCTAAGCAAGCAGCTCAGAGAAGAGCAAAGAAGTGTCAACTAGACAAATAGAAGTGAGGGCAGCCTCAGCAGGGGATGTTCTAAAACCTGTTTCCTTGCAGCCAAAGGTGATCCCTGGGCAATTACTCTCATCCATATGACAGCAGGTAGGAAAGAAAGATCAGGGCCTTGCTCTGACAAATCCAGGAAAGCTTATGAGCAAGAGGGATGTTCAAACATGGACTCCTTCAAAGCCTAGTTCTTAGCTTCCCTTTTGAAGGGATAAGATTGTTTCAGAGGGTATGCTGTTCTGACCATGGTCTTTCCAGAACTCTTATCAGGACCTCATGTCACCACAACCACCTGGTCTCTCTCCTGGTGGGTGTTCCAGGGACATAAGCTTTTGAAAGAAAGTCACCTACAGTAAACCCTGCATTAAATCAAGATTTAATTCTTGATCTGTTTTGCAACATATGTGTGCATATATATATATATGTATATATATGTGTGTGTGTATATATATGTGTGTGTGTATATATATATATATATATGAGGATATGCTGATAAAACAATGCAGTTGATTTCTGTTTTAAGCAGAACTTTTAGAAGTTATACATCCACATGATCAGGCACCCCAGACAGGCAGGTACATACACTGGCAAGGCCACCCCGGTGAGATAATTTTTAGAATTCCTCTCTCAGACTTGCTTTCAGAATTGAAGGCACAGTTTTTGGACTTTCCTCAATGACAGAGAATCAAGGTTTTTTAGGGGTGAATTTGAGTTTTGAAAGTAGCTTTAAGTCATTTAGAGCAAAGATTTGTGTATAAGGTGGATTCTCTGGCTGTTTAAAAACAGGCAGAAGAATTCTGCCTGATATATGGGGATGGAATGAGAAAATTAGAAAATCACCATTTTGCAACTCTTGAAGAAATAGTTGATCCAGACAGTGATCATCAATGAACACGTTAGATGAAAGGTTAATGAGGAACTTGACCTCAGAGGAATCAAGCTGTCACTACCTGAAACGATGATCAAACTTAGCATCATTGAAAATAGGACATTGTATGTCTCCTGCTGTAATGCAATATGTAGCACAAAGTCCCACCCGGAGGTGTTTCTGCCAAAAATGCCAATTGTGCTCCTAGAGCTGGCTTCCATTCACAGGGAATATGGAGGAATGGGGGAGCAGTAAAATGACTTAAATGCCAAATCAAAGAGGCAAAGACACAAATCCAGAGTGTGGGAAATTTTCCAGGACAACAGACCCAATTTCTCTAAGTCAGTGGTATGAAATAAAGATGGCATTGGGGCTATTCAAGATTAAAAGAATGAAGAGTCATAACTACCAAATGGAACATATAGGTCTTTTTTTTTTTTTAACAAACCAGCTGTAAAAGGAATTTTTACTTTTTTGTTTGTTTTTGAGGAGTCTCACTCCATTGCCTAGGCTGGAGTATACTGGTGTGATCTCAGCTCACTGCAACCTCCACCTCCTGGGTTCAAGCAATTCTCCTGCCTCAGCCTCCTGAGTAGCTGGGATTACAGGCATGTGCCACCACACCCGGCTAATTTTTGTATTTTTAGTAGAGACGGGGTTTCACCATGTTGACCAGGCTGGTCTTGAACTCCTGACCTCAGGTGATCCACCCACCACGGCTTCCCAAAGTGCTGGGATTACAGGCGTGAGCCACTGCTCCCAGCCTGGAATTTTTGCTTTTGAGGCAATTAGGAAATTTGCGTATGAACCAGGCATAAGACAATATTAAAGAATTATTGTGCATTTTGTTAGGTGCAGTCATGACTTTGTGGTTTTATGAAAACAATATTCACATGTTTTAGAGCTGCATATTGAAAAATGCAGGGATGAAATGACCTGATGCCTGGGATTTGCCTTAAAATACAAGAGCCATGAAAAAGAAACAAGGAGAACTTTTAAATGGATAAAGATAAAGTAAATGTCACAGATTCTTGATAATTATTGTATCTGGGTGATAGGTAAATGGGGCTCCATAGTACCAGTCTCCTTATTTGGGGCAGAAATTTTTAAAAAATAAAAAATAAAAAGGGAAGTAGCAGGGACTTAAAAGCTGGTCATTCTGAAGGTGGGCATCAGAGCACAGGCCCATGATGGTCCCTTGTCTTAGTCCATTCCTGCTGCTATCACAAAATAACTGAGACTGGGTAATTTGTATGAGCAGAAATTTATTCCTTGCAGTTCTGGAGGCTGGAAAGTCCAAAATCAAAGCAGCAGCAGATTTGGTGTCTGCTGAGGACACTCTGCTTTCAAGATGGCACCTTGTTACTGCACCCTCACATGGTGGAAGGCAGAAGGGCTAAAGGGCATAAACTAGTTCCCTCCAGCTCTTTTTAAGATCGCTAATCCCATTAGATATCACACTGGAGTTTGAGTTCCAACATGAATTTTGGATGGACACACACATTCAAACCATTGAACCCCCTTTACATGAATTAATAAATATATCTTTACAAGGGAAAGAAAAGGAGAAGAAGAAGCGGAGAAAGGAGAGGAAAGGAAGAAGGCAGAGGAGGAGAAGGAGGGGGAAAAAGGAGAAGAATGAGACACATCTGTATATATACCAGTATCTAATGATCTCTAGGAGATAGAATAATGGGTTTAGAATGCTACCATTTAGGTAAAAGAAAAAAAAAGGTAGGAAAGAGGGGGTAAATCTACCTATCTCTGGAAAGATGCAAAAGAAATCAGCAGTTATCACAGAGGAGACAAGCTGGTAGCTGGGCTGGGGTAGGAGGGACGTTGACTTTTATGCTTATACTGTTTTATACCTTATAAATTTTGCACAATATATATGTATTACCTCTTTAAAAATGCAATTTTAAAGAAAAACAAAACAACAACTGAAAAGAGCTGGGCATTCATTCCTCTGTTGGAACTCAGGGCATATCTAGTCTAGATCAGGTCCTAAGCTTTGAAAGATTTTAGGTTTGTTGAGGGGATGGTCACCTCATTTATACCTTTCTTTTTCAGGAACCACCTCTCACAGAAAGTGTGTGCTGAAGGGACGGGGCTAGGTGGCACCATTCTATGCCCAAACCGTGGCTTGGCATACGGTTAATGGCCCACCCTATTCCAGTATAGCTTCAGGAATTACATCTGCAACCACCCTGTTTCCAAATAAGCGCTCACTCTGAGGTACTCAGGGTTAGGACTTTAACATATTTGGGGGGAAGTACATTTCAACCCATCACAAAGAGCAATACTTTGTTGAACTAGGGAACTAAAAAAATGTATTATCTAACCATAATATAGCAGAAACTCACATTGGAGAAAGACTCAGCAATCGTAAAGCTGCAACCTCTCTAAGCCTAGTAGTTTAAGGGTCTAGGAGTCAGAAGGACCAATGAAACTAGGAGATGAAGGCCAAAAGAACGCTTGATGAGCCCACTGTGAGGCTGGTTAAGGCTGAATGGAGGAACCAGTCTCCTCGAGGCCAGGAGCCACCAGGATTTTCATATTTTAATTCTTTCTTTCTCTCTCTCCACTTGCACACACATGCACACACACACACACACACACACATTGGTCTCACGTTTCTTTCTTTGAAAAAAAATTTAAAATTGTTAAAATTGTAGTGAAATATGCATAATATTTACTATCTCACCATTTTTTTGTTTGTTTGTTTTGAGACAAAGTCTCACTCTTGTCGCCCAGGCTGGAGTGTAATGGTGCAATCTTGGCTCACTGCAACTTCCACCTCCCGGGTTCAAGCAATTCTCCTGCCTCAGCCTCCTGAGTAGCTGGGATTTACAGGCGACTGCCACCATGCCCGGGTAATTTTTGTATTTTTTAGTAGAGATGGGTTTTCACCATGTTGGCCAGGCTGGTCTCGAACTCCTGACCTCAAGCTATCTGCCTGCCTTGGCCTTCCAAAGTGCTGGGATTACAGGCATGAACCACCGCACCTGGACTATTTTACCAGTTTTTAAGTGTGCTGTTCAATAGTGTTAAGTACATTCACATTGTTGTGCAACCAATCCCCAGATTTCTTTTCATCTTGCAAAACTCTGTACCACTGAACAACTCCTCCTTCCCCTCTCCCCTCAGCCCCTGGTGATGACCATTCTCTTTTCCTTATGAATTTGATGTTTCTATGAATCTGACTATTCTGGGTACCTCATATAAGCAGAGTCATGCCAAATGTGTCATTTTGTGACTAGCTCGTTTTACTTAGTGTAATATCCTCAACATTCATCACTGTTGTAGCATGAATCAGAATTAATCTTCCTTTTTGGCTGAATAATATTCTATTGTATGTATATACCACATTTTAAAAATCCATTCATTCATTGATGAGCCCTTGGGTTACTTTTAGCTATTGTGGATAATTCTGCTACGGACACGGGTATACAAATATCTCATTGAGATGCTGCCTTCAATTACTTTTGGCATACCCATAAGTGGAATTGCTCAGTTATATGATAATTCTATGTTTAATTTTTTTCAGAAACCACCATACTGTTTTCCATAGCAGCTGCATCATTTTACATTCCCATCAACAGCACACAAGGGTTCCAATTTCTTCATGTTCTTACCAACATTTGTTTTTTTGATAGCAGCCATCCTAATGGGCATGAGGTGGGATCTCCTTGTGGTTTTGCATTTCTGTAAGTCATGTTCCTTCTTGGCTTGATCCTTTATCTTTAACCCTGTTCTCTTGCTACAGCTCTGAACAAGTCTGTCAGTTTCTTAAGGGTTTTGTGTTTTTCAAGTGTACTGAGATACTGATTATTGGCTTCTCTTTACAAGTTCTGGAGGCCAAGAGCTTTTCTGATAGACATATTATAAAGTTTCCAATTCCAGACAGTCAGTTTCTGACATGAAGCAGTGCAACAGATAATCAAAGAGTGAAGGTGGTAAGGCCAATTCAATCTAGCTCTAGTGTGTATGCTCCTCGGTGATGTGTTTGCAGAAGGTTTGCCTTCTAGTGAGTATTTGCGGAGATTTTAGGTATTACTTTTTAATAAGGATTCCTTTTATATTGGGCAGAATTCAGTAATTTCCAAGAGGGACAGAGTCCCTGAAGGGTGAGTGTGTTCTTTAAAATGTCACCGCCCCTCCCCCCATAAAAAATGTATGACTAAGGAAAGGCCATGTGAACATAAGGGAGAAGAGGGCAAGCAAGTGCAAAGACCTTGAGGCGAGAACTTGCCTGGAACTCCACCCAACCCCCAAGGTTAAGGAGGCCAGTGGGACTGCAGAGCCGCTGCGGGGGGTAGGAGGAAAGGGTTAAGGGGAGAGAGAGAGACAGCGCTAGCGCGAGAGGCCGTAACCATGGTGACGGAAGGTTTATTTGTTTGCTAGGGTTGCCAGAGCAAAGTACCACGAACTGGGTGGCTTCAAACACACATTTATCTCCTCACAATTCTGGAGGCTAGATGTCTGAAATCAAGGAATCAGCAGGCTTGGAGGAGAATCTTTTTCATGCTTCTCCTCAGCTTTTGATCAGAGCTGGCAACTCTTGGCATTCCTTGGCTTGTAGATGCATCAACCCAACATCTGCCTGCGTTTTCACGTGGCATTCTCCCTGTGTGCCTCTCTCTTGGTGTCCACATTTCCTTTCCCCCTTATGAGGACACCAGTAATATTGGGTTAATGGCGTACCCTACTCCAGTATGGCTTCACGAATTCATCTGCAACCACCGTATTTCCAAATAAAGGCACACTCTGAGGTACTCAAGGTTAGGACTTTAACATATTGAAGGGGGAAATACATTTCAGCCCATCACAAAGAGCAATACTTGGTTGAATTAGGGAACTAAAAAATGTATTATTTAACGATAATTTAGCAGAAATTCACAGCACAGAAAGATCCAGTGATCATAAAGCTGCAGCCTCTCTAAGCCTATAAATTTAAGGATCTAGGAGTCAGAAAGATCAATGAAACTAGGAGCTGAAGACCAAAGGAACGCTTGATGAGCCCACTGTGAGGCTGGGACTCATGGTTCCAACGTGCCTGAGGGTCTGTTCTCTGTCCAGTGGGTTGGAATGTGGCTCAAAAGGATGGATGGTAAGAACAAGGGCTCTGAGCTGGACCACCTGGGTACAAATCCAAGTGCTCTTGTTCACGGCTGTGTGATCTTAGGCAGGTTACCTACCCTGTCTGTTTCTTTGTTTGTTTGTCTGAAAATTGGGGAAAATAATAGAATCTGTTGCAAAGGACAATCGTGAGGATTAAATTTGTCAATATAGAAAAAGAGGTTAGAATGGCAATTAACACCTAGTCACGGCCCCACGGACATCAGTGGTTATTATTATTGGGGTAGAGCGGGGGAATAGTCCTGCTCCAATGATCCTCTCCAAGCACAAGGATGGTTCATTCAAATGCAAATACAAAAGAAGTTGATGAAGATCCTATTTTCAGAGGCTTGGGTGGAGTTCAGGGAACCAATAAAGGATGGTGAAGCAGGAGGGTACTAGCAGGAAGCCAGAAGGGGCATGGGGAGGAAGTGGAGTTAGCTGGATCTGGTGAGAGCCTGGGGAATGAGGCGCGTTACAAGCACCATAGCTGCAGCGAGAGGAAGCAGCTGCTGCCAAACCCAGGCTTAGCAGGGAGGGAGTGGGAGTCATGGAGCCTTTTTTTCCCCTGTTTTCCAACTTCCCAGCCCTGCTGCTGATTTCCGACTGAACCCATCTGGAAATCAAAGGGCAGAGCAATCTAGCAGATTCCAAGTCCTACAAGGACAGAGCATGGATCTGAGGGGTAAGCAGAGAATGAACATCAATCCCTTCCCCCAACACTGATCTTACTGGGGAATCCAGGGCAACACCATGAAAGTGGTGTCCATTCCCTGAGCCACATCACCTGGGAAGGGAAGGTACAGCAGACAGTGGTCATCCGGAGTTCTAGGTGCTTCCTACAGTCACGCTGGGGCCACACTAGTGCAAGCCAATGAACTATGAGCAGAAATGACAGGGTCACTTACTGGTCAAAGCAGTTAGGAGCCAGTGTGCCTCCCTCCACCCCTTTCTTCCTCTCACACAGTCACCTTGGAGGCTACCGTTTAAAGGTAGCGCAACTTCAAGATGGAGGAGGAATGCCCAGCTTGCATCAGACTTAACAGAAGTGGGAAGAAAACCTTGACTGGGTGAAGCCTCTGAGATGTGGGGCTGTGTCTATTACAGCAGCATGGCCCGTCATGCCCTGACTAATGCAAGAGAGGACCTTGGCCTGGAGATGTCCAAGGCAGTGGAGAAAATGTCCCTGCTGAGACTTGGAAATATGTTTGAAATAATGTAAAAGGAAAAAAATGTCCTCACCCACCTCCATGTCTGGGGGCAGCTGGAGGCTGACTATACTTGTTTCCAAAGGGCCCCAGCTGTGTCATCTGAGTGAGTCGGTCTGTGGGAAGAAGCAGGTAAGGGGAATGAGTGGGGAAACTAGACTGAAAACACGGCGCAGGTGGTGCGGGGGGGCGGGGGGTGGCGGAGGGGGTCGGTGCAGGAGGTCAGCTGGGGTCTGAAGCAGGGGAGGGGCGAGGGGTTGGGGAAGGAGATGGGGGAGGAGTACTTCTCACAGTATCCCCAGCCTGGCAAAGGCTCTAATTAGAAACGATGCATTTTTTATTTTAAGGAGCTGAAGTGCAAAGGTAAGTATTACACCCTTTGATGATCTGTTTGTGTGGTGAACATCAAAGAGGAGGCTTCCTTTCTGAAATTTAAATGTAAGGCTTCACCTTTCAGTGTCTTGCTGGTGTTTTAAATCCATGCCTAGCACATCACAGGGCTCACAGAGGGGCTGGAAAGAAGCAGAGGCCAGACTTGTGAGCCAGGCCTGGCGCAAGTCCAAGAGGCAGCCCAATGGTAGCCATGGGGACAGCTGGCACCAGGTAAGGGCAGAGCTTGGAGTCCAGGGGGTCCAGCAGTCAGTGACAGGAACCCTAGCCCTGGAAGCCCAACATAGAGATTAGAACCTGGAGAGCCATCAGCAGGGAACCCACTGCCTCAGTCAGCCTTGGCCTGGACTTGGGGCTGAGCCTTTGGGTGATGGAGTCACAGCACCCAGATATGGCCAGCAGGAAATGGCTGAGGTGGAAAAAGTAAGGTGAGCCAGACAGAGGCACCCAGGAGAGGAAATTCTCAACTGTGCATGGGAGCTGGGCGGTTTCCTCTCCCAGGAAGATGCATGGCTGAGCGGGCGGGATTCCTGATCTCCTAATGGGGATGTTGTGAGTGCTGTCCATCACCCTACGTGACCATTAGAACCTCAGTTCTCCACTGGCTGCATGTGGGGAAAATAGGAAGCTTTAGAAAATGATGCAGGGCAGGCGCGGTGGTTCACGCCTGTAATCCTGGCACTGTGGGGAGGCCGAGGAAGGTGGATCATCTGAGGCCAGGAGTTCAAAACCAGACCGGGCAATGTGGTGAAACCCTGTCTCTACTAAAAAAAAAAAAAAAGAAAAAAAATAGCTGGGTGTGGTAGCACATGCCTGTGATCCCAGCTACTCGGGAGGCTGAGGCAGGAGAATTGCTTGAACCCGGGAAGCAGAGGTTGCAGTGAGCTGAGATTGCACCATGGCACTCCAACCTGGGTGACAGAGCAAGACTCCGTCTCAAAAAAAAAAAAAAAAAAAAAAAAAAAAAAAGGACAGAAAATGCCAGTGCATAACCCACACCCCAAAGCACTTCAATCAGAACCCTGAGGGGGCTTATAAGCTCCCCGGTGATTCTAAGGTGTAGCGAGGGCTGAACACGCTGAACACTGTTGCTTGAGAACAGTGGTTCTCCAAGTGTGGTCCCCACACTAGCAGCATCAGTATCACCTGCCTGCTGCTGTGCTCTGGACTGAATGTGTGTGTTCCCCAAAATCCATATGTTGAAGCCCTCATTCCCAATGTAATGGTATTAGGAGGGGCCTTTGGGAGATAATTGGGTCATGAGGGTGCAGCCTGCAGGAAGCGGATGAGAGTCTTTATAAAAGGGACCCCAGAGAGCTCTCTTTCCCTCTTTTTACCACAAGAAGATATCATGAGAAGACAGCTGGAAGCCAGGAAGCAGCCCGCACCAGACACCAAACCTGCTGGTACCTTGATCTTGGGCTTCTCAGCCTCCCACACTGTGAGAAGTAAAAGTGTGTGGTTTAAGCCACCCAGTCTAGGATATATTTGTTATAGCAGCTTGAACTAAGACACCTAGGAACTTGTTGGAAATACATATTCTCAGGCCTCACCCCAAACCTAGTGTATCAGAAACTCTGGGGATGAGGCCTGGCAATCTGTGTTTTAACAAGCCCCAGGGGGTTGCAGGCACAGTGAAGCTGGGGCACCACTGCCCCTTCCCCATGCCGACTGGCCATCACTCGGAAGCAGCCATCCTAAGGGGCACAGCGCCCACTGACGTTTGCTGAGTGCCTGCTGTGAAGCCAGTGCTGTGCTGAGCACTTGCACACTTTCTCTTGTCTAATAATCCTCCCAACATATCCAAAATAGAGATACTATGATCCCCATTTTACAGAGAAAGAAACTGAGGTTTCTAGATGCTGCCCAAAGACTTACCAGCTGGTCAAACAGGGAGTCATGGTTTTCTGACTTTTCTACCAGGTCTGACTCCAGAGCTCCAATAGTCCTAGCTATTCTATGAGGCAGGGACTTTATTTTTCTCTGACAATCTGGAAGTACCCTGAGCTGGTGATGGTGCAGAAAAAGGAGAGGATGGAACAGCTGGGCTGCTGTGGGCTCCTAGGATCTCCCTTCTCCTCAAGCCCCTGCTGTCTCTAAAGAGAAGTAACACTCTGTGAAGCTCTGGGCAGGTTGCTAAGAATGACTAAACCATTGTGCTTCTCCCTGATGGACCGAGCCTTTGAAAGTGAGCCAGCTGTGTCTTTCATCTCAGCCAGTTTCCCTCCCAGCCTTGCTGCAACCCTGCACTATTTGGAACAGGTGTTCTGGGAGCCAAGGAACTCTGCACGCCGCTGCAGGGCTCCAGGCCCCCTTTGCCTGCTGAGTAACCTTAGCATCGTGTCCTGAGAAGTAAAGATGAAAGATGATGCCTTAGAGATGAAAGATGGTGCCTCAGAGCATGGGGAAGACCTGGAAAAAATTCCTGTCAGTTTCTCCACACACTGAATGCACAGGGAGACAGCGTAAGGGCTGGTAAGAGGGTGGTAGGAATCCACCTCCTCAAGGAACTCCTATCAGCACTGTGTTATTACTCGGGGTTCCCTAGAGAAACAGAACCAATAGGAGAATACATAATATATATAAACTTCTATTGAAAGATTTATGATAAGGAATTGGCTTATGTGATTATGAAGCCTGAAAAGTCCCAGGATCTGCAGTCAGCAAACTAGAGACCCAGGAGACCCCATGCTGTAATTGCAGTCTGAGTCTCAAGGCCTGAGAACCAAGAGGGTAATGAGGCGCATTACAAGCACCATAGCTGCAGCGAGAGGTGTGAAGCTCGGGTGTGAGGTCCAGCACGCTGGAGACCCAAGAAGAGCTGGTCCTTCAGGCCGAGTCCGAAGACAGGAAAAGACCAGTTCAAGCAGTCAGACAGGGGGTGTTCCTTCATACTCAACCTTTTTCAGGTCTATTAAGGTCTGCAACTGATGCAATGAGGCCAACCCATATCAGACAGGGCAATCTGCTTTACCCAATCTGCTGATTCAAATCTCACCCAGAAACATACTCACAGATGCACCCAGAATAATGCTTAGCCAAATGTCTGGGCACCCCATGGCTCAGTCAAGTTGACACTTAAATTCACAGTGACACACATCGTAAGAGTTTTCCTGTGGGGCCAGTTTTCTTGATCTCAGCACTGTTGACAATTTGGGCTAGACGATGTTTTGGTGTGGGAAGCCACCCTGTGCACAGTGGGACTTTTAGCAACATCCCTGGCCTCCACCCACTGGATGCCAGCAGCCCCCTACTCCCCAAGTGTGACAACCCCAAAAATGTCTTCAGACATTGTCAAATGTCTCCTAGGAGGGGGGCTAGATTTTGTCCCCTGGTTGAAAGATATCCACTGCTGTAGAGCTAGAGGCTGAGAACCCACTCCTTTCTCTAAGTGACATTTGTCTGCTCATTAGTGGCTCTCAGTCTGGCAAGGGGTTGCTCAGGGCAGAGAAGGATGGGTGCTTAGAAGATTGGCAGTACTTCACCAGCACCTGATGTGAGCTACTAAGGGAATTGGGTGATGATGTTACCACTAGATCACAGTGACAGCTCAGAGGTCTGTGTTTTGGAGGAACTTGGTAAAAGTCAATTCTGGTGGTCTTTGAGTCAAAAGGATTTTCCTGGGGCCATGATCTATGCTACCTCCCCCTCCTTTCCTCTAGTAATGGACCCCAGACCCTGGTTACACGGGGAGATATGGGATCTAAGCTGAGCCAACCAGAGCACTTCCTGCCTCTGGCCCCTTCCCTAGGTCTTTCGCATCAGAGCTTGCAAAGAGTCGTGGCTTCTCTTCCTGGCTGAGGCAGTATTAGAATGTGAGTGCAAAGTTTATAGGGAAATTTGTCTACTATATGAAGTAAGCTGGTCTGAGAGTGAGGAAAATGGAGACGAGAAACAGAGTGTTTTGATAATGTTGGAATTCCGGCTTCCAGGAGCTCCTAAGCCATTTTCCTGTCCTCCCTTTCTGTGGCTTTATTATATGAGACAATAAATTCCAGCTTTTGCTTAATAAGTTTTACTATTATGATTTATAATAAGATATATTTATATAGTCTTTGTCCAGGTTTCCTGGCATGTGGCTTCTAAAATCCTTGGAATCTCCAAGGTGATAAGAGTGTCTTTTGTATGCTAATGAGATGACTGGTGCTGGGATCCCCCAGGTAGCTTCAGGATGGGAATAGGTCACAGAAAAGACCAAGGCATATTAGAAGGTTGGGACTTTCAGCCCCAACCCTCAACCTCCAGGGAGGGGAGAGAGGCTGAAGGATAAGCGGACCACCAATGGCCAGTGATTCCATCAGTCATGCCTACGTAATGAAGCTTCTGTAAAAACTCAACAAGAGTGGGTTCAGGGATTCAGGGGGCTTCTGGCTAGCTGAACTCACGGAGGTTGCCAGAGGATGGTGTGCCCTGAGAGGGCATGGAAGCACCATGCCTCTTCCCACATGTCTTGCCCTATGTATCTCTTCATCTGGCTGTTCGTTTGGATCCTTTAAAATATCCTGTTAATAAATGGGTAAACATAAGTAAGGTGTTTCCCTGAGTTCTATGAGCAGCTCTAACAAATTAATCAAACCAGAGGAGTCATGGGCACTCTGATTTATAGCTGCTTGTTCAGACATTGCAGAGGCCCGGACTTGTGACTGGCATCTGCAGTGTGGGATATCTTGCAGGACCGAGTCCTGAGCCTGTGGTAACTGATGCTATCCAGGTAGATAGTGTCAGAATTGAATTGAATTGAGTTAGAGGACACCCAGCTAGTGTCTGCCAGAGAATCTGCTGCAGAACTGCTTGCTGGCTTGTTGGTGGAGAAAACCCCCACACATCTGGTCACAGAAGTCTCTGTGTTGTGTTGTGAGAGTATAGTAGGAGAAAAACTATTTTTTCCCCACACATAAGTATATGTTAGATTTCTTTTGCCTACATCAAGAGAGGCTTGAGTTATATAAGGAGGTAATGGGGACAGGCCTGGGATTACGGTGAGGCAAACGAGGTACTCAGGGCCCCCAATTTAAGGAGACTGTCACTCTCAGGCCTGGGCAAGGGCAGAGTTGGTATCCATGGTGAATGCCTTTTAAATTTTGTGTCCTTGTCACTTGTCTTGCCTCATACTTCCTGGCCCTGGGTGGTAATCATGGCATTTGGCCACAAATGGGAGTCTTGACTTTCTGTAAAGTGCTTCAGGGAACTCAAAACTCTAATTGTCCACTGGGTCCTTTGTTTGTTCACTTGTTAAAGAAACATTGAGTACCTACTGGATGCTCAATGCCATGATAGGTGCGGGGAGGGGCAGCAGATGAGTTTCCGTCTCCAGGAGGTGGACAGCCTGCAATAACTTGAGTAATGTATCTTATGGAAGGGGAAGTATGTTTTGCGGTGAGCATGTGTAGCAGGAAGACCTGCAAGTGGATGCTGGAGCTCAGGGCTGGAGCAGAAATACAATTTGGATTGCTGTGTGTGTGTGTGTGTGTGTGTGTGTGTGTGTGTGTGTGTGTGTGTGTGTGTGTGTGTGTGTGTTGGAGATTGAAAAGAAATCCCAGACAGAGGGCTAGCACATGCTGAAACATTCTCCATATTCACTCAGTAGACACTGTTCAAAGCCCATCAGGAACCAGGGGATGAGTTAGCCTTTGGGGAAAATCATCACCCTACCCTCAAGGAATTCACCCTAACAGTGAAGGAACCAGACAAGTTAGCCAACCTTGACCATGCAGAGTAAGGCATTCTATGGAAGTACAGTCAGGCACGCAATTCAACCAAAGTGGGCAAAGGAAAGCTTCCAGGAGGGCTGATATTTGCTCAAGCTGGGTCTTGAAGGATGAGTTGGTATTAGAACAAGTCAAAGAAGAGAAATCAGGGCAAGCTAAGAAGAGACCAGGCAGCAAAAGGCACCTGGCCATGGAGGTGAAAGAATGCGGTACGATGCTTTCAATGATGATTGGGTACCCAGGATAGCCCATGTGATCCAATATGGCCTCGAAGTACTATACATTTACAAAGAAAAACAGTAGAAATAATAATAAGTGGAGTCACATCTACCTCATCTTTCAGGAAGTCCCACGCACCAGCTTTTCTTCCAGCACTGGAACAGATAGCTGTTTTTTTAGTTGAGCACAGGATGAAGCAGTTGGCTTGCATTTAAGGATTTGTGCTGCATGAAAAAATACGTATCTTTAAACTGGAATGAAATTCAGTGCACCAAGATTTTGCACCATTAGAGTCTGAGAAACTAGAAGAAATTGAGATGGACCAAGGCAGCTCAGATAGCACACTCCCTCCAGGGCATTGATAATTGAGGAGAATGGCAGACAACT
This sequence comes from Pongo abelii, assembly GCF_028885655.2. NCBI lineage: Eukaryota > Metazoa > Chordata > Mammalia > Primates > Hominidae > Pongo > Pongo abelii. The sequence goes on from NC_071988.2 coordinate 25,069,498, forward strand.
GCCTACACTTTTAATTGTTTCTCTCCCTCTCTCTCTGATTACATAGATTTGAAAATTCACATATAACTCAATAGTACTATTTGCAGGGAGCAAATCCTCTTGGGAGAATAGATACTGGCACCAGAATGCCTGGGTTTGAATCACAGCTTCACTTTCTAACTGAATGCCCTTGGGCAAATTACTTCTCTTTGCCTCAATTTCCTTATCCATAAAATAGGGATAATAATACTCTTAGGAGAAATAAATGAGTTGAAGTATTTAAAGGGCTTAAGTGCTTTTTAAATAAGAGTTGTTTCATTGTTTTTATTGGTTAAATAGACTTAGAGCACCAGTCTTACCAACATTTCAGACTCTGTTTCTGTGGGAAAGGCAGGAGGAAGCCTGTTTCCCACCCACAAGGGCCATTGCTGAAGGGCTGATGGGGTGTAGGGAAGATGTAGGAGACCAAGGCTGGGGTGAGGACAGTTGAGACAAGGGAAGGGAGTATGAAGCTCAGGCTGAGATCTCACCCCCACACCACCTCTGCATCAGGCCTCCTGTACAGATATCCAAGTGTGCACTGCTCTTTGGTGCTAAGGAGAGCAAAGGGAGGGCTGGAGTGGGCAGGCGAGGCCAGACGCCTAGGGACCACCAGCAACTCTCCAACTGGCCCATAGCTGGTTGGGGCAATTTTGGCCAGAAGAAAACACTGAAAGCTTTGTCGGGGCTGGCCCAAGGTAACTGATGTGAGGCAGATTTGTCTTTGATTGGCTCCTCAGCCCCCCAAATCCTCTGATGTCCTTATTTCCTTTCTGTCCGGTCTTAGCCCCACAAGCCCAGGGTCTTTGTCCCATGAACTTAGGCCCGGCTGCCCCAAACATGTTCTTCCCCCTTCCTAGGCCATCATGGCACCAGGTCAAATCCTTCTTTTGCTCTCAGACTTCTTCAGCCCACAACTTTGCTACTCAGGAGTGGTCTGCAACCCAGCAGCCTTGGCATCACCTGAGAGTTTGTTAGAAATGCAGAATCCAGTTGGTCATGGTGGCTCACGCCTGTAATCCCAGCAGGCATGGGAGGCGGAGGCAGGCAGATCACCTGAGGTCAGGAGTTCGAGACCAGCCTGGCCAACGTGGTGAAACCCCGTCTCTACTAAAAATACAAAAAAAATTATCCGAGCATGGTGGCAAGTGCCTGTAATCCCAGCTACTCAGGAGGCTGAGGCAGGGAAATTGCTTGAACCCAGGAGACGGAAGTTGCAGTGAGCCGACATCGCGCCATTGCACTCCAGCCTGGGAAACAAGAGTGAGATTCCATCTCAAAAAAAAAAAAAAAAAAAAAAAAAAAGAAAGAAAGAAAGAAAGAAAAGAAAAGAAAAATGCAGAATACGGTCAGGCATGGTTGCTCACACCTGTAATTCCAGCACTGTGGGAGGCCAAGGCTTGTGAATCGTCTGAGCTCAGGAGTCTGAGACCAGCCTGGGCAATATGGTGAAACCCCATCTCAGTAAATACATACATAGATAAATGCAGAATCCGAGTGAATGGAATCTGCATTTTTCCAGAGTCCCCAGGTGACTCGTGTGCATGTGACAGTTTGAGGAACACTGGCCTAAGCCTATTTGATGGCTTTCTCTTCAGACTACCCTCCCATGGCCCTCGTTAACCACCTGAGAACTGACTTTATCAGCTGTACAGAGAGAATGGTCCTCCTGTGATTGTTCTGATGGGTTTTGGGATTGGACTTGACCATCTCATGTTCCGTTCTCTGGCAGCTGTTCCCTACCAGTCTTGAAAACACTCCTCTCCTTTGAATTTCCCACAGCAGCACATACAAATTTTACTAAAGGCTTGGGCTGGCCGGGCGCAGTGGCTCACGCCTGTAATCCCAGCACTTTGGGAAGCTGAGGCAGGCAGATCATGAGGTCAGGAGTTCGAAACTAGCCTGGCCAACGTGGTGAAACTCCATTTCTACTAAAATTAAAAAAACTAGCCGAGGCCAGGCGCGGTGGCTCACTGCCTGTAATCCCAGCACTTTGGGAGGTCAAGGCGGGCAGATCATGAAGTCAGGAGATCGAGACCATCTTGGCTACCAGGGTGAAACCCCGTCTCTACTAAAAATACAAAAAATTAGCCTGGCGTGGTGGCGGGCGCCTGTAGACCCAGCTACTCGGGAGGCTGAGGCAGGAGAACGGCACGAACCCGGGAGGCGGAGCTTGCAGTGAGCCCAGATCGCGCCACTGCACTCCAGCCTGGGCGACAGAGCGAGACTCCATCTCAAAATAAATAAATAAATAAATAAACAATAAATAAATAAAAATTAGCCAGGCGTGGTGGCTTGTGTGCCTGTAATCCCAGCTGCTCGGAAGGCTGAGGCAGGAGAATCACTTGAACCCGGGAGGTGGAGGTTGCAGTGAGCAGAGATTGAGCCACTGCACTCCAGCCCAGGCAATAAAGCAAGACTCCACCTTGGGAAGAAAAAAAAAAAAAGGCTTGGGCTACATTGCAGCACAGCAAAAACATTTTATATATATATAATATATATATATTTATATTATACATATTTATATTATTATATGATATACTAATATATATTATATTAGTATATATATTATATATAAAATATATATTATATATACACACAGACAAAAATGCCTATATATGTGTGTGTATATATACATAATGTCTAATTATTTTTAAAAATCAAAGTATTATATCTGAGTTTAAAAAGTCATTAGAGGCTAAAAAGTACATCAATGTGTCACTTCATGACAGGGATACGTGCTAAGTGCGTCACTGGGCAATTCTGCCATGCAACCATCACAGCGTACTTACACAAGCCTAGGCTGTATAGTATAGCTTATTGCTCCTAGGCTAAAAACCTGTGCAGCATGTTACTGCACTGAATACTGTGGGCAGTTGTAATACAAAGGTATTTGTGTATCTAAACATATCTAAACAGAAGAGGTACAGTGAAAATACGGTATAAAAGATTTAAAATGGTACACTTGTACAGGCACTTACCATGAATGATGCTTGGAGGATGAGAAGTTGCTCTGGGTGAGTGAGTGAGTGAGTAGTGAATATGAAGGCATAGGATATTGCCTTATAAACACTGTAGACTTTATAAACACTGTACACTTAGCCTACACCTAATTTATAAAACTTTTTTCTTCAATAATAAATTAGCTTACTATAACTTTTATACTTTATAAACTTTTTCGTTGTTTTAACGTTTTGACTCTTGTAATAACACAGCTTAAAACACAAACACATTGTATACCTGTCCAAAAATATTTTATTTCTTTATTATATCCTTAGTCTAGAAGCTTTTTCCTATTTTTAACAATGTTTTCTTTTCAGAGACAAGGTCTCACTTTGTTGCCCAGGCTGGAGTGCAGTGATACAAACATAGCTCACTGCAGCCTCAAACTCCTGGGCTCAAACGAGCCTCCCACCTTAGCCTCCCAAGTAGCTAGGACTACAGGTGCACACCACCATGCCTAGCTAATTTATTTTCATTTTTATTTTTAGAGATGAGGTCTCACTATGTTGGCCAGGCTGGTCTCAAACTCCTGGCCTCAAGTAAATCTCCCACCTTGGCCTCCCAAAAGTGCTAGGATTGAGCCACCATGCTTGGCCAACACTTTTTAATTTTTTTTTTAACTTTTAAAACTTTTTTATTGAAAACCAAGACACAAACACACACATTAGCCTAGGCCTACACAGGGTCAGGATCATCAATGTCACTGTCTTCTCCCTCCATATCTTGTCCCACTGGAAGGTCTTTGGGGCAATAACGCACATGGAGCTGTCATCTCCTGTGATAACAATACCTTCTTCTGGCTACCTCTTGAACGACCTGCCTGAGGCTGTTTCACAGTTAACATTTTTTAATAAGTGGAAGGAGCACACACTAAAAGAGTGAGAAAACATATGGTATAGTAAATACATAAACCAGTAACATAGTCATTTATTATCATTTTCAAGTATTATGTACTGCAGCAGTCCCCAATCTTTTTGGCACCAGGGCCAGTTTCATGGAAGACAATTGTTCCACTGGATGGAGGGAGGAGGATGGTTTCAGAGGCATTAGATTCTCATAATGAGTGTGCAACCTAGATCAATCGCATGAGCAGTTCACAATAGGGTTCTCGCTCCTATGACAATCTAATGCTGCTGCTGATCTGACAGGAGGCAGAGCTTAGCTTCGCTTGTTTGCACACCGCTCACCTCCTACTGTGTGGCCCAGTTCCTAACAGGCCACGGACTGATACCAGTCCATGGCCTGGGGATTGAGGATCCCTGATGTACTGTACATCATTCTATGAGCTTGACTTTTATACAACTGGAAGCACAGTAGTATCACCACACCAGCATCACCACGAACACATGAGTAATGCATTGCACTACCATACAAAGGCCATAACATCAGTAGGCAATAGGAATTTTTCTGCTCCTTTATGATCTTATGGAACCATCATCATATATGTGTAAGTCATTGACTGAAATGTCATTATGCAGCTTATGACTGTACAAAAACAAAGAACAATAATCTCTTCATCTCCATCTTTTAGGCAACCATTCTTTTAGGTTTTTCTTCTACTGTAAATACAGTGCCGGTTCTTGATTCAATTTTAGACTTTATGGCTTGGCTTTCTATTTTGGTACATGAAGATTTAGCTCTTTAAAAATGCCTTATGCCCCTTTGTTAAATCTCTAAATATAGTTTTATCACAATTTCCTGGTCAAACCAATATTTAATGCTTTCAATATTCAATGTATCCCTAAAATCAAGAAGCTCAAGCCTTTCAGTTTGAGCAAAGTTTCTTACCTTATTTCTTTAATAATTTCCTCCGCTGCACTGGATTCATTATTTCCTCCATCTCTGGGATGAGTATTTATTCATCTCATTATATCATATCAGTTTCACTCACTACAGAGACTTCCAGTGTCCCAGATAACATATTTACTTTTGTGCAACTCTTTATGTTTCTGTAGTTAATAACTGCATTATTCGTTGACTTTTTTGAGCCTGTGACTAAGTTTCCCGTATCCCACTATGGCTCTGTTTAATGTCTTTTTATACAATTTTCCACTTGGTCACGTCTGCCAGATAATTTATTGTTGTTATTTCTCACCTTTCTCCTCTCAGACAGCCTCCCATCTTCCTACTCCCTAAACCCACTGCCCAATTACAGCCCTGAGACTTTTCTTCACCCTCCTTGCAGGAATTCCCTTTGCCTCTCTCCTGTGGCTCTCATTTTCTAGATCTTCCTCTTTTTGACTAAGAAAAGAATTAGCTATTGCTAGTAGCTCCTTCATTTTGACTAAGAAATATCTTCCAGTAACTTCAAGAAATATAGAAATAGCTATTTTAAGACTTTGAATATCTGAAAATATCTTACTATATGTATGCTCACAGGTATTGACAGTTTGGCTAGGTATAGAATTCTAGTTTGAAAATTATCCTTTTTCTTATAATTCTGAAGACATTGCTCTATTGTCTTTAAGTTCCTACGGTTGCTGTAAAATGCCATCCTTAGTCCTCATCCTTTGTATATGACCCTTTTTTCTCCTCCATCTCTCTCTCTCAGGAAGCTTTTAGTCTTTAGCCATTTCACAAAGATGCATTTGTTTTCACCCATTGTGCTGGGCATTCAGTGGGTCCTTTTGATCAAGAAGCTTATGAGTCTGGGGAATGAGCTTCAGTATGGGCTAAATTGTCTGTAGAAAAAATATAATCACCGGTAATTTAGAACAGGTAAGTGCCATGTTTGAGCTGAGACTTAGAGAATTAATTTAGAACTAGTAATAAAAGGGATTAGAGGTAGATACACCATAGATAGGAAAATTAATTTGAAGCTCACTTTTCAATATCCGGTTTAATCAACAAATATTATGCCTTCTGTACAAAAAGTGCTGTTTTTTGTGTTTGGGGGGCATATGAAGGAGAATCAACAAGATATTTCCCTCAAGGAAAAATTCATTAAAGAAACAAATCATAAGAATAAAATATATTAATCAATTTACATAAACAAGTAAATATATATAATGTATAATATTTACATTATTATATATGGGTAAATTATCTTATATTATTTCTTTAGTAATTTCCACTGTATTATAGTCACTATTTTCTCTTTCTCAGGAATTCACTGGAAGGTGATCCTTCTGGGTTAACATTTCTATTTTTTTTTAACTTTCTGACAAATATATTTGACTTTCTCTTTTAATTAATTTTAAATTCTGGCCCTCATATTTTTAATTTCCTAGAGCTCCATTTGACAAATCAAAATGTTCTAATGATCCCTGATTCCTGTTTTTACTTAATATCAAGGATCTCAAAAGCTCATTGTAAGCTCAAAGACTATTAGAATGTCTGCGGTCAAAGTGGAATAGGATAGTTGTCAACTAATGGGCCTTATTCATGAGTGGTTAAGGGACTAACTGATTCTTTCAATAGGGAATACCTAATGTCAGTATCTATAGGCCTCTTGTAAACACAGAAAATAGAAGAGGACTGGGGATAACACCATTCAACAGATTTTCATTTTCCCCCTGTTTTTAGTTCAGCATCTCAGCCCCATCCTCCTCTGTGCCTGGTGTCCTTGAGTCTAGGTCTTCTCTGATTCATTTTTTCTAGAATTTATATCTCACGTCTACACTGGAGGTAGGGTTGAGGGTGGTTGCCTAATTGGTAAAGCAGGAATGGGGACCTAGAAGGTCTAACTGCCCCTTATTCATTTCTTCAAAGATGTCTCTACTTTATTCAGAGTCACATCTTCCTTTTTGCACACTCAATGCCTCCCATTCTAGGGTGGACAAATGGATTCGATTCTCCTCAGTATCCCCTCAGGCAATCAAGTTTACCCTCCCTGGTTCTGCCAAGAGGTTGGTCATTCCTCCTTCAATTTCCTCCATCTACTTTCTCATACTGTAGTTCAGGGTCACAAAGGGTCTCCATGCTGAATCAAAGATGTATTTGTTTGATGGTTTTCATCTTGTTGTTTGAGGGTGATTTTTGAGAAAAGAAGGAAGTGCAAATGTCATTTTCTTAGCCATCGTAAAATTCAGCAAACAAGTTAAACATTGCTTGTCTTAAAGCCCCTCAGCAATTTGTGTTGGTGGGGATTCCAGCTTAGCCATGTTTTCTCCTAAGATGCTGGTTTCCTGCTGTGGCGTTGACCTCTTTTCCCCTTAACTCCTTACAATTCTCTCACCCCTCCGCTTCCTCTGCTTCTCTTCATTTTCTCATACAGAGAAGTTCGGACCTCCCTTTGTTCAGCTTCTTTCAGATTTTGTCCAGGGTCCTTTCTTTTCACTCAGATGGTGTATTAGTTTGCTGTGACAAATTGAGACAGCCAGATGGGAAAGAGTCCCCAGAAAAACTCCAACCAGCATGCGCACTGGAAGGAGTGTGCACTGGGGTGGAGCCACAGAAGTTCGCGGGGAGGAGCCTGGCCCCTTCTCTTCCTGGGTGGTACCTGGGATTCAATTTGCCAGGTGGAAAACATACACTAGCAGGATTCTCGCTGGCTTTGTGGAGGGTGCCTGTTTCCCTGCGCTCCTCACCCTTCAAATTGTCTGTGAGCCGAATTTTTTGTGGCCATGTGACAAGGACCCCCATCTTTAGCTGAACTAAGGAAAGAGTCCTACAACAAAATTACCACAAACTGGGTGGCTTAAAATGACAAAAATGTGTTCTCTCAGTCCTGGAAGCTAAAAGGCTGGAATCAAGATGTCAGCAGGGCCATGCTCCCTTGGAAGAATCTAAGGAAACATCCTTCCTTGCCTCTTCCTATCTTCTGGTGACTGCTGGCAATCCTTATCATTCTTTGGCTTGCAGTTGCATCACTCCAATTGCTGCTTCTGTGGTCGCAAGGCCTTCTTCCTGTAGGTGTGTCTGTGTGTCTCCAAATCTTCCTCTTAATCCTTATTAGGATTCGAGTCTTGTTAGATTTAGAGCCCATCCTAATCCAGTATGATCTCATCTTCACTTGATTACATCTGCAAAGACTTTATTTCCAAATAAGGTCACATTCTGAGGTTCCAAGAAGATGCATATTTGAGGGGCACATTATTCAACTCACTATTCAACAAATGGTTTATACAATGTTCTGCTGAACAAAGAGTGGTTCTCTCCCTAAAAACTCCTCTTATAGCTCTTAAGATAAATTATATATATTTGCCCCTCACCACAGTAACTCTTTAATCTTAGGCCTATTGGGTTTGTTTCTCCAGTTATTCTTTTTTTTTGAGATGGAGTCTCCCTCTGTCACCCAGGCTGGAGTGCAGTGGCGTAATCTCGGCTCACTGCAACCTCTGCCTCCCAGGTTCAAATGATTCTCCTGCCTCAGCCTCCTGAGTAGCTGGGATTACAGGCGCACACCACCATGCTTGGCTAATTTTTGTATTTTTAGTAGAGGCGGGGTTTCACCATATTGGTCAGGCTGGTCTCGAACTCCTAACCTCATGATCCGCCTACCTCGCCCTCTCAAAGTGCTGGGATTACAGGCATGAGCCACCGTGCCCGGCCTTTCTCCAGTTATTCTTAAGTGGCATTAGCTGGGTATTGGTACATGAGAACTCTTTGCATTCTCACAGTGCCTAGTCAGTGCTATGTACATACCAGGTGCTTAGCAAATATAAGAAAAGAAACTTTTGTTATGGTGTTTGCTCAGTGCTCTGGTGGGAAAGTCTCTCTAAGAACTGATGATTACCTTTCCAGGGATTTTGCTCTCTATAGTTCCCATGGACAACCTTCTGTGGGTCCTCAGTAATCACTGAATACAATTAACACTCAGCTCAATATGTAAAGCCCCTCACCACCAGTGTGGGAGCCTCCCTAGTCTCACCTCTCTTTTAGTCTTTGCTGTCTCTGTCCATGCTCCAAGCCATCAGACTCTTTCCTAGCCCAGAGCTTTTGCTTGGCTATACCTCCCGCCTGACTGGGTCTCACTTCCTGTATCCCCCAGCCTTCCCTCCTGCTAAACATTTACTCATCTCTCAAGACCTGATCCAAAAGCCACTCCTTCTGTGAAACCTTCTTGAATTCCCATAAGCTGAATTCACATGTTCTGCCTTAATGCTCCCCACCATGTCAACACAGCTCCATTTTAACATTTGCCACACTCTGAGGAAATTCTTAATGTATGTGTCCACTTCTTTCCAGACCGAGATGTCTCTTAGGTATAGTGTCTAGCATAGCGTAAACTCAATGATGTTTGTCCAATGAAGCCATAATGGTGGAACTGATGATAAACAGGCATAGGAGTTTTCTGGGTCTTCTTAACCCATGCCTGGGAAGCTGTTGTAAAATTTCTTAGCATGGTCATTCGGTATTAGGGGAGGGAATGTTAGGGGTCTATATGAGAATCTAAAATCTGTATTAAGAATCCATCAATGCCTATAATCCCAGCACTTTGGGAGGCCGAGGCAGGAAGACTGCTTAAGTCCAGGAATTCAAGACCAGCCTGGGCAACAGAGCAAGACCTCAACTCTATTTTAAAAAAAAAAGAATCAATCCAAGGTGACAATCTTTAATGGCTTGTGACCCTAGATAATACAGGACAGTTCTTTCCCTGTGGGAGGCTGGGGAGGGTGTGGAGTCCTAGGGAAGAGGGGTGCCTCTTCCTAGGTTCTTCATCTTAGTTGGGGTCCCTCCACTTGGCTCAAGTCTTGGGGGCATACTGTATGAAGCTGAAGAACCAAGAAGCTGGAAAAAAGAAAGTGCTCAGGGGCTAGCACTCTCTCACCATCTCAAATGGACTGTAGGATCCATCTATCTGTGTATGGCTCCTCTCTCTTGATGAGGCAGACATTTCCAGAGCCTCGTCTGTATTCCTCAGAGCTTTCCGTGTGCTTCTGATCATTGCAGCTGCCAGTATATCTGCATCTCTGTGTCGAGGGAATTTTTTCCTGGAGCCGTGGAAGGCAGCTCTTTCTACAAGCACAGGGTTTGAATTCCAGGGAATCAAGTGCTACGGGAGCAGTCCTCAACCAAAGACTCCCAGGAGTTGCTATATAAATATCCTAACTACCTTACCTCCTGGCTGGGGAGAGTTCTGAGGTGTGCATATGACACAGTTTCCCCCTGGGTTAAGCTCCAGTCACTGCCTTCTGTGGCTGGCTCAGTAATGTATCACTTACCGGCTGCCTTCCTTTCCTAGTATCACTTCCCCAAGTCCTCTTCTGCAGTTTCCTGAGACCACTTCCCAAATAAACCACTTGCACTGAAATCGTTGTCTCAGAGTCTGCTCCTGAGGGAACTCAAATGAAGAAACGGGGCCACCCTGGTCTCTTTCACTTTTGTTCTGTGCTCTTCTTGTTACCATTTGATTTATCCTTTCCTCTAATCTCTATATCCTTTAAAAAAATCTCAGCCGGGTGTGGTGGCTCATGCCTGTAATCCCAGCACTTTGGGAGGCCCAGGCGGGTGGATCACCTGAGGTCAGGAGTATCAGCCTGGCCAATATGGTGAAACCCCGTTTCTACTAAAAATACAACAATTAGCCGGGCATGGTGGCGTGTGCCTGTAATCCCAGCTACTCGAGAGGCTGAGGCAAGAGAATTGCTTGAACCGGGGAGGCAGAGCTTGCAGTGAGCTGAGATCCACCACTGCACTCCACTGAGATGTCTCTTAGGTATAGTGTCTAGCATAGCATAAACTCAATGATGTTTGTCCAATGAAGCCATAATGGTGGAGTTGATGTTAAACAAGCATAGGAGTTTTCTAGGTCTTCTTAACCCACGCCTGGGAAGCTGTTGTAGAATTTCTTAGCTCTGGGCAATAGAGCAAGATTCCGTCTGGGGTAAAAAAAATCTCATATCTCTGCCTTTTTCATGCTTTTTATTTATTCATTTTAGTAATTATTTCTACTGTTCCATGATGCACACCATCTGTATCTCCTCATGGCTCTCACTCTGCTCCTGCTCCCTCTCCCTACAGCCTTTCATTTACTATTCCCACTGCTAACTGTCTGGCTCTGCCCTAATTTCTCAGTTCAAATCCACCAGGGACAAATTTAATGACCCAGCCATCTTTTTTTGCATAAGGCACAGGCTCCTGGGTGGATTGGCTGCACTCAGGTCAGCTGATCACGCCCTGTCCAATCAGAAGAGAGATGGGGCAGGAATATAGCAGAAGGTTTAATGGCCGACCCCAAGGAGGAGAGTGGGGGAGCAGTGGCCTGTCTCCCATTCCTTCATATGGACAATTTACATTGTCTTAACTTGATTTTAAATATAACTTCAATGTCTCCTTTGCAATCATATTGTCTTCTTAGGTCTCTCCAATACTGAAATTTCGAAGCTGCTATGATTGTGCATAAATTAAGACTTGGCCACCTAAGGACTGGACCCTCGGTAGGGCTGTGGGCAGGACCTTCCCTGGGAAAAGGAAGCGTCTGTGAGGCCAGTGTATTTGGCAGGTTAATACGCCAAGCGTTCTGTGAAAAAAGTCTTTTTTGAATGATTACAAAACCTTGGAAAATACAGAAAAGCACAAAGGAAGAAAATAAAAGCCACAGGAAATCCCAGCACTCCGAGATAATCACTCCTTGAATTTTAGGGCCTTTCCTTGTGTGTGTGCGTGCGTGTGCGTGTCTACTTTAGAGGGAAATATTTCTTCCCTATAAAGAGGATTGTCCTACATATGCTGCTTTTTATAACCTGCATTTTTTTTTTTTTTTTTTTTTTACCTATCACTGAACGTTTTTCCGTGTCATTAAATATGCTTCTACCAGCCTCATTTTGGTGTCAGCCTGGCCTTCCGATGCGGGGCTTCCCGCCCGGCTGAGCTGCCTTCTCAACCCTCCCCTCCCCAGGACACTCAGCTGTGAAAGGCGCTGATTTGCACAGGTGAATCTAATGAGCTCATCTCGCTTCCCCCTACACGTTTCAGTTGATCCGAGGCCGAGGGCTGCCAAGTGGGGCCCGGGCTGTCTGTGGTAGTGGGAGCTTCCCCAACAGCCGTAGACTCTCCGGGGAAATCACCAGTCAGCTCTCTACAGCTTCCTCATTCCCCACATGCCATGTGCAGCTCAGGACACCGGAAACTCAAATCATCAAAAACCGGAGCTGGAAGCTCCCTTAGGAAGCTGCTCCAGCTCCTCCAGCCCCTCAAAAGCCAGGCTGAGAGAGGGGAAGTGGCCCATGCACACTCAGCCAGGGAGTCGGTGGCAATGCCAAGACTCAAGTTGTGTCCCTTTAACCAAGCCCGGTCTCTTCTTGCCACCACCCCAATGCCTGTCAGGAGCTGGGGTTCTCCTCCTCCACCCATCAGCTCTGCAGGGTGAAGTCTCCATGGCATTCCCAAGTCCCAGGATGAGCTTGCCAACTTAATAGCCCTAGCCCAAGGCTTGACCTTGGGGAAGGTAACTGCCCCACCAGCCTCCTCTGGATCAAGTCCCAGTTTCACATCCCCGGACATGGTGCGGTTAGAACAACTGCCTTTCTGACTCTCTGAGGTGGCTGAGTAAACATTCTCGCAACATCAGGTCTTCCTGCCACTAGGGCCTATGTTGGTGAAGCGCGCTGGGCTTTGGAGACTGTCACTAGCCGCAGAGACTCTCCTCCAGACCTCCAGGCTCTCAGTCCATGGAGCAGATTCTGGTGGCTGGAGCAAGCCCAGGAGTCTGGGACAGCCCTGCCCTTCCAGTGGGCAGTCACTTGGAGATGCCCTCAGGGCTAGCCTGGAGCCCACGTGAGGAGTCTGGTTACCAGGGGAACCTGAAGGAGACTTTGCCTCCGTGGTGATTAAAGGAGTCAGGCCCAGAGTGTGCCTTGGGAAGCAGTTCTTCCAGCTGAGAGCCAGTTCACTCAGTGTGAAATGGAAGGAGGATTATCCCAGTGCCCCATCTAAAGTTCTTAGGAGTCTCGGGCTATGTGCCTGATTGCAACAACCCTGGGGGCCTGGCAGTTAAACAGCATGAAAGGAATTCCAAGGCCTCATTTCCCCCTTTTTACTGAGGCAATCTTGGCCGAGCCCCAGCCCTGGGGATGCCCCCATGGCACAGGCGGAGCTCCGGATGACCCTTTTTCTCATCCTGCCAGCCGGTGAAGTGTTTCCAGCTCTGCATCGTGGCAGGCCACTTGTGCTTTATCTTCCTGGCATCTTTCTTCCATTTGGTGGGACAAGAGTCTTCTCCAAACACAAGTCCCTTAGCGCTTTTTCTGCATCTTAAAGCACACACTGCCTTGTTTCATCTTGAATCTACTTCCTTTCTCCTGCAGATTTTCTTAAGCAGCAAGCAGGACCAAACAATTCCTGGTGGTGGCTGTGTCTGCTGAGAACTAATGCCGTTTTGTGTTAGAAACTAGAGAAGGAGAGAATGCCATCCTGGAGAGTTGTCCTCATGGAAAAGATGGGGAGAAAACTCTCCTGTTTGATGCATGAGAACAGACTATTCTTATTCCCTTGGTGACTGAGAGCAAAGCCCCATGCCCCCGATCCTTCACTCAAGCAGCTCTCATCAGGAACCCTCTGCTAACCCTTACACCCCGCCTCTAGGCCAAGAAACTGGAAATCTTACTCTACAACTTTTATGAGTTTCCATTCCTTCAAAGACAGTGTCATTCTCACCATTGCAAGCCAGCAAAAAGATTTCCACCATCACCAGGGGAAGGAGAGAGGCAAGCCAGAAGAAGGAGGTGAACTCCTCTGGTGGCCCAGGCCCTGGGTCTGGAGCAGGACAAACACCTCTGAGCTTGGCTACCAAGCAGAAGCAACGAGAGTTGGAAGGAAGGGTGGAAACCAGGGGACAAGGAGAAGAAAGGTGGGTGGGAGAAAAGGGAGGGGGTGATCCGGACAATGGAGCCCCAAGATTACCAACCTGCTGCATGGAGTGGAAGACAGAGCTAGGAGGAGAACCAGGCTCTGCTGAGGCAGCCCCTGCTTCCTAACCCTGCTCACGCATGAAGGCAAGAGACCAGCGATACCAGTATTCCAGGGAGGGCCAGTTATAGAATTTTCGAGGCCAGTGTAAAATGAGATTGTGGGCCACCTCACTCAAAAATTATTAAGAACTTCAAGATGGAGACTGAAGAGGATTAAAGCAAGAGTGGGCCCTTGAGCATAGGGCCCTGGTCAAGGGTACAGGTCACATGCCCATGAAGCCATCCCGATTCCAGTGCTTTGATGGCCTAATTCAGATGCAGTTTATTGAGGGACATAATAAGATCAAATCGAGGGATGGAAGTTATATCAATAATACCTAGTTATTGAGTACCTGCTGTATGTCAGGCTCTCTTCTAAATGCCTTATATATGTTCCCTAATTCAAACTTGATGACAACTAAATGGGGCAGGTACTATCATCTTCTTCATCATCTCCCAGCTTAAGACACCGAGACACTGAGGTTGAGTGATAGAACCATTGTGACCATTAGTTACTGGAAAGGCTAAGTAATTTTCTCAAGGACATCAAGCTTCCTAAGTGAAAGAGCTGGGATTTGAATGTAGGGCCAGGGCTCATGCCCCTAATCATTTAACAGTGCTGCAAACTTAGTGGGCAATTTCAGCCAAGAGAAACTTCTTTACAAGGAATCATCTTCCTGCAGAAAAGGAGGTTCTAAGTAGAGGTGTTCAGAGAGCCATGGCTGGCAACATTTGAAAATAGGCAGGATCCCCTTTACAAAGGGGAAGCCACCATTGCTATGGAGTTGGATGAAATAACGACAATCCTCATAAGACCTACCACTTTCTCAGTATTTGTGATGAGTCAGCAACTATGCTAAGCATTTTATAAGCACTTTTAGAGCCCAGAATATTAGTGCCTTGTCCTGTTTTATGGAAAAAGAAACAAGCCCAAAGGCACAAAACTTAGAGCTGTCATTCCCTAGAGTCAAGGAGCCAGGATGCAACCCCAGATCAGCCTGCCTCCAAAGCCCTTGCTTTCAACAGCTGTAAGATACAGGTTGGCGTTTAAAGTCCCTTCTACCCATAAGATGCAATAATTCTGAATATCCATGGGGAAATGATATTGCATCTGCCTGTGAGCTTTCATTTTCGCCAGTACTGATATTTTTACTGAGAGGTGGGAGGCTGCCAGGGGCCCGTGGAATCTGTTCCCTGTCTTGTGTCTGTCCTCAGGCATGTAGGACCAAATCCTGGCCAGATCCCACCGATTCTTCCTCGCACTCTACAGTCTGAGCTTTGTTTAAGTAATGGTGAATGCCTGTATTTCTGATTTCATCTGTGCTTAACAAGATAACTTCATAAGTGCTGGTGTGATGTCCAGAAAATTTCCTGAAGTCTCACTTTCTTTGAGCCAGGAAGCTTGTGACAACTTCTGTACCTCATACTGACCTGCAAGATGCCCTCTAGAAGTTACAGAGTTAAAGCCACAAGCTAAAGGGCTTTAAGCCCAAGCACAGGCTAAGGGCTCTTCCAGTTTCCTGTCTCTGCTTCCAAACTAGCCCACAGGGATTCTGTCTTATGGTTCTGGAACTGTCTGCACCAGCACGTCCCTAAGGATATTGGAATCCTAAAGGGCATGTGCCAGGACCCAGACCTCTGCTGCTCTAGACACCCCGCTCTTCAGAAGAGCAATACATGTCACCTGTACTAGTGCCTTAGGGCTGCTGTAACAACAGAAAGTTATTCTTCCCCAGTTCTGGAGGCTAGAAGTCTGAACTCAAGGTGTCTGCAGGGCTGTGCTCCCTCTGAAGGCTGTAGGGTAGAACCTGTTCCATGCCCTCTTCTTAGCTTCTGGGGTTCCCAACAATCCTGGTGGTTCCTCGTCTTGTGGATATATGGTTCCAATTTCTGCATTTATCATCCCAAGGCCTTCTTTCTGTGTCTGTTTTTTTCTCCTCTTTTTTTCTTCTTTAAGAGACAGAGTCTCACTCTGTCACCCAGGTTGCCACGGTGCCATCATAGTTCACTGCAGCCTTGAATTCTTGGGCTCAAGTGATCCTCCTGCCTCAGCCCACCAAGTAGCTGGGGCTACAGGTGCATGCCACCACGCCCAGCTAATTTTTAATTTTTTTGGAGATGGAGTCTTGCTGTGTTGCCCAGGCTAGTCTCAAACTCCTGGCCTCAAGCAATCCTCCCGCCTTGGCATCCCAAAGTTCTGGGATTATAGGTGTGAGCCACCACACCTGGTCTCTTCTCATTTTATAAAGACAGCAACCATATTTAATTAGGGCCTATCCTAATGAAATATGACTTCATCTTAACTTGATTACATCTGCAAAGACCCTATATCTGAATAAGTTCATGTAGGGGAGAAACTATAATTTCTCCCCTCCCTTTTATGTTCTTATTTGAGACACTCTCTGGAAAACAAAAGTCAGATTAACAAAAGAGAAACAAGCAGAAATGTATTAATGCATGCTCTGCCTATCATGTGTAAGAGGCCTCAGTTCAAAAGTATTTATCTCTCAAGCTAGTGACATAGAAGCCTTGCTTAAATAATATTTTAACAAAGAGCCATAAATCCTGTGTAGTGACAAGACAAAGGAGAAAGCAGTTTCAGTGTTTGAAAAAGTGGGAAAATGTGGGAAGAGAGTAAAATCTGTTCCTAGATTTTCCTGGTGCCTGCAGGTGACTTCTCTGGGCTGATAAGCAAGTGACGTGTCTTAAGTAAGGAAGGATTCGTGTCCATCATCAGGCAAGTAGAGGCCGAGGCAGCATTCCCCTGCATTTTCAGTGTCTTTAACTTAACAATCCTCACTATTTTGAGAAGAAATATTTTGGTTTCCTGCATTCACAGGGACCTCAAGTTAGCACATCAACATATCTTTTTAGGGAACACAATTCCACCCACACATGGCCCATACCTCAGTGAACACACATGGTGACTGAGGATGTGCGGTGTGTATATTGCTAGGGACACTTATATAGCATTTCCTGTTTGCCAGAACTGTTCATCATTTAACCCTCACCATGGCCCTACAAGTAGGTTCTGTGAATATCCCCATTCTGCAGATGAGGAAACAGAGGGCCATGGAGGTTAAGCAGCTTGCCCAAAATCACACTGTACTTCACACTGACCAAGCTACCAAGAGCAGACCTGAGCTTCACACCCAGGGTGGCAGAGCTCTGAAGTCTCAGGTTATTCACCAGGACATTGTGCAGCCTGCGGGGAGGAGAGGGAAAAGGAAGTTGAAGCTCTTATGTCATCAAGAGCTTTAGACCCATTGAGACCAAAGCACTCTGCAACAACTGGGCAATTCTACAAAGGGAAGCTGTGGGCTCCATGCTGGACACCATGGCTTCTGATGGATAATTTCAGGTCATTTATCTGAAGCTGAGTTTCTTCATCCATCAGACAAGACCATGGAAGCTGCCCCACTGTTGCGGGAAGTCAGGGACCCCAAACAGAGGGACCAGCTGAAGCCATGGTGGAAGAACATAAATTGTGAAGATTTCATGGACATTTGTTAGGTCCCCAAATTAATACTTTTTAAATTTCTTACGCCTGTCTTTACTGCAATCTCTGAACATAAATTGTGAAGATTTCATGGACACTTATCACTTCCCCAATCAATACCCTTGTGATTTCCTATGCCTGTCTTTACTTTAATCTCTTAATCCCGTCATTTTCGTAAACTGAGGAGGATGTATGTCGCCTCAGGACCCTGTGATGATTGCGTTAACTGCACAGATTGTTTGTAGAGCATGTGTGTTTGAACAGTATGAAATCTGGGCACCTTGAAAAAAGAACAGGATAACAGCAATGTTCACAGAACAAGAGAGATAACCTTAAACTCTGACTGCCGGTGAGCCGGGCGGAACAGAGCCATATTTCTCTTCTTTCAAAAGCAAATGAGAGAAATATTGCTGAATTCTTTTTCTCAGCAAGGAACATCCCTGAGAAAGAGAACACGTCCCTGAGGGTAGGCCTCTAAAATGGCCCCCTTGGGTGTGGCCGTCTTCTATGGTTGAAACTGTAGGGATGAAATAAGCCCCGGTCTCCCATAGTGCTCCCAGGCTTATTAGGACGAGGAAATTCCCACCTAATAAATTTTGGTCAGATGGGTTGTCTGCTTTCAAACCCTGTCTCCTGATAAGATGTTATCAATGACAGTGCGTGCCAAAACTTTATTAGCAATTTTAATTTTGCCCCGGTCCTGCGGTCCTGTGATCTGGCCCTGCCTCCATTTGCCTTGTGATATTCTATTACCTTGTGAAGCCCGTCATCTCTGTGACCCACACCCTATTCATACACTCCCTCCCCTTTTGAAAATCACTAATAAAAACTTGCTGGTTTTAAGGCTCGGGGGGCATCACGGAACCTGCTGACATGTGATGTCTCCCCCGGATGCCCAACTTTAAAATTTCTCTCTTTTGTACTCTGTCCCTTTATTTCTCAAACTGGCCGACGCTTAGGGAAAACAGAAAAGAACCTACATGAAATCGGGGGCAGGTTCCCCCGATACCTCACCCATCTCAAAGAATAGCCGTGAGGCTCAATACCAAGGCTTGTGCTGGCCCTCGGAAGCCCTCTATCTGTAAACTGCCCATCCACCTGGCCCCCACCCCCTTCAGGTCTGCCCAAATGCCACCGTGGTAGAGCGTGCTTCCCTGGCTGCTATATCTACACTAGTGCCACCCACCCTACCATCCATTTTATGTCCTTTCCTGAAATTCTGACTACCTGACACCTTAGATTTATTTGTTTATAGTCTACCTTAACACCTTTAGAAGGTAAATTCCAAGGGAGCAGGAGCTTTGTCTGTTTTCTTTCTGTTGCGCTCCCAGTGCCTCCACCAGCGCCTGCCATGTAGCAGGCTCTCAGCAGTACTTCTTGACTGAATAAGTGAATAGCTTCATGTAAAGTGGTGGTTCCTTCTCCATTACATGACTGGAGTGGAGGAGGAACAGCTTTTCTGCTAGAATGGAAGTTCCACGAGAACAGGAAACAGGAGAGTACTCAAGATACATATCTATTACATGAATGGAAGAGGAAAGGGCTGATGGGGAGACGGAAACCACGCTGTCCCCTCCTCTGGCGCCCAAGAAGTCCAGGAAAGCTGTGGTTGGACCTGAGCTGGGGGACTTCAGAAGACTGGGCGAAGGAAAAGGAGCCCTGTAGCCCACAAGGATGGGCTGTGAGCAGGCGACGTGAGGGGTGGTGGGGAGGAGGCAATGGCAAGACTCATTGGAACGTCAGGACTTAAACAAGGCTAGCATCATGGGAGAGAAGTGGACTGGTGGCCTCTGACTATGAATTACTTAGACGCTGGGTGAAATGAATCATATTTTCTTCCCAGCCATATGCCTCAGAGACTTCACTGATAAAGAATTTTAAAGTATGGAACGATGAGAGCTATTGAGTTTAACCTGTCCTCCCCCAGCTCCCCTCCCCGCGCCTCCCCACCTCCTATCACCAATGATCTCAGGCTCCACTCAGGCCGGGGCTAGTCTATAATAACTACTCAAGCAATTAAACCACATCCAATTTGATAAATCTGAATATTTCAGAGGATCCTGTTACCTCCATCTTTGGGCCTGGAGGCCTACATTTTCTCATTAAACCTAACTGGCTTGTAAGAGGAGCTGACATCTGGGTGATAAAGCAGGCAGGGCCTCTCTCTACCTGCTCCTGTCTCTCTCTCTGATTGTTGGTTGCTAAACAGCTTCAGCCTGTCTCCCTGGGGGTGCTGGGGTTTCAGGGACCGGGAGGACGCTCCCTCCCCTCCAGCACCACTCCTGCTGCTGAGAATCTCCTTTAACACTGGCCAACACCTTTCATTCCAGCTCAGAACGACAAGGCTGAAAATTCAAAATGCCCCAGGAGAAGCAAAGTACTGGTTTAAATGAATACTAAAGTGCAAATGACAGAGCGCAGACCTTTTGTCCCTGGAAGGCAGATTTTAAAAAGCAAGGAGAGGAAAGGTGGTGTGGGGAAAGAGAATGGATTTTTTACCATCTCAGTCCTTCCACTTACTACCCTGGGACTTAGAGCAAGTTAATTAACCTCTCATCTGTAAAAACATGAGAAAGCTGCAGTGGCCAAAGGAGCTGCCTGCAGGTTCCAGGCTATGCCAAACCCCACCCTCTCTCTGTGCCATTTCTCAGCGATGTCCTCACCTACCTCCTCATCTTTCCACTTCCCTGGACGTCTTCCCAGGGTTGGATGGCCATCATCGAGTACACATAGTAAGGTCAGTTACAGTTGACCTTCAAACAACATGCGTTTTAACTGCACAGGGCCACTTATACACGGATTTTTTCTTTCAACCAAACGCAGATCAAAAATACAGTATTCTGGCCAGGCGCGACAGCTCACTCCTGTAATCCCCACACTTTGAGAGGCCAAGGCGGGTGGATCACCTGAGGTTAGGAGTTTGAGACCAGCCTGGCCAACAAGGCAAAACCCCGTCTCTACCAAAAATACAAAAATTAGCTGGTCGTGGTTGTGCGCAACTGTAGTCCCAGCTACTCGAGAGGCCGAGGCAGGAGAATCACTTGAACCCAGGGAGTAGAGGTTGCAGTGAGCCGAGATGGTGCCACTGCACTCCAGCCTGGGCGACAGAGCGAGACTCCGTCTCAAAAAAAAAATTTTTGACAGAGTCTCGCTCTGTCGCCCAGGCTGGAGTGCAGTGGCACCATCTCGGCTCACTGCAAGCTCCGCCTCCCGGGTTCACGCCATTCTCCTGCCTCAGCCTCCCGAGTAGCTGGGACTACAGGTGCCCGCCACCACGCCTGGCTAATTTTTTTTTTTTTTGTATTTTAGTAGAGACGGGGTTTCACCATGTTAGCCAGGATGGTCTCGATCTCCTGACCTTGTGATCCACCCGCCTCGGCCTCCCAAAGTGCTGGGATTACAGGCGTGAGCCACTGCACCCGGCCAAAAGACAATAATTTTAAAAAATTTTAAATAATTTAAAAAATAATAATTTTTTAAATAATTTTTTAAAAGAAGAAAAAAAAGAAAATACAGTATCCTCTGGATTGGAAACCCGCAGATGCGGAGGGCCAACTTTTCATGTATACGTGGATTCCACAGGGGCCACAATGTGACTTTGTTATGCACAAATTTCAGTATATGGGGGTACAGAACAATCATTCCTTTACACCAAGGGGTAACTGTATTTACTTGTGAAGTCACTCTCCCTTTTTCCTGCCACATCCACCCCTGCCCACACACACATACCCCAGACAGACAGTGATAACCTAAGCGTACGAACCCTTCCTTATTCTCCTGCAGGTCGCCATTAAGAAATCAGCAAATGCCTCTTCAACAGTTGAGAATTACTTCTGTTAAGGAAACATTTTCAAAGTTGGAAATAGAACAAGAAAAAAGACTACATGCCTTTAAAAAACTTTACTTTTAATTTTCAAATCATAATTGTGTATATTTATGAGCTTTTCATGTGATGTTTGTTGGTTTGTTTTAAGGCAGAGTCTCACTAAGTTGCCCAGGCTGGACTCAAATTCCTGGGCTCAAGTGATCCTCTAGCCTCAGCCTCCAGTGTAGCTGAGACCGCAGGCATGTGGCACCATGCTGGGCTTTTACGCCATGTTTGGATGCAGTTTTCTGCATTGCCCTTTCAGTGTCATGCTGACGCATCCAGTTTCACCAAGGATCACTTAATTCTCTAGGAGAACTTATCTACATTTGACTTTGCTATTTACTGTTGAATACGGCCCAGACACTGAATATCACATGTAATTAACACACAGACTTTCATTCTGCAGAGATGGAAATAATTTCTTCCTGGTAGAAAAGATAAGCTATGGTTTTATTGCCATGTAGACCATTAACCATTTTTGTATCTAACTACCAATCTTATTCGAACAGCCTCTGTCTTTTTTTTCTCTTACCTATCAATATCTCAAATATTATTGAAATCGGTTTTGCCGTTTTGAGTAATAAGACTTTGATATGTGTTCATTCTATATTTTATAAAAGACATGTTTTTAGCTTTGTGAAAATATTTTGATCTCCCGCAGGAACTTAGGGAGTCCTAAATAATAGCAGCCCCAATCGTTGTGTTTTCATTTTTAAAAAAATTTTTTTAGAGATGTGGTTTCACTCTGTTGCCCAGGCTAGAGTGCAGTCACAGCTCACTGCAGCCTCAAACTCCTGGGTTCAAACGATCCTCCTGCCTTAGCCTCCGAAGCAACTAAGACTACAGTCACACACTACTATGCCTGGCTAATTAAAAATAAAACTTTAGAAACAGTGTCATGCTATGCTGCCCAGGCTGGTCTCAAACTCCTGGCCTCAATTGATCCTCCTGCCCCAGCCTCCCAAGTAGCTGGGATTACAGGCACAAGCCACCATGCCTGGCTATGTTTTTGTAAAGCTAAGCCTTGTGCTAAACACTTTATATCCACTTTATATCTAGTCCTCATCACAAACTTATAAAGCAGATCTTTATTTTATCAATGAGGAAACTAAGTCTCAGAGACACTAAGTAACTTGGCAAAGCTAGAGATACAAACTGCATACCAGGAACTTTATCTACTCTCTTTAATCCTCATAACAATTCTATGACACAGGTATTACGATCCCCATTTTCTTTATTAGAAAACTGAAGTTTAGTTACTGATATCACCATTCGTAAATGAATAAAATTAGGATTAGAGACTCTACACTTACCGACTCCTCTATACTTTTTCTTCACTGACTGGGTGACTTAGCTTATGGGGAAGTTTATGATGCCCAGCACATTACAGAAAATGTTCATTTCTCTTCCGTTGGAAAGTTTGGTAGTGAGGAGATGTGGTTCAAATTGTTAGATAGCCCCATGAAAATGTTTCAATTTTCCCTTTCTTCCATAAAAATAGATCCCACAATTTTTAGCTGGGCCCTGACCATCCCAAATAAGGATTACATTTCCCAGCTTGCTTTGCAGCTGTGTGGCCAAAATGATTAACTTTATTAAATTTTGGCCAATAGGAAGTAGGCAAAACTGTCATAAGGCTCTTTCAGGGACCTTCCTTAAAAGTTGGTTGATAAGCACCTTCTTCTCTATGCCTTTCTCCCCCACCCACCTATTAGGAACATGAGTGTGAGGTCTGGTGCTCTAGCTGCAACCCTGTCCCCCACAGGGACAATACTGGGTCTGGAGAAGGTAGAAGTCTGAACTGGAAGGAGGCTGGGTTCCTGAGGGCTTAGTCAAGCACCCCACCAACCCCAGAATGCTGACTTCTGGGCCTTCGTGTGAGGAAGAAATAAGCTGCTGTCTTGTTTAAGCCACTGTTTTTTTTTTTTTAGGATCTCTGTTGCTTGCAACCCAAAGTATCCCAACTGATACAGCACAAAGAAAGTGGAGAAGAAGTCTCAGAGGCAAAATTGGCCTTCTGCAAAGAAGTGCCCAGGAGTGGTCTTGACACTAAGAACCAGCCAGAATTGCCCTGGAGAGCCCAGCAGAAGGAGCTGTCAGGAAGACAGATACTGAATGGGTTCTGACAGCCACAACTCACCCTGACTTGCGTCACTGCACCCTCTGCCAGGCCTGCTATTTTTGTGGCATTATCAGGAGCCACCTGTGATGACATTAAAGCTCCACTCCAGCACCCACTGTCCGTCCTCTTCTGAGTGGAAATAAATGGCACATCACCAAAACTATCACGGGGCAATCTTGTAAGCACTCGCTTCTCTTCTTGTGAGCATGAGGAAGAAATACCTTCTGTTCTGCTTCACTGAGCTTTGCCCATTGGCTGTGCAAGAACAAAACATGTGGTCTCTTCAACAGTGATCCACAAGGCAGGGCACAGAGCCTTTGAACTTGCTAGAAATCTAAAATTTTGCATTCTTCCAGGCTGCTGGAGGAAGAGTAGGATTTGACTCCCCTGCACATTTGGGCCGGGCTTGGGAGAGCTGAGGAAATGGTAATATTTGGCCAGGAGTTTTGAGACTTCTTCCATGAGGATCCCAACAGAGGTGTCCTCTGCTGGGTCTGCATCTGCCTCTGCTGCTGGGTGCCCACTCCTGGCACCTGGCTGCCTTTGGCAATGTCCTGGCTTCGTTATATACTTTGCTATGTGATTTTGGATACAATGTTCCTCACCTGCAAGATGGAATTTATGACAGTTTCTGTTTCAAAAGGCTGTTACAAAGACTAAATGAGGTATTTCAAGTGAAGCTTTCAGATACCTGGCACATAGTAAGTGCTCAATAAATATTGCCTGTTATTGTTATGGAGTAATAATAATACAACAGAGTTCCTTATGTGTGCTAGACATTGTACTAAGTACTTTACATGTATAAACTTTAAAAAAATTTTTTGAGACAGTCTCACTCGGTTGCCCAGGCTGGAGTGCAGTGGCGTGATCTCAGCTCACTGAAACCTCCACCCCCTGGGTTCAAATGATTCTCCTGCCTCAGCCTGCCGAGTAGTTGGGATTATAGGTGTGGCCACCATGCCCGGCTAATTTTTGTAGCTTTAATAGAGACAGGGTTTCACCATGTTGGCCAGGCTGGTCTCAAGTCCCTGACCTCAAGTGATCCGCTCTCCTCGGCCTCCCAAAGTGCTGGGATTACAGGTGTGAGCCACTGTGCCTGGCCTATATAAACTCTTTTTGTCCTGACAATGACTCCATGAGGACTACTATTATTACCACCACAACCCCCATTTTATAGATAAGAAAACGGCAGCATAGCTGGGACATATCTTAGTCCGTTTTCTTCTGCTATGACAGAATACCACGGAGTGAGTAATTTATTGAAAAAAAGGTTTATTTGGCTCATGATTCTGGACACTGAGAAGTCTAAGGTCGAGGAGCCTGTATCTGGCGAGGGCCACCCCATGGTGGAAGGTGAAATGTGAAACAGGAAAATGGAAGCTAGCACACCCCATGCTGGAAAAGGAGCAGGAAGGAGGAGATCCTGCCTGCTTACATGACTGCAGGCCTTTTGATTCCCAGCACACCTGGCTCCTTCTCTGCTCAGGCCTTTTAAATGCTGCCACTTCCGCCTACCTTTTTTCTCTCCCTGACCTGCCTCCGCTGTCTCCTGGGCACCTTCTCAGCCCTGGCCTGACCCTCTGTTTCTCTCGCACACAGCTCCTGCTCTATTTGCTCTATTTTCACTCTGGGTTCCTATGGTAGGGGATTCTTTACTCCATGGTCCCTTGTCCTCTGTCCTTCTGCAAGTTAGACTGTAAGCTTCAGGAAGGAAGGGGAAATGCTGGCTTTACTCCTTGCTGTGTTAACACCCAGCACGCAGGGGATGCTGGTGCACAGTGGACATGTAGTAAATTTTTTTTTTTTTTTGAGACAGAGTTTCGATCTCTCTGTCGCCCAGGCTGGAGTGCAGTGGCACAATCTCGGCTCACTGCAGCGTCTGCCTCACAGGTTCAAGCGATCCTCCTGCCTCAGCCTCCCAATTAGCTGGGATTACAGGCACACACCACCACACTCCGCTAATTTTGTATTTTTAGTAGAGACAGGGTTTTGCCATGTTGGCCAGGCTGGGTCTCAAACTCCTGATCTCAGGTGATCCACGTGCCTCGGTCTCCCAAAGTGCTAGGGTTACAGGCATGAGCCGTAGTACCTGGCCTGCAGTAAATATTGAATGTGTCATTGGGTCTGAATAGAACTAAGAGCAGGGATTTCCCTTCCGAGGCAGCATGTCTCTGCTGATGCCTGCAAGAATCAGGCCCTCACTTGTGATGAGAGGCTGCTATGTGTTAGGCACTTGCTGTATACCTGGCCTATTCCAAGCACCTCACATGCGTCTTCTCATTTAACACTCACAACCGCCTAGTGGGGTGTGTGGTCCACTGAGGCTGCTATCACAAAGGACCACAGCCTAGCTGGCTTCCACAACAGAAATTTATTTTCTCACAGTTCTAGAAGTCCAACCTGAAGGTGTCAACAGGGTGAGTTTCTCCTGAGGCCTCTCTCCTTGGCGTGTAGATGACTCTTTTCTCCCTGTGCCCTCACGCGGTTTTCCTAATCTGTTGCCATCCTAATGTCCTCTTCCTATAAATACAACAGTCGTACTGGATTAGGGCCCACCCTAATGACTTCTTTTAACTTTCTCTCTTTAAATACAGTCACACTGTGATGTACCAGGAGTTAGGACTTCAACATATGAATTGGGGGTGGGAGCGGGAGATAGAATTCAGCCCATAATAGGGTGGTAGCTATTATTGCCCCATTTCAGCTGAGGAAACTGAGGCACAGAGAGACTAGATAACTTACCTAAGTCCACAGCTAACAGAGGGTAGAGCCAAGATCTGAGCCAGAATAGCCTGACTCCGAGGCCAAGGTGGGCAGATCACTTGAGACCAGGAGTTCGAGACCAGCCTGACCAACATGGTGAAACCCCATCTCTACTAAAAATACAAAAATTAACCAGGTGTGGTGGTGTGTCCCTTAATTCCAGCTACTCAGGGGGCTGAGGCACGAGAATCGCTTGAACCTGGGAGGTGGGGAGATGGCACCACTGCACTCCAGCCTGGGCAACAGAGCAAGACTCTGTCTCAAAAAAAAAAAAAAAAAAAAAAAAAGCCTGACTCCATAGCCGGAGCACAGAACCACTGCCTGGACCCCACAGCAGCCTGCAGAGGAAGATCTCAGACCAGCTGAGGAATCCAAGTCTTAGAGGTCACACCTCTTGCCCAAAGACATTGATGGGACAGATGGCAGAGCAAGAACTCCAAACCAAGTGTTCTGGCTCCCAGCCCAACCCCAGCCCAACCTCCTTCCATCGAAAAGGGAACAGCAAAAGCTTCCAAGAAGGTAGGAAAAGGTTTGAGAATAAGAAGCAATTTGACTTTCCCATGACATTACTGGGAGATTAATGAAAAAACGGTTCCCTCTAAGAGCCTCTGACACACGCCTTATAGGCAGGGCACCTGTGGTTCAGAACAGCCCCAGACAAAGCTGGAGAAGAAAGCAGCAATCTCACCACCCCATCCCCCAAGATTCTCACTCTCCCCTGAATTCCCCTCTCTGTATCCCGCAGCCCCTTTCCCTTGCAACAACAAAACAGCCATAATAATACTCACACTTACCAAATGACTACTGTGCTAGGCCCTATTCTAAGTGCTTTTTTTTGACAGAGTCTTGCTCTGTCGCCCAGGCTGGAGTGCAATGGTGTGATCTCGGCTCACCACAACTTCTGCCTGCTAGGTTCAAGTGATTCTCCTGCCTCAGCCTCCCGAGTAGCTGGGATTACAGGTGCCTGCCACCATGCCTGGCTAATTTTTGTATTTTTAGTAGAGTTGGGGTTTCACCGTGCTGGCCAGGCTGGTCTTGAACTCCTGGCCTCAAGTGATCTGCCCGCCTCGGCCTCCCAAAGTGCTGGGATTGCAGGCATGAGCCACCGTGCCTGGCCCTAAGTGCTTTTATGTACTAATTTATTTAATCCTCTCAACAACCTGTGGGCAGAGCATGGCATTATGACCCTTTCTATTTTATATATAAAGAAGTGAATGCACAGAAATTTGTCAGAGGTCACCTGGGAAATACTTGCTGCAGGCTGAATTTGAACCTAGGCAGCCCGGCTCCCAACCAACCCCTCATCCATTCTTCACACTGTGGAGTGGATGGCTGGTAGGGAGTTAATGGGTTAGCTCTCCTTAACTACCCCTTCACTTGTTCATTCGCTTATCCACCCAAGGAAAATTTAACACACCTATTTTGCTGACTCTGCCCCAGCCCCACACGGGATTCCCCTGTCTAGGGCCTTCAGTCTTGCAGGGCAGGGAGACCCTTAGAAATGACAGGGACCCTATATAATAGGATTGTGTCCAAGAGGCTCTGAGGCAAAGAACAGGGGGATTCACAGCGTAAGACAGTCAAGATCGGCTTGATAAAGGCAGTGGTGGATAGGCAAGGTCTTGAAGGGCAGGTGGGTGTTTCCCAGGCAGATAAAGGGATGTTGCCTTTGGAACATAAGAGAGAGCTATGGTGGGTATATGTGGAGATGAGAGTGGGGTGAGGCAGGAGGAGAGCGCAGAGGAGAAGCTAGCTGGGTGCTGTGCTGAGGAGGTGTTTCATCCTAGAGGCCATGGCATTTTAAAGACCCTTTGGGGCTGGAAACAGCATGGTCTTCAAACTCCATAGTAGCTTCCCATCATACATAGTCTAAAACCCAAAGTCCCCACTGGGGCCTAGAAGGCTGTACATGGTGTGGCCTCCCAGCCCAGGATTCCATCTTTGCTCTCATCTCCCCCCTACTCTGCCCCTCGCTGTCTGCCCTCCAGCTATTCCTATCTTCCTGCTCTTCCTCAAACAAGCCAAGCCTATGACCTAGACATTGAACTTGCTGCTCCCTCTGCCTGGAACTCTCTTTAGCGGAGTTTGGCTTAATCGGCTAATTACATTCAGCAGAGCTTTAGCATGGCTCTCAATAAATGCTTACTTGTTAAATGAATGAATGAGGTCTATTTTATGATATTTCAATTCATTGAAAGTAAGTATACAGACAGCTCTCAGCCATCTAACTGGGTTGAATAATGAACCAGGACACACTGTCGCCCTTCAGGCTGGCCTGATGGCCCTGTTAGGTCTGGACTGTCACTGGGTTGCTAGCAAAGCCTCCTGAGCGGGTGTGGGCTGCAGTCAAAGCGAGGCTGCTTAGCAATTTGGCTCCTCAGCCTGCGGCTGCAGCTAACAACGCTGCTGCCACAAACACGTCTCAGCAGCAGAAAAGAAGCCGTGAAATTGCCTGAATTGAGGAGCTGACGGGAAAGTAAAAGGGGCCTGTCAAAATCCAAGTAAACTAAAAGGCAATTCCTCCTTGCCACTGATGCACTTTTGATGCTTGGAAAAGGGGAAAGAAAAGTCTCTCCCACTTCCTGTCCAACCTATACCCTCCTTTCCTCTGTCGTCTCCCTGCACTCATAACAGAGAGGGAGGGGGAGTCCTACAAGCTGATGGGTGACTGTGGCCCTAGGGCGAAATGAAATCACTGGCCGCATTATTAGGGAAACATGGTCTTGAAAATTCTGGATGATCAAAATAGCAATAAAGTCTTTGATGGGAAAGACAAAAAGCACCCTACTTCTCTCCCGGGTAGCAGAGTGTCCAAATAAATTGTTTCAATAATTAGCAATTCATTCATGTTCATCCGTACTCAGTACTTGCCTCTTGTCTTTGTTCTTGGTTATTTCAGAACAACAAAAAAAAACTAAGGTGGGCTCCCAAATTTTGCCCCCTAACTCAGTGCTCAAGTTTATTTCTCATGTTATTAGTCTTTCCTGTGAATGATAGCATCAGCTGATTATAAATAAATCAAGGTCCTTTTCTAGCAGTTACTGCTAAAAGTTAATGTCTCAGGCAGGATAGGGCCTATTTCAATATGTCTTAAACATGGGATGGAACAGCTAAGCCATTTGCGCTCAGAATGCTGGTGAAGAAATTAGGGCTTAATGAATCCTGAAACAACCAGCCTCTCCTCTCCTATATGGAGAAAAGAAAACATGGCTCGCAATTGTAAATGTGAACCAACAACTGGTTTAGAAATTGTTATTTAGAGATAGTGGCAGTGGGGGACTCTGGAAAGCAGATGTCTTCACACCTCATGAGAGAGATTGTTTTCTTAGGAAAGGCTGAGGTCGCCCCTGAGAGATTCTGATGATGAAATTTGGAGCCCACGTTTCCTACAATTCTGTGCATGTGGATGGCGGGTTTTAAATGCCCAGAATGTCCAATTTGCTAGGGGCCTCTTGGGGGTAAGGTAATTGCCTGGCAGCTTCTGCGGGTTCTACTGGCAATGGGCTCAGTAGATTTACTCCTTGAAAATTTCAAGGCAAAGTGATTTCCCAATATTTGCAAATTGGCAAGCTATGAAGGTTTTGAAAAAAGCAAATGGAGGTTGGAGAGCTCGGAGCAGGCGCCGGAAATCTCAACTCAGAGAATGCGCGGGAGCCAGTTCTCCATCGGAGCGCTAGATGGCGCCAGCAGCCTTCCCGGGCTGAACCGCCTTCTCCCTCCCCGTTCTCAGGGCGAGGCTGGCCCTTAAAGAAGTGACTGGGGAGGGGGGGAAACACCCAGAAAAGGCTTCCTGTTGGTTCAGGAGCACCGAGGGTGAATGTGGAAGGTGATTGGTGACACGTCTAGCTCTGGACGGCAGCACGTGGGCTGGCCGACAGGTTAGGAACCACTGCTGTGTGCTGTGTTGCATTGCTCTCCAGTTGCTTTTGCGAGGAAGGGCTGGTTTCCTCACTGAAACCCTTTTACCCTGCCTCGGCCTCAGCAGCACAGCCTACTCTCCGTCAGCTACCAGAGAGCTTCCTAAAAGATGGCACTCTGTTTTGGCAGAAACTGCTTGTTGTCCCCTAATATCTGCTTTCTCCTACCTTAGTAATAGAACCCCCCTTCGTTTGGGAGCTCTGGGCACCCAGGGACCACATAGCACAGGACACCTGGGGATGGAAGTCATCACCCACAGGACGGGGAGAGGCATTGAGGGGCTCTTTGGAAGGCTCAGATGGGACACTTGCCCACTTCCCAGCTTTGTGCATCGTTATGTGTGGTATGAACGCTGGGTCTGAAGTCAGACAGTATCACCCAAACTTGGGGGTCTCTGTGAACAAACGGACATAAAGAAATATGTGTATGGAACCTTAGGTTCATATTGTGGTTATTTCATGTTTTCATTCTTGATCAGTACCAGGACTTTCTGATGACGGAGTCTCACTCTGTCACCCAGGCTGGAGGGCAGTGGTGTGATCTCTGCTCACTGTGCCCTCTGCCTCCCGGGTTCAAGTGACTCTTCTGCCTCAGCCTCCTGAGTAGCTGGGATTACAGGCTTGTTCCACCATGCCTGGCTGATTTTTGTATTTTTAGTAGAGGCGGGATTTCACCATGTAGGCCAGGCTGGTCTTGAACTCCTGACCTCAGGTGATCCTCCAGCCTTGGCCTTCCGATTAGCTGGGATCACAGGCGTGAGCCACTGTGCCCGGCTTCTGATTGTCTTTTTACTCTTTTCTATCCCTGTTCTCTACTCCAAAGGCAGCTGCTTTAATGTGATTCATACATATCCTTGAATTCATATTATCCATAGAAAAAAATCTGTGATCTTGAGCACGCATGCATGCATGTGCGTGCGCACACACACACGCAAACACACACATTCAAAGAGTTTGAGTAAGGATGTACTTTTTTAAAAAAGCACCTCATCCAACATTAACATTGCAAATTAGAAATCCAAAATCTAGGCTTGGTATGGTAGCTCATGTCTGGAATCCCAGCATTTTGAGAGGGTGAGGCGGGAGGATTGCTTGAGTCCAAGAGTTTGAGACCAGTCTGGGGAACGTAGCGAGACCCCATCTCTACAAAACAAATCGAAACAGATGTGGTGGCGTGCACCTGTAGTCCCAGCTACTCAGGAGACTAAGGTGGGATGATCCCTTGAGTTCAGGGCTGCAGTGAGCGATGATCACACCACTGCACTCCCACCTGGCAACATAGCAAGACCCGATCTTTATAAAGTTAAAAAAAAAAGTTTTCATAAAAAAGAAAAACATCCAAAGTCTAAGAAGGACGGACAAAGAGCTTGAGGTTTCACACTGGGTTGGGACAGCACTTGGCCTCCATCCCAGGCATCTTGATTCACAGGTCAGTACTTCTTCCACCAGAGCATGCATAGATTTTTAATTTACACAAATGAGTTATTAGTCTGGATCTAGCAAGAAAATTAGAAACCACTCTAGGTCTTTCAAACAGAGGAAATTTAATATAGGGAATTGGTTACGCAAGTTAATAGGCAAACTGAGAAGATAAACAGGTGACCCAGAGATTATCAACCTCAGGAAGCCACCATGACCCCTAGGGCTGGAGCAGCAATAGGAAGGTTGATGCTAGTGCTTTATGTCTGGGACTGCAATGTAGGGACCGCTGGCAGGATCTGAAACAGTCGAGGAGGGGCCATCTGGCAGAAGGCGGGGCCATCTGGCAGAAGGCAGAGCCAAGGAAGAGAAACAGGGTTGTGGGAGCTACTGGAGGAAATAGACATAGAGAAACACCCTGTCTCTCCCTTCTTGCCCTCTCTAATCTTCTACCAGTTTCCCATTCCCTAAACCAACCCACAAGCCACAGCCACGAGAGCTGGCAACTGTAGTTCCCTGGGATACAAGGAAGAGCAGAGGAAAGGCAGAGATGGATTGAGAACAAACTGGCAGTTTGGCATAGGCAGAATGGTGATGTGCCGAAGGTCCTGCTGTTACAAATGTTCGTGTGTGAGGCCAGGCGTGGTGGCTCACACCTGTAATCCCAGCACTTTGGGAGGCCGAGGTGGGCAGATCACCTGCGATTGGGAGTTCAAGACCAGCCTGACCAACATGGAGAAACCAACATGGAGAAACCCTGTCTCTACTAAAAATATAAAATTAGCGGGGAGTGGTGGCAGGTGCCTGTAATCCCAGCTACTCCGGAGGCTGAGGCAGGAGAATCATTTGAATCCGGGAGGCGGAGGTTGCGGTGAGACGAGATCGCACCATTGCACTCCAGCCTGGGCAACAAGAGTGAAACTCTGTCTCAAAATTAAATAAATAAACAAATAAATAAATGTCCGTGTGTGTGTGTGTGTGTGTGTGTGTGTATGCATGTGTATGCATTTAATACAGAATTGAGGTGAAGCATGTAGGCTGCCTGGTTCAAATCTCAGCTCCTCTGCTATGTAAGATGATAAGCAGGTTACTGAATTTTTCCATGCCTCTCTTTGCACATTGGAGATAATGATGTTGTGTACCTGATGGGATTCGGTGAGAACTGAATGAGTTACACTGTGTCGAGTACTTGGAATGGGGCTGGGTACAAAGTAGTATTTGATGTCCTCTATTATGTTTTTTAAGATCTGTTCATGTTACTGTGTATGTGCATCCAGTTTGTGGCTCGTAATTGTTGCACAGAGCCCCATAATGTGTGAGCACCACATTTTATTTATCCAAGGAAGCACGAGGCAAGTCACTGATCCTCTGTCCACTTTCATTTGGGATGACCAGAGTGGTAGATACTGAATTCAGGCAACAACATATTTCAGAAACAAAATTAGATGGTGCATGTAACTGGTGCATGAGTTTACTGAAATCCAAGATGGTGCTTTTGCTTCACTTGACTTGCTTCATTTTTGACTTTTCATAAATGAAGATAACTTGGCTTTTTTCTTCTGAGTACAGTTCCATAAGGGTAAGTTCATGTCTCATAATAGTTTTACTAATGGATCACCTGCCCTGATCCTCACAGCTGCTTTGTGAGTTAGGTATTCTTATCAGTTGAGAGAAGTGAGGCTTGGAGGAGTTAAAAAAACCTCCCAGTCGCTGAGGCAGGACTGAACCCAAGCCTGTGGCTGGTCACTCTGCCATACCGCCTCCTTAAGACAGTCGCAGAGAGCCTGGCCCATGGAGTAGAAATTCATCTTTCACTATTACCAGGACTGGGGATTGAGTCCATGGGACTGAAATTTGGGTGAGAAGGGGCAGAATCTGTTGGCAGACAGCCAAAGAGCCACAGGCAGGACCTGAGATGGGGTCAGAGCCCAGAGTGTGAGAGAAGTGACTCCAGGTCTGGAATTACCCAGGGGGATACTGGGAATCCTTGCCTAAAGGCAGAGTTGGCTGGCGGGAGAGGCAGGCTCAAAGGGCCAAGATCTTGGTGGCAGAACACAGAGTTGGCAGCTTTATATGATTTCAGTGACAGATTACTGTAATGCCCCATTGTGTCACTGTAACTGATTGCATTTTGTAATTGAAAGCTCAGCCAGTGTAGAGTGTGGTTCATTTGGACAATTGCTGTGCACTTTTAAGGATGGATGTGGACCATTTATCTATGCCTTGTTGTCTCAGCAGGACTAGAATCAATGCTAATGAGAGCAGACTCATTTTTCCAAAGCACCATTTCTATCATATTGCTCCTGGGTGAAAAACCTGCGATGACAGCCCATTACCTTCAGGGAAAGCCACGTCTGGAATGGCTTCAGTGTCTTCCACACTGGCCCCAGGCTGCCTTTCCTGCTTGGCCTCCCTCTGCCTCCCACATGCACCCTATACCACCAGGCTGATCTACATATGGCCCCCTGAACCCTCAAACCCTCAACATGCCTTGCACCCTCCCAATTTCATATCTTTGCCCGTGTCATCCCTCCTGTCTAGATCACCCTCCTCCACAGCTGTGTGAGCACATCAGCCTGCTCAGTGCAGGGGAATGCTCTCCAAAGTCTTTTCTACTATCCCACTAAGAAAGCAAATAAAAGTATGCACATTTAAGTATGTCCTATCAGGCACATACAAATAAGTACATTTGTTCTTTTTTTTTTTTTTGAGACTGAGTCTCACTCTGTTGCCCAGGCTGAAGTGCAGTGGTGCAGTCTCAGCTCACTGCAATCTCTGCCTCCCAGGTTCAAGTGATTCTCCTGCCTCAGCCTCTGGAGTAGCTGGGATTACAGGTGTGCGCCACCACGCCTAGCTAATTTTTGTATTTTTAATAGAGACGTAGTTTCACCATGTTGCCCAAGCTGGTTTTGAACTCCTGACCTCAGGTGATCCACCGGCCTCGGCCTCCCAAAGTGTTGAGATTACAGGAATGAGCCCCTGTGCCCGGACCGTTCATTCATTTAATTTTATTGTATGTCCGGTGCTGCTAAGTTACAACAATTAGGATTTGGGTTGCAAACAGAAAATAACCTAAAAATACAGCATGCAATACTTTTCTGTGGCTGTCTTGACAAGGTACCACAAACTTGGTGACTTAAAACAACAGAAATTTATTCCCTCACACTTCCAGAGGCCAGAAGTTTGAAATGAAGGTGTCAGCAGGGTTGGTTCCTTCTGGAGGCTCTGAGGGAGAATTGCTTCATGCCCATCTCCTAGATTTTGGAGGCTGCTGGCAATTATTGGAATTCCTTTTTTTTTTTTTTTTGAGACGGAGTTTCGCTCTTGTTACCCAGGCTGGAGTGCAATGGCGGGATCTCGGCTCACCATACCCTCTGCCTCCCGGGTTCAAGCAATTCTCCTGCCTCAGCCTCCTGAGTAGCTGGGATTACAGGCATGCACCACCACATGTGGTTAATTTTGTGTTTTTAGTAGAGATGGGGTTTCTCCATGTTGGTCAGGCTGATCTCAAACTCCTGACCCTCAGGTGATGCGCCTGCCTCAGCCTCCCAAAGTGCTGGAATTACAGGCATGAGCCACCGTGCCTGGCCAATTCTTGGAATTCTTTGGCTTCTAGGTGAGTCATTTCCATATCCACCTCTATCTTCACATTATGTTTCCTCTGTGTCTTTCTGCTCTTCTTCCAGAGGACAAGTCTCTATACGAACGCTTATTGAGTCATTGGACTCAGGGCCCACTCTAACCAAGGCTTATTTTTATCTCCTTTACTTAACTACATTTGCAAAGACTCTTTTTCCAAAAAAGGTCACATTTGCAAGTCTCAGGGGAAGGACTTTCTGTTGCGGGGATGGGGCCGGGGGGACACGACACGCCCACCATTCAACCCAGTACACAGTGTGTTAAATAAAAAGGGCTTTATTCTTTTCACTTAACAAGGAGTCTGGGGGCCAGCAGCTGCCAGCCCTGATTTATTCCCCGCCCCTCTCTGCAGTTCTCTTGGGTTTTCCCTCATCATGCAAGAAAGCAACCTCAGCTCACTTTGTTATCTGAGTGGGCAGGGGGTGGGGGGGTGGGGGAGGTGTGACAGCACCAGTCACATCCATCCCTATTGTCACCAGATCACGAGTTGTCTTAGACCCCACCCAGCAGACATCTCCTTTTCAGGAAGAAAGGCTGCAACAGGGTGGAGATGGATGAAGTGTCTGTCATGGATGGAGGATACGGTGACCAACACATAGTCCCACCCTCAGGGAGCTGCAAATCATTGTTTCACTTCACCCCCAGGACAGCCCCGCCTTCAAGTTCGTTCAGCTGCAAGACACAGAACCCACCTGGTGGTGGATCCTGAAAGCACCGCCCTCTGGATCCTGAAAGTAACGCCCTCTTTGATGCAGAATCTGATGTTCCAGCTGCTGGGGGAGCTGACCACAGACAGCCTTCAGCTCTCAGATCCCTTAGGGACCGACTCAGCTGCAGAGTGTGGCCTTGCCCAAGGTCATGCTCTTCCCAGAAAGTTCCACATCCAATGACTGATCCTTACAGACCTGATCTTTTTGGCCTGACTGGGATGATTTTGAAGGGCCGTTCTGACTCCAGAGCTTCCCATGGTGTCAGAGTTCAATTGTGCTCTCTCCTGGCCCCTCCAATCCACAACTGATAGGTGGAAGTTTAAACCCCAGAACCTCAAAATAAGTCTCTATTCCAAGACAAGGCCTTTAAAGGTTAATTAAGGTAACATGAGGTCATTGGGTTGGGCCATAATCCAATATGATAGGTGTCTTATAAAAAGAGGAAATCGGCCTGGTGCAGTGGCTCACACCTGTAATCCCAGCACTTTGGGAGGCCGAGGCAGGGGGGATCAGCTGAGGTCGGGAGTTTGAGACCAGCCTGGCCAACATGGAGAAACCCTGTCTCTACTAAAAATACAAAATTAGCTGGGCGTGGTGGCGCATGCCTGTAATCCCAGCTACTCGGGAGGCTGAGGCAGGAGAATTACTTGAACCCAGGAGGTTGTGGTGAGCTGAGATCGCACCATTGCCTGGGCAACAAGAGCGAAACTCCGTCTCAAAAAAAAAAAAAAAAAAAAAAAAAAAGAAGAAGAAGAGGAAATTAAGATGCAGACACATGGAGGGAAGGCCAGAGGGAGATACAGAGAGAAGACAATCGTCTACAAGCCAAGGAGAGAGCCCTCAGAAGAAACCAGTCCAGCTGGGTGTGGTGACTCACTCCTGTAATCTCAGCACTTTGGGAGGCTGAGGCAGGCAGATGGATCACTTGAGGTCAGGAGTTCAATACCAGCCTGGCCAACATGGTGAAACCCTGTCTCTGCTAAAAATACAAAAATTAGCCGGGCCTGGTGGCACTTGCCTGTAATTCCAGCTACTCAGGAGGCTGAGGCACAAGAATCGCTTGGACCCAGGAGGCAGACGTTGCAGTGAGCTGGGATCGCACCACTGCACTCCAGCCTGGGCAACAGAGTGAGACTCTGTCTCAAAAAAAAAAAAAAAAAAGAAAGAAAGAAAAGAGGAAACCAGCCCAGTCAACACCTGATCTCAGACTTCCAGCCTCCAGAATTGTGAGGAAATAAATTTCTGTGTGAAACCCCTCCGGTTGCGGTCCTTTGTTATTGCAGCCTAGCAGTTTAACACACATGGGTTGGCCAAGGCTGTGGCCCTGGTCCCAGCTTAGCTGCTCTCTCCGCCCACTCCTGCCTCCTTCCCCTCCTTTCCATAGGTATCTATCCCAAGGGCAGTCTTTGGTCAACATGGAGCAGCCTAATGATCTCAGAGGCACCTTCCAGGGGACCCAGACTGTGCCTCCACTCCTGCAGCCTGCTCTAAAGGGAGCCTGTAGGGAGGCACAGGAGACACTTGGAGACATGGAGGGCAGGAATGCACAGGCCTGGGGAAGGACTGTACCTGGGGCTGGAAGCTGGAGAGGAACAGCCTCTCCCTAGCACCTGCCTGTGTGTCTCTTGTCCCCTTTCTGAGTGTCTGTTTTGTGCTGCAGATTCCCCAGGAAGACTTACCCTCTCTGTGGCGTCCTCATTGCTGGTTCCTTCAAGAGAACCAGCCCACCCCAGCCTGAGTCTATGTGATTTTCCATTTCCAGGTCACCCCTGACCGTCCTCCTCTGGGATGCTCTGCTGAAATTCTCAGAGAATCTGATTGGCCCCACGGTTGCCCATGTGGTCAGATGGTCACGGGTAGGGTCTCTCCTGGGCCTCAGGAAGTGAAGGCAGTGGGCATGTCCACCCTCTTTTGAGGTCATTGTCTTCC
The DNA here is from genome assembly GCF_028885655.2 of Pongo abelii. Taxonomy (NCBI): domain Eukaryota; kingdom Metazoa; phylum Chordata; class Mammalia; order Primates; family Hominidae; genus Pongo; species Pongo abelii. Next base: position 25,107,217 of record NC_071988.2, read on the forward strand.
TGAGGAAGGAGTGGAGGCCCACAGGGCTTGCTTTCTTTTACCACTGATGGGGAGATGCTTGTCCTATGTCACCTGTGTTGTTATGGCACATTCCTCAATCTGATGAGAGTTCGAAGGCCTCTGAAGCCTGAGACTGGGTATTAGACCTCTGCATCCTCCCCTCCTCCCTTACACCCGAGCTGTGGCCCTTGGCCGGGCCTAGCTCAGAGCTGGAGCTTAATGAACATTTGTGGACTCAAGGATGGAGGTCAGGATTTCAGATAAGTTTAATTCAGTTTCTTTTATGATAATAGTCCATTCCTGGAATTGTGCCAGCCGTCTCCAAGAGGTATGAAATGAGGGGCCAGGGAGCAGCTGGAGGCCGCAGTCCTATACAACATTAATTTATTTAACAGCTGTTTTGCCTATTGTGGTAAAATATACATGCCATACAATGTATCATGTTTGTATTTTTAAATGTACAGTTTTGTGGCATTCAGTACATTCACATGCTGGGCAACCATCACCACCATCTAACTCCAAAGTTTTTTTGTCTTCCCCAGCTGAAAGTCTGTACCCATTAAACAATAATTCTTCATTCACCTCTCCCCATAAGCCTCTGGGAACCACCAATCTACTTTTGGTCTCTATGAATTTTTTTTGAGACAGAATTTCACTCTTGTCACCCAGGCTGGAGTACAATGGTGCGATCTCAGCTCACCACAACCTCCGCCTCCTGGGTTCAAGCGATTCTCCAGCCTCAGCCTCCCGAGTAGCTGGGATTACAGGCACCCACCACCACGGCCGGCTAATTTTTGTAGTTTTAGTAGAGATGTCACCATGTTAGCCAGGTTGGTCTCAAACTCTTGACCTCAGGTCATCCTCCTGCCTCAGCCTCCCAAAGTACTGGGATTACAGGTGTGAGCCATTGCACCCGGCGGTCTCTATGAATTTGTCTACTCTAGGTATCTTATATAGAGTCAGGCAATATTAGTCCTTTCATGACTGGCTTATTTTACTGAGCATAATAGATGCAAGAATCACCTATGTAGACTATGTCAACATTTTCTTCCTTTTTGGGGCTGAATAATTTTGCATTGTATGGATATTCCACATTTTGTTTATCCATTCATCTATCAAGGGACTCTAGGGTTATTTCCACCGACAGCTTTTTTAAGAAAAAAAATTAATTTCCCATTCACCATTGTACTTAATTCTTTATATATCTTACTCAGTTAATCTTCCCTATAGCTTAGGAGGTATCATTATCATTATCCTCTTTTAGGATGAAAAAACTGAGATTTGGAAAAATTAAGGAATTTGTCACTGTTACCCAGCAAGTTAGTTCCAGAGCCTGATTCCCTCCAGGGCTGTGTGACACTACATGCTTCCCGCTCCATGGTAAATGGCACCTGGGTAATGCAATCAGCAAAATTCCAAATGAGGAAGTTCTACATGGATAATGACCTAGTTTTTTCAAAAAATAAAATAGAAGAAACAAAAGAAAAGAAAAGTCAAGGAACCTAGAAATTAAAAGAGGTTTAATAGAAAATCAACCAAAAGCATGGGCTTATTTGGATCTTGATTTTAACAAGCTGTGACTTCACTGTGAATTACATCACTTCCAAACAGTGATAATAACTGGGGAAATTTGAACAATGGGTATCCAAGTATGATTATCATCACTGTGGTGTATTAATGGAATAGTGGTTGTGTTCTAATGTGAGAGAGAGTGAGGGTGTTAGAAGTACAAACAGAAATATTTAGAGATGAGGCTTAACATTTTAGTGTCTAGGCCAGGCGTGGTGGCTCACGCCTGTTATCCTGGCAATTTGGGAGGCCGAGGTGGGTGGATCACCTGAGGTCAGACGTTCAAGACCAGCCTGGCCAACATGGTGAAACCCCATCTCTACAAAAAAAAAAAAAAAAAATTAGCCGGACGTGGTGCTCATGCTTGTATTCCCAGCTACTTGGGAGGCTGAGACAGGAGAATCGCTTGAACCCAGGAGACAGAGATTGCAGTGAGCTGAGATCGCGCCACTGCACTCCAGCCTTGGCAATAGAGTGAGACTCTGTCTCAAAAAAGAAAAAAATTTTTTTTGGTGTCTGGAATTTGTTTCAAAATATTTCAGAAGTAGGGGACAGGGAGTGATGTGTGGGGAGTAGATACAGATGAAATAAGAATGGCCTATTGGGTCAGGCATGGTTGCTGACACTTTTAATCCTAGCACTTTGGGAGTCCCAGGGAGTTGATCACCTAAGTTCAGGAGTTTGAGACCAGCCTGGCCAACATGATGAAACCCTGTCTCTACAAAAAAAAATACAAAAATTAGTCAGGCATGGTGGCGAGCGCCTGTAATCCCAGCTACTCAGGAGGCTGAGGCAGGAGAATCACTTGAACCTGGGAGGCAGAGGTTGCAGTGAGCCGAGATGATGCCACTGCACTCCAGCCTCGGCGACAGATGAGACTCCTCGTCAAAAAGAAAAAAAAAAAAGATTGACTTATTGATAACTGTTGGGACCTAGAGATTAAATGAAACTCTAGAGGCGTATCAACCAAATGGAATGTAAAAATAGGCCTTACTTTAATCCTGCCTCAAATATATCAAGAGTGAAAAACGATTTATGAAACAAAGAGGACGATTCAAACTCCACATTTTTGAATGATATTAAGGAACTGTTGTTAATGTTTTAGGTGTGATAATAGTAAAGTTTAAATTTAAGAAAAAAGAGCGATTATATTTTGCAGATACATACTGAAATGTTTATGGACAAAATGATATCACATCTGAGATTCAGAATGTTCTAGGAGTAGGGTGTGCGGAGAAAGAGAGACACAGATCAGAGATCAGCTGTGTTGATAATTACTGAAGCTGGGTGATGCTTACCTGGATTCATTTTACTATTGACTGTTCTGATGAATGTGCTTGAAAATTTCTATAATAAAAATCCTAAAAGCAAACACTTGTGAATAAATAGCATCGCATTTCTCTAAGTGGGGAAACTGAGGCTTTGAGAGGATAAGTAACTTGCTTAAGTTCCCACAGCCTGTTGTGGGCAGCAGTGGAGGACACAGTCATCAACTTCCACTCTGGAGCCAGGCGGTTAGCCACTGGAACTGTTCCCTCCTGGGCACAGCCCATGTTTTTACCCTGTTACTAGCATCTTGGTTTTTCTTAGGGAGAGCACCCTCTCCAATCCTTAGTCCATGTGGGAGGGAGGTTGACTCCACGTCTGGCCCCAGCTGTAGGGGAGGGGCATCTTCCAGGCCCCATCAGTCTTATTAGTCTATCCCCTCAATCATGCTGATTGCCTCAGGGATGGACAGGAGGCCTGCATTGATCCAATGAGACACAATTCTTGCAGTTTTCCAGAAGTGGAAGCAGCAGTTCCTTTTTCCTCTGGAATTGCTAAAGAATAACAATAGCAATGAGAATAATACGTATCAAAGGCTTACTGTAGGTGCTATTATTATCCCCCTTTTTACAGGTGAGAACACTGAGGTGCAGAGAGGTTAAGAGACCTGGTGACAATCTGGAGCACTGGAGGCCAACACATAGACAGATCTGCTTAAGTCAACACCTTGAAGTCAACCACGCTCAAAAGAAAGAGTTGCAAGGAGATCAAGTCCCGATGATGTCATTTGAGTCTCTGGATTCAGCTAGACCTAGGACTTTTCTATTTCTTGAGCCTATAGTGTAAGTGTAAGCCAACTTGAGTTAGGTTTTGGCACTTCGCAACTCAGAGAGGCTTGGCATGAAAAATTATGGAGGAACTTGAATTTCAGGGGTAGGGGAATGGAGAAAATAGAAAGGAACCAACGGAACTTGCCTATTGTTAAGACAGGCATTGTGCTAGAGGCTTTCCATATGCTATCTCACTTAATCATTACAACAGCATGTTTGATGAGTAATAGTCACATTTTATAGATTAGGAAAATTAGGTCATAAAGGGTTCAGTCCATTGGTTCATTCACCATGTATTTTATTCTGGATCAGGTACTCTACTAGATATTGAGCAGTCAAAGATAATAGCAATAATAATAATAGCTAACATTTTATTGAGAACTTACTGTGTGCCAAACACTGTTGCAAGCATTTGACATTCATTGTCTTGTTTATTCCACTGAACAACCTTGTGAAGGTTGTTATCATCATCCCTATTTTATGCATGAGGAAATTAAGGCACAGAACCATTTAGAAATGTGCTTAAGGGCAGGTGGCTGGGAAGTGGTGAAGACAGAGTGGCTTCAGGGGCCAGGACTCTAACATGATGCCAAGCTTCTCTCTGGAAGTTCAAGGTAGCTTGCCTCAGGTCACACAACAGCAGTCCAGGCTGGTTCACCTGACCCAAAGCAAGCTCTTTCCTCAGCATTATAACGCAATTGCACATAGTGAAGTTAGAGTTCAATTTTGAAGAGGATTGGGAGCCACCAAAAGGTTTTCGGAGGAAAATGTGTTTCCATCAAAATTATGCCATATTTCAAAGAAGGTATGGGTCCTTCATTGTATTTATTCTGACCACGAGACAAAAACACAACCCCATAAACACCTCCCAGAGGCCACACCTTAGTGTGGTTTATAATGTGTGCCATGACGTACAGAAATGGGTTTCATTTCTGTTTTTAGGGAGAAAACTTCCTGTTTGTCCTGGCACAGAACCTCTTGCAGCAGGACACACTGTTGGCCAGCATAGGAACTTGACTCTTGCATGTCTTTTCTTTTGAACTGCCAACAGCTCTTACTAACTTTATTTTGGTAACAGCTCCCTTCTTTTGTTTCAGAACTGACCCTCCTCCATTCCACATGAGTCTGTTAGGGTCTCCTAACTCTGGCCAGAGGGTCGCTGCCCCTGAGCTGCAGTGATGAGCTCATGGATCGGGAATGCCATTCTAGTAAGAGCAATCAGACTCTTCTGGGAGAAGAGTCTGGCACTAGAAGAGAAAAGCTTACTTTTTATTGAGAGTGAATGATGCAAACTGGAACCTGTCTGTGATCATACTCATACCCTCCTCTCCACAACCCCTAAAGCCACAGGGAAGAAGCTCATCTCTTGCGATAGGAGTAAGCCTAACATCCCAAGAAAAGCACAGCTGAGAAATGGGCACAGAGAGAGAATATTACTGAGTTTCTGCATCCAGTCATGCTGGAGAACAATTCCATTCCATGAACTCCTAGTTTCTGGAATCAGTAAATATCCCCTTTGCTTAAATTGGCTTGACTTGAGTTTCTGTTGCTTGCAACCAAGAGAGTTCTGGCTAAGACTTGGTTTATTACCCAGAGGCTTTATTATCTATTGTTTGTTTTTGTTTTTGGCTTTTCTCACTTTCATCTTCACAAATGGTAATAAGTCAAGAATGTGTGTGAAGATATAACTGTAAGCTAATACTGGCTGCCAAGTTATTTGTTATGGTAAACATTTATAAAAAATCTTAGATGGCTCATCAGGGATCATTCACCTGTACAATAACCTAGTGTACCTAGGTCTGATGACTTTGTGGATAAAAAGTGACATCTAGTGATGTTAATGGCTTGACTGTGGTACACAGGGGTTCAACTCCACCCAGAGTCCCCACGGTTTTGTCTGGGGGTCCCATGGTTATGTCTCACATAAATTCAAGGACAGGCTCACTTGTATTTTTCAACTCTGGCTTCCTCCTTGAGACATTTCGCCACTGCCCAGGGCTGTCTGGGAAAACTGCTCCTCTGTGTGAAGCTGTCCTTTGGGGTGGCTTGAGCTCTGGAGTATCAGAGCTGGGCTAGGCCAATGGGAGTGGGAGGACCAGTGAAGGAAATCGCCCTGCAGTGGGCTGTGGCATCTGTGCTTCATCTTTCTCTCTTCAACGAGCTTCTGCATGTTATTTCCTCTGTTAAGAAACCCTTGATCTGGGAGGAACCAGGCCTGGCCAGTCAAAGTACTTTCTCCCCCTGACAATGGAGACTGGCCAAGAAGTGACATGGGATGCATGCAGGAGGACAGATCCCCAGAACCTGGGGAGAAAGACACTCTCTTCTTTTCACTTATGTTTCTAAGCTGGAGCTCATGGACTAAACCTATAATAAGAAAACCCAAGAGCTGTTGGTTGGCCTCTACCTTTCACCCTGTGGCCTGAGGCACAGGGAAAGCTGGCTTGCAGAGAACAGAGAATAGAGCAGATGGACAGGGAGCAGCAAGGAAGAGACAGAGTCTTGGCAGCCTCCCATCCGGGCCCTGATTCTAGGTCATTCCTAAGGTTTTGCTGCATCCCTGAGCTTGTGCTTCAGGGAATCCATACAATTGCTCTCGATATTTGCTAAAACTCACTTCAATTGGCTTTTGCTTTTTTGCAACCCAAAGGGTCCTAACGAATACATGCACTGTTCTTTTTTTCTTCAGATACCTGTGCATAAAGATATCAGTGCATAAAACTGTTCCCTTCTCTCTAGTCTCATAAAAGCAACTGCAGCCGGGAGGGGTGGCTCACGCCTATAATCCCAGCACTTTGGGAGGCTGAGGCGGGAGGATCACTTGAGGTCAAGAGTTTGAGATCAGCCTGGCCAACATGGTGAAACCCTATCTCTACTAAAAATACAAAAATTAGTCGGGTGTGATGGTGGGTGCCTGTAATCCCAGCTACTTGGGAGGCTGAGGAAGAAGAATTGCTTGAACCTGGGAGGCAGAGGTTGCAGTGAGCCAAGATGTCGCCACTGCACTCCAGCCTGGGCAACAGAGTGAGACTCTGTCTCAAAAAAAAAAAAAAAAAAGAAAAAGCAACTGCCTTTAAGCAAATGAACATATGCAAACCAATCTCTGGGATACTAGCCCTAAGCCTAGCCCCAGACTTGGCCAAAAACAAAGTCCCTTAAACACAACCTATAACTCACAACATCTATATTGAGTCTAAATGCAATAAATAGCAATTGTGGATGCGAACTTGCTCAAGGTTGTCAGATATGATGAGAAAGGAAGGGCCGGAATTCACATTTATGTCAACGTGTGTAGAAAAGTGTTTCACCATTTTGCTATATTTGCATATCAACCAATCTTTCAGAGCTTGGTCTCAAAGAAGTAATCTGGGACTCATTTATAATCCTTAAAGTAAGGGTCTTAGCTGCAGATTCCAGCACCTCTCTGCTGCTTCCCTGGCCTTTGCTGCCATCAGCCAGGCCAAGCAAGAGGGGAGATCTCCTGTACCCTGCACCACCACCCCTCACAGTTGGAGGGGCACTCAGCACAGATGCAGATCACACAGGCTCAGATGCTTACCAGCTAAGCTCCAAGGCCTCTCCAGGACAAGGATAAATGAAGACAACTCTGAATGAGAGGATACAGGCCTGGTGTTCAGCCCAGGAGATAGGCTGGCTCAGAGCGTGGAGGAGGGTGGTCACAGCCAGAGAGCAGGGACTCTCTCAGACAGCTGTTTCCTGCTGGGATCTGCTTCACAGAGGCTGGACTGCCACCCCACACACCCCTCCCAGGGACTGCTGTCTTGACTGCTGTCTCCAAGCAGTTTTTACCTCATAACCCTTCAGATTCAAGCCCAGGGATTGGAACTATGATTCCTGATTCTATGGACTTGAGATTTCCGAGGCCTGGATCTTGCTGGTGAGACTTCTCTGGCCTTTGCTTCCAAGGACTTCCAGCTCCAGCTGGATTTGTGTGATTGGATTCTCCTTGGCTCCATAACCTCAGAGTCTATGGCTCTCCACACCTCTGCTTGCGTGTTACTAAAAGAAGCCTATAGACAACTTTCCCAGATTGTGGGTGAGAGAAACAGCTGGGAAATATCTTGCCTATGCTGAGAATAAACACAGCCATTGCCTTTCAGTGGAAATCTTTGTTCTAGTTCTCCTTTGATGCCAAGGAGTAGGCAGGTATTGAGAACTCTGATGAGAGGCCTCCACGCTCTTGCCAATGCTGGTTCTTCACTTGCTAACAGGCTTGTGATTCCCTCTGCTGTAGAGACCAACCCTGGATTTAGCCTACTGTTCTCTCCCACATCAGGCCTCCTGGTCCTACAGATGGGTGCATCGTGAATCATGGTCTTCAAACACAGCAGGACCTCTGTGCTCCCCGGGGTCCTCTCAGCACCAGCGCCCCCGATTTCCCATGGTCCTTTAAAAGCTGCCTCCCTTTAGGCCATGATGTGACCTCATTTTCTATATCCCAGAGAGAACAGTCATCAGAGAAGACGTCCTCAGTCCTGCTGCACCCCCAAGCCTCCTCATTTCCCCTCCATCCCAGAGTTCTATTTAAGGAGCCCCTATTCCTAAGGTATATATGCTCTGCCTCCTCAGGAAAGTCAACTATTATTTATGTCTACCTTTAAGCAAGTGAACATATGCAAACCAATCCCTGAGCTACTAGCCCTAAGCCATCAATATTAGCCTTCTCCAGAGAAACAAAGCCAATAGGATGGATGGATAGGTAGATAATAGATAGATAGATAGATAGATAGATAGATAGATAAATAGATGAGATGGTAGATAGATAGATACACAAATAAGATAGATAAGAAATAGATAAAACAGATAGATACAAAAGATATATATAGATTAGATAGAAGATAGAAAGATGATAGATAGATAGACAGATAGATTAGATAATAGATATGAAAGATGATAGATTAGATAGATGGATAGATGGATGGATAGATGATAGATAGATAAAGAAATGGATAGATAGATAAGAAAGATGATTCATCGATGAATAGATTAGATAGACAGATTAGATAGATGGATGAATGGATAGATTGATAAGAAAGACAGATGACATAAAAACAGATAAGAAAGATGATAGATTAGATATATGGATAGATGATAGATAGATAGGTAGAAGAATGGGTAGATAGTTGGGTGGATGGATGAATGGATAGATACGCAGACATGATAGACAGATAGATAGATAGATAGATAGATAGATAGATAGATAGATAGATAGATAGATAGATGATAGAAAATAGATAAACAAATTTTAAGGAATTGGCTTATGTGATTGTGGGGCTGGCAAATCTAAATTCTGCAGGGCAGCTCAGCAGTCTGGAAACCCTGGGAAGACTTGATGTTGTAGCTCAAGTCTGAAGGCAGAGTCTGCAGACAGAATATCCTCTTGCTTGAAGGACCTTAGTCTTTTCCTCTTAAGGCTTCAGGTAATTGGAGGAGGCCCACTGACATTATAGACAATCATCTGCTTTACTCGAAATCTACTGTTTCAAATGCTAATCTCATCTTTAAAATACTGTCACAGCAATGTCCAGACTGGTGTTTGCCCAGATAGCTGGGCACTGTGGCCAAGCTAAGTTGACACACGAAATTAACTGATTACACAAGTTATAATTGTGGTCAAGAGCTCTTATATGTTTACTAAGTGTTAGTCTTTGTGCTAAATTAATCACATACAGTTTCTTATTTAATCCTCTTGATGCCCTATGAGGTAGATCCCATTGCTGTCCCCACTTTACAGATAGGAATGTTAAGTTACACAGTGAAGGGCAGAGCTCTTCTTCAAACTCAAGTCTAGCTAACTCAGAAGATTATATTCTTAATCACTAATCTGTGCCACCTTCCAGCTGCTTTCCCTATTCTGGCTTTTTATTCTCTGATTATAAACATATTAAAATCTCTCTGATTCAACAAAACAGAACTTCCCATGATCTGTTTCCTCTCTTTCCCGGGGAACCATCTTTGTAAGAGTGGCCTCCTCTTGGCGGCTCCAGTTCTTAGTCTTCTTTAACCCACGGCATCCTGGTATCCGCCTCCACCAGAACAAGAAAACAATGTTGACCAAGGTAACAAATGATATCCATGGATGTGGTAATTTTATCTTGGCATTTATTGTAACACAGAAGCAATTGTCCATTGTTTTAAAAAATCAGAAAAGCACTTCTGGTCAAGACAGCGTTTGTGTAAATACACATTTGTGTCACCCATTCTGCCATAAACACGTAGTAGCTATAGATAATATATTTTTTTAACAGAGCATATAAAAAGGGTATAACTGAACTCACAAATGAGACAGTCAGTTTTGCAGACCAGAAACAGAAGAGAAACATACAGCAGTTAGTGGGCAAGACTTTGGCTTCTGGGTGTAACTAAGCTAATCTGGCTCCAAGGAAACAGGAACTGAATATCTGTAGGTGAGGCAGGGTTCGGGGCTGAAACTAAGACTGGTGGAGTCTCCATTTAGGACAAGAGATTGCTAAAAGCGCCTACAAACAACTGCTTGAGGTTTTAGCTTATGTGAAGCTGAGGGACTAGGTGGGCAGTGATCAAGACAGAACAAGAAGCAGGACCTGAACTAAGCCACTTGCTCACTGAGTGAGACACCCACATTGCCAATAAGCAAGAGCTACCATCATCAATATAAGGTTCAATTTGCAGGCAGGCTGATAGGGGAAACTCAAAACTCCTAGACAAGAACAGAAGAATAGACAGAAAAAGAGGGAAAAAGAGAAGAGAGCAAAGGATCAAGCTTTAAGTGAACCTGAAAACTAGAAGTCCAAAAGATAAAAAGAAATCTATCTCCAAGGGATAATAGCTAATAAATCAATATTGATAGATTTTTTTGCTTCAAGTTAAACTAAAATAGTAAAACAATCTGAAAAAGAATTTAAAAATAAATGTGTTCCAAGTATTTAAAACACAAAGTGAAGAAATAAGATGAAATAAATAAGAATATAAAATGTGAAACAAAAATGGACAGAAATGAACTTTCTTTTTTTTTTTTTTTTTTTTGAGAAGGAGTCTCGCTCTGTCGCCCAGGCTGGAGTGCAGTGGCACGATCTCAGCTCACTGCAAGCTCCGCCTCCAGGGTTCACACCATTCTCCTGCCTCAACCTCCCGAGTAGCTGGGACTACAAGTGCCCTCCACCACACCCAGCTAATTTTTTTTTTTTTTTTGGATTTTTAGTACAGATGGGGTTTCACCATGTTAGCCAAGAAATGAACTTTAAAAAAAAATGAATATGGTCAGGTGTGGTGGCTCACGCCTGTAATCCTAGCACTTTGGGAGGCTGAGGCAGGTGGATCACCTGAGGTCAGTAGTTGGAGACCAGCCTGACCAATGTGGAGAAACCCCATCTCTACTAAAAATACAAAATTAGCCCAGTGTGGTGGTGCATGCCTGTAATCCAAGCTACTTGGGAGGCTGAGACAGGAGAGTCGCTTGCATCCAGGAGGCAGAGATTGCGGTGAGCTGATATCATGCCATTGCACTCCAGCCTGGGCAACAAGAGCGAAACTCCATCTCAAAAAAAAAAAAAAAGAATATGGAAAAGAAACAATTATTAATCTTGGAAATATAAAATACAGTTCCTGAAATTTTTAAAAGTCTAATAGATTGGATAAAATTTCAGACTCGGTACAGTCATAAAAATAATTGAATTGAAAGATGATACCAGAAAGTTCACCCAAAAATATGGCACAGAGAGCCAAAGTTTAAAATTATGTAAGAATAATTGAGAAAGATGGAGAATAATTGGAGAGGCTACAACTTACAGCACATGGAAGTTGCAGAGAAAGAGAGTAAATAAAAAAATAATAAAAGAATGATGGTTAAGAATTTTCCAGAATGGTAGAAAGACCAAACTCTCAGGCTGAAAGAGTATTCTGAGTGAAGTTGCACAATGTCCAAATAAAGAAAATCTTTTTTTTTTTAAATTATACTTTAAGTTCTAGGGTACATGTGCACAACAGGCAGGTTTGTTACATATGTATACATGTGCCATGTTGGTGTGCTGCACCCATTAACTTGTCATTTACATTAGGTATATCTCCTAATGCTATCCCTCCCTCCAAGAAAATCTTAAAGGCAATCAGAGAGAAGAATTAGATTATCTAACAACGAAGCACAGTTAGACCGATGGTAATTTTCTCATGAGCCATAATGAAGTCAGAGATAGTAATAACAACAGCTAACACTTGAATGGTACTATGTCCCAAGCGTAATGCAAAGTACTTCATGCATATTAACTAATTTAATCTTCACAGCAATTCTGTGAGATGGGATTCTTATTATCCCCTTTTTACAGCTGAGGAAACTGAGCCAAAAGGAAGTTTAATGGTTCTTGTCCAAGGTCTTGCATCTAGTAAGTAGAGAAGCTGGGACTCAAACTGAGCTGATCTGGCTCCAAATGCTCATAGTTACTGCTCTATAATGCTCCTCACTGTAGAGAAATATGTTCAAGGTAATGAGGGAAAATAAATGACAACATAAGATTTTATTTCCAGCTAAATTAAGAAATGTTTTGGTGCATAAAAATTAAAGACATATATTACCCATAGACATTCATTTTAAAAATTATTAATGTATATATTTCCACAAGAAGAAAAATTAACTAAAAGGGAAGGCATAGGAGTCAAGAAACAATGAGGACTTGATCATCTCTTTGGTAAACTTAATTATAAAGTATAAAAATTATTAATTTTTTTCTTTCCTTTCTTTCTTTCTTTTTTTCTTTTTTCTTTTCTTTTTTTCTTTTTTGAGATGGAGTCTGACTCTGTCACCCAGGCTGGAGTGCAGTGGCACTATCTCAGCTCACTGCCACTATCTCAGCTCACTGCCACCTCTACCTCCTAGGTTCAAGGGATTCTCCTGTCTCAGCCTCTCAAGTAGCTGAGATTATAGGCGTGTGCCACCACACCTGGATAATTTTTGTATTTTTAGTAGAGACGGGGATTCACCATGTTGGCCAGCCTGGTCTCAAACTCCTGGCCTTAAGTGATCTGCCCACCTCGGCCTCCCAAAGTGCTGGGATTATAGGCATGAGCCACCAAGCCTGGCCAAAAATTATTAATTTTTAAAGAAGAGATAAAACTTAGTTGACAATAACAAGATAGGTAAGATGATAATTATAATGTGTTTATGTTTCTTTTCATGATTTAAATGAGCACAGAAATATGGAATGACTTCAGATTTATTTTGTGTGAATTATAAAGGTAACAATAAGGAATAGAAATAAAGCCTACAGCTTTCACACTGACAGAGAGGGAAAAGAGTAAATATAGAAAACTTTATCAATGCAGCAGAGTAAATGGAAGGAAAAAAGGAAGCAAAGAAAAAGAATGGCAAATAGAAAGTGCAAAATAAAATGGTAGAAATTGCTTCAAGTAGATCAGTAATTACAATAAATGTAAACGGAATAAATTCATTGATAAAGAGGTAGGGATTATCAGATTAAAGTTTTTAAAATTGTGGGGCATACTGTCAAAGCCACATAGCAAAATTGCAGTAGCGGTAGAGAAAAAGATATACAATATTGTACAAATACTAACAAGAATAATGCTGAGATTATAATACTTAAGTCAGGCAAAATAAAGTTTAATGTAAAAAAAGTAACAGCAACAAAGGGATGGTATAGAACATTAAAAGAAATGACTTTCTAAGAATGCATAGTAGTAATACACTTATATGGCCTTACCAATGTAACTTCAAAATATAAAAAGCAAAATTGACTAAATTACTAGAAAAAATGGGAAAAAATTGTTATAATGGAAAGTTTTAACTGATCTTTTAAAAATGTTATATAAAGCTGACAAAAATATTTAGAATTTAAATTTAAACAAAAATATTGAACACTTTAAAATCTATATAAAATGCTGTATCCATTAAATAAAGAATACACATTATTTTCAGATATATGTGGAACACTTAAAAAGTGATCATATGTTAGATCACAATATTTTCAAAGAGATAAAATAATAAGGTCTACATTCTCTGTTCACATTGCAATTAAATTGAATGTCAAATTTCCAAAAGTTTGGAAACTAAAAAATGCACTCTAAACAACAGATGGGTTAGAAGGGAAATTATAATTAAACAGAAAATATTTTGAACTGAAGAGCATTCAAATGATTACATATCAAACAAGTATACAGCTAAAGTGATACTTTGAGGTAAATATAACCCCCACTACCCGCTACATACACACACTCCACCTACCCAGTTCCCTTCCCTGGAAATTGCTTATGTTTCCAGTTTCTTTTGTATTCATCCACAGATATTCAAACCATATGCAAGCATATATGTATAGGCTTAGTTATGTGCAAAACAATGTGTGCAGTATGCTACTGTTGGTATAAAAATGTTATAAGAAATACAAATTTCAGTTCATACATCTTGAAGATTTTCTTTTTTATGACTGCATTATATTAATTGTGCAACCTGTGAATCATTTGCATTAAAATCAGAAACAAGACAAGGATGCCCACTCTGAGCCAACTATTCAGTACTGGAGTTCCTGTCTAAGGCAAAGGTGGAAAATAAATAAGCAGCTTAATACTTAGAAGAGAAGAGGTGAGACTTTTTATATGCAGGCAATACAATTATCTGCATAGAAATCCCTCCTCCCAAACCCCGGGAATATTCACTGTCAAATTATTCAAATGAATACGTGAGTTAAACAAGATTGCTGGATGCAAAATCAACATTTTAAAAATGGTTGTTTTTATATGCTCTAAATTCAGAATTTTAGTTGAAAAATATCTCATCATACCATTACATGTCACATCCTCCAATCATCATGAAAAACAAGAAAAGAACATGGCACCTGCAGACTAAAGCTTGAAAAATCCCAATAAAGATGTTCTCTCTCTCTCTCTTTTTTTTTTAAAATCAGATTGCTTCATTTGCCTGTGCCTGAGCCAACGATTGTGGTGCAGAGAGAGATAGGATCTGTGATTAATAGTCTTTGGTAAAACAGATGAATGAGGCAAGGAAGGAACAATTATCTCCAAATAGGTGGGGATCTTCAGTAGCAAACATGTTTTTTATCTACCACACATCTGTCTCCCCAGTAAACAGCTCATTAAGGGCAAAGACAATGTTAAATTGTCTCTTCAGCACCTAGGCTTAGCACTGTGCCTTACATGTGATAAAGTCTCAATAAGTAATCAGTGAATGAGTGAGTGCATGTGAGCCAGGACCAACAAGACTGGATCACCCTCACCTTTTGCAAGACCACTCAGAACCCCCACAGCTGGGGACAGAGACTCTTCACCAAGCCCCAGCTGAGTGAGTGGGAAATGAGGGAAGTAGCTTTTGATTGAGATTGATGGGATCACTTAGAGGACAAATGTGACTGCCACTCAAGGCACTGATGTACGACCCTTGAAGGGAAGTGCTCACATTGAACTTGGCTGTGTCCAACATGGTTAGTGGTTTCCAGGAGTGTAGAGTCTTCTGTGCATTGGGAAATGAGGACAGCCTCTCATTTTGCCCAGCATTTTATGGGACTGGTTCCCTTTTATTTCATGACCTAAGAGAAATAAGTGATCCTGTCTTTTTTTTCTCTTTTTGAGACAGGGTCTTGGTCTGTCACCAAGCTAGACCATAGTGGCATGATCATAGCTCACTGCAGTCTCCAATTCCTGGGCTCAAGAGATCCTCCAACCTCAGCCTCGTGAATAGCTGGGACTAGGGAAGAATTGCCATACCCAGCTAATTTAAATATATATATATGTGTGTGTGTGTGTGTGTGTGTGTGTGTATGTATATGTATGTGTGTATTTATGTATATATGTGTATATACACACACATATATGTATTTGTAGAGAAGGGGTCAACATAGTTAAGGTTGCCCAGGCTGGTCTCAAACTCTGACCTCAAGTGATCCTCCCACCTCAGCTTTCCAAAGTTCTGGGATTACAGGCGTGAGCCACTGTGCCTAAGTGATCTTGCCTCTTAAGTACAGACAGAACCCCCAATGCTGCTCTCTTCAGCCTCAATACCACCACTAGTTAAGCACACAAAGGGACAGTGAGAGGAAACTGACATTTGAATGTAATCAGAGATTGATGGAAATCTTTTAGGAGCAAGGACTCCTTCTGTGTCTTTGCCCAAGCCATGTCTTTTGCTGTAACACCACATTGTCTCCTCCCAAGACCCAAGTTCTCTTTGCCCTTTGAGGCTCAACACATATCACACTTCCCTGGGGAAGTCTTCCATGACTATTCTCCTTAGATAGCATTTCTCTGGACACTGAACTCCTGTAGCACCATCACCAATATCTAATTCTCTTTTCTGTGCCACTTTTTTTCCTCTTGGAGACTTTTCTTCCTCCCAACACTTTGGAAATCTGATGGGCTGTCAATCAAGGGGAACTGCCTTCCCACCACCTGAGGAGCCATAAAACTCCGGTTGGCCAACCGAGTACCCCATTTACCCGACACAGTGATGGGTCCAAGAGTGGGCAAAGGAACAAAATGGGCTTTGGGAGAGGGAGGCTTTCTCTCCTTCTGGTGGACCATGGCTGGAGACAATGAGCATCAGGTTTTCTGCAACATGGAAAAAGTGTCAAGAAGTGAGGGAACACCGAGGAAAGCAAAGCTGAGATATGGGCAGAGAATATCCTGATTATATCACAAGAGTGCCCTGGATTGAGCTGTGCCTGAAGCCAGACTACTCTACTACGTGAGCCAGCACCTTTCCCTTTTGTCTTGAAGTGCTCTGAACTTGAGTTCCCTCAAACCAACAGTCTCGACCAATTCTCTCTCTTATAATTAGGACCATTTATTTGGCACATAAAATTATTGTAACCCAGTGAAGCTGGTTCCTCAGAATGTCTCACTTTTTTACAGAAAGATTTGACTAAACTCTGCTATATATCAGGGCCATCAGGCCAGACTTTTGATTTCTTTCTGTATGAGCCCTTGTTTCTTTATTTTGTAAAAAAATGTTTTTCAACCTTTCTTTTTGCACACTTTTTTCTCTCCATATGGTCTGTCATGCTTTGGTGCCAAAATAATTTAGAGTCATATCAAATTGCTTAAGATAGCTTATGCAGAATTTCCACTGCTCCCTGGCTTTGTCTGAGCCTCCCCCTCTGGGATATGTGTGTGTGTGTGTGTGTGTGTGTGTACTGTCTCTCTCCCCTCACTCACTGCTCCATTTAGGAAACAGGTGTGCACAACCTCACAACCCCATTCTCCAAATGCCTCCTTCTCAGCCCAACACCTCACTTGAAGATAGCTTTTGCAGAATCAGGTGCCAAAAAAGGATCCCTCCCCTAAGGCCTCAGGGGACCCCCAGATTTAGGATGCTCCTGGGTGTTCTCTGGTGCAGTCTCTCATCTGTGTTCAAGGAGCTGGAGAGCAGGGATCTGGCTAATTCTCCTGTCACCATCTCAGGCTCTACCTTAACTTAATCACCCTTTATCATGTGAGTACTTGCTCTAGAGCCCACAGTGGCTCCCTTGTGCTACCCACATCTAAACCAACCTCGTACCAGAACCCGCCCTGCTTAGGCTAACTTCCTTCCTGCACATTCTCTCTCCATCCCCCAGATTGGTGGGCTGACCCTCTCCCTCATTCATAAAAAAATATCAAGCTCATTCTCCCCTCAAGACTTTTGCTCTTTGTGCTCTTCCTGTCTGGAATACCCTTCTCTCTTCTTTCTCCCTCCTCCAAATCTTACACAGCCCACTTCAAGTCCCTCCTCTTCTGTGCAGCCTTCTCTGATTTTTCTAGTTCATGATTTACCCCTTTTCTGAATTGCTCCATAGTTAGGACTATACAGCTTGTTATTTAGATGTTGCACACTTTGGTATTTGACTCTGTCTTGCCCCCTTACTGAAATATGTGTTTTTTGAATTTAAGGACCATTTCTTAAACAGGTTTTATTCCTCTCACTCCATCTCAGCATCAAGCATGGAAACAGTTGCTCACACATTGTAGATCATAGGCGTCATAGGCATCATCCTGGGAATTTGTTTTAGAAATACAGATTCCCTGGATCCTCCCTTGGAGAGTCTGACTTTTAATAGGTTTGGGGTAAGATGCTTGGATCTGTACTTTTAAAAGCCCCATGACGTAAGGCATTACTGAAGCTAGTTTGGAAAACAATTTGGGTGAATATATTGTCAAACCTCAAATCAAGATGCTCATCTGACAAGCTCAAGTATTTTTATGAGAAAAAGCCACAGGATATTTTAAATGTGTAGGGACTTGGAAATCCTAGGGTGTGTGGTTCTTCTGCACTTGGTGATGGGGCTCCATTTTGGAGGTCATGTGGTGTGATGGCTAAGAGCATGGGCTTGGAGTCTGACAAGGATTTGAATCCTGGTTTACTCACTCATTGTGGGACTTTGAACAATATAACCTCTCTGAACCTTCGCTTCCTTATCTGTTAAATAGAAGTAAAAATAGAAGCCACTTTCCAGGATGACTGTGAGAATTAAACAAGGTCCCATATGTAAAGCACTCAGCTCCATGCCTGGCACAGAATACATATTTGTAACAAGTACTAGTAGGTGTTAAATTATTGAAGTTGGAAAATCTGCCAGCTTGTAGGAAGTTTTCGATCCAGGAAACTCTATGTTGGTGAGGCACACTCTCCATTGCTTTTGAGAGGGAGCACTCAGGAAGACCTCTTAGTCCTAATGCAAGTGCTTACCCACCACTGGGGAGGAGGGGTCCAACATCATGAAGCAGCTGAAAGGTAGACTGAGAAGTGCTCTATTTATTATGCAAATTGGGGGTACTCCCAGCACTATCTCCTTGCTGAGTTAGAGAACCTTTTCCTTCCTCAATCTGTATTTACGCAGCATCACAACTGGAAACCATTGTTTGTTTCTTGGAAGTACGTGTGCCCTTGCCCTTTCTTTGCCCACAGGAGATTGAGGGGACATCTGTAGCAGACGGACGGAGAGCCTGGACATTTCACTCCTAATGTCAGAGGAAAAACTATGACCAGGACTTAGCCTGGGCCAGGATGGTGTGACCACCATATGGTGTCATTTAAGACCAGCAAACCCAGGCTTTAGAAATGCATTAGCCGTGTCTTACATGAGGCAGGAGGACAAGCCCAGCAGGTGGAATGGGGCTTTGCATGCAAGCAATAGATCAGCAGATCAATGGATCAATGGGCCAGTGAATCACTTGCTGAATGGGTTTCTCCTACAGGCCGTGAATACTCCCGTGGGTCAAGAAAAGAATAGGGTCTTAGTTTGGGCAGAGGGAAGTTTTCCTCCCCTCTTAGGGACCAATGGGCACTTGGATCTGTACTGTGAGGGGACAAGAAGCCTGGAAAGTGTCATTCTGAGGGAGGTTCATGGCCTCTGGTACCATTTTCGAGACATGGGTTCAAAGGTTCTGTGTCACATGGCATTCTGCCAGGGAGGTGGGAACTCTCAGCTCAAGCAGTAGGTGAAAAGCCTTCTCTTGTTTAAACTTCAGTTTCCATAATTTTTGACAGGATCTCATGGGAAGAATTTAGTGGCAGAAATAACTTAGCAGAGATCATCCCTTCCTGGGGTGGGAATCTTAGTGGCAGTTACCAGCAGAAAAGCTAATGGGGTAACCCAAGAAATCTTCCTGGAGGAGAAGATGTTGGCTGAATCATCAATCAGCTCGTATCACTGAGCCAAATGCTTGTCGTTGGCTTTGGGGGGTCAACGTAGGCCCCACAGTTCCCCCCATCATCCTCAGAGTTAGCACTCCCCAGTGACTCACAGAGATGATTTCAGGTTCAGAAATTCTGACTCCCAACCCCCTTGGGTCCACTTCCCCTCTCATCATGCAGGGCCATCTCCCTGGTCTTGGCTTGCCCTATGACCACACTGCATTCTCCTTCCACATGCCCTGACACACGCTCTGAAATGCCAGGGTTCTCATGAGTCCAGCCTGCCAGGAGCGAGACTTGCCAAAGCTGTGTCCCAGCCAAGCGGGTGGCCTGCGGAGTGAGCCATAGGACTGCACTCAGCCCAGTTCCAAGCTGGAAGGTGAGGGCAGTCTCCCAACTATTTCTTCCAACCTCAGAAACGATTAGTGCTGGCAGTTCACACGAGGTCCCCCTGACATCTCCAGTCAGGAATGCAACTTGCTGTGGATTCTGAGGCAAAGAGAAGACCATTAGGAAGGAGGGAAGTCATTAGCAGATGGGATGACCAGCATGCACGAGGGACACATCTGCCTTTCCCTGAGGTGCCCAGGGGCTTGTGTGTGGGTCAACTTGAGCCTTCCGGGACTCTTTGACCACTTGAGACCCAGAAGATCAAAGGTCTGGTAGCCACAGCCCCCTTTGAATCCATAATTCCTTGCCTCTCACAAATGAAGGGAAGAAAAAGTGTCAGGAGGCAAAGCTGTAGCTAGCAGTTTTGCCAACATGCATGGATTGTAAACATTATTTAGTAAAAGGGTTCAAGGATGGAAGAGAGGAGGAGTCAGGAACTCTATTCTTGACCATCTCAAAGCACCCTTGACCTCAGGGGAACTCCTGCTGCAGACTCCCTGCCCTTAACCTTCAGTCCTGCTCCATACATTTTTGTATCCTCTAACATGCCCCTGAGGTGGCCTGGCTAACAATTTCTGCTGGCTGCTACCCCCCAAACCAGGGCTGGCTTGGCTCAATACACAGAGGGCACTCTGGGTTCTAGAGCATGTACTGGCTGAATATATAGTCATCCCACTGGTGGGTAGAGTACTCGAGCAGTGCTTCTCAAACTTTCATGTGCCTAGATTTATCTGGGGCTCTTGTTGAAGTGCAGATTCTGATTGAGTAATTTTGGGTGGGCCCAAGATTCTGCCCTTCTAGGAAGCCCACAGTTGAGGTTAATACTTCCAGTCCATGACTATACTTGGAAAAAGAAAGTGCTAGAAGGCTCAGCAGCTACTGCTGTGAAATCAGGACTTGCAATTCTTGTACAGAGGTCCAAATAGCACACTCATTAAAAAGACCAGATGCCTCCCTGCCCTCATAGCTGCAGTCACTTAGCCCCCACCAGAAGGCCCAACTCCTCCCCAAACTCAGGTACCCAATATCTTGAGAGATACAAAGGGGCTGTGGGGGTTGTTATTCTCCCTCTATCCATTTCACCCTCCTCTTCTCAGTGTTAGATTCTCCTCTACAACCTCCCAGCTTCCTGGGTTGACCAGCCTCTCTGCTTCACCCTCCAGTGCCAGGCCACAACCTGCCTGCTGGTGCTATGGGATAAATGTGCATCCCCCAAAGTCATATATTGAAGCTCTAATCCCCAATGACTGTGATGATGTTAAAAGGTGGGGTCTTTGGGAGGTAATTGGGTTTACATGAAGTCATGAGAGCGGAACCCCTATTCTGAAATTAGTGCCCTTATAGGAAAAGAAGGAGACCTTCTCTCTCTGACATGTGAGGACACAGCAAGAAGGTAGCCATCTGCAAGCCAGAAAGAGAGTCCTTACCAGAAAACTGAATCAGCAGGCACCTTGATCTTGGACTTCCCAGCCTCCAGAATTGTGAGAAACTAATGTTTGTTGGTTAAGCCACACAGTCTGTGGTATTCTGTTACAGCAGGCTGAGCTGACTAGGATACTTGGAGTGCCTGGTCCCTTCATGGGCAGCACTAATGAATGAACACAGAGTTCTCCTCATTCCTGCAAGACCACCAGTGCCTCCTTTTCTGGGCCCCAGCTAGAAAGAGCAATCTGCCTTTTCCATGCTGCTACTATTACCTGGAACATGTAACCATAATATTAGTCACAGTGTGATTGCAATTCTGAATCTACATAATTGTCACTTCTGCTATCCTTGAGGGAGGAAATAATAATGCAGAGCTGAGCACATAATGTATATTCATCGAATCAATGATGCTGTTATTCCTGGTCCCTCTTCCTTGGGAGGCCCCTCCCTCATATCCTTGGAGACAGTCACTATGTCTATCCTGTAGGGGACTTTTCTAGTTTAATAGCTCCAGTTTCTCCAACCCCAACCAACTTCTCTATTTAGAAGTATTTAAGATGCTAATTGTCAAGTTTGGCTGCTTGTTAAAATTAACAGGGGAGTTTTAAAAATACTGAGTCTAACCCTCAGAGATTCTGATTTATTTGGTTTGGAGTGTGACCTGGCCATTGGGATTTTTTTTAAAAAACCCAATGCTGCTAATGTGCAGCTAGGTTTGAGAGTCACTTGGAGTCAGGAATTTTAGGTTCCTACCCAGCACTTTAGTCTCCAGACAGCACTGCTGTCCGGCCTGTTCTAATCGTAGGTCCCCCAGTGTGAGTGAACAAGCTCTTGCTTTGATCTTGAAACTAGTTCTTTCTATGAAGAGAAGGCACAGGGCTACACTAGCAAGGACCAGAGGCTGGCATGAGACAGATCCACCATTTAAATAGGCATGACTCGAAGCAATTGTCTCCACCTCTCTAAGCCTTTGTTTCCTAACCAATAAAATGGGATCATGGTGTAGTCAGTTTCTACTGGATAACAAACCACCCCAAAACTTAATGGCTTCATTAGTCCATTTTCACGCTGCTGATAAAGACATACCCAAGACTGGGCAATTTGCAAAAGAAAGAGGTTTAATTGGACTTACACTTCCAAGTGGCTGGGGAAGCCTCACAATCACGGTGGAAGGCAAGGAAGAGCAAGTCACGTCTTATGTGGATGGCAGCAGGCAAAGAGAGCTTGTACAGGAAAACTCCCCCTTACAATAACCGTCAGCTCTCATGAGACTTATTTGCTATCATGAGAACAGCACAGGAAAGATCTGCCCCCATGATTCAATTATCTCCCACCAGGTGCCTCCCACAACACATGGGAATTCAAGATGAGATGTGGGTGGGGACATAGCCAAACCATATCAGTGGCTAAAAGCACAAACATTTATTCTTTCACACAGTTCTGTGGGATGGCTGGACAGTTCTGGTCTGGATGGACTCACCTGGAGCTAGATGGTCCAGGAGGGCCTCCTGCAGATGTCTGGCCATTGGCTTGACATCAGCTGGGGTGACACGGATGGCTTGGCTGGTGTCTGTGTCTCTCATCATCAGGCAGTCCATCTCAAGCTCATTCATGTGGAGGTCACCAGGTTCTGAGGGAGTGAGCCTCAAGATACTTTTCAAGCCCGTTTGCTAATGTTCCACTGGCCAAAGCTAGCATAGGGACCAAGGGGAAACTTCCCTTTCACTCTCTTGAGGCCTGCTGAAAATCAACTGACAAAGAAGGCAGATTAATAGGAGAAAAGACATACAAAATTTATTTTAATGTGCACAGCGTGAGGGAACTGCAGGAGAATATTACTCAGTATCTCCATGTGGTCCAGATTCTTATATAACTTTCTCCATAGGGAAGGGGGGAGATGGGAAATGTTGGTAATTCTTTTGAGGAGCAGTAAATGATTATTAGGGAGAATGAATGGACCCAGGAGACTGAAATTCAATTGTAAATTATTCTCTTTGGAATCTGAACAAACCTGAGAGACAGACATTATCTTATAAAAAGGTCTGTCCAGTTGTTGTTACATTACTCAGTCTTTGTTTCTGTGATAGATAATGAGATTTTAGGGATGGGACGGGAAGTAATTGTTCCACTTGGTGGGTCAAGTCTTCATGCAGCTAAGGGAAAAGCCTCTTCCAGCATCCGCTGGTCTCCAATGGCCTTGAATTTGAAATATTCATCATACCAGGATGCCATATTTTGGGGTGAAATTCTCCGGGCGTCTTCATTTATCAAGGCCAGCCCAGAGCCATGTTTGTTGCAGATGTTTCCCTGCAAGTCATGCCATTAATTCACTGATTCCTCCTAGAGATTAATTCATTCATTCATGTATTCATCATAGAGGTGCTGGGTGTCTGCTACATGCCAGGCATTGTACCAGGTGCAATGAATTTTGAAACAAGCGAAAATAGACCCTTACTCCCAGGAGTTTTATCATCCACTGGGAGAGGCATGCAGGTAAATAGAACCTAGAATTCAACTTGAACTTCAGATTTGTATTTGCATGTGTTTTCTCTGCTTTTGCCTGTTTCAACTTGCACACAGAAATCCTTCTCTTTAGAGTTCCGCATCAGACAAATATGTTTGTAAGCAATATAGACTTTATGGGCAGCTTTGCAGGGGAAACAAGAAAAGGGTAATATGGTACCCATCACATCAATGGGCCATCAGCTCAAACAACCAGTCAGATGTTTCTGTTCTTCCAAAGTTAAAGTGTCCGAACTCTCCCTTGAAGGAGCCCCACCTTCAATAGTTCCCTCTCTCCCCTTCCCAGAATCTCCTTCAGAAGTACACCCCTCTCCTCTCTGTTATGCAAAGCAAAGCAGCTCTCTCCTGGCTCCCTCATATCAAAACATTTCTTCTCCAATTTACAAAATTAGATCCACCCTGCTTAGAAGTCAGGGTTGGAACCATCTTGTGCTATTCAACCAGGCACTTTGAGATCTTATCTCTTGCCTTCTGTCACCCAAAACAATTTATCAAATTGTTTATTCCAGTGTTCTCCCCAAGAAGATGTTTCTGAGTAAAAATTTTCTCCATCTTCTTCCACATACAACTATGTCTAAAATCAAGCATGTTGAATTTTGTGCAAGAGCAACAGGAAGGAGTAATTTTTTTTTTTTTTTTAAGACAGGGTCTCAATCTGTTTCCCATGCTGGAGTGCAGTGACAAAAATGACCTCTGGTCGTCCTCACTGCTTATTATATGCCAATTATAATGCCTTAGCAAGCAAAAGACACACCCACGAATGTCATGACAGTTTACAAATGCCATGGCAACATCAGGAAGTTACCCTATATGGTCTAAAAAGGAGAAGAACACTCAGTTCCAGGACTTGCCCACTCCTTCCCCAGAAAACTCATGAGTAATCCACCCCTTGTTTAGTATATAATGAAGAAATAACCATAAGTATACTCAGTCAAGCAGCCCACACCACTGCTCTGCCTATGGAGTAGCCATTATCTGTTTGCTTTCTTAATAAACGTGCTTTCACTTTACTCGATGGACTCGCCCCAAATTCTTTCTTTTTTTTTTTTTTTTTTGAGATGAAATCTTGCTGTCGCCCAGGCTGGAGCACAGTGTCATGATCTCGGCTCACTGCAACCTCCACCTCCAGGTTCAAGCAATTCTCCCTGCCTCAGCCTGCCAAGTAGCTGCGGTTACAGGCACCCACTGCCACTCCTGGCTAATTTTTGTATCTTTAGTAGAGACAGTGTTTCGTCATGTTGGCCAGGCTGGTCTTGAACTCCTGGACTGAAGTTATCTGCCCACCTTGGCCTCCCAAAGTGCTGGGATTACAGGCATGAGCCACTGCACCCAGCTCCCAAATTTGTTCAAGAACCCTCTGTTGGGGTCTACACT
This sequence comes from Pongo abelii, assembly GCF_028885655.2. NCBI lineage: Eukaryota > Metazoa > Chordata > Mammalia > Primates > Hominidae > Pongo > Pongo abelii. The sequence continues at coordinate 25,132,222 of NC_071988.2, forward strand.
GGGACCTCTTCTGGTAACATTACCATAAGTGCCTTTTCTAGTTAGCTAACAGGAGGATAAAACAGGCCAAGCCTTCACCTATTCACGGCACACAGAACAAGAAAGAAAAAACAGTGGCCCTACAGTTTCCATTGTTCCCCCCAAATGTCTGTATGTCATTTGTTACCTTGGTTTTGTTTGGCAGGGATGTGTTGTTGTTGCCTTTCACATGCTTTCGATCTAGACTAATCTCGGCACTCAGATGTCCCTTTGGCCTTACAGAATAGGATGCCTGGAATCAGAACAAGCCGTGGAGTGCAAAGAAATTCCTCAGTCATGACTACATTATTTTGTTCTTCGTCTCAAAAGCAAGCTAGGTGAGAGAATTCATTCATCTTTTACCACACTGCAAGGGACAGAGGCAATTTTTCTCCCAGGATTCAGGACTAAAGTAGATGATCTTCTGGACTTCTCTGTGACATTTCACTGAAATTGCACGTCACCGAAAACAAACAAGCAAACAAAAATCTTCCTTTTGAGAAGATAATCCCCAGAAGTTAAAAAAAAGAGTAGTAGTCCACTTGGAAGATGCAAAAAAATGTAAGTACACATGTCATTTGAAGGGGTGCGTGTGTGTGTGTGTGTGTGGACTCTTTCAGTTGCAAGATAGAGCAACTCAACTACAAGTGGCTTAAACAAAATGGGGGTTTTATTTGTGTTATAGAAAAGTCCAAGATAGATCAGTCTTCAGTCATGGCTGGATCCAGGTGCTCAGATGATGTCATATGAGTTCTTACCCCTCTCCCTCACTCAGCTCTGGTTCAACATGACCACCAGCAGCCCCAGACTTACATTCTGCCAGCTAGACACATCCCTGGGGGAATGTGTGCTTCTTTCCCAGAAGTCTTTTTAAAAGTTCTAGGTTTGCATCTCAATAGCCCAAATTGGATTTAGTGTCCATCCCTACACCAATATGGTGCCTCCAGTTGGCCAGGCCTTGATCACACACTCCTGAAGCAGGGTGGGGTAAGGCAGACTCCAACCAAACTACATGGACTTAAAAAAAAAAAGGATGATATTACCAGGAAGGAAAATGGTTTGGCAACAGCAAAGGATGCCTGTTACAGTGGAATGCCTATGTAATGGTGAAATGAATAAGAGGAAGAAAAGAAAGGCAGCTGGTAGGATGCTGGCAGAGGGCAATGAGCAGGTCTGTTCTAAGTGAACTCGGGTCGGCAGGCTTGGTTCTCAAACCAGTTGCCTTGATTAATGGTAAAAACAATAACATTTCAAGACCTGAAACACATCTCCTTAAATTTCATCAAAGCGTCCAGTAACTGCTGATGTTTACGGATGTCACCGTCACCCAGGGTTGCTGTTGCCCCTGGACAGCCGGGTAAGCAGGCAGCTGTCTATCAGGACTAAATGAAAGAGGTTCGAAAGCCAATGCGGTGAAGTCAAGAACTTGGCTTGTGCAGTGCATCATAAAGGAAGGAGGGAAGAGGGAGAAGCCTTGGCAATTTGTTTTTAATATTTTTGCTTGTTTTGGATGCCACGAAAGCCTCATGTATTGGCTCTTGACTAACAAAAACAGAGGGGAAGCCAGGCTGGAAACCTGGCTGTGTTTCCGTGCACAATTAGGTTTGTTTGTTTAGGTCTCTTTTTATTTGTTTTCAGATGACTCAGATATGAATACTGCAGGCCTTTCAAAGTGAAGTGTTCATACGTGTATTTTAGGTCTAGGGCTTCGCCAAGTGCAGAAAGACTTGGCTCCCTGAGGTTATTTTCCTATCCAGGGGTTTTTCAAACTTTCAAGTGGAGCTGAAGAATGCTGTTGCAAGCCAGGTTCTTTTTCTCAGCAGACCCCAGCTTGGGGTTGTAGGGGGGACAGGGATTGCAAACATACAAACACAAAAATCCCCAAACAGTGCACAAGGGCACCCATTGTGCTGATCCCGGCACTGCTTCTCCCTGATGGCTTTACCATCTGCATACTTCCGTCCTCTCTGGAAACCTCTTCACTAGTCTGCCTCCCTTTCACCAGACAACCAAGTCCAGAGGTGGACTCTCCCTTCCTCTCTCTCTGGATCTGTCTATAAACTGTCTACTTTCAAGATTCTCCTTTTTCATTGCTATAGTTTGGAGTCTGACGCCTCCTATAAAATGCAGAGATATTTACAATCTGGGAAGCTGCCAAGCATCTGTGAGCTCCTACCCCTAAGGGTGGTGTCTCCCGCAGGAATGGTTCGCTTCTGGCCAGGTGACCCAGCTTCCAGGGCCCTGGGAGGGGTCTAGGGAGAGGTCGAGCGGTAGTCTTTCCCCCCAAGATGAGCAGGATGCAAGCCAGGCAATGATGAAGACCAGTCTGATCTCCCTTCTTGGAGATGAGACTTCTTTCCAGTATCCCTGTCTCTGCATTGATGAATCAGAGAATAGAGACAGCCTGAAGTGGTCCCAGCTGTTTTCAAATACTCAGGATCTATATAGGCATCAGAAGCAGGTTTCCTAAGCTCCCTGGAAGCTGGTCACAGCCTAAGAGTCTCTGACAGCCTCCCTTGCTCACTGCCCATGTGAAACGGAAGACACTGACCAATGCATTAGCCAGAGAAGCACTTTCCTACGTTAGTCACTCCAGCGAAACGTCTGGTAGCCAAGATCACATTTTTTCAATGCTCCTCTCCCTCTGAATTTGCCCCTCAACTCTTCTGCTTTTAAGACTCTCCTCTTTCAGTGTTCCAGCATAGAGGCTGAAGCATCTGAAACTTTTAGGAGAAAGATTTATTCTGTCAAAATTCACACATTTCAGGAATGTCTTTTATTTTATTTTATTTTCCAAACCACTGTCTTCCAGAACTCTATCCTGGGGTCAAAGAAAAAATCGGTCCAATCTTGCACCCTCCACACCTACACTGCTGTGTCAGCACAGGTGGTGATTGGAATAATGGCCCTGTGTCTCAGCAGACACTGAGATAAGGATTTGAGTACAAACAGTTTAGTCGAGTGGCGAGCCCAGGATGCAACTCAGTGGGGAGGTGACCCTGGGCAACTGGACCTCAATCCTGCTAGGGACCCTCTAACAGGAGGAACAGTGGAATATGCCCGTGATTGTCCCACTGAGGGACAAGGAAGCTGGCTCTTAATGGTTGAGGGTTGATCTTGGCATCTTAACTCCTGGTCACTTCCAAGTACACTGCCAGTCAGGGAACATCTTCAGGCAGAAGAGATGTAGAACTTCCCAGACGCCACTTCCAGGGTAGGCTGAGGGGATTTGGGAAGGGCACCAGCCATGTCTATAGAGTCTTCTATACCCTAAGATGACATAAGGAAAAGACCAGTCATCAGAAAAAGACTGTACCGTCCTTACTCCACTGTGCCCGCTGAGGCAGGGAAGTGGACTGCACTAGTTGAAACAACAGGGCTAGAAAGCAAAAGGTTTGAGTTCAACTCTCAGTTTGTTGTCTACTGATTTATTTAGCAAATATTCCTGGGCTGCTTGCTAGTAAGTGGCAAGTGGGGATGGTGACGGTTAAAGCTGGCAGTGAGCAAAGGTCAGATCATAGGATCTAGAAGGCCATACTATGTTGCATAGCCAGGGCAATGAGGTATGCTTTTGATTATTATTCAATTAATATTTATTTCATTGTTTCTTGTATCCCCCGTCTTCTTTTCAGGTTCAACTTCTTTCTGAAGATCCCCCTTTCAGTAGCTTTTCACTGATGTCTGTGAGGGGTAAACTCTTAGTCAAGAATGGATCCATTTTTAAGACTATTCATTCATTCATTCATTCATTCATTCATTCAGAGACAGGGTCTCACTCTGTCGCCCAGGCTGTAGTGCAGTGGCACAATCATGGCTCACTTCAGCCTCCACCTCCCTGGCTCAAGCAATCCTCCCACCTTAGCCTCCTGAGTAGCTGGGACCACAGGCGCCCACCACCATGCCCGGCTAGTTTTTTAAATTTTTTGTAGAGACAAGGCCTCCCTGTGTTGCCCAGGCTGGTCTCAAACTCCTGCGCTCTAGCAGTCCTCCTGCCTTGGCCTCCCAAAGTGCTGGGATTACAGGCGTGAACCACTGCCCCTGGCCTGGATCCATTTTTCTTGGGGCCTGAAGCTAATGCCATTTTGGATCCTCTTTAGGAAAAATAATACAAACTATGAATATAAAATTAAGAATGAAAATATTGACAATGAGAAAAAAATCACTACAAATTATAAAGTTTGAAATGCTGACAAATAAAACAAACATTTAAAAAATCCAGAAAGAATACTATTTTTTATTAATTAACTAGACTTTTTCCAACTTCTCATATTGGTGCCATTGGAGGGACGATGGTCATTTTGGAGATTTGACTGGTGGGAAGATGAGATGGTCTACATTTACTTTGGATTTCATGAGATACATTAGGTGATCTGCAGTCCTTTTCATGTTTAGCTCAGTTATTCAGTTATTGCTGGGTGTACAGATGTTGGAATGGCTTCCAGAAATACTCCTACCATCCACAGGCTGACTTCCCTGGCACACAGCATCAGAGATTGGATGGAGATGCAAATAATTCTACAATGTCTGGCACCAAAAATATGCGGATAGTGAAGAAGTAAGATTTAAGATGTATGGAATCACAAGGTAGTCTGTAGAAAAACTCTTCCACTTATCAGATATGTAAAACTGTAAGTAGAGGACTCATTCATATTCAATGCCTAGTCAAATGAAAGATTTTTTCCCACCAGAAATATATTTGAGAATGTGGTGCATACAACTATAAACACACCATACATTTGCAGCTCATATGTGAAAGAAATTCATAAAGGTCTTCCCAAAGTCAACAACAATTCTAAACATGTATATGCTAGTACTGAAAGTGAGCTATAAAGCTAAAAAAAATTTTTTAACTTTCAATAACTTAAAAACAAAGTTTGATCTGCCATGTTAGAAAGAAGACTGAATTATCTTTCTATTCTCTTTATAGAAAGTGATATTACAAAATCATCATATTAAGAGATAATTAAAAGATACATAACTAAAAATGAAAACAGTCTAAATGAAATATAGTATCCTTGATTGGATCCTAAAACTCAGCATGTTCAGCACAATTTCTCTTGTGAGAGAGCAAAGACACATAAACAGAAATCATTGGTTGGAACTTCTGGGAAAGCTTATGAAAGGAGCCAAGCCAAGACTGAAGGACACATAATCTTGCCCTTCACCTCTCCTCCTTCCTGCTGCTAGGAATGTCATTGTGATAGAGCTGCTGCAGTCATCTTGCAGCCATGAGGTGACATTAAAGGTAGAAGCCAATGTTAGAAATGGTGGAGCAGAAAGAGGAAAGGATCCTGGGTCATTGGTGATATGATGTAGCCACCATACCAACCCTGAATGGCCTATTCCAGACACATTCAGAGAATGAATTAACTATCTCTTTTAAGCAAACCATTAATTGGGATTGCTGTTACATATAACTGAATCTAGTCCTAACTGATAGATCACCTGACCCCATCTTGGGGATCCAGGGACAATTTCCTGCAGATCATGAAAGATAATTAGGAAATAGGTCAGGTAACCGGTAGTAGGAGCACTAGAGGCTCCAGAGTACAGGTTTTATTTAAAGAGCAGCAGACAGCCACTGATGGGGTTTAAGGAGAATTTCAGTATTGGATTTTAGCACTGGGAAACAACAAATATAACTGTCTCATTGGTAGCTATACTGAAGAGAGGGAAAGACTGAAGACAGGAAAAGTAGGACGAGAGGTGATGTGACAATTTATGCCAGGAATAAGATCCTGAAATAATGCTGCATAACAGTGCTGAACGCCAAGGGCTGTGCCATCAGCAAGACCCGGGGGCCTATCTGGGCTTTGTCACTCATCAGCCATGTGGCCCTGAGCAAGTGACTTAACTTCTCGATGCCTCTGTTCCTACCTATTTCCGTAATATTTCTAAAAGAATTGAATGAGGCCGTGTGTGCACAATGCTTAGGACAGTACACGTAAGAACTCACTAAATTATTGCTGTTATTATTTTTGCTGGGCCTGTGGCAGTGAAAGACAGGTTCCAAGCAATAAGATGAAATCAAGAGAATGCTGAGACCAGTTGGATGGGGAGAGGGGTGGATGAGACAGAAAGGAGGTAGAAATGTCTCTTGAATTTCTGTAGAAGAAACAATTTGGGGAGAAGGATAACAAGTCCAGTTTTGGACCTGTGGAGTTGGCGATGTCTCTGGGCCATCTGCATGGAGATGATAGGTGTTCACCTGCACTGGCAGATACAGAGGGAGTGAGGATCGGAGCTGGAGACAGACTGGAGAGTCCTGGGGGTGGATGAGCTCACAGGCCTAAGGTGAGTGTGGAGAATGAAAAGAAGACGGCAAAGAGGGAGCCCTGCGGGTGGTAGGGATGGACCAGAAGGAGCCAGCAAGGAACCAGACGAAGACCGGACAGAAAATCCTAAGAAAAGCCTTGGGAGTAGCCCCAGGAACTTCAAAGGAGACAGAAATTAAAGAAGTGTTAATTGCACTAAATGGAGGCCTATGGCTCACGCCTATAATCCCAGCGCTTTGGGAGGCTGAGGCAGAAGGGTCACTTGAACTCAGGATTTTGGGACCAGCCTGGGCAACATGGTGAATGGTGAATCCCCATATCTACAAAAAAAAAAAAAAAAAAAAAATCTGGGCATGGCGGTGCTCACCTGTAGTCCCAGCTACTCAGGAGATTGAGGCGGGAGGATGGCTTGAGCCCTGGAGGGAGACAGAGGTTGCAGTGAGACAAGATCGCACCACTGCCCTCCAGCCTGGGCAACAGAGAGAAACCCTGTCTTAAAAAAAAAAAAAAAAAAAATGCACGAAATGCTGCAGAACCGTCCAAAAAAATCTGCGATATGAACATTGGGCTGAAGGGCAGAGAGGTCATTGGGGACCTTGGCCCCTGCCGGCTGGAGGTTATGATGGGGCTGGAAGGCAGTCTGGTTGGGGACAGGGGGCAGGGGGTAGGGGTGGGGGAAAGTAATTAGAACCAGGGATCAGGAAGAAAGCTTGTGTGAAGGTGGCAGAGAGTTCCGCAGTAGCCAGAGCTAATAAGGAGAGGAAAACGAAAGGAAAGTAAGACGGAAGGAAATGGAAGGCAAGAAACCTAGGAAGACAAGAGCAGGCTTGATGTCCATGACAAGAACCCAAGCTGTCCCCGGGTCCTTGCCCAGAGTGTAGAAAATCACCCCCGGTGGTTCGGGAAAGCCCGGCTGCCCAGCAGGGATAGGCGGAAAATTGGTGGGGAAAGTCTCCAACCTGAGCTTGCATGGACAGAGCTCAGAGAATTCAATGAGGCCAGAAGGAAAGAGAATCATGGCTCTCATTTACTAAGCACTCAACATAGCCAGGCACCTGGTGCCAAGATGTGGCAACCTACGAGGTCCTACCTATTTCACCAGTGAGCACCTGACGCTCCATGAGGTTAAGGAACCCACCAGCGAGGGCGGAACCAGGGCCTTCAACCCTGTCTGAGCCCACAGAGGTAATCCTTAGTCACCAAGCGCCGCTGTGTAAGGGACAAAGACCGCAGAAACGGCCAGAGAAGAGGCGAGAGATGTGGCCCAAAGAGAGGGGACGGGCCTGGGTGATTTCACATAGAGAGGGGACGGGCCTGCGTGATTTTACATAGTGAGGGGATGGTCCTGGTAATTTTACATAGAGAGGGGACGGACCTGGATAATTTTACGTAGAGAGGGGACGGGCCTGGGTGATTTTACATAGAGAGGGGACGGGCCTGGGTGATTTTATATAGAGAGGGGACGGGCCTGGGTGATTTTACATAGAGAAGGGACGGGCCTGGGTGATTTTACATAGAGAGGGGACGGGCCTGGTGATTTTACATAGAGAGGGGACGGGCCTGGGTGATTTTACATAGAGAGGGGACGGGCCTGGTGATTTTACGTAGAGAGGGGACGGGCCTGGGTGATTTTACATAGAGAGGAGACGGGCCTGGGTGATTTTACATAGAGAGGAGACGAGCCTGGGTGATTTTATATAGAGAGGGGACGGGCCTGGTGATTTTACATAGAGAGGGGATGGGCCTGGTGATTTTACGTAGAGAGGGGACGGGCCTGGGCGATTTTACATAGAGAGGGGACGAGCCTGGGTGATTTTATATAGAGAGGGGATGGGCCTGGGTGATTTTACATAGAGAGGGGACGGGCCTGGGTGATTTTATATAGAGAGGGGACGGGCCTGGGTGATTTTATATAGAGAGGGGACGGGCCTGGGTGATTTTACATAGAGAGGGGACGGGCCTGGGTGATTTTATATAGAGAGGGGACGGGCCTGGGTGATTTTACATAGAGAGGGGACGGGCCTGGGTGATTTTACATAGAGAGGGGACGGGCCTGGGTGATTTTACATAGAGAGGGGAAATGGACCTGGGTGATTTTATATAGAGAGGGGACGGGCCTGGGTGATTTTATATAGAGAGGGGACGGGCCTGGGTGATTTTACATAGAGAGGGGACGGGCCTGGGTGATTTTATATAGAGAGGGGACGGGCCTGGGTGATTTTACATAGAGAGGGGACGGGCCTGGGTGATTTTACATAGAGAGGGGACGGGCCTGGGTGATTTTACATAGAGAGGGGAAATGGACCTGGGTGATTTTATATAGAGAGGGGAAATGGGCCTGGGTGATTTTACATAGAGAGGGGACGGGCCTGGTGATTTTACATAGAGAGGGGACGGGCCTGGGTGATTTTACATAGAGAGGGGAAATGGACCTGGGTGATTTTATATAGAGAGGGGAAATGGGCCTGCGTGATTTTACATAGAGAGGGGACGGGCCTGGTGATTTTACATAGAGAGGGGACGGGCCTGGGTGATTTTACATAGAGAGGGGACAGGCCTGGGTGATTTTATATAGAGAGGGGACGGGCCTGGGTGATTTTACATAGAGAGGGGACGGGCCTGGTGATTTTACATAGAGAGGGGACGGGCCTGGGTGATTTTACATAGAGAGGGGACAGGCCTGGGTGATTTTATATAGAGAGGGGACGGGCCTGGGTGATTTTATATAGAGAGGGGACGGGCCTGGTGATTTTACATAGAGAGGGGACGGGCCTGGTGATTTTACATAGAGAAGGGACGGGCCTGCGTGATTTTACACAGAGAGGGGACGGGCCTGGGTGATTTTATATAGAGAGGGGACGGGCCTGGTGATTTTACATAGAGAGGGGACGGGCCTGGTGATTTTACATAGAGAAGGGACGGGCCTGCGTGATTTTACACAGAGAGGGGACGGGCCTGGGTGATTTTATATAGAGAGGGGACGGGCCTGGTGATTTTACATAGAGAGGGGACGGGCCTGGTGATTTTACATAGAGAAGGGACGGGCCTGCGTGATTTTACACAGAGAGGGGACGGGCCTGGGTGATTTTATATAGAGAGGGGAAATGGGCCTGGGTGATTTTACATAGAGAAGGGACGGGCCTGGGTGATTTTACACAGAGAGGGGACGGGCCTGGGTGATTTTACATAGAGAGGGGACGGGCCTGGTGGTTTTACATAGAGAAGGGACGGGCCTGGGTGATTTTATATAGAGAGGGGAAATGGGCCTGGGTGATTTTACATAGAGAGGGGACGGGCCTGGTGATTTTACATAGAGAGGGGATGGGCCTGGGTGATTTTACATGCGGATGCAGAGGAGGGGCAGCGTCGGGGCGGCAGAGTCCGACCTCGGGGGATTCACCTAGAGGGTTACAGGCGAGGCCGCTCCAGGCACGCAGGACCTGCGGGGCGCCACCCAGGAGGGGGCAGCAGCGCCATGCGCAAAGCTGGCCCGCTCCGCTCCGCTCTCAGGCTCAGGGCTGCGGAGACGGGAATCGCGGCTTCCCCGGGAAGAGGCGTCCCAGGAGACCTCCGCCAGGCCAGGGAAACCCGGCCTCAGGGCCTGGGTGAACGTGCCTTCCAGACCATCCCGGCAGGCCGCTGCTACCCAGAGGCCTCAGGCGCTAGGGACAGCCTCCCACCCTATTCCTGAATCTCTCCTCCATCCCGGCCAGCACCCACCTACCCCTGGTGGAACGGAGACCCCATGTCTTGCTCAGGACCTTCGCCACAAGCCCTCCCTACTCTGCCGCAGTGAGCCCTGCCAGGGAGGCAGAGCTGCAGAGCCCACCCTGCCACCGCCGCAGGGGCCCTCCCCAGGCTGGCCCTGCTGTCCAAAGGACTCATAGTCACCAGGCTGTACAAATATATCTCCCACCACACATCGGATGCGAAGGGAAAACCGAGGATCACTCTATTGCTTAGAACTAATCTGGTCTTTCTCTTCTGAGCCTCACCCACTAGTTAGTGGGATGGGAGGATAAATGAGATGTCCAATCCAGTTAAACTTTGAGCTGATATTTTAAACCCTGCAGATAATGCTGGGTCTTCAGGAAAAGCGTTCAGTGTCTCTGAGAGCTGCTGCTTGCTCTGTCTCTCACTGCAGAGGCAGGGATATGGGGAGCGAGGGGGCTTTCCCCGCCGTGGCAGCAGAGCAGTGGGTTCCTTGGTCCCATGAAGGTCCCTGGCTGTGTGCCAGCTGCTGCCTGCTGGTCTTTGGGGAGACGTCCTTTATGTGGCCTGGGTCACGCTGGACCTCCTGGCCTCCACTACTGAATGTGTGGCCCATTCTTCCAGCCCAGGCAGTGCCCCGGGTGGGCTGCAGCCCCAGAGCTCTCCCCGTATCCCCCAGTGGCTCTCCAGTCTACTCGTGGGGAGGCCCAGCCCTTGCGCGTGACTGGGCAGTCACCTTGTCTCATAACAGCAAGCCCACTGGTGGGTCCACTGGTTCCGGACTCAGCATCTGTGCCTCGTGGGACTGAAGGGAGCACACAGCTCCTTTCCAGGGCTGCAGCCTGGGTTCTTAGGGGGCAGCTTGTGAAGTGGCTTCCTCTCAGAGTCCTGAAAGGTGACGTCTCTAACGCTGTCCCTCTGTGGGCCCAGAGATGGGAAAGCCAAGTCTTCCATCAACTCTGTTGATGTCTTGGCTATTCTCAGCCAGTCCACTTCCTTCTCTTTTTAAAAGATTCCCAGGTACAGAAAAAGCACAGTGGGCTTTCCCTTGACTTCTTTCTTTCCACATTTCCTCCTTCCAGACTCCCCTGAACCCTCAGTGACTGGCTTTGGTATCGAGCTGTGTATTTTGGAAATCCCTAGCTCAATGCTTTAGGATTCGCCTTGAAATACCAAGGGAAGAGGAAGAAGAATTTGAAAAATCCCGTCTCAGAATAATGGTCTGGCCTCTCAGGCAGGAACTTTCTACATAACCTTATTTTGAATGAGCAAAGCTCAGCATTGCCTGGGTGTCTCTTGGTATTCCTCCTGTAACCGAGTTGAATCTGCCCACATTTTTCCCCTCTCCCCATCTCATCACGCCTCCTCCCCCTACAGCCAGATATCAAGGGAGAACAGGGAGAGTGGGAACTGGAAGAGAAAGCATGTTACTGCCTTGAAATGGGATCCCCCTTCCCCTGTCTTGCAGTCTGAAGAACTCGTTCTCATCAGGTCCAAATCACTTAGCTTTTCTTCTTTCTCTTATTGTTCTGTTAAAGCTCCAGGTATCCGTCTCTACTCTCATTACTCCCCAGCTCACCCCAGTCCACTCTACATACAGTATCGTCTCCAGTCCTGCACCTTCAGGTAAGGACCACGCTTTGTCTGATTCCCCGGATGCACAGCCCATGCTTTCACACTGCCATGCCATTGCCGCGCCCTGTCCCCACCTGAATTTTCTATCTTCCAGTCCTTTTCCAAGGCTTATCTCAGTATCACTTCCTATGAGAAATCTTTCTCGAGTTTACTAAGTCAGATGAGACTTCTCCCTCCTCTAAGGCCTGCACCACTCTGAATCTCTCACATCCGGCCTTGTATTTAGATATGTGTGTATTTATCGCCCAGCTAGGCTGGGATCACTCACTCAGCTACATATCTTCTGTACGGTTGTGGATTAAATTAAATCAAATATGAGGCTGGACATGGTGGCTCAGGCCTGTAGTCCTAGCACTTTGAGGGGCCGAGGTGGGCGGATCACCTGAGGTCAGGAGTTTGAGACCAGCCTGGTTAATGTGGTGAAACCCTGTCTCTACCAAAAAAAAAATACAAAAAATTAGCCGAGCATGGTGGCAGGCGCCTGTAATCCCAGCTAATCAGGAGGCTGAGGCAAGAGAATCGCTTGAACCTGGGAGGCGGAGGTTGCAGGAAGCCGAGATGGCATCACTGCACTCCAGCCTAGGCTACAGAATGAGACTCCACCTAAAAAAAAATAATAATAATTAAATCAAATATGGTCATCAACAGGACTAAACCTAGATCCAGTTTTTAAGTAGGCCCAAAGCCCAGAGCACATCACTTTACACAAATTATTGAATTTCTTTGGCCTCAGTTTCCTCCTTCGTTAAATAAATGAGTTGGTTTCCAAAATGTCTTAGGTCATCTCTTTTTCTGACACTCTATATAATTTCATCTACGCTCTTCTGTGGTTTGTGTGTGCATGTGTGTGTGTGTGTAGGGAGGCAGGGCTAACTAACTGGAGAGGAAAGGTGGAGTAGTGGAATTGACACAAGCTTTAGATTAGGACAGACATGAATCTAAATCCAGGCTCAGGCACCCACCTGCTAGGTGATCTTGCACACTCTTACCTGCTCTGAGTTAAATGGAAAATAGGATTGTTCACCCACTCAGTAAGCATTTACTCAGTCCTACTAAGTACACACATCGAGTTGGTTATCAGGGGATATTGAGTAAATAAGACGTGTCCCCTTTCTGTAGCAGGCCAGAGTTCCTCAGAAGGAGATAAACCTATATCACAAGTAAGTGTCATAACAAGCATAAGTACTAGATGGGAGAATGTTCCTGATACAGTGGAGCCCAAAGGAGGGAGAGACTAAATGGATAAACAGATTATAGGGACTGATCTCACTGGGAATGTGACAGGGAAGGTTTCCCTGGAGAAGGGAGACCAGGAGGGAATACTCCTGGAACTTGTAGGTGGACGGGGAGAAGCAAACCATGCCAGGTCTATTCCTGTCATTGTGAGTCTTCTTTGACCCACCTTGGTGAGGCCCAGGAATCTTGGATCCTGAATGCATTTCCAGAGAGGTGGTCACAGCTGACATCAGTCCTGTGGCTTGGCCTCTGAATCTGTTGATTCCATTCTTAAACCTCAGTTCCTTTCCTTGTTGCAGATGAGTCGCCTCCAGTGCCCAAAGCAGCCTCCTCACCCTCTGTGTGTCAAGACTGACCTGTGCCCCAGCTAATCTCTTGGGGAAGAGCAGTGCCCGATATAAGGCAATTATTACCATAAGAAGTAACCCCTCCCCTAACTGCCCCCTTTACTGGGTCCAGGGGAGTTTTCTGCACAGAACCCACAAGAGTTTCTACCAAGGGACCATCTGAAAAACAACTCTAGCCAGAGGAAGCTGTTCAAACACCATCCATTTTGACACTTGGCTGGATTAGCAAGCACCTCTTCCCTCAGAGAGTGGGAAAATTTCCAGAATTAGTCTGCCGGCAGAAAGGGAGGTTGAGCAAACAGGCATATTGTTTTTTCATAGCTGTCTCTCTTGTTAATGTTTGGTCAGCCAGCCGTGCATTTTTGGAGTGTTACATAGGCTTACGCTCAGCCTTCATCAGAGAACAATTAGGACGAGTGTGGGGGAGGCCCCAGGGTCAGGGATGACAGATGGGCCTCCACTTAAGCAGGTTAGAAGTTCAGTTGCTCAGGAGGAAGAAGACCCATCTTTGGCTGGGGAGCACAGGGTTGGGTAGAAAGGAGAAGAATGGAAATAAGGCAGAAGGCCTCTCTTTTCTGAAATATCCCTTAGGGATAAGTCCCTATATCTTAAGCAGTTGTTTTAGTTTTCCCTGAAGAAGCATCAGCGGCCGTGGCTGAATCAAGAAGCCAGAGGCCTGGTGCCATTCTAAAATAGCAGCATTGCTACGCTTTCCAACTGAGGGATTACTCCTTGGTGAGCCAGAGAGCTTTGGAACATCATTTGGAAGCAAAACCACATTTTTTTCAAAAAGAATTTTTTTTAAAGGAAATTTTACATGCAGTGAAGTCAAGGCTTAACTCTTGAGAGAAAGCAGTACAGGGACAGTCATTGCTCTGAGTGGAGGGTGAGTTTTTCTTTGGTGAAAGGTCAGTTGAGGTGCCTATGAGAGGGGAGAGGCAGAGGGTAAGGGTATTGTTTTTTAGAAGGGTTGGTTAGTAGGAGGAAAGTACTGGTAGTTGGTAGAAAAGTACAGAAAGTAGAAAGAGAATTCTGTGATTTAACCTTTGCAGCATATCAAACTGCCTCGAAACTATGTGGCTGAAAACAACCATTTTATTTGCTCAGGGTTCTGTGGGTCAGGGATTGGGTTTGGGCTCAGTTAGGTGGTTCTTCTGCTCATCTCACCTGGGGGTCATTCTTCTGGCTGCAGTCATTTGACAGCTCAAAATGGGGTTGGATAGTCTAAGATGGCCTTACTTCTCTAGCAACAGATGCTGGCTGTTAGCTGGGCCATGTGTCTCCAGAGACCAGCCTTGGCTTCTTCACATGGTGTCTGGGTTCTAAAAGCAGTAAGAGAGAGGAAAAGGCTGACCTCACAATGGTTTTTCAAGTCTTGTCTCTTGTCCTGCACCCTCAGGTAAGGGCTACACTTTGTCCCATTCCCCTGATGCACAGCGCATGGGACATTTACTGTCCTATTAGCAGAAGCAAGTCGTACAAGCTCCAAGTCAATGTGGGTGGGGACTGAACAAGAGTATGGATACAGGAAGGCGCTCTGGCTCCATTGGAAACCATCACTGTAACTGCCAACCCACAAGGGAAGTAAATCTTAAATGGACTTGGACACCCTAAGCTCAGTGGGATGCAAACCATGCGAATCAGAGTTATGAGCTCAAGTTGAGGAAAAAAGACCAGAGAATCATCTTGTTGAGTTTTGGAACAAGCCAGCTCTGTCCTGGGGATGCTGGGGTAGGGAGACACTGGGATTAGTAAGACTTGAATAACTCTAGTGAGAATCATTTTTAGCATCTCATAAAATTTATAACAGTGTCCTCTTCCTCCATATTTACATTTATATCCAAATAGATATGACCTGAGACTCCTCAGGCCTCCCCAGACTATAGGAAAGATGGTGGTATGGCCATAGAGTCTAAATGGAAAAACAGACACCATTTCCAGGTTTTGCAACAGAAGGAATGGTTTATGCTGGTGATGGAAGGGCAGAGGACCAAAGGGGACAGTGCAACAGCCCAGGGATGAGCAATGGCAGGAGGTCACTACTCCTCTGAGATTGGAGAGGCAAAGAGAAGACACCAACTAATAGAGTCCAGAGACCAGGGTGACATGGTACAAACTACAGTCATAATGGACCTGTCTGATGGGAGCTGGAGCCATGCAGAAGGCAGAGCCACTGAGGGAGAAGCCACCCAAGACTGAGAGCGAGTGAGAGCAGAAGCCTGGCTTCTTCCTTCCTTCTAACCCCTCATCTCCTGCCAGTGTCTTTTATGGGCTACACCTGGCCAGAACCCACTACTCTAGGAGCCTCTGAAACACAGCCTGCAAGGGTAGCCCCCTGTAATAGACAGTAGGAGCAATTCAAGGAAGGGATCTGGGGCAGAGAGGCCCAGGACCAGCCCATGGAGCACATTCACAGTAATAACCCAAATATTACCCATGCTTGATCAAGTAAGACTCTTTGTTCCCCACACAGTCCCACTGTAATTTCTGTGCATCTCTGTGGGTATTTCTTATGAGCATAAGAAAAACTTTGAGGTTCACATCCAAAAGCCATTGAGAAGGGGCGTCTCCCACCCTGAGAATGCTGCTCTGCCCAGGCTGCTGTCTTCTGCCACCCTGAGGCTGAAAACACTGATGTACCAATGTGGTACCGAACACTCCCACATCCTCCTTGAGACTGAACCTCACTAGCCCACTCAGAAGTGGAGAGATGGCTTTTCCACCCTGCCATTCTCTTTATAACAGTCCTTTATAAAAATAATTCATTCAGCCCCTCCTCAGACACTATCTCTGAGACCAGGTCGAGGGGCACTGTACAAGGCTGACTCCCCATTCCCCCATCTGGTAGCATCTGACCAAACCATTCCCACATCCTCCTTCCACCAGCACACCTCCCTGCAAATCCACTCCTGGATGTTCACCTCCCCTTTACCAGACACATCCAGTCATACATGGATAAATCCCTGATGGGTTTGAGCTGGGACCACACACTCAAACACACATGCGTGCATGCATACATATGTACACACAAGTATGTGCTCACATCATTACTACCACAACCTCTGCAAGAGTGCACAAGAAATGAGAAAAATGATCACTGATTAACACCTCCAATGTGTCACATAGTTTATACTTAATTCCTTTACTCCTAAAGAAAATCCTACAAGTAGGCCTGATTCTCATTTACAGGTGAGAAAACTGAGGTGCATATTTCTGTGACTGGCTCTAGCTTACACAGTAAAGAAGCAATAAGATCAAGATGTTAAGTCAGGTCTACAGAATACCAAAATCCA
Organism: Pongo abelii; assembly: GCF_028885655.2. Classification (NCBI taxonomy): domain Eukaryota; kingdom Metazoa; phylum Chordata; class Mammalia; order Primates; family Hominidae; genus Pongo; species Pongo abelii. Next base: position 25,148,737 of record NC_071988.2, read on the forward strand.
TATCCTTCCCCTACCACGTTGTCTTTCAACCTATATGAACAGCATTTTATTCTTGTCTTGGCACTATTTCTTATTGTCCTAGTAAGATTGAATAAACTGTTATTTCTAAGCCTTCTTATATATTTGAGTACCGTCTTCTGGTGAGTGGCGCCTAGATTTCAGCTTAGGGACTACCTAAAAATAATCATAAGCAGTGTGCTGTTTCATGCTTCCATATTGTTTTCCAAAGATTTATATTGTTATTACAAGAGGGGCATACTGGAGGATGGCCCCTGGAGGTGATATCGCCTGGGATCTGGAGGCAATTGAGCATTGCTGTTGAGAACACAAACTTTGGCACTGAGCACAGCCTTGGGAAAGGAATTTTCCATGTGCACACAAAGCTGCATTGTAGCTGGAAGTGTGGGTAATGGCCAGCACACGACTCACAGCCAAGCCAGGCCAACCCTGTAGAATCTTAGCAGCAGTATGGATTTGGAGAGGAGGGAGAAGTTGGGGAAGGCAGAGAGATTAGCCATTGTAATGAATGGTCCCTGTGAGAGGTGATGGGTGGTGATTCTCTAGTTCTGGGTCAAGGCTTCCTGTACTTGAAGGGCAAATGTGAGTAGCAGAGCTGCGGGAAATGAGGAATGCTGTTTCTAGGAAATGAATGTCCTCCTGGCACTCCCAGTCACTGTCCTTTAAGTCTGATGAGGCTGCCCCATGTTCTCAGACAACCAGGTCCGCTCTCAATAGCTGGGCCTTCAGCTACCTTGTTCACCACTTCATCCCTGGTGTCTGTGCATAGTAGGTGCTCAATAAACACTTGCTGAATGAATGAACAAATCAAATAGACCAATTTAAGAATCTATTATAAATTTCACCTGCACAAAGTCTTTCTTCCAATGACTATGTTAATACGGTGCAAGGCTGAAAACTTCAATGCATTTTATTTAGAAAATATTTTATAATATTAAGAAAACAGTATTACAGAATGATTAGGAATTGAAGGAGAAATAAATACTCATAATCACCCCTTTCCAGAGCAACTATTATTATACCATGTTTCCCTTGAATATTTGGTCAAGTGCTAGTATAATTTTACATGTGTCCATTTATATGTGCATTTCATTTTGTTTCTTCTGTGTGTGTGTGTGAGTTTCACTGCAGGACGTTGTACCATAGTATCTCCATGTCACAACCTAATCTACATAGACGTTTTACATTACCTCATTGCATAGCCTTAAAGTGAGGCCTTCGTAAATTCAACTCCTGCATCATCTCTGTTTCTCTTCCAAGGACTTTTTGGAACATGCGGGAATTTCTGCCTTTTTTTTTTTTTTTTTTTTTTTTTGAGACGGAGTCTCGCTCTGTCACCCAGGCTGGAGTGCAGTGGCACGATCTGGGCTCACTGCAACCTCCACCCCTCCAGGTTTAAGCAATTCTCTGCCTCCGCCTCCGCCTCCGGAGTAGTTGCTGGGATTACAGGCACGTGCCAACACGCCCGGCTATTTTTTTAATATTTTTAGTAGAGACGGGGTTTCACCATCTTGGCCAGGCTGGTCTTGAATTCCTGATCTCGTGATCCACGTGCCTTGGCCTCCCAAAGTGCTGGGATTACAGGCGTGAGCCACTGCACCCGGCCCATCTTTTAAACAAAACTCTCTCTTTCTATATACATTTCCTTCTGCTTCCATTCACAGCAGAACTTCTCTCAACTGTTGTCTATCTCCCATTCATCGTCTTCCCCATTCTTCTCCTCCCCTTCTCTCTTGAACTTATTCTATGCAGGTTTTTGTCCTCACCATTCCACAAATTGCTCTCGTCAAGGTCCCCAATGATGTTAATGATGCTAAACGCAATGTTCAGTTTTCAGATATCATCTTACTTGACCTGTCAATAGCATTTAATATCATCCCTCACTCCCTCCTTCTTGAATCCCATTCTTCTCTTCAGTTCCAAGAAAACTCACCTGGTTTCCTCTCATATCCTTGACTGCTTCCTCTCAGTCTCCTCAAACTCCAGATGTTGGCATGTTCCAGAGTTAAGTCCACACAGCTCATCTTTCCTCTGTCCATACTCACTCCTTTGAGATATCATCCATGCTCCTGCTATCTGTGTGCCACCAAAGACTCCCCATTCTCTATCTGCACCTAGACCTTTCCTCTGAACTGTGGACTCTTATGCCAACTGTCCACTCAACATGACAACCTGGATCACTAATAGGCATCACAACCTTCATGTGTCCAAAAATGAAGCTCCAGGCTGGACATGGTGGCACATACCTGTAATCCCAACACTTGAGAGGCCAAGGCAGAAGGATCACTTGAGACCAGGAGTTTGAGACTAGCCTGGACATCATAGCAATGATGTCTACAAAAAACTATATATGTCTACAAAAAACTTTTTATGTCTACAAAAACTATATATAGCCAGGCATGGTCGTACATGCCTGTAGTCCTAGCTACTTGGGAGCCTGAGGTGGGAGAGTCACTTGAGCCCAGAAGGTTGAGGCTGTAGTGTGCTGTGATTGCATCACTGCACTCCAGCCTGGGTGATAGAACGAGACCCTGTCTCTAAAAAAAGTTTTAAAAATAATGAAAAATAAAAAAGAAACAAACTCCTGACTCTTCACTCTTAACCTTCTCTCATAGTCTTCTCCAGCTCAGGAAGTGGAAATGCTGTCTTTTCCAGTTGCCCAGACAGAAGCTCTTGTCATGTTGATTCTTCTCTTTTTTTTTTTTTTTTTTTTTTTTTTTTGAGATGGAGTCTTGCTCTGTCGCCCAGGCTGGAGTGCAGTGGTGCACTCTCTGCTCACTGCAAGCTCTGCCTCCCGGGTTCGCGCCATTCTCCTGCCTCAGCCTCCCGAGTAGCTGGGACTACAGGCACCCACCACCGCGCCTGGCTAGTTTTTTGTATTTTTAGTAGAGATGGGGTTTCACCGTGTTAGCCAGAATGGTCTCAATCTCCTGACCTCATGATCCGCCCGCCTCAGCCTCCCAAAGTGCTGGGATTACAGGCATGAGCCACTGCACCCGGCCACTCCACAGATTTGTTGATCTGTCAACGAATCCGATGGCTCTTTCTAAAAATACATGTAAAATACAACCATTTCTCATCCCCTCCACTAGTTAAAGCCACCATCCTATCCCACCTGAATTGCTTCAAGAGCATCCCAATGTCATTTAGCTTTGTCCTCCATAGTTTATTCTCAATGCAGCAGCCAGAGTGGGTGCCTGTTAACCTACATCACGTTTTATCATTTCTCTGTGCAAAAGGTTCCAGCGGCATACCATCACACAAGGAATGAAGCCACTGTCACCCACAGAAGGAAACCACTGTCCCCACTATGGCCTGCAAGGCCTCCACATCCAGCACCCCACAGCTAGACCTCATAGACCTCACTTACTGCTCCCCTCCTGGGTCTCTCCACTGCCCTCAAACATTCTGCTTTTACCACAGGACCTTGACACTTGCTGATTTCTCTGCTTGGAATGTTCTTTCCAAAGACCTTTAGAGTCTTTTGGGTATTTGTTCAAATGTGAGGCCTTCCCTGACTATTCCAGTGAAAACTGCAACACAGTCCCTGGCTTCATATTCTCCTGGTGCACCCCGTGTGTCTCCATGTGAGCTACTGTATAATTTAGTTATTTTTCTTGTATTCTGGGCCTCTCCCTGTGGTAATATTTTTTATTTTCTTTCTTTCTTTTTTTTCCCCCCACTGCTTTCTACCCAATGCCTAGAACAGTGTCTGACATGCAATGTTTGTTGAATGAATTGATCTGAGATCTGGCGTCTGAGAGTTGAAAGTCTCGCCCACGAGATGTGAGAAGGCAGAACACGATGAGAGGATCGCAGGCTGCCCCCTGTGCCTTGCCTGTTCGTTCATCGAACAGCAATCCAGCTGTCTCCATCTGTTCACAGGACACACCTGTGAGCGCCACGTCGGGGAAGAATGTTTGACATCCCTGAACTCATGCTACTCAGCAGCAGAGGGCCTGCAGCGTGGTCTTTACTTATTAAATATTTAAGTTCATTAACACACAAGAAAAGGGCTCCTGAAAATAGTCTGGAACCACTCAGGACCGGCTTTATCTCTTTCCCAGTTTTGCCTTGGGCCAGCTGTGTGCTAAATTTATTCACTTATTTACTCAGCCAGTCGATAAATGCAGCTTTGTAAATCACGTGATTGTTATCATTGTAAACAGTGTTTCTCAAAAAGCAAATGGAAAGGGCAATTCCTCTAATGCTTTTTCCCTAAGAGTTTTTGTCCCAAGTAGAAACTTCAATGCCCCCATCCAATCAGCACAAATCCCAAATGCACTATCTGGCCAAGCGCATCGAGTTTTTAGCTCACCACCCCCTCCAGAAGTTCGGAGAACATTTCCCTGAAGAAAGCCCTACCTCACCCCTTAAGTGCATTGGCGGTTGCTTACAGCCCAGGGCAGATGTGTGGTCATTCACAGTTAAGTGGCTGCAGGCCGGTTAGTGGACAGACAACATGAAGTATGCACAAATGAGCCAACAAGCCAACAGTGGAAACCCCAGAGTGGTGCATTGGCTGTGTCTACCCCAGTCACTAGCTTTTTTCTTCATTTCCTAGCACCTCTTCATAGCCGCACTAACTGTCTGATTCGCATTATAATCTGTGCTTTATACATCAAACAGCAAGAGATAGGCTGAGAAGCTCATCCTGCCCATCAGTGAGTGGTGTTGCCCTTCATGATTATATTAGTCTGTTCTCACACTGCTAATAAAGACATACCTCAGACTGGATTTCAATGTACTCACAGTTCCATATGGCTGGGGAGGCCTCACAATCATGGCAGAAGACAAAGGAAGAGCAAAACGACGTCTTACATGGCAGCAGGCAAGACGGAATGAGAGTCAAGCGAAAGGGGAAACCCCTTATAAAACCATCAAATCTCCTGAGATTTATTCACTACCATGAGATCAGTATGGGGAAAACTGCCCCCATGATTCAATTATCTCCCATGGGGCACCTCCCACAACAGGTGGGAATTATGGGAGCTGCAATTAAAGATGAGATTTGGGTGGGGACACGGCCAAACCATATCAGTGGTCATCCGCATCTTGTCACCTTTTCACTTGTTGGCCCCTGAGTGTGGCCAAGTGTGGCTACTTTAAGGGAAGTTCAGGAGCAGGAGATAGTTGGGCCACTGCTTTCTACTCAGATTGAGAGCAGTTGACTCCATCATTCAAGTGTCCATCTTGGGGGAGAATTGATTTCAGAGGCAGACAAACCTGCCGTCTTCGTACCTGTTCATTCCTTACACCAGAGAAACCTGTTCCAACTGTGCTTTTTGTCTGTGTCTATTAGTTCTTTGGGACTTACTTTGAATTGTCGTATTTTGCAGGTGTGCAGTACCTGTGATTGTTTAAGTAAAAAGGATTGTGTAAGTAAAAAAGATGAAACTGTGGATACATGCGCCAACGTGGATGCTCTCAAATGCATTAAGCTAGGTCAGTGGTCCTCAATCAGGAGTGATTTTGCCCCTCAGAGGGCATTTTGCAATGCCTGAAGACATTTGTGGTTGTGACAACTGGGGAGAGAGGTGTTACTGGAATCTAGTGGGTGGATACCAGAGATGCTGCTAAACATTCTATAGTGCACAGGACAGGCCGGCACAGCGAAGAATGATCTGGCCCACCATGTCAATAGCGCCAGGGTGAGAAACCCTGTGCCAAGTGAAAGAAGCAGACTCCATTTATATGACATTCTGGAAAAGGCAAAACCACAGGGATAGAAAATCCATCAGTAATTGCCAGGAGTTGGGGATTAAGTCCAAAGGGGTATAGGGGAATTTGGGGGGTGATGGAAATGTCCTCTATCTTGATGGTGATGGTGTTTACATACAGAACTATATACTTAAAAGGGTGAATTTGACCATATGGAAAATAAACTTATACCTGAAACAGCAAACAAAAACCCAGCTCTATCTGAACCAAAGAAATTCTGGAGAAGGTAGGGAGAAAAAGTAACCACCAAAGAAAAAAATGTGGGTTGGGGAAGAGAGGCTGAAGTGTAAAGAAGAACAATGGCCGGGTTCAATGGCTCTCGCCTGTAATTTCAGCACTTTGGGGAGGCCAAGATGGGTGGATTTCTTCAGCCCAGGAGTTCAAGACCAACCTGGGCAACATGAAGAAACCCCATCTCTACCAAAAAAAAAAATTTTTTTTTTTTAAATTAACCAGGTGTGATGGCGTGCGTGTGTGGTCTCAGCTACTCAAAAGGCTGAGGCGGGAGGATCGTTTGAGCCCAGGAGGTTGAGGCTGCAGTGAGCCGTGATCTCACCACTGCACTCCAGCCTGGGCAACAGAGTGAGACCCTGTCTCAAAAAAAAAAAAAAAAAAAAAGAAAGAAAGAAAGAAAGAAAAGAAAAAAAATCATAGAAAGACAGATGTTTGTTTTTCAAAACTAAATTAACTGATTGCTCCTCAGCAAATGATACCTCATCAAAAGCTACTTGTTGTTGTTGCCAGATATTTTTATAAAACAGCTTCAATGAGGTATACTTACCATGCAGTGAACTGCACAACTTTAAAATGTTCCATTTGGTCAGTTTTGACCTATGCATATACCTGTTAAACAATTATCACAATCATAATAAACATATCCAACACTCTTAAAAGCTTCTCCTCATCTTTTTGCAACCTTTCCCTCTCATTCCTCCCCTAAAAACAGTAGTACTGATCTCATTGGGTTGTTGTGAGAATTTAAGTAAGATTCAAGCATAGAGAAAGCCATGTTATATATACACTTTGCTTTCTATCTTTAGGTGGGGGAAGCCATTGTCTAGTGAAAAAGACCTGAATTCCGTGCCCAGATCACTGCTTATTCTTGGTACAGGGCTGGAGTGGAGTTGAGGATTGCGTTAAGTGTCGCAAGCAAAGAGAATGTGCTCGATAAATGCATATTGAATGAACAAATGAACGAATCCACCAGATCTATGTGCTCAAAAATCTAACTTAGAGACAAGAACAACACAAGTAAAATAAATTGATACAAATTAGAGGCATTATATAATCACGTGGCACTAAATACATGTACATATTATTAAATAGGTCTCAAATTGATTTTGTTTTCTTTCCCACAAAACACATTCTTCTTCTTGAAGATCCTTATTTGTGGCTGGTGTCCATTTAGCCACCCAAACCAAATCACCCATCCTCAATTTTCCATTCGCCCTCAACTAATCTGGCTCAAATCGATAGGCACACAGTCCTGTTTATTTGACTTCATCTCTTGTTTTTTTTTTTTTTTTTTTTTGAGATAAGGTCTCCCTTTGTCACCCAAGCTGGAGTGTAGTGGTGTAATCTGGACTCACTGCAGCCTCCACCTCTCCAGCTCAATTGATCCTCCCACCTCAGCCTCCTGAGTAGCTGGGACCACGGGTGCACGCCACCACACCTGGCTAGGTTTTGTCTTTTTTGTCGAGACAGAGTTTGGCCATGTTTCCCAGGCTGGTCTCGAACTCCTGGACTAAAGAGATCCTTCTGCCTCAGCCTCCCAAAGTGTTGGGATGACAGGCATGAGCCACCGTGCCTGGCTTTTGACTTCATCTCTTGATGCTTCTATGTCCTCTTCATCTCCACAGCAGTTCCAGCTCCCATCACATCTCACAGCACTGAAGTTGGTCTCCACCTCTGGTCTTTCTACTCTGCAGGATACGTCTTTCCTAAAAATCCTTGTCCTTCCCCACTTCTCCAGTAACTCTTTATTACCCCCCTCTAACACAAAGTGCCACCTCCCCAAGTACAAAATATTTTATTACCTGGACTAAATCTACCTTGTCAGTCTCTCACCCACTCTTGAAGTCTTAGCCAGGCCTATGAATTCACCTTTTCCTCAATATACCACAATCGTTCCTCTCCCCACACCTTTTTTCTTGTTAATTTAAAAAAATTGTGATAAAATATATATTTCATAAAATGTATCATTTTAACCATTTTTAAGTAGACAGCTCAGTGATATTAAGTACATTCACACTGCTGTGCAACCATTTCCACCATCCATCTCCGGAACTTTTTCATCTTCCCCAACTGAAACCTTATGCCCATCAAACGAAAGCATTCTCCCTTCTCTCAAGCCCCTGGAAACCATTCTACTTTCTGTCTCTATGAATTTTACTAATCCAGATAATCCATATAAGTGGAAGCATACACTATTTGTTTTTTTGTGTCCGGCTTATTTCACATAAGGTCTCTGAGATTCATCCATATTTAACATGTGTCAGATTTCATTCACTTTTATGGCTGAATAATATTCCATTGTAGGCATGGCCCACATTTTGTTTATCCATTCAACCATCGATGAAAAGTTGGGTTGTTTCCATCTTTTCACCCTTATGAATAATCCTGCTATGAACATTGGTGTACAAGCCCTGTTCAAATCTCTGCTTTCTTTCCCCTGGAAACTTTATTGCATGTTCCTTCTGGCTAGAGAGTCAGCCTGGAGGCATCTTCCACCCCTCTTTCTGAAGAACTCCTACTCATTCAGCAAGACTCATCTCAGTTGGGCGCGGTGGCTCATGCCTGAAATCCCAGCACTTTGGGAGCCTGAGGTGGGTGGATCACCTGAGGTCAGGCATTCAAGACAAGTTTGGCCAACATGGTGAAACCCCGTCTCTATTAACAATACAAAAATTAGCTGGGTGTGGTGGCACACACCTGTAATCCCAGCTACTTAGGAAGCTGAGGCAGGAGAATCGTTTGAACCTGGGAGGTGGAGGTTGCAAGTAAGCCGAGATCGCGCAACTGCACTCTGGCCTGGGTGACAGACTGAGACTCTGTCTCAAAAAAATAAAAACAAAAACAAACAAAAAAATCACCTCATCTCTCAAAAGTCCATTTTCTAATTTAATCAAAGAGAAGTAGCCTTGACTTCCTCTGCATCTTCCTAGCCCTACATACTATGCCCTCTTATGGTCCTTATTTCATTGAATCACAATCACTTGTGCCATTGCCTTCCTCTCTTGCGAAACTGTACTTTAGTGAAAAGGGAGCTTACCTTGTAATCTTTCTCCTCCAGATATCATGCCTAGGCCACTGTCAGAACTTCATAAATATTTGAGAAGAAATAGTTTAAGGACTGCCTCTGGGTTCTTCAGTCCCAATCTCTCTAGGGACTCAAGGAATATTATCAACTGATGTTGATTTTTATTGTTTGTTGGCTCCAGGATAAAGATCTAGCACAGATTTCTGACCTTCGAAGTATTTTCTGGCTGCCACAGGGTCTTATTTCCCTGGAGGTCACTGAGGAGATGAATCACCGCGGTTAGACCCTCTGAAATGCAACTTCTTTGAATCCTACTACTCATCTACCTACACAGCCCTGGTGGGAAGGCTCGAGCCAGCTGAGCTTTCATTTGCACCTTCAGCCAGGCAGACTCAAACCTTTCTAATCATGCCAAAGTGGAGGACCAGGGGAGCAGAGTGAACATGAGTTGAAATGAGCTCTCAACTTCAGAATTAAAAAGCATTCTCTCAGCCTTTCTAAGGACCATGCTGCCAAAGGTACAGACTTTAATAGTTATAAGAAAGCCATTGGGAAACCTAAAAGACAGGTCTTGGCTCCCCATCCACTCCCCTCTTTCCCATTTTCTTGGCTCTGCTGCTTCCCTGCCAGCTCCATCTTTCTTTTCTGAGTATCCTAGTGTGTGGCCTTGGCCTTCCTCTTGTCTATGATCCCAACTCACACAAAGGAGAAAGCATCTCTCACCTGCCTTGGATGATGATGTGTTCAGGACATCACAGTGTGTGGCTTTCATTTGTTTATCCTTTTGTTCATTGACCTCACCTCTTGTGCTCCATGCTGAAGGAATTCAGATATCTGCTCACATTTGAGAGGTGGGAGCAGGAAGGTTGTGCTGTCCCCCCTCCCCGACAACAAGGGAAGCACACGCATGCAGGCATGTGCATGTGCACACTTTGAAAAAAGTCCAGTCACGTCCTAGTAAAGTTCAAGTGCAATTTCCCATCTGGATCTATTTGAGTCCAGAATGCGTTGAGGAGTTTAGTGTAGACTCCCAGGATAACTGAACTTATCCTCAGATCATATTAACCTCTAAAATATTGGGACTAACCCCACAGTCACCTTTCAGCCTGCAAAGCGCACCTGAGAAGCTAGTCTTGTGCCCTGAGCTTCTAGCTTCCTCTTGCTGCCCTCCCCACCCCACTCCACAAGGGGCCCGCCCTTTGGCTGTTGGTCACTGTCTGCTTCATCAGCCCCACAACTGGATGGGTCAGAAGGAGGAGGAATAAAATGCTAAGATGAAAGTTTTTTCTGAGATTGGAATGTCTTCAAAACCTTCTAGGTATGTCTCCAGGTGTAAAAGACAAATCCACTAGCAGAGTTTCAGCACCTAAGCGTGCAGTAGAATCTTGAGTTCTATTACAACAATGTTCAGTTCCCTTAGCCCTGGAGGCGGCAACTCCAGGAAGTCAGGGAGGAGAAGCAAGAAGGGAAGAAAAGTCCATTCTCTTCATGAGGAAGACAGAGTGCAGGGAGACTGGACTGAGACAAGGAGAACATCTAGGAGGCAGCCATCAAAACTGTGAGGCTCTGAACTAAGGCAGAAGCTCTAGGTGTCAGGTCTAGATCACTGGGTGATTGGCTAAGAAAGACTAGAAAACATTTTAGGAAAACATAATGACCAGTTTGTGCTATGTTGAGTTTGGGCTGGCACCATCAAATCTTAACCTATCTTCTGCCTGGGCATGTCCCTGCTCTTGTCCCCTATGGTCTGTTTTCCACATGATAGACTGATCAACTCTAATCAGGGGCTTCTTAGTCCTCTAGGCTATAGTCCAAAGTCCTCAATGTGGCCTGCGGTAGCTTGCAGGCATTGCTCTGCCAACCCTCCAGCTTATTTGTTTATAGTCTGTCTTTTCTATAGGAAGCTCCATGAGGCCAGGAAGGATGTCTCTCTTATTCTTGGATTCATTTGCAATGCCCAGCACATAATTGGTTCTAGAGAGAAATGGAGAAGAGAGAAACTGAGAGAGAGAAAGTAAAGAATGAATAATGTCCAACTGGAGACTCTGGCAGATAATTTGAGCTATAAATTTGGGGCCTTTAACATTAAACAGGTATATGAAGACATGGAAGTAAACGAATTTGCATATTTTCAGAAAAGATGAAACCTTGGGGAACAATGACATTCTAGGTGGCCACATGAATGAGGAAGGATAAGCAACTCTAAATGAGGCTGCCTGAGAACAAGCTGCTAAAGACACAGGTGGGGAACTGGCCAAAAGCGTAGGGCAATAGGAAGGAGTGCAGTGTGGGAAGGACTGACAGGAGGCCACATTTACAGTCCACACGAGATAGAAGAACAAGGCCAATAACACCAAAACAAAATGGCCAAACAACTGCAGAGCACGGGACACTCCATAAGACAATCAGGATGATCTGTTTATTTATGTATTTGAGATAGGGTCTCACTCTGTCACTCAGGCTGGAGTACAGTGATATGATCATAGTTCATTGCAATCTCAAACTCCTGGGCTCAAATGATCCTCCAAAGAAGCTAGGACTACAGGTGCTCACCATCACATGTGGCTGAATTTTTAAATATTTTATAGAAATGGGATCTTAGTTTGTTGACTAGACTGGTCTTGAACTCCTGGCTTCCAGCAATCCTCCTGCCTTGGCCTCCCAAAGTGCTGGGAATCCAAGTGTGAGCCACTGCACCTGGCCAGGATTTTTTTTTTATCATTGTTATTTTTAAAAAGAAGCTAAAAAGGGTCAAACACAAAAATATTTTTGATTGGATCTTGGTTCATAAAAAAATTAAACTCTAAAGTTAGCTATGTGGATATCTGCAGAAAGCGCCTTACAAAGGGGAGGAAGAGTCAATGCAAAGGTTCCAAAAGGGGATCCTGCCCAGCCTGTTCAAGGAAAGGCAAGGAGGCCAGTGTGGCCAGAGGAGGGTGAGAAAGTTGGAGGAGGGTAGAATTCACAGGGTCTTGGATGCAATTGGTAAAGACTTTGAACTTGACTCAATTTTTGGCGTATTCAGTTTGAAATATCTATGTAATATCCAAGTGGAGATGCTGAGCAGATGGCTGGGTATGCAAGTCTGAAATTCAAGGGAGGCCAGGTGTGGTGGCTCACATCTGTAATGCCAGCACTTTGGAAGGCTGAGATGGGCAGATCGCTTGAGCCCAGGAGTTTGAGACCAGCCTGGGCAATATAACAAGACCCCATTTCTACAAAACATTTAAAATTTAACTGGGTGTGGTGGTGCACACCTGTAGTCCCAGCTATTTGGGAGGCTGAGGCTGGAGGACTGCTTAAGCCCAGAAGGTCTTCAGTGAGCCTCATGCCACTGCACTCCAGCCTGGGTGACAGAGTGAGACTCTGTCTCAAACAAAAAAAACAAAAACAAAAACAAAAACAAAAAAATCAGGGGAGAAGCCATGAAAGGAGACAAAAAAATTTGGGAGTCATCAGCAAATTAGATGATTTCAAAGCCATAAAACTAGATGAGATCATGGAGGGAATGAGGATAAGGAAGAGAAAAGGGCCAAAGAGTGAGCACCGGGCCTTCCAAGGCAAGAGGTCAGGAGAAAAGTAGGGATCAGCCAAGGTGGCTCTGAAGGACTGGCCAGTGTGAGGGAAGGGAACCCACAGAAAGCGGTGCCCTGGAAGCCGAGTGTGGACGGGGGAGGCGATCATCTGGGTCCCCTGCTGGGTCAAAAATGAGGCCCGAGGCCTGGGTTAATCCACGCAGAGGCACAGCTGACCTTGACCTCGGCAGGGCAGTTTTGGTGGAGGGAAGTAGCAAAGGCCTGCCAGGACGAGGCCTGGGAGAGACTAGGAAGAGAGCCATTGGAAACAGTGCGTAGAGCAGAGTTGGGGGCGGGTGTCACAAGCAAAGGGGCAGGGGGTCAAGAGAAGTTTGGGACTTTTTGATTTCTTTCTCTTTTTGCTTTAAGATTGGAAAAGAGATGGCCAGTCCATAATGTTCATGGGACTCAGCGAGTCAATGAAGGAGTGCATGAGGGAGTGAGTGACTGAGGGCAGATGCAGGGTCAAGCAAAGTTTCCGCCATCTGAGAGAGGTCTGAGCAGGAGTCCCAGGACATGGGAGATTGCCCTGGAGAATGGATTCACAGAGGCGGGTGGGGGTGCAGTCCTTCCGCAGTCACTGCCTTGAGGGGCCCTTTGTGTCTTACCCTCTTGTTGAATCTGGCTGTCCCCACAGCTACTTTGCCTGGGGCCCAACTAGGGCAGAGATACAAATACGCCAGGCCATGGCCCCACAAAGTCTGGCCTCAAGGCTGCAGCCCATTTGGAAAACGTTTTAATTTCATTTGCGTGTTTTTTCAATTTGATTATTAAGTGCCGTTTACACATGGATGGGGAAAGCCTGTTTTCATTCGCTGATTCCCCTTCCTCCCTAGCCTGCGTGCCTCCCTGGTGAGTAATGGGGAGGCTGCTTTTCTGGAACACAAGGGAAAAGTTCCAGCAAATTGCAAAAGCATGTTCCTTCCTTGAAAAATCCTTTCACACTTGTTTTTTACTCCGTTTGTAAAGTTCATGAAAAGCCTCCATAAAAGTGCTTTAAAAAGCCTAAACTTTCTTTGTTCTCCACGTTCAACTTTCTTTTTCTCTCTTAAGAGGGTATATAATTTCAAGGGATAACAAACAAAACATCAAACCTAGGGAGCAAGTGGCGAGATGAAGGAAATGAAGCAAACTTTAGAAATGTCGGAGGATCACAGGTTGGAGGTGCCAGCAAGGGGGAAATTTCCACATGTGTTTTCAGAAGATGAGAATCCGGCACTCCCCCACCGGCCCCATCATCGCTCAGATTTGTTTCTGAAGTTATTAACATTTCACGCAAGGCTGGGGCAGCTGGGCAGACAGAAAGACTGAAATAATAAAGGCTCAGGAAGAGCGACACATCCTTTTAGGTACATTTCAGCAGCCTGAACTATCAGGGGTGCAGGAGATGGGAGCACAGGAAACGGTGCTGCCAAGAATTTGCAAAGAAGGTTTCCCTCCTGACCCAGAGTGGGGTCATCCGATTAGAGAAATACAGAAGGTCCTTAAAGGGGATGGAGGCCATATAAGGAGTTTCCCTCCGCAGAGATAGACTCCACTCTGGTTTGGGTTTGATGAGACAGCTTTCTGAATATGGGCAGTGGGAGAAAAGAGCTGAGAGGATGGGGTTCCCACCAGCCTTGAGGGACTGTCCTGGAGCGCCTCATGGGGGTGGCCAGGGGAAGTGCTGCGGGGTTCCATGGGCAATGCTTGGGGACTGGGTGGCGTGCCTTAGCCAGCTATTGATCTAATTCCGGTCATTGCGACCTGCCTGTCCTGGTGTCTGAGTCCATCTAGGGCTGCATGTCTGGTGTATCTGTCCCTAGCCCTCTGGGCTCCAACGTTGGCAAAGTAACACTGATGGGCTCCCCTCCCCACTCCCATTTCTCTCTCTGCAGCACCTGCTTCCCCCCTGCATAGCCCTTCCTCATCTGCCTCTCTCAGCCACAAGGAAGGACTTCCAAAAAGGGACTGAGAAGAGGCAGAGAGCTGTATTTTGACAAAGGCCCGAGAGGGAGAAATGCTGTTTGTTTGCTTGGCGGGTTCAAGATATGGAGGATGGGTAAGAAACGGGGAGGAATGGAGCCATCTTCAGCTCCTGAAATCCTGGGATGGACACTGTGATTGCAAAGGCCACCGTGCCTCCCTAACCCAATAATGAGCTCCGGGTGGACAGGGGCCCAGCCTTCATCAGCGCTGTGGGTCCTGGGTTCTGGGATATTGCAATTAGGATGGTGCTTTCCCCAGTAATGGCCACGTGATCAGCAAATAGATCCTTACATCTCCTTGAGCCCCGGACCCCTCCTCTGCCGCAGAGAAAGAACCAGCAGTGCACCCTGCACACACCCTCTTCCTTAGGTACCAGGCTGACCATAGGACTTGCTGTGCCTACCACTGAGGAAGCTGCCCTTTGGCTCCTCCGCCCTGCCTGGGTGGCCTCCTCTTCTTCCCCCAGCTGGCACAGTCACCTCCTCTCTGTTCCGCCTTTTCCTTGCCCCCTTTCTTTCCCTTCCTCTTTCTACCCCTCTGATCCTCTCTGATCCTCTCTGATCCTTGGATTGCCTGGCAGAAAGCCAGGGGGTAACCCGGAGTTCGCCTCAGCAGCCTCAAGCTCAGAAGCAGTTTCATGCTAAGCCATGGCTACCCCAAAAGCCTCTCACCTCATTTACATCCAGGGCTTTTCCTCAGCCATATCCTCGTGGGTGCTCCGGAGAGGATGTGACAGTCACCATGTCTTTGTGCTAGCCCTAAGTATAACCCCAGCCAAGACAACCTGCTTCTTCCAAAACCTGATCTTCTATAGTTACTTCCACTTTGTACATGGAGATACTGAGGCTCAGAGAGATGAATTTACCTGCTCTCCGGAGCATGCACTGCCATAATTATACTCAAGTAAGGAATCACTTGTTAAACGCATCTAATCCTATCTTCTTCCGAAGAAGAATGTGGTCAACAGGGTTGCATCAGGGTTGTTAATTAACCTGCAGTTCTCTGACCTGGCTACCTGCATCCCCTCCCTGAGACACCAGCTTCCTCATGCTTCCACTGTTCCTGCTCCATCCCAATTTAACAAAAGCCTGGCCATGCTTTGGATCTTTCCCTATCCCAGGCTCTGCCAGAACCTACTGAGAATGAGTGAGATTGACATAGCTCCCAGCTCCTTGGGTTTTCTTCTTCAATCACTTGAATACATAATGCATTTTTATGTGCTTGCAATGGCACGGCTTCAGCTTTGCAAAATCAAGACTGTCAGCCCCTTTACAGCGAATCTACTCCCTCGATTAACTTGAGGGTATGGAGAACCTAATAAAGAAGTTGCATTTAATGCAAAGAAGATCATCACTTTTAACTGTCCCTGTGGAGAAGCCCACGCCAGATCTCTGATTCTTCTCCTGAACTAACTGGTTCTTTGCTGGGAGATGAGTGAAAGCAGAGTTTGTTCAGGCAACTGGGAGGAGCTGTTCCCCCCTCCTCCCCACTCCTCCCCCAACCCCCGCCCCTTGGCCCCTGGAAGGCTCTTTTTAGGGCATGCTGGTTTTTATGCACACTGATGGCTGTTTTGTATCTGGGCTAATAGGCTTGACTGAGCGGTTGCCACACAGCCAGCACACGCTGCAACACGGCTAGAAGGAGGTGTTTATGGGGCTAGCTGCTAATGATTCCCATTTATGGAACATGTGTGCAGCAGCTGAGTGGGGCTGGCTAAGATAGGACATCAATAAGAGCCTGGCTGCACACACAGGATCTCCTGGACAGCTGCAGCGATGGTTCCAGTGCAAGCTTCCGGGGGAACCTGAGGCTCCCCAGAATTCAGGCCCTTCAGTGCTAATCATGTCCTAACAAAGACAGCTATGCTAGGAAAGCTGTGGCCAGGCTGACTGTACAAGGCCAATAAGAGAAAGGATTGCTAGCCGGGTGCCGTGGCTCACGCCTTAATCCAGCACTTTGGGAGGCTGAGGCAGGTGGATCACGAGGTCAGGAGATCGAGACCATCCTGGCTAACACAGTGAAACCCTGTCTCTACTGAAAATACAAAAAATTAGCCAGGCGTGGTGGTGGGCGCCTGTAGTCCCAGCTACTCGAGAGGCTGAGGCAGGAGAATGGCGTGAACCTGGGAGGCGGAGCTTGCAGTGAGCTGAGATGGAGCCACTGCACTCCAGCCTGGGCGACAGAGCGAGACTCCATCTCAAAAAAAAAAAAAAAAAAAAAAAAAGAAAAGAGAAAGAAAAAGGATTGCTGTGATAAGAATTAAAACTCACATTCACTGGGTGCTCACCTTATACCTCATGCCAGACATTGTGGGAAGCTAGCACATGCGTATTTTTTTCTTTTGTTTGAGCCTCACCACAAGCTTATGAAGTTGGAACTATTTGTTTGTTTGTTCGATAAATCACGGTACAGAAGAGGAAACACTTGTAGAGATGAAGGACTTCGCCCAAAGCAGCAGAATTGGGATTTAATCCTGGTGGTCTAACTTCAGAGCCCCGTTCTATAGGTGTGGAAAAGTGAATTCTAGATGCTCGCTCAAATCATTTTAGATCACAGTTGACATAAGAGTAAAAGACATGCATTTTGGTATTAGAAAGACCTAGATTGAAGCTCCAGCTTTGCCACTTACAAGTTATATAAACTCAAGCCTTGGTTGCCTCACTAAAAGAGAAGATAATAGTGTTACCTAGTACTAGAGTGTGGAAAGCCATAGCCCAGTGCCCGCCATCGAATAAGCCTCCAGGAAATGTGTAACAATGCGTTCACACCCACAGACCCCAAGGGTCAGTGCACCTGGGGTTCTGAGTATGGACCCCAAGATGCAGGAGCATGCTGGATGGAGCTCAGCTTCTACAACTTCCTCAACCCCACCCCCCTGCCCCACCCTGAGCCTTAGTTTCCTCATCAGTAGAATGAGACGGTAATAGGGACCGCTAACAACAGGTGTGTCAGGGACCACACAGAGTGGGGTGTCAGGAACAGAGGAGCTTGTATGTACAAAACACGTTTTGCATCTTCCAAGGCTCTGGGAAAATGCTACTTGTTGTCTTTGGAAACAAAATCCTGTTGGATTTCTCCCTTTTGAGCACAGCCGCCCTGCACATGGCACGTAGTTATAAGCAGAGGGGAAAACAGAAACTCGACCTTCAAAGTTCTTATGCGCTCCAGGGGGAAGATGGGATCAACAAAAATAAAGCGTTCATTAAAAACAAAGTGGCATGTCCATATACACACATGCTTGTAGATAATCACTTACAGCCATGCAGAGACGTGTGCAGGGCCTTGGGGATTTTGCTTGAGTGCCTGGGATGACATCTGGGCGGGTTTGTAAGAGGCGCCATTTGGGGCAGAGGAAGGAAGGTCCCCCCTAGACAGGGAGCTCCACTTCATTTCCTTCTCGTCTTGCCACCAATGCCTCCAGCACACAGTTGGTGCTTAATGTGTGCTTGTGGAATGAGAACAGGAAGTGGAGAGAGCAGGATCCAAGCAGGGGAAGTGGACAGGGTGGCATGACTCAGAGGTGGGGCAGGCACACCACTAAATGCTGAAGGCATGAGTTTATTCTTCTTGAGTGTTTTCTGCCAGAGGTTGGCCCATGATAGGCCCAGAGGACCTTCTTCTCCCCAAAGTTATCCTTTGGGGATAAGGAGAGAGACAGAGAGGAAGAGAGAGAGAGAGACTGAGGGAGACAGCGTTCCATTTATGCAGTTTTGTTTTATCTCATCTTCGTGTGAACTTTACACACACAAACCCCTCCTAACACTAGATTCCCATATGAGCAAAAACTGATCCTCTTGGGGCACAGACACTTTGGATGGCCTCACCCAGATCTCTTCTCCCCTTCCTTCTTGCTTACAGCACCCCTGTCTTGTTCAGGAATCACTCCTCAGGGATAGTCACTATGGTGGCTTTGTCATGTATTGGCGTGGCTAGGCCGATGGTAGTTTTCTGGAGTCCACTTTCTTGTATGTTTCCAGTTCTGCCACAAGAGATATCTTGCCTGAGATTTGGAGGGCAGAAGTCAAGCTCCGAAGGTCAGGCAGTGTCGCCAGGCTCATTTCATTGTCAGAGTGTGGTGGGCGGGCCTGCAAGTGCTTCGCCTCTGCCTGGATCCTTCTTCAGCTTCCTCAAGGCCTTGGCAGAGCTCAGTGACAAAGGACACCCACTTCTCCTGCAGCACATGAAGATCATCCTCATGGGGTCCAGCTTGTCTTTGCTCTTTTCCACTTGACATCCATCTCCTCTTCTCCACTTCCCACCCCATGAACTTCCAGCCACAGCCACAGCACTGTAGAGACAGTTGAACCTGTTCCCACAATTGCAGAGGGTCAAACCTCTGTAACAAATCCCTCATTGCATGTTTATATGTAGAGCCACTTTCTGTCTCTCTATCAAACTCTGACTTATGTAAATACCATATTCCCAGCTTGAGAGTGAATCCTGGTTGGTCTGAGCCAGTTGTGGTTCATTCCCCTTGATGGTGATGGGGTCAGGGATGGACATGTGACCTGGGACTCCAATAGTGGAGCCTGGGGGGAAAGGCTTCCTAGATCTGAAAAAAAGACACAAAGAAAAGATGGTGCTCTTCTACTGATGCAGTGTCCAGATATCATGCTTGGAATTGAGGCAGCCATTGTAACTAAGCCAGGGGATTACCCAAAGAACCAAGCTGAGGACCAAGATAGAAAAGATGGAAACAACCTGTGTTCTCCATGGTATAGTTCAGCTGGGGAGTTAACCTTCCTTGAAACTGCCTACCTCAGCGCTCCAGGTATGGGAGATGTTATGCAGTAGTCCCCCGTTATGTGCAGGGGATATTTTGCAAGATCCTCCTTGAATGACTGAAACTGCAATAGTACTGAACCTTATATATGCTATGTTTTTTCCTATACATATATACCTGTGATAAAGTTCAATTTATAAATTAGGCACTGTAGGTGATATGGTTTGGTTGTGTCCCCACCCAAATCTCATCTTGGATTGTAGCTCCCATAATTCCCATATGTTGTGGGAGGGACCCGGTGGGAGATAATTGAACATGGGGGTGGTTCCCCCATCCCATTCTCATGGTAGTGAATAAGTCTCACAAAATCTGATGGTTTTATAAGGGGAAACCCCTTTTGCTTGGCTCTCATTCTCTCTTTCCTGCCACCACATAAGATGCGTCCTTCGCCTTTTTGCCATGATTGTGAAACCTCCCCAGCCACGTGGAACTGTGAGTCCATTAAACCTCTTTTTCTTTATAAATTACCCCGTCTTGGGTATGTCTTTATCATCAGTGTGAGAAGGGACTAATACAACAATAATTAATAATAAAATAAAGTGAGTATAACAATATGTCAGCATCACTGCTCTTGAATTTAGAGCCATTATTAAGTAAAAGAAAAGACACAAGCGCTGTGCTACCTCGAAGGTTGTTCTGATCACCAAGATGGCTACTGAGTGACTAAGGGGCAGGCAGCATCTACAGTGTGTATATGATGAACAAAGGGATGATTTATGTCCCAGGCAGAACACAGCAGGACTGTGAGAGATTTCATCAGCTACTTAGAATGGTGCAAAATTTAAAACATAAATTGATTATTTCTGGAATTGTTCATTTAATATTTTCAGACCACAGTCGACTGTGGGTAACTGAAACTGCAGAACTTGAAACCGTGGATTGGGGAGACTACTGTATTTTCTCATTGTTTAAGCCAATTGAGGCAGACTTTCTGTTTCTTGTAGCCAGAAAACATCCTCATCCAACTCCCACCCCAAGAAGGAGCCTCAGGTTTCCTCTTGCAGTGGGTCCTGAAGTCTCCTTGCTCTGGGAGCTTTTCCAGAATGGAAGTGGTCAACTTGGAGTGAAGCTGGTATCTGGCCTCCCTGAGCTTGGTCTTCTCATCCAAGAGGCCAGAAGATGGGCACCCCAGCAATCCACAGAAGATTTGAAAGTAAATAGAATTTAGGACGATCAAAATGGTTTCCAGATTATGGCCCAAGGAAAAATGGGCTAAGGCTCTAATTGCGGTAATTATGATAATCAAGTGTACCAGCCGGATGCAAGGAATGGAAGCCCAGTGGGAGCTGGTGAGACCTGCCCTTTACCTCTCGGCTGTCATGTCTAAGCTCACCCTACTGCCCTGTGATGCCAGAAGGGTACTCTGCAAGCCACAATTGACAGACTCTGCCCATAGGAGGCGCTAGAGGGAGACTGGGGCAAGAGAAGAGGAGAAGGACCTGATTGTTGTCTTTCAGCTCCTGGCAGTGTCTCTCTAGCAGGAGCAGACGGTGAGCTCCACTTGCCAGCTCCATTCAGCATTCCCAGCAGCCCCTCACCATGCACCTGCAGAGGTGCTGGAGCCCACCACCAGCCTGGGACCTGGGGGGTGGAGAAGCAGTTGGACAGCTTCCTCACCTACTCACTGTGGGCATCAGAGCAATTCCTGGCCCACCACCCTGGGGGTGTGAGCATATGTCAAATCATGCCCCCTCCTCTTCAGTGGTCTGAACACAAGCTATGCAGTTTCCCCCCAGGAGCCTGGCACCAGCATCATGAGACCGTCCTCTGGTAATCACCCTCTCCCCTCTTTTCTGCCAGCCCTAGGAGTAACCTACTCCCAAGTTATCGCAGTATCCTTATTTTCATCTCTCACTGTGTAAAATTCTTTTACTAAATCTCCTGTTTTGAAATATCCACTGTGGTTTCTCTTTTCCTGGCTGGGGCTCATCTGAGAGAGTACATTGATTAGGTTATGTAATCCACAAGTCCAGATTGAAGGTAATCTTAGGCACAGTTTGTTCCAGAACGTCTAAATATGATTAGGGCCAACACTGGGTTTTTTTTTTTTTTTTTTTTTCGAGATAGGGTCTTGCTCTGTCGCCCAGCCTAGAGTGCAGTGGCATGATCACGGTTCACTGCAGCCTCGAACTCCTGGGCTCAGGTGATCCTCCAGCCTCAGTCTCCCAAGTAGCTAGGACCACTGGCACATGCCACCATTTCCAGATAATTTTTTCCCACTCTTTTTTTTTTTTTTTTTTTGAGATAGAGTCTCACTCTATCGTTCAGGCTGGCTGGAGTGCAGTGGTTCAATCTTGGCTCACTACAACCTCCGCCTCCTGGGTTCAAGTGATCCTCCCACCTCAGCCTCCCGAGTAGCTGGGACTACAGGTGCCCACCACTATACCTGACTAATTTTTGTATTTTTAGTAGAGACGGGTTTTCACTATATTGGCCAGGCTGGTCTCGAACTCCTGACCTCAAGTGATCCGCCTGCCTCAGCCTCCCAAAGTGCTGGGATTACAGGTGTGAGCCACTGTACCCAGCCATTTTTTCCCACTTTCATTTAGAGATAGGGGTCTCCCTGTGTTGCCCAGGCTGGTCTTGAACTTCTGGCCTCAAACAATCCTCTCTTCTTAGCCTCCTGAGTAGTTGCGATTGCAGGTGTAAGCCACTGCACCCAGTCCACTCTCTTTCCCAACATTTCCTCAGCACCAGTCTCTTCCGTGTGTGAACTGCTTTTAGGGTGGCCTCCTTCTGGGTAGCAAAAATGACTGCAGCAGCTCTAATCCTCACATCCAGAAGCCAGACCTCGTCTGAGAAAGACAGAGAATGCCTTTGTCCCACATTTCTAAACAGGAGCCCTGAACTTCACTTTGCTTAGATTAGGTCCTGCCATTTTAACCAATTCCTGTGGCCAAGGCACCAGCCCACTGATTGGCTTGGTGTGGATTGCATGCTCTCTTCTTAAAACTGGGGTGGGGCCAACACCTGTGGGGTCACTGGACCCACAGATGGAAATCAGAGCTTCCTGGGAAGCTATAGTCAAATGCTTGTGAGATCAAGATCCCCTACACTTAATCTCAGATTGTCCAGGGAAGTCCAAGCTTCCTATCACTATTGCTGCTGTTTTTAAAATACAATACCTTTAAAAATATATAACTGCATTAGTCCATTTCTATGTTACTAGAAAGGAATACCTGAGACTGGGTAATTTATAAACAAAAGAGGTTTAATTGGCTTATGGTTCTGCAGGCTGTACAAGCATGGCACCAACATCTGCTCGGCTTCTAGGGGGAGCCTCAGGAAGCTTTTACTCATGGTGGAAGGCAAAGTAGGGGCAGGCACATCACATGGCAAGAGAGGGAGCAAGAGGGCGATGGGGGCTCACATCAACTGGTTACAACATATGTGCTGAGTGCTGTCGCAGAACAGTTTCTCCAAACTTTTTTTTTTCACATTTATTTATTTATTTATTTTAAAAAAAGAGTCTCACTCTGTTTTCCAGGCTGGAGTTCAGTAGCGTGATCTCAACTCACTGCAACCTCTGCCTCTCAGCCTCCCAGGTAGCTGAGATTACAGTTGTGCACCACCACACCCTGCTAATTTTTTGTATTCTTAGATGGAGTTTCACTGTGTTGGCCAGGCTGGTCTCGAACTCCTGGCCTCAAGTGATCTGCTTGCCTTGGCCTCCCAAAGTGCTGGGATTACAGGAATGAGCCACCACGCCCAGCCCAAACTTCTGACCTTGCAGCTCTACCATTTAAAATATTTGAGAGCACAAGCCAATCTATGAGTACCAAAAACACTCCTGATCATCCATTCTGGTCCCTGGAATGGGCCCCTGACCCAGTTAAAGGACTTCCCTCAGACCCCAGCTCAATAGGTAGTATCTTATGGAGGAGATTGGGTCTTTAACAAGGCTTCTACTGTCCCAGAGCTGTTGATAGCACTGCTGCAGAACCTTCCCAGATGACTCAAGGGTGTCACACAAAGCCCTGCTCTGCGCGGGTGCCAGGGCACGCTCGCCCTTAGGGTCCCATTCTTGGTCTGGAGGAAACCAGGTGGTTTCCCCATTCGACATTCATTTTCTCTTTTTTCTTGTTATCGCCTGGGAGGCAGAGTGTGGCGTGCCCACCTGTTCACTCACACACGTTTCTTCTGCTCATTTTAGCTGGCTCAGAGCCCAGCTGTCATGGAGCATGTTCCCTGGCATCCATGCACACACACAGGCCAGTCCTTGTGCCTGGGAAACACCCTCCCAACTTTCTGCCTGCTGGACCAACTATTCACCTGCAGGGTCTCAGCCCAAATATTAGCTCCTTCCAAAGCCTTCTATGACCCCTTGCCAATCTTGCCACATAGCTCCCTTCAAGAAGATCATCTGATTTTGTAAGAAAATGAAAGAGGACTTTAAGTGACAATGTAATTCTTGGACAGGAAAGCAAGGCATTCAAAAAACGAAAGTAGCATATTTGTGAAAAAGCCTGGATGAATATTTAGTTATTTTTCAAACATGAAATGAATGCTTTTTAAAAAATTAAACCGTTTTAAAGTGTCCTTCTGAAAGACAAGTTTAAATACTTGTGCTCGTAAACTGGCGTCATGTTTTCTTTTGCTTTGAATGCAAGGATGCTCAGAGCTCATGGATGTGCTTGATTTGGTGGCTTTCCTCCACCTGGGCTTTGAAGCGAACGCTGGCCCTCTTGATTTTGGCTTTTGCCCATGAGGGCAGCAGCTTGATGGGGTGGACAGAGCTTGGGCTTTGCAACCAGCACTGGGTCAGTCCCTGCTGGCTCACTCACTAGAGATGTGCCTTTGACTTGGGCTCGGTTCTCCCAGTGGCAGGCCTGAGACAAGATGGGAGAGCAAGTAGCTCCTCTGGGCAGGATCACGAGAAACTCCAGGAGGGGAGTCAAGAGGAGACATGGGAAAGAGAAGAGAGAAAAGCAACCCAGAGAGCTTGACTGAGCAGGTTAGGTCACCATGGAGGGCAACTGGGAACTAATCCCAGTAGGGATCTTGAGAGACCGTGGAGTACACCTCAGAGCTGTCCCAGCCAAGAGGGGAGGAAGCAGGGGGATTTAGCTACCAGCTGCCATCAGCCACGGGGCAAGGGCTGCTCCTAGAGGCATTAGCTCCTTGGCATCTCTGGTCTGTCCCTAGCACAAGCTGAGCCAGAGCCTGTGGGTGAAGAAAGCTCTTAGGCATGTTATGGGCTGAATGTTTGCATCCTTCCAAAACCCCTGTGTTGAAACACTAGCCCTGCATGTGATGGAATTAGGAGGTGGGCCTTTGGGAGACGATTAGGTCATGAAGGTGGAGCCCTTGGGATGGGGTTAGTGCCCTTATAAGAAAAGACGCAAGAGTTTGCCCACTCTCTCTGCTCTTGAGCATGTGAGAATACAATGAGAAGACAGCCATCTGCAAACCAGGAAGTGGGCCCTCATCCAACACCCAATCTGCAGGTACCTTGGTCTTGGACTTCCCAGCCTCTAGAGCTGTGAGAAATAAAGGCTTGTTGTTTAAGCCACCCAGTCTCTGGTGTTTTTTCTTTTTCTTTTTTTTTAATAGCAGCCAGAACCGACTGAGACAGGAAGGGACCACCAGTGCTTACAGGAAGGAGCCATCAGGGATGGTGAGAACCCAGGGTGTAAGGAGGGGCAATGACAGTGTCGGCTACCGACCATAAAAGGAAGTAAGAGGAACAATAAAAACATGATTGCTAACTTCAGTGTATGGCTGGGAAATCCAATGAGGTGATACATGTGAAACCACTGAGTAAACTAAAAGTCGTCATACCAATGTTCCATTTGATACTAGGGATGGTGACGATGCCGATTACAGCAATGAATCACATGCTAGATCACTTGCTCCGTCTCCCTCATAGGAATCCCTGACCATAGATTGGGTTCCAGTAGCTTTTAAGTCTTTGTAAATTTCCTGGGTGGCTGGAAGTGACATTTCCTCAGTTTATTGGACCTGTCCTAAGAGTCAAAAATGAAACCCTTCACAGGAGTCCCTCTCCTTCCAGCCCCAGACCCTACAACTTTCAGCAAATAAATAGAAATGCCTTTTGTTTTATTTCTAGCATTTTGAAATTCAACTTTTTGAATATATTTGCATGGGGCAAAATTCTGGGAAATATTAAATATATTAAGAGGCATACAGTAAAACCATCTCTGGTTTTCAGTCATTCAGTTCCCTTTCTCCCAAAAGTCAACATGACTACTATTTTCTCATGCAAATTTACAAAGTGTGCATATTGTGTATTCAGATTTATTTATATTTATGTAAACCAAATTTGCATTTTCCCTCTTTTCTTTTAAACAAAAGATTTGAAATAGCACATATTGTTCTTTGCCTTGCTTTTGTCACTGGGCACTATATCCCAAGTTGTACATGAAGAGTTTTCTTTTTTTTGTTATTATTATTATTTTACCACCCCCAGAAATGCTAGGTGGGTGTTTTCTCTTTTTTAACAGCTCTGTAATATTCCATTCAGCTTTTCATTCTAGAAAATGTGAATCATCATCAATGGGTGAGCCTGCTATGGAGTTTAAACCCACGATCTTATTAACCCTTACACAGTCCCAGGAGGTAACTAGGGCCTGTAGTTATCACTGCCATTTTGCTATAAGGAATTGAGGCCCATTGAGAGATTAAGTCTTGGCCCAAGGTCATAGAGTAGGGAAGTGGCAGACCAGTCCTGGGCCTGTTGCACTACAAGTGCATCCCTTAACCACTAGACGGCCTCCCTCTCAAGGACAGACTTTGGACTATCACTAAGGCAGTGAGCTGAGCGGTATCCTAAGGTGCTCGGCAGAGGTCTTGGATGTCAACTTGGGTATTGCTTTGGCAATAATGCCATATTGCCTTGTGCATGCTATGTTTTATTTCAATGCATATTAATATGATTTCCTGCATTTTTGCCTCTCAAGAATCCCATTTGAGGCATGAATTATTGGAGGAAGTGGTAGGGGGGGCCATTCTTAAGGACAGGCCCAAGAATTTGCAGCAGTGCTGGCAGAGTACAGTGGAGCAGCCGTCCTGAGTGAGCTGAGCCCTACGGAGCCACTGGCAACAGTAGGGGTCAGGGGGACACTGCAGGGTCTGGAGCTGGGCCTGGGCTGGAGCCCTGCTGAGGCCAGGGAGGAGTCCAGGGATCTGGGCCAGGAAGTAGATTTAAGGGAGGAAATTGGGAGGGGATCTGGGAACTAAGAACGATGTGGGAGCTGGGAAGGGTGTCTGGAATCATTTGATACAAGGCCACATTTTTCAGGTGAAAAAAAACTGAAACCCAGAGCAAGGTGGTGGCAGCCCCAAATTCATAGAGACTGGAACTGAACAAGAAGCCGGGTCTCATGACCCCTAATCCAGTGCCCCTTCTACCACCGCTCTGAAGACACATGCGCATAGAGTGTGTGTGTGTGTGTGTCTGTGTGTATCTATGTTTGTGTGTCTGTGTGTATGTGTGTTTGTGTGTTTGTAGTCTGGGGAAAATAAGTGTGCATGTGAACCTCTGTGTATGTGAGTCTGCAGCACAAGCTGAGGAATGGAGAGTAAGAGGAACTCAGGGGACAGGAGGAAGAACAAGGATAAAAACGAAATAAAATCCAAGAATCTTTCCAGGATGCATGCAAGTCCCAGAACTTCCAATTTGGAATTTTGCCATCTTTAATTCCATGACAATGTGTGACAATATAACTGGTATTCATCTGAGGGGTTGTCGTTTATTTTTATGACTCCAGCAGCTGCAGATGTAAGAGTTCTCATGCCCTTTGGCAGATTCTCAGAAGCTCTCAGTTATTAATGGCCTTGATCACACACATATGCAGGAGACAGTTGCTGCCCTTGGCTCAGCATTCACTGCACTTCTTCAGGTGAAGCCCCACAAAATGATGGGGACTGACGGTGGAAGAAAGATGGTTCCCTAAAGACTTTTTGCCAGAATTTGGCTGGGCCTGGTGGCTCACACTTGTAATCCCAGCACTTTGGGAGGCCACAGCAGTTACATCACTTGAGGTCAGGAGTTCGAGACCAGCCTGGCCAATGTGTGAAACCCCATCTCTACTAAAAATACAAAAATTAGCTAGGCATGGTGGCGGGCACCTGTAATCCCAGCTACTTGGGAGACTGAAGCAGGAGAATCGCTTGAATGGGAGGCAGAGGTTAAATTGAGCCGAGATTGTATCTCTGCACTCCAGCCTGGGTGACAGAGCGAGACTCCGCCTCAAATCAAAAGAAAGACTTTTTGCCAGAATTATTGGGGAAGAAAATTTATCTCCCCTGTAGTTGCTACTGTAAATAAGCCTGGAGATGTGGAGGCCTCTTCATTGGAAAAGCATGTGAGGATGAAGCCAACACAGAGAAAAAGCAGAACATAGAGAGTGATTCCAATTGATATCTTTTTGAGCACCTGGATCCAGCTGTGCCTGAAGCAGGTAATACCTGGACTTTTAAATTACAGGAGGCATTACATGATCTTTTCTGTGATATACATGATGAATGAAAACTAGGCTGCCTGGGTTTGAATTTTGGGGCTGCCACTTCCTAGTTATGTAACCTTGGACAAGACACTTAACCTCTTTGCCCCTCCACCATATTATCATCTATAAAATGGGATAATGATAGTATCTACCTCATAGGTTGATATGAGAATTAAATGAGTTAATAAATGGAAAGCATTTAGAACAGTGCCTGGCATATAGTCAGCATATTGTAATTTTAAAAAATTATATGTATCAGACAGTATACTGCAATAACAAATAGCCCCACAGCCTTTGTGGCTTAAAATAATACAGTTTTTATTTTTGCTCATATTACATATTCAGAAATTCAGGTTGATGGAGCAGCTGCCATCTCTAATGTTGCTGGCCACCACAATGAGGAAAACAGAATCTAGAAAAAGCCACACTGGCTCTTAAAGCTTCTCCCCAGGACGGATACAGGTTGCTTCTATTCGTGTTCCACTGGCCAAAACAAGTCATGTGGCCACACTTAACTTCAAAAGGGAAGAAAGGGCAATCCTGCTGTGTTCCCAGAAGGAAGAGCCCTATTGACCCCACATTATCATTGTTATTTTGTAACTGGTTGAATATTGGACGCTTGCATCGAAAAGATGCAGAAATAATTAAAAAAAAATCTGTTTCCCTGTTCTTCTCAGTTTTTATTTTATTTAAAAAAACTTTTAGAGACAGGGTCTTGCTGTCACCCAGGCTAGAATACAGTGGCATGATCATAAGTCACTGCAGCCTTGAACTTCTAGGCTCAAGCCTTCCTCCCACCTTAGCCTCCCATGTAGCTAACACCCCAGGTGTGCACTGCCATGTCCAGATAACTTTTTATTTTTTATTTCTTTTGTAGAGGTGGAGTTCTCACTATGTTGCCCAGGTTGGTCTCAAACTCCTGGCCTCAAACAATCATGCCTCAGCCTCTCAAACTGCTAGGATTATAAGCATGAGCCACAGCGCTCTGATTTTTTCTGGTTTCATAATCCCCAGGGACCAGGAGCCATGACTGAGCCATACTCTATTTACCCCACTTTTCACCATACTACACCAATCACTTTAAAATCTGTTGGTCCTGGTGTCCATCATCCAGGGGCCAGGACCAGATCACTGACATTTTCAACAATCTCTTGCTGGTGAAATTCCAGAGAAGAGGAAAGAAGCCATATCTTGGGCCCAGAGTCACAAGCAAACAAGAGAAAGAAAGAATTGAGGGACAAAAGAAGAAAAGCTCTCCTTGAGAGAGGATGGTGTCTTGGGTCTGGAGCAAAGGGCTGTGAGAGAAGCTGGAAGGGGCAGGGGAAGGTGCTAAACAAGGATGTAGCATCAGCTGTGGTCTTGTTCAGCCTGACTTCATGGGCAGCTCTGAAGTGTGAGTTGCACACGGAGTGGGTCCTGCCCTGAGGCAAGGGAGCTGACCTTTTGTACCCCATGACTATGAGTCATTGGCAGTGAGCTACCTCTTGAAGAGGGGAATTCACCTTCTGGGTCAGGCAGCTCCTGTTGGGTTGGTCAAGGGCAATTCTTGGAGAAGGGGGCCACTGTGCGCTGTTCGCATCTAACCCTAGCAGGCGCTGGGGAATGCGTGCAGCAGCCCCATCAAGGGACCTGGGTGGGGCACCAATAGCATCTACTACAGGTGGTCAGAAAAGCACTACAGGGCTCATCTGCCATCTTTCCCACCCATATAACTGCACTTTCAAAGCATGAGATATATTGACATTAGTGGGGTAAGTAATGGCATCCAATGGCTTCCCATTTACCTCCTGGATTAAATGCAAATTCTGCCATCAATGTATATTTCCAGGCTATGTCCCAGTGCTCTCCCAAACCCAGCCTATATGAAAAGTCACCTGGAAACTTGCCATCTTCTGAAGAACTTCTGTGCCTCGGATCAGGCTCTTTCTTCTGCTGGGAGTGCCCTCTCTACCCCAAGACCCATGAAATTGTATCCTCACTTCAAGGCCCTTTCAAATACTAACTGATTCATAAAGCCTTTCCTAATCACTCAACGGGATGTGAGCTTTTTTTTCTTTCTCTCAAACACTCTTTGAAACTTCAGAGTCCTTATTTTATGGAGTGGGTCCCATTCCATGAATTTGAGTCGTTTGATCAGGTTATTCCCCCAAGTCTTTTGTGAACTCTTTAGGAAGAATTGAGTCTTTTTCTCTTTGCAGCATCTGGCAAACACCCTGAAAGACAAAGGCACTAAATTAATATATGTGTAATTGAATTGAGACTTTGCTGAGATTAAACGTCTGTGCTTAATCAAAGCCTTGTCTTATACACGTCACCCATAACAGGCATGTACTGAGCATTCGTTTTGTGCCAAGAACTGTGCAGAAAGGATTTTCTTCACATTAATTATCTCATTTAATTGTATTATTAATGATCTCCACCCCACAGATGAGAAACTAAAGCTCAGAGAAGGCAAGCAACTCACCCAAAGCCACACAGGTAATGGGTGGTAACTGGGTGGAGACTCATATGTCTAAATTCAGAGCTCATACCCCTAACCTCTATGAAGCAGCTGTGATAGGGACAAGCGCAGGTTTTCAATCAAAGACATGGCTTCTGATTGGGTACATCAGCAAAATTGGCAGAGACTGGCAAGCTCTCTATCCAACCCATCCCCTTTTCCTCCTGGGCAAAGAGTTAGACCAGCGATTCTCAGGTTTCAATGTGCATGTGATTCACCTGGTGCTCACTGAGAATAGAGGAAACAAGCAGAAAACACACACATGCACCCACCGTAACACAATCTGAATCCTAGGGACAGCCTCCCGCTATGGGGTCCCAGGCAGTGAGGCTTGCTGGGAAAGTGAGAAAGTCTATTACAGAAATATGC
Source organism: Pongo abelii (assembly GCF_028885655.2). Taxonomy (NCBI): domain Eukaryota; kingdom Metazoa; phylum Chordata; class Mammalia; order Primates; family Hominidae; genus Pongo; species Pongo abelii. The sequence goes on from NC_071988.2 coordinate 25,179,398, forward strand.
TCACAGACAGGAGAAGAAGGCCAGGATGCAGACAGAGGTGCAAGGGAAGTCAGGAAAAGTGGCCCAGAAAACGTAACCCCAGAGCTGAGTTGTTTTTTTTTTTTTTTTTTTTTTTTTTTTTTTTGAGACAGAGTCTTGCTCGACCCAGGCTGGAATGCAGTGGGTGCGATCTCGACTTACTGCAACCTCCACCTCCCAGGTTCAAGCAATTCTCCTGCCTCAGCCTCCCGAGTAGCTGGGATTACAGGCACCCACCACCAAGCCCTGCTAATTTTTTCATTTTTAGTAGAGACGGGGTTTCAGCATGTTGGCCAGGCTGGTCTTGAAATCCTGACCTCTGGTGATCCACCCTTCTCAGCCTCCCAAAGTGCTGGGATTATAGGCATGTGCCACCACTCTCGGCTCTGAGTCTTAAGAAGGAGGGAGTGGGAAGAAACTGCATACAGGTGGCAGCTTCAGCACAGACAAAGGCAAGAGATGCGAGGGCACACGAGGGCATTTGGAGAACTGCTAGCAGCTGAATATAGCTGGAGGGTAGAGTGAGAGAAAGAGCCAGGCCTGGAGAAGTAAGAAGAGGGCAGGTCCAAGAAGCATCATTTGAACCATGTACCAAAGATAAGGGGAACTGCTGAGGCATCTCAAGGTGAGCGAGAGTGTCGGCCTGACCTTCAAAACTTTCCTCTGCCTGCTTTTGGGGAGACTGGATTAGAGGGGCTGAAGTTAGGGGCTGCTCAGTTTATTTTTAGATGAGGAGCTTCCTGGGTCCCAGCAAGCCTCACTGCCTGGGACTCCATAGCAGGAGGCTGTCCCTAGGATTCAGATGATCCATGCGGGGCATTTCAGAAGCCAGGGAGTCACAGAGCCATACAGCTGCAGACAGCCCTGGGGACGTGAAGCAGGAACCTTGAAGAAGGCCACCAGGACATGGAGTAAAAGGGAAAGGAGGCTAAAAGTTCAAGAGGGGTGGGCTAAGACAGACCCACTCAGACATCTTTTCCCTGGGATCAGTCTGTTATCTCTTCACCAGGCCGTTAGTTCTCAGCCTTTCTCCTGTTGAACACAGAAGGCACATGACCTTCACCAGCAGGACCCATGTCTTTGATACACTCAGGGTCATACACACTCCCTGGAGCCACCAGTACTTGCAACTGAGAGGGACATCCACAGAGGGATGACCATGAACTCAATTTACAAAATAAGTAATTCACACAAAACCATTGATGTCTTCTCCATTGCTAGAAGTAGACTATAGGCTTGGAAGTCAGACAATCTCAGGTTCCCATTCTGACTCCCTCACTTATAGGCTGTGTGGCGCTGGGTGAGTTACTTACCCTCTTTGAGTCTTAGCATTCTCATCTGCAGAATGGGTATGATAATAGAACTGCTACGATGGAGAGTCTGTTAGGATTGGATCTGATTATGCAAACTAAATGCTTGGCAATGTGCCTGCTAATGGTAAATACTCAATAGGTGATAACAGCTTTATTATGAATATTTTCTTATTCTTGTCATTAGCAATATGCCTCACAGCCGATGGGAGCACACCTGTGGGTAATAACACCGTGGCTGCCTATTAGCCTATTAGAGAAAGGAAAACCATTTACTCCTAATTGGTTCACCTTTGTCCTTGAAAGTCATCACACTGTGTCTCTTTTAAAACATGCTGTAATTGAAAATTCAGTCTAATTCACCCAGCCCTCCCCTCCGCTCCCAATCAGTGGGACTTTTGCTGGATAGGGAACTGGGTTGTTCATAGGTTCTAAGCCAAAACCCAGCTTTAATTTCCTATTATAGGCCTGTCCTTTTTAAGATATGCTGGATGAAAACAACATCAGTGGTGGGGCAGAAGGAGCTAGGAATGGCCTCCTGTGCATTGACAGGGGAAGTATTCAGTCCTGTAACAATCTTTCAGCAGCCCACATACCTGGGCTCCATGTGGCCTGTAGTCTCTGCCTCTCCAAGAAGCTGTTTCTCTTCACCACCCGTAGGGGGCAGAAATACCTTGATTAGGGCCCCCTCTAACAGTGTTTCCATCTGAATAGATGGGAATGCTGCCCGCTCACCCTACAAGAATTTAATTAGTTTGGTTGTTGGCAGGTCCCCCAAAGATGAAAAGAGCAAGAGATTCCACTCTCTCATCCAAGCCAGTGTCATCTCCGGCCCAGACCCAGGCAAGAGCCCACTAACTAGTCCTGCTAAGCCCAGTCTGACCCCACCAGCACATTCTCTCTATGACAGAGAGATCCATTTAAAAATGCAATCTCATTCCATCACTTCCCTCGTCAAGTATTCTCAATCTCTTCCTCAATCAACGCTAGGACCCAGATTTTATCCCCCAGGGCCCACGTCTGGCTTCTGCTGGCTGGTCCAGCCTCATCCAGGCCCTTTCTGCCTTTCTGTGCCCAGTCACACCAGGGCTTTGAGTGTGGGGAGCTCCTGCCCACCTCTGCCTAGCTGGCATCTTTGCTGGGAGACCATATCTTCCTTCCTCACCTCCCACCTGTACTCAATTTTTGCTCCTATGTTCTCAAGGTTTCTTATTTTTCTCCCCTGTGGGCTTACCCGTCTCCCCCAGTGGGATATCAGCTCCATGAGGGCAAGAACTGTGTTTTATTTACCTCCTCATTCCCAGCACCGACCACGGTGCCTGAGCGACATGTAATAGAGGGTTGACAAACTTTTTAAAAACGGCAATCTTTTTTTTTTTTTTTGAGACAGAGTTTCGCTCTTGTTGCCCAGGCTGGAGTGCGATGGCACGGTCTCGGCTCACTGCAACCTCCGCCTCCTGGGTTCAAGCAATTTTCTGCCTCAGACTTCTGAGTAGCCGGGATTACAGGATGCACTACCATGCCCAGCTAATTTTGTATTTTAGTAGAGACAGGGTTTCTCCGTGTTGGTCAGGCTGGTCTCGAACTCCCGACCTCAGGTGATCTGCCTGCCTTAGCCTCCCAAAATGCTGGGATTACAAGCGTGAGCCACCACACCCAGCCTCAAAAATGGCAACCTTTTATTATATTGGAATTGCAGATGAAGAGCTCTGTTTTTGCCAAGGGAGATGGAGTGGAAGTTAGTTTATCCATTTGCTTACTGTAGACTCAATTATTCAAAGGGCAAATGCAGATCTCCCTATTCCCTCAGAATATTATGCTGTCAGGAGTTATTTCCCTTAATGTTCCCTTTATGTCCTTCAAACTCCTTCTCCATTAGAAGATGCTATTTATTACTTCCGCATCCATGAAGCCTCAGGCTTCTTTGGTGGTTATTATGTCACAGAGAGGAATCTTGTCAAAATCAAATGGAATGGAGGCAATCGGGGGAAAAGGATTTTATTTTTCATCTGATTACCATCATTTCTCTCTTGGGTCTAAGGGTGGGAAGGATGTAGGAAGGGGAAGCAGTTGTCCTAAAATGGGTTACTGAAATGTTATTGGCTCATGTTAAATACAGAAATGGAGGGTTTAGAAATGTTTATGGTGATTTAACTTTGCCACAATGTCCAAGCACATGATCAATGGACGTGTCTTGATGAAGAGGGCAGTGGGGAGCATTTGGGGTGCTGTTGAATTTGTGTGGTGGCTCACACACACTAGGACCACATATCTTCCCTCAAAATTTTGGAAATTTTAAAAAACTCATCCTTAACTGCAGAGAGTTTGTAAAATATGTTGTCGAAGATAACATAGCCCTAGTCACATGGTAGGGAAAAGCCAACATTCAAGAAATGCTTAGAAACTGAGAAATATTAAAGGCAGGAGTACAAAGGAGGTGAAGAGAATGGTCACTGTAGGTTGAGGTGAAACAGGAAGTCGATCCTTGGAGATGAATCCTTAGAGGGTCTTGAAAAAAAAGTTGGCAAATATTAAGGGGTAGAAGGATGTTTCAAGAGAGAGGAAACCGTGAGCGAAGGCATGGAGGCCTATGCAGAAGATGTGAAGGCCATGCACATTATTTGCTCATTAAACTGAAATAGAAAGGTCAAGAGTCTGGGTTCCACCATTTGGCAACCATCCTAATGATAATTGATTCAGGTAAGAACACTAATGGATGCTGAGGAGTGGGCAAGTTTGAGAAATAACAGACTAGTATAGTCTCAAAGTATCCGCCTTCCAGATTCTTAATGACAAAGCAAAACTAATAACCCTCCAATGATAAAACCTAGCAGATACCACCTTAACTAACTGATCAGTTAATGTTAAAAGAGATGAGAAAAATCCACAGCATTTGCCTCCTGATATGATGCACTGGGGAAAACACAACAACACAATATCACATTTGTGTTATTCCTGAAAAAAAAAAATAGCAAAACCTAAATCTACTCACAGGGTAACATCAGGCAAATGTCACTTGAAAAACTTTCTACAAAATAGCTGGTCTGTATTCTTCAAAAATGTCAATATCATGAAAGACAAAGATTGAGGAAGTGTTGCAGATTAAAGGAGACTGCAGACACGTGACAACTGAATGCAATGCATGACGCGGGATTATCTTTTGCTTTAAAGCAAAATACTGTTCTTTAAAGGACAGTATTGGGACAATTGGTGAAATCTGAATAAGGTCTGTTTACTAGATAAAGGTATTGTATCAATGTTAATTTCCTGAATTTTGTCATTGTACATTCAGAGAATGTTCTTATTTTTAGGAAACACACACTGAAATATGTAAAGGGACATTGTGTCTCAAACAGTTCAGAAAAAATATAATACTAGTGAGGATATAGATGTGGAGATAGATCGAGATACAGGATAAAGCAAAGTGATAAAATGTTAACATTGGGGGCATCTGGGTGAAAAGTATGCAGGCCTATGAGAATTATTTTTATTATTCATGTAACTTTTCTGTGAGTCTAAAATTGTATCAAAGTTTACAGTTAGGCTGGGTGTGGCGGCTCATGCCTATAATCCCAGCACTTTGGCAGGCTGAGGCAGGCAGATCATTTGAGGTCAGGAGTTTGAGACCAGCCTGGTCACCATGGTGAAACCCCATCTCTACCAAAAATACAAAAATTAGCCAGGCATGGTGGCATGTGTCTGTAATCTCAGCTACTCGGGAGGCTGAGGCATGAGAATCGCTTGAACTTGGGAGACAGAGGTTGCAGTAAGCCGAGATCGTGCCACTGCACTCCAGCCTGTCTCAATAATAATAATAATAATAATAATAATAATAATAATAAGTTAAAGGAAGAGAAGAGAGCCATTAGGCTCTGGTCCCTTCTTGGCTCTGTATAAGTGTGTAATGTTGGCTAAGTCTCTACACCCCTGGATCTCCTCCTGCCCTTCCAGTTGGAGGCCTCATGGCTTGCCTTTCTTGTTCTGCCTCCTCCCAGCTAATTTCCAGATTGACACCTTGTCCCCTCTTCCTGAGTCAAATGTTTCTTTCACACTGCGCCCTGATAGCTGATCTCTTTGGCTTAATGCCCCTTGAGATCTGGGCCACCATGGAGGTTTTTGTCCAGTGTCCGGGACATTTTTTGCCAACTTCTGCTTGTGCTCCAAACAGATCAAGATAATTCACATTTATTTAAGTCCTACTCTGTGTCAGGCACTGCTCTTGATCTTTTCAATAACCTAAAAGGTAACTTCTCCAGTGTGTGTAGTCTACTCTCACTATTATCTCCACACAAATTTCAGTGGCTCCAAAACCCTACTTCCTTGATCAGAGAAAGTTCAATATTTAGTGGCTCATACCCCCATGTGAGAAAACTCAGGACCACCTAAACATATCACGGATCCTACTTGGTTGTCCACTTATAGCTAGGGATCACAGAGCTAGGATTTTTGGCTTCAAGTCCTCAACGTTCTATTGAAGGGGTCACTCAGGGTTCCAGCTATCTCCATTTGTTGGGTACCAGCTGTCTCCATTTCTTGGGTACCATCAGAGCTGAACCTCAAAGCTAGAGATCTTGTCACCTGTGAAATAAAGAAGAAAATGCAGGCCTGGTGTGGTGGCTCATGCCTATAATCCCAGCACTTTGGGAGGCCGAAGAGGGAAGATCGCAGGAGGTCAGGCGTTCGAGAACAGCCTGGCCAACATGGCGAAACCCCGTCTCTACTAAATATACAAAAATTAGCCAGGTGTGGTGGCGGACGCCTGTAATCCCAGCTACTTGGGAGGCTGAGGCAGGAAAATCACTTGGACCCTGGAGGCAGAGGCTGCAGTGGGCCAAGATGATGCCACTGAGCTCCAGCCTGGGTGACAGAGTGAGACCCTGTCTCAAAAAAAAAAAAAAAAAAAAAAAGGAAAGTGCTCTTTTCATGTTACAATCAGTTGCAGTCGATGTGAGGGAGTCCCACAACCAGTTCCAGAATTCTAGTGCAATGGCATTTATGGCAAACCTGTTTAAATTCTGGGTGAGGTTGAGATCCAGTACCAGCCACATTATAGTACCGGGGCCATTCTGCCTCCTGAACACTCAGGCCTGGCTTTGGAGCCCGCCTCGCCACACAGGACCATTTCCTCAGTGTGAGTTCTTTCCCAACCCTTGTTGACTCTGTCTGCAAACTAAATTTTTAATATGTCTGAGACAGACAGAGATTGTGGACTTAAGTCAATACGTAAAGGGTATTGCCTATCGCCATGGGCCACCAGGAAACCCTAGGCCAGATCCTGCCTCATCAAGAGACCATGTTGATACTGGAGGCTCAGAGAAGTTACCCATTTGAGGCTGGGGGTCCCGCAAGTCATAAGTGGTGGGGTCAAGATTTGAACTCAGATCTCTGGGGCTCTTTCCAGTCCACTGTCTTGTTTTCTCCTCAAAGTGCAGCATAGACAACAATTAGGTAAATGGAGGCCTTCCTACTTGAGGCTTTGTTAGCGAATTGAGGTTTTTCTGGCCTGGCCTGGGATTCCGGAAGTACTGGGGACAATTGTTCATGCTGCTGTTGGTGATTTCACATTTAGATGATGCAGACTGCTTGTTTTTCTTTCTTCATAGTACCTTTTCCCTCCCAAGCACTTAATCACCCAAAAGACGGAAACATCAAGGGTAGCCCATTTTTATACAGTTCTGGAAAATGCTTTGGGGCAGGTGGGAGGAAAGGTTGAAACGACTGGCAATGTGGTTTTACAGAAAGAGCGTGGGTATCAGAATCAGACAGTTCTGGGTTCAAATTTGGGCTTGTCGCTTCCTATTTGAGTAAACGTTCAGAAGTTAAAGGTCTTCATCTGCAAAACAGAGACAATACCATCTACCTCTCAGCGTTACATGAGAAACCTTATTTAAAATCATCAGTCTTGAAGAGGGCTCAATGACACTTAGTGTCCCTTACTTTGGCTGATCCTTTTTGGATTATATGAGAATTTTAGCTGTCTATATTTTGCTATTCATTCCTCTTACAGACAATCCTCAAGTCAACTCAGAAGCAGGTCTTGTTTCCATGGAGATGTATTTAAGGTAAACAAATGTGAAAAGGGGAAGCACAGACGCCCATCCCCTACACCCACTCACGGCCAATGCACCATCTCAGCAGAAATGTTTCCAAAGAAATGTTTCACAAAGCTTTCGGGGAAGGCCAAGGGCTCTTTCAAAGTCTTGACATGCTTTTTCATTGTACGGCTCTTGAAATGAACAATAATTCGAAACAGATAATAATGAACTTTACACAGCAATGGATCAAAAGTGGAATTACTGAGCTCAGCATTGTCTAGTATAATTAGGCTGACATGCTGCTGAATCCAAATGGATGGCTTTCCGACCCCCACTTTTGCATGTGCACATTTATTTGCAGAAGAACTTTTAATGGGCAGAATATTACAAGATTTCTGGACCCCACATGGTTTCAGTTCTAATCCAAACAGCTTACTTTCTTCTGAAACTCTGATTTTCCTTCCTCGCTTTCTTCTTTTTTTTTCTTTTGGCATCACTATTTTGTAAATTTCAAAGGAGAATTGCTTCCTTGAATGTGCATGGAAATATAAGCACACAAATCACATGCTGAATTTACTTAACAAGGAGCAATAATCCCACTGTCACTTCCCACTGAACAATGCCTTTTTAGGAAAAAATACTGCAAATCCTTTAGAAGTCCAAATCCAATGCATCCAATCAACTCACTTTTTAAAATTCCACAAAATAATTTCTCTGTTTTAAATAGCTTATTAAACACAACAGCAATCAGATAATAGATATTTCTTAATTAGACCTAGCTTTAGATCTCTCTTCAATCATGGCAGACAGCAGACTAGCTAGTCACTTTATAGGGCCATAAACATTCATTTCAAAGTCTAATAATAGAGTGGTTTCCTCTATTCTCCATCTAACACAAGGGCCAATTTTTGTCAAGTGAAAATCAGCCCATGTCTTACACAAGACATCTGTCCTCACGATGTGACGCCTAAAATGATAAAGCAGAAATATGTCACCAAAGACAACAACTTGTAAAATTATGGCTAACAAGACTAGACAATCTTGTTGTTGCATCAACCACAAAAAAGAAAGAGAAAGGGCATTTAATATAGCCTTTATTAGTCACTTTATTAGTCACTGGTACCTGTCTTGAATTTTCCAAAGGCTCTAACAGAAGAATTAACTTGACCCATTTATAGAACCACAGGCAGAAGATTCTGCACTATCAGGGATATCCACAGTGGTAGCAAGAACGATTAGCAGAATGTCTAGATGTCCCTAAGCAGACGGGTTAATGCCACCATCCTCAAGGTAGGCTCTGAGCCACTAGCTAGAAGGATATAAGGAACTCTGGTTAATACAGAGAGAAGGTCCCAGCCAATAATTACTAACATTGCTGGCCCCATCCATCCACATTAGATCCAGAGCGGAGAATGAAGTGGAACCTTAGAATCCTTCCCATTGTCATGCAAACAAATCTGTTAGATGAGATCTTAGAAGCATTGAGCAGCCCCCAAACCATAGAATTGCCAACCTTATAGGTGGAAAATTGTAGAGGAGGAAACTGCAGCTGAAGGTGGTAAAATGACTCGCCTAAGGTCACAGAGAAACCACACCACCCTTCACCACTTGTGACTTGAATGGAAATAGTCTTTTTCTGACCAAAAAAAAAAAAAGAGTGAGTACACTATGTGTCAGCAAATGTTATGCCACATGCAGCTAGATCATTGCCCAACAAAAGAAATGTGGATTCACAGAACTAGCTTCCTACTTTGAACACTATTTTTCCTGTAATCGGGTAAGGCTGGGGGCAAATTCTGGTCAAACCCTACAAAGATAAAGGGAAGCTCCATGTTTATAGATGCATGAACTGCAGGCCTAGTGAAGACTTCTCAATCATTTATCAATCCAGTATTGAATGCGGCATGCCCAACATGGGGCAGGTGCTTTGGAAAATATAGAAAAAGCATAAGACATAGCCTTTTCCCTTAAGAAAAATTTAAACAATGTAGATGATTCTTAGAGATCAAGTGCAAAGATTAGATATTGATGATGATCCCAAAAGGCGTTCAAAGATGGGAGAAATCACAGGGTTTTTCACAAGTCAAGGAGGATGGCTTGACTGACCTGAGATCTGTAAGGGACCTTGAAATCTGGATTGTGTAGAAGGATAGATGTAGGGGAGAGAAAACCTGGGGATATCTAAGCAGGAACAAAATTTCTGAGGTTGGAATTAATATGGCCCCAGAAAGTCTGGTCAAGACACCTAAGTGGCCTAGAAGTTGGTTTTAAGGACACAATGAAAAACAACACTGAACCTCAAGGGAAAGCCATAACAAGTGACTCACCAAATCAGTTGGCCAAAGCAACAGCAAACAAAGCTCAAGAGTCAGACCCATTTCCTTGGAGACTCGTCTCTCTGGTATGCTAAGAAAAATTAAATTTGCAATTTTCAGATGTACATATGCCAGAATCATCAAAATGTCATGGATTCTCCTTCATATCATGACTAATATCCTCACCTCTGTACAAAATAGAAAGTTGGCCCGAGCTGTAAGAGGAAGGATTGCCCCTTTCTACCACCGCTCCCCAAGAGGAAATTGACTAAATAGTTTTGGAAGCCATTTCTAGACCCACAAGGCCCTAATTCAAGAAAATAAGGTGTTGCCATAGCTATTAAATATCCAAAAAACTATCTGAATACCTTTCTATGCTTTTGAACATTCCTTCTCTTTGACCTTAAACATGCTCTTAAATTTATCAACTCCTTCCATCTGAAGGCCTGTCCACACATGGCCTTTCTAATATTACCTCCAATTTGAGGGGGCAGAGGATAAACAGATAAGCTGAGGAATTATAGAGCCACCTAAATGGGAGGCTACTTCAAGGTTAAAACATGGCATGCCCAAACGCTTGCTGTACACAAAGGCTATTTATAATAGTTCTGATTTTAAACTTGGATTTATAATGAAGTTCAAGGCAGAAAGAGCAAAATTCCACACTGAAGAAAAATTACAGCTGGAAAAATCATTTGAAAAAAAAAAACAAGAAAACCTTCCAAGTGGTTACTCAATTTGGGAATTTAAAGAAGATGGCAGTTTGTGTCCAAGAAGAAACTACTTTTGGGGAAATGGAAGAGTGGAAAGTCTTGCCTTCAGTCTATTTTTGTAGCCCTGCCTCCAGCCGTGCACATAACTGAGTCAAGGAAAGGCACTCCTCCCCACAGCTTCCAAAAAGGCACATGTGAACAGAGGTCCCTGGTCACACTATGGTGAGCCGAGTGCAAAAGCTTCAGGCAGCGAAGGGCAGTGGGAGGGGAGACACTAACTTGCCTCTGGCCTTTGGCGCCCAGCAAACCTGTGCCCTGCCTGCCTGTCCAGCCTGCTTGTGCCTCTCCAATCTGTGTTCCAGCATCTAGCTCCGGGTCACTCAGGAGTTGTGTGTGTTGGAGGGGATGGGACAAGGTGATGTGATGGATAGAAACTCTCTTCCTCTTCCTCTCTTACTTTGTCTTAAGTGGGAAGGAGTTTTGGGCTCACGGGGAATCGTTGCTCAGCATGCTTGCTTGTGCTCTGTAGGTTGAAGCGTTTAACTATAGGGTGGCGGGTGGTATCTATCTATGTAACCACTTCTTACCTCTCTCTAGCAGATGAGCCTCTAGAGCACAGCACTCATTTACTTTGAGCAAAGACTCAACTCCAGAATCCTTCCCAGTCCAACAGTCCAGGCTGCCATCACCAGTCAGTGGTTTGCAACTCATTTGCCAAGGTAGAGAAAAGGAGATCAGGAAGAAAGAGGAAAGTAACATTTTCTGAGCACCAACCATATGCCAAATAGTGGCATGTCAATCAGGTGGGGAACTCAGCCTCGATGGGCAGCGGACAAGTTATCACTGGCATTGCATAGTGAACATAAAATGACTTGGGTCATCTTTACACTGGGCTCCAATACTCCATGGACAATGCACCCTCATTGCCACTCCCATTGTCCCCTCCGCCCTCCTGACTGCACCACCAGGACCAAGAACAGCTGGTGGCCCTTTCAAGGGCTTGCCTTTCCCAACAGCCTGGTGGTCTGGCAAGGACTTGGAACCATCCCTCTTATACTGTTAAACCCCCTGTTGAGGTCAGACTGTGCCTCAGTTTCCTCACTTGTAAAGTGAAGACAACAAAGCTGTACCTTTCCTAGAGGGCTGTAGTGAGGGCTAGTGCTTCTGCAATTGTGAGAGGGCACAGAACCTGTCATATAGGAAGAACTGTTAAATGTGAATTTTCCTTTAAGTTACCAGCTGAACTGGGCTGCCCCTACCTGAGTTTTAAGATCATTACAGTAATAATAAAAATCAATTGTAATATACCACATAGGATTGTCTGGTTTAGAAAAACAAACAGGATACTCAGTCAAATTTGAATTTTAGATAAGAAATGAGTAATTTTTTAGTATGACTATTTCCCAAACATTGCATGGAACATAGTTATACTAAAAATTTATTTATTTTTAATCTGAAATTCAAGTTTAACTGAGTGTCCTATATTTTATCTGGCAACACTAACATCAAATCTTAAGGTGTGTGGAATAAATAAAGGCATAACTCTTTGGAAATAAAAATGTCACACTGAAAGAAATGTTCCTCCAAATTGATTTTCAAACTCTTTCCAGCCACATTCCACAGCAAGAAATACATTTTGCATCACAGTGCAATACACACAAATGTGTATTAACTGAAATCAACATTTTACAAAACCTTTTTTGTGTACAGTGTATTCTGATATTTTGTCTCCTTCATTCTACTTTATCTCATTTCTTTTTAAAAAAATTATTTGTCCAGTATCACTTAACTGATTTCATGACCCCCTTAATTGAGGGGTCAACAAATTATGGCCCAGGGCTAAATCTAACTAACCACCTCTTTTTGTAAGGCTTGTAAGCTAAAATGTTTTTTACATTTTTGGCCAGGCGTGGTGGCTTACACTTGCAATCCCAGCACTTTGGGAGGCCAAGGTGAGCGGATTGCATTAAAACCAGGAGTTCGAGACCAGCCTGGCCAACATGGCGAAACCTTGTCTCTACTAAAAAGAGAAAAATTAGCTGGGCATGGTGGCGCATGCCTATAGTCCCAGCTACTCCGTAGGCTGAGGCAGGAGTTGCTTGAACCTAGGAGGCAGAGGTTGCAGTGAATTGAGATCATACCACTGTACTCCATACCACTTTTTGAGACTCTGTCTCAAAAAATAAAAAAGATAAGATAAAATGTAAAAAGATAAGATAAAAAATTGTCTACATTTTTAAGTGGTTGGAGGAACTCAAAAGGAGAATGATATCTCATGACTGGTGAAAATTATATGAAATTCACATTTTAGTATTCATAAATAGTTTAATTACAGGACAGACACACTCACTTGTTTACCCATTGTCTTTGATCATTTTTGCACTACGGTGGCAGAGTTGAGCAGTTGCAAGTTGAGAGTTGTATGTTGAATACAGCCCAAAAAAACCTAAAATATTTACAATTTGTGCCTTTACTGAAAAAAAATTGCCTCCCCCTACCCTAAAGGTTTGCAATTTGCAGTTTGAAACACTCTGCTCTAAATGGTTTTGCCCCAAAAGGATTCATTTCTATTCATGTGAGTGAGCAGTTTTTTTAACAATGTCAAGTTAACCTTACTCTTCTTATTTCCTCATAAGATAAAGACAGAGGAACAAATACCAGACCAGCTAACTTACCTGAATCCAGCTGCCCTTGGAGTATGGCTGAGGCTTGGTCAAAGCCCAGAACTTAGCAAGGGTTAGAGGACATCATGGGACCATATTCCCAGTCACTCCAGGTATCCACTACTCACAGGGAAGGGAGGGATTATGAAGAACACAGAACAAATGCCAAGTTCTTGACTTTGAATCATTTAGGCTCTTGACTCTTACTACAGAGATTGGGTCCTCCATAGCCAAGGTTTTTGATAGAAAAGTGTGATCAAATCTAAAGGCTAAGCCCCACGTAAGCACGACATAAAGTTTATACTACAAACAAGAGAATGGAAAGAGAGGAAAGGATGGTTGCTCTAGCTAGGGAAAGAGGAGAGGGGAAGAAGAAGATGCTGACACAGCCCTGAGGGGGGTCCTGCACTTTGCCTGCTCCCTCGTCTTCTGATTTTCTGAAGTGGGGTAGCGGGTGATAAATCATCAAGATAGGTTTAGTAATGCCAAGACCTGAGAATGTGTGCCCTGATCTACGGGAGACGTCTAGAGTTAGGGGAGAACAGCACAGATACATACTGAGATCATCAAGGGCCCCGAGGGCCAAATGCAGCATGCTACTTCCTTTTAAGTCAAGTTTTATTGGAACACAGTCATGCCCGTTCATTTATCTATTGCCTGTGGCTGCCTTTGTGCTACAGTAACAGAGTGGAGTACTCATCTAAAATATGTGCTGTCTGGCCCGTTACAGGGCATAGTTTGCCATTCCCTGCGTTGTATGCTGGCCATAGTGGAGAAGAGAGCGCAACAGAGCAAAGCAGTGGGGAGGCCCCAGGAAAGCCCCGGATCCGTCACAGCCAGGCCCATGTAAGAGAGCATCCTAAAGTTTCCCTTGCTCCTGCCTCCAAAATGGGCACAAAATGGCCAAAAGAGGGCCACAGACCTGAGCAGAGCTTGAGATTGGGACAAGAAGATACAATGGAGATGGACGGCTCTCTAACAACGGAGGCCTTGGCAGCCTCCAAGTATGGCCCCTGGGTGCCACTACACATAGGTGCCGATGGCCAAAGACCAGGTCTGCTTCAGGCTAAGGATGCCTGTGGACCACACCACCCCATCCCTCTCTCAGTCCCCCAGAACCCCGTTTTCTACACCTACACCATCCTATATTTCCAGGATCTTATCAGCAACCCCAAGAAGAAGGGAAGGGAATGAAATTTTGAATTGAGTGACTGAAACCGGCATGACTGCATAAACACCGAAGTGAGTGATTTTTACCAGGAAGACACTATATATTAAGTTTCCTGCCACTAGAAGAATGTAGACTTAAACTAGAAATTAGGTTATAGAAAAATGAAGAGGTTAACACTCTACATAGCCGATAGGGAGAACAGGAAACTGACTTTGTCGCTGCAGGAAATTGGAACTTCATTCACAGCAATTCTGAGACCACAGAAGTTGAAGTCCTTATGGTTCATGACTCAATGACTCCATACCTACTCATTTTTCTACCGACTTCTTTCTAGAATAAGACAGTTTAAAGCAGTCCAAATCTCCCGGAGATTTTTCCCATTCTACCTGCAACTCCATAGAAGGAATCCTGTACAAGTCTAAATTTTCACCAGTAGGTGGTGCTAACACAAATACTACACTGTACTTATCTGAGGATGAATTAGCCAGACACTAATTAAAGCTCTCTGCATTAGCGCTTTTCTCTACAGCACCTTTCCTCTGGTCTAATTGAACTTTGTTATTAAGCAGTCCCTGAGTGGTTTCACCTCAGGGCTAACACTCTCTCTCTGGAGTGGTATAATGGAAAGAACTCCAGCATTAGGAAACATGGGGTATGGATTTTGGCTGTCTTGCTAATTAGATGAATTGGCCAAGTCACTTAATCTCTCTGAGTCTTAGGATCTTCATTTTTAAAATAAGTGAGTTGGGTTTGTTGGATGCTTGTTTTCCAGGTTTGAGAAACAATTCCACAACCACTCTTCTCCCATCAAGCTAATACATTTTGAGGAAAAACTCAAGATTTCAAGAAATAGGCTCTTGGACACAATTCTGTGGGGGAGGTAAGAAGTCTGTGGCACAGACTTTCTGTCAGGCAATTTGACAATGTATAGCGGCAGTCCTAAAAATGTATGTACCTCTTGACCACGAATTCCATATCTGGGAATTCATCTCAAATAAATAATTACAGGCATGTGCAAACATGGAGCCAAGAGAACACTCTATAATGCAGTGCATGTTGACTTTGTTGAGAGCTCAGTGTATCTTCGCTAACCAGTTTCTGAACTTCAGATAATCCTTAAAACTATATTATAATCCTTGTATAAGGCAACAAAGCAAACTATTGCTTAATCATACAATGAAAGGAGGAAGTAATGAACACATTTTCTGTGCAACACAAAAAGCCAGACACTTTTCTGAAGTTCTTTCTTTAAATATTCTTACAATAACCCTGTGGCAAAAAAGGTATTATTAATTCTATTTTATAGCTAGGGAGTCTAACGCTCAGACCAGTTAACCTTCTTGATCAAAGTCACCCAGTGCTGATTACTGGGAAAAGAATTGCATCTTCTACTTTACAAAGATCAAGTTCTCTGAGGGCTTGGGGAAAGCTTTCCCTGTCATGGAAGTAAGAGGAGGGAAATTCAGTAGGTGAACTTTGATTCTGCCTGAGAATTGAATCTGGGCTCTTGGGCGTCTTTGAGGAAGAACTGCAATTTCAAAGCTTCTGCCAATTCTTTGTGCTGCTAAAAATGGAAACCCAAATTAGTCTGTGGGGGCCAACGCTTTCTGGTGGAGAAAAAGTTCTTAATTGAGTTTTTATCTGTGCAAAAGGAAATTCCGTTCTGGGATGGGAAAGCCTAGACAAGGAAACACTCAAGCTCTGTGTCTACCAAAGTAAAAGAGTGAGGATTGTACCAATGTTAATGGATTTGGGGCTTCCTCTGGTAGACAGAGGGAAGAGGCTGTGGGGGCATGGCATTCAGGGAAAGAGAAACACAGTCAATGCAAACCCTGGTGTGGACGTAAAGACGGGATAGGAGCACACCCGGCAATGTGCTGGGAGCCTGAAGGTGAAGGAAGACCAGTAGGAATTGGGTGGGATGAGATTTGGCCCAAGGACTTGGGGTATGGTTGGTCATGGCTGACACTGAGCTTAATTTTTCCCTCTCTGCACTGAAATTTTTTCAAGCTTTCAGTTGAGCCAGAAAGCCTTATGTTAGCATTGTCTTGGGGTGAAGGGAGGCACTGAATCCATTGGATCAGGGACACACATTCAGGTGGAGAAATGGTAAGTGAATGCCAAGACTGTGTCTACATTCCTTGGAAGAACCCTGGGCTTCCTGAAGCCTCCTGGTTTGGAAGCTGGAGTTCTTTTATTTGCATATATGTATATTTTTTACAAAAAGGATGGTCTTGGAAGGTTGTCATAAACTCAGGGACACAGGAGTTCCGTCTCATTGTTATATTTCAGGGACTGAGACTTAAGATGGTCTGCAGGACAGCTGAAACCATGGAGAAGGATGCTTTTTAACAGGGTTCACCTGTTCTGAGGACTCTGCGACCACAAGCACTTGGCCGCCGTCAGCAGGCTAGGTGATTACAGCATTAGATCATGCCTCTAATGGGAAAAAGGCTTCTCCTTTCTGGCTGACTAATCAGCTTGCCGTTTTTATTGCATGATCAGTATCAAGAGGCAATGATTTCTGTCAGCTCTCCGGGTGCACACTAGCATGACAGAAAGAACAGCTATATTAGCAAAGAAAACAGGTGGAGGGATTAGCAAACTCACTTAAAAGGTCAAGACAGCTTGGTCCCTTATGGCACAGCGACAGGAAGGCTGAAGGGGCCCCTTTCTTAGAACAAGAATAGCTGCTAGTACGAAACTCCCATACGCGGGGTCCTCTCTAGTCATCTTGCTATTTTCCTTTTTCTTATTATTATTTTAAAGTCCAAAGTATTTCATGCTCATTGTCAATCTGTAGCAGTTCCCTAGGGCTGCCATGACAAATTACTACAAACTTGGTTTCTTAAAACAGCAGGAAATTATTGTCTCATGGCCCTGGAGGCCAAAAAGTCTGGAATCAAGGCATGGGCTATGCTCCCTCTGGAGGCTTTATTGAAGAATCCCTCCTTACCTCTTCCAGCCTCTGGTGGCTCCAGGCAATCTTTGGCATTCCTTGGCTTGTGTCTGCATCACTCCAATCTTTGCCTCCATCTTCGCATGACCCCTTCTTCTCCCTAAGTGTTCTCCTCTGCGTTTCTCACATAAGGACACTTGCTGTTGGACCTAGGGCCCACCTGGATCAGCCATGATGACCTCATCTTGAGATCCTTAACATAATTACATCTGCAAAGACTCACTTTCAAATAAGGTCACACCCACGGGTTCGAGGAAGACATGAATTTCGAGAGGTCAGTATTCAGACCCAGTACTTGGGGATGTTCTTTTGTGTCAAAGTGCTTTCAAAGCTCTGGAAAACTCATGTTCAAATTCTCAAGTGCGAAGGGCCGATCTGTGAAGAGCAGTGCCAGTGTATCCATAGCTGCCTGAAGGTGGACGATGGGCAGTGCTGGGGCCAGGACACCTCCGGAATAGTGCTCCCTCCCCACTCAGCTCACACCAGTCACCAAGTGCTGTGTGTGGTCCCCTCTCCTCAGCGTCACACCATCATAACCTCTTCTCCAAAGCTCAGGCTACCAAATTCCTCACCTGAGGAACAGCAACATCCTCTGGAAGGAATTTCTTCACCTTCTGTCTTGCTGGCCTCCAGTACATTCTCTAACCATCAGCCCACGTGATCTTTCTAGGTTAAAATTAAAATTTTGCAAAGCTTGCTCATTGCCTTTGCGCTGTGGTTCAAGCCTGTTGGCTGGGCACTCCAGGTCCTCTGAGACCAGCTCCTTGCTTCCCAAGGCAGTCTCAGCTCCCCACCACACCTCTGGCAGCCTAAGCCCCAGGCATTCTTGCCACTGAAGAACCAAGCAAGTCCGCAAACACCTCCTTGCCTTTACATCCTCTGCTCTTCCTGTCTGAAAATACTTTTTTCCTTATTCACCTGGTCTCTTTGGGTGAGTACTGGCCCACAAAAAGATATGCCCTGTCCTAACTTCCAGAACCTGAGAATGTGACCTTATTTGGAGAAAGGGTTTTGCAGATGCAAGCAACTTAAAGATCCCAAAATGAGATCATCCGGGATTACCTGAGTGGGCCCCCAATCCCATGACAGGTGTCTTTATAAAAGAAAGGCAGAGGGAGATTTGACACAGAGCAGACAGTCCTGTGAAGACAGAGGCAGAGATTGGAGCAATGCAGTGCAACCTGAAACCAAGAATTGCCCAGAGGAATCACTGGAAGCTGGAAGAGGCAAGGAAGGATTCTCTCCTAGAGCCCCCAGAGGGAGCATGGGCTTGCCAACACCTTAATTTTGGACTTCTGGCCTCCAGAACTATGAGAGAATAAAGTTTTGTTGTTTCAAGCCACCCAGTAGGTGATAATTTGTTAAGCAGCCCTAGGAAACTAAAAGGCATGGATAATCCCAGGATCCCATGGAAGGCTGTGCAGGTTGCTGACTTCTCAAGGGCACTACTTAAGAGGACGAGGAGAGACTAAATACAGCTCACACTGGGCCTGCCAACCTGCATGCCCTGCAGGAGACTGCTCCTGGCCAGAAGGGGTACCTCTCTCTTATTTACAGCTGGCCAGCACCAGCTCTCATTCTTGGGTTTTCTTCAACTCTCTGCTCCTGGGTTGACCCTCCAGGAAGCCTTTCTTGAGCCGCAGTTCTCCCCAGGACTAGTCTGGACCCTTCTTCTGCTCCAGTAGATATATTTATCCTGCTGTAACACAATTGTTGGTTCACATTTCTATACCCTTCTCCATATCTCAGAAGCAAGGACTGCTCTTAGTCTCCTCTTTCCACTGTGCCTAGCACATCATAGGTGCTCAAAAGAGACCTGTTGAATGAATGAGCAGGAGCCAGCTATGGAGCCTCAGTGAGCCTGCGACAGCGAGAGGCACAGTGAATGGGAGCAGGGATGAGATGCCCGTCCCAAGGGGTTGCTGAATCAAGGCAATTTCATGCTCGTCACAATTTGCCTAAACTAGCCATCAAACAGAACCGAAAAATGGCTCGAATAGAGAGCACCACCAGGACGTTAACATTTTGCAGATGTGTTATCTGAGCTTGTGCCTTTATCTTTTCCCTAACTGAGGCATCAGTGCCTAAGGATATTTCCACTTGGGCCAAACACATGCTCACACATCCAATGGGACCCAACGTACTGCATTCCACGCAGATACACACATGAGCTCATGCAAGTCCCAGGGTGATCATCTGGTCCAGATTTGAAGGAAACTATTTAGCTAGATGGAGAAAAACACATCATGTACAACTTAATACCAAACAGATTTTATCACATACTGAAACTGCTTTTGATAATCTACTAATATATCAGAAGGGCTAATCAACTAAAAAAGAACCAGCTAATATCATATCTTTGAGGTCTGGACAACGTTTATGTGAGTTGCAGGGATGACAGAAAATACAAAAAGATGCAGGGAGTTTTAGGGAAAGTTATCCAAAGGCTCTCCCATCCCCTACTGAGATGCAGTCCTGTTTATTGTAGCAAGAAATGTATTTTGCCAATTTATGAACATAGATAATTATTTTCTGGCTAAAAGTCAGAGTGGACTTTTCCAGAGATGCAGAAAGGCTATTGCTTGGCCACTAAGATCCCTGGTGGGCACAGGCAGCCATGGATGCTACTAGGGAAATAATCGGTGCATGACAGTTTCACTTGAAACTATCTCAACCCATTGGTGGTTTCCTCGTCAGTGTGGGGAGCCCCTTCATTAACTGTCACTTGACCACGACAGCATTCCTAAGTGATTCCTAAGACTTCATGAAGTCTCTCTTGATAAATGTTTTAAATTAAAACCCACATCTGTGCTTGTCCTGGTACCATCTGGGGTTATAAGAGGCAACAAAACATACTGAGATAAGAATGACTTTGAAATTGCAGTTCAATTACTTGATGATGTGAGCTTTGACAAAACTGCTTAATTACTCTGGCCTCAGTTTCCTCACTGGAAAATGGAGAACAAAATGTTGACAGTCTCGCTCTGTCATCAAGGATGGAGTACATCCTGGAGTACAGTGGTGTGATCTCAGCTCACTGCAACCTCTGCCTCCCAGGCTCAAATGATTCTCATGCCTCAACCTCCTGAGTAGCTGGGATTACAGGCATGCACCACCACACTCAGCTAATTTTTCTGTATTTTTAGTAGAGATGGGGTTTTTGCCATATTGGCCAGGCTGGTCTCGAACTCTTGGCCTCAAGTGATCTGCCCGCCTCGGCCTCACAAAGTGCTGGGATTACAGGAATGAGCCACCGCGCCTGGCCTTGCTTAACTTTTCTTAATGCAGGATATTCCACAGGGGCAAGTGCGAGCATGGATTGTGGTACTGTGCCCAGAGACAGGGGATGTGGGATGGCAATTGGAAATTTATGGAAGTCTATCTGACTGTTGCAATACCTGGGGAGAGGAAGGCAGGGGAGGGGAGCATTACTGGTCCTGAGAGGGAGCCAGAAAGCCTCAACTTATTATAACACCCTCACTGAGAAGCACTGCATTAAAGTAATCTCAGGCTGTTCCTGGCTGAATCTGTATGAAATCCTGTGATTCTATGTGATGAACAGAAGGCGTATTACTTCTTGTGTTTGCTTTTGTTTTGATATAGGTTATTGTTGTAGAGAAGTGTTTTAATCTTATTATATTGTATTTTTTAAATAACCAAATCATTTTGTTGGCATTGTATAAAGAGACATATTTTCTGAAGTACCAAGAAAAAGGAGCAGGCCATTTAGACTGATGGCATCCTTTCAGATGCTGCGCTCCCATGAGGAGCTCCAGGAGCCAGTCTTCTCCTTTTGGGCTCTCACAGGAGATCTTAGAAGAGGTTCTCAGAATAGGGCTGTAGGAAAACGTCCCGACACCTGGCGCAGCCAGGCTGGTGGGGATTAGGGAGCGAACATGATTCACTTCATTTTATTTTTATACAGGAAACTAGAGACATAGCTAAGAAACAAACTCGCTATTTCTGGTTCTTGGCTAGTTGTGGCTCTTAGGGGACACTCCCTTCCTCTGAAGAGCTGTTTTTATGGCAAGGGACTCATGCTTTTTCATTGCTACATTATCTTTGAATCATAGTTGGCAATTAGGCATTGAAATTTGACTATTTACCTTAGGGACTCCTCTGGGTATGTGAAGAATTCCCCTGTTTTGCTCAGGATGTGGGCAGATGAGGAAGTAGTAGCAACTGACTGATATTATACCTCCATTTGGCTGGTGCTGGGGAAGAACCTTTGAGTCAGCCAAGGAGACATTCCCCAGTGCAGAGATGGCAAATAGAAGTGTATCTTTGGATGTCATCTACTTCTTCAGCTGTCCCCAGGTCAGAGGGAATGGGGGTGGGTGGAGGAGGTGTTGGAGGTGGAAATCCCACCATTCAAATGTTCAAGACAATCTGTGACTTAAACAGAAAATTGTGGGACTTGGTGAAAAAATGGAAGGTTGCACTATAGAGTTAAAAAGAAAAAAGAAGGAATTCAAGCCAACAACCATAGATAGTCCCAGGCTTACAATGGTTCACTTCTGATATTTTAATTTTGGTGGTGCAGAAATGATACATAATCAGTAGAAACTGCACTTGGGAGTACTTATACAATCATTGTTTTTCACTTTCAGTACACTGTTCAATAAATCGCCAAGCTTTCCAACACTTTATTATAAACTAGGCTTTGTGTTAGATGAGCTTGACCAACTATAGGCCATTGTAAGTGTTCTGAGCATGTTTAAGGCAGGCTAGGCTAAGCTATGAAATTCAGTAGGTTAGGTGGATTAAATGCATTTTTAGTGTATGATATTTTCAGTTTATGATGGGTTTATCAGGAAGAAACCCCATAGTAAGTTGAGGAGCATCTGTATTTATCAAGCATTAGGTGCGGAATATAAAATTATCATTAACATTAAGAATAGCTCATTTCCTACCCTCCTTCTAGATACCAGACACTGTTTATTTAAAATATATGTATTAACTCACTTAATCTTCATAACACACCTTTGAGGTACTTACCTATTAGTACCAGGAGCATCTGTATTTATTAAGCACTAGGTGCTGAATAAATCATCATCATTAGGAATAAGAATAACTTGTGTTTCTTATCCTCCTTCCAGGTATCAGATACTGCTTATTTAAAATAGATGGATTAACTCATTTAATCTTCATAACACACCTGTAAGGTACTTACCTGTTAGTATTATGCCTATGTTAAAGATGCAGAAACAAGGCACCAAATGGCTATGTAGCCCTCCTGGAATTATCCAGGTAGTAATCAGTAGAGATGAGATGTCAGTGCAGACACTACACCTCCAGATTATGGGCTTTATATCACTATAACATAGCTTCTCTTAGGACGTGATTTCTTTTCTCAAGGACGTTACAGGGAGCTGGCAGCCTGCAGTTAACCAAAGCTTGGCTGCCGTGGTTGGCTGAGACTCAGCTATTTGTTACAAGTATATACTCTTAAGTTAGGTTGCAATAGTATTCAAAGTGTGGAGGAAGCTTAAGGCCAAATTTAATTTAACAGGGACATGGTTATGGATTGGCAGAATAATTGGTGAAATGTTGCCCACAGTGACAGGAAAGATAGAAAGAACACCTATAAATGTGTGTATCTGGCTAAGAAGATTTCCAAGCAGAATGGCAGCTTTTTTTTTTTAAGTAGGGAGGAGTGAGATGAGCTTAAGAAAGAACTGATTGGTTTTCAAGCAGAATTTAGAGGTAATATTTCCAAGGCAAGACTTGCTTGATGGGAATTTTTTTAAACAATTTTATATTCACAGATTATCTGGAAAACAAATGGTTCTCAAAGTAAGAAATGACCAAAGGACAAAAATCAAATCCAAGAAAACATAGCTTCCAGGTAAAGAACAGATCAGGGCTATGGTTGTGAGAAACTTTGTTGAAATATCAGCAAGATTTAAAGTGATACCTCATGGACCTCCCAAGTAGACAAATAGCTAAAGGGATTTTCTAGACCCTCCTAATCGGACAGCAGCACTTCTGAGAATTGTAAGTGTTTTGCCTCACCACACACTGACTTGAGGGTTCTGTCTCAAAGAGACTTACGGATATTTCTTTTGTCTTGGGTATGGATTATAATTTGATACACAGGAAGCCCACAACATTTTTTAAAGGAATTATATCTGCTTTAACTCAAAGGGACAGATAGTGGAAAATAAAAAGAGGTCCCTGGACCCTAGACTTCCTAATGGCAGGAAGCAGGCTACAAACACAGGGCATTTCTTATAGGAGAGGAAGGGCAATTTAGAAGAAGAAGTCAAGATTCCGGAGGGAAGAGCTAACAGCCATGGAAAATCACTCACAAGGAGCAGAAACAAACGCTTTCTTTTCATTGTTTATTGATTTTATTTAAAATTATGTGCATCTTCCATGTTTTAGGTTCTTGATAACGTTGGAAGGGGACATAATTATGTTTGCTGACAAACAGCTTTCTGAAAAAGAGTTTATACATTATTCCATGTGGATCAAAGACTTTCAGATCTTTTCAAATTATTATTATACTTACAGCTTAAATTTTTTAAATGTTTACCTCAATAGTTTTTGGGGTGCAAATGGTTTTTGGTTACATGGATAAGTTTTTTAGTGGTGATTTCTGAGATTTTGGTGTGCCCATCATCCAAGCAGTTTACACTGTACCTAATACATAGTCATTTATCCCTCACCCCCCTCCCACCCTTCACCCAGAGTCCCCAAAGTTCTTTATATCATTCTTATGCCTTTGCGTCCTCACAGCTTAGCTCCCACTTGTAAGTGAGAGTTTGGTTTTCCATTCCTGAGTTACTTGACTTAGAACAATGGCCTCCAGCTCCATCCAAGTTGCTGCAAAGTCCATTATTTCATCTCTTTTTAGGGCTGAGTAGTGTTCCATGGTATATATACCACATTTTCTTTATCCACTTGTTGGCTGATGGGCATTCAGATTGGTTCAGTATTTTTGCAATTGTGAATTATACTGCTATAAACATGCATTTTCCTGTGTATTTTTCAAATAATGACTTCTCTTCCTTTGGGTAGATACCCAGTAGTGGGATTGCTGGATGGAATGGTAGTTCTACTTTTAGTTCTTTAAGGAATCTCTATACTGTTCAGAAATGAACTCTTAATTAGGGAATGTTCTCTACCCCTGGAATCAGAGAAAATGGCCACATGTACCTAGTTGGATTTCAAAATTGCTAAGAACAGTAGGGCCTTGTGTCTCCTGTTTTCATCTTTTTTTGAGCAGAAACATTTATTGCTTTATTCTCTTTTTTTTCACAATTTTATGTTAGCTTCTGAGATCATTGGCACATTTTTTTTTTTTTTTTGAGAGTCTCATTCTGTCACCCAGGCTGGAGTGCAGTGGTGTGATCTTGGCTTACTGTAACCTCTGCCTCCCAGGTTCAAGTAATTCTTGTGCCTCAGCCTCCCAAGTAGCTGGGATTACAGGCGTGCACCATCACGCACAGCTAATTTTTTTTTTTTTTTTGTCCTTTTAGCAGAGATGGGGTTTTGGGTTTTGTTGGTCAGGCTGGTTTCAAACTCCTGACCTCAAGTGATCTGCCTGTCTTGGCCTCCCAAAGTGCTGGGATTACAGACGTGAGCCACCGCGCCCAGCCTCATTTGATTTTTTTGTTTCATGGATCTTCACATCCAAGAAACCACAGCTGAAAAGCTATATTCAAGGAGTAGACCAGGGATGCCTCATCCTCACTAATGCCTGTTTGAACTGATGTTGTCCTAAACTTTGAGCTGATTCCTTTTTTTTTTTTTTTTATTTGGAGCTGATTCCATATGGAATGAGAATTTGAGGGAGGAGTGAGTGTATTTTACACATGAGAGTGCATAGTAGATAATCTCCAAATATGTCCACCATCAATTCCTTCCCTCCTTGCATACAAATACCACTCCCTATCAATAAATGTAGATTATTTCCACTGGGCTGGCCTTGTGATTTGTGTTGACCAATACAATGCAGCAGAAGTGTCAGATGGAACTTTAAAATCTGTCTTATGAGAACCAGCAGCTTCCACTGACTCCTTCCTTTTGGAACAAAGCCCTCATCTGTAAGGAATCTCAAGCAGCCATGAGGAGAGTAGTATGTAGAAGAATAATGGCTGCATGTGGTGGCTTATACCTGTAATCTCCAGCAGTTTGGGAGGGTGGGGTGGGCAGATAACTTCAGCCCAGGAGTTTAAGACCAACGTAGGCAATATGACAAAAACTGTCTCTACAAAAAATACAAAAATTAGCCAGGCATGGTGGCATGTACCTGTAGTCTCACCAGCTACTTAGGAGGCTGAGGTGGGAGGATTGCTTGAGCAGGGAGGTCGAGGCTGCAGTGAGCCAAGATCATGCCACTGCCCTCCAGCCTAGGTGACAAAGTGAGACTCTGTCAAAAAACAAAAAAAAAAAAAAAAAAGAAAAAGAATACTAAGGTCCTCAGTTGTCCCAGTAAAGTGGCCAGCACCAATTTTCAGCTGTATGAGTGAGGCTATTTTTGAGCAATCAACCCTCTTAGCACCTTAGCCAATACTGCACAAAGAAGATTCACCCAGGTAACCCACAGGATTGTGAAGATAATAATTTGTTACTGTTTGAAACCACTAAGTTTCAGGTGGTTTGTTGTAGCAACATGTAACCAAAACAGATGAAGATTAAAACATTGAGGTTGGCTGAGATATCTCCAAGAAAGCAGTAAAATAATAAAACAAGAACAAGTCCGGGGTGAACAAGAATTTTAGGTGGTTAGGAGGTGACTACAAAAGGAGACAGAGAAGAAATGTTCAAGGAAATAGGAAGAGAGCAAGAAGCAACCTCATAGGTAGCCAGGGAGGACCTCTGCAAGGTGGAGGAAAGACCAACAGTAGCACATGCAGCAGAGAGTTCTAGAAAAAAAAAAGGAAAGGTATGGAAATCTGCCATCATCTCTGGTAATGTAAAACCATCAATGACCTTTGCCAAAGCAGCTTTATCAAAGTGGTGAAAAAAAGAAGCTGATTTACAGGGGGTTAAAGAGCTGTCTAGCCAGGAAATTTTACTTAGTCATAGACGGTGAAAACAAGAGGAAACAACAGGTACAGACATCTCTTGTAACCAAGTGTCTAAAAAAGGAAATAGAAGTAATAGGACATTTGGTAACTGGGGGCATGAGATCAAGAGGAATGTTCCATTAACACATTTGTGCTTTTTAGTTAAGCTCTAGATAGATGGGCTTGGCTTTTCACAAATGACCATCTTTGGGCTGATGTGTGGCACCAGCTATTATTCAGTCCACATGATTCTGCTGGAACGCTGGGTGAAATCAAGTTTTTGTGATGAGTGGCATCTTGTGGCGCAAGGGGCACTGTATTCGGTTTTCTGAGGCTTAGTTTGCCACCAGCTAGCTACAGCAAGTCAGTTTACTTCCAGATCTCGCTCTTCCTCCGTTTGGTAAACGGACAACGTTGGAAGACCTTGAAGGGCTTTCCAAAGTTAACATTCTCTAAAAGTGAGTTCATCCTCAAAAATTTCTACATTTGATTATTATGCTTTGTTATTGTTTCCCAGAAATCCAGAATATAAATACGGTCTAAATCACCCAATTTATCAAGTGAAATACTTGTGGCTTAAGGCCTTTGCCTAAATACATGCAATACTCTTGTTTCTAGCCCATATACTTGACAAAATGCCAGGTCCCTCCTGAGCAGCTCAGGCTTATCCAGAGCAGGTCATTCTGGGTCCCATGGTTGATGAGCTAAGACCTTCCCTTTGATCATCACATCTAGAGCTAAGAGGTCTGTGGGCATGCCCAGGGACAAACCAGGCCACCAAGCAAAAGGCCAAGGGTCGTAGGATGGGAGTGGTGGTTACCTAGGACAGCTTATTTCCTAAATGGATAGATGTTCCTCAGTTTATGTGGGAGGGGGAGACATGTCTGTGACTTAATGTGTTTCATAGACAAGGAACACATGCCAAGACCTTCAATATCCCTCCTTCCCAAGGGTCAACATTTTCAAGCATTTTTTTCACATTTAGTGGTTACTAGAGGATATTATTTCTGTGCCAGTTTCGTTTAAAAATTTCTTAAATAAATTTATGGGGTACAAGTGTCATTTTGTTACATGGATCTATTGCATAATGGTGAAGTCAGAGGTTGTAGTGTATCCATCACCCAAATAACATACACTATCCATTGAGTGATTTCTCATCATTCACCCCCAACACCCCCAGCCTTTCAAGTCTCCATCGTCTATCAGTCCACACTCTATGTCCATGTGTATACATTATTAACCCCCACTTATAACCGAAGACATGCAATATTTGTCTTTCTGTTTCTGAGTTGCTTCACTTAAGA
Organism: Pongo abelii; assembly: GCF_028885655.2. Classification (NCBI taxonomy): domain Eukaryota; kingdom Metazoa; phylum Chordata; class Mammalia; order Primates; family Hominidae; genus Pongo; species Pongo abelii. The sequence continues at coordinate 25,206,903 of NC_071988.2, forward strand.
TAATGGCCTCCAGTTCCACCCATCTTGCTGCAAAAGACATGCTTTCAGTCTTTTATTTGGCTGAATAGTATTCCACTGTGTATGTAACACATTTTCTCTATCCAGTCCTCCACTGATGAATACTTAGGTTGATTCCATATCTTTGCTATTGTGAATGGTGTTGCAATAAACATACAAGTCTTTTTTGTGTCATGATTTTTGTTTCTTTGGGCAGATACCCAATCGTAGGATCGCTGGTTTTAATGGTAGTTCTATTTTTAGTCCTTTGAGAAATCTCCATACTATTTTCCATAGAGGTTATACTAATTCCCACCAACAGTGTATAAAACCTTCCCTTTTCTCATCCTTGCCAACATTTGTTGTTTTTTGTTATTTTATTAATAGCTATTCTGACTGGTATAAAATGATATCTCATTGTGGTTTTAATTTGCATTTCTCTGGCTTCTTCCTTTTCTATTTCTAATTTACACTTTTATCTTTATTTTATGGCATACCTTTGTTTCTCAGATACAATTAAGGACAAAGCCAGAGAGTAAACAGTTTTTCTGTGGTCAAGAAGTATATTTAAGCCAACCACGGTGGCTCATACCTGAATCCCAGCTATTCAGGAGGCTAAGGCAGGAGGATTTATTGAGTTCAGGAGTTTGACATCCTGGGCAATGTAGTAAGACCCCAGCTCATATTAAAGAGAAAGAGAGAGAGGGAGGGGGAGAGAGAGAGAGGGAGGGGGAGAGAGAGAGAGAAAAGAAGAAGAAGAGGAAGAAGGAGAAGGAGGAGGAGGAGGAGGAAGGAAGGAAGGAAGGGAAGGAAGGAAGGAGAGAAGGAGAGAAGGAAAAGAAATTTAATTGAAATTACCATACTTTTTTGTTTAGAGGAAGAAAATAAACTAGAAAGATAAACCTTATTACATCTCTCACAACCACAACCCCGAATCCTAATACTTGAATATCATTATTCATGTGGCAGTGGAATAAACAAATGTGTGTTGGGAAAAGTAATTTATCATCCTCCACTAGTTCTAGGATCCTTTGAACATCCATGCTAAGTGGAATGATGAGTGTGATTAGTGTGATTAGAAGGTAATCGTCCCCATCAAGTGACAGGGTCCATTTTGGGGAGCTGATGAGGCAACAGAGCAGCTATTGGCTGAAATGAAACAACACAGGAAGAACTGAGAAGCTTAGCAGGGATTTCTACTACTGTGCCTTGTTCTGTGTGATAGCCCACTCTCCACCATTTCTCTCCAATGCCTTCACTAGCTCAGCCCTTGGTGTGGTGGCTAAGAACACAGGTTCAGGAGCCAGAGTGCCTCATTTCCCCCCCGCAGCTCCATTCCCACCTCTGGCTCAGTGACTTTGGGCTATGCAAATCTTCGTGATTTAATCCAACATCTTCATGCTTTGGTTTCTTTATCTGTACAACAAAGATAATAATAGCACCTACCCCATAAAGTTCTTGTGAGAGTTAAATGTGTTAGTGCATGCAAGAGGCTTATAATAAGCCTGGCACATGCCGAGTGCTATATTTACCACTACTTACTAAAACTTGGTGAAATTTGATTTTTTTTTTTTTTGGTGGAAGGAGGATGTGACAAAAAGCCAAGTTTTCTTTCATGGAAAATGAGATGACAATGAAGATCGCTCCCAGAGACTAGTCATATCTGATATTTTTATAGTAGTTATTACTATGGCTACTATTACTATTTCAGTCCTTCCTCCTAATGTGGATCTGAGCCCACACACTTTGCTTTACTACTTTAGCATGTATGCCCATTCATTTATTCCTTCATTCATTCAACAAATACCTTATTGAGCACTTATTACTTTCTATGTGCTAAGCACTTGTCCAGATGCTGGGAAATAATACAGTTAAGATCCCTGCTCCTGTGATGTTTATATTCTCAAGAAAAAGGTAGAGTATCACTATGACAAACAATTAAACAAACAAGATAATTTCCAAACTAAAAGCTGCTGTGATTGTCATCAGACAGGACCATGGGGTTGAAATGGACTTGGGGAGAGTTGCTCCATTAGACAGCATGGTAAGGAAGACCTCTCTGAGCATGTGATATTGGAGCTGAGAAATCCCTAATACAAAGGAGGTAATCACAAGAAGGTGTTGGGCTGAATGTTCCAAGCAAGAAAGAAAAAAGTCCAAGAACACCGAAATGAAAGTCAGCCTTGGGTGTCTGAGCAATTGAAGAAAAACCAGGGAGCTGGAGTCCAGGAAGTAAGGAAAAGAGTGGAAGGATAGGAAATGTGAGAGGTAAAGAGGGGCCGCATCAGCCAGTCCCTCAGGGGCTCTGGAAGGGAAACCACTGGAGGGGAATAGGCAGAAGAGTAACAGAAGTGTATTTACTGTGTGTAAGTAGACATTGATTAAACATCTACTATGTGCAAAGCACAGTGCTAGCCTTGGTGGAGGATACCAAGTAGAAACTAGTCTTTTTATAACCTAAGACCATCCTGGATGCTGTGGGGAGAACAGAAGATGGAAGGGTAAGGCAGAAGCAAGAAGTCCAAGGGGAGAATCCTAGAAGAGAAAAGCAGGTATCTTGGCCTAGAGTGGTAGCAGTGCAGCTGGAGGAAAGGGCACAGATTTTAGAGCTAAAGCTGAGAGGTTCTCCTAATGACTTGCTAATGAATATTGGTGGGTGGACAGAACAATAGAGGAATTAATGATGACAAGGAATACAGACTTGACAGAATTAATTCAGAGAAGTCATAAAGTGGAGAAACAATATGTATTAGTCTGTTCTCACTCTGCTAATAAAGACATACCCGAGACTGGATAATTTATAAAGGAAAGAGGTTTAATGGACTCACAGTTCCACATGGCTGGAGAGGCCTCGCAATCATGGCGGAAGGCAAAGGAGAAGCAAAGACACGTCTTACACTATGGCAGGAAAGAGAGCTTGTGTAGAGGAACTCCCGTTTATAAAACCATCAGATTTCATGTGTCTTACTACCATGAGAACAGTATTGGGAAAATGGCCCCCAGTGATTCAATTATCTCTACCCTTGACACATGGGTATTATTACAATTCAAGGTGAGATTTGAGTGGGGACATAGCTAAGCCATATTACAATACAACAATGTGAAGCCAGGGGGATGGAGGAGAATGTGATTTCCAGAGTTCCCACATTATATTATCTAAAATGCCTAGTTCCAACAACAAAGAAATACAAGATGTGCAAAGAAACAAAAAAGTATGGCCTACACACAGAGAAGAAAAGTAGTCATAGAAATTGTCTCTGCAGAAGCCCAGATTTTGGACTTACTAGACCAAGCCTTCAAATCAATTGTTTTAAATATGTTCAAAGAACCAAGGAAATTGTCTAAAGAAGTAAAGAATAATGTATAAGAACAATGTCTCCTTAAACAGAGAATATCAGTAAAGTGATAGAAAGAAAAATATTTTTAGGAGTACTAAGTCCCTTACATCTTCTAAAGAGTTTAAAGAAATTTCTCAGGTGATGAGTGTGGTTTTCAGAAGCACAGCTCTGCAGGTTTAGTGATGTGCTGTTTTATAATTTACTGCAAGTTGGAAGAGTTCATTGAAGTATTTTCTTTCTCTTTCATGTATCTCTGTTGATCTCCCCTTCTCTCTATATGTATTAGTTATCTATTGTTGCATAACTATCCCACACCTTAGTGGCTAAAAACACCATTTATTATTTCACAGTTTCTGTGAGTCATGAATCTAGTCTTCCAACTCAACTGAACTGAAGTCTTCCAACTCAGGGTATCTCCTGAAGCTGCAACCAAGATGTCAGCTGAGGCTGCAGTCATCTGAAGGCTCGGCTGGAGAAGGGTCCACTTCCATGCTCACCCACGTGACTGTTGGCAGGCCTCAGGCCCTTGCTGTCTGCTGGCTTGAGGTACCAGCTCCTTGCCACATGGGCCTCTCCATAGGGCTGCTCACAACAGGGAAGCTTGCTTTCCTTATGCCAAGGGATCTAAAAGAGAGAATGAGAGAGTGTGGAAGCCAGTCTTTTTATAACCTAATCTTTTCATAACGACATCTCATCACTTTTGCCATATTCTATTTGTTAAAAGTTAGTGAGTCCAACTCACACTCAGGAGAAGGGGATTGTCCAAGGGTGTAAGTACCAGGAAGTTGCCTATCACCTGATTGTAACCATTTTTGGTGGACTAGACTCTCCTGGGTAGCAATGAGAAGCAGGAAACATGATAATAGCAGCAAGTTATCCTATCCCATAACTTTTGGGATAGTTGCTGATACTTCAGGCCAATCTAATAAAGTCATGAAAGGAACAGTTCCTGGTGCCCTCTGTACAGGAAAAACACAATGTGGAAAAAGTGAAGCAATGTGTATTAAGTTTATACTGCCTGCAACTGAGTCAGCAAGAACTGTACCAGGTCTGCATTGTTCAAGAAGTTTCTGAATCTTCATCCTCAAGTACAATTATTTGGATTTGCACCATAAGATTCTTGTAATCTGATCCTGTGCTCATTGCATAAACCTTCCCCAAATTCATCAACAGACCTTTCCCAAAGTGATGTTCCTGGACTCCTTGTTGCCCACTCCTAATGACAACTTCCTTCATTTTCAGGTGGCTTTTCTCATTACAATGTCATTCACATGAGGGGACAGTACCAGGCATGCTCCATCTAACTGAATGCCCATTGTGTTCTTGGCTCATTGCACTGCTGCACTCAAAATAATGCAAACATCCAACAGCCTCTTCTCTGCTCTCCCACAATGTCTTGTTCTTTGGTGCAAATTGTCCTAGATTCCCAAATTTACCACATTCCATTGCTGTAATCTAAGCTTCATACATTTTCCTTCTCCAATGAAATGTTTATCTTCTGATCAATAGTTCACAAAACCCTACCTGTGGACATCTTCCTTGGGATAGGTTCCCTTAGAAACATAGATTTCCATCTGTGATGGTTAGCTTTATGTGTCAATTTGATTGGGCCACAGGGTGCCCAGATATTTGGTTACACGTTGTTCTGAGTATGTCTGTGGGGATGTTTCTGGATGAGAGTAGCATTTGGATTGATAGACTGAGTAAAGCAGATTGACCTCCACAATGTGGGTGAGCCTCATCCAGTCGATGGAAGACCTAAAGAGAACAAAAGACTCAATAAAGGAGAATTTGCTCTCTGTCTGACTGTCTTCAAGCTGGAACATCAGTGTTCTCCAGCCTTTTATCTGGGACTTGGACTGGAACTTGCACCAGTAGCTCTTCTTGTTCTCAGGCCTTCAGACTCAGACTGAAACTTACACTATCAGCTCTCCTACCTCTCAGGGCTTTGGACTTGCACTAGAACTATGACCTTGTAGACAGCAGATCTTGGAACTTCTCATAATTGTGTGAGCTAATTCCTAGTAATAAAAGCAACTCCCTCATTTATATATATCCCATTGGTTCTGTTTCTCTGGAGAACTCTAATACACCAATGTAGGTTAAAAGGTGAATCTCACAAAGCCCAGTAAATGTCACTAAAGAGCAAAGAAGTCATATCAGAGTAAACCAGATGGTAACTGAAGGGTTTTCCTCATTTGCATCCTGAATTTCCACAATACTACTTCCCCACTTCCCAGTACCACTTCATGGAAATTGTTGGACTTTTCTAGATCCTAGATAATTAGAATTAAATTGTAAACTTCCAAATCTTTTATGTCTGTGATCTAAAGCAGCTCTCCACTCAGAGGCTTCAAAAACTGATAACTATATCCTAGATATAGTTTCATTCTCCTGTTCTGTATCCTACCTAAAACATCATCTCCCAGCAGTCAGAGTGAAGACTTGTCAACTTTTTGATCTTGTAGTGGTGTTCTGTATTTTTTAAACTGGTATTTCCATAATTTCAAAAAGCGTGACATCCCCTACCTAAAATTACATTTACATTGCTCTAAAGAACTATCTATGGGCTTCCAGAAAGAAAAGCATGTTGGAGTGGTGGTACCTCACTTACTACTTTAATCAAGTGACTTGGCCACTCTGTATATGTGGGTAACAATTCTTAGCTTTGAGGGCTTTGTGGGTCAATATAAGATCATCGTCATTCATTTAGCGACTGTTGATTGAACACCTCCCAAGTAGAAGGCATAAGGCTGTGAGCTCTGGAGGAAACAAAGATCAGTTAGAGAAAGACAGGGCCCTTAAGGAACTTAGAATCTAGAATGGAAGATTAAAATTAATGGCTGTGATTCAAGGTAGAGAGTGACAGAATACCTTCAACCAGGTCCCAGAGCAAACGTCACCTCCTCCGAGAGGCCTTTGGAGCACTCCAGCTAATGTGGCCCTCAAACACTCTTTACGACCTTATCTTGTTTCACTTTCTTCTAGCACTTTTATGATCTGCTATTATCATAGTTTTTTACTTTTCTCTTTACTCAATTTCAGTCTGTCTCTTTCTTGAACACGTGAGCCATGTGAGGGCAGAGGCCTTCTCAGACCTGTTCATCGCTGCAAAACCATGATCCATGGATGCTCATGGAGGAGCAAATGAGAAATTCAAAATTAGAAGTGAAGATAATGCAGAAGTGAGAAATTATTTTGATGTGTAAAAGAACTTGGTAAACGCTAGCAACTTTTCCAAAGGAAAAAATCTGGTTTGTAAGTTTTATGTCGTTTCTGGTGAACTCTACAGAGAAATTTCTTTCCCAAGATTGGGCCTAGGCTCCGGGCCCAGGGAGGAGCCACCATTGGATAAGGCTTGAGGAGAGAGGAGAGTCCATCTTCTAACCAACTCCTGGAAGTGATTACCCCGATCTCACCCTAGGTATGGAATGACTGACTGAAGTCATCTTTCTGGGGAATAAAAAAAATAAAATCAACTCTATTGGATGAGGCAGCCTTTCACATTGCTCCTAGCGAATAACTTAATACAATTTGATTTAACAGATGTCAATACCTTGTGGGAACAAATATATAAACTTACATCAGGGAGGCTTTACCATTAAGAGTACACTTTATGGCCAATATACGAAGCACCTACAGGACAACTACCCTTCAAAATAGAAAAAAAAAGAAAGAATACTGCAAATGCTCTATGATAATTTTTACATGATTAGACAAAGTTTAAACACCTCAGAAAACATCCATGCCTTGTCTGAAAAAACTATAATTGCCTAATAAAAAGAAAGTCACCTGTAATTCCTATGATTTCTTTTCTTACTTATAGTTCTTATAGGATCAATAATAAAATGCAAGTTTTTACAACCTCATTATAGTTAAATCACATTTACTAACAATGACCTCTTTCTTCATTAAAATAATGTTTCATTTGATAACTACTGCAAGTGTCAAGCCAATTTACCCAGGGCTGTTTGATCTCCATATTGCTTAGTGCTCGCCACACTGGACTCAACTCTTCATGTTTGCAACCTCAACAGAACTTCTCTCCACTGGGTGACAGTGAAAGAATACTCTTTCTTTTACTGTTGGATTTGTTCCTGTCCCAGGAAAAAATTAAACGAATCATCTTCCTATATGTTTCAGCCTGGGACATGAGTTTGGGGGTAGTTTAAAAATGAATTTGGCTTTGATGTTAGATATAAACCAGGAACTCAGGACACAGTCCACAGGTATTGAAATTCCCCTGAAATGGGTGTGACAGATGACATCAAGAGCCTCTGCAGGAAAAGAACTCACATTTATAAAATGCCTACTGTATGCTAAGCATCTACATGTGCTATCTTGTTTAATCTAATGCCAAAACATTTAACTATGTGTTATTTACTACCATGCGTTATATCCTGCTGTCTGGGGATTTGATGGTGTGAAGAAGTGAGAACCTCCACTCAAAGGCCGTATATTTAAGTTTCATAACAACCTTGTGGGATGGGTGACTACTATTCCCATTTTATATATAATGTAGGTTTCAACTTGGATAGGAGCTCTCTCCATCTTGCTATGCCCTGTGGAATCTGTTTGCATGAAAGAGTGAAGACATTTATGACAGGAAACTCACATTAAGGGAAGGGAGAGCTGAGCACAGTGATCTTGACCAGGTTATGAATACCCTGTTTTAGAGGTGAGCAGAATGTGGTGCCTGCTATTGACATCCTTGGACCTATCCATGGGATTCACATCTGGGTCCTAAGATGGCAAGAGAATGTAAAAACAACAACTACATAAATAAATAAATAACACAAAGACCCAGCCTGGGCAACATACGAAGACCCCATCTCTACAAAAAATTTTCAAAAGAGAGTTGGCCAGGTGTGGTGGCTCATGCCTGTAGTCCCAACTACTCAAGAAACTGAGATGGGAGGATTGCCTGAGCCTGGAAGGTCAAGGCTGCAGTGAGCCATGTTTGGATCACCACACTCCAGCCTGGGTGACAGAGTGAGACCCTGTAAATAAATAAATATAAATAAAACATTAAGAGTTATTTCTCTGGAAGCTGCATGTGCCCATGAGCCAGAAACAGTGGGCTTTAGTGCCGCCCTTCTCTGGCCCAGACCAGAGAGTCCTCTGCCCAACATCTAGTCTCTCTGTTTTTCCTAACATAACCCCAACTTTGTTCGGTTATCTACTCTTCCTTTTTGACCAAGAAGCTTACTCTGGGGAAACGGGCCCCATCCCCAGTCGGGGGATGCACTTGACCCATCTAGGAGTAATCTTTACCCCTTTGCCATTGACTGGCTCAAAAGTGAGCAAGACTCCAACCAGCCTTGATAGGGTCTTGTGAGAAAATTCTCGTACATTCCTTTAGGAGAATGTCCGGAAGCCACCTCTTCTCTCTGCACAGTCACAATGGGCATGTTCTGAAACTGCTTCAATTGTTTTGTTACCAAATTAAAATGAAACCAAACACTGAGTAGGCAAAGCCAAGCGACTCACAGGAAAAGAGTTGAAGTCCATGGTAGTCAACAACCTGAAAGGTGCTTTGGCAGAAAAAATTCCACCAAAACTGTTCTCCCCATTTTCCATGGAGTTTTGCTGAGCTGGTTTTGCTGAGCACCTGGCCATCCAGAGTAAAGATATCATCTCTCTGCAGTTTGGTGTGTCCATGTGCTGAGCTTTGGCTGAGGGAATATAAGCAGAAGTGTCATGTGGCAACTTCTGGGAACCTTCATTACAAGAATGCTGGGTCACAAACATCTTCATCTTTCTCTTCTTTCAGTTGCTGGAATGGCTGGAGCTCTAGTTACCAATTTAGTCCATGGGGACAATGCCACACTGATTTAGGAAATGGCAGAGCTGGAAGGAGTCTAGAAGAAAATGAAAGTTTCTCCAGATTCTATTGAGCGCTGTTACTATAGAAGCCCTGGCCTTCCTATCTCTGGCCTTATATATGTGAGAGAGAAACAAAGCTTGTTTAAGCCACTGTTTGTTTCAGTCTCTGTTTCTTGCTACCTAACCTAATCCTCACAGATACATATGCTTTCTTACCTTTGGACACCTACTTTATTGTTCAACAGACAATTTCCACTTGTTTGAGCCATATTTGGTTGAGTTTTCTATTAATTCTCGACCACAAACATCCTAAGTAATACATAGAATTGAGGTAGTCTTATCTGTACTTTTCTATAAACCACCTTATAGTTTTGACACATCAAGGCATGCAGTATATTGACGGCCACACCAGGACAAATATGCCATTGGAGAGGTGCTGCATATCATGAGACAGCACTATTCACTAGCAGCCAGCAGATATAAAGGTACCCATCAAAAATTAAAGAGAAAAGTGCATTCCACATGATGGTTGACATGATAGCTAAGTGGATTTGTATGGGGTTAATGAAAGGCACCCTAAGACTCTTAGAAATATTTGAGGAATATTCCATTGGCTTGATGGAATATTCTTTATCATCCTTAAATTCAGCTGTTTTAAGCAACATGTTGGTGAGAATAGAAAAGATTGAATTACATATTGATTAAGAAATAAACTCAGAAAGAATGTATAACATTCACAACTTCATATAACTAGTCCCACAATTTGAACCAACATCAAATCCTTATGAAGAGATACTTTAATATCATGGGGTTTTTTTTTGTAATAAATGTTATTGCCTTCCTCTAAACAAATGCATCCTTGTGTTTTGCCAAGAATTTTCTAACATTGGATGAAAACCCAAATCATATTTACAGTAACACCCACTTACCCAAGATAACAGAAGATAACCTATCAGGAATATTGGAACCCACAAGTTCCCTTCTAAATACAAATACTTTGACTCTATGATCCAATCCCTGATGTTTATTATAAATTTTAAATTATATTTTTCTTTAAAAAAAATCCACCTCCTGCAGAAAAGTGTATTTTTGAGCTCAATCCCTAAAATTTTTAATAATCCACATATTCCCTTTAACCTTAAGTAAGAATAAATAAAGTTTACTCTGGTATTGAAATAATTCAAATAATTTTCACTGTTGGATTATTCAGTTGTTAAAAATCAGCTCTCCAGTTTCAACCAGTTGGCCTCAGCTTTGGTGCACATGTAAATTAGTAAATTTGGCAGAGAAAAGGCAGACATTTTTCCAAGGATCGGCCAGAGAATGTGTGATTTTTTTCCCCTGCAGGCTGTTGGCTTACCAGTTGCAAGGGGTGAATCTCAAGAGATTCAGAAGCTCAATCTGAATAAACAACCAAAACTTTGGAGGCTTATCAAAACTCTGGCAAAACTAGGCCAGAAGTGGACGCTATTTTCTAGTGAGGTTTCCAGTATTTCCTGTTTCCAGCGGAACTGGACTAGCTCAGGAAGAGTCTACCAATGACTAGAACCAACTGGACATAACTGGAGAACACGGAAAGATTGAAACAAAAAAACAAGAACAAAAACAAGAGAAAAGATAGTGTGTGCTGTTTCCAGCTGCAAGAGAGATGAAGATCATTCAAACATGGTGCTGAAAATAAGTTGACCTGTTACTTCTATTTTCCTAGAAAAAGAGTCTGAAGGGTTTTATCCTTTCTGATTTTGATCTCTGCCCCAAAAAAGAGATCTACAAGGTGGCCGCCATGCCATCTATGGTGTGGACTGCAAGCAAATCTATGCAATGGTCCAGTGTCATGGAGTGCGATTTATCTACCCTTAGCCATTACTAAATTTGTGGCAACAAGTTGGAAGAGGCTATGATGCAATCTGTGATAAATAATAGCCTGATTATGAGTCATCCTTCCCAGAGCCAAACAGGACTATCCTCTGTCATTCCAAAGAGGTGGGCAATAAATCTATTTAGAGAAGGGGATCCAGAAGAGCCACTGAAGAGCAAAGATAACCCACTGTAGTAAACACAATTCATTCAAACACAACATCCCTTCCCGCCTTTTTGTGTGTCTGCCTGTACAGCAGAGGGTCAGAAAGTCAAACAGTATTTTCCAGGCTATCTTGCAATAGAGTTCTAGATAGTATTTGGATTCTACTAATTGGAACCATTAGTGAAAGCTTTGAGATGGTTAGTGACATGAATGCCACACTTCTGCTTCTGTTATTTCTGGAGGCAAACACCACTACGGCAGAATTAGTATGGTCTCAGTACCCAGCCCTCAGCCATCTATTTTACAAGTGTGGATTGTAGCAGATATGTCAAAATTCTGAAGCTGCCAAATAGCAGGGACTTCCTTATCATGGCATATCACCTGGTCATGTTGTTGTCTGTGTATCCCATTTCTACTGCCTTCCTGATTGTGGCTTGGATGGGGTGTTTCTAGAGCATGCGGCTTTTGCAGGAGCTTTCAAATTTTGTGAGTAGCGTCATGTTTATAGGAGTTTCTCTGGCTGCCTTGGTGTCGCTGTTTTGTAGTATGGCTTTGCTAGCTGGTCCTATAAACAACCTCCCCAATAATTTGGTAAGTCACTGAATACCCCTTAATCCCTTTCTGCTTTAAACTGGCTAGAATGTATTCTGCTATCTGCAGCTGGACTCTGACCAATGCACCCTCTCCCTTACATCTACAGAAATTCCAATTTCTTCCCAGTTTTGCACATGGACCTAGGAGAAACTGAATGAGGAGTGAGGGTGGAGAAGGAAACAGAAGGGGGGTTTCCAGGAGCTGACTGACCTAGGGGAAATTTTTTATCCAGGAGATCTTTTTGAACTGATGAGTTGCAAAGGAGAGAGAAAAACAGAAGCCAGGAAATGGAGCCAAGGCAGAGGAGAAAGTAAATTCTGTGGTAAATGGGAGAGGCTTATGAAGGCAGAGACTGAGAAGGAGTTGAAAAGTCAGTAGTAAAAAAGAAAAGAGAGCATGTGGCTAGGAGAGAGTCAACTGTGGGCAATCCCAAGTACTTCAGGTAGCTGAGGTCAAGTTTAGTCTGGTATTGAAATAATTCAAAAAATTTTACCTAATTTGAATTAGGTAAAAATAGTCTCAAATGCCCATCCCACATGCCCTGACAAATTCAGGACTCCTCCTAACACACCAAAGTGCCTTGGAAAGGAGAGGTGACTCATGTTTTCTCAAATCCTCTCAGGCCCCTGCTTCCACTCTATCCTCCATCCCAGCTTCCGCCCTCCAGAAGACCAGTGCCTCTCCCCAGGGTACTGCCTGCAGGACACCACTTCAAATGTTTGGCTTCTCAAAGTGCCACCAGTTCAAGACAACACACAGCAGACTTCACGCAAGGGTTGGGAAACAGCAGATATTATAGCATAGTTTGTTATAGAAAACCACAGCACTGAATGTGAGTCTCTTTCTTCAAAGTCCCTTGGACAACGTGGCCCTCAGATGCTTCTCTTTGGGTTCAGGTGTGGGGGCTCACAACTGTAATCCCAGCACTTTGTGAGGCCAAGGTGGGAGAATCACTTGAGGTCAGAAGTTTGAGACCAGCCTGGCCAACATGGTGAAACCCCATCTCTACTAAAAATACAAAAATTAGCCAGGTATGGTGGTGCACACCTGTAGTCCCAGCTATTTGGGAGGCTGAGGCAAGAGAATCACTTGAACCTATGAGGCAGAGGTTGCAGTGAGCTGAGATCACACCACTGCACTCCAGGCTGGGCAACAGAAAGAGACTCTGTCTCAAAAAAGAAAAAGAAGATTCCCTTTGGTTCTTTCTCCTACTTGGGCTCCTGCTTCATCGTGTAATGTGTCAAGACCCTCCTCTTCCCCACCGGCTAACCTCAGCAAATTATTTTTTATTTCTTCTGTTGAACCGTTTACATTTTTGTGTCTCTCCTCATCCAGTGTGGCTGCCCAGATGACATTTTCTCCGGGAAAAATGGGCCATGGAGACAGTTTGTCTTCTAAGACATTTTCTGCCACTAGCTCTTAAATCAGAGTAGGAGGTGGTTTTGAAGACATGGTAGAGAGGGTTTATTTGGATCAAATTCCTAGAGGAAGAACGGGGAATGGCATCCAGGGCTCAGACGAAAGTGACAATTCTCCTTGAACCCTCCCACGAGGTGGGAGAAAATTGCAGAGGTAGGCAAGAGAAGAAGGGACAGAAGAGAGAAGACTTCCCACTCTCTTCCTGGAAGGCTGAGAATCAGTGGGCAGTTCCCTTTGCCTTTTAATTCAGCCTTGGTGCATTCCATGATGTCAAAGCATGGTGGTTAGGAGTCTGCACTATACTGAGAAAAATGACAGAATTCCAAGCGAAAAAAACAGTCTGCACTAGAGGCAGGTTGCCTGAAGATAAACCCTCACTCCACCACTTACAAGCTGCATGGTTTCCAGGCAAGTTTGCCTGATTCTCTGCATTTAGTAAAATGAGGAGAGCAATATTACCTATCTTATAGGGTTTATGGGAGTATTAAATGAGAAAAGCATAAAATGCATAGAACAGTGACTTAAATATCAAGTGCTCAATAAAAACCAGCTATGTTCTGGTAAGGGGAGTGGCCTCCTAAAGGAACCAGACTGGGATAGACACATCTTCTAAGACTCAGCAAGAATGAACTGGGCAGTAAAGTAAGATTAAGGGATTGAGTCCCCCACTCCTCTGTTGAAAGCTATGTGGCTTTGCACACAGCGCATAACCTGTCCAAGCTCAGTTTCCTTACTCACAAAGTAGGGGTGATTATTCCTACCTCCTGGGGCTCTTCTGGGGATAAAAGACACTAACACTTATAAAGAGGATGGCACAGTGGCACTATAAAGTCTGTCCTTGTCTGGAAAGTGAGCTCCACACCCAGGCTGATCCCTCATTCTTACTCTTCCTCACTAGCCAGAAGGGATTAAAAACACCAGCAACAAGAATTTAGGAATGTCTCTCTTGCCTTCCTCTTTTTTTTTTTTTTTTGAGACAAAGTCTCGCTCTGTTGCCCAGGCTGGAGTGCGGTGCTGTGATCTTGGCTCACTGCAACCTCCACTTTCCAGGTTGAAATGATTCTTGTGCCTCAGCCTCCCAAGTAGCTGGGATTATAGGCATGGTCACCATGCCAGCTAATTTCTGTATTTTTAGAAGAGATGGGGTTTCACCATGTTGGCCAGGCTGGTCTCAAACTCCTGACCTCAAGTGATCCACCTGCCTCGGCCTCCCAAAGTGCTGGGATTACAGGCATGAGCCACTGTGCCTGTCCACCTTCCTCTCTCTCTCTCTCTCTCTATCTATCTATCTATCTATATATATATATACACACATATATACACACATTTCCTCCTGTATTCTCAATTGACATTATTAAAAAAAACTTGATTAAAGTTTAAGCAACAATAAATATATCTTTATAACAATAATTCTTATAACCAACTGATTGAATAAACCAGACTTGCCAGAAAGCAGACAGAATCACCTTATTCATTCTCCCATTGCCCAATCAATGTGCTCTTTGGCCCTCTTCTTCCCTCCTCTGGGATGAAACCTTAAGTGAGATCCCATAGCTTTCCCCATCATTCTTAGATAATAAAAAGGTCTTCACATCACGTTCAAACATTAAGGAGATCCATCCAGTGTAATAACCAAATAATCAAAACTGCAAGCTCCTCCCCTAGTTAAAACGTACCCATCCCCCAACACAGTAGAAATTGACCCCTACAGTAGGCAAGGGGGTCAATTTCTCTGTACTTCTTACTCCATCTCCTACCCCATTCATTAGTTTCTGATTATGGACCTTTGGGGTCCAGCACAGGGGGACAGGACGAGGGGATGGAGGACACAACTTACTTGAAGGGAGAAGCTACTCAGGGCATTGGTGCCCTGTGGCATGGCGAATGTCCCCTGCAGACTCTTACTCTCCTGTAGCTCTGTGGCTGTCTCTTTGGAAAACCTCCTGCTGGGCACCTCCACATCTAACCCTTTTGACATAGGGTTAGATTCCTGTCCTTCAGCTGGCCGTTTAGAACTCTCCACTCAGCTCTGACTTCCAGCAGCCAAAACCTGTCCATCAGGATAAGTGGGCAACTGTCCTTTGCGCATCCTCTTATAATTTGGCATGCATGAACAGTATGAACTCAGCTTCCCAAAGAATAACCGGAAACACAACATTTTCCAGTTCTCTTAGTGCAGGGCATGAACAAGTGACAAAGATTCTATGAATCAGAGGCACCATGCTGAGGCTTTCACACTGAAGTTAAACGTGAGCAAACAGGCAGGTGGGCATGGCCTCCATGGTGCTGGTGGGTGTGTCCATAGGTGGGTGTGGCTTCCATAATGCTGGTGTGGGTGTCTCCAGGTCCCGCTCAGCCCTGGAGTCAGCGGAGGGCCGGCATCAGCTCCCTTCTCAAGACAGTCTCTCTGGTGAGATTCTGACACTTGGTCCTAGGAGAGCAGACTAGGAACTTATTCCCAATATTTTGTTAAGTCACTAATGCCCTCTGATAAATTCCTTTCTATTTAGGCTGACTGGCAGTGGTTCTGTCATCTGCAACTAAGAACTCTTACCAAGGTAGCATCCCTTACAAGGTAGATTGTTGAGCCAGCTCCCTTTGAGGATGACTCTAGGCTGGCTTCCTTCCAGAAGTCACATCCAAGGGGTTCACTATCGTCAACACGCAGCTTGCTCAGACAACCACCACTAGTCTCCACTCTACTGTCAGAGAAAGGTGATTGGCCCAGTCCCCCTCCTTCAAACTCTTCTCGTTAAGAGTCTCAAACTGGTCCCTGTCCCCCCAGCCCCAAGCTCTAGGAGACTCTTATACATCTCTGCAAGCAGCTCTCCAAACACTTTCCTCACTAGGTTCCAGGTGAAGGGAGCAAGCTCCCTTCCCTATCCCTATATAGTGGGCACAGAAATGCCCAGCACCCCCGTGGTGCACCCCAACAGCTTCTTACTCTTCACTGGACTCCTCATCTCTTTCTTCTCTTCTTCTATAGCCCAGGCAGGGCTGATGGGCTAAAGCTGGCCAAACAAGCTTTGCAATTGCACAGCATGTTCTGCATGGCTGGCTTTTGGGGCTTTGGGGAAAAAAACTCTACGATATGCATGTGCATCCCTGGCTTCCCCCAACTTCCTGGGTCATCCTTCCCCAGCCTCCAGTCCCTCATGGGAAACAATCCCTGGCCTCTGGTCGCACATGACAAGGCAGTGGTGGGATCCTAAAGCCATTGAAGTGTGTGTGCCGGTGAAAGGTCTGGAACAAGTTTAAGAGAGAGAACCTAGATTGGTAGTAAATCAGTAAGAAATAAATGTTTACATTCACTCATTGAAAAGGGTCATTTCTAAGCTCAACACATATCAGAGCGACACATGGAGATCTCTCTCTCCTCCACTACACAGAAAATGAACAAATCCCAAGAACAAGTGTCATTCAAGGATGTATGCATAGACTTTACCCAGCAAGAGTGGTATCTGCTGGATCCTGCTCAGAAGATGCTGTCCAGAGATGTGATTCTGGAAACTTACAGCAATCTGATCTCAGCCAGGCGTTGCATTACTAAGCCAGATGTGATCTTCAAGATAGAGCAAGGGGCTCCAGAATATTAGAAGAAGGATTTCCAAGCCAGTGCCACCCAGAAAGGAACTGGAAAGTTGATGACCTGTCAGAGAGCAGCCAGAAAAACCAAGACAAGTATTTTTGGGAGCTTGTGTTCACCAAAAACAAAACAGTAAGCATAGAAAGTGGTAATAGAGTAAGAAAAACTTCCAATTTGGGTACAAACCCTGTTTCTTCAAGAAAATTTCCTAATAAAATATGTGACTTGTGTGAAATGAATTTGAAAAATACTTTGCATTTAATTATTGATCAAAAGAACTGTTCCAGAAAGAAGCCTAATGCATTTAATGTATGTGAGAAATTGCTCCTTGATATTAGGCTTGAGAAAATTCCTATTGGAGATAAATTGTATAAATATGATCAAAAAAGGGATGTCATTAATCATCACCAGGCTCTCACTCAGACAATTTTTGACCAACCTTTTGAGTATAAGAAAAATGGACAAGGCTTCCATGAGGAGGCAGCCCTTTTTTCCCTTTTTTTTTTTTTTTTTTTTTTTTTTTTTTACAAATAAGAGTTAATCTTGGATAGGAGAGACACTTTAAATATAATGAATGTGGAAGAACTTTCACTGTTGAAAGCTCAAAGAACTCATTTGGAAATGAAGCCATATGGAGGCAATATTTGTGAGAAGTCCTTCTGTATTGATTTTAGATTTGGACATCAGATCAGATAATTCTTATAAGGGAGAATCTTTTTTTTTTTTTTTTTTTTTTTTTTTGCAGAGAGATTTGCTCTTGTTGCCCAGGCTGGAGTGTAGCAGTGGGATCTCGCTCACTGCAATCTCTACCTCTCAGGTTCAAGCGATTCTCTTGCCTCAGCCTCCTGAGTAGTTGAGACTACAGGTCTCACACCCGGCTAATTATTTTGTATTTTTAGTAAATATGGGGTTTTGCCTTGTTGGCCAGGTGGGATTCAAACTCCTGGCCTCAAGTGATCCACCCACCTCAGCCTCCCAAAGTGCTGGGAATACAAGTGTGAGCCACCGTGCCCAACCTATAAGGGAGAATCTTTATGAATACAATGAATATGGGAAATCTTCTGTGACAGTTCAACTTTCATGATCCATCAGGGAGCTTACACAAGAAAGATTCCCCATGAATATAAATTGAGTGACAAAACTTGAGAAAACTCAACTCTCTTTAAACATCAGATAGTACACGTGGGGCTAGCCCTCTGACCACAATGAAAATGGGAATAATTTCAGCAAGAAGTTACATCTCACTCAGCTTTGGAGAGCTCACTCAGGAGAAACAAACCTACGAATGTGGTGAATGTGGGAAAACCTTGCGGGAGAAGTCAAACTTCACTCAGCTTCAGAGAACACACACAGGAGAGAAACCCTATGAATGTACTGAATGGGGAAAAGCCTTTTGCCAGAAACCACACCTTATCAACCATCAGCAAACACACACAGGAGAAAAGCCCTATGACTGTAAGCAATGTGGAAAAATGTTCTGTGCGAAGCCAAACCTCACTGAACATCAGAGAACTCACACAGGGCAGAAGCCCTATGAATGCAAAGCACATGGGAAATCCTTCTGCCCCAGGTCAGCCCTCACTGTCCATCAGGGAACACACACAGGAGAGAAATCCTTTGTATGTCATAAATGTGGAAAATTCTTCTGTGTGAAGTCAAATCTCATTGTCCATCAAAGAACTCCCATGGGAGACAAACTCTATAAATGTAGTGAATGTGGGAGAACCTTCTGTGAAAAATCAGCTCACACCGAACATCAGAGAATTCACACAAGGCCGAAAGGTCTTTCTACATCCTGAATGTTAGAAGCCTTCATACACCTGTCAAATTTTTGTTCAGCTTTTAAAAATTAGAGAAAGCAAAGAATGTCAGAAATTACTAGAAAATGACTTCTTGTTTGAATATGTGAAAGCATTCAAGAAAAATTAAACCTTTTCATTAGGAAATTTGTACTGAGGGGAATTCTGTCTAAGTAATGCAGCAAAAACCTTTATCTAAAATTTATGTTGTTTAGTGTCATATTCCAAATGTAATACCAAAATTTTATTGTAAATATAATGGACAATATTCATTTACTCATCTTCACAGTAGAATCTGACGCATATAAAAGTTGAATGACACAGAATTAAACATGTATGTGGGTCTGGCGTGTTGGCTCATGCCTGTAATCCCAGCACTTTGGGAGGCCGAGGCAGGTGGATCACCTGAGGTCAGGAGTTCGAGACCAGCCTGACCAACATGGCGAAACCCCGTTTCTACTAAAAGTACAAAAATTAGTCAGGCATGGTGGCATGTGCCTGTAATCCTAGCTACTCAGGAGGCTGAGGCAGGAGAAGCTTGAACCAGGGAGACGGAGCTTGCAGTGAGCCAAGATCGCGCCACTGCACTCCAGCCCAGGCAACAAGAGTGAGACTCCTCTCAAAAAAAAAAAAAAAAGAATATATATATATATATATGTATGTGTGTGTGTATGAAAAGTCCCTGATGTTTGTAGACCTTATGAGTGTGCTAATGTAGCAAATTTTGGTATGTTTCATTTCCATATTGCAACCCAACATGGTTGTCAGGAGAAAATACGTACCTTTAGTTTAGTAACTATTATGGTACGTGTTAACATTTTCCACACAAAATACCACTGGTATCTTTATACGTTGATATAATTATATGTGTGTATGTACATATGTATGTGTATATATATGGGTGTATATGTAAATATATTTGTACACACATACTAAAATATAGTGATGTGCTAGCGTCACCTCATATTGACTTAAAAGTGCTGCTGATTGTTAAATTTTCAGGAATTTTGTGAGGCAGTTATTAAACACAGTCATTATTTAAAATATATAAACTTACTATTAAATTATATTAAAAACAAAGGTAATAAATACCCGACACTCATCACTTCTAATTAGGTTGCTACATTTCACTATGATCTTTGTTGTTTAGGTTACTTATATTATTGACCTGTATGGTGAAAATACTATCCACATCTACTGCTACTGCACGTCTCTTCCTGACTCCACATTCAGTACTATCTTGTTGGTAGCTTGGACATAGTGGCAGTATTTACACCATCAAAATCGGCAAACTATAAATCAAGGTTTTTATTTTCTTCACAGAACCTACTGTCAAATATTTACCAGCACATCATCGTGTATTTATGAAAACATATTTGATAGTACAAACCACATACCCCTTTTTATATTTCCTGACATAAACAAATGCCTATCGTCATTATCGCTGAACTGCCTCTTCAATAAAGGAGCTAAAAAATGTTTTTGTGAGGTTTTAAACTACCTCTGAGTCAGTCCTATTCTAAATACTATCACACTCGCTCTGCAGGTTGGCCAGTATAAGCTTTTTTTTTTTTTTTTTTTTTTTTTTTTGAGATGGAGTCTCACTCTGCAGCCCAGGCTGGAGTGCAGTGGTGCGATCTCAGCTCACTGCAAGCTCTGCCTCCCAGGTTCATGCCATTCTTCTGCCTCAGCCTCCCAAGAAGCTGGGACTACAGGCGCGTGTCACTACATCCAGCTAATTTTTTGTATTTTTAGTAGAGAAGGGGTTTCACCATGTTAGCCAGGATGGTCTCAATTTCCTGACCTCGTGATCCACCCACCTCAGCCTCCCAAAGTGCTGGGATTCAGTATAAGTTTTAAGTGAGATATTATTTTACAAGGAACTGTATTACATACCTTGTCTCTGTTTGCTGGCATATGTGAATGGGTATGGCTGTTATTACTAACCTAGCACTTCAGTAAAGAAGAGCGAAACAGTATTTTTCTGAGGTTTTTCAGCTACCTCTGGGTCAGTCAGTAATGTAAATGCTGTTAATAAGGATAGTATTTACATAAATTATGCAAAGGCTAACATCAGTTGAAATACAGTAGTACTCACTGCACTCTACAAATGAAAAGTGATGGTATGTTAAAAAAAAAAAAAAGAAACTCTACAATAGTCTTTAACTTCCTGTTTAAATTAAACAGGCACCATGAATTGAATTTGTCAAAATAAAACCATACCAAAGTTAGCATTTAGTTCAAGATTCCAAGTTTTCATCATGTTGTCATTCAATAAAATTGACCATTCCTTATGTTCTCATTCAATAAAATTGACCACTCCAACATTTTCTGTTTGTGCTATCAGCACTGAAAATGCACATCCACCGTGTTGACAGCAGCTAACAGAGTGACTCACATGGAGGCATCGCAGGCTGCATTGAGCTGACAGGTTGTCAAACCAATGAACGGGCAGGGATGATGTCGGAAGACCTTTCTATCATTGCTGATTAAAGCTTATGGTAAAAATGGCTTCGATTCTAACTGAGAAAACTGACTTTTCACAGATTCAAAGCCACAACTATTCAGAGGAAAAGTCATATAGGCTGGCCCACAAAGTTGGCCACTCAATTTATAACACTTAGTAAATGTTAACGGAGGCAGGAGAGTTGATTTTTTTAAGTGAAGGGCTATCAATGTTGCTGGACAGAACACAGTGGTCTTTCGAAATGGAAAGAACTCTTAAGGAAACCCTGTCCTTGGTACTCCTGCCCCATGCGGCTACCCCCGCTCCCCACCCTCTGGGCATCTGCCATGGCCACAAAACAGGGTGCACAAATTCCTGCAGCCCAGGCATCCTGCCCTGGCTTTTCTGGCCCCAGATATCTCACTTTACCTCCTCCTGGGACCCCAAGTTCTAACAATCTCCCTCAATTTTATCTGAACTATCACTATACCTAACAAAACCAAGATCCTCCACATGTCATATTATACAATAGGTAATATGACATATTACATGTTGGCCAACTTTAGAAAAGGCAATTTAATTCTATATTGCACACACATGCTGACCACCTACTAAGTGACAAGCAGAAAACAAACAGAGATGAGTCAGACTGACTTCATGGACTTTACTGTCTATTCTGAAAGGGCAGTGTAGCATATAGCATTAAGGGGACAAACTAGGGAGAAGCTGGGTTCCTCCACTTAATTGACTTTATAACTCTTTGACAAATGAATTAAGTTCCTTGTACATTTACTCATCCTGAAAATGGAGTTAAGAAGAGATTCTAATGCTTGGTATTTCTGTGAAGAAGTAACAAGTCAATACACATAAAACACTCAGAAAGTGCCTAACGCTATTAGCACTTAAAATAATTATTAGTGGAGACAGATGTAGACATAACTGCCTATGATATAATAAAATATTTGGCAGTGATTTAAAAGTACAAACAACTATACACAAATTATATATATATATTTGTGTATGGATATATACATATTTGTGTGTATATATATATTTGTGACATTTTAGATATATTATCCATATATATCTTCATATATATCTGTGAAATACATATGACAAATATGTATATTTGTGTATAGTTGTTTGTATTTTTACTTCTACAAACTTGCTTGAGCCAAAGCTATGTCCACCACTAAGATTCAAATATATATTCACCCATATATATTTACTGACTGCCCACAAGGTTTCAGATACTGAGCTGGACCTGGAAGACAGAGGGATGCAAAGGGCTCATAGAGATTCAGTCTTGCTCTGGAAACCCTGGCTTAGTCAGAGGCTTGGTCTGGAGAATTAGAGACATGGGTCTGCCAGATGTTTATTTGTGTGAAGAACTAAAGAATCTCTTTGGTTAAAAGAAAAGTTCATCCTACAGCATTAATCATTCACCAGGTGAGGCATAGGTTATCAGTCCATCCGTGGTTTGGTTATTCTCCAGCCAACTGTGGCCAAATGGGTGGGATCATGTGGTACAAAACAGGTGCTGCCTCCTCCCCAGGGCTGTAGGCAGAGAAGGTAGGTAGACTGGGCCCATTGTTTAGTACCAGCAGGCAGGTATGAAAGATCACTCAGGCTTGCAGGGCAATGTGGCAGAGGTCCTGGGGAACAGAGTGGTCATTCACACCAGTCTAAATACAAGAGAATGGATGGAGTAATTGATTGGTCATTTTTGTAACACTGTGTCTTCTGACCTCTTTATGTCCTTTAATTTCTACCGTTGCTTAGGTTCATTCATATGTTACTCCTTGAAGGAAGGTCAAAATAAGCTCGCAATTTTTCTCATCTCACAAAATATCCTTCTAAACTTCCAACTCCCAAGAAAAAGGTACTCTTTTGACTTCCCCATTTCTGTCCACATAACTATTTGCACTCTCCATCACACACTCTTGAAAACTTGAGGCTGTCTTTGACACCACTCTTTTTCTTTCCCCTTCTATTAGGTCAATTGCTAGTCCTCTTGGGATGTGGTCCAGAGTAGTCAAAGGGGCTTGGCTTTTGGAGTCCTCCATAGCTGGGTACAAAGTCCAGCTCTACCACTCACAAAACGTGTGATCTTTAACAGGGTATTGCATTGATCTGAGTCTCAGTTTCACAATCAGTAAAATAAGACTAATCGTACCTACCTTATAATATCACCATGGATTAAATAAATAAAATACTGTAAGGAAAGCCCCTAGCACAAAGCTGCATATAGTGAACTCTCAGGAACCATAAGCTTTTATTTTCTACTTCTTTTTTTTTTTTTTTTTTTTTTTTTGAAAGAAATTACAAAGTTTATTTAGTTAATACCATATCAGTAAGTGCTCACATCACTTCTGTATTTTTAATCTCTTTTATGTTTGTCTTATTTTTCTTTGTTTCCCTCTTTTGTTAAATATCCTTCTATTTCTCTAGGAAAGAAAGATATACAATGTGAAGCTAGAGAGAGGGAGAGAAAGAAATCCAGGACTAATAAAGAGGGAGAGGGACAGACTTCCAAAATCTAGGAGACAAAAGAGAGAAACATCCAGGGCCAAGCAGAAGCAGAGGCATCTCTGCCCCTATCACTCCTGCTTTCTTCAAGATCCCCTCTGCCTTTTGCACAGGCTATAGTCTTCTGGGAAGGCAGTGCTGGTGGAGAATGGGTCCACCTACTTTCAAAGACATGCATTGGGAATTTATTAATACTTCTATATCCTGCTGTCTGGCTCTCTGAGTTGGGACTCAGTAATGTACTGAGGAGAGTGAGCTCCTTGAGAGCAGGGCTCTTTCTCTCTTTCTTTCTTTCTTTCTTCCTTTCTTTCCTTTCTTCCTTTCTTTCTTTCCTTCCTTCCCTTCCTTCCTTTCCTTTCTTTCTTTCTTCTTTCTTTCTTTCTTGGCACGATCTTGGCTCACTGCAACCTCCACCTTCCAGGTTCAAGTGATTCTCCTGCCTCAGCCTCCTGAATAGCTGGGATTACAGACACCCACCACTACACTCAGCTATGTTTTTGTACTTTTAGTAGAGGCAGGGTGTCACTATGTTGGCCAGGCTGGTCTTGAACTCCTGTCCTCAGGCAATCCACCTGCCTTGGCCTCCCAAAGTGCTGGGATTACAGGCATGAGCCACCATGGAGGTAAGGCTTATTTCTTACTCTCTCTTGTAGTCCTTCAGTAATAGTTTGCTTAGAAAACTATCCTAATTAATACACTGAGCTTTTGAGATACTGTTCCTTTTATACAGTTACATTCTTACTAATACAAATGAGAAATCTGTAGCCTTAAAGACAGGATTAGGCTAAAAAGAGACTTAATTTTGGAAAATTTGTAAGGAGCTTGATAAAATGAATCCAAGGTTTTAAAAAAAGAGGTTCTGTTACACACACAACACACACATACACTAAATAGACATACATCGTGGATTAAACCTTTTTTAAAAATGTCATGAGAAAGATATTATTGAAATGATTTAATAGCATTTTTAAAATTATTGTTTTTAATTGTTTAAGATACTGTTATGTAATTTGTTAGATGTTAGAAAACAAGCGAAGGGAATTTATTAGATGTTAGAAAGCAATGGAAGAGAATTCACTGAATGTCACTCATATTCCATAAGAGTGGTTGTTTGAATCTGATAATTTCATCAATAAATTTAAAAACTTTAAACTTATTTAGGGCTGACTGGGCAAAGGATAACCCCCCCCCACCCCAGATTGGGTCCTCTTTTATGCAAGGAATTAGAGAGAAATGAAATTGTTGACCTGGCACAAGCTATCCTTTCATTAAAATATCTCCTAAAGTCCTGATGACTGAAGGGGATATATTAAAAACAAAGAGAGGCTGCTCTTCCTATGGAGTAGGCATTCTTTTATTCCTTTACTTTCTTAATAAACTTGCTCTCACTTTTCTTTAAAAAAGGAAACTTAGTAACTTATTCTTAAAAAAAGAATGGGAAATCTCTTTTTCTTAATAGTTTATCACTTATTGAATGCCTACTGTATATTCTTTTCACATAAGGAAACCTCAGTTTTTTAAAATACCCAAGATTATGCTGCTAGAAAGCGGTAGGGCCCTAATTTGAATCTATTTAGCCTAGAACCTCATGTGCTTTCTAGCCTACTACTTAGGGTCACGATGTTTAAATTTTTTTTTTTTTTTTTTTATTTCTGAAGTATTTATTGATCATTCTTGGGTGTTTCTCGGAGAGGGGGATATGGCAGGATCATAGGATAATAGTGGAGAGAAGGTCAGGAGATAAACACATGAACAAAGGTCTCTGGTTTTCCTAGGCAGAGGACCCTGCGGCCTTCTGCAGTGTTTGTGCCCCTGAGTACTTGAGATTAGGGAGTGGTGATGACTCTTAAAGAGCATGCTGCCTTCAAGCATCTGTTTAACAAAGCACGTCTTGCACCACCCTTAATCCATTTAACCCTGAGTTGACACAGCACATGTTTCAGAGAGCAGGGGGCTGGGGGAAAGGCCATAGATCAACAGCATCCCAAGGCAGAAGAATTTCTCCTAGTCAGAACAAAATGGAGTCTCCTATGCCCACCCCTTTCTACACAGACACAGCAACAATCTGATTTCTCCTTCCTTTCCCCACACTTCCCCCCCTTCTCTTCAACAAAACCGCCATCGTCCTCATGGCCCGCTCCGATGGTCGCTGTCTCTTCGGAGCTGTTGGGTACACCTCCCAGACAGGGCAGCCGGGCAGAGGCGCTCCTCACCTCCCAGACAGGGCGGCCGGGCAGAGGCGCTCCTCGCTTCCCAGACGGGGCCGCCCGGGCAGAGGCGCTCCTCTCCTCCCAGACGGGGCAGCCGGGCAGAGGCGCTCCTCACTTCCCCGACGGGGCCGCCCGGGCAGAGGCGCTCCTCGCTTCCCAGACGGGGCCGCCCGGGCAGAGGCGCTCCTCAGTTCCTCCCAGACCGGGTGGCAGCCGGGCAGAGGCGCTCCTCACCTCCCAGACGGGGCGGCCGGGCAGAGGCGCTCCTCACTTCCCCGACGGGGCGGCCGAGCAGAGGCGCTCCTCACTTCCCAGAGGGGGCGGCCGGGCAGAGGCGCTCCTCACTTCCCAGACGGGGCGGCCGGGCAGAGACGCTCCTCACTTCCTCCCAGATGGGGTGGCGGCCAGGCAGAGGCGCTCCTCACCTCCCAGACAGGGCGGCCGGGCAGAGGCGCTCCTCACTTCCCAGACTGGGCGGCCGGGCAGAGGCGCTCCTCACCTCCT
The DNA here is from genome assembly GCF_028885655.2 of Pongo abelii. Lineage (NCBI taxonomy): Eukaryota > Metazoa > Chordata > Mammalia > Primates > Hominidae > Pongo > Pongo abelii. The sequence continues at coordinate 25,233,174 of NC_071988.2, forward strand.
AGACGGGGCGACCAGGCAGAGGCGCTCCTCACCTCCCAGACGGTGTGGCGGCTGGGCAGAGGTGCTCCTCCCTTCCCAGATGGGGCAGCCAGGCAGAGGCGCTCCTCACTTCCCAGACGGTGTGGCGGCCGGGCAGAGGTGCTCCTCCCTTCCCAGATGGGGCAGCCAGGCAGAGGCGCTCCTCACTTCCTCCCAGACGGGGTGGCGGCCAGGCAGAGGCGCTCCTCACTTCCCAGAGGGGGCGGCCGGGCAGAGGCGCTCCTCACTTCCTCCCAGATGGGGTGGCAGCCGGGCAGAGGCGCTCCTCACTTCCCAGATGGGGCAGCTGGGCAGAGGCGCTCCTCACTTCCTCCCAGATGGGGTGGCAGCCGGGCAGAGGCACTCCTCACCTCCCAGACGGGGCGGCCGGGCAGAGGTGCTCCACATCTCCCAGACGGGGCGGCCGGGCAGAGGTGCTCCTCATCTCCCAGACGGGGCAGCCGGGCAGAGGTGCTCCTCACTTCCTCCCAGACGGGGTGACGGCCGGGCAGAGGCACTCCTCACCTCCCAGACGGGTCGGCCGGGCAGAGGTGCTCCTCACTTCCTCCCAGATGGGGTGGCAGCCGGGCAGAGGCGCTCCTCACCTCCCAGACGGAGTGGTCAGGCAGAGGCGCTCCTCACTTCCCATATGGGGTGGCGGCCGGGCAGAGGCGCTCCTCACTTCCCAGATGGGGCAGCCGGGCAGAGGTGCTCCTCACTTCCTCCCAGACGGGGTGGCAGCCGGGCAGAGGCGCTCCTCACCTCCCAGACGGGGTGGCCGGGCAGAGGCGCTCCTCCCTTCCCAGACGGAGTGGCCAGGCAGAGGCGCTCCTCACCTCCCAGAGTGGGCGGCCGGGCAGAGGTGCTCCTCACTTCCTCCCAGACGGGGTGGCGGCCAGGCAGAGGCGCTCCTCACCTCCAAGACGGGGCGGCCGGGCAGAGGCACTCCTCACCCCCCAGAGTGGGCGGCCGGGCAGAGGCGCTCCTCATTTCCCAGAGTGGGCGGCCGGGCAGAGGCGCTCCTCACTTCCCAGAGTGGGCGGCCGGGCAGAGGCGCTCCTCACTTCCCATAGGGGGTGGCAGCTGGGCAGAGGCGCTCCTCACTTCCCAGATGGGGCAGCTGGGCAGAGGTGCTCCTCACTTCCTCCCAGACGGGGTGGCGGCCAGGCAGAGGCGCTCCTCACCTCCCAGACGGGGCAGCCGGGCAGAGGCACTCCTCACCTCCCAGACGGGGCGGCTGGGCAGAGGCGCTCCTCACCTCCCAGAAGGGGCGGCTGGGCAGAGGCGCTCCTCACTTCCCATATGGGGTGGCAGCCGGGCAGAGGCGCTTCTCACTTCCCAGACGGGGTGGCGGCCAGGCAGAGGCGCTCCTCACTTCCCAGATAGGGCAACAGGGCAGAGGCGCTCCTCACTTCCTCCCAGACGGGGCGGCCGGGCAGAGGTGCTCCTCATCTCCCAGACGGGGCAGCCGGGCAGAGGCGCTCCTCACTTCCTCCCAGACCGGGTGGCAGCCGGGCAGAGGCGCTCCTCACATCCCAGATGATGGGCGGCCGGGCAGAGGCGCTCCTCACTTCCCAGATAGGGCGGCCGGGCAGAGGGGCTCCTCACATCCCAGACGATGGGCGGCCAGGCAGAGACGCTCCTCACTTCCTAGACGGGGTGGCGGTGGGGCAGAGGCTGTAATCTTAGCACTTTAAGAGGCCAAGGCAGGAGGCTGGTAGGTGGAGGTTGCAGAGAGCCGAGATCACACCACTGCACTCCAGCCTGAGCACCATTGAGCATTGAGTTAGCGAGACTCCGTCTGCAATCCCAGCACCTCGGGAGGCCGAGGCAGGCAGATCACTCGAGGCCAGGAGCTGGAGACCAGCCCGGTCAACACGGCGAAACCCCGTCTCCACCAAAAATACAAAAACCATTCAGGCGTGGCGGCGCGCGACTGCAATCCCAGGCACTCGGCAGGCCGAGGCAGGAGAGTCACAGGAGCCCGAGGCAGGGAGGCTGCAGCGAGCCGAGATCCCGGCAGTACAGTCCAGCTTCGGCAACAGAGGGAGACCGAAAAAAGAAGGAGAGGGAGACCGAAAAAGGGAGAGGGAGGGAGAGGGAGAGGGAGAGGGAGAGGGAGGGGGAGGGGGAGGGGGAGGGGGAGGGGGAGGGGGAGGGGGAGGGGGAGGGGGAGGGGGAGGGGGAGGGGGAGGGGGAGGGGGAGGGGGAGGGGGAGGGAGAGGGAGAGCTATTTTCTACTTCTGACCGGTATTTCACATCTCATTTGTGTGTGTCGTAGAAATTGTCTCATTTCTCTGACACACCCTAGAGTGACAATAACAACCTCTGTCTTCCATTGTTTTCCTTCCCAATCCATTATATGCCCAGCTGTCAGAAGGCTCTTCCTAGGAACAGTTCCAATCCCTTCATTGAGTAGATTGGAAATCTTTAATGACTCCTCCAATGCCAACCCAATAAATAAAGTATGGACCCTTTAGCTTGGCATTTCATTTTTCAGATTAGCTCCCCCTCCTCCCTTTCTGTGAAAGTCTCTGACCTTCTCAAACTGGATGTGTCACCAATTCCCCCCAAAACTGTCCATGTCTGTGCTTTTCTTTACACAGTTCTCTCCACCTAGAAGGCACTAGCCCCCTCCTTCCTTTCTATCCACATCCTACCCATCCTTCTGTGTTGTTTTCTTTTGGTTCACCCATGATGTTTTTCCAAATCACCAGCTGAAATCAACTTTCTTTCTGAATTTCCACAGGACGTTTTAGCACCTCTCATAGGGTATAGGTCACCTTCTATATTACAGTGGCATTATCAGTGTAACAGCCTCAATTCGTTCATGATACAAAGCAGAACATAAACATATTCAGGTCCTAGGTGTGGCCTGAGGCCTTAAAATGGCTGAGAGTTACAAGAACCCTTTTCTTCATAGCTTATAGATAAAATACCATGTTTGGGATCATAAGACCCCACCATCTTGGCTACAAATGATTGAATAGGGCTTTGTGCCTGAGGCAAAGACATCCACTTTATAGGTAGGTTCTCCTTCTAGAAAAGTCTGAATTTGAGCCACATCAAAAGAGAGGAGTTAGAAGAACTAGAATTTGAAAGACTCTAAGAAGCCACATGAGACAGCAGTAAATGGACACCTTGAGGCAGAAGCTGGAAGTGAGCAAGACCAAGAGGTCAAGCAGAAAGTAGAGAGAATGGAAAGTCAGCAGTAGTAGTAGACATAGACTCCGTCTCTCAAAAGCAACAACAAAAGCAAAGGCACCAGAAAATCAATAACAAAACTTGTTGCTGAGACCTGGAATCATGTAATGCCCTGAACAACCTTCCAGATCTCTGCTGGGCAGGCTTTTCAACTGATGTTGACTTTCTGTGCTTTTTAAATAGCTGAGTACCACTACAGTAAACACCCATCACCTTGGACAAACAAGCCTTTGTTCTGAACAGTCTAGAAGAGCCTTCTATAGAACACCCATACCTGAAATCGTTCTCTCAGTACCTCTATTTTTTTCTTGAGAGACAAATTTAGTCCTCTCTGTCTTGGCCCACAGCCGGTTAGTGAAATGCATACATTCTCATGGCCTTTCATACTGTCCAAACAGCAAATATCCTGGTAAATTTGAGACCTGTTTGCCTTCATCCTAACCTTGGCACCATATTGCTCAATACCATATTGTTTCAAAGTTCTGGCTCATCTCATGTTTCCTAATAGCCATATGTTAGCTTCATAACCCAATAGGTTACTCAAGACCATTATCTCAACTTTTTTTTTTTTTTTTTGCACACTGGAAAATAAGCAATATCCCAACTTTATAGATGACACCATTGAGGCGTGGACAGAATGAAGCTTGGCAAGAGTACTGTAGTTTAGAAGCAAAAGTGTAAATTAGAATTCCTGAGATGCCCCAGCTATTCTTATCTAGCCCTATGTGATTAAACCAAGGTGAATGGACATACATTTTTCAAAATAAGGAAGAAAGGAAGGAAAGAAGGAAGGAAGGAAGGAAGGAAGGAAAGAAGGAAGGAAGGAAGAGAGAGATGAAGGGGGGAAGGGAGAGGGAGAGGCAGAGGGAGAGGAAGAGAAGAGGGAGAGGGAGGGGCAGAGGGAGAAGCAGAGGGAGAGGGAGAAGGAGAGGGAAAAACTATCTACCATTCTCAAAAGTGGGTAGTAACTGAAGCAGCAATTTAGCAAAATGATTGACTTCCTCCAAGGAGTCCTTTCAAAATTTTCAGAAAATGATAGATTCTAAGCACTCACCTGATGCATCAAGCTCCATGGGCAGAAGCAAATATTTAATCTCATAATGGAAAGAATCTGAAGCCAGTGGGCTGCCCTGCTTTTTCACCTCTGAATCTTACTTTGTCAACAAAAATTATCTCAATTCAAGTGCTCCTGTGTGGGTTTCTCAATAACTTGAGAACCAAATAGGCAGAGACAAGTTTGTGCCCAAATAATTAAAAGCCTAGAATGGAAGCATCTGGCAGAAAAGATTTAATCCTCAAAAAAAATCATGAGATCAGTCTTATCCTCATTTTAGAGAAGAGTAAACTGAGTCTCAAAGACACTAAACAAGTTGTTCATGACCCCCTAAGAAGGAGAAGATCAGAGCCTCAAGTCTCCATCGTCTAACTCCTATTTCCACCCTTTGTGCACTGCTGCCTGACACTGCCTCTTTATAGCCTGCTTTTTGTAGGAAACTAGTTGTTACCTACACTTCAGTTTTCAACCAGACATAATTACTCTGTAAACCATAGTCTTAACCAAAATGGAAAAAAAACAATTATCCTGAGTTCACATAGGTACTGTGATGTCTTGAGCTTGACACAGTAATTTAACAATAATCAAGTAGCATCCAATCAGAAAATGAAACTGCACATTAATCTTCAAATAAATGCTACATCACACACCCAGAAGCAATTAAGATTACACACAAGAACCTCGAGTTGCTTGGAGTGAGTATACTTTTTTTTTTTTTGTATTTATCTCTTGTGTCCTCTTTTTTCTTTTTAGGTAGTAAAGCCACTTTTTCATGGGAGAAACACATTCCATTGTTGACCTTGAACTTCTTCACCTGGCCATTCAAATGATTACATTCTCCTATGCACATGGTCGGTTCAGGCATAAACTTTGACCCAAGCAAGGCTAATCAGAATCATCTCTGAAATTTTATATATGGACACATTTATAAATTATTAGCCAAAGGATGCAAGCTCTGGCCTTCCAGCAGCCATATTTTCAGGGCACATAAACCCCAATGAGGATAAAACAGGTAATTAGAGATAAGCAAAGTGAAGTGATCAAGAGAAAAACAGAGTCCTGATTTGCACGCTAGATCAAGCCATATCTGATGTGAGTCCTGTCTTTGGACTGTCCAATAATAACAGTAAATATTATTCCCATTAAGTTGAATTTGGGTTACAAGGAACAAAAAGCATCCTACCACAAATAATACCAAATTCCAGTATTTCTGTACAAACTGGTGAGTGGTTCAAATGTTTCTGGCAGGCCAGAGAGTGACAATTAGAATGTGGGTATTGTAGGTTCAAATAGGGCAGACTCTGGAGTAAACTCACCCATTCGAGGCAGAGATATATGGAGGAGGATAGAGTGATCAAAGTAATGAGAACTGGTTAGGAGGCACGCTTAAACATTTTAAATTAACATTTCTTGGGATTTTTTGGAGATGATTAATGTAAAACACATTTATTGGAATAAAGTTGGAAAATATAGAGAAACATAAGGAAGGAGTAACATATCCTGAAGTAAACACCACTAATATTTTGATATACATATGTCTGAGTAGGATCTAGTAGGAACTGGCAAACTTTAGCTGCAAAGATCCAGAGAGGGAACATTTTAGACTCTGTGAACCATATGGTCTCTAATGCAACCTACCATTGCAGGGAGAACACAGCTATAAATAATACAAAAAGGAATGGGTGTGGTTGTGTTCCAATAAAACTTTATTTACAAAAGCAGATGGTGGGCCAGATTTGGCCATAGTCATCCGACCCTCCTCATTAGAATTAGCTGCTCTAACAGAAACTCAAAAAGGGAGCAACATAAACAAACAAGAAGCACATTCCCCTCTCAGGAACAGATTGGGCATAAATACAGTTATGCATTGCTTAGTAACGGGGTTATGTTCTGAGAATTGTGTCATTAGGGGAGTTTGTTATTGTGAGAACATCATAGAGTGTACTTATATACTAGTGTACAAACCTAGATGGTGTAGCCTACTGCACACCTAGGCTATATGGTATGGCCTGTTGCTCCCAGGATACAAACCTGGACAGCATGTGACTGTACTTAATACTACAGGCAACCAGAGCACAATGGGAAGCATTTGTGTATCTAAGCACACCAAAACATAGAAAAGGTACAGCAAAATATCGTATAAAATATTTTTTAAAAATAGTACATCTGTATAGAACACTTACTATAAATGGAGCTTGCAGGACTGCAGGTTGTTCTGGGTGAGTCTGAATAGGTGGTGAGTGGATGCGAAGGCCTAGGACATTACCATCTATACTATATGCTGTAGACTTTATAAACACTGTACACTTAGGCTACACTAAATTTATAAAGAATTTTTTTTCTTTCTTCAACAATATATTAACCTTAGCTTACTATAATTTTTTTACTTTATAAACTTTTTAATTTTTAAAAATCTTTTTGACTCTTGTAATAACACTTAGCTTAAAACACACATTGTACAGCTACACAAAAATATTTTCTTTCTTTATACCCTTATTCTATAAGCTATTTTCTATTTTTAACATTTTTATTTCTTTTTTTAACCTTTTAAACTTTGTTGTTAAAAATGAAGACACAAATACACACATTAGCCTATGCCTCCACAGGGTCAGGGTCATCAATATCACTGTCTTCACCCTACACATCTTGTTCCACTGGAAGGTCTTCAGGGGCATGGAGCTGTCATCTCCTAGGATAACAGTAGTCTTCTGTACTTCCAGAAGTACCTTCCTGAGGTTGTTTTACAGTTAACTTTTTTTTTAAATAAGTAGAAGGAATACATTCTAAAATAACAATAAAAAGTATAGTAAATACATGAACCAGTAACATAGTCATTTATTATTATCATGTTTTATGTACTGTACATAATTGTATGTGCTAGATTTTTTATTTCCATAGGTTATTGGGGAACAGGTGATGTTTGGTTACAGGGATAAGTTCCTTGGTGGCGATTTGTGAGATTATGGGGCACCCATCAGCTGAGCAGTATACCCTGCACACTATTTGTAGTCTTTTATCCCTCACCCCTTTCCCACCCTTTCCCCCTGAGTCCCCAAAGTCCATTGTGTCATTCTTACGCCTTTGCATCCTCATAGCTTAGCTCCCACTTATGAGTGAGAACATGCAATGCTTGGTTTTCCATTCCTGAGTTACTTCACTTAGAATAATAATCTCCAGTCTCATCCAGGTCGCTATGAATGCCATTAACTCATTCCTTTTTATGGCTGAGTAGTATTCCATCATATATATATATATATATATATATACCAGTTTCTTTATCCACTCGTTGATTGATTTGGATTGGTTCCATGTTTTTGCAATTGCGAATTGTGCTGCTATAAACATGAGTGTGCAAGCATCTTTTTCATATAATGACTTCTTTCCCTCTGGGTAGATACCCAGTAGTGAAATTCCTGGATCAAATGGTAGTTCTACTTCTAGTTATTTAAAGAATCTCCACACTGTTTTCCATAGTGATTGTACTAGTTCACAGTCCCATCAGTGGTGTAGAAGTGTTCCCTGTTTACCGCATCTGTATGTGCTAGATTTTTATATGCCTGGCAGCATAATAGGTCTGTTTACATCAGCATTACCACAAACACGTGAGTAATGGATCGTGCTATGATGTTGATTTTTCAGCTTCATATAATCTTATGGGAACATGTCCCATATGCAGTTCATCACTGACCGAATGTCCTTATGTGGACAGATGACTGTAGTTCAGGACTGCTATGGCAACAGCAATGTGTCAGAGACCCAGACACTTTCTATCCTATTCTGCCACCCCTAAGATGTTGTCCTCGGGCACATGGTCTGAGATGACTGACTACCATGTCCACAATCCAGCCAATAGGAAGGGAAAAAGGGGGAAGGGAAAAGGGGAGAGGAAAGACACATCTCTTCCCTTTAAGGACACCAACCAGGAATTGCAGTCATCCCTCTTGCTCACACCCTATTGACCAGAACTTAGTGATCTGGCCACATCTGGCAGCAAGGGTGGCTGGGAAATGTAGGCTAAATTCTGAGCAACATGTGGGTAGCTGCTGAAGGCTATGGAGCCCCTCATGGGGCATCCTGTGATGTAGGCAATGAAGTCCCCTGTCTACGACACATACTTTTATAGGAAGTGGATGGAGCCAGCCTGGGAGTGCAAAGTTTGATTTTTCTACATTACTGACTGAGGAATGTTTTTATGTATCCTGTAATCTCTGAGTAAAAGGCTGTTTAACCTTTCTTGGAAGGCAGGTTTCACATGTAATTCCTTTGGAGAAAGCAGCCAAAAGGATATCTGGAACACGGAGAAAAATGGCCCTCTTGGGTCAGGTGCAATGGCTCACGCCTGTAATCCCAGCACTTTGGGAGGCCGAGGGGAGTGGATCACTTGAGGTCAGGAGTTCAAGATTAGCCTGGCCAACATGGTGAAACCCCATCTCTACCAAAAATACAAAAATTAGCTGAGTATGGTGGTGCATGCCTGTAATCCCAGCTACTCAGGAGGCTGAGGCAGGAGAATCGCTTGGACCTGGGAGGTGGAGGTTGCAGTGAGCCAAGATAGCACCAGTGCACTCCAGCCTAGGCGATAGAGCAAGACTCCATTTCAAAAAAAAAAAAAAAATCGTCCCTCTTCTTTAGTTACCAGCAGGCACCCTCATGGCAGATTATAGGATGTCTGAGGATTCCACCCATAAAAACAATGCAGCTGGAGAGGCAGCATAACAGCTCCTTCACATGCTCTCTTCGGGTACGCAGATGGGGATACACCTCTCCTCTATGGTGTCTGTCACACACAATGTGTATGGATATAGATGTATCACTGCCTGTGTGCTCCAACCTTACATCTAGATTTTAAAGCCCTTAAGAATTGCTTTTTTTAAAAAAAAAAAAATCCGTCTTTGCATTCCTGAGGAGCAAACACCAGCCTTTCTAGATATATTCAATTCCTTGAATGGAAAAGATCAAGCAATCTGCACTTTTTAAAGAAACACCTATTTAGTGCCAGGCACTAGGGATTTTGGATACAAAGATGAAAATTGGTAGTCCCTGCCTTTTATGGAGGCTTTTAGCCTAGGAAGGAGACAGACATTGCTGAAGACATCTGTTGTTTTTTGGCTTCCCACCCCCAACCCCAACTTCCTCCTAGCCCATCACTCCCCTTTTTGGGGAATCCCCCATTGTGTATTTTGAGGTGGGTAGCCTGTCTCCCACTACAGAAGCCAAAAGAGACAGATACTCCTCTCTCTTTCCCTTTTCCATTTCTGGTACAGCGCAGGTGGGCACATGACTAGGCTTAGCCAATCAGATGCTTTCCTGGGACATGGACTCTTGAAAGTGCTGTAAGAAACTTGGCTCTAGCTATAGGTTATAGTCATTACGATACTGGTGGCAGGTCAAACTAATGCCCTGCTCATTTTCCAAACTTGTTCTGGAGCCTTTCTTTGATTTTGAGAACCTCTAATATCATCCCAATATATTCATTTATTTCCCTTAAGGTGGCCAGCATTGGGTTCTGTGGGTTGTGGTCAACAACGAAATTCCCTACTAATGCAAAAATGATCATCTACTTAGGTACTTTTGAATGCAAAGGTAAGAAATCTATCCCAGTTACATCTAATAAGTTGAGTTTATTGTAGGAACACAGAGAACCATATGGACAGTGGAAAAGCCTAAGAATTTAAGGCCAGCTGCCATTACAGGAGAGTCTTCATGAACTTCATGGACTGAGTTTAAAAGGTCATTCCGCCTTAAAGGACAACTCTATCCCAGACACACAGGGATGTGTGGTGCCCCTAGTCTTGATGAAGGATTCAGCCGACCACACACGTCACTCTGAACCTGAGATGGCACTGAGAATTTCAGCCAGTCATTGGATATGGGCTTCCCTGGGAAGGGTGCATGATCTTGGGTGGGGTGATTTTCTTTAAAAGAGACGCTTCCTGAAGACAGCTGGCAACTGAGGGCTGTCTGTTGGCAGCACTCCCAGTGGCACAGAGAATAAATCTATCATTCCTGAAGAGGGATCCAGGCAGCACATCACAGCATCTGCTACATCAGATCTTTCTGTATTTCATGACATTTCAGCTTCCGTTGCTACTGCTCATTGCTAAAGTCTTTCCCAATTCAAATCACTGACAGTGAGAATCTGATCTGACCTAGTCCACATCAAAGGTCACCAACCATATGGAGATTGGGTCCCCTTGGCTATGGTTGGGAAGCAGGATCATGTGGTGGAAATGCACTCTCCCAGCCTCACCAGTTTGACAGGGTCTGTGGGCAGAGCTGGAGGAGAATGTTTTGGTAGGCATCAGGCATGATGGCATGTCTTGCCCATATACCAATAAACAATTGTCATGTGCTACAGTGGATGGAGTACATAAGTATGTAAGATGGAGTATATCAGGATAAAGTGGGTGGAGTAAATATATAAGTACAATTTGTATAGGGAACAAAACACCTAAATCTACCTATTAGATCCCAGAAAGGTTCCCCATAGACTTGAACTAGGACTTGAAAGATGAGCTAGGAATAGGGTTTTGCCCAGCAGGTAAGTAGAGTAAGACACTCCAAGTAGAGGGAATCACATGTACACAGAGACACGAGACAAATCATTGTGGCCCTAAAGAGGTTGGCCTCCCAGCCACCCCATGTACTCACTGCCTCTTAACCAGATGCCTGAGAGGCATTTTTGGCAGCTGCTCAGAGGGAAACATGCCACCCATTGATTCATCTGGGGCACTCCCTCCTCCCACCTTTCATGAGCTGGTGTCAGTGGGCTCTTTGGGCCAAGTTATGCCCCACCCTGATCCTGTTTGACTTGTGTGCTCTGCCAGGATCCCTGCAAGAGATGGCATGGCCTGGGGCCCCTGCTGCCTTTCAGATAACAGCAGCAGCCAGGCCAAGGCAAATACTAGTCCCTCCTCATATAGGTGAGGCTCCCAGTGACGTCAGCTGGGCCTTGGGAAGGCGGGAAGCAGGTGGGTTTAGTTGCCAACTTGGCTCTGGAAGGCAGCTCTGTTTTTCCTATTTCTTCATACTAAGAATGGAAGATTCCCAGAAGAGGTGTGGAGGTTCTATCTATGGTCTCCAGGGGCACTGAAAGTTGGCTGACTTTTAAAGCACACACTAATGTGACAATGAATAACACCTACAACAAAGAAAAAGACGTCACCATCAGCAAGTTTGCAAGATAATAATAATGGCAAACATTTATTGAGCACTTTCTATGCGCCAAGCAGTAGTTTACAGGAATTAAATTATATAGCCATCACAAAAACCCTGCAAGATAGACCCTCTTATTATCCCTATTTGACACATTAAGAAATAGAGGAACAGAAGAAATGAAGTAGCTATGCCCCAAATCCCACACTTTGTAAATGGATTTGAGCTCAATCCCCTCTTTCTCAATCACTATACAGTATGATATACAATATACACTATACCAAATTAGCCTATATTCTGATGACTAAACAGGCATCTTATGAGATGATGTCTGATATGGTTTGGCTGTGTCCCCACCCAAATCTCATCTTGAATTATAGCTCCCACAATTCCTACATGTTGTGAAAGGGATCCGGTGGGAGATAATAGAATCATGGGGGTGGTTTCCGCCATATTGTTCTTATGGTAGTGAATAAATCTCACAAGATCTGATGGTTTTATAAGAGGTTCTCCCTTTCGCTTGGCTCTCATTTTCTCTCTTGTCTGCCGCCATGTAAGATGTGCCTTTCACCTTCTGCCATGATTGTAAGGCCTCCCCAGCTACGTGGAACTATGAGTCCATTAAACTTCTTTTTCATTGTAAATTACCCAGTCATGGGTATGTCTTTATCAGCTGATGAAAATAGACTAATACAATGTCTGAAAATGCTCAACAATTTATTAATACAAATTCTTTCATATACATTGTCTCACTTCATCTTCATATTAGTCCAATGAGGGAGTCAAGGCAAATGATGTTATTCCCATTTTACAGATAAGAAAACGGAGGCTCAGAGAAGTAAATTAATAATCAGTAAGTGGCCAGCTTAGCACCTCAAATAGGTGTTCTCTTTCCCAGCCCAGTGATTTTTCCATCCTATCCTGCCGTGAATCATTTCAAAGGAGCCTAAGTGTATCTGTATCCAAAAATATGTCCTTAAATATGTGGACCCTAAAAGTACTTCAAAGTGACTACACATTGGTGTTGTACATCTATTTCATATGTGGATATTTTCTAAAGCATGAACATTAAGTAAAATTGGAGTAAAGTTGAGTGGAAAGAGCTCTGAGCTGCAAGTCAAGAGTCCTGGGTTCTCATCTTTGCTCCATCCTGCATGCCAAATAACCTTAAATAATAACTTACTTTTGGGGACCTCATTTTCCTCATCTGAAAAACCAAAGAGTTTTTATGAACTTACTGTCCCTTACAACTCTTAAATTATAGATATGATGATGCTATTTATTGTAAGACGGGGTTACCTATCAGTCTCCAAATCCACCCAGTTTACAGTTGAAGACTTTCAGCAACCAGCATCTGTATAACGGCAACCTGGCCTGTTCATTCCTGGGTGTTCCCTATCTAGCCTCCAGACAGCAGACTCAAGATGGTCTATCTGGGATGGAGGTGGACATCACCTGAATTTTTTTTTTATTTCTTTAATATTGATGGCAGAGAGATTAATTTATTTTTATTTTTATTTTTTTGAGATGGAGTCTCTCTCTGTCTGCCAGGCTGGGGTGCAGCAGTGCCATCTCAGCTCACTGCAAACTCTGCCTCCCAGGTCCAAGCGATTCTCCTGCCTCAGCCTTCCTAGTAGCTGGGAGTACAGGCATGCACCACCACGCCCAGCTAATTTTTGTGTTTTTAGTAGAGACAGGGTTTCACCATGTTGGCCAGGCTGGTCTCAAACTCCTTGCCTCAAGTGATCCTCCTGCCTCGGCCTCCAAAGTGCTGGGATTACAGGCGTGAGCCACCATGCCCGGCCTCAGAGGGATTATTTTTAAAGAATCAAAGCAAATCAAGAGGTGGTACCTACCTAAATATATACACCCACACCTTCTTGAACAGGCAAGTTAGGCCAGCACATAGTTCACCTCGACAGATACAACACAGGAGTTGAGTGCTCACTGTCCATCCTCCTCCCCAAGGAGTGGTTACATCTGCTCACTATGAGTAATTAAGGACAGGCCTCAGTTTTGGTCCATTTTTGAATCATTCTCTTACTTGAACTCCAAACTTGTCTGCTTGGGTTTGTCAGCTTCTTCTGTGGGCAGGGACATCTTGAGAAGCATGCCGGCTGCAGCTGCTCCTCAGGTCTCCCCTGCCTGGTCTCAGTCCTTATTTTTTCAAGCTTCACATCCTCTGCTGAAGCTGCAGCAACCGAGTCCTGCTGCTTTTCCTGTTCCCTTTCTGACTCATTTTCTCCTGTATTTCCACATTCACGACTCCCATTACTCTCCCCATAACACCGCAGTGTTTCCTAAACTTCAATGATCTACTCCTTTTTCAATCAGAAGAAAAAAATACTGCGCACTCCTTTACCACCATCACTCTGTTAGAGTTGATGTGAATTATGTTTCTTTTTATCTCATCACCTGAAAATGTACAAATATAAAACCAGGTTTTTAAAAATCCTTAGGTTTACAGCTCTCATATGATTTTTAAAAACCAATCTTACAAATAAAGTACAAGCAACACTACAAAATCCTCATTAATTTAATGTGTTAATTTAATGTGACAGATGATGCTGTTTGAAATTGCTAAAATTACATTTCGGCATGGAATGTGACTGTGGTATGGGCCATGATGGCTTGGGATCTTCTAAGCTTAGCATGCCTGTGCCATCATGTACCACGTGAGGACTGATTCTCCCATCTTTTTCTGCCATCCAAGCTACGGTCTAGTCTTCATTTGTGCAACATGCCAACTGGCCTCAGCTTATCAGAAATGCTTCATTTACATATCAAGGCTCCTGTGTTCTTTTCTCATTAGCCTGCAATAATTTAGGTTGAGTGTCATTGTGATAAAGACACAGCACAGGCTGCGGAAGCTGTGGCACTAGTAGGTTACTAGGTTATAAGGTGGTTGCCATGTTTTTCAAACGGGGTCACATCCCTATACAGTCACATCCCTGCATCATGAGATCAATTTAGTGAGTTGTTACAAGCAATTTTTTTTAAATGTTACAGAAAAGAGAAAATATCAAGTATTACATGGTGTCAGAATAAGTATTCAGAAAATTGTTTCTCACACACACACACAGACACACACACTCACATAACCAATCCAAACATGCCAGTATTGCTTCTGGGGAAGGTCCGCGGAAGCCCACTGAAATAGGCTAAATAATGACCCCCAAAGATATCAGGTCCTAATCCCTGGAACCTGCAAATGTTGCTTTATAAGCAAAAAGGGTCTTTGCAGATATGATTAAAGTAAGGACATTGAGACGGATAGATTTTCCTGGATTATCCATGTGGGCCCTAAATGTAATCACAGGTATCCTTATAAGAGAAAGACGAGGGAGATTTGATCAAGACAGGATGGTGGCCCTGTTGACTCCTTGGTTTTGACCCAGTGAAACTGACTTCAGACTTGTGGCTTCCCCAGCTGGGAGAGAATGAATTCTGTTGTTTGAAACCACCCCGTCTGTGGTTGTTTGTTACAGCAGCCACAGGACATCAATAGAGCCCACCTCTCCCCTGGTGAGTGCTTTCTGGGGTAGTTGAAGGCAATCCCTGAGGAGGTACCAAGACTATTAGGGGGGTAGGGTGGTGACACATAGGCTCAGAGCCATTTCTCAAGTGGTTTGGAGTATTATAGTATTTTCACAACTGGCACACCTGGACTAGTCTAGACTGGCTGTCTGTCAGTTCTATTTGTCCATGGACATCAGTGATGGAAACTGGGCCACTGTGTAAGATGGATTCCTTCTGTGGGTGGCACCAAAAAAAAAAAGTTTGAAGGTCTCTAATTCATATGACCCGGTCTATGCTTAGACTGACTATTTTTTTAGGTCACCATCCATATGAAAACACAAAATTTAAATATTCTCACAGAGACTCTGTGGATTCCAAGATTCACCTGCAGGCACTCAAGGACCCTTAGGGCCCCACTTTAAGAAACTCAGTAAGAACCCTCTTCCCCCAGCATCAGACAATTTATTGTATCTCTTGGACCTTGAGTCTAATTAGGGTGGGCTCAGCCACCCCCAGGTGTGCCCACCTGAGCTCCCTTCCAGAGCTGCTCATGGCACCTGCTCCTCCCAGAGCTACCTGCCCAGGAGGGTGGATATGAGGCTTCTGGGAGGCCCCACCCTTGGCTGTGGAAGCTGGGAGCCACTGTGACCACCTGCCGTTCCGCTGCACTGTACCTCTCTCTCTGCCCCAGGATTCATATACCCTTTTCTTCCAGGAAGCCCCTGGGTCTTCGCCGGCCATAGCCTCAGAGGACTGACTTAGCCCTACAGTCTAAAAGTAAAGATTTGGAGCAAAAACTGCTTCAAAAACGAAACAAAACAAAACCAGTCACTGGGGTGTAAGAAACTTCTTTCTCTGGGGCCTCTTTTCTGTTACTCTTTACTTCTCAACCCCCCACCCCACATCCCAGCCATGATGCAAGAAGGGGCAGGGTCCTTACCTAACAACCAGAAAGCCCGTGTCTGTGCTCCTAAATCCCTAAGGCCCTGCTCCATCATAGGTGGGTTTTAGTACTGTTATTGGTAGCTCTGCCTCCCTTTGTGGCAGAAAAGCCAAGAGCCACCTCCCTTTGGGTTCCCTGAGCCTTCCTACGTCTTTCCCAAACCGGGTCACACCTGAGCTTCAGCTCCACCTTGAGGCCACCAGAGGTGCCTGCCTTGAGGTGAAACCTCGGTGTGACCCAGGCAGGTGTCCTCTCTGGCCATACCATTTCCTTGCACATGCACCAGCCAACTGTCATAGCAATAGCCGTCATCTGAGATAGCCCTTTACATACTGTTTTCACGTATGTCTGCTCATTGGACCCTCATCTTGACTTTGGGAATTCATTGTGTTTCCATTACCCCAGTTTACAGATAAAAAACTGAGACTCAAGGCCGAGTGTGGTGGTTCATGCCTGTAATCCCAGCACTTTGAGGCCAGGGCAGACAGATTGCTTGAGCTCAGGAGCTCAAGACCAGCCTGAGCAACATGCAAGACCTCATCTCTACTAAAAAATAAACAAACAAAAAACTGAGACTCAGAGTTCAAGGGACCCATTGCTCTACTATTATTCACAGGAGGCCCCTAACCCCAGGCTGCAGATCCGTATGGTCCATGGCCTGTTAGAAACCGGGCCGCACGGCAGGTGAGCAGCAGGTGAGCAAGCATTACCACCTGAGCTCTGCCTCCCATCAGATCAGCAGTGGTATTAGATTCTCGTAGGAGCGTGAACCCTATAGAGAACTGCACACATGAGGGATCTAGGTTGTGAAGTCCTTGTGAAAATCTAACTAGTGCCTGATGATCTGAGGTGAAACAGTTTCCTTCCTCCCCTCCCCGCCCCCAGTCTATGGAAAAATTGTCTTCTACCAGGTGGTCCCTAGTGTCAAAAAGGTGGAGGACCGCTGATCTAATAGGTAACAGAGCTGGCTTTAGAGCCCCCTCTTCAGACTCTAGATCCTATCCACTCCCACTCTGCTTCTTTGCCGTATTTTCTCTGAATAGCAAAGCTTTAAAGAGGAAGGAAGGAAACAGAGGGTTTCTCTACCCTAGCTCTCCAACAGGGACTGTGAGAGGGAGCTGCATAGAAGCTTCCCTACCCTAAAGTTGAATAAGTTTATAAATCATCCTTATCCTTATGAGTAACCTATCTGGTATAGTGTGAGGGTTCCTGGAAGAGGTCCTCCCCTCCCCCTGAAATTTCCTGGGTCCTGACAGGATGGTTGAAATCTGAAACCGTACCATTTAGAGCTCATTCTTTTTGGGTTTCAATGTCATGGGATAGCGGAGCTCTGGAATCAAGCACATCAGGATACCAAACCCCTTTTCACAACTTAGCCCTGTGGCCCTGGGCAAGTCTATCCTTTCTGCAGTTCTCATCTATTTAGATGACATAACCTGAGACATAATCTGCAGGAACCTCTTGTTCAAAAGCTATTAAGAATTTCAAGATGGCGACAACAGAGTATTAAACCCAGGCTGGGGCCCTGCTAAGCACAGGCCCCATGCAAGTGCTCTGGTCTCACACCCATGAAGTCAGCCCTGAGAGTGGAGGACTGTCTCATGGAGAAATTGTAAGGAGAGTTCAGTGGTTAATAAAATGTTCGTTTATTTCCTTTGGCCAATGGTTTTCCCCCCAGAAGACCCACATGGGTGCTCCCTGCAAATGCAACTTCCCAGTGCTTCCCTAGTCCATTCTCATTCCAGGATGGTGTCCAGAAATGTGCGTTTTACCAAAGATCCCCAGGAAATTCCGACAGAAATGGAAGCTACACTTTGAGGAGCTTAGCTCCTTCAACTAGCAGGTAACTCGTTGCAGGAGTTGGTTTTTACAAACCCAAGTACTTGACACATACAGTGGCCCTGGAACTCTGGGTGTGCTGTGAGGAAATGGTTGCAGGCGCATGAACTGAAAGAGCTGGTCACCAAGAGCTTTGACATTTGGGATCTCAAGTCTTTGACATTTGGGATCTCAAGATCGTCAAGTCTCCATGACGGCATGGAGGACCATCATCTAAAGGAAACTTGCCCTGAGACACAGCAACTCCAGCAGAGGCAGTGGCAGGTCTTGGGTACCACAGTTCTTTCTGCAGCTTGGGGGCTCACCTTGCAGCATTTCCTGAAGTCCCCAGGGTAGGCCTTGGTCTGCCTCCTTCCTCACTGCATTCCTCCTTGACATCCTTAAACAGCTTGCCTTGCCTCTTGAATTCTGTACCCTGGGGATCTGTGGTCCTATTCACCCCTCAACACCCTCAATGTGCCCCACAGGGAGACTTGGATTTAAGAGGGTCTACGTCTGTCTCCATTACTAAAGAAAACTGCAGCTTCTTCCCTAATTCCAGATCTTAGCACACCTTGGAACTTACCAATGCTCGTAGCCCCATTGTGATGAGCAACTTGCATCCATCCCCTCATTTAACCCTCACCACAACCCTCTGAAGGAGTCCGTGTATCCCCACTTTCCAGATGAGAAAGCTGAGGATGATTTATGGCTATTTTGATAGGAAGTGGTGGACATGGGATTTAAACACAACAACCCTGCAAGGCAGATGAGGCCAACATTAGCAATCCTCATTTTACAGCTGAAGAAACCGAGCTCCAATGGGTTGGGCAATTGCCCAAGGTCATAAATGCTGCAAGCAGAAGAGCTGAGGTATGAACCCACGTGGCTTGACCTCAGGCCTGAGGCTCTTTCCAGCCCACCTCCTCAGAGCTTCTCCCAATAGACTTCCCTCTGTCCTGTTTGGCAGAAACCTAAAAGGCCTGGCTAGGTATTGAGGAAGAAGGAGCTGCATTCAGCTGTGAGGAGGAAGGGACACTCATTACATGTTGACCATCACGTGCTGAACTTCACGGCTCGCCTGGGAAGTTTGCAACAGCCTCTGACATAGGAACACCCAAGCAATGGGAGCTGAAGAGGTCAACCCCACATGTGGTGGGTCATACCTGGCAGCTTTGCTTGAAGAAGAAGCTCAGAGATGGACTGTATTAGTCTGTTCTTACGCTGCTAATAAAGACATACCTGAGACTGGGTAATCTATAAAGGAAAGAGGTTTAGTTGACTCACATATGGCTGGGGAGACCTCACAATCACAGTGGAAGGCAAATGAGGAGCAAAGTCATGTCTTACGTAGCAGCAGACAAGAGAGCTTATGCAGAAGAACTCCCATTTTTAAAGCCATCAGATCCCATGAGACTTATTCACTACCACAAGGACAGTATGGGGAAACCATCCCCATGATTCAATTGTCTCCGCCTGGCCTACCCTTGACACACAGGGATTATTACAATTCAAGGTGAGATTTGGGTGGGGACACAATGAAACCATATCATGGACCCAGCTTCACAATCCAGGGAGCTGAAAGAATCCCTTCTCTCCCAGGTCACAAGATCTCGGCTGCCCGGCCCTCCTCTCCCATCTAGCCCCAGCTCCATGGGCACACCCCCAATGCTGAACCTCGGGTGCAGTCCAGTCCTGCCCCAGGAGCCCTTCCTTGTTGACTCCCTCATCCCAGCCTCCATATCTCCTGCCATGGCATGGAAATTGGGTGGGCAATGCCTCCTAGAATGACCCAGAAGCAAGAGACTGCAGGGAAGTAACAGAGGGAGAGGGAGGGAAACTTTGGATAGAAACAGTCAGCTACCCCCATCCCTGCCCCCATGCCTCTCCTTGGATTGCCACTGGCAGCATCCTGGCAGTGGTCAGGCCTGTCAACAATTGAGATTACTTACACAGAAAAGAAAAGTTATCATAACAGGCCCTTAGAAACATCATGATCATCATCATTATCATTGGGAACTTTTTTTTAAAACCAGGTATTTTGTGCCAGGCACTACTGTAAACACTTTCACATATGAATCTATTCACTGAGCACTTAGCATATCTAACTTCCTTATTTATCTTATCCCCAATGGCACTGAGGGGCTGGGACTATTATTTGCCTGTCTCATAGACGAGAAAGGTCACACAGCCAGTAAGTGGTAGATCTGAAACTGAAATCCAAGTACTGCTGATCCCAAAACTTGCCTTTGTACCACATAAACATCTTCAAGAGTCACTTGTAGAACTAGACGAAATTGCAGAAATAAACAAGCCTGTCTATTCAGCAGAAGCCTCACAAATGGGGGACAGGACAAAAGTGGAAGAAGTGCCCCTGCCTTCCAGGATGCTCCACTAGGTTCCCAGGTGTAATTTCCCCACAGGAGCAGTGGGAGAGGCAGATGGTGGCGAAGGGAGTGCTTGTGGGCCGGGAGGGTCAGCAACCAAGCTCAGCAGAGAAGGCACAGGCTTTGGAACTCTCTCCTTCACAAGCCTCTGGGATATTTTCCCACCCCAGCTTTATGTTCTGCAGCTCACAGGATTTGGGGGAGATCTTGTCCCCATAAGTTGTATGCGTATGTCCTGACCCACCCTCTCATTGTAGACTCTGCTGATCTCACTCCCTACCCTCTGGTGACCTTGGTTTCTGAAATGTCCATGTGTAGGCCTTGAACTTCTTTCTTGGCTCTAAACAATCCATCATCAGGGATGCAGCAGATGACATTGCTTTGTCACCTCCCTGTGCCCTGCCAGCTGCTAGCTGCCCATCAGAGTACCATGGAGAGAAGCAGTGTGGGGTCAAGTCCAGGTCCTGCCAAGTATGGCTGGGGGTGTGCTGCAGGCCACCGTACCTCTCCGAACCTCTTTGCTTCATTTGTAAAACAGGGAATATAATGCCTGGCTGCTGTAGTTGACACACAGGTTTTCCTGAGGATCTAACAGAGGAAAACAGAATGGCTTTAGAAAACGTGTACCTCATTTCACTGTCAGACACAGCTATCACCTGGATGCTCTCAACCTGGCCTATGGGTCATCAAATGATGAACTGCCTCCCTCCGTCTGTCAAAATATCCTGATTTCCATTTGGGGGATTCAGCCCTCCCTAGTCTCAGGAATGCATATTGATTGGAATTGGCCCTGCCCCCTTCAGGGACGGGCCCCAGTTAGCTTAAGCTAATAAGGATAAACCCTCCTCCTGACACAGTGATTGACTTACGGAAGAGCATGCAACTCAGTCTGAACCAATGAGGGAGTGTGATTTCTCAAACATATCTAGAAGCTACCAGAAGACTTGATATCTTCTCTTAGACCATAGAAGGTCTGGCGCTGTCATAGCTATCTGCTACTATGAGTTGAGACCCTGGAATTGCCAGGAGACCACTGTGTGAGGCCCCAGAATGAAGCCCACACTGTGGGAGGCAGACAGAGAGAAACATGGCCTTGGTGACCTCAGTTTGTTGCTGGAGCAAACCTTACCTGATATCATCCCAACCTCCAGACATTTTGGCTCATGCAAATAAATACCTTCCACTGATGAAGCCAGCCTGAGTTGGGTTTTGTTATTTACAGCAGGATGCCTGGTTACATCAATCTTCTGCTGCCCCTGCCTCTCCCTGTCTAATGCTGGGGCCTCTCTGGCACTAGAAAAAAAAAAAAAAAAAAAAGGCAGAGCAGGGATAAAAAGAGGAGAGGATGTGAAAGCCAAGCCCACAGGTTTAACTTCTTGGTAGCTGCTCTGGAAAGAGGCTCAACAGAAGAGCCTCAGAGATGTTGGCAGAACTAAGTTCCAGGGTTACCTGGAAATGTCTATCCTTTCCCTTCTCCCACAGATAATCAAGAGTTGGCTGGGAGTGGTAATCCCCACCAAACACAGTCAGAGAAATGTCACTGCTCTGGAGTCTGAGGCTTTCCAGAGAGCATGTTTAGAATAAGCCCCAGAGCTGAAGGCAGAGGCCGTCCCATGTTAGTGATCCATCTGGAGCGCATGAGCCACTTCGTAGACATTAGACAGCAGCTTAGAAGCAGCCCCTTATCCATCTGTTCCTCATGCTCCAATCCTGCCCCAAAGAACAAGAAGGAATGAGGCCTGAGGGCCAATCTTGCTGACCTGGGAGACAGTATATAATTTCAGCTTGTCCTGGTAGCAGGATTGGAGAAGAGCAAGGCTTAGGGGTTCCATGAAGTGCTAGGCAAGAAGCTGGGGATAATTAAGACCACCTGAGATTGCTCTGCACTCAAGAGGAAAGAGGGAGGTGGGCCAATGGAGTAACAGCCAACAATCCCAGACATCCAAAGGGCTGGGCCAGCTCAGGACAACCCAGGCAGTTGCCAGCACCTGAGGTTCTGAGAGGCGGGAGCCCATCACAGCAGCCAGAAGTTGGGGAGACAGCCCTGCCCAAGGCATAAGCTCACAGGCACACGGCCACAGACCCCAATCTCTGGCTCCAACACATTCCAGCCACTGCCCTCTAAGAACCTCTTGGAGACTCAGTTTCCTCATCTGGGCAGTGGAAGTAATAATTCCTCCTTTATAAGGTTGTCTTGAAGAATAAGTTCATGTTAAGTGCTTACTGTAGTGCCCAGTCCATTGTTGAGCTCCTTCGTTATTTATTGGGTACTAAAAAAAAAGCTGGGATTCTGCGAGGGGCCAGTGGGTTGGGTACTGGGGCAGGGAAGGGGCCAGGAACAAAGCAGAAGCTCAAGGCTTCCCCTTTCTTTAATTCAACACTTAGCATCCACAGTGGCATGCGGGCTCCCAGCTGGAGATGCAGACAGAATGAGAGCCAGTCACATCCTGCAGCTCAGTGAAGCTCTGTCCCCCCTGAGGCTGGGCTGAGGTCTAGCAGGTGAGCCTTACCCAGGAGCACTCAGTGGGCCTCTGCTGGGGTCTGGGCAAGGCAGAGCCTGGAGAAATGAGGCAGAGACAGGCAGAGGCAAATGGAGCCTGGCATTGCACAGAGTGGGGCCACAGGGGCCTCTGTTTTCTGTTCCTCTCGGTGACATGGGTGGATCAGTAAGTCAGACTGAAAGCCAAAGAGATGAGTGTCTTTGCCTATGCTCAGTGGTTAAGAATTTCCTTCATCAGAGGCTGTTGAATTTTCACTCATGTTTCTGTACTTAATTTTTAAGAATTAAAGAAATTTTTAAGAAGACTTTATATTCTACAAAGATGCTCCTGTGTCCCACAGACCCACCTGGAGCCTCTGTTCTCTGGCTGTAGGTCATGAGAGGGGTGGGACAGAATGCTGAGAGCATACCCCTGATGATGGCTGCCTTGGAACCCAGCCCCACTACACCCAAATTTAGGAGCTGTGTCATCTTGCATACGTTCTCCAACCTCTCTGGGCCTCCAGTTCCCATCTAAAATAGTAGAGATAGTGGTGACTTCAGTGAACTCACATGGATAAAAGCACTTGCAACAGTACTAGGTAAATGTCACACAAGCATTTGCTAATACTGTTACCATGGCCTTGATTGGCATCCCCCAGGCTGCTGCATGCTGGGAAGAGGACACAGGGGCCTCCTTAATTGCCCAGTGACAGCCCGGGCTGTGGCACAAACCACAAATGTACTGAAGGCTTCATGTCTCTACTAGGATTCTTTTGGTTACAAGCAGCAGTAAACCTGCCCCAAACTGACATCAGCAAAAATAACATTTTATGAGCACACATAACTGAAGAGTACATGGCTTGGTTCAGATGCCCAAAGGATGAGGTCAGGATCTGGTGTCACTCTCCCCCAACTTGGCTCTCCTCCCTGTGTTGATTCTGTTCTCAGACTGGATCTCCATTCGTGGTGACAAAATGGCTCCCAATGGGCAGGGGCTACATCCTTCCTCCCTGGCTCACAATCAGTGACAAAAGAGCAAGACTACTGCCCTGGAGGCTCAAGCCAAAGCCCCCCCACCCCCCCGCCCCTCAAATCACATTGCCTCTAATTGGCCTGACTTCATCCCAGGATGGTCACCAGCGTTTTGATTAGTTAGGTCTGGGTCAAGCACCACCTTAGTGTTTTGATTAATTAGGTCTGTGTCCAGCACCACCCTAGTGTTTTGATTAGTTAGGTCTGGGTCAAGCACTGCCCTAGTGTTTTGATTAGTTAGGTCTGGGTCAAGGACCGCTCCTGGAGCCAGAATTGGAACCACAGGGAGAAGCGGATGCCCAAGCAGAATCTGGGACGCTGACCCCTCCACAAAAAAATTAATTAATTAATTAAATATTTGCAATATTTGAGAATGGCAGAGGAGAATTCTAACATAGCAAGGAAAAGCTCTGCTTTCTTTTCCCTTAACATCTCTGAACAATTCATCTCCTCTTTCTGTTCCAAGAATGACAGCCAGGCAGGTTGTTAAGATGGTTAAGAATCGACGCTCTGGTTAAGAATCCACGCTCAGGAATAAGACTGTCTGGGGCAGATCCTGGCTTTGTGTGACCCAGGGTAACTAACTCCCTTTACTATCTTGGGCCTCAGCCCCTTTGTCTATAAGACAAGGCCAATAATCCTACCTACTTTCTGGGCTGTGCTGAGAATTAAATGAAAGGATAAGTCCTCAGAGGGTGTGTCCGGCCCACAGTAAATAATCAATTTGCTCTTGCAGTTGTTATTCATGCGTGGATGTTCCTGCTCCAACTCTGGCCTCTCTAACCCAGCACTAGGCCTTGGGCTAAAAGCCTTCAGGAGAAAGAATGCAACTGCAGGCCAGGGACAAGGCCAGCACTCAGATACTTCCTACCGCACTCCTGAGGGTGAGAAGAAGCTGTGAGTGCAGGACCCAGGAAGCCCAGGCTGCAGCACAGGCCCCAGGGCAGGACCCAAGCCAGGCCCGGAACGCCCAGGAACACTTCCTACCCCCAAGTGAATAAGAAAACCACAGCATCTATTTTTTTAATTGACACATAATTGCACATATTTATGGGATACGGAGTGGTATTTCAATCTATGCATATGACGTATGAGGATCAGATCAGGATAATTAGCATTTCCATGCCCTCGAGCATTTATCATTTCTTTGCATTGGCAATATTCAAATCCTCTTTTCTGGCTATTTGAATATGTGCAACAAATTGCTGCTAACCATAGTTACCCTACAGAGCTGTAGAACACTAGAACTTATTTCTCCTATCTAGCTGTAATTTTGCGTTCATTCACCAATCTCTCCTTATCCTCTCCTCCCCCTTTCCCTTCCCAGCCTCCAGTTCCTGCCATTCTACTCTACTTCTAGCAGAATCTCTTCTTGCCTTCAGAGCCCCTTCCCCCAAGAGAAGCAATCAAAAACACCATCCAAATAAGGCCCAAAGCTGTGCCGGAATTTGCATGCAGAGTGTTTATATAGATTAGAACATCTCTGTTGACTCGCAGCTTAAACCTCTGAGGCTTTGCAGTTCATCAAAGTTTAATGTTCTGTTTCACGATGTTCCTTGCCGTGGTTAAGTGGCTCCGTCAGCTCTTAGAAGGGAAACTTCCCCCTTCAGGGTACATTTCCCCTGCCCTGAGCCCAGGAGCCCCACTGCTAAGGGCATCTGTTCTGTTTGCTTTTGAGAAGTACAGATGTGAGTAGTCACCAACTCGAATCTTTTGTTCTGTTCATCTGGCAGCTGGGCAGCTGGCTGATGTAATAGCTGCAGAACACGGAGTCTCCCAGAAGGAAGAAAAAGAGAAAAGAAAAAAGACAAACATAGCCCAGGATGATATGCCACCACTCAGAGGCCTCCAGGAATTGGATCTAAAGAATCTTACTCCATATCATTCCAGCCAGAGTGGAGACCAATGGGATGCAGTTGAGTTCAATCCACATTTGTTGGGCCTTCACTGGGCAGCTGGTGAGAGGAAGGTGGTGGCTTAACAGGATCATTAGGTTATGGTACACTCTAGTTGGGAGTAGAAGGCTCTTGGATGGGGAAGAGCTGGCTGTATCATGAAGGAATCTAAATTGCAAAGTGTTCACAGGTATCACACATGCCTTATCAGAGGACATGACCAGGGTCTTCATTTGTAGGTGCTCAGACGTCACATAAGTTAAGTGAACTGTTCGGGTCAACCTACAGACACTTCTTGTGTATCCAGTGAGTTTACTGCACTGTGCAGACTCAGGAGAAAGAATAGGCATTCAAGAAGCATTTGTCTATTTTGTGTGTGTGTGTTTGTGTGTGTCTGTGTGTGTGAGAGAGAGAGAGAGAGAGTCTCGTTCTGTTGCCCAGTCTGGAGTGCAGTAGTGCCATCTCAGCTCACTGCAACCTCTGCCTCCCAGGTTCAAGGGATTCTCCTGCCTCAGACTCCCAGGTAGCTGGGATTACAGGCAGGCACCACCATGCCCGGCTAATTTTTGTATTTTTAGTAGAGATGGGGTTTCATCATGTTGGCCAGGCTGGTCTCAAACTCTTAGCCTCAGGTGATCCACCTACCTCGGCCTCCCGAAGTGCTGGGATTACTGACGTGGCATTTCACTATTTAATGACTACCTCAAACCTTACACTGAAATTAACTCATATTTCATAATAATACGATTAAATAAGGAGAAGCCAGCATAGACGAATGTTAATCCAAATTCAATCCCATCTGATTATCTCTCTGCTCCTTCAGTGGTCCAAGCCACCTTTGTCTCTCACCCAAGTTATGGCAGTCACTTCCTAACCAGTCCCTCTGTGCCATACACCTCATCCCCCTTTCAATTTATTCCCAACACAGCAGCCAAAGAAATCTTCTTAACACGTAAGTTGTATCACGTCACTCCTGTGCTCAAAACCCTCATCTCGCAAAGCATAAAAGCCAAAGTTCCTCCAATGAATGACTTTCAGGGCCCTGCGTTACTTGTAGTGGAGCCATCTTGGAAGTGGTTCTTCCAGCTCCAGTGGAGCCACTGCAGCCAACATCATGTGGAAAAGAGATGGGTTTTTCTTTGCTGAGCCTACAGAAATTACAGAATCATGAGTGACTAAAAGATTGTTATTTTTGTAAGCCACTACGTTTGAGGTGGTTTGTTACACAGCAATAAATAACCATTAAGCTTTCACATTAAGGCTGGGTGTGGTGGCTTATGCCTGTAATTCCAGCACTTTGGGAGGCCAAGGCGGGTGGATGGCTTGAGCCCAGGAGTTCAAGGCCAGCCTGGGCAACATGGCAAAACCCCGTCTCTACAAAAAAATAGGAAAATTAGCCAGGCATGGTGACACACACCTGTAGTCTCAGCTACTCTGGGGGCTATGGCGGGAGGATCACTTGAGCTCTGGAGGCAGAAGTTGCAGTGAGCCAAGATGGTACTACTGCACTCCAGCCCGCGCATCAGAGCAAGACTCTATCTCAAAAAACAAACAAAAAACAGATTCACTTTAAAAAATACTTCATTGCTAAAAAGAGTCAAAAGACATTATTGTAGAAAAATATCTAATGAAAAGATAAACTTTTTATTATGTGTAAATTTCAAAAAGCCACAAAACAGTATATATAGAATAAAAATATTTTTTAGTGTACAAGATATCTATAAAGTTTTCATGCAATTTGAATTTTTAATAAAATCACTTCTATAATAGATATAAACAAGTTGCAAAATGCAACTCAAGATTTAAATTATCAATGATTTATTTGCTTCAATTTTTTTGTAGAGGAGAAGAGAGCATGAGAGGGAGGAAGAAAATTCTTTTTTTTTTTTTTTTGAGACACAGTCTTACTCTGTCGCCTGGGCTGGAGTGCAGTGGTGCAGTTTTGGCTCACTGCAACCTCTGCTCCTGAGTTCAAGCAATTCTCCTGCCTCAGCCTCCTGAGTAGCTGGGATTACAGGCATGCACCACCATGCCCAGCTAATTTTTGTATTTTTAGTAGAGATGGGTTTTCGCCATGTTGGCCAGGCTGGTCTCAAACCCCTGACCTCAGGTGATCCACCCACCTCAGCCTCCCAAAGTGCTAGGATTACAGATGTGAGTCACTGCACCCGGCCTAAAAATTCTTTCATTTCTTTCTATCCTCCAGCCTTCTAAATTCCAGAAAGAGGATAGGCATGACTGAAATGCAAAAAGAGAGTAAGTTAATTCCTAGGCTTAGCCACCCACACCCCAGTAGCTGATGACTTGGGAAATTTGGACCTCAAGGTTTGTAATATGTCTTGTTTTGTTGTTGCCTTTAATCTAGTCCCACATGCAATGCAGTTCCATTGTATAGCCTGGGTGACAGACTGGGGAAGCCTGACTTTGATTCCGGAGCCAGTGAAATTGGTTCCACTCTCCCTTCCCTCCCTGTGATTTCTTCATTCTTTAATATGTGTCTTCAGTCGAATTTATGTCACTGTTCTTGCAAACAGAACAGGTCCAAGTCAAATCAACCATACTGGGTTTTCAGGCAACTGAAAATTTCAGATTCTTTTTAGTAAGTCTCCCTCAACCTGCCTTCTTCTTCTTTTTTTTTTTTCTTTGAGACAAAATGAAAATGTAGTAGTTTACATTTTTCTGAGTTTCATTTCATCTTCCTGGTTTCAACAGTTTTTCCAGCCTGTCAAGACCAATTGAACTTTAATTGGATCACCTGTCATACAAGCTGCTCGTCCCAGACTTAGGTCTTCTGGAAATTTTACAACTATGCCTTCGGTGTCTTTATTGAGAAAAATGTTGAACTTTTAAACTCTGTTGGAGTGGGTGGAGTCTTCTGCAGAATTTCATAGTCATTTAGTGTTTAAAAACCCCACAACCACCATCAGATTAAGATGGTGTCAGACAAACAGGTAGGAGTGATCTGAACAGAGGTTGGGTGACTTTTAGATTAAGTGTCCACAGCCCCACCCAAAGTAAACATGAAACTCTCCTGAGAATCCCTTCATGTCAGTTACTGTTCCACAAATGCACTAATCTTCTTTGAGTCCAATGCAAATATCTGTCCTATGTTTATTGTCCTAACATATCAATGTCCTCTCTGTAATTGCCAACGTAAGCTCTTTTGAGGCAGGGACAATTTTTGTCATTTGCTTAAACAACACAGGACTGGGGACTTCTAAAATGCTGTGTGGGAAGAACTGGGACCAGTCAGAATAATACGGAGGAGGCTTTGGTAAATGTCTTTTAACCATTGATAAATGGGGCAAATCAACGGAGAAAAAAACGATTATTCAATAAATGATGCTGGGATCTTCATTAGCTCTTTTGAGGAGAAAAACCTCCAGTTGGGCTCTAAACTTCTACTATGAATCAAAATAAATTTCAGAAGGATTAAAGAGACAAATGATACCAAAGAAAATCATCAAATAGACACATAGATCAATGGAACAGACTTGAGAGTCTAGAAATAAGTTCTTTTATTTTGGTCAATTTTTTGTTTGTTTGTTTTGCTTTTTAGAGACAGGATCTCACTCTGCCACCCAGGATGAGTGCAGTCATATGATCATAGGTCACTACAGCCTCGACCTTCTGGGCTCAAGTAATCCTCCCACCTCAGCCTCCTGAGTAATTAGAACTGTAGGCACACGCCACCATGCCCGGCTACTTTTTAAATTTAAAAACATTTTTTATAGAGATAGGGTTTTACCATGTTGCCCAGGATGGTCTCGAACTCCTGCCTTCAAGCAATCCTTCCGCTTCGGCCTCCCAAATTGCTGAGATTACAGGCATGAGCCAGTGCACCCGGCCTTGGTCAACTGATTTTCAACAAAGGTGCCAACATAATTTACTGGGGAAAAGAGAGCCTTTTTAACAAGTGGTTCTGGGAAAATCAGCTATCCCATGCAAAAAGATGAACTTAGACCCTTGCTTCACACTATATACAAAATTTAACTCAAATCGGATCATAGACTTCAATGTAACAACTAAAACAAGAAAACATTTAGAAGTCAGTACAGGAGAAAATCTTCAAGACCTTGAGTTAAACAAAGATTTCATAGTTATGACACCCCAAGTGTGACCTGTAAAAGAATACATTGATCAGTTGGACCTCCTCAAACATTTTTGTGCTTCACAAGACACCATTAAGAATATGGAAAGACAAGCATCAGACTGGGAGAAAATATTTGTAAACACAACTCCTGCTCTCGTGGAGTTTATCTTCTTTGGGAAGTATGAGGGACCCACAATAAACATTAACACATAAGAAAAATATCAAACAGTGATTCCTGCTCTGCAGAAAAGCAAACTGCTGTGATATGTTGACCATGTTGGATTGTGTAGTCAGTCAGGAAAGAGATCTCTACAGAGATTGCTCATTTAAATTGAGCAATCTGAGCTCTGAATGAAAAGCATAACAAAATAAAACAAATCAAGCAATCAGGCACCTGGAGATCCAATGGGAGCACCCCCCAGGCAGAAGCAACAGCATGTGCAAAGGCCCTGAGTGGGGCACAAGCTTGGCATGTTTAAGGAAGGGAACAACGCCTCCGTCAAAGTAGGAAAGGAGGAGGGAGTTGCCCAATGAGGTGGCCGCAGAAGGGGAGGCATGGTCCTGGAGGGCTTTCTGAGCTGAGGTGAGGAGGTCATGTGCCCTCAAGCATGATTGAATCAGACACGTGTGTGAATTCCACTATAGAAAATGCATTCCAAAAAATGTACCACTCAGAGTTCTTAGTTGCAAACAGTAAAGCTGAATCTGGCTTGTTTAGCACAAAGACAGTTATCTTAAAAGGACATTGGAAAGCTCACAGATCTCAAGGCCCTGAAAAACAGGACTCTGGGTCAAGGGTCCAGAGACAATTCCTAAAACCACAAGGAAGATACCCCCACTACTGATGCACTGTTGCTGACACTTCTGTGTGTGGAACTCTACTTTGATCACCTTCAAAGTCTGTTACCTCTGCTTTTGCCCCCACAAAACAAGGAGTTTGCAGTGACCTTCCTTCTTCAAGTTGCTCACCATTGCCGAATCAACTTCTCCCAAGTATACCAAGTGGCAGAGCCTTGGTCACCAGCTTACATTCTAGTTGCAAAGGAAGCTGGGAATTTGAGTTTTCTAGGTTCTAATTTCAGAGAGTGAAACTCCCAAAGGAGGAATTTTCCCAAATATAAGAAAAACTTTTTTTTTTTCTGTTTTTTCCGAGACAGTGTCTTGCTCTGTCACAGGCTGGAGTGCAGTGGCGTGATCTCGGCTCACTGCAAGCTCCGCCTCCTGGGTTCAAGCCATTCTCCAAGAAAAACTTTTTAAAAAGCACTGGGAGGTCAGAAAACACAATAAAAATCCATGAAATCAAATAAGAGTAAAAATACAGATCCCAATTAGGAGGCTGTTGCAGTAATTTGTTTAGGTAAGGGATCATGGAAGGCCTGATAGGGCTGGTAATGTTGTATAGGACAGTGATTCTCAAAGTATGGCTCCTGACCAGCGCATCAACATCTGCAAACTTTGTTAGAAATGCATATTTCAGGTCCCACCTTGAACTTACTGAAACTCTGAAGTTGAGGCTCAGCAAGTTGGTTTAAACAGGCCCACTCAGATGATTCTAGTGTATACTAACATTTACGAACCACTGGTAGAGGACATGGAAAGAAGAGGAAGATTTGGAAATAGTCTACAGGACTTCTTGATGGATTATGGAACTTAAGGGAGAGAGAGTGGAATCCAAGAGAACACCTAGATTTTCACTTAAACAACTGGCTAGATAGTAGTGCCTTTTACCAAGACGGAGAGACTGTGAGATGAACTACTTAAGGAAATTAAAATTTGGGATTTTTCCAGTGAGCATTCAAAGTTCACAGGAGGAAATGTCAGGCAGGCAGGTGGCTATGAGTCTGGTGTGTTTCGGAGAGGTCAGCGTTAAAGAAATAGGTAGGAAAAGCATGTAGATGGTACTTCAAACAAAGGACTAGTGGGGTCACAGAGAGGATGTATACACAGAAAAGAAAATGGGATTCAAGACAGACTTCAAAGTAAAAGGCAAGTGTGAGAGGAGGATTCTGCCAAGGAGACTGAGATGGAGAGGTCAAGTGAACATGGCAGACAACTCTTATAGAATGGGGCATCAGAAGACGCAAGAAGAAGAAAGTGTTTAAAGGAAAAGGACATGGTCTACTCTAATCCAAATGAAAGATAGACAGAGGAACCTGCCAGAAATAGCAAAAAAGCAGTGCTATTCCTGGCAGTTTGTCTGGAGGCTGGAGAAGTTTCTGTCAAAGACCCTATTGGGCATCTGAACACCTTTCTCTGATTGAAGACCTAGGGATAAACCATCTTCCAGAAAATGAGCTGGAGCCCCAAACCACAGGTCTGTTTCTACAGAGAAGCCAAGGATGCCTGCCTCCGGAGAAAAGGACGCTCTGAAACTGAGCAATAAAAGACCATCAGGACCCCTGTGGGAAGACCCTTCCCCTGAGAAATTGACTTATCTTTCTAGGAAGAAAGAAAAAGAGAGTGGTAAGTAGCAGAAGTGTTTCTTCCATATATTTCTCTACTGGGAGTGTGGTGAAGTCTTCCCCCAACATGGAAACATGAAGAGAGGGGTCACATTTCCCTCACTGGCCCTGCCATGAAGTGCTTCAAGAAGGGCTGATATTAGCAGAGCCCAGTTTAAGAAGGAAGTGAGAAGCAGTTTCTCCAGAGTCATAAGGGAAATGGAAAAGGTCACATACATGACTTTGTTGAGGGCTGAGAAGAAACCTGAATTGGGGAGTTAGAATCTCAAGTTTAAATAACTCCCCGACTTCAATGTTGTGAAAAGTTTAGCAAGTCACTGAACCTCTCTGAGCCTCTCTTCAGTGATTTGTCAAGTGGAGGGCAATTTATTACTGTCCTGCCTCTGGTCAAGTGAGATAATGGTAGAAGGGCTGGATGGACTTGGCAAAGGTTACTATCATGGGTAGTAGTACTAAGCAGTGTTACATTCAAGGTATCCGTGAGTGGGGAATCCAAGCTGCTATTGTTTGGATGTATTCCCCAAAATTCATGTGTTGCAAACTTGATCCCCTATGTGGTGGTACTGGGAAGTGGGATCCTTAAGAGGTGATTAGGTCACATGAATAGATTAATGTCATTATCTTGGGAGTAGGTTTGTTACAAAAGTGAGCTCAGCTCTCTCTCTCTTTCTCATGCTCTATGCCTTTCCACATTTCACTGTGGGATGACACAGCAAGAAGGCCCTCTCCAGGTGCCAGCACCTTGATATTGGACTTTCCAGACTCCAGAACCATGAGAAGTAAATTTCTTTCCTTTGTAGATTACTCAGTTTTTGGTGTTCTCTTATACCAACACAAAACAGACTAAGACATATGCCTTTGCCACACTGGTGGCCAATTCTCCTCCATCAACTTCCTTCCCGACTTTTCCTCCAGGTTTGCCAGCTTTACCAACCTTCTCCAGTGTCAGCTATGCCCCAAGACTCCAAGAGGCATAGCTTCTCCAGTGAGATTGCAGTTAGCATTTAAAAACTCCTGCACATTGTAACATTCTTGAACCATACCTCTGATGTTATCACTGCCTCTGGTTACAAGGTTCTAGAGAAACACATGTCTCTGAAATGAGCTCCTTTTTATCAGATAAATTTCTGAATTCAGTAGGAAAAACTCTTCCATTTCACAAACAGGCCTCCATCCCCAAGGCTATTCCAAAAATTGGATGTCGATGGTAAATTATCTAGTGATATTCCCTATGCCTGCATTCCCTATCATGTGTTGCACAACCAGTAATGCTTTGACCTGAGAAAGTCTACCTAATCATCAGATGCATCCTACAGATGAGAACCACAGGTCCTAGAGAGGCCAAACAACCTGGCCAAGATCTCATTGCAGGGCAGAGTCACAGTGGTAGGCTGGAAACCCTGCCGGGTGCAAACACGTTTAGCCCCTTAGTAGTATGGCTCTGCCTACACTCTGCATATCTACTTAACAAACACTTGTAGAGCACTTACAGTGTGTTGGGCGCTGCCTAAAGCACTTTGCAGACATTAACTCACTTAATTCTTAGAGTAGCCCTAGCTGTGCAGCCTTAGGGAAGCTACTCAACCTCTCTGTGACTCAGTTTTCCCATCCGAAAAAAAGTGATTGTTGTAACAGTCTCATGAGTTAACACACTGAAAGAACTTAAAACAGTGGCTAGCACAGGGCAAACACTTACATGATTAAGTCCGTAGGGTACACAATGGGCCAAGGACAGTGATGGACACAGAACACAAACAGGAGCCCATACCCCGGTCTCAGGGGGTAAGGGAAATGTTTGTAGGAAGCCACCTATTTGGTAAACCCCTGAGCCATGTTTACACTAGTGAGAAAGCTCATCACATCTTTGCTCTGGTTCTCTCCCATGGTTCGGTATGCCATGCAGCATCAAATAAGAGTAAATGTGCCCTCCAAGATGTAGAGATGCATTTGCTAGTCTTTATTTACGAATATACTGACAATGGAAAACATGTTCCCCTATGTGAGCAGCCCTGAGAACAACGCCAAAGATTTCCTGTAATGAAAGGCTCTAAAAATACTTTTTGATGATGGAGGGAGTGGAAATTGAGCAACGCCAACTGAGTGAAATACGGAAATGATACCAAATGGTACCGAAGCAGCAGAGCAGGCAGCCCACCTGGCCTTTGATCCCTCAGTCTTGCCCGAAGACTCAGTGCATTTGGGGTTTTTTCCAGGAGGCCGTGCTGTGCCTTTGTGTTTACATGCTCCATCTAATTTTCTAGAGAAAAAAATTAGCCATGACTAATGCTGAATTATAGCATAAAATGGTTGCCAGCAAATTGAACACCCAAGTAATCTAACTTTCTCTTTTTTGTGATCTGCTGAAGATCTCCAAGAAATGGGAATATGTTCCGTGTTTTGGGCCTTCAACTCCTTCCATATTTACTACGAAATTATTGTTAAAGTCAGATATATTGCATATCCTGTCCTATTTTTGTTAGATTTAACCATTTTGTTAAACTGTTGTGGAATAGTGTTTATAGTTTGTGACTTGGTCATGGATATTATAGTTTACTCTCATGTCTGCTCTTTGAGAGAGTCACTATCCCCACCACCACCACCCCCCTTTTACAGAGGAAGAAACTGAGGCACAGAGCTGCAAAGGAGTTTGTCTGAGGTCACACCACTGGCCGATGACAGCCTTCTGACTACCCAGTCTCTCTGCTGAGTTGATCCTGTGGATTTCCATTTTACTATCGATTTAGGGTATCCTAGTCATTATAAATCTCTGTTTGTTATGGCCCATCTCCAAAGGAGGCCTCGGCCTGGCCAAGAGGAGCTTTCTCTTTTTCTTTGCAAATAAGTTTTTCCTCTTCCCCTGTCTGGAAAAGGTGGCTCGGCAGCCAATTCAGTGAGCAACTCAGTGATTTAGGAACAAATATGTGGGACAGCTGAGTCTCTCCAGATGTTGAACTAAATAAGGCACAATTGGGCTTTTGGGGTCTGACGTCTCTTTATGGCAAACTGGGAGCAGAAGGGGCCCCTAGAACAGTTGACAGTGTAATAAGATTCTCATTCAAAAGTGCCTACGATGTGCCAGAAAGTTTACAGAGTGGTAGGGCTCAGAATAAATAGCTGGCAAATTATACACTATGATAAAACATTACAATTTTCTTCCTTTCAATACCCCACCCTGGAGGAATACTATCCACTCCTGCACTGTTGAATTCAGGAGTGGCTATGGGACTTGTGTTGGCTAGTGACATGTAGACAGAGTTGACACATGTCTTCCAGCATGTGGTTTGCCATCTGTCTTTTTCATCCACCACATAGACTGGCAATGTTCCAGATACGCCCTGAACACTAGAGAGAATGGGAGAAGCCAAGCTTCAGTCAATCCGCAATGGACCCTCTTTGTTGTAAGCCACTGATGCTTTCAGATTGTTGTTACAGCAGCATGGCCTAGCCCCTTGTGATGGGAAAACTTGCATGAGATCCCATAACTGGTACATAGTAAAGCCAGGATAGTTCATCTGCAGCATTTAATAAGTGCTTACTATGTGCATAAACCATGCTAAGTACTTTCTACATATTATCTTCATTAATTCTCACAATGAGCTCATAACTTGCATAAAGAATTCTTACCTCAATTTTTAAATTGATGTTTCAACTCACACAGCTTGTAGGGAGCAGATCCAGGACTTGAACCCAGGTTGTTCTGAATCTGTATCCCAAGCTCTTAATCACTAATCCATATTGAATCCTTGTTCAGTTCTTGAAGACACAGAGCTTGAGAAGTTGAAAAGAGTGGAATGAATTTGCCAACCACTGTGAGACTGTCAGATGTTATGTATGCAACTTACAAAGTTAAGAAAATAGTATGAACTGCCCCAGTTTATGACCAATCACCTAATGAACACTCTGGGAGTGGGCAAAAAAGGTAGAAGTGCAGGTTACGTGTCCTTTATCCAAAATGCTTGGGATCGAAAGTGTTTGAGATTTGGGATGTTTTGGGACTTTGGAATATTTGCATATACATAATGAGATACTATGGGGATGGCACCCAAGTCTAAACAGGAAATTATTTTATGTTTTATATACACCTTATACACATAGCCTGAAGGTAATTTTACACAGTATCTTAAATAATTTCGTGCATGAAACAAAGTTTGTGTGCATTGAACCATCAGAAAGCAAAGGTGACCCTAGCTCAGCCACCCATGTGGCAATCTGTGGTTATTTGGCATCACCATCATTCCTGACTCTGAATGTAGATGCTACTGAGAAGCAACTGTTTTCTTACATTTATTCACACATAAGTGTGAATTTTAAGGTAAAAAACATGACAAACCGTTAATGCAGTGAAAAAATAGAGTGTTCAGGGTAACCAAGCAGCACAGTAGCATGCCCAGAATACCTGCATCAGCTGTGAAACAACAGCAAGAGATAACAGCAGGCGTTCAGTCTCCACCTGTGATGCTGTGTTTTGATTAAAAGATTACTGTACACTGTATGCTATTTTTTAGGTGAGAAGAAACACTAGAAGAAGTTGAGGAACCAGGATGTGGGTCTTCCAAGGATGAAGAGGCATGCTAGTGGATAGCTTTTTTCAAATGTTTCCTCCAGTGTCACCGGCCTTAGTAACAATGGTTTTTGTCTTAGGGGGTCTCTCTTTGATTTTATAAGCTGACATGATTTCTTGTTCTGTTATGAAGGCACACAGTGCTCTAGTCCTTCAACAAACCCATCATACATTTTTACCATATTATAACTTAGGCTGTTTTTCTGCAGTGTTAACATCATCTTCACCATTGTGCACCTGTGTTTTGACTGCAACCCATAACATGAGGTCAGGTGTGGAATTTTCCACCTATGGCATCATGTGAGGCTGAGGCAGGAGAATCGCTTGAACCCAGGAGGCTGAGGTTGCAGTGAGCTGAGATTGTGCCACTGCACTCCAGCCCGGGTGACAGAGCGAGACTCCCTCTCAAAAAAAAAAAAGAACTTTCGGATTTTGGAGCATTTGAGAGCTCAGATTTTTGGATTAGGGACTCCCAATCTGTATTTGGAACTTGCTTGATATTACCCCATTCATTGTTAACTCCTTCCCCAGTTAAGAACTCCTGCTCAGCCGCTGACCAGAGTTCCTGCCATCTCTCCTTTAGAGGACAAACAAAGATACAAAGAGCTCCCCTCCCCCCTGTGGGTGGAGCCAATCATAACACAGGGAACAGAAAGAACAAAAAGTCTGGAATGATAGAGACCTGAGTTCAAGCTCTGGCTCTGCCACTTACCAGATTTGGGACTTTGGGCAAGTTGCTGCGTTTTCTCCATCTGTAAAACAGGATAAATAAGATAATGATGGTTACCTCACTGGGTAATTCAGGGTATAAAAGGAATCATTCTGACAAGTGTCTGTGCAGGGTCTGGCATGTAATAGGTACTCAATGAATATTCGTTCCCGTAGGAATTTACCAGGGAAACACCGTGTGGACCCACCTGCTTTTCCGCCTGCTCTTGCCCTTTGCTCCTAACCTCCCTATCCCTTCCATGCTGCTGTGGTCCCACATGGAAGCACTTCTGATCTTATTCAGACCTGAACTCGCATCTGTTCTCAGGAACATGGTTTTAAAATGAAGATTGGTTGGTTTGAAAATAGGTTTTGTGTTAGTCCATTTACGTTATTATAAAGGAATATCCAAGACTGGGTAATTATAATTGTTCTTTTGGCTCAAGGGTCTGCAGGCTGCACACAAAGCATAGTACCGGCATCTACTTCTGGCAAGGCCTAAGGAAGCTTATAATCATGGAGGAAGGCAAAGGTGAGCCAGTGTGTCCCATAGCAAGGGAGGGAGCAAAACAGGGGAAGAGGTGCCAGGCTCCTTTTAAACAATCAGCTCTTGCTTTAACTTATCACCCAGGGGATGGTGTGAAGCCATTCATGAGGGATCCACCCCGTGATGTAATACCCCCCACCAGGCTTCACCTCCAATACTGAGGACACATGAGATTTGGAGGGGACACACTTCCCAACCATATCAGGGCTGGACATAAAGAATATTAAGAGTTAAACAAGCCACAGGCCCAGTCTGGGAAACTACTTTTTGGAATATCATTAAAAGAAGAAAATGTAAACAACTTCAAACACTCAACTCCTAGCGAACATATGGATCACAGTCTTTTGGAAAGGAGGGGTGAATACCTGTACATGTATGCATTAATCCCAACCATTACTTATTACATGAAATCATGAAAGAAAAAGTACATATTCTGACCATTTCCAGCTAACTCTTACAGATATAAAAACATTTTCTAAGTGAGCAGCAGAGTGCCATTTCCATCTTCTCAGCCTCTCAGCCCTTAAGCCCTTCACGGCTGAGGTGGGGAGCCAGGGGACCTAAGATTCAACCTCAGGCTCATGCCCTCTGGGTCACTGAGCTGCTCACCTTTTTCTCTTTTGAGTTTTCTCTCTCTCTTTTTTTTTTTTTTCGGATGGAGTCTTGCTCTGTTGCCCAGGCTGGAGCGCAGTGGCACAATCTCAGCTTGCTGCAACCTCCACCTCCTGGGTTCAAGCGATTCTGCCTCAGCCTCCTGAGTAGCTGGGACTACAGGCGTGCACCACCACGCCTGGCTAATTTTTGTATTTTTAGTAGAGGTGTGGTTTTGCCATGTTGGCCAGGCTGGTCTCGAGCTCCTGACCTCAAGTGATCTGCCCACCTCAGCCTCCCAAAGTGCTGGGATTGCAGGTGACCTTTTTTCTTAAGAGGGTTAAAGTAAGGAGAGTTTGTCAAACATGCAACTCCTTTCATAGTGGAAGGATGAAGGTCAGAGAGAGAAAACCTGCAGGTTCAGTGAAGGTACAGAGGAGAGAAGTTTCATTTCACCATTGGCAGTTTGAAATTTTCTCTCCAATCACAAAATTGACCATGTTGAGAAGAAAGCATGGTATGTGTTCCTTTCCCATTTTATCTGTGTAATCCAGGTCTCCCGGAAAGAAACATACATCACTGAGAGGCAGAAAGGGGCAGTGACAGTGCCCATAGAGTCAGACAGAGCCAGATTCAAATACTGTGTCTGACATAAACAACTTGTGTAATGGAAGCAGGAAGCTTAACCTGTGGGTTGCAGTGCCTTAACCATCAAATGGGAATAATAACTCATATTTGACAGAGCATTGCAAAAATTAGAGGTATTGTATAAAAACACCTAGTGCACAGTAAGTATTCAATAAATGATTACTGTTACTGTTAATGTAGTGTAAAGTCAAGTTGACAATCTGATATTTATGAATACCAGCTGAGCAAGAATTACGTTTCAAAACCTGTCAGACTGAGTCTCAAGCAGCAGGCTAAGGATTTATCCAGGCTTTTTTGTTTGTTTGTTTTTACTATAATACTTTGGATTTACTCCAAAAACTATAACTATATAGGTTGGAATTTCTTTTCTTTCTTTCTTTTTTTTTTTTTTTTTGAGACAGAGTCTCACTCTGTAACCCAGGCTGGAGTACAGCTCCAGCTCGCTGCAACCTCTGTCTGAGATCCTGCGCGATCTCAGCTCTCTGCAACCTCTGTCTCCTGTGTTCAAGACATTCTCATGCCTCAGCCTTCTGAGTAGCTGGGATCACAGGTGCCCACCACTCATGTCCAGCTAATTTTTGTATTTTTAGTAGAGCCCATGTCCAGCTAATTTTTGTATTTTTAGTAGAGGTGGGGTTTCACCATGTTGGCCAGGCTGGTCTTGAACTCCTGACCTCCAGTGATCCATCCATGTCGGCTTCCCAAAGTGCTGGGATTACAGACATGAGCCACCATGCCCAGCATAGGTTAGAATTTCTAATTAAAACTAAATCCAGAGCCAGGCACAGTGGCTCATGCCTGTAATTCCAGCACTTTGGGCAGCGGAGGCCGGCAGATGGCTTGAGCCCAGGAATTGGAGGCCAGCCTGGGCAACTTGGTGAAACCTTGTCTCCACAAAAAATACATAAATTAGCCAGGTGTGGTGGCAGGTGCCTCTGGTTTCAGCTACTCGGGAGGCTGAGGTGAAAGGATCACCTGAGCCCAGGGAGATTGAGGCTGCCGTGTGCCAGGTTCACACCACTGTGACTCCAGCCTGAGTGACAAAATGAGACCCTGTGTCAAAAACAAACAAATAAAAAAACAAACAAACAAAAAACCCCAAAACTAAAAACTAAATCCAGCAGGGTGAGGTGGCTCATATCTATAATCCCAGTGCTTTGGGAAGCCAAGACGGGAGGATTGCTTGAACCCAGAAGTTCAAGACCAGCCTGGGCAACCCATAGTGAGACCCCACCTCTCCAAAGAATTTTTTACATTAGCCAGGCATGTTGACACACATCTGCAGTCCCAGCTAATTGGGATGCTGAAGCAGAAGGATCACTCAAGCCCAGGAGTTTGAGGTTACAGTGAGCTATACTATGTGAGCTGTACTATGGAGTACACCACTGTACTCCAGCCTGGGTGACAAAGCAAGACTCTGTCTGTAGAAACTAAAAATGAAAGAGATAAAAAGGAAAACTAAATCTTCCTATAGATAAATTTGATTACTCTAAGCCACTTATTTACTTTCAAAGAAAAATCAAAAGATTTTTAAAAATTAATTATGCTTTAGGGAATATATATAGATGGAAGCCAGTATAAGGTGGTTTGGATTGCAAAACTTTCCATAAACTTTTTCTGTCCCTTTCTACATTCCTTATTGTAATGTGATTTCAACTCTTCTCCCATTAGGAGGGTTTATTTCTCAACATCTTGACTCTAGGCTTGGTTGTATGACTCACTTTTACCAATAGGACAATGGCAAATGTGATATAAGCATAGGCACACTGGGGTCTGCCCTCTCTTGCTTCCCTGAGACCACAGTGTAAGCTCAGGTTAGCCTACTAGACAATGAGAAGTCACATGGTAACAACGGGTTTTTTCCAGCTGGTAACAAATGCCAACTTCCAGACATGTTACCAAAATAATT
The DNA here is from genome assembly GCF_028885655.2 of Pongo abelii. Taxonomy (NCBI): domain Eukaryota; kingdom Metazoa; phylum Chordata; class Mammalia; order Primates; family Hominidae; genus Pongo; species Pongo abelii. The sequence goes on from NC_071988.2 coordinate 25,274,200, forward strand.
TTGGATGATCTAGCCTCAGTTGAGCTACCAGATAGCTACAACCATAGGAATGACTGCAAGTGAAACCAACAGATGAACCATCTAGCTGAGGCCAGCCCAAATTGCTGACACAGAGAATCATGAGCAAGTAAAACGGTTGTTGTTTGAAACCAGTTCTGAAGTGATTTTTTATGCACAAAATCTACAATGGGTGATTTTGTGGATGGCTGCTTGGTTCATAATAAATACTCATCCTATAGGCACTATCTCCTATGTCACTGGTGTAGGCTCCCAGCAGCCCTGCTACCTTGGCCATAGTCATTTGATCAAGGGTGGACACTGTCTAAGGATGGACCAGTCACATTCCCTGTCACATCAGGACAGTGTTCTAGATGGATGGCCCATGGAGTTCAGTTGCTGAGGTCTCCAAGTTTGTCTTGATTCTAGTGTTCTCAAGGCCTGGTTATTCTACAGTTCCTCGGATTTGATGTTTTTCCCTGGTATCCTTCGGATAAATTGCATTTACCCTCAAGATAGCTAGAGTTGGTTTCTGTTACTTGTACTACAAAATTATTGATTAATAAAAGCCCCCTATGAAGAGCTTTACCCTCCAGATGAGGAAAAGGGAGTCAGTAAGTATGCTTAAAACCTTCCTTGTGCACAGAGCACCATGCTGGCTTTTGCAGAGGAAGAAAAAGTGAAGAGAAAGCACCAAATTTACCCTCATGGAGTCTCCAATATATAAGTCCTTCTGGCTCAATTTTCTGCCTGCTTTCTCTCTTGATTTGCAGACCTGGCAATGAAAGAGAATTCTGCCAATGGTGTAGAGTTTTAATTATTTCTAATTAACTTGAATTGTAAAACCATGTGTCATCCTTGGCTTTACCAGGAAAACCCACAGGCAGTTCTAATTCTTCACTACTTGCCTAAAGCCATTCAGATCCTTGAAAGATGAGGAACTAAAAGCCACTTCTCTTCCTGAATATCCTGCAGCCCAAAAGGGAGCTAATAATTTTCCTTGTGACTTTTAAGAAGATTTTCTCCCTCTCTGTCTTTCACTGTCTTTCACTCTCTCTCAATTTAGTCCCTTTCAGAATGCAGATACTATGAGGAATAGTCATTCCTTAAAATGATCTATCATTTTACTTTTACTTGGGAGGAAAGGGTTTAGAGACCCCAGGACGAACTTTGTTAGAAGGATTGTGAGACCCTGATGGGAAGTGCATGGAGAAGGCAAAAAGAAACAGGAAGGGGGTAGGAGATACTCATATGCTAGACACTTTCATGTATAAGATCCAAGCAACTCTGTGAATTAGATATCAGTGTTCTAACTTCCAAGAAAGCTGAGTAGGGTCTAATGGCATTTCATAGCCTTTGTCACATGCATCTTCCTCAAACCAGGCCTTTGTTCTCAGAATGAGGGAACAAAGGGATATTATCAGACAGATCCCACCCTGGTTGTCCCACAGTCTATTGAGGGGAAAGGGGCCTCTTTCTGTTTCTCTTGCTCTGATCTCCCACCATATTGCATCAGCTGGAGCACCAAATACCAGCTCTGGATGATGATGGTAATTGACAAAACATGTTTCCAGTTACTGTTCTTGGCCCATACTGCCAAGAGGCAGAGGCTATTTCTCCAGCCATTAAATCTGGGCTGGGTTTGTGACTTGCTCTGATCAACAGAATGGACAGAGTGACATCGTGATGGTTCCAAGCCTCGGCCTCAAGAGGCCTTGTACACATTCACTCTCTCCCTCATGTTGCTGCCATCACTGTGTAATCACTATATGATCAAGCTTGGGGTCATCTGCTGGAGAGTGACAGGCCACATGGAGCAGAAATGAGCCATCCCAGCTAAGATCATCCTACATCAGGCAGCCCCAGCCAAGCCCAGCACAGAATAATGGCCCACGGTAGATAAATGGTGATTGTTTTACACTACTTGGTTTTAGGTGATATGGTGTAGGCAAAAGCAAATTGACATAGTGATTTAAGCAGAAATAGGATTTATTAAAAGGTTGCAGCCTCTGAAATACTAGGGCACTGTGAGGCTTAGAGGCTATACCCAGAATCATACCACAGAGCCGGCCTAACAAAGATTCCACTGGGTCTGCCACTGTGAACACCAACACTACAGCTACACCCTGACCCGGATCCCAGTCACTGCCATGGGGTCCACTGTCCTCAGGAAAGTGGATGGAGCTGTTATTGCTGCCACCTGTAGCCAGAAGTAGGTCACATAGAGGCAAGATAAGCTATAAAATAAATAACACAAAGGCAACAGCACTGTGCCAACAAAGCAGGAGGCCTGAGGCTGGGGTCCAGGAGGCCCCAGTGGTACTAGACGTTCACCCTTTCGTGGCTGCATTATGAGAGCCTTCAGCACAGAAGTCCTGGGGTAGGGAGGAGGGGGCGTGTGGGCAACATCCCATTATTGACCATCACAACAACATCTCAACACTTAAAAACTAGCAATACCATCCCAGTGCATAGCACTTCCCTCTGCTAACCAGTCTCTGGTAAGGAGAATAGAAGTATTGGCCGAGATTAATCAAGATCTAGCCCCACCTTGGAGAACTGGAGTTAGTGTCACCTTTTCTGGGCATATGGCCATTTGGTGAGTGAACAAAAGATAAAATCAGGACTCTGCCAACAAGGAAGGAGGTGATGGGAAGCTAAAATGGCATAAACAATCCATAGTGTCTGTGATGCATGCCCTGATTCACTCCCAGTGGTGAAGTGTGATGGGGGACACAGGACAGAGAAACTCAAGGCCCAAGGGGTTTAGTGTTAGTGTACCTGGAACACAGGGGTGGTCACAGAGGCCTAGGGCAGCCAACCGTCTCACTTTGCCTGTAACAGGGGATTCCCTGGATGTGGGACTTTCCATGCTAAAATCAGCAAAGCACTGGGCAAATCAGGACAAACTGTTCACTCTACAGCAAGGCCAGTGAGTTCATGATCTCCATAATGTTACTTAAGAGAAGCTAGAAAGGGCCAGAGAGGTCACGTGCTGTGCCCAAGACCACTCTGCTAAGACATTCATCCCTTTTCTTCATTGGTCACTGACGTGTTCAATGTTACTTTACCAAGTGCCTATCATCGTAGAACTGTGCCCAGCACAGCTCTAGGCACTTCACATGTATTGATCTATTTAATCTTCACAAGAATCCTAGGAAAGAGGTGGCATATTATCCCCATTCTACAGATGAACAAATTGAGACATAGAGAGGTTAAATAACTTGCCCAGGTCAGACAGGTGGCAAGACCACGATGTCTTAGGCAGTCAGGCTCCGAGCACATATCCTCATCCCATGCTGCACAGTTCAGAAACCATCTCAGGAGGCACAGCCTAGAGGTGGACCTAGACTGTATTCCAGTTCACATCCATCTAGGCCCCCCGCTACAGATGAAGTATGCTATCAGGCTCACAAGTGTCTGGAGGAAGAGCGGCAGGAAGACCAAGAAGGGCCTGTTATAGATGGTTGTCACCAGGGCTTATGTTACAGAAGGCTGAGTCTCTGCTCAAGAGGTTAAGCTTGGAGATGTTGCACTGTGGGGAGTATGACATTATGGGTTATTGGGCTGGTGACATGGTACATGACATCACTGGACCTCAACTTTCAGAGCTAGGAGATTGGGAATCTGGAGCAAATGATGGGGAAGGCCTCACCTAGGATTTGGGGTATTAAGTATTTTAACTCATCAGAAATAACTGAGGTCAGGAACATCAAGGCAGTCACTAAACATGAAAGAAAGTCAAATTAGCCTAAAGCAGCTGTAACATCATTTATTTCCTTTTTTCCCTTGGTGATTTGTTTTGCAGGCTGTTATTAGTAAAAATCAGGCCTCTGATTTCAGAATAAGCCAAGGAAAAACAAGAAGCAATAAATATTAATTTATGTTGGTCTTTACAGATACCCTTTGTAATCAAAGCACGTCCAAACCCTCTACCCCACACACACACAAAAAAAGACTTATGTCTGCATTTTTTCCCTTAGAGAGAGAGAATGTTGAATCTCTTCCTCTTCATTTTGACATTTTCACTTCCTTTGTTGCCAGGCAAAGTGGCCACCAGATTGGGTGGAAGGGGCTCTTTCTACGGCATTTCATGACTGAGCCTCCAAGAACAACCTGTATTGAGTTTCTCTTTGAGATGATTGGACTGCTCTATCCAGCATCGTTGAGGTAAGTGAATTCTCTAATGAGTTATTTATGTTATGTTGCCCATAAAAATACTTAACATGCTTTAGTTCATGACTTATGAATAAGTAAATTGCTTTTTGCTACTGCCACCTCAAGGGGTAACAAGTTAACCAACTCCTTTGCCATTGAAATCTCTGCGTGGTAGTGTTCTGGTTATACTTCCTTCTTTCTGATAAGGCCTTAGATCACTCAGCGGAAGATCCGGCCTAGGCTGCAAAAGATAAGCTGTGCAGTCCTAGGACAAGATGCTCTTCCCCGTGCCTCCAGACCAGCAACACTGCTTCCTTCTTAGGACCTTTCATGTCTCCTCATAGTTTTCTAACTCCATACCTTCTTTTACGTGCCTTTGCAGAGAAACAAAAAGAATTTTCTAGAATCAAAAACATCTATAGTCCCTCTAGGTATTTAAATTTTTACATGTTTTCTTTTAAATAAGCTCCTCCGAAAATGCTTCTGTTGGTAGGTGATACTGATCACGTTGGTTGTTTATCTGAAAGCAGGATGTTTTCTCGAAACTCACCGCTGGGATTTTCAGGGACAGAGAAAGGCCCACAACATAACCAGCTGTCTTCAAAATTGTAATTTAGCTGAAAGACAACAGAAATGTTCATGCATGCATTTATTCACTTGTACATACACACATTCTGTACACTATTACTGAGTGCCTGCTGTATATTGGGTATTTAAGAAACAATACAGGTGGTTTCTGAGCTCTGAGCTCTGGCTCTCAGAGCAGGGGCCAAGGAATGGAGTTATGACAGAAGGGTCACAAGTCCCCATATACCCCAAGCACTGTCTGCCAATTTTTATTCTCTTCTTATTCGTGCCCTCACTTTACAAATATCTACTGCATGTCTACAACATGGCTGGTAGAATAATGTTTCACACATGCCTATGTATTTTCCAAAAGTACTTGGATGCAGTTGTGATCAATTAAATATAAGTCCATTTGAAAGTTTTACTGAAACTTTTAATGTTCTTTTGTCATTATTTTCTCAGCCAATGGATTCCAAAAGTTCATTGTTGTCATAGAACTGCACAAAAAAGAATTTAAAATGTGTTTTTCTACTGGAAAATGGGGCGGACCATCTGCTAGTTCTGTATCAGAAGCCTAATGCAGAATTCACAGCAATTCCAGAAGGTGTGGGGTTTTGTAGACCACCAGAAGTCTAGAGGCCAGAAAACCAGGGAGGCCTGGGGAAGCTCAGAAAGTATTTAACTAGTTTTTATGCATAACTTAGACCAATGCCCTTTTCATACCATAGACAAACAATGGACTAGTTAAATACATATAGTGTAGTATTATACTGTATTTAGCTAGTATAGTATTTAACTACAGTATAATATTATACTGTATTGAACTAGTCTTTATGTTTGTCTGTGGTATGAAAAGGGCACTGCTCTTTGTTATGCAAAAAAAATTCTCTTTTAAAATAATTTAATGACTAATTAAATTACTTTATGTCATTATTACCTATTATATATGATAAATAGTACAGAAATTTGGACATTCAATCTCAGCCTTACTAAACAATTCTGATTATTTGGCTCTATTTCTGCAGTTTAGCTTTTTCTAAAGCAAAATATGCTATAATTATCTATGTTGATGGTTCTTTATACCTTTCAAAGTGCCTTCCCTATATACTGTTTGGTTGAATGTCACCAAAACTATGAGATAAGGACAGGACAGGAATCACTGTCCTCATTTCATAGGTGAAGTTATAGATGTTAGTTATAGAATTTCCATGGATGAATTATGCAGATACAAAATAGGCAAGGGTTACCTAGGTAAGATGGCCAGAAAAAAGGATTATGAATAAATGTAAAATGATCCTAGGATATATAATCTGGATGAGGGAAGGGGGAGGTAAGCTAGAATCCTTTTCTTCTATTGGACATCATTCAAGTTCTAAGACACCATGCTCACTTTAAATTCCCGTCACTTAATAATGAAGTAAAGATATTTTAAGGGGGTCCAGAAAAAATATATATATTTTCAGAAGAATGGAAAATAGGCCAGTCATGGTGGCTTCTGCCTATAATCCCTGGGCTTTGGGAGGCCAAGGCGTGTGGATCGCTTGAGCCCAGGAATTTGAGACCAGCCTGTGCAACATGGCAAAACTCTGTCTCTACAAAAAATACAAAAAGTAGATGGATATAGTCGTGCATGCCTGAAGTCTCAGCTACTTGGGAGGCTGGAGTGGAAGGATCACTTGAGCCGGGGAGGTCAAGGCTGCAGTGAGCCTTGCAGTGCCACTGCACTCCAGCCTGGGCAACAGAGTAAGGTCCTGTCTAAAAAAAAAAAAAAAAAAAGGAAAGAAAATCCAGAAAAGAAAATCTGAGAAGCAGAATGATACAAACAGGAAAATTTAAGTGATATATAAGTTGGCTGAATATGATTCAACCAACCAGTAATTTTTGTTAACTGTATTTTCATGAAATCATAATTTATGCGACCTTAAGAAATAAGATTAAATGATATTGGCTCTCGTTTTAGGTGATGCATATTTAAGCAAGGGGCAGCACTACCAAAAGAACAGGCTTGGGTTTGAATTTTGCCTTCAGTACACGTCAGCCATCAGGCAAATCTTAATGCTTAATCTTTCTGAACTTCAATTTTTCCATCTCTAAACTGAGGATGATAATGCCTCCTTTGTGCAATTGCTTCAAGGATTAGAGACATTGTATGCAAAGCACCTAGTAAGGTGCCATGTAGCAGAAACTCAACTAGGGGTGGCTGTTATTTTGGATGGTGGTGGTGGTTTATATTAATATGTGGTCTTGTGGCTTGTGCATTAGACTTGGAGTCAAAGGACCTGCGTTTGCACCGTGCCTCTTCCATTTAGTAATGAGATATTGTTGAAGATATTTAGACTCATTCATCCTTAATCTCATCACTTGTAAAAATGAGCATACTTTCCCTTCCTATTTTTGTTTTGAGTTTCACATGAAATATTTCTTAAATATAAATGTCATATAAAATAGAATATCACTACCACTAAGTTCTTGAAAACTAATCACCTAGGTTAAAACATAGACATGTCACTGTACAGTATACAAGGTATCACTGTAATGAGAATATGGGGTAGAATTTTATCTATATTTTCAGAAGTCCTGCACAATAAAAAAAGTCTCAAATTAGTTGAGCATGATAGCATGTTCCCATAGTCCCAGCTACTTGAAAGCCTGAGACACGAGGATCTTTTGAGCCCCAAGAGTTAGAGGCTGCAGTGAGCTGTGATTGTGCACTCCAGCCTGGGTGACAGAGTGAGACAAATTTCAAATTAAAACAAGAAATATATAGTTAGCATAAAGGAATAATTCTCAATTTAAAGGAAGAGGACACATTTGAACAGGCTTACAATAGTCACAAAGGACTGTCCACTCCTGGGTGACATCAGAAAGGATCAACTGCCATCTGTCTGGGTCCTTTATTAGAGCATCCAAGATTCCTAAAGCTCAGAGGGAGTAGAGATAGTACAGCCACCTGCTGTGTGACAGGAGAGGAAACTGAGGCCCAGAGAAGTGCAGTGACTTCATCACAAGGCCGCCACAGCAAAAAGGGGCTGAGGAGTGGGCCTGCCACCTGCCCCTGTCATCGGCAGGCTTGGGGTTTTGCATGACTACACTGTTAGGTCTGTTCTGATATATACGCCATGGGCTTTAGGTCTCTGGATCTGGTAAGTGGGAAATACTGGAGAGCAAATCCAAGACTGCCTGCTAAGCTGGAGGTTAAAATCGCCCCAGACTGTTTCAGTGTAAGGCCAGAGGGCAGCAAAGGCTGGAAATCCACATCGTAAAGCTCCTTCCATCCTTGTGCATTGATGATATCATCCAGGAAACATTTCAACAACATGGATGGAACTAAATGTCTTGCCAGGTGGTAGCTCGTGATATATACAGACAGCCCCTGAGTCACAAAGAAAGACTACAGAGGTCCCATACATACAAACAGCTGCCGCCATCCGCCTGGCCCCCACCACCCTGCAGCTGCCGCGGGCTGTGTGAAAAAAATTAAAAAAGAAAGAAAGGGATAGAAAAAAAAATTTGGACCACTTGCAGATTCCGCACATTCAGAGGCAGAGGAAGGGGAAAAGCTGTGGAAACAGGAACAGCATAAGGGAATAGACTCTTAGGGTAAATTTTCTGCCACGGGTGATCTAGCAGAAATCCCTTCTGTCTTTGACCTGAAAAGTCTCCTCCTGGGAATAACTGTCCTTTCCTATCCACACTGCCAGAAATTCTATCAATGTAGCATTCTTTCCTCAAAAGCCTTTTTGGAATAAGGAAAGCAGGGACTAAATCATAATTAATTTTAACTTACCATTAGAAATCTCTTTTGGAATGTCACTCTCCTTTATAATAATTAATATCTACCTCATGGGGTTGCTGTGAAGACAAACTGGACTTTTAAAGTCCTTAGAACTGTGCCCGACAGATGGTATAACTGATGGCTAGTGTTATAAAAGCACTAGCTCTCTAGATAATTACAATGATTCCCATTTTACAGATGAGAGAACTGAGGTTGAGAGAAGTCACATTACTCTGCCTAGACTATGTAACTTATATGTAGAACTGGGATTTAAATCCAGGTCTGTCTTTCAATCCCACAATCCTAACCACTGTGCTACACGTAGTCATATGCCTGGCTTTGGAGGTGGGGGCAAATGAAAGGATATTAGGGGCAGTCATTCACAGGTTAGCAAGAATTAACTGTCAGATTGTTTTCCTACTGAAAATCAACTGAGCTCAGCCACAGTCAGAAAATGGGAATTTTGGTGAGTGAGCAGGACAAGTAGGTTATTTGGAAAAGAATTGGGGTAAGGGACTACAGTAGGGTTTGTTGGGATTTTTTCTTTCTTTTTTTTCTTATTTTATTTTATTTTTATTTTTTTTGAGACAGTCTTGCTCTGTTGCCCAGGTTGGAGTGCAGTGGTACCATCTCGGCTCACTGCAACCTCCATCTCCCAGGTTTGAGCGATTCTCCTGCCTCAGCCTCCCGAATAGCTGGGACTGTAGGCATGTGCCACCACACCTGGCTAATTTTTGTATTTTTAGTGGAGATGGGGTTTCACCATCTTGGCCAGGCTGGTCTCGAACTCCTGACCTCAAGTGATCTGCCCACCTCGGCCTCCCAAAGTACTGGGATGACAGGAATGAGCCACTGCACCCGGCTTGCAGTAGGTTTTGAGTAGGAAGCTTGGAGACAAAGATGCTCATAGGTGGGAGATGCAGACAAAGAAGGGCAATTTGGAGGAAGCTGAAAACCAACACTGACCTATGTGAAATTTTATTTACGTCTAACCTTACACCCAGGAGATGGGGAAGATTTCTATCTTTCGTTCCACCCATGACTCCAGATAACTTGGTAGGCTACAAGATGGGTTAAATAAACTTTTGTGGGCTGGCTGGAAACATAGTGCTTCCACTCCCATTTGTAATGCATTTCTTTGGAGAAATGCATGCTGAGTTCCAAACAAATGACTTGTAATTTAATACAACATGTGTATACTCTGCATCTCCACGGGCTGGGCACTGGACTAGGTGCTGAGCATATTAAAACAAATAAAGCAAGGTCCGGGCCCTTGGGCAGCCGGAGCCCTGTGAAGGAGGGAGATGTGTGAGTAACTAAGAGACAACGTGATAAGCGCAATAGGAGAGGTGTGTACAAAGTACCGTAGGGAAACACTGAGGAAGGAGACTGGGAACTTGCTTTTAAATGAACTTTTGGAATTCAACTCCTCTGCAAGCTGGTAGCTGCAAGCAATGCATTAGAAGTTACAGGAAGGATGCACTTACAATTTAGTACTGAATTAATTCATTCTTCAACAAGACGTTTGCTTGCTTTTTCCTTGGCAAGCCGTGGTATCAACACCTGTGTTTTTTCCCAAGAGGTGGGAGAGAGTGATGATTGCGTGGACTCTGAACTCAGACAGCTCGGGTTTGAATCTGACTTTCACTTACTAGTGAGATAACCTTTACCTAAGTCTGCTTCCTTATCTCTAAAATGGGGCCAATGCAAATACCTTATTTCTAGAGCTTTGGGGAGGACTTCCTCTGGTGACTGACACGGAGTAAATTTCTCACTCAGCTCTGGCTACTGTTAACTGAATGATAAGGCAAGAATCCCTGGCTTCAAATAACTTTATGCAGTAAAGCTGTGTTTCAGAGACGTAGTTTTAAGTGATACACAGATGAGCATTTTTATTTTTACTTATTTATTTATTTGAGATGGAGTCTCGCTCTGTTGCCCAGGCTGTAGTGCAGTGGTGCGATCTCACCTCACGGCAACCTCCGCCTCCCAGGTTCAAGCAATTCTCCTGCCTCAGCCTCCTGAGTAGCTGAGACTACAGGCGCAAACCACTATGCCTGACTAATTTTTATATTTTTAGTAGAGATGGGGTTTCACTATGTTGGCAAGGCTGGTCTCGAACTCCTGACCTCAGGTGATCCGCCTACTTTGGCCTCCCAGAGTGCTAGGATTACAGGCGTGAGCCACTGTGCCCGGCCCAGATGAGCATTTTAAAATTTCAGAGCATATATTAATTTTCATATATTGGGGGAGAAATGTATATATATACACATATATGTACACATATATATGTGATCACATCAAACCACAGATTTCATAAATATTGCTGCTTAAAGTAAATTTTTCTTAAAAAATTATAGAAAATGAATTCACTTAAAGAAAACTAGTAAATAAGAGAAGGGAAAGGGATATGAGAAAAAGACATGGCAGAGATTTGGAAATGCAGCCTATGATGTCCCCTCTTCATGTGTTTTCTCATTGTAATGAAATCCAAAACTTTCCTCTATGACTCTGAGTAAAGGCACCATTTTCTAATGCCTGAACTAAAGGGAAAGTGCATCTGAATAGCAGAAGAGAATGTCTTCTACAGAGCCACGCTTTCTTGGCCCCAGTTTCAATCCTGGTGGAAAAATTTCCTGAAGCCGACAACAGCTGAGCTCCCCGTCTGGAATTCGGATGCCCAGAGGAGGGAAATTATACCCTGAGGTTCTGAGGGCTCCTGGGCAGCTTGTGATGCGCATGACTCTGGAGAGTGGACCTGCCACCTGCCCATCTCCACCCTACAAGCTTGAGGACCTTGAGCTGGGGGGGGATTTGAGTCTGGGGGAGGCAGCAGGGAGAAGCCACAAAGAGGGAGCAGAAAAACAAAGAAAGGAACAGAAGTACAGACCCGCATCACACCGCAGGTTTTCCACAAGTTGCAGGGAGGTTTCTGGGGCACCCAGTTACCTTTACCCCTTTTGTGTAAAAATCACCTCCAGGAAAGTCCCTGTTTCAAATGTGCACCACAGTGGCCTCTGAAGCCAATGGAATGATCACGCCTAGATGGGGTTTCCCTAGGGTTGGTGTCCCCATTAGGGCTCCTTCTGGCCCTGTGGTGTCAAGCCCACTGACAGACCTACATGCAGCAAACACAGCGTGTTCAAGCACACACACCAAAGGACACTATTCTGTACGGTCTTTGAAGGTGTCTGTGAGGCAGAGGTTTAGCAGCGTGCCAGCACTGTGTTTTGTGCTCTCTTGCTGTTCTTGGGTAAATGCACTCCCTAACTGAGCATCCTGACCTTCCCTCCATCCACCTGCTCACAGTCCTCATTCCCTCTGATATGCAAGGGGCAAGGTATTAAGCACCTTCTGGGATCCACCCTGAGACAGAAAGGTGCAGAGAAAAGTGAAATCATTGAGCCCCTGGGCAGGGCTTTTGGGTAAATCTCTTCATTTTAGCCTCAAAAATAGGGTTGTCAGATAAAATGCAGGACACCCAGTTCAACTGGAATGTTAGATAAACAACAAATAATTTTTTAGTATAAGAATGTCCTTAATACTACATGGGACATACTTAAACAAACAAACAAAAAGTTTGTTTATCTAACATTTCGGTTTAACTGGGTGTCTGTACTTTTCTTTGCTCAATCCAGCAACTGTACTCAGGAACACCCCGCTGAAGTTGGCTCTATTATTCCTATTTCAAAGGCAGGGAAGATGGGACTTACGGAGACAAAGCAACTTGCTTGTGAGTGGTAGAGTGGAGATGGGATTTTCAACCAGACCCACTGAGTTTAAAACCAGTGCCAGTTTCACAACACCACACAAGAATCCAAGTCTTAAAGTAAGGAGGTTGATGGGATGATAATGGGGGAAACTGAGGCATGCTCTAAGGAATTTGAGGGGATTCCTGAATGCCTTGTTCAGAATGTAGCTAATCACTCAGTAAACAGCTGCTGGATGTCATTGAATTGAATTATCACCGTGCTTGCTAACTAAGACTGCTCCCCTCCTATAAACTCTCAAGAAAAGCCTTGTTTCTCACGCCCAGCTGACGTCCCCCTTCAACACTATGCTTCAGCGCTTGGAGGCAGGCACTTCCCCACATGTATAGGCAGTGGTAGATGAGATCATGGGACCTAGCTCCAAGAGAAGCTTTGAGTCACATTACATTCGTTTAACACAAGGAGGAAACCCACAAGGACTGAAGGAATGGGCTGGCCCAAGGCGTAAGCCAGGCCTGTCTTGGCTGGACCACCTTCAGAGCTCAGTGTGTGCAGCCCAGTTGCCTTGCTTGAACCAGGCTGCCTTGCCAGACCTTGAAGATGTCTATCTGCACTTCAGTCAACACTCTTTTAGGGATGCGGAAGCTGCGGTCATAGGGTGAGGGAAGGAGTGTCCTGCTAGAACCCTTTCTTGTCTGAAGATGGGATGATTCAGTAAATGTAAAGTTGCCATGAGCCTGGTTTCTTTCCTTCTTAGATTTGTGACACTGTGAGTTTACACATAGGAATCTGGACCGGGTGTGTGCCACTCCTAGATATTCATAAGCCTTCATAAGCTCCTAGATATTCATAAGCCTCCCGAGGAGAATTACTGTGACTTTGTGCATAGGAGAGCATCTCATCCTCCTCATCTTAAATTGAAGCCTTTCCCTCTAGCTCCTCACTGGAGGAGACATGAGAGGGTGAAGAGCAGTGAGGACCAAGGAAAATGGTATCTAAAGAAAATGTGGGCTGGGCGCAGTGGTTCATGCCTGTAATCCCAATACTTTGGGAAGCCAAGGAGGGCAGATCACTTGAGGTCAGGAGTTCAAGACAAGCCTGGGCAACATGGTGAAACCCCATCTCTTCAAAAAATTAGCCAGGCCTAGTGGTGTGCACCTGTAGTCCCAGCTATTTGGGGGGCTGAGGTGGGAGGATCACTTGAACCCGAGAGGTGGAGGTTGCAGTGAGCCAAGTTTGCGCCACTGCACTCCAGCCTGTGCAACAAAGGTGAGACCCTGTCTCAATAAAAAAAGAAAGAGAAAGAAAGAAAAAAACAAAGAGAGAAAGAAAAAGAAAGAAAGAAAAAATGTGAACCCAAATCCGTCACCACTAAGAAACTCAGCTACCTTCTAATTATTTTATTTTCTGATGATCAGAGTAATATACACTTATTTTAGAAAAGTTGAAAATGCTGAAAAGTAAAAAGAAAGCAATAAAACAACCCATAATGCCATCATGCAGGGATATAACCTCTCCTAAAATTGTAGTATATTTTCTAAGTCTCTGCACATGTAATAAACACCATTGGCCTCATACGTCATATGTGACTTTGTGTTCCACTTTTTTTTTTAACCTAACAAATCATAAACACTTCCCTCACATCGTTAAGGACTCTGCAAAGAAGCTTTATGACTTGGATGGATAGATTGAAAATGACCACAATTTATTAGCTGCACTTGCTGAACATTTAGATTGTTTTCAGTGTTTTTCCAGGTAGAAATAATATAGCAGTGAACATCTCTGAAGACATTTTTATCAGACCATTGGCAGATGGTCCCCCCATGTCTAGAATCTAATATAAAGTGGCATCTGATCTGACCCAAAGATATATCTTATGTTTTCTGTTTCACCATGCTCTGAAGAGCAGCGTGTCTTCCAGAAGCCGCAGCAACCAAACTAGCTGGAGAACTACTGGATTCAGTTATAGAACAGGGACTCCATGGTCCCTTGTCAAATGGAGGGGGCTCCAGTGCTGCAGAAGTCCCAGGCCCAGGCGGGGCACGGTGGCTCACACCTGTAATCCCAGCACTTTGGGAGGCCAAGGTGAATCGCTTGAAGCCAGTAGCAAGTCCCTGTCTGTACAAAAAAAAAATTTTTAATTAGCCAGGTGTGGTCGTGCACGCCTGTGGTCCCAGATTCTTGGGAGGCTGAGGTGGGAGGACTGCTTGAGCCCAGGAGGCAGAGATTGCAGTGGGCTGAGATCACACCAATGCACTTCAGCCTGGGTGACAGAGCAAGACCCCGTATCAAAAAAAAAAAAAAAAAAAGAAGTCCCCGACCCCGTTAGCCTCAGGCCAGACTGCATAGGGCAGAGGAGGGGAGTGAGAGTGAAATCCCAGGAACAATTTTGAGAACCCACCATGCGATGTAATTCCACCGAGAACAGGATGCTCCAAGTCCACAGAACTGTGCCGTTTGGAATTTTTACAAAACCGTTGCTTGCTGATTTAGTTAATAATAATGTTGGGTTCCAAATTTTTTCTAAAAGGGAGTCTTAAATGTTCTCCACTTGGACAGGGCTGGCTTAAAAATAAACAAATAAGTTATGTAAGCCCACATTTTGGAGGTTCGGGTTTTGGAAGCCAAGGTTCCTGTCTTGCGGTTGGGCCTCACGTGCGGCCTGCAGGGTGGAGAAGTAGGGGAGCTTTCCAGCCATCCCTGAAACCCGACTGCTAATTGACATGGCAACACCCAGCAGGGACCCATGCAGCGTGCACCCTGTGGTGCCTAGAAGACACTCCCATTGGTTGGAAGATAGTGAAGAGTAACAAAAAAGCAAGCACAACCACTGGTAGCTGATGACAGATTCCTTTTTCCTTTACTCTCTCCTCCAGTGTTAAATGTTTTGAAAGGTTTCATGGTGTTATCTGAGAGCTGTCATCTTCTGCTTGAGAGCTGGCTGCATTTTGGTGGGAAGTGAGGTGATTACTGTGTATTTTTTTTTTTGAAAGCTCCTCCAGAAAGAACCATGTCAGATTCCCCAAAGAGTTACTAATGCGGATGGAGCCCCACTGTGGTCCCAGCTATCATAGCCACTGCAAGGAACAGAAGAGGTCCGGGGCTCTGGTGGGCCCCAGAATCCCCCATGCATTCCTAGAGTAATATGAATAAGTGAACTGTCGCAAATGAGTCCATTCACGCAAGTACTTATGTAACGTAATGAGTGTGATCTTAGAAAGTAGGACAACGAACATATGAAAAAATGCTCAGTATTACTGATCATTAGAGAAATGCAAATCAAAACCACAATGAGTTACCGTCTCATACCAGTCAGAATGGCTATTACTAAAAAGTCAAAAAATAACAGATGCTGGCAACGTTGTGGAGGAAAGGGAACAGTTACACACTGTCAGTGGGAGTGTAAATTAGTTCAATTGTTGTGGAAAGCAGTGTGGTAATTTCTCAAAGGGCTAAAGACAGAACTAGCATTCAACCCAGCAATGGTATATACCCAAAGGAATATATATATATACACCCAGCAATGGGTATATATCCAAAGGAATATATTAATAAATCATCATATCATAAACACACATGCACACAAATGTTTATTGCAGCACTATTCACAATAGAAAAGACATGGAATCAACCTAAACGCCCATCAATTACAGATTGGATAAAGCAAATGTGGTACATATACACCACGAAATACAATGCAGCCATAAAAAGAATGAGATGCTGTCTTTTGTGGGAATCTGGATGGAATTGGAGGCAATTTTTCTTAGCAAACTAGCACAGGAACAAAACACCAAATACTGCATGTTCTGACTTATAAGTGGGAGCTAAATGATGAGAACTCATGGACACAAGGAAGGGAACAACAGACACTGGGGTCTTTTTGAGGGTAGAGGGTGGGAGGAGGGGGAGGATCAGGGAAAGTAACTATTGGATACTAGGCTTAGTACCTGGGTGATGAAATAATTGGTACAACAAACCCCTGTGACATGAGTTTACCTATACAACAAACTGACACATGTACCCTTGAACCTAAAATAAAGGTTAAAAAAAAAAAAAAAAAGGAAGTAGGAGACCCTGAGGGCTTCTCTTAGTCTGTTGGGGCTGTTATAACAAAATACCATAAACTGACTGTAAACAACCAGAATCTATTTCTTATAATTCTGGAGGCCAGGAAGTCTAAGATCAAGATGTCAGCAGATTCAGTGTCTGATGAGGGCCCACTTCCTGGTTCATAGATGGTGTCTTCTATCTGTGTCCTCACAAGGTGAAAGGGGTGAGATATCTCTCTGGGGCCTCTTTTATAAGGGCACTAATCCCATTCATGAGGGTTTCACCCTTGTGACCTAATCACCTCCCAAAGGCCTCATCTCCCAATAACTTGGGGAGTAGGATTTCAATGCATGAATCTGGGGGGGACACAAACATTCAAACTATAGCATTGTGGTCCTAAGGGTTAACAAATAAAGTGCACATGTATCCTAAAACTTAAAGTATAATAATAATAATACAAAATAAAATAAAATAAAATATAGTATTCCCTACCCTCAAATTGTTTATACTATTCATAGTTAAGGAGAATAGATGTGTTCACAAATAGCAGTAATAACTAGAAAATGCTACAAGACCACTATGAAGGGCAATGTAGACCAGGGATTTACACAGGTCAGGAATGCAAGGTAATTGAATCATAGGGGCGGGTATTTCCCATGCTGTTCTCATGATAGTGAATAAGTCCTACGAGATCTGTTAGTTCTATAAAGTGCAGTTCCTCTGCACATGTTCTTTTGCCTGCCACCATTTAAGACATCCCTTTGCTCTTCCTTGGTCTTCTGCCATGATTGTGAGGCCTCCCCAGCCACGTGGAACTGTGAGTCTGTTAAACCTCTTTTCTTTATAAATTACCCAGTCTCAGGTATGTCTTTATTAGCAGCGTTGGGAACAGACTAATACAATGTGTTTTTAATTATTGCTCAGATTTCTCTTCTGATTTTCCTGAAGCTCTTTCTCACTGTAAGTCTGCGTGACCCATCAAGTATCAGCACAAGTTCACCTCCAAAGAAGCACAGTCTAAACAAAGGAAATTTAAAAACAAAATTTTAGTCTCTGATTTACATCTTTCAAAACAAAATTAAAGAAGACCCCATTCAGAACACTCCAGCAACACATAACTCCTAAATCCTGCCCTATCTAATGCGATAGACTTCCTCCCTCTCCATACCTCCTTAGGACACAAAGAATATCCTCTCCCCTTTCCCTTCCCTTCAGTCTCTCAACTTTTATTATAGTCATGTGTCCCTTAACGATGGTGACATATTCTAAGAAATGCATCACTAGGCAATTTCATTCTTGTGTGAACATCGCAGAGTGTACTTACACAAACCTAGATGGTACAACCTACCACCCACCTAGGCTATATGGCTCAGTCATAGGCTACAAACCAGTTTCTAGGCAACAAACCAGTATAGCAAGTGACTCTACTGGATACTGTAGGCAATTGGAACACAATAGGAAGCATTTGTGTATCTAAACATAGAAAAAGTACATTAAAAATATGGTCTAAAAGATAAAAAATGGTATACTTGCATAGGGCACTTACCGTGAATGGAGCTCACAGGACTGGAAGTTGCTCTGGGTGAGTCAGTGAGTGAGTGAGTGGTGAGTGAATGTGAAGTCCTAGGACATTACTGTACACTACTGCAGACTTTGTAAACACTGTAACTTAGGCTACACTACATTTATTTAAAATTGTTTTCTTCAATAATCAATTAACTTTAGCTTACTGCAACTTTTTACATGTTAAACTTTTTGGTCTTTTAAAATTTTTTGACTCTTGGCCGGGCGTGGTGGCTCACGCCTGTAATCCGAGCAATTTGGGAGGCCGAGGCGGGCGGATTACGAGGTCAGGAGATCAAGACCCCGACCCCATCCTGGCTAAGACGGTGAAACCCCATCTCTACTAAAAATACAAAAAATTAGCCAGGCGCAGTGGCGGGCGCCTGTAGTCCCAGTTACTCGGGAGGCTGAGGCAGGAGAATGGCGTGAACCCGGGAGGCAGAGCTTGCAGTGAGCCGAGATGGCGCCACTGCACTCCAGCCTGGGCGAAAGAGCGAGACTCGGTCTCAAAAAAAAAAAAAAAATTGACTCTTTTGTAATAACATTTAGCTTAAAACACATATTGTATAGCTGTACAAAAATATTTTCCTTATATCCTTATTCTAAAAGCTTTTTAAAACTTTTTAAATTTTTTTTACATTTTAAACTTTTTTTTTTTCCTGAGACAGAGTCTTGCTCTGTCACCCAGGCTAGAGGGCAGTGGCCTGATCACAGCTCACTGCTGCCTCAACCTCCTGGGTTCAAGCCACCCTCCTGTCCCAGCCTCCTGAGTAGCTGGGACTACAGGCATGCCCCACCACATCTGGCTAATTTTTTAACTTTTTTTTGTAGAGACGGAGGTCTCATTATGTTACCCAGACTGGTCTTGAACTCCTGAGCTCAAACGATCCTCCCACCTCAGCCTCCCAAAGTACTGGGATTACCGGTGTGAGCCACCACCCGGCCTACTTTTTAAACTTCTTGGTTAAAAGCTAAGACACACACACATTAGCATAGGCCTCCACAGGGTCAGGATCATCAATATCACTGTCTTCTCCCTCCACATCTCTTCCTACTGGAAGGTCTTTGGGGCAATAACATGCATAGAACTGTCATCTCCTATGATAACAATACCTTCTCCTAGGTACCTCCTGAAGGACCTGCCTGAGGCTGCTTTACAGTTAACTTCACATAAGTAGAAGGAATACACTCTAACCTAACAATAAAAAGTATGGTATAGTAAATACAGAAACCAGTAACACATTCAATTTATTATTATCAAGTATTACATACTGTACATAGTTTATGTTTTATGTGTAGATTTTTATAGGACTGGCAGACCAGAAAATGTGTGTACACCAGCATCACCAATCATCAATGCATTACTCATAAACATGTGAGTAACACTGTGCTGCAATGTCACTAGGCGATAGGAAGTTCTCAGCTCCATTATAATTTGATAGGACCACCCTCATATATGTGGCCCATCATACACAGAAACTTTGTGATGCGGCACATGACCACACTCAATTCCTTTTTACAAGGCAGATAACAGGGAAGAGTCAGAGCACACGTTCTTGTTAATAACCGTCCGTTCTTGTTAATAACCATCTGCCCCGTTACTCGCAGACAGGGCTCTCCAACGCCATTCGTAGGGCCTGACACTGGCACAGCTCCCCCAAAGCCAGTTTGTTTTTCACTTCAGTTGTTTTGATGCTCCCAACTCAGACAACTAGAAGACAATTTAATCCTTCTGCAGTAGAACTGAGGTGTTGGGAAATTTTTCTAACAGATGTAAGTCTGGTTAGTGGTGGGCTAGGACCTGGCTGATCCCAGCGGCCTTCTTACCAGGACTGATAATAGCCCAGATGGTCTGTCCTGTTAAAGAAAAAATGTAGCCGGGCGTGGTCGCTCATGCCTGTAATCCCAGCAGTTTGGGAGGCTGAGGCGAGCAGATCACTTGAAGGTCCGGAGTTTGAGACCAGCCTGGCCAACATGGTGAAATCCCATTTCTACTAAAAATACAAAAAATTAGCCAAGCGTGGTGGCACGCACCTGTAGTCCCAGCTACACAAGGCAGAAGAATCGCTTGAACCTGGGAGGCGGAGGTTGCAGTGAGCAGAGATCGCACCACTGCACTCCAGCCTGGGCGACAGAGCAAGACGCTGTCTCAAAAAAACAAAATAAAAAAAATTAGCCAGGCGTGGTGGTGGGTGCCTGCAGTTCCAGCTACTCGTGAGGCTGAGGCAGGAGAATCGCTTGAACCTGGGAGGCCGAGGTTGCAGTGAGCCAAGATGGCACCACGGCACTCCAGCCTGGGTGACAAAGTAAGACTTCATCTCAAAAAAAAAAAAGAAGGAAAAAAATATATCCAAACACTTGTTAAAGACAAGTGGTGGACTATTCAAGGTGGACTATTCAAGAGGCCCGTGGCCATAGGTACAGGGATCACTGCAAGGGGTTCTTGCTCTGGGGGAGAGAGATTGGACTCAGCTCTGACTGTAACAGCAAACAGGGATTCACAGCCAAGGATCAGGGTGGGGGCAGTGGATGAAAAATTACTAAAATGAAACATCAAGGATGGAGAGTTCCTGTCTTGATAGAATTTTTGCTGAAGGCAGGACAAGATGATAAGCTATCACAGAGGGTGGTCAGATACCAAGGGTGGGGGACTTTCCTAAACTGACTTAGTAGGATTCTTGCTCAAACTGGATTCTACAAGGACAGAAAGAAAGGCCCAAGGTCAAGACCTCAGGACCAATTAAGCAGAGGACTCAGGCGAGGCTGAGTCAAGTTTTGGTCAAAGGAGATGATCTTTGTCAATCCTCATAACAGATTGAAGTGGAAGGCCAAGTCCGGGATGTGGGGACTTGGCTCAGAGCTCCAAAGTATCCTACGTAATATTAAGGACATGGAAAAGTCTCAGAGTTGTCCAGAAGTATAGTTTGTCAGAAGGCACAGTAATAGATACCAATCCGTCTATAAATGAAGAACTTTTTTTGAAGATAGTTATGTTGGGCCGGGTGCAGTGGCTCATGCCTGTAATCCCAGCACTTTGGGAGGCCAAGGTGGGCAGATCACCTGAGGTCAGGAGTTCGAGACCAGCCTGGCCAACATGGCGAAGCCCCATCTCTACTAAAAATACAAAAATTAGCTGGGCGTGGCATCAGGCACCTGTAATCCTAGCTACTCGGGAGGCTGAGGCAGGAGAATAACTTGACCCTAGGAGACAGAGGTTGTAGTGAGCCGAGATCGCGCCACTGCACTCCAGCCTAGGGGATAGAGCGAGACTCTGTCTAAAAAATAAATAAATAAATAAAAAGATAGTTATGTTGTTTTGCATCAAGGAGGGATTTTTTTTTTTTTTTCAAGAAGGGCTTGTATTTTTTAAAGTGGTTTTTCTTTTGCAAAGTGGCAAACTTCTTACGGTACTTATCACCCTCTAAGTTCTTGCTATCTCTTTCGCCACCCTCTGCCTGTGTCAAATGGCAAATTTAGTGGAAGTGGTTTGCAAGACAGTGGCAGGAGACGGAAGAAAAATGGTTTCTCTCCTCAACACTACTGTCAGGGTAATGAGTTCTCCTCATTGCTGCAAAGGAAATCGTAACAGCATTTTGCCCACTCCAAACATCTGAAACTGGAATTACAAGGCTGTATGGAGAAGCCCAGGAAAAATAATTTCTTGGGATGGTTTGATGCTTTCTGAGGCCTTTTACTAGTGACCTGCAATATTAATTATCCAGAGTCCCTCGGTCTCCACCTCAGCTTCTGAATAAGGCATTTGTATGGTGATTCATAGGCTGTGAAAGCCAGTGTCATTAACCAGGCCGCTGAAATTCAATCCCAGTGCATCTCAATTCTGTACTAGATTCCTAGGATCCCCACAGGTAAATCTAGTCTATTTGTAAGCCAGGCAAAGGTTGGATATAGAAACAGGACTGGGGCTGGGCGCCGTGGCTCACATCTATAATCCCAGCACTTTGGAAGGCCGAGGCCGGTGGATCACCTGAGGCCAGCCTGGCCAACATGGTGAAATCCTGTCTCTACTGAAAATACAAAAATTAGCTGGGTGTAGTGGCACGTGCCTATAATCCCAGCTACTTTGGAGTCAGAGGTTGCAGTGAGCTGAGATGGCGCCTTTGCACTCCAGCCTAGGCGACAATAGCGAAACTCTGTCTCAACAAAAAAAAAAAAAAAGAAAGAAAGAAAAAGAAAGAAAGAAAGAAACAGGAATGGAACTACTACTGCATGTTGGAGACAAAGAATTCTGATAGGCCTGATAGACATCCACTTAAATACAGAGAATACCGTAACTTCTTTGTGCTCCCCCTTTTTAAAAAAAAAAGAAAAAAAAAAAAGACCAACGTATAAGAAGTCCTGGTTCTAGCATTTATGAGCTGTGTGACCTTTAGCATGTTACTTAATCTCTCTATGCCTCAGTGTCCTCATCTGTTAAATGGGGATAACATTGTTACTTAACTCATAGGGTTTTTATGATGCTTAAGTCAGTTAATATTTGTAAGGCAATTGGAACAGTGCCAGGTACACAGTGAATACTACATGGGTGTTTGGTAGATACACTTTGAGAAAAGAGTCATGTTTAATAGAGTTGAGCAAACTAGTCTGAAGGGCCATGTTGCCTGACTATGCCCTGTGGACCCAACCACTCTCTTTCTTGCGGTGCCTGAGCGAGACCCTCTGAGGTCAGGGTTGGGCAGCCTCTCTAAGACAAACCAAGCAGTGAGGTGCTGAGATGCACAGGCCAAGGCTTGGCCAGTTGCTTTCACAGACCTGCTGAGGTCACTCTCAGAAACTAAGTTAGTGGGATTCAAAAATGTTCACTCTAATATTCGCTAAAAAACAAGTCTGAAAACTATACTTCTTTATACATTTCTAATTTACCTAAACTTTAATTTACCATTTCTATTAAAGATTAAATGATTACAAAAGATTCTCAATGTGTTATACCAACTTATACTTGAAAATAAAACAGCTGCATCACTGTTTTAAGTGACTTTGTTATCCATGGAATACCCCAGCAATTTGCCCCTCACTATCACCCATTTAAAAAAATACACAAACAAGGCCTGGCACAGTGGACCACGCCTGTAATTTCAGCATTTGGGGAGGCTGAGGCGGGCAGATTGCTTGAGCCCAGGAGTTCAAAACCAGCCTGAACAACATGCCAAAACCCCACCTCTACAAAACACACAAAAAATTAGCTGGGTGTGGTGTTGCATACCTGTAGTCCCAGCTACTTAGGAGGCTGAGGTGAGAGGATCACTTGAGCCCGGGAGGTGGAGGCTGCAGTGAGCCATGACCGCACTACTGCATTCCAGGCTGAGCAACAGAGTGAGACCCTGTCTCAAAAAAACAAAAACAAAAACAAAAAGCACAAACAAGCTTTTTCTTTTACGGTCAGAAATCTTACATTATTCTTGTATCTCTTTGAACTGTTATTTCTGTTTTTCTTCCCTCTCACGATTTTATTCTAATATGTTTTTATGTGTTAAAGTCTTTTGTTGACCATTTTATTGTACTCTGTAACATATATGTGACTGAAACTTTTTTTCCTCTGACTACTAGGCTCTAAATGTAAAAGAAAAACATCTTCTAGAAGTATCACAAGTTATTAGTAGTACACAACTGAACAAAACAACATAAATATATTTTAACTCTGTTATATAATTATAATATTTAAAGTAATTTTAATGCATCTCAATTACATGGATGTAGATATTTATTGCCAACAAGTTCATGTATTCACGAGTAACTATTATACACTACTGGAAAGAGATGAGGTTTAGAACAATTTCTGTTCTGTTTTTCTTTTTCATAGATGTGAACACTGAGAACTTTCCTTCCCATAAATTAGTAGACAGGGGCTGGGCACTGTGGCTCACACCTATAATCCCAGCAATTTGGGAGGCCAAGGTGGGTAGATCACCTGAGGACAGGAGTTCAAGACCAACCTGGCCAACATGGTGAAACCCCGTCTCTACTAAAAATACAAAAAAAAATTAGCCAGATGTTGTGGCACATGCCTGTAATCCCAGCTACTCAGGAGGCTGAGGCAGGAGAATCACTTGAACCCAGAAGGTAGAGGCTGCAGTGAGCCGAGATCATGCCACTGCACTCCAGCCTGGGCAACAGAGCGAGACTCCGTCTCAAAAAATAAAATAAAAATACAAATACAAAAAAATTAGCTGGGCAGGATGGTGTGTGCCTGTAATCCCAGCTACTTGGGAGGCTGAGGCACGAAAATCCCTTGAACCCAGGAGGCGGAGGTTGCAGTGAGCCGAGACGGTGCCACTGCACTCCAGCCTGGGCGACAGAGCAAGACTCTGTCACACACACACACACACACACACACGTAAAAAAGTAGATGAGAAGAGAAAGAATTTTCTTAAAGCACTGAAAAACAATTATTTGAACTCCTTTTAATAAAAGGATCTTAATAAATCTTAAGGATCTGTCGCTTTGGTTAAGTCTCCCTACAATTTTGCCAAAAGCAAATAATTTTGCCAAAAGCAAATAATTAGAAATCATTCAACTTGAGAACAGATTTATTGTTTAATGTCTCATTCTCTGAAGTATACTAAAAAGGCCAAGACTTTTAAATAAGTATTATTTTACCAGTTATCCTTATACTTAGAGGCACATTATTAAATCTGTCTCAGAACAAGTTGAGAAAACAAAAATTTTTATTTCCACACATCTTTTGTAGTAGAACTACATTAATGCTTTTATCTTGTAGACCTTAAATAAAATTTTGTTAAAATCTTGGAGCTGCTGATTTGGCTCATTCAACTGATGAAAAATGTTTCATCATATAACCTAATTTTCAAGTCAATCAGCCAAATTAGATATATTCCTTGCCATTAAAAGTGTGACTTTATTGTTCAATTTAAGTAAGTGTCTTAATATTCATTTTGAAGAATATTATAAAAACCATTGAGGAATAAATTATGGATGCATCATATAAGATAGATTACTAACGAGCAATCAAGTCTACATTGATATAGATCTGATTTAATTAATTTTATAAGTATTAAACAGGGTAAGAATGCTGTTTCTCATAACTTGATTTGCAATAAAATGATACACTACGTTATTAAAATTATGTTATTTATGAAGCCAGAAATGTGATAGAAGGCAAGATAGTCTTTCCTTAAGCTGTGTGTGTGACCTTGGGAATAAATGAGAATTATGTTTAAAAATAAGAAATAGCTGGGCAAAGGGCTCACATCCATAATCCCAGTGCTTTGGGAGGCCAAGATGGAAGGATCACATGAGGTCAGGAGTTTGAGGCTGCAGTGAGCTATGATCATGCTATTGTACTCCTGCCTGGGCAACAGGGCAAGACCCTGTCTCTATATTAAAAACAAATCATAAATAATTTTATTAGCCCTCATGCTCAAACTTTTCTATTTAATAAAGTTATTTAATGGAAAAAAAACTACATCTCCATACTGCTAAAACTGATCCAACCTGTCACATGTATCAAATAAGAAGTAGAAAATGTATGATTTTGGCTGGGCACAGTGGCTCACGCCAATAATCCCAGCACTTTGTGAGGCTGAGACAGGCAGATCACTTGAGGTCAGGAGTTTGAGACCAGCCTGGCCAACATGGTGAAACCCTGTCTCTACTAAAAATACAAAAATTAGCCAGATATGGTGGCGCACACCTGAAATCCCAGCTACTTGAGAGGCTGAGGCAGGAGAATCGCTTGAACCCAGGAGGTGGAGGTTTCAGTGAGCCAAGATTGCACCACTGCACTCCAGCCTGGGAAACAGAGCAAGACTCCACCTAAAAAAAGAAAGAAAGAAAATGTATGATTTGATAAAAACAGTATAGATTTGATAAAATCTCATGGAATAGTAGACACAAAATCTGAAAGTCATAACCTAAAATTTCTATCTGCAGGTTTTATCATGGAAATCTTAATAGTTCCAGAAAACATTGTTATGTTTATTGAAGAGTCAGCATTATTAATTAGCCTGTAGGACTCAGCTGTTGTCAGGTGCTTTCCTTAACAACTAATAACAAGTCCTAGGAAGAAGACTTTTCTTAAACACACAAGTTCCCCCAACACACCCAACACACAGATACACAGATACACAGATACACACACACAGATACACACTCGACAGATGCTGCCATTCATAATCAAATTCAAACACAGGAGCAAATGGATTATACAATACCTGTGCATCAGATAATAATGGTCAATATTTAATGAGCACTTACTATGTGCAGTCACTGTTCCAGTACCTGAATACAGTAGCTAGAAAGAATCACTTGCTCTCAAGCATATGGAAATTAGCTACTTGCAGCATTTGCTGCTTGCTTTGCTTTGTTCTCATGGAAATCTCCCTTGAGAGCAGCAAATCATTTGAGAGCAGTGCTGGTTTAGAAGATGGTGCTGCCCCTCCATTCTACAATTGATCTTGATTGAGAACATCCCTTCGTGGACTAAGATACCCAACTTCTAAGGCAAAACCTGGTCCCTATGAGAAACATAAGAAGGGGAAAGGCAGGTCCTAGACAGATTTATGGGACTTGGATTAACAATTACATGAGGGTTTCCCAAAATGATAACTCAAGTTTGACCTGAGTTTGGTACCCAGAAGACTTTCAAACCATGGATAATGTACCATGATATGATTAGAAATAGGTGAGGGCGTCTGCCTTCCCTTTATACAGGGAGAGAAAGGAAAAGGACTTATGGAAAGGGAGAACCTGCAAGGGACATGCATGCCTCCCTTCGAGGGCTCCAGAAGGGGCCTCAAAACTATCCTTACTCAAGTACTTTGTGGACAGTCTTCAAGGGGTTTGAAGACCATTAGCCCATGTGTAATTTCCTTGAATACCGGGGACACTCTTTTGCTGTTTGACCCTTCTCTGTAACAGCAAAAATATTTATCTAGAGTAAGCTGTCAATCAATGCCTGTTGCACTGAGAAATGATGTCAGTTTTGTTTGGGGTTTTGCAGATTAATTTCTTGAGAAGTAACACACATACATTAAAATGCATAGAGTGTGGCCAGGCACGGTGGCTCATGCCTATAATCCCAGCACTTTGGGAGGCAAAGGCAGGAGGATCACTTGAGCTCAGGAGTTTGGCACCAGCCTGGGCAACATACCAAGACCTCGTCTCTACTAAAAGTCAACATAAGAATAATAGCCAGGCATAGCGGCACACATCTGTAGTTCTAGCTACTCAGGAGGCTGAGGTGGGATGATCACACGAGCCCAGGAGGTCAAGGCTGCAGTGAGCTATGATTGCACCACTGCATTCCAGCCTGGGCAACAGAGTGAGACCCTGTCTCAAAAAAAAAAAAAAAATATATATATATATATATATATATAGAGAGAGAGAGAGAGAGAGAAATTGTATCAAGTATATCACTCGATGATTTTTATATACATACACACTCCTCTACTACCCAAATCAAGAGACAGAACAACCGCAGCTCCACAGAGGGCTTTCTTGTGTCCTTTTTCAATCTATTATCTATCCCCATCCCAGGTAACATCTGCATTGGGAGTGCCCAAGACCACCCCAGGTTCAATGACTCACCAGGAGGACTCATGAGACTCAGAACATAGTTGTACTCATGGCTATAATTTATTACAGTGAAAGGATAAGAAGCAAAATCAGCAAAGGAGAAAAGTGCAGGGATCAAAGTCCAGAGGAAAGCAGGAGCCAGCGCCAAGAGTCCTCTCCCAGCCAAGTCATGCAAGACCCACTTAACTCTCCCAGCAATGAGGGGAGACTACATGTGTAAAATGTGGTCTTCCAGGGAAGCTCATTAGAGACTTAGTATCCAGGGTTTCAACTGGGGGCTGGTCATAAAGGCACTCTTGCCTACCACATACCAAAATTCAAGGCAGATACTCAGTATAAACCATACTGGCTAGGCACAGTGAACCACGCTTATCAGTTAAATATTCATGGAGAATACTCTGAAAACAAGTTCCCAGATGCCAGCTAAGGGCCAACCTTATAAGCAGGCCTTTCTAGGGATACCAATCTCAGGCCTGCTATGTAAACTCTTCCACAAACCACTATCCTGACTATACATTTGTTTGTCCCATTCTTTAAATTTTTTTTTTTTTTTTGAGACAGAGTCTCACTCTGTTGCCCAGGCTGGAGTGCTGTGGCACAATCTCAGCTCACTGCAACCTCTGCCTGCCAGGTTCAAGTGATTCCCCTACCTCAGCCTCCCAAGTAGTTGGGACTGCAGGCTGCGCCAGCACGCCCGGCTACTTTTTGTGTTTTTAGTAGAGACAGGGTTTCAACCATGTTCAAACTTGTTGGTTGAACTCCTGACCAAGTGACCTGCCCTCCTCGACCTCCCAAAGTGCTGGGATTACAGGTGTGAGCCATTGTGCCCAGCCCCATTCTTTAACTTTATAAATAGAATGATATAACACACATTCTTTTGTGTCTAACTTTTTTCACTTAAAATAATATTGTGATACTCATGTAAGTATTTGTCCTGCACACACAAATTCCCCAATACACACAACACAGATGTTGCTATTAATCATTAAATGCAATCACAGAACAAAAGGATTATGCAATACCCACTCATTAGATTAAAATGGCCAGTATCTAATGAGCACTTACTATGTGCCAGTTACTACTCAAAGTTATTGACATATACTAGCACTTAATTGGTTCTCAAGTCTATGAGGTGGGTCTGATTAATATCCCACTGCTGGATGAGGAAGTGAACAGAGACCAGTGGGCTGGCAGTTGGGAGACACAGCATGCAAACCCAGGAAGCCTGGCCCCACCAGTTGAGGTTTAACCATCACCACACATTGCCTCGCTGCCATGTAAGCCCATTTCTTATTATTTCCATTCCATAATAAGCACAACCGCCCTAATAGGCAGGATAACAGCCCTCCAAAATGTCCACATCCTAGTCACCAGAACCTGCAAATACGTGACCAAAGGGACTTTGCAGGTGTGATTACATTAGGGATCCGAGATCGGGAGAATATCCTGGATTCTACAAGGGTCCTTACGAGTGAAAAAGGGAGACAGAAGAACCAGAATCAGAGAAGGGGATATGATGACAGAAGCAGATGACAGAAGCACACATATCTATGTGTGCACCTGCCATGGAGTGAGGCAGTTGCTGGCTTTGAAGATGGAAGATGGGGCCATGAGCCAAGGAATTCAGGTCCCTAGAGGCTGGGACATTCAGAAAAAAAGCACAGCCCTGCTGATGTGGCACTTTTAGCTCCATTAAGATCCATGTCACCTTCTGACCTCCCAAACTGTAAAATAATAAATCTGTGTTCCTTTAAGCCACAGAACTAATGGGAAGTTATCACAGTAGTAATAGGAAATGAAAAGGCATTTATCGGTGGAGGGATGAATATTCACAAAGTGTTTCATGCAAGTTGATCACAGCAACAGGTTGCCCAGAGCAACAAGGAGGCTCTTGCTTCCATATTGAAAATGAAGGTGCCTCTTGTCTCAGTTTTGGAATAAGTAAAGGTTATCCGCAGAGACGCATTCTCATTTTTACTTTTACAAAGTTGACTTTGGTGGTTCTTTTTATGAAAATTTCCCCCTTCTTCTTTGTTTCGGTGTCAATTTTTTTTTAGTTGAAGACTTTTTAAAACTTTCCCTTCCTGAACATTTTCCACTGGGTTTGAGCCCTGAATCTGCCTTTCAACTTGCTCCAGAACACTGGCATCACCATAATCGCTAGTATAATAAATCATAGAACTATTACCCTTGTTCAACATAAGCACCTTCTCCACTCCCACAGAATTGCAATTGCTGCTGTCAGATTGTCTTCTCACAGCTCAAGCTTCACACGGCAGCCAGAGGGAGCTTTTTAATCCAAAAATCTGACACTGCCATTCCCGTTCTCCAGTTCCTTCCCTGGCCCCTTCTTATGCTGAGAATGATGAGCAGATTGCTAAGCCTGACCTCCAGAGCCTGCAATACCTGGCCCCCATTGCCTTCTCAGCCTCTATCTCCCTGCATAGTTTCCTATTCTCTGGTCCTACCAAGCTGCTCATTGCTTCAAAACATGGCAGGTTCTCCCAAGCCTCTCTCCCTCACACATCTTGCTTCCTTTACGTAGGGCAACATTCCCTCTCTCTTCCATCAGGCTAATTCTATCCATTCCTTCCTAAGCTGATTATTACACCCAATTGTCCCAGTGTCACCTGCAAAGACACGGGTAATAGCATTTGATAGACACGCAGGTGTTTATCCAGAACATTCATCCCGTTTACTTCTGAACCATGGTTTCATATGTCATCTATGTCTAATTTCTTGGCTGGATACTGGCCTATCAGCCCCTTTCTCTGGCTCTTGGGTCTTGACCTTTCCCATTGGATAGTTGACACTATGAAACGTGCATGGAGAATCTGGTACATTTGCAGCCCCAGGTAAGAAATGCTCCCAAAGACTCTAGTCTCAGCCAGATACAAACATGCACACGCGCACACACACACATTTAATCCAGAAGAGAAACACTAGGGAGCACTGATATAATAACCATAGATGATATCTGTTGAGCACTTGCAGCATGCCAGGCACTGTGTTAAGCACTTTAATAATCTTGTCCCCATTGTCAGATGAGGAAACTAGGTTCATTAAGATGAAATAACTTGTTCCGTACCACACAGCCTATCAGTGATGGAACCACCAGGTCACATGACTTCAGACAGCTCAGCCATCACCCCCAGAACAGCTTTTCTGGGCCTATAGGCCCCCACCTATCACCACCACACTTCACCTCTCCTCTGAGCTACCACAGTTACCTTTGCATTTTGTACCCTGGGTTCTAATTGTGTGGACCCGTGTGTCTCCACTAGACCGTGAGCTTCCCAGAGGAAGAAGCTCAACTTTCATCTCAGAGCACACAATACAAATGCAAAATAAAATGTCTCCCTCAGAGAGTGGCTGTGACCAGTGGTCCTGAAGTCTCTGCTGCCCTGGTTTTGCACACCCTCCTAACCATATCTATGTGTGCACCTGCCAGGGAGCAAAGCATAAGATGTGAGACTCCTACGAACCCTCTCTGCCCAGGTTCCTGTATGGTGATGAGTCCTCTTTCTGAACTGATTTGTAGCTATCTTTTCAGGTTTATACTGTAAGCTACCTCAAATCTCTTGGGAAATAAAAGTGAGTTTATTTATAAATGAATACATGTTTATCTGGGAGATTAATAAAAACCTAAAGCCAGGCCTGGTGGCTTATGTCTATAATCCCAACACTTTGGGAGGCCAAGGCGGGAGGATCCCTTGAAGCCAAGAGTTCAAGACCAGCCTGGCCAACATAGCGAGACCTTGTCTTTACAAAAAGTTTAAAAATTAGCTGGGAGTGGTGGTGGCATGCCTGTAGTCCTAACTACTTGGGAGGCTGAGGCAGGAGGATCACTTGAGCTCAGAAGTTCAAAGCTGCAGTCTTTTATCTATCCAGTTGTCCATCAACTGGTGAATGGAAAAATGAAATGTTCTGTACAGCAGAATATTATTTAGTAAGAAAAAGGAATAAAGCTATGATCACACCACTGCATTCCAGCCTGGGTGACAGAGTAAGACACTGTCTCAAATAATAATAATGATAAGTTTTAAAGCTAAAATGATCCATGGTGGTCAGCTGCTTTACTCCTCCCCTTTCTCAGACAAAAGAACTAAGGTCTACATCAAACTTTGAAAACTGATCTCTGAGTATGTTTTGTTTTGTTTTGGTTTTTGTTTTTTGAGACGGAGTCTCACTCTGTCGCCCGGGCTGGAGCGCAGTGGCATGATCTTGGCTCACTGCAACCTCCACCTCCCGGGTTCAAGTGATTCTCCTGCCTTAGCCTCCTGGGTAGCTGGGATTACAGGCGCCCACCACTACACCCAGCTAATTTTTTATATTTTTAGTAGAGATGGGGTTTCACCATGTTGGTCAGGCTTGTCTTGAACTCCTGACCTTGTGATCTGCCTGCCTCGGCCTCCCAAAGTGTTGGGATTACAGGCGTGAGCCACTGCGCCTGGCCATATGTTTTGTATTTTGACCCACATGACTTTTTAGAGTGTCATTATTTTCAAATTGAGTGCACACACACAAACATATACACACACACAAAGAGAGAGGGGAAACAGAGAGAAGAGAGAAAAGATAGAGAGAAATCTGTTAGCTCTGGTTCTATTGAAATGTTGAAACATCTAGCAGCCTCTGGGTACATACCCAAAATAAATGCAAACATCCATCTACACAAAACTTGTATGTGAATGGTCATAGCAGCATCATTCATAATAGCCCCAAAGTAGAGGGAGCCCAAATGTCCATCAGCTGGTGAATGGATGAATGAAATGTTCTGTATCCGCAGAGCAGAATATTATTCAGTAGGAAAAAGGAATGAAGTATTGATACCTGCTCCAGCATGAATGAACCTTGAAAAACCTTATACTAAATGAAAGAAGCAAGTTGTCAAAGGCTCGATATCATATGATTCTATTTATATGAAATGTCCAGAAGAGGTGAATTTGCAGAGACAAGAAAGCATATTAGTGGCTGCCTGGGACTGAGGGGAAAGGAGGAGCAGGTGTGACTGCTCATGGGTATGGGATTCCTTTTAGGGGTGATTCTAAATTTACAAAACGCTTCAAATGTTTTATCTTGCCTGAGAATCATAACAAACCTACGAATTGCTTACTGTTATCTACATTCGATAGATCTGCACGTCAGAAACTGAGTAGCCTATCCAAGGAGGTGAAATTTGAGCTCAGATTTTCTGACTTCGAATTCCACACTTCTTGATTTAGTATGAAATATTTCAAAAATACATAAAAGTACAAAATCACATAACAGACAGCCACATACCCACTGTTGAGATAAAACAGATGTCAGCATTTTGCTGCATTTGCTCCGGAGCTCCCCCAGCCCTTGTTGACTGTGTCC
Organism: Pongo abelii; assembly: GCF_028885655.2. Classification (NCBI taxonomy): domain Eukaryota; kingdom Metazoa; phylum Chordata; class Mammalia; order Primates; family Hominidae; genus Pongo; species Pongo abelii. The sequence goes on from NC_071988.2 coordinate 25,306,933, forward strand.
TGATCACGACACCATTCTTCTTTATCCTGGGCCAAATCTGCCATGCTGGAGAGGCTTGGATTGCTCCTCTGTCATGGAGGCTTCTTCTTCCTTCACTTTTAAATTAATGTTCATGTGGATTTCCTTGGTTCGTAGGAATGGTTTGAAAGAGAATCGAGACCCAAAGGAAGAATGATGTAGAAACACTAGCATGTATTTCTCTTATCATCTGTCATCCGTATTGATCTTTCTCTCGCTCACTCTCTTTTATTTTTGTAATAACTGGTTAATTCTCCTTTCAAAAGCTCCACGAGGTTGTCCTGATGATTTCATTATAATGTTCATTATAATGGAGTATAGCTGGATCAAGTAAGTGGACTTCAACCAAGGTCAGCAGTGGCAAGGTTGTGGTGACCAGTGCTTGGTTGTCCTAGGACTGGTTGTGATAGGATCTACTCAGCACTTGGTGAAACAGCATGTTGTATAGTGGAAGAACTGGGGACCCAGGACCACCTTTCCATCATGTGTAAAATGGGGATAATAACACAGGCTGGACCTCTGCCCCATCCCGGTCCAGATGTGCTCTACCACCCAGTACAGCTAAGGAAGAGTCACCCTGGATCAGGAAATTCAACTCATTTCTTGAGCTGAATGCAATCAGGAGAAAGTGGGCCAAGGAGCCAGCTCAAGGTGAGTCATTTGGCTCAAGAGAACTTTGTCAGTGGTCCCAGCAACACACTCTGCTGCTAATAGCCATCTCATTTGATCTCGGCACTGATGCTCAAACCACAGATTTCCTGGGCCTGCAGCCTCCCAGGAAATGGAAACCAAACAACAACGGATGATTCATATTTCCCCTAAAGCGGCAAGAGAGAAACTACCTGCCGCAGAAATTGCAGCCAGCTTTTGGAGGCCCTGGCCTGAACTGTTCCTCCAGCCTCCTCTGCTGATGTGTATGGGCACCCCTGGCTGCTTGTCTTCTGACTGGTTTCTCTCCAAAGAGAGAATAGGTAAAGGATAGGAGACAGGAGGGGAGGGGAAGAGAGGGGAGGGGAGGGGAGGGGAGGGGAGGGGAGGGGAGGGGGAGCAGAGAGAAAAGGAGAGTTAACATTTATTTATTAAGTGCCCATTTTCAGACGGGTTCTGACTATATCGGCGACTTTCCATATATTACCTCGTGTAATTTTCATTATAATACTATGAGGCGGGCCAGGCACAGTGGCTCACGCCTGTAATCCCAGCACTTTGGGAGGCCGAGGCCGGTGGATCACCTGAGGTCAGGAGTTCGAGACCAGCCTTTACATGGAGGAACCCCGTCTCTACGAAAAATACAAAATTAGCCGGGCCTGGTGGTACATGCCTGTAATCCCAGCTACTCGGGAGGCTGAGGCTGGAGAATTGCTTGAACCTGGGAGGCGGAGGTTGCAGTGAGCTGAGATCATGCCATTGCACTCCAGCCTGGGCAACAAGAGTGAAACTCCGTCTCAAAAAAAAAAAAAAAAAAATACTATGAGGCAGATATTAACTACTACCTGCCATACTATACATTTCCTTATTTATTGTCTATTTCCCCCTCTAAATGGTAAGCTCCAGGAAGGCAAGGGTTCATTGCTATATCTCCACCTTCTAGAATGGTGCCTGGCACAAAATAACAATAATAATTATCGGTAGCACTTATTTTATGCTGCATACTGTTTACATATTTTATACATTAACTCAAGCAAATAATAATAATAATAATGATAACAGGTAGCATTTATCTTGTGCCAGACCCTGTTCTATTTTAATATATTAACTCAATTATTTCTCACAACAATCCTAATGACAGAGGAACTACTATCTTCATTTTCCAGATGAGAAAACCAAGGCACAGAGAAAAGTTTGGCTCACCCATTTCCCAACAGTGAGAGAGCCACAGAATCAAGATTCAAATCCAGGCCACCAGCCTCTAGAGTTTGAGTTTTTAACCATAATACCATCTTGTCTTCTTATAAGGGATGCTTGAGAAGTATTTGTTGAATGAATGGTTCTTCCCGTTTCACAGAAGAAGAAACTCACTTTTTGCTAAGTCTCACAGCTTGCAGGATCATAACCACAGCCTATAAAATTATTGTTTTGTTATTGTGCTAAAATATACACAACATAAAATTTACCATTTTAACCATTTTTAAGTGTACCGTTCTGTGGCATGAAGTACATTCATTTACATTGTGATGCAACCATCACCACCCTTAATCTCCGGGACTTTTTCTTCTTCCCCAACTAAAACTCTGCACCCATTAAACTCCTCATTCCTATAAAATTCCTAGCAAGGAGAAATGCAGGAAGCCAGCTGTGGGAAGTCATCTGAGAGGAGTGATTAAGAATTCCTGCCCTTGGCCGGGCGCGGTGGCTCATGCCTATAATCCCAGCACTTTGGGAGGCTGAAAGGAGCGGATCATGAGGTCAGGAGATCGCGACCATCCTGGCCAACATGGTGAAACCCCGTCTCTACTAAAATACAAAAAATTAGCCGGGCATGGTGGTGTGCGCCTATAGTACCAGCTACTTCGGAGGCTGAGGCAGGGAAATCACTTGAACCCGGGAGGTGGAGCTTGTGGGGATTAGAGACAGCGAGGAAAGAAAAGGTTGATAAGAGAACAAGTTAACCACGAGATAACAAGTATTCACTAACAGGAGGATGAGAAAATACACACACATGTTAGAAACACAAAACAGTGTTGGAACACAGAACAATGCCGCTGTGGGGCAATTCTTCGAGGTCAGTAGAAACTAAAAGTCTAGATCGAGCCTGGAGTGGCTGGGGAGGGGAGAGACAGAAAATCCCTGGAAATGAGCTTTACCGTTCAGATCTGAAGAGGAAATTTTAAGTTTCTTCATCAGAGAGACTATTTCTCCATCAGCAACTCTGGCACAGATTTGCCCCTTTCAAAAACCTGGCAAGTGGTTTCTTTTTGGGGGTGTTGAAAATGTCCTGGAATCAGATGGTGATGATGGTTGCACAAACTTGGAAATGCACTAAAAACCACTGAATTGTACGCTTTTAAAGAGTGAATTTTATGGTATGTGAATTATTTCTCGATTTTTAAAATTCTTAAAACACATGCACAGAAATCCTGGCCAGAACCGTTCAGTCGAGGTGATGCTGTGGCTCGTTTCTTCTGTAAATGCTTCTTGGGGAGCTGTGCCCTGTGATTCAATCCTGCTGTTGATGATGGAGGCCGGTGCCATCTTCACTCCAGCAACGTTTCCACGTTGAGTTCTGCCAGTTCTCATTCTCACATTCACCTCTGGCCTCTCTTCGCCACCTCAAGGGCAGAGCCTGCACACCTGGTGGGAGGTATGTTTGCCATTGAGGAACTTAAATCATTGTAGAGAAAATAGGACTTTGGATGAAGTTAGCAAAGTCTTTAGTCCTTATTTTTACAGTCACAGTTATGACACAAAACTTTAATTTTAGAAGATATTGTTGGCATTTTACTGTATCTCTTAACTATGGTTAGGTGTGGGGCTTAATGCTTTACTGACTCTTTACTCATCATAATAACTCCTTGAAATAGTGGTATTATTAATCCAGGAGGTTATTGAGGTATAGAGAGATGACTAACTTCACCAAGGTCCACAACTGGTGGCAGAGCCCAGATTTAAACCCAAGCAATCATGGCCAGATATGGTGGCCCATGCCTGTTATCTCAGAACTTTGGGAGCCTGAAGTGGAAGGGTCACCTGAGCCCAGGAGTTTGTGACCAGCCTGGGTAACATAGAGAGACCCTGTGTCTACAAAAAATAGGAAGAAATTAGCCGGGAATGGTGGTGCATACCTGTGGTCCCAGCTACTTGGGAGGCTGAGGTGGAAGGATCACTTGAGCCCATGAGGTTATGGCTGCAGTCAGCCGTGATTGCATCACTGCACTCCAAAGCAAAACTTTCTATCTGAAAAAAACAAAAAACAAAAAAACCCAAGCAATCAGATCCAATGCCCACTGTACTATCCAATGCCCACAAATCTCCTCAACTTCAGGTCTCAGATTAGACATTGTTTCATCTCAGGAGCCTCCTTGACCCCTTACTGTGATTAGGTGCTTCTTGTCTTTGGCTATCTAGTTCCTGTATTTCATGCCTCTCATGTTACTTATCACATCAAGCTGTAAATTGCTTGTTTACCTGACAGGACCTAGATTGTAAATAGTGTGAGTGCAGGGATCACATCCACCTTGTTCTCTGATATACCCCCATGCATAGAGTATGGATGTTGTTCCAAAACCAAATTGAATGATTGAATGAATGAATGAATGAATGAATGAATGAGTATCCATTTACCATCTCTTACTCTCAAGATAATTTTTGGGGTCTCTCTACTCTGTAATTTCCCAAAAAAGGTTTGGAAATTTGTTCCGCTTTGTCACCAATAATGCACATACTATAAAGCTCCCCTCCACTAATGGGTTTCTTTCCAAATGTTTGATGCTTTTCTAATTTTGTGACTCAGGCCTGTTGACTGGTTTTTGCCTCTGGGATCTGTCCTCCTGGTTTTAATTGTGGTCCCAAACTTGCGGTATAATTAGGATGTTGGAGAAGGAAAAAGGATGGTGTAACTTTTACTTAACTGGGTGACATAGCTGAGTTGGTATTTCATAACTCCCTCTGTGGTACTCAAGTATAAAGAGCTTTAGCTCTGTTACAGTGACTCTTTGTCAAAAACGTGTCATGGATCTCCCTTTACAGGTGCCACAATTTCCCTCCTCAAGATGGTATCAGTGTGACTCCAAGGACCAGGTGGGCTTTATCCTCATTTTCCATTTTTCACTCCACAGCTTCATTGCAAAAACCCCCACCCTTCTCCCACTTTTACCTCTACCTCTCATTTTCACCCTCAACACACATGACCTGCAATTCACAATCCCTGGAAGCAAAAGGTACACTGATGTACATCTCAATGCATTTACACTGAGATTTAGGTAGACTGTTCTGTCATACCCTGCAGTGCAAACAGGCTATATTTTTCTAACGTTCTAAACCAAGTTACACCTACTTCATGCCCTCCACTCAAAAGAGCCAAGAGTTGCCAAATCCCAGAAGTTTCTCGTGGTTTATTCTTGCCCCCTGAGTCACACAAGAAACTCAAGAGTTACACAGATCAGAAATTTGCAGGGAGGGCCCTGGCCCTCCATCCGTCATATCAATGATACCCATGAGCTACCTGTTACAAAATTCAATGCTAACTTTTCAGTCTTCATCTTACTCCAACCATCGGCAGCACTGAACATGGTTGATTTCTCCCTTTTCCCCAAAAAACTTTCTTTCCCATTCTCTGGCTTGTCTTTCCCTTTTTCTGGCTGCTTCTCCTCAGCACTTTGCTGATTCCTTCTCATCTTCTCTCATTTTGAAGTTGGGGTATCCCAGGGCTCCACTTTTAGCCCTCTTCTCTACCTTCACTCATTCTCTAGAGGAGCTCATCTGGTCCACAGCTCTAAATGTCATCAACCTACAATGATCATTTCCAAAGGAATCTCCAGTTCCAAATTGTATTTCTAAAAAAAGACAACTAGATTTGCTGTGGATTGAATGTGGGATTTTTAAAAAGAGGGAATTGCTAGTCAAGAATGAGTCCAAGGTTTTTAGCCTAAGCAAACAGTGGCAATAGGCTGCCTACCTGACACCTCCACTTACATGACCAATAGACACCTCAAATTTCAACATATCTAAAACCTGATCTTTCCTTCCCCCCAACCCAGCTTCATCCTCACTCTTTCCTATCTCAGTAAATGACAATTTCATTGGCACTGTTTGCTTAGGCTAAAAACCTCAGAGTCATTCTTGACTATCAGTTCTTTCTTTTTAAAAATCCTGCATTCAATCCACAGCGAATCTGGTTGTCTCTTTTTAGAAATATAATTTCTCAGCCAGGCACGGTGGCTCATACCTGTAATCCCAGCACTTTGGGGGGCCAAAGCAGGCAGATCTCTTGAGGGCAGTAGTTCAAGACCAGCCTGGACAACATGGCAAAATCCCATCTTTACAAAAACATACAAAAACTAGCTGGGCGTGGTGACACGCCCCTGTAATCCCAGCTACTTGGGAGCTTGAGACAGGAGAATCGCTTGAACCCAGGAGGTGGAGGTTGCAGTGAGCTGAGATCACACCACTGTAGCACTGCACTCCAGCCTGCGCAACAGAGCCAGACTGTCAAAAAAAGAAAAAGGAGAAAGAGAGAAAGAGAGAAAGGAAGGAAGAAAGGAAAGAAGGAAGGAAGGAAGGAAGGAAGGAAAGAAGGAAGGAAGGAAAAAAGAAAAGAAAAGAGAAGAAAGAAAAGAAAAGAAAAATAATTTCTCACCTCCACCGCTGGGTCAACCCTACCTAGTCCAAGTCACCAGCATATTTTTGCTAAAAAGGGTCTATCTGTTTGAGGTCCAGTCTTATCCCCTTAGTCTAGTCTTTACGTAGTAGCCAGAATGATCATTTTAAATCAAAAATCAAATTTCTATGCTCAAAATTATCTAATAATTTTTCATTACTGTGAGAATAAAATTAAAGTACTGCACGAGGATCTGCACAATATCTACATGGCATGGCTCTCTCTTTCTGGAACAGTCTTTGCCACGTGCCCACGTGGCACATTTCCTCACCTTCCTCGTCTTTATTCAAATGCAACCTTCTCCCCGGGCCCTTCCCTGACCACCCCACATACAGTAGGGTCTCCATACCCCTATCTCTATGTCCCTTTGCCAGCTTTATTATTCTTGATAGCCTTTAGCATGATCTGTCATAAATTTATTTATCTCTGTGCTGTCTGTCTTCCTCCCCTAACAAGTAAGCTCGGTGAGAGAAGGGACTTCTGTCTATTTTGTTCATGGCTCTGTCCTCCACTCCTAAACAGGAACTGGCTCAGACCAAAGGCTCTGTTGAGTGAAAGAATGATTGGCCACTGCTGCTACCTGTGGGGTCCACCACATAAAGGCATTAGCTGCCAGCAGACCCACCATACCCCCAACATGCTTTCATCTCAACAAAGTGAGGAGGTGATCAGCAGCAATGGGGCTACTGAGGTTGGCCTTTAAGTAATTGCTTCATTGCCTCACTCTACCTGAGTACATCCATCAGCTCAACTGGACCAGAATTTATTGTGCCTGACAGTTAGGACCCTGAGGTTCTGGTTCTGGTGTTACCTCTGTCCTGCTGCATGGTCTCAGCTATGTTGTTTAACCTCACTGGGCCTTAAAATGAAGCCAGATGATCAAGTGACCAGGGTCTCACTCTCCCACGGGGCTGGAGTGTAGTGGTGTGATCACAGCTCACTGCAGCTTCAACCTCCCAGGCTCAAGTGATCCTCCCACCTCAGCCTCCCGAGTAGCTGGGACCACAGGTGCGTGCCACCATGCCTGACTAATTTTTGTATTTTTTGTAGGGATGGGGGGGGTCTCACCATGTTGCCTAAGCTGGGCTTAAACTCCTGCACTCAAGTGATCCTTCCGCCTTGGCCTCCCAAAACACTGGGATTATAGGTGTGAGCCACCATGCCTGGATGAAGTTAGTGATTTTTTTTCTTTAATGTGAAAGCAATAGAATACATAGCTCTTGCAGTCAAAAAATGCTGAATCCAGCAGAGGAAGTTGTCCCCACACCAATGAAAGAGGTGTCGCCTTTGAAGACAGGACATACTGAGTCTGCTCAGTAAAGGCTGTCAGAATTCAGGAAATGATTTGCAGAGGAAGGCACCTTACTGGTCCTTGGGGACGGGTCTATGCAGCCCAAGCATCTGTGCAGTTACACAATGTGCTTATGAGCATGGGTAGCCCTTCTAGCCATCCGCTGGGGACAGGACTACTAGTGGGTACCCTGGTAGATGCGGCCTTTCAGAGGGGTAGCACATTGAGATGAGATGACCTGGGTGAAGCTCACTGTTGTGTCCAAGTTAGAAGTGACACAGCTCAGCAGTGGGACACACGAGGGGAATCCCAACACTTTACCAGCTATGAGATGTCTGGCCTCAGATTTCTAAGCATGAACATAGTGCTGCTCTCATACAGTGGTTGTGAGGGTTCAATAAAACACAGCATACAAAGTGCTTAGCATAAAGCATGGTAGACAGTAAGTGCTCAATAAATGTTAACAGTAGCCTTGTTTTATTACTGTTAGCGTGTGCCCTGGAGCGTTCTTTCTGAGTTGGGCTAAATATAGTCTCACCCCCTACACTCATTTCACTGGAGACACCGGTCAGAAAACTGTGAGAATCTGGCAAGTGCGGAGTTGGCCACCTTTCCAAAGGGATGTGCCAAGGTCCTGGCCTCGGCGCCAAGGGCCACGTGGCTGGAAGGAGCTGTCTCTGGGAGCAGACTTATGACTGCAGGATGGGGGAGGGGCTCAGTTAAGGGCCCAGGGCTCCCGCTGGCCACCAGGAGCACAGGGAAAGGGCCAGCCAGCAGGTTCTCAGAACAGGCATGCAGTGACAGCTCTTGGCTCAGTCTTTCTCAAGCAGTGGCAGGTGTGCACTTATCTTTAGCAAGGAGAAGAGATGTGGGAGCAGCTCCGGCCCTGTGCCATCTTTCACTGCCAGCTGCCAGTGTGGAGTATAGGACATTGCTTCACCCTCTGCACAGCGTAGAAGAACCCAACACAGACCATGGAGGGCCCACGAGGCTGGATTAGCAGCTGCAATTCTGGAGTCAGGCTCCTGGGGCGACTATGTAGGATTCCTTTTTAGCTTTTCTTATTGTCCTCTCCTTGCCCCACCGCACAGTCCTACATTGCTGGAGTTGTCAAACTTTCAAATGGGAGCTGGGCGGCATGGCATGAGCCTATAATCCTAGCTACTTGGCAGGTGGGGATTCCAGACCAGCCTGGGCAACATAGAGAGACACCATCTAAAAAATATATATATATTTTTTGTTTTTGGAGACAAAGTTTTACTCTATCACCCAGGCTGGAGTTCAGCGGTACAATCTCAGCTCACTGTAACCTCCACCTCCCAGGTTCAAGCAATTCTCCTGCCTCAGCATTCTGAGTAGCTGGGATTATAGGCATGCACTACCACTCCTGGCTAATTTTTGTATTTTTAGTAGAGACAGGGTTTCACCATGTTGGCCAGGCTGGTCTTGAACTCCTGACCTCAAGTGATCTGCCCACCTCATCCTCCCAAAGTGTTGGGATTACAGACGTGAGTCACCACACCCAGCCTAAAAAAATTTTTTAAGAAAAAAAACTTCTAAATGAAACTCAAGTTACAAAGAATAAGTAATCCATTCAGTCTGTTGAGTTTCTTTATAAATTTTCTTTATAAATTATACAGAGATAAACATGTGGCATATAGTCTTATACCTAAAATAAATGGATAATATGGTAGTCTACATGAAAACTAAAAGCTTTACTACTCCTCTTCTAGAACATCCCAACTGCCACTACTGCCTCCCACTTCTCCCCAAAATGAAAAGATTTCGAACATTCTAATGTACACAGTTCCATCATGGCTACAATGATTATTTTCTTTCAAAGCAATGGTTTTCATTTACCAAGATTGATTTATTTTTGTTTAGTGTTTTTTCACCCTTGGTGTGACAAGTCTTGGTGATAACTTTAGCAAGAAGAGGAACTGTGACTATCCTTGTGAAATTAGCAGTTGCTTCAAATCATCTTCTTCCTCCATAGATCCAGATTTATTCCCCCACCTCCCAGGAGCTCACTGTGGCACTCTGCTTTCCGAGAGTTTATGTGTAACTTCCTTTGCTGTGGAGGCCAGGCTCTAGGTTAACTTCTGGAAGTATCTTTGGAAAGTAATTCTCAGGCATAACTCCAAGAAAAAGAGACACATGGTGAGGAACTGACATAATTTTTTAACACCACAACCAGCATATTTCTGCAGGCAACAGCAGCCAAAATGGGTTGCCAAGACCAATATTGATCTAGTCCTTCATCCAGTCAACAAATCCATTGTTTATAAGATATAATTTTTCTTGGTTAAAGTTCAAAGTTAAACTCCAAGGATTTTCAAAACTATAAAAATGAGACGCTTTCATACCCTCAAAAAAAAAAAAAAAAAAAAAAACCTGGCCAGTTTTCCTCCTTCATGGGTTTTCGCAGTCACTACAAGAAATACAGCCAAGAAAACATTTTTTTGGTCTTTTTTTTCTGAATTCTGGTAGTTTTTTAAAGGAGGATTGTACTAAATGCCTATGTAAAGGTCCCCTCAAATTCTATACCTGTTCTGAAAATCATGAATGCCAGTTGCACAGGTGACTAAGGTCTGCTTTTCTGCTCCAGGGCTGCCCACCTGCAGAATTCCATAAATCAATTCCCCCTTTTCCAGGTTTAGATTCAAGCAGTGCTCTCCATTCCCACCTCTCCTTTTAATATGGAAATGACAGAGTTTTACTAACCCCCTGGAGTAAGGCACAGGGTTTTGTGGTTCACGTCTGATTCTGAAATGGAAAACCTTAGCAAATAAATGGTGAGCAGATGGTGCTTTGTAAACCAGTTCCTCATGGTTCTTCTAGATCCACTTCTGGGACCTGTTGTCAGCAATGAGCAAGCCGGGTTTAGGATGTAGAACCAGGCTGGGATAATAATGAGATTTATGAGATGTCAAGTTGGGCAGTGTCCTGTGTATGTGTGTGTTTTTAAAAAAATAGAGTTAACAGAGGTCACACCTTCTTCTCCATGTCAGTCTTCCCTGCAAAGCACCTAGCCAAGTGGATTGCACACACACACGGTGGTGTTAGCTGATGGATGGATTGATTGTTCATTTTGGATGCCTATGTTATACTGATTCATTCCTGTGGAGATGTCTTAGTTCACTTTTCTAGTTTGGAGAAAATGTGAGCTAAGGATAAAGATGAGCGTTTGTTCTGGACACAGATGTGTGTTGAGCTCCTATCCTATGCCAAGCTCTCGTTTAGGCACTTGGGGTACATCCCTGAATACAACAGAGAAGCAATGCCTGCCCTTGGGGAGCTGATGCTCTGCTGGGGAGAGGGGGTAAATTACAAACAACGATTGCATTTTTAGAGGTGCTTTGAGTATATTTATATGTCATCACAGAAAAGTCAGGCAAGTCATGACTCTGCACTTGGACACAGCAATGAGATTCTGGAAACCACAACAACACACCAAATGCATGAGCCGTCAGGAGGCCAGGAACCGAGCAGCTCATTTTGAGCAGAGACTTGTTGTGGCAGCACTGACAGCTCACACCTGTATAGAACTTTCCAGTTTGCCAAGAGCTTTCCACAGACACTGTTTCCTATGGTCCTCACAATTGCCCTGCCAGATGGGCAGCAATTAGACTTTCAGTCCTGCATATGCGGAAACTAGGGTTTCAAGACCAAGAGTGACTTGCACAAGATCTGGCAGGGCTGGGCTTCAAGCGCAGCAGAATAATAGCAACAGTGTTTGCTACAATAGTGTTTACTACATGCTTGGTGCTACTCTAAATGCTCTATGTGAAGTAATCCATTTCAGTCCTTAAAACATCCCAATGAGCTAGACACAACTATTTTCCCATCTTACAGATGAGATATTTGAGGCACAGAGTGGTTGAGTCATTTACCTAAGTTCCCACTGATAAAAAGTGGCAGAAGTTTGGATTCAAACGCAGATCATGCAAATCTAAGCAGCCTCCTGAAGTGGTAGCTACAGATCTGGGCCGAAGGGCACTGCACTCTCTCTAGTGCAGAAGAGAAGGCTGATCCATTGATAGGCTGGCCAGGAACACATGAATAGCCACACAGTCAGAGATGTCACCATCTATCCACAAAGAACAATAGTCTTTCTGTGCTAATAATATATTTCAAGAGTGATAATGACATTAGGTAAGAGGGAGACAAACTGAAAGGATTTTTAAATTGTCTGAAGATCCCTTTGCCACAAGCCAAATATCCTATTATGATGAACCCAGTTTATCCATTGCTCCTTTGAATTAACAGACCACGATTTGCACAATTTTCTTGCTTAATTTTGACCACCCTGCGATCTTTTTTCTGAACTCTTGTTGTACTGAGCCTTCACAAGACAATATTCCATGTAAATAGACATTGCTCTGTACGCTTACATACGTTGTCCATGTGTGCCCAGCCTGTCTCCCCAAACAAATTACAAGACACTCAGTGACTGGGAGCTCTGTCATATGACTTCATTGGCCCTTTAGCCCTAACCTAGGGGGGCAGGGATAAGATAGTAGATATTCAATATTTGTTAACTGCTTAAATTATAGTCTTTCGGTTGAATTCTCAGTAGCTTCTGCAGAAGTATTTGTGCTTGTTCCTTATTCATTTTTTCTTTGTTTTGTTGCAGCTAGAACTGTAAATATTCAGATATAAAGACAGTATGCTAGAAAATGTTTAATAACCAGCATTACAGAAAAAAATATATATATATATAAGCATTTACCATAGTAAAAATACTCTCAACACAGCCTATTTCAAGCTACCGGCATGATGTCAGCTGGCTTGCAAAATGCCTGAAAGTTAAAAGGTTGATTCTATTAAGTTGGTATGGGTGGCTCTAAAACACTGCAGTTTCTTCCAAAATATGATCTTTGCTGATGTGGTGACTTTTGGTTTTCTTTCTCAATAAAGGCTTTCTTAGTGAAGGATTATACCCAGGTTTGCCTAAAATATAAGATTTTTGGTTTGTGTTTATGAAAATTTGAAATACAAACCTAGTAAGTAATGCAGCAATTACTTATTTAGTCATTCCATGGTCAAGTTGTGGAAAAAAGTTTTGTGTTTTAATTAATGAAGCTTAAAAAACAATCAAAATCTACACTCTTAAGCCAATCAAACAACCAAGTGACATCCTATCTCCTTCCTTCCTCCTTCCCTCTGTCCCTCACTTCCTCCTTTCCTCTCTCCCTCCCTTCCTCCTTCCCTCTCTCCCTCCCTTCCTCCTTCCCTCTCTCCCTCCCTTCCTCCTTCCCTCTCTCCCTCCCTTCCTGCTTCCCTCTCTCCCTTCCTTGCTTTTTCTTTTCCCATTACCTCACCTCCTTTCCCATTCATATCATTTTCATTTTGGGTGGGAAGTTTTGCTCTTTTGGTAACGTTTCTGGGGTAAGAAAACACTTTCAAGACCAACAGTCTTGCCCCCCTAAAACCATACGAGGACCCACTGTAGAGTTTTAAACAACTATTGGATTGATTTTGCTTCTAGCTGTCTTCCAGGAAGTCTTTCTTCTACTTCAGCTTTTCATTCAGAATTCCTAATGTGTCCTTAATGGGATACAAAACCACAGTTGTTTTAGAGGATAAAAGATAACTCTCAACACAGATCCAAGAGTTTGACAGTGTTCTATAGCGGAATGTAGTCTTCCCTGAATTTAGGAAGATTGTAACTGCCGGTTCTTTCCCTTTCCCCACGGGACCATCTCCTCCTCTTCATTAAACCTCTAGTTAGGAGAATTTCTATTTGGTGTGTGAGTTGAGGGAGGGAGAGGAGGTTGAGGTCTATCCATATGTAGAAAATAGCTCCTTTACAACTTGTCTAATGGGGCCCACCTGGGTGCAGACAGCAGCAGAGGGCAATCGCGTCAATTCAAAGCCATTCCCATTGCATCAAAAATCATTGTTAATATTATTTAAAAGAAGCTATATGACGTTAATCATTTTTCAAAAGGAAGCTAACTAAAAACATTTTTATTTCAAATATCAATGAGGCTTTTAATTAAATTTATCATGGCAAAACTCACTTGTTCTTGATTACACTAGTTTTCAAACCCTTAAGGCAGCTTTCTTTCTTTCTTTCTTTTTCCTGTGTGTCTGGCTCTTTTATTGGTGTGCCAGTGAAAAGCCTAGTTATGGGTACTTTCAACCGAGGAGCCTGGATGAAAGCTTTTTCTGAAGTACTTGGCATTCTCCACTTGGTTTTGTATTGTGACTTATTTTTCTCCTTAAGTAGTCCATAAGCTTCTTGTAAGCAGAAGCAAAGTAATTTCATTTTTCCCACAGAGCCCCTGTGCTGTGCAGAGCACAGGTGTATGGACTCCCATAACTTTCAAAGCTAGAAGCGTCATTGGTGAGATTTTCCAGCCCAGATTATTGTTACTTTGATCCATGGAAATAGCCTTACTCAAGGTGTCTGTAAACCCTCTGAAATTATATAGAAAGTACCATATGCATGTGTATGCGTGCAATGTACATATGCCTAGTAGCACTTTTCTAGGGACAAATACTCATCAGATTTTCAAAAATGTTAAAGATCTATCACTCTATTCAAGGCCCACACAGCCCCAAAGACAGGGCTGTGTCATCCGTAAACTTCCAGGGAATTGGGAAGTATTAGAGAGAGAGGAACTGAGTTTCTCTGGGGAGAAAATAGATATTTACACAATAAATAATCATTGTATCTCTACACGGATTGTTTATTATTTACTCATTTATATTTGAGATGTATTTCACATACCATAGATTCACCTCTGTAAATGGGTGAATTCAGTAGTTCTTAATATATTCATAAAGTTGCACAACCATCAGCAATTTCTCATAAGTATGACTTATTGAGAGCCTTCGCACCAAGCGCCATCCTTAGTGCAGTGGATACAGCAGTGGGAACATGAGGGACAACATGTCTGCCCTCCAGAAACTCACCTTCCATTGGGGTAGACAGCAAACAAAGAATCAAATAATTATACCCTACCTGTTATAGGTTAAATTGTGTCCCTCTCCAAATCCATATGTTGAAGTCTGAACCTCTAATGCCCCTTAATATGATTTTATTTAGAAATAGGGTCATTATAGACGTAATTGGTTAAGATGAGATCATACTGGAGTACGGTAGACCATCCAATATGACTGGTGTCCTTAGGAAAAGGAGAAATTTGGACACAGGGCAAAGGCCACATGAAGACGAAGGCAGAGATGGGGGTGACGCACCAGATGCCAAGGATCACCAGAGATCGCCAGCAAGCACAGAAGCCAGGGGAAGGGCGGGAACAGGGCAACCCTCACAGCCCTCAGAAGGAGCCAACTCTTCTGACGCCCTGATCTCAGACTTCTAGTCACCCAGTTTGTGGCACTTTTTGTTACAACAACCCTAGCAAACTAATACACACCTCATTTCAGCTTGTGATCCTCCCCGCTACAATGGAAATTATAATAACCCATATGACCAACGGAAAAAGTGGCTAATTTTACTTTTAACATACGGTGGTCAGGGAAGATGTGATATTATTTTATTACATACATATGCAGATTTCTGTCCATGGTTCCCGGCTCATAACTTCCACAGCTCTTGTTACGGGCTATTGTTACAATGTTGGGGCATTTTAAGCCTCAGAAACAGGCCTCAGAAAACAGAATCTCCCTTTCTCATCTTCTCCTGCCATTTTGCCATTTTTTTTTTTTTTTTTTTTTTTTTTTTTTTTGAGACAGAGTCTCGCTGTGTCACCCAGGCTGGAGCGCGGTGGTGCAATCTTGGCTCACTGCAACTTCCACCTCCCAGGTTCAAGCAATTCCTGCCTTTTTTTTTTCACATACTCCTTTTCCTCCCCAAGGCAGGACTTTAATCTTTCCCTGCCTTTCTGCCTTGGAGCTGGCTATAAAGAAATTCTCTGACCTACCTTGTCTGATTGTGGTCAGAAGATCTTCATTTCAGAAGGGGTCTTGCCCCATATGCAGCAGAAAGGAATGTTACACAGAGAGGCCAAGCAGAATCTAAACAGACAGGCTTTGCTGGGTTCCTCACCTGGTCTTTCAATATGAGATCATACCTTTTTTGTCCAGTCACACTTCTACATCAGTGTCCATCCTTCATGCCCATTCAGTGAAGTTTCCATAAAAGGCCCAAGAGGACAGGGTATGGGAGCTTCTGGACAGCTGAAGTCCTGGAGGCTGCAGGAAGATGAACAAGAACTCATCCCCATACCAGGAGCAGGGCACATCCCAACTCCACAGGAATGGAAGCTCCTGCACTCAGGACCTTCCAGACCTCATACAATGTGTCTCTTCTTCCAGCTGCTTATATCCTTTAAAATGTCCTTTATAATAAACTAGTAAATATAAGTGTTTCCTTGAGTTCTGTGAACTACTCTCACAAATTAATCAAGCCTAAAGGAGAGATCATGAGAACCCCAACTTGAAGTCAGTAGGTCAGAAGTTCCAGAGGTCCTGAAGCGACAGGACACCTCTATCCCAGGTGGCTAGCATGAGAACTGAATTGAACTGGGGGACATCCAGCTGGTGTCTGCTGCAGAATTGATTGCTTGCTTGCTGGTGGGAAGAAAATCCCCCAGATTTCACACCAAAGTCCTCTGTGTTCATTGTTATAATTCGAGGGCAGAGAAAAAAACTGTTGCTTGGTTTTTTTTCCTCTAAGAATAAGCCTGGCTTAGGAAAATGAGAAGGAGTCAGGTATTTGAAAGTCATAAAAGAGCATTCCTGACAGAGGACACAGTAAATGCAAATGCCCTGAGGCAGCAATGAGATGAGACGATTAGAAGAACAGCAGATGGTAAGTGAGGCTGCACACAGGAGTCAAGGGAGAGAGTGACTCCCCATGAGAATGGAAAGGTAGGCGGGGGCTAGATCCAGCATGGCCCAGGAGGCCATGGAAATGGGTTTGGATTTGCTTCTAACTGCAATGAAAAGCCACTGAAGGATTTCACTTAGGAGACTGCCAAGATCAGATTTATTCCTGGAAAGGTGACTCTGGCTGTTGGATGGAGACTAGGTTGTAAGAGAACAGCTGTGACTTTATGGGAAGAGGCCATTGTAGAAGTCCAGGAGGGAGATGATGGCAGCTTGAACTTCAGTGGAGGATTGGAGCTGGAGAGAGGCAGACCACCCCAATATGAGTTCTGAAAATAGATTCAACAGGATTTGCTGATGAGGGTGATGGCAAAGGGGAAAATAAGGGTGTGGCTTAAGTCAAGTCTTGGGTTTGCACAACGGAGTGGATGGAGGTATCACTTAGCAACATGGAAGAACTGAAAAAACCTGTAATCCCAGCATTCTGGGAGGCCAAGGTGGGAGGATCACTTAAGCTCAGGAACTCAAGACCAGCCTGGGCAACATAGAGAGACCTCATTGCTAGGAAGGATGGATGGAAGGAAGGAAGGGAGGGAGAAAGAGAGAAAAGAGAGAGAAAGAGAGAGAGAGAAAAGAAAGAAAGAAAAGGAAGGAAGGAGAGAAAGAAAGAGAAAAAGGGAGAAAAGAGAGAGAGAAGAAAGAAAGAGAAAAGAAAGAGAAAGGAGGAAGGAAAGGAAGGAAGGAGAGAGAATGAAAGGGAGGGAGGGAGGGAAGAGAGAGACAAAGAAAGAGAAAAAGAGAGAGAAAAAAGAGAGAAAGAGAAAGAAAGAAAAATAAAAAGAAAGAATGAAAGAAGAAAGAAACAAGGAAGGAAGGAAGGAGGGAGGGAGGGAAGGAGGATAAGGAGGAGGAAGGAAGGAAGGGAGGGAAGAGAGAGAGAAAGAAAGAGAAAAAGAGGAAGAAAAGAGAAAAAGGAAGACAGGAAAGAAGGGAGAGAGGAGAGAGAGAGAATGAAAAAGAAAAAGAGAGAGAGAAAAAGAGAGAGAAAGAAAGAAAGAAAAAAGAAGAAAGAGAAAAAAGGAAGGAAGGAATGAGGGAGGGAGGAGAGAGGGAGGAAGGATGGAAGGAAAGAAGGAGAGAGAGAGAAAGAAAGGAGAGAGAAAGAAAGAAAGAGAGAAAAAAGAAAGAAAGAAAAGAAAGAGAAGGAAGGAAGGGAAAGGAGAGAGAGAAAAGAGAGAGAGAGAAAAGAGAAAGAAAGGAAAGAAGGGAGGGAGAGAGGAAAGAGAGAACAAAAAAGAAAAAGAGAGAGAAAAAAGAGAAAAAGAAAAAAAGAGAAGAAAGAGAAAAAAGGAAGGAAGGAGAGAGGGAGGAGGGAGGGAGGAAGGACAGAAGGAAGGAAGGAGGGAGGGAGGGAGGGAAGGAAGGAAGGAGAGAAAGAAAGAAAGAAAAAGAGGGAGGGAGGGAAAAGAGAGAAAGAAAGAGAAAAAAGAGAGAGAGAAAGAAAGAAAGAAAGGAAAGAGAAACAAGGAAGGAAGGAGGGAGGGAGGGAAGGAGGATAAGGAGGAGGAAGGAAGGAAGGAAGGAAAAAGAGAGAGAAAGAAACAGAAAAAGAGAGAAAAGAGAAAGAAAGAAAGAGGAAGGAAGGGAGGGAGGGAGGAAAGAGAGAGAGAAAGAAAGAAAAACAGAGAGAAAAAAGAGAAAGAAAGAGGGAGGGAGGGGGAGGATGGAGGGAGGGGGAGGATGGAGGGAGGGAAGAAGGAAGGTAGGAAAAAGGGAGGGAGGGAGGAAGGAAGGAAGAGAGGAAAGAGAGAGAGGAAGAAAGAGAAAAAGAGAGAGAAAAGAGAAAGAGAAAGAAAGAGAAAAAAGGAAGGAAGGAAGAAGGGAGGGAGGAAGGAAGCAAGGAAGGAAGGAAGAAAGGAAGGAAGGGAGGGAAGGAAGGAAGGGAGGGAGGGAAGGAAGGAAGGAAGGGAGGGAAGAAAGGAAGGAAGGAAGGAAGGAAGGAAGGGAGGGAGGGAGGGAGGGAAGGAGGGAAGGGGACGACTACATCAAAGAAGAACAACAACAACTGGAAAAAGAACAAATTTCAGGGAGAAAATCAACTCATTTAAGTTTGAAGGACTGTTACAGATGCTAAGCTATACTTGCTAAATGACTGAAATGTGCTTTTTAAATACACAACTACCTATCTAGAAGTGAACTATTTTGCTGCAAGAACATTTCTGAGATTTCACAACATGTCCTGAGATAATAGGAGACACACTGGAGTGTCATGAAAACAGGGTGGCAGATCACACACTCTCACGCTAGGGACCCTCCTCAAAGCAGAGAGCGACACCCATAAATTGAGATGCCTCTAGAAATGGCTAACCTTTAGCACCTCTCAGTTCATCTCCCCACTTCCACCTCCCCCATCCCTCTCACCTCCTTGCCAGTCTCTGGACTGAATTTGTTCAGTGCCGGGCAGCACATTGCGGGTGAGGGGCATGGCACTGCATTGGCTTTCTAGGGCTGATGTAACAAATTATCACCAGCTGAGTGGCTTAAAACAACAGAAATTTACTCTGTCAGAGTTCTGGAGAGGAGAAGTCTGAAATCACGTGTCATCAGGGCTACCCTCCCTATCACCAAAGGCCCCAGGGGAAATTCAGTTCCTTGCCTCTTATCTTCTAGTGTCTCCATGTGCTTTTTGGCTCATGGCTGCAAGGCTTTAATCTCTGCAGCCACCATCACATGGCCTTCTGCTCTGTGTCTCAAATCTCCCTCTGCCTTTCTCTTGGTTTTAAGGCTCACCTGGATAATCTAAGATGACTTTATCAGGATATCTTTAAGTTAATTACTCCTGCAAAGACTCTTTTTGCAAATAAGGTCACATTCCCAGGGACTAGAAGAACATATCATTTGGGAAGGGGGCCAGCATTCCACCCACTACAAGTAATGAATGAGAGATTTGCTCCCTCTTCTCGTGGAATAGTAACTGAGACCCAAAGGGTGCATGTGAATGAGCACAGTGAAGGACAGAGGGAAAGCTTCCAGAGATGCTGGCAGGTTTGAAGACCTTGAAGAGAAAGCATGGAGCATCCAAGGATTTCCACCAAGCTAGAAATGGGGCGAGGTGAAGCCAGAGGGGTGGGGCTGGGCCAGGTCACTGAGGGCTTCCTAAGCTCTGGGATGATGTTTGGACTTGGAGACAGTGGGGAGCTTCTAGAGGGTTTTAAATAGGGGAGGATTGAGGCCGAGCATAGTGGCTCATGCTTGTAATCCCAGCACTTTGGGAGGCTGAGGCTGAGGCTGAGGTCTGGGTGGATCACTTGAGCCTGGGAGTTTGTGAGCAACCTGGGCAACATGGCAAAACCCCATCTCTACAAAAAAAATACAAAAATTAGCTGGGTGTGGTGGTGCACACCTGCAGTCCCGGCTACTTGGGAGGCTGAGGTGAGAGAATTGCCTGAGCCCGGGAAGTTGAGGCTACAGTGAGCCATGACTGCACCACTGCACTCCAGCCTGGGCAACAGAGTAAGACACTGTCTTAGTCAATCAGTCAAGGAGGATCATGACCAGGTGTGCCTTTTAAAAAATTAGACATGTGCTTTGTGGAGAATGGATGTGAAAGGGGAAAACTGAGGGTAGACAGGTCGGGTAAGGTGCTCTTTGAGATTCTAGGCAAAACATGGAGGTGGTTTGGACTAGATGGCTGGCAGAAGTAGAGTGGAACGGGTAGGTCAGAACCGCCAAATGTCACTGAACCTTGTCTCTCCCAACCACAGATTTAATTACTCACATTGACAAAGGCAATATGTAAAGACCATGCCTTAATGTGGCCTGGTAAAACCATTTCAAATGGGACTCAACCTTTATCAATTATTCTGAAAGGCTGCAAGATGATTTTTTTGGAGGATAAATGAAAGCTTATACTGATGGGTGCTGAACTCACCCTGAAAATGCCCCTTCCTTTTCCATTCAGCTGTGTGCTCTTGTGGCCTTGAAGAGCAGCACCAGTGTCATCTGGAGGTTTTAATGGCCTCTGCTTGGAATATGTGGATGTGCAGTTGTTACAAGTATTCTCATTCTGGTATTTTTCTGGCCTGAGCTATTTTAGCCAGGAGGATGCAAGCAGACCCCGAAAGCCCAATTACTGTCTCTAGGATCTGAATGCCCAGCAACTTGGAAGGTCATGAGAAGCAGCTACCCCAGGGTTCAGAACTGTGAAGCAGCCTCCTGATTTGAAGGTAGAACATTGTCTCTTGCCAGTGCTGTTTGCACTCAATATAAAACCCAGAGTGGGTGGAAAAGCTGCCCAGTTGGAAAAAAACAACAAAAATGCAAACCGAGTATTTGGAATTTTTATCCAATTCCTTCCACTATGACAAAAAAACTTCTAAATTCCCTCCCAAGATCCAACCTGCTATGTAGCTGGGGCTGTCTTCAGAGTCAGACCTGGGTTTGGACAGTCCCCGTGAAACAGGTCTTTAGATCTCTGTAGCTCCTACAGGGCCTCCAAGTGCCAGAGACATAGACGTGTTCAGTAAATACTCGTGGATAAGAAGCTCTGCGCTCAAAGGTTTTGGAAAGAGAAAGGAAAAACAAAACAGACCAGGGCATTTCCACCTTATTAAAATGCAGCAGGACCGTCTTGCTAGGAGCAATGTTGATTTTCCACGAGCCCCGCACAGGGAACGAGAAGATCCAGAAGATCCAAGTCCCACTTCACATTGTTTCTTATTGTGTGACCTCGAGCAAACCCAGCGCCGCAGTTTTGTCTTTGTTCATGTGAGGATCTGGGTTAGGAGACCCTATGCAAAGGCAATCAGGGTGCCATTATCCACCCAGCTGTCGCCGGTGGGTACGTGCAAACACAGACTCTGTTGTTGATGGGGAAATAATCAGAGACAGATTCTCAGTGATGTAACCAAGAGAACTGAGCAGATGACCGTAAAGACAGAAGTGAAAGTCCATTCCAGAACCGTGGCCGCCTGAGGAAACTCCCCAGGAGACACCCCGATGGGCACTGAGGAGCAAAATGCATGGTCCTGCTCACATCCCATCCCGTCTACCCCCAGAAGGGTACCTAATCCCCAAAGCACTAAAGTGTGAACACTCCTACCAGGACGTACTCATGGGTCAGACAGGGTCACGGCTCTGGAGCCTGCCATTCTACTGGTTCCTAGTTGGTCCTCTTGCCACGCTGTTGTTATTACTGTTGTAGCTGTGGCTGTCGCTGTTGCTGTCTGTGCCAGGCGTGCAAATCCCCAAGGGCTAGGCTTTTCTTTTTTCCTGCCATACCCCCTCAGCCTCGCCACTGTGGTCCCCAGCCTGGTCTCTGCACACAGCAGGCATTCAATAACCACTCACTGATTAACCGTCATCATGGCAGGAAAATAAGCCGTGGCTGGGTGCTCAGAGCCTGGAATAGCATGTATGGGGGTGGGGCAGGGAAGGCACAGAGCCACGTGGAGCCAGAGCCCTAACGAGAAACAGGCCTCAGCACTGATGAGAAATTGATTACCCTGCCTCTCAGCACCAGGCCTTCTCCCCAGAGCTCCTCCAAGAGACACAGACCTAGGGTGGAGGCCCCAGCCTGAGCCTCTTCAGGGCTATCCAGCCCCTAGCCCCCAGCCGCCAGCATGGAAGCTAACGAGCGTATTTATAACCCACCTTGTCCCAAAAAGAATTTCAAGCACTTTTCAAAAAGGGAAGCAATACCATAAGAGGAAGTAAATTTAGAAGAAAAAAAAAAAATGAGTCAAAGGGAAATAAGGGCAGGATTACTTAATGGTGGAAAATCAGGTTTGGGGTCAGGTGGAGGGAGAACCAGTTCTGGACCCTTTGTTATGTCACCAGAGGAAGATCTGCCCACCAGCCTACCAGCCATGAGTCTTATTGGAGGTGGCAAGGTTACCTGGGGATGATGATGTTTATTGTTTTCTTAACCTCAAGCACGGTGATTGTGACAAGGATCAGGGCAGAATACTTGGAAAACATGGATCAGGATAGAAATACTTTGTGAATCAAGGAAAATATGTTGGTGCTATCTCCTGTCACTGAGGAATGGGATGGTTAAGCCTCCAGGCACTGGGGTAGAGGGACAAGAGTTCAAGTTCCGGTTCTGTAGCTGACTAGCTGCTTCTAACCTTCATTATTTAACTTCTCTAAGCTTCAGCTATACAAGAACTGAGTCGAGCATCTGAAGTCCCTACGAATAAAAAGTGAACATGAACTCTTTGTGTAGCAAAGGCTATCCTAAGCATTTCCATATCTGAACCCCTTTAATACTGTTAAAAACCCCTTGAGGTAGGTGGGTGCTGATATCATCCATATTTTGCAGACAAAGAAACAGGTTAAAATGACTAAATCCAAGTCACATTAACTGGTGTATGGCAGAGCCAGGGTTTTTCTTTTTGGTTTTTTTTTTTTTGAGACGGAGTCTCGCTATGTCACCCAGGCTGGACTACAGTGGCACAATCTCGGCTCACTGGAAGCTCCACCTCCCGGGTTCATGCCATTCTCCTGCCTCAGCCTCCCAAGTAGCTGGGACTACAGGTGCCTACCACCACACCCGGCTAATTTTTTTTTTTTTTTTTTTGTATTTTTAGTAGAGACGGGGTTTCACTGTGTTAGCCAGGATGGTCTCGATCTCGTGACCTCATGATCTGCCCGCCTTGGCCTCCCAAAGTGCTGGGATTACAGGCGTGAGCCACCCTGCCCAGCCAGAGCTAGGGTTTAAAGCAAGGGACTCTTCTTCAGAGTTTGTGCTCTGAGCCACTACTTTACACCATGTACATGCTCAGTAAATGATAGCTACTACTATAATAGTCAGGGCTAGTTAATATGCAGATGAGCTGTAGTAATATTTAGTTGACTACCTGGAGCATAGAAATTTATATTGTACCTGCAAAGCTGTATGTGTGCATTTTGAACTTGGATAGTTTCTGCCTGATTGCACCTCAAAAAGCTATTGCAATAGTCATTCTCCCTAGCAATGTCTGAGACCTAGGTTTCAAAGGCACCAAAATGTATCTTATACTGCAACATAAAATTTGTTTAATTTACCAAATACCTACTGGGCTCCTACAATGGGCCAGGCATCATTGTAGGCACTTGGAGTATATTAGTGAACAAAAAGGACAAAAATCCATGCCCCGACAGAGTTTATATGTTGGTGGGTTTAGGTTACTTTGTTGCAAAACAGGTCTTGAACTCTGGTCACAGCATCGCTTGCCTCTTCCTGGGTCCCACTCATAAAGAATTTAGAACTGAAGGATTCAGATTGAGCAATCATTTCCTGAGCTCTGAAGGGCCAAGTGTCCCGTATGTCATCAGAGCCTCCAAGTTCTTCTCATAGGAATACTGCTAGTATAATCATCCCTATCTCCACAGATGAGGAACCAGAGGCTCAAAGAGTTAAGGTGTTTGTTCCAGATGACCCACCCAGCGCTAAGGGACAGATTTATTTCACTGCACCACAGTGGTGAGATCACTATGAGGAAATTCATCTGGGGCGCAAACACATATTTTGGCCCTTAATCCTATAGCATCTACTGATAGCATCATCCATTTGGAATTCAGAATATGTTTGCCCTGATTCTTATTTTTGTGTGTATACATATTCATTAATGTATAACTAGGACAAATATTATTAAAATATTAATATTCATAATCTTCCCCTTCCTCTTAAATAGTTTTTTGTTTTGTTTTGTTTTGTTTTTTTGTTTGAGATGGAGTCTCGCTCTGTTGCCCAGGCTGGAGTGCAGTGGCACGATCTCGGCTCACTGCAAGCTTCGCCTCCTGGGTTCACGCCATTCTCCTGCCTCAGCCTCCCAAATAGCTGGGACTACAGGCACCCGCCACCACGCCCGGCTAATTTTTTGTATTTTTAGTAGAGACGGGGTTTCACCGTGTTAGCCAGGATGGTCTCCATGTCCTGACCTCGTGATCTACCCGCCTCGGCCTCCCAAAGTGCTGGGATTACAGGCGGGAGCCACCACGCCCGGCCTTAAATAGATCTTAAAGGGGAAGAATTCTAGTTTCCTGGGTCCATTTCTAGACTACTGTTTGTTCAGGGGAATCCTGTTAAGGGACCAACAGAGATAACTCAAGAGTCCAGAAAGGCTATAATGATCTTTAGAATATGATCTTCAGAATAAAGGCCAGCATAGGTATAGAATGAGAGAGACGGCGAGACCCTTGGGCTAGATGTCTGGACAGAATGCTGAGATTTGAAAAGTGAGAGTAGGAGAGAAAGAGAGCATTTTGGAAGAAACAATACTTACGAAGAGTAGAATACTAAAAAGAGCACCCAGTTGGTTCTCAGTAAGTGTTTGCTGATTGAGTAGATGAGTATGTTCAATAGATCAGTAGGATGACCATAGTTAACAACAATCCGTTGTACATTTCAAAATAGCTAGACGAGAATAATTCAAATGTTCCTCGCATAAAGATAAATACTTAAGGCTGGGCGCGGTGACTCATGCCAGTGCAGTGCTGTGTCCCCACTCCCAATGTGTGGCCCAGAGACTGAACAAATTCAATCCAGAGACTGGCAAGGGGGTGAGAGGGATAGGGGAGGGCAGGAGTGAGGAGACAAACTGAGAAGTGCTAATAGGTAGCAATTTCTAGAGGCACCTCCAGTTGATGGGTGTCACTCTCCACTTCGACGAGGGGCCCTAGAGTGACAGTGTGTGATCTGCAACCCTGTTTTGATGACACTCCAGTGTGTCTCCTATCTCCTATCTCAGGACATGTTGTGAAATCTCAGAAATGTTCTTGCCTTGCAGAAAAATTGTTCACTTCTAGATAGGCAGTTGTGTATTTAAAAGCACATTTCAGGCCGGGCACGGTGGCTCATGCCTGTAATCCCAGCACTTTGGGAGGCCGAGGCATGTGGATCACCTGAGGTCAGGAGTTCGAAACCAGCCTGGCCAACACGGTGAAACCCCGTCTCTACTAAAAATACAAAAAATTAGTCAAGCATGGTGGTGGCCGCCTATAATCCTAGCTACTCAGGAGGCTGAGGCAGAAGAATGGCTTGAACCTGGGAGGTGGAGGTTGAAGTGAGCCAAGATGGCGCCACTGCACTCTAACTCTAGCTTGGGTGACAGAGTGAGACTCAATCTCAAAAAATAAAAAATAAAAAAAGATAAATATTTAAGGTGATGAGTTTTCCAATTATCCTGATTTGATTTTTATACATTATATAAATGTATCAAATTATCATATGCACCCTGAAAATATATATACCTATTATGTACCCTGAAACATATATATATATACCTATTATGTATCAACAAAAGGAAAGAAAGAAAAAGAACAGATGAACAAACAAGTGAATGAATAAATGAATGAATGAATGGAAAGCTGCCATCTGTATGGAGGCTACTAAAGGGGCAGAGGAAAGGAGTAGGATTTGTAAGAGGTTTTACAGTGCATAAAACATATAATCCTTTGATGTTTCCTCAATAGACTAAGAATTATACTTTAATTGGCAGGGCGCGGTGGCTCAAGCCTGTAATCACAGCACTTTGGGAGGCCGAGGCGGGCGGATCACGAGGTTAGAAGTTCAAGACCAGCCTGGCCAACATAGTGAAACCCCGTCTCTACTAAAAATACAAAAAATTAGCCAGGTGTGGTGGTGTGCGCCTGTAATCCCAGCTACTCAGGAGGCTGACGCAGGAGAATCATGTGAACCCGGGAGGCAGAGGTTGCAGTGAGCCAAGATTATGCCATTGCACTCCAGCCTGAGCGACAGTGTGAGACACTGTCTAAAAAAAAAAAGAAAAGAATTATACTTTAATTAATGTTTGATGGTGGATGTGCTGCTTTGAGGAGCACTCTTTGAGACTGGAATGGGGCTCACTGGCTTTATGTGGGTTGTGCACTGAGGGACACTCATGTGATAGGCACTCTCCCTGACACTGAGGTGTATCACAGACACATGAACAGATAGGAATATACATCCCACTTTGTCAAGGACTATAACAGAGAAATCAATCATGCGTATGGGTGCTCAGAGATGGGAATGACCAACTTTGCCTGAGGGCTCAGGGAAAATCTGCCTGAAGGAGGTTATGCCTGAGAGCAGTCTTGAAAAGTAAAAAGTGGAAGTTTTCCAACTAAATAGAGGAAAGACATTCCAAAATGAAGATGCCCTAATACAGCAAGCCAGAAGCAGAGAAGAGTGAAGATTCAGAGAGGCTGGAGTGAGCTAAGAAGAGTGAGCTAAGTGCTGGAAGATGGCTGGGCTGGCTGACCAAGGCCTTTGTGCTCTCAGCTGAGGATTTAGGTTGGCCCTATAGGAGGCAAAGTCAGTAGAAGTCTTCAAAGAGGTGAGTGACAGAAGCACAGTCTTTCTTAGAGAGATAGCCAGAGTGGCAGTCAAAGGATAGACCAAGGCCAGGAGAGAGTCCAGGCTGAGAAACTTTGATCTTCCACAGGATTTAGTCTTTGTGCTTTGGGCAAAAAGGATCATCATATTATCATAATACAATGATTGCCCAAGTTGGAGTCCATGCTCTACAATTACGGAACTCTATGACCTTGGCAAATTACTTGATTTCTCTGTGCTTTAGTTTTCTAAATGGGAATAATCATTTCCACCTAACTGAGTTGTTGTGAGAACTCAAGATTAATAGCTAAGATAATAGAGAGAGCTTGAAAGAGTGCCTGCCACTCTCAATAAACGTTAATGATTGATATTATTAGTACTGATGTTGGTTAATTGTCTTGAATAGATCTCGATTTTTTTCTGACACAGAACATGTATCTTGGACACCAATCACCATCATTCCCCCATACTCCCATTTACACCTGTGCATTCTGTTGTGTAAGAACACAACATTCTTTTTTTGAGATGGAGTCTTGTGCTGTCACCCAGGCTGGAGTGCAGTGGCACAATCTCGGCTCACTGCAACCTCTGCCTCCCGGGTTCAAGCAATTCTCCTGCCTCAGCCTCTTGAGTAGCTGGGACTACAGGTATGCACCACCATGCCAAACTAATTTTTTGTATTGTATTTTTAGTGGAGACAGGTATCGGGGAACCAGTTCCCAATATTTCAACGTAGGTTCTTTTCTATTTTCCGTAAGTGTCGGCTGGTCTGAGAAATACAGAGAAAGAGTACAGAAGAGAGAAACTTCCCGCAACAGACAGGGCTTCACCATGTTGGCCAGGCTGGTCTCGAACTCCTGACCTCAAGAGATCCACCCACCTAGGCCTCCCAAAGTGCTCGGATTATGGGCATGAGCCACCGCACACTGCCCAGAACAGAACATTCTTGATGGCAGAATCCAAGTAACATGAGCTTCTACTGAAGCATGGTGTTAGCATGCAGTAGTTGCTTAATACATGTTTGCTAAATGTATGCCAGTCAGGGCAGCGAAAACAACGCTCAGTAAATTGACAAACAGTTTTCCAGAAGCAGTCACAAGATATTGGCATTAGAAACCTGGCTATAGCTCCAAATGGAACTTCATCCTCAAAGGAATTCCTGTCCCATCTGATCTAGCTCTACTCACCCAGCCCCAAAGAGATCTCTAAAAATGTTAGAGACAAAACAAAGACTAAGGAAGGAAAGACGTGGTACACATGAAACAGTGGAAACTGAAAAGAACCAGGGAGGCATAGAGCAAAATCCAAAAGACTGATGGCAATGGACTTGTTGAACTTCATATATTAAGAAAAGATTTTCCTGATATAAAATGTATAATATAAAAGAAAACTTCAATACCTATCGGGAACCAAAATTTTAACAGAACCAGAGTTGGAGGTAGCTGGTATAAAGGAAAACAGAATTTAAGAGAACTCATTGCTTTGTGGTAGGAAAGCAGAGTGGGCTGTACTGATTAAGTCTTTACTTGGTAGGCAAATATAGGTTAACCTGTTTGTTAAAAAATCAAGGGCAATGAAAAGACATGAATAAAAAACTTAATTGCTTATAATTAAGTGAAATAAGCTAGCCTGAAAAGGCTACATGCTGTATGATTCCAACTACATGATCTTTTGGAAAAGGGAAAATAACGGGGATAGTGAAAACATCAGTGTTTGCCGGGGAAGGGGAGATGGATGAACAGGCAGAGCACAGAGGATTTTCAGGTGGTGCAGTTATTCTGTATGATACAGTAATGGTGGATATGTGACATTATGCATTTGTCAAAACCCATAGAATATACAACGTAAAGAGCGAACCATGATGTAAACTATGGACTTTAGTTAATAATAATGCGTCAATATGGGCTCATCACTTGTAACAAATGTAACATACCAGTGCAAAATGTTAATAATAGGGGAAACTTGTAGGCTGGGGGAAATATATGGGAACTCTAGTTTCTGCTCAATTTTTCTGGAAAATTAATGCCATTGTGAAAAAAAAAGATCTATTAATTTTAAAAATTCAAGGGCAAACACTAACAAAATAGAAGCAGGATATTTTCCACTGCCATGCTACTAAATGGGGGGAAAGAAAGGAATAGGCCAGGCATGGTGGCTCATGCCTGTAATCCCAGCACTTTGGGACACTGAGGCGGATGGATCGCCTGAGGTCAGGAGTTCAAGACCAGCCTTGCCAACATGCTGAAACCTTGTCTCTACTAAAAATACAAAAAATTAGCCAGGCATGATGGTGGTTGCCTGTAATCTCAGCTACTTGGGAGGCTGAAGCAGGAGAATTGCTTCAACCTGGGAGGTGGAGGTTGCAGTGAGCCAAGATCATGCCATTGCACTCCAGCCTGGGTGACAGAGCGAGACTCTGTCAAAAAAAAAAAAAAAAAAAAAGAAAGGAATAAAAATTTCTGGCTGGGTATGGTGTTTTACGCCTGTAATCCCAACACTTTGGGAGGCCAAGGAGGGAAATCACTTGAAGCCAGGAGTCTAAGACAAGCCTGGGTAACATAGCGAGACCCTGTCTCTACTAAAAAAAAAAAAAAAATTAATTAATGAGCCAGGTGTTGTGGTTCCCACATATAGTCCTAGATAACTTGGGAAGCTGAGGTGAGAGGATTGCTTGAGACCAGGATTTCAAGGCTGCATTGAGCTGATTGTACTACTGCACTCGAGCCTGAGTGACAGAATGAGGTCCTGTCTCAAGGAAAAAAAATAAAATCTGGATTCATGCAGTGAAAATTGGGGATGGGGAAGGAATTAGAGACGCTAACACCCAATTTCCGCAGTTCTTAAATGGGGAAATTAAGGCTCATCTGGCTTTGTGATGATCATCTACTCAAGTTGGTTTACACAGAATGTAATCTGATCCTTTCTAAGATCCAATAGGCATGTAACTCTCAAAATTGCCTTAAAAATGTGTTCACTTGCTTCTGTGTGTGGTTAACTCATTTATCTAGAATGCCAGAGGCATGGAGTGGTCTGGTTAATTTTATATTCTGTTTAAGTGAGGGTTGCCATGGATACCATACATAACCATTCAATTTTCTCAGAATTAGAATGCATGCAATAAAACTGGTTTAATGAGAAAACTAGGCTGAACATCACTGAAATTTATTTGATGATGAGTCCTTGGTAATGGGGAAGGCACTCCAGGATGCAGCAGAGCCCCATTGTGTCATTCCAAATGTCACTTCTTGTCCAGAACTGCAAAGACACAAGGCCGGGAAAAGTGGATGAGTCTTTACTGACCATAAAATAAAGCCCTGTAAGCGGCTCTTTTGTATGACTCCCAAGATATTCACCTGTGCCTTGGTCATTTGTCTCTGTCTCAAGGAAGTGGAGTAGAGAATGTTTGCACAGCAACATTAGAAGGGTACAAAATGCTTCACTGGAGCCACCTGAGGGTTGGATCATACATGATTGGCAGCCATGTAGTTTGATTTGAGTCCTTTCCGGTATCCTTTGCCATTGCCAAGACTTGGGTAATTTCTTAACTAACAAAGAGTTCAAAACCTCAGACCTTTGGGCAGGTGGTTAAGTGGACTCTGGAGTGAGTAAAACCTGCTATTTAGATCCCAGCTCTGCCTCATCCTGGTTGTGGCAACCTGGCTAGTTGCCCAACATCTATGTATAATAGATGGAAAATAATAATGGCTACTTCAAAGTGCAGTTGTAAGAAGCTAATAAGACAATGTAAAGAGCTTGGCACATGATAAGTGACAATAAATATAAGCAATTATTATGATCCTTATTAGCATTCCACTAGTCCAAGGAAAAGGGCCCAAGATGGGACTCTATATGAAGATCTAAGTGAGGTTAAATTAAGAGCCTCCACACCCTGAGTGGAGATGAGTTTTGCAGAGTCTGAAGGCACACATTTATTCTTTTTCGTTTGAAGTTGCTGCTGTTTCAGAACATCTGAGGCAGTAGGCCCAGGGTACATCACCATATATCCACCTTCTTTGGAGAACTCCCTCTCAGAATCTGCTGCTCATGATGTAGAAATTCACCAGCGAAGAGCAGACTTTGCTTGAGTCGCGGAGCGTCCAAGTGCCGCTGACACATGTCAGATGTCAGCACGCTTGCTCCACGTCTCCCTGCCAGCCTAGTCCTTCTCCGGTTGAGTTTTTCACTCCTCATTCCCAAGTGTCCTGTGAATTCTCCTTAACATCCCTGGTTTCTGTGCTTTCTGAACTGCTGCCTGTCTCCAGGCTTCACAGGCAGTTCCTGCCTCTGTGCCAGTGTCACCGTGATGTGCAAGCCATTGGTCTGGGGCCCCTCAGGGACAGCTCAGGACCTCCCTGCTGCAGCAAGTCACTGGAACACATGGTCTCAGCCCTGCGTCCCACCCGTCCCTTAACCATTTCACCTTTCTTCTGGAACAGAGGTCTGGACACTGTCTCACAGGTACTCTCATGAAAGCGAATTTGCCACAGGGGTTTATTTGTTCGAGCTTATTTGCTTTTCAGAGGCAATCTGGTTGTAATTTCAGCAGCAGGCTCGGTTTGGCTACTTTATCCGTTGCTCCCCGTTTTGCCATTTTCCCCAGCTGCTGTTTTGCAGACTGTCCTTTTTGTGTTTGGGTTATTCCTTTTAAAATATAAACCCAAGCATGCTATTACATACATATGCACACTCACACTCACACCCACACATGGACACACAAGATGTGTATCCAGTCTTGCTGTTGTTGCTGCAATGTATTTGTCATTAATACGGTAGCCATGTTTTGTTCTGACAGCCATGATTTATACCACTCTCAGTTTCCCTTCCAATTCCGATTGCGTTCTACATTTTTCAGGGTTCTTAATTCAAGCCTATATTTCCTGATTTGCATCTTGTTTTCAGGTTTCTATAACATCTTTCGAAAAACAAGATAAGAAAAACAACACCCAAGAACACAACGTGTTACTAGTCAACAAAATTCTAGGTAAAACTGAAATGAAATTGGACACAATGCCAGGAATTCTCCCGTAGGGAATAATCTGGAGCTAGCTAGCGGTGGAAGCCATGAGTAATGGGTCTCTTCCCTCTTGCTGGATCTCTATAAATCGTTTGACTGGATGGATGGAGAACCGTTCCCTTTTCATTCATACAGAACTTGGACCTGCAGAGCTTGGTACAGAAACTCTCTGTTACCTTTATGTTTTGAATACGACATCTGAATGGCTCCTTGTTTCGGGCCTGACTTTTTTTTCCCACCTCCATTTACTCAGCTCCACAGGGGGAATCGGCACTTAATAAAACAACTATCGGCTGATGGTGCAAGTCAAGGAGCCTTAGAGCTCTTCTTGGCTTTGTTTTTCTAAAAAGTACCCATGACTATAGCCAAGCAAATCATTATATACCCATAGCCTCCCTCAAGAGAAATTAAAACAAGTTAGGCAACAGGATAGAGAATCAGGCAGGAAGCCTAAAGGAAATTTAATAAACCCATGCCTCTCTTCTTTTTCCTTTTGGGTAGATTTTCGTAAATGTGGTGGAAAGTTCTCCACATGTTTGTGATGGGCCAATCACCTTCTCAGTTGAGAAACAGTGAAAAAATGAAGATAGCTGAGGGAAACAAGAAGGATTCCTCTGGAGTTTATCAGTGTGTATGATCTATGGGGCTGAACCCTGGCACAACTCAGAAATGGGCAAAGATTTCCATAGCTGGCCTCCATTTTAGCATTTTCTTCCTTCTGTTGGTGGCCCCACAGCACCCTCTGGTCTGTGCTGCTCTGGACTTGGCTATTTCATGAAAGGACATGCCATCCCCAGTGACCCCTCCCATCCAGAAGTACCTGCCCCTTTAATTTTTCCATTCTTACTCCATGCATAGAAGCATTTCCCTCACTGAAAGGCAGAATAAAGTAATAGTGAAGTGCACAGGTTTCAGTGAAGCCAGAGCTGGGTTTACATCCCATCTCTGCCACTTCCTGGCTGCGTGTCATCTAAGCTCCAATTTCTCTCATGTATAAAGAGTGGATTAATAATAGTTCCAATGTTCTATGGGTATTATTATAAGACAATAATAGTAGGATGAAAAAATATCAACAAGATAAAATAGGATAATGAATGGAAGGTACTGAGCCAGGTTTAGAACTCAGATAGTCTGACTATAGAGGCCACATGTTTGACAACTGTGCTACACCACCTTCTATAAAATGGATTAGAAATTCAGTCATCGGCCAAGTGCAGTGGTTCACACCTGTAATCCTAGCACTTTGGGAGGCCGAGGCGGGAAAATGGCTTGAGCCCAGGGGTTGGAGACCAGCCTGGGCAACATGGCGAAACTCCACCTCTACAAAAAAATACAAAAAGTAGTTGGGCATGGTGGTGTGCACCTATAATCTCAGCAACTTGGGAGGCTGAGGTGGGAGGATCAAGGGAGCCCAGGAGGTCAAGGCTGCGGTGAGCCCAGATTGCATCACTGCACTCCAGCCTGGGCAACATAGTGAGACCCTATCTTAAAAAAAAAAAGTCGTTATGACACGTTCATAGCAGCATTATGTATAATAGCCAAAAATTGAAGGTCAGGTTGACTGACCTTCCTACATGACTAGATACCATAATTCAGGCAAACTTAGGTTTTAACCTACACACTCATAAAACAAACTGGTGCTAATAATAACAATAATATCTAACTCTTATGCAGTAGATACTGTAATATGCTAGGCATTGTTCCAAGTGCTTTACATATATTAACTGCTTTCATCTTCACCAAAACCCTTGCAGTTAGGTCCTATTTTAACCCCCATTTTATAGATGAGGACAGAGGCATGAGGAGGTCAGTAACATGTTTATGGACACGTAGTGAGTAAGTGGCGGGGACAGGGTTGGACCTTGAAAGACTAACTCCAATGAGTCCCATTCTAACCACTGGCCTCTACTGCCCACACGTAGTTGCTGTGTTATATAGATTTCTTTGTTTCATTAAGTGATCTTCATTTCTGATGCGACCAATGGCATATTTTTATTTCCTTACAAATCAATTCAGTTCAGTTCTCTTCTATTTTTTTTTTCAAATAACCATTAGCTTTCCACACTTTTGACCTAGCATCAAAATAGCCCACAAAATATATTTATAGCAAGATATAAATGACAAGCATGGCTTTAGGATTCTGATCCCTTGTCATGAAGTGTGATGAAATATATCCACTGATATATTTTGACATTTTGAGCAAAGTACTCCAATTGACTGTCATTTTTAGCACCTCGCCCAGAGATAATGGCAAGAATAAACCCCTCCCCCAGGCTCTCTGACAATATCAAACAAGGAAACGCATAAGCAGGTTCTATAAACATCGGCAAAAGTGATGGATTCTGAACATAAAAATGTGGAGGTAGAAGAAACAGCCATTTCTGCAATGTGACCTGTTTACCAAGTCTGTTTATTGACTGAAGGAGCAATTTCAATATTTTAACTCTGTCTTACACCCAAAAGAGCCACAAAACCATAGGAGAAAGGCTAGAGCCTCAAGGAGCTGACAGGTTGATTACTTTAAATGGAATTGAACAATTGATTTAGCCGGGCGATTAGCTTGAACTGCTATCTGCATTTAAGGGAGCAGTTTTTTGACTGAGATGACTAGTCAGTTCAACCCACTTGTAAATCTAGAACATATGATCCAAAAGGAGATATACCTAATACTTTTTTTTTTAACTTTTTACTTTTTTTAATTGCACCTTTTTTTTTTTAGACAGAGTTTCGCTCTCGTTGCCCAGGCTGGAGTGCAGTGGCGAGATCTCGGCTCACTGCAACCTCTGCCTCCCAGGTTCAAGCGATTCTCCTGCCTCAGCCTCCAGAGTAGCTGGCATTATAGGCACCCGCCACCATGCCCAGCTACTTTTTGTATTTTTAGTAGAGATGGGGTTTCACCATGTTGGCCAGTCTGGTCTCTAATGCCTGACCTCAAGTGATCCGCCCGTTTCAGCCTCCCAAAGTGTTGGGATTACAGGCATGAGCCACAGCGCCCAGTCTATTTTTTTGTATTTTTAGTAGAGATAGGGTTTCACCGTGTTAGCCAGGATGGTCTCGAACTCGTGACCTCAGGTGATCCGCTTGCCTCAGCCTCCCAAAGTGCTGGGATTACAGGCGTGAGCCACCACGCCTGACCTTAATTGCTTTATTTTATTTTTATTTTTATTTATTTTTTTTTTTTTTGAGATGGAGTCTAGCTCTGTCACCCAGGCTGGAGTGCAGTGGTGCCATCTTGGCTCACTGCAACCTCTGCCTCCCAAGTTCAAGCAATTCTCCTGCCTCAGCCTCCCAAGTATCTGGGACTACAGGCATGCACCACCATGCTCGGCCAATTTGTTTTGTATTTTTAGTAGAGACAGGGTTTCACCATGTTGGTTAGGCTGGTCTCAAACTCCTGATCTCAAATGATCCAACCTCCTCAACCTCCCAAAGTGCTGGGATTACAGGCGTGAACCACCATGCCCAATCAATTGCTTTATTTGTAAATGAAGACATTTTAATATCTTTTTATTTTCCAACTTATATTTCTAAGTTCAGGGGCACATGTGCAGGATGTGCAGGTTTGTTACATAGGTAAACATGTGCCATGGTGATTTGCTGTACAGATCATCCCATCACCTGGGTATTAAGCCTAGCATTCATTAGCTATTCTTCCTGATACTTTCCCTCCTCCCAGCCCTTAATTTTTTACTTTTTGTAGAGACAGGCTGGTCTGAAATTCCTGGCCTCAAGCAATCCACCTCAGCATCCCAAAGTCCTCCTAGGGTTACAGACGTGAGCCACTACACCCAGCCAATTAAGTTTAAAATTTCTGTTTTATCAGTTCCAATTTCTCTCCCATCTAAATGGACTTGGGAGTCTTAGGGGAGCAATCTGTAACAGAATGTCCTTAAGTGTAAGAACGAATGTATCTCTTCTCTATAACAACAACAACAATAATAATAATCATTTACTGAGCACTTACTATGTGCTTTATCTCCATTATTAGAGAAAGATTTCAGAGTGGAGGTCAAGTATGTGGTCCCTGCAGCCAGTTTCACAGTTGTGTGGCTGGGAGCAAATGGCTTGGATCTCTCTGTGTTTCATTCCCTCATTTTTAAATCATGATACCTGTGTCATAAGACTTATTACAATTAAATAAATCCCTATATGTAAAGAGAGTGCCTGGAACCTGCTATAATTTGACTATTTAATTTATGTTCCTAAATACCATCTAAGTTTTGTATTATTATTTCTATATTGCAGTTAAAAGAAGTAAAGTTCAAAAAGATAAATAATTGGACCAAAGTCTCACATGCAGAGAGAGCAGCTGCTTTTCCTTCTCCAGATGTTCAAGTAGTGTTGTATGCACTGTAGAAACAATAAACATAACCTCTTTTTTCTATATCTGACATCCTGAAATGATTAAGATTTGGGATAGTTGGTACATGATTGCACTTTTATTTCCCCAGAGGATAAATAAATCATTCATGAATACATTTGATAAGAGAATGTATGGAGCTATAAATTAAAATACTGGGGGGGGAAACTATGAATGATTATCTCCACACTATTCTAATATCCATTGTTAGAGGCATTTATACAACCCACAGGTGTCCACATACAAGCTCTTCTGTTTCACATTTTCTGTGTCTTGTTACCTACCATCTGATTTGGTAACAGATTTCCTTGCAAAAAGTTTCCTTCTCCACTTAGGGCTGAATTCAGTTATCCTTCAGAAAATCACATACCCTGACTCCCCAGTCTCTTCAGTTTCATTAAGATGTTGCCTTGTCTCCACATCGTATGCATCATGTTAGTTTATTACTCAGCTGCTGACACTACCTTCTCATTTTAGTTTTCTGTTTGATTTCTCCCAATGTCATTATTATTGGGATCCTTAGTACCTTCACCATTGTTATAAATCCTTTTCATTTTCAGTCTGTCTCTTCAAAATAAAATCAGAGCAAATAAAACAGGCACAGGCTATATGCCCTTATGCAAAGCACTGAAATCAAACAAGATCAAGATCTCATTGATATAAAACCTGAGAATCCTTTTCAAAAGGAAATTGGAAAGCAGATCTGTGAAGTGTCTCTTTTTGCAAAAATCAAAGAGGAACAAGTGATTAGCCATTCATAAGAATGGTTCTGTTCTTATGAATTCAAGACACCTTAATATGTAGGTGGCATAGAATATCATTAAGAATAACAGGATGTCTCTAGCTTAGGCAGGAAACCATTTTCAAAAAATGTCAGAGCTCATTGTACAAAAAAAAATTCATAATTGCAAAGTAGTAATGGTGGATTCTAGTTTGGGGTTTGGAGGTGAATAAACATAGCTTAGAAACTATAGGAGCTTCCTGTTTTGAATTTAGGAGAAGCCATGACTTTTGCAAATATTTTTAGATGTAATGTTTATGGAAGGCAAAGAATATTAACCCAGAATGTTGGCTAGTACAGCTAGATGTTGGTTTGTACATTCTAAGTCATTTAGAATATTGGACAGAGTACTGAACTACTGTAGTTTTTCCTTCATTTCTTGCCTAAAAAAGACAAAAATGAGAAAATGACTTTAACCAAAATATTCAACAAGCATTTATTAAGTGTGTGGTACAAATAGCATTCTGCAGAAAGCACTCCTATTAGACCCAAAGGAAGCAGAAGATGAAATACACACGCCTGACAATTTAGTAGGGGATGGAGAATAATAAACATATGAGCCTGAAAGAACCAGAGAATGATTCCGTAGTAATACAAAAATTTGTGGCATACTCTTCCCCCAGATAACCATAGGCTCATTTTCTTACCTTCTTTAAGTCTCTGCTCAAATGTTACATTTTCAGTGGGAACTTCCCTGGCCACTCTCTATATAAATTGTACCAGTCTACTCCACAAACCCTGTCTCTGTCCCCCATTCCTGTTTACTTTTCCTCATCACCTTGTAGTTAGTTACATAATTTTGTTTTTCAACTATCTTATTTATTTATTTATTTATTTATTTATTTATTTATTTATTTGAGATAGAATCTCACTCTGTCACCCAGGCTGGAGTGCAGTGGTGAGATCTAGGCTCACTGCAACCTCCTACTCCCTGGTTCAAGCGATTCTCCTGCCTCAGCCTCCTGAGTAGCTGGGATTACAGGCACACGCCACCACACCCGGCTAATTTTTGTATTTTTAGTAGAGATGGAGTTTCACCATGTTGGCCAGGCTGGTTTCGAACTCCTTACCTCAAGTGATCACCCACCTCAGCCTCCCAAAGTGCTGGGATTACAGGTGTGAGCCACCGTGCCCGGCCTGTTTCTCAACAATCTTATAACTCCACCCTATCCACTGCTGAATAAAGCCTTCATAACAACAGGGGAATTGTGCATTTTGCTCATTACTAAATCTTTAGCAGGTGATAAGGATCCTGGCACATAGTAAGTGTTCAAAAAAAAATTGCTTAATCAAGTGTCTAATAGTGTATGTCAGACTACTTATTAGTGCTGAAAAAATTCAAAATAAGTAACCTTTGGCAATGTTAATGAGAAAAAGTTTCTTGGAAGAAGGGATGTGTGTGCTTTTCAAGCCAAAACATATTGATTTGATCAAACATAATGATTACAACATAGGTTTTGAGTTCTAGACCAAACTCTGCGCTATTTAGCTATGTGACCTAAATAAGATGTGTAACTTTGTTTTTTTGTGGATCTCTGAAGGTATTTATACCTGGGGCCAAGAACTTATGTCTTTACATGGATTAACATTTAAAAACAAAAACAGAAACACTTCTAACAGAATTACAACTTTTTTTTTCTTAGCTTCTCCTGGCCAAAGCAGCTATTCTTGACCATGCTTTGCACCATGATCATCTTTGTTGATGTAATTTAGGAATGGCCGGCCTTAGGCAAATCAGTGAAACAAAGTTCCCTCCCAATTGCAGTTACTGGGCCCCATTTCTGCCTTCTCCAGGCTCTCATGATGCCCTCTAGCTGTTCCAGAGCTCTCTGGGGCACCCAGCCAGGCCTGCCTGCTCCCAGTGTAACCCATACTCAGAAATTATGTCTTCCCGTCCTTTGCTCTCCAAGCAAAAAGCCTGCCTGTTCAGTCTCCCGCCAGTTAGGACTGGATCCTGATGAGCTAATTCCCTTTAGGGTGAGAATGACAGACTGTTGGCTAAGCTAACCTTCGTTTTCCTCACCACCAAAGTGAAGCCCAATGCTAAAGAAGGAATTGGAAGGGAAGGGAACTTCCAAATATCCAGTGCCTAGAATCTGCCTGAATTTTTAATATATTCAATCATTTTATCCACAACCAGGTAGATGATATTACTCTCTAAGGAGCTGAAGTTCATGAGAGGTAAAATATGGACAGGTTCCAAAACTTTCTGTATTATCACATCAGCACACTGAATAAATGAGCCCAGAAATCAAATTGTGGATACTATTGCAGACTTCTGGGGTAATATTTTGGGGATTGAGGAAAGAGGTCCTTTGTGGCATCCTGCATCAGCCACGTAAACTCTGGCTGTGACCTTGAATAGGTAGGCTCTGTGACCTTCAATAAGTAATTTAACCTCTCTTATAGCTTCGATGTTCTCATCTGAAAAATGGGGAATACTAATAGTATCTGTAGTCATTATTTCCTGCTTGTAACAAGTCGCTCCACAAATTATGGCTTAAAACAACAGTCATCCCTATAGTTCAGGAATTCAGGAGGGCCTCAGGTTGGGTAGTTTTCATTCAGGGTCTCTCATGAAGTTGTAGTCAGATGTTAGCTGGGGTCTGCATTCATCTGAAAGCCTCACTGGGGCTGGTGGATCCACTTCCAAGGTGGGGCACTCACATTGGCTGACAAGTTAGTTCCTTTCCACATGGGCTCTCCACAGTGCTGCTTGAGTGTCTTGGCAAAATGGCAGCTGCTTCATCCAGAGCAAGCAATTCAAGAGACCAAGATGGAAGCTCAATGACTTTATTCCTAACCTTGGAAATCTCACAGCATCACCTCTGTGATAGTGTATTAGTCACACAAGACAGTCCCTAACGGGACCACACAAGGGCCTTTTTGGAGATTTCTGCAACAGTGTCTACTATTATCAGGAAGATTAAATGAAACAAACCATGTTAAGCACCGTACATTACAAACACTGACTAACCAGTAGCTATTATTACAATGGCCCTAAAGTGCTAAATGCCTGCCTATACTAAGGCTGGTGCTGATTCTGATGTCTACTCTGAGTTTGATTTTATTGGACTACAACAGACTCCCTTGTGAAATGCTTGAGCCCACATTAGAACCCAGCAGGAAGAAGCCAGAAAGCCGTAGAGCTCAGGCAAAACAGCAGCAACAACAAACATCAATTCAATGAACCCATGAAGCAAACGACATCTGGGTGCCGGGCTCCTGAGTACCAACAGCAGCTGGTTGGCCCTGGCAGACTTGATAGCTCTGGGAAGCACCTGGAGAACCTTATCACTACCTGATCACGCGGTCAGGAGATCAAGACCATCCTGGTCTCCTGAATAGCAACAGCAACAACAATTTCTGTATCTGTATTCTTATCTATGTGTGCTGTCACTTAAGTATATAGTGCAATGTTTTTCAAATTTGTGTCCTGGGAAACACTACTGCAAAAAAAAAATTAATAGATGGGTCTCAAAAAAAAAAAAGCTTTATGGTCAAATAAATTTGAAAAGGCTGCCTATTAAATCCTTTCTCGAAGCCTCACAGTGCATATTTTGCATGGTGTTAAAGACTCTAGGAAGTCCTAGGATTAAATAATAAGAAAAATTAGAAGGAAAATGTTTGTTCAGTTGGATTTGACTCAACATTTCCATCATCTTGCAAACTTGTCAGTGCAAACACACTATTTTTCCCTCCACTGCAGGTATAAGCCTTCTATCTGGAAGATGCTTGTGATAAGTGAAGAAACAGGGTTTTAGGGGGTTGAATCCAGCATTGCCTACTTACTAGAGCTATGATCATGAGCAAATCACTTCAATTTTTTAACTCTCGGTCTCCCTATCAGTACAATTTGGACAATACACACTTAATTGGGCTGCTGAGAGAATTAAATAATAAAGATACCTAGCCTGGTGTTTGGATCCCAATAAGAGTTTGGACTTGCAGCTTGATGCTTTGAGTTCCAATCCTAGCTCTATCATGAAGGAGCTATTTGAGTTTGTTTTGTTTTGTTTTGAGATGAGGTCTCACTATGTTGACCAAGCTGGTTTTGCACTCCTGGCCTCAAGTGATCCTCCCATCTCAGCCTCCCAAAGTACTGGAATTACAGTTATGAGCCATCATGTCCGGCCATTAAAGAGCTATTTGACCCTGACCAAGAATTTTGTGTGTGTTTGTTTTGTTTGTTTGTTTTGAGACAGGGTCTCACCCTGTTGCCCAGGCTGGAGTGCAGTGACACAATTACAGATCACTATGGCATCGACCTCCCAGGCTCAAGTAATCCTCCCACCTCAGCCTCCTGAGTAGCTGGGACCATAGGCGCGCACCGCCATGCCTGGCTAATGTTTTTATTTTTTGTAGAGACAGAGTTTTGTCATGTTGCCCAGGCTGGTCTTGAACTTCTGGGCTCAAGTGATCTGCCTGCCTCAGCCTCCCAAAGTGCTGGGATTACAGGCATGAGCCACCATGCTTGGCTTAACCAAGTTCTTAACTTCTTTGAGCCTCAGCTTTCTTGTCTGTAAAACAAGGAGAATCATTGTATTAATATATCTCATAGCTTCTATGCAGGGATAAAATAGAAGGAAGTATGGAAAGTGTAGTACACATGCTTGGCACCCTACAAGAGCTCTATAGTTGTAGGGTATCATCATTACTGTTGTGACCAAAGGTCACAGAGCTGGTGAGTGACAAAGTCAATAAATGAATCCCAGCCTGACTCAGTGTGCGTGCACCTTCCCTTCTGCTGTGACATAGAAACAATCAACAGAAATGAGATGCTGTCGTTTTGAGAGCAGCTTTGGGGAGAGGGTTGGGCCAGCAGTTGGAGACAAGTGGGTGGTCATAATTCCGGAGAGCTTCCCAGAAGTGGTGGAGTCGCGGGAGGATATTTAAAGACAAGGAGGCAGGGGGCTGGGCAGATGGGGATGGCAGGGTTTACACAGTCAGGACAGCCAGGACAATGGCTTGGAAGAGTGAGTGGCGGCGGCTGTAAGACGCCAGCTTTGTTGGAACAAAGCAGCAGGTGAGAGAGCCACAGAGATCAACGCTCCAGGCACCCAGGGAGAGCAGAGGCAGAAGAAAACACTTGGCAGGAACAGGGCGGCCCCATTTGCCTTTTTCAATCAATCAGACAACAATTGAGGGACGGCCTATGAAGCAAAGCCCTATTCCCCAACCCCCACACACAGCACCAAAGCAACGACTGCTCAGATAATAGCCTAACTTTCAAGACCTGCTCCTCCCTCCTCAAGCCAGCCGGACCATGATCAGCCATATAGAAATTTATTTTTATTACTGAGCTCCTATTTCTGCTTTTGCCATCACCACAGATCAGTTCGGGTTTTGTATCCCAGCCAAGTGCTTTTCATATTTTCCAGATCACTCAAAAGTCTGTATCCGCTGCCTGGAGCAGGTTTAAGGAACAATCTGAGATTTCTTTCTCAATAAGCAGTTATTTGTACTTTGTTTTGCTTTTCTTGGTTACTGAAGAGAAACAGTGACATAAAGAAAGCACTGGTAACCCTTTGCATTGAGCCGCACAAATGTCAATGGTAGTGACTCTGCAAATAAATAGTTACATTGTCAGGCGCACAAGAGTCTTATTGAGGAAATCTGTGCTGTGACTGCTAACAGGGTTAACACTTTAAGCACAATGTAATCAAGAAAAGGCTTGTAAACTTTGCTCCAAGTGACCTCTGTCTGTACTAAAAGCAAATGTCAACCAAAGATCCCAGGATACATTTTCAGAGCAGTCACGGTGTAGTTAATGCATCCTTTATAGTGCATTGGAGGGAAGGGAAGGAAGGTAACAGAGAAGAGAAGAAAAAAAGAGGGAAGGGGAGGGGAGGGGAGGGAAGGGGAGGGGAGGGGAGGGGAGAGGAGAGGAGAGGAGAGGAGAGGAGAGAAGAGACTTGGGTAGAGTTAAACTTTGTTTATGGGGAAATGGCAAAGTCCCCTTGTTTCAGTGATTACAGTGAATTCAGTTAATGCTGTTTCATTCTCTATTTTCATCACAGTTCCACTCAAAGCCAAAATATATTTTTTAATGAATTGTAAAATGTAGTTTTCCACTTTGCAAAATTTTTCTTGTAAAGGATGTTGTATAAAGAAAATAAGATCCTGTTAGCAGAAATTTAAGTGACTAAATACTTAGGACTCCCACCACCCCGTCCTCTGAGCCTTGGCAGAGCAAAGTTCCGTGTGAGCAAAGCTTCCCTGTCATTCCCTGTTTAGGGTTGCCAGATTTCACAAATAATACAGAATGCCCAATTAACACTGAATTTCAGATAAATCACAAATAATATTTTTAGTGTAACTATATCCCAACATTGCATGAGGCCTACTAAATAATCATTTGCCATTTATCTGAAATGCAAATTTAACTGGATGTCCTGTTTTTCATCTAACAACTCTATTTCTGTTAGTTACTCTTCTTTCTTACCTTGACTTTTACTTTTTGCCATTCCCTGGGATACCCCGTCTGGGTCATTCATTCCTCCTTTCAAATACTTTATTCTCTAAACTATACCCTCCTCTCCAGATCAATAACATTCACACAGTATGAATCAATCTGGGGCAGACATTTAGAAGAAATTCGTCTGAACGTATAATTATTAAACACCTACAAAGTGCCAGATGTAGGATTAGAGGGAGAGAAAAACAACCAAGCTATACCTGAGCTGAAGTAGGGAAGCACATATTTAAGAAGAACATGAGGAAGAGCATGTTTTAGTGGGCTCTTGTCTATGGAAGGGGGTCCTTGATGTCTTCAGAAGGTGAAAACCAAAATGATCATTTGGATTCCAGATTCATCGGTTGAACCCATACTGTGGTTCAGTATGGTTTAATGTTAGATAGACCTTTCATGTTTATCCTGCTGATTTTCTTCTTGAAATTTTCACACAGAAGATGTGAAAAGGTTTTGGACTCTCAAACTGCCTTCGTTTTGTGCAACATCCTGTGACCCCCAATAGTTGATGAGAAAGAGGGAGAAAGGTCTCCAAGTTGAGAAAGGATTCCTGGGGTCGTTCCTTATTATGGGCCCTCATCTCCAGGACAAAGTGGGGTGCAGAAAGCAAATCAAGGCTTTACTAATCCATACTTTATAACTGGCAACAACATATCACATGTATATAAATGAGGAGTTGTGAAGTTGAAGCCTGAGCAACACGCCAAAACCCCCATTTCTACAAAAAATTAGCCAGGCGTGGTGGTGTGCACCTGTGGTCCCAGCTACCAGGGAGGCTGAGGTGAGAGGATCACTTGAGCCTGGGAATTCGAGGCTGCAGTGAGCCAAGGTCACACCATTGCACTCTAGCCTGGGCAACAGAGCAAGACCCTGTCTCCAAAAAAAAAAATTGAGCACTTTCCACCACACAGATAAAAGTTAAGCAGCCCTGTTTTACTCTAGAATCTGTTAGCCAAGTTAGTGCTGGTGAAATCTTTGTGTGAAAAAAAGAGCTGACATTGGAGACTTAAGCAGAAGAAAAATTATTTTGATGAACTGACTTGGAATCAAGCATGAAGAAAATTCCAGGCAAACTCAGAGGTTGAGGAACAGTTTAATGTGATCTATACGTAAGGAAAGACCATTCAGAGCCAGAACTTCTGACCTTCTGTCTTCTTTTTACTTTTTTTTCTTTTTTGTTTTTTGTTTGTTTGTTTTTTGAGACAGAGTCTCCCTCTGACACCCAGGCTGGAGTGCAGTGGTGCAATCCCTGCTCACTGCAATCTCTGCCTCCCGGGTTCACACCATTCTCCTGCCTCAGCCTCCCAAGTAGCTGAGATTACAGGCATGCGCCACCACACCCATTTATTTTTTTCTATTTTAGTAGAGACGGGGTTTCGCTATGTTGGCCAGGCTGGTCTCAAACTCCTGGCCTGAAGTGATCTGCCCACCCAGACCTCCCAAAGTGCTGGGATTACAGGTGTGAGCCACTAAGCCCGGCCCTAACCTTCTGTCTTAATAGTATGATCATTAAA
The DNA here is from genome assembly GCF_028885655.2 of Pongo abelii. NCBI lineage: Eukaryota > Metazoa > Chordata > Mammalia > Primates > Hominidae > Pongo > Pongo abelii. Next base: position 25,351,819 of record NC_071988.2, read on the forward strand.
CTCCTCTTAAGAGGGAATTTTAAAAAAAAATTGTACTTCCAAAGAGAATTTGAAGCAGTACTTAACATATTTCACTGATTAATGCTACCAGTAGCTCTTGAAGTGCTCAATACCGCACCATCTAACCAAAGAGAGCACAAAGTTGGATCCTCTATGGGATTTGTTCATATATTCATTCAACAAATACCCATTGAGATCCTCCTTTCTTGTCCAGCCTCTTTCTCATGTCTTTAGGACACAACAGTGAACCAAATCGTTAAGGTCCCTACACGCCGCCCTCATGGCCTTAGAGTTCAGTGCAGAGGTTCTGAGAGTGTGGTCCAGCCGGGCGTGGTGGCTCACCCCTGTAATCCCAGCACTTTGGGAGGCTGAGGCAGGCGGATCACGAGGTCAGGAGATCGAGACCATCCTGGCTAACATGGTGAAACCCCGTCTCTACTAAAAATACAAAAAAATTAGCCGGGCATGGTGGCAGGCGCCTGTAGTCCCAGCTACTCAGGAGGCTGAGGCGGAGAATGGCGTGAACCCGAGAGGCAGAACTTGCAGTGAGCGGAGATTGTGCCACTGCACTCCAGCCTGGGCAACAGAGCGAGACTCTGTCTCAAAAAAAAAAAAAAGAAAAGAAAAAAAAAGAAAAGAGAGTGTGGTCCACAGATCCCCAGGAACCACTAAGACCCTTCGAGGTAAGAAGATTATAACTATCTCCATACCAAGATGCTATTTGGCCTTTTGGTTACATTGACATTTGCCCCTGTTAGCACAAAAGTAATGGTGGATAAAGTTGCTGGCACCTTAGCACAAAGTAATACAATGCATTAGTAATCATGGAATTTTTCACCAACAGACTCACTCATAGTTTAAAAAAAAAAAAAAAAAGGCCGAGTTTATTTTATTTAAGAGTCTCCTTGACTGGTGGTAAAAATTATTAATTTTCTTAAACCTCCATACTTAAATACATGTCTTTTTACTATTCTGTGTGATTAAATAGAAAGAACACATAAAGCACATGTGCCGCATGCTGAAATATGTTTGCCTTGAGGAAAAGTACTTTTGCAATTATTAGAATTGTGAACTAAGCTGGCTACTTTTTAAAAGCACGGTGGCTCATGCCTGTAATCCCAGCACTTTGGGAGGCCGAGGTGGGTGGATCACCTAAGGTCGGGAGTTCGACACCAGCCTGACCAACATGGAGAAACCCCATCTCTACTAAAAATACAAAAAGTAGCTGGGTATGGTGGCCGGCGCCTGTAATCCCATCTACTTGGGAGGCTGAGGCAGGAGAATCGCTTGAACCCGGGAGGCGGAGGTTGCAGTGAGATGAGATCGCGCCACTGTACTCCAGCCTGGGCAACAAGAGCAAAAAAACTCCGTCTCAAAAAAATAATGATGATAAAAAATAAAAGAACACTCTATCAACTGACAAACTATTGTTATTCAGAGATGATGGGTATCTCACAGAAATTTTCTTAAAAAATAAACGAAATGAGCCTGTTACTAACAAAACAACTGGCTGTATTTGTTGCCAATGATAGAATTTGAGCTTTCAAGAGAAAAGTAGAATTGTGGATTGCTTGTATCCACTATGGTGAGTTTGACACTTTCTCAGTATTTCTGGACTTTCGAGTGAGAATAATTGTGATATTAATGAATAAGATGTTTTTTTGTATGGAATTGAAATAGATCAACATTTGGATGATCTGCATAATTTATAAACCAATATTTTCCAAATGACGAAGCATGATGTTATAAAATCATGCATGGGTAAAAGATTCATTCAAAGTGCAAGGTGGGCTAATAATTTTAATTTAGCAGAATATGAAATTTCATCATTATGGTTTCAGATTCCACATAAACATGATCTTCAAGAAACTACAACTTGTCAGATTTTAGTGTAATATCAAGAAAGAATATCCATATTTATCTCAAAAGCTATTAATATACTCCTCCCTTGGCCAGGCACAATGGGTCACTCCTTTAATCTCAGCACTTTGGGAGGCCAGTGTGGGTGGGTGGCTTGAGTCCAGGAGTTCAAGACCAGCCTGGGTGATATGGTGAAATTCGTCTCTACAAAAAAATACAAACATTAGCCAAGTGTGATCGTGCTTACCTGTAGTTCCAGCTACTAAGGAGGCTGAAGTAGGAGGATCACTTGAGCCCAGGAGGAGGAGGTTACAGTGAGCTGAGGTGAGGTGGCACCACTGCACTTTGGCCTGGGCAACAGAGTGAGACCCTGTCTCAAAAAAAAGAAGAAACTTTAAAATGTATATATATGTGTATATATATATATACTGCTAAATGTAAATGGTTCCTTACTGTTATTTTTATATGACTATATTTTAAAATTACAATTTTGTAAACCAATATTTTTAGTGCTATCAATTTTAATTTCTTTCTTTCTTTTTTTTTTTTTAAGATGGAGTCTCGCTCTGTCGCCCAGGCTGGAGTGCAGTGGCGCGATCTCACCTCACTGCAACCTCTGCCTCCCAGGTTCAGGCAATTCTGCCTCAGCTTCCTGAGTAGCTGGGATTACAGGCACACACCACTTCAGGCACACACACCCGGCTAATTTTGTATTTTTAGTAGAGGTGAGGTTTTGACATGTTGGCCAGGCTGATCTTGAACTCTTGGCTTCAAATGATCTGCCTGCCTCAGCCTCGCAAAGTGCTAGGATTACAGGCACAAATTTTAATTTCTAATAAGAATATTTTAAAATAAATATTTTAATGCCAATTGTTATTTAATATTAATATTTTATTTTATTAATATTAAATACTTAAATTTACATATCATAAGAATCACCTTCTTAAAGTATACAATTCAGTGGCTTTTTTAGTGTATCCTCAACTTTGTACAACAATCACCTCTAATTGCAGAACTTTTTTATTACTCCAAGAAAGAAAACACTATCCATTAGCAGTCATTCCTCATTCCTTATTTTCTCCAGTCGCTGGCAATCACTATTTTATTTTATTTTATTTTATTTTTTTGAGTTGGAGTCTCACTCATTCACACAGGCTGGAGTCCAGTGGTGCAATCTCAGCTCACTGCAACCTCCACCTCCAGAGTTCAAGCAATTCTTCTGCCTCAGCCTCCTGAGTAGCTGAAACTACAGGCACGTGCCACCACACCCAGCTAATTTTTGTATTTTTAGTGGAGACGGGGTTTCACCATGTTGGTCAGGCTGGTCTCGAACTCCTGACCTTGTGATCCACCTGCCTCAGACTCCCAAAGTGCTGGGATTACAGGCGTGAGACACTGCACCCGGCCCACTAATGCACTTTTATGTATGGGTTGTCTTTTCACTTTTGTGACAGTCTCCTTTGAAGCACAAAAGTGTAATTTTGATGTTCAGTTTATTTTTTCTTTTGATGCCTGTGATTTTAGCTTTATATTTAAGAAATCATTGCCTAATCCACAGTCATGAAGAGTTGTTCCCAAGTTTTCTTCTATGAGTTTTATAGCTTTAGCTCTTACAGTTAGCCCTATAATTTTCTCTTTAATCTTGTGTGAAGTAGGGGTCCAACTTCATCCTTGCATATGTGAATATGTAGTTGTTCCAGCAACATTTGTTGAAAAGACTATTCTTTCCTCCTTAAATTATCTTGGTACCCTTGTTGAAAATCAATCAACTGTACATGTCTAGGCTTATTTCTGGACTCTAAATTCAATTCTTTCACTCTATATGTCTGTCTTAATGCCTATGCCACACAATTTTGATTACTGTAGCTTTGTAATAAGTTTTGAAATGGGAAAGTGTAAGTCTCCAAACTTGGTTCTTCTTTAAAAGATTTTTATAGCTATTCTGAGCCCTTTTCATTCCCACATGAACTTTAGGATCTGCTTTTCAATTTCTGCAAAGAAACCAGCTGCCATTTTGATAGGCATTGTTTTCAGTCTGTGGATCAGTTTGGGAACTATTATCATCTTAATTGTAGTAAGTCTTCCAATCTGTGAACATGGGATGTCTTTCCATTTATTTAGGTCCTCTTTAATTTATTTCAGTGATGTTTCATAGTTTCCAGTGTTAAGGACTTGCACTATTTTTGTTAAATTTATTCCGAAGTATTTTATTCTTTTTGATGCTATCATAAATAGAATTGTCTTTTTAAATTTCATTTTCAGATTGTTCATCACTAGAAATTTGATTTTGGTATATTGATCCCTATAACATTTAAGAATGTAAGGGTCCTAAAACCAAAAGGTTTGAAAGTCACTGTCCTAAGAAGATGTAATTCACATTCTGTTTTTCAGCTGCAATTATATTAATTTTACTTTTCTGGGAATTGTATCAGCTTGGCTTTTTGGAAAAATGCCACTGACATTAACCAAGGGATTATAAACATAACCTGTCAGATTGTAAGCTCAGATAAATTCATGAAACTGGGGAGAAGCAAGCCTGCCACCAGCAAATATGCTATTCTTCACTACTGTAACTGTCAGGTTCTCCCACTGGACTTAAAACTCTCTAAAAGCAGTTACAAAGTCTTTTGCACAGTTCTCTCTCTACAGTCTAGTCTAGCGCCTGCTTTAAGTCTGTTGCCTGACTCCCTGACTAAATGGAGGGAAAAAAAATTGAACAGCTCATGGCAGCTGAGATCAATGAGATCTTGTCTTGCTTAGGGGCCTCGCACCACTATTGTACTCAGGTGTGGCTTATTTACAAGCACCTCATTCATAGAAGAGTAGTTTCTAGAAGTATAGAAGTATTATCTATTCTCTGTGGAACATAATACGCTTTTTTTTTTTTGAGGAGACAGGGTCTCGCTCTCACCCAGGCAGGAATGCAGTGGTGCAATCACGGCTCACTGCAGCCTCAATCTCCCAGGCTCAAGCAATTAATATGCTATTTTTATTGCAGTCACTTTATAGTACTTTTTTGTGGTGCAGCAAATTATCCTTTATTATTCTTGTTCAACATTTTCTTGACACTTTTGAAAGTTTATTTTTTTCATTTTTTTATTACTGGATTATTGGTGGAATTTTGACTGGATTTGATAACATTTTTAAATTAACTTATAAAGAATTTTATTTTAATGATATTTTTCCAATCTATGATTTGGGTATGTCTCTCCATTTATTCATGGTAGGCTTTATTTTCTTCAGTAAAATAGTATTGCTTTCTTCATACAGATTCCAATATTTTCTTGTTAAATTTTTTCATAATACTTTTTTTTTTTTTTGGGGGGGGGGACGGAGTTTCGCTCTTGTTGCCCAGGCTGAAGTGCAATGTCACGATCTCGGCTCACCACAACCTCCGCTTCCTGGGTTCAAGTGATTCTCCTGTCTCGGCCTCCCGAGTAGCTAGGATTACAGGCATGCACCACGGCATCTGGCTAATTTGCTATTTTTAGTAGGGACGGGGTTTCTCCACCTTGGTCACGCTGGTCTCGAACTCCCATCCTCGGGTGATCCACCTGCCTCAGCCTCCCAAAGTGCTGGGATTACAGGCATGAGCCACCGTACCCGGCCTTCATAATACTATTTTTAAAGAATTTACTAGCCGGGCGCGGTGGCTCAAGCCTGTAATCCCAGCACTTTGGGAGGCCGAGGCGGGCGGATCAGGTCAGGAGATCGAGACCATCCTGGCTAACACGGTGAAATCCCGTCTCTACTAAAAATACAAAAAAAATTAGCCGGGCGCGGTGGCAGGCGCCTGTAGTCCCAGCTATTCGGGAGGCTGAGGCAGGAGAATGGCGTGAACCCGGGAGGCGGAGCTTGCAGTGAGCCGAGATCGCGCCACTGCACTCTAGCCTGGGCGACAGAGCGAGACTCCGTCTCAAAAAAAAAAAAAAAAAAAGAATTTACTTTGTAATTTCTATGTATAATTCACTATTACTAATATAAAGACAAGTTATTGATATTTTAAAATATTTATTTTATAGAAACAGTAGACACTGGAAATTCCAAGGAGTAGAGAGGAAGGAGTGCAAGAGTTGGAAAACTACCTATTGGGTACTATGATCACTATTTGGGTGATGGGTTCAACAGAAGCCCGATCCTCAGCATCACACAATATATTCATGTAACAAACCTGTACATGTACCCTGTGAATCTAAAATTTTAAAATAAATAAATAAAGGCGAGGCATGGTGGCTCACACCTATAATCCCAGCATTTTGGGAAGCTGAGGCGGGGCTTCATGAAGTCAGGAGTTTGAGACCAGCCTGGCCAACATAGTGAAACCCTGTCTCTACTAAAAATACAAAAATTAGCCAGGTGTGGTGGCACACACCTGTAGTCCTAACTACTCAGGAGGGTGAGGCACAGGAGAATCGCTTGAACCCGGGAGGTGGAGGTTGCAATGAGCCGAGACCATGCCATTGCCCTCCAGTCCGGGTAACAGAGTGAGATTCCATCTCAAAAATCAATCAATCAATCAATAAAATATACCCAGTCATTCTGCCAATTATCTCTTGGTTTTATATTTTTAACTGACTCATTTGGAATTTCTAGGCATACAATCATATTATATATAAATAAAAATAATTCCTTCTTAAATATGTGAAGTTCTCATTTGCTTTTCTTGTCTTATTGCATATTAGAACCTCCTAAATAATGCAGAATAATAGTGGTGATATTTGTTTACCTGTTGTTGAAGTCAAGAGTATTTGCTCTTGAACATTTTGTAGCCAGTACAAATTTTAATACAAAAAAGTGAAAATAAACTATATCCCTTTAGGATACAATAATTATAGTTAGAATATATAACAGTGAATAATCCCCTAAGAGCAGAATAAGTCTGAATCTCCACAGGCTAGTAATAGGGACTTGTGGAATTTTTAATTCCATAAATTTTTTAAGGAAGTGATGGGAGAGAGGAGTCAGTAAGAATCTGGTATATCCAAGATGTCAGATTAAGAGTTCAGAGATTAGAAACAGCTGAGGAGAACAAGAGACTAGAGATCAGCAAGCAGGATTTTCTTGGGCAAAAGCCAAAAACACCAGCTGGGAGATAACCACTATGTCAAAACAGTTTTATAGAGAAGCCAAAGAGGGAATATGAAGCTCTGATAGGAAAGAATCTTACAGATTAATAGAAAGTCTTGATAATCAATTCCTAGAGACAGTTTTTCAAGCTTTCAAAATGTGAATTGTCATCTTCCTACAGGTGTAGTAGTCTTTTGCCTAGCACAGTGCCTTGTATACGGTTGGTGTACAATAACTATTTGTTGAATGAATAGAAAAGAAGAAAGAGAAGTGATAGCATCTCGAAAGCAAAAGCGGGCAAAGTCTAATACCAAAACAGATGACTTTTTAAAGAAGTTTCTTAAGTAAGCATTTTATTGAATTATAACATGCATACAGCAAAGTATATAAATAATTTATGAAACACACAGCTCCATAAATTATTACTTTATATGCTATGGTCTGAATGTCTGTGTTCCCTCAAAATGTTTATGTTAGAACCTAATCTCCAATATTATAGTATTAAGAGATAGGGTCAGCCGGGTATGGTGGCTTACACCTGTAATCCCAGCACTTTATGAGGCCGAGGCAGGCAGATCACTTCAGGTCAGAAGTTCGAGACCAGCCTGGCCAACATGGTGAAACCCTGTCTCTACTAAAAATACAAAAAATTAGCCAGGCGTGGTGGTGGGTGCCTGTAATCTCAGCTACTTGGGAGGCTGGGGCATGAGAATCTCTTGAACCTGGGAGGCGGGGATTGCAGTGAGCCGAGATCCTGCCACTGCACTCCAGCCTGGGTGACAGAGTGAGACTGTCACACACACAAAAAAAGTAATGGCAAAAACCACAATTACTTTTGCTGCACCAACCTAGTAACTTTTTAAGTGTACAACTCACAGTGTTGTGCAAACATCACTACTATTTTCAGAACTTTCTCTTTTTTTTTTTTGAGATTGAGTTTCGCTCCAGCCCTGGCTGGAGTGCAATGGCATGATCTTGGCTCACCGCAACCTCTGCTTCCCGGGTTCAAGTGATTCTCCTGCCTCAGCCTCCCGAGTAGCTGGGATTACAGGCAGGTGCCTGCCATGCCTGGCTAATTTTTGTATTTTTAGTAGAGACGGGGTTTCTCCATGTTGGTCAGGCTGGTCTCAAACTCCTGACCTCAGGTGATCCCCACCTCCGAGGCCTCCCAAAGTGCTGGGATTATAGGCGTGAGCCACCGTGCCCGGCCTTCCGAACTTTTTCATCATTCCAAATAGAAACTCTGTACCCATTAAGCAATACTTCCTCATTCTCCCCATCCCCGAACTTCTAGTAATCTCTATTCTACTTTCTGCCCCTATGAGTTTGCCTTGTCTCAATCCCTCATAAAAGTAGAATCATACAACATTTGCCCTTTTGTCTCTGGCTTATTTCACTTAGCCTACCATTTTCAAGGCTCATACAGGTTGTAGCATATATCAGACTCCATTCCTTTTTTTTTTTTTTTGAAACGGAGTCTCACTCTGTCACCCAGGCTGTAGTACAGTAGCGTGGTCTCGGCTCACTGTAGACACCTCCTCCTGGGTTCAAGTGATTCTCCTGCCTCAGCCTCCCGAGTAGCACGGATTACAGGTGTGTGCCACCATGCCCGGCTAATTTTTGTATTTTTAGTAGACCATGGGGTTTCGCCATGTTGACCAGGCTGGTCTCAAACTCCTGACCTCAGGTGATCCACCCACCTTGGCTTCCCAAAGTGCTGGGATTACAGATGTGAGCCACTGCACCTGGCATTCCATTCCTTTTTAAATAATATTTCATTGTCTGTATATACTACATTTTGTTTACCCATTCATGTGTTGATAGACACTTAGGTTGTTTCTACCTTTGGGTTATTGTGAATAATAACTATGAACATTGGTGTGCAAGTGTCTGTTTGGGTCCCTGTTTTCAATTCTGATGTATTGGTTTGGTCACTTAATAAACTGTGGACATCTTTTCAAGTCAGTATAAATAGACCTACCTCATTCTCTCAGCCAATTGCTTTGTATTCCATAGTGTGATGTGAGGATGATATTCTATGGAAGTAAACTTTATCCTTCCTGAGTCTGGGACTATATGATGTAAACGCATTTCTTAAAGTGGAGTTTGAGGACACCTAGGGTAGACATAGTGTTGTGGATCTACAAATTTCCTTTACAATGTAAAATTGTGTGCTTTCATTTTTGAGATATCTAAAATATGATTGTAAGGATTGTCTGGATCGTCTACATGACCAGCTTCTAACCAAGTATCGCCAACCAATGTTGATGTCCCTATGTGCTGTTGTGTTTATTATTGCAACTGTCCTAAGTCGAAGGGTAACACAAAAGAGTAGTGGCAAACCTAATAAGTTTGCCAAAATTTCACACCAGATGACATCATGTGCACCATGGAATGAAGATTTTTAAGTAGATAAAAGTGGTAGCAAAACTGGACCAGCACAGTAGCAAAAAACCAAATAAAAAGACTCCAGGCAGGGCGCAGTGGCTCACGCCTGTAATCCCAGCACCATGGGAGGCCGAGGCAGGTGGATCACTTGAGGCCAGGAGTTCAAGACCAGCCTGGCCAACATGGTGAAACCCTGTCTCTACTAAAATTACAAAAATTAGTCAGTGTGGTGTTCTGCTCCTATAATCCCAGCTACCTCGGGAGGCTAAGGCATGAGAATTGCTTGAACATGGGAGGCGGAGGTTGCAATGAGAGCGGAAATCATGCCACTGCACTCCAGCATGGGCAACAGAGTAAGACTCTTTCTCAAAAAAACAAAAAAAATCATCCTGGCTAACACGGTGAAACCCCATCTCTACCAAAAATACTAAAATTAGTCAGGTGTGGTGGCACATGCCTGTATTCCCAGCTACCTGGGAGGCTGAGGCAAGAGAATTGCTTGAATCTGGGAGGTGGAGGTTGCAGTGAGCCAAGATCACACCATTGCCCTCCAGCCTAGGTGACAGAGCGAAAATCCGTCTCAAAAACAAAAAAAAAAAAGAAGAGGAAGAGAATAAAAAAGACTCCGCATTGCAAAAGTCAGTAACGTTCTCACAATGGGGCTATTGACTGACTTTCAGAAAGACTATAATGATGTGAACCACAAAATTTTAATATGTTCTAATAGCTTTGTTTGAATATCATTTTTAAACTTGTTTTGGGTTCTATCATTGCATATGTAAAAACTATAACAATAAGTTTTAATTAGGTTTTTTTTTTAATTTAAGCGTACAAGGGCAATTTTGTTTCATGGATGGATATAGTATGTCGGCATGAAGTTTGAGCTTTTAGTGTATGCATCATCTGAATGATGTACATTTTGTACCCATTAAGTAATTTCCCATCATCCACCGCCCTTCCACCAATAGCTAGATTTGTGTGACTTTTTAAAGTCACATGCTAGTTTATGTTTTATGTGACTTTTTAATGTCACATTCTTTGACTGGGTGCAGTGGGTCATGCATGTAGTCCCAGCACTTTGGGAGGCCGAGGGGGCAGATTACTGGAGCCCAGGAGTTCGAGACCAGCTTGGGCAACATGGCAAAACCGTGCCTCTACAAAAATTTGATGGGTGTGGTGGCACGCACCTGTGGTCACAGCTACTCAGGAGGCTGAGGCAGGAGAATCGCCTGAGCCTCAGAGGTCAAGGCTGCAGAGAGCCAAGATTATGTCACTGCATTCCAGCCCAAGTGACAGAGGGAGACCGCTGACTCAAAGAGAGAGAGACAGAAGAAAAGCCACATTCTTTGAAAACTGATTTAAATCAATAATAAATCTTTACTCTATTTCAGAATTTCATACATTGCTCAAGTCTGGAAAACATTAACCTAGCAGGTAATTCAACACAGAATTTCCAGACCAGGTTCATCATTATGCAAAAATGTCAGCACAAACAGACAAATAAGCCTTTTGCTGGAGAAAATCAGCTTTTGGATTCGAGTTGAATGCATTTATAAATGTTTCTTTACTCCAATGTCAGAGAAAATAAATGATTCATAAAAATGGGCATATTAGAAAGCCTGGGCCTAGGAACTAGGCTGGGTTTGCTTCCTGACCTGGCTCTACTATATAAAAAACCCAGCTGCTTTTTCACTAGAGATTTATAATAATACCAAACTTACATGTTTGCTATAAGGATTATATTTGACATATTTAAAGCATCTGGGGTATCTTAGGGGTATTCAGTGACAGCCACTGATATTACAGGGACATTTGAGCTGTAGGTTTTTGGCATGTTCCATGAGTTTTATGTCATGCTTAATCCTTTTCCACATTTGGAAAAATATCCTAAACTGGGTAACCCGGTATTACTCATATAATCAAAGTTGTCTGTGCTAAGGCAAAACTACAAACAAAACAAAATTAAAATGCAAAAATGTAAACAAAACAAAATTAAAACTCTTAAACTTTAACTGCATTTTATCAGATATCTTAATCTGCTATTTCAACCCTCAATGCTGAAAATATTTCTAAAACCTTTCAGCCCATTTTTAGAGAGTATATTTTGCTGATTTTCCTCCCCACCCCGGTCACGATAAAATCATTGAAATGTCAATAGCTATGTAGATGTAAATATATACATTGTATGTAAAATAGAGCTAAATCTATATTGACTTCAGATCATAAACTGGAAACTTGTTTTTGTATTTTATGAAAATCCTGGTATCTTCTTTGTTTTCTTGTGATAAATTATTTTTACACTAAAGTTGGGGTGTAATGAGGGTGGAGATTTCACTCCCTTCATTTACAAATAGTAAGCATATGTCAAGCATTTCCAAGTCCTAAAACAACATTGATGCAAAGTGATGATAATCATGTTTAAAGGTTTTGGAGTTTTGTTTTACTCATACATTTTTTCCTTCCCATTATTAATAATAAGAACATTGAGTAACAAGTTTGGGAACATGCCCCGTTTTATATTCTCTGAGCATCAGTCTGTCCACTTCTCTCCTCTACTGCCACCATCCTGGGTCCACATCATTCTGCACCTAAACAAGGACAATAGCATCCCAGCTGGTCTCCTGCTTCCACTCTAGCACTTTAAAATTTGTCAATCAAATCATGCCACAGCCCGCTGAAAACTCTCCAATGGCTTCTACTGCATATAAAATAAAATTCAGTCCTTGCCTGTGGATTATACAGCCCTACTTAATCGAGCCCAGAGCTCCTTCTGCTACCTCCGTGTACACGACTATACCTCTTGTTCACTGTGCTGCAGCTTCACAGGCCTGCTTTCTTCAAATACTCTAAATGCATTCCACTCAACTTTAGGGTCTCAGGGCTTGCCATGTCCTCTTCCTAGAAGGTTCTGTTCCACAATCTTTGCATGGTTGCTTCCTTTCATGGCCCTTGGCTAACTCCTCCGAGAAGCCTTCCCTCCCACACATGCCATCATCCTGTGTTCAACACCCCACTTTATTTTCTTTAAAGCGCTCAATACTTTGATTTTATCTTTGCCACGTATTTGGTAACTAGTTTTTTTAATGCTATGTAAATGCTACATATGCTATGTGAATGTTATCGATGGTAGATATGCTGTAAAAACATGCTATTTCGCATGTTTATTTTTAATTATTTTTTTAAGACAGAGTCACACCCTTTAACCCAGGCTGGAATGCAGTGGTGCAATCTCAGCTCACTGCAGCCTCTGCCTCCTGAGTTCAAGCAATTCTCGTTCCTTTGCCTCCAGAGGAGCTGGGACTACAGGCGCATGCCGCCATGCCCAGCTATTTTTTTTTTTTTTTTTTTTTTTTTTTTTTTTTTTGTAGAGACGAGGTTTCAAGCTGGTCTTGAACTCCTCATCTGAAGTGATCCACCAGCCTTGGCCTCCCAAAGTGCTAGGATTACAGGCATGAGCCACCGCACCTGGCCAACATGTTTAAAATGTTAAACATGCTATATAGCATGTTTTAAAATGTTATAAATGCTGTACATGCTATATAAACACTTCTGTTGCACGTATAACATATCCTGCCCTAGAATGTAACGTCTAGGCCGGGCGCGGTGGCTCACGCCTGTAATCCCAGCAGTTTGGGAGGCCGAGGCGGGTGGATTCCGAGGTCAGGAGATTGAGACCATCCTGGCTAACACGGTGAAACCCCGTCTCTACTAAAAATACAAAAAATTAGCCGGGCGTGGTGGGAGGCACCTGTAGTCCCAGCTACTCGGGAGGCTGAGGCGGGAGAATGGCGTGAACCCGGGAGGCGGAGCTTGCAGTGAGCCGAGATCGCGCCACTGCACTCCAGCCTGGGCGACAGAGCGAGACTCCATCTTCTCAAAAAAAAAAAAAAAAGAATGTAACGTCTAATGTGACCCCTGCACATAGATGTTTTCCAATAACGTTGCTTGAAGGAATGATTAAACATCCAGCTTCAGAAATCACCTAAGTTCGGCCGGGCGTGGTGGCTCAAACCTGTAATCCCAGCACTTTGGGAGGCCAAGGCGGGTGGATCACGAGGTCAGGAGATCCAGACCATCCTGGCTAACACGGTGAAACCCCGTCTCTACTAAAAATACAAAAAATTAGCCAGGCATGGTGGAGGGCGCCTGTAGTCCCAGGTACTTGGGAGGCTGAGGCAGGACAATGGCGTGAATCCGGGAGGCAGAGCTTGCAGTGGGCCGAGATCGTGCCACTGCACTCCAGCCTGGGCAACAGAGCAAGACTCCGTCTCAAAAAAAAAAAAAAAAAAAAAAAGAAAGAAAGAAATCACCTAAGTTCTAGTCCTGGCTTGGATTTTGAGAAATGGAGAAACCTCTGGCAAGTACTGAATCCCTTTGGGCCTCAGTATTCCTTATGAATAACCAATAAGCTGGACTAGATGATCTTTAAGGGTACTTCTTGTTTTCTATTTCCATGGTTCATACTTAAGCATTATTTTTCCCTTCCTTTTCATTTCCTCTCCCCTCTCCCTTTCTCACTTAGCAGCTCTCTCCTGGATTCATGAATAGTTTTAAACCAGTTGGAGATATTTTATGCATAAACATAGAACTCTCAAAGATATATGGTCTCTAGACACTAAACTGTCATCACAACCACATGTTATAGTGTTTATTTTCCCTTGCCTAGCCAACCCCATCGAAACCACACCCTCATCTGCCAAGCCACAGCCCCACCCTGCCTTTGGAAATAGAAATGGAATAGGAGAATCTCTGGCTTCTGGAAAAAAAAAATTTTTTTTTGACTAGCATGATGTTTCTGGAGAAATCAGGATACAACTGGCAGGATTGATGAAAACTTTATAAAGTTTCTTCACATAATAAAGCCCACGGAGACAATAGGAGATAGAGATATCAAATTGTACATACTGTCGGAGACAATTTTTAGACGACTATTTCTAGTCCACACCTAACTAAAGTTATCCTTGTAAATCCTTGTAAATCCTTGTAAATCCACACCTATCCTTGTAAATCTTTAACTTTTAGCCATTTAGTTTATAATATTCCAGAAATATACATTAAAAATAATATAATGATGATTAGATAGCAATGTTACACTTGAACTTATATCATCCCTTATTTCAGAACCTGTGAAAAATGGTCTTAGGAAATAAAACAGGAAATTTCTTCCATAGCTAGAAGAATTGAAATCAGTCCGTTGTAAGGACGTAAGGACAAATTTTAATTTGATTTTAAATGCATACTTACAAATCGAGTTTGCAAAATTTAAAACCACATGAAGACTTATAATCACAGTATTTATGAGCTGGAAGAACATTGGGAACTTCATTTAACAATGAAGTGAAACTCAGAAAGATCAAATGACCAGGCGAAGGTCACATTAGTGCTGGAGCTTAGAACTAAACCTCTGGTCTCCTGGTTGATGGTTCCATGCTTTTCTCATCACTTTATGCGTTTATGAGACCCTGTAATTACCTGCAGCTTTCAATCATATGTGCCAACCCAGTCATGTGGTAGACTGGAATATAAAACGATCAGTCCATTAACTGAGACACTGCTTCAGGAATCATAGTATTCATTGTTATGTTGTTGTTATAGTAATTGCTAATATTTGTTGAGTATATGTGTCAGGTACTATACTACATGTATTACTTGCATCAACCTATTTAATACCCACACTAGTCTGATGGGGTAGGTAACAATGACAATCATGATTGCTATCTCATATTATTTTGTTACAGGCACTTCTCCAAGCCTATTATATGTAGCAAGTTATCGAATCCTCAGAACTATCGTATAAAGTCCTATTATTCCCATTTTACTGGTGAAGAAACAGTCATAAAGAGGTGCAGTTGCCGGGTGCGGCGGCTTATGCCTGTAACCCCAGCACTTTGGGAGGCCAGGGCAGGCGGATCACCTGAGGTCGGAAGTTTGAGACCAGCCTGACCAACATGGAGAAACCCCATCTCTATTAAAAATACAAAATTTGCCGGGTGTGGTGGTGCATGCCTGTAATCCCAGCTATTCAGGAGGCTGAGGCAGGAGAAACGCTTGAACCCGGGAGGCGGAGTTTACAGTGAGCCGAGACCGTGCCATTGCACTCCAGCCTGGGCAACAAGAGTGAAACTCTGTCTCAAAAAAAAAAAAAAAAAAAAAGAGAAGTGGAGTCATGCCCTTAAACCAAGACATATGCTGCCCCTCTATACTACATCACCTACTCATTTGTCTCTTCTTTTCCATCACCAAACTGTTAAAAGAAATAAGCAGCTAACTTAGTTATCTTCTCCCTGCATCCCCTGCCTTCTCAATACTAGTTGGCATAGAGACATTTAAAGACAGAGGAACCAAAAAGAAGAGAAAGCGGTCCTGGGGCCATCTGTAACCCAAATAACCTGGACAACCAAGATTTGATGATGATATCAGCGATGGTTGAACTTCACCAGGTTACGGCTATGACCCATGAAAGTGTGTGTTTCTGCACACGGTGGCTTGGTATGAGAACATAATCTGTAAATTACTGTGTGAGTTAGATTATTTCCGCAGAAAGAAGCAGACACAGGCTCACATTATGTCAGATAGTCGGGGAATGTGTTGTAAGAATACCAGGGGAAGTGAGAAAGCACAGAAAATGGTCTCAGTGGCTGCACAGCCAAGCCTCATAGCATCACTCATTTTGCTTCGGATGGCAATAGAAGCTGTAGTCATTCCACAGTGGTCCATGGTTATGATTTGGCATCTCTGCTTATTTCCTGTCTCTCAACTTGCTCACTACCAATTGACTTTTTTCTGTTCTCTTCTCCTGCCTCTCTCTCCTGCCTCTGCTTTGAGTCTCTCTTCTTCACCTCTATATTTTCCATCTATGTATTTTCTGTAAGGCTCACAATCAAACCTCCATTAATAAAATAGGATCTGTTCGGGTGCGTGAATAGATGTACTGGTGCATCTAGTACATTGTGCAGAGCTCTCATCAGTCCATCTCAAAGTTTACAGATGGCTGCCTTTTCCACTCCCCATTCCCCTGGGGGAAGCAGGGAACACCTCTGGGTTCATTAGGTGTGGCCAAGGTGGTAGGATCATATACAAAGGGACTTCAAAAAGTTCATAGAAAAGTGCAATTAAAAGATAAAAACAAAATAAAAACTTTACCTCTCAACATAAGCTCCATCAAATTCAAGACACTTTGGTAAGTGATAATACTAGCCGTTTAGTCCATTCCTAAAGAACTGAGGGTTTGGGGAATTTAACCCTATTGATGCAGTCTTTTTTAGATTATTAACTGAAAAATATCTGTGCCCTTTTATTTTTTATTTATTTTTTATTTTGAGACAGAGTCTTGCTCTGTTGCCAGGCTGGAGTGCAGCGGTACAATCTTGGCTCACTGCAACCTCCGCCTCCCGGGTTCAAGTGATTCTCCTGTCTCAGCCTCCTGAGTAGCTGGGACTACAGGTGTGTGCCACCACACCCGGCTAATTTTTTGTATTTTAGTAGAGATGGGGTTTCACCATGTTGGCCAGGATAATCTCGACCTCCTGACCTTGTGACCCACCCACCTCAGACTCCCAAAGTGCTGGGATTACAGGCGTGAGCCACCGTGCCCAGGCTAAACATTTTTTTAAGATTAGGAAACAAAAAAATGTCAGAAGGAGTCAAAGCAGGACTTTAAGGTCGATGCCTAGTGATTTCCGCTCAAAACTCTTGCAAAATTGCCTTCATTTGATGACAGAAATGTGTAGAAGCATTGTTGTGTTGGAGAAGGACTCCCTGATGAAGCTTTCCTGGGCATTTTTTCATTAAAGCTTTGGCTAACTTTCTCAAAACACTCTCATAATAAGCAGATGTTATCATTCCTTGGCCCTCCAAAAAGTCAACCAGAAAAAATGGCTTGAGTATCCCAAAAAACTGTCACCATGACCTTTGCTCTGATTAGTCCACTTTTACTTTGACTGGACCACTTCCACCTCTTGGTAGCCATTGCTTTGATTGTGCTTTGCCTTCAGGATTGTACTGGGAAAGCCATGTTTCAACTCCTACAGCAATTCTTCAAAGAAATGCTGCAGGATCTCAATCCCACTTTTTAAAATTTCCACTGAAAACTCTGCTATTGTCTATAGTCAATCCAGGTGCACCAATTGTGCCACTCAGACAGTGGAAATTTGCTTAACCTCAATTTTGTAGTCAGAATTGTGTAAGTTGAACCAGTTGAGAGGCCTATGGTGTTGGCTATTGTCTCTGCTGTTAACCATTGGTCCTCTTCAGTTAGAGCACAAAAAAGATGAATTTTTTCCTTGAAAATTTACGTGGAGGATCTGCCACTGCAGATTTCATCTTCAATATCATCTTAATTCCTTCTTGAAATGAGTTATTCATTTGTAAACTGCTGATTTACTTGGGGCATTATCCCCACAAACTTTTCATAAAGCATCTGTGATTTCACCATTCTTCTGCCATAAGTTTGATCTTTATTCTTGCTTCAATCTTAGCAGAATTTCATGTCATGATAGGGGCTCTTTTCAAACTAATATATTATCCTTCTTACTGGCTCAAACTAGATCTTGTTCAGACATATTATAGCAAGTTAGTACAAGTTAATTTTGGAGCAAAACAGATTTGAAATCCATGCATAGTTTTTTCATAATATACATTTTCATAGTATGCATTTTTTAAAAGACTCTTGTGGAGCAAAGCATGGACCTGTATGTTTAGAAGGGAACTGTGAGTTTGACAGGCACTTTGTGTGGCTTGTCTAATACAAATACATGTCTTGTTTCATGTACTAATGGCCCTAATCAGGACAAAAGTTCTTGCTGAGATAAAATAAATTAACCTTAAGGGTAGAAACTGAAAAATAAAGGGTCACTACTAACTATTCTTTCATTATAGACTTTGGCTAGAGTTCCACTTTCAGCTGTGTTATGCTCAAAATTGGGCATTATAAACTTTTTAATGCTCTTGATCTTCAATTCTCTTACTTGCTGAATCTATAGTCAAAAATTTTAGTTGACTGAGAATATAAAAAAAAAGCAGCTGTTACCTGTCTATTCTGTTGTAACCCAGGGGCTCTGATAAATCTGACCTTTCAAAATGGCCAAACAATGGAAGATTTTGAAGTTGCTTTGTTGATGGCGATGACTTATAAGGGAATGGAAATAATAATACCATGCAGTTGCAGATTATTTTGTATGTTTGAAGTACTTGTCATTGAAATGCCACTCTCTTACTCCTTTGTAATTCCCCTGGAGCTGCCATCTCTGCCTAACCAGAAAATGCAAATCAGCATTTTCTCAAGGCCCCACTCAAGTCTCCTCTCCTCTTCCACGAAGCCTCCTTCCTCTGAACTCACTGAATCTACCCTGATCCCTCCTTCCTTTGAACTCACCATCATTCACTGCCTATGCTGTTCATGTGATACCGCTTGCTATAATTACTTTTAAGAAACCATAAGTTTTTACTTGTTTATGGTAAATAGCTTGAGGGCAAAGAACATGACCAATGTTATACTCCCTAAACGATGTAAGACAATATCTTACATATAAAAGGTATGAAGAAAATGAGGGAGACATATAGGAAGAGGCATTATCATGCCCATCTCATAGATGAGGAAATTAAAATACACCATTTGGGAATGGAAGAAAATATTGCACTGATTAGTGATGGCCTAAAGTGCAGGAAATAGAACAAGATGCAACAGTAAAGAAAAACTACTTAAAGGTAGAAGTAAAATGAGATTGCCAAAAAGAAAAGTGAACAGGAAAAGAAAGAATGAGAAGGAATAGGAAGAAAAGAGACTCCTCAGCTGGAGGGCTGAGATGAATGAATGCATGGATTCTTTTTTCTAAGGTAGAGGTTAAAAAAAAAAGGCAGAGGAGCATTCTTACAATCTCCTTAAGAAAATATGTTATGCCAACCAAAAGAGCTAATTTGGGCTTTAGGAAGTAGAAAAGAAATGAGGAAGGCTATATCCCTTGGTCAAAGGTAAGAGAACTGAGAAAAGTAAATAGCGGATAAAGGGGAAGAAGACAGGGAAGTGGTCAGGCCCCCTTTGGGTTATTAAAATTATTCCAAATGAAATCAGTTTTTGACAACGTTGCAAAATTGAAGGGAAGAAAAGGTAAACCACAATAAAAGGAACTTAGAGTCCAGATGATGCTTTTCTTGCTACAGTGGAATATTGTATTATACTTTTGAAATTACTTCTGCCTTCTGCTTTATTCTAACAGTGATGTAAGACAGTGAGTGCTCTATCAGGACTAGTTATGTGATATCACAATACTTCGAGTCAGAAATTATGTGCAGTTTGGATAATTTTAGCCAGAAGTTCAAAAGCATGTGTGTAATTGATTTGCCATCATAAAAGAGGTTCTCAGCCATTTATACCAGAACTTTTAAATGACTGTTTAATCTAGAAATGTCTTATGACTATTGTAAGTTTTATTTTTTATTTTAAAATTTTTATTTTTTTGTTTTTGAGACAGGATCTTGCTCTGTCTTCCAGCTTAGAGTGCAGTGGCACAATCAAGGCTCACTGCAGCCTTGGCCTCCTGGGCTCAAGCGGTCCTCCCACCTCAGCCTCCTAAGTAGGTGAGGCTACAGGTACACTCCACCACACCCCACTAATTTTTTATTTTTTATGAAGACAGGGTTTTGCCATGTTGCCCAGGCTGGTCTTGAACCCCTAGACTCAAAAGATCCACCCACCCTGGCCTCCCAAAATGCTGGGATTACAGGCATGAGCCACCCGTGTACAGCCTAAAATTGTTTTAAGAAATGAAGTCTCACTGTATTGCCCAGGCTGGACTAGAACCCCTAGGCTCAAGCAATCCTCCCACCTCAGCCTCCTGAGTAGCTCAGGCTTCAGGCACACACCGTCACACCCGGCTTTTATCCTAAGTTTTTAAACTCCAGAATCTCTCCTATTATGCAAGATTATCAGAGCAAAATTAATTCTGTTATTTACATCAAAAATTCAAAATAGAGGTGTGATGTCTTTCCCTTGGCTTCGAGGATAACTTTCTTGCCCAGTTTTCCTCTTACCACCCTGGCTACTACTCCCACATCTTCTTTGAAGATTCTTCTTCCTGGATTCTTCCTTTGTGCTGGGATTCCTGGAGAGTCCATCCTTGAATGTCTGCTTTTTTGACATTTCACAATCTCCTTGGAGTATTTGCTCTATTTCCCTTGTTTCAACTATTGTTCAGAGGCTCATGACTCCCAAGACTCTGTCTGCCACCTAATTCCTCTCTACTGAGCTTTTCAACCGTAATTCCAACAGTTGGGCCATCCCTTTTATGGTCCTCAGACACCATAAACCTCACACATCCAAAATTGCTCTTATTTTTTACCCCAAACTCGCTTGTCTTCCAGTATGCTCTTCTTCCAGCCCTATAATCAATCCATCAGGCTTCCCAGAGCAGAATCCTGAATGTTACCATTCATTTATGTTTCAGCTACATGTCATCTGGCTCCACAGAGTCTACCCATTGAATATTTCTTGAACTGTCTATTTCTATCGATCCCAGTTAACTCCCACCCCAGAATTCCACAATGAAATCTTCCCAGTTTTCCTGCCCCAGATTATGTTAAGTTCCCTAGGTTTGCACTTTGATTGCACCCTATGGCTCTCTTTTACAACACATCTTAGTTTTAGCGAGCTAAGCTGATGTAACAAACACAAATATAAAACTGCTCATCTATTTGGTGTTATCGTCTGTTCACATGACACTCCTGAGCTACTGTCCAGGTTGTCACAGCCACTTTCATCCACACACTTAGACAGCCAGGCTCCTCCCAGTTTATTACTCTACCCACCCACCCCCCGCCCCACCCCGTGTATCACTTCCGCTTAGAGAACATTGGCTAGGCCTTAGTCACATGACCTTCTCCCACTGCAAAGGAGTCTGGGAAATGTAGTACAGCTGTCTATCTGGGCAAAGAAGCAAACAACAGATTTCGGGGGAAAGCAGTCTCTGCCACAACAGCATCTTGTTACAATTGTTATTTTCCAGTTATTTGTGCAATTACGTGATTGTTTCCTCCACCAAATTTTAAGCTCTATGAGGACAGGTGCATGTTTTTTGGTGGTTGTTTTTGAGAGGAGTCTCGCTCTGTCGCACAAGCTGGAACGCAGTGGCCCGATCTCTACTCACTGCAACCTCCACTTCCCGGGTTCAAGCAATTGTCCTGCCTCAGCCTCCTGAGTACCTGGGACTACAGGCACGTGCCACCACGCCCAGCTAATTTTTGTAGTTTTAGTAAAGACGAGGTTTCACCATATTGGCCCGGCTGGTCTCGAACTCCTGACCTCGTGATCTGCCTACCTCAGTCTCCCAAAGTGCTGGGATTACAGGCGTGAGCCACAGCACCCGGCCTTTTTTTTTTTTTTTTTTTTTTTTTTTTTTTTTTTTTTTTTTTTGAGATAGAGTCTCCCTCAGTCGCCCCAGGTTGGAGTGCAGCTGTGCGATCTCGGCTCGCTGCAACCTCCGCCTCCCGGGTTCAAGCAATTCTCCTGTCTCAGCCTCCCGAGTAGCTGGGATTACAGACGTGTGCCACCACGTCCTGCTAATCTTTGTGTTTTTTTTTTAATAGAGACGGGGTTTCACTGTGTTGGCCAGGCTGCAGGCTGGTCTCGAACTCCCGACTCAGGTGATCCACCCAACTCAACCTCCCAAAGTGCTGGGATTACAGGCGTGAGCCACTGCGCCTGGCAGACAGATTCATTTTTGTTCACAACCTGGTCCCAATTAGCTTCAACAAATATGTGTTGAATTAATCAATGAATACTTATTAATTCAAATCAACAAATACTTATTAATTCAGATCTTAGTAATTAATTATTATTAATACGTATTAATTCCTTAATCAATGAATACTTTTTAATTCAGCATATGTAGTCTGGAGCACTATAACAGCCTTCTGACTAACCTCCCTATCTCTCTTCTTTGCCTCCTACATAGTGTAGCCATAGTGATCTTCATAAACTGTCCATTTGATCTTGCCATTTTCTTTAAAATGGAGTTTCTTTCAAATTCTTCAATGGTCCTTTGTTGCCCTCACAATTTCTTATGTTGCCATGTAATTCCCTCCTGTTCATCTTTCCAGCCTTACTTCTCACCATGTAGGCACATACACTCACACACACACTTGCTGTCTTCCTCTCTTCCCCATCTAGCCACACTGAAACACTGACACTCACCCCAAAAGCACCATGCCCTTGACCTGGCTAACTGCTCATTGCTTTGAGTCTCAGCTTAGTTGTCACTTTCTTGGCCCCTCAAGATGACGTTGGTGCCCCTGCTCTGTGCTCCCACAACCCTCTGCCTACTGTAGCAGGCATTTTATGGTTTGCCTTAAGTTATTGTAGAGGCAAAGAAAATTTCCTTCTCCTTTTGAAGGTTCAAGTCTCCTAAACAAACTGACAATAGACAGATTAATAGGAGAAAAGGCATACACATTTACTAATGTGCACATCACACAGGAGTCCTGCAAATATGAGACTCAAAGAAAGGACAGATGGTTGAAGTATTTATACCCTATTCATAGGGAAGAGAAAAATAGGGGGTATAGGCAATTTTGAGGGGTAATAAATTATTTTCAGGTGAATTGAATGAGCCCAAAGAGCAGACAATATTTGTCAATAATTTTCTTTGGAAACTGAATGGGAAAAGTTACTAGAAGGTGAGGAGTGGAACTACACTGTGAACAAAGGTTGTCTTACCATGCATATAAAGTCTCTTAGATAATTTTTCAGAGCTGCCCTCTAAAGAGCGGATGAGGCTGGGCTCGGTGGCTCATGCCTATAATCCCAGCACTTTGGGAGGCCGAGGCTGGCCGATCATTTGAGGTCAGGAGATCGAGACCAGCCTGGCCAACATGATGAAACCCTGTCTCTACTAAAAATACAAAAATTAGCCAGGCGTGGTAGTGGGCACCTGTAATCCCAGCTACTCGGGAGGCTGAGGCATGAGAATTGCCTGAACCCAGGAGGAAGAGATTTCAGTGGCTACTGCACTCCAGCCTGGGCCATAGAATGAGACAGTCTCAAAAAAAGAAAAAAAAAAAAGAATAGATGAAAAGTCTATTTGGGCGTGGTGATGACTTCTGTTTCCTTTCATCTCTGGTAGTTAATCATTCCCGATTATTTGATGAGATTCCTAAGGAGAGAGTCTTAACATAATTCAATTTCTTTTGGAAGTTTTCCTCAATCAGATAAGGGAACTGCTAGAGAGAGCCCTTCTCTGTACTGGATGGGAGGGAAACAAAAGAAAGAAAGTTAAAAAGTTCTGGCCAGGCACGGTGGCTCACGCTTATAATCCCAGCATTTTGGGAGGCTGAGGCGGGAGGATCACAAGGTCAGGAGTTCAAGACCAGCCTGGCCAGCATGGTGAAACCCCGTCTCTACTAAAAATACAAAAATTAGCTGGGCCTGGTGGCACACGCCTGTAGTCCCAGCTACTCAGGAGGCTGAGGCAGAGAACTGCCTAAAACTGTGAGGCAGAGGTTGCTTCACGATCGCACTACTGCACTCCAGCTCTGAGCAACAGAGCAAGACTCCATCTCAAAAAAAAAAAAAAAAAAAAAAGAGTCTTGGTTCTGAGGCAGTTTCTAAAGCTTTCTAATTTCCCTTAAATTCCATACTTTGGGGTATCTTTCTCTGTGCCCCAACAGTATCAGGTTCTTTTTCTCTGGCAGACTGTCCTGCCACATCCTATTCCCTGCAGTGCTCTAAACGCTGGTTAGCACATAGTCTACATCCTGGAAAAGAGGCTTGATGGATGTGTAGGGGAGAAAAAATATCTTTTCCTCACTCATCCAAAGGACAGATTAATAAGAAAAAAGCACACAGACTTACTTAATTTATATTTTACATGACACGGGCATCTTCATAAGGAAATGAAGACCTGAAGAAATGGTTAAACTTGTGTATTTATTAATACATGCTAGGTTTGATGAATAAGTAGACAGTTATGGAGAAATAGGATTGCACAAAGGGTATAATCCAATGGTAATAAACTGGGGGAAACTTAGCAAGGCCTATTTGTTCAGATTCTTCTCTGTGGCCTTTTGTCTTATAAGATAAGGATGTTCCTTTCCACTGGGTATAGGGAGGGCACTTCTTACATGGGGGTGTTATGACCTGCTTCAGGAGAAAGAAAAATTCCTTCTTGGTTTTTATGACGTGCTTTAGAAAAGAAAGGTGGGGAAGGGGGGTGAGGGTGAGTGATCTTCCTGCTGTTTTTTCAAATGTCAAGGCGCCATATTTGGGGGTAGCATGTCCTGAGCCCCATTAGGTGGATGGATGGATAGATAAATAACATTTAGGAGGGAGTTGGGTTCAAGAGCAGATATTACTGGTGGCATCTGCTAAGAAAACTTCAGTGCTAGAAACAGCACAATTCCCAGGCAAAATTGTGTTAAAAGTTATTAGTGTTAGTTATCAAAATGGCTTTCCAAATTTATTTCCATAATCTGAGTCTCTTAATTGTCACCTTATTGCAAAAGTTCTATAGAGGTTCTTTTCTTCTCTTCTATAACATTAACTTCTAAAACACAAATAGCCTAAAAGCTTGCACTTTCTAAAGATGCAGATGATTGATAAGTTGTCTCCTCTTGATTTCAAGGTAGAGAAGAAGATGGGGTTACACAGAAGCCCAGTATTGGCTTCGCCTCTTCTTCCTGGGGCTCAGTTGAGTTTGATGGATTTCAAAATTCAAGCTGTAAAATATGAGAGGACTTGATTTTCTCCAAGTCATATTTCCTTGTGTGTGCTCCAGAGTCTTAGAGTCTGGAGGGGGTGGGGCTTGGAGATGGGACAAGGCTTGACTACAGTCCAGCCTCCCAGAGTAAATGCAATTCAGCAGCCAGAATAACAGACTCCCAATTTAGGAATTTGCCATGGATGCTGCCCAAGGATCATTCCTGGGTTCCTCTGAGTATATTTGACTAACTGAAGGAGAAAAGCAACTTGTAGTCACATATAACAGTCAGGATTCTCTCATCACCAGAGCAAAAACAATAGATTTTTAAGTGTATCTTATTGCTGGAGGCAAAGAAATGAATTTAACGAGGTATTCACCTGGCAGGAAACTTCACAACTTGTGTATATATATATGTATATGTACACGTATATATACATATATATGTAATTTTTAAATTTTTTTATTTATTTATTTTTTGAGATGGAGTCTCTCTGTCACCCAGGCTGGAGTACAGTGGCACGATCTCGGCTCACTGCAACCTCCACCTCCCAGGTTCAAGCAATTCTCCTGCCCCAACCTCTTGAGTAGCTGGGACTACAGGCACGCACCACCACACCTGGCTAATTTTTGTATTTTTAGTAGAGATGGGGTTTCACCATGTTAGACCAGGCTGGTCTTGAACTCCTGACCTCAGGTGATCCGCCCACCTTGGCCTCCCAAAGTGTTGGGATTACAGGTGTGAGCCACGGCACCTGGCCCACAATTTCAATATAAGAGTAACAGCTATGTGCCGAAGTCATAAAAAAAAAGATCTTCCAACTTATCTGCCCAATTACATCTAATATTACTATAAAAATAAAAATGAATTTTTTAAGGTATAAGTTTTTAAACCAATACTTCTATTTCAAGAATTTTAGCAAATCTAAATTTCCTAACAATTAGTCATGTAGGATCTGTAAGTTGTTTTGATTTCTATATGAAGGGAAGAAGAAAAAGGACACCTCATGTTACGATTTAGCTTAAATTTCCCTCTTTGCTTTATTTTCAACCAAGTCAGAAAACCATGTTCTTTGTTTGCCTCATTCCTTTATTTTTTTGAAAAAAACAAAAAACGAAAACCAAGTGTCCTCTTTTTCTGTGTACGGTTCTGGTCTAAAGTAATCAGTATTGGAAATTGGACTGTTTTTGCTTCATTTCTGTGGCCTCAGTCCTTCTCTCCAATACCAGGATGCCCTTAGGGAAGATACAGAGGAAATGATGTCATTCTCTTTGGTCTCTTTTCAGGCTTCGGGCTTTTTCTTCAGGCCCAACCCTTAATGAACCTGCTTTCTAATTAGCCAGCAAGGAGTACTGTGAAATGAAATGTGCATCTTCCGCTTCCCTTTTCTCTTCAATAAAAGCACACGCATTATTTTCTCCTTCAGCCGACTCAGGTGATTTCGCCAGAATGTGTGCATAAATCTTCTCAGCGTCATTGTCAAACAGCTGGAAGCAAACTTTTTTTTTCCTCTCTCACAACTTGGAAACTAAAAAATAGAAACTGCCTTGTCCAAGGTGAAGCCGGGCTGAGGGGGGAGGGGCAGCTGCAGCAGAGGCGGGAGGAAGGGTTTCAGGTTCATCCCCCAAGTCCACTTCGTCATTCACTGAGTGATGCCCTTTCTGTGAAATTAGGCAAAACAAAAATCTAAATTTAGAAAATCTGTTAGAACAAATTTCATATGTTAACTTGATAAATGTACATTTACTCCCTGGATATTTGGAATACTCTGATTTCATAATGAACACTTTGAATTAATTTTGCTCTTTTTCTCTGATATTCGGCTTCTTTGGCTGTTCTGATACACTGACAACTGGCAAACACACGTGCTTTAGTTTGGTGGGGATTGGAACTGAGATTGGTCACTGAGCCCCACTTCAGCTAGCTGGAAAACAGTGCTGTTGAAAGCGCTTTCTCCAATTCCCTTCCCTCTGAGCCCATCACTCATTCAGGCAGCTGCTGCCCAGGACCTCGCCTTGGCTATTATTTTATTTTATTTATTTTTATTATTTATTTATTTTATTTATTTTTTTTTTTTGAGACAGGGTCTCGCTCCGTCGTCCAGGCTAGAATACAGTGGCGGGATCTAGGCTCACTGCAACCTCTGCCTCCTGGGTTCAAGCGATTCTCCTGCCTCAGCCTCCCGAGTAGCTGGGATTACAGGCATGCACCACCATGCCCAATTAATTTTTGTATTTTTAGTAGAGACAGGGTTTCACCTTGTTGGCCAGGCTGGTCTCGATCTCCTGACCTCAAATGATTGGCCAGCCTCGGCCTCCCAAAGTGCTGGGATTAAAGGTGTGAGCCACCTCGCCAGGCTTTACCTTGGTTATTTTAATGTGTGGCTCTCCCTGCTGAAATGATCTGTTTTATCTACCTGTCTCCCCAACCAGACTTCACCCGCTCAAGGACAGGGACTCTGTCTCAATTCATTCTTACAGCCTCAGCCCTTTAAGCTTTAATGGAAGCTCATTAAATGGCTTCTTGAACTAAAACTAAGGAAAAGGAGGAAGCGGTGAGCGGGTATGGGCAGAATAATTTGAGGGAAGAGAGTGAAGCGGGAGGGAGAGGGGTCGAATGACTGAGAAAAGAGTCAAAACTGGCAACCCAAATTACTTTGAGGCAAAACTAGCATTTATTTTCTGAAAGGACCCAGGCCTCAGTAAAAAGCAACACACTTAGGAAAGAGTTAATGAAACATTGTGGAAGAATCTGGCTTACAGGGTAAACAGGTGTTCCTCGCCATGGGAAATTGCTGGTATGGGGCCGGGCACGGCGGCTCAGGCCTGTAACCTCAGCACTTTGGGAGGCTGAGGCAGGCAGATCACCTGAGGTAAGGAGTTCAAGACCAGTCTGGGCAACATGGTAAAACCTCATCTCTACTAACAATACAAAGCTTACCCAGGCGTGGTGGCAGGCACCTGTAATTCCAGCTACTTGGGAGGCTGAGGCAAGAGAATCACTTGACCAGAGAGGCAGAGTTTGCAGTGAGCCAAAAAATGGTACCACTGCACTCCAGCCTGGGCAACAGAGCAAGATTTTGTCTCAAAGGAAAGGAAAGGAAAAATGAGAGAGAGAGAAAAAGAAAGAAAGAAAGAAAGAAAGAAAGAAAGAAAGAGAGGGAGGGAGGAAGGAAGGGAGGGAGGGAGGGAAGGAGGAAGGAAGGGAGGGAAAAGAAGAAAGAAGGGAGGGAGGGAGGGAGGAAGGAAGGAAGGAAGGAAGGAAGGGAGGGAGGGAGGGAAAAGAAAAAAGAAAGAAGAAAGAAGGGAGTGAGGGAGGGAGGAAGGAAGGAAGGAAGGAAGGGAGGGAGGGAAAAGAAAAAAGAAAGAAGAAAGAAGGGAGGGAGGGAGGGAGGAAGGAAGGAAGAAGGAAGGAAGGAAGGGAGGGAGAGAAAAGAAAAAAGAAAGAAGAAAGAAGGGAGGGAGGGAGGAAGGAAGGAAGGAAGGAAGGAAGGAAGGAGAAATCAGTAGTACATTGGTTAAAATACCAACTCGTGTCTCCACCCTGGACAACTGACTCAGAATCTTTGGGGTTGGGAACCTCCAAAAGTTTTGATTAAGTATCGCAGGCACTAGAGCTTGAAAACCATCCATGTAGTCCTTCCTGGGTGCACTTCATTCCCGCTTGATCTACCCAGGTCCAGTTAGTATGGAGGGTTTTTTGGAAGGGGAAGGAGAACTTTCCCTCTACCCTCTGAAGTTTTGATAATTGAGTCTGTAATGTAAACTGACAGTAGACAGCTTGACAAGAGATAAGATATACAAATTTATTACAAGCACAGGGGCGTCACATGAAAGAAACATGAATAAAATCCGCCCCCCACAGCCCTTACCCACAGTTTTGCTTTCCTCTGTCTCAGTCACCCACGGTCAACCATGGTTCAAAAATAGGTGAGTACAGTACAATAAGATATTTTGAGAGAGAAAAAAACCACATTCATACAACTTTTATACAGTATATTATTCTAATTTTTCTATTTTATTATTAATTACTGTTAAATCTCTTTCTGTGCCTAATTTATTTTTTAAATTTGCTTTAGAGATGGGGTCTCACTATGTTTCCCAGGCTGGTTTCAAACTCCCAGGCTCAAGCTCTCCTCCTGGCCCAGCCTCCCAAGTAGCTGGAACTACAGATGCATGCCATCTTGCCCAGCCCGATTTATAAATCAAACTTTATCATAGATATGCATGTATAGGAAACATCAGACTATGTATAAGGTTTGGTGCCATCTTTGATTTCAGGCGGTTTGGTGCCATCTTTGATTTCAGGCATCCACTGGAGGGCTTGAGACTTATCACCCATAGATGAGGAGGGGACTACTGTACCTCAAAATCTGGTGGATCTAGAATCTTGTATACCCTCTTCATAGAGGAGAGGGGACGGGAGATGTAGGTAACTCAGAAGAGATTGATTTGGGGGAAAGATGAACGGGACCTCAGAAGAATAGGTGACAGCCTGTGGCAAAGTCTGTCTGGGTATGGTGTCGAACTCCAATCTCCTCCCCTGTGATCTGAGATAATCTTCTCTGCTTGATGAAATTCCCCAGGAGGGGATTCATGACAACTGAGTTCTTTTTAGAGGATCCACCAATAGGCAGATAGGGAGTTCTGAGAAAGCCTCTGCCTGCATATGCTATGTCCCAGGTGTCCTCAGTTCAAAGTAATCAGCATACCAAAGTGTCATTTTGGGGATGATATTTCCTGAATTCCTTTATCTTCATCTAAGATCTGGCCTTCTATGTGAAAGCCAGATTTATCAACTTTGAAAGACCCATGAGTCTTCAACATACAAACTGTGATGTCGTTTCATTCATTCTGCACAGTGTCACTGCCACACACACACATGTGCATGCACACGTGTGAGCAACCACATACAGAGACACGTGCGTGCATGAACATGTGCACAGTGGGCACAGGTACATGGGCACATGGGTGCATACATGCTTGTACCAGCTTCCAGATTTCTGTAGGGCCAGTGCCTTGGGTCACTTGCCTTGTCTCTTAAAAATGTCTCCTGACTAGAGCAGCCTTAACCAGGACTGGGTTGGGAATATTAGGTATAAGAATCAATAGAGAAAAAGCTTTTAGGGCAAAAATGCTTTGGATAAAATTCCAAAGGTTTAAATTTCACACCTTTGACAGAAGTCGAAGGTCTAGATAAAAACCTAGATATATGCAGAAAAGAAAAAGATCTTCTAGATAAAACTGAGATATTTGCAAGAAAGAAAAAATGAAGGCATTATTTTTATTTTCTAAAACTCACTACAGGCCGGGCATTGTTGCTCACACCTATAAGCCCAACATTTGGGAGATCAAGGCAAGAGGATCACTTTAGGCTGGGAGTTGGAGACCAGCCTGGGCAATGTAGTGAGACCCCCAACTGTACCAAAAAAAAAAATTTGTTTTAATTAGTCAGGCGTGGTGGCACAGGCCTGTAGTCCCAGCTACTTGGGAGGCTGAAGTGGGAGGATCACTTGAGACCAGAAATTCAAGGCTGCAATGAGCTATGATCATTGCCACTTCACTCCAGCCTGGGTGACAGAGCAAGACCCTGTCTATCTCTACAATAAATAAAATAAATCAAAAATAAATAAAAAACAAAACTACAGATTTGGTTGCAGATGAACTTGCATTTTGTCTTCATTTTTTCCAAAGTGATTCATTCTTCCTGGTTCTTGAACACCTGCTTAAAAATAGGGCTTACTTTTCTGTGTCCTTGGGGTGCGCCAACCATATTTGAAACCATGAGGTAGGTCTAACACCAGGGAGGGGGTGATGGGATGGAGGAAAGTCCTATTGGATCTGCATAATGTACTCATTGTTTAAAACCATACATTGCGCAGAAAGCTGTGGTTAGATTTGTGGTGTGAAACAGGGAACTCTGCAACTCTCAAGCAAGAGTTTCCATGCCTAAGGTGAATGTTTACATTACAGACGCTGGAATCCCTGTTAATAACTTAGGTGCTTTTTTTTCATGAAGACTGTATTAAGTTTGGGATTTTCTTTCGCTCTAAGTTTTTCAAAACAACAGATCATAAAAAGGAAGTTTCAACTAACAGAATTGACTTGAAATAAAAATTAGCCTGTGTGTCCCAAGTTTACTCATTTGCAGGACTACCTTTTGCTGTCTCCCACTTCCCTTCCTCTCATTGCCTCAGCCTCTTTTTTAAGTTCCTAGTCAGTTAAGGCGCATTTCCTGATTTGGCAAACACCCCCCCCCACCTCCTTTTTCTTGGGTAAAACTTCCTGAGTTGACATTAAAGAGGACTGTTACCTCACCCGAGAACTTTAGGAGGAAAATGGCATTTAGGTTTTATTACATAAAGCCCCACGGTAGTTACCACTTTATAAAATTCAAGTGACTTTTTTCCAAGCTCCTAGTTTTCCAAAGCTGTCTGCCTGGCGACCTCCCAGAGGGCGAGATGCCTCCGAGGGAGCGTGGAGCGGGCCTCCCGGCCTTGGCAGGCAGCTAGGATGAAGATCTTTCCAGCTCTGGCTGCCTGGAAGGAAACTGGCAGCAGAGAGCAGTATCGATGTCCGAGGCTATTCTGGAATCTAAGAGAAGGAGGGCACAGATTCCAATGGCTCGGGGAAGAACCACTCTGTAGCCCACTTGCACCTAGGGGTACTAATCTTTCTGCAGAAAAACCTAGCAGCGGGGCCTGGGAGCTCTTCACTCAACTGCCTCCCTCCCCTCCTCTGCTTTCAGGGAGAAGTGGGGAAGTGGGAGGTCTGTTTGCATCAGTGGTAACCACAGCCATTCCCGGTGCCCCTTGCCGCCACTCTTTCAGTGCTTGGTATGCCAACGGTTCTTCCCTCTTCTTCTTTGAAACTGAACGCAGCCAAGACACAGTCATCGCCATTTGCATCTTCCTGGGAACCCGATTAGGCCCGGATTTACTTCTCCTGGAGGTGTCTGTGTCTTCTCTGGTGTTGAGGAGAAAAAGTTTGTTCTTCTTCCATTCCCCTGCTGCCTATGGGTCTTTGCTCTGATGTCACCTTTTCAGAGAAGCCTTTCCCAACCACAGGTGTGGCCTCAACCCCAGATATGTGCTTTTCTACTTCTCTGCTTTATTGTTCTCCATAACACTTCTCACCTCCTAAAATATTTTGTACATGTGTTATATTTTACTGCTTCATTTGATTTTCTGCCTATCTTCTGCCATCTGCCCCACGCTCACACCCACACCCTGCATCCCAAGCACCCACAACAGTGCCACATACATAGTAGGCGCTCCATACGTTTTTGTTAAATAATGAATGGATTTGAGACTTTCTGAAACCCTAAGGAAGATATGAGAAGGTATGATTTTTGATTAAGAAAAATGTTTCTGGCCAGACACAGTGGCTTACCCTTGTAATCACAGCACTCCAAGAGGCTGAGGCAGGAGGATTGCATGATCCCAGGAGTTCGAGACCAGCATGGGCAACATGGCAAAACCCTTTCTCTACATAAAATTTTTTAAAAATTAGCCGGGCACAGTGGCATGTGCCTATGTTCTCAGCTACTCAGGAGGCTGAAATGGGGGATCCCTTGAGCCTAGAAGTTTGAGGTGGCAGTGAGCTGTGGTCATGCCACCACATTCCAGCCTGGGTGACAGAGCAAGACCCTATCTCTCAAAAAAAAAAAAAAGAAAAGAAAAGAAAAGAAAAAAGAACGGAAAAGAAAAATGTTTCTAAAGTACCAGGGCTAGAGGAGGGGATTAGAAGCCATAAAGGAGATAGCATTCATGGGATAGGGAGATGGCCACATTGTCAACTAATATTTGTAATTGACTAGTGAGATGTCATCATCCCTATTTCATAAATGAAGCAACTGAAGCACAGAGCATTTGCATAACTCACCCAAGGTCACACAGAGAGAAAGTGAGAGACGGCATCAAGGTGTGGAGCCGTGCTCTTTCCACTGTTGTCCCCTGACTTCTGTTTAGACCAAAGCCTGGTAATTTGACATCCTCAGCAGAATCAGATGCATAAGCCCCAGATTGAAATTGCAGCTCTGCCACTTGCTGGCAGGGTGACTCTAGGCAAGGTTCTGGGCTCCTATAGGTAACTGTTTTCCTAGGAAGATAATGAAAAGGGAGGACCTAGAATGCTATGATTCTAATTATGCCTCCCAACAGGCCAGTGGGGCAAGAAGGG